>NC_069683.1:65182283-70182283 GCF_023699985.2 Odocoileus virginianus | reverse complement strand
CACATGCAAGCAGGGTGACAATATACAGACTTGCTCTCCTTTTTCAATTTTGAACCAATCAGTTGTTGGATGTTTGGTTCTAACTGTTGCTTCTTGACTTGCATACAGGTTTCTCACGAGGGATTCACAAGAGTCTTCTCCAAAATCACAGTTCAAAATCCATCCATTCTTCAGCGCTCAGCTTTCTTATAGTCCAACTTTCATATCCATACCAAAGAAGGCAATGGCACCCCACTCCAGTAGTCTTGCTTGGAGAATCCCTGGGGTGGGGGAGCCTGATGGGCTGCTGTCTACGGGGTCGCACAGAGTCAGACACGACTGAAGTGACTTAGCAGCACATCCATACACGACTACTGAAAAAATCACAGCTTTGACTATAGGGACTGTTGTTGGCAAAATATTGTCTCGCCTTTTAAATATGCTATCTAGGTTTGTCATAGCTTTTCTCCCAAATAACAAGTATCTTTAATTTCATGGCTGCAGTCACCATCTGCCGTGATTTTGGAACCCAAGAAATAAAGTCTCTCACTGTTTCCATTGTTTCCCCATCTATTTGCCATGAAGTGATGGGACTGGATGCCATACTGTGCTACAAAAACAATTACATTAACTTTAATGCATTAGGGAAAATATATATGTAGCCATAACACTATTCAAGATTCTGACCAGATTAAGGAGAAAAGCAACCTGCATTTTTTTTTTATTCTCAATATAAGATCATTCTTGTATATGCCTTATCATTCTTGTATATGCTTAAGAATGCTGCTGTGCCTTAGTGGGAATCTACAAAACTCTTCTAAAAACTGAAAACTTTTGAAGTGGATCTGAAATAGAACTATTAAAAATCCCCAGCTGTTATGTATATGATAGGATTATTGTTCAAAAACTAAATAATCTTGAGAGAAATGTGATCATAGAACTACAAATCCTAGAGTTTGAAAAAAAGTTTAAGTCCTTTAAAATTCCTCCTTAATAAAGCAAATTCATTTTCAAAATTCTGAATATTTATGCAGTTCCCATGATAACATTTTCAGTAATTTAAAAACAAAACAACTTCTGTCTCAAGATTCAATTCATTCCACTCTTAAACAGGTCAACTTATATGGTGTATCAGTTGGAATGTGCCTTCTGCTAAACTCCATCCATTACCTCTATACATAGAATAAAAGAGAAAGTTTATCTACTCTACCATATGATAGATTTTCACATCTTCAAGTACTTGAAGGTACTTTTTAGGTCCCTCTGCACCCTCACCCGTCCTCAATTCTTCCTACACTCCCACTCATTTCAAGCCTTTATTTTTATAATTCTTAAGAAATGATTTCTACACAGATACTTCACTATTCTTGTACCTTCATCAGTACAAATATTAGTTTGTCTGCACTTATGTAATATATAGCACACAGATTATAGTTGGACAGACTCTTTTTTCACCTTCACTTCTTTCCTCTGGTTTCCCACATCCTTTTTTGTTACATTTTTATTTTTTTCATGTTATCCAGTCCATTCTTGAAACTGCATCTCATTGATTATTGTACATGAATACACTGAGCTTGCTTGTTTCTTCAAAGCTTCCTGAAAAGTTTTTAACTTCCACTGTAGCCTACTTAAAACAGGAAAATACAATAAGTAATTTGGACCATCGATAACTTTTCATTACTTTCAAAATGGCCTATGCTCAAGCAAATATAATCATGGAACACAAGGCATGACCTTTCAAAGATGCCATATTATGTTATACTTTAGGGTAACTTGAGGATTCTTTAATTAGTCAATCAGTATGCAATACTGAAATATAAGATTATGCTGATGCAACTACTGAATGTTGTTTATCCCTTATCAAAACAGTCTCTTTTTGTAGAAGTTTAAATTTTTCAAATGAGGGAGTTTGCCAGTCTTTCTTCAGGAAAAAAATTTCTTGTGCCGGCAAAAAAAAAAAAAGGAACAATCAGGGTCAGTGTCTAGTGATGTGATTTATTTATTTCACTCTAAGTTAGTTATTCAAAGTATTCATTTTGCACAACACTTTCAACACTTATTTCTCTTCTACTGTGTAATTTTATTTTCTTTAGTAGACTAAACATAAAGAGGGGATTCTGATAAGATAACTAAGATTTTAGAATACAAAAGTTGAAGTTGGGAATTCCCTAGTGGTCTGGTGGTTAGAACCCTGTGCTTCCACTGCAGACAGCACGGGTTCAGTTTCTGGTGAGGGAACTAAGATCCTGCAAGCAAGTCAGGTGGCAGGACCAATAAACAAACAAATGCAGATGGAGCTTAAACAAAGAAGCACATACTATCTGAAATTGAAAGGCTTTAAAGAAAAAAAAAAAATGACCTTAATCTCAAACTCTTAAAAGCAGATGAGTTAAAGTAGTTGAAAAGAAAAAAAAAATGAAAAAATGAAAAGAATCTGGTCATTAATAAGAGCTAAATACTTACTCAATTTTTTTTCCATTTATTTTTATTAGTTGGAGGCTAATTACTTTACATCATTACAATAGTTTTTGTCATACATTAAAATGAATTAGCCATGGATTTACATGTATTCCCCATCCCAGTCCCCCCTCCCACCTCCCTCTCCACCCGATCCCTCTGGGTCTTCCCAGTGCACCAGGCCCGAGCACTTGTCTCATGCACCCAACCTGGGCTGGTGATCTGTTTCACCCTAGATAATATACATGTTTCAATGCTGTTCTCTTGAAACATCCCACCCTCGCCTTCTCCCAGAGTCCACAAGTCTGTTCTATACATCTGAGTCTCTTTTTCTGTTTTGCATATATTTTTAAATATCATCTTATTAATAAGTTCAATATTGGATCCACTGAAAAGAAGAAAAAACAAATAAATGTATAATATGGAGTCCCAAGAGACATAAATATAAAACATATATATATATATATATTTTCTTGATTGAATTAAGCTCTCAGTCAACCAAGGGAACATTTAAAGATCTGAATGCCAATTTCTTGCTCAAGAAATAGCAAGGTAAGAGGAAAACTTAAAGAATAACAATGCACTGGCTATAAGCCAATCTCGTAAAGATAAAAGTGCAGAATTCTGAAGGAGACTGGCAGACATCCCAGATCAATTAAGGAAGAAATCCTGCTGTATAGACAACACATTTATCCTTGAAAACTTAAATTTAGATAATGTAGCCCAAGGATGGGTAAATGGACATAAAAATATAACTAAACTGAAAAAGAATTATAGATTTGTGGGGATTTTTTAATATGATAAATGTGTAACTCAGTGACTCATTCTATTAAACTGTACCTCTGGTTAACTCAGTGAAGTAAAGGTAAACCAATATTTGGCAGAACAGAACACCAACCCTACCTGACTGACTGAATGGTTTTCAAAAAATCAAGTTGACAGTCTCACCAACAACTAATTTTAAAATATCAAATCTGGAACCTAGTGCTCAAAATGTATCAACCTTACATCAAATGCATTTGACATTGTTATTTAGAAACCCAGAACAATATGTAGTTTGTATATATATGTATGTATGTATATCAAGTAAATTACAAAGTGTAGCTTAAAATGAACACATCTGAGGATTGAATTACCATGTATTGCTACCATGATTTTCTTCCGATTAGGATGCAGAAAATAGAAATAGGCCCACAGTTGAGTCTATCAAGTAGAAAGAAATATCACTACCAGTTTTCATGTGTTTGATGGTATACAGTTAGCATGTGTCACTGAAGTCAGAGTTGTAAAGATGAATACTTAATGAGAAGGATCTCAATGCCATGGCCTGTTGTGGGAAGACGGTGTTCAGGACACGGGATCCCTCATCAATAATTGAAAAGAGTACATTAATGCTGCTTTGAAGCAAATTAAATAAACCCACAAGTTTCAGTCCTCCAAACAGCCCTTTATTCCAGAGTGATTTAATTCCTCTTTAATCCTTATTTAAGGAAATACACTTAAATTCTCATAATAATGGGAATAAAAATATAAATGTGATACACATAACAAATAAGTTGGTTAAAAATATGAGTTTAACAGATAACTTTATTGTTAAAAGAATCATTTGATCAGTTTAAAATGGTGTTCTATTTTTTGATGAGTCAATAAAATTTAATAATATATTTTGCACATACTTGATATAAAATATTATACAACCATTACTGTATTCCAGATCTTTAAAATCAGCAGAACTATTTAAAAATGCACCAAAATTGTCAACTTATAAATATCTCTTTTCTAAGTTTGTCATAATTTTAGTCAACTGTATTTCTTCTATTATTTCCTTCTACCATTAAAACTATTTCTGTCTGTTATCGAACCAACCTTTGCATGGAATGTTCCCTTGGTATCTATAATTTTCTTGAAGAGATCTCTAGTCTTTCCCATTCTGTTGTTTTCCTCTATTTCTTTGCAGTGATTGCCTAGGAAAGCTTTCTTATCTCTCCTTGCTATTCTTTGGAACTCTGCATTCAAAGGGGAATATCTTTCCTTTTCTCCTTTGCTTTTCACTTCTCTTCTTTTCACAGCTATTTGTAAGGCCTCCTCAGACAAACTTTTTGCATTTCTTTTCCATGGGGATGGTTTTGATCCCTGTCTACTGTATAATGTCATGAACCTCTGTCCATAGTTCATCAGGCACTCTGTCTATCAGATCTAGTCCCTTAAATCTATTTCTCACGTCCACTGTACAATCATAAGGGATTTGATTTAGGTCATACCTGGATGGTCTGGTGGTTTTCCCTACTTTCTTCAATTTAAGTCTGAATTTGACAATAAGGAGTTTATGATCTGAGCCACAGTCAGCTCACAGTCTTGTTTTTGCTGACTGTATAGAGCTTCTCCATTTTTGGCTTCAAAGAATATAATCAATCTGATTTCGGTGTTGACCATCTGGTGATGTCCATGTGTAGAGTCTTCCCTTGTGTTGTTGGAAGAGGGTGTTTGCTATAACCAGTGTGTTTTCTTTGCCAAACTGTTACTCTTTGCCCTGCTTTATTCTGTACTCCAAGGCCAAACTTGCCTGTTTGGCAAGTGAAGTTCTCTTCACTTCCTACTTTTGCATTCCAGTCCCCTATGATGAAAATGACATCTTTTTTGGGTGTTAGTTCTAAAAGGTCTTGTAGGTCTTCATAGAACCGTTCAACTTCAGCCTCTTCAGCATTACTGGTTGAGGCATAGACTTGGATTACATTACCATGATATTGAATGGTTTGCCTTGGAAATGAACAGAGATCATTCTGTCATTTTTGAGATTGCATCCAAGTACTGCATTTTGGACTCTTATTGACCATGATGGCTACTCCATTTCTTCTAAGAGATTCCTGCCCACAGTAGTAGATATAATGGTCATCTGAATTAAATTCACCCATTCCAGTCCATTTTAGTTCGCTGATTCCTAGAATGTCAACATTCACTCTTGCCATCTCCTGTTTGACCACTTCCAGTTTGCCTTGAGTCATGGACCTAACAACCAGATCCTATGCAGTATTGCTCTTTACATTATCGGATCTTGCTTCCATAAACAGTCACATCCAAAACTGGGTATTGTTTTTGCTTTGGCTCCATCACTCTACTCTTTCTGGAGTTATTTCTCCACTGATCTCCAGTAGCATATTGGGCCCCTTCTGACCCAGAGAGTCCCTCTTTCAGTATCCTATCATTTTGCCTTTTCATACTGTTCATGGGGTTCTCAATGCAAGAATAATGAAGTGGTTTGCCATTCCCTTCAGAAGCAGAAGATATTAAGAAGAGGTGGCAAGAATACACAGAAGAACTGTAAAAAAAAAAAAAAAATCTTCACAGCCCAGATAATCACGATGGTGTGATCACTCACCTAGAGCCCAGACATCCTGGAATGTGAAGTCAAGTGGGCCTTAGAAAGAATCACTATGAACAAAGCTAGTGGAGGTGATGGAATTACAGTTGAGCTATTTCAAATCTTGAAAGATGATGCTGTGAAAGTGCTACACTCAATATGCCAGCAAATTTGGAAAACTCAGCAGTGTCACAGGACTGGAAAAGGTCAGTTTTCATTCCAATCCCAAAGAATGCTCAAACTACTACACAATTGCACTCATCTCACATGCTAGTAAAGTAATGCTCAAAAGTCTCCAAGCCAGGCTTCAGCAATATGTGGACTATGAACTTCCAGATGTTCAAGCTGGTTTTAGAAACGGCAGAGGAACCAGAGATCAAATTCCCAACATCCACTGGATCATTGAAAAAGCAAGAGAGTTTCAGAAAAACATCTAATTCTTCTTTATTGACTATGCCAAAGCCTTTGACTGTGTGGATCACAATAAACTGTGGGAAATTCTGAAAGAGATGGGAATACCAGACCACCTGACTTACCTCTTGAGAAACCTATATGCAGGTCAGGAAGCAACAGTTAGAACTGGACATGGAACAACAGACTGGTTCCAAATAGGAAAAGGAGTATGTCAAGGCTGTATATTGTCACCCTGCTTATTTAACTTATATTCAGAGTACATCATGAGAAATGCTGGGCTGGAAGAAGCACAAGCTGGAATCAAGATTGCTGGGAGAATTATCAATAAACTCAGATATGCAAATGATACCACCCTTATGGCAGAAAGTGAACAGGAACTAAAAAGCCTCTTGATGAAAGTGAAAGAGGAGAGTGAAAAAGTTCGCTTAAAGCTCAACATTCAGAAAACTAATATCATGGCATCCGGTCCCATCACTTCATGGCAAATAGATGGGGAAACAGTGGAAACAGTGGCTGATTTTATATTTTGGGGCTCCAAAATCACTGCAGATGGTGATTGCAGCCATGAAATTAAAAGATGCTTACTCCTTGGAAGGAAAGTTATGACCAACCTAGATAGCATATTAAAAAGCAGAGACATTACTTTGCCAACAAAGGTCCGTCTAGTTAAGGCTATGGTTTTTCCAATAGTCATGTATGGATTTGAGAGTTGGGCTGTGAATAAAGCTGAGCACTGAAAAATTGATGCTTTTGAACTATGGTGTTGGCGAAGACTCTTGAGAGTTCCTTGGACTGCAAGCAGATCCAACCAGTCCATCCTAAAGGAGTTCAGCCCTGGGTGTTCATTGGAAAGACTGATGCTGAAGCTGAAACTCCAGTACTTTGGCCACCTCATGTGAAGAGCTGACTCATTGGAAAAGCCCCTGATGCTAGGAGGGATTGGGGGCAGGAGAAGGGGATGACAGAGGATGAGATGGCTGGATATTATCACCGACTTGATGGACACGAGTTTGAGTAAACTCCGGGAGTTGGTGATGGACAGGGAGGCCTGGAGTGCTGCGGTTCATGGGGTCGCAAAGAGTTGGACATGACTGAGCGACTGAACTGAACCATTAAAACATTTTATCCTTACCTATGCTTTTATAGAGCTGGACCATTGATTTTCTTAAATGAAAGTAAAATTTTGAAAATAAATGTAAGCATTCATGCTAGATAATAAACCAATCTTTGAGTTATCCTTTTATTATAGTTATTGAAATATCAAAACATGAGCTTATTAAAATTAACAGAAAACTTCTATTCTTATATAAAACAAAATTTTCTACAACTAATAAAATTCATTTGAGCTTGACAAAGCTACATATATATACCACGTGGTGAAATTTTATAAGAGAAGGCAAATTTTTAAAAATAAAATTTCAGATTTCTGAAAGATATTTTTAATAACCTAGTATAATACTCCCATTTCATAGGAAAGGATATAATCCCCATAAAATTCAATATTGACTAAGTTTAATAGTCTAGGAGCAGAGGAGAAATTAGGATGTTATGTAGAACTATTTCACTTTGTCTGAGATCTAGTGAATAGAAGATAAATAACAAAAGGATGTGCTCTTTGAATAAATTAGGTTTTATCTAAAGTCGGTAGATGTTTCATTTTTAAAGGCACCACTGGCGTGATTCACTTGAAATGAAAGGCTTCTGAAAGGTCATACCACTTTTCATAACTTTTCCACCATGGTTTTTTATGATTTAGTGAAAGAAGCCAAGCACATTTGAAAATGTAATAGGAAACACCATTCTTGTGTCTGTTAATCAAAGGAAGAGTAGATGTTAAAAATAGTGTCATATTCTAACCTATCCCTTTTATGAAATCATCTTCCAGAATATTTGAGATAAATGTCACTTTATAGTAAAAGGTAAATACATTTACCTATCACTAGTTGGACTTTCCTGGTGGCTCAGCAGTAAAGAATCTGCCTGCCAATGCAGAAGACACAGGTTCAATCCCTGAGTTGTGAAGATGCCCTGGAGAAGGAAATGGCAACCCACGCCAGTGTTCTTGTCTGGGAAATTCCATGGACAGAGGAGCCTGGTGGGCTACAGTCCATGGGATCACAATGAATCAGACACGACTTAGTAACTACAACAATAACATTATTAGTTGCCTTCATTTGGAAAAAATTTTTTTTCTAGAAAACATAGGTTTCTTTTATACTTAAATGCCATCAAAAGTCAAACATAAAATAGATTATTTACATTATTATAAACACTATAGGAATAAATTTTATAAATCTGTTTACATTGAGGGGCCTCATTCTTCTAATTGACACATAGACATCTGAAATGTGGTGACATTCAATATTTTGATGTTAGTTTAGGATACATGTAAGAAATAAGTTGGTACAATTTTATCTTGATAACAGACCTTTCCCATTCCCTCAATATATTTTTATTAAGTTCTATTCTGTGTATAGTGATACCTTAGTTGATATAATCAACATAATTTATAAGGATTTTTTTTTAATCATTCATTTGTTTTTGGCTGCCTTGGGTCTTAGTTGTGACTGGCAGGGTCTTTTTGTTACCGTTGCAGCTTGCAGGCTTCTCTCTAGCTGTGGTGCACACCCATGCGAGTTCCGCGACACAAGGGCTCAGCACCTGTGGTTTTTGGGTCTAGATGCCCAGGGCCACCTGTGATCTTAGTTCCCTGATCAGGGATTGAACCTTCATCCCCTGCATCGGCAAACAGATTCTCAGCCACTGGACCACCAAGGAAGAATTAATTGTTAGGTAATACTGAAAACCAGATTCAAAATAATTGGTTAGTCTCTGGTGCCTAATTTTTGGTTTTGTAGTTGATTGGGGGTATTTATCGACATTAGAAATGAAGAATATATTGATCATGTGTGACACCCTTTACTATTCTCAGGTAATTATCTGACATTATGAATTAATAATGCCTTGAGACAGCACTTGTTCTGGAGATGCCGAGAATCGAACCCGGGGCCTCATACATGCAAAGCATGTGCTCTACCACTGAGCTACATCCCCAGCTGAAATTCCAATACTTTGGCCACCTCATGCAAAGAGTTGACTCATTGGAAAAGACCCTGATGCTGGGAAAGATTGAAGGCAGGAGGCAAAGGGGATGACAGAGAATGAGATGGCTGGATGGCATCACCGACTTGATGGACATGAATTTGAGTAAACTCCGGGAGTTGGTGATGGACAGGGAGGCCTGGCGTGCTGCAGTCCAGGGGGTCACAAAGAGTCAGACGACTGAGCCACTGAACTGAACTGACTGAGACAGCACAGAGTTAGTATATTGGACAAAACTACTTTGAATATTTTAAATTCAATGTTTCATATAAGATATTTAGATAAGTAAACCTCTTTACTATTTTTATACTTAGTCATAAAAACATAAACCACTTGTACATTTTCTCATGCTTCCTATATTCTTACGTCAGGAGCTACGGGTGAAATTTAATGAGTATTTCCAACCACATTTTAAAAGTAGCATCATATATTTTAATTACCCCCAGCTCATCAGTCTCCAATCCTCTTCTCTTATTAATACATATATGTGCCTGTTTATGATCTATCATCCATTTGAATGTATGCTCAAAGAAAGCAGACATTTTCTCTCTCATGTTCACTATTTTATCCCAAGAGTTTTTAGACTAGAGCATGGAAAAAGGGAATAACTAATGCTTAAATAAAACTTGCTGGGTGAATAAATGACTGAATGCCAGTCTAGGTTTTAAGTCCCTTCTTGGTCCCTCTTCCAGGGATTGTTTATATTTTGAGACCTCTTTTCCCAGTGACTTATTGAATACAAATTTTTGATCATGTGCCACAGAAATACCTTTTATATCCCTATATGTTTGTGTACCTATAAAGCAACATAGTCATTAAACAATGCAACATCAGTCTCTAATGAACCCTGATAATTAAATTTCTAAGGTATTGTATGCCATTCTATTTATTAAAAAAATAATGCTGTAGCGGAGGATTTTCAGAGCAGTGAAAATACTTTGTATGATACCATAATGATGGATGTGGTATTAATATTGGCAAATACACAATATTTAATGGCAAATATTCCATGATGTATTTGACCAAACCCACAGAATGTGCAACACCAAATGTGAACCATGATGTAACCTTTATGTGTACCATATGTAACCAAGAGTGGACCAAGTTCTTCAACTGTAGAAACTGTACCTTTCTGGTAGGTAGATATGCTAGTCTGGGAGGCTATGCTTCTGCGGTGGCACAGGGCAAATCTCTGTATCATCCTCTCAATTTTGCTGTGAACCTAAAATTGCTCTTAAAAACAAAAAAGTCAATTAAAAAAAAAATAATGCTGGTCTTGAATTTTATTTCACAATGCACTAACCCACAGTTTGTAACACTGTTTAGACAAAAATGCCAAGAGATGAACCCACATTAATTTCTGAGTATGTAGAAAGAACACATATATTCTACTCAGGCTTGGATGGTGTAATCTCGAGTTTAATTTTCCTGAACTTCCTAGGCTTCTTAGTGCTTCTGGCTCTCTCTATACATGAATATCATATATAGAGATATCCTCACACCCCCGACTTTCAGGAGCTGAAAGGCCTGAAAGAGAATGGAAAATGTCTCTTCTAGATCTCATCCTTGAGCAGCTAAGAAATTAAATAAATTTGGATTTGGATTCAGTTACAACAAAGCAAAATACTAAAGTTCTTTCATATAACTATCACCACAACCATGCAAACTGAAGAATGACTACTCTCCTTTGTATTTGTTTTTAAGGAAAGAAACTGAAGCTCAGGAGCTCAAATGACTTAAGGTGACAAACCTAGTGACCAGCCGAGTCTTGATTCGCTGTTCCTTTTCCAAATATAGTCCCCTACCCCTGGGGGCTATAGACATGATTTAGAAGTTCCTGGAATCCACGGGCATTTCCTCTGCACCTCTGCGCTTCCACATACTCAGAGTAGGGAGGCCTCAAGGCCTGGATGACCCTGCCTCTCTTTGTGGACCATGAAAACAATGCCCCCTCAACTTCTTCACTTTGCCAGTCTCAACTGGCCCAACCCCACCCAATTTCTAGATCTTTCTACAGTGCAGGAGGAGGGCGGTGGGACACATGCAAACACCCCTGACAATCTACCGTTACACTTCATCACATGCAACCCTAACACCCAGCACACGATGTGTTGTCATTCTGAGAAATTAACCTTGAGGTGGCTCAGACGGTAAAGCGTCTGCCTGAAATGCGGGAGACCTGGGTTCAATCCCTGGGTCAGGAAGAACCCCTGGAGAAGGAAATGGCAACCCACTCCAGTATTCTTGCCTGAAAAATTCCATGGACGGAGGAGCCTGGTGGGCTACAGTCCATGGGGTTGCAAAGAGTCGGACACGACTGAGCAACTTCGCTTTGGCGAAGGCCACACCCACTGGAGTTAAGGGCTCCCCTGTGGCTCAGTTGGTAAAGAATCCACCTGCAATGCTGGAGACCTAGGTTCGATCCCTGGGTTGGGCACGGAGTGTATTGTCCATGGGGTCGTAAAGAGTCCGTAAAGAGTTGGATAGGACTGAGTGACTTTCACCTCACTGGGGTTCAAAGTAAAGATCAAAATCAAGCTCCTTGCTATTGAGTTGTTCCTTTTTTTTTTTTTTTTTCACTTAGCAAAATCTTGACTGACCATAATCTGATCTTGGGTATTGTACTTGCGAACTGCAGCCCTCCTCAAATTCCCCCCCTCCCCAACCCCATCACTAGGCAGGAGCCACGTCTTGGGGTGGATCGGCCCGTCACCTCCGGAGAAGTTTGGGGATTCCGCCCTCTCGCATTGCCTCCCAGCCCCCCGCTCCCTGGTTCCCCTCGCCTGCCTGGTCTGCAGTCTAGGGCTGAGCCCCGCGCGGTGGGGGAGTCGCGTCCCGGGTCGTCCGGCCCGGCCCGGCGGCGGCGCTGCGCTCGGCCCGGGAGCCTGGCGCGCCGCGGCGGGGAGCCCGAGTGCGCGCAGCCCGGGGCGCCGCCGCCGGGCGGGGGCCGCTGCTGCTCCGCTCGGCGCCCGGGCGCCTGTGCTGCAGCTGTCGGCCACCGGAGGGGGCGAACAAACGTCAACCTGTTGTTTGTCCCGTCACCATTGATCAACTCTCCGCGCCACGAGGAAGTGCGGCCGCCCCCCGCGCGGAGAGCGCGGCATGCAGGAAGTTTGCGGAGAGCTCGGCGACTAGCGCGGAGGCCAGGGCCAGCGAGCGCGGGCGCGCGTCCCGGGAGCCTGTCCCGGCTTTTTCTTGGAGCGACGCTGTCCCCGGCTCTCTGATCCCAATGCACCGGCTCATCCTTGTCTACACGCTAGTCTGCGCAAACTTTTGCAGCTACCGGGACACTTCTGCCACCCCGCAGAGCGCATCTATCAAAGCTTTGCGTAACGCCAACCTCAGGCGAGATGGTAAGAGACTCGGATGTTATTTTATTTTATTTTTTTGAATTAAATAATTACTTTTTTTGGTTGTCATCACTGTGGTTCCCCCCACCCGCCGCCCCTTCGGTTTCTTTCGTACGAACCTTAGTGGCGTGTGTGTGGGAGGGGGTGCAGAAGAGGAAAAGAGGTGTGGTGCTTGCCTCCATCCCTGAGAGCCCCTTCCTGGGAATGGGACTGTGGGTGTAGAAGGCGGTGTGCGGGAGAGGACTGGAGAGCGCCGCTGACTCATCTCCCGGACCCCAGAGAAGTCATTTCGGTTCCATCCGTCCACTGATAGCAGGACCTCGGAGCTGGAAAAAGTCGCAGGCTGCGCCTCCCCATGCTCAGGTTCTTAATCTTTTGGACTTGAAACAGATGGGGCATTTGTGATAGGTGGACGGACTCAAGAGTGGCCTTCTCTGGGTGATTTATTTTTATTTTTTAAGTGGGAGGAGAGGGAATGATTCGTTTCAGAGGAAATGGTAGCTGGAGCATAGGGACCGTTTATTTATGTATTATTTATCTTGAGAGGCCAGGTGCGCAGTCTGTTGCCCTGTTCATCCCCAGAGTGACTTTCCCAGTGGAGTTCAGCATGGCTCAGAAACTCAGAATTTGGGAGAAAATGCTTTTTGGAGTTTCATCTGTATTCCAGGGGGACCTGACTCCTGCTGTTAGTTTTCTTTCACAGAGGTCTTTCCAACTGTTTGCAAGAAGCAAAGCTCCTTCAACAGGCAAGTCTTAAGCAAAGTCCCAAAAAGGCTTGCTTGTTTTCCTTTTAGGGAAGACACCTGGGCCACTGGAGGCCAGTGATTTTAATTGAGTTTGTTTGCTATCTGGGCCTCCACCAAGATCTGAAGTTAATGTATTCCTCAGTTCTTAACTACAGCTTACGTTGCCAATAATTTGCAGCTGCTTCCACCACCTACCTGAACTAACCCAGAGGGGTTTTTGTTTTGTTTTGTTATCCCTTCATCAGATATATCTTTCCTTCTGCTTAAAGTTCTGACACATCCCCTGAGGAGTTCACCAAGCTCTTCTTAAAGGCTTCACTCTTTGAGCTGGCAGCATTTGACTGCTGGTAAATTCATATTAGCCTTCTGATTATCAGTTTCTCTCTTGGCATGCCCTTAGTTTGGATATCACTAAAAGGCTTCTGAGCTTTGAAACAAGCAAACAAAAACTTTGTTATATTTTCTGATGGCAAGGAGACTGTGGATTTCAGTGTGTTGAAGTCATCTGAAGTGGAGGGGATATGGGGAAACCACAGAGTCACCTTTAGACAGAAGGTCATCCAATATTTTAGTTACCTTATTATAGTATTTTATGTAAAATATGCTAGCAGTGCATTTTTGATAGCCTTCATCTTAACACATTTTTTGAATAAAAATTTTAAAAGGTTTAGACTCAAGACTAAATGTTTATAGTTTTGTTTCACTCATTAATGTTTCCACCAGGGACACTCTTCTACTCATTGAGTTTTTAGATTTGTTAATGTTTGCACTTCATGTGCCCTTTCAGCTGCATAGAGTAAAATGCCATTTATAATTTGCATGACTTCATAGCCATAATTTTGCAATCCTTAACTTCCCAAGTATCAGTTACAAGAAGTCAAGGACAGAAAATGAAAAATATGTAACCACTGCCCATTAACCCAAGATTCTGACTTTTAAAACCAAGTCTCACAGCTCATATCTCTTTGTTTTTGTTGTTGTTAAAACTCTGTACATCTAACTAGTCTATATGAAAAGTGCTAATGTTTTAATTTATTAAAATTTGAAAACTTGTCTGGATTTATTCCTTCATATTTGAACTAGAACTGTTGTGTAATTACAGTAGACACACACACATTTTGATTAGTTCAGACTGCTCAATACTTTCCTCACTATCAATCTCATTTATAAAGAAGGCTAGGAAAGGGGGGAAGATAGTTGGATTAAAAGTAAAATGTTGTATACGGAGTAAAAGTAATTAACACATAATGGGTTCTTAGATTGGGGAATTTTCAAAAGACAGCTTATCTTAAGTGTTACAGACACACCTTCTCAGAAAAAAATAATAATAATAATAATATTGCCCCAAGGGAATGTAATTGGATCTTTGGTGGTGAAAAAAAGTTTTATATATTACAGCAGTTTGTGGTCTTCCAAAGGACCAGTGCATATAAACAGATATACAGTGTATCTGTAGTATTAACAATTCATAGAGAGTATATATGGAAACACGTCTAAAAAGACTCATTAACGAGGGGAGGGGCAGTAATGAAGAAAAGATTGACAGACACTTCATAGCATTTTGGTGAGAGCAATAATGAAGGGGTTTTGATACAGTCTAGACATCATCTGAGAGATTTTAAAGGCAACAGCTGAGCTGACCAGAGAAGTTAATAACTTAATAAATTAAATCCTTGTTCTGATCTGAGACATTTTAAACTTGCTCTCTCAAAGTTCCCTAATGGCTTATTACAGAGGACAATATTCTTGATCCGATTCAAACAGGGTGTAAATTTGGGGAGGACACACGCAGAGGATACAAGAAGGGGAAAGATGAAGAGAAGTGTTTCCAAGTATTAATTTAGGGTCCTGAGAATATTTGACCCTCAGATTACAAGTAGGAAATCACAACAAAAGATTAGATGTGGCCCTTGATGGGGATTTGAAACCACCATCCAGTGATTGAACCGTCTTAATGCTTGGGTGCCATGGTTTTGTCCCTGCTGACCCTGTCAGCTGCCACCTAATGTTGGCACTAAGAAGGGAGCCCAGAGGACAGGCTCCCCAGTCCTTGGCATGAGGTGTGTTGGATCCTGTCCAGCCTGATACAAAAATCTTGTTTTCTGATCTCCCTGTACCTAGGAGCTCCAGATAACTGGAGTAGTTAATAAATGAATTGGAGATAAAGTGTGAAGGTTGGTAAGTGATAATCTCCATCTACTCACTGTAAGAGGCCTCTCTGCTGAAGTATCCTAGCCTCCCAGAACTCTTTATCACTCTATATTCTTGCTCTAAAAGGGATGTCTGGAGAACCCTTGCCAGTGCTTGCCAAATAACTAAAGGTAACCCAAGGAGGCCGGTGGTTGAATTTGGTCTCTGTCCCAGGAGGAAACTAGGTTCTATGGCTGGAAAAAATTAAAATGTAATAGTTGGCAGTGCTTGATTGAATATCTATGCTTCTTTATATCATATTTGTTATTTTTCTCAAAATGACTTACTTTTGATACCCATTCCTGATCCACCTCTTGACACAGAGAAAATCTGCCTTTAGCAATAGCATCTGCATATTCTTATTTTAGTGTCTGTGCAGTTGGTGCTTTTGTTAGAATAGGTGGCCACAACTGGTGTTTCTCAGAGCGTGAACCAAGAAGTGTGAAGGTAGCAATTAACTGACAGTATTGCTTACTTATTTTTAAATCTAACTAGATAGAGCTTCCTGCTTAGGCAGTTAAGATTACAGATGTATTCTTCATTTTCTTGACCCTGTTTTGCTTTCAGAAGGTACAGGTGTTGGTGGCAAATGATTCTGAATATAGTTCTGCTTGGTTAATACACCAGGACTTGAATTGTGTATTGTCTATTATCATTATCTAGAGAGAGGCCTACAATTTTAGCAATTGCGGTCTTAGATTTTTTTTTGTTTGTTTGTTTTTAAGTAGTCAAGCTTATTTCTTAAATAACAGTTTCTTTAAACATCAGTTTCTGTTGTCCTCACTGATGACAGCACATTGACTTTGATTCAAAGACCAGAGCTTAAGGGAAAGGTGAAAAAACAGAGGGTAATATAAACAAATTGGGCTTCCCAGGTGGCATGGGGTAAAAACTCCACCTGCCCATGCAGGAGAAGCAAGAAATGAAGGTTCAGTCTTTGGGTTGGGAAAATCTCCTGGAGGAGGCCATGGTAACCCACTCTAGTATTCTTGTTTGGAAAATTCCAGGAACAGAGGAGCCTGGCAGGCTACCATCCATGGAGTAGCAAAGAGTGGGAGATAACTGAGCACAAGCCTGAGAATATAGCCAAGTTAGTTTTAAAGCGAAAGCTGAGAATTGGATTAGTGATAAAGCTGATATTCTTCTGTATTTATATCTTCACTCTGTATCTATATGTAGATATATAGATATGTAGTGAAGTGAAAGATGCCGTAAGGCTGTCAGCTATACTAATTCATTAAATGACAGTGATTTTGGAATACAGGGTTTTTCCTTTTAGCAAATGAAAGCAAAATGTTATTGCTTTAGTAAAATAGGGTCAAACAGTGAAGCAGTGTTCCCAGAGTCACTTACATGGGATTCCTGAGTATATGTGGTCTCAGAGAATCCCGTCATTCTGAGGGTCTGGAGGATGTGGACATTTGTGTCTCTGTCCTTGACAGCTGAGTCACAATGCCAATCATCTTCCTTCTGGAACTTACTTTTGAGCTTTCTTTGCTGATGTGATATGATTAATGTAAAAAGGCATTAGCTCAACATTTTAGTAAAATTCTGCTCATATTAAAATAGGAGCCTATTCTGAAATTTCTAAATTTACAGTTCCCAGAACCCGAGTATCACTGTGGTCTCATCACCCTGGAAGCCCCTGAGAAGCTGACCACACTAGATGTTAGATTTTATTAACTGGATCTGAGGTCTCATTAGGGTAATGTAAGTCACAAAAGTGACCTGGTTAGTGTTTGACAACATTTTAAGTTATTTCCAACTTCTACATTTCTGAATTTATGCAATTTTATAAGGGAAAATTTTAGGTAAATTTTACATGAAAGACCATTTCAACAAAATGCTACAAGGGGATGATACATAATAGTAAAAGGAAAGAATCCAAGACAAATGCTGCAGCAGAAATATTCTGGCTCCCTGTGCTGTATTTCAGGACCAAATGCAAGCCCTAAGTCAGGAAATAAGCCCGTGAGACACTCAAGTGCACAAATGCACCAGCGGGAAGAAATACTTTCTTCCAGGAATTTATTTTTCAGAACAAGAACAAAGCGTGCCTTACTTCTTACCAGCATTGATGATGCATACAGTAATATGTCTTTGCTGTTCACCCAGATGTGCTGACATTCATACATTCGCTTTAATTTTGATGGGTTAATACTGTTTTTTTGTGATTGTGCCATGTGCAGACGGGGAGGTCACAGCACATGAACTGTCTTTCGTTATGAAGAGTGATCTTTTACCAAGTTTGGAAGTTTTTACTTGAACACTTTTTGTAAAGTGTAAAGACAGTCAGTTTTGGATGCAGTGCTTTTCCTATAAATATAAGCCAAACATGATTGGAAACCGTGTATATTAGGACTTTTGATTTTTTAAATCTGGCAGGCCTCCTTTGGATTGAAGGAGCTCAGTGACACAATGCCTAAGTGTGGGCTCTGAGAATGGGTTGAATGTGCCATATTAGTTTTAAGCGAGTCATTTCAGACCCAGTATGAGAAGCTGCTGATAAGTTCAGCGTTTTGCTGAGACATTTAATAAGCAATACAGCAACAGCGTGCTTTTACAGAATTCACTATTCAGCAGCTTCAGCTATGTAAAATGAAACCAAATGAACTAATAAATGTGCAACAAATCCACTTAAAAACCAAATTCAAGTTGATGTTTGGTCGAACCTGACACAATTCTGTAAAGCAGTTATCTGTCAATTAAAAAAAATTAAATTAAAGAATCCATATCTGTATCACATCGTGTGTACATGAGTTCACAAAGTTCCATGGTAGAAACTTAGATGCCCTTTTCCTTTGCTTCCGGGCAGCCCTGTCTCACTTTCATGTGTGGCTTTCATGTCCACATCACAGCCTGAGTGTGGCGTCAGGAGAGCGAACAGGACTGGCTTAATATACTCACACTGTTAGCATTGGGAAGGGACAGCTAGTAGTTTCCTGCTTCCTCCTATTTTTTTTCAGGGTTTGAAAAGCGTTCATAAGACCTGAGCAGGCACAGCTGGCTTAGGTTTCTAACTGAGTCAGATGAGAGTATTTCCAGCTTGGAATGGACTGAAGGTATGTGTCCCCTCCAGATTTGTATATTAAAAGCCCAACCCCCAATGTGATGATATCAGGAGGTGGAGTCCTTGGGATTTGATTAAATCACAAGAGCAGAGTCCTCATGAATGAGATTAGTACACTTATAAAAGAGATCCCGGACACATCCTTTCTCTGTACGCCACGTGAGGAGGCAGCAAAAAGACATGGAATCTGCTGGACTTCCCAGCCTCTCAAACTGTAAGAAATACATTTCTGTAGTTTTAAGTCACTCAGTCTGTAGAAAGTTTTTATAGCAGCCCAAACGGTGTTTAACCTATCTCTGTATGTCACGAGGGATATACTATATTACAGCCTAGTAAGACTGATGATTTTTAGAGAACTTTTTTGAATCATAAAGGAAAGTTTAGATTGTATGTTTGGTAGGTTTATCAGGATCATAAATTGGACATGGTATTAGCTGAGGTATATGTGGATTTAATCCAGAAGACTGACAACACTCACTATGACAGATTTGTGGAAAAGAACAATTGTAGTCTGGGTAATAATGAACTGTTCTTATTCTTTTAGTGATAACTAATAGGCTTGTGTTAAACAAGAGGAAGGGGAACAGGAATTTTTAATCTGCCTTGTGGATTAGACCCGGTTAAATCCAGAATTCTTAACAACTTGAATGAAGGCACAGAAAGCACATCTCCTTGCATATTTTACTTGGAAAAAACAGTTTATGGGATGGACTAGAAGCAGAGTTTGGCTGATTCTTTTCTACAAAGGGCCAGATAGTAAATATTTTAGGCTTTCCTAAAGTTATGAGGTTTCTATTGCAACTACTTAACAACTCTTTCATTATGAGCAGCCATAAAAGCAAGAGCAAAGCTGCTCAGCCGTCTCCGACTGTTTGCGACCCCGTGGACTGCAGCCTACCAGGCTCCTCTGTCCATGGGATTTTCCAGGCAAGAGTACTGGAGTGGGGTGCCATTGCCTTCTCCAGGGATCGAACCTGGGTCTGCCCCATTGTAGGTGGACGCTTTCACTGTCTGAGCCACCAGGAAACATAAGTGAATGTGTGTGGCTGTGTCCCAGTAAAACTCTATTTACAAGAACAGGCAGTGAGCCTTCAGGCTATAGTTTGCTGAATTAGAGAATCTACATGCCTCTTAGGTTGAAATAATGAAATGAATGAAATAATGAAAAAATGAATCCTATAGAAAGAGAATTTAGGGATGAATGCAAAATCTAGCTCTTTGGCTGGAAAATAAAAACAGCTGCATTACTATGGACTGGAATAACTTGAATTAACTTCAGGTTATTCTAGATAGATAGCGATATGTCTATATCTTTATCTTCTTACTGATTCCGTTGAACGCAACTGATGCTTCAGCAAATGGTGTAGTTGCTAAGCAACAGCAGTGTGAAACTGGGATTGGTGCTGATACCCTGATGGGGTCAGGGAGGCAGCGATGCTCTCACGAGTCACACTCTGTCGAGTTGTGCTTGAGGATGTTGTGCTCTTTCCCTCTGCAGGATTCTGCCTCCTTCTGACTCCTTCAAACCCATGCCCTAAAATTTCAACTTTCTCCTCTTACTGGCTCCTTCCTGTTAGCCAACACATATGTTTAAGTGTCTTTGCATTCTCCCACAGCATATAAAAGCTGTTTTCATATTTTTTATATAAAGTTTTCTTTTTTCCATTTTATCACCATATAAACTTCCTCAGTCTCACCATGCCTCATTGTCTGTGCTTCATGTCTCCCTTACTCACTGCAATTTGAAGTCATCCCTACCCCTCCGGCTGAGGTCACTATGATCTATAGTCTCCTCTGTGACTGGCAGGTCTCTTCTAGAAATGATTTCTTCCTTTGGTTTCACACTAGCCCCGTTTGCCTTAACTACTTCTAAAGGTAAGTTTGAAATAGTGATAGAAATACAGCCAAACTTAACAGAGTACTTATTTTAGATTCTTTGGAGAAGCAAGATTAGAGAAGGTTTTAAAAGTGTATCTCATGTTTTGTCACTGTAACTATTATGAACAGTGAAAGACGTGGAAACAATCTTAGACTAAGATAGGTATCTTATTAATATAAAAAAGAACATTTGAAATTAAAAAATAACTTCATGGTAAAGCCTATCTAGCTCTACAGTTGCAGTCTTTTGGAGGTAGATATGCACATATACTGGAGAAGGAAATGGCAACCCACTCCAGTACTCTTGCCTGGAGAATCCCATGGACAGAGGAGCCTGGTGAGCTACAGTCCATGGGGTCGTAAAGAGTTGGACATGACTGAGCGACTAAAACACACACACACATACACATATACATGTGATAAACATAATATCTTAAAAAGCAAAATACTCTAACTATAGAAATATGACATTGAATAACCACATAGATACTTTCCCTCATACCCCTGAGTGCTCTTTACCTATTTGTGTTTTTTTGTCTTCTTGGCTGGGTCTTCATCTTCCTGTCTGCCCTTTAAATACTGGTATGTTTTCAAGGCTCTGACCTTCATTTTTCTCACTGTTGGTCTCTAGAGGATCTTAGTTTTTGTCCAAGTGTCAGTTGCTACTTATGTGTGAATGACCTGTAAATCTATGTCTACTGCTTCTGCCTCTCTTCTGAGCTCTTAATCTGTCTTTTTACTTTACTTCTTGAGGTTAGTAAATGGGTGATCCCACTGGCACCTAAAGTAAATGCTCCAATTCAGTAGGCCTCAGAATAAAAGGATTTGTTGTTTAAAATATTGGGTTATACATCCAATAGTGAATTCCTTAACAGTATTAATCCTTTTGTTGTTTTTCTTCCAGATGCAGTTTTTGAATGAACTGTTGAGTGACTGTGTTAACCAGGCATCCCATTTTAGACAGGAACTGTACACCCTTCATACCCTTTCCTGACTTCTCATGTCCTCGCCAGGTAGAACTGGCTACTGCTTTATTTTCCCCACATTTCTGTGGTACCTGTTTATTTCCATATCTGCCATCTGCTGATGTAAACACACTCACTGCAATTAATGAAGCTGTGCGTCCTCACTGTGTATTCCATTGCTTGATATGCAGGACTTCTCCTCAACAAGGTTTGAAGAGTCAGTAAATCAGCAAATCACTGTCTTCTTTTTACGACAGATCTTTAGGCCGTGTGAGCCCTATCAGATTGTAAATGAATGGGAGCAAGGATGTTTAAATTCTGTAAAATTTCTGTTAATTGTCTGGATGGCTGTTTGTATTTTTGAACAGGATGAGGACTAGAAGAGTAAGAACAGATGAGGGAAGGTCATGGAAATATAAAATTATTTTGTGGACACTTTAAGCTTTAGGAACTTGTGTAGTATTTGTGTAGATGAAATCTAGAGGAATGAGGTAAAAGAGAAGCACTTATTTGCATGAAATGCATTCACAGTTAACATGAAGTAATCAGCTCTGTACTATCATGTTTTCAAAGTGAGCGGTATTGATGATTGTGGGTATATCATCATCATCATCATCATCATCATCCGGGCTTCCCTGGTGACTCAGTGGGAAAGGATCCACCTGCAATGCAGGAGACCTGGATTCGATCCCTGGGTTGGGAAGATCCCATGGAGGAGGAAATGGCAACCCACTCTGGTACTCTTGCCTGGAGAATTCCATGGACAGAGAAGCCTGGCGGGCTACAGTCCATGGAGTTGCAAAGAGTTGGACAGACTGAACAACTAACACTAACTAGTTAATAATAGTACATGATATTCCCAGAGTGCTTATAACATGACGAAATGCTTTCATAGCCATTATAGACAGTGGTTTGGTGTAAAGAAATGGTCATTTCCAAATGACTTAATGGAAAAATTTCAAGATCACATATTCTTTTAGACTGCTGCCTTAAACATAAATGTGACATTAGGGATTAACTTTGGACTAATATCAATGAAATGTGGAGGGTCTTCAACTGTTTTCCCTGCACCCCAAGCTTGCCTTCACCTACCAAAAAGCCTCGCACATACTCTGACCAGAATCAATCCTTTTTGGTATGCGTTTCCTTTCTAAAATTATTATTTGAGCACTTCCACAAGAATTTCCCAGTACTTAATAAAAGTTCAAAAGAAAGGATAGAAGTAAATTAAGGTCATGAAACAAGTCTTGAGGTTCAGTCAGGATGATTGACTATGGAAAGCTGTGGAAAAAGTAATGCATCTCCATTCTGTTTAAAGATTTATCTATAGAGAGCATGTTCACACTATTTTACTGAGGATTTAACAAGAGAGTTGCTATTGAATAGAATTTTTAAAAAATACACATTTCCTATGAAAGCAAAAAGTCCATAGATGAAGTTGGAATATGGAATTAAAAGATTTTTTTAGATAGTTGCTTATTAAAAAAAAAAAACACACACACAAGAGGATAGGGCAGCCTATTTGGAGATTATTTGAATAATCTGGGAAGAGCCACTGTGATTTCATATTGTTTTGATTCAGTTCTTTACTACTTTTCACCAAACTCAGCTGCAGGCACATAAACACTACTTATTTGTTCAACAAATATTTATTGAACACTGACTACATGCAAATCTCTGGATTAACCACTGAGGCAGAAACAGTTAAGCCTAAGGCACACTCTCTACTCTGCTAAAATGTATACTTTAGTTGATGAGATAAAATATGCATGGGAATGAGCAAAAGACAGACAGGGCCATCTGTGTGCTGCCCTCATGCGATGTATTTTTTAAGACTCTGTCCTGTTGACTACATTGTGACTCTTGGTCATCTAATGTTTAATTCAGAAAAAAAAAAAATGATATTGATTAGGCTGCTGTTGAGCATAGTACTGTGTGAAGACCAAAAGACAAATCCTTTATTGATTATTAATATTACTATTATTTTATCAAGGATTTGAGCAGAAAAGTAATTTTAATTGTAGGACTAGGAGTCATGTGTTCTTCATTTTAGATGTTAGGCTAAATATTTTTGAACCATAAAAGCAAATATACAGGGTCACTTGCCAACCCAGTATGACTTTTTTTTTTTAAATCAGAGTATAGTTGCTTTACAAAGTTGCATTAATTTCTGCTTTATAGTGAAGCAAATCAGCTATACAATGTATACATATGTCCCCTCCCCTTTGGACCTGCTGCTCAACACAGCACCCAGCTAAGCTGCCAGTACTTTGCAGCAGGTTCCCACTGTCTATCTATCTTATGGTGTATAAATGTCAATCCTAATTTCCCAGTTCATCCCGCCCTCCGGTACCCACTCCCATATCCACATGTCCGTTCTGTACTCCTTCCTCTCTTTTCCTGCCCTGCAAACAAGTTCATCTGCATCATTTTTTTTAGTCTACATACATGCGTTAATATACGACATTTGTTTTTCTCTTTCTCACTTGCAATTCCCAGCACATAGAGACAATCTAAATGTCCAGTGACAGGTGGATAGTAAAGAAGATGTGGTTCTTATATGCAGTGGAGTATTGCTCAGCCATAAAAAGGAATGAAATTTGGTCATTTGTAGAGATGCGAGTGGACCTAGAGTCTGTCATACAGAATGAAGTCATAAAAAGGAAAACAGCACCAACTTAACTTTTAACATGTGATATGCACTGTGATTATTTGACCACTGGATGGCAGCAGAAAAAGGACTGCTTTGTGCATCTTTTTTTTTTTTAACCCCCTTTCTTGGTTGGGCATGTCAGCTCAACTAAGGAAATTTTATATTTTCCAAATACATTGAAGACAACAAATTACAAATCTTGGTAATCTGTCATTAATGTATAACTATTACAGTCCATATGAGCTCAATAAATTTTAGGTAAAAATAGAATATGTTGAAAATATGTGACTATTTTACTGCTTTTTTGTATCCTTTTCACTGGTGGCTCTGTGGGAAAGAATCTGCCTGCCAGTGCAGGAGATGTGGGTTTGATCTCCGGTCTGGGAAGATCCCCTGGAGAAGGAAATGGCAACCCACTCCAGTATTCTTACCTGGAGAATCCCATAGACAGAGGAGACTGGCTGGGTATAGTCCATGGGGTCGCAAAGAGTTGGACATGACTTACTGACTGAACAACAGCAAGCCTTCCTTACTCATCTAGTTTGTGTGCATGTATAAAATTCTTGAAAGTCCAATTTAGAAACATCAGTTGAAAATCATTTTCTGAATAAGAGTTGCATGTGCACAGCCATTGGTTGACAAGTTTCCTTGGAGCACATGGCCAGCTTGTTGACAACTCTAGACTTGCAGTGGACTCCTCATTACTTGTCAGATGAATGGGTTTATCAAAAATAACTTACTCTATGGGACAAAAAATATTATGATATCAGAAGTGAGAAGTCATCTCTAAATGCTGCAGTTTCTGAAATCCTCAGGAGACACAGGGCAGAGCGGTGAGCATGTAAAAGTGTAGGAACATGAAATTTGCAGCTCTCTGCCTAGATACAGAACAGTACTCAGTTGCATATAGTCACATTATTGCTACATTAAGGAAATGGTACAGTTAATCCAGCTTTAATAAAAATGTGCTAAAAATGTTGCTTCTGTTGCTGTTTAGTCACTAAATTGCATCCTACTCTTTTACAATCCTATGGACTGTAAAGCTCCTTTGTCCATGGGATTTTCCAGCAAGAATACTGGAGTGGGTTGCAGTTTCCTTCTTCAGGGGATTTTCCTGACCCAGAGATTGAACCTGTGTCTCTTTCATTGGCAGGCAGATTCTTTACCACTAAGCTTCCACAGAAGCCCCAAAATTGCAAAGTGGTATACAAAAATGACTATTTTTAGTGAATGCTTTAAAGCATATTGGAAAACTATATATTGAAGTCTATATGAGGCCGAATGATGATCCTCAGGTCCTAATTCTAGTGTGTCTAAGTGCTAACAGTATGTGACAAAGACTTTGCAAATGTGATTTTGCTTTGGATTTTGAATGGTGAGATTATCCTGAATTATCTGCCTGGGCTGTGATGCAACCATAAATGTCCTTACAGGGGAAATGTAGGGAGATTTGACACAGGCAGAGGAGGGAGCAAGTGTGACCACAGAAACAGAGATATCAGTGATGTGGCCACAAGCCAAGGACTGCCAACAGTCACCAGAGGCTGGAAAATGCAAGGAAGAGTTTCCCCCTAAAGCATCAGAAGGAGCAAGACCTTGCCAGCACCTTGATTTTGACTCTGAACTGACCTCACACTTCTGACTTCCAGACTCTAACAGAATAACTGTCTATGTTTTAAGCCAGTAAATCTGTGGAAATTTGTTACAGCAATCACAGGAAACTAATAAAGGGCCTTTGAGTTGAAAGATGAATGGTTAAATTGCCTATTTGTTGAGTTCAGTTTTCTGTTTGAAATTTCATTGACCTATATTATAGCTGTATTGGTTGACAAATGATGAATTTAGACCCCTGCCCTTGAGAATTCTCTAATAAGACAAGCCGTACTTCTATTCTAGTTCTGTATCAGACTATTTAGGAAATTCTGGTTCCAAATCTTACCTGTTTTTCAGAGAAGATTAAGTCCTGACATGATGGGAAAGTGCAATGATCCTATTTTATCAGATTTTCATTGATTCTTAAATATTTCCCTTTACCCAAACATGTCATTTATGCATTTTTGGCTCATCATTTACTCATTTGCTTTTGCCACATACTTTTGTTGTGAGACTGCCGTGTCACTTTCTGTACTGGGGAACAGTGTTGAAAGTGAAGTGATAATAATTACTTTGTTAATTAGCTGTTAATTATGTGATAGTAGCTACCATCCACTGGAGAAGGCAATGGCACCCCACTCCAGTACTCTTGCCTGGAAAATCCCATGGATGGAGGAGCCTGGTAGGCTGCAGTCCATCGGGTCACTACGAGTCGGACACGACTGAGCGACTTCACTTTCACTTCTCACTTTCACACATCGGAGAAGGAAATGGCAACCCACTCCAGTGTTCTTGCCTTGAGAATCCCCGGGACGGGGGAGCCTGGTGGGCTGCCGTCTACGGGGTCGCACAGAGTTGGACACGACTGAAGTGACTTAGCAGCAGCAGCAGCTACCATCCACAGAGTACTTATTGGTATAGATAGTATGCTGATAATAATACTATATGTGTTAGTACAGTCACAATATTATATGTTAGGTGATGGGACATAGATCTTTCTAGAAGACATATTGGCAAATATTAGGTTTATTAGAAATTTGGAGCTTAGGACAGAATCAGAGAATTCCAGTTGAATACCTGAGCCCAGTTCCCTTAACTCAAATTGAACCCAACTCTTACCAGTGTAGGCCATCACTGTTCAGTAGAAATATAATGCAAATGAATGTTATTTTGAAAATTAGTAACCACAGAAGAAACTAAAAAGCAGAAGTTAATTTGAATACTATATTTTATTCAATCCAGTCTGTATCCAAATATTGTTATTTCAATGTTTGATAAATATTTTTAAAATACTGATTTCTTTTTATATACTTATATTGAACCTTCAAATATGGTATGCATTTTATATATACATATAACACATCGTATTTCAGACTAGTGCATTTCAAATAGGAACCACGTGATACTAGGCATTACTGATTTGAACAGCACAGTTATCTTCTGATCACTTATTTAGACCAACACGTTATCATTTTTTTTCATTTTTTTAACTTAAAAAATACTGAGTTTCTGAAAACTGTATCTCCCTTTCTCTGTTGCAGCATGTTTAAATTGACTATGTCAATTTTTAGGGGGATTAATAACCTAGCGTAGGCAAGTTTTATGTGGTTTATATTTTGTTTTCTTATTATATCAACATTGTTATAGTTGATGTTCCTGGTTGTTTTCATGTAATCTCTTTAAAAAAAATTGCAGTTCTCTCATAAACTTGCAGTCAACCAGGTTACTCAGTTTATATGCAGGTGCAAATTTTTCTGATTTTTGAGAAGCTTCTTTTGAAAATAGCAGCTAGCTGTTTATTTCTCTGTCATGGATAAAAAAAGAAAAAGCTATGTTTAACCAGCACTGGTTGTCTCTTTCACTTACACCTTAATGTGACTTAGGGAATGACACCATTCTCTTTTATCACTTGACCATTAAAAGAAAAAGTACTCTTTGCAGCTGATCAGTGAAAGATTTGTGGGGAAAAAAAATACTGCTATGTGTGTGGGAGGAGGTTAACCTATTATATATTTGGTTCAGATTTTTATTAAATTACTGATATTTCCTTGGTTTTAGAGGCTTTAGATAGCATACATACATTTGGTGTATGCTATTTTAGGGAATATTAAATGTTATCAAACAATTGTTTTGTATTTTAAAATCTCAGATCTATAATTTATTTACTTCATGGCCCAGAAGTGAAAGGTGATTAATAGAAGTTGTTACAGAAACAAAAATCATTTCTACTTTTGCTAAGTGATGTATTTTTACCCGTCTTTTGGTTGGTAGTTGGTTGGTATGACCTTTTAATCTCTTTGTAATTTGGGCAAGGAAAAGTGTTCTACCGAGTGACTTGTAAAGGTGTCTTGTTTTTCCCTCACTGATTTAGAAACATCTCATTGAATTGTGTTCTTGTGAGAAGCTTGTAAGTAATGTTGTCATGCAAAACTCTTTTTGCTGTAAAATCTCTTTCTTCTACTGGGAATCTCAACCTGAGTTTCCCGTGTTGACGTCTCATCCCAGGAAGTCTTCAGCGTGGCGTGCCTTGTTTTCAGAACAAACACCCAAGACTGGGAAGGCCAAGGAAGGCTGAGAAAGGCACTGCTTCAAGAGCTTAGGATCTCTTCAGCAACGTTTGTGTCAGGACACAGCACAACTCCGTTGTTATGGAAAACCTTTTATTCATAAGGCTCTTTTTGTTTTTAGTGAAGAAGTGGTTTTGAAGACAATGACTTGTTTGTGTGTGTGTGTGTGTGTGTGTGTGTGTACGTATGTACTTTATTCTTTTTTTCCCATTTATTTTTATTAGTTGGAGGCTAATTACTTTACAATATTGTAGTGGTTTTTGCCATACATTGACATGAATCAGACCCAATGACTTGTTTTAATATGCCCTGGTGCTTGGTGTTTATCCTGCCCACTTACCTCTACCTGAAATTGCTTCATTCATTTTACTTGTGTATGTTCTGCCTTCTCCCAAGAGCCTAATCTCTGTTAGGATAGATACTTTATCTTTTGTTCCCTACTGTATCCTGGCTCCTGGAATTATACCAGCTACGTAGGAGATCCTCAGGAAGTACTTGCTGAACGATTGAATGAACCCTTCAGAGTGCAGTTCAGATGAAGCTCAGTCCTGAAGCAAGAGCATGGTGTCTGTGGGAGCAGTGGTGGGCTGACGGTGAAGCTGATGAAGCTTAAACTTCCAAGTCCTTCCCTTACTACGTCCCTTCCAAGGCCCTGTGCCTAACTTTATATTTATAACATAAATTATTACTTCTCTTAAAGAGAGCATCCCAAATTGTATAAGTATCCGGCTCGACAAAATCTGGATGATTTCCTGGTGTTAAGGTACATATCTTGTCATTTGAGGTTTACTCTGAAGAAATGTAAAAATATCTTCTACCAGATGAGCAAATTAATACTGTTCATTAAAAGGGTCTGTTACCACAAGAACTGGCTTAGCCACATGGTCTAGTCTTAATTTAAAACACTCTGGCAGACTAATGAGCAGTTATTGCAGTTCTTTTGTATTACTTACCTTCTATGCATTTCTGCTTACACACACACACACACACACACACATATGTGTATATATACACACACATATATATACACACACATCACAGGTCTGTTGTACAGCAGTACCCCCTTATCTATTATTTTCCTTTCCATGGTTTCAGTTGCACACAGTCAACTGCAGTGAGAACATATTATTAAATGGAAAATTCCAAAAATAAAACCCACATGTTTTAAATTGTGTGCATTTTGAGTAGCATGATGAAATTTCACACTGTCCCACTGGTGTCCGTTGACAAAGTGAATCATCTTTTTGTCCAATATGCCCTGCCCATTAGTCACTCAATAGCCATCATAGGTTATCTTGAGATATCACAGTGCTGTGTTCAAGTCACCCTTATTTTACTCAACAATGGACCCAAAGCCCAAGGATAGTGATGCTGGCAATTCAGATATGCCAGAGCAGCCTTAAAGTATTTCCTGTAAGTGAAAAGGTGAAATTTCTCAACTTAAGAAAAAAAAATCAAATCATATGCTAAAGTTTCTAAGATCTATGGTAAGGACATGAGTTGTCTATGAACTTGTGAAGAAGGAAAGTGAAATTTTGCTGGCTTTACTGTTGTATCTCAAACTGTGAATATTAAGGCCACAGCACATGATAAATGCTTAGCTAAAATGGAAAAAACATTCTATGTATACAGTAAGATATCAGATAGAGAGAGACCACATTCATGTAATCTTTGTTATAGTATATTGCTATGATTATTCTATTTTATCATTAGTTATTGTCAATCTCTTGGAAAGAAAGTGAAAGTCGCTCAGTCGTACAACCCTATGGACTCAGTTCATGGAATTCTCCAGGCCAGAATACTGGAGTGGCTAGCCTTTCCCATCTCCAGGGGATCTTTGTAACCCAGGAATTGAACCCAGGTCTCCCACATTGCAGGTGGATTCTTTACCAGCTGAGCCACCGGAAAAGCCCAAGAATACTGGAGTGGGTAGTCTATTGATTCTCCAGCAGATCTTCCTGACCCAGGAATCAAACTGGGGTCTCCTGCATTGCAGGCAGATTCTTTACCAACTGAAAGAAGTCTTAGGCCTTAGATTTTTCTAAAGCATGGTAAATCATATCTCAAACTCTCATTTAATTGCATCAAGAATGTGGAGATTTGGTGATAAGAGAACTCACAGGAGATTTGAAAACTTGATTAATTTGACAAATATTTCCTGAACATCTGTTGTTAGTAAGGCACTGTGTTAAGTAGATAAGGTAGACTTTTAAACAATCTATTAGATCAACTATGCACTTATATACTATGTATATATTATGTATATATTCATACTTATATACCCAGTGCTATGATAACATTTTACATATATGTTCAATATATACACAGGTGTGCATGCACATGTACATTTATTTATCTGTTCAATTGCATTATATATTTTGTATATCATAAATATTCTCATGCATGACCTAAATATATGTGGTATCATTAATGTGACAATGTTAAAACATGATGCTGTAACAGTTCTAATTAGAGATAGTTATCAACCACACAGAGTCAGGAATCCTTTTATGGAATTGAAAATGGTGAAAAAGTGACAAATTAGATAAAAGGGATTAGATCTGATTGACAGAGTGCCTGAAGAACTATGGCCAGAGGTTCATTACATTGTACAGGAGAAGGTGATCAAAATCATCCCCAAGAAAAAGAAATACAAAGGACAAAATGGCTGTCTGAGGAGGCCTCACACATAACTGAGAACATAAGAAAACTGAAAGACAGAGGAGGAAAGGAAAGACATACCTATCTGAGTGTGGAGTTCCAGAGAATAGCAAGGAGAGACATGTAAACCTTCCTAAGTGATCAATGCAATTAAATAGAGGAAAACAATAGAATGGGAAAGACTAGAGATCTCTTCAAGAAAATTAGAGTTACCAAGGGAACATTCCATGCAAAGATGGCTTAAAACTCAACATTCAAAAAGCAAAGATCATGGCATCTGGTTCCATCATTTCATGGCAAATAGATGGGGAAACAATGGAAAAAGTGACAGACTTTGTTTTCTTGGGTTCCAAAATCACTGCAGATGGTGACTGCAGCCATGAAATTAAAAGATGCTTGCTCCTTGGAAGAAAAGCTATGGCCAACATAGACAGCATATTAAAAAGCAGAGACATTACTTTGCTGACAAAGGTCTGTCTAGTCAAAGCTATGGTTTTTCCAGTAGTCATGTGAGAGTTGAACCATTAAATCTGAGTGCCAAAGAATTGAGGCTTTTGATCTGTGGTGTTGGAGAAGACTTTGAGAGTCCCTTGGACTGCGAGGAGATCGAACCAGTCAATCCTAAAGGAGATCAGTCCTGAATATCCATTGGAAGGACTGATGCTGAAGCTCCAATACTGTGGTCATCTAATGTGAAGAACTGACTCTTTGGAAAAGGCCCTGATGCTGGGAAAGATTGAAGGCAGGAGGAGAAGGGGAGGACAGAGGATGAGATGGTTGGATGGCATCACCAACACGATGGACATGAGTTTGAGCAAGCTCTGGGAGACTGTGAAGCACAGGAAAGCCTTGTGTGCTGCAGTCCACGGGGTCACAAAGAGTCAGACATGACTGAGCAACTCAACTGAACTGAACCAACCCCAGAGAGTCATGAATCTTTTTATGGAATAGAAAATTATATTTGAACCAGACGGTAAAGGTAGTATATTTTCTAAGGCTCTTGTGTCAAGTTTCTACATCCTTCTTGACTAAAGCAACAGTAATGGTTTCTTTCACAGTTCTGCAAGCCAGAAGCCCAACAGTGAGATGTCAGCAGGGTGGTACACCCAGAGGAGGCTCTCAGGGAGAATCTGTTCCTTGCCTTCTTTTGGCTGATGCTGTCCTTGGCTTTGCACACATCACTCCAAGTTCTGCCTGCCTGGCCACCCTGCCTTCCCCTATGTGTCCACTGCCTCTTGGCTTCTTTTATAAGGACAGTTGAGATTTTTATAGGATTACATGAATAACTCAGGAAAATTCCTCAAGATCTTACACTTAATTGTACTGGTCACAAGTTTTGGCTCAGATATTAGTCTTTGGGCGTATTTTAAGAGGCCACCATTCAACTACCTATAGGTGAGACCCTTCAAAGGCTGAGTTTGAGGAAAGCATCACAGGCTGAGGAACTAGACTAAGCAGAGGTGTAAGGCTTGGACAAAGAAGGTATTTCGGGTACAAGAAGGAGCATTGGGGAGCAGCAGCGTGCAGGGGAGCAGAGAGGGAGGTGAGTGGGGGTCATGGTGCTGTGGGAGCCCTCGGCCCCTGGGCAGCCGTGTTAAAATGAATGGAGAACCAAAGAGGATGCTGTTAACATAGCCTACGTGAGACCTTGCCCAAGCCTGCATGAAGATGTTGGCCATGAGAGTAGAAAGTATTGAAGAGAACTCCAGTTGCCTGTTTAATTGGGAGGAGGTTTAGGACATTACAACAATAGGGAAATTAGAAGACAGAAATGATGTTTGGGTTTGGATGGTTGCTTCAGTGTCCAGCATGACACCTGGAGGAAGGTGTGCTTAGAAATGTGGAGTTGATCTCCATAGTGTTCGGCATGGGAGTTATCCATACTGAAGGGTGAGACTCCCAAAGGAAGAAAGGGAGACGGAAGAAGAGAACGTCTCCAGTGTCACCATCTTGGAGACCTCCTTCCTTCAGAGGTTAGGGGAACTAAGCTTCCTTTTTTCATTATGTTTTAAAATGTGCACTTTTGACACTGTGCGTTCTTTAATGTACAGGATTTTTCACGCACTGATTGTAGGTGAGCTCAATCTCTCTTTATTGTGTCTACTGAAATACTGTTATGTGAACTGTGCTATGATTCTTTCCATTTTGTGTTAAAGTAATTTACTCTAATTATGACCTTATTAAAGAAACATGGTTATATTTGCTCTTTGTTTTATGGTAATGACTGATCAACAAAATGCTAATTGACATTAACAATTTTGTGCTATATTTGTTCTGATATTCAAATGCTTTAATTAGTATTTAATTTGCATACCAGCCTGAGTTATATATCCTGATATTACTTTTGCTTTTTTGGTTCAGGGAAGTTATTTATTAAGACATGGCAAGGGTCCAAAGTTTTGTTACTGTGTGTTGTGTTAACACTGGTTTTCAGGGAAGGGAATTTTCTTTATTAATCAAGGAAATATGCAGGTGATTTCAAGTATGTCATTGAATGTGAAGTGTTTGTCGTTTTAAATTTAAAAAAATCATTGGACTATCCTTTGTCTAGTTGAACACAATAGCTTCTAAACATAACCTCGGTGTTAGTCTTTAGTTTTTAGTGTTTGTGATTGAATTGTTGTCCCAGGAGCTTATTTCTGGTTCAGTTCAGATTCATATATATGGTTCATATGTCAGTTCAGATTCATATATGGTTTATCAGATATTTAACTTATCAGACATTAATTTCTCCTGGGGCACCAGGTACTCACCTTTTCCCATGTATTTCCTGTTACTTTTGTTCCTTTTATAAGGAGAAATAAAAGTAAAACTTTTGTTTTAGAAGGTTTTATAAGGTTTTTAAAAGGTTTTAAACCCTTTAAACCTTTTCTATTAGAAGTTATATCCCTCTTTGCCCTGACTATTATGCTCTGAGGTCACAGTAAAGTCTTCAGATTTCTGAATTTAGGAATTAGCTGCCCTAGGCTTCAGTACCAGCTTTCACGAACTACATAATTCTGGGTCATCTGTCAATTGGTGAAAAACTATTCTGTGATATTGTTAAAGCAGATAATGAAAGAATCAAGAAAATCAAGAAAAAAATATTGTTAAAGCAGATAATAAAAGAATCAAGAAAATCAAGAAAAAAAAATTATGTGTATCTAAAAGTACTCTGAAAATATAAAATAAAAATATAAAATAATATAAATAATACAAAATGCATGGTAAAATTGTACTATGTGTTTAATGCTATAGATATTTAATTATTTCATTTTGAAGTGACACATTCTAACCACAGAGAAGGAAAGGTGGATGAAAGCTGTGGATTTCGACATATTTTACTCATGAATCACCTGGGGATCATGTTGAAATGTCTAGTTGGAAGATTCAGGAGGCCTGTCGTGGGCCTGGTATGGTGGATCTGTCAAGCACTGAGTCAGATCCATGCTGTTTGTCTGTGGGGCACAGACTCAGAAGCGAGGAGCTGAAGAACTAATGCAGCGTTCTATCCAGTCAAATATTAGGAGAATTTAAAGCTGTATATATACATATATATATAAAAGTTTATATCATCTGTGGATTCAGATGCATTCATGATAATACACATAGATCTGTGAGAAAGCATAAAAAAAATTTTAACCTAACTGGAGAATAAAAGCATTTAAAAACTGGAAAAAAAAATTAATCTAACTAGGGATTTTGCTATTAAAAAAAAAAAAAAAACATTGTAGTGATACCTCTTGTAATGTAAATTTCTGTCTCAAATAATTGCTTTTTGTAAACATGGATTTCCTCATGGAGTTTTCTTACAGTGGATTTTTAAAAAGAAGAGTTAATATATAAGTTAGAACCTGTTGTCTATTTTTCTCTGTTCAGTAAATATGGTAACTTTGATAGTTACAACATTTCATTCTTTTCCTTTAACACATATAATTATTTTACTAGATTAGGTATTATGGATTTATATCATTTGCTCTTAATAAGAAAATTTTCAGAAAATATGAATCTCTGTAACATAGGCAAGGTTATGGGATGCCCATTCTTGTGTCAAGAATTAGCTAAATGTGGCTAAGATGAATGAGCCTGGTTTTTGCTTTCCTGAGCTCATTTTCTTCTGGGGAGACCCAAGCATTTGTGTACCAGCGCTGACAAAACCCTGGCACCTGTCTGCAGAACGGAAGCTGTGTGCTCTGGACAAGGGTAGGTGTCAGAGGGAGTTTGGTTTTGGCAGACAGCACCTTGAGCTAGGTATTAAGTGAGCCTATTTGGAAGGGCAGGAAAAGCAGGCAGAATTCCAGACAGAGAATTCTAGACAACCAGTAAGTAAGAAGGCACAAAAAGATAATGTTCATTGCCAGCTGAATAATTTTAGGTACAATGGAAGATCATAATTAGTCATTACAGACTGCTGCATGGAAGTCAGCCAGTCAGTCTGTGACCAAGTCAACAAGTCAAGACAGTCTATGGCAACAAAGTGAGATTACTAAATTGACTATAACTTTCAAATATGGAGTACTAAAAAGGCTCAGAACTTCCTGGAACACTATAGCTTTTCCCTCTGCTGTTGATAAAATTTATCAAATATTGCTTTACTTTTATTCTAGAAACAATGCTATAAATTCTGTATCTGTTGGCATATTTGTGATTTCAGATTTTAGTAGAATGTTCCAGTTCCCATGAAGATCATCCTATGTTGGCCATCACACTTCATGACGTTTTTTGGCTTAACCCCATTTTCTCCTGCTAGAGTGTATGTTGACAAGTTATAGGGCAAGGATCAAATCCCTTATTCACAGCTATATGGTGAGGAGAGTGCATATTATTCATTAGGGGTGCAATCCTGTATTAGTCCATGTTTAAAGGTCCTTTTAGTTACTGAAATTCTAAACAGACAAATTTTAAAATGTACTTAATGTCTACCCTAGTGTTAATATTTTATGCAGGCCCTTTGGTGTAATGGGCTCTGGTGCACAGTAGACAGAGCTGGAGAAATGCTAGGTCAGTGGAACGAAGAATGGACGGCAGGAACTCTAAGGGTGGCACTGCTGAACTGTTTGGCATCTGGCGAATTTCTTCGTATGGCACTTAGCTTTTCCATCTGCAAAATGAGGACCTTGGGCTAATTGCACTCTAAGTCTCTTCTGGTTCTAAAACTTTATGGTGTGTGCAAGTGAAATATCACTGTAAAGTATTTTAGGAGGGTGACCCCAATGTTTGAGTGTTTCTTAAAAGCACTTGGTCTGGCAGACTGGATAATGCTCTATATTTTATCTGCAATAAAGCATAAAAGTGATGACAGATAGCTGTTGGTGCGGGCTGAATGTGCCTGACAGAGCAAATGTTGACATAGACCTAGTGTGACATAATCATGCTTTTTATGTGACTTATTATTGGAAGAACTATTTGTGAAAAGTTACATGCCAGCTAAATGTCATTCTCGTGTCATTAATGTTGTAATTTATAAAATGTTTACTTTCGCCAGGGAGTACATATATGTAGTTAAATTATCAAATGGAAATCCCTCAGGCTTTACAATAATGAACAGTAGTCCTTCTAATCCCTTCTTACACACAAATCCCAGTTCCCCAAGCACTCTGGTTTTCTCTTTAATCGACTTTTGTTTGTTTATTTCTTTGCATATATATATGTTTCTAGATTTGTCACTTTTAGGCATCATTTATTGTCTTTTTATCCTGAGGGGGGGGATGATTCATGAGTTTTGACAGGAAGTGAAAGTAAACAGGCTTATTCTGTTGTGCTTAATGGGAATACTGCTAATTTGCCTTTGTGCGCATGCGTGCTAAGTCGCTTCAGTAGTGTTCGACTCTTTGTGACCCCATGGACTCTAGCTCACCAGGCTCTTCTGTGCATAGGATTCTCCAGGCAAAAATACTGGAGTAAGTTGCCATGCCTTTCGAGATGTTTTGTTTTGTTTCTGTAGAATCACTGTGGACAGTAGCAATATCATCAAGTCATAGACAGCCTTGGCCCTCCTGGATGTCTAGTCTTCAGAAACTGAGTTGTGTAGCCAGTTCTAGGTCTTCTCCTGTGTACATGAGAGCTGGGTGGTGCCTGATCGCCTCCTCCTTCAGATTCTAAAGAGGAGGCTTATGGAGTTGCCTCTGCACTTACCCTTCTCTTGGAAATGCCTCTCTCCCTCACCATCCCGTTGCACCCATCTGCCTGGAGACCCTTCTTCTTCCAATTCAAATCCAGTATTAGCTCACCTTCTTTTGTCTGAGAGCACTGCCCACAACCCTTGGTGTGAGTATTTTTGCCTATTCTATGTATTTTCTTTTTAGTGTTCCATGCATCTCCTAGACCACTCTCTTGAGTGCACAGCTTTACCTTTAATTCTCCTACAGACACCTTCCATATGTCTCTCAGGTACCTCACATTCATTGGGCACAGAGCTAAGCTCATTCTAGCATTTTCTGAAGTCACTTTCCCTTCAGCACTCTGTATCTTGGTGAATGACACTCCTGCTAAGGAGAGCCCCACTCCCTTCCTGCTCTCATCTAATCTGAAGTCCTCCAACTCTGCAAGGAGAAATCAGAGCAGGTCCCTCCCTTTTGAAAATACTCATTTATGCAACACCCATTTATGCAATAAATAAATAGCCTTGAGTAAGGCTCATGTGTTGACTTACTCAAACCCCTCAAGCTTTTGCACAGACATACACCCTGGCTTTGGCATATTGAACCACTTGGGGTTTCTGGAAGATAGCATTTCTTTCTTCTCTGGGATTTTATATTTACTGCGCCATTTTGGAAAACCCCTTTACCTAGGAATTTGTCTAGGAAGACAAATCATCACACTTATAGTTCCTCCTCCACTTTCACCAGCTCATCTCACAAGCCTTTCTGAGATCCCTCACACTGAGACGGGTGCCCCTGCAGTGGGCTGCCTCGGGTGTCTGGGCTTACTTTACATGTAACACCTGACGCTGTGTGATTTAATAGACACTAAGAAGCATAGCCTATGTTTATTTAGGACTTATTTTGATCAAGGAATTGTAAGAAATGTTTTATGGAGAGCAGGCCTTCTAAATGTGATTGTTTTATTACTAATATAACAGACGTAGTTGTTGCTTTACCTGCCTTACACGTGACCCTCCTTGGAGACTAACCATCGTCACTTCTGAGAGAGCGATGGATCCCTTACCTGCCCCGCTGGCCTCAGCGCATTGGGGTAGGACAGACACTTGATTCAGTCTGGGTCAACCGAATTCTTTATTATTGAAATCTTGAATTTGGACTCTAAACAATATAGGAGGCTGAGAGGAATGACTACTTTTCATTCTGTGGGTGCAGAATAAGGCCAACCAGAAAGGAGACTGGAATTCTGCAGCCCGTGGGTCCTGGGGAGGCAGAGAGCAGACCTCTGGTTCTGACTTTGAGCTGATGGTTTCAGCCCCTTGTGAGGCATGACCACATACTGCCTGTGGTCCAAGAGATCTCTGTGTGTCTGCCCGTAGATTCTCCTTCTTACCTAAGCTAAATGACTGAGTTCTATTGCTTGAAATCAAAGTGTTCCTAATTAAGGTATTGATCTTTACCACAATACTGACTATGAGCCTTTTAAGGACATGTAGTGTGGACTGGGTACCTTCAGATAGTTAAAGCCAGTGTGGCTTCTTATAGTTGGTGTTCCTGGGGCTGTATCACTTGAATTAGGCTCTTTGTGAAGCTTATTACTCCAGTTTAGAGTTGCATTTTGTATATGTGATAAATTTTGTAATCCAACACAATCATTTCTTTTTAATAGTATACTTAGGATGTTCTAACTATGATTAATGGGCTGTACCACTAGAGCTGCTTAGCATCTGAAAAAAATTAAGGCTAATGTTTAATGTGTGCAATCCATTTTTGATTTTTCAGTAATTACCTGGAATCTGGTATTCCAAAGATGGTGTTAAATATGTGTGTGTGTGTGTGTATGTGTAATCTCTAAACACACATTTATGTACACACATCTGAATTTCTACTAACAAAGGGTAGCAGAAACAGAATTCTTAAGACCTTTAATTGGTACTTTCATGCTCCCTGTATACTTCACTAGTGGGTGATCGAGATGATTAATATTACAGAAGTGCATGTGGTTGTCAGAGATTCAAGAAATAAGAAGAATAAAGATGGAAGCATATGTGTGATCTGCACAGATGTCTGTTCTAACACAGGGCTATCAGTAATTAAGAAGTACCCATTCTGGTGGCTACTATGTCTCTTCAGGTTTTCCCAGATCCTGTCCCTGGTGAACAGTATGCACAGATGGACTCTGGTTACAGGATACACCAGGCCTTAGGCTATGTAATAATAGGTTATGTAGCCTCTTTGAGCCTCAGTTTCCTTTTTGTTGTTGTTGTTTCCTTTTTTTAAACAAATTGCAGGGAATTCTTGACACTGATCTTGCAATCATACATCAAATGACTATATAGTCTTGTGCATTATATGATACATAGTAGCATCTGGAGAAGGAAATGGCAACCCACTCCAGTGTTCTTGCCTGGAGAATCCCAATGACTGCGGAGCCTGGTGGGCTACCGTCTATGGGGTCACATAGAGTTGGACACGACTGAAGTGACTTAGCAGCCGCAGCATCTCAATACATGCCACTGATTATAATTGCTGCTTAACTCAGAGTTAATCTGTTACTCTGAATTAAAACTTGAATAACATAGTGAAACATGTCAGTCAGGACAGCATTTGCAGACTACTAGAGCATTTGTGGTCATGTATAGATGTGAGAGTTGGACTGTGAAGAAAGCTGAGTGCCGAAAAATTGATGCTTTTGAACTATGATATTGGAGAAGACTCTTGAGAGTTCTTTGGACTGCAAGGAGATCCAACCAGTCCATCCTGAAGGAGATAAGTCCTGGGTGTTCATTGGAAGGACTGACTGATGCTGAAGCTGAAACTCCAATACTTTGGCCACCTCATGCGAAGAGTTGACTCATTGGAAAAGACCCTGATGCTGGGAGGGATTGGAGGCAGGAGGAGAAGGGGACGACAGAGGATGAGATGGCTGGATGACATCGCTGATGTGATGGACATGAGTTTGAGTAAACTCTGGGAGTTGGTGATGGACAGGGAGGCCTGGTGTGCTGCGATTCATGGGGTTGCAGAGAGTCAGACACGACTGAGCGACTGAACTGAGAGCATCTGTAGCAGATAGCACCATCACACTTGAACATGCAGAATGTCTCCTTTGCTTATGGGACAACTCTTAAATGTGTAAATGTATTTGGGCATCCTTGCTCGGTTCTCTTCAGTGCAGAAACTGGAAGAATGTTGAGAACTTCAAGACTTCACTTATACCTCATAAGCCTTAGCTTATAAAATTCTACTAAAATCTTGTTGATAAGATTATTCAGAATTCCTATTTCATTGTTAGTGAATTATAGCAATTCAAATTAACCAGAAGTAGACAGATGATCTTTGTTGCATGTCATTTATTAGATGCTGGCAATGATTTAATCTTCTATTTATTTAACAAGTATTTGAGTGCTTACCATAGTGCTCAGCACTATTCTAAGTCCTGGAAATATAATAATGACCAATAAAAGCAGATCCCTTCTCTCATGGAATTAGCTTTCTAGTTAGGGAAGAGGCAAAGTATTATTAGGTAAGCAGGTTGGTCTCCAAAGTTTAGAAGCACCTTGGAAAAAATAAATAGGGAGCTGTGACAGTGAGTGGGGTAGATAAGTGGCAGTATTAGGTGGGTTGTAGAAAAATAAACTCTCGGGAAGATGATGTTTGAGTAACATCAAAAATTATGCTCTGTGATAATTGGGAGAAGGAGCATCTCAGACAGTAGGAACATGTGCAAACACCTCTAGGCAGGAGGACAGAAGGAAGTCCAGTGAGTGCACTGTGTCCTGATGTAGTAGACCAGGCAGCTCCCACCCAGAAACGCAGATCCTAATCCCTGGAACCTATGAGTGTTACCTGATGTAGTGAGCTTTGTGTAGGTGTGATTAAGGATTTTGAGATGAAGAGATTATTTTGTATTGTCCAAGTAGGCCCCTAAATGCATCATAAAATGTTCTTATAAGAGAGAAGTGGCAGGATATTAGACACAGACCTATAGAAGAGGAGGAAGAGATGTGAAGATGGATGCAGAGGTCAGAGGGATGCAACCACAAGCAGAAGAATGCTGGCGACCATAGCAGCTGGAATAGCAAATAATGAATTTTCTGCTAGAGCCTCTGGAGGGAGCATGGCCTTCTATCACCTTGACATTGGCCTTCTGGCCTCCAAAGCTGTGAGACATAAATTCGTATTATTTTGAGCCACTAAGGTTGAAATCATGCATTACAGCAACCTCAGGAAACTAAAATACATGATGAGTGAGAACTAGAGTGATAAGGGGCTTGTAAACTGAATTTGATTGTTTTACATGTGCAGAGAAATGGTTCTGCATTGCATAATTTTAAGTGTATCAGTTTGGCTCCTGGAAGTCAAAGTAAAATAGATCATGGTGGAGAAAGGTTGTGCATGGGAATGGAGTGGAAACACAGTAGTTAGGATTCATTTGCAGTCATCTAAGCAGTGTCTTGGTTTGCGATAGAAGCAGTGGAAACAGAGAGAAGTAGATCAATTCAGATAATATTTCAGAATTAGAGATAACAAAGCTCACTAAAGTATTGGTTGTAGAACCTAAAGACAGAGGTACCTTGATCTGAATAAAAGTAATATTATAAAGCTAAGGACAAAATAACTGTTCATCCTGTTGATAGTAAATGCAATCTGATAAATTTTAACAATTCTTTTATTTTTAAATAAACTAAATTATGTATGAAATGGGTGTCTTAAGGACTTTTCCTAAGCTATCTTAGGAGTCTTCATCTCACTGTAATTAGAAGACAAGTCTGCTTGTGTATGAGAGTGATGAGCAGAGTAAGTACCTCTTCTGGTGCGTTTTGAGGAAATGTGTTAGAGACTACTTTGGAATGTGCCAGTCTTTGCACTCTTCCCCTGAAGATATAGCGTGACTCCTTGTTTTGAAACTTTTAGAATCTCTGTATCCCTACATGATTAAAAGTACATGTGGTACAAATATTACAAGGACAATTAGAGTACAATTTCATTTCACGTTTTACCATTATTTGATGATAACCCAGCATTGTGCTGAAAGTGGCTGATAAAAAACAGTTGATTAATGTTTAATATTCAATATTAATATTTAAAAGCACTTATTTTTCTCTGTTGTAGTTCACTGAAACTGAACTAAACTGAACTAAAACTGAAGAGCCTATATGTTTTATTATCCAAATAGGATGTATTATTGATGTCCAGAAAAATTTTATCCACAATAGTCAATTTTCATTACTCAGGGAAATAATGTATAAAATGACAGGGTTCAAATTCAATCTATGAAACCAAATTGTTTAATAATAATAATAAAATGGTAATATTTATGTATTAATATAATAATAATGAACTGAATTAGTAAAACTTAAATATAATATGAATTTAATAGCTTAATATCAGTGACTGTTACTGTGGGCTAAGTATTACTTTATGAGTTATTATTTAATCTTCATAACTAATTCTAGCTAATTTACAGTAGTTGAAGTGGCATTTGTCAAATCTGGATTGAGGCAGTTAAAAGTCAAATGTGTCTCTTGCATCAGGTTCTTCTGCCTACTTTAGTGACCGTGGAGTTCCAAATGGGGCATCTACAAGAGGGTCACCCAAACTGCTTTGTATATGTATGAGAAACAAGTTTAAGTTAAGCTACTGAGATGTCAAGGTCATTTTGTTATACAGTATGATCTTTTCTATCTTGCATTTAATAATAGTGTGTTATGCAGTCACATTGTTCATTTGGTATCCTCTTGGAAAGTAATGGAATGATGAGTTTGGTAGTAAAGAAGTATGTTTTATTTTTGTGACAAATCTTAAAGTCTCCATGTAAGACTACTTGTTGGTTACACAAAAAGATAATGGTTTCAACAAGAACATAATATTCAGTATAAATAATTCTTTAAAATAATGCTACATAGAATTATATTATCTATACTAACTGACTCATTAGATAACTTTCCTTATAAAAGGGTTCTGTAACACTGCTTTACCTCATGTTACAGAGTATAAAGATAACAAAAGATAATACTAGGAAAAAAATCTATCATGGAAGAGGAACCTCTGTATAAAGCGGTTGCAAAAAAGCTTAGTGGAAACCAAGACTGAGGCCACTGAGTGTTTTATGTCCAGCTGTAGGAAAGTAGCTAAGTATATTGTTACATTGCAGTACAAAAAAAGGAAAAGAAAACATGAAGTTCTGTAGTAATACCTGAAATTCATTTGGGTATGTTACCTGTCAAGATTATGTTATTTGTGCAGAATTTTGAAAAAAGATGCGTAGTTTTCATTGAATTTTGTTGAAACTCTTTTTTTTTTTTCCATTTATTTTTATTAGTTGGAGGCTAATTACTTTACATCATTACAGTAGTTTTTGTCATACATTGAAATGAATTAGCCATGGATTTACATGTATTCCCCATCCCAGTCCCCCCTCCCACCTCCCTCTCCACCCGATCCCTCTGGGTCTTCCCAGTGCACCAGACCCGAGCACTTGTCTCATGCACCCAACCTGGGCTGGTGATCTGTTTCACCCTAGATAATATACATGTTTCAATGCTGTTCTCTTGAAACATCCCACCCTCGCCTTCTCCCAGAGTCCACAAGTCTGTTCTATACATCTGAGTCTCTTTTTCTGTTTTGCATATAGGGTTATCGTTACCATCTTTCTAAATTCCATATATATGTGTTAGTATACTGTAATGGTCTTTATCTTTCTGGCTTACTTCGCTCTGTATAATGGGCTCCAGTTTCATCCATCTCATTAGAACTGATTCAAATGAATTCTTTTTAATGGCTGAGTAATATTCCATGGTGTATATGTACCACAGCTTCCTCATCCATTCGTCTGCTGATGGGCATCTGGGTTGCTTCCATGTCCTGGCTATTAAAACAGGGCTGCGATGAACATTGGGGTGCAACTCTTATCTATTGTGTATATCACAATAAGGGAACTACAGAGGGAGAGCAACAGAGAAAGCAACAAGAATTTGACCTAAGAATAAAAGATTTTAATTCAATTATTCAAGTGAATAAAAGGATGAGAATTTTATCTAGGACTGCCTGAATTTCTGATAATTTCCTGTCCTTTGGCATGCTTACAATGTCAGATGGTATTTAGATCTCTATATTTCCTGTACCAGAAGAGGATGTTATATTTTTAATAGAGTTTCTGTGGTATGTACATCCAAAGATTCATCCTGGTGTCACTTGTTGATTTTATCTCTACTAAGCTTCTGCAGAAGTAGATGTTTTTCTGGAATTCTCTTGCATTTTCTTTGATCTAACAAATGCCAGCTATTTGATCTCCAGTTCCTCTGCCTTTTCTAAGTCCAGTTTGAACATCTGGTAGTTCTCACTTCATATACTGTTGAAGTCTGGCTTGGAGAATTTTGAGCATTATTTTGCTAGCATGTGAGGTGAGTGCAATTGTGTGGTGGTTTGAATATACTTTGGCATTGCCTTTCTTTGAAAGTGGGATGAAAACTGACCTTTTTCAGTCCTGTGGCCACTGCTGAGTTTTCCAAATTTGCTGACATATTGAGTGCAGCACTTTCACAGCATCATCGTTTAGGATTTGAAATAGCTCAACTGGAATTCCATTACCTCCACTAGCTTTGTTTGTAGTGATATTTCCTAAGGCCCACTTGAGTTCACATCTGATGATGTCTGACTTGAGGGAGTGATCATACCATTTCACTCCTGAGAAATCTATATGCTGGTCAAGAAGCAACAGTTAGAACTGGACATAGAACAACAGACTGGTTCCAAATTGGGAAAGGAGTATGTCAAGTCTGTTTATTGTCACCTTGCTTCTTTAACTTCTATTCAGAGTACATCATGCGAAATACCAGACTGGATGAAGCACAAGCTGGAATCAAGATTGCTGAGAGAAATATCAATAACCTCAGATATGCAGATGACACCACACTTATGGCAGAAAGTGAAGAAGAACTAAAGAACCTCTTCATGAAAGTGAAAGAGGCGAGTGAAAAAGCTGGCTTAAAACTGAACATTCATAAAACTAAGATCATGGCATCTGGTCCCATCACTTCATGGCAAATAGATGGGGAAACAATGGAAACCGTGACAGACTTTATTTTCTTGGGCTCCAAGATCAGAAAATGGTTACTGTAGCCATGAAATTAAAAGACACTTGCTCCTTGGAAGAAAAATTATGACCAACCTAGACAGCATATTAAAAGGCAGAGGCATTACTTTGCTGACAAAGGTCTGTCTAGTCAAAGCTGTTGTTTTTCTAGTAGTCATATATGGATGTGAGAGTTGGACCATAAATAAAGCTGAGTGCCAAAGAATTGATGCTTTTGAACTGCAGTGTTGGAGAAGACTTTTAGAGTCCCTTGGACTGCAAGGAGATACAACCAGTCAATCCTAAAGGAAATCAGTCCTGAATATTCATTGGAAGGACTGATGCTGAAGCTGAAGCTCTAATACTTTGGCCACCTGATGCGAATAACTGACTCATTGGAAAAGACCCTGATGCTCAAGATTGAAGGCAGGAGGAGAAGGGGAAGCCAGAGGATTAGATGATTGAATGGCATCACTGACTCAGTGGACATGAGTTTGAGCAAGCTCCAGGTTTTGGTGATGGAAAGGACACCGTGGCGAGCTGCAGCCCATGGGGTCGCAAAGAGTTGGACACGACTGAGCGACTGAACTGAATTGAACTGAAGCTTCTGCTAATGAGAATTGTAGCCTGTCAGTTATCTCATCAGATGATTTATCACAAGGAAGCCCATTTTTTTAAAAAGTTCATTGCAGTCTAGTATACTTAAAGGGAGACACTAGGACAGTTTCTCTGTCTATGGAGATTATAGAACATTTCTCTCGTTGGTGACAGCAAACCAGACAGGAAATGCCAAGTGTTGTTCTAAGTTGATAGAGAAATTGCATTTTTAGTGGTTATCTTGTCCTACATCATTCTGGACGGTGAAACAGCAGTACATCTAGTTCTTTGAGTAAATGGTTTTTGAATACCTACTATTTTCTGGGTTTTAGAGATATATAGGCAAGCTTCCATTTTCTTTTAAAGACAGAGAGGCTATATGAGAGGTGTTAAATTATCAGTTAGCTTATTGTGGTAAGATACACATTATGTTCCACATTCTAGCAGTTTTGAAGTCAGATGCAACTCACAATTCAAGATGTCTTCCCTACTATTGGCCAGAAAGCAGTCTGACATATCTGTCATTTCCTGCTTATGCCCAAACTTGTTAAAATATGGACACATTGTTGCCAATTGAGTTGGTCATTATATTGTTAGTATTACACAGGTTTAGTTTAATACTGCCATTTAAAATGTGTTTGAGATTACATTGTGATTTGACATTATTCAGAAAGTCTAGAAAAGAGCACTTGATATTAATGAAGCTTTTTTGAAAGAATGACTGCAATTTAATATTTTACTGAAAACAGTGAACAATAGTTCTCATTTACATTTTCCTGTATATATAGAAGAGTGATAGATGATGAAAATCAATGGCTAAATAAGTCTATAAGAACCTTTTTTAAAATTATGTCTACATTCAGAATTCAAAATGGTAAGAATATATTGTGTTTTATTTAATTGACAGCATTTTGCTTTGTTAGGAATACACATAACAATACTGCATCTTATGATTGATGGTTTCTGAGTCAATGAAATGCAATTAGTAAACCAGAAAATACTGAGTGGTTATAAGGTTTATGAAAATAGGATGAGGTGCCAGAAAATGGCTGAACCCAGGAGAGGTGAGGTACTTCAGAGAGGTGATCTGAGAAGGTCTTTCTGAGGATGTATGAGCCAAAACCCGGAAGACAGAAATGAGTCATGTTCCAAGAAGAGCATTCCAAGGTGAGAGACAGCAAGTTCAAAGGCCCTGAGGATGATTATACGTGGCATCTTCAGCCAGCAGAGAAGGCTAGTATTCTTGAGTACAGCAAAGGCTGATGTAATGATATTTTTATCTCCTGTTTGTTTCAGCAACTGGAGAGTTACTTATGCAATTCAGATGTTGCCCTTCTCCTAGTAATTGAGGTCATCTCTCTGTGCATTTGGAGAACAGTGATCTCATCACGTATCTTCTTCCAGTTAGTTCCACTTTGTGTCGTATCACCACACAGAGACCCACCAACATTCCCTGCTGTGTTCTGGTGATGTCTGTGTCCCCTCCACAGCCCCATCTCTGGAGGACACCTGGCTGCATTCGATTTTACTTAAGATTTTTGTAGAGAAAACGGGGATTAAAAGAGACTCTAGGATTCCGATGATCTTTCTTGCCTCATCATATATGCCTGTGAGCCCCCATCCGCCTGCATTTCTGCAGGCTGCAGCCTCCTGTTAGGCTTCTCAGGCCCCACCTGTCTCTTTCTCTCTCTGTTGGCCCACCCACAGTCCCCCTTATTTTCCAGTGCTGAGTGGTTTAACTATTTCTTGTTTTGTCCCTTCAGTTTTTGCCTTCATGTCTCACCTTCCACCTCTTAAGAAATTGATCGAAGTATTTTATGTGAGGTTTCTTCTCAAGAAGAACTCTGGTACCGACCTTTAAGATCGTAAATTCCATACCTTGCTGCTCCAAGGATGCATCTGATAGTGTTATGCGAGATTCCCTGCCATCATGATAGCAATGTTTTATTCAATCCTTTTCCCTTTCCCTGTGTAAGTAAAAACATAGTGTGTCCCTAGCAGACATGACTGAGAAAATATGTACTTATAAGCATATATTTACTTCCATGTATCTGCTAATGACTCAGAATGATAGCAGGAGGAAGTGTTGCAGGTTAGGGGGAAAGTTGACAAGAAATGCTTTAAAATTTTCATGCCTATTATTTCAGGAGATGGAAAGTAAATGTGTCTGGGATTCCTCATCTTTAAATCACTCTCCAGGGTGCCTGAATCACTGCCACACAGTGCTACCTCAAAAGATAACCAGTTATTTGAAGTTACCAAAAGGATAAAGAAAAAACAAAAAGAGATGACAATGACTGAGCTCCTCTTTGTCAGGAAAATATAGTTTGAATTGGAGGCAGCTCTCTGCATGTGCTCTGCCAAGCTCCTTGCATTTTTTTTTAAGGTTTATGTAGATTTCCAGTTTAATTTCAAACATTTCAAGATATACCTAAAGAACATTTCAATGCTGACTGTAAAACTGGTGGTCACAGAGTTTATTTGAAAACTGCTGAATCACTGGATGTTTGGACTTTGCATTTCTAGGTCACCATGAGGATAATTTAATTTCTGAATGCAGTATTGTCATTAAGAATTATGAGCAACAATATAGCAGCAGCATCAAAAATAATAATTCTTGTCATTTATTGAGCATTTTTCATGTGGTAGGACAGTGCCAAAGACCTCATGTGTGTCATCTCATTAAATCCACACAGTAAATCTTCTCAGTAATGTGCAATTTTTGCCCTCATTTTAGAGTTCAATAAATGAAATTTCCCCAAAGAGAAGCCACACTTTCAAAACAGATTTTTCTCATAACAAAACACTATAGCGCCTCTTCTAAACTGGTATTTTTCTAATAGCAAACATCTCTTCTTTATTGTTTATGGCAGGCTTACAAAAGAAAGGAGAAGTACATTCTTAATCATTCAAGGAGTTAGCCATTTGTGACAGCCTTTCCATGTACCAAGAGAGTCTCAACTGGGAGTGACACTATTATGCTAGAGATGTTTTGGTTGCTATGATGAATAGAGGCGTTTAGTGGACGTGGACCAGGGAAAAGGGCATCTGCTTTCCATGGGGATGGGTTTGGGCACAAATTTTAAATGAAACTCTGTACCACATTTTGATAGATTAAGCCATTTCCTTCTAGACCAGCATTTAATCTCTCTCCTTTCCCTTTAATCGGGATGTCAGAGGCGTGACTGAGGTATGATCAACCTAAACCATGTTTTAAGGGACTTCCGAGGTGGCTCAGTGGTAAAGAACCTGCCTGTCAATGCAGGAGGCACAAGAGATGCAGATTTGATCCCTGGGTCAGGAGGATCCCCAGGAGGAGGAAATGACAACTTAGGCTAGTATTCTTGCTGGGAAAATTCCATGGACAGAGAAGCCTTGTGGTTACAGTCCATGGGATCTCAAAGAATGGGACACAATTGAGCATGCACGCATACCATGTTTTATCAGTGAGCGCAGGCAGCCTCCCCGTGTCCATCTCATACTCTGCTCAGGTGTACCAGGGTGGACTTAGCACCAACGGAGTTACAATGGACAGAAACTGCAGAGTGGAATCTTGGAGGTTGGTTGTTACTCAGCTAATGATAGCAGTTCCTGGTCATGAGTAATTATTCATGTGAATTCCTCAGAACCCAGCTGAGCTATCATCTTCCTTCTCAGAATTTGTAGCAGAAATCAATAGAGAGGCACAGTAACCGAATATACTAGAATATCAGAATTAGTCCAGCTAATACAAATACTAAAACTAAATAACTAATAAGTAGCGGTGCTGTTCACTGGGAGAAAGTCCATGCATGTTTGTGCCAGAGTTCTCAGAGCTTCCCTGGATCCTGTTCTTGCCAGTATTGGTTAGTTTTTCATCATCTTCTTTCAGTTTCGGAGCTCTGTGTGTATATGCATGTATTCTATATATGCATACACATATTTTTTAATTGAGCCATAATCATGGCTTGCAAAATCAGCAAACAAAACTGGTTAATACACAATTGTCCCAGGATTGGAACATGATCTTAAAAGCTGTTCTTTATTGTTACCTTTGCATAGATACTTTAAAATTTAATAAATGTTTAATGTTAAGTACTTGTTAGAACCAATTTAGAATCTAGGCTTCTACCTAGCATAAATGTGACATCTTTGACAAATGAATCTGGCTTTCTGACTTTATTGACTTGCTACATATTAGAACTGCCTAGAAACTGATATCTCAAAGTCCAAATTGTACCCATATTAATTAAATTAGAAAGTCTGAAGGTACCATGTAGGCATCAGTAGTTTTCAAAGATGCCCAAGCAACTCCAAATTGCAGTGGAATTGCAGCAGAATTTGGAAGTTACTTGCCTAAAAGACAAAACTGTTGGTTTCCTTCGCTGGCTTCTATCTCCCATTCCAGCCTCAGCTCTGGCCTTTTCCTTCCTCATAGTTCAGTTCTTACACAACGCTTTTCTATCGTTTTTCAGCTTTTTTTTTTTTTTTTTTTTGTCAGAATAATTTCTTTTTGGAATCACAGTATATAAAACAGGAAAGAAAACAGCTCATGAGGTGACAATGGCATTGGTGCTGTCGGAGGGTCTTAAGCCCCTAAGATCTGTAAAGCTCCCCCTCTTCCACAAAAATCAACAACAACAACAACCTCCAAAGAGCAGAGTTCAAATGCCATTGCTTTAGCACTTTCATTTTCAAATAAAGCTTCATGTGCAGTTGGGAGAGCTCCTGTAATTTCTTACTCCAAGGATTCTATAGTTTGCAATTTTTTTCCTTCTAAATTAGAGTTCTTTCACAGTTCTGTAACTCCTTTTGTTTGCATTGCAGAGTTCCTTACTGTGTGGGAGGAAGAGGGGACAGTTGTAGCAGTTGCTTGTAACTGAGCAGCACTCACAGCCTGTTAGATTGTTCTGAGGGTTGACGCAGTGTCAGATGCATGACACTTGCCACATTGCATTGATATGCGTTATATATTGTGCCCCTTTAACTAGTCCTTAATTTCCTTAAGAACACAAATTGCCTTTAGTTGTTTCACATCTCACATGCCTGGCAGGTAGTAAGTGCTCAGCAAAGGTTGTTTTTCTCCTTAAAAATTAGCTGAATTAGCAACTGAGTTTATTTGAGTTTAAAGAAGCCCATTGAAAATACTTGCCCGTCCTACCTGGTTTTTGATAAAACTGATGTTGAAGGATGTCTTCTAAGTGTGGTTTCTTGCTGCCTATGGAACCCCAGTCTCGCTCCCCAGCTCTGCTGGGCTGGATGAGGGGGACACCTCTCCTTTGCTGCTCCAGTGAACTCTAGGCAGTGGGAATCTTTGCCGCAGGCTCAGCTTTCTATTCTTAACTCATGAAGTGTTGACCCAGTTACTCTTCTTTGAGAATCAGCAAGGGAGATGCACAAAGAATTAGCCTGCCAATGAAGGAGACTTGGATTTGATCCCTGGGTCCAGAAGATCCCTTGGAGAAGGAAATGGCTACCCACTCCAGTATTCTTGCCTGGAGAATTCCATGGACAGAGGAGCCTGGAGGTCTACAGCCCATGGAGCCGCAAAGAGTCAGACATGACTCAACACGCATGCACTCAAGGGAGATGCTAGAGGCTAGAAGTATCTCTTGGAGCTCTCTCTCCTTGGAAGAAAACAGAGTCAGGTGGAAAAGGATCCCTCCTGCGAAGCCTCAGCACCACCGTGACCGTACTCTGCCACTCTGCAGTTCTGTACCCTCAGCCACTGAGCTTTAGGCTTCATTCTACAACATGCATGAGATTAAGAGTACTGTTCCCTGTTATTCTAGGTCCTAAAATGAACATCTCGCACCTTAATTGTACAGCGACAGCGCCATCTCTGGTCGTAATACAAACAGCTTTACCACTGCCTAACTCGGCATCAAGAGTACTCATGCTATGCATTTGCTAACAAAATTATAGGGAGTTTTGTATTTTTGCAGATAAAATTATAAGAATATCTTGGCTTTTATGGAGAGTCGTTGGTAAATACACAGTAGTATAATAACATGTAATTTGATTCTTAAAGTGTTCGTAATAGTGGGATATTCTTGAGAGTCTGCAAACAAGATTCATTTGGGGATAAAATCATGTGGTTTTAATTGAACCCAGGTCTGAATACATATAATCTATAGTTACTATCTTAAATTAACTGTGTCCCTAATAGTTTTCATGTGAACAACTTAAAATATCTGAAATTGAGAGCACTTATAAACACTTTACTTAAGGTAGAAATTCTCTCAGTATAATGTAATAATAATAATAAAAGAGTACATGAGTATTTTCTTGGTATGTGCTACCTTTTATATGTTGTATTTTATTTGATCCAGAAAACAACCCTATGAGGTGCACATTTAGCCCTATTATCAAAGTAATAAATTTAGGTAGTTGTTTAAGGTCAATTAGCTGTTAAACAGGAAATTCAGATACCAAAACAGGTGCTTCTTTGTGCTTAAGCAGGCTGTGAAGAGGCGTTTTCAACCCTCCCTGAGGCTTGTAAGCAACAGTAGGTTGGTTCATACCAATCATTCTCGTCCACTAACTTTAGAGTCCTGGCTACTCCTGAAACTTAGGACTGCCCATGAAAGAAGCTGGAATTTGTTTAGCAATGGAGATCATTGGAATACTCCTTTGCTGCAGCAATTTTAATAGTAAAAGGGAATTATCAGTCTAAAATTAGTGTTTCTATTTCATCTGCTTTAAAAGAAATGCAGCTAAATGATTGTTTTTATTGTTTTCTGCTTGGCAGCGTATATGTTATTTTACTGACTGGTCTGTTCTCTTTAAGAGCCTTTATTTTAGTTTATGTGAGGAGAAAAGCCTGCCTGTAGTATGTCTTTTCTGGAGAATAGGAAGCTCTCATTTTTTTAACCCTCATTTTTTGTAGAGTTTTTAGGAAAGGGTATGGTTTGGACAAGAAACAATACTGAAAAGGATTCATTGCATCATTAATATAGGTATATTTGCCTATCAAAACTTTGCTTCATTATAAACCAATACAAAGCTTTAAACTCTTTCTAGCCACTTTGATAAAATTCATAATTTCATGAATCTTTTCTGAATAAATGAGAAACAAATGAGCACAAACACACTTGATTTAATGAAAAAACATATTTATACTAATAATTACTGACAATGAGGGTCTTAAAGATTATCTGCTGGTCTTCTAATCATGGAAGTCTCATCTGTGACCTCTCTGATGAATGTTTATTCAGGACTTTAAGTTCAGGGGACTCACCATCACTTACACATCCATTCATAGCTATTGACTTCAGAGGAAGAAAGTCTTTTCATGCCTTAAAGTGGAATCTACTTCCTAGAAATACCCAGATTGTTCTGATTTAACAGATGAATATTCAAGGATCAACTCAAAAAAAAAAAAAAAAAAAGATAACTCTTCCATCCTGACAACTCCTAAAATATACTGGTGTCTTTTTGTTCTTTTGCCTTTTATACTTGTTATGGTTGTGCTCAAGAGCGAAGCACAGAGGTTCTCTGTGACTGAGGTGGGAGGGGAGAAGGAAGGTCAGGATTTTTGTTTGCTTGAGCCTGAAAACAAAATACCTGGGAAAACAAAGCATTTGGAACTTGTTAAGGTCCACTTGAAAGCACTATTGACATCATAAGGAAAAAAGGTTTGATAAATTCAAGGTCATTTTTCTCCAGGAGGAAGCCCTTTTCTCTTTCCACTCTGCATACTTTCTTTAGCGGTAATCTTATTAATACTCATCCCTGCAGTTACCCTCTATTTATTACTGATTCTTAGGTCTTCCTCCATTGCTGAACTTTTATGTCTGATTGCTTACTGGGCACCCCTATTCGCATACTTCACCAGCATCATGTAAATGCCATATCATATAAACTGATCACACAAAAAAACAGTCATCTTTTCTGCCAAATATGCTTCTCCTTCTTTTGTTTCCTATTTTACTGAGCAGCTGTGACTCAGACAGTAAAGAATCTTCCTGCAATGCAGAAGACCTGGGTTTGATCCCTGGGCTGGGCAGATCCTCTGGAGAAGGGAATGGCAAGCCACTCCAGTGTTCTTGCCTGGACTTGCTTCTTCCCTCTACTTCTCTATCTTACCCCATCTACCAGTAAACTGGTCTTCACCTCCTAAGCAGCTCTGAAAGCTTTCTGTCTCCATTCCCACTGTAGCCAGCCTGGTCTAAGCTCCTGTCGCCTCTCGCCTGCATCATGTGAACCTGCATGACGCTGCTCCGTGCTGTCTTCTCCACCTCCATGCAGGCTTCAGAAGAGCCTTTCAGCTCCTTGAATGTTGCCTGCGCATTTCTAACTTTGGTCTTTAATACACACTTCCCTCTGCAGAAACCCTCCGACTGGCCCTGACTGGCCCTAGGGCCCCTCACCCCTCCCACAGTTGCAGTTACAATTCAGTGGCTGATTTCTTAGGTTGAAGCTGTCGGCTCTGTGAGCGAAGGACAACCTTTTCTCCATTATTTCCCAGCAGGGAGTCTGAGATAGACTAGGCAGTCAGTGACTCTTTGTGAGCAAATAAAGGGTCAGTCTTCGAATTGAGCCTTGATGGATAGGTTTGGCCTTACCAAGCAAAGAGGTGAGAACTGCAAAGTCTGATGCAGAGAATAACTACAGAAGAACTATGCCAGTTGGACTGTTGCCAAATATAAGCAAATTTTTATTTCTTTTTCTTTATCATCTGGAGTCAGCACCTAGTAACTTTATAGATACTAAGATAGATAAAAGGAAATGTATTTTACAAAAATTCCAAATCTCAGGAGGAATGGGATTTGAATATAACACAAAGGAATACGGGTATGTATAAAACAAATGCCATTTGACAAATTAAAATGGCATTAAAATTAAAAGCTTTGCTAGCAAGTTATTTTTCCTTTGAATTCATGAATTCAGAATAAAGACAAAGGAATACCACTTTAAACATATTTAATTAGTTGAATTCATGACTTCAGGATATTACTGACTCAGAGTTTACTAGGTTTAAGAATTGGTAGAAGACTTATTAATAATAGATACTTGTGCTCATTATTTAACATTCACTAAGCAAGCGTCGTGTTGTCTCCATAGACAAATAAAACTGTGGTTTGAGGCAATTAACTGGACATTTCGGGACCTTTTCACTTGAATTGTCTAGATAGTTGCCCTGGTATCTTATTTGCTTTTCATGAGCATGCAAAAGGATAGAATGTAAAGTTTTCTTTCTCTTTTAAAGAGCATTTTATAGAGAAAAAAAATTCTTCATGTTCAAAACTGGCACGCAGGCTAATAATTAGGACCTGAGCATTCTTTCCCAGGCATCACACAGTCACTGTTACAGTCAGAGGTTTTAAACATGCTATGCTGCTAGTCTTACACTTACTTTATGTTTGTATTTTTTTTAAGTGAATTTCCAAATACAATACCATTTTTAATAAATATTGACTACCGTGGAAGTTCCCAGGAAAACATTCTTTTAAAAAGGAGAGAAATAAAGCTTACCAAAATTTGCAGTGGTTTATATTGTTGAGATTAACATTAGAAGAAAAAAATGTAAACACAGCTGCCTGGAGTTTGTAGCAGATCTAGGGGCCCCAGCTGGTACTAAGAGTAATTTTTCCTTTTTGTATCAGTTTTTTTGGTCTGTGTAATCTTTTGTTCCATGTTCCTCTTATATAGACAAAATCATCAAACAAGGTATAATTCTAAACAGTGTGTATTTTAATACTAAAAAGTCTGAAAGCTGAAATTAAGGGCAACTGTATTTTTTATTTCACAGCCTTGTAAATTAGCTAAAGTAAAAAAAAAATTATTTCTTGAAGGTTGTGTTTTATATCACATAGGACACAAATAAAGGTACATGGATACCCCTGGTTTTGCTGCTAAATATGTTATTCCATTCAGTTCAGTTGCTCAATCATGTCCAACTCTTTGTGAACCCATGGACTGCAGCATGCCAGGTTGTCCTGTCCATCACCAACTCTTAGAGCTTGCTCAAACTCATGTCCACTGAGTCGGTGATGCCATCCAACCGTCTCATATTCTGTCATCCCCTTCTCCTCCCGCCTTCAATCTTTCCCACCATCAGGGTCTTTTCCACTGAGTCAACTCTTCGCATGAGGTGACCAAAGTGTTGGAGTTTCAACTTCGGCATCAGTCCTTCCAATGAATATTCAGGACTGATTTCCTTTAGGATGGACTGCTTGGATCTCCTTGCAGTCCAAGGGACTCTCAAGAATCTCCTCTAACACCACAGTTCAAAAGCATCAATTCTTCCATGCTCAGCTTTCTTTATAGTCCAACTCTCACATCTTTACATGATTACTGGGAAAACCATAGCTTTGACTAGATGGATCTTTGTCAGTAATGTCTCTACTTTTTAATATGCTGTCTAGGTTAGTCATAGCTTTTCTTCCAAGGAGCAAATGTCTTTTAATTTCATGGCTGCAGTCAACATCTGCAGTGATTTTGGAGCCCAAGAAAATAAAGTCTGTCACTCTATTCCTTGTTTCACTCCTTGCCATGAAATAATGGGATCAGATGTTATGATCTTCATTTTCTGAATGTTGAGTTTTAAACCAGCTTTTCCACTCTCCTCTTTCACTCAACATTAAGAGGCTCTTTCGTTCCTCTTTTCTTTCTATCATAACGGTGGTGTCATCTGCATATGTGAGGTTATTGATATTTCTCCTAGCAATCTTGATTCCAGTTTGCTTTTCATCCAGCCCAGCATTTAGTTAGATGTACTCTGCATTTAAGTTAAATAACCAGGATGACAATATACATTCATGACCTACTCTTTTCCCAATTTGGATTCAGTCCGTTGCTCTAAGTTCAGTTCTGTTGCTTCTTGACCTGCATAGGGGTTGCTCAGGGGGCAGGTAGGTGGTCTGGTGTTCCCATCTCTTCAAGAATTTTTCACGGTTTGTTGTGATCCACACAAAGGCTTTGGTGTAGTCAATGAAGCAGAAATAAATGTTTTTTTTCTTCTTCTGGAATTCTCTTGCTTTTCCTATGATCCAATGAATGTTGGCAATTTGATCTCTGATTCCTTTGCATTTTCTAAATCTAGCTTGAACATCTGAAAGTTCTCAGTTCATATACAGTTGAAGCCTGTTGGAAGAATTTTGAGCATTACTTTGCTGATGTGTGAGATGAGTGCAATTATGCAGTAGTTTGAACATTCTTTTGCATTGCTTTTCTTTGGGATTGGAATGAAAACTGACATTTTCCAGTCCTGTGGCCACTGTTGAGTTTTCCAAACTGGCTGGCATATTGAGTGCAGCACTTTCACAGCAGCATCTTTTAGGATTTGAAATAGCTCAGCTGGAATTTCATCACCTCCACTAAGATTGTTCTTAGTGATGTTTCCTAAGGCCACTTGAGTTCACATCCCAGGATGTCTGGCTCTAGGTGAGAGATTGCACCATCATCGTTATCTGGGTCTTTACACCTCTTCTTAATATCTTCTGCTTCTGTTAGGTCTATACAATTTCTGTCCTTTATGGAGCCCGTCTTTGCATGAAATGTTCTCTTGGTATCTCTAATTCTCTTGAAGAGATCTCTAGTCTTTCCCATTCTATTGTTTTCTTTTATTTCTTTGTATTGATCATGTAGGAAAGCTTTCTTATCTCTCCTTTTTATTCTTTGGAGTTCTGCATTCAGATGGGCATATCTTTCCTTTCCTCCTTTGCCTTCAGCTTTTCTTCTTTGCTTAACTATTTTTAAAGCCTTCTCAGACAACCATTTTGCCTTTTTGCATTTCTTTTTTTGGTGATGGTCTTGATCACTGCCTCTTTTAGAATGCCATGGATCTCCATTCATAGTTCTTCAGGCACTATTTCTGTCAAACCTAACTCTTCAATTTATTTGTCATTTATACTGTATAATCCTAAGGTATTTGATTTAGGTCATACCTGAATAGTCTAGTGGTTTACCCTACTTTCTTCAATTAAAGTCTGAATTTTGTATAAGAAGTTCATGGTCTGAGCCACAGTCAGCTCCCAGTCTTGATTTCCTGACTGTATAGTGCTTCTCCACCTTTGGCTGCAAAGAATATAATCAGTCTGATTTCGGTATTGACCATCTGGTGATGTTCATGTGTAGAGTCATCTCTTGTGCTGTTGGAAGATGGTGTTTGCTATGACCAGTCCATTCTCTTGGCAAAAGTGTTAGCCTTTGTCCTGCTCATTTTGAACTCCAATGCCAAACTTGCCTGTTACTCCAGGTATCTCTTTACTGCCTAATTTTGCATTCCAGTCCTCTATGATAAAAAGGACATGTTTTTTGTGTGTTACTTCTAGAAGGTCTTATAGGTCTTCATAGAACCATTCAACTTCAGCTTAGTTGGCATTAGTAGTTGGGGAGAAGACTTGGATTACTGTAGTAGTTTGCTTTGGAAATGAACAGAGATCTTTCTGTCATTTTTGAGATTTTACCCAAGTACTGCATTTTGGACTCTTTTGTTGACTATGATGGCTACTCCATTTCTTCCCAGGGATTCTTGCCCACAGTAGTAGATATAATTGTCTTCTAAATTAAATTCCCCCATTCTGGTCCTTTTAAGTTCACTGATTCCTAAAAGGTTGATGTTCACTCTTGCTGTCTCCTGTTTGACCACTTCCAATTTATCTTGACTCATGGACCTCACATTCCAGGTTCCTGTGCATATTGCTCTTTACAGCCCTGGGCTTTACTTGCATCTCCAGTCACATCCACACTGGGCACTACTTTCGCTTTGGCTCCATCTCTTCATTCTTTCTGGAGTCATTTCTCCACTCTTCTTCAGTAGCATATTGGGCACCTACCGACCTGGGGAGTTCATCTTTCCGTGTCTTATCTTTTTGTCTTTTCATACTGTTCATGGGATTCTCAAGGCACAAATACTGAAGTGGTTTGCCATTCCCTTCTCCGGTGGACTGCATTTTGTCAGAACTCTCCACCATGACCCATCCATCTTGGGGGCCCTTCAGGGCATGGCTCATAGTTTCATTGTGTTAAACAAGGCTGTGATCCAGGTGATCAGTTTGGTTAGTTTTCTGTGATTGTGTTTTTTATTCTGTCTGCCCTCTGATGGATAAGGTTAAGAGGCTTGTGGAAACTTCCTGATGAGGCAGACAGACTGTAGGGGAATCTGGATCTTGTTCTGATGGGCAGGACCATGCTCAGTAAATCTTTTATCCAGTTTTCTGTTGTGGGTGGGACTGTGTTCCCTCCCTGTTGTTTGGCCTCATGCAAACTATGGTAGGGGTAATGGCAGTAATGGCAACCTCCTTCAAAAGGACTTGTGCCTGCACTGTTGTATTCAGTGCCCCTGACCCCGCAGCAGGCCACTGTCAACCACGCCTCCCCTGGGGACACCTGGACACTCACAGCCAAGTCTGGGTCAGTCTCTGGTGGGGTCACTGCTCCTTTCTCCCGGGTCCTGCTGCACACAAGGTTTTGTTTGTGTCCTCCAAGTGTCTCTTTCCCCAGTCCTGGAGAAATTCTGTTGCCAAATCCCACTGGCCTCCGAAGTCAAATTCCCAGGGGGTTCTCAGTCCGTTTGCCAGATCCCCAGGTTGGGAAATCTGTTGTGGGTCCTTGAACTTTTTCAACAGTGCAAGATTTTCTTTGGTGTAATAGTTCTGCAGTTTGTGGGTCTGCTTTATGGCTCTATGGTGGGGCTATGGTGACCCCCCTCCAAGAGGCCTTATGCCTCATGCCCTGCGATTTGCTCCTAGGTTTGCTGCAGTCAGAGTCCCTGCCTCTGCGGCAGGCCACTGCTGACCCATACCCAAAGGAGACACTCAAAGGTAGTCTGGCCCAGTCTCTGGTTTCTCTGGGACTGGCGCACACGAGGTTTTGTTTGAGCCCTCTAAGCATCTCTGACAGGTACGGGGTTTGATTCTAAACTCAATTTCACCACACCTATCATCTTATTGGGGCTTATCTTTTGCCCTTCAACATGGGGCATCTTTTTTGGTGGGATCCCACATTCTCCTGTTGACGGTTGTTCAACAGCGAGTTGCAGTTTTGGAGTTCTCACAGGAGAAAATGAGCACACATCCTTCAAATTGGGTTTTGACCAACATCCATACTTAATCAGCACTGGGAAGTACCGTGTCACAGCACATCTGGAGTCCCAGTTGGGAAAAGGTCTCAGGCAACATGTCCGCTCCATTGGTGAGACTTCATTATTAGATGTGTTAGATGTCTTAGATGTTATTAGATGTGTTAGATATCATTATATGTGTCTTTTTTATGGGCATTAGTATCTTCAGCTATGTAAGGATATTTAACAGGTAAAGATTTTTTGAGGACTAAATAAATTATGGGAAGAGTCTAGATCATTGTTATACAATCAGTTTTTTTAAAAAAGAAATTTTTGTGGTTCTCACTTCATTCGTCTATAAAATAAAGGGATTTTACAAGTGATGCTCCAAGTATGATTTGCTAACCAGTGATGACCCAGACTGGAGAAGAAAATGGCAAATGACTCCAATATTCTTGCCTAAAAAATTCCAGGGACATAGGTGCATGGCAGGCTATAGTCCATGGAGTCCAAAGAGTTGGATGTGTGTTAACAACTAAAAACAACTAACAATGACCAATGAACTATCTCATTTAAAATAAGTACAGATTGAGACTGTTTGTTACAAATTTTACATAATTTGCCAGAGTAATTTTATGTCTGTTGCAACTAATGATTAAAAATAGAAACCTCTCTTCTTTTTATTGTTTTATATTTTAGTGATTCATATTTATTATATTTTACAAAATTAATGGCAGGTAGAAAAACAATGCAAGGCATAGAGGTAGTTTGAGTACCAGTGGATTAGATAGCCTCTGAGACAATCTCTCTAGCTCTAAATTTCTAATATTCTGGATAAATTGTGCAATTTTTTTCAAAGTACTATGAAATATACTCACAATGAATATAAATGTTTTTAAAACATTTCATTTAATGAAAATAGTTCCACTAAATTAAATTCAAACATGTACTCCTTAATATTTATTCACATTGTCACCTGGATTAAAAAAGATGTTATAGGTGGCCTGAGGGAAAGAGCAATGTGTCTGCATTGTTGGCAATCAAATTAAACTTTCAATTTGTTCTTTAAAATCTAATTTATTTGGATTCAAAGACCTGTTTTTAATAAAAAGCAGAGGGAGATTACAAAGTGATGGTGACATGTGCTGTCACGTCATGTCACCCATTGCTTCTGTTAGATTGGAGTGTTATAAACCACTGCTTATAATTTAGATGGGCTTCCCTGGTGGCTGAGATGGTAAGGCGTCTGCCCACAATGTGGGAGACCTGGGTTTGATCCCTGGGTTGGGAAGTTCCCCTTGAGAAGGAAGTGGCAACCCAATCCTGTACTCTTGCCTGGAGAATTCCATGGATGGAAGAGCCTGGAGGGCTACAGTCCATGGGGTCACAAAGAAAATGTTCTGTTGCAGCTAGTTAGTTTGGAAGTAAGGTTCCAGATGGAATTAAGGTTGCCAATCATCTGCCTTTCAAGCAGGGAGCTTTAGGCAGAGTCTCTCATGGGCCCGTTGTAGTAACAGGGGTCCTTGCAAGTAGGAGGAGTTAGAAGAGTGAGAACCACAGGGACAATGGCGTGACCATTTTGCCTGACATCCGTCACTGGCTTTGAGGTTAGAGGACGAGAGAGCCGGCAGCCAGGGAACGTAGGAGGCCTCTAGGTGCTGGAGAACATTCCTCCCGAGGCCCCAGGAGAATGCAGCTCTGTCGACACTTAGAGTTTAGGCAGGAGGCCTATTTTGGACTTCTAGCCTCTAGAACTGTAAGATAATAAATGGGTGTTCTTTTAAGGCACAGAGTTCTTGGTAGTATGTTACAGAAGCCATAGGAAATGAATGCAGCCAGGTATTTACCAGAGCCACGGCTGCTGGTTCCACCTTTCTGGTTTGCATGGGGCCACCAGCCCAGCAGTAGGAGATGTACCACTCTGAGCTCAGTGACAAAGCTGTCTTTCCAAAATGTTTGTTACTTGATAAGTCACAGAGCAAAGAGCTGCAGAAATGAACTAATCTCTCCCTTTCTCCCATCCTTCTACTGTTTACAAATGAATTAAACATTATCCTTAAAATTACCCATCATATGTTTATATGAAGTCATTTTGAGAAATATGAACCATAAATTGACACAGTGTAATCCAAGGTTTGTGTAACTGTAAGCTTATACAATTTGGAGGGGGGTGTTATTTAAAAGAAAAAATAGAAAGTTAACTATGAAAGTGAATATGTATTTGGTATAAGAACAAATGAAAAATGAAAATGCTAATAAGTACCACTAACATTAAAAAATTAGAAAAATAATATGCAATTTTTGAATTAAATGTCTGGCATGTCATTATATCTTTTAATGTACATTTTGACTATGTGTTCTGGATCATGTCTTCATATGACTATGATTTTTGTCATTCCTTTTCTGTAAAGAGTATTGAAAGGTCAAGCAGTCTGTCTGCTAGCATGGCTAATTAATTTTTTTTTCTTTTATTGATAATATGCAAAATTTCCTCTCAGTATCATAACTTGTAGTTAGCAATGACATGCAGATTTTAAGAGTGTTTCAAACATCCATCAAGTGTCTTTCATATACGATCTTAAAGATTTAGAAGCTTTTTTTGTAGTCAGTCGCTGGCTCCATGCATTTCAAATTGTACTTTTCTACTTCCTCTGTTCTTCCGGTTACAGGCATGAGAAGACCTTTCTGGATCTTTGTGGAACCTCTAGCTTTGCAGCTCTGTGTCCTGACAGTCTGTGTTGGGGGAGTCAATCCAGTAGGTGGTAGGATATTTCTGGAAGCCATTCCTGCATTAGGGCAGAAGCACAGTTATCAGTGATTTGACTGTACAAGGTTGTAGCTGTGGATGGATCACATAAGTATAGCCGTTAAACCCAAACTAAATGTATGCCCAGCTCAACTTTCCTTAACAGCCCTTGTAATGCCTCATCACACTCCATCACCACCCAACCTGAGAGGGAGCCTACTGCAGCTTAAGTAAGAATGGAAAGAAACAGTGACCTTAACTGATTGCATTCAATGTATATTTCTTCTGCAAATTTTGCTAAAACATATGATTTGGTAAACACACTGCTAGGACTCCCCAGGGCCTTGGAAAGAGCCCGTGCAAGGGAGGGAGCCTGAAGCTTAATTGGCTTCCCAGTAAACACATCTCTGATAGGACACAGCCCCATACACTGTCTGGATTCTGTAATTCTTTTATTTTTGACATTTTCCAATCCATGATTCTAAAATTCCAAATATAGAAGTAACTGAGAAGCACGGGCCATATCCCGTTAAAATATTTATTCCCATAGGCTACTTTGTTGACCTTGAGAGACCCAACTTTACACTAGGATTAAGCTTTTAGACCTATTTCTATTTGAAGAAGCTTCCTTATGTGCTTTCTGTGGAGCCAACTAAAATAGATATCCCTAAAGCATGTATCTCCCTTTGTTTGTTGGGTTTTGTTTTTCATTAATTTTATTGTAGCTAGGTTTGATTTAAAATTGGTCATTTTTAAGATTCATACTTATTTGTCATTTGGCTAAAATTAATAAGCATTAGAAATTCTGAAGATATGAAGGAAAATGGGGGAAAAAAATGATGTACCAAGATTTCTAGTTAGAGCAGAGGAATGGATTAGAGCTTTCATTTACCCATGGGAAGGAGATTTAACAGAACTGGTGGCTTACATAGCTGAGTGAACATCAAGAGCCATTCTTGCTTTTCACTGCTAAGGAAGATGAGCCCAGAAAGAGAAAATGTTTTGTCATTTTTCAATAGGTATTTCCCTTCTGGATTGATAGAGCTTTCATCATTATTTTTAAATGTTCCTACTTTCATCTGTTGATAGTATGTGTAAGGAAGTAACTAATTTGCTGAAATTTTTAATCCTAGGAGATAGACTTTCCCAAGTTTGATGGTGTCACTTAGAGTATTTGATGTTTTTTGTTTTCATTGGTGGAAGGGTGATGTGGAACATGGAAAAGTCATGGGAACATTTGTCAGTCTCAGGGTATGATATTTTTGAAACCTTTAGATGGGAGCAAGATATGAAATTAATCCCTTAGAAGTTTTCTAGACTGTGTTGTACCTTTAATACAAAATAGGTTGGCTCTTTTACGTGAAGTATGTACCTGTCCTCCTCTAGTTTGCTTCTGTTAAAGTGGTGTGTTCTGAAATACAGTCTGTGAGATGCCAGTGTTAAAGATGTATTTCATGCCACTTTGAATTGGGAACTTGCTCTTGCCAAACTTCTGAAGAAACAGCTCAGGTTTAGAGTTCTCTGGATATCAACTTCAGATTACCCAGAGACCTCCATAGCACACTCACTCCTCCTCACATATAAAATTCATGCAATCATAGCTGACTACTTGTTCCTCCCCAAATAGGCCTTGCTAATTCTTTTCTCCATGCTTTAAAAAAAAAAAAGTATTTATTTTTAATTGGAGGATAGTTGCTTTATAATATTGTTGATTTCGGCCATTCATCAGCATGAATCAGCCATCGGTATCCATGTGTCCCATGCCACGTGAACCTCCCCCTACCTCTCACCCCGTCCTACCCTGTCCCACCCCTCTGGGTTCTCACAGATTACTGGGTTTGAGCTCCCTGTGTCTACAGCAAATTCCTCTCTGTGTTTTTAAATTTCTGTTCTATTTGGTAAACTAATGCTTGGTAAAGAAAAAATTGTTTGGTCAAGGAAAGGGTTTTTATCATACCTTTTGTCCTTCCTACAGTACTTTCCCAAATCCTGCCATTTCCAGATTACTTAAGAACTCTCTCCCTTTTGAAGTCATCCTTGGTTTTCGCTGTTAGAACCAACCAGTAAATGCACTCTGTTCTTCCCTTTTGCTTATTCTCTTCTCCATGCTTGAAGACCCATCCTTACTTCATTCTGCCATGTCTTATAAATGGTTACTGCTTCTCCTGACAGGCCTGTATGCTACACACCGAAAGAAGTGGTTTCCTGGGTTTTGTTTGTTTGTTTTTTGCTTTATCCTTCCTTAGTGATTGGAATACATAAAAGGTCAAAGTTTTTGCTTGTTTTTGTCATTCAGCAAGTATTTATCAAGGACCTACTATTTGCCAGGTACAACTCTAAGCATTTGAGACGCAGCAGTGAACCACACAGACAAAAATGTCTACCCTAATGAAACCTATATTAATTGATTGGATCCTGCATTAATTAGATTATGCTCATATTTTATCCTTAAATCTGTGGTATGTTCCTTGATTTGTAAAATTTTAATCTTGTTCTGTAGACTTTAGCAACTCCTCACGTTAATGATATTCTTGGTATATATCGTTAGTAGGCCTAATCCTGTAAGATATATTTTTTTCTATATTGGCAAAAATAAAGTTGTATAAAGTCTGTTTAAATTAAGTCAGACAGTGGTTTAGTTGACTGATCTGTAAGGTTGCATGTTATTTATTTACTTATAGATTTTAGTACTTTATTAGACAGGTCTTGCCCAACCACCATTTTCGTACCCAATTTTTGTGCAATCATAGTTTACTCTCCACCCTCTTATTCTGTGTAATTTTTTTCCTTCAGTGGAGCATAAGCTTTATGTGGTTAGGAGCTTTGTCTTGGGCATGGCCTGCATCCCCAGTGCTCATTGTATTACATTGTCAAGCAAAAAGAAAATGCTCAGTCAGCTTTCTTATAATGATTGAAAAATAAGTCTGGGAAAGTTATGTAACCTTTGGTATAAACACTTTCCCTTGGTAAATTAATTTTGGTAACTTGCCCCTTCTGGCAGACTGTCAATACTGGCCAAACATTTCAACTGAACAGGGCCTCTTTCAGGTATAGGTCCTATTAATTTTTTAAGTCTCATGATTGGTTCTTATCCTTCTAATTCTAATCCTGCTTTATATTTTTTCATTAATTGAATTAGTTAGGAAGTATAATAAATACCTTTACATTTATAATTTTATGAAATGACAGCCATCATGCAAATGACAAAGACTTTGAAAAAGAATGTAAGTTCTTATTTGAGATTCAAATGTAACTAGCATTTTAGCAATAAAAGCATTAGTCTGAAGACTTTAATTTTATGGAGTGTTGTTGTTTTTTTTTTCTGTAGCAAGCTATAACAGATTACAAGCTACTTTTTGGAGAAGACTTAGATGTGGTAATAATAGATGTATAAATATGTCAGATGTTTTACCCTGACATACCATACTTAATTTTATAATTCCTACTTACTTATGAATTTGTTATTTTATGAAGTCATTTATTACTTATCCTGCTTCCCTATCAAATGGATAATTTATCTAAACTGTAAAATGAGCATATGTCTAAAATTTGCCTTTTCCTTATCATCATCAGTATTTCTTGACTTTTTCCCCAACCTTATTAGTTTCTTTTAGTAGATTATAACCTAAGTTATCCAGAACCTAGATTTGTAGAGAATGGGATCTAATTGTTCATGGAAGAGTAATTAATATACAGAGCTTATAGAATGGATGTGTTACTAATGCTGTTTATGTGTAGAATTTTAGTTTCTCCTGCATGAGAATTTTAAGGAGAGAGGTAGGAAATAAACATTGAGTGTATTAGGAATTATGCTATACATACGATTATAGTCATTGTTACTGTTGTATGAATAGGTACTTAGAATTCTTCTGCTTTTAAATAATAACCACTAAACATTTTCCTCCCATAGAGTTTCACTCAATAAACAGAAGGAATATATTTCTTAAGTTGAAACTATTTATACTAGGATAAAATAAAGCATTTTTTGTGATGTACATAATAAAGAGGATTTATTTTGCCTTTATACCTTCTTCCATTCTAGTTGTTTTCAAAGTATCTTATCCTGAGTTTCTAGTTATCCTTGGTATCTTTCCTAAAACTTTCATAATCTTACCATTGATAAGGGGGACAAAAATACAAATAAACCACACAGTTAACCTCATTGATGTTGCCATTACAACACCACTTGTGTAAATTTGTTTATTTTTCTTTCCATATTTGTTGTGGCGTAATTGAAAATAACATCATGGAGACTGAAGGTGTAAATATTGATTTATATGCTTACATATTGCCAGATCGTTAGCACTGTGGTACATAGCTAACATCACCATCATGTCACCTAATTACTATTTCTTTTTTGTGGTAAGAACATTTAAGAATTACTTTCAGTTATATAATAGAGTGTTATTAACTGCAATCACCATCCTATACATTTGATGCCAAAATTTACTCACCTTAGAGCTGAAAGTTTTTATACTCAGACCAACATCTCCCATATCCTCCACCCCACCTCCCAGCCCCTGGTAACCACCATTCTTTTACCATAAGTCTGACTTCTTTAGATTTCACATGTAAGTGATTTCATACAGTATTTGTCTTTCTCTGATTGATATTTTTTTTAGCATAATGCCCTCAAGGTCCATACATGCTGTCATAAGTGGCAGAGTTTCCCTATTTCTCATGGTTTGTGTATGTATGTATGTATGTATATATAAATACATATATATATATATATATATATATATATATATATGCTTCCCTGGTAGCATGGTTGGTAAAGAATCCACCTGCAATGCAGGAGACCCTGGTTCAATTCCTGAGTCAGGAAGATATACTGCTGAAGGGATAGGCTAACCATGCCAGTATTCTTGGGCTTCCCTTATGGCTGGTAAAAAATCCACCTGCAATGCATGAGACCTGAGTTTGATCCCTAGGATGGGAAGATCCCCTGGAGAAAGGAAAGGCTACCCACTCTCATATTCTGGACTGGAGAATTCCATGGACTGTATAAACCATGGGGTCACAAAGAGTCAGACACCGCTGAGCAACTTTCACTTTCATATATATATATATATATGTGTGTGTGTGTGTGTGTATATACATATGTGTCTTTTATGTTTAAATACACATATATATGCATATGTATACATATTTATGTATCTATATATATATGTGTGTGTGTGTGTGTGTGTGTGAGTATATGTGTATATTCAGGAAGCATTTAGGTTGTTTCCATATCTTGGTTATTGTGGTTAATGCTTCATTGAACTTGGAAGGGCAGATATCTCTTCAAAATCCTGTTTGTTTTCCTTTGGCTATATATCTATAAGTGAGATTCCTAGTTCATATGATAGTTCTCGTTTTTAACTTTTTGAAGAGGCTCTATGGTGTTCTTCACAGTGACGACCAATTTGCACTCCTGCCAACAGCTCACAAGGGACCGTTTTTTCCCATAGCCTCCACAAGACTTGTTATATTTGAATCTTTTTGAAAAGAAAGATCTGCTGTTAATTTTATGAGAGCTCCCTTGTACATAACAAGTTGCTTTTCTTTTACTCCTTTTAAGGTTCTCTCCTTGTCTTCAACTTTTGACATTTTAATTAAACTGTGTCTTGGCATGGGTCTCTTTGGAGTCTTCTTTTTTTGGAACTCTCTGTGCCTCTTGGTTCTAGATGCCTATTTCTTTCCCCTGGTTATAAATGTTTTCAGCCATTGTTTTCAAATAAGCTTTCTGTCCCTTTGTCTCTCTCATCTCCTTCTGGGATCATGATGATGCACACATTGATCCACTTTATGATGTACTCTGAAGTTCCTTAGCTATCTTCACTCCTTTTCATTCTTTTTTTTCTTCTTTTGTCACTCTGATTGGATGAATTCTACTGCCTTGTCTTCAGATTTTCTGATCCTTCCTTACACTTGATCTACTCCACTATCAGTCCCCTGGTAGAATTTTTCAAATCATTTATTGTATTCTTCAGCTGTATGATTTCTGTTTGTAACTGTCTTATATTTTCTTTCTATCAATATTCTCACTGTGTTCGTTGTTTTCCTGACCTCTGTAGGTGTCTTTATGACTTATTTTTAGACTCTTTATAGGTCATTCATTATCTCTGTTTCACTGAGACCTGTGTCTGAGCTTTGTCTTGTTCTTTTCCCTGTCATATGTGGCTCTGTTTCCTCATTTTCCTTAGCTCTCCATGTTTATTTCTGCATGTTAGATAAAACAGGTGCCTCTCCTGTCTTGGCCTAGTGGTTTTGTATGGGAGACAGACCTTGTCAATCAGCCCAACCTGTGTTCCTTCTTGTTTCTCAAACCTTTAGATCACCCAAGCTGACTTTTTGTTCCTGGTGGCTCTCAGTAGTTCAGAGTGTGCCAAGACCCACCGGTGTCTCAAAGGGGAGGTTACTCTCAGCATCGAGATGCAGGCTGGTTGGAATCTGGGCATTCAGGTAGCACCGAGGAAAGTATGTAGTCAGGCCCCTTCTAGGGAGAAGATGGGAGATGGGCATTTCTGTCTCTTCCCTCTGAGCTGAGCCTGGCTGTATATATATGGGGAGGAGGATGCTCCTAAGCCCATTAGAATTTTACTTATTTGCTACAGTCCTATGAAACTCCTGAATGCAAGTTCTGTTGGCAGAGCCAGGTGACCCTGCATCCTGCTTCTCAACTGGCAGCCACAACAGCTGGGGTGCCAGATGTGCGTACAAGCTTTTCCCAGGGAGACACCGGTAACTTGGAATGAGCTAGAGGGTGCCTTCTGGCTTTCCTGGCCTCCAGTAATCCCTAAATGCATGCTAAATTAGAAGCCTGATCTTCAGGAAGCAACCTGTAAAATAACTATAGTGAATTTTAGGAAGTAGCAGGTAAGGGCTTGGGAAATAGACATAGTATGGATGGCTTGTTTCACAAAGAATAGGACACAACAGAAGTGACTGAGTGTACAGCACATGGATGGCTTGGTTCACAGGTTACTTTGCCCATAAAAAACACACCAAGCTGTTGTTGGGCCCTTCAAATGTTTTGAGGCTTTCCTAGGCCTCCTGTCTCAGTCTGGTCTCTAATTCCAGCATGATATCTCAGTTTCATCTCAAATGCCAAGAGTTCTCAAATGCACAGAGCATTGTGATGAAAAGGATTGTGAAGGGCTCAATAATTTTGTTTTAATGAATAAATGATTTAAAAGCATGGCTTAGAATTCTGAATACAATTACTTATATAGTAAGGAGGACTTCTTTTCATTTCTACTACTCTGTGTGAAGCTTATGAAAGGCCTAGGACTAGCAGTTTCTATTTTGCCTACTACATAACAGCAAAATGCCTTGCGGGGAATAGGCAATCAATGTCAACTGAATTCACTGAATGGGTGAAATTTTTATCTTATGCATGTCAATTCCAGTAATTCACCCAGAGTCTTATTGGTATATGATCTTTATTAATATAAATTATGCCTATTTTTAGAAACAGAGGTCTCTGCCAACACTGAAAGTTATGCTAATGCAGAGGTAGTTATTTTGTCACTTAAAAAAAAGCATGTGTTATGATGTAATTCGGGCTGTGTTTCCTGGTGGTATGCTGACATTCTTCAGAGCTGAAAAGTGTAAGCTCATGCCATCAATTAGTGGGCTCATGAGGAAAAATCAGAATTACCTCATCTTGTTTACAACTGGGCTTCATGGAAGTTTGAGATTCCACAATTTGCTAAGGCACATTGTCTGAGTGCCTTAAGTTATCTACCAAGGATTTATTCTTCTCAGAGCAAAAACTGTTATGTTTTCAATATATGCATAATTTTAACATCTCTATGTTGCTGGTGTCATTTTTATGTGAATATTTTAACAAATTTTCTAAAGTAACTCTTTTATAAACCTTATACATTTTTTTAAAACAATAAATATATCAGGAATTTCTGACAACTACGCATGTTACTCTGGACTTCTTTGTAGCTTTGTCACAAACTTACATTTTTTTTTTTCCCCCCTTATTCATGATGTTATAAACATCTACTTATATATATGAACCTTAGAAGTTTACTTTTTCTTTGAATGAGTATGAATTTTCTGTCAAGACCCAAGAAAACTTTCTAAGAATTCTTTTACGTGAATACTTTGTATTTCATCTTTTTTACTGTCCCTGTCCTTTGTCTTCTTGTGACATTATTTTTGTATGTCATTTTGGAAATTACAAGCTTGCACAGTAGAATATGAACCATCAACTCTATATAGAATATCGCTGACTCCCCGTGTCAGTGACATGGAAAGCTGAATAAGCATTTGAAAAACATGAAAATATTTACAAGACAATTTGCATAACTGGAGACACACCCTCTTCTTTCTTTTATAAGAATGATCTTATGTGGGTTGAGAGAAAACTCATGAATACTGTCTTTTACCCAGATGGACAGGGTTTACTTTTCTCTTTCCCATAGTTTATCTTCAACTCTGATTCCTTGGTTTAAGTGAAGTGACTGTACCCAGCAGGCATTTTATTAGGGCCTGTTGACTTGTTAGATAACTCATGTGATTTGAGAAAACTAGTTGCTAACAGATATAGTGTAATGAACAGTGGATCACAATGAAAACCAAAACTTACAGACCTAATTTTAGCACTCTATCCTCCCTGCTATACCTTTGTCTTGGGGAGCAAAAGCTTCAAATCAGAGACCTGCGTTTAGTACGAGCCCAGCTATTAACTCCCTGTTTGATCTCAGATGAGTTACCTTTAGGTGACCCTTATCTCTCTTTCTTCATTTGATAAAATGATGACCATGGAGCCCCTCCACTTGCAGGATTTCTGCATGCATGTCAAGTGTATAAATGATGCATGGCAAGTGCTTAACACAGTGATGGGCTTATAGGTTGTTTCACTAAATGTAGACTGTTATTATTGCTACAGTTTATCTTTTATGATGAACAGCATGAAGGAAGTCTGTACTGGGGAAGAATAAGAGTTTTCTGTATAGTGTTCTTGTAGATATATGTAAATCTGCATGTGGTCAGTGTTTGAGGTAACAAACAACTGACCTACAAGGTACTTTTGAATATTAACACCCATTTTCAGTGAGGCATAGCACTCAGAGACTTAGAACATTGCTTTGGAGAAGATTTTGTATAGTTCAGTTCAGTTCAGTTGCTTAGTCGTGTCCGACTCTTTGCAACTCTATGGACTGCAGCACGCCAGGCTTCCCTGTCCATCACCAACTCCCAGAGTTTGCTCAAACTCATGTCCATCGAGTCTCTGAAGCCGCCCAACCATCTCACCCTCTGCTGTCCCTTTCTCCTCCTGCCTTCAATCTTTCCCAGCGTTAGAGTCTTTTCCAAAAAGTCAATTCACATCTGGTGGCCGAAGTATTGAAGCTTCAGCTTAAACATCAGTTCTTAAAGTGATTATTCAGGACTGATTTCCTTTAGGATGGACTGGTTGGATCTCCTTGCAGTCCAAGGGACTCTCAAGAGTCTTCACCAACACCACAGTTCAAAAGCATCAATTCTTCGGTGCTCAGTTTTCTTTATGGTCCAACTGTCACATCCATACATGGCTACTGGAAAAACCATAGCTTTCACTAGACAGACCTTTGTTGGCAAAGTAATGTCTCTACTTTTTAATACGCTGTCTAGGTTGGTCATAGCCTTTCTTCCGAGAAGCGAGTATCTTTAAATTTAATGGTTGCAGTCACCATCTGCAGTGATTTTAGAGCCCAAAAAGATAAAGTCTGTCACTATTTCCCTTGTTTCCCCATCTATTTGCCCTGAAGTGATGGAGCCAGATGCCATGATCTTTGTTTTTTAAATATTGAGTTTTAAACCAGCTTTTCCACTGTCTTCTTTCAGTTTCATCAAGGGGCTCCTCAGTTCCTCTTCACTTTCTGCCATAAGGGTGGTGTCATCTGCCTATCTGAAGTTATTGCTATTTCTCCAGGCAATCTTGATTCCAGCTTGTGCTTCATCCAGCCCAGCAGTTCGCATGATGTACTCTGCATATTAGTTAAATAAGCAGGGTAACAATATATAGCCTTGATGTACTTCTTTCCTAATCTGGAACCAGTCCATTGTTCATTTGTCCATTTCTGTTGCTTCTTGACCTGCATACAGATTTCTCAGGAGGCACTTAAGGTATTCCCATCTCTTGAGGAATTTTCCAGTTTGTTGTGATCCACACAGTCAAAGGCTTTGGCATAGTCAATAAAGCAGAAGTAGATGTTTTCTGGAAATCTCTTGCTTTTTCAATGATCCAATGGATGTTGGCAATTTGATCTCTGGTTCCTCTGCCTTTTCTAAAACCAGCTTGAACATCTGGAAGTTCTTGGTTCATGTACTGTTGAAGCCTAGCTTGGAGAATTTTAGGCATTACTTTGCTAGTTTGTGAGATGAGTGCAATTGTGTGGTAGTTTGAGCATTCTTTGGCATTGCCTTTCTTTGGGATTGTAATGAAAACTGACATTTCCAGCCCTGTGGCCTCTGCTGAGTTTTCCAAATTTGCTGGCATATTGAGTGCAGCACTTTCACAGCATCATCTTTTAGGACTTGAAATAACTCAAGTGGAATTCCATCACCTCCACTAGCTTTGTTTGTAGCAATGCTTCCTACGGTTCACTTGAATTCACATCCCAGGATGTCTGGCTCTAGGTGAGTGATTGCACTATCATGGTTCTCTGGGTCATGAAGATCATTTTTGTATAGTTCTTCTGTGTATTCATGTCACCTTTTGTAATATCTTCTGCTTCTTTTAAGTGCAGTCCATTTCTGTCCTTTATTGAGCTCATCTTTGCATGAAATATTCCCTTGGTATCTCTAATTTTCTTGAATAATCACCTTGTGATTATTCAAGCTCTAACCATATAATGCATCTCCTTTTAGCCTGTCTGGTCACATCACTACTCCTTAAGACAACTGGAGTTTTATGCCTTTTGGAGGATTTTAAGTAATTGGATAAACTGTACCATGGATTTTTTCTCCCATAATTACATCTGACACCAGTCCTATGCTAATGTGCCTAGTTACAAAAGATAGCTTGAATTGTTGTCCAAGTTATTAAATACTGACCACTCTTGAATGAGGCAGCTTAATCAGTGATCCCAGAATCCTCTACAGAATAAGACACTTGTAAGTGATGCTTTTTGAATGACTGCTTGCGTGATATGTATTGAATGAAAGAACATATGCACCTTCTATGTATCCTCTTTCATTCCAAGCTGAGTGCCTTGTGTTTTGTAGAGCCTGAAAATATTTATTGAATGAGTAAATGGATTTTGGAGACTTGTTAGTAACTGTAACTCCCATTGCTTCTTCTTTTTCTAAAGACAACTTTTGTATCTTCCCTGAAATTATGTATTTACTTATTTATGTACTTGTGGCTGTGCTAGGTCTTTGTTGCTCTGAGGGCTTTTCTCTGGTTGTGTGCACAGACTTCTCACTGCAGTGCTTTCTCTTGTTGCAGAGCAGGGACTCTAGGGCGTGAGGCTTCAAGCTGCGGCCCGTGGGCTCGTTGGTTCGGTTCTGGGCTCTAGAGCGCGGGCTCAACAGTCGTGGCTCTCTGGCTTTGTTGCTCTGGGACATGTGGGATCTTTGCGGATCAGAGATCAAACCCGTGTCTCTTGCATTGTGAGGGGATTCTTTACCACTGAGCCACCAGGGAAACCCTGCCCATTGTTTCTTTGTCATTCCCAGATGAAATCGAGTTGAATACATACATCACTCACATTTTTTATTATTCATTGACATTTGCTTTTAAGTTGCACCATAAATTCAGTGCATTCCATTTACAGTTTTCCCATCATTCCTAATATTTTGACCAATACCCATATTATAGTAGCTATAGATAAGAGAACTTCTTTTGTCTTTTTTTTTTTTTACCATATAAGCTTTTTTTTTTTTTTTTTGGCAGGAAAAATAAGATAGTTATTGAACATTTAGATTCTTGAACAAGTGCTTAGGGAAAACTGAAATTGTGACTCATTTTATAACTTCAATTAGTAATTTTAGATTGAAATTATTATTTGTCAAGGTACCCATTATAAAAACTTAACTGCAGTAATAACTGGAGTTTTAGAACTTAATGTTAGATTCTTTAAGTGTCTTAGTAATTCTCTTGGGAAATGCTTAGGCACATCTGCAGATTGTATTACTTTTTCCATGCCACTGGGAGAGTATTGAATGAGTTATTGTTTAAAAGTATGGGTTGTGAAATAATCTGCTTCAGAACTAATAGAGCTAACTCACATTTTTATCTTTTCATATATCAGTAAGCAGGATTTCATTTCTAGTGCTAAATACATGAGGAGATAAATATGATACTAGAGTTTGTAGGATGCCTCCTTCTAAAGATTGGAGCTGTATATCTGGTCTTTGTAAACATTACCAGTAATGGAGATTGCATGTGCCAGTATTCATTATAGGGATGATAGGCTTTTCTATGGAGTGTTTTTATAGGCAGAATCTGAAAGGAAAATGGTGAGAATATTTCTTACATATCAAATCTGCTTCAGCTATGAAAATTAAATCTTTTTCTCTTTCTCCTCCTCTCATTTTCTTTGTCCTTTTTTCATCTCCAAGCAGTCAGTGATGATGTGACAAAAATAGATATTATAATAGGAATTGTAAGTGTGGATGGCAGAGTCTTGCTGTGAATGCAAACAGGAGCTTGTAAATTTCCCACCAGCCTCCTTTTTATAGGGCCCATATTAGAGTTGAGGGGGCTGCCCACTTCAGTGGGAAGAGTTATTTTAAATAGTCAAAATCTTTTCTGTTCTTAATTTACATATAATTCTCTATCACCTCCTGCCTGCACTGTCATAGGTGCTGGATATACAGCATTTCAGAAATATCTACTTCTTGCAATCATGGAGATTGTAGTTTAGTTAGGTGACAAAAAAAAAAAACAACAAAAAATGAATAAATATACTGAAATAAGACAGTAGTGGGATTAATTTAGGTTTTTGGGTTGTCAGATAAGACATTTGAGGGTGCAATATTTGAACTGAAATCTGAAGAGTAAGAAGAGGTGAGTGAGGTTAACAAGAGAGGGAAGATATTTCAAGGTAGAGGAATCTACAAGAAAAAGAAATATTAGCTAGGAATAATTTTGATGCATTTGAATAACTGACAGGGCACCAGTCTGGCTGGTGTGCTGTGAGCTGGGAGGAGAATTAGAAACCTAGGCAGGAGACAGTTCAGTTCAGTCACTCAGTCATGTCTGACTCTTTGCAACCTCATGGACTGCAGCATGCCAGATTCCCCGTCCATCACCATCTCCCGGAGGAAGACAGATCATGCAAAATTTTGTGGGCGTATTTAGGAATTCCAACTTTGTTTTCAGCTTAGTAGAATGTCTTACTGAACTTTAAAAAGGAGAGTGACATAATCTGATGTACTTTTTAAGACTATTACTCAACAGTGTGAACTGGAAGGGGGAGGTGCATGGAGAAAGCAGCTAGGAGACTATTGCCTTTGTCTGTGTAAAGGAGGGTGTCGTGGTTGAAGTTTTGGTAGTACAGATGGAGAAAGTAAAGTTCAATTTAGAAAAAGGTATATCTGAGATGCTTGCATCTCAAGTAGGTCTTGGGATATATTATCCTGGTCCTCAGGTATAAATTTTGGCATTCTTGGCACAGAAATTATGTTGTGTGGATGAGGCAACCTAAGAAGACTATATGCAGAGAGAGAGATAGAAGGAGCAGGATTGATGACTAAGGAATTCCAACACTGAGAGCTGAATTAGAGGAAGCAGAGCCGGGAGGCACTCCTGAAGATGGCTGCGGGAAGCCAGGAGGTGAGCGGGTGGTCAGAGGCTGAGCTGAGTCAGTGACCAAGATGACGTCATGATGGGGGATGGCTGATGTGCCAAATGCTGCTGGAAAGGCTGGGAACCCAGGAATCAAAGCAGGTCCAATCACACCTAGCAACATGAAGATCAGTTTGTGTATAACATAAGGAGAACTGGTGAAGTTATGCAGACTGATGCAAGGCTGGAGGGAAGTCAAGGATGAAGAAGGCAGGAGAGAGCTGACCACATGCGTAGGTTTTTTTTTTTCCTCTGAAAAGCAGTTGAGAAATTGAGACATGGCAGTAGCTGAAGTAGTTGGTGAGACTAAGAGGATTTTTTTTTAAGTATGGAAGATGTTAGAATGAAAATAGGGAGGTTAACCCATACAGCAAAGGCCTTGCAAAGAGAATTAAATAATGAGAGTCAGAGGCACATGAGGGCTTGGACTTTATTAAGAAAGGAGAAAGAGAAGATGGGTGGAGACCCATAACATTTTGTAATTTGGTGACGTAATTAGGTAAGGGGTGAAAGGGTTTGGGAGATTTGAGGAAGGAAAAAAGCAAGCTTACTAAGAGAATATTATGAAAAGTTACCCATATGAGAGCCTTCACCTCACCCGTTTGAGAACTACTCCACAGAATCTTGATATGTAAAGCTGGTAAAAGAAGAGAGGTTTTGTTTCCCGGTGAGGAGGAGGAACATTGTTTTGCCCTTTGAGTTTTCTTGGCACTACTGGGGTAGCCCCAGAGGAACTCTCAGGCTCCAGAGCTCTTCATTTGAAAACACTGACCCTGGGTAAAATGTTCCTGGCAAGGCATACAGAATTCTCAGTGAAAATCAAATTCTGGAAGAGCTGCTGGCTTGTGAAACTCAGAAGCATTTAGGCTTCAACTGAGAGAAAGCAAGGTGAATGCCTGTACCCGGGACATGGGCGACCACAGAGTGGGCAAGAGAGCCACTCAGAAAGCGCCAGGAAAGGAGCTGAGACAAACTCCATCTGCTTTATAATGCTGTAGTAGACTGAATTCAGAGGGAGATGTTGGCCCTGGCATGTTCTCAGCCCACCTGTGGAGTGACTCATTCTCTCCTTGGGTCAACCTTAAAAACATGAGAGGGGATGAGAATGCAGGACACGTTTTTTAAATCCCAAGATGATCTTATCTTGTTTTTTTCCCATAACCAGTATTGATTTTCTACTACTTATGTAATTCAACACATTTATCTTGTCAGAAAAAGCTAACACCAGTGAAGTACCTTTTAGAAAAAGGGGATTATGTTTCTCAAAAATTTTACAATAACTGCTTATGCATGTACCAGTGGCATGATTTTCTTTCAGGAAGATTAAACTTAGTGTTTTCTTTTTTTCTGAAGAAATGTTTAGTTATAAGAAAAGATATTAGTTTTATTTTTACTTATGGTAAAGCTATAAGTATTAATTGTAAAAAAACATGTCCTTTGGCAGTGACATTTTCTAATCTGTGAGGAAAGCTATTATTTATGGCTTATCATTCTAACTGATTTTAAAATGGTGAAAATAATAAGTTCGACATCTGTTTTGCTGCTTTGTACTTAGTGGTTCAGGAAAGTGCACCATCCCCGGGGCTCTGCTAGGTGTGAGCACAGGCGCTTTCTCTTTTGTAAAATGCGAGTTATAAAATCTCCTTTCTCACAAGGTTGTTCTATGAATTTAATGAGTTGATATACCAAAAGCACCTAGCTATTGCCTGATAAACAGTAACCATACGCTGAATAGTTTAGACACACGAAGAAGCTACAGGACCCACCAGAAGGCCACATGATATTGATGAGAACTCTGCCTTTGAGTCAGACTTGTAGGAATTCAAATTCTGGTGCTCTCAATTTATCAGCTGTGTGATCTTGAGAACATCACTTTGCTGTCTGAGCCTTGGCTTAGTCTTACTAACTTGATGGCCCCACTTTTTTCTCTAAGCTGTAGCTTTTTTCAACTCTAAATTAGAAATAGTCATTCTTCCTTCATTGGACTGGTGTGATGGTTATGTGGGACACTGTGTAGAAAATATATAGAAAAACATCATATGTGAGGTTTGTTTGACAGTTGCTGGGGATGCTTATGTAAGTCAGACTCTCCTTTCCTGCCGGCCAGATTTGCTTCCATCCTGACAGATATGACTATAGTTATTTCTGACAGCTTATTCATTTCTCACAGTCTGTTGCACCTACAAGTCTCTCAATGTTAGATCATTTTTGCAATGGGGTATATATTTTAGAACAAGTCAAAATCAACGTTATGAAGCCATTAGTTATATAATGGTGATTGTAATCTTGTTTTATATAAGCAGCATAGGCTTTATTCTAAAGTACATAAAACATAATTCCTAAGGAGCAAGTCTTAGCTTACTTCTCATTGAAGGGCAATCTTGGGACCCTTTTAGCAGCTGTGAAAACTGACTCATTTAAGACAACTTGGTAGCCTACCTCCAGCAAGTGTGCAGTACCATCTCCCTGAGCGTTGTTGTGGCAATGAATCAAATGTGAATCAGTTTAGGGTACATGCCCTAGAGGCTGTAAGCTCAGTCGCACTGGGCGAAGTGTTTCCTGTGACTAGCTCTATCTGGGTCATGTAAAAATAGAGAAGGGCTGAATTTGGAAATGTATGGAATGGAGGACATGTCTCTTCTTTAGATACCAATTAAGAATGTTATGGTGCCTATGTCTTGAAAGGAATTCATAGTTGAATCTATAGTTTAATACTGTATATATATACACACACACACACATATATATTATATACTATGTATATCCTTTTTTTAAGAAGGGAAAGGCAATTAACTTGATTTTAATTTTTAAATATGTTCAACTGAAAAACCATTTATAAAACTATTTCTACGCTATGCTTACACACATATAAGCAAGCTTGATTTTGGCTAAAGATTGTCAGAGAGTCTATTTTAATTTACAGTACTCCTTTCTTTCTACACCTGAGGCATCAGCTCTATATCTGTGGAAATTACACTGTTTCAGCTGGCTTAGAGGCCCTAGGGAATGCTTTAGGATTTTAACATTAGACCCACTGTTTTGCCCAAGGGGCTTCTGAGAGACTAGTCACGGGCCAAGTCACTACATCTGTTTTAAAGCCTTAATATAAGCTCTGTCATGGTCACCGTGACTGCTGCAACTTCCACAGGCACAGTTCCTTGGTGAGACCCAGCAGATCAATTAAAGTGCACAGTCCAGGCAGTTGGAGGAAGGCGCTGGCTTAGCCGTGGGGCCTGCCTCAGTAATGTGACACAAACTGCAGAGTCGTTTATTCCATTTAGATGTCTTTGTCCATTGCGGGAAAATGTTCTTGAAACATAATATTTTTAAAAATAGTGCTGTGGTTTTTTTTCTTTTCAATTAATGCAAAATTTTCCACAACAGTTTGTTCTGCTATACCTATGTCTTAAAAGAAATTCATAGTTGAATCTATAGTTTAATCCTATATATATATATACACACACACACACACACACACACACACTATGTATATCCTTTTTTAAGAAGGGAAAGGCATTGACTGAGCACTAAAAGTTATCTAACTAATGTTGAATTTTAGTTGGAAATTTTGAAAGCCACAAACCAAAATGTGAAAATGGAAAAATCAATTTTTGTAAGATTCATTGCTTGTTACTGCTGGTGTTGGAATGGTTCCACATATGGTTCCAAATGCTTTGAGGGGGAAAAAAGAGAGGAAATATAATTTAAGATGTCTTTTTCTTTTCTACCTTCCACACTGTCTTTTGAAGAAGAGATGACACTGCAATCAATCTAAATTAATAGTTTTGATTGATAGAAACATTAGTAGCTTGTCAATATTAACCTTAACTAATTTGGGGGAGAGAATTGTATTAATATGTTTTACTCTCTATTGTCTGGATCTCAGGCAGGTAAACTGACTCTTAAATCTCTGTATCTAGAGAGTGGATGGCTCAAAGAGACTCTGTATTATTTCTGCGTCCTTTGCTATGATAAGTGTGTTACTGATCATTTGTATTAATTTTGTTGTAACAGCTAGATTATGCATCAAGTATATCAGGGAGACTTTTATTAAAGCATTCTTTGGTAAATTCTTAAAGTTAAGAAGCCCACATCTTGTGGTAGGAAGTAAATACAATTTCAAGTCTCAGTGCTCTCCTTGGCTGGCCAGTCACAGATATGTATCTTCACCTTGCCAAGACTCACTTCTACAAAAGATTTTTTTTCCATTAGGATTGGTGAGGATCAATTGATGTGATTCTTGCAGTAGCACTTTGTAAACTCTGAATTCCGAGCTGATATGACTAAAGCTCTGTGTGATTTATTTTATTCTTGCAGTTGAATTTTTACTTTATATAAACTTGGGATCTCCAACTCAAAACTGCTTAGAAAAAGGCATAATTTCCTGCACTTAGAATGCTCTGTGTATGTGCGTGTGGGTGTGTCTCTCAGTCTTGTCCAACTCTTTGCAACCTCGTGGTCTGTAGTCTGCCAGGCTCCTCTGTCCTTGGGATTCTCCAGGAAAGAAAACTGGAGTGGATTGCCATTCCCTTATCCAGGGGATCTTCCCAACCCAGGGATCAAACCCAGGTCTCCTTCATTGCAGGTGTATTCTTTGCCAGCTGAGCCACCAGGGAAGCCAAGAATGCTGTGGTCATCTCTTAACCATTGCTTAACAGTGTTGCTTTCAATTATTTTAGCTTTGACAGTGCAGTGGCTGCCTCCTAGGGATTCAAGCTCTGAATCCCTCTGATTCAAGCTCAGAGGAGAGAAGACCTTCTTTTGACTCTTCTTTTTCTAGTCCTTGGGGTTCCAAATCCATTGTAAATTAATTCCTTGATGCTCAAGCTTATTTTTAGTCACCTATTCACATTGTTCCTATATTTCAGGGTCCTGTTGAAAACCTCATCTTTCATGAAATACTCTCAGTAACTCCAAAGTTTATCACCTACTTCATGTTTGAATACAGTCTTGGATTCCCAGTTTATGCCTTGGGGATGCATATGTTTTTCACTCCCCAATGTTAGCTTTTGGATTTCCTTAAATATAGTTCATGGGGTTGCAAAGAGTTGGTTACAACTGAGCACACACAAAGAGAGAGGTAACTGTAATTCTTTTGTGTCTCTTCTCAATGGACTTTTTTCCCCCTATAGTTCTTTATCCTGTTTTGATATTCATGCTTTGAATGTGATGTAGCCAATGGGCAGTTGCACTTTTAGCACTTTCCTGGATATAGAAGGAGGACTGTTACATCAGTGACTACTAGCAGTGCTTTCCTGGCTGAGAGAGTGATCTCGCTGCTCTGATATCACGTAGCCTCATTCTTCCTCAACTCTGATGTGGCTGACTCAGTTGTTCATTCAAGAAAATCTAAACATTCTCTGTCACTGTTCCCTGTGAGTGCTTCCAACAGTTGCCACTTCGTTGGAGCAGTCTGCCTTCCCTTCTCCCAGAGAGAAGGCATCTGTTATTCAGGCAACCCTGAATAACAAGTTGTATTAATAGTATCCAGACAAAGGGTCCAAACTCAAGAGTTTTCATTTGGAATGTCATTTTAAAAACATGATATCCCTTAAATTTCAGAAATCTTTTATGTGATGCATCTGTGTCCCTGCATTTACACTTTGTGTTATTCTAGATGATGGAGGTTTTAAATATGAAGAAATGAATCGAGTACTTAGAAGTAATTGTTAAGCAGTAAACAAATAAGTAGTATTGACCCACATTGTGATATGGTTTATATAATTCTCACCTTTGGAGAACTTTCAGTAAGGCAGAATAAACACTATTATTTAATGAAGTGTAACTATACACTTGTAAAATTGCCTGTGTACATGTGTGCACAGGAATACCCCTGCCAATGCATGAGACGTAAGAGACATGGGTTCGATTCCTGGGTCAAGAAGATGCCCTGGAGAAGGGCATGGCACCTACTCGAGTGTTCTTTTCTGTAGAATTCCATGGACAGGGGAGCCTGGCGGGCTTCAGTCCGTAGGATTGCAAAGAGTTGGACACGACTGAAGTGACTTAGCATGTATGCGTGTACGTATATGAGTGAAGGCAAACTGAGCACCCACCATGCGTAAGTGTTTGCACGAGCTGCAAATAGCACAGAAGCAAACTAGACATAGACTCTGCCATAGAGGAACTCAGTCTAGTCACTTGCTCATGAGAATATAGCCAAGAGGCAGTTATTAGCACAATGTGAGGGAAGCACAGGAAAAAAAAAATTACTAATTCTGTGGAGGAAGATGTCTTCACAAAGAATGTGAAGCTTGCATTTCCTTTAGGTGGATAAATAAGCTTTCACTTTTTTCCAAGAGTAATGTGTGAAAAGCTATATAACATTTTCAGGGAATAATTTCTTCAGTCTGACTGAACCAGGGAGTATGTAAGAAGCCCCATCATAGAATTTAATTATTAAGTAGCCGAGGCCTCCCTGCCCTTTATTCCAAATAAAAACAGTGTAGGTCTCTTTTTAACAGGTAACTAATAATCTACCTCCTTAAGGCATAATACCAAGGCATTATACAAACACCCAAATGGAAGCAAAGTTTGTGTTGGGGATAAAATATTTTAAAAATTGTCCCTGGACATCCTGAACCTAAGACTGTACTGAATCGTTCAGGAAAAGATTGGAAGTGGTGGTGAGCAAACAATAATCTGTGGGTAAATGGGTTTGCCTTTGTAGTCTGTGTGGTCATAATCTGATAATCTGGAAAAGATTTTGTTTTCTAATATCATGTGTTAGATTTGAGGTATGTTGAAAAGACGAAGGGAAAAAAGAACCTTAAAAGTTGAGATGCAAAAGGAAAATTGCTTTCTCTCTTTCTGTCTTTCTCCCAACTGAATTATGGTCACTGGATTACAAGATGAAGCCTACCATTCTAACTTTGTGTTTATAATTTATTCTTGAAGGATTTAGATAGTACCTCTCCCATGACTTGGAATCTGTTATAGGAACATTCCTTGGCACTCAAGGAACACTCTAATTATCTGTTGCTGATACTGAGGCATCTCTGTTTATATCTGGGTCTAAATATATGCCTCAGTTTTTACTTCAATAAAATAATTTTGTTTATATAGTATCCTCTGGGGGAATTGAGCAAGATGAGTATCTGAAAAAAGTGAGTATTATTACGCTGCTTGAGTGATATGTTTGCCTAGAGTTAACATCCTTTGGTCTGACTCTGCCGTGTTTATTCTAAGGTATCAACAACATGGAGAGGAAAATGGAATCATTAAATATTTGTGCATTCCTACTTATAAAACTTGTTATAAAACTACTTTAAAAATCTATACCTAGTTTACACCGGGTCAAGCTATTGTACTTTATTTTGGAGGCTATGATCAAAAATCTCCCAAAAAACAAAAGCCCAGGACAAGATAGAAATTCTTGTCAGACATTTAGAGAAGAGCCAATGCCTATCCTTCTAAAACTCTCAAAAAATTACACAGGAAGGAACACTTCCAAACTCGTTCTATGAGGCCACCGTTATTCTGATACCAAAGCCAGACAAAGACAACAGACAAAAAGAAGACTACAGGCCAGTATCACTGATGAACATAGATGCAAAAATCCTCAACAAAATTTTAGCAAACAAAATTCAGCAACACATCAAAAAGCTCATACACCATGATCAAGTCAGGTTTATTCCAGGAATGCAAGCATTCTTCAATATACACAAATCAATCAATGTGATACACCGTATTAACAAGTTTAAAGATAGAAATCATATGATAATCTCAGTAGATGCAGGAAAAGCCTGTGACAAAATTCAACACCTATTTATAATTAAAACTCTTCAACAAATGGGCATAGAAGGAACCTACCTCAACATAGTAAAGGCCATATATGCTAAACCTATAGCAAACATTGTCCTCAGTGGTGAAAAACTGAAAGCAGTCCCCCTAAGATCAGGAACAAGACAAGGGTGTCCACTTTCACCACTATTAATCAACATAGTTTTGGAAGCCCTAGCTAGAGCAATCAGAAAAGAAAAAGAAATAAAGGAATTCAAATGGGAAAAGAAGTAAACCTCTCACTGTTTGCAGATTACATGATGCTGTACATAGAAAACCCTAAAGACAGTATCAGAAAATTGCTAGAGCTAATCAGTGAATTTAGCAAAGTTGCAAGATACAGAATCAACACAGAAATCACTTGCATTTCTATATACTAACAATGAAAAATCACAAAAATAAATTAAGAAATCAATCCCATTCACCATTGCAACATAAATAATTAAATATCTAGAAATAAATGTATGTAAGGAGACAAAAGAACTGTACACAGAAAATTATAAGACAGTAATGAAAGAAATCAAAGATGACATAAACAAATGGAGAAATACTCCATGTCCCAGGGTAGGAAGAATCAATATTGTGAAAATGACTATACTACCAAACACAATGTACAGATTCAATACAATCCCTATCAAATTACCAATGGCATTTTTCACAGAACTGGAACAAAAATTTTCACAATTCATATGGAAACACAAAGACCCCAAATAGCTAAAGCAGTCTTGAGAAAGAAGAATGGAGCTGGAGGAATCAGCCTTCCTGACCTCAGATTATACTACAAAGCTACAGTCATCAAGACAGTATGGTACTGGCACAAAAACAGAAATACAGACCAATGGAACAAGATAGAAAGTCCAGAAATAAACCCATGCACTTATGGGTACCTTATTTTTGACAAAGGAAGCAAGAATATACAATGGGGCAAAGACAGCCTCCTCAATAAATGGTGCTGGGAAAACTGGATAGCTACATGTAAAAGAATCAAATTAGAACACTTCCTAACATCATAAACAATGGTAAAATTAAGATGGATTAAAGACCTAAATGTAAACCCAGAAACTATAAAACTCTTAGAGGAAAACTTAGGCAGAACACTCAATGACATAAATAAAAGCAAGATCCTCTATGACCCACCTCCTAGAGTAATGGAAACAAAAACCAAAGTAAAAAAGTGGGACCTGATTAAACTTAAAAACTTTTCCACAGCAAAGAAAACTATAAGCAAGGAGGAAAGACAACCCTCAGAATAGGAGAAAATGATAGCAAATGAAACAACTGACAAAGGATTAATTTCCAAAATATACAAGCAGCTCATACAACTCAATACCAGGAAAACAACCCAATCAAAAAGTGCGGAAAAGCCCTAAACAGACATTTCTCCAAAGAAGACACACAGATGGCTAACATCTGAAAAGATGCTCAACATCACTGATTGTTAGAGAAGTGCAAGTCAAAACTACACTGAAATATCACCAGTATCACTGGTGAAATATCACCAGTCAGAATGGCTATTATCAAGAAGTTCACAAACAGTAAATGCTGGAGAGGGTGTGGACAAAAGAGAACACTCTTGCACTATTGATGGGAATGTAAATTGATACAGCCACTATGGAAGACAGCATGGAGATTCCTTAAAAAAAAAAAGCCTAGGAATAAAAGTACCATATGACCTAGCAATCCCACTCCTAGGCATGTACCCTAAGGAAACCAAAATTGAAAAAGACATATGTATCCTATTGTTCATTGCAATGCTATTTACAATAGCTAGAATGTAGAAGCAACCTAGATGTCCGCTGACAGATGAATGGATAAAGAAGTTGTGGTACATATATACAGTGAAACAATGGAATATTACTCAGCCTTGAAAAGGAATGCATTTGAGTCAGTTCTGATGAGGTGGATGAAGCTAGAGTATATTATACAGAGTGAAGTGAGTCAGAAAGAGAAAGATAAATATCATTTTCTAACACATATTTGCAGAATCTAGATGAATGGTACTGAAGAACTTATTTACAGGGCAGCAGTGGAGAAACAGACATTTATGGACATGGGGAGAGGGGAGGAGAGGGTGAGGTTTATGGAGAGTGTAACATGGAAACTTACATTACCATATATAAAATAGATAGCCAATGGGAATTTGCTGTCTGGCTCAGGAAACTCAAACAGGGGCTCTGTATCAACCTAGAGGGGTGGGCTGGGGAGGGAGATGGGAGGGAGGTTCAAAAGGGAGGGGACATATGTATACCTGTGGCTGATTCATGTTGAGGTTTGACAGAAAACAGCAAAGTTCTATAAAGCAATTATCCTTCAATAAAAAAAATTTTAAAAAAAGAAGACGTGGGGTGGGGGGAATCTATACTTATTTCTAATCTGTATTTAAACAATATTACAATAGAGAAGATGTGTAGTTCCTTATGTATGAGATGTCATTGAATTTAAGATGCACCCCGAATTTAATAGCAGCTTTGGAGGGAGGAAGCAAACAAAAGTATATGGCTCATTAAATACACACACTTTTATCTTTTGCCAAATTCACCCTAAAACTTGTTGCTCCTCCTGGTTTTATCTAACACGCTCTTACACACTAGTGATTAGGTGCAAAATGTGTGAGGGATTCCTGTTTCCTCTCTGTTTCATCTTCCACATCTGCCTCATGATCAAGACCTTAAAGACACACTACATTACTGCTGCTTTCACTGCCACCCTCTTCCAGAGTACCATGATGTCTTACCAGGAGCCTCCTAGTCAATCCCTCCATAAACCCTCCCATGTTCTTTGCTGTCACTAGCCACCCCAGTGACATGAGAGGATGAGATGGCTGGATGGCATCACCGACTCAGTGGACATTAGTTGAGCAAACTCTGGGAGTTGGTGATGGACAGGGAGGCCTAGCATGCTGCATGTCCTGCTGCTGCTGCTAAGTCGCCATGTCCATGGGGTCACAAAGAGTCAGACACGACTGAGAGACTGAACTGAACTGAGCCACCCCAGGTATTCATTATGCACAGAGACACCAGAGGAATGATATATCAGAAAGGTCTAAATCAAATCAAGCCACTGCATGCTTAAACTCTACAGTAAGCTCCCTTTCCCTGGAAATCCAGCCTCTATCTTACCCAACACATTAACATGGATATTCAGGAAGTCTTGAGAATCCTGGAGACCTTTCCAGGTGGTCCACAAGGTCAAAAGCACTTTTGATCATCAAACCATGATGATATTGACTTGTTCTCTCTCATTCTGTCACGTATATTTTGAGGAGAATCCCAGAGGTCACATGGCATGTGATATAGCAACACAATTATTGGAGAAATGCATATGAGAATCCAGCAGTCTTCTATTAAGCCAGATATTAAATAAGTTTGAAAAAATATAAAACAGTGCCATTCTTCTCACTGATTTTTTGTAGGAAAAAAATATTTCTCATAAAATAGTATCTTTCTATGAACCTATAATAGGTTTCTTACTGATATTTTAAGTGAATTAATAAATAAATATTTTGAAATACCTCTGTTTGAATGCCTAACATGGTATATGTCACTGTATATAACATGCATAAACAAAAACTATTAGGTATCTTCAGTAATTTTTAGTAGGAGTGTAAAGCAACTCTGGTGTCCTTCAGTGAGTAAATTGGAAAACAGGCTGTGGTCCAGCCATACCTGGAACACTGCTCAGAATTAACAGGAATGAACTGTTAAAACATGCCAGCAATTTGGATGCATCACAAGGACATTATGCTGAGTTAAATCAAAAATCTGTCATACAGAGTGAAATAAGTCAGAAAGAGAAAAACAAATATCGTATATTGATGCATATATGTGGAATCTAGAAAAATGGTACAGTTTTACAGGAATAGAGATGCAGACATAGAGAACAGATGGATGGACGTGGTCAGGGTGATTGGGATTGATGTATGTGCACTGCTGTGTATGAAACAAATAGTCAGTGGAAATATGCTGTATACTGCAGGATGCTCAGCTCGGTGCTCTGGGGGGACCCAGATGGGTAGGATGGGGGAGGGCAGGGAAGCCCATCAGGGAGGGGGTGTGTGTGCACACAGACGATTCACTTCATTTACCGCAGAAACTAATGCAACATTGTAAAGCAACTATACCCCAATGAAAAAGAAACAACTTATATGATATTATGGAAAACAGGTCCCTGGCTTCCAGGGAGCTTTGTGTGTGTGGGGAGTGAAAGAACAGTTCTGTAATGACGGTGATGGTGGTTACATGAATCTACACATGTGATAAAACCTAATAGAAATACATACACCCAAAAAATTTCAAACTGGTGAAATCTGAGCAAGATTTGCAATTAAGTTGATAGTATTCTACCAACACAGATTTATTTGTTTGGAAATGTACTATGATTTGTAAGTAAGCAAGGGGAAGTGTACCATGTGGCTCAGATGGTAACGAATCTGCCTGCAATGTGGGACACCTGGGTTTGATCCCTGGGTTAGGAAGATCCCCTGGAGAAGGTAATGGTAACCCACTCCAGTATTCTTACCTGGAGAATCCCATGGACGGAGGAGCCTGGTGGTCTACAGTCCATGGGGTCACAATGAGTCGGACACCACTGAGCGACTAACACACACACTATATATTTTGTCTATATATTATCAATATTATATATTATTTAATACATTATATAAAATATATTGTTTGTATTATATATATATTTTTTTTCTTTTTTAAAGAGTGTGAAGGAACTCACAGGAAAAAAAAAATGGAGAAACATTATCATGAATAAATCTAAGACCTGCCTGACTTTTAGACCTTTCCTCTTTCTACTTATTACATTTCAACTGCACTCCTCTTTCTTCTGCTTCTTCGATATCTGGAGCTCAGGGTCTTTATATCAGCCCTTGCTTCTCCCTGGAAATCACGTCCCGGATCTCTTCAGCGCTGCTTCTGTTTATGAGTCAGTCTCAGCGTACACATCATTTTAGTGGAAAGAGCTTCCCTGACTGTGCAGCATGCAGCAGCGGCTCAGTCATGCTCTGTGCCCTCCCCTCTGATTTTTGCCCTAATGCTTTCCACCCCCTGACATTTCTTGTATCCGCTTGTTGCCCAAGAGCTGGGCTGTGAGCTCATGTGTGCAAGCCTCTTCTCTGAGCTTTCACTGCTGTTCCCAGTGCATCAAATCCTTGAAATAGCTTAGGAACGAAATACATACTTGCTAAATGAATGCACTGGTGCATAAGGTTCTTCTTCACTGTCCCATCAGAGTTTGAAGCTGCAGTTTGTTCACATGCAGCTCGAAGTCTGAAGGGTTCATTTAGTCAGTTTTCGGTATTTGACTGCTTTTCATAACCTGAATGTGAAATCTTGACATCTTTGGCACCTTCAGAATTTTCGGTGTGCTTTTGAGACACATTGAAGAATTCCAAGGGCTTCCCTGGTGGCTCAGAGGTTAAGGCATCTGCCTGCAATGCGGGAGACCTGGGTTCGATCCCTGGGTCGGGAAGATCCCCTGGAGAAGGAAATGGCAACCCACTCCAGCATTCTTGCCTGAAGAATCCCATGGACGGACGCAGGAACCTGGTGGGCTACTGTAAGTGCATTCTCTTTTGTAAAACCAGAAATGCAACCCAAATGCCAGTCAAGCAGTCTCTATAAATTGAGAATACTTTGGAGGATGGATTACAGGAGAGCAGGACCAAAGTCACCATATGGAGATGATCATAATGGCTAGAGTCCTCATCAGGGTCAAGAACCTAGAATTCTGTAGAAATATATTAATTCTAGAATATTGTCAATTAAATTTTTAGGAAAAGCTATGTGGGGGGAATAACATGGATCTGTGTATCAGGTTTTATGGTGGTTTCAATTATAGTTTCTGTTAAATTTATGGGTTTTATTTTATACACGGTGACTGTAACTCTATATAGCTGTCAGAAAACACAAGTACTTTGAAAATAATCTGTAAAATGTTCATTAAAAAAATCTGGTGGTTGAATAATACATTTTTCCTTTGATGTATAAATCATTCGGTCCTACTTCTAGTTTCAGAATCCAGTGACTAATCATAAGAGACTTAGCATATTCTATTGCTGTCAATGAATTTGACTTTTATTCCAGTGCTAGTTTAGTGAGTAATGAATTTGAAATAGTATGCATTAATTAATGATCTTAATTTATGTGACACTCCTAATGGAAATAATTTAATAGTTTCCATGCAACAATAAACTTATACAGTTAAATTCACATCTGTCTAGTCAGTCTCAACTGGGTCACAACTCACATGCCTAGTATCAGGCAAGTTTCTTCTGCTGTTGACTGTCATAAACACTGTGACTTTGGAAGCTGGGACAAAGTGCAGCTTAAAATTGAGTCAGTGTAGTCATTGTTAGTTGAGCTATGTTGAATTAGAACTGAATTGCGGTTATTCAGGACATTCCCTGACTAGATCCTTTTCTTTAAATTTTTATATCCAGCGAAGAGGTTGGGAAAGTTACCCTTCTCCATCCCAAACCATCTGTTGATAATACTCAAATTTGAGTACCCTAGGGGAGTATCAAGGAGGTCTACTGTTTTCTACTTTTATGGGTACAGTTTTTTACATCCTACATCTGGAGTCCAGGATTTAAAAAAAAAAAAGAAAGTGTACCCTAAAAGTAGAAAATGGTAGACCTCCATGCTACTCAAATTCGATAATTGGATCTGGGCTTCCCAGGTGGCTCAGTGGTAAAGAATCCACTTGCCCCTTCAGGAGATGCAGGAGATGTGGGTTTGATCTCTGAGTCAGAAAGATCCCCTGGAGGAGGAAATGGCAACCCACTCCAGTATTCTTGCCTGAAAAGTCCTGTAGACAGAGGAACCTGGCAGGCTAGAGTCCATGGAGTTTCAGAGAGTCAGACATGACTGAGCACATATTGTGACTGTGAGGTGGAGTCCAGGTATTCATGAACATGTAGCTTAGTAAAATAAAGGTCATATAGCAAAACATTTTGCCCAGAGCAACTGAATATAATAATTCATTAGAGTATATGAATATATTATTGGTTTCTGAAAAAGAAAGAAAAATTTCAATTTTATTATTAATAGACATACCAACATTATTAATATTAGTATTATTCTGAATCTTAGAACTACTGAAGAAAATGCAAATCCAGAGATATGGGCACAAGGCTTAGCAAATAAAAATACAGGACATTCAGATGGCATTAGTCAAGGTTTCCCAGATGAACAGAACCAACGGGGTACATTTACATATAGAGTTGTGAGGAACTGGCTTATATGATTATGAAAGCTAAGACATCCCAAGATCTATAGACAGTTGGCAAGCTGGAGACCAAGGAGAACCAACAGTGTGGTCCCAGTGTCAGTCTGAAAGCTTGATGTCTAAAAAGAGCCTGTGTTTCAGTTTGCATCTGAAAAGACCAGTGTCTTCAGCCCAAAAACAACTGAATAGCAATGTCTTCAGCACCAAGACAGGCAAAAGATGCTCCCACTTACCAGCTGGAGTACCAGCATTTATACTCTCTTCAGGCCTTCAACTGATTGGATGGGGCTACCCAATTAGGGCAGGAAATCTGCTTTGTTCAATCTACACATTGAGTTGTAATCTCATTCAAAAACACCCTCAACAAGCACACACACCTAGAAAAATATTTGATTAAATATCTGGGTACCCCAGGGCCTACTCAATTTGAAACAAAATTAAACATCACACAGACTAATTGAAATTTCAAATAAATAGTGAGTAATTTTTAGTATAAATATATCCCATGCAATATTCAGAATACAATTAAACTAAATAATTATGTATTACTTGTCTGAAATTCCAATTTAATTGTCCTGTATTTAATCCAAAAACTGATGGATGCTGGATTACATTGTGTTCCTTCTTCTCAGAGTGGATGGACTGATTTGTTTGAGTGGCAGAATGTCAGCTAATATATGAAACTCAGAACAATATGACACAGTTCTTGCACTGTCAATGTTTCATTTGAGGATGCATTTGAAGATTTTGCAGTGTTCCAAGATTTTGTCATATGCATACTCTAATTAAATAAACACAATCCAGTTTTTCTGTGTTGAAACAATACAATATTTTATTTTTTTGTTTGTTTTTGGTTGTGTGAAAGCCTAGAGAATAGGCAAATTTTCTGTTCAGTTCAGTTCAATTCAGTTGCTCAGTCATGCCTGAGTCTTTGCAACCCCATGAACCGCAATACACCAGGCCTCCCTATCCATCACCAACTCCCAGAATTCATCCAAACTCATGTCCATTGAGTCAGTAATGCTATCCAACCATCTCATCCTCTGTCATCCCCTTCTCCTCCTGCTTTCAATCTTTCCCAGCATCAGAGTCTTTTCAGATGAGTCAGCTCTCTGCATCAGGTGGCCAAAGTATTGGAGATTCAGCTTCAACATCAGTCCTTCCAATGAACACCCAGGATTGATCTCCTTTAGGATGGACTGGTTGGATCTCCTTACAGTCCAAGGGACTCTCAAGCATCTTCTCCAACACCACAGTTCAAAAGCATCAGTGCTTTGACACTCAGCTTTCTTTATAGTCCAACACTCACATCCATATGTGACTACTGGAAAACCATAGCATTCACTAGACGGACGTTTGAAGACAAAGTAATGTCTCTGCTTTTTAATATACTGTCTGGGTTGGTCATAACTTTCCTTCCAAGGAGTAAGTGTCTATTAATTTCATGACTGCAGTCACCATCTGCAGTGATTTTTTGGAGCCCCCAAAAATAAAGCCAGCCACTGTTTCCCCATCTTTGTGCCATGAAGTGATGGGACTGGATGCCATGATCTTAGTTTTCTGAATGTTGAGCTTTAAGCCAACTTTTTCATTCTCCTCTTTCACTTTCATCACAAGGATCTTTAGTTCTTCACTTTCTGCCATTAGAGTGGTGTCTTCTGCATATCTGAGGTTATTGATATTTCTCCTGGCAATCTTGATTCCAGCTTGTGCTTTTCAGTCCAACGTTTCTCCTGATGTACTCTGCATGTAAGTTAAATAAGCAGGGTGACAATATAAAGCCTTGATGTACTCCTTTTCCTATTTGGAACCAGTCTGTTGTTCCATGTCCAGTTCTAACTGTTGCTTCTTGACCTGCATACAGGTTTCTCAAGAGGCAGGTCAGGTGGTCTGGTATGCCCATCTCCTTCAGAATTTTCCACAGTTTATTGTGATCTACAGTCAAAAGCTTTGGCATAGTCAATAAAGCAGAAATAGATGTTTTTCTGGAACTCTCTTGCTTTTTTGATGATCCAGCGGATGTTGGCAATTTGATCTCTGGTTCCTCTGCCTTTTCTAAAACCAGCTTGAGCATCTGGAAGTTCAGGGTTCATGTATTGCTTAAGCCTGGCTTGGAGAATTTTGAGCTTTACTTCACTAGCGTGTGAGATGAGTGCAATTGTGTGGTAGTTTGAGCATTCTTTGGCATTGCCTTTCTTTGGGATTGGAATGAAAACTGACCTTTTCCAGTCCTGTGGCCACTGATGAGTTTTCCAAATTTACTGACATAATGAGTGCAGCACTTTCATCTTTTAGGATTTGAAATAGCTCAACAGGAATTCCATCACCTCCACTAGCTTTGTTTGTAGTGATGCTTCCTAAGGTCCACTTAACTTCACATTCTTGGATGACTGGCTCTAGGTGATTGATCACATCATCGGGATCATCTGGGTCATGAAGATTTTTTTGTACAGTTCTTCTCTGTATTCTTGCCACCTCTTCCGAATGTCTTCTGCTTCTGTTAGGTCCATGCCATTTCTGTCCTTTATTGAGCCCATTTTTGCATGAAATATTCCCTTGGTATCTCTAATTTTATTGAAGAGATCTCTAGTCTTTCCCATTCTATTGTTTTCCTCTATTTCTTTGCATTGATCGCTGAGGAAGGCTTTCTTAACTCTCCTTGCTATTCTTTGGAACTCTGCATTCAAAGGGGAATATCTTTCCTTTTCTCCTTTGTTTTTGCTTCTCTTCTTTTCACAGCTATTTGTAAGAACTCCTGAGACAGCCATTTTGCTTTTTTGCATTTCTTTTCCTTGGGGATGGTCTTGATCCCTGTGTCCTGTATAATGTCATGAACCTCCATCCTTAGTTAATCAGGCACTCTATCAGATCCAGTCCCATAAATCTATTTCTCACTTTCACTGTATAATCATAAGAGATTTGATTTAGGTCATACCTGAATGGTCTAGTGGTTTTCCCTACTTTCTTCAATTTAAGTCTGAATTTGGCAATAAGGAGTTCATGATCTGAGCCACAGTCAGCTTCCAGTCCTGTTTTTGCTGACTGTATAGAGATTTTCCATCTTTGGCTGCAAAGAATATAATCAGCCTGATTTCAGTGTTGGCTGTCTGGTGATGTCCATGTGTAGAGTCTTCTCTTGTGTTGTTGGAAGAGGGTGTTTGCTATGACCAGTGCATTTTCCTGACATAACTATTAGCCTTCGCTCTGCTTCATTCCGTAGTCCAAGGCCAAATTTGCCTGTTACTCCAGGTGTTTCTTGACTTCCTACTTTTGCATTCCAGTCCCCTATAATGAAAAGGACATCTTTTTTGGGTGTTAGTTCTCAAAGCTCTTGTAGGTCTTCATAGAATCGTTCAACTTCAGCTTCTTCAGCATTACTGGTCATGGCATAGACTTGGATTACTGTGATATTGAATGGTTTGCCTTGGAAACGAACAGAGATCATTCTGTCCTTTTTGAGATTGCATCCAAGTACTGCATTTTGGACTCTTCTGTTGACTATGATGGCTACTCTATTTCTTCCAAGGGATTCCTGCCCACAATAGTAGATATAATGGTCATCTGAGTTAAATTCACCCATTCCAGTCCATTTTAGTTAGCTGATTCCTAGAATGTCGATATTCACTCTTGCCATCTCCTGTTTCACCACTTCCAATTTGCCTTGATTCATGAACCTAACACTCCAGTTTCCTATGCAATATTGCTCTTTACAGCATCTGACCTTGCTTCTATCACTTGTTTAGTTAGTAATTGGAAAATGTCATATATTCGAGTCATCAGAAAATCTAGTGGTATTAACATGAGCTTTAGAGTAAACATGATCAGACCTCTGGAAAATAAAAGATGATGGAACTTCTGCCTATTCTAGAATGTTCTGTTTCTTAGAATGCCCTCGAAAATTTTTACAAACAATTTTTATTTATGTTTTTGTCTTTTATAAACCAGGTACTTGGTACTTTTTGTCAAAATTATTGCTTCCATACATTGTTTCAGCTTTTCCCAACTTTGACCAGATCAAAGATTTTGTATGCAGAAAGATATCTTGTTTTTTATTCCACTTCTCCTTCAGTTCAGTTCAATAGCTCAGTTGTGTCCCATTCTTTGTGACCCCATGAATCGCAGCACGTCATGCCTCCCTGGTCCATCACCAACTCCCGGAGTTTACTCAAACTCATGTCTATTGAGTTGGTGATGCCATCCAACCATCTCATCCTCTGTCCTCCCCTTCTCCTTCCACCTTCAATCTTTCCCAGCATCAGGGTCTTTTCAAATGAGTCAATTCTTCACATCAGGTGGCCAAAGTATTGGAGCTTCAGCTTCAGTATCAGTCCTTCCAATGAATATTCAGGACTTATTTCCTTTAGGATGGACTGCCTAGATCTCCTTGTAGTCCAAGGGACTATCAAGAGTCTTCTCCAACACCACAATTCAAAAGCACCAATTCTTCACTGCTCAGCTTTCTTTATAGTCCAACTCTCACATCCATACATGACTCCTGGACAAACCATAGCCTTGACTAGACGGACCTTTGCTGTCAAAGTAATGTCTGCTTTTTAATATGCTGTCTAGGTTGGTCATAGCTTTTCTTCCAAGGAGCAAGTGTCTTTTAATTTCACAGTTGCAGTCACCACCTGCAGTGAATTTGGAACCCGAGAAAATAAGTCTGTCACTGTTTCCATTGTTTCCCCATTTATTTGCCATGAAATGTTGGGACCAGATGTCATGATCTTAGTTTTATGAATGTTGAGTTTTAAGCCAAATTTTTCACTCTCTTCTTTCACTTTCATCAAGAGGCTCTTCAGTTCCTCTTTGCTTTCTGCCATAAGGGTGGTATCATTTGCATATCTGAGGTTTTTGATATTTCTCCCTGCAGTCTTGATTCCAGCTTGTGCTTCATCCAGCCTGGGATTTTGCATTATGAACTCTGCATATTTGTTAAATAAGCAGGGTGTCAATATACATCCTTGATGTACTCCTTTCCCAATTTGGAACCAGACAGTTGTTCCACCTCCAGTTTTAACTGTTACTCCTTGACTGCACATAAATTTCTCTGGAGACATGTAAGGTGGTCTGGTGTTCCCATCTCTTCAAGAATTTTCCAGTTTGTTGTGTTCCAAAAAGTCAAAGACTTTGGTGTAGTCAATAAAGCAGAAGTAGATTTTTTTTTTTTTTTTTTTTTCTGAAACTGTCTTGCTTTTTCTATGATCCAACGGATGTTGGCAATTTGATTGCTGGTTCCTCTACCTTTTCTAAATCCAGCTTGAATATCTGGAAGTACTTGGTTCACATACAGTTGAAACCTAGTTTGGAGAATTTTGAGTATTACTTTGCTAACATGTGAGATGAGAGCAATTGTGCAGTAGTTTGAACATTCTTTGTAGTAGTGTGAACATTCTTTGGCATCGCCTTTTTTTTGGAATTGGAATGAAAACTGACATTTTCCACTCCTGTGGCCCCTGCTGAGTTTTCCAAATTTGCTGACCTATTGAGTGCAACACTTTCACAGCATCATCTTTTAGGACTTGAAATAGCTCAATGAGAATTCCATCACCTCTGCTAGCTTTCTTTGTGGTGATGCTTCCTAAGGCCCACTTGACTTCACATTCCAGAATGTCTGGGTCTAGGTGAGTGAGCACACCATCGTGGTTATCTGGGTCATGAAGATCTTTTTTCCACAGTTCTTCTGTGTATTCTTGCCACGTTTTCTTAGTATCTTCTGCTTCTGTTAGATCTATACCATTTCTGTCTTTTATTGTGTCCATCTTTGCAGGAAATATTCCCTTGGTATCTCTAAAATCATGAAGAGATCTCTAGTCTTTCCCATTCTATTGTTTTCCTCTATTTCTTTGCATTGATCACTTAGGAAGGCTCTCTTATCTCTCCTTGCTTTTCTTTGGAGCTCTGCATTCAGATGGGTATATTTTTCTTTTCTCATTTCCTTTTTGCTTCTCTTCTTTTCTCAGTTATTTGTAAGGCCTCCTCAGACAACCATTTTGCCTTTTTGCATTTCTTTTTCTTTGGGATGGTCTTGATAACCACCTCCATAACAGTGTCACAAACCTCTGTCACAGTTCTTCTTCTCTGCTTATCAGATCTAATCCCTTGAATATATTAGTCACTCTTCTGTATAATCATAAGAGATTTGATGTAGGTCTTACCTCAGTGGTCCCTTTTCTGAAAACCGCTAGACCATTGAGGTATGACCTAAATAAAGTTAGTTTAAAAATGACCAAGATGCTGAGATAGTTTTTCAAATTTGATACCATTCTTTATCTAACTTTTGGAATGGTCATGGATTTTATTTTCTACCAAAATATGAATATAAAGCCAGTATATTAGAAAACCAATACACTTTATGGGCAATTTTTAGCAAACTTCAATATACAGAAGTTATGATTAACAAAATGAGGACCCTAACAATATGTATCATTGGATATAAATGGTATATTTCATAGAATGTTTTTAAAATATGATTATGTATTTCAGTTAACTGGGATGAGAACAAACAAACCTAAATGTTAATGTTTTGAATTGATCTTTAAAATGAATGAACCATAAAACCAAGCACAGAAATTTTGGACAAAGGTCACTAGTAATTTTGGTAACTAAATAGAAAAGATCGTGACTATAATTTATATGGTAAAAAAAAAATACAACCAAATCCAGAAAGTAATATTCTTCTTGGAATTTTTCAAAGCCAATTTCAGAATAACCTTTGAAAGTGACATTCACTTAAAGGGAAAATATTTTGTGAAACCTTGGATATGAATAAGGCTGAAACTTTTCTAGGTCAAAGAATGTAACCACTGAGGAAAACAAAAAAAGAAAAGACCTTTATTAACACCATCAGAGTCTCTATACCTAAACCCTTAATTGAGCGCTTGAGTTTGTACCAGTATAGCTAGCTCTATGATTTTAGAGCTATTAAAGTCAACACTTCAGTGGACTTTCTTCATGTATATTATGTCATTAGGAAAGACATACTGAACTTCATATTGCCCAGTCAATAAGTGTGTGGGAAAAAGTTTGGCAATGACTGACAGCTCTGTTCATTTCAATCACTCAGTCGTGTCCGACTCTTTGCGACCCCATGAATCGCAGCACGCCATGCCTCCCTGTCCATCACCAACTCCTGCAGTTTACTCAAACTCATGTCCATTGAGTTGGTGATGCCATCCAACCATCTCACCCTCTGTCCTCCCCTTCTCCTTCCACCTTCAATCTTTCCCAGCATCAGGGTCTTTTCAAATAAGTCAACTCTTCACATCAGGTGACCAAAGTATTGGAGTTGCAGCTTCAGTATCAGTCCTTCCAATGAATATTCAGGACTGATATCCTTTAGGATGTACTGCTTGGATCTCCTTCTAGTCCAAGGGACTCTCAAGAGTCTTCTCCAACACCACAGTTCAAAAGCATCAATTCTTCACTGCTCAGCTTTCTTTATAGTCCAACTCTCACATCCATACATGACTCCTGGACAAACCATAGCCTTGACTAGATGGACCTTTGCTGTCAAGGTAATGTCTCTGCTTTTTAATATGCTGTCTAGGTTGGTCATAACTTTCCTTCCAAGGAGTAATTGTCTTTTAATATTATGGCTTCAGTCACCATTTGCAGTGATTTTGGAGCCTGAAAGAACAAAGTCTGACTCTGTTTCCACTGCTTCCCTATCTATTTACCATGAAGTGATGCCATGATCTTAGTTTTCTGAATGTTGAGCTTTAAGCCAACTTTTTCACTCTCCTCTTTCACTTTCATCAAGAGGCTCTTTATTCTTCTTCACTTTCTGCCACTAGAGTGGTGTCATCTGCATATCTGAGGTTATTGATATTTTTCCAGGCAATCTTGATTCCAGCTTGTGCTTCATCCAGCCCAGTTCTATACCAAGACAGCTCTATACCAAGCAAAATTTTGAGAACTCGATAGACTGCATCAAGTCCATTGTGGCTTTTATTAAGAATCATCTGCCTTAAATACTTTGTCCAATGGGTGTTTGAATGTTCTTACTGGGATGGTTAAAAAATATTTCATGAAATAAAGTGCTTCAATTGCTTGTAATTTTAGGCAGATTTTTGATGAAATGTAAGATAAATTTTTGAAAAACTGCTTCTATGAGTATATATCTTGAGTGAGGTAAGTGGTTGAAATGCTCCAACTTGAATTTAAATTGTGGTTTTCTTTGAAAAGTATGGGATATCATGATGAAGGCAAAGACTTGGATAAAAGGCTGATCTCATTTTTCTTATAAATTTGGTTTATTTTTCATTTTTTGTACCTGAATATCCTTATTAACTGGAGAAGGAAATAGCAACCCACTCCAGTATTCTTGCCTGGAGAATTCCATGGACAGAAGAGCCTGGTGGGCTACAGTCCATGGAGTCCCAAAAAGTGGGACTAACTAAGTGACTAACATACACACACACACACACACACACACACACACATTCTTATTAACATCTGCATTTGCAAAACTAAACTTCTTTTTATTGTTTCTATCAACATCACCATAATGAAATGAAATCTTATAGTTGGATGAAGAGAGTTGATCATATGGAATATTATATTCTTTGTGACTCAGTTCATTTGGATTTGACACAAATAGGTTTCTTTGTGAAAGAAAAATAGCTTTTCATGACTTATTTTTCTAAGACATTAAAAAACAAACTGAATAGCTATTCAGAGAATATTTCAATGTTTCACATAAAACAAGCAATTTTACCTGTTACCAAGAAGCTGAACTCAATAAATTTTCTATAAGGTATAGCTTGAAAATTTAACTCCACCAAATTATTGTTAGGACCATTCACACCTTTTTTTTTTCAGGTTTTTGTCTTCACATAGTTCATGAAGAAGTAAAAATAATTCATTGCCTATATCCACTTGCATATTATTTATTTATCATGGATAACAAAATATCCCAAAACTTAGTGCCTTTAAAAAAAAAAGCAAGAAATATGCATTTTTATCATAGAGATCTTGTAAATTAAGAATTAGGAGTAACTTGGCTGACTCTGATTTCTGACTCTAATTCTTTTATGAAGTTGCAGTTAAGATATCATCTAGGGCTACAGTCATCTGCAAATTTACCTGAGGCTGGAGGATCTGTTTCTCTGTGACTCACTCACAAAACCATTGTTATGGTTGTTGCTGGTTATTGATTGGAGGCCTCAGTCTTTCCCCTTGTGGACTGTGACTCACTCACATAACCGTTGTTGGGTTGTTGCTGGTCATTGATTGGAGGCCTCAGTTTTTCCCCATGTGGACTTTTCCACAGTGGGCATCTCATGATAGGACAGCTGGTTTCTTGCAGAGTGAGCAATCCAAGAGGCTAGCTGAAAATGGCAGTGTCCTTTTTAGCATATTTTGTGAAGTTACATACCATTGCTTCCTCAGTATGTGTTTGTCATGCACATTACCCTTTTACAGTATATGAAGGTGCTACCCAAGAGTTTCAAACAAGAATCATGTTGGAGGGGTCAAGTGGAAGCTGTCTACTCCCATCCCTGTCAAGAGTATCATCACGAAACATTGTGATGCCAATATGGAGACAAGAAATTGTCTAGAGGCTGAAACTAATACACAGTGAATGTCCTTTCTATTTAATTCAGTTCAATTTTCAGAACTTTGAGACTCAGTACAAGTTTACCTTGCATTTTAACCCAAATGGTATCAAAATACCTTTCAGAAGGTATTTTAAGACACCATATCAATATTAAGACATAATTGATATATTATGGAGTTGAATTCAAATTTTAAATGAAATTTCTAGGAGATTTTAAAAGTAGATCATATTTTGGTCAAGCTGGCTAGATATTTTTTGTTGTTATTCAGTAGTTCAGTTGTGGCCAACTCTTTGTGACCCCATGAACTGCAGCACACCAGGCTTCCTTGTCCTTCACTGTCTCCTAGAGCTTGCTCAAACTCATGTCCATTGAGTTGATTATGCCTTCAAACATCTCCTCCTCTAATGCCCACTTTTCCTCCTGCCTTCAGTTTTTCCCAGCATCAGGGTATTTTCCAAAACTCATCACATCAGATAGCCAAAATATTGGAGCTTCAGTTTCAACATCAGTCTTTTCGATGAATATCCAGAGCTGATTTCCTTTAGGATTGACTGGTTTGATCTCCTTGCTGTCTCAAGAGTCTTCTCCAGCACCAGAATTCAGAAGGATCAATTCTTCAGTGCTCATGGACAATGGAGCCTGGCAGGCTATAGTCCATGGAGTCACAAAGAGTCAGACATGAGTTAGTGGCTAAACAATAAAAACATACTTTCTTTGGTAGGGAAGTTTGAGAAGCATTTTCCTTTAGGGAAATTGTAAGACAGGTTGGCTGCATAACTATTCTAAATATCTGAGATAAAAAGGTGTCATGTCAGCCTATTTTTTGTTGGTGCTTAAGTTCTTGAACATGTTCTCTATAAAATGTCTTTTTTTTTTTTTTTGCATTTTTATGTAACCTAAGCTTTTTTCAATCAGCTCTCATCTATAGATGCCTAAATCCTTCAGTATTTCAAAACCAATATTAAATGCTTTGTGTTCCACAGAAACTTTCCATTTGGCCTCCATAAACCTCTCTAGCCTACTCACTCCTGTCCACTGTGGGTGGGGTGAAGGCCATAGAGTGTATGGAGTTGTGAAGAGAGAGGGAGTTTGGTGATAAGTTAGAAGTAACAACAGTATTGTCTGAGATTACTCCCATAGTAGCTTTCACTATGGTACTTTCATGTCAGTTATGAATATCCATCTTGTACTATCATAGTCATAATAAGAGACTCGATAATAATTTGTTGAAATTATGTTTCTTGAAATAAATCTGTGCTCAGTAAATAACTTTACACTGGTTATCATGATATGAAAGTCAGGATTTTCATGTGATGCTTTTTATATTCTCTCTGAGAAAGAGAAAACTCACCAATTAAAAAGTTCTGCTCTGCTATTTATCATTCATTGATCTTATTTTAGAATGTAATTGGTTTCAATACATTGAATATTTTCTGCTTTGGTTCTTCATTCTTATATGATTCTCAGCATTATTGCTTTCATTGACAAAGATATTTGTCATACTGCTGTACTTATGAAAAAGGAACACTAGTGATTACTCACTTATTTTTGTAGAACATGCCACTTGTACCACCCATTTTAAAAGTTAAATTGAATAGTGCCTTGATTAATTCTTATTTTCCTAATTAAACAACAGAGTATTATAAGACAAGGTTACTCTTTAGACTCAAAACATATTATATTTTAGTTGCTTCATTTGATTGCTCAAGTTGTGAATTACCAAAAGAGTTTAATTCTCTTACTAAAAACGTTTTTTCTATTTTTTTAAAAATGGCCTTATTCAAATCAACTTCTCTCCCTGCTTTCCCTGTCCCTTCTGTCCTCTCCCTTACTTTCTTTCTCCCTCCCCACTTTCCTCCTTCCTTTTTTCCTCTCATCTTTTCTTCCTATTTAAGATAAATAATTTAGGGTCACAGCTGGCCCTTTTTGCTTCAGTTATGGAAACTCATCGGTTTGTAAGTTTCTTTAGAACAAAACTGTGCTTGAAAGTGTTAGTTGCTAAGTTGTATCTGACTCTTTGTGACCCCATGACTGTAGCTCACCAGGATCCTCTGTCCATGGAATTCTCCAGGCAAAAATACTAGAGTGAGTTGCCATTCCCTTCCTGACCTAGGGATAAAACCTGGGTCTCCTGCATTGCAGGCAAATTCTTTACTAGCTGAGCCACAGCTGCTCAAACTGTGTTTAGTACAATATTATATTCTTAACATCATGCCTGAATAAAGCAAACATTTATAAATATTTCCTCAATGAATGAATTAGGTGGGTCATACATAATAATTGAGTGCCATATGTGATTTTAAAGCTCTTGAATTTCTGGCCTATAGGTGATATTACTTGAAAGGTCTTTTGTTTGGCTTAAACATTATTTATTTACCATTGATAAGCATATATCTCGTAACTTATTCCCTTGCTGATAGTATCAAAAGGAAGCAGTGTTGAAAGACCACAGGGACCATGAACCTCATTCTTTGAAAATTGTGCTTTCAAGTCAGGGCAGTGCTGGCTAACAACAGATTTTAGTGATTCAGACCTAGAAAGTCCTCTCTTTTCTCTTGGTAGAAGATACATATACCAATCGTCTCTTCACTTTATTTAATCCCAATTACTGTAGAATTAGTGGGGGAAATGAAGAGTAATTTAGCAGGTTTTCAGCCACATTTATATGCATAGACAATAATACTGTCAGTACCAATACCTTTTAAATCAAAGAGTATGACATACACCTCAGAGCATGTACAAAACATATAAATTTAAAGAGATTCATCACAGAGCAATGAATTTAGTATAAATAAATATTATAAATGTACATTTTTACTGTGCATAAATACCATTAAATCATATGTTCAGTCTTTTTCTTTATATTCTTGCCATTAATAATTCATTTATGAATGTGGTATATATTTATGTACATAATATATATGTATGTATTTATGTAATGATTAAGGTTTTAGATTACAACTACTCTATCACTATGCACATGTTGGGAAAATTGGAAGAGCATTCACAAAGGGAACTGTCAATGGAAATTGAAATCTAATCTAGCAATCTAATTCGAAGTATTCAGGGTACCAATGTAATAATCATTTTAGGAGAGTGGGGTGATAAGCTTATTGTAATTCCATAGATCTTTCTTTAGTAAATACAACGCTATCACCTACAAATTGTGCTAACGTGATTAAAGATATAAAGATACTAAAGCAAACTACTTATTTCACTTGCCTGGGTAATGGATCCTGAATTATCCAATGAGTGCCCATCTACATTAGTTTAAATTAACTGGATGAGTTGTTTTTTTTTCCAGATCTTCAGATCTGTGCTTGTTATTGTCAGAATTGAGAAAATTGAATTATTACTATCTGTTAAAGTGAAAATAGCAATTTAATCAGTTATTTTTAGCAATATCCAAAGTAGATGTTAAGAGACATCAGAGGGAAAAACATTCCCTAATCTACCAAGTTGCTAAATAAAAGCTTTTTTAAAGAGCAAGTAAGCCTAGATAATATTCAGTCTTACACTTATTTAGGAAATATGTATAAAATACATAAAGAGAACAATGTGACTTGTCATAATATTTTTGCCCTCATTGGTAAACAGCTGGCTGCTTAACATTAAATGCTTTATGGGAGCAATTAGTTTAAAGACCATGTTTGTCAAAATATGGTCAATTTATTAAAATGAAAAAACATTTCGGTGGGCTGTTTCCAAGAGTAACATGGATTACCTATTGATTACCCCACATTTACATACTCAAAAGCATTTTTAAATGGCTCTGTCAAACTTCCAGTTTGTGGAAATAAACCACATGGAATACATAAAAAATACATTACCTATAAAAGAAGAAATAAGAAATAGACATTTTCAAAGTAGTGCAACAGTCCAAAGAAAGAAAAGATGTTCACTAAAATGCTGGGGCCACAAAGGCCTCTTCACCATATGTGCGCAGCAGTTGGTCATGTAAGAGGCTCAGGGCAAGTGCTGTAATAAAGTCCTTTTGAAGCTGAGGTTTCCTTCTAGGTGTGGTCAGGCCAGAGCAGCACAGCCAGCCACGTCCCCCTTCAGTGGTCCACCAAGCTCAGCGTGAAGCAGGGAAGGAAGTCACCTTTGCCATCTCCTGTATCTGCTTTCATTTCTGAAACTTCTGCTCTGGGAAAGTGGGATGTTCCTTCATCATGTCAAGTCACTTTCTTCATTTGTAGAAGAGAACCAAAATACTTAACTTTATAAATTTATTGTGAGAATGATAAGGATATTTTTATATCCTTAATGAGTAAGTTTGATTTTCCTCCTGTACCTCATATGTGCTATGGTCCTGGAGAGGAAGTAGGGAAAACAGCACCCTGAGAAAGAGGTAGGGAAAGCACCTAATAAGATATAAGAGGGAAATGAAAGGAAGTCTGATCAGGAAAAGTGATAGGATAGGGGAATGAGTAGGAAGGAAAAGGTAGGAGAACCCATCAGATTAGAAACAGCCTCCTTTGTAAAGGCAGAATCTGAGAACTTGGTCCTTAGTGGCTGGCTTCCTGAAGCATAGTGTTGGTGGATGCCTCAGCCTTTCAAAACAAATATATCAGAATATCTGGGTTCGAACCTCCTTGGATTGAAATTTTTTCAAAGCTTCCTTAGAGATTCCAGTGTAATGTTAGGTTAAGGGGAAAAAAAGGGATCCAATAATTCATAACATATATTTTTTAAAATATGAATCTGATGTGAAAATACAAAATTAAAAAAAATTGACATACAACTTGAAGACCCAAGACCTATTTTTGGCAAGGACCTGGAGAGACACTTTTGTATACTTGGATGGAAAACATTTGAAGGTTTTTAAGCTAAAGAGTGATATGGTCCTACTAAATAATGATAGTGATAGTAGCAGCAGTAGTAGGACTTCTAGGAGTAGTTTTAATCGTGGATACAGAGAGCACAGAGCTCTTAGGAGGATGTCCTTCAATGATCCAGGTGTGAAATGCTGTTGATGCAAAGATATTGTTACATTGTTTGGTTGTTCAGTCACATCTGGCTTCTTGCAACCCAATGGTCTGCAGCATGCCAGGTTTTCCTGTTCTTCACCATCTCCCAGAGCTTGCTCAAATTCATGTCCATTGAGTTGGTGATGCCATCCAACCATCTCATCCTCTGTCATCCCCTTCTCCTCCTGCCTTCAGTTTTTCCCAGCCTCAGGTTCTTTTCCAGTGTGTTGGCTGTTTATATCAGGTGGCCAATGTATTGGAGTGTCAGCTTCAACATCAGTCCTTTCAGTGAGTATTTAGGACTGATTTCCTTTAAGATTGACTGGTTTGATCTCCTTGCGGTCCAAGGGACTCTCAACTGTCTTCTCCAACACCACAGTTCAAAATCATCAATTCAGTGCTCACCCTTCTTTATGGTCAAACACTCACATCCATACACAACTACTGGAAAAACCATAGCTTTGACTATACAGACCTTTTTTGTAGGCAAAGTGATGCCTCTGCTTTTCAATACACTAAGTCTGTCATAGCTTTTCTTCTAAGAAGCAAGAGTCTTAATTTCATGTCTGCAGTCACTATCTGCAATGATTTTGGAGCCCAAGCTGTGGACGTGTCTGGAGGTGAAAGTAAAGTTGGATGCTATAAAGAACAATATTGCATAGGAACCTGGAATGTTAGGTCCATGAATCAAGGTAAATGGGAAGTGGTCAAACAGGATATTGGAGAAGGAAATGGCAACCCACTCCGGTATAACTTACCTGGAGAATCCCCGTGGACAGAGGAGCCTGGCAGGCTACCATTCATGAGGTTGCAAAGAGTCAGACACAACTGAGTGACTGAGCACAGCACAGCACATTGTATCTACCACTGTGGGCAAGAATCCCTTAAAAGATATAGAATAGTCCTCAAAATTAGCCAAAGAGTCCAAAATGTGGTCCTTGGGTGCAATCTCAAATACAACTCTGTTCAAATCATGAACAGAAGGATATCTATTCATTTCCAAGGTAAACTATTCAATAGCACAGTAATCCAAGTCTACGCCCCAATCACTAATGCCAAACAAGCTAAATTTGAATGGTTCTATGAAGACCTACAAGACCTTCTAGAACTAACACCAAAAAATAAAAATAAAAAAAGATGTCCTTTTCATTATAGGGGACTGGAATATAGAAGTAGGGAGTCAAGAGGTTCCTGAAGAAACAGGCAAGCTTTGCCTTGGAGTACAAAATGAAGCAGGGCAAAGGCTAACAGAGTTTTAACAAGAGAACACACTGGTCATAGCAAACACCCTCTTCCAACAACACAAGAAAAGACTCTACACATGGACATCACCAGATGGTCAATACCAAAATCAGAGTGATTATATTATTTGCAGCCTAAGATGGAGAATCTCTATGCAGTAAACAAAAACAAGACAGGGCATTGACTGTGGCTCAGATCATGAACTTCTTACTGCAAAATTAAGACTTAATGAAGATAAGGCATGCAGAAAGCACCATAGAGGCAGTCTAGTAGAGTGAGAAGATGATGGTACCTGGGCCGTGAGCGTGGAAAAAACACATGCTGGGTGTAATGACAGCAAAGTGGAGGGGCAGCTGGTAGACTACTTAGGCTGTGGATATGCACCAATATTTTTTAAGGGTCAAAATTATTCTATTACATAATCACAATCTCATATGAAGTAACAACTGGGGAAAAAATGACTTATTGTGGATTAAAATTGAAAATCTTGAAAATGGAATGGTGAATTATAATAGGCTTATTATGTGTTTCGCCAGAGGCATCTGTTATATAAAGCCAACTACAAAAAAAAAAAAAAGAACCAAATACAGCTAATGGCTCATCAGAGCAACAAGTTTTGCAAATTCATCAGTAGCATACTTCACTTTGTGTATGAGAAAGAAGTGATCAAGATATATGAACTCTTTAAAGAGAGAAAATTACAGCACCCTTAATTATGTGACCATTGGCCATTTTTATCCCAGCCATGTTTGAAAGCTGTATTTTTATGTTGTTGTTCAGTCGTTCAGTTGTATCTGACTCTTTATGACCCCATGGACTGCAGCACGCAGGCTTCTCTCTTTCACTGTCTCCCGGAGCTTGCTCAAACCCATGTACATTAAGTCTTTTATGACCTCCAACCATCTCATCCTCTGTAGGCCTCTTCTTCTGCCTCCAATCTTTCCCAGCATCAGGGTCTTTTCCAGTGTGTTGGCTGTTCGTATCAGGTGGCCAAAGTATTGGAGCTTCATCTTCAGCATCAGTTTTTCCAATGAATATTTAGGTTTGGTTTACTTTAGGATTGACTGGTTTAATCTATGCTGACCAGTGGACTCTCAAGAGTCTTCTCCACCTTCCAAAATGATGACCCTGAGTCATTAAGAGAAAGTTAGATGGTAGGCAACATACAATGTATGTTGTATATCATAGCACACTTCCCCACTTTCTTAGATAGCAGAGCACTTTTAGTCCATGAGTGGATTGGTTTTGCTTAGTTATTTATTTTGAATTATTTTATTTGATATTTTAATAATGAAATAAGAACTTATGAATCCACTACACAAAACAAAAGCTATAAGTTTTATAATGAGCTGCATTTAACTGTATTTCCCCATCCACCATCTTACTCCATCCCAAGGAAGCAGCATTCTCAATCCCCTGCTCATCATTGCCTTGCTTACTTTTTTACATAACTTTGTTATGATCACACTTTGGATACTCTCTCTGGGCATACTTTTTCACTTTGTGTTATTTTACTAATATTCAACCATGTTGTTGTCTGTTGCTTGATTTGTTCATTCACACTGACACCTGTGAATGCACTGTGACTTCTTCTTTGGTTAATTTTGTGAGCTAGTATGTACTTATTTTTAATCAATCTTGGTATCTGCTTTTCTTTACAGGTCTATTTGTGATTCCTTATTTATCTGTTTAGGGCTTCCCAGGTGGGACTAGTGTTAAAGAACCCACCTGCCAGTGCAAGAGATGTAAGAGACATGGGTTTGATTCCTGGGTGGGGAAGATCCCCTGGTGGAGGGCATGGCAATCCACTCCAGTATTCTTGCCTAAAAAACCCCATGGACTGAGGAGCCTGGTGGGCTACAATACACAGAGTTGCAAAGAATCAGACATGACTTAAAAGACTTGGGACACACTGATATGATTAAATTTTATAATTGTGTTATCAACTTCTGTTTAAAAATCTGTTGGAAATAGCAGAGCATTTTTAGTTCCTAACCCCAGGGAACATTTAAAGTGAACTTCCTTAAAGGAAATTGTATGCATTTTCTATCATTCATATATTACCACAACAATATTGCAATACAAACTACCTCAAAATTTAAAGGCTTAGGACAACAACCATTTATTGTTCTCACAGGCTCACTGGTTAGCATGCTGACCTGGGCTGGACTGACAGCTCTAAGCTGGCCTCATGCAGGAGTCTGTGGCCAAATGATGGGTTGCCTGGGGTTGGCTGGGTTAGACCAACTCTGCTGGGACTGCCCAACTCATCCCCTATAAACAAGCCCAGGCTTATTGTCATGGTAGCAGCAGGAGTCCAAAAGAAGAAATGGAGATGGGCGATCTCTTTCTCATACTTCTGCTATGTCGAGTTTGCTATTAGCTCGTTGACAAAGCAAGAGCCGTTGGGGGCAGGGCCCACTTACTAACACTGTAGACAGGCTACAGCCATTGGTGCTTGCAGTGTGCTGCACATTTTTTAAAAATTCAGATATTAGTTCTTTACCTTATGAAACTGCTTTGTATTCATTATATGCTTGAGAAAATAAGTAAATATATTGTGGATAATGGGAGCCAAGTTTCTCATTATTGGAGAAGGAAGTGACAAACATAGAAGGAAGAGCAGAAAGGACCCTGTGGGGTTGGATTTGTGTTTAAGGTATCACTGTGAATTAAAGGATTTAATATGCAGTTGTTTGATAGCTATTTCCTAGCTTTGTTCTCTGAGAAGGCATAGAATCCATGACACTACACTAGGAATGAATACACTTAGTACCTAGTATTTGATTTCTACTTACCATTCTCCACTATAAACGACCAGGGCTCCTTGGAAAAATGGCTGATTTCAGGACTGAGGCAGGGAAAGTCCAAGATTAACCTGGAAAATCCTGTATGCCAAAGGTGTAGGAAGTGTTCAAAGAAAGATGGATATATATCAAAAGGACATGGGGGCCAATATGAAGGAGCTTCCACTGACAAATCTGGGATAATATGAATGCCAAAATCTTGAATTTGTAGGATTGTAACTATTAAATAAAATTATAATCTTGGAGGGCTTCCCTGGTGGCTCAGCAGTAAAGAATCCACCTGATATGCAGGAGATATGGGTTCAATCCCTGGTCTGGGAAGATCCACACGCCACTGAGCACCTAAACCCATGTGCCACAACTATTGGGCCCGTCTGTGCCCTCGGGGCCAGGAGCTACAACTGCTGAGCCCATGTGCTGCAACTACAGACATCATGCATTCTAGAGCCCATGCTCCCCAGTAAGTCATAGCAACGAGAAGCCTGCACACCACAACTAGAGTGTCTCCCACTCACCCCAACTAGAAACCCATGCAACAACGAAGAGCCAGCACAGCCAAAACTAAGTAAACAAATAAATATAATCTAGGAGCCTATCTGAATTTGAATTTGGCAAAATCACAGCCATGAAATTAAAAGACACTTGCTCCTTGGAAGAAAAGTTATGACCAACCTAGAGAGCATATTAAAAAACAGAGACATTACTTTGCCGACACAGGTCCGTCTAGGCAAGGCTATGGTTTTTCCAGTGGTCATGTATGCATGTGAGAGTTGGACTATAAAGAAAGCTGAGCACCAAAGAATTGATGCTTTTGAACTGTGGTGTTGGAGAAGATTCATGAGAGTCCCTTGGACAGCAAGGAGATCCAAGGAGTCCATCCTAAAGGAAATCAGCCCTGAATATTCATTGGAAGGACTGATAATGAAGCTGAAACTCCAATACTTTGGCCACCTGATGCAAAGAGTTGACTCATTGGACAAGACCCTGATGCTGGGAAAGATTGAAAGCAGGAGGAGAAAGAGGCCACAGAGAATGAGATGGTTGGATGATATCACCGACTCAATGGATGTGAGTTTGTCTAAGCTCCAGGAGTTGCTGACTGACAGGGAAGCCTGGTATGCTGTAATCCATGGGGTCACAAAGAGTTGGACATGACTGAGCAACTGAACTGAACTGAGGAGCCTGTCTGGGGAAGCTCTTATTTTAGTAAAAATCCATCTGATAAATGTGGGAGGAATGATGAAATTAGAAAGCCACCATTTCTCAGTCATAATATAATTATTGGTCTAGGCAAGACCTATTAATGGATGCTAAAAGAAATGGGTGAAAGTTTAAGAAGTAGCAGAATACTTAATATAGTCTTAAAATATCTCACATATGGTATATGTTCATTAATTTTAAAAGGTAAAATAATTTTACAGTAGAAAAACATAGCAGACACCACCTTAACAACATAATAAAAAATAACGTTGTCAGCTGTGAGTCTAATTGAAAGCATGAGCTTTCTGATAATGATGCATGGGAAAGAACACAGCAGTACTTTTGTGGTATCCCTGCCAAAAGTGCAGAAATGGAATATAATTTTGAAGAAACATCAGACAAACCAAAGTTGATGGTTATTATACAAAATAATTGGCCTGCACTCTTCAGGGATGTCAGTATCAAGAAAAAAGAAGACTCAGAAACTATTTCAGATTAAAAGGAGCAAAAGTATCATGACAACTGAATGCAATGTATGATCTTGAGACATTATTGGGACAACTTGGAAACTGAGTGAGGTTTGTAACATCTGTAGATTAAAAGACAGTATGGTATCAATGTCATTTTCCTGATTTTAAAAATTGTTCCATGATTATGTGAGAGAATCCCTTGCTTTTGGTAAATACAGACTGAGATAGGGGAAAGGGATATTACATCTGCACCCGCACACACATATGCATAAAGGGAAAAGGGAAGAGAGAGAGAAAGCAAAGTAACTGTCACGAGATGCCAACACCTCTGTAAAGGTCATTCACAAATTCTTTGTACTATGCTTATAATTTTCAAATTATATCCAAATAATTAGAAAGTGATTAGTCACTTCAATGTATTTTCCCATTGCTCATCAACATCATTAATGAATTAATACATTTTGTTCAATCACAATTAAATACTATATGAAATGAGGAAACTATATAATACCTAGGGTAGCTATTAACTAATTACCAGCAATATTAAACTGAAGAGTGGGATTTTAGTTCGTCCCAATTTAGGTAGCTCAGCATTCAGAAAACTAAGATCATGGCATCTGGTCCTACCACTTCATTGCAAATGGATGGGGAAACAATGGAAACAGTGACAGATTTTATTTTGGGGGGCTCCAAAATCACTGAAGATGGTGACTGCAGTCATGAAATTAAAAGATGCTTACTTCTTTGTTATGACCAATCTAGACAGCATATTAAAAAGCAGAGACATTACTTTGCCAACAAAGATCCATCTAGTCAAAGCTATGGTTTTTCCAGTAGTCATGTACGGATGTGAATGTTGGCCTATAAAGAAAACTGAGCACCAAAGAATTGATGCTTTTGAACTGTGGTGTTGGAAAAGACTCTTGAGAGTCCTTTGGACTGCAAGGAGATCCAACCAGTCCATCCTAAAGGAAATCAGTCCTAAATATTCATTGGAAGGACTAATACTGAAGCTGCAACTCCAATACTTTGGCCACCAGATGCAAAGAGTTGACTCAGTGGAAAAGACCTTGATGCTGGGAAAGATTGAAGGTGGGAGGAGAAGGGGACGACAGAGGATGAGATGGTTGGATGGCATCACCGACTCAACGGACATGAGTTTGAGTAAATTCACTCTGGGAGTTGGTGATGGACAGGGAAGCCTGGAGTGCTGCAGTCCATGGGATCACAAAGAGTCGGACACGACTGAGCGACTGAACTGAACTGAACTGAATTTAGGTAGCACCCAGATCTTGGCCATTTTCTATTTTTGTAGTAAAGTGACTTTGTATCAGTGAGTAGAGTTGGTCATTCCCCGGAATCCCTTCCTGCTAAAAGTGCTTGTTTTAGGTAGAGAGCAGCTAATGGTGCTAGAGAAGCATTAACTGCTCTCTACCTCTAGTCATTGCTAGAATATGCACAGAAGCACAGATTTTTGAAGGTCAAAAACTTGAGTAAATCATAATCTATGTATAGGTAATTTATTCAAAAACTTGAGTAGATCATAATCTATGTATAGGTAATGGCTTCTCTGTGAATATCCCAAGGTGTTTATGTTATCATTATATTGGAAACTTAAGAGAGATACTAAGTTGTACTATAGATTCATCCCCACATTGGAAATAAAGCATGGCTGTATGCAGTGAAATCTTAAGACCTTTTTAATCCTAAATTATAAAACTACTTGGGAAAGAGGTAGTTACAGTAAAAGAAGAAAATATTTGTTAGCATTTGATTTTACTTTAATGAAAATGTATATTCTCCCTCATTTGGGCTTAAGTATGTGGTGATGGATAGGGAGGCCTTGTGTGCTGTGATTCATGGGGTCGCAAAGAGTCAGACATGACTGAGCAACTGAACTAAACTGAACTGATGTGTCTACTACCTAGAGAAAATAGTCAGATACAAAGCAGTTTGTTGTTTGGTTACAAAGACTCTGGAGCCAGATAGATTTGGGTTCAATTCTAACTCTGTTCTTAATCTGGGAAATGGTGACTCTGATTTCTACCACATAGGGTGAAGGTTTGGTTTAACAAGCTAACCTAAAGAGGTGCAGTGTCGTCACTAGTGTCACTGCTCCAGTTTTCTAAAGAGTGAAGTGATAAATTTGTATGGAAATACAAAAAACCTCGAATAGCCAAAGTAATCTTGAGAAAGAAGAATGGAACTGGAGGAATCAAGCTGCCTGACTTCAGACTATACTACAAAGCCACAGTCATCAAGACAGTATGGTACTGGCACAAAGACAGAAATATAGATCAATGGAACAGAATAGAAAGCCCAGAGATAAATCCACGAACCTATGGTCACCTTATCTTCAACAAAGGAGGCAAGGATATACAATGGAAAAAAGATAACCTCTTTAACAAGTGGTGCTGGGAAAACTGGTCAACCACCTGTAAAAGAATGAAACTAGGACACTTTCTAACACCATACACAAAAATAAACTCAAAATGGATTAAAGATCTAAACGTAAGACCAGAAACTATAAAACTCCTAGAGGAGAACATAGGCAAAACACTCTCCGACATAAATCACAGCAGGATCCTCTATGACCCACATCCCAGAATATTAGAAACAAAAGCAAAAATAAACAAATGGGACCTAATGAAACTTAAAAGCTTTTGCACAACAAAGGAAACTATAAGCAAGGTGAAAAGACAGCCCTCAGATTGGGAGAAAATAATAGCAAACGAAGCAACAGACAAAGGATTAATCTCAAAAATATACAAGCAACTCCTCCAGCTCAACTCCCGAAAAATAAATGACCCAATCAAAAAATGGGCCAAAGAACTCAACAGACATTTCTCCAAGGAAGACATACAGATGGCTAACAAACACATGAAAAGATGCTCAACATCACTCATTATCAGAGAAATGCAAATCAAAACCACAATGAGGTACCATTGCATGCCAGTCAGGATGGCTGCTATCCAAAAGTCTACAAGCAATAAATGCTGGAGAGGGTGTGGAGAAAAGGGAACCCTCTTACACTGTTGGTGGGAATGCAAACTAGTACAGCCGCTATGGAGAACAGTGTGGAGATTTCTTTAAAAACTGGAAATAGAACTGCCATATGACCCAGCAATCCCACTTTTGGGCATACACACCGAGGAAACTAGATCTGAAAGAGACACGTGCACCCCAATGTTTATCGCAGCACTGTTTATCATAGCCAGGACATGGAAACAACCTAGATGCCCATCAGCAGATGAATGGATAAGGAAGCTGTGGTACATATACACCATGGAATATTACTCAGCCATTAAAAAGAATTCATTTGAATCAGTTCTAATGAGATGGATGAAACTGGAGCCCATTATACAGAGTGAAGCAAGCCAGAAAGATAAAGACCATTACAGTATACTAACACATATATATGGAATTTAGAAAGATGGTAATGATAACCCTATATGCAAAACAGAAAAAGAGACACAGATGTACAGAACAGACTTTTGGACTCTGTGGGAGAAGGCGAGGGTGGGATGTTTTAAGAGAACACATCGAAACATGTACATTATGTAGGGTGAAACAGATCACCAGCCCAGGTTGGGTGCCTGAGACAAGTGCTCGGGGCTGGTGCACTGGGAAGACCCAGAGGGATCGGGTGGAGAGGGAGGTGGGAGGGGGGATCGGGATGGGGAATACATGTAAATCCATGGCTGATTCATGTCAATGTATGACAAGAACCACTTTAAAAAAAAAAGTGAAGTGATACAATCAAGCTACCTGTTTTTTGACCTCATAGGTTAAAAATAATTATGTGGGGAAAAACCTCACTCCTTAATGTGTTAACATTTAGGTATGATAGCACATGGTTCCTTTCACCTAACTGAAGTGTTTGTGTCCGTCTCACGTTTGTAATTCTCTTTCCCCTGCAGCCTTATTAGCATTATTCCCGTGAAACAACCAAAGCATTTTAATTAACTCAGGTTTAATGTGTTTTCCTTATCTGTCATTACTGCAGATACCAGTTGAGCAGAACTGCTCGGTGTATTCAAAATCTTTTAGTTGATCAAAGAAAGGAAATTCAAGGCTAGAAATTCATTTAGTTCTGGCTAGGTTACGGGCATGAACAGAGGCCATTTATCCTTCAAAACATCTTTTAATGTATCCTTTGCTGTTTGAATCTAATGTTCTCTAGAATTATTCTGACCTACTAAAGAAGATAGCACACCTGGCTGACCTCCTTGTTTTCTTCTAGCCTCATATCTTATTGATAGGAAAACAGGAGATTTCTTATGATACGTTTGGTAATACTTTGAATAGAATTTAAAGATTCTTGCATGTATGTGTGTATATTTAATTTGACTGAATTTCAATTTTGAAGTACCTTTTATCTCATAATATATATGAAACAAGAAGATTTACTTGTATACTTTTCAACTGACCGTCTCAGCATGATTACAGCAATTATTCAGTCTGTTAAATATTTAGCAAGTATCCACTATTTTCAAAGAAATGAGAAAGTGAGAACCACAGGACTTTTTTGATTCTGCTTCAAAAGTCAAATAAACAGCCAAAAATCAGTTATATTTCCCACACTGTTCATACAGGGAAATAACTCTCTTATTTTAAGAAAGTTTTGTCTCTAGAGAAGTGTCTGCACTGCTGTATATCATAGGAGCAGAAATGGCAATAATGTACACATTTCATTTCACTTACTATATACATATATATATATATGTTCACACACATATATACACACATACATACGTGTGTGTGTGTGTGTGTTTGTGTAAGTCGCTCAGTCATGTCTGACTCTTTGCGACCCTGTAGACTGTACCCTGCCAGGCTCCTCTGTCCATGGGATTCTCCAGGCAAGAATACTGGAGTGGGTTGTCATTTCTTCCAGACCCAGGGATCAAACCCGCATGTCCTAAGTTTCCTGCATTGGCAGGCAGGTTCTTTACCACTAGCACCACCTGGGACTATACATATTCTATACTGAAGACTAAATAAATGGCATAATCCTTGCCTTCTACGTCTTGAGATGAGATATGTCATCTTTCTACTGTCTTCACATTTACCCATACTTGCCTCGCATGATGCTGGGCCCATCTTCAGTGTTCAATAACCATGGAAAGAATTAGAGTATAACTTATGATGGAAGGGGAAATTTTTGGAGATTCTTCACATTCTCATGGCATTTAGTAGTGTGAGTACTTGTACTTCAAGACTTCAGCAAAGGGGCATATTGGAACTAATCCTCTACTCACCAAAGGCTGAGTAGAATTCGCTCATATGATTTGTTCCTATGCACTGCCCCATCTGGGATCAGTCAGTGATGCTCACTGAGCCCAGGATTTTATACCATGGCACTAGGAATTTTATATCATTTCCTTCTGATATATGCTTAACAATGTGCTCCAAATACCTTCAGCATCCTTTATGAACTGTCAAGTCTATAACATGTAGTAATTTATCCAAATACTTAATATTGTGTTATCTCTGGATGTTAGTTAAAGGACAATATACTGTGTAAAGAGATATTTCTATTTAGTTGTCTGAAAGCTACTAAGACAGTTTTTGTGTCATCTCACTTAGAGGTTTTACAAGTGCTCATTCTTCAGGTTTTACAAGACTCAGCCTGTATTCCTGAAGGTAACACATAGTTAGTACTTCTCTATCCACTGAAGAATCTGATTATTTCTAACCTCTATAACTACATTTGGCATACAGTATCATCCGATTCTATTCAACTGGGTCTTTTTTCAGTATTTTTAAAACTTATTTTGTAGTTTTATTATAGAACCAGAGAAAAAGGGTTGTTGGTGATTTTAACAAATCATGGCTTATAATTCCTGTTCAAGTATATCAAAAGTTCTAGAAGATGAGGAAGGTACAGCATTATTCTACAAAAGTAAGTCATTTCCCTGCATTTTCAGTAGACAATGCTGCTGTTGCTTCTTTACATTTCAACAATAAACATGATTTATATCTTATCGGTTTGTTAGATTGTATATATGATGCCATATTTTCCAAATAAAATTAAAATATTTCAGCTCACCAGACAGTTGTTTCATTTAGAATGTTGGAACAATTTTTGTTTTTGAATTTCTACACTCTATTTACTGGTCATAGTGACTTGTTTTCCCCATGTCTTCAGTAATTATTAAATATATGCTGCAGTTCCTTCCGGATGGAATAAAACATCTCCAGAACTTTAATGAAATTTTGTTGTAGCAAATATACAAGGTAAAATCTGTGGAGGGGTCGGTGTTTTATGCTTTCACATGATTTGAGGGTCATCTCCAGAGACCCTTGACATAGAAGGTGGAAGAAAGAATTACACAAACATTAACCATGTCTTCATGAAGAGGTTGATTTTGAATAATCACTACCATATTGAATTTGACTTAAGAATTTTCCATTGCTGGTTAATTTCTGGATACATTTTTAAGAGCCAATTTTATTTTAAACAGTGCTATTGTCATTCTTATTTTATATTTACCTTTGATCAGTTCTTTCTGAGAAATACACAGTTATAAGTAGTTTAAAATCTCATGCTCCATGATAAGAATTTTTTAATACTAAAAACTTGCTAAAAATTCTAAAACTTTTGTAAGGTGTGAGGTGAGAAAAGTAGTTCGTTAAAGCTAAGTTAAAGAAATGCACATTTGAGGTCTAGAAATGGTGCCCCAGTAATTGTATTTATATTAAATTTAGGTGGTGTTAATTTTCAGAATGAACAAGTTATATATTATGTCAGTTTCAAGTGAAAATCAGAATATGAAATGTGCGAAGAGGTAACATTTACAGAACTACATGTTGAAAATGCACCTTGACGGGACTATGGCTGTCGGGCCAGAGTGACGTCTTCAATGAAGACAACTCATTTTTGCCTTCTTTTTCTCTATTTCATGTTAATTTATACATAACAATTTTCTAAACATTAAAATCCAAGACACTTTCTTGGAAATGTGTAGGGAAAGAGCAAATTAGCCAAGCTGGCGTGGTCGGGCTCTCCGGCTCCACGTCCTCTTGCTCTTGCCCCGCGTTTGGTATATGGTGGTTACGTAACAGTTGAGGTTACGTATCACACTGCGCATGCGTGTCAGGAGATCCTTGATTGGCCACAGGCTGCTTTTGTTCTGCAAGCACATATAAGCGCCACCTGGAAAGCCCTAGGGTGCGTTGTTGAGGCTGCGTCATATAAGCTCCACCTGGAAAGCCCTAGGGTGCGTTGTTGAGGCTGCGTCATATAAGCTCCACCTGGAAAGCCCTAGGGTGTGTTGTTGAGGCTGCGTCATGGCTGCATTGGCTCCGTTCGCCGGGTCAACCAGGAGAGGATGCGGTGTGTCTGTTGCTGTGGCCGGTGTGCCAGGCAGGAGAGAATAAAATGTGTGTACCCCTATGGCTCCTGTCTCTTCCAGCTTCCCCACTCACGCCTCGCCCAGCTGGGGTTCAGCCAACAGTGTGAAGGCTGAGACAAAATGAAACCCCTCCTTTGTAGACAGTGCTTGGCCTGCCTCTTCTGTGTACTGTGCTGACCACGTAGCCGTCTTAAGTGACTCTCTGAGGGTATTATGAGCAGGTCTAGTGGCCTTGAAGAAAGGATAGTTCTGCAGTCGTCAGCGCGTGCTGCTTAGGTGCGGCAGGCGTCTGTCTAAGGTATGTTCAGCAGCACTCCCACGGAGTCGCCTCATAGCCTCTGTCAGGGTATTTCTCACATAACGTTTTGATGAGTCACCCTAACACATTAACAGCATTTTAGGTGATCTCTCTGAACTGTTTGAGCTCAGTGAGAAAGGCCATGTTGTAAAGACAACACTTATTCTATTTTCTGTCTTATAAACACATAGTCAATTTCACCAAGAAGGTTGTATTTTAATGTTATAAATGTACATATACTTTTATCACTGACTTTACGTTGACAATCACAAACTATGGCCTTAATAGAGTAGGTTCAGAGTTAGTCTTTGAAGCCCAGCAGCTAGACTCAGACCTAGACTCTCCACTGACCATAAGGCCCCCAGCAAGTTATGCACATTTTCTAAACTTGCCTGCTTCATTCCTCTTCCTCCCACCCCTCTAGAGCACTAGAGGCGCTCTAGTCTCCTCATCCTCTGCTCCTTGAGGCAACAAAGAATTTTTTATGGCATTGGGTTTAGTGATTAGGAAAAAAAAAACCTTAAATTTTAAGGATGAAGAGTCTGTGATTTAGTAATGTCCCCAAGGATCCTGTATCTAATTATTGCAGAACTCAGAGTCATTACTCTTCTTCCTTTGCTTCTTTATTAAAGTCTCTCTCTTTGTCTGTCTCTCACAGACACACACACAGACACACACACAAATCTGAAACATTATAGAAGGCTCGAAGACAAATCATTACAGGAAGTGTCCCGTGTTTCTTAACACTGGTGATGATGTTGGAGTCTGTCTCTTGAGTATGTTTACTTATAGAAAGGCCTCAAGATCTTTTGCTTTAGGAGAAAAATACCTTCCTTACTGGTTGCTCCCCTTCACTCTCATTCTGTAATATTTAGCAGCATAATTGAGTGGATGTCGATTAGTCTTTTTCAAAGCTTGGAGTCTGGGGCAGTTGCCCTAGTTTGCTGGATCTCAGGGGAAGCTCCTCATAAAATATTTATATAACCCACAATCATGTAGGTTTGAAAGAAGAGGAGTTTGTTTTGTTTTTTGTTCAGAGATGATAAATGTTCACAAAATTTGATGAGAATCAGTGGGAGAAAAAATGAATAGCCCTGACAGTCTGTATCTCTAGAGAAAGCTCTGTATCTGATCATCAAGTTCATTAGCATATCTGTTGTGGATACTAGTGATTAATCTGACTGAAGGCATTTTTATTTTCTCCCCTTAACATGCTTTTTCAAACATGCCCCCTTGTCCCCAGGAAATAGGTTTGACTTGACTATTTTATTGCAGTTATTTAAAGGATATTTGTAGTAACACAATAATCTATTCATTTTTTTAATGTCAATTCACAGCTGACTTGGATGGATAAGCATATTTGCTTAATATAGGTAATTATTTCTAAGCTATTCTGAAATGTTGAGCTGCCACCTGGATATATTTTTCAATCTAACCAGAAAAACATACTTTAATTCAAAATGTAAATGGACTGTTACATACATTGATAACACTGATTATTCATTTTCACATACTTTATCTGAATTCAGAAAGATATTTTTTATTAGATGGAATCAGTGACAAACAATACACAGAGCCAGACCGGACGACACATGAGGAAAGAGCAGGAGGAGACCTTTTGCCTTTTCTGTGGCCGAGAAGAACAACGGGGTCGAGAAACATCCCAGGAAGAACTGGCCCAAGATTTTAAGTGGAATGCTAGTTGAAGGTATTTGATTACGAATGACAGGGAGAGCTCTCTGGGAACTGCTGGGGAGGGAGTCAGCAGTTGCTAGCTCATATTCTTCAGGTCCAACAAAATGTCACTGAAAACCTTCCCCATCCCCGCCTCCTCTGCATTGGAAAGGCTTAGCTTTGGTTTTTTAATGGATTATTTATCTTTTTATTAATTTATTTTAATTGGAGGATAATTAGTTTACATATTGTGATTGGTTTTTGCCATACATTGACATGAATCAGCCATGGGTACACATGTGTCCCCCCATCCTTCTGGGTTGTCCCAGAGCACCAGCTTTGAGTGCCCTGCTTCAGGCATCGAACTTGCACTAGTCATCTATTTTACACATGGTAATATACATGTTTCAGTGCTGATCTCTCAGATCATCCCACTCTATTGGCCTTCTCCCACAGAGCCCAAAAGTCCGTTCTTTACATCTATGGCTCTTTTGCTATCTTGCATATAGGATCATCATTCCCATCTTTCTAAATTCTATATATATGCATTAACCATTTAAAGGCATTTTAAATATAGTAGTGTGTACATGTCAGGGCTTCCCCAAAGGCTGAGCAGGTGAAGAATCTGCCTGCCATGCAGGAGACATGGGTTCAATTCCTCAGTTAGAAAGATCCCCTGGAGGAGAAAATAGCAACCCACTCCAGTATTCTTGCCTGGAAAAATCTCATGGACAGAGGAGCCTGGCGGGCTACAGTCCAAAGGGTTGCAAAGAGTCAGACACAACTGAGTGAGCACAAACACACGTCACAGTGTGTACATGTCAATCCCAAACTCCCAGTCTATGCCTCCTCCCCACTTTTCCTCCTGGAATCCATAAATTCATTCTCCAACTCTGTGAATCTATTTCAGTTTTATAAATAAGTTCACCTATATCTTTTTTTTTTTTTTAGATTCTGCATATAATCAATATCATGTGATGTTTATCTTTCTCTGTCTGACTTACCTCTGTAGAATTACCCATAGCAGCCAACAGTCATGGGCATTACACTTAGGTCTGAGTTAGCGACTCGGAGGCAGTCTTTCCGCTCCTCCCACCCCACTGGGAAGAGGAGTAAGGAATGAGAGAGTAGTGATGCCTCTCCCCCTTCATCGCAGGCAGGTGGGGACCCAGGCCAAGTATAACAGGACTATGCTCATCCAGGCTCCTAGGCAGCCAAGTGGCCCTTACCTACCTGGTCTGTAGAAGCTGATGAAACCTGGCCTACGGAGGAGGAAGCCACATGGGTCAGAATGCTGTCACTCTACATGTGCAGGGTCTGAAAAGTCAAGTTACACCCAAGTGCACCTGATACTTGGGGTCTTGCTGGTTGCTGACCTGGACAGAACCCAGATCTAGAAGTGAGATGCCAGAACATGGTCAGAATGTTATTCATAACACAGCAGATCTGTATAATCCTTTGCAGTTCTAACACTGCACATTTCTGATATAACTCCCCATTAGAAGGTCTTTGGGGATGACACAGTGTCTTTATGAAAAAGAAAAATAGCCAGAGAGCAAAATCAAATTAGGATTCAGCCTATTGTCCTTCAAATGCCATGTCATTATGAACTCCCTTCTTGGGCTATGGTCCATTTAGGCCAGTCTCCTGCAGGGGCTGTCTCCCATACAGTGAAATAACAACTGATGTTTGAGGTATGATGTATTTTCAAAGCTAGACTTGTATTTAGCACCTTCTAGATATTAGACATGTTACTAAGAGTTGGGCAAATAAAGATATATAAACTAGAATTCCTAGTTCTCAGTTTAGTAGAAGAGACAAATAAATGTCAAAGGAGTGCTATCCTGGAAACAGATTAGATGCCTTAGAGCTCAGCGAGAAACCAGTGAATCAGCCTGGCACAGACGCAGTGTCCGGGCAGGAAGGCTGCTGGAGCCGTCTTGAGGGGTTAGTTGTAGTTCCTTAGACAGAGAAGGTCTCAGAAGAAAAACCAAAAATGCAATAGCATGTGAGAAACTGCTCTAAAGTGGAAATTTTTACAATGTAAATTAGAAAAGCTCAGTAAATTAGAGAACTAGATTTGAATTAACTTATATAATAACCATAACAATGTAGAGCTAAAACTATGGGCTATTTTCACCTTGGAGCAACTGTTTCACTTGTAAAGAGGTACTTTGTGCTTAGTTTATCAACAGGACATTTAAGAATCGTGTGGTATTGGTAATGCTGACGGTTATTTTTAAAGACTTTTTAAGGAGAAGATATATATATATGTACACACACACACACACATATATATATATATTGTATTTGGGAATGTTTCAAATTTGTATTTGCTTAGAAATATTAACATTTTTGAAGAACATACCCATGTTAATATAGCTCCAGAAGGACAAATGCTATTGTACAGCTTGTCTGAAACTCCCTAGTTTAAATCCTCCTCTTTGCCACTGAATTTTTTTTTTTTTAGTCAGATTTATTGAGGTATAATTTGCACATAGTAAAATCCACCTTTTTAGGCATATGGATTGCATTTTAACAAATAGAAACAGCTCTGTAGCCATCACAACCATCAAGATATGGAACTTTTTTGTCACCTGAAAGCATTTTCTGATGCTTCTCTGTAGTCAATCCTCTTGCCACGCCCCCATGTTCTGTCAATTTCTGATCTACTTTCTGTGCCTTTCATGAATCTCATATAAATGGAATCATGCAGCATTTAGACTTGTGTGTCTGGATTCTTTCACATAGCAGATGCTTTGCAGATTATCCATGTTCTTGCATATATCCATAATTCATTTTTATTGTTGAGTGGTTCCATTGTTTGGAAATTCTGTAATCGGTGTGTCCATCTAAATGCCTAGGCATTTGAGTGTTTCTGGCTTTTGGCTGCTGTGGGTAAAACTACTGTGAACATCTGCGTACAGGTCTGTGGCGTTATTTCATTGGCAAGTATCTGTTAGTGTGGCCAGTATTTGTTTAACTGTGTGAGGCTCCGAGCCGTTTTCCACAGCAGCTGCCCCTTGGTGCATCAGAGCTCTAGATGTTCTGCGTCTTTGTCAACACTCAGCATTGCTGCTGACATTGTTGTGTAATCTTAGCCGTTTTAGTAGATGTGTCTTGATATCTTGTGGTTTTCGTTTTCATTTCCCTAATGAACGTTTTTTTTAAACATCTTTTTTAAAGCTCTTGTGTACCACCCATACCTCTGTAGTGAACTCTCTCAAATATAGTGCTCATTTTGTATTGGCTTGCATTTTCTGTTATTAAATTGTAAAAGTTTAAATGTATATATATATAATTGGATATTTATCAGATATATATTTTACAAATAATTTCTCCCTGTCTGAAGTTTATCTTTTTGGTTTCTTAAAGTATTTTTTTAAGATTTTTAACTCTGATGAGGCCAAATTTTATTTTGTTTTTTTTTATGGTTCATGCTTTTTGTGTTCTACCTAAGAAATCTTTGCCTAATCTTCGCCAAGAAAATTTTCTCCTATGTTTTCTCCTAGAAGTTTTAAAGGCTTTACATTAACTTCTGTGACCCACTTGTGTGTGTGTGTGTGTGTGTGTGTGTGTGTGTGTGTGTCTGTATATGCATTACTGTTTCAGTTATCATTTGTTGAAAAGATGTCTTTCTGTACTGGATGACTTTGGCATCTTTGTTGAAAATCAGCTAACCACATATGTAAGGATCTGTTTCTGGACCTTATCTATGACTCCCTATGTATGGATATATATGATGGTCTGACTGTGCACTAAATCAAGTCACCTTGATTACTGCAGCTTTGCAGTAAGTCTTGAAATCAAGTATTATGAGATTTCCAACAGTTTTTTTCTTTTTAAATTCATTTTAACTATTTTAAGTCCTTTGTTTTACAAATAAATTATAAAATCAGATTGCTAACTTTTACCCACAAAATTTTCTACTGGATTTGGATTGGAATTACTTTGGTTCCATGTATTAAATTATGAGGAACTGACATCTTAACAATATTGAATCTTTTAGTATTTAATTTTTCTTATCAATGTTATATAGTTTTCTGCATACAAATCTTACACATATTTTGTTAGATTTATCCATATGAACTTTGTGTTTTTGATAATATTAAACAATTTAAAATTTGATTTCCAAATGTTTATTCAGTTCAGTTCAGTCACTCAGCCACGTCCAACTCTTTGCAACCCCATGAATAGCAGCACGCCAGGCCTAGTGTCCACACCAACTCCCGAAGTCCACTCAAACTCAAGTCCATTGAGTTGGTGATGCCATCCAGCCATCTCATCCTCTGTCGTCCCCTTCTCCTCCTGCCCCCAATCCCTCCCAGCATCAGGGTCTTTTCCAGTGAGTCAACTCTTTGCATGAGGTGGCCAAAGTACTGGAGTTTCAGCTTTAACATCAGTCCTTCCAATGAACACCCAAGACTGATTTCCTCTAGGATGGACCGGTTGGATCTCCTTGCAGTCCAAAGGACTCTCAAGAGTCTTCGCCAACACCACAGTTCAAAAGCATCAATTATTCGGTGCTCAGCTTTCTTCACAGTCCAACTCTCACATCCATACATGACCACTGGACAACCCATAGCCTTGACTAGATGGACCTTTGTTGGCAAGTAATGTCTCTGCTTTTTAATATGCTATCTAGGTTGGTCATAATTTTCCTTCCAAGGAGTAAACATCTTTTACTTTCATGGCTGCAATCACCATCTGCAGTGATTTTGGAGCCCAGAAAAATAAAGCCTGACACTGTTTCCACTGTTTCCCCATCTATTTGCCATGAAGTGATGGGACCAGATGCCATGATCTTAGTTTTCTGAATGTTGAGCTTTAAGCCAACTTTTTCACTCTCCTCTTTCACTTTCATCAAGAGGCTTTTTAGTTCCTCTTCACTTTCTGCCATGAGGGTGGTGTCATCTGCATATCTGAGTTTATTGATATTTCTCCCACCAATCTTGATTCCAGCTTGTGCTTCTTCCAGCCCAGTATTTATTAGTAGTACATAAATATGAAGTTGACTTTTGTATTAAATAATAGCTTTAAGCTTTTTATTAAAATATAAATATGGAAAGAAATCACTTTTAAAATTCAATTTTGGTGAGTTTTCTTAGAAGTTCCTGTCATGGTATAGAGGAAAAATATTTTTACTAAAGTGTGTAGTAGTTGCTGGCTTCCCCAATGGCTTCTGGCAGTAAAGAATCCTCCTGTAGTGCAGAAGACCCAGGTTCAATCTTTGGGTCAGGAAGATCCCCTGGAGAAGGTATTCATGCCAGAGGAGCCTGGCGGGGTACAGTCCATGGAGTTATAAAAGGTTAAACATGACTGAGCGACTAGCACTTTTGCCCAGTAGTTATAATGTCACTGAACAATGTCTTACTGTAATCCATAATTATTTAGAATTAGTGTGCTGTTAGAATCTAAGAGTGGTAATAATATTAGCGAAAGTTACTTCGCTGAGCCTTAAATTCTTCCCCTGGAGAAGGGAATAATTTTTTTTCTTCAGAATTTTGTGAAATTAAATGATATTAAATGCAAAACATTGTGGATTTTGGTTCATAGTCAGTGCTTAACGAAAGTCAGTTTCCTTCACTCTCTTTACCTTGTTGAAGGCTGTGTTAGTTTCCTAGGTCTGCTGTAACAAATTATCGCAAACTTGTTGGCTTAAAACAAAATAAATTTACTCTCTCTGGAAGACAGAAGTCTGAAAGCAAGGTGTCATCAGGGCTGGTTCCTTCCAGAGACGGTGAGGGAGCGTCTAGTTCATGGCCCTGTCGTGGCGGCTTGCACAGTCCTTGGTGGTCCTGAGCTTGTGGCTGCATCACTCCAGGATGTAGTGACTGCCTATGTTCTCACATGGACATCCCCCGTGTATCTGTGTACCAGGTCTTCCCTTCTGTACTCTTATAAGGATGCCAGTTGTTAAGCTCAGGGCTCACCCTGAACTCAAAATCGTTAAGTTAATTACATCTGCAAAGACCCTATTTCCAAATAAGGTCACATTGACAGCGCCTGGGGGGTTGGACTTGAACAAGTCTGTTCTGGGAATACTATGCAACTCACTACGAATGTGCAGATAAAAATTAATGGTGCAAAGAAATATTTAATATTCTGTTACGTGCAGCATAAGTAAAGAATATACCAAAGCAGTGCCCACAGAGTGGCAGCTGGGAAGCCACAGTGGGCCAGGCGTGGCTAAGCTCCGCCGCCAGAGTTCTACCAGCTGCTGCCTTGCATCCTCTAGGCCTGTGAGGACAGCACAGGACAGGCCGAAAAAGAAAAGATGGAAAGGACACAGATGGGGTATATGATAGGTTCATATTTGTAGATAATCTGCCATGTACATGGATTACTTTGTCCCTCTTTTCCATCTACATTTGAAAACTCTTTATTCTTCAATAGATATATATATGTAAAAACAGCAGTCAGTTTTTGGATAAGTGGGCTTTTACCAATTTTATATCATGTTATAATCTATTATCTTGGAGGTTGTGATGAATAATCTGGCTCTGCTTGTTGATTCTTGTTTTTTATTAGGCATGTTGTTTTAAAAGGGGAAAGTAAATTAATAAAACGTAGAAATTGCTCAGTGTTATGTGTGTGCGAGTGAATGTGTGTTTTCTCTCTTGAAGGAAGCACATTCAAAAGAAGAGCTCAAAGGAGAGAAATGTCATTTCTATGGTGACAGTGCTATTATATTTGTGCTTCAGTAGTCATTTCTGTAGCACGTTGGATCACTGTAGTTGGCATCTTCAAAGGACTTAAAGTGAGGAAGTAACACATCAATATTGTCACTTTAGTAAAAATTGGAAAACTTTCTTCAAGTAAAACATATTTTCAAGTAATCACATTAATGGTATATTTTAGATTTTAACAATAAAGTTCTGATTCATTAAACCTTTTTGTTAATTCCTCAAATTACTTTTTATTTTTACTAAAGATTGATATTTGCCTCATAGCTCCAATTATGTCCCAGACACAGTACTACTTTAATATGTTATTTCTATTCCTTGTATCACACTTCACTTAGAAGTATTATTGGGCTTTGTAGGCGGCTCTAGTGGTAAAGAACCTACCTGCCAATGAAGGATACATAAGAGATGTGGGTTTGATCTCTGGGTTGGGACGATCTCCTGAAGGAGGGCATGACAACCTGATCCAGTATTCTTGCCTGGAGAATCGCACACACAGAAGAGCCTGGTGGGCTACTGTCCATGAGACCGCAAAGAGTCTGACACGACTGAAGTGACTTAGTGTGCACAGATAAGAAGTTAAGAAAACTGTATTCATGTATTCCTTCAACAATATTTATCGCCAGCCACTATTCTAAATGTCAGACATAGAACAGTGAATGAATAAGGAAGAGCTAGAAACTGATGGGGCCAGAATTCAAACCCACATTCTAACACCTACATTCTTCTTGATAAGTACCTGCTGCTGAGACTACTCCATTTGCCAGACTGTTTATATGTTTGTGTGTATGTGTGTGTATATATATATATATATATATATATATATTTTATGTTATGTATATATAAATATAAATGTTACCTGTATTAAATAACATGGTATATATGTTCAGTTCAGTAGCTCAGTCATGTCTGACTCTTTGTGACAGCATGGACTACAGCACGCCAGGCCTCCCTGTCCATTGCCAACTCCTGGAGTTTACCCAAACTCATGTCCATTGAGTCAGTGATGCCATCCAACCATCTCATGATGAGATGGTATGTATATTAATTCCTTATAATTCTTTTAAATGAACTGGTGCCAGAAAATTTGCTTTTGAATATATATAATGTTTGTATAAAACCCACTGGTAGTGACAGGTGTGTGCATGTGTGTGTTCAGTCGTGTCCAGCTCTTTGTGACCACATGGACTGTAACCCACCAGGCTCCTCCAGGGAATTTCCCAGGCAAGACTACTGGCGTGGGTTGCCATTTCTACTGTGTAGTAACAGGTTGTGTTTGTGTTAAATTTTTTAATTGAAATGAACTTTTATGTGTCAGATGCTCTTTGTATAATTTTTCTAAATTACAGATATTGTTGTTCTTAATTTAAAGTTAAGAAATTGGGCTTTGGAATGTTAAGGTACTTGCTCTTCCTGAGGCCTGCCTGCCTAAGGTCTTCTTTGTCATCTCCTCCTCTCTGAGATGCTCACCCTAGTACCACATCAAAATCCTTTGTCTCTCAATGTTACTGGTCGCTTCTTTCTGCATTTTAACTCATTCTGGTGTCTCCCATCTGAAAGCAGATAAATGCTCTTCCTCTGCCATCTATTCCCCTCCAGGAGGTACTCTTCCTTTGAATCTAAACAACCTAAAAATGTTCTCTACATTTGCTGTCATTGCTTTCTCCTCGCCTCTTTAATCTTCACCATCTTAATCTTGTTTCTCCATTTCTGCTCTAAGTGCCCTCACCAAAGACTTTGCCAGCCTAATGTTGCAAATGATACCTCATTGCTCATGTGTCTAATTTATTCTTAATATGACTGAATATGATTTTTATCCATTTCTCACATATGTGTTTGAATTGCCTGCTCAAAGCATATGCTTATTTTCTTGTGATTGCCCTATTTCTTTTAAATTCCTACATATTTAATCAGGGAAATAGATTATTTAATCACTTTTGACCAACATCAGGTAGAATTAACAAGCTGAAACAACATCACTGATTAAAGGTCGACAGTATATGTATGGTTAAGAACACTGAACAAACAAACTATGAAGGATATTATGCAAATAAGCAGCTTTTATTTCCCGGGAACGTGAAGTTTTCTTCCTCCTTCTCAGTAACCATTTCCCATTAGTCAGAGTCCATTTATGAGGTAAACATGTAACCCATATATGGCAGTGTTTGCATGTGCAGTATTTGATACAGAGCTCCCTGGAGACTACCTGTTTGCCTCATGGTGTTGTGTTGGAGTGGTGGACGTGTGGGCTTCCAGCAAGTTGGTCTCATGAAAAGCACCATGGCTTCTCTTTAGCTGGCCTCTTTTGCTCCGTTCATAGTTCGTGTATCATTTACCTTGATAAATGTACAGACATTACATGTTTTGACTCATGCTATACTGTAGATCTCTTTTACTTCTGTTATGTAGCAAAGTACTATCATAACCAAGACTGCCCTGCAATTTAGAAGCTTCCAAAGAGTATGGCATTGTTCCAAGCAATTTTATAGATTCATCAAATTTTACACTGAGCCTTTGTTGTTTTGTGTCTCAAAATCATATCTGGTTTGATTTCTCTGGGTTATGCAAGTGTTTATAAAATCCTGATATATTGAATATATGTGCTTCTTGTTCAGTATTGTCCATTACAAACTATATTCCAAATAACTGATGTGGTTCAAAAGTTCATTTTTTGTGGCTGAAATTGGTTTTACAGATGACTGCAATTACATTAAAGGATGCAAATAATTTATCTTCAGCTTGTACCTATTACAGCTATTTAACATATTTCCATAGGAATAGTATACCAAACCTGGACCATTTTTGTAGTAAGTTAATTATATTCTTACAAGCTTTATGAGTACCTATTAATTTCTGCAGGAATAACTTATCATCTCACTTAAGTGAGTAAATAAAGTGGCCACAGTTTTAAAAATAGATATTTGAAAGACAGACATCAAGAGTTAAATTTCAGTTATTTTGCACAGTGTATTTCCCTAACTGAAATACAAGAGAGAACAAAATAATGTCTCCTTGGAGGAAAATTTACACAATGTAAATGGACTCTCAACTTCTTAGTATTCTTTCTGAAACTCTTGCAATACAAAAAGGGCTCTTTTTATCCCTCAAAGGTATCATTAAGAACTAAAGTTAGATGACTATCTTACTTGAGCTCAGTGGACTGAGGTTCTTAAGAGCAGGTCACCATTCCACATTTCATAATATGAAAGTATTCATTCAACTAAATCAAAAGCATATAAACCAAATAATTGAAAATGTTTGATTTAAAATAATAGTGTGGAAAATCACAGTTAAGAACAATATTCTATCTCATAAATTACCTCACTGTGACTGACTGAATAAAAAAATATAGAAATTCTGTGCTAGATATAGGTTGATTGGAGATCCCACAGGATATAGATGGAGATTTTAAAAAAAGAAGAAGAAAAATTCTTTCTGACTTTTTCTATAGCATACTCAGGACATTTCATACACAAGCAACCTGTTCCATCAGACCCTGTATGGATCAGGGTACCAGTTTAGAAGCAGGGTCATGAAAACTTTGGGAATCAATCTGATTGACACCAGAAAAAGAATTCCCTCTGCTTGCTCATGTCAGCCACCTTGCATTAGCCCTAGTTGGATAGAAAAGAACAAATAAATAAACAAACACCAAAAGACCCACATACTCTCTTTGATTCTTACTGCAATTTACTCAACAGCCATTTACTGAGCATCTTCTGCATCCTAGCTAGGGAATTCTGAAGCTTTCAGCTCATCAATAATTAATGCACGTTTACTATGTCTTATTAGTAAAGATCTAAGTGTCACTTAAGTAAAGAAAAGACTTTCTAACAGTACCATCTTCTGTTTCATGAAGAATTCCTAATAGTAAAATTAATAAAATAAGCTCTTTTCTCTTCTATCCTTAAGACTTACAGTAAGTAAGATAAGTTAGGTTTTGCTGGATTTCTTCTGGGTTCTGCTTATTGTTGGCACTCAGAACTGAGAGGTAGCTCCATGCCATGTTTTGAATTAACCTTGTAATTGTAAGTATAGACTTCTGCCATAGAAAGAAATGAAGTACTGATATATGCTTCAAGGTGGATGAGCCTTGGGAACATTATGCTAAGTGAATGAAGCCAGACATAAAAGGTTACATATTGTATGATTCTATTTAACTGAAATATCCAGAATGGAGTAGTCCAGAGAGACAAAACATGGATTGGTGGTTACCAGAGGCTAGGAAAAGGGCAACAGGTAGAACAACTACTAATATGCACAGGCTTTCTTTTTGGAGGTGTGAAACAGTGAAGCTGAGTAGAGCTGGTGGTTGCACCACATTGTGACTATACTAACTGCTACTGAATAATTCTACTAAAATGGTTAATTTATGCTATATGAATTTTATGTTATATGAGTTGCACTAAAAGTGTTTTTTACATTTTTGAAAGGTCAAACAAAGCACACTGGCTATTTGTATTCTTTTACTATATTGATTACATCCTATAGATGAAGCAGTAGTTATAATATCCGGCAGGCATTCTTATTTGACAAATGTCAATGATAAAACTATTCCAGAAACTGTGTAATCACTGATTTTTCCCCCCAAGAGATCGCCATCATACTGTTTAAGATTTTCACCTAGAATTTTCCCTGTCTGTGTTATCTCAGTGCATAATTGCCTGCCTTGAATTTTAAATCCTACGAGGAAACTCTGTATTCTTTTCCACTTAAGTTATTACTGTGATGCTGGAAGCTTGCACTTGGAAAAACTCCCAAGGTAGAATCAGTTTTGCAAATCCATCTGCATGCTGGTTTTCCTCTTACAAATCATTAACGAAGGTGTCAACCAGGAAGGTCACTAACAGCCATGCCTGCAGCACCCCACTGATCATCTGAGTAGAATTTGATATATTACCTTTAGTAATACTGCCTTGCCCTTGTGAACTAATTCAGTTCATGATGGGGCCTTAATGGTCAATACAAATAAAATCTCTTTTTCTCATTTAATGGTAGTGAGATGCCATTGCCAAACTGGCAATATGTGGGTATCAAACTTTCTTTGCTACTATTGGACACTGTCACTGGCAGCACTTTTAATTATTGTGACAGCTAATGACACTTTTCTGTAATTACAGAGCGCTGCTTTTTCATTCCTGGATCACCCTGTACTGGCTCTTCCTTTCTCTGGCTGTAATCTGTAGACTCTGTCAGTGCTCATTAGTACCTTAGAAAGGCCTGAGGAAGTAACAAGGGTGAATTCAACATGTTTTTATTTTGTCTGGCTGGCAGCCTGTTTTCAGTCTAAAAACACCCCAAGGGTAAGAGCTATGATTCTTGGTGATAAATTAGGTGGGTATATGCATGGCTCAGTGGTAAAGAATCCACCTGCCAATTCAGGAAACACAGGAGACACAGGTTTGATCCTTGGGTTGGGAAGATCCCCTGGAGTAGGAAATGGCAACCCACCCCAGTATTTTGGCCTGAAGAATTCCATGGACAGAGGAGCTCGGCAGACCATAGTCTATTGCAGAGACAGCCACAACTGAGCGACTAAGCACACACTGGTTTCACCCATCCCTGTGAGCTGGCTCTCCCTAACATCAACACCTAAAGTTACAGTTAGTGTCTTAGACTTGGCACAACACTAGGTGTGATCCTTGGCTCCCCATGTTTCTCACCAGGGGTGGGCATGGCTGGAGATTTGGGAGGGAGAGTCATTTGTCTTACAGGATTATCCCATGCACTAAGGAACTTGGAGCATTCTGCACATGGAGTTCTAAATGGCACTTCGCCAGGACCACCCAAAGTACCCCACACCTTTGTGGGTGCCCCCGAGTGGTGCTCATCTACATCTTGTCACTTACGAGCAAACTGAGCCCCAGAGAGGGAGTTGGTGTTTTGCATACAAGTACATATCCAATAAGAGGCAGAAGTGGTGTTGGAATCAAAATGTCCACTTGCCTTGTCCAGCTTGCCTGCTAAGGAACTCTGTCCTGCTATAAAATGACTATTTCATACCCTCTCCCGACTTCATCCTTGGACACTACCTGCCTCCATCTCACCGTTAACCGGGGCCCTTAATTCACTGTGAAACTGGAAGAGGAGAAACAGATCATCTTCACACCCTCAGATCTGCCAGCCTGTCTTGCACGTGTGTGCTCTGCCCAGCTTCCCGTCACTAACCGTGGACTCTTTGCTCTGAGGTCCATTTCCTCCCTGAATCTGAGGACTGTGCTCCTTGAGTCACCCTTGTCCCCTCTTGCTTCCTGTTTCCCTCCCACTGGTCATTCTCACCATATCCAGAGGTGCAGTTGCCTTCATGGGAAAAGGGATGCTCTCGTGGCCCCTTCATCTCCTGCTGTTCCTTTGCTTCCCTGAAAGGGTTGTTTCCTAAGAGGCCTGGCAGCACTTGCTCTCTCCGCTTCCCCTGGTCGGGTGGGCTGGCCAGCCTCCTCAGACTAGGCTTTCTTGACCCACCGCACCCACTAACACACTCTCGTTATTGACAAGCTCCCCTTGCCAGATCCAGTCATGAGTTCTCAGCGCTCTTCCTGACCTTCCAGCAGTGTCGGACACAGTGACCACACTGCTCTTCAGGAAGCAGTTTCTTCATCTGGCTTCTTAGATGTGATTTCTGTATTTTCCTCCTACTGTTTTGGGGCTTCCCTGGTGGCTCAGAGGGTAAAGCGTCTGCCTGCAATGCAGGAGACCTGGGTTCAATCTCCAGGTCGGGAAGATCCTCTGGAGGAGGAAATGGCCGCCTACCTGGTACTCTTGCCTGGAGAATCCCATGCATGGAGGAACCTGGTGTCTCCTCCATCCATGGGGTCTCAAAGAGTCAGACACGACTAAGCGACTTCACTTTCACTTTATTTCTTTCCCTTGGGCCCCTTTGCTGGCTCAACCTTAGCTCTGCCTGCAGATTCTGGGCTCCACAAGGGCCCAGTCCTCAGCTCTTCTATTTTTAACAGAGCAACCAGAGAAGAGTTTAAAAAATAAACCAAAAGTCTTCCCTTGGTTAAAAGCCTATAAGTGGCCTCGAATGAAATCCAAACCCTTCATTTAGAACACAAGGCCTTGCATACCAACCCCTTCAGGTTATTCCCTCTCCCCCCACCACTGACCTCCTTGCCCTCCCTTGACATTCCTAGTTCACTTCTATCTTGGGGCCTTAGTGTTGGGTATTTCTTGGAATACTCTCTGCCCAGATCATCTTAAGTGTTCCTCTCTCTCATCACCCAGGTTCCTCCTCAAGTATTAATATCATCTCCTTGGAAAGATCTTCCACGACAGTTTTATCTAAAGTAGAATCCTTTCCTCTTCCAGTGCTCTCTACTCTTTTATGATATTTTAGTCTTATATTCATATAATGTATCTCTACTACACTTTTTACTACACTTTACTACACTTTTGAGAGGTAATATGGTAGAATGATTAAATATATAGATTCTGAATCCCAAATTCCTAGATGCAGGGACTTCCTACCTCTGTGACCTTGGACAACCTAACCTTTCTCTTCCTCTGACCTTCCTTCCACCTTTAAGATGGAGATATTTTTCAGTACTTATATATTGTTTTAAACATAAAATGAGCTAAAACTTATACTTAAGATAAATCAATCACCTAGTATTATGTAAATGATAGGTATTAACATTGTTATGTTATAATATTGTTTGAAATTTCCAGTGGAAAAAAAGCTTCAGGAAGACAGCTACCTTGTCATTCTTGTGTACCACTATCTTTTTAGCTCTTGGAGCAGTGACAATACCTGGTGCATTTATAGTTCTTAATATCTATCTATTGAATGGCTCTCAATATCTAGTTACTGAATGAACAAATGAATGACTTGCAGCTAATAGGATTTGGGTCTCAGTATCCTCTCAAGTGAGGTTTGTATGGTCTAAAACAAGGTAACTTTAAGAATGGCCTGTCTCCTTTCAGGAGTTAAAAGTGAGTTAGAATACTTGTATAAAATAAAACACCCACATCTTCCTAGCTATCAGTTAAGGTTTTGGTGACCTTCCATTTAGTCTGGTTTCCATTTACATGGACATCATAGGGAGAACAAGGAGGTACAAAATGTTTGAGATGAAGTAGGAGACATACAGCTAGTGATACTTTGAAAGCATAAACTTTGCTTATTTAAGGAAGAATATGGCAGAAAAATAAGTGAATGACAGAATAAGAATCAGGGTCCTAATGTTTGGCTTTACCTGTTTCACTTCTACATTATTTTAAATGTTCTCTTAACAATTTGTCCCTTAATATTTTCTATTTAGAGTTGTATTTTTCTTTCTGTCTAGTTGAACAGATTCCTCTGAGTAAGTCACCCTCAAGATAAAGACAGTCTCTCCTAGAAACAGAGCTGTTGAATGTCTATGTAAAGTATCAAGTAAGATTATTAAAATACAGCTAAATCTAATTCTGAAAGTGTTCTTTTAAGAGAAATACTCCCAGAATTTCACTGATGAGAAATTATACATGGAGTCCAGGAGCCTCTATAGTCCTCTCAGAAATGTGTGCTAAATTTGTTCGTTTGTATCTTGGTAGACTGAAATAACTCAGTGCTTCTTAAGCACTATCAAAACTAAAGCAAACTTACCTTGGCTATGCAGTAGAACCCTTGGGGCCAACTGTCCATGAAGATAGCGAGCATAATACATTCAATCTGACCGCCTCAGCTGTTCCCCACAGCATCTCATCCAAGGAGACTGATCACTAGCCTATTCTCTGAACTTCCTGCAGGACTTAAACCCATTCATTTTGTTGACTGCCAAGTTTTTTTAAATTTCACAAACTATGGAAAGTTATAGTGCAAATGGAAATCTTAGACTTCCACATGTACCTTTATAGCACTTAGCTAAAACCTGAACTATGTTTAGAATGTTTTTCAAAAGGAAAAACATATAATAGTGTATGCTCACAGTGCTTTTGAATTTTTTCTAAATCACTTTTTAAAAATTAATTAACCTGAATAACAGAATATTTAGATAACTAGTTAGATAACGTGAAAAGTTTTGCACTTTTCATAAAACTTAGGCTTGCTAGTTATTGAACACTTAGAGAAAAAGAGCAAACACTATTTTAGATTCTTGTATTAATGAAGACACTTTCAGAGCAGATCCTCAAGAATCATTATATAATGAGGCTTTGACAGTAGAAACCTTGCCATATGGGCACATAAACTCCTATAGCTTATGGAATATCAAGGAGATTGCTTTGTGTCAGCTACTGCTCTGGAGGCAAAGTGATGGCAGTTGGCAGTTTTTGAACAGAGAATATCTTTGTTTCTGTCTTACTCTAACTGCCCATCTGTTGCTTTCACTTTATGCAATCATTTCTGACAGAATGAAGCTTAAAACACTGGTTCCAGTATATTTATGTTAATTTTTTCTCACTATTATTCATTTCTAAATTCTTGATAATATGGGTAACAGGAAAGTTATTAAACAACAAAATTATTAAACAAATGAAATGATTCAACTGATAGCAAAATTTGCCTTCTATATGTTTCTGATGTTCATTGATGCCATCAACTTCTCTGATTCTGCAAAAGCTACCCTCATCATAGGTTGTATTGTCCTTTCCGGCATCGCTTTACCATTTTGTTTTCCTCAAATTATTTGGTGCACCCGCTGTCAGTGGCTGGCTTTTTTCTCCTTAGAAGCTCCTCTGCCATCTGCTTCCACGGCAGCATCACAGTCTGGTCATCTCCCCCTCCTGCTTCCTATCCCCTCGACACTGCACAGCCTTCTACCCAAGAACCCTGGGCTCTCCGTCTCGGCCTCAACCATGTGCTCAGCAAAGCGGCTGCTTCTAGGCCTCATCTACAGTTTATAAGGACAGCTCTTTATCAAAAACCTGCTCATCTTTTACTATTCCCATTGTACAGACCTGTTTGACGTGCTGTTCATTGTATTTTGACAGTTTAAAGTAAACATGAAGGTGATGTCATTATTTATATGTGCTTCTTTCTGAAGTTTTTTTTTTTTGTTCCTTTGTTCAAATATTCCCTTAAAAATTCAAAACCTAGGATTTACTTTGAAACTTAGATTTAATCTATCTCATCTTCACTCTAAGTGTAAAAAATGGTTTAGTTTGTTTTATCAGTGCTTTTTCAGGATAATCTAAATTCCCGGATAATTTACATATTTTACCTCATGTCCCCATATTCTGATGTCAGTCTCCACTCATTTTAATTTTTCAGTTGCATAAATACATACCACTTTCAAGTGATTCCAAGGAATCTTGAAAATTGAAAAAGTTTCATGGACTTCAGTTATATTGTACACTTTCTTGAAAGAAATTATAAGGTTTTCCTCATTAAATTCTTTTAATATTTCTTTTTAAAAGATTTTCATATATTTTTAAATGGTTAATGTTCCAGCATAGAAATACTTAATGACTGAGTTTAAATAAAGTCATTTCTCCTATACAAAATAGATTGAGAAATTGTACTTTCAACATTTGAGCGTATAACCTGGAATATTGATCATTCAGGCCTATTAGTACAGCTTGTTTGGTGGAGCCAACTGCACGTTCATGGGCTAGGAATGAAAAATCCACTTCCAACATTGATAGGGTAACCAGCTTTTCTGGTTTTCCTGAGACTGAGGGAGTTGCCAGCTGCCGAGCTCGTTTGAAAACAAAGGCAGTCCCAGACAAACCGGGGTGATGTAGCTACTGCTAGTACTAGTTCAGCTGCTCTTGTGTGTTATGTGCGCAGGCGTGACTGACTGCAACTCGGCGGACTGTAGCCGCCAGGCTCCTCTGTCCCTGGAACTTTCCAGGCAAGAATATATTCCAGGGGAATCTTCCCAGCCCAGGGATTGAACCCAAGTGTCTTATGTCTCTGGCATTGGCAGGCAGGATTTTTCCCACTGCACAACCTGGAAAGCCCACCTTACCAGGTGAAGGGTTTATTTCTTGAATCACCTACATTTAAATCTATACATGAAAATATCAGCCATGCAGCTAACCCAAACCCATTTTTTTCTAATTTATAGAAAGATAATCTAGATATGATTTAGTTTTACTTTACGTATTTTACCATAAAAACTAAGCTAAATAAAAACTCACACCTTTTCTATATCAGCTTATTAATAACAATGGAACTGTGTCTCTTTTTTCATTCAAATAATCTGTAATTTATTAAGGAGATACTCTTTGCCTCACATAAAATACTAAAAAACTAAAGATATAATTATGAACAAGATTATAATCACTTCAGAGAATCCCAGCACTTTAGTAGATTATTGTTAGTAATTTGGGGCTCCATTCTAGGTTTTCTAAATGCCCAAGCATGAATTTAATTGCTGTCTGGTTTATAGCTCATTGTTTATGAGATCCCCTGTTCTTTTATGCCCTAGAGTTAAAGTATGTGACAATACTCCACCAAATTAACTCACCTCTGGGTGGTAATTTCTTCTCCCTGTGTCACTAGTTGTTCATCTGTTGTGTAAGCCCTCAACCTTTTTTGAGAGAAGTGTTTGTTTACAGTGGCCAAACCATGTTCCAAGACTAAGCTCTTAATAGGAAGCAAGGGGGGCTCAGTGCCACTGTGAGTCAAGGCAGAAACAGACCATACATTTCACCTACAAGTTCAACCTGAGAATTGGGCTACCTTTTTGTTGTGTTAGCTGGGTCAAACATGGGAGGTGACAGATTTTCCTGTATGTCTGACTGCATCTCAGAGTACCAGGTGAGCACCAGAAGACTCTTCCTGCATCAAGAAAATCCAGTCTCTAAAATGGTGCCTTCCATAGAGTAGCTGCTTAACAAAACTGTATCCAGCAGTTCCTGCCCTATTATAGCTAGCATCTCAAATGAGAAGCGGTTCATTCCCCTGAACTCATATTCTGTATCTCATGATTCATCACTAAATTAAATATTTCTGCATTGCTTACTTTTTATTTTTTCAGTTCCCCTAACAGGACTTTAAAGTTTAAAGGCTAAGGGCTACAGTTTACATTTCCTTTGTCTCTCTGCGTGATAGAGGACAATGGCAAGACTCTTGAAAATCTGTATCAGATTTTTAATGACATCAGTGACTGCAAAAAATGATGCTTTTTGAACGATAAATCAGTGAAATCCCTAAATATGACCTGAGTTTGGAAGAGAGAATAGGTGAATTAATGTAATTTAATTATATTTTTCTCTTCATCTGAATGGGTCTCTGTAGCAAAGTACCAGTAGAATAAACTTTTAGAGTGCTGACTGATGTTGTAGCGTAAGAATTTGATGGATTTAAGTGATTATTTTACCTAGAATATGCTTATGCTGGTAGTTATCTATTTTATTTGGACAGAGCATCAATATATCAACAGTAGGAAAATATACACTTCGCTTTTGTGTGGAGCACAACCCATGTTGCCTCCTGTGAGGAAGAAATTAACAAGGAATTAACATAGGAAGAAATTGCCTTGTGATATTTCTAATGATATTCTTAAAATAAACCTACCCATTAGAATAGACCAAAGCTGGATTCATACAAGTCTTTCTCTAAGGGAGGAGGGGGAGGGATGGGGATGAGGAAGCAGCAGCCACAATCGTCAGAAGCATTCAGTGCAGGAGTTAGGTTACCACACCGGGCCTGCCCATCTCGACAGGCTGCTAAGTGCACTCGGGACGCGGCGGAACCTGGAACCCCATCTCTCTGAAAACAGACCCTAGAATCTCTAAAAGATTCTAACAGATGGACCCAAATATGCAAACAAGATGGAGTTCAAAAGCAAGTTTGACTCACGCTCTAATGTGAAAATATTTTCATGTTTAGATAACTTGCCAATGATAGATGAAGAATTATGGAAATATAGCCAATCCTTAATCTCAGCCCAGTCCCCTCCTACTTTATGAAAGAGCACTTAAACCAAGAGAGAATTGTTTAAAAGCAACCCAGATTTCTGTGGGTTTTCCCCTTCTTCCTCCTTTACTTCTCTTTACCTTTGTTCCTCTTATTTGGTTTTCCAGGCTCTTGTTTATCTCAAAGAATAACTATAAATGTTAGCATTGATTAATATCTTCATCATCAGTTTTCTGGTGTGAATCCCAGACGACTTTCTCATCCTTTACTCAAGTGTTTCTTTATGGAATGTTGGATGTCAGCAAATGACCTCTGAAAAGAAGTGCAATGTTCTCTTTAAAAAGGCAACATTTAACACCCACAATTAAGATGAAGTCATACATGCAGATATTCATTTGCCTTTCTCTCTTGGGGGAGTGAATTTTCTTCCAGAAGCAAGAGAACTTTTATGACCTGATACTTTAAGAAAGAAATTAGAATTTTGTTACTATATATGCTCTACTAATATCAAATATTATCAGTCTTCCAGTTTAACTGCAGCAGAATACATTGCTGTAATTTCAAATGCATGCTTATTAACAAGAGGGATTTTCTTTTAGGTAGGATGAGTCTTTGGGCATGGAGAAAGCAAGAGCTTGATGGAATTTTAAAATGGCTTGTTATTTTAAAGAAGTTATGTCTGATTCATCATGTGGTCTAGTTTATCATGATTTCTAATGGGAAAAAAGAAAATGAAGAACTGTTCATTGTTTCTTGGGTAGTAAATTCCCAAGAGTAAATATTTATAAGTTGTATATTATAGCAATCTGAAATTTGGGAGGGAAGTTATGTTTGTTTTCTCCAGCATCAGTTTTGGCCATTTAGACATATTAAAATTACATTTCACTGGCGTGCTTATTTATATTAAAAATAACTCCAAAATTAGAATGTATTCCTGTATTGACACCAAAATAGTATTGATTACATGTCTACCTTTTTTATTCTTAATTGATTACAAGATTGCCTCCTATGCCTACACCAAGTTGTAATCACCTTGAAGTCTGAGACTGACTACCTTATTCATTTTCACGCTTATAAAAGTCTAGCTCAGTGGTTATTTCATGCATGTTCAGTAAATATTGCTGAGTATACTCTGATTACTACTACTTTGTTGCCATTTTTACTGGTAGCATTTTGGTCGTCTTTATAAAATGGAACTTTTTTTTTCATTTATTTTTATTAGTTGGAGGCTAATTACTTTACAATATTGTAGTGGGTTTTGTCATACATTGACATGAATCAGCCATGGATTTACATGTATTCCCCATCCCGATCCCCCCTCCCACCTCCCTCTCCACCTGATTCCTCTGGGTCTTCCCAGTGCACCAGGCCCAAGCACTTGTCTCATGCATCCAACCTGGGCTGGTGATCTGTTTCACTATAGATAATATACATGTTTCAATGCTGTTCTCTCGAAACATCTTTTAACAGTTTGTACCAGTAGGTAGAATTAAAGTGGATCATATGAAGAAGGTTACATTTTAGAAAAAACATGGCATTTGAAATCAGACATGAATCAGGAAATCTAAGAGGTCAGCGTGTTTCAAATTGCAGATCAGGATATCTTGGGTGTAGTTAGTGAGTGGGACATGTCCAAAATGTTTTTAAAATAATAAAATACAACTTTTTAAAGAAATAGACTAAGAAAAGATTAAATATTTCATATTACTTTAAGAGTCTCTTTGTTTCAAAGATAGATGTATGTGTGCTTTTGCCTGTGTGTGTGTGTAATATGAAACAGGATCACAATTTAAAATGTAGACTGCTGCCCAAAAAACTTTTAAAAAAGTAAGCTTTAGGTATTTGAATATTTCACAGTAATTCTGAGCCTTTAATTTCTTATCTGTAAAATACAGTCAATGATAACTCTTTTGAAGGTCAGTTCTAGGGGCTAAGAATACTAGTATATGTAAAGTACCTTACATAGCTCCTGATTTACATAGGAGACATGCAAAACGTGTTGCCCTTTACTAAAACTAATCCATTTAAAATTTACTTGATTGGGGTTTATTCACATGTACACAGGATTGAGTCAAGATTTTAAATCCATAAAACTAATTTTCAAAATACTTTCTGATTTGAAAGATAATGATCTTAAAAAAAAATGTACCAGCAAGGACATTGCTTAATTAACTCTTTATTGATTTTTCCTTGAGATAATTTATTTTCAGTCCAATGAAAGTATTTTTAATTTACCAGTCCATCTAGTCAAGTAATATTTTTAAAAGCTGGACTATGTCCAAAGGAACACAACAGAAATTCTTAAGTGGTTCCAAACTTATCCAGTAAGGAACAGTTAAAGAATCTGGTGAAAGCTATAAAAGAGACTATTTCAGATGACATTTATTTCCTATATTAAAAAGATTGTCTCATGCCAGAGAAATTAAATATGTTCTTGATAAAGAGAAGAATAAAGATGAACTTATTGGAAGTTATGGATTAATAGAGTTCAATTCAAACCAAAGCTCAAAACAAAAAACAAAGACTTGGATCTGGTCCTAAAAAACATAATTACATTAGAAGTGATGTTGCTCTGAGAAAGGCAAGTGTGTGTGATGGGATTTGATATCATGCAAAGTGTCTTTTTAATTTAAATACTTGGTGATTTTTGATTGATTTTCATGGGTTAGATATCCTGATACACAGTATACTCAACCTTGGTCAGCCCCATGTGACATGTGCAAATGAGATATGTTTTTCATATAAATGGATCTGAAAGCTGAGTCTTGCAGAAAATACTGAGGAGTCTGCACACTTTTACCCATGAAGGTATCCATGCATTTATCAGGTCAGTTCCCATTTTTCATTGGCACTTAACTGATGATCCCTGGCTGTACTCTGAATTTCTTCCTTTTCTCTGTCACCTACTTTTGTCTTTAGTACTTATTCAGAAAGAAAAGTAGAAAAGAAGTCTACTCATTGGTCATTTTTAGTAACTCTACTGGATGTAAAGTGAAAGATGTAAAGCCTTGGGGCAAATGTCAACAAGGTTGGGAAAATGATATGAACACAGGAATTCTATAAGGAAGAATGAAAAGTGAAAGTGAAGTCACTCAGTTGTGTCCGACTCTTTGTGACCCCATGGACTGCAGTCTACCAGGATCCTCCATCCAGGGGGTTTTCCAGGCAAGAGTACTGGAGTGGGTTGCCACTGCCTTCTCCAGAGGATAAGGAAGAATACTGAGAGGCAAATTGATGATAGTTGTAAGGAAAGAGGAGACCCTATAGAAACATAATGAAGAAGCCAATCAAGAAAGGGAGACCTCCAGGGTAGGAGTTTTTTTCTGTAGCCTTTGGAAGGGCTTGGGTAGCTTTAGATCTTGTTGGAAAAACAAATAAAGGATATCCTAGTTCATAATGTAGTCTTAGTAGCTGAAAATGACTCTCCCATCTGAAAGAGCTTATAGATTAGAAATCTGAGGTGTATTATATGTGAACTGATTTGAATAATTAATATAGAGCTAAGATCAGAATATATTTTTGACTTTGAACCTTGTGTTCTATTAATAATACCAATCTTAATGAATCGTTGTTGTTCAGTTGCTAAGTCATGTCCTTATCGACCCCATGGACTATAGTACACCAGGCTTCCCTGCCCTGAAATATTTTCTGTGAGTCTAATGGCCTCAGGCAGCTGAAACTTTTCTCTGAGGTATTATAGCCATGGATTGTAATTAAGTCTGGAATATTCCATTTCCCACTATCAGCAGTAATGGAAAGTAGCTTTGTCAGAATGGACCATATTGCTGAATGAGGCCTTAGAGATCTCATTCAGAAATTTTCAGATGTTATTTTAAAAGTGAAGCCCTTTGTTCAAACCATACTTATGTAGTAACAGCTTAATATATAAAGCCAGAAAGATAATCCAGGGACCTAGATACTGCCTGCCCTTGACTCTCATTCCCACCACAATTTAGCCACTAGGTTCCCAAGAAGCATGATAATTAAAAACTACTTGATTGCCTTTCTTTTATGACCAGAATTTCTTGGAATGTAGAGGAGAGAGGAAATTATTTTAGGACATCCTGGGAGAAAAATTCACTCTCTCAAGTATGGTAGAAATAGCCTTTTAGAATGAATTGCAGTGAGCATGCCTCCACAAGAGTCATGAGGAAATTGGCTTCTATACTGCCCCAAACAGACATTTATATGTATTAATCAACTTGAGTAAAATTGACCAACCATTTCTAGTACCTTTCCTTAAAAAAGAAAAAAAAGTTTATGAAAATAAATATATTCCCCTAAATATACAATGGTTACTGCTGATTTAAAATAATTTTGTGTAGGTGCATTGTAGCCTCTAGAGCAATGGTTTTTTCCAGGGAATTCTGCAAAAGAGCAACAGGTTTGGACAAGCCATACTATAATTTCCTTGGACAGCGTCTCCAAAGAGGCTGGTTTTCCTTTCATGGATTATCCGAAAATCAGTTGGAGCCTCCAGAGTCTTCTCAGGATAAGGTCAGTGATTTTTGGATAAGGGAAATGGATGGACCAAGATCAATCAATCACAGCTTACATAGTGATGGCTCTGAGAACTTAGTCCCAAGGCCAGATTTAGTGGTTACTGATTTTTTAATGATTGCATTGCCAGTGAGCTCATGTTTTATAATTTCCCGAGACCTGAGACTCCCTCACGGTGACAGCATATATAGAGCCTGTTTCAATGCTTTTTCCGCCCTGAATCCACGACTGAATGTTTAATAGCATTTGCTATTTCCTTATCTGAAGACTCCTCTGGCCCCGTGCCACTTACCAACTTAGCACACGGAGGTAACTCTCCCTCAGGAAGGAAGGAGGTCTGTGTGCCAGTTGTGCCGATCACCAGCACGTTTCTCTTGAGGTCGATGGAACACTGATGTCTCCTGAGCATATCCAGCCCGAGAAGCATGTCCATGGGCTGCTCCTCCAGTATAGAGAAAGAGCATTGTAAGAAGTCGCCTTCGATCTGAATCTGCGCTAAGTGGACTCGCCCGAGGATTCTCTGAGTGCCCACGCCTTTAGCGACCCCAGCCCACCGCCGATCCACCAGCCGGATGATGTTGCACCTCTCGGCACAGACTTGGTTCATGATGGTCATCTGGGCCCCCGAATCGACGAAGGCCTTCAGAGGATGCCCGTTGACTCTGCAGTTGATGTAGAGCATGGCCACCTGGCCGAAGCTCTCCGGCGCCTCTTCCATGGCCATGCTCATGTTCTCCTCGATGTTCTGCTGCCGGATCTCCTCCTCGATCCTGGCCTGGGCCTCCAGATCGAACGGGTCAGCCGAGAAGAGGCGCAGCCGCTCCTGCTCTCTCAGCGCCCTCTCGCGTTGCTGCTCCATCAGGACCCGGGAGAAGCTCTCCAGGCTTCCGCTGAGCAGCGCTTCGGCCAGGGCAGGGTTGCGCTCCTTCAGCAAGGACATGTCGTGCGGGCTGGACAGCAGCATGCTGCGGACCAGGGCCGGGCTGCCCAGCCCTTGACCCGGGCCCGCCTTCTCCCCAGAGCGGCGGCGGCCGGAGTGCTGGGCCGACTGGGCGTGCGGGTGCGGCCGGGAGCCGGACGTCCCCGGCAGGGCGGGCCCCGCTGGCTCCAGGCGGGAGAGGCCCGCCGCCCGCCCGGGGGAGCGCGGCCGCGCGGCCTCCTTCTGCAGTAAAATGACCATGTCGCCGTCCTTGAGGCCATAGGAGCCCAGGGAGCAGTAGTCCTCGACGAGGAGCCGCTCCATGTAGACGATCTGGGTCTCCTCGGCGGGGATGCCCGACTCCAGCTCGCAGAGCGCACGGAAGTCGTGAAGCTCGAAGTCAGGCCTGACCTGCAGGGAGAAGGTGGCCTCGGAGAGGTCCCTCCTCACGCAGTAGACCGTGAGCAGCATGGCCCGGGCCCGGGAGGGTCGGATGGACAGAGGGCATCAGGCGGCTCCCTGGCTTGACTGGAGCTGGTCTCCGTGGATGGCTGGGCTGCTTCTGGTGACGTGGTGTCCTATGCATTCACCTCCCCGGAGATGCAGCCACTCACCGGTCTCGGGGCCGCCTGCCAGCCTCGGCGCCTGCCGCTCGGCCGCATGGAACCCTGCGGGGGCATTTGTGTTCCAAAGTCCATTCGTATGTGTGCTGCTTGGAACTTAGACCGCTTGTTCCCATAGAAACAAAGTCACTCCAGTCCATTTGGTTCTAAGGCGAGTCCTTCAAAGCCTATTTGACCTGCGGTCTGAAAAAGATTGTTTCAGCTTTCCCTATACAACATATTAGCATTCTGTTCATTTGACAGTTGCATTCTATGTACTTTTACTTACCCCGCAAACAATGAGTACGTTTCCTATATGGCAAGTATCAGGCTATGTTGGTATAAAAAATGATGGATGCCTTCCCTTGAGGATCTCATACGCTAGGGGTAGACTGATGGGAAATGAGTAAATCACAATTCTGGAGGTCAGTACTTTCAGATGTGTTCAGCATACTGAGGGATTCAAGGGAACAGAGGATGTCTCTCTAAAGAGACAGGTGGATGTTGAAGGATGAACATTTCCCACGTAAAAAGTGGGGAGAGTCACTCTAGACAAAAAGAACTATATGTTTAAAAACAAGAATTCATAACAAGGTCTGTTTTTCCAGAGAAATATAACACATTAAATGTAATAGGAGAAAAGTGTCTTTGAATTTGAATGGCAGGCTATGAAGCTGGAAAAAAATTCATTGGAGCCAGTTTATAAAGAGCCATATATGAACCCAAGGAATTTAAGCATTATCAATAAACAAGAATCCTCCCCTTCCCAATCCCAACCCCCCAAAAAAAGGTGGGAAAAAAAAAGAGAAAAGAAAGGAAATGGAAAATGTTTGAAGCAGGTCTTTGTGATGTTTACTTGTTTTATTGTTTTAAGGAAGAGTTTTCTCACAACAAATGAAAGATGTGATTTGGCAGGAGGATCAGCTAGAGGTTTTCTCAATGGCTCAAAGAGGGAGCTGTTGCTGGAATTTGCAAATGTAAGAGGCAGTGCAGAATTATAGTGTTTCCTGAGTAGAATGTGTTTACCCATTGGATGTGGGAGCAGAATTGTGTGGAAAATACAGAAGGTCTCTAAAACGAGAGACTGGTTAGAAATAAGTCATTACTTTGAATGGATCCGTGAGGTGAACCTAGAGGAGACCAATTTGACATCAATTCGGTAGGAAAGAACTTCCCTGGGGGCTCCGATGGTAAAGTGCCTGCCTATAATGCGGGACACCTGGGTTCAATCCCTGGGTCAGGAAAATCCCCTGGAGAAGGAAATGGCAACCCACTCCACTACTCTTGCCTGGAGAATCCCATGGACGTAGGAGCCTGGTGGGCTACAGCTCATGGGGTTGCAAAGAGTCAGACACAACTGAGTGACTTCTCTTTCTTTCTTTCTTTCTTTCTGTAGGAAAAGGCAGGGTAAATGCCACAGTGCCTCACACTCTGAAATGAGGGCACAGCCCCACTCCATACCGGGCTCGAGACCCAAAGGCAGGGGTAACACGGTCCTTCAAGGCAATGGAGATCAGGTAGAAAGCCTTGAGTGCCAGTTGTTTTTCTTTGTGTTTCACTATGTGTTTCCACTGTAGAGAGGTCATGTCTTCCTAGCTTGGACTTCCCAAGTGCACTTTTTTATGAACCAAAAGATAGCAGACATCCTCTGCCTCATCCCCTCTCCTTATTTCAGTCTTGTCAGAAGACCTGCACTGTCACTTAGAGAAAGACGTGACATCAGTCTGAAGAATTTGGAAGGGGTTCTGATTCTCATGTGTTTGTCTCAGATGGAAGACTATCTCTGCACTCATTGCTCTAATTGCCCTAAGGTTCATGCTCATATTCATTTACGTCGAGAATGTTGGCCAAATGCCAACTGTGTGCCAACTGTGGAGAATGTGCAAAGTTTTCGGGGTGCACATAAATAATGTTAAATATAAGCTGTGTTCTTAAAGGAACTCGGTCTAAAATAGAGGACATGCACACATATACCTACACATTGGGAGTTAAAAATACCACAGAATCTGGCAGAACGTGGAAGAAATTAGTAGTATCTGTAGAACAAATGCAGAATATGGATAGGACTATTGGGCATGGAAGGCTTCCGGAAAGAGCTGGGTTTATGATGATGACAAGTTGGCTAGCAGGGAGAACAAGGCCAAGAAGACTGCCTGACTTAAGGGCCTTTAGTTGGAAAGGCAGTACCTAATGACAAGGAGGACTTTACAAAATTTTAGGAGGAAAAACCTAGCATCATAATGTTCATGTAGAAAATTATGAATTATTTAGAACTATCTTTCACTCTTTATGGAGATGGATGGCCCTTTGGCCTAATAACAATAAGTTAATAAATGTCTTCTGTGGTTCTTAGTGTCCAGATAAGCCCATCAGAGTTCAGTAATGGTTTCTCCTGAGTTTGGGAACATCTGTAATGAAGATCCCCTAGAGAAGGGACAGGGTACCCAATCCAGCATTCCTGGTTTTCCCTGGTAGCTCAGAAGGCAAAGAATCTGCCTACAAAGTAGGAGACCTGGTTTCAGTCCCTGGGTTGGTAAGATCTCCTGGAGGAGGGCATGGCAACCCACTCCAGTATTCTTGCCTGGAGAATCCCCATGAACAGAGGAGCCTGGTGGGCTACAGTCCATGAGGTTGCAAAGAGTCAGACATGACTGAGCGACTAAGTACACACACACACATAATATGAGACATGTTCATATGCAAATTACTCTGCTAAGGAGCAGATGAGAAGTTAGTAGGGCTCACATTCCATGTTCCTTTCCCCCTACCCAACCAGCTTTGAACCATGATTCTTAAAATATTGATAAGTCATGAAGTTAATACTAGGGCTTTTGTCTTTTTAAGCAGTGAATAAAATTATTTTTGCAGAATAAGTCTTTTTTTTTTTTTTTTTAGCAAAGCAAGTATTCAGAATTCAAAAGCAGTCAGCATCTTTTTTCATGTTACCCTGCCTTGATACTGAATGTCATTAAATTTTTTGTAGTATCTTTTATTATCTTGTAATTCTTTACTTTTGGTGGCATTTTGAATTTATGTGCTTTTTTACCTTTTACTGAGAACACACAGTGGAAAACAGAGACTCAAGGTCTGGCCAATTAACTGTCATCATTCTGTAGATCACAGGATGTCAGGATTGGCAGGGAGCCTTCAGATTCTGTGGTCCAGTCACTCATTCAGATCTTAAACCTCGGTTGCCAAATAGTCTGGAATTTGAAAAGATAAATACAGCCTCCTGTTTAGTACTTCAGTTTGTATCTTCTTTGATTTTTTTTTCACTTTCTCAGTGTTACTGGTGATTCAAATACTGTATGTATAATTTTCTTACCTCAAAATTTTAATTAAAAGCTTCTTCTAATTATGTAATAAACTGGGGAATCATTTGGAATATATAAAAATACTCATAAATGTAAAACATTTTTAAATCTATAATCCTTGTTGCACAGATCACTTGGAAATGGGAGCTCTGAATTATCTAGGTGTGCTTATCTGGGTAACTGAAGGTTATTGCAACTTTTCTTTGGAAGATTTTGTGAAGTATAGTCCCTTACTTTTCTTCCCTGGTAAGTACAATGTAGGAACATAATTGAATCTTTCTTTGATAAGCAATACTCCTGCAAGGTCCCAGGGCTATCACTCAGAAAATCAATTCTCATTGTATAGCCTAAATACCCATAAAATAGAAAAGATGACACTCATTTCATACTGGCCAGTAAATAACCCCAAAATTATTTTTTTAAGTAAATCCATTATAGTACCTTTTGTAATTTGCTTCTTTTAAAAACATAATGCAGCAAAAATCCAGATGATTAATGGTTCCACTTAGTACAGTGAGTTGATGTTTAAAGTACCAACTCTTGCTTTACGGAGCAAAATAAATGTTTTCTATCTGAAACAATACTACAGCAGCATGAGTGTCATTATGTAGAATATGTAATAATTAAGCTGCATTAAGCAAATATATTAGCTTGCTATATTTTGTTTCCTTTAAATATATGCCTGGTGTTACTTTAAAAATACAGTGTTACTGAGACTTATTAAAACAGTTATATCACCACTTGAGATTTTCAATGCCATTTAAGGGAAGATACAGAATTTTTAAAGCTGTATTCATAGGCTGAGCAACTGAGTTTCCCACTGTTTTCATGGGTTAAACAACTAACTTTCCCATTTTCCTGTTTGCAATACAATATTGTGCCAGAACTGCCAGTAATGAATAACATTGATTTCTTCAGGAAGCTAATCACTTAATAGATACATTAAAATGTTGCTCTGATGGAAGTTCAAGCTTTTATTAGTTTGTTTGGAGATTTTCCCTAATAAAAAGGTTTAGCATTGCCCATTTTTGAAACCTAAAGACCGCAAGACCTCTTAAATATATTAGCAGATATATAATTGAAGAAATTCTGAGAAATTAGTATGTCTCAACCTGCTGGGAACTAGTGGTTTTTCTTAATTGTAAGAAAAATAAAGAGTATGAGCAGAAGACCTACACATACATGTGAGTACATGGTACACACACAGGCACGTGCTTGGAGAGAGAGAGGAAGCTCACACTCAGAACATGTTTTTAATTATTTTGAGAATGCAATGAAGATGATGTCACTTTCCAACATGGAATACTTCATCATGCCTTTATTTATTACTTTACTTTATAGCATAACATTTTAACATTTTATCATATAAAGAGATGCATTTTAAGGTATTTCCTGTGTATTGAAGGTAATATAATCTCTTGTTAACTTTTAGTGTTTTCAATACATATACTTTCCAACTCTATATATATATGTGTATATTTTCATTTTTAAGAAAATTTGCTGCTACAATTTTGCACTTTATGGTCCTTTTCAATGTGTTAAGAATATGAAAAAAATATTCTGATCTACAGGATGCCCACCTTGTTTATTGAAGGTTTGAAGGTTACTTATATTTTGTAATTGTTTATAGATTAAATAAAGTTAGTGTAATGAATTAAAAACAGGAACAAAACAATTTACTAATGTAACTTTGTGGGTTGATAGTTACTTGTCTCAGGACTTGCCAGGTGGCCCAGTGGTAAAGAATCTGTCTGCCAATGCAGGAGACATGGGTTCCATCCCTGAGTTGAGAATATCCCCTAGAGAAGAACATGGCAACCCACTCCAGTATTCTTGCCTGGAAAAGTCCATGGACAGGAGAGCCTGGCGTGCTACAATTCATAGTGCTACAAAGAGTCAGACACAACTGAACACACTTACTTACTTTTCTTAAATTTCAGTGTACCTTAGACAAGGAATGTTTTTATTTTCCTGTTTCTGCTGTGAGAATAATCATGTGAAACAAAATGTAACAGTAATGACAAATAGCATCTTATGTTTTGAATTCAGCTGTGATTGAGGAAAATTATTCAAACCATTTTTATTGTTTATTCTTTTACAATAACTTGTAATCAACTCATCTCAAAAGCAATGTCACTGAAATTTAGAAATACCAGTGGGATCTATTTATAAGTTCAAACACACTTTAATAGTTGTAATTTCATTGTGATTTCTATACTTTTCTGTTTTGTCCTTCCTGTATCAGTTCAGTTCACTTCAATTCAGTCGCTCAGTCATGTCCGACTCTTTGCGACCCCATGCATCGCAGCTCGCCCGGCCTCCCTGTCCTTCCTGTATAGTTAGTCCTAATTGGAAACCATGGAAATGTCTTGACTCAGTCCAATTAGTTACAAAAAATATGTGTTTAGAAAATTACAGATTTGTTTAGTTAGTTTTCTGCCATTTGAAGATGAGCTCAGAAACGTTAATAATTTCTCATAGTAAATATTTAATGACTACATCCTATGAGCACATCAGTGGACTTGGGGCTTTGAGGACAAAGATGACTTGGACTCACTTTTCTCCAAAGAACAAGGTAGCCTGTAGACCAGATAAGACTCATATACTTTGGATCATTTTATATAACAGAATGTAATAGAAGTTATCATAGATATGTGAATAAAATGCTGTGCTTGCTCAGAGAAGACAAAAGTTGCTTGTTTGGGTGAGGGGTACAAGGAGTGAGTAGGAATATGTAGAAAGCTCACTGGTGAAACTGCTCCTGAATTCAACTTGAAATATGACTTGGTCACAGCCATAGTTAAGTTTTACCCGCTGACTTTGGAGAAATAATGCTTGGCTCAATGTGTCATAGCATGGAAGTGAAAAGAAAGTGAAGTCGCTCCGTAATGTCCAACTCTTTGTGACCCCATGGACTGCAGCCTATGAGGCTCCTCCATCCATGGAATTTTCCAGGCAAGAGTACTGGAGTGGGTTTCCCTTTCCTTCTCCAGGGGTATCATAGCATACACTTGACTTTTTTCTCCTCTAACACACATGCATTTTGCTGTTCATTGTTTCCCCTTGTAGATGGTGTTAATGGAAGGATACAGTAGGATGTTAGGACTGGTGCAGGGAAGGAATAATAGTCTATCTTTCTCCTCAACCCTAGCATTCACACAGGCACCCACACAAACAAACAGAATGAATATTCATGTTTGTTCCTGCATAGAGCCTGACTGGTTGAGCTAACAGTCAGTCTTTATCATGAGGAAAAGCCAGTGCAGTTCCTGGGTTGCCATCTGCATAGACCCTCTTCTTCCTCTGCTTTAGAGTCAGTGAAGATTCCTTCAATATTTTGACATTGTGTTGCCTGTCAGTCTTAGTTTATGTTACTCTCTAGCCTGTAGAGATATTTCATTAGGAAATGTGCATTAGGAATTTCCAAATGTCCTTGTAAGTGCTTTTAACATGGATGTGTATAATTAGTTAATATTATAGTTTAATTCTTTTAAATGTCTTTATGCTATACACTTACGTGGATAATATAGTGCAAACTTTTCTGAAAGTAACCAGTTTCTGCATTGTCCACATATATTCACTCTGACACATGAAACCTAACTCCCCGGTACATGCATGCAGTTCCGATAGGAAAGATCTGAAGATGCCTCCAGTCAACAGCTATGCCACCCCAAAAGCCAGCTGAGTAGCAGGTCACTTCATTTATCATGACCTTTTGGGCCAGATGGACTGGATGCATGTTTCCTGTTAGGACAGAGGTATATGGTAAAGATCTCAAATAAATAAAGAAGGCCATTGTACCACAACAACATGACCGTTTGGATACTTTATGAATTATATGCTTGATAGGTTTCTACAACTGTCTTAGACAAAATTCCTAGGTTGTTGTTTATGTAGCTTTTTCTATTCTAAACAGCAGCTGAGTTAATTGATCACCATGGTAATTAGTACGGCTGAAGCCCATCTGTCTATAGAATTTAATTGTATTCCAACCATGAAAATGAGAAAGCCTGATAAACAAAAGTTTCAATTAAAAAAAAATAGCAAATAAAAGAGAAATCAGCTCACCTATTTTTCCCAGATAAATTAAATCTAGCAGTTTAGCTACAAGGAGACTTCTTTCTTAGGCCATCTACATGATGTCAGGCTCAGAGAATCTCCCTCCTTACTATCAGAATGGTTGGGAGGTGTTACTGTCCCCCCGGGCTATTTCTCTGTTCTGAGAGACGTGAAGCTCCCAGCCCTGTCCTCTATTCCATTGTCGTTTCCATTCCACTTAGGAATATTCTGTTTCGCTCAGCTCATAAAATGTGTTTAACTGCTGATATGCTTTTGTTTACTCATATAGTGGTAAAATATTTCAGTGCTGCTTTCAGAGCATGAACAGTCTCTCTTTGGAACCCTCCAAAGGACGTGAACTGATCAGAGAAACCACATACCCTGGCTTTCAAAATAAGAGACCCAGTTTCAGATGCTGAAGGTAAAGAAGATCAGATCATTGATTTTTCTTTTTCTTTACAAACTGTACATGAAATGAAACAGAAAGGTCTGTGGCAACCCTAACTAGATTGTTTTTCAGACTTATTTTTCTATATTTTATTATTTTTCTTCAAAACAACTTAAGTTACTATTAATCTTGAACAAAGACATTGTTTGATTTCATGTTCTTACTGTAGTGTGTTTCATCTGGAATGTAGAATTGTGGTGGGCCCTTCATGCCTGTGGCTAAGAGACACTAGACCAAATGTTCCGAGGATAACTCATAAATTACTGCTTATACAACATGAAATATACTGATGTTAGATTGACATCAAAAAGTGGATCCCCACTGAAATCATGGTTGCTGATATTAAAGTTAAACTCTCAGATTATGTCTTTGTAGAAAAATTTAAATCAACGAGGATTGTAAAATCCTGAATTTGCAGTAAACCATCCTGAATAAAAAAGCAATGACAATTTCAGGTAGGAGGTATACTTTATGTTTGTTAGGATGGGTATGTAGCCAATTTATCTAGGAGTTAGCATCAGGTCTCTATGTTCTTTTATATAGTCTTAAGTAAATCATTTCTTTATGGTATTGAATTCTTCATCTAAAAATATCTGAGATCATCCTAGATATAAGATACCTCAACAAAAGAAAAAGAATTTATCTTATAATAAAATAGGCTTTCGGTGAATCACTTCTTACAAATAAGATTGCAAGTTCTTTTCTTTGAAAATATCAACTCATTCTGCCTCTGTGAGCAAAAAACATCAAAACACAAGCTTTTTTTAAAAAACTAGTATCAAAAATTTAATCATTATGTTATTCTGTCCTTTTATAAAGCAACAGTATTCTATATCTCAGGTAGTAGACAAACAGTCACATACACACACTCACAAACTGTTGGATACACAGTAAGATAGAAAGCCTGGTGTGACTTTGAAGTAAAGAAAGCAGGGCTTATGCTCATTGGGTTTGTCACATTCTCTGAATGTCCTTGGACAAAGCATCTATTTCTCTGAGCCTCATTATCCTCTTATATAAAATGGGGATGATGGCAATGATCTCTTTTCCATAGGATTTTGGTGTGGGCTTAATGGATAATTTGAATTTGTCCTGTAAATAGAAAAACACTCTACCAAAGTTATCTTTCCCTCAATGAGTAGAAGCAATACTTAACAACCCAGAAAAGTCAAGGAGAATGGAATTTATATATCCTGAAGAATGAGATGCAGATTAACTTTAACTGCTAATTGACTCAAGCTGGTTGCTGTTGTGCTTCTAGAACCATCCCTACTCTCTTCAACTTGTACTTTAGGCTTCCCAGGGTAGCAGCAAGAGTCTGTCACCAGCCTGTTTAAAAATCCCAAGAAGTAACCTTCAAGAGTTGAAAATAAATCCATTCAGAGTTCTTTATTTCAACAGCTTATTCACTGTTGTTTTGAACCAAAGCAGTTTGTGAGCTGTTCTTGCACGTTAAAGGAAGTAGACAACAAGCATCTGCTTATAAGGTGCTTACAGAATGATTGAGCAAACAGAACATATGAAAGGACAATTCATTCACCGTAACTGAAAGGGTTACAAATTAGGTCTAGTTAATAGGCAACCGAATTGTCGAGGTGGATGCCAAGAGTATGGTTTTTCCCATAAATTACGACTTGGAATTATTATTGTGGTGGGTCATGTGTTAGATGGAACAGTAAGAGAGCTTCATTCCACATACCTTCTTTAAAGGCCTTTTTCAAAAAACCAAACCCTCAATGCAATATACAGAGCTAAGCAAATCAACACTCAGGGTGAATGCCCAGAGTCATTTGGACTGAAGAGTATAACCACGAGGCCATGAGATTTGCAAACCTAGGTGTCTCCTCAGGACAATTGGTTGCAGCCTTCTAAAAGTTCCCTTGAAGAACCTGCTGTTTGACAGTGGTCATTGGCCCTCTGGTCGTGAAACAGCAGATGCAATCTCTCAGAGCAAATCCTTTTGATGGTGTACCTCATAGTTAAAAAGAATCAGCAAGAAACTTTTATCACATTTTCAATATGTGTATATATATTTATAAACTATATATAGTACTGTATATAACTTATAAAATATTAAAGGGATAGATATTTCAGATGGATCAGTCAAATACCACTTTCTACTATTTTTTGTCTACACTCACCCATGCATCTTGAAGTGTAAGAACTTTACTTTTGAGACTTTCAGAAAACAATTAAGTCTCTGATGGTTTGAATATACCCAAGGAGCAGGCTTCCTTTCAGGTTGGCATAGGTTAGGAGCAAAACAGAAAGGCAAGAACACAAAGAAAGCCTCGTCTTGAGAGAGGTTGCAGAGAATCAGGTATATAGTGCCACTTCATGGGCTGAGACCAACCTCTCCTAAGACAGTGACCAGCAGGTAGAGGTCAGGAGAAGACAATGGGATGGCCGCAGCAACTGAGTTGGGAGCAATTGGAACACAGCTCTGCGTGTCCTAGTTTTCCCACCTCCCCTGCTGACACTGGGGGCAAAAATGCAAAGAACACTTGAAAGCCACTCTAGAGAGTCCATGTGGGAAGTGACAGACAGATGATGAAGAAGGAGGCAAGAGAAAAGAGGGAGATGAGAAGGGCACACTATGAAAGTCTTTACCTTTGCTGCCCAGGGGCTGGGACAGTTTATCAGTGCTTTAGAAAGAAGTGAGTCCGGTCCCTGGGTTGGGAAGATCCCCTGGAGGAGGACACAGAAACTCACTCCTGTATTCTTGCCTGGAGAATCCCTTGGACAGAGGAGACTGGCAGACTACAGTCCACAGAATCACAGAGTCGGACACAACTGAAGCACTTTAGCACGCTTGCATGCACTGCTGAATAAACAAGAGTTGTGGCTTTGTGACGTTTGTCCTTTTGAACACTGGTGCTGCTCCAGCTTATGGGATTTGGTGGATAAAGGCCCCACGTGCTCCATCTTTCTGTGGGGCAAGTCTGAGGTATGTTCCTCAGGTTTCCTCAGAGGGTTTGGCAAGGTTATAGTGCAATGAAAATTAAAATTAAGGAATAACAGAGGAGTATTAGAGGACTTTAAAAGGAAATAGGAGAGAAAAACAAGAAAAAGAAAAAAAAATTTTTTTCCCTAATTAAAAAAATCGTAAAAATATATGAAAATGAAAGTTGAGGAGTAATGGGGGAGTAATAGGGAATTTTAAAAGAAAATAAAAGAGAAAAAATAAAAAAAAGATTTTTTTTTAATTAAAAAAATATATATACATATATATCTAGGAATTTCTCTGGAGTTGTTCCGGTCAGCGTAGGTTCAGTTCAATTTCAGATAGCTCCTCTTTCCAGCTTACACTTCTCGATACCTGTAGGCCCCTTCCGGTGTAGTCGGTGTTACCTTCAGGGATTTTAATCTGTTGCACCGGTCCTTTCTGAAGCGGTTCCCTTTGTTTTTTTTGGCTTCTATTTGCCGTCTCTTCGGTGTCTAATTTCCGCCCTGACACAGGCGGGCGGAGGTGATCTCTTATTTAGGTTCTCTAGTTCAGTTCAGTCCTGCTACGGGGAGGGCGGGGCGCTGCAGACAGATACCGCTCCGTGTGGATAGCACTCACCGTGTTCCGGCCACACTGGGTTTGCCCCGCTCACGGGTGTCAGTGCTTTCCCCGTCTACACTGCTCAGGCTCCCGGCTGCTCTGTATGGAGCAGGCCCTGCGTTGAGTGCAGTTCCAGTTTTCGGGTACTCCACAAAAGCGCGGATTCAGTTGTGCCTGCGTTTTGTGCCTTCCCCGGCCTGAGCGGTTCAGGCAGCCAGGGGCTCAGGCGTACTCTCCCCGGTGCAGCGCACCTTTTCCCTCCGCGTCGAGTGGCCCAGGCAGCCAGAGGCTTGGGTGCACTCTCCCCGGGTATGGCGCGCTTTTTCCCTCCGCGGCCCCAGCGCGCGCCTCAGGAAGTCTTTAGATAGGAACCGGGGGCCTGTTTGCAGTGTGGGAGGGGGTGGCTTCTCAGGGGCTGAGTTTGCCCTTTTCCCCTTCCCCCTGCCTCCTACCCCCATCGGGGATGGGCCGGCTCTTCTCTGCAGTTTCTCAGTCCCTTTGTTTTGCGCACCGCCGGCAGTGTGTTCGGGCCAGTTAATTTTGACCCTTGCTATCCCACAGTTTAAAAAAGCTCCCTCCGATTGCTCTCAGGATCTTCGGGCCGGTCCTTACCCTAAGCAATGCCGCCCGCTCGTCTCCGTTCCGCCCCCACTTGTTGCTGGCGGGTACGGGCGTCTGGGGTACTTTTCTGCTGGGAGTTGCTTTTAGGCACGTAATCTGTGGGCCTTGTTTAATTTTTCCTCCCAGTTAGATTGCCGAAAACTTCCCCCAGTCCTGCCAGTGCGAGGGTTTCCTGGTGATTGGAAACTTCCTCTATTAAGACTCCCTTCCCGGGACAGGTCTCCGTCCGTAGCTCTTTTGACTCTCTTTTTATCTTTTATATTTTGTCCTACCTCCCTTCGAAGACAATGGGCTGCTTTTCTGGGCGCCTGATGTCCTCTGCTAACGATCAGAAGTTGTTTTGTGAAATTTGCTCAGCGTTCAAATGGTCTTTCGATGAATTTGTACGGGAGAAAGTGGTCTCCCCGTCCTATTCCTCCGCCATCTTGGCTCCTTCCCCTCCTCAGAGGGTTTGAACTGCAGTGGTGCATGGCAATGATGTGTTCACTAGGTTTTCTCCCTTCCTTTTCCAAGTATAACCAGTTCTCACTTGTGCCTCCTGGAATACCCTCACAGATAAAGACTGTCTGCACCCATAACCTTGTCTCAGTTTAAGTCAGTTTAAGTTCAAAGAGAAACAACCGTAAATGAATTTGAGCTGGTGGGGTTGGTGGTGGTTACATATTTATCTGTTGCTTTCTGTATGGTTTTATTTCAGTCATTTCTTCTGGATTCTCAAAAAATCCAAGTACGTTTTACAAAAATATAAACAGCATGGATTTACACTTTACATCATTGGGTCAAAATCTTGCTGCCTGGATCTGGGTTCAGTGTGGACATGAAGCTTTTACTATTTCTGCATGTTCTGTAACGGTATTATCAATTGTTGCTCTAAATTGGCTGATTCAGATTCAGAAGTGCTCCGTCAGTTAAGCTTACAGTTTTATGTATTTGGTAATTACAACATATAATAAAATGTAGACAGTTTGACGTAAGTCTTAAGGGCATGCACTGCCCACGTACTGAGATTCAGTTCCCCACTTTGAGGCTTTTACTTCTGTGCATAAATTTATATTTATATTTTAAACAAGAGTCTTAGTATTGATATCTTGTTGACTCCTGAGAAGCACACCTAGCATTGGTTTGTGGGCTTATTTTTAAGCATCAATCACATTATGATACTTGACTAAGGATGTGTTCCATATTCTGCTTGAAAATCCTTGAGATCAGTTCTTCAGTAGAGATTATACAGATTTGATACTTATGTGTGCAAATTGGTAATTTGTATGCACATTTTTGACAGAGGTCTTATGTGTATTTCTCATTGTTTTGAAAATATTAGCAAACATTAGAGACACTGATTAAGTATCAGTTATTTGTATGCAATCCAGGAGACTTCCTGTGGTTCTTTGAAGAAAGTTCATATCCTCTGAACAATTTGTTCTGCATTTGAAATATGGATACAATAGCAGCTTGATAGGTAAAAAGAAAGTGTCGTTTCTTTTGTGTTTGTATCATATTATCATGTTCAACTGTATTCTTAAAACATATACTTGAAAATATTCTTTTAATTTAACTATTTTATCATCAAAATGTATAGCCCAAGATGAACGCTCCCTGACACTAAATGCCAAATTATGTATTTTGTGAAAACTTTTTGTTCACAAGAATCACAGTGGAAAGTATCTCTTCACTCAAATGATTTTTATTCCTCATAGCTTTAGTTAATGTTATAGTATCATACATGTGTTCAAGTTTATGAGGTTGTCAAAAGCAATGATGTTGAAGATACATTTGAGAGAATATTAACACTTGTCACAAGTTTGTACAATCTTTTTTTCTTAGGTTAACAATATTTGTATAAAACATGGCCAGTGTGGTAATCTCACTCTGAATATGGCTTTTAGATATAATAGGAAAATCATTTCTAAGAGAATTTCTGCAGTAAATGTATAAGTTGTAATAAGCATTTAGCCAACATATAAAATTTTATTTGAATGTCCATGGTGGCTATACTTATTCGTTGTTGAAAAAGAAATGCTGAGTGTCTGGTTAGCACATCTCTGAATCATTTTGCATGACCCCTGGTCTATGGCTACATGATGTGTTTCAAGGAAAAGACAGGTAACATTTGTTAACAGTGAATTGTCTTTGTGTAATATTAACACTAGACATTAGGAGAAATAGTGAAATTTACCAAGAATGAATCAGTAGTGTGCTTTTTTGTTAAAAAAAAAAAAAACAAACAAACAAACAGAACTATTGATTAAAGAATATTTAGTGTCATCCTTTTCCCCTTGTACTCAAATTCAACACTTCTTAAATATTACCCAAAAGGTAGAAGCATTTCTAGAATGACTATATACCTATCTTAGGTGAGTTGAGTGAGATGAAAGAAACTTTGCCTTAATTGAAAAAGGATGATTGAATATGTTGAGATCAAGAGCTTCCTGAAAAGACAGGATTCTGTTTGAAATGCATTAGAGCAAAGAAGTTTGTAGTTCAGAAAGATGTAAATAAAACACTGCTCCGAAGACATTTTTGTTGCTTACTTGCAGCTGTTATTTACTTGAGATTTTGGTTATTTAACTATACTTTATTCCAGAAGATATTCAAGATCATAGTTGTGGCAGATTTTTAATTATATACAAAGCTATACAATGTGGAACATTTCACCCTGGGGAACACCCCAGAATGGCTGGAGCCACTTTATTAAGTAAGCTGCTGCAGTTTGCTCTGGTTGCTAAATCAAAGGTTTTATTTATTTATTTATGTTTTATTCCTTTGGGCAATAGTTGTTCCATAGTTTTCATCTTTGACTAACTGGAAGTACAAACAAATAAACCTTTGAAGAAATAAAAACAGTTTTTACACTTTTATATAGTTATTACCCAAATAGTATTGAATAGTATACAGGAAACTTTAACAACAAAAATGGCCTGTAAATTCAGTGTATGTGTACAGACCTAAATTTACCTAAATACTTGATAAGGTTCAGATATATACACTAAATTTTAGCTTAACATTATAAAAACAAAAACCTAGATAAAATATTGTTTCACATTTTAAAAAATCTTAAGGTCACATTTTTCTTTACTTTTGGAGTGGTTGGAGCCATCTGATTTTGAAATTGACTTAGGAAATTCGAGGGGTAAAATCTATTTCATTCTTAGTGCTACAGAAAGTATATGTTATTATAGTATCACACTCTAAATAATAATTATGAAAGCAATTTCTATAAGCAGTCCTGTTTGTTCAGTCTATTCACAGAAGCTACATAAATTAATGCAGTTGTCTCTCTCAGCTGTTGAGTCCAGCTATCAATTTTGGACATGGGATCTGTTAAGTTAGAACTTGAAAGAAAAATACAAAGAACAGTGGTAAGTCAGTTGAATCTGATTTAGAGTGGCTATTTTAAGGAAGCAAACTGAAGACAACTATAACTTTATATATGTCTATTATTAGCTGAAATTTTTTCTTTAGTAAGTGGTTGAAGTCTGTTATATTTCAGTTCAAAACATTCTTTCATTAACAGATTTCTGGTCTCTGTGCATTGCATTCTGTTTTTGTTCCTTGCTATACTCACTGGGGAAGAAAATAAGGAAGAACGGTCCTTCCTTGTATCAGAGGCCTGACGGGGATCCTCAGAACTTGTGAAATCAGGATTTTTAGAATCTGTTGAATGAGCTGCTCACAAACATAGGCATTGATACCTTTTCCACCCACACTCTGCGTATACCCTTTCCGACACTGCATCTCAGCAGCTTTCCTCCACCTTGAGTCTTAAAAGTTTCCCTCTGAATAGACATTAAATAGCTATTTGCAGGCTAATCTGTGTAAGAAGTGTCCCAAAACTCAGCGGCTTAAAACAAAAATTATTTATTTTCATTCGTGTGCCTGGAGTCAGATGGATCTTGACATACGTAGACTAAGCTTGTATGGTGTTTACCCCCTAAGTTCAGGTTGGATCTACCTCTGTCTCTCAGCCTTGGTAGCCTAAAAGGCTACCCAGTACATGTGTTTCTTCGGGAAGTAGCAGAAGCAGAGATGGCTGAATAGAAACAAAGTCAAAAGTGAAAGTGAACTCATGTCCACCAGGCTCCTCTGTCCATGAAATTTTCCAGGCAAGAGTACTGGAGTGGGTTGCCATTTCCTTCTCCAGGGGATCTTCCCCACCCAGGGATTGAACCCGGGTCTCCTGCATTGCAAGCATATGCTTTTACAGGCTGAACCACCAGGGAAGCCCCAAATAGAAACAAAGGATGACTCCTAAGGCCTGGGCTCGGAATCAGCACTCCAGCACATCTTCCTGAATCCTACCGTCTCTGTCGAGTCATATTCCCAAGTGCAGTATAAATGGGACAGTAGAATGAAGCGGTTGACTCAAGAGCAGGGATCCCCAACCAGTTGGTCCTCAACCTGTCAGGAAGCAGGCCATACATCAGGAAGTAAGTGACAGGCCAGTCAGTGAAGGCTCATCAATTGCTTCCATTGCTCGCATTATCCCCTGAACCACCCCTCACCCTCCACTTCTATCTGTGGAAAAGTTGTCTCCGGAGAAACCAGTCCCTGGTGCAAAAGGCTGGAACTATTGCAGAATACTGCAACTAATTTAGGATAGTGATTCTATAAGTCAGACTTCAGGGAGTCAATCTATTTTTAGGTTTCCTTGGACCAGTGCAGCTCAAATGTGATCATGGACCTGCTGCCATTCCAGGAACCCTTTGTTCATAGTCTACACTTGCTGTAGATTAACTGTGACCCAGAGGGCATTGTTTAGTTTGTTAAAATTGTTTTTTTAAATAGCAAGATATTTTTGACAAAGGAAGCAGCATGTTGATTTTCAGCCCAGTTCAGGCTCCTCGTCACATAGCAGACAAACACTTTGAATAGCCTTGCCTTGAACTTGTTTAGAAAACGAATCGCTTAATCTAAGATTTTGATTCTTTCACTAATTATAGATCCAGAACTGAAGTTAAAACACAATGAATTCAACAACTATATATTGGCATTGATGGTCATATCTTTTTAAAACTATTCCATTAGTAGTACAAATGCATGCATGAAATAATATATTAGGATAGATATGAAAATAGACAGTTATGTAAAGGCATAAGAAAAAGTGAGTTTAAAATATGACCATATCCTAAGATCCGTACTTTTAAAATATAGTCATTTTTCTAGATCTAAATTGAAAAATATGCTTTCAATTGCCTTTCAACATATTCCAGAAACATTTATTGTGTTTCCTGATTTTGTATAAGGTACCTATCAGAGTACAGCTGTGAAATAATAAAATGTGAAGTGAAGGTCGCTCAGTCATGTCTGACTCTTTGTGACCCCGTGGACTATACAGTCCATGGAATTCTCCAGGCCAGAGCCACTTCCTTCTCCAGGGGATCTCGCCAACCCGGGGATTGAACCCAGGTCTCCTGCATTGCAGGCAGATTCTTTACTTATGTACTTTGTCATAGATATTATCTCATTCATATTACTGAAATATTTTTCCATTCTTTAGGAGCTATCGATAAATCATTTGTAATATCTTTCGGAGATTAAATGGATAAAGTAAGTTCATACTTTATGAGGTTTATATTTTCAGTGTGTTGTCAACAGTCACAGTTATCGCAGACTTACTAGGAAAAAAATTAATGAAATAGCTCTGGGGCCTAACATTCCTAGAAATTATGTCAAGAAAAGCCAGATTTAAAATATTAAGTGTATATCTCCATCTCTACATTTTATTACATATGTTATTTCTTCTCTTTGAAATAATAACTTGGACTGTGCTTCACCATCCTCCAAACTCCTAAAATGTTTGCTGCCTAGAAATCATTGTTTGTTTACTTCTTTACGTTATTACTCTGTGCATCAGTTTAACTATATGGCATTTCTTTCATTTCTGGTTTAGATTTTATAAAGCATTGCTGTGTGTCTTTTAGCTTATTTGTTTATTTTTGGTCCTTGGAATCCTGTAGACAACCTAATGTCCTCACTATTTGCAGACAAAGAAACTGTCGCTTTAGATTAGGTAATCTCTTCAGAGACACAAAGCTAGAAAGTAGTACAGAACACTCCCTTCAAACACACTTATTTTTAAGAAAGCTCATTCACTTTATCCCTTTTACAGTTCAGTTCAGTCGCTCAATCGTGTCTGACTCTTTGCAACCCCATGGGCTGCAGCACGCCAGGCCTCCCTGTCCATCATCAACTCCTGGAGTTTACCCAAACTCATATCCAATGAGTCAGTGATGCCATCCAACCATCTCATCCTCTGTCATCCCCTTCTTCTCCTGCCTTCAATCTTTCCCAGCATGAGGGTCTTTTCCAGTGAGTCAGCTCTTCATATCAGGTGACCAAAGTATTGGTGTTTCAGTTTCAACATCAGTCCTTCCAATGAACAATCGGGACTGATCTCCTTTAGGATGGACTGGTTGGATCTCCTTGCACATAGAGGTGGCAAATATAACATGTGTATGACCATTTATCCCCCTTTCATACTCAGGGTAGGTGCTAGTAATTATATATAGTAAATAGTCTTTCTCCTAGAGCATACCTGCAGTCTTAGAAACCTTCCCAAAGCTCATAAGGAAAAGACTCATAAGTGTTTTGGAGTTGGCATTCAAGATTAAATATATTTGATTTCCATTTCTATATCTTACTGTATTAGGATTTATGTCTTTTGTGTCTGTGCCCTATGATATCTACTATTGTACTTTACACAGAATAATAAAGATTAAATAGCTATGCTGAAAAAAAAGTTATGACCAACCTAGACAGCATATTAAAAGACAGAGAAAAAAAATAAAAAATAAAAGGCAGAGACATTACTTTGCCAACAAAGGTCCATCTAGTCAAAGCTATGATTTTTCCAGTAGTCATGTATGGATGTGAGAGTTGGTCTATATAGAAAGTTGAGCACTGAAGCATTCATGCTTTTGAACTGTGGTGTTGGAGAAGACTCTTGAGAGTCCCTTGGACTGCATGAAGATCCAACCAGTCCATCCTAAAGGAAATCAGTCCTGAATATTCATTGGAAGAACTGACGCTGAAGCTAAAACTCCAATAGTTTGGCCACCTGGTGCGAACTGGAAAAGACCCCGGTGCTGGGAAGGATTGAAGGCAGAGGAGAAGGGGATGAGAGAGGATTAGATGGTTGGACGGCATCACCAAATTGATGGACACGAGTTTGAGTAAGCCCCGGGAGTTGGTGATGGATAGGAAAGCCTGGCATGCTGTAGTCCATGGAATTGCAAAGAGTCAGACCCGGCTGAGTGACTGAACTGAACTGAATAATTTATTGTTAAATGGGTATAAGTCATATTGTGGTATAATTTGATTTACTGTAAGGAATAATATTTTCTTTTATTATCATTGAATAATTTATTTCTAGACATCACTTGACTTCATCTTGTGCCAGGCACTGTGTTATGCATTTGAGACTCAAGGACTAATTCATTCACTGGGGCCTGAAATGGAGACAGAAAAGGACATACCATAGCAGACAGGATGTCTGCCCAATGATGGGTTATAAATGTTTCTGGATGTAGCTCACCACTGGGGAGTAGAGGATGCCTGGGCACCTACTGGATTGCTATTCACAAAGGAAAGGGTATCACGAGTGACTGGACCCCCAAAATACATCTTAGTTTACAGAAGCAGGCTAGCAGGAGTGCATGTCATAGCTTTGTCTTCAGGGTTTGCAAATTCTGGATTCAAAATTGCAAATGAACGTCCTCACTCATCAGATGTATTAACCGCTTGTCTTCTCTTGTACTGCTTCCTCATATGTAAATGTGCATAAACATCGTGCTGCAAGAATACTCTTAATGTCATTCATTCAAAAAATATTTATTGAAAGCCTCCTATTAGCTCCCATTATGTCCTGATACAGCAACGAATAAAACACAGTCATTATTTTCCAGAAGCTTTCACTCTGGGAAATGGAGGACAGGAAACAAATGAATATTTTAGGCAAAGGCAGTAAGGCAGCACATGCTGTTTTTTGTCACAATGCTTGACCCAAGAAATTCTATTCCCCTTCCCCCATTCCCACGCACTGTATCATCATGAGGCACTCTATGCATTTTTTAAAATCTAAAAACCTCTCTGTTCCATAATTGCTGGTGAGAACAGCAGTTCTCACTGTAGCTTTCAAATCTTTCTGGAGCTATAAATGACGGTGATGCCCCTGTACCAAATGGCCCATCAGCAGATGCCAAGTATCCTGTCTGTAATGCCCATAACAATTAAATATTGTGTACTTACATTCTGTAAGGCTCTCATGGGTAGCTCTATAAGACTTCAGCTCTTCTTCACAAAAGTTAGTATCCTGATAAATATAGTAAGATAAAGATGTAGACAATGTGAGCTGAATAAGTCTTTGTAAGACATATGTCAGGCACCGCCCCCCACCAAAAAAAAAAAATCCTGCAGGTGAGAGAAAAGATCAAAGCTTCTGAACTTCAGTTACTGTTTATTGAATACTTAGGTGAATAAGCAGTTGGGGTTTATGAAAATTCCTAATTTTAGGTGAGGGGTTGGACAGGACAGTGATGAAGGCTATGATGAATGCTAGACTAGAAACTTGAACTGAGAAAGTATTAGTAGGAGATGAAGGTTAATATTTGGGTATGTGGTCTGAGACAGTTTCCAGTGAATAAAGTTAATCTTCCTTCCTATCTGATGTCCCTCACATTTGTTTCCACATGCTGAATAATAAAACAGATAGGAAAAACACCCAAGGAATGTTAACAGATTTGTTTTAAGGTGAAAGAGATTGTTGAGGGCTGAAAATGTCAGAGATTTCCTTACAAAATTTAGTCTAATATGACCTACATTCTTGAGTGGAATTACATGCTGTGTGTGGAAGGAAAGGTTTTTCTCCTAACATCCTTCCTAGCAAACAGATTATAAACAACACTTTTCAGAGCAGGAACTGTGTCATAGTAATTTCTTCATTCCAACAGTGGTTCTGATGCCCTGTCCACACTGAAGTAGCATGCACTCAGGAGGTGTTGGTTGAATGTATATTTCCAGTGGCCTTGTGTACCTTGATAAAAACACAGGCAAGTGTACTAATTCTTAAATCACTGACTTTAGTGGCCACTCCCGCTGCTTTCCTGCCCCCTTTTGGTTGCTCACTGAACCCTGATGGGTGGACATGGGCTTCAGGGAGGGAGACTCAGCTGTGCCCCAGGCTTCCCTGGTAGCTCAGAGGATAAAGAATCTGTCTGCAATGTAGGAGACCTGAGTTCGATCCCTAGGTCAGGAAGCTCCCCTGGGGAAGGAAATGGCAACCCATCCCAGTATTCTGGCCTGGAGAATCCCATGGACAGAGGAGCCTGGTGGGCTACAGTCCACGGGGGTCACAAAAGAGTTCAACACAAATGAGCAACTAACACTGTCTCTGTCAGCTGCCTCCAGCCCAGGGAGTGTGCTGTGTGCATGTGAGCCCGTCATGGTAACTCCACTGGGAATGGAGCAGGCCTGGGAGTGTGCCCAGTAAGACAGAGGGCAGGAGGGAATGCCAGCTTGGGGGTGGGCATCAGGGTTCCAGGAAGGCCTCTGCTTTCTTAAAAAGAGGTGCCCATGGAGAGAAGTCCCTTCTTTGGCCTCTGAATCCCGCCCTGTGAGGAGGAGGTAGCTGGCAGAGAGTATTTTGAGAGCAGACGACACTGAGGAAGGCACCGCAGAAAAGCAGACGCCCATGACTACACTGCAGAACCTTCAGTTAAGCAACGCTGAATATATTCTGACTCTTCATTGCCTTTGTGACAGGATACAGCTTCTTTCTTCTTACCTTTTTAAAGCTGTTTTATGTTTTATTGGAATATGATCGCTTTACGTATTGTGTGAGTTTCTGCTCCGCAACGTCAAGAATCAGCCATATGTATTATATATGTCCTCTCTCTTGAGCCTCCCTCTGAACCCACCATTCCACCCTTCTAGGTCACCACAGAGCATGAGTGTGTTCTCTGTGATATACAGAGCTCCCCATTACCCATTTTACACATGGCAATGTGTATATGTCAAAGCTACTTCCTCAGTTAATCCTCCATCTATTAACACATATATATGAAATCTGTAAAAGTGGTCCTGATGAATCTGTTTGCAGGGCAGGAATAGAGATGCAGAAATAGACAATGAGCTTGTCAGCCCAGAGGGGGAGTGACAGTTTATTTATTAAGTCATTTTTCAGTGTGGTCATCTGTTACTTGCAGCCTAGATTAGCCTGTAAGATCAGTGGATTAATTAAACATATGGTACTGTGCAAATGAAGTAAAAGACCTCTCCCTGTGTGCAGAATCTCAGAAGGATTTATTCAGCAAATATTTCTTCAGAGCTTACTGATTTTCACAAACTGACAAATGAAGAGATAAATTGATTCTATTGAGGTTTTGGACTCTAGCACAAACATGAAATGGATAGTAAAAAACCAGTTAGTAGTCACTGTATTTTCCATGCAAGTTCTTTATATGCATGAAAGGTTTGTCTTTGAGACTCTTTTTTAAGCCAAAAGTGAAAAATAGAAATAGCTAAATTGGATAACCATGCAGAATTCTCACATGATATTGCAATTTTATGAAACATGCCATCCTCATGGTTTAATGAATACTATTACTCTGATACTTTTTTTAATTTATTGTTTTTGCACTTTCCAAACCCCATTTTATATATATATATCCAATTTAGAAATTCATGCTTTTGAATATGCTATTTTATTTAAGGAAAATGTTAAATAGATAATTATCCCATGTGAACAGGTATTTTAAAATGATGTTTCTTTATATTCTAGATGCAAAGGCATTGCTGTCTTTACTTCTACTTTTTTATCTTACAGTACCAAAAGAGATGACCTGCAGTGCTTCCTTCCTCTGAAATTGGTATTCTTCTAACTTAAAATGCAGCTTTGTTCACACCTGAGACCCTTTGAGAACAAATAAAGTCTGCATTTCTTTTTCGAGCAGTATCCTGTCAGTCTAAGAAGGAAAGAGCAGCTCATTTCAGTCACTGGCTCTCATAGCATGGCATTTGTAACAGTCTCATAGAAGACTGTTTAGCTAACTAACTTTAGCTCAACTAACTTTAACTAACTTTAGCTCAACTTAAAGGTTAGCATTTTATTGCATATATTTCAGTGTAAAAACTAGTAAGATTTAAAAACACTTACTCATCATTTATGATTAAAAAATATAAAATAACTGTTCAGAGCAACAGATAGACTGGAGATGATGTGAGCAGAACATTCTGACTTTTCTCTTCTTTTGCAAAAACAGTAGTAACAGAAGAACCTAGAACTTGCTTTCCCTGCCTAGTGACATCATACTTGGTGTGAGAACATTACACATGGGGCTCCACTGTCTAAACAGACACTTTTAAGCTCCATCATTCATTCATCAAGATCTCAGCCAGTGCTTGTAGGATGGTGGACCACTGTGAATCTGGATTTCAGATTTCTTTTGCTCTAGTCATGTAAGAGATTAGCTGATTATTATTAATATCTGGGTTCCCAGGGAAGCCGGACAGATGCTGGTATATCATTAGTCCTTGTTTGCCTTATCAGTTCAGTTCAGTCACACAGTCGTGTTCAACTCTTTCAGGTCACATGAACTGCAGCATGCCAGGCTTCCCTCTCCATCGCCAACTCCTGGAGCTTGCTTAAACTCTGTCCCTGGCATGGACGTGAGTTTGAGTAAACTCCAGGAGTTGGTGATAGACAGGGAGGCCTGGCGTACTGCAGTCCATGCAACCTGAAAGAGTCGGACACGACTGAGCAACTGAACTGAACTGAATTGAGTTGGTGATGCCATCCAACCATCTCATCCTCTGTCATCCCCTTCTCCTCCCGCCTTCAATCTTTCCCAGCATCAGGGTCCGTTCCAATGAGTCAGTTCTTCGCATCAGGTGGCCAAAGTACTGTGGTTTCAGCTTTAGCATCAGTCCTTCCAATGATTAATCAGGACTGATCTCCTTTAGGATGGACTGGTTGGATCTCCTTGCAGTCCCAGGGACTTTCAAGAGTCTCCTCCAACACCCAGTTCAAAAGCATCAATTCTGCACTCAGCCTTCTTTATGGTCCCACTCTCACATCCATCCATGACCACTGGAAAAACCATAGCTTTGACTAGACGGACCTTTGTTGGGAAAGTAATGTCTGTTTTTTAATACACTGTCTAGGTTGGTCATAGTTCTTCTTCCAAGGAGCAAGTGTCTTTTAATTTCATGGCGGCAGTCATCATCCGCAGTGATTTGGAGCCCAAGAAGATAAAGTCTGTCACTGTTTGCAATATAGTCTTCTAGTTTTCTAGCATAAATTAGAGTTGGACTCTGATGATGCCTATTTGGGTTCATGGATAGATTTATATAAACACAATTGCATCATTCTCAATATTCATCAGATACAAGTGTGAATTGTTCTTTATTAAAAGCCACAGTTTTCCTTCTATGTCATCTAAAGAAAAGATTCTAGATTATGACAGGAGTGGTCTGACAAGAAAAAAAGCATGACTTATATTGACATATATTGTATAAGCCAAAATATTGCAAGCATTTTTATTGAGAAATAATTGATGTATAATAGTGTATTAGTTTCAGGTCTACAACACAATTGTTTGATATTTGTATACAGTGTAAAATGATCACTACCAAGTCTTATTAACATCCATCACCACACATAATTACAATTTTTTTTTTTTTTTGTGGTGAGCACTTTTAACACATACTTTCTTGGAAACTTCCAAATGTACAAGTATGATAAGTTATAGACACCACACTATACATTACTATTTTATAACTGGAAGTCTACTTTTTCACTACCTTCACAGATTTTACAAGCATTTTTAATGGTGGGAAACAGTGTCTTATGAATTATTATCCATCAACTCATATGATGTCTTTATTCATTTAACATATGCTAAATGTTAGTGATGGTGGCTCAGATGGTAAAAAAAAAAAAAAAAAAAAAAAACTGCCTGCAATGCAGGAACCCTGGGGTTCAATCCCTGGATTGGGAAGATCCTCTAAATAGGGGAATGGCAACCCACTCTAAAATTCTTGCCTGGGGAATTCCATGGAGAGAGGAACCTGATGGGTCACAAAGAGTCAGATATGACTGAGCAACTAACACTTCCAAATATTAGGGACTGTGCATGATGCCAGCACTGAAAAGAAGCTTGCCTGTGGTGGTGACCAGCATCAGAACAACTGGATGTACAAAGTGTTGACATGAGAAAAAGCCCCCATGAATTAACCTCATTTGTTCATTTCTTCCATCTTGATCTACTTAACTGATTAGATAAATCTGATTGTCTATTATTAAAGTTACAGTAGTTGATACAAGTAACTCATGATGTCATAAATAAAGAATAAAGTAAAATTTATCTCTGCTACAAACAAGCAAGTAACTTTCTCTTTTGGAAGAAGTGGTAATAATGAAGACAAATACACAAGGTTCCCTTGACTTTTAAAGACTATAAAACATTAAGTGTTGTTGTTCAGAGGCTAACTCACATTCAATTCTTTGTGACCTCATGAACCACAGCACACGAGGCTTCCCTGTCCTTCATTATCTCTCTGAGTTTGCTGAAGCTCATGTCCTTTGAGTCAGTGATACCACCCAAACATCTAATCCTGTTGCCCCCTTCTCCTCCTGCCCTCACTCTTTCCCTGCATCAGAGTCTTTTTCAGTGAGTCAGTTTTTCACATCAGGTGGCCAAAGTATTGGAGCTTCAGCTTCAGCATCAGTCCTTCCAATGAATATTCAGGACTGATCTCCTTTAGGATGGACTGGTTGGATCTCCTTGCAGTCCAAGGGACTCTCAAGAGTCTTCTCCAACACCACAGTTTGAAAGCCTCTATTCTTTGGTGCTCAGCCTTCTTTATAGTCCAACCCTCACATCCATACATGACTACTGGAAAAACCATAGTTTGACTATAGAGACCTTTTTTGGCAAAGTGATGTCTCTGCTTTTTAATACACTGTCTAGGTCTGTCATAGGTTTTCCTCCAAGGAGCAACTCTCTTTTAATTTCTTGGCTGCAGTCACCATCCACAGTGACTTTTAGAGTCCAAGAAAATGAAATCCGACACTGTTTCTACTTTCCCCCCATCTATTTGCCATTAAGTGATGGGACCAGATTTCATAATCTTGTTTTTGGAATATTGAGTTTTAAGCCAGCTTTTTCAATCTCTTCTTGAATCATCTTCATCAAGAGGCTCTTTAGTTCCTCTTCACTTTCTGCCATTAAATACCATTAAAGTGATTTTATCCGTGTTTCTGAGGTTGTTGGTATTTCTTCCAACAACCTTGATTCCAGCTTGTAAGTCACCCAACCAGTATTTCACATTATATACTGTGCATATAAGTTAAATAAACAAGGGTGACAATATACAGCATACCATATGCTTTTTCCAATGTTGAACCAGTCCATTGTTCCATGTCCAGTTCTAACTGTTGCTTCTTGACCTGCATACAGGTTTCTCAGGAGGCAGGTAAGGTGGTCTGATAGTCCCATCTCTTCAAGATATTCCAGTTTGTTGTGATCCGCACAGTCAAAGGCTTTAGCATAGTCGATGAAACAGAAATAGATGATTTTTGCAATTCCCTTGCTTTCTGTATGATCCATTGGATGTTAGCAATTTGATCTCTGGTTCCTCTGCCTTTTCTAAATCCACCTTGTACATCTGGAAGTTCTTGGTTCACGTCCTGCTGAAGCCTGGCTTGAAGGATTTTGAATATATCTTGCCAGCATGTGAAATGAGTGCAAATGTACAGTAATTTTCCCATTCTTTAGCATTGTCTTTCTTTGGGATTGGATTGAAAACTGAACTTTTCCAGCCCTGTGGCCACTGCTGAGTCTTCCAAATTTGCTGGCATATTGAGTACAGCACTTTAACAGCATCATCTTTTAGGATTTGAAACAGCTCAGCTAGAATTCCATCACCTCTGTTAGCTTTATTCACAGCAATGCTTCTTAAGACCCACCTGACTTCACACTCCAGGATGTCTGGCTCTAGGTGAGTGACCACACCATCATGGTTTTCTGGGTCATTAGGAGCTTTTTTGTACAATCCGTCTGTGTATTCTTACCACCTCTTCTGAATCTTTACTGCTTCTGTTAGGTCCTTGTTATTTGTGTACCTTATTGTGCCCATCTTTGCATGAAATATTCCCTTGGTATCTCCAGTTTTCTTGAAGAGATCTCTAGTCTTCCATTCTGTTGTTTTCCTGTGTTTCTTTGCATTGATCACTGAGGAAGGCTTTTTTGTCTCTCCTTGCTATTCTTTGGAACTCTGCATTCAAATGGATATATCTTTCCTTTTGTCCTTTGCTTTTGGCTTCTCTTCTTTTCTCAGATATTTGTAAGGCCTCCTCAGACAATCACCTTGCTTTCTTCAATATATTTTTCTTGGGGATGATTTTTGTCACCACCTCCTGTTCAGAGTTATGAACCTCCATTCATAGTTATCTGGCACTCTGTCTATCAGATCTAGTCCTTTGAATCTATTTGTCACCTCCCCTCTCTGGGGATATATTTAGCAAATGCTAGCTTTGTGAAAAATATTATTTTAACCTAACATTCATTGATATTCTGAAGAATATGTAAATGACGTGCTATATAATTTTAATTTGCCCAGAGGTTTCTTTGCTTCTGGACACAGTTTTCTTACATTATTCCCAAGCAGATATTCATTCAAGTAGTATTTATCAGGTCCCCACTATGAATGATAGTGCTATCCAGAAATTCATAATCTTTTTGAACAAGCAAGAGAAAAGCTAAATATAGGGTAACAAGGAGACTTAAAATATGATTCAGTGTTAAAGTGAATGGTATAAACAAGGGCAGCTCCCCTGTTGGTTCACACAGTAAAGAATCCACCTGTAATGCAGCAGATGTAGGTTCAAACTCTGGGTTGGGAAGATCCCCTGTAGGAAGGCGTAGAAACCCACTCCAGTATTCTTGCCTGAAGGAGCCCAAGGACTGAGGAGCCTGGCGGGCTACAGTCCATAGGGTCACAGAGTCAGATGTGACGGAAGTGACTGAATACACACACACAGAAGCGAGGGATGCCATTCTGTCTCCGTCCCTTTACTAGACTCTGTTCATCATTTCCATTTTTCCCCACTTAATACAGAAGCAAGTTCGGAACGCTTTTTAGGATAGTTCTGCAGGAAGCCATCACCTTTTAGTTTACCTTCTGGGTAAACTACTTGCCGTCTCTAACAGGCAAGTTCTAAAGAAAATCAAGACTGCTTACTCAAATCTGTTTTCTGGTGCCTCACAACAATTTTTCTTCCTTTGTAGTAATAAAGTTGTCCTCTATGAATCATCTACTCATCTTTCCGTACTGACTATATCTCCCATCACTGCAATGGTTTAGAGTAAAATAACAATGAGATATTATTTAGGACATGCATAGATAGTGCTCCCAGCTGGAAAACGAGATGAGTCAAGCATCACATCAGTGTGTGGGCACTGCAGTGATGATTGGCATTGTCCATCAATTTCCAGTTCTCCTTTTCTTTCAGTTACCCACTCTGGTAGAAGTTAAGGTCTGGCCATGTGATTAAATTTAGTCTGAAATGTAAACAGAAGTATTTTAAAAACCAGTGGGCAATTCTTCATGTCCTGATTTCTCCCTGCTAGAACTGTAAATTTAAGAATGAACCTCATTAGCTCTGGTCCCAGAGTAAGAACACAGGAACAGGGCCCCACTGACCCAAAGTGGATGTGAAGTATGAGCAAGAAATAAAATTTTAATGTTAAAACCACTGAGATTTATGCCAGCATGATTTCACCCCTCATGACAAATACTACTCTATTACTATGTGTAGGTCAAGGGAAGAATCCATGGTGAGCCTTCTCAGTAGTAACAATATTGAAGGGAATCTATAGTGTGAAATTTGATTAGGAAACAAAAATCTCAACCACTCTAAAATCTGTCCATTGTAAGACCCAACACTGATCTAGTAATAGCTTTTGTGGGGAAAAGAGATTCATATTGAAAGTAAACAAAACTCTTTAAAAAATAATAATAATAATAGTATGAATTTAAAAGATCTATTTTATTTATTATCTTAGCACAAGGCTTTCTTTTAATTGTCTCAAATGTCTTCAAATTATTAGTCCTTCTGCATAGACACATAGTTTCAAGGTAACATGATCTTTCTTGTACCGTGTGTGTGTGTATGTGTGTGCGCACACGCATGTGTGTGTAAAAGAGAGATAGAAAGAGAGGCCTTGACATACTTAGCTTACTACTTTTAGCAACCAAAAGAATTTTAAAAATTTTGAATACTGAGCATTTATCTGCATTTTTTGTTTAATAAATTGTATCATTTTTCATATGAGTTTTTGTTGTTTTTCACTTACTAAATCCCATCTGACTCTTTGAGACCCCATGGACTGCATCACACTAGACTCCCCTTCCCTTCACTGTCTCCTGGAGTTTGCTCAAATTCATGTCCATTGAGTCGGTGACACTATCTAATCGTGTCCTTCTCTGCTGCCCCCTCCTTTGGCCTTCAATCTTTCCCAGCATCAGGGTTTTTTCCAATGAGTCACCTCTTTGCATCAGGTGGCCAAGTTATTGGAGCTTCAGATTCAGCACTAGTCCTTCCAGTAAATATTCAGGACTGATTTCCTTTAGGATTGACTGGTTTGATCTCCTTGCAGTCCAAGGGACTCTCAAGAGTCTTCTCCAGCACCATAATTCAAAAGCATCAATTCTTCAGCACTCAGCCTTCTTCATGGTCCAACTCTCACATCCATCCATGACTACTGGAAAAACCATACCTTTGACTATATGGATATTTGTTGGCAAAATGATGTCTCTGCTTTTCAACATGCTATCTAGGTTTGTCATAGCTTTACTTCTAAGGAGCAAGCATCTTCTGATTTCATGGCTGCAGTAACCGTCTGCAGTGATTTTGGAATCCAGGGGGGGAAAAATATGTCACTGCTTCCTCTTTCCCCTTCTATTTGCCATGAAGTGGTAGGACCGGAGGCCATAATCTTAGATTTTTTAATATTGAGTTTTAAGCCAGCTTTTTCACTCTCCTCTTTCACCTTCATCAAGAGGCTTTTAAGTTCCTCTTTGCTTTCTGCCATCATCTGCATATCTGAGGTTGTTGATATTTCTCCCAGAAATTTTGATTCCAGCTTTAATTCATTCAGCCTGGCGTTTTACATATGTACTCTGCAAAGAAGTTAAATAAGCAGGGTGACAATATACAGCCTTGACATACTCCTTTCCCAATCATTGGCCAATTAGTACATTTCATATCCAGTTCTAACTGTTGCTTATTCACCCACATACAGGTTTCTCAGGATACAGATAAGGTGGTCTGGTATTCCCATATCTTTAAGAATTTTGCACAGTTTGTTGTGATCCACACAACCAAAGACTTTAGTGTAATCAATAAAGCATAAGTAGGTATTTTTTTTCTGGAGTTCCCTTGCTTTCTCTGTGATCCAAAGGATATTGGTGATCTCTCTTTTCTCTGTGTTTTCAAAACCCATCTGTACGTGTGGAAATTTCTGGTTCACATACTCCTGAAGCCTAGCTTGAAGGACTTTTAATGTAAATGAGTTATGCATGTTAAACAATTGTCTTAAAAGCCACCAGCTTTTGACATATAGGTGTTTATCAACATCAGAGTGCATGAATTGTTTGCATTAATATCTTATAGCTTTGACAATTATTTGACCTATTCTGAGATATATAGTAATTCCTGCCTTTATTTTCATTGTCTGGAGTAAGAAGAGAATTTGTTTCCTTGAATCTCAATGACAAATCAAACTTCAACTTTGTTTACTTGCATACACCTTCTCAGGTTTGGTTCTCTAAAGCACTTGATTATTCTTTACAAGAGAATGAGGATGAAATGTCATTACTTTATTGTATTTACATTTAATATCTTTTTTGTACTGAGTTATATACATAAAAATTTTATTTTAGTGATGCATCATAGTGCAACATTGATAAATGCATTTTGAATGACAATTAGATATCCAAATATAAGCTATAATTCATCTCTACATATGGTGCTACCAGTGAAAATATCTGAGATTGAAATCAGATGAACAGTTATCTCCTAAATGTTGCTAGATTCACACAGACAAAAGCTATGACAGTTGTGTCCCAATTTGCTCTATGTTCTAACACCTGGACAGTCATCTTCAACAGTATTCATAAGTTATGTCTCCAATTTGAAATATTAATATGTGAATTAAGTGTTCTGGAATTCAGTGAACTGTGATACTGAAAAATGACTGAAGATATAAATAATACTACAGTCATATAGTTTAATAAGCATTTAAGTTCAATTATATATAGAGAGGCTTCCTAGGTGGTGCTTATGGTAAAGAACCCACCTACCAGTGCAGGAGATTTAAGAGAGGAAGATTATACCCCTGGGTTGGGAAAAGTCCCTGGAGAAGGGCATGGCAACCCACTCCAGTATTCTTGCCTGGAGAATCCCATGGACAGAGGAGCCTGGCAGGCTATGACCCATAGGGTTGCAAAGAGTCAGACCCAACTGAAGAGACAATACATATGCATGCATTGATGTGTATATTTTTAATATGTATATATTATATTAGATATTACTAATATACATGCTAAGTAATGTGTTAATTTATATTTTGATAATATAATTTTATATATATACATATACAAACCACAAATAATAAACCATGTGATTCTTATATTGACTCCCAATTAGTTTTCTCTTAAGAATTGATGAGCTCTTTAGTCAGGTGTGATTAGCAAACTGTTTTGTCTTTGAATACAAATCTAGTTTCTAATTATTAGGGTATTGCAAGATCATCTCTTTTGCACACTGTTCCATTCCATTTCAGCTTTGGTGAACTGATTACTTCCTCTGAAACTTACCCTGTAAAATAATTTCAGAAAATTCTCATTTTTTGTGAACAAACAAAGGTCTTAAGTAGCTTTCTTTCACAATGTTTGTAAAAGTGTTAGTTTTCCTATAATACGTGTTTTCTAGAAAAAGTAGTAAATCTACTTTCTGGGAACATTTTTTTTTTAACATTGCCTGTTACTTTCCTATATATCAGAGCTATGTTTAGCTCAGTTCAGTCGCTCAGGCATGTCCGACTCTTTGTTATGTCGGCACTGGGAAAAGCAGATGTTTCTGTCATGAGGGTTGTCTTGTTTTCTGGGTGTTAAGTTGGCACGGTTGAAAAGATATCGCTCTTCAGCCGCCTCATCTAGAGTGCTTCCTGTCATCCTGCTCTACAATCCCTCCCCTCTGCCACAGTGCTGAGCGTTATTGTCTCGTTTTGTTCACATCCTTTACAAGGTAAACAACATCCCAACAGAGAGACTAGAGCATAAGAATGACCAGAGAAGTAATTCATTTGAATTATCCTAAAGTGATAAAAATGGCTTCCCTTGTGCTTCAGTGGTGAAAAACCCACCTGCTAATGCAGGACATGCAGAAGACGCAGGTTCAGTCCCTGGGTCTGGAAGATCCCCTGGAGTAGGAAATGGCAACCCACTGCAGTATGCTTGCTGGGAAATCCCACGGACAGAGGAAGCTGGCAGGCTACAGTCCATGGGGTCACAGTCAGACATGACTTACAATTGAACAACAGTGTGGTAAAATATAGCATGGTTATTTTACTGCAATCACTATTGTCACTAATTTCAATATTCAAAAAAGGCCAAAAATAATTTCCATTTTAATATAATTTAATAATCACTTCTACGTGTGTGTGTTAGTCACTCAGTGGTGTCCGACTCTTTGCCAACCCCATAGACTGTAGCCCACCGGGCTCCTCTGTCCATGGAATTCTCCAGGCAAGATGCTGGAGTGCATTGCCATGTCCTTCTTTCCTGGGATCAAACCCAGGTCTTCCGCATTGCAGGGAGATTTTTTTACCATCTGAGCTACCAAGGAAGCCTCAACCACTTCTCTAGCCTACCTATAAAATACAAGTGATTTTGAAAGAAAGAGTGTAATTGCTCACTGTTGTACAATAATAAGACAAACCTTGTTCATTAAGAGATCTTGTGAGGTGAGGAATAATAAGCACCAATGTCGGCATTACTACCTCTTGGTAATTGTAACTGGAAAATATTCAAAAGAACAGTGTGATACTCTTTATTTTTTTTTTTTTTCTTTTTTGAGGGACTCAGATTTTTAAAGAAGAAGAATTTTGAGTTTAGGGAATTTTCAATTGATTACAAAAATATTGTCTCCACATTGTTACTCTAAGGAATGTTGCATGAAAAGGAATTATAATTTTAAAAAAAGGATATGTAACTGGCAAACAACCAACTCCCTCCACAAATCTTTATAAACAGAAAGGTTTTGTATTACTACTAAATTCTTAGAAAAATCTCTGCTAGAGAATTCTAAATAAATCCTGATGCTTAATCGGCTTTGCCTTTGAGTTGCTTAAAAGCAGAGTGATCACGGGGCATGGTTGTTTTTAGAACTGTTGTATAGGCTTTTGGAGACTGGCTCTTGCCAAGACCATATGTCAGATGTTAACCAAATATTCCTTAATGAAAATTGGCCCACTAGCAGTCCCTGGAGGAAATTAGTTCATTGATTGCAAGCTTCAGTGCCTGAAGAAACACTGAGGAAGAAGAATGTTGAAAATGCTTTCAGGCTGATTTTTAAACTAACATTGTTAACAAAGTCTAATTTTCACCTTTAGCAGTTCACAGGGTGAGCCAACCCTGTGCTTTTTAAGTTAGGATATAATTTATGAAAAAGTATCTAATTAAATTCAGTTTAATCCCAGTTGTGTATTTTATGGCCAGTTCTACTCATTGACATTCATTTTAAAATTAGGGACTGCTGCCCTACGTCTTTTATGTTCTCCATCACGCCCTTGTTTCTCTCTCCCTTTTCATCAATACATTGTACGATGTCTCACTGATGAAGGTACTACTTTGCGTTCTAAGATACTTTTGTATAAGATGCTATAATTCGTTGAGGGAGAGTGCAAAGATTATTAGAGGTAGTTAGTAGTAATAATCATGCATTAGTCAGTCACAGGTCTCACTGTTGATTAGCCTTGATGAACTTTCTATTCTAAATTAGCTGGCTGCATAAGACGAGAACTTTGGGAGACTTGTCAGTCACCCGATTTTCATCCATCGCTTGCTCGATCTGAGAGTAGATCCCAACTGAAGCAACAAACTCTCCCGCTTTAGTCCAGTGTCGTTCTTCTTTCTTGGTCACAGGTTTTTAGAGTGATGTGGACCGACTCTGCTGAGCTTGGTGGTACATATCTTGCTGGAAATAGTGTAGAAAAAGAGGCAGTTCTTTCAAAATTAATGTCTGAACTGAACGGCAAGCAGGATCATTTCAATGGAACTTTTTCCGAAATAGTTCTTTAATGTTCGTTCAAGATGTGTTCCCACAAACATCAGGAACACTTAGAAATAAACTCTTTGGGCATTTTAAACTGCCTTTTATTTATTATCTTGCTTCAAAATGCTTTTCAGTGTTTAGGAATTCTGCCTATTCATTATTCGCAGTAACCATTCATCCATGTATGTATTTAACAACTCTGTTTTGAAAGTCTCCAAATCTGTTTTGAAAGACTGGTGAGGTTCTGAGCTTACCTTGGTAAACAAGACATTGTCCAATATATAATATTCTGCATGTGATTTTTTAACTTTCCTATGAAACTTTCAAAGAAATTATAAGGCATCCTTTAGTAACTTTAAGTTCCTGTACCCAAGCAGCTTCAGGCAGAAGCTTCTACATAATTTTTAAAAAGCAAGATAGAATACATTCCGTCTACTTTAAAGGATTTATTTACATTCCTCCATAATGTGTTCAGCACAAGTTGATGGGCTAAGTGGCCAGTTATGTGCCCGGGGCACTTTTCTAGTTGATAAGAAAGATTTTCATACATACGTTTGAACAGCATTTGATAAAATATCCATTTGTACACCTATTTTAGATGATAGCATACAACTATATATACAATCACTGATAGATGGGAAAAGTGTTTATCCTGCTGAAGATTTTGGATTTCAGATTCCTTGGTCTCATTATTGCTTCACTCGCATCTGTCAGTGAAACCACTGGCAGTTCTGCCTTCTTGAAGGAAAATCGTTGAGGTGTCCTATCATCTGGACCTGAGAAGAATCTTAAATGTCATATTATTCAGCCCCAAACTATTAGTTTAGGAAACAGAAGCCAGAAGGATGACGTGGTGTGTCTGATACCGCTGTTGATTATAGTGAGAAAAGTCACCAACATGGTGGCACTGCATTCAAAACTTCCCTCTTCCATATATCAGCCAGCCTTCCATTCTCTTCACTTACGACAAATCACTTTAACTTCTGTGTGTTGGTTTCACTCCCTGTTTAAAAAAAATAGCAAAATTAAATTTAAAAGAAAAAGCAGAATGAAAGCAGTGGTAATTACTGCAATATTTACTTTTTATCAACTTATGGTGGACTTACAAAATTGGATGCTTGTAAAGCATATTGCAGCCCACAAAAATTAAGTGGTTATAATGTGGTTGTTTGGCAGCAGAGTTTGGTTTAAATAACACTTAACTACATGCTCATCAAACATTGTTCATATGATATATGCTATGATTGTGAATAACCATTTTACAAATGAAATTTTATAATAAATCTCTTTGCAAGCTGGGAATTTCCTGAACCAATGACCATTCTTTTCTTTTGGCTTGTAGCTGTAGTATGTTGGGTTTGTGGCTAACAGTCACGATCCTGGCTGCTGGATGTCTTACAGAGATAGTGGAGCCAAGAGTATGCCTGTATGTTCCCCTGAATTTGTGTGCGGTGCCACAGTCTGCAGAGATCACCATTTATTCCTATGGAATCACTGATGAAATATTTTAATTCTTCAATAATTGATAAATTGGTAAATCCAATTTACCACTTGGATCACATGCTGTCATAGATAATATTATGATCTGAAAGAAAAAATAAACCATTGTTTGTGATTTCATTCCTCCTTAAACATAACTTGAAGCAGTAGGTTACCAGATGTGTCTATTGGGACCAAGAACGACTATTGCATGAAATGGGGAAAGTTAGATAAGGTGATTTCCAAAGTAGATAGTTCTTACCCTAGTTCATTCTATAGATCATATGATGTCCTCAAGAAGGTTTCAAAGTCAAAGATAGGAAAGTGAGCCCAAGACAGGTCATCAGTCAGGAAGGTAAGATGAAAATTCAGATATGAGATATAGAGTCAAGCAAGGCAGTGAAGGAACCTGGGGAGTCAAGAATGAGAAGCAGAGTAGAAAGAATGATATGGTCAGTGGTTCTCACAGTTTAGGGAGCTCAGAATCACCTGGTGGACTTATTAAAATAATAGTGCTGGGCTCCACCCCCAGCATTTCTGCTTCAGTAGGTCTGGAATGAGGCCTGATAATTTACATTTCCCACAAATTCCCAGCTGATGATGCTAATCCCGGGACCACACTCTGAGGACAACAGTTGTTCAAGATGAATCCCAGAGTAAGTGATAGTACCTCCAGGGATTTAGTGAGCTCCTGGGATACTTGGTTGGGCAAACTCAGTTCACCAAAGAGTTAGGCTCAGAATAAAAAACATCTTGACTTTTTCTTTCATTTTAATTCACTTTTTTAAAAGCATCAAATTCATAACCCAGAGTAATGACTATATGAACCTCTTTCTGTATTAAAATGTAAAATATGAACTTATATTCTTATCATATAAAACATAAATCAAAATTATTCCCTCTCTATGAAAAATGACATAGTTCATATTTTTGTAGTTTAACAACTCATGCAGTGTTCTGGTTATTAAGATCGTGTGCTCTGAAGACAGTCTAGGGTCAGATATTGATTTTACCACCTGCTTTGTGCCCTGAGGTCATAAGTTTCTTGAACTCTCTGAGCCTTCTTTGCAAAGTGGGGATATTACTAATTGCATACAGTTGTTGTGAGGATTAAATGAAGTAACGAATTTAACAACTTACTGGAGTTCCTGGCACACAGTGTTAGTTATTACTGGAACACCAAAATAAATGCCTTCATTGAGGAATGTGACTTTGTATATAACACTTCGGAGTTATCTCAGGTTTAACCTGATAGGTTGCTCTCTATATCTATAATTCATTACAGCTCTTCTGCCAAGAATAGCCCTGAGTTTGGCATGAGATTATAAATTATATATAAACAATGAGATTCAGAAGTCAAAGTGATTATAGATAGCAAAGGATCTAAAATTGCCTCTAGCAAATTTCATGCAAAGAAGGAAAACTACCGTCGGTTTCAGGATAGTTAGGAGCATCAAACCTGGACCAGAGCATGGGACAGGACTGCTCTGGTCTCCCGGTCGAGAGGCTGGGAGCTGGGACGTCCACTCCCTTAGCTACATTTGCTCTTCCTAAGGCTGTCTCCCATACAAAAGCTGGCCAGGCAAACACAAACACTAAACGCTGAATTAGTAAAAAAAGAAAAGAAAAATTGAAATTCCCATCCATATCAGAACGTTTGTAAAAGGGAGAGAAGCCTTTGCATCTCATATGCTGACTCCTTGTTCATCTCCCTTGTCTTATTTTGGAAGCTTTAACAACCACCCTCCACAGCCCAATCTTTCAGTGGTTTCCACCAGCAATTTAGGCCTCCCTGGCCAGGCTCACTGAATTACAGGCTTCGGAGTCAACGCTCTGTGGGAAGACGCAAATAGACTGTGGCTGCAGTTCTGCTTGCAGAGGGGCCTAAAATGTCAAATCTAAAATGCAAAGAACTCTGGACACTGGGGGATGGGCAGAACGGGCCCACTGGGCAGTGCAGCTCTGGCACAGACCGCCTGCAGTCAGGTCAGATGTTACTCGGCGAGAGCCCAGGTCCCAAGGCCGATCTACAGTGGCCTGCTGAAAACTGTGAGGCGCCCAGGTTACCCCTGCTCCGTACCAACTGACAGTGAATCGAGGGCCTCCCATAAGCCCCTCAGCTTTGATAATCTGCTAGGAAAACTTGCAGAACTCAAGAAAGCACTGTAGTTATCATTACACTTCTACGATAAAGGATACAAATTGGGCCCAGCCAAATAGACATTTAGGGAGAGGTCTGAAGCATGTGTGTGTGTGAAGCATGTGTGTGTGTGTGTCATGAACCAGGAAACTCCCTCAAGCCACAGTGACCAGAGTTTTTTTGAGTTTCATTCTATAGATATAATTGATTGGATCACTGGCAACAGGCTAAGACTCCAAGACACCTCACCTCCAGGGAGGTTGGGAAGTCAGACTGGTGTCAGAGCTGAAAGTCACGAGTTTAGTCTTTCTATCATAGCCAGTCCCCATCCTGAAACTACTTAGGGGCCATAGTGAATCAGCTCATCAGCATAAATCAGGTTTGGCTCCAAGGGCCCACTATAAATAATAAAGAAACTTCAGAATTCTAAGGGATTAGAGGTTCCCTTTTAGGAACGCAGGACAAAGATCAGACAAGTTCTTTATTATACAATATATGGAAAATAGAATTGAAACTATTTTAAGTCAGAAAAAATGAAGGCCAACAATTCTGATCTTTTATGGTGGAGAAACAACTGGAAAATGTCATTTGATTTAAAAATACATGGTCTTTAAATATCACTAGTCTTTAATTTGCTGTTCACTCACTTGTTTCCTTCACTTATTCATTCATTCAGCAATATGTATTGAGCACCTCCTGTGCTAATCATTGAAGATATAGTGTTGCTCTGTCAATGAAAAAAAAATCTATTTGTACAGTTGATCCTCAAACAAAGTGAGGTTTAGGGGTGCCAGTACCTTACAGGGGCTTCCCCCTGGCTCAGCAGTAAGGAATCCTCCTGCAGCGCAGGAGGTGCAGGTTCGATCCCTGGACCGGAAAGGTCCCCAGGAAAAGGGCATGGCAACTGTTGACTAAATAGATGCAAAGTGAGAGCTGCAAGTTAAGTTTTAATGGGGTAAAAGGAAGACTGCTGCCCAGGAGACAGCACCTCAGAGACCTCTAAGGAACTGTTCAAAAAAGGCAGTGGGGAAGGTCAATATATAACATTTTGGTGAAGGGGGAATTCAGAGCAATCAAGTACCTACTTTACAAAAGGTTTTCTGCTAGTCATGAGGAGCTGATGTCACCGTGAAGGGATTCAGTGCTTTTCTAGAAGTGAGGAGATGCATGGATTTGGATCATGAAATCAGTTTCTGAAAATATCTGACTATCTAAAGGCTTGCTCCACCAGTTTCCCTGGAGCACAGAGTGCCTCACTCTCCACCCTGAACTGCCTTCAGGGCATGTTGAGGGTCAACAGCTGCAGCAGCACAGAATTCAGTCTCTGCAGAGGCAGGCGGCCACTGCCGTCAGCAAGCACCAATCTGTAGTTGACACAACCCACTCCAGGAGTCTTGCCAGGAAAATCCCGCAGACAGAGGAGCCTGGTGGGCTACAGTCCATGGGATGGCAAAGAGTCAGACACCACGGTGCAACTAAGTGCACACATGTGTGCGCACGCACACAAACACACGCACACGCACACACACACACACAATCCACATATAACTTTTGACTCCACCCCCCCCCACCCAAACTTTACTCAGACTTCACTGTTGGCCAAAAACCTTACTTTTTTTTTTTTCCTCTTTGGCTTTTTGTTTGTTTGTTTTGTTTTGGGCCGTGTTGGGTCTTCACTGAGGCATGCAGGCTTCTCTAGTTGTTGCATGGGCTTAGTCACTATGGAACGTGGTATCTGAGTTCCCAGACCAGGGATTGAACCCATGTCTCCTGCATTGGAAGGTGGATTCTTTTTCACTGGCCCACAACAGAAGTCCCCAGAAGCCTTACTGCTAACCAGTTGATTAACACATATTTTGTATGTTATATGTATTATATATTCTACAATAAAGTGAACTAGACAAAAGAAAAATATTGTTAAGAAAGTCATAAGAGAAAATGCATTTACAATGTTGCTGATGAATTTACGGTTCTTGCTTTGTCATGAAAGAATTCAGAGATGAAGTGATAGTAAATGGATGTCTTTAAAGGCAAACACACTTCGCAGAGTGTGGGCCATCTCAGAAAGCAAGAGAGAGCCTCAGTATACAGTGTGGATAGTTTTCATGGACTGGGTAATTTCATAGGCTAATTAGTGGGAGGATTATTCCAATTATTTGGGGCAAGAGGCAGGGATTTCCAGGAATTAGGCCACAGCACAAGATTTGACCTTTTATGGTTGGCCTCAGAAATGTCATGGTGCCAATGGGTGTGGCATTTAGCGTGCTAACAAGCGTAAGATGAGGTGCTAGATTTACTGCAAGTTGACACTTCCGTCATCTTGGACACAGTTATTTCTAACCAGTCTTTGTCATGGTTATATCATGCCTTCCCCCCTTCCCTCCTGTTTCAACCATATATTTATTTACTATTTATTTATCAAAAAAATCCACAGGCCCACACAGTTCAAACCCGTGTTGCTAAAGGGTCAGCTGTATTATGTGGAAAAAAGGAAAGATGAACTATTTGAAATTTCTTTCTCATTTTAATTCCAATTGAAATGAGTCTGAGTTCTGAGATAATTGTTAATTTTGCTTGTCAAAAATAACATTAAGAGAGCTCCCAAAGTATAAAATATTAGAAGTCAAGCTTAGGTTTATGAAGAATTGCGGAGACAGGGGTGGTAGAAAAAAATATGGATGTTTGTTTAACCACAAAGCTGCCATTTGGTCTTATGTTTTTAAACAAAATCAAGAAGTGCTTTGAAATGTGATGTGTTTTAAACTGTTCTTTTTTTGCTTTCCTGTAATTGGAGCAACATACTAATTTCTACAAGTTGTGACTACTAACAGAGAGCAATCACCTCACAGACTTGTACCGAAGAGATGAGACCATCCGGGTGACAGGACACGGCCACGTGCAGAGTCCCCGCTTCCCAAACAGCTACCCTCGCAACCTGCTTCTGACCTGGCGGCTCCACTCCCAGGAGAAAACAAGGATACAGCTAGCCTTTGACAATCAGTTTGGATTAGAGGAAGCGGAAAATGATATCTGTAGGTGAGTGTGAAATAAAATCCATATTAGGGTAAAATTCCAAGGTGAAGAAAAGGTTTAAAACAGTGCATCCAAGTTCTCATTCGGGCCCTATCCAAAATATGTGACTTCTTTTTCAAAAAGCCTTTATGTCCGTCCTAATGTACAACATAAATTGAAGCACAGTCTCTATGGAAGCCTTAACCTGGCATGACTCACAGAAGCTCACCCCTGCAGCTGGCAGAGCCAGGCTGTGTGATTTCCAGAGAAGGGGGTTCTGGGTGATTCTTTTTTTTCTGGGCCAGGCCTAGAACCACCTTTGTGAGCAGCTGGTCACATCCGGTGTCCCAGGTCATCTGCAACCCTGTCCCGTGCTCGGGTGCGAGCTTCCCAGGAGTTAAGGAGTGTATCCCCTGCCGGGCTCCAGGAACTGACCCAGCACTGGGAGAGGGTGGTGGTGAGGACCCTGCCAGGGCCTTACCTGAAATCGTAATTTTAAGGCCTCAGATACGTGTAAGAAGAAAGAAGGCAAGCTCCCGGGGCCAGCGCACTCCTCAGAGGTCTGTTCCTCCCTGCAGTTTCATGGTCAGCAGAAAATGAAAGCTCCTCCCTTTTTAGCATATTTTTCAGAGCGAGGCTTGGCTGTTGTTCTCAGAATTGTCCACTCTCAGCATCATACTCCCTTAATTAGCATGGGTAAGATGCGGAGGGTGTTTTTTCCTCGTTGTACTTTACTGCGTGCACTTGTTCTGCATTGCCAACGAACTGCTACTAAACTGCTAAATCCTTTCAGTAGGTTTATTTTACTCTGAATAATAAAAATCAGGTGCCTCAAATTTGGCTATCCTTTGTTGCATGTTTATTACACTGACAGCATTTATTATGTTGCTATTTTTTTCAAGAATAATAGCACCAACTATTACTTTCTAGGACCATAGACTAGGCTAATGTATGCCGGAAAGTAAAGATGAATACATGCAGGAGGAGCCAGTTAATATTTACAGAGAGAATAAGCTTGAGGAGATCTTATGTCTTTTCAACCTTGAAAGGGAGAATTCATTTTCTGTGCTTAAAAAAAAAGAGAGAGAGAGATCATGGAAACAAACAAAAAGCCAGTATTAAAAGTTTATTAAAGATGATGTCATTGAAGAGATACTGGTCTCCACTCCCACGCAGGGTTTTGATCTGGAAGTGACTAAACCCTCTGGCCGACAGAGGATGAGATGGCTGGATGGCGACACCGACTCGATGGACATGAGTTTGAGTAAACTCCGGTAGCTGGTGATGGACAGGGAGGCCTGGCATGCTGCAATTCATGGGGCCACAAAGAGTCAGACACAACTGAGCAACTGAACTGAACTGAAACCCTCTGGACATCCTGACCTTAAAATTAGGAGAGGAAATTAAGGACGATTTTTCCCCCAGTTGTTGGTCAATTGCTAAGTGGTGTCCAACTCTTTGCAACCCCATGAACTGCAGCACACCAGGCCTCCTTGTCCCTCACCATCTCCCAGAGTTTGCTCAAATTCATGTCCATTGAGTCAGTGATGCCATCCAACCATCTCATCCTCTGTCCTCCCCTTCTCCTCCTGCCTTCAATCTTTCCCAGCATCAGGGTCTTTTCCAGTGAGTCAGTTCTTCGCATCAGGGGGCCAAAGTATTAGAGCTTAAGTTTCAGCATCAGTCCTTCCAATAGGTATTCAGGGTTGATTTCCTTCAGTATTGACTAGAAGATCCCCAGACCAGTCCTTAAATCAAGCTGCTTCTAAAAATTTATAGAGGGAGTTAAAGAAGTAAAAGGTAGAGGAGAGAGGAAGAAGGGGAAGAGATCAGGACCCTCCCTGAAAACCAAAATGGAGCTTCGAGAGTGAAAATTGTGCTAATAGGTTATCTAAATAGCAAGTGACCTCTTGTGTTATTAAAGTTTCAAGTACACTCTTGCTTAGTGTAGTAAATATGATTCACATATATTGTATATAAAATGAAATGAAGTTGCTTCTTCCCATCTGTTGCAAAACTTCCTTGATGTCTACATTGTAATATTTATTGCTCTAATGATGATTCTATCTTAGTACCTTTCACTTTCCAAGCCCCATATATCAAGTAGTTAATTTGCAGAGCGCTGAATAGATATTCAGCTGATAAAATTACATAAGCCTTCTTATTGTGCTCGTTAGGAAACTGAGGCAAAGGAGATAAAGGCCCCACCGATTATTTTCAGTGAAACTGAGTCACCATCTTGTTATGCTCGCCTGCTTCTTAGTCCACTCTGGCCCACCCAGTAAGAGCTCTGAGGTGTATGGGTTAGACTAGCTAAGTTGTATTGGGTTTTCTTCACACTCAGATGTGATGGTCCTCATGCTGACTCCTTTTGGCAATCATGACAGGAAAATGTAAAGTAGATAGGAGACTTCCTGCACTGTTCACCCTGAATGTTTGCCCTGAGACTTTAGCATCTCAAGTCACATGGGGGACAGGTGAATGAAGGACGCGACCCTGATGATCAGAACTGAAAGGCACGGACTTCAGCTCTCAAGTAGAATGTTTTAAGATTTTGGGTATCTCAAAATAGAATAAGTGATTCCTAAAAGATGCCAGTTCTGTCTCTGAACATGTTTTACTCTTCAATGAAAGAGTTGGGTATTGTGCAGGGACTTTGAGGATCTAACGGCTCCATGGAATATCTAAAATGCCTCTCCTGTCTTTTTCAATCCTGAGATACTCTGTTTCTCTGACCAGTGTCAATGATGAACCCGTGGTCTTACCCACATTCACACACAGCCCAGATATCTCCAGTACTGGCTAGGGCACATCACTGCTAAAGGCATGTGCTTTCGATTATGATAAATGTCATTGTTTATGATACAATCCCTTCAAAAGATAGGTTCCACAAAGAGAAAATAGTTGTTTATTTTATAATTTTACCACTTATTTTCTACAATGAAATTGCTGATTTTTCATGCTGTGTAGGTATAGACAATTTCCTTTCCTCAGGAAATGCTGGATGTGGTAAATTAATTCCAAGTGGGAATTTGTTTAAAAAATTGATATAGTGAACATGCGGGTATATAATTGAAGCTACAGGCTTCCCCAGTGGCTCAGTGGTAAAGTATCTGCCTGCAATGTAGGAGATGCTTGTTCAGTCCCTGAGTCGGGAAGATCGCCTGGAGGAGGGCCTGGCAACCCACTCCAGTATTCTTGCCTGGAGAATCCCATGGACAGAGGAGCCTGGAAGGTTACAGTCCATAGAGTCACAATGAGGGGACATGGCTGAGGCAACTGAGCATGCACGCACGCACACAACTGGAGCTATATCTCCTAAACTATGACAAGAGATTATATTTATTGGTTTCTCCAGGAAAACTTTTATAAGCTAGATGCTCAGAAAGTAGCCTATTTTGATTTTTGACAATTTAGAAAGAGTTATGAGGCTTCTCTGTTAGCTCAACTGGTAAAGAATCTGCCTGCAATGCAGAAGACCCCTGTTCAATCCCTGGGTTGGGAAGATCCCCTAGAGAAGGGATAGGCTACCCACTCAGTATTCTTGGGCTTCCCTGTTGGCTCAGAGGGTAAAAAATCTCCCCATACACTATTTACAATAGCTAGGCCATGGAAGCAACCTAAATGTCCATCAGCAGACAAATAGATAAGACAGCTGTGGTACATATACACAATGGAATATTACTCAGCTATTAAAAAGAATGCATTTGAATCAGTTCTAATGAGGTGAATGAAACTGGAGCCTATTATACAGAGTGAAGTAAGTCAGAAAGAAAAGCACCAATACAGTATATTAATGTATATATATGGAATTTAGAAAGATGGTAATGATGACCCTATATGTGAGACAGGAAAAGAGATACAGATGTAAAGAACAGATTTGGACTCTGTGGGAGAAGGCGAGGGTGGGATGATCTGAGAGAATAGCATTGAAACATGTATATTATCATATGTGAAATGAATTGCCAGTCCAGGCTCAGTGCATGAGACAGGGCGCTCAGGGCTGGTGCACTGGGATGACCCTGAGAGATGGGATGGGTGGGAAGGGAGGTGGGAGGGGGGCTCAGGATGGGGAACACATGTACACTCGTGGTGGATTCATGTCAGTTTATGGCAAAAGCCACTACAATTGGAGCCTCCAATTAAAAAAAAAAAAAAAAAGAATCTCCCTGCAATGCAGAAGACCTGGGTTTTGATCCCTGGGTTGGGAAGTTCCCCCGGAGGAGGGCATGGCAACCCACTCTAGTATTCTGGCCTGGAGAATCCCATGGACAGAGGAGCCTGCTGGGCTACAGTCCATGGGGTTGCAAAGAGTCAGACATGACTGGGCAACTTTCACTCACTCAAGGAGGATAGGCTGAAAGTGTATAAATTTTTTCCTCAGAATAGACTGTTGAAGTTTGAATTTGAGAAATCCGAAGAGCTGGTTTTTCTTCTAAACTTCATTTCAGATAATAGGTCATGAGAAATCACATATGTTAGTTTTAAGTTCTCAATGAAAGTATGAATTTCAAAGTCTATTTTAATCAAAGCTTATTTATGTTAAATTGGTACCAGGTATGATTTTGTAGAAGTTGAAGACATATCTGAAACCAGTACTGTTATTAGAGGACGATGGTGTGGACACAAGGAAGTTCCTCCAAGGATAACATCAAGAACAAACCAGATTAAAATAACGTTCAAGTCTGATGACTACTTTGTGGCTAAACCTGGATTCAAGATTTATTATTCTTTTGTGGTAAGTAGCTTAACCACCTTATGATTAAAAGCAGACACTGGTTAAATGAAGTTTAGAGATGATTTTCTGTGATTAAATTCAGCGGTGTGAAACTGAACGGACTGTGTTAATTGTCTGTGGTATGCTTTGTCCCTGCCTTGTGGCCAAAATGTTAAAACTTTCTTTAGTGAGGAATGCCATTTTAGATCTGTTAAATCAATGCCTGGGGTCCAAGCATTTTGAAAGAAAACACAGTGAATAGAAAAAGTAAAATTGTTTACAGTAAAGCATATACCATTTTCCCTTTGATTCAGCAAAATAAATGTACAGCCAAAGAGAAGTTATGTGATATTTGAGAAATTTTCTATGTAATTCCAATCACAGAAGAGTTCCAATGATTTTAGGTTAAATTATGACCCAAATTTGGGAATGATCTATATTATAATCATAGAACCTCAGAGTTAACAAGCATCTTAAAGACTGGAATATAATTCAGGACCCAAAGGTTGATTTTTGCTTACTCAACCCATGTTTATTTTTGCTCTCACGTCTGCTTAAGCACCTCAGCAGCCATTTTAAACTTTAAATGCTTCTGTTAGAAGATGTTCAACCTCATATTGAGGTATAATCTACCTTGTAGTTAAGTCTAGTTGTTGGGTCATACATGGTCATGGATCTTCTTTATTCAGTCATTCATTAGTAAAACAATATAAAGTTCCTTGGAGGAGGAAATGCCAACCCACTTCAATATTCTTGCCTGAAAAATTGCGTGGACAGAGGAGCCTGGCGGGCTACAGTCCATGGGGCCACAAAACAGCTGGGCACACACACAGGTAAAGTTCCTGCTTATTATCAGACACTCCGATAGGTGTAGTAGATACAAGCCAAGCAAGAAGACAGGATTGTTGAACCTCCTGGAGTTGATAGTCTGGTGGAAATGGCAGTTAAAAAGCAGTAACAACTAATGACGAGTAATAAGACAGAAGGACTGGGTGTTGCAGATGAAGCACAGGGAGAAATTGGGATAATTTTGCCTATGCATTACCTTTAGGATAGATTAAATATCTCTGAATCCTTGGGTCATTCATAGCATATTGCCTCTTGCTCACCTGGCAGCATCACTAACTCTCATTCAGTTTATTGCTATTCCTTTTCAAAATGTGGTTGCCAAATAGAACACAGTACTACAAATGGAGTCAATTTGTGGGTTTTTTCCTCTTATGAGTTAAATTTAGAGTAGGAAAAAATCTTGATTTTTTCAAATCTAATGTGGTTTCTTCTCTTTTTTTTTTGCATTATGATGAGTTATTGAATACTAAGTGAATTCTATATCAGAATACTATAAATGAAAAACAGCATGTGGTAATCCTGGTTCTGCTTTAATTTGGGAATAATCCATCATGCGTGATATACATTACTGCATACTCATGCAGTGCTGCTCAGCATTAGAATGGAAGTATGAACCTTTGGTTTCTGCATTTCTTTGTTTTTAATGTGTTCAGTGATGCATCTGTTCTCAATTTTTCATGGACAAAGCGGTCTCAGCATGTTGGAGTGGTGATGTGGCAGAATGGCTCAGTTAAGGACCTGTTTTATTCCCTCAACGTATCAAGGCCTGTTAGTGCTCATGTATATGCTTTTTGTGAAGCTTTGGTTATGACTAAGTTAAATGATCCATAAGTCAGTTAGAAACATGCTAACTCTAATATTATGTCTTTAAGGCAAAATAACTCCTTTTCGTTGAAAAAGGCAGTGCAGATGTGGATTTAAGGAAAAGGGAGTATTTTCGTTTGAGGTGTTCTGGCTTATAGTGAAGGCTCGTCACTCATTTCCTGGCTGCTGTTAAGTGGAGTATTGGACAGACTGTAGTTTGGATGTAAACTCTTTGGCATGACTCCACTCACTTACTTATTCACCTCCACCAGTACATTCAGTTGTGTTTTATAGAAATGATGGTTGTCGTACCTTTTTTTGTTATACCAGCCTCTTGGTCTGCATTTATTGCAAATAGCTTCATCTCTCTTTTCACTCCTAATAGGCTTCTGGCACTAAATATGATCAATTAGGGCCAAAGTGCTTTGGTGGCTGAATTCCAAGATAGAGTGGGCATAACCTTCAGGTGTATATAAACTCTAGATCTGTGGGACTTTTTGATAAACTCTTCTATTTGAACCTTGTTCAACAGGGATCATTTATGGCTTGACCAATGTTTTGGAAAGGTCATTTTATTCATGTTTAAATTTTTCTTGGAGAAACTTTAAAGCAGAGTTTATGAAATCAAATGCTACAGACACCAGACTTAAAACTCTTAGTGAGCCCTATATAAAATTAGAGGGAGACAGTGGGATTAAAAATAGCAAGGCTTGATGTATATAAGTCATATCATTATGCTGCCCACATTATACAGTGCTGTATGTCAATTATATCTCATGAAACTAGAAAAAAATGACAAGCCTTCTTTAGGTGTATTTAAATAATGAATTTTAAAATGTTGGACAGACAGACCTACAAAGCCCCTCGAATTTGGAGACAGCTGTTTTGCAATTCCTCCTTTAAGGCATGACAGGTGCTGGGGAGATTTGGACTGATGGTTCCCGAGCAATCCCCGTGCTCTTAGAAAATGGCACATAGCTATTCGGATAGGTCAAAAGCACCTCCCTTCTCATCTCCACCTTTCCACTTCTCAGCCTTCCATCAAACACCTCTCTCCTTCCTACGTCATGGCTCTCCAGGTATTCAAGGGCATCCCGGGAGGCTGTAAGTTACAGGTTCCCAGGACCAAAAGAGCCCACTGCACTAGAATCATATCTACGTGGTTCATGCTTGTAACATTTTTAGAATAAGTATGGTGTAATTTTTAGTCTATTTTTCACTCCTGCAAAGTGTGGGAGACTGACTAGTGGGGTTTGGTTAGCAATTATTCTTACAGTTGCTACAGTTTTGTCTGATGTGCTAATTCAATCATCTATCTTTTTTTCCAACACCTATCACAGTCTTTCCTAGGGCAAGGCAGGACAGCCATAGGGGACCACATTGCCATAAAGCATATTTCGATTCAAAGAATGTTTCCCCAACTATTAATGTGTGATATAGAATGAGTCTCTTACCTTTTGGTTTTATATACATAAAACGGGGATAATAATTGGAGCTGATGTGAGATTTTAAATTAATAGCAAATACTTACAATAGCATGTAGGATGTGTGGAAGTGCTCAATAAATAATGGTGATAATGATCCTCTCTTTGCCATCACTAAGTGTGTGTGTGTGTCTCCTCCAGATATAATTGATAGCAATGAACTATTTGAGGGTAGGACAAGTGTCCTGTGTGTATTCTACCCAGTACCTTATACATGGCTAGTTATGATGTTTGTTGGATTGACTCCTACTGAGAAAATGATTCAATTTCATATTTCAATTTTTTCTCTCTTACTGAGTTTTCTTTCCTAATTTCACTCAGTTAGGGAGGATAGTTAACCATCAGGGCTTCCCAGGTGGCACAGTAGTAAAGAGTCTGCCTGTCAATGCAGGAGGTGCAAGAGACATGTGTTCAGCCTCTGGGTTGGGAAGATCCCCTGGAGTAGGACATGGAAACCCACTCCAGGATTCTTGCCGGGCAAATTCCATGGACAGAGGAGCCTGATAGGCTATAGTCTATGGGGTCGCAAAGAGTCGGACACGACGGACCACACAACACAGTAAAAACAACAGACACCATCAGAGAGCATAATGAAGCAGAACGGATAATGTTATCAAACTGTTAGCAAAATGTGTTTGTCTAAATAAATTAGGCTCTGCCATTGCAAATTTAGTTTGTTGGGGAATGAATGGATTGACTGGGTTGTTAGGAATCTCTTTTTGAAGACCATTAAGTAGATTATTGGGAAGGTGTCAATTATCAGACTCCAAGCATGTGGTGTGCAAACACGTCTGCAAGCATGTGTGTGAATTTCAGCTCTGCTTCTTACTGAGCAAAGGCTCAGTTTTGTCATCTGTAAGACTGTGATCATGCTGCCTGACATACAATTAACTAGTTATTGGGTTAAGCTAAGTAACTTTTGTAAAGCACCCTGCCTGGAACTTAGTAAAATTACACAAATATCTACTGCTCTTATTGTTATCATTATCACTGGTATAATTATTAATGTATCATCAGGTGATAAGTGAACTTGGCAGACCTGTACAAACAGCCCCATTGTCATTGTGTGTGTGTATGTATGCACATATTCACATACCTCTGACCATAATTCACTTCCAACCTCCAAAGTAAAAGCATTTTATTTCATATTGTGACAAGCATTAAAAAAGCCTTTTATTTGTATATATGTTTTTAATGAAAGTGAAAGTGAAGTCGCTCAGTCTTGTCTGATTCTTTGCGCTCCCATGGACTATAGCCCCCCAGGCTCATCCATCCATGGAGTTTCCCAGGCAAGAATACTGGAGTGGGTTGCCATTTCCTTCTCCAGGGGATCTTCCTGACTCAGGGATCGGACCCAGGTCTCCCGCATTGGAGGCAGATACTTTTACCATCTGAGCCACCAGGGAAGCCCATGTTTAATGAAAAGTATATTTTAATTCAAAAAATTATTTTTAAAACTTGTATTGAAATATAGATGACTTACAACATTAAAATATTAAATATTAAAGTAAAAATTAAATTACTTGAAAGCTAGCCCATTTTTGTTTTATTAACAAACTCTAGTTTATTTTTTTAATTGAATTTAATAATACATTATAAACATTTTCTAAGATAAAAAAGCAATTTTATGTGTTACTTAACTATGTACCTCTGTAGTTTGAATCAACTTCAAGTAGCAGTTAAAATTTCCATTGAGGTTTAAACTTCACATGAATCATGGTTTTGCATTATAAATAATTATTTAAAATAGATGCAGAAAGGGAAGGGGATGAAAAAGAAGAAAATGAGGATGCAAAGAAAAAGGAAGAATAAGGCCAATGAGTTAATAACGAAGATTCTGATTTATAAGAGCTTTCACAGATTCTAATTTTGCTCACCTAAAACTTACCAGTTGGTGAAACAAAAACAAAGTAATGATGGGCAATTCATTATTATTCCTATAAACTAAATTCTCAAAGCTAGAAATTAAAGGACCTCATCCACTTTCTCTACAAAATGTGGAAATTCCATATTTATTTCCATTGTCAGATAAAAATTGTTGAAGGTTTTTGAACATCCCTGGTTGTTCTGACCACATCAGCCAGGACTGTATGGAAAGCCAAGGATTGTCAAGATGAGGATGGTGATCACATGGCAGATTTTCCCTCAGCTTCATTTCAGTGTATCCTACTGAAGGTGTGGCAACATAGAGATGTAGTATTATTTATTAAATGCCTACTGTGTGCTAGACCAAGCTCAGTCTAGGGTCCTGGAGATAGAGCTGTGAGAAAGACAGGCAGATCTCTGTCCTCAGGATCTCACATAGTTGTTGTTATTCAGTCACTCAGTCGTGTCCGCCTCTTTGAAACCCACTAGACTGCAGCACACCAGGCCTCCCTGTCTATCGCCATCTCCCGGAGCTTACTCAAACTCGTGTCCATTGAGTCGGTGATGCCATCCAGCCATCTCACCCTCTATCATCCCCTTCTCCTCTGCCTTCAATCTTTCCCAGCATCAGGGTCTATTCTAATGAGTTAGCTCTATACATCACGTGGCAAAAAGTATTGGAGTTTCAGCTTCAGCATCTGTCCTTCCAGTTCAGGGTTTATTTCCTTTAGGATTGACTGGCTTGCTCTCCTTGAAGTGCAAGGGACTCTCCAGAGTCTTCTCCAACACCGCAGTTCAAAAGCAGCAATTTTTCATCCTCAGACTTCTCTATGGTCCAGCTCTCACATCCATCCATGACTACTGGAAAAACCATAGCCTTGACTCTACTTTGCTGGCAATGTCTCTGCTTTTTAATATGCTGTCCAGGTTTGCCATAACTTTTCTTACAATGAGCAAGCATTTTAATTTCTTGGCTGCAGTCACCATCTGCAATGATTTTGGAGCCCAAGAAAATAAAATCTGTCACTGTTTCCGTTGTTTCCCCATCTATCTGCCATCAAGTAATGGATCCAGATGCCATGATTTTAGTGTTTTTTTTTTTAATGTTGAGTTTTAAGGAACTTTTTCATTCTCCTCTTTCACCTTCATCAAGAGACTCTTTACTTCCTCTTAGCTCTCTGCCATAAGTGTTGTGTCATCTGCATATCTGAGGTTATCACTGTTTCTCCCAGCAATCTTGATTCCATCTTGTGCTTCATTCAGCCTGACATTCCACATGATGTACTCTGCATGTAAGTTAAATAAGCAGGGTGACAATATACAGCCTTGTTGTACTCCTTTCCCAATTTTGAACCAGTCCATTGTTCCATGTCCGGTTCTAACTGTTGCTTCTTGACCTGCATACAGGTTTCTCAGCAGGCAGATCAGGTGGTCTGGTGGAAACAAACAATAAACATTTACGTAAATAAGAAAGTAAGTACATATATACAAACATAAATTTTTTGAGGTTCAATGGTAACTAGATAGAGGATACAAGAGAATATTGTAACAGAGGATGACTAGAAAAAGACCCACTTCACTTAGAGAGTCAAAGGAGATCTGTGTGTGTGAAATTTGAGTTGATATCAGAAGAGGAGCCAGCAGCACCAACACCATGGGCAAGTATGCGAGAAATGCTTTCAGAAAAAAGACAGCAAATGCTGAACCCTGGAACAGAAAACAGAAGAGTCTTTCCTCTGATAGCAGTGAATCTCTTGGCATCTTGGGATTCCAGCCACCGTAAGGAGGCAAATATAAGAGAGGGAAGTAAAACAGTAGCTGATTCCTCTCTCAGCCAAGTGTCAGAAGGTTTTCTTTTCCTCATCTGAGCCCATCCTATTTTGTATGTTTCTCAAATCTTTTAGTACTTAGACCAGGTGAGGTAGCTAAAATCAGAGAGTTAGCTCAGGGCAGATACTAAGTATCAACAAGATAAGAAAGTGTGGAGCAGAAAGAAAACCCAGGGTCATGGTCTGTGTCAGACAAGAGGATAGTACACACATACCCCCAAGGCCCCAAGTGAAGGTCGTAGCAGCAGAATGCCAAGTTGGCAAGTCCAGGGGCGTCAGAGGACTTTTGTTGAAGCAATCATTCCTAAGGCCAGAGTCGTCTTGTTGCAACATTTCTTAGGCGAAGGTAGATAAGTATTCTTATTTAAGGTTTTACAGATGTTCTAAAATTTCACCAATTACAGAGATCATTTTTTGATAAACTAGGAGTCTCATTGGGAAGGTTAAGTGAATCAGTTATTTTAATCAACTTGCCTTCAGAAAACCTGAATACATAATGAGAACTTTGATTGAGTTCTAATGAGAGTAAAGAGCAAAATTCAATATAGTCCTGGGGCAAAGGATAATTTAACACGGAGTATGGCTAGGTCTAGAAGCAAACGAAAATTTGAGGAGAATAAAGGGAAGTGGGCTCTTGCAGATGGGGTGGGGAGCAAAAGAGGAGGGTTAGGTAAAAACAGGATCAAGGAGGCAGGAGAAGACAAGAAAGTGAGGTAGAATGAAACCCTGTGATAGTATTTTCCCCTGTGGAATTCAGGGCAATTTTGCTAGTTGTATATTCGTTTCAATGCATTATTCAAAGGACTTTTTATTGGGCACCTATTATTTTTCATGCACTTTGATAAATACTGGGTAGTGAACAAAACACAACAAGGTTTCTATCCTCGTAGAACTTACAGTTTGGTAGACACAATTCTGATGATGATGATGATAAAAAAATATTTTATAATAATAAGAGCATATAACTCTGGGTAATTGTGAGAAGTAAATATACAGGGCAGTGTATGTGAAGTGTTTAATGCAGCATGTGGTATATGATAATCTGTTGCTATTAAACCATGCATTGCATGAAGACTGATTGTAAGAAAAATACAGACTCTTAGAGAATCAGTGCTTAGACCAACCCTCTTCTTTTATAAGTGAGGTGGTGAACTGGGTAAGGTTCAGGCTGGGTAACGTTTCTAGTGAAACAGTGAACACAGCTTGTGAGTTTGTGATCACAGAGCTTTCACGTATGTGTTGTTATCCAAGAGATATGAAAGCTGTGAACCCTATCCAAAGAAAAATAAATATATCTAAAGTTTGCACAGAGTACCAGGGAAACCCCTACATCTTATTTGTGACCACCCTTGGATGCAGTTCAGAACCCCACACATATTGCCTCTGCATGTTCTCTGATTTTGGGAATGTTTTCTTCCGTGTTGGCTAGCCCTCCCCAACATAAGCAGTGTTTGAAATAGTGCTTTATTACTGTAATTAATTTTCCTCATAAAACCCATGCACTAATCACATGAGCAGATGACTCCCCAGGTGCTGAGTAAACACATTTCCAACTTTGCGAGGGATGCTGTTTAATGACACTTGGACAGTCCAGTATCCTGTGTATCTAGCACTAAGTTATACGGACTTGCCACAAGTAAACTTTTATCCTTGAAAATCATAAAGTTGCACTGATATTAAATAACTGGACCTTTTTATATACATATCATTTTTTCTCTATAATTGTGCTTTTTGATGTACTAATATTTGGGTAGATGAAGAAAGTGAGAAAGTTGAAGAAGGAAAAAGCTATTCAATTATATTAGAGTTATTTGCATATTAAAAATGTGCTTAAAGCAGAGCAGTATTTCTTTCTTAAAAAGCTTTGAAGAAGTGAATCTCAGTAAGAAAATACCTCTACCTAATGTTCACTTATCAATTCAACAGATAATTCTGAGAACTTACTGTGGATAATAAGAAGAAAATTATATTCCTTTGAGGGAGAAAGACATATTAATTATAAAACACTGTGAACTGCAGTGATGAAATGTGCATGGAATATTCTGGGCACACAAGGAAGAAGAACTCTTAATCTCACAAAAAATGGGACTTGCTGCTATAAGGAAAGAAAAAAAGTTTTTTTTTCCTCTACCCTCCTAGGTTCTGTTTTGAACTGTGTAAATTAGACTGACAGAAACCAAATCAACAAGAAAGACGCAAACAGATTATTCACACGTACATCTCACACATGTGGGAGCACTCAGTGAGGAGTACTCAGAGTGGTGGTTAGAACCTGGGCTTAGATAACATTTTAACCAAAGGATAATACATTTTCAGAGAAGCTACAAGACAATGGAAAAGGACTTTGAAGATTCTAGGGCAGAGAATTTTGGAAAGGTAAATATATGGGAGAACAAACGGAAGCAAAGGATTAGTGAGATAAGTTTGTTATGTGGATTCCTCTGGTGCCTCACTAGGCTGCTAAGGGTGTAGAGTTGTCTCTGATGAGGGGAGAGATGCAACCTGTATAAACTTATATGCTTCTAGGCACATAGGGGGAGAACAGAGACCTTTCCTGAGCCTGCTTCTCAGTTGCCTTCAGCTCAATATAATTCTTAGACCAAAGTGGCATATTTGAGGGTGGCGTGTTCCACTACACTTCACTGGACTGGGTCAGAGAGGGGAGCAGACCCTGAGAAGAGAATGCTGCCTAAACAAAAGCACAAAGTCAGAGAAGCCAGACATTTCAGAGTATTCTGATGAGCTAAATCAAAGGGTTTCAGCTTGAGGCTGCTAAGCATTTACTACCTTTCTTTATTCTTGCCAGTAGAAAGGAGATGCATGCATGCATGCTAAGTCGTTTCAGTCATGTCTGACTTTTTGCAACCCTATAGATTGTAGCCTCCAGTCTCCTCTGTCCACGGGATTCTGCAGGCAAGAATACTGAGTGGGTTGTCATGGCTTCCTTCAAGAGATCTTCCCATTCCAGGGATCAAACCCACATCTCTTACTTCTCCTGCATTGGCAGGTGGGTGTTTTTCGTTTTTGTTTTTGTTTTTGTTTTTACCACTAGAGTCACCTGGGAAGCCCAGAAAACAGAAGTCAAAAGATGATCAAAGAAGCAACTTTATTAATGGTGGTCCATAAAATGCCAAAGCTCAGGACTTACTTGTAAAACTAGAGTGGAGAACTTGGCTGTGACCCAGTGCCAAAGTATAGGTGCACCAGTACTGTGATACAAATTCAGAATCAAGGATTCTTCCCAGGCTCTAGGGGATATACTGACGTGCCCCTCCAGCTTCATGGAAGATGACAGGCCTGGTTACAGATAGTCTCCAACAGTGGGGAGCAGGCGCTGAGGACAGGACAGCTGACTCCAGGCCCAGCTACGCTGAGCAGATGGAGTAGACGAGAGCTGAGACCCTTTCCAGGGGCTAACATCAGAAACAGGCCACCCCAGAGAGAAAAGGGGAGAGGGAATGGAGATGACGAAGGGAGGGGAGATGAAAGAAGTGATGAAGGGAAGGAATCTATGAAGGAGAAAAACAAAACTGCCTGGTAATGTCTTTATATCTGTGGGCCGAGGCAAGAACATGGAGAGAAGTGTTTCTCCTCCAGAAGAGCAAACAAAACTCTTTGTGCCCCTGACGGGTCCAAACCCACAGTGATTTGTGTGTGTGTGTGTGTGTGTGTGTGTGTTTTCAATCAGTCATCTTTGGTAACAGTCCTTGGGGACTCAGTCCTACCCACCTCTGGTCCTAAGGAGAACTGGGCAACCCCCTTCCTCTATATAAAAATCAGCCATTCCATCTGGGAAATTGAAGATTCCTGGAACACTGGGGAGACGCCAGTCTTCTCTCCCAGGTGAACCAAAGAATGACTAATCAATCATACAGACAGGATTCATTTAGCCTTGAAAATAACCACTCATAACATCCCTTTAGCAGTGGGAACATGGCGGATTAAGGCTGACCTTCATTCAACATTGCTTCTTTCACCTGTGAGAAAATTGAGTTATGTATTCAAAGTGACTCTTCCCTTATTTTGCAATTGAAAATAGGAGCCGGGCAAGAAAAAAAAAATTAAAAGAGAGATTGAAAAGGCATGGGAAAAGAGAGAGACATGAATACATGATCAGGTGATCAGTGCTGCTTGGCTGGGCCCTGCTCACCCCGCTTCCTGACTGGTCTCCTGCCTCCCATCTCCCTGCCTTCCATCGCTACTGCATGTGACTGCCAGAGGAAGAAACAGAGCTGTAATCAGGGCACTTCCAGCTGAAAACTTGTGAAGGATTTGCAGTTTCCTACGGAGTACTGTGCAGATGCCTTGCTCAGACACCGGGCCTTCTGTGTTCTGATCCTCTTCACACTCTAGCTTCGGTTCTGGCCTCTCCTTCCTCCGATTGCTCAGTCCAGACCTGCAGCTGTATGACCAGGCAGTCCATACTTCATGATTGTCCTCCCCTAATCTCTGCAGTTAACTCTCCCATGGATATTTCCTCAAGAATCCAAGCCCTCCTCCCTCTGTCAGACATATTCATGTCAAAGATACCACTTGTCCTTAGCTCCTCACCCACAAATATGCCTTCCCTTTGTCAGGCACCATCTTGCTAGTCTTTATCAACATTATGGTTTTTCAAAGAAGAAGTAATGTGTAGATATCCCAGCTGTTTTTGAAAATACAAATAAAAGTAAAAAAGAAAATTAAAACCTACCAATAGCTCCCATCATCAAGTACAACCACTGTGAATATTTTGGATCTTTCTTTCCAGCTATTTTCTTAACCCATAGAAACCTATGCACAGGTCTAAGCATCTCCATTGGAGTGAAAGCTCCTGGAGGGTTGGGAGCACCTTATTTTGGTAGGTCTCTCATGGGGCATTGTACTAAGTAGGTCTTAACATGTTTCATTGCTGAACCAACAAACATTCATTGAGTACTTGTGATGCATCTGATCACTTGGAGTAGAAGCAACATATTGGGTTGGCCAAAAAGTTTGTTTGCGTTGTTGCATAGGCTGCTAGAGAAAAGCCTAAATGAACTTTTTGGCCAACTCAATATAAAAGCAATCCCCAATGATCTATAAAGAGACAACTGATTGTCTTTTTTCAGACTTAGGGCCAGAAAAACTCACTTGCTCTCACTCTATTGTTATAATCATATCAATTTACCAACGACCCTCAGTGGTTTGGTCCAAGATTCACTGGGCATTGGAAGGAGTGGGGTGTGAATGGAGGAGTAGTGGCCACTAGAGGGGTCAAATGTCAGGGGAATTGTGGAATGGAACCAGGTATCCTTATTCTAAAATCTGCCTTCGCTATATTTTAAACTCAAAAAGGATGTAATTGCATGTGTAACAGCCTGACTTCAGCATTTCTTATATCAGACTATGTAATAGTGATACCATGGCAGACATGGTTCAGATTCTCCACTGATGCAACTTCTGAGCTGTCCTACCTCATGAAGAAAGTCAGGAGCCTTGCGAAACTCAGGACTGCTTGTATGCTCGCCTGCTCTCAGCTGCTCAGTCATATGTGACTGAGTTGCCATTTCTACCTCTAGGGATCTTTCTGAGCCTGGAGAGATTAAACTAGCATCTCCTGCATTGGCAGGTGAGTTATTTACTGCTGAGCCCACCTGGAAAGCCCATCAGGACTTCTTATTAATTGTGAAAAGGTCTTTGAGGTCCTGATGTCTGTCCCACCAAGGGTCTTTGCTGAGGCCTCAGGAGCTTTCCAGGTTTTTTAAATATTCCAGAACTATTTATTTGTGTTTTTTTTGAGGTTTCTTGTACAGATTTGAGGATATATGAGTCAGAAACACTCAAATTCAAATCTATGAATTGATGTATTTATGAGACCTAGGACACATCATTCAAACTGTCCAAGCTGCTGTTTCTTAATTCATAAAACGGAAAGGGACCACATGCACCATGGAGCTGCCTGAGGATTACCTTTCAAATATATGCGTTTGATAAACTATGTACAACAGATGGAACTATTTTTATTAGTTACCATCGAAATGTCTTTGGAGAATTAGAATCCAATTAAGTATATCCCAGGTCCTTTAAGAGATTCTGTGCCTTAGTTCATCTGGGTTGTCATAACAGAATATTATAGCCTGGGTGGCTTATAAGAAACAGAAATTTATTTTTCACAGTTTTGGAGGCTGAGATGTCCAAGTTCATGGCACGAGGGGACTCAGTGTCTGGTGAGAGCATGCTTCCTGGTTCAGAGACAGTCTTCTTTTTGCTATGGCCTCACATTGCAAAAGTGGGCAGGGAGGTCTCTGGGGCCTCTTTTATTAATATAAGAACACTAATCCCATTCATGAGATCTCCCCCTTCATGACCTACTCACCTCCCAAAGGCCCACTTCCTGAAACTATCACATTGAGGTTTAGGTTGCAACATATTAATTTTGGGGAGACACAGCAGTCAGTCTCTATAGCATGTTGGAACCTGACAAGCACTGGGGACTTGGAGTAAGGTCAGGCCTAGGAACAGTTCTGCTGTATGATTCCGTTTCCAAGTAAACCCACACCCTGAGGCAGAGTTGAGAGGAGAGAAAGCCAAAACCTAACAGCCCTGTTCTGCTAAACTACATTAAATGTATATTCTCTTCATCCCTGTTGAACTACTCAGCAAAATATCTCGAACTATACCTTTAATGTGATGATTCTAAGTTTAGTAGTATATTTGGAGTTTAAAAGTTCCTTGATGTCACTCTTGTAGAAAGATATCCGTTCCTCAGCTACAAAATACTGTACAACAGCCCCTTTGGCTCAAAGACAAGCTAGGTCTCTGAAGTCTATAGTTTTTCAGGCTATGAGTTCTCAATGTCATATTCTGGCCTTTATTTTTCTTGAAGTGTTAAAAACAGTTATTTTTACAAGGAGAAAAAGACACTAAAATGTCCTAGTATTTTAATCTCTGTGATATATCTCTCTACAACAGATAACAAAGAAATATGAATTTTTGAAATAGAAACATTTCTTTTAGCCATGTGAGATAATCTAGACAGGAAAGGTGTTTTTAAATCATTAAAGAACAGAAATGTGGATATAAAATCTTAACCAAAAAATCAGTCCTGGAGGAAAATCTGTTTAACGGTAGAGCTCTAAATTAAAATTTAAGACTAGTACCTCATTCTTATTTAATGGTACAATTAGTTAGAATAAACAACTATCAATGATCTATTTTCTTCTGCTCCTTTTGCAAGAACTTCCCTTGGGTATCAAAAATATATGTTATTTAGCAATATGAAAATAAAATGATTGTTTCTAAGTCCTGTTGCAGGCAGAATGGCAAAGCAGATCTGAGTTTATGTGTCCTCAGTTTCCTTTTGAAATCTTCTAAATTCAGTCTCTCATTCATTCTATATATATATAATGCATTTATTTTTTATTGAAGGAGAGAGGGGAGGAGAGGGTGAGATGTATGGAAAGAGTAACATGGAAACTTACATTACCATATGTAAAATGGATACCCAATGGGGATTTGCTGTTTGGCTCAGGAAACTCAAGCAGGGGCTCTGTATCAACCTAGAAGGGTAGGATGGAGAGGGAAGTGGGAGGGAGTTTTGAAAGGGAAGGGACATATGTATACCTATGGCTGATTCATGTTGAGGTTTGACAGAAAACAGCAGAATTCTGTAAAGCAATTATCATTCTACATGGTTTTGTGTGTGTGTGTGTGTGTGTGTGTGTGTGTGTATCTCCATCTCTATGTCAAGTTCCAATTCCTGAAAATACAAATAAGATGGGACACCTACCCTCAAGAGAGTAAAATTAAACAGACCTGCAGTGATCAGCGATAGCAGAAACATACCTGAGAAGTCCTGGGGGGAAGACGGGAGAGAGTTGATAACGGGAGAGTATCTCAGGGGAAGAGAAGGTGGTCAGGAAATGATTCACAGAGGAAGCAGGGACTGACCCAAGGAAGAGGTGGGGAATCACTCAATCCAGGCTGAGGGAACATGAATCACTGACTGATAAGAGCTAAAAGCCTTACCCATCCCAAGTTATTTGCATTTAAAAGTGATAAGTCCTAAAGCTAAAAGGAAGAAAATTGGCCAAAAGCAATTCAGGCTTAAACCATAGAATATAATTTAGACAGCATCACAGTTCAAAGAAAATGATTCTGAATCAAGTGTTTGCAGTAGAACCATCTCAGACTTTTTCTTTTTTTTAATATAAGTGTTGAGAATTTACCCCAGACTTAGTGGATCAGAATCTCAGAGAAAGGGCCTGCAAAACTATTTTTTAAATGTGCCTCAATTGATTTGAATGTGCTGCCCTGATAAGAACTATTTCCTTTGACAAGAATTCTTAATTTATAAGCAGAGCCCCAGTCTATACTATTCTTTAAGGATACTATCCTCAACTTCATGTTTGCTACTGTCAGGCGAGTGTATGCCCCTCGGTTCTGTCTCCTCACGACAAAGATTTGGAGTGACGGACATTAAAGCCCTTGGCGCATCACAGCTGCTGGGTCTTGGACAGACCGTGTTATAGCTCTTAGACAAATCAGTGTTAGAGCTGTATTATATTTAGAAGATATCAGGAGAATCCATCCTAGAAGCATGAGGGCATGCCGACCCAAAGACGTGAAGAGAAGACAGCGGAGGAGCGCACCCGCGTGTGGGGTAGACAGAGAGACACACAGAGAGAGAGAGCGCGCATGCACGCACGCGGTGGGGAGAGAGAGAGAAAACTCTTTGACTCCTCCTTTTATATGTTTTTTCTTCCCCCTGGGCATGCTCTATGTAAATTGGGTTAGCCAGGAGTGCTGTTCGTTCTACCTGAGGTCTTCACTCCGGTCCTCGGACCTTCCTTTGACCTTTCTTTGTTCTGTTTTCGCGGGCTTTTCCCTTCCTTGTCTTTTAGCCTCTGCCATTTTGGACTCCTGTTTTCTATTCTAACTACCTCAGTTCAGTTCAGTTCAGTTCAGTTCAGTTCAGTCGCTCAGTCATCTAATTATCTAACACTGCTCAATTCACCACTTCAGTAGCACTGAGCTTACCACAGCTTTTTGGAGCACTTATGTGTTGACCTTTCTTGTTCTGGTTTTAACTGGACTAGGAGCACTTTAAGAGAGACAACTACAAGCCTTGATTATATGGTCTGTTGCTTAATCATGTCACTTAGTAGGATGGCACTTACTCACGAAGTGTTCCTGGATGAGTTAACGTTCTGTAAACTTCCAGAAGTCATTGCAAACATATCTAAAGCACCAACTATGTAGCAAGGACATAGTAGGACTGAATGAGATAAGATGTGAGAAAGTCTTTAGTAAAATATAAATGCATTGTAGTTTCCAAATATTGTAAAAGACAAACAAGTATGCTTCTTAATTTCATTAAAAACTCAATAGGTTGAATTCACACTTTTATATCAAAGTAAATATATTTAAGCCCCATGAAAAGAGACCTCTAAATTAATTAGCTTTCTTAATTCCTCACATCAACAGCCTGCTAGTTCACATCTTCCTTTAGTCCGTGTTCTGTGTGGAAGTGATAGGACAGGCATGCACAGTGGCCCGTTTCAAAGACAGTATTCATGTTGTGATCTATTCATGAAAAAAGAAAGCAAAGCGACTTCCTTACCTCACTCACAGCATCTCACACATAGCCCATCTCTTCTCTCAGTAAACCAGATTGCATTTTGAAGGCACCATTGTTCTGACCTTCTGTTAAGAGAAAATTTCTTCAATTTCTGTTTTGAAAAAATAGTTTTCTACGACAGAAAAAATACACCTAACAGAGTCTGTTTGCTCAGCTGTTAACAATGAGAATGACAACCTTTACAATGTGAATACTGCTGGTGCCTGCAGTTTTTGAGTCTCTCACCCTCCCCTGCACCTCAGAGAGCCTTGACTTTATTTTCAGTGACTTGCTATACAGTACCAACCTTCTTTCCCCATGTGCTAATAATTCTATAACCTCTACTTAAAATTCTACAAACTCTGCTGCTCAACACATTCCAGTTTGAATGTCTACTGCCTCACTTTATTATTTAGACTGCTGGTTTCAGTAACCATATTTTTAAAGGAAAATAAAAATCTCTGACCACAATTCTTTTAGGTATATTGAGACCCAGTTTCCAACATGAAATGGAAGATTCCCCAAACTGGCAAACAGTTCTTGCACACCAGCAAAGTATCCAAGAATTCAACTCCATTCTAATACTGTCTACTTGGAAAAAGTGTCAGATTTCACAGGTTATGAGCTCATCCCACAAGATGAGCTTCAAACTGTTCACCTGTGCTCCTGACAGACTGACTGTAGGTCAGAGGTTCCGGGAGTTTGATTAATTTATTTGAGACACTCAGAGAACTTAGAAACATTTTGCTTACTAGATCACTGGTTTATTGTAAAAGGATGTAACTCTGGAACAGCCAAATGGAGGAGATGCCTAGGGCAAGGTACCTGGAAAGGGGCAAGGAACTTCCATGTCCTCCTCCAATGCACTGCTCTCCCTACCTCTCACTAGCCCAGAAGCTCTTTGACCCCTGTCCTTTTGAGTTTTTATAGAGGCTTCATTACATCATTATGATTCATTGAATCTTTGGCTGTTAGCAATTGATTCCACCTCCAGCCCCTATTTGATCCCTGGGTCAGGAAGTTCCCCTGGAGAAGGATATGGCAACCCACTCCAGTATTCTAGCCTGGAAGATCCCACGGACAGAGGAGCCTGGTTGGCTACAGTCCAGGGAGTCGCAAAAGAGTCAGACATGAATTAGCAACTAAATCACAACAACCAGCCCCTTTCCCTCCCTGGAGGTCAGGGATGGGACTAAATATCCAACTCTCTTGGGTCTCCAGGTGACCAGCCTTCATTAGGTGTGGTTGGAAAAAAAAAAAAAAAGTCAGATTTTTAATGTAACAGAAGAATTACTACTTTATAACTGTCTACATTAGGAGACTCCAGAGTTTGGGAAGCTGTGAGTCAAGAACTGTGGACAAAGGGCATGTGAGAAATGTATTTTGCTCATCTGAATGCTCAACTATATATTTATTGTAACAAAATCACAGTAATGTATTCCATTATCTTCAAATATATTTGTTGTTGTTTAGTTGCTCAGTCATGTCTGACTCTTTGCAACCCCATGGACTGCAGCATGCCAGGCTTCCCTGTCCATCAACCAACTCCCAGAGGTTGTTCAAACTCATGCCTATTGAGTTAATGATGCCATCCAACCATCTTATTCTCTGTCATCCCGTTCTCCTCAGACTTTCCCAGCATCGGGGTCTTTTCAAGTGAGTTGGCTCTTCGTATCAGGTGGCCAAAGTACTGGAGCTAAGCTTCAGCTTCAGTCCTTCCAATGAATATTCAAAGTCGATTTCCTTTATGATTGACTGGTTTGATCTCCTTGCAGTCTAAGGGACTCTCAAGAGTCTTTTCCAACACCACATTTCAAAAGAATCAATTCTTTGGTGCTCAGCCTTCTTTATGGTCCAACTCTCACATCCATACATGACTACTGAAAAAAGTAGCTTTGACTATATGGATCTTTATTGGCAAAGTAATATCTCTGCTTTTTAATACACTGTCTAGGTTTGTCATAGTTTTTCTTCCAAGGAGCAAGCATCTTTTAATTTCATGGTTCCAGTCACCATCTGCAGTGATTTTGAAACCCAAGAAATGAAAGTCTGTCAGTTTCCATTGTTTCCACATCTATTTACCATTAAGTGATGGGACCAGGTGCCATGATTTTAGTTTTTTGAATGTTGAGGCAGTTTCCTCACTCTCCTCTTTCACTTTGATCAAGAGGCTCTTTAGTTTCTCTCTGCTTTCTGTGATAAGAGTGGTGTCATCTGCATATCTGAGGTTACTGATATTTCTTCAGCAATCTTGATCCTAGCTTGTGCTTCATCCAGCCTACCATTTCACATAACATACTCTGCATATAAGTTAAATAAGCAGGGTGACAATATAGAGCCTTGACATACTCCTTTCCCAATTTGGATCTAGTCCATTGTTTCATGTCTGGTTCTTACTGTTGCTTCCTGAACTGCATACAAGTCTCTCTGGAGACAGGTAAGGTGGTCTAGTATTCCCATCCCTTTAAGAATTTTCCACAGTTTGTTGTGATTCACACAGTCAAAGGCTTTAGTGTAGTCAATGAAATATAAGTAGATGTTTTTCTGGATTTCTCTTGCTTTTTCTCTGATCCATCCGGTGTTGGCAATTTGATCTCTGGTTCCTCTGCCTTTTCTAAATCCAGCTTGAACATCTGAAATTTCTTGATTCATGTACTGCTGCAGCCTTGCTTGGAAAATTTTGAGCATTGATTTGCTAACATGTGAAATGAGTGCAGTTGTGCAAATGTGTATATTTTTTGCTATTGATCTTCTTTGGGATTGGAATGAAAAATGATGTTTTCCAGTTCTGTGGCCACTGTTGAGTTTTCCAAATTTGCTGGCGTATTGAATGCAGTACATTAGCAGCAGCATCTTTTAGGATTTGGAATAGCTCAGCTGGAATCCCATCACCTTCACTAGCTTTGTTCGTAGTGATGATTCTTACAGCCCACTTGACTTCACCTTCCAAGTTGTCTTGTTCTAGGTGAGTGACCACACTGTCATGGATATCTGGGTCTTTAAGAACTTTTCTGTATAGTTCTTCTTTGTATTCCTGCCACCTCTTCTTAATATCTTCTGCTCCTGTTAGGTCCACACCATTTCTGTCCTTTATTGTCCACATCTTTGCATGAAATGTTCCCTTGCTATCTCTAATTTTCTTGAAGAGATCTCTTGTCTTTCCCATTCTATTGTTTTCCCCTATTTCTTTGCATTGACCACTGAGGAAGACTTTCTTATCTCTCCTTGATCTTGATCTTGATCTCTCCTTGGAACTCTGCATTCAAATGGGTATATCTTTCCTTTTCTCCTTTGCCTCTCACTTCTCTTCTTTTCTCAGCTATTTGTAAGGCCTCGTCAAACAACTATTTTGCCTTTTTTGCATTTCTTTTTCTTGGGGATTGTTTTGATCACCACATCCTGTACAATGTTATGAACCTCCACCCATAGTTCCTCAGGTACTCTGTCTATCAGATATAATGCCTTGAATCTATTTGTCACTTCCACTGTACAATCATAAAGGAATTTGATTTAGGTTGAAAATTAGATTTAAATCCTCAAATATATAATAACTAATAATTGGCCCTCCCTTTCTTGCCCTGATTTTGTAGGTGAAGAAGGACTGCCAGTAAGATTCACGGTCTTTACACACAGGGCATATTTGAGTGAAAACATAATAAAAATAGAACAAAGTAGTACATATATCATTTGATTTGTCTATGTATACTCACTCATATACTATAACTACCAGGGAAGGAATTGAAGCAGCTGATTCAGCAAATATAATTATGGAGAACCTGTTATATGCTTGGTACTGTGGGGGATTCAGTGAACCTAGTCCAGGTTTTGAAGAAAAAATACTTATCAGTGTTAACACTTAGGGTGGAATAAAGATGAAGAAAGAAATATGGCAAAGCACTATATGGTCAGTCGCTTTGTTGTTGGAGGTGGCAGTCAGTCAGGAAAGAGGATCACTGCTTCAGAGAGCTCACATGTCCCATTTTTAGCCTCATCCACCCTGGTGCAGTTTGGGCAGGAGGAAAACCCTGGGAGGGTGTAGGCATTTTTCTCTTTCCATTTGGAAAAATGCTAAGACTTTTCTTCATTAACAAGCACTCCCCATTTACCTCCTTAATGCCTCAATATCTTTCTCTATGAGCCCCCTTTTTCCTCCCTGTTCACGTTAGCCTGGATGCAACTACTAGAATCTCTTCCCTGGGCAATACACAAGAATCTCTCTCCTCCCTTGTTTCTCTGCCTGTAGGATGGTCACTGAATGTCTTTTCCCCAGAGCAGCCAGGAGACCTTTCTAAAGCCCACACCCAGACAAATCTGCCACTCCTCTTTTTATAACCCTTCAGTGGTTCTCCAAGATGTGTGATGAAATCCAAATCCCAGCATGGTGATAAGGCAGTCTGTGGTGTGTCTCTGTCTGTTTGTTTGCTTTATCCTTTACCCTGGCTATGGAGAAGGAAATGGCAACCCACTCCAGTATTCCTGCCTGGAAAATTCCGTGGACTGAGGAGACTGGCAGGCTACAGTCCATGGGGTCGCAGAGTCGGAAGGGAATGAGGGACTTCACTATCACTTTCCCTTCCACTTTCCCCTGGCTTATCTCTCGCCCTGCCTGCAGCCACACAGAGTACGATAGAGTTCTAGAAATGGTTGTGGCATGTTTGTAGACTCTGCTCATTAATTTGTGCTTCCTTTCTTAGAGGAGGATCTATCAAGCCTCTGGCATTTGAATGCAGACTCTGCTGCTTATTGTAGACCATCAGTGAGGCTTTCAGCTCTCCAAGCCTAAAGATTCTCCTAAAATTCAAATAGTGAGTTGTGGAGTCCTTGGTAAGACTGGAGATAATATGTCCTGGTGCAGAGGTTTACACTTAGTAGGAGTGCAGGATTATCACCTGCTGCTGACCTTTCAAAGCTCCTTTCTAAGCATCCCCTCTTAAGTTGGGCTTATTTCTACCTATGTGTACAACACTTTTGTCCTTTTGAAATGCATCTACAACAATGTGTGACACTTGTTTACATGTTAGTCTAACCCCTAAATTCCATGAAAGCAAAGGTCCTGTCTTATTGATTTCTTTAGGCCAAACCCCTGCCAAAATTCCTTGCATATAATTGACACTCACAGTACATCTTGGACTTCCCTAGTGGTTCACAGTAAAGAATCTACCTGAGGTGCAGCAGACCCAGGTTCAATCCTTGGATCTGGAAGATCCGTGGAGAAGAAAATGGTAACCCACCCCAGTGTTCTTGCCTGGAGAATTCCATGAACAGAGGAGCCTAGTGGGCTGCAGTCTGTGAGGTTGCACAGTTAGACACAGCTGAGCGGCTAACACTTTCAGTATATCTGTATGGGTCAAATGAATGAAATGTTGATGCCAGACTTTTGTAAAAGTTTCTTTTGATATTGGCCAGTTCATTGAAGCTCAACAGATAAAAACTAGAAGCCGTCTTTAGAATTATCCACACCACATCCACATGTTGCAGTTGAGAACCACTGTATCCATGAAACAGAAGTATATCCACATTTATACTGTTAGGTGTTAAATTTCTCTATAAGTATATATGTTTTAATGTGCATTAACATTTGCACCATTTCACTCCAGCTTCCATTATTGGCTCATAGGATTAGATGTGAACTTATCACTTGTTGTTTAGTTGATGAGTCATTTCTTTTTCATGACTCCATACTCCACTGCCTGCCAGGATCCTCTGTCCATGGGATTTCCCAGACAAAAATACTGGAATGGGTTCCCATTTCTTTCTGCAGGGGATCTTCCAACCCAGGGATCAAACCTGCATCTCCTGCATTGCGATCTCACTTCTCCTGCATTTCAGGTAGATTCTTTACTGCTGAGTGTCCAAACTTAACACTAGCACATTCTGAATAAGAGGGAAAGAGTGAGATTAGTATAAATGACTAAAGAATTATTTTCGATATGCAAAAACTATCAAGTATTTCTACTCAGTATTCATTGTCTTTAATCCACTCCTCATCAACTTTTGCTCATGCCCATGAGCAAAAGAATTGGGGTTTAATAAAATATGGAAAACTTATGTATTTAGTTGATGAATGGTTAAAGAGAAAATTTCTAATATGGGATTTATAACAATAAATAAAATAGAAAAATTTCTTTCTGCTGTCGAATCCTCTTTCAGAGACTGCAAGTTTAGGATTGGATGTATGCTTTTAAAGATGCATTATAAAATGGATTAATTCTCCCACTGTCTTTGTTGCTTTTTCCTCAGAGCAATTTCCTTACAGAGACTCAGGATATTAATGACAAACATGACTTTCACAACAGATCGTTCAGGCAAACCAAAGATTTACAAACTATAGGCCTTTACGAAAATAAAATTTAAAAGATATTGAAATAATAAACTTAAAACTGAAACTATGAAGGTAGAAGATAGATGCTCAGTGAAAGTTGTAATGCTCCTAAAAACAGAAATGGAAAACTCTTGTGGGTCATTCATTATACCTTCCATCATAGCAGTGGGGTAGATTTCTTTCCAAAGTGTATCTTTGAATACTTTGTCCACTCTGGTGTGAAATGACTTGCAGGATGGCTTTTCTGCTACTTCCATTGTAAGGCCATTTCACAATTTAATAGATATCACTACTGGGGAAACTTTGTAGATTCAGAGGCTACATTTTCTGTTATTCAATTTCATGCCCTGACTTTTAGCTATTACCCTCAGGGAACATGGTAAATAATTCTTTCCCTTCATGGTGAGACATTTTGGATTCTTAGAAATTTGTATCATGCCCCTAAGTCATTCTCTAAAATTCTTTATGCAGTGTACATCAAAGTACTTAATTCTTCTGTCAGTAAACAACATATTTAGTTTTTATAATCTTGTCTCATAAGTCATTTTTCTCAGCTTGTTAATCAATCAGCTCTTCTGTAAATCCCCACAAGTTTGTCAAATCTTCTATGAAAATACTTGCAAAATGATTTGGTAATCTCTCTCCATCTCACCACTGTACAGCAGAGATCAACAATTGATTCCTAGTTCAGACTGGAGTGTTCTTGTGTTTTGACATCTTTGCAGTATCTTAACAGCTCCCTCCATAGCTTTTTATCACTTTCTTTATTTCATAGGAATTTCTCCACTGAATTCTTAGGTAAAGTAATTCCACTATTAGATCTGTGATATCAAAGGAGTTCTAACAACTCTTTTTTATTAAAATTCATTTAATCTGTACTACATGTTATATAGTAGCCATGTGATAGAATAGCTTTGCAACAATTGTTGATAGAGAGATAAATTTAGTAATTTCTATGTTCTTTTGGCTCTGAGATAATCTGTATCTAAATGCAATATCAACATTTCCACATAAAGAATTCTAAAATATGCTGCAAAATCTGCCCCCACAGAGACCCTATACATGTACATTATGCAAGTTATAGGAGTTACTGAGGGACCATTTTCAGGTTAATAATTTAATCCCTCTGAAATGTATAGTGTTTATAGTTAGCACAGCCATCTTTTCTGTTTCTTTCAGATTGATTCTGCATGATCATCTGTGTTGGGAAGACTCTACTTTATTTTAAATTTCTAAGGTTTTCTTAATATTAGTGTTACATATCTTATAAGATGATCTTCCCTTTTCACATCATTCAAGTTTAAGAGTTCTCCAGATATACCCTGAAAAAAGCAAAATTGAAAATGACACATGAATCCCATTGTTCATTGCAGCACTATTTACAGTAGCTAGAACATGGAAGCAACCTAGATATCCATCAACAAAGGAATGGATAAAGAAATTGTGGTACATATACACAATGGAATATTACTTGGCCATAAAAAGGAATGCATTTGAGTCAGTTCTAATGAGGTGGATGAGCCTAGAACCTATTATACAGAGTGAAGTAAGTCAGAAAGAGAAAGATCAATATCGTATTCTAATGCATATATCTAGAAAAAATGGTACTGAAGAATTTATTCACAGGGCAACAATGGAGAAACAAACATAGAGAATAGACTTATGGACATGGGGAAAGGGAGGAGAGGGTGAGATGTATGGAGAGAGTAACATGGAAACTTGCATTACCATATGTAACATAGATAGCCAACGGGAATTTGCTGTCTGGCTCAGGAAACTCAAACAGGGGCTCTGTGTCAACCCAGAGGGGTGGGCTGGGGAGAGAGATGGGAGGGAGGTTCAAAAGGGAGGGGGGTATATGTATACCTATGGCTGATTCATGTTGAGGTTTGACAAAAACAGCAAAATTCTGTAAAGCAATTATCCCTCAGTAAAAAATTAACAGCAACAACAAAAAGAGTTCTCCACTTCCAGAATTAACATTACTATGAAAGTTACTGTTGTTGTTTTGTCTGAGTATTTTATTGTTATCAGAACATGCATTTTTTAATTTTAAAATAAATCTAATATGGGTAATTAATAAATTTTAAAAGATTGTGAGCCTGTTACCAGTGGAATCTACAAGAATCTTGGCAATATCTTGAATTTCAGTACTAAAAGCCTCTGAATAAGTAATTCTGATATCAAAGGACAGAAATATAGAGAAAAAAAATTTTTTTCACAGTGGCCTTAAAATAATTGAATTAATCACCTGCTGCCCAACCTTCATAGTATTTATGTTAAGGATATTTTACTTATAAGAAACCACTTTTGGAAATAAAACTAAATATCAACAGCTCTCTCACTGGCAAAAAAAAAAAAAGTGGCTTTAGAGAATCTTTAATTGTTACACATTTTAAAATGTTTGAGAACAGAAATAGTCATTAACTCATAAACAATCTTTAAGTCACTAGTGTGAATAAAGATAGCTTAAAAATGAATTGGTCACCTGAATATATGGTCTTTAAACTTAAAAATTAAATCCGACACTGATAGATAATTGATCTTCATTAAGAATCTGAGAAGGACATTGTCACATTATGTCATAGAAACCTAATTAGTTTTTGAGTCTTTATTAAGAGCCTAATATATCCCAGGCACCATACTGGCTCCTGTGGAAGCATGAAAGTCAGCAAAAAGTACATTGTAAAAATATTCATATACACTGGAAACACAGAAGTGGGAGCATCTGCATCAGAACTAATGATGCTTCTCAAAGGGAGTGAGTCAATTTGTGTTCTAAGCGATGAGATAGAGTTAGCTAAATGGGAAAGAGATGGGAGAATTTTCTAAGCAAAGGGAACAGCCTCTTCAAATTTGAGAGGGCTGATAAAGCATGAAATAATTCTGAAGTTTTGGGGGAAAAATGAGTGACTGGCTGGAAAAGTTGCTGGAGAGGACCGCAGTAGTCAGAGCATAAAGGTTTTGGTGTACTTGTCAAAGGACTGCAAGTTGTTCAGAAACTCAGAGATTTGGAGCTTGGAAGTCACATAGATAGCACAGTCCTTTTTATTTTGATTTTACGTTTCAAGACCAATATGGCCGGTCAGTGGAGAATAGATTGCAGTTGGCAAGAATGGAGAAAGACTAATTAACAGGGTAACATAGTCATCCAGAATAGAAGCATAGTCATCCAGCATAGAATAGAAGACAGAGTTTTGAAAAATTTAGAAAGTATAATCTGAAGGATTTAGTGACTAATTGGGGAATATTTCAACATGGCTCCTAAATACATGACATACACAATTAAGTGAAGGTGGTTTTATTTTTCTAGGAAAGGAAACATAGGAAAATGAGTGGGTTTTGTGAAAAAACTGGTGAGTGTCATTATGAATATGTTGAATTTGTGGAGATTATGGGATATCCAATGGGAGGTGGCCAGAAGGAATTGAGCAAAATGGTTTCAACAGAGATTTCTTGGCCTGGTATATGGAGTCAGGCATCGTCCATGTATGAAAAGTGAAATTGTTAGTTGTTCAGTCTTGTCCAACTCTTTGTGACCCTATGGATTGTAGCTCACCAGGCTCCTTTGTCCATGGGCTTCTCCAGGCAAGAATATTGGAGTGGGCTGCTGTCCCGTTTTCCAGAGGATCTTCCCAAGATTTGATCTTTCTCCAGGGTTCGATCCCCAGGTCCCCCATATTGCAGGCAGATTCTTTACCGCCTGAGCCCCCAGGGATCTGAGCCATCGTTCATGTATAAACTATTGTTAAAGTCAAGTCAAGGCTAGAAAGGGTACATTGGCTTTGACAACTCAGGAGCTATTAAAAATGTTAATAATCTTTTCATTAGAGTGGTGGATCAAGAATCAGGCTGCTGTGAGATGAAGAGTGAATCAAATTTTCAGTTAACAACAAATATAAATGACTGTTTCAGGAAGCTTCAGTGTAAAGGGACACAGATTTGAAGAAATGATACCTAGAGAGATTAAATGAAGAAAATACCTCTTTAGATGATGGCGAGACGCAAACATTTTTTATAGGTTACATGGGACTGGTAAGTAGAGGAAAGTTTAAAGATACATGAGAAAGAAAGCTAACACAGTGTGATGGGTTTGTAATTTTCCTCAAGCAGAAATCCAGGTGAAGAATGATTGGACTGCTCTAGAATAGGGCTTTTGTAGGGTGGGCACCAGAGGACAGCTGGGTGGGAAGAGACTATTGATAAGAGAGGACTTGAAGTGATAGATCGTGAGGTCTCTAACATCTACAGGAGACTGGTATGTTGGAGGAACATGTAAATATTAAGTGGACGTCTAAGTGAATGAAGAGACAGAGATAGCATCAGGTAATTCAAGGGAATCCAAGGATATGGAAGGCATGGCTGCAGAATGCACTGTCCATTTCAGATTTCAGACGGAGTGGCTAAAGTGAGGGTAGGTAAGAAAGGACTCTTGAGTTGAGAGTCAAGGGTAGTTTCTATGCTATCTGACGTCACCCAGATGGTGGTGATGAAGTAGAGAGAAGTATCAGGAAACAGATGCTGTGGCCTTCAGTAACTATGGGAAAGTGGCCAGGACTTTAGTAGCAGTAACAATGTGTAAAGAGAAAGCAGGGCTAATAGATGAATGACTTGTGTTTCAAAGGGGCTGATTGTAAGTTTGCTTATCTATGCCACCATGTCTTTAAAAGAATATATAAGAAACATAATGTTGATTGCCTTTGAGTGGCATCTCTTTTCTGTTAGACTGGGGGCCGTACAAATGTTTTGTATTAAAACTATCAATGACAAATGACACAAAGTCATACTGATGAGTGATAAAATGAAAAATGATAACAATATCATTCTGAAAGTTTCAGAATGGAGTCAGAAGAAAGGCAACCCACAGCCATGTGCCCAGCCTAGCAGGGTTCCAGAGTGGGGGATCTCATTAGTCAGGCCTGGAGGGAAGTACTGTCTTGAGGGTAGAAAGGGAGAGAGTGATCAGTGAGGGCTTTGAAGGTGTTGAGGTTGTTGGTCCACAGTGATGCATGGCTCTAAATGACATTGCAAAACAGAAGTCTATCAGAAATGATGCTGTGCTTATGTGTCCCATTTTAAGATTAATCTACTCAATAGTTTTTAGACTAAAACCATTCAACCAGTGTCAGAAATCCAATTTAAAGTTTCCTTCTTTATTTTTGAGGAGAATATGGAGTACCGGCTAGCACAGTTCCTAAATGCAATATTCTTTACTGTGTACAATAAATCATCAGCTTTCTATCACATCAGTAAACTAAAGAAGCTGGCAGAAGATAATGTAGTGTTCTCACGAGAGGAAAGATTCTTGTTAACCTGTGTTCTTATCTTATATAAAAGTTTGTGGCTTTCTTTGGTTATTGCTGCTCTTGAAAGGATAGTATCTTCCACTTAACCCAGGAGACTTGGCGGTGTTTTTGTCCTCTTCACCCTGATGAAATCTTGTGTATGCACTGACTGAATAGTGACTGCAGAGTTTGACTCGCCCTAGCGAGGATGAGCAAAAATAAATGGAGCTGTAGAAAGCAGTAAAGCAAGTATCTAGCTTCCTTAATGTAGCTTAATTTGACACTGTGGTTAAATTCAAAATTGCTTTGCTCTGAGCAGTCTCTCTCCCCGCCTTCTCCACCTCCCTATTACCCTCCATTCTCAATAGGAAGCAGCCCAGACATAGCTGGGAATAAAGTGATTCTAATTAGATGGTACTTCCCCAGCCCAAATCGTCTTTGGCTTTTGTATATGAAATGTTATTGCACAGTTCTCTCTTCACATCAAAAGGAAATATGAACAAGCCCCCTCCCTTTTCTTGTTCTCTGAAAATAGCTATGTGCTGAAGACAGAAGTGCTCAATACTGTCAGCTTGCTGAATCAGGTTCTGCGAGAGTCAGTGGCCAGCCACACACGCTGCCACTATTTCCTTCCCAGTCTGCTGGGAGAGAGGCCAGGAGGCTTTTCTTTCTCCCAACCTGAATATCAAGAAGTTGTTGAAGTGTCAGGGTTTTCCATTCTATTCAGCAGAGATGTTCCCATTATTGAGGAAGCCTCCTCTAAACCCATCAGGCAGAACGACAGTTCACCAGAGACCTCTGAAAGGCAATGGACTTAACATTAGGGTTAGGACTACTATGGTCAGCATTTGAACACTACAGATGCTGGGAGTGGGACCGTTAATTCTACACAATTCCTAACCCACCTTCTCCCATAGGCACTGGGTTCTTTCCTGCCTGTAGATGAAGTTGTCAATTTCGGCTGTTTTATTTCTAGCCATAAAGTGAAAGAAAGTGAAGTCGCTCAGTCGTGTCTGACTCTTTGCGACCCCATGGACTGCAGACTACGAGGCTCCTCTGTCAATGGAATTTTCCAGGCAAGAGTACTGGAGTGGGTTGCCATTCCCTTCTCCAGAGGATCTTCCTGACCCAGGGATCGAACCTGGGTCTCCCACATTGCAGGCAAACACTTTACCATCTGAGCCACCTCTGAAGCAGCCTAAATATCTGGCCATAAATATCCTACTAAATAGCAGTATACATAGTATTGTGCAAAACACTGTATCCGATTCAAATAAAATTGGGGAATTTTACAGTAGTTGTATTTATTTTAAAACAGAGCTATCATAACTTCAATAAAGGCCATTGGCTGCTGCTTTTGATGATTATGAACAATGTTGCATTTTGTAGACTGAACTAAATGACCCATAATATCCCCCATAACTTATTACTTTATGTAAAAAGAAATATTATATGCTAATATGCTACTGCTAAGTCACTTCAGTCATGTCCGACTCTGTGTGACCCCATCCCTTTGATTCTCCAGGCAAGAACACTGGAGTGGGTTGCCATTTCCTTCTCCAGTACGTAAAAGTGAAAAGTGAAAGTGAAGTTGCTCAGTCATGTCCAACTCTTCACGACCCCATGGACTGCAGCCTACTAGGCTCCTCCATCCATGGGATTTTCCAGGCAAGAGTACTGGAGTGGGGTGCCATTGCCTTCTCTGATATGCTAATATAGGATGTGTTTATTGCATCTGCAAACATTACTTACAGGATGATTGTTGAAGAGACAAGCTAAATTGTACAGAGTCTCCCCTGGCTTCTCACATGTCAAATGCAGAGGGAGCAGAGTGAATGCAGCTCAGTATCTGTGTATCTAGATGTGCAAATCATTTTACACAAAATCAAGTATTCCTATACAGAGGAATTAGTTTAAATGCCCATGTTATTATTTTTTTTTTCCCCTTGAGAGAACTTACACTTATACTGTAGATAAAATACTGGAAGAGGACAGTGTTTTTCAAACGCATCTAGTATGGGATTAACCACTTCCCAATGTACCACCCTTGGGAAAAGTTCTGTCTCTTTAAAATATAAATGTAAATATTACCTGAGATAATATTAGCCAAAATATCATGAGATGTATACACTGTACTGCACCAATAATGGGATCAGAGCACAAAGACCGAGATAAGGTTTTCAGTAGATCCCACCCTCAAACAAGAGTGCCGCTGCCACCAGCTGTCTTCAGGGGAGCCTCGCTTGTTTCCAGCATACATCAGAAAGGACAGCCACTGCTCCCTCCAAAATTATCAATTGCCCCTGAAAACAGCAAATTTTTCATTGTCTTTCTTCAATAGTGATAAACTGGGGATAAAGCTGAGTAGAATTTGGGAGAGAACTGTAGAGTAAAACAGTGTGCATGGGTTGCCACTGGAGGGTTTGGGGAAGAAAAAAATGTGTGACTAGAAGTTACTCTAGAGGTCTGAAGAACTACTTAGAGAATGACTAACTTTTCTTGATGCTTTTGAACTGTGGTGTTGGAGAAGCTTCTTGAGAGTCCCTTGGATAGCAAGGAGATCAAACCTCTAGGAGACTTCCTAGAGGGAATCAACCATGAATATTCATTGGAAGGACTGATGCTGAAGCTGAAGCTCCTATACTTTGGCCACCGGATGGGAAGAGCCAGCTCATTGGAAAAGATCCTGGTGCTGGGAAAGATTGAGGGCGGGAGGAGAAGAGGGCAGCAGAAGATGAGATGGTTGGATGGCATCACTGACTCAATGCACGTGAACTGGGCAAACTCCTGGAGACAGGAAGAGACAGGGAGGCCTGGAGCGATATAGTTCCTGGGTTGCAAAGAGTCAGACATAACTTAGTGACTGAACAACAACAACAAGCTTTTCTTGAAGCATGTACTAGTGTGGAAAAATCTCTGAACTAGGAGTCAGGAGACATGGGATCTACTTCCAGCTTTCTCCTGGGTTAGATGTGTCCCCGTTGAAAAGTAATAGTTCTGGACATTGATTCCTGAAAATAGTCGTGTGTGTGTGTGTGTGTGTGTGTGTGTGTGTTAGTTGCTCAATCATGCCTGATTCTTTGCAACACCACAGACGGTAGTCCGCTAGACTCCTCTGTCCATGGGATTCTCCAGGCAAGAATCCTGGAGTGGGTTGCCATTTCTTCCTCCAGGGGATCTTCATGACACAGGGATTGAAAATAGTCATAGTTTACTAAATTATGCTGCAGTAACAAACAACCCCAAAATTTCAGTGGCTAATCCTGTTAGCTACTCATTACCTGAAGCTATGCTCTGCTTAAGGTTCAAGGCCTGAAGGGTCAGCTTCACGTGGGACATGCAGCAGAGGGAAAGGAAGAGTGGAAGAACAGCATAATGTGGTTTAAAGCTCTGCCTCACATTCCACTGGTCAAAGGCAGTCATATGGCCTAACCTCCCTCAAGAGGAGAGGAAGTCCAGTCCTCCTACAAGCAGAGCACCCGGAAGAAGCTCTGAGAAGGCAGACCCAGAGCAGAGGGGCAGCATTGTGCCTAGAAGTTGAAAGCATTGGTTGATGATTTGTAAAGCCTCTCCCAGCTCCAAAATTACACATTTTAATTCATGAGTTAGAAATAGCAACAATTCATTTGGTTGTAGAAATATTTTACCAGGAAATAAGAAACTAATTTTTAAAAGGGCCCAATCCAAGAATGGGCAGAGCACCTGCATGAATCAGTAGGTTATATATGCATATATAGGTTTTTACATTTAAATTATTTCAACTCTTTGGAAAGCAAGTTCCTGGCCTTTCAAAAATTTTTGTTGATATTTTGATGAATACATAAATAACACTCCCTTACATATGCAAAATGCCAGGCTGGATGAAGCACAAGGTGGAATCAAGATTGCATGAAGAAATATCAATAACCTCAGATATGCAGATGACACCACCCTTATGACAGAAAGCAAAGAGGAAATAAAGAACCTCTTGATGAAAGTGAAAGAGGACAGTGAAAAAGCTGGCTTAAAACTCAATATTCAAAAACTGAAAATCATGACATCCGGTCCCATTACTTCATGGCAAATAGATGAGGAAACAATGGAAACAGTAAGATTTTATTTTCTTGGGCTCCAAAATCACTGCAGATGATGACTGCAGACATGAAATTAAAAGACGCTTACTCCTTACAAGAAAAACTATTACCAACCTAGACATCATATTAAAAAGCAGAGACATTACTTAGCTGACAAAGGCCCATCTAGTCAAAGCAATGGCTTTCCAGTGGTCATGTGTGGATGTGAGAGTTCGACTATAAATACATGTAAATCCATGGCTAATTCATTTCAATGTATGACAAAAACTACTGTAATGATGTAAAGTAATTAGCCTCCAACTAATAAAAATAAATGAAAAAAAAAATAAATAAAAAAAATAAAATAAAATCGCCTGCCAGCTTTTAAAAGCTAAAAAAAAAAAAAAAAGCTAAGCACCAAAGAATTGATGCTTTTAAACTGTGGTGTTGGAGAAGACTCTTGAAAGTCCCTTGGATGGCGAAGAGATCCAACCAGTCAATCCTAAAGGAAATCAGTTGCGAATACTCATTGGAAGGACTGATGCTGAAGCTGAAACCCCAATACTTTGGCCACCAGATGTGAAGAACTGACTCCTTGGAAAATCCCTGATGCTGGGAAAGATTGAAGGCAGGAGGAGAAGGGTATAACAGAGGATGAGATGGTTGGATATCATCACTGATTCGGTGGGCATTAGTTTGAGCAAGCACCAGTGTTTGGTGATGGACAGGGAGGCCTGGCGTGCTGCAGTCCATGGGGTTGCAAAGAGTTGGACAAGACTGAGCGACTGAACCGAGCTGAATGTATCTGTGCATGTGTGCTGAGTCACTTCAGTCGTGTCCGACTCTTTGTGACCCTATGGACTATAGCCCATCAGGCTCCTCTGTCCATGGGATTCTCCAGACAAGAATCCTGGAGTGGTTTGCCATGCCCTCCTCCACAGGATCTTACCAACACAGGGATCAAACCCACATCTCTTATGTCTCCTGCTTTGGCAGGTGGATTGTTTATGACTAGCACCACCTGGGAAGCCCTCATATTGTAGTGGAGAGAGTGAATTGAGATGAAATTTTTTTTAAAATTACAGAATTCTAATGAACATTTTAGGCAGTAGTATATTGGACCATTGTAGGTTGTGTGAGAACGCCGCGGCAAGACAAAGAAAGCGCCAGAGTATTAACAGGCTTTATTGGGCAATCGCTCCCGGGCAGAGCTCCCAGGCACGAGCAGGGGAGAAGCAGAGGTCTGCACCCTGCGGGAAGTGGGGTGGCACCTATATACCCTGGTGGATACGGAAGCAGCGGGACCTTTTCGAATATGGTTGGAATCAGGCTCTAGGGTGCTGATTGGCCTTTTGTCCCGTGTCGGTTTTTCTTGATTGGCCGGAGTCTTGGCACCTTCGCGTCCATCAGTCTGCCTGGCAACGGGCTGCTGATTGGTGGATGTCTGTCCCTGGGCCTTATCTGGTACTTTTCGGCAGGGGCAATCAGCGTGACCTTTCAGGTTGTTGGATAGACTGATCAGCATTTCTTCCAAGGGAAAAAAAATGGGTTAAAGATACAGATTTTCTTCTATGTGTCAGGCACTTTCATGACTTTACTTACAGTGATCTGTTTAATCCTCAGAGCATCCCTTTGAGATAGGAATTACAATGACTCTGCTTTCAGATAAGATATCAAGGCAAGGACTCTAGCCGACACATGGTAGAGTTGAGATTGAATCCAGAGTCAGACTCCAGAATTTAAGACAACTAGTTGATTTCCATTTTTGCAGAGGTTTATAGAGCCATCTCTCCTATACAAAGGTAATATATTGAAAAGGCTGTGCTAGTTTCAGGAAGTGTGCAGCTAAGAGTCCACCTGGGCCAGCTTCACATGCGTTATCTCATTGAATCCTCAACTAAGCCTGTGGGGGTGGGGGAGGTATGTTTCCATTTTACAAATCAGGACTCTCAAGCACAGAGTTTACCTTGCCCAAGGTCACACAGTCAATGCTCCACATAGAATTTGATTGTGAGTGCTCTGTCTCCAAAGCAGCATTTTAAGAAATGATGATCAAATGCCTTCTACCAACCAAAAGTGTTGGCAACCCTTATTCAGCAAGATGAATAGCAAAGGAGCATCTCAACCTCCTTGCTCTTCACTTAAAGGCGTGTGGTTTCTCTTCTTTTGTTTGCACTTAACAGGCCCTCTGGTGAAACCCATCCATGCTTATTTGTGTTCTAGCATCTCTGTGATCCCTACTGGGTTTAGACGTAGCTTTTAGTAATCCCACCAAATCAATCCCTGCTGACCAGCCCCAGGGGTCATCATAAAATACTTAAGGGGTTCTCATCTATTGAATCCTCTCATCAGGCAAACATTCTAACTCTTCTTTGAAAGAAAGAAAGGTAATTTTGATTCCTGCTGAGGGATAAGATAGAACTAAACAGTATTTGAGTAGAAAATGTTGTTGTCATTTTAGGGGTTTGATTACCAAAATAAGGAATGCCTCCTAATTCTAAGATTGGCTGAGAAGATTATCAACATTCCAAGAAGTTTTTTTTTTAAACAACAGCATTGGATTTCTGATCTTCAATTTTCTGCACTATTCTCATCGCTCAGAATAGCCATTTTCCATTTACTATTCATTCTCTAGGAATTTTATTATGTTGCTTAAGATCACTTGAATCCAGATGAATTTTTCTCTTTTTTTTTTTCGTATACACAGAAAGCAGTGCAAGTAAGCAGGAGCAAGGGATATGTGGCTATATTAGTAACCAGCTTCCTAGGACTTAGCGCTCCGCATTGAAGTACGTCCAGAGACCCCCACTGCAGGCTTCAGATCTGCTGATGTTGCTGACACTTGACCTTTTAAGGGGTTGATTTGCTAACATGTAGGCACCAACTTGATGGGCATGAGTTTGGATGGACTCCGGGAGCTGGTGATGGACAGGGAGGTCTTGCGTGCTACGATTCATGGGGTCGCAAAGAGTCGGACATGACTGAGCGACTGAACTGAACTGAATTGAAGGCAGAGGATGGTTAGATTGAAAACTCTCTGAGAGCACTGACCTTAATGCTTTTTTCATTTCTGTATCTGCCATAAGTTTAAGTCATGTAGTCACTAATAGTGGAAGTCCACAAGTACCTGTTGAATGAATGGTTTAATGCCCTACCTCCCACCACCTCCCAGAAAAGAAAGAAAGAAAATGGAAAAGAAAGAGCTATGTCTGACATTTAAGACTCTCTGATTTGTCTTACTTTTTCAACCTCATTTTCTGCCTGGTACTTTGGACACATGGCAGGCTCACAGTCCAAGATCACACCATTCTGTTCATGTGGTTTTTCCCACCTGCCCACTCCCCTTACTGTCAGAAGCCCTGACCATCCTCTGAAGGTCAACTCCAAGGCCACTTCTTCTGAGACATTTATTTCTATAGATTTTGTGTTATTCATTTATTCATTCCACAGATATTTATTAACATTCAACTGTGTAGCAGCCAGCATGCTAGTGTTTTACATGAATCACCTCATTTGATCCTGGCAGTAATCCAGTATCTATTTATTCTTTCCTTTAACCAGCATTTATTGAGCACATGTTAGTTAGCAGACCCTGCTATAAATGCTTAAGGTTGAATAGTGAGAACATTAGAAAACATCATCCCTTCCAGGGCTTATATTCTAATGGAGAGATGCAAACTTGGGAAACTAGTACAGAAATTAATGAAAAAGATAATGTACATGGTGGTAAGCCATTATGCAGCTAAAAGCTGCTGATGTGAAAGGGAATGACAAGAGTGGGGAATTAGAATTAATCCAGGTGATATTAAATAAGTTCCTCAAAAGCAGTTTTCTCTCTTATGCAACTATGCATTATCCAGTGCCCAATATGGTGAGTTACATGCTCTGGCCATTCAAAATAGTCAGAGAACTTTGAACCTAGTGATCTGTAAGGTTCCTTTCAGCTCTAAAACTGTGCTGCTGAGAGTAAGAAATAGGTACAAGGTTTACATGTGCAACATGAAATCTCCCTTAAAAAAAATATGCAGGGGATATCTCAGCCAATCCTTGGGCCTGGGCAGCAGCAATATAGTCTGCTCTGGCTTCTACCAATCCTGTAGAGGAGAAGCAATAGTTTACCCAACCCCTAGAGTATTTTCTCTTTGACTTTGGAATGCATTGTAGTTTTTTTCTTTGGATGCAAAAATACCTTTGTAATTATATTTGGCTTAGATGAATGCAGCAGTGAATTCTTAAAGTACACAGCATGTGATAATACCAAAGAAAGTATAGCAGGAAGCCAAGGAGAGTCAATCTGGGATTAAGACTTTGTTTGCAAAGCCTAGTGTTTTCACTCACGGAAACTGCTAATAAATATTGCTAATGTAATGACAGGCAAAAGTTAACTGCTGATAACCAAAAGTAAGAAAAAATTGTAAAACCCCATGAACACTAACTAATAGGGTTCAAATTGCAGACTCTCTCACCTAAATACCATTTATTCTATTCAGAATGATTTCCCCAACCAGTATGAGAAGACTTGGCATTGTCTGTTCAGGTGTGATGATGAAGTTATATGGATTGAGGCACACATCTGTTCCTAGGAGGGCTCCTTCACTGGCTTTAGCCGGAGTCTGGCCACAGTGTTTAGTTTTTCTCTGGGTGAAGCTTTATCAGCCTCAACAGGATGAAGTCCACAATGTGTGCTTGGCACTCTGCTCCAAGAAGCTCAGCTAATGGACCCAGACCACAAGCCCGCTCTCTTTAGAGATCTAAAACCTGCAAACTGCTTTGATTAATTTATAGTTAGGTGCAGAGTGGAAAGAGGAACTGCAAGGCCAAGAGTTTGCTAATCTCAGCCTTTTTTGTAAAGTGTGATTTGCAGTAGAATGGGTGCTACATTTCTGCTTCCGACTTTACTGTAACCAGTTCTTTAGTTTAACGACATAAATGAGTGTGGAAACCCCCTTACAGTCAGCTCAAGAAAAAGCTTGTCGTTTGAATTAACTGTTATTTAATTACATAGTTCTATGATATAAACATGTCTATTAAATGCTTTATATTCAGTGTAACCTGTAGTGCCAAATTATAATTATGATGGGTTGCAGCTCCAGTGAAAGCATACAGGCCCAGTGTAAGGATGAAGATTAATATATATAGGATAAAATGTGTCACAAAAGCACAATCACCTCCCTAGGCAATATTTACATTTTTAAAAAGAATGAAGAGCTTTTTAAATGCTTTATGCTTATATTGCCCCTGAGTTTTTAATAAGGTGTTCCCCTTTATAAACCTATCACTTGCTGAATAACATTTAATGAGTGCTTTTTTTTTTTTTGCTTCCTGGTAGTATGACAAGCTATGTTGACTGTGGACTTTAAATGGTATTTTCTCCCTAAAGTAAAATATTAGGAGTTTTAATTAGCAATGCAATAATTTTAGTTAAGAGAGGAAATGATTTTAGCTAAAGGATTTTGGTGACATGGCCTTAATCTTCATAGTGTTTGTAATTGCCATTTTTCCAACTATTTGTTTTAATAGTATAACTAGATTTCGGCCACCATGAGGATAATCTGTTTGTATAGCGCCATTAAAGTAGAGAGGGGCTTCCCTGCTGGCTCAGGCAGTAAAGAGTCTGCCTGCAATGCAGGAGACCAGAGTTCAGTCCCTGGGTCGGAAGATCCCCTGGAGAAAGGAACAGCAGTCCACTCCAGTGTTCTTGCCTGGAGAATTCCATGGATAGAAGAGCCTGGTGGGCTACAGTCCATGGGGTTGCAAAGAGTCAGACAAGACAGCAATTAACACTTTCACTTTTCACTTTCAGAGAAGATTCATAGTTCTTAGGGGTGTGGATTTCAGCACAGAGTCATCCAGACAAAGTGAAATGGTTTGTTGAATTTTGAGTATGAAGTGTTACTTCCCCTATCAATGAAAACAAAACAAAAAACAGAGTGCTCGCTATGTACCAGGAGTTGTGCTAAATGCAAGGAAAAGAAAACATGAATAATTCAGGTCAATATTTCTCTGCTTCATTTCAAACTTGTAATTTTCCTAACATAGCAAAGTAATTTCCTCAGCCATCCATTTTAGCTTGGTAGTGTAAATAATCTTTAAGATTAACTTAGCACTATCAAAAGCACAATCTTTAATAATATTCAGGCTACTGATGATCTAAGTCAAATATTCTTCTTGAAATGCATTTAAGAAATGTATGAAAACCTATACTTAGTATAAATCAAGCGTATTTGTTTAGGTTATAAAAGGATTCTTTATAAATGAAAAGAGAAGTAGTTCAGCAGAGATGGAAGAGCAGGAAGTCAGCCTCTGGTTCAGGTGTTTGTGGAGCCTCTTAAAACCAGGCTTGATTCCACAGGCAGCTTCCTGTTACGCATCTTTTCTCCCTACTTTCTCATCTCTTAAAGCTACAGGAATGATGAATGGGATGCAAGAATACTGGAGTGGGTTGCATTTCCTCCTGCAGGGGATCTTCCCTATCCAGGGATCGAACCTGCGTCTCTTACGTCTCTGGCACTGGCAGGTGGGTTCTTTACCACTAGCTCTACCTGGGAAACCAGCAATGGTTTCCTATAATGCTGGTCACGTAATCTATCCTCCGTAAAAAGCACCTGTTACTGCCAGACAATTAATCATGGAGTTTTCTTAATACTAAACAATTTTATTGTATTTATAAGAGCTAATCACAGAATGTATATCCTCACTAGCTTTTAAGCAACACATTGTACAGAGACCTCTGGCAGTACTTTTCAAGATGTAAATTAAATGTCCATGTGTCTTTATATGTATCAAACACAATGAAAGCTACTAGCAAGATTGCATTTTGCAATTTTCAATTTTCTGTTTAGCCCTCTGCTAAGATGTCCTTGTTTGGCAAACAAAGGCTTTAACCACTTCTTCATTCATCCATCTCTCCTCTCCAGGATCCTCATGTTTTCCTCAACTTAATTATTGTATACAGATGATAATTGCTTGTTGTTCATTCTTTTTCTATTTGAATAGACCCCTTCTCTCTGTCTGCAAACACAGATCAGGCTTTCTTTAATTCTCAAGACGACTCTCATGACAACCTCCAAATTGATGACCTCTTTTCTGCTTGTCAGAGGAGCTTTCTTCTTTGCCCATTGGACTGATGTTTGCTCAGTCGTTGCTTATCCTGTTGAGAACAGTTTCCCAGACTAAATTCCATCTGAAGAAACCAGAAACTAACAAGTATAAAAAGTTTCTTATAAGAAGAAAAATGAACTTAAAAAAAAATTGACATTAGCATTAAAAATACATGGATGACACAAAACAGCAAAATTCTGTAAGGCAATTATCCTTCAGTAAAAAATAAATTAATTAAAAAATTAAACAATAGAATGAAAAGCTAAAAAAATAGATGGATGAATCCTAAGGGTTTTAAATTAAAACATTGTACATACTTTATCATCAATAATAATAAATGAAAAGATGATAAAATTCATTCTTAAGCTAGTAGAAATCTGCAAGTGTGTCTTATCTATAAGAACTATTTTTTTTTACTAAAGATATATTTGTTTTATTAAATATATATCTTATATTTCCAATAATAGATGATTCATGCCCATGGCTTCCTATAGCTCTAAGAACATATGTTATTAAATTTCACAGGAAAATCCTCTAACTTTGAAACATGCTCTTTGATTCTTATTAATTATTGATCCTTGAACTCTTGATATCCTTATGTTAAATGTTGCTGCCAATAAAAGCTGGCCTCAAGCCAAGGCTTTTCACTTAATACTTGTAAAAGAGCTGGTTTGATGATGAGCATATAATGAATTATACTTGTAAAGATTTGGTTGGACCACAGAGTTTGATTGAACCTAAGAGTTTTCAATATTTGCTTCATTCTATTCCTATAGAGATTAAGACATCAGTCTATCATTTCCACATATATCACTTGGATTACATGCCAGAAATCCATGTACTAGAGTATCAAGGTCTTTGTTTTAAATGATCTCTCCTGTAGAGTGATCCTAAGACTCAGGGCTCCAAGATTAGTTTTATTTGCATTTCCCTCAGTGGGTCATAAACTGAGCAGAGTGTCATGAAATGAAGAATACACTGAAGGAATAAATGGTGTAGTATGTTTGCTCATTATTGTTTTCTGAATCATGTCAAATCCCTCTGTGTTTCTTTTCCATTTCAAAAGAAACACCTTTAAGTATTAATTCAGTCAAAAAGCACAGACGCAATTAGGAGAGATATTTCTTTATTTTTTGCTTGTGTGGAGTGAATATAAAACAGCCAACAGAAGAAACTTATTTTTTTAATTAGGGAAATGTCTTTTAAAGCTTTTCTAAAATAAATCATCCTTAGTAAGTTAAAGGTTGTTTTGGTTGAATGCTTTTTAAAAACCCCACATAATGGCATATATTTTCAGAGATGGTGGAGTACAACCTCTGAGCAATGAACAGTTCATGGCTCATCTGTTCACGTACAGCATAATCACCTGGGATAAAAATGAACAGCCATCCTCCGAGAGTTCCAGAAACAGGTGGTACAAATAATCATCCCAAATGTTTGGAACACTGTCGTAGCAACCAGATTCAAAAGACAAGTGTCCTAGCTCCGCTATAAAGGAACAGGAGAAGAATTCTTTTGCACATCCAGGGCAGGCATTCAATGAATAAATGTGTGCAGGCTTGCCTTGGTAGAGGAATGAGTAGGTTATTTACTTATTAGCTTGTGATACACCACATGCCCTGTGGGATGAGCTCAAGGTGACTGATGGCAAGTAAGGGTTATCTGGAGATATCTTTTCTGAAAATGGAAATTTCCATTCATATTGTAGTCTTTAAATAAAGGAGATTAATATTGAAACTATTCATTACTTACAATGCTATTTTGTCCCCAGCTATATTTGCTTTCAGCCTGTGCATAAACTGTCTGCAAATAAAGCCAGAAAAATGCCTGTCTGACTCTGAACTGATTTCATATTTCTGTGGCTGTTTTTAAATACTGCATGTTTCTGAGAAACAACAAGATCCTATTGTATAGCACAGGGAGCTATTCAATACCCTGTAATAAAACTTAATGGAAAGGGAAAATAATGAATAAAACAGAAAAAACAACCAAAAAATGAGATAAAACGGTACTGCTTGAAAAAAAAACCTACATATTTCTGTGACTGTTTTTAAAAATATCAAAGTTTGTGTTGCATTAGTTATGTTTTAGGTGCAACCAAATATGATCATTGTAGAACAGCCTTTATTGTTTCATCTTTGAACAATTCTGTATTTAGTAATTTGTGAGAAACATGTCTATAAAACAGGCTTTTATTTTCCACTAGGGGATACACGGGTGATACTGTCAGTCCAGGTAGATGGAGGTACCCACCCTCCATTCCACATTTTCTTCCTCACCGCTGCTTCCGTCCCAGTGCAGTCGGATAATCTGTACAGGTTTCTAGCAAACTGTATTATATAGAATATGCTGTTTTTTAACCTTTTGATTTTGAGTTTATTTTATTTTAAGGATATTAACTTTTTATCTGTTGTATCTGCTACCGGTATGTTTGCTAGTTGTCATTATGCTTTCAATTTTGTTTTTGGTATTTGGGGGATTTATACAATGATTTGTATATGTGAGATGTATCTGGTTTTACATTTTCTGACTTTAGCACTCATACTTGGAAACAATTCTTCCACACTACAATCATATAAATATCTATGTGCCTTTTATGCGGTGCTTTAAGATTTTACTTTTATATACCTTCCCCATGTTCCTGTCTGTAATGCTTTTCTCATCCAAACCAAACCTTACGTACTAAACTGTTTAAAAAGTGAAGATCTGAGAGTCATATCTATGTTTTTAGAACTACTCCAAATAGTATAATGCAGATATTGGAGATAGTTTCATTTCAAAATGCCAAATAATGAGTTTCATTGCCAAAATATAATTAGGAACTATTTTAATGTGAAGACATGAACTGAGAGTAATTTGTTATAATTTAATGACATAAATTAATTCTCATTAGATTAAGACAATGCAGACTAAGATGCCTATAATTATAGAATGATACATGTCATTATTTGGTGAACTGGAAAAAAAAAGTGACTAAGAGATAGAGTAGCTTATTGGGTTCTAGTCCTGACTTCACTAATACTCGGTTTGGGGTGATGGCCAATTCCTTTTCTCTTTGAGCATCAGTTTGCTTATCTCTCAAGTGAGGGCATTGGACTTCTAGATGACCTCAGTAAGGTACCCACAGAACCTAAGATTCCTACCTGGACTAACGGAATAATAAAGCCAAAATATGAGCTTCTTTATTCTAGGATGGAACATACCACCTTTCAGGAGCATGCACTAAGGAAATCAAGGGCTGAGTTTGTCCTAACTTCTTGAAACAGTTCTCTCTCCTCAGATAAATAGGACATGATTTTCAACGCATTTATCTGACTTTGCTGTAACAAAGAACAGAAATGTGTCTTTGTAAGCTGGACTGTTTTAATACACTTTCAATGATTGGTACTGTTCCATTTTAGCATTTCTTAAAGTAATGCTAAGGGCACTGCTCTGCTAAGAACACCCGTAAAAAAAGGAGTTTGCCTTTAATTAGCCTGAAGCTTAAAAAACTAACCGTCTCCCCAGGATGATATTAAAAACATGTAAGACATTTTCTCCTTGGAAGAAAAGTTATGACCACCTAGACAGCATATTAAAAAGCAGAGACATTACTTTGCCAACAAAGGTCCATCTAGTCAAAGCTATGGTTTTTCCAGTAGTTGTGTATGGATGTGAGAGTTGACCTATAAAGAAAGCTGAGCACCAAAGAATTGATGCTTTTGAACTGTGGTGTTGGAGAAGACTCTTGAGAGTCCCTTGGATTGCAAGGAGATCCAACCAGTCCATCCTAAAGGAAATCAGTCTTGAATATTCACTGGAAGAACTGATGCTCAAGCTGAAACGCCAGTACTTTGGCCACCTGATGTGAAGAACTGACTCCTTGGAAAAGACCTTGAAGTGGGAAAGATTAAAGGCAGGAGGAGAAGGGGGTGACAGAGGATGAGATGATTGGATGGCATCACCGACTCAATGGACATGAGTTTGAGTCAGCTCCAGGAGTTGGTGATGGACAGGGAGGCCTGGTATGCCGCGGTTCATGGGGTTACAAAGAGTTGGACATGACTGAGACTGAACTGAACAAATAGTATGACACAGGACTATTAAACTATAGATCTTCCTCAGCTTATGACAAGATTACATCCCAATAAACCCATTGAAAATATCACATTGAAAATGCATTTAACATCTCATCTACCAAACATCATAGCTTAACCTATCCTGCCTTAAACATGTTCCAGAACACACATTAGCTTATGCTTTAGCAAAATCACCTAACACCAAGCCTATTTTCTAATAATAAAGTGTTGACTATCTCATGAATTTTATTGAATACTGAAAGTGAAAAACAGAATGACTGTACAGGTCCAGAATGGTTCTGGTGTATCAGTTGTTTACCCTCATGATCCTGTGCATGACTGGGAGAAAGTATCCTATCACATATCGCTAGCTAGAGAAAAGATCAAAATTCAAAATTTAAAGTTCAGGGTTTTTTTTACTGAATGCATATCACTTTTGCAGCATCATACAGTCAAACCATCTTAAGAACCGTCCGTCTTGCTTACCTATACTGGGGGTTAGGTAGCAGCTGAACATCTTTCCTGGATATACACTGGAGACCAGAGAAATTGGAGTGTGTATCAAAACTAGCTAGGAACTTGGGACAGAGTAGAGAGCAATCAACAAGGTCCCTGTCATTCTAAATTCATGGTTTCTAGTTAAGGGAAAAAGATAGTCAGCAATAAAAAATATACAAAATCACTTCTGTTCATACTAAATGCTTTGAATAAAATTGAGCAAGATAAGTGAACAGAGCAACTGAAAGTAGAAGTATTTTAAATAGTGCTCAGAAGAGGTTCTCTATATATTTGATACTTGAACAGAGAGCTAAGACTTGGAGAAAGAGTATCCCAGCCAACAACAAATTTAGACCCAAGAGGAGAAGAAGCTTGGAGGTGTTATTTGAAAGACTGTGAGAAGGCCAGGGTAGTAGGGGAGGGGGTTTGGTGAGAACTGTAGAACATCAAATCAAAGAAGACACCAGGAGACATGGTAAGCAGTGGTCAGCTTTTATGAAACCAGATTCTCTGAGTGCAATGGAAAGCTGTTGCTTCTTTTTTAAACAGAAAACAGAGTGACTTGATTTACAGTTTAAAAAGATATCAGTGAAATAGAATTGAGAAGCAAGAGACAAATCAATATTTGACAGTGGAATCAAGAATACTCAATATGAGAGAGAAATTATTTTCAATAAATGGTGTTGGGAAAGCTAGATACTCAAATGCAAAAGAATGAAATTAGACCCCTATCTTATAACTACTCATAAAAACTAACTAAAAATAGATTAAATACTTAAAGGTAAGATCTGAAACCATAAAACTTCTAGAAGAAAACAGGGGAAAATGCTCCTGACATTGGTTAGTAGTGATTTTTTTAATAAGACACCAAAAACAAAGGCATTATAAAAAATAAGCAATTAGACTGTATTAAAATAAAAAGATTCTACCCAGCAAAAGAAAGAGCGAACAGAATGAAAAGGCAGCCTGGAGAATAGGAGAAAATATTTGCCTAACTATGTATCCAATAAGCAGTTAATATAAAAAATATACAAATAACTCATACCACTCAAAAGCAAAAAAGAAAAGAAAAAGAATAATAATCAAATAATCTGATTTAAAATGAGAATGGGACCTGAGTAAACTTTTTTCCAAAGGCATGTAAATGGTCAATGGGTACATGAAAAGATGCTTATTATTACCAGTCATCAGAGAAATGCAAATCAAAACCATGGTGAGATATCGCCTACCACCGGATAGGATGGCTATTATTAAAAAGACAAAAGGTAACAACTGTCACTGAGGATGTGGAAAAAAGAAAGCCCTAATGCACTTTTGATGGGAATGTAAACTGGTGCAGCCAGTATGGAAAACAGTATGGAAAATTAAAAATAGAACTACCATATGATCTAGGAATCCCACTTCTGGATATACATCCAAAGGAAATGAAATCTCTATATTGAAGAAATATCTGCATTCCCACATTCACTGCATTATTCACAATAGCCAAGATATGAAAGCAATATAAGTGTCCATTGATAGATGAATGGATAAAGAAAATATGATATATATCCAAATTATATATGTTTGTAATATATATCATATATATTTTACATTATATTTATACATATTTATTCAAACAGAATAAAGAAGGAAATCCTGCATTCTGACAATATGGATGACCCTTAAGATCATTATCCTGTGTGAACTAAGTAATCAGACAAAAAAAAGACAAAAACTATATGATCTCACTTATATGTGGAATCATTTAGGAAACAAAGCAAAACTCATACAGAAACAAAGTAGAATGGTGGTTGCTGGGGGCAGAAGGTTGGGGAAAATGTGAGATATGGATAACACACTTCTAGTAATAAGATTAGTAAGTTCTGAGGATCTAGTACACAGCCTGCTGACTGCTGTATTATGTACTTGAAAGTTGCTAAGAGAATATCTTAAATATTTGCACCACACATTCTCTTTCACACAGACACACACTTGTAATTATGTGAATGATGGATGTGTTAACCTTACTGTGGTAATTATTTCACATATATACATATCAAATTATCACATTATATACCCTAAACTTATACAGCATTTTATGTCAACTATTTCTCAAAAAGCTGGAAAAAAAGATAATTCCAGCTGCCTTATGTAATGCAGACTATAAGGAGGAAGGAAGAAGCATGAGATTTACTGGTATCTTGGATTTGGGAGATTATGGTGGAAGATATGAGAATTGTCCTAGGAGTACAGATTTAGAAAGTAAAATTGCTATTTCTTTCCCATGCTGAGATTCTCTTTTCAGGGGACAATTTGGAGGTTCTGTATTTTATTTTTGTAATGAATGTCATTCCGTTTTATAAGCTCATTTTAAATGTCATCCTTCTTATTTTATTTTAATACCAAAAGCATTTTGTATTGGGGTATAGACATTAACTGGGCTTCCCTGGTGGCTCAGATGGTAAAGAATCTGCCTGCAATGTGGAAGACCTGGGTTCGATCCCTGGGTTGGAATATCCCTGGAGGCGGGCATGGCAACCCACTCCATTATTCTTGCCTGGAGAATCCCCATGGACAGAGGAGCCTGGTGGGCTACAGTCCACGGGGTCGCAAAGAGATGGACACGACTGAGCGACTAAGCACATAGCCGGTTAGCAACGATGTGGCGTTCCAGGACAACAGCAAAGGGACTCAGCCGTACGCACACGTGGGTCCATTCTCCCAAATGCCATTTACAAATAATGGCAAACTTTTGAAATAACGTAAAAGAAAGTTGGTTTCTCTTAAATGTCTAATATTCACATTGCTAAGAGAAGATAAATTTATTAATATATTTTATATAGGTCTTAATGAAGCCCTTTATCATTTGTTCCTATTAAAATTTCTGACTGTAATTCTGAAGCCCAAATAGTGAAGAAGATAGTCTTCAATAAATGGTGCTGCAAAAACTAGATATTTAAATGCAAAAGAATGAAATTAGATTCCTATCTTACTCTACTTAATAGAATCTCTGTGTGTGTGTGTGTGTGTGTGTGTGTGTGTGTGTGTGTTTGTGTGTGTGTTCGGTCATGTCTAACTCTTTGTGGCCCCATGGACTGTAGCTCACCAGGTTCCTCTGCCCTTAGAATTTTCCAGGCAGGAATACTGGAGTAGGTTGCCATTTCCAACTCCAGGGGATCTTCCTGGCCCAGGGGTTGAGCCCACATCTCTTGTGTCTCCTGTATTGGCAGGCAGATTCTTCACCACTAGAGCCACTATGTAGAACCTACAATAGAAGACTTTCCTTTTGGACTCTGTTCCATTTTCTTCCCCCAGGCATACAATTACCCATGCTAGCTGCAATGATGTGAAAAATCACCACACAGTTTTTTACTGAGGAATGGGCTCTGATGGTCCAATCATTCCCAGAAGATGCCTGTATAATATAGAGCACACTGTCTCTCTGAGAATTGGTCTTCTAATACTGTAATTAAAATAAAGAGATTATCCTTCATATCCTTTTAGCATTCTAGATAATCCTAAGAGTTCTTTCCACTTCCAAAATTTTAAGACGGTTCCTCTTCTGATTTTCCTATGCCGTTGACACAATCCATTACTTATTTAGTTAATTACACAATGCTATATGTGTCAGCCATTTTTATGCTGATAATTTCCCAGTTTTATATCTCAAGTTCAGGATTCTCTCATGAGGTTGATTCTCATATAACAAATGGCTTCCTGAACATGTCTGGATGTTATATCAGTGCTACAAATACTTTATGTCCAACATGACTGATTCATTAACTTTCCCCATCAACTCGCTCCTTTTCCTGTATACTCTCTTCATATTGTGAGCAATATGTGAGCATATAGAGAGCATATATGAGCATATTGTGAGCATATAGAGAGCAATCATAGGTTGCTCTCTCTTTGATTGTCTTCTACTATACCATTCTAGCAAATAGCCATCTGCTTACTTGTCTACTTATCCGAGTCTATAACACTCAGGTCAAGTTACCTTCTTATGCAAAATTTTTCTAAACCCACTTCTTAGGCAAGAAGAATTTCTTACCACCTGTGGTATCTTGAGTTATCAGAGCACCTGCCTGGGTTTGTTCATCTGTTTATTTGTCTACATTTTGAACTCCTTGAGAAGAATTATAGATTCTTATTTCCTTGTGATTCTATGCTCAGCTTAGAATATATCATATTAGATTATTAACAAATATATCATGAATGAGTAAAAATGAAAATTCTCTGATCTGAAAATTACTCATGTCCCATTTTTTAATCTGAAATATATTCTCACACTAATTGCATCTCCAAGACAGGGAGAAGCCATTGGCTTTCTCGCTTATTTTGACTTGTTTACCAGTTTATGAAGACTCATATAAATGTTTACCTTCATTTGTTTGCACCCATCCTTCCATGATATATCAGTGTTCTTTCCATGTACATTCTGTCTTGCAGAGTGCAGAGATTTTTCTTTTTCCTCTCTTCCTTGAGATTGAGATTAAAATAATGATGCCCAGCCAGTTTTTAATAGATGTTCATTCCTGAACCCCACATTTGCCTTAGTTCCTTCTGGAAAATAACTAAAGTTTCTTCTATGTAGACACTTATATATAAACCAATTTTATCATCAGCAGTTAGCAAATACACTTCTAGCTCTTCAAAATGTTAATGGAATTTAGACATGATTCTTAGCTCTCATTCAGTAAGCATATACTTGGGTGAATAAGCTGTCAAATTTGAGTGGCTGAATTTTTCTCAGTGTCATCTTAAAATACCTCCTACTCCCTGATCAGGCTAGAAGAAATTAACCAAAGTGATTTATTTTAGCAGTGTCAAGAAATCATGTGTGACTTGTGAAAATGATAGAGTCAGCTTTCCTTCCCATTATGTTTTTGAAACTTACAGGTACTGGAATAATTAACAGACAAATCAGAAAGAACTTTGCCTTATAAGAGAAGTTTCTTTCTCTGAGGTCACCATTCCTTTAAGACTTTGAGTCTGCTCCTCACTTTCTTTCCTTGAGTGGGTAGTGCTTTGTCACTCCCACAGCCATTTCCTTCTTCCTGCCAGTCTTCCTGACATTTCTTGATAGAGTCAGGAATAGCTTTGTCAGTTAATTTATCTTTAAAAGGTCACAGATTATCATAGACTAGCTTGACAGAAATGAACAAAATACAGAACTTAGTTCAAACCAAGCAAACACTAACACTGATAATAATTATTATTAATCTTGATTAGGTTCTAGTTATAATTACATAATTAATGCAGTCAATCCTCAACATGGCCCTGTAATTTAAGCATCCTACGTCAGCCTTTTACAGGGCTTCCCAGGAGGCTCAGTGGTAAAGAATCCATCTGCCAGTGCAGGAGATGTGGGTTTGATCCCTGGGTTGGGAAGATCCCCTGGAGAAGGAAATGGCAGCCCACTCTAGTATTCCTGCCTGGAGAAGCCCCATGGACAGAGGAGCCTGGTGGATTACAGTCCGCAGGATCACAAAGAGTCAGGCATGACTGAGCGTAGCACGGCATGTCACAATGTAAAAGCACATTCCTTTTGCAGAGAGGAAGAGAAGGATTAGAGAGGAGAGGCCACGTGGCCAATGGATGACTGAGTTAAAATTTGAACTCCTGTCCTCACATTTTTTTTCATTTCACAAGTGTTTATAAGAATATGTGAATGCAATTGTCCATGTCTTGAATGACAAGGGCTCTTGAGGAGAGGTGCTTAAGGCAGATGGTGATCTGCTCAGCAGGCGTGTAGCCTGAATTCCCGTTGTCACATAGTTGGAAGAAGATTCAGATGGCTGAGATGAAACTGTGCATGTAATGAGTTGAACAGGGGTTTGCCTGACTCGCATGAATGTTTCTTTGCCTTCTAGGAAGATTTCCAACCTGCAGCAGCCTCAGAGACCAACTGGGAGTCAGTCACAAGCTCTATCTCAGTAAGTAATTTATTTTTCTGTTGCCTGCAAAAACAACTGATGGAGTAGTAGCTAAGGTCAATCCTGGGATGACTTTAGCTACATGAAGGATCTATGGCTTGATCCAAAGCCAGATCTCAAGCATGATGTGTTCTTCCACTTCTTTTAGGTTACAGTGGGCTATGTCAGATGCCCTTTTGCCTTCTCTTTCAGAAAGGTTTCCAGGAAATGTCAGTACCCATTGTAGGAACACAGGAGACAATGACTTAAATATTTATGAGTTTCAAAGCAGACATTCCAACTAAAGGACTATCCAACCATATAAAATATATGAAACAGGTCCAAGGCCCAAGCTCAAGTGGGGAATTTTGAAATAGTTTTTTGAATATTCCAGGGGAAGCTGTTAACCTTTCCATTTTCAATGGTCTTTTCATATGTGAAAAAGCCCCAGTGTTAATTGCAAGATAAAACTTAAGTGCAAGCCAGACTTGTGTTCTGTGTGTCTTAGAAATAAAACATAACTCACCCTGAAACTTAAAATGGTTTGTGCTCCATTTGTGTTCCTCCAAATTTAGTCATTTCTCAGTATTCTATCTACTTATCTACTTTGTACAGAAAGAGCAGGTTTTGTTTTCACCAATCCTGTGCATAGCACTTGTGTAGCAATAAACTAAAATATGATAAATACAGTTGTTCATTATTAAGATTAAGAGCACGGAGAAAAGTTGGCTATGATTCTAAAGTATGTTAGTGTGGCTGAGTCAACGTTGATTTCCCCCCCCCCTTGAAGTGATAGTCTATCTTTTGTTCTTGGGGGAATTTTTAAAAATATCCTGAGATGCCAGGATTTCCTCATCTATGGATTCTGTGACTCCTTAATTCACCAAGTGTGGCTTCTGGACTAGAATATGATCTGATGGAGATCAGCAAGGTCTCTAATGGTGATTTAACAAAAACTTTGTTCATCTCTGACAGTTGGGAATGCATGCTCTGAAATTAACTGGGTATAGGCAATTATTGTCAGGTATGAGAAAATTAAAATAATGCTGGGGTACTGGGGAGCTAAGAGACTAGGCAGGAGGTGTGGGCAGTTAGAGGCTGACTGACAGTTTAAAGTACATGCCAGTGGCAGCTTTTTCCACCAGGACTGAGTGTTCTGTTCTGTCAGGAGATGCTCTGGCTTCCCAAGTATCTTGTGCATGGTAGCTCAGGGTTGTCTCATCATTCCTTGCCCCAAGGGCAGAAATTAATAAGCTTGAAGTCCCCTTCTAACTCAGGTTAGCCCAGGTCCTCTTAAAGAGAAGGATCATCCCGTCCATTTGGTGCATTTGTGCAAGCTCAGCCTTATGTCTAAATCCACTGGAAACTCTTCCAGATTGAGTTTAAGTCCAGGTTCTGCTGAGTCCTCTTGGACGATGAGGGAGACCTCACTTCTTTCCTCAGCATTCTGATTTTCAAGAACCTTCTGAAGCAGGAGCAAGAGCCCTTGGATCTCCCATTAACTTCTATGTAAACCATTCTTTGCTTCTGTTGAGACTGGTTTACAGTTTTCAGAGCATTTTTTTTTTTTACAAATTTTTCTCATTTTAAAGTAATTCACTTAGCTTTTAGTTTGATTTTTATGAATGTATAACAAAATCTGAATGAGATCCAATTTATAAAGCCATTGAAAGAAGCACAATCAACTAGTATTTCCCTCAAAAATAGTTTTGAAATAATTGCCTTAGAAACAAAAATGTTCTCCTTTGTTGAGTAGGTGACCTAGTCAGTCATAAGTATTTTCTTAACCATCACTAGTGTGTTAGTCACTCAGTCATGTCTGACTCTTTGTGACCCCATGGACTGTAGCCCACCAGGCTCCTCTGTCCATGGAATTCTCCAGGCAACAGTATTGGAGTGGGTAGCCATTCTCTTCTCCAGGGGATCTTCCCAACCCAAGGGATCAAATTCAGGTCTCCTGCATTGCAGATTCTTTATCATCTGAACCACCAGAGAATCCCCAACCATCATTAGTATTTCAAGTCAAAACTTGAAAAGAGCAGCAAAATTCATATACAAAGTCACTTTTAAATTGTACCTATAGTTTGTATTTGCTCTTCAAACTAATATTAGAAGGGCTTAGATTCCCCCCTCATCTTCAAGGACTAAGAGCACCTCTTGGAGAGATGTCTGAATACACACTATACCTTAGGTACTATTAAGGTAAGCCCAGGAAGCTCCTTGCCAGGAGTTTCCCAGAATCATTTAGGTAGCTTTGCTTGCGGTTGAATGGCTTGATTGATGTACCTGCTTTTGTCTCAAAAAAGAGGGAAAAATGTAATCTCAAAGCTTTCTTATGGTATCATGCACCTAACTTTGGCCAGTTAATTTTGATTTTGTGGATCTCAGACCACATTATTGTGATACAAAGCTAATTGTAAATCGTGTGGTCAGTAAGAGCCAAGTAGACTGTAGATCCAGACAATACAAAGTTGAGTGGGAATTTGGACTTGTGTTGCTGAATCATAAATTTAGCTGCCTTAATCACAGTGTACCAAGAGGGTTGTGAAAGACAGAAGTAATGTGCCTTAATCAGGGTTCAGCTTCTATAAGCCATACACACACAAACACAAACACACTCCTAGATTAAAGAGCTGGGCTGGTACCTTCACCAATCTATCTCATGTCTCACACTTTACACTCCAAACCCCATCTGTCACTTACTCCCTTTCCATACAGGGTGTATTTGAATTACAATAAATTATACCAATAGTAGGTGTTTATGCTCTTATACAAACTCTTAACAATATTACATAGGAATATTGCATAGGACCAACCTGGCATGTTAGGTCCATGAATCAAGGTAAACTGGAAGTAGTCAAGCAGGTGATGGCAAGAGTGAACATCAACATTTAGGAAGCAGTGAACTGGACTGGAATGGACTGGAATGGATGAATTTAACTCAGATGACCTTTATATCTACTACTATGGGCAAGAATCCCTTAGAAGAAATGGAGTAGCCCTCAGAGTCAACAAAAGAGTCTGAAATGCACTGCTTGGATGCAATCTCAAAAATGACAGAATGACCTCTGTTGGTTTCCAAAGTAAGCCATTCAATATCACAGTAATCCAAGTCTGTGCCCCAACCAGTAATGCTGAAAAAACTGACATTGAATGGTTCTATGAAGACCTACAAGATCTTCTAGAACTAACACCCAAAAATAGATGTCCTTTTCATTATAGGGGACTGGGATGCAAATGTAGGTAGTCAAGAGATACCTGAAGTAACAGACAAATTTAGCCTTGGAGAACAGAATGAAGCAGGGCAAAGGCTAATAGTTTTGCCACGAGAACTCACTGGTAATATCAAATACTTTCCAACAACACAAGAGAAGACTCTACACATGAACATTACCAGATGGTCAATATTGAAATCAGATTGATTATATTCTTTGCAGCCAAAGATGGAGAAGCTCTATAGAGTCAGCAAAAACATGACCAAGAGCTGACTGTGGCTCAGATCATGAACTCCTTATTGCAAAACTCAGACTTAAATTGAAGAAAGTAGGGAAAACCACTAGGCCATCCAGGTATGGCCTAAATCAAATCCCTTATGATTATAAAGTGGAAGTGACAAACAGATTCAAGGGATTAGACCTGATAGACAGACTGTCTAAAGAACTATGGGCAGAGGTTTGTGACATTGTACAGGCGGCAGGGATCAAGACCATCCTCAAGAAAAAGAAATGCAAGAAGGCAACATGGTTGCCTGAGGAGTCCTTACAAATAGCTGAGAAAGGAAGAGAAGCTAAAGGCAAAGGAGAAAAGGAAAGATATACCCACCTGAATGCAGAGCTCCAAAGAAGAGCAAGGAGAGATAAGAAAGCCTTCCTCAGTGAACAATGCAAAGAAATAGAGGAAAACAATAGAATGGGAAAGACTGGAGATCTCTTCAAGAAAATTAGAGATACCAAGGGAATATTTCATTTATTGATGGGCACAATAAAGGACCAGAAATAGTGTGAACCTAACAGAATCAGAAGATATTAAGAAGAGGTGGCAAGATTACACAGAAGTTTACAAAGAAGATCTTCATGACCCAGATAATCTTGATGGTATGATCCCTCACCTAGAACCAGACATCCTGGAATGTGAAGTCAAGTGGGCCTTAGAAAGCATCACTACGAAAAGAGCTAGTGGAGGTGTGGAATTTAAGTTGAGCTATTTCAAATCCTGAAAGATGATGCTGTGAAAGTGCTGCACTCAATATGCCAGCAAATTTGGAAAACTCAGCAGTGGCCACAGGACTGGGAAATGTCAGTTTTCATTCCAATCCCAAAGAAAGGCAATGCCAAAGAATGCTCAAACTACCACACAATTGCGCTCATCTCACATGCTAGCAAAGTAATGCTCAAAATTCTCCAAGCCAGGCTTCAGCAATACATAAACTGAGAACTTACATATGTTCAAGATGAATTTAGAAAAGGCAGAGGAACCAGAGATCAAATTGCCAACATCCTCTGGATCATCGATAAACCAAGAGAGTTTCAAAACAACATCTACTTCTGCTTTATTGACTATGCTAAAGCCTTTGACTGTGTGGATCACAATAAACTGTGGAAAATTCTTAAAGAGATGGGAATACTAGACCACCTTATCTGCCTCCTGAGAAATCTGTGTGCAGGTCAGGAAGCAACAGTTAGAACTGGACATGGAACAACAGCCTGGTTTCAAATTGGGAAAGGAGTACGTCAAGGCTGTATATTGTCACCCTGCTTATTTAACTTAGATGTAGAATACATCATGAGAAATGCTGTGCGGGATGAAGCACAAACTGGAATCAAGATTGCGGGGAGAAGTATCAATAACCTCAGATATGCAGATGACACCACCCTTATGGCAGAAAATGAAGAAGAACTAAAGAGCCTCTTGATGAAAGTGAAAGAGGAGAGTGAAAAAGTTGGCTTAAAGCTCATCATTCAGAAAACTAAGATCATGGCATCCTGTCCCATTCATGGCAAATAGATGCGTAAACAATGGAAACAATGACAGATTTTGTTTTGGGGGGCTCCAAAATCACTGCACATGGTGACTGCAGCCTTGAAATTAAAAGACACTTGCTCCTTGGAAGAAAAGCTATGACAAATCTAGACAGCATATTAAAAAGCAGAGACATTATTTTGTCAACAAATGTCCATCTAGTCAAGGCTATTGTTTTTCCAGTAGTCATGTGTGGATGTGAGAGTTAGACTATAAAGAAAGATCAGTGCTGAAGAATTGATTTTTTTGAACTGTGATGTTGGAGAAGACTCTTTAGAGTCTCTTGGACTACAAGGAGATCCAACCAGTCCATCCTAAAATAGTCCTGAATAGTCATTGGAAGGACTGATGCTGAAGCTGAAATTCCAATAGTTTGGCCACCTGATGCAAAGAACTGACTGATTGGAAAAGACCCCGATTCTGGGAAAGATTGAAGGTGGGATGTGATGGGGACGACAGAGGATGAAATGGTTGGATGGCATCACCAACTCAATGGACATGAGTTTGAGTAAGATCCCAGAGTTGGTGATGGACAGGGAAGCCTGGCATGCTCCAGTCCATGGGGTTGCAGAGAGTCGGACATGACTGAGTGAATGAACTAAACTGAAAACCTCTTAATTTTGCTAAAAGCAGATAGTTCCCCCAAGAGTAAGTGTCTTTTGCTCTTGATTTGTTAAAAAGTAAAAGCATTCACCTGAAAGTTTGCAAATAATTGTGGGCCTTGCTGTGTGGGACTCTATAATGCACATGCATATTATTTCTCATTAGGAATGCAGCTAAGTTTCAGAAATCTAAGTTTTCATTAATTTTTATTTTCCTATAGAGATATGAGGCACTTGCCCATGGAGGATATTATTTGTTTAGCAATTTCTTTAAAGACATTTAGAAAACATTGGAGACTATGTGTTTTCCATTCCCTTGTTAATGGGTCATGAATTTTTACAGAGATGTCTGACTCATGGCTCATTTACCTCTAGTTTGTACAAGGGCTAGTGAAGTAAGTGCTTAGAAATTTATATGGGAATATATTCCATGGCAAAATGCATAATCCCTTCCAGACTTTCTATGATGTTATCCCACTTAAAGAGTATTCCTGAGAATGTTTTAATGGCAACAGGGATCCCTAGCAACTATAGCAGTTAAAATGCACACACACACTATACACACACATACACACCCAAGTGAATCTTCCAGTCTTAAGTCAAGGTCACCAGTTTCATGGCTTATTATTCTTGTTGACAATGAGTTGCTTAAAATACCAAATTTTATCAAGATGTTTCCAGAGTAAATTTCAACACTGCTCAGAGAACATCTATTGTGCTCTGTGAGCTATAAAGAGGGGGCATGAGGCTAAGCACAGGAGATGAAATGGATTACTCACAGTTTGCATGGAAGATAAAAGGAGTTCATAATTTACCTATTACCATCATTTGTTGATATGTATATGATGATTTGGGACTTTGAACCAAGAAATTTAATGACTTATTTTGATATTTCCATTTATCTGGTATCATTTTTAATAATTACAGTTCAGATGAGCTGGGTATTTTATGATCTTCCTGTTTTTGATTTGCAATAAAGCAAATGACTATGATTCACCAAGTAATTATTTAGGAATATGGCAAGACTATGGCATAGGGGCTTAGCATGGTATTTATATACGTGATGTCTTATAATTGGAAGTCTGTGTTCCTTCCATAAGGTTGTGTGACTTGTATTTCATAGCAATGCACTTTTTCTGAGTACACTGAGCTGTATGTCACTCTTAGGGGGTATCCTATCACTCTCCATCAGTAACGGACCCCACTCTCACTGCGGATGCTCTGGACAAAACGATTGCAGAATTTGATACTGTGGAAGAGCTGCTCAAGCACTTCAATCCAGAATCATGGCAAGAAGATCTTGAGAATCTGTATTTGGATACCCCTCATCATCGAGGCAGATCATATCATGACAGGAAGTCAAAAGGTAAGAAACAGATCGGTTCTTCATAAGCAGATACAAGTGCTAATAGTAACAAGTAAGAATTTGCAATGCAATATATTTAATACACTTAAATCAGATGAGTACTGTTAGCCCATTCTTATTTATCTTTTCACAGAACTTTCAAATGATATTCTGTGTTTTGCCCAAACTGTGTTGTTTGTATGGGACTAAGAAAGACTTGAGTCAGTCGAAGTTTGGAGCTAGAAAAGACCTTATAAAATCATCTGGATTGACTTTGTGCTTCTTGGCAAACAAGGCATTTGTAGTCCCACCACAAATAGTAGAGGTGACCAAAGTCAGGGGAGCTGGATAACTCTCCAGGGGCTGCATGCAATGGAGAAGAAAGGGGAATCCTGGTCTCTTGCCTCCAATGGCAGTGCGTGTATAACAGTCCACTGTGCCTCTCTGATGGATGTGAGTGTTGAATTAGCCCAGGACTCAGTCAGTGTTCGCAGGAGAGGCTCCTGGTAAAGCAGTGGTCAAATCTCTGGAAGATTCCAACTCTACTCATTCAGTGTCCATTCCAAAAAATTTGATAAGGTCCTACCATAGGCTTGGCATCCTTGGTAGGTCATAGGATGTAAAGGTCCCAAGAAAGAAACAAAGATCTGGGATATTTTGCACAAGTGTGAGGGTACACATTCAGTTGGAAGGTTCAGAAAAACACAGTGAAGGGAGGAGAAAAGAATATTCAGGCAGAGTTAAAACATCAAGAGTTAAAACCATAATACTTAAACTCTTAAAAAATGGGATGCTGCATCTGGGTAATATGATTTTAGGATGTGAGTGTTTATTTGAATGTTTAACTCAAATTAATAGAGAAATAATTTGTAATTACCCTTATTGAATAAAAGTATAATTTCTAGTCTGTTATGTTCTTGCTTCATTTGATAAGATTTGTTGTTAACATTTTCTTTGGAAGTCTTATAAGGCTGACTTGCATCACAGATATAAAGATATTTAATACAGTATAGCCTGTTTCTTATACTTTGTAATAACAGAGGTCATTTTAAAGAGAAGGGATAGGCTGCCCACTCCAGTATTCCTTGGCTTCCCTGGTGGCTCAGATGGTAAAGAATCCACCTACAGTGCGGGAGACGTGGGTTCGATTCCTGGGTTGGGAAGATCCCCTGGAGAAGGGAAAGGCTACCCACTCCAGTATTCTGGCCTGGAGAATTCCATGTACAGAGGAGCCTAGCAGGCCACAGTCCATGGGGTTGCAAAGAGTGGGACACGACTGAGCGCCTTTCACTTTCAGGAATTGTGAACCTGGGCCCTTTTACAGATAATGTTTGTGTTGGTAAGGGCAATCTGTTAGAACATGTAGGCTGAAACGACTAATTAGTTAACTCCTGCCTAAATCTGCTACTTATGGCTTAGGTCATAATCTTATGTACTTAAATTGCACAGCTAAGTGGGGACAACAGAGTCACTGGTGGCCCTGATGTTATGGAGATATGCCGCATGCCTGTATGAGTGCTAAGTCACTTTAGTCGTGTCCAACTCTGCAACGCTATGGACTGTAGCCCACCAGGCTCCTCTGTCCATGGGATTCTCCAGGCAAGAATACTGCAGCGAGTTGCCATTTCCTTCTCCAGGGGATCTTCCCGACTCAGGGATGTAACCCAAGTCTCTTGCATCTCCTTCATTGGCAGGCAAGTTCTTTACCACTAGCGCCACCTAGGATGTTGCATGCAGGACAGTGTAACTCTCAAATCAAATTTCCTCAGCACTCACTTTGTATCCAACTCAAAAAAGAAAATGTTGTTTTATAAGGCATTGCTGTCTTTGGATCTCTACTAGGTCAACTTGATGGAGAAGGAAATGGCAACCCACTCCAGTGTTCTTGCCTGGAGAATCCCAGGGATGGGGGAGACTGGTGGGCTGCAGTCTGTGGGGTCGCACAGAGTCGGACATGACTGAAGCAACTTAGTAGCAGCAGCAGGTCAACTGGAAAGAAAATAAAATATTCACGATGCTTTGATAACCCCAGAAAAAAAAATATTAAAATGGCATTGGACAAAGAAATGTTAAAACTTGACTATGTCTTCAAGTATCTTAACCATGACAGCTATTTGAAAGTCAGCCCTACTTGACACCTACTTTTTTGAAATACTAAAATTTAAAAATCACCTAAATTCATTACTTATTTTTCCCCAGATATTATGTTGAGTTAGAGGCAAGGCATCTTGGTTCAAATCCTAACCCTGCCACTTAAAAGTTTTGTGGTTATTTTCAGCTCGTCACTGGTTCTTCCTGAGCCTTAGTTTCCTCACTGGCAGTGTGGGTATGATAATACCTGCTTTCAGGGATTGTTAGCGGTGCCATCCAGAGCACCTGACACATAGTACTTGCCAAGAGACATTAGCCAGCCGTGGCTACTGTGATTCTGAAGTGACCGCTTCACTTCCTTTATGGAGCCCTTACTGTCCATTGTTGTCTCTCTGTGAAGCCCGCCACTCCAGACTTCTCAAGTGTGGAGTACTTGAGATGCTACAGCATTTATTTGTCCTACTACTGCATTGCTGTTGTATCTCTGTACTTTCTCTAAGGGGGCTTCCCTGGTGACTCAGATGGTTTAAAAAAAAAAAAAAAAATCTGCCTGCAATGCAGGAGACCTGGTTTGATCCCTCGGTTGAGAAGGTCCCCTGGGGAAGGGAATGGCAACCCACTCCAGTATTCTTACCTGGAGAATCCCCATGGACAGAGGAGGCTGGCTGGCTACAGTCCATGGGGTCGCTAAGAGTTAGATATGACTGAGCAATGTGAGATTGTAGGACCTGAGTGTATCAACTGGGGCTGAATGTTAAGTCACCTGGGGAGCTTTAACAAAATACAGGTGCCTGGTGCTGTCACAGTCACACGGACTCAGAAACTCTGAGGGCGAACCTGGGGCATTGATATTATTTTAAGGCTCCTAGGAGATTGAGAAGATCCCCTGGAGAAGGGAAAGGCTACCCACTCCAGTATTCTGGCCTAGAGAATTCCATGGACTATAGTCCATGGGGTCGCAAAGAGTCGGACCCAACTGAGCAACTTTCACTTTCAGGAGATTGAGACCAATCCTCAGAGGCACTCAGGGTTGAGGGATTGTTCATCCTCTATCTTTAGTAAATTGGTATGATCTCTGACACATGGGAAAAGACCCTGATGATGGGAAATATTGAGAGCGGGAGAAGAAGGGAGTGACAGAGGACAAGATAGTTGGTGATTACATCACTGATGTAATGGACATAACTTTGAGCAAGCTCTCATTCTCATCAGGGAAGCCTGATGTGCTGCAGTCAATGGGCTTGCAGAGTCAGACATGACTTGGTGACTGAACATCTGTAGCAACTGATACCTTTTAGCTGCTCAATTAACATTTGTGAAATTGGAGATATTAATAATTTGGTGTATTTCTAAAGTTTATATAAACCCACCCCATAGAGTTAGGCTTGAGCCTTTATTAAGAATGCCTTTGGTTACTGAAATAACCTTGCTAGAGTATTCAAGGCGACATTCTGCTGATTTCTGACAGAGTAAATATCTATCTCCCCTGTTGGCTTAGATCCCATTTCTCGATGTCTTATTTGAAATGGCCCTAAGGCAGATCTGTACCCTTTCATTGAACACTGGCAAGTCACCGTTGTCTCTACACTTGTATAACTGCGCTGGTTTAATTGTTTATCATTCCCCTGATGCTGAACCACCTGCGTGTATCACCAAAGCAAAGGAAGTCACATTTAATATTGCAGCTGTTCTTGTCAGCTTTTGCAACTTAAAAATATAAATCCATGGTTTTTATCCTGATGTATAAGAAATGGGTAGTGAATAAAAGAGTGAAAACCAAAAAACAGTTATAGATGATGGAGGTCCATTAGGTGTCAAATAAAATATGAACTTCATAGGATTTCTAAAACGTTTTCTACTACCAGTATTTGTTGCTGCTGTTTAGTCGCTGAGTCATGTCTGACTCTTTGTGGCCCCCTGAACTTTAGCCTGCCTGGCTCCTCTGTCCATGGGATTTCCCAGGCAAGAATGCTGGAGTGGGTTGCCATTCCCTTCTCCATGGGCTCTTCCTGACCCCGGGATTGAACCTGCATCTGCTGTATTGGCAGGCTGATTCTTTACCACTGAACCACCTGGGAAGCCCCTATAATAAACTTGTAATGATGATGTGTAGAAACAAACTTGTCATTTGTGAATATCTATTGAGCATCCTTTTTTCTGATTTGCCCAGACTGATCAAAAGTGGAATTTTTCATGATATCAAAGAACAAGATTCCAAAATTGAATGTGAATATATAGATCACAAAATTTTATAAACACTAAAATAAAATACAAATACACTAGGTGAAGTACTTAAATAGTATAAAAGAGTTAATATATTTAAATTAAATTTTACGCTTTGCTTCTACTGTTATTTGAAGGGAGATGAGGTGACAGTGATGTTTTATTTCTCCTTAAGAAGAGACTTGAAAATGGTAAGTATGAGGATATTAAAAGTTTAGAGAGAAGAGAGAGGGAAAGGAAACATAACACTGCCAAGTACTGAAGCCAGAATTTCAGCTAGAATTTCACTTTTTTTCAAATTCACAAGTAATAGATAAGCAAAAACTTTGTAAAAGCTTCTGGACTGATGATATTAGGACAAGTTAGTATATCCAACTTTCAGTTTCCTAGGGGGTAATGGAGAAAAGGGTAGCATGGATAATTGAAATCTATAGATAACTGCATTTCCAAAACCCAATTTTGGCCAATAATTTCAACCTTAAAGCTGCTCAAAATTTTAAAATAAGTAATTTGAAATTCAAGTTGCATTTATTTCTTCTGATGAACATGCTGATAACAGCAAATTTGCACATGATTAGGTAAAAAATTATATGGATGTTCTACAAACCGTGTAATTACTTTCTGAATCCTTGCATGACCACTATGTGCCTATGCCTGTGTTCAGTCACGAAGCCATGTTCAACTTCTTGTGACCCCATCGACTGTAGCCCGCCAGGCTCCTCTGTTCATGGGATTCTCCAGGCAAGAATACTGGAGTGGGTTGCCATTTTCTTCTCCAGGGGACCTTCCCAACTCAGGGATCAACCCATATCTCCTTCATTGGCAGGTGGATTCTTCACCACTGAGCCACCAGGGAAGTCAAGGAAGCATGACCACTGAAGTTAGCAGAAATTATACTATGACTCCTTGAAAAAAAAAAGTCCTTTGAATTTATGGGCAGTGTGTATTTACTCAAGTATATAGCACAAAATCTGACATCTCAACATGGAAAAACTGTTGGTCTTAAACTCTACTAGACTGGGCATTGAGAAGTGACTTATGGGAATTAACAATGTGAGATCCATTTTTTTTTTTACTTATTCCAGGAGAGCATGACTTTCCTGAATTATGGTGTGTTTGTGTGGCTGAGCTGGTAAAGAATCCGCCTGCAGTGTGGGAGACCTGGGTTCAATCCCCGGATTGGGAAGATCCCCTAGAGAAGGAAAATATTTTGGCCTGAAGAATCTCATGAACTGTGTAGTCCATGAGGTCGCGAAGAGTCAGGCATGACAGGAAATTTCACTTTCGCTTTTGCCATAGAAAACCCAATAGTAATAAGGAAACCTGTTTTCATAGTTTGTGTTGTGATTGAAATATGGATATAATTGTTGAGGTGTTCCAACTTAGTAGTCTGAGCAACAATAATGCTTGACAAAAATACATTTTCCCCAAAGATTTGCCATTTATTGATACATGAGCTAAATTTGATGTGCACTCCTCTTTAAAAATCAGTAAGTTAATATTGAGTGCATCAAGCATACTAATATTAAATTGATTCCAGAAGACAGAGTTTGAAATACATGATTTTCACAGATTCTAAATGGTTAGATGTTTTAACTCTGGGACAGTCAGCAACCCATTCCCCGGGATCTTATATCAATTCTGTGATTTCTTACATGATGTTATTTTTCTATAATATCTAAAACACTCTTTAATATTAAAACAATTTATTGGTAAATAACTGGCATAAGAAGCTGAGGATTAAATTAAATAAATATGTTTCATATAAAATGTTAGAACTGGCTCTGAATTCTTTTAGATGCAAATATCTTTCATTTTTAAATTAGTCACTTAGTGTTGTTTTTTGTCATGCCCTTGCATACTAACTAGAAAGAGGTTACTTGCTCTTTCAAAAATGATTTAGAATGTAGGAAATAATTTCAGTGTATTAAGATAGGAACGTTATTTTAGAAATGAGCTAGTCAATGTAAATCAAATGCTTACAACTTTCTATTTGCCTATTTGATATCTGAGTAAGAATTTGCAGAAAGTCCTTGACTCAATGGATGAATTGGGTAAGGCAGTCTTAAGATATCATTCTTCTGCAACTATCCATAGGTAAATTAAACAGGAGTACAAGAGACATTAAGTCAAATGGATTTTTCTAATTTCTTATGTTCAGTAAGGGCTAACTTCTTTGGGTTTCCAGAACAATGTGGTATGTACCAAGTAAAAGCTTTTTTGTGTTTTATCAATGTTAAAATTGTTTACCATAAATTTGATAGAAATAGAGCAAAAAGAAAGACTGTGGTAGTGGGAAGAGCACAGACTTTGGAGTCAAGTACATTTACAATAAAATCCTAAATCAGTTCCTGATAGTGGCCTTAGAGACCTTGGCATTTAGGAAAATAGCTAATTGCAACCCCTTTGCAAAGTTGTATTAAGCTTAATAATAGCAGAGCATCCAGCCCCTAGTAGGCCCTCAATAAATGCTGGCTACTATTATTATTTGAATACAAAACTCTGCATAGAACCAAGGCATTTCTGTGGACCCTGTTGTCTTCCCTGGATCGCTTTAAAAGTCTGGAGAGCCTCCTATGGAACTATCCAAAAATTGTCATATTTAAGTATCTGTATAATCAGTACAATCATAAAAATTTTATAAAATAAATTCCAAGTACTCAACTTTTCTATGACACTATTTACTGAGAAATTTCTGGCACCATTTTGCTTTTAAGATGTTTCCTTTTTTTTCCATTTATTTTTATTAGTTGGAGGCTAATTACTTTACCATATTGTAGTGTTTTTTGCCATACATTGACATGAATCAGCCATGGATTTTCATGTGTTGCCCATCCCAATCCCCCCTCCCTCATCCCTCTCCATCCCATCCCTCTGGGTCTTCCCAGCGCACCAGTCCTGAGCACTTGTCTCGTGCATCCAACCTGGGCTGGTGGTCTGTTTCACCCTTGATAGTATACTTGTTTCAATGCTGTTCTCTCAGAACATCCCACCCTCACCTTCTCCCACAGAGTCTAAATACACTATGGAATATTACTCAGCCATTAAAAAGAATTCATTTGAATCAGTTCTAATAAGATGGATGAAACTGGAGCCCATTATACAGAGTGAAGTAAGCCAGAAAGATAAAGACCAATACAGTATACTAATGCATATATATGGAATTTAAAAAGATGGTAACCATAACTCTATGCAAAACAGAAAAGATGTTCCCTTTTTAAAGCTTGGTTTTTAGGCCTTAGCCACTCTTTATAACCCATATGATTTGTAAGTATCCAGGTGCCCTACTCACTCAGTTTGCCTGCAAGCATTAATAAAAACCACATTGTCTTATATAGTGCTGTATGCATCTACGAGGGCACACACATAAAAGTTTGAAGAAAAGCTCAGCATAGGATCAAGGGCTTTTTTTGCTCATTTATTCTCTTAGTGCCAGTGCAATCTCTGCTTTTCTCTGATAATGGTTGTCTATCTTTGTGGATATCCTAAGCCCGCTTTCATTATCAAACATTTCTCACATCTAGGCATATGACTCAGGTGCAACTTGATTGGAAAATCCATTTCACAGTAGAAAACCATAGGTGACTTTTAATATCTTGGTGGACAAATGTGCCTTTTCCACAACGGTCACTCTCGTTACTATGAGTGGGTTTGCCTTCTCTTTCCTATATCAGTTTTTACCTGTGCGGCATTGAGGAACCCCTGCAGTATCCTTGGTGCTCTGATGGACTTAAGGAGACAGCACCCCCTTCCTAGAACTCACACTCATGCAGAAACTGCTGGTGCTGGGAGATCTGGCTCACTAAGTGTCTTTACTTGCAAAGGACTGTGCTTCACTGCTATATCTCATTGAATTAAACTAAACACACATCATTGCTTTCTGACATTGTGATCAAAGTGAGCATGATCTTCCTTTCCTTAGCGATCACCAATTGCAGAATCTTGACTACTTCTGGTTTTAGGTGATTCTTTTCTTAACCTTATTTCATTGATCTCTTTTACTCATTTCAACATTAATGTGAGGCATACCTCCTGGGAGCTGAGGGTTTGGACCTCACTTCAGACACTTTTAACTTGTTCAAGCTTGATGAATTTCTTGGCAGGAGAGTACTGTTATTCCCATTTTATCTAATAAAAGAAACAAATGCAGAAATGTTTATGAACCTGAGCGTGTTGACTGCAAGGTCAGTGCTGTGAGGGACCCAGTGGTGCTTAAAACTCAGTGACTCATAGTCTAGTAAATGAGAGAAAGACATACATTTAAAGGTCTCCTTGATTCTTATTCATCTCCTAACCTTGTTCTTATTTTTCATTTTATAGATATATTTTATACACCTCCCACTAGAGTTCAGAGAATTGCCTTATGACAGTGTCAGCTGCTTTCATGCCTAATCCAATACCTTGTAGATATCCATGTATTTGCACATTCATTTTCCAGCATGTATTTGTCAAATGTCTACTATATGTCCAGTGACTGTAGGCAAGTCACTCAGTTCCTCTGCATCTGTTTCCACATCCATCAGATGAAACAAGTAGTCTCTGAGATGAAGGTTTCTTATGAGAATTCCATGAGACTTGAGTTTGTGAAAGCATCTCACATAGTACCCAGCACATAGTAGCTGCTCAATAAATTTCCATTCATTCACCACTTAACAGTTTTTTTAACTCTGACAATTAGGAATTGTTTGACTGGGAATCTTTTACTATGATTTAGGTTAATTTCTACAAATACAAGTGGTGAATGTTTCCATTCTTGAGAAATGAAACCAGCAAATGGAGTCATGAGATTCATGATTTTGAGTTTAAAATACCCTGATATTCCCTCATTAAAAGTTATAAAATAATTGTTCTTTCCAGACTCATTTGCACTTGAAAACTGGGTTGAAATGTGGAAACAGTTGTCACAATTCAGTGCTAATTTATAGAAGTTGGAATCTGAAAATCACAGTGAGGTTGTAATGCTTATAAAGATGAATAGACTGCCTCCTAGGAAATTTATGAACCTTAAAGAAGGCTGAGAGCCCCTTGTTTCTTGGTATAAAGATACTACAATTACTCATATACTCCCCTTACCTCCCCCACTACCTAAAGCACCATAAATCTGGTCCTGTAATATCAAAGTCAAGTTTATAGCACTTTATGTAGCAGGCTGTGGGACTATCACCCATTTGGCAAAAGACATATTCCTGAGCACCTTGAGATGTATATCAGAGAGCCAGTCTCCTGGACACCCTCCTTCACCCCATGTAAAAGATGTGGAAGAGCTATGTGGAAAAGCTTCTAGAGCCCATGAGTCTTGGTGCCAGTCTTCATGCATCACAGTTCATCTGTCATTGAGCTGGTTCTAGAATCCTAGCTGTTCAATTCTAACCCAACAACAATTAGTAGTTTGATTCATTTAGTCATTATGGAGTACCTATGCCTTACAAAGAAAACTTGGATTGATTAGTAGGTCTATAAATGGCCTAAGCACTTTCTAATTTTGGCTTTAAGTTGATTGGTATCCCACAAAAGGTGTTTAAAGAAAATCAGAAATGTTTGCCTAGGGAAGCCATAGTGATTCCTGTTGTTTTTTATTGGATTGAATTAATTATTTCAAATGTCCTGAAATGGCACATATTCTAAGACTACCAAAAAATGTATTTTTCAGCACTATGCAGCTTCTAATTGTTAAAACTAAATGGTTTTAGGAGTGGTGTACTTAATTGACCTACATATACTTCTTCCACTAATGGCAAAGCACTATGAGAGGGGGGATTAAAAGATGATTAACTCTGATTCCAAGAACCTTATGGTTTAGTGGATGAGAAATACCTAAATAAAGAAAAGGATATCCATTCATCTACCACTGGACATCTAGATTGCTTCCATGTCCTAGCTATTGTAAACAGTGCTGCAGTGAACATATAAGGAAGTTGTGGTACATATACACAATAGAATATTACTCAGCTATAAAAAGGAACACATTTGAGTCAGTTCTAATGAGGCGGATGAAACTGGAGCCTATTATACAGAGTGAAGTAAGTCAGAAAGAAAAACACAAATACTGTATATTAATGCATATATATGAAATTTAGAAAGACAGTAAAAATGATCCTATATGCAAGGTAGTAAAAGAGACAGAGATGTAAAAAACAGACTTTGGGACTCTGTGGGAGAAGGCGAGGGTGGGATGATTTGAGAGAATAGCACCGAAACATGTGTTACCACATGTAAAATAGATGACCAGTACAAGTTTGATGCATGAAGCAGGGCACTCAAACCAGTTCTCTGAGAGGGATGGGATGGGGAAGAAGGTGGGAGGCGGTTCAGGAGGGGGGACACATGTGCACCTGTGGCTGATTCATGTCGATGTGTGGCAAAACCCATCACAATATTGTAAAGTAATTAGTCTCCAATTAAAATAAATTAATTTAAAAAAGAAAAGGATAAAGCAAGTTCTACAAAGTAAGTGCTACAATAGGAGGCAGAGAATGTGAGATGAGTATTTAGTGAAGGGGTTAGAGGAGATGTAGGGTGAATGTGCCTCTTGACTTAGAAGATTAAAGTGACACAGTGGCCTGAGACGCCCAAGAAGGTAAACCAGATTGACAAAAGCTTGGTGCTAGCAAAGCATGGTCCTCCTTCAGACACTTGCTCTTCTGGTGCTGGGACCATGTGCTAAATCTGCAGGAACAGAGGCTGCCTGCTAGGAGAACCCTTAGAGGATTTTAGCACTGTAAAGGCTGTAACTGGATTATAGTAAAATGATTATTTGGAGAAGAGCATGGCAACCCACTCCAATATTCTTGCCTGGAGAATCCCATGGACAGAGGTGCCTGGCAGGCTACAGTCGATAGGGTTGCAAAGAGTTGGTCACAACTGAAGTGACTTAGCATGCATGCATACAAAATGATTACTGGCTAACTCCAAGAATATATAGAAGTTTAATTGGAGAATAGCAAGAATATTCAAGACTGGTGACATACATGACAGGATAAAGATTGATGAGGGAACAGCATAATAAACTTGGTACCCAGAAGAGACCAACTCAAGGAAGTTCAGTCACTCAGTCCTGTCCGACTCTTTGTGACCCCATGGGCTGCAGCATGCCAGGCCTCCCTGTCCATCACCAACTCCCTGAGCTTGCTCAAACTCATGACCATCGAGTTGGTGATGCCATCCAGCCATCTCATTCTCTGTCATACCCTTCTCCTCCTGCCCTCAATCTCTCCCACCATCAGGGTCTTTTCCAGTGAGTCACCTGTTCACATCAGGTGGCATTTTTCAATACCAAAGGAAAACACTAGGTTCTGTGCAGTTGCCTGCTTCTTGCAAGACTATGGCCTGTGTACTTTCTTAGTAGAATCTGATAGATGAATATTTGTGCACAGGAGTACATGCTTGGATATATGTAATTGACAACATCTTAAAAGTGACAGGTCAGTGCCTGACAACGCACCTAGGAAGCCAGGTCATTTGACAGGAAGTAGACCTCTAGTCGGAAAGCTCCAACAGGGCTCATAGAATCTGCTCGCTGCACCCTTCTTCAAATCTTCAGACTGGAACTTCAAAGTACAAGAGTGATGAAAAGGCTAGATTCAGATTGGCTCTTCTCCTGACTGGATGTGTGGCTGTGAACAAGTTTTTTCCCTTCCCTCTCAGAGGCTCAATTGTCTCAAGTGTAAATATAAGGCTAACAATAGTATGTAATTCATAGCATTGATGGGGATTTCACGCAATCGTATTCATGAAGAACTGCTATATTACCTGATACTTGGGATGGCCAATATCAAAAAGACCAGGCTGACTCTCCTTCCTCCCAAATCTGAGCCTTCATAGACTAGAAACTTAACGAGGGTGTGTGTTCAACAATGTCCCGTCGCTTTACATATCCCTGCCCCAGTGCTCAGACCACAGAGCTCATCCCACAGTGACTAGGCTGCACTTTGAGGCCAGCCCTGAGGAAAAGTGGTGCTTCCCACGGCTGGGTGCAATGGCCCACGTTAGATTCCTGTGTCCAGAGGAAGGCTTTGACAACACTGTCAGCCTTTCCAGCAGATTGTCAGCGCAGAACACAAAAATGGAAATGACGTCAAAGATCCATGAGAAGGCCGGACTCAAATTCAAAAGGACAGTGAAAGAGGGATGATGACGTTATGTACAGCTGAGTGAAATAAGGGTAATTAGATGAAATTAATGGGCCTTTGAATTAAATTTGGTACATCCTCGCTGTCGGTAATACTCCACTCTGGAGACTGAATCAGGAATGGGAAAGGTGGCTCTTCTCCCCGGATTTGTACCACGTGTCCTGCACCCCACCCCCCACAGAAGCTCACACCAGAGCCCCCCTCAGACCAGCTCCAGAAGCCTTAATTGCCACCCAGCCCCCTGTCTGGCTCCCCGCTAATCAGTCTTCTTTGACTTGAAATTCAGTATCCCCTGCAGAAAGTCTGCAATGGCGCTTTAAAGTTATTTGCATCCACTCTGAGGAATGTTTTTAGTTCTAGTTCTAAATTGAGTGCCTTCATGCTTTCAATCCCCCTGATAAGCAGGGCAGCTGGATTCTACAGAAACCACACAGGGCCACAGTTCTTAGTCACGTCAGGGAATCGGTGCATAAATAACTGACAGCCTCGTAAATCTCTTCATGGCCGGTAGGAAACGGAAGTAACCAGTGTGAGTCAGTAAAACAGTTATACAATGTGAAGAGTTTTGTTCCAAGACAAGTAAGGCATGCATGCCTACCCTGACTTGTGGAGGGCTCTCTAGGCGATCGGCTGAGTTCCCACTGGAAAGCACGCTATGATTTGGCTTGGACATATTCCGGACACAAGGGTTAGCCATTCACCACCCCAGTCCTAGTACACCGCCATACAGGAGAGCTTAATATCATGCCAGGGAGATTGGTCTTCTCCCTTCAACCCCAGGTTGCCTGCCAGCCCCCCATTCTACCTGATGTGGCAGAGACTGGGCAGCAAGAGGGAGAATGGCTTCAAGCCCGATTCTCCTACTTAGTATTCACTTTGAGCAGGTAACACACATCTTAAAAGGGTGGGGAGCCTCAGTACGTAGGCCTGTGAGTCAGGTGCCTAGGAGAGGACTGGCTGAACCCACCTACACCCAGTCTGTCACTTCCTTCCCTTCCCTCTTGGCCTTCCCCACTTCACCACGTGCTCAGTGGCTCAGTCATGTCCAACTCTTTGCAACCCTATGGATCGTAGCCTGCCAGGCTCCTCTATCCGTGGGATTCTCCAGGCAAGAATACTGGAGTGGGTTTCCAGTGCCTCCTCCAGCTTATCTTCCCAACCCAGGGGTTGAACCTGAGTCCCTCGATGTCTCCTTGCTTTTTCAGACAGATTCTTTACCACTGAGCCACCCGGGAAACCTCACACGTTACTACAACCCCTTCCTGCAAATAGTACCTCTCGCTCCTAGATGGTGGACAAAATGTACCCCCAGCATCACAATCTGCAGCTTTGGCCCTCTGCGTTAGCCCTGTCTGCAGCCCAGTAATGCACAGCCAGCATCAGTATTTATCTCAAGGTGACACTTATAATGGATGATTGCAGCACTTCTTAATCCATTTATGTAATCCTCTCTGCTTTGCTTGCAGTTATTTTCAGGGTTTTAGCAGCAATGAAATGGTTCCTTTCCCAAGACAGAGTTCATTTAATTTAAAACTGGATTGATTATAGCTAAACTTATGATATGTCTTTGCAAAGGAAGAAGAAAACAGCCATCAATTATGCATGATAATTTTTTAGCGTTTCTGCAACTCCCACAGTGTCCTGGGCTCAGCATGTGAGAGTTGGGGTAAAATCCCTGCCCTTGAGAATCAAAGGCACACAGGGCAGAGCATGAGTCCACTTGCCATTGAATTCCTTATTCAAGGGGGTCATCGACCACATGGCCAGCATTTTAGCTGACTTCATGGGGTTAAGTGGAATCTTCATCCATTTGTGCCTTCTTTCATTTCTGTCTCATTCAGATGCATTCTACTGACAGCATCCTTAGCCTTTGACCTCTACCCCAAAAGAGCACTCCTTACTACTCCTCACCCAGTTTTTGTTTAGGACTAAGACATTTAATGGGGTTAAAATCAGAGTAAGTCTGATGACAATTGCCTGACAGTTGTGGGATTCCTCCTGCAGTAGCCTGACTGGTGACAAGGGAAGTGCATTCAGAAATGGTATGGAACCCGGAAATGGACAAAGGACTTTCCCCTAACTGCATTCTTGTGAGAAGATATTCATGTACGAGCTCACCCGCCAGAGGATTTGAATCCCAAATAGATGGATGATTAGATAGATTTTGAGACCACAAGTTAAAATATAATTTATATAGTACAATAATACAAATGTAACTCAAGTAAAATATTAATGACTAAAATCTGAAAATTTAGTGTAATACTCTTAATTCAAAGAAGTCCTGATAGCCAACCCCCCAGATAATTATTTACATAGAATAATGACCAAAAGAGAGAAATAGAAGAGGCAGATCTGAAAAAAAAAATTTTTTTAATTATTGACCATTTGACTTTAAAGGGAAAAACTGGAGAAACTGAATCAAGATGAATGATAAAAACCAGATTGAATACCAGGCACTCTGCTTTCAATACTTCAAATATTGCTGAAATAACTAAAGTTACACTATTTGCATTTTGTAGATGAAGAAACAGAAGTATAGAGGAGTCAAGTAACTTACCAACTGAAAGGAGATATAGCTATGAGTTAAATGCTGCTGTGGATTAACTGCAGAACCCAAGCACTTAACCACTACGCTATACTGCCATCTAGGATGCAATGCACAAATATGCATCATATTCACAACCTCCAAATTCCTTGTCTTTTGACATTTTGCTTAACCTTGGAGTTACAATGAAGCTAAAACTTTTTATTCATCACATTTACTTGTAGAATTTCACTGTCAGATCAATAAATTAGAATAATTCTCCCTAATATGTCCCTGATATAATTCAAACTATATTAAGTAATGGCCTAGAGTCAGGAGTTGTTTAAAGTCAAGAAGGTATATATATATATACTTTTGCACATACACATACACACACACACACACACACACATATTTTTTAAGGTAAAGACAATTATTTTAAATTGCTGAATGTTTTTATTTTCTTTCATTGGAAATTTTTTTGTTTTTTGTTTTTGTTTTTTTTTTTGCATTAGAAAGGTGCAAGAAAAATTGAGTCAAGATTTAGCTAAGTTTTTGAAGGTCATTTTGTTTTCTCTTTGCTGTTATTGATTTTTTTTTTTGAAGGTGAAGATAGGATCAAAAGAGAAATTAGATTTTCCACCTATGGTATTGGAGAAGGAAATGGCAACCCACTCCAGTATTCTTGCCTGGAAAATCCCATGGACAGAGGAACCTGGTAGGCTACAGTCAACAGGGTCGCAAAGAGTCAGACATGACTGAGCATGCGACACTCACTTTTGGTATTTGGGGTAGTAGTTGAGATCCCATGAATAGGGTCAATCCCTGGGTTGCGGCTGCCCTCACAGAATCTCCCCACCTTGCTCCCAAAATGCATGCTGAGTGTTTATGCCACAGTCGTGCACTTGGTTACCTAGCGCGTGTGTTTCTTCCAGTTGACCTGGACAGGCTCAATGACGATGTCAAGCGTTACAGTTGCACTCCCAGGAATTACTCCGTCAACTTGAGAGAAGAGCTGAAGCTTACCAATGTGGTCTTCTTTCCGCGCTGCCTCCTTGTGCAGCGTTGCGGAGGAAACTGTGGCTGTGGAACTGTCAACTGGAAGTCCTGTACGTGCAATTCAGGGAAAACTGTGAAAAAGTATCACGAGGTATGCCGCTTTCAGAATTTTCTTGTTGCAGTGCTGCACTTGGCCCTTTAGCAGCGACAACAGTCCTGTAATCTCTAGGGTGCTGGGACACTGGGCCATTGCATTGGTTGTTCGGGTTGTTCAGTGCACAGGGACACCTCCCAGTGAGATGACTGCAGAATTGTACTCGAGCTTAACTTGCAAAGGCAGGTCCCTGGGGACGGTGTGGGTCCATCCTGAAGTAGGGATTCCTTTTTCTAACCCTTATTCATAATATATATGTGGCTTGACAACGGGCTTGTTAGTATACACAATCAAATGCATGATGCATAATTTGAGAGCTTACTTACAGAAATATAATGGGATTCATTTACAGCATATGACTACAAATCTAGGTTACTTTAAGAGAATACTAAGAGCTAATCTTAAATTCAATCAACTCACTGAAAAATGAATCAGGGTAAAAATAGCCAAGTATAAATTGTCAGAAAAGATACTTTGTCAGAGACTTTTTCAATCTCTAATTATGGAAATATTTTTCTTCCAGAAGTACTAATTTTTCCTAAATATAACTGCATGCTCTGGGGAATCAGCTCTGAAATTATGCAAAAGTAAACAAAAGTAAACATAAAGATGTAAGAGGAATGAAAATTTAAGGAGAGCAGCAACTTTTAATGATAATAACAGGAAATACACATAAGTCTTTACAGTGTACCAGACATCATTATAAGCAATCATTAGCTCCCTTGGCAGTTTCTCCACATGTTGTCAGGAGATGCTATTTGTATTCCCTTGTTATAGATGAATAAACTGGAGCCTAAGAGGAACAGTGGATTGACCAGTGTGACTTGGTGAATAACTCAGAGAAATGGGACCTAAAACTGATCCACTGTTTCTAAAGTCTATATACTTACCAACGGTAACACTGAACACTCTCATTTTAAATGTATAGCATGTTATTGAAGATTAAAGGAACAGTGGACTTAAGCGGAGTTAGAGCTGCTCTTGACACTGACAGCAACTCTATCACTTCCTGATTATGCAAGTCACTAAAGTTTAGAGAGCCAGTTTTCATGTATGTGAAATAGGATTTAAGAAATTATATGATAACCCCATACAGGGTGGCTCTGGGGAATCAAAGCAGTGCATATGAAGTGCATTTTGTAAGAGGTAAAATACCATATTGAACTATGTTTAAAATATAAAATATGAACCAAACACTATTGTTAGGAATTATTGTTTGAGTTGCTTTTCATCCATCAAAAGTATCCATCAAAACAAAGGAATAGAGGTGCCCCCTAAATAAAATCTCCCACTTTACACAACCACTTTGTTATCCTGAAAACAATAAAACAATAATCAGTTAAGAGGTAATTACTGAGCTAAATGAAAAGGGATTCGTCATAAGTGGTATTTTCAACGTGGGAAAAGTAGGAGCTTGGAGGCCACAATAACCCTGCTTACCTCAGATAGATGCAGACACGATTTAAGACCTACACAGAGCATGTTTTCTTAGTAACAAGAATTTTTTACTTCACCTCACATTTTTCAAAGGAGAAAACAAAAAATCTGTTCTCATATCCAGAGAATGCTGTTGTCTGTGTTCATTGTGTTTTATTTTTGTATGACCTGATGAACTCTAGATTGGACTTTGTCCTTTGTGTCTAAGAACCTGAATTTTGTAATGTTGAGTCATAATGTTGTCACTGAGGACAAATGCAGAATGCAATAATTTGGTTTGCATTAAAATAAGCCAGGAAGTGACAAGATCTCTACCTAGTCTTTCCTGTGAGGAAAACATGTAAGTTCAGGCCTTTGATGCTTTATTTTCATCTTGACTCTCCTCTCAGACAGAAGTTGTAGTTTAATTTTTTTAATTGCTTATTGTGGAAACACAGAGTTAAACACACACCCAAAAGGGCCCTCACCTCCCAGACAGTTAACTTGGAAAGAATCTGAAGGGTCCTTTTCTTAGGTCTATTGTCTCTCTGCACAGAGGCTGTTACCTATAAGTTTCTATTCACAATTAATATCTAGGAGGCAAAGCCCTTGATCTCTTTGTTCAGTCGCATGAGTGGGTCTAAAATGTGGAATCTTTTTGAAACTGCTATCTAAAGCATCTCTGTGGAACGTGTCATGATATTTTTACTTCTTGGAGTCTGCTGAGCTCTGTGCAAAATCACTCTGCTGAGCTCTGGACAAAAGGACAAAAGCGCATCAATCACTCCATCAGTTACGGCACACCTGGAACACGTGCGGCTGGCACATTTTCCCCAGCCTCCTAAGATGCCCCTAAAGTATGTCCCAGGCAGCATGCTGTCCAGGAGGCGTGTTCCGTTTCCAGACATAGGGGTTGCTCAGGCTCAGTCTCAGTCTCGTGAGGCAAGAATCCTTGTCCTCTCTCCTGTTAGTTTTGGCCCTGTAGTCTTAATGCAGAGAAATGAGAAACTGGTCTCCCCGCCTCCTGGTTGGAACTGATGAGATGGGAAATGAGTTTGCATGAGATGAGCACCGTTAAGGGGGTGACTAGAACTTGCCACCTAAGCAGGCCTCTGTGGTTCTCCACAGATAGTTCAAGGCTCAACATTTAAGGAATGAAGTCTAAGAAATTAAACTGTATAATTATAAAATATCAATAATTAGAAATTATAAATAAAAGGAAGTTAAGATCTTTGCTCTTTCCCCAGGTCATATGACTTCTCCTTGTAGAGATCTCAGCATTTTGCACTCTTCAATAAAATGCTCCATCTGCACAATTCCCTCTTCTGAAAAGTTTGTAGGTATCCTGCTAAAGTATTCTTCCTCTTTCCTAGCAACCATTCCTTCTCTTGGAATATATAGAATATAAAAAATACTTTCGGTGGGGATTTTTAAAAAGAGAAAATTCCAGAAAACATACTTACTCTGTAGACTATTAGAGGATGCTATTATTTTAGTCTTACCTTTAGTCTTATCTTCCCTTGTTAGTGTATAATGAAGGGATGTTCCCTAGAAATATATTGACCTTTAGATTAATACTTACTATTCTATTTTTTCTTAAGCATTTGGTCTCCTGGCTATGTCCATTCAGTCAAGAGTCCAAAGCTTAGGAGGCAACAGAGAAAGACAAATTAATTTTCACCGTCCTACCTCTCATGATTTTGTCCCAATGCTGGCACAACTGCACTATCTGTTAGAACTTTCTGCAGTGATGAGAGAGTTCCATATCGGTACTATCCAATCTGGTAGTCACTAGCAACTTGTGGCTACAGAGCACTTGAAATGTGTGTACTCCAAATGAGAAACTGAATTTTTAAATTTTATTTAATTTAAACTAATTTGAATGTAAATAGCTGCACATGGTCAGGGGCTCCCATAGTGAACAGCATAAGCCAAGACACAACTCTGTCTGTGGCACTTACAGCATCTAAACCATTCCAGTCGCTTGAATAATGAAAAAATTACTGTGAATGACTTTTTTAACTTTACATTAAATATATAAAAATTTTGTATTAAAAATTTGTTGCCCATTAAACATAAGAGGTAGAAGATATAAGCAGATATTTACATATGAAACAAAAGATTGATTGGAGATAATAAAATATTGGGATTTAGACTTGAGATAAAAGAATGGTACGTTAAATTTTTACATGTTTTAAGCATCTGTCATTGAAACAAATTTAGCTAAAATCACAAATTGAGACCAAGAAGACAGGAAAACAATATTTTTCCAAAAGTTCCTACTCTATGGTAAAGGCAATGAATTTGAGGGTTATGATTATAAAAAAAGTCACAAAAATCTTTATTCTTTTCCCAGAAGCAGCATTTCTAGAGCTTATGTAGAGTCTCCCTACTTCTTGCTCCCTCTTTGAGTGAGACCTTGAAAAGATTCTCTTGCAGGCCTTTCCTGTCTGTTCCTATAAGAGACAAGACAACAGAGGCAAAGAAAATCACACAATTGAAGAGAGACTATGTGGATTCACATGAGAGGCCACCTCGGGCCAGCCACCTAAAACTCCCCAGGGCCTCGGGTTTCCTCCTTTACTCCCTATGATAACCTACAATTTTGAGTTCCCAGACAGATCTGAAATTATATGATATCTGCTCACCACTCCCTAAATCTTATCTTGCCGAGATTGTGTTAGGAATATAAACAAGTTGGTGGTTGAAATGCTAAGAAAATACAAAAGAACAAAGATATGATCTGGAACATTTAATGTGTATAGACTATGTATAAAAAAGTTATCCACCCACCATTAGTAACACCTGTGCTACTTACCTCTGGGGAATCCTGGGACAATGAAAGCCTCTGAAGTCTGTAAAGCACTCAATAGACGTGGGCGGAATATCCTGAGAGTGTGGTCGGGCTTGCTCTGTTCTGACTCCCTTACAGCCTTGTTAACTTACTGATGCTGGGACCCTCCAAGTACAGCAAAGTGCATACATACTTTTCCTTGTAGATCTGATTCATGTTAAGCCTTCTTGCCAAAGTTTAGCAAACCTGCCTTTGGGCATGATACTCCCCAACTAGACAAAGACCCATTTGTGACATGAATGATACTCACTGTTAATGCCGTGCTCTGAAACTTGGTGCCCAGCTCAGCTTCCATCATGTTTTCTGCAATTGGTGCACTGAACATGTAGTGCTTAATCCTCTAAAATACTGTTAAAATCATTTATCTATTTCAGTTCAGTTCAGTTCAGGTAAGTCGCTCAGTCGTGTCCAACTCTTTGCGACCCCATGAATTGCAGCACGCCAGGCCTCCCTGTCCATCACCAACCCCCGGAGTTTACTCAAACTCATGCCCATCGAGTCCGTGATGCCATCCAGCCATCTCATCCTCTGTCATCCCCTTCTCCTCCTGCCCCCACTCCCTCCCAGCTTCAGGGTCTTTTCCAATGAGTCAACTCTCCGCATGAGGTGGCCAAAGTACTGGAGTTTCAGCTTCAGCATCTGTCCTTCCAATGAACACCCAGGACTGATCTCCTTTAGGATGGACTGGTTGGATCTCCTTGCAGTCCGAGGGACTCTCAAGAGTCTTCTCCAACACCACAGTTCAAAAGCATCAATTTTTTGGCACTCAGCTTTCTTTGTAGTCCAACTCTCACATCCATACATGACAACTGGAAAAACCATAGCCTTGACTAGACAGACCTTTGTTGGCAAAGTAATGTCTCTGCTTTTTAATATGCTATCTAAGTTGATCATAACTTTCCTTCCAAGCAGTAAACATCTTTTAATTTCATGGCTGCAATCACCATCTGCAGTGATTTTGGAGCCCAAAAAAATAAAGCCTGACACTGTTTCCACTGTTTCCCCATCTATTTCCCATGAAGTGATGGGACCAGATGCCATGATCTTAGTTTTCTGAATGTTGAGCTTTAAGCCAACTTTTTCACTCTCCTCTTTTACCTTCATCAAGAGGATTTTTAGTTCCTCTTTACTTTCTGCCATAAGGGTGGTGTCATCTGCATATCTGAGGTTATTGATATTTCTCCCAGCAATCTTGATTCCAGCTTATGCTTCTTCCAGCCCAGTGTTTCTCATGATGTACTCTGCATATAAGTTAAATAAGCAGGGTGACAATATACAGCCTTGATGTACTCCTTTTCCTATTTGGAACCAGTCTGTTGTTCCATGTCCAGTTCTAACTGTTGCTTTCTGACCTGCATATAGGTTTCTCAAGAGGTAGGTCAGGTGGTCTGGTATTCCCATCTCTTTCAGAATTTCCCACAGTTTATTGTGATCCACACAGTCAAAGGCTTTGGCATAGTCAATAAAGCAGAAATAGATGTTTTTCTGGAACTCTCTTGCTTTTTCAGTGATCCAGCAGATGTTGGCAATTTGATCTCTGGTTCCTCTGCCTTTTCTAAAACCAGCTTGAACATCTGAAAGTTCATGGTTCACGTATTGCTGAAGCCTGGGTTGGAGAATTTTGAGCATTACTTTACTAGCGTGTGAGATGAGTGCAATCCTGCGGTAGTTTGAGCATTCTTTGGGATTGCCTTTCTTTGGGATTGGAATGAAAACTGACCTTTTCCAGTCCTGTGACCACTGCTGAGTTTTCCAAATTTGCTGGCATATTGAGTGCAGCACTTTCACAGCATCATCTTTCAAGATTTGAAACAGCTCAACTGGAATTCCTATTTAAGTCCTCTAAAGGTAGAACTGTGGCTGAATACACCCCAGAGTGCTCACAAGAAAATTTCGATTATAAGTAAATGTCCACAGATGTCAAAATTGTATTTTCAAAATTCATGAGGGTTGTATAGACCCACACTATAAGCCCGGCCTTTAGTCACCTTCATACCTAGCTTGAGAAATGTGCTGAACTCTGTTATTTGTGTTTTTCTTATTGAGGACTGTATCTCAGGACTTGATGTATCACTCCTTCCCTTACAACTTTCAATCTCCCTTGAAACTATTACCTTCAAGTTGGACAGTTACCCAGGTAGAAAATAATATGTTTTCTCATCTCAAAATATTTTTGCTTGTAGTCACTTTAGATTTCAGAAAGGTTGACTACCAGACCTTAAAAATCTTAACTGTATGCACATTTTTATAAAGTCTACAAGCATGAAAGAAATCATAAAGTAAGGAAAAATATGAAGCTTTTTTCCTTAAGAAAGTGTGTATACTGAATGCTGCCTGCTTTAGAAGTTGGGTGAATCTTAAGTAAGCCCTTAATGATTTGGGTTTATACAGTGCACCTGTCCTAAAATATGTACTTGTGTTCCTACTTCAGCCATTAATTTGAAAATTGTTACAAGGCCTTAACGACCTTTCTTTAATATTTCCAATAAACAAGAACCCAACTCAGCAGGTAGCTTTTCTGTCTAGTACTATTTTATTACTGTAATAACTTTATGGCAGTGATTCATTCAGTGGTTTATTGGCAACAAAGAGAGTAATTGTAGTAAATATTTTTTGTGATATGGTAATTTGCAAACTGAGCATCTTTGATTTTGTTTAGTGGTATGAAAGCCACCCACTGCTTCAGTCATTCTCCATTTAATAAAAATCAAGTTTCCCTGGCTTCATGTGGTTTTCCAGATGGTGGAGAAGGGTCAAGAATGCCATTTTCACCCATAGGTGATAAGAAATGGCTGGCTGCTCCTCCATGGATTTTTATTTCAGTGTGTGTGCTTGCAGCAGTGAATCATAGAGCAGAAAATAGGAAAGCATTTTGTGAAGGTACCTATTAGTGAGTGTCCTACGGCGACTGTAATTAATTCAATGGTTCCTTCCCTTTAAAGGTGACCAGATAACCCAGAGACAGTTTGCTTTTTCAGATAAAGGCTTTTCATTTTTCTTTTAACTTTTCATGCTCTCTCAAATCAGCTTTGCTTTCTTCCTTTCAATGCCGTGTACCTGAACCTAAGACTATTACATGGTCTGAAAGCTTTGAACATCAGCACTGTGATCAGCCAGTAAAGCAGTCCAATTTCCACTTTGTTCAAACAGTGCTTTCCTGTCTTGTCTGGAAAAGTGTCTGCCAATTCATTTTTCTCCTTTTATCAGCAAAACACATATATACTGGGCTAACGTGGCTTAATATAAAACACAGGGAAAATCCCTGAACAATCAGGAGACCAGTTAGAAAAAACTGGCCAGGCTTGGCTCTCACTCCAAAGCACACACTTTCATTTCTCATCAAATGAGGAAGCAAATCAACAGAGCACTGAGTTTATAGATGTCAGTCATGGCAACTTATTAGGCTTTGATAATGGTCTTTTTAAAAAAGAGAATATTTATCAACTGCTCAGCTTCTTAGGAATCATTTTATTCCCCTGAATAGTTCAACCTCCAGATCTGGTTTATTAGGGTTGGAAAATAGTGACTAATATTAGAGAAATTCTTGGCTAAGTTGCAGGAACCCAAGCTTTAAGCTCTTCCAGGTCACTCTGACCAAGTGTGGCACAGGAAGGATTTCCTGTCTATCCTAGCAGGTATTTAATACCCCACAATGCAATAAACACTTCATCCATGCTTTGGTTAGTTTTTCATGGAGAAGCAACAGTTTTTATTTTCTTTAGAGATGAAGCAGGAGTGAACATGGGAGCAGGGAAAGGAAAATATCATTGTCACTCTGCTCAGTACAGAAATTCTGTTTCAAAATCATAGAAGACTTGCAAGTGATGCAAAGCATAGGCCACTTCACTGTGGCCTCTGGCATGGTTTGTCTTGTGCCCCTCCCCTTGTTGGAGGTTGGGGTAGAAGTGAGGTAGGAGGAGACAGGAAAGAGAGGCTGTGAACATAGGTTCCCATACTGTGAACTGGCAGCGTTACCCACCACGGCCTTCGGGGTGCATCCCACTGGAAACCCACTGTGTTCCCAACACGCTGCTGACCAGAACAGACAAAAGTCCACCTTCCCAGTAAGGGCACGCGCTGTGCCACATGGAGACAAACACTGGTGACGCCAGTCACCGACTCTGCAACCTTAGTCTCTCTCTTCCCTATCTGAAACAGTATTAGAAAAGTACCTACATCATAGTGTTACAGTGATACTCAAAACATTTAATACTTCCAGTCATAACAGTGTGTGGCATCTAACAAATACTCAGTAATGTTAGTAATTATTTATGCTATCCTTGCCCTCAAAGCATTCGTTAATAGAAAGCATATGTCATATGAAACTATGTGATGCATAGTGTAAGTTCAGAGGAGTTTAGGTAAAAAGGATAATATAATTAGCTATCAAAACTGGCACTGGGACTAGCTTTACCATAAGCCAGTATTTTTGTGCCTCCATCATGAACTCTTCTAGGCCATTCCTTCCCACCCTATCCCCCAACCCCAGTTTGTACTCACAAAAGTACAAATATCCTTTTGAAGCTCTTCTCTAAGCGGGACTAGGTATTTCACTCTGTGTTATCAGAGCCCAGGCTCCTTACTTTACTGAACATTGAACGAATGACCTGCTCCACAGAACTCTTATAGAAAAACAGGCTAAATCTTGGGACTTACCTGGTGGTCCAGTGCTTAAGAATATGTCTTGCAATGCAGGGGACACAGGTTCAGTCCCTGGTCAGAGAACTAAGTTCCCACATGCTGTGGAGCAATTAAGCCCGCATGCCACCATCGCTGAGTCCTTGCATTCCGAAGGCCATGTGCCATGCCTAGAGCGTCTGTGCGCCCCAGTGCAAGCTCCTGCAGGACCCAGTGAAGATCTTGCATGCCACAACTAAGGTGCAATACAGCCGAATACATAAATATCACCCCCTCGATGCTTTAAAAAGGCAAACGCTAAAGTAAAGTGGATGCACGGGGACCGAGGGCTCTAGGCCTGTTTTCCTAGTAGATGGTTTTGATTTGCTAATAACTTGAAACAGGTAATGTGAGGATGAGGACATGGCTAGGAAGATAATCCACAGTAGAAAAATTGGGGGCATGCCATGAAAACTTGCAGGGCCTAGAAAACAAGATTTCCTCGCATCTAATCTTCATCTCAGAGCAAAGTATACCAAGCATCAGGGCCCCATTTCTGTTCACACGTGTGCCTGAGACACCTTTTAGATACAGAAGGAAACTGCAGCCACATTAGAGAGGCGCTGGTCCTTGGGTCCTAGTGTGCTGGGAGTCCAGAGAGCAACGCACTGTTGTTCAGACCTGAGTTGACAGAAGATCCTGGCACCTGGCCTCCCTTATAATCTCAGTTCTCTAGCCTTTACTGTGAGTAAAGATGCCTTCTCTATTGTATGACAAGGTTTGTCTTGGGGCAGACAAAACAGTGCATAGGTGCAATTTTTTTTTTAAACTACAAAATGCTACATAGTTGTATGGTAGTATCATGCAGAGTTTCAAGTCTAAAAGGGAAAATAGAACAGAATCAAAAATGAAAGCTAACAGGAGCCTAAGAATATACATAAAGAAGCAATTAAATTGACTGTATATGGAAAACAAGTATTTATGTATATGATGGCAAATATTGACTTCAGTGAAGGCCACACTAGGGAAGAAGTGTTAGCTTCTATTTAAACTTAAAAATTTTTTAAATCACATTTACACCTATCAATGTGAAAACTTAAGGATGTGATTTATTCAAGAAATGTTGGATTGTTTCAAAGGTATTAATATGCAAACATTTTAGAAAACATGATCTCTTTTGAATTGTAAAGGGTATTATTCGATATGTAAGATCGAATATGTAAGAACACATTGTGTGTAAGAACATACACACATTTTCAGTTATTTATGACCACTAAGAGGCACAATGTCTTACCTCACTGGCGCATTTAGCCACGCCAGCACTTTTGTGGGGCGGGGGTGACACCCCAGGTCTTTGTTGCTGCACACGGGCTTTCTCTAGCTGTGAGCAGGGGCTGCTTTTCCATGATGCAAGGGCCTCTTGTGTACAAAGCACTGCCTCCAGGCGCGGGCGGGGAACGTGGGGTCTGCCCAGACCACTGGCGGGCGGATTCTTAACCACTCTCCCAAGAAGTCCCCATACCAGCGTATTAGGTCATAACTGTATCTGTTGTCCTGTCCACAGAGATAATGATATTCTCAGTACTGTATTTATCCATAACACATGCTTTAGTCAGAAGACTCTTTGTGATATTAATAATATTTGCGACAGCACTTGGCACAAAGCAGGCCCTCAGAAAGTGATCAGTAAACACCTGCTCAGACACCTGCAGTCCTCATGACCCTGCAGGTAGGTAATGCAGGAGGCATTGCTCTGTGATCAGTGGGTTCCATTACTTTAAGGAGTCAGTGATTGTCTATAACAATATTTGTACGTGTGCATTCTAATAGTGAGCCTGTAGATTTCATCGGATCCTCAAAGGCTTAAGAACCAGTTGTCATAAAGAGAATAAGTGGTATGTAATTGAGTTAAATCTCAGGTACTTTCTAACAGGAAATGCTTCTTGTCCTAGGTGTTAAAGTTTGAACCTGGCCATTTCAAGAGGAGGGGCAGAGCGAAGCACATGGCTCTCGTTGACATCCAGTTGGATCACCATGAGCGGTGCGACTGTATCTGCAGCTCAAGACCACCTCGATAAGAGAATGTGCATGTACTTTCATTAAACACGAAAGAACCTTTATTTTGAGAAGGGTGTGGTAAGAGACCCCTTTCCCACCAGCAACCGAACTTACTATTAGCCTGCAAAGCAATGAATACAAGTGGTTGCTGACTTTCAACCTAGCTTTGTTAGTGCCATGACAAGTAGAAAGGTGCATCATCAACCTCTATATCCAAGAATATAGGATTGCATTTAATAGTGTCTGAGGATATATATATATATATATATATATATATATATATATATATATCATCTCTATGTCTCTGTGTAAATAGACCAAATGGTTTACTAAGTATATATAACCAGGTACACCAGTGCTTACCTATGGTTTAATTACTTAGACTCTTAAAATCTGACAAAATAAGGGACATAGTAAATACATTAAACATGTCTTTGGAAGATTTGGAAGATTAGTTTGTTTATTTTTAAGTTTTGAATCACAAAACAATTTTGGATCTTGCTCTTTTAAAGAAAGCACCTTTTATATTAAAAATCAAATAAATGAGCATTTCTTGTGCACACATCTTAATTATAAAAAGAGGGAAATATGGTTTCTGGGAAAAGATACATTCCTAGCCGTTTTTCTCATGAGATGTACTACATACTTAGCTATATAGACAATAGTTACCTGTCTCCAAAAGCATGTCATCATAATATAGGTGCTTTAGAAATAAAGCCCTTAAGTCTTCTCTTAGTGTATCTTGCCAAGGCATGCAAACTCATTAACACCTGTCTTCAAAAAATTCCCACAAGGTTTATTAATATTATCCTATGAGAGATAATGTATAAGCTGAAGCAGAATTTTGAATTGTTTCTTCTCAAAACCTCTCCACAAAAGTAACTCCTTTGGAGAATGTCATGGGGACTCTGTATGAGCCTTTCAAAATAATGCTCACTGGAAAGTTTGAGCAGTTGAAAGTAAAAAAATGTGAGCTTTGAAATATTAACATAACTGGGAGTGGGATGGAATACTTGATTGGAATCCATATTTAATAATGACTCATACTCTCCGAATTATGCCAATTAATTTTATGTATCTTGCTTTTGTGTTCCTATCTCCTCCATATCTCTTCCTATCTCTTTCATATATATATATATATATATATATATATCTTTTTATGAGTCATTATTAAATGAGACAATGTATATATATATATACAATGGCATTTATAATGCCATTTTAAGCCATCATGGATTACTTATAGCCCAGAAGCTTTTGTGCATTAAAACAACCCAATTTCATTGATGTAAATTCCTAACTGCGTCCTCACTGTTCAATTCAGTTGAATTCCTGTTTCTGAACTAAGTGAAAGGAGACCTGGGGTCTCTGGTTCTTCCAGATCTATGGCACTTGTTCTAAGAAGCCTCACTGCAAATTGTGAGAGCACACGTTTGGCCCTGCTCTACCCTGGGAAATGGTTTTTGCGTTGGTAGCTATTATTGGTGCTTAGAGTAGTTTTTCCGCCTTGGTTCCTTAATGCCTGTTAAGGCCTCAGGGACTGCCTGCAAGCTTAGGAAGTGACTCATCATTCTCCAAAGCAAGACTCTAAGAGAGCAATACTAAAATCAAGATAGCTCTGGAGCCACTCAGAGAAAAGGACATTTTTCTTCTCACCTTGAAATAAAAAAGGAGAGCTGGTTTCTTCCCTGAGTCCAGGGCCCTACTGAACACAGCCAAGTCAAATGAGGGATGTGTGACTGGGGCTCATTAAGTCCCAGTGTCAGATGAACAGCCTATATATATTTGGGTTTCTGAGCATGATGCTTTCAGGACCAAGTTCTCAAGTATCTTTAGGAGCTCATTTCTGTTCATCTCTTTGAAAGATGCTTATTGAAGATATTTCAATGCTTATTGAAGATATTCCTTCAAAACTTCCCTGAAAGTGTCCCGTGTTTTTACCTCAAAGGATGACTGGTAAAAAGAGATGCTCTATTGTTAAGTTGTCCAAAATCCAGAGCGCAGCCAGAAAGAACACAGCCAGACCCTCTAATAATCAGAAACCGCTCTTCCCCTACAAGCCTCTTGAAAGCTTCCTGTGAAAACATAGGATTCTTGGACCAAAACCAAAATTTGAGTTATATCACTCTAACTTGTTCAACTGTTAAGTATGAAAAATTAGAGTGTTCTACCCAATTTTCAATAAACCTTCCAGGCTGCAATAACCAGGATGGTTTTCAGTTAAAGCCCTATCTCAACTTTTTATTTATTAGCTGCCATGTAAGCATGTATTCTCACTCACTTCTTTTTTTTTTTTCTTTCCTGAGTGTTTTATTAAAACTTCTCCCTTGGTTATCTGTTATCTATTGCACTTCCAACATGTAGCCAATAAATCTGTTTCATTGCCATCAAAGGAATAAAAAGCTCACCGTACAAATTACATTTCAAAACAAATCCTAATAAATCCTCATTTCTGCATGGCTCATTTACCTGGAATAATGCCTTCTGTTCAATATGTTATAGGGCAGAGCACTTTCATAAGTGCCTTCTGTTCAATATGTTATAGGGCAGAACACTTTCATAAGTAGAATTTTTTCTGGTTTTTTTTTTTTTTGGTCATATTAGTAACATGCAGCTTTTTCCTCTCATAGGGTTTTCTGTAACAAATGTAATTTGCCTCTTATCTTCATGAAAAATAAATATTGCTTACAAACAAAGCTACTCCATTATTTAGTACTCAACTGCAGTTTTGAAAGGTGCACAATGACACAGACTTACTTCCCCAAATACATGCAGCTGTCTGGAGTGACAAGGTTGGGTGAGTTCTGTGGGCCTGGTTTTAGAACATTGTTCCCTGAAAACAGGATTTTACCCTGTCCCTTCTGGAAGCCACTGGAAACCAGAAATGAGGTGGGACTTGAGTTTTGTTTTTTTGCTGCTCTTGGTGCTTCTTTGTTTGACTGTTTGTTTCCCTGCAGGCTTTTAGTAGACGATATCCTCCTTCGACACTCTTGCTTTGGAGAATCCACAGGCTCTCTCTCCTTTCAGACCAGAAATCAATAACATAAAGTCCACCCTCACACCTCCACCCATTTAGATGAACACCACAGCTCGTGGGTCAGTGTTAACCAACCCCCTCAACAGAATGCCTAAACCTGCAAGATACTTTAAAATTAGCCCCAATATTTCAAAATACTAGATTCGAAGATCATATATAGTTTTCCCTCATAACATGAGTGCTTTCAGTAAATTACAAACCATGTAAAATTATGTGAGGGCAGATGATCAATCTGGTAGCACTCTGTGGGAGCTGGGGGCTTTTCCTTCCGGCAGGTGGAGGCCAAATGTGTCATAGTGCATCAGAGAGAAAGCTAGATGTCCTTGACATAGTGACAGATCTGACACTTCTGGACCTGCTTAGGGCTACTCTCCCACAGAGTTTGGTGTGTGCCTTGTTGGTGGGGGGAGGCGAAGAGACAAAGCCTAAAGAGAGCTCATCTTACTGTAAGAACTTCTGCTTTTGCCTGTAGTCTTGGTCTTCGTCATCCCACTGAAGACAAGATGTCAACTGCACAGTTTTGGGTGAAACTCTGCCACTTTGTTTAGTTCAGTAGTGTTGGGTTTTGGGGAAAGGGAGTAGAGACATGTATTTTGTGGCAAGGATCAATTTTACCACTGGAAATACCAGCTAACATGGAGTCAAAGTATCGGGAATCATACTAGTCATAGATATATAAGCAGTATTTTAATGCAGATACGTTAGGAATGTCATTTTATTTCCTGAAATGCACACGTGTCCAGTTTTCTATTACGAGTAACTCAATAGATGTCCAAATTATTCATATTCTAGGATCCTCTGGTAGAACATTATGTTCATAGATTAGCATTCATGCCTGAAATCCTAGAAAATACAATTTTGTTTATTGATAGCTCTGATCAAATATGCTGGACGAGAGAATATTTATAATTCACTGGTTTATTGACATTCACTTAAATTCTGTTGTTTTTAATGATCAACTTAAAGACTACATAGACCTTCAAAACTTAACACACTGAGATATCTCCTGAGTATTGTAGTTAAACATCGGCAATGGATAAGCAGCTAGTGACTTAATTTAAGATTTTGAGCTTTTTGTTCTTACAGTTCAGAATTTACAAGTTAATCTTTATCTTTTTAAGTAAATTTTATTTGTATAGATGTCTCTAGGAATTCTTAAGCAGAACACATTAGAAGAGAACATGGAGCTGAGTCCATAATAAATGCTAATATACTCAGTGCAGCAAGTCATGGGCCAAGAAATCTTCATTTTCTAATAAAGGCATTTGATTTTCTAATTATTTTAAACTGCTAAGTGCTGGTTTCCAAGCTTAGTGGCCAGGAACAAAATGTTAAAATCACCCTTGGGTTCAATTTATATTTTAAATAATGCCTGGAATACAAATTCTCTTGTAAGAACTAAAGTCTTCCAGTCGTATTCCTTAATCTCCATTTTTGGTTGAGGAAATATGACAAATTCATTCTCTTCTGGTATCTTCTAGCCTTTCCTTTTTTTCTTTGTGATTTCCACATCTCTCCTCTTCTGACCAATTTCTACCCCCTAGTCTTCAACTTAGAGAAAGCCAGGATGGGTGTGCACTCTAAAAGGCACAGGAGGTGGAGTCATTTGAGGAGATCAGGTCCAATGCACAGTTTACCAAGCGAGAAGTTAATAGGCTAAAATTGCCAACTGTTCAGAAATCACTGTGTTTGGGGAGTTGAACACATTAAGTGAATAGTTCCCAATATTTTCCATTTTTATATAAACTTGAGAACATGGTATAGATATTTATATTTATATAAACTTGAGAATATGGTATAGATATTTATGACTTCTATCAAAAGAAATTTGGCCATAGCGAATATGGGGGAAACTGGTTAAATGTTTCACATACTCATATGAGGCATGCGTTAGATTTCAAAACGCAAGAACTACAGCAGGGGATAAAACTAGAGAAAGATATTCTAGGTGAAATAAACAAATAAAAAACCCAGAGATTCACTAGGAAAAGTACATGAGGTAAATGTGGGCAGTTCAAAGACTAGTGAGTCAAGTGTCAGAAAGGAAAGAAATCTATATACAGGAACAATGGGTGATATGTTTGGAAAGGTAGATAAGTACCTGATTATGCAAAATCTTCTGTGGATGGTTAGCAAAACCCTGTCTTTTACATGTGGGAAAGGAAGCCACAGAGGCTTCTGCACATAGTGTGAGCTTCAAGCACCATCTGCATCAGAGACAGAGTTAGAAGGCCTTGGGTATAGGAATAAGACTGCCACTTTCTAGACATGTTTTCTTATTTACAAATTGGCAGGATAAGATGTTTCCTAGGTCCTTCCCATAGATCAGTTCTGCAGGTCAGTATTTTGGAAAGTGGCAATCTGCAGGAAGGACAGAGGTAGATACAAGTGATAAACCTCCTAAAGCTGTAGTGAAACCAAGTCCCCCTAAAACTGAAGTCCTCTGCCACCCCTCAAGATGGAGAAGTATCAGAGAAAATGGGGGATTGAAACTGTGCAGGATCCTGTGGTTTCCCCTCCACCCCAGGTACAGAGACCTTTCTTTGTCCCCCATTTCCTGTTTAAAGGAAAACAGCTTCCATCTCCTAGACCTTCCCTGTGTTCCAAAGGGCACATTCAAACACTGACTATTTAGGGGAGTGAGGGAATGCAGGGAGAACAATAGTGCAGGATGAGACTTGAGCCTGGTTCCTCCAGGGGGGACGTGTGTAACAATTTGATACATAACTCTGAGCTTGCTGGAACTGAAGCTCCCACCCAGGTGGAGGATGATTACCTCAGGCCTAAAATAAACACTTGGACCTGAGACTGGTTGGAACCAGAAGGCTGATGATTGAAATCTCTGGAACACCACCCTGTTACCTCACCACCACCAAATCAGAGGATGGTTCCACACCCTGCAGTGCTCCCTCCCCCCAAATTTTGCTTATTAAAACTTTTTCCCTAAAACCTATCAATGAGTTCACATCTTTTGAATGAGAGCGGGCCCATACTCCTTGCATGGTTCCGTAACAAATAATCTTTTCTTGGCTCCATACTCGTCCATTTTGGCTTGTTTGGTCTTAGCTTATGTCAGGCACATGAACTTGGGTATGACAACATTAGCAGTGAGACAGGACAAAAGTGAGATCTCAGACACTAGAAGATGTGAAGGATCTTGTGGTTGTCCAGAATGTGTATTAAAAATCTCTGTCATTGTTGTTCAGTTACTCAGTCCCGTCTGGCTCTTTGCAACCCCATAGGCTGGCACAGCATGCCTGTCCTTCACCATCTCCTGGAGTTTGATCAAATGCATGTGCATTGAGTCAGTGATGCCACCCAACTATCCTGTCCACTGTCACCCCTTCTCCTCCTACCTTCAATCTTTCCCAGCATCAGGGTTTTTTTCCAATGAGTCAGCTCTTCACATCATGTGGCCAAAGTATTGGAGTTTCAGCTTCAGCATCAGTCCTTTCAGTGAATATTCAGGGCTGATTTCCTTTAGGATTGACTGGTTTGATCTCCTTACAGTTCAAGGGAGTCTCAAGAGTCTTCTCCAACACCAGAGTTCAAAACCATCAATTCTTTGGCATTCAGCCTTCTTTATGGTGACATGCTCACATCCCTTCCTGACTAAGGGCTTCACTGGAAGCTTAATTGGTAAAGAATCTGCTTGCAGTGCAAGACACCCAGCTTCAGTCCCTAGGTCAGGAAGATCCCCTGGAGGAGGGCATGGCAACCCACTCCAGTATTCTTGCCTGGAAAATCCCAAGGACAGAGAAGCCGGGAGGGCTACAGTCCATGGGTTGCAAGAGTAGGACATGACTGAGTGACTAAACCACCACCATACTGCCTACTTGGAAAATCATAACATTGACTACATGGATTTTAGTCACCAAAGTAATATCTCTGCTTTTGAATACACTGTCTAGGTTGGTCATAGCTTTTCTTCCAAGGAGCAAGCATCTTTTAATTTCGTGGCTGCAGTCACTGATTTTGGAGCCTAAGAAAATAAAGTCTGTCACTGTTTTCATTGTTTCCCCTTCTATTTGCCATGAAGTGATGGGAGCAGATGCTGTGATCTTCATTTTTTGAAAGTTAAGTTTAAAGCCAGATTCTTCACTCTCCTCTTTCATCAAGAGGCTCTTTAGTTCACCTTTACTTTCTGCCATAAGGGTGGTGTCATCTGCATATCTGAGGTTATTGATATTTCTCAATCTTGAATTCAGCTTGTGCTTCATCCAGCCTGGCATTTTGCATGATGTACTCTACATATAAGTTAAATAAGCAGGGTGACAATATACAGCCTTGATGTACCTCAGGAGGCAGGTGAGGTGGTCTGATAATCCCATCTATTTAAGAATTTTCCACAGTTTGTTGTGAACCCTACAGTCAAAGGATTTAGCATAGTCAATGAGCCATAAGTAGATTTTTTTTTTTCTGGAATTCTCTTGTTTTTTCTATGATCCAGTGCATGTTGGCAATTTGATCTCTGGTTCCTCTGCCTTTTCTAAATCTAGCTTGAACATCTGGAAGTTCTCAGTTCACATACTGTTGAAGCCTGGCTTGGAGGATTTTGAGCCTGACCTTGCTAGCGTGTGAAAAGAGCTCAACTGTGTGGTAGTTTGAACATTCTTTGGTATTGCCCTTCTTTGGGATTGGAATGAAAACTGATATTTTCCAGTGCTGTGAACACTGTTGACTTTTCCAAATTTGATGGCATATTGAATGCAGCACTTTCACAGCATCATCTTTTAGGATTTGAAATAGCTCAGCTGGAATTCCATCACTTCCATTAACTTTGTTCATAGTGGTGCTTCCTAAGGCCCACTGGACTTTGCACTCCAGGATGTTTGGCTCTAGGTGAATAATCACACATCATGGTTATCTCAGTCATTAATATCTTTTTTGTATAGTTCTTCTGTGTATTCTTGATATCTCTTCTTAATATCTTCTGCTTCTGTTAGGTCCATACTGTTTATGTCCTTTATCATTCCCATCTTTGCATGAAATATTCCTTGGTATCTCTAATTTTCTGAAGAGATCTCTAGTCTTTCCCATCCTGTTGTTTTCCTCAATTTCTTTGCGTTGTTCACTTAGGTAGGCTTCTTATCTGTCCTCTCTATTCTTTGGAACTCTGCACTCAGATGGATATATCTTTCCTTTTCTCCTTTGCCTTTCACTTCTTTTCTCAGCTATTTGTAAGGCCTCTTCAGACAAATCATTTTGCTTTTTTGCACTTCTTTTTCTTGGAGATGGTTTTGGTCACCAGCTTCTGTACATTTTTATGAACCTCCATCCATAGTTCTTCAGGCACTCTGTCTATCAGATCTAATCCATTGACTCTGTTTGTTACTTCTACCTTATAATCATAAGGGATTTGATCTAGGTCACACCTGAATGGTCTAGTGGTTTTCTCTACTTTCTTCAATTTAAGCCTGAATTTTGCAATAAGTTGTTCATGATCTGAGCCACAGTCAGCTCTCAGTCTTTTTTTCTGCTGACTGTATAGAGCTTTTCATCTTCGGCTGCAAAGAATATTGTCAGTCTGATTTCGGTATTGGCCATCTGATGATTTTCATGTATAGAGTTGTCTGTTGTGTTGTTTGATGAGGATGTTTGCGATGACCAATGTGTTTTGTTAGCAAAATTCTGTTAGTCTTTATGCTGCTTCATTTTGTACTCCAAGGCCAAAGGTGCCTATTACTCCTGGTATCTCTTGACTTCCTACTTTTGCATTCCATCAAATGCAATGCAAAAGTAGGAAGTGATGATAAGGACATTTCTAGGAGGTGCTATTTCCATAGACTGGGATCAACAAACTACAGGAGAAATTAACAAGAACATCCAAGAGTCTTAATTGCTGATTGAGAATGGCAGTGCAGGCTGGGTGGTGTCCTGAGGGAAAGAATCACGTGGGTTATAGTTCTCACAGTACTCTGAGAAAACTAAGAAGGCAGAAGAGAGGCTAATTTTGAGAGAAGAGATGTCTCCCAGAAGAGCCAGGTCTTGTAATGTTGACTGGGAGTCATCCTTAAAGTGCCACAGCTGAATTTCATAAGATAAAGAGCAGAATCCAAAGGACATCCATGACCACAGAGAAGAAGAAAATAGGAATTCACAAAGCTCACAATATATGTTCCAAAAATGTGATAAATACTAACCAAGGGCTAGCTAGCCCTCATTAAGTGCCAGACACAACAGATTTAAAGTATAATAAAACAGCTATGTTTCTTGCTGTTATCAAGCTTGATAAGAAAGGGTAGATATTGAACAGGTAAGTAAATGATCCACTGTATTTGTGAAAATAAAATGTAATGTGAGATGATATTAAAAGGTGGAATTTAGATCAGGTGCACAAAAGGATTCTTTAAGAAAATGACATTGAAGCAGAAACAGAAAGCTGAATAAATGTTAAATAATATTAACTGGGGGGAAAGTAGAAGGAGATTGTGGCATTAGAAATGAAAAGAAGTGTGACTAGATTAAAGAAATATTTTGAATGTTTAATTCACCAGTTGGTGATGGATTGGGTGTTGAGAGAGAAGTGAAAGAGGATGTCATGGATTTTTCCAGAGCTTCTAGCATAACAAACTAGGCAGATAGAGATGCCATTTGTTGAGTCTGGAGATAGGGAAAGAGAAGAAGACTTGTATATCAAGAACTCAACATCAGATATTAATGCCAAATGGTCTTTGACATGTCCAGTTGAAAATATGAAGTAGGCAGTGAGGTCTGTGGGTCTGGAGCTCAGAAGAGGTGTTTGGGAATAAGATGTAAATTTAGGAATCATCAACATGTAGCTATTAAAAACCACAGGCATGGTTGAGTCACTTAGAGGAGGGTGAAGATTGAGGAGAAAAAGGTTCACAGGGCAATTGAAAGAGTATAAAAATATCCTTCCTGAGTGCCAGAGGGAGAAATTGTTCCAAGGGACAAGTTTTATCAAGTATTGCAGAGATGTTGGAGAAACCTACTGATACAACTGCCCAGAAACACTCCTCCCTACCCCCGCCTCCACCCTCTTTCTGGGAAAAACCACTTTATCTGTAGTGGCACTGTACAGGAGAAATGTGTGGTGATGGAAGTGTTCTAATTCTGCACTGTTCAGGGCTGTAGCCACAAGCTACAGTACGTGCTTGTTAAGCACAGGAAATGTGACTGTATAACTGAAGACTTTTTAATTGTACTTAATTTTAATTAATTTACAGTTAAATGTAAATAGCCACATGTGACTAGTGGCTATTGTATCAGACAGTGCAGCTCTAGATTCCAGACATCACCCACAAAGTTGCAGCTGCAATAACATTTCATAACAACACACACATGTGCGTGCATGCCTCAGCTGAATATCTAGGGTTGTGGCACCTGATCCAAGCAGGAATCTAAGTGTTTCTCAATATGCACGAAGCTGAGATGTCGACAGTGTTTATTTGGTTATTTGGAAGGTAGGATATAAAAATCATCAACTATTGGCAGCCACACTCCTTCCAAACAGACCAAAAAGACCAGAAAAGCTCATATTGCAAATGGAGAGAGGGAAGAATGATGCCAGCAGAGAGAAGAGAGCTGAGGGTCCTGCAGGAGGCCTCCTTCCTGTGGGTCTTGATTCTGGACAAATCCCTCTTTTGGATTCTCTCCGAATGCCTAGTGATGGACATGTGAGTCAGATGGAGACATATCGCAGAGGGAAGAGCTGTGATGAAATGGAAGAAGTTTCAGAATGAAAACTACTTGCGGGAGAGGTTGATTAGTGATTAGAAGGAGAGAAACAGTCAGTTCTTGTCACCATGAACACTGAGTTAGCAAATACTGAATCACAGCTCCTGGGGAACATATAGGCTTAGGTTCCTAGGAGCTTCTGATCACTACTTTTCCATCAACTGATAGATGCATAACCTTCTTTTATGTGTGTTTATGATTAAGGACCTTATTTTAACAAATATTATTGACTCATTAAATTGAACTCACAACCAACAGCACTATTATTCATGCATAAATGAAGCTTAGTTAACACACATACTTGCCTTCTTGTACTTGGGAACACCAGACAGCACTTTAGCTACACTTCAGGGCCATTTTTGATGACAAAATCAACAGCACAAAAATGTGAGAACTGTGTCACTAAAAGGATGCTTGTTTATAGGCTGAGAGCTGGAACAAGAGGGCAGAGTGTTGCCTTGTTCAACCTCACCTGGGAACATGTGTTAGACAGCTCAAAATTTTCACCACTCTGCACGTGTCTGCAACTGACCACAAAAATACTTCATGTATTAAGTTTGGAGTTACATTTAAATTTTAGGCAGTGGGTAAATTTGCAAACACAGAAGTTACAAATATTGGATATTGACTGTAATATCATGTCCATTTAAGGAGTGTTTACAATGTGCTAAGAATTTTTCTGATGCTTATATGTATTTGCATAATTCTCATAATAATCTAGTGATAAATGAGTTTTATAAAATTAATACATTTAACATTTTTATTGTAAAACAATGTTATCTCTATTATGTTTCATAAAGACAAAAAATTGTGAAGCATGGAGAGTTTATGTATTATTACCCAAGGTCAGTGGGCTCCCCTGGTGGCTTAGCTGGTAAAGAATCTGCCTGCAATGCAGGAGAACTGGGTGGGATCCCTGGGTTGGGAAGATCCCATGGAGAAGGGAACTGTTACCCACTCCAGTATTCTGGCCTCGAGAAGGGAGGACTCGAGGAATTAGACAGACACAACTGAGCAATTTTCACTTTCACCCAAGGTCAACAAGTGGTAAACTCCAGGCAGTTCCTCTGCAACCCACATCCTTAATCACACTGCAACATTTGCAACTATTTGTCTAATTCAGGAAATATTTAATACTTTCTTCATAAAGTCTTCCCAGTTATAATCCCAAACATGGACCTTGAAGTCATCATTGAACATTCTGGGCCAGTCCCATTCATTTAATTAATCATAATTGAGCATGTGGTAGGTACAATTCTAGGCACCAGGTATAATGAACAAAAAAATGTTTTAGCTTTCAGGAAATCTGTACCAAGTTAGAAACAGAAAATAAAACAACTAACAAAGAATTAATCTTCAAAATATACAAGCAGCTCATGTAGCTCAATACCAGAAAAAAAGAAAAACCCAATCAAAAAGTGGACAAAAGACCTAAACAGACATGTCTCCAAAGACATACAGATGGCTAATAAACACATGAAAAGATACTCAACATCACTCATTATTAGAGAAATACAAGTCAAAACCACAATAAGGTATCATTTCAGGCCAGTCAGAATTGTTGTTCAGTTGCTTAGTTGTGTCCAACACTTTGTGACCACATGGGCTGCAGCACACCAAGCTTCCCTGTCCTTCTCCATCTCCCAGAGCTTGCTCAAAACTCATGTTCATTGAGTCGGTGATGTCATCCAACCATCTCATCCTCTGTTGTCTCCTTCTCCCGCTTCAATCTTTCCCAGCATCAGGGTCTTTCCTAGTAAGTCCACTCTATCATCAGCTGGTCAAAGTACTGGACCTTCAGCTTCAGCATCAGTCCTTCCAATGAATATTCAGGGTTGATTTCCTTTAGGATGGACTGGTTTGATCTCCTTGCAGTTCAAAGGATTCTCAAGAGTCTTCTCCAACACCACAGTTCAAAAGCATCAATGCTTCAGCACTCAGCCTTCTTTATGATCCAACTCTCTCACATCCATGCATGACTACTGGAAAAACCACAGCTTTGACTTTTGACAACAGCTTTGACCTTTGGTGGCAAAATATTGTATCTGCTTTTTAATGTGCCTTCTAGGTTTGTCATAGCTTTTCTTCCCAAGAGCAAGTGTCTTTTAATTTCATGGCTGCAGTCACCATCTTTAGTGATTTTGGAGCCCAAGAAATAAAGTCTCTCACTGCTTCCATTGTTTCCCCATCTATTTGCCTGAAGTGATAGGACCAGATGCCATGATCTTAGTTTCTTGAACGTTGAGTTTTAAGCCATGTTTTTCACTCTCCTCTTTCACTTTCATCAAGAGGCTCTTTAGTTCCTCTTCACTTTCTGCCATAAGGGTGGTGTCATCTGCATATCTGAAGTTATTGATATTTTTCCCGGCAATCTTGATTCCGGCTTGTGCTTCATCCAGCCTGGCATTTTGCATAATGTACTCTGTATACAAGTTAAATAAACAGAGTGACAACATATAGCCTTTACCTATTCCTTTCCCAATTTTGAACTAACCCATTGTTCCATGTCCAGTTGTAACTGTTGCTTCTTGTATTCAGGAGGCAGGTAAGGTGGTCTGGTATTCCCGGTCAGAATGGCCATCATCAAAAAGTCTACAAATAATAAATGCTGGAGAGGGTGTGGAGAAAAGGGAACTCTCTTACATTCTTGGTGGGAATGCAAACTGGTACAGCCACTGTGTAGAATAGTGTGAAGATTCCTTTAAAAACTGGAAATAGAATGTCATATGGCCCAGCAATCCCACTGCTGGGCATACACACTGAGGAAACCAGAACTGAAAGAGACACATGTGCCCCAGTGTTCAGTGCAGCACTGTTTATAATAGCCAGGACATGGGAGCAACCCAGATGTCCATGACAGATGACTGGATAAGGAAGCCGTGGTACATATACACAATGGAATATTACTCAGCTACTAAAAGAAACACATTTGAGTCAGTTCTAATGAGATGGATGGACATGGAGCCTATTATACAGAGTGAAATAAGTCAGGAAGCGAAAGACAAATACCATATACTAACACATACATATGGAATTTAGAAAGATGGTAGCAATGATCCTATACAGGGCAGTGAAGAAGACACAGGTGTAAAGAACAGACTTTTGGACTCAGCAGGAGAAGGTGAGGGTGGGATGGTTTGAGAGAATAGTATTGAAACATGTACACTACCATATGCAAAATAGATGACCAGTGCAAGTTCAATACATGAACTAGGGCATCCAAAACGTGACCTGGGACAACCCAGTGGGATGAGGTGGGAAGTAGGTGGGGAGGGCCCAGGATAGGGGGACACATGTATACCTGTGGCTGATTCATGTTGACGTATAGCAAAAAGCATCACAGTATTATAATTATTCTCCAATCGAAATAAATACATTTTTAAAAATTTGTATAATAAGTGCTGTAAGAAAAAGAAAGCACATTAGGCAAGGAAAATTTCTGTCGTAAGGAGGTGAAATATTTGCTGAGCTCTAAAGGAGGTGAGAGATGGGAATACCAGACCACCTGACCTGCCTCTTGAGAGACCTATATGCAGGTCAGGAAGCAACAGTTAGAACTGGACATGGAACAGACTGGTTCCAAATAGGAAAAGGAGTACGTCAATGCTGTATATTGTCACCCTGCTTATTTAACTTATATGCAGAGTACATCATGAGAAACGCTGGGCTGGAAGAAGCACAAGCTGGAATCAAGATTGCTGAGAGAAATATCAATAACCTCAGATTTGCAGATGACACCACCCTTATGGCAGAAAGTGAAGAGGAACTAAAAAGCCTCTTGATGAAAGTGAAAGAGTGAAAAATTTGGCTTAAAGCTCAACATTCAGAAAACTAAGATCATGGCATCCAGTCCCATCACTTCATGGGCAAATAGATGGGGAAACAGTGGAAACAGTGGCAGACTTTATTTTGGGGGGCTCCAAAATCACTGCAGATGGTGACTGCAGCCATGAAATTAAAAGACGCTTACTCCTTGGAAGGAAAGTTATGACCAACCTGCTGCTGCTGCTAAGTCGCTTCAGTCGTGTCTGACTATGTGTGACCCCATACACGGCAGCCCACCAGGTTCTGCCGTCCCTGGGATTCTCCAGGAAAGATCACTAGATACCATATTAAAAAGCAGAGACATTACTTTGCCAACAAAGGTCCATCTGGTCAAGGCTATGGTTTTTCCAGTGGTCATGTATGGATGTGAGAGTTGGACTGTGAAGAAGGCTGAGTGCTGAAGAATTGATGCTTTTGAACTGTGGTGTTGGAGAAGACTCTTGAGAGTCCCTCGGACTGCAAGGAGATCTAACCAGTCCATCCTAAAGGAGATCAGTCCTGGGTGTTCACTGGAAGGACTAATGCTGAAGCTGAAACTCCAGTACTTTGGCCACCTCACGTGAAGAGTTGACTCATTGGAAAAGACCCTGATGCTGGGAGGGATTGGGGGCAGGAGGAGAAGGGGACAACAGAGGATGAGATGGCTGGATGGCATCACCGACTCGATGGACATGAGTTTGAGTGAGCTCCAGGAGTTGGTGATGGACAGGGATGCCTGGCGTGCTGCGATTCAGGGGGCCGCAAAGAGTCGGACACAACTGAGTGACTGAAATGAACTGAACTGAACTGAAAGGAGGTGAGGAAATAACAGGTAGAAATGACAGGGAAGAATATTCTAGGCAAAGGGAATAGCACTTCGAACACCGGGGCAGTGGCAGTTTAGAGAAGATATGAGGAACAGCAAAAGGGCAAGAGCAAGATGAGCAAGAAACTCAGTGGCAAGAAAACAGAAGTGAAAGAAATAATCAGGGAAATTCACGTGGGGTCTTGAAGGTCATGGTAAGGAGTTTCAATTCTGAGTATACTGGAAAGCCCTTGGAGGGTTTCACACAAGGAAATGAAATAATATGACAAGCTATGAAAAGAACTCTCTGTAGAAAGTTGACCTTAGGAAACCAAGAGTTGAAGATAATAGACCATTATTTAAGGAAACAGACTCAGGAAGGGTAGGAGGCTCCATCTAGGGAGGCTGACGTAGAGATATGAGAAGCAGACAGTTTCAGGCCATATTTGAAAAGTGAAGCTTTAAATATAGAGCATATGGGAAAGAGAACATATCTCCAGGGATCCAGAACTTCCAGGTGAATATTAGAATCTTTTCCTCAATAGGGAAGGTTGGGGTTGGAGGATGGGAGATTGGGAAGAAGGAGGGTTGGGGGATTGGAGACCTAGTATTTTCCTTCAAACTCACAATCTTTTACTAAATCCTAGATTTCAGGATTGAGATTATTTTTTAAGTTCATTTCTATGTCTCTGGGCAAAGGGTGCCCTCAATGTAGGAGTCAATTGCCTTGGTTGTGCTGTGAAATCCTCATTTTCTTAAACAAAAACAAAACTGATTTTTCCCCCAAGCAAATCTTATCTGAGCACCAAATAGATCTTGGTTGTTACATAACTAAAATGAAAGCTGGTGTGATAAACTAACTCGCCCTGTATACGCACATGCCTAAGTAGAGACACTTGAGCATAAAGCTCTGACAAGAAATGGCACGCAGATTGATACATTGGTTTTGCTGAGAAATACATCTGGCATGCATCTGAAGCCTGCAGTAGAGAAAAGCATGGGCAAGTCAGCAAGTGTATAAATTGAAAGAAAAAATAGAAGGAAATATTTTGGTCAACTATTTATCCAAACTAAAAATAGTTCTCTGAATTCTAATACCTCAAGCTCACCTCTAATTTCCACAGTAACTAAACTCATTTCCTGTTTCATCCATAGGAGCAAACATTTCTTCAGCAGACATTTTAACAAAATATATAAACTTTTTCACAAGACCGGGACTAATATGACTTTCCTTTTTCCTTTCATAGATATTGAAAGTAGACTAAAAGCCACAGAGCTGTGAATAGTATAGGTCTAAATCTGAACATAAACTAGAATAAAGGGAGCCAGGCACAGCTTAATCATCATCATAGTACTTACTGGGTCTAAAATATATCTAGCACTTTAATATGACACATTTCTCTCATTAACCCATTCAACAATTAATGTTCAAGAACCTACTATATTTCAGACACTGTACAAAAGTGCTAGGAATATACCAGTGAATAATACTATTTCAACTGTTATCCTTGTGTTTCTTCTAGTTTAATACTGATATGTAGTCAAACACTGATTATCTGAAGCAATTTTCAGAACAAATGTCACTCCACTTCCCTTAGGACAAGGTTTCTCAAGTTCAGGACACTTGGGGCCTGGTAATCTTTGTTGGGAAGGAGTTGCAGGGGGTGGCTATCCCAGGCATTGCAGGCTGTAGTGTGTTAGTCAGTCAGGTCTGATTCTTTGCAACCCCATGGACTATAGCCCTCCAGGCACCTCTGTCCATGGGATTCTCCAGGCAAGGATACTGGAGAGGGTTGCCATGCCCTCCTCCAGGGGATCTTCCTGACCCAGAGGTTAACCTGGGTTTCCTGCACTCCAGGCAGAGTCTTTACTGTCTAAGCCGACAGGGAAGCATTGCAGGTTATTTAGCAGCATTCTTGGTCTCTGCTTACTAGATAACAGCAGCACTTTTCCCCTATTAGTGGCAATCCAAAAAGTGTCTCCAGATACTGCCAAATGTCCCTCGGAGGAAATACGCAAACCTGTTGGAGAACTGCAACAAGATCCTGGCTTTCTGTGAAGTGCCCCACTTGCTCTATAATCTTGCCTCTGTCAAATGATATTGCCTGGAGAAGAGATTGTGCTTAACGCAGAAGGACCAGTCCGTCAGACTGGGCTGAATGAGACCACAGAGGCAGCAGGACACCTCGGTCAACTGTTCAAATACAAAGGCAATGACTGTTTCTGATGACAAAAATATCAGCTTCCAAGATAGTCATTTACTTAATAAAAAGCTATGAAATACATACATGTCTATATGCCAGATAAAATTATAGATTTTAGGGAAAATGAACAAAACAGATCAAAATCCCTGTCCTTATGGAGCATATAGTGAGGTGAGACAAGTAAAATGTATATACGTGCATGAGAAGGAAATAAGTGTTATGACTACAGATAAATAAATGCAAGGAAAGGGGATCAGTAGCATAGGGAAGTTCAGTTTTAGATAAGACAGTCATCTAAAAAAAAAAAAAAAAATTAAAGTTCCAAAGGACATAAGGGAGAAAGTCATGCAAACACCTAATAAATGAATATCCCTGGCAGAATAAACTGTAAGTGCAAAGGCCCTGAGGTAAGAGCTTGCTTGTTGTGGGACTGGAATGCCATGAGCTAGAACTAGTGGTGGAGATGAAGTTAGGAAGCTGGTAGAAGCCAGATTCTATCCAACCTTTAGGCCATTGTAGGGACTTTGACTCACACCACTGACGATTTTTAGTGATGTTTAACAAATGTTTTCAATCATCCTTCTAGGCACCCAAGGAGGATTATATTCCCTTGTTCCTTTAAAGCCAGGTGTGGCCACGTGTGATATTTTCAGTTGTTTGGCCCAAGCCTGCAATTCTTTGCACCTAGGCGCATCCCCTGGCTTCTCTGTAGACGGACTATACGTCTCTCCTTATTGGCTGTGGGTTTTGGTCACATGATTTGCTTTGGCCAATAGGATATAAGTAGATACGATGCAGGTGAGAGCTTGCGATGGGCTTCGCTTCTTGCTCTTCCGCCATCATCATGAGAAAAACCTGTCCTGCCTGCTCATCACCTTAGGAGGAGGATGGGAAACGTATTCAACAGAGCTGTCCCAGATGAACTGTAACTTAAAGCAGGCCACCCAGACTAGAGCAGCTGACTGCATTTATTTACATCAGCCAGTCTGCATTTATGCCTTGTTTGGTATATGCCATTGAGATCTTGTAGTGATTTGTTACAATGCAAGGCACCTTTTTTGGCCAAAGAAATGGAAGTGGAAGTGGAATGTGACATTTCTGGGTAGGAGTGGAATCCTTGAAAGCTACTGCCTATGTTCTCATTGCTGCAGGGATGATGAAGTGCATATCAAGTCACAGCCTTGGTACCCTGAGTATTGCGCTGGTACTCTGAGTGACTGTGTTTAGCAGAGCCCCTGTGACCCACACTAGATTTATACCCTAAGAAAGAAAGAAAAATCTGTGCTATTAGCTGTTTTTGTTTCAGTTTCTGATACCAAACTATAACCTAGCTTGGCTGATACATGAAGTCACTATGGGATTTTGAGGTGAGAAATGACATGTTTTGAGTTAGATGTAAACAGTTCTGGCTATGTTAAGAATAGATTGAAGGTGCAGAGGCAGGACCAGGAGGCAAATTTGGAGGTGGTGGTGGTGGTTATCCTATAGTCACTCAGTAACTGAGTAATGTCCCATTCTCTGCAGTCCCATTGACTGTAGCATACCAGGTCTCCCTGTCCTGCAACATCTCCTGGAGCTTGCTCAAACTCATGTCCTTTGAGTCCATGATGCCATCCAACCATCTCATCCTCTGTCCTCCACTTCTCCTCCTTCTTTCAATCTTTCCCAGCATCAGTTTTCTTTTTTTTTTTTTCCCATTGAGACAGCTCTTCACATCAGGTGGCCAAAGCACTGGAGCTTCAGCTTCAGCATCAGTCCTTCCAATGAATATTCAGGGTTGATTTCCTTTAGGATGGACTGGTTTGATCTCCTTACAATCCAAGGGGCTCTTAAGAGTCTTCTCCAACACCATAGTTCAAAAGCATCAATTCTTCAGCACTCAGCCTTCTTTATGGCCCAACTCTCACATCTCTACATGACTACTGAAAAACCACAGCTTTGACTCTATGGACCTTTGTTGGCAAAATAATGTCTCTTCTTTTTAATATGCTGTCTAGGTTGATCATAGCTTTTCTTCCAAAGAGCAAGTGTCTTTTAATTTCATGGCTGCAGTCACCATCTGCAGTGATTTGGGGACCCAGAAACTAGAGTCGACAGTGACAACTGTTTCCATTGTTTCCCCGTCTATTTGCCACGAAGCAATCGGAGCAGATACCATAATCTTCATTTATTGAATACTGAGTTTTACACCAGCTTTTTCACTCTCTTCTATTTAGATACTCTTTGCTTTCTGCTATAAAAGTTATTGGTTATTGAGATTTCTCCCAGCAATCTTGATTCCAGCTTGAGCTTCATCCAGCCTGGCATTTCACATCATGTATTCTGTATATAAGTTAATTAAGAAGGGTGACAATATACAGCCTTGATGTACTCCTTTCCCAATTTTCAACCAAGTGATTCAGTTTTGTAGGTGGTTAATGCAATAATTTTCATTTAATGAAATTAATTTCATTTAATCAGTTTAATTAAATTTAATTAATTTAATGAAATTAAAAGATGCTTACTCCTTGGAAGTAAAGCTATGACAAGCTAAGATCTCATCAGTACTCCAACTTTAAGGTTGCATTGAAATCACTTGCAAGGATTTGTATACTGGGTGCTGGACCCCATCCTCAGAGTTTCTTATTTTTATCTGATTCTTGGGTGAAATAAGATTTGCATTTTCACATTCTTAGGAGATGCTCATGCTGCTGGTCTGGTAACCACACTTTGAGAACCACTAGGTTAGATTAGGTATTCCTCTGATTTCTTCCCTTAAAGATTTAATCAGCCTGGGTAACCCTCAACATAAGGTTCCTCCCCAGATGGGCTGTACTATGTGATTTTATTATCTCTGAAGTTGTAATAATATTTTTTTTTCCTGCCTTCAACTTTTCATTGATCTATGACAGCTCCATTTTTGATGGCCTCAAGTTTCTATTCTTTCCTATACCCTACTCAGATCTTAGTAGTTAGTCTCTTTGCAAATACACCCTCCTTGAATTATCCTAAAATGAGTAGGACACCAGTGTCACTGATATAGGGTCATGGAGATGAATGAATAGTACTTTTAAAAGGCACATGTGATCAACTGAGTCAAATGATGCAAAAGAGACAAATAGGAGAAAAATTTAGAAATGACCATTGCATTCAACATTTGGAGGTCGTTATGGAATGTTGTCCTGGGAAATCCCATGGACAGAGGAGCCTCGGGGGCTACAGTACATGGGGTCGCAAAGAATAGGACTCAACAAAACGACTAAACAACAACAATAGAATGTCGTAGACAAAGGCTGTTTGGGGTGCATTTGAGAAAGAGTGGTGGAGATAGTACATTGCAAATTAAGCCAGTTCTCATAAAGATCCTAACTAACATTGAAGACAATGACTATGAGGCCCTGTGTCATCCGTGTTTGAATTTGTTAAGCATTGAATCAGTTGCTCAGATATCCATGAGGCGCCCTGTACCCCTCTTCTCCTTAAGTCAAATCAATTAGGCATGGTTATTCTATAAATCAGTCTTCCCTTGTGGCTCAGGTGGTAAAGAATCTACCTGCAAGGAGGGAAACCTGGATTCAATCCCTGGGTTGGGAAGATCCCCTGAAGAAGGGAAAAGCTACCCACTCCAGTATTCTCGCCTGAAGAATTCCGTGGACTGTTTAGTCCATGGGATCAGAAACAGTTGGACACAACTGAGTGACTTTCACATCACATCACATGACATGCTATAAATCAGGGCTTCCCAGATGATGCTAGTGGTAAAGAACCCACATGCCAATGCAGGAGACACAAGAGATGCAGGTTCAATCCCTGGGTGAGGAACATCCCCTGAAGGAGGGCATGGCAACCCACTCCAGTGTTCTCACCTGAAGAATTCCATGACAGAGGAGCCTGATGGGCTACGGAGCATAGGGTCCCAAAGAGTCAGACACAGCTGAAGTGACTCAGCACTCACACATGCACATCCTATAAACCAATCTGTAGCAATTGTTCTTAAACTGTGGGGTACATCAGAATCACCTGGCATGCTTGTTAAGCCTGAATGATAAACCCTCCCTCAGAGCTCTGATTCAATAGGTCTGGGATGAAACCCAGTCATTTTTAGTTTTAACAAGCTCCCAGGTGGGGTTAACGTGGCTGGAAATGGGGCCCACATGAGAAATCACTCCTCTGTTGGAGATCGTTCATATCTGACTTTTTCTTTCCATCCACAACCAGTCCAGTCTTTGATGACATTTGCCTGTATTACCACCCACACTCCAAGCCATCCTTCTGTTCCTGGTTGTGTGTCTGCTCTATGCTAAGAGATCTAAGACATAAATTTGATTAATCACTTCCTTGCCCATAACGCAGGGTTCCATGACCATGGTCTTTGGGAAAAAGAGCAGACTCCTTTGCCAAACCCTTCACTCCTGCCTCTTACCATCTTCCACTCTTATCAAACTCCGAAGATGCTCAGTCCATAGGGTCACAAAGAGTCAGACAAGACTGATTGACTAACACTTTCACTTTCAGTTGATATTTCAGTGACCTAACAATGTCACAAGGAATGGTGAATCCTGCATTCAGGATTCAATTGTGTTAAACCATAAATTCTGTAATACAATTTCTTGCTTTTATTTTATTTTTTTCTTTTCATGGTAGAAGAACTTTTACAGAGATAAATAAAATCAAGACTTTAACATATTTTTCTGAAGTGTATAAACTCATCCAAAAATGTGTATCTCTGCATGCCATGATCCACCATGAGAGCATGTATTTAACAACTTACCAGGGTTCTCACTAATCACTTTGTGGCAGAACTGGTGTTGGCAGTTAGGAACACTGTATTTTCCTCTCCTTTGCAGTGAAAAAAAAAATCACATCTAAAAGAGGAATTAATTGAACAGGTCATAGGTGGACAGGAAGTAAAGGCCAAAGAGGGATCAGGGTCGCAGAAGATCTGAGTGTAGGTCTGCTATGGGACCCACCCAGAACTGCCCTTACTGTGTGGGTACTGTACAAACTTTAAAATGCATAAGTTGAATTAATTGCCTGAACATGTGCATTGCCTATAATTTTACATCAGAACTGGAAATCACTAAAGCCTGAGAGCTTCTGAAAAATTCTGTGCCAGGAACATAAAGTGATGGGTCTGAAGATAAGGAAATGAGACTTGCAAGTCATAAGAAAGAAAGTTGGGAAAGTCAAGTCTGGGAATCTGAGGGCCTGTGTGCTAGAGTTCTTTGTCTGTTTTTTGTTTTGTTTTGTACATTGTGTATGTGTGAGAGAGAGAGAGAGATCTGACTTCACGGGCCAGGGTAAGGCTCCTCATCTACTTGGGAAAAGCTATTAAGGTAAATGTTCAAAGTCACCTTTAGAAATGTTAACAATAAAAAAAAAATAGAAATGTTAGCAATAACACTGAATGCTGAAGCTGTTTATTTGTTTGACAAAACAAACCTCTCTTGAGAACTACTAGGCTTAAGGAGTTTTTTAAATTATTTTTGAGTCCTTTAATCATTTTTCTCACAAGTTATATGATTCATCACTGCTTCAAAGATGCTCTTTCTTCAAATCTCATCTTGTACAAAATGTTGCAATCTTTCTGTGAGATAGTACTCATAATTTTTAAGGAAAATAACCTGGTCAACTTTCTACAAAACACAAAGCAAGGTTATCTCTCCCGGCAGACTGTATGTAGAGGATTAGAGTGTGTTTTTCTGTATTACTGATTAAATGCAGTTGTGTTAGACTGTCACTATTTCATAAATAGTCAACCAATCTTTTTTTGTATTAACATGGCTTAAAATGCTCCAAAAGGACAAATGTTCAATTTTCAAAAACTTTGATTTATCCCCCAAATGGCCAAAACCAAGCATTTAATTTGTAGAAGGGCTAATGGTTATATTAAAACTTAATCCGAGAAGGGCAAGAGCCAGTGGCTAGGGACCAAAGGTGCAGGGAAGTGGGCAACCCATTAAGGAGAGGTGGCCTATCAGGTTTCAGGTGTCCTGTCCAAAGAAGGAAATTATTGTTGTGAATTTTCTTTCTTTTAAAACAGTTTGTTCTTCTTTGGTAATAGATGGGTTTATGAAAATCTTAAATTGAGTAAGGAGAAGCAGCCTCACTATGTGAAAGTGATGAGATGCAGGGAGATTATTGTCGATGTACTTTTCATAGGATGCCGTGTTTTTGGTCAGGTGAAAATTTGGGTCGGCGCAGTGAACAGTGATGCAGGGAAGGAGGAGCAAAGGAGCCCTGAGGGAAACGGGAGCCGAGTGAGGAGCCTGGGCAAGAGGTCGGTGAGGAGACGGACCTGAAGGAGGCTCTGTGTGGACGCTGTGCTGACACTCTTGTTCTGAAGTCTGGGAGGAATCCAGGGTTCTGACAGATGGAAAAACAGTATCTTATCTCTCATGGGCCAAAGACAGTCAGAGGTGGGATAAGAATGCCGTAGAGCAAACCAAACAAAACCTTATTCTGGAGAGGCTGGGAGGACGAGAAGAGGAAGCGGACCCGCAGCCCCTTCTGAAGCTGAGCAGAGCCGACAGCGGCCACGCGGGGCCTGCTGCTTCCCGAGGCCCCTCTGGCTGGTCCTCTGAGCTGCCCACAGGTCTTAGTTGGATCTCTGACACATTGTAAACAGACATTGGTAAGGAAATGAGTTAAAATAGAAATGGGGAAGGGGAGAAACATGCTCCTACATTTTCTGTCCCAACCCTAGGTGGTAGCAGCAAACTGCAAGCAGCAAGAAACCTTTCTCCCCTCCCCCCACAGAGTGCATTGGCTGATCCGCCATCTCAGCGACAGCGCCTTGTCTTTCGGGGCCCTGGGAGAGGAGACCACAGCACACATCCTCTGTGAACAGGAGCCAGAGGTTTACTACTAGTAATTCTCACATGGCCCTAACATTGACCGCTGACCTGCTTGGAGGGTGTGCTAGGACCTGTCTTAAGTACTTCACATCATGCCGCCATTTAACTCTTACAAAAAATCTCGCTCTTTCACCATGCACATTCTGAAGAGGAGAAAAATGAGAGGCAGAAGATTTTCCATCACAAGCCAAAAAGCTTCAAGGAATTTAAATGCAAGAAGTCTGGTTTCCGGGCTTGTGACCAATACGCTTTCCTGCCACACACACCTTTGAGAAAATGCTGTTCCTCCTGCTTCAGCTCCTTACTTAGGAATATGCACAGATAGATTTAGAACAGCAGAATTCAGAGAAAAATTGAGAGCCATGAACAAACCCCACGCATCTATACTTTGTGAGTGCTGTCTCTTGCTTTGAAGTCCAGCTCATGTCCATTAACCCTTCTCTGTTTAGTGAGAGCATTTCCCATCTTGCAAAGCCCTCCTGAATGCCAGTATCTTACAAAGTCCTTTTTGTCTCCTCTATCCCTACCTCCTGAATTGATCTTTCATTTATGCCGTCATTGCATTTTCTTTCAACCTTTCATTCCTGTAGCTTTCATGGCATTTCATCCATTCATTTATACCACTGGCTATGCTCTGTGCCCTCTAAGCTAGAGATCCTATCTTTCTTGTCCTTGAATTCCTAATGCCTAATACAGTGTGTGACAAATAAAAAAGTGTCCAATAAGTTGAATTAATTAAACAATCAATTAAATGTCCTGAAACTCATTGTCTTTCTTGGCACTCGAGTCCTGGGATTATATTTCACTCAGTGCGTGCTTACTCTAGACGTCTGTAAGAAAAATAACTGCAGAGGGATTTTCCATTTTTTACTTGGAAGTAAGAGGATTAAAAACATCAACTCATTTCAACTGTGATAACACTCTCCACCACTGATTGAAAGTGCCTGTGACTAGCATCTGTGTTTGCACTGGAGCGTCAGCTCTCTGACGGCAGGACTCCTTTCCTCTCTTTCGTGGCCAGTGCGGTGTCTCCAGACCCGCGGCAGCGACTGGCACATGGTGAGGACTGGCGGCCACTTTGCATGGAGCGGGGAGTGAGCTCTGAGCTAAGGAGCAGAGGCCTGGATTGCATCTTCACTGCTAGCTTTCCATGAAACTTTGGGGAGGCCTGACCCATCCTGGCCTCAGTTTTCTTCCCTTTATAATAGCAATGGAGTTCAAGAAAAGTACGCTTTATGCATGTGGAAATAAAGACAGGAGATTTCTGTCTCATAGAGACGTAGGATTTCATGTCTCTAAAGCTGTACATTCACAAGGCAAGTGATGGTGGTGGAGTGATCAGAAGTACTTGCTGGCCACTGAGCCTGTGTCCGTGAGACAGGCCCCTGGCCGACAGCTCTCTCACTCCAGCCGTCACTGCAGACAAAGGTCAACAAGGGCACTTCAGAGAGAACACCAGTGGCAGCAGCAACCATTCAGGTGATCTCAGACAAAGACAGACCAGCCAGGGCAGAGGAGCTACGTTAGAAAATCTGGAAATCCTTCCCGGTTCTCAACATCTCTCCATCTAGGAGATACATAGCTAGAATGAGAGATTTAAAAAAAAAAAAAAACCCACAGATTGGATATACAAATTATTGGATATATAAATTATTATTATGTTATTAATAGGATAAATAATCCTATTATTTATTAGGATTATTAAGATTGGAAGTTATCAGAATACAAGGGCTAAAAGGTTATAAAGGGGTGATGGATAAACATAAAACCATTTCTGCTTATTCCAAACTGAGTTTATCATTTGAAGTTACAATCAGCTTGGGGCAAAGGGAAAACTTCCCACTTCTCTTGTGTGCATAGCAGAGGTAGGATTTACACAGAACTAGAAAAGTGGAAGGGCACATCAACCTTCTTTTTATTCTGCCCAAAGCAGCGGACTCAGGAGAACTGAGGCTGAAAAAGCCTTCTGGGACTGATATGCAAATGAGAACACCAGGCTTCACACTTGGCAGCTTCACATTCCTGTGAAGTGGAAATTTTTTGCTTTGAAAGCAGTGCTGAAAGATTGCAGGAGACGTAAGTGTGATGTCAACTATTTGTATTCCCCTCATGTTTCCTCAAAAGACTAAGGCCTCGAAGCCCCATAACGTTTTGGAAAACCATCGTCAGAGTTCCAGCAGCCTGGGCTCCAGCTGCTGGGCCCTGCAGCTGGGAGGCAGCCTCTGACACAGCGGCTGTGTGGGGTGCGTCCTCCCAGCTCCAGAGGCAGGGCAGCTGCAACCCCTTCCTGCAGGTCACCCTCCTGGGAGGGGAGAGAAAGCCGAAGAGAAGTGACAAACCAGTCACGAGCTACTGAGCACTAACAGCCGCAAACCCTGCAGCCGAAGCAGCGTCGGGGGCCATCTTCATAAAGCAAACACAGTTCCCCAGGGATTGTTGACAGAAACTTAGGAAATTTAGGGACCATGTTTTATTTAAGGCCTGTTCCTTAAGTCCCACGCTTTGGACCTATAGTATAGAGTTTAAAATGCACAACAGCCTTGCAAAAGAGAATTGTGTGTTAATAGAGAAATACAGCTGTAACTGGGGGTGTTATTGAATGTTAATTTGCGTGTTGGCTGTGGGGGAAACTTGAGATGCTTGTTGGTGTTCCAAGCAGCCAAAATGTGAATGCTTTGTGGGAAATATTAGAGGAGAAATGTGCCGCATGCTGTTTTGGACTGCAATTCCTACCGAGGTCAAGGACTTGCTTCTGCCACACCGGGGCCCAGCAGCCTAATGCTGAAGAGACAGCCCTGAATGTGAGACCCGCTATGGTCCAACAGAGGCTGGATTCCATAGGCAAATGATAGAAGCTTGGCAGGATTTCATTATTTGAAAGCTGTGCAGCATTGCAACTGTCCCCAAGAACTCTTAGAGATACTGCCTTTGAGAGAGTGAGACTTCAGTCTAATCACAAATGAGTCATTGCTAAAAAGAGACCTTCTAAGACCAGATGGTAAGAGGAATATTGGGACTGCTTAGAACTCTAAGTGAGCTTGGGTCCTGTGATAGAGCAGACAGTCAAAAAATGTAGCAAGAGCCATCCACTCCAGGCAAGCACACTGCAGTGGGTAGCCATTCCCTTCTCCAGGGGATTTTTCTGACCCAGGGATCCAACCCAGGTCTCCTGCATTGCAGGCAGAATCTTTACCACGTCAGCCACCTGGGACATTAAGGGGTGTCCAAGGAGAAAAGGCAGACTTCAAGAACACCTGGACCTCATCTGCTTAGAGACTTAGCAGAGTGGGAGCCAGACTGAGAGGACCCCATTCTTAAGGGGGAAATACACAGCTCTTCCTGATTGTGGTCACCCCGGAGGAGGGCAGAAGTCGCGCCACCGTGAAGCAGTGGATGGTGACCAGGAGTGTTGGGGATCCGAAAACCTGGGGGAGGTGTAAAAGACGGGAACTGGAGCAGCCCCATCAATTCCTGGGTGGAGAAAGTGTGAAGTTGATAAAGTGTCAGAATGATTTGGAGGTAGGCCAATGAGTCTTTTTTGTTATTGTTATTGAAGGAAGTATTTCAAAACAGACAAGACTTCAGAAACTCTCTGGATACTATTAATGAATCGTACACTTAATAATATCTAAGAATGCACACAGAATGAACCTTTGAGAATGACATTAATAGTATATGAAAATGCCTAGCACGATGTCTGCACATGATAAGCTCTTCTCCTACCCTCCATAAAGTACTGTCCAGAGTCATTTATTCCTGTGAATGGAATCCAAACCAAGATTTTACACTAACCTGCTCTAGGAAAACTACCATGACCAGGAGTTTCACCAGTCAACTAACTAAAGTACTTACCAAATTAAGAATTTTAAAATGTCTAATAAACAAGTCTGCTCTCAAAGCATTTGTAATTCCATCAGTGTAGATCAGTGACTCTCAGCCCTGGATCTATTAATACATGAGCATTAACTAAGCAGCTTTGAAAATACTGCGCTTGCCCCAGAAATGCTGATTAAACTGGTCCAGTGAGGAGACCATACATCTGTGCTTTTAAGACTTCTCAAGAAATTCTAGTGCATCACTTGGTTTATAAACCATCAGTATTGCTTATCTTTTAATCAGTCTTCCACACTATAATTTCCCCTAAACTCTGCCATCAGAGGACTTTTTCTTTCAACATATGTCAAAGTTTCTCATTAAAAATCTTTAATAGCTTCTCATGGCAGGGTAAAATAAATTCTAACCTGACATTCAAGGACCTTAGAAATCTACTTTCAACCTATCTTTCCCATTTTATTTTTTCCTGTATTCTATGAAGCTATGCAATTCAATTTAACAGATCTGTTCTCTCCAAAGCATATGCATTTCCACACCTCAACAATGGCTCCACACTATTCCCCTGTGAAAAGCATTGTTCCTCCACTTTGCTCAACTAGCAAAACATACTCATCTTTCAAGGCTCCGCCTTAATGTCAATTTCTCCAACTGCTCAGCAGACTTGAGTGACTGCATCACTTCTAATTCCTTAACACTATGCATACACTATAGCTAATTATCATATTTTATTAGATGATCATATGGCAGAGACAACGCTAAATAGTCAGCACATCCTATCATTTTTCATTTACTGGACACACAGGAAAATATATTTCCCAACTTCCTTTATTGCTGTATTGGGGTCAGATGCTGACTCCTAGTCAGTAGGGTATTAATGGAAGCAATGAAAGTCCCAGACATGGCCCTTGAGGATATCCCAATAAGCCTCCTATTTTTCTATCTCTTACTGGCCAACCTGAGAATGAATATCAGTTGAAGTTTAAAGGCTGTGCCTTAGTCATCTTTGGACTCCCAGGAACCAGTAAAGTATTCAACACATATGGTAGGTGCTCAATAAGCATTTACAGGTTGAAGCTAATATATGGTAAAAGAGAAATAAGTGGAATTAGAAGTTTACAAACAAGCCTGAAATCAGATTACTGCTGAGAAGACAGGTCATAGGCCAATAAACGAGGTACTATGGACCAAGAAATAGAAAACTATTTCAAAAAGGTCAATGTATTCCTTGGGAAAGTAGCTCATATATGTGGAGGTCAGCATGGCAGTCGTCTTCAGAGAAAATAAAGGCTATGGAATAGGCTTAAAATGATGGTGATGATAAACCTTGTAATTCCTTGTATTTGCTCAATATGCCACGTGCTTTCCAAAATATGTTATTACCTATTATTTAAATTTGATTCAGGAGATGATACTGAGATAGTTGGAGCAGATATTACCGCCCACTTGCCCGTGGGCAGTGGGCTGTCTGCTCCTCGGTTCCACCTCATGCTTAGACCTGTCACCTCTCAGTCATCTATGTGCCACATGATGTTCTGTTATCAACTGCAAAAGTGAAAACAGTAAAAGGGACCAGTTCATCCTCTTCAGCTACAATGATTAATCACTTCCTAGGGCTCTTACTGTTCTTGCAGTGTTCCTGTCTCTGTGGTTAGTAGAAATGACCAGGTTGATTGAGAGCTAAGACAGCTAGATTTAGAATTCTGAGCAGCAGACACACTACCACAGAAAACAGTGGTAACTTCTAGGACTGCCTGATACAGGACAATCAGAACCAAAGATTTTATTTCTATTAGAGATTTGATAAGCCTGTAAGAAAAAGAAGCCAAATCAAAAATTCCGTGAGGATAAATAGTGTGTAGAAGGCAGATGTGGGCAGCACTTCAGGAGGTCATTGGTGGAGTGAGATCATGTCGAGGATAAATGAGACAGGGTTATGGGTTCACACCTTCATCTCACAAGTGACCTTAGGAATAGGCCACCTCACAGAGATGGAAAGTTCTGGTCAACCCAGGCTTCTAATGGAGGAACAACTCAGAACCTGTATTCCAACTAGGACAATCTCTTTCATTTGGAGAGGTTGTTCATCATGAGCAACATAGCAGAATTGTCCTCAGTAAGGCTACTTCAGTATGCACATTTGTATTCCAAGTGAGTCTGCCCTTTTCTCTCCAGGGCTGCCAGTGTATTAGTTTAGTAACTAATACATTAACCTTAAAGAAATACTACAATAGTGAAGCTGCCTGCTTGTGAAAGCTGCTTAGGTTTAAAACATTCTTATGTAATTTTGTAGGTAGACATAATTTTAATAATACTAGCCACTATGTATTAAAAGACTGCTATGAGCTAACTAAATTCTGTTATAACTTGCCATATGAGGAAACACTATATAAGGTCACCCCACTAGAAAGGGAAGATTTCAAAATCTGTTCTTTCAGGAAAACAAAAATAACATGGAAAGACAGGAAGAAAGGATTGGAGATTCCTTTCCATTGTGCAACTTGAAGCATCTGTCATATGCAAGAGAAGTCACAGACAGTTTACCAGATCCTCCCAGCAGCTTCTCCAGCCAGATTTGTTTGAGGTTTTTTCTCTGGCTGCCTTGAGATCTAGCTGAGGGACCCCCAGCCTGTTTCCAACCTTATCCTCCTTAGAACTCAAGGCTCAGGAACAGGAGTTTAGAGGCTGGGTTCCAAGCATTCATCCTCAGTTCTAAGGCTGGGCCTAGTGCTACTCAAGGTTTAGGGTGTGAAATCTGTTGGAATTCTACATCATGGGTTAAAGAAGCTACTGTGGGCTTGCCTGGGACCTAACATGAGTTACACTGTTGCTATGGGGAAATAGCTTCACATTCCAAAGTGACTTCCAAGTCAGTTCTGGGGACACCTCCATTCATAATTTGGGAGAGCCTATATAGATATGACAAGAAAATCCAATTATTTCTACCTTAATGAAAATTTACGGGTATGATCATGATATGAACACAGCTCAGAGTTAGGAAATTTAAAGGTTCCGTGGGCTTTCGTTACTCACATGAGGGTAACGTGCTTTTTCTAAGATCCACACACTAGTGATATCACTAAAGAATTTTATAATAGGCAGCAGTTCCATAAACTGTTCTCTTCTTAGTAAGCACTTTCCAACAGAGTCTAATTGGGCAAGCCTTCTTTTTTCTGCCTTTGAATGAAGAAAATGCATGAAAATGTCCCTGTCACCTCAGACCACAGAGGAAATACTCACGTCTGACTTGGGCCCGAGTCCTCTGCTTTGCTGTTGTGGCAACGAAGGTCTCCACTGCCCTCAGGTGCGTGAGGGTGCAAAAGTGGGAAATGGAGGAGGGGAGAAGGAGAGACGGAGAAGGGATATGATTTCTCAAATGCAAGGATGCCACTAAAGACTTTAATTACAAACATTTACTGAGTACCTGCTATGTGACCGACATGGGGCTTTGAGAGAAGGACAATGAATTTATGCTCCAAAACAAATGTAAATCTATTCTTCCCAAGGCCAATATCACTGCTCATGTGACTTTCATAATGTAGCATTTTGCTGAGCTGAATGTTGCAAGTTACATAAAGTTACATTTTTTTTTTCTACAACATGTGTCCTAATCTCAAGCCAACTACTTCATCTAGTTGCCAGTTTAAAAAAAAAAAAAGGAAAAAATAGCCATGACGGACTCCATGTCAGTCCAACATTTTCTAAGGAATGTTCTACATAGTTTCCACCTTACATGCTGTCTCTAAAACGCAACCCTTGAGTAGAACGTGACTCTGCTCTGCTAGGTTTGAGGATTCAGTTCTTGAGCCAACTGTTAATTATGACATTTTAAAATTGAGCTATCAGAAAACATACATAAAATAAAAGTTCAGACACCTCTTGCTCAGGTGTGCTTCTGTTACATTGTCATCTTCCACTATGGTTTGCAATTATTTTTGTCTTCAAATTACAAGCAGCAAACACACAAGTGCAATCCCGCCTGGAACATCAGTGTCTTCATCCATTTGGAATGCTAATAACAAAGCTATCATTATCTGGGTGGTCTGTAACAACAAAAATGGACATCTCTCTCAGTTCTGGAAGCCAAGAAGTCCCAGATCACGGTCCCAGCAGGTTTCTGTGTCTGGGGAGAGACTGTGTCCTCTCAAGTGGACATCTCCTTTGCTGTATTCTTACATGATGGAAGGGGAGAGGGATAGCCAGGGCACTTCTTTTATAATTGAGTGAGCTTCATGGAAAAGAGTGAAAGATATACTATGAGAAAAGGAGCGAGTTGTAGAAATGTAGGAAGTAGGATTTAGGAAATCATTAGTCACATTATGTCTGGTAACACCAAGCTGTCCAGACAGAGGCACCTTCCGGGCACTGAAGATCTGTGGGCAAGATGCTCCCCAAGAGGGGTCCATAGTGAGAGCCAGTCTGTGGAAACTTAATCCAGCCATCTGCACAGATAATAAGCGTTTCCAGTTCAGAGCAAGAAGAGCTCATTAGGAATAAGACAAATTATGGAACCTTCTAGGGAGCTAGGGAATGAAGCTTGAGCTTCCAGGATGAGTGTGGGTTTAATAGGTAGAAAGAAACTGAGAAAACTTTTCAAACTAAGGATGGACTATATGAACAATGGTCCAGAAATTGGCAAAAAAGCTATCCACTGTGGCAATTTATAGACCAGCTTTCCAGGTGAAAAGTTCCTAAGAGAGAGGAAAAGAATACAAGATTTCCGGGTGAGTTTGGGTTATAGTAACGGCATACAGGGACTTGGCAAGGGAGAATCTGGCTGTTGGAGATTCTGAGAGCACTGAGACAGACATGCATGTCAGCAGGTGAGTCGGCTGGAACGGACACGGCTGTGAGAGCAGAAAGCAGCAGACTTGGTTCCTCAGATCCAGGTTCAAATTCAGACCTGCCAAGTGTTAGGTGTGTGACTGTGGGTGTTCTACACAATTAAACTTGCTGAGTCTTACTTTTTTTCTCAGTTAAATGGGCACGTAACACGCAAATCTCAAGGTATAGGAAAAAATGCCTGGTACAAAGCAGGCCTGCAATGGTGAACTAAATGAATGGATTGGAAAAGGGAAAGTGTAAAACTGGGATTCTTTAAACAAGTTATTTCAATAATCCAAGTGTAACTGTAGATTATTATTTCATCAGAAAGAAAAGAAAAATAGAGATGGATGGGAGGGATGCTATGAAGAGGCAAAAACAATTGATAGAAATTGGCAGTCTATTGGACTGAGTAAAGGAAGAAAGGAGATGAAGCCCCAGGTGAGTCTAAGTGCCCTACTGGATGATACTGTCTATGGTCAGCAATCAAGGTGTTGAAGGAACTGAAATGGTTTGAATTTGGCTTTAGGCTGAATCCATGACATATATGAGGGAAACTTGAAATAGCATTATTTTCTGTATTTCTGAGTTCAGTTTAACCTCTGTTATAGTTTTTTTTTTTTTTTAATGACAGCCCTTTTTCTTGACTTCTGCATTATCACTGATTTGGATTCCATCATTCCTTCTTTTAATTTGGCCAGAAGCATAAGGTAGGACAGAGAAATAAATTTATCCAAGGCCACTAGAAGTACTTTTACACTCACTGCTGCAGAAAAGCAGCTGCGATTGTTTTGTGACCTTTGGTAACAGTTGCTCTGCTTTCTGGGAATCAAGATTGATTTTCCACATCAGCGTAGGTGGGAGCCAATCGCCTGAGAGCTGAGATTGATGGTCTATCAAAATGCGACAGCTTTTCTAGAGAGTCTGTGGCAGAGCATCCCAAATGCCAGTAAAATGGTTGCTCATTCTTTGCCTCCAAGGTGATAGCGTAAAGGCGTTCCCTTTGTACACAGTGCAAAGTAATAATGAAACTTGTATTCAGATGGTAGCTTCCAGCCAAAGAGTTCATAGCATTTATTAACAATGTCACCTTGCCCCATGCCGTCTCTAGGACTCAACAGGAAATGATGATCTTCTGTCTCCTAAAGACTGACTTAAGGGGCACAGACAAAACTTTGCAGAGACAATGAGTAGGCTATATCACAGGGACAGATGGCCATTCTTGGTGCCTTTATGCTGAGTCTGAAATAATTATGACATCACAGTTTGAAGAATACTCTGGAATTCGTAAATACATTCAAATATGTAATCTTAGAGTTCAGAGACGGATTTTGGTACCTAAACCCTACCACTGACCCCATCTCTCTCACCACGGTCCAACCCAAAGAGCTGAATACAAAAAGGAAAAATCACCAAACAGAAAGGAAAGTGCCATTTTATTAGCAATATCTGTGCTGAAGCACGTGATCAAAACCAGAAGTCTGACTGCTCAGCCCTTTCTTCCTCCCTTGACTTTAAGACATTAGGCTTGCAAACCGTGTGCTGTGCCGACTTCCCGGGCCTGCCCAGCTTCAGAGGGAGAAGCAGCAATAGATAGCTCCAAGTCTCTCCAGAAAATAGTATAAAGGTTTGAATTCTCTTCAACGTATGTCATGAAATTTTATGTGGCTTTGAATGACAAGTTTACTTAAAATATAATCTTAAACTTTAATGTATTCGAACTACTGCAGCATTTTGATCACTCACACGATGCCACATCCTACTTAGTCTTAGAAGTGAAATCCATCGGCTCCTTCTCCATCGTTTCGTGAGGGATGGAGCTGGCAAAGCTAGCGCTTGTCCTGCAGATTAACGGGACTATCAAGTGGGGTGAAATACAAGTTAGAATGTCGTGAGGAGCTAAGTAAACAAACAGCTTCACCCAGACCAACATCATCAATCCAAGAGCTGTAATCTGGTGTGGCTCCAGAAGGTACCAGACACAGTGGGCGTCATGGGGCGGAGACTTGGGTGTTCTCCTCAGCTTTGAGCAGAGTCCAGCCTGTGAGGACGGGAGCTGGAGAGAGCTAGGCTGTGAGTCAGGGCCCCAGGGAAGTGGCCCTCGCTCAGGGCAGAGTTGCCGTCTCAAGGAGGAGACTGGAGAGCTCCTCAGCAAACCAGGCCAGGCTGCACTGGGTGTCCGTGGGAGGAGGGGGAGAAGTTCCAGACTGTCCGTCAAGCTGTCCTGAGGGTGGCAAGGCGGACTCAGATGGTGGGTCTGAGCTCTAGATTCACATTTAAAATAGCTCTAAAGCAAAGACAGGAAAATATATATGAACATATGGGAGGACAAACCTGTTCATCATACAGTGTACAGAATTATGGTGTTTAAGTGGGCTGGGAGTTGCCCCCAGGGTGTATGTAGGTCTTTTCCCCACTGGGATTCAGAAACATCTGGTCATTTTGGATAAACTAGTAGCAAAGGCCCATCAGGAAGTTACTTGTGTCAGGAGCCAAGGAATCTGGGAGCAATCTAGTTTTATAGAAAGAGAATCAATTCAGTTCTGCTCGTCCATGTAGCCTGAGACAGGTTGGATCGACGTGGGTAAGGATTCCGCTTTCAGAATATTTTCTGTCACTTGTATTTTCCTCCCACCCTGGTCCTTCTGAGAACTTATGTCTGAGGGGGTACATTTTAAGTAAAAGCTCAAAAGATGGTTTTACTGAACATTCTGTAAAGTACTGAAGCAAAAGAAGCACTACATTTTACCATTAATATGTTACAAAATGATAGCCAAGTGAGGAAAGAGATGGTCAAAGCCCGTGATGGGCCTGTCTCCTGAGAATGCCGCCCCACCCTTGAACCGTGAAAGGCTGGAGGCACAGGAGCAGAATCCCTCACAGGAGTCAAGCCCACCTACTGAGCTCGGCCTGCTGTGAGCGCCCCTCTATTCATTCCTCACCGCACTGCCAGAGTTGTCTTTCTAAAATAACGCTACTCAACGTCTGACCTTCAAAACAGCTGCGTAAGAATCATTAGATGCTTGTTCAAAATCTGTTCAATGGCCAGACCATGAACAGGACCTATAGACTAGTATCATCTGGGTGAACATCCTGAGAACTGACATTGTGATCTACTGTTAAGCAATACTTGTATGCGTTCCATTGAGAGTCATTATTCTAGAACTTAGAAGATCGTGTGGTGCTCTCATACTTAAAGACTATGAATGATGTTCGGTTGTGTGTGAAGCTAATTCTAACTGGTAAAAATGGCCTTCTGTGTCACTCACAACTGCAGCTGCCACGCAACCCCTCTGATATCTTCTTGCCCCGCCTCACAGGCCTACTGCTCAAACACATTGAGAAATTGCCTTTGGCTTCAGCACAATCTCTTGGTCATGTCTCTGTGGGCTTGTGGCTCCTTCTGACAATAATTTTTTTTGGTTTCTTTGTTTTCTTGTGGCTTAGTTGGTAAAGAATCTGCCTGCAATGCAGGAGACTGGGGTTTGATCCCTGGGTGGGAAAGATCCCCTGGAGAAGGAAATGGCAACCCACTCCAGTATTCTTGCCTGGAGAATTCCGTGGACAGAGGAGCCTGGCAGGCTGCATTGCATGAGATCACAAAGAATTGGACATGACTGTGTGACTTTTTTGTTTTGTTTTCTTATAGAACAAACTTCTATTACCTATTGATATATCATTCCTTGAGTTTTCTTAAACACAGCAAGCAATATTAGTCACTATTTTCCCCTGGATAATGGTTAATTCTGTGTGTCCACTTGGTTAGGATATAGTTGTTTGATCAAACCCTAGTGTAGATGTTGCTATGAAGGTATTTCTGGATGTGATTAACTTTTACAATTAGTTGACCATAATTAAGCAGATTAGCCTTTACAGTGTCAGTAGGCCTTACCCAATAACTTGAAGGCCTGAAAGCAAAGACTCAAGTCTCCTAGAAAAGGAATTCTGCCTCATAATTGCAGCGTGGAAATTTTGCCTGAGTTTCTAGCCTGCAGGAGGTTCATCCTGCAGATTTCAGATGCAAGACTGAAATAACAATGCTTACCTGAATTTTCAGCCTTGCTGGCCTGCCTTCAGTTCAGCTCAGTCACTCAGTTATGTCCAACTATTTGTGACCCCACGGACTGCAGCACACCATGCTTCGCTGTCCATCACCAACTCCCGAAGCTTGCTCAAACTCATGTCCATTGAGTCAGTGGTGCCATCTCATCCTCTGTCATCCCTTTCTTCTCCTGCCTTCAATCTTTCCCAGCATCAGGGTCTTTTCAAATGAGTCAGGTCTTCACATCAGGTGGCCAAAGTATTGGAGTTTCAGCTTCAGCATCAGTCCTTCCAATGAACATTCAGGACTGATTTCCTTTAGGATGGACTGGTTGGATCTCCTTGCAGTCCAAGGGACTCTCAAGAGTCTTATCCAACACCACAGTTCAAAAGCATCAATTCTTTGGCACTTAGCTTTATGGTCCAACTCTCTCATATCCATAGATGACTACTGGAAAAACTATAGCTTTGACCAGATGGACATTTGGTGGCAAAGTAATGCCCCTGCTTTTTAAAATGCTGTCTATGTTGGTCATAGCTTTTTTCCCAAGGAGCAAGCATCTTTTAATTTCATAGCTGCGGTTACCATCTGCAGGGGTTTTGGAGCCCAAGGAAAGAAAGTCTATTGCTGTTTCCCCATCTATTTGCCATGAAGTGATGGAACCAGATGCCATAATCTTAGTTTTTTGAATGTTGAGTTTTAAACCAGTTTTCCCACTCTTCACTTTCACCTGCATCAAGAGGCTCTTTAGTTTCTCTCTGCTTTCTCCCATAAGGATGGTGTTATCCACATATCTGAGGTTATTGATATTTCTCCCAGCAATCTTGATTCCAGCTTGTGCTTCATCCAACCCAGTATTTTGCATGATGTACTCTGCATAAAAGTTAAATAAGCAGGGTGACAATATACAGCCTTGATGTTCTCCTTTCCCAATTTGGAACCAGACCTTTGTTCTATGTCTGGTTATAACTGTTGCTTCTTGATCTGCATACAGGTTTCTCAGGAGGCAGGTGAGGTGGTCTGGTATTTCCATCTGTTTAAGAATTTCCACAGTTTTTTGTGATCCACAAGGCTTTGGCTTAGTCAGTAAAGCAGAATAGATGTTTTTCTGGAATTCTCTTGCTTTTTCTATTATCCAATGGATGTTCGCAATTTGATCTCCAGTTCCTCTGCCTTTTCTAAATCCAGCTTGTGCATCTGGAAGTTCTTGGTTCATGTACTGTTGAAGCCTGGCTTGGAGGATTTTGGGCATTACTTTGCTAGCGTGTGAGGTGAGTGCAATTGTGCTATAGTTGGAACATTCTTTGGCATTGCTTTTCTTTGGGATTGAAATGAAAACAGACCTTTTCCAGTCCTGTGGCCACTGCTGAGTTTTCCAAATTTGCTGGCATATTGAGTGCAGCACTTTTAGCAGCATTATCTTTAAGGATTTTCAATAGATCAGCTGGAATCCCATCACCTCCACTAGCTTTGTTCAAAGTGATGCTTCCTAAGGCCCACTTGACTTCACACTCCAGGGTTTCTGGCTCTAGGTGAGTGATCACACCATCATGGTTATCAGGGTTATTAAGATGTTTTTTGTATAGTTCTGTGTATTCTTGCCACCTCTCTTTAATCTCTCCTGCTTCTATTAGGTCCATACCATTTCTGTCTATTGTATCCATCTTTGCATGAAATGTTCCCTTAGTATCTCCAGTTTTCTTGAAGAGATCTCCAGTCTTTCCCATTCTATTGTTTTCCAGTTTTCTGATGTTGATCACTGAGAAGGCTTTCTTATCTCTCCTTGCTATTCTTTGGAACTCTGCATTCAGATGGGTATATCTTTCCTTTTCTTCTTTGCCTTTAGCATCTCTTCTTTTCTCAGCTATTTGTACAGCCTCCTCAGAGAACCATTTTGCCTTGTTGCATTTCTTTTTCTTGGGGATGATCTTGGTCACAGAGTTCAAATTTTCCAGCCCCCATAATTGTGTGAGAATATTTCTTAAAATAAATCCTCCCACACACACATATACACTCCCCATATATATACATACATATGTATATATATACACACATATGATGGTTGGTGGTTTACTCACAAAGTCACGTACGACTCTTGCCACCCCATGGACTACAGCTTGCCAGGCTCCTCTGTCCACGGGATGTCCCAGGCAGAATACTGGAGTGGGTTGCCATTTCCTTCTCCAGGGGGTCTTCCCAACCCAGGGGTGGAACCCATGTCTCCTGCATTCACAGGAGGATTCTTCACTAAATGAGCCAGCAGCAAAGTCCACATACATGTGTTTGCATGTATATATATATGTATGTGTGTACATGATAGATAGATATACTGTTGGTTCTGTTTCTTTGGAGAACCTTGACTTATGCACTTGAGTTTCATTTAGCTTGGATTTAAGATGAGGAACACCTCGGAGGAGAGAAGGGTCTCCAGGTGAGTACAGCATCTCCCTTATTCCTGGAGTGAAGAGTGGGAAGCAACTCCTCAGTCCCCTGGCCTTCTCCCCACGATGGAGAGGAGGACCATCTAGGAGCGCAAGAGACATGCCCTCTCCCTATCGCTTTTAAGTGAAAGGGGAAGATGGCTTTCCATGCAAACAGAGCGATCTTTCTGGATTTCTCCCAGGACCTGTGGCCTGCTTATTCTTTGTACAATCACTGCATAGCTCTCCTAACTGTAGGTCTAATCCATAGTTTCCATGAACAGCCCCTGTATCTGACCCCCCACAGCCCCAAGGCCCAGCTCAGTGACCTGGCATATAACAGTGCTTCATGACTGTTGAGTTACTGGATTAAAGGCTTTTTTCTTCAGGATCTTTCTGCCCGCTGTGACCTGTGCACTGCTCCTGAGTAGTGTTGGGTCCACTGCCACCTGTAGGGAGAGTTCAGCACGCCAGATATCACAGCGTTGGTTTTTAGTGTTCCACAAAAAATGTCTTTTGAACAAGGTGAACTTCATTTCAGAGTATTGTCACTGCTGCCTTTCTTTCTTCATAAATACAGGTTGACAGATTGATCTTACATTTGCTTGTGAAGTCAGAGTGGTGACTTGCTATTTAACCTTTTGTTTGGAACATGGATCACTTCAGAATAAAAGGTCTGTACTTCCCAAGTGTCATTTTAATCAGAGGTGATTGTAAAATAAATGTGAATTTCATTCTTCTGTTGAGACTTCTATAACCAGCTGCTAAGCACAGTAATATTTTCTACTTTCTAGCACTTTGTATTGTGTGACGCTTTTCTTTCATATACAGTGGTTCAACAAACATTAGCTACCCTTTTCTTTAATTCTTACAACAAACCTGAGAGGTAGATATAAATGTCAAATTGTAAAGGCAGCTCAGAGAAGTTAAGAGAATTGTTCAAGGTTAGAAGTTAGTAATTCAAGGGTAGGTATATAAATGTATGTAATAATATCTACTGTTTTTGTTGAATGCTTATTATATGCTAAGCAATTATTAAGAGCTTCACATGCATTATATCTTATAATTCTTGAAATGCCATCATGAAAAACGTGCTGCAATTATCCCCATTTTATATCTGCAGAAATTAAAGGTAAGTGACTTGCCCGGAGTTGCATAGCCTTGGATCCATCCAAATTCAGACCCCACAGGCTTAGCTGCTACCCTCTACTGCTTTTGAACCTAAATAACCATGCACATGAATGTTTGTGCACATCATACTTGATTGTGTTTCTGAAGGCAATAGAACACCTCTTGCAGTTAGTAAGAGGCACAGCCAGAGTTGAATTAGGCCTCATGTTCCTTATTACATTAAGGCTGCCTTCCTGAGCGCTGCAGCTGACTCTTTAACCAGCAGACTCTGTGTCAACACTAGCTTTCAATTAGCTCATGACTGGGGTCAGGGACGGAGAGCAGAGGTCACTGAAATTCAAAAATAACCCCTCAAAACTATCTTCTGCAATGTCTTGTGTAAAAATACCCTGCCCAAATGGTTTAAAGTAGTCCTGTGGATGTGTCTGGCTTCACTCCCTTCCCCTCCTTCCTGGAACAGAGGTTCAAACCAACTCCCAAATGACCAAATCTGGACAACACGGGGGAGGCTGCGGAGGCTGCTGGGGAACAGAGGGAGTTTAATTATATCCATGAGAGGCTGAGTAACTGTTTGGCTTCTTTATATGAGTTTGTGAAAGTCTAAGAGCAGGAATGAGAGGAATGAAGGGAGAAGGGCAGGCACGCGTGGAAACGTGTGCCTCGGGGCTCAGTCAACCCAGGACAGGATCTGACACTGTGTCCGTGTTGACTGCCTGCATGTTCAATGGATGGCTGACTGCCGAATGGACAAACTGCGAGGAATTGTTTCACCTCAGCTGACCTTCGCATGGATACCGCACCTCTGATTCAATGAATATAACCCAGTCACCTGAAACGGGGCATAGTGAATGGAAACTGCTTGAGGAGCCTAGTCATTCTTTACAATTTAGCATCTAATCCTTCATTCCTATTAGCACCTGAAATTTCCCGGAAACCCACATGGCCTACAGTCTGAGTGAGGAAGTGCCCTTGTCTCCAAAGGAAGACAGTGGGTCCCCTTGCTCTCTCCACTTCCTGAATCAGTGATAGGCATGTGTGTTAAGTTCAGCCCACCAGCCTCAGTCTACTGAAATGCAAGTCTGAAGGGAGTGACCTGGGATCTTTAACTGGGAGGCTGGGGGGCGGGGAGGGTGTCATCTTCTGGTAGCAGCAGACCAGCTTGCATCTGCTGCATGATCTCAGCTGCAGACCCCAGAGCACTGTGGTGTCCACCCATATCCCCACTCTGGGTTTCCAGTCTCAGTTCTGTGAGTCCCTGTTACTCTTCCAACATATTTTTGGCTTAAGATTGCCAGACATTTTCTGCAGATTGCAATCAAGATCTCTGACACATGTGAGCTGTGTGAGTCCCTTGAAATAAAAGACCAGTGAAAGAAAATGTCTATGCATTTAATGCTCACTGGTACCACAACCACGAAAGCCAAAACACAGTACCCAGAGTCCGATCTTTTTTTTGTTGTTTTTTTGTTTTTTCACCTCCCAGAACAACTCTATCAGATAGCATCTATTGAAGGAAGCATGGCTTCAAAATAACTACACAATTTTCTCCCATAGAAATAGCAAGAGTTCAGCTGGGCATCTGAGAGAATGGCTTCTATTGCTAGAAAACCAGTTTGCTTATTGACTCAGAATTGGAAATTGTTTACTTGTAGTTCAAATTGAACACCATTTAACAGAAAAGACCTGTCACAGAAATCTTCTGCAAACTTTTCTTTATCACGACCTCCCACAAATAATTCTTATAAGGTTTATGAGTAATTTGTGTTAGGGAAAATTCAAGTGTAGATTTTTCAGGGTGAACACTCCTACCAGTCCTCTGGGACTTACTTAAACAGGCAACCAGAAGTAGGAGAATCCCTCTTATTAAACTGGTAACACTTCCACAGGACAGTCGGAACCAGGTAGTTGTAACAGGGTCTGTGTGTGCTGGTCGCTCAGTCATGTCTGACTCTTTGTAACCCCATGGACTGTAGTTCTCCAGGCTCCTCTGTTCATGGAAATTTTCCAGGCAAGAATACTGGAATGGGTTGTCATTCCCTTCTCCAGGGTATCTTCCTGACTGATTGAACCTGGGTCTCCTGCATAGCAGGAAGGTTCTTTACTCTCTGAGTCACCAGGGAAGCCCAATTGTAACAGTATTTTGGGCTAAATCTCAATCATTCCTGCTGCAAATCAGAAGGAATGGAAAAGACATCCTTAGGTTTTTATAATTTTATTATCTTCGGTAGAGGAAAATAGTAGAAAGAGATAACTAAGATTGCAACCAATTTTTTTACTACTGGATTTAGCTTCAGTGGGCTTCCCTTGTGGCTCAGCTGGTTAAGAATCCACCTGCAATGCAGGAGACCCAGGTTCAATCCCTGGGTTGGGAAGATCCCCTGAAGAAGGGAAAGGCTACCCACTGCAGTATTCTGGCCTGCAGAATTCCATGGACTATACAGTCCATGGGGTCACAAAGAGTTGGGCATGACTGAGTGACTTTCTCTTTCACTTTAGCTTCAGTATCACTTAATGAAATTATATATTAATATTTTTTTAAAAGTAATATGTTTAGCCTCCCTCCTTCAACTTCCTGTCTCCTTTCAGGTGATGGGCTTTTTGGATTCAGAAAACGAGATCACTGATTGTGTATCTTTGTATGTGAGGCTGGACTAGAGTCGCCGTGGAGCGGACTAGGGGGAGAGGGAAGCAAGGGGAAGTCTGAAGGTCATCAGAGCAGGAAAGGGGCCTCAAAGATGGAGATCTGAACTGCGTATCAGTTTATTGCTTCTCAGGCCTCAGTCCACCATCTATTACCTGCTTCTGTAATAATGGAGCGAGACCCTCATTTAGCATGTTCCTTTTGCAGACAGCACAAAGTAGGCTTTATCGAGAGAGCAGGGGTGTGTGAAGGTGCTGCAGAAGCCAGGGGTTCTCCTTCTGGGTCTGGAGTGCTGCGGTTTTGCTTCTTCCTTATTTGTATCACTTAGCTGCTAGTGATATGTGTGAGGAAAACTTGGTGGCATTCTTTCCCAGCCGCCTTCCTGGAGCGCTCAGGTCCCTGCCAAGCTGGCCACACCTACCCTGACTCTGGCCAGGTGACTGCCTCTCCATGCGCCCTCAGTGTGGACAACGTGAACCCCAGTGTGGGCTCCTCTTCTAGACTTCTACTTACCTGTCCCCACCGTCTCCCTCAGCACCCCAGAGAGCTGTCTCCTGCTTGCCTGGTGGAGCAACTCAGAAAACTTCTCCATCAAGTAGGGAAACCACCCCTCAACCTCCAACAAAGTCTAAATCTCAGCCTGGGAGAAGGGACCTCCCTTCTAAGTTCATTTTTGTTCAGGCATTCTTTCTCAGCCCTAGGGAATTATTTAGAGTTCTCTTTACCATAATTATAGTCATTCCTCTGTTATAGTGAGTAACACTTTGCATTAAACTTTACTTGTGTGGTTTCTGCCTCCTAACCAGACTCTGACTGATAAAGAATTTGCAGAGGAAGTAGTCTCACAAAGATGAGATTTGGAGATTGGTTTGGTCACACCCTTAGCCTGAAGTGTAGTATGGAGCTCCTTGACAATAGGGAATAGGATACTAGTAATGGCAACCCACTCTAGTATTCTTCCGGGAGAATCCCATGGACAGAGGAGCTTGGTGGGCTACAGTCGTGGGGTGGCAAGGAGTCGGACACGACTGAGCTACTTCACTTCCACTTTCACTTTTAATCTGTGCCATACAGTGATACTGTAACTACTGTATTACATAAAGTCATAACCTGTGTTTGAGTTTAATAAAGTGTCAACTGAAATAAGTGCCTGAGGATCCCAAATGCTTGCTGCATTTGACTTTTATGGCAGTAATGATGACTACAAAGACTATGGTTTAGGATTGATTTTTTTTTTTTCAATGCACTTTAGCATTTGTAAAAGGAAAATAGCATGCTCGGTTCCTTTGACTTTTAGCTATTGTCTGAGCACATCTATGACAGCCTTTTGAAAAGATTCCCTTTTCTTATAGCTACAGGGATGTTATAGCTGAAAATAAAATGCAACACTTCATTATGTGAGCTGTTGAATTACAGCAATAGTTAAGTTCAGTCATGTCAAGTTTCTCATGTGAAATTTAACACATTGACTAGGAAAGAATGGAATCATGAAACTCAGAATGGGCACTACTGGTAGGATCCAGATAAAGCTGGCAATCATTAATCCTGTCATCCTGAGTCTCATTTCCCAAGGGAACTAATTTACTCTTTCATGTCTGAGAAGAATTAGCCTACCTTTGCTTGAAAACCCTGTGATAACCTCACCTGGAACAGAAACCTTGAAAAATGAACTCTTATTCCCCTTAAAACACACCACAACCATACTCTATTGCCACCAGATCCTTGGTCTAATCTCTCCCTATTCTTAGGGCCCAGGACATACTACAACCCAGGAGAAAATAGCAAAGAATTGCAAGACTTTGTTATAACTTCGTGTAGAAACTGAGGGGAAAATGTACAAGAGTCAATTCTAAGTGTATTAGGCCAAGCACAGCACTTAGCTACAAAGACAAGGTGTTTACCTTAAAGTATAGAATAGATGTACTGGTAATCAAAATGCTTTGATCCACAGGATATTCAGATAATTTGGATAATTGATCAGAGTATGCCTAGGAGTTAAATGCACTGGTGAACTATTAGTATACTTCTTGACTGATATAATAGGAAAAGATTCTTGCTGTGGAGTCAAAACCCTGAATTGAGTCACCACAGTGAATAGTCTTGGCCTCTCACTGTTTCCAAACCATAGTTAAGTTTCAGACACAGAGTCCTTTGATTGAAAGAGAGGCCAATAAACTTGATGAGGGATCCTATGCCATTGATGAAAGTATCTATTGTATAAAGAATCCTGCAGATGTGCATTAGAATGAGAGTGCTCTGGGGAATTGTCCCCTGACCTTTTAAGGGTTATCATACAATAGTCCTGAACTGATGCTAATTCCTGGGGACTCAAAAATACCTTTATGGTCCAACAATCAAAGTTGAGGCTTATCGTGGTCAAATAATAGATGGAGCTTTATTTCATATTTGACTTACAGTGGGTTCAGCTTAATCTCTAAATTCATTCTCTGACCTTATGGTGAGGATCATCTTGACAGGAATGATGAAGTAAAAAACCCCTGGAACACCCCCTATCCTTATCAAGATTGTCAGCTAGAAACAATACTTTATTTCTAGGAAAATTTCAGACGTTAAAGTTGTCATCAATGACTTGAATACATTAGGAGTGGTGATACCTATCATATTCCCATTTGACTCACATTAGGCCTGTGACAAAGTCAAATGGGTATTAGAAAATGATCAGGAATTATTTTAAACTTGATTAGGCAGTAACTCCAATTGCTGTCACTGTTCCAGATGCATTGCCTCTATAGGAAAAACATCAATGAATTCTGGCACTTGGTTTATAGCTAGTGACCTGTCCAATGTCTTAATCTCCATACCAATTTGTAACAAACACCAAATGAACTTTGCTTTTACCTGGCAAGGCAGGCTGTATACCTTTGCAATCCTATGTCAGTGCTCCTTTATACTGCTCTGCAAGACAGTATAGCCAGCAGAGATTCTGAGTGTCTTACTGCAAAAAACATTCACTGGTCTACCATATCAGTGACATTAAGCTCATTAGATCTGATGAACAGAAATCAGCGAGTACTCTAGATCCTTAATTAGGACATGTGCAAAATAGAAGGTGAAAGAAAAATCCCATAAAAACGAAGTTTCTTGAAACTGCAGTGAAATTTCTGGTGGTTTACTGGTTTGCAGCATGTCAAGATATTCATCCTGAGGTGAAATATGAGTTGTTTCACCTAACACTACCTACCATGAAAAATAGGCATAGTACTTGGAAGGACTTTTGGGATTTGGAAAATAACTTATGCCACATTTGAGTGTGAAACTTCAACCCATCCTCAGAGTCACTTGTAAGGCTGCCAGTTTCAATTGGGGACCAGATAGCAGAAGGTTTACAGCACATTTAGGCTGAAGTACAGGCCAAGTTACTGCTTGATCCTTGGTCTTTGGTCCAACAGATCCAAGGATACTTGAAGTGACCATAACAAGTAGGGATGCTGTATGCCGTATAGAGGAGCCTCTGACAAGCAATAGAGAAATCACAATAGAGGAAATCTATGCCATCTTCTGAATACAATTTTTCTCCTTTTGAAAGACAGCCTTTTACTATTGGGTTTGGTAGAAACTGAATGCCTAAATACGGAATATGAGGTGACCATTGGATCTGAACTTATCCTCAAAAAACTGCATGGTCTGACCTATAGTCATAAGAGTAGATGTCATTGTGAAATATAAAAGATTGGGCTCAAACAGGTCTTGAAAGTAAAGTAAGCAAGTAGCTCAGACCACAGCACCCCTCAGCGTGTTGCTTTCTCTATCTCAGTTATCACCTACAGCCTCTGGGGATGTTCTTTACACCCCGCAGACTGAGGAAGAAAATCCTCAAGCCAGATACGATGGTGCCACCAAAAGTGGACAACGGCAGCCTTAGGGTTCCATTCAGGCACGACACTGAGGGACACAGCTGGAGGAAAAATCTTCCTAGTGGGCGGAACTCTGGGCGGTACGTGTGGTTGCCACTCCGTCGAGGGGGACTGAGAGGTGGGCAGAAGTGGGAAGGCACCCTCCTCTTGAGCAGTTGCTATGTTTGGCTTAATGGTCAGGAAAGAAACAGGACTGGAAAACTGGGTACAAGAAGTCTAGGGCCGAACCTCATAATGGCGCAGACCGTGAAGATGTTCATGTTCCCAGAAAATGGTGTCCATTTCAGAGGAGGCTCTAAAACCTATGTGGGGGAAATGCCACTCTCTACTAATGTCAGCCTCGTTCCAGCCACATGGGGTTTAGTTGCCCAGTTGTGTCTGGCTGTTTTGCAACCCAGTGGACTGGGATTCGCCGTTTCCTTTCTCCAGGGGATCTTCCCCATCCAGGGATCGCTCCAGCACCCCTGCACTGGCAGGTGGGTTCTTCACCACTGAGCACTGGGGAAACCACATTAGTGCTTGGTCAGTGGGCCAAAGGACAAAACGGCCTTGACGCAAAGGCGGAGGAACTCAGTAACATGGGTTTATCCTTACCAAGACTGACCTGGCTAATCTCACTGCTGCTTGTTTAATATTCCAACATCACAGGCCAAAACTAAGCCCCGAATATAGCACCATTCCTCAGAGTGATCAGTCAACAAACTGGTAACAAGTTGATTACATTTTACATTTTTATATCATGGAGGGGACAGAGGTTCATCCTCACTTTAACAGAAACATTCTGGAATTGCTTCAAGGAATCAAGGAGTAGGAGTGGCTCTTCTCACTATTATACTTAATGAGCTAGATTCAGCATTATTGCTTCTCAACTGAGAGAATTTGAGCTCTGTGGATTTGGAGTTCTTTAATAACTAAAAGGGCAATATTTCTGTCAGAGGATGCTATGGTGCTTCCATAGAATTGGAAGATGAGACCTGATCATTTGGGGCTCCTTATGCCACTTGAACAAACAGGCAGAAGTGATTCTACTTGTTGGAGATACAAATCCTGAATGTCAAGGGGAAATTGGATTGTTACTACACAATAAAGTCAAAGAAGATTTTATTTTCAATCCAGTGGGCTTTTGGGAGTGTCTTTTACTATTCCCACATCCAATAGAAAAAGTTAATGAGAACTATAGTAGCAAAAAAAGGCAGGTCTCTTGATAACTTAGACCCTTTGGAAATTAATGTTTACCTGGTCACTGTACCAGGTAAAGCCCAACTGGCCAATATTCTGAAGTTGGAGGAAATATAGAATTCACAGTGACAAAAGGAATAATTTAATATCAAGTGGAGCCCTGTAACCAATTACAAGAATAAAAACTATAGTACCTGTCACATTTTCTATTTGATTTTATTTTGTTTGTTTGCATAAATTAATTATTTTCCTTTCTCTTGCCCATTTTTATTTTATATACCAATTGTGGTTAATTTTAAATGTTGCTCATTAAATTTTAAAATTACAGAATATTAGGTGGTACTGTGATAGAATTGGGGGATTATTAATATAGTCATATAGAAATACAATGACTGTTGAAACTGTGCATCTCCTCCCATTTAGGAAAGGAAGAGAATTTTTCACCTTTAAGAAGGATAGGTGTGGCTTTATTCAGGTTGAAATACGGAATTGTTTACATGTTGAATGGAATTTCAAATGTGTGGAGAAGGGTAGATATGGAATCTGAGTTATCGAAAGGGAGGTTGTGACTTCAATAACTCATTGCTTCTTAATACATTTATTCTATCAGGGCTCCCCTGGTGGCTCAGTGGTAAAGAGCCCACCTGCCAATGCAGTAGATGCAGGTTTGATCCTTGGGTTGGGAAGATCCCCTGGAGAAGGAAATAGCAACCATCTCCATTACTCTTGCTGGTAAATCCCTTGGACAGAGGAGCCTGGCAGGCTACAGTGCAAAGGACTGCAAAAGAGTCAGACATGACTAAACAAGAACAATAGATTCTATCATACAGTATCCACTCTGTGATAATGCAGTTGAACCCTTTAAGCATTTCTCCTTTGGAGCAAGCATGATGTTAAATTTTGTCAGTAGAGAGTGAAGGAGGGATATTGCATGACAAAGGAGTCTTTTTCTTGCTTCTGGGATGCTGCTGTGTTGTATCTTCTTGCTTCTACCAAAAGGCTTCCAACAGTCCCCAAGGCAAAACTCCAGTGGCTTTTCACCTTGCTTATAGTTTCCTTTGTTGTGCAAAAGCTTTTAAGTTTCATTAGGCCCCATTTGTTTATTTTTGCTTTTATTTCCAATATTCTGGGATGTGGGTCATAGAGGATCCTGCTGTGATTTATGTCGGAGAGTGTTTTGCCTATGTTCTCCTCTAGGAGTTTTATAGTTTCTGGTCTTACACTTAGATCTTTAATCCATTTTGAGTTTATTTTTGTGTATGGTGTTAGAAAGTGTTCTAGTTTCATTCTTTTACAGGTGGTTGACCAGTTTTCCCCAGCACCACTTGTTAAAGAGGTTGTCTTTTTTTTTCCATTGTATATCCTTGCCTCCTTTGTCAAAGATAAGGTGTCCATAGGTTCGAGGATTTATCTTTGGGCTTTCTGTTCTCTTCCATTGATCTATATTTCTGTCTTTGTGCCACAACAAAGGAAACTATAAGCAAGGTGAAAAGACAGCCCTCATGGGAGAAAATAATAGCAAACGAAACAACAGACAAAGGATTAATCTCAAAAATATACAAGCAACTCCTGCAGCTCAATTCCAGAAAAATCAATGACCCAATAAAAAAACGGGCCAAAGAACTAAACAGACATTTCTCCAAAGAAGACATACAGATGGCTAGCAAACATGTGAAAAGATGCTCAACATCACTCATTATCAGAGAAATGCAAATCAAAACCACAATGAGGTACCATTACACGCCAGTCAGGATGGCTGCTATCCAAAAGTCTACAAGCAATAAATGCTGGAGAGGGTGTGGAGAAAAGGGAACCCTCTTACACTGCTGATGGGAATGCAAACTAGTACAGCCACTATGGAGAACAGTGTGGCGATTTCTTAAAAAACTGGAAATAGAACTGCCCTATGACCCAGCAATCCCACTTTTGGGCACACACACCAAGGAAACTAGATCTGAAAGAGACACGTGCACCCCAGTGTTCATCACAGCACTGTTTATAATAGCCAGGACATGGAAGCAACCTAGATGCCCATCAGCAGACGAATGGATAAGGAAGCTGTGGTACATATACACCATGGAATATTACCCAGCCATTAAAAAGAATTCATTTGAATCAGTTCTAATGAGATGGATGAAACTGGAGCCCATTATACAGAGTGAAGTAAGCCAGAAAGATAAAGACCATTACAGCATACTAACACATATATATGGAATTTAGAAAGATGGTAATGATAACCCTATATGCAAAACAGAAAAAGAGACACAGATGTACAGAACAGACTTTTAGACTCTGTGGGAGAAGGCAAGGGTGGGATGTTTTGAGAGAACAGCATCGAAACATGTATATTATCTAGGGTGAAACAGATCACCAGCCCAGGCTGGATGCATGAGACAAGTGCTCGGTCCTGGTGTACTGGGAAGACCCAGAGGCAGCGGGTAGAGAGGGAGGTGGGAGGGGGGATCGGGATGGGGAACACATGTAAATCCATGGCTGATTCATGGATGTGTGACAAAACCCACTACAATATTGTAAAGTAATTAGCCTCCAACTAATAAAAATAAATGAAAAAATAAATAAATAAAAGTAATTGCTATGGATTCCCAACGCTGCCCACTTCAAACTTTAGAAGCACTGTATGTGAACACTAGATCTGAGACACTTTATATACAAAAATAAAATTCAATTCAAATAAAAAAAAAAAAATCCAGTGGCACTCCACTCTGACTGCTTGCCCAGAGCAGGCATTCCTTACATGTTCACTGCTTATGCCTTAGCTGGGTGACCACCTCACCTTAACCCTCCACACAGACACAACACATCTCCAGTTTCCCACCATCCTGCTGGAAAGTGAGCTCCATATAATCAGATTCAATAAATTGAATTTTGCCTAGATAAATGGAATGTCCTCTGAACTACTCTGAGGCACTTATCTGGCCAGAGGGTGTTTCAACTTTACAGAGTAAATCCACTCTCGAATGTTCTCTAAGCCTTTTATTTCCTTATTCTATAGTCAGCCATATCAGTTCTGGCATTTCTACTTCATTTGTGTGCTGTCACTTTTTCCAAGTTTTCAAGAGCCATTCTAAGAGTGTATTAGCACCATTTCCTAGGGTCCTCGCTAGGGCATTATAACCCGTATTTTGGGAGAATACATTCATATTAATAAACTCTAATTTAACCAGCCTTGTATTTTATTTCCCTTGACCTCGAACCCTCAAGATCCAGTTCCATATATTTTTCCACTTCCTGACAGAATGTATTGGCCAAATTCTGCAGCTCCTTCAGAGTATAATTCCTCTCTTCCCTTAGCAGACCCAGCACAGGCTTAGTCTTAGACTCTTGTTCTAGGTCTGGTTTCTGGGAAGGTGCAAGTGAACTTTGTCTTCTAAGACATCTTCCTCATTTGAGGGTTCTGTACTGTCTCTAAGGAAAATGTGAGTCACTTCTGCACACCCAGAACACTCAGAGAAATCTGGGAATTTAAGGTTCTCAAATGAATCTATCTATATATCCCTATCCCAAAGCTCAGGGTCCCACTTCTTCCCTGTTGGAGCCCTAATTATGTCCCAGGAAGCCTGCTGTTGTAGAGAGTTTGATGTTCTCTTATTTCCACTACTTTCATGACTAAGTCCTCAGCATGATCTTCAATCCACTCTTCTAGTCACAGCAGATGATTTAAGTGCTGCATGGAGTCCTCTCCTGCCTTCAGTCTGTCTTGAATTGGTGACTTATCATCCTGAGCCTGACATCTATCTTCAATTAACTATTGGTGTTTAATATCAACACCCAAGTCCATGATTCTTTCTCATGGTTATCATTTCCTTCCTCTTCCTTCAGCACCAGAAATATTATATTACCTTATGAATCCTCTTAGACCACAATCTTATCCCAAATTACCACCAGTGAGACTTTTAACAACTGCCCTACTACAACATTTCAGGGGCTGTTCATTCTCCACCTACCACTAGTGATGGATTCCTCGTTGCCAGCCAGCCAAATTTATCTCCAGGTCCCTTTACAATCTGCTTCCCAGAACCACTTCCTAGAATCCACTTCTGGATTCTCTGGCAACAGATGCTGAGACAGTGAGATGGACAGTCAGTCAGGGATGCTGGGGGCAGGAAAGATGGGGCTCTCAGGAGACAGATTTTAAGAAAGCGAGAAAGGCGAGATGGGCAGAAAGAGAGTTTCTTGTTTGCAACCAAGGCCTTGACTGATTCTGTTGATTTCTGGAGATGAGATGTCTTTCAGAGCATCTCAAATTGAGTTTCCAGAAGGTTGTCTCCCTACCTCGACATATTTTTGGCTGTAGAATGCTTCCTGGGTAAGTGGTGAAGCTTTGGGACAAGGCTGAACCTGGACACTGAGGGTTCCAGTGAGGAATACAGCTGAAGTCATTAACAGCTGATAGTCTCAGAATTCAGGGACTGCATGAATCAGATCTAAACAAGGGATCTGGGAGGAGCACCACCATACTTACTGCTCCAATAGCTACTGAGTCAGGGCCTACTAAATTTGCTGCTAGTCTGGATCAGAAATTGTTCTGGAATAAGCCTGTAGGTTTCATGCCCCTGGGGAAGCAGATGAGCTTAACTGGGTGAGAGTGTGGCTGGGGGGGAGGGGGGGGGAGATGGTGGGGGAGTAGAGGGGGATGAGGGGTGGGAGGGGGGATACTGACAGCTTGCATCTATTCCAAGCTAAAAGCCTCTTTAGAAAGGAGGCTAATTTAATTCATTTAGTTAAGCTATACTTTTTACATGCATGGCTTTTGTATCCTTTTTGCTCCTGCTGTTTGGAATGAAAAAAGAATGAAAAAAAGAAGACAGAAGGAAGGTGGTTGGCTTATTGAGCGTAGGGCTATCAAGCCCTATCTTTGGCAACTCTGTTCTTTTGCAGATAAAATACAGATGGATGTGAGTTCCAGACCCACAATGTGAATTGCCTCCCTCTTGTCACAGTTCAGTGATAAATCAGCTGTAAGTGCAAAAGAAAATGGGAAGTAACTATGGGCACACCCCCAGAAGAGGAACTGGCAACCTACTCCAGTATTCTTGCCTGGAAAAATTCCATGCACAGAGGAGGCTGGTGGGCTGCAGCCCATTCGGTCGCAAAGAGTCAGACATGACAGAGCAACTGAGCAAGAGCATATGGGCACACATGACACATGAAATCAAGTTAGTTCATTCTGATTAGCATTGGTTCACTCAGAGGCAAATAAATTAGCATTCAGCCACCTCTGACTAAAGCTGTGCTCACAAGCAGGGCGGTCTGAGAGATGTCATGACTGCATTTGAAAGTACTGTTTAGATGAAAAGAACAGACTTTTGGACTCAACAGGAGAGGATGAGGGTGGGATGATCTGAGAGATTAGCACTGAAACATGTGCATTACCATATGTAAAATAGATGACCAGCGCACGTTCAATGCATGAAGCAAGGCACACAAAGCTGGTGCTGCGGGACGACCCGGAGGGATGGGGTGGGGAGGGACGAGGGGAGGGGAGTTCAGGGTGGGGGACACAGGTGCGCCCATGGCTGATTCATGTTGATGTGAGGCAAAAACCACTACAGTATTGTAAAGTAACTATCCTCCTATTAAAATAAATAAATTTTTTAAAAATTTAAAAGAAATAGAAAGTACTGTTTAAGTACCTGAAATTTGAAAAGTATATCTCTGAAGCTTACAATTCTACCAAAGTTCCAACCTGAGTGCCTGCAGTCAGGGCCTTCTGAGGTTTCTGTGCACAAAATTCTCTGCTATGTAGCCAGGTGCAAGGCCTCCAAACCCACTCCCAGAACCACAGTCCTGCCCTCCTCCTCAATCCAAGGCAACATCAAGCTGACTGCCCTGAAGGTCTGTTCTCTCTCCTGGCTGCAACTGTCTTCTCAGTGCAGAGCCAGGATATATGAATTAGGCATTCACTCCAGGGACAGAATTTACAGGGTCACCGAGAAAACTCGGTAATCAAAACTAATATTTTTAAAAATTGAAACTAAGGTAAAAATTTTATGGAACAAAATAACTAAATTTTAAATAAAGGCTGAGTCAATTTATTGATTTTAACTTTTGCCTGAAGCTATCTAAAACTATAGTTCATCATTGCACTGCTAGGTAGGAAGCACAGCATTTCAAGGGCCTGGATCAAATTGACTTCCTGCTTGAAATTGATGGTCTCCAGAGCATGCAGTGGTTCTCCTACTTCAGTGGGTATCAAGATTGCCTGAAGAACTTGTTGTAACACAGATTACTCAACCCTAAACCCAGAATTTCTGAGATGGGCCCCAATAAATTGTATTTTCCAGACAATGGGACTACTTTTAAAATAGAAACAACATGTTAAGAACTACTATAAAACACTTATACAAATAATAAGCCAATAGTGCCCATAGCAGGTGCTCATAGAAAAACAAAAATATTTTGCTGAGCTGAGTGAGTGAATGAAGTGTCATAATGCAAGATCAGCTAGTGGGTACATGCTGAGTGGGGTTTTATAGGTGAATTTCCTCTCGTGTCTTTTTAAGGAGTATTTCACTATCCACACGAGTAGACACAGGCTTCTCCTGCCTGGTTCAAGGAGACACATCTCAGATGGACGTGGGGAACAGCAGAGCTCTGATGCCTGGTCCCCTGCTTCAGGGCTGTGACAGAGCTTGGATCTCAACTTGGCTCCATAGGCCGTATTTCTTTAGCTTTCCTCCTCTTCTCACCTACTTATCCTGCCATCCTTTATCCGCATGCTACCCAGTCCCTTCCTGCATGGAACCACCCAGATCTAGTCTCCTAGGCCACTCTCAGAGGTAGGATGGGAGTGTCAGTGCTACCAATTGCAGACCCATTCTTCCGGCTTTATTGATAGACATTTCCAAGTCACATCAGACAGGGGACTCAGAAAGGAATTATTTAACATTATGCAGACTTTAAATAATGTTCTTCTTTTGATTCAGTCTGGAAGTCCATGATTTTAAGACATGGTTGGGCACAATCTAAAAATGTAAAGATTGAGTCAATTAACTAGAAAGGTCAAAGCATAAATTTGGAAATGTGAGAAAATATTAGCATTCATCACTACTTTAAAATTTCCACTCTTTCTACTCATATGCCCACCTGCAAATCAATTAGGCTGTGGGTTTATGTTGTTACATTTCCTGTTACAATACTGCAGGGAACAGATATAATTCTGTGGCAGTCATCCTGGAAAGGAGACAAGAAATTATGTTCATCAGGAAGAAATGAATTAAAAGAAGCCCCTTGGGAAAATAAAAGAAAAATACTCATCTCCTTTCCCTCATCCCTTCTTCTACCCAACACCAATTGGAAGAAGAGGGGAGAAAAGTCATACTCTACAGCCAAAGAGTTTCAGAAGGAAATAATAAAAAAACTGTGAGAGATGGTAGAGGAAAATCTAGTGACATCTGTCACCAGAGATTTCCAAGCATAGACTGGAGATGTGAATGAAGATACTAATTTGACACAAAAGCAGAAGTTCAGGCAAGAGTTGTAACCAGTAAATGAAAACTGATGGAAAGTTCAGGGAGTGCTTTTCTCTCCATATTACATCTCTACATTGTTGTACTCCTGCCTCATTTTTTACTTTTGCAGATTGGCTCACAGAAGAGGTAAGTATACTACCACTTCCAAGATTATCAACCCCATTCAAGAAAACAGGCAAACTGAAGCTGTAGTAGCTTCATGCCCGCTTTTTGTTAAGGAGGAGGCTACTCTGGCTCTGTTTGCTGGAGGTATTCAACTAAAGTCCAATCAACATCAACTAGATAAGGAGTCACAGTGTACTTACTGAGCTACTTGGGTTCTACTTGGTTTGGATGACAATTTATAGAGAGAGGGGGAAATTCTTGGTCCTTGTGCTGAGAAGACATCCCCAGATTATCTAATACACTGCATGAGCACTTGGCAAGAATTGAATATTTGTGAGAAGCAAGCATCAGATGTGATTTTCAACTAAATGATCTCTCGGGTGCCCTCTGATGCTATCACTCCAAGAATATGATTGACAAGGAAGTATGACAGGAATGCAAGAGAAACACTTGGATTGTGCCTACCTTAGTGACATTTTGAAGATTAATTAGTTGTTTTAGTAAGAGCTTTGAAGGTGATAGAGGCTGGAAAAAGCAATGAGTCTTTACTACCAATTCCTAGGTGTCAGTTGAGAAATGAATTAATTTCAGGGATGTAATTTGTAATGAAATTATTTGTTCTAGTTCTGTGGAAAATACCATTGGTAGTTTGATAGGGATTGCATTGAATCTATAGATTGCTTTGGGTAGTATAGCCATTTTGACAATATTGATTCTTCCAATCCATGAACACGCTATATTTCTCCATCTGTTTGTGTCCTCTTTGATTTCTTTCATCAGTGTTTTATAGTTTTCTATGTATAGGTCTTTTGTTTCTTTAGGTAGATATACTCCTAAGTATTTTATTCTTTTTGTTGCAATGGTGAAAGTTATTGTTTCCTTAATTTCTCTGTTTTCTCATTGTTAGTGTATAGGAATGCAAGAGATTTCTGTGTGTTAATTTTATATCCTGCAACTTTACTGTATTTGTTGATTAGCTCTAGTAATTTTCTGGTAGAGTCTTTAGGGTTTTCTATGTAGAGGATCATGTCATCTGCAAACAGAGAGAGTTTCACTTCTTCTTTTATGGAGATACAAAAACCTCGAATAGCCAAAGTAACCTTGAGAAAGAAGAATGGAACTGGAGGAATCAACCTGCCTGACTTCAGACTATACTACAAAGCCACAGGCATCAAGACAGTATGGTACTGGCACAAAGACAGAAATATAGATCAATGGAACAGAATAGAAAGCCCAGAGATAAATCCACGAACCTATGGTCACCTTATCTTCGACAAAGGAGGCAAGGATATACAATGGAAAAAAGACAACCTCTTTAACAAGTGGTGCTGGGAAAACTGGTCAACCACCTATAAAAGAATGAAACTAGAACACTTTCTAACACCATATACAAAAATAAACTCAAAATGGATTAAAGATCTAAATGTAAGACCAGAAACTATAAAACTCCTAGAGGAGAACATAGGCAAAACACTCTCCGACATAAATCACAGCAGGATCCTCTATGACCCACATCCCAGAATTTTAGAAACAAAAGCAAAAATAAACAAATGGGACCTAATGAAACTTAAAAGCTTTTGCACAACAAAGGAAACTATAAGCAAGGTGAAAAGACAGCCCTCAGATTGGGAGAAAATAATAGCAAACGAAGCAACAGACAAAGGATTAATCTCAAAAATATACAAGCAACTCCTCCAGCTCAACTCCAGAAAAATAAATGACCCAATCAAAAAATGGGCCAAAGAACTAAATAGACATTTCTCCAAGGAAGACATATGGATGGAAAAAAAACACATGAAAAGATGCTCAACATCACTCATTATCAGAGAAATGCAAATCAAAACCACAATGAGGTACCATTACATGCCAGTCAGGATGGCTGCTATCCAAAAGTCTACAAGCAATAAATGCTGGAGAGGGTGTGGAGAAAAGGGAACCCTCTTACACTGTTGGTGGGAATGCAAATTAGTACAGCCACTATGGAAAACAGTGTGGAGATTCCTTAAAAAGCTGGAAATAGAACTGCCATATGACCCAGCAATACCACTTCTAGGCATACACACTGAGGAAACCAGATCCGAAAGAGACATGTGCACCCCAATGTTCATCGCAGCACTGTTATAATAGCCAAGACATGGAAGCAACCTAGATGCCCATCAGCAGACGAATGGATAAGGAAGCTGTGGTACATATACACCATGGAATATTACTCAGCCATTAAAAAGAATTCATTTGAATCAGTTCTAATGAGATGGATGAAACTGGAGCCCATTATACAGAGCGAAGTAAGCCAGAAAGATAAAGACCATTACAGTATACTAACACATATATATGGAATTTAGAAAGATGGTAACGATAACCCTATATGCAAAAAAAGAAAAAGAGACTCAGATGTATAGAACAGACTTGTGGACTCTGTGGGAGAAGGCGAGGGTGGGAAGTTTCAAGAGAACAGCATCGAAACATGTATATCTAGGGTGAAACAGATCACCAGCCCAGGTTGGATGCATGAGACAAGTGCTCGGGCCTGGTGCACTGGGAAGACCCAGAGGGATGGGGTAGAGAGGGAGGTGGGAGGGGGGACCGGGATGGGGAATACATGTAAATCCATGGCTAATTCATTTCAATGTATGACAAAAACCACTGCAATGTTGTAAAGTAATTAGCCTCCAACTAATAAAATAAATGGAAAAAAAAATTGTAATGACATTCACTGAAGAATTGCCTTCACTGCATTTTATGGGGTATCTTTCAGCTCAGAGAAGACTTATATAAGGCCTAAGAAACTGGAGTTCTGAAAGGAAAAAAAATGAGGATTTTAGGACTACCAAATAACTCTAAGATTGGTTCCCTATATTCATTCAACATGCAGTCAAGCCTTCAAAAACAGGGTGTTAGGGATGGAACAATCCCTGTAGGTGATCTAGTCTCCTGTCTTCATTTTACAGATGAGACACTCAAAGCCTGGAGCTAGTAACAGCATAACTGGTGCTACCATTTGAGTCACTTAATCCCCGTTTCAGTCACAGAAAGTGCAGAAAATTTCTCTGCATGGAATGATTTGTGATTTGGGAGATTCTGGAAAGCCCTTTCTCAGCAATTTGAAAATATTTTCTGCACTAGCTATTACTCATGCTAGAAGCCACACTGGTTCTAATTCTTAACTTTTTATTAAATACCACTTTCTATTGCTGTGGTGCTGGGCTTAGTCGCTCAATCGTGTCTGACTCTTTGTGACCCCAGGGACTGTAGTCCGCCAGGCTCCTCTGTCCATGGGGATTCTCCAGGCAAGAATACTGGAATGGGTTGTCATGCCCTCCTCCAGGGGATCTTCCCAACCCAGGGATGAAACCCAGGTCTCCCACAGTGCAGGTAGATTCTTTACCATCTGATCCACCAGGGAAGTTCTCTTTTAAAATGAAAGCTTTGCAAGGAGAGGTAACTGGTTTAGCAGGCTATTATTACATTCATTGGAATAAGAAACGAAATGGACTGAGGAGTTGCATAAATAGCTCACCACTCATCAGCTGTGGGACATTTTACATATAGTTTCCACCTGGCAGTGTCTGTTATATCATCTATAAAATGGAAAAATGAAATATCGATCTCATAGGGTAGTTAAGAGTAAATGAAATTGTGCAGGTAAAGCCTGACCTTGCTCATAAGTTTTGAGGAGATAACATGTCAATGGTAAGCACTAAATAAATAGTAGTTGTTACCATTATCATCATTTCTGTGCATGAGTTTAATTGGAATAGTTTCTTCCCAGGGAGGATGGTCCTGCAGTAATGGACAAGGGAAATAAGAAGGCAAGTGGGTTGTAAAAAAGGGAGGTTTGGATCCCCAAAGAAAAACTTCATCCTTTATAGTTTGGCAAATGATTAGTGTGGCTTATGTTAACCAAACCAACACTCTTATAGATGCATGGATCAAAATCTTTATAAAATCATTTGAATTTAAGAAACTCAAAGTTGCCATCAATCACTTTTCAATCATTTAATTCTTAGGAAATCTTTCAAAAGGAAAACAATACATAGCCTATGTTTTCATACAAACCATGGAAGCTAAAGTGGCTATATATCCTTTTCATTGAGTTTTTTGTAAGCAGATGAAGTGATTTTTAGACCTTGTTTCTTGACTTGGGCATAGATAGTTTTTGAGGACCTCTTGGTTTCATTTTTAGCTAAGGATCTAAGAGCCTACAAAGTGGCCCTGAGCCAGTCACATCAAGAGCTACAGACACTTTGTGAGGTCTGCCCAAGGCCAGTTTCTCACATTGCCAAGGAATCCAGCTGACCAAATCTGGTTTTATTAGGAACTAGGCAAAAGAAGTTGATGCTAGTGCATTTTATTTATTTGTTGATTCATATACCCAACATTTATGAGTAACACAAATATCAGATTTGAAGTATACTCTGGGACCCCCATCAAAGCACTGGGTGTCTGGAATCACAAACACTCCATGAACCAAAGTTGCTGAATATTTCTTTGCTACATTAAAAAAAAATCCAAATGCTTCTGTATTTTCCATTTATGCACACAGGACATTGAAAAACGGAAACTTGTTCTGGTTCTAGTTCTACATTTGCCCTCACTGCCCTCTGTGGTTTCCAAACCTTGTGAGATCTTCTGTTTGCAAACATCTGTGGGACTCCTTTTGGCCCTTTAGCAGAGTATATAACTAGAACAGGACTGAACGACCTCAACCTGGGCTCTTCCTTTGGGACTTACACCCTGAGCTTGGTCCTCCAGATCTTACCTCTCTTTTTGTGAGAAAAGAAAAGTCAAAGGAATGGAGAAAGAAAAGCTTATTCATTTATGTTTTCTGTGAGGCCTAGTAAACGCTAGCTTAAGATATATTCTCCATGCCTTCTCTTTTAGATCCTCTTCTGATCCTAGTAGGCTGTCCAGGTATCCACTCTAGGCAGCAGGAATCTGAGGTATATCTTACCACCTTAGTCAAACGTGAACAAAAAATAAATGAGCAGGTAAGGCAATCCACAAGAATCAAGAAGCATGGCCCTCAATTGTAATAGTAAAATTCTTACTCTTCCTATTGGAAGACCTCTCTCAAAGCATGGTATCCAGTGTTTTTCCTGGAAGTCTATTCAATTCTTGACATATAAAGAGGCCTCTTTCCTAGGTGGTTGAGCTGAGGAGTCTGATGGGGTATACAGAGGAAGCCTTGAGTTTTCCTTGAGAGTTAGAATGTGTGATTGGCCCACTGAAGAGGGCGAGTTGAGGAAAAGAACAAACTTGACAATGATGATAATCAGATGATAAAGGGCTTTGTAAGCTTTGCTGAGGGGGTTGAACTCTAGCATGTGTGTTATGGGAGGCTGTAGAAGGTGTCTACATATCTGAGAAGAATAATCTTGGCAATAGAAATTCACTTTTATAAATAGCACCTATAAAAGTGGCAGGTTTGTTTCTCCATTATGGACATGGAGAGAGAGGAGGAGAGGGTGAGATGTATGGAGAGAGTAACATGGAAACTTGCATTACCATATGTAACATAGATAGCCAACGGGAATTTGCTGTCTGGCTCAGGAAACTCAAACGGGCTCTGTATCAACCTAGAGGGGTGGGATAGGAGGGAGATGGGAGGGAGGTTCAAAAGGGAGGGGACATATGTGTACCTATGGCTGATTCATGCTGAGATTTGACAGGAAAAAAACAAAATTCTGTAAAGCAATTATCCTTCAATTAAAAAATAAATTAAGTAAAAAAAAAAAAAATGGCAGATTTGATCTAAAGAGGCCAAAAGTGCTCCAGTTGGCAACTACTCTAAGGTTAAATAGTCAAGTGGTTAGATCCTCCAGTAGAAGATAATTTTTCCATCTATGATGCCATCAAGGAGTCTGAGGTCATCCATCAGGAAAATCTGTGGCAAAGTGAAAATTGTACTGTACTAGGAGGGAGAATCTGAGTTTTAAACCCTAGCTCTACAGTTCATTCCCTGTGTGACTGGGATGAAGTCTCTTAAAATCTCTAGGTCTCAGGTTTCTTATCTGGAAAGTGAAGATAAACCTGTCCTCTAGTGCTTAGCTCACGTGTGGATAAATGAGATCATCAAGTGAAAATACCTGATAGGCATTTTGTAGATGAAGATGATGAAGGCTGAGCATCGGCTCTACCTTCTGGCTCTTACTCTACCAGCTAAATCCACCCCTCACTCAGCTTTGGAGGGCTTCTCTAAACAAAAGGTTTACTGAAAGTTGAAGACTGATTTTTTTTTTTTTTTTTTTTTTTTAATGTGCAAGGTTTACGGAAGCGTCCCAAAGCATTTCTCTGAAAAATAATTTGGTAGCTCACTAATAACTGTAAACTCTCTTGATTTCTGTAGAGTGCACAATTTTTCACTATTTTTCTTCCTATTCTATCCACCTCTCAATTTTCTAGTAATGATTGTTCTAGCCACGTGACTCAACTAGGACCTGTCATTGAACTAGTGTGTACATGTGACAAAAACTGAATTCCTGAATCATTCTCTAAAATATTTCAAATTTGAACCAAGGAGCCCCTTCCTTCTGGCTCACGCTAGGAGTATTGTGAAGATAATAGTCTGCAGAGCTTGACAAACAGCCAACATGCACAGAGAAGCCGATGTAGTTTAAGGATGAAACTCCCACAGTGGTACTGGGTAGCACTCCTAACTAAAGTCAGAGTCACCTTGCTTTTCCTATGATCTGATTCACAGACCTATATCTTATTTTAGTCTCACCCTTAGTAGCAATAAATTTCAATTATTTGAAAATTTGAAGAATCTCATTATACACTCACCCTGAGTTACAATCAGAAGTTTTATTGTTTATAACAACTTTTAGTGGGTTCTTTTTGTTCTCGAACAAGTATGGTAATTTTAAACCATGGCCCTCACATATTTTAACATTTCTTTCATCAAGATGTAGGATTTATGTCCCCTTCTCTGGAGTCTTGGTGGGCTTCTGATTGCTTCAACCAACAAGATAAGGCAGAAGTGACGCTAGTGTTTCTGGAGGCTAGTCAGAAAAGGCCATGTATTGTAGCTTCTACCTAGCCCTATATATATGCACTTATTCCATGGGAAGCCAGCCATCGTGGCAGAAGTCCAGTTACACTGAGACCGCCATGATTAAAGAGGCTATAAGCAGATATTTTGGTCGTTGGTCCCCTCTGAGCTCTCAGCTTAGAGCCAGCAGCCTCTGGCAGTTCTACAGGTGAGCCCCACGGCAGTCCAGGACTGAAGACAAAGGACCTCAGCCCCACTGCCATCCAGCTGCTACCACCTCAGAGGCCGTGAGAAATGCTAGCCATCGTCTTCCAAATCCCTGACCAACAAATCTGAAGAGAGAGAGAGTTGTTTTAAACTCCTACATTTGAGGGCAAATTCTTATACAGCAGTAGTAATCAGAGCCAATAAGTCACTTAAAGGCTCTGAGGCTCTGAGATATTAAAGCCAAAAACACTTCAGGATCATTGTGAGACATTGGTGACATCTGAGATGGTATATGTGTCTGTATATCCCTGACTTGCAATAAGCATTCCTTCTCTCTACCATCTTTCAATTAAGTGAGATGGTCTAAGTAAAAGAGATTTTTCAAGCTGTATATATTTAACCAATGTTAGTTATTTTTCCTTTGGAACCCATTGTCCCCAATAGTGTATTCCAAGAATACAATAGTGTATTCCCAGTCAATCATTAGTCTGAGGTACATTCATAATCCTTCTTTTGTTATTGGATCATTTATCCAATGAACATGATAGTCAGTAAGAATCTGTGAACACTTGGAGAAAAACTCATTTATCCAGAGTCTTTTCCTAAGTGTTCACAAATTCTTACTATCCTGTTCACATTAATGTTCTATTCTCTTTAATGGAATGTTAAAATGTTAAAATGTTCCATTTTCTTTCTTTGGTTGTTTACTTAAAGGCAGAGATACTATTTGCTAGAATATTCTTTTACCTTTGTAAGTAGTTCAGAAAGTTATAAATGTTTGCTGAAATTTATGATGAGATATTTGAATTATCAGTGGTAGGAGAAAATCATGTACCTCATTAAAATCAAGAACATAGAGAAACATGATCTCACTTACATGTGGCATATAAAACACAACAAACAAACTCGACATAGAGAATAGACTGGTGGTTGCCAGAGTCAGGTCGTGGGGGATGAGTGAAATGGATGAAGGAGGGCAGAAGTTTCAAACTTCCAGTTATAAAATAAATATGGCATGGAGACGTAATGTACAGCATGGGGACTGCAGTTAATGATATTGTACTGCATATTTGAAAATTGCTGAGAAATTTGATCTTAAAAAGTTCTTTCACAAGATAAAATGTTTTGTAACTATGTATGGTGATGAATGTTAATTAGACTCATTTTGGTAATTGTTTTGCAGTATAGGCAAGTATTGAATCATTATGCTGCGTATCTGAAACAGATGTAATATGTCATTATGTTTTAATTAAATATGTATATAATATACACTTTCATCTTTGCAAACATCTTGTTTATAAAACAACTATAAAATTTTCCCTTTAAAGATGATTCTCAATATCCATGTAAGAGTTGCAATTCATTTTCCAAATACTAAAAATTCTCAGGAGGAACAGATTCATTTTTTGTCTTCTACCTGAGAAAAGAAAAAAAAAATAGTTGTTCCTTTCACCCAGTGTCTTCTTGTTCTACTACTTTATGGATTTTGTTCAAGTCATGTCAAAGGAAACTATATTTCTGTTTGCTAAACAAGTTTCAAAGAAAAGCATTCAAGGCTTCTCCTGATGAGAAAACCACATTATCCAGAGACACTGACAGTAATCAGAACAACAACTCCTCTTTCTCAGGTCAGCAATCCAAGACACAGAAAAGAAAATAATATATGTAAGTAGACTAAGATAATGATACATCCCCCAGTTCTCTATAGTTCTTGGACACTTTAAGAAGTTTAGAGATATTTCACGATGGGTGAGAGTATTAGAAATTTATTTGTTGAATTTATTTTTCATGGTTCAGTGTTGAAAATAACAATGAATTCCACAAATAGATTTCAAGTTGGTCAAGCATTTGGGCTTTGGAAAGTTAATCTCTTGAAGACGAGCTCTGCACACGCCTGGAAGGGCTCAATATGACAGTGACATGTGAGAGGAAAACACCCCAGCCCTGCGCAGTTCTGACCCTCAAATCGCCAAATGGGATTTGAGGGGGAGGGGGGGACACAGGCTCAGAAGTTATTTTCCTGCTTATTCTTTTAAAGCTCTTCTTTCTGTTATTACTTCCAAAAGCTATATTGGTAGTACTTGGGCTTTTCACTGTTTGCATTAACTAGTTTTAGTCGGGGAATCCTGACTTAACCTCCTTCTTTTTCACAGACACAATCCAATGTTAGGATGGCTCCTGGGCAGAGTGCTGCTTCAATAGGTGTTTTGCTCCCTTAGGTGCAGAGTCCTGGAGGAATGTATTCAGCACTCAGTGCCCCTCTCAGCTTCAGGTGGCACCTTACCCAAACCACCTCAAATACTGGACAATTTGCCCTAGTTTAGAAGATTTCCAGACTCAGAGACTGAACAGCCCCCTTGACATCTAAATTTAGTTTTACAGTCTTTATCCCTGGCTTTATCTCCCCATCCAGCGTGCTTCAGATAATAACTGTGTGCTCTAGTTTACGTTTTCTCCTTTCCTGCCCACAGCAGATTTGAAGCCAAATATGATTTCATATACGGTTGGTTGTGGGCTCAGCATTAAGTCACCCCTCAGACCTCTAAGTTAAGAAGTGCTAATCCCCTTAAATTTTCCAGGCATCCTTACTTATGAGAATCTGTTATGCACATGTTTTACTTCTATGGAATACCTCCTCATACAGTATGGAATTTTTATCAACTGGGAACACTGTTCCCACATAGGGAGTCTACTTAATTAACACCTTGGCAACAAACAACAGCAGCAATCCTTTAATGGGCACTGCTGTAGGCAGACTCCTGAAATGACTGCCCACTGCCACCCCCGCCCTCAAACTTGACTTTATAATCTCTTTTCCTTGAGTGTGGGTGAACCTGTGAACATGATGAAATAGCACTTTTGTGATTAGGTTACTAGTTAGTTGGCTTTGAGGTACCCAAAATGGAGATTATTCTAGTGGTTCTGACCTAATGAGGTGAGCCTTCTCTGAAGACACAGAGCTTGAACATGTGAGAGAGATTCTATATGAGGGGTATTCTCTGATTTGGGCTTTGAATTTGAAAGGGACCATGTCATCGTTATCCTTGAGAGTGGCCTCTAGTTCTGAGAGCAATTCCCAGGTGAGTTATTTTCCAGACACGTCTCTAGAGGGCAATGCAGCTAAGTCAACACCTTGATTTTAGCTTCATGGGACTCTGAGCAGAGAAATCAGCCACATGGTCTGATAGTGAGATAGTGAGATAATAAATGCCTGTGATTTTAAGCCATTAAGTTTATGTTAATTTGTTATACATCAATAGAAAACTGATATAAGCACTCAGCCATGTGCTAGACATTGCAGTGAAGGCATTCCTATACTATCTCATCTAATTCCTATAGCAGCTCCCGAGGTATTAATAATTACTATGTCCATCATTAGAACAAGAAAACTGAAGCTTGACTCAGTGAACAGAAGAATACTGGTTCCTTAAATAGTGCAGTTTTCACTCTCACTTATTCTCTATTTCCAAGACCTCTCCCCAAGCTCTGCTCTTTCCTCTGAATTTCTCTTTCTCTCCTTATCATTTGACTGATATGGGCTGTGGCTAGTGCATTGGTAAAAGTATTTTGATCCAAACCACTTGGCTTCTTGTAGATACCAGCTACAGAGAAGGTTAATTTCCACTTAATTGTGCTTTTGAAAGGTGAATGCATATTTGAGGTTTAAAATTATTAAGCCTAAACTCTTTCACAAAATATAAATGGAGTGAGATAGATCTGTCCTTCCTATTAAAACAAGAAAAGGCTAATGAGTGAACATACTGGCTTTCTGCTGTCACTCTTATTGACCCAAACTGGGATCCATCTGCCCAGCACACAGTAAAGCCAATCTCCTGACGCCAGGCTGTGGTGAAGTGAAGTACAGCTTTTAGTACAAGGCATCAAGCAGGGGGAATGGGAAGCTTATGCTCAAATACCTGCACTCCCCAATGCTTTCAGGGAAGTGGTTTTGAAGGCAAGGTGAGGGGTGTGGTTTGCAAGATGCTTGGTCAATTCACGAGCAAGTCTTTAGTTGGTTGATGGTGAGGTAACCAAGTGATGTCATAGGGGTTAGCTTATTCAGCCTTCAGGGTTGAGATGGTCTGAGGGCTATGTGCTCATGATCATAATGCAGTTAGCATCTTCCATCTGGTGGAGGTTTTAGCATCTGTAAAGTAACTTAAAGGATATGGCTCAGGATATTGTCAATAGCCTTTGAGGATGAACTTAAGTCCTTGATTTTGTTTTGTGGCTAAACTACTATTGACTTGCTTGATTTTTTCTTTTGTTTTTTTCTCCTATTTTTATCTTACTTTTCCTTGCTATATTTTATTTTTATTGTTTCTTCTTTTATTTTTTCACTTTTCTGATTAAATTTACCCTTTGGAAGTCCTGGGAGACTGAAGCTCTTTTTGTAAGCAGGAGGTGGGGAACATGGGGGGTCTGTCCCTGGGAAGGTCTCACAAGGTCCTGCCCAGATTCACCACCTTGTCCCTGCCAGCACTTGCTGCCTTTCCCAGTCTTGCCTATCCCACTTGGGGATGCTTCAGGGCCACCTGGAGACTTAGTTCCTACCTGATTCCAGTCTCCATCCCAGGCAAGGAAAACATAACAGATGGACCCATGGTTTGAAATCTAGTCAGTCTGGCTGCTGGAGTTATTCTGATCCAGAACCCTGAACCAGGGAGCGAGTCTTTGTCTTCCTGGTGACCACATCTTTATCTTGCATTCAAGTTTCATTTATCAGATTATAATCTGGCCCCATCATGCATTCCTTCAAGGAATTACTCTATCTTTAACACTGCCAGAAAATCAGTCTTTTTCTATCAAAATACAAGATTTCTAGAGAGTCTAAATGAATGTGCCCTTGCTCCCATGTGAGATAGTAAGAAGGTATAGTGAAGATTGTGGAAAAAAATTGAAGACAGAGAGTGGAAGGCAAGATGCAAAATGTGGGGCAAGCTGGGTTATAAATATGAAGGCAAAATGGAAAATGGCGTTGAACAGAAATTGAGAGAAAAAATACAAGAGAAAATAGAAAAGAAAAAAAAAAAACTTTTTCCAAAGAATAAAGAAAGGGGGATTCAGGGAAAACTATGAGCACATAAGACACAGAAGAAAGAGTTAGGCCAGGAAAACCTTTTTTTTTTTTTTTTTTAATTTTTATTAGTTGGAGGCTAATTACTTTACATCATTACAGTAGTTTTTGTTATACATTGAAATGAATTAGCCATGGATTTACATGTATTCCCCATCCCGGTCCCCCCTCCCACCTCCCTCTCCACCCGATCCCTCTGGGTCTTCCCAGTGCACCAGGCCCGAGCACTTGTCTCATGTACCCAACCTGGGCAGGTTATCTGTTTCACCCTAGATAATATACATGTTTCAGTGCTGTTCTTTTGAAACATCCCACCCTCGCCTTCTCCCAGAGTCCACAAGTCTGTTCTATACATCTGAGTCTCTTTTTCTGTTTTGCATATAGGGTTATCGTTATCATCTTTCTAAAGTCCATATATATGTGTTAGTATACTGTAATGGTCTTTATCTTTCTGTCTTACTTCGCTCTGTATAATGGGCTCCAGTTTCATCCATCTCATTAGAACTGATTCAAATGAATTCTTTTTAATGGCTGAGTAATATTCCATGGTGTATATGTACCACAGCTTCCTCATCCATTCGTCTGCTGATGGGCATCTGGGTTGCTTCCATGTCCTGGCTATTATAAACAGTGCTGCGATGAACATTGGGGTGCAGGTGTCTCTTTCAGATCTGGTTTCCTTGGTGTGTATGCCCAGAAGTGGGATTGCTGGGTCATATGGCAGTTCTATTTCCAGCTTTTTAAGAAATCTCCACACTGTTTTCCATAGTGGCTGTACTAATTTTTGTATTTGAAGTTTCTGAGTTTTATTTACCAAAAATGGAGGCTAAAAGATGCTACATATGAATAAGCAAAAAGGTAATATGACCCTTTCAGAGATTATTGTCAGTTCAAGAGTTAAATCATCAGATACTCTGAAAAAAATCAGAAAAAGGTAACAAAAATTATGATAATAAGATAATACTGAATATTTTAAATACTGTGTGTAACCATTGTTTTAGATATTTTAACTAACTTAACCCTAACAACGATCCCCTGAAGTTCTTACTATTATTAAGCCCATTTTAAAGATGAGGAAACCGAGGAACTGAGAACTTAAGTAATTGACCCAAGGGAAACATGGAGACAAAGAGCAGAGAGGAGGTCAATGTGGCAGGGAAGTAGGAAGCAAGTGGGAGATATGGAAGATCAATGCAGACAAGTGGTGAGGGATAAGATTCTGGAGAATCTTACAGGCCTTGTGAGAAACGTGACTTTTATGCTGAGTGAATTGGTCAACCGTTGGCAGGTTTTGAGCAGAAAAGTGATGCATTTTGACTTACATTTAAAAGTCATTCTTTTGGCTGCAAGAGTGAGAAGAAACTGTAAGCAGAGGCGGGGACTGGGGTGTGGGCAGAAGAGGGTGTGTGCCGAGTATAGCCAGGTGGAGCGGGCAGGAGGCCGCTGCAATAACACACGTCAGGGTAGGTGGCCTGGTCACTGAGCTGACGGGGCGTAGGTCGACTATACTTGATTGGGCCCATTTGTATCTCCACTGACTACATAGAGAGAGGAGGTGGTGAGTGATGGCATTTAAAATTACAATACATTTATTGCAACTACATGTGTTCCTTAACTACAGCTTACTTCATATGGAAAAATCTATGTGAGCGTTTCCTATGTATGACTTAGTGACTGCCTAGTCATCTCACAATAATAAATAAGGCCATGCGTAATGTATAAAGCAACTTCATGTGAACTGCTTTGGAAACAACCTGATGAGGTATGTGTGTCAGAAACATTTTCTTCCTGTCTCTTAACATAAGAGAAAACAGACACAGTGAACTTAGAGGTTACTTTGCCCAGTATCACATGAACTGTGAGTCAGAAGTCTGTGGTTTCTCCCCCAAAGCCAGCTTCCTAACTAAGCTTGTGCCAAGGACGGCCTCAAGATGAAAATGAAAAAGGAAGCCACCACTCCCAGGATGAAGTCTTAGTTTGAAAGTAAGCTCACAGCAGTCCTATTGACTGGCATTTAGGAAGAATAACTACCACCTCACTTGGTTCTCAGCTTCTAAATCATGGGCATTAAAAGTCACCTTTGATACAAGCTGTGAATTACCATATAGAAGACGTATTAAAACAAAATCCAGTTAAACTAATAAAGTTGAATTGTAGCAAAGGCCTGTCTTTTACAAGATGATTTTAAGAAAGAGAAGAGCCTTTTGAGAAAGCTCACAGCATTCCTCCTACTCCCTGCAGCTTCAAGAGTCAGCTCCACATCCACATCCTATTAGCTTTGATTTCCAATTCATGAAAATCCAATCTGTCATTTTTTTTTCCCTTTTTCTCAAAACACTGTGACAACTCAGCCTTTTCTTTTCTTAGCTGTTAAATAGATTATCACCTTTCTAATGACAGGGCCAAGCCTAGGGTAAGGTTCTAGTCTTGGCACAAAATTTAAGCAGAAGTCAAAAAACTCGCAATCAAGATAAATAATATTTCAATATGATATCTTTAAAAATTAAATTAATGCAAAAATCCTTACCAAAGGGAATAAAATAGCAACATTTTAAGCAGAAACAGTATCAGTACTATTGGCTTCTGCCTTGGGCTACTCTGTGGCTTAACACAACACTGTACTGCCTTCTGATGTTTTATGGTTCAATTTTTTATTTTTAATATAGTATTCACTATAGGCCAGAGGTGATTTCTCTTGTGTGAAGCTAAAATATAGGAAGAATAAGAATAAGGACAGAGCAAGTACTGTGTTTTGTAGAATATATTGAGCAACCCTTGATTTCCCTTTAATTTGTTACATTTTTCTAAGGCATCACAAAAGGTAACCTTTCATCATCTTAATCTCCATCACACAGGGTAATACTGAGTAGGCATGACCTCCTTGCACTGAGGGCTGTAACGCAACATGTTAAACAAAATCACTGGCCAGCATGGCCCTGCCTTGCTTATGCTCTGAATACTGGAAGTAAATGCTAATTATCTGCCGATGATAATAGCATGACTTTTGAATAAACAAAGAACGAACAGCAATCATACAGTTAACAAAACTAGGACTGTCAGGCAATTGTACTTATCACAATTCTTGAGCCAGTAACTAGAGTATAGCATTTCCTCTTGAGACAATGCTGATTAAAATGTATATATATTCTCCTGGAAAATAACTTCAGGATTGATGTGAAAATAGCAAAGAGAGATTTCAAGTAAATACCTTTGAAGGAAGGTGCATTCTTGTGAAGAGGAGAATATTTGTCTCTTGTCCTACTGGGATCTGTGTCTCTCAGAGCCATTTTGTGGTTGGCTGGGCAAGTTTTTCCAAAAGAAAGAGAAAAGGAATGAAGTGAGTCAGCTAAATTCTTGGTAGCTAACAAACAGAATTTTCTTTGGAGATGGCTTTCTTCTCAATCTTTTGTAATCACAGATACAAAATGTGCTTTTGTACAATATGCATGTCATTTTCTCTGTAAACAGGTATAAGGGCAGACCTTATCAATTAATAAAATCCACATACTACTTTAATCTAGTGTGCATCTAGAAGTACCTGCAGCATGAGTTAGCTTTGCCTTTTTTATTTCAAGCTGGGCCTTAAATATTGGCTAAGCAGCATGGCAGTATGGCTAGGAAGAACTCTGGGGAAGGTGGTGATGGGGCTTTGCCGAGCTGCTCACAGATGACATAAAGTCAAGAAGCAGTCAACGAGCCAGAAACATGGCTCAATCTGCCTTCTTCAAGTCTAGAGCCTCACTCTTCAATGTGTCCCCTGCAGACCTGCAGTTTCAGCAGCGCCTGTGAGCCTGTTAGAATCAGAGATTCTCAGGTCCCCAGGCCTCCTGAGTCACACCTGCATTTCAGCTGGAGCCCATGGAATCCTTATGTGCACTGGGAAGTTTGACAAGGACTTGTCTAAGAATGCTGTGCCCACAAGCCTGGGCTTTCAAGGCCATCTTTGTGACCAGGGTGAAATATCAAGAGAGTGGCATAATGACCTGCAACTGGAAGCAAATGCAAAGCACAGGTGAGTCATCAAAAGTTTCATACACATTCTTGGCAAGAAGGAGTTCACAGGGGTTATATAACTTGATAGGCAGGTAGCTTCAGTAAAAGGGAAACTTTATTTGTAGTTAAAACTATTCTTAGATTTTGGAAATTTTTAAGAAGAACATCTCTATCACTGAGGTTCAGTGGAGGCGATTACTGGAAGCCACTTGAGGGCTGAGCATCTAAGAAGAAAAAAAAAGAGAAGGAACTATCTTCTGGTTTACTTGTGACTACATGCTGGGCCACACCAGACGTGCACATGAACAGTCCCTGTTGCATCGTATTTGATAGAGCCCTCCTGGTGGCTCAGAGCTGGCACCTTACTGACGGTTTTCACACACTTCTACATACATCATTAAACTCTTGGGTTTATTTTACCACAGAGAAGTCAACATAGTTTACATACAAGTAAATATCAATGACAACGACAGCAGCTTCCTTTTATGGAGTGTCTGCTTAATACCAGACACTATCCCAGATGATTTAAATTATCTCTTTAAATCACATGGCCCTGAACTGTGATATTATTCTATCTCATAAATGAAGAAGTTAAGACATGGAGAGCACTACTTCATATTCTGCCCCAAACCTTGTCATCCGTCTTGAATAATTTGTTTGAACAAACAGGCACTTGCCCTTCTCTTTCAGGCCCTGCTTCTTCTCTGAGTCAGTCAGTCTTGTCTGTCAGTTCATCCTCTTGTGGCTCATGTGTGACATCTCTTCCCTCACCCTGACCAATGACAGGTGGCATCTTGCTATTCCCCACCATGCGACAACCCCATTTTCTTCCAAATAGACACTTTTTTGCCTCCACGGTACTAAAGCCGATCAACCTCCTCTCCACATAAAAGGGGTCACGGGTCGCCTTGCCTTGCCTGAAAGGTGTATGGTCTCTCTACCCTCTGTCTTTCAGCTTACTTCCTAAGAAGAGTTGTCGTGACAACTTCAATGAATTAAAAAAAAAAAAGTCTTCATTCTCTCTATGCCTTCTGTTGAGGTAAAAATTGTCTCTAACCTCCTGCTAATTATTCATCAGTCCAGTTGTACAGAATTTTAGAAGCACAATGAATCCTAGTGCAAGGGGGAAAATAAAGGTATTTCATAGTAGTAAGTCAATTTCTAAGTAGGATCAACACTTTGGAGTACCTTGGCTTGTCTCCTTACACACTAACACAGATTCTTCCTTTAAAAAATACCTAGTTTTGTCTAATCCTGGAGTAACTTCAGTTCAGTTCAGTTCAGTCGCTCAGTTGTGTCCGACTCTTTGCGACCCCATGAATCGCAGCACGCCAGGCCTCCCTGTCCATCACAAACTCCTGGAGTTTACTCAAACTCATGTCTATCGAGTCGGTGATGCCATCCAGCCATCTCATCCTCTGTTGTCCCCTTCTCCTCCTGCCCACAGTTCCTCCCAGCATCAGGGTCTTTTCCAATGAGTCAGCTCTTTGCATGAGGAGGCCAAAGTATTGGAGTTTCAACCTCAGCATCAGTCCTTCCAATGAACACCCAGGACTGATCTCCTTTAGGATGGACTGGTTGGATCTCCTTGCAGTCCAAGGGACTCTCAACAGTCTTCTCCAACATCACAGTTCAAAAGCATCAATTTTTCGGCACTCAGCTTTCTTCACAGTCCAACTCTCACATCCATACATGATCACTGGAAACACCATAGCCTTGACTAGATGGACCCTTGTTGGCAAAGTAATGTCTCCACTTTTTAATCTGCTGTCTAGGTTGGTCATAACTTTCCTTCCAAGGAGTAAGCGTCTTTTAATTTCATGGCTGCAGTCACCATCTGCAGTGATTTTGGACCCCCCAAAAATAGTCTGACACTGTTTCTACTGTCTCCCCATGAAGTGATGGGACCAGATGCCATGATCTTAGTTTTCTGAATGTTAAGCTTTAAGCCAACTTTTTCACTCTCCTCTTTTACCTTCATCAAGAGGCTTTTTAGTTCCTCTTCACTTTCTGCCATAAGGGTGGTGTCATCTGCATATCTGAGGTTACTGATATTTCTCCCAGCGATCTTGATTTCAGCTTGTGCTTCTTCCAGCCCAGCGTTTCTCATGATGTACTCTGCGTATAAGTGAAATAAGCAGGGTGACAATATACAGCCTTGATGTACTCCTTTTCCTCTTTAGAACAAGTCTGTTGTTCCATGTCCAGTTCTAACTGTTGCTTCCTGACCTGCATATAGGTTTCTCAAGAGGTGGGTCAGGTGGTCTAGTATTCCCATCTCTTTCAGAATTTTCCACAGTGTATTGTGATCCACACAGTCAAAGGCTTTGGCATAGTCAATAAAGCAGAAATAGATGTTTTTCTGGAACTCTCTTGCTTTTTCGATGATCCAGAGGATGTTGGCAATTTGATCTCTGGTTCCTCTGCCTTTTCTAAAACCAGCTTGAACATCTGGAAGTTCTCAGTTCACGTATTGCTGAAGCCTGACTTGGAGAATTTTGAGCATTACTTTACTAGCGTGTGAGATGAGTGCAATCGTGCAGCAGTTTGAGCATCCTTTGGGATTGCCTTTCTTTGGGATTGAAATGAAAACTGACATTTTCCAGTCCTGTGGCCACTGCTGAGTTTTCCAAATATGCTGGCATATTGAGTGCAGCACTTTCACAGCATCATCTTTCAGGATTTGAAATAGCTCAACTGGAATTTCATCACATCAACTAGCTTTGTTCATAGTGATGCTTCCTAAAGCCCACTTGACTTCACATTCCAGGGTGTCTGGCTCTAGGTGAGTGATCATACCATCGTGATCATCTGGACCGTGAAGATCTTTTTTGTACAGTTCTGTGTATTCTTGCCACCTCTTCTTAATATTGTCTGCTTCTGTTAGATCCATACCGTTTCTGTCCTTTATCGAGCCCATCATTGCATGAAATATTCCCTTGGTAGCTCTAATTTTCTTCATAAGATCTCTAGTTGTTCTGTTGTTTTCCTCTATCTCTTTGCATTGATCACTGAGGAAGTCTTTCTTATCTCTCCTTGCTATTCTTTGGAACTCTGCATTCAAATGGGAATATATTTCCCTCTCTCCTTTGGTTTTTGCTTCTCTTCTTTTCACAGCTATCTGTAAGGCCTCCTGAGACAGCCATTTTGCTTTTTTGCATTTCTTTTCCATGGGGATGGTCTTGATCCCTGTCTCCTATACAATGTCATGAACCTCCGTCCATAGTTCATCAGGCACTCTGTCTATCAGATCTAGTCCCTTAAATCTATTTCTCACTTCCACTGTATAATCATAAGAGATTTGATTTAGGTCATACCTGAATGGTCTAACGGTTTTCCTTACTTTCTTCAATTTAAGTCTGAATTTGGCAATAAGGAGTTCATGATCTGAGCCACAGTCAGCTCCTGGTCTTGTTTTTGCTGAGTCTATAGAGCTTCTCCACCTTTGGCTTCAAGGAATATAATCAATCTGATCTTGGTGTTGACCATCTGGTGATGTCCATGTGTAGAGTCCTCTCTTGTGTTTTTGGAAGAGGGTGTTTGCTATGACCAGTGCGCTCTCTTGGGAGAACTCTATTACCCTTTGCCCTGCTTCATTCCGTAGTCCAAGGCCAAATTTGCCTGTTACGCCAGGTGTTTCCTGACTTTCTACTTTTGCATTACAGTCCCCTTTAATGAAAAGGACACCTTTTTTGGGTGTGAGTTCTAAAAGGTCTTGTAGGTCTTCATAGAGCCATTCAACTTCAGCTTCTTCAGAGTTACTGGTTGGGGCATAGGCTTGGATTACCATGATATTGATTGGTTTGCCTTGGAAACGAATAGAGATCATTCTGTCGTTTTTGAGATTGCATCCAAGTACTGCATTTCAGACTCTTTTGTTGACCATGATGGAATAATTTAGGGTAGCATATCTCAAACTTTCCCCATCAAAGCAGAGGAAAGGACATGCATAACCACAGGAGATTGCTTAAGGGGGTCTGAAAGCATAATCCCTAAAGGGATTTGATAAAACGGGAAATTTTTTGAAGCCAGAAGCTTTATCTTTAAAATAGAATGCAAATTGTGACTACCATCCTGTAACAAATCTTTATCTGTCTCACTGTAAAAATGATTTGAATTTCATACCAGATAAATTACCCAAAGTTTCACCTCTAAGTTTTTGGGTGAAGTTAAGTGATGTATAATGTGCTGCGTTTATTCTGTGGCTTTTGTATCCCTGCACACAGTCATATAAGTCCCTCAAAAGCCAAACGTGAGATGTTATGATCTCCTGATGACTTTGTTAAATAACTACCATGGAAAATGAGATAGTCATTCAAAGAAGGACAAGTTTCTCTTTCAGAAAACTTAAGAGTGGTAGTGAATGTATCTTCTGCTGGACTCCTGCAGTCTTAGCAGGTTTCCCAATTGGAGACCCAGCGAGTAACTTGAACAAGCGTCACTGAGGCATGTGAACCACAGAGGGTCGAAGTGACCAGTCTTCAGAACAGACCTCTTCTGATAGCTTCCTTCCCCTGATCCTTCGAGAAACCTCATGTGAATATCACTTTAAGAGCAATTTTTCCTGCCTTATGCAGCAACGAGGGAAAGCCACTGAGGCAACTAGACATGTGTATGTGTTCTATTCAGTAATCTTAAAGTGAAAAATAAATGCATCCATGTGACTTTAACATTTCAGCACAATCTTCCTTGACAAAGAAGTAAATCCTATTGTGGAGGAGAAAGACTGAAAATAGTGCTCAAGGACCACCCACTGTCTCATTGTTAAATGCCTTGTCACTTGGGAGAACAGGTAATGATAGCCAAAAAGTTTATTAGTTTTATCTTTGAGCCTTGGAAACTTTGTGATTCTTCCTGTTGATGAAGCTATCTTTAGTTAGAAATATTTTGCCAAAAAAAAATGCCTTTGACTTAAGGCACGTAAATAACTCTAGCTTAAAAAATAGTGAAAAGATGATTGAAAATATCCTCTAAGTAATTTGCAGGACATTGTGCACATGTATTTATATTTGGAAAAATAGCCATTTTAAAGCTAAATATATCTTAGGCAAAAATTTAAAGTGTCAGAATATGAAAAGATTGCTTGGTGCATTTGAGAAAGCAAAAGAAATTAAAGTAAAATCTCAAAAAATATGTCAGAAGGTCTTGATAGTACAAAATAAATGAGACAATAGAAACATGGACAGAAATTTCCCTAATTCATAATGTATTTCCTTGTTCTGAAGATTTGTTCATTATTGAGAAAATTAGCCGCATTTAATCTTTTGAATGGCTGTTATGAGAATACTTTTCTTCATTTGTTTTGAAATATATTCTAATAAAATAAGCATACATAAACACATGTACAAACTGGAAAACAACTTTAAAAACAAACTTACGTACTCACCAAACACCAAAAAGGAAAGCACACAAGCTGTTACCTTGCTGTCTTATGCCAGATGATTCTATCCCTTGCCCTGGCATCCATTATCTTGTGCATACATCAATCCTTGCCTTTAAAAAATGTTTAACCACATGTGTTTTAAAGTCTAAACAGTATGCCATTTATTTTTGCTTGTTTTGAGCTTCATATATGTTTGTAGTCTTCAGGAAATTGATTCTTTTTTTCACTAAAATTAGCTTTATATGAATCAGCCATGTGAGTTGGGTTTAGCTGTATAACATTCTATTGTGTGATATTGCAAATAAGAAATCCATTTATATATCTACTTTCTAATAAATAGACATTTGCTTTGATTCTAGGTTTTGCTATTAATATTATGAACAGTAAACCAACAAAAACTCTTGTAAATGATTCCTAAACCCATATACAAAAACTTTCTCTAGTGTATATAACTAATACTGGAATGGAAGAGTCATAAAGTAAATAAAAGTTCGATTTCACATGTTATTGTAAGACTGTTCTCCAACGTGGCTGTCCTTGCCTCTCCACCAAAAATGCAGTCCAATTGATCTGTATCTTCTAAGGAACCTAATATTTTACGCAACTTAATTTTTTGCCAATCTCTTTGGAATGAAATGACATCTCATTATCTCATGGGTTTCTCTGGTTAATAGTGAGTTTGGTCATATATTCATAGGTTCATTGTGAAATTTCTGTTGTTATGTTGTGGGAAGTTATCTTCTTTTTATTGATATTTTGACTATCTTGAGGTAAAACTGACAAATAAAATTATAATATATTTAAAGTGTACAATGTGATAACTTGATATGTGTATACATTGTGAAAAGATTTCCTCAGCCAGATCAATTAACACATTCATGACCCTCTCATATTTATTTATTTTGTAAGATTGCTTAAGATCTACACTCTTAGCAAATCTCAATTATGTGTTACAGGGCTATAAACTATCATCACCATGAACTACACTGGATTCTCAGAACTTACTCATGTTATAATTGAAATATTTCACCCTTTTACCAACCTCTCCCCATATCAACCCCACCCCTACCCCAGCCCCTGGCCATCACTATTCTATTGTTCCTTTGAATTTGACTTATTTCATATACTATACCATGCAGTAACTGTGTTTCTCTGGCTGGCTTATTTCACTTAGCATAATGCTCTCCAGAATCAATCATGTTGTCACAAATGTCATGATTTCCTTCTTTTTTTTAAGGCTGAATAATATTCATACATATATGTGTCATATGTTATTTTTCTAATAATTTATTTTTAATTTTTGGTTGTGCTCATTCATTGCTGCACATGGGTTTTCTCTAATTGCAGTGAGCAGGGGCTACTCTTCATATCCCTTGAATCTATTTGCCATTTCCACTGTAAAGGATTTGATTTAGGTCATATCTGAATGGTCTAGTGTTTTACCCTACTTTCTTCAATTTAAGTCTGAATTTTGCAATAAGGAGTTCATGATCTGAACCACAGTCAGCTCCCAGTCTTGTTTTTGCTGACTGTATAGAGCTTGTCCATCTTTGGCTGCAAAGAATATAGTCAATCTGATCTCAGTATTGACCATCTGGTGATGTCCATGTATAGAGTCATCTCTTATATTTTTGGAAGAGGGTGTTTGCTATGACCAGTGCCTTCTTTTGGCAAAACTCTGTTAGCCTTTGCCCTGCTTCATTTTGTACTCCAAGGCCATACTTGCTTGTTACTCCAGGTATCTCCATGACTTCTTACTTTGCATTTCAATCAAAGAAGAAAAGGACATCTTTTCTCTCATCTTAGTTCTAGAAGGTCTTGTAGGTCTTCATAGAACTAACCAGCTTCAGCTTCTTTGGCATTAGTGGTTGGAGCATAGATCTGGATTACTGTGATACTGAATGGTTTGCCTTGGAAATAAACAGAGATCATTCTGTCATTTTTGAGATGGCACACGAGTACTGCATTTTGGAATCTTCTGTTGACTATGAGAGCTACTGTATTTCTTCTAAGGTATTCTTGCCCACTGTAGTAGATACAATGGTAATCTGAATTAAAGTCATCCATTCCAGTAGATTTTATTTCACCAATTCCTAAAATGTCAGTGTTCACTTTTGCCATCACCTGTTTGACCACTTCCAATTTATCTTGCTATCCTTATTCCAATCTATTCTTTTATTCTATTATTATCTGCTATTCTATTCTTCATAGTATGTGAACCATGAATTTCAAGATGTACAAGCTGGATTTAGAAAAGGCACAGGAACCAGAGATGAAATTGCCAACATCCATTGCATCATAGAAAAAGCAAGAGAATTCCAGAAAAACATCTACTTCTGCTTTACTGACTATGCCAAAGCCTTTCACAAACTGTGAAAAATTCTTAAAGAGGTGGGAATACCAGACTACCCTACCTGCCTCCTGAGATATCTGTATGCAGATCAAGAATCAACAGTTAGAATGGGACATGGAACAATAGACTGGTTCCAAATTGGGAAAGGAGTACATCAAGGCTGTATATTGTCACCCTACTCATTTAACTTCTATGCAGAGTACATCATGAGAAATGCTGGGCTGGATGAAACACAAGCTGGAATTAAGATTGCAGGGAGAAAGATCAATAACCTCAGATATGCAGATGACACCAGCTTATGATAGAAAGTGAAGAGGAACTAACAAGCCTTTTGATGAAAGTGAAAGGGGAAAGTGAAAAGGCTGGCTTAAAACTCAACATTCAAAAAACTAAGATCATGGCATCTGGTCCCACCCCTTCATGGTAAATAGATGGAGAAACAGTGGAAATAGTGGCAGACTTTATTTTCTTGCATTCCAAAATCACTGCAGATGGTGACTGCACCATGAAATCAAAAGACACTTGCTCCTTGGTAAAAAAGCTATGACCAACCTGGACAGAATATTAAAAAGCAGAGAGATTACTTTGCCAACAAATGCCCATATTGGTCATGCATGGATGTGAGAGTTGGACCATAAAGAAGGCTGAACACCAAAGAATTGGTGCTTTTGAACTGTTGTGCTGAAGAAGACTCTGGAGAGCCCCTTGGACTTCATAGAGATCAATTCAGTTAATCCTAACGGAAATCAATGCTGAATATTCATTGGAAAGGCTGATGCTGAAGTTGAAGCTTCAATACTTTGACCACATGGTGAGAAGAATTGACTCATTAGAAAAGACCCTGATGCTGGGAAAGATTGAAGGTGGAAGAGAAGGGGATGACAGAGGATGAGATGGTTGGATGGCATCCAGACTCAATGGACATGAGTTTGAGCAAGCCCTGGGAGATGGTGAAGTACAGGGAATCCTGGCTTGCTATAGTCCATGGGGTTGCAAACAGCAGGACATGACTGAGTGACTGAACAACAACAAAAAATGCCATTGGAATTTTGGTAGAGATTGCATTGAATTTGCAGATTGTTTTGAGTAGTACACACATTTTTAATATTAATTCTTTCAGTCTTGAAGATGAACGATCTTATCTATTTTTGTCTTTTTCAATTTCTTTCATCAGTGTTTTATAGTTTTCAGGGACAGATACTTCACCTCCTTGGTCAAATTTATTTCTAAATATATTGTTATTTTTGAGGCAATTGTAAATAGGGTTGCTGTCTTAATTTCTTAAATAATTCATTATTAGCATATAGAAATGCAACTGATTTTTGTATATTGATATTGCATCCTACAAAATTATTGAAGTTATTCATTAGTCCTAATAGATTTTTGGTGCATTCTTTAGGTATTTCTATATTTAAGATTATGTTATCTACAAACAAAACCAATTTTGCTTCTTCCTTTCTGATTTGGTTGTCTTTATTTCTTTTTCTTGACCAGTTTTTCTGACTAGAATTTCCAGTACTATGATGAAAAATATGGCAAGAGTGGATAATCTTGTTTTGTTCCATTTCAGTTTTTCACCATTGAGTCTGATGTTTGCAGTGAACTTGTCAAGCTAATGTTTGGTCAGTTTTTAGAAATATCAGCTCTTAGCTTTAGTGATCTTTGCTACTGTCTTTCTAGTCTCTACTTCATTTATTTACACTCTGATTTTGGTTTACTTCCTTCAACTAACTTTGAGCCTAGTTTTTTCTTCATTATCTAGTTCTTTGAGATATAGATTTAAGTAATTTATTGTAATTTTTCTTTCTTTTTTTTTTGACTCTGTTTTGATGTTTCTGCATTAGATAAAACATTCATCTTTCTTACACTTGACAGACTCTCCTCATATAAGAGATGAATCTCTTTGATCAACACAACCTATGCCCATGGATTTCCCTCAAACCTTTGTGATTGTTTAAACCACCATCCTTGTTCTTACTGGCTCCCAGTAGATGATGGTGTGCCAAGACCCTGCAGTGTCCTAAAGTGAAAGAAAAGTGAAGTTGCTCAGTCGTGTCCAACTCTGTGCAACTCCATGGACTATAGCCTATTACACTCCCCTGTCCATGGGTTTTTCCAGGCAAGAGTACTGGAATGAGTTGCCATTTCCTTCTCCAGAGGATCTTCCTGACCCAGGGACTGAACCCGGGTCTCCTGCATTGTAGGCGGATGCTTTACCGTCTGAGCTACCAGGGAAGCCTTACAGTGTCCTAACGACACGGGCAAATACCCATAAATCTGTTCGGTTCCTGAAGGCCTATTGATTGCCTGACCCTTCCACTCCTGAGTGAAAGCTAATTTGAAGATCAACTTCAATATGAGATGGGAATGTCAGGGGATTAGATAGGCAGTGTAGCTCCTATCAAGAAAACAGTTGGTGATGGTTGTTTTCACCTTCTTACTCTGTTTTAAGCCAGAAGGAATAGATGCTAGAAGTGCTTGTGTGCCCAAATAGAACCATTTCTGTTTTGTGTGGTCTTGAGGAACTCACCAATGTCTGGCCTCATCATCTCCCAGAGCTGTGTGATCTGGGAGCCAGTCTCTACGGTAGCAGCTTTAATACTTGGGGTGCTAGACACATGGACAAGCTCCTTCCATGGAGAAACTGGAGGTGTGCTTTTACTGCTGGAGTGAGCCAGGGGAGATAGTTTTTTCAGGCCCTTGGGAGAATCCTAGTCAGCAAGTTGATTAGGAGCCAGAAATTCAAGCAGTTGTTGGGAAAATACAGAGTCCTATTTCTTCCAGGGATAAATTAGGAGACAGTGATGGGCATTCTGCCTGCTCCTTTTGTGCTGTGTTTAGGAGGGCTTCAGCATGGGCTTGTGTGCTGATTTGAAAATTATTTTCATTTGTTTGTGTGGTTAATAAGCTTACGCAGTGCTTGTAAATGCTGAACCCCATTTACCGTCAGAACTAGATAATTTCAGGTCCTGTTGCTTGGGTAGCAGTCATAAAAGTTAGATGTGTGGACAAGCTCCTTCTAAGAAGAAGATAGCAACCTGGGTTTATTGTTGCAGCAAGACTGAGGGAGAAAGAACACGGGTGAAGTGTCCACCGAGTGTGTGGCTTCACTCAGAACCTAGCTGCAGGCTGATTAGAAGCCAGACACTCAGGCTGTAGCTGAGTAAATATGTAGCCAAACCTCTTCCAGGGAAAAGTAGGAAGATAGGCATTTTCACCTTCTCCCTATGCACTGAGCCTGGGGAGGACAGCCTCATAGAGCTTTGTGCACCTGTTTAGCAATCGATTCTTGCTTGCTACAGCCCTGTAAGTGGGGGCTAATGTGATTTGAGGGTCCATTCCTAGAACGGCATCCTTAAATGATGGGTCACTAGATGTTTGTTCCAAACCCTTCACTCCTCAAGGAGAAGCTAGATATTGGGAGTTCCTTCCCAGTTGTAAGGCTCTGTGCTGGGTGTGGGATTATGACAATAGGACTTGTGGCAAATACCTACCCAAGTTAATGTGGTATTTTCTCACTTGCCTGATGTGTAGAAGTAACTGCAATAGTTGCTGGATTTCTCTCAGAAGGAACTGATCCATGTTTAGTCATATCAGATATATCTGTAGGAAGAGGGAAAGTCTCCCATGTCACCATCTTATACAGTCCTCTTGCTGATTGCTAATAGCTCTAGCAGTTGTGTGTACATTCTAGATACTAGTCTTTGCTTGATCATGTTTGGCCATATGGCTCACATTTTCACTTCCTCTATAATTTGTTTTAATGGATACAAGCTCTTCATTGTTCTGAAGTAGACCTATCAATGCTCTCTTTAATGAATTGTGCTTTTTATTTTAATTTAGGAACCCTTTCATACAAAGCCTAAAAAAAAATTCTCCAAGTTTTTCTCCTAAAAATGTAGAAGTTTTGTCATATACTTTGAATTATTAATCAGATGAGAATTAACGGCTTCACATGTGGGTTTTCCATTCTTGCTCTTTTGTTCAATTAGATTATCCTTGGATCACAACCTCCCAGTCCTAATTGATATAAATTTATAACTCTCTTTTGGTGTACCAATTTCCCCCAAAGTATTTATCTTCTGGATATTCTCAACCCTTTGCCCTTGCACATAAAACTCCAAATCATCAATTTTGTTAATTTTTTTTATTAAATAAATGTAGTTTATTACTTTCCAATACAGTGCATATTATATATTTAAATTAAGTGAATTATTTTATTCAGTAAAAATAGCATTGGAATTTAGATCAGAATTTCACCATGACTATTGATAACTCTTCAAAATTTTATGACATGTTTATGACTGAATTTTCTTACCCATGAGGTGAAGCATCTTTAAACTTAAATATTGTTTAATGTTTTTCTTTAAAGCTTTATAATTTTATGTGTGGAGGTATTGAACACCTTAGATTTCTTCCTTGATTTACTCGATTTGTTGCTGTGTTAATGGTGTCGATATCGGAGGTCTTCAAGACCTCCCTCATGCTGGAAGACTTCAAATGCTTAGAAGTTATTGCACTCACAGTTATAATGTATTACAGCAAAAGAGCACAGATCAAAGCCAGCAAACGAAAAAGGCACATGGGGCAAGGTCCAGGAGAAACCAGGCACAAGCTTCCAGATTTTCCCTCCCAGTAGGAAGTATTTACACTGAGGGACAAAGAAAAAAAAATAGCACAAGAAAAGCATTAAAGACACCAAAGACATAGTGAAAACATGTAACATCTATGTGGTTGGTGACCCAAGAAGGAATAGAGAGAGAAAATGGGGAAGAAGTAACATTTGAAGATATATTAACCAAGAAATTTCCAAAACAAATTTACAAAAGTTACTTACCCAATCAAACTGCTCTAAAGACCCTAAGCGACATAAATACAAAATATTTCCACTTTGACTTGTTGCAGTAAACTGCAAAACTCCAAAAATAAGTACAAAATTTTAAAACCGTCTGGCTGGGGGGAGGGAAAACATACTTTCAAAGTAGCAAGGAAAGACTGAGTTGACTTCTTCACAAAAAATGATGGAAATCAGAAGACCTAAAATCATAAAGGATGCATTCTGCTATTGGAATTAATACATGTTCATCATAAAGTCTTTTTAAAAAATGAAAACCTGAAATCAGTCTCCAAATATATTTTAAAAATTTTGCATGTATGCTTATGAATGTTATTGGTCTACTTATTTTTTATATGTTCCTTTCTGTGATAGCTATTAAGATTAAAATTAGCTTTTTCAGAAGAATTGAAAAGTCCTTATTTTTTCTTATCTACAGAAAAAATTTCTATACAATTTTTATTAGCTACTTTATAAATAGTTGATAGACTTCTGTATAATTGTGTCTGGTCTATTTACAGGAGGCTTTTAAACATAGTTATTCTGTGTCTTTAATAGTCCATAAAGTGTAATAGTCACTGAAATTTTCTCTTACTTCAACAATAGCCCACATATCTTATATTTCCATTATCATTTGGTTCTAACCATTTTCCACTATAATTTATTCTTTGATTTGAAGATTTTTGGTTTTCTTTTAAACTTCCAAGTATACGGAATTTTCTTAGTTTTATTTTTATTACTGATAGCTAAATTAATTTCATAGTCAAGAATGTACTATTTGATACTGATTAAAATATTAAAGAACTGTTTTTGGCTTGTCGCTGTTGTTTAGTCACTAAGATACATCCAACTCTTTGTGACTCCATGAACTACAGTACATCAGGCTTCAGCACATTCACAACCTCCCTGAGTTTGCTCAGCTCTAGTCCATTGAGTTAGTGACGGCTCCAACCATCTCATCCTCTGCCATCCCCTTCTCCTCTTGCCTTCAATCTTTCCCAGCATCAGGATCTTTTCCAATGAGTTAGCTCTTTGCATCAGGTGGCCAAAGTGTTGGAGCTTCAGCATCAGATCTTGCAGTGAATATTCAGGACTGATCTACTTTAGGATGGACTGGTTGGATCTCCTTGCACTCCAAGGGACTCTCAAGAGTCTTCTCCAGCACCACAATTTGAAAGCATAAATTCTTGGGTGATCAACCTCCTTTATGGTTCAACTCTCCCATCAGTACACTACTACTGGAAAAACCATAGATTTGACTATACGGACCTTTGTCGGCAAAGTGATGTCTCCACTGCTTAATATGCTATCTAGGGTGGTCGTAGCTTTTCTTTCAAGGAGCAAGTGTCTTTTAATTTCACAGTTGCAGTCGCTGTCCACATTGCTTTTTTAAAACATGATAAATTTGAGCAGAAGTTTCTTGTGTGCCAGAAAGAATTGTACAACAAATAGGTATTTTTATGTGTCCACTAGGTCATTTGTGTTGCTTGCATTTTTTAATATCTTCTGTAGCATTGCTGAGTTTTGATCAGCTTCATGTATTGATAACTGAGATAGCTTGAACCTTCTTACCACAATAGGGAATTTACCACATTTTTATTGGAGTCAGTCAATTTTTACTTTATACATTTATTTTAAAGAAAAAATTTAGGTATCCATAAGCTCCAATATTGAAATAGTTACATTTTCCTGGAAAATTCCACTTTTTACCAATACATGCTCACTCTTCTTTTCTAGCAATTATTTTTGCTTTAAAGTCTATGATCAGTCATACCAGCCTTCTTTATTTTAATAATTTTGCTGTGTATCTTTTTCATTCTTTCAGCTTTTCTTCTGATTTAGATGTACCTCTCAGAAAGAAAACATAATGAGATATTTTTATCTTTTTGTCTAGACTGACAAGTTTTGCCTTTCATCAAAATAGTGATTCTCTTTTATTTGCTGTAATTATTTGAATTCATTGATGTAATTTTATTTGTGTCTATTAAACTACTTTTTTGGATTGTTTGCTTTTTATCCTTAATTCTTTACAGTTTGAATATTAAACTATTTCTCTTCTTTTATTGTTTATCCTAAAACATTCTGGTGCTCATTTAACTTTACACAATCTAAAATTAGTATTTTTGTCCTCTTTCAGGAAACCAAAAGGACTTTAGATTGCTTTAACTCCTATCATCTTCTTCCCATATTTAATAGTATTGCTATCAAATAATTCAATGGTGTTTTTGCTTTTTTCCGTAAATCAAAATTGTTTTTGCACAGTTCATACTTGTTTTGATTTATGACAGGATTGTATTTTTAAGCTCTATATTCCTTCTTTTATTTCAGATCTTTGTATGTTTTCTCCTCATCGCCCATCCAAAAGTGCATGTCTACACAAATGACACTGTCTTCCTTTCAAGTCAGTGGACTGGTGAACTCTTTGAAAGTCAATATATAGATTAGGTTTAGCACTCTTGAGATAACTAAACATTGTCTTTAATGTTGTAATTTTGGTATCTTAAATTTAATAAATAAAAGCCCCTTTTTTTTGCCTACGAAGCTGCTGTTTGCAGAACCAGCCAATGAAAAATTCAAAGGATGGGTTAGGTTGTTGCTTTCATAGCACGACTGCCTTGAAAGGAAGACCCACCAAAGGAATGTTGGACCCCACCATAGGGTAGGGAGATTCCCAGAGGATTCCTCTGCACCGCCAAGAGTTGTTCTTTTCCATTCCTGTTTTTGCTATTGGCAGTACTTGAATATAACGATGAGACCAAGTAATGATTTCTGAATTTCTACTACACAGTTTAAACAGAGTCTCATGGTCCAGACTTCTGTGGCTAGGGAAGTAGCCTGTGGCAATGAGTAGACTCTCGTTCTTGCTTAGTAAGCCATTCAACCTACCCTATGTCTTTCTGCTGCTGCTGCTGCTAAGTTGCTTCAGTCGTGTCCGACTCTATGCGACCCCATGGACTGCAACCTACCAGGCTCCTCCATCCATGGGATTTTCCAGGCAAGAGTATTGGAGTGGGGTACCATTGCCTTTTCCACCATGTCTTTCTAGGGTGTTGCAATTCACAACCCATGCTGACTCTTGATCAGCTAAGCCTATATACATCCAGATACTGTATAAACATGAACTGTCAATGAGACAGTTTAGTATTCTGAGAGAACAAGCATACCCACCATCCAAATAGCTGAGTATATTTTTCTAAGTAAAGAAACAGTCTTATAGCTGATTTCATAATTGAAGAAAACAGGAAAAAGACTGTGAAAAGGAAGAAACTGCCAGGAGAGAAGAATGCGAGCTACAAGTGTGGCACAGGAGGGCCAAAAGGGGTGCTTATGTATTCGTTTATTATTTGCCATTCAGTGAAGTGCTGACCTGAATATCAAGACTTTGATTCTATTAGCAGTTCTTGTGCTAGCCGGGTGGTAGACTGGTGGCAGCTATGCAGGGTTCTGAAAAACGCAGGGGCTCTGAAAGCGTGGGAGCTTAGTTTCACATGGCGGCTCTAGTATTTGTTGGCTTTGCAACTGCTAGTGGCTTCCTTAGCATCTCTTGGTCTTAGTTTCCAGTTTGCAAAAGAGGGAAAAGCCACTATCATGGCAATATTATGAGGATTGACTATAATGAAAGTAAATGTCTTTCAACACCTACCCTGCGAAACACCCTCAGTAAAAGGCAGCAATTATCACTATGTGACATTAAACTCAGCACTCAATCTCTCTCTCTCTACAGTTTTCTAATCTATAAAATGGAAATTAAAAAACAAAAAACTCCTCTATCTTACAAAAAGTCTGTGGCGGTATAAATGAGCTTGAACACTTTGTTGACATTTTGAACAATTCCATTAAACATAGTTCTTTAAGAATCCTGTCCCCAGGCCCCAGCCCCAAAAAGAAAATCAAGCTAGATATAAATAAATAAACTGGTCTTCTTTAAATAACCATTCATTTCATCCAAACTTTAAAATATTTCCAAACTGTGACCATTTCTTTCTTATTTTTCTTGTATTTTTTTAATGTTTAGAGTATCCATATTTTTTCATAATATTTCCAGTTCAAATCATAAAATATAAAAAAGGAAACATTTGGGGGAAGAATCTTCCTGTGCAGTAGTTGGCTTTCTTGTAACTTTGGAAAGCCTGTGTATATGTGAATGTATCAGTGAGTTACCTGCACCCCACGATTTTCGTCTCCGCCTCTCACAGCCATTCTAAACTACCCCGTCTGGAGCCAATTTCCCTCTATACAGTCGCCCAGCTGCTTCAGGTTTTTGTTTGCTTTTCTTCTCAATTGAGTGTTCCAGTTTCTTCCCTTTAGCTGCTATGGCCAGACTTATCTTCTGAAATAAAATGAAAGGACAAATAGTCAAGTAAGTTTTATCACGAGGAGGGCTTGTGTCCAAATCCCTTTCTCCTCTTTAACCTGGTGAGCAGAGCTAGAAAACGCAGCAGCCTCGTGATCCCTTCCATCCTTCCCCTCGAGGCTGAGAACACAGCCAGTTCTGAGCTGCCAGCTCCCACCTCTGGTTCTGCTGGACTGTCCCAGCCTGTCCTCCTTCGCAGAGACAAGGGCACTTCCTGCAGAAGGCACACTCAGCGCCAAATCGTACTACCCCAAATCCTGCTTCCAAAGTAGAATAAAGAATTAAAAAAAAAAAAAAAACAGAAGAAAAGAAATAAGAGAAAAAGAATCCAAATTGCTATCTCTACCTTTTTATCTTGTTCATTTTGGGAGCCAAGGAATGGTGTCTAAAACATAGCAGTCATTCAACAAATATAGTTGAATAAGTAGACTATGTAAAGTAGGGGATGAAGTAGTGGCTTTTCTAAATGGAGTTATGGGGGCTTCTGTGCGCTGGTTTGTTTGGTATCCATTCTAATCTCTTTCTTCTGTGTCTTCATCAAATGTATTGCCTGGAAGGCTGACAACTCTATTTCCCAGACTTTCTCGCAACTGAAATTGTAGATGTCACTTAGGTTCCACCAACCTGGTGAAATCATTATGGGATTTGAATTTGAAACTCTGTCAAGTGGAGAGTTAAGAGGGATCTGTTTTGTTGATGTAAACTGAGAGAGGCAGGGTAAAACTGTGGCTAGCAGCTTCCTAATTTGATGGCTTGTTACAGTTCAAGTGGAAGCTTTCCCATCACTGGTAGGAGTTCCTGGAAGCTCAATCCAGAACCTGCTTCTACAGCCTCCACTGATTTTGGAAATCACCCAATGCATCATAACAAGCCTATTTTTTTTTTTTTTTACAAACTACTGTCTGCAGTGTAGCTCTATTGTAGCATAGCCACTGAAATGTGTGACTTCTTTCGCCACCTCACACCAACAGCTAAGGACACTTGGACGTGAACATGCACTGCTCACTCTGATTGCTTCAGTCTGTTCAGTGCAGGCCCTTGCACCCCACCCCAGCCACCCCACACCACCATTAAAACTTCCTCTAATCTATTTATTTGTGTTTTGACTTCTCAGGCTTTTTTTTCTACCTCATCATGAACAATCCTCTTGTATTCTCTCAACATGCTGTTTTTATAGACACCAGTCTTCCATGCTACTTGAGGAAAGCACCTTCCCCATGACCACTGCTGCCTACACGTAAACACTGATTCCTGTCCTGCCAAGGCTGGGGTTTCTGTGGGTTTCCAAAGTAGCCAATCCTCAAAGTGCTATAATCCCTTTAATTATCACACTGTTGGAAAAATAACTGCTCCAGGAATAAAGGAGAGAATGTCTTTCTCCTTTAACCTGTGGCATGATGTATGACCAAAGCAAAATGACTCAAGCCCCATGTCTCACCATAGACTTCTGAAAACAGCGCCTTCTCTGTTAAGAGGCTGAAATGTATGCAGTGTTTCACAAGGGAATATATATACCAGCTATTCTCTGATGCCTCCTGTCTTCTCTTCTTCTAAGCTTGTGCTGCAATCTTCTCCTGCAACCCCAAAATAAAGCCTCTGAGACAGAAGTAAATGTTGTCTCAGGCCCATCTCTCATTCATGAAACTGAAAGTCGCTCAGTCCTGTCTGACTTTTTGTGACCCCATGAACTGTAGCACGCCAGGCTTCTCTGTGCTTGGAATTCTCCAGGCAAGAATACTGGAATGGGTAGCTAGCTGTTCCCTTCTCTAGGGGATATTCCCAACCCAGGGATCAAATCCAGGTCTCCTGCATTGAAGGCTATTCTTTACTATCTGAGCCACAAGGGAAGCCCAAGAATACTGGAGTGGGCAGCCTATCCCTTCTCCAGGAGATCTTCATGACACAGGAACCGAACTGGGGTCTCCTGCATCACAGGCAGATTCTTTACCAAACTCCAGCAAAGGACAAGGCCAAAAACTTTTATCAGCACCACTCACTTATTTGAGCACCTACATTGCACTAGATGTACATTCACACTGATCTGCAGGTGAATTATTCATGGTCTTTGCCCTTAAGGAATTTGTCACATAGTGGAAATAAAGAACCACCTTTAAGATGGAAAAACCTTACATATAGGGAGTGCCTGTCAGATTTGAACCCCCAAACAAAACCAAAGAAATTTAAATTTTCTATACCCTATTATTACTTGCAAAGCAAACATATCTAGCAGTGAAAAAAAAAAGTGTCAGGCACAAAACTTGAGAAAATAGATTTAAAGCAACCGTACCTTTTAATACAAAGGGTTAGGCTGTCAGAGATAACATAGGTGATTATTTGTCAGGTCAGACTCTCGTGAATTTGAGACCTCATGCAGATTCAAGCTTTAGTGATAATTTTAAGGATACAAGTAACCACACAGCAGAGTCAAAGCAGAGAGGCCAGAACCATCACTGCAGGCCCCCAGGCCCTTTCTCCCTGCATCAAGACACACTCCAGCTCAGCTTAATTTAGGAGGTCTCTGAGTTGTGTATGCAGAGATATTATTTACATAGAAAGCTGTTGTTTCAGTCATGAAACATCTCCATCTTAGATTCAGATAGGCATTTAGACTGATGCGGAAACTGAAGCTCCAATACTTTGGCCACCTGATTCGAAGAGCTGACTCATTGAAAAAGACCCAGATGCTGGGAAAGACTAAAGCAAAGGCGAAGAGGGTGGTAGAGGATGAGGTGATTAGACAGCATCACCCACTCAATGGACATGGATTTGAGTAAACTCCAGGAGATTTTGAAACAGGGGAGCCTGATGTGATGCAGTCCATGGGGGTTGCAAAGAGTCAGACAGGAACTGACAGAATTTATGTACAAGATCTTCAGTGGTCATGGTCCTAAAAATCCACCAATCTAAGAGTAAGGGTCCAAATGCTAATTTGGCCCAAATACTAATTGGTTGTGTACAGAGGGCTCCAGAGTCAGATGCACAGCTGTCCCAGGGAGATACAGTCCTTTCCAGCCCTTCCCTCCCTCCTCTGGAATACAGCGGGGATGGACAGGGAGCCGGGATAGCAGGTCTGGGGAGAGAGACGGCCACCTCACGTTCCTCAGCAGGTCAGAGGCCTTCTGAGCTCAGGGAACTTTAAATCCATGAAACTCTGGTGGTAGATATAGAATGATTGGGTTTTTTACATGATTAGTAGATATCCAGTTAGGACTGCAAATGCAGTGGGAACTAAGATTTTACCCAGATAAAGATAGGGAAGAACCTGCCAAGTGGGCTTAAAGCAAAAGGTTTGAAAATATGGTGAAGCACTCTATTTTCATCTGAGCAAGTTTTGATTATCCAATGAATGGGTTATATGGGCACACTGCTATTTGTGTCCAAGGGTGTGTGTATGTATGTGTGTGTATAATCCATGGGTGTACATAAATTTTCTTTGTTTATTCCCCTTGGTGGTAGAGGGAATTAATCAGTCATCCACACTATGCTTGAGAAACTATACAGTTCCTTAGGCAAGGAGGAGGCGTTTGGGAGAGAAGAGGTATTTATTAATGCTATATGCAATTTCTTCTCCACTTTTGAGAAAGTGACTCTTTAAAGAGAAAATAAAGTGATCCTTGGTGAAAACTAAATGCTGGATAATTTGACCTTTAGTTGAGGAAACTTTACAGAGCTCAAAAGATTTAAGGCCTTTCCTGATGGGCGAGCATTATCTGTTTTCACACATAGGAAAGAGCAGAAAGGATTCAGTATGAAGATGCTTTGCCCCAAATCCTCAGTCATCTTCAAGAGAAATAAATTCCATGGTCTCTCTGATTCTAAACAATGTGTTTCGAACAGATATACAAACATTTTTCTTTCAATGCGAGTTCGATAAAAGGTTTATGTTTAGGTTTGCTTTTCAGTTGTCAGTTTCTCTTGGGCTCCTTTGTTGAAGAGTGTTGATTCCCTTTCCTCAGCAGAGTCAGTCATCTGCACTCAGGTCTCCCTCACTGGAGCAGGCTTCTGTCTCTTCCCTTTTGCTGTCACACTCCTGTAAGTGCTCAGAGAATTTCAGCATAAAATGATTCCCCTGTTCTCCTAGAAACTCAGAAAGTCTATGCAGAAAGTGACAAAAGAAGTTATTATTCCTGCAGAAATTTACCAAAGAAGCAAGCCCAAGTAACAGGAAAAAAAAAAACCCAAAAAACCAGGCACCTGATTTGCTAAACCTGGAAAGTGATGATTGATAAAGGACTGATGGCTATTGATGTTTTAATAGAAGAATGTTATTTGGGTTAACCATGAGACCCCATCGCTATCAATATTGACTAGTAAGCAAGGATGAAAATTCAAAATTAAGATACTGACAATTTACTTTCTTCAAAACAGCATAAAATGAAAACTTTCAAAGTATATAGATTTAAAGAAAATACTTTTAAAAAGTATGTTAAGAAATATAGAAAAAATTAGAAGGAAAAAATTAAGAAAAAATTAGAAGGAAAGAGATGAAGAAAAAAATTAGAAGGAAAGAGATGAAGAATGAATGTATTCTGCTTATTTTTATTCTGTAGTCCTTATCTCATAATTTAGAATTTAATTTTTAATATTTAAACAAGAGGGAAGAGTAATTATATAATTGACTATCAGTTTTTCATTTCTCCCATTTTTCAGGTTATTTTTGGTAATGATTAATACCTTTTAATCCATGTTTTAGACATTTCACAACAGAAGCTTTCATAAGGACTTATCACCCAGTAATTATTTAAGTATGCTTTTTCAAAGTATGAATATACTGAAAACTATTGTGCAAGGCAGAATTTTTGGTTTTTGGTTAATGGTAAAGCAAATGTGATTGAAGCAGATTATAATATTTAATCACATATTGGCTGAACAGATGCTTAAGAATGTAGCATCTGAAGCTCCCTACTTATCATTCACAATGCAAATTTAACAACATAAGAAAATCTCAAGAGAAAAATACATTTTTGTAATGTTATAATCTCTGTATCTATCATATACACTGGAAGTTCCTTAAATAGTGGAGAATGTTTAAATGACCTGTTAAATAAGAGGTGATATCTTACTAAAGTAGGACATTGGCTAGATAACTACATCTAGCTTAGGTTGAAAACCACTTTTACATCTCCTTCTATGTGGATCCTTTTATTTTCTAATGTCACTGCATTCACTCTGCCTCATCCACATACACACACACAAAAAGGCATCTCATCCATTTCACATCCTGTTGACTCATGGGGAACACCCTATATTTTTTCTCACAATCAGGTATACTTTAGTATACCTAAATATTAGTATATATACTAGTTGGTTCTCATACAAAAAAAGTTGCACAAATTTGAATTTTGAGAATATAGATTACAGTTCCTATGTTTGAACAGAGGAAGGAGTAAAGATATACATAAAAAGAAGAACAAGCTTAAAAGTATTTTGTCTTCCCTAGAGCATTGCATGTGAACTGGATTACAACCTGTGACTCTTTGCTGTGTGGAGAAGCGGTCATAACAAGAATGAATGTCACACTGTCCTAGTCCTCTACTTAGATTAAGTACAAACACTGGACTTCAGGATTCTTGCCTTGAGAACCCCATGACCAGCATGAAAGGCAAAAAGATAGGACACTGAAAGATGAACTCCCCAGGTTGGTAGTGCCCAATATGCTACTGGAGATCAATGGAGAAATAACTCCAGAAAGAACAAAGAGACGGAGCTAAAGCAAAAACGATACCCAGCTGTGGATGTGACTGGTGACGGAAGCAAGTCCGATGCTGTAAGAGCAATATTGCATAGGAACCTGGATTGTTGGGTCCAGGAATCAAGGCAAATTAGAAGTGGTCAAACAGGAGATGGCAAGAGTGAACACTGACATTTTAGGAATCAGCGAACTAAAATGGACTGGACAGGCATGCATACATTCACTAAAGCCCCATGCTTGTTTTACTGTCTGTGCATTTGTTGTCTGTGCGTCTCTATATGTGCCTCACAGTGTTAATGAGCTTGTGTTTTATTCAAGGGTAGTTATGGATTTGTTTGTTAAAGTTTCCTGGTATCGCAGCCACCAGGCCTTCTCCATTTCTACAATGCTCAGAAAACCTTAGGCCAGGCCTGTGATTATGGAGGTCCTATGTATGGTTAGTAGAGGATTAATGGTCCCAAGAAAACAACACTCATTTGCTCTTTCAGTATTATTTCTTGAGTGTTCCCTTCATGTCAGATACTGATTGAGGCTCAACATGAGCGTGGGGACAAGCTAGGCTGCAGAGGTGTCACCTGACTGAAATCACAATACCTAAGCCCTGAGTTACTAGAGGAACTCAGTAAGCCCAGTCAACCGCACAGGAACACACCAGCTAAAGGTTACAGCAGATCAGAAGAGCAGTACTGGAGTTTTCTGATCCTCCTTGATTACAGAATATGAAACAGGAGTACCAATGGTCAAAATTAAACTTGTTTTTATATATTCATAATTAGTTGTAATGTGTTTTCTTTTTTTTTCTCAATGTTATATATCAATTACATCTTAATTTTTTAAAAAAAAAAATTAAGGAATCCCAAATCCAAATCCCCAGAATTAATGAGCCAGAATTAAAAGCAAGTATCTCACTGTTCCACTTCCCTTAATCCCCTCAAAACAAGAAAAATATATTCACTGTGCCCATGATATCTCCCACATTGGCAGACAGATTCTTTATCATTGAGCCACCTGGGAAGCCAAGGAAGCTCTCTGGGGCTTCTTTATTTATTTATTTGAGACACTATATATTCCTTACTTCCCACAGTAAGTGTTTGAAATTTGATGTGTACTGTACTTATACATCGCATCTCCATTTGTTTATTTTTTTAATCTCACTTTTATACCTGAAACTATCACAACAATGTTATTTGGCTATACCCCAATACAAAATATTTTTGGTGTTAAAAAAAAAGTTGTAATGTTTTATTTAGCTATTTGGTAAAAGAGTTGGGCACAACTTAGCCACTAAACAATGACAACCAATTCAGTTCATGTGTCAGCGTGATGAAGTTATCTCCAGCAAACTCCTTTTTGCCTGGAGCATTTGAAGAAAGACTATGAAACAGGTTTAGGTTTAAATCCACACAGTTTTAATAATCATTGTCACTAGTCTAGCCTTGGGCAAAGACTGGATCTACATTTACTCTGACTATTGATAGAAAGGAAAAAATGGTTAAACTTTTGGCTTCCTTAAAAAGAACGGTCACTGACGGAGTCAGTGCCTAATACAAGAGATCAATAAAGTGCTAGTGTGGATGATGATAATAACAGTTTACAGATGCTTGGAAGCCCATGAGTCATCATCATTAATTTAGATTCACATGCGTGTAGGCAGAATAATAGGATTCAGACAGGCCTCTGAGGGGCAGATCTATCATATTGATCGAGAGCAGCCAGCAGAAAGATGGGCTTTCGGTCACATCTGACAGCGCCATGATGCGGTAGAAGGCAATCGATGGAGCCCTCCTGTCTGACTCGACTGCCCCTGCTTTGAACACAGCCTCGCGTGACGACCTCCCCACTCTCTGGTCCACTTTTAGCCTGAAACTTGGCTTCAAGTCATCCGTGTCGTCTCCTGCCCTGAGAGTGGGCTTCTGCCTTCAGAGTAGCAACTCTCTTGTGTGCTTTATGCTAATACACGGAACCCTACTTTGCTCTTCGAATTGGGTTTCTCAAATGTTTCAGCAAATTAAATGCCCATTTCTTCTAGAAATGTGGCTTTGCCATTGGTGTCTGGCATTTCTATATCCTGCTGGGGCTTGAAAGCTGGCTTCTGAACCCCGGGTGGCTGGGCACCTGCTTAAAGACTGTCCTGCCTGCACATTCCAGCGTCACCTAGTGCTAATTCTCCGTCACTAAACTCTGCCACTAAACTTTTGATGCTTCTGAACTGTGGTGTTGGAAAAGACTCGTGAGAGTCCCTTGGACTGCAAGGTGATCCAACCAGTCCATCCTAAAGGAGATCAGTCCTGGGTGTTCATTGGAAGGACTGATGCTGAAGCTGAAGCTCCAATACTTTGGCCACCTGATGTGAAGAACTGACTCATTTGAAAAGACCCTGATGCTGGGAAAGATTGAAGTTGGGAGGAGATGGGGATGGCAGAGGTTTGGGTAAACTCTGGGAGATGGTGATGGACAGGGAAGCCTGGTGTGCTGCAGTCCATGGGGTTGCAAAGAGTTGGACAAAACTGAGTGACTGAAATGAACTGAACTGAACTGAAACTGCCACTGGTTTGCTTCAAGTCGGGATACAGATGCTAATTGTTTACTGAGCATCACTTGTGATTCCGAGCTGTTCTCACCAGATGCTGAATTCTTTGTGGTGTTCTAGGTGGTTTCTCAGCTTCCACAAATAAGTTGTTTTTCCCTTTTCATCTTTCAATCTACCTAAGGCAGTTAACTTGGCCAAGGCTAGTTCTGTCATGAAATGTAAGATGGGTAGGAGATGCAAGCATCTTTGACCTTAAGAAGGAAGATTAATAGCAGCAACTACAATTTAATACATTCATTTATTCACTTATTATCTTTCCTTGGCTACTATATGTTAAATGTTGGAATCAGAGCAACAACAACAATAAAGACAGGATTCCCATTCTCATAGAGCTTATATTTTCAGGCAAGCATGCACACATACATGCGTATGTTGTTGTTGTTGAAAAGAAGGACAATAAAAACCAGTATCATGTTATAAATAGCACCATGTAACAATGTAGAGAGTTTAAAGAGCTAGTTCAAACTTGGAGGTAGGAAGTCTCTCTGTAGAGGTAATATTTGAAGTGACATAAAGGAGCCAGCCATTAGGTGATCAAAGAGATCACATTTCTAGGAGAGGAAAAACTGGGCAAAGATTCAAAACAGGAATGAGCCCGAGGACCTGCGAGTCAGATCAGAGTGGTTGGCGGTAGTGGACAGGAAAGCAGTGATTAGAACAAGGTTGGCAACTTTGTCAGAAGCTGGATTTTCCTGGATGATAGAAGTGTCCTTTGTTTTAATGAGGTGACCCTTGGTAGTCTCCTGAATAGTTTCTGGATGGGAACTGATCATCAGAAAGACCAAACCATTATTTGTTGTTGTTGTTGTTGTTGTTTTTAGTGACCAAGTCATGTCTGACTCTTTGGCAACCCCATGGATTCTAGCCCACTAGGCTCCTCTGTCCATGGGATTTTTCAGCCAAGAATGTTGGAGTGGGTTGCCATTTCTTCTTCCAGTGGATCTTCCTTCCTGCATCGACAGGCAGGTGTCTGTTTCTTTGTTTTTTTACCACCAAGCCACCATGGAAGCCCAAACCATGATCAGATGTTTGGAATTTTTAGCCCCGTCACCCATCCTTCTGAAAGGCGAGAGGGACTAGAAACTAAGTTAATGATCAGTCATGGCGGTGATGAGGCCTACATAAAAATCCCAAAATTGCAGAATCCTGAGAGTTTATGGGCTGATGAATATGGCTGCATGCCAGGAGGGTGGCTATCCTCAGCTTCACGGGATACGAAGCTTCTGTGCCCAGGACCTTTCCAGGTCTCATCTGTGTATCTCTTTATCTGAATGTTTATCTGTATTGTGTGGTATAGTCTTCATTATAAAACAGACAGATAAGTATAAGAAGGTGTTTCTCTGAGTTCTGGGAGCTGCTCTAGCAAATGATCAAGCCCAGGGATGAGGTTGTGGGAATACCAGTTGACATCCTTTGGGTCAGAAGTACAGGTGACAAACTGGGACTTGCTATTGGCATCTGAAGTGGGAGGAGGGAAGAAGCAGTCTTGTGAAACTGAGCCCTTAACCTGTGGGTAATGATGCTTCTTCAGCAGCGGATGGTGCTAGAATCGAGTTAAACTGTAGGACATCCAGCTGGTGTCACAGAACTGCTTGATGAGTGGAAAACCCACTCGTCCAGAGTCAGAAGTACTACGAGTAGAGAAAAAACAAAGGAGTATGCTTTTTTGTTGCTTCTGTTTGTTTGGTTGGCTGGTTTTTCACGGGAGTCATCTGCACAGAGCTGGTATTTGCAAGCTTGGAGTGGAGGAGGCTCCAAAGAGACGGTGTGGATGAGAAGAGATGGGAAGGAACCAGGAGAGACCTTGGAGATGCCCTAACAGGCTGAAGCCAAGAAGAGGAGAAGGAGCATGAGCAGAGATCAGAAATGTGAAGGAACTGCATTTGATAAGCCCTCATCATACACAAACTCATGTGTTAATTAAAAAAATTAATGTATTGAGGTAAGATTACATAAGTTTCCATGTATGACATTATATTTCAGTTTCCGTGTACACTATAGCATGTTTAACACCAAAAGTCCAGCTTCTGTCAGTCACCTTTCAGTTGACCCCCCTGAGGCATTTCTCTCCTCCCAGTCCCCCTCTCTTCTGGTATCTGCTACTCTGTTCTCTGTGTCTGTGTCTGTTTTTGTTTGGCCTGGTCATTTTAAACAATATTCCACACGGTGAAATTTTTATGTAGGCTAATCACTGTAACCTTAAAGTTTCAGAGCTAGTTAGAACATGAAGTCTGTCTAAGCCCCTCCACTGGCCAGCTGTGTGACCTTGGAAAGTCAACTAGCCTCTCCATAACTCGGTTACCTCATCTTAGAGTAAATATGAAAATATTTACCTCACAGGCTTGATAGTTGGATTAAATGGATGAATATGTATAAAACCCCTAGAACAGTGCCTACTATGTATTAAGCACCCAATTAACGTGATGTAGCAATTGATGAACAGCAACTATTATCTGACTTTCACACTTAAGTGAGGGTCAGACAAGTCTGAATCGTGAAATATCAAGAGTTAGAAATGGTGGAATCGAGGCTAAAATAACTGTTGGATACCAAAGGGCATGATAATTCTACATTCCTTTAATTTAGGATCTTTAAAATAAACTGACTTACAACCTAGTTATTATAGTTATTATTTTTAATCAACCATGGTGCCACAATGTGTAAAACTGAAATATTAATATTTCATTTCAGATAGCATTTCAACCTTCATTCCCCCCAACCAAATCTTTTTATGGGATGCTGAATATTAAGCAAACTCAGTTTACTTTCTATCTTACCTATGTAGTGATTAAGTATACTACTTTCCCCCTCAAAAAAAAAAAGGTTAGTCAGAGTTGGGATGAGGCAAAAACACTGAAAAAACTAGCTAACCAAACAATCAGCTGTCATGTAAATATGAGCTTCTAGGTGGCTCAGCATGTAAAGCATCAGCCTGCAGTGCCGGAGACAGGAGATGTGGGTTTGATCCCTGGGTCAGGAAAATCCCCTGGAGGAGGGCGTGCCAACCCACTCCAGTGTTCTTGCCTGGAGAATCCCACAGACAGAGGAGCCTGATGGGTTACTCCAGGGTTGCAAAGAGTCAGACACAACTAAAGCAGGTGAACACACACACATGTAAGAATGGTATGTATTGACCATTATTATTAGTTTAAAAAATAAAATAATTGTTTAAAAAGCATGTCTACTAATTTTAACTATGTATACCAAATTCTGTATACCAAAGAGCATCACTGACTCAGTGGACATGAATTTGAGCAAATTCCAGGAGATAGTGAAGGACAGGGAAGCCAGGAGTGCTGCAGTCCACGGGGTTGCAAAGAGTCAGACATGACTTAGCAACTGAACAACAACAAATACCAAATGTGGGAATCAGTCTCAATAAAATGATAATTTTAAAAGGAAACATTATCTATTAATTTCAAGTAAATAAAGCAATTCAAGTCAGGCTAGTTAAGTATTGTCAAGAAAAGGAGTTGGAAAGCTACTTCAGTAAATAGAGAAGAATGATTTGTATTTAGCATACTTGTTGTTTATCCATAAATTGGTGCTTTTATTTGTTTTAAAGCAATTTGTTCTCCTCAACAAATAAAATGTTCCCCTATGCAAGTGTTAGGCTATTTTATTTGCAACTCTTTTATGAAACAAAGATAGCTTCTGCTTAATTCCTATCCAGATTAATGAAGGTTTATTTTATTTATGAGATTCTAAATCTTTTCTACAGGTGCTAATTAGGTTCTATTACTAAAGTTGAGAAAGGTAGAGAATTTCTCTGTCCATAATCCCATTATCCAGTTCAATAAATTATGGGAAAAGATTGTTGTCACTTTGGAAGAAACTGTGAGGAACATCTGCCCACACTAAGAGGAGACAGGTCTGACTATAATTTTGTCCAAATTATACCACAGGGCATTACCCATCACAGAAAACCTTTAAATGTCAGAAATAAGAAGGAAATCAAAGGAAAGACAGAAAGGGAAGGAGAAAGGGACGGAAGCCGAGAAGGAAGTAGGGAAGGAGGGAAGGGGAAGGAAGGGAGGAAAAATCTCCTCCTTTGGTTTGGAAAAATATTCCCTCCTTCCAATTTGGTTTGGAAGCACTAGTTTCTAAACAAGGTCAATCACCAGGGACCTGCTCAACTCTGAAAATTTTCCAAAGTGAGGCTTATGTGCTCTGTTGAAATTCACACAAGAATTGCACACCTTGCTGCTAGGAAGTCACAGATGTCCTGTCCAAGGACTAATAACATTCACTCCTGTCGGCTACATCCATATGTGAAGAAGCAGAAGAAAGTGTTTCAGAGCTGGTTAGTCAACTTTAAGTTATGCTTAGCACACTGTATCGGGAATACAAAAGCATTTTCCAGATGGCATCATAAAGTCAGTTCATTTTTGCAAAGCACCATCTCATTTTTGAGAAACAGACCCTTGTTTTTCATTCCCCTTGGTTGTTTCCGAATTGCTTTTTCTTGCCATAAATGCAGCCCTTAGCTGGAGGGCTGGGTAAGATATCTGCAGCATAGTATGAAAAATGTCTAACAGACCGTAAGCGTTCAGATATGAATTGACAAGGAAGATGATAAGCTATTGTCTTAACCACTGGCCAGGCCATCAAGGAGACAGAGTGCCAGATTGATGTTTGGGATTCTACTTCCACTGCTAATGACATAACCTTGTGTAATTCACTTAATCATTCTGTGTTTCGCTGTCTACATATGTATGAGAGCTATTCTAACCCTCAGAAATTCCTTTGCGAGTCATCCAAGGCCCATCTATCATATGAGTTGTTTCCCTACCTGCTTATCTGCATGAACTCTGCTGTAGCCAAATTGTTCAACTCACTTTCTTCTAAATACGCCTTGCACTTTTCCAAATTCATGTCTTTCATCAAGCCCTTTCCTTGGCCTAGAATGCACTTGCTCTTCTTTTCTGTCTGGCCAAATACTACTTGTTCTTTTGAGGCAAGCCTCCTCCTCAATGAAGGCATATACATATTAATATAGTATATTAGGATTTACATTTGTAATTTTATTTAGTAATCAGAACCATATTGTCATTATTTTATGCTTATTTACAGATGAGAATATGAGACTCTAACTACCTATTGTCCCTAGGTCCCAAAACGTTATCAGAACCTGGATTAAATTTAGGTTTCTTGGACACCATAAGTTCCTTTATTGCTCCCCACAGTCTCCTGGTAACATTTTTGTTTCCTTTGTTATAGCTGTTGTTATTACTTTTATACTTTTTTAATGTAAAAATTTGTGTTTCCTTAAATAAATAGTAAATGCTTTGAAGAAAGGAATGGTATTTGTATGTTTCTTACACTAGAATATAAACTCCATGGGAGCAGAGAATCTGACTCTATTGTTCACTGTTCTTACTCCAGCTGGCAAGCAGTAAGCAAACAAAGTAAATAATTGCAGAATGAATTTCTGTATGTCTCTTACAGCATCTGGCCTTGCATGTAGATGGTCCCAATAAATACTTTTTCTTATGGTTCTATGAGACTGTCCTCCATAAAGATTTTCAGATTAAAATCTTCTTGGATATTTACAAAATGCTTCCCCCTTCCCCCTTTCCATGCCTGTTATTGGCCTTTTGATACTGACCGTGTCTACCTAACATGACTGTTCTCAAATCACTCACTGAGTCATTTACACCACTCTTGGCTTCTCAAGCTGTCGTGTTTGTCTCTAGTGATGTGGAACGAGAGGCATATCATGAGACAAAAAATTGCTTACTAAATATCATTTATTGAGTGATAAATTATCCCCGTGCTGAGCAGTTTGTTTATATTATTTTATTTAATTCTCAGAGAGGAACAAAGAGTCTTTTTACAGGTTAAGAAACTAGATTTCAAAGGGATTAAGCAACTTGCTCATGACCACAAAGCCAATAAAATGATGAGCTAGGATTAAAGCCCAAGCTCCAAACCACTGAGCTCAGCTTCATCCACGCATCTTGCAATGTTCTGGAAGAGGAGGCTGAATGGTCCCATAAGCTAGCATGATCAGATTAGACAAGTCCTAACAGTAAAGTTCAGTAGAGTGAATAATGGCACTGCATTTTAGGGGTTTGACTATCGGGAAAATGTCCAAATTGTTGACAGCCACACAAATACCAATTGCTTCTGACTGTTTTGTTGACGTAGTCTGAGAAATTATTAAACACTGAAACTAAAATTTCAGTTCTTAGTAATGTTATGTTATTTGGTGAGCATTAGATTCAATTCATTGGTGGAAGAAAATCATTAATATTTAACCTTGTTTTCTCTAACTTCAACCTAGTAGAGGCCAGTTGGTTATTATCAATATTTTGAGTATGGATACTCTTTCACCAACATTATTTAGTAAGACTTCATCAGCTATGTTGACTATAGTTTTGGGTTGGCACTGAGTCACATCTTTCGGTTATTTTCAGGAAGTCAAAATGAGTGACTCAATGGTGTTCAGTGACTATTTAAATGTGAAAATAAAAACACAATGAAAAACATGACTTCTAAGTATTTGCAATAGATTTTACAGTTGTTATACTTTGGAGCTGGTGAAAGTTAGTTGTTCTGGCTTCTGAACTGAACTGCATTTGGAAACCTGGCTTAGCCATTTTTAATCCCTTCTGGTAAGTACTGCTAAAGCTTTTATTGTTGTTACAACATAAACCAGACAAAGAAGGTTCTGGGCTGCAAATTTTAGATTTTTAGAATTTAGATGCTATTTCTTTCTCAACTACCTACCATATGTGACACTGGGCAAATTTCTCACTTGGTTTTATTTTATTCAACTCTAAGAGGCTATTAAAATATAACTCAAGAAATTCAAAAGGGATCAATAAACACACAAAGTGCTTAGAATTCCTTTAATCAAATCACAATGCAAATATTAGGTAGAAGATTGTGACATTCTGATATTTTATCCATTTGATTTCTCATTTTGATATCTGCGCAGTATGCACAGCAAGCAGTGAGTTTAGTGTACACCTGTTATGTATTCCAGATGATGGGAGAAAAACTAGAGTGTAACTTGGGAAACAGTATCGTTGCTGTGGCTATTGTGATATTATTAAATTGCCAGCTTCTGACAGACTCGAGCAGGAAGCTGGGTCTTATCTTACTGTAGAAGTCTAAGGTCTCTTGATCTGCAGGCATTGAGTCATTGCTTGGAAGAAGATTAAACAATGCCTCATTTTACAGTAAATCAGTAATTAATGATAAATTATTTAAATGACTGCAGACTGCCTTTGGCTTTCTCCTTGAGTATACGTACTGTAAGCAGATGAGTCTTTAAAAAGGAAATCTGACATCCCTTATTAGCAAAATGATACATTCATTACATATTCACTAAATATGTGTTGGATACCTGATACATGTTAGAAACTGCATCAGGTTCTGGTTCCTCTCTTTAAGGCACTCACCATCAAGTGGAGGAGAAAGATGGACCGACAGCTAATTTCAGTATTCATTCCAACACCATATTCTTTGTTGGAGGCATCACAACCAGAAGAAATAATGTGGGAAACATGGTAATATACCCAAAGTTAGATAAGAAGGATTATAGAATAAAAATCTATTGTATAATAATAACCCAGAGAGAATACCAGATTTATACGTGATAATCTTGATACAAAAGGAGATGCAGCAAAGAATCGGACAGAGCAGAGGAGATGAGGCAGAGACCTGGCGACGAAGATACAGGTAGAGAGGAGCTACAGAGGAGGGGGTCTGGGAGGGAAGCTGCCTTCTGGTGCTTTTAGGACAAAGCAAATTTCACATCCCAGAGAAAACTGGGGACAAGAGAACACAGACTCTCCCATCCACAGACACCTCTGGGAGAGGCTCAGTCTCTTCTCAAGGAATCAGCGGAGAAGTGGGGAGACTTGAGGGAAGCTGCAGAAAGGCCATGGACACTTCTAACATAATAATATAACAGCCTTGCTTACTCATCCCCATGTCAGCTTAACATGGGGCTTAAATGATGAGGTAAATGCAGAACAACAAAAATGTGGAATTCCTTAATGCATTGTCCGCCCCCTGCCCCCCTTCCTTAGCCGGGAGACATGAGGCTGATGCTATCCAATGGTAGAGGGAAGAGGAACCAAAACCCCAAGTCCCAAAATTTATAGTCTCAATGTGAAGATTAAATGCCGTGGTCTAAGTGAGAGATAGAAATATTTTAGAGCAAATTGCTTGGTAAACTGGTTATTTCCTCTTCTCACCAATGCTGCAGTGTTTCGATTTGGATCTGCTGCTGGGACAAGGTAGAATTCCTAAATTTAGTTGAACCTACACCTTAAATGGTTAAGAAATCACTGAACGACTTGAGTCACCCTAGAGAAACCTACAGAAATAGGGCTCAAGGTAGAAAATAAGTCCAATTTAGGAAAACAGAGAAAAGTATGTTTTGTTTGTTTTTTTGCACACCAGAATTTGTGATTTGAAGAAGTCGTACGAGCTAAACTTACTTTCAAAGGTCAGTTGCGGACCATACATGATTTAATGGACATCCAGAGCCCTCATTTTTTTCCATCTCTTTTCTGATGCCCTCAATTTCTTTTTTTTTTTTTTTAGTATAATATGTGTTTCATTCTACAAATAGGGTCTTCAGTTCACTCTAGGCCAGAACACTGGAACAGGTAGCCTTTTCCTTCTCCAGGAGATCTTCCAACCCAGGGATCGAACCCAGGTCTCCTGCATGGCAGATGGATTCTTTACCAGCTGAGCCACAAGGGAAGCCCTGAGTTCACTGGATAATAAGAATTTCTATTAATATTTGATTAATTTGTCAATCAATCAGAAAGTCCCAGTGATTGATTATCAGGGTCTCTCCTATATGAATCTGTAAAAGAGGATTAGATATCAATACTTGGAGATCTGGGGTCCCCAGTAATGAACAGTTTCAGGAAGAAGAGGCAAATGTACCCTCTAAAGGGGAACTGTCTCCTGAGGTGGTGGTGTTGCAAATGGCTCTTCCTTTCATGATTTATGAAGATGTGTACTTTTAACAAACTAATCTCTAATGTATGTGAGAAAAATTATTCTGCATTCTAGGTGCTGAAAAGTGCTTTAGGATCCTTGTATAATTTGACTTGACATTTTCTTTCTGTAAGTTTTATTTATTAAAATTTTAAGTCTCTCTTTAGGAGGTTTTGTTTGTTTGATTTTTAATAATTTATAACTGAAATCCTGATGTCTTCCAGATGGAGTGCTGTGGCTATGGGAAATGAAACAATGCTAAAAATCATGTCAGGAATGACCAGGCAGGTGAAAATAGGACTCCCACCTTGACGTCTCACTGTTTCCTCCAGGAAGAGGCATCCCCAGAGAACTCTCAAGGAGGATGGACCAACTGTCTGTTGAATATGGAGCTATCTACCTCAGGGGGTCCTGAGAAAGTACTCACTCTAAGGGAAAACCATCCACTGGCGCTTTCAGAGCTTTGGCCCAGGTTTGGTCCCTGGTCAGCGAGCTAAGATTCTGCAAGCCACGTGGCTCAGCTTAAAAAAAAAAGGAATGGTCCAGATTCACAAGGTGGCTCTCCAGACTCACCTAGTCACAGGGTGAGGGACTATGACAATAGTGGATAAAATCTCAAAGAATCAACTCACTAAAATCTCTTGTCAGACATCAACAATTCAGTGAAGCAATACTTTGTGGCTTGAAAGTGAAAGTCACTTAGAGGTGTCTGACTCTTTGTGACCCCATGGACTATAGCCTTCCAGGCTCCTCTGTCCATGGAATTCTCTAGGCAAGAATACTGGAGTGGGCAGCTGTTCCCTTCTCCAGCGGATCTTCCCAACCCAGGGATTGAACTCAGACCTCTCACACTGCAGGCATATTCTTAACCAGCTGAACTAGCGGGGAAGCCACGTTGTGGGTTATGTAATGACAACTGGGTGAAAGGCACTTGTTCTTCCTGAAGGTAGACTGTTGGAACCCAGAGAAGTGATGGAATGGATGTGGTAGCCCAGGCAGCAAGCTGAGGCAGTCTATGCTTGGAGAAGAGAAGCTGTAGAAGGCATCTTGCTTCCATTGTTCCCCTTTGGTTGTGATAGGAGAGGGCAGAAACAGTAGTCATCCCTCTGGGAGCTGGAGTGCAGAAGAAAACCACCAATGAGTCCAGGGAAGTGGACGTGGTGAGTTAAAGGACTCCTTCCTGAGCTCAAGTAAGCCAGTCCTTTGCTTCTCATCTCCTCTAAGAGGAAGGTGAAAAGGTGGAGTTGGGGGTTAGGAAGTGGGGACAAAGTCAAGCAAAGTTTACTTCAGATCTGGGCAGTGCATCCAAGTAACTTTTTGAGTTACACCCTGTTTGAGATCCCTTTCAACTGGGGAGTCATCTGAGGTGATCCTGGGCTTTCCTGGTGGCTCAGTAGTAAAGAATCCACCTGCAATGCAGGAGAATCAGGAGTCATGGATTCAATCCATGAGTCAAGAAGACCCCCTGGAGGAGGAAATGGCAACCCACTCCAATATTCTTGCCAGGGAAAATTCCATGGTCAGAGGAGCCAGGAGGGCTACAGCCCACGGAGTTTGAAAAGAGTTGGGACGTGACTGAGCAATTTAACACTGAGGTGGTCCTGGCACTTTCATCAACTTCATCACCTTAAAGAGTTCTTTTCAGGTACAGGTCTACCATGGAGACCTAGCTGCTTAATTCTGATTATTTTCCAGGTAATGCGTATTCAATGTAAAGTCAAGTTTACTCAGTGAAATAAAACAACACAGGATAATCAAGAGGCTTTAGTGAGCCCATCTCAGATTCATTTTCTTCATCTGTAAAAATAAGGTGCTTCTTAACATGGAGTGTGCAATAGAATCATCTGAGGAACTTAAAACTAAAACAACTATCTGAGCCTCATAAACACATACTGAGTTAGATAAAATGCATATGCATATTAAAAGAGCTCCATAGGTGTGTCCACCCACTGGTTAAAGACCACCAAACCTGATATTTTTGCAGGTTCCCATCTAACTTCAAAATGTTATTTGTCTTCACATATTTGTATATATTGCTTGTGAGAGATTAAACAAGCACAATATATATTAAAAGCCTTATGAATCTGCCTGCCTTCTAACTTAACAAATCCCTTTACAGAAATTTATCCCTCAGAAATTAGGTCATGTATACAAACATATATATTCAAAAATAATCATTCTTGATTATAAAAGCAAACTGTTGAAACAAAGGAGCAATTAACAGCAAGATTTAATTATGAGATAAATTATGGTATATCCCTAAAACAAATTAATGTATAGTCACTGGAAATTAAATTTTAAGAGAATAATTAGTGATGTGGAAAATGCTCATGATATGAAATGAGGAAAAGCAGATTTTAAAGTACATGTGAGTATAATCATATGTGATTATTAACATGTGTGAGAAATATGCTGAGGGAAAGAAGCTAGACACAATGGAGTACATACTGTGATTCCATTTATACAAAACTCTGGAAACAGCACGTCTGGTTGATAGTGACATAAAGCATTGTCTGCCTGCAGCAGGGAGCAGGGATGGAGGTGGACGGCAGTGGGGGACTCAAAGCGCCTGGCTGAAGTGATGGGGATGCTTTCATCTTGGTCGTGATGGTTACACAAGTGAGTGCACTTGAACACTGGAAACTGGTACATTTTATTGTATGAAAATACTACTTTACTCAAAACTACCGAGTGAAACTTTGCATAATATTTTCTATAAAAGGGTTTTTCTAAGTAGCTAAAATGTTAACTTCTAAAACAAGTAAACTTCTGAAACAAAACCATGAAAACATTCTCATTCTTTACTAAGGTACCTGCCTGTGCCTTAAAAACAAATTAGAAGTATGTAAGCATATAGATATGGTAGTTATTATATTTGGGTGCTGGAATCAGAGGGAAATTTTTTTCTTTATACTCCTCCAAAATTTCTATAATGTACAGTTTTATATTAAGCAAAGGATCATTTTAAAATTGATGTTTAGAAGATGTTAAGCTGAACGCCCAAAACAGAGAAGGAATGGGTGAGCTAACAGTTTAGAAAAACCTAGTTATTCTTGTCTTAGTAAAATGTGACCTTAAAAAACAAACAGCGATAACAACAGTGCGGTGTAAAGTGACCCAGTGGGAACGTGCACTTGAGCAGCGAGGGCAACAAACATAAACAGCCAGCAGCCTGCGTGGCCTCCGCTTCCTTCCCTGAGCCGGGCAGTGCCTGGGCCGGCGGCGGCAGGAACTCGGCCTATTTTTATTCAGGAACTGAGCCCCTGCGGCCTTCCGGAGCGGAGCTGGTGCCCCGCCGCCGGCCGCCCGCCCGCTCCCCGGCGTCCCCAGCCCTCCGCCCGCTGGCCTGCACGCCCCCTCATCACCGGCCCGTGCAGCGCCGCAGGTCGTAAAAAGGCGAAGTGCAAGCCGAGGATGAAGGAAATGACACAGGCCGCTGCCCGCGAACAAATACGCAGAGGGGAAAAAACACGGCTGGGAACCTGAACGAGGGTGCAGGAGAGGAAGTAAACAAGCAAACAGGCTCAAGGCTGAGATCGCCCCAAACGCACGCCCGCACTGAAGCCGTTTCTAGGGGAAAATGCTAGGCCGGCGGAAACGGAGAACTTCCCTGCTAGCCGCGACTTGACAAATGCCTTGTGAGCCCATTGACTGTGATGTCCTGGTTGGCTTTCTGGGTCTGTTAGCTCCAGACGAACCAGGTGGCTTAGATCCAGACAGATCTCGGCCGCTAACAGGGTCAACTTGGAATCCAAACCTAGACCTCCCTGCTGCGTTCTTGGGGGCGGGGCACCATTCTCAAGAGAATAAATACAATGAAAGGTGCCCTGGAGCGGTGCAGTGATCACTGGCCAGCCCTCATCTGTAAAATGGGATTCATCGTTCTTACTTCAGATTCAGTGGTATAGCTTAATGACATGATTATATACTTCAGTTTCTCTGGGGCTCTGGTCTAAATGAGATTATAATAATAGTTATATTGCCTCTTTTTCAGCTTCTGTGTTAGGGCTGCTTACATTTAAATTCTTAGAGATTTTTCTGCAGACTTAAATCATTTAGAGTTGTATTTACTGATCTGTCTTTTCCTAGAATGTAGATATGATTCCATCAGACAAGACTAGAAATACATTCAGATCAGAGACAACCCTTCTGTGTTGTAATTACTGTCCCCTTCAGTTCTGATGGAGAAGGAAATGGCAACCCACTCCAGTATTCTTGCCTGGAAAATTCCAAGGACAGAGGAGCCTGGCAGGTTCCATGGGGTCACAAAGGGTCAGACATGACTGAGTGACTAACACTTTCTTCCGTTTTGATACTTGGTTACCAGATCAAAAGATTTGTGTCAGACTTCATCTTCCCTTAGAATGAGTTCTTGACTAAGAATCCTCAGTCCTTCTGTAAGTGGGCTTCCACTGAGCATTAACCTTGGTCGTAGATGCAAAGTCACAGTGCCTGCCTATGTCAGGCTCTGTGGGAAAGAAACCTGTGCATCTCATCGTCCACCTGGAAACGTGGCTCACGTGAATGAAGACCAGGGAAAATGCCCTTCTCTGAGAATTGTTCAAAGTCTCTTCTCAGATGTCTGAACTTACGAGGATCCAGAGAGATTGTGAGGATTGAGGGGACAAAAGGAAAGGTCACATTTTGGTTTTCTTTTTCAGTACCGGTTAATAGTCACGTAGAGGCTCTAGGATTTATTCTTAGCATATTTCAACTATTCACCCCAGCATTAACCTCCTATTTATTAAACACTGATATTATGAGACAATTAGTTTAGCTTATTATTAAATCATAGCTAATAGACTAGTATTCATTGGAAGGACTGATACTGAAGCTCCAATACTTGGCCACCTGATGTGAAGAGCCGGCTCACTGGAAAAGAATCTGATGCTGGGAAAGACTGAAGGCAAAAGGAGAAGGGTGGTGGCAGAGGATGAGATGGTTAGATAGCATCACTGGCTCAACAGACATGAATTTGAGCAAACTCTGGGAGATAGTGAGGGGAAGGGAAGCCTGGCGTGTTGCAGTCCATGGGGTCACAAAGAGTCAGACACAATTTAGTTACCGAACAACAACAGCAAATAATCCACCAGAAAGGAGGCATGCATTTCAACCTCTCGGAGGGAACAATCAGTGGAAATCTAACATTTTCTTCATCTGCAAATAACTTCAAGATTAATACCATATTTCACATAATCACCTGGAGTTCAAACTTCTGAGATATTCTGTTGCATCCAATCCCTGTGAAGAATGTGCCAGAGAAGTCCCTCCACCCCAGGGCCCAGAGCCCGCAGAGAGCAGAACAGGATGACTCACAGTTGTCCCTGGGCCCACCTCAGAGCTGGCCCAAAGAGAGCGCTCAGTAAATGTCATCACGTGACCTTCAGCGCTTCTTTCAGTGAGTGTGTGGGGCAGGCAGAGGAATAGCACACAGCAAAGGCCCCCACTTCCTTGGAGAAGCCTGGTACAAAGGGAAGTTTGTAATACCTTCAAAAGAGCAAGGAGTTGTAAGACCTTTAAAAGTTAGGAGATGCAGAAATCTGAACTATTTCTGACTGTTACTTGAGGTAAAATAAATAACAATTGTCAAGCAATGACAAAGAAGGAGAAAATGCCATAAATGGGGGGAAAAAATCAATTTCAGTGTCAAGGAGCAGAGGGGTTCAAAGAAATGAAACAAATTACTACTGCAATTTTTTAAAAAAAGTTAGAATTTACAAACGTAAATGAAAAGATTGACTCCGTACAAGTTTACCAAAAGTTGTGGAATCCTAGTGATTGGGATGTCAGTAAGTAACAAGCTGAGGCTGTTTTGTTTTGTTCTTTTAATGTAACATGATATTCAATTATTACAGAATCAAAGATCCCAGAATAAACACTTCCATATGGAATGTGTAGTTGGAATATATAAATATGTAATGGGAAATAATTATCCATTTGTTAAAGACTCTCATCCTATTGGTAGTTGAACATCTAAGTGAGATGAGAAAAAGCTGGTCACTATAAGAAAACAAAGATACGGATTTAGAATAGCAAACCTAAGAGTAAGACTGATAGAGAGTTCCTATTGTTTTAACTCAGGAAAGCAAGGGCTGAGAGATGATTTAATATGTGTCTCCAGTCTATAAAGGGTCATTATCTGGTGGTTTATGACCATCTGTTCTTTACCTCCCCTAAGGATGGAAAAGAGGAAATGAGCTTAAACTACAGGAAAATAAATTTAGGCTAGACCAAAGGGACTTCCAGACTAAGGTCTGTGCAACATTGCAAGCCTGAGTGGTTGTGGCATTTCCTCCCCTAACCTCATCTGGGAACAGACAGGAGGCATTTACCCATCTGGGATGAATTCTACATTGCCCAGAGGGGATAAATCCGTGAATATTTTCAGACTGTAAATATTATTGATGTCACTTTGATGTAACTTATTCTCTTCTGCCTTAAAGCTTTGGTCTGCATAGAAGTCCTTCTTACACCTTAAGTAAAGGGTTTATCTGTTGACTTCACTGACCCATGAACTTTCCATTGACTCAGCACTAACATGTGGACTTGTCCGTTCACATCCTTCTGTTCTGTTACCCAAACTCTTCCTACAATAAAACCTTAAGCGTCCCCTTGCTTGGCACCTGCCCATATCTGCAGGCCTCATAAAGCCCCAGAGTCTCGGCAGGCTGTACCAGGCTGGCATTCCCTCCTGCCTTAACTGTGCAAAGCCTGACCTGGCTCCTCCCCACCGATTTCTGTTCACATGCACCTACTTCTCTCCAGGATGCTGTTACCTTCCTTGTCTGGGTGGACAACTAGGAAAATTTCAATTCCCTACTCAAATGTTTCAGCCTTTCAAAAGGTCTTCTGTCTTTCCTACCGAAACCTACATTCTCCTCCCCCAGATTACAGTCCTTTCAGCACTTAGAGGCCCAGGGAGAATTTAGCATGTATTATGGTGAGCTTTAGTCCGCATTTCCATCAAGCTATAGTAGTAGACATAAGAGCAAAAATAAAGATAATTTTGATCCCCTATTGCCCTACTGGCCAATAAATGTTTATTAAATAGCAAGAAGAAAGAATAAGTGAATGATAGTTAAACAACTGTGAGGCTGTTCTCTAACATTAAGAGTAAAAATTATTACCACTGGTGAAAACTAAAACTGTAGTAGAGCAATAGAAAAAACTTGAGGATTGCTTTCATTTTATTTCTAATTGTTTTATTCCCAAGTCAAGCATTGATTTACATTTGATACTCTGCTTGGGTTAGTGCTGTTAACAAATAAGTATTTGCTGATGATATAAGCTAGTACTTGCATTTGTAATGTTTTCCTGGCCTTTGCTGATATTACTGATATCTGAGCTTTAGCCAACTTTTATATATATATATATCTCGCTTCGGCAGCACTATATATATATAATGAGCTTCTGTGGTAGCTCAGACAGTAAGAGCATCTGCTTGCAATTCAGGAGACCTGGGTTCAATCCCTGGGTCCGGAAGATCCCCTGGAGAAAAAAATGGCAACCTACTCCAGTATTCCAGCCTGGAAAATTCCATGGATGGAGGAGCCTCGTAGGCTACAGTCTATGGGGTCGCAAAGAGTCAGCCACGATTGAGTGACTTCACCTTCACTTTCAAGCATAGAAATCTTTCACGGAAACTAAAATATGTTTTTGTTAAGCAGCACTTTGTGAAGCAATGTTTGAAAGCTGGGTAAGGGAAAAGTAATTTCATAAGATAAAGTTAACAATAAAAATATTCAATTTTACTTTCATTTAAATTCATTTTATTAATACTTCAGTTAAATAAATACATGGGCTTCCCTGGTGGCTCAGATGGTAAAGCATCTACCTGCAATGCAAGAGACCTGTGTTCGACCCCTGGGTTGGGAAGATCCCCTGGAGAAGGAAATGGCAACCCACTCCAGTATTCTTGCCTGGAGAATTCCATGGTCATAGGAGCCTGATAGGTTATAGTCCATGGGGCTGCTAAGAGTTGGACACGACTAAGTGACTTCACTAAATAAATACATACTCTCCACTTCACTGAATTCTCAGACCTGGATATTTGGAAAGTTTGATGATAAAATAAAGATTCTGTTCTCAGAAAGCTTACAATCTAGGACAGGAAAGACACCTGCACAAATGACAGTAATATGAGGGAAGGTGCAATCAGAGAAAAACTCACATGGAGTGACAGGGACCAAACAGTGGGCAGAAGAGGCCTTCTGAGAACGTGGCATTTGAAACGGGTGTCTAAGACTGAAATGGATTTCAACAGGAGTTGGGTTTGATAGGTTAATCCACAAAGAGCAGGAGCCAGCAGGGTAATTAGGGTGTCTTCGGAAAAGTCAAGACAGCGAGGCTGGGACACACATAACTCAGTCTGAAGGAAAGATAAGCCAACATACTGATGATGAAGATGAGGATTTGGGGGCTTAACTCAATAGTTGATGGAGAGATGCTGAAGGTATTGATTAGGAGAGTGATCAACACATGTGGATGTCCTGAAATAGGAGGAAAGAAGTAGAGGAGACTGATGACCACAGTCTATTTGAGAAACAATAAGACCTGGATGATAACAGGAAACATTGGAATGACAAAGGGAAAACCAACCCAAGATATTTTGTAGAGAAAGAATAAAATCTACAGAATTAGCCCACTACTGGATGAAATGTGAGAAAGAACTCACAGAGAGAGTCCAAAAAGGGTCTGAGAGTCCCATCTGGGTCCCAGGGAGAACAATGCCGCAAATTAACACAATATGGAAACTGCAGGGGAAGAGATATTAACTGAGTTTACGTACAAGGGTCAAATGCTAATAGAACATGCAGATGAAACTACTCAGCACACACTGCTAAAGCTGGGCCTCTCCTAGGCAGCTTAGGGTAGAAACCTGAGAGTTCTCTTCATAGAAACGATGCCTGCAGGTATGGATTTTCCTCTTTGGAGGTCTCTACACTTTGCAGGAGGCACAATTTGCTTCATTTCTCTTTTACTGACGTTCAGGAACTAGATCATCAGCATTTTCAGCTCTAAGACATGTGCTAAAAGCAAACACAAAATACATTTATGAAGCCTTTAAAATATATGAAGTTCTCTATAAATGTACAATGTAAATTGATAATTATAGCTCTGTTCTGGATCATGGGCAAATAGGAAACAGAAGACTAGAATGGTAATTAAAAAGAGATTAAATTATTCACAATGATGTGCGTGTGTGTGTGTGAGAGAGAGAGAGAGAGAGAAACAGAGAGAGAATGAGGGAATGTGAATGTATTTTTCAGTACTTGGTGTGAAAATGCATCAATTTTTCCTTATTCTGAGGGTTGGAAAAAGTTCATGTTTTGAGAAGGGTTACTTTTATATGCTATAGTCTTTGTAATCTGACACCTACAAGACAGTGTTTAGATGTATGCAATAAAATTGCACTTTTTGAGAAGCCATTTCTTTGCTTCCTTCTGATAGTTCTTCAGCTTGACATAAGGCTTAATACCCAGGTGAGAAACGATAAAATACATTTTACAAGCGTAAGGCACTCAAGAAAAAAGACTTTTCTTCCTATTATTTGTTCTCTGTTCTGTGTGGTTTTATTTTTTCCAATTCTGAAAGTCTCAAGGTTAACTTTCTTTCATAAACCAAAGTGGAATCACGGCTACCCTGAGTGTAGTCAGGTCTCTGACCGTGCTGTTTTTCACTACAGTGACATAAAACATGTATATCATTTATTTTCTTTTACTACTAGTAAGATGTTACTTTTCTCACATGTAAAAATCAACTTCCTCTTCATTCATTAATTTAATCTCCATATTAATGATTATAACTAGAAAATACTTCTTTTCTACATAAAACATATGAAAAATCTCTTGTCTATGAACCTGTCTGACAAGCTCATTAAAAGATACTTACATTGTAGTGGGGATGCCCAGCTGGCCTTCTTAATAAGCTCTTCTATTTCTGAGTATGTACCTTTAATAAGTTAAACAGGTACTTCATGAATAAATGAAATTAACTTAATAATTCCTGGTGTGAACAGGGTTGCTTGGCCTTTTAAGGATTTCTGGCATTGCTGTGAAAGCCACAAAGACTGTGAACTTTCCCATATGTATTTGAAGATGAAAACAATGGCAATGATGATTGGCCTGGAAAAATCATTTTAAAATGTGTTTAATAAGGATCCATCAATGACATTGAATGACCCAGAATGAGTTTTCAGTTCTCACATGATTTAAAAACACTGTTCTAGCACCATCATCTGGACAACCTCAGTCGTTCCAAAAACACAACATTAGTAAAACACCCCTATACTCATTTTCTTTAAAAACACAGACTATACTCTGGTTTTAGTAAATTTTTTTTAGGTTTAAGTATCATATCATTATTATTTATCATTCTTTCAAAATATCTGACAATTTTCTCAGAGTATGATACCAAAAACGAAACATCAATAAAAATGAAGTCAAGAATTCCTAAATAAAATGAGCAATTGTTTCACAATTTCCCCTCAATTTTTAGCAAAGTTATCATAATGTTGTAGTGCAAAATTTTATCTCACAAAGGCTGATGTGACCTTTGAGGCTTATAGTAATAAATAGTTGTGGAGGAACTGCAATAGAGAAGCATCTTAAAGTAAACTGAATCTGTTTTGGATATAGATTCATTTGTATTTTTTTTAGTTTCCACATATAAGTGATAAAATACAGTATCTGTCTTTGTCTGATTTATTTCACGAAGTAAAGTAATCTCTAGATCCATGCATGCTGCTGCAAATGACAGAATTGTGTGTGTGTGTATGGTGGTAGATTAGTTGCCAGGTCACGTTCAATTCTTGTGACCCCTTGGTTCCTCTGTCCATGGGATTCTCCAGGCAAGAATACTGGAGTGAGTTGCCATTTTTCTTCTCTTGAGTCTCCTGTATTGGCAGACAGGTTCTTTGCCATTAGTGCCACCTGGGAAGCCCATAAGTGATACCATGTCATACATGGAATGACATACATTTTTTTACACTGCCTATCTTATTTCACCTAGCATAATGCCCTCATTTCATCACTGTTGTCACAAAAAGCAGGATTTCCTTCCTTTTCTTAAGACTGCATAGTAAGCCTATGTGTGTGTGTCTCTGTAATATACACATATCTATATCTATGCATGTGCATGCCCAATAAGTTGCTTTAGTCATGTCCAACTCTGTGTGACCCTTTGGACTGTAGCCTGCCAGGCTCCTCTGTCCATGGAATTTTCCAGGCAAGGAAACAGGAGTGGGTTGCCATGCCCTCCTCCAGGGTATCTCCCTTAACCAAGGATCGAACTTGAGTTTCCTGTATTGTAGGCAGATTCTTTACCTTCTAAGCTACCAGGGAGGCCGTGTGTGTGTGTGCGTGTGTGTGTGTGTGTGTGTGTGTGTGTGTGTATTCTATATCCATTCATTTGTCAATAGGCAATTGGTTAGCAACCATGTCTTGGTTACATAGAAAACAAATTATGGTCATCAAAGATGAAATGGAAGGGAGGAGAGACAAACTATCAGTGTGGTATTAACAGATATGAACTACTATGTGTTATATAAAATAGATAAGAAACAAGGATATACTATATAGCACAGAGCATTATACCCATTATCTCACAATAAGTTATAATGGAGCATAATCTGCAGAAACACTATGCTATATACCTGAAACTGACATGATATTGTAAACCAACTATATGTCATTGGAAAAAAAATAATAAAATAAATGGTAGGTCGGATATGGCAGAGGATTGTGGAGCAGGGAACACTTTACCTAATAGCAGAAGGCATGCCAACATATCCACATGTTAGCATGAAGATCAATACTCTTAAAATTAAGCTTTTCATTTTGAAATCATTGAAGACTCACATGTAGTTGTAAGAAACAGTACAAAGAGATCTCAGGAATCCTTTACCTGGTTTCCACAGTGGTGACATCTTGCACAGCTATAGAACAGTAACACAACCAGGAGGATGTGGACATCGATACTGTCAAGATATGATACACTTACACCACTACACGGATTTCTCATGTAAGCTTTTGACACTGGCTTTTTAGAAAAGATCAACTTTTTAATGTATTTAATCTTGATGTACATTTTAAAAGGAATCTATTCAGTTTTTCCATAAACCAATCATGGCATCAAATACAATTGTATTTGTATACTTATATTAACATTCTGCATAATTTTTTACTAGTTTATACAGGGACAAAACACACATAGAATGAAGCTTCTGGATTATGTTAAACAGCACTATACCTCACTTTCATCAGAGTATGGACACCAGAAGAGGAAGAAGATATGGGAGGACGGAGGGGAAGGGCAGGCATGGGCAGCAGTTACGTTACTGATCTAAACAAAATTTTCTAAACCAGATTATGCCGTCAATCAAAATGGTCCAACCAATGTAGATTTCTCAAAATCCCCAGTGGGGAGAGTGATCCTATAATTGTATACATATATATTACTCTGTAAAAACCTTTTGGGCTTATGTGAAACAGATTGCCTGTCCAGGTTCGATGCATGAGACAGGGTGCTCAGGGCTGGTGCACTGGGGGATGGGGACACATGTACACCCATGGCTGATTCATGTCAATGTATGGCAAAAACTACTAAAATATTGTAAAGTAATTAGCCTCCAATTAAAATAAATTAATTTTTAGAATTAAAAAAATAAAGCTTTTGAGCTTTTCTATATGCCACGTGCACTCAGGCCATAGTTTAAGGGTGATGGGACCAAGATCTTCATCAACGCTCAACAGTTCCAAGTATAAACAGAACTTGAGGACAGACATTGTGGAAAACAGCTGCATTCCTTATCTGCAGTAAATAGTCCATGAATTTCAAGACAACCATTCAGAAGCAATTAGTTAAAAACCTGGGATTGTTAGAAAGGTTCTGTGTGTTACATCCCAAGTCTATTACCCTCAGAGGCTTTCAACCTCTGGAAGCTATGAAGGGAACAGAAAGCTCTAGTTTCAAAACCATTCTTATTCTCTTCAACCCAACCAAGTATATTGGCAAGGAAGAAAGCAGCCTGACACTATAGACATGCCACAGAGATGACATTTCCAAGTTTTGGAGGACAGCTTGGGCTTATCATTATCCATGGAAATGAAGAAATAAATGTCTTACCTTTTTCTGTCCTTCTTTCCATTGAAAATCCTATGGATGAAACTAAATTAAGGAAAAGGTTTGCACTTATCCCTGTTCCCTGGGGTTCTCCTTCCTGCTCACCTCTGCCCATGCCTCTACAACTAAATCCCCCTCTTCTCCTGCCTGGGTTATCGGGGTCACTCACGCTCTGGTTCTCTTCTAATCCAGAAAATCCTCCAGGCTCTTGCCCATCATCACCCTTGCTCCTGGGGTGGTCCCGTGGGCATGAACTCTGCGTCCCAGCTGCCGCTCAGTCGGCTGTATTGACTTGGAGCCTGACGACGGGATCCCATCTGGGACTGCCCCGGAGCTGCTTTATCAACCGTAGTAGCCACTCTGCTGTTTGTCGCTGCTCGTTTGCCCCCAGGTGTTCTGCTGGATCTGCTCTGATCCTAACTAGTCAGCTGTGCAGAGGACTAGCTGGTGGGAGGATAGGATGGTGGGGATCGGACGGGCTTCACGGAATAGCTACCTGGGGGAGGCTGGGCTGCTTGTAAGCCTTCGTGCTAGATTTGAGGTTGCCTTGTCTCAGGAGGTTTGCAACCATCCTACAGTCCTGCAGGCCAGCTGTCGCCCCAAGGCTGGGTGAGCAGACTGAGTGCCACATGCAGACAGCTGTGTAAGAGGCCCGGGGGGTCGTAACTGTAGCCGTGGTGGCATCACAAGCCCCGGGGCCGTGCCCCTGGACAGGCTGACAACGCGCCTGCGCGCCCAGGGAGAGTCTGTCCATGAGAAGTCGTGTAGGCGGTCTACACATAGGGCGCAGTGGTCTGATCCTGAATAAGGGTGACATCAGGGGGCTGTTCAAAGGGCCCATTGCTTCGTTGCCCATATGCCCGGGTGGTCTGGGCACATCCTTGAGTGGGGTAGCTGGTGGAAGCACTGTGGCCTGCTGGGCTTGGTTGTGCTCCTGTTATGCGTGGTCACTATCTCCCCTTCCTTCTCTTCTCAGCCTTCCTCTTCCTCTCTCACTTCCTCCTGGTGCTGCAGGCACAGACCTGAAACCCGCAGTCCTGGGCACTACACTGCGCCGGCCAGCAGGGGTGGAGGAAGCAGGGGTGGACCACAGCGTTCTCTGATGTGCTCTGGAGATCCGTCCAGGTTGTGAGTGTGCTGTTGGTGAATAGCATTCCACCACTTGTCCAACGAATTTCCCATTTAAGGACAAATGGGTTGTTTCCAGTTGGGAACTACTATTAGTAAAACTGCTATAAAAATTTTTTCACTGGTTCTTTTGTGTGAACACATCTCTATTTCTCTAGGATAAATGCCTGGGAGTTAAAATACTGGGTCATATGGAAGTTGCATGTTTAGTTTTTAAAGAAATTCCAAACTATTTTCCAGAGTACCTGTGCTAGTTATATTTACACCATCAAAGTGTGAGTGATCCAGGGTCTCTGCATCTTCCCCAGCATTTAGTGTTGCCTACTAGGCATTTATTTAAGCCATCCTAATATCCTAGTGTATATTAATATCAGGGCTTCCCAGGTGGCTCAGTGGTAAAGAGTCTGCCTGCCAAGCAGGAAATATGGGTTGGATCCCGGGGTTGGGAAGAGCTCCTGGAGAAGGAAATGGCAGCTTACAATATTTTATCTGTACCTGTCTTCTCATATTAGCAACAGGGTCTTTCACAGGTTCATTGCTTTTATAAAGTCAATTTTTAGTTTTTCTTTTATGGATTATGGTTTTTATGACAAGTTTTAAAACTATTTGACTAGTCCTAGCTTTCAAAGATCTCCTGTTTTCTTCCAAAAGTTTTGTAGCTTTATATTTTGGATTTAAGTCTGTGATCCATTCTGAGTTAATTTTTTATATATATTTAGGTCGAATTTTTTTTATATTTTTTTCTAATGGAAGTCCAATTGGTCAAATACCAGTTTGTTGAAAGAAAGTGTCTTTCTTCCAGTTAATTGCTTTTGCATCTTTGTCAAAAATCACCTGGAGTGGGTCTATTTCTGGGTTCTCTGTTCTGTTCCTTTGATCTATGTGTCTATCTTTCTGCCAATATTATACAGTTTTGATTACTGTAGCTATATAATAATTCTTAAAATTGGGTAAATCCTATTTTTCTCTTATCAAAATTGTTTTAATTATTCTAGTTCCTTTGGGTTACCATGCTAGTTTTAAAATACTCTTGTGTGTATTTACAAAAATTAGTTCATTGCTAGGATTTTGATGAGAGATGTGTTCAATTTGTATGCCATTTGGAGACAGTTGACAGCTTTACTATATTAAGTCTTCCAATCCTTTGACACTGTATTTCTTTACATTTATTTAGATCTTTTATTTTTTTCATAAGTGCTTTGTAGTTTTGAGTGTAAGTCCTGTGCATACTTTATTACATATACATCAAAGTATTTAATTTTTTTTTCTTATAAAAGTATTTTTTAATAAACTGATGTATTTCAATGTTGTTAACATGATAGCCCAATGCTATATCAAGGTAGCAAAAGTGAAGATTCCTGGTATTTTTTCATATAAACACTATGAATGACAGTACATTTGCATTCAAATTCACAAGAAATAAATCTTCAGGTTCATGAAGATTCTCCAACTGCTGTTAACACCTTTCAAGTATTTAATTTTTGAGCAATTGAAAATGTTATGTATTTTTTGTATTGGTTTCAATGTATTTATTGCTAATATATATAAATACATTGGATTTTTGTGTGTTGATCTTCCATATTGTGACTTTACTGAACCCACTTATTTCTTGGAGTTTTTGCTAGATTTCCTGAGTTTTTTTATTGAGGCAATGGCATCATCCACCATTTCTTCCTTTCTGGTTAGTATGTCTTTTATTTGATTTTCTTACTTTAATCCCTGGCTAGAACATTCAGTATTATGTGAAATAAGAGTGATGAGAGTTATATCCTTATTTTATTTTTTATATTAGGAGGGAAAACATTCAGTTTTGCAACATTAAGTATAATGTTGAATTATAGGAGTGTAGTATTTTTGTATTTGTTCTTGATAAATTTGAGGAAATTTTTTTCTTTTTCTACTTTTCTAAGAATTTTCATTATGAATGAGTATTAAATATCATTCAGTGTTTTTCATGCATTGACTGATGTGGTCATATTCTTTAGCCTGTTAATGTGCTGGATTCCATTGGTTGATTTTCAAATACTGAATCAGCCTTGCATCTGTGAAATATGCACATTTAGCATTTAGCATATTTAGTTAAATATACACATTTAGCAATGGTTTATATGTACTTTTTAATATATCACTAAAAATCTGTTTCTAATATTTTGTTAAGGATTTCAATATTAATTTACATCCTAGATACTGGTCTATGGTTTTCTTTAATTTTTCTTGCATTTTTCTTGCATTTTGTGGGGGAAGAGAGAAATGCCTTTATCTGGTTTTGGTTTCAGAGTAATAATAGTGTCATAAAATGAACTGGCAAGTATATCCTCCTCTCTGTTTTCTGGAAAAGACTGTGTAAAACTGGTGTTAGTTATTTTTTAAAGGGTTGAGAGAATTCTCCAGTGAAACTATCTGTGTCTCAAAATTTCTTTTATGGAAGTTTTAAAGTTATAAATCCAATTACCATTATGGCTGTTGGTCAATTTAAATTATCTGTTTCATATTAGGTGAATTGTATTAGTTTGTGTTTTTGAGGAATCAGTTCACTGCCTCTAAACTGTCAAATGTGTACATGTAGAGCTTTTCATTGTATTTCCTTACTATCCTTTTGATATATGCATGATCTGCAATAATATTCCCTATTTCGTTCCTCAGTTCAGTTCAGTTCAGGAGCTCAGTCGTGTCTGACTCTCTGTGACCCCATGAAGCACAGTACGCCAGGCCTCCTTGTCCATCACCAACTCCCGGAGTCTACTCAAACCCATGTCCATCGAGTCGGTGATGCCATCCAGCCATCTCATCCTCTGTCGTCCCCTTCTCCCTCTGCCCCCAATCCCTCCCAGCATCAGGGTCTTTTCCAATGAGTCAACTCTTCACATGAGGTGGCCAAAGTATTGGAGTTTCAGCTTCAGCATCAGTCCTTCCATTGAATAGTCAGGACTGATCTCCTTTAGGATGGACTGGTTGGATCTCCTTGAAGTCCAAGGGACTCTCAAGAGTCTTCTCCAACACCACAGTTCAAAAGCATCAATTCTTCAGCACTCAGCTTTCGTTATAGTCCAACTCTCACATCCATACATGACCACTGGAAAAACCATAGCCTTGACTAGATGGACTTTTGTTGACAAAGTAATGTCTCTGCTTTTTAATATGCTGTCTAGGTTGGTCATAACTTTCCTTCCAAGGAGTAAGTGTCTTTTAATTTCATGGCTGCAATCACCATCTGCAGTATTTCATTCCTGGTTCTGCTAAATTTCATCTTTTTTCCCCCACTTTGTTCATCTTGTTGGAGGTTCATTGATTTTTTTCAAAGAACCAACTCTGTTTCTTTTCTTTATTAATTTTTTTTTCTTTTCTTTATTGATTTCTACTCTTATCTTTATTATTTTATTCCTTCTGCTTATTTGGGGTTTATTTAGCACTTTTTTCTAGGTCTTGAATTGGAGTTATAAATTTTAGACTTTTCACATTTTCTCCTCCAAAATTTCCAAAATTGAGCAAAATTTCCCCTTCAGGAGTGCTTTAGCTTTGACCTGCAAATTGTAATGTCTCATATTTTCATGTTCATTCCATTCCATGAATTTAAAAATTTTTCCTCTTCAGATTTTTTTCTTTGACCTATGTATTATTTAGTAGCATGTTTTTTAATTTCCAGGTGTTTGGAAATTTTTCTTTTATCTTTCTTGTATTGATTTACAGTTTCATCCCATTGTGGCCAGAGAATACACTGTATGATTTCAATTATTCTATGTGTTGAAGTTTGTTTCCTGGCACAGTATATGGTTGATCTGGGTTTATATTCTATGAGCCCTTGAAAAGAACATGAATTTTGCTATTGCAAGATGGAGATGGTTGGATGGCATCACTGACTCGATGGACATGAGTTTGAGTAAGCTCTAGGAGTTGGTGATGGACAGGGAAGACTGGCGTGCTGCAGTCCTTGGGGTTGCAAAGAGTCAGACATGACTGAGCGACTGAACTGAACTGAGTATCCTCCCTGTATCATTATATTTGAATTTTTTATAGACAGCACATTGCTAGGTCATGTTTTTAGCCCCCCTACCGATGTCTTTTTTCATTATCTTTTTCCTCCTGTTGTTTCCTCCTTTCATCTGTTCTGCCTCAGATACACAGGCCTTTGCTGCTTTTCCTCTGACTGAATAGGCATGTTTCCCTCAGGGCTTTGGCTTTCGCTGGTGCCTCTGCCAGGTAAGGTGTTTCCCCTCACATAGCTTGTCCTGGCATTCTCCTAAGGGTTGCCCAAAATCACCACCCCATATAAAAACAGAAATTAAAAAAAAATTAAAATTAAAAAAAAAAAAACAGAAATTACCACTCTCACCACACTTCCTCTTCCCCTTCTCCAATTTGTCTCTTAGCAGTTGTTTCTAACACACACATGTTTTTCTTATTCCTTTTATTTGCCATCTATATCTTCTACAATAATAAAAGCTTTACTACTGAGTTTCCAGTGCCTAGAGCATGGCCTGACTCACAGGAAGTGCTTGATACTTTGGTAAATGAGTAAGAGGATTAAAGAACTGACCCTAGCGGCTCTCCAGCTGTGTCTACGCATTCCTTCACTCTCGTTTGTTCCCCAGCAGCACTGACCAGCTTTCACATCATCCCACAAGACACAGTTTGGAATTGGGCCCCAGACCTCCGCATATGCAGCTCCCTTGCCTGGAATCTGTCTTCCTCCTCATCCCCACCCCTGCTCTCCACTAAGCCAACTCAAGCAGCAGTCAACACTGGCTGGAGAGGCTTCCTCTGACCCCTTAGACTAGGTCAAGTTCGTCAGAGAGAGATTTGTTGAGCACAGGTGATCACATTTTCTAATTAATATTTGCTTGGTGGATTATTTGATTAATGTGTGTCTCTTCCACTGAACATTAAGATCTATGAAGACAGAGACTATGCCTGATTGGCTCAGCATTATACCCCTAGCCCTTTGCTCAGTAGCTGACACATAGTAGATAATAAATATTTTCCAAGTGAATGAAACAACGAATCTTTGATAAATGAGTTCTTATTTTTAAATGATTTAGCTTCCAGCAATGATGAGATAGATTAAGAGTGGAAAGAGGAGTACTTTTGTAACTGTTGGCTACAGAGGATTCTCATGTCTATAGAAGTTAAGCTAAACAGATAACAGAATGTTTGGGTCCATGAGTGTGTCAGTGAAGCGGGCATTGGATCTCTTCTCTTCGTGAAGTTCAAGTTAGCTGCTGAGACCTAGAGGAAGTGTTGTGAAGATACTCATGTTTCTAATCCACAGCACTATTGACATTTTGAAATGAATGTTTCCTTGTGATGTGGTTTGTGCTATGCATTATACAGCGTTCAGCAGCATGCCTGGCCCCCACCCACCAGATGCCGGTTTCACCTTCTGCCCTCAGGTATGACAACCTGATTGCCTTGCTGTTGTTGCGTCACTAAGTCATGTCGAACTCTTTGCAACACCATGGACTGTTGAATGCCAGGCTCCATGGGGTTTTCCAAGTAGGAATACTGAAGTAGATTGCCATTTCCTTCTCCAACCTAGGGATATTTCAACCTAGGGATTGAATACAGATCTCATGCATTGGCGGATAGATTCTTTACCACTGAGCCACCAAGGAAGCCCCTGATTTTCTCGAGATGTTGCCAGATTTCCTGGGGAGCAAAATTGCCCCTGGCTGGCAACACCATGATAGATTTTAAGATTTGAGAAGGTTTGAAAAAAATACGAGGAATGAGAGAGTGTAGAGAGCTCATAAATGAGGAACAAAGTGAGTGTAACTATAGTTGAACTGAACAATGACAACTTGAAACATCTGACAACCATGCTAATCTGTAAGCGCCTGAAGAACTATGGACGGAGGTTCATGACATTGCACAAGAGGCAGTGATCAAGACCATCTTCAAGAAAAAGAACCGTAAAAAGGCAAAATGGTTCTCTGATGAGGCCTTAAAAATAGCTGAGAAGAGAAGAGAAAGCAAAGAAGAAAAGGAAATTATACCCATTAGAAAGCAGAGTTCCAAAGAAAAGCAAGGAGAGATAAGAAAGCCTTCCTCAGTGATCAATGCAAAGGAATAGAGGAAAACAATAGAATGGGAAAGACTAGAGATCTCTTCAAGAAAACTAAAGATACCTAGTGAATATTTCATGCAAAGATGGGCACAATAAAGGACAGAAATTGTATGAACCTAACAGAAGCAGGAGATAATAAGAAGAGGTGGCAATAACGCACAGAAGAACTATACAAAAAAGATCTTCATGATCCAGAGAACTGTGATCACTTACCTAGAGCCAGACATCCTGGAATGCAAATTCAAGTGGGCCTCAGAAAGTATCACTGTGAATAAAGCTACTGCAGGTGGTGAAATTCCAGTTGAGCTATTTCAAATCATAAAAGATGATGCTGTGAAAGTGCTGCACTCAATATGCCAGCAAATTTGGAAAACTAAGCAGTGGCCACAGGACTGGTAAAGGTCAGTTTCCACCAATCCCAAAGAAGGGTAATGCCAAAGAATGCTTGAACTACTACACAATTGCACTCATCTCACATGCTAGTAAAAAGTAATGCTCAAAATTCTCCAAGCCAGGCTTCAGCAATACATGAACCATGAACTTCCAGATGTTCAAGCTGGATTTAGAAAAGGCGGAAGAACTAGAGATCAAATTGCCAACATCCACTGGATCATCGAAAAAGCAAGAGAGTTCCAGAAAAATATCTACTTCTGCTTTATTGACTACACCAAAGCCTGTGACTGTGTGGGTCAGAACAAACTGTGGAAAATTCTTAAAGAGATTGGCATACCAGAACACTTTACCTGCCTCCTGAGAAATCTGTATCCAGTTCAAGAAGCAAAGGTTAGAACCGGACATAGAACAGCAGATTGGTTCCAAATTGGGAAAGGAGTACATCAAGGATCTATATTGTCACCTCGCATATTTAACTTAGATGCAGATTACATCATGCAAAATTCTGGGCTGGATGAAGCACAAACTGGAATCAAAATTGCAAGAAGAAATATCAATAACCTCCGAAAGGCAGATGACACCACCCTTATGGCAGAAAGCAAAGAAAACCAAAGAACCTCTTGATGAAAGTGAAAAAAGACAGTAAATAAGTTGGCTTAAAATTCAACATTCAGAAAACTGGGATCATGACATCCAGTCCCATCACTTCATGGCATATAGATGGGGAAACAATAGAAACTGACACTTTATTTTCTTGGGCTCCAAAATCACTGTAGATGGTGACTACAGCCATGAAATTAAAAGATGCTTGGTCCTTGGAATAAAAGTTATGACCAACTTAGACAGCATATTAAAAAGCAGAGACATTACTTTGCCAACAGAGGTCTGTCTAGTCAAAGCTTTGGTTTTTCCAGTAGTGGTGTATGGATGTGAGAGTTGGACTACAAAGAAAGCTGAAAGCTGAAAAATTAATGCTTTTTGACTGTGGTGTTGGAGAAGACTCTTGAGAGTCCCTTGGACTTCAAGGAGATCCAACCAATCCATCCTAAAGGAAATCAGTCCTGACTATTCAATGGAAGGACTGATGCTGAAGCTGAAACTCCAATACTTTGGCCACCTGATGTGAAGAACTGACTTCTTGGAAAAGACCCTGATCCTGGGAAAGTTTGAAGGCAGGAGGAGCAGGGGACAGCAGAGGATGAGATGCTTGGATGGCATCACTGAGTTGATGGACATGAGTTTGAGTAGGCTGCAGGAGTTGGTGATGCACAGGGAAGCCTGGTGTGCTGCAGTCCATGAGGTCACAAAGAGTTGGACACAACTAAGCCACTGAACTGAACTGAACTGAACTGAGTGAATTTGTAGTGCACCAAAGTATCAGTATATGTGACTACACTGTTTGCCCCAGCAGTGCATAGTGACATGGATAAAAAGTGAAAAATGCAACTAATGGACTGATCTAGGTTTGGAATTTCTGCTAGCTTTAGCCAGTGAAACAAACATATGAGGAAACAAGGTATTAATATATTTGATTAGGCTTTTGATAGATACGAGTTACAGGGAGAGGTAGAAAGAGACATAGCATAATATTCAGTTCAGTACAGTTGCTCAGTCCTGTCCGACTCTTTATGAGCATATGGACTGCAGAACACCAGGTGTCCCTATTCATCACCAACTCCTGGGGCTTGATCAAACTCATGCCCATCGCGTCAGTGAAGCCCTCCAACCATCTCATCCTCTGTCATCCCCTTCTCCTCCCACCTTCAATCTTTCCCAGCATCAGGGTCTTTTCAAATGAGTCAGTTCTTCACATCAGGTGGCCAAAGTATTGGAGTTTCAGCTTCAGCATCTGTCCTTCCAATGAATATTCTGGACTGATTTCCTTTAAGATGAACTCCTTGCCATCCAAGGGACTCTCAAGAGTCTTCTCCAACACCACAGTTCAAAAGTATTAGTTCTTCAATGCTCAGCTTTCTTTATAGTTCAACTCTCACATCCATCCATACATGACTGTTGGAAAAACTATAGCTTTGACTAGATGGACATTTGTTGGCAAAGTAATATCTCTGCTTTTAAATATGCTGTCTAGATTGGTCATAACTTTTCTTCCAAGGAGCAAGCACCTTTAAATTCATGGTTGCAGTCACCATATTCAGTAATTTTGGAGCCCAAGAAAATAAAGTCTGTCACTGTTTCCATTGTTTGCCCATCTATTTTCCATGAAGTGATGGAACTGGATGCCATGATCTTAGTTTTCTGGATGTTGAGCTTTAAGTCAACTTTTTCACTCTTTTTCAACTTTCACTTTCATCAAGAGGCACTTTAGTGCTTCTTTGCTTTCTGCCATAAGGGCGGTGTCATCTGCATATCTGAGGTTATTGATATTTCTCCTGGCAATCTTGATTCCATCTTGTGTTTCATCCAGCCCAGCATCTCACATGATGTAATCTGCATATAAGTGATATCAACAGGGTGATAGTATACAGACATGATGTACTCCTTTCCTCATTTGGAACCAGTCTGTTGTTCCATGTCTAGTTCTAACTGGTGCTTCTTGACCTGCATACAGATTTCTCAGGAGGCAAGTAAAGTGGTCTGGTATTCCCATCTCTTTAGGAATTTTCCACAGTTTGTTGTGATCCACACAGTCAAACGCTTTGGCATAGTCAATAAAGCAGAAGTAGATGTTTTTCTGGAACTCTCTTGCTTTTTTGATGATCCAACAGACGTTTTCAATTTGATCTCTTGGTCCTCTGCCTCTTCTAAATCCAGCTTAAACATCTGGAAGTTTACAGTTCACATACTGTTGAAGCCTGGCTTGGAGAATTTTGAGCACTACTTTGCTAGCATGTGAGATGAGTGCAATTATGCCGTAGTTTGAGCATTCTTTGACATTGCCCTTCTTTGGGATTGGAATGAAAACTGACCTTTTCCAGTCCTGTGGCCACTGCTTAGTTTTCCAAAGTTGCTAGCATATTGAGTGCAGCACTTTCACAGTACCATCTTTTATGATTTGAAATAGCTCAACTTAAATTCCATCATCTCCACTAGCTTTGTTTGTAGTGATGCCTCCTAAGGCCTACCTGACTTCAGACTCTGGAATGTCTGACTCTAGGTGAGTGATCACACCATTGTGGTTATTTGGATCATGAAGATCTTTTTTGTACAGTTCTTCTGTGTCTTATTGCCACCTCTTCTTAATATCTTCTGTTTGTGTTAGATCTATACTGTTTCTGTCCTTTATTTTGCCCATCTATGTATGAAATATAATCTTGGTATCTTTAATTTTCTTGAAGAGATCTCTAGTCTTTCCCATTCTATTGTTTTCCTCTATTTCTTTGCATTGTTCACTGAGGAAGACTTTCTTATCCTTCCTTAACTGTTCTTTGGAACTCTGCATTCAGATGGGTATGTCTTTCTGTTTCACCTTTGCATTTATCTTCTCTTGTTGCCTACTCAGTAACCATTTTGCCTTTTTGCATTTCTTTTTCTTGGGGATGGTCTTGATCACTGCCTCCTGTACAATGTCAAGAACCTCTGCCCATAGTTTTCCAGGCACTTTGTCTATCAGATCTAATGCCTTGAATCCATTTGTCACTTTCATTGTATAATGGTAAGGGACTTGTTTTAGGTCATACCTGAGTGGTCTAGTGGTTTCCCTACTTTCTTCAATTTAAACCTTAATTTCGCAGTAAGGAGTTCATGGTCTGAGCCGCAGTCAGTTCCTGGTCTGTTTTTCCCTTGTATACCAGGTCTTCACTGTGCTGTCTGTTAGAATCACATGGGGAGTGCTGCAAAATCCCAGTGCTCAGGTCACAATCCATCCTAATGAAATGAGTATTGATGGGAATTGTGCCAAGTTTCAGTAGTTTTCAAGGTTTCTAGATGATCCCAAAATGCAGAAAAATTTGGAAACCACTGGGCCTATTGCTTGAAACTCTACAACGTATTTGTCAAGGTGCAGTCCCATAGCCAGCATCCTTGGCAAATCTAGGGAATCTATTAAAAACACGAATTCTCAGATTCTGCCTTAGACCTGGGCTTCTCAGGTGGCACCAGTGGTAAAGAACTTGCCTGCTAATTCAGGAGACATAATAAATGCAGGTTTAATCGCTGAGTCAGGAAGATCCTCTGGAGGAGGAAATGGCAACCCACTACAGTATTCTTGCCTGGAGACTCCCATGGACAGTAGTAGATCCATGGGGTTGCAAAGAGTCAGACATGACTAAAAGGACTGAGCTCGCACGCACTAGGTGATGAATGCACATTCAATTTTCAGAACCATTATTCTAAAAAACAAAGAGAGCATTTTGGTGATGTGTTAGAGACATTGTTTGGAAGTAGTTCATCCTCTTTTTTGTCCTCATCGTATGTGGGAGGTGGAAAAGTGAATATCTTTGGGAGCCTGCAGATAGCATCAGTGTAACCATGATGTGCACTGTGAAGAACAACTAGAGAGACAAGGATGTGTTGGCACCACCCCTTTGGCTTCCATATGCCACGGACAGGACATTCTTTTAGAATGTATGTCAGACACACAGTTTTGTTTTCTGTTCCTGCACCATAGATGAGAGCATTGTCCTTTATATGAGAGGAAATGTTACTAGGAGATGTTCAGCATCATGTTTGCATCACCTCACAGAGATCCTAGACAACATATTAAAAAGCAGAGACATTACTTTGCCAACAGAGACCCATCTAGCCAAAGCTTTGGTTTTTCCAGTAGTTATTTATGGATGTGAGAGTTGGACTATAAAGAAAGCTGAGTGCTGAAGAATTGACGCTTTTGAACTGTGGTGTTGGAGAAGACTCTTGACAGTCCCTTGGACTGCAAGGAGATCCAACAAGTCCATTCTAAAGGAAATCAGTCCTGAATATTCATTGGAAGGACTGATGCTGAAGCTGAAACTCCAATACTTTGGCCACCTGATGTGAAGAACTGACTCATTTGAAAAGACCCTGATGCTGGGAAAGATTGAAGGTGGGTGGAGAAGGGAATGACAGAGGATGAGATGGTTGGATGGCATCACCGATGCAATGGACATGAATTTGAGTAAGCTCCGGGAGTTGGAGGTGGACAGGGAGGCCTGGCGTGCTGCAATCCATAGGGTCTCAAACAGTCGGACAAGACTGAACAACTGAACTGAACTGAACTGAACAAAGATCCTTCCTGCTCATCGTTCAGGCTTGTGAACAAATCCCGTAGGACACTCTCGGTTTGCCCCAGAGAGGATTGTACAAACTGATGTTTCATTTCTCAGGCCTCAGAATGTTAATGTCTGATTTCTCTGCTTGAGATTTGGGCTGGAATGTGTGTGTGTGGTGACGGAATGAAGGTTTGCCATCTTAGACAATCCTAGGGCCAACTAATTTGCATAAGATGTGATATAGCCAAATTGTTTTTCCTGTCTTTAATAATTTCCTTGTTTGCCTGGGTTGGAATCCTTCTACCTAACTTTGTGCATGTATGTTAGTAGTATTCTTTCTCATTTTCCTGTCAGGGAAAAATTACTCTCACAGTCTTTTTAACTGTAATTACCCAAGGCTGCCAAGAAAAGAATTTAGTAAACTGCAACAGAATCTTTGAATACAAATAAATACAGGAGCTTATTGGATTGCATTCAGAACATAAACCAGTTTCCACTTAAGAATAAAAATAATAATTTGTGTAGAGTCTAAGCTCAAAATTCACTTGTTGAGAGATTTTCTTACATGTATGTATGGGCAGAAGTACATTATATAAACTGAATTAGTAAAATTTTAAAATGAGGATAATGATCTACTATGACAAATACAAAAATAGAACAGGAAAAACAGGAAAAAATGTATTTCCTTAAATTTTTTCTTCATACATTGTATTTAGATCATGTCTGCAATGTTGTCTTTACAACATTAAATGCTAACCTTCACAGATGGTGCCATTTTTTTTTGCTGACTTTGATTCAGGTCCTAAGTACAAATCATATGCATGTAAGTTCCTAACACACTGTAGAGTAGAGTCTCACAACAGGATATTTTCCCAGCATTCTGAACTATCCAGGACTGAAATAATCACTTGGAAAGGATGCAAATAGGGTATCTTAAGCAACCAAGCAAGATGTCTCAAATTATCGGTTCTAGAGCAGTGGTTCTCACTGCTTTCAGCTTAATTCAAACAATAGTTTCAGGCCTCCTAGAATAGTTCATTATTTATTAAGAATTTGGCACCCAAAGAAATCCTTAGTAAGGAACTTGGAAGTGTTCTAAAAATTTAATTTATTTTATCCTCACAAATTACCTATGAGGTTGATACTTACTATTATAAACTCATTTTATGTAAGAGGACATTGAAATTTAGAGAAACTAAGCCACTTAACGAAGGCCACCCAGCTGGAAAGTAAAAGCTGGAATTGAAACCCAGGAAATCTGGCCCCAGAGTCTGTGTGTTAAACCACACTGCTACACTATGCTTCCTTCCACTAATAAATAAAACAGACTATGAATTAATTAATACATTTAAATCAACTGTTATTAATATTCTTAAATACAGATATGTATTAATTGGTGCAGATGTAATTGCAGTTTGAGACCATGAATTTTAACTCATTATAACTAGTCTCAAATATATCTTTATTAATCAAAATAGGAACCACTACAATCACCACATTTTTGCCAACAAGAATAGTTTGCTTATTCCTGTAGCATAGAAATCTATGATTCTGGATTTTATGAACTCTTGGAAAGCATTTTCTGACTCCTGCTGGTTGTGGAAGCATTTTCCCTGCAAAAAAGTTGTGGAGATGCTTGAAGAAGTGGGTCCATTGGCGAAACATCAGGTGAATACAGCAGATGAAGCCAAACTTCATAGCCCTATTCGCCAACTTTTGAAGCATTCATTGTGTGACTTGGGGCCTGTGTCACTGTGGAGAATTGGGCCCTTCCTGTTGACCAATGCTGGCTGCAGGCATTGCAGTTTTTGGTGCATCTCAACAATTTGCTGAACATACTTCACAGATGTAATAGTTTTGCCGATTCAGAAAACTGCAGTGCCTCGATCAGACCAACAGCAGACCACCAAACAGTGGGCATGACTTCTTTTTGGTGCAATTTTGGCACTGGGAAGTGCTTTGAAGTTTCCATTTAGTCCAAGAATTGAGCTGGTTGTCACCGGTTGTCATATCAGTTCAGTTCAGTTCAGTGGCTCAGTCATGTCTGACTCTTTGTGACCACATGGACTCTAGCATGCCAAGCTTCCCTGTCCATCACCAAATCCAGAACTTACTCAAACTCATGTCCATCAAGTAGGTGATTGTATAAAATCCACCTTTGGTCAGGCATCATAATCCAATCAATAAATGGTTCATTTTTGTTGCTTAGAATAAGAGAAAATGACACTTCAAAATGACAATTTTTTTTTTTTTTAGTATTTGGTCAGCTCATGAGGCACCCACTTATCAAGCTTTTTCAGCTTTTCAATTTGCTTCAAATACCTAAATGAGCATAGGATGTTCAATCTTGAGTTCTTCAGCAACTTCTCCTGTGGTTCTAAGAGGGTTAGCTTCAATGATTCTCTCAATTGGTCACTGACAACTTCCAATGGCTGGCCATTGCTCTCCTCATCTTCAAGCCTCTCATTTCCTTTGAAAAACTTCTTGAACCACCACTGCACTGTACGTTTGTTAGCAGTTCCTGGGTCAAATGCATCGTTGGTTACAGCAAGTAATATCATTAGCAAAAGAAAGTAAAAAGAGAAATGTGGATTAAAATGACATGTAATATAACCATATTTATTTAAGAATATATTTGAATATCTGGCAAAGTTCAACAATGCAAAATTGCAATTACTTTTGCACCAACTTAATTGTATTTGTCTATCAGAAATTAAATGATGCTTACTCCTTGGAAGGAAAGTTATGACCAACCTAGATAGCATATTAAAAAGCAGAGACATTACTTTGCCAACAAAGGTCCATCTGGTCAAGGCTATGGTTTTTCCAGTGGTCATGTATGGATGTGAGAGTTGGACTGTGAAGAAAGCTGAGCACCAAATAATTGATGCTTTTGAACTATGTATTGGAGAAGACTCTTGAGAGTCCCTTGGACTGCAAGGAGATCCAACCAGTCCATCCTAAAGGAGATCAGTCCTGGTTATTCATTGGAAGGACAGATGCTGAAGCTGAAACTCCAGTACTTTGGCCACCTCATGTGAGGAGTTGACTCATTGGAAAAGACCCTGATGCTGGGAGGGATTGGGGGCAGGAGGAGAAGGGGACGACAGAGGATGAGATGGCTGGATGGCAACACCGACTCGATGGACATGTGTTTGAGTAAACTTCGGGAGTTGGTGATGGACAGGGAGGCCTGGCGTGCTGCAATTCATGGGTTCGCAAAGAGCTGGACACAACTGAGAGACTGAACTGAACTGGATAATATTTGTATTCTTTTGCATGTAGATTTTTAAGTAGATAGGGCAGGAAGGCCTCAGAGAAATTATCTGGCATGGCTTTTTTGATACTAGAAAATATTTCTGGCCTAAACCATCTTGTGATCTAATCCCAGCCACAATGCTTATCCTTAAACACATCTCAGTAATTAATAATCTTAAAGGAAAAAGAGAAAGCAAGAACAAGTGACCATTATCAGGCAAGAGAAGTAATAATAACAAAGACAATAAGTCAGTTGTAAAGATTCCCAGTTCTGATACAATGGAAAAGATTAGACTGAAGCACATTATTGAGCTGTTTGCAGCATCCAAATCCCCTTGAGTGCTCAATCACCAGATCAACCTGAACCTAGGGAATGGTGATGTTGACCTTTTCTGACCCTCATGACCTTAACCAACTAAAGCTTGGACTCTGTCAGCCTTTACCCCAATTCTTTGCTGAATTCTCCTTTGCACAGGCCCCTTCATGAATATGCATGTAACTTTGGCTTAAAAATTTCTCAATTTTGTTGTCCAAGGAGACACTGCTTTGGGAAAGATCTTCAGTATTCTCCTTATTTGCTTCAAGTCATAAATCCTTCCTTGTTTTTGGCTTGGTTGTGTCCTTTGGTCACAAAGGTGAGCCCAGTTTTCCAGTAACAGTTTCACAGACCTAACTCTTCTGCTTTCCCCAACACTGTCTGGAATCCATTACCCTAAAGCTCAGAGATATTGCTTTCAGGAGAATTTCTTAAACCTAATGCAGCAATTATGCATTTTATACTTATTAGACACGATTCTAATGAGCTCATTCTAATGGAGTCAGTTTTCAACTCTATAGCACGTTACTCCCATTTTAGTGGGTAAAAACCTTGGGTTTTGAAATCAGAATGCTTTATTTTAATCTCTGGCACTGTCAACTTGAATACCTTACTCAGGTTAGTTAACTTATCTAAATCCGATTTCTCACATATGAAAGGTTCATAGAATACATATTTCATGTGTGATGAGGATTAAATGAGACAGTGTGTGTGAATCACATTGGTCCATGGTGAGCCTCTAATAATGGCAGCTGATAATGGTTCTGTACATGGTAGCAACCGTGGTAGAATTGACAGGAGACTATGAAAATTTTAAAGATGTTCATTAATAGCCTGGCAGCCTTACAGTCTATTGTTAAGGTCAATAATCATATATGTATTTTTTGAGCTTGGCAATACTCTTCAGAAACTCATACATCTTTGGAAATATTCATAAAGGTTTTTTAACAGCACTACTTTATAAAACGGTAAACAGGAGTTTTTAAGGAGGTTTTTGGATCAGTTTTTGATAAATCATGTAGAAAGCAGAATAAATTTCTCTCACTGCTCTTAGACACAGGGAAGACGCAAATTTTCCTCACATTCCATAATTGCCAGAGTGACTGTTTCATCTATTGTCTGCAGTTTCTTCACATTATCCCCTCAGGTGGTATGCCAGACAATTTCTTTTGCAGTCTCCCAACAAGAATTTTTGGATTGTCAATCAAGGACACATATAAAAGACAGAGGATCATATCAGATCAGTCTGTAGGCTGAAAATGAAATAACTAGTAACATTCGTTACCAATTGAAAATGTATTTGCACAAAAGATATACTTACAGGAATTATTCAAATGTAAAAATCTCAGTTGAAAGAAAGGAATCACGGCTGATCACATGTCAATCACTTTTCAATGGTATAATTCCTTTAAAAATTTCCTCATCTTCATGATTATGCGAAAGATATGCTTTTCAGAATGCAATCTTTATTAATGAACCATAAATATATTCTCCTCACTGCCTGCTGCACCATTTGGTGAAAGAATCCGAAGAACAAAGATTCAAATTCATGAACAGGAAGTTGAACCCTCATTATATGTGTTTTGTGATCAAATCTTGATTATTTCACCATTTATGAGAGACGCACCAGCACGACAGTGAGCTGCCTCTGTGCCTTCCTTCTTTCTCCACTCACCGACATGGCTGCAGAAGCGAGCCTGACATGGAGAGCCAAACAGTCCTGTATGTTAGTACAACCTGATTTTATTTTAAAAATTGTTAAGTAAGAGGGTAAAAGGCAGACTTTTGCCCCTAAATCCAGGTGCTTATCACCGTGAGGATGATTGTCTTCAATTCTGAGAAGGTGTTGGCCTCATTTGGGGTCAACAACTTTGCTGCCAGTGAGGAGGTAAACCCCAGGGCAAGTGGAAAAGTGCACTCATCAGGTTTGAATTCTTTCTTTGTACCATGGAAAACATAAAGCATCATCTTTACACACAAACACAAGAATGCCTCTGCACATCCTGTCAGGACTAACTTTCTATTAGGCCAATTGATGGCCCCTAAAGGTATTATGTGAACAAAGTCAATGAAGCAGTAGGATCCTATTCTAAAGACTGTTGGGTTGAGTCAAATGACTTGCGTTTTAGTCACATGCATCACTTACTCGCTGTTTGGTGTAGGCAGTCTCAGAGGTATGAAGAGTATGCCAGTAGCATGGGCATTATTGTGTTTCATATAGATAGCATGCTCAGAAGAGATCATGGAACTGGTAACCTAGCCAGGCTTTAAGAAGAAAACAGAATTTGAAGGGTAGGTGTAATTTAAATTCACAAATGTGACAATTTATATTCAGTGAGAATATTTGGAATTAAAGGCCCACCATAAGGGAAAGGTTTAGAGAAAGAGCTAAAAAAAAAAATCAGAAAATAATTATATAGTTTTTAATTAGACTAATTATACAGTCTATAGTTTTCTAGCAAATAATTAAATTTACTCCTTATCTCAGTTATTCTTCCCTGTGTTCATTAGCTGTTGAGTAAAATTCATTATGTGAAGTAATGTTTCTGGCAACCCTGAACAAAATAAACATTAGTCATTGAGGGCTCCAGTTACCAATCATGGCTTACTTATTGAAGGCCATTGAGAAGGCATTCTTTTTCTTTTTTAAAGTCATTTGTAAAAACTTGGCTCAAAATACTCCAAAGTTCTTTACCTGCTCAGCTTTGGTTCCATTCTCTCACATAAAAAGTAATAAAGGCATAGAAGATCTCATTCGCAGCAGCCTCAATCTCACAGAGGTCACTAACAATGGAATTTCTTTGGAAGTACATAGGTTTAGGAACAGAATAAAATGTATTATATAGAGTGCAGTGAAACAAATAGTTGAAGACTAAGGTTGCAGAGAGTAAGAGGCCATTGAAGGCCCAATATCCTATAGCATTCACTGTATAGTAAAGCCTTAAAGTAGGAACTTAGAAAATGTTCGGTTCAGTTCAGCTCGGTTCAGTCGCTCAGCCGTGTCCGACTCTTTGCGACCCCATGAATCGCAGTACGCCAGGCCTCCCTGTTCCATCACCAACTCCCGGAGTTTACTCAAATTCATGTCCACCTAGTTGGGGATGCTATCCAGCCATCTCATCCTCTGTTGTCCCCTTCTCTTCCTGCTCCCAACCCCTCCAAGCATCAGGGTCTTTTCCAATGAGTCAACTCCTCACATGAGGTGGCCAAAGTATTGGAGTTTCAGCCTCAGCATCAGTCCTTCCAATGAACACCCAGGACTGATCTGCATTAGGATGGACTGGTTGGATCTCCTTGCAGTCCAAGGGACTCTCAAGAGTCTTCTCCAACACCACAGTTCAAAACCATCAATTTTTTGGTGGTCAGCTTTCCTCACAGTCCAACTCCCACATCCATACATGACCACTGGAAACACCATAACCTTGACGAGATGGACCTTTGTTGGCAAAGTAATGTCTCTGCTTTTTAATATGCTATCTAGGTTGGTCATAACATTCCTTCCAAGGAGTAAGCATCTTTTAAATTCATGGCTGCCATCACCATCTTCAGTGATTTTCAAACTCAAAAAAATAAAGTCTGACACTGTTTCCACTGTCTCCCCATCTATTTCCCATGAAGTGATGGGACCAAATGCCATGATCTTAGTTTTCTGAATGTTGAGCTTTAAGCCAACTTTTTCACTCTCCTCTTTTACCTTCATCAAGAGGCTTTCTAGCTCCTGTTCACTTTCTGCCATAAGGGTGGTGTCATCTGCATATCTGAGGTTATTGATATTTCTCCCAACAATCTTGATTCCAGCTTTCTTCCAACCCAGCGTTTCTCATGATGTACTCTGCATATAAGTTAAATAAGCAGGGTGGCAATATACAGACTTGATGTACTCCTTTTCCTGTTTGGAACCAGTCTGTTGTTCCATGTCCAGTTCTAACTGTTGCTTCCTGACCTGCATACAGGTTTCTCAAGAGGCAGGTCAGGTAGTCTGGTATTCCCATCTCTTTCACAGAAAATGTTGGCTACCAGCAAATGTGATTGTTTGTCCATCAGTCTGTGTGCATATGAGCATATGTGTAAATTTATTTGTTCCTGAATACATTGTGGTGTTTTCCAATTAATCATAGTAAACATCCTTTCAAAATGTTCTTAGTCTGTTCCTACTGCTCTGTATATTTGCATCACTGGTTTAACCTTGAAGTTACTTGATACTAGGAAGCTTGGACTAAATAGTCTGAAACCCAGATGGTTTCTCCAGCTAGTTTTGCAAACATTTAAGGAAGAAATAATACCAATGTAAATAATTTCCTCCACATTTTTTTTTAAAAGAAAAGATACTATCCATTCATTGCATGAGGTTGCCATAACACCAAAAGGAGAAAGAAAGAAAATTGTAGGCTATGAAAGCAGTTGCAAAAATGCTAATTAAAATATTAGCAACTTAGATAGAGTCAGCATTATGTAAGAATATAATATCATGGTCAAATTAAACTACTTCAAAAATGTGATGTTGTCTTTAATATTCAAAAATCTATCAATGTGATATGTCACATAACTAAAGAAATATTATATGATTATCTCAGCAAATACAAAAAGAAAACAATTGAAAAAGTTCAATATTTCTTCATTATAAACGTCTTCAGTTCAGTTTAGTTCAGTCATTCAGTCATGTCCGACTCATTGCCACCCCAGGGACTGCAACACGCCAGGCTTCCCTGTCCATCATCAACTCCCGAAGCTTGCTCAAACTCATGTCCATCGAGTCAGTGGTGCCATCTCATTCTCTGTTGTCCCTTTCTCCTCCTGCCTTCAATCTTCCCCAGCATCAGGGTCTTTTCCAAGGAGTCAGTTTTTCACATCAGGTGGCCAAAGTATTTGAGTTTCAGCTGCAGTACCAGTCCTCCCACCGAATATTCTGGACTGATTTCCTTTAGGGTGGACTGATTGGATCTCCTTTCAGGCCAGGAGACTCTCAAGAGATGTATAGAACAGACTTGTGGACTCTGGGAGAAGGCGAGGGTGGGATGTTTCAAGAGAACAGCATTGAAACATGTATAGTATCTAGGGTGAAACAGATCACCAGCCCAGGTTGGGTGCATGAGACAAGTGCTCAGGCCTGGTGCACTGGGAAGACCCAGAGGGATCGGGTGGAGAGGGAGGTGGAAGAGGGGACCGGGATGGGGAATACATGTAAATCCATGGCTAATTCATTTCAATGTATGACAAAAACTACTGTAATGATGTAAAGTAATTAGCCTCCAACTAATAAAAATAAATGGAAAAAAAAAAAAAAAAAAAACATACTTAACCTGCCTGGGAGAGTGCTGGGACCTAGCAGAAGCTAAAAAAAAAAAAAAAAAAAAGAGTCTTCTCCAACACCACAGTTCAAAAGCATCAAGTCTTCAGCATTCAGCCTTCTTTATAGTCCAACTCTCACATCCATATATGACTAATGGAAAAAACATAGCTTTGACTAGACGTACCTTTGTTGGCAAAGTAATGTCTCTGCTTTTTAATATGTTGTCTAGGTTGGCCATAGCTTTTCTTCCAAGGAAGAAAATTAATTTCATGGCTGCAGTCACAATCTGCAGTGATTTTTGAGCCCAAGAAAATAAAGTCTCTCACTGTTTCCATTGTTTGCCTATTTGCTATGAAGTGATGGGACCAGATGCAATGATCTGAGTTTTCTGAATGTTGAGTTTTAAGACAGCCTTTTCACTCTCCTCTTTCATTTCATCAAGAGGTTCTTTAGTTCTTCTTCACTTTCTGCCATAAGGGTGGTATCATCTGCATTTCTGAGGTTATTGACATTTCTCCTGGCAATCCTGATTCCAGCTTGTGCTTCATACAGCCTGACATTTTATATGATGTACTCTGAATATAAGTTAAATCAGCTGGGTGACAATATACAGCCTTGATATACTTCTTTCTGGATTTGGAACCAGTCTGTTGTTCCATGTCCAGTTCTAACTGTTGTTTCTTGACTTGCATACAGATTTCTCAGGAGGCAGGTAAGGTGGTCTGGTATTTCCAATTCTTGAAGAATTTTCCAGTTTGTTGTGATCCACACAGTCAAAGGCTTTAGCATACTCAGTAAAGCAAAAGTAGATATTTTTCTGAAACACTCTTGCTTTTTTGATGATCCAACAGATGTTGGCAATTTGATCTCTAGTTCCTCTGCCTTTTCTAAATCTAGCTTGAACATCTGGAATTCTGAGTTTCACATACTGTTGAAGCCTGGCTTGGAGAACTTTGAGCATTACTTTACTAGCGTGTGTGATGAGCACAACTGTGCAATAGTTTGAGCATTCTTTGACTTTGCCTTTCTTTAGGATTGGAATGAAAACTGATCTTTTCCAGTTCTGTGGCCACTGCTGAGTTTTCTAAATTTGCTGGCATATTGAGTGCGGGACTTTCACAGCATCATCTTTTACGATTTGAAATAACTCAACTGGAATTCCATCACCTCTACTAGTTTTGTTCATAGTGATGCTTCCTAAGACCCATTTGACTTCACATTCCATGATGTCATGCTCTAGGTAAGTGATCATACCATTGTGGTTATCTGAGTCATGATGATCTTTTTTGTATAGTTCTTCTGTGTACTGTGGTCACTTCTTACTATCTTCTGCTTCTGTTAGGTCCATATAATTTCTGTCCTTTACTGTGCCCATCTTCCCATGAAATTTTCCCTTGGTATCTTTAATTTTCTTGAAGAGATCTCTAGTCTTTCCTATTCTATTGTTTTCCTCTATTTCTTTGCATTATCCACTGAAGAAGGCTTTCTTATCTCTCCTTGCTAATTTTTGGAACTCTGCATTCAAATGGATATATCTTTCCTTTTCTCCTTTGCTCTTTTCTCCTTTTCTCTTCTCTTCTGTTCTCAGCTACTTGTCAGACCTCCTCAGACAACCATTTTACCTTTTTTGCATTTCTTTTTCTTGGGAGTGGTCTTGATCACCGCCTCCTGTACAATGTCATGAACCGCCGCCCATTGTTCTTCAGGCACTCTGTCATCAGATCTAATTGCCTGAATCTGTTTGTCACTTCTGCTGCATAATTGTAAGGGATTTGATTTAGGTCATACCTGAGTCGTCTGGTGGTTTTCCCTACTTTGTTCAATTTAAGCCTGAATTTTGCAGTAAGGAGTTCATGATCTGGCCACAGTCCACTCCCGGTCTTTTTTTTTTTTTTTTTTTTATGCTGACTGTATAGAGGTTCACTATCTTTCGCTGCAAAGAATATAATCAATTTTATTTTAGTGTTGACCATATGGTGATGCCCATGTGTACCGTTTCCTCTTGTTTTTTGGAAAAGGATATTTCCTATGACCAGTGTGCTCTCTTGGCAAAACTCTGTTAGTCTTTGCCCTGCTTCATTTTGTACTCCAAGGCTAAATTTGCCTGTTACTCCACGTTTCTCTTGACTTACTACTTTTGCATTCCAGTCCTCTATAATGAAAAGGACATCTTTTTGGGGTGTTAGTTCTAGAAGGCCTTGTAGGTCTTCATAGAACCATTCAACTCCAGGTTTTTCAGCATTGCTCTTTGGGGCATAGACTTGGATTGCTTTGCTATTGAATGGTTTGCCTTGGAAATGAACAGAGATCATTCTGTCCTTTTTGAGACTGCATCCAAGTACTGCATTTCAGACTCTTTTGTTGACTATGAGAGCTACTCCATTTCTTCTAAGGGATTCTTGTTCACAGTAGTAGATATAATGGTCATCTGAGTTAAATTCACACGTTCCAGTCCATTTTAGTTCTCTGATTCCTAAGATGTCGATGTTCACTCCTGCCATCTCCTGTTTGACTACTTCTAATTTACTTTGATTCATGGACCTAACATTCCAGGTTCCTATGCAGTATTGCTCTTTACAGCATCAGACTTTACTTCCATCACCAGTCACATCCATAACTGGGTGTTGCTTTTGCTTTGGCTCCATCTCTTCATTCTTTCTGCAGTTATTTTTCCACTGATCTCCAGTAGCACATTGGGCAATTACCAACCTGGGGAGTTCATCTTTCAGTGTCCTATCTTTTTGCCTTTTCAAACTGTTCATGGGGTTCTCAAGGCAAGAATACTGACGTGGTTTTCCACTGCCTTCTCCAGTGGACTGCGTTTTGTCAGACCTCTCCACCATGACCCGTCTGTCCTGGGTGGCCCTACAAGGCTTGGCTAATAGTTTCTTTGAGTTAGAAGATGCTGTGGTCCATGTGATCAGTTTGATTAGCTTCCTGTGATTGTGGTTTTCATTCTGTCTGCCCTCTGATGGAGAAGGATAAGAGGCTTATGGAAGCTACCTAATGGGAGAGACTGACTGAGGGAGAAACTGGGTCTTGTTCTGATGGGCGGGGCCATGCTCAGTAAATCTTTAATCCAGTTTTCTGTTGAAGGGTGGGACTGTGTTCCCTCCCTGTTGTTTGATCTAAGGCCAAACTATGGTGGAAGTAATGAAGATAATGGTGACCTCCTTCACAATGTCCCATGCAGGCACTGCTACACTCAGTACCCCCAGCCCTGCAGCAGGCCCCCACTGACCCACACCTCCACCGGAGACTCCTGGACACTGATGGGCAAGTCTGGGTCAGTCTCTTATGGCATCCCTACTCCCTTCTCCTGGGTCCTGGTGCACACCATGCTTTGTTTGTGCCCTCCAAGAGTCTGTTTCCCCAGTCGTGTGTAATTTCTGGTAGCTCTATGGTGGAGCTAATGGCAACCTCCTCCAAGAGGGCTTATGCCATACCCCAGTATGCTGCACCCAGAGCCCCTGTCCCTGATGCAGGCCACTGCTGACCCATTCCTCCACAGGAGACGCTCAAACACCCAAAGGCAGGCCTGGCTCAGTCTCTGTGGGGTCTCCTGGTGCGCACAAGGTTTTGTTTGAGCCCTCTGAGTGTCTCTGGTGAGTATGGTATTTGATTCTAAATGTGATTTCACCATTCCTACCATCTTGTTGGGGTTTCTCCTTTGCCCTTGGACATGGGGTATCTTTTTCAGTGGGATCCAACATTCTGTTGATGGTTTTTCAGCAGCAGTTTGTAATTTTGGAGTTCTTGCAAGAGAAGATGAGTGCATATCTTTCTACTCTGCCCTCTATAAACCTCTTAGCAAATTAGGAATATTAGGGATCTTCCTTACTCTGATAAATGTTATCTGCAAAAATACTACAGCAAATATAATATCCAGTGAGTGGTGAAACGTCGACATTCCTGCCTTTGTAATCAGGAAGAAAGCAATGAGGGCTGCTATCACCACTTTTTTTCAGCACTGGCCCTGGTCAGTAAAATAAATTTGAAAGAGTAAGAATTGAAGAAAGAATGGAAACAAGTGACTTGACCATATAGTAGAAAATCTAACAATCTACAAATAAATTATTTTAATTAATAAATTTTAAAATTACTGAGAAAAATCAATATAAAAATAAATTATATTTCTATATGCCAACAGTGAATTAGAAATGCCATTTAATAGAAATATAAAATTTAAAATAGCATAATAACCATCAAATAGTTAGACGTATGTCTGAGAAAGATATTTAGGAAGAAAATAGTAATAGTAGGCCTGATAGCTCCGTTGATAAGGAATCCGCTTGCCATGCAGGAGACCCCGGTTCAGTTCTGGGTGGGGAAGATCCACTGGAGAACGGATAGGCTACCCAGTCCAATATTCTTGGGCTTCCCTTGTGGCTCTGCTGGTAAAGAATCTACCTGCAATGGGGGAGACCTGAGTTGGATCCCTGGGTTGGGAAGATCTCTTGGAGAAGGGAAAGGCTACCCATTCTAGTATTCTGGCCTGGATAATTCCATAGACTGTATCATCCATGGGGTTGCAAAGAGTTGGACGTGACTAAGCAACTTTCACTTTCACATTCAGGCCTGTTAACAATTCTGTTTTCCAGGGAAGCCCAGTAAAAAAAGAATGACCATGTACATCCCCTTGTAAGCATAGTAGTACCCCTACCTCCTGGTAAATATGTTACTGGTATTTAGTAGAAAGATAATTGAGAATACTTTCCTAATAAAATGCTTTTTTTCACTATTTACGAATTGTAAAGAAAACCTGAAACAGCTTTTTAAGGGCATGTCAGACTGGAAAATGTTACATAAACTGGATAATCTGTTGAATGTAAAATGAGGATGGTCTCTGGCCAAAATGGTCCCTTCTGTATATGCACTATTCCACATCAATTTTAAGCATTATATTTTAAATCTGACCCAGAACACACCCTGCCACAGAAGAGGAAGAATCCTTGGAGAGCTGTGTTGATGGTTTTTTGGATTCCCCCAAAGGAAGAACACCTTGCCCAAGTCTTATATTCTTTATCCTGTATCCTTTGAATTATTAGTAATGCTTGCTATTAAGATATACAGTTCATGTGAGTCTGAGTTGACAGTTCTATCTGTATATTAAGCCTCTGTACAGCAAGCTATAAAACACTGAGATAAATTCAAGAAAACATTCTTAAAGGAGATTTATTATGTTATGGATTGGAAAGCTCAATATTCAAAATTTATTGGTTAAATGCAGTAGAATCAACATCTCTAAGTTTGTATGTGTGTGCAAACACTGAAAAGCTGATTTTAAAATTCACATGAAAATAAAAAAGCTGAAAAGAGCTTTAGATATTCTTAAAATGAAGGTGCCATGGTTTGTGCTACAGATATTAAGATTACTGTAAAGCTGTAGTCACTAAGACAGTATAGGATTAGCTCTAAAATATATGCACCACTGAAATAGAATTGAAGCCAAAAGAACATATCTACATATTTATGGACATGTGATTTATGACAGCCTTGTCACTGCAGACCAGAGCAGTGGGGAAAGGACAATTATTTCAATGAATTTTGCTGAGGCTGTGCAATAAAATAAATAACAAGCAATCCTATCCCACACCATACATGAAAATCAGTTCAAAGTGGATTACAGTCCTAATATGAAGGACAAAAATAATAACAGTTATGTGAAATAATATGAATGACTATTCTCATGACTGTAAGGTAGGAATAATTGGTTAAATGGATATAAAATGATGTATACATTTGACTGACCACATTGCAGTTAAGAAATTCTATTCATTAGAGACACATTATGAGAGTGTAAAGGCAAGCCACAGATGAGTAGAAAATATATGCAGTTTAATAAGAAACAAAGAGTCCATTCATATCAAAAATATATATAGTACTACAAAGAAAAAGACATTGCTATGAAATGTAGCAAAGGGCATGAAAAGGCATTTCACAAAAAGGGACATTTAAATGATCAATAAACATATTAAACATTACTAAGCTCTCTTAGTAATCAGAGAAATGCAAATTAAAGTCATAATAGGATACCACTGCATATGATCAGAATGGCTAGGATTAACAGAAAAAAAGACTGACACTGCCAAGTGCTAGAGAAAATGTGCAACAGTTGGTCCTCTCAAGTACAAGTGGAAGCATACATTTTTACAATCACTGACAAAGAGCTTAGCATTATCTACTAAGATAAATGTCTTATACCCTATGACCCTGCAGTTCTACTCTTAAGTCTAAACAAATAGTGTGCACATATGTTTCAGAGTGTATAGACAATAATGTCTCAGCAAGATTATTTGTAATAGTCCCAAACTGAAAATAACCCAGATGTCCAATTAATAAAAGAATGATGAATTATCATCACACAAAAGAATATCACACAAGCAATGAAAGTGAATGTGTTACTGTTACATTGAGTAGTGTAAATGGAACTCACCAAAATAATGAAGACTGACACAAAAGAATACATACCATATAATTTCATTATATAGTTCAAAGTTCAAAAATAGGCAAAATTAAAATGGTTAGGGGTGACTAGTTGGGTCAGAATTTACAAATAAGACTGAGGAGCTGAGTCTGAAAAATGAGGGGAGAGAAGAGATCCTACCCAGCAAGGAACACTGGGAGTAGGGGTTAGGGTTCTATGTTGTCGGCAAACATTTTTTTGTTCTTTTTCTTGACCTGAGTGGTGGTTATGTAAGTGTCCACTACAGAGTAATTCATTAATTCCAGTTTATGCAGTTTCTTTATAATAAGCAATTTCTATATAATATTATGCTAATTCTGTTTAAAAATAAGAAATAGAAGGAAACAATTCTATGAATGACCTGCATGATACAGCTGCAATAGTTTTTCTCCACCTAGAAAAACATTGGATTTGGAGAAATCTTTTGTAATATAAAACAGGAATTCTCTGACTTGGCACAGTTGACATTTTGGACTGGATAATTGGATTATTTTTTGTTGTGGGAGGCTGTCCTGTGGACAGCAGCATCTCTGATCTCAACCCTTTGCCTGCTAGATTCCAGGAACACTACCCGCCCCCAGTGGGACTACCAGTTGATAACCATTCATTTAAAGAGATGAACAGTGGAGGCATTGCTTTCGGTGCTCTGGTTACAATTTTTTGGAGTAGCATTCTTCAAGTATAATTTTTGGAGTTTTCTATTGTCTTACTTTCCAGCATTCCGTTCCAGTTTTCTCAGTAATTTATTTTAAAAATCCCCTGGAATGAATTTCTCTTTACCTCGTTCTGTGGATACATGGACCTATGTGGATAGAGGAATAGTCAAATTTCTCTTACAATTATTGCAAATTTCATGTTGCAAGTCTTGGTAACATTGCTCAAGAGGAGATGTTTTAAAATGGAACGCAATTGCAGAGTGAACTAGCTGATATTAGACAGACTCGAATCTCAGTCTTTCTCAAACAGACAGATTGTCGAGAAGCCCCAGGAATTTAGCAACCACTAATTATGATGAGGAATCCAGAAATAAGGAAATCTTCTCTCTCATCCATAGCAGTCTGCTCCCTCCCCCAGCTCCTACCTTTTTCCTGATCCCTAACACCATGCCTTCTCTTACTTCCATGTTAACAAAGGCACATTTTGGAAGTCATAACTGAACCAGTCATTTCAATTATAGTTTTTAGTGAGCCACATCAAGAACCTTAAGTAAAGGGTAAAAACCACACTTAGCTGTGGCATTTTTATTGCTTTATTTGAAGTCTTTACCAGTAACTGGAATCTGTATACTTCACCGAACTTTTGAAAACAAGCTCATTTAACACATTCAGTATACATTCTTGGGAAAATGAGTAACAAGTTTTGCTCATTTTGTGCATTTTGATTGGTTGGCAATTTCCAGACATATCTGTGGGACAAACAATGATAAGTCACCCCCTGCCAACAAAAGATACAAACAGAATTTCGACTTGACTGAACACATTTCTTGTTTTCTGAAATAAAATGAAGACAATCCTCCATTTCTGAAAGGACGCATTTTCTTCCAAATCTGTGCCCTCTGACAGCATTTGTATTTTGGAGGGGGCAGGGTGGTGTGGGGGGAGCTTTACTTTTCTCTTCCACTTCTTCCTACACAAATGCAGTTAGCTGGAATCAGCACGATGCTGCTGGATTTACAGTCAAAAGTAGGTGATTTCAGTAGCTTGGACTCATAAACATGATATTTCTTAATGGCCTGTTACCCATTAAGTTTCCGGTTACCTGGCCAGGAGTTAACTGACCAGCAAGTTCCTGGTCAACTTACTCACAGCTCTAGCTACAATACTGGGGAAACTTGGCCATTTGGCTATCTTCTATGAGTTGCCATATTGCAGTTCTAGAATTATATGCCTCTCTCCAGCCATTCAAACACTGAATTCCTCCCAGGTCAGGACAAAATGTGACTTATAGCTTTGCGTATCTTAGTTTTTTTATGGCATTCCCAAGGCTTTTCTTTCTTAAATTTCAGTTTTTTAAACAAATTTACTCTAAAATGGTAAAACATTTATAACATAATAACTGATATTTATAAAGCATACTGTGTGCCAGGAATGTTCTAAGCACTTTAGCCTTTATATCAGCCCTATCAGATTAGGAAATTGAGGCACAAATGGGGTTAAGTAAGTTTCCTAAGGACACATAGCTAAGAAGTGATAAACCCTGGATTGAACCCTGAAAGTAGAGCTCTAAGCTGCAATTTCTAAGAACCAGAATTCTACTGTGGGCCTCCACAGTCACAAGTCCAAATAAATCTCCTCTGAACTACTGTAGCTTGCCCTTTTATACATTTCCAGGGGTACTTATCCTGTATGTCATGCTGTTGATGTTACCCATATCCTTGTCTTTCATACGCTAACAGTTTATGATACACTGAAGGGGAGAGACAGTGTCTTCTGAATGTTTATTTCCCTCCATCGGGAACTCAAAAATGATGAAAGGTATTTTGGCCACTTAGCAAAATCTTTTGTTATAGCAAAATGTTGGCATATTAAAAATTCAGTTTAATAGTTTTTTGCAAGAGTCTTTGGGTTTTGGAGAAAGAAATGGCAACACACTCCAGTATTCTTGCTTGGAGAATCCCATGGACAGAGGAGCCTGGTGGGCTACAGTCCATGGGGGGTCGCAAAGAGTCAGAGATGACTGAGCAACTTCACTTTCACTTTCACTTTGGGTTTTTTAATATATAGTATTATGTCATCTGCAAATAGCAAATAATTTACTTCTTTCTTTCTGATTCTAATGCTGCTTATAACTTTCAATTCAATGTTGAAGAAAAGTGCTGAGTGTGGGCACCTTTGTCTTGTTCCTGAACTAAGAGGAAAACTTTCTGCATCTCACCATTGAGTATGTTAGCTGTGGGCTTGTAGTATATGACCTTGATTATGTTGAAGTATATTCCCTCTGGGGCCTCCTAGGTGGCGCAGTGGTAAAGAATCCATCTGCCAATGCAGGCGACTCAAGAGACATGGTTCAATCCCTGGGTCCGGTAGATCCCGTGGAGAAGGAAATGGCAATGCACTCCAGTATTCTTGCCTGGAAAATCCGGTGGACAGAGGAGCCTGGCGGGCTACAGTCCACGTGGTGGTAATGAGCTGAACACAACAGCACAGTACAGCACACACAGCATATTTTGTTGACAGTTTCATCCTAAATGGATGTTTACTTTTGTCAAATGCTTTTTCTGCATCTGTTGTGATGATAATAGGATTTTTATCTGCCACTGATTGATTGATCTACAGATTAAATCCAATCACATTGATTTATAGATTAAAACCATCCTTGTCCTTGCATCACCTGTAATGAATCCTACTTGATCATGGTATGAAATATATTTAATGTGTTGTTGAATTTAGATTGCTAATATTTTGCTGAGAATTTTATATCAGTGTTTATCACGGACACCGGCTTATAATTTTCTTTTCTTATGGTAACTTTGCATGGTTTGGTATCAGGGTAAAATGAGTTTGAAGGTGTTTCTTCATTTTCAATATTTTGTAATAATTTGAGGAGCCTAAGTATTAACTCTCCTTTAAATATTTGATAGAACTCACCTGTGAAGCCATTTACACCTGATTTTTTACTTTTGGGGAGCATTTTGTTTACTGATCCCATTTCCTTACTAATAATTGATCTATTCAGATTTTCTTTCTTCATGATTCAGTCTTGGAAGGCTGTATGTTTCTAAGAATTTATACATTTCTCCTAGATTGTCTAATTTGTTGGCATATAACTGTTTATCATATTCTCTTATGAACCTATATATTTCTGTAGTGTCAGTTATAACTTCTCTTTCATCTCTGAGTTTATTTATATGAGTTCTTTTTTTTTTTTTTTTTGATGAATCTGGCTAATGGTTTGTCAATTTGTTCCTCTAACAAGTGAATTCAGTAAAGTTGCAGGATATAAAATTAATATTTCAGAATTTTGTTACATTTCTATACTCTAGTAATAAACTATCAGAAAAAGAAATGAAGAAAACAATCCCTTTTAATCAATAAGAATAGAAAAGTAGGAGATGAAAAGACTCAAACTCTGAAAACTATAAGACATTGAAGAAAGAAACTGATACAAATAAATGGAAAGCTATACTGTGCTTGTGGATTAGAAGAATCAACATTATTAAAATGTTCATACTACCTGATGCAATTTACAGATTCAATGTAATCTCTATCAAAATATCAATGGGATTTTTCACAGAACTGAAACAAATAATCTTAACATTTATATGGAACCACAAAAGATCTTGAATAGCAGCAGGGATTTTGAAAAAGAAAAACAAAGCTGGAGGTACCATGCTCCCAAATTTGAATCTATGCTACAAGTCTATAATAATCAAAATGGCATGGTATTGGCACAGAAACAGTCAAATAGATGAATAGAATTTAGCAGGGAGTCCAGAAGTAAACTCAAAACTAATATGGTCAGTTAATCCTTGACAAAGGAGGTAAGAATACTCAAAGGAGGTCAAAATTGTAAATAAATAATGTTGGAAAAACTGAAAAAGAATGAAACTGGACCCCTTGTTACACCATACAAAAATAAATTAAAATCAATTCATAGAAGTCCTAGAAGATAACATGGGTAGTATGCTCTTTAACACTGGTTTTAGCAACGTTTTGAAGGAATGTGTCTCCCTAGACAAAGGCAATAAAATAAAACAAAATAAAAAATACACAGATAGGACTACTTTAAATTGAAAAGCTTTTGCACAGCAGAGTAAATCACCAGCAAAACAAAAAGGTAACCTGCTGAATGAAAGAAGATATTTGCCAAATGATATATTTGATAAGGAGTTGATATACAAAATATACTAAAAGACTCATACAACTCAATATCAAAAAAACAAAAACCTAATTAAAAATTGACAGAGAACATGAATTGACATTTTTCTAAAGAAGACATACAGATGCCCAACAGTCATATGAAAAGATGCTCAACATCATTGATCATCAGGCAAATGCAAATCAAAACCAATGTGAGATACCACCTCATAGCTATCAGAATGGCTATCCTCAAAAAGGCAAGAAACAAGTATTGGAGGGGATATGAGAAAAGAGAGCTCTTGTGAGCTGTGAGGGAAATGTAGATCGGTGCAGTCATTGTGGAAAACAAAATGACTCTTGTCTTTTCTTCTCTTTGGCTCCTCTCTTTTAATTTTACATCTTGGTATATTTTCTCAATTGATTTCAAATGCCGACAGCATCAACACCAGGACCCAAATGATGCAGGGCAACATTTCCCCAAGTGTGCTGTGCAGATTGTTAATAGTCATTATGTGAAAAAAGATAAGAGAGAGGAGTGGGCCTCATAGGAAAACAAATTTAAGAAATGCAGAGTTAAGTAAATATATTTATATAGCTTCTGCTGCTAAGTCACTTCAGTCGTATCCAACTATGTGTGATCCCATAGACGGCAGCCCACCAGGCTCCCCCATCCCTGGGATTCTCCAGGCAAGAACACTGGAGTGGACTGACATTTCCTCCTCCAATGTGTGAAAGTGAAGTCGCTCAATCGTGTCCGACTCCTGGTGACCCCACTGACTGCAGCCCACCAGGCTCCTCTGTCCAGGGGTTTTCTAGGCAAGAGTACTGGAGTGGGGTGCCATTGCCTTCTCTGATATTTATATAGAGAAGCTGTTATAACCTTGGACCCATTAGTAGGCTCTAATCTTCAAGAGGCAGACACAGACCATAGCATTTCCTAAGTGTGACAATAGACTCCAATAAGATTTGAGCATCAGCCTGTGAGAAGGGGTATGCACAGATTCAAATTAAAGGTTTCATTTCTGGAGTCATTTGATTGTGGGGTTTGAATTTTACCCCTACCATGAAATAACTGTATGGCCTGGGCAAGTCACTAAACTATTATATGAATAATTACATTTATTACAGAGGATCATCATTATAAATGCATGCCTGAATTACTGAATAAATTATTTATTTTTTAATGACTTTTTATTAACTGTGCAAGTACCTGCAGCAAATAAAGAACAGTATGTGCCTAGGAAAACAAAGACTCAGAGAAAAACACGGAGTACTAAATCTTTCTTGACACATTAAATCTTACAGTGATTGAGCTGGAAGGAAGCAACCCTATTATGGTTAGCTTAAGTCAACATGTTGGGACTAGTTATGGCTGTCGAGAGCCAAAAATAATAGAGAACTCACCCTTGAAGCCTGCAGTCATGGTTTCTTGACAATCCCTGAAACCAGAGATGATCATGTTGATTAGTCTTGACTTGGAGCCATTAGGGAACAGGTTTATTTGCTTTGGTGTGATTCAAGATTTTTCATAAGTTAAGTTTTTTAAGATACTTTCAAGGTAACCACACTGTAAAAAATAGCATTTTCATCCCTTTCAATATAGAAGAGAGAAACTGTTTGTGTGACTGTAGCCAGTTCTGTGACTTAAGGAACACAGTATTTTTCTTCATTTCTACTTCACAGATTATTTTTCACTTTTTTATTAACTGTAATCTTTTTATCAGCAATTCTGACTTACAAATTTCTCTAAATATATTATTTACTAAGATATTAGTAAGAAGCCTTAAATCATTGCCTACCATGGTGAAAAACCAAGAATCTAGGCTGAAGAAAGAAGTGAATTTGAGGGTCCTATTTGAGGACAGCAAGCTCCCATATGATGAAAAATCCCCATAGTTGTTTTATCATTTTATTTCAAAGCAGGTTAGGCTAATCTGTTTTTAAGCAGAAAGACATAAATTTTAGTGTCTGTATTTAAGAGATTGTACATTAGTAGATAGAAGTATTTGTGTTGTCAAAGTTTTCCTTTCTCTACTAGACAAGTCTCATTGTAAGAGAATGTCTTGCTGATATGATGGACATCTTAATCTGTTCAGGCTGCTAAAACAAAATGCCACAGACTCAGTGGCTTATAAAAATAGGAGTTTATTTCTCACAGTTTTGGAGGCTGGGAGTCCAAGATCCTGCTCCAGGTGCCAGCACACAGGTTTCCGGGGAAGGCCTTCTTCCAGGCTGCAGATGTTGACTGCGTCCTGCGCCCTCACACAGTGGAAGGGATGAGCTGGTCTCTAGGGTCCTGTTAATAAGGGCACTAATCTCATTCATGCAGCCTTCACCTCTATGGCCTAATTACCTCACAAGGACCCCCTATCTGATACCATCACATTTAAAGTTAGGGTTTCAACATACGAATTTTGGAGAGACACAGACATTCAGACCACACCATGGTATGAGGCTGACCAAGAGCAAGATAGAGTGACTCAATCTGGTCAATCATTCCCCAGAGAGGGGACTTTGCAGATACCCTGACATATCCTTCCAGACCTGTTCACCCAATGTGCCCAGCACAGAGCCCTGAAGAAAAAGATCAGTATCTTCAAGGTCTACTGTCAGCAAGCAGAAGGTTGACAATGTGAGAACCTGATGGAGAATGGGGAAAAAACAGTTGGATAATATTTATCCTCTCTGAGTCCAAGTTACCCCCTAATCCACGGGTTAATGAACGTTTTCTGCAAAGGGCCGGGTAGATAGTAAATAATTCAATCTTTGCAGATCATTTGGTCTCTGTTGCAGCAATTTAACTCTTACAGCACAGAAACAGGTGTATACCCACAAAAATGAGTGAAGTAGATAGGTTCCAGTAAAACTTATTTAATGATGCTGAAATGTGAATGGCATATAATTTTCATGTGCCAAGAAATATTCTTATTCTTGTGACTGAGGGAAGGGACATACGTATATTTGTGTTGATGTGTGGCAGAAAACAACACAGTATTGTAAAGCAATTATCCTCCAATTAAAAAGAAATAAACTTCAAAACATAATTCACATGTGAAAAGAATTCTCAGCTCATGAGCCACACAAAGCAGGCAGCAGCCTGGATTTGGCCCATGGGCCCTAGTTTGCCAACCTCTGCGCAATTCTTGCCTTTCAAGGTGTGGTCCACAAACCAGCAACAAGGATAACGCCTGGAGTCCTATTAGAAATACTGAATCCTAGGCATCGCTACAAACGCTCTAGAACAGAATCAGAATTTCGACAAGATGCTCAGGTGATTTGTAAGCGCATTAAAAGTTTGAAAAACACTTGTCTAAGTGACAGTTCAGACTGTCTGAGTACAAGCTCCCCAGCCGTGCCTGCGTGTTAGCCACCCTTACGTGGCTCCATGCCCAGGTCACACCCAGACCAATCAAATCAGAATCACTAGAACTGGGACCCAGGTATTGTTCTTGGTTTTTTTGTTTTGTTTTGTTTTAAAGCACTCCAGTGATTCCAGTGCACAGCTAAAGTTAAGAATTGCTTCCCTAGAGACTTAAACATCAGGGGCTTCCCTTGAAAGAATTTTCACTGGAAATGAATATCAATTTAATGGACTATGTATTAGTTGGTTTGGGCTGCTATAACGAAACACCACAGACTGGTGTGACTTAAACAACAAAAATTTATTTCTCACGGGTCTAGAGGAAGGGAAGTACAAGGTCAAGGTGCCACAAATTTGGCTCCTGGTGAGGCCCTTTTCCTGACTTGCAGATTTCTGGGTATGCCCTCGCTTGGCCTTTCCTTGGTGTATATGTGTGTGTGGAGGATATATATATGTATATATCTTCCTCTTTATTTAAGAGCACTAAAACTATCATGGGGCTTCCCTGATATTTCAGTTGGTAAAGAATCCACCTGCAATGCAGCAGACCCTGGTTTGATTCCTGGGTCGGGAAGATCCACTGGAGAAGGGTTTGGCGATCCACTGGAGAAGGGTTTGGCTACCCACTTCAGTCTTCTTAGGCTTCCATTGTGGCTCAGCTGGTAAAGAATCTGCCTGCAATATTGGAGACCTGGACTCAATCCCTGGGTTGGGAATATCCCCTGGAGAAGGGAAAGACTACCCACTCCAGTATTCTTGCCTGGAGAATTCCATGGACTGCATAGTCCATGGGGTCACAAAGAGTTGGACATGACTGAGTAACTTTCACTTTCACACTATCTTGAGGCTCCCACCTTCAAAACCCAATCTAACCCTAATTACGTCCCAAAAGTCCTACCTCCAAAACCATGACATTGGAGGTTATAGCTTCAGCATAGTAATTTCAGAGAACGCAAACATTCAATCCATAACAGACTATGAGAGAAAAGATCTGCTACTTTTTTATAGTCCCTGGATGCTTACTTTAAGTCACAGCAATCAGGACTTTACCATTTAAAAGACATTTCTTCTTTTGAAACACTGAGGCCTCAATAATTAGGTTGTCAGACACTGTGGTATTGTTCCCACTTTTTACAGAAAGGAAAATTAAAAGAGGTAATTAATGGACCCACGTCCACTCTGGTAACACATGGCAAAACAGTGCCTGCTACCCCTGAGAATACTGCTCTTCTAGTCTGCTGGTGGCCAAATGGCCTTAACTGTAGAAATTGTTGCAAGGAAGGAAAGGAGGGAAAGTGAAATAGGAAGATAACATTTACTGAGAAATTTCAGTGGACCAGGCACTGTTCTGAGTTACCTTATATATAATTTTTACAACAATCTTATAGGGGACTTTTAAATATGTTTCATTTTTACAGATAAGAAACTGAGCCTCAGATTTCTCAAGGCTGCAAAGCAGCCAATGGTATAAGCAGAACTGAGGATTCGTCTTCCTAATGCTAAAGCCTGTTTCTTGGTTGGTTTGTTTTTGCTCATTGCAAAACATAATGCATTTGTCAAGACTGCCCTTGATTCTGGTTTAATCCAGGATTTAGGTTTCCATGCAGAAAAGTGAAAAGTATAGATAATTTTACCACATTAGTCAATGAAGTGCAATACTATATCCCCAATTAGACAAATATAAATATCTGCTCCTAAAAAGGATTATTACCACACTATGAAGTAGCAAAATGATTGCCGCTTGTAAAATGTCTTCTTTCCTACACAGGAGTTGGCAGAATTTATTTTGCATTTTTTTCAGCCTTCCATGAGAACTAAGAGTGAAAGTTGCTCTACACAGCAAAGATTAAAGGCACCTGAGGACTGATGAGGTACGTAAATATAGCACGTACTGGTATCGCTCACTGCTGCCTCCACCAAATGAAGCCTGGGAATTACTAAGGCAAATGATTCATGAAGAAGTGGGCCACAGGCCTCTCTGAACAGAAGCAGAAAGCAGCACATGTGTCTCCTGCCCTTTAACTGTTGGTGCCTGTGACCCTGGTTTCCTGGCCTCATCCATCCCTCTCCTGGGCTCTCTCCTGTATGCAGCTTACCCCAGTCATTTATGGGGGTAAAATCATTGCAGATAAAAATGGCTAAGTAGAAGTAACTGTTTTCTCCCTCTCTCTATTATCTATTTCTACACAATTTACAAATATGTAAAGCTTATTCACCAACCTACTCACCTGCACAAACATGCCTCACATCCAGGGACAGAAACCATGTTTGATGTTTGTGTGTAAAATAACTATCAGTATAATCATAATTTTCTAGGCTAATGGTAATGATAATAACTGCCATTTATTAGGTTTCTGCTCTACATATATCCTTTGTAATTGTCACAAACAAGTAGAGATGTTAACTAAATTGACCAAGGCCGTATGGTAGAGTACTGTTGTGTTCAAACCCAGATCGGGCTGCTTCCAAGGACCATGTTCTTTTCACTCTGCATGCTACCTCCTGTAATCTGGCCACCTACTATGGAACACAGCTGTGAACCTGCCACATGAAGACACTACATTCTCTTCAACACTCTTTGCAACTCTGTGAAATAAGTTTATGCTTCCCACTTAGTCAAGGTCCTTGGAAGCATCACCTATATCTTTCCTTTTTCTTCTATATGTCAGAGCACAGAAAATGAATGACATCAAGCATTACAGGGAAAATATAATAAATTATAAAATGGAAAACTATGCATCCCTTAAAAATGCAAAGTTTAAAAAAGTGGCATTCACAATTCTGTTTGAGAAAAAGGGAAAACAGAAAAATGGCTTAACAGAAATGAATATCCATAATTATCTTGTTTAACTGATTATCTGTTTATTATCTGTTCTACCCCTAGAATAGCAGATGGCAAACAAATAAACAAATAAAAAAAAATGGAAAATATTTTAGGCATTGCAGGCTAAGTATAGTTTGTTAGAATTACTCAACTCTGCCATTTCAATAAAACAGTGCTAAACAATAGGTAAATAAATAGGCATGGTTATTTTTCAATAAAGTTTTATTTATGGACACCAGTTTGAATTTTATATAGTTTCCGCACCACAAGAAATTATTCTTCTCTTGATTTTTTCAAGTATCTTAAAATAGAAAAAAAAAAAATTCTTATTCAGGGGTAGTACAAAAACAGGCAGCAAGCCAGGTTTGGCCTGTGAGATGTAGCCTTCTGACCCCTGACATAGGATATTAGGTATCAGGAAGGCAGAGACCTTGTTCACTATGTCTTCAGATCTAGAACAGTGCCAAACACATAGTAACTGCTTAGAAATATACTTGAAGTCTCCATGCGTTTATCCAGCTTCACCCATTATGTAGAAGTAGCTCTTCTATTGGGAATAGAGCTTCAAAATGTTAAAATAAGGTTTCTCTCACAAGTCAGAAGTTTTCACTATTTTAAGCTAGAAATACACGCCCAGTTTGCCCTTACATTATCCTCCAAGAGCCTTAAATATGATAGGACTTTGCCAGATATAAAACAGAAGACCAAACTTACACAAGAAACAAAGATTAAGCAAAATTAATACACTGGATTAAAAATCAAGATTCAAACAGATGTTGATCCTGATGAAACCAGACTGTTTACATTATGCAGATTAAAGTCTGGAAAGAAATACATTTATGGTATGATCTCTCTAAATAAGTATGAAGAGAAAATAAGTCTTACCATGGAGGTCTAAAAATTATATGTGCTTCCTAACCAATCTACCTAGTATACTAACTGTTCTTACTCTGACACATCTCTTAGGGAGAAAACCTCTTTTTGAGAAAGGAAAATTATTTAGAAATCACACTGTTCTTTTAGCCATCTGGAACACAAAAGGGTAATAAACTGTCATCAAGTGATAGGTCTTGCACTGGATTCTGAAATCAGAAAGTGAAGGCAAGAAGAAGTGGTAGAGAGACCTGAGTGAGGAGACTTATTTCTTACATACATCATACCACCACCTCAAGATTCCTAAGAGAAAATATTGACAATGTTGCTTTCACTCTGCTATGAAATTATATTCCTTGTTATATCTTCAAGGCCCTAAAAATCCCAGTATCATTAATTTTTAGAATGGCAAGGAAATTAGAAATGTTATAATCCATCTGCATAATTTGGACTAGAATGGCTAAAGAACTTGCTTAAACTTCCACAGCCATAGCTGCAAGTGAAGTTCCTAGGCCCTGACTCCTTGTACGGAAAGAACACTTTCTAATGTACACAGAATTCTTGCTTTGAGAACCCCATGAACAGTATGAAAAGGCAAAAAAGATATTTTTTGAAATATCTGAAAGATGAACTCACTGAAAGATGAACTCCCCAGGTCGGTAGGTGCCCAATATGCCACTGGAGATCAGTGGAGAAATAACTCCAGAAAGAATGAAGGGATGGAGCCAAAGCAAAAACATAGGTGAGTTTTGGATATGTCTAGTGATGGAAGTAAAGTCTGATGCTGTAAGAGTAATGAGGCACAGGAACCTGGAATGTTAGGTCCATGAATCAAGGCAAATTTGAAGTGGTCAAACAGGAGACGGCAAGACTAAACATCGACATTTTAGGAATCAGCAAACTAAAATGGACTGGAATGGGTGAAATTAAATCAGATGAATATTATATCTACTACTGTGGGCAAGAATCCCTTAGAAGAAATGGAGTAAGCCTCATAGTTGATGAAAGATTCCAAAATACAGTTTGAGTGCAATCTCAAAAATGACAGAATGATCTCTGTTCATTTCCAAGGCAAACCATTCAATATCACAGTAATCCAAGCTTATGCCCCAACAAGTAATTCTGAAGAAGCTGAAATTGAATGGTTCTATGAAGATACATGACCTTCTAGAATGAACACCCCAAAAAGATGTCCTTTTCATTATAGGGGACTGGAATGCAAAAGTAGGAAATCAAGAGATACTTGGAGTAACAGGCAAATTTGGCCTTGGAGTACAAAATGAAGCAGGGCAAAGGCTAACAGAATTTTGCCAAGAGAATGCACTGGTCATAGCAAACATCCACTTCCAATAACATAAGATACGACTCTACACATGGATATCACCAGGAGGTCAATACTGAAATTAGATTGATTATATTTGCAACCAAAGATGGAAAAGCTCTATGAAGCCAGCAAAAAACAAGATTGGGAGCTGACTGTGGCTCAGATTATGAACTCCTTATTGCCAAATTCAGGCTTAAATTGAAGAAAGTAGGGAAAACCACTAAATCATTCAGGGATGACCTAAATCAAATCCCTTACGATTCTCCAATGGAAGTGACAAATAGATTCAAGGGATTAGATCTGATAGACTAAGCGCCTGAAGAACAATGGACAGAGGTTTGTAGCATTGTACAGGAGGTGATAATCAAAACCATCCCCAACAAAAATCAATGAAAAAAAACAAATGGTTGTCTGAGGGGGAATCTTACAAATAGCTGAGAAAAGAAGAGAACCAAACAGTAAAGGAGAAAAGTAAAGATATACCTATCTGGATGTGGAGTTCCAACGAATAGCAAGGAGAGATAAGAAAGGCTTCCTCAGTGATTAATGCAAAAAAAAATAGAGAAAAACAATAGAATGGGAAAGACTAGAGATATCCCTAAGAAAACTAGAGATATCAAGGGAACATTTCATGCAAAGGTGGGCACAATAAAGGACAAAAATTGTATGGACCTAACAGAAGCAGAAGATATTAAGAAGAGGTGGCAAGAATACACAGAAGAACTCTACAAAAAAGATCTTCATGACCCAGATAACAATGATGGTGTGATCACTCACTTAAAGCCTGAAATCCTGGAATGCAAAGTCAAGTGGACCTCAGGAAGCATCACAACCAACAAAGCTACTGGTGGTGATGGAATTCCAGTTGAGCTACTTCAAATCCTAAAAGATGATGCTCTGAAAGTGCTACACTCAATATGCCAGCAACATTTAGAAAACTCAGCAGTGGCCACAGGCCTGAAAAAGCTCAGTTTTCATTCCAATCCCAAAGAAGGTCAATGCCAAAGAATGTTCAAACTACCACACAATTGCAGTCATCTCACATGCTAGCAAAGTAATGCTCAAAATTCTCCAAACCAGGCTTAAACAGTACGGAAACTGTGAACTTTCAGATGTTCAAGCTGGATTTAGAAAAGGCAGAGAAACCAGAGATCAAATTGCCAGCATCCATTGGATCATCAAAAAAGCAAGAGAATTCCAGAAAAATATCTACTACTGCTTTATTGACTACTCCAAAGCCTTTTACTGTGTGGATCACAGCTAACTGTGGAAAATTCTTCAAGAGATGGGATACAAGGCCACCTGACTTGCCTCTTGAGAAACCTGTATGCAGGTCAAGAAACAACAGTTAGAACCAGATATGGAACCTCAGACTGGTTCCAGATAGGAAAAGGAGTACATCAAGGCTGTATATTGTCACCCTGCTTATTTCACTTATATGCAGAATACATCATGCAAAATGCTGGACTGGATGAAGCACAATCTGGAATCAAGATTGCTGGGAGAAATATCAATAACCTCAGAAACACAGATGACACCACCCTTATGGCAGGAGAAGAGGAACTGAAGAGCCTCTTGATGAAAGTGAAAGAGGTGAGTGAAAAAGTTGGCTTAAAACATTCAAAAAACCAAGATCATGGCATCTGGTCCCATCACTTCATGGCAAATAAATGGGGAAACAATGAAAACAGTGACAGACTTTGTTTTGGGGGGCTTCAAAATGACTGCAGATGGTTACTGCAGCCATGAAATTAAAAGGTGCTTGCTCCTTGGAAGAAAAGCTATGACCAACCTAGACAACATACTAAAAAGCTGAGACACTGCTTTGCTGACAAAGGTCCATCTAGTCAAATCTATGGTTTTTTCCAGTAGTCACGTATGGATGTGACTATAAAGAAATTGAGTGCCAAAGAATTGATGCTTCTGAACTTGGTGTTGGAGAAGACTCTTGAGCTTCCATTGGGACTGAAAGGAGATCCAATCAGTGAATCCTAAAGGAAATAAGTCCTGAATATTCATTGGCAGGACTGATGCTGAAACTCCAATACTTTGGCCAACTGATGTGAAGAACTGACTTATTGGAAAGGACCCTGATGCTGGGAAAGATTGAAGGCATGTTAGAGAAGGGGATGACAGAGGATGAGGTGGTTGGATGGCATTACCAGCTCAATGAACACGAGTTTGAGCAAACTCCAGGAGTTGGTGATAAACAGGGTGGCCTGGAGTGCTGCAGTCCATGGTGACACAAAGAGTCAGACACAACTGACTGAACTGAACAGAATGTACACAGACAAACCCTCAGCTTTTATGCCATTGTTAATTCAGGTTACTTTAAATTGCTTTGGACTTCTTAGATAAAAAAGATGTAAAACTTGCATTCAATTTGGAGTTAGTATGGAGAAAAAGGTCAAAGTTTACCTGGTAGAGACACGCTCTGAAATGTTAAAAAAAAAAAAAAAAAGTAATAAAACAGAAGGAATTTACACTGGGTACATAGCCTTTCATTAATTACATATAATTAAGTCTGGATATATTTTTATTTTATATGTTAAGAGAGTAAGATTACAACAATTAACAATTTTTTTTAAATGTCAGTAACTTCCATCATAATGTTGTCCTTTCCACTGTCTCTTCAGACATGTCCACTGTCTGCCTTTCTCATTAGGTTGTAAGGTCTTTGCAAGGAAGGACCACACTGCTGTAGCCACAGACTCTAGGGCAGGGCCTGGCCTGTAATGGGGACTCAGCTAGTACTGATGATGAACAATACATGAATGAATGGACAAACTTATTTCTGGTCCATCTTGGTACCTATACTCCCTGGTGTGAACGCTGTGTAGTTTAATTTCTAATTTGCAAAATCTTAATGGAAGAAACTGATTTATTACTCTCATACACATACACTCTCATACACTCTCATACACATTTATTTCCTTCCACAGGGGAACTCACAGTGATACAAACATATTAATTTACTGCCCATGTTTACAGACATTGGGTTCTATGCATGTGAGGGAAAAAAATAGTGAATAATAAGAAACTTTTAAAAACACAAAGGTAAATTATGATCATTTTAGTATCTAATCGGTGACATACATAATATTATAATAAAATAATACATATGATATCTAAGTGAAAAGAAAAGAAATAGAGCTTAATTTTCCAAGATAGATGTGGAAGAATAAAACAGCTGGAGAAGGGGCAAGGAATAAGCTGGTTGAGAGTATTACAAAATCTTGAGAATCCAGCACTGGCTACTCACTGCTAAATAAACAGGTCCCACGATGATTCCACATTCAAAGGAACGATTCTGGTGAAGGACCTCTGTGGTAGAGATGTGAATTCGTTAATAGATAGATCGATGGCAAATAGCTACAGGTTCCTCCTCAAGGATTGTGTGCTTGTCAAATTACCACATTCTGCACATATTGGGAAATGATGAACAAAAGCAATTTTAAGAAAGAACAAAGTCGGAGGTGACATGCCTTGATTTTAAATTATACTACAAAGCTAAAGTAACCAAAATAACATGGTATTGGCTCAAAAACAGACACACAGATCCCTAGAACAGAATCAAGAGTTCATAAATAAACCCATATACAGGCATGCTAAGTCACTTCAGTTGTGTCTGACTCTTTGTGACCCTATGGACTGTAGCCCACCAGACTCCTCTATCCATGGGATTCTCCAGGCAAGAATACTAAAGTGGGTTGCCATTTCCTCCTCCAGGGTTTCTTCCCAACCCAGGTATTAAACTCGCATCTCCCATGTCTTCTGCACTGATAGGTGGGTTCTTTACCTATAGCACCACCTGGGAAGCCCAAACCCATGTATGTATGACCAATTAATTTATAATGAAGAAGACAAGAATAGGTAATGGTGGAAGGATGATATTTTCAATGAATGAAAATTGGACAACCATATTCAAAAGACAAACTAGATTACCAAGTGGCTAAACAGAAAAATTAACTGAAAATACACTGAAGACTATGGCTTCCCTGGTAGCTCAGATGGTTAAGAATCCACCTACAATGCAGGAGATCCCAGTTCGATTCCTGGGTCAGGAAGATCTGCTGGAGCAGGGATAGGCTATTCTTGGGCTTCCCTGGTGCCTCAGACGGTAAAGAATTTGCCTGCAATATGAGAGACTTGGGTTCAATCCCTGGGTTGGGATGATCCCCTGGAGAAGAACAGCTATCCACACCAGTATTCTGGCCTGGAGAATTCCATGGATAGAGGAGCCTAGCAGGTTACAGTCCACGGGGTCTCAAAGAGTCAGACATGATTGAGCGACTTTCACTTTCAGTCTAAAGACTTAAATGTAACATCTGACATTATAAAACTCCTAGAAGGAAACCTAAACAGTAAGGTCTTTAAACCAGTCTTGGTGATGATCTTTTGAATATGACTCTAAGTAAGTAAGTAAGTAAGTAAATGTCTCTCAGTCATGTCCAACTCTTTGTGAACCCATGGACTGTAGCCTACCAGGTTTCTCTGTCCATGGGATTCTCCAGGCAAGAATACTGGAGTGGGTTGCCATTTCCTTCTCCAGGAGATCTTCCCAACCCAGGGATTGAACCCAGGTCTCCCAAATTGTAGGTGGACACTTTACCATCTGGGCCACGGGGGAAGTCCCTATGACTCTAAAAGCAAAGGCAAAAATAAACAAGTGAGACTTTATCAAACTAAAATGAAAAGGCAACCTACTTAAATGGAATTAAATATTTGTAAGTTACAGATCTGCTAAGAGGTCAATATCCAAAATATATTTTAAAAACAGATCACCAGCCCAGGTTGGATGCAAGAGACAAGTGCTCAGGGCTGGTGCACTGGGAAGACCCAGAGGGATGGGATGGAGAGGGAGGCGGGAGGGGGGATCGGGATGGGGAACACATGTAAATCCATGGCTGATTCATGTCAATGTATGGCAAAAACCACCATAATGTTGTAAAGTAATTAGCCTCCAACTAATTAAAAAACAAAAAAACCCTCATATAGCTCAACATAAAAAAAACAACCAAAACTGATTTAAAAATGGGCAGAGAATCTGAATAGACATTTTTCCAAAGTAGGCAAACAGGTAGCCAACAGGTATATAACCAGATGCTCAACCTCAACCATAAATGAAATGCAAATCAAAACTACAGTATGTTATTACCTCACATCTGGTAGGATGGCTGTTATCAAAAAGACAACAAGTAACAAATGTTGGCAAGGATGTGGAGAAAAAGAAATCCTTGTGTATTATTGGTTAGAATGTAAACTGATACAACTACTATGGAAAATATTATGGAATTTGCTTTTTTTTTAATTTAACATAAATAAAAAATTAAAATAGAACTATCATACGATTTAGTCATTTAACTTACTGGAATATATCTGGAGAAAATGAAAATACTAATTCAAAAACAGATAGTCAACCCTTCATGTTTGCAGCTGGTCAGTTGCTCAGTCGTGCCCTACTCTTTGTGACCACGTGGACTGTAGCCCACCAGGTTCCTCTGTTCATAGGATTTCCCAGGCAAGAATACTGGAGTGGATTGCCATTTCCTCCTCCAGGGAATCTTCCAGACCCATGGATCAAACCCATGTCTCCTCTGTCTCCTGCATTGGCGGTTGAATTCCTTACCACTGACCCCCCAGGGAAGCCCTCCTCGTGTTTATTGAAGCATTATTTACAATAGCCAACTTACAGAAAAAACTTAAATGTCCATTGACACATGAATCAATGAAGAAAATGAGAGATATATAGCTACATACACAATAAAATACTATTTGGCCATAAAAAAATAATGAAATCTTGCCATTTGTGACAACATGGATGCACCTGGAGGACATTATACTAAGTTAAATAAATCAGACAAATACCATATGATCTCAGTTATCTGCGGAGTTAAAAAAGAAAAAAAAAAGTCGTAGATTTAAAGAACAAACATGACCAAAATGGATGAAACAGGTCAAAAGCTACAAAGTTTCACTTATGAAATAAGTCATTGGGCTGTAATATACACCATGATGACTCATGGTTATAATACTGCATTGAAAATTTGAAAGTTGCTGAAAGAAGATCTCATCACAGGAAAAATATTCTGTACCCATGTATGGTAACATGTTAACTAGACTTACAGTGTTATTTCCTGGTAAATACAGATGTCAGTTATCTTTGAGGCCCTTTCATTACAGCTGATTTAGGTCCACCTAATCTTGATCTTCACAACCCCATGGACTGCAGCCTACCAGGCTCCTCCATCCATGGGATTTTCCAGGCATGGGGTCGCGAAGAGTCAGACACGACTGAGCGACTTCACTTTACCTTTTCACTTTCATGCATTGGAGAAGGAAATGGCAACCCACTCCAGTGTTCTTGCCTGGAGAATCCCAGGGATGGCGGAGCCTCGTGGGCTGCAGTCTATGGGGTCGCACAGAGTCAGACACAACTGATGCTACTTAGCAGCAGCAGCAATCTTGATCTGACGTGGAGCCTTCCCTCCACCTATTTATGGAGTGAGCTTTGTTGCTCTGGACCCAGTATTCTGTGTGCTTAGAAACACGCCTGGTGAAAGGGAAGGTGCCCTTAAAGAGTCAGGCAGATAACATAAGCCAACAAACCATGTTTTCCCATAATTTTTATTACCACCTTGGTCCTATTCAGATATAATACCTGCCTCAGTTCCCCTTTTCTAGACCCTTGTCTCCTGTTTTGGATATTTTTGCCTCATGTCCCACAGCTAGTCTATGCAACAGAATTAGTTCCTAGAAGAAGCCGAATCATTATTTCAGAAGGCAAATATAAGCTCAGTGGACAAAAATTATAAGAAAGAATATTTTAACTTAGAGTAGAACCTTCTGACAACTCACACTTATCACCAGTTAAATGCATATAATAAGGAACAGCATTTTTATGCATTTTATGGCTAATTTAAGAAAAAATAACTTATGAATTACATATTAATTCAAATTGAAGCTAAATCATCTCTAGTGATTCCTATAAGTGAATTAAGGGAACATATTATATATACACTTATGGTGTGTGTGTGTGTATATATATATATATAAATATATACATGTATATATATGGTAATATATACCTTTTACCATTTAGCTACTTGATTAGTGAATAGAAGACATAGTGAAAAAAATTACCAATGCTTTTCAGCTGTTAAAATGGTAATATCTGAAGACATCTAGTTCAATTTGCAAAATAGATGCATTTATAATTCCTCATTTTCACAGATCCATTAAAATAAAGGTGAAGGTAAAAATCGTGCTGTTATCAAAGGGAATGAGGTAAGGGTAATCCTAACAAGAGATTCCCACCAGTTACTAGACGCTTGGCAGCAGCTGGTAGGGTCTTAACTGAAGAAGCGAACACAAGACGCCACCTCCTAGACCTACGGTATGAGCTGGCGGAAGCCACAGGGCTACTGGCAGTGATCAGAACAGAGAGCGTTTGTCAGGAAGCATTTAACAGGAGGCTTCCTGTGTGCTGTTTTGGATCTGTCATGAATCCTCTGTTCCTTATCAATTCCTGACTATTCAGGAGTTAAGAGGAGAGGCAAGCCTCTCGGGGACTGAGGAATCCATGCATTTCTTTCCTTAGTTTTTCCATCTGTGAAAAGTAACTATTTACGACCCTCTTTTGATATGGATCGCCTTTTGGCCTTATGACCTCTATTGCTCCTTGCTTTCTCAGTAAACTTGTAAAGTCTTGTCTCTTGATCTTTATCTAAAGAAGCAACTGATACATACACTCTTACAGAATTCAATAAAACACCCTTGTTCCATCAGAGCTTGGGTCCCCATGCCTTTCTTTCTTTCTTTCTCTTTCTCTCTTTCTCTCTATCTCTTTATTTATGGCTGATTCCCTGGAGCGCAAAGGCCGCTGCATAACCCAGGGAATATTAGCCTCTTTCCTTCTTTCACTTTCTTACCGTCAACTCCAGACCACCAGGTTCCAATCCATTAAAGGACCCCAACAAGTGTTTCCCCCAGCTTGACAGTAGAAGACATGCCCTCACTGGTCTTGGAGCATTTACTTTAGAAAATTTACAGTTGTTAATTTTTTTCTTCTCCCTTGAGGTGTAAATCTTCCCCCCAACCTCGTCCCAGTTTTACAATCTGGGAATGTCTTTCTCAAGACCGGGAAGCCATCTCTTTGAAATGTAATCATCAAGAAAGATAGAATCCCTATACCCTCCTCCCCTCCCCTTTTCTCCATAAGAGGGTAGGATCCTCATCTGATAAGGGTTAAGTACCTATTAACAAACCAAGAATACTGGAGTGGGTAGCCATTCCCTTCTCCAGGGGATCTTCCCCACCCAAGGATCAAACCTGGGTTTTCCTGCATTGCAGGCAGATTCTTTGCCAGCTGAGTCAACAGGGAAACACAGATGGCCTAGTCATATTGACCAACCTCCTCCTTAATATCTTCTAGTTATTGTCCACTAGATCACCCCAGTGCTAAATCAGTACTAGATCACCTCCTTCACCCCTACTGCTGTGGCCTTTCTCTCTATTGCAAAAACTTTTCTTACCTGTTGTCTCCATCTGGGACAATATTTTTTGAGATGGGGGTAGCAGATGCTTCCATTCTGGATCTCCTGCTCCTATAGTGATGGAGTGAATGCTGGATGAGAGGCCATTTACACCTGATCACCACTTCAGCCTAGGGTTCCCAGAAAGGTGTTCTTCTTGGGCCATGAAGCCATGAAGAGTCTGGGCTATTCACAGCCCCCACACACTCTTGATGGTCCCTGTATCAGTTCTTCTCCCCCCACTGTGGGATCCAGCCCTGGCTTTGCCGTCTACCCCAGGTCATCCCACTGGGAAAAATCTACATGCCTTGGAATTAGGAATCCCAGAGAGGGCTTCTGTACATCTAAGTGGTCTCCCCAGAGGCTCTTTCGTACTCGTCGCGCACTTCCACGTGAGAGGCTGGGTTTAAATTGGTTTTAGCCGTATAGGAACATTAGCACAGTTATCTCTCCCAAAGTAGCAGAGAGCCTTTCACTAAGCAGGGGTTGGCCTCCGAGAACCTTCCAGTCATCCTCTATCATAGGTTAACTCAGCACCCAGCACCTAAGAACTCATTATTTGGTAGAAATGAAAATTCAGGGACTTTCCTAGTGGTCCAGTGCCTAAGAATCTGTCTCCCAATAAAAGGGATGTGGGTTTGATCCCTGGTTAGGGAACCGAGACCCCACATGACGCAGGAGAACTGAGCCCTCCTCCACAACTGCTGAGCCACACACCGCGACTAGAGACCCACTGTGCCGGGAAAGGCGGCTAGTGCCTCAAGGAAGAGCCCGCGCCACAACAGAAGATCCCTCGGGCCACAACCAAGACCCGAGGCAGCCACAGATAAATCTTTTATTTTTTTTTAAAGGGTAGCGGGGGTGGGGGGGCTTTACAAAGATGAATTATAAAGATTATGGAGTCGAGCTTGCTAACTGTACACAGAATCCGTTCATGCTCTCCCGGTGAGACTAAGCACATAGCTGCCCAGCTTGTCAACATCACTTACCCTCTCGTGCACTCGAATGTCAACTCTGACTCAATTCTCACCAAAGGATTGTGAGTAAAAGCATGTAAGACATTGGTATATCTCTTCCACATGCTTTCACCTGCAATCTGCCTTCACCCTGTTCCAACCAGGGGTTGGAAAAGCAAGACAGAAATTCTCTAGGGATTGGCTCAACCATATGTTGAAAGGAACCCAAGTCCTGTGATGACCACAGAGGAGAAAATTGGACTGCTCATTTCAAAACTAGTAGAGAAGAAAGAAATTCAGAGGGAGAGAATCTCAGCGTAACTGAGGGCACCCAGGTGCAGGAGGCACGTGCAGGCAGGGAGTGGCATAGCAGGTTTCTCAGAGAGGGCAATTACACTTTGGGCTGCCCAGCAGCAAGCAGCCACCAGCGACCTGGAAGGAACCTCTAAGAAAGACTAGGGCAAAACGTTCAGTACAGTGCAAGTTCTCGACAAGGAACTATCATTATCAGAGCTTGTTACACCAGTGTGCTTATCAAGGCATGAAAAGTAGAAGCTGGAGAGCAGCCAAAATATATGTATTAATTCAATAATAAAGAATTAGAGTACAAAAAAATGCATTTTTAGAGTCTTGAAGCCACTACCTTTTGGAGTCTTTCTAAAACAGCAGGTGAGTTTTCAGCTAAATAATTACAGAAATATTGGTAGATTTTCCAAGCCTGGTTCTGCAGCAGTGAGTGGTGATATAGAACAGCTGCCCAGCCTCTCCATAGTGAACTTGCACTATAATGATGATGAAACAAATGACGAAAATGCTAACTGAGGACCTATTGTTGTCTGGTCACCAAGCCTTCTCCAACTCTTTGCAACTCCATGGGCTGTAGCCCACCCTGTTTCAGCCATGCTTGCATTCATGGGATTTTTTTAGGCAAGAATACTGGAGTGGGTTGCCATTTCCTTCTCCAGGGTATCTTCCTAATCCAAGGACTGAATCCAAGTCTCTTGCATTACAGGCAGATTTTAGTGACTGTAATTATACAGTTAGGATTCCAAAGAAAACAAAGTTATATACCAACAAAGCCAGTAAGAGCAGGCACTCTTTTTTACCAGTTTGGTTTATGTAACCACAGTGGAGCTGGGGGTGGGATTATCACTAAAAATACATATTTGTTGTTGTTCAGTCGTTCAGTCATGTCCAACTCCTTGTGACCCCATGGACTGCAGTGCACCAGGCTTCCCTGTCCATCACCATCTCCCAGAGCTTGCTCAAATTCATGTCCATTGAATCAGTGATGCCATCCAACCATCTCATCTTCTGTTGTCCCCTTCTCCTCCTGCCTTCAAACTTTCCCAGCATCAGGGTATTTTCCAATGAGTCAACTCTTTGCATCAGGTGGCCAAAGTATTGGAGCTTCAGCTTCAGCATCAGTCCTTCCAATGAATAGTCAGTACTGATTTTCTTTAGAACTGATTGGTTTGATCTCCTTGCAGTTCAAGGTACTCTCAAGAGTCATCTCCAACACTACAGTTCAGAAGCATCAATTATTCAGCACTCAACCTTCTTTATGGTCCAACTCACATCCGTAGTACATGACTACTGGAAAAATCATAGCTTTCCTACTATGCGCCAACCACTCTGTCACTTCCAGACACAATTCATTTGGAAAAGACTAGAAGCACAGGTGGTATTCCTTTGTCCAGGGTGCCTAAGGCTTTTGGAGTGGTGTGCTATTTTGTTCTTGAGGTGAATTGTGTAGCATAATATTTTTTAAGAGGGGAAGTTTGGATCATTTTAAAAAGGATGAAGTGAGGCAATTGAAGGATAATTGCTGCCTGAAGGCAAATCAATAGAGCTGTGAAAAATTAGGAATTGCTCAGCTCAGCTCTCCTCTCTCACAGGCCCACATGCACCACAAACCAGGAACTCCAATTGAATGCAAATTGACTTGGTTCGTGTGCACTTTGAGTATATTTTTAAGTACTTTGTTCATAAGTTCAAAAACTTACAAAATTTTTTAATGAAGAAAACACAGATCTAATATTTTCTTCCTGGATTAGCAATTTAAATGTCAAGATAAATTTCAAGATCTCTTAAGGGAAAAATTAATCAGAAAGTAGGAGCATAACATTTTACTCACTAGTTACAACAAATAATTAAAATATACTTCAGTTTAATATCAAGCCTCAGTAAGTGTAGATATTTATAAAAATTGTTTGAGAATGAGAATTTATTTTTGCTCATGTAATTACTTTTGTTTTCCTGCCAGATATCTATTGAGATCCCTTTTGGTGATGGCTCTCAACACCAAATGGTTTCCTCTCAGTTGCCTAGTGCTTTTAGAAGTATTAATACAGGCAGACTCTCCAGGAACAGAAAGTCATCTGTGGTAGGATATGAGGCTACAGTCCCTGGGGTTGCTAAGTCGGACATGACTTGAATACTCATGCACGTGAACGAAAAGAGCTCCCCACGTGGCACTGATACCTCTGAAATGGAGTGGGTGTGACAGGCTGGATGTCCAGCTTCCACTCGAACTATTTCCTTACCACAGGGCCTTATGCAAGTCACTTGAACCTTGTCAGATAGTCAATCTCTCACTCATAAAAAAGAAAATTGTTTTGCACTAATGTTAACAAGACTGAGAAATTTGTGAAACTAAGATGCACAGTGTCTGGCAGATTGTAGGTGCTCAATAAATGTTTGCTGGCTTTCCTTTCTTCCCTCTTCCTTGTCTGTTTTTTCTTTGCCCCCTCCCCCTTAAGGTCATCTTCTTTAAAATGAATGTCATCTTTATATCTGTACACGTAAAGCTTATTCACACCTAATGTTGTTTGCCCCTGACCAAAGAGAAGTAGGACTGCATTAGGTTTGGAGAAACAGATAAGAATAGAGAAAACTGAGTTGAAAGGTCATCAGAAAGGCTCAGAATGCCATTTACTGAACCATAGTGAGAGTGAAAGTCACTCAGTTGTGTCCAACTCTGCAACCCCATGACTATACAGTCCATAGAATTCTGCAGGCCAGAATACTGGAGTGGGTAGCCTTTCCCTTCTCCAGGGGATCTTCCCAACCCAGGGATCAAACCCAGGTCTCCCACATTGCAGGTGGATTCTTTACCAGCTGAGCCACAAGGGAAGCCCAAAAATACTGGAGTGGGTGGCCTATCCCTTCTCCAGTGGACAGGAATCCAAGTGGGGGTCTCCTGCATTGCAGGCAGATTCTTTACCAACTGAATTATCAGGGAAGCCCCACTGAATCATAATTGTGCCAGAAATATTGGCATCTTAGGACAAAACCCAGTATGTGTGGTCTCTGCCACCCTTTCAACTCCTATAAGAGTGAATCAATATCAGGTGTAAGGACCTGACAAGTTGAAGGACAATGATCAGGTGATAGTGCTTGGGATGGCATCCGCCTGTCTGAGGGACTCATTCTTGCTTGGATCAAACAAGATCTGAAAATGTTTCTCTTTTCTATTATCTCTCTTCCTTCCAGGTAAGGCAAATTCATGCAAGCAGCCAGGGATACCAGAAACAATTTTGTTACCCTTTCCATTTCATTCTTCATTCTTCTTACACAGTACTTCCCTGCCAGGACTACCCTCCTAAGCAAGTAAGGTCTTGGTAAAATGTTCGCTTTCAAAGTTTACCTGTATTGGCTCATTCCTATTGTATTGGGTATATTCTGGAATTGCCTTTCTTTCCATTAGTAAATGATTAAGCCTCAGAAATGAGGGTGATCTTAGAATTAATGGAAATGGAAAATCTGGCCAGCTTTGATCCTAGTTTGTTCAGCATAGTTAATGAGAAAGGTTGAGTCTTTGCTGTATTCTAGCCTCTCTTATTAAAGTTCTAATTCAAGATCTGGGACCAAATTGCCAACTAGTAATAAAATATTACCTTCACTTTACTTGCGCCCGTGCATGTTTCTCCTTCAGGAAGAGGAAGATGGACAGCTAAACCAAGAAGGGATTTGGGTAATCTTAAGTCTTTTTTCCAACTATCATTCTTAATACCACTTCATATCACTTTTATGATTTCACCTAAGATTTTATTCTTTATAAGTTTTCAAATATAAGAGAAACATTATAGGTAGACATGATAGCTGCCAAATTACATTTGAATTAGTAATTCATAAGTTTGAACACTAAGGGGGAAAAAAACTATGTAAAAGCAGAATTGCAACCTTTGGATAGAGAAGTCAGGTTCAGTAAAGCATTTACTTTTCCTTCTAAAACTTCACTAAAATGACTATAAAGGGAAATGTACTACCGGAAGAAGATAAACCATAAAATAAATATCCTTTATATAATACAAAAAGTGAAAGGGAAATTTCCCCAAACTAAAGGAAAATAGTTTCCAGAATGAAGAAACCCCTTGTTTACTCTGTTCTATGTATAAACATAAGCTTTATGACTCATGTCATCATGAAATTCCCAAACATCATGAAAAAGGACAGAATTCTCAAGTTACCAAAGAGCAAAAAATAGATTCCCTACAAAAAATCAGGACTCTGAATGACATGAAACTGCTCACCAGCAAGATGAGGTCCTAAAAGGCAGTATAAAAACACCATTAAAATTCTGAAGGAAAATAATTTCCAGCCTAGAATTCTATAGCCAGCTAATTTTCAATCAAGTTAGAGAACAGGATGTAGACATTACGGAAGGCAACGTCTCAAATTTTTTTTTGCTTACCTCCATCCGTTCTCATTTAATGGAGAACGTGCTCCATTCCTTCAAATAAAATAGAACAATAATAAAGAATGAGAATTAGAATACAGGAAATGCAACATAGAGGAGAAGGTGGAGAATCCTCTGGATTAATATAAAGAGAAACCCCAGAATGACAGCTGAACCCCAAGCCTATAGAGAAACCAGGCTAGATTGGAGCAAGTCAGAAAAAACTCTTCTGGGGAAACAACTATAAAAACCTGATTTCTCTGACATCTTGAGATTTAGACATTTGGTAAAGAGTTAACTGTTAGATGAATAACTAGTGTACAGAAAAATAAACCACAAAAAAGAGGCAAAAAAATTATTCAAGGGAAAATAAAAGGAGAAATCAAGCAGTAATATAAACGTGTTTTTTTTTTTTTTTTTCTTTTTCTGGCTGTGGTATGCGACTTAGGATCTTACTTCAGCAACCAGGATTGAACCTGTGCCCACTGCATTGGGAGCTTGGAGTTTTAACTACTGGACTGCCAGGAAAAGTACCAATGCAAAGGAGACATAATCAATGGAAAATGAAGAAGGTGATTGTCCTTGGGAGGAGGTAAATAGGGCAGGGAGATATATACGATTTCCTTCTTTAAAAAAAAAAAAACCCTTGTAGAGTTAGTTGACATTTTATGTGCTTGTATAACCAATAAAAACAAAAACAACATCTTAAAATGTAAACTAAAATATACTGCATATATTTCAGTAATCTGCAGTGTGGCTGTTCTGTCACACACTCAGAGCGTCCCCTCTGGTGTCCTCTCTGGAAACTCAAGTTTCTGCCGGTTCAACAGGAGTCATTCATAAGGGTTCACAGGGACTTGCAATGTCAGCTTATGGAATATGTCAAGCATATCAGGGGTCTTTAAAATGTGATCCTTATATTTATATGACAGATACCTTTGCTACAAAAGCAACAAAATATTTCCATATATTTATAAATACAGAAAATATTTTCAGAAAATACATAAAAATTAGTAACAAAGTTGTCCAGCTTCCTTGATGGTTCAGTGGTAAAAATCCACCTGCCAATAAGGAGATGCAGGTTCAATCCCTGAGTTGGGTAGATCCCCTGGAGGAGGACATAGCAACCACAACAGTTTTCTTTCCTGGAGAATCCCATGAACAGAGGAGCCTGGTGGGCTACAACAGTCCATGGGGTTGCAAAACAGACGCAACTTAGCCACTAAACGGCAACAACAAAGTTGTCTCTTCCAGGAAGAGGAAATGAGTGTGCTGGGCACCAGGAAAGAAGGGACTTTTCACTGTGCATTATCAGCAACCAGGTATTCTTCAACCAGTTTCATGAATTGCTTTTCAAAAAAAAAAGAAAAAACATTAAAAATGAAAATAGAAGACAATTTTAAATGTTAATCAAAAATAATTCATAGCTACATATGCAACTCTTCATCCATTTGGTGGTAGGTACATTGAAAGCTATGTTGCTGAAGAAGCAGTACTGAGCGTGAAATAAGGAAATATCAACCTCAATCTTTACTTACTAACGTGGCATTTGGGAGGGGGAGGGATTTAACCTCTCTTAACATGTAAAAAGTCTTTTTAAGTGTCAAAATCTCATTAAAAATGGAATGAATTAATAAATGATACTTACAAACAATTAGTAAATGTTATCACACTTTAGAGGCATAAGTGCAGATTGACGTTTAAATGTACAATGTAAAGCAAAAACAAGCTTTCATATATTCACTGGGCAAAGTTCTTGTTCTATATAATAGCAGCAAAATGCAGAAAAATACAACCAAGCGTTCATAATCTTAAAGTTGCTACACACTAAAACTCCATAAATATTTTCAACCCCACTGGGCTTTTCATACCAAGGGTGCTAAAAGTAACCATGACTGTCTATGAAAAATTCATAAAGCTGAGAGCATCTCCTTTCTTTCCTAATAACTTCAGCATCTCTAAATAACACATCTCTGTTAGGTAAACATTTCCAGTATTTTGTGTGAGAACTGTTTGCTGTTTGGCAGCCTCCAGAAGATTCATTTGCTCATAGATCACTCAGGAAGAGAATTTAATTTTGTCAGATCAATAAAACACTTTTATTGTGGATCATCCTCAGAGTATGTGAATATATTTGTCAGGTAGAATCATGAGGATTTAAATAAGATGATGTAAGGAAGAGGTTCAGCATAATCTTTGGTGCACAGTAAACATCAAACAAATAGTGTCTGTTTAAATAGTATCTTCTGTCTATTGGAAAAGCCATGTTAAGGCTTCTGGATGGCTGAAGCATTTCTCTTCCAAACCTGAAATATATAAATATACATAGAAAGAGGTGGGGAGGAAACAGGAGAGGGAAGGGAGGATTGGAGGATGGGAAGGGGGAGAAAGAGGGAAAGAGGAGGAGGGGAGACAAGGGAAGTGGGGAGGTGAATGGGGGGGATCAAAGGTGAGGGGAGGGAGCATTGGGAAGGGGGGACAGAGGCGTGTGGGGGGAGGAGGGAGACAGTTTAGTGTGCATTATACATTTACTTGCATCAACTTCTTTTTATTCAGGAGAACACCAAGGAAGGCCAAGGATAATTTTTCTGCACACAATTTTTGTTTTATGAACTGACTTTTGCACTGAACCTTTAACTATGATCCACCTGGTAACACACATCAGGTCAGGATATATCTAAGCAATTGTTTTAAGAAGAAAGCTTTGGGTTTTTTTTAGCAGTTTCATTAAAAGCATACCATGATTTTCCACCCTTTGCAACTCGATAATCAAGTGCATTTCTGCATCGCTTTATGCGCTAGAAGGCAACTGAAGTAAATTAGAAGTGGTGCAGAAATCCTTAGGGTATGCGCAACAGTTGGAAACAGTTTGGCATTTAATTAAAAGTCGATTATGAGTTCTTAGAGCTTTGAAATTCAACTAATAATAATAATAATAATGGCAATCTAAAGTGGATGAGAAAGGCATGATAAACATCTCTGATATGATTAATCACTTGGTTGAGAGGCAATTTTTAAGATAGCACTCTAAAATCAATTTTAAAAAATCTTCTCAGACATATACAGTCAGCCCCAATTTCCTTCTTACTGTCCTAGAAAATAAAGACATTGACATAATTTTACAATTGATTGCAATAAACCTTGGACAACTGTGGAGGCAGTTCCAAGGATGGGGTCTCTGGGGCTTGGCTCCAGTGACTAGGTGCTCATGAAAGAAAAGCCCTGTCTCTGGAGGACTTATTGTCACCTTTCCTTGGTGCTAATATGACCTGGTCACACAGAGCTGTGCTTCCACTGAGATCCTGCCTCTCTCTCACTGACACTTGTTAACTCTCTCTCACTGAGGCCCAGCCCTTGCAATTCCAAGGTGACCATTCTGCAGTCTGTGCTTGTATGGAAAGTTTTCTTTTCCACGGTCTTTCCCCTTCTTTCCACTCCTTTTGAAGTGACTTTCTGGAAACAGGACATCTGTATCTTTGTCCAGGGCAAAGAGGTGACTCTCTTGAAGGACACTGTTCTTTTTGTCACGCATCACCATGTGCCCAATTCACTTTCATTTTCAAGGCCCATCTCCTTTGTCACCAGCTCTGTTTGACACTCCCCAGAAAACCAAATTCCCCCTCCTCTACTGCCCATAGAACTTTCCATGTTCCCCCGAGGGCAGTTCCCTTCTGTATTAGTTCCTTGTGGCTGCAATAAGAAATTGCCACAGAGTGGTTTAAAACAACATTTAAGAGACAAATGCTTTGTCACACAGTTCTTAAGGCCAGAAGTCCAAAAGCTGTATCACCGGGTTGAAATCAAGGAGTCCGCACAGCCACACGCACTACAGATTTCTAAGACAGAATGCATTTCTTGAGTATTCCAGGCTGGGGCTGCCAGTGCTCCTGGGCTTGAAGCTGAATCTCTTTGGTCCCTGCCTCAGTGGCCACCTTGCCTCCTCCTGTTTGGTGTGCAATCTCCCTCTGCTTCTCCCTTATACACACGTGATTACACTTAGGCCCACAGGATAATCCAATATCATCTCTCCCTCCCAAGATTCTTAACCTAGTCACATCTCAAAGTCTCAACCATTTAATCCTTCTTCAGAGGTTCTGGGGATTAGTTCAGTTCAGTTCAATCTCTCAGTCCTCTCTGACTCTTTGCAACCCCTTGGACTGCAGCAAGCCAGGCTTCCCTGTCCATCACCAACTTCCAGAGTTTACTGAAATCCATGTCCATTGAGTCACTGATGCTATCCAACCATCTCATCCTGTGTCGTGCCCTTCTCCTGCCCTCAATCTTTCCCAACACCAAGGTCTCTCCCAGTGAGTCAGTTCTTCAAATCAGGTGGCCAAAGTATTGTAGTTACAGCTTCAGCATCAGTACTTCCAATGAACATTCAGGACTGATTTCCTTTAGGATGGACTGGTTGGATCTCCTTGCAATCCAAGGGACTCTCAAGAGTCTTCTCCAACACCACAGTTTAAAAGCATCCGTTCTTCACCACTCAGCTTTCCATAAAGTCCAACTCTCACATCCATACATGACTATTGGAAAAACAATAGCCTTGACTAGATAGACTTTTGTTGGCAAAGTACTGTCTCTGCTTTTTAACATGCTGTTTAGGTTGGTCATAACTTTTCTTCCAAGTTATTCATAACTTTGCTTCCAAGGAAGCGTCCTTTTATTTCATGGCTGCAGTCAACATCTGCAGTGATTTTGGAGCCCCAGAAACTAAAGTCTGCCACTGTTTCCACTGTTTATCCATCTATTTGCCATGAAGTGATCAGACCAGATGCCATGATCTCACTTTTCTGAATGTTGAACTGTAAGCCAACTTCTTCACTCTCTTCTTTCACTTTCAGCAAGACGCTCTTTAGTTCTTTTTCACTTTCTGCCATAAGGGTGGTGTCATCTGCACAGCTGAGGTTATTGCTATTTCTACCAGCAATCTTGATTACAGTTTGTCCTTCATCTAGACCAGCGTTTCTAGTGATGTACTCTGCATATAAGTTAAATAAGCAGGGTGAAAATACACAGCCTTTATATACTCCTTTTCCTATTTGGAACCAGTCTGTTGTTCCATGTCCAGTTCTAACTGTTGCTTCCTGACCTACATACAGATTTCTCAGGAGGCAGGTCAGGTGGTCTGGTATTCCCATCTCTTTCATAATTTTCTGCAGTTTATTGTGATCCACACAGTCAAAGGCTCTGAAATAGTCAATAAAGCAGAAATAGATGTTTTTCTGGAACTCTCTTGCTTTTTCGATGGATGCTGGCAATTTGATCTATGGTTCCTCTGCCTTTTTTAAAACCAGCTTGATCATCTGCAAGTTCACGGTTCATGTATTGCTGAAGCCTGGCTTGGAGAATTTTGAGCATTACTTTACCAGTGTGTGAGATGAGTGCAATGGTGCAGCAGTTTGAGCATTCTTTGGGATTGCCTTTCTTTGGGATTGGAATGAAAACTGATCTTTTCCAGTCCTGTGGCCACTGCTGAGTTTTCCAAATTTGTTGGCATATTGAGTGCAGCACTTTCACAGCATCATCTTTCAGGATTTGAAATAGCTCAACTGGAATTCCATCACCTTCACTAGCTTTGTTCGTAGTGATGCTTTCTAAGGCCCACTTGACTTCACATTCCAGGATGTCTGACTCTAGCTGAATGATCACACCATTGTGATTATCTGGGTCATGAGGATCTTTTTTGTACAGTTCTTTTGTGTCTTCTTGCCACCTCTTTTTAATATCTTCTGCTTCTGTTAGGTCCATACCATTTCTGTCTTTTATCGAACCCATCTTTGCAAGAAGTGTTTTCTAGGTATCTCTAATGTTCTTGAAGAGCTCTCTAGTCTTTCCCATTCTATTGTTTTCCTCTATTTCTTTGCAATGATCACTGAGGAAGGTTTTCTTATCTCTCCTTGCTATTCTTTGGAACTCTGCATTCAAATGGGTATATCTTTCCTTTTCTCCTTTGCTTTTGGCTTCTCTTCTTTCACAGCTATTTGTAAGGCCTCCTCAGACAGCCATTTTGCTTTTTTGCATTTCTTCTTCTTGGGGATGATCTTAATCCTTGTCTCCTATACAATGTCATGAACCTCCATCCATAGTTCATCAGGCACTCTGTCTATCAGATCTAGTCCCTTAAATCTATTTCTAGGGATTAGGTCAGAGACAAATCTTTGGAGGCCATTATTTAGTCTACCACACCTTCTGTACCTATTTGGCAGTAGTTCACTCACTTGCTCAGAGACCTTACAAGAATTGGAAGCTACCTGAAGGAAAAATCACAGTCTAGTTATTCCAAAGATTCTAACACCTCACTCTGCACCTGATAGGGACTAAAATCAGGGATGTCATCCAAAGTATTTAACAACCAGGTGATCTAGTGGTAAAGAACCTGTCTGCCAATGAAGGAGACACAGAGACAGGGTTCAATCCCTGGGTCACAAAGATCCCCTGGAGGAGGGCATGGCAACCCACTCCAGTATTCTTGCTTGGAGAATCCCATGGACAGAGGAGCCTGGCAGTTCACTGTCCATAGGGTGGCAAAGAGTCAGACACTGAAGCGACTTGGTACACAGTGAGGGTACCAACCAATCAGAACAATGGATGCTGGCTGCAGGACTATGCCAGGGGTTTCAGGCCTTAGTTATGGGTCCCAGGGGAAGTGTGTGTTTGAATTGGAGTAGATGGTCCTGGAGGAGGAGCTAGGGCTCCTGGGGCTGTGTTTGTGTGCTCCATCAGCAGGTGTGGTGGTGTGTGTACTGGGACAGTATCGGCCTAAAGAAAGTACATATCTGTTGAATGGATGGATAGATTAATGAATAAATAAGAGGATAGTGGGGTTATTCTCATATAAACAGGTTATGGGGAGAGATATTTTGGAATAAAAGACCCTATAATTGCCCTTTAGACAGTACCTTGAGGGGGCTGATTCCTTAACCTGCAGATCACATGGCGGTTCACCTGGAGGAGTGTTCATCTCCTGAATTTATGGGGCCACCTAGTCCTTTCTGTCTGGCCAGACCTAACATCCATACCTATGACCCCAGGAGGGGATACTACAAGAAGGAGCAGAAGAACCAGTACAACTTCATCCAGCTGCTGCTGGAAAACCACCTGACATGTATTATTGTGGTGTAGGATTTAGGAGATTAGCACAAAAACAAGTAATTGCTCTCCCAGGCATGGCTAAAGGAAATGAGGGTCAGTGAATGACAGTGTCATGCAAATAAGTTGTGCAGCTATCAATGGGCAAGGTGACTGCAAATGCTCAGGAAATAGAATGAAAGGCCTAAACCTAACCAACCAACCAACCAACCACACAAAATCAAAAAGACCCGAATCCTCAAGGTAGCTTTGTCAGAATCCAAGCAGTGAACAAAGACATTTAGCAATTCTTCAAATGCTTTGACATATAAGAACTGTTTGGGTTGTTTTCTTTTCTTTTTTTTTTTTTTTTTAATGCCCAGAGTACAGATTTAACCAGAATTGACAGCTTCATTCTGATGAAAGGAAGACTCTTAAGATGCAAATGTCATTCCAGGCAGGAAGAGCAAGCATTTGGCTGTTACCAGAAAACCTTGCTGTAATTCAGTCTCTCCCCAGACATTCACTGAGTTGAAAATGTTAATTCCATAAACATGCAGAACTTGAGTCCTATCTCTTGATACTGCTTCTATTGCCACCAGGTCATTACTTCTGTCCTACACTCCCTGAATAATCTACTCACTGGTCCCCAGACTCATCTGGTTCCGGTCCATCCCACCCAACACTGAAAACAGTTCCTCTTAAGAGCAGCTTCAAGCAACCAGGCATCAATCAGTTCAAAGACCTCCAGGGATTCCTCTCTGTGAGTCAATGAAGCACGAATCTCTCAACTGTGTATTTAAAGCCATCCTTGCTAAAGACTCTATGCTTTCTCTCTGTCACATTTTTTTTTCCTAGTTCTGGAAGTGGTCTTGTCAGCTGAAAGAAAGCCTAACCATCTTTTAACCTCCAGATAAATTATCCCCTCCTTCAAGAAGTGTTCACTGGGACTTCTTTCTTTATTCTCAGCCCTTGAATGGAAACTCTCCTTTGCCTAAGTATCTATAGCATCTTGTTTTTATTTCAACCACTGAACTTAATTTTGCTCTCCTTCTTACTATACTAGTTTATTTTTTACCAACCCCTTCTCTCCTAGACTATGATCTTGAGAAACAAAGACCGTGTTGTTGTTTTGCTCCTTCACCCCCTCACACCCACTCACATACCACCACCGTAGCCCTGCTCTCCACACAGACACTTCCATGATCAGACCTCTGAATTACTTAGTACAGTGAGTCCCCTACATACAAATAAGTTCCATCCCAAGACTGTGTTCATAAGTCCAATAGAGTTAGCCTAGATACCCAACTAACCCAATCGGCTATACAGTGCTGTACTGTAATAGGTTTATGATACTTTTCACACACAAAAAATACAAAAATACAAAAAAATAAAGCAAACACAAACAAAAAATAAGCATTTTTAATATTACAGTACATAACCTTGAAAAGTACAGTAGTACAGTACAACAGCTGACATTCAGGGCATGGCATCGAGTGAACAGGCAAGAAGTTACTGAGTGGAGAAGGAGAGACAGCAGGAGAGAGTAAAGCTGAAGGATTTTCAGCAATAGGAGACCGAGGGCAAGCTGCAACTTCATTCATGCCTGATGCTGATGGAATGCACGTTTGCATCTTTGAAAGTTTGCAACTTGAAGAAGGTTTGTACGTAGGGGACTTACTGACCTGGCTGAAAATAGGCCCTCAGACAATGGAGCACCACAGAGCTACTCAGTTTCACACCTCAAAGTCTCGCAGGTAGGAGCTTTATCTAGTTTACCCATCCTTGAAAGTCAAAGTGAAGTCGCTCCATCCTGTACGACTCTTTGCGACCCCATGGACTGTGGCCTATGAGGCTCCTCCATGCATGGAAAGTTCCAGGCACGAATCCCGGAGTGGGTTGCCTTTTCCTTCTCCAGGGGATCTTCCCCACCCAGGGATCAAACCCAGGTCTCTGGCATTGCAAACAGACGCTTTTACCATCTGAGCCCTTGACGTCTGGCACACGGTGGGCATCCCATCAATGTGTGCTGAGTAAAGGAATGAATCAGCGAGTGGAGGAGTGAAGGTATCAGTGTAAGGTGAATAGGTAAAAATGGAAACATGGAGATGGAGAGGTATCAGAAAAGAGCCCCAGGAAAGAAAGGGATACAAAGGAAACAGTCCACGCACAGTTAATGTCCTCTGCATCCCAGTTTTTTTATGGCCCCTTCCCTGCTTACCCTGGAGCTGTTGAGGAAATGTCCAATGCTCTGCCAAAGGAAATGAGCCTGCGGGTTGAAGTTTATATAAAATATCTGGATGGAATTGTTTCAGTGCAGTCAGCCTGCTGTGTCTGCAGAGAGCCGTGGCCTGAAGGGTTCGGAATCCCACAGATGCTGCAAATGGTGCTCGGGCTCACGCTGTAGCCCCTGCTCAGTGTCAGGCCATTCTGGCTTAGCTTGAGGTTCAAAGCTGGGCAGCCACAGTGATGCACAGCACGGACAGAGGGACGAGGAAATCAACCCTGTGGCCCCAGTTAAATTGGGGGCACCCCAGTTTGTCCAGGTCCACAGTTTTAGAAGATCAGATGAACAAACTTGCAGCAGGAAGGAATAGGATCACTGAGGGGTGATAACTGTGAAGGTTAATTTGTTCTGCCTGTTACAGGGGATAATTAAGCTGGCACATTTCACACTGCTACGTTTGGATCAAGTAGCTTCTGATTATACACTTAAAAAAAAAAAATCCAAGTAGCCACAGGACAATTTCCAAACTGAAACTGTGACTGCACACTGGGAACCCCTGAACTACTAATCAACTACTAATGAATTTGGGTACCCCTCAGTCATCTTCACAAAGTCTCTACAGGAGAGGAAGGAAGAGGCCTATTGTCCATTTAGCCACAGAACAGCTGAGGAATGAGCAACATGTTGGTTTATCCACTGGCAACTCTTGTGCATGACTGCCAAGGGCATGAACTTGGACAGTCATTCATTCAATAAAGATCAATTCCCTATGGCATCAGACCCTTTGTTTGGCACTGAAGATACATCTGAATAAAACAGGCAGCATGTTTGCCTTTAAGTTACCTGTATACCATTGGGTTAAACGTATAAAATCCAAATAAGTAAATAAATGTATATAATAATAAACAGTAGACAAAAATAAGGCATGAAAGAGAGTGATGGAGAAAGTTTTTCAGTATTAGTTATTAATAGATTGATTTTGATAAGTGTGGGAAATCAAAGTATAACATAGGCAGTATGTAACAGTCAGGGAGTAGAATAGACAAATGATATTTTGAGAATGAAGGGGTGTGAGATGACTACAGGTTGCAATATTCAAGGAGAGTCTCCATCTCAATAACAGAAGTGGACCTTGAACTTATCTTTGAATTAAGGATAGCATAAGGAAATGGCAACCCACTCCAGTATTCTTGCCTGGAAAATCCCATGGACTGAGGAGGCTACAGTCCATGGGGTCGCAAAGAGTCAGACATGACCGAGCGACTTCACTTTAATGACTTAGAGGCTGGAGAGCAGAAAGTATTATATAGACAGTAAGTAATAAAACTTGCACAGTACAAACTTTGGGAGGCTAAAAGAAATGAATCATTTCAATAAGCTGAACTCTGTGGAAACTGTTCTTGGGAGGTTTACTTTAATATACACATGCACAAGTGCATAAACACACACACAACACAGGCTAATGCTACATGATGCTAAATCAGTGGTTAAGATACTGATGTTAATAAAAAGGGGATTAATAAACTAGTGAATTATATTCATGATTGAGGTCAGTTCAGTGGCAATGACTAGAAGAGTTCCTCCAGGTAGAATTCTGTGTGATGAACTTCCTTGGAGAAACTCTTCTAGACATTGTCCCATCCCAGAGCTTCAGGGTATGCCCTGGGTCTTTCAGCAGCCTCAGGCTCCAAGGCATTGACGGAGGCTACTGGACACTGACAGCATCATATCTCAAAGCTGTTTGTCTTCCTTGAGAAGAAATTGGGTGAATTGTTTTTTCTTGTATACATTTTGCATACAGTGGCTATTTCATATATAAGTAAAAAAGTGAAGTCGCTCAGTCGTGTCCGACTCTCTTGGACCCCATGGGCTGTAGCCTACCGGGTTCCTCCGTCCATGGGATTTCCCAGGCAAGAGTACTGGACTGGGTTGCCATTTCCTTCTCCAGGAGACCTTCCCAATCCAGGGATCGAGCCCAGGTCTCCTTCATTGTAGGCAGACACGTTACTGTCTGAGCCACAGGGAAATCCTTAATTTCATATGTACTTACCTTATAAGCAACACAGCTCTTAAGGAGTTGATAGAAGGAATTGAGACATTTCTATAATGTATAAAATTTCTATAACGTTTCTTTTAATTCTGAGTACATTTAGGTATGATCTATCTCTCCAGTCTTATAAGCAAATAAAAAATCTAAGAGAAGAAGGTGTTTCTTATATAGAATGAGCTCCTGAAAATTTGGGAATCATATGCCAAGTAACTACTATTTGTATGCTTCTAACAGGTCGTTTCCAACAGTAGCTTCCCAGTGAACCGTGCATCCTGGAGTTCATGCATTGTGTGGTCCTCTTTCTACAAATCCCATCTGGTTCCCAATATAACGAGGGAAAAGTGATACTGAGGTGAATTCAGAAGAAGCCTTGCAGTCCTTGCCTCTCTTTCTTGGAGCACTCATTCTGCTGGAAGTCAGCCCCCTGCATACGTCACTACTCTGAGACCCTCCACTGAAAGCAAGCCCAGGTTAGCTACAAGGAGAAGCAGTGGGGAGAAAGAGATCAGTCCAGCCTCAGCTACTCTAATCCAGCCGTCCTGGCCTGGCTGCTACACATCCTAGTCCTAGTCTAGAAGTCATCTTGATCATCTTGCCCAGTGCTATATTTAGACGTCTCAAGCCACAGTCAAGATTTAACTTTACCCATCTGAGAGACTCTTGGTGAAAATCACTCAGCTGAGTCTAGTCCACCTACCAAATAATAAAATGTAAAGGTAGTTTGCACAGGGGCCCCCAGCCTCTGGAATCAAACGTCTGATGACCTGAGATAGACCTGATGTCACCCCAGATTCATGTGTTGAATCCTCAATGTGATGGTATTTGGACATGGAGCTTTGGGGTGGTAATTAGGACATGAGGGTGGAATTCTCATGAATGGAAATGGTGCCCTTGTAAGATCCTGTTCATGATACCAATTTTGCTGATCCTGCTCACAGTGCCGACGGTCTCACTGTATCTCACTGTGTCTGTGTGCACTGAACCCAGGGTAGGCAAGGCAAGAGCAGAGAAGCTGGGAGAAGGCTCCAGGAGCCGTGGGAACTGCAGACACGTTTATTCTCTCCTGGCTGGAATGGTAGTCATAACACAGTCACAACACAGCCTCTCTCCTGGCTGAGGCAGCAGCCGTAACACAACCTCATATAAGGTAACCATGATATCACGCCAACGTAGCCCTCATGCAGCAGCAGCCAGGCCTTGCGTGGTGAAGTACATACAGGCGTACCACACAAAGCAGCCTGTGACCAAGCAATCACCCTGTGACATGCATGTGCAGTGCTGTATGTGATCTCAGCTGTTACATAACTGTGCAACCTCGTTGCTTACAGAACCTGGGGTGAGAGGGTATGAGAGTGTGGGGCAGGAGAGCCTGACTGGTGCCATCTTGTTAACTTCCCGACAGAGATACCCCTCTCTCTCTCTCTCTCTCTCTCTCTCTCACACACACACACACACACACACACACACACACAAGAGGACACAGCAATAAGGCCTTCAAACCGGGAAGAGGCCCCTCACCAGGAACTGATTTGGTATACTCCTTGACCTTGAACTTCACAACCTGCTGAATAGTGAGAGATAAATTTCTGTTATTGAAGCCATCTAGGTAGGCTACAGTACTTTCATTATAGCAGCAGGAATTAACTAACACACTATTCATTTTAAATATTGGAAATTGGGCCTCAAAATAATAGCTAAAACCTAGAAATTCCCCCAAATATTTAACCGTGTAGAATGGGAGAATAAATTGTACTGTACACAAATACAATACTGCATATGACAATAAATAATCTACAGTGCAATCCAAAAATTGTTTCATTAACATAATATGAATGAAAAAACAGACATCAAAGACTACATAGCATGCATTCTGCAGCTTGAAAACTAGCAAAATGAATCAATTGTGTTTAAAGTCAACATAGCATTTAACCCTGTGGGGAGGGAGTGGTTATTGACTAGAACAAGCCATGGGAAAGTGGGTCTTATGTATGGATGGTTTTGTTGTTTGATCTTGATGCCTTTCACTTTTACAAAGTTATGTAAAGTCTGTGAAAATTAATTGTGAATGTTAAGTATATTTTATGTATGTATACATGTGTGTATTATACTTTAATAAAAGTTAAACTGAAAAAGGGTGGGGTAAATGAATTGTCTGAGTGTCCTCAGTAAGAATCAAACTATATTTTCAAATTTTGTTTCTCTGACTTCAAATACTGAGCATTTTTATTTCTGGGAGCTTGACCTCCCACCCACGCTCTCAGTAAACTGTACATAGTATGTGTATAGATCTATAAATATGCTCCAACAAATAGGTCCCAATGATCCTCCACTGTCCAAAAGTAATAACTAATATTTATTGAGAGCTAATGATCCAAGCATTATCTAGTGCTTTGCATGCACTGACTCATTTAAAATGTATAAGAATACTATGAAGTAGTTATCACCATCCTCACTCTCATCATCACCATCCTTACCCATATCTTAGATGAGGAAACTAAGGCCCAGAAGTGTTAGACAAATTGACAAATAGATCATAACAGATCTAAGATGGGCCCCAGGAAATCTAAGCCAAGGTCCCCTCCTCCTCCTCTCTACACTGTTTTCCTAGTGCTGAGAATGGTCATCTGTATGCCAGCCACAGGACCATCTCCTCTCAAACCTAGTACATGCACATGCATATCTCTGGGCAGTATGTACCAGGTGTTTCAATATGCTCCATCATTTTGGATCTCATCGTTAAGAATCCTGTCATGCAGCACTCTTCCACCATTTATTCATTCAAGAATTCACTCATTCATTCATTTAATTTTCTGGATTTTAGCAAGTGTGATCCCAGGTCTCCATCTCACAATGTTATACAAATCTGCTCACGCTCTCTCTGTGGTGTCTCCAACCAGAACAGACCCTTCTTTAAGTCCATACAAAGCACTATATATTCAGTTGCATTTTATTGTTCCTTATGACAAGTCCTTAAGGAAAAAGTCATTATTATTGACTTCTCCTTACAGATAAGAGAGAATTCAATTTTTACATTTTTGGTCAGACTTCATCAAATTATCACTTGGAAAAGTTTCTCCCCTACAGGGAAGCAGCCAGCACAAGAAGGAGATCTCAGCCCATTCCATGCAGTTTTGGTACACTGGTTTATTTCCATTAACCTTGGGAGTGTCATAAGTAATTTATTGATAAAGTACCAAAGTTTGCAAGCAATTTACCATTAAAAATAAATGTGCTTGGCTTCAAAGTTATCTCTATGAGAAATCAGCTCATCCTTGCATCTCTGTTTTCTTCAGTAGAAGTGTAAGGACCAGCACCACAGCTTTGAGCATTGCTCCAACAAAAAAATCTCTCTGTGTTGAAGCCCAGAGGAAGTTAGTGTCAAGAATGGTGACTTGTCCAAGGCCACACAGAGTCATAATCAGTAATAGAGGTAGATCTTAATTCCCTAGTCTAGGGATATTATTATTATTTTTTAGCTCTATGACAACCTGTAAACCTTTCCTACCGAAGATGCACCTTTTAGAGTCATAGTCAGAAACCTGGTTTTAACAGCATGGGACCAGGACTAAACTGGGCCAGGATGGGTCCACCTATATTTTTTGGCCACATTTTCAGAAAGGCTTCTCATAATACAACACCAACAATTACTGCCAAGGTCTTCCTTCCAGGAACTCCCAAGCTCTAAGATGCTAACCTTCACCCAATATAGTACATTCCTGTCTGTTGTTCACCATTTCAAAGCAAACATCTCTGGGAAAAAAAGACCGGCCTATAACTTGTCAAAATGTCTTGCAAGCATTTCTAGGCATTAAAAAAAAAAAAAAAAAAGTGTTGCTGTCAATTTCATGTAAATATGCATAAGTTGAAAGTGTAGTGTCAAATAGCTGAGCCCTGAAGGGTTTGAGGCAAAATCAGAAGGAGAAGTCAAGGAGATTTTTCACGGACCTCAGCTTATTTACATTCTGCTAATTTACTGAGACAAAGTGAAGCCTGATAGCTAACGAGATGGTTTGTGTTGCTGAACCATATTTTGTGTAAATGAAAACCTGCCACTCTGTTTATTGAGAAAAATATGTTTCTAAAGACAGAATTATTTAGTATTAGATGCTTAAATTTCTACATTTAAAAGTGTAAAACTGAACATAAAATATCTTAATTAAATTAGTCTCTGCAAAGGACTGAGCTGTGGCTTTCGGCCCCAGAAGGCCTGGTATTGAATTTAATACCTCTTGCAGAATTGAAGTCTCTATAACACCACACTTTGTCTGTGAGTTTGGTTGCAAATGTGAATTATTTGTGCAGAAGGCCTATGGAATGCTGTTATAGCTTGAAGAGTTTTAGATCTACAATGAGCAAAAGACTAGAACAGATAAGATTCCCTGCAGTCAGACGCTGGGGCTTGGAACTCAGACACAGGGAGACGGTTGGGAGGCGGAGATGGGAGGTGTTTTTTATATCCTTTATCTTTCTGACCATGTGACAGGTATAAACAGAGACTTCTGAACTGATTGGCATGTTTATGCAAACACAGTAATCTCTGGGACAAACCAGTGAAGAGATTTTAGTTTTGTTTTTTTCTCCAAATAAATATAAAAAACAGAGGATATGCTGATAAAACAGCCTTGATAACTTGCCTCCAAATTTAAAAGCAAGACACTTTGCCTGGTATATGCTCTTTGGGTTTGGGAAGTACTTTGGGGAAGGTAATTGAATTGTTACTTATAATGGGCTGGGACCACACATGTTCACTTATTCTGGCCCATTACTCTGCAAACATGTCCATGAGCACCCTGTCTAATGTCCGTATCTGACTTTCAGAATCTACACCAGGAGCCTTATTCAGAGGCAGATTGCAAAAAAAATTATACCCCAGAAGCCCTAGTCTAAAGTGTTCTGGTCTGTAACTGTATGAAATTGAAGTGGGCAGACAGAGGACTTAGGAGCTGTATGTGTAACATGTAACTGAATTGTGCTTCTGTGAGTAATTGATATGGAAACAGTCAAGGGTTTAGCTGGGACACTGGGGTTTCTGGCCCCAGGAGCAGGCTCTGGGAGTGCCTTCATAATGGCTTTATCCTCTACCCATGTTCAGAGCTCAGTATATCAGATATTTATAAGTCAGGGCTACCTGTGTTGGGGGCATGTAAAAATAGCATCTATTGAGTACTACCCATGGGTCAGACACTGCTAAGAGCTTTGCATATATAAACTTCTTCAATCCTTACTTCAACCTTCTGTGATGCATATTCTTGTTAATATCCCTAAGACAAAACAAAGTTAGAAAGGTTAAATAATTTGTCTAGTGTGACAGAGCTGTTAAGTGGCAAAGACAGGATTTGACCCACACTGTCAGACCCCAGAACCTTTGGAGTGCTATACACAGAATGCCACCCCCAGGCATGCACACCCAGGTGAAGAGAGAAGGGTTAGCCTCTAGAGATCAGGTTGCCTCCCCTGTAGGTCACAACTCAAGATGCATACAAGGGCGGAATCAAGGAACAGATCCCAAAAGCCAGGTTTCAAGAAATGAATTTAAATGCTTGATGCAATAACATCTTGCTTGATCACACTATTTTTCAGAGTTGGCTACCATTGGTAGAAAAATCCCTGACCCACACAAGGAAGATATTTCACACGTTTTAGGAGCAGTTGGGGAAAGTGATCACTGCTCCCTCTTAACTTCCTCTTCTCCAGTACACGAACGGTCAGCTCTCACAGTCAGGAAGATAAATGCTGGATAGCATCAGGCCATGATCCTGGCCCCTCAGGAAGCTTAGGGGGACATATCAATACCTCCTTCTGAGGTGAGAAGACTGAATTCCCCACCTTTTACGATGTATAGTCATTTTGTTTCTTGGCTGCCCATTTGATATATAATCAAGCTCCCTGAGCTGGTCTGAATTTTGTTTGATTGTTTAGTGCTTTATAGGGTATTTTATTTAGAGATAATGTCACCGACAATTTATTATCCAAAATACCATCCATGTCTATGAGCTGAGATTCAATTTTCCTGGCTTTTATATCTGTCATACTCGCTGGTCTCCAAACTCAATTGCACATCCTTTCTTTTGAATTATGAAGCTAGCTGATTCCATGTTCAGTGCTCATTTCATCATTTTTATCCCCATACTTTTCTCATTTATACTCAAGAAGACTGTATTTTGCTTATTTGGGAGTTGCACTAGGCCGTGAATTCCCTTTCCTTAATTCTTGGTTGGTATTTCTATTACAGGTCTCCTCACATAGAGTTTAACTTCCCAACTTTTTACATACTAGACAGTAAACACATCAAGGGCAGGAATTTTATTTTATTCATTTTTGTATCTTTCAGCATCTATTACTGTAAGAATAAATAAACAGTAATTAATTAAAAGATGAAAGGTTTTTAAATCAATTTAAAAATTTAGTTTTAAACTAATCTGTTATTCTTTGCCCTTTCCTGTTAAGTTTGAAATGTATATTCTAAGTCATTCTCGTATTTATGAGCACAAAAAGCATGACAATATTTCTCGTAAATGAGAAAGCAGGATTGAAAGTCACCAAATTTGGACCCAGTCCCACCTAATTTATAAAACTCTACAGTTACTGCAGGCCACACTGACCTTTCCCAGAATTCTTATTGTACTTAGAGACAGTACCAGACAATTTAGCACAGAATTCTTCAATTATTTACTTTTTTTTTTTTGGGCCTGTGCTACTTTTGCCTTCTGAACTAGACCATAAACTCACAGCAAATATCCCAGAAATACCTGGTGAATAAACAGTAGGGTGACAAATTCTTCCTGCTTTTAGCACTGAAAGTCCTCTGTTCCAGGAAACCCTTTAGTTTCACGCAGACTAGGACAGTTGATCACCCCGAGTGGATGGGTTGTTCAGTTGATTAAATGACTGATTTTACAAGTTCTTTTGATCACTGACTATTAAGTGTCTAGTAATACCCATATCAGCCTAGTCTTCCTTCTATTGCCAGGCACGTGAGTATAAGAAACACTGACAAGCATACAGGCATATAATATAACACTGATATTTGCTAGGCTTTTTACTGAGTTAACACATACATTTTGTATTATTTTTAACTATATATGATCTGTAGGCTTCCTTAGTAGCTCAGTGGTAAACAATCCATCTGCCAATACAGGGTCTGGAAGATCTCCTGGAGAAGGAAATAGCAACCCACTCCAGTATTCTTGCCGGCAAAACCTCATGGACAGAGGAACCTGGCAGGCTACAGTCCATGGGTTTCCAAAGAGTCAGACACAACCAAGCGACTAGACAACAACAACACACATGATCTGCAGGTTTGTGCCAGGTTTAGTCAGATTTGGCCTGTACTAAGGCATGCTTGGGCTTCCCTGGTGGCTCAGAGGTTTAAGCATCTGCCCGCAATGCGGGAGACCCAGGTTTGATCCCTGGGTTGGGAAGATCCCCTGAAGAAGGAAATGGCAACCCACTCCAGTCTTCTTGCCTGGAGAATTCCATGGAGGGAGGAGCCTGTTAGTCTACAGTCCACAGGGTTGCAAAGAGTCGGACACAACTGAGCTACTTCACACACAAGGCATTCTTACTAATATGAAACCTAAGGAATCATCTCAGAGAAGGCAATGGCACCCCACTCCAGTACTCTTGCCTGGAAAATCCCATGGGGATTTGCCTGGTGGGCTGCAGTCCATGGGGTCACTGGGAGTCGGACATGACTGAGCGACTTCCCTTTCACTTTTCACTTTCATGCATTGGAGATGGAGATGGCAACCCACTCCAGTGTTCTTGCCTGGAGAATCCCAGGGACGGGGAAGCCTGGTGGGCTGCTGTCTGTGGGGTCGCACAGAGTCAGACACGACTGAAGTGGCTTAGCAGCAGCAGCAGCAAGAAATCATCTGATCAAACTTTGATCATGTGAAGCCTAGCAAGATGAAGTGAACTGACCAAAGTCTCCACAAAATTATAAGAAGGGTTTAAGTACATCTCAGGCACATCCTTCCTTGCTCTCCAGTCCCCAGCACCAACCCGAACCCATAGTGTGGGTTTTGGGGAAAAAATCAAAATTTCATTACACAATTTGTATTTTATTGAACATCTTTTTGCACATTTTGATGAGATCTAGGTACATTGAATAACTCCCTTAAGATGAATATAATCTGCAGTAGGTCAAATTTCTTCTAAGACTGCCTACTCAAAGCTACATTTTCTGTTCAAAAGACAAAGAAGTAATTTCTGGCAGCTTCCATTTACCTGTAAGGAGCAAGCATTGTCCTTTCAGGATCATATCTTTATACCTAAAGTACACTATTAGATAATGCCTGAATTTCCTCCTGCCTTGTAGTCATGGGAACTGATGAGTGCACTAGACTAGCATTCCTCAAAGTGATAATTGATCACCTGCATCAGAATTACCAGGAGTATTGTGGGGAGAGAGAAAAGGAGCCAAGATGGCATGTTCAGGCTCTGTCACCCCATGTTTTGTAAATCAGGACTATGGAACAGCTGAGATTGCTTATAGCACTGCATATGCATGTGGTACTTGCTTGGTCATAGGTTACTGTGTGTGGTACGCCTGTATGGGCTCCACCTAAGAAAGTGGTGGCATTACTGCTGCAACACAGCTGTGTCTGTCGGGTCAGCCACGAGAGGAGCAAATACAGCGTGACTCGCTACAGCTGCTGCATCAGCCAGGAGAGAACACTGCTGCGGCTGCTGTGTCAGCCAGGAGAGAGGTTGTGCAGGTTGGGTTATGCCAGCCAGGAAGGAATAAACCTGTCTGCACTTTCTATAGCTCCTGAGTATCCTTCCAGGCTCTTAGCTTGCACCTTGCCTACCCTGGTTCAGCCAACAGGATGATCAGCAGAACAATTGGCATAGTCAGCAGGATACGCAGTGGGGAAGGAGAGCATGAGACGCCACTGGATGGAGGAAGCCAGTGCCCACCATGTAGCATGTGGTACCATGTGGGCACGATTCTCTCGGCGTGGCTTCCAGTGAAACACTGGGAGGTGGTGGATGGACCGAATAGCTTTGAAAAGGCATTACAGGTGACAAGCTCCCATTCCCCAAACAAGGCGGCAGAGACTGCCGCTGGCACCATGAGGTGGATTTTCCTGACTGCCCTGAAGGTGATTACGGATGGTACTCTCTGTGATGCCACGCCAGTTGCAACATGCAGAGATGCTTTGAAGAACTAAGGCAACATATACTGGCATTAGAGCAAGAACCCCATGCCCCTGAAGAATCCAGCACCTCTGACCGCGAGGTGGTAAGTGACGCTGGTGATAAATGTTGAGACTGTGGGTTCCCTATTGTTAGCAAGGCCCACTGGACAGCGGAGATGAATCTTGAGCAGAGTATGGCCCGAGGCGGGGCATCCTCAAGGGGCCTCCAGTGTGACATGGTGACCATATACTCAAGTGGAGTTGGTTGACTTGGGTAAGCAGTTCGGGCAAACGCATGGGGAACCCTTGGCAGCGTGGCTTTTATGACTTTGGGACACAGGCACCTTTTGGGCGGGCCTGGCACCTCTGGGAGGCTTTGCAGGTCCTTACTGAGAGAAATAGAGCGGAAGCATGAGAGACGCCGTGTTGAAAGTGTGAAGACCTCGAAGCTGGCAGGGGTCCCATCCGGGTCATGTGGATGCAAATACGCGCTGATTTGTGCAGAGGTATACTGTAAAGCTGTGTCTTATCTAGAAAACTGTCCTTTAAAGGCTGTGTCCTATGATGCAGATTGTACGGTAGAAGCTGTGTCCTATGATATGGATTTAGTACGGTGTGCTGAAAAGGCTGTGTCCTGTGATGTGCTACTACCCTCTGACTCTCTTGCAGATTTAGAACAGTGTGAAAGCACTTGGAATCTTGTGGGTGGGCTGTGAATGCCACAAAAATCCCCTCCTTGAAGAGGTGGGCCCGGCGCCTGTAGGGGGTTTTTGCAGGTCCTTAATATAAAGCCCTGCAGCGGTGGATTTGACCCTGTGGAGGCTTTTCTGCAGTCTCACAAGGACAGGCAGTGGACCAGACTTGGTCGAAGCATATGAAGGCACTCCACAAGCAGTGGGTGGCCCTTAGAAGGGCAGGCCTGCAACATGAGTTCCGGGAGATACTTGGTGCTGGGTTTTGCTATGTGTGGGGGATGTGGCTGTTCGTTGTTGTAGCGACTGCTGTTGCAATATGTAAATCCAAGGGTCAGTGTTATCACAGATGGACTGCACATAGGATGTGAGGTGAGAGACCCTGAAGGGGTGGAGTGTGGGGAGAGCAAATTAGCCAAGATGGGGTGTTCAGGCTCTCTCACCCCACACTGTGTAAATAATGACTATGTAACAGCTGCGATGATTTATGGCACTGCCCACGCACGTCACGAGGTACTCGCTCGTCATGGGTTACTGGGTGTGGTACGGAATATGAGCTCCACCTACAAAAGCGGCAGCATTTCTGCTGCATCATGGCTGTGTCCATCCGGTCAGCCACTAGAGGAGAGAATAGAACGTGTCTACTGCTACAGCTGCTGCGTCAGCCAGGAGAGACAGTGTGTTGTGCTAGCTTATGTTACGGCTGCCAAGCCAGCCAGGAGAGAATAAACATGTTTACAATTCCTACCACTCTTGGAGTCTCCTTCCAGCCTCTTAGCTGACGCCTTGCCTGGGTTCAGTGAACAGTGTGAACAATATGGTCAGCGATACAGGTATTTATCAAAATGCCCACCTAGAGCTCAGGAATGTGAATCTCATAATTATATAAGATTTATATTAAAATTTGAAAGTAATATTATAGATTTGAAATTAAAGTTAAGTTTTTAATGCTCCCATAATTTCAGACAGACTATTGGAAATAAAAATTCATACTTAAATAATAAATAATTTATTTATCCCAGCATTTGAATAGACTTGACTTTGATAATTGCTAACACATCCAAATAGGAAAAGGAGTACGTCAAGGCTGTATATTGTTCCTGCTTATTTAACTTATGTGCACAGTACATCATGAGAAATGCTGGGCTGGAAGAAGCACAAGCTGGAATCAAGATTACCGAGAGAAATAGCAATAACCTCAGATATGCAGATGACACCACCCTTACGGCAGAGGGTGAAGAGGAACTAAAAAGCCTGTTGATGAAAGTGAAAGAGGAGAGTGAAAAATTTGGCTTAAAGTTCAACATTCGGAAAACTAAGGTCATGGCATCTGGTCTCATCACTTCATGGGAAATAGATGGGGAAACAGTGGCAGACTTTATTTTTGGGGGCTCCAAAATCACTGTAGATGGTGATTGCAGCCATGAAATTAAAAGACGCTTACTCCTTGGAAAGAAAGTTATGACCAACCTAGACAGCATTAAAAAAGCAGAGACATTACTTTGCCAACAAAGGTCCGTCTCGTCAAGGCTATGGTTTTTCCAGCGCTCATGTATAGATGTGAAAGTCGGACTGTGAAGAAAGCTGAGAGCCAAAGAATTGATGCCTTTGAACTGCGGTGTTAGAGAAGACTTGAGAGTCCCTTGGACTGCAAGGAGATCCAACCGGTCCATCCTAAAGGAGATCAGTCCTGGGTGTTCATTGGAAGGACTGATGCTGAAGCTGACACTCCAATACTTTGGCCACCTCATGCGAAGAGTTGACTCATTGGAAAAGACCCTGATGCTGGGAGGGATTGGGGGCAGGAGGAGAAGGGGACGACAGAGGATGAGATGGCTGTATGGCCATCACCGACTTGATGGGCATGAGTTTGAGTAAACTCTGGGAGTTGGTGATGGACAGGGAGGCCTGGCGTGCTGCGATTCGTGGGATCGCAAAGAGTCGGACACGACTGAGCAACTGAACTGAACAACCCAGCAATCCCACTGCTGGGCATACACACTGAGGAAACCAGAATTGAAAGAGACACATGTACCCCAGTGTTCACTACAGCACTGTTTACAATAGCTCAGACATGGAAGCAACCTAGATGTCTATTGGCAGATGAATGGATAAGGAAGTTGTGGTACATATACACAATGCAATATTGCTCAGCTATTAAAAAAAGAACACATTTGAGTCAGTTCTAATGAGGTGAGTGAAACTGGAGCCTATTACACAGAGTGAAGTAAGCCAGAAAGAGAAACACCAATAAAGTATATTAACACATATATATGGAATTTAGAAAGATAGTAACAATGACCCTATATGCAAGACAGCAAAAGAGACACAGATCTAAAGAACAAATTCTTGCACTATGTGGGAAAAGGCAAGGGCAGGACAATACGAGAGAATAGCACCGAAACCTACATACTGCCTTATGTAAAACAGATGACCAGTGCAAGTTCAATGCATGAAGCAGGGCACTCAAAGCCGGTGCTCTGGGACAACCCAGAGGGATGGGGAGGGGATTTCAGGAGGGAGGGAAACATGCACACCCGTGGCTGAGTCATGTGAATGTATGGCAAAAACAAGCACAATACTGTAAAGTAATTCAGTTCAGTTCAGTTGCTCAGTCGTGTCCGACCCCATGAACCACAGCACGCCAGGCTTCCCTGTCCATCACCAACACCCAGAGCCTGCTCAAGCTCATGTCCATCAAGTCACTGATGTCATCCAACCATCTGATCCTCTGTCATCCCCTTTTCCTGCCCTCAATCTTTCCCAGTATCAGGGTCTTTTCAAATGAGTCAGCTCTTCGCATGAGGTGGCCAAAGTATTGGAGTTTCAGCTTCACCATCAGTCCTTCCAATGAACACCCAGGACTGATCTCTTTTAGGATGGACCAGTTGGATCTCCTTGCAGTCCAAGGGACTCTCAAGAGTCTTCTCCAGCACCACAGTTCAAAAGCCTCAATTTTTCGGCATTCAGCTTTCTTTATAGTCCAACTCTTACATCCTTACATAACTACTGGAAAAACCATAGCTTTGAGTAGGTGAACCTTTGTCGGCAAAGTAATGTCTCTGCTTTTTAATATGCTGTCTAGGTTGGTCATACTTTTCTTCCAAGGAGCAAGTGTCTATTAATTTCATGGCGGCAATCACCATCTGCAAGGATTTTAGAGCCCCCAAAAATAAAATCTGTCACTGTTTCCTTTGTCTCCCCATCTATTTGCGGCGAAGTGATGGGAATGGATGCCATGATCTTCATTTTTTGAATGTCGAGTTTTAAGCCAATGTTTTCACTCTTCTCTTTCACTTTAGTTCCTCTTCACTTTCTGCCATAAGGGTGGTGTCATCTGCATATTTGAAGTTATTGACATTTCTCCTGGCAATCTTGATTCAAGCTTGTGCTTCCTCCAGCCCAGCATTTCTCATGATGTACTCTGCATATAAGTTAAATAAGCAGGGTGACAATATACAGCCTTAACATACTCCTTCCCCAATTTTGAACCAGTCTGTTGTTCCATGCCTGGTTCAAACTGTTGCTTTTGACCTTGATACAGATTTCTCAGGAAGCAGGTAAGGTGGTCAGATATTCCCATCTCTTTCAGAATTTTCCACAGTTTGTTGTGATCCACACAGTCAAAGGTTTTGGTATAGTCAATAAAGCAGAAGTAGATGTTTCTCTGGAACTCTCTTGCTTTTTTGATGATCCAATGGATGTTGGCAATTTGATCTCTGGTTCCTCTGCCTTTTCTAAAACCAGCTTGAACATCTGGAAGTTCGTGGTTCATGTACTGTTGAAGCTTCAATTGGAGAATTTTGAACATTGCTTTGCTGGCATTTGAGATGAATGCAATGTTTGAACATTCTTTGGGATTACCTTTTTTGGGGATTGGAATGAAAACTGACCTTTTCCAGTCTTGTGGCCACTGCTGAGTTTTCCAAATTTGCTGACATATTGAGTGCAGCACTTTCAGAGCATCATCTTTTAGGATTTGAAATAGCTCAACTGGAATTCCATCACCTCCACCTGCTTTGTTTGTAGTGATTAGCCTCCAATTAAAATAAATAAATTATTTTTTTAAAAGAATTTCCCCGGGTGATACTAACATGCAACTAAAGTAGCAAAACCGCAATGTAGGTTGAGTTTTCCTGACTAATAATACATAGACCTGTGTGGTTTATAAGCAACAGAAATATCTTTCTCACTGTTCTGAAATCTGGGAAGTCCAAGAACAAGGTACTGGCACAGTTGCTATCTGGTAAAAGCTGCTTCCTGGTTCATAGGTGGCTGTTTTGTCTGTATGTTCTCACTAGTGGAAGGTGGGACAGAGCTTCCTGGGGTCTCTTTCAAAAAAGCACTAATACCATTCATGACGGTTCTACTCTCATAACCTAATCACCTCCCACATATCTCACTTCCAAAAACCATTGCATTAGGGGTTAGGCTTCAACATATGACTTTTGGGAGGGATGCATTTAGACTACTCAGCCTTCTCTCTTAAGGTGGATAGTTTGCTTTGTACTATTACACACTGATCTGCTTTCCAAGACTGCTGAGTGAAAATTTTCACTTTGCAAATATTCAATATCCACACATTCTGTTAATCACAGATAGAGTCTCTACTGAGGTATTCTGGGAACATGAAAATCAACATTTATTTTCCTATCTTTACTCCAATTAGTATTGAAAATCTGAGGAAAGCATGCTTGAGTCCTTAATTCTTTTGGAAAAAAATGTACCAAGCCAGATTCATTTGCCAGAAGGCGTAATATCCTTGAACTTGGCCGATCAAAGCATGAGTCATCTAACTAGAGATAATACCTAGTGTGGTGCTTCATAAACAAGATGCATTAAGAAAAAAAATAGCCCAAATGTCATTTGCTAGTATAAATGTTATTGTTTGCTTCTTTCATGGAAAAGACTGTGCAAACTTTCTTAGGCCACAATTTTATCAAGATGCTTTCAGAAAAACAATAAATAAATTCAAATTTTATAAGTTAAAGCAATAGACGTTTTGGAACTGTTTCAAATTCCTATGATAGTAGAGCAGGACTGTTGCTTCATAGAATACAAATGAATAAATCATTTATTCAAGGATACCTAGGAATTAGTTCTGGGATTGACAACTGATCTTAATTTATTCATGACAACTCACTTTGTGAATGTCCTCCTTTTCCTTGCTTTCCTGCCCCTTTGTCAGGATCTAGGTACCATCGTCTGACAGGCGTTAAAGGCCACCGGGCTCAGCTGTCTCCAGGAAGCAAATCTCTGAGCTGGAAAGCAGAGGTGCAGCAAGCATAACTCTTCTTTGCAGAACAAGCACAATCTATTTCCTTCCAGCCAGCAGGGAAGCAGGAACAGATGCTTCCCTCATCTCCACTCAAGTGAAAGAAACATTTGTTTTTTCTCTATTTCCTAGGATTTGCCAACTCTTAAAAATCCGGTTGCTTCTGCGTAATCCATGCAAGTTGTTATGGACTGAATATTTGTGCCCCCTGCCTCCCTAAAGTCTTATGTTCAAGTCCTAACCCTAAAGTGATAGTATTTGGAGATAGGGTCTTTGGGGGTGATTAGGGTTAGAATAGGTCATGAGAGAAGAGCCCTTATGGTGGAATTACCAGCCTTATAAGAAGGAGAGTTGTTGCACTGATTAAGTGAAAAAATAACCATCAGCAAGCCAGGAAGTGGGCTCTCACCAGGAACCAAACCCTTCCAGAACCTTGATCTTGAATTTAGAAGCCTCCAGAACTTAGAAGCAAGAAATAATTTTCTATGGTTTAAGCTACCCAGTTTATGGTATTTTGTTATAGAATCCTCAGCTAACATAGAAGTCCTTTCTAAAATTCAGATTTTTTAAAATATTTATTTATTTAACTGTAGCACATGGGATCTTCCATCTTTATTGTGGAAAGTGGGATCATTAATTGCAACATGCAAACTCTTAGTTGAAGTGCAGAATTTTTTGCCTGAAAGTCCACTTTATCAGGAACAGAATGCCTAGTTCATATTTCACATTTTTATTGTGCTTTTCAGAAAAGCAACATGGCAGACTGCATTGATTCCATGTGCAAAAGTGCATTTCATCACGTAAATTTTGATCTCCAGAGGAAATTAGTAGGAAAACATTGAAGACATTGCATTGTATTCTCCCCCCAATGAATAACTTTATTTTCTTTTTCCCTTAATCCAGAAGAACATAATTGCTTAATTAATTCTTCACTAGACAAACTTAGATATTGATGTGCAGTTATTAAGTTGTATCTGACTCTTTGTGACCCCATGAACTGCAGCACACCAGGCTTTCCTGTCTGTCACTATCTCCCAGAGTTTGCTCAAGTATATGTCCATTGATTCAGTGATGATATCCAACCATCTCATTCTCTGTTGCCCTCTTCTCCTTCTACCTTCAACCTTTTCCAGCATCAGGGTCTTTTTTCAAGAAGTCACCAGGTGGCCAAAATATTGGAGCTTCAGTTTCAGCCTTAGTCCTTCCAATGAAGATTCAGGGTTGATTTCTTTGCTTTCCAAGGGCCTCTCAAGGTCTTCTCCAGCACCACAATTCAAAAGTATCAGTTCAGTGCCAGCCTTCTTTATGGTTCAGCTGTCACATCCGTACATGACTACTGGAAGAACAAAGCTTTGACTATATGGACCTTTGTCAGCAAAATGATATTTTTTCTTTTTAGCATGCTGTCTAGGTTTGTCATAGCTTTTCTTTCAAGAAGCAATTGTCTTCTAATTTCATGGCTGTAGTAACCATCCTCAGTGATTTTAGAGCTCAAGAAAGAAAATCTTTCACTGCTTCTAATTTTTCCCCTTCTATTTGCCATGAAGTGTTGGGAAGAGATGCCATGATCTCTGTTTTTTTTAATGTTGAGTTTTAAGCCAACTTTTTCATTTTCCTCTATTACCCTCATCAAGAGGTTCTTTAGTTCCTCTTTGCTTTCTGCCATTAGAGTGATATCATCTGCATACCTGAAGTTGTTGCTATTTCTCCCAGCAATATCTTGTACTATGGCAAAAATTCAAATTTTGACCTAGCATTGACATTAATTGGGTAGGTTAGCTTAATTTCCCATCATTAAAAAAGAGGCAGGGGCCTTGTTTCCTTATCTTCTGGTTAGAAAAAAAAAAAAAGAATAAGCAATAAGTTCTAGTAATTACTGGCCTTTATGCAGACCACTAATCACTTAGGTCCTTTGAAGAATTTAACAGTGACTAGATTTCATTCAATTAGTTTGTTAAAAGATATCTAGTGATATTAAGCCTTGGCTTATAGATGAAATTAAGTGCTTCTTTTAAAGTAGATTAGCTTTGAAATAATGAAATAATGAAATAAGGAAAGCATTAAAAAGAGAAAACAACTCAAGCTGTCAATTAAACTCTGGAGTTTTCAGATTATAAAAAGGTGCAGTCTATGATTGTGGTCCCTCCATTTTAGAGACCCCACTTCAAAGTCCCACAGACTGAACTCCAAGGCTCACAAACAGGTCAGAATTTGGTTACCACAATCAGAGCAGTATGGTTTCCTATTTGTCCATAAATGAGCCTACAAGTTAGAAAATAATATTTCAACAGAGAAATGAGTGCATGTAGGCATGGGTAAGGCTTCCTTGATGGCTCAGTGGTAAAGATCTGCCTGCAGTGCAGGAGATGGGAGTTCGATCCCTGAGTCAGGAAGATCCGCTGGAGAAGCAAGTGGCAACCCACTCCAGTATTTCTGTCTGGGAAATCCCATGAACAACAGAGCCTGGCAGGCTATAATCCATGATGTCACAAATAGTGGAACATGACTTAGCAACTAAACAGCAAAAAGGCACAAGGAACCAGTTCTTATCATTCATAGAACGTTCTTTAGAAACCAAAAAGTTGGGGAGGCAGGCTGAGGGGAGGTTACATAGGAGAGATTATTGCTGTTTAGTCATTAAGTTGTGTCCGACTCTTTTGCAATCCCATGGACTGTAGCCCACCAGGTCCCTCTGCCCATACAATTTCCAGGCAAGAATACTGGATTAGATTAGCCATTTCCTTCTCTAAGGTCTCTTCCTAACCCAGGGATCAAACCTACATCTCCTGCATTGCAGGCAGATTCTTTACTGCTAAGCAAATGGAAGACCACATAGAAGAGATTATAGGAGATTCTGAATTAACCACAGAGTCTATGGCCATACCACCCTGAATGCGCCCGATCTCATCTGATCTCTGAATTAACCACACAGTCATGTAGGCTCTTAAAAGAAATATGACGTGATGGTTGGGAAAGAATGTGAAAGAAAAGACTACCAGAATTCAAAGCTCAAGTGTCACCAGGTGAACTCTGCCCAACTATTTTCCGTCTCTCTGAGCCTGTTTCTTCATCTATGAAGATGAATAGCAGTATTCCATAGACTATTAATACTTTATGAAATTATATATAATTATATGAAAACTCTTTGAAAACCTGAAAACACATAAAAAACATTTATTAATACAATTATTTTTAAAATATCACTATAAAGTAAAAATATTTCATGTTCAATTTTAGAAAATTTGAACTTACTGAAAAGTGTAAAGAAATTTAATTATATGCTTATTATCTAGAAATTAAGACTTATTTTCCTCTAGTATATTTTCTGTTAAATTTAAAGATAATAGTGGAATAACTGCAATTTTGAGTTCTACTTTTTTATTGAAATAACAAAATGTCACTATATTTTGATTTAAAAAATTTTGTCTAATGTTCCATCATACAATTACATTGTCATTTATTGAACTGTATTTCCCTCACTGATTTTCTTGGTTGTTTCCATTTTTTTAGTATATATAACACACAAATAAACATTCTTGATATCTTCTGTATACATATCTGATTATTTTCCAGGAATACTTACATATGGAAATGAAATGCTAAGAAGCCTAAAGAACTTGCAGCTTTTGATATATCAACTCATAATAATTTTGGAAAAAATAGATAGGCAGAATATGCATCTAAATTCAAATTTATACCTGTTCTTTACTGAATGTGTAATGTGGGGTAATTAACAGCTACTGTAAGCTAATCACATGAAGAAATGTAGTAGAGACTTAAAAAGTGTTTCCTTCCTTTTCTCTCTGCCCAAATGTTACTTCAATTGGAGAGTTACTTCAATTCTTGACAGCCTCAAACACTACTCATCCTATTTTGTACTACTACTAGGATGTGATAGGAGAGGTGAATACCCTATGCTGAATCTTAAGGTGGGTCCCTCTGTTAGTCAGCTAGTCAGACATGAGCAGTTCCCACCCCATCCTGGATGGACACTGGTGGTCAGATCACACTCAGAAATGTGTTCAAACCAATAAACATGGTTTCCAGCCATATAAGGACCAAGCAAGATAAAACTGCTACTCCAGTTTGATGCCAGTGTAGCAGGACCTAAAAGGTAACTCAAAGAAGCCCAGGGTTCATTATGCCACATTTGCAATATATTAGCCTTGCAGTTTTTTTGTACCTCTCCCACCACTGAGTTTTGCATTGGTGCTTATGAGTGAGCACCTGTGTACTAGGAGAGAAGCTGTGTAATCAAACATGTCAATCAACTTGTCAGTCAAATGACACAGGACACGAGGAGGAACCACCACCCTAAAAAGCCAGCCCTACTCCATTGCATAGCTTCTGTTTTCCAGACAGTCCCCTCTCACACTGTCTCTGGAGTGTACTTCCACTTTTACTTAATGAAACTCTGACTGCTTAAAACTGCTCTATGCCTCTTGACTGAATTCTTTCCTTTGAGAAGGCAAGAACCAAGGAAATCACCATTCTGCAGGTGACACCTCCTTCTTGTTAGAATCACTGGGAGCTCAGAGGCCTTTCTCAGAAGGGCTCACTCAGCCCTGTGGTTTTACCATTTCACTTCACTCTGTGGTACTGGGATCTTGGGGAACGACTCATCAAAATCCAAGAGACTTATTTACAAACCAACATGTCAGTTTATTCATTTATACCAAGGAAACTAGAACATTCTTGTCAACTGGTCATTATGGTCTCTTCCCACCAGAAATTCTATCTGAAAGACTAAATTTATTTCAGCAGTTAATTTTCTGAGACTAGAGTGGATACCCACTCTGGTTTATGGTTATACATTTTTTCTCCCCTGCTGGCCTACAGATATTTTGAAAGCTGGAACATCTGTTTCTATAACTGCAATGCCCAATGCCTAAGATAGAGATAAATATTTTTTTCAATGTGTTTCCCAAAAGGTAGAAAGACAGGACAAAAGGAAAAATCAAAGGATAGAAGAACAATCTTTGACTTCTTAAAGGTGGAATATAAACATTAATTCAAACTACAGGCTATCCATAATATTTTTATATCATGCACTCATTTTATTTTTTAATTTTACCTTGGGGAGATCAGTTATTTGTGCCTCCATTTAATGTGCACATGTGTTTGAAACTGTTTTGGTTTTTTTTTTTTTCAGGAAGTCAAATTGAAACAAGCAACAAGAAACAACACACACTCATCTTTAGGAAAATTTAGATAGAAATATTTATTTATGATTCATAGACTTTGAAATGCAGCGATGAATTTTCAGGGCAGATCAAGAGATGTGATTTAAGTGAAATAAAATTGTGAAACAGGATTTTAAAAAGCAGATGAGACTTGAATTCTTTGAGGGTTTTATTCACATTACATTTATCTTTGTATGACTGCACCAAGAAAAGCAGTGCTTATTCATAGATACTGTAAGACTGTTACATAGAATGCAACCCCGTGGAGTGTGGAAGGCTAAAAGTGATGTGGATACCCCTAAATTATGGGTTCTTTTTAGTATAACTGCCATCTCTGTGTTACTCAAAATCCATGTCTATCTGTCTATGCAACAAACCACTTACTACAAGTCATTTCGAAAATAATGTTGGCATAAATGTTCAATCAGATGAGTTAACTCATCAGTAAATTTAGAGGAAAATGCTTCTTGCATAGCTGCAGACAAAGTTGAGATAAGAGGACTCTTTACAGAGTAGCCTCTATGTATCAAGTATGGGGATGTATGTCGGTCATAAGTGACCTCACTTAACTTTTATGCTGCTCCATTTAAGGTGAAGATTGTTATCTCATTCTGCAAATATAATCACAATTCAGATTAGATGGCAGAATACAGATGGAGGTAGTATTCCATTGCAGGTTCTGCCTGATTTCATAACATGGGCTCAGGAACTTAAAAGGAACTCCACATACTTCTAGCAATATTGACATTTAACGATGTGACCTTAGTGAATTAACTACCCCTTTTAACTGGATGCAGATTGTTCATGTCTTTCACTCTATGAGTATATGAAGAGTGTGCATGTGTGTGTGTCTGTATATATATGTGTGATTATTTACAATATGTGAAAGTGTGTTATTCACTCAGTCTTGTCCAACTATCAGTTCAATTCAGTTGCTCAGTCATGTCTGACTCTTTGCAACCCCATGGACTACAACACACTTCCCCATCCATCACCAACTCCTGAAGCTTACTCAAATTCATGTCCATCAGGTCTCTGATGTCATCTGTCCTCCCCTTCTTCTGCCTTCAATCTTTCCCAGCATCAGGGTCTTTTCCAATGAGTCAACTCTTCGCATGAGGTGGCCAACGTACTGGAGTTTCAGCTTCAGCATCAGTCCTTCCAATGAATATTCAGGACTGATTTCCTTTAGGATGGACTGGTTGGATCTCCTTACAGTCCAAGGGACTCTCAGAGTCTTCTCCAACATTACAGATTAAAAGCATCAATTCTTAAGTGCTCGCCTTTCTTTATACTCCAACTCTCATGTCCATACATGACTACTGGAAAAACCATAGCTTTGACTAGATAGACCTTTGTTGGCAAAGTAATGTGTCTGCTTTTTAATATGCTGTCTAGGTTGGTCATAGCTTTTCTTCCAAGGAGCAAACATCTTTTAATATCATGGCTGCAGTCACCATCTGCAGCCCCCAAAAATAAAGTCTGTCACTGCTTCCATTGTTTCCTCATCTATTTGCCATGAAGTGATGGGAATAGATGTCATGATCCTAGTCTCCTGAATGCTGAGTTTTAAGCCAACTTTTTCACTCTCTTCTTTCACTTTCATCAAGAGGCTCTTTAGTTCTTCTTCCCTTTCTGCTATAAGAGTGGTGTCATGTGCATATTTGAGGTTAATGATATTTCTCCCTGCAATCTTGATTCCAGCTTGTGCTTCATCCAGTCTGGCATTTCACATGATGTACTCTGCATAGAAGTTAAATAAGCATGGTGACAATATACAGCCTTGACGTACTCCTTTCCCAATTTGGAACCAGTCTGTTGTTGCATGTCTGGTTCTAACTGTTGCTTCCTGACCTGCATACAGATTTCTCAGGAGGCAGGTAAGGTGGTCTGGTATTCCCATCTCTTTAAGAATTTTCCATAGTTTATTGTGAACCACACAGTCAAAGGCTTTGGTGTAGTCAATAAAGCAGAAGTAGATGTTTTTCTGGAACTCTCTAGCTTTTTCAGTGATTCAATGGATGTTGACAATTTGATCTCTGGTTCCTCTGCCTTTTCTAAATACAGCTTGAATATCTAGAATTTCACGTACTGTTGAAGCCTGGCTTGGAGAATTTTGAGCATTACTTTGCTAGCATGTAGCTATATATATGGAGAAGGCAATGGCACCCCACTCCAGTACTCTTGCCTGGAAACTCCCATGGATGGAGGAGCCTGGTAGGCTGCAGTCCATGGAGTCACTAAGAGTTGGACACAACTGAGTAACTTCACTTTTGCTTTCCACTTTCATGCATTGGAGAAGGAAATGGCAACCCACTCCAGTGTTCTTGCCTGGAGAATCCCAGGGATGGGGGGAGCCTGGTGGGCTGCCGTCTATGGGGTCGCACAGAGTCGGACATGACTGAAGTAACTTAACAGCAGCAGCAGCTATTATATGTGTGTGTGTATATATATACAGACATACATATATGTGTATATATATATATGTAAGTATATATATATAAATGACATGTGCAAATTTTATATATATGTATATGAAGGAAATGGCAACCCACTGCAGTACTCTCGCCTGGAATATCCCATGGAAGGAGGAGTGTGGCAGGCTACAATCCATGGGGTCGCAAAGAGTCAGACACAACTGAATGACTTCACTTCACTTCATATATATATAAGATGTATGTATAAAATTTATCACACACATATAAATACATTAGGATTAATAATTAAGACCCTAATTCTAGAGCTTTTATCTAGGCCAAAATGTCCTTTCCTTTGATTCTCCAGTCACATTTCTTCCTTCCTTGGGTGTCCACTGGACGTCCAAACTGGGTCTGGATCATCTATGGGGTGGATTTAATTGTTCTCTGTATCTTTGTTCAGCCACTGCAAAGCTATAAGCCAAGCACAGTGAGAGGACTTAACCGCCTTCATTAGTCTTCTTGCCGGGTCTCTCCTAGGGAGGGTGTTTTCTCCTCCTCCAGATGTCCCTACTTGCTTTCAGTCAGCGAAGTAGCCCAGCTGCCTGTAGCAGCTTCATTGGGAGCTGCTGGGCTCAGTAGGACTTGACCTTTTTATAGTATTTACCTTGGAAGTCCAGTGATGTTTCAAGTTCTAGGACTAGAAGTACTCCATTCTGCCAAGGGACATACGCACAGTGTTTCCAGGAGTTCCAGCCTGCGGCTTGTGAAAGAAAGCTTGGAAACGTTTTCTTAGGTGTCTAGAGTCTAAACCAACACTAACCTGCAGTGTCAGTTTAGCTATTTGGAAAGAGAACAGAACAGAGAAAAGAATTCTAGGAAAGGACTTAGCAGACTCAAGAGACAGTTCTGGTTCTGGCTGGAGAAAGGTCATTTTAAGCCAAACAGCAGGATGATAGTTATGTAGGATGACTTAGGAGCCCATCAACCCATGACTGTTATTCTCCTTTGTCACTACTCCAGAGCTTTATGATCTTAAACAACTTACTCAGTATCTCTGAACCTAGGGGTTGCTGTGATAATCATATGTAATAATGCATTATTACAGTGTTTTGAAATCTCAAATGAAGGAAGAATACTGTTTATGAAATACTAAAACCACTCTTAAACCATCTAGAACTCAAGATGACTGAGTAGAAATACACGAGCTCCTCTTCTACAAAAACACCAAAATTGCAACCAGCTGTTGAAAAACTATCTACAGGAGAAGATGTTGGAACCCACCAAAAAAGATACCCCATGTCCAAGGGCAAAGAAAAAGCCACAAGACCATAGGCAGGGTGCAATTGCATTTAAAATCAAACCTCATGGCTGCCAGAGATGCTGCAACAACGGACTGGTTTAAAATTGGAAAAGAAGTATATCAAGGCTCTACATTGTCACCCTACTTATTTAACTTACATGCAACATGCATCATATGAAGTGCCAAGCTGGATGAAGCTCAAGCTGGAATCAAGATTGCTAGGAGAAATATCAATAAACTCAGATATGCAAATGACACCACCCTAATGGCAGAAGGTGAAGAGGAAATAAAGAGTCATTTGAAGAAGGTGGAAGAAGAGAGTGAAAAAGATAACTTATAACTCAGAGTTTAAAAAATGAAGATCATTGCATCCAGTCCCATCACTTCATGGCAAATAGAGGGGGAAAAAATGGAAACAGCAATGGACTTAATTTTCCTGGGCTCCAAAGTCACTGTGGACAGTGACTGCAGCCATGAAATCAAAAGATGCTTGCTCCTTGGAAGAAAAGCTATGACAACCTAGACAGCATATTAAAAAGCAGAAGCATAACTTTGCCAACAAATGTCCATACAGTCAAAACTGATTTCTCCAGTAGTTTTGTACAGATGTGAGAGTTGGACCATAAAGAAGGCTGAACACTGAAGAATTGATGCTTTCAAAATGTAGTGCTGGAGAAGACTCTTGAGAGTCACTTGGAGAGCAAAGAGATCAAACCAGTCAATCCTAAAAGAAATCAACCCTGAATATTCATTGGAATGACTGATGCTAAAGCTCCAATGCTTTAGCCATTTGATGTGAAGCGCCACATCCTTGGAAAAGACTCTGATGCTGGGAAAGACTGTGGGCAGGAGGAGAAGGGGGTGACAGAAGATGAGATGTTTGGATGGTTTCATGGCTCAATGAACCTGAGTTTGAGCGAGCTCCAGGAGAGAGTGAAGGAAGTCTAGTGTGCTGCAGTCCATGGGATTGCACAGAGTCAGACATGGCTGAAGGACTGAACAGGAACAAAGCTACAATGAGTGTTTAAAGTTTATTTGTAGGGTTCTGTTTCATCGCCACCACTAGAACACATTTTGTGGAATGCTTTGTTTACAAAGTATATTGCAGTGTTACATAAAACTATACACTTTGCTCTAAAATTCTTCCCACATGTATGTGTACATTGTATCTTTCAAATGTATAGACCAACACAGCCTGTACACAGTAATTTTCTGTTGCCATCATCAAAATTTAAGATGTGAAAAAAGGATTGTTATGAATTTTTTAAACAAGTATGACAGTTAGGACAAATTCCATAGTGTGCCTCAAATAACCCCTCCAGATATAACTTTTTTTTTCTTAGTAAACAGATTTTTTGGCCAGTCTATTAGTATGACAATTTTTATTGTCATTAAAAGTATTTGGACATCACCCAACTCCTCTTGTTCAGACAACTCCTGAGGCTGCAGTGTTTTCTTAGTTGACAAATTCATGGTTTCTAATGAAAAGCAAATCTTGTTCTGACATTCTGACTAGGCAAAGTTTTAGTTTATTTTTTTTATTATAATATAGTTTGGAAATAAAAATAATTTTATATGCATTGCTGCTTCCAATTAGCAGTTTGTTTGCCTTATGTGGTTACCAAATGCCAATCATGTAACACATCAAGGAGAAAGAGTACAGTCTACAGCAGTGGTAACATCTAAAGTGAAGATCAAGTGTCCTCTTCCATAACCAGGGCAGTAATATATTTAATTTTTTTAGTTTCTAGATAAGATGACTGGACAATTATTTTTGATCTGAAGAAAATAAATCATGTAATTGAGTGCTATGGTTCTGCTGTTTGTTTCCCTAAAATTAGTATGTTAAAACCAGGTTTCACAGATCACCAGCCCAGGTTGGATGCATGAGACAAGTGCTCGGGGCTGGTGCACTGGGAAGACCCAGAGGGATGGGGTGGGGAGGAAGGTGGGAAGGGGGATCAGGATGGGGAATACGTGTAAATCCATGGCTGATTCATGTCAATGTATGGCAAAAACCACTACAACATTGTAAAGTAATTAGCCTCCAACTAATAAAAATAAATGGAAAAAAATTAAAAAAATAAAATTGTTCAGATTAGAAAAAAAAAAAAAACAGGTTTCAAAGTGATGGTATTAGGAGGTGAGGCTTTTAGGAGGTAATAAGATCATGAGTTCATAGCACCCATAAATAGGTTTCTTATAAAAAGAGACCCCAGAAAGAACTTTTACTCATTCTACCATGAGAGGTAAAGCAAGAAGATGGTTGTCTGTGAACCAGGAACTAGGTTTTTGCCCGACACTAAATCTGCCTGCATCTTGATCTTAGACTTCTTAGCATCCAGAACAGTAAGCAATAAGTCTCAGTCATTCATAAGCCACGTAGCTTATGGTATTGTTGTAGCAGCCCAAATACACTAACACTAACACCCTGAGCTTGTAATCTGTTTGGTTAACAAGCTAAAGGCCTGTTTTTGCACAAAGTGCAAAAATAGCATAGTATTTAGAATCTAAAAGCCTGGGTTGTATCATACTCTAATTCTGAGGTGTTGGGAAAGACCACTGAGCCTCAGTTGCCTTAGCTTTGAAATTGGGATAAAGAAAGAGTGCTTCTCTCAAGAGGTTATTCTGAGAAATAAAGAACATTACTGGTGGGAAATCATCATATGAACAGAAAAGCACCATAAATAAACACAAGTTATTTACTTGCTTAGACTTTTAGGGGACAAAGCGAAGTATAAGCAAGGAGTTAATAAGTTATTGTTATGAGTTCTGGGTAGTTTATTAATATAAAAGCAGCTTCCAGTCATTGAGGAGATGTAGACAGTTACTGTGTCTATTTTAACTTTGCCTTCTTCCTGGCAGAACTGGATGGAGTGTAGAGCCATTTCTAGCAAAATGAAGATACTGGAAAAATCCCTGGATATTTGGAAGCAGGTTTTCATTAATATCAGATGCAATTTTAAAGAAGAAAAGTAATATTGCAGAGGGGGGGCTGGTGTGTTCTATGTATACGTAAAGAATATTCTACAGTTAGTGAATATTAGCATTTCTCTCGTCACTCAGGTTTTAAATCATCACTAATGTTTAATGCTGGGTTATGCTCTTCCTTAATAAACTGCACACATTATTTGGTTGATTTCACATGCCGCCATAATTTCCATTTCCATCACCATAGAAATGCCTCCAAAACCCAGCTCCCAGCCTTGACCTCCCCTCTCAGCCCAAATTGCCCCTTCTGTGCACCTCCATGAGAACATCCCTTAGATGCTTCAAACCAGTATGTTCAAAACTAAATTAGTTATCCTCCTTCTAATCTCTTCTCTGGCGATCCCATCCCAGTTGATCTCTTGATCTTCCTGCCCAACATTTCAACTACAAACATAGGTCCTCCTCAGCTCAATTACTACGGCATCCCTATTTCCCCCAAACAACTAAACTTTGTGCTCTCATTTTATATAGGATATTTATACGGTATAATATGGCACTGAAGACAGGTCACAATTCTGTTACCAACCAAATGTTTTAGCCTCATCTCCCACTACTTCATTCTGTATTCCCTGTAATTTAGTTTGTGAAACTACTAGTGCCTTCTCTAAACATTATACATTTTTACAGAAAGACAAAATCTTCATGCCTTTATTTTTATTGTATCCCATCCATGAATGTACCTTCTGGACTTCTTTGAAATCTGTCATCCAAGACCCAACATAAATCAAACCTCATCAGCAAGCCCTCCAATCTTTCCATCAGTACTAACCATCACAAGACTTAGCTTGTAACACATTCAGTTCAATTCAGTTCAGTTGCTCAGTCGTGTCCGACTCTGTGACCTCATGAACCACAGCACGCCAGGCTTCCCTGTCCATCACCAACTCTCAGAGCTTGCTCAAACTCATGTCCATCAAGTTGCTGATGCCATCCAACCATCTCATCCTCTGTCGTTGCCTTCTCCTGCCTTCAATCTTTCCCAGCAGCAGGGTCTTTTCCAATGAGGCAGTTCTTCACATCAGGTGAAACTTTCACTTTCATCAAGAGGCTCTTTAGTTCCTCTTCAATTTCTGCCATAAGGGTGGTGTTATCTACATATCTGAGGTTATTGATATTTCTCCTGGCAATCTTGATTCCTGCTTGTACTTCATCCAGTCCATCATTTCACATGATGTACTCTGCACAGAAGTTTAATTAGCAGGGTGACAATATACAGCCTTGATGTACTCCTTTCCCGATTTGGGACTAGTCTGTTGTTCCATGTCTGGTTCAAACTGTTGCTTCTTGACCTGCATACAGATTTCTCAGGAAGCAGGTAAGATGGTCTGGTATTCCCATCTCTTTAAGAATTTTCCACAGATTGTTGTGATACACACAAAGGTTTTGGCATAGTCAATAAAGCAGAATTAGATATTTTTCTGGAACTCTCTTGCTTTTTTGATGATCCAATGGATGTTGGCAATTTGATCTCTGGTTACTCCGCCTTTTCTAAGTGTGTTTCTAATGTAGCACGTTAGACTATTGCTTCTCAAACTTCCTTGTGCCTGTCATTTAAATAGGGATCTTGTTAAATGTAGCTTCTCATTCAGAAGGCTTGAAATGTGACCTGAGATGTATAATCTACTAGGTGATGCTGCTGCTGCTGGTGACAGATCCCACTTGGACTAGCAAGGCTTTAGACGAGTTAATTGTACTCTAGTTAGTAATACAGCTAAATACAAGTATGTTGGTCTTGCATACAAAATTTTTTTCAAGTCAGTAACTGTCCTACTCACTTCTCAAGCACTTTATTCCATGTGTTTAAAAGTGGAGTCAATTAAATTGATTGCCATCACCTGGAGGTTGACTGGAACATTGAGGATCCCATTTTGTCATTCATCTTTATAATAAGAACACTAATGCAATAATAATAATATGATGTAAGCATCATATATTATGGGCTTACCATGTGCCAGATCATGCACTCAGCACCATAATTATTATTATCTCATTTATGGCTTTCAAGAACCCCAGGGTATAGGTGCTGTTATCAACCCTATTTAATGTAGGTTGAAAAACTCTCATAAGAGCCCAAGGTAGTAAGTAGTGGAGCTAGATTTCAAACCCAGTTCTGTCTGATTTCAAGTCAGTGTTTTTTCTCATCATGCTCTATAGTCTCCCTTGATTACATGGCAAGACTTTAGAAACTGAGGATGGAAAGATGACTGACTGTTCCCCAAAGATATATCAACTCAATAACTGCATACAGTTAGTAGAGAATTGCTTCAGGAAAAAAAGGTGTGTATAGTATAGTAATTTCAAAATGTGTCATCTAAAACGTTCCTAGGGGCCTGACCTTTCCTGGCTGATGGCAATCGCTCTCATGACCAGTAATTCAGGAACCCAGGTAATCAATCACCCGCAGCACAGCTCTTTTTGTATTGCCATCAAACCATCAGAGTGGTGCTTCAGAGCGTCTGCTGCCAAGCCTAATGACGCAGAGTGAGAGTTCTTCAACTTCGGGAAGCACATTGCTCTGCTCCAGCCACAGGTAGGGCTCTGCTGCTGACGCTCAGATAAGGTTTGGGTATGGACCTGGGTAATTTAAAACTAATGGGCCCGGCTGGAAACAGACACGGACAGAGACAATTGGTACTGCAACCGAGGGGAAGATCTAAAAATGGTCACTGCAGTAGTGTTTTCAGTAAGTAGCTCCATTTAGAAGGCCATGGAAAAATATATTGATGGTTAGGATTTTCTGAGAGGCCTAGACTGTAAGTGTACAAACAGTGTGGGCCCAACTTAGCTCTTCCTTAATGCATATAGAGCCAAACAATTACTGAAATCTAACTCAGAAAAGCTTGGTCTCTTTTTCTTTTTTGCTTATCTGGCTTCTTTTGGATGAAGCTCTTTTGTATCACAACTGTTCACTCCACAGTAAAGGGATATAATACAAAGTGAGAATACCTCCAAATGGTTAAAGATCAGACTTTTTCAAACGTCAAAGATCAATAAAGCTTAAGCCATAGTCCTACCCCAATCACTAACTCACATTTTTGGAAAATCAGTTAGTTTAGCATATTATTATAATACTTAATAAGATTATCATGAAGTTTGAAAACTGGTTTCTCCTTACTCTATGAAATTCAATGAATACTTCCAGATTTTCTTTTATCTCATTTAAAAAAAAAAAGAAGTATATTTTGAAAACTCAAGCTCTGAGTACTACTGAGAATTCACACCTCATGACCCTAGATTTCAAATTATGACTTTTGTTTCTAGAAGTATTTTTCCACATCAAGTTCAGTTGCTTAGTTGTGTCAGACTCTTTGTGAAGCCATGGACTACAGCACACCAGGTTTCCCTGTCCATCACCAACTCCAGGACCTTGTTCAAAACTCATGTCCATTGAGTCATTGATGCCATCGAACCATCTCATCCTCTGTCATCCCCTTCTCCTCCCACCCTCAATCTTTCCCAGCATCAGGGTCTTTTCAAATGAGTCAGTTCTTCAAATCAGGTGGCCAAAGTGTTGGAACTTCAGCTTCAGCTTCATTCCTTCCAATGAACATCCAGGACTGATCTCCTTTAGGTGGACTGGTTGGATCTCCTTGCAGTCCAAGGGATTCTCAAGAGTCTTCTCCAACACCACAGTTCAAAAGCATCAATTCTTCAGTGCTCAGCTTTCTTTAGAGTTCAACTCTCACATCCATACATGACTACTGGGAAAACCACAGCTTTGACTAGATGGAACTTTGTTGGCAAATTAATGTCTCTGCTTTTTAATATGCTATCTAGGTTGGTCATAGATTTTCTTCCAAGGACCAAGCATCTTTTAATTTCATGGCTGAAGTCACCGTCTGCTTCTGCAGTGATTTTGGTGCCCAAGAAAATAAGATCTCTCACTGTTCCGTTGTTTCTCCATCTATTTACCATGAAGTGATAGGACTAGATGCCATGATCTTAGTTTTCTGAATGTTGAGCTTTAAGCCAACTTTTTCACTCTCCTCTTTCAGTTTCATCAAAAGGCTCTTTAGTTCCTCTTCAATTTCTGCCATAATGGTGGTGTCATCTCCATATCTGAGGTTATTGATATTTCTCCAGGTAATCTTGATTCCAGTTTGTGCTTCATGCAGCCCGGCATTTGGCATGATGTACTCTGCATAGAAGTTAAATAAGCAGGGTGACAGTATACAGCTTTGACATACTCCTTTTCCTATTTGGAACCAGTCTGTTCCATGTCCAGTTCTAACTGTTGCTTCTTGACCTGTTTCCACATCAATCTAACATCTAAATAAGTCTCATGATGCAAATAATGTCTCATTAAGCTTTCTTACTTTAGAAAAGAGACCATAGACTATATGCTATTAATAGAAAATTTTGCAAAGTTGAACAATAGTGACTTTCTTTTATGTAAGTATTAAAAGACAGTGTCTTCAAACAAAGACCAGGAGTCACTTTTTAAAAATGTGGTGGGTTTGTCTAGGATAAGAATGAAACTTTCAACAGCAATCCCATCTGGTGCAGGGTAAAAATTCATTAGGTATCATCTAAATGAATAAAAAAATACATAAATAACTTCAGTATGGTACTGTGAAGTATCTTATTTCCTAGCTGTTTATGTGTGTATGTCTTGTCTACCTAACTATACAGTAAGCTCTTTAACTCTTTCCATTCATTTATCCAATAAACATTTCTTAGTTTTTTAAATTAATTTTTATTGGATTAGAGTTGCTTCAAAAGTTGTGTCAGTTTCTATTGTATAGCAAAGTGAATCCAGTATATGTATGCATATATCCCCTCTTTATTGGATTTTCTTCTCATTTAGGTTACCACAGGGCACTGAGTAGAGTTCCCTGAACTGTATAGTAGATTTCTTGTTGCCTATTTTATGCATAGTATCAATAAAGTATCTCCCAGTTCATCCCAAACTCCCTTTCCATCACTGATGTCCATACACTTGTTCTCTATATCTATGTCTCTATTTCTGTTTTGTAAATAAGATAACCCATACCATTTTTCTCTATTCCACATATAAGCATTGATATATGATATTTTTCTCTTTCTGATTTACTTCACTCTATATGATAGTCTTTAGGCCATCCACATCTCAGCAAATGACCCAATTTCATTCCTTTTTTATGGATGAATAATATTCCATTGTGTATATGTACCACATCTTCTTTATCCATTCCTCTATTGATGAATATTTATGTTGCTTCCATTGTGGAAGCTTACAATTTGGTAAACCAACTATTATTGTAAATAGTGCTGCACAGAACATTGGGGTGCATGTGTCTTTTTGAATTACAATTTTTCTCTGAGCATATGCTCAGTAATGGGATTGCTGGGCCATATGGTAATTCTATTTTTAGTTTCTTAAGGGAACTTCCATATACTATTCTCCATAGTGCATATATCAATTTACCTTCTCACCAACAGTACAGAAGAGTTTCCTGTTCTTCATACCCTCTCCAGTATTTATTGTTTGTAAATTTTTTGATAATGGCTTTTCTGATCTGGAATGGACCTGACAGAGGCAGAAGCAATGGTATGGACCAAACAGAAACTATATGGACATAACTGAAGCAGAGGATATTAAGAAAAGGCAAGAATACACAGAAGAGCTGTATTTTAAAAAGGCCTTAATGACCCAGATAACCGTGATGGTGCGGTCACTAACCTAGAGCCAGACTTCCTGGAGTGTGAAGTCAAGTGGGCCTTAGAAAGCAATACTACCAACACAGAAAGTGGAGATGATGAAATTCCAGCTGAGTTATTTAAATCTAAAAGATAATGCTGTTAAAGTTCTGTACTCAAGATATCAGCAAATTTGGAAAACTCACCAGTGGCCACACAACTGAAAAGGTCAGTTTTCATTCCAGTGCCAAAGAAGAGCAATATCAAAGAATGTTCAAAAACCATACAATTCAGCTCATTTCACATACTATCAAGTTTATGCTCAAAATCAATCCTTCAAGCTACGTGTCAACAGTACACAAACAAAGAACTTCCAGATGTACAAACTAGATTCAGAAAAGGCAGAGGAACCAGAGATCAAATTGTCAACATTTGCTGGATCATGGAGAAAGCAAGTGAATTCCAGAAAAACATCTATTTCTGCTTCATTGACTATGCTAAAGTTTTTGACTGTATGGATAACCACAAACTGTGGAAAATTCTTAAAGAGATGGGAGTGCCAGACCACTTTATCTCTCTCGCAAGAAACCTACAGGTCAAGAAGCAACAGTTAGAACCAGACACGGAAGAATGGACTGATTCAAATTTGGGAAAGGAGTATGACAAAGTTGTATAATGTCACCTTGCTTATTTAACTTATATGCAGAGTACATCATGTGAAGTGTTGGGCTGGAAGAATCATAAGCTGGAATCAAGATTTCTGGGAGAAATATCAAAAACCACAGATATGCAAATGACACCACCCTAGTGGTAGAAAGTGAAGAGGAAATAATGAGCCTCTTGATGAAGATGAAAGAGGAGAGTGAAAAAGCTGGCTTGAAACTCAACATTCTAAAAACTAAGATCATGGCATCTGGTCCCATCACGTCAAGGGAAATTTTGTTGTTCAGTCACTCAGTCTTGTCCAACTCTTTGTGACCCCATGGACTACAGCACACCAGGCATCCCTGTCCTTCACCATCAAGGTAAATAGATTGGGGGGGGGGGGAGTGGAAACAGTGACTAAATTTATTTTCTTGGGCTCCAAACTCACTGTGGATGGAGATTGCAGCCATGAAATTAAAAGATGCTTGCTGCTTGAAAGAAAAGTTATGACCAACCTAGACAGCATATTAAAAAGCAGAGAGATTACTTTGCCAACAAATGTCCTTCTAGTCAAAGCTATGATTTTCCAAGTAGTCATGTAGAGATGTGAGAGTTGGGCCATAAAGAAGGCTGAGTGCTGAAGAATTGATACTTTCAAACTGTGGTGCTGGAGATGATTCTTGAGAGTCGCTTGGAGAGCAAAGAGATCAAGTCAGTCACTCCTAAAGGAAATCAACCCTGAATATTCATTGAAAGGACTGACGCTGAAGCTGAAGCTTCAATACTTTGGCCACCTGATAAGAAGGGCTGACTCATTGGAAAAGACTCTGACTTTGGAGAAGATTGAGAAGAAGAGGGAGGTCACAGAGAATGAGATAGTTGAATGGCATCATCGACACAACGGACATGAGTTTGAGCAAATTCCAGGAGATAGTAAAGGACAGCGAATTCTGGAGTGCTGTTGTTCATGGCGGGACAAAGAATCGGACATGACTGAGTGACTGAACAACAAATTCAGATCATCATGAGGTGATACTTCATTGTAGCTTTGACTTTCCCTAATAATTAGTGCTGTTGAGGTTCTTTCCATGTGCTTTTTGGCCATCCGTAGGGTGGCTCAGTGGTAAAGAATAAATCTGCCAATGTAGGAGACACAGGGTCAAGCCCTGTGTTTCTCTTCTTTGGAGAAATGTGACCCAGTCAGTTGTTCCATGTCTAATTCTAACTTTTGCTTCTTGACCTGCTTTACTGGTTTCTCACAAGACAGATAAAGCCATCTGGTTTCTCATCTCTTTAAGAATTTTCCACAGTTTGTTGTGATCCACACAGTCAAAGGTTTTAGTGTAGTCAATGAAGCAGATGTTTTTCTGGAATTTGCTTCCTTTCTCCATGATCCAACAAATGTTAGCAATTTTATTTCTGATTCCTCTGCCTTTTCTAACTCCAGCTTGTACCTCTGGAAGTTGTTTGCTCACATACTGCTGAAGCCTAGCTTGAAGGATTTTGAGCATAAACTTGCTAGCATGTGAAATGAGAGGAATTGTATGGTAGTTTGAATATTCTTTGGAACTTCCCTCTTTGGGATTGGAATGAGAAATGACCTTTTCCAGTCATGTGGCCACTGCTGAGTTTTCCAAATTTGCTGGCATATTAAGTGCAGCACTTTCACAACATCATCTTTTAGGATTTGACATAGCTCAGCTGGAATTCCATCACCTCCATCAGCTTTGTTCATACTGATTCTTCCTAATGTCCACTTGACTTCACATTCCAGGATATCTGGCTCTGGGTGAGCAGCAACACCATCATGATTAACCAGGTCATTAAAATCTTTTTTTGTATAGTTCTCCTATATATTCTTTCCATCTCTTCTTAATCTCTTTTGCTTCTGTTAGGGCCTTACCATTTCTGTCCTCTATCCTGCCATGCAGGATATTGTTTGGCTCAATATCTTTGCACTCTTCATTTAAGAAGGACTTATTTTTTCCTCCTTTCCATTCTCTGGAGCTCTTCATTCATTTGGGTATATCTTTGTCTTTCTCCCTTGCCTTCATTTCTCTTCTTTCCTCAGCTATTTGTAAAGCCTCTTCAGACAAATCAGGGAATTAGGGAGTGTTCTAACTTCATTCTTTTACATGTAGTTGTGCCATTTTCCTAATACCAGTTCTGTTTTTGTGACAGTACCATATTGCCTTGATGACTGTGGCTTTATATTATGGTATAGTTTGAAGTCAGGGAACCTGATGCCTCCAGCTCCATTTTTCTTTCTCAAGATTGCTTTGCTTGTTTGGGGTCTTTTGAATTTCCCTACAAATTGCAAAATTTTCTGTTCTGGTTCTGTTAAAAATGCCATTGGTAGTTTGATAGAGATTGCATTGAATCTGTAGATTGCTTTGAGTAGTATAGTCATTTGTACAACATTGATTCTTCCCATCCAAGAAAAAGGTATATCTCTCCACCATTTTGAGTCATTTTTGTTATCTTTCATCATTATCTTATAGTCTTCTGCCTACAGGCCTTTTGCCTCCTTAGATAGGTTTTCCCCTAGGCATTTTATTCCTTTTGTTGCAATGGTAAATGGGATTCTTTTCTTGATTTCTTTTTCTGATCTTTTGTTGTTAGTATGTAGGAGTATAACAGACTTCTGTGTGTTAATTTTGTATCCTGAGACTTTACTAAGTTCATTGATTAGCTCTAGTACTTTTTTGGTGGCATCTTTAGTATTTTTTATGTATCATATCATGTTGTCAAGAAACATTTATTGAATGCATAATATCAGGCACTGTTTTTAGGCACTGAGGATAAAGCAGATTTAAACAGTTAAAGATGAATGAGAATGATGGCAGCACAATTCTGTAAATACACTAAAACCCATTGAATCCTACACTTGAAATAGTAAATTTTATGATATTAAATTCTCATCAATAAAGTTTAAAAATTACTGTCATTGAGAGACTCAATTTCTAATGAATCTTCTTTTAATTTTTTCCATTACTATAGCTAGTACAGTGTAGGTGTAAAGTCAGAGATGAAAAAAGTGAAGTCACTCAGTCATGTCCAACTCTTTGCGACCTTATGGACTTTAGCCTACCAGGCTCTTCCGTCCATGGGATTTTCCAGGCCCAAGTACTGGAGTGGGTTGCCATTTCCTTCTCCAGGGGATCTTCCTGACTCAGGGCTTGAACCTGGGTCTCCCACTTTGTAGGCAGATGCTTCACCATCTGAGCCACCAGGGAAGTCCTTGAGATGGAAAAATATTAGCCAATTGATTTCTTGATTCATTCAAGGCACTGGTAAATCACTACAAGATTGTCATACATCTGGTACCTTCGCTAAGAATCAGTGTAGGCTATGACCCTGATGTTACTCAAACTTTTGTTCAGTACTGACTTTTCCATGTATTACCCCACTATGTAACCAGGTATTCTTCAGTCCCTCAGAACTTCATTTTCCTGTGCTGAATGGAGCTAGCAATAATACCTTTCTCACTGAGAGAATTAAATAAGAAAATGTGGGAGGACTTCCCTGGCGGTCCCACTGCTTGACTTCACTTTCCAATAAGGGGTGTAGGTTCCATCTCTGTTTGGGGAGCTAAGATTCCCACATGCCTCACAACCACAAAAACAAAATGTAAAACAAAAGCAATATTGTAATAAATTCAATAAAGACTTTAAAAATCGGTCCACATCAAAAAATATCTTAAAATATACTGAGAATATAAAGAAAATACAGGGGGAGAATATAAGAGAAATACCAATGAAGCAAGGCTGATTGTATTTTGCTAACTGTTGAAACAGTGATAGGGTTTATTGTAAGATACTCTTTATTTTGGATTAGTAACTAATGAAAATTTAAATTAAAAAAGTATAGACAATAAATAGAAGGCATTAGGCAGAAGAGAAGAATTATTACTGATGTAAGTGAATGTATGATAAAAACAACTTCAATTTTCTTCATGAAGATGAAGCCATGAATATTGCTTATTATTTGTCTCCATACTTTGCAAGAATTACAAATATTTTCACATATGATTTTTCTCTGAGATAAATAAGGAAATGGAATTCAGAAGGTATTTGCTCTCACAGCATCATTCTGATAACTCCATTATAATCATCATAGTGAGCTCAGGAAGAACAGACCAGTTTTTCACACTATTCATGTAACCAAAAATCGTCTGACAGTCTGTCACAGTGCAGACACCTCTCAATTTCCATGTGTAAGAGACAGATGCAAGCTAACTTCTGGTTTTAGCTTTTTGTTTACAAACATATCTTCAGTTTTCCATCTGGGCTACAGAAAACATGCCATAACTTCTTGATAAAATGCTCCACAAATTCCTAGGCCCCGGGTATCTGAGCCCTGTTGATCCCATTAGTTTATTTTCTCTTTATTAGATTTAAAGGAGGAGATCAAACATCCATATGAATTTTGTTATTTATCTCATATCTTGCAGTTCTCCCTGAAGTAAGAAATTGGTAGTCACCATGGTCTTTGTCGGGGGGTGGCAGGAAGGAAGAGCTGAAGTCTAAACAGGTCTGGGAGGCGTGGGAAGTGAAAACAGGATAGCAGCGCTGGGCTGGCCCTCACCACAGGGACAAGCAGAAGCTGAGGAAAGTCAGTAAAATGGCTAGCTGGGAGGATGGGTTAAAGGGTGAGAGGCATGCCTTCCAGTGGGAGAATGGATTGAATAAAGAGGGCAAATAACACTGCCATAGCCAGCTGGAGACAGGAGCCTGGCAGTGAAGGTGAGAAGGGCCTAAATGACTAAATGTGATGACACTGGCATGAGGCCTTGCAGCCCCTTCTTTCAGCAGGTCTTTACTAAGCATCTGCTCTGGGGCTGGCACTGTGACAGTGACGAGACAGGAATAGTTTCTGCCCTTTCGAAATTATCTGCTGGCAGTTGACGCAGGCTGTTACAATGCAGTGATGAAGCATCCTACGGACAATGTGAGCAGAAGTACAGAGCCCTAACTCAGGCGCAGGCAATCCTAAGAAAATAACACTGAAACTCAATCCTGATCTACCAGGAGTTGGCAGGAGAGGAAGCAAAGGTAAAAAGGTATTAGAATGCCTTCAGCTGTAAGAAATGGAAAATCAAGATTGATTTAAACAGCAAGCACTTTTGCTAGATCACAAAGAGGCAATCTGGAAGTAGGCTGCACCTCAAAGTCGATTGAACCACAGGTGAAGAAATGTCATGGAAACACAGGATTTTGTCACCTCTCTGTTCTACTGCCCACAGCGTTGGCATCATCCTAGTTCTGGTTCCCTTTATGGCTGGTGGTCATAGCGTTTTACTGCTGTGTGTTACCTTGCTCAAACTGAAGAGAAAAATATAACTTTCTATCATTCTGTCTTAAGAGTAAGAAAGACCCTTCCCAGCAGCTTCTAGCAAACCTCTCCTGTATCACATTGCCCAGAACTAGGTCATATAACCAACCACAGGTAATACAGATTGGATTACCTTCAGGTAACTGAGGAAGAGATAGAATCGATGTTAGGGAACCAACCACCAAATCTACTGCAAGGTGGGAGATGGGGGAAAAAATGTACCAGGAAAAAAGTTCCAAGAGAAAGAACACCTCTGGACTCCTGGAGGCAAAGGGAAACACGGGAAAGACAAACACGACAAAGTTGTACAAAGAAGAGAAAGAAAGTAGCATTGTTAACACGCCAGACACCAGCAGGGCAAGCACCATGGGCGTGCACATTGCCCCGTACAAGCCGTCCGGTCGGCTTTTATCCCCAGTACTCCAGTGTAGGTCCTCAAGTCTAAGGTCCCAGTGACTGTGTGTGAGATGCACAGTTAGAAGGTTAAGGTCGGAAGCTGGCAAACTTGCTTTCATGGAAGCCAGGGCATAAGCTGCACTCACGCAGAGCAGGGCAGGCACAGCGCTCCCATCTTCCCATGGAGCTAGCTCCAGCTGGTGCTCTGAGGAACAGCAGTTTTGGGGCCCAGGCCCGTGGATTCGGTGTCCTCAGGGTGAGGCGCTGACAGAGAAGTGCTGACGAGGCTCCTTCAGACGGCTCTGACACAGAGATCAGCAAGTGAGGGCTGCAGGATGAGACGAGAAGAATATCGTGGGTGCTGCACCACAAGTGACTCAGCCATTCTGGACCCAGGTGAGAAAAAAATTATAAACAGCTGTAGGGAAGCTAAATTCTTGGAAAGAAGCCTGGAGGTCATTGTAAGTTTTATCATTAACATAAACCCAGTTGGCATTAGATTGGGTTAGTACAGAGGGAATTTCATGGAGTAGAGAGAAGCAAGCAGATTTCCAGAGGTGTAACTAGTTAATTGTCAATTAATTAGTTATAGAAGGGTAGTAATACAGAGGTACAATAGTAGACTGTATTGTTTTTCCCAATGATTCACTGCCCCTTTCTCTCTAGAAGGATTATTCATCCTTGTTAGGGTCACCAGATTTAGCAAGTCAAAATACAGGCTGCCTGTATTTCAGATGTATAACAAATAATATGAAATAGGTATGCTCCATGCACACACATGGAACACACAATCACAGAAAATTAACCAATCTAATCACATGACCACAGCCTTGTCTAACTCAATGAAACTATGAGCCATGCCACGTAGGGCCACCAAAGACAGACGGGTCATGGTGGAGAGTTCTAAAAAAATCTGGTCCACTGGAGAAGGGAATGGCAAACCACTTAAATATTCTTGCCTTGTGAACCCCAGGAACAGTATGAAAAGGCAAAAAGGTAGGACACTGAAAGATGAACCCCCCAGGTCAGTAGGTGCCCAATGTGCTACTGGAGATCAGTGGAAAAATAACTCCAGAAAGAATGAAGGGATGGAGCCAAAGCAAAAGCAACACCCAGTTATGGATGTGACTGGTGATGGAAGTAAAGTCTGATGCTGTAAAGAGCAATATTGCATAGGAACTTGGGATGTTAGGTCCATGAATCAAAGTAAATTAGAAGTAGTCAAACAGGAGATGGCAAGAGTGAACATCGACATCTTAGGAATCAGAGAACTGAATTGGACTGGAATGTGTGAATTTAACTCAGATGACCATTATATCTACTACTGGGGACAAGAATCCCTTAGAAGAAATGGAGTAGCCCTCATAGTCAACAAAAGAGTCTGAAATGCAGTACTTGGATGCAATCTCAAAAAGGACAGAATGATCTCTGTTCATTTCCAAGGCAAACCATTCATTAGCAAAGAAATCCAAGTCTATACCCCAAACAGCAATGCTGAAAAACCTGGAGTTGAATGGTTCTATGAAGACCTACAAGACCTTCTAGAACTAACACCCAAAAAGATGTCCTTTTCATTATAGGGGACTGGAATGCAAAAGTAGGAAGTCAAGAGAAACTTGGAGTAACAGACAAATTTAGCCTTGGAGTACAAAATGAATCAGGGCAAAGGCTAACAGAGTTTTGCCAAGAGAATGAACTGGTCTTACAAAACATACTCTTCCAACAACACAAGAGAAGACTCTACACATGGACATCACCAGATGACCAATACAAAAATCAGTTTGATTATATATTCTTTGCAGCCAAAGATGGAGAAGCTCTATACAGCCAGCAAAAACAAGACTGGGAGTGGACTATGGCTCAGATCATGAACTCCTTATTACCAAATTCAGATTAAATTAAGAAAGTAGGAAACTCACTAGACCATTCAGGTATGACCTAAATCAAATCCCTTACAATTATATAGTGGAAGTGAGAAATAGATTTAGAGGACTAGATCTGATAGAGTGTTTCATGAACGATGGATGAAAGTTTGTGGCCCTGTACAGGAGACAGGTATCAAGACCATCCCCATGGAAAAGAAATGCAAAAAAGCAAAATGGCTGTCTGAGGAGGGCTTACAAATAGCTGTGAAAAGTAGAGAAGCCAAAAGCAAAGGAGAAAAGAAAAGATATACCCATTTGAATGCAGAGTTCTAAAGAATAGCAAGGAGAGATAAGAAAACCTTCCTCAGTGATCAGTGCAAAGAAATAGAGGAAAACAATGGAATGGGAAAGACTAGAGCTCTCTTCAAGAACATTAGAGATATCAAGGGGGCATTCATGCAAAGATGGGCTCAATAAAGGACAGAAATGGTATGGACCTAACAGAAGCAGAAGATATTAAGAAGAGGTGGCAATAAGACACAGAAGAACTGTACAAAAACAGATCTTCATGACCCAGATAATCACGATGGTGTGATCACTCACCCAGAGCCAGACATCCTGGAATCTGAAGTCAAGTGGGCATTAGGAAAGATCACTATGAACAAAGCTAGTGGAGGTGATGGAATTCCAGTTGAGCTATTTCAAATCCTGAAAGATGATGCTGTGAAGGTGCTGCACTCAATATGCCAGCAAATTTGGAAAACTCAGCAGTGCCTACAGGACTGGAAAAGGTCAGTTTTCATTCCAATCCCTAAGAGGCAGTCCCAAAGAATGCTCAAACTACCTCACAATTGCACTCATCTCACACGCTAGTAAAGTAATTCTCAAAGTTCTCCAAGCCAGGCTTCAGCAATACATGAACCATGAACTTCCAGATGTTCAAGCTGGTTTTAGAAAAGGCAGAGGAACCAGAGATCAAATTGTCAACATCTGCTGGATCATTGAAAAAGCAAGAGAGTTCCAGAAAAACATTTGCTTCTGCTTTATTGACTATGCTAAAGCATTTGACTGTGTGGATAACAATAAACTGTGGAAAATTCTGAGAGAGATGGGAATACCAGACCACCTGAACTGCCTCCTGAGAAATCTGTATGCAGGTCAGGAAGCAACAGTTAGAACTGGACATGGGACAACAGACTGGTTCCAAATAGGAAAAGGCTTGACATACGTCAAGGCTGTATATTGTCAACATGTTTATTTAACTTATATGCAGAGTACACCATGGGAAGCGCTGGGCTGGATGAAGGACAAGCTGGAATCAAGATTGCCGGGAGAAATACCAAAACCTCAGATATGCAGATGAAACCACCCTTATGGCAGAAAGTGAAGAACTAAAGACCTTTTTGATGAAAGTGAAAGAGAAGAGTGAAAACGTTGGCTTAAAGTTCAACATTCAGAAAACTAAGATCATGACATCTGGTTCCATCACTTCATGGCAAACGATGGGGAAACAGTGGAAACAGTGGCTGACTTTATTTTGGGAGAGCTCCAAAATCACTGTAGATGGTGATTGCAGAAATTAAAAGAAATGAAAAGATGAAATTAAAAGATGCTTACTCCTTGGAAGGAAAGTTATGACCAACCTAGACAGCATATTAAAAAACATAGACATTACTTTGCCAACAAAGGTCCGTCTGGTCAAGGCTGTTTTTTCTAGTGGTCATGTATAGATGCAAGAGTTGGACTATAAAGAAAGCTGAGCACTGAAGAATTGATGGCTTTTGAACTGTGGTGTTGAAGAAGACTCTTGAGAGTCCCTTGGACTGCAAGGAGATCCAACCAGTCCATCCTAAAGGAGATCAGTCCTGGGTGTTCATTGGGAGGACTGATGGTGAAGCTGAAACTCCTGTACTTTTACCACCTCACGTGAAGAGCTGACTCATTTGAAAAGACCCTGATGTTGGGAAAGATTGGGGGCAGGAGGAGAAGGGGACAACAGAGAATCAGATGGCTGGATGGCATCACTGACTCAATGGACATGAGTTTGAGTAAACTCCGGGAGCTGGTGATGGACAGGGAGGCCTGGCATGCTGCATCCATGGGTTCACAGAGTTGTACACGCCTGAGTGACTAACCTGAAACTGATGCACACACATACGCGTACTAAAATATTTGAGTTTTACTGGAATTCAAGTTTCACTTGAAAGTTCAACATTTCACCCGGATATGCTAACCACTGGCCCTGGCCCTGGCATCAGTGTGCCCGCCACAGGAGCCATACATACTGCTGCCTCATTGACCTTGGGGTTAGCCATGTGATAGTCTTGGGCCAAATGAATGGGAATGGATGTGGTACACACCATTTCTAAGCAGAAGCTTTGAAAGGCAGCAGGAACCAGCTCTCTGGCTATTTTTCTCTGCCACAGAAATGGCATATACCCAGTAGGGACTGCTCCTGCAGCCTCCATCCTCATTACAAGAAGACATTTGGACTGCAGCCACCACAGTGTAATGTGAGTAAAAAGAATGTTTATAATTGAAAGTCACTGAGGTTTTAAAGCATGAATCATCACAGCAAAATTTGCTGATGCAGATACCAAGAATGACTTCTGAGAAAAAAAATGTATGTTGGGAGTACATGAGTATGAAAATGGGTTTTTCCTAATTCAAAAGAGCTATAGGTTTTTCTACTTGTGATATTTCTATTTGTAAAAATGCAATATTTCATCTATATGACAATTGACTTCCTCTCTTCTTTTAAAGGTAAAAATTTCATTTACTTGCTAATTATTCTAGGGGCATCAGTGGGAGTATATTCTTTTCAAACTTTGTATGGATAATCTTCAAAGACATGGTTTATGTATTGGGCAATATGCAGTTTAAAATATTTATTAAATATTTCAAAACTATTTATTCCATAGATACTTTCTGTGTGATAAGCCCTATATTAAATGTGAATCATTAGCCTAAATGGCTAGTTGATATCTGTGTGTGTGTGTGTGTGTGTGTGTATGCTTAGAGGCTCAGTAGGACCCGACTCTTTGCAGCCCACCAGGCTTCTCTGTCCACGAGATTTCCCCCAGGCAACCCAATACTGGTGTGGGCTGCTGTTTCCTTCTCCAGGGGATCTTCCCAACCCAGTGATCAAACCTGCCTCTCCTGCATTGGCAGGAGATGCTTTTCCACTGAACCACCTGGGAAGCCCTAGTTGATATTTACCTTAACTCAAATAACATAAAAAGAGACACAGATGTACAGAACAGACTTTTGGACTCTGTGGGAGAAGGTGAGGGTGGGATGTTCTGAGAGAATAGCATTGAAACAAGTATACTATCAAGGGTGAAACAGATCACCAGCCCAGGTTGGATGCATGAGACAAGTGCTCAGGCCTGGTGCACTGGGAAGACCCAGAGGGATGGGATGGGGAGGGAAGCGGGAGGGGGGATCAGGATGGGGAACACATGTAAATCCATGGCTGATTCATGTCAATGTGTGGCAAAAACCACTACAATATTGTACAGTAATTAGCCTCCAACTAATAAAAATAAATGGAAAAAAAAAAGTTCCCAAATACCCAAAAAAAAGAAAAAATCTATATCGTTCTACTTTGAAAAACCATGTTTACCATGACAATCACCTAAAATAGAATTTAAAAAAACTGAATGTGAGAGTACATTTAGATGAGTATTTTAAAATCCTTTTAAGTATGTACACAATTTTGAAATTTTGCCTTAGTTCTTTCAGCATGCAGTTGATAAAATTCCCATGCAATGGATACCTATACACATACACATATGAGAAATTTCTGCTTTTGAACCTTTTTTTTTCCGTACTCGTACTCTCCATTCTTCTTGTCTATGTCTACAGCGTTTCATTGTTGATATATGATTGTCACTGGCCCAGGTACTTACATTAACATTCAATAAATATTTGGGTGACCTTGCAGACTTGATTTTTATCACTGTTTACTGTGGCTCTGAAGCGGCTGTGCTAGACCAGTCTAGTAAATGTGCAGTCTTGACTATAGAATCAATAGTAAACCTCTGTCTTTTTCACTTGGGAATCACTGTTCTCTAATTTCATCTACATTTTAGCCCTTTGAGCAACTGCAAAATCAATAGGAAAAAAATCATGGGACTGTTTTTGTCCCTTTAGTCAGTACTGTTTCTGTAGTTCCTCCTGGAACATTCCTGAGGCTGAGCTTGCTGAATTTTGTCAACAGGGAAATGTCAGCCAGAGCTTGGTATTTAACTCATTTGCACTGGGCAGTTTGCAGCTCACAAGGTGCCAATTAAAAAAACAAGAGGAGAGGCAGAGGAACCTGTCTGTCAGCTTGGTTGGAGTGAGATCTGATATTAATTATTAAAGGAACTCAAAATTAGCAACAGCTAAGCCAGAATGAGCACACCTTTCAAATACAATGGGAGCTGAAATGTTGCACTGAGAATTGAGTGAGATGAATAGTTTCTAGCTGCAACAAAAGGGAGTTAGCAAAGCTGTTGGGAAGCAGTCCCCAACAGGGTTGTTAAATGCTTAGATGATTACTAATGGAGATTATAGACTGTTGTTTTCTGGAGATTAAGAAAACAAAATGCCAAATATTTTAGGGCACCTACTGTGTGTCAGTTCCTACATTAAGCACTGTGATTCAGCAGTGAACTGGGTGGTAAAGTTCTGGCCATTTGGGAGCTTACATTACAAAAGAAGTGACTACATTCTTTCTTCAGTTAAAGAGACTTTCCCTTCCTAAGCCTACCCACTCTGGCCCTATTTACTCCTCATATCTGTACCTCTCAACTCAATTAACTTTAACTGTGCATTTTCTCTCTGCCAGGTGGTATAGCGGGCAAGAGTACATGCATTTCATTCTCCCAACAAACTAATGTGGCAGGGATTACTTTTTGCATTTTACAAACAAGACTGTGAGACTAAAAAAGATGTGTAATTGGATTAATGCCACAGAGCATTTGGGGTAAATTTGAGATTAGATTTTAAATTTCAAGAACTCATCTATTGTTTTTCCATCACACTTTGTTAACCTGTTTTATCTTCCTACCCCTGGGGCTACTCAGGTCTTAACTATGCTATGTGTTACCCTCTCTTGCATCTCATCTTACCATCTCAGGAACCAGCAGTCAAGTCAAATCGTTCATTTAATAGGCAGTGAGTGCTTAGGGATGCTTCATAATATTACCAATTTTCAGGTGAAATTTTCTGTACCATAACCACACCTAGATATTTGTGCTGATCTAGTTTATTGGATCTAATGGTAGGAGTTTCAGTGATGTCAGGCTGGTAAGAAGGAGGTGTGGCAGTAACGGAACTTATTAATGCTCCTCAAGTTAAATAGCACAGAGAGGCAGTTCCGTGTTTATGAGTAGAAATGGCCGAGCTCTGAGAGCAGTGAGAGAAGAACCAGTCCAGACCACCCCACCCCCAGAAGTACATTTGTAATATAGTTGTTTGGAAATCAGAATGAATACTTTCAAAAAAGTATCAACCTGAAAGCCATTAAATACATTTGTATAATGAAAAACTACACAGTCATAAAAATATGAGGCTGATCTATATATACTGAATATGCTGCTGCCCCTGGATCAAGGAATAATTTTGAATTTCAAGTTTTATTATTTCATTAGGCTCTTTCTGTCATAGATAGTGATTCTTCTGATGGATCTTGGCAAAATAAATGGAAAATTTTCTGGAAAGAATTTCCCATTCTAGATGCTACTAAGGAAAAACACTTGTGATTCTTGGAAAGAGGTCACAACATCATCAACATGGATAGGAGTTTGAAAGAAATTGAATCCAACCCTTATGGATAACTTTGAGAGATTCAAGGTTTTACTAGAGACAGTGATTGTCAATGTAACAGAAATAACAAGAGAACTACAATTAGAAATTGAGCCTGAAGATGTGACTGAATATCTGAAAATACATATAAAACTTTAATAGATGCAGAGTATATGGAAGAGCAAAGAAAATGATATCCTGAGATGGAATCTACTCCTGTTAAAGATACTGTGAAGATTGTTGAAATGACAACAAAGAATTTAGATAAGTGACTTGAATTTTAAAAGTTCTGTGGATAAAATGTTATCAAATGGCATTGCATGCTACAGAGGAATCTTTCATGAAAGGAAGAGTCAATTAATATGGCAAATTTCATTGTTGACTTAGTTTAAGAAATTGCCACAGCTACCCCCAACTGTCAATAACCACCAACCTATTCAGTCAGCAGCTATCAAATCCTGGAAAGACCCTTCACCAGCAAAAAGATTATGACTTGCTGAAAACTCAGATAATGTTTAGCATTGTTTAGCAATAAAGTATTTTAGATTAAGATATGTACATTTTTTAGACATTATACTATTATACATTAAATAAACTCCAGTTTATTACATAAAGACTTTTATATGCATTGTGAAACCCCAAAAAGGAAAGTCATGTGACTCACTTTATTGCAATATTTGCTTTATTGTGGTGGCATGGAAACAAATCCGCAGTATCTTCAATGTCTGCTGATAATCACTAACCAGTTGACTTCACTGGGTAGGAATGAAAATTCCCTTCCCAGGATTCCATTCTCTACTTCTTCTCAACTTGCAAAAAAAGGGACAAAGATTTTCCTTATAAAGTTTGCTTTGCAGGAATTAAATTAACTTAAAGCACAATGTAAGAAGCCTTAAAAATTAGAATGACCTCAAGTCTGTTTGCTTTGGAAATCACCATGTTTACATTTATTCAGTCTATTTGTTTACTACCTCCCTCACCATACTTTTATTGCACTAATTTTGAACTTTTCCTTCCAAAATATGTTCATTACTAACATACATCTTGGATATTTCTATAATGTTTTGATTCTCAATTTTATTTTTTTAATGCCTATATTCATCAGGAATCTCTACTTCATCTTAATTATACCCAGTGAGGACAATGAGAGCTCCTTGAAATGAAGTGGGAAGGGAAGGCTTTACAAAGCTAATCTTAAGAAGGAGCAACATTTTGATCTCTGTGGATCATAATCAGAGAAAGAGAAGTTTCTGTCAATGATGCTACAGAGAGCCTCTAATTAATTCCTTTTGTTCTCTCCTAATAGAATAGAGGATAGACATAATGAGAGGAATGAAATATTCCCCATGGATTTTTCTCTAATCACTTAATTTTTCAAAGTAGGGAACAGGATGATTTTTATGTTTCTCTTTCTTTTGCCCTCTATCATAATTCCCTCAGAAAAATAATCTCCTACAGGAGTCAAATTACAAATCAAGTTGGTTGCAAACATGTGCTTTTTAATTTAAAATATAAAGCTGGCTAACATTGTCATGGCCTAAAACAGAAAACTGAACTGAACTGAACTGAAAACAGAAATACTGTTCTAACTCTATTGTTTGTGAAATGACAACAAAGCAAAAGAAATTATATCAATGCAGTTATCTTGTGAAATCTACCATTCCCAGCTGTTCTACCTGGTAGGAAAAAAATTGACAATTTCAGCTATGGAAAAAAATAGGCTGTTTCAATGACTTTCTCTCGTTCTTGCAATGGTTCCGACTTTGGCTGCTTCCTGAAATCACCTGCAAGCTTTTCAAACATACTAATGTCTCAGTCCTGTTCCTATCTATTCTAATTTGAATGATCTGGGAAGAAGCTTGGCAGGATTCTTAAAAATGCCCTAGTGATTCTATTATACAGTTATGGTTGAAAATTACTAGTAGGCAGAATTGTGGAATAAAGACTTAAGGGAAGGGCTACAGCTCCAGGCCCCACACCATCCCTTCCATTAAAGCTTCAAACTGAAGAGTTCTGTTTGTCTATGCTTTATGCCTTGGGAGTCAGCTTATTGCTCTTTTTTAAGAAAAATTTTCCTTTTTAAAAAAAAAGTTTAAAAACCACTCTTCCAATGCAAAAGACAAACATCTCATCCTTCTCCATGTCTGGCTTCATGTTTCTTTTGTTTGTTTTATTACTAATATATCACAAAGATAAATATACAGGTAAAGGCTGAGCAGTGGGTCTATCCTATCCAAGGGAGGCCTTGGAAAGATAGGATGCTTCTCTCCTATTCTCAAGCACTAGAGAGTGATTTAAGGAAAAACAGATTTTGGAAAAGGAATAAAGAAACTTGCTCATGAATAGTGAAAACTTTTTGACCTTCTGAGAAAGCTGACTGACTATATATGTAAATGAAAGTCAATGACTGAAGGGTTCATTAGGAAACAAAATGTATTAAGGCTGCTCAAGATGAGATTGTTGATGGATATTACCTTCTGAATATGACTCCATCAAAATGAGAAAATAAAGCATCTAGTTTAAAACCCACTAGAAGCTCTACATATGCTAGTTCCTTTTTACTTTTTTTGATATAATCAAGGTGAAAAGACAGCCCTCAGATTGGGAGAAAATAATAGCAAACGAAGCAACAGACAAAGGATTAATCTCAAAAATATACAAGCAACTCCTCCAGCTCAACTCCAGAAAAATAAATGACCCAATCAAAAAATGGGCCAAAGAGCTAAACAGACATTTCTCCAAGGAGGACATACAGATGGCAAAAAAACACATGAAAAGATGCTCAACATCACTCATTATCAGAAAAATGCAAATCAAAACCACAATGAGGTACCATTACACGCCAGTCAGGATGGCTGCTATCCAAAAGTCTACAAGCAATAAATGCTGGAGACGGTGTGGAGAAAAGGGAACCCTCTTACACTGTTGGTGGGAATGCAAATTAGTACAGCCACTATGGAAAACAGTGTGGAGATTTCTTAAAAAGCTGGAAATAGAACTGCCATATGACCCAGCAATCCCACTTCTGGGCATACACACCGAGGAAACCAGATCTGAAAGAGACACGTGCACCCCAATGTTCATCACAGCACTGTTTATAATAGCCAGGACATGGAAGCAACCTAAACGCCCATCAGCAGACGAATGGATGAGGAAGCTGTGGTACATATACACCATGGAATATTACTCAGCCATTAAAAAGAATTCATTTGAATCAGTTCTAATGAGATGGATGAAACTGGAGCCCATTATACAGAGCGAAGTAAGCCAGAAAGATAAAGACCATTACAGTATACTAACACATATATATGGAATTTAGAAAGATGGTAACGATAACCCTATATGCAAAACAGAAAAAGAGACTCAGATGTATAGAACAGACTTGTGGACTCTGGGAGAAGGCAAGGGTGGGATGTTTCAAGAGAACAGCATCGAAACATGTATATTATCTAGGGTGAAACAGATCACCAGCCCAGGTTGGGTGCATGAGACAAGTGCTCGGGCCTGGTGCACTGGGAAGACCCAGAGGGATCGAGTGGAGAGGGAAGTGCGAGGGGGGATCGGGATGGAGAATACATGTAAATCCATGGCTAATTCATTTCAATGTATGACAAAAACCACTGCAATGATGTAAAGTAATTAGCCTCCAACTAATAAAAATAAATGGAAAAAAAATAATAATAACAAACTCAATAAAAACTTTTAAAAATGGTTTAAAAGGGGGGTGAGGGGAGTCAAGCTCTCCATCCTTGAGAGAGGAGTATCATCAATATATTGATACATTATTTGGGAAAAAAAAATAGACTATTTGAAAATCACATTGCTAGAAGCTGTTGAATTACACTAGTGGAAATTACTCTTTTCTTTCCACCTTTATGTTTTAGAACTAGTCAGTTAGTGGGTAGTAAGTCATAGTGCTAAGTCTCCATGGATATTGAGCTTACTAATTTACTTAAAGCTTAAGAAGGTATTGTCACAATAATTATAGTTTTTTTTTTAATTTAGAACAAATATAAGCCTTTTTCCTCTCTAAATTTATTCTTTTTGAGCTCAAAATTTCATGTATACTCAATACAAAAGCTATAAGTCATATAGAAAACAAAGAGAAAAATGGGCAAAGTAAGTCCTTTCTTGTCAATAATCACTTCAAATATAAATCAATTAAATGTTGCCATAAAAAATAAAGATTGGAAAATGGGTTTAAAAAAGAAACATAATCTAACTATATGTTATAAAAAAAAAAGAGACCCACTTTAAATCCAACAACACAAATAGCTTGAATGTGAAATAATAGAAACAGGTATTCCATGCAAATACTAACCAAAAGACAGCTGAAAAGGCTATCATGATATCAGACAAAGTATATTTTGAGCCAAAACTATCACAAGAGACAAAGGAGGACATTGTATAGTGATGAAAATGTAAATCTATCAAGAAGATATGACAATTATAAACATATATAGACCAAGCAACAGAACTCCAAATATATGAAAAACTCTAAAACATATGGAATATATTGACAGAATTGAAGGGAGAAATAATTTTGCAATAAATGTTGGATCATTTTTATTAACAGAACATCTAGACAGATATCAATAAGGGAATAGAAGAGTTGAAATTTATAAACCAAATAGACAGAAGAGATATACAGTGGTTTATCTTTATTATCAGATATTATACCTACAAAATTTTATGAGCACTGAATTAACAAATATTGAATCATTACTCTCAGGAAAAATACAGGGTTTGGTTTCTACATGAGCCTGTAACACCATTTTCAACAACTGATCAATACAAAATCTGACTTTATGTGTGTTTTGACTTAAGGACACTTCATTTAATATGTATTGTTCATTTGTTAACTTGAGCTCACAGCCAAGAGCACTATAACTTATACCTAAATGAAGCTTATCTAATACACATTTTTATCTGTAAGGCACATTATATACTTCTTGCAGTTAAAACCACTATATAATACTTTTGCAGTATGCTTGAAAGTCATTTTAAATGAAAAATCATTAATAAAAAACAGAAAAGTGTGAAAAATATGACATTAGTTAGATCACAAATAGGACACTAGTTTATAGTAATAGAGCTGAGACAAGAAGGCAGAGCATCACCCTGCACAACTGAGATGGGAATCAGGCAATACATCTTTCACTTTTCTCAGTATGCACATGCCTACAGATGACTGAAAATCATAATGAGTATTAATTTAAGGGTTGTAAATAAATTCTAGTGGGTAGGCTAGTTGGGAAATATGGAACATATAAATGATGAAGACAACAGTGTATGAAACATTTTACTGAACAACAAAAAGCATATTTATCTAAAGTACACAGGAAACACTCAGCCAACAAGTCCAATATGTCATGCCACAAAGTAAGTCTCAATAAACTTAAAAATATTTAAATTATGCAAAGTATCTTCTCTGAGTACAATGAAATAAAACTAGAAGTAACAGAATTGAAAAATTCACAATTAGTAGGAATTAAACATACTCTTAAACAACAAATGGGCCCAAAGAATAAATCACAAAGAAAATTATAAACTACTTTCAAATGAATGAAAATGATGACACAACATATCAAAATTTATGGGATGCATCAAAAAGTGCTCCAAGAGGAATTTATGGCCATAAATATCTATAATAAAGAGAAGAAATATTTAAAATTATAATTTTATTTAAACAAAGAGATGTCTAGAACCAGATGATTTCACTAGTGAATTCTACAAAGCATTTAAATAAGAATTATTAACTATCTTTCTCAAACTCTTCCAAAATAAATAAGGAGACATCTTCTTACTCATCTTATAAAGCCAGCATTATCTTAATAACAAAGACATGAAAACCTACAGAAAATATTTGTTATGAATATAGATGCAAAAATATTTAACAAAATACTAGGAGACATAATATGACAGCATAACAAAACTATGTTCATCATGACCAAGTGGGATTTACTTCAAGAATGCAAAGGTGATTCAATATGAGACAGTTAACCAATATAATACACTGTGTTAATACAACCTAGGAAAACAATCACCTAATTATTTTGATTGGTTCAGAAAAAAGAGCATTTGACAAAATTCACCAACTTTTCATGACAAAAGCCCTCAGAAAATTAGGAATAGAAGATAATATCTTCAACATGATAAAGGGTATTTATTCAAAACCAACAAAAGAGCTAATATGATACAGAATGGTAAGAGACTGAAAACTTTCTCCCTAGATCAGGAAGAAGATTAGAATGCACACTCTCACCAATGTTACTCAACACTGTACTGCAAGTTCTACCAAAGAAATATGACAAGAGAAAGAAATAGAAATAACCCAGATCAAAAAGAAAGATATCAAACTGTCTCTGTTCAGAGATGACATAATCCTATATACAGAAAATCACAACAAATTCACAACTGTGTGGATCACAACAAATGGGAAAACTCTTAAAGAGATGGGAATACCAGACCACCTTACCTGCCTCCTGAGAAACCTGTATGCAGGTCAAGAAGCAACAGTTAGAGCCAGACAAGGAACAATGAACTGGTTCAAAATTGGGAAAGAAGTACATCAAGGCTGTATATTGTCACCCCACTTATTTAACTTACATGCAGAGTGCATCACATGAAATGCCAAACTGGATGAAGTTCAAGCTGGAATTAAGATTGTGGTGAGGGACATGGAAGCCTGGTATGCTGCAGTCCATGGGGTTGCAAAGAGTCAGACACAACTGAGTGACTGAACAACAACAGCAACACTAGCAATGAACAATCTATAAAGGAATTTAAGACAGAAATTCCATTTTCAATAAGATCTAAAGGAATAAAATACCTAGGAGTATATTTAACCAAGGAGATGAAAGATATACACTGAATATTACAGAACACTGTCAAAAGAAGTTAAAGAAGCAAAAATAAGTGGAAATCTAGTTCCTGCATATAAATAGTGTGATATCAATATAGGTCAAAGTAATAAACATTCAAACCCTTACCAAAATTCTAACAGCCTTCTTTTGCAGAAATAGAAAAGCTAATCTTCGAATTCATATGGAATTGCAAAGATGTCAGAATAGCCAAAACAATCCCAAGAAAGAAAAGCCGTTGTAGGACTTCCACTTTCTGATTTCAAGCCTTACAGCAATGATTGTAGTCAAGAAGCCTTAGTCGTATGATCCTGAGCTCACCTCCTCCCAAGGCACACTTAAATTGCAACTATTTAGAGAGCATCTCCCTTTGAGAGCAACCTAAACTAGCAGAAAAGACCTTCCACAATTAAAGATATAAAAGAACCACAGTGATGGGGGACAGATATGGTATTGTCAAGATCCATGCTTTCTTTCAGGCAAGCAACCCACAAATGAGAGTGTAATCACAATTGCAGAGGTTCTCCATAGGGAGAAAAGGATCGGAGCCCTACATCAGGAGTCTCAACTCTGGGAGCCTTGCACTGGAAAGATGAACCCCCCAAAAATCTGGAATTTAAGGCCATAGGGGCTTGCACACAAGACAACTTGAGGGCTATAGGAAATGGAGATTCCAGTCTTAAACGGCATATGCAAAATTTCACCTGCTCTAAGTCCCAATGCAGAGAAAGCAATCTGAAAGAAGCTTGGGTCAGACATACTTGCCAATGATTGAAACCACTCCCCGTCCCCCCCCCCCCCCCCGCCCCCGCCGCTCGGGCAATAGAAGCAGGACATAGACACCGCCTGGGAAGACAGATGATGGCAGCCATTTTGAGAATGCATTCGACCGGGAGGATAGTAGTGCTAATAAACACTATTTTTGAGTCATATCTCTAACCTATTTTATGCTGGGGGATTACCCTCCAAGCAGCAGGCTAGCACTATTCCCCAGGACCCCTTCACCATCTATCCACCAATAGCAAGACTCCTCCATGCCCATAAGTGGCCCTTCAGTCACTGCATGAGCCAGCAGTGCCGGGGCCAACCCCACCTACCAGCATGCCCACAGTAGCTGGCCCTAGCATGAAAGAATGGCCCATGTAGCCCATACAGGGGACACCTCTGGAGCATATAGCTCTGATCAACAGGGTCTAGAGTGTTGCTGGGCTCCACGGTACATCTCCTATGTGAGGAAACTTTCCCAAGATCAGGAGACAAAACCAACATTATCTATTCTAATAAATAGAATAAAGCACAGAAAATTAGGAAAAATAGAGAGGGGAGAGAAATGTGTTCCAAATGAACTAGCAGTAAAATACAGCAGAAAAATAAACAAAGTGAAACAAGTTACTTACCTCCAAAAAAATTTTAAAGGTAATGATCATAAAGATGTTTACTGAACTCAGGGGAAAAATGGATTAATGCAAGGAGAATTTGACAAGGAGAAAATATAAAGAAGAACAAAACAGACCTAAAAACTATAATAACTGAAATTTAAAAATACATAAAAGGAATGAACAGCAGATTAGATGATGCAAACAAATGGATCAGTGAATTGGAAACAGAGTAGTAGATATCACCCAGACTGAACAGAAAAAAATTTTTTTAAATAATCTTTGAAAAGGAGGATAATCTAAGAGATTTCTGAGACAAGAATATACTAGCATTTGTATTATAGGGGGTCCCAAAAAGAGATGAGAGAGAAAGGGATAGAGAACTTATTTTAAAAAATAATAGTTGAAAACTTTCCTAACCTGGAGAAAAAAACAAATATTTGAATTCAGAAGGCACAGGGAATGTGAAACAAGATAAATCCAAAGAGGTCCACAACAAAATACATTACAATTAAAATGACAAAAAAGTAGAAGAGAGAATTTTAAAAGCAGCAAGAAAAAAACAAGTAGCTGTGTACAAGAAAACTATTATAAGACTGTCACCTTATTATCAGCAGGAACTTTGCAAGCCAGAAGGGAGTAACACACTATATTCAAAGTAGTGAAAGAAAACCAAGAATACTCCACATAGAGTATCATTCAAATTTGAAGGAGACATAGACTTTTACAGACAAGCAAAAGCTAAAATAGTTTATCATCTCTTAACTGTCTTCATGAGAAACATTAAAGAGACATCACTAGGTAGAAAAGAAAAGATCATGATTAGAAATATGAAAATTATGAAAAAATTATCATTGGTAGAGGTAATTTACCTTTTTTACAATTTACAAAATTACAGTAAAGATAGAAGATGAACCACTCATAAAGCTAGTGGTGGTTGTGGTTTAATTATTAAGTCAATCTGACTCTTGTGATCCCATAAACTGTAGCCCATTAGGCTTCTCTGTCCATGGGATTTTTTCAGGCGAGAATACTGGATTGGATTGCCATTTCCTTCTGCAGGGGATCTTCCAGACCCAGGGATTGAATCCAGGTCTTCTGTGCTGCAGGCAGTCTCCTGCATTGCAGGCAGATTCTTTACCAACTGAGCCACCAGGGAAGCCCATAAAGCTAGTTCAGTTCAGTTCAGTCACTCAGTCGTGTCTGACTCTCTGCGACCCCATGAATCACAGCACGCCAGGCCTCCCTGTCTATCACCAACTCCCGGAGTTTACTCAAACTCATGTCCATCGAATCAGTGATGCCATCCAGCCATCTCATCCTCTGTCGTCCCCTTCTCCTCCTGCCCCCAATCCCTTCCAGCATCAGTGTCTTTTCCAATGAGTCAACTCTTCGCATGAGGTGGCCAAAGTATTGGAGCTTCAGCTTCAGCATCAGTCCTTCCAATTAACACCCAAGACTGATCTCCTTTAGGCTAGTAGAGAGGCTAAAAAATTAAAGTAGTAAAAAATCTGTATCCAGAAGTACTTAGGAGATACGAAAAACAGAAAGATGCAAATTATAATGTTAAAAACATCAAATGTAAAGTAGAATACTAAAAAGGCAGGGTTGTTAGAATGTATTCTAACTTAAAAGCTCATCAACTTAAAAAATGATATATATTATAATACATATTATATAACTATTATATGAGCATATACTACATAACATTCTATATTATATACTATATAATATTACAACATATATAATGATCTTAATAATATAACATGTATATATTATTATATAATCATATACATTACATACATATATATTACATAATTATGTAATATAAAATATACATTATATAAAATATACTGTATGATATAATAATGTACTATATTATGAGATTATGTATTTTGTATATATATGTTATATATGTTATATTAGATGAATATCATAGTAATCACAAACCTAAACCCTATAATAGAAAACACCACAAAAGGATAAATATCATATAACATAACCTAAAAGTATAACCCTAAAAATATTATCCTATCACAAGGAAAGAGAAGAAATAGACATAAAAAGAGTAACAAAACAACCAGAAAGCAATTAACATTGGCATAAGTACATATCTGTCAATAACTACTTTAAATATAAGTACACTAACTGAATCCAATAACATATTAAAAAGGTCATCCACCACAACTGATCTGGATTCATTCCAAGTTTGCAAGGGTGCTTCAACATATGCAAATCAATCGATGTGATACATGCCATCAACAAAAGAAAAGAACAAAAAAATAATTATCTTGATAGTTTTGAGGAAAGCATTTAAATTCAACACCCATTCATAATAAAAATTCTTACCGAAGAGGTTATACACTGATCTTCTCTCAATATAATAAAAGCTATTTATGACAAAATCCTATCCAATGTAATATTCAACTGTGAAAATTTGAAAGCCTTTTGCTAAAATCTAAAACTAGGCAAAGATCCCCACTCTCATCACTTCTATTTAACGTAGTATTGGAAGTCCTAGCCATAGCAATCAGAGAAGAAAATAAAAAGTATCTAGATTGGAAGGGAAGATGTAAAATTGTTATTATATACAGGATACATGGTAGTATACATAAAGAAACCCTAAAGATTCTATAAAAAAGCTATTAGAACTGAAAAGCAAATTCAGCAAGGTACTGGGACACAACATTAACATACAAAAATGGATTGCATTTCTTTGTGCTAATAATGAAATATCAGAAGGGGAACGTTTTAAAAAAAGAAAAGAAAAACTTTTAACAATTGCATCAAAAAATAAAATGCTTAGGAATAAATTTGACCAAGGAGGTTAAAGACTTGTAAGTTGAGAACTATAAAGCACTATCAAAGGAAACTGAAGGTGAGTCAAAGAAATGTGAAGATATCTCATGCTATGGGTTGTAAGAAATAATATAGCTAAAATGACTTATACTGCCAATCTATAGATTTAATGCAATCCTTATAGAATTACCCATGACATTTTTCACAGAACTAGTACAAGTAATCCTGAAATTTATATGGAACCATAAAAGATTCAAAATTACCAAAGCAATCCTGAAGAAAAAGATCAAAATATGAGTCATAACACTCCCAGACTTCAGGCAATACTGTAAATCTACAGTAATAAAAACAGGTGATACTAACACATACACCAAAAAAGACACATGGATCAATGGAGCAGAATAGAAGGTCCAGAAATAAACCCACACATACAGTCAATTATTTTTCAACAATGTGGGCAAGAATATGCCATCAGAAAAAGGGAATCTCTTCAGCAATTGGTGTTGGGAAAGTTGTACAGCTGCATGTAAAGCAATGAAGTTAGAACACATCTATACAATATACACAAAAATAAACTCAAATGGCTTAAAGAATTAAGTATAAGATGTGACATTATAAAACTCTTAGAAGAAAACTGGCAAAAATTTCTCTGACATAAACCATGCCAATGTTTTCTTGGTTCAAAAGAAATAAAAAAGCAAAAATAATGGGACTGAATAAAACTTACAACCTTTTACACAGCAAAAAAATATATAAATAAAATGAAAAACCACCTATAAAATGGTAGAAAATATTTGCAAATGATGCAACTGATTAGGTCTTAATTTCTAAGATATTCAAACAGCTCATACAGTTCAACAAGAAACTAAACAACCAAATCAAAAAATGGGTAAAAGACCTAAGTAAACATTTCTCCAAAGAAGACATACAGATGGTCTCAACATTGCTACACATTAGAGAAACGAAAATCAAAACTACAATGAGTTCTTTTTAACGGCTGAGTAATACTCCATGGTGTATATGTACCACAGCTTCCTTATCCACTCATCTGCTGATGGGCATCTAGGTTGCTTCCATGTCCTGGCTATTATAAACAGTGCTGCGATGAACGTTGGGTTGCACGTGTCTCTTTCAGATCTGGTTTCCCCGGTGTGTATGCCCAGAAGTGGGATTGCTGGGTCATATGGCAAACTGGAGCCCATTATACAGAGTGAAGTAAGCCAGAGAAATAAAGACCATTACAGTATACTAACACACATATGGAATTTAGAAAGATGGTAATGATAACCCTACATGCAAAACAGAAAAAGAGACACAGATGTACAGAACAGACTTTTGGACTCTGCGGGAGAAGGCGAGGGTGGGATGTTTCGAGAGAACAGCATCAAAACATGTATATCATCTAGGGTGAAACAGATCACCAGCCTAGGTTGGATGCATGAGACAAGTGCTCGGGCCTGGTGCACTGGGAAGACCCAGAGAAATCAGGTGGAGAGGGAGGTGGGAGGGGGGACCGGGATGGGGAATACATGTAAATCCATGGCTGATTCATGTCAATGTATGACAAAAACCACTACAATATTGTAAAGTAATTAGCCTCCAACTAATAAAAATAAATGAAAAAAAAACTACAATGAGATATCACTTCACATAAATTAGAATCTCTCTCTCAAAAAGTCGCTCAGTCATGTCTGACTCTTTGTCACCCCATGGACTAGCCCACCAGGCTCCTCTGTCCATGGAGTTCTCTTGGTAAGAATGCTGGAGTGGGTAGCCACTCCCTTCTCCAGGGGATCTTCCTGACCCAAGGATTGAACCTGGGTATCCTGCATTTCAGGCAGATTCTTTACCATCCAAGTCACCTGGGAAGTGCTCAGTTAGAATGGTCATGATCAAAAAGTCTACAAATAACACATGCTGGAGAGGGTGTGAAGAAAAGGGAACCCTCTCACACTACTGATGGAAGTTGGTGCAACCAGTACAGAAAACAGTATGAAGTTTCCTAAAAAAAACTAAAAATAGAGTTACCATATGATCCAGAAACTCCACACCTGGGAACATACCCAGAAAAAAAACATAATTTAAAAAGATACAAGCACCTCTATGTTCATAGCAGCACTATTCACAATAGCCAAGGCATGGAAACAACTTAAATGTCCATTGACAGATAAATGGGTGAAGAAGATGTGGTAATGTATACAGTAGAATACTAGTCATAAAGAAGAATGAAATTATTCCATTTGCAGCAACATGAATGCAACTAGTGGTTATCATACTAAGTGAAATAAGTCAGAAAGACAAATACTACATGACATCACTTATATGTGGAATCTACAGTGTGATACAAATGAGCTTATCTACAAAACAGAAAAAGACTCACAGACATAGAGAATAGATTTGTGATTATGAAGGGGTGGAGGGAGGGATGGAATGAGAGTCTTGAGTTAGCAGATGCAAACTATTAATATAAAGTGGATAAACCACAAGGTAATACGTACAGAACAGAAAACTATATTCCATGTCCAGTGATAATCCATAATGGAAAATATATAAAAAGAATGTACACAAAAGTATAACTAAATCTCTTTGCTTTATAGAAGAAATTAACACATCATTAATCAACTATACTTCAATTAAAAAATGTAGATGTGTTAAGTGTTCCAATTAGAAGACAAGTGACTGAATGGATTAAAACATCAGGAACCATATATACGCTTCCTACAAGAGACTCACTTCAGATTTAAAGACACATGCAACTCAAGGTGAGAAAATTTTAAAGACATTTTAAAATATGATACATATTTACAGTTGAATATTACTCAACTGTAGTTGAGTAAAAAGAATGAAATAATGCTATTTGCAGCAATGTGGATAGACATAAAGATTATCATACTAAATGAAGTAAGTCAGAGAAAGACAAATATCATATGATATCACTTATATATGGAATCTAAAAAGAAGATACAAATGGAATTATACTCAGAAATGGAAATAGACCCACAGACTTAGAAAACAAATTTATGGTTACCAAAGTGGAAAGGTGAGGGGGAGGAATAAATTAGGAGCTTGGGATTGATATATACACACTACTATATATAAAACACATAACCAACAGGACCTATTGTGTAGCACAGGGAATTATGCTCAATATTTTGTAATAACCTATATGGGAAAACAATCATCTGAAAAAACAGATATATGTATGTATAACTGAATCACTTCGCTGTACATCTGAAATTAACACAGCATTTTCAATCAACTGTACTTCAATTAAGAAAAGAAGATGTTCCATGCAAAAAGAAATGAAAGAAAGTCAGAACATCAATACTTACAGCAAACTAATGAGCCTTTAAAACAAAGGTTGTAACAAGAAACAAAGAGGGACATTACACTTTGATAAAAAGATTAATTCAACAAGATGATGTACCAATTATAATTATATACACCAAATATAGAAGCACCTAAATACATAGAGCATGTGCTTTATTATTAAGAAAGACTAAGGGACAAATTGACAATAATGCAATGTTAAAAGGTGACTTTAACACCGTACGGGGGTTTCCTAAGTGGCGCTGGTGGTAGAGAACCTGCCTGCCAATGCAGGAGACCTAAGAGATGTGGGTTTGATCCCTGGGTCAGGAAGATCCCCGGGTCAGGAAGATCCCCTAGAACAGGGCATGGCAAGTCACTCCAGTATTCTTGCCTGGAAAGTCTCATGTTCAGAGGAGCCCCACAGGCTACAGTCCATAGGGTCACATGGAGTAGGACACAGCCAAAGCACTTTAGCATGCATGCACACAAACACCCTACTGACATCACTGGACAGATCGTTTAGACAGAAAATCAGTAAGGAAACCCTGACCTTAAATGGTACATTAGATATGAACATAATAAATATATAAAGATGAATTTTCCAAAAGCAGCAGAATAACATTCAGGTGCACGTGGAATATTTTTCAGTATAGATTACACCCTAGGCCATACACAAAGTCTCAATTAATTTAATAAGTTTGAAATTATATCAAATATCTTTCTCAACTAGAGTGATGTGAGATTAGAAATTAACTACAAGGGAAAAACACTGCAAAACACACAGACACACAGGTGCTAAGATATTTGCTGTTAAGCCACCAATGGGTTACTGGAGAAATCAAAGAGGCAACAAAAAACTATCTGAACACAAGCAAAAACTGTAAGCACAAAGATCTGAAATCTAACAGAGCAAAAGTATTTCTAAGAGAGAAGTTTATGATGATGCAATCCTACCTCAGTAAATAGGAAAAGCTCAAATAGGCAAACGTAACTATACTTAAGAGATCTGGCAGAAGAAGAATAAATGAAACCCAAAGTTAGTTGAAGAAAAGAAATAGTAAAACTCAGAGTAGAAATAAATGAAACAGAGACTAAAACAACAGAAAAGATAAAAAAAGTAAGAGCTAGATCTTTGAAATGATAAACAAAATTGATAAATGTTTAGCCAGACCCATAAAGAAGAGAGAGAAACCCAAATATATAATATCAGAAATCAAAGAGAAGAAATTACAAACAAACCCACAGACATCAGAAAGATCATAAGAGATTACTATGAACAATTACATTCCAATGAAATGAATATCCTAGCAGAAATCAGCACACTATGAAGAAATTATCCTCCAATTAAAAAAAAAGAAACAGACAACCTAAAAGAAATGGATAAATTCTTAGAAACATGATCTCTCAAAACTAAATCCAGAAGAAATACAAGAAATGAGCAGGCTGATTTTCAGTATTTCAAAATTGAATCAATAATCAAAAAACTACCAAAACCATCCAAACCAGACAGCTTCACAGGTAGATCCTACCTAACATTTAAGTAAGAGTTAATACTTATCCTTCTCAAATTATTCCAAAAATTTAGAGGAAAGAATACTTCTGAACACATTCTGAGGCCAGCATCATCAAGGTACCAAAACCAGTCAAAGATGCCACACATAAAAGAAAATCGTTGGCCAATATGAACACAGATGCAAAGAATCCTCAAAAAAATATTAGCAAAATGAACTCAATGCATTTAAAGGATCACACACCAGAGTCAAATGGGATTTATCCAGAATGCAAGAATGGTTCAGTATCTGCAAATCAAGCAATATGATATTTCTTTTTTTTTTCATTTATTTTTATTAGTTGGAGGCTAATTACAATATTGTAGTGGTTTTTGCCATACATTGACATGAATAAGCCACGGATTTACATGTGTTCCCCATCCCGATCCCCGCTCCCGCTTCCCTCCCCATCCCATCCCTCTGGGTCTTCCCAGTGCACCAGCCCTGAGCACTTGTCTCATGCATCCAACCTGGGCTGATGATCTGTTTCACCCTTGATAGTATACTTGTTTCAATGCTATTCTCTCAGAACATCCCACCCTCGCCTTCTCCCACAGAGTCCAAAAGTCTGTTCTGTACATCTATGTCTCTTTTTCTGTTTTGCATATTGGGTCATCATTACCAACCTTTTAAATTCCATATATGTGCATTAGTATACTGTATTGGTCTTTATCTTTCTGGCTTACTTCACTCTGTATAATGAGTTCCAGTTTCACATTAACAAATTGGAGGAAAAATCATATGATCATCTCAATAGATGCAGAAACAACTTTTGACAGAATTCAATATCTTTTTATGATAAAATTCTTAAGAACAAAGTCGGTATAGAGGGACTAAACTGCAACATAACAGAGGCCATCTCCTACAGCCAATATCATACTAAAAAGTGAAAAGCTGAAAGCATTTCCTCTAAGATCAAGAGCAAAACAAGGATGCCACACTCACCACTGTTATTCAATACCATATTGGAAGTCTCCAGACACAGTTATGAGGCAAAAAAAGAAATAAAGAAATATGCATTGGAATGAAGATATAAAACTGTCACTACTTTCAGATGGCATTGTATTATATATAGGAAATCCTATGACACTACCAAAAACCTATTAATACTAATAAATGAATTCAATAAATTTCCAGAATACAAAGTTAATATACAGAAATCTGTTGTATTTCTATTTACTAACAACAAATTAACAAAGAAATTGAGAAAATAACTGAATTTGCAATTATTTATTCAAAAAAGAATAAAATACCTAGGAATAAATCTAACTAAGGAGGTAAAAGTTTGAATTTGGAAAATTATGTGACATTGATGAAATGCATTGAAAATGACACAGACATATGGAAGCACATACCATGCTCATGGTCTGGAAGAATTAATAGTCAAAATAACAATAATAGCAATAGCCACAAATAATAATAAGATAACAAGGCAATCTTCAGTGTCAGTGCAATCCCTATCAAAGCATCAACACTATTTTTCCCAGAGCTAGAACAAATAGTTCTAAAATGTGTTTGGAGAGGGGTGGAGTGAAGATGGTGCAACAGGAAGATAGAGTTTGTGTCTCTTCACAACTAGGGCACCTGCTTGGCACTCATGGAGGACCACTGACACCTAAGGGAATGGGAGAAATGCCTGTGTGACCAGGTAGGAAATGCGAGGGAAGGAGGCAGGGGAAACAGTGGCGGTGGGATGGGACCAGGCCTCGGAGCTGGGGTTGGGGGACAGGAGTGGTTCCCACACTCCAAGTGGCCCACACAGGGGCGTTGAAGAAGGACCTTCATCCCTGAAGGGGACTGGAGAGGAACATGACTGGTATCTGCCCTGCCCCTTTAGCCCTGGGAACAGAAGGAACACATGTATACGGATAGTTGATTCACTGCACTGTATAGCAGAAACCAGTACAACATTGAAAAGCAACTATACGCCAATCAAAAAAAAAAAATGTGCATGGATACAAAAGGACTATGAATAGTGAAACAATCTTGTAAACAAAAGCAAATCTGGATGGATCATGCTTCTTAAGTTCTACTATACTACAAAGCCACAATAAATATATCAAGCAGCATGAATTAGCACACGAACAGACACGTGAGTCCATGCGACGGTATACAGAGCACAGAAATAAACCCATTGACATCATCAGTCAGTCTATGACAGAGGAGGCGAGAAAACAGAACAGGGGGAAAGCCTGTCTAATAAACAGTACTGGGAAAATCGGACAGCAACATGCCAAAGAATCTAGCTGGACTACTATCTCACATCAATAGACAAAAATTAAGTCAAACTGGATTAAAGAATTAAACATAAGACCTGAAACAATAAAACTTCTAGAAGAAAGTATAGGTAGTGTGCTCTTTGATAGTGGTCATCACAATTTTACTTTATTTCTTTGATTTGTCTATTCAACCAAGGAAAACAAAAGCAAAAAAAATAGATAAATGGAACTACCCCAAACTAAAAAGGTTTAATTCAGCAAGGAAAACCATTAACAGACAAAAAAGGCAGCCTGCTGAAGGGGAGAAGATATTTGCAAAGACTATATCAGCTAAGGGATTAATGTTCAAACTGTACAAAAATCTCATACAACTCAACATCAAAATAACATACAATCTGATTTTAAAATGGTCAAAGTAATTGAGAAGACATATTTTTTCTGAAGAAGACAACAGATGACCAACAGATATGTGAAAAATACTCAGCATCACTACTCATCAGGAAAATGTGAATCAAAAGCACAAGGCACAGTGATACACCACCTCACACCTAGAGAATGGCTATCATCCTAAGAACAAGAGTTGACAAGGATAAGGACAGAGAACCCTGAGGCACTGTTGGGGTTATAAATTGATGCAACCACCATAGAAAGCAACATGGAATTTCCTCAAAAAGTTAAAAAAGGAACATCACACAATCCAGCGATTTTACTTCCAGGTGTGCACCTGAAGAAAACACAAGCTCTAATGTGAAAATGTATGTGCACATTAGTGTTACTGTAGCATCATTTACAGTACCTAATATATGGATGTGACCTAAATGCCCAAAATAGACAAATGGATAAAGAAGTGGTATATTGAGCTGCATGAGCTGTTTGTATATTTTGGAGATTAATCTGCTGTTGGTTAATTTGTTTCCAAATATTTCATTCTGTGGATTGTCTTTTCATTTTGTTTAAAGTTTTCTTTGCTGAACAAAGGCTTTTAAGTTTAATTAGGCCCCATTGGTTTATTTTTGTTTTTATTTTTGTTACTCTTGGAGATGGATCAAAAAAGATATTACTAATAGGAGGGGGGTTTGGGGGAAATGGATACTGGTGTACGTATGGCTCAGTCACTTTGCTGTGCATCTGAAACTATCACAACACTGCTAATCATCCACACTCCAATATAAAGGGTTAAAAGATATTGCTGCAACTGATGTCAAACATGTTCTGCCTGTTTTCCTCTAACAGTTTTGCAGTTTCTGGTTTTATATTTAGGTCTTTAATCCATTTTGAGTTTATATTTGTGCATGGTGTTAGAGAATGTCCTAATTTTGTTCTTTTACATGTCACTATCCAGTTTCCTCAGCACCATTTACTAAACAGACTGTCTTTTATCCATTTTATATTCTTGCTTCCTTTGTGATAGATTAGGTGACCATAGATGCATGGGCTTATCTCTGGACATTCTATCCTGTTTCACTTATCTATATCTCTGTTTTTGTGCCAATACCATAGTGTTTTATTTTCTTTCTTTCTCTTTTATTTTTACCATGCTGTTTTTATTATAACACCTTGGTAGTATAGTTTGAAGTCAGCAAGCCTAATTTCTCCAGCTCTGCTTTCCTTTCTCAAGATGGCTTTGGCTATTCAGACATTCTTTGTATCCATATAATTTTTAAGACTTTTTCTTCTATTTTACAAAGAACACCATTGGTAATGTGATAGGGACTACATTGAATCCAGAGTTCCAAGGGATTGCATTGAATGCAGAGTTCCAAAGAATAACAAGGAGAGATAAGAAAGACTTCCTCAGTGGTCAATGCAAAGAAATAGAGGAAAACAATAGAATCAGAAAGACTAGAGATATCTTCAAGAAAATTAGAGATACAAAGGGAACACTTCATGCAAAGATGGGCACGATAAAGGACAGAAATAGTATGGACCTAACAGGAGTTGAAAATATTAAGAAGAGGTGGCAAGAATACACAGAAGAACTATACAAAAAAAAAAAAATCTTCATGACCCACAATGGTATGATCATTCACCTAGAGCCAGACATTCTGGATGCGAAGGCAAGTGAGCCTTAGGAAGCATCAAAGCTAGTGGAGATGATGGAATTCCAGTTGAGCTATTTCAAATCCTAAAATATGATGCTGTGAAAGTGCTGCACTCAATAGGCCAGCAAATTTGGAAACTCAGCAGTGGCCAGAGGACTGGAAAAGGTCAGTTTTCATTCCAATCCCAAAGAAAGGCAATCCCAAAGAATGCTCAAACTACCACACAATTGCACACATCTCACATGCTAGCAAAGTAATGCTCCAAATTCTCCAAGCCAGGCTTCAACAGTATGTGAACAGTGAAAGTCCAGATATTCAAGCTGGATTTAGAAAAGGCAGAGGAATCAGAGATCAAATTGCCAACATCCGTTGGATCATTGAAAAAGTGAGAAAGTTCCAGAAAATCATATATTTCTACTTTATTGACTATGCCAAAGACTTTGACTATGAGGATCACAACAAACTGTGGAAAATTCTTCAAGAAGTGGGAATACCAGAGCACCTGGCCTGACTGCTGAGAAGTCTGTATGCAGATCAAGAAGCAATAGTTAGAACTGGGCATGGAACAACAGACTGCTTCCAAACTGGGAAAGGAGTACATCAAGGCTGCATATTTTCACCTTGTTTATTTAACATATATGCAGAGTACATCATGAGAAATGCCAGGCTGGATGAAGCACAAGCTGGAATCAAGATTTCCAGGAGAGATATCAATAACCTCAGATATGCTGATGACACCACCCTTACGGCAGAAAGTGAAGAAGAACTAAAGAACCTGTTGATGAAAGTGAAAGAGGAGAGTGAAAAAGTTGGCTTAAAACTCAACATTCAGAAAACTAAGATCTGGTCCAATCACTTCATAACAAATAGATGGGAAACAATGGAAACAGTGATAGACTTTATTTGGAGGGGGCTCCAAAATCACTGCAGATGGTGATTGCAACCATGAAATTTAAAGGTGCTTGCTCCTTGGAGGAAAAGTTGTGACCAACCTAGACAGCATATTAAAAAACAGAGACATTGTTTTGCCAGAAATGTCCATCTAGTCAAAGCTATGGTTTTTCCAGTAGCATGTATGAATGTGAGAGTTGGACTATGCAGAAAGTTGAACTATAAAGAAAGACCAAAATTTGATGCTCTTGAACTGTGGTGTTGGAGAAGACTCTTGAGAGTGCCTTGGAATCAAAGGAGATCCAATCAGTCCATCCTAAAGGAAAACATTGGAAGAACTGATTCTGAAGCTGAAACTCCAGTACTTTGGACACCCGATGTGAAGAACTGACTCATTTGAAAAGATCCTGATATTGGGGGAAAAAAAAGAAAGAAAGAAAAGATCCTGATGCTGGGAAAGATTGAAGGCGGGAGGAGAAGGGTACAACAGAGAATGAGATGGTTGGATTGTTTCACTGACTCACTGGACATGAGTTTGAGTAAACTCTGGGAGTTGGTAATGGACAGGGAAGCCTGGTGAGTTGCAGTTCATGGGGTCACAAATAGTTGGACATGAGTGAGCAACTGAACTGACTGGCTGATATATAATATAGAATATCAAAAATTATCTACCATATAATACAGGAGCTCTTTTCTATATTCTGAAATAACCTATGTGGGAAAAGAATCTGAAAATCCAGATGAATATTTGTATTTGTATATCTGAACCACTTTGCCATACACTTGAAATTAACACAACATTGCAAATCAACTATACCCCAGTAAAAAAGAAGAAATGATGTGTGTGTGTGCATGTGTATGCCACAAAACATTACTCAGCCATAAAAATAAATGATGCTTTGTCATTTGCAAAAACACAGATAGATTTATACATGGAGACTATTATGCTAATAAAATAAGTCAGACAGGGAAAGACAAATACCACATGATGTCAGTGTAAACTCTAAGAAAGCATACACAAACAAAACAAAAGCAGACTCACAGATAAAGAGAACAGATGGCTGGTTGCCAGAAAGGAGGAGGGTCTAGGAGGTGGGCAATATACTTGAAGGAATTAAAAGTAAAAATTTTCAGTTGTATAAGTCACAGAGATGTAATATACAGCATAAGGAATGTGGTCAATAATATTTTAATAACATTTTTGAGGACAGATTATTACTAGACCTTTTGTTGTGATCATTTCATAATGTATCAAATAATTATGTAATAACCTGAAGCTAACATCATCTTTTATGTCAACTATACTTCAATTAGAAAATAAACTTTACTGCAAAGCTACAATGATACGTACTATGTGGTATTGATAGAAGAATAAACACATTTTCCAATAGAAATTGAGTCTAATAATAAACCTATATACATCTATGACCTGTTGATTTTTGATACAAGTGTCTAGTTCTTTCAATGGGAAAAGAAGTGTCTTTTTAACATATGGTGATAGGACAACTGAATTTCCACTGAAAAAGAATGAAACTTGAGCTCTACCTCACATCACACGAAAAAGTTAACTCATAAAGAATCAGTGACCTAAATATGAGCTAAAACCAAAAAACCCTGAGAAGAAAACATAAGAATAAATTTTCATATCCTTGGTTTTGGCAACAACTTCTTAGATACAACATTAAAAACACAAACAACAAAAGAAAAAAACAGGTAAATAAGACTTCATAAAAATTAAAAATTAAAATTTATTTTGTTCTTTAACAAGAAAGTAAAAAGATACTGTACAGAGTAGTTAGAAAAATATTTGGAAGCCATGTATCTGATAATGGATTGATTTCTGATTATATGGAGAACTAATACAACTAAACAACAAGAAGACAAACTACCCAAATAAAAAATGGAAAAGGACTTGAATAGACCTGTTTTTCATGAACTTGGGCAAACTCCAGGAGATGATGAAGGACAGGGAAGCCTGGGGTGCTGCAGTCCATGGGATCACAAAGAATTGGACATGACTGGTAGACTGAACAACGACAAGACCTGTTATTAAAGAACCTGTACAAATGGCCAACAAACACTGGAAAAGATTTTCGACATTATAGTCATTAAAGAACCCACAATGATAACACTTCACACCCATTAAGAGGACTAATTTTCTGACTAGAAAAAATAAGAATAAAAACTTTTGGTAAGGATGTATAGGAATTGGAACTCTTGCTCATTGCTAGGGGGAACATAACGTGGAACAAGTACTGTGGAAAACAGTTTAGCATTGCTCAAAAAATAAACACAAAAGTACCATGTGACCCAGCAATTCTGCTAGTACATATATACCCAAAAGAATTGAAAACAGTGACAAAAACTTATACTTGTACCCCATTGTTCATTGCAGCATTCACAATAGCAAAGGTGGGAAAAAGCAAGTGTCCATTAACAGAATGGATAAGCAAAATGTGGTATAAACACACTATGGAATATTAGTCAGCTATTTAAAATAGTTTAGTTCTGTACATGGTGCAGTATGGATAAACCTGAAATTCTTAAGTGAAATAAGTCAGATATAAAAGGGAGATATTATATTTGCAGTTATACAAAATATCTAGGGTAGAGTAGTGCATAGAGTTAAGAAAGTAAATTAGATGTTAGTAGGGGTCAGAGTGAGAAGGAAATGTTGAGTTATTGCTGAATGATTATAGAGTTTATGTTTGGGGTGATGAACAAGATTTGGAAGAAGTCAGTGGTGATGGTTGCACAACTTTGTCAATATAATCAATGCCAGTGGCTTGTACATTTAAAAATGGTTAAGATGGCAAATATCATGTAGCACATATTACCAAAATAAAAAAAGAAAAATATGGTAAAACACAGAAACTGATTCTCTTTTATAATTCTTAGTCATTCAACAACCAGTCTCAAATTGGTGTGTTAAAAAGCAACACACCAAAATAAGTGATACTTAAGTATATATGTTGCCTCCCAAGGAGAACACTTTGAAGGCTAACATGCTTTTAGCTATTCTAATCTTCTTGAAAAAAGTTATCAAATCTCCCTGCTTTGCCCCTGCTTATCCCTGGGAACAAAATGTGTGATGCACGGCTGGCACACCAGCCACCTTCCTAGAATAACAAGTATTATTCCAAGACAGACTCTGCTGTAGGCTCCACCACAGTCACATTTTTTCAGGTGAAGGTTGCTCTTTATGAATCACTCAGCTGAAATTTCAAGTAACAATAAGAAAGTACACAAAAGTATTTCAACAACCTGTAGATTTAGCTTCTTTCACCTTCTCTCCACTTTTAAACCTTGTAGTGCCCCAGGACTCCATCCTCAGAGACATCGCTTTTCCATTTGCTCTTACACCCTAGGTGACCTCATCTGGTCATATGGCTTGAAATAGTGTCTATGCTTCGACCACTCTGCATTGACAGCCCAGACCTCTATCCTGAACTCCAAATCCATATATATGCTTATTCAACATCTTATTTAACATACAGCTAAAAGAGTGTCAGCCTTCAAAGTATTCCCCTTGGGAGGCAACACACATAGTTAAGTATACATTATCAGTTTATTGGCATACTATTACATAGGTTCATTTTGTTCCATGCACCATACCAGGAACTTTACATGTATTAACACATTAAATCATCTTAACATTTTATTACTATTCTCATTTCACAAACGAGTAAACTGAGGGCAGATAGGTAAAGTAAATATCAGAAAGTCACACAGCAAGTAAGTGGTAAATATGGGGTTTGTACCGAAGAGTCAGGCTCTAGAATCTGTGCTCTTTATGAATACACTGTATTGTCCTCTGCTGGGTTGAATAATAGACATTGCAATCTTAACATATGCAAAACTCACTTGCTTTAACCCAAAAACCTTGCTGTTGTTGTTGTCCAGTTGGTAAGTTGTGTCTGACTCTGAGACCCCATAAACTGCAGCAAGCTAGACTTCCCTGTCCTTCACTATCTCCCAGAGCCTGCTCAAACTCATGTCCATCCAGTCAGTGATGCCATCCAACCGTCTCTTCCTCTGTCGTCCCCATCTCCTCCTGCTTTCAATCTTTCCCAGCATCAGGGTCTTTTCTAATAAGTCAGTTCTTTGCATCAACAGGTGAGCAAAGTATTGTAGTTTCACCTTCAGCATCAGCCCCTTCAATGGACACTCAGGGTTGATTTCCTTTAGGATTGACTGCTTTGATCTCCTTGCTGTCCAAAGGACTCTCAAGAGTTTTCTCCAGCATGACAGTTAGAAAACACCAATTCTTTGGTGTGCAGCTTTCTTTGTGGTCCAACTCTCACATCCATACCATGACTGCTGGTAAAACCATAGCTTTGATTATACGGATCTTTGTTTGCAAAGTGATGTCTCTGCTTTGGAATACTCTGTTTAGGTTTGTCTTAGATTTTCTCCCAAGGATCATTTGCCTTTTAATTTCATGGCTGCAGTCACTGTCCACAATGATTTTGGAGCCCAAGAATATAAATTAGGCCAATGTTTCCATTTTTCTCTATCTATTTGTCATGAAGTGATGGGACTAGATGCCAACACCTTAGTTTTCCAAAAAGCCTATTCCTCCCTAAATCTTCCCCTAATCAGTAAATGATACATTCAATCTACCGGTTACTTAGTTCAAAAATATTGATCAGTCCTTGAGTCTGTTCTTTCTTCTGTAGTTCACTCCATAGGCACATCCTTCAGGGTGAATCCAACACTTTCTCAGCAACTCCACCACTACTTGCCCCGAACCACAGTCACTTCTCTAGCTTCCTAACTGATCAATGAGTTTTCATTCTTGCTTCTTCAGCCTGTTCTCCACATAGCAGGCAGAATGATCCCCTTAAAGCATAGTTTAGATCACATTATCCTTCTGCTCAATACCCTCCCTCTTTAAGTAAAATCCAAAGCCCATGCTATAATCTACAAAATTCAAGGTAATCTTGTCCCTGCTGCCTTAGTGATGGTAAAAACAATCTAGTCTCACTCTCTTGCTTATGTCATTCTTGTTTTACTGACCTTCTTGCAGCTCCTGGAGCATGCAAAGAGTATTCCTTCCTTTTTTCCTCTTGCTTGTCTGGATCTTCCTGGAGATATCCTAAGACTGACTTCCTTAAGCTCTTTATTCAAAAATGCTCTTATCACAATAAGTGCTGGCTAAAATGTGGAGAAAGGAGAAAATGGTGCAGTGTTGGTAAGATTGTAAATTGGTACAGCCACCATGGAAAATAATATAGAGGTTCTGCAAAAAATTAGAAATATAACTACTATATGGCAATAATTTCACTTGAGTATATATTCAAAGATGAAATCAGTATCTTTAAGAGATGCCTGCAATTTTATGTTCATTATAGTATTATTTCCAATAAATAAGACATGGCAACAACATGTCTGTTGATGTATGAATAGATAAGGAGAATGGCATGTGTGTGTGTATACCTACATATATATAGGCCTCCCAGGTGGCTCAGTGGTAAAGAATCAGAAGCAAAAGACACAGATATATACATAAAAGAAGGAAATCCTGTCATTTGTAACAACATGGATAGACCTTTTCTTTCTGAATGTATCCTATGCTCTGCTAAGAGAAATAAGCCAGGTGGAGAAAAATAAACGTTACATAATCTCATTTATACATGGACTCTAAACTCGTAGAAACGGAGTAGAATGGTGGTGTTGGGGAATGCAGCGTGGGTGGTGGTGTGAGGACAATAGGGAAATGTTGGTCAAACACACAAATTCCCAGATAAAAAGCAAAATAGTTCTGGAATCTAAGATACCGCACAGTGACTATAGCTAAAGATACTGTAATACATAGTTGGAAGTTGCTAAGAGAATAAATCATTAAAATTCTCTCCACAAAGAATGGTAATTATGTGAGATGCCAGGTGTGTTAATTAGCATTATCATTGTAATCATTTTGCAATGTATTTGTGTATAAATCATCATGTTGTACACCTTAAACTTATACAATGTAATATGTCAGTTGTATTTCAGTAGAGCTGGGCAATGCTTTTTGCAGAGAGGATTCTCTGATATCCTATATAAATAAGTGCCTCCATGCCCAATCCCTGTCACTCTCTATCCTCCTTAACTCCCAAAGATGTGGTTGTGAGCAGCAGTTTTTCTGACAAGATGATCCTAGAAGCACTGTGAGGAAATGAGGAGAGGCTGAAAAGGCAAGATAGCCAGTGAAGGATCCATTAATGAATGGGTCCCTGCTGTGGGCAACGGCAGCTCAAGCGCCCTGGGGGCCAGCCACTAAGAGAGTGTGTGGAGCACGGTTCAGGGATTCCCACTCACCCCCCAGGAAGCTAGGAAATTTCCCCACCAACAGCAGGCCTCACTGCTCAAGGTTTACACCTCTGTCAGGCCCTACCTGCGGACAGAGATCCTGTGAGGTCCAGAGAGAGCCGTGAAGCGGAGAGACACAGGAAGCCTTCCAGCCTGAAAGGGGACTGACTAGAGGCTGCCTCAGGGTAGGCCATCTAAGTTCTGACAGGACAGCGACAGTCTGCACACAGGTGCAGGTGTATTAGAGAGCAAAGCCAGTGCTGTCCAAACGTTATTACATCCTTAGTCCAGTGACCTCAAATTTATGCAGAACTCTTGGACTCACCTCTTCCCCACATCCTACAATCCAGCTAGTCTTCTCCATGGGCTATTTACCCAGTTCACTCATTTCTTCAGCAAATATTTGTGATATCTTTATTTGGTTGAAAGAAACACAGTGATGAACAAGGCACAGTTTCATCCTCAAGAATTCTGCTCACAGGTTAGTAGGAGAGACACAAACAGACCAACAAGGATCATACAGTTTGGGGAGACTGTGCAATGGAGATGTGTAGAAAGGGAAGAAATTGTAAATATCAAAACCCACTGAATAGAACATTAAAAACTGATGAATTTTACTGTAGGTAAATTACACCTCAGTAAAGCTAACAGTAAATAAATTTAAATTACCAAAATGTTACAGGAAAAAAGATCAGAAATCTTGGCACCACTATTCTAATGTAACACATTATACCCTAGTTTATGTAGAACTCAGCTGCGATACAATTTTCAAGCTAAAAGATGGATGCTGCACTATTTTTTAAAAAAGTTTCTGAGGCTTTAGGATGCCTCTGAATCACATGGGCGACTTGGTAAAACACAGATGGCCAAGCCCTGACCCTAGAATTTCTGACTCAGTAGGTCAGGGGTGAGGTCAAGAATCTGCATTTCTGAGAGTTTCCTCAGTGAAGCGCCTGCCATTGTTCACAGTATATACTTTAAATACCACTGCACTAGGAAGGACATATTGCTAAAGAAATTCCTTCCTGTTACAGAATGTGACAGACTGCAGAGTGCCGCATGTGCACTTAAATAATATGTGAAAGTTTATTTTTATTTAGAAAGTTACCCTATAGCATATCTGCTTCTTGATATGGGTGGTGTTTATGTCAACTTTATGAAATGTATAATTTGTGTACATTTCAGTGAGTCATAATTGAGTAAAATATTTATTTTATAAACAGAGAGAATAAGGGATGTGTGGCTCATTTCCATTTAAGCAACCCCCTTGCTTAAGGACACTTATGTACGTATGCTTTATTTGGGCGCTCCAGTTACCTTTATTTAGGAGCTCTTCTTACCCTGTGTAAGAAGAAATCAACTTAGCTTCTTCCCTGGCGGCTCGGAGGTAAAGAACCCGCCTGCCAATACAGGAGAAATGGGTTTGCCCCCTGGACCAGGAAGACCCCAGATGCCTCAGAGCAACTAAACTCATGCACCACAATTATTTAGCCTATGCTCTAGAGCCTGGGAGCCTCAAGTAGGGAGCCAGCATGCCACAACTACTGAAGCCTGAGCGCGCTGCAGTCTGCACTCGGCAGCTAGAGAAGCTACAGCTACCAGAAGCCGGCGCACCGCAGCTAGAGAAAGCCCGCGCAGCAGCAGACCCAGCACTGCCAAAAATAAATACATAAAAGAAAGTTTTTTAAATATAAGAAATCAATTTCCATGAACTTTCAGTAAGGATGTTTAGCCCTATGTCCTTGCCTCTGTAACACTACCATATGATCCAAGATGGAGTGATGCTCTACAAAGGAGAAACAGAAATTTAACCGAACACATTTCAGAGTAGTAGAAAGAGACTGGTGTTTGCCAACAGAAAAATACAGCCGGAATAGTCACTTGCGTTTTGAACGGAAAAGGCAATCACTAAGTGCTTCGCACAGCCACTGAACAATTCCAGGAGAATTGCATTGAATTTCTACTTTCCACATTCTTTTCAGGACTTACTTTGCCATGGGAGTATTTCCTAAGAATTGGAGAGTCACAGTATCTCAAATACTTTTGGCCTGAAGGATTTTTGACACTTGAGTTTGAAAGGCTGTTGCTGAAAGATAAGACCCCGGGATTTCTTAGCCTCCAGAGGAGACGAATTCAATCCGGGGCCAGAGACGAGGCTGAATCACTAAGAGCTTTTGTGTAATAAAGTTTCATTGGAGATAGAGAAAGCTTCTAACATAGGCATCAGAAGGGGGCAGAAAGAGTAACCCCTGCTGGTCTTCAGCTGGATGTTACATAGTCACTCGCAGTCTGTTAATGAAAAGAAAGGAATGTCTTAAAATTCAGAATGACATCAGATAATCTATCTCAAGCCATAAAACGATTGATTTGAATCTTGTAGAAGGGCAGATTACCACACAAATAGTTTTTTTACATAGATTAGGGGAACAATACCTGAGTACAACATACTGGTTTGTCAAGTAGTTTGAGCCATTTTGGTGGAACTTAGAGTCTGGGGTAAATGCATAGCACATTAACATAGCTTTAAGATAAACATTTCCATAAGAAAAATGTATTGGTTAACTCAAGATTTGAGAATAGTTAGCTTCAGGTGAAACCAGGTGTCTTGGCAACACTGCATTTTAAGAGAAACCTCCTTTTAAATTCGTAGAGAGGAGAAAAAAATATCACCAGTTTGTTTCCTCCTGCCTCTTAAGAGAGAGAAAAAAGTCTGACACTTGCAGCCTATTTCCTCTGTTTGGAGACCCCTGGCCTTCCTGCCTGTTACCCCCTGAAGTTGCCCTAGGAATTAGTACATTAGCGGAACACTTAAGTCAGTGCGTGGGGCTGTGTGCTACCAGGAAAGGAATCAGGTTCCGGGGCACCTGTAAATTACCCAGCACTGTGGCGCAGGAGGCAGGACAGTTCTCTGCCTTCTGTTTGCTACGCAGCCGTTCGCAGTTCTGAGATGTCGTGTTTTCCTCCCTCTGGGCATTATTAGGCAGCGGCTCCATTGAGACTGTAAACTTTGTGCTGAGCCTGGGTACAGGGCGCTGCCACTGCCGCAGCCTCTGCTTACTGGGAGTCATACTGACGGGAACTTCTGTGAGCCCAGCTTCTGCGCTTCCTGCTCTGGGGACACTGATGTGGAGCTCCGCATCGAAGTGGTAATTAGTGTGATGTGCCTTGATCATCCCCTGGTGTTGGGTTTGTGGAACAGCAATAGCATCTGACCTTTGTGCCACTTCAAAGCAAATCAGTGAAAGGAAAGGGGATTGATCAACTCGGAGGGCCGTGCATCAGAGACCCAAGAGATTTTGTCACTACATAAACAGCCGATGAACAATAGAGCCGAGGAGCAGAGAAGCTCAGGTGTGAGACAAGACTTCTCCATAAAAAGGTCCCAGTCATTTCCTGGGACCTAGAAGGGGAGAATCTTTAGGTGCCGAGTCAGTGCTGGAGCTCGGGGCGCTCAGGCGTCTCCGGACACAGCTGGGAGTGGGGACGTGCCGCGAGGATGCCCCGGGGACGCCGGCGCAGTGCCCGCTGCGGGACCGCACCCACGGCTGCAGGCCCCACAGCGCTGCTCGAGGGATGGCTGAGAGGAACGAAGCCCTCTGAAAACACACCACGGGTACCTTACCGAACGCTACTGGGTCATATTTCTGTTTATACGTCACGCTATAGGTTTAGGTGGATAATTAACACCAGAGCCTGGATCTGACTTTAGCCGCTGATCTGCCGTCACTCGCGTACTGAGGGTCGCCTCCGCCAGGAATGTCTCCTGGTACTGTTCCAGAATGCCACTGCCATATTGGCTCTGTGTCTGGAGTCACGTTCTCTTTGTCTGTTTCTTACATTAATATGCTTATTTCCTGGCATTAATACATACATTGTAGCACCTCCAGCTGCTTTCAGTCTTAACTAAACAGCTAAAAAGCAGCTCCCGTTTTCTGTTGCTGTTGCTATCGCTGCTTTGGAGTCCAGTTGCCCTGAGACACACGGCACGCAAGGCGCAGAATGTGGACCTTGCCCCTTGGGACGCCCGGGAGTGGGCAGGTCGGAGCTGCGCTGCGGCGTCTCCTCCTCCTCCTGACTCACCTCCCTCCCTCCAACCACATTCATTTCATTCTGTTCCTCAGCACACCCAGCCGCCTCCACTGTGGGGCCTTTACACATCCTGTTTTTCTGTTTAGAATGCATTTTTTAACCCCTCATAGCTTCCATATGATTTACTCTTAGTGGTCAGAATTTAGCATTCTGAAATCAGCGCTCTTGTTTCAGTCCTGGTCCCCCAGCTATCCGCTGTGTGCTTTGGTCAATTTACTGCTATTTGCTGAACCTTTTTCTTTATCTGTAAATGTTGCTCCTATTATTAGTTCAAGGAATTGTTGTGAGGATTGCATGACTATACCTGTTTAGTGCTTAGAATGGTATCTGGAACACAGTAAAGCTGAATAAATGTCAGTTCTTATCACTCATTCTTCATATACCAGCTCACATGTCCCTTCCCCAGGAAAGCCTCCTCTGGTCTCTGGTTGTGGTTAGATTCCTTTTGTTTCACGCTCTCAGGAAGCATCTGTCTTGCCTCGGCTGCACTGATCTACTCTGAGCCTCTGATTCCTGGTTTCACGTGGTTTCTGTGTTGCCTTGTTGTAAGATGTCAGCCCCAGGAGAGCTGAGGCCATGTCTGTCTCTCCTTAACTTCAGGGCCAGTAAACACTTGTTAGTTATCACAGCTGAGTGAATGTCTGAACCCCTCTGAAAGCTTCTGCTCAGCAGTGAGTGGGGCATGTGAAGGGAAGCAACCTTTCAACATGAGAGGCTGAGATGAGAACAGGGCCTAGACTCAAATCCTGTCCCTCTCTGGGTATTTCCAGTCTTCCAGTCTGTAGCAGCCAGGCTCAAGAGCTGCCACCTTACAACTAAAATGTGCCTTGTTGAGGAAGCTGTGAGGCCTTTGCTGTCTAACTGTTTGGGGCTCAGAATGCATGAAATACACATGTGCTTTCTGACTGCCAGGATTCTGGGGCAGCCTGACCTTGGAGCTGTAGAATGAGGTTGAAACCACCCAGTATGTAGATTTTGCCCTTGGGATTCCTTTTTATAGTCATATCATCTCTTTTAACCATAGGTATTAATTGTTCTCTCCTCTAGTTAAATTGACTGCTCACTTGTTTCTCTCTCTCCAGATCCTCCAAACCAAACCTTCAGAAACAGCAGCTTGAAAAAGTCACAAGACTTAAACTGGTTCAACAACTATTTTATGTGAGTTTTGGCTTTCAATTTTTAATCATATTCATTCATTTGTTGACATAGACTGACCCAGCTATTGCATCCAAAATAATGTTATAAGTGATAAAATTCCCATTTCAAATAAATAATATATTGGTCTCAAAATGAACTGAATGCTAGAGAAAATAAACATAGACTGAAGCTTGTAAGCTCCCAGTGTTGAGGGGCCATTGATCCACTGTCCTAAAGTTTCCCCATGGAGATTACTTGTGACCTTATGGGGAACAAGAGCAAAGCCTGAGGCCTTTGTGGTATCTGAGTATAACACAGGAACGCAAGCATCTGAGTACTTATCCTCTAATCAGTCCATGACTAGAAAAGGATCTAAGACATAAGAAGCACCAATAAATGTTTGGTGAATTAATTAAAGCTCTTTTGGCTAGAATCTTACAAGCTTTATGATGGTTTTTACAGTGAGGTAATCATCTGCATCATTAAAATAATGTGTATGAAATAACTACTATGTGTGCCATGCTAAGTTTGTAAAGACATATCCAACTTAATTTTCACAATTCCTTGAAATAGGTGCTATCAGTATTCACATCTTACAGATGAGTAGATTGAGGCTAACAAAGTTAAGTCACTTGCCCAGGGTTACTCAATGAAAACTCAGATCTCTGTAACTCCAAAGCTCACATTTCTTGCTACTCTAAGTAGCCTATGCATTATGGAACTACCATAAAAATATAATTAGCTATTTAATAAAAACTGATTTTATTGCCAAATGTTTTTCACTTCCATTAACAGTTAAATTGGTGTTTAAAAAAAAAAAGGTAAAGCTTTTTAGATCAATAGTTATCATCCCCCTTTAAAATTAGCAGGGTGGATGGAATGATCAAGACAGCACAGTAGAGAATGCTGGGCTCCCCTCCCTTCAAAAACATCAAAACTACAACTACATGTAGAATGATTCTCACTGAAATTGACCTGGGAAGTAGCAAGACAGATCTTCTACAATCAAGGCTGTAAAAATCCACATGGAGTCTGGTAGGAAGGGTATAAAGCAATCTGGTGGTTAGGACTGCATCATTAACAGGGGACACAGAAGAAGAAGGGCATCACAAGCTCAGGGATCCTCCCTGGGAATAAGAAGCTCAAGCTACAGAATAGACACCCCAGCCCTAGCATCCAATACTGCAAGAATGAGCCCCTTTGGTCTGAAAACCAATGGGACTTACAGGAAGGCTATAGGAATCTGAGACACTACTCTTAAAGAGCTCACACAGTCTTCTTACTATCTGTCACAGAGCAGAGGCAGCAGATTAAAAGCTGCCAGGGCCTCTGGATGGCCTTCCAAGAGCACCCTTGTTCCTCCATACCCACAACAGACTCTTGCTTCAGCCCCTCTTGCTCTGGCATGTGAAATGCACATGCTTGGAGGGTAAGAAGCTGGCTCAGACCCAACCATATCTCTGACCAGAGTAGGGTCAATCATTGCCAGTGCATGCTTTGGTGCACACACTCAGGAAGGAGCAAAACTATCCCCAGGATGAGATCACTATGGCCAGAGCTCACACCCCTGTGCACTCTTGGAGAGGAGGGAGGCTATCTCCAGGGCTGAGACTACCATCGTTGGAGCACAAGTCCCTATGTACACTTGGGAGTAGGTGACTCCAGCTCAGTGGTGTAACATCAACCCCTCCAGTCCTGACCCAGCCTCTAACCAAGGGGTATGCCCTGAGGAAAAGTGAAGCCAGCACAGAATTGCAGTCCCAAGCTCTCAGGACCTGGTACGTTCCAAACCAAGGAGAAGACTGCCAGCACAATCAAGAGAAAACCAAGTCCCCCAGGGAATCCTGCTCTAGCCCCTCAGGCTCCAGTCCACTCCTGATGGGGTGATATAGACATTGCACAAAGGAGAAGCCTTAACTTGTAACTACATCTGGCTCTGGACCCTCCAACTCTAGTCTAGCCCCCAGCAAGGCCATGGCTACCAGCTCACTCTGCAGAAAGACATGGCCCATGCCCACTTCAGATCCAGCTTTTCCACCAAAGCCACTGGACACACAGACTGCACAGGAACACTCAGATACAAGGACATGTGTTCAAGACTGGGATAGGTAACTTTTTCACCAATTTCATAGAGACAGAGACAGTTAAGCAAAATGAGGTGACAAAGGAATATGTTTCAAATGAAAGAACAAGAAAAAACTTTGATAAAACAGATATAATGAAACAAATTAAAACTTTAATGAAACAGAAAAATAAATAACCCACTGAAGAATCCAATGCAATAGCAATAATACTGCTTACTGAAATTGGGAGATTACAGTAAGAATTGTATCAAATAGCTAAAAAATATGAAAACAAACTAGTCAGAATTAAAGAATATAATAACTGAAATGAAACATGCACTAGAGAGAATTAACAGTAGATCAGGCATTACAGGATGCATAAGTGATCTGGAAAAATGAATAATGAAAATCACCCAGTAAAAACAGCAAAGAGAAAAGAGTAGTTTTTAAAATAAAGATAAGGGACCTCTCAATAACATCAAGCATACTAACATTCACATTATAGGTAGTCCCAGAAGAAGAAGAAAGGGTAAAAATGCAGTCAATAAATTATGGCTGAAAACTTTTTGAACCAAAAGAAGGTAATAGATAATCAGCTTCAGGAATCCAAGAGAGTTCCAAGTAAGATGAACTCAAAAAGCCTATACCAAGATACATCATAATTAAAATGTCAAATGTTAAAGAGATCCTAAAGCCAGCAAGAGAAAACAAAGACTCACATTCAAAAAAAAAAAAAAAAAAATCCCCTTAAGGCTATCAGCTGATTTTTCAGCAGAAGTTTTGCTGTCAGAAGGAAACGGCATGATATATTTAAAGTACCAAAAGGAAAAAAATCTACAACCCAGGATACTGTACCCAGCAATGTTATTCAGAACTGAAGGAGAGATAAAGAGCTTCCTAGATAAGCAAGAACTAAATGTCTTCATCACCACTAAGCTGGTCTTACAAAAAGTGAGAAAGAGAACAAGAAATAAAAAATTATACAAAAAAAAAATACAAAAAAAATTATACAAAGGGGAAAATCCCACTGGTAAAGGCTGTGGCTCAACTTCAATAAGCTAGTATAAAGGTTAAAACATAAAAACTGTAAATTCAATATATATGAATTCAGAATAACCACAAATCAAAAACCTACAATTAGTATACAAAATCAATGAGAAAGGAACACAAGCATACTACTAAAGAAAATCATTAAGCCAGAAGGGGAGAGAAGAAAAGAACAGAGAAGAACAACAAAAACAAACAGATAACAAAATGATAATAAGTACATACCCATCAATAAATTACTTTAAATGTCAACGGATTGAAAGGCTCCAGTCAAAAGACTAGATAGCTGACTGCATAAAACACAAGACTCATGTATATGGTACCTGTATGAGACTCACTACAGAGTTAAAGACCCACATAGACTAAAAGTGAAAATATTCCATGGCAAATAGAAATGACGAGAAAGCTAGGGTAACCATACTCAAGTTAAGCAAAGTAGATTTTAAAACAAACTCTATAATAAAAGGTAAAAAGAGGCATTTGTTGTTGCTGTTCAGTTGCTCAGTTGCGTCTGACTCTGTGTGACCCCATGGACTGCAATACACCAGGCTTCCCTGTCCTTTATCACCTCCTGGAGCTTGCTCAGACATATGTCCATGGAGTTAGTAATGCCATTCAACCATCTCGTCCTCAGTTGCCCCTTCTCCTGACTTCAGTCTTTTCCAGCATCAGCGTCTTTTCTAATGAGTCAGTTCATCAGATGGTCAGTGTTGAAGCTTCAGCTTCAGCAACACTCTTCTAATGAATATTAATTTCCTTAAGGATGGACTGGTTTGATCTCCTAGCAGCCCAAGGAACTCTCAAGAGTCTTCTCCAACACCACAGTTCAAAAGCACTAATTCTTTGGCACTCAGCCTTCTTTATGGTTGAATAAACAGAGGCATTGTTTAATGATAAAAATATCAATACAAGAAGAGAATATAACCTTTGTAAATACATATACATCCAATAAAGTAGCACCTAAATATATAAAACATTAATGTAAATAAATGGAAATTGACAAGTATATGATTATGTAGGGAACATTAACAAAATACATCAATGAACAGATTATCCAGACAGAAAATAAGGTAACAGTGGCCTTAAATGTCACATTAGACCATTGGGCTTCATAGATATCTACAAAACATTCTATCCCCAAACAGCACAATATACATTCTTTTCAAATGCACAAGGAATATTTTCCAAAATAAAATACATTCTAAGGCACAAAATAAGTCTCAACTAATTGAAGATGATAGAGAGTATATTGAGCTTCTTTTCCAATCACAGTGGTATAAAACTAGAAATAAATTATAAGAAGAAAAATGAGGAAAACAAATACTTGGAGACCAAACAAAATGCTACTAAAAAGACCAATGGATCGATGAAGAAATCAAAGAGGAAATCAGGACATACTTTATGACCAATGAAAATAAAAATACAGTTTTCAAGATCTTTAGGACATAGCAAAAGCAGTCATTGTGAGGAAATTTGTAGAAATATAGGCCAACCTCAATCTTAAAGGAAATCAACCCTGAATACTCATTGAAACAATTGATGCGGAAGCTGAAGCTCCAATACTTCGGCCACCTCATGTGACTGACCCACTCATTGGAAAAAAACTAGGTGAGTGATCACACCACCGTGGTTATCTGGGTCATGAAGATATTTTTTGTATAGTTCTTCTGTGTATTGTGGCCACCTCTTCTTAATATCTTCTGCTTTGGTTAGGTCCATACCATTTCTGTCCTTTTTTGAGCCCATCTTTGAGTGAAATATTCCCTTGGTTTCTCTAATTTTCTTGAGGAGAAATCTCATCTTTCCCATTCTTTATTTCCTCTATTTCTTTGCATTGATCACTGAGGAAGGCTTTCTTATCTCTCCTTGCTATTCTTTGGAACTCTGCATTCAAATGGAAATATCTTTCCTTTTCTCCCTTGCCTTTCACTTCTCTTCTTTTCTTAGCTATTTGTAAGGCCTCCTCAGACAACCATTTTGCCTTTTTGCCTTTCTTTTTCTTTGGGATGGTCTTGATCACTGCCTCCTGTACAGTGTCACTAACCGCTGTCCATAGTTCTTCAGGCATTCTGTCTATCAGATCTAATCCCTTGAATAGATTTGTCACTTCTGCTGCATAATCACAAGGGATTTGATTTAGGTCATACTTGAATGGTCTAGTGGTTGTCCTTACTTTCTTCAAGTTAAGCCTGAATTTGGCAATAAGGAGTTCATGATCTGAGCCACAGTCAGCTCCCAGTCTTGTTTTTGCTGACTGTATAGAGCTTCTCCATCTTTGGCTGCAAAGAATATATCAATCTGATTTTGGTATTGACCATCTGGTGATGTCCACGTGTAGCCTTCTCTTGTGTTGTTGGAAGAGGGTGTTCGCTATGATAAGTGTGTTCTCTTTGCAAAACTTTATTAGCTTTTGTCCTGCTTCATTCTGTATTCCAAAACCAAATTTGCCTGTTTCTCCAGGTATCTCTTGACTTCCTACTTTTGCATTCCAGTCCCCTATAATGAAAGGGACATCTTTTGGGGTTGTTAGTTTTAGAAAGTCTCGTAGGTCTTCATAGAACCGTTCAACTTCAGCTTCTTCAGCATTACTGGTCAAGGCATAGACTTGGATTACTATATTAAATGGTTTGCCTTGGAAACAAACAGAGATCATTCTGTCATTTTTGAGACTGCGCTCAAGTGCTGCATTTCAGACTCTTGTTGACTGTGATGGCTATGCCATTTCTTCCCAGGAATTCTTGCCCACAATAGTAGACATAATGGTAATCTGGGGTAAATTTACCTTTTCCAATCCATTTTATTTCACTGATTCCTAGACCAAAAAAATAGTAAAAATCAAAAATCCAAGCGATTTTTTTTTTAAGATAAACTTGTTAAGCCTTTAGTCAGGCTCCTTAGATAAAAAAGAGATAAGACCTACATAAACAAAATAAGAAATGAAACAAGAGAAATTGCAGTCAATATCACAGAAATATAAATAATCATAAGGGGATACTACAGTTATATGCCAAAAAAGGAAATTGGATAACCTAGAAAAAATGAAAATAGTTCTAGAAACATACAGCATTCCAAGACTGAATCAGGAAGAAACAAATAGTTTGAACAGACCAATTACTACTACTGAAATTAAATCAGTAATCAAAAATCTCTCAACAGACAAATGTTCAGGACTGCATATCTTCACAGGGAAATTCTACTAAATATATAAAGAAAATCTAATGCTTATCCTTCTCAAAGTATTCCAAAACATTGAAGAGAAGGGAATACATCAAAATTCATTCTCTAAAGCCATTGTTACTCTAAATGTAGCTGAAAGACACTACAAAAAAATAAAGAAAGGGATTATATCCCTGATGAATATAGATGCAAAAATTCACAGCAAGATATCAATATCAGCATAGTGAATTCAACAATTGGTATATTTTTATATAAAGGATGATACATTATCAAGGGAGATTTATCCCAGGGATGCAAGAATGTTTCAGTTCTGCATGTCAATCAGTGTGTTACACCATGTTAACAAAGTGAAGTATAAAAATCACAAGATAATCTCAATAGAGGAAGGAAAATCATTTGATAAAAAACTCTACATCCATTCATGATAAAAACTCTTTAAAATTTTTAGAGAGAACTAATCTCAACATAATAAAGGTCATTTATACCAAACCTACAGCTAATACCATACTCAATGGTGAAAACTTGAAAGCCTTTCCTCTAGAAGCAGGAAAAGGGGAGTATGCCAACTCTTGCCATTTCTATTTGATATAGTATTGGAAGTTCTAGTCATTGGCAGTCACACAAGGAAAGAAACAAGAGGCATCCAAATAGGAAAGGAAGAAGTAAAACTGTCATTATTTGCAGATGGCATGATACAGAAAACCCTAGGGTCTTCAACAAAATAACTTTTAGAACTAATAAAGAAATTCAGTAAAATTGCAAGATACAAAGTTGATATACAGAAATCTGTTGTTCTCCCTATGCTAATAACAAGCCATCAGAAAGAGAAAGCAAGAAAGCAATTTCATTTACAACTGCATCAAAAGGAATAAAATACTTGGGAATAAATTTAACCAAAGAGGTGAAAGACCTATAGTCTGAAAACTATAAAGCATTGATGAAGGAAATTGAAAATGAAAGAAATAAATGGAAAGATATCATGTTTATGAATTGGAAGAATTAATATTGTTGAAATGACCATACAGCTCAAAGCAATATATTGATTTAATGCAATCACTATTAAAATACCATGACATTTTTCACAGATCTGGGAAAAATAATTTTGAAATCTCTATGGAACTCAAAAAGATGGCAATGCAATCTTGAGAAAAAAGAAAAAGGCCGAAGGTGTTATACTCTGACTTCAGACTATACTACACAGCTACAGAAATCAAGCAGATGCTGGCACAAAAGTATACACATAGAGCAGTGGAACAGAAGAAAAAGCCCAAAAATAAATTCATACACATGTGGCCAATTAGTCAATGACAAAGAGGAAAAAATATACACTGGGGAAAAGACAGCATCTTTAATATGTGGTGTTGAGAGAACAGGAGAGCTACAAGTAAGAGAATGAAATTAAAACATTTTCTCATTCCATTTACAAAAATAAACTCAAAATAGATTGGCCTAAAGATAAGACAATCAACCATAAAACTCCTAGAAGAAAACAGGTAGTACACTATTTGACATGGCTTAGCAATATTTTTTGAACCTGTCTCTTCAACATAGGAAATAAAATAGAAGTAAACAAGCTGAACCTAAACTTGAAATCCTCTGTTAGTGAAGGAAACCACCAACAAAATGACAGGCTACTGGGTGGAAGAACTTATTTGCAAATGGTATGTTTGATAAGGGTTACTATCTAAAATATCAAAGAACTACAACTCAATATCAAAAAACATGATTTAAAAATGGGCAGAAGACCTGAATATACATTTTTCCAAAGAAGACATACAGATAGATGGCCAACAGACATATGAAAAGATACCACCAACTGTCCTTTGTGAGAATTCACCCACATAATTACCACTAGGTAAAAGAGGGATAAAACTCATTGTCAGAAACTTCTGTAACAGAGATGAAGAGTGTCATTATTTGGTTTGCAGCAAATTAAAAATCATGATAAAAGTAACATACTTCAGAAAATCAAGACTTGATTAACAGAATATATAACTTGTTTTAAAGTTAAGAACAGGAAAGAGTGGCTACAAAGGAGCAAGGGATACTCCCTGGAGTAGTAAATATGTAGTGGTGGTGGTTTATTGTCTGGGTATATGTGTCAAATTGTATGCTTTGAATATGTATGTTCTATTACATGACTCCATAAAAATATATATCTAAAAAATCATAGAGAGTCAATCCCATTTGTCTCCAGCTTCTGAGGTCATAAATTAAAGAGATATATTTAAATCAATTAAGATAGTTCATATATAATTCTGTACTGGCACAGAACTTAAACTTTTTAACTTTAATTTCATGCCATTCTTGTACACTGGAAACTGAAGCTCAAAAAGAGTAAATTACTCATTCAAAGTTTCAAACCAAGATTACTTTCATCATAAAAAGCAGCCTTTTATGCTCCTGCACCCATCTTTTAAATAGTAATTATGCTTTGAAGAGTATAACTTCTTGTCCACATAAACCTGGTCAGAGTAAGACCCATCACTTGACTGTACTATATTTGCACCGTTATAGTTTCAAACTGAGTCATTTACCTTGAAGTAAAAAATAAAATGAAAAACCAGAGTTCATTTCTTGATATTTCCTTTACATAGGAAGGACACAATTGCCAATAAGTGTCTGTAAAAAAAAAAAAAAAAAAAAAAAACTGTGTCTATTTTCAAATAATTTGAGAAGTCCATCATTTTAGATGAACCTGAAAGCAGGAGGGCAATATCAAGGTGCTATTTGGTAGAGACAGTATTCTGCAGCCACAATGCCCAGGATCGAATCTCTGCTTTTAAGTAAATACCAGTGTTCTCTTTCGGTTTTGGGAAAATAAAAGGAAAAATAAAGCTAAACAAAAGTGTGCAATGTGAGATTCTGCCTGTGGCTATTCAATTTAAAGTATTCTATTAAAGAAATTGAGAACCTAAACATAGGTCATCAACAGCAGTTTTTGTTGAAAGGTCTACAATAGGACAAAATTTGGTAGCAGAACAGAAAGTGTTGAAGACAGACTCCCTGTGCTTGGATTGTCTTGGTGGGCTCCAGGACTCTGAGACGGACTTATATAAAATCAGACTCAGAGAGAATGGTGGAAGCTGGGGATGCCAAATCACTCCCAGACACTGCCATCAATTCACAGATGCCCCCTCCTGAATGCCATTCCCAGGACTCCTCTGGGTGCTGTCTGAGTCACTGAGGCAGGAATTATCTTATCCATATCCTCCCTTGTACCCCAAAACTCAATTCCAGATTATTTCAATCCAATAGAGCTTCATAAAACTATTGTTAATTGAATTGTGTCTGTTTTACAAAAAAAAAAAAAAAAACACTTCTCTCCATCAGGGATTCATTTAAAACAAAGCAAATAGATAAGCCTGTGACCATCCCATTTTGAGGGGTGGAGAAAGATTGGCATGTAGAGAGGAAGCTTTAATCTGTACAGTCTAATCTAGAATTGCAAATTGCCCTATTGAGTGATACATATAAATAAATATCTGAATGGCTAAAAGCATTGACAGAATCCACGACTGCACATTTTAAAAATTGAACCCATTACTTTTTCTGCAAAGAACTTTCAAATTATTAAGACGGCCTATGAATTATCAGACAATACACTCTGCACCACTTATAACAAAGCCCATGGGTTGCAAATTTAACACCCTGCCATTTGATAGTCCCTCTAATGAATACATAGTTATGATTTTCCTTTAAATGTGTGCAGAGACCAATTGAGCGATTCAAGTCACTCATGCCACAAAACTCTTTTTTATTCATACTTGCTTAAAATTGCACAAGAGAATAATTGGTGTGTTTTCTTCCTCTCGTGGTTAAACATAACCCTGTTATAAGTTAATAAAAGTGCAGACATCTTATTCATATTCAGAAGGTAAGCTGCAGCAGAGAAGCTTCTGCCGCTATGACCACAAGTCATAATAAGTTAATCTAACATCAAATATGTGTCGCTGGGGTGGCTTAAAATGAACATCTGGCCCCAAATTTTAAATTGTAATCCAATAGCAATCAATGAAAATGCAAAAGAGATTAAGATTGCTATGTCCAGACCCGCAAAAGAATAAACTAGGCAAAGACAGAATGGTAAAAGACTTCAAGAGAATTGTGGTGAAAAAATCTCTTCATATCTTTTGAATCAAGGACAGAATAAATTTACTTAAGAGGTATGGACATTCATTTACTCAATAATGTTTCTCAAGTACCTATAGAGTGCTAAGCACAGTGCTAAGGACTAGGGTGCAGAGGAGAACAAATAATACATTTCTTCCTCCTTAGAAATTATATTTAATTTGGAGAATTGAGCAAACAAAACACACAAGAAATTTGGTTCTTTAAATTTTCTTTTTTAACTTTTATAGAGCCTTCCGAGTTTGTATTGGCCCAGTCATGCTCAGTGAGCACCATGGGAAGAGGCTGAATGCGTCTGGATCCAGGACGAGTGGTTGGTATGGTGGAAATTGGACAAGAAGATTGTCATAACCTAGAATCTAACCTAAGAAAGCATTTCATGGAGGGAGTGATCAGTTGACCAAATGCTGCTGAGAGATTAAGAAAGATAAATTCACCCTGAATTAGCAATACTGTGATCATTCAGAGAAAGGTGAAGACAGTGCATGAAGACAACATTTTTGAGAAGTTTGAGAATAAAAAGTTAAGCAGAACAATAGCCAAAGGGAAAAGTTAATAGATTCAAGAGAGAAAATAGTTAGTTTTTTCTTTTTTTCTCTCTCTCTTTTTTTTTTTTTCTGGAGTGGGGAGTTAGTTTTAGGCTGAGAAATTTTGTAGTACATTTGCACACCAGAGAGAATGATCTGATAGAGAGGAAATTAATGTAAATGACATGGATGAATAGAGAAGCATTTCTATATGATGAGTTCTCAGTCTCTATTGACGGTAATGAGTGAGCAAATGAGCAAATGAAAGTCACAGTTTCCCCTTGTCTCCTAACAAACCTGTGAAAGGGCTACCTATCAGAGCCCTTGATCAACTGAGTTGGATTCTCCATAACACCGCTGCCCTATCCCACTCCCAGCAGGAACTCAGCAGTGAGTGCTTATATTTAGGACTCTACCTACTTTTTCTGTGCCTGTTACAGTGTCAACCCCAAAGCAAAGACTGATAGAGCAGAGCAAGGGACTAGCAAATTCTATTAGAAAGAGCTATTTCCAGGAAATTCACACTTTCAACATTAAAGTGTACTACATTCTTTTCAGTGATGTTATACCTCTTTGTAAAGTTGATTGCTTGGCAGTTGCTATGATAAAAAACAATTCATTCTTGAAAATAAATGTAGCACAGGAGTCTGAATATGAGGTTTGAAAAAGTATGCAGTATTCCAGTGAGCACACTCATTCCATTAGTATGTACCTAGAGTTATTTTAGAATGAAAAATAAATATTTTTTTCTTTCAGAAAAAGAAAAGAATGTGATCATCAGAAAGAGGATTGGTCTATTTTGGACACCAAAAAATGAAGATCTAGGTCTGAATGAGACCAAAGACTCTGAACACTCAATCTTGATGGCTGATATATCCCTGTGGTAGAGTTAAGCATTTATCTATCTTAGACTGTATAATTAAGCATCTGATTCACACTCTGTACCCAATAAGTAATTTTTACATTGTAGATTGACTTCTAATCTACAGGAGACAATACCATTGTCGGTAAAGTGGGATTCTCCACCATTTGCATTGTGAATTAACTGTCATTGCTATTTATAGGACTTCCATGAGGTGAATAACAGTGAGATTTACCTTGAGGTATGAACTTCCTCCTAAGCGCTGGTATAATGCATTGGCTACACCTTCAGAGTTGAGGGTATACACCGGGGCCTGGAGAAGTCTCACATACACATGCACACACACACCACAAGGTGAAATTGCCTGAGACCTCTGGGCAGTCAGAAAGATATACTTATCCCTGAATGATCAGTGTCTGTGCCATTTTTGACAATCTGAATCTTCCACAGTAGCCCAATTAATCCTTATATAATTCTGTAGAGTTGGCATCATCATTTTAGATGTGACAAAGAGGTAAAGCAGTTTACATGTGGTAAGAAGACTTGTAGTTTTAGAGAACAAGATAGTGGAGTAGGAGGACATGGAGTACATCTCTCCCCACAGATACATCAGGAACACACCTTCAGACACAGAAGTGCACGCAGAACACCAGCTGAGAGCGGACAGGAGTACCTGACCAGTGGAAAAGAATATATAGAACCACACAAAACTTGGGAGGATGAAGGAACTAGGAGGAAAACAGGAGTGTTAGTAGGACTGGATCTGCCCTTGGCCAGTGGGGGAACTTAAGCAGGGGTCAGATCCCCACATTGGGCCAGTTGTCTGAGTCAGAGGAGAAACATTTATAAGGCCGAGAGTGAAACAGCTAATCTGTGGCAACCTAAATGGAATGAGAATCAGACAGTCCTTGCCACAGTCATATATATCCTGGACAGGAATGCAGGTCCCCTGGAAGGCGCAGCAGCTGGGAGCTGGAGTTTAGGGACTGTGGAGCAATCCCAGGACGAGGGCTGCTGTTGACTGTGGAGAGACAGATTGAGGGGGTGTGAGGGAGGAGACTGTGGTGGGAAATGTCTGTGGAGGAAAGCCAGGCAGCCATGGAAGCAAGGTGATACTGCTGAGTCACGTGTAGAGGGTGGAGCCATCACCATAGCCTCTCTCTCGCCACAGGCCAGAGTCAGCAGCTGAACAATAGAGAGGCTGGCCCATCAGTTGCCTGACACAATGAACTGCAGAGTAGGACCCCACACAGGGTGCCCTTTTGAGTGCCTGATGCTACAGAGAAGGACCCCAGGCAAGGGAGCCCTCTAAGTGCCTGAACAGGCAGAGCTAGGAAGAAAGACTGGCCAAAGAGGCCTTCTGATCACCAGCTACAAGAGGCTCGAAAAAAGACTCTGAGAGGGTCGTAACTCCTGTGGTGGAGGCAGTCTGTGTCCCCGCACACTTGGCACTGCCTGGGTCCACAAGCCAAGGAGCTCCACCACCTTCATGCTCAGCTCTCACTGGGGCAGAGCAGCCACAGAAAAAACCTTGCATCTATGCACACAGGGTTGCTTCAGTAGTGTCTGACTCTTTGCGACCCTGTTGGCGGTGCCCTGCCAGGCTTCTCTGCTGGGGAGGTGGGAGGGGGAGGGGCTCTCCAGGCAAGAACACTGGAGCGTATTGGCCAACACTGGTTGCCATACCCTTCTAGAGCACTGTATTTCCTGCTGCCCCAGCCGCCAACCCCCCTGACTAGCTGGTGCTGCCAGAATCCCTGCAACCCAAGCAGCTGCACCACCTCCACACCTGGCCTCACAGGGGCAGACCCAAGTCCTCCAGGGCAGCCTCAGGGGCAAACTCCACATGCAGAGGTGGAAATAAAGCCACAATGAAACCCAGGGGCAGTGTGGCTAAGGAAGAAGACCCAAAACCTTCCTACCAGCTGTACAAGCTGCAGATTAAATCCACACAATCAACTAAGCATATCCTGAGTCTATGGAATATATAAAAGGTCATTGAGCACCACCACAAAAGAAAGCACACCAGTTCTGATAGCTGTGGACATTAGAGGCAAGAACACACTGGAGTAGGACCAGATTAGAGTCTGAGCTGCCCCCACAGCAGGTCCAGAGACCAGCACAGTGTCGGAGGGCATCCTAGGGAGGGGATGTGGACTGTCCCAGGGAGGGAAAGGACTCTGACAGCAGTGACTCAAGACAAACATTTATTATTCTTATGCTTTGACTTGTTCTGTAGATTCTTTTGGATTTTTTCTTTTTTTTTCCCCCTTCCCCCACCCCCTGTTGTAGTTGTCAATTTTATTGGCACTATCAAACCTAATTAAGTTTTTGAGCTTTTTTTTTTAACCCCCTCATGAAGGGTTTTTATTGTTGTTATAAACCTCTGCCTCTATGTTGGGCCTTTGAAGTTCTATGGAGTATTCCTTTATTTATTTATTTTCTCTTGTTTTTTTTTTTTTTAATTTTGATTTTTAATTTTTTAAACCTATTATTATTTTTCTACATTTATTCCTTTGTTTGCTTTTCCTACTGCTCTTTTCCCCTTGCAGTTAATCTTTAATGTATATAAATCTTCTTTATCTACCTCTATTTAACTTTGCATATCTATTCTTTCTTTCTTTTCTTTCTTTCTTCTCCTCTCAACATGTTTGTTAGTTTTGTTTTCATTGCTTTATTCCCCACTTGGCACTTTGCTTTAGTTTTGTTTTCCAGTATGTGCTTTAGTTAGTTTTGTGCTTAATTGATAAATATAATTTTTTATTTCCTTTGTTCTCATGGTCAACCTACTGTACTTTATTTTTGGTGGACTGTTTAGACTCTGCTCATGAGTGTATATGTATATGTGTATATTCCATTATTTTAATTATTATTTGCTTGATTTTATAACTGCCATTTGTCTGGGGTTCATCTTTGGTTTCTTGTTTTTGAACATTTGTTTTACCATCAATTAATGCCTTAACAAACCCACTTGTGGAATTTTTGTTCCTGACCAGAGATCAAGCCCTGACCCTTTGGAGTGGCAGCATTGACTCCAAGGCCCTAGATTACCAGAGAATTAGCCCTAGGGAGTATCAAATAGTGAGAGCTCACACAAAAGAAACCACTTGAATACAGGACCGGGCATCACCCAACCACCAGTAGCACCCATGTGCAGGATGCCTCATCCAAACAAAAAACAAAACAAAAATACAAACCTAATCATCAGCACTAACAGACATAAAAGGAGAAACTGACAATAACACAATAATAGTAGGCGACTTTGACATTCCACTTACACCAATGGACAGATCACCAAAACAGAACATGAGTAAGGAAACACAAGCCTTACATGATGCACTAGATGAGATGGATCTCATTGAGATATTCAGGACATTCCATTCAAATGCAGAAGAATACACCTTCTTCTCAAGTGAACATGGAACATTCTTCCGGATGGACCACATCTTGGGTCACAAATCAAACCTCAGCTTCTCTGAACACAATGCTATGAAACTAGATATGTCAATTACAAGAAAAAACTGTAAGAAACACAAACACATGGAAATTAAACAACACATTTTAAATAACCAACAGGTTGCTGAAGAAATCAAAAGGGAAATAAAAAAATTTCTAGAAACAAATGACAATGAAAACATGACAACTCAAAACCTATGGGATGCAGCAATATATTTCTAAGAGGGAAGTTTATAGCAATACAATTCTACCTCAAGAAACAATAAAAACATTGAATAGGCAACCTAACTTTGTACTGAAATCACCTGGAAAAAGAAGGGGAAAAAACAAACCAAAATTAGTAGAAGGAAAGAAATCATAAAGATCTGAGCAGAAATGAATGAAAAAGAAATGAAAGAAACAATAGTAAAGATGAACAAAACTAAAAGCTGGTTCTTTGAGAACACAAACAAAATTGACCAAACTTTAGCCAGACTCATCAAGAAAAAAAGAGAGAAGAATCAAATCAACAAAATTAGAAGTGAAAAAGGAGAGGTTACAACAGACAATGCAGAAATACAAAGGATTATAAGAGACTTTTATGAACAACTACATGATAATAAAATGCATAACCTGGAAGAAATGGACAGATTCTTAGAAAAGTTCAATCTTCCAAGACTGAATTAGGAAGAAATAGAAAATATGAACAACCTAATTACAAGCACTGAAATTGAAGTTGTGAAAAAAAATCTCCCAAAAAACAAAAGCCCAGGACCATATGGTTTCAAAGGATAATTCTACCAAACATTTAGAGAAAAGCTAATGCCTATCCTTCTAAAACTCTTTCAAAATATTGAAGAGGAAGGAACACTTCTAAACCCATTCTACCAGGCCACCACCACCCTGATATCAAAACTAGACAAAGACAACACACAAAAAAAATAAAACTGCAAGCCAATATCATTGATGAATATAGATACAAAAATCCTCAACAAAATTTTAGCAAACAGAATTCAGCAACACATCAAAAAGCTCATACACCATGATCAAGGTGGGATCAAGGAATGCAAGGATTCTTCAATATATGCAAATCAATTGATGTGATATACCATATTAACAAACTGAAAGATAAAAACCTTATGAAAATCTCAATACATGCAGAAAAAAACTTTGACAAAATTCAATACTCATTTATGATTAAAACTCTTCAAAAAAAAATGGGCATAGAAGGAACCTAGCTCAACATAGAAAAGGCCATATATGATAAGCCTACAGCAAACATTATTCTCAATGGTGAAAAACTGAAAGCATCCTCCCCAAGATCAGGAACAAGACAAGGATATCCATTTTCACCACTCCTATTCAACATGGTTCTGAAGTCCTAGCTACAACATTCAGGGAAGAAAAGGAAATGAAATCTAGATCAGAAAAGAAGTAAAGCTCTCACTGTTTGGAGATGACATGTTACTGTACATAGAAAACCCTAAAGATAGTATTAGAAAATTACTACAACTAATCAGTGAATTTAGCAAAGTCGCAGGATACAAAATCAATACACAGAAATCACTTGCATTTCTATATACTAACAATGAAAAATCAGAAAGAGAAATTAAAGAATCAATTTCATTCACCATTGCAACAAAAAGGATTAAATATCTAGGAATAAATTTACCTAAGGAGACAAAAGAACTGTACACAGAAAATTATAAGACACTAATGAAAGAAATCAAAGAAGACATAAACAGATGGAGAACTATTCCATGTTCCTGGATAGGAAGAATCAATATTGTGAAAATGACTATACTACCAAATGCAATCTACAGATTCAATGCCTTCCCTATCAAATTATCAATGGCATTTTCCACAGAACTAGAACAAAAAATTTCACATTTCATATGGAAACACAAAAAAACCCTTAATAGCCAAAGCAGTCTTGAGAAAAAAGAATGGAGCTGGAGGAATCAACCTTCCTGACGTCAGATTATACTACAAAGCTACAGTCATCAAGACAATATGGTACAGGCACAGAAACAGAAATATAGACCAATAGAACAAGGTAGAAAGCCCAGAAATAAACCTATGCACCTATGGGTACCTTATTTTTGACAAAAGAGGCAAGAATATACAATGGGGCAAAAACAACCTCTTCAACAAATCATGCTGGGAAAATTGGACAGCTCCATGTAAAAGAATGAAATTAGAACACTTCCTAACATGATACACAAAAATAAACTCAAAATGGATTAAAGACCTAAATGTAAGACCAGAAACTATAAAACTCTCAGAGGAAAACGTATGCAGAACACTCGATGATGTAAATCAAAGCAAAAACCTCTATTAATCACCTGCTAGAGTAATGGAAAGCTTTCAAACTATAAGCAAGGTGAAAAGACAACCCTTAGAATGGGATAAAATAATAACAAATGAAAGAAGTGGCAAAGGATTAATTTTCAACATATGCAAGTAGCTTCAACAACTCAATGCTAGAAAAACAAACAACTCAATCAAAAAGTGGGGAACAGACCTAAACAGACATTTCCCCAAGAAGGCATACAGATGGCTAACAAACACATGATAAGATGCTCAACATCACTCATTATTAGAGAAATGCTAATCAAAACTACAATGAGATATCACCTCACATGGGTCAGAATGGCCATCATCAAAAAGTCTACAAACAATAAATGCTGGAGAGGGTGTGGAGGAAAGGGAAAACTCTTGTGCTGTTGGTGGGACTGTAAATTGATACAGCCACTGTGGAAGACGGTATGGAGATTTCTTAAGAAACTAGGAATAAAACTACAGTATGACCCAGAAATCCCACTCCTAGGCATATACACTGAGGAAACCAAAATTGAAAAAGACACATGTATCCCATTTTTCATTGCAGCATTATTTACAATAGCTTCAGTTCAGTTAGTCGCTGAGTCATGTCCGACTCTTTGCGACCCCATGAATCACAGCACGCCAGGCCTCCCTGTCCCTGACCAACTCCCAGAGTCCACCCAAACCCATGCCCATCGAGTCGGTGATGTCATCCAGCCATCTCATCCTCTGTCGTCCCCTTCTCCTCCTGTCCCCAATCCCTCCCAGCATCAGGGTCTTTTCCAGTGATTCAACTCTTCGCATGAGGTGGCCAAAGTATTGGAGTTTCAGATTCAGTATCAGTCCTTCCAATGAACACCCAGGACTGATCTCCTTTAGGATGGACTGGTTGGATCTGCCTGCAGTCCAAAGGACTCTCAAGAGTCTTCTCCAACACCATAGTTCAAAAGCATCAATTTTTTGGCACTCAGCTTTCTTCACAGTCCAACTCTCATATCCATACATGACCACTGGAAAAACCATAGCCTTGACCAGACGGACCTTTGTTGGCAAAGCGATGTCCCTGTTTTTAATATGCTATCTAGGTTGGTCATAACTTTCCTTCCAAGGAGTAAGCGTCTTTTAATTTCATGGATACAGTCACCATCTGCAGTGATTTTGGAGCCCAGGAAACTAAAGTCTGACACTGTTTCCACTGTCTCCCCATCTATTCCCATGAAGTGATGGGACCAGATGCCATGATCTTAGTTTTCTGAATGTTAAGTTTTAAGTCAACTTTTTCATGCTCATCATTCACTTTCATCAAGAGGCTTTTTAGTTCCTCTTCACTTTCTGCCATAAGGGTGGTGTCATCTGCATATCTGAGGTTATTGATATTTCTCCCGGCAATCTTGATTCCAGCTTGTGCGTCATCTAGCCCAGCGTTTCTCATGATGTACTCTGCATAGAAGTTAAATAAGCAGGGTGACAATATACAGCCTTGACGTACTCCTTTCCCTATTTGGAACCAGTCTGTTGTCCCATGTCCAGTTCTAACTGTTGCTTCCTGACCTGCATACAGGTTTCTCAAGAGGCAGGTCAGGTGGTCTGGTATGCCCATCTCTTTCAGAATTTTCCACAGTTTATTGTGATCCACAGAGTCGAAGGCTTTGGCGTAGTCAATAAAGCAGAAATAGATATTTTTATGGAACTTTCTTGATTTTTTGATGATCCAGAGGATGTTGGTAATTTGATCTCTGCTTTCTCTGCCTTTTCTAAAAGCAGCTTCAACATCTGGAAGTTCAAGTTTCATGTATTGCTAAAGCCTGGCTTGGAGAATTTTGAGCATTACTTTACTAGCGTGTGAGATGAGTGTAATTGTGCAGTAGTTTGAGCATTCTTTGGGATTGCCTTTCTTAGGGATTGAAATGAAAACTGACCTTTTACAGTCCTGTGGCCACTGCTGAGTCTTCCAAATTTGCTGGCATATTGAGTGCAGCACTTTCACAGCATCATCTTTCAGGATTTGAACTGGCTCAACTGGAATTCCATCACATCAACTAGCTTTGTTCATAGTGATGCTTTCTAAGGCCCACTTGACTTCACATTCCAGGATATCTGGCTCTAGGTGAGTGATCACACCATTGTGATTATCGGGTCATGAAGATCTTTTTTGTACAGTTCTTTTGTGTATTCTTGCCACCTCTTCTTAATATCTTCTGCTTCTGTTAGGTCCATACCATTTCTGTCCTTTATCAAACCCATCTTTGTGTGAAATGTTCCCTTGGTATCTCTAATTTTCTTGAAGAGATCTCTAGTCTTTCCCATTCTGTCGTTTTCCTCTATTTCTTTGCATTGATCACTGAGGAAGGCTTTCTTATCTCTCCTTGCTATTCTTTGGAACTCTGCATTGAAATGGGACTATCTTTCCTTTTCTCCTTTGCTTTTCACTTCTCTTCTTTTCACAGCTACTTGTAAGGCCTCCTCAGACAATTATTTTGACTTTTTGCATTTCTTTTCCATGGGGATGGTCTTGATCCCTGTCTCCTGTACAATGTCATGGACCTCCATCCATAGTTCATCAGGCTCTCTGTCTATCAGATCTAGTCCCTTAAATCTATTTCTCACTTCCACTGTATAGTCATAAGGGATTTGATTTAGGTCATACCCGAATGGTCTAGTGGTTTCCCCTCTTTTCTTCAGCTTAAGTCTTAATTTGGCAATAAGGAGTTCATTATCTGAGCCACAGTCAGCTCTCGGTCTTGTTTTTGCTGACTATATAGAGCTTCTCCATCTTTGGCTGCAAAGAATATAATCAATCTGATTTCGGTGTTCATCATCTGGTGATGTCCATGTTTAGAGTCTTCTCTTGTGTTGTTGGAAGAGGGTGTTTGCTATGACCAGTGCATTCTCTTGGCAAAACTCTATTAGCCTTTGCCCTGCTTCATTCTGTACTCCATGGCCAAATTTGCCTGTTACTCCAGGTGTTTCTTGACTTCCTACTTTTGCATTCCAGTCCTGTTGATGAAAAGGACATCTTTTCATCATGTAGATCTTCATAGAACCATTCAACTTCAGCTTCTTCAGCATTACTGGTTGGGGCATACGCTTGGATTACCGTGATATTGAATGGTTTGCCTTGGAAATGAACAGAGATCACTCTGTCATTTTTGAGATTGCATCCAAGTACTGCATTTCAGACTGTTGTTGACCATGATGGCTACTCCATTTCTTCTAAGGGATTCCTGCCCACAGTAGTAGATATAATGGTCATCTGAGTTAAATTCACCCATTCCAGTCCATTTTAGTTTACTGATTCCTAGAATGTTGACATTCACTCTGCCATCTCCTGTTTGACCACTTCCAATTTGCCTTGATTCATGGACCTAACATTCCAGGTTCCTATGCAATATTGCTCTTTACAGCATCAGACCTTGCTTCTATCACCATTCACACCCATAACTGGGTATCCCTTCTCCAGTGGACCACATTCTGTCAGACCTCTCCACCATGACCCGTCTGTCCTGGATGGCCCCACATGGCATGGCTTAGTTTCACTGAGTTAGACAAGACTGTGGTCTGTGTGATCAGATTGGCTAGTTTCTGTGATTATGGTTTTAGTGTGTCTGCCCTCTGATGCCCTCTCTCAACACCTACCGTCTTACTTGGGTTTCTCTTACCTTGGACGTGGAGTACCTCTTCACGGCTGCTCCAGCAAAGCGCAGCCGCTGCTCCTTACCTTGGACAAGGTGTATCGTCTCACATGCAAAAAACCTAGATGTCCATAGACAGATGAATGGATAAAGAAGGTGTGGTACATATACACAATGGAATAAAAAGAAATGCATTTGAGTCTGTTGTGATGAGATGGATGAACCTAGGACCTATTATACAGAGTGAAGCAAGTCAGAAAGAGAAAGGTAAATATCATATTCTAACACATATATATGGAATCTAGAAGAATGGCACTGAAGAACTTTTTTACAGGGCAACAGTGGAGAAACAGACATAGAGAATAGACTTATGGACATGGAGAGAGGGGAGGAGAGGGTGAGATGTATGGAGACAGTAACATGGAATCTTACATTACCATATGTAAAATAGATAGCCAAAGGCTATTTGCTGTCTGGCTCAGGAAACTCAAACTCAAAATCAACGGGGAGATGGGAGGGAGGTTCAAAAGGGAGGGGAGATATTACATCTATTGCTGATTCATGTTGAGGTTTGACAGAAAAGAGCAAAATTCTGTAAATTATCCTTCAATAAAAAAAATTAATGTTTAAAGAAAAAGACTTGTAAATGCTATATATTGGATTTCTACTCAGGTTTTCTGACTTTTTCCTTTATTTTGTTTACAAACTAAATAGGTCATTTAGCCCACAAGGATCCAGTTTCAGATCTATGGTACATAAACACACACAAACACACATACACATACATGCAAATAAAAGTAATTAAACTTAATCCCAATCTACTCACTTGAAGATGTTAATGGAAATCTAATTTATGACCCATGGAGCCATGACTAAAATTAAAAACTCCTCTCCTCTCCAACTTTCTCACATACACCAGTGTGCTCCCTACCTCTCAGCTTTCTAGACCTGCTGCACTCAGAGGCATTGCTTCTCCACCCTCCCTGATTTGCAGCCACCCACCCACGGGAAGTGGCCCCTTGGGATCCTGCTGTTCCCACCGGCCATGTTATTTGTCTCTGGAACTCCAGGCTCTGCCCTCTCTTTCTCCCCACAGGCAGAAGCCCTCAGAGCAGCCCCCAAAGGGGAGGGATGGGGAATGTGTTCAATGGGGCAAAGGACAGTCTTCAGGCTTCCCAGAGGAAGTCCTCAGAAATAATGAAGTGCTTCAGAGAAAGGCTAGATCTCATTCTAACTGCTTTTCCATAAGAAATTCTCATGGAGTATTTTGGATAAACAGAAACCTCTACATTGTTACATCTTTGATCATTCATGTGTGAATGATTCATGTGGTGTGGGCAGAAAATAAAAGTTAGTTTAGAAATCAAAAGCAGATTTCTTCATAAAGGACAAGCAAATTACATTTGTTTGGAGAAACAAAATATGTGAAAGAAGTGTCATCTTGACTAAAGAAAAATAGTCCTGAGATGGGCCAGGAGTTACACATAAGAACCACATTGCTTTATGTAATGAAGGACAGACATTGGGTTTCTGCCTGGCATCCTCAAATATAAGAAAGAAACAGTATTTACTGGGAGGCTAGAGAGGAGGAGAGCCACAGAGTATTGTCTGAGCTCTGTGTGGAGGCTCTACCAGGCCAGGAATGGCCAAGACCCTTTTATGGACAGGCATGGCTAATAGTGCAATTTTGGGTTATGCTCCCATCCCTACAAACACACAGATCCCTTCACCGCCCCAAAGTGAAAGAAACTGAAGGTGTTAGTAACTCAGCTGTGTCTGACTCTGTGACCCCATGTCTGTCCATGGAATTTTCCAGGCAAGAGTACTGGAGTGGGTTGCCATCACCTTCTCCAGGGGATCTTCCCCACCCAGGGATAGAACCTGGGTCTCCCACATTGCAGGCAGACTCTTTATCAACTGAGCCACCAGGTTAGATCATGGCCCCAAACCTTCTGTGAATCTTCCTATTCATGCAGCTTTGAATTTTTGATGATGCCCAGGGAAGGGGAAGGATGGGGAGTGTGTGCAATGGGGCAAAGGAGGGTCATCAGGCTTCCAAGAGCAAGTGCTCAAAAATAATGAAGTGCTTCAGAGAAAGAGAAAAGCAATTCAAAGTCAGGGAAACAAGAAGCAGCTACATCAGCTTGTGAAACAGGACTTGTTTCACATCAGTATAATGTAGAGGACACAGGCCAGTCTAATGGCTAAACACTCCCGTCCTGTCATCGGAATACCTGGGATTGAACCCAGTCTACATGGTTTCTGTTGTTGTTGTTGTTGTTCAGTTGCTAAGTCATGTCCGATTCTTTGTGACCCCATGGACTGCAGCACGCTAGGCTTCCCTGTCCTTCACTATCTTCCCTGAGTTTGCTCAAACTCGTGTCCATTGAGCCAGTGATGCCATCCGACCATTTCATCCTCTCTCATCCCCTTCTCCTTCTGCCTTCAATCTTTCCCAGCATCAGGGTCTTTTCAAATGAGTCAGTTCTTTGCATCAGGTGGCCAAAGTATTGGAGCTTCAGCTTCAGCATCAGTCCTTCCAATGAATATTCAGGTTTGATTTCCTTTAGGACTGACTACTTTGATCTGCTTGCAGTCCAAGGGACTTTCAAGAATCTTCTCCAGACCAGTTTGAAAGCATCAATTCTTAGGAGCTCAGCCTTCTTTATGAGTCAAATCTCACACCCGTACGTGACTACTGGAAAAATCATAGCATTGACTATACATACCTTTTTCAGCAAACTGATGTCTCTGCTCTTTAATACACTGTCTAGGTTTCTCATAGCTATTCTTCCAAGGAGCAAGCATCTTTTAATTTCAAGGCTGCAATCACCATCTGCAATGATTTTGGAGCCAAGAAAATGAAATCTGTCACTGTTTTCACATGTTCCCCGTCTATTTGCCATGAAGTGATGGGACCGGATGCCATGATCTTAGTTTTCTGAATGTTGAATTTTAAGCCAGCTCTTTCACTTTCAACAAGAGCCTCTTTAGTTTCTCTTCACTTTCTGCCATTAAAGTGGTATCATCTGCATATCTGAGTTTGTTTATGTTTCTCCCCACAATCAGTTTTTATCATGCGTAACCATAGCTAAGTTACCTGAGTTCACACTGCCTTAGTATTCACACCTGTAAAATGCAACAATAGCAGATTCTATCTTGAATTGTTAATGTGAAGAGTAAATAAGTAATACGTGTCAGAATGTTAGCATAGTGCCTAGCCTAGTAAGTGCTCAACAAATATTAGTTCTTTTGGTTATTTGAAGTAAATTTATGAGGAGAATTTTCTCAAGGTCCTCTTGTGCCTTGAATATCACAGAGAACTAGGTTATTGCTAGTTCTCCCTACATCAGTCTCCTGACAAGGATGGTGAGGCTATCAGTTATTTCCTAGATTTACATAAGGTCATCTGATGGTTAAGACAATTAAAGGGTGAGTGTGAAAAACCTAGGGAAGTTTGCATAGCAGAGTATAAATAGAGCAAAAAGATGCTTCCCTTACTTTGGCAGAGAGAGCTGGGCCTGGCAGTTTTGAGGTGTGGTTTGTGAGGTTGTTTAGGGGCATGGCGTATTTTGTATTCTCTGCACCTGGATATGGATATTTCCTTTCCAGGTTTCCTTTCCCTAATGTCACTACAGCCAGATTACACTGGGGCTAAATGAAATGAATGAATAGGAAAATCTGATGTCTATCCTGTCTCCTATCTAATCACTGCAAGGCTCCAGAAGCTGTCCTAGAACCTACCCATCACCACCCCTTTATGTGACCTAATACCAAGAGTTTGTGAAGAAAATTAGAGCATGTTTGAAAAGACACAGGTACAAAGGAGGAAACTCTGAATTCCATCTTTCTCTTAGTAAAGGTCCAGGAGCCAGCTTAGAGTTAGGTTTAGATCAGGCCCCTAACTCCTGCCCCTGAGAGAGGATTAAGGCACTAACACTCTCACTAACACTCTGTTTGGAATGGCCAAGCCTAGGGAAATGAGATGAGGGGAAGTGAGGGAAGAAGCAAAGCGACACGACGTATTATCACATCGGCTTCTGCTTTGCAGCAAGTCGCAGAAACACAGCAGGCCACTCATCAGGCCTGTTTTCTTCACATGCAGGATATACAGGGAAGGAATATACGATGCATAAGTCCATGCAAGAGAAGAAGGGGGGGGAGGAGTTTATCTGCTCAGGCTTGTCTCATCTCTTGCTTCCCGAAGATCCAGATTCTCCATATGGAAAGCTAACTCCTCTGAACTTTCGGGTTGTATCATCTGGCCCCAGGATACCAGAGCCAATATGTGGTAAGTCCACAATTGTATTTTATTCAAGCCCAAAAGTTATGTGGCATGGACAGGGTGCTATCAAAAGGATGGAGGGGTCAAGGGTTAACAGTGTACAACTTAACATTCTTTCCACTGGCTTGAAAACCAACCAGAACTAGCTTTTCAAATTACTTTGAGGTATATCTCCCATAACAAAAAATACTATAAGGTAATATGGACTAAATTTCCTTAATACCAAGCTACACCCTCCACATACCACATCCACCACCACCACCAAACCCCACTCACCCACATATTCTCACATATACATATTCCTTTGAATAAAAGGATACCACATCTTAAATTCTAGCTGAGTGTCTATGATAATCTGTTTGTCATTCTCTGAGGACAGAATCAATCTTTCTTTATCTCTCTGAGTCCTTCTTTTTCTCTTCATAGGCTGTCTAGGCAGTTTCTACCAGACAATCACACCAGAGTATCCACCTTCAAATGTTGGGAGAGCCTAGGAATAGCATCCTTGCAGTGGAAGCAAATGCTATTGACTTACATAAGGTCAGGATTCTTGTCCTCTGTAGGAGAAACTCCCCTTCTGGACTGATATCCAGAGATGTGTTTCTTGTGAGGATGTACGATGAGGCCCCTCTAATATGTTTGTCCTATCTGTTTCATTGACATGTGAGCTCTGCTAGTCCATCTATCTGTCTGCACATATTAGGAGAAAATGTACAGCCGTAGTACATGGCTCTCTCTGGAGCATGAACTGCGCTTAGAGCACTGACATGGCTGATATGGGCTGTGGCTAGAATTGGGGCTCAGAATTGCCATTCATATGCTCACATTTTGCATAGTCCTCAAGAAATAACACTAAAGATGTGATTCAAGGACTCGGAGAAGTTTCACAAGGTTTGTGTCCCAGTAGCAGAGCTAAGACCGGAAGAGAACACATGTCTATGCTACAGTTCAGGGTGCCAACCATAGCGTCAAGCTATCAGTGAGTTGGCCTTGTACCTGGAAATGCCAGGCATGTTTAAGGCCTGCTGATAAAAACATAGTGGGGTGCCAAATGATGTAGGTATGATTTTTTTTTAAGAAAAATGATAATGACTCAAAAATTGTCCCTGTCTGGGTTTTATTTGTGCCTATGAAGAAATTGTTACCTTGATCAAACCTTCTTCTGGGTGCCCACTTGACTATTCATTTTTGTTATCGAGATATGTCATCTTCTTCTTTATCTTGCTAAGATCAAATTGCTAATAAGTAGTATAACTAAGAATCCAGCCAGTCAAGCAGTTAAAAGTGAGGTTCTAATGGTTAATGTTACCTTAACATTAATGTTAACTTACATTGTTCGCGTGGTTCTGAAAAATACTTGTTTAATGAATATTGAATACAACTAACTGATGACTTCTATTGTCTTATTTGAGACAGCATAGCTTTCACTTTTCACTTTCATGCATTGGAGAAGGAAATGGCAACCCACTCCAGTGTTCTTGCCTGGAGAATCCCAGGGATGGGGGAGCCTGGTGGGCTGCTGTCTCTGGGGCCGCATAGAGTCGGACACGACTGAAGTGACTTAGCAGCAGCCGCAGCAGCATAATGGTTCAGCATCAATGCAACAGCTCTTGTTAACTATTTATTTATTATGTTAGAGCGAGTGTTCTTGAGGAAGACTGCCCAGCTCTGTACAGTCTAATACAGGAAGGAGCACTGGCCAAAGGGGGATGGTGAGCACTCAAAATGCGACTCGTGTAACTAAGAACTGAATTTTTAAATTTTAGTTAATTTTAATTAATTACACACTTTAAAAGATACTCAATTATATATAGTAATTCAGGTATTCAAAATATCCAAGGGCATTTGGAGTATTTTGGGTATGTAAATCTACATTTTCAACTATAAATTCATAAAATCTAATTATAGATCAGGTATTTCAAGTGCAAATTTGTGTCCAAATTGAGATGTCCTATTAGAGTAAAATGTATACCAAGTTCAAAAGACAATACAAAAAATGAAATGTACTTAATTTTATGTTACCCAACTGTCAAAATGATAACATTTTTTATATACTGCCTTAAATCAAATATAATTAATATCACCAATTTCATTTACTTTTACTGAATATGGATAACCATAAAATTTTATATGGTTCGTGTTATGTTTCTATTGAATTATGCTGGCCTAAAATCTAATCTTGACTTTCCCACACGAAAGTTATATGCATTGGCAAGTTATTTTACCTTTTTCTACCTCTATTTACAGGTCTATGAAATAGAGCATAACATCAGTCCACACAGAATAAGTTGCAAGGATTAAATTAATTAACACAAACATGTTTAAAGTATGTCTGACACACTTTATATATATAAACTTTACATGGTAAACTATCAATAAATGTTAACTATTATTACTACTAATGCTAATTTAATGCATTCTATATATAATTGTAATACTAATTTTACCATTTCAATGATAGAGCCTTTCAATGATAGATTCTGAATACATATAAACAAAAAAGATTGCCATTCTTAGGTTTTTATTTGGATAAGGATTTTCAAAGGAGATTATGGTTGTAATTTAGATTAATGGCCTAAGAAGCTTAGATTTTTTTGTGTGGCAGAGCCAATGTTCCTTCAACATTGTAAGGATTTCTGTGCTGATGCTTATTTGCAATTTTTATACATTTCAAACGGAGCTGGTTTTGTCTGAGTTATTGAAATAGTAAAACAATATACATGATGAAATAGCTTATGTCATCCAATTTTCAGCAAGCATTTTAGGGTTTTTTGATCTATTTCTTTATGAAAGATGTCTATCAATTATGGGGTATTAGTCACATTAATGTTACCTGAATACTTCCTTGAGGGAAAAAAATCTTCAAGGTAAAAATGGAACAGCAAAGATAGAGGATGGAAAGTAAGGAGTCCGTTGACCTCAAAGCACTCTGTTCCACTTCCTTCCTAGTTAATGTCCTAAGCCACTTCTGCAAGCAATTCTCTACATTAAGACAACATTATTTCATGAATTCTGAAGACCTCCTAAGTAACCTCCTAAGATACCCTTTCTTCCCTATAGAAATATTGGATCCTCATGTTGTAGCAAATACAGATCTTCAGAAGTGATTTCTTTCACCAAAGAGCCTACAGTTGGGTTGATGCTACAGATGCATGAATACATAAAGGGATGTCTAACAGCTATATGTAAAAGTGCTACTGAAGTGCAAAGAAAAGCAAGGATGTGGAGGGAACAGAAAATCTCCCAAAGGGTGTCATCTTAGAGCAAGTCACTTCACTGCTATCAGATTCAGCACCCAGAAAAGAAAAGGAATAGACCAGAAGGGCTACCAGACTACCAGCTGTGATACTCCAGGAATTATTAAGGAAGTCAGCACTGCTGTAGTCCATGGCCACAGCTTCCCTTTCTTCTTGGAATTCTGACTGATTTAAAAAAAGAAAGTGTAGAAAAGAGTCAACCAAGATGCCAACGTAGAAGGCTTGCGAATGCCACTTTTCCCTTGGACATGATGAATTTACAGCTACAAACAAAGTAATTACCTCTGAACGACACCCCAAAACTATCTGAGCAACTTCTACATATTGGGCAAAGGAGAAAGTACCCAAATCAAAACCAGTAGGAAAGGCTTAGACACCCTCTATCCATAAACCCTGTTACAGCACCAAATAATCCAGAGGAAACTCCCAACTCCCAGCTTCCCCTGAGCAGCATAGGGTTTAGAAAAAACACATTTAGTACCCCAACTTTTAAGAACTCTGCTCATGAGATGGCCCCCCAATATACCTCACTCTGAAAGCCAATAGTGCTTATGTCCACAGGACTCCCTAGACTATAGAAAACAGGGAAGTGATCATTAATGGGTACAGAGCACTTGTTGTGGCTATTCCCCTAGAGCTTAGCACAGAAGGAGCAGGCAAAAATGTCCAAGTCCTGGCCTTTTCAGGATCCATCTACACACTTAAAGCTATTGCTTGAGGATCAAGCATCTAATTTAGCACACTCCTAGGGGCTAGCTTTGATCCTCCCCAGGGAAAGGATAAGGTGGTTGATACTTCCCGCATCTCCTCCCTCTAGCCCACCCCATGTCTCTAGTATCTCCCTGGAAGGAGTTTGTATACATATCTGTGCCCACCTTTTATGGCCAGTGTCCAAGGAACAAGCCCCAGATCACTCTGATGAGCAGTGGGACTTCCATTTATGAATCCTGTGGAACAAATAAATAAGCAGTTCTTAACAGGCCCAGGAGTAACTACACACCACCACCAAACCATCACCATGCCCCCATGGCTACATACAGACAGAGCAAGCAAAAACACCCATCTCCCAGTTTGTATTTGGAATGGGCCTCACTACAGACTTTTCCAGCTGCTGCCTCAGCGTCTAACTTCCAATCAGCCTTCATCCAGGTGCTGAGTACAATTCGCCCCTTTGGAACATGGATGGATCTTGGCACATCCTTCAATACAAGGAGCCATAATGGACAAAGAAGGCTGCTTAGACAATCACAAAGAGTTGAGAGTCAATAAGAAACGAGAAGGGCCTTCTGATGAGGCTAATCTCCTACATGAGATCACTTAGTTAAGAATGGGAAATGTACACAGTACCTCATGTGCATTTAGCAACAGAGAGAAATCCAGGAAAATGAAGAAACAGAGAAATACGTTCCAAACTAAAGAACAAGGTAAGTCTCTATTAATAGTAGTAGTAGTAGCATTAGTTGCTCAGTCATCTCCAACTCTTTGCAACCCCGTGGTCTGTAGCCTGCCCAGCTCTTCTGTCCATGGGATTCTCCAGGCAAGAATACTGGAGTGGGTAGCCACTCCCTTCTCCAGCGGATCTTCTCAACCCAGGGATTGAGCCTGGCTCTCCCGCATTGCAGGCTGATTCTTTACCATCTGAGCCACCAAGGAAGTCCACTTTTTAAAATTATTATAAAAACTAATAATAATTTTATTAAAATGTGTAACGGATTTTAGGAAACTTAATCTTTTGACTGCATTTTTGTTTTCTGTTTTCCTACTGCCTGAATATAATGCTTGTCCTATGGTGGATGAACATAAATAACACCTTGAATGTTTATTGGGTGAAAACATAAAGTTTCCTCTGGGCCAAAATCAAACATCTGTAATTGACATTCCCTGTCCTAGAACTCCCAAATCCTGTTTTAAGTGTACTATTGCAATGATTGCTGCTTCTAGTGTTGCCCTTGGGTTCAATGCATAAAATTCCATATTTAGAGAAACCTTGGAATGGCATATAGTTTTGCAGAACTGAAAATCACAAGACTTAGTGTGGACTCATGTTTTGAAAACAGAACTAAATTTTTATAAATGAATATTAATATTTATTATTTTCACATGCAGAAATTACAAGAGCAAGGCCAAAAGAACTCATAATCTCCCACACAGATATTAACCAATCCCACCTCATTGTTGTTGTTTAGTCTTTAAGTTGTGTCTGACTCTTTTGTGACCCCAAGGACCGTAGCCCCCAGGCCCTTTGTCCATGGATTCTCCAGGCAACAATATTGGAGTGTGTTGCCATTTCCTTTACCAGCGGATCTTCTCAACCCAGGGATTGAACCCACACTTCCTGTGTCTCCTGTATTGCCGGCAGATTCCTTACTTGCTGAGCTACCCAGGAATTCCACCTGTGCAGTCTTTAAAGTTTGTATAATCAAGTTGAGAACACTTGAACAGTACAAATGACTCAAACCTAAAAGCAAAAGCCTCCCTTTACATCACTGCTAACTGTATTTTATAGAATTTCTTATAATTTTTAATAGCATGAAATAGCTAAACTTGGGCCAACCCAGGAAAATCCGTGAGTCAGTCAGCCAAGATTCCCAAATTCTGGCATATGCAGTCACTGTGCAAGAGTGATTATTGCACAGTCCTTGCCCTAAGGAATCTGGTTTCCTGGAATTATATGGTTCACATTGGAAAAATAAACTGAATGTTTCCACATTTCTATAAACTGAGTTTAACTTAACCCTGATATGAATGACTCTGAAAATTATGAACTCTCACCTGTTGGATCTTCAAACTGGTACTACCACCACACAGACTCCCCACCACCACATACACATATACACATACTCACCCATGAATTTGGCCCTGAAAGAGGCTCTTTTTCTTCTTCTTTCTATACAACTTTCCTGCAGCCATTTTCATCTTCCCCAATTATATCAGGACAGCTGGGATAATGAAAGTGGTTTCTCTTGATCATAAAGTCTTATTAGATTGTGGCTTCCAGATTTTATTTTATATTTATTACATATAAGCTTTATTATAATTTTATTATCTTTTAAAATTCATCATATATTTATTATACAGTGCATATTATATCACATGTTATATCATTTCATATTATAGGTGAGGCACCAGGGACACTGAGACATCTCCTTCAGGACACATCTGTCTCCTCACAGTTACACAGCTCGTTACTGTCAAATCTGGTCTTGAACCTAGCCCTCATTACCAGTCCAGTGCTCTTTTCATCAAATCACATCAGAAAAATGTCTGGCTTGTTTTTGTCAATACTATGTATTCACGCTTCCTGGAAACTGCACAGGCCAGCAGCTATATTACTTTTCTAATAGCTAATGCAGCTTTTCATGAAAGCATAGTCCTCTCTCTAACAGTAAATTAAATGGCATAATCTTCTCATAAACTGGATTTAGTAACATATTCTCTATGACAAACAACATTCAAATCAGAATCACCTACTCTGCAATGTGAAATTGAAGTTTACTTTTGATGTGTTATCTGTTGATGACAACTGACTATAAATGTAGGGCCATTTAGTAAGCAAATAAACCACTCAGGAGTTAACATAATACACAGCAATTTTTATAAATCTCTTTTCATCTTGCCTTTCCACTGGTTTGGAAGAATTAAAGAGGACATTGAAAATGCATTAGGTAAATGGTGATATTAACAATGCCATTTAAATGCCGTGATTTGTGAAAACACAAAGAATAAAAACATACCTTGGAATTGCAAATAAAAGCTTAAGAAGGCAATTTTCCAACAGGGCTTCCTGGAACATAAAGAAATATATGGAGGGTTAGTTGGGGGAAGGCAGAAATGAAGGGAGTTTTGACCCACACAAGGCAGCTTGATTTGTAGTGCAATATGTATTTGAATTCTTTAGATTTCATCATGAAGAAGGGGTTCCCTGGCAGAAAAGAAAGTAGGGACAGAGGAAAGAAGGAAGGAAAAATTGAAAAGCCATGTCTTTGCTAATTTTAGGTAGAAAAGTATATTAATTGTCAAGCCTCAGCCCAGCTCCCATCTTTATTTCATTGTAGTAACATAAAATTTTTGAACTGATTGGGACAAACCCCACTAAATATTAAGCATTTGTCAAGTGATCATGATTAAAATAATGTGTACTGATAAAGATATGCTTAGACATAGATTAATGAAATAGAATATAAATCTGAAAATCAAGTCAAATTAAAATAGGATTTTGATGATGTTGAGATAATTGACTAAATTGTGGGAGTAGGGAACACAGCCAGATCTTTATTAATTGTTGAATTACTCAAGATTCTAAAAAAAAAAAAAGACCAATAGGAAATGTATATTTATAAATACAGATAGAGATATAGCTATGGATATGTAAGAAAGAGTGAGAACAAAAGAAAGAGAGCTTTATTCTAAGCAATTAGATTACACAGTTATGAAGGCTGACAACTGCCAAGATCTGCAGCTGGCAAGCTGGAGACCCTGGAGGACCAATAATATAGCTCAAGCCCAGAGACTAGCAACTCAAGATCCAGAAGAGCCAACGTTTTAGTTGGAGTCAGAAAGCAGGAACAAACTAATGCCCCAGCTCAAAGTGGTCAAGCAGAAAGAATTCTGTTTTATTGGAGGAGCGGTCAGTAGTTTTGTTTCTTCAGGTCTTCAATTGATTGAAAGAGGCCCTCCTCCATTAGGGAGAGCAATCTGCTTTGCATTCTATCAAGTTAAATGATAAACTCAACCAAAAACCTTCTCACAGAAACACCCAGAATTGAAGAAATATCTGGGCAACTTGCAGCCTAGTTAAGTTGACACAAAATTAATCATCACAATAGTCAAAATTAGCTTCAAGTTCATTAAAGATTTAAGGGGAAAAGAAGACACAAAAGACCTAACAGATAAATATTTCTTTCTTTCTTGGTATGGGGAAGGCTATTTTAAGTTTACAGATAAGACCAAAATCCTGTAAGGAAATTTAGTTACAAAGATTTTCAACTATAGCTACATTTTCACCTTTTAATTGCGTTATTGGTACTAAATATTTTAGAGATGGATTCTGGAGAAGTAATTTAAATTTAGCTTCTAGAAATTATTTTCTCAACTTTTCTATCAAGCTTTAGCCAACCAATTCCAACCCTTGTTCCTGTTACTCTGAAAAGGTTGGATTGGGGTGGATGTATCTAAGATGTCAAATGAATCATTTCTGCTATCAACTCCTTGTTGTTTTTTAGTCACTAAGTCATGCCTGCCTCTTTGTGATCCAATGAACTGGAGCCTATCAGGTTCCTCTGTCCATGGGATCTCCCAGGCAAGAATACTAGAGTGGGTTGCCATTTCCTTCTCCAAGGGATCTCCCCAACCCAGAGATCAAACCCGCATCTTCTGCATTGGCAGGTGGATTCTTTACCAACGAGCCACCAAGAAAGACCCAGAACTTTCTCAAACCTAAGCTTATTTGTGATTCTGGGGGTTTCATTTTCATTGTCTCTGTAATATATGCTGTATAATTGTTTTCTATTTAGCAAGGCCTTCCTAAAGTCTACCAGTTCTTCCCAGGAAGTGAATCTATAAACAAAGTGCCACCTGACATGCAAATTGAGTCTTAAAGTTGTAGTCATGCTCAAAAACAAACCTCCCTTGACTAGTTGCTACTAATGCTGGAATATAATTTGTATGATATCTCAAATAGGGTGATCATTTTTGTAAGTGGATTACTGGGAATTTGGGACTTGATCCATAGAAACGTTCTTTCATTGAATATTTATATGAAGTGATATAATTTGCAGTGTACTTTTTAGTCATTTTAGTAACCATATAAATTCAATTACCATGAAGATATAAAACAATGAAATGTAAATTTCAGTGACATTAATCTTCACTTTAGATGCTGTTACATCTTGAAAAAAGAAAATAATGTATCAGTTTCTTCTTTTTTAATTTTTTAGTCTGGGTATTTGATCAAATATCATTCTTACACATTAGACAGCTGTGCAGATTTTGACATGAGTCACATTTATATGATATGCATTGCACATCAGCCAAGACTTATGCAGAGTTCTGCCCTCATAACTGATCATAGCAAACTTCTTCATAGAATAAATTGTGAAAAGTGGTGGTTTTGATTCAAAGTTCTTATTGGTACTCATTTGCAGAAGTGAAGAACTGTTTGCCGGTGTGCTGGACTTGAGGACTGTTTGGAGGTATGCTCTACCTGGCTTGAGGAAACAAAAAGTGCACATTCTTCCCAGCTCCATGTTTCATAACAACCTGTTGGTAGCATGAAATAGGTCAGGTAAGAAATATCTACTTCATGGAAATCTGAAACTACTACAAATCAAGACTTTAATTTTTTTCACAAAGAGTTGGTTGTTAAGCACTCACCAACACACCACTGGATTCTGTGCAATGGAAGCCTGAACACTGCACAGATTTCTAGATTGTACTGGAAAATTTCAGCTAAAAAATGTAGATTCAAACACTTTGCCTGGAAAGGTAGGATTTGAATGCTGCTCCTGGAGAGAAGGAAATGGCAACCCACTCCAGAATTCTTGCCTGGAGAATCCCATGGACGGAGAGCCTGGTGGGTCCACAGGGTCGCAAAGAGTCGGACACAACTGAACGACTTCACTTTCTTTCTTTCACTTTCCTAGCTATTTACTTAGCAGACATATTAACTCACCAGAAGAAAGATGCAAATGTGTCATCAGTTCAGTTCAGTTCAGTCGCTCAGTTGTGTCCGAAGCTTTGCAACCTTGTGAATCGCAGCACGCCAGGCCTCCTTGTCCATCACAAACTCCCAGAGTTTACTCAAATTCATGCCCATCGAGTGGGTAATACCATCCAGCCATCTCATCCTCTGTCGTCCCCTTCTCCTCCTACCCCCAATCCCTCCCAGCATCAGGGTCTTTTCCAATGAGTCAACTCTTTGCATGAGGTGGCCAAAGTACTGGAGTTTCAGCTTCAGCATCTGTCCTTCCAGTGAACACCCAGGACTGATCTCCTTTAGGATAAACTGGTTGGATCTCCTTGCAGTCCAAGGGACTCTCAAGAGTCTTCTCCAATATATAGTTCAAAAGCATCAATTTTTCGGCACTCAGCTTTCTTCACAGTCCAACTCTCACATCCATACATGACTACTGGAAAAACCATAGCCTTGACTAGACAGACCTTTGTTGGCAAAGTGATGTCTATGCTTTTTAATATGCTGTTTAGGTTGGTCATAACTTTTCTTCCAAGGAGTTAGCGTCTTTTAATTTCATGGATGCAGTCACCATCTGCAGTGATTTTGGAGCCCAGAAAACTAAAGCTTGACACTGTTTCCACCATCTCCCCATCTATTTCCCATGAGGTAATGGGATCAGACACCATGATCTTAGTTTTATGAATGTTAAGTTTTAAGCCAACTTTTTCACTCTCCTCTTTCACTTTCATCAAGAGGCTTTTTAGTTCCTCTTCACTTTCTGCATTAAGGGTGGTGTCATCTGCATATCTGAGGTTATTGATATTTCTTTTGGCTTGATTCCAGCTTGTGCTTCTTCCAGCCCAGCGTTTCTCATGATGTACTCTGCATATAAGTTAAATAAGCAGGGTGACAATATACAGCCTTGACGTACTCCTTTTCCTATGTGGAACCAGTCTGTTGTCCCATGTCCAGTTCAAACTGTTGCTTCCTGACCTGCATACAGGTTTCTCAAGAGGCAGGTCAGGTGGTCTGGTATTCCTATCTCTTTCAGAATTTTCCACAGTTTATTGTGATCCACACAGTCAAAGGCTTTGGCATAGTCAATAAAGCAGAAATAGATGTTATATACCCACCCAAATCTCAATCAAGGGGCCAACCATGAGGAATGCCAGAACATCTGAACCATTCAAAATATCCTTTATTGGGACTTCCCTGGTGACCGAGTCGTTAAGACTCTGTCTGCCAATGCAGGGGACATGGGTTCAATCCCTGGTCCAGGAAGATCCCACTTGCCATGGAGGAACTAAGCCTGTGCCCCACAACTACTGAGACCAAGCTCTAGAGCGTGTGAGCTGCTATGGAAGCCCAATGCCTAGAGCCTGTGCTCCACAGCAAGAGAAGCCACTTAGCCTTTTAGGGAAACTCCATACTGTTCCCTGTAGTGGCTATAAAATTAGCATTTCCACCAAAAGTGTAGATAGTTTCTTCACACACTCTTCAGCATTTATTGTTTGTGGATTTTTTGATGGCTATCATTGTGACTGGTATGAGGTGATATCTCATTGTAGTTTTGATTTGCATTTCTCTAATAATTAGCCATTGTGAGCATCTTTTCATCTGTCTCTTGACTGGCCACATGTATACCTTCTTTGGAAAAATGTCTCTGTAGGTCTTCTGTCCATTTTTGATTGGGTTGAGTTTTTTGATACTGAATTGTATGAACTGTTTTTAGATTTTGGAGATTAATCCCTTGTGGGTTGCATCATTTGCAATTTTTTTTACTTCATTTACATGTAAAACAGTTTTACATGTCCAGTTTTCTAAGCACCACTAATAGAGGAGACTGTCCTTCCCCCCATTGTATAGTTACCTTACAAATTAATTGACCATAGGTGTATGACTTTATTGCTGGATTTCTATCTTGTTCCACTTATCTGTATTTGTTTTTGTGCCAGTACCATTCTGTTTTGATTACTGTAGCTTTATACTATGGTCTGCAGTTAAGAAGCCTGATTCCTCCAGCTGTTTCTCTTTCTCATCCTTGCTTTAGCTATTTAGGGTCTTTTGTGTCTCCATACAAATTTTAAGATTTTTTTATTCTATTTTTGTGAAAAATGCTGTTGATAATATGACAAGGATTGCTTTGAATCTGTAGATTATCTTGGGTAGTATAGTCATTTAACAATATTGATTCTTCCAGTCCAAGAATATGGTTCATCTTTCTATTGGTGTCATCTTTTATTTCTTTCATCAGTGTCTTACAGTTTTCAGAGTGTGGGTCTTTTGTCTCTTTAGGTAGGGTCATTCCTGTGTATTTTATTCTTTTTGATGTGATGGTGAATGGGATTGCTTCTTTAATTTCTCTTTCTGATCTATCATTATTACTGTATAGAAGTGAAACAGATTTCTGTGTATTTTGTATCCTGCAACTTTGCCAAATTCATTGATGAACTCTAGTAGTTTGCTGGTGGCATCTTTAGGACTTTCTATAATTAGTATTATATCATCTGGAAACAGTCATATTTACTTCCTCTTTTCAAATTTGGATTCACTTTATTTATTTTTCTTCAATTTTGTGTGACTTCTATTTGTGTGATTGCTGTGGCTAAGACTTATAAAACTATGCTGAATAAAAGTGGAGAGAGTGGATATCCTTGTATTGCTCTTGATCTTTGAGAAAAACTTTTCAGCTTTTCACTGTTGAGTAGCTGTAGATTTGTTAGCTGTAGATTTGTTACATATGGCTCTTGTTATGTTGAGGTATGTTCCCTCTATGATCACTTTCTAGAATTTTTTTTAATAAAAAAATGAGTGCTTAATTTTGTCAAAAACTTTTTCTGTATCTATGGAGATGATCATATGTTATTTATGCTTCAATTTGCTGATGTGGTGTATCACACTGATTTACAGATATTGAAAAAATCTTGCATCACTGGGATAAATCTCACTTGACCATGGTGCATGATTCTTCTAATATATTGCTGGATTTGAATTGCAGGTATTTTGTTGAGGATTTTCACATCAATGTTCACAATGATATTGGTCTATAATTTTCCTTTTTGTGATAGCTTTGTCTGGATTTGGTGTCAGGGCAATGATGGCACCATAGAATGTCATTGGGATTATGCCTTCCTCTGCAATGTTTTTGGAACAGTTTCAGCAGAATAGGTGTTAACGCTTCTCTAGATACTTGATAGAGTAGTGAGATGGATGAAACTGGAGCCCATTATACAGAGTGAAGTAAGCCAGAAAGATAAAGAACATTACAGCATGCTAACACATATATATGGAATTTAGAAAGATGGTAATGATAACCCTATATGCAAAACAGAAAAAGAGACACAGATATACAGAACAGACTTTTGGACTCTATGGGAGAAGGCGAGGGTGGGATGTTTCGAGAGAACAGCATGTATATTATCTATAGTGAAACAGATCACCGGCCCAGGTTGGATGCATGAGACAAGTGCTCGGGCCTTGTGCATTGGGAAGACCCAGAGGAATTGGGTGGAGAGGGAGGTGGGAGGGGGGATTGGGATGGGGAATACATGTAACTCCATGGCTGATTCATGTCAATGTATGACAAAACCCACTACAATATTGTAAAGTAATTAGCCTCCAACTAATAAAAATAAATGAGAAAAATTAATAAATAAATACTTGATAGAATTTGCTTATGAAGCTTTCTGGCCCCGGACTTTTGCCTGCTGGGAGTTTTTTAGTCACAGCTTCAATGTTAGTACTTGTGATTGTTCTGTTTATATTTTCTATTTCTTCTTGGTTCAGTCTTAGGATATTTTACCTTTCTAAGAATTTACCAGTTTACCCAGGTTGTCCATTTTATTTGCATATAGTTTTTTGTAGGCAGAAAGTGAACAGGAACTAAAGAGCCTTTTGATGAAAGTGAAAAAGGAGAGCAAAAAAGTTGACTTAAAATTCAACATTCAAAAAACGAAGATCATGGCATCCAGTCCCATCACTTCACGGCAAATAGATGGGGAAACAATGGAAATGGTGACAGACTTTATTTTCTTGGTCTCCAAAATCACTGCAGATAGTGACTGCAGCCATGATATTAAAAGATGCTTACTCCTTGGAAGAAAAGTTATGACCAACCTAGACAGCATATTAAAAAGCAGAGATATTACTTTGCCAACAGAGGTCCATCTAGTCAAAGCTATGGTTTTTCCAGTAGTCATGTATGGATGTGTGAGTTGGACTATGAAGAAAACTGAGCACTGAAGAAATGATGCTTTTGAACTGTGGTGTTAGAGAAGACTCTTGAGAGTCCCTTGGACTGCAAAGATATCCAACCAGTCAATCCTAAAGGAAACCAGTCCTGACTATTTATTGGAAGGACTGATGTTGAAGCTGAAGCGCCAATACTTTGGCCACCTGATGCAAAGAACTGATTCACTGGAAAAGAACCTGATGCTGGGAAAGATTGAAGACAGGAGGAGAAGGGGATGACAGAGGGTGAGATGGTTGGATGGCATCACCGACTCAATGGACATGAGTTTGAGCAAGCTCTGGGTGTTGCTGATGGACAGGGAAGCCTGGCGTGCTGCAGTCCATGGGGTAGTAGAGTGTCAGACATGACAGGGACTGAACTGAGGTGCTTGTAGAAGTCTTTGATGATCATATTTGTTTCTGTGCTGTCCATTGTAACTTCTTTTCCATTTCTAACTGTATTGATTTGAGCTGTCTCTTTGCTTTCATCATGAGTCTGGATAAAGCCTTATTAAATTTGGTCATCTTTTCAAATAACCAACTTTTATTTTCATTGATAATTGCTATTGCTTTCTTCATTTCCATTCTATTTATTTCTGCTCTGATCTTTACAATTTCTTGTTTTGTTTGTTCTTCTTTCTCTAGTTGCTTTGGATGGAAGATTAGGTTGTTTGTGACTTTTCTTGTTTCCTGGGATAACATTGCATTGCTATAAACTTCCCTCTTAGAACAGTTTTTGCTGTGTCCCATAGACTTTGGTTAGTTTTGCTTTCATTCTCATTTGTCTCTAGGTAATTTTTTATTTTCTCTTTGATTTCTTCAGTAATCCATCCATTGTTTAGTAACATATTGCTTAGTCTTCATGTGTCTGTGTTTTTTACATTTTTTTTCTTATAGTTAATCTGTAATCTCATAGCATTGTGGTCAGAAAAAGTGTTTGATGTGATTTCAATTTTCTTAAATTTACCAAGCCTCACTTTGTGGCCCAGCATGTGATCAATCTTGCAGAAATCCCATGTGCACTTGAGAAGAATGAGTATTCTGCTGCTTTTAATAGACTGCTCTATAAATATCAATTAAGTCCATCTGCTCTAAGGTGTCATTTAAGGTTTGTGTTTCCTTACTGATTTTTTGTCTGGATAACCTGTCAATTGATGAAAGTGTGTTATAGTCTCCCACTAGTTTTAAGTTACCATCATTTTCTCACTTTATGGCTGTTAGTATTTGCCATATATATATATACTGTAGCACTCCTGTGTTGGGTGCATATATATTTATATCTTCTTCTTGAATTATCCCTTGATCAATTATTCTTTGTCTTTTGGAACAATCTTTATTTTAAAGTTTGTTTTGTGTGGTATGAGTATTGCTACTCCAACTTTCTTTTGATTTCCACTTTCAGGGAATATCTTTTTATCCCCTCACTTTCAGTCTGTATGTGTTCTTAGATCTGGTGTGGGTCTCTTGTATATAGCATATGTATATGTCTTGTTTTTGTACCAATTCAACCAGTATATGTATTTTGGTTGGAGCATATAGTTCATTTACTTTTAAGATGACTATTTATATATATGTTCTTATTATCATTTTCTTAATGGTTTTGAATTTGTTCTTATAGCTTTTTTCTTCCCTTCCTCTTTTGTTCTTTTCTCTTGTGATTTGATGACTAACTTTAAAGTTAGGTTTGGATTTCTTTTTCTTTGTGTGTGTGTATGTATTGTAGATTTTCAGTCTGTGACTGCCATGAGATCTGATAGAGCAGTCTCTATATAAACAAGATTCTTCTAAGTTGCTGGTCATTTCATTTAAAATGCATTTCCAATAGCATACGTTTGTGCTCTCCTCTCCTCACAGGTCATGGCTTTGATATCATATTTGTCTGCCAATGATTTCCCACCTTTACTTTATGTCTGCCTCTGCTAGTTTTCCTCTCATAATCTGCTTGTTCTAGGAGTGCCCTTTTACTTTTGCCTTGAGGAATTTCTATGGCATTTGTTGCAAAGTTGGTCTTCTAGTGCTGAATTCTTTTAGCTTTTGCTTCTCTGTAATTTTTTTAATTTTTTCATCAAATTTGAATGAGATACTTGTTGAGTAGAGCATTCTTTGTTGTAGGTTCTTTCCTTCCATCACTTTAAATATATCTTGCCACTCCCTCCTGGCCTGCAGAGTTTCTGCTGAGAAATCAGCAGATAGCCTTATGGGAATTCCTTTTAATGCTACTTATTGGTTTTCCTTTGTGATTTTAATACTTTTTTTCTCCTTTTCCATGTAGGTATAAAAAAATTACACCAAGCCCAGTAATCTAATACTTTTATAATAGTACCACAAGTCAAGACCTCAATGTGGTCTAGCGTTTTCTCACTCAATTAAAGACAGAAATTGTCTCTTAATCCAAGTACAGGGCTGACTGAACCTTCTATAAGAATATTCCATCTGCCTTGCAAGTCCATTCCAAAGGAAATGCATTCCTTTTTCCCCTAGCTATCCAGGTATCCTATATTTACCAGATTTCCCTATAATTAGGTGAAGTCAATGCAGTGTGAACAGAACCATTAAGTCTTTGAATGACTAGATGGAGCAAACCTCCCGCCCCCAGTGACCTTCACTGACTATGATCTGAATGAGATATAAAGCATAATTATATGTAGCCATGAAAGTTTGGCCATTAAAGTTCATGCTGATGTTTGGCAGAAACCAACACAATTCTGTAAAGTAATTATTCTTCAAATAAAATAAATATTATTTTATAAAAAGAAAAAATACATTACATCAATTAGCTTATTTAGACTAATTCAATCAATTATAAAAACATCTAAAAAAGGAAATTTGGGGAAAATCATCTAAAGTGTGCAAACTTTTTTTTCTATTATTTGTCCAGACTCAATGCCTCAGAAAAGAGAGAGCATTTAAAATTCAAAGATGCTAAGTCAAAGTTCTAAAATTTAGTAATTCCTATAAAGTTGTCTGGATGGTGCTTCAGATGACTTTAAATAGAAAGTCTAGGCATGTTATGACAGTGTTGATGTCCTCCTATCCAAGCTAACTCTTCCCTTTCCAACTCCTTAAAAAGGGGGGGGGGGGGGCAATAGAAATTCAGTACACATTTTCAATAGATAATATTCAAATGAAATTCAAAATAAGATGAAAATTAGCACCTGTTATTTTGAGTTAAAAATCACAAGTACTTTTTTTGGAATAGCACATCATAATTGCTTGTTGAATTTTTCCTTTCTGTCAAGGATTCTGAACAATATGATAAATAAAATTATTTGCTTGACTCATTTTGTTAAAACTGATATCATTACATTAATGCAAAAATAAACTTTTCAATGTTTCTGTTATATAAAGTTTAATACGCAATAGTCTTTTAAAATGATCCATACTGTGAACCCCAAAGGATTGCTCCTCTAGGTCCCAAAGCACAGGGAGAACAAAAGCAATTCCAATGTATTTAGCCATTACTTTCCAACACTTTCTAATTACATTATGTTATTTGCATTTTGCACATTTATTTGTGGCTCATATAGCTTATTTATTTCATTAATTTTTTTAATTTAGAATTATTTTACAGAGAGTTGCAAAGTTAGTACAAGGGCTACTATATAAACTCCATCCATTGTCCTCTACTGGTGTTATCCTATCCCACCATGACCCATTTGTTACAAGTTACAAGAAACCAACATTAATATGTTACTATTAACTGAATTCAACACTTTATTCCAATTTCACCAGTTTTCTCCTTAATAACTTTTTTCTGTCCCAGGACCTCATTCAGAGTACCATGTTACATTTAGTTATTATGTCTTCCTAGAATCTTCTGGCCCATGCATGACAGTTTCTCAGAATTTCCTTGTCATTGATGACCTGAAAATTTTGACGAGCCCTGGTCAAAGCTTTTGCAGATGTACCTCAATGTCTTTTTCATGTTTGTACTAGAATCATGAAGTTTGAGGAGGAAGATCACAGAAGTAAAGTATAATTCTCATCATGTCACATCAAGGGGACATGCTATCAACATGACTCATCTCTGATGTTTAAATGATCATCAATAACCTTGTTGAGGTAATGTTCACCAAGTCTATGTACTATACAGTTGCCACACTCCCCAAGACTTTCCACACTCTACGTTGGGCAGCAAGTTACTAAGTGTAGCCCACACTCAACTGCACTGGAGTAGGGGAGCTCCACGCTTGGAATAGGGAGTACCTACATAAATTATCTGGAACCATTTGTCAGGAAGGGTAAATTCCTCTCTTCCATTTATGTACTTATTCAATAATTTATTTATATCCATATGGGCTCATGAATATTTATTGTATGCCTTAAATTATAGTCCAAAATACTTTATTTCTAAGATTATTTACAGCTTTGACCATTGAAAGCACTCAATTTTACTTTTGCAAAAATGTATTCTTGTACATAAATACCCTGAGGACTGAAGAAAGTTGCAAAATATCACTTTTAGAAGTGAAATGAAACTTTTCTGTTTTATAGGAACTGCAACTTTATGGAATTAGTCCGACCAGCTGATAAAGCAAGATTGACTTTTTAAAAATTTTGTGTATCCATATTTAATTAAGAGGAACAAAGAATTCCTTGAATGTTTTACTATTGATAATTATTCCAACTAGAAAAATGAATGCCTCTTTACTCAAAGTCACCAATTTTAAAATTAATATCATTCAATAAACTCCTTCACAGAAATATTCTTAAGAATATATCCGAAAACATCTTGGTACTGTGGCCTGGCCACATACATATTTTTTATATATATATAAACATATAGTTAACATATATATTAACATATAACTATATTAACATATAGTTAATATAAAAGTAACTATATGATTAGTAACAGAAAATGTTTTTCTTGAAATGTTTTCTCTCCTAGGCTTTGCATGGGGAGATTATGTTTTATCCTAATATTACAAGCTTCAGTGTCTAGACTGGTACCTTCTACCATATGAACACTCAGTGACTATTTCTTAAACCAAATTACTTTTTCCAACAGAAATAATAAAGGCTGTTATTTTTGAGTGACTCTTACTAGTGACATTTTATGTACTTTTTTTCACATCCTTGCAAAGTCTTTGCAAAGCAGATCCATCACTTTATAAATCAGCAACTGCTACTCAAAGAAATTAGGTAACTTGCTTATGGTTATACAACTGGCAACAATAAAAATTCAAACTCAAGACTGTATGTCCTCACAGCACACTTCCTTTCCTCTATATCAGGGATAGCAGCCAGATTTGCATCCTTGCTCCTACTACCCTAGTCAATTTTGTTGAGAATTGGGAGTTTCTACATGGGTTCAGGAAAGAAGGGAACCTTCCCATCAGAGCAAGATAAGATGAGCACATCTGATATTTTGGCTCAACATTATATTGGGTTGCCGAAATTACACCCAAGGTGGAATGAGCAATTTACCAAGGTCATTGTTCTATATGATAAGGAGAGAATTTGAAATTCACCAATTTTCAGCACTGAATGTAAAATCGCACTGTTTATTATTTTCAGGATCTCATTAGCACTTCATGTTATAGTTTAGTTGAGTGTGGGCAGATAAGATTGAGAAAAACAACCTTGTCTGCAAAACACAAGGAAGATAAAATAATATTTTGGTGTTCTTTTTCTAAAGCTGTCACAGTGTCCTTTTCACTCTCCCTTCTTTATACATAGCAGTTTAACTCTAATTCTCTCTTTGGACTCTATGCCTCAAGACCAACTAATAAAAAGATTATTTTAGTAGTTCAACAGAAAAAATAATACCTATGCATGAGATCTAAGAGATACACATCTTATCTCAAATTTAATTCCATATAAGTTACTGGAATTTCTTTCAAGCCCTATGATATCACCTCTCCCCTTTGTTAGGCTATAAGAATTGCTATTTAGTTCATCCTGCACAACTTTTCCTAAGAAATGGTTTACAAACATGAGAGAACCATTACAGTTTCCCAGGAGAGTTTACCTGTAATCATACTTTCATATCTTTTTCTTGCACATTTCTATGTTGTGCTGTGAAAAAGTTTGTAGTTTTCTCTTAAACCAAATGCAAGATTGACTTTAGATAAGCTTGTGGCAGCACTGTCCACAGTGATTTTGGAGCCCAAGAAAATAAAATCTATCACTGCTCCCACTTTTTCCCCTTCTATTAATATTCACCATGAAGTGATGGGACTGCATGCCCTGATCTTGTTTTTTTGAATGTTGAGATTCAAGTCAGTCTTTTCACTCTCCTCTTTCACTCTCATCAAGAGGCTCCTTAGTTCCTCTTCACTTTCTGCCATTAGAGTATTATCATCTGCACCTCTGAGATTGCTGTTATTTCTCCCAGCAATCTTGATTCAAGCTTGTGACTCATTCAGCCCAGCATTTCACATAATGTACACTGCACAGAAGCTAAATAAGCAGGGTGACAATATACATCTTTGTCATACCACCTTCCTAATTTCGAGCCAATACCTTGTTTCACATCCAGTTCTAACTGCTGCTTCTTGACCTGCATACAGGTTTCTCAGGAGACAAATAAGGTGGTCAGATACTCCCATCTCTTTAAGAGTTGTTCACTATCTGTCGTGATCAATACAATCAAAGACCTTAGTGTGGTCAATGAAGCAGAAATAGATGTTTTTCTGGAATTGTTTTGCTTTCTCCATGATCCAAGGAATGTTGGCAGTTTGACCTCTGGTTCCTCTGCCTTTTCTAAACCCACCTTGTACATCTGGAAGCTCTCAGTTCACATACTGCTGAAACCTAACTTGAAGGATTTTTTTAGCATAATCTTGTTTGCATGTGAAATGACCTAAATTGTACAGTACTTTGAACATCCTTTGGCATTGTCCTTTGAGACTGGAGTAAAAACTGACCTTATCCAGTTATGCAGCCATTGTTGAGTTTTCCAAATATTGACATATTGAGTGCAGCTCTTCAACAGCATCATCTTTTAGAATTTTAGCTAGCTCATCTGGAATTCCATCACTTCCACTTACTTTGTTCATAGTAGTGCTTTCTAAGGCCCACTTGACTTGACACTTCAGGATGTCAAGTTCTAGGTGAGTGACCTCAAAATTATGGTTATCTGGGGTCATTAAGAACTTTCTTCTATAGTTCTTCTATATATTCTTGTCACCTTTTCTTAATCTCTTTTGTTTGTTCATTCCTTACTGCTTCTTTCCTTCATTGTGCCCATTCTTGCATTAAGTGTTCTCTTGATACCTCTAATTTTCTTGAAGAAATCTCTAGTCTTTTCCATTCTATTGTTTTCCCCTATTTCTTTACATTGTTTATTTTAAAAAGTTTTCTTATTTCTCCTTGCTGTTATCTGGAACTCTGCATTCAGTTGGGTATATCTTTCCATTTCTTTCTTGCCTCATTAAGAAGTGGGCCTTAATACAAATCAAATATATTAGTTCTATTTTTGAACTTACACTATATTATTCACCAAGCTTCTGTTTCTCTGGGACATATAAAGATATTATTTTAATTTTACTAATAGCTTGCATTTATTGAGTTTCTACTATATCATGTCTTATTTGATCCTCATAATTACTGTATGACTTGGAAGGAAAGTTATGACCAACCTAGACAGCACATTAAAAAGCAGAGATATTACTTTGCCAACAAAGGTCCGTCTAGTCAAGGTTATGGTTTTTCCAGTGGTCATGTACAGATGTGAGAGTTGGACTATAAAGAAAGCTGAGCACTGAAGAATTGATGCTTTTGAACTGTGGTGTTGGAGAAGACTCTTGAGAGTCCCTTGGACTGCAAGGAGATCCAACCAGTCCATCCTAAAGCAGATCAGTCCTGGGTGCTCATTGGAAGGACTGATGCTGAAGCTGAAACTCCAATACTTTGACCACCTGATGCGAAAAGTTGACTCATTGGAAAAGACCCTGATGCTGGGAAAGATGGAGGGCAGGAGGAGAAGGGGATGACAGAGGATGAGATGGTTGGATGGCATCACCGACTCAATGGACATGGGTTTGGGGGGACTCCGGGAGTTTGTGATGGACAGGGAGGCCTGGCATGCTGCGGTTCATGGGGTCACAAAGAGTTGGACACGACTAAGCAACTGAACTGAACTGAACTGAATGACTGTATGAGCTGAGTACTATTATTAATCCCAAGGAGACCTATGGTTAAGAGATTAAATAATTTGCCCAAGGTCACACAGAAAATTACAGACTCAAATTTAAGTCTAGCTCTGTCTCATCCTTGTAGCTCAGCTGGTAATGAATCTGACTGTAATGCAGGAGACCTGGGTTTAATCCCTGAGTTGGGAAGATCCCCTGGAGAAGGGAAAGGCTACTCACTCCAGTATTCTGGCCTGGAGAACTGCATGGACAGTACAGTCCATAGGGTCTCAAAGAGTCTGACACAACTGAGCGATTTCACTTTCACTTTTCACTTTCTGTCTCATTCTAAACATAGTACTTTTAATCACTACACTATGTTAGTAAAAGTACCAACGAATGAATAAATAAGCAAACAGGTATGTTGATCGGAAAGAAATACACAACATAAAAGTTGAGAATTAATGTTTTATTGGGTGGATGCACTGAGAACTTAAGCCTAGGAGACCGTGCTTTCAGATAGCGCTGAGGAGCTAAGGAACTTAGCGCTTTTCTATGTATGGGGAAATGCAAGAGACTGGGCTCACTGAAACCATTCCTTTGATACGTACCTTAACTATCTAGGGTCAATACCCTGTTTCCTTCGTCCAGAGTCCCCCAAGGGTCCGTTGTAGGAAGTTGATGATAAAGGGGGACTGCGATGGCTGCTAGCTTAATGGCTGCAGCATCTTTTGTTTACTGATATGGCAGGTGACATTCTTCACCCAAAGACACATGAATAAATGAATAAATGATTCTGACACAATTGATCCTTTCTTTTTTAATTGGCATTCTTCTTATGAAAGTATAACTATATAAATCATGTTTATTGCCAAGGTAACTGCCTAAGGTTGCTTATTCAGCAGGATTGTGATGGAGCTGGCACGATAATACGATCAGCACAACCCAAGAAAATTGACTCCAGTTAAACCAGCACAGCTGGACAAAGGCTACTGGTGTCCCAGAGGCCTCAAAGATTTGAGGTATGAGGCCTTTCCTGTTTTTGTGCAGAAACAAGTTATAAATACTCCTCTGACAAGAGTATAATTATCTCAACTCACTAGACATTCTGTTATCTATCTCCTCTCCTTCAATTCAAATGCCCTTTGTATGCTAGTTTTAAATTTCTATGATCCATGACTAGAACAAGTCCTGTAAACTACAAAGGGAAAAATCTGTAGTCTTCTAAGAAAGTTCACCTTATAAAAGAGACCAACATGTTCTTGGGTAAATAAGCCAAACAGAGCTTAGAATTCATATACATTTTTCATACATCCTATTTATGAAAAGAAAGGATCAGATTTCTTTCTACCAGTGGGTCTGAAACAATTGGGATTGTGTGTGTCTTAATGAATTAATAAGAAAATAGCTCTCTTGAACAAATGAACTTTAAATTCTGAATTCTTTTTTTCCTGTATTAAACATATTAAAACTTTTTCCCTGTGAATGTTGATTTCTACCTCCTGCCTCCATGTATCCCTGCAGTGAGAGGGGAAAAGTAAGGGATTCAGAGAGGGTGGGGTGAATGCTGTCCCCGGGGTGACAGAGTTGGACACAACTAAGCAAACACAAACTCACCCTAGAATGCATGACTTGTTAGTGAGGTACTGGAGTCTAGAACTGAGGTCTCCTGTCTCCCAATTCAGTATATTTTTTCACTGCATTAAGTATTTTATCAGATTTCCATGGGACCAGAAGGCTTCAGCTCTCCAGTCTTCAATCATAAACAATTTCAATCAGGTATATGTATCTGGATGATTGTAATCAGCTGTTATGAAATAGACTCCTGTTTGATCAAATCCATTTCATCTTCTTCTCCTGAACATGGGATTAATGAGACAAACATCTTTGACTCATGAATTCACAGCAGTGAAAAGCCAAAAAGCCTTACATCTGAGGAGGGGTGATTAGTGCCAGTCAGCTCTGCAGGGTCCCTGATACACAGGGTTCATGCTAAACTGTGTCCCTAACTTTGCTAAAGTCAGAAAAAGGGAAAAGATTTTCATAACTTGGGGGTTATCTCCTTCAGAGCTGTGCAGTAAGGGGTTCCTTCTGCCTGGATTAATTCCACTAGACCTTGAGAGTTCATTTGAACTCCATTTCTTCAGAAAGGTCTTTCCCCCAAATGAGGTTAGCCCTGGTCCTCACTCTTAATTCTCCCAAAGCCTCCTGAATAAAAAGTGGGGCTTATCTAAACCATTGTTTCCTGGAAATTTATTTGGGGGGGGTAGATATTACCACATCATACTTTCAGGTCCTTTTTGTTGATGCTTCACCAAAGAATTACTGTGATTCTCTAATTAGTAACAGTGAGTAGAAAATCCTTAATTTTTAATTTTATTATTCTTTGTCTAACTCAATAAAATGAACATTAGAACACTAAGATTCATCCTTTGTTTTTAACATAATACATGTTTGTTTTGATGCAAGAAACCTGGTTCAATCCTGGGTTGGGAAGATCATCTGGAGAAGGGCATGGAGACCCACATCAGTATTCTTGCCTGGAGAATCCCATGGACAGAGGAGCCTGGGATGCTACAGTATATGGGGCTGCAAAGAGACAGACACAACTGAGTGACTAATAATATAATACAATACAATATAGCTTCTCTAAAAGTTACCAGACTCACACCAGATTTTCCAACCTGGGGATCTGACAAAGGGACTGAGAATCCCCAGGGAATTTGACTTTAGAGGCCAGTGGGATTTGATTACAAAACTTCCACAGGACTGGGGAAACAGACTCTTGGAGGGCACAAACAAAGCCTTGTGTGCACAAGGACCCAGAAGAAAGGAGCAGTGACCCCACGAGAGACCGACCCAGACTTGTCTGTGAGTGTCCAGGAGTCTCCAGTGGAGGTCAGCAGTGGACTTCAGTGGGGTCTCTGGCACTGATGTGACAGTGCCCGCATGGGACTTTTTGAAGGAGGTGGCAATTATCTTCATTACCCCCTACATAGTTTGGTCTCAGGTCAAATAACAGGGAGGGAAAACAGGCCCACCTATCATAGGAAATGGGATTAAAATTTTGCTGACCATGCCTCACCCATCAGAACAAGACCCTTGAATGTTCGGTCCATGAATCAAGGTAAACAGAAGATGGCAAGAGTGAATATGGACATTTTAGGAATCAGGGAGATAAATTGGGCTGGAATGGGCAAATTTAATTGAGATGATCATTCTATCTACTACTGTGGGCAAGAATCCCTTAAAAGAAATGGAGCCGCCACCATAGTCAACAAAAGAGTCCAAAATGCAGTACATGGGTGCAATTTCAAACATGACAGAATGGCCTCTGTCTCTTTCCAAGGCAAACCATTCAATATCACAGTAATCCAAGTCCATACCCCAACCAGTAGTGCTGAAGGAACTGAAGTTGAATGGTTCTGTGAAGATCTACAAGACTTTCTAGAACTAACATCCAAAAAAGATGTCCTTTTATTCATAGGGGACTGGAATGCAAAAGTAGGAAGTTAAGAGATACCTGGTGTAACACGCAAATTTGACCTTGGGGTACAGAATGAAGCAGGGAAAAGGCTAACAGAGTTTTGCCAAGATAATGCACTGGTCATAGCAAACACCCTCTTCCAACAACACAAGAGAAAACTCTACACATGGACATCACCAGATGGTCAATACCAAAATCAGATTGATTATATTTCTTGCAGTCAAAGATGGAGAAGATCTATACTGTCAGCAAAAACAAGACCAGGAGCTGACTGTGGCTTAAATAATGAATTTCTTATTGCAAAATCAGACATGATTTAAAGAAAGTAGGGAACACCACTAGACCATTCAGGTATGATCTAAATAAAATCTCTTACAATTATACAGTGGAAGTGATAATTTAGATTCAAGGGATTAGATCTGATAGACAGAGTGCCTGAAGAACTATGGACAGAGTTTCGTGACATTGTACAGGCTACAATGATCAAGAACATCCCCAAGAAAAAGAAATACAAAAAGGCAACATGGTTGTCTGAGGAGGCCTTACAAATAGTTGAGAAAAGTAGAGAATCTAAAGGCAAAGGAGAAAAGGAAATTTGAATGCAGAGTTCTAAAGAATAGCACAGAGAGATAAGAAAGCTTTCCTCAGTGATCAATGCAAAGAAATAGAGGGAAAAAATAGGACAGGAAAGACTAGATTTCTCATCAAGAAAATTAGAGCTACCAAGGGAACATTTCGTGCAAAGATGGGAACAATAAAAGACAAATTGTATGGACCTAACAGAAACAGAGGATATTAAGAAGAGGTGGCAAGAATACACAGAACAATACAAAAAAAGATCTTCATTACCCAGATAACCACGATGGTGTGATTACTCACCTAGAGCCAGACATTGTGGAATGCAAAGTCAAGTGGGCCTTAGGAAGTGTCACTACAAACAAAGCTGGTAAAGATGATCAAATTCCAGTTGAGCTACTTCAAAACCTAAAAGATGATGCTGTTAGAGTGCTGCACTCAATTGCCAGCAAATTTGAACAAATCACCAGTGGCCATAGCACTGTTTTCATTCCAATCCCAAAGAATGTTCCAAGTGCCACACAGTTGTACTCGTCTCACACACTAGTAAAGTAAAGCTCAAACTTCTCCAAGCCAGGCTTCACCAGTACATGAATGGTGAACTTCCAGATATTCAAGCTGGACTTAGAAAAGGCAGAGGAACCAGAGATCAAATTGACAACATCCAAAGGATCATCAAAAAAGCAAGAAAGTTCCAGAAAAACATCTATTTCTGCTTTATGGACTATGCCAAAACCTTTGACTGTGTGGATCACAACAAAACATGGAAAATTCTGAAAGAGATGGGAATACCAGACCACCTTAACTGCCTCCTGAGAAATCTGTATGCAGGTCAAGAAGCAACAGTTAGAACCCAACAAGGAACCATAGAATGGTTCCAAATTGGGAAAGGAGTAAGTCAAGGCTATATACTGTCACCCTGCTTATTTAACTTCTATGTAGAGTACATCATGTGAATCAAGATAGCTGGGGAAATGTCAATAACCTCAGATATGCAGATGACAACACCCTTGTGGCAGAAAGCAAAGAACTAAAGAGCCTCTTGATAAAGTGAAAAAAGGAGAGTGAAAAAGTTGGCTTAAAACTCAACATTCAAAAAACTAAGATCATGGCATCCAGCCCCATCACTTCATGGCAAATAGATGGGGAATAGTGGAAACAATGGAAACTGTGACAGACTTTATTTCTTGGGGGCTCCAAAATCACTGCAGATGGTTACTTCAGCCATGAAGTCAAAAAGTACTTGCTCCTTGAAAAAATACTATGACCAACCTGGTCAACATACTGAAAAGCAGAGACATTAGTTTATGGACAAAAGTCCGTCTAGTCAAAGCTATGATTTTTTCAGTAGTCATGTATGGATATGAGAGTTGAACTATAAAGAAAGCTGAGCCCTGAAGAACTGATGGTTTTGAACTGTGATGTTGGGGAAGTCTCTTGAGAGTCCCTTGGACTGTAAGGAGATCAACCAGTCAATCTTAAATGAAATCAGTTCTGAATACTCATTGGAAGGACTGATCCTAAAGCTGAAACTCCAATACTTTGGCCACCTGATGTGAAGAACTGAATTACTGGGAAAGTCCCTGCTGCTGGAAAAGACTGAAGGCATGAGAAGGAGATGACAGAGAATGAGATGGCTAGATGGCATCAACAACTCGATGGACATGAGTTTGAGCAAGCTCCGTGAGTTGGTGATGGACAGGGAGCCTGACATGCTGCAGTCCGTGGGGTCACAAAGAGTTAAACACAACTGAGTGACTGAACTGACTGTACTGAGTATTTCTAACTATAAATGTCTCTCAATGCTAGGTTTAATGTTCCATACAGAAATCTTTTTTCATTCTTTCACAGGCTAATTATGAAAACTGATTCTGTACTAAGCCATAAAGGAAACCCAATGGATTTCAAAGAATTAACTGCTTTAACCATAAGTAATTAAACCAGAAATCACTAACAAGAAACTAGGGACTTCCCAGGTAGACCGGTAAATAATTCATATGCCATTTCAGGAGACATGGGTTTGATCCCTGGGTTGAGAAGAACCCCTGGAGAAGGAAATCACAGCCCTCTCCAGTATTCTTGGCAGAGAAATCCCATGGAAAGAAGACCCTGGCAGTCTACAATCCATGGGGTCAGAAGAATTGAACACTACTTAGTGACTAAACAACAGTGGTAACAATAACAATCTCATGTACTTCAAAATTTCTAAAATACTTTTGTGTATTCTCCAATGTCTAAATACAATGTTCTACACATAGCAGATCATTAGATCAAGGTTCATGCTGAATTGAACAAATTTACTGGAAAAGGTCAGTTTTCATTTCAATCCCAAAGAAAGACAACACCAAAGAATGTTCAAGCTACCATACAATTGCACCCATTTCATGTGTTAGCAAGATTATGATTCAAATTCTTCAAGCAAGTCTTCAGCAGTACGTGAACTGAGAACTTCCAGATGTATAAGTTGGATTAAGAAAAGGCAGAGGAAAAGATCAAATTTCCAACATCCACTGGATCAAAGAAAAAGCAAGGGAATTCCAGAAAAACAACTACTCTGCTTCATTGATTACATGAAAGCCTTTGACTCTGTGGATCACAAAAAACTGTGGAAATTTGGGATGGGAATACCATACTACCTTACCTATCTCCTGAAAATCCTGTATGCAGGACAAGAAGCAATAGAACAAGACATGCAACAACAGACTGGTTCAAAATTGGGAAAGGAGTAGGTCAATGTTGTATATTATCACTTTACTTATTTAACTTCTATGCAGAGTATATCTTGTGAAATGCCAGGCTGAATTACTCACAGGATGGAATCAAGATTGTCAGAAGAAATATCAACAACCTCAGATATGCAGATCATACCACTTTAATGGCAGAAAGCGAAGAGGAACAGAAGAGCCTATTGATGAAGGTGAAAGAGGAGAGTGAAACAGCTGGCTTAAAGCTCAACATTCAGAAAATGAAGATTATAACATCTGGTCCCATCATTTTATGGCAAATAGATGGGGGAAAAGTGGAAACAGTGAAGATAGGCTTCTGCTCACTGTTTTAGTCACAAAATAAAAACATTTTCTTTTCTGGGATTCCAAAATCACTGCGGATGGTGACTACTGCCACGAAATTAAAAGATGCTTGCTTCTTGGAAGAAAAGCTATGACAAACCAGAGAATGTATTAAAAAACAGAGACATCACTTTGCTGACAAAGGTCCATATATTCAAAGCTATTGTTTTTCTAGTATTCATGTATGGATGCAAGAGTTGGACCATAAAGAGGGCTGAGCACCAAAGAATTGATGCTTTTGAACTGTGTTACTGGAGAAGATTCTTGAGTGTCCCTTGACAGCAAGATCGAAACAGTCAATCCTGGAAATCAGTCCTGAATATTCATTGGAAGGACTGATGCTGAAACTGAAGCTCCAATACTTTGGCGACCTGATGCGAAGAGCCAACTCATTGGAAAAGACCCTGATGCTGGAAAAGATGGAGGGCAAGAAGAGAAGGCAGCAAAAAAGGATTAGATGGTTGGATGACATCATGGACTCAATAGACATGAGTCTGAGCAAACTCCAGAAGATAGTGAAGGACAGAGAAGCCTGACATGCTGGAGTCCATGGGGTCGCAAAGAGTTGGACATGACTTAGTGACCGAACAACAACAGCAAGTAACTAAACTTACAGATGTTATTTGCATTTTACCAGGTTTTGTTTTGTTTTTTAAGTCTTTATTGATTTTGTTACAATACTGCTTCTGTTTTATATTGCTTTTGTTTTTCATGTTGGGTTTTTTGTTTTTTTGTTTTCGGCCATGAGGCCAAGATCTTAGCTCCCTAAGCAGGGATGGAACCCACACCTCCCGCATTAGAAGGCAATGTCTTAACCACTGGAGCAAGGTGAAGTCCAGGGAAGTCCCTCAACAGTTTTTCTGCTAGTGTCCTTTTGCTGTTTTGGAATATCACATTGCTTTGAGTCGTTTGGTCTTTTAATTAAAGAGCTCAGTGCTTTTCATCTATTATGATTTGTACTAACCAGTGTTATTTCCTCCACCTTATGCTGTTTGCCTTGTTTTTGCTACTTCCTTTTCTTAGATTTCTATTCTATTAACTGAATTTTTTAGTTTGAATCATTCCCTTTGTCCCCAACTAGTATGGGACATGTATGACTGATTTTCTGTTCTTTTAGTGGTAACTGCAGAAACTTTAATAGCCTATAACTAATAAAGTCTAAAGTTAATTAACATTAACTCCAATCACCTCCTTTCCAAAACATACATTAATATATCTACTAGTTATATCTTGTTTTAAGCCCCCCAAACCACTTTTATTGTCTTTATATAGTTTTTGTTTAGACACAGCAACATATTAAACTCTTTCTTTACTTTAGCCCAAGTTTCACCATGTTCTGTAATGTTCTACGCAATCCCTTAAGAACTTACATTCAGAATTTTTCCGCTTGAAATGATGCTTTTGGTAAGGATCTGTTGGTTGCAAAATGCCTCAGTTTTACCTTTAAAAGCAGATGTATTTTATATTTGTCTTTGAAATATAGGTTTACTGAGTAAAAAACAAAAAAAACTCTAGATTGGCAGCATTTTCTTTCAGTTCTTCTAGGATGTCATTCTATTAGCTTCTCCTTTCCATCACTGTATGGAGAAGTTTGCTGTTAAACTGACTGTTCTTTTACACAGAGCCTGCTTTCTCTCTGACTACATTTATGGTCATGTCTTTTTCTTTGGTGCTCTGACATTTCACTATCAAATGCTTAGAGATGTATGCTTTTTTAATTTAACCTGTCTATAATGTTCAAGCTTCCTGAATTTAAAAATGCATTGCCTTTAATTTTTTATATTTTAAAATTCTTTATAGATTTACAGTTATTTAAAATATTTCAAATTCTAGGGCATTTTACTTCTGTTTTGGCTCTTCTGTTTTGCCATTCTGTTGTTTTGGAATTCCAGTTAGATGTGTGTCAGATATTCTCACTATGTTCTCCAATTCTTTCCTCCCTCTTTGACATTTTCCACCTAATGCTTTGTACAGCTTTGAGGCAATTTTTTTAAACTTATTTTTCAGTTTATCCATCCTTTATTCCCTAAAATTTTAAATCTTTGTCTTTTTTGAGGCTTTTTCATCCTAAAATTTACCCATGTTAATCCTATCTTTTATTTTTCAAAAGAAGTTGAACAAACATTATAGTCACTGGTTGGTAATTCCAATATCTGAAGAGTTTGCAGATGTGCTTCTCTTGACTGTGTGTGCATGTGTGTGTGTGTGTGTGTGTGTGTGTGTGTGTGAGTTTCTTTTGCTGTGAGCAGATAACTCCTATAAACCTTACCAGCTCAACTTCTCAAGACTTGGTTGAAGATATGCTTACTTACAGAGGATTTACTTTTGCCTCCATATGGAGTCACCTTAAAAATAAACCTTGGGTAGAAATTTTTGAAATACTATAAATAACATGAATTTAAACTATAAACTGATTGTGAGAAAATAGGCCCATAACTAAGAAATTTCAGGGAAGTTTTTTTTCTTCCACTAAAAACCAAAATGGTGACAGATAAGTTTCCCTGATATTTCCTTCTCTGAATAAATTAACTTTTAGTTGCAGCATTATTGATGGGGGTGAAGGGATGGGGTGGACTTACCTTAAACTTATTATCTTGGGTGGGCCTTACATGTCGCCTCTTGCTCCCCTGTGCCCCACCCAGTCGTCATACTAGGAAATCAGGGTTACCAGGTCTGGAATATTAGTTCATTACCAGGTGAAAGCTGACTTCAGAACTAGCCTATTTATCTAGAACTCCATGTTTATTTCACTGGAATTTAAGTTCTCCTTACCATGTTCCTGGTTCCTCCATGCAATATTAAATATTTTATCCATCGCTTTTAGTTTTTCACAGTGGATTAGCCATTTAGCAATTCAGACCATGATAAGCTAAAAACAGACATTAGGAAAACAAACACTATAAGATCACTCTAGGAGCAATTTCCCAAGCTTTAACACCTTCCCACATCAGTATCTGGAACTTTAATTATAGTTAATGATAAAATCATAACATTGTACAGAAGGCAGTGACCAAAATCATCACCAAGGAAAAGAAATGTCACAAGGTAAAATAGTTGTCTGAGGAGGCCTTACAAACACCTGAGAAAAGAAGAGAAGTGAAAGGCAAAGGAGAAAGGGGAAGATATAGCCATCTGAATGCTGAGTTCCAAAGAACAGCAAGGAGCGTTAAGGAAGCCCTCCTAAGTGAACAATTCAATGAAATAGAGGAAAATGTTAGAATGAAAAAGACTAGAGAGCTTCTCAGGAAAATTAGAGATACCACAGGCCATTTCATGCAAAGATGGACATAATAAAGGACAGAAACAGTAAGGACCTAACAGAAGCAGAAAAGATTAAGAAGAGGTATCAAGAATACACAGAAAAATTATACAAAAGATCTTAAAGACTCAGGTAGCCACAATGGTGTGGTCACTCACCTATAGACAGACATCCTGGAGTGTGAAGTCAAGGGGGTGTTAAGCATTACTACAAACAAAGCTAGTGGAAGTGGTGGAATTCCAGCTGAGCTATTTCAAATCCTAAAAGATGATGCTGTGAAAGTGCTGCGCTCATTGTGCCAGCAAATTTGGAAAATTTAGCAGTGGCCACAAGACTGGGAAAGACATTTTTCATTCCAGTCCCAAAGAAGGGCAAGGCCAAAGAATGTTCAAACTAGCATACAATTTGGCTCATTTTACATGCTAGCAAGGTAATGCTCAAAATCCTTCAAGCTAGACTTCAAAACTTGTGAACTGAGAGCTTCCAGATATCCAAGGAAGAGGATTTAGAAAAAGAAGAGGAAACAGAGATCAAATTGCAAACTCCATTGGATCACAGAAAAAGCTACCATGAGAGTTCCAGAAAAACATCTACTTCTGCTTCATAGACTTGGCTGAAGCCTTTGACTGTGTGGGTCACAACAAACTGTGGAAATTTCTAAAAGAGATGTGAATACCAGATCACCTTACCTACCTCCTGAGAAACCTGAATGCAGGTCATGAAGCAACAGTTAGAACTGGACATGGAACAATGGACTGATTCAAAATTGGGAAGGGAGTGTGTCAAGGCTGTATATTGTCACCCTGCTTACTTAACTTATATTCAGAGTACATCATTCAAAATGCCAACCTGGATGAACCACAAGATGGAATCAAGATTTCCAGGAGAAATATAAATAATCTCGGATATGCAGAAGACACCAGCCTAATGGTAGAAAGGGAAGAGGAACTGAAGAGCCTCTTGATGAAGGTGAAAGAGGTGAAGAAGCTGGCTTGCAACTCAACATTCAAAAATTAAGAGTATGGCATCCAATCCCATCACTTCATGGCAAATAGATAGGGAAAAAGTAGAAATGGTGGCAGATTTTATATTATTGGGCTCCTAAATCAATGCAGATGATGACTGCAGCCATGAAATTAAAAGATGCTTGCTCCTTGGAAGTAAAGCTATGACAAAGCTGATAGCATATTAAACAGTAGAGACAAAACTTTGTCAACAAAGGTCCATATAGTCAAAACTATGGTCTTTCTAGTAGTCAAGTATTGATGTGAGAGCTGGACCCTAGAGAAGGTTGAGAATCAAAGAATTGATGCTTTTGAACTGTGGTGCTGGAGAAGATTCTTGAGAGTCCCTTGGAGAGCAAGGAGTTCAAAGCAGTCAATCCTAAAGGAAATCAACCCTGAATATTCACTGGAAGGACTGATGATGAAGCTGAAGCTCCAGTACTTTAGGCACCTGATGTGAAGAGCAGACTCATTGGAAAAGACCCTGATGCTGGTAAAGACTGAAGGCAGGAGAAGAAGGGGGTGGCAGAAGATGAAATGTTTGGATGGCCTCACCGATTCAATGGATATGAGTTGGAGCAAACTCCAGGAGATAGTGAAGGACAAGGAAGCCTGGCATGCTGCAGTTAATGCATTGTAAAGAATCAAAAGCAACTTTGCAACTGAACATCAACAATGATAAAATCTCATGAAGAACTGGTAGAATTCCTAACAAATAATTTTAATTGTCTCAATTTATTAAAATATTATATCACTGTATTAGTTTATTGGGATTCCTATACCAATTAACATAAACTGGGCAGCTTAAAACAATAGAAGCTTCTTCTTTCATAGTTCAGGAGGCTGAGCTAAAGTCCAAAATCAATCAGGGTTGGTTCCTTCTAGAAGCCCTGAGGGAGAAATTGGTCCCATGCCCCAGTCCTAGCCTCTCTTGGCTCTCAGTAACCCTTGGCATTCCGTGGCTTGTAGATACTTCATTACAGTCTCTATACCTCTGTCTTCACATGGCTTCTTCTGTCTCTCTGTGTTATCTACTCATTCTCTTTTTTATTTCTTTTTTTTTTCTCATTCTCTTATAAAGACACCAGTCACTGAATTTAGAGCTCATTTAGGATCCTAAGCTGATATGCCCTCCCCTTGACTAAACACATTTGCAAAGACTACTTCCAAATAGGGTCACTTTCTGAGGTTCCAGGTGGACATGAATTTTGGGGGGACACTGTAGGACTCACTAAAATCACCTGGAACTTTCACCTAAAGATAAAGCTCACATGTAACTTGAATTAACTAATTTACATTTCATAATATCAGAACACACTATTGGCCTAAGATTGCTTCCCTCTGTCTTGCAGTGTTAGGCATGGTTCACTGTCATCTTTTTAATTTAGGATGAGCTTATTATGTATTTCTAAGATCTCCTTTAAGAGTTCTGTAGCTTAGGGCTCTACATTCCTTTCTCCCCACTGTCAGAATTCAATTTTCTGAACAATCTGACAGCTCCAAATTCTTAAAATGATCCATCAAAATGCAGCAAGCCACAGAAATTGTGTTGAAATTTCATGGTGTAGCAAAGCCAGCTAGGCAAATTTACACTTTCTAAAAAGCTTCAGCTACCAAGGAAATCCTGTGATCTGGCTCCAACCTAACTCTCCATCCATACATCTTGCAGAAATTACTTCCACACCCATTCTCTTGCCCTTACATTCCTCTCTTTGGCAATATAGAGTTGATTATTATTCTACAAATGTGAAATATGACATCATACCACTGTGTCTGCACAGCCTGTTCATTTTGCTGGACATGCCCTGATACCTTTTATCCACCTCTTGATCCACTGCCCCTTCAAAAAACTGATCAGTGATTTTCTCCTTCATAAAGGCTTCTCGAATCCACCTCTCAGATCATTCTTTTGCTAATACATTACCTAGGTGTACCAGTCATGGTACTGTGATATTGCATACTCTCTGCATTTAATGTATTAGTTCAACATAAATGTTTATCTTTACCACAATGTAACTCTTTTGTGTCTTCATCCCAGAGCAGAATCTGACACATGGTCAACATTCTGTAGTTGCTAAATGAATTCATGAAGACTCTTATTGTCTACTTATGTATGTACAGTTTAGAGGGAATAAGAGGATAATCAGGTCCTGATTCTGACTTTCTAGGTATTTGTATTCTCTATTTGCTGACATCCATCTGGTAGCATGAACTTTCAAACTCAAGATTTGCCACTTGCTTGCTCAAAACAACTCTGATCCTTGGAGATGTGATTTATGAAACTGTTATCACTTCAAACTTGCAAGTAAAACCTTTTAAGCCATCACCCACAATTACTTATAGACAAAAAAGTGCTCACCTCTCTCTGCCAAAATCAGTTATTTTGTTAGTATGTTAACCCCTGGCTTCTCTGCTGCCAGACTCACACATTCATCTTGTGTTCAAGACTCACACATTCATCTTGTGTTCAGTGCTCATCAGTTCAGTTGCTTCCATTCCTTTTGGATTTAACATCATAAGCCTTCTGAAACCAGCACTCTTTTCTAGATTTAGGTATATCATTCAAGTCATTTATTAGAAAAAATATTGGGCCACCTTAAGGAGCTCTAACTCATCTTCATAAATGAAGAAAAATCTTATTTGACCTCCCCCATCATTTATTTTGATAAGCCTTATTTGTCCATTCCTCCTACTCCCATATTTCTGCCCATACTTCTTGATCAATATCCCATCACTTTTTGCAAAAAAATGTCAGTTGTTCAAGTAAATGGGAATCTATATCAAAAAGCATGTCATGCTACTGTCAAATACGTGTTTTCACAGAAATCTGGTAATCAATTACTCCTCATTTTCCAAAGCAAGAAAGAGTTTTCCTCTTAATAGAAAGCAATCTTAGCCCCTGCACTTCCAAATGCTACAATTAAAATTAAAAATTTTACTACATTATCTCCCCTTTAAATTAACTGCAGAATAAAACTCTAAAATAGCTTTTTTTCTATTTTAGCGATACTGAGATGGAAAATTCCATTAAAAAAAGAGAGATAAATAGCAAATTCCTTTAAAAAATGAATATATAAATCAGGGTCTTGTTCAGCAAAAAGGCACATGTACAGTTGTCCTTTTTGAAGAGCAATCTGTGAATTTTTGTGAACAATCTAGGTTGCTGTTGTAAATTCAATTCCACTCTCATAATATTTTAAATGATTTATTTATACTAGTTTCTCTTTTCCTGGAGAAATTGAGGAAACTTTCATCAGATATGGTGCTTTAATTATTTCTAATCCAAATTTTCTACTTATTTGATGGAGTATAGGAGGATGATGCCTTATGGATGGTGGAGGTTGTTGGGTGTGTGCATGAATATGTATGTGTGTGTTTGTGTGTGTAGGGAAAGCTCTTTATATGAAACATATTTTATTATATGGCCCTGGTGTATATCATTAGCTTCTCTCTTCCTCACTAAGTAAGTGAACACTAAATCTCTCCTGGATCTGACATTCTAAAATATTCTTAAGAAGCTGAATGGAATTTTGCCATCTTCAACAATGTGAATGGACCCAGAGAATATAATGCTTACTGATGTGCCAGGCAGAGAAAGACAAACACTCTGTTATCACTTATAAGTGTAATCTAAAAAAAACCTCTATCTAACAATAAAAGAAACAAATTCACAGATATAGAGAATAAATAATGATTACCAATGGTGAGAGGGAAGGGGGAAGGGGTAAAATATGACTATGGAATTAAGAGGCACAGACTACCATTTATAAAATAAGTAAACAACAAGAATATATTATACAGCACAAGGAAATATAGCCATTATTTCATAATAGCTTCAATTTGAGTATAATTTAATAAAATCTATAAAAATATTGAATCACTATGTTGTACACCTGAAACTTATATTGTAAATAAACTATACTTTAATTTAAAAAATTAAAGGTAAAAAAAAGGAACTTGAGTCCTTCATTTTGACTTCTGTTCTCAAAGAGTATGGACCCAAGTTTCTCAGGACTATTTCAAAAACATTTGGAGAGTCCAGAAACATCATCCATCCCCTAAAAGGGCCTCTATTTTGCTCTTCCATTTACACAGTCAGTTCAGTCTCTCAGTCCTGTCTGAATCTTTGCGACCCCATGAACCTCAGCACACCAGGCCTCCCTGTGCATCACCAACTCCCGGAGTCCACCCAAACCCACGTCCGTCGAGTCAGTGATGCCATCCAACCATCTCATCCTCTGTCGTCCCCTTCTCCTCCTGCCCTCAATTTTCCCAGCATCAGGGTCTTTTCAAATGAGTCAGCTCTTTACATCAGGTGGCCAAAGTATTGGAGTTTCAGCTTCAACATCAGTCCTTCCAATGAACACCCAGGACTGATCTGCTTTAGGATGGACTGGTTGGATCTCCTTGCAGTCCAAGGGACTCTCAAGAGTCTTCTCCAACACCACAGCTCAAAAGCATCAATTCTTCAGCACTCAGCTTTCTTTATAGTCCAACTCTCAATGACTACTGGAAAAACCATACATGACCACTGGAAAAACATCAGCTTTGACTAGATGGACCTTTGTTGGCAAAGTAATGTCTCTGCTTTTTAATATGCTATCTAGGTTGGTCGTAACTTTTCTTCCAAGGAGTAAGCGTCTTTTAATTTCATGGCTGCAATCACCTTCTGCAGTGATTTTGGAGCCAAGAAAAATAAAGTTAGCCACTGTTTCCCCATCTATTTGCCATGAAGTGATGGAACCAGATGCCATGATCTTGGTTTTCTGAATGTTGAGCTTTAAGCCAACTTTTTCACTCTCCTCTTTCACTTTCATCAAAAGGCTCTTTAGTTCTTCACTTTCTGCCATGAGGGTAGTGTCATCTGCATATCTGAGGTTATTGATATTTCTCCCGGCAATCTTGATTACAGCCTGTGCTTCTTCCAGCCCAGTGTTTCTCATGATGTACTCTGCATAGAAGCTAAATAAGCAGGGTGACAATATACAGCCTTGATGCATTCCTTTTCCTACTTGGAACCAGTCTATTGTTCCATGTCCAGTTCTAACTGTTGCCTCCTGACCTGCATACAGGTTTCTCAAGAGGCAGGTCAGGTGGTCTATTATTCCCATCTCTTTCAGAATTTTCCACAGTTTATTGTGATCCACACAGTCAAAGGCTCTGAAATAGTCAATAAAGCATAAATAGATGTTTTTCTGGAACTCTCTTGCTTTTTCAATGATCCAGTGGATGTTGGCAATTTGATCTCTGGTTCCTTTGCCTTTTCTAAAACCAGCTTGACCATCTGGAAGTTCATGGTTCAAGTATTGCTGAACCCTGGCTTGGAGAATTTTAAGCATTACTTTACTAGCATGTGAGATGAGTGCAATTGTGCAATAGTTTTGAGCATTCCTTGGCATTTCCTTTCTTAGGCATTGGAATGAAAACTGACCTTTTCCAGTCCTGTGGCCACTGCTGAGTCTTCCAAATTTGCTGGCATATTGAGTGCAGCACTTTCACAGCATCATTTGAAATAGCTCAACTGGAATTCCATCACCTCCACTAGCTTTGCTTGTAGTGATCCTCCCTAAGACTCACTTGACTTCACATTTCAGGATGTCTGGCTCTAAGTGAGTGATCACACCACTGTGATTATCTGGATTATGAAGATCTTTTTGTACAGTTCTTCTGTGTATTCTTACCACCTCTGCTTAATATCTTCTGCTTCTGTTAGGTCCATACCATTTCTGTTCTTTAATGAGCCCATCTTTTCATGAAATGTTCCCTTGTTATCTCTAATTTTCTTGAAGAGATCTCTAGTCTTTCCCAGTCTATTGTTTTCCTCTATTTCTTTGCATTGATCACTGAGGAAGGCTTTCTTATCTCTCCTTGCTCTTCTTTGGAACTCTGCATTCAAATGGGTATATCTTTCTTTTTCTCCTTTGCTTTTGGCTTCTCTTCTTTTCACAGCTTTGTAAGGCCTCCTCAGACAGCCATTTTGCTTTTTTGCATTTCTTTTTCTTGGGGATGGTCTTGATTCCTGTCTCCTGTACAATGTCATGAACTTCCATCCATAGTTCATCAGGCACTTTGTCTATCAGATCTTGTCCCTTAAATCTATTTCTCACTTCCACTGTATAGTCATAACAAGTGCTGTAAAATATTCATATCATGAAAAACTGGACATCTTGCCAGCTATCGTAGTGCTTAGGCATCCTTCTAGTAGAGTTCACACCACACTGAATCAAAATATCTGATTGAAGTGTGTTGTTCCATCAAAATATGAACATCTAAGTTGTTTATTCTGTCCCAATAGTCCATGGGTTTCACATAGTGTTGATTAGTGTTAATGTTAAGTTCCTGTTTTCTAAACTACCATAAAGTTGAAGACAGAAAAATCATGACTCTAAAATTCACCTTGTGATTAAAATGGACTTTCTTCAAAAAGTGGGGGAAAGACCTAAACAGACATTTCTCCAAAGAAGACATACAGGTGACTAACAAATACATGAAAAGATGCTCAACATCACTCATTATTAGAGAAATGCAAATCAAAACTACAATAAGATACCACCTCACACAGGTCAGGCTGGCCATCAACAAAAACTCTACAAACAATAAATGCTCTAGAGGGTGTGGAGAAAAGGGAAACCTCTTGCACTGTTGGTGGGAAAATAAATTGATCCAGCCACTGTGGAAGATGGTATGGAGTTTCCTTAAAAAACTAGGAATAAAACCACCATATGATCCATCAATCTCACTCCTGAACATATATCCTAAGGAAACCAAAATTGGAAAAGACACATGTATCCCACTGTTTATTGCAGCACTATTTATAATAGCTAGAACATGGAAACAATGTAGATGTCCATCAACAAATGAATGGATAAAGAAGTTGTGGTACAAATACACAATGGAATATTACTCAGCCATAAAAATGAACGCATTTGAGTCAGTTCTAATGAGGTGTATGAACCTAGACCATATTATACAGAGTGAAGTAAGTGAGAAAGAGCAAGATAAATATCAAATACTAATGCATATATACAGAATCTAGAAAAATGGTACTGAATAATTTATTTACAAGGCAACAATGGAGAAACAGACATAGAGAATAGGTATATGGACATGGAGAGAGGGGAGGAGAGGGTGAGATGTATGGAGATAGTAACATGGAAACTTATATTACCATATATAAAATAGGTAGCCAACAGGAATTTGCTGTATATCTCAAGAAACTCCAACAGGGCCTCTGTATCAACCTAGAGGGGTGGGCTGGGGAGGGAGGTGGGAGGGAGGTTTCAAAAGGGAGGGGATATATGTATACCTATGGCTGATTCATGTTGAGGTTTGACAGAAAACAGAAAAATTCTATAAAGCAATTATCTTTCAATTAAAAATAAATTAATTTAAAAATAAATAAATAAATGTTTTTTTTTTAATGGACTTTCTTGAGAAGCAGAGTTCAAAGTGAATTCCTAGTGGCATTGTCAACTTAATTTTTGATATCTCTTGCCAGACATTTAATTCCTATCATAAGAATAGTAAAACTGTAAAGAAGATGCCATCTTTGTTAAAAGATCAAGATAAATCAGCATGGACACTTTCAAAGTTATTGTTATTTTTATAACCTACTCCCAAGTAATAGGCAAAATCTTAGGGGAGTTTCCTGCTAACTGTATACTAGAGGAAAAAAACTTTCTAACAAATATTCATATGAAGAGATAAAACTACGTTTCAGAAAATAACTTATAAATCTTTTGGGTAGAGATTTATAAATCTATAAATCTTTAGGTGTCTTATTTTGGATTCTCACAGCAGTAGACCCAGAAACAGAGATTTTTGAGAGCAAGTGATTTATTTGAGAGGTGGACTCATAGAGCACTAGTAGAGGCGTGGGACCGGAAGAAGATAAGTCGATGGAACCAACCAACTGTGTGTCACCAATCAAAGCTTCAACCTGCTGGGGATTCATAAGAGCCTGTGTCGAACACACACTGACAGTCATCCCACCAAGAGGTGAGATACCTAAGGTGTCTAAATACTGATGTCCATCAGTCACTGGTTGAGGACTGGCTGAGAAGGAGATATTTCCCAACACTCCTGGCTTGACAGAGCACAAGTGCATGGATGGATCGGGCCCCAGAAATCAGAGAAAACCCTCAGGCAAAGAGAAACAGGTGCCCTCTATTGGTTTTCAGGCCTGCATACACTGATACAGTGTTTATATGAGAAAAGAATACATATATCAGGATCAGAGGAGACAGGGAGGTAAAATTGGAGTGAAGAAACAATACAAACACAAATGACATCTTTGAAACAGCAAATTAACACCCTTAGCAGCAAAATGACTTGTGGAATTTTATGAATAGAGATGTCTAATGTTCAATTTATGGTTGTTTATGTTGCCCAGCTGTACACCTTTATTCTGCCACCAGCCCATTTCCAAATTTTCTGCAAAATCTGCTTCACTCACCTTTGTGAGTGAGTCTTCTTTTAAAAATAGAAATTGATAAAAGGTTCAAATTTTATATTTTGTTTCAGTGTGATGTGGAGTTAAGCTAGGACAGTCAAAATGTTGGGATGACACAAATTCTGAAGCTCACAGCCATAGGAAGTCGTGAGGCTATGAGCACTTCAAGATTTTTCATATTTTTTGAGGAGCAAGAGTTGGGATTATTCCATTAAGTGGTTGTTTATGGAAAGCTTATCTACATCTCAAAGGTCAGGAAAGACAGCTAACATGTGAGATGTGCACGGAGTCAATCATTTATTTATCATTGTGCTGGGTTTTTGCTGCTGCACACAGGCCTTCTCCAGCCGCCGTGAGCAGGATCTGCTCTTCAGGGCGGTGCATGGACTTCTGCAGCAGCTTCTCTGACTGTGGCGCACGGGCTCCAGGCACCCAGGCTTCGGTAATCGTGATCTGTAAGCTTAGTTGCCCCATGGCATGTGGAATCTCCCAGACCAGGGATCGAACCCATGTCCCCTGCACTGGCAGGTGAATTTCTATCCACTGTGCACCACGGAAGCCTAGAATCAATGTTTACATCTTAACAATCTGCTCCTCACCACCTGTACTCACCAAGTATTCCCTAATCCACACGTAAGGAGAACAGTGGCTGGACGCTGAATCACCTTCTAAATCTAAAAGGCCAGGTGCCCTTGTGCTGAACCAGATTTCTGCCTTGTCTCTGCAGATTCACATATGAAGCTTCTCTGGTCATCAGTTTCCATCTCTTTTGAAAAAGGAGTTTGAGATATTCAGTGTCTCTCAGTACCTGACTAACTCTTTAAGTTTCTAATTTTGATGTCAAGCATTTACAAACACACAGCATTTAACTGCAGAAAATGTGAAGATTGGGTCAAATCTTATTTATATTATAAGAATGATCTTTGTCCTTTTATTTGCCTTTCTAACAATTTCATCAAAAACTTTCTGATGATTCAGTCAATACTGATTCCCATTAGCTATTTCCTCACTGCATCCTGTCCATCTATCAAGCACTTATCACATATTGTGTTCACGTGCCTCCATAGCATAAACTTCTTAGACAGAGCATTAAAATTTTCTGTCTGTAATCCTAGCATTTAGCATGATTTAGAGCATTTAGTTGTTGTTCTTTAGTCACAAAGTTGTGTCCAAGTTTTTGTGACCCCATGGATTGTAGCCTGCCAGGCTCCTCCGTCCACGGGATCTCCCAGGCAAGAATACTGGAGTGGGTTGCTATTTCCTTCTCCAGAGGATCTTCCCGACTCAGGGATTGAACCCACATCTCCTGCTTGGCATGTGGATTCTTTACCTTGAGCCATTAGGGAAGCCCATTTAGCATGATACTTGGATGTAATAATTAGTTAATAAATACTTATTGAATAAATCAATGAGTAAATGAACGAGTGCCTTCTATCCTGCATAGCTTCTAACACACTTTGATGATGATGCAAATTAATTAAGTTTGTAACAGACTATTTTGCTTAAGACCTTTCAGAATTGCTTAAAAGTATTAGAGAGAGAAAAAAAATCAGTGTAAGAACCTGCTTGGGTGGGGAAAAGTGAGTCTTTTCATCTGTAGGTTGAGACTGTATAGAACTCCTTGTTTTGCATATTCTCAAATGGCAGCACTTAGGGTTTTGCTGTTGCTGTTGTTCAGTCACTAACTCGGGTCTGATTCTTTGTGACCGCATGGACTAGAGCATGCCAGGCTTCCCTGTCCTTCACCATCTCCTGGAGTTTGCTGAAATTCATGTCCATTGTATCGGTGATGCTATCTAACAGTCTCTTCCTCTGCCACAACCTTCTCCTTTTGCCCTCAATCTTTCCCAGCATTGAGGTCTTTTCCAATAAATCAGCTCAGCATCAGGTAGCCAAAGTATTAAAACTTCAGCTTCAGCATCAGTCCCTTCAATGAGTATTCAGGGTTGATTTCCTTTAGGGTTGACTGGTTTGATTTCCTTGCTGTCCAAGGGACTCTCAAGAGTCGGCTCCAGCACCACAGTTCAAAGGCATCAGTTCTTTGGTGCTCAGCCTTCTTTACAGTCCAACTCTCTCACACCGATACATGACTACTGGAAAACCCACAGCTTTGACTATATGGACCTTTGTCAGCAAAGAGATCTCTCTGTTTTTTAATGGTCCAACTCTCACACCCAAAGAAGGAGAAAAAGTGGAAGCAGTGACAGATTTCATTTTCTTGGTCTCCAAAATCACTGCAGACAGTGACTGCAGCCATGAAACTAAAAGACCCTTGCTTCTTGGAAAGAAAGTTATTAGAAACCTAGATAGCTTTTTAAAAAGTGAAGACATCACTTTGCTGACAAAGGACTGTATAGTCAAAGTTGTGTTTTTTAAAGTAGTCATGGAAGGATGTGAGAGATTTAGTTTACACTGTCTTTTAATTTCTAAATTACATATAACACAGAAGATGCTTTATTCTGAAATTCCATTTCAAGATACATGAGAGGAAAGCAGAGACTGGCTTTAACTCATTTAAGTTTATTGCTATCATTAAACATTCATTGAGAGCCTGGGTGTTCATTGGAAGGACTGATGTTGAAGCTGAAACTCCAATACTTTGGCCACATGATGCGAAGAGCTGACTCATTTGAAAAGACCCTGATGTTGGGAAAGATTGAGGGCAGGAGGAGTGGGGGACGACAGAGGATGATTCACTGACTCAATGGACATGGGTTTGGGTAGACTCCGGCAGTTGGTGATGGACAGGGAGGCCTGGCATGCTGCAGTTCATGGGGTCACAGAGAGTCGGACACAACTGAGTGACTGAAATGAACTGAACTGAACTGAACTGAGAGCCTAGTTTGAGTCAGACTTTTTCTAAGGGTTTCAGAAAATACGTATCAGAAATGCTGGCTCTTGCCATCAAGGGATATCATTAAAGTGGGACACTGGATCATAGAGTCAATATATATACACACACCTAAAGCAGCACACAATATGTGCTCAATAAAATATGGACCATACGTTCCACAGGGCTTCAGAGGACTGAGGGGGTCTGACCAGGGCTGAGGCATCCACAATAAGGACAGGAGGTGGTTCGTGAACTTAGATATTGGGTCAGCACATCAGAAAGGTGAGTGGTAAACACATAGGAAGAAGAGATGCACGTAGGAACTTTAGCAGACTCAAACTACAGCCTAGGACTGAAGCCTACATGTTCATTCTGTGAAATAATTCTAACATTTGCTATTGTGTAAAATCACCAGTAAAATTCTAGCTAGTAAATTCCTCTCAGGAATAACTTTATGGTGATGTCAAATCATACACGTCAGTCAACAGCTATAGGGCTTCTTAAGAGTTCTATGCACCTAAATTTACACCTAGATGTCTTCCCTCCCTGCTTTTCAGTCATCTGTAATCATTACAACACCAACTATTAATACCATGGAGAGACAAGGAAGAGAGAGTAGGAAATATTGCATAGAAGTTATAGGGGAGAAAAAATAATTTTCTCTCCACCCTCATGGGTTCTTGGCTGAGATCCCTATAATAAAAGACAAGAGAAAAACAGAAGTTTATTAACATGTATACCTCATGTTTACATGGGAAATACCCATCAAAAAATGATTAACTCCTCAAGGTGGCTTATAATTCAGGATTAAATGGTATCTTAACAAAGAAGTGGAGAGGAAATGTAAGCATCTCAGGGAGAATAAAGGAGTTTTAGGAAAGATTACTGGGTCCTTAAGGCATGGATGGGAGGAGACAGTGAAGGGCAGAGGAGTCTGCCGTGCTGCAGTCAGTGAGGTCACAAAGAGTTGGACACCTCTTAGTGGTTGAACAACAATGAGTAATAATTTGTGACAAAATTTGCCTGGGTGTAATCCAGTGTACTCTCTTGTGATGAGTGAATCTTTCCTGATTGAGGAAATTAATGTGGCATGATTGTAAGACAATGAGTTCCTTTGGAGGATCTTTCTCTAGGCAGATAGAAGACTTCAGCATCAGCTGTTTTTCAAGTGCCTATAGCACAAAAATTTAATACACAAAAGCAGCAGATTTGGGGGTAATGTATTCTGCTACCCTTCAGGATCAAGGACTCTGATTTTAGACACAGATAGATTTGGATTTGAATTCCAGTTCTGACATCACTCACTGCATGGTGTATCCCTACACAAGTTAATAAAGAGTACCTAAAATCTCAGTTTCTTCTTCACAAAATAAGGGTGATGATAGTGTTTATCTTATAGAATTAGTGTGAGGGTTCAGCATGTGAAACTGTTTAAAGGACTTAACACAGTGTTTGTGCTCAGTAAGCAGTTGTAATTTTTATTGTTGTTAGGACTTACATGGCTATACAACTTGCAGTGAAGTAGAAAAATGATTGTTAAAAGAAGATATATGTTTAAGCAAAACATTATTCCTAATATTCATTTTGGCTCTGGCTCTATTTAATTTTCTCTCCTGTCTCATCATCAAGACTTTAGAGATCAAAAATCCCCACTATCCCTTTAATATAATTCCAACTATAAGAAGCATATAAGTTAAGTCAGTCACCATTTCAGATATAAGAATGGCATCACCAAGGTTAGAAGAATTGGAATTTTCATGGCACCAACTTGCATTTGTAGCATCTATCATTATACCTATTTCTCCCTGCCTTGGTATTTTTAATATTTCATCACTGCACCATTTTTCTTTATATATGTGACATTTAATTTTTGCAGGGTAAATACAATCCAGTAGGCATATTTCTTCCTTATAGAACTTATCTTCAATTTTATAAAAGAATATTAAAGCTAAAATGCACTCAGATATTGTCAGGGCAGAAAGCTTTTTCCTTCTTCCCTTCTAATTTCTTTGGTTGGTCTAACAATCAAATTGATATAATATAGACTAGCAGGAGAACAAATTTAATTATGTATGTATGGCATTTCAATGTATGACAAAAACCACTGCAATGTTGTAAAGTAATTAGCCTCCAACTAATAAAAATAAATGGAAAAAAAATAATAATTATGTATGTATGGGAGCCCCACAAAGATATGCATACTCCAAGGCAGGCAAGCGATTGAGGCTTATCTGCCATCCTGAGCTAAGAAGGAAGAAGTAGAGATCCATAACTTTGATGGAGAGGAAGACAACTCATAGATGAAAAGAACGAATGTTTGGTAAATACACGTTTGCCATGCTGTGCAGATAGATAAGTCTTTCTAATATGGAAAGTCATCTCTGGTAATACATTTCTTCCTGGGATAGGTCAGCTATACAAATACTTTTAAGTAGTTAAGGGAGAGGTAAAAAACTTTTCCTAAGTCGGCTGAGTCTTAAATGCCTTCAGCTCAAAGCAATCCAGGTGTCAAAGTGGCGCATTTTGTGGTGGCATATTCTGCTCCTCAATGTCATCTAGTCTAACTCAGTCCTTTTACACAGAAAGAACTGGGGCTCACAGAAGTTAAGCCCCGTATCACATGGACTTGCAAAACATGTTGGTTGACTGAAGGAATAAAGGCTAAAGTTAAATTCCTATTACCCGCCTTTGAAACTAATCTTTCTGCTGCTGCTGCTGCTGCCGCTAAGTCGCTTCAGTCGTGTCCAACTCTGTGACCCCACAGACGGCAGCCCACCAGGCTCCTCCGTCCATGAGATTTTCCAGGCAAGAATACTGGAGTGGGTTGTCATTGCCTTCTCCTCTTCTTTCTGCTACTTCAGCAATAATAAATAAGTTAAATAAAATTTTTGCAGCTAGTCTTTCTAGAGGGCATTTAGGCCTTTACATGTGAATATCTCTTTAACTTTAATCATAGGTGACCAATCAAGACTCATAGAAACAAACAAAACCTCATTTTGGCTTGGCTGTATTTAATTTTCTCCTCTCTCTCATTATCAAGGCTTTGTAGTTCTAGAGAATCTATTTTTAAAAAAAAATCGCTTTCCTTTGACCTGGAATCTGTGGGAATATTCAGAAAGACAGTGAATTTTGAAGGTTGCCACTATCTGCTTTATTCAAGACTCTGAGTTAAATAAGTCATCTATACTAAACACCAGGTTCTCAGGAATCTTTTAACATATTTAAGACCCTCTTTGAACTGTATTCCAAAGGCTCATAAATGTATTTGAAGCTTCCTGGCTTTTATCTTAAAGCAAGTGTTTAAAAATGGACAAACTTTCTCCTTGGGCTGGAGTGTCAGTTAATACATTGTGGTAAAACTCATCTAGTCATTCTAGCATGTAATTTTTCAGCATGCTTCTTGCATCTTTTTCTGTCCATCCTTAGCTTTGTGTCATTCAATACTGATTGGGAGGCTTTTCCTGATTATCCAGCTCCATCACTGCCAGCACTTCATGGAATTTGTGGAATTCTAGGGATGTTATCATTAGCACTCAAATACAGAATCATTTTAATCAGCAACTGAAATTAGTTCCAGACCTTGAGCATAAGGAAGAAAGATATTTGCAGACAAATAGGCCTCCTGTGGCTGTTCAGTGAAGGGCTGGTTTAGAGTTTCTGCATTCTTCTATAATTCATGGTGCAAATTTATGGCTACTGTGTTCTGCCTGGAATGAGGAAATTCCCTGTCTGTGTTTATGAGGAAGGTTGCTTACCATGGTGATGCCTGATTAAATTTTATTGAATTAATAAGATGAACAAGTCTCAGTGCCCTGAAAGCTTGAATATTCAGATACCATGTACAGTCTTGCACAAGGTCAGGATAAGGACAGATGCTGTAATCCATTATGCCTGTCAGCTTGATCTTTATTCTGCATTGACCTTCAGTCTCTACTACCATCCCAAGCTCCAGACATGTGCTCCCAACCTGTTTCCTGAGTTAGAAGTCACCAACAAAGATCTTATCCAATTATTTATTATTTTAAAAATATAGGTTCCTTCTCATTCCTGTCTGCTTCAGACAACAATAATGTGTCCAACTTTAAACTTACTCCTCCAAATCTGCCCTGTTGACCAGTTACATCAGGCACCCATAGTAGCTATGTTCTCTCTCTCCTCACTCAGTCTGCTACAAAACTCTCTGAGGTATAAACTCTAATATCTCTTCAGTACATCTCTCCTATCCATCCCCATGGCCATGAACCATGTTCGTCGATGTACAAACTGTCTCCTGAGCTATAAGAACTGTATTGCAATTGTTCTACCTTTACCTATTGTTAGCTTATATAAATTCACACTGGTAATTTTTTGAGAATCTACTTTTTACTAAACACTGAAAAACTATTTTCACAGTTAAATCAATAAAATATAGAAGAAAAACCCCTTCTTATAATAATCAATATTAATCAACCACATGGTTTAATAGGATCAAGATCTTGGAATATTTACATTAACATTATTACTCTAGGAAAGCCTCAACCCCAAGGTAAAGTTGCAAATAATGTTATTACTTGCCTAAAAAACTATCCTAAAATCCATTTGCTTGAATAACAATCTACTCAACTAGGCCCATCTCCAGACAATAGACTCCTAGCCAGAATTCACAGAGTAGCTGAGAAATTTGCCTCTATACACTGGAACCAAACTGAATCTCAGAGACAGAATTTGGGATGAAGCAGAAAAGAATAGTTTTATTGCTTTGCCAAGCAAAGGGAGCCCAGCAGGTTGATGCCCTCAAAACTGTCCCAAGCTGGGGGGTGTTATGAGGAGTTTTATAGTCAGGGCTGTTGGTAAAGGTCAGGTAGCTGGCAGGGCCTGCCTTGTTCCAATCCAAGGATCATCTGGGGTGTGATGGCCTCCTGTTGTTCTTCACTGAACTGGGACCCTCTCTCTGGAGACAAGAATACTTCATCAAGCAGTTAACATCTTCCATTTGGTGGAGGTTTTAGTTCTGCAGAAGAGATCAAATATATCATTGTGTATATCCCTTGAGAAGGGATCGGGACCCTCCCCAAGGCTGCACCATGTTCTCTTGACTGCTCCTTCCTTGTCTCCACATCCCTTCCCTTCCCTGATTAATAACTGTTCGAACTTGCCCTTTGAAACTTAGGGAACATCCTGGAAGCTGAGTGAAGCCTGATTCCTGCAAACAAAATACAGGGGATACAGAAAGATTTTTGTACCCAGGAGCCCCACAGGGTCCTACTCAGGTTCCATAGTCCTTATGGTATAATAAAAAGTATATCTAGTCTTTAGTCTCACTTTCTTGCAACTAGTGAAGCTGCTCAGTCATGTCCAACTCTTTGTGACTCCATGGACTGTAGCCTACCAGGCTCCTCCGTCCATGGAATTTTCCAGGCAAAAGTACTGGAGTGGGTTGCCATTTCCTTCTCCAGGGGATCTTCCTGACCCAGGGATTGAACCCAGGTCTCCTGCATTGCAGGCAGACACTTTACTGTCTGAGCTACCTAGGAAGCCCAAGGAGCTCCTAAATCCCTTGCTGCTGCTGCTGCTAAGTCGCTTCAGTCGTGTCCGACTCAGTGCGACCCCATAGACGGCAGCCCACCAGGCTCCCCTGTCCCTGGGATTCTCCAGGCAAGAACACTGGAGTGGGTTGCCATTTCCTTCTCCAATGCATGAAAGTGAAGTTGCTCAGTCGTGTCCGACTCTTAGAGACCCCATGGACTGCAGCCTACCAGGCTCCTCCATTCACGGGATTTTCCAGACAAGAGGACTGGAGTGGGGTGCCATTGCCTTCTCTGAACCTAAATCCCTCAGGAACTCCTAATTCCCTGAGTGATAAGAGTGTCTTTTGTTGTCCATATGAGTCCTTTTCAACTATACTAAAGTTTGCACTAAGGAGGTTATGGGGTGCTCAGAATAACTTCAGGATGGGGACTGGTCACCAGAGAAACCAACCACATGATGAAATGGTCAGAATTTTCAGCTCTGTCCCCAGACTTCTTCTATGGGAGGATTAGGGACTGGAAATTGAGTGCAATTATCTGGCCAAAGATTTGGTCAGTCATACCCATGTCATGAAACTCCATATAAAAATCCAGGAACAATGAGGTTAAGAGAAATTCCTTGTTGATGAACACATTGATGTGTTGGGATGTGGAGTACCCAGAGAGGCATGGAAATTCTGTCTTCTTCCCCCAGAACTTGCCATATGCATTTCTTCATGTGGCTATTTAGTCATTCCTTTTATAATATACTGGCAATTAATAAGCATAGTGCTTTTCTTCATCTTGTGAGTCATTCTAGTGCATTATCAAACCTGAGTTAGAGTTGGAGAAACTCTTAAATGTGTGTGCTGTGCTTAGTCACTTAGTCGTGTCCAACTCTTTGCAACCCTATGGATTGCAGCCCATTAGGCTCCCCTCCGTGGGATTTTTCAGGCAATACTGGAATGGGTTTCCATTACCTCCTTCGGGGGATCTTCCCAACCCAGGGATTGAACCTGCATTCCCTGTCTCTTGCATTGTAGTCATTCTTTACCCACTGAGCCATCAGGGAATCCCAAATCTGTAGTCAGCCCAGAAGAGGAACAAGCAGATTGGGGATACCAGAGACTTGCAGCTGGTGTCTGAAATGGGAGAAGTGTTGTGCCCTTTAAACTGTAGGGCCTGTGATGACTCCAGGTAACGTCAGAATTTAATTGAATCGCAGGACACAGGGCTAAGTGTCAAAGAATTCTTGTTGGAATGGAGCTCTCTTCTCAGAACAATAGATTGCTCAATTGGGCAAACGACTTACTTGCCAAACTACTGTTTATTCATGAAAATGTACTTCACAGAGTCCAAAAGTCTGGGTGGGATGATCTGAGAGAATAACATTGAAACATGTATATTATCAAGTGTGAAACAGATCACCAGCCCAGGCTGGATGCATGAGACAAGTGCTCAGGGCTGCTGCACTGGGAAGACCCAGAGGGGTGGGATGGGGAGGGAGGTGGGAGGGGGGATCAGGATGGGGAACATATGTAAATCCATGGCTGATTCATGTCAATGTATGGCAAAAACCACTATAATATTGTACAGTAATTAGCCTCCAACTAATAAAAATAAATGAAAAAAAAAAAGAAAATGCACTTCAAAATCTAACCTTCCCTATGTCCACCAATTTGAAACTATACTTGGAACTTTACCTAATCTCAGGTCCTAGGTATTGAAATACCAATGTAACTAACCCCTAGACATAAATATCCATCTTTGTCCTTCCCCAGATGTTGACCACTGAGTCAAAGTGGTGTTTTTTCCCCTTGCAGTGGGAAAATCACTTGACTCTGCTTAATCTGTGGGTTATTTTGGTGGTATTTTTAGAGAGTTAGCAGTTAACAAATCCTATGAAGAAAGTATCATTACTATCCTCATTTTAAAGAAATGAAAGCCGAGTCAGAGATTCATTAGGAATGAATATAGTCACATACCCGCTAAATGATCAGGCTAATATGGCTCCAAATTCCGGCTTTTTAACCCTTAAGATGTACTTGCCAAATCTCAGTGCACCCTTAGCTCTCTGCCAAGGGGAACTGCACTTGTATTTTCTTACACAATAACTTCTGACACTGAGAAAAATCTCACTGTTTGGAGATTAGAGTTAGAAAAGAGGATGGATAAGGCGCAGGACTCCATAAAGATGGTGGAGACAGTGATAACCTAGCCATCTAGAATAGGCCACCAGACAGTAGTCCACATGAAGTGAAGTGAAGTGAAAGTGAAAGTCGCTCAGTCGTGTCCGACTCTCTGCGACACCATGGACTATACAATCCATGGAATTCTCCAGGGCAGAATACTGCAGTGGGGAGTCTTTCCCTTCTCCAGGGGACCTTCCCAACCCAGGGATCAACCCCAGGTCTCCTGTATTGCAGGCAGAATCTTTATCAACTGAGTCACAGAGAAGCCCAAGAATACAGGAGTGGGTAGCCTATCCCTTCTCCAGCAGATCTTCCTAACCCAGGAATCGAACTGGTGTCTCCTGCATTGCAGGCAGATTCTTTACCAACTGAGCAATGAGAGAAGCCCATAGTTCACATGACTTGCTGGCAATTCATTTTCAAAAGATAGATGAAAGCAGAGATAAATTTTTATCTTTTCCTAATCCTAGCTGCCTAAAAGGAGGCACTTGGTAAAATGGAAGTGTCAGAGCTATTGCTTTTCATTAGTTCCTAGCTTTGTGTGTGTCCAGTTACCATGGATATTAATAAAGTTTTATCCTTGCCATTCCAGGTAATACAGGCTATCTCCCTAATGGTGTAAGCTAGTTCAAATTGAATTTCTGTCACTTGCAAACCAAAAGAGTCTTTAGCTAATTCAGAAGATAACAGAAATCTTGAAAGAAAATTGATGGATGAAAAATAATTTTGTATTATTTTGCAAAGATGAAAGGAAATTACTCATTACCACTTTACTTTTGAATTGTCCATTAGACAAAAATGACCTTCAAATTAGCATGATCCAAGAGTATGTTTTGAGTTGATTTATTTTTAATTGGAGGATAATAGTTTTACAATATTGTGTTGGTTTCTGCCACACATCAACATGAATCAGCCACAGAGATACATATCTCCCCTCCCTCATGAACCTCCCTCCCACCTCCCACCCCATCCTACCCCTCTATCTTGTCACAGAGCAGTAGGCTCCAGCTACCCACATCATACAGCAAATTTCCACTGGCTATCTATTTTGCATATGGTAATACATATGTTTTGATGCTCCTTTCACAGTTTGTCCCACCCTCTCCTCCCCTTACCACGTCCACAGGTCTGCTCTCTATGTCTGCATCTCCTCTGCTGCGCTGCAAATAGGTTCACCAGTACCAGGTTTCTAGCTTTCATCAGAAGTATTTAAAATTCAAAACAGTGAGGTGATAATGAGACAGCACTTAATTTCTTTATCTAAGGATAGGAATCCAGATCCTGACAGAATACACATTAGGACCCTGAAAGTAATGGCAGACCAGTTTATTATTGCCACCCCCAGAAGCATCATTTCAGCAACCCTGGAGCAAGAATAAGAACCTTGGGCATAGCCTGACCCTTACACTTGGCTGCAGGAAAGGAGTTTGCAGACATTTCAGAAAAAAATTGGACATGCTCTTGTGGTCTGAGACTCTAAAAAGGCAGCATTTCAGGGTGAATTTGAAACCCTAAATTTGGTTGATTCTGTGTCCATTTTCCAAAGTATCCCAATGAAGAGAAAAGGAGTTTGATGCTAAATTAGAAAATGATTTCTATACACAGGTCACCTTGTTCCTTTTGTTACATATTTCGGTTATTGATCCAAATGAAGTCATCAGTGACAACATATCAAGTTTGTAGATGACATATAGCTGATATCTGTCAGCATTTCATAGGAGAGAATTAGAATTCAAACTGACAAGTCAGTATTAGAATAGCCTTAATCAACAAGATGACATTTAAAATCCATTGCCCATTGACATTACCCTAAATAATACCCACATCATCTCTCATTTGGATGACTGCAGCCTCTCATCGTTAATGAACCAATTTCAGATTTGCTCACCTGATATGAAACAAAGCCAGTCTACAGACACCAGGTTATGGTGAAGGAAATTACATATTTATCTGCAGGATGCAAAGCAAGGAGAGTGGGTAGCTAATGATAAAAAGACCTGAACTTCATGGCTTTTGGGAAAAGGTTTTTATTTTTTAATTCCATTTCTTTATTTTTAGTTGGGGATAATTGCTTTACAATGTTGTGTTGGTTTCTGCTATACAACATGAATCAGCTGTAAGTATACATATACGCCCTCTCTCTCTCGGTTCCTGCCCTCTCCTCCTCCAATCCCACCCCTCTAGGTCATCACAGAGCCCCGAGCTGAGCTCCCTGTGATATACAGCTGCTTCCCACTAGCTAGCTATTTTACACTTGGTAATGCATGTACATCAAGGCTACTCTCTCAGTTTTTCCCCCTCTCTTCTCCCTGCTTTGTCCACAAGTCTATTCTGTACATCTTCATACAGAATGTACATTCCTACCCTGCAAACAGGTTCGTCAGTACCATTTCTCTAGATTCCATATACACACATTAGTACATGATATTTGTTTTTCTCTGGGAAAAGACTTTTAAAAGCAACATTAAATGTGAGGTTGAAGAGCACATGGTCAGTTCATTGACATTTTCAGGTTGGTTGTTAAGGTGATAGGGTATCTTAATAGGTTTTGGGTATCTTAATCATCAGCCTCTGGTTCCAATCAGTCTGGAGTCTATGTGCTTGCAGTCAGCAGTTTCTATCAGGTGGGGTCCTGGTTTCTGTAAAACAAGTCAAAGATAGGCCTCAGACCATTATCTGCATCTGTTGAGGAAGAACTGGGGGGCCTCTGACCCTGTTTTATGGCTGAACTATTGTTCAATCTCTTATTACCTTTCTTGTTTGACCACTTTCTTTTATTTCAGCATTTTCTACCACTCTAATTATTAATGGCTTGAGTCCACCCTTTGGAACTCAGAGAAGGCCTTAGAGACTATAGCTTTCTCTATAAACAAGAAGCAAGGGGCATAGATGGGGTCTGTCCCTGGGAAGGCCCTGCAGGCCCATGCTCAGTTTCATAACCTCACTCCATCCTTACCTATGGCTTATACCTTTATACCTTACTCTGCTACAATCCCAGAAAGTTCTGTGGTTTGTTTTTTTTTTTAATACAATCTGATTACGCTTCTCTCATACTTTCAAAACTTCCAGTATGCCACCATTTCCTACAGGCCAAAATCTGAAGCTTATTTGCACAAGGCAGTTTAGTCTAATCTATCATTCCAGTTTTGCACCAAATGATATCCTTTGAATGTCTCCTTCTATGTAACCAAGCAGGCAACCCCTCAAACAGAGCTGCACTTCCATCCCTGCAACTTTTTCCACACTTTGCTCCTGTAGCTCATGGTCTCATAGCCTTCTCCACTTGGGAAATACATTCATCCTTCAAAATGGGACAGGCTGCCTCTGCCCAGTGACATTTCTTTGCTCCTTCAGCCTGTTAGTTGGCCATGCCCTCCACTCAGCACATTTTTTAGTCTATATTTTAATACTTATGCATGGTAAGTCTGTCTTCTTGCCTGTGTCATGAGTCCTTCCAGGAAAGGGATTAGATGATTTTTATATGACTCAGTCTGAACACTCGGATTTGATTTCTAATTCTTCCATTTTCTAACTGGTTGACTTCGGTCAACTTACCTAATCCTTCTTTGCCTCAATTTCATCATTTGTGAAATGGGACTAATAATAGTGCCTAACTCATAGGATTATTATATGGATTAAATGAGCCAGAATGTATCTGGCTTTGCTGGAAAGTGGAAGTGTCAGTCACTCAGTGGCCAACACTTTGCTACCCCATGGACTGCAGCCACGCAGGCTCCTCTGTCCGTGGGATTCTCCATGCAAGAATTCCGGAATGAGCAGCCATTCCCTTCTCCAAGGATCAAACCCAGGTCTCCTGCATTGCTTGCAGATTCTTTACCATCTGGGCCACCAAGGCAGGAGACCTGGGTTCGGTCCCTGGGTCAGGTAGATCCCTTGCAGAAGCGAATAGCTATCCATCCAGTATTCTTGTTTGGAGAAAGAATCCCATGGATGGAGGACTCTGGCAGGCTGCAGTCCATGGGGTTGCAAAGAGTCAGACATAACTGAGTGACTGACACTGACTGACTTTGCAGGCATGCCTTCAAATCCCTCTGTCTCACTCTCTGACCAAGAGCTTCTTTGAATCTTTATCTGTGTTTTGGTAGGGGCTGGAAAAGTGCTAGTAAAAATACCTCTCAAAGTACTAGTGAGAAAGCAGATATGGGAGAGATTACACTCTAAAGAAAACTTACAACAAAGACTTTGATATGTAGCCTTGCCATGAAGGAATGAATAAAATTAATCAACCGTCTAATAAGGGCATGCATAGAGGAAAGAAAAAGATGAAATAAATATGAATATGAAAAAGCCTGAAGATGCAAAAGACTTAAGTTTCAGCAAAAATAACAATATAATATGCAAGCATCATTTCAAAATTGTGACACTTTGAGTGTTATGTAGAGTCAGTTATTTTACTTTATAATAGAAATATAAGCTCATGTTTATTGAGTACTTATCACACATAGAAGCATTCCAAATTCTCTGTATTTATTATCTCATTAAATCTTCACAACAACTCTGTTTCAAATGAGGAAATAGCATCAAGAAGTTAAGTAAATTGCTCAAGGTCATACAACTGGTTAGAGGCTGAGTTGGGAATTGAATCAAAGCAGACTGGGCTCTTAGGCACTAGTTGCAATTCAAATGCATGTGAATCATGTATTCATTAAGAAATTTCAAGTGCTTCAGAAAATGCACAGCTGTTAATGAGTAGGTGCCAGCCCCAAAATATGCAGCCAAAAATTCTCAGGCTTTAAGTTAATATAAGCCTCAAATGAAACAATTTATTTCCAAACCTCTAAGGTCAAATCATGTAAAATATCAGTATTCAGGTATACTTGGAATTTTCTGATGGTCGTTGTGTGTAATAGAGAAGGAGGAAGGGGAAATGAAAGGGAGGGAAGAGAGAACAAAGAAGATTCACAATCTCAACATAATTCTTCCAAAAGCTGCCTCCTATCTGACACAATAAGAAGCCTCAAGCTAAGCAGCAGCCATTAAAACTAAAGTTGTTTCATTTCACCAATTCACTTCAACAAATGCTAATTGAGTATTATTAGGCGAATAAGTGCTGCTGATTTGGGAGCACAGAGATTCTCAGTCTCCAGAAAGGGAAAGTAATGAATAGACCAAATGGCACTCTGCGAGTCCTGTGATGAAGGGACTGAAAGGAGAAGGGGCAGATGAAAGCTCCTGGGCCTCTGGAGATCTCCCTGAAGAAGCCTATCCCTGAGCCAAGACTTTGAGACTGTGGTGAAGGAGCCAAGGAGAGCCAAGCAGTGGCGACACCAGTGGGGGCGGGTTTCCTTCAGGGCAGAGAGAACAGACTCCGAGCAAAGGCCACCAAGCTCCCTGCTGCAAAGTGTTCTGTAGCAGTACCTGTTCTGCCACAGGCTTGAGTGCCTGCTGATTTTGCACTATGCCCAAAGCTTTCATAAAGAAAGGGATGAGCCTGTTTGTGGGTTACTCCCATTTGAGCATGGAGAAAATACAGCTTTGCATATTTTCCTCCTATTTTGTCCCCTTCCCGTCCTCTCCTTCACTGCTGCATGCAATCTTTGTCTAAACTGATTATGGAAGAAAGCAAATTTCTGTATAAGGTGTTTATGGACTTTTTCTATTGCATATACATTAAAATCCTTCAGAGAGATTTTTTGTAACTGGAATATGCATACTTGACCTGCTCTAACCTGTGAGTGCTATTTAGGGTCACAGCAATGGCTTCACATTTCTTTCTTGAGGGACTTGTATCTGCAATAGAAAACTTAATTCTGGTACTAATTATCCAAGGATCTTTAGGTGCTTATATATTTTTAACAACAAAATTCATAATTCTCTTCATTGGGCCATAAGTCTTTATACGTACATCTATGTTCTGTGCAATGTAACATTTGAGACTGAATTCTTGAAATTCTGTAGAGTCGTTTGTTCTGAAGTTGGGCTTATCTAAAGTAACTTAATATATACTCATATCCAGTGTAATCTGTGGCAGAATTTTTGAAATACTAAACTGTGTTTTTACAAGTGTAGTGGACATTTGTTGGTTTGCTTTCCTCCATCCTTTGACTGTGTGGATCACAACAAACTGTGGAAAATTCTTCAAGAGTTGGGAATACCAGACCACCTTACCTGCCTCATGAGAAATTTATATGCAGATCAAAAAGCAAAGCTAAAACCAAACATGGAGCAACAGACTAGTTCAAAATTTGGAAAGGAGTACATCAAGGCTGAATATTGTCACCCTGCTTATTTAACTTCTATGCAGAGTACATCATGCGAAATGATGTACTGGATGAAGCACAAGCTGGAATCAAGATTGCCAGGAGAAATATCAATAACCTCAGATATGCAAATGATACCACCGTTATGGCAGAAAGTGAAGAAAAACAAAAGAGCCCCTTGATGAAGATGAAAGAGGAGAATGAAAAAGCTGACTTGAAACTCAACATTCAAAAAATGAAGATCATGGCATCCAGTCCCATCACTTCATGGCAAATGGATAGGAAACAATGGGAACAGTGAGCAACTTTATTTTCTTGGGCTCCAAAATCACTGCAAATGTTGACTGCAGCCACAAAATTAAAAGATGTTTACTCCTTGGAAGAAAAGCTATGACAAACCTAGACAGAGCATTAAAAAGCAGAGACGTTACTTTGTTGACAAAGGTCCCTCTAATCAAAGGTAAGATTTTTCCAGTAATCATGTGGATATGAGAGTTGGACCATAAAGAAAGCTGAGTGCTGAAGAATTGATGCTTTTGAACTGTGATGTTGGAGAAGGCTCTTGAGAGTCCCTTGGACTATGAGGAGATCAACCAGTCAATCCTAAAAGAAATCAAACCTGAATATTCTTTGGAAAGACTGATGTGGAAGCTGAAACTCCAATACGTTGGCTACCTGATGTGAAGAACTGACTCATCAAAAAAGACCCTGCTGTTTGGAAAGATTGAACGCGGGAGGAGAAGGGGACGACAGAGGACGAGATGGTTGGATGGCATCACCAGCTCGATGGACATTAGTTTGAACAAGCTCTGGGAGCTGGTGTTGGACAGGCAAGCCTGAAGTCCTGCAATCCATGGGGTCACAAAGGGGCAGACACAACTGAGCAGCTGAACTGAACTGAAATTTCCTCCATCGGTTTTGCTCATCTCCTTTCATAAGAGCCCTGAGATCTTTATTTCGGTATCCCTCAACATACAGTGACTCAGCAGTAAAAAATCTGCCTGCAATGCAGGAGACATAAGAAATGTGGTTCCATCCATGGGACAGGAAGCTCCCCTGGAGTAGGAAATGGCAACCCACTCTCGTAATCTTGCTGGAAAATCCCATGAACAGAGGAGTCTCGTGGGCTACAGCCCATGGGGTCACTTTTTGTGACCAGACATGACTGTGTGACTGAGCGCACACACACACACGCACGCACAAAATACAATATACTTGACATGTAGTTGACTCCTTATCCAGCTTTAGGAATGGCCTTGATAGTTGTAATCTAATGAAGGTGATCTATTCTCCTTGTCACCATAAGCCCAGACTTAAGTAAATCAATGTATGGCATCCCTCAGGGTAGGATAATTGATTCACAAAAGGGCATATCACCAATTTATTCCATAAAATTTAAGGGAAGTTTTCTGAGGGGAATATGGGAAAGAAAATGCTTTCCTCTTCTGAGAATATCAGTAGAGGAGACACCCTCTCTCCTTCTGGTTTACATATGATGTGAATGCAAATCCTGAAACTACAGCAGCCATTTTGCTGTCTTGAGAGAACTGGCCTGAGAATTATGATAATATACTGAGGTGGGCAGAGCTGAGAATCACTACAGACAAATAGAGCTGGTACCAAACCATGCCTGATGCCTGAACTAAATGTGCTTTTTTTTCTTTTATGAACTGGTATATCTCTTCTCAAAAATTTTGTTAGTTTTCAAAAACACATTTTACTTGCAACCAAGGCACATGCTATTCATAAGAAAACTGCCTCAATTAATATAGCCATCACAAAATGGCAGGTTCTATTTAACCAAATGACAATGGATTCATATGTGTTATTACTTTATTTCACAGAAAGTAACAACTTTCTGTGAATGAGGAGGGTTATTTTTATTTTCACTTTATAGACAACAAATAGCATCCATGACTATCACAAACTAACAGTAACAGCAAATTTTAGGTTTTCAAATTATTGATCAAGAGTTTTTCGTATGAGAAATATTTCTTAAAAGTAGGTATACATGAAGTTGGAATTTTGGGAAAATGAGCATAGAATCTGGTAGTCCAAACTTCCTTTCACCACACTCCTTATTTGCATGATCCCTGGAAAAGTTATACTGTAATTCTCATCTTTGTCTACATGTGTCTTATCCACCCCCCCCCCACCTACTCCTACTTCTTTTAAGGTGTTTTCTTTGTCGGATTTTCTGCAGTTTGAATATGATGTACCTAAGTGTGGGGTTTGTTTTTGTTTGGTTATTTGGTTCTTTTCATAGGTGTTCATGTTTGCTTGGGGTATTTATCCTGAGCTTCCCAGGTCTGTCCTGTGTTGTCTGTTATTAATTTTGGAAGGTTTCTGGCCACTATTACTTCAAATATCTCTCCTGTTCTGTTCTTTTTTTCCTCTTAATGTTAAAATTGCATGTATGGCCCACCTTTTGATAATGTTGCACAGTTCTTAGTGCTCTGTATTTTCATTATTTTTTCTCTTTGCATAAAAATTAGGGGTATTTCTATTGACCCATTTCAAGTTGACTTATTCTTTCCTCAGCAATGTCAGGTCTACTGAAGAGCCCATCAAAGGCATTCTTTGCTTCTGTTACTGTTCTTTTTATTCCTAACATTTCCTTTTAATTCTATCTTAGTGTTTCCATCTCTCTGCTTATATTATACATCAGTTTTTTCATGTTATTTTTTCCATTAGAATCTTTAACATAGTAATCATAATTATTTTAAATTCAATATCTTAAATGGTCTGATAACAATAACATCTAATAATGCTAATAAATATCTCATGAATCTGGTAATTGCAGTCACATCTACTTCTGGTTTTGATGATTGTTTTGTCTTTTCAGACTGCCTTTTTTGGCCTTTGGCAAGACTTGTCATGTATTGTTGCAAGCTAGACATGCTATTTATGTAATAGACGCTGAGGAAAATAGACCTAGTATGAGAATTTGTGTTAATCTGATGAGGAGTGTGGCTGTGTTTGATATTTGTTGCAGCTGTGTTAAAAGCTCTAGATCCCTGTAGTGGCCTTCTTTCTGTCTCATCTCTAGGTTCTCGGTCCTTCCCATGTACTCCACTCAGAGGAACTCCAGCCTGCAGCCCTTTCAGCTTAAATCCACTGTTATTATACAGGGACCAACATGGTGTGATGGTAGAGTATGAAGGAGAGGGAGTATTCTATCAGCTTTAGAGTAAGTCTCAGCTTTCCAGTGGGCCCATCTCTGGGCTGTGGCCTCCAAAGCACTTTTCATCCTCGTCCAGTGGAACAGCTCTCCCCACCCATCTCTCTACTACCCTCCTTGTCTGCAGGATTCCCAAACTACTTCCTTGAAGACTTGCCTCTTTTGACTGTGTCTCCACAACCCTCTCCCAACAGAAGGATCTGTGAGACACAAAAGCTGGAGGGAGTTGGAAATAGTCCCTCATTGGTTAGGTGGGAAACGGAAGAGCTCCAAGCTCAATTTTTTGCTCAGCAAGTCCAGAAACAGAGCAGTCACCACTTTACCCATGGAGATGCCTATTCTCCAGGTGGTGCAGGTTTCTCTGGGGCTGTGGTCCCAGGTAAAGAGGTGTTTGGGAGAGGTGATGCCAGAGTGAGAAGAACACTGATGGAGATTCTGGTTCAGGCAGTGACCACCTCAAGCTTCTCCCTTCAGGAAATCCTGGTTGTAAGCATTGGTGTTTAGTAGCTGCTGAGGAGTTCTCAGGGCAAGGCTGGGGAAGACGCTCATTGTGTGTGTGTTCAGTCACTCACTCATGTCCACCTCTTTGCGACCCCATGGACTGTAGTCTGCCAGGCTGTTCTGTCCATGGAATTTTCTAGGCAAGAATACTGGAGTGGGTTGCCATTTCCTCCTCCAGGGAATCTTCCCAACCCCAGGATCGAACCCATGTTTCCTGCATCTCCTACATTGGCAGGCAGATTCTTTACCACTGAGCCACTGCGGAATCCCAATATATTCATTAGGTAAACCTTTAATGAAAGCCTCTACCTTTCAGATCACCAATGAGGAACCAGAAGAGAACTGGGTCCTACTACATGGACAGGTCCTTGAAGAAGCATCTCTTGAAGAAGGTGCTATGTGAACTACTTGATAGCTCAGTTGGTAGAGAATCCACCTGCAATGTAAGAGACCTGGGTTCAATCCCTGGGTTGGGAAGATCCTCTGGAGAAGGAATAGACTATCCACTCCAGTATTCTGGCCTGGAGAATGCCATGGACTGTATAATCCATGGGGTTGCAAAGAGCTGGACATGACTGAGTGACTTTCACTTTCACTTTCAGCTAAAACTCCTTAAGCACTTGCTAGGAAAGTGATGGCTTTGTTATACACTTAACAGTTGTTCTTAACCTGACCTTGGCTATTTGAGTTGTTGACTAGCTTTAATCACAGAAAGTTAAAATGCAGATTGCAGCATAGCTGAGCCTGAATATGTCAATTGGGTAAAAATCCATAAACTGTTTCTGTAAATGTTAAACATAAATCCTTACCATGTAAAATTCTTGCAAGGAGGCATATGGTTTATGGTGAATCAGAGCTGTGTGACCTCTAGTACTTTAACTCAAAATAGTGTCCAGTGGAATGTTTCTCTGAGCAAACTTTCACAACATGTGAGGTTTTGATGAGCCACAAAATGACTAGGACAGAGTGGGCTGGAAATAGTCATTTTCTAATGAAACTAAATAGTGGTTGATACAAATGTGTTCTCAATTTATATGCTGTTCAAAGGTCTGAAATTTCTTATCTCCCTATGCCTGCTGCTCCAGCATATGTCACTGATGTCCTCTGACAGACTCAGCAGTGCTAGACTGTCACATATGTAACCACCAGGTCAGGACAGGTAGGAGGGATCTGGGGTCCTCACCTCTTAGGAGGATATCTGAAGAGTGTGAGGAAGAATTCCACAGCAGGCTGTGACAAAGGCAGAGAGAATGGCTTCCGTTCTCTCTTCCAAAAAGCAAACAAAAATGATGCTTGTCATGGTTAGGGATGAGAGAGAATGAAATATTGACAATCTGCTCTACCATCAGCTTCATTCTGACCTTTAAATAAGTCAAGCACCCTGCCTCCCTTCATGTTTCTGTGAACTACTGCCTTCTCCAGCCTGCCAGGACCAGTAGGCCTTCACCCTGGCTGACTGCAGGCTGCTCCTTGGGATTCTGTCAAGTATTGCTACCCCCACTTACAGTTCTCCAGTCAGCCCTCTTTTAAGACAATTTAAATTCATTTTGCAAATAAGATTTCACAAAACAGTGCATAATTGGCTTCAATAGAATCAAAACATATTGCATTTACTATATAGCAAATTAGGTTTCACACACATTATAAGTTCTTGTTTTACTTACAAATTTCATACCCTCTCTGTCTGTCTCTCTCTCTTCAGCTGCACAAAGCCACATGATTTATAACTAGTGGCTGCTGAATAATACAACATCTTCTCTTGTTACAACTCAGTAGAAATTCTTCAGACACATGCTGCATGGGTAATACTGAGCTATGCAATTTTACAGGAGTTCATTGAAGTCAAACTTTCAGAAGCAGTCAGAAGGGAAAATCATGTTTTATGAAATATACATGTAGAGTTCTGGGCTCAAAATCTAGGGGGGAAAAAAAAACCTGAATCTTAGGCTTGTAAGAAAATTTTCCAAGGATCTTTAACTTACTTTGATGATTATGACATTCTCATGCCTAAGAAAAAACTGGTGTCTTATTCTGGTTCAAGTAAAATAATCTCAGTGTGCGAAGACAGAATGGGAGCTGCAAAGGAATGCAGCAGTGCTCACAGGAGCTGGTGCTTGCTGTTAGGCCTGCCAAGTTGTCCTCACCACAGCGGATTCAAAAATAAGCTTCAAAGAGGAGGCAACTTCCATCCCTGTAGCGTCTGTAGTCACTCTGCGCTACACGAGCATTCGTGGAGCTGGTGAGCCCGACAGTGAGAGCCACGTGATCTTGGTTTGCAGTGTCTCCATGATTTTCTGCAGTCCTGCTCTGCTGTGGCTCCCACTCAGCCGTAGATGTGGTCTGTCGCCTCCAGGGAAGGGCAGCAAGACTGCTTTCTGAGCACTGGACTCATATGCAACCTAGAAAAGGAAGGTGGGTTAGGGACGGCAGACAGAGTGAGAAGTAACAGCACTTCTCTGAATCCTCTTTTTATGCAGGTGTCTATTAACATGACAGATATCAGCGACACAGCTGCCTCTCTTGGCACTCCCTGTGGCTTAGAGCTAAGCGCTGGTGGGAGCAGGATGTGCAGGAAAACAGTCCTCATGCATATGATCTCTTCAGCTCATGAAAGGTACTTATCCTAATCTACTGATGCAAGATGTCTCAAAATAACATAACTGGCAGAAACAGCAAGGTCTGAATCCCTACGGAAAAATCGCTTGGGATGTTTGGGAGGTTGTGTGGTATGGGGAGAAGAAGTACCCTCCTCCTCCTTATTTTTTTTTTAACAAAACTTAGACCAATTTACTAGTTATGAGACCTTAGGCAAGTCATCTTAACCTGATGAGCCTGTTTCCAATGTGTAAAATGGAAATGAAATGAGTTACCTTTCTAAGATGTTGTAACATTTGATAGATACTAAAAATAATTGTTGCCTTCTTGTACCAGATACCATCAGAACCAAATAATCAGCTCTTGTATGTGGAAACAGAGGCACCTGCTGGTCATTCTGTCTAGTCCTTCTGGAGCAGGGCAAGCTAACTCTTCCCCGTGGGCCTGGAAATACAGCGCTGATTATTGATCTAATGAATATCTAACTCCTGCGAGATGAGAGTTACCTGAGTAGATGTTGTGCATAAATACATCATGAATCCTGGAAAATCTTTGTAACCCATTCTCTGTACCCTTCTTTGAAACTATACTCATCTTCAGAGCAGATTCTATGTGAATCTCTTGGGATCCATCATCATCTTGTCTTAGGTACCCTAGAGGTACCTCAGGATGAAACTTTGGTTGGTGTCCAGTCTTGGCAGTTCTCCGGATGAAATTCAAAACTGGCCCCATCCACAGAGGATAGGAGAGAGAGAAGAAAGAGGAGACCACTCCAGATTAGCAGGTGGCAGTTCTAATAAGCACGGGAACTTACACACAATGCTTGCATTGGTGGTACAAGATGAGGAGCTCTCTGTAACTGCTGCCAAAATCTTAAGAGTCTGGACATAAGCCTTAACTGGGTTCAGCCACACATTCAGTTTCGATAGTCTCAACTCACTGTTCTCTCAATGCTGCACCCTTAAGAACAGCTCAGTTGTAGGAGCAAAGGGCAGAATATTTCAAAGACAGGGGAGAGAGAAGCCCCTGACTGCCCAGGTCCAGCTCGCAAGTCAAGCAGCAATCATGTCCTCTCCATGACCTCCTCCAACACCTACCTGTCATGCAGTCAAAGTGTAACTAAAAATAATGGAGAAACAGATACATCATTGTGAAGATTTTTCTTTTAAATATAACAATAGGCAAAGAAAATAAATTAAAATCACTACCTTTCCTTCTTATTTTCTTTGATGTTTATAATGCCTCTGTTAGAGAAATTCTAGAAATAATTAGATCCACCTAGCATTGAGCCCTAATGAATGGTGCTCTTAACTACAGGTATAATAAAATTTTCTGCAGTGATGGACTGTTCTAATATCTGTACTGTCCCGTGTGGTAGCTACTAGCCATGTATAATTGGTATCTACTCTATTGGACAGTCTGGGTCTGCACTGTAGATGAGGTTTGCCTTGAAGATGGAAACCCTAAAGCAAAGAAAGACTATTGATGCTGGGAAAGAATTCGTGTATTGCTTCTCTTTTTATCTACTAAATTGCTCTAGACCTCAAGGTTTTGCAGACAAAATTTGGTTATTGTTCAATATAACTACCACATTTCTAAGCAGAAATATCCCAAACAGGATCATGTCATTTTGCCATATTTACAAGATTTTACATCGATATATCAATATTTCAGAACCAAACTTACTAGAATTAAGTTTCATTTTCACTTTCATATGAGAGTGTTTACTGTAGAAGTAAGGTATACTTAAATCACTGGGTCCAAGTGACTGAATTGGAAAAATAAATTCTTGCCCTTACCATTCTCCCTTTTCTTGATACACCACAACTGCCATCATTGTTCCCTAACCATAACTCACTATCTTAATATTTTCTTAAATTGACACATGTACAGTGCTTAAAAGGTCAGGCACTATTTTAGGACAAATGCCTTAACTACCCATCATCACACTGTTAAAGTGAACACAAAATGCACTGAAATTTTTGTTGATATATAAAATGTACCTAAGAAAGGCAATCCCAAAGAATGCTCAAACTACCGCATAATTGCACTCATCTCACATGCTAGTAAAATAACGCTCAAAATTCTCCAAGCCAGGCTTCAGCAATACATGAACCGAGAACTTCCAGATGTTGAAGCTGGCTTTAGAAAAGGCAGAGGAACCAGAGATCAAACTGCCAATACCCTCTGGATCATTGAAAAAGCAAGAGAGTTCCAGAAAAACATCTATTTCTGCTTCATTGACTACGCCAAAGCCTTCGACTGTGTGGATCACAATAAATTCTGGAAAATTCTGAAGGAGATGGGAATACCAGACCACCTTACCTGCCTCTTGAGAAACCTGTATGCAGGTCAGGAAGCAACAGTTAGAACTGGACATGGAACAACAGACTGGTTCCAAATAGGAAAAGGAGTATGTCAAGGCTGTATATTGTCACCCTGCTTATTTAACTTATATGCAGAGTACATCATGAGAAACGCTGGGCTGGAAGAAACACAAGCTGGAATCAAGATTGCCAGGAGAAATATCAATAACCTCAGATATGCAGATGACACCACCCTTATGGCAGAAAGTGAAGAGGAACTAAAAAGCTTCTTGATGAAAGTGAAAGAGGAGAGTAAAAAGTTGGCTTAAAGCTTAACATTGAGAAAACTAAGATCATGGCACCCGGTCACATCACCTTATGGGAAATAGATGGGGAGACAGTGCAAACAGTGTCAGACTTTATTTCTCAGGGCTCCAAAATCACTGCAGATGGTGATTGCAGCCATGAAGTTAAAAGATGCTTACCCCTTGGAAGGAAAGTTATGACCAACCTAGATAGCCTATTAAAAAGCAAAGACATTACTTTGCTTTTACAAAGGTCCATCTGGTCAAGGCTATGGTTTTTCCAGTGGTCATGTATGGATGTGAGAGTTGAACTGTGAAGAAAGCTGAGAGCCAAAAAATTGATGCTTTTGAACTATGGTGTTGGAGAAGAATCTTGAGAGTCCCTAGAACTGCAAGAAGATCCAATCAGTCCATCCTAAAGGAGATAAGTCCTGGGTGTTGATTGGAAGGACTGATGTTGAAGCTGAAGCTACAGTACTTTGGCCACCTCATATGAAGAGTTGACTCATTGGAAAAGACCCCGATGCTGGGAGGGATTGGGGGCAGGAGGAGAAGGGGACGACAGAGGATGAGATAGCTGGATGGCATCACTGACTCTATGGGCATGAGTTTGAGTAAACTCCAGGAGTTGGTGATGGACAGGGAAGCCTGCCGTGCTGCAATTCATGGGGTCTCAAAGAGCCGGACATGACTGAGTGACTGAACTGAACTGAACTGAACTGAACTGAACTGAAAATGTATATTTTATTACATTTGAGGAAATTACAGCTGAGGAAACTGCCTGTTATACCTGTGGTACCTGCGAGCTGGAGCATTAGACTGAGAATCTCATGAGGTACAGAGGGGGCAAAACACAGCCTGACATGACTAGGGTATTAGAGCTGTACCACAGCATCAGGCTGACACCGAAGGAGGATGATGGTTAGCTGAAGCACACAAGAAAATACGATCCTCTAGGTAGTGAACTTAAACACTTACATGGTGTCCAATGGCAAATTAAAGACTAGCGGGTTTACTATAGATCATTTTGTGAGACACTGTTATACTGCAGCAGAGTTGTGACTACTGACGTCACTTGTGTTTGATTGGAGTATTTTAATATTTTGATTTCCTGAGAACATCCACTAAAATTCTAGCGTTTAAAAAGGTATATATGCAGATGAAACCCAAGACAGTAGGTGCTAGAGAGGGCATTAGAGGGCAGACAGACTGAAAGCACAATCACAGAAAACTAGCCAATTTGATCACATGGACCACAACCTTGTCTAACTCAATGAAACTAGGCCATGCCATGTGTGGTCACCCAAGACAGTCAGGTCATGGTGGAGAGGTCTGACAGAATGGGGTCCACTGGAGAAGGGAATGGCAAACCACTTCAGTATTCTTGCCTTGAGAACCCCATGAACACTATGAAAAGGAAAAATGATAGGATACTGAAAGAGGAACTCCCCAGGTCGGTAGGTGCCCAATATGCTACTGGAGATCAGTGGAGAAATGACTTCAGAAAGAAGAGATAGAGTCAAAGCAAAAACACACCCAGTTGTGGATGTGACTGGTGATAGAAGCAAGGTCCGATGCTGTAAAGAGTAATATTGCTTAGGAACCTGGAATGTTAGGTCCGTGAATCAAGGCAAATTGGAAGTGGTCAAACAGGAGATGGCAAGCGTGAACATCAACATTCTAGGAATCAGAGAACTAAAATGGACTGGAATGGGTGAATTTAACTCAGATGACCGTTATATCTACTACTGTGGGCAGGAATCCCTTAGAAGAAATGGAGTAGCCATCATAGTCAACAAAAGAGTCCAAAATGCAGTGCTTGGATGCAATCTCAAAAATGACAGAATGATCTCTGTTTGTTTCCAAGGCAAACCATTCAACATCATGGTAACCCAAGTCTATGCCCTGACCAGTAACGCTGAAGAAGCTGAAGTTGAACTGTTCTATGAAGACATACAAGACCTTTTAGAACTAACACCCAAAAAAGATGTCCTTTTCATTGTAGGGGATTGGAATGCAAGAAGTAGGAAGTCAGGAAACACCTGGAGTAACAGGCAAATTAGGCCTTGGAGTACAGAATGAAGCTGGGCAAAGGCTAATAGAGTTTTGCTAAGAGAACACACTGGTTATAGCAAATACCCTCTTCCAACAGCACAAGAGGACTTTACACATGGACATCACCAGATGGCCAAAACTGAAATCAGATTGACTATATTCTTTGCAGTTGAAGACAGAGAAGCTCTATACAGTCAGCAAAAACAAGACAGGGAACTGACTGTGGCTCAGATCATGAATTCCTTATTGCCAAATTCAGACTTAAATTGAAGAAAGTAGGGATAACCACTAGACCATTCAGGTATGACCTAAATCAAATCTCTTATGACTATACAGTGGAAGTGACAAATAGATTTAAGGGACTAGATCTGATAGACAGAGTGCCTGATGAACTATGGACAGAGGTTTGTGACATTGGACAGAAGACAGGGATCAAGGCCATCCCCGGGAAAAAGAAATGCAAAAAAGCAAAATGGCTGTCTGAGTAGGCCTTACAAATAGCTGTGAAAAGAAGAAGCAAAAAGCAAAGGAGAAGAGGAAAGATATACTCATTTGAATGCAGAGTTCCAAAGAATAGCCAGGAGAGGCTTAAAAAAAAAAAAAAAGCCTTCCTCAGTGATCAATGCAAAGAAATAGAGGAAAGTGACAGAATGGGAAAGACTAGAGATCTCTTCAAGAAAATTAGAGATACCAAGGGAATATTTCTTGCAAAGATGGGCTCGATAAAGGACAGAAATTGTATGGACCTGACAGAAGCAGAAGATATTAAGAAGAGTGGCAAGAATACACAGAAGAACTGTACAAAAAAAGATCTTCACGACCCAGTTAATCACAATGGTGTGATCACTCACCTAGAGCCAGATATCCTGGAATTTGAAATCAAGTAGGCCTTAGGAAGCATCACTACAAACAAAGGTAGTGGTGATAGAATTCCAGTTGAGCTATTTCAAGTCCTAAAGGATGATGCTGTGAAAGTGCTGCACTCAATATGTTAGCAAATTTGGAAAACTCAGCAGTGGCTACAGGACTGGAAAATGTAAGTTTTCATTCCAATCCCAAAGAAAAGCAATGCCAAAGAATGCTCAAACTACCGCACAATTGCACTCATCTCACATGCTAGTAAAATAATGCTCAAAATTCTACAAGCCAGGCTTCAGCAATACGTGAACCGAGAACTTCCAGATGGTCAAGCTGGTTTTAGAAAAGGCAGAGGAACCAGAGATCAAATTGCCAACATCTGCTGGATCATTGAAAAAGCAAAAGAGTTCCAGAAAAACATCTATTTCTGCTTTATTGACTATGCAAAGCCTTTGACTGTGTGGATCACAACAAACTGTGGAAAATTCTGGAAGAGATGGGAATACCAGACCACCTGACCTGCCTCTTGAGAAACCTATATGCAGGTCAGGAAGCAACAGTTAGAACTGGACATGGAGCAACAGACTGGTTCCAAATAAGAAAAGGAGTACGTCAAGGCTGTATATTGTCACCTTGCTTAATTATATGCAGAATACATCATGAGAAATTCTGGACTGGGGGAAGCACAGACTGGAATCAAGATTGCTGAGAGAAATATCGATAACCTCAGATATGCAAATGTCACTGCCCTTATGGCAGAAAGTGAAGAAAAACTAAAGAGCATCTGATGAAATTGACAGGAGAGTGAAAAATTTGGCTTAAAGCTCAACATTCAGAAAACTAAGATCATGGCATCCATTCCCATTACTTCATGGCAAATAGATAGGGAAACAGTGGAAACAGTGTCAGACTTTATTTTTTGGGGCTCCAAAATCACTGCAGATGGTGATTGCAGCTATGAAATTAAAAGACACTTGCTACTTGGAAGGAAAGTTATGACTAACCTAGATAGCATATTAAAAAGCAGACATTACTTTGCCAACAAAGGTCCATCTAGTCAAGGTTATGGTTTTCCCAGTAGTCATGTATGGATGCGAGAGTTGGACTGTGAAGAAAGCTGAGTGCCAGAGAATTGATGCTTTTGAACTGTGGTATTGGAGAAGACTCTTGAGAATCCCTTGAACTGCAATGAGATCCAACCAGTCCATCCTAAAGGAGATCAGTCCTGAATATTCATTGGAAAGACTGATGCTGAAGCTGAAACTCCAATACTTTAGTCACCTGATGTGAAGAGCTGACTCATTTGAAAAGACCCTGATGCTGGGAAACATTGACGGCAGGAGGAGAAGGGGACGACAGAGGATGAGATGGTTGGATGGCATCACTGACTCAATGGACATGGTTTGGGTGGAGTCCAGGAGTTGGTGATGGACAGGGAAGCCTGGTGTGCTGCAGTTCATGGGTCGTAAAGAGTCAGACAGGACTGAGAGACTGGACTGAACCGAGCTGAACGGTACACAGGTGTGGAGAACCAACTAGTGGCTACCAGCAGGGAGAGGGGAGGGGCATCGTAGGAAGCGCGGACTGAGAAATACAAACTAGTGTGTATCAAATAAATAAGTGATAAGGATATGTTGTACAGCCCAAGGATACATAGCCATTATTTTGTAATAACTTTTAATGGAGTATAATCTATAAAAATATTGAATCATTTGTTATATGCCTGAAACCAATATTGTGTTGTAAATCAACTATATTCAATTTTTTAATGTATGTACAAAACATACATCAAATTATTCCCTATAATGTCTGTATTCAGACCAAAGAGTCATTCTGTGAGCCAATCCATTATTTTCATCCTCCCTTTTAAAGAAAAATCCATCCTCAACCACCCCTGGTCATTCCCAGAGCTGCACCTCTCATTTCTCTCCCAAAGCAAGGCAGCCAGCAGCTGGACCAGTAACCGACTTCTCAGTCAATACTGAGCGAAAAGCCCTGAGTAGAAAAAGACCCTGAGTAGTAGAAAGCCCCTGAGTAGAAAGAAAAGGAACTCTGTCTTCCCATCATGACTCAGACCATGATGTTGGTAAAACAGAATGAGCCAGTGGGTCTGCAAAACCATTTCCCTGTAAAGACACATGGGCCAAAAAGCTACTAAGAAAGGATATTACAAATATCTGTGTGGTTACTAAAATGACTGTGTGTATCATCCTGTAAGGAGGACAGTGAGTAAGAGGACAGTGAGTAACACAGCCTTCAGGATAACCATGCCCAGGCAAACTCCCTCCCAGTGAGCTGCTTTCCCAGACAGGAGAGAAGTCTATCCACACAGAACTACACAAAAGGAATGCAAGGAATATTTATCAGGCGTTGGATTAGAGGTTTTCAGGACAATGGGGCTGCACACTCTGCTGGTTTCTCATGTCTAGTAGTTACATTATGGCTTGTTATTCCTAACTCACCACTGAATACTCTGGGGAGTTTTCTGAATTAACTACACATCAATTTAAATAATATAGTTTCAGGTACACAGCGTAATAATTCAATATCGATAGATGATGCTCCCTTTAAGGTTTTATAAAACATTGGCCCTACTCCTTGTGCTGTACAATATATTCCTGCACTGTGTTTAGTCGCTCAGTCGTGTCCGACTCTCTGTGACTGCACAGACTGTAGCCCGCCAGGCTCCTCTGTCCATGGGGATTCTCCAGGCAAAAATGCTGGAGTGGGTTGCCATGCCCTCCTCCAGGCGATCTCCCCAACCTAGGGATCAAGACCAGGTCTCCCGCATTGCAGGCGGATTCTTTACTGTCTGAGCTACCAAGAAGCCCAAGGGAGTGGGTAGCTTATCCCTTCTCCAGGGTATCTTCCCACCCCAGAAATCAAACCAGACTCTCCTTCATTGCAGGTGGATTCTTTACCAGCTGAGCTACCAGGGAAGCCCTGATACATCCCTATAGCTTATGTATTTTAAACATAGTACTTTGTACCTCTTAAACCCCTACCCTTTTTTACCCCTCCTCTCCCTCCCCCCAGTGTTAACCACTAGTTTGTCCTCTATATCTGTGACTCTATTCCTGTTTTGTTATATTCATGCCTCTTTACTTTTAGATTTCACATATAAGTAATAACATAGAATACTTGTCTTGCTCTGACATTTCACTAAGCATAATTCCCTCTAAGTCTATCCATGTTGTTTCAAATGGCACAATTTCATTCCTTTTTATACCTTAGTAATATTCCATTATATAGCTATATCACATCTTCTTTATCCATTCATCCATTAATGGATACTTAAGTTGCTTCCATAGTTTTGTTATTATAAACAATTCTGTTATGAACATTAGGGGTTGGGATGCATGCATCTTTTCAAATCAGTGTGTTTGTTTTCTTTGAATGTATATCAAGAAGTGGAATTGCTGCATCATATGGTAGCTTTATTTTTAGTTTGTTGAGGAACCACCATACTGTTTTCCACAGTGTGCTAGGGTTCCCCTTTCTCAACATTCCCTCAACACCTGCTATTTGTAGTCTTTTTGATGATAGCCATTCTGACAAGTAGCATGGCATCTGGTCCCATCACTTTGTAGCAAATAGATGGGGACACAATGCAACCAGTGAGACACTGTTTTCTTGGGCTCCAAAATCACTGCAGATGGTGATTACAGCCATGAAATTAAAAGACATTTGCTCCTTGAAAGAAAAGCTATGACCAACCTAGATACCTAGATAGCATATTAAAAAGCAGAGACATTACTTTGCCAACAAAGGTCCATCTAGTCAAGGCTATGGTTTTTCCAATAGTCATGTATGGATGTGAGAGTTGAACTATAAAGAAAGCTGAGGACTGAAGAATAGATGCTTTTGAACTGTGGTGTTGGAGAAGACTCTTGAGGGTCCCTTGGACTGCAAGAAGATCAAAACAATCTATCATAAAGAAAATCAGTACTGAATATTCATTGGAAGGACTGATGATGAAGCTGAAACTCATTACTTTGGCCACCTGATGCGAAGAACTGACTAATTTGAAAAGACCCTGATGCTGGGAAAGATTGAAGGCAGGAGGAGATGGGGATGACAAAGGATGAGATGGTTGGATGGCATCACTGGCTCGAAGGACATGAGTCTGAGCAAGCTCCTGGAGTTGGTGATGGACAGGGAGGCCTGGCTTGCTGCAGTTCATGGGGTCACAAAGAGTCAGACACAACTGAACTGAACTGATTCTGACAAGCATGAGGTGATATTTCATTGTGGCTTTGATTTGCATTTCTCCGATGATTAGTGATATCGAACATCTTTTCATGTGCCCCTTGACCATCTGCATTTTGTCTTTAGAAAAGTGTTTGTCAATTTTTCTATCCACTTTTTTTTTTCCAATCCACTTTTTTATTTGTTTTGCAGGAGAGATTTGACATTGAGTTGCATGCAGTGTTTAAATATTTGGGGTATTAACCTCTTATTGGTCACATTATTTGCAAATATTTTCTCCCATTCAGTAGATTGTCTTTTTATTTTGTTGATGGTTTTCTTTGCTATGCAAAACTCTCAAATTTAATTAGGTCCTACTTGTTTATTTTTGTTTTTGTTACTTTTGCCTTAGGAGACTGATTCAAAAAAGTATTGCTACGATTTATATCATGGTGTTCTGCCTATGTTTTCTTCTTGGAGTCTTATAGTTTTCAATCTTATATTTAGGCATTTAGGTCTTTAATCTATTAAGAGTTTATTTTTATACATGGCATAAGAAAATGTTATAATTTCATTGTTTTACATGTAGTTGTCCAGTTTTAGTTCTCCAGTTTTGATGCTGGAGCTGAGATCAGAAAGCCATATTTCTGCTTTGCCAGCTGATGCCCGCTAGACAGCTTCAGCAAGTGCTGGTGGAAGGGAAGACATGCTGCTTTCAGCTTGCAGGTTGCAGCTTGCAGCTGCTTTCAGGTTCTTTGGCCTTCCTGTTACCTATTAGAGTCACCTCAAGAATGTTCTTCAGTATAGCAGCAGCTCCTAACAGCAACTGAATCCGTTTGGGGTTTTTCTAAATTTTCAGGATCACTTTCACCATGGTCTCCCTCTGCCTAGAGAAAAGAACACTAGCTGAGCTGAAGATCTGAAACTCAGGTCCATAGAACTGCAGTTTTAAGTTTCTAAGTTCTAATAATTACAACCTTTCTTTCCTACAATGCTAAGGGTTGTAGTTGCTTCTTGCAGTTGTCATTTCCATGACACCCGAGTTTTCTTTTCATTCCTTTAGTTGCCCATTAACAACTTTACATTAGTTAACCATTCTTTATGTTAAATTCTCTCTTGTTCACATAACTGGTTTCTGTCTCTTGATTGGCATACTTAAGAAGTGGTTATGACAATGAACAAATAAAGGCATAGGGTGTACCAAAAGTTATTGACACACTTTTTGGAGCTACAAACGTGGCGATTTACTAGGCAATGCATGCCTGTAAGTCACCAGCAGTGCAGTACCTAAAGAATTTCATGGTAAAATGCAGTCAAGTCAACAAGTCAGGCAAAAGCTTCCCAAGCCATGTGCTGTTGAATCATCTAGTGAGTTGCCTGTATTCTGGGATGAGGTTTTATGAGGGCAGGCATGGTGTCTGTCCATTCATGGTTTTATCCCCAGTGCTTGCGTGTATTTGCTGAATAAATGAATGGATGGAAATTAAACAGTGCAATTCTAGGTGACAGCAGATTTAACAAGTTAAAGGATATTCCTCTACAATAAAGTGAACAATAAACCCTTTAAAAATGTTAAGGATGGCTTCCCCGCAGTCCCTTCTCTGTCTCCACAATTTCCACTTCTCTGTTTGCACACATCTTTGTGAGTCCTTTAGGACCTTGGTTCTTGTCCTGTTGTTAATTACCTTAAAGCATCACTCAACTGTGGCAGTCTTGGCTATCTTATTATCTCAGAGGGACAAGGAGCAAAGATTAGTTGGTTTATCATTTAAGTAATGAGAATTTTACACTTCTCTAAAGAGATTTATGAGAGTAATTAGTCTAAGAAGAAGTTTCCAGCATGAGTGTTATTAGGTGTAATAATTAACCCTAGTGGGGTGAGGTACTGACTAGCAACTTAGCAATCAGTGAGTTTCAGTTCTAAACATTTACAAATATATATAAATGTGGATTACTAATAATTATTTAATAAAACACTAAATTTAATTATAAAATTATCAATATAAACCATGATGTATCAGCAAACTTTATATAATCATTAGCTTATTTTTTCATGTTCTTCAAATATTAAAAGCTTTAAAAAAATGATAACCATGATAGGCAGTGTGATACACTAGAAGAACACTGGTCTTGGAGTTTGCCCCTCACTCTGCATTTTACTGTGTCCATGACACTAGGTACGTCATTTAACTTTCTAAATGTCAGTCACTAGCCATGTCTGACTCTGCGACCCCACAGACTTTAGCCCACCAGGCTCTTCTATCCACGGGATTTTCCTAAGCAAGAATACTGGAGTGGGTTGCCATTTCCTTCTCCAGATCTTTTCCACCTGAGACTGAACCCACGCCTCCTGCATTGCAGGCAAATTCTTTACTATCTGAGCCACCACGGAAGCTTCTAAGTCTTGGATTTGTTCAGAAGCAAAACAAAGAGGAGAACTAGCTATAAGGCCCCTTCTAAGCCTGGCCATCAATAGCTATTGAAGATACAGACATTGCTTAAATCAGACAGCAATAGTTAGTGCCGAGGCCATCCAGGTTATGACTTGAGCTCTTGATCCCTAAAGAGAAACTAGGATTTAGTGCCTACTATGTTGAGGGCAGGGGAAGAAGGGGGAAACAACGGATGAGATGGTTAGATGGCATCACCAACTCAATGAATATGAGTCTGAGCAAACTCCTGGAGGTAGTAAGGTACAGGGAAGCCAGGGGTGCTGCAGACCATGGGGCTGCAAAGACTCAGACACGACTGAGGGGCTGAACAACAACAGCAGAGTGTCTGCCTTAAGACCACTGGAAAAAAACTAAAGCATGCATCCAAATTCCCTAGCAAGATATCCAGCCCAGAATAAATATTCTATAAATGGTAGCTATTACAATCATTACTGTGATTAATTTTAATGTCATAACAACAAAATGTCAGTCAAATTTAGAACCTATGTAATTTTTATTATAAACCCCATAGACTCAATTAAACCATCTTGGTAAACCCTGAGAAATTGGAAAAGTTTTCTTAAATTACTATCCATCTCATTTTGAAACACAACTAATACTATATGCTTTAACCATTTTACAGTCATTATATTTATTGTTAGTTAAAAACCACAAGCAAATCTCTCTGTGCTACTTCATATTCCATTAGATTAGTTTCTATAACTGATAAAATTATTTCAGACTTATTAAGGTTAGTACTTTAAAAGATATTTTTAAGTAATTTAAATCTGGAACAGAAGTAAAATTTATTTTAGTTCTTCGGTGTAATTTAACAAAGCCATTGATAACACCATAGAAACAACAGGACTTAATCGTTGGCAGAGGAGGAATCTAGTGAGTACCTGCTGAATATTAGGCATTGTGTCATTACTTTAGTTAAGTCTAAGGCATTTGCCTTAATCTTTCCTACTATAGATTCCTCATCTAAGCCACAAAATGCAAGAAACTATTGGAGTCCTTATTATTTCCACCTTCCAAAAGGTGGTACATAATTAGTGGTATAGCAGATTATTTTATTTTCCAGGGATGGAAAAATATATCCTATCTTATATACATTTTTGATAATGTGACAAGGCTAAGTCATAAAACCATTCTTCACCTTCTCAGCTAACTTCTCTGTCCTTTTGGAAGCTTGCCCTTGGAACTCAGTCACCATGTAGTGAGGAAGCCAAGCAACCATGGAAAGATCACAGGTAGCTGTTCTGGTCATAGTCTCAACTGAATTTGCAGCTGAGATTCTGGCCAGCAGTCAGTGCTGAGCCCCAGACACAGGAGGGCTTAGGAAGTTCCAAATTCCAAACTTTGAGCTGTTCCAGCTAACACTGAGTGGAGTAAGGACAGACAGTTCCCACTGAGCCCTGCCTCAGTGCAAATCTGTGAGTGAAATGCATGTCCTTGTTTAAAGCCAACAAATTGTCAAGTGGTTTATCCTATAACAATGATAACCAGAACAAATACCATTCAAGATGTATTGAAATACATATAATGGATACCTTAGGGCAACAGAACTCATTTTTCATTCAAAAGTAGTTGAGTAAACCTTAGACAAATGATGGTTCTGAAAGAACACATTCTTTCCTTTTGCAGTGATCTTACAGATACATATATCTGTAATGATATATATGATATACAGATATCATACAGATATCTGTAATGATATATATGATATATAGATATCATACAGATATTCATGTAGCTATGAATATAAATGATATATATGATATATGATATATATGATAAATGATATATATGATATACAGATATACAGATATCTGTAATGATATATATGATATACAGATATCATACAGATATTCATGTAGCTATGAATATAAATGATATATATGATATATGATATATATGATATACAGATATACAGATATCTGTAATGATATATATGATATACAGATATCATACAGATATTCACATAGCTATGAATAAGAAAGTATAAACTAATACTGTGAGAGAATACATTCTATAATTGATTTAAATTGAATGTTTTTAAAAATACTAAAGACTCCTAGCATTTTTGTCATCTTCTAAAAAAAAAAGAATGGTAGGATACATGGAAGCCATTGAGAATTTACTAAATAACCTACAAGACTTATCTGATCCCTGATGCAAAAGAGTCCAGGGAGAAATGTGCTCTACAGATACCTAACAAGATCTTTTATTCCCAACACTCAACTGTGAATTTTCAACAAACCAACCATCTTTCAAGTATTTCCATTTAATTCTTTTTTTTGTTCTCGCAGCAGAAAGCAACTTTAGCCTAGAGATTTTTCTTTTCTATTATTTTCCCTCCTGTTTGTTTTAATCAGTATTAATCCTAGGTAACATTCTTCACCCATTTCTAACCCGCATGCTCCACTTTAGTACATGCCATTCCCCTTGGTGCCATCTTCTGCATGTCTTCTCATCTCCCAAGTGTTGTGCAGTTTCCCTGGACTGATTACACCTGTCCAAAAGATTTAGCCTAGGTCTGTCTTTCAAATCCTATTATCAATGCTCTGGAACATCCTCTTTGCAGTATTTTAAATGTTTAGGCTTTATTGAGTTTCAGGGAGACTTAAGACCTCTAAGAGACTCATTCTGCTCTCACTAGGGGCTGGAATTATGAAATATGAAGTTGGCTAAAGGGTAAAGTGAAAGTTGCTCAGTCATGTCTGACTCTTTGTGACCCCATGGACTATACAGTTCATGGAATTCTCCAGGCCAGAATATTGGAGTGGGTAGCCTTTCCCTTCTCTAGGTTATCTTCCCAACCCAGGGATTGAACCCAGGTCTCCCGCACTGCAGGCAGATTCTTTACCAGCTGAGCCACCAAAGATTAAAGGGTAAACAATAAAAGAAAAGGCTATGTGAATGGTGTCAATGGGAAAAAAAAAAAAAAGAGCACAGCATGAAAGTTGTGAGTTAAGTTTTATTTGGGGCAAAATGAGGACTATAGTATGGGAGACAGAATTTCAACTAGCTCTGAGATACTACTCCAAAGAGGTTGAGGGGAAGGTCAGTATGTTTATGATTTTGGTGAAAGAGGAGTACATACAATAAAGCACATATTTTTTGCAGAAACATGCTGCTAGTCTCATGGCGGTTTCTGCTAGTGATGAGGAACAGACATCACCATGAAGGAGTTTAGTGCTTTTCTAGTGTTAACTAAAAAACATATGCCCAACACCAAAGTTGAGAGTTAGGTTTTATTTGATGGGAATGTTAGGACTAGAGCCTGGGAGACAGTATCTCAGGTGATTGCAAGAGAGCTGACTCCAAGGAGGCAGGGGAGGAGCCAGGCTATACACAACTTTGCAGCAAGGGCAGGTAATCTGAATATTAAAAGATTACTCATAATTAAGAAAAATAAATCTCTCACATGAAAAGATGTGGTGATCTTTTATGCATGGGAAGACATAAGCATCTGGGCTTGCTGAAATCATTTCTTTCATATACATCTAGCTATCTGGGGCCAATCCTGCTTTCTTTATTGTAAGAGATGGCAGATGAAGAGGATGGCCACCTCCCACATCCCTCTAGTCCTCAGCGCTTACTGGGCTTAGCTGATGGCTTTGTTTCACCTGGGCTCAGAAATTTCATTTGGAAAAGGCTTGCTTTCTGATAGAGTATAGAGCAGAAAACATTTCATTTCACACTAAATATGAGGAGATGTAAGAGTTAGGCTCAGAAGATCTTCTCTTGAAAATGTCTAACTATCTGAAGACCTGGTCTGCTAGCTTTTCCCAGAAAACAGAGGGCCTCATTCCTGATCTCCACCCTGAACTCCTATTAGGGAAGACTGAAGGTCAGCAGCTGCAGCAGCTCATGATTTAATCCTTGATCTAATCATAAACATCACTAAAATATTATGGTATCATTTTCTGCTAAGCCCTGATTTCCATAAACATGCTTCCTAAAAGAGGACTCGAGGAGCCGTGACCAATGGCCTAGAAAGAGAAAAGGGAAGAAACCTTCTTGCCAGCTTAACCTGCAGCCACTAACAGGCCATCACATGTCAGTGTTTCTCCATTGAGAAAACTTTCATTTTTGAGTGGCACAACCAGTCCTATAAAACTAGCAAAATGATTGAGGTTTCTTTTTATTACCCTTATCCATAGATAGAGGAGCCTGGCAGGCTATAGTCCATGGGATCACAAAAGAGTCGTACACAACTTATGAACTAAACAACAATTTCATTTTTTACTGTTTTTCAACCTCCCACAAGTGCAGAGTCTTCCTGCTATTAGCATCCATCAAGATAGGTCCCACAGAAACAGGGATGTGAAGGAAAGAGGGAAAATATTAGCTTTTAATCTCTGTAACTAAATTCTAACCCAATAAAATGACATTTTCATGCACACTTTAAGAGTAACTTAAGAAATTATGGTTAGAGTCCCCTCACATCTTACTAAAGCTCCAGGTGATAATAGCACTCCTTGATTGTTGGGGAAATTTATTGGGCTGTAAGGGGGAATATGCTACCTGAACCCTGATACTGATTATTTCTGACTGAGGGTATCACTTGAACATCTCTGCAGAGAAAAAAAAAAAAAAAACGTTAATATGGAGTTTTTACCCCTCTCCATTCTGTATGTCTTTATTTTTAATGAATTTCATTAAGCAGAATATCCCCATAATGATTGATGTCCAAAATTCAATTTACAATCTCTTTGAAGAGAGTTTCTTGTCCTTGGTGACCTTCGATATATACATCTGCAATCCTTTCAGTAGGCATGTGTGTAGCTGCTTTTAGTTTTGATATTTCATATCAGGTAGAATTGCCTGCCATCCTGCATCCCTAGTGTCTGATTAAAGTTACTCCATGGAAGAGAAAGAGAATCTAAAATGTGAGCAAAATCATCAGGAGTTGATCTATCATCAACTGAAAACATTAGGCTCTGAATAATTAGTCACTGCCAGACCTGGAAAACATAGTTATGATGCTGAGTTAAACGGGCCATTCTGAGAGTAAAATGATAAACTTTCTGTAAGATGCCTCCTACATAGACACCAGCTCCGTCAGTTATGAAGCAAGCAGTTTCATCTACCCTAATTAGTTTGGGAACAAAAGGTAGAGGGCACATCCCAAATGGTAATAGTCTGAAGAAACTCAGCAGCTGCCTTTGTTTACAGGTTTGTAAACAGAGTCAGATGGAAAGATTTTTAAAAGAGCAGTAAATGGCAATCCACACGGATAATGAATTGAATTAATGTAGCAATTAAAGTTTATTAAAATGAAGTATTACCCTTATAGAGAAGCTGACAATGATATAAAAGCTGAAGATCTGCTTTCAAAAATTGAGGTTTAGCAAGGGAAATTTAAATTCACAAGAGGTTATAAGGTCCATTCTGAATATGAATGGCTATGCAAGACAAGACAGTTGAGGTTTAAGAAATCATCTTAAAAGGGTGAAAGACTTAGAGCAAGGATAATTAAATATTACTCATCAGAAATATAGGTTTGCCTTAGAAAAAGGGTACCAACTTTTCTGCTGATAGAAGAATCTCTGGAAGTGTGGGGAGGGGGGTGATGCTTTGTTCTTAATGTGAAAAAGAAACTTGTGAATTATAAATACTTCACCTGAAAGGCAAAAAACAAAGGAAAATGGAAGTGTAACTAGGAAGGGTGATAGTGTGTAAATTATTTTCCAAATGTAAAACGAGGCACTGAGAGGTGAAGAAAAGCTAACAGCAAAGTTAACCTCATTCTTGAGGCAGCTGAACACACAGATTATACCCAAAACAAAAAGTGAATCCTATTCCTGAATTTTTTCTATTGCTCATCGGCTCAAAATTTGGGACTCAGGAGGAAATTACTCCAGAGAGAATGGCATACAGTTCCTTAAGTTTTACTATTACAATTTATCAGAATTTCATTATGGAATTTTCTTCTCTGCTCGAGATTATTATTATTATATCTAGTATACTATCAGTGGTACACAAACATGAAGCAGTTTTATTTTTCTCTAATGACCATCCCAAGAAATGCTGTGTTGATTTTTTTTTTCTTGTCATGTTTGTAGACCTCCCAACAATGTCTTGTATCCCTGATCCTGTTCCTGCGGTCAACTGTCTTGCTATTTACACTGTTCACTGAACCCAGAGTAGGCAATGGCACTAGCTCAGAGGCTGGAAGGAGACTCAAGGGGCCGTAGGAACTGCAGACATGTTCATTCTCTCCTGGCTGGTGCTGCAGCCATAACACAGCCTCTCTCCCGGCTGGTGCGGCGGCCATGACGCAGCCGCTCTCCCGGCCGGGGCGGCGGCCATGACGCAGCCGCTCTCCCGGCCGGGGCGGCGGCCATGACGCAGCCGCTCTCCCGGCCGGGGCGGCGGCCATGACGCAGCCCCTCTCCCGGCCGGGGCGGCGGCCATGACGCAGCCCCTCTCCCGGCCGGGGCGGCGGCCATGACGCAGCCCCTCTCCCGGCCGGGGCGGCGGCCATGACGCAGCCGCTCTCCCGGCCGGGGCGGCGGCCATGACGCAGCCCCTCTCCCGGCCGGTGCGGCGGCCATGACGCAGCCCCTCTCCCGGCTGGGGCGGCAGCTGTAGCAGCAGCCAATACATAGCCATAATGTAGCCAAAACATAGCCATAGCATCACCTCACATAACATAACCATGATATCACTCCAGCATAGCCCCGGTGCCGCGGCAGCCAGGGCTCTCACGGTGCAGCTCTTACAGACTATGACGCAAAGTAGCCCGTAACCAAGTGAGTACTTTGTGACGTGCATGCACAGGGCTGTAAGTGATCTCAGCCACTACATACCCGTGCAAAGTGTTTACAGAACATGGGACGTGAGAGCATGGGGCGAGGGAGCCTGACTGGTGCCATCTTGTTAACTTCCCCGCATGTCTTATGTGGAAAACATCAACTTCCAAGCTATTTTAGGCTTAATTTAAAATTCCACTAATTCAAACCTTCCCCTCTGTGTCCAGACATGTGGTTTGAGGACCATGACCTGGTAATGGGGTGTGGGTCTGCTTTTCGATTCTTCCTGTCTGACTGTTACCTTGAAGTAGAAAAAGGACTTTGGTCTACTCCTGAAACACCTCTTGTATCCCCTCCTAAAGGACTTCGGAAGTTATTAACTCTGGTTTCTCACTAGCACCATCAAGGACCTTTGAAAAAATATCCGTACCAGCGCTTGTGCTTGGTCTCACAAATAATTTTAACAGTGACTGAAAACAAGGGCAAGTGTCTATCATTTTAAAAGTCCTCTCTGTTAGTTTTGACTGGCTTTGGTTTCCATGGCAGTATTGACTAACTGTGGATATCGTCTTGGTGGCAGGCATTCAAACGGCATGGCTAGGGAAAGGAGTAGCTATGGGAAAGTGCCTCAGCAAACGCCCTGTCACACACAGAAAAGCATATGATGTGACTCCAGCCTGACTTCTGTCAAGCTTCTTCTCCTGATCCCCCCAGAGTGTAATCTTTGACCTTTTGGCACTGGAGCAAGAAGACTTGCCTCAAGGCTGACTCTCTTGAGAAGCAAAATGACTCTTCATCAGCTGCATTCCATAGTGTCTAACTGAACCTCAAGTTCTGTGTACACACGAGGTGGTGAGGCGGTAAGCAGACCACCCCACCAAGGCCCTGACTTCTTACTCTGAGAGCTTTCTCCAAGTCTCTTCCCATTGTTCAAGTAGTACCAGTGTCTGTCAGTGTGGTGATGACATACCACGATCTGCTTCCTGGCGTAGGCCAATCTTTACAACTGATTTAGTCAATGCTATCTTTAATTTGCTAGAGGTAGAGAGGGGAGTTCATGCCATGCTGACTTCACAGTTCAAGAGCTTTCCACTAGGCATTAATGGAGGTTAAAGGAAACCAAGAGCACAGGAAGCAAGATGGTGGGAATACTTAGGTTACTAATCCTATGTTGGAAGCACATTCCAGGCATGGCCTTGCTGCCGTGTTATAATCTGAAGGATGTGACATGTCTCTACAATGTGCTCTGAGCATTGTCTTGTGTTACATGAAAACATGGCCCAATACAATATCTTCAAGCACAGCAACAGTGAATAATTTAGGCATAACACAGAAGTAGATACAGAAATTCCCTGTCCAAACAATTACAGAATATTTGATAAAGAAGGAAAGGGCATAGTTCCCTTCTCAGATGCACAAGTAGCGTAAAGAGCATGTCCTTTAGGGGAACTTTAACACACACAATTTTTAATCTTCATAAAGCTATTAATCAAGTATGATGTCACAGTGACAGATTCATTTGAATTTGTTTTAAGGAAGGAAAAAACTTCAATGAGTTGATTATGAGAAGATTTACTTACACTGATGAGAAATTTTTACCTATGCAGCTTGGCACTGGATTCTAAAACTGTCCAAATATAAGACCTGAGAAGGACATTTAACCAACATCTCCTCAGGGACGTTGCAATGCTTTTGACTCAGGTAGTCACCTGGAACCGATGATCTACGTATGAGAAGTCAGTGATTCCACTGTGAGGATGGCACAGATAATAGGAAATCAAAACTTTAGATTTAAGGACTAGGTATTAAGTCAGTATGTACATGCTGCTGTGTGTAAAACAATAGCTAGCTAGTGGCAACCTGCTGCATAGCAGGGGGAGCTCAGCCCAGCACTCTGTGTGACCTCGAGGGATGGGATGGTGGGGCGCGAGGGCGGCCCTCGAGGGAGGGGGCGTGTCCACGTGCAGCTGATTCACTTGCTGTACAGCAGAAGCTAGCAAAACTGCACAGCAACTGTACCTTAATTTAGAAAAATACATGACACAGAATCTCAAATATTAGAACAATTTTCCTTTTAAAAATTAACGAGGGTACTTCTTTCAGTAATAGCAGGCTAGATTATTTAAGTCAACTTTCCCAGCAAAACAACTGGAAACTATGGAGAAAACATTTTAAATATTTTAATACATGTGGGAATAACAGAGCACACAAAACTGACAGTGACAAATTAGGAAAAAGAAGAATCTAGAGAGAGGGCATGGAGGAACGTATTTGCAGGGCAGCAGTGGAGATGCAAATGTAGCACAGACTTGTGAACACAGTGGGGAAGGAGAGGCTGGGACAATTTGAGCAAACAGCATTGGAACATATATGTTACTATGCGTGAAACAGATAGCTAGTGGGAATGTGCCATATGATGAGTGAGCACAAACCTGGTCATCTGTGACACTCTCTAAGGGTGGGATAGGGTGAGAAGGGGTAGGGAGGTTCCAGAGGAAGTGGACCTAAGGAAAGACACACCCAGCTCAATGCAGAGTTCCAAAGAATAGCAAGGAGAGATAAGGAACCTTCTTCAGCAATCAGTGCAAAGAAATAGAGAAAAGCGATAGAAAGGGAAAGGCTAGAAATCTCTTCAAGAAAATTAGAGATACCAAGGGAACATTTCATGCAAAGATGGGCTCAGTAAAAGATAGAAATGGTATGGAACTAGCAGAAGCAAAACATATTAAGAAGTGGCAAGAATACACAGAAAAACCATACATAAGATGTTAATGACCCAGATAACCACGATGGCGTGATCACTCACCTAGAGCCAGACATCCTGGAATGGAAGCCAAGCAGGCCTTAGGAAGCATCACTATGAACAAAGCTAGTAACGGTGATGGAATTCCAGCTGAGCTATTTCAAGTCCTAGAAGATGATGCTGTGAAAGTGCTGCACTCAATATGCCAGCAAATTTGAAAGACTCAACAATGGCCACAGGACTGGAAAAGGTCAGTTTTCATTCCAATCCCAAAGAAAGGCAATGCTAAATATATTCGAACTACCACATAATTGCACTCATCTCACATGCTAGTAAAGTAATGCTCAAAATTCTCCAAGCGAGGCTTCAGCAGTACACTAACCGTGAACTTCCAGATGTTCAAGCTGGATTTAGAAAAGGCAGAAGAACCAGAGATCAAATTGCCAAAATCAGTTGGATCACAGAAAAACCAAGAGACTACCAGACTACTTTACTTACTGCCTAAGAAATCTGTATGCAGGTCAAGGAGCAATATTTAGAACCGGACATGGAACAACAGACTGGTTTCAAATTGGGAAAGGAGTACATCAAGGCTCTATATTGTCACCCTACTATTTAACTTTTATTCAGAGTACATCATGAGAAATGCCAGGCTAGCTGAAGCACAGGCTGGAATCAAGATTGCCAGGAAAAATATCAATAACCTCAGATATGCAGATGACACCACCCTTATGGCAGAAAGCTAAGAAGAACTAAAGTGCATCTTGATGAAAGTGAAAGAGGAGAGTGAAAAGGTTGGCTTGAAACACAACATTCAAAACACTAAGATCACAACATCCAGTCCCATAACTTCATGGCAAATAGATGGGGAAACAGTGGAACTAGTGAGACACTTTATTTTCTTGGGCTCCAAAATCACTGCAGATGGTGATTGCAGCTATGAATTTAAAAGACGCTTGCTCCTTGAAAGAAAGGCTATGACAAACCTAGACAGCATACTAAAAAGCAGAGACATTACCAACAAAGGTCCTTCTAGTCAAACTATGATTTTTTTCCAGTGTTCATTTATGAATGTGAGAGTTAGACCATAGAGAAAGCTGAGCACTGAAGAATTGATGCTTTTGAACTGTGGTGTTGGAGAAGATTCTTGATAGTCCCTTGGACAGCCAGGAGATCAAACCAATCAATCGTAAAGGAAATGAGTCCTGAATATCCATTGGAAGGACTAATGCTGAAGCTGAAACCCCAATACTTTGGCCACCTGATGTGAAAAACTGACTCACTGGAAAAGACCCTGATGCTGGGAAAGATTGAAGGCTGTAGGAGAAGGGGACAACTAGGTTGAGATGGTTGGATGGCATCACCAGCTTGATGGATGTGAGTTTAAGTAGGTTCTGAAGGTCAGCGATGGACAGGGAAGCCTGGCCTGCTGCAGTCCATGGGGTCAACAAAGAGTCAGACACTACTGAGTGACTGAGCTGGACTGATAACTGATTCATGTTGATGTGTTTCAGAGACCAACACAATATTGTAAAGCAATGATCGTCTAATTAACTAAAAAAAAAAAAAAAAGAAGGAAACCAAGAGAGGAAAACTCTGTGGTGGAGACTGCTTTCCGCACAGAGATGACTCAGTTCTGGAACACAGGGCTGAGAGGATGAGAAACTAAGTAATACCTGTGATGGTCAAACAGAGCATGAGGAAAATTTGATATCCTGGTCCACTATCTAGGAAGGACTCTGGTACGTTCCTCAGGCTTTAAGTTGGGACCCAGAAGGGCACCACCTAGAAACAAGGGGAGTCATATGTCTCTGCTATGACTGAAGCCCAGTTTGAACCATCTCAAGTTCCTGAGAGTGCACTAAGGTGACTCACATTCACATCTACTCCATCTTACCTGACCAAACTAAATGTAAATCCTACATAGAGGAAAAACTCTTATCATTCAGAACCTTAAATTGTGTCTTAAATTATGAATTGTACTCTATCAAATATCAAGTCACACAAAAAGGTAAGAAATTGTAAACAAAAACAAGAGAAATAATAAAGAACAGAAATACATCAGAGACTCTGAAGAAGGGTCACTAAGTATAGCTTTTAAAACAAGTATGCCTTCAAGGAAATGAAAAAGAAAAAATGAGAATTGGGAAAATAAATCGGGAATTTTTTTTAAAAAAATCAAGTGGATGTTTTTCACCTTAGAAAAATGCAATAACTAAAATTAAGAATGCAATACTTGCTCTTGGAAGCTTGTGCTCACTCAGTCATGTCAGACTCTTTGTGATCCCATGGACTATAGCCCACCAGGCTCCTTTGTCCATGGAATTTTATAGGTAAGAATACTGGAGTGGGTTGCCATGCCCTCCTCCAGGGAATCTTCTGACCCAGGGATCAAACCCGTGTCTCTGGCACCTCCTACATTGCAGGTGGATTCTTAACTCCTGCACCACCTGGAAAGCCAAAGAATACAATGAAAAAAAAAGTGAAAGTGAAAGTCACTCAGTTGTCTGACTCTTTGTGACTCCAAGGACTATACAGTCCGTGGAATTCTTCAGGCCAAAATACTGGCGTGGGTAGCCGTTCCCTTCTCCAGGGGATCTTCGCAACTCAGGGATCAAGCCCAGGTCTCCCACATGGCAGTGGATTCTTTACCAGCTGAGCCACAAGCAAACCCCAAAAATACTGGAGTGGGTAGCCTATTCCTTCTCCTGTGGATCTTCCCGACCCAGAAATCAAACTGCATTGCAGGCAGATTCTTTATCAACTGAGATACAACGGATGAGTTTAAAAGCATTGTTAGACACAGCTGAATAGAGATTTAATGAACTGGGACGTGAGTCAGATGTAAATATCCCAAATATTAAGTACAGAAGTATAGAGAAATCAGTGAGTAAAATGCAGAAAGAACATAAAGGGGATACAGTTAAATCTAACATAAAGGTACTTGGAGTTCTAGATAGATAGGAGAGAATGAGCATAGCAATATTTAATGTGATTTAATGAATTAATGAATTCCAAACTGACAAAAATCATCAAATCACAGATTCAAGAAGAATTTTAATCCCAAGCAGGATAAACCTAAGTGGGATTAAACACACCATGGTACATCATGGGAAAACCACCGAAACTCGAAAATAGAAACATAATTCATAAAACAGTCATGGTAAAAAATATAAATTAGCACAAAGAAGCAATAAGCTCATTCTTAGGAAACCCTATTAAAGATACACTATATGAAAGATATAGCTTATGCACAAAGTTATTCATTGTGACATGATTTGTGACAGCAAACAATAGAGAATAAACTACAAATATCTATCAACAGAGAACTAGTTGAATGAAGCACAGTGCCTACACAAGACACTACTCTGGGACATCCAGACACTGAATGCTTCTCAATATTATGTAACACAAAGTATACAGCACAGCCTATGAGATATCCTTGCCAAAAATAGTTGACCCTCAATCTTATGGAGTCTGTAGAATCAGCTTCCAATTTATAGGATATATGGGGCTACAGGAACAAACAAATGGCACTTCAAGAAAACAGACTAATCCAGAATGTGGGACATTCTCCAGGACAATAAATTCAGCTTTTAACAGGGCAATGGCATGAAATGAAAAAAATGGTAGGAGAGAATTAAAAACAGTGGTTTTGCATAATGAAGGAAACTACAAGCAAGGTGAAAAGACAACCTTCAGAGTGGGAGAAAATAATATCAAATGAAGCAACTGACAAAGAATCTCAAAAATATACAAATAGCTCATGCAGCTCAATACCAGAAAAATAAACAACACAATCAAAAAATGGGCCAAAGAACTAAACAGACATTTCTCCAAAGAAGACATACAGATGGCTAACAAACACATGAAAAAATGCTCAACATCACTCATTATCAGAGAAATGCAAATCAAAACCACGATGAGGTACCATTTTACACCAGCCATCAAAAAGTCTACAAGCAATAAATGCTGGAGAGGGTGTGGAGAAAAGGGAACCCTCTTACACTGTTCATGGGAATGCAAACTAGTACAGCCACTATGGAGAACAGTGTGGAGATTCATTAAAAAACTGGAAATAGATCTGCCATATGTCCCAGCAATCCCACTCCTGGGCATACACACCGAGGGAACCAGAACTGAAAGAGACACGTGCACCCCAGTGTTCATTGCAGCACTGTTTATAATAGCCAGGACATGGAAGCAACCATCAGCAGACAAATGGATAAGAAATCTATGGTACATATACACCATGGAATATTACTCAGCTATTAAAAAGAACACATTTGCATCGGTTCTAATGAGGTAGATGAAACTTGAGCCTATTATACAGAGTGAAGTAAGTCAGAAAGAAAAACACCAATACAGTATATTAACATATATATATGGAATTTAGAAATATGGTAATAATGACTCTATATGTGAAACAGCAAAAGAGACACATATAAAGAACAGACCTTTGCACTCTGTGGGAGAAGGTAAGGGTGGGATGATTTGAGAGAATAGCTTGAAACATGTATATTATCAAGTGTGAAATAGATCGCCAGTCCAGGTTCGATGCAGGAGACAGGGTGCTCAAGGCTGGTGCACTGGGATGACCCAGAGGGATGGGATGGGGAGGGAGGTGGGAGGGGTTTCGGGATGGGGGTCATATGTACACCAGTGGCTGATTCATGTCAATGGATGGCAAAAAAACCACCACAATATTATAAAGCCATTAGCTTCCAATCAAAATAATTAATTTAAAATAAATAAATAAAAGCAACTACCCAATGATTCATGGGGTTTTTTTCCCCTAATTGGAATAAACTGATTATAAAGACAGTCAGGGAAATCCAAATAATGGCTAAGCAATCAACACTAAAAGAAATCATTGTGCTTATGTAGGAAAATAATAACGATTTTAGAACTAACTGTGTCCTAAAATATTCAGGGGTAAAACATCTTAAGTTCTGGGGTTTGCAACAAAACTGCAAAAAGGAAACATAAAGCAAAGGTGATCTTGATCATTGATAAATATGTGTTATGACTACATGAGATTTCCTTAAAACCTTGTGTATTTTTCCTAAAGTTACAGTAAATTTTTTAAGTTAATGTGTTTCCCAGAGGTGAGACCTCAGAGTGTCGTAATGATTAGGTACACACTCAGACATGACTTATTGCCGACACTCACACATGCTGCACGCCAGGCTCTGTTCCAGGGAAGAGGCCGGCCAAGGCCCTTGACGTCACAAGATCACAGTTGTGCAAGGATGGGGATGAGAGCGCAGGCAATGACAGAGGAGCATGAAGAGCTCAGTGGTGGGCACGTTCAGGGTGCGTTGGGCTCACACAGTAGGAAACACCTAGCCCAGAACTGGAGTGGGCAGCGGCGTCAAGATAACCTTCTCAGGGTGTCACCTATGCTGAGATGTGAAAGATGAGCAGAGTCCGGCCAAGGAAGGCAGTGGATTTTTTTCTAATTACAGGCCAAGAGAAACTCAGTCCAGACACAAGGGACAGAAAGAATGCCACGCCTTGTCTTCTGTAACCAAGGCCATTGTAGTGCAAAGGTAGGTTCTGCCCCTCCTCACTCTTCTCGAGGATTCTACTTGCTCACGGCAATGAACCCCTGTAACCTGGAGCACCTGCCCTCAAGGCTTGTAAAGTGAAAGTGAACTCGCTCAGTCGTGTCTGACCCTTTGCGACCCCATGGACTGTAGTCTACCAGGCTCTGTCCATGGGATTTCCCAGGCAAGAATACTGGCGTGTGTTGCCATTTCCTTCTCCAGGAGGTCTTCCCAACCCTGGGATTGAACCTGCAGTGCCATCTGGGGCCTGGGCCCGCTCCATCTTTCTGCTTTGTCATCCAGTGGGGCCGCTGGCTGATGGCTGCCATGGACTCTGTCCTCACACAGAGCCTTCCAGACACCGAAAGAGGCGGGAGAAGGGTTTCTCCACGCACTCTCATTTTTACAAGAAGGAAAGTCCTTTCAAGTGTCTTCTCAGGAGAGTTTCCTTGCTGTTTAATTGGTTATGGTGTAGACACAGCCCACGCTTCAACTGATGACTGTCGCTGTTAACGACTGATTGGCTTTGTCTTGTCAATCCCCTTGAAGGCTGAAGAGAAGCCCCATGAACCACACGCATTCCTAATACTCAACAGAAATCGAAGTCTGAACAAGGCAGTGTGTAGTGGGAGCCAGGAGGCAGAGAGGGCTGCTAGGTATTTAACAACAACTCACACCTTCCACTCCTTTGGTCACCTGATATCCATATGTGCCATCTTTATGCTAAAATAGCAGCCTCACACTTACACGGTACTCATTCTTTCATTTCCTAAAGAAAACAAGCCTCAGGGATCATCCAGTCTCTGGCTCCAGGTCTTGGGTGAGGCACAGTTTTCTTCACCGGGTCCATGTTTGAGAAGTATGGTTAAAAGACCGTTTACCTGCCCATACCATGACAATGTGCACTGGAAGAAAAGGAAGAAGGTTAGTGCCGCAGCGACATATGGGTGGACAGAGTGGAAAAAGAGGCGAAGCAGAGAGGAGCAAACTCCCCCTCACTCAGCTGGACAAGAAGGTGAAGACTGCTCCCGTGGCACGGTCAGCCCCAGGACGGCCAGCTAGAAGTCTGGGTTCTACCCCTGGGAAGATGCCCTTGCTTGCTGTCAGTGCACTGACCTGCTTCTGCCCCTGGGAGGACTGGCCCTTGTCCCCTATTCTCCAGAGACCTGCTTCTGCCTCGGAGAGGGCCTCCCTTGTCTCTTGTCCTCCACAAAACCAGTCCTGCTCTCCGGTGGTTCATTCTCCCCGACTGCATCTAAGATGGACAGTGTGAAACAGCTTTTCTGAAGTACGCACTGATTTAGCCGCCCCATTCTTGTTGGTCCAGGTGTAGAAACCTGCAGTTTCCCTTTGGGTTTAGTCTTCCAGAAGCTGTGATTGGCCAGGATCAGGTTTTTCTTGGCAACACAGTGATGCACTAACTTGTCACACCCATCCAGTCATTCTCATGGTTTAGTAACTACAGGTAAAATGTCTGATTTAACATGGTCTTTAATTCTGTATTTTTTAACCCCACCTTTTCAAAACTTGCATTTTAACACGTGCAGAGGTCTGTCGTTTGACTTCTGCCCTCTGACCTTATTCCTCTCCCTTAGGTTAATGGTCCCTATCTTAAGACTTTTGAAAAGTATAATCTTTGTTGAAGTTGCCACCTCTATCCAGTCTTTGCATACAGCCTTCCCTCTCTTTCACTTAGAAATAATTAACAATGGGGGATATTTGCAAGTGGCCCGAGGCAAGCTTATTAATTTTATCTTCTGGTAAATCCCCTGTTTCCCTGCTGCTTTATAAAACTAGCTTTAGCTTGGAGGGCAGAAACTGACTTTTCCAGCACTGCAAGACTTCAAATTAAAAGACTCTCAGTCAACCCAACTTTCAGCCTATGGGCAAAAAATGCCTCTCTTGGCAAAGCCTGTTTTCTTTCTCCTTGTTCTCACAGAGGCCACATGCAGACACTTTGTCTCTTTCTTACAGAACCTTAGTGAAGGAGTCTATAGACAGCCAATAAATCTCCATGCACTGAATTTCCTTCTTTCTTCTAAATTAGATCAGAATATAGTCTGAAACACAGAAACAACTGGTAGTTGGATCAAGTATTTTGTAACTGCATACCAGGTGTTAGCTACTTCCCAAATGGGAGTGCTCCAGCCACCACAGTCCTCGTTCTGTCTACTTCACTTTGCAAGGTTATATTTTATAGTCTGTTCCTTATAGCACTGCAGAACTGTGTCATATGTCTGCTCCAAGCTTTCAATAACAGGGTATCTAATTTAAAGTAGTTTAAATTATATGAGACTTATTATCTCAACAAACCCAGAGACAAGATATTTCAAAGGTTATTGTAATCATTAGCAATGTTATCAAGAGCTCATAGTTCTTCTCCATCATCCTCAGTGTGCTAGCTGCTCTGCGTATGTTAGTATCTTGCTTTAGGGGCTCCACGTACTATCTCCCACACGGCTTCATCCCACAGGCAAAGAAAATAAAAGCATTGGGGTATTTCTCTCTTCAATCAAAGTGAAAGTCTTTCCCAAAAGGCTTACCATTTTATATTGATCAGAGTGACATCTCATGTCCATGCCTGTCAAGTGAATGAAATTACAGTTACTGATTTGATCAAATCAACATTCATCCCCTTGAACTGAGGAAGGGCCTATAATACTGAAGAATCTTTGAGTTAAATGCAGCTGGGAGTTGTTCGATAGGTAACTACATATTCCAATAGCCTAAGCTCTTATTTTAGAACAGTGTCCCTCAAGATCAGTCCAGAAATCTAGTGTTCTCATTAATACACACACACGCCTGGGCCTCACTCAGACCTAAATTAGCAGACTCTCCAGAGTAAAGTCTAAGAACTTGCATTTTAACAAGCTCTTGGATGATTCTTTAGCACATTAAAGACTGAGAGCCACTGAAAAAATCTTTGGGACCTCATCTGAAGAAAATTCATATTTTAATGTCATCTGTACAGAACACCATTCCTGGTAAATATTTAGCAGAGTTTAATTACTGTCATATTCAGAAATTGATTAACTTTTCCTTCTTTTATTTTTCTTTTTCTTTTTTTCTATTTTTCTTTCCAGAAAGAGTCATCTAATTATGTTATTATTTCCTGTAGGATTAATCACTTCTCTCTGTGCACTGTAGGAATCCAATAAATGTAATTTTAAAGGGTTGTGTTATTCCCTCTTCTACTAATTTTATTCCCTGAAAATCACTAAGAGGAAATGTAATTAAAAATGAAGATAAAACTAGAAATAAAAAATACAAATGAGAAATCAGTTACTTGTTTTATTTTTCTCTGGACTATCCTTGATGGAAATTGAAGTAGAATCTAGATTGGGAGTGAAATAGAGGTAAAAACATCATGAAATTTGGTAATTTTTAAACATTAGTCATTTGATGGACACATAGAACATTCTTCTCCAAGGAAGGTTAACTTATTTCCTTCTTTGCTTACCACCCAGATCTGTGCAAGTTTCTTATCCATTGTGGATGGTTGATATCATGTCATGGGGCAGAATGATAATAACTAAAAATAAGTTCTATCTAGTGCTTACCGTGCCCTGGGAGCACATGTTCAGGAGCTTTATTTATATTAACTCATTCAATCTTCATTCACATAATTTGAGGCACATGCGTGCATACTAGTCATTTCAGTTGTGTCCACCTCTTTGCGACTCTGTGGACTGTAACCCGCCAGGCTCCTCTGTCTGTGGGATTCTCCAGGCAAGAATACTGGAGTGGGTTGCCATGCCCTCCTCCAGGGGATCTTCCTGACCTAGGGAACAAACCCGAGTCTCCTACATCTCCTGCGTTGGCAGTCAGGTTCCTTATAACTAGCACCCCCTAGAAGCCCAAGTTGAGGCACATATCCTCATTTATCTCATAAGCCTGGTTTTACAAGCAAAGAAACTGAGGCAAATGAACGACTTACTCCCTCATGAGAAATGAGATGGGTTTTGAACTCCAAGTCTAGTTGCAGAGACTGTTCCTATAACCACAATGCAGTTAATGCCTCTCAACCAACAACACAAACTTGTTCTGTGAATCCCTGGTAGCTTGTTTTGAGTTCTTAAAATTTTGTAGTTAGTTTGAAGCATCTGAAAATCAATAGAATACATTTAAAATTTTGAGTTCCAGCTTTTGTTGGAAAAATCAGAAAACTTGTGCTGACAAGATTAGGTCAGGGCCTTTCCTGGTGGTTCAGTGGTAAAAGAAAAAATCTGCCTGCCAGTGCAGGAGACACAGGGAAGCAGGTTCAATCTCTGGATTGGGATGTATCCCTGGAGAAGGAAATGGCAACCCACTCCAGTATTCTGGCCTGTAAAACCCATAGACAGAGGAGCCTGGAGCGCTACAGTCCATGGGGTCACAAACAGAAGACGCAACTGAGCAACGGGGCATGGGCGCTATAAGTACCATACAGTCCTTTTCCCATTATTAGCGAGAAAAGACAGACCAAGAACACCTGGTGCTTCATGGAAAATGAAAGGGTGCATATTGCTTCAGATAACTGAGGAATCTTCCTAGGTGATGTTCAACGTAAAAAGACTGCTAGTAACGTGGTATAGGTAGAGTAGTCTCATGTCACTGCATGATCCCAGATTAATTTCTAAGAGCAGGGAGCAGGCGGAAGTTTCCCCATCAGTCTCTAAGAGCACCCTGTTGAAGAAGCATTGTTTGAATCCTGTTTTTACATCTGTGGAGCCTGAGGCCCAGATTGCCCTAGGGCTCCACCTAATGAAACACAGACCTGTGATGGCAGACTCAGGACTTATAACTGGCCACTCCTTCCAAAAGCTAGGGTTCCTCCCACCAAACCTCCCAGTCTCAAGTCCTACCACCTCCATGGTATGTCTGATAAAATGAATTCAAGGCATTAAAATCAAGTTTGGTAACTTCTGTGTCCCTGGAACTCTAGTACACTTGAAGTACTTAGTGAAGTACTAGAGTACTTGAAGTACTCTAGTTCACTTAAAGTACCCAGGGTACTTTAAGCTATTTGTTCCTGAGTCCATTTTTATGTCAGTAATTAAAGGTGAAGTGATTTATTTTTGCGGGGGGAGGATAAACTTTCACTTCAGTTCAGTTCAGTCTCTTAGTCATGTCCAACTCTTTGCGGCCCCATGAACTGCAGCACACCAGGCCTCCCTGTCCATCACCAACTCCCGGAGTCCACCCAAACCCATGTCCATTGAGTCAGTGATGCCATCCAACCATCTCATCCTCTGTCATCCCCTTCTCCTCCTGCCTTCAAATTTTCCCAGCATCAAGGTCTCTTCCAATGAGTCAGTTCTTCACATGAGGTGGCCAAAGTATTGGAGTATTCAGCATCAGTCCTTCCAATGAATAGTCAGGTCTGATTTCCTTTAGGATGGACTGGTTGGATCTCTTTGCAGTCCAAGTGACTCTCAAGAGTCTTCTCCAACACCACAGTTCAAAAGTGTCAATTCTTCAGCACTCAGCTTTCTTTATGGTCCAACTCACACGCACATATGACTACTGGAAAAACCAAAGCTTTGACTAGACAGACCTTTGTTGGAAAAATAATATCTCTGCTTTTTAATATGCCATCTAGGTTTGTCATAGCTTTTCTTTCAAGGAGCAAGTGTCTTTTAATTTCATGCTGCAGTCACCACCTGAAGTCATTTTGGAGCCCAAGAAAATAAAGTCTCTCACTGTTTCTGTTGTTTCCCCATCAAGTTGCAATGAAGTGATGATGCCATGATATTCATTTCTTGAATGTTGCGCTTTAAGCCAGCTTTTTAACTCTCCTCTTTCACTTTCATCAGGAGGCTCTTAAGTCCTCTTTGCTTTCTGCCATAAGGGTGGTGTCCTCTGCATATCTGAGGTTATTGATATTTCTCCCGGCAATCTTGATTCAAGCTTGTGTTTCATCTAGCCTAGCATTTCCCATGATGTACTCTGCATATGAGTTAAATAAGCAGGGTGACAATATACAGCCTTGGCATACTCCTTTCCCAATTTGGAACCAGTCTGTTGTTCCACGTCTGGTTCTAACTGTTGCTTCTTAACTTGCAGATTTCTCAGAAGGCAGGTAAGGTGGTCAGGTATTCCCATCTCTTTAAGAATTTTCCACAGTTTGTTGTGATCCACACAGTCAAAGTCTTTGGCATGGTCAATAAAGCAGAAATAGTTGTTTTTCTGGAACTCTCTTATTTTTTGTATGATCCAACAGATGCTGGCAATTTGATCTCTGGTTCCTCTTCCTTTTCTAAATCCAGCTTGAACATCTGGAATTTCTCAGTTCACATACTGTTAAAGCCTTGCTTGGAGAATTTCGAGCATTATTTTGCTAGCCTGTGAGATGAGTGCAATTGTGTTCAGGCATTCTTTGGCATTGCTTTTCTTTAGGATTGGAATGAAAACTGACCTTTTCCAGTCCTGTGGCCACTGCTGAGTTTTCCAAATTTGCTGGCATATTGAGTGCAGCACTTTCACAGCATCATCTTTTAGGATTTGAAACAGCTCAAGTGGAATTCCATCACCTCCACTAGCTTTGTTCATAGTGATGCTTTCCAAGACCCACTTGACTTCACACTCCAAGATGTCTGGTTCCACGATAATCACACCTTGGTGGTTATCTGGGTCATCAAATCTTTTTTGTATAGTTCTATGTATTCTTGCCACCTCTACTTAATATCTTCTGCTTCTGTTAGGTCCATACCATTTCTGTCCTTTATTGTGTCCATCTTTGCACAAAATGTTCCCTTAGCAGCTCTGTTTGTTTTTTTTTTTTTTTAAGAGATCTTTCCCATTCTATTGCTTTCCCATAGAGTCTTTCCATTCTATTGTTTTCATCTATTTCTTTGCATTGATCACTGAGGAAGGCTTTCTTATCTCTCTTTGCAGTTCTTTGGAACTCTGCATTCAAATGGGAATATCTTTCCTTTTCTCCTTTGCCTTTCACTTCTCTTCTTTTCTTGGCTATTTGTAAAGGCCTCCTCAGACAACCATTTTGCCTTTCTTTTTCTTGGAGATGGTCTTGATTACTGCCTCCTGTACAAGGTCAGGATAAAGTTTACTGTGCCTTAAAATGTCATTCAATTTTTTTCAGCTTTACCCAGAAATTTGAAAACTGACTGGTCATGCTAATTTCCATGTGATGCTGCTATTGGCCGTATGATGCAGAAGGTCACAGGTCCTTCTAAAATGGGTAAAGAGACATGTTTTTAGTGACTCAAACACCACCATTCCTGATTAGCATATTTTTGTTTGTTATTTTATCTCAACAGTCATCTTATTTAAAACATTACCATTCTCATTTTTAAAAATATACTGAGAATCTAATCACTGAAGGAAAAATGTCAAGATACCTAATACATCCTCACAGCATATACATTTTCCAAGTAGTGTTTGGAGGAATGAATTCACAGACTAAATAGCAAAGCCCTCCTTTGTGATATGACACTTAAGACGCTCCACAATCCAGTGCCAATACACGTCACGCTGAATGTCACACACATACCTCGTAGCTCTGTGCACAGGGATTTCACATCATAGTTATGTGGAGACTTCCTTCCCTGAGCTCCAACCCCACAACCATTATTGCTCCTCTGACTACACCTCAGACACTATGGAATCTAGGGACTATTTCAGGGCATTTCCTTCCTACTCCAACAGGACTCATCCTTCCATCCTTGGTTCTGGTTTTACTAACTACACTTACATTTTGTTCCCATAATGATGTCTCTTCCACCAGGTCATAAGGTCCCTGAGGGTGGAGACTGTGTCTTTGGTTTGTGTTTCAAATTATTTTTATTTAGTAATTTTATTTTTTTACTTTATAATCTATACTTATCACATTCTTTCAAGATAAATTGAAAGATCCCTTCCAATCCTTTCATATCAATTAAACAGCTCTTTATTTTCCATTGGATTTTTTGGCTTCATTCCAAGTTTTTACTAACTTTACAACATTATGTATTGTCTACTGTACAGATACCACACTAATAGTTGATATATGTTGAACTATGGGCCAGGTGTTCTCTGAAGCACTTTATATTCTTTTTCTCATTGAAAAAAAGAGAACTGGGGTTCAGGTAAGTTATATAATGTGCCAAGATAAGTGGTGGGTAAGAATTCAGAATTCAAAGCTGTGTTTTCTCATCCACTGATCTACACAGCCTCTCAAATCTTTGTAATCTGCTCCTTTGATGCCTGACATCATCAACATTGCCATATCATTATCCTTAAAAAAGGAATTTTTACTTATAACAATATAAACCATTTCAAAATCCAAATGACTATTCAAAAGGAGCAGTAATAGGGAATGTCTTATTCATTTCCTTCTCCCAAAACCTAACGTGATGCTTTTTCCTGGAATTGTTGAATCTGTTGATTTGATTTGATTGACTTCCTTAGATCTCTGCAGCAAAATACAGAATCCTTGCCCAACAGGAAGTATTTTTCCAGAGAGACTGATGCTCCTCACAAGAGCAGGAAGCGTATTTCCAGAGCCTGGATGCCTACTTCATGCAACACTGCAGGACGTGACCTGTAGCATGTGTTTGATACACGTTCCTCTTCACCCAGCTGGCCAGCTGAATCAGTGTTGGCAAAGATTCTGAAATTTTGGACTGATTGCATCAAAACATTTGCACTATAAACAAATAGCTTGAAATCACGCATATTGACAGCCTTGGATGAGTCTCCCACTGTCTCTTGCCACATCTCCCTTCATCCTGAATGTCATCTAAGGTGACAAGGAGACATGAGGAGGGCTCCTGATTTGCTGACAGAGCATTCAGTCAGGATTGTGTTGCTAAAATCCAGCTTTATCAAGTTACAAGTAACAAGTAATTACCATGCAGCACATCACCTAGAGTGCCATTATGCAAATTTACATATGGCTCAGCTGCACAGTTTAGACAAATATTTATCATCATCCTAAAGCCTGCCTTGCAAAGAGGAAACAGGCCAAGTGGCATTCTATCATTGTGCATCTCTTATTTTTTTTACACCAAAAATGAACTAGGCTGTTTTTATCTAGGACACTAAACCATTATGGAGGAAATATCCTCTTATTAGCCTTTCACAGAGGAAAGACGCTCTAAAGAAACTTTGATTAACCTGAAGAAGAGACAATTCAGAGAGAACAAGAGAGCTATTTCTGAATATGTGAAGACAGTCATTTAGAAGAGGGAACAAACTTGACTTTTGCTCTGAAAGGTCATGCTCGAAAACATAGGTCAGAATCTCAGAATTACAAGAAGAGAAGTCTCAATCCAATCTAAAGTGGAATTTAAAAAAGAGGAATCTGTTCTTCGAAAGTTGAATTTTTCTTACTGGTTATATACAAAGTTTTATAGCATTGACTTTGTAGATTTGGAGGCTTTTTTACCAAATAAATCAAGCATTCACCTGAATAAGTTGCTTTTAAAATGGCCACATTGGAAATTTACAAAGTTATTCCAGAGAGGCTGCCCTTGATCAGGAAGAGATCAGAACACCTCTTTGAACTGTGGACCATTTTCTCCTGAAACATCTTTGTGATAGACAATCCACCACTGTTGATTCCTGAATTGGTCAAAAGGTATTCTGACCCTTATCTCTCCCACAAATGAAGTGAACAATGCAGGTGATGAGACTTTTGAGGAATCGGAATTTCAAAATCAAAATGGTACTTTAACATTTGAGATGGAGGTATGTTGGGTATTTCTAAAATGAATTCTTGCTGAGGCCCCCAAAGGTCTCCAATCCTGCTGACTAACTTGGGGAATAGTGGGTCAGCTATTACTCAGAAGAAAAAACAAATCAGTACGTTCCTCTTTCGTGACTCAAACCAAGACAGAACAAACGAATATGGAGTCTCCTACCAAAGATGTTTTTTGAGCTCCTGGGAATAAAACGAGGGGAAATGTGGCAATTGGACCTGGGTTCAAACTCTGCTACCACTTGCCGGTCACAGGGACAACCTCCCGGAGGCTGTTGTTCTGTAAAACTAGAATGTAAAACTAGTTATGTAAAACTAGAATGATGACAAATACCTCAGAGATTGTTGTGAGCATTTAAATACATAAATAAGTATTCAACATAATGCTAGGCCATATTAAGTTCTCAGCACATTTTAGATGCAATAATTACTATCACCATTGTTACTGTGGTTTTCATTCTGAATCATCCTTCTCATTGCACTTCCTCACTTCTTCCATCCTGCTTTGTATAATTTTGAAATTAGTTTGCATAAAATACATTTTAATTATCCTACCAATTTCCAGCCCCCTATACTCTTCTTTGAGGGATTTTGTTAAATCATGTGTGATACCATTTTTATAGACAACATGACAGTTTGAAAACAAAGCTGTTTTTAAAATCTTTTATCATTCAATTATACACAGACTATACTGAGTTTTTCAGTGTCGTATGGTTTAAAAGGTAATGAAAATTTAAAGATTTGGGGCAAGATTACTGGGTTTGCTGTGAATACAAGACCGAGAGTGGGGACCCTGGAACAGGGCACCCGGGACAAAACCTCTTTGGCTGTTCAGTCTGTAAGTCATATCTGCCTGTTTGCAACCCCATGGAATGCAGCACCCTATGGGCTCCCCTGATAGCTCAGTTGGTAAAAAATCCACCTGCCATACAGGAGACCCTGGTTCGATTTTTGGGTCAGGAAGAGCTATCTGCTGGAGAAGGGATAGGCTACCCACTCCGGTATTCTTGGGCTTCCCTTGTGGCTCAGGTGGTAAAGAATCTGCCTGAAATACAGGAGACCTGGGTTCAATCCCTGGGTAGGGAAGATCCGCTGGAGAAGGGAAAGGCTACCGACTCCAGTATTCTGGCCTGGAGAATTCCATGGACTGCATAGTCTATGGGGTCACAAAGAGTCGGACACAACTGAGCAATTTTCTCTTGCACTCTTTCAGTCTTCCCAATCCTTCACTATCTCCCTGCATTTGCTCAAACTCATGCCCATTGAATCAGTGATGCCAACCAACCATCTCCTCCTGCCTTCAATCTTTACTCACTTTCTAACACTGGGCAGGTTGCTTAATCTTTGTGTGTCTGCACTGAGTAAAAACATTTTACTCCTGAGTAGAAAACACTTATGAGACTGCCTGGCACAGAGTGAGAGCTTAATGAGCTGTGATTACTGTTGTTCATAGTCCACAGTAACAGAGACATGGGGTTCAAAATTATGGAAGAAAAAGACAGAATAATCAGAATAGTAGGTGGCAGGTTTGGTCTCATAGAAAATGGTGGTATCCAAATTAGTTGATAACAGTTCTCTGTCCTCAATTAACTGTGGACTACAACCCAAAGAGACTGACGAGCATGCTAGAGAGGGTTATACGTGCTACAAAACATGAAGGGAGCAAAGACCCTTGGACTTTACATTGTTAAAATCACTTTTCAATATTCATTAGATACTATGATGAACATTTTTGCAAATTATATTTTTACATCTGATGCATTGAAATTAGATACATGTTTTAGTTAAAAAAAAAAAACTGAATTTGTGGTTACAGCAAAGAACATGTTTATAAAAGTGAAGAAAACGGTGAAAGATGAAGAGTTTCACATCCTGGGTTTAACCCCCAGGTCTAACAGACATAGAGAATGAGTGTATGGACACCAAGAGGGAGAAGCAGGTAGGATGAACTCGGAGACTGTGATCGACATGCATGCCCTATTGATACTAGGCATAAAGCAGACAGGTAGTGAAAACCTATATATCTCAGGGAACTCAAATCAGTGCTCGGTGGTGACCTAAATGGGGAGGATATCCAAAAAACAGGGCATATATGCATAAGTATAGCTGAGTTACTTTTTTCTACAGCAGAAACTACTACAACATTGTAAAGCAACTATACTTCAACAAAAACTAGTTAAAAAAACCCCGAGTCTACTAGGAATTAGCTGTGCAACCTTAGACTAGAAACTTGTCTTCAATGCCTCAGTTTCCCCAGCTATTGAAAGAAAGAATAGACATGTCAGTGTTTCCCAAACTTTAGTCATCCACAAGAACCTTACAATTATTGACATATCCATATACATATTCATCCTATACAATGGTATCCTTGAAATCATGGTTTCCTTGCACTTTATTAGTGCATATTTAAAACTTTATTAGTGCATATTAAAATAAAATTTGTGAAAAATTTAAAAACAATTCCTTCTTGTACAAGCTGGAATCATACTGCGTACTCTTCGGGAAACAGTAGACTAAATGACAGCTGAGTTAGTCGCTGAGTCATGTCTGACTCTGTGACCTCATGGAGCCAGTCTCCTCTATCCATGGGATTCTCCAGGGAAGACTACCAGAGTGGGTAGCCATTCCCTTCTCCAGGGGATCTTCCGGACCCAGGGATCGAACCTGGGTCTCCTGCATTGCAGGCAGATTCTTTACTGTATGAGCCAGTGACCACTGAGGTTCCTTATAATTCACAGATTTCAGCCGTGTCTGAAAAAAAAAGAAATAAACAAAGGATAGTATGAAATAAGGACTCTTTAGCTGCATAATCCCTTCATGACTTCCTTTTCTGTTAGAGGGGCCAGAACCACGTAAATTTTAATCTCCCAGTATGGAAGGTTTCCTCTAATATCAAAGTCAGTTCCTTGACAGCATATAATAGAAACTATTATTAATAGCTTCAGCAAGAAAATTGAAACTGTAAGACTATCAAGAGAACTGAATCACACCCCTCAGTCCAAATGAAGGGCAAGACAGTATGACTCATTTCAACCTGGAAAAGAGTCAAGGCATACATCACAGAAAAGGGTAGGCGTTTCCACCATAAGAAGCAGGGAAGGTGTAATGTGAGGACAAGGAGAAAACAAAACATTTGTTCCTTTGCATTCTCCCACTTATTTTTTTCCCAATTGTCATCTTTGTCACATAAAATTTACTGTCTCAAGTGAATCAGAACATTCTAGTAGGTTGATAATGACCTTCATAAATCAGGTAAATTAGTTATTTTTTTTCTTACAATTTTTCTTCTTCGATGATTTTCTGATCAATTTATGTTGCCTCTCATTCAAGGGGCCCAGCCTTCTCTGGTGCATGGAAAAGGCTGGTGGAAACCAAGGGGCTGGCCACACCCAGGAGCTGCTTCTGTGCTAAAACTCCAGGGTCTCTCCTTCCAGGTTGAAAGCTATACACAGGATGGCCAGAGGGAGAAATGGACCTTCTGTCTGAGGGCTGAGCCTAAGGTCCTCTGCTGTGTGAAATGCAGAGCTGGGCACTGTGAGATGTGAAGGAAGCCAGTAGGAAGGAAGGACTATGGCGTCCTGCCTGCCGCGCGGACTGAAGGGGCCCGGTTCTCTGCTCCCTTCCAGCTCCTGTCACCGGCCGTCGTTGAACAGGACCCTTGGATTCTTCCATGAGTTACTTTGTCAGACCTTTGGGAATACCTCAGTTACTTACAGCAAGAAAACCATGGTGCAATACAGCAGCCTCTAGCCAGAGTCCCAGAAAATGCAGGAAGAAGCCTTGGAAAGGGCTCATGATTTCACTTGGTCTCTAGCTTCCTTTTCTTGTTCTTTTTCTTCTTCTCTCCCCTCAAGAGAATAACTTATTCTTTAACATAAAATTCACTCCATCTAACTCATAGATTATCTGTTTGGAAGACACTGTGAAGACATGTGGGTGTATTTTCCTGATGGTTTTCTTTCCTAAAATTAGTGACACCAAATCTCCTGTGACTACATGTAAAAGGATAATATAGACACCCTAGACTTTCAAGGGCTTCCAAGTACTTCCCATATGGATGGGTTCCCCACACTGTGGGGAAAGGTACAGTCTGTTTTCCCAGAGCCTTGAGGTTCTTACGTGAGTGTACACTCCAGCGCGCACATAGATCATGTGTACACCTCAGAGACACGGCAGTTATGACTCCCAGTCACCTCTCCGCCTCCTCTTCCCCGGGAAACACTGGCCAGCTGCCAGGCAGGAGGGTTAGTCTACCGACTGTGGGTCCATCACATTTCACTCTGTGATTACCCTCCGACAGAGGGCGGTTGTTGCTTTTGGGTTATTAGTGGGGAAAAGGAGTCCCAGAGCAAGAAGAGAATTCATGCCCAACCTCAAACCTCACATGGAAGTCGCTTCTTGCTCTTTGTAAGCCTCAGGCTCCCTCGGTCCCATACGCATCTTCCCATAAGTATTGTAGAACTATCATCAGGGTTTAAGTGACACATCAAATTCCATATAACTCCAGAAACAAAGAGCCCCAGCTAGAGAGAGAATAAGACGACGAAGATAACTGTGTAGTGCAGCAAACTGATCACCACTTTCTAAACAGGGCTTGCCGTGCCGCACAGCATGTTCCATATGCCATTCATGCTGCTTAAAACGCGAGTCTCCTGCTCACCCTGCAGGACCCAGCTCAAGTGTTTTGTCAGAGAAGCTTCTATCGGCTTCCACCTGGCTTCCACTGCCCCCTGTTGGTACAGCTACTGAAGCAGTGAGAACTCCATAATGCTGAGAATGTTCAAATTCTGTCATCACCAGAGGCACAGCAGCAGACCCAAGACCTTGTTGAGAAAACATAATTCCACACTGATGAGCCTTTCATCTCATAGTAATCTAGCAGGGGTAGGAAGCAGATTGTGCAAACGTGCACAATTAGAAAACCAAATCATACTTTACATGGGATTTGTAAAGAGAATCGGTGTCAATCACCACCCTCCTCCTCAAACAAGATTATAATAAATGCAACCGCAGTGCTGGGGGAATAGATGGTAGAATGTACAATTGATGGTAATTAGGGAAGGATGTAGCACCTGAAAATGATTTTGGAGGCCACATCCACCTTCTTTTAACAGAAGACCTCTGCACTGCTTTGATAACTGAACACAAAAACAGGTACTGTTTTCTACCTGTGAATACTAATGTGTCACACTATTATGTTATTTTCAAAATCACCGCACAGAGTGACTTGTGAAGCTTATTTTTTCCCAGCTTATGATTTGGCCAGCGTGAACGTACAACCTCAGGAAAGAGCAGGCTACCTTTATAAAAGTATCATGGTGTGTGGAATCACAAAGTAGATGAACAGCACCCAGTAAAAGAGATAAGGTTATTATGTGACTTCAGAGAAGCCATGTCATATGACCCGAGGTTACAGGCCTCAGTTATGAGTGGGCGGGATCAGTCCCCCAGGATGAGTGAGGCACCTGAGACCTTTAAGAAATGCTATCAATATTGTAAAGTAATTAGCCTCCAACTAATAAAAATAAATGGAAAAAAAATTAAATTAAAAAATAATAATAAATGACTTGTTCTGAAAAAAAAAAAAGAAACGCTATCAGCATCAGGTCCTGCCGTGCTGATGTACAGGCCGTAAAACCCAGGCTCCGATTGCTGCGGGCAGGAAGGCCTTCAGCACTCATCACTCATACACAGGCAATTAGCTTCCTTGCCCTGCCTCGTCCTGCTGCTTCTGCGGAAGCTCCTGGAGGAGACAGGTCACCCACTTCTCGTTGGGAGGCCCTGTGATGTCCACTGTCCCCTCTCTGTACTGCCAAAGGTGTCCTATAATCATGGTAATTGGTGATCATCAGCCTGCACATAATCCCAGACAAATAAGCTTGATAACATGCATAGTCACAAAAATGGTAGGCTGTTTTAGTTCCCAATATAAGCTATCCCACTATCGTTCTTTGAAAGGCTTTTAAGATATTTTTCAAACAGCGCTGCAGATAGTTTTCCAAAATGCATAGGCTGCCAACATCCTTTTGAAGACAACTGTGAATGCAGCATACTATAGCAGAAAAAATCTAGTTAACAATCCCAGCTCAGCTTCTTATTAAATCTGTGACTTTTAATCATGTTAGTAATGATTCAGGCCCTAGATTCCTCATCTGGGAAAGAGAGGTACTATTTTCTTAGGACTGTTGTGAAGGTAATATACACAGGTTTGGGGACAAAGTCAGCACACAGTAAGTAATAACTCTGAACATGATTCATTTTATTATGATTATTACCTCTTCTCTTTCTTCAAATCTAGACCTACATCTAACAAGCCAGGTTCTCTGTCACATTCTTTGTAACAAGCAGTTCTGGGAATTCTCCTAATCTTAACTTTTAGTTAAATCTGTAAAATAATAACAAATTTCATATACTTTGGAATTTGCAATATTAAAGTCCTATTTTCTTCACAACTCAGATGGCAAAAGGCCTTCCCCAGTGGCTCAGATGATAAAGACTCTGCCCGCAACATGGGAAACCTGGGATCGAGTCTGGAAGATCCCCTGGAGAAGGGAATGGCTATCCACAACACTTTAACACTTTCAGATGGTAAAATAAACCCACAGACCGAAATGTAGAAGCAGCTCCCTGGGAGACTAGTCCTACTAGGGCCATCAAACAGAGGGATCCAGGACAGGGGGCGGGAGCGAAAGCTGGGCTGGAAAAGCTATTGGACTTCTCTCACATCACGATGTAAGCAACCTAGTAGAGACGTTATATCAACAAATGTGAGGAGGGCTCTCTACGTGTCAGGAGCCATTCTAGGCACTGGAAATAAAGCAATTAACAGAATTAAGTTCTCGACATTATAGATCTTGCCCTTCAGTTGAGGAAAGAGGCAATGAATAAAGAAATGCACAGATCTGTGAAGGTAAGTGCTACAAAGGGAAGTAAAATGGAGTGAGGAATTCCAGTTGTTGGCAGGGGAGGCGAGGAGCATGCCATTTTAAGATGACCTTTAAAACGGACAGAGAAAGTCTCACTAAATGATGATACTTGAGCAGAGACCTAAAGAAAGTGAGGGAACAGCCAACAGCCATCTGGGGGAAGAGGGTGCCAGGCAAAATAGCAAATGCTTTTGGAAAATTTTGAACAGAAGAGTGATGTGACATGATGTTTTTAAAATCTTTCTAGATGATGTCTTAAAAATCTCTCTAAATGCTATATTGAGAGTAGATGTTTACATCAAGGTCAAAAACAGGGAGACCAATTGCAAAGCTAATCCAAGAGAAAAGAGACAGTATCATGGCCCAAGGTAGTAGTGGGAAAGATATTAAGATGTACACAGTCTGGAAGCATTTTTTAATTGAAGTATTGATTTACGATATTATTAGTTTCAGTTGTACATTACACTGGTTCAATATTTTTATAGATTATACACCATTTAAAGTTATTATAAAGCATTAGCTATATTTTCCTCTGCTGTACAATATATCCTTGATATACAATGATATACAAGAGTTTGTACCTCTTAATTGCCTCCCCCTATCTTTCCCCTTGCACTTTTCCATTCCCCAGTGTAACCACCAGTTTTTTCTTGATATTTGTGCATTTATTTATGTTTTGTTAGATACATTTTTTTGTTTAATTTTTTACATTCTATGTGTAAGTAATATCATACAATAATTGTCTGACTTATTTCACTGAACATAATACCCTCTAGGTCCATCCACATTGTTGCAAATAGTAGCATTTCATTCATTTTAATAGCTGAGTAATATTCCATTGTATATCTATAATATCTCTTATTCATTCATCCATCAATGGACATGTAGGATGCTTCCATATTTTTGTTGTAAATAATTCTGCTATGAACTTTGGGATGCATGTATCTTTTCGAATCAATATATTGCTTTTTGAGAAAATTCCGTACTTTTAACCATAGTGGTTGCACCAATTTACATTCCCATTAACAATGTATTATTGTTTCCTTTTCTCCACACTCCCCCCAGCATTTGTTATTGTGTTCTTTTTGATGATAGCCATTCTGACATGTGTGAGGTGATATCTTACTGTGATTTTGACTTGATTTCTCTGATGATTACCAACGTTAAACATCTTTTCATGTCACTGTTGGCCATTTGCATGTCTTATGTGGAAAAATGTCTTTTCAGATCTTCTGCCAACTCAGGTTGTCTGTTGTTTTTTCATGTTCAGTTGTGTAAGTTGTTTATATATTTTGGATATTAATCCCTTATCAGTCATATCTTTTGCAAATATTTTCTCCCATTCTGTAGGTTGTCTTTTCATTTTGTCATTGGTTTCCTTTGCTGTACAAAGGCTTTTAAGTTTAACTAAACCCTATTTATTTTTGCTTTTATTTTGTCTCAGAAAGCTGATCCAAGAAAATATTATTAAAATTTATGTCAAAGAGTGTTATGCCTAGGTTGTCTTCTAGAAGTTTATGATTTCAGACCTTTCACTTAGGTCTTTAACCCATTTTGAGCCTATTGTTGTATTTGGTGTGAGAAAATGTCTTAATCTCATTCTTTTACATGCAGCTCTCCAGTTTTCCCAGCAGCACTTATTGGAGAAACTGTCTCGCATTCACTGTGTATCACTGCCCTTTGCTGCAGATCAACAGCCCGAATACATGTGGGTTCATCTCTGAGCGCTCTATTCTGTCCTGTGTGTCTGTTTTCATGCCAACACCATGCTATTTTGATTCCTGTAGCTTTGGAGTATCAAAGCAAGGGAGTGTGATACCTCCAGCTTTATTTTCTTCCTCACGATCACTTTGGCAATTTGGGATATTTTTGTGGTTTCACATGAATTGTAGTTTTCCAAGACTAAACTAGCTGTTCTAGTTTTGTGAAGAATGTCTTGGGTATTTTGATAGGGATTGCATTAAATCTGTAACTGCTCAAAGATTGCTTTGAGTGCTATGTACATTTTAACAATGTTAATTCTTCCAAATCTAAGAAAACAGGATATATTTTCATTTCTTTGTGTCATTTTCAAATCTTTAATCAATTTCATATAGTTTTCAGAGTATAGCTCTTTCATTTTCTTGGTTAAGTTTATTCCTATGTATTTTATTCTTTTTTGATGTCATAGCCTGGGTTTATTTTAAAGAGAAAGTCAGAGAACGTCCCAATGGATTGGGTATGGTTGTGAGAAAGTCATGGATAATGCTAACATATTATGCTGAGTATCTGAAAAAGTGATGATGCTATTTACTGAGTTGAGGAAGACTGAGAAAGGAGGAAGTTTGGGAGGAAGAGAAATAGTTCCATCTCAGGCATGTAAGTTTAAAAGACCTACTAGACAGCTAAGTGGAGATGTCGAGTAGCTAACTGGCTACTCAAATCTAGAATCTAGCGGAAGGTCTGTGATGTAAACACATATTTGGGAACCATTAGCTCACAGATGCTATTTACAGTCTTGGTGCTAAATAAGGTCTCCAATGGAGTGAATACAGGATGGCAAGAGAAGAAATTTGAGAACTCAAATTTTATTAAGTAGCCAAAGCAGAATGAAACAGAAGTCTGATATAATTAGAAAATCTTTAAATTGTATGTGACGTAGAAGGGCTTCCAGAATTTCTGCATGTTCTGGGGCAGACTTGGAGAGTAGCTGATGATGCTGGTTGGTGAACCAGTAAGGAGAGTAATTGATGATGCTGGTTGGTGAACCTGTAAGGAAAGTAGTTGATCATGTTGGCTGGTGAACTTATACGAAAATGTGACTACACTGGGAACAAGTGGTCCCAAGGTGAGAACTACAGCAAAATGTTAATACCAATGAGATACTCAGCCTAATCCAGGACCAAGATGGGGAACTGAATCCTTAGTCTCTGAGTCCACCAGGACCTGACTCAACCAAGAAAGAAAATTTCCCAAGTTTATGAACTGTAGACTTAACCATCAGATGCCAGTAAGGCACCACTGCCCAGAGGAATCATGGCATTGCCTGGGTCTAGAGGAGCCACGAAGATGCTCCAAGGACCCAGGCTCTTAGCACTGGGCCGTCTCCCCTTCCCTGCCTCCACATGGTCACCTAATCTCCCTGCTGCATATTCCAAGATCCATATTGGAGAGAAGCAAAAACTGGGAAAACATAAAAACAAATCTATCCAAAAGAGACTGAATTATATATCAGACGCTATTTAAATTAGCAACTGAGATTACTGAATTGGACTAAGTTTAGTATCCTCTTGCACCTGCTACCAAATAAGGAAAGGCCTCTTTTGAGATGATTAGATGAATTATGAAAAGTACAGAAGCTATACTTTCTCTGCATATTTGAATGTGCTATGTAAATTTACAATCAGGAAAATTTATAAATGCATCTTGTCAAATGTGAACTACTTAGTCTGAGATATGTAGGAGTGTGGGGTGAGTAAAGAAGCCCTGAAAGTTTCAAGAGGTTGAAACACAGGACACATACTCAGAAGTTTCTATAAGCTGGTGATTAGGTAAAACTATTAATATGTAAATTAGACTTCAGTGCCTGGGAAGATAATGGAATCAAAAAGGAAATAGTAAATATCTCAGGGAATTAACACAGTCACATCAAATAGTATTATAAATTATATGGTATGGTTAGGGTTATTCTTTAAGAAGCAAAAATTAATTTACAGACATCTTCTCAGTTCAGTGAGTCTTTTTGGATCTCCTTGACACTATGTCACAACAAGCCTCCCAGCATCCCCACATGGCAGGAAAGAAGGGATATGCCAAATATTTAGCCTTTTTTCAATTTACTAATGGAGCCATGAGTCAAAGGGCGGTAGAATATCGTGGGTCAGTCTCTTCTGCGTCCCTGTTCCAGCGTTCCCCTGTGCTGGGAAAAAGCATGAGAATGTGCTGACAGGACTCTGACTTGGAGGCTTTTCAAATCCAGCAGGATCTGAACTGCTACTTAACACTCGTTTTAAGCTTTTAGGAATAAATGTTACATATATGTAAAGCTTGTATCAGTCCCACTCACCACACAAATACACACACACACACACACTTACACACATACACACAATTCTCCTTCACTTTTGTTCATTCTTTCATTTACAATTTCATTCAACAAAGAAATAGTGAGAACCTACTCTATTCCATACATTCACCATTATGTCAGGTTCCAAGTGTAAAAAAATGCCTCACACCTTACCTTAAGCTGTTCACTGTTTAGTAAGAAGAGTCAAACACACCAATGACAAAAGATAATGCATCCAAGAATGATGGAGATGCAAAGGAAAGAATAGTCCCTCACCCACTTCACGTCCAGTCAAGGACAGCACTTATTTTGCCCATCAGCCTGCATGCAGCCTTGTAACCACTTCCAAATTTTTATTGTATCCATCATTTATACCCTCCTATTAAAACCAGCTTGCTCTCTAAATTTCCCTATTTTTGTCAGGGTTATGGTCATTTACAAGTTGCACAAAATTGAATAACTTGGGTATCCCTCAATCTTACTTATCTTTCATTATTTTTAATCAAGTTCAAACTAATCAAAGCTTCATAGGTCAAATTAGCAGAAAGCCCAGGATCTTCCTTAGCAATTATCCAAGGACTAGGGGAACCTGATGGGCGTCCCTGGTAGCTCAGCTGGTAAAGAATCTGTCTGCAGTGCATGAGACCTCAGTTCAATTCCTGAGTCAGGAAGATCCCCTGGAGAAGGGATAGGTTACTCACTCCAATATTCTTAGGCTTCCCTGGCGGCTCAGACAGTAAAGAATCATCTGCCCGCAATGTGGGAGACCTGGGTCTAATCCCTGGGTTGGGAAGATCCCCTGGAGGAGGGCATGGCAACCCACTCCAGTATTCTTGCATGGAGAATCCCGTGGACAGAGGAGCCTGGCCGGCTGCAGTCCGTGGGGTCACAAAGAGTCGGACACGACTGAGTGAGCACAGCACAGGGCACCTGGTCCGCAGGAATGACAGACCCTGACCCGGCACCCGGCCTGCTGACAGTGACACAGGCGGTCTGGAGGTCAGAGCACCCACTAGACACCCGGATGCTGACAAGGTGACTGGACCCCGTTCCCAAGCCGAGTGTTCTTCCTCTGGGGCAGAGCATCCCCCACCCTGCCCAACACTTAATGTCCAAGCCCAACTATTAGCACACAGTCAGCCGCACACAGACCTCAGTCACTCTAAGACCAGACAGAGTGCAATGTTGACCCATCGTGTAACTTAGATGTCCCTATTCTGACCAAATTCCCCGATTTCTCCAGCTACTCAGACTGTTGTCTGCTGAGGGCTCTTGACTGAATCCCTGCTCAGGAGGAAAGTGTCTTCTTTCTTAGCATAGGCACTTTCCCCTCCAGTAACCTTGCACTCGAAGAGTCTCTGACCAGGCAAGGATACACAAAGATCCAGCCCCCAGGGCTAAATTCAGGACACCTCCGAGGGGCAGCTCAGTTTTCAAGTCCCTGGTAGCGTGAACTGCATCACAGGTCACTAGTCCTGCTGGTTTCTGTTGCTCTATGGCCCTGAACACAAACCTCCATCTCAGGCTATTTCCTGGGCAAACCAACCCTGGGAGGTGGTAGGTGACTCGACTTTGGAAGACTCACCCATTCCCCCGCCCTGCCAACCTCATGTTCCATCGCCTAGACTTTGTGTTGAATTGGACTGACTCTGCAGCAGTAAAATTTTTCCCATTCAGTGTTTCATCTCTGGCCTCTTAATCATTATTTTGCATTTATTAGGAGGCTGTTCTATCTGCAAATGCTTCAGGGAGCTAGAATATAGATCTAAGCCACCTCTTTCCACCTGCTTTTACTTCTGCCACTTTCGCATGTTGTCTCTGTGAAAACTGGATCATTGAACCTTCAAAAATTCCATCCTTACTGTTACATATTCAGGTACAACTCATAAAAGGAACCCCAGTTCCAGGATGGCTGGGGCCTGCTAAGCACAGTCACCGATACTAAGCATAAGCCTTTCTGGTTATCAACCCAGCCACGATTCTGAGGCCAAGGAGAATTTCCTCCTGGGGTTCCTTTTTTTCTGTCTTTCAACCTCACCAGGAGCTTCTAAATTCAAAAGACTTTCTTATAGCATTAATTTCAAGCATTTCAGAGACAAAGCACTTGGGAGTCTCAAATGTTCTTCTGGCAGGAAGTTTCAAGGACCTGCCTATTTCCTAAGAATTTAGAAGAGTGTTAGGAACACAAGAGCCTATTTATCTCACATTTACCTCAACAAGAGGGCCCTGACCAGGGCCTAGAAACAGCACCCAGATGATGATGTAGCTGGCAACTTTTCCATAGAAGCTTTATTTTAAAAAAAAAAAAAAATTGTAAAAACTCCATCAAATCAGGCAGCCCATTACATTACTCATTACGAATTCTTGGGAATAATCAAAGTTTTAAACGGCAAATAATAAATCCCTTAATCCACTGCTTATTCTTATTTCCAATTTTTAAGTCATTCTCTGTCTTCTGAGAGAGTTTCTGATAGAGAATGTAGGCTGAACTTCTTTCCTCTGGTAAAATTAAAGATTTACAGAATATAAGCATAATTTAACTGAGTAATAGACACTAGTGGCCTAAAATAAGCTCATAATCTCTTCCGCTGACAATTGCCTAGTTTGACTTGTAAACAACAGTTTGTAAATGTGTTTATCATTGTTCCCTGCAGAGGATATTAACCTATCCTTGGACTTGGCCTGAGTTTTCCATTTTAGATCACTAAATAAATACATGAGCAATAAATAAGGAAAAGAGGGAAGGAAGATACGGTAATAGATTTTTTGCTGCAATTCTTCTTTTGAGGCAAGAGACTCAATTTCATATCCTACCCCAACCACATAAATTTGAACTTTTCTTGCATTCTCCATCTTGGTAAATAGCACCATTTATTCCTAGCAAGTAATCAAGGTATTATTCTAGCCATCTCTCTCACACACTAATCTTCCACCAAGGCCTGTATATGCCACATTCTGCGGAGCACTTAATACTTTCCCGCCTCTGGTTAACTGAATTAAGCCATATGGCCCCTGCTCTCGCAGCTAAGGCACTAAGGCTCTGTGCCTTAGTGGGGAAGAGTTCTTTTTCCTTTCCATTTGAGCAGCTGAACAATAAAGCTGAACTGACACAGCACAAGCTTTATTCAGTGGCCAAAGAGTGGAGAAGCTGTAACTACCGTTTATAGACAAACTTCTCACTCACCTTGCGAGAGGGACTTTATTTTTAAGACTAAAGACAAAGGGAAGAGGAATGGGGTTAGTGATGGGGAGGCATGCACATTAATCTACAGAAGGAGCAGGGCTTATTCTAGCACTTCGTGAAGAGAGTAAACTAGTCAAGATGGCATGTCCAGGCTCTCTCCCCCACGTTTTGTAAGTAATGGCCATGTAACAGCTGAGGTCACTCACAGCATTGCAAGCACACGCTTCACGAGGTACTCACTTGGCCCGGGGCTACTTTGGGTGGTACGCCTGTGTAAGCTTCCGCTGGAAAAGCCCGTAAGCGATGTGTGTGGTTATGTCGTGTTATATTGTGCCTGCCGTGCCCGCCAGGAGAGAACAAACGCGTCTGCAGGTCCTCTGACTGGTCAAGCTTTCTTCCAGCCTCTTAGCTCGCGCCTTGCCTACCTATCCGTTCAGCAAGCAGTGCGCACAGTGAGATACAGGGAGACCCCTGGCATCACGAACAGGATCGGCGATACAATTGGCAGAGTCCTTAGTATCCCCAGCAGGTAGAGAAGCCTGAGGCTCCGTGGAAGAAGAACAGGAAGGATACCCAGCAGCTAGGGGAGCCTTTAGCTCCGCAGGATGGAGGGAGCCTGTGGCCACCACATAGCATGTGGTATCATGTGGCCGTGATCCTCTCGGCGTGGGCTCCAGTGGAAGACTGGGAGGCGGTGGACACGTCACCGGATAGCACTGAAAAGGTATTATAGGTGGTGAGTTCCCGTTTGCCAAACAAGGCGGCACGGTCTGTCAGCGGCACCATGGGGTGGATTTTCCTGACTGCCCTGAAAGCCAATATGGATAGTGCCCTACAAGATGCACCAGGGCACGGTGTGCAGAGACGCTTGGAAGAACTAGAGCAGCATATACTGGTGTCAGAGCAAGAACCCCGTGGACCTGGAGACGCAGCATCTCAGACAGTGAGGCGGTCAGTGACGGAGATGATAAACATTGTGAGACCAAGATGATGGTGGTGAACGCTATGAGACTGCAAGTCCCTGCTTGGCAGAGAGGCCTGTTGTGCAGCAGAAAGTGGAGCAAGAGCAGCCTACGGCCTGGGGTGAGGGACATCTTCAAGGGGCCCCCAGTGTGACTGAGTTCATGACGTATCGACTGCATACTCAAGCAGAGTTGGTCAACTGCTGTAAGCAAGTTCAGCAAAAGCAAGCATGCCTCTTGCAACTTTGGGACCCGGGGGTGGACAGCATCCTGTGTACTGGGGGGTGAGGTGGAATGGCTGGCATCAATAACCACTCACCCCTCGTTGAGACAAAGGTGCAGAATGCTAGGCCACTCCTGCAGGGGGCGCCCACCCAAGCACACAGCCTCATGGAATGGATTAACTCTGCCATCTGCACCGTGTGGGCAAATGTGGGGCATTCCTGGATACTGTGAGTAAATGGCACACCTGTGCCGAGTTGACCCACGTGGTGAAGAACTGGGCATGAAGCTGTCAAAGTTTAACCCAAATACCCAAGGCCCAGGTGATGAGCGTTTTACTGGAGGCATTCGAGACGCCAGCTTGAACGATGCCCCGTCCACCACTTTCAGATCCCTGGCTGCTATTCTTGCACCCTATGTGGGGTGCCCCATCTATGATGTGACCTCAATGATGGCTAGCTTGGGAGAAATAGAGGGACGGTGGCAGGCAAAGGGGATTAGAAGGGTGAAGACCCTGAAGGGTGCCTGAACTGGTAAAGGCCCTGTCTGGATGATGAGAATACAAATGTGGGCTGGTTTGCTGGCAGCGGGAGTAGGCAGAAATAAAATTGACAGACAGCCCAATGCTCTGCTCCTAGAGCTATGGAGGCAACTGAGACCAGACCAGCAGTTTACCAAGCTTGGGAAGCACCCACAGCAAGAGGTACAGGTGATTCAGTGAGAAGATTGCATGGTGCCCAAGGATGTTCCTTTCAATGATGCCCTTTTCTGCTTTGAATGGGGCTCAGACCAAGGTGTCCTCCTGAAGAGCCCAAACAGGGACCGGAGGCCCAAGTGGAATCTGCACTTCCCTGGTCACTTGCTGATTTACAGAGAGGAACGGCCCTGGCTGACACTGGTGCTGAATGCAGCATTGTTTACGGCAAGCCGGAGCCGTTTCCCCGTCCTAGTGCATGCTCTGATGGCTGTGGCGTCAAAGGACATAGATGTAGGCTGTGTCCTATGGTGTAGGTTCGGAACAGTGTCCTGTAAAGGTTGTGTCCTCAGATTTAGAAAAGTGTGACCATGTGGGTGGGCTGTGAAGGCTGCAAAAATCTCCTCCTGGAAGGGGTGGACTTGGCACCTCTGGGGGCCTTTGCCGGTCCTGAATAAAACCACACAGGAGTGGAGTTGACCCTGTGGAGGCTTTCCTGCAAACTCTCAAGGACAGACAGTGGACTTGGTCAAGGCAGATAAAGGCACTCCACATGCAGTGGGTGGTCCTTCTAGCCCCATGAAGGTGAGGACTGCAACATGAGTTCCAGGTAATACCTGGTGTTGGATTTTGCTGTGTGTTGGGGATTTGACTGTTTGTGTTTGTGGCCACTGCTGTTGCAAGATGTAAATCCAAGGGTCAGTGTTACTCACCAAGGGATTATCACAGATGATGGCCTGCACACAGAATGTGAGGTGAGAGACGCTGAAGGGGTGGAGTGTGGGGAGAGAGCAAATTAGCCAAGATGGGGTGTTCAGGCTCTCTCACCCCACCTTTTATAAATAAAGACTATGTAACAGCTGAGACCATTTATAGCACTGCACGTGTGCATCATGAGGTACTCACTTGGTCACGGGCTACTTTGTGCGGTACATCCGTGTAGGTTCCACCTGGAAAAGCCCAGAAGGGCTGTACGTGGTTATGTTGTGTTATGGCTGCTGCACCAGCCAGGAGAGAATAAATTCATCTGCAGTTCCTATGGCTCCTCGCATTTTCTTCCAGCTTCTCAGCTCGTGACTTGTCTACCATGGGTTTAGCAAGCTGTGCACTGTGATATACAGCGAGACAGTTGGCGCTATGAGCATGATCAGTGATCAGCTTTCTGTGCTTTTTTGATTCTCAATGCCTGGTCTAGGCTGCCAGTAGATGTGTCATTTAATATGCTGACAGGCTTCCCCGGTGGTTCAGTGGTAAAGAATCTATCTGCAATGCAGCAGATGCAGGTTCGATTCCAAGGTCAGGAAGATTCCCCTGGAGGAGGAAATGGCAACTCACTTCAGTAATCTCGCACAGAAATCCCCACCGGCAGAGGATCCTAGTGGGCTATACTCCATGGGATTGATAAGAGTCGGACATGGCTGAGACCTGACTGCAGATAGTAAAAATCAGTGTATAAGTCAGGGTCTGTTGGAGGTCAGAGTCACTGTCATCTTGGTCCTAGCTGGCTCCATTTGAATTTTTTGTTTATAGCTTCCTTTCTTGTCTCTGGACTCTTAAAGATTTATGCTGAAAAAGTGAAGTGAAAGTGTTAGTCACTCCAGTCATGTCCAAATCTTAGTGACCCCACGGACAGTAGCCTGCCAGGCTCCTCTGTCCTTGGGATTCCCAGGCCAGAATACTGGAGTGGGTTGCCGTTCCCTTCTCCAGGGGATCCTCCTGACCCAGGGGCTGAACCCAGGTCTCCTGCACTGCAGGCAGATTCCTTACCATCTGAGCCACCAGGGAAGCCCCAAGATTTATGCTAATTCCTGCTAAAAGTGGGAGTTGGCAGGTTTTGAGCGAGGACACTCCTGCTAAAGGTGGGGTTGATGGATTCTGAGCAAGGACCTGGAGCAGCCCTGGCAGCGCTGTCATCACCTACTTCAGTTTCTTTCCCTCAGGCCCGCTCTCTTGCCCAGTGACTCAGATTTTCGCAGTTATCTCCAAACTGATCTCCCCGCCCCTAACCTTATCTTTCTCTGATATTTCCTCCACATTGCACCTAAACTGATCTTTCTAGAGTGAAAATTTGATCAAATCACTTCTTTTCCTTCCCTCTGTACAATATTTCAGTGGGTTCATCAGAACAAAATCTGAAATTATTATACTTAATTTTCCTTACTGATACTTACTCACCTCTCTGGTTTCACCTCTTAAAAATTTCCATGTCATGTTCTAGCTCCACTGAACTTCTTACACTTCTCTGAATGCTCTGTCTTCTCTCTTCACTCTGTGTCCTTGGCACTCCTCAACCTTTGAATGAATGTTTAAAAATGCCATCTTCTTTATAATCTCCTTTACACTCCAATCTTGAACTCTTTAGGGTAAATACTTTCTTTCTGTATATCATCACAGTAGCTATTATAGTTCATTGGTCACATTAGTTACATTACACAACTATCAACCAGTTATACACCTGTCTTTGTCTTTAGGTTCTAACATCCTTAAAGATGAGGAAACATTTTCAGTTTTTATCCCTAATGCTCAGTGAGAGCCTAGTATTTAATCATTTCTCAGTCAAAACTTATAGAAATAACTAATCCAACAACAGTACAATAAGAAATGTCTAGGCTCCCCAGTTGGTGCTAAATCACTTCATGGTGACATCAGCTCTTCATGATTAGCAGAAAATTTTGTAAAGATAAACGCTTAGTTGCATGAACTCCTCTTTCACCAAAATCACATAGATTGACCTTCCATCCCTAACTCTTTGGAACAGTATCTCAGAGTTATGTGAAATGCTGTCTCCTGGGTGATGGTCCACATTTTGCCCCAGATAAAACTTAACTTGTAACTCTGATGTCATGTGTCTTTTTTAAGTTGACAAGAAGAAAGGAAAGACAGTTTGCATCTTCCCTTTGAAAGCATCCTTCCAAACATCCCACTCAATATTTCAACTTACATCTCATTAGCCAGATCATAGTAACCTAACTATATTCAGTGATAAGATAGAAACTAGACTTAGTCATTCTGGCACATGGCATATTGCCCTGAATGTCTATTTTTTATCATTTTAAGTAGGAAATATACAGTATGTTTCATTGTTTTATTTCATAACACATTTAGTGCTCACAACAACCTTGTGAGATAGTTATATGAGTAGTTCCATTTTAATAGGTGAGCTTAGATATCAAACACAAAAGTTGAAGTAATTTCCCCAAGGTCATGCAGCTGAATTTGTTAGAAATGTTGACCCAGGGATGCATCTAGGGGAAAAAGTTAGTTCCTTGGCTAAAGGAATCCTTATCTCTTATTTAAAGACTATGTTTATTAATTGAACAAATATTTACTGACCTTTCACTGATTTCCAGATAATATCTCAGGTTCTATGGAAATATTAGTGAATAAGAGTGATAAGGTCCCTATCCACATAAAAGTTACATTTTAAGAGCAAAAAATCCATAAAGAGATTGTGAATTATGAACTACACTGTAAATAAACAATTTAATTTGCTATGAAGTGTATCAGTCAGGATAGGCTAGGAGGTTATGCTACAGTAACAAACCAGCTCCCTCTTAGTTCACAGGGGAGCCTGACTCATGGTGCTATTTTGGGAGAGCCTTAGAGAGACACCATCTCTAAACTCCAACATCAACTCAGCAAGAGAATAGTGTCGGCTTCATACTGTCATTAACTATTTCCTCTCAGGAGCAACATATCAACACATGTCACTTTGACTCACATTTCAAATCATATAAGTTCCTTAGGCTCATGTAGAGGGGCCATGCTCCAGGCATGAGAGCAGAGTAGGAGAATGGCCTGGCCTGATGGAAGGGCAGGGGTACCCTCTGTTCCGCAGGGGGAGAGCTTGGCAGCTGCTCTTTCCTGAGCATCCCTCTAAGGTCACCAAGCCTCTTCATCCACAGACTGGACCCCTGAGTAGGGTTTTGGTTGGGCTATTTTACTGTAAATACAGGAACAGGCAGTCATGCCCAGAAGTCCGTCTGCTATCCACTCTTTCCCTTACCGTGAGGGTTTCTTATTATATCCCCTTATTTGTCCAGTCATATCTCCATAATCCTGGCACCTCTGTTCTTCTGCCCCTAAACCTAACCATGGGAATCTGAAAGAAGAAATTCACCAGTCTATGAACCATTTTTGCTGAAATACAGCACAGAGAACGTCTGGAGTCACAGTAACCGCAGTGCTTCCTAAAGCTGCAATGTCAATAAAGTTTGTTTCACTATGTATAACCTCAATTGACTGAGTCTCAATCAAGCTCATATTTCATTCTGAAGAACACTTTATAATCACCATTTGAAGTTTTCACTAGCAGGATGTGTCTATGTTCTACAACTTTCTTTAAATCCAGTAAGAGGGAAATGACCATGTCATTTCTTTGGGGATGTAATTGGTCTATACCAATAATTTCACTAAATGGCTTCAGTACCTGGTAGATTATTTTAATATTTTTTGGAAACTGTGATAAAAATTTTAGAGCCATCCATCTTGTCTTGGCACATTTCCACTCTTTGAGTCTCTAATGATTTCCATTATTTCTTCCCCTATAATATACCTCTCTAATTTTTCTTTATTGCTCTGTGGTTACTGGTGCATTGCTATTTCTGTAAAGAAACTTTGGAAACTGCTATATCCTACAGGTTTTGTTCTGATTTATATTCATTTTTGTGAAATGTTACTAAAGCAGAATTAATTTAACATTTGTCAATTCAAAACATTCCAAAGACCCACCTTCTAAACCTGTAATGGAGCCAATTATTTCATTTAAACAATAGAAAAGAACAGTAATTTCCATGATCCATTAATGAAATGACAATGGATTAGTTTTGTTCTAAAAAGAACTACTTTGGCTTTCAATATTTGCTAAAGTGCTCACTTTAGCTGATGTCCTTGGTTCAATAAGGCTCAATAACATGGTTCAGTCTGAACTGAAAACGTGCTGTACCAGACACTATTCACCCACCTAATAGTTATCCTCCCCTTTTGAGAATGACAGAAGGCAACATGCCTGTCTAGGAACTGTGTTTCCTGGCTTTCTTTGCTGCTGGAATAGCCAAGTAAGCCAGTTTGGGTCAGTGGGAAGTAAGTGATAGTCACTGGACAGGAATTCTGGGAAAGCTACTTAAAGAGTAGGCTAACTTAGATGGCTTACAGACTTGCCTTTTTCCTACCCCTTCTTCCTTTATGGATTTCAAGTATGATGATAGCCAAAAAACAACTATCTCGTGTTCATGGAACTGTATCAGACACTACATTGGTTTTTTGTTTGCTTGTTTTGTTTTGTTTTTTAAGCCAAGGCAGAAAGAGGCTGGTCCCTGATGACACTGTGGAGCTGCCATCGACCCTGGGCTGCTCATTTCTGGAGTTCTCATTAAATGAGATAAACAAAGGAACTAATTTATTTCAGGTACTGCTTTTCAGGTTTGTTACTCAGAATCTAAAAATCAATTTGAGAAAAATTGCCATCTTAATAATATTCAGTTCTCCAGTCCATAAAAATGGAATGCTTCTTTATTTGGATCTTTAATTTCCATCAGCAATATTTTGTAGTTTGCAGCATACATATCTTGTACTTATATTTGTTAAATTTATTTTTAAGTATATTTTTCTCTTTGACACTATAATGAATCGAATTGTCTGCTTAATTTCAATTTTGGATTGCTCATTAAAGGATATAGAAGTAAAATTGTAGTGGGTATATTCATCTGTTAGTATGGAGTATTACATTAATTGATTTTTCAGGTGTTAAACCAACTATGGTGGACATAATCTTAATGTGGTCCCCATGGTCTCTATATCCTGATACTAACCACCATCCCCTTGAGTATGATCAAAACTTGTGGCTTGCTTGTGATAAATAGAATACAGTAAATATGACTAACTGTATAAAATTACATGATCACATAAGATTGTAATACCTGGAAGTCTCTTTGCACCTTGCTGGCTTTGAAGAAGCAATGGGCTACACTGAGGAATTTCAAGTTGTAAGGAAATGGAAGCAGTTTCCAGAAGCTTAGAGGGGTCTCCAGTCAACAAGCGGGAAGTAACTGAGGTCCTATGGCCATAAGGAACTGCCAGAACCTGAGTGAGCTTGTAGGAAGATCTATCTGTAGCTGAGCCTTGTGCAGCTCCGGATAACCCTGGGGCCCAAATAAACTGTGCCTTGTCTCCTGACCCACAGAACCAATGAGATAACAAATCAAACTGGGATAATTAAAATAAACTGCTGCTAAAACTATGGTAACATTCTTACTTGGCAATAGGTAAGGTACCAACTTTGTGTCCCTGAGATAAATCCTACTTCACCATATGTTTCTGGATTCCATTTGCTAATATTTTTTTGAATATTTTTATGTCAGTTTTTACATGTGACATTGATCTGTAGAGTTGGCTTTGTTATCAGTGGCCCCAGAGAATTAATTGGAAAGTTTTCCTTTTCTATTTTCTGGAAGAATTTGTGAAGCACTGATAAGATTTATTCTTTAAGTGTTTGATATAATTCACCAGTGAAACACCATTTTGGTTTCAAACTTCTCTGTATCTTTCTAGAAATTTCATCTAAGTTATCAAATTTATTGATATTAGTTGTCTGTAATACTCAATTTAATTTTTATTTTTGTCAGTAATTATGTCCCCACTTTCATTTCTGATTTTGGAAATTGTGTCTTCTCTCTTTTTTTCCCCTGGTCAGTCTTGCTAATACTTGTTCATTTGAAAAATATTTCCAGAGAATTAACTTTTAGTTTAGTTGATTTCTCCATTGTTTTTATATTTTCTATTTCATTGATCTCAGATCAGAGTTGTTTCCTTCCTTTTGCTTGATTGATTTGAATTTTATTTGCTCTTCTTTTTCTGCTTTCTCAAGGCAGAAGCTTGGGTTATTGTTTCAGGATCTTTCTTCTTTTCTAATAAATACCTTTAAAGCCATAAATTTCCTTCTAGTTAGCTAGTTAGCTGCATCCCACAAATTAATTTGTTGTGTCTTCATTTTTGGTCAATTTAGAATATTTTCTAATTCTCTTGTGATTGATGCTTTTGAACTTGGTGTTGGAGAATACTCTTGAGAGAGTCTCTTGGACTGCAAGGAGATTGAACCAGTCAATCCTAAAGGAAATCAATCCTGAATATTCATCAGAAGGACTGATGCTGAAGCTGAAACTCCAATACTTTGGCCACCTGATGCAAAGAACTGACTCACTGGAAAAGACCCTGATGCTGGGAAATATTGAAGGCAGGAGGAGAAAGGGACGACAGTAGATGAGATGGTTGGATGGCATCACCAATTCAATGGACAGGAGTCTGAGTAAACTCCGGGAGTTGGTGATGGATAGGGAAGCCTGGCATGCTGCAGTCCATGGAGTTGCAAAGAGTCGGACACAACTTAATGGCTGAACTGAACTGATCTTCTTTTAGAGTATGCCGTTTAATTTTCAAATATTTTGGATTTCACAGATTTTCTTCTGGTGTTGATTTTTAATTTAATCCCATTGTAGTTAGAGAATATACTTTGTATGCTTGCAACTCTTTTAAATTTATTGAGAATTTTTATTGCCAAGCATGTGGTCTAACCTGGAAATTGTTCTGTGTATGTTTCAAAAGCATTTACATCCTATTGTTGTTGAATATTCTACTGAGTCATGTTGAGTGAAAATATTCAGGTTTTCTATATATTTTTGTGTTTATCCTGCTTGGAGCTCATTTAACTTTGTGAATGTGTTGATCAATGTTTTCCTCAAATTTCAGAAGTCTTCAGCCATCATTTCATTGAATTTTTTTTCCGTTTCCCTCTCTCATCTTCTTCTGTGATTGTCACTACATGTTTTTCGGGATGCATAATACTGCCCCATATTTCACTTCATTTTTCCTCAATCACTGTTCTCTGTGTTCTTAAGTTACATGGTCTTGACTGATCTATCTCCAAGTCCACTGATTCTTTCTTCTGTCATCTGAAATCTACTATAAAATCTAGTATAGTAAATTTTTCATTTTTGTTATTTTACTTTTTAATACCAGAATTTCTATTTGGTCCTTTTAAAAATAATATTTCTTAGTTGATATTCCTTATTTGTAGTAATACTTTTGTTTAATATGTAAGAATGCTTTTATTCAGTTCATTAAGCATATTTATTATACTATTTTGAAGTCTTTGCTAAGTTGAACATCAGGGAGAAATCAGAGATAACTTTTGTTTTCTTCTTTTATGCTGGGGATACTCATTCATAAGATTTTTTTCATACCTTAGTGAAAACTGGACCTTTGAAAAACATCATAGCAGCTGTGGATTTTTATCACCTGCTATTTGTTCCTTTGGTAACTTAGCTGAACTAAGTCTCTAGTTCTCTCTCCCACACTGTGTATGGCCTCTGAAGCCTCAATCAGTTTTGTAACTCTTTTGTTAAGATTTTAAGTCTGACATTCAAGTAGTCACTGTAGGGCTAGCCTAGCTGAGTGGTCCACAATGAATGGTCAGATTGTGTGCTTAAACACTTACCAGTAAACCTTCCACTCTTCACTAGTGGACGTGCATTTGGGTTGAATACATTCAGAATTCAAACAGTTTTCAAGTTTCCTCTATTTCTTTCTTTCTGTGCTTGGGCCACCACATTTAGCCAGGGACACGTAAGTATCTAGAGACGTCTTCAGTCCCTCCTGTGCATACATGCAGCCTTGTGCCTATTTTCAGCTCCAGACCGCCAGGGGTGTGTAGGAGCTTATCAGAGCTCAAATATTGCTGTTTAATTTTTGACTGGTCTTCGGTTTACTGCTTGTCTCAAAGTTTAATAGTCTTAGGTTAGGTGCATTATTAGATGGCCTTGAGCGTCATCTAAGATAAAACTATTGTTTTTAATAATGTCCCTGAACATGAGTCCTTTTCCAAGTCAACCCTGCAGGGCAGTGAAGCTGCCGTGCTCACTGCTTACTCTTCCCTGGTTACAGCTACTGCGCCATGGAGCTGGAGGGAGGAGGATGAGGATGAAGGCATCCTTAGATAAAAAGGTGCAGATTCTCACTATTCTCACCAAGGTTTGCTATTTTTTCTTTAAAATTCTTTCCATTTGTTGTATGATTGATTCAGAGTCCTTAAGTGATTATTCGTATCTATTCCATTTTATCATTGCTTTTTGGTGAGTAAATTTACAGAACTCCTCTTTCAGTCAATCCAGAAACAATCTTTAAAATCTTCCCTCTTATAACTAGAAGCTATCTACACGTGCTACTTTTAGAGATAATTCCTCAGTATTATTTTCCAATTTCTAGCCAGGTCTATTCTGTTTACATCCTTTATTGGGGTTGTTTTGTATAAATGAGTCTAGGGTGGGGTGATGGGTGGCAATTGTGTATGTGTGTTAAATTTTCAAGTTTTTCTCTAGTGTTTTCCTTCTTATGAAGTCTTAGTCTAATTTTATGATGAAATATCCTGTTGACATTCTCTAGGCAGAATTTTTAACTTCTCTGCCATTTTTTGCACTTTATTTCCTTGAGGGTTTTGTCTTTTAGATAATCCATTTGCTGCCTCTATATTAATGGCAATAATACTAGTGCTCTGCTCCAGCCTCAAGGAAAGAATTCCGTTCTTCACTCATACATTGTTCACAAGGCAAGACAACTACTATCCTAAGAGCTGTTCTGGAAGCCTGTACTACAAGGACTGAGCTCAGACTTTATTACTGAGAGGCTGCTTGCATGGGCCAAACTTTATGTGGCAGAGACAAGTTATCTAACTACTTCCTGGGATCTCAAGTATAAATATAATTAGGAACTAGACTTGTTTAACTGCATAATTAAAAAGAAGTGCAGGTGGTAAGTAGTTTTCAGAACAATGGTAGAATCTATTTTTGGAAACAAACTGTTTTAGAACTTTTTTAAAATTTTCATGGGGAGTGGGGAGAAGAGTAGAATTAACATGCATGTGTCAGTTCAGTTCAGTCACTCTGTCATGTCCAACTCTGAACAGCAGCAAACCAGGCCTCCCGGGCCATCACCAGCTCCTGGAGCTTGCCCAAATTCATGTCCATCGAGTTGGTGATGCCATCCAACCACCTCATCCTCTATCGTCCCCTTCTCCTCCTGCCTTCAATCTTTCCCAGCATCAGGGTCTTTGCCAATAAGTTTACATCTGGTGGCCAGAGTATTGTAGCTTCAGCTTCAGCATCAGTCCTTCCAATGAGTATTCAGGACTGATTTCCTTTAGGATGGACTGATTAGATCTCCTTGCTGTCCAAGGGATTCTCAAGAGTCTTCTTCAACACCACAGTTCAAAAGCTTCAATTCTTCGGCACTCAACTTTCTTTATGGTCCAACTCTCACATCCATACATGACTACTGGAAAAACCATAGCTTTGACTAGATGTAACTTTGTCGGTAAAGTAATGTCTCTGCTTGGTAATACACTGTCTAGGTTTGTCATAGCTTTTCTTCCAAGGAGCAAGTGTCTTTTAATTTCATGGCTGCAGTTACCATCTGCAGTGATTTTGGAGTCCAAGAAAAGAAAGTCTCATTGTTTCCATTATTCCCCAATCAAGTTACCATAAAGTGATGGGACCAGATGCCACCATCTTAGTTTTTTGAATGTTGAGTTTTCAACCAGCTTTTTCACTCTCCTCTTTCACTTTCATCAAAAGGCTCTTTAGTTCCTTTTCATTTTCTGCCACAAGGGTGGCCTTATCTGCATATCTGAGGTTATTGATTTTCTCACAGCAATCTTGATCCCAGCTTGTGCTTCATCCAGCCCAGCGTTTCTCATGATGTACTCTACATATAGTTAAATAAGCAGGGTGACACATATAGCCTTGACATACTCCTTTCCCGATTTGGAACCAGTTCATTGTTCCATATCCGGTTCTAACTGTTGCTTCTTGACGTGCATACTGCTTTGTCAGGAGGCAGGTAAGGTGGTCTGGCATTCCCATCTCTTGAAGAATTTTCCATAGTTTGCTGTGATCCACACAAAAGCTTTAGCATAGTCAATGAAACAGAAGTACATGTTTTTCTGGAGTTTTCTTGCCTTTCTATGATCCACCAGATATTGGCAATTTGATCTCTGGTTCCTCTGCCTTTTCTAAATCCAGTGTGAACATCTGGAAGTTCTTGGTTCACACACTGTTGAAGCCTGACTTGGAGAATTTTGAGCATTACTTTACTAGAGTGTGAGATGGGTGCAAGTGTATAGTAGTTTGAACATTTTTTGGCATTTCCTTTCTTTAGGATTGGAATGAAAACTGACCTTTTCCAATCCTGTGGCCACTGCAAATTTTCTAAATTTGCTGGCATATTAAGGGCAGCACTTTAACATCATCATCTTTTAGGATTTGAAATAGCTCAGCTGGAATTCCATCACCTCCAGTAGCTTTGTTCATAGTGATGCTCCCTAAGGCCCACTTGACTTTGCACTCCAGGAAGTCCAGCTCTACGTGAGTGATCACACCATCATGGTTATCTGGGTCATGAAAATATGCAGCACTTTAACATCATCATCTTCTAGGATTTGACATTGAGAGCACAGAGTCTTATTGACAGCCCAGAGTCTTAGCCACTGGTCAACCAGGGAAGTCCCACATATACACACGACCACGTGTAAAGTGGACAGCTAGTGGGAAGCTGCTGTATAGCACAGAGGATTCCCTCAGTGCTCTGTGACGACTTAGAGTGGTGGGATGGGGAGGTGGAAAAGAGGTTCCGACGGAGGGGGTGTGTGTGTACACATAGCTGATTCACTTTACTGTATAACAGAATCTAACACAGCATTGTAAAGCAATTATACTTCAATTAAAAATTAAAATTAAAAAGAAACACAGTCAATGGAGTATAATATATATTTCATGACCTTTTTTAGGGGGCATTTCAAGAAATAGTTTTATGTAGAATGTATTCTGGACAAAGTTTATATGTGCAATATGTAGATATTATATTCATGATATAACACTACCAAGAATTAAATTAGTACTATTATTATCAATAGTCCTTATTAAATCAAAGGTAACAAACTATTTACCTCTCGCCACAATAATGATTGTGATTAGATAAAATAATGCCTCATACACCAGTAAAATTGACTTGCAATTATAAATTCAAATGCAAACTTTAGGTATAGTGGAATAATACAGACTTAAATTTTAATTTCTCAATGAAAAAGGAAAGTGGTTTTGCCTGACAAAGGTACATTCTGATGATGCCTAGTAAAATGACTAACAACTATAAAGTTCCATTATTATTATTTCTTCACACTTGTTTACTTGTTTCAAGATTCCTGAATTCCAGGGAGAAATAAAACCCAATTTCAAAAATAAACTTTGCATTTTAAAGTGAAAGCAGGCAAGTTTCCCCTTGTGCAGAACAAGCTATTTCTGAGTTGTAGTGAAATTAGTCAGCTTGTCAAAGGGCAACACTATTAGGCAATACAAGACATTTGTTGAGCAAATAACTATAGAGACCTCTTCTATATGAGAACCCTGACCTTAAGAATATATCTATCTTATTGGGAAGTTGCAAGAAAAACTCAAGAAAGCTTTGGTAAATGCCATATGAGTCAAAAAACCTTGGTGAAGAGAGTGAGAATATTTACCTGAAGTGTGTAGGGAAACTTCCTAGTAGATTTAGCACTTGGACTGAACTTTGAATCAAGGCACCAAAGAATGAAAGAATCTTAGATCTGGAGATCCAGAGTGCAAATTCAGATTCCAGGCAAGTAGTAAAAGTAAAACATGTGAGCTAAAGCTAAAATAATTGGGAATATTGGGACTGTGGTGAACTAGGAGGTGCTTGACTTGTCTAAAGGAAGTAATCTGTTCTTTTTGTTTTTGTTTTATTTTTTGTCACACTCTCTAGCTAGTGGGATCTTAGTTCCCTGTGCATGGTCAGCCATGTCCAGCTCTTTGTGACCCATGGACTGTAGCCCGCCAGGCTCCTCAGTCCATCGGATTCTCCAGTCAAGGATACTGGAGTGGGTTGCCATGCTCCCCTCCAGGGGATCTTCCTGACCCAGGGATCCAACCCACATCTCTTCAATCTCTTGCATTGGCAGGCAGGTTCTCTATCAGTAGGGCTACCTCGGAAGTTCTATTCTTGGCAGCACCAACTACTGCCAAATGAGAATGCAGGCCCAGTATTGTAATTTCTGAAAAATTTCCCCTAGAAAACCTGAAATATCAGATTTTTAATGTAAATCTTGTATAAATCTTGAATCATAAACATTCACAACTAAGCCCATCTGTTTTATAGCATCATGTAGGCCAGATTGGCTGCGAGCTGTTGATCTGATTTAACAATTGCTTACTTCAGAATCCTTGGATTTCCTTCATGAATTTTCCACCAAGTGGTTATCCACCCTCTACTCTAATTCCTCCTGAAATGGGAATCTCAGTGCCTGGCAAGGCAAACTGACTGGTAGAACTTTCTTTCCTTTATTTGTCCCCAAAATTATGCTAGATTTTTCTGTGCACTATGCAGTTTTTCTACACAAAGACTTGAAGTATTTGAAAATAGCCACTATGTTCCTCGTAAATTTTGTCTAGTACCTTCCACTTTTGCTCAACTGGAACAATTTCAAGTTCCTTACCACTTTCAACTGGATGGATTTGATGATCCATTTTCCTCAGTGCATAATACCCAGAACTAAAAGAGGTAGTCTAGGCAAAGAATGAATATTACCACCCTAGTTCTAGGCATTACAGCTAATATCAGTCAGGTATCAAGTGCGTGAAACTAAATCCCATATAGTTTAGTAGAAAGGGACTTACATATTATGAAATCATTAGAACTGCTGAAGGAGAGTGAGCTAGAAGGTCATTCCTGGGCTTCAAGGATATGGAACTGTCAAACTTTTGCAAAGCAACTCCGCCTTTTTCCATTACACAGCACTAAATGAGAACTCGTTTCTCTGCATTCTCAACAGCATTTTACGTAGTCCATCTTTAGCTTCAAATCTTATGTTTTTAAAATATTTAAATAAGTTTCATTTAGATTCCACCATAGGAAGAGAGATATATACAATTTTTCTCTACTAATAGTTTTAAGAATTAATTAATATTGAATTATTTTATTACCATTACAAAAGCAAAAGTAATTTATTCCCTTTAAGCTACAGAGAATGACCTCATCTGAGGCTTTGTGCCATCCAAAGACATCATATGGTCCAAAACTGTCTTATATATAGATACTATACTTAGTCCCCTTACTATAATTTGGAACAATTCTGTTGTCAGCCCAGCAATGGTGTTCCCTATAGAACTGACCAAGGCCTCAGTCACACTGAGGCACTGAAAGTTACCTTTTCCCTCAGCCCAATTCTGCTCTTATTTCCTAAGAGAAGTATCTCCTGAAAGCACTCTCTAATCACCCTTCTACACAAAATTTTCCATCTCAAAGTTGTTTTCAAGAACCCAATCTAAAATAGCCTCTCTGACTCTTAGTCCCATGATCCATTAAAGCAAGGACAGCAAAAATTTCCCTGTAAAATCACTATATGTGCACATCTGTCATTCCTCTGAACTCCTTTCCATGTTTAATAAATTGGTAGGAAATAAAAACTGTCCTCTGGGTAGGAGCTGAAAATGCTAGCTAGTTATTTTTCTAAACATCTTTGCTGCAAGCGTAGAGCCAAATGCTGTCAGCTCTTCAGCATATTTCCATTGTCTCAAGAACTGGTAACGTAGCAGCAGTACAACAGTTAAAACTTCATGGGGCAAAAATGGCAGTAATATTAATGGTACAAGCATTTGCTATGAAATTTGTTTTCTAGCATAGAAGGTGATGGGGTACACCACTCTAGTTTTTGGTAGAAGCTGTGATTTTTCTCATCAGACCAGTTTAGGTGGTGTAGGTATTGCCTTAGATAGCTCAGTCTTGAGCCTTGTTTTCCAGCCCTCCAAACACCTCTGTGGAATGGCCAAAAAAGGTGGAACTCTTTATAATGGCATCCTTTTTGCAGAGTCAGTCAATTAGGCTCTGCTGTTTGCAACTAAATACCTGATTGAAGATTAAATAGTGTAATGTGTGTAAGGCATGTGACATAATATGTAAAGAAGCACATAGTATGTATTAGTACACTGCAGGTATTATAACTTGATAACTTTTCTGATGGCTGTGTGTGGTTTTCAAATCATGGTTTTGGTATTGTGAGGAACAATAGGTTAATAAATGGAGAGCAGCTAGAACAATGGCTTGCACAGAATAATCATTCAGTACAGCTGAATCTGCCAGCTCTTAACACTTTTGCCCTTTAGTCACACAATCATCTCTATATACCAAGTTGTTAATTCAGGCTGGGTAAGGAATTTGGGGACTTGGATTGAATCAAAATGTCTTTGTGTTGACAAGATGTCAGAAGCAGGACCTGAACCCAGCTCTCCTTAGGAAGACCTGATTCCCAAATGTGCAGTGTTCTCTGATTAACTGGTATTCTGGGCCAAGTCCTGCCATCTATCCCATGTATTTGAAGCTAAAGGCTTTATGAAGAAGAAAATTAATCTCTCTCTACTCTCAAGCCACAATTGTAATGTCATCATTTGCCATGGAAGAGAAGCAGATGGTTTCAAAGGACATTCACATCAGCATTTGTCAGAAAACTTTATATACTTGCTATGCTCTGTGTTTCCAGGATGAACTGAACATTTTTTAACATTCTTTATTTACCACAAGAGAACTTAATAAATTTTTTTTGCAAAAAGTTTGTAAATCAAAGATTTGGAAGTTGTCTCTTTGATGAGTGATCTCCTAGATTTCACTAAGCAAAACCTTTCTGTCTTCTATAAAAGAATATACATTTGGGCTTCCCTAGTGGCTCAGTGGTAAAGAATCCACCTGCCAACACAGGAGATGTAGGTTTGATCCCTGATCTGGGAAGATCCCACGTGCCACGAGCAACTAAGCCTCTGTGCCACAGCTACACAGACTGTGCTCTAGAGCCAGGGAGCTGCAAGTACTAAATCCACATGGTGCAATTACTGAAGCCCGAGTGCCTTAGAGCCCATGCTCTGTAATAGGAGAACCCACTCTAACGAGAAGCCCGTGCACCACAACTAGAGAAAAGGACATATGCAACATGACCTTGCAGAGCCAAAAATAAATAAGTAAATAAAAAATAAATAAAATTATTTTAAAATATATATATTTATTTTCCCTTTGTTGAGACTTGAATTTACACAAAGTTTCTCAAGGTCAAGGCAATGATTTCCGACATGGGTCTTGATCAGAAGACATGATTCATTAGTCTTCATTTTCAATTATGTGAACAGGAAAAATATCCTCAATTAAAATGGAAAAAGAGAGCCTCTCCAAATTTAATCTGTTTGTCTCTAGCACTCAAACAGAGGATATGCAGAAAGAAGTGGTCTTGAATGTGTTCAGTCTGCTTAGAAGTAGAGATTTTAGGAATCCGATGTGCTTTCAGAAATAAATATTAACATACTAAAGTACAAAGTAACTAAATATCTCAATTATACTTCTCCATGTAAGATGATGCATATGCTTTTAATAAGCTCTGATTATTTTTTCCAGGCAAATTAATTTTTGAAATTACAAAGTAATGGGACATTTTGCTGTGCATCCTCTTTTGGTGAGGTGGCCACTCTTGGAGTCACAGCCTGGGCTTCTTCAGTGAACGGTGGTAAGGCCATCTTATCTAGTGGCCATTGTTAAGAAAGCCACAATAGTCTGAATCTAAGGCACATTCAAAACCACTATCAATACTAAAGCTGAAATTTGATCTCCATTAGCCCTATTCCCAAGTATATCTCTATGAATTAAAAACTCAATAAGGAATAAAGAATGCAATTTTTGTTTTCTCCACAAACCCCAACACCAAGGACCTTAAGGGCATCATTGAAATGCTGAATTAATCAGCCTTACGCCTATCACTTTGTTATGTGAGAATAGTAAGATCTGCACTTAGAGCTGAAAGCAAGTGAATTTCCTGAAAGCAAAAGAACTCCACCCTTCTTTCTTTTTCATCCATTCAAATACTTATTGAGCATCTTCTCTGTTTCAGGCATAATGCTTCCTACGGGAAGCTACTTCATTAGTAATCGTTTCTTTCATCTATATTTTCTGCTTTTCCCTCTTAATAGTTTCCTTACCTTCAAGCCAAGCAGCCACTCTCTGGTGGTCCTGCTTGCACCCCTGTGATGTCCCCCTGACTCATCCTCACAGCATCCTCCTCCACTTCACATACTGTAAGTGTTGCTGTAATACTGGAAATGTTGGTGTAGCACTGTAAATGTTGGTGTAATATTGTAAAAGTTGGTGTAATACTGTAAATGTCAGTGTAGCACTGTAAATGTTGGTGTAATACCATAAATGTTATACTTAAATGTTGGTGTACCCAATTTCCATTGTCCACAGTTACACTGCAGGCTCCCCCCATTTTCATTTCCATTCACATGAGACCAAAAGACCCACCAAATCTCTCTTGTCAGATTAAGAAATATAATGGTTTTGAAAGTGCTTCCAATTAAGAAAAGTGATTTATAGACTATCACGGAGAAATATCAACAACTTCAAATATGCAGATGATACCAGTTTAATGGCCAAAAGTGAGGAGGAACTAAAGAGCCTCTTGATGAGGTGAAAGAGGAGAGTGAAAAAGCTGGCTTAAAACTCAACATTCAGAAAACAAAGATCATGGCATCTGGTCCTATCCCTTCATGGCAAATAGACGAGGGAAATGTGCAAACAGTGTCACATTTCATTTCCATTGCTTTTGTGGAGGAATCCCTTAAGTAATAATGTGGGGAAAATAAAAGTGTTCAGCAAGCTTATTTTGAATAAGGGCTGTATAATCAGAGGGTACTTCAGTCAATTTGGGAGGCTAATGTAATGTACAAACATATAACAACTATAAATAAAATATAACCCTCCCCCTGGTGGCTCAGAAGGTAAAGAATCTGCCAGCAATTCTAGAGACTCGGTTTCAATTCCTGGGTCAGGAAGATCGCTGGAGAAGAGAATAGCTGCCAACTCCAGTGTTCTTGCCTGAAGAATTCCAGGGGAGCCTGGTGGGCTACAGTCCATGGGAGTCACAAAGACTGGGATAGACTGAAGCGACTAATATTTTGCACTTTCACTTTCCCTCAGTTAAATATAGCACTGAGTTCAAACCAAGAAAGGAAAATTCCTAGTTCCATAGATTAAGGAGAAACTCAAAGCCAGAGAAGTGAGTGGCATCCAAGTTCAGATACTCACAGAGGTTTTAGGCATAAACACTAGTTTGTGCTCATGGTAAAGAACTGGATTGCCAATACAGGAGAATCACAAGATGTGGGTTCTGTCTCTGGATTGGGAAGATCCCCTGGAGGAGGGAAAGGCAGTCCACTCCAGTATTTTGCCTGGAGAATCCCATGGACAGAGGAGACTGGTGGGCTACAGTTCATGGAGTCCACAAAGAGTCAAGCATGACTGAACTGGCTTCACAAAGCACAGCTATAACGACCATAAAAGTAGGGGCATGTGGCTCTTGCTTGTGGACTATAGGACTAAACTGTCTATGTGAACCCAGCAGCCCTGTAAGGCTGATCCAAATGTGAATTGAACTCTAGAAGACTTCTGTTTACCACCCCAGAAAGAAGATTGGATGTTTGCTAGTTTGCTATCAAATCAGAGTCCTAACAGAAAAAAAAAAAAGTTTTTTCTGAGATATTGTAGAACATTATCTCTTGAAAGTAGCATGCAAATTTAAGCCTTATACTTCATTTTTATAGCCTTAATACACATAGATAAAAGGTCAGAATTAATCCTTCTCTTTTGGTAGAAAAGTAAACCATGGCCCAAGTCTTGTGTGTTCTATAGGTCCCAGAGGCAAACTCAAATCTTTGAGCATACTCTCAGCTTCACAACTCCAGAGAAGATAACTAGCCTGAACAGGAGATTACAGGTTTAAATAAAAAGTTGTAATGCACAAAGATAAACTATCATGACCAGAGAATTTGTACCACAAGATCTGAAGATGGTAAAATTACCTGAAAGAGACTTTAAAATAGCATGATGAAACATTCAAAGAGATGAAGGAAAAAATAAAAATCATTGAAAGGAAAGAAAGGTATAGAAAAGAAGAACAGCTTGAAAAATAAGAAAATAGAAATTTTATAAGTGAAAAATGAGAAAAACAAACTTCAAGTAGTGATTATTGTAATACAATTCAAGAGAAATTTTGAATTAGAAGGAAAAAAAAAAGAGCCTAACATAAATTGTGATAACAAATATGAAAGAGATGCTAAAAGATTAAGTAAATGTGAGAAAGGTTAAAAGACATGTGCGTGCGTGCACACACACACACACACACACACACACACACACAATTGGAGCTCCTAAAGAAGAAATAGAGAAAAAGTAAGTGAGGTGATATCCAAAGAGATACTAGCTAAGAAATTTCTAACACTGATAGAAAACATGAGTCCTTACATTGAAGGAACACATCAAGATTTTAGCAGAAAAAATCAAAACAAATATACATCTGGACTCATGGTAATAAAGCACTAAATACTCAAAGTCAAAGTAATGAAAGCTACCAGAGAGGATAAACTTGAAACATTGATTGTCTTTGCTAATGAAATAATGCACCACAATGAATTTTACAAAAATCCTTCTTTGTAGTTGAGGGTTATATTTAGTATTATATCAGAGTATTTCTGGCTTCCCTGTTGGCTCAGATGGTAAAGAATCTGCCCCAAATGAGGGAGACCCAAGTTTGACCCCTGGTTTGGGAAGACCCCCTGGAAAAGGGAATGGCTACCCACTCCAGTATTCTGCCAGGAGAATTCCATGGACAGAGGAGCCTGAGGGCTCCAGTCCATTGGGGTCACAAAGAGTCAGATATGACTGAGAAGCTAACAGTTTCACTTTCATGGTACTTCAGTAGATGAGGAATTAAAAAATAAAGTTTTACTGTGCATTTACTAATTGGTAGTCAGATCTTGGTATAATTACAATCATTTTGCCTCACTTTTTAACAAAACTCTCTTTTGCCCCTAAACCCATGCTGTGTGGTTTCTACACATATCACATGGCAGTGTCTCTTAGTTAAATCCACCCTCACTGTACCTATGTCTCAACTTATCTGATCCTTGGCTAAGAGCTTCCTCAGAGAAGGTGAGGCAATTCAGTGTTTGAATTTAGATAATATTAAAATTTCAATAGGGACCAGTACTTGTCTATTGGAGTGGCAGCTGCATGGCACTGGAGCGACTCTGAGGAGATAGCTCACATCCAAGGACAAAGGAGAAGCCCCAGCAAGATGGCAGGAGGGGGAAAATCACATTTAGATCAAACCCTGTACCAGCCAGAGACGCTCAGAGGGCTCAAACAAACCTTGTGCACACCAGGACCCAGAGACCCCACAGAGACTGAGACAGAACTGTGTCTGAGCATCTCCTGTGGAGCTACGGGTCAGCAGTGGCCTGCCACAGGGGCAGGGGCTCTGGGTGCAGCAGACCTGGGAGTGGCATGAGCCCTCAGGAGGTCGCCATTAACCCCACCATAGAGCTGCCAGAACTTACACAGGACTGGGGAAACAGACTCTTAGAGGGCACAAACAGAAATTTGTGTGCATGAGGACCCAGGAGAAAAGAGCAATGACCCCATAAGAGACTGACCTAGACTTGCCCGTCAGTGTTCAGGAGTCACCGGTGGAGGTGTGGGCCATGGTGGCCTGCTGCAGAGCTGGGGGAGCTGAATGCAGCCATGCCTGCATGGGATCTTCTGAAGGAGGTCGCCACTATCTTCACTGAAGTAAGTGAAGTAAAATTGCTCAGTTGTGTCTGACTCTTTGTGATCCCATGGACTGTAGCCTACCAGGCTCCTCCCATGGGATTTTCCAGGCAAGAGTACTGGAGTGGGCTGCCATTTCCTTCTCCAGAGGATCTTCCCCACCCAGGGATTGAACCCAGTTCTCCCACATTGTAGCCAGATGCTTTACCATCTGAGCCGCCAGGGAAACCCTATTATCTTCATTACCTCCACCCTAGTGAAGTGGTTTGCAATTCCCTTTTCCAGCGAACCACCCTTTGTCAGAACTCTCCACCATGGCCCGTCCATCTTGGGTGGCCCTACACTGCATGGCTCATGGTTTCATTGAGTTAGACAAGGCTGTGGTTCATGTGGTCAGATTGGTTATTTTCCTGTGATTGTGGTTTTCATATTGTCTGCCCTCTGATAGAGAAGAATAAGAGGCTTATGGAAGCTCCCTGATGGGAGAGATTGACTGAAGGGAAACTGGGTCTTGTTCTGTTGGGTGGGGCCATGCTCAGTAAATCTTTAATCCAATTTTCTGTTGATGGGTGGGGCTGTGTTCCCTCATTGTTATTTACCTGAGGCCATAGTGAAGTATGAAAAAGCAAAAAGATAGGACACTGAAAGATGAACTCCCCAGGTCTGTAGGTGCCCAATATGCTTCTGGAGATCAGTGGAGAAATAACTCCAGAAAGAATGAAGGGATGGGGCCAATGCAAAAATAACACCCACTTGTGGATATGACTGGTGATAGAAGCAAGGCCCAATGCTGTAAAGAGCAATATTGTATAGGACCTGGAAGTGGTCAAACAGGAGATGGCAACAGTGAACATCAATATTTTAGGGATAGGTGAACTAAAATGGACTGGAATGGGTGAATTTAACTCAGATAACCTTATATCTACTACTGCAGGCAAGAATCCCTTAAAAGAAACAGAATAGCCATCATAGTCAACAAAAGAATCTGAAATGCAGTACTTGGTTGCAACTCAAAAATGACAGAATTATCTCTGTTTGTTTCCAAGGCAAGCTATTCAGTATCACAGTAATTCAAGTCTATGCCCCCACCAGTAATGCTGAAGAAGTTGAAGCTGGACGGTTCTATGAAGACCTACGAGACCTTCTAGAACTAATATGCAAAAAGATGTCCTTTTCATCATAGCAGACTGGAATGCAAAAGTAGGAAATCAAAAGATACCTGGAGTAACAGACAAATTTGGCCTTGCAATACAGAATGAAGCAGGGCAAAGGCTAATAGAGTTTTGCTAAGAGAATGCACTGGTCATAGCAAACACCCTCTTCCAACAACAAAAGAGAAGACTCTACATATGAATATCTACCAAAATCAGATTGATTATATTCTTTGTAGCCAAAGATGGAGAAGCTCTATACAGTCAGTAAAAACAAGACCAGGAGCTGTCTGTGGCTCAAATCATAAACATCTTATTGCCAAATTCAGACGTAAATTGAAGAAATTAGGGAAAACCACGAAGCCATTCAGGTATGACCTAAATCAAATCCCTTATGATTATACAGTGGAATTGTCAAATAGATTCAAGGGATAGATCTGGTAGACGGAGTACCTGAAGAATTATGGATGCAGGTTCATGAGATTGTACAAGAGGCAATGATCAAGACCATCCCCAAGACAAAGAAATGCAAAAAGGCAAAATGGTTGTCTGAGGAGGCCTTACAAATAGCTGTGAAAAGAAGAGAAGCCAAAGGCAAAGGAGAAAAAGAAAGATATACCCATTTGAGTGCAGAGTTCTGAAGAATAGCAAGGAGAGATAAGAAAGCCTTCCTCAGTGATAAATGCAAAGAAATAGAGGAAAGCAAGAGAATGGGAAGACTAGAGATCTCTTCAAGAAAATCAGAGATACCAAGGAAAAATTTCATGCAAAGATGGGCTCAATAAAGGACAGAAATGGTATGGACCTAACAGAAGCAGAAGATATTAAGAAGAGGTGGCAAGAATACACAGAAGAACTATCCAACAAAGATCTTAATAATCCAGATAACCACAATGGTGTGATCACTCACCTAGAGCCAGACATCCTGGAATGTGAAGTCAAGTGGGCCTTAGGAAGCATCACTGCAAGTAAAGCTAGTGGAGGTGATGGAATTCCAGTTGAGCTATTTTAAAACCTAAAAGATGATGTTGTGAAAGTGCTGCACTCAATATGCCAGCTAATTTGGAAATCTCAGCAGTGGCCACAGGACTGGAAAATGTCAGTTTTCATTCCAATCTCAAAGAAAGGCAATGCCAAAGAATGCTCAAACTGCCACACAATTGCACTCATCTCACACACTAGCAAAGTAATGCTTGAAATTCTCCAAGTTTCAACAGTACATGAACCATGAACTTCCAGAGTTTCATGTCAGATTTAGAAAAGGCAGAGGAACCCAGAGATCAAATGCCACCATCCGTTGGATCACTGAAAAAGAGAGAGTTCCAGAAAAACATCTACTTCTGCTTTATTGACTATGCCAAAGCCCTTGATTGTGTAGATCAGAACAAACTGTGGAAAATGCTTAAAGAGATGGGAATACCAGACTACCTGACCTTCCTCCTGAGAAATCTGTATGAAAGTCAAGAAGCAACAGTTAAAACTGGACATGAAACAACAGACTGGTTCACCAAATCAGGAAAGGAGTACATCAAGGCTGTATATTGTCATGCTGCTTATTTAACTTCTATGCAGAGTACATCATGAGAAACGCTGGGCTGGATGAAGCACAAGCTCAGATCAAGATTGCCAGGAGAAATATCAATAACCTCAGATATGCAGATCACACCACACTTATGGCAAAAAGCAAAGAAGAACTAAAGAGCATCTTGATGAAAGTGAAAACTGCTGCTGCTGCTAAGTCACTTCAATCGTGTCCAACTCTGTGCAACACCATAGAAGGCAGCCCACCAGGCTCCCCCACCCCTGGGATTCTCCAGGCAAGAACACTGGAATGGGTTGCCATCTCCTTCTCCAATGCATGAAAGTGAAAAGTGAAAGTGAAGTCTCTCAGTCGTGTTGAAAGTGAAAGGGGAGAGTGAAAAAGTTGGCTTAAAACTCAACATTCAGAAAATTAAGATCATGGCATCTGGTCCCATCATTTCATGGCAAAATTATGAGGAACCATTGAAAACAGTGAGAGACTTTCTTTTGGGGGCTCCAAAATCACAGCAGATGGTGACTGCAGACATGAAATTAAAAGACACTTGCTCCTTAGAAGAAAAGTTGTGACCAATGTAGACAGCATATTGAAAAGCAGAGACATTACTTTGCCAACAAAGGTCCGTCTAGTCAAGACTATGGTTTTTCCAGGAGTCATGTATGGATGTGAGAGTTGGACCATAAAGAAAGCTGAGTGCTGAAGAACTGATGCTTGAACTGTGGTGTTGGAGAAGACTCTTGAGAGTCCCTTGGACTGCAAAGAGATCCAAACAGTCCATCCTAAAGGACATTAGTCCTGAATATTCATTGGAAGGACTGATGCTAAAGCTGAAACCCCAATACTTTGGCCACGTGATGTGAAGATCTGACTCATTTGAAAAGACTTGATGCTGGGAAAGATTGAAGGTGGGAGGAGAAGGGGACTCCAGAGGGTGAGATGGTTGGATGGCATCACCAACTCAATGGACATGAGTTTGAATAAGCTTCAGGAGTTGGTGATGGACAGGGAGGCATGGCGTGCTGCATCCATGTGGTCGCAGAGTCAGACACGACTGAGTAACTGAACTGAACTGAACCGAACTTGTCCACTTTAGGTTCTAACACCCATTCTAAGTCTCTCTCTTGTCCTTTCCCCACTGAGCCTCTCCAATACTCAGCACACATGGTCGCTCTCCAACGTGGTTTTCTTTCCTTTGCTGTCTCCTCTTGGTCAGCATCCATGGCTTCTTCCTTGACCTGCTTCTCTTCTCACTTCAGACCCTCTCTAAGGCTGATCTCACCTATTCCCTCAGTGTCAGTATTTCCACACTGATGTCACCAGCCCAGCTCCTTCCCTGGGAACCAGCCCCACCAGCATGTCAAAGGCAGCAAACCTAAAATAACCTGATGACCCCCTCTCTTCCTTCTCTTTTCTCTGTGTGAAGCCCCTGTTTAGGGAGGACACCAGAACCTTTCTTGGTTCACGAGGTGGATTCCAAGGAGCTCATGGTGGAGCAGAGAAGACACTGAGTAGGGTGGGATGGGAAGACCCACCGAAACAGAGTCAGGACGCAGCCCTCTCAAGAGCACTGAGAGACAGAGCCGGGTCTGGAGGCCACGTCCAGAGGGCCAGGGGGTGCTCCTGGATGGAGGCACACGTTCAGGAAGATCATCACCATGTCACAAGTAGGGTACCTAGTTCTTGGTACTAGGGTACCCAAGTGAAATGGGTGCTTGGACAGCCCTTGGGCTTTCTTCTGTCGGCCAGGAAGAGTGTGATCCTGAGGATGATATTTGGCTGCTCAAAGCAAAATAGACAGAGAGGACAGTCTCAGCCTCCTAGATTAGAAACTAGGAAGTATCATTGGCTTCCCCCCCTTCAATCCAAGTGCCTTATCTGTCGATTTAAATTCTGTTATCTCCCTACCGAAGGCCCTTCTTTCTCATTTGGCCATGATCAGAGTTGGCCATCTGGATCTACTGCATCTAATCTTGCAGCCTCTCATCCATTCATCACACCAGTTCCAGAATATTATTTTCAAGTTACTAAGTGATTGTGTCATTTCCATGGTTGAATCCTTCAGCAAGTCCACCCATGACCCATATATAACCCTGGTGGCACAGTAATGGGATATTAGAAAATATTTTTGGAAGAAAATGGGTTGAGAAGGTGGAAAGAAAGATTACATCCAAATTCTAAATTCCTTAGCATAGCATATAAGACCCTGCCTAATTTCAAACCTTATTTCCTGCCTATCTTTCTCCTCCATGAAGATTAACTACACAAAATTTTGTTTTCCCCTAAGTTAATGATGCTGGCATAAAATAAGTTGTGGTTAGATGAACACTGTCACATAAATAGCTGCCTGGGCCCTGAAGCCCTGTGCTCCAGCTATGGAAAATGTTCTGTGTTTAAAAGAAGTACCATTGAGAGCCTTTGATGGGCTGATCTGCCTCACCCTTCAGAATTGCGGGTCTTGCTCTTTGGTGCCGGAGGTATAAGCCTCACATCTAGCACAGTAGTCTGTGTGTTGACTGCGGCAGGAAGTAGAGAAATACTTTTTTAAAGATTGCAGTGTACTTGCTTTACAATATTGTATTAATTTCTGCTGTACAGTGAAGTGAGTCAGCTATATGTGTACATATACCCCCCTCCTTCTTGAGGCTCCCTGCCACCCCCTCGCCCCATCTCTCTAGGTCATCGCAGGGCACTGAGCTGAGCTCTCTGCACCGTACAGTAACTCCCCACTAGCTGTCTGTTTTACCTCCAGGAGTGACATACATCAATCCCAATCTCCCAGTTCATCCCACACACTGCATCTCTATTGCTGCCCTGCAAATAGGGTCATTATCATAGTTAGAAGAGCTGTAGTTCCAAACTTCTGGTTGAGGTTTTGTGTAAAGATTTTGAGTAGAGATTGTGACATTTCCATTTAAGAGCTGGAAACAAACAGACAACAGCTGGGTTTCCTCTTCTTTCCTTCCTCTCCTTGCTCCCTTCCTATTCTCCTTTTTCTAAGTTTTATTTTAGAGTTGTCAGGATAGAGAAAGCACTTTACCATGATTTTTGAGCTCCCAGATATTTCCAGAGATCACTGCACAGATCACAAATCCCTGGACACCCTACAACTCCTTTTGCATGTTTCTACTCAGTCATTTGTATTCCACACAGCTTTTCTTTTGTAGCACCTTATTCTTGGCCATAGCCAACAGCCTACTTGTGTCTGCCTACCCTGATGCATAGAATGCAGAAAGGTGAGTGATTTAATTATGTTCTTTTTTGAAGTCTGATTTTGGGATTGACATTGGCATTACTAAGATCATGGCATCTAGTCTCATCACTTCATGGCAAATAAATGGGGAAACATTGGAAACAGTGACAGACTTTATTGGGGGGTGGCTCCAAAATCACTGCAGATGGTGACTGCAGACACGAAATTAAGACGTTTGCTCCTTGGAAGGAAAGTTATGACCAACCTAGACAGCATATTAAAAAGCAGAGACATTACTTTGCCAACAAAGGTCTGTCTAGACAAAGCTTTGTTTTTTCCAGTAGTCATGTATGGATGTGAGAGTTGGAGTATAACGAAAGCTGAGCTCCAAAGAATTGATGCTTTTGAACTGTGGTGTTGGAGAAGACTTCTTGAGAGTCCCTTGGACAGCAAAGATATCCAACCAGTCCATCCTAAAGGAGATCAGTCCTGGGTGTTCATTGGAAGGACTGATGTTGAAGCTGAAACTCCAATACTTTGGCCACCCAATGCGAAGAGCTGACTCATTAGAAGAGACTCTGATGCTGGGAAAGATTGAAGGCAGGAGGAGAAGGGGACAACAGAGGATGAGATGGTTGGATGGCATCACCGACTCGGTGGACATGAGTTTGAGCAGGCTGCAGGAGTTAGTGATGGACAGGGAAGGTTGGCATGCTGTAGCGACACGACTGAGCAACTGAACTGAACCAATTGACATTATTCCATAACACAATTATAAGACAAACTTTAAAAATTAATGGACTTAGGGGAACTCCATTTACCTTCATCACCAGAAAGGCTAGGTGAGCTCACGGAGGCTCCATGTGGCTGGTGTGGCTTTCCCAGGGCAGAAACAGACGGCAGGGCCAGGAGTCCTCAAAGGGGAAAGAGTCTTTTCCCCCTCTATCCTAAGTTGCCATAAATCAGACAGAGATTATAGCTTGATAATTAAGCTATTTCTTCCTGACTGATGACTTTCTTTTAGGAAAAACAATCACGAGTCACCCTCTTTCCATGAGTCTGATGGCCATGGTCCCACATCCCAAATCACACAGAGGAGATGTTCTCACCTCTCCTTTCACCCTCACACCTCCAGTCACCTGCTAGGAAAAATGCTCAGACCTGTCACCAGTGACTTGGAGAAAGAGAACAAATCAGCTGTGCCTAATGACAGGGACCTGTGACAGCAAATGCCCTATGACCCTGGGGTACACTCCTAGTGGGGGCCCTGTTTCTAAGCACCACCTGCCCATTACCAGCCCTCCCCAAACCAGTCACTGTTTTCTGTTTCCCCTGACATCTTCTTCAAGTTTCTCCTGAAGCAAAACATGAACTTGAGAATGCTTCACGTGATGTGCATCGCCTTGGATTTTGCAATCAGAGCCTCCTCTTATGTTTGGGAATTAAGAAGGCAAAGAGCAGGAGGGAATAGGTTATGCAAATTTCCTGGGTAAACTGAAGACTCTGCAAATTTTTAGTTTAAGTAAATGTGCAGAATATAAGATTCGCATCAAAGGGATATTGAAGAACAGGAGGCTTAATGCTTCCCAGTACAGCCTTGTTTGTAGGAGACCCCTGTTTGAAGGAAGAGGTGTTACTTAATATAGCTTCTCAGAGAAAGATTCACTGCAAACCTAGGAGCCGTGGCACAGTCGATAAGGCTGGTGTGATCAGTGATGAACAGAGTCAAGTCCCATTGAGAGCCGAGGTAGGAAAACTGCTAATGTAATTGCTTTTCAAAACAATACCACCTAAGTGAAAAGCCTTATCTTTATAGTCAGTATTGCCTCTGCTTCCAGACCCCACGAATATAGCCAGACTCTCTGCTGATGCAGCCTGGTGCAATTTCCTCCCTACTAGCTTAGCAAGCACTCTGGCTGCTGCAGCTTCCAGCTCCTGGAAATCTGTTTTGACATTGCAGTTCCCAGTTTACAGCTAGGAGCTGTTCTTTTAGCTGGAAGTGCTCCAAATGCCATCTTGTTCTTTTCATGAAAATGTAGTGTTGAATCTTCTCTTGCCTCCTCTGAGAAAGGAAGGAAGGAACTTCTATGGTCAAGGACACCTGGGGGAGCATGCAAGTGAGAGTATGCTTCGGGGAAATTCCAAAATAGGGGGGAGAGCCCACTGTGCTTCTCAAGAAGTGCTAGTTCTAAGCAGCATGCCTGCAACTCGCACTAAGCAGGCCCTCTCCACTCCCAGGCTCTGAAAGAGGGTCCCCACTCCCCCCTCAGCACCCCTACTTCCTCAAGCGCCAGACTAGATTCCTGTACAGCCCAGGTGGATTTGCTTTTAGCCTCTATTATAACTGTCCCATTGCCTTTCTCTGTTTTCTATCTTATGTAATTTATCCATATCCATGCCATCATTTGACACTGAACTAATTATTTTATTCATTCTTGCATTGCATTTCTTTTTTGGTAAGTAATAGTCATTCAGAAAACTGGATTCCAATATTTCCAAAGGCAGGACTCTGTTATGTTTGGCTTTCCTGCTCCCTAGACAGGGTCAGGCTGACATAGATAGAGTGGTGATACGTTGGTAAATTCACTCTCCAGAGAGCAAAAATACTCCCGATTTGTAGGGTGTGAACAGCGTGTACTCTCTGCAGTATAAACACCACATTCACAGCTGGAGTGAAGCTACAAGTGTGACATCCCTGAGTGTGGAATTCAGCAGCAGTGTACGCAATCAGCTCTCACAAGCTGACTGGTGCACGCCACGTCTAACATATACACCACTTACAGTGGCATTTCTGTGATCAAATTCTATCATAGGAATGTAAGGAATTCAACTTCTAGGTGTCTTCTCAAACTTGATTAGACAATCTGCACCCCCCCCCCCACCTTTCATCTTCCCTATCCCTTTTTTAGTGTGTGTGGAGGGCAGGGATGTAAATAGAAGGGAGAGAGATTAATCATAAGAATAGAAGTAATACTAATTTTATTCTGCTTTTTTTTTTTTTCTATTAAGAATGCACTCTCTTGGTGGTGGAGCTGAACCTTGAGAGTGAACTCCCCCACTCTGCCCCCACTATTTCGAGTTCTTATTTTAAGCTCCAAGCAGTAAAGATGGCCGTGAATTTGTCAGCGTTCTTCCTACTGAGAAGTGGGATCTATGACTCGTCTCCTTCGTAACAGCTTAAACACAGAATATGGTAAAAGTGAGGCCGTGCCAGCTTCCGAGCCTGAGCTGTCAGAGAGGAACACCTCTCATTCCCGGCTTTTGGAAACGCTTGCTCTGGCACCCACCTCCCATGTTGTGAGGGAGCCCAAGCAGCCCCAGGAAGAGAGATCCGGCCAGACAGCCCTGCCCGCCCGCAGCCTCGTTCAGCAGCAGGCACCTCCTTGTCCACCTGCGGGGACTCCCATTAGGAGCAGCTTCCCCAGCCCCAGGGGACTGCTGCAGCCATCGCCGCGTGACAGAGATGAGCTGTCCCCAAGCTGTCCTCACCAATCTGCACATATATGAACAAAGAGAATGATCATCCTTTCCCGAAACCAAGTGTTGAGATGGTGTGTACGCAGCAGTGAATAATCAGACCTTCTCCCTGCCCCTTCCCCCGAACATCACCACAGTTAGCGCCCAAAGTATTATCTGGGCACGTGCACCTCTTCCCCTTCACATTGTCTCCCAGCTCTAAGTTGTGTGGATCTTAGAGAGACCTCTCCAGTGTCACGTTCTCCTTTTCCCCAGCCTTTTCCCTACCCGACCTGGTATACACATCCCTATCTCCCTTCTCTGTTCTGTAACACTGTGTGAACCACTTAGCATGTTTTTGGATCTTTAAATCTTATCTGAAATTTTTGGAGCCAAAAGTGTTTTGGCTCTTACAATTTTTTCACATTTTAGATGAATAATGTGGTACTATGATTTTTTCAGTAGTCATGTATGAATGTGAGTTGGACCATAAAGAAGGCTGAGTGCTGAAGAGTTGATGCTTTTGAACTGTGGTGCTGGAGAAGACTCTTAAGGGTCCTTTAGACCCCAAGGAGATCAAACCAGTCAATTGTAAAAGAAATCAACCCTGAATATTCCTGATGCTGAAGCTGAAGTTCCCTTATTTTGGCCGCTTGATGCAAAGAGCCAACTCATTGGAAATGACCCTGATGCTGGGAAAGATTGAGGGCAGGAGGAGAAGGGGATGACTGAGGATGAGATGGCTGGATGGCATCACCGACTCAATGGACATGAATTTGAGCAAGCTCCAGGAGATAGTGAAGGACAGGGAAGCCTGGAGTGTTGCAGTTATAGGGTCACAAAGATTTAGACATGACTTAGCAACTAAACAATAACAGCAACAATATGGTACATATACTGGTTATTATATAAAATTTGCAGTGGTGTCTGTAGCAGCACCTTGTAGTCAGTACAGTAATATTTTAGCAATAAGTTATATAAATACATTAATATGATAAATTTTAAAAATAGAAATAGAAAAAAAAATCTACCATCTTTCAAAGCCTTTTGTCTTTAAGAAGTACAGAAAAGACACTGAAGACTGGTACTCTAGATTGATCTTCCATGTCTTCCACTAGGCATTGATATGTGACATGCTACTCATCAGGTATCCCTTCTGCCTGGCAAGTTGTAGATTCCAAAGAAGAGCATGCTGATTCACCACACACACACACAAACACACATACACACCAACACCATTGGGTTTATTGACAAAGCCTATAATTCTGGAACCATTTTGTTTCTGAAAAGACTTCCTAACCAGAAAACACCTTGTATCTCCTTGTCATAAGACAGTGAATGATAACATGGAAATCTAAATGGCTAGAAATACAATTCATGATGTATCTACAGGATGTAATAGTCCTATTTACATTCCACAAGCTACTTAAACTTCCTTTGGTTTAGACAATAATGTCAAATCAGTAAGCATGTTCCAGTTAACTTAGTCCTGGAATTTGCAAGATCATCAAATGTTTAAATGCCTTATTTACTCGTCAAAAAGAACTCCATTTCAATAAGATAGATACTCGAATTGTTTAGTAATGACGAAAGCAGTGCCAAACTTCCAATTAAATTCATTTCTTTGAATTATCTGAAGTACAAACAAGAGGTGAATGAATAAGAATAAAGAATTTATAGATCCTGAATGTTTCTAAATTCCAGTTATGTCTGAGTAAATTTGAAGAATGAAATGGAAAGGAGACAGTGCACACTACCATAATTCAAATGAGTTCCATTTGAGCTTCTTCTGACAAAGAGCAGATCACTGAACTAAGGTAGATTTCTTTTTGCAATCTTTATATAAATTGTCAAAGAGAATCACTCATAATCCATGCCTGGCTTGCAAAACCATGTTAATTAATCAACATTTTTGGCACACTGTCAGTTTCAGATACCAATAAATTTTGGTGTTTGATAGAGCTTTGGATTTCATTACAATCATAAAACTCAAGTGGCTTTTTTATGATTTAGAAATAACTTTTTAATTTATACCAAACATCTGCTGTAGGCAGTATTAATTTTCTATACCACTTGAATATTCAGGTTTTTAGTTTAGTTTAAAAAAAAAAAACGAAGCCTGGAAATGGTTTCTATAAAATCATCAGCGGCAACTCTTAGGGCTTCATCATTGTCAGTGGGAACTGGTTATATATAAACCGCACGTAAGAGAGTTTGTAGTGAGTCTTTAATGTGTCGCACCATGTGCTAGATGCTGTCCCAGACCTAACAAGTGATTTGGATCCTCAGGAGCCTTTGTGTTTGGGTGAGATTATAGCATTTCTTCCTTTTTCTGCTTCATTTCATTTTAGATCTCTATTTGTAGGATTTCAAAAGCCTAGAGACAACTTGGAAAACCACAGAAGTGGGGTTGGTTATTACTCTGGAAGCTTTAATCTGAAGCCATAATTTCCTATTGAAATTATTCTAGAATGAAGAACTGCCTATGTGGCTGGGTGTAGCCATTTACCAGCAAGGCACACAGTTCTTCACATTCCAGTTCCCAAACCCATCCCGACTTCTGACAAGAGTAAAGCACAGCTAAGTTCTCTTGCACTGGTCACCCCAGCTCCCTGGACACTGGTCATTCTTGCCCTTGGTCTCATCTGAGGTCAAGGTACCCAGGGAGTCCTGAGTTTCAGTCTCTCAGTAACCAGAAGGGAACAGCTGGATTCCTTTCCATTCTTCCCTGTATGTGCATTCACAACCCCCCCACATACACACATACTCAGCTCACACACTTTCACATGCATACTATCACACACACTTACCCTGGTTCACACCCGCCCTCTTACATACGCTCAAGCATATGAATGCTCATATCACACCTGCACTGTGGTGCTCTGGAGGCATGGGCTTTTGACTCAAGTCTTTCATTTAGTATGACCTCAGGAAGCTGTGCACACAGAAGTTCAGTTTACTCATCCATATAATGGACTCTCTACTCTGTGAGCCTTTGCAAGGATCAAAGAGGTTAATATATGGAAAATACTTAGCGTGGTGGCTAGCACGCTAACATACAGGAAACAGCAACTGTTGTTAACAGGCTCTGTAAGCACACTTGAGCCTCAGACAAACCTGGCCTGGCCCCCAGCAATGTGCCTTGGTTCTATAATTGGGTTTCTCATTCCATTCCAAAAAATAAAAATAAAAATTATTTCCTCATCCAGTTCTGGTTACGGCCTGGAGCCCTGCCTTTGTCTGGGTGACCTCTTCCTCTGTGGATGTGCTTCTCATGTCATTTTCCTTACGTACCCTGCAAATGTCACCTGCCACCCCTACCAGCAGCCCAGCCCCTATCACTCAGGAAAGAGGACAAAGGGCCTGGACCCACCTCCCCCTACCATGTAGCTTCTCTGTGACAAGCCATGACCATTAAGCTTTGCTCTTAATGGTGTAGTCAAAAGGAACTGCATTTCTATGATGCATTTTTATTTATGAACAAATATAGGGTCTAATGATTTGGATGAGCAAAGAAACATATGTATTATAGAAAACTGTATTTTGTCCAGAGAGATTTAAGAATGAGACACTCATGAACATTCTTTTTAGACACAATCCATGCAAGCTAACTGTAGGTTCCCAATTTTCTGAGAATTATAGTGCATAAAAAATGAAATTCAAACTCTATTAAGTCTAAATTGCCTATTAAATACAATTGTATTGATCGCTAATGACTCAAGAGGTGCTTTGTGATTTTAAAGTGACCATTGCTTATCATCATTAATTTATAAGTGAAATATTTAGCTCAATCAGACCTAACCATTACAAATTAGAGAGCATTAGATATTTTTCTATGTGATTTCTAGGCCTTCTGTCTCATAATTAGGCAGGACTCACTTCAGGTTCTTTAGATCTGGGCTTACTGTTATGTACTGTATTAACAGAACTTTGGGTCTAGTGGTCATTTTAATAAATCTCCAAAATTATTTTTTTTTTTTAGTTTTTATGGTGTTCTAACCATATAATCACCAATGTGATGTGTGAGATCACACACACACACACACACACACACACACACACACACACTCACACACAGCTTATGGTGTTTGGCCTCACCATCCTAACTCAGGATCTTCTTGTCCAGATACACTTTTAAACCGCTAATTCACCAACACTCATTGCAGAGTCAAATACAATAAAATGAGTCATTTAAAAGACAGAAAAAATCAATAGGACTGATCATGTGAGGGATTAATGAAAGGGTTGAATCAAAGACGAAACTGAAGTTTCAAAGCTAAGTTTAAGAAACATTTACAGTGAGGGGTATTTTTGAGTCTGAGGCAAGAAGCTGGAGAAAGATACTCATATCTCAATGAACCTGCAACATACTGTTCCACAACAGTGGCACAACATGGATGTTATGTGGCTAGAAAGATTAGATATTAAGCTTGATAATTTGAAAACTGTAAACAAATCCTTAGAATCTTAAAATTTTATATATTCAAGCTTCCTCCTTGACAATCCCAGATGTCTACATGCGTTTCTCTCCCAAAGAGTTCTAATTTCCTTTTCTGGTAAAAAATATAGTAATGCCTTAAAGTCATGACAGCTACTTCAGAGATCCCAAGTGTAAAAAGAAACTGTTAGTTCTGATATTGTGATTAGGAAGAGTTAAGAACCCAGAACTTAGAGAACATGCAAGACTATGGCGATGAAGAGACAGAGGCAGAAGAAATAGCTTCTAAGAAGCTATTTCCAGGAGAAAAGGAAAATATTGTAGCCTCATTATTCTCGTAAACAGCCAAATTGTTCAAAGGGAAGAGAATCCTTCCGAGCTCCAATCAGTTCAGTTCAGTCACTCAGTCATGTCTCTTTGCCACCCCAAGGACTGCAGCACCAGGCTTCCCTGTCCATTACCAACTCCCAGAGCCTGCTCAAACTTGTCCATCGAGTCGGTGACGCCATCCTACCATCTCATCCTCTGTCACCCCTTTGTTGTGATCCACACATTAAAGGCTTTAGTGTAGTCAATGAAACAGAAGAAGAATTTTTTCTGGAATTCTCTTGCTTTTTCTTTGATCCAGCGGATGTTGGCAATTTGATCTCTGGCTCCTCTGCCTTTTCTAAATATAGCTTGAACATCTGGAAGTTCCCAGTCCAAGTGTTCTAGCCAAAATTACAGAGACTAGCTTAAAAATTGCAACTTCCTGTAGCATAGAATTGATTTGAAATATTTTCATATGGTAAAAAACCATACACAAAACTCTTAGCATATTTCTACAGTGTTTATTGAGAATATAGTGAATGCAATAATTATATTGTGTCTTTAAGGATGTTTGTAAGATATCAAAATACCATAGTATCACCTCAAGGAATTTCTTCTCTCCAAGTCAATAGAACCATAGAACCAGTGTGAGTATATCAGTTGCTGAAAGCATTGAATATCACTTTTGGCAAACAGAGAGTACAAGTGGTGAGATCATCTAGTTATTTATAATGTGTTCTGCAACAGACATTCCTACACCAAGCACACAAATTAGGTTGTGATTTTTTCAGTCTGACTTTTAAGGAGAATAATGTACAAATAATTCCTATCTTTGGTATGCAATATGTCCTTAAAATATATTTAAAAGTGATTTTTTGAAAGTCAAAGGGAAGAACTTGGTGTGTGTGTGTGTTTGTGGGTAGGGGTGCATGCATGTGTGCTAAGTCGCTCAGTTGTGTCTGACTCTTTGAGACCCCATAGACTGCAGCCCACCAGGCTCCTCTGTCCATGTGATTCTCCAGGCAAGAATATTGGAGTGGGTTGCTATGCCCTTCTCCAGGGAATCTTCCCAACCCAGGGATCAAATCCGCGTCTTTTGTCTCCTGCATTGGCACGCGGGTTCTTTACCACCAGTACCACCTGGGAAGTCCTGTGGGTGGGGAAAGGCAGGTATTCCATTGAAACTAAACATTATGAAAGTCTTAATAATACTTTGCCTTATAGAAATAATCATCAATAAGTATTTCCCACAATTCACTTTTTCTGAATTTTAACTTTTTTTCCTTCTTTCATAATTAATATAGCCAGCCAGCTTAATTCATTAAGCGTCTAATTGAGGCTTAAAAGTCATAGCTTCAGCTCATCTAATAATGGTCTCAATTAAGTTGAATTTATAAGTTCTCTGCTGTTTAATGCTGGTGTAAAAACTTTCATTTCCCCCATAATCACTTTTTTTTTCCCATTTATTTTTATTAGTTGGAGGCTAATTACTTTACAACATTGCAGTGGTTTTTGTCATATATTGAAATGAATTAGCCATGGATTTATGTGTATTCCCCATCCCGGTCCCCCCTCCCACCTCCCTCTCCACCCCATCCCTCTGGGTCTTCCCAGTGTACCAGGCCCGAGCACTTGTCTCATGCATCCAACCTGGGCTGGTGATCTGTTTCACCCTAGATATACATGTTTTGATGCTGTTCTCTTGAAACATCCCACCCTCGCCTTCTCCCACAGAGTCCACAAGTCTGTTCTATACATCTGAGTCTCTTTTTCTGTTTTGCATATAGGGTTATCGTTACCATCTTTCTAAATTCCATATATATGTGTTAGTATACTGTAATGGTCTTTATCTTTCTGTCTTACTTTGCTCTGTATAATGGGCTCCAGTTTCATCCATCTCATTAGAACTGATTCAGAAGTTAATAAGGGTAAAGACATTGAAATATCCAGCAAATACACAAACACTACTAAACAAAGATAGCAAACCATGCTGTAACTCAAAATGTTCATCCACTCAGGGCCAAAATTTGAATTTCAACAAGAAGCAGGTGGGTATCAGTGTGCATGTGTGAAAGGGCAGGTGTTTAAAAGGCCGTGACAAGGAGGACCCAGGAACTGCTCCATCATAGGACATAATCTGCAGCTCAGTTCATGAGGAAGGTACACCTGCTGTTGGGGGAATATTCAGGGAGTGCTGAGTAGTTTTACTTCAATAGCAAAAACCTCCTCCAGCCATGATTAATCTGAATGACAAAAACATACTTTAAGAAAAACATCAGAGCTGTACACATTCCAAATATAGTTTTCTTTAAAAAAAAAAAAAAAGCATATATTGATCAACACAGGAAAGACTAATATAAAGGCTTAACCTAGTGTGGAACCCTGAACAATAAATTGTAAAAAAAAAAAAAAAAAAAGAAAGAAAATACATATATACCTGCATTGGATGCCTTACTTATGAATCCACTGGCTTTCAAGTCAGAAGCTGTTGGGCTGCTGGGGGTAGGTTTTGAATTACCTATGTAGAGGGACATACCAGAACTTAGTATTAAGAATTGGTGAGAAACAGTACTCCTATGTAAACATTATCAAACAGTGAGGTGTTTCTAAATTGCATAAAATTTGATAAAGTCACATTTTATGTAATATACTATGTAAGGGCAAGAATAAAATGCAAATGTTAAATAACCTACTTTAAATCTAGTTCTGCAGCCAAACTTAAGCAGAGAGATTGTTTAAATGAACCAGGATTCTTACCCAGGTTTTTGCATAAAGACAGAAATTCAGGGAGTACAAGAATGAGAAAGAATCATCATAAAATACAGAGGTACTTGGGTTATATTTAGACTAACGTGCCCTCTCCTACCACATTCTAAACAAAGCCACTCTAATGAGCTGGGAGTGGGTTGGGAGTAGGGGAGTCTCCATTGTATAAATGCCAAAATATTACAACAGAGTCATAAATATTTATGTCTGTCTCCCTCTTTTCCTGTTAGTCCATCTTTATTTTTTTTTCTTATTTTTAGACTTTTTTCTTCCCACTTGCGAAACCACCTCTTTTTAACTACTGAACCTCACACCCTGGCCCTCTCCCTGTCTATATACCGCTGCTCTAGCTCTGCATTCTCCATATAAGATCCCCTCGTGTATGTGTTAGTCGCTCAGTCGTGTCTGACTCTTTGCAACTTCATGAACTACATAGCCCACCAGCTCCTCTGTCCATGGAATCCTCCAGGCAAGAATCCTGGAGTGGGTTGCCGTTTCCTTCTCCAAAGATCCCCCTGGAGAGACACAAATAGTGCCCATTATCCCTTTTTTTCCTGTCACATTTCTGCAGAGATGTTTCCCCTGCCCTGATGGGCCTGGTAGCAGCCCCCAACTGTTTCCCTAGCTGGAGGCGACACACATCAGACACAGACTTGAGCAGCACAGTCCTGATCCTCACCTCACTTGAGGCTGTATTAGCAAAACAGATGGTCTGGCTACAGAGCCACAGATGCCAATCCGGTACTCTGTTGGCAAACATGTTCTCTAATCAGGCCCCTTTCAAATGGCATCTGCTGCTCACTCCCTGTAGGCGTAGGGAGAGATTCAAAACCTTCTGTACATTTTCTCTTGCACTTGGGGTCTATGAACACACTTACATAACACTGTTACCAGTTTAAGAAGGGTTGGCTCACCTAGGCTGAGACAGAAAGGACTTTAGACCAGAATCTTGTGGTCTGGTCTAAATCACCAGAAGCGAAATTTGGCCTCACCCTGAGGGTGTGGAGCTGGAGTCTGGGAAGAAATAGTGTGAAGCAGAAAGAAGCAGCTCGAGGACTGGATGCTTCTGGTATTACAGAGGCCTGCCCACCAGCTTGAGGGAAAGAATAAAACACTGTTATGCTGGAAGACAATGTAAGAGATTATACCCATTCATATGGGGCCTAAGGGGCTTCCCTGGTGGCTCTGTTGGTAAAGAATCCGCCTGCAAAGTGGGAGACCTGGGTTTGATCCCTGGGTTGGGAAGATCCCCTGGAGAAGGGAATGGCAATGCACTCCAGTACTCTTGCCTATACAGTCCATGGGGTCGCAAAGAGTCAGACACGACTGAGCGACATTCACTTTTCACATGGTGTTTAAAAACATGTGAAACTGATCTAGAGTTATAGAAATCAAAAAGGTCATTACTTACGTGAAGTCAAGGTTGACCAAAAGGGAGCTTGAAGAATTTTCTGGGGTAATAAAAATGTTCTGTATCTTGACATCATTATGCTCGGATGGCTAAATGCAATTGTCAACCTCATCAAAACAGACATTTAAGACCTGTGTGTTTCAGAGTATGCAAATTTTACAGTATGATGCTGTCAATGTGAATGTTTATAAAGAGTTTATAATGACACTAGGAATATCTCATAGTGTTAAAAAAGAAAGGTGGAGAATTTGTTGATATTAAATAAATCATATAAACACAAATTTATTTTTAAAGATTCATAAAATAAGACTTTGCCAAAATTATAATGAATGATTTTCTCCAATTTTTTTCAAAAATTTAATGATTTATTTAGGCATAATTGAGGTTCAAACTCTTCACATGTTTAAAGTGTATATAATTTGATAAGTTTTGACATATATATACAATTGTGAAACCAACACTATCAAAACAATGAACACATGTATTACACTCAAAAGCTTCCTCTTGCCCATTAAAGTCCATTCCTTCCTACATCACCCCACACACCACTACCCCAAAACAACTACAACTGTCTGTTTTATATCACTGTAGATTAGTTTATATTTTCTAGAATTTTATGTAAATGAAATCACATAAATGTATTTTTGTCTGATTTCTTAAATCGGTGTAATTATTTTGAGATTCATCTATGTTGTTGCAAGTATCAATAGTTCATTCCTATTTATTGCTGAGTGTTACTCCATTGTGTAGATGTATCACAATTCACTTATTCATTCACTATTTGATGGACACTTTAGCTGTACTTATTACAAACACGGCTTCTATAAAAATTTTTGTACAAGCCTATACGTGGACATGTGTTTTCATTTTCTTGGGTAAATACCTAGGAATGGAATGGCTGGGTCATTTGGTAGGTTTATGCTGAACTTTTTAAGGAAAAGTCAAAATGTTTGCCAAAATGGCTGTACCAATTTACAACCTTACTAGCAGTTTGTAGCAATTTTAGGTACTTCTCATCTTCAAATCATTTGTTGGGTAGTCCTTATAAATTGAGACTTTCTAATGTAGTCTAGGTGTCTCATTGTGAATTTAATTAAAATTCCCTGAATAACTAAAATGCTGAACATCTTTGCATATGCTTATTTGCCATCTGTAAGTCTTAGTGAAGTGTCTGTTCAAATAGTTTATCTATTTTTATTTTTATGTATTTATTTAATTTTATTTATTTATTTATTTTGAGGGAGGAGGGACTTCCCTGATAGCTCTCTTTGTAAAGAATCTGCATGCAATGCAGGAGACCCCGGTTCCATTCCTGGGTTGGGAAGATTCCCTGGAGAAGGGAAAGGCTACCCACTCCAGTGTTCTGGCCTGGAGAATTCCATGGACTGTATAGTCCATGGGATCACAAAGAGGCAGTCTGATTGTGAATTTAATTAAAATTCCCTAAATAACTAAAATGCTGAACATCTTTGTATGTGCTTATTTGCCACCTGTATGTCTTAGGGAAGTGTCTGTTCAAATAGTTTATCTATTTTTATATTCTTTCTTCAGTAAGAAAACAAGAAAAGTTCTTTACATAATGTTTTAAGTCCTTTTTCAGATTAATATTTTCCAAATATTTTATCTGAGATCTCAGTTTGTCTTTTCATTTTTGTAAGGATGTCTTATGATGAGCAAAAGTTTTAAATTTTTATGAAGCCCAATGTAAGAATTTTTTGTCTTTTACAGTTCAAGATATTTGTGTCCTTTTTACAAAATCTTTGTCACACTCAAAAATACTGGGAATATCTTCTGTTTGTTTTATTATATAGTTTTATAGTTTAAGAACTTATGTCTCAGTCTGATTTCTGGTTAGTTTCTGTGTCTAAAGAGAAGATCTAAAGATCAACACTATTTTTGGACTATTGGACATGGCTGTCCAATGGTCCCACACCATGCATTAAAAAGGCTTTTCTTCCTTCATTGAATGCCTCGATGACTTTGTCAAAAATCTTTTGTCTATATAATTGTGTGTCTATTTCTGGATCTGTAGTTTGTTTCAAAGATCTATATATATATAATGTGTGTGTGTGTGTGTGTGTGTGTGTGTGTGTGTATGGAGAGAGAGAGAGAGAGAGAAATTCTCTGTATCTAATGTATAGATCATTGGAACAAACTACAAATCCAGAAAGCGCTAAGTCATTTCAGTCATGTCTGACTCTGCGATCCTATGGACTGTAGCCCAGCAGGCTCCTCTGTCCATGGGATTCTCCCGGCAAGAATAGTGGTGTGGGTTGCCATGCCCTCCCCTCCAGGGACTCTTACCCACCCACGGATTGAATCTGCATCTCTTATGTATCCTGCATTGGCAGGTGACCACCTGGGAAACCCTAAAGCTTCATAAGTCAACTTAAATTTGAGTAACACAACAGGTCCAACATGCTGTTTTATTTTTCTTTTTTTAATTTGTTGAAACCGTTATAAGTTCTTTGATTTCCTACACAAGTTTTAGGATAAGTTTTAAAATTCCTACCTTAAAATGTCTACCAGTATTTTAATTAGGACTGCAAGTTTCAGTTTGGAGAGAATCGACACCTTAAGATATCAAATCTTCCAATCCACTAAGCATAATAATTTCTCCGTTTTTCAGGCGTTCTTCAGGTTTCTCTCAAGAATCTTTTGTATACTTGTGAAAGTGTCTTGCACATATTTTAAAAACTGAACTGTTAAATGGGGATCATAAAAGTTCACAAGGTTATATAAATTAAGTAAGGGAATACATCATAAGCATATAGAAATATGCTTACTATACACATACACCAATAACACCAATAGCACCACCTGTCAAACAACCAGACCATCATAAAATGAAGGAGAAAAAGCCCTAAAGACTGGGTATCTTTCCTAAGGACTATTTAACCAGAGAATGACTTGGTAAGCCTAGTTTGATTTCAAACGAGCTTTCTTAACCACTATGCTAATCTCTTTCTCAGTCAAAAACAGTGCTGCTGCTAGGATTTTTTTTTTCTTTTTTTCTGTTTTTTGTAATGGTTTCAACATAGGAAATAATTTTAAAATATTTTTAATATAAGTAAAATTAATTCCATGGGCTTCCCCACTCTGTCTCACTTCAGAACTCTGTTACTAATACCTTCCACTTCCCTACTCCCTCCATCATATACCATGTTGTAGTCCTTTATATTAAAACTCTGTGCTTCTTTACACAATTAGTCTTTCTTTCAAAGTAATTCCAAATGGAATTGCTAACATATATGATACCTTATAGGACCCCTTCAAGGGACTAGAATAAAATACCTTCATTTTTTAAACATGAAAAGGTTAAAAGATGATCTATAATACACTTTGTGTGATGAATTTCTAGCAATATGCCTCATAACTTACATAAATTACTTACCATCTGTTATAGTAAACTAGAGCTTGTTTAGAATAATATAGTTAATGCTCTTGATCTCATTGTATGAATAAAACACATTCTACTCTTTCCTGTGGTATACGTTTCCTCCCTTCTGCAGAGTCCCTAGGGTCCAGTCCAAGAATGGTTGTAAGCACATTTCTAAGACATGGTTCGAATGCAAGATTCTCCATCGTGGAAATTTTAAGAAATGTCATCACTAATGTTACTTATTTATCTTGAATATTTCTCATGAAACAGAAGGCAACCCACCCATTCCTGGCTGCTGATAAAGTTTCACGCATTGTGAAAACTATGGCAATTTCTATTTTAGCTATTCAACAAAAAAGGAATTGCTTTCTCTTTTTCTTGATGTCTCCCTCAGCTTTCTCAAATTCACTATGCTACTTTTCAGCCTTCAAGAAAGACAAATTGGGGAAAGAACGGAGGGGCCATCAGTGGTCCACTTTTCAGACTCTCTTAGAATTAAGCAGGTCCCCAATGACATAACTTGAGAAACGCTGGGCTGGAGGAAGCATAGGCTGGAATCAAGATTGCCAGGAGAAATATCAATAACCTCAGATATGCAGATGACACCACCCTTGTGGCAGAAAGTGAAGAAGAACTAAAGAGCCTCTTGGTGAAAGTGAAAGAGGAGAGTGAAAAAGTTGGCTTAAAGCTCAACATTCAGAAAACTAAGATCATGGCAACTGGTCCCATCACTTCATGGCAAATAGATGGGGAGACAGTGGAAACAGTGGCTGACTTTATTCTTCTGGGCTCCAAAATCACTACAGATGGTGATTGCAGTCATGAAATTAAAAGACGCTTACTCCTTGGAAGGAAGGTTATGACCAACCTAGATAGCATATTAAAAAGCAGAGACATAACTTTGTCAACAAAGGTCTGTCTAGTCAAGGCTATGGTTTTTCCAGTGGTCGTGTATGGATGTGAGAGTTGGACTATAAAGAAAGCTGAGTGCTGAAGAATTGATGCTTTTGAATTGTGGTGTTGGAGAAGACTCTTGAGAGTCCCTTGGACTGCAAGGAGATCTAACCAGTCTATCCTAAAGGAGATCAGTCCTGGGTGTTCATTGGAAGGACTGATGCTGAAGCTGAAACTCCAATACTTTGGCCACCTGATGCAAAGAGCTGACTCATTGGAAAAGACCCTGATGCTGGGAAAGATTGAGGGCAGGAGGAGAAGGGGATGACAAAGGATGAGATGGTTGGATGGCATCACCAACTCAGTGGACATTGGTTTGGGTGGACTCCGGGAGTTGGTGATGGACAGGGAGGCCTGGTGTGCTGCGGTTCATAGGGTCGCAAAGAGTTGGACACAACTGAGTAACTGAACTGAACTGAACAAGGACATAGAGTGCTTCTAGGTCCTCTGGGCTTGCTTGTGAGCAAGGCCTGAAAAGAAAACCTGGGAGCTGTGGTTAGATCAGTAGAAGAAGGCATCTAAAATAATCTGCTCCAAAGGATTCAAGCCTTGGTTTTGGAGCCATATAATACTGAAAGGCTAAGAAAAGGAGAGGAAGCTAAGTAAATTTTCCCCATAATTCTATATCAAGTGCCAAGGTGTCATATCACTTGGACACAGCCAAGGTCAAGAATGAGTTATATGTTCTCTTACATATTTCTTTTTTAAACATCTCTTCAAGTTTTCCAGAACTCTGAATCCAGCCAAATTTGCCTCACTCTATTTTCACTTGTTCATTCAGTAGGTTTGATTTGCTATGTGCTAGGGGTTCACTAATAAGTAACTCAACTTCTTAACTTAGGCATTCTTGGCCTAGATAGAGGGTCAGACTCTAATCACACAATCCAGGCTTTAAAAATCAGACACCCCGGGTTCAAGTTTTTGCCCTATTACTCATTAGCTATGCAACCTTGGGCAAGTTACTGGTCCAAAAACCAAGTGAGCATCCTGAGGGGAGACTGTCTGGGGGTATCTCTGTCTCATCCTATATTGCCAATGTCTCAAACCTCTGTTTTGTCATGTGTAATACAGAGATAACAAATCACTGATTTTATGGTCTTACAGTAAGAACTGAAGGAGATAATGTGGATAAACAGAACATACAGTATAGCCACAAACTATTCCCTGTGCAACAGAAGGTAGCAGAAGCTAGACAGTTGGTTAGGGATAGGTGGCTGAGGTCAAAAGTAACATCTGAGCTGCAAAGATACAATTTTCACAGGTAGAGTTGAAAGGCTTGATAAGATGATGTTCCTTTTGGAATCCAGCAAAAGGTGTGAGAGAGAGGGTAGTTGTACAAGTATCAACAGGAAGAAAAGTCAGAAGCCAGAGGGATGAGGCCTTTGAAAGACACCGAAGGAGTCTGAGTCAATTCATGAGGAAGTAGGAAGCCACCAAAGATTTCTCTGTGAGAAAAGGACATGGTAACATCCCTGCTTAGGAAGCTGAGAAAGGAGACTGTTCAGAGGCTTTTACAAGAATCTGGTGAGGTAGGAGAGTGCCTGGACTGAATGAGAAACATGGTGACAGGGCAGGGCACTAAAGCTCTGGAAGACTGGGGGGAATCAGGGCTGTGTGAGGGCAGGGCTCCTGCTAATTCTTCTGAACTGATGATAACTGGCAGGTAGTAAGGATTTAACTAATGTTTGCGAGTGAGGAGGAAGGAAAGAGGAAAAGAAGAAAAGATAAATGAAAAAATAATGAACACTTAGAAATAGTGGAATATATAGTGAATCATCAGTTCAGCCCAGTTCAGTCGCTCAGTCATATCCAACCCCAGGGACTGCAGCGCACCAGGCTCCTCTGTCCATGGGGATTCTCCAGGCAAGAATACTGGAGTGGGTTGCCATGCCCTCCTCCAGGGGATCTTCCCAACCCAAGGATGTCTTACAGTTGCCTCAGGACCTTAACAACTAAGCAAGACAAAACAAAGTATGAGAATAAGACACTTACAGTTTTAAAATCACCCTACTTTTCTTCCTTTGATGGTTGTTGTAGAGTCCATTGTCTTGACTCTAATTGCCTCCAAGTAGAAAGGATGTGAGGCTCAAGTAACTTGTAGGAGTCTCTTGTGGTTTTGAATTAATAAAATTAATTATGTAGTATTCATTAGAATGGAAGAGCCCAGAAGAGTGGGGTGGGAGCGGGGTGGGAGCGGGGGGGTGGGGGAGTGCTCAATAAGAGGAGTGTGGGCTTGTCAAGGGTCGATGGAGGTGGGATTGGTGACAAACAAGTGAAAGGGTGGGGGGGGGCAGATGGAGGCTGGTGTGGGTGGCTGTATGCTCACACAGACTGGTATGGAAAAATAAAAGCTATGCTTCAAGACAACTCCAGGTTAATAAGAGAAGACAGTGCCAAGCCTACAGAGATGGAGCACCAGCATGGAGCAGGAATCAGAGAGTTTCTGAGCCCAGAGACAAAGAAAGACCCTTGTTCAATCTACAATGACTGAGTGATCTGGGAATGATGTATATATGGAACTTAAACCCCACAGACTTAAAATTTAAACCTTACCCTATAATCTTACACCATGCAAAATGTCTGGCTGGCTGAAGCACGAGCTGGAATCAAGACTGCCGGGAGAAATATCAATAACCTCAGATACGCAGATGACACCACCATTATGGCAGAAAGCAAAGAGTAACTAAAGAGCCTCTTGATGAAAGTGAAAGAGGAGAGTGGAAAAGTTGGCTTAAAACTGGACATTCAAAAAACTAAGATCATGGCATCTGGTACCATCACTTCATGGCAAATAGATGAGGAAATAATGGAAACAGTGACAGATCTTATTTTCTTGGGCTCCAAAATCACTGCAGATTGTGACTGCAGTCATTAAATTAAAAGAGGCTTGCTCCTTGGAAGAAGAGCCATGACAAACCTAGACAGTGTATTAAAAAGAAGAGACATCACTTTGCTGACAAAGGTCTGAGAGGGTAACAGGCAGGAAGGCCAGGGGTCTCCTAAGGAGGAAATAGGCTGCAAGTGCCAGACATTTTTACCTCTCCTAAGTGGCAGGAGGAAACAAACTAGCGATATTTTTTTCCTTCTCTATACAAATTTACAAAGAGGTTTCTCTTAAAATACTGTGTTGCCATGACACCTGGTTTCACCTGAAGCTAACTATTCTCAAACCCTGAGTTAACCAATACATTTTTTCTTATGGAAATGTTTGTCTTAAGCTATGTTAATGTGCTCTGCGTTTACCCCAGACTCTGTCTTCAAGTTGGTTCCTCAAATGGCTCGGAACCTACTTGACAAACCAGTATGTTGTACTCAGATATTATTCCCCTAATCTATGTAAACGAAACTATTTGTATGGTAATCTGCCCTTCTACAAGATTCAAGTCAATTGTTTTATGGCCTGGGATGAATTATCTGGTGCCATTCTGAGTTTTAAGACATTCCTTTCTTTCCATTAACAGACTGCTAGTGACATCCAGCTGAAGACTAGTAGGGGTGGGGGTACTCTTTCTGCCCCCTTCTGATGCCTATGTCAGAAGCTTTCTCTATCTCCTTTATACTTGAATAAAACTCTATTACACAAAAGTTCTGAGCGATCCAGCCTCGTCTCTGGCCCCAGATTGAATTTGTCTCCTCCGAAGGCCAAGAATGCCAGCCAGCATCTTCTCATTCAGCAACAACCTTTCAGGTCCCTCTAGTTAAAGCTATGGTTTTTCCAGTAGTCATGTAGGATGTGAGAGTTGGACCATAAAGAAGGCTGGGAGACAAAGAATGAGCTTTTGAACTGTGGTGTTGGAGAAGACTCTTGAAAATCTCTTGGGCTGCAAGGAGATCCAACCAGTCCATCCTATAGGAAATCAGCCCTGAATATTCATTGGAAGGATTGATGCCAAAGTTGAGGCTGCATTACTTTGGCCACCTGATGTGAAGAACTGACTCATTGGAAAAGACCCTGATGCTGGGAAAGATTGAAGGCAGGAGAAGGGGATGACAGAGAATGAGATGGCTAGATGGCATCACCAACTCGATGGACATGAGTTTGAGCAAGCTCTGGGAGTTGGTGATGGACAGGGAAGCCTGGCATGCTGCAGTCCTTAGGGTCACAAAGAGTCAGACATGACCAAGCAATTGAACAACAACCACCTACAATCTTGGGTTTGAGCCTTTAGTTCTGAGAGCCACAGTGTTCAGCATAGATGGTCTCCATAAAGAAAGGGACATAAAATGAAACACTGAACCTGTGGCAAGAAATCCCTGAAGGATCTGTCCTGCCAGTGCGTCTTCTCACCCCACATTCTCTCTGCTACTTCCTTCTGGGCTCCGATGACCAGCTCCCTGACCCAGAGGTCATGCCACCCTTGCTCCCTGAGGCATGTCCCCACCGCCTGAGGTAACACAAAAGGGGACAAGCACACAGGCCCTGCCCTCCAGAAGCTGATACCCCCCCCCCCCCAGGCTAGCAGACCAGGGAAAGAACACTCGACTAGGGGTCAGAAGACCCAGATTCTCATCCTGATCCAGAAACTACAGAAATTATTTTGGACCCCATTTATTCAGCATCTCCAAAATTCAGTTTCCTCATTTCAAAAGGGTAGTCATTCAAGTTTTCCTCATAGATTTATTAAGAGGATCAAATAATAGTAACAGCTAACAGCTAATACATATATAGGGACTTCACTGGTAGCTCAATGGTATAGAATCTGCCTGCCAATGCAGGAGACAGATGCAGATTCAATCCTTGGATCAGGAAGATCCCCTGGAAAAGGGCATGGAAACCCACTCCAGCATTCTTGCCTAGAGAATCCCATGGACAGAGAAGCCTGGTAGGCTACAGTCCATGGGGTCACAAAAGAGTCAGACACGACCTGACAACTAAACAACAATACACATATAGAACTTATTCTGTGCCAGACACTGTTCTAAGTGTTTTTCACATGTCATTTGATTCGTAAGCAACCCTATCATATAGGTATTAATATTACCCCCATTTTATAGAAACCCAAACTGAGGTACATGGAGGATTAGCGACTTGTACATGACACAGCTGATGAAGGGCAGAGCTGAGATTTGAATCCAGACTGCCTGAAAAGTGCTTCCAACCACTGAAAACCGTAAAATGCTACTCAAATGAGGGGTCAGTTTTTCCACAAACTGGGACGCAGAGAGGGGATGGATGTTAAAGACTGAACCTGAACCAAAGCACGGTTTCACCTAGGACATATAGTTAAGTGCTCACCTCCTTAAGAAATGCTGCAAACATGTTCACAAGAGTTTCCAGTTTGTGGCATTTCCTAGTAGAAAAAAGAAGGGGAGACATTTCAAGAGCACTTACCTTGTCTCAGCTGTCCTGAGCAACACAGTCTCAGGTACCTTAATAGTTGCCACACTGGTTCTCTCAAACGGCTCTCCTGCCACGCAAACTGTGCCTTAGGGTGGTAACACGATATCCCTTACCCACGTAGAAAGAGCATGAGCACTTCCATTATGTGTTCTCCAGGAGTTTGCAAGCTCTTTGTCCACAACCATTGCTGAGAAAATCAATTTGGAGTGAGACTGAAAAGAAGTCAATTCTTTACAGCCCAGAAAGGCTTTAACAGGACACCTAATCTGAAACAAAACCTTAACAAGTTGACTGTCAGCCAAGACACATAAGACTTGTTCATAGCGAGTTTACAAAGCAAGGGAAATGCAGATACTGGGTAAAGCTAACTGCTCAGTTGAATCCATGCCTCATTTGAATCCTACATTCAACTAAAATTTTAAATTTTGTCTTAATTATGTTAAAGCAACTAAAAAACCATTATGTGGATGTACAAATACCATGTGTTTATAAGGTAATGTGCACCTGTTTTCAAAGAAGTTGAGGTATTTGCAAGTGTTGGACAATAATATTATTAGGAATACCTAGGTGTAGCAGTTTTTGTAAGTGAAGTTTAACTCAGAATAGACTGTAGATTTAATTAGACTAGGAACAAAAAGATGTTTGTTGTTTTCCCAAAACACACACATACTATGAATAAGTGTCGAGGGAGCAGTGGGTGTTGCTGGGAGGTGAAGGCTTGATAGATATCCTGCTATAAGTATCAGAAGATTCATTCCCTCTCCTGACACATGTTTGAAAGAAATACTTGTCTCCAAACCACTTGACTCCAATAACCTTGGCGGCAGCCTTACCAGTTCTGATGGAACGAGAGGCCATTGACACTCAATGCCACAGCTTTGCTTGTCATCTCCACCACTGATGCCTGCTGGCCCAGTTACTGGGCTGCACAAATCTGTCATGCACTAATTTGCTTGGAGTGTCAAGGAAAGCAGAGCTGAAATCTTGACATACGAATCTCCTGTCCTAGAAGCTCTCTGCTGGGCTCTGCCGAGTGCAGAAAAAGCTGGCAGCTGAGTGGAGTTTTGATTAACTGCGCTGGTGTGTACCCACTCAAGCTTCAGTGAGATTGTGCATTGTCAGTCAGCTGTCTCCTGGGTGCTGAATTTTCATTTAAGCTTTTGTATTTAACGGAAGTTCTCTCATACTCTAGAGTTTCAAATGAAGTTCAAATCAGATGTAATTTACAATTTTATAACGGTCATGTAATATTTTCTGTCTCTGTAAGTAGCTCAGAAACAAAATTGCCTTTAGTGATCATAACTTCTCATTCTCAAATTTGCATTAATTTGAGATCCCTAACAAGCTAAAAACATTTCTCCACCAAATACATCCATATGGGGGGTTAGGCTTATGCATATTAGTGTTCCCGGTATACCTGCCACATTTTAGCTGCTTTGACTTGACTTCTATTGTTTTATGGGCAATTTGAATGCATGGGATTCATTGAATCACAGATGCACTCTCCTTATCCTTTGAAACAATCAACAGTTAGATTACAACAGGCTGTGATTTATGTGGGGCTTGCATGGAAATACATGCCAACATGTGCTTAATTGTTTAGCAACAAATATAGACCCCATATAAAGCTCTGAAAATTAAAGTTCTCTTTAGAAGCAAAATCAAATATTGCATTCTGGTCCTACAGAACACAGGTGTCTAACAGTCTACAGGTACTACTGTTTCCCTATAGAATAACAGTGCTGTTTTAACATAACAAGATTTTTAGTGAAGGTGTGCAGATTTTAGCAAAGTCTTTAAAAAGTCTGAAGTGCTGCTAGCCTTATGCATACAATGGAATGTAGTACCAATACCACTTAACTAAGAATAAGTAGACTGGGCAGAACAACTTCTGTAGGAAACGCACACTAACAGAATACTAAAATCTGAACTAGGTAAGAGCAAGAAAGTATTTACATCCTATTTTTTAACTGTTTTGAACATGTCTCAATATATAAGTTTCTGACTTTGACGTTCTAACTTCCTTTCCTTGAAAAACAGCTGGACTTTCCTGATATCCCCTGAAAGTCAATACAACCCTAATAAAAGTCTTCCTGCTTACATAACTGCTAATATGAGAGGTCAATTAAGTCTCACAAGAAATTTAAGAACAATCAGTCAGGGTTCACTCAAGAAAAAGAGAAAACCACACCCATTATTGTAGCGAACATTTAAACAGCTACTAGAGAGCAAACCAGCAAAAAGGAGAGGACTAAGGTAAAACAGAGCAGTAATTACCAAAAGGCAGCTAACCATTTCACAGTCAGGGGAAGTAAGGGAAGAAGCTGGGCTCGTTAGACCTGTTAGTTCCAACCAGGGCTTCGTGGGTAGACTTAGGCAGCCACACAGCCCCCCAGGGTCAGAAGAGCACCAGGCGTGGTTACTGAGTCTGCTCTCACCATCTTGTAATCCTTAATAATAATTTTTCAACAACCTCCTCATTTTCAGTTTGCACAGGCCTCCTCAAATTATAGAGCTGGTCTTGGTTTGAATCTTACAAAGTCACTTTCTGTTTCCAGACAAAAATGTTCATGCACCAGCAATTTCCCGTGGGTCAACACAGTAAAGCTTATAGAAGGGCCCCGAGGAACTAAGACTCGGGCTGCTGAGAGAAGAGCGTTACTGAGCTAGTGCTGGAGTGTCTGAGGGCCCGTGAGACTGCCCCTGGGTGTGTGAGTAGCTGAGATCTGAAACCGGCGTTCTCTGCTGGGAAAAGGGTGGCTCCAACCCTGAGAGAAACAGCAAGGCAGCAGGAAGGAGGGCGCCCGCCTGCCTTCTCCGGTCTTCCTGCCTCCCTCTGGGGCCCTGTTGGCAGGACTGCACAGGCGCCACCTCACAAAGAAGAAAATGTGGTCTGAGAGGCCCACCAGGCCCAAAGTCACAGAGGAACAATCGAAGGCTCGCCTTGGAGGCTACAATCGCTGAGCGATGACAGTAAAGAGAAGGAGGCGCAAGGGACGCTAAGCCAAATAACGAGGAGGGGTGGCTCCTATGACGTCGGAGTGAAAATAAAAAACAGTAAGCAGACACTCTGAAGATATTTACCTTACCGTTCTCAAATAGAGAGCACAAAAGACTTTCTGAGAAGTTTAAAATACCTCATAAATTTTTAAAAATAAAGCGATTTAAAAAAAGAATGATCACTGCTGAAAAACTGCTGTATTATTCTGGAAGGTCAAACAGAAGAAATATAGCACAACAAAGAATATAAATAAAATGTCATAGAAAGCATGAGTGAAAAAGATAAGGACCATAAAAAACAGACCGTCCAAATAAATAAAATCAGAAGTGAAAAAGAGAACTAGCAACCAACACCACAGATATGCATAGGATTATTATATGCCAAGAAAATGAACAACCTAGAAAAAATTTACAAATTACTAGAAAAGTACAATCTACTAAGATTAAATCAGGAAGAAATAGGAAATACGAGCATACTGATTTCTATTAATGAAATTGGATGAGTAGTATAACAAAAAATTTCCAACAAATAAAAATATAAAACCAAGAGCTTCACAGGTAAATTCAATCCAACATTTTTTAAAAAGTTAATACCTATCCTTCTCAAACTATTCCAATAAATTGTGGAGAAACACTTCTAAATCCATTCTGTGAGGCCAACATAATCCTGATACCAAAGCCAGAAAAAATATCACAAAAAAAGAAAATTACAAGCCAATATCACTGATGAATACAGATGAAAATCATCAATAAAATATTAGTAAGCTGAATCCAACAGTACATTAAATGGATCATACACCATAATCAAGTAGGATTTATTCCAGGGATGCAGTAAGAAAATGATTTAATATCTACAATATAGAAGTCCTATAAACAAAACAAACTAACTTTGCATAAAGGGAATATAGGAAATAAATACACCAGTATGTTAATTGTAATTTTGTGTTTGATTGTAATCTGTGTAGATTATTTGGCATCTATTTAAAATTTATAATTATAAAAATGTGTTTAAATATTAGATAGATAGATAGGGGTCAAAAAAGATAGATTCAGAAAATGTAATATGTGAAAATAGAAGCTTTGAGGTACAGAGACACACATTATATACAAAGGATGAATAGAAGAAAAGTTTCTAGAGCTGAAAAATGTGAGATTTCAGATTCATCAAATCAAACAGAAAATAAGATAATACCTACCTAGATATCCTTTTCATACTGTTTATGGCATCCAGTCCCATCACTTCATGGCAAATAGATGGGTAAACAGTGGAAACAATGACAGACTTTATTTTATTGGGCTACAAAATAACTACAGGTGGTGACTGCAGCCATGAAATTAAAAGGTCCTTTCTCCTTGGAAGAAAACCTATGACAGACCTAGACAGCATATTAAAAAGCAGAGACATTACTTTGCCGACAAAGATCTGTCTAGTCAAAGCTACAGTTTTCCAGTAGTCATGTATGGATGTGAGAATTGGACTATAAAGAAAGGTGAGTGCCCAAGAATTGAGGCTTTTTAATGAGATGTTGGAGAAGACTCTTGAGAGTCCCAAGGAGATCCAACCAGTCTATCCTAAAGGAAATCAGTTCAGAATACTCATTGGAAGGACTGATGCTAAAGCTTAAACTCCAATACTTTGGCCACCTGATGCGCAGATCTGACTCATTGGAAAAGACTGTGATGCTGGGAAAGATTGAAGGCAGGAGGAGAAGAGGATGACAGAGGATGAAATGGTTGGATGGCATCACCGACTCAATGGACATGAGTTGGAGCAAGCTCCGGGAGTTGGTGATGGACAGGGAAGCCTGGCGTGCTGCAGTCCATGGGGTTGCAAAGAGTCAGACATGACTGAGGGACTGAACAAACTGACTGACCTAGATATGCTGGTGAAATCTCTAGACTCCAAAGATAAAGAAAAACTTTTTCAAGTTTCCAACCAGTGAGAACTGTTTACCTACAAAGGTAAGAGAATTGGAATAGCATTAAATTTCTCATCTGCAACAGAGGAAACTAGGATGCACTTACATTTATGAACAGTTTAGGAAAGATAGCCATTAAAATCAGGAAAAATTGAGGCAAATTTTACTTTTTGAGTTTGTGTGATTGTATATGTAACAAAATCCTGACAGCTCATCTGAAAGCCCATTAAAGGGAATGCATCAGTGGGAGATAGAGTCTACATGATACCTCCCAATGTCTAAAATGGAGCAATCTGAGCAACACATAATAGTGTAGCAATATATTATAACGCAATGTCTAGAATACATACCCATGAGGACATATTTATATAAGTAAGTGATTGCTTGATTGAATAAATAAATAAGAAGAGAATAATCTTCTTTACAGAAGAATTACAAATAAGATATGTAGACACTCTCTCCTCAAAAAGGATAAGCTTAATTATCCTCCTTCTCCCTTGACTGTGGGCTGGCCTTAGCAACCCCCACTTAAAAAAAAAAAAAAAAACAGTATATGGAGAGAAGTGAAGGGAGAAGCCTGGCAAACACTGTCTCAGCCAGGTGATCAGGATCAACATCAGTAGCGATACGTCAGGGTGACAGCACATGCCTCCTCACAGGAAAGGGTCAGAAGGGCCCCGTCCCCAGCCTAATCATGATGAAAACACCACATGAAGGCACATCGAGGAACATTCCAGAACATACCTGACCAATGCTGCTCAAAACAAGAAAAGAATGGGAAACACTTACAGACCAGTGGAGACTGGGAACCCGACAACTAAGCATGATGTGTTAACTTGGGTTAGCTCCTACAGCAGAATAGGACATTCATGGAAAAACTAGTGAGAGCCACATGAAGTCTGCATTTTGGTCAATAATAATTTCCCTATGTTAGTTTTTTGTTGTTGTTGTTACAAAGTACTATGGCAATATAAGATATTCACAGTAGGGTAAACCACATGTGGGATGTGTGTATTTTCTGTAAACCTAAGGGTATTTGAAAATACAAAGGTTATTTTTATAAAACCTATAAGAACTAACAAAAAACTGCTAAGGTGGATATGGCAGAAAGTGAAGAGGAACTAAAAAGCCTCTTGATGAAAGTGAAAGAGAAGAGTGAAAAAGTTGGCTTAAAGCTCAACATTCAGAAAACTAAGATCATGGCATCTGGTCCCATCACCTCATGGGAAATAGATGGGGAGACAGTGGAAACAGTGTCAGACTTTATTTTTTGGGGCTCCAAAATCACTGCAGATTGTGACTGCAGCCATGAAATTAAAAGACGCTTACTCCTTGGAAGGAAAGTTATGACCAACCTAGATAGCATATTAAAAAGCAGAGACATTACTTTGCCAACAAAGGTCTGTCTGGTCAAGGCTATGGTTTTTCCAGTAGTCATGTATGGATGTGAGAGTTGGACTGTAAAGAAAGCTGAGCACTGAAAAATTGATGCTCTTGAACTGTGGTATTGGAGAAGACTCTTGAAAATCCCTTGGACAGCAAGGAGATCCAACCAGTCCATCCTGAAGGAGATCAGTCCTGGGTGTTCATTGGAAGGACTGATGCTGAAGCTGAAACTCCAATACTTTGGCCACCTCATGCGAAGAGTTGACTCATTGGAAAAGACCCTGATGCTGGGAGGGATTGTGGGCAGGAGGAGAAGGGGACGACAGAGGATGAGATGGCTGGATGCCATCACCCACTCAATGGGCATGAGTTTGAGTAAACTCCGGGAGTTTGTGATGGACAGGGAGGCCTGGTGTGCTATGATTCATGGGGTCGAAAGAGTCGGACACGACTGAGCGACTGAACTGAACTGAACAGAATGTGGGTGAATATAAGGGTAAGGATTTAAAAATCAAGAGTTTTATTAATATTAACAATAAAAATCAAACCCACATACAATAGTGGAAATAACTACTAAAAATGTCCAGGAAAAATTATGAAATCTATAAAACTGGGAAGATCTGAAAATATTGACTACTGTCCATATTTCTGAAGGAGAAGCTTTAACATTAAAAAATTATTAAGCCTTTCTCAATTAATAAATAAATTTAACAATTTCAAAACATTTTTTATATAGCAGTACAAAATATTACCGTGTAGTACAGGGAATTCTACTCAATACTCTGTTATGGTCTATATGGGAAAAGAATCTAAAAAGGTGGATATATTAATATGTAAAACTGATTCGCTTTACTGTACACCTAAAACTAGCATAACATTGTAAATTAACTATATTCCAATAAAAACTTTTAAAATGATACCAAAGACCATACTTGATAATTAATATGGAAGGATTAGCAAGAAAATTTATAAAAACACAAAGAGTCAAAGGAGAGTTATTATGTCAAATATTAAATTTACTATTATTTTTCAGTAATCAACAGAATATGATCCAGAAGTAGAAATAGATCAGTGGAACAGGTCATAATGCCCAGAAACATACCTAGGTAACTTACTGGATAAAAAACATGACATTTTAGTTAAGTAACTAATTAATTAATTATGCTGTTGTTGTTCAGTCGCCAAATTATGTCCTACTCTTTGCAACCCTAATAATCTGAAGCACACCAGGCCTTCCTGTCCCTCACCTTCTCCCAGAGTTTGCCCAAGTTCATGTGGATTGAATCAGTGATGCCATCCGACCATCTCATCCTCTGTTGCCTTCTTCTGCCTTCAATCTTTCCCAGCATCAGGTCTTTATACAAATAGATATACTATGAAGGAAAATAGAGCATGTTAAGACAATTGAGAGTAACAAAGGAGTCAGAATGGTTTCTTTGAGAAGGTGACATATAACAGATCTGACTAAAGAGAAAAGTTAATTCTTACAAATATTTGAGCAAGAAGTATTTTTGAAATAGAATAAAGTAAGTACCATAACCCAGAAGGGATGAATCTTGTCATGCTCCAGGAAAAGAATTAAGAGCACGCAAGAATAATAGGAGAGATTGGAAATGTTGCCCAGGGTCAAAAAATGTCATATTTTCTTGACTTTTATTCAGAGTGAGATGGGAAGTTTCAGGGGTGGTTTGAATATAGGAAATTTGACATTTTGCAAAAGAATCAGTTTGACAGCTCTATGACAAGTAGACTATAGGAAGTCAAGAGTGCAAATGAGGAGCCAAGTTAGGAATTTAATACAACGTTCCAGGAGAAAAAGAGAGTGACATGGGCTAACTGCTAGAGATTGTGAAAAGTGGTTGGATTTTTAATATATTTTGCAGGCAGAGCCTCCTGGACTGTTTATAGATTAGATGTGGGATTTGAGATGTAGGATAAAAGCCCAGAGCCTCCCTCTATTATTTCTCAGGCCAAGAGAATAAAAGAGAAAAGGAATGATTAATCTATTAAATGTAGCCAGAAGACTGAGCAAGAAGGAGTCTTAGGATTTTGCAAAGTTGAACATCTTTTTGTTAACACCAGCACAACCTGTTAATAAGAAAAAGCTGAATTGATCGCTTACTGGGTAAAAGAGAATATCACCTAGAAAAAAACAAAAATTAGACAGGTACTCCATATCATATAAAACAATCTGGTAAATTATCTGATTGTAAAAAATCAAACTAAAACAGTGTGATGTTTATGTTACTATATTCTTGGGGCTTGATGTGCAGAGGGAGAGTAGTCCTTAATTTACACAGGAAGCTCAGAAACCATTAAGGAAAATATTGATAGATTTTATCTCATAAAAATTGAAGATTTTCATATGGCAATAGACCACTGAAAGTGAAAGTAAAGTGAAAGTGTTAGTTGCTCAGTCGTGTTCGACTTCTTGCGACCCCCATGACTAGCTCCTCTGTCTGCCTGGCTCCTCTGTCCATGGGATTCTCCAGGCAAGAATACTGGAGTGGGTTGCCATTCCCTTCTCCAGGGGGTCTTTCTGACCCACAGATCAAACCCAGGTCTCCTGCATGGCAGGCAGATTCTTTACCACCGGAGCCCACAAAGAACAAAAGAAAGAATGAGAAAAAAATAGTTGGAAAACAAATGGCAGGGAAAGAGTTAATAGCACGACCATATATAGAAGCCCTTCATATAAAAACCTGGCAAATTTTGAAAAGAAAATAAACAAAAGGTTAAATTCAAATACTTAATAAATATATGAAAATGTGCTTAATCTCACTAACAGTCATTTTAATGCAAATTAAAATAATAATGACTGATTGTTGTTATCTCCATATTTGCAGCAGTTAAAAAGATTGATTGCATTCAGTGCTGGTGAGGCTATAAGAAAATGAATTGTCTCATTTACTACCAGTAAAAGGATGAATTTATTTTCTTTTCATAAATTTATCTGGCAGCATCTGTTAAAATTAAATAGGTACATGCAATTTGGTTCAACAGTTTTATCTAACTTAAAGAAGTAAAAGCATATACTTACAGTAGTATTTAGTAGAGTATTATTGTTAATAGTAAAAAAAAAAAAACTGGAGAAATATGAGTCCAATCAAATAAGAATGATAAAATAAATTAGGCTAGATGCAGACTATGGAATGTTGTTTTGTAACTACACGAGTTTTGTATGAAATGATCTGCAAAATGTCTGTCATACATTTTTAGCAGCTTTAAACCACAAAATTCACCCATTTAAAGTATACAGTTTAGGGGTTTTCTATATTTACAAACTTGTGCAACCATCACCACTAATTCCAAAACATTTTTTTCATCCTGAAAAGAAGCCTTATACCTATCAGCAGTCACTCATCACTTTCCTACCCTCCCAACACGGTTGAACCCCAGGCAATAACTAATTTACTCTGGTGCTGTGGTCTGAATGTTTGTGTTGCCCCAAAATCCATATGGTGAAATTTTAATGTGCAATGTAACTATATTAAGTGGAGTCCGTGCGAGATGCTTAGATCATGAGCCTGGGGCCCTATGAATGGGTTTTGTGTTTTTAAAAGAGACCCCAGAGAGCTTTCTAGCCCCATTCACCATGTGAGGATGCATCTAGAAGTCTGTGACCCTAAAATGGTCATGGTGCCCTGACCTTGGACGAGCTTCCAGAACTGTGAACCTGTTGTTTATAAGCTTCCCAGTCTGTTGTGTTTTGTTACAGCAATCCAAATGAATTAAGACTTATGGGTTTGTTGATTCTGGGCATTTTATGTAAATGGTTGCACAACATGTGGTCCTTTGTGACTGGTTTCTTTCATTTAATATGCTTGTTTTCGAGGTTCAGTCATGTTATAGCCTACATCAGCTCTTGGTTCCTTCATATTGCTGAATAGCTCCAGAGAAAATGAAGAGGCTGGGTCAAAGCGGAAATGATGCTCAGTTGTGGATGTGTCTGATGGTGAAAGTAAAATCCAATGCTACCTAGATGCCCATCAGCAGACAAATGGATGAGGAAGCTGTGGTACATATACACCATGGAATATTACTCAGCCATTAAAAAGAATTCATTTGAATCAGTTCTAATGAGATGGATGAAACTGGAGCCCATTATAAAGAGCAAAGTAAGCCAGAAAGATAAAGACCATTACAGTATACTAACACATATATATGGAATTTAGAAAGATGGTAACGATAACCCTATATGCAAAACAGAAAGAGACTCAGATGTATAGAACAGACTTGTGGACTCTGGGAGAAGGTGAGGGTGGTATGTTTCAAGAGAACAGCATCAAAACATGTATATTATCTAGGGTGAAACAGATCACCAGCCCAGGTTGGGTGCATGAGACAAGTGCTCAGGCCTGGTGCACTGGGAAGACCCTGAGGGATGGGGTGGAGAGGGAGGTGGGAGGGGGGACCGGGATGGGGTAATACATGTAAATCCATGGCTAATTCATTTCAATGTATGACAAAAACCACTGCAATGATGTAAAGTAATTAGCCTCCAACTAATAAAAATAAATGGAAAAAAAAATAAAATCCAATGCTGTAAAGAACAATATTGCATAGGAACCTGGAATGTTAAGTCCACAAATCAATAAATTGGACATAGTCAAACAGGAAATGGCAAGAGTAAAAACTGACATCTTAGGATCAGTGAACTAAAATGGAGGGGAAGGGTGAATTTAATTCAGATGATCACTATATCTTCTACTGTGGGCAAGAATCCCATAGAAGAAATGGAGTGGCCCTCATAATCAACAAAAGAGTCCAAAATGCAGTACTTGGGTGCAACACCAAAAATGACAGAATGATCTCGATTCATTTCCAAGGCAAACCATTCAATATTACAGTCATCCAAGTCTATGCCCCAACCATTGATACCTAAGAAGCTGAAATTGAATGGTTCTATGAGACCTACAAGAATTCTAGAACTAACACCAAAAATAGATGTCCTTTTCATCATAAGGAATTGGAATGCAAAAGTAGGAAGTCAAGAGATACCTGGAGTAACAGGCAAGTTTGGCCTTGGAGTACAAAATGAAGCAGGGCAAAGGCTAACAGAGTTTTGCTGAGAAAATGTACTTCTCATAGCAGACACCCTTTCCCAACAGCATAAGAGACAACTCTACACATGGACATCACCACATCGTCAATACCAAAATCAGATTGACTACATTTTTTGCAGCCAAAGATGGAGAAGTTCTATACAGTCCTAAAACAAGACCCAGAGCTGACTGCGGCTCAGATTATCAGCTCCACATAACAAAATTCAGGCTTAAACTAAAGAGAGTGAGGAAAACTACTAGGCCATACAGGTATGACCTAAATCAAGTCCCTTACAATTATGCAGTGAAGATGACAAATAGATTTGATGGATTAGATTTGGTATGGACAGAGGACTATGTCAGAGGTTCTAAGGACTATGGGTAGAGGTTCATAACATTGTATAGGAGGCAGTGACCAAAACCATCCCCAAGGAAAAGAAATGCAAGAAGGCACAGTGGTTGTCTGAGGAGGCCTTACAAATAGCTGAGGAAAGAAGAGAAGTGAAAAGCAGAGAGAAAGAGAAAGATATACCCAACTGAATGCAGAGTTCTAGAGAATAGCAAGGAGAAATAAGAAAGCCTTCTTCAATGAACAATGCAAAGAAATAGAGGAAAACAGTAGAATGGGAAAGACTAGAGATCTCTTTTAAAAGTTGGAAATACCAAAGGAACATTTCATACAAGGATGGGCGTAATAAAGCACAGAAGTGGTAAGGACCTAACAGAGTCAGAGGAGATCAAGAAGAGGTGGCAAGAATACAAAGAACTGTACAAAAAAGTCTTAACATCCTGGATAACCACAATGGTGTGATCATTCACTGAGAGTCAGACCTCTTGGAGTGTGAAGTCAAGTGGCCCTTAGAAAGAATTTCTACCAACAAAGCTAGTGAAGGTGATTGAATTCTAGCTGAGCTATTTTGAATCCTAAAAGATGATGCTGCACTCAGTTCAGTTCAGTTCAGTCGCTCAGTCATGTCTGACTCTTTGCAACCCCATGAACTGCAGCACGCCAGGCCTCCCTGTCCATCACCAACTCCCGGAGTTTACTCAAACCCATGTCCATCAAGTTGGTGATGGCATCCAATCATCTCATCCTCTATCATCCCCTTCTCCTGCCCCCAATCCCTCCCAGCATCAGGGCTTTTTCCAATGAGTCAACTCTTCACATGAGGTGGCCAAAGTATTGGAGTTTCAGCTTCAGCATCAGGCTTTCCAATGAACACCCAGGACTGATCTCCTTTAGGATGGACTGGTTGGATATCCTTGCAGTCCAAGGGGCTCTCAAGAGTCTTCTCCAACACCACAGTTCAAACAACATATCAGCAAATTTGGAAAACACAGCAGTGGCCACAGGACTAGGAAAGGTCAGTTTTCATTCCCATTTCAAAGAAGGGCAATGCTAAAAATGTTCAAACTACCTGACAGTTGTTCTCACATCCCATGCTAGCAAGGTTATGGTCAAAATCCTTCAAGCTAGGCTTCAGCAATACTTGAATTGAGAACTTCCAGATGTACCATTGGGTTTAGATAAGCCAAATGAGCCAGAGATCAAATTGCCAGCATTCATTGGATCTTAGAGAAAGCAAGCGAATTCCAGAAAAACATCTACCTCTGTTTCACTGACTCCTCAAAAGCCTTTTACTGTGTGGATCACAACAAACTGGAAAATTCTTAAGGAGATAGGAATACCAGACCAACTTACTTGTCTCCTGAGAAACCTGTATCAGGTCAAGAAGCAACAGTTAGAACCTCATATGAAACAACTGACTAGTTCAAAATTGGGAAAGGAATATGACAAGGCTGTATATTGTCACTCTATTTATTCAACTTATGTACAGAGTCCATCATGTGAAATGCCAGACTGGATGAGTTACAAGTTGGAATCAACATCGTTGGTAGAAATATAACAACCTCAGATATGTGAATAATAACCACTCTAATGGCAGAAAGTGAAGATTAAATAAGGAGTTTCTTGGTGAGGGTGAAAGAGGAGAGTGAAAAGTTTGGCTTAAAACTCAACATTCAAAAAACTAAGATCTTTGCATATGGTTCCATCACTTTATGGCAAATAGAAGGGGGGAAAGTGGAAGCAATGACAAATTTTCTCTTCTTGATCTCCAAAATCACTGAGATGGTAACTACAGCCATGAAATTAGAAGACACTTGCTTCTTAGAAGGAAAGCTATGACAAACCTAGCCAGCATATATAAAAGTAAAGACATCACTTTGCCAACAAAGGTCCGTATAATCAAAACTATGGTTTTTCCAGTAGTCACGTAGGATGTGAGAGTAGGATCATTAAGAAGGCTGAGCACCAAAGACTGATGCTTTTTAACTGTGGTGCTGCAGAAGCCTCTTGAGGGTCCCTTGGATTGCAAGGAGACCCAACCAGTCAATCCTAAAGTAAATCAGCCCTGAATACTCATTGGAAGAATGGATGCTGAAACTCCAATATATTGGCCACCTGAAGTGAAGAGCTGACTTATCATCAAAGACCTTGAGGCTGGGAAAGATTGAAGGCAAAAGGAGAAGAGGGTGGCAGAGGATGAGATGGTTGGATAGCATCACCAATTCAAAGGACATGAACTTGGGCAAACTCTGGGAGATAGTGAAGGACAGGAAGGCCTGGCATGCTGCAGTCCGTGGGGGCGCAAAGAGTCAGACATGACTCAGGGACTGAAAAAGAAAAAACAGTATTTCATTGTATGCATTGTCAGGAAGCATTTGACAAGAGGCTTCCTGTGTGCTGTTTTAGATCTATCAGGAACCCTCTGACCCTTATTAATTTCTGAATATTCAGGAATTCAGAGGAGAGGCACACCTTTCCTGGGGCTGAGGAATCCAGGCATTTCTCATTATGATGATAAGTACCCTCTTCCTTTTTATGAGCCATAAGTTAAAAGGTGATTGTTTGCAACTCTCTCTCTGATAGGGATCATCTTATGTTTTGTAAGTCTGGAATTTTAATCTTTATCTTTGCTGAGAATAACCACCTTGTAAGACAGTATATACACCCACACCATGTTGATTAAAACACCTTTGCTCCATCAGAGCTTGGGTCCCCGTGTCTTTCTTTCTTTCTTTCTATTCCTTCTTTCTGTCTCTCTCTCTCTCTCTATTTCTGGCTAATTCCTTGGAGCGTGGAGGCCCGCTTGAGCTCACTTTCTTGCCCGGGCTTCTAAGACCCTCTCGAGAAGGCGCTGGTGCCTACATGCAACAGCGCCAGCCCTAAGAACAGGGCTCTATTGTCTTTCATCGTAAACCAGGGGATATCATCCTCTTTCTCTCTCTTACTTTCTTGTCGTCGACTTCAGACCACCAGGTTCTGGTCCATTAAAGGTCCAACACGCATAGACCACATTAAAATAAAATCCATATATTAGCTGATATAAAATCATTTTTTTGAGGGAGAGCTGTTATAAATAGTACTAATTTGTTTACAAGTTTTTATGTGAACAACTCTTTCATTTCTCTTGGGTACAAGTAGAATTGCTAGGTTATGTTGGAACTCTATATGAGTATATTGAGGAACTGCCACATGGTTTCCAAAGTGGCTGCAAGATGGTACACTTTTAAAAATGAAAATAAACAACTTACTATAGTAGTCAAATCTCATTTTTGTTGAAAAATGTAAATCTGTATATACAAATGTGTGTACGGGTTTGTGTATCTCTCTATTTAAAATTGCACAAATATGATGCTGAGGGAAAGCATGGGAAAGTCTACTATATAATAAATTATATCAGGGAGGAGGTAATCTCTGAATGATTTGAATTGTTACAATGAACATACATTTGCTTCTACAATGAAAAACAGTTCATAAAATATTTTGAAGGAGAAAAATACTTGAAATATTATCTAAATACATACCAATAAAAGTCATACTATTGTATTCATTTAAGAGCTTTGTGCATAGGTTTTATAGTCTTTTTACAGGCTTACATTAGATAGGAAGAACAGTTCACTCAACATTAAAGTACAAACAGGTTGAGTTCACTCAACATTCAAGTGCAAATAGGTATTGAGTCCTAAGTCAAACACACCTGCAACGTGAGATCTATCCAGCCCTGCCTGACCTTGTCCTGCTGTTCCAGATATTGCTACAGGTGCCCACTCCCAGCAAACGGCACAATCGCCAGCACTGTGCAGTGGGCCACTTGCCTCCGTTTGAGGCATCTACTCTGGACCCAGAGTGGGACTCCCCAAGTCCTGCTCAGCGCCTAGAAAAGTGAAGCCAAGAGTGCGGAGCAGTTTACATCCTGAAGATTGCAAAATTGTTTATGAATACATATATTCTGTTGAAGTACAGTTGACTTACAATGCTTCAGGCGCACAGCAAAGTGATTCAGTTGTACAAACACACATATAATATTTTTGAAATTATTTTGCATCATAGATTGTTACAAGATATTGACCATGGTTCCCTAAGCTATACAGTAAACCTCTCTTGTTTGTTGCATATCTATTTTTAATTAGAAATCTAGCATTGTATTCATACTAAGTCAAACAAGTGGAATCAAAATGTCATAATTTTATTAGTTGGGCAAAAATTTATGTTTTCTAAAATATAATATTATACATATTTATATATATTTGTATACAAAAGCTTTTCTAATACACTTGATAAAGGCTTGAGAAAGAACATTAAAAAGAGAGAGAGAGATGGAGAAATTGGAGAACATAAATGAAATGGGAGCACTGAATATGAAATAGAAAAAGTGAAACTAGAAAAAAGTGAAAGATCATCATATCGTCCAGTCGTTTTTAAACATGATTGCTCATTAGAAGCATATCTGGAGCTCTGCAGAAAAAAAGTAATACCTGAGTATTTATATTTTCCAAAAAATTTCAAGCTATTTTGATATGCCTCTGGATTTTAAAAAGTGATTACAGGTTTTCCTAATAGATCCTAATTCTGGTGATACAGAGTTCTGTTATTTTTTTGTTGACCAATCATGGTACAATGGTATTAAGAGTAATAGTTACATAATCACAACAGTAAAAGGTGTTTATCAATTTTCACAATCAATATCTAAACAAAAAATAAAAGACAATTACAATTGCAAGCCATAATGGGAACATGATTAACTTAACAATATATAACAATTACATACAGTTTTGTGGGTTCCAGCAGAGTGATGTGGTTAAGTGGAAGTGCATACATGCACATGTTTTCATTCACCCAGCCAGTTTATGTCTTTTGATTGGTGCATTTAATCCATTTACATTTAAGGTAATTATTGATATGTATGATCCTATTACCATTTTCTTAATTATTTTGGGTTTATTTTCAATAGGTCTTTTTCTTCTCTTATGTTTCCTGCCTTTAGCATTTGTTGTAAAGCTGGTTTGGTGGTGCTGAATTCTCTTAACTTGTCTGGAAACTTTTGATTTCCCCATCAAATCTGAAGGAGAGTCTTGCTGGGTAGAGTATTCTTGGTTGTAAGTTCTACCCTTTCATCATTTTAAATGTATCATGTCATTCCCTAATGACTTGTAGAGTTTCTGTTGAGAAACCAGGTGATAGCCTGATGTACCTTGTATGTTGTCATTTTTCCCTTGTTGCTTTTAACCTTTTATCTCTGTCTTTAATTTTTGTCATTTTGATTACTGTGTGTCTCAGTGTATTCCTCCTTGGGTTTATCCTTCCTGGGACTCTCTGTGCTTCCTGGACTTGGTTGACTATTTCTTTTCCCATGTCATGTAGGGGAAGTTTTCAGCTATTATCTCTTCAAATATTTTCTCAGGTCTTTTCTCTCTGATTTCTCCCTTTAAGATCCCCATAATGCAAATGTTGGTGCATTTAATGTTGTCCCAGAGGTCTCTAAGGCCGTCTTCATTTCTTATCATTCTTTTTTCTATATTCTGTTCTGTGGCAGTGATTTACACGATTCTATCCTCCAGGTCACTTATCCGTGCTTCTGCCTCAGTTATTCTGCTATGGATTCCTTCTAGTGTATTATTCATCTCTGTCTGTTTGTTCTTTAGTTCTTCTAGGTCTTTGATAAACATTTCTGGCATCTTCTCAATCTTTACTTCTGTTCTTTTTCTGACATTTTGAATCATCTTCTCTTATCATTATTCTGATTTCTTTTTCTGGATGGTTGCCTATCTCCACTTCATTTAGTTGTTTTTCTGGGGTTTTATCTTGTCTGTTCATCTGGGACATAACTTTCTGCTTTTTCATCATGATTGACTTTCTGTAATATGGTTTTTGTTTTAGCCACTGTGAGACTGTGCTTCTTTTTGCATCTTCTGTCCACCCTCTGATGGATGAGGCTAAGATGCTTGTGTAAGCTTCTTGATGGGAGGGACTGGTGATGGGGAAAAACTGGGTCTTGCTCTGGAGGCGGTCTGCCTGCAATGCGAGAGACCTGGGTTTGATTCCTGGGTCAGATAGATCCCCTGGAGAAGGAAATGGCAACCCACTCCAGTAATCTTGCCTGGAAAATTCCAAAGACGGAGGAGCCTGATGGGCTACAGTCCATGGGATGGCAAAGAGTCGGACACAAACATGACTGAGCGAGTTCATTTTCCTTTTTCTGGAGGGCAGGGCCTTGCTCAGTAGAGCTTTAATCCAATTATCTGCTGATGGGTGGGGTTGCACTCCCTCCCTGGTAGTTGTTTGGCCTGAGGCTCTATCACAGGGTTAATGGTGAATTCCTAGAGGATTTACACCAATGAGGACCTTACAGTTTCTGCAGTGAGTCCCTGCTGACCTACACCCCCATGGGCGGGGGAGGGGGGGGCACGGGGGACCTCCAACGCTAGCAGGCAGTTTTGGTCAGTCTCCCGTGGGGTCACTGCCCCTCTCCTCTGTGTCTTAGTGTGTGCAAAATTTTGTTTGTGCCCTCCAAGATTGGAGTCTCTGTTTCCCTCAGTCCTCTGGAAGGCCTAAAACCAAACTCCACCCTCACGGGTGGATTCCCTGTGGATTCTTAATCCCTTTGTCAGATCCCCAGGCAGGGAAGCCTGATGTGGGGTTCAGAACCTTCACAATAGTGTGAGAACTTCTTTGGTATTACTGTTCTCCAGTCTGTGGGTCACCCACACGGTGGGCATGGGATTTGCTTTTATCATGATTGCACCCCTCCTACCATCTCACTCAGCTTTTTCTTTGTCTTTGGATGTAGGTTACCTATTTTTGGTGGGTTCCAGAATCCTCCTGTCAATGGTTGTTCAACAGCTAGCTGCAATTTTGTTGTTCTCACAGAAGAAGATGAGTGCATGCCCTTCACTCCATTCACCATCTTCAGCTTAAGTGAAGGTTGTAAATTTTACAAGTAATTGACTGCTGGGAGATGCAGGTCAGCTGATTAAGGCTTTCTCCTTTACCCCTTCCCTGGACAACCAGCCTTTCCTTAGATGCAACCACTCGAAGGGCCCCTTACGAGACGCTTCCCCAAATGGAGTGATCAATGGCAAGGGCAACGAGCCCCCTCAGGAGCACACTCTTGCAGTGCTCTCCTCCTTCCCTGCCTCACCCCTGTATTCTCTTCCCTGCTCCTCTGGAAACTACCAACGAGGAAGCTTTTGCCTTAAACTCTACTTTCTCACATGTATGGATGTGACAGTTGGCCCATAAAGAAAGCTGACTGCTGAAGAATTGATGTTTTTGAACTGTGGGTGTTGGAGAAGACTCTTGAGCATTCCTTGGACTGCAAGGACATCCAACCAGTCCATCCTAAAGGAAATCAGTCCTGAATATTCATTGGAAGGACTGATGCTGAAGCTGAAACTCCAATAATTTGGCCACCTGATGCGAAGAACTGTCTCATTAGAAAAGACCGTGATGCTGGGAAAGATTAAAGGCAGGAGGAGAAGGGGACGATGGAGGATGAGATGGTTGGATGGCATCACCAACTCGACAGACATGAGTTTGAGTAATCTCTGGGAGTTAGTGATGGACAGGGAGGCCTGGTGTGCTGCAGTCCATGGGGTCACAGAGTTGGACACGACTGAGCAACTGAACTGAACTGAACTACTTTCTGGGACATCTAAGCTAAATCTTAAACAGTTTTCTATGTTTGTGTAAGAAACCATTGGCTAAAGTTAGTGCTTAAAGCAGGAATCATTACTAGATTTCACAATTCTGTGGGTTGGCAGGGTGCTAAAGCCTGAGTAAACTCATGAGGTTACATTCATCTGGCAGGATAGATTTCAATTAGTTCTACTGAGACTCTTTCTCCACTGAGTCTTTCTCTCTGTGATTTCTCTTCTAGGCAGAGAAACAAAGCTAGCCAGGCTGCCCATAGACAGCAAAGACCGAAAGGAGTGAAAAAGGAAGCTATGAATTCTGTTAAGGCTTAGTTTCAGAAGCTACATGACATCACTTTTGCTACATTCTATTGGTCAAAATAAGTCATGAGGCCAGACCAGATTCAACGGGGAGATGATGGAACAGGCTACCCCTTCTGATGCCAGCAGCAGCATATCATATAGCAAAGGGGCTGGGCACATGATCCACTTATGGATACTGTAAAAATAATCTAATCCAAATCCTCTCACCCGAAATCAGTCTTCTGATATATCTTCCCTGAATAAAATTTATTTTGAGAAAGCCATTCCCCACAATAATTATGCAGCTTCTGTAGGGACATGTGAAGCAGGATAAGAGGATGGATCGCCTGCTCAGCAGCCAGATTTGTCAAATCAACCCTGGAAGCAGATGGACAGAGCCCTCACAATCGAATCACTCACAGCTGCACCTAAAGTCTTATCTCAAAGAGATATAACCTAGCAGAAGGTGATATATATATATATATATATATATATATATATATATATATATTTTTTTTTTTTTTTTTTAAATGCTCCTCACAAAGCTGTGATTTTTCCAGCTCTCATATATGGACATGAGAGTTGGACCACAAATAAGGCTGAGCACTGAAGAATTGATGCTTTCAAACTGTGGTGCTGGAAAAGACTCTTCAAAGTCCCTTGAACTGTAAGGAGATCCAACCAGTCCATCCTAAAGGAAATCAGTCCTGAATATTCACTGGACTGAAGCTGAAGCTGAACCTCAAATACTTTGGCCAGCTGATGCAAAGAGCTGACTCACTGGAAAAGACCCTGATGCTGGGGAAGACTGAGGGCAGGAGAAGGGGGCAGCAGAGGATGGGATGGCGGGATGGCATCATCGACTCAGTGGCAAGTGTCTCTTAATTTCATGGCTGCAGTCACCATCCGCAGTGATTTTGGAGCCCTCCCCAAAATAAAGTCTCTCACTGTTTCCATTGTTTCCCTGTTACTTGCCAAGAAGTGATGGGACCAGATGCCATGATCTTAGTTTTCTGAATGTTGAGTTTTAAACCAGCTTTTTCACTCTCCTCTTTCACTTTCATCAAGAGGCTCTTTAGTTCTTCTTTGCTTTCTGCATAAGGGTGTTGTCATCTGCATATCTGAGGTTACTGATATTTCTCCTGGTGATCTTGATTCCAACTTGTGCTTTGTCCAGTCTGGCATTTCACATGATGTGCTCTGCATAGAAGTTAAAGAAGCAGGGTGACAATATACAACCTTGACATACTCCTTTCCTGATTTGGAACCAGTCTGTTGTTCCATGTCCAGTTCTAACTGTTGCTTCCTGACCTGCATACAGATTTCTCAGGAGACAGGTAAGGTGGTCTGGTAGTCCTATCTCTTTAAGAATTTTCCACAGTTTGCTGTGATTCACACAGTTAAAGGCTTTGGTAATTCAATAAAGCAGGAGATGCTTTTCTGGAACTCTCTAGCTTTTTCAATGATCCAAAGGATGTTGGCAATTTGGTCTCTGGTTCCTCTGCCTTTTCTAAATCCAGCTTGGTTCACATACTGCTGAAGCCTGGCTTGGAGAATTTTAAGCGTTACTTTGCTAGCGTGTGAGATGAGTGCAGTTGTTCGGTAGTTTAAACATTCTTAATTCCCTGGTGGCTCAGACACTAAAGCATCTGCCTACAATGAAGGAGACCCTGGTTTGATCCCTGGGTTGGGAAGATCCCCTGAAGAAGGAAATGGCAACCCACTCCAATACTCTTGCCTGGAAAATCCCAAGGATGGAGGAGCATGGTAGGCTACAGTCCATGGGGTCACAAAGAGTTGGACTTGACTGAGCGACTTCACTTTCATTTGAACATTCTTTGGCATTACTTTTCCTTGTTATTGGAATGAAAGCTCATCTTTTGAAGTCCTTTGGCCACTGCTAAGTTTTACAAATTTGCTGGCATATTGAGTGCAGCACTTTCACAGCATCATCTTTTAGGATTTGAAATAGGTCAACTGGAATTCTATCACCTCCACTAGCTTTACTTATAGTGATGCTTCCTAAGGCCCACTTGACTTTTCATTCCAGGATGTCTGGCTCTAGGTGAATGATCACACCATCATGGTTATCTGGGTCATGAAGGTCTTTTTTATATAGTTCTTCTGTGTATTCTTGCCACCTCTTATTAATATCTTCTTGGTTTTGTCCATACATTTCTGTCCTTTATTGTGCCCATCTTGGGATGAAATATTCCCTTGGTATCTCTAATTTTCTTGAAGAGATCTTTAGTCATTCCCATTCTATTGTTTTCCTCTATTTATTTGCATTGACCACTGAGGAAGTCTTTCTTATCTCTCCTGGCTATTCTTGGGAACTCTGCATTCAAATGGGTATATCCTTCCTTCTCTCCTTTGCCTTTCACTTCTCTTATTTTCTCAGCTATTTGTAAGGCCTCCTTCGAGAAACATTGTGCCTTTTTGTGTTTCTTTTTCTTCAGAATGATCTTGATCACTGCCTCCTGTACAATGTCACAAACCTCCGTCCTTAATTCTTCAGGCACACTGTCTATCAGATCTAGTCCCTTGAATCTATCTCACTTCTACTGTATAATCACAAGAGATTTGATTCAGGTCATACCTGAATGGTCTAGTGGTTTTCCCTACTTTATTCAATTTCAGTGTGAATTTGGCAATAAGGAGTTCATTATCTGAGCCACAGTCAGCTCCTGGTCTTGTTTTTGCTGACTGTATAGAGCTTCTCCATCTTTGGCTGCAAAGAATATAATCAATATGATTGCAGTATTGACCACAGGTGATGTCTCTAGTGTTGTTGGAAGAGGCTGTTTGTTATGACCAATGTGTTCTCTTGGCAAAACTCTATTAGCCTTTGCCCTGCTTCCTTCTGTACTACAAGGCCAAATTTGCCTGTCACTCCAGCTATCTCTTGACTTCCTACTTTTGTATTCTACTTCCCTATGATGAAAGGGACATCTTTCTTGGGTGTTAGTTCTAGAAGGTCTTTTAGGTCTTCATAAAACTGTTCAACTTCAGCTTCTTCAGTATTACTGGTTGGGGCATAGACTTGGATTACCATGATATTGAATGGTTTGCCTTAGAAATGAACATAGAACATTCTGTTTTTGATATTGCACCTAAGTACTGCATTTCAGACTCTTGTTGACTATGATGGCTACTCAATTTATTCTAAGGGATTCTTGTCCACAGTAGTAGATATAATGGTCACCTGAGTTAAATTCACCCATTCCAGTCCATTTTAGTTCTCTGAATCCTAAAATGCTGATATTCACTCTTGCCATCTCCTGTTTGACCACTTCCAATTTACCTTGATTGTTTGACCACTTCCAATTTACCTTGATTCATGGACCTAACATTCCAGGTTCCTATGCAATATTGCTCTTACAGCATCAGACTTTGCTTCCATCACCAGGCTCATTCACAGCTGGATGCAACTTAGCTACTGAATAGCAACAGCAACACATTTCTTAAAACAGACAACCGTGCCTCAAAGTGGCTTCTAGAGTCAAATCTGCCAGAAATCGCTTGATTGACAACAAAGTTGGTGACACAGAAGTGAATGGCTGTCTTGCATTATCCTGATCATCATTATGAAGCTACAAAGTTTGCAGGGATGCTCAACCTTGGATGTACAGAGTACTCTACTGAAAGCAAACGACCAGAAAGTAATGTTCAAGCAGCTTTCCAAATGACCGACAGCAACAACTGCTGGTACTTGTGACAATTGGAAAGATGTGTCTCTTTCTCCAGGGGCTGCAGTTCCATCCCAGGGTGATCAGACACGTAAGCAGGGTGCAAGCTGGATTCCAGGCCTCACCCCTCAGCCAGCACAGTGCTGTCAGAGGCAGTGGCCCTGGCCAGGTGGCCACGGATTGTCAAAGCAAGCTAGAGGGAGTGTGAGCCAGGAAGGAAAAGCAGTCCAGACGCAGTGGTGCAGAGGAGAGAGAAGATGCAGTAACCAATCTGTATTTCTGCCCATTCTAACCCATCGTGTAGGTTTTCTTCATGAAATGGAAGAATAAAAACATCTAATCTAATGGAAATATCTACAATCTATATTCAAGGAGACAGAGAATAGCAGCAAAGTTATGAAACAAGAAGAGATCAGGACAAATTCTCTGATTAAACACATGCTCATTGGAATTTTAAGTAGTAGAATTAATGAAACAGAAACAAATTAATGGAACAGAAAATAGACTTGGTAAACACACACAAGACCACAGAAGAAAATAACAAAAGTGACAATTCAAGAGAGGATGACAAAATTATAGATGACAGTACATGAAGAAGCAATGTAAGATTAATTAAATTTCCTAAAGAAGAATACAGAAGAAATGGAAGAAATTTATCAAGAGTGTAATTGAAGAAAACTTTTCAGAACATAAAAGAAAATCTGAAAAGTTAAAAACTTAAAATTGACATCTAGGTTCCAGTAGAAAAATAATAAGCAGGCTCTAGCATCAGTACACATTATATTGGCTTTCTTAATCCTTAAGAAATAAAGTCCTTCTTATCTTTGAGATAAATGGAAGGAAAAAAATTGACAAAAGTGCCATTTTTTAAAAGAAATCTTAACATACCTAGCTAAATTGCTAGAAAAAACAGGTCTGACATTTCTGAGGGGAGAGTGTGACAGCACAGTGCTACAGAAATAAAAATAAAGACATTTCTCAAAGTAGCAGAAAGACATAGATTTGTCAAAATATCCAAAAAAGTGAGTTACAATCTAGGAAGCAATGTAGCATTTACCTGCACTGTTTTACAAAATTTGTTCTCACTAAGGACTCCAATAATCTCCTAAATGTGAATTCCAGTGGTCAGTTTTTACTCCAGAGTTTGACTTTTTAACAGAATTTGATTTATCTTTATAATTTGAAATTATTGCTTATTTCTTGAAAATATTTTCTGCCTTAGATTTATCAACACTTCTTCCTACTGTCAGTTCAGTTCAGTCACTCAGTCGTATCCGATTCTTTGTGACCCCATGGACTGCAGCATGCCAGGCTTCCCTGTCCCTCACCAGCTCCTGGAGCTTGCTCAAACTCATGTCCATCAAGTCGGTGATGCCATCCAGCCATCTCATCTACTATAGCGACTGTCATAAGAATAACCTGAGAAAGTCATTAGGAATTATTGATAAATTCCTAGGTCTCACTCGCAGAGATCCTGATGATGAAGTTCTGATCAGGACCTAGGTATCCGAGTTTTTAAATGAACAGGTACATCTGAGACCATGGACAGTCCTGCGGGTGTCCTGCTGCACGGCTACTCCTCACCCCATTCTCCCCTCGGCTCCTCCACACCAGCCTCCTGAGCACAGGTTGTCTTTGGGGTTCAGTGCTTACCCCACTAGACTCTCCTCTCTTCAGTGGGACTCCACTGACTCCCATACAGTCAATTGCTTCTTGTGTTTTGGACATTTACACAAAAATATCCTGCTGTAACCTCAAAACCACTATATCCAAAGCCAGATTCATTAATATCACTCCTTTGAACCTGCTGCTTCTCCTGTATGCTCTGTCCCAAGCAGAAACAGCACCTGTCACCCAGCTTCCTCAATATGTAGCAAAGCCATCATCATATAAATTGCTGTTTGCCGTGCTACAGTGAATTATGCACATGGGAGAGCGTGTGATACAAGGAATCTAACTGAGGCTGAGGGGTATCTGGAAACACCTCACAAAGGAACAGAGCTTGGGTGTGACTTTCACGCCTCTCACATTGCGGGTGCCAGGATGCCACATGCCCGGCCCCACTCCGCCCAGCGCCTTCCGCTCCAGCACTCACCCGCTCTGTCCGCGCGGCAGACTCGCCCTGACTCGAAGGTCCCCTTGACCGTGAGACCGTTCCTGCCTCTGTGGACGTGTCTTTCCCCGCCTTTGACCTCTTCACTTGCTCTCCTGGGCAGATGACTGGCTTTAACGTCCTAAAATTTTTTTTTTCAATATGGTCTGAATTCACTTGTTTTGATTTTCTCTTAGTCACACCCCCCACATTTTTCTCACTTAGTCTCCCTGTCATCCTCATTAATGCTCACTGTTTTCCATTTGAAAGTTATGACCAACCTAGATAGCATATTAAAAAGCAGAGACATTACTTTGCCAACAAAGGTCCGTCTGGTCAAGGCTATGTTTTTTCCAGTGGTCATGTATGGATGTGAGAGTTGGACTGTGAAGAAAGCTGAGTGCTGAAAAATGGATGCTTTTGAACTGTGGTGTTGGAGAAGACTCTTGAGAGTCCCTTGGACTGCAAAGAGATCCAACCAGTCCATCCTAAAGGAGATCAGTCCTGGGTGTTCATTGGAAGGACTGATGCTGAAGCTGAAACTCCAGTACTTTAGCCACATCATGCGAAGAGTTGACTCATTAGAAAAGACCCTGGTGCTGGGAGGGATTGGGGGCAGGAGGAGAAGGGGATGACAGAGGATGAGATGGCTGGATGGCATCACCGACTCGATGGGCATGAGTTTGAGCAAACTCTGGGAGTTGGTGATCGACAGGGAGGCCTGGCGTGCTGTGATTCATAGGGTCACAACGAGTCAGACATGACTGAACGACTGAACTGAACCTTTTGACATGAAAATTTTTATTTAAACTTATGACATGAAAATGGTTAAGTAGTATTTTTTTAAAAAGTTTTTCTTGTGTTTAGAGAGTGTTATTTGTAAACTATGGACCAAAGAGCTAATCTGAAGTAGTCTGGTGACTTAGGCATGACCAATCTAACCCACATTTGTAATAAACACATTTAATCATATTGTTTTGCTTTAGCTCTCACCAGTATTGTCCCTGGAGTTGAACCTTGAAAAACTGATGTTCCAGTTGAGAAAATCATATTAAGTTTTAAGAAAATATTGATTTTAATTTTATCTGGACTGACATTCTTTGCATTTTGACTAAGGCTGGAATAATTTTCTCATCAGGTTTTTGTTTGTTTGTTTGTTTGTTTGTTTGCATTTTTTTCTTCTGGACAGAAAAAGTTAAAAAGCTTTAAAGTATTTTCTGGTTGTTGTTTCAACTGTGAAATATTTCGAAGTTTTATTGCTGTAATAACTGAAAAGTCATTCTGAGTTAGGCTGTTCACTGACATTGAAATAAAATATGCTTTCTAATCAGTATTTCTGGATATTCCTTGGGGATAAAGGAAGGTAATATGGAGGGCACCTAGACTTCCTGTCTCCTCTAATCCAAATTCTTGCTTCTTTTGACTGCAGCTCCTATGCGTGGCGTCTATTTTCTTTATCTTATCACCCTACTGGGCAAATCTTTGATCTTCACTCTCTTAAAAGTATAGCTACTAAAAGAAATGTAGCAAATTTTGCCAAAGTTTTGGGTAGGAAGAGAGTGAAGGGGAATTACATAACATTGCAACACAGGAAGAAAAAAAGACGTATGGGTGAAATTTCCTCAGTCTTTTTATTTCAGAGGTATGGACATGTTCTATTTTCTACTTAGGTTATTTAGTGTGACACCAAGATAAATTTTCCTACCACTTACTTTTAAACCAATTAATTTTTATCACCATTTACACTCTTAACTGTGATCCCTATTTATTCAATATTCTGGTGATTCTCAATCCCTGGTGTACTTTAGAAGGACTTACTGAGCTTTTTAAAAGATATCAGTACCTGGGGACCATCTCCACCAAGCTGAGATGGGTACAAGCATATAAGACTTTTTAAAAAGCAAGTGATTCTAATGTGTAACCAATGTTTAGAGCCACTGTAGTATTCCTTCTTGCTCTCTGAGTTTATAAAAATTTCTATTTCTTAGTCTTTGTATTTGTCAACTGTGGGCACCAAATAGCCAAAGAAAGCTATTTGTGACTAAACTGACTTCCTCAGAAGTCACTTGTGATAGTTACTGTTGTTCAGTTGTTAAGTCATGTTGACTGTGACCCCATGGGCTTCAGCACATCAGGCTTCTCTGTCCTTCACTATCTCCCAAATTTTCCTCAAATTCATGTCCATTGAGTTGCTGATACTATCTAACTATCTTATCCTCTGCCACACTCTTCTTTTGCCTTCAATCTTTCCCCACATCAAGGTCTTTTCCAGTGAGTCTACTCTTTGGAACAGATGGCCAAATTATTGGAGTTTCAGCTTCAGCACCAGTCCTTCCAATGAACACCCAGGACTGATCTCCTTTAGGATGGACTGGTTGGATCTCCTTGCAGTCCAAGGGACTCTCAGGAGTCTTCTCCAACACCACAGTTCAAAAGCATCAGTTCTTCAGCTCTCAGCCTTCTTTATGATCCAGCTCTCATATCCATACCTGACTACCAGCAAAACCATATTTGTGACTATACAGACCTCTGTTGGCAGAGTGATGTCTCTACTTTTTAATACACTGTCTAGGTTTCTCATATTCTTTCCAAAGAGCAAGTGTCTTAATTTCTTGGCTACAGTCTTCATTTGCAGTGATTTTGGAGCTAAACAAAATAAAATCTGTCAATGCTTTCACTTTTTCCCCTTCTATTTACCCCTTCTATTTTCCCCTTCTATATATGTCATATATTAAGAAAAATACATAATCAGTATGAGTAGCAAAACTAATAAAATGGACCCAGTAGAACCCTGATGTGGGTTTCTCACCCATGTGCTTTGAGCACAAGGATTGGATTTGATTAAACAAGGATGTATTTTGTTGGTGGGAGGGGAAACGTGTAATTTGGAAAGTGGTGGGTCTATGTGAGAGACTAGAGGGAAAAGGAGCGGGGAAGGACTTCCACACTCTGGTCCTGAAGATAGGAGGGACACCCCTCTACTTTCAGAGATCATTCGTCAACCTTCTCTTCCCACCCAGTAGGTGGGAAAAGACAGGAGAAAATAAAATAAAGAAGACTTAGTGGCTTCTGCCTTTAAGGAGAGACATGAGCAAAAAGTTTGTGTCAGAGATCACTAGACAAGCCCTTCAAGACTTCACATATTTGGGCACAGACGGAATGTTGCTATAGTCAAGCTTTCAGTTTTTAATCATTCTTTCACTCAGAAATTTACTTTCTTCAGAAATTTTTACAAATCAGCTCTCAACTTCTTACTTGCTACTTCTTTAAATTTCCAAATAATCTCTACTTCTCATGTTACTCAGATGGTAAAGAATCTGCCTGCAATGCAGGACACCTAGGTTCAATCCCTGGGTCGAGAGGATCTCCTGGAGAAGGGAACAGCTACCCACTCCAGTATTCTTGCCTGGAGAATTCCATGGACAGAGGAGCCTGGTGGGCTACAGTACATGGGGTCACAAAGACTCTTACATGACTGAGCAACTAACACGCACATACTTCTCACCATTTCCTGATTATACTCCTTCCTTTTTCACCACCAAACCATCATGAGGACATGACTCTGTATGCATTTGACTGACCCTAGACCAATGCGGATGCTCAGTGAAAGTTTGTTGAATGAAAGCAGTATATTAACTGTAGAGAATCTTTGCTTCCACCAAGATGGAGTGGCAATTCATTTACTCTCCCATCTAAAACAACCCCAAAATGGACAAAATATATGGACTAACAGTTAGCCCTATGATTTCCATATCCTACTGCCTTGAGAGAGTTTTTAGGATGCAGCGTAAGGAAAGAAACCCCCAGCAGAGATGACAAACTCTGTGATTGCAGAGATGTTCCTGATGGTCCAGGCAGCCACGTGCTCTCAGGACAGAGCACAAGAGAGAACAGAGTGCATGAAGAAAATCCCAGAGATATGCAAACAGCTCAGTATTCAGCTGAGTACAGATTAGCTCATATGTGTGAGCTCACACTCAAGGTCATGGGGAAAAAAAAAAAAACACTCAAAAGCATTAGAGATAACAGTGCCTGGATGGTACCAGATTTCACCAACAAAACTGGGAGAACCTGAAGATTCACAGAGCATTTTGTAGAGCACATATTGAAAGAATGCACTGGCTTCAGTAGTGGGGAATACTTAGCCTTAGAGTAAGCAGTATTCTTTCCTACTCAGCACATGTTAAAGTAGGATCTGAACGTATCCAACTGTTTGCAAGTAATTCAACTGAATCCCAAATAAAGTCCAAGAGTATTTACAAGAATTTTAAAAATATCAACACCCCAGAAGGTAAATTTCATGTCTGGTCTTTAATTAAAAATTCACAAGGCATGCAGATAAGTGTGAAAATATTACCCATGATCAGAAGTGATAGGAATAAAAAGTGACACAGAACTAAGAACAGATGTTAGGATTTGCAGATAAGTACTTGAAGACAGTTAATGATTGTACTCCACATGTTCAATAATTTAAGAAGAGATATGAAAGACATTAAAGAAGTAAAACTGGAAAATACAAACAAGAACTTAAAAAACAAAAGCTACAATGTGTGAAATGAAACAGAGATGAACTGTAGATTAGATATTGCTTAAGAGATTAGTGAACACATAACAATAGAAAATAGTCAAAATGAACAGAAAAAGTAATGAAAAAAATAAACTGAAAAGGGCATCAGTGAGCTGTGAGACACCTTCAATCTGCCTAATATATGTGTAGGCAGTCCCTAAAGGAGAGGAGAAGGCCAGAGTAGAAAACGTATCTGAAGAAACAAAGGCCAATATTTTTCTAAATTTGATGAACACTGTAATCCACAGGTCAAAGATGTTCAATGAACACTAAGCACAAGACGCATGAAGAAAATAAAACCAAGGCATGTCACAATATACCTGCTCAAAATTAGTGAAAAGGTGGAAATGTTAAGAGCAGCTAGAAGAAAAAAAAGTCCTTCAGAGGAACAAAGAATAAGAATGAAGCAAAGTCGTCACAGACAACAGTGCCAACAAGAGCAAGTGAAACACAGCTTTAAAGACCTGAAAGAAAAAAATGTATCAATACAGAAATCTATGCTTACTGGAAGTTTCCTTCAAAAATAAGAGTGAAAAGGACTTTTCAATACCGGATTTCATTGTTGTTGTTCAGTCTCTTAAGTCGTGTCTGACTCTTTGCGACCCCATGGGCTGCAACACGCCAGCCTTCCCTGTCCGTCACCATCTCCTGGAATTTGCTCAAACTCATGTCCATCGAGTCTGTGATGCCATCCAACCATCTCATCCTGTCGTCCCCTTCTCCTCCTGCCTTCAATCTTTCCCTGTATCAGGGTCTTTGCCAGTGAGTCGGCTCTTCACATCAGGTGGCCAAAGTATTGGAGCTTCAGCTTCAGCATCAGTCCTTCCAATGGATTTCATACTTAATTTAAATCATAATTAAATATTACTGAGATTTAAATCTCAATAATATCTTATAGTGATTATGTGTTGAAGTGATAAAATATTTGATATATTGGTAATTTTACACTTTTAAATTTTTAATGTAGGTACTAGAAAATATAAAATTACATATGTAGCTTTTGTTATATTACTATATGATAATTCTGGTAAATTAAATCCACTTATGTTCTCTCTGGGAAAAAACTGGTAGTACTGATGGCTACCATTCCCCAATATCTCTGACCTTTTCGATTACTCTCTGTAACACTCCTGTGTTGGTTTGGCAAATTCCTCTTACACTGCCCGCAAGCTGGTTCCAGAGGACAGGATTCATTTGGAGCAGATGAGTGATCTCACAGCAGCTTTGTATGAATTCTGTGCTTCAGCTGTGTTAGTGTTAATTCTCCTCTTTTAAATATTTCTGTCACTCTTTTTGATAAATAAAGAATAATTGCAATAGAAGTTAACAGTCCACAGTGAATTATCTACTACATGGCCAGAAATCCCAAGTAGTTTTTTCCCCTTCTTGCTATGAACAGAATATTGAAAGCCCTTTTAAGCTGGTGTTAGTGTTTCCCACCAGCCCCTAGCTTCAGGCTGCATAATGCATTTCTATTTTCTGTGCTGTTTATGCCTGTCCTTAGTTAATGATACCTCTTCCATTTTTTTGATGTATTCTTGTTTGTTTGATTTTTATGGGGTTTCTAAAAATTGGGTCCCTAAAGACAGTTTGTAGAACATTCACATAGTACAAATAGGTATATCTGAACTGAGAGGTATGTCTGAGCTCTGAGGGTCACCATGAAGAACCTGTGAGTAAGCAGTGCCTTAGCTGACATTCAATTATGAGCACCTTCAGGTCTAACACTGCTTACTTTTTAAATTTTATGTTCCCTTTTTGAAACCTTTCCTCTGAATATTTACAAGGAAATGCGACTAATTCATTCTCATTTTGGTAAGGGAATCAAAGAATCAAAATATTGGTTATCATATTATTTTTTAGTTTTTTTTTTTTGAAAAGATTTTCTCGGTTCTCATCTGTGATTTTGCTACATCAAACTAGAAAATTCTAAGTCTATATGTTATTTCTTAAGACCATAATCTGGAATTTAGATTAGATTAAATCTAATTCAATCTAATTTAAATCTAATCTAATCTAAATTTAATTAGATTTGAGAAAAATTAGTTTTATGATAAACTTATCCAAAACCACTTCTATATGTTAGCATGCATTTGTGACCAGGTATACAATGTATCAAAAGAATGCTGCCTCAATATTCAGGGTGAAGAATGAGGTGGCTGTGGCAACTTCTTAAAATAAGACAAAAGTGAAGTTTTCTGTATTGATTGACTCTTTTTTTTTCATTTATTTTTATTAGTTGGAGGCTAATTACTTTACAATATTGTAGTGGTTTTTCCCATATATTGACATGAATCAGCCATGGAGTTACATGTGTTCCCCATCCCGATCCCCACTCCCGCTTCCCTCTCCATCCCATCCCTCTGGGTCTTCCCAGTGCACCAGCCCTGAGCACTTGTCTCATGCATCCAACATGGGCTGGTGATCTGTTTCAACCTTGATAGTATACTTGTTTCAATGCTGTTCTCTCAGAACATCCCACCCTCGCCTTCTCCCACAGAGTCCTAAGGTCTGTTCTGTACATCTGTGTCTCTTTTTCTGTTTTGCATATAGGGTTATCACTACCATCTTTTTAAATTCTATATATATGCATTACTATACTGTATTGGTCTTTACCTTTCTGACTTCACTTTGTATAATGGGCTCCAGTTTCATCCATCTCATTAGAACTGATTCAAATGAATTCTTTTTAAAGGCTGACTCTTTCATGACAATTTTCTCTATAGCTTGCACTGCTATTTGATAGCATTTTACCTACAGCAGATTTATTTCAAAATTGAAGTCAGTCCTTTCAAACATTGCCAATGCTTTACCAATAAGTTTATATAATATTCTGAATCATGTATTGTCATTTCAATAATCTTCACAGCATCTTCACCAGGAGCAGATTCTATCTCCAGAAGCCACTTTCTCTGCCCAACCCTAAGAAGCAACTCCTCATCCATGAAATTCATATCATGAGATTATAACAATTCAGTCACATCTGCAGCCTCCCCTTCCAATTCTAGTTCTCTTTCTATTTCTACCACACCTTCAGTTACCTCCTCGACTGGAATCCTGAACCCTCAAAGTCATCTATGAGGGTTGGAATCAACCTTTTTCAAACTCTTATTAAAGTTGACATTTTGACCTCTTCTCATGAAACACAAATGTCCTTAATGGCATCTAGAATGGTGAATGTTTTCCAGGAGGTTTTTAATTTATTTTGCCCAAATCCATTAGATGAGTCACTATCTTCAAACCTACAGTCTTATGAAATGTGTTCCTTAAATAAAAGGATTTGAATGGTGAAATTTTTTCTTAATCCATGTGATGCAGAATAGATATTCTGTTAACAGGCAAGAAAGCAACCCAAATCTCATTGCACATCTCCATCAGAGCTCTCGAGTGACTGGGTAGAATGTCAATGAACAGAAGTATTTTGAAAGGAATCTTTTTTCCTGAGCAGTAGGTGTCTAGTAAACTGTGTTGTAAACAGGTGTGCTGTCATCCAGCCTTTGTTGTTCTATTTATAGAGCACAGGCAGAGTAGATTTAGCATAATTCATAAGGGCCCTAGGATTTTTAGGATGGAAAGTGAGCTTGAACTTATAGAAGTCACCAGCTGCATTAACCTCTAACAGGAGAGTCAGCCTGTTCTTAAACTTTGGTATTGACTTTTCTCTAGCAAAAGAGCCCAGCTTCTTCCAACAGAAGACTGTTTTGTCTATATTAAAAAATCTGTTGTTTGGTGTAGCCATAGCCACCTTCATGACTTATCTTAGCAAGCTTTTCTGGATAACTTGCTGCAGTTCCTACTTTCCTACATCAGCACTTGCTGCTTCACCCTGCACTTTTAGGTTATGAGATGGCTTCTTTCCTCAAACCTCATGAATCAACCTCTGCTAGCTTCAGGCGTTTTCCCTGCCACTTCCTCACCTCTCTTAATAGTCACTGAATAGAACAGAGTCAGGGTCTTGATTTGGATTAGATTAAGGGAATGTTGTGACTGGTTTGAACTTCTATTCAGACCTCCAAAACTGTCTCCACACCAGCCATAATACTGTTTCACTTTCTTATCATATGTTTGCTGATGAGAGTAGCACGTTTGATTTCCTACAAGAGTTTCCGTTTGCATTCACAATTCAGCTAACTGTTTGGTGCAAGAAGCATAGCTTTCATTCTGTCTTAGGTTTTTGACATGCTTTCCTATTATTTCTTGCTTTTGATTTAAAGTGAGAGACCTGTGACTCTCCCTTCCTCTTGAACATGTAGAGGCCATCGTAGTGTTATTAGCTGGCCTAATTTCAAAATTGTTGTATCTCAAGGAATAGGGCGGTCCAAAGAAAGGGAAAGAGGTGGGACAGCTGGCAGTGGAAGAGTCAGAACACACATTTATTAAGTCTGACATCTTATATGATTTGTCGCACCCCAAACAATTACTACAGTAACATCAGTTCAGTGGCTCAGTCATGTCTGACTCTTTGCGACCCCATGAATCGCAGCACGCCAGGCCTCCCTGTCCATCACCAACTCCCGGAGTTTACTCAAACTCTTGTCCATCGAGTCGGTGATGCCGTCCAGCCATCTCATCCTCTGTCATCCCATTCTCCTCCTGCCCCCAATCCCTCCCAGCATCAGGGTCTTTTCCAACGAGTCAGCTCTTTGCATCAAGTATCATTAATTACAGATCACCATGATAACACAGTGATAATAATAATAAAGTTTGAAATATTATAAGAATTACCGAAACATGACACACTCAAAGTGAGCAAATGTTACTGGAAGAATGGAGCGGATAGACTTGCTCAAAGGATGGCCGCCACACATCTTCAGTTTGTGAAAAAAGCAGTATCTGCAAAGTGCAATAAAACAAGGTGTGCCTATACAAGTGGTTGGAGCTTCCCTGGCAGCTCAGTTGGTAAAGAATCTGCCTGCCATGCAGGAGACATTTGTTTGATTCCTGGGTTGGGAAGCTCCTCTGGAGAAGGGATAGGCTACCCACTGCAGTATTCATGGGCTTCCCTGGTGACTCAGGTGGTAAAGAATCTGCCTGCAGTGCAGGAGACCTGGGTTCTATCCCTGGGTTGGGAAGCTCCCCTGGAAAAGGGCATGGCAACCCACTCCAGTATTCTTGCCTGGAGAATCCCATGGACAGAGGAGCCTGGTGGGCTACAGTCCATGGGTTGCAAAGAACTGGACATGACTGAGCAACTAAGCACCGCACATGTAAGAGTTTAGCTATTTTTCAATAAAGATATGTGAGATGTAGTAAAGTTCTCTGATAACCCTATTCATATTCTCACTTCAGTTCAGTCGCTCAGTCATGTCCGACTCTTTGCGACCCCATGAATCGCAGCATGACAGGCCTCCCTGTCCATCACCAACGTCCAGAGTTTACCCAAACTCATGTCCATTGAGTCAGTGATGCCATCCAACCATCTCATCCTCTGTCGTCCCCTTCTCATCCTGCCCTCAATCTTTCCCAGCATCAGGGTCTTTTCAAGTGCTTAACATGGCTGCTATTTCTTCAGTTCCTGATATGTACTAGAGACTTATCACAATATTATCTGTTATACCAACTGCAACCCTGAGATGAGGATATTTATCTCCATATAACAGATGCAGAAACTTAAGAATGAAGAGCCAAAATGACCATTTTGAGGCATATAGCTGTCACATAGCAAAGCAGGAATTTGGGTTTATGGTTCTAACTAAAAACAAAAAGTTGAAACTTTAGATCTGAAACCTACATGTTGTAAACATGTTTTTGTTACAACATTTTATAAACATTTTATTTTTAAGACTATTACTTATCTCATTTTCAACTTTTGTCTGGAGAAAATATAAAGCAATTAAAATTTTTTAATTTAATTCATCTGCAAAGTTGTGCTAGTTTTTGCACACTTAATGGGAAGTAGGGGTGGTGGTGACATCAGTGGGAATCAAAGTCAGAGACTCTCAAAGAGGAGGCTAGCCTCAGTGGGATGATGTAAATGAGTTAAACTCTTAACTTTGTTTTATATTTAGAAATAATAAAATCATTATTTGTTCAATGAAAGTTACAAAATTGATAAAGAACACACTATTTTTTTACCCAGATTTATCTATCATTAGGAGAAGGCAATGGCACCCCACTCCAGTACTCTTGCCTGGAAAATCCCATGGACGGAGGAGCCTGGTAGGCTGCAGTCCATGGGGCCCCTAAGAGTTGGACACGACTGAGCGACTTCACTTTCACTTTTCACTTTCATGCACTGGAGAAGGAAATGGCAACCCACTCCAGTGTTCTTGCCTGGAGAATCCCAGGGATGGGGGAGCCTGGTGGGCTGCCGTCTATGGGGTCACACAGAGTCGGACACGACTGAAGCGACTTAGCAGCAGCAGCAGCAGCATCTATCATTAGTATTTTGTCCTATTTCCTTTCTTTGTATGCAAATGCAAGTTTTTCTTTTTCCTGAACATTTGAAAATAAGTTGCATACATCATGGTTTTTTTACTCTCAGACAATTCTATGTGCATTTCCTAAGAAAAATAATGGTTTTTTTATATAGCAATAGTTTGGTCATCAACTTCAGTGAGTTTAATTCAGCAAAATTATCAAATATAATTGCCTATTTCACTTTTGCCAGTTTAGCTGCGTGGGAATGTCCTTTCTAGCATTGTTTTCCCTCCAGTACAGGATGCAGACAAGAACACACGTATTTACCTCTTCTGCCTCCTTTAATCTGGAACAATTCTCCAGCTTGCTCTGTCTTATAAGACATTAATATTTCTGAAGAATACCATCAGTGGCCCATTCTCTAAAAACCCCTTATTTTCAAGTGGAAATTCTTTTTTCAGAGCTTATCTTTGTTTAAACCTTACAGTGGTTTTACATATGGCCAGTTAGGACTGGAATCAAGCCATGTATGTCAGTCCCAGAGATGCTAAGATGTATGGAGAATTTTTTTTTGTTTTTTAGTTGCTTGTTTTTTTGTTCTTTGTTTTTCTTTTTAAAGAAGAATAATTGCTTTACAAAATTTTGCTGTTTTTTGGTCAAACCTCAACATGAATCAGCCATAGGTATACACATATCCCCTCCCTTTTGAACCTCCCTCCTCATTCCACCCCTCTAGGTTGATACAGATCCCCTGTTTGAGTTTCCTGAGCCAGACAGCAAATTCCCATTGGCTGTCTACTTTACATATGGTGATGTAAGTTTCCATGTTACTCTTTCCATATACCTCACTCCTCCCCTCTCTTCATGTCCATAAGTCTATTCTCTATGTCTGTTTCTCCACTGCTGTCCTGTGAACAAATTCTTCAGGACCGTTTTTCTAGATTCCGTATATATGTGTTAGTACACAATATTTATCTTTCTCTTTCTGACTTATTTCAACCTGTATAATAGGTCCTAGGTTCATCCACCTCATTAGAACTGACTAAAATGTGTTGCTTTTTACGGCTGAGTAATATTCCCTTGTGTATATGTACCACAACTTCTTTATCCATTCACCTGTCGGTGGACATCTAGGTTGCTTCCATGTTCTAGTTATTGTCAATAGTGCTGCAGTGAACAATGGGTACATGAGTCTTTTTCAATTTGGGTTTCCTCAGGGTATATGCCTAGGAGTGGGATTGCTGGGTCACATGGTGGTTTTATTCCTAGATTTTTCAAGGAATCTCCAAACCATCTTCCATAGTGGCTGTATCAATTCACATTTTCACCAACAGTGCAACAGTGTTCCGTTTTCTCCACACCCTCTCCAGCACTTATTGTTTGTAGATTTTTTGATGATGGCCATTCTAACTGTTGTGAGGTGATCTCTCATTGTAGTTTTGACTTGCATTTTTCTAACAATGAGCACTGTTGAGCATCTTTTCATGTGTTTGTTAGCCATCTGTAAGTCTTCTTTGGAGAAATGTCTGTTTAGGTCTTTTTCCCACTTTTTGATTGGGTTCTTTGTTTTTCTGGTATTGAGTTGTATGAGCTGCTTGTATATTTTGGAAATGAATCCTTTGTCAGTTGTTTCATTTGTTATTATTTTCTCCCATTCTGAGGGTTGTTTTTTCATCTTGTTTATAGTTTCCTTTGCTGTGCAAAAGCTTTTAAGTTTAATCAGGTCCCACTTGTTTGCTTTTGATTTTATTTCCATTACTCTGGAGGTGAGTCATAGAGGATCTTGCTTTGATTTATGTTATGGAGTGTTCTGTCTCTGTTTTCCTCTAACAGTTTTATAGTTTCTGGTCTTACACTTAAGTCTTTAATCCATTTTGAGTTTATCTTTGTGCATGGTGTTAGGAACTGTTCTAATTTCATTCTTTTACATGTAGTTGTCTTGTTTTTCCAGCACCATTTATTGAAGAGGCTGTCTTTGCCCCATTGTATATTCTTACCTCCTTTGTCAAAAGTAAGTACCCATAGGTGCATGGATTTATTTCTGGGCTTTCTATCTTGCTCCATTGGTCTATGTTTCTGTCTTTGTGCCAATACCATACTGTCTTGATGACTGTAGCTTTGTAGTATAGTCTGAAGTCAGGAAGGTTGATTCCTCCAGCTCCATTCTTCTTTCTCAAGACTGCTTTGGCTTTTCAGGGTCTTTTGTGCTTCCATATTAATTGTGAAATTTTTTATTTTAATTCTGTGAAAAGTACTATTGGTAATTTTATAGGGATCGTATTGAATCTGTAGATTGTGTTTTGTGGTATAGTCATTTTCACAATATTGATTCTTCCTACTCAAGAACATGGAATATCTCTTCATCTATTTATGTCATCTTTGATTTCTTTCATTAGTGGCATAATTTTCTGTGTACAGTCCCTTTGTCTCTTGGACAGGCTTATTCCTAGATATTTCTTTTTGTTGCAATGGTGAATAGGATTGATTCCTTAATTTCTCTTTCTGTTTTTTCATTGTTAGTATATAGAAATGCAAGTGATATCTGTATATTGATTTTGTATCCTGCAACTTTGCTAAGTTCAGTAACTAGCTCTAGTAATTTTCTTTAGGGCTTCCTATGTACAGTATCATGTCATCTGCAAACAGGGAGCACTTTACTTCTTCTTTCAGATCTGGATTTCATTTATTTTTCTTCTCTGATTGTTATAGCTAAGACTTCCAGAACTATGTTGAATAATAGTGGTGAAAGTGGACACCCTTGTCTTGTTCCTGATCTTAGGGGGAATGCTTTCAGTTTTGCTCTGCCCCAGTGAGGGTTGAGCATGAAGGTGGCACAGCTGCTTGGCTTATGGGGACCCTGGAGGTGCCAAGTGTGCTGGGACATGGAGTGCCTCTGTTGCAAGAGTTATGGACCTATCATGGTCTTTTTTTGAGCCTCTTGGAGAAGCTTCTGAACAGAAAGACCTCTGACAGTAAAGGGAGTGTGAATGGGCAAGGGGGATGGGAAATTTAGGAGTATAAGTCCTCGGAGAGCAAGTATATATAGATAAGTGCACACACAGACACACACACACACCGCTTTGATACAAGGCTTAAAGTTATTCATAGCACATTATATGGCATATGTATTGAATAGATTCTGCATATTCAGTCCTGTGCTCTCCAAGGGTTGACTTTAATTTCTTCTTCCCAGGAAGTCCTAAGTCCACAGTCTCAGGAAAATATGTCTTGCTAGAGCAATCCTCAGCAAACAGAGCTCTCAGAAGGAAGGTTCCTAGCAAGGGAATCAAAACCCATTCTGCTCATCCACAGGAATAGCAATGGCTCTTTTTCACTGGGTTCAGTGAGAGATAGAAGCATTTTAAGTTGATTTTACAGGTGGGAATTTTGGGTCCTGAGTTTCAACATTCTGCTCAACCCCCCAAAATCTCAGATTCTACAACTGGCTTGTAGTCCTCACAGGATTGTGATAATGTATGTGAAAGTGAAAGTGAAGTTGTGTCCAACTCTTTGTGACCCCATGGACTGTAGTCCACCAGGCTCCTCCATCCATGGGATTCTCCAGACAGGAGTACTGGAGTGGGTTGCCATTTCCTTCTCCACAGGATCTTCCTGACCCAAGGATCGAACCTGGTTCTCCCACATTGTAGCCAGATGCTTTACCATCTGAGCCACCAGGGAAGCCCTAATAATATATGTAAAATCACATATATAATGCTGCATCATTTGCAAAGTGCTTTACATACTTTATCACAACTTTGTGAGGACTACAGGCCAGTTGGAGTATTGTACCTTAAAATGAATTTTTGAGGGTCTCAGAGTCTAATCTTGTACAAATCTCTTCTTAAAAAGCCAATCTATTTAATCTCCTGCAAGGTCCCTTTGCCTCTGCCACGTGTAACCAAGTGTCTTATTTTCCCAGCTTGGAGATATTGCCCCAGAGAAGTGAGCAGACACAAGACCTATTTTTTCTTAGGAGAAGGCCTACTGTGAGCCTAATCTCTTTCCTCATCTTTCCGATACCCCTAATTTAGGCTTGGACTATTCAATTCCAGGGCCCCAAGTCCAGCCTGAGTTCACATGGGAAGGAAACCCTTGGGAAAGAGGACTTGAAATGAAGCCTTGGGGTGAGGGCTAGAAGGGGTGATGGGGATGTAGGACCCCAAGAGCATCACCAAGCTTGCCAGGACCTCCAGTCCCCATTCTTCTCCTGGCTGGAGCATCTGCCTTGTTCCCTACAGCGTCCTGGGCAAGTGCACTATGGAGAGCAGCTTTCCACCACAGTTTTACTTTCAGTGACAGCCTGGGCTAGAGGCATCCAGAAAGTTCCTCCCATTGCCCTAACTGTCATATAATCCCCTTATTTTGTTGTCACTGCATCACAAACTTCCAGATTTAACTTTTATACAGGAAGCCTTTGCTCACAAATGCAAGTTATACAAATGACATGCTTTACTATCTACTCACAAATCTGCAGTTCAACTCTTGGATGTGATTAGGTTTTTCATTTCTTTGGCTCTTAGATAATTGTAGGTATTTTCAGTACAGCTCTAAAGACTGATATTGTGAGACACACTATCTAAATTTCCTATCTAATGATGATGAACAGTTGAGGTTCCTAAACTATGCACATATTTGTTCTAGTGATAATAAAAAGACCTTTTAAGTGACAAAAGAAAAAATACCTGTAGACACCTACATATAGGTGACACTTATGCTTGCTCAGTCGCTCAGTTGTGTCTGACACTTTGTGACCCCATGGACTGTAGCCCGCCAGGCCCCTCTGTCCATGGGACTTTACAGGCAAGAATACTGGAGCGGGTTGCCATTCCTCCTCCAGGGGATCTTCTAGACACAGGAATTGAACCCACGTCTCCTGCATCTCCTGTATTGGCAGGTGGATTCTTTAACAATGAGTTCACCTGGAAAGTGTATGTGACACTTGGCAAGACAGCTTCGTTTTTCAGAGGAGTGACCAGAATTAGTAGCAAAACAGACTGTCAGTGAATTTATGATTATCCAAAGTCTCTGATTTCACTTATCTTCTAGACATATCCCTTTATTCTAAGCCTAATTTGAGCCCAAAGCAATTTATGATTTTGGCTTTAAAACTCTACATGAGAAATCTTCTCCCAAAGCATATCAACATAAAACATCCACATTGTGTTTGTGTGAACCTCCTGACCAGCAATTAAAATCCTGTCTAGAGCTCACTTTGTATTAGAGTTTTAATTTCTCCTTTAACAGATATTAATGGACTTCTACTCTTCCTTTCTCTTAGAACTATGTGTTACAAATATTGAAAAAGATAAGCAACTAAATTTTGGATCTGCACATGGCTTTATCTGACTTAACGTTTCTATTTGAGGTCATTCTACTAACAAAAAACAAACCTTTGAACTGTAAGGAGAAAAAGTTGTCAGTTTAATGAGCTTGTTCTGGAAAAACAAACCAGACAAAAGACTGAAAAGTTCTACTGCATTTCAATTTAAAAAAAAAAAAACTTTTGTGTATCAAAATAAAATGCAAGAAAAGATAACTCAATAGGAAAAAGTTTGGCAAAAGATGAAAACAGCATTTCACAGAAGAAACATCATAAATGGACAACAAAATACAAGAAAAGTTGCTTAACTTTATTTGTAAATAGGGAAATGCAAATTAAAGCTACAATGTAATGCCATTTCATATCTACCAGATATACAGAAATGTTAAGTACTGAATAAGGATACAGAATGACAAGAACTTGTACACCCTGCTGGTGGGACTGTATATTGGTTCAACCACATTCATAACTATGATAATAATAAAATTAGTGTGAGCACTCTTTCAATTGCTTCATATATGTTAAGTCATTTAATCACTTGCAAAATCACTTGGCATTATCTTATTAAGTTGATGGTTTGTCTCTGGAGACTCAGTCATTCCCCTTCTAGGTATGGCCCTAGAAGAAGTCTTGTAAGTACACGTCAGGAGACACACTAAGAATTTTTACAGCAACATAATTTGTTGTAGTAAGAAAAAAAAATGACAATTAAAATGTTCCAGGAGAGACTGCATAAGCAAATTTTGTTCAATTCATATTGAAAAAACAAAGGCCGCAAGATAGATGTCATTCACATAAAAATAAAAAACAAAGGCAGCAATGCCAAAAAATGTTCAAATAACCGTACAATTGCACTCATTTCACATGCTAGAAAGATTATGCTCAAAATCCTTCAAGTGAGGCTTCAGCAGTATGTGAACTGAGAACTTCCAGATGTACAAGCTGGATTTAAAAAAGGCAGAGGAGCCAGAGATCAAATTGCCAACATCCACTGGATCATAGAAAAAGCAAGGGAGTTCCAAAAAACATCTGCCTCTACTTCACTGACTGTGCTGAAGCCTTTGTGTGGATCACAACAAACTGTGCAAAATTCTTAAGGAGATGGGAATACCCGACTACCTTACCCAACTCCTGAGAAACCTGTATGCAGGTCAAGAAGCAACAGTTCAAACCAGACATGGACAAACAGACTGCTTCCAAACTGGGAAAGGAGCACGTCAAGGCTGTGTATTGTCTTATACTCTGCTTATTTAACTTATATGCAGAGCTGTTGTTGTTCAGTCCCTCAGTCGTGTCTGACTCTTTGTGATCCCATGGCCTGCAGCACACCAGGCTTCCCTGTCGTTCACCATCTCCCCAAGCTTGCTCAAACTCATCAGGCTTCCCTGTCGTTCATCATCTCCCCAAGCTAGCTCAAACTCATGTCCACTGAGTCGGTGATGCCATCCAACCAACTCGTCCTCTGTCGTCCCCTTCTCCTCCTGCCCTCAATCTTTCCTAGCATCAGGGTCTTTTCCAATGAGTCGGCTCTTCGCATTAGGTGGCCAAAGTATTAGAGCTTCACTTAGCATCAGTCCTTCTAAGGAATATTTAGGATTGATTTCCTTTAGGATTGACTGGCTTCATCTCCTTGCAGTCCAAGGGACTCTCAAGAGTCTTCTCCAACACCACAGTGCTCAAAAGCATCAAGTCTTCTTTATTGTCCAACTCTCCCATCCAAACATGACTACTGGAAAAACCATAGCTTCAGCTACATGGACCTTTATTGGCAAAGTAATGTCTCTGCTTTTTAATACACTGTCTAGGTTTGTCATAGCTTCTATGCAGAGAATATCATGCAAAATACCAGCCTGCATGAAGCTCAAGCTGGAATCAAGATTGCCAGGAGAAATACCAACAACCACAGATATGAAGATGATACCACTTTAATTGCAGAAAGTGAAGAGGAATTAAAGAGCCTCTTGATGAAAGTGAAAGAAGAGAGTGAAAAAATTGGCTTAAAGCTCAGCATTAAAAAACAAAGATCGTGGCATCCAGCCCATCACTTCATGGCTAATAGTTGGGGAAAAAGTGGAAACAGTGGCAGATTTTCTTTTCTTGGGCTCCAAAATCACTGCAGATGGTGACTGCAGCCATGAAATTAAAGGATGTTTGCTCCGTGGAAGAAAAGCTATGATCAACCTAGACAGCATATTAAAAAAGCAGAGATATCACTTTGCTGACAAAGGTCTGTCTAGTCAAAGCTATGGTTTTTCCAGTAGTCATGTATGGATGCGAGAGTTGGACATCCATGAAGAGTCCCAAAGGAATTATAAAAAACAAAGTCAGGGTTATTTTCTGGAATGCAGAGTAGGATATGAGATACTGAAAACATATGAAGGTTAAGTGGTGCTAGTTAATGTCCTTTTTTTAAAAGTTGTGTTAGTACAGACAATCTTTCTATTATTCTTTATGCTATATACATACACTGTGCATATCTGTATATTTGACATATTTCACAGGGTTCTTTATAAGAAAAATAAAAACATGGTCTTGATTTCATTATCGCTCTTGAATCACGAAGGGAAAGCACTCAAGGCCCCTTGAACTATACTGTGCATGCAAAAGACGCAGAATTTGGAGTATAGACAGAGCTGAGTTCTGAGAGCTGAGTTCACAATTCAAAATATTTCCTTCCCATATTCTCCTCCCAAGTTTTATGGAGGTGACTTTTCAATGAAAATACATAATGTAACAAGTATTTGTGATGGGTACTGTCAATTTTTCTTATCTTCTTGCCAGAAACTCTGCTGCAGCAAGTATTTGTCAGGTTGAAGAACTGACCAACCTGTGGTGCTGAAGTGGCCCTGCTCATTCCTTTTAGCAAACTCGCCCAAGAATTCAACTTTGCTGACTTTGTTCTTTCCTTGAGGGGAGGGAGTGCTGAGTGAGTTTTCTCCCTTGCATTTTACCAGTTTGTTAGCTGAGCAAGTCACCCAACCTGGCCTTGTTTTTCTCATTAGGAAAATGTTCATCATAAATGAAAATAATTACCTGTCTACTTCTCTTTCATCTATCAATCATTTGGAGCAGTGCTTAGCTTGCAGTCAGTCCTAAGGCTTAGTTATTGTTATTATATTGATACATTGGTCATATACAGACTTGGTTTTGAACAAAATACTACAGATGACAGCATCTGATTAAATTGTGGTTCATCTTGTGAACACAAAATGGATTTTTAACACTGGAAAAATAGTCCCAAATAAGCCAGATAGTGGAAAACTTGAGAATATTACAATTAAATTATTCTCAGCTTGTTACTTCTAAATAGTGAATTAATAGTTACAGAGATTGTGATTTATAATTCATTTTAGTATTTAAATTCACATCCAGTATCAAGATGCTAAAACAGTAACTCAAAGTTAAATTTATACTAGTTTATATAATGTTATGATGTGACCTTTCATTTGCTCTCCAAATTACACTTTGGAATGGGAACAGTGACTCACATCTTATAAATGAAGAAACCTAGGCTCAGAAGGATCCACTATCTTGGCAAATCTGGGGTAACCTTAAGCCTGGCAGCCTAGGGGCCTAACGCCACATCCAGGCCTCTTGCTACTCTAGTTATATATAAGCCTTTACATTGACTTCAGGCACTCTCCCTTGACTCACCACTTCTCTTACCACTATAGATATTAAACTTTAAAGTTACATACATATCTGATTGCAGCTGTATGAAAGGTAGAAATGCCCGGCTTGTTTTTGATTTAAAATAATTAATCACATACCAGTTATATATAAATCCCAATGAACCTATACTTGAGGTTATAAAAAGTTGAATAAAATAATTTCTACAACAATACTACAAATAGACTAGAAAGCTTGCAAATAAAGAGACTCTGAAAGGAATTATCTCAGTATGTAAAAAGCTAACGTTCACGCATTATTTCAAGTTTATATTTTTATTTCTTATTTCCTTTAATTTTAAAAATCTAGTGTTTTAATTATGAAAGCAATACAGTCTCAGAGCATTTGAAAAATGTAAAATTATACCCTGTGTAAAGCAAAAATTACCTATCATTCTACCCAGAAATAAATATAATTAAATATTTTAAATACCTCCCTCTCAATCAGAGATATGCCATATACATGTTTACTCATTAAATTATATAACATATGGTATATCTTTTCCCAGTATCATTATGTCATAAGCATTCCTTTTTTAAATTATCACATGAAGACCAAACAGAATTAAGTCCGGGGATGCTTATCACAGTCACCACGGATGGTGAGTTGAGGCTAGCCTGAATGCCTTCCAGGGCCAAGATGATGTCATCGATCACTTCAGTTGAAGACAAGAACATATTTCCTACCACCATTTAGTTAGGTGACTCCCCTTATAGGGAAAACTGTCCACAAGGAGCACATAAATAATGAAGCAGTTATTCTCCACTAAGTAACCCTAGGTAGCCTCATCTTGGAAAGATCCACAAAGATCTTGTGGATCAGATAAAGATCCACTGTCTGAGGGATAAATGACCTACAGATTCAGTTCAGTTCAGTTGAGTTGTTCAGTCATGTCCGACTCTGCGACCCCATGAATTGCAGCACGCCAGGCCTCCCTGTCTATCACCAACTCCCGGAGTTTACTCAAACTCATGCCCATCGAGTCAGTGATGCCATCCAGCCATCTCATCCTCTGTTGTCCCCTTCTCCTCCTGCCCCCAATCCCTCCTAGCACCAGGGTCTTTTCCAATGAGCAACTCTTCACATCAGGTGGCCAGAGTACTGGAGTTTCAGCTTCAGCATCAGTCCTTCCAATGAACACCCAGGACTGATCTCCTTTAGGATGGACTGGTTGGATCTCCTTGCAGTCCAAGGGACTCTCAAGAGTCTTCTCCAACACCACAGTTCAAAAGCATCAATTTTTCGGTGCTCAGCTTTCTTCACAGTCCAACTCTCACATCCATACATGGCCACTGGTAAAACCATAGCCTTGACTAGACAGACCTTTGTTGGCAAAGCAATGTCTTTGCTTTTTAATATGCTATCTAGGTTGGTCATAACTTTCCTTCCAAGGAGTAAGCGTCTTTTAATTTCATGGCTGCAATCACCATCTGCAGTGATTTTGGAGCTCGGAAAAATAAAGTCTGACACTGTTTCCACTGTCTCCCCATCTATTTGCCATGAAGTGATGGGACCAGATGCCATGATCTTAGTTTTCCGAATATTGAGCTTTAAGCCAACTTTTTCACTCTCCTCTTTCACTTTCATCAAGAGGCTCTTTAGTTCCTCTTCATTTTCTGCCATAAGGATGGTGTCATCTGCATATCTGATGTTATTGATATTTCTCCTGGCAATCTTGATTCCAGCTTGTGCTTCTTCCAGCCCAGCGTTTCTCATGATGTACTCTGCATATAAGTTAAATAAGCAGGGTGACAATACACAGCCTTGACGTACTCCTTTTCCTATTTGGAACCAGTCTGTTGGTCCATGTCCAGTTCTAACTGTTGTTTCCTGACCTGCATACAGGTTTCTCAAGAGGCTGGTCAGGTGCTCTGGTATTCCCATCTCTTTTAGAATTTTCCACAGTTTATTGTGATCCACATAGTCAATGACTTTGGCATAGTCAACAGTGCTTTTCTATATACTTGCAGTTCTGTGGCCACCCAGAAAGCGGCCAGAAGTGCAAGTGCCTTTGGAGGGAGGGAGGTTGATGTCTGACTTTCACATGAGGAGTGCAGTCCCAAAGGTACCCCTGGTGTCACTGGAAAAACAGCTTTGTTTACAGCCATTGCCCACCCAGCTGGGTCCTGCCTCGGTCAGAGAGCTCAGGTCATTAAGTGCTTCCAGCTCAGGGTTCTCAGTTCAGTTTGGGAGTTCGAGTTGAGTCCTTGTTTTTGGAGGGACTGTGTGAGTCCTGTTCTATTTGCCCATGCCACTGGTCACATGGCTTTTATACACTCCGTTGAGGGTTTGTAGTCTCTCTTGATAAATGAAGTAAGTGAAGTGGAGAGTGAAATGGTTCAGGTACAGTATCTGCACTCCAGTAAGAGAACTGGGGTCCTTCCGCATTGCTGCTCTGCCTGTTGTGGCCATAAACACATCTCAAGATGACAGTGGCCCCGTGCCTGGCAGAAGAGAGGAAGAAATGAAGCGAGAGAATGACATACTGATCATGTCCTGTGAAGATGGCTCTTAGAAGTTGCCATATGATATCTGTGCTCACAATCTTTTGGGCAGAAGTGAGTCATATGGTCACACTTGAATCTAAGAGAAATGAGGAATTGATGTTATTCTGAGTACCCAGATAAACATTGTATCATGGCAATCAGTTTAGTTCATTCAGTCACTCAGTCACGTCCGACTCTTTGTGACACCATGAACTCCAGCACGCCAGGCCTCCCTCTCCATCACCAACGCACAGAGTCCACCCAAACCCATGCCCATTGAGTTGGTGATGCCATCCCACCATCTCATCCTCTGTCGTCCCCTTCTCCTCGGGAGAATGATAAGTAGCAGTCTCTGTCTAACATGGGAAGAGTTGTGATTGAAATTATAAACCAGTCAGCAAAGGCAGCATTGTTAAGGATGTAACAACTACAGCAGAACCAGCTCTATTCAGCCACATTCCTATTTTAATAACTGGTTGGTATTTCAAATGGAAATAAAGCAACTTCCAAATCAAATGGGTGTCATTGACTTTAATAAACATTCAGATTTTATATTTAGGCTATGATATGATTCCATTATTCTTTCTGTGTGGTTTAAGTTGGTATCTTCATTGCCATGTGAGCTTTCTATAAAACACAAACTTTATGTTTTATTCTCTACCCTTACTTTGCTAACCAATAACTAGTCCCCTTTGAAAACAAGGAGAAATCAAAGATTATCTATCCATCCATCCTCCTGTCTCTGCTTTTCTCTTATTTTCTACTGATTTAAACTCTTTTGAAATGGTTTTCAGGAACCATTTTCCTTTAGGAAAAGAGGGAGGAGGATAAATTAGGCATAGGATAATCAGAAATAATAATACCAACACAGTACTTTGGTTGATACCTGTTTTTCCCCTTTCAGTAAAAAAAATGCTGATCATCATGTCTACATGTATGGAAATTACCAACATAAGTAGAGATGTTTACTCTATCTCAACAGGCTCATCTTTTTTTCTTTTTTCTCCCTTAGCTTGGGCTTATTTTTCTTGTCCTTCTACCAATGACTATTTGAATATGTCTTGTGTGAGAGATTTGCAGAATTAACATTTGGAAGAGCTTCAGATAAACTAAGAGGTGAACTGGTTTAAGCTTTTGGACCCTGACAGGTACACCTCTACTCCTTATAGCACAGATTCTCTGGTGCCAATCACAGAATCCACCTCATTCATGATATTAATTTTCCTCCTAGCTGCAATGTTAGAAAATCTCAAGTTCCCAATAAACATAAAGCATTTAGGAAGGTAGGACTATGAAGCAAAAATAAAACAGCATGAACAAAAATCCAACCAGTCTCTATCCAACAAGTCTTTTATCATTTCTGAAGAATTTTGATTTAAAAACTACATATCCAAATAAGTTATCTTCTTCATAGTTATACAGGGAAATTGAGGCTACCCTTGCTCAAAAATTTTTAGAACTTCTCTCTCAGATTTCCTTAAGGGCTTTTGGATAGTCTTAACAATCCTTAATAATGAGATATATACATTGTTTGAGCATGTGTTTGATTTTGGGAACAATCTGAACTTGAGACATACCTGATGATTAAGTTGTCTGAAGTGGTTTTAGTCACTGATCTAATAAATATGTACTAAGCTCCAATATCAGTAAACAAACACCAGCAATGTATGAAAAGTACACTTCCTACTCTCAAGATGCTTAATGTGCAAGAGGGCCACAAACAAGGGGCAAGGTGGCAGATTTTGAGTCTAATGTACTTCATTCTGTATGTTTCTGGTGTGTCCCCAGGGCCCTCTGTAGTCTTGTCCTGGGCATGTCTGGGAGTTTACTGGTCAGATCCCTTTGTACTCAAACTTTCCTGAGGAGATGGGTGGCAAGTAATAATTTATACACGTTTTATTTCGGCAAATGGAAATGAATGAATGGAAGGCAAATGTTAGAAACTCTCCACGTGTCTCAATCATGTGGAGTGATTGTCATTTCTGTTTTCTTAAATCAGTCTCTACCTCTCTTTCAGGACTTACAGCACAAAGTCTCAGACCAAAAAAATAAAACGTTCACTGACTTCTGAAGAAATGCTTAACACTGTTAAACTCAGTTTCTGCGCTTAAACTTTTATTTTTGTATGTGCAGGTGCTAAAAATTAAAAGATGGATAAAGGACTGATGGACGGGAGGGAGGGCTGCTTCTTCCTGAGCATATTTTTCTTTTATTTACTTTTGCCCTTTCAATTCTGCCTTTATTTTCATTTCTGCTAATGTCTTCTTTCTAAACATAGTTTTTGTTTTTTTTTTATTTGCTTTCACTTTTTAATTTCGCTTTTATTTTTCTTGTCATTCTGTGCTGGTCAGGATTTCTAAAGAATTTTGAATAGATGTGATAAACCATATCTTCTTCATTTTAAAGAGAATGCTTCTATTTCCCCATTAAGAATGACCTTTGCTGTTTTGTTTTTTTTTCCCCATAGATATTCACTATCCAGGAAAAGAAGCTCCTTTCTATTCCTGGTTTACTGAAGTTTTTATTTTTAAAATCATTGTCCTGATGGGGCCCTTCCAACATCTCTGTTCTCCTGTACTGTTTTTGGCCATACATTTTGTCGTCATACTAATGGCTTGCGTACACAACAAATCCGTGCCTCTGAACCGGGAAAGATGAAAAAGGGACTGGAAAAGGAACAAGAAGGGTTTCACTGGTTTTGAAATTGTTTAAAATTTTACAAATTTCTTAAAAAAATCTAGAGTAAACACCACAGCATGCTAATATTTATTCATTTTGGAAGACCAATAAATGTATTTTCTATCCCTTGTAACTTAAATTTTCAAAGTTAGTTTTCCAGAAAGAAAAGAAAGTGCTAATTAGCCTACTCTTGATAAGCTTTGATTAAACAACATATATAGAAGTAGAATTAGCCACTCCATGCTCTGAAATTCTATAGCCCTTTGCTGGTATGTCACATAATAGATTTCATTGTATTATAATTTTTTTCTATATCTTCTTTTTATGTAAACTGAATTGAAAGTCATTCAGTAGTGTCCAACTCTTTGTGACCCCATGGACTATAGTCCATAGAACTCTCCAGGCCAGAATCCTGGAGTGGGTAGCATTTCCCTTCTCCAGGGGATCTTCCCAACCCAGGGATCGAATCCAGGTCTCCCGCATTGCAGGCAGATTCTTTACCAGCTGAGCCACCATATTAAATACAAAATATGACTGGAGAAGGGCATGGCAACCCACTCCAGTATTCTTGCCTGGAGAATTCCATGGACAGAGGACTCTGGTGGGCTGCTGTCCATAGGGTCGCACAGAGTCAGACATGATTGAAGCAACTTAGCAGCAGCAGCAGTAATATGACTATCATTAAAAGAATTTACAGAGATATTGTTTTTACCTCTCACTATCTTACTAGGTCTTAAATTTCTCAAAAGCAGGGACAGTGTATTCATCTTTGTATTCCTGGGATCTGGCCAGTGTCTGGATGTTATTTTATTGCTCAAAGTATTATAATTCACAAGCACAAGGTTTGGAATGAGAAGATTAATTAAAGCCTTATGCTTAATATTTCTTCTGTCATTTTATGCCTTGTCTTGAAGGCATTTTAGGAGTGAGCTTTCTCTGCCGGATGGGAGGGGCAAGGACAGCTAGCGAGCTGCTCCATGCTTCCCTTCTCTGAGCACCCAACTAGACCGCATTTCCCACACCCTAGAAAGTAGGTGCTACCATGTGATTAAGTTCTCTCTAACGGAATGTAAACATAAGCTATGTGTGACATTTCCAGACACAGCCCACAAAACCTTCCCTGTATACTCCTTCCTGCTTTTCCCTGTTTATTTAAAACTTTCAGCCATTGTAGAATTTTACTCTTCCACAGAAACACAAGGGAAAGCCATTTACAGGAGAAATTACAACTTTTCATCATTTAACTATTCTATTTGGAAAATTCTTATCCAGGTCCTGGATTCTGTGCAATTATTCCCCATTTCTTTGCATTACTTTGAGATGCTGAGTTATTTAACTAAAATATAATGCATCCTTCAATGTTTAAAAAGACATTTTACATATATATGTACATATATGCATATATATGTGCAAAACCATGGAAGACTGAAACATTAACATCTTATATGTCATTAAATAATGATACAAAAATGACAGCCAAAATATTAGACTCCTTAAATATTTTAAAATTCTTATTAACTTAAAACATTAAATTTTTGAGCCACTGAAAGTGAACTGCGTCACAAAAATTCTTACCACAGTAAGTCTTCTATATGCGAACATTCAAGTTGCAAACTTTTAAAAAAGCGAACATGTATTACATCAGCATAGGCGTGAGTGAAGTTGCAGCTTGCCCTCCGTCTCCTCCTGTGGATGCTCCTTCAGATCCACCGTCTCCCAGCTCCTCCTCCTCGTCAGCAACGCAGCTCACCGGTTCACCTGACACCAGCCCCGCATGCCAGCCGTCATGATGGACGACTGTGCTTCTCAAGGTACTACAGTATGTTAAAAATGGCTTCTTTATGTCTTGCCTTTAGGTATTATTTGTGTGAAAGTATTATAATCCTGTTACAGTACAGTACCATACAGCAGATTGTGTTAGTTAGGGACCTGTGCTCTGGGCCTAGTCGCTCAGTGGTGCCTGGCTCTTTTTGACCCCATGGCCGCCAGGCTCTATCCATGGGCTTCTCCAGGCAAGAATACTGGCGTGGATTGCCATGCTCTCCTCCAGGGGATCTTCCCAGCCCAGGAATCAAACCCACGTCTGCCACACTGCAGGCGAATTCTTTACCGTTTGAGCCACTGGGAAGCCCAAGAACACTGGAGTGGGTAGCCCAGGCAAACTCTGCTGGACTTACGAACCAGCTGGAGTTACAAATGCACTCTCAGAATGGAACCTGATAGTATGTAGGGGGCTTACCGTATTATACAAGGAATACCCTATTCTAACATTGACTTAAGTTATTACTTTAAAAGATACAAGGTGCTATCATCATCCGTTAAAGTAAAAACTCGATGAGATAAACAACACAGGACAACTATATGCTAATATTGTGAACCATGACTCATTACATATTTTATTCAAAGCTTAATTAATAAATACTTCTTCTTGCTAAGACAGCTTTTATTGTCACTAGGTGCTATTGATTTTTGAGAAACAGAGCCGCTCCACACTGAATCCACTGGTCTTGGCTGCCCCCACATGGAATGTTGATATTGATCACCACACGATCCCTTTCAGCGCTTGTGTAAACAGGCAAAGATATGCACTCATCAGGAGAATACGGGCCATATGCAGCCTGTTTAAAAGAATTAATTTTGTTTTAAAATACAGCAATATACCGTGTTGAAGCAGATCATTAGATAACCAGAGATATAAACATAAAACCCTCCCAAATAACACGATATATTTAACATGTTATTATAAAATGTTTAAAATAAAGATTAGCATAATAAACCCCATCATTCAGCTGCAACAATGATCAACTCATTGTATTTCATTTACAACCTTCCCCCAGCAACAATTTTATTACAGTATTTTGAACCAAATCCTACACAAAAAATTTCACCTTAAATATTAAAATATACTTCTATAAATAAAATATAATCACAATATTATCACATAAAAATATTAACAATAATTCCTTAATATCATCTTATATCCATTATCTCATTACCCCATACTTTTAAAAAGATTTTTTTCTAAGAACAGCAGTTCAAATAGAGCCTTCATTTTGCGGTTTGCTATGTCTCTTACACCTCCTAAATTTACAGGTTTCCCCTCCTTTATTCTTTGCAATTTGTTTGCTAGAGTACTATACCAAAGAGTTTCCCAACTTCTAACTTTTGTTGGCTACATCCCCATGGTATCTTGTTCTTTTGTTCTCTTTATTCTTGTAAAGGGGATCTGGAGGAGAGTTCAGATTCAGATTAAATTTTTGGTAAAAACACTGCATAGGTAGCAGTGTATACTTCAATCAAGAAGCAAATAGTGTGGCTGTCTCTCCTTTTATTTTTTATTGAAGGATAATTGCTTTACACACTTTTGCTGTTTTCTATCAAACCTCAACATGAATCAGCCACAGGTATACATATGTCCCTTCCCTCTTCAAACTTTCTTGCATCTTCCTCCCCATCCAACCCCTCTAGGTTGATACAGAGCCCCTGTTTGAGTTCCCTGAAACATTAAGCAAATTCCCGTAGATACTAGGTGCCATTGATGATTATATAAATCTTGTTTATATTTAAGATTACAAAATGATGATCTAATTACATTATTTCTTCTTCATTTCCAGACAGAAACGTATATATAAAGAGGAAATTCCACTTATTAATCATATGATTGCCATGAGGGAGGAAAGGCTAGATAAATGCTATCGAATTTCCCTTTACTTATGTGCTTTTACAACAATGATTTTTTCTCCTGTTATACTGAAAAGGTGATCAGTGACCATCTATTTTTGAAGTATCATTATAAACTGGTAGATTTAAACCCATTCAATGTGTTTCAATGTAATGTAATCACTATTTTACTGGTGTTCAAATAGTCAATCTTTGGGCAGTGGGAACTCATTAATTTGGCCCCTGAGGGTTCTGTTTCTACATGTATCTAATCTTAGGAAGCATCCCTAGGGCCATAGGAAGCATCACAACGGACAAAGCTAGTGGAGGTGATGGAATTCCAGTTGAGCTATTCCAAGTCCTAAAAGATGATACTGTGAAAGCGCTGCACTCAGTTCAATTCAGTTCAGTCGCTCAGTCGTGTCCGACTCTTTGCGACCCTATGAACTGCAGCATGCCAGGCCTCCCTGTCTATCACCAACGCCCGGAGTCCACCCAAACCCTTGTCCATTGAGTCGGTGAAGCCATCCAACCATCTCATCCTCTGTCATCCCCTTCTCCTCCTGCCCTCAATCTTTCTCAGCATCAGGGTCTTTCCACTGAGTCAGCTCTTCGCATCAGGTGGCCAAAGTATTGGAGTTTCAGCTTCAATATCAGTCCTTCCAATGAACACCCAGGACTGATCTCCTTTAGGATGGACTGGTTGGATCTCCTTGCAGTCCAAGGGACTCTCAAGAGTCTTCTCCAACACCACAATTCAAAAGCATCAATTCTTCAGCACTCAGCTTTCTTTATAGTCCAACTCTCACATCCATACAAGCCTTGATTAGACGGACCTTTGTTGGCAAAGTAATATCTCTGCTTTTTAATATGCTGTCTAGGTTGGTCGTAACTTTCCTTCCAAGGAGTAAGCGTCTTTTAATTTCACTGCTGCAATCACCATCTGCAGTGATTTTGGAGCTCAGAAAAATAAAGTCAGCCACTGTTTCCCCATCTATTTGCCATGAAGTGATGGGACTGGATGCCATGATCGTAGTTTTCTGAGTGTTGAGCTTTAAGCCAACTTTTTCACTCTCCTCTTTTCACTTTCATCAAGAGGCTCTTTGGTTCCTCTTCACTTTCTGCCACAAGGGTGGTGTCATCTGCATATCTGAGGTTACTGATATTTCTTCCGGCAATCCTGATTCCAGGCTTGTGCTTCTTCCAGCACGGCATTTCTCATGATGTACTCTGCATGTAAGGTAAATAAGCAGGGTGACAATATACAGGCTTGATCTACTCCTTTCCCTATTTGGAACCAGTCTGTTGTTCCATGTCCAGTTCTAACTGTTGCTTCCTGACCTGCATACAGGTTTCTCAAGAGGCAGGTCAGGTGGTCTGGTATGCCCATCTCTTTCAAGTCCTAAAAGATGATGCTGTGAAAGTGCTGCACTCAACATGCCAGGAAATTTGGAAAACTCAGCAGTGGCCAAGGGACTGGAAACATCAATTTTCATTCCAATCCCAAAGAAAGGCAATTCCAAAGGATGTTCAAACTCCTGCACAATCCATTCATCTCACACACTAGCAAAGTAATGCTCAAAATTCTCCAAGTGAGGCTTCAACAGTATGTGAACCGAGAACGTCCAGATGGTCAAGCTGGATTTAGAAAAGGCAGAGGAACCAGAGATCAAACTGAAAACATCCGTCGGATCATAGAAAAAATAAGAGAGTTCCAGAAAAACATCTACTTCTGCTTTATTGAGTACACCAAAGCCTTTGACTGTGTGGTGATGGGAATATCAGATCACCTGACCTGCCTCCTGAGAAATCTGTATGCAGGTCAGGAAACAACAGTTATAACAGGACATAGAATAACAGAATGGTTCCAAATGGAAAAGGAGTACGTCAAGGCTGTATACTGTCACCCTGCTTATTTAACTTATATGCAGAATACATCATGAGAAATGCCGGGCTGGATGAAGCACAAGCTGGAATCATGATCACCAGGAGACATATCAATAACCTCATATATGAAGATGACATCACCCTTATGGCAGAAAGCGAAGAAGAACTAAAGAGCCTCTTGATGAAAGTGAAAGAGGAGAGTGAAAATGCTGGCTTAAAAGTCAACATTCAAAAAAAAGAAGATCATATCATCCAGTCCCATCACTTCATGGCAAATAGATGGGGAAACAATGGAAACAGTGAGAGACTTTATTTTCCTGGGCTGCAAAATCACTGCAGATGGTGACTGCAGCCATGAAATTAAGAAGAAAAGCTATGACCAACCTAGACAGCATATTAAAAAACAGAGACATTACTTTGCCAACAAAGGTCCGTCTAGTCAAAGAATTGCTGCTTTTGAAACGTGGTGTTGGAGAAGATTCTTGAGAGTCCCTTGAACTACAAGTAGATCAAATCAATCAATTCTAAAGGAAGTAAGTCCTGAATATTTATTGGAAGGACTTATTGATGAAGCTGAAGCTACAATACTTAGGCCATCTAATGCGAAGTACTGACTCACTGGAAAAGACCTTGATGCTGGGAAAGATTAAAGGCAGGAGCAGAAGGGGATAACAGAGGATGAGATGGTTGATGGCATCACCAACTCGATGGACATGAGTTTGAGCAAGGTCCGGGAGTTGGTGATGGATAGAGAAGCCTGGTGTGCTGCAGTCCATGCGGTCGCAAAGAGTCAGGCACGACTGCATGACCTAACTGACTCACTTATGTCCCTAGTCATCTTTAAAAGCTTTGTTTCTTTCTAGTGTCTCAAGATGCTGTAAATTCATCTTATTTATCTGCTGTCTCATAAATAAAGGACAGTCATTACTCTGAGGATCCTCAGATTCTTTAATGAAAAAATGGTGCCGGCATGCATGTTCATTTGCTAAGTCCTGTCTAACTCTTTGTGACACCATAGACTATAGCCAGGCTCATCTGGCCATAAGATTTTTTCCAGGCAGGAATACTGGAGTTGGCTGCCATTTCCTCCTCCAGGGGATCCTCCAGACCCAGGGATCATACCTGCATCTCCTGCATTAGCAGGTGATTCTTTACTATTGAGCCACCTGGGATGGTACCAGGGACCACAGTCTGGGTGCTAGAAATGATCTATCGTTTTCCTTCTAGGATTTTTCAGTGACTGACGCTCAGAAATATGTATTTTTTTAAAGAAAATCATCAGAAGTTCATAATAATTCCAGTTCAAATTTAGGATTAATGTTATTTATTGAATTTACATAACTTTACTTAAAGTATGGATTATGTTTTAGAGTTAGAATGAAACATAAGACAAAGTTGGACTCATTCTAGAATTTTACAAATGATAAATTAGAAACTTACGGAGAATTTTTCACAGTAACTTAGTTAAGCAAGTGGCAAAGCTGTCATAGGTAGTACACTTGAAAAAAAAAATTGGCATTTGAATATTAGCTTGTCTAGGAGCTCCTGACCCCACAGTGTAGATTATTCTCTGAGTATCAGTTTCCCTGTCATGAAAGGGACACAAGCAACACTTGAATCCAATGATGTATTTAGGAGTTGAAAGTATTATTTATCCACATATCTCCAAATCTTAGAACTACATATGCATACATTTTAATTCTTACTAATTCTAAAATCAATTTAAGAAAAGTCCCAGCTTTTTACCATTTGCTACATGTCATGGATGGTGCTAGGATAGAGAAATAAAAATATTTTTTTGCTTCATGAAAAAATTTAAAACATTCTGTTTTTAAGAAGAGTGGTATTATATGGAATTTTGATTATCTTTTCCAAGCCTCATCTCTATTCCTCAAACAAACATGAAAATAATGTTCTAACTTTTCTATGTCCTTGATACAAATCAGTTAAGTCCCTTTAAAACTCATTCATTCCCAAACAATAACATGAGAAATTTACATGAGAAAATGTATTCTTTATGAAGAATCATTATCTAAATAGAAAAAAAAAGACCATCTGCCTTGAATCTTTCTAATTTTTTTTCTCTTATGTTTGTATTGATGATTCTGTCAGTTACTCATCCACTCATTTACCAGCATTTATGTGCTAACGTTGTCCCTGGAATTATAAAGGTTAAGAATTTCAATATATATTCAAATAGGGAAAATAATAATCATCTGTGAAACTTAAAATTTAGTTTAGGAAACAGTATACACATCAAATATTTAGAATGCAACTTCTAGAAAAATTTGTACTTTACAAAATCAAAGTAAACTACTACTTTGGGATATATTAACCTAACAAGGATTAATGGACAGAATGAATCCTGAGTGGGGCCTCAGAAAAAATATGGAACTTGGAGTAAAGAGAATTTTCAACCATTATCAGTCACTGCCTCATCTCTTCCCTCTTTTCCAATTCTGCTTAAATGGCAAAGCTTTAAGATTCAGAAATTCCTGTAATTTTCATAACACCTTAGCTGTTCCTAAAGTTAGTAACCTAGTGCAGACTTTCTTTTGGTATTGCCTTTAAATTATTCAGCAAAGAGCAGACAAACATTACATATTTGTTGAACTGAAATGATGTGAATCTTTGAATGTCTATTTATAATCCCAGGAAATGTCTTAAATTATCTTTCTCTGCCACCCTATATTTGCTTTGCTTCACCTAACTTCTATGGTCAAAAATGAAAATAAAACATCACATTGAAATGTTTTATAATGCTATCACTTTCTATTCAGAAGATTTCTCTATATCTCTTCATTTTAACACCAAGCAATTTTCTCTTTAAATCAAGAATCTAAGAATAATGCAAAACTGATTCTTTGAATATTCACTATTAATTTACTAGTGTTTGTATATATTTCCAAATCCTTCCAAACTTGCTGTTGGTTGTAGGCTTTATGTTTAAGTGAGGTGAGGGTACAAATCTCCCCAGCAAAAACCTACAGTGTTTTAAAAGCAAAGTACCACAGTTGCTTCTTAACATTTAACTTCTCAAAATCTTGTAAATGGTAAATGTTAAAACCTCCTGTAAAAAAGTTAAATGGACTTGCTCTCAGGTAACCAATAAATAAATGATCAAAGTAATAGAGCTAAGTGCTTTGTCATTCTCACTAAGCATATCTTATGCAGACAGAAGTTTCATAAATATTGTTAACTGAATTAAATTCTGATGGCACAACTCCCTCCTTAATATGTTTATCTTAATAGAAAAAGCATAAGACCCTGCTGGGCAGAAATATTTGGATGAAACTAAAATTTTATTAATTATTAATAAACATACTAAGAGCTCAATGTAAAAAAAGATATATTAGAAGGACTTCAAATATTTCATATTATATTACATAAACAAGTTAGTTTTAAATTATTAAAATTAAACATATAAAAACCTATATATTGTGATTACGCACACTCATGCCTAGGCCCCAGGGAAAGTGACTTAAAAGTATATATGTACTGCAAATAGAAGGCAGCAGGCTAACAACACTGCTTTCACAGTAAGTCCTTAAGAAAAAAATGTCACATAGGAAAAAATAGTAATTAAATACTTACTATTTTTAAATCAGAGTATATAAAAGGCAGAGTTTTCAGCATATATAATTTCATACTGTGAGTGGCATGTGTAATCATTTTATAGTCTTAATTTCCCTGGGAATGAAATTGTTTCTAAAGTTGAACTGTCAGTTGTGACACCTCTTGGAAGGTATAGGCCTGTGGGGTTCAGGCTGGTCCAGAATTTCTATGTTACTGTGGGGCTGACAGACCCTAAGTAATGCTCTTCACTGGAAAAATAGATCAAAGGCAAACTGACTTCCTATTGAATGTAAGAACAGGGCATTATAAAGACTGACCTACCTCAAAAGGTAGTATTTCCCTAACTGTTACGTGGAACACTAGATCCTGACGGAGGTGGGGTGCAGGTGCAGGAAAAGGGTTGTATGTTAGGAAACTTTTGGGAATTCTCAGTTTTTAACATTCTCAAAAACACCATGAATTTCTAAATTTAAATTTGCATACTGAACAGATTTTTTGAGAACCATTATGGAAAAATGCAGTGTAGAACACTTTGGAGAAAGTGAATGCTTTTTTGGGTAAAACCCCTTAGGGGAATCTTAATTTGGACCTATGTTAATTTAACCCCCTGTACTGAGCTGGAACTGGAAGAACCTTAAGAATCTGCATCATGAATGAATGAATGCATAAATGAACCATGTGAGTGTAGGTTATATTACTTGCTGAACATAGATAATGGTAAACAAACACTAGGAAAATAGCACCAGCATTTTACTACCTTTTAATTCTTTTGGACATTCCTAATTAGAATTTTATTAACTGACAAAGTACATTACATATAACAGAAGCAATAGTAAACCTCCCATTTTCCTCAATAAAAGTCTTAAGAATTAGCTGTTCATATCCTTTGTTATGTATTACCACGTAAGTTCTTTGGTCTTCCACAACCTAAAATGCTCTTTTAAAATGTAAATACCATGTACCTCACAGCAATGCTGTGCATGACTGGGTTACTGGGCATGTTTCTGCTGAAATAAAGCTATTCAGGACTTTTAGATGTCAGATGCATGTGTGCATGCATGCTCAGTGCTGTCCAACTCTTTGTGACCCTATGGACTGCAGTCCCTCTTTCCATGGGATTCTCCAGGCAAGAATACTGGAGAGAGTTGCCTTGCCCTCCTCCAGGAGATCTTCCCAAACAAGGGATCAAACCTGCATCTCTTGTGGAACCTGCACTGCGGGCGGATTCTTTACTGCTAAGCCACTGGGGAAGCCCTTCTTTCTCCTTAGGTATCAGACAATATGATGCAAATAACTTATGGAATAACCTTATTCAGGCCCAAAAGGAATTAGTCACCAAAGTTCTGAACTCCGTTATTTTATCTCAGCTTACTAAATGATTCTGCACTTTCTGCAATAAAGTAGCTGTAAGTGGAAAAGGAGCTCATTCACTTGTTTACGTAAGCTGATGTTGATGCCTCCTTCGATTTTATGTTGGTTCCTACCCTCTTGGTAAAAATGCATTAAAATATAATGATCCCCACCAAATTCTGTAACGCTTATTAAAGACAGCTATAGCTGGCATAAAAAATCATTTCTTGAACAAAATAATACTTAACTCAAGCAGAAGTTGGAGAGTTTGACAGTTTATACAGAGTCAGCAAACTTTTCCATAAAAGGCCAGATAGTAAATAATTTCAGGATTTATGGGCTTTATGTCTTGGATGTAACTGTATCTTTAACTCTGCTGCAGAAGTCTGAAAGCATCTACACAAATGAGCAGACCTGTTTTCCACACAAAATTTTCTTCATGGACACCAAAATTCACTTTAATTCTTTTCATTTATCTTTTACATGTCATTAAAATACTATCCTTCTGAGTTTTTCATTTATTTAAAAAGATACGAGTCATTCATGATCACTTTACTGTGGGCTGCACAAAAATAAGCAGTGTACTGGATTTGGCCTGTGGACTGTAGTTTCCTAAGTGCTAGTTTATACTATAGGTTGACTCAGTATCAGGCCCAAGATTTAAGAGAGATAACCTGAATTTGAAACTTAGTTGCCTACCTTGATCAAGTTACACAGTCTTTTATTTATTTATTTATTTATTTATTTATTTATTTTTTTTTCATTTATTTTTATTAGTTGGAGGCTAATTACTTCACAACATTTCAGTGGGTTTTGTCATACATTGACATGAATCAGCCATGGAGTTACATGTATTCCCCATCCCGATCCCCCCTCCCACCTCCCTCTCCACCCGATTCCTCTGGGTCTTCCCAGTGCACCAGGCCCGATTACTTGTCTCATGCATCCCACCTGGGCTGGTGATCTGTTTCACTATAGATAATATACATGCTGTTCTTTTGAAACATCCCACCCTCGCCTTCTCCCACAGAGTCCAAAAGTCTGTTCTGTACATCTGGCTACACAGTCTTTTAAACTTAAGTTTTCTGAGTTTAGATGGAGGTAATAACATTTTTAATGTTTTTAAATGTTTTTATAACAATATTTTCCTATTTCAGTATTTCCTATTTCAAATATTTTTGGAAGGCCTAACTATCTTATATTCTAAACATTCTGTACAGTGTTTGACACATAATCAATACAGACAAATATTCATTGCTATTATTCAAACACTAATGCTACTATAGGGGGGCCCATAACAAATCACTTAATTGACCAGATTTGCAGTTTCTTCCTCAGCAAAACATAGAGAAAAACTGCTCTATGAAACTCAGAGGATTACTGTGAAAACATATGTGATCGTATTTCACTCTATGTCAGTCTTCAGTTCTCTCAATGCTAGACCAATTCTCTAAAACTAAAACTGACCTTACCACACACCTGTTCTGAATTCTTAATGACCTTCTACTGATCATAAGGACAGGCTCAACTCCTTGGCACAGGCTCCAAGGCTTGTCATACTTGGACTCAGCCTTTTTCCCTGACTATATTCCCCATCACTCTTCAGTTTGAACCATTTCAGTACATTCCAGATGTACTATACTTGCAGTTCCTACAATAACCTAAATTCTTTTCATATCTCCACGCATTCAAAACTATGTCCCCTTACAATGGAATGCCTTGGTCCTACCATTTTTGAATTTGCCCTTGAACTTCTCATACTTCTACTGTGAATACAGTTTTGGGAAGACTCTTCCTTTCCCTGTGAGATCATTGGACTTTCCCTCCTCTGCTTACACATGATAGAGCTGAGGTCTCCTTCATCTGCCAAAACGTTTTGTGTAATCCTCCATAACTGTACTTCTGTAACTCTAAACTGCAATAGTTTCTCTTCCTCTTTGTCTATACCCAATAGAAGACTCTTTGAAGGAAGAAATGTATTTTGTTACCCCAATTTTCAGAATATGGTATATAATAGGAACTTAAGTACTGAATGATGATTGAAAGCAGTTGGTGTACTATAAAGTACATATGAAATAATCATTATCATACTATTATAAAAGCATTTTAAAATGTTCCCATCAGGATGAGTCAGACTTACCATGTGTACTAAGTAAGTAAGTTAGTACTTACCCTGCTGAGCACGTCACAGACAGAGGGCCTCAACACGGTTCTATAGAAAACATCAGTCTCCACTTTCAAATGAGGCTCACTGAGACTAGGTAACTAGCCCCAAACCACCCAGATCGTAAGTATGAGAGCTGGGAATGGGATTTAGTCTGTTAGACTCCAAAATTTTGTGTTCTGAAACATTGAGCAACAAGCCTCATATTCTCTCTCCCCTTAGTTGATCCAGGAGAGGCAGTCAAACAGTAAGGTTATATGGGAAGATGGGCCTCACTTAAGGAAGTGGGGGAAAAAGAGGTGGGGAAGCACCTTAAATCTTTCCATATGTGTCAGGAAAAAGTGCAAAAGCCTTGGGGGAAATCCCTTTTATAAAAACAATAAATTCGTCTTATCTCTCAATAATATCTTTTATTGACTATGCAAATTCATTTTCTCTGTCTTTACATGAGCTATTTTTCAAATTATTTTTAGATTTCCATTTCAGTCCTGTTTTTTTAATGTATGTAAATAAAATTGTATAGAAATGATACTCAGAGCAAAATGTTGTAGAAGGATAAATTCCAAGTCTTACAATGTTATGTTGCTTTTTATACAGCCCAGTACAACACTGCATTTTTGATTTGCATTCCGTTTATGGTCAGTTATGTGGGTACTGCTGAGGTCATTCTCTTCTGCATTTACGCCTACTCAGGTATTCTCCATTCTCTCTATTTTTATTGCTGGAGTTTCTCAATAAATGAGGAGAAGTCAATGACACCCCACTCCAGTACTCTTGCCTGGAAAATCCCATGGACGGAGGAGCCTGGTAGGCTGCAGTCCATGGGGTCACTAAGAGTCGGACACGACTGAGCGACTTCACTTTCACTTCTCACTTTCATGCATTGGAGAAGGAAATGGCAACCCACTCCAGTGTTCTTGCCTGGAGAAGCCCAGGGACGGGGCAGCCTAGTGGGCTGTCATCTATGGGGTCACACAGAGTCAGACACGACTGAAGTGACTTAGCACCGTAAGCGAACCAGTTTATACATGTCCTACTTACCTCCTCATCAAGGTCACTATATGGCTTCTAATTTTGTTTGCCAAAGAATTAACACTTTACATAATTAAAAAACTGGCATCATATCAACTTTATATGTTATCCTAACCTTAACTTTTATATGTAACTTCCAATCTGGTTCATACACCTAATGTGTGTATAATCCTTAGTTGTTTGATATACCAATTTCTTACATGAATCAATAGCTTGATAGAAATAAAATAATTTCACCTTCTCTCATTTCATAAGAGAAACTGAAGCTTATACGGCAGGGGGAAATGGAGAGTTTCTCAGAAATGTATGTTCTTTTAGGTCAGAGGATGCTCTTATATAACTCTGAGCAGTAACTGCTGTAGTTTTATTAGTTTCTATTTTAAAATACATATTCTGATTTTTATTTTTTACTTTACAAAAGGAATTACAATAATTGGAAAATTCAATGAAATATTTCCCAACTAGAAAATTATTTTTTCTTATAGTAAATGGTATAAGAAATTGTTTTGTTGGTGACTATATATACAATCAGAACTTTAAGCTTACATGTATTCATACTTACATTTAAAAATTCTATTGTTAAGTAAAAGTTACACACTTCATCTACAAATATGTCCTATTTTAAAGACAAATATCCCTCACATTCCATTGTTAAAAGATCTTTCAAAAATTGAAGATTTTAAAAGGGAAAGTGCAAGTCGCGCAGTTGTGTCTGACTCTTTCGGACCGCATGACTACACAGTCCATGGAATTCTCCAGGCAAGAATAGTGGCATGGGTAGCCTTTCCCTTCTCCAGGGGATCTTCCCAACCCAGGCATCAAATCCAGGTCTCCCACATTACAGATGGATTCTTTCTTTACAAGCTGAGCCACAGGGGAAGCCCCTTAAAAGGGAAAAGTTAACTAAGTAAGTCTCTGTCAAGAAGTTTTCTTCATTTGCTGATCAGGAGCATAATGACATGGCATGATATAAAAGCCAGATGAGTATTAATATTCTGTTGCTTTCGATTTCTGCATGCTTAGCTATGTGAACACACATTTAAGTTATGTGACCACATATTTCCTCATTTAAGCTATGTGAACACATTTCCACATTTGAAAATAGGAATAATAATATCCACCTTGCAGGGCTACTCAGAAAAGTAAAGTATATAAAGCATTTAGCACATTGCTGAAAATAACAGGAACACTGGTAGTTCATACAACCATTTAGCATTCTTTTATTAGACTAAAACCTATTTAGAAATTAAAATTATGATGTTATTCTTTTCATAACAAAATAAAGGCTTTAAAATGTCCTATCAGTTCAGTTCAGTCGCTCAGTCATGTCCGACTCTTTGCAACCCCATGGACTGCAGCATACCAGGCCTCCCTGTCCATCATCAACTCCTGGAGCTTACTCAAAATCATGTCCCTTGAGTCGGTGATGCCATCCAACCATCTCACACTCTGTCGTCCCCTTCTCCTCCCGCCTTCAATCTTTCCCAGCATCAGGATCTTTTCAAATGAGTCACCACTTCATCACAGGTGGCCAAAGTACTGAAGTTTCAGCTTGACCATCAGTCCTTCCAATGAATATTCAGGACTGATTTCTTTTAGGATGGACTGGTTTGATCTCCGTGCAGTCCAAGGGACCCTTAAGAGTCTTCTCCAACACCACAGTTCAAAAGCAGCAATTCTGCAGCACTCAGCTTTCTCTTTAGTCGAATTCTCACATCCATATATGACTACTGGAAAAACCATATCCTTGACTAGACAGACATTTGTTGGCAAAGTAATGTCTCTGCTTTTTAATATGCTGTAGGTTGGTTACAGCTTTTCTTCCAAGGAGAAAGTGTCTTTTAATTTCATGGCTGCAGTCACTATCTGAACTGATTTTGGAGCCCAGAAAAATAAAGTCAGCCATTGTTTCCACTGTTTACCCATCTATTTGCCATGAAGTGATGGAACCAGATGTCATGATCTTAGTTTTCTGAATGTTGAGTTTTAAGCTAACTCTTTGACTCTCCTCTTTCACTTTCAACAAGAGGCTCTTAGTTCCTCTTCACTTTCTGCCATAAGGTGTCATCTGCATATCTGAGGTTATTGATATGTCTCCTGGCAATCTTGATTCCAGCTTGTGCTTCATCCATTCTCATGATGTACTTACTCTGCATATTAAGTTAAATAAGCAAGGTGACAATATACAGCCTTGGTGTACTCCTTTCCCAGTTTGGAACCAGTCTGTTGTTCCATGTTCAGTTCTAATTGTTGCTTCTTGACCTGCATACAAGATTTATCAGGAGGCAGATCAGGTGGTCTCCTATTCCCATCTCTTTAAGAGTTTTCCACAGTTTGTTGTGATCCACACAGTCAAAGGTTTGGCATAGTCAATAAAGCAGAAGTAGATGATTTTATGGAACTTTCTCGCTTTTTCGGTGATCCAATGGATGCTGGCAATTTTATCTCTGGTTCCTCTGCCTTTTCTAAATTCAGCTTGAACATCTGGACGTTCATGTTTCACACACTGCTGAAGCCTGCCTTGGAGAATTTTGAGCATTACTTTGCTAGCATGTGAGATGAGTGCAATTATGTGGTAGTTTGAACATTCTTTGCATTGCCTTTCTTTGGGATTGGAATGAAAATTGACCTTTCCAGTCCTGTGGCCACTGCTGAGTTTTCCAAATTTGCTGGCATATTGAGTGCAGCACTTTCACAGCATCATCTCTTAGGATTTGAAATAGCTCAACTGGCATTCTATCACCTCCTTTAGCTTTGTTCATACTGATGCTTCCTAAGGCCCACTTGACTTCGCATTCCAGGATGTCTGGTTCTAGGTGAGTGATCACACTATCATGGTTACCTGGGTCATAGAGATTTTTTGCATAGTTCTTCTGTGTATTCTTGCCACCTCTTCTGAATATCTTCTGCTTCTGTTGGGCCCATCCCATTTCTGTAATTTATTGTGCCCATCTTTGTATGAAATATTCCCGTGGTATCTCTAATTTTCTTGACGAGATCTCTAGTCTTTCCATTCTATTGTTTTCCTCTATTTCTTTCCATTGATCACTGAGGAAGACTTTCTTATCTCTCCTTGCTATTCTTTGGAACTCTGCATTCAAATGGGTATATCTTTCCTTTTCTTCTTTGCCTTTCATTTCTCTTCTTGTCTCAGCTATTTGTAAGGTCTCTTCAGATAACCATTTTGCCTTTTTGTATTTCTTTTCTTGGTGATGGTCTTGATCACTGTCTCCTGTACAATGTCACAAACCTCCACCCATAGTTCTCAGGCACACTGTCTGTTTCTCACTTCCACTGTAAAATCATAAGGGATTTATTTAGGTCATCCCTGAATGGTCTAGTGGTTTTCCATACTTTCATCAAATTAAGTCTGAATTTGGCACTAAGAAGTTCATGATCTGAGCCACAGTCAGTTCCTGGTTTTGTTTTTGCTGACTGTATAGAGCTTCTCCATCTTTGGCTGCAAAGAATATAATCAATCTGATTTTGGTGTTGACCATCTGGTGATGTCCATGTGTAGAGTCTTTTCTTGTGTTGTTGGAAGAGGGTGTTTGCCATGACCAGTGTGTTCTCTTGGCAAAACTCTATTAGCCTTTGCCCTGCTTCATTCTGTACTCCAAGGCCAAATTTGCCTGTTACTCAACACATTTTTTGACTTCCTACTTTTGCATTCCTGTTCCCTATAATGACTGTGGGCAAGAATCCCTTAGAAGAATTGAGTAGCCATCATAGTCAAGAAGTGTCCGAAATGTAGTACTTGGAAGCAATCTCAAAAACAACAGAATGATCTCTATTCATTTCCAAGGCAAACCATTCAATATCACAGTAATCCAAGTCTATGCCCTGACCGGTAATACTGAAGAAGCTCAAGTTGGAACGGTTCTATGAGGACCTACAAGATCTTCTAGAACTAACACCTCCCTCAAAGAAAAAACAAGTCCTATATATCTTAAATATTATAAAATATTATAAAGGATACAGTATTTTGAGTATAAATTTGTTCAAATGTAGGTGAGGTTAAAAAGTAAACAAAAAATTCATAGGCCAAGAATATCTTATTAAAAAAATATAATCCAAAAATGAATTGATTAAATTAAACTTGTCCCTGTTAAGAATGTATTACCTGTGGAATCCAGCCCATAAAACAAGGGATAACTGACGATACACTAGGAGAATCATGCTCGTTTTCAGAAAGTCGATTTCCATCAAAACTGCATCCTTCCAGCAGTAAGCCACTGACCTGCCATAGAGATATACAAACCGTTAAAATACATGTTACAGTCTGAAACGACAGGAGTTACTCTATTATATTTTCAGAAGGAAGGTGACAATTTCCATTTTAACTATACATTTCAAACAGTGTTAAAACAAAGATTATGGTATTTTATCTGAGAGTAATGAAGGTGAAGGCCTGGACCAGTGTTCACTGTGAGCTTCCTTTAGTCTGAATCCTGAATTTTAGCAAATATTTGTGGAAAGAAATACTTATAAATGTCATCAGTTATACAACTGCATGTGCCTTGGCACTAGAATAACAGAAATATAATGACAAAAGCCAAATCATTGCTCTTTTTCCAGGAGGGGTAAAGACAAGCACCCTAGAGAAAAGAACAAATGCTCCCTGCTTGGAATTCTGACATCAGTTTCTAAAGAACAGAATAAAATTCAGAAAGGTTAATGCAAAATAATTCTTAATATGTCACACACAGCTGAAAGAAGAATAAAAAAGGAAAACAAGAGTTCATCCCGTGGGGACTTCCCTGGTGGCTCACTGGTTCAGAACCTGTCTTCCCCACCGCAGGTCCGACGCGCGAAGCAGGGCCCCCAAGTCAGTGCTCTGGGACAGCCCAGGCGGGGGGTGTGAGGGAGGCGGGCTCAGGATGCGGGGCACGTGTGCACCCGCGGCCGAGCCATGCCGGTGTGTGGCCAAAACCACCACAGTGTTGTGAAGGAACTATCCTCCAATTAAGATTCATCAATAAATTTTAAAAAAAGACTCTGTCTTCCACGGGTTCAGTCCTTGGTCAGAGAAGTAGATTCCACATTCCACAGGCCAACTATACTCACGTGCCTCAACTAGTGTAGGTGTTAATAGCTCAGTTGTGCCAGACTCTTTGCGACCCCATGGACTGAAGCCCACCAGGCTCCTCTGTCTATGGGATTTTCCAGGCAAGAATGCTGGAGTGGGCTGCCATTTCCTTCTCCAGCCGCAACTAGAGACACAGCGAAAAATAAATATATTAAACAAATAAACAAACAAAAAAGGAGTTCATCTCTTACTCTAAATTAACCTTAGTGTAGACTTATGAAATTATGAAAATAAAAATATAAATATTTTGGTAATATTAGCTTCATATTTCTTAACTTCATTCTTTCAGTTTCTGATAATAAATGTAGAGCCTGCATTTTGAATTCATATCATATCTATATTCTCACAATTTGAACTTGATAGAAAATAAAACAATCTTATAAATATTGTTTAGTGCCTTTGAACTTTTAACATAATATAGAATTTTAGAGGTAAGGGAACACATTAAGTTCAAAGAGCTGAAATCATTTTCAACTATATTACAGTTAGAGGATGGTTATGGGAAGAGTACTAGTAGACAGAACTTGACAAATAGTTCTGATTAGTTGCTTTACCATGAAAACATAAACAACTTGTTTGTCAGTGAAAGAATCGGGATAAAAACATAATTACTGAATCCCTAAGTTCAATATTCTTTCTGTACCACTGATACAATGTTATACAGGCCACTTTAAGGGTTGCTTAAGTATAGCCTTGAAGAAAAGTAAATTAAAATTTTTAAAATTAATTTATTTATTTTAATTGGAGGCTACTTTCCAATATTGTAGTCATTTTTGCCATACATTGACATGAATCAGTCACGGGTGTACATGTGTCCCCCGTCCTGAACCCCCCTCTCCCCTCCCTCCCCACCCCATCACTCTGGGCTGTCCCAGTGCACCAGCTTTGAGCGCCCTGTCTCATGCATTGAACCTGGACTGGCGATCTATTTCACATGTGTGGTAATAAACATGTTTCAGTGCTATTCTCTCAGATCATCCCACCCTCGCCTTTTCCCACAGAGTCCAAAAGTCTGTTCTTACATCTGTTTCTCCTTTGCTGTCTTGCATATAGGGTCATCATTACCATCTTTCTAAATTCCAAATACATCCATTAACATACTGTATTGGTGTTTTTCTTTCTGACTTACTTCACTCTGTATAATAGGTTCCAGTTTCATCCACCTCATTAGAAAGGATTCAAATGCATTCTTTTTAATAGCTCAGTAATATTCTATAGCTTTCTTATCCATTCATCTGCCAATGAACAGGTTGCTTCCATGTCCTGGCTATTATAAACAGTGCTGTGATGAACACTGGGATACATGTATCTCTTTCAATTCTGGTTTCCTCAGTGTGTATGCCCAGCAGCGGGATTGCTGGGTCATATGGCAGTTCTATTTCCAGTTTTTTAAGGAATCCCCACACTGTTCCTGTACACAGGTCAGGAAGCAACAGTTAGAACTGGACATGGAACAACAGACGGGTTCCAAATAGGAAAAGGAGTACGTCAAGGCTGTATGTTGTCACCCTGCTTATTTAACTTATATGCAGAGTACATCATGAGAAACGCTGGACTGGAGGAAGTACAAGCTGGAATCAAGATTGCTGGGAGAAATATCAATAACCTCAGATATGCAGATGATACCACCCTTATGGCAGAAGTGAAAAAGAACTAAAGAGCCTCTTGATGAAACTGAAAGAGGAGAGTGAAAAAGTTGGCTTAAAACTCAACAATCAGAAAACTAAGATCATGGTATCCAGTCCCATCACTTCATGGCAAATAGATGGGGAAACAGTGGAAACAGCGGCTGACTTTATTTTTCTGGGCACCAAAATCACTGCAAGATGGTGACTGCAGCCATGAAATTAAAAGACACTTACTCCTTGGAAGGAAAGTTATGACCAACCTAGACAGCATATTAAAAAGCAGAGACATTACTTTGCCAACAAAGGTCCACCTAGTCAAGGCTATGGTTTTTCCAGTGATCATGTATGGATATGAGAGTTGGACTATAAAGCAAGCTGAGCACCTAAAAATTGATGCTTTTGAACTGTGGTGTCGGAGAAGACTCTTGAGAGCCCCTTGGACTGCAAGGAGATCCAACCAGTCCATCCTAAAGGAAATCAGTCCTGAATACTCATTGTAAGGACTGATGCTGAAGCTGAAACTCCAGTACTTTGGCCACTTGATGAGAAAAGCTGACTCACTGGAAAAGACCCTAATGCTGGGAAAGACTGAGGGCAGGAGGAGAAGGGGACAGAGGATGAGATGGTTGGATGGCATCACCGACTCAATGGACATGGGTTTGGGTGAATTCCGGAAGTTGGTGGTGGACAGGGAGTCCTGGTGCACTGTGGTTCATGGGGTCACAAAGAGTTGGACATGACTGGGCGACTGAACTGAACTGAACCACAGTGTTCTCCATAGTGGCTGTACTATTTTGCATTCCCACCAACAAGGTAAGAAGGTTCCCTTTTCTCCACACCCTCTCCAGCATTTAAGAGAGGAGACTTTTTGATAGCATGAGATGGTACCTCTTTGTGGTTTTGATTTGCATTTCTCTGATAATGAGTGATGTTGAGCATTTTTTCATGTGTTTGTAAGCCATCTTGTATGTCTTCTTTGGAGAAACGTCCATTTAGTTCTTTGGCCCATTTTTTATTAAAATTTAAGTGCTTACTAATTTCAGTGCTAGAAAATCCCTAACTAGCCTATCCCTTCTCTAGGGAATCTTCCTGACCCAGGAATCAAACCGGGGTCTCCTGCATTACAGGCAGATTCTTTACCAACTGAGCTATCAGGGAAGCCCTAAAAAGTCCCTAGGCAACATAATTCTTCTAAGGCCTCTTCCAGAAATTTCACTGAGGTTTGAGCTCACGTCCACTGACCTGGTGATACTATCTAACTATCTCACCCTCTGCTGCCTCTCCTCCTATGGCCTTCAATCTTTCCCAGTGTCAGTCTTTCCAGTGACTTTGCATCAGGTGGCCAAAGTGATGAAGCTTCACCTTCAGCATCAATCCTTCTAATGAACATTCAGGGTTGATTTCCTTTAGGATTCACTAGTTTAATCTCCTTGCTGTCCAAGGGACTCCTCTCCAGCACCACAATTTGAAAGCATCAGTTCTTTGGTGCTCAGCCTTCTTTATGTTCCAACTCCCACATTTGTATATGACTACTAGAAAAACCATAATTTTGACTATATGGACCTTTTGTTGACAAAGTGATGTCTCTGCTTTTTAACATTGTTTGTCATGCCTTTCCTTCCAAGGAAGGAATTTAATTTACCTTTAATTTCATGGCTTGTTACCATCTGCAGTGATTTTGGAGCCCAAGAAAATAAAATTTGCCACTGTTTCCACTTTTTCCCCATCTATTTGCCATGAAGTGATGGATCAGATGCCATGATCTTAGTTTTTTGCATGCTGAGTTTTAAGCCAGCCTTTTCACTCTATTCTTTCACCCTCATCAAGAGGCTAGTACCTCTTTGCTTTTGGCCATTATAGTGCTACATCTGCATATCTGAGGTTGTTGATATTTCTCCTGCAATCTTGATTTCAGCTGCTGACTCATCTAGCCTAGTATTTCACAAGATGTACCTTGAGTACCTTCAGTGGCTCAGTCGTGTCTGGCTCTTTGTGACCCTTTGGATTGTAGCCCACTAGGTTCATCTGTCCAAGGTATTTTCCAGGCAAGAATACTGGAGTGGGTTGTCATTTCCTATTCCAGGGGCTCTTGCTGACCGAGGGTTCGAACCCGTGTCTCCTGTATTGCCAGCAGATTCTTTAGCACTGAGGCACCTGGGAAGACTGGAGGTACTCTGCTTTTAAGTTAAATAAGCAGGGTGACAATCACAGCCTCGTCATGCTCCTTCCCAGATTTTGAACGAGTCTGTTGTTTCATGTCCATTTCTGTTGCTTCTTGACCCACATATGGGTTTCTTAGGAGACATGTAAGGTGGTCTGATACTCCCATCTCTTTAAGAATTTTCTACAGTTTGCTGTGATCCACACAGTCAAAGGCTTTACGGTAGTCAATGAAGCAGAAATAGATGTGTTTCTGAAATTCCCTTGCTTTCTCCATGATCCAACGAATGTTGGCAATTTGATTTTTCAATATGCATCTACAGAGATATAAACTGAGATATATATTGAATTTTGAGCTCAACTGGTCTCTACAGAAATTTTTAAAAGTAGTCTCCACTGATAGCATCACAACTTGACTATGTAATATGTATATTGTTGTAGTTAAGTCACTAAGTCGTGTCCAACTCTTTGCAACCCCATGGACTACACAGCATGCCAGGCTCCTCCATCCTCCACTGTCTCCCGGATTTTGCTCAAGTTCAATTGAGTTGGTGACACTATCTAACCAAGTCATCCTCTACCAACCCCTTCTCCTCTTCCTCTTTTAACCAGGGGGTTGGTAGGGTGTTAAATTACTGTCCATTAGAGCCTTATTTCAATAACTGACACTACTGACCATGTGACACATGGGAGACATTCTTGGTCCCATTTCCTGAACTTCCCATATACTATCAACTACCAATGGCTGCCACCACCTCTAATAAAATCCTCTAAATTTGTCCTTTTCTCTCTCATCCTCTATCATTCTCTAACTCCAGAATTTAAAGAAACTTAAAACATGGACTTTCAAAAAGCAATATCTATTTTTTATATAATAAAATGATAATATTGATATATCAGAGATTGGAGTGGTATCAACAAATGGTACCCTGTTTCATCTGCAATTCTGCATCAATGGAAGGAGAAAAAGCAGAGAGGCCTAAAATACTACTTTTTTTCCTGGAAAATGATAGTGTGATGGATATAATAGATCTCCAGGTAAATGTACTTGCTAATACTAAACACAAGAATTTGGCAGGCTTAACTCCTAGTTATGACAGTACTACACTAAGGAGCCAGCTACACCAGATGCAGGGACTACCCTGAAGGGGTGGAGCAGAATATGTAACCCAAGAGAAAAGCATAGGAAGGCACAGTATTCAGCCCTGGGTTCCTGACTCAAACTCATAATCAGATAAAGTGACACCTTTCCTGGAAAGGGAAGAGTCAGGTAGAAGGTAGAGAGTGTCTAGGAGTATGAACATTGGTAAATATTCATCCACATAGAAAAACTACAGGAAAGGGAAATAGAGGTTTCCCTCTGACATCATATTTAAAATACTTGGAAAATTGCCTGATATACAATAAGTGCTCAGTAAGTATTAGCTATTACTGTTCATTAAAGCTAATCCATCCACTAGTTTTGAGACATTGTGAATTATTTTATATACTGCATCCATTTAAATAAGACAAAATAAAGGTTTTATTGGAAATTAATTGGATATGCCAGCAAATTTGGAAAATTCAGCAGTGGCCACAGGACTGGAAAAGGTCAGTTTTCATTCCAATCCCAAAGAAAGGCAATGCCAAAGAATGTTCAAAATACCACAAAATCGCACCCATTGCACATGCTAGCAAAGTAATGCTCAAAATTTTCCAAGCTAGGAAAATGTTCACACGAAATGAGAACATCCAGATGTTCAAGCTGGATTTAGAAAAGGCAGAGGAACCAGAGATCAAATTGCCAACATCTGTTGGGTTATAAGCAAGAGAATTCCAGGAAAACATCATTCTACAGGAGAGGTGACCTTGATTCTATAACAAACAGTGGTATGAAATAAAAAGATGAACTTGATCTAGGTGTGAAAAGACATAAGGCACACAATAGCCAAACACAGTGTCTGGACTTTGACCCAAATTTGAACACACTATTGGAAATTATTTTTTTTTTTTAGACAGTGGTAAATATTGCTGTGAACTGGCTATTGAATGATGCCAAGGAAATATTGTTAATTTTTGTATGTGTGATAATATATTGCATTTATATAAGAAAAAATTTTTTGAGAAATGGAGAAGTAAAATGCCTGGACTTTGCTTCAGCAAAGACAATAAAAAAAAGAGAAAAAGAAGAAATATATCTAAATCTTGAAAACTTTGAATATGGAGATTCATTTTACTATTTTTTCCACTTCTGTATTTGTTTGTAATTGTTTAATAAGAAAAATAACTAAAAATGATTGGGAAAAAACTTGAATGCCAGAAAATGTTTAATTTTCTCTAGGGAATTACCTTCTCTGTCTAGAGTTACTGTCCAATACAGTAGCCAAGGTCACATATGCTATTGAGCTCTTGAAATGTTACAAGTCTGAAATGAGATGTGCCATAAATACAGAATATATGATGGATTTCAAGGACTTTGTAAAAGAAAAGAGAAAGTAAAATATGCCATTCATAATTTTAAAATATTTATTACATGCTGAAACAATATGTTGTATATATTAGGTAAAATAAAATAACACTAAAAATATTTTTATCTGTTTCTTTTATATTTTTAGTGTCACTACTAGAAAATATAAAATTATGTATGTGGCTTGATGTAGGTTGAAGAAAGGAGAATATGCTAGGGAAAGTTATATTCCAGAAAGAAACACAAACAGGTTTCTTAGAAGTTTTTGAAAGCTGGGGAAGGACTAGAACAGTTAATGGAACTCAGTACATAATCCCAGCACTTTGAATTTTTTTCAGTAAGGTGTCATGTAAAGTCAGAGGTTTCAGAGTAGAGAGACTTCCCAAATAGGAAATTGCAGCCAATTCTCAGCCTCCTACTATACTTGGAGGGCATGAGAAGATAGCAGTAAGTTGGCCAGGCTATGAAAGAGTATAGTCAACTAAGAATTAAAAGGCTTTTATTTTTCTTTTTGAGAATTTGTATATATTTATTTATTTTTGGCCGGAGAAGGCAATGGCAACCCACTCCAGTACTCTTGCCTGGAAAATCCCATGGACAAAGGAGCCTGGTAGGCTGCAGTCCATGGGATCGCTAGGAGTCGGACACGACTGAGCGACTTCACTTTCACTTTCCACTTTCCTGCACTGGAGAAGGAAATGGCAACCCACTCCAGTGTTCTTGCCTGGAGAATCCCAGGGACAGGGGAGCCTGGTGGGCTGCTGTCTATGGGGTTGCACAGAGTCGGACCCGACTGAAGCCACTTAGCAGCAGCAGCAGCAGCAGCAGCAGCAGCATTTATTTTTGGCAGTACTGGGTCTTCCTTGCTGCGTGGGCTTTTCTCTAGCTGTGGCAAGCAGAGGCTACCCTCCGCCTGTGCTGTGCAGGCTTCTCACTGCAGTGGCTTCTCTCCTTGCAGAGAATGGCCTCTAGAGAGCGCAGGCCTCAGCGGTTGTGGCACGTGGGCCCGGTAGTTGCAGCTCCCGGGGTCTAGAGCACGGGCTCAACAGCTGTGGTGCCTGGGCTTAGCTGCTCCCTAGCATGTGGGATCTTCTGGGGTCAAGGATCAAACCTGTGTCTCCTGAACTGGCAGGCAGCTTCTTTACCACTGAGCCACGAGAGAAGCCTCTGAAAGCCCATTAAACTGGTGTAAATATAATAAGACACTCAAAGCACTTAATGCTACAAGAATATCAGATTTAAAACCTCTGACTGTTGCAGTCACTTAAGTTTTTAAGAAAAATAATTTTTTGTTGACCTAGTTTTATATCACATTATTTTACAAACACCAAATCATTTTAGAGATTGACTTTCAGAGAAAATCATATTGCTAAGCATTCTTAAAGTTCCCCCATGATTTAAAAATAGTATCTACTTGATAATGACAATATAAGGATATTCACATTAAGTGCTCAGTTTTAAAAATGAAAACTATCAGAAATATATGTCTTAAAATGACAAAATCAAACAACTGGGACCTGATTAAACTTAAAAGCTTTTGCACAGCAAAGGAAACTATAAGCAAGGTGAAAAGACAACCCTCAGAATGGGAGAAAATAATAGCAAATGAAACAACTGACAAAGGATTCATTTCCAAAATATACAAGCAGCTCATGCAACTCCATACCAGAAAAACAAACAACCCAATCAAAAAGTGGGAAAAAGACCTAAACAGTCATGACACACAGATGGCTAACAAACACATGAAAAGATGCTCATCATTGCTCATTATTAGAGAAATGCAAATCAAAACTACAAGACAGGTGTGAGATATCACCTCACACCAGTCAGAATGGCCATCATCAAACAGTCTACAAACAATAAATGATGGAGAGGGTGTGGAGAAAAGAGAATGCTCTTGCACTGTTGGTGGGAATGTAAATTGATATTGCCACTATGGAAGATGGTATGGAGATTCCTTTAAAAAAATCTAGGAATAAAACCACCATGTGACCCAGCAATCCCACTCCAAGGCATATACCCTGAGAAAACCAAAATTGAAAAAGACACATGTATTCCATTGTTCATTGCAGCACTATTTACAATAGCTAGAACATGCAAAAAACCTAGATGTCCATAGACAGATGGATGGATAAAGAAATTGTGGTACATATACACAATGGAATATTACTCAACTATAGAAAGGAACACATTTGAGCCCATTCTGATGAGGTGGATGAACCTAGACCTATTATACAGAGTGAAGTGAGTCAGAAAAAGAAAGATAAATATCGTATTCTAACACATATATACAGAATCTAGAAAAATGGTACTGAAGAACTTATTTACAGGGCAACAGTGGAGAAACAGACTTATGGACAGGGGAGAGGGGAGGAGAGGGTGAGATGTATGGAGAGAGTAACATGGAAACTTACATTACCATATGTAAAATAAATAGCCAACGGGAATTTGCTGTCTGGCTCAGGAAACTCGAGCAGGGGCTCTGTATCAACCCAGAGGGGTGGGATGGGGAGGGAGATGGGAGGGAGGGTCACAGGGGAGGGGAGATATGTATACCTGTGGCTGATTCATGTTGAGGTTTGACAGAAAACAGCAAAATTCTGTAAAGCAATTATCCTTTAATTAAAAAAAAAAGAGGTCCTGTCTCTGAATATTGGTTGGTCTATATGAGTGGAAAGATGAAGAGATAGAGGTTGTCTTTTGTATTTTCCTCTGGACTATAATTATCATATTTGGTAGACATAAGGCCATAGTAATGCCAATAAACTATTTCAAAATGTCAGTTAAAAAAAAGAATGATTTAAGGGTTTTTTTTTTTTGTGATAAGTTTTCCACTGCTGGACTGATAAGCTACAACTGGCAGCTCATACTCATTTGGGGAAGATGTGTCTGAAGCTTGGAACTCCTAATTCTGATGAGCCCATTCTCCTCATAAAACCACAAATGTCTGAATCTCCAATTTCCTCATTGTTTTAACTTTTATTTCCTGGTAAGCTTAAAAGAGAGGAAGTTGAAATACAAATAGTATAATAACCACTTGGTAAATGGGCAAACCCTAGCCTGGCATGAAGCAGCCGAAATGAGCTGGTAAGCATAAGTGGCTTTAATATGCTACTAGGTCCCAAAGGAGCAGCAGCTTTCAGGTGTCTCAGAGAACTGCGCATTACTAACAAGAGTACAAATGTTTAATAAACCTGATTTGCCAAGGTAGAAGACTTGATTTTGCCCCTTGTGTTTGGCGGCTTTGGCGGTCAAGGAGGGAACTGGAAGTGTCCCAGGTTTGCCAGAGCCAAACTTTCAGAGCCTTGGGCAAGATCGAGCACGCAGGCTGAACAGGTGTTTGATTGATGCATTTTCTAGTACTAAGTTTCACAACTGCTGTTAACAAATAACAAATCAATAATGGAAGTGAGGAAATTTTAGAGGGCCAGGTTCAGGATCTTAAAAAATCAATACACATACATATTCTTTTAAGCAGGTCTAAAGGGTTTGAGATATTGATTGATGTGGGAACTACAGCCTTGCTTGAAGATTTCACTAGTTGAATTCAGTCTAGGGTGCTGAAAAAATTTAAAGCCACTTAAGTTTTACAGTGACAATAAAATTCAAATATAACTCAAATCCAAAATTTTCCTATCAAAACAATCCTTTCATTGAAAATCTGATTAAAAGGAACTAAATCAATTATTTAAAACTTACTGATTATGCCAACTGCAGTGAGGGGTTGCAGTTATAACTATAAAAAGTTATAAAACTTTTTATAACTATAAAAAGTTATAAAAAACTTTTTATCTGAGAAATAAAAACTGCAGGTAAGAAGTTAGGAAATATGCTCCTATTGTTTACATGAACGAGGGGCCAGAGAGGAAAAATTCTGTTGAATCAACTCAAATCCCATATGAAGGGATGTTTTTTTTAACTTAAAGTTTAAGACATAATTCTATCAAACTTATTCCTAAACACACTGACCAACAAATATTTTAGTTTTTAACAATGAAGTTGCTTTTTGTAAATGTCAAATGAAAAATGAAAGAATTCTGCTTTACTAGATAAAAGTAGAGAACTTTATACTAAAACATACTTTTGTTTCTAATTAAAAAAACACATACTGCCTAATAAAACCTAATCCAAATCGAGAGAAATAAATAAAAAACACACATACATATATAGGTTTTCAGAGACCTTGTAATAAACATGTCAAGGAAATTATTATTTATATCCATGATAAAAGAGATAACAAAGGCTCAGACTGCTCTATTAATTACTTTAAAAAGTCACATGGCTCTGTTTTGGGTGGCTTAAGATTAGAATTGTGTTTTACCATCAGCCTTTACCCCCCATTTATAAAACAAAATATATACATTTGGAATTTCCTGATTGTAGATAATTTTATTTCATTTTGTAAGAACAGGGGGAAAATAGTTCGGGAAATATGACTACACCGTGACACAGAATAAAATAAAATTTGTTTCCCTTGTTTTTTATAGCAGTCTACCTAAGTACTGATACTACATTCTATATGTATGCTCAGAGGCCACGCAATCAGGTAAAGTGCCTGACTCACGGGTTTCCTCCTCCTCATTAATGACTAGGCCACAGTTTACGTGTACCAATAATAATTGAGGTAGCTTTTATGGGCTAGAGGTTAAGGTTAAAATGCAAAGGATGAACAAGAACCTGCTAATTTTGCTTCAAGGGAGAATGTTTTTGTAATCCATAAAGCCAAAAGGGAAAGACCTACCTTATTGTCAATGATCAAATTTCTGGCACACTATACCACTGCAGTTGATGTTAATAAGGCCTATTATAGTACCTCTCCTATTGTTGGTCCTCCACTCAACAATTCAATAAGAGTATAATTGAGTGTTGATTATGTATGAGGTATTGCTGGAGGTATTTGAGATACAAGAAAACTGAAAAAAAAAACAAAAGACTATTCTCATGGGGCTCTCTCATACTTTCACTATGTTAGAAAGTAGTAGTAATATGAAAAGAAAATTGTTGACCTGGAAACTAGGATTATGAAACAGAATTTCTGACATGTCAGTTGCCTAAGGTTAACTAAGTTAAAGAAATATAGTCCTATGCTAATTGTGTGCGTGTGTGTGTGTGTGTGTGTGCGCGCACGCACACATGCTCAGGCATGTCCGACTCTTTGCGATTCCATGGACGGTAGCCCTCTGGGCTCTTCTTGTCCATGGGATTTCTCAGGCAAGAGTACTGGAATGAATTGCCATTTCCTCCTCCAGTGGATCTTCCTGACTCGGATCAAATCCACATCCCCTGTGTCTCCTGTGTTGCAGGCAGATTCTTTACCCACTGAGTCATCGGGGAAAGCCCTTACATTAATTTTAATTACATGTTAAAACACTGAACTAGATGCTGAGGATCTGAAGATAGATAAGACAGTCTTTGTCTTCAATGACATTACAGTCTCATAAGACAGACCAATATAGATATATAGAGATAACCATACTAAAACATGCAGCATCACGTACTGCTGTTCAGTCACTAAGTCGTGTCTGACTCTTTGCGACTCTAGGAACTGCAGCGTGCCAGGCTTCCCTGTCCTTCACTATCCCCCTGAGCTTGCTCAAACTCATGTCCATTGAATCAGTGATACCACCCAACCACCTCATCCTCTGTCATCCCCTTTTCCTCTTGACCTCAATCTTTCCCAGCATCAGGGTCTTTACCAATGAGTCAGTTTTTTGCATCAATAAGGCAATTTTATGTGTGAGAATGTGAAAGAGGAATGGTAGAGACGTGAAGAAGAAGACGTGGAAGAAGGCTGGAGTTGCTGGTGAAAGGCCTTCATTAATTTTGTCATTATATTTGAATGGATGTTATTATCTATTATTGCAAGAGTAATGAATGCACTTTTAGCAGTAAAGTTGTTATGAAAATTTATATGGCAAAAGATGGTTTAATCTTTTTTTTAACATGGCAGGTTTGATTTTAGCAGAGAACTAATACATTAACAAACTGTAAACTATCTAAGGACAAGATCTGATTTAAAATTTTAATATACATTTACACATACTTTGAGAATGAAAGTGATAGTCGCTCAGTCGTGTCTGACTCTTTGTGACCCCGTGGACTTGTAGTCCATGGAATTCTCCAGGGCAGAATACTGAAGTGGATAGCTTTTCCCTTCTCCAGGGGATCTTCGCAACCCCACATTGCGGGTGAAATTTTTTTACTAGCTGAGCCACAAGGGAAGCCCAAGAATACTGGAATCGGTAGCCTATCCCTTCTCTAGTGGATCTTCCCAGCCCAGGAATCAAAGTGGGGTCTCTTGCATTGCAGATGCATTCTTTACCAACTGAGCTATCACATACTTTACTGTATAGCAAGTATTTATTAGCTTGAATGTTAGAAGAGGTAATACAACAGAACTTCAAGATTTATATCATTTTTTAACAAGCTATATTTTCAAAAACGTTATATTCCTAATATTCTTATTTTTGTATTAGAACAGGTTGTATTTTGTACAGCTTGTTTCATGTTAAATCTTAACTTACTTTAATTTTTCACATAGGTAATACAATCTATCTCTGGTGACTTTGAGACTGGAGGAGAATCTCTTTATCATAGTTGGTACTTATATAATCTTTGACTCAGATAAATATCTAAAATACCTTAATTTGAAGCTTTGCTTCTTGTAGGCGACCTTTCCATGATGCCACAAATTTGAGGCTATCCACAGAACAGACCATAGCTCTGTAAGAGTGAAATGTCAAATGTCAGAAAGCAATAATTTTCAGGAGCTATAGAACATATTAACTATCACCCTTAATGCAGATATATGAGGGGAGTTCAATAAATATTTACCAGCTCAACTGAAATATTGATATTTATAATAAGATCTCAAGGTACAACCAATTTGAAGATCCCCTAAAGCACAAAAAACTAAATTTTTTCCCATTATATTTTTAGAAGTGTCTCTTTTATTACATTCCAACTTAAAAATTATAGAGTATCTATGACATGATAATCCATATTTGTCTTAAAACAGTTTGATCTTAACCATCAAATACTGTTTCCCACCCAGAAGCCTAGTCAGCATTGTCTAAGAGAAATTTCTACAAAAAAGATGAAAATATTTTCATTCAGTTCAAAATGGCAGCCACTACTCACATGTGGCTACAGAGAACTGTAAATGTGGCTAGTACATTGAGAAATCATATTTTTTCTTTGACCCCTTTTTTATGGGATTGTTTATTTCTTCTGATATTAAGCTGAACAAGCTGTTTATATATATATTTTGGATACTGGCCCCTTGGCCATTATTGCACAGTTTGCAAATATTTTCCCCCATTCCATTTTGTTGATGATTTTCTTTGTTGTGCAAAAGCTTTTAAGCTTAATGAGGTCCAATTTGTTTGAGACCCTCTGTGCTTCCCATACTTGGATATCTATTTCCTCTTTCAGGGTCTTGAAGTTTCAGCATAATTTCCTCAAATACATTTCCATTCTTCTCTCTTCTCCTTCTGAAAGTAATATAATGCAAAAGTGAGGATACAATGTTCTCAGAGATATTTGTTTCTTGAATTGCTTTTTTTTGTCCTTTCTGGTGTTCTGACTGGATGATTTCCATTATTCTATCTTCCAGATTGCTTATGTGTTCCTCTGTATCAGTTAGTCTGCTATTCATTCCTTTTAATGTGTTTTTTTTTTTAATTTCAGCTATTGAATTATTTATTTTTGACTGGGTTTTTATATTTTCTGGTTCCTACTGAAGAAGCTCACATTTTAGATCAATTTCTTTTCCTAATTCAGTTAACATTTTCACTTCCAATATTTCTAATAACTTATCTGATAAATTGTTTATTTCTCTTTCATTATTTATTTTTTCAAGGGGTATTCTCTTGCTTTGTTCAATTAGGAGTAGCTCCTCTGGCTTTTTCATTTTACTTACTGTTCTCTGCCTCCCTGAATTTAGGTGAAACAGCTACCTGTATTCTTAAGGGGTATTCTTATGTGGGAGTATCTTGCTGTAGACTCCACATGCTCAAAGCTTTTGATGGGAGAGCTGGATCTGATGCGGGTGCCAGTCACGTCTTTCCTCAGAGTGTCCTGTCAGCTATCACTTTGGTAAGGATTGAATCTGAAGACAGAGTCGGCCCGGGGTGTGAGGCAAAACGTCCTCTCTGGTCAGTGGCCATCCCCGCCCTATTAAGAGAAGGGTCTGATCCTCTGTGGAGTAGAAGACCTGTGCATGAGGCATGAGCTGGCTCCATCCCCATTAAGTGTGTGTCTTCGCCTCTCCCCACACCAGGAATTTTGTCTCCGGAGGGGAGTGCTGAAGCAAGTGAGGTTCCTGTGCGTAAAGCTGCCCAGGGCGCTGCCTGTGTAGGCATCTGTGGTTCCGCTCTGACACAGCGCACGGCCAAGTCTTTCCCTGCCCACACCTGCCCAGATCCAGCGCTGTGCTGAGGCACGGACTGAGTGAGGCCAGAGTGTCTGCTTCGCCTGGGCTGTGGCGCGAGATGAGGTGGTCGCAGGAAACCATGCATCCGCTACAGCAGCCCGCTCTCTGCCCTGCCATGGGGGCAAGGCCTCTGTGTCCCTCACAGCTGATGACATCTTCAGCACCCTTTCTGTTCCACAGGGGAGGCAGGGCCTGTGTGGTTTTCTCTCACCCCCGAGGGGTGGGAAGTTAAGCTGTAGGATACAGTCGCTGCTCTCATGAATCCGGGATGCTGCTGAGTCGGTGCCAACAATGGCCGCCACAGAGCCCAGGGCCAGCTCAGGACCGAGTCCCCTCTGCCTCCCAAGGCACAGTCTCTTCCCGTCCTGGTCACCTCAGGTCCAGCGCCACACTGCGGCACGGAGCACGTGGGACCAGAGGTTTGCTTGGCTCGGGCCGGGGCGTACGATGAAGCAGTCACAGGAAGCCCAGCAGCTGCTCAGCAGACCTCTGTCCACCCTGCCTCAGGGCTAAGCAGTGTGCATACACTTGTCTTGCATGGAGTCCCGCCTTCCTCATGCTTCCTATCTGTCCCAACTGTCCTCCAGCCAGCAAAGGGGGTTTGTCTCCTCCAGGCAGGACCCCAGGAATGGGATGCCCAGTCTGTAATTTGACGTAGTATGAGGGTCTGCCCATAAAATCCCCTTTTCCCCGAGTTTCCTTCTCAGGGTCACAGGTCCTGACTTGATCGCTTTTCTTTCCTTCCTACCCAATTATACGTGTTTTTTTCTTACAGCCTTGGTTATAAAGGAGTTCTTCTACCAGTTTCCAGTGAGTTTTCAGTGAGAATTATTCCACATATAGATGTATTTTTGAAGTGTTCATGGGGGACGTGAGGTCCACAACCTCCTGCTCCAACATCTTGGTCTCCTTGCTGCTGTTGCTAAGTCATTTCAGTTGTGTCCAACTCTGTGTGACCCCATAGACAGCAGCCTTAATCCTATTTAATTCATTACAATTTAAATAGCTCTATTTGACTTCTGCCTATCATACTGGACACAATAGGTCTAGAAAGATAAATGACCAAAATGTTAAAAATTAGAGTTTGATTATTTGAATTCTAATAAAAAAAATCACATCATATTTTGAAAGCAATGCTCTGTAAAAGTTAACTGTTATTAGCAGTAAAATACTAAGAAATAACACAACTATTTGGCTTTGACAATAAATCTATTTCTTGACAATCAAGCAAATGTGATCAGAAGTGAACAAAGTGTACAATTAACTTCTCAGACAAATAAGTACTTCACTCTATTTACCTTGCAGTTTCCTGGCGAAGAGCATTGAGAAATGTGTCTGGATGGAAGAGTTCTGATAGGTCAAGTGTGTCAGAGAGAAGAGTCTGTTTTTCAGCTCTCTCTACCCAGTTCTAGAAGGAGGGGAATACACAAATACACATTTAAAAACTTTGCAGATTTGAAAGATAAAGATCTATTAAGGAATAACTATGCAGAAATCATTTTCAGTGAGGAAATTATGCAATTTCCAAATACTCTGAAATGATATGTAGGGAAGAAACTTCCACTGTATGTTATGAAATCTACTGTAGCTTTTTGGCATAATATCCATCTATCACACAAAAAAAGCTTCTTTGCACAACCTTTTGTCAGTACTTAGTCGCTCAGCTGAGTCCAACTCTTTGCGACCCTGTGGACTGTAGTCTGCCAGGCTCCTCTGTCCATGGAAATCGCCAGGCAAGAATACTGGAGTGAGTTGCCATTCCCTTCTCCAGGGGATCTTTTTGTTAGTAGAGATCTACTCAGAATAAAAAGTGCGAAATATGATATTTAATCTCATATATGGCATTTAAGTCTGGACGAGTACTTCTTCTACTGATGACTCACCTTTCAAAGTGTGCTCTGGAGATATTCAGCATCTGGGTCTAAAACTAGAGTTTCCAAGGTTGCCAATTCTTGGCAAGGCAAACTGGATTTGTGTTCCAGATTTAATAGTAAATTTGCCATTTTACTAAATCAAGTATTATAGTGGAGAGTAATGTCCAAGAAAAAATAATTTTTTTGTTAAAACATGTTTTTTTAATAGTCTTCTCTACTTATCTGCCACTTTGTAAATCAATTTATGCTCCATTTGGAGAAAGAAACATTATCATAAAGTATGTTTGATAAGTATAATGAAAGATTGACATTTGGAACAAATAAAAACAACAAAGTCGTGTGCAAATTTGTTATATGCTTTCCATGTATTGGCCAATTTTATGCTTACCACAGTCCTGAAGTTGGTTAATATCCCCATTTTACAATCAGAAAATGGAGGCATGGTAAGGTTAAGGGTCTTGCCCAAGGTCACAAAGTGTTGGAGTCAGATAATAAACTCAGATGATTTGTTTTTCTGTAATATTTCCTGGCAGTGCTATTGTGCCTTAAGAGACAGATTTACTGACAATTTCTTAATCAGTATGATATTTCAGCTGGTACACAGAGATGGTACCACAGCAACTTTCAGAACTCTCATTTACTCAGTAATTAATTTTGCATGATTTATAAATTCTAGGAAAAATAATTTATTTCATGTATTACTGTGTAGTGGAGAAGGGACTCCTCCACTGGGACCACTCTAGTATTCTTGCTGGGAAATTCCATGGACAGAGGAGCCTGGTAAGTTACAGTTTATGGGGTTGCAAAGAGTCAGACAAGGCTTCGCAACTACAAGATTATTGTGTAGAAAGGCTGAGTTTCATGTCCTATAACACTGTTATCCATCCAAGCATTTGTATCTGTCAGCAGGTGTAGAACAGGAGAAATTAAAATCTCCAAAGCTAGTGTGCTTGCATTAATTAATATCTTCATGCATTTGACTACTATTCCTACCCTACAATGAGTAGCAAAAATGTTCCTATTCCATCCACCAATTGATAATATATTAATTTTAAAATTAGAAAAGATTGCATTTTTCTTTTTTAATTTTTACTGGAGTATAGTTGATTGATAACGTTGGATTAGTTTTAGGTGTACAGCAAGGTGAATCCTTACACATATACTATGTATATCCACTCATCTTTTTTTAGATTAAAAAAAAAGCATAGACTTCACAAGTTATTACTCAGAAAGACACAAACAGAATGTCTGATGAAAATATGTTCAGAACCAATCATGTTAATGGTTAAATTTAAGATTTTGGAATACTAAAGTTAATTATGAGGAATTATTTAAAATTTTAAAGCAAGTGTTACTAAAATAAATCATTCAATCAGACAAATTTACAGATAAATAAATGGCCTATTTGGGAGGAAAACATTCTTAATTAAAATAAAGCCTAAAACCTAGATTCATTTCTATTCTATTATTCCTCAACCCCCGCCAAAATATGCTACCAGCCTGTAGCTTCCTCGGTAGCTCAGATGGTAAAGTGTCTGCCTACAACGTGGGAGACCTGGGTTTGATCCATGGGTTGGGATGATCCTCTGGAGAAGGAAATGGCAACCCACTCCAGTATTCTTGCCTGGAAAATCCCATGGACTGAGGTTCCTGGTGGGCTACAGTCCATGGGGTCACAAAGAGTTGGACACAACTGAGCGACTTCACTTCACTTCCCCAAAATATAAACAAATATATATGGATTTTTTAAAATGTAGAAAAGATTAAAAAGATATCTCTTTAACAAAGTATAGTTATGTTTATTAGATATTATCCTTTTAATAATGACACTTTTAAATAACAATCCATAAAGTAGATACACCACAAAGCATTTATTTTTCAACTAAATAATTTAAAATTAGACATAACAAAGATTATTTACTCCTTATCAAATATTTTATATCTGCCTTCTATTTTCATTATCTAACCATAGACAACAAATTATGCTTCCATGACCCATTTTTATTGTAAATACTAATTTCCATTATCTTAAAACAACTATTTAAAAATAATCACTTACTGTATAAATATATCAAATTATACTATTATTTCAAAAAATCCTTTAATTTTGAATTCAAAAACTCCAAGAGTTGTTGCTAACAATGAATCTGCATATGTTCAAATTAATTGAAAGAGTGTGGCTGATAATCAGAATTTTACTGCATTAAAGTTTCAATTAAAATAATTAGTCAAGAATAAGCTTCTTTAGTAAAAATGTTTTTATTAATCTATAGCAATTAAACTTAAACCAAAGCAAAGGTATATTTGATAAGATAAAGTTTAAATAAAAAAAGATTCTTTTAATGTATAATAATAACTTTGAACAGAAAACTACACAAAATAAAGAGCCAATACTGGAGTGAGTAGCCGTTCCCTTCTCCAGGAGATCCTCCCAACCCAGGGATTGAACTCAGGTCTTCCGCATTGTAGGCAGACTCTTTATCAGCTGGGCCACCAGGAAAGCCCTTTAAATTTTTCATAACTACATTAAATCTGCCCATGAATGTTTATAGAAGCTTTTATTCATAATTGCCAAAACTTGGAAGCAACAAAAATATATCCTTTAGTAGGTGAATGGACTAATCAACTCTGGTATATTGTCCCAATCGAATATTATTCAGTACTAAAAACAGATGAACTATCAAGCCATGAAAAGACATGGAGAAAACTTAAACGCATACATCTAAGTGAAAGAAATCATTCTGAAAAAAAACTTTACATACTATATGATTCTAACTATATAACATTTTGGAAAAGGCCAAATTGTGGAGACAGTAAAAAGATCAGTGGTTAGCAGGGATGAGGGAACAGAGAGAGATAATAAATAGGAAGAACAGAGAATTTTTAGGGCAGTGAAAACACTCTGCATGTTATTAAAATAATGGGTATATGCCACTGTATGTTTGCCCAGTCCACAGAATGCTAACCATCGAGTGCACCCCAAGGTAAACTATGGGCATGGGTGATTAGAGGCGTCAACACAGACTCACCCTTGGTAAAAATGTACAGTTCTTCAGGGTTGATAATGAGGGAGGCTACGCATGTGTTGGTGCAGGGAGTATATGAGAAATCACTGTACCTTCATCTCAGTTTTGTTGTAAGCCTAAGACTGGTCTAAGAAATAGTCATTTAAAAAAAATGACATTTATATTCATTTAAAAGAACAGAAATAAAGACAATTAAACAGCATAATCTTTAATGAGCTTTGGATTGAGCTTTCAACAAAGTTACAGACATTACTGGCAGTTATTTTTCAGTAAATGTTTCTCCTTTATTCCACTCCAGTTTACAGGCCATGCTCTTTTTAAAGGACTACACTTGAGACTAAACATAAGACCTGTGCCTCTCCTATGATTATGAGACTACATATCTATAATTCTTCAAATGCTATGTAATAGAGGTAATTATGGATGTAAGCAAATAAATAATAGAACTGAACAACTTAGTGGGGTTGGACAATTTCTTAAATACTATAAACACACACACATGAAGATTCATAGACAGAGAAACTTCTAAGTCAGGATGAACCACAGAGATGGTCAATATTTCCTTACTATAATATATAGAAAATGATTTTTCCCAGGTGATACAGGACAATTTAAAAATATTGCAAGATTTTACTTTAAAAAGGCTAATGATGAAGTAGAATGCATAAACAGAAAGGGCATTCCTTCACTCATTCAGAAACACTTACTGAAGGCAAGGAACTTATGATCTAGTTAGGGGAGACCAAACATGCATAAATCACTGTGCTAAAAGAGATAAGTGGAAAAATCATACTAGACATGAATAATGTATCATGAGTGATCTGCTCCTATATGGACCAAAATATATAGAATTTTGAAGGAAAAGGCTGTTCTGCTAAGAATTTAACATCTAGTTAACTTATTGTTCATTTGTAAATATAGATGAGTATCATTCTTTACACCAGAATTCAGAAATAAATAAACCATACCTCTGTATCTCTTTTTCCTGTAACTACTACTCAAAAATGTTTTCCAACTGTTTTATATATTACTCAAAACTAAGATTTTTAAAGACATAGGAGTAAGTTAAATCATTTAAATATAGAAACAAATCTAAATGGTGGTTATCACAGAATACTGGGGGATGGTAAAAGTTCAATAGACAGGGCTAGTGGAAAATGATTAACTTTTTGGGGGAAAAAAGTTTAAACTTTAATTCTTATACAGCCTAAATTTATGTTAATTGCATTCAGAGTTGAACTAATATTGAAAAAGAGAAAGCCAATTCAAGACAAAGGGAAAAATAAGATTATGTCTGATTAGAAAAATATGTTAGATTATAAAAAATTCTGTATATAAAAATTATCATAAAAAAAGGAAAAGCCACTGAAATTAAATTTGGAAAAATATTTTCCACAAATATGGAAATGAAATAGTAACATTAAAATAACTATAGATTGTGTACATGCTTATCGAAACATAAAAGATAGTATCATCCTTAATAGTTATGTTAATTTAAAAAAGTAAGATATGCTTTTAGTCCTTCAGAATAGCAGAATGAGAAATGATAAAGCTCAAGTGTTGGCAAGTACACTACAAGGACAAAATTTTTGTAGAGTATACACTGGTGCAATATTTTTATAAGTAATTTGATTAATTTGCCAAAAGCTTTAAAAATATTCAAGCCATATTACTCAGTAATTCCTTTTCTTGGGATGTAATTAAGGAAATAATCAAGAGACTATTAAGGCTTGTTCATTTAAGATTATTTGCAATATTAAGAAATTCGCTATTGTTGTTCAGTCACTCAGCTGTGTCTGACTATTTGCAACACCATGGACTGCAGCACGCCAGGCTTCCCTGTCCTTCACCATCTCCTGGAGCTCACTCAAACTCAAGACCCTTGAGCTGGTGGTACCATCCAACCATCTCATCCTCTGTTGTCCCCTTCTCCTCCTGCCTTCAATCTTTCCCAGCATCATGGTCTTTTCTAATGAGATGGCTCTTTGTATCAGGTGGCCAAAGCATTGGAGATTGAGCATCAATCCTACCAACAGATATTCAGGGTTGACTTCCTTTAGGATTGACTGTTCTGATCTTGCAGTCCAAGGGGCTCTCAAGAGTCTTCTCCAACACCACAGTTCAAAAGCATCAATTCTTCGGGGCTCACTTTTTTTATAGTCCAACTCTCACATCTATACATGACTACTAGAAAAACCATAGATTTGACTAGATGGACCTTTGTCAGCAAAGCAATGTCTTTGCAGTGATTTTGGAGCCCAAGAAAATAAAGTCTGCCACTGTTTCCATTGTTTCCCCATCTATTTGCCATGAAGTGATGGAACTGGATGCCATGATCTTTGTTTTTTGAATGCTGAGTTTCAAGCCAGCTTTTTCACTCTCCTCTTTCACCTTCATCAAGAGGCTCTTAAGTTCTTCTTCACTTTCTGCCATAAGGGTGGTGTCATCTTCATATCTGAGGTTTTGATATTTCTTCTGGCAATCTTGATTCCAGCTTGTGCTTCATCCAGCCTGGCATTTCTCATGATTTACTCTGCATAGATATTAAATAAGCAGTGTGACAACATAGAGCCTTTACGTACTCCTTTCCCAATTTGGAACCAGTCTGTTGTTTCATGATTGGTTCTAACTGTTGCTTCTTGACCTGCACACAGGTTTTGCAGGAGGCAGTTAAGGTGGTCTGGTATTCCCATCTCTTGAAGAATTTTCCACAGTTTGCTGTGATCCACACAGTGAAAGGCATTAACGTAGTTAATGAAGCATAAGTAGATGTTTTTCTGGAATTCTCTTGCCTTCTGTATGATCCAACAGATATAGGCAACTTAATCTCTGGTGCCTCTGCCTCTTCTAAACCCATCTTCAACATCTGGAAGTTTTCAGTTCACATATTGTTGAAGCCTAGCTTGGAGAATTTTGAGCATTACTTTGATGGCATGAAAAATGAGTGCAATTGTGCGGTAGTTTGAACATTCTTTGACATTGCCCTTCTTTGGGATTGGAATAAAAATGTACCTTTTCCAGTCCTGTGGCCACTGCTGCGTTTTCCAAATTTGTTGGCATACTGAGTGTAGCACTTTCACAGCATGATCTTTCAGGATTTGAAATAGTTCACCTAGAAATCCATCACCTCCACTAGCTTTGCTTGTAGTGATGCTTCCTAAGGCCCACTTGACTTCACACTCCAAGATATATGACTCTAGGTGAGTAATCACACCACTGTGGTTATCTGGGTCATTAAGATCTCTTTTTGTATAGTTCTGTGTATTCTTGCCACCTCCTCTTAATACCTTCTGCTTCTGTTAGGGCCAAACTGTTTCTGTCCATTGTGCACATCTCTGTATGATATGTTTCCTTGGTATCTCTCATTTTCTTGAAGAGATCTATAGTCTTTCCCATTTGATGTTTTCCTCTATTTTTTTTCCTTTAATAAAAATAGAAATTATATATAATGTATAGGTGCTGTACTTGTTTGCTCAGTCACATCTGACTCTTTGCAACCCATGGCCTGCAGCCCACTAGGCTCCTCTGTCCATGGGATTCTTCAGGCAAGAATACTGGAGTGGGTCGCCATGCCCTCCTCCAGGGGATCTTCCCACCCAGGGATCAAACTCAGGTCTCCTGCATTGCAGGTAGATTCTTTACCGACTGGGCCACCAGAGAAGCCCCTATGATAATGTCCATAAAATAATATAAATTAGCTAATTAAATTATAGTAAATGAGTACAATAAAATGTTATATAACAATAAAAATTTGAGAAATATTTGATGACATTGGAAAGTGTTCATTACTTAATATATTTATCAGAATGTATACATAGCATTAGCCTAATTATGTAAAAATAACTGAACACACACACAAAAAAATAACTGAACACATAAAAACATTGATGAAAGTCATTATCAACTTACATCATTTCAACTGGGTCTGGCCTAAACTCTACTAATGACTGTCTTCATTCACATTTTATAGCAATTATTTAGTATAAGATGAAATATATTAACAAACTGAGGACATTTTATTTTGTTTTAATGAACTGTGTTCCTTCAAAAAATGGTTTAAGGCAAATAACAAATAATTCAGGAAATCATTTTTCTCAGTGTGACATCTTTTATGTTTCTTCATCTTTTCTCAAAATTACTTAGCATAAATTACAGATTTAAGGATTTGAGAACAAATTCATCTAGAATTAAAATGTGATATATCCGGAATGAAATTAAGTACATCCAGTCATTAACTGGAGTAAACAACACATTAAAAGTGATTAGCAGGTTGACAACTGTACATAAAAAGTTTCTCAACTTATTGGACAAAAAGATAGTAATAAACTGCATCAACAGGTAGATTATCAGGAATTATGCTAGAATTAAAACTTCAGAATTAGTATTAAAGACAAATAAGATATTTCTTCCTAGGAAAGACTTGCTATACCAACTTCAAAAAATAGCGGGTGTACTACTAGATATTTGCCATTCTTGAGTCTAAATTTTTCCTAAATGCAAACCTAGGTTTACATCATTTATCAAATCTTGAACATTAGGTTTACTAGTAATACAAGCGTGGGAGAAAAGATAAATTAAGTAAGCTCCCCAAGTTTCCATTTCAAATCATTACTTTAAGTAGACTTGTGAGACTGAGATGTAAGACCTGGAGTTCAAGAGAACAAGACTGATTTGGACAAGTTTTCTGGAGATCTAACCATTTTGATGTATGATCCTTAAAAAGATAATTTCTTGCCTCATGTACTCCACTAATAAAGTTACCTTGCATATCCACTTTAGAGAACTGTTTTTCTAAAGGTGTATTAAGTGTGCTGCAGTTAGATTTCATCCATTTATAATCTGCTAACCATTTACATTGATTTTAACTCTTCATAGTATCTCAGAATTTTCATGTGCTGTGTTTTGATTTTTACTCAGCTAAATTAATTCCTAATTTTCTTTTTGATATCCTCTTCTCCCATCAGTTCATTTCAGTTCAATCGCTCAGTCATGTCCGACCTTCTGCGACGCAATGGACTGCAGCAAGCCAGACTTCCCTGTTCGTCCCCAAATCCCAGAGCCTACTCAAACTTATGCCCATCATGTCGGTGATGCCATCCAACCATCTCATCCTTTGTCATCCCCTTCTCCTCCTGCCCTCAGTTTTTCCAAACTCAGGGTCTTTTCAAATGAATTTGTTCTTTGCATCAGGTGGCCAAAGTATTGGGGTTTCAGCTTCAGTATCAGTCCTTCCAATGAATATTCAGGACTGATTTCCTTTAGGATGGACTGACTGGATCTCCTTGCAGTCCAAGGGACTCTCAAGAGTCTTCTCCAACACCACAGTTCAAAAGCATCAATTCTTCTGTGCTTGGCTTTCTTTACAGTCCAACTCTCTCATCCATACATGACTACTGGAAAAACCATAGCTTTGACTAGACAGACATTTGTTTTAATATGCTGTCTAGGTTGGTCGTAGCTTTTCTCCCAAGGAGTAAGTGTCTTTTATTTTCATGGGTGCAATCACCATCTGCAGTGATTTTAGAGCCCAAGAAAATAAAGTCTCTCACTGTTTCCATTCTTTCCTGATCAAGTTGCAATGGAGTGATGGGACCAGATGCCATGATCTTAGTTTTCTGAATGCTGAGTTTTAAGCCAACTTTTTCACTCTCCTCTTTCACTTTCATCAAGAGGCTCTTTAGTTCTTCCTTGCTTTTTGCCATAAAGGTCATGTCATCTGGGTATGTGAGGTTATTGATATTTCTCCCGGCAATTGTGATTCCAGCTTGTGCTTCATCCAGCCCAACGTTTCTCATGATGTACTCTGCATAAAGTTAGATAAGCAGGGTGACAATATACAGCCTTGATGTACCCCTTTCCCAATTTGGAACCAGTCCGTTGTTCCACGTCCAGTTCTAACTGTTGCTTCTTGATCTGCATACAGATTTCTCAGGAGGCAAGTCAGGTGGTCTGCTATTACCATCTCTTTAAGAATTTTCCACAGTTTGTTGTGATCCACACAGTCAAAGGCTTTGGCATAGCCAATAAAGCAAAAGTAGATGTTTTTCTAGAACTCTTGCTTTTTCTGTGATCCAGTGGATGTTGGCAATTTGATCTCTGGTTCCTCTGCCTTTTCTAAAACCAGCTTGAATATCTGGAAATTCACGGTTCACATATTGCAGAAGCCTGGCTTGGAGAATTTTGAGCATTACTTTGCTACTGTGTGAGATGAGTGCTATTGTGCTGTAGTTTGAACGTTCTTTGCATTGCCTTTCTTTGGGACTGGAATGAAAACTGACCTTTTCCAGTCCTGTGGCCACTGCTGAGTTTTTCAGATTTGTTGGCATATTGAGTGCATCACTTTTACAGCATCATCTTTTAGGATTTGAAATAGCTCAACTGGAATTCCATCACCTCCTCTAGCTTTGTTTGTAGTGGTGCTTCCTAAGGCCCACTTGACTTCACATTCCAGAATGTCTGGCTCTAGGTGAGTGATCACACCATCGTGGTTATCTGGGTTATGAAGATCTTTTTTGGATAGTTCTTCTGTGTATTCCTGTCACCTCTTCTTAATATTGTCTGCTTCTGTTAGGTCCATACCATTTCTGTCCTTTACTGTGCCCATCTTTGCATGAAATGTTTCCTTGGTATCTCTAATTTTCTTGGAAGAGATCTCTAGTCTACCCCGTTCTATTGTTTTCCTCTATTTCTTTGCATTGATCTCTGAGGAAGGCTTTCTTATTTCTCCTTGCTATTGTTTGGAACTCTGCATTCAAATAGGCATATCTTTCCTTTTCTCCTTTGCTTTTCATCTCTCTTCTTTTCACAGCTACTTGTAAGTCCTCCTCAGACAGCCATTTTGCTTTTTTGCATTTCTTTTTCTTCAGGATGGTCTTGATCCTTGTCTCCTGTACAATGTCACAAACCTGCATCGATAGTTCATCAGGCATTCTATCAGATCTAGTCCCTTAAATCTATTTCTCACTTCCACTGTATAGTTGTAAGGGAAATGATTTACACAGGATTGGGAAACAGGCTCTTGGAGGGCACAGTCAACCATTTTGCTTTTTTGCATTTCTTTTTCTTGGGGATTGGTCTTGATCACTGCCTCCTGTACAATGTCACGAACCTCCATCCATAGTTCTACTCCCATATTTTATTTAAAAGTAGATGTTTATTTAAAAGTAGATATTTAACCTCCAAGTATTTTAAATTTCCTAAAATCTTTTTGCTACTAATTGCTAACAATTATAAATACTTACAGATTATTTGAGACAAGTTTGATCTATCTACCTTAGTATAATTCTGTGTACACTTTAAAAGATATGTACTATGCTGTTATAGAATGTAATCAAGTTATTTTATAAATAAGTTATTTAATAAAGCTGTTCAAGTTTTCCACATTGCTACCGCTTTTCTGTCTAGTATTCTGTCAACTGTTGAGAGAGGTACCTAATGTATTTTTAGACTCTGCTTTTACATGTATAACAGTTTCGTATTACTATATTCTTCTGATGACTTGATAACTTTATCATTATAAAATAAACTTCATTATCCCTCATTATATTCTATGCTTTGAAACTTGCTTTCCCTGATATTAATATAGCTACACAATCATGGCATCTCTTTTTCTATTATTTTGATTTCAACCTATTTCTATCTTATTTAAAGTGCAATGCCTGGATGCGTAATGGCACCTTAGCTGGATTTTGTTGTATGCAATTGGACAAATTTTGCCAAAACTTTTAGTTGGTAACTTTGAAAATATATATCAGTGTAAAAATATTATTTAATGATTTATTTTAAAATTATTTATGGTAGAAATGAGCTTATAAGTAGCTACATATTATAAATAAAAGAAAATTTTAGGGTTTAGGCTGAGCAAAAGAATTCAGTGAGTAAAAAGATGGGTTTAATAACAGTAATTGTCACATCAGTAACATAATAACATAAACATAATATTTATCACACGTATCTCACTCACACAAGTCAATGCCCTTAAAACAGCATACAAGGTCTTCACTGTCTGTTCCTAGCACAAGTCCAACGTCTTTCTGCCAACCATATCATTCTAACCTTTTACTTCTCTGACCACCTTTTCCTTATTTACCAGCCTTCAGTCACACTGGCTTCTCTTTCTCAAAATAATCTTTTGCCTCAGGGTACTTGCTGTTTCCTCTGCCTGAAACTCTCTTCTAGTCGGTATCTAATCTGCAGGGCAATTCCCTCAACGTCTTCAGGACCTTGTCAAATACCACCATATCAAAGATTTCTTCCATAATTCTACCATTTTAACACAAGTAATTTTTCTATACATTTTACATTTATATATAGTGCTCTATATGCTATTAACAGAAATTAATGCCATAACAAATGACTTGTAGAATCTCAGTCACATCGCCAGAAATCAGGCCTGAGCCTTTGTAGTGGGAGCACTCAGTCCAGGACCCTAGGCTGTTGGGAGAACTCGTGACCCAGGGAGTACTAGTAAGAACTCCCAGGAAGGCATCCACCTGTACACAAGACCAGCATCACTCGACTGCCAGTCTCACCCAGCGCAGAACGCCCCACCCAAATAACAAGATAAAAACACACACCCAATTATCAGCAGACAGAATTTCCACAGACACTCTGAAACATACCACCTCACACAACCCTGCTCATCAGAGAGGAAAAAAACAAAAACTCACATCCTCCTACCAGAATGCAGGCACAAGTCACCCCCAACACAAAGCCTACAAAAATGACTGGACCAACTTTACCCGCAGAGGGAAGAAAATAAAAGGAAGAAGGAATATGGCCCTAATGCCTGCCAAGAGAAGACCTCAAACCAGTAAGTCAGAAAAAAATGAAAAGAGAAACAGTGCACAAATGAAGGAACAAGGTAGAAACTCTCAAGCCCAAATAAACAAAGAGGAAATGGGCAAATTATCTGAAAAAGAGTTCAGAATAAAGATAGTAAAGATGATCCAAAATCTTGAAAATAGAATGGAAAAAATGCAAGAATCAATTAACACATTTAACAAGGACCTAGAAGAAATAAAGAATAAACAAACAGAGGTGAATAACATAATTACTGAAATTAAAAACACTCTAGAAGGAATCAATAGTAGAATAACTGAGGCAGAAGAATGGATACATGAGTTGGAAGACAAAATGGTGGAAATAATTGGTGAAGAGCAGAATAAAGGAAAAATAATGAAAAGAACTGAGGACAGTCCTAGAGACCTCTGGGACAATGTTAAATGCACCAACATGTGAATTACAGGGATCTCAGAAGAAGAGAAAAAGAAAGGGTCGGAGAACATTTTTGAAGAAATTATAGATGAAAACTTCCCCAACATGGGAAATGAAATAGTCAATCAAGTCCAAGAAGCACAGAGTATCCCATACAGGCTAAACCCAAAGAGAAACACACTGAGACACACACTAATCAAACTAATCAAGGTTAAACACAAAGGAAGACTATTAAAAGCAGCAAGGAAAAAGCAGCAAGTAACATAGGAGGGAAACTCCATACAATTAACAGCTGAAACCTTTCAGCAGGAACTCTGCAGGTCAGCAGGGAGTGGCAGGATATAAACTTAAAGTACTGAAAGGGAAAAATCTACAACCAAGATTACTCTACTTGGCAAGGATCTCATTTAGAACTGATGAAGAAATCAAAAGCTTTACAGACAAGTAAAAATTAGGAGAATCTAGCACCACTAAATCAACTTTCAAGGAAGGTTAAAGGGACTTCTATAGTCAGGAAGAAAAGAGAAGGAAACCATCTTCAAAAACAAGCCCCCAAATTAAAAAATGTCAGCAGGAACATATGTATATGGCAATAATTACTTTAATACAATGTATACAATGCTCCAACCAAAAGACAGACTGGATGAATGGATATAAAAATAAGAACCATATATATTTCTGGCACAAAAACAAAAATATAGACCAATGGAACAAGATACAAAGCCCAAAGATAATCCCAAGCACCTACAGGCAACTTATCTTTGACAAAGGAGGCAAGTATATACAATGGAGAAAAGATAGTCTCTTCAATAAGTGGTCCTGGGAGAACCTGCATAGCTACGTGTAAAAGAATGAAGTAATAGTTCCTAACACCACACACAAAGATAAACTCAAACCATTTTGAGCTAAATATAAGACCAGAAATTATAAAACTCTTCGAGGAAAACATAGGCAGAACACTATCTGACATAAATTACAGCAAGATCCTCTATGACCCATCTCGTAGAATAATGGAAATTAAAAAAAAAAAAAAAACAGGTGGAATCTAATGAAAAGTTTTGCACAGCAAAGGAAACTATAAGCAAGGTGAAATGACAACCCTCAGAATGGGGGAAAATAACAGCAAAGGAAACAAATGACAAAGAATTAATTTCCAAAATATATTAGCAGTCATGCAATTCAATACCAGAAAAACAAACAACCCAATCAAAAACTGGGAGGAACAATTAAAATAAATAAATTAATTTACAAAAAAAAAAAAACACCTGGAAGACCTAAACAGACATTCCCCAAAGACGACATACAGATGGCTAATAAACACATGAAAAGATGCTCAACATGGCTCATTATTAGAGAAATGCAAATCAAAACTGCAGTGAGATATCACCTCATAGTGGTCAGAATGGCCACCATCAAAAAATCCATGAACAATAAATGCTGGAGAGGGCGGGCAGAAAACGGAACCCTCTAGTACTCTTGGTGGGGATGTAAACTGATACAGCCACTATGGAAGACAGTTTGGAGATTACTTAAAAAACTAGGAACAACACTACCATATGGCCCAGTAATCCCATTACTAGGCATATACCCTGAGGAAACCAAAATTAGAAAAGACACATGTAACATGTACCCCAATGTTCACTGCAGCACTATGTACACCAGCTAGGACATGGAAGCAACCCAGCTGTCCGTCAACATATAAATAGATAAAGAAGCTGTGGTACATGTATACAACAGAATATTAGTCATAAAAAGGAATCCATTTGAGTCAGTTCTAACGAGGTGGATGAACCTACAGCCTGTTCTGCAGAATGAAGTAGGTCAGAAAGAGAAAAACAAAAATGATATATTAATGCATATATATGGAATATAGAAAGATGGTACTGATGAACTTATTTGCAGTGCAGCAACAGAGATGCAGACAGAGAATAGACTTATTGGAAAAGGGCCGTGGTGGGGAGGAAGGAGAGGGTGGAACAAATGGAAACACACATACTACCATATGTGAAAAAGACAGCCAATGGGAATTTGCTCTATGAATTAGGGAACTCAAACCAGGGCTCTGTAACCACCTACAGCTATGGGAAGGGGTGGGAGGTGGGGCGGAGGTTCAAGAGGAAGGGGACACATGTATCCTATGGCTGACTGATGTTGATGTATGGTAGAGACCAACCCAATATTGTAAAGCAATTATCCATCAATTAAAAATAAATAAAGAGTACATAACATGAACATTATGGAAAAATAAGTGGAAAAATTGTGAAAAAAATAAGTATACAACCTGAACATCTACATTTATTCTAGTGGAAAATCCTTCAGATAATAGAGTAATCCAACCAGTCCATCCTAAAGGAAATCAGTCCTGAATATTCACTGGAAGGACTGATGCTCAAGCTGAAACTCCAATACTTTGCCCACCTGATACAAAGAATTGACTCATTGGAAAATATCCTGATGCTGAGAAAGACTGAAGGCAGGAGGAGAAGGGGCCAACAGAGGATGCGATGGTTGGATGGCATCACCAACTCAATGGACATGAGTTGGAGCACGCTCCAGGAGATGGTGAAGGTCAGGGAAGTCTGGTGTGCTGCTTCCATGGAGTCACAATGAGTCAGACACGACTGAGTGACTGAGCAACAAGCAGACCAGGGACTCTCTGATGTCAATGGCTAAGACTCTGTACCCCCAACACAGGGGCTCTGATTCAGTCAGGAAACTATATCTCACATGCCACATGCCACTAAGAGCTCGCATGCCACAACTAAAGATCCTGCAGGCTTCATGAAGAATGAAGCTTCTGTGGATCGCAATGAAGATCCAGCACAGCCAAATAAATAAATTAAAAAAAAAATACAATAGACCTCACCTTACCTTTAAAAAGGGAAATCTTTACTCTTCCTCTACCCTTAATATATCTATCTTTTGGAACACTGGGAAGTCTAGTTAAATCTATAGTATTTTTTAATTTGAAAAAAACAGAAACCATAAATCTGAGTTTTTAGGCTTAATATTTGACAAAAGGAAGTGCTATTTTTCAAATCTCATGGTTTTCTTTTATACTCTTGTGGAGAAGATTTTTGAAACTATAGTTTGATTTTCTAACATTTTTTCAATCATTGATGGCTTCCCCTGACTCTTCCAAAGGCAGGACTAAGTCAACTCTTAGAGGATTCAGGCAGGACCTGAACTACTGTGAGAAACAAGATCATCTTGTACACAGTACTTATTTTTTAGTGTGGCAAGCCAGGAATTTATATAGTGTACCCTATATATAGGCTCCCTCTTAATAATCAATTCTAATTTATGATTATTCTAAGTTCTTATTAAGACCAATTCTTCACATTTACACAGCAACTGATTTCCTCTTGTCTTTCCAAGAACTGTACTTCTTAAATTATTTTCTTCCTTCTTGCACCATTATTTTTCCTCTTTTATGGGATACACACATGGTGAAACAGGTCCCATTAAAAACCAAACCAAAAAAACACCCCCGTGGTCTTTCTCCTCATCAGCTACTATCCTATTTATCTGTACCACTTCATAACAAAGGTCTCTAAAAAGGGCCTGGTGCACTGGGAAGACCCAGAACGATCGGGTGGAGAGGGAGGTGGGAGGGGGGACCGGGATGGGGAATACATGTAAATCCATGGCTAATTCATTTCACTGTATGACAAAAACTACTGTAATGATGTAAAGTAATTAGCCTCCAACTAATAAAAATAAATGGAAAAAAAAATAAAATAAAATAAATTTAAAAAATAAAAAACTGTCTAATCTCCTCTATAGTATTTGAGATAGCTGCTGACTTGGACTTTTTTAAAACACTTATTTTCTTGACTTCTCGATCACCGCAAGCACCTCTTCTTTTTCTGTCTTGCTGACTGTCCCTTCTCGGTGTCCTTGATTGGCTCCTCTTCCTTTCCTGGACTTCCTGATACTGGAGTGTTCTAAGGACCATTCATTCTACAGTCTTAAAGATCAGCTTTCTATGCTCATGACTCCCACTCCTACCTGTTTCCTGTCACTTACTTTTCTGACATTTCCACCAGGATGTTTAAAAGGTATCTAAACATGTTCAAATCAGAACTCTTAACATGCAAGACCACCTTCCTTTTCCCTAAGGCATCTGCTCTACCAACAGAATCCTTCAGCTCAGTGAAAAATTCAACTGATTGTTCAGGCCAAAACCTTGAAATCACTTTCGTGTCTTTCTCCCATGTCCCACAGCCAAATTCACAGATCTGATATAAAAACCTTAGCATGTCTTCATTTCCACAGCCACCATCTTGATCCATAACACCAATATAATGTCACTTGGATTACTGCAATAACTTCTTAACTAGCTAGCCCGTTTCCTGATTATGGTTGATTTTCCCTCAGATATTTTCATGGTTTGATTTCTTAACTTCATTCAAGTCTCTATTTAAACATCACCTCCTAAGAAAGGCCTTACCTGACCACTCATGCTGAAGTCTCTCCTGTTTCCACCTACTTCCTTTCTAACATCTTTAATCTTTATCAATTTACTCTACAGCATCTTGATACTTATTAGAAATAAAGTTCAGTTCAGTTTCAATATTTAGCCAAGATCTACTATTTACCTTCATCTTTTGGTAGGCTCAATAGACAGATGCTTACTTTAAAACTGTCCTGACATTTCCAGAAATGAATAATATAAAATGTATATAAGTACAGATGTTATTACCCTAGCTAATAACATTACAAATGCCAAAAGGTATGATATTTAGATAAATATTAGATTATATACTATCACATATAAATGGGCATTTTATATGCTATTTTGAGTGAAAATAACTCTATATGTGCTCTGTAGGTTGAAATTCTCTTAGTCTAAACTGCAAATACGTATTTGTTATTGTTAAAAGTAATGTTTTACAAATAATCATGAAAACTGTAAATTTAAAATAAAAAAATTAAGAACTCTATAGCTTAATAAATAGGGAAATTGAAAATTGCACATATTAAGAGAGAATATATTAATAATAGCTAGAAAAGTTTAAGGAAAAATGTTGAAAGCATTTTCATCAAAGCACATTAATAAAAATTAAACTAATATAGAGTATGTTATACATATTTGACTATATTTAAATCTTTGTAAAATTATTTGACATATTTGCATTTGCACACTAAATAAAAGTATTTTTTTAGAACAAAATTTAATTGTAGGTTATTTAGTACTGTTTAAACATGAGTCCTTCAAAGGGAAGACCTACTTGGGAATATTTTCTATCTTGTGAGAGTGGAATATCATCTTTGCCATCTTGAATTTTCTCAAGGAAAAAAAAAATGCCCTGTTATCATTTACAAAAAAATTCAATATAAATCATCTATAATCAGACATAAATCTTTTTAAATATAGAAAATAAATTACATACATCAAATATTTTTCACTTATATAGTTTCAAAACAATAGACATTAAAAGAAATATTTATTTAGGAACAATTTTTCACTGAGGTTTTGAATTTGTGAAGGTTAGAAAAAGCTTGACAAAGTCATTAATATAGATTAACAATCATTTTCAGGACATGAGGACAAGTGGTTTTGAGATTTCTTTAAGCTGTGGATCTTACTTTCAAGGTTCTTCCTAAAAAACATATTACTGAAATATATTTTCCTAAACTGTTTTTACTATTCACAAACAAGCTAATATTATTAGAAGTGTCATTAAGTATACTTTAATATTATGTGCAATAGACAAGTTAGCACATATATAGACAAACATATGAAAGTTCTTTTAAAGTATGACAATATGTAAATTAGCAATGAAACCAATCACTGCTTTTCTTGCTTGTGGCAGGTTTTCCAGTTTCAGATAGCTAATAGCAAAGTGAACCTGATAGAAGATACATTACCGAATGGAAAATCAGCATGCAATTATTGTTGACAGTGGAATACATGTGGTGAAGACTATGAATGATTTAGGAAACAAAAGTATACATTTTGTTTGCAATTTTCCACTAGGTTTTCAGAAATAATTCTAGTATTTAACAGGACAGACATTAAACTACAGTAGAAAAACTGTCAACTACTTTCACTGTTCTTTAACAAAAGATAAAAACTATATGACATAAAAAACATTTTGCAATTGTCTTGCTATGTTATTACTAAACTATGTTCAAACAAGATGTAATAGAAGCCTTTAAATGGTAAAAATGGCTTCATGGACCAAGGAAAGCCTTGAAACACTGTTTTGAAAATAAGGGTACCAAGAAAGCAGATATTACTATCACTGGTTACTTGCAGAGAAAGTAATTTGTTTGCTAGAACCTGCCAATTCTTCAAAAAACCAAACTTGTCTTCAGAGTTTAAATTCTCTGCGTGTTTTCAGCTGTAAAGATCCTCCTACTATGATGCTCCAGGAAGATGCTGAAATTGGTATGCATGTAATAAAAGCTGAGATGCAGATAAAAATTCAGGGAAGATTCTGTTATCTTGAAAGCCAATTATGTTGCTATATTGTCACATGGTTTATAGGACTGCTTCTATAAAACCACAGATCATCATAGACCACTGTTTAGTATTCCAAATGTGCAAGACAGTTGACTATAGGCAGAATTTATCAGATGACAGCATTGGGAAATTACTGTCCTCTACAAAATTTGACTCCTAAAATTCTATAATTCTACTGTTACAGTAAAAGCTATATTTTAGTGGATAAAATTTCAGATATACTATATTAAGTTCATTCTATAATGGTGATAAGCCAGTTTAAAGTTTGGCTGTATATTAATCTTACATCTCAGAATTTTGGCAAAGATATATTTTTCTATGCTATTAAAATTTACTGTAATTATTTATTATATATCTCCTTCACTATGCAGAGATTCTTATTGGCAGAATAATAAATGGCACATAATAAAAACTCAGTAAATGCTCACTGAATGATGAACAAATTAATGAATATGAATAAAAGACATCCATAAGGTAGCTCTTTTAGGTGAGTATAGTACATAAAAATAAAGATGCTGGAGTTTTGACCACATGCAGACTACTTTTTCAATTTTGTTCACGTTAAGTCTTACTGAATACCTAGTTTGTGTAAAACACTATAGAAATGGCTGTGAAAGTTACTGAGTTAGGGGAAAAAAAAGCTTCCCTTTTTAGGAATGAGATGGATTCAGGAATGAGAGGATGAGATGGCTGGATGTCACTCAATGGACATGAGTCTGAGTAAACTTCAGGAGCTGGTGATGGACAGGGTATGCTGCAGTCCATGGGGCTGCAAAGAGTTGGACACGACTGAGCGACTGAACTGAACTGAACTTCTCAGGAATGCAAAGCAGTGTAGAACCTTACAAAACAGATTAAGACATCTCAGAAAATGAATAAAAAGTAAACATGTAATTCTAATAAGATTACTTTTAAAGTTCAGGATCTTAGGAGAAAATGAAACAAGTCTTCAAATGTTAGATGGTGGAGTAGAATATAAAGTTAAACTATAGTGTTTACTGGGTAGATTTAGACAGCTAAAATCTCAGAAATATATCATGGGTACTACAAAAATACATCTCTGCAGGGTGAATCATGATGATTGGGAAACATGAAAGAGATCTATGTCACTATGATTGAGAATAACCCAAATATTGACTGAATCAGTTATTTATTCAGCAGATATTTACTGAAAAAACCTACTTGTGTAAACCACTATTCTACATGCTTGGACAGAGCAGTGAACAGACAAATATCTCTGTCCATATCAAGTTTCCATTTTCATGGAGGGATACAAATAAACAAATAAATAACCAAGTAAATATACAGAATACTACATATGCTATGAAAAAAATTTGAAAGGGAAACAGTATGAGAAGTATCAAGGAAGGGGAAGGTTATGATCTGAAATAGCATGTCAGGGAAGGCCTTACTGAGAAGGTGATATCTGAGCAGAGACCTGAAGGAGATAAACTTCCTTACACACACAAAAGAAAGAAAGAAAGAGGAACTTCCTTGTAGGTATCTGAGAGAGAGCATTCTAGACAGAAGAAACAGCAAGAATAAAACTCCTCTGGGGGAGTGTGCCAAGCCAGTCACTGAGGAGCAGTGGGACCAGCACAGCTGGAAGAGGGCAAATTAGGGGCAGAGAGTAAGAGGGGAGATCAGAGGCAACCGGCCAGATCTTGGCAGGATTGTTTCTCTGAACAGAGACATCATGGAGAAATGCCCAAGAGAGGAGTGGTACAATCTGACACATTAGCCGGGATATTTAGACTGCTGGGTTGAGAACGGAACAGACAGGAGACTAGGGGGGAAGCAGGCCTATGCAGGAGGCAGCTGCACTAGTAATGATGTCCATCAAAGCAGGAGCCGCGAAAGCGGTGAGAAGTGTCTCTGAATATGTTTTGAATATGTGGTCAAGGTAATTTTTCTGACTGCCTGGATGCAGTGTATGGAAAGAGTCCTCGATGATTCTAAGACTTTGGGCCTATGCCACTGGAAGGGGGGAGGTGTCATTTACTTTTAAGGAACGACTGCAGATAGCACAAGCTTTGCAATAAAGGGCAGGAGTTCAGTTTTGAATATAAGTTTGAGATGTTTATTAAACATCCAAGTGAAAATCTGAGAATAACCAAAGTTTAGATGGCATTCAAAGTCCTGAGATCACTTTAGGAGGAACACAGATGGAAAAGGTCACAGGGCTGTGCTCTCGGGAATCCAGTCAGAGATGAGGAAAGGGAAAGCCAGAGAAGCAGACAGGTAAGGAAGAAAGAGAAGTATGTGGTGACCCTGGGCCTAAATTATAAAAAGGTTTCAAGGGATACAGAGTGACGATCTTTTACACGTTGCTGATAGATGTGATCAACAACTCTGGATGTTATTATAGAAAGGAAACTTCAGTGTAAGTTCTGCCATTTATCATATAAATTTTGTAAATTATTCTAGAATATGGGGCTTACTTTTCCCATCTTTAAAAATGGAAATCAAAGTATCTACCTCATATGCTAAATATTCCTGCTGCTGCTGCTGCTGCTGCTAAGTCGCTTCAGTCGTGTCCGACTCTGTGTGACCCCATAGATGGCAGCCCACCAGGCTCCCCCATCCCTGGGATTCTCCAGGCAAGAACACTGGAGTGGGTTGCCATTTCCTTCTCCAATGCATGAAAGGGAAAAGTGAAAGTGAAGTCGCTCAGTCGTGTCTGACTCTTAGGGACCCCATGGACTGCAGCCTACCAGGCTCCTCCGTCCATGGGATTTTCCAGGCAAGAGTGCTGGAGTGGGGTGCCAGTGCCTTCTCCGTTAAATATTCCTAATTCCACTTAAAGCACAAGTATGTCTGACAACGAAAATGTGCTCACTTCATATAAAACTTCATTTCTCTTTCTATCCTTCACTAGATCATTTAAAAAGTTTGAATATATGCTGAATATATGTTTGAAATGGCACACCAAAAGGCAAGAAAGTGATCTGAAGCTCAAATATAGTTAACTAGTACATTTTACTGCTAGGGAAGTGAGAAGAGCTATTTAGATGAATCCCAAAAGGGTGTAAAAAGCCACATTTCTAGATTTAGAAATTGTAGTCTGACGTATTAGTGATAATTAAGATGAAAGGGGAAGAAACAAGAGCTAGAGGCTCACTGATTTGTTCCAATGGAGAATTAGTTTTCTTGAAGTGGGCAGAAATAAAATGTATGTGAAAAGTTAAAGTAATCCATGTTGTCAAGGTAACAACAAGCATTTTTACAGACATGCAAGAAACTACGTATCTGTATTTGTTTAGTAATATTCATTTATTGGCTGTGCTGGGACTTCCGGGTTTTCTCCAGCGCATCTTCCTGTACCAGGGATCACATTCAAGTCCCCTGCACTGCCAAGTGTATCCTTAACCACAGGACCACCAGGGAAGTCCTATGTACCTATATATTTGAAAGAAAGGTGGGAAGTAGCATCTAAAAAGATTTTCAGAAAAACACATGAGTAAAGGAGGTGTAGGAGCTGATGCCTATATTAGGGAAAATTACGCTTCCCAGCATTCCATGGTGGAAGGGGTTGGAAGGAGACAGAATTTTTAATTGCTAAATGAGTGAAAGTAAGAAATGTAAATTCTGTGAGGCAGAAACTGTATCTATTTACCAACCACTGTATCTTCAGTACTTCACTCAGAGCTTAGCATAAAGTTGCTGCTTACCATATGTTCAACTCACAATAAATGAATGCCACATTGCCTCTGGTCACTCTTACCTTATTTACACAAAATCCCTGTAATGAATGGCACTATATATAACACTTGCAGTAACTTATTCTGTTTCTTATGTTATGCCTGAAGTTAAAGGCTCTAGGATTTTAATCTATGGTTGGGACTGAGCTCAACCTGCTTCATACCTGCTTGGAAGCAGTCTGACCATCACAACTGCACAGAAGCCAAAAGCTGCCATTTTCACCGATGTCTGAAAACAGTACTTTGAATTTTCCCTGCCCTCCCCAAATTCTCAATCCTTTCTTCCCCACCTAAGGAGCCATACTGTTCCTCTCAACTTTGTGAGTTGCTCTGGTTACTTCTCTGTGAAAAGTAAAGGGCACAAATAAAATCAAAGAACCTAGAAGACCCTTGGAAAAACTAGATGGAAAGTGGATCCCAACATTAAAGTTTATCTCAGGGAAATGAATATCTGTACATTTATAACTAAAAACAAAATATTGAGGCATAAAAACAATAGAAAATATATCCTTAAGTGGTGATGCACTTATTATTGTTCCCTACATAGGAAGATAAGATAAGCTATGGCCAAGCTGGAAAATTATCCTGAGGGTTAAGAGGATATTTCATCATTATAATTAAGGCTAAATGCCAATAAAGCTTTTAAGAAAATCACACAGTAAAAAATTTTCAGTTTTGACGACCAGTATATAATATGCTTAGTATTAATAATCAGGCCAGAAATTTGTAATAAATTATGTAAATTGTTTTAAATGATATTAATTTCAGTATCAATGATACATTTATTGTTACATGTACATAGCATAATTATTAAGCATACTTATACATAGAGTATAATAAGAGCTGCCAATCTGCAGCAAATAACATTTTTTGCTTTCTACAAAAATAATCTAATGCAAATAATGCTGACAAATACATGAAATGATGAAGAATCACAGCCATGCAATTACAACATACCAAGGACTTCAGAGCACTTCTATATCTTTATAATGGCAGTGATGGGCTATTTGTCCTTCCTCTCCTGCCTTCTCTATCATTCCCTCCATTCTTTTGGCTTTTATTGATAGATCAGATAGATAGGTAGACAGACAGAGAGCAGCATAAAGAAAGTAAGCAAATCTGAGTCCCTGCCTCATTCTTCTTTACCTGCTAATTTTTAATTTCATTTTCAGATCCTGTAATTTCCTCTCCAATAATCCTACAAATGAGAGATGGATTACATTAGAAGCCAAACAAACATTCAGATGAGCCCTGACCCCTTCAAAGGAGTACCATTTGCAGACTGGCAAGACAGAGTAAGAAGAGATGAAAATACAGAACAAGGCAAGGCCCCCCTAGAGGAAGTGTCTAAAGAGATGAGAGCAGATGAAATCAAGTAGAAACTTCTAGGGATGAGCTTCAACAGCAGAACGTCAAATACTTTTACATTAGAACAAAGATGATGGGTGTGAATTTAGACAAATTTGTAGTGGGTTAGGGTAGGCATTCTCAAGTGGTCATATTCCATAGCTTGAATTTTCTCTGTAAAGTGAAAAGCAGGGTGTTCTGCTAAGGGAAAAGTTAAAGATGTGGATAGATATGTGCACTACCAAAAAAAATTGAATGAAGATAACTGAATCTAGAGGGACACTGATCAAGTTGCTCATAATAAGTTGTAATAAGTCGATGTGACAAAGAACATTATTTTTGAAGCAGTGTAACAAGCAGAGAAGAAGGCAGTAAGACAGTACAAAAACCACACAGGAAAAGGGGTACCTTGCATGTACCAACTAACTAATTTGTTATTACTTAAAAAAAAATCACCCTGTCTTCATCCTTCTATCTCATTCCTTATTCTGTTCAATTTTCCTTCAGGTACCTGACTGGGTCACTCTGAAAACATTTGATCAATTTGGGAAAAAAAAAAAAAAACAGAAAAAACAGCTCCCTATGAAGGGGACACACCATATAAAGGGGACACACCCTAAAGCAATTAGTCACAGTCATGAATGAGCTTCAGTTTCAGTTGACATCTCTATGTTCCATCTAAATTATCTCAAAAATTATGAAAACCCACACTACACAGACAGAACACAGTTGTTTTTTTTTTAGGAGTGCAATATAAAATCACAGATGACAGAACAAGAAAGGAATATATGGTGCTTTGTGTACAAAATCATAATACTTTCACTAGTTGCTAGCAGAATGGTTAACAATATGAAGGTTTATAATGTAACTGTCATATAGTCATATAATACAATTACTAAATAATCTCGTCTTACCTGTATGGCAAGGGCACGAGCTACAAGACCTCTAAGGTATTGTAACGGGTCTTCAGGACCTTCCCATTTGCTTTGCCATGTGAGAGGACACTGAATTTTAAAAGGATAAAAATTAAGTTTACACATATAATATTACATATAAAAGACCTTTCAACATTTGTGTGATAGGGAAAATATTTTGGCATATTCACATTATGTGTATTAATTCATGAATTAATTTCATTCAGATATGTCTGTTTCTTTGATCTTGTATCATTAAAACTGAGTGATATAAAAAGTCAGAACAAATTAACCTGTTTTCCAAAAAGGAAATATTTTTAAGTAAAAATGCTTGAAAGAATAAACAAATGAACTTAAATGAGTATATTGAAAGTAGCAAATCATGTTTTCTTGAAATAATATTTAATGCATAATAAAATGAAACTAAATTTAACAAGTTTATTTTATAAGTGATAAAAGGCAAAAAACAACCTGTCTTGTGTCCCTACAGAATTTATTTAAATTATAAATAAAGCATTGTAACAGAAATTTTATCTCCCAAACCACACCAAGATATATTATAAAAAGAGAATAAAAAGAAAATATTATAATTAAAAGCTTTCTAAAAAGTTATGTTTTAAATATCTGATCTTCTTTTAACTGACATTCTCCATTAACACATTCATTACAATATACCTTCTCTGTGAGAGCTTTATGTTAGTTGCTCAGTCATGGCCAACTCTTTGTGACCCCATGGACTGTAGCCCACCAAGTTCTTCTGTCCATGGGATTCTCCAGGCAAGAATAATGGAGTGGGTTGCCATTTCCTCCTCCAGGGGATCTTCCTGGCCCAGAGATCGAATCGGGTTTCCTGCATTGCAGGTGGACTCCTTACCATAGTCTCAGCCAACAGAGAAGCCCCATGAAAGCTTTATATATTTTCCAAATATTATGCAAATGTCATTCAAACTTAATATTTACTTTTCTGAAGTGGAAATAATAAGGAGAATCCATCAATTTCTTAACCTCAAACACTGTCTGATTACATACTGAACAACTAACTCACACTAGAGAGTGAAGTAAGCTTTCTTAGGAATATGTACCTAAGTGCTGTGAACTGAAACAGGTGTGGTGATTTTATGTTTATTTTAAATTTTTAAAAATTTACTTCTAATCAGAGGATAATTGTTTAACAATGTTGTGTTGGTTTCTGCCATCACTTCCACTACATTTACAGGACTGTATATAGATGTGGTGATTTTAAGACATGACCCCAGAACCTCTGACACTTTGCCCGTGAAGATGAAGTCTGCTCTCCTGAAATAAAGAGTCCTGTGAATGTAACAGACGTGATGGGGTGCCAGTTTCCAGGTCCAGGTCCTAAGGAATTGGTTTCTTATTATTTCCTATCTTTTGAGACTCTTGATCCTGGAATCTGTCCAGCATACTGTGAAGCGCAACTTTTGGAGGGTCGCATGTAGAGATGAACTGAGCTTCCCACCCCTCGGACAGCCTGATTTGCCAGTCCATGAGTGAGCAGAGTGGAAGACACAAACTTTCTCTACCAAGGTCTACCCAAATTTCAGATATGGAAGCTTAAAATAAATGTTTTTTTGAAAATTATGATGTTTTAATCTACTAAGTTTTGGTGAAATCTATTGTACAGTAAGATTTGACTGCTAAAGTTCTTTGGTCTCCAGAAGTAGGATCCTACCTTAACAAAAACCTAAAACACATGGCTCTGGATTTGAGGCTAGGTGGTGGGCTGAAGCTGGAAGGACCCTCAGAAGAATTTAAGTGGAAACCTAAAGGACTTCTAAGAGAATAGTGGAGGCATAAGGGACTTTGAAGACTTAAAAGGAGGAAACAATCTCAGACAGACAGAAGTACTGTCGGCACCTAAAGGTCATGCCCTGAAGACTCTTAAACAAAAAGGTTTCAGCGAATCTTAAGGGTGTTGTGCCACAGCCAATGCACAGGAAGCCTAAGGTAGAAAGAGAGACTTGTCTTGATGACATTTATGGTCATGGCTTTTGTGTAATGTGAATCACAAGTGAAAGTCAAACTCACAGTCTTAAGAAAACTGTTCTGTTGTGAGCTTCATCTGTTTGGGATTAAAGGTGAAAAGAGAGTGCAATTAAAAGAGAATTTAGAACCCCAGAATTGCTATAGGCAGGAAGCAGGCTGAGAAAACCCCGCTCCACCTTACTGAAACATATGCATAATTAAGAGGCAAGGATCAGCAGCTCAAAGCCAAGAGCGGTGGATAATCATGCCCAGGGAGCAACAGAGAATCCTAACAAAACAACTGAAGAAATATGCGTGCTTGGATTTCTGAACTGCTAAGACACATGAGCCTCCTAGTTCCTCACTTTTTAAGTGGGAGTGTCTATTGCAGTTACCTATCCTACTCTTTTATATTGGATTTGTAGGGGACAGATAGCTCATCTCTGCAGTCCATAGGTCCTCAGGTGAGAACCATACTTGAGAAAGAGCTTTTGAGGAACCTCACCTAAGAAGCCTCATCCATCCTTCCACCTGATCTAGATGACGTCCAGCCTGAGCCTGAGGCTGGAATGGAATGAGACATTTGGTTTCCCTGGTGGCTCAGACGGTAAAGCATCTGCCTGCAATGTGGGAGACCTGGGTTTGATCCCGGGATCGGGAAGATCCCCTGGAGAAGGAAATGGCAACCCACTCCAGTACTCTTGCCTGGAAAATTCCATGGATGGAGGAGCCTGGTAGGATACAGTCCATGGGGTCGCAAAGAGTTGGACACAACTGAGCGACTTCACTTTACTTCAAAAGGAGATGACTGCATTTTACACAGGGGAAAAAGGCAAACAATTTGTGCCCAGAGGGCAGACTGCAGCAGCTTCAAAGTATGTCCCCCAAATAACCTGGCACTCTTCCCACTGAGAGTTGAGGTCTGTGTCCCCTTGTCCTTGACAACCTAGCCAATACAATGAGGGGGAAGTGACTCTGTGTAACCTTGTCAAATCTAGGCCTTAACAACTTCACATCTCTCCTCTTTCCTGGGGTATACACTGTTAGAACCAAGATATCATGTTGTGAGGTAGCCAAGCAGTACATACAGAGAGGCCCAAGTGGAGACATCTAGAGAGGAACCAAGGCCTCTAGTCATCAGTCCTGATGAATACCAGCCAATAATCGGCACTAAGTAGCCAGTGCTATGACTGAGTGCCTCTTAAGTAGATCCCCCAGCTCTAAGATGAGGTTTTTCAGCTGGTGTCACATGGAGAAAAGACAAGTCTACTGCACCAGACTGTGCCCAAAATGCACACTCCTGAGCCAAATAACTCATGCTCTTGTTTTTAGCCATTAAGCTTCAGGGTAGTTTATTACACAGCAATAGAAAGCTGATAGATCAGGCTTTCACATTCTCAGTTTTATGCTTTTCCTGTTGTAGAAAGATAGCTCCTTCAAATAGAGTTTATTAGAGATAATAAGTTACTGCGGTAGGCGATGGGTCCCAATGATCCCTGCCACTTGGTATTCATGTCCGTCCTTGTGAAATTCCCTCACCTTGAGTATGAACTGCTTCTGGGGACTTGCTTCTAATGAAAGAATATGGAAAAAGTTATGAGAATCCACTTCGGAGGGTAGGTTACAAATACTGTGATATCTGTCTAGCTCACTTTCTCTGTATCTCTTCCTTGTCCACTTGAAGTGAGAAAGTTGCATGCTGTGAGCTGCGTTATGGAACGCTCATGCAGCAATGAACTGGCATGTCCAGTCAACAATCAGCGAGGGCCCGAGGGCTGCCAACAGCCTCCCGTATGTGCTCCGAGAGGCTCCAGAAATTGCAGCCCTGGTGACACCTGCATGAAGGCGTGCGTGAGACCCTAAAGCAAAATGCCTAGCTATTTTACATCTGAATTCCTGACTCACAGAAACTGTAATGTGATAAAGTTTTGGTTTCTTATGTCACTAAGTTCTAGGCCAATTTATTATGTGGCGATAGATAATAACAGAGCTATCAATATTAGTGTCCAATGTAATACATTCATTCAATAAATACTTAAATCCTCATTTTCCATTCATTCGGCATTTACTGAGAGCTTACAATGTACAGGCATCATAAGGTCCTTGCTATTATGGAGCCTACATTTTACTGGGGGATAAAGGCAAAAATGTATTATAAGAAAAAGATTACATAGAGTTAAACCCTATGTTGCAGAAGGAAATGGCCACCCACTCCAGTGTTCTTGCCTGGAGAATCCCAGAGATGGGGGAGCCTGGTGGGCTGCCGTCTATGGGGTCGCACAGAGTCAGACACGACCGAAGCGACTTAGCAGCAGCAGCAGCAAACCCTATGTAGAGAATTACAACAGGATATGTGATGTGAGATTGCTTGAGATCCTCTTGGTCAGCAAGGAGATCAAACCAGTCAATCCTCAACGAAATTCCTGAATATTCATTGAAAGGACTGATACTGAAGCTCCAATAATTTGACCACCTGATGTGAAGAGGTGACTCATTGGAAAAGACCCTGAGGCTGGGAAAGATTGAAGGCAGGAGGAGAAGGTGACAACAGAAGATGAGATTGGATGACATCACTGACTCAATGAAAATGGGTGTGAGCAAACTCCAGGAGACAGTGAAGGACAGAGAAGCCTAGTATGCTTCAGTTCACAGGGTCCTAAAGAGTCAGACGTGACTTAGCACTGGAAAACATGTGGCATGATGGAATATAAAATGATAGTGATATGATAGAACATTATAGGGAATAAAAGATGAATAAAATATATTCTTTATCCTAAAGAGCATTAGCAACCAATAAAAGAGATAGATGGCTAAAGTCCCTAATGGTGTTTTAAAAATGACTTATATAACATGTTTCTGGAGCTTAGTGGAACAGTGATTTAATCAAGGAAATATCTGTTAAACTTTGAAAGTTGTACTGAATTTTGACAAAGGCAGACAACTGGATGGGACTATTTAAACTACCATTTATGTGTCAGTATCTGTGCTAAGTGCTGGATATGCACCATCTCATATACTCCTCACAATATTCCTCAGAAGCAGATACTATTATAATTTCACAGAGGAAAAAATACAGAAACAAAGAGAATAGCCTGTCCAAAATCACTGAGCTGGTAAATGACAAGTCTAAGATTTGGACCCATGTAATCTAACTCTAGAGTCTGTCTGCAGCATCAATACTGCCTCCAAAGTATTTTATATTTCCATACTGTACAAATGCAACATTTGAGATCTGTCGACTGAAAACAAATACACCACATGAGAGTTGTGTGTTAAGCTTTATTTCTGGGAAAATGAGAATAGCCCAGGAGACAGTATTTCAGGTAGCTTTGAAAAACTGCTCCAGAGTTAGGGTGGAAGGTCAGTATATTTCTGATTTTGTTCAAGGGGGGAGTATATGGAATCAAGCACTTATTTTGCAGAAGGTTGCTGCTAGCCTTGGGAAGATTCAACATAAGATAATCATGTATTGGGAATTAAAGTTCTAATAATGGGGAAACTAAGGCTCAGAGTAGTTTTAATTAACTAAACTTTTAAAATAAATCTAAATTGTAGAGAACTTGAATCAAGGTCTAACTCTAAATGTAACTTTTTTTGTTATCCCATGTTTTTCATGAAATATGTCATAAGACCAAAACAGGATAAGAGCAGACTCTTTCAAGCATCAATTAATTAATGGATAACTCAGCAATCATCTGTTAAATAGCTGCTATTTGTGAATCATTTGTTAGGTCCTGGGGATACAGATATAACACAATCCTAGTACTAGAGGTGGAGATGGATAATAAAAGAAGACAGCTACAGACAATACAGTGGGTTCCCTGATAATAATAAGCACTGTGCTTGTGAAACATGGATGTGAGGTACACCAAATCCACACTGTGCATAAGGGCTTTCTGGTGGAGATAATGACTGAGGTGAGACTCAACAGATAAACAGCTTACAGTAGAGAAAGACATGGAAAGTAGGAAAAGGAAGGGACATTAATAAAAAAGACATGCATGAACTGGGCTGATGGCCAGAAGCTTTTGAATGCTAATACTGAGGAGCTTAGTCTAGAAAGCGATGATAAAACTGAACATTAATTAGGGAAGTGACATAATCATATCTGGATTTTAGAAAGATTATCCTAGTAGAAGTAGGGACAACAGACATTAGAGTGATGAAACTGCAGTCAGAGAGGTGAATTTGGAAGGTACTGTAATACAGGCATGAATCAAACGGGACATGCATCAGTGAGAATAAGGATAACAACAGAAACACCTCTGCAGCACTTATAAGTGCAGGTCTGTTCTCAGCATTTTACTTACATTAATCCTTTGGACTTCACACAGACCCTCTGAAATGGATACAATTTTATTATTCCAACTAGGAACATTTAGAAACTAAGGTGGTGGTGTTTAGTTGCTAAGTCAGGTCCGACTCTTTTGTGATCTCATGGACTGTAGCCCGCCAGGCTCCTCTGTCCATGGGATTTCCCAAGCAAAAATACTGGAATGGGTTTCCATTTCTTTCTCCAAGACGGGGTTCCTGACCCAAGAATCAAACCCAAGTCTCCTGCATTGCAGGCGGGTTCTTTACTACTGTAAATTAAGGTAGAGAAAGCTTAAGTAACTTGCACCAGAAAACATTCTAGTATGTAATCTGAGTTGTTTTGATTTCCACTCTGCAACCTTAATATGTATATTATATGAACTTTAAAAAATGGACCACCGTTAGTAATTCTTTTTCCTTTTCATTTAATAATGTAATCGTCCCTACTACAGACGAACTCTATCCTACAAATTAAAATGATGTGCTGACCCTCACACATGAGTGAAACACTAAGCCAACACTGGATTGTAGTTTATTTATGGGAATGAATTGACTTTCACTTGATTCAAGCTTACTGCAGTGTCTGAAACAGGGAGCAAGTATTGTAACTGCTATTTATTTTGAGCAGTAGAAGTTGCATTGGGATTTCACAGTTTGTGGAAAGCAAAGAATTCAGTTTACATATTTTAATGAAAAGGAGAAAGAAAAAAAGAAAAACAAAAATATAGTTCACTGTAATTTCAATTTTATATGAAGCGCTTAACTGATATGTAGTTTATCACTAACTCCTAAACTAGCCATAACTTACAACTTTCTACAATTAATTAAATTAGCTAAAATCCATTTCATACACATATACATCATGAGAGAATATTTTTCAGACGGATAAATATAGCTTCAGAGTAAAATACTTTAATGATAGAGCCATCTATACAGAAGAGAAAGTACAACTCAGAAGATAGCTTGTGATAAAAGTTAGAATACATTCTGATTTAATCTTTCTAAGACCTTTATTTAGCTCCAAGGATTTCAATTTTCTTACCAGAGAAACAATTATAAACCATCATCAGAACCAACTAAGGACTCTCAGATTCAAGAGATTTAATTAATTGAACTACTTTCTTTTCAAATATGAGTATTATTTTAAAAATCTTTTTGTGTCTTTTAAAGAGACTCATATTATCTGTTTTCTCAGGACATGTAATTTCAGCTTCCCATTAAAAATTCCCTGATATCTCAGTTGGTAAAGAATCCACTTGCAGTGCAGAAACCCCAGTTCAATTCCTGGGTCAGGAAGATCCCCTGGAGAAGGGATAGGCTGCCCACTCCAGTATTCATGGGCTTCCCTGGTGGCTCAGCTGGAAAAGAATCCACCTGCAGTGCGGAAGTCCTGGGTTTGATCCCTGGGGTGGGAAGATCCCCTGGAAAGGGGAAAGGCTACCCACTCCAGTATTCTGGCCATGGGGTCGCAAAGGTTCATACATAACTGACTTTCACTTTCACACTTTCATTAAAAATTATAAAATATGTATAAGAGATTACACTAAGTTATATACAAAGTTTAGAAAGGTAGAAGTAATCCACTGATGAATGAACGGATAAACAAAATCTGACACAGAACTAACTTGACCCAAAAAGAGTCTTGTCCAAATAAACCCACTCCAAGTTGAAAATATCCTGTCAAAAATGTATCTAATGGACCTAACTTACTGAACACTGCGGCTTTTAGCCCAATCTACTTTAAACGTGCTCAGAACTCACACATTAACCTTTAGTTGGGCAAAGCCATCTAACACAAAGCCTGTTCTATAAAGTATAGAATATCTCAAGTAATTTACAGAATACTGCACTGAACGTGAAAGTAGAGTGACTGTATGGGTGCAGAATGACTGAGCTGTATCGGTTGTTCACCCTGACTGTGTGGCTGAGTGAGAGCTGCAGTTCACTGCTGTTGCCCAGCATTTCAAGAGAAAGGCACCACATATACTAGCCAGGGAAAAGATCAAAATTCAAAGTATGGTTCTATTGAATATATATCACTTTTGCACCATCCTAAAGTGTAAACCATCTTAAGTTAGGGACCATTTTCACATATGTACAATGGAAAATTTTTCAGCATTCAAAAGAAAGGAAATATACATGCTACAAAATGGATGAACCTGAGGATAATATGCTTAGTGATACAAACCAGTCAAATAATGCTTGATTCCACTTATATGAAGCACCTAGAATATTTAACTTCATAGGGAGAGAAAGTAGAATGGTGGCTGCTGGAGGCTGGTGGTGAGGGAACGAGAAGGTATTTAGTGGGTAGTGTTTCCATTCCATTTTGTAAAATGGAAAAGAGTTCTGGAGATTGGTTGCACAACCCTGTGAATGTGCTTAACTTTAATGAATGGTACACTTAAGATGGTTAAAATGATAAATTATATATGTATATTGCCACAATTAAAAAAACTTCATTAGAAAATGTGCAAAAGGAAAAGAAGAAACCAATTTCCTCCCTGAGTCTATGGCAGCATTGTGTGCTTGATAATTTGTTACTCACATTGAGTTCATTAAATACAGGGACCATGCCCTATGCATTTTCTCCTATCTCCAGGACCCGGCATGGTATAGAGAGTCCATGGCAGAGGGTCAATAAACATTTGCAGAATGTTCTTTATATACCATTCAATAACAATTTGAAGTTAAGAGTTCATTTTAGGGCTTGGATCCTGACATTATTAGCACAAAAATTTAACTAAATGAAGAATTACCAAAAATAAATAAAGAAGACAAGCAAGGAAATACACAAAGTGGGCAATTTGTGAAACACAGAGCTGTTGTGATGATAGTACTGTTGCTGTTCAGTTGCAAAGTCGTGTTCAGGTCTTTGTGACCCCACAATTGCAGTATGCCAGTCTTCCCTGTCCTTCACTATATCCTGGAATTTAGTCAAACTCCTGTCCGTTGATTCAGTGAAGCCATTGAACCATCTCATCCTCTGTCTTCCCCTTCTCCTCCTGCTTCAGTCTTCCCCAGCATCAGGTTCTTTTCCAATGAGTCGGCTCTTCACATCAGGTGGCCAACGTACTGGAGCTTCAGCTTCAGCATCAGTCTTTCCAATGACTATTCAGGGTTGATTTACTTTAGGATTGACTGGTTTGATCTCCTTGCAGTCTAAGGGACTCTCAAGAGTCTTCACTAGCACTACAATTAGAAAGCATCAATTATTCAGTGTTCAGTCTCCTTTATGGTCCAACTCTCACATCCATACATGACTAACTCACACATCCATACATGACTAACTCACACATCCATACGTGACTATTGGAAAAACCACAGCTTTGACTAGATGGACCTTCCTTGGCAAACTGATGTCTTTGCTTTTTAATACACTGTCTAGGTTTGCCATGGCTTTTCTTCCAAGGAACAAGAATCTTTTAATTTTGTAGCTGCAGTCACCATCCACAGTGATTCCAGAGCCCAAGAAAATAAAATATGTCACAGTTTCCATTTTTTCCCCTTCTATTTGCCATGAAGTGATGGGACTGAATGTCATGATCTTCATTTACTCAGTGTTGAGTTTTATACCAGCTTTTTCACTCTCCTCTTTCACTCTCATCAAGGGGCTCTTCAGCTCCTCTTCACTTTCTTCCTTTAGCGTGGTACCATCTACATATCTGAGGTTATTGATATTTCCCCTGGCAATCTTGATTCCAGCTTGTGAGTCATCCAGCCTGGCATTTCGCATGATGTACTTCGCAGGTAAGTTAAATAAGCAGGGTGACAATATACAGCCTTGTCATATTCCTTTCTCAATTTTGAACCAGTTTGTTGTTTCATGTCCTGTTCTAACTGTTGCTTCTTGACCTGCATACAGGTTTCTCAGGAGCAGGTAAGGTGGTCTGGTATTCCTGTCTCTTTAAGAACTTTGCAGTTTGTTGTGATCCACATAGTCAAAAGCTTTAGCACAGTCAGTGAAGCTGATACTTTTCTGGAATTCCCTCACTTTTTCTATGATCCAATGATGATTTAGTCACTAAGTTGTGTCCGACTCTTGCAACCCCATGGACTGTAGCCCGCCAGGCTCCTCTGTCCATGGGATTCTCCAGGCAAGAATACTGGAGTGGGTTGCCATTTCCTCCCTCGAGGGAATCTCCCCAACCCAGAAATCAAACCTGGGTCTCCTGCACTGCAGGCAGATTCTTCACAGACTAAGCTACCAAGGAAGTATTTTAGGTTGAACAAACACCCCCAAAGAATGGACCTGGTGTGACTCATCCACGCATGCTAAGCGTGTTTCAGTCATGTCCGACTCTTTGTAACCTTATGGACTGTAGCCTGTCAGGCTCCTCTGTCCAAGGGATTCTCCAGGCAAGAATACTGGAGTGGGTTGCCATGTCCTTCTCCAGGGTATCTTCTCAACCCAGCAATCAAACCCACCTCTCTTACGTCTCCTGCATTGGCAGGTGGGTTCTTTACCATTTGCCCCACCTGTGACTCAAATGTTTTGGAGTGGGTAGCCTTTCTCTTCTCCAGGGTATCTTCCCAATCCAAGGATGGAACTCAGGTCTCCCGTATTGCGGGCAGATTCTTCACCAGCTGAGCCACAAGGGAAGTCCAAGAATACTGGAGTGGGTAGCCTGTCACTTTTCCAGCAGATCTTCCTGACCCAGGAACTGAATTGGGGTCTCCTGCATTGCAGGCGGATTCTTTACCAACTGAGCTATGAGGGAAGCCCATCCAATGGATGTTGGCAATTTGATCTCTGGTTCCTCTGCCTTTTCTAAATCTAGCTTGTACATCTGGAATATCTCGGTTCACATACTGTTGAAGCCTAGCTTGAAGAATTTTGAGTATTACCTTGCTGGCATGTGAAATGAGCACAATTATATGATAGTTTGAGCATTCTTTGGCATTGCCTTTCTTTGGGATTGAAATGAAAACTAACCTTTTTGAGTCCTGTGGCCACTACTGAGTTTTCCAAATTTGCTGCCATATGAGTGCAGTGCTTCAAACAGCATCATCTTTTAGGTTTTGAAATAGCTCAGCTGGAATTCCATCACCTCCACTAGCTTTGTTTGTAGTGATGCTTCCTAAGGCCCACTTGACTTCACACTCCAGGATTTCTGGCTTTAGGTGAGCGATCCCACCATCGTGGTTATCCCGGTCATTAAGCTGTTTTTTGTACAGTTCTTCTGTGTCTTCTTGCCACCTCTCCTTAATCTCTTCTTCTTCTGTTAGGTCCACACCATTTCTGTCCTTCATTGAGCCCATCTTTGCATGAAATGTTCCTTTGGTATCTCCAAGTTTCTTGAAGAGCTCTCTAGTCTTTCCCATTCTGTTGTTTTCCTCTATTTCTTTGCATTGATCACTTAGGAAGTCTTTCTTATCTCTCCTTGCTATTCTTCGGAACTCTGTATTCAGTTGGGCATATCTTTCCTCTTTTCCTTTACATTTCGCTTCTCTTCTTTTCTCAGCTATTTGTAAGGCCTCCTCAGATAACCATTTTGTCTTTTTGCATTTCTTTTTCTTGGGGATGGTTTTGTATGGCATACCAAAATCATTTTAAAGGCACCTTGAGGAAAGAACTGATGATAAAAAATGGCTATTGGTGGAGAACGATAAACTCTATTCAAAATGTACATACATTTTAAAACAAATGTTTAAAATCTGTCATTCCATTATGTAACAATATCCCCAGCATGGCATACACATACACTTGCAAGTATTAAAAATATTTATAATGAAGTTTTGGGAAAGATGATTAAGCTTATCTTCAAGGATGTTCAGTACATACAGTGATAGCCTAAATTTTTTTTCATCTAATAAAATCTAATAAAAGCAGATCAAATGTATATTTACTTCTGTGAAATTTATTTCAAAATAATGTTCAAAAAAACTCTATGCTTTTACATTTGTTAAGATTTTATGATTTCATGGATTCTTTCTGTATTGTTTCCTGTGATAAATTCATTTAGGCCAGGTCATGTTGGTGTAAGTAAATATATGTATATTTTCTTGATAAGGTGTCTATTCAAATCTTTTTTCTCATTTATAAAATTGGGATGTTTGTCTTTCCAATTTGAATTGATTTCTTTTTAATATTTCCATACATATACATATTCTTTGGTTGGGTGTATGTCTTGCACATCTTTCTCCTAGTCTGTGGCTTACATTTCATTTTCTTAACAGTGTGATCAATTTGGGGATAATTTTTTTATATGTTTGGAGGTACAGGTGTATGCATTATTATTATTAGGGTTTTGGCTATTTAATTGTTCTACTACCATTTGTTAAAGAGATTTTCATTTCTTCATTTAATTGCCCTAGGATATTTGGTGAAAATCAATTGATTATTTATCTCTGAGTCTATTTTTGAACTCCTTATTCCATTTTACTGAGCTATATATCTATCTTTATACCATTAGCACACTGCCTTGAGTATGATATCTTAATTAGTCTTCAAATCATGAAAAGTAAGATCTTCCACTTTGCTCTTTGTTTTCAAAATTGTGTAGGCTACACCAGGTCTTTTGCATTTTATTTGAAACAAATTCTCCATCACTAAAAAAAAAGTTCTACACAGGTTATTTTTAAATTTTTTTAATTGTGTCTGTGTGGCATCTCAGGATCAGTCTGGAAAAGACTAACATCTTAACAACACTGAGTAACCTGACGTGTGACCACAGTATACCTTTCAGGGCATGTTTCCCTTTGTTTAGGTCTTTTTAAGTTTCACTCACCAGTGTTTTGTAGTTTTCACTGTGCATAGAAGCTTTACACATCTTTTGTCAGTTTTATCCTGATACGTCATCTTCCTGATATTATTACAAATGATACTTTTACATTTCAATTTTCAATAGTTTTTTTTTCCAGGATACACACTACATTTTTAATACATTTACTGAAACTCTCTTCCTAGCCTTTTAGATAGCTTTCAGATTTCTTAAGATCTTGAGAGTAGCTGACCATAAGCTCTGCAAAAAACAGACAGCTGTCCTTCTTCCCTTCCAGTGTGCATGCCTTCTATTTCCTTTTCTTAACATGGTGCACTAGGTAGGGCCTTCAATATAATGCTGAAACCAGTGAGACAGGACCTCAATATCCTATGCCCAGTCTTCAGAGAAAAACATTCAGTCTTTTACTCCTATATTAGCTATAGTCTGTTCATAGATGCCTTTTCTCTGGTTAAGAAGGTTCACCTAGAATTCAGGTTGTCATGACTGGATGCTGAATTTTGTCAAATGCCTTTTCTGCATCTATTAATAATGATTTCTAAAATTAGTTATTAAAATGGTAAATAATATTGATTTTTCATTAATTCAAATTTAAGATAAACTCCACTTGGTTATTCATTATTTTGAATTCAATTTGCTAATATCGTGGTGACAATTTTAGTATCTATATTCATGAAGGAACTCAGTCTGTAGATTTCTTTTATTATGATGTCTTTGTTAGGTTTTATTATCAGGTAATGCTAGTCTCACAAAAAAGCAGGGAAGTATTCCTGCCTCTTCTATTTTCTAAAATAGTTTACAGAATTGATATTATTTCTTCCTTATATTTTTGTTAGACTTCACCAGTGAATTCTAGGTGCTCTCTTTGTGGAAAGGTTTTTAATAACAAATTCAACTTCCTTAATAGATACATAAGTTACCTATTTCTTCTTGACTGAGCTTTGGTAATTAGTAATTTTCAAGGAATTTCTACATTTCATCTAAGTTCATCTAAGTATATTCTACTATGGCAAATGAAGGTTTTAAGTTAGGGATGGGGTGTATGAAGGCCCCTTTGTTCTTACATAGATCAACAGGAACTGATTTCCATTTATTAATAAAAGTACATATAATTAATTTTTGATTATAAGTAAAGCTAGAAATGAGGAGGTGGGGGAATTCTATGCTAATATTTGGTAGGCCTTTGGAGATAAGTATGTGGAGTTCATTCTTCACAAAGCTAATCACTGCCTCTCAGAACAAAGACTACCATTTAGCCGCATGGTTAAATTAACAAAACATTCAATGAGGGATGAAACAGAAAGAACACTGAACTAGGAAACAACATCAGGACTGCAGTATGGGCTCTGACGCTTCACCAGCTTAGCAACCCCTTTCAGCTTTGGTTTCCTAACAGAAATAAAAGGGAGATGACAAGGGTAGAAAATCAGATGAGGGCACACAAGGGCTCCATAACTGGCAGTGTTACATGAAACATAAGCTACCATTTTATTCTAATGGACAAATGCAAATTATTCAACATGAATATTTATCATTGGGTAAAATAGCTTGGGTATGACTTTTCTTGGAACTTATTTGTGTGAAGGTAGGTAAATTTGAAAAGGCGGGCCTTTAAGAAAAGATGAGGTCTCCAACCATTTAATAAGAACCATTTTATCTTTTCTTTTCCCCCAAAGCCTGGAAGATGGATAACGGAGCTTGCACAGATGGTAACAGAGTGGTGTGGGGATGGTGCTGCTGCCCTTTCTGACGAGACGTCTACAAGGCAGCATTTCTGAAACCTCCGCAGGCAGCAGGCTCACCCAAGGGTCTGACAAAACACAGAGCGCAGGGCGACACGTTCAGAATTTAGGATCAATTAGTCGGGGGTGGGTCCTGAGAATCTGTGATTTTACCAAGTTCTCAGATGATACCAATGTCATTGTCTGGAGACCGTACTTTGAGAGACACTGCTTAAAGAAGACCGTGGCAGAGAAAGGAGTGAAAGGAAGAACATGTCGAACAGAGGAGCTCGTAACTCTTAGAGGAGATATTAATAAAGTTTGTGTGTGTGTGTGTGCGCGTGTGTGTGTGTGCGCGCGCGCGTGTGCGTGTGCACATGTGTATTTTTTTAAAGTGTAGCTCTTTCCTTCAAGTTTTAAAAGTGTCACTAATTTGATAAAAGGTTAAACACCAGTTGTCTGGAACCTTAATGAGTCAAGATCTATTAGCAATTTTGCTGTACTATTGAGTGACTCCTTGCTTTAAAAAATTTAAAAGCTTTAGTGTTACCACCTAATACGTTATGACAGACTGAAATATACAGGAAATACCTACACTGCCTTTAAAGAGATACTATTAAAACAATCTTTTTTTAAAACAACACAATCTATTAATTTCTGCAAAATGGTAATTCACGTAGTGATTATTTAGCAAGAAAGATGAGGTAATTGAGTGGTGTATCTTCCCGACTTTTGCTTATCTTCTAAATTATGATTAAAAGCCTATGTCCTAATATATAAAGGAAGAATAACAATATTTTACAATATCATGTCCTAACAAGCATATTATAAGTACAGTGATTTTTTACAAAAAAGTTTCAATAGATCACCAGAAATGTGTCAAGGAAAAAAATGTCATAATTCTCCCTAGGAAAAGTCTTACTCCAATCATTTCAGACACTGTAAAGAAAATGTCAAGTACTGAAATATTTCCTAAATTACATTAAGTAATATCACATAATTCAGAACCTGTCACATTCAAATGTAATAAAACATTAAATTTTTATCCTGAAATAAATGGGACAGTACTAGATTCAAATTTTTGGTAAAATGCATTAGAAAGTAAATGTCAGAAACTGTTTTACTGATCTTATCCCAGTGAAAGTCAGCCTTGTCTTATTTGAGCTTTACCAAACACCCTGAAATATTTCCAAAGATACTATCTGTGATATAATTTACATGTGCTTCACAAAGCACATTATTTATCCTTAGAAAGAATTTTAACAAATTCACTTTCAGGCAAATTATACAAATATTTAAAAAATGGTCACATTTTAGAGGCTATATTTCTTAAGTCAAAGTGTAATGTAGAACACAATAATTAACAATGAGATTTCACATATCTTACATAAACATAGTTTTAAGAAATAAGTCATCAGATCCTACATCAAGTAGAGAAACACTTAGCAGAGTTTAATGGGCTGAGGTAAAGATGAAATGTTATAAACTATTAGTAATCTAGAACCCTTCCCTAAAATATCATTCTTTGGTCTTATTCAAGGAACATGTTTCATATAACAAAACCATTTAGTTTTTTTGCTATCTTTCAATAAGATCTATTGTAAACCATATTACATTACAGTCATAAAAATAATCTATCCATTTCTTCAAATGTGTATGTCAAAGATTACCCAAATGGTTAACAGCAGAAACAAAACAAGAAATCACATTTGTCATTACCTTTCATATTTTTCATTAATATCACATAGAATCCTCAAGCACTTTATCCATGGTAACAATTTAACTTTCACAACAATCAAATGATGTGGGTCCCTTTATTATTCTCATCTGACATATGAGAAAGTTTAGAGAGGTTTAAGTGACCTGTCCAAAGTCACACAGCTATTAACTGGCAGAAAAGAATGAAACAGGCAGACCTATTCTGTAAGCCACATTCCTAGCTTCTTTATTACATTATATTTACATGAAAATATTCTTGTTTCCTATAACATTTAATCCAAACTCTTCTCTTTGGCTTTAAAGCCCTCAGAAATCTGATGCAACCTTAGTTTTACTACACTTCGCTGTATACCAGATCCACTGGGCTTACTGTTCTCTTCTGCCAAGCCATGTTCTTCCAGCATCACCAGCCTCCTCTCACTCTCGATGCAGCTCTAACTGTCTGTACCATACGTTTTACCCATATACAACAGGTAGTTGGATTTAAAGATATACACTCTCATGAGTATTTATCTTTTCACAAGTAAATTTAAATTAATTTACATTTATAATGACAACCAGACCTGTCTAGATTCAAATCCTGACTGTGTAAATTACTCATTGTGTGACTGGTTAAATGATTTAACGCTCCTCTGCCCCAGGTTCCTCACAGTAAATGGGGATAACATAGCACCATCTCGTACTGTTAATGTGGTGATTAAATGAGTTAATTAATGTAATTTTAAAGTTCCTAGAACACTTTACCACTGGCTACTTCACTGTGTCATGAAGCTTTCATGATTGATAATATATCTACTTTAAATTGGAAACAAATTAGTTACAATTTGTCATCCAGTACAGTACTACACCACTCCGACAACCACAAATGATTAACAGAGATAGAAATCTACACACAAAAAAACACAATGCAAAGCTGAGACTCTTTTTTCCAGGGTAAAGAAAAGAGGAACATACAGTTGCTACGTCTTTTTTTTTAATTTTAAAAAAAATTTATTTATTGATTTCTTATGTTGAATTTTTTGGGCCATACTCTGTGACACGCAAGATCTTAGTTAGGATCAAACTTGCCCCCATTTCAGTAGAAGCGGGGAATTGTATGTAACCACTGGATCTCCAAGAAAGCCCCTGGAATAGATCTTTTTGTATATGTGAACAAAGAATGTTAAGATGGGCTGAAAGTTTCTATCCCCCCAAAATATGTATGTTGAAACGCTGAACCCTGCTGTCATGATCCTGAAGCTAAGGTCTGGGGGAGGTAATTAGGCCACACAGGTGAGGTCTGGGGGAGGTAATTAGGTCCTAAGAGTGGAGCCTTTATGATGGAATTGGCCTCAGAAGGAGAGACAGGAGAGAGTTTGCATTTTCTCTTATTTCTCTATACCCTGTGAGGGCATAGCAAGAAGACAGCCATCAGCAAATTAGAAAGCAGGTCTCACCGGACACCAGATCTAGCAGTAACTCAGTCTTCAACTTTCCAGCCTCCAGAATTGTGAGAAATAAATACTTGTTGCTTAAGTCATTCATTCTATGTTAATTTGTTATAGAAGCCTGAATTAAAACAGAAATCTTTTTATGTTAGGGAGTAAGATACAGGCAGTTCTAGGAAGCCTATCTTTTATTTTCAGAGAAGACTTTCACGTTGATTATCAGTTTCTCTATATTGAGGGTAAACAGCAGGAAAAAAAAAAAACATTTTTTCTTTCTAAATTCCTACAGAGCCCTAGTAAAATCTCCAAATGCTAGGTTCTGCAAAGTCTATATTCTCCAAATTAGCTAAAGTGAATCTACATAAGATACTCTGAATGCTTTGTTTTTATCCAATAGATACGAAATAACATGGATTTTAATGTCATTTATAATAGTCCAATTACTTAGCAAGGGATGTGTTGATTTCCTTTTCCTCTGCTTAAGATGGAAGTATCCTTCCCTTACTTGCAGTACACATATTACAGATGGAGCAGAATCCCTCCCCAGATTCTGGGAGATGCATTTGGCTGAAGCCCCAGCCAGTGAGACCTTTGCACACAGAACTACTAAAGGACCAGGCATAAAACACAAGCCATTCAGTTTGAAGCAAAGTTAATCCCAAGATTTTTGCTTGAGTTGCCAAGAAACAGGTATTCTTTCTCTCAGACTTAGAAAACATAAGACTTGAACTCCTGGGAGACCACCATGTGTAGACGACCCACCCAAAAGTGAAGTTGTTATGGAAGATGCATACATACACATACACAGAGACAGACAGACAGAGAGACACACACTCACACACACACACACTATGACTAGAGAGGTGGATAAATAACACAAGCTGAGATCCTAATGACAATTTTAAGCTACATCAAGCTGATTTAATGCAGCTACCCTTGGATCCTTCAGTTAAACAGCCAATTAATTCTATGTGGCTTAAGCTACTTTACTCTAGAGAAGGGAAAAGCCACCCACTCCAGTATCCTGGCCTGGAGAATCCCATGGACTGTATAGTCCATGGGGCCACAGAGTTGGACATGACTGAGCGATTTTCATACTAAGCTAGTTTAAGTTGGATTTTCTGTTACTGTAAATTGTAAGACTTCTAATAAAGGTATATAAGATGGAGGAGTCACTTACATTAATGAAAATAAAACACACATATTTAATACTGGCTTACCTTTTGGTTTAATAAAGCACTTGCCAATTTTTGTACTTCTGAACTCAATAAGGTGGTTCCTCTGATGACTTTGCTGAGAGCAGCAAGAGACTGATGGACACTCTGTACTAAGCGGATGGCATTGAATTGTTCAAGAATGATGAAGGATAATATTGGAGATCCTTGTCGATCATTAGGAGGCAACAATTTCTGATGAATCAGGTTTGAATTCTAAAAGAAAATGTATCATGTAATATTTGCTGAAAAGTAACACAAATATATCAAAACATTCAAAAGTTATTTAAACCTTTTGTTGGTATACTTGTTTTGAAATACTCTCTTATGAATGGCCAAATTTATCAAACCCGTAAATACATGGGAAAAGAATTCTGGACTTCACACACTTCAATGGGGTGACAGTGGGAACTGAGAACGGGAACGCGGCAGTCGATACGGCTGGCAAGTCTAAGAACGGCACGCTGTGAGCCAGTGCAGAGAGAGTAGCACAGCTAAACCCCCACTCGATCGCTACAAGGAACGCAGAAGGAATCACGGCCTTGAGAACTATGTGAGCAAATATTCATTTCAGTTTGAAAATTACCTGCATGTAAACTTTAAAAAGTACATTAAAGATCTTGTACCAGTGAATATTATATCTTAGTGTTCATTTCTACATCTAGACTTTAAGAGAGGCTCTGATACGCGGAACTTGGGTCTTCTCAAATTAAGAAAAATCAAGGAATCTCAGCCATTTCCAAACAGTCTACACAGTTAAGAGGAAAAAAAAAATCACCTTCATTAGTATTCTAAATGTCAAAAACTCTCAAAGAGACAACACTGGGAAGTCTGCACTCTTGCCTACCATCCATTTTCCTAATTTCCTCTATAGAGTCTGCTTACAATCCTAATGAGGGGGCCCCTCTTCTTGTTCCAGTGGTTGTCACCTTCCCATATCCCATGAGAGCACTGCCTGCTTTTCATGTTGTTGGTATGATGATTTAATATCATAATATGAAGATCTAGCCATTACATAAATAATTATGAAATAAATTTTACTGGCATGAAGTCATTCCTGAAAATAGATTCAGGCTATGAGTTCAAATTTAGGAATTTTATTTGTATTAATACTACATTTAAAATACTAAAGCTGTTGGAATCACTTTTGATAGACATAAAAATGTACATAAATGTACCCATAAAAGTACACAGTGGTGAACTCTAAATCTAGAACAGAAAAAGCATATATTACTAAAATTAACTATAAATATTACCCCCAGACTGAAATTATTTGAACCAGAGCATGAAATAAATAATACTTAACACACCTCCAACCTTAATCAAGTTATAAAACTGACATAAAATTAGATTATAGACTTTCCATAATTCCTCATATTAAAAACCATTCCTGGAAGTGAATAATATGTGGTAATTAAATCTTTATCAATCTTATGCTAAGATTGGTAAAGATTCAGTTCAGTTCAGTCGCTCAGTCATGTCCAACTCTGCTACGCTATGGACAGCAGCACGCCAGGCCTCCCTGTCCATCACGAACTCCTGGAGTTTACCCAAACTCATGTCCATCGAGTCAGTGACGCCCTCCAACCATTTCATCCTCTGTCATCCCCTTTCTGCTCCTGCCCCCAATCCCTCCCAGCATCAGGGGCTTTTCAAATGAGTCAGCTCATCGCATCAGGTGGTCAAACTATTGGAGCTTCAGCTTCAGCATCAGTCCTTGCAGTGAATATTCAGGACTGATCTCCTTTAGGATGGACTGGCTGGATCTCCTTGTAGTTCAAGGGACTTTCAAGAGTCTTCTCCAACACCACAGTTCAAAAACATCAATTTTTCAGTGCTCAGCTTTCTTTATGGTCCAACTCTCACATCCATACATGACTATTGGAAAATCCATAGCTTTAGCTATATGGACCTTTGTCAGCAAAGAAATGTCTCTGCTTTTTAACATACTGTGTAAGTTGGTCACAGCTTTTCTTCCAAGGAACAAGCGTCTTTGGGTGTCATGGCTGCAGTCACCATCTGCAGTGATTTCGGAGCCCAAGAAAATAAAAGCCTGTCATGGTTTCCATTGTTTCCCCATCTATTTGCCATGAAGTGATGGGTCCAGATGCCATGATCTTAGTTTTTTGAATGCTGAGTTTTAAGCCAACTTTCTCACTCTCCTCTTCCACTTTCATCAAGAGCCTCTTGGTAAAGATTACTGAATAACAATTTAGTTTATAGATTTTATCCATTCTATTAAACTGATGAGTCAAATCTGCACTGTTCACACTGATACTTTATAGAAGAAGAACACACAAAAATGGAATCTTAGATCATTCAAACAAGATTCCATTTATTTATGGTGCAAGAAATTAGAAAACTTAGTGTACTGAACTTTTTAAAAAGTTGATTTAAGACAGTACCTATCAAAACTACTTAAAATTGAAATAAGAGTTCAGATAAGAACTATGGTCTAGAGATATGCAGTAAGTGTAAAATACCAACTGAATTTCAAAGACTTAATATGAAATAAAGGATGTAAAATACCACATTAATAATTTTTATACTGATCATCTGTTGAAATGCTAATATTTTGAATACATTAGGTTAAACAAAATACATTATTAATTTCATTTCTTAATACTTTTTTGGATATGACTGCTAGAAAGTTTTAAAGTGCAAGTATGGCTTCTATTTGTGTTTCACATGATGTATCTACTGCATAGTGTTGATCTAGAAACTATCAAGTAAAATGACACAAGTTCAGCAATAAGAGCAGAAGAACAGGAGAAAACAGCATACGGTAGGGTCTTAAAAAAGTGTTTGATTCATGGAAGATGAAAAAAATTAAGGTAATAAGCCCCAAAGTGATATAAGTTGTGATAAATGAATGAGAAAAATACAGAAGACATCAAAGTATATTATATTTTATAACATAATTCATTTCCTACATCCCTTCATAAAGCTTTATTAAAAATTAATATGACAACTTTAGCTGTAAAAATAAATATAGGTATTGTATACATTCTGAAAGAGTTAAGTATAGAGATTTATAGCAGTAGAAACATGTTAAAGTGTTACATTAATCTTAAAACAACCTCAAATTAAGTTTTATTTATAATTCAAGTAGCTAAAATTGCCATGAGCAAATTACATCACTATAAGACATTTTTCATTGAAACTATCTAGGGATGGCAACCATAGCTTTAGTAAATTGATTATAAGAAAAACTTTTTTTTATGAGTAAGTATAATTGGCTGAATCATGTACTTTGGAAGGACATCTTTGACATTTTAAAGTTCATCTTATTATTAAAAAGCTTAGTGTATTCATAGAAAATCATTAATTATGAAGCTGCTGGAGAAGAAATGACTGTGGATTTTTAAAAACAACTATTAAGCAAGAAATATCTTTTGGGCAAGAAAGAAACTAGTCTCACTTTGGTACAATTTAGGTATTAATCCAGAATTTTTGTGTTTTAACTAGAGTAGTTTCTTAAGCGAGACACTAACTTAAACATAAGTAAAACAGATGACACATAGAAGTATGACTCTCTCTGTTGTTTTAATAATTAAAGCTTTTTGAAAATGATCCCCTCTCAGAAAGAATTTTTGCCACTAAAGGAAATTCAAGCAATGAGTAAAGGTTAGAAGGTTTTTCCATAAAGATTCAAATAGCAAATGTCAGACTTTGTGGGACATAAAATTTGTTATAACAAATCAACTCTGGCTGTTACAGTGTAAATTTAGCTACAGACAATGTATGAACAAACAGGTAAGGATGACTTTCACTAAATCTGTATTTACAGAAACTGGCGGCAGTTCAGATTTGGCCCATGTGCTGTAGTTTGCCAACCTCTCGGGTACACTACCACTTATTCAAAGCATTATGGAGATTCACATACTGCTCTAGATAACATCAGAGTCCCTTCCAGATCTGCAGTTCAATGAAATTAGTAAGATGTGAACTGTTGTTTCTATGTGTGTATTTGTCTATGACTCATAGAACAATAAACAACAACTGGACAGAAATATTTCTCCCCTTGTCATATGATCATGTCTTTGTTGAAGATACGTTTTTTACAATAAAAAAAAGATACTAAAAGACTTAACACACAATCATTTTAAAAAGCAAAAAAGGAAGTGAGAAACATCAGAAAGAAAGGTGGGGTGGCTCTGAGTTACAGAAACAGGGGCACTATCTTCATTTCCATGTGGCAGTAATTCTACTTATGCCCTCCAGTAATCCTTCATTCCACTTCAGATAATTTCCTAATATCTCTCTGGGAAGAAACAAATCTCCTATCTCTAAGTCCAAGTGGTTCTGGTAGAGCTGACTCTGGTGTATGACTTGTGTGCATACTAGGTCCCTTCAGTCGTGTCCGACACTTGGTGACCCAATAGACTATAGTTCCCCAGGCTCCCCTGTCCACGGGATTCTCCAGGCAAGAATACTGGAGTGGGATGCCATGCCCTTCTCAAGGGGATCTTCCCGACCCAGGGATTGAACCTGCATCTCTTTAGTCTCCTGCAATGGTAGGCGGGTTCTTTACCACCAGTGCCACCTGGGAAGTGAAGTCCCAGGTGGTACTAGTGGTAATTAGTGGTAATTAGTTAACTTCTAAGTATATGACTTAGAATAATAATCATAATCATAATCAGAGCACTCCATTCCTCACCATAGTCACTGGCTGAGAGACGGGCAGATTACCAAACAGAGATAACAAAACATAGTAAGAATCTTGCCTGCATATTCTGATAAACAGATGACTCTTCCTTTTCACTACACTTGAACTGAAGAGATCATGAAGTAGAGAACCAATGCAGTCACTTTTTGACAATAAAGAGAGAGGCTGTATAAAAAATGAAGCATACATACACATATATCATACCAGTTTCAGTGCAGCATCAGCCTTTCAGAATATACATACCATGCATATTATAATGATTATATATATGTATATATATGTGTGTGTTGTGTATATGTGTGTGTATATATATATATATATATATATGGGTGTACATATATGTATATATATGTGTGTGTTGTGCATATGTGTATATGTATGTGTATATATATATGGGTGTATATATGTGTATATATATGTGTGTGTTGTGTATATATGTGTATATATATGTGTGTATATATATATGGGTGTATATATGTGTATATATATGTGTGTGTTGTGTATATATGTGTGTATATATATGTGTATATATGTGTGTATATGTGTGTATATATATATATGGGTGTATATATGTGTATATATATCTGTGTGTTGTGTATATATGTGTGTATATGTGTGTATATATATATATGGGTGTATATATGTGTATATATATGTGTGTATATGTGTATATATATATATATGGGTGTATATATATGTATATATATCTGTGTGCTGTGTATATATGTATATATACATGTATATCTATATATGGGTGTATATATGCGTATATATATCTGTGTGTTGTGTATATATATGTATATATGTGTGTATATATATATGGGTGTATATATGTGTATATATATGTGTGTATATATATATGGGTGTATATATGTGTATATATATGTGTGTGTTGTGTATATATGTGTGTATATATATGTGTATATATGTGTGTATATGTGTGTATATATATATGGGTGTATATATGTGTATATATATCTGTGTGTTGTGTATATATGTGTGTATATGTGTGTGTATATATATATGGGTGTATATATGTGTATATATATGTGTGTATATGTGTATATATATATATGGGTGTATATATATGTATATATATGTGTGTGCTGTGTATATATGTATATATACGTGTATATCTATATATGGGTGTATATATGTGTATATATATCTGTGTGTTGTGTATATATATGTATATATGTGTATATATATATATGGGTGTATATATGTGTATATATATGTATGTATATATGTGTATATATGTGTGTGTATATATATATATATGGGTGTATATATGTGTGTATATATATATATATATATATATATATATGGGTGTATATATGTGTATATGTGTGTGTGTGTTGTGTATATATGTGTATATATATATGAGTATATATGTGTGTATATGTGTGTGTGTATATATATATATGGGTGTATATATGGGTATATGTGTGTGTGTGTATATGTGTATATATGTGTGTATATATATATATATGGGTGTATATATGTGTGTATATGTGTATATATATATATGGGTGTATATATGTGTGTATGTATATATGTGTGTATGTATATCTGTGTGTTGTGTATATATGTGTATATATGTGTGTATATCTATATATGGGTGTATATATGTATATATATATGTGTGTGTTGTGTATATATGTGTGTATATATATGAGTATATATGTGTGTATATGTGTGTGTATATATATATATGGGTGTATATATGGGTATATGTGTGTGTGTATATGTGTATATATGTGTGTGTATATATATATATGGGTGTATATATGTGTGTATATGTGTATATATATATATGGGTGTATATATGTGTGTATGTATATCTGTGTGTTGTGTATATATGTGTGTATGTATATATATATGGTGTATATATAATGCTTCTCTGGTGGCACTAGTGCTAAAGAAATCACCTGCAATGCAGGAGATGTAAGAGATACAGGTTCAATCCCTGGGTTGGGAAGATTCCCTGGAGAAAAGGGCATGGTAACCCACTCCAGTATTCATTCCTGGACAATCCCATAGACAAAGGAGCCTAGCAGGTCACACAGTGTGGTCCATAGCATCACAGAGAGTCGGACATGACTGAAGCAACTTAGCACAACACACACACACACATACACATATGTGTGTGCATATATATGGTGGGACTTCTCTGGCGGGTCAGTAGTAAAGAATCCATCTGCCAATGGAGATAAAAGATGTGGGTTCAAGCCCTGAGTCAGGAAGATCCTCTGGAGAAGAAAACGGCAACCTACTCCAGGCTCCTTCCCAAGGACAGAGGAGCCTGGCGAGCTATAGTCCATGGGACTGCACAGAGTTGGACATGACTTAGTGACTAAGCAACAACAACAACTATATATACATATACGGGGGGTGGGAGGAGAAAGAGAGATGCTGGTGACTAGCAGAGCAAGTAAGGTCAGTGCCGAAAGACACAAGAGGGAAGTACTTTGAGTTGCTACGCTGAAGCTCATACTGTAAGCTATTATACCTTTCTAAAGAAAAACTGAAATGAAGCTAGTGAGTGCTAGTAGAAAGAAGCTTTGGTATTAAATACAAATTACTAATTTTACAAGCCTGAGAATTTCATAACTTTTACTTACAATACTGTGATATTAATAGACACCAAACACGGTGCCCCTCGGGAGACAAGAACAGGACTGACAGTCATCACTCAGCAGGACCTTCAGATCTCTCTATATCTTTTGGGTCTTTGATAGAAAGTCATTATTCATTTATAACTTGGGTATGTAAAACAAAACGGCAATTAAAAAAAAACTATGGATTAATATACAAATGGCATATTAATAAAACCACATTTATTTCTAGAGAAGGACTTTAATAGGCTATCTGCTCCGTAACTCCCACTCCAGTATTCTTGCCTGGAGAATCCCCTGGACAAAGGAGCCAGGTGGGCTGCTGTCCATAGGATCACACAGAATCAGACATGACTGAAGTGACTTAGCAGCAGCACCAGGATCTCCATAACTTGGTTAGAGGAATGATTCTGCTGCTCTGTCAAACTACCAAGAAAAGAGGTAATTTAGTAGCATAAATTCTTTCTGGGGTGGGAAGATCCCCTGGAGGAGGGCACGGCAACCCACTCCAGTATTCTTGCCTGGAGAATCCCCATGGACTGAGGGGACTGGTGGGCTACAGTCGTCCATAGGGTCGCACAGAGTCAGACACAGCTGAGCAACTAAACACACAGCACACAGTAGAATAACAGAGTAATAACAAAATCTCAGTTTAAAAGATCTGCATAGATCATGATACTTAAATGGAAAAATGAATACATTCGAGAATACTACTATGTGCCAGGAACATCATGAATTTCGTATGAAGCTTTTTTTTTAACAGTTTCAGCAATATAAAGAAAGGGAGCGAGAAGAGCAGATTATGAAGAATGTTAAGAAATGTCACAAATTTGAAAACTTACACCTGTTTAGAGGAAATAGAGCATATTTTATAAAATGGACCCACAATGAGTAGTTTATCTTTCCTTTCATGTTATCCTAAAAAATGATGTATGTATTTTCATGACAGTGGAATGCTTTTTGGCATTCTTGTGTGTTCAACTAACTGTTAGAAACACAATAAATACAACAGCATAAAATGCTTCTGTGTATGTATGTGTGTGCGAGTGTGTTGCTTAAAAGTTTGAGAAGTGACCAACTGTTCTAATATAATGAGCAAACTGGTTCATAATTTTAAGACTAAAAGGAACAGTCAGCATTTCAAGTCAGTGCAGATATTCACTGAGGAAAAAAAAAAAAACTTTGAAGTCCAACACTGCATAATATTACTTAACAGAAAAAGAGAGTCTACAAAGCATAATCACTTAAAAGACACATGTTAACTTACAATGTTTTCAAAATCAGAAGCAGACTTTCAGCTTCTGTTTTTAGCAGAGTTAAGATACTGCTGAAAACAACTAAATATGTTGAATAAAATAGCAAGGCAACTTCCTAAGTGCACTCAACTACAACTACGATCTGAGAAGAGATAAATAATTATTTAAACAAGTGAGTGTTGGATTTTTAAAACTTCATCTTTATTCATTTCATCTTAAATGTTAACACAAAGCATTCTGGATTAGGGAGAGATTATTTATCAGCTCACAGCAAATAATGCGCTGCTCCTCCACCTTTGCTCCAGTTCTTACCTTCAGGGTGACCAAATGACAGCCAGATCAGTTATCCTATGCAAGCAGCACACACTCCGTGAGCAAGGTGTGCAAAGGATGGGCAAAGAGGTTAACCTTATTCTCTTCTTATAAAGAGGAAGAAGGAAGTTGCTGTGTTCCCCTCCAAAGAGGATGTCCTAGGAAATCTTACCAACACTCTAGTATGTAAATAAAAACCTCTCCAGGAGCCAAATGGGACTTGTTACTCAGTCGCTCGGTCATGTCTGACTATGCTATACAATGGACTGCAGCACCACAGGCTTCCCTGTTTTCTGCTATCACCGGAGTTTGCTCAAACATGTCCATTAAGTTGATGATGGTATCTCATCCTCTGCTGCCCCATTCTCCTCTTGCCCTCAATCTTTCCCAGCATCAGGGCTTTTCTAATGAGTCAGTTCTTCACATCAGGTGGCCAAAGTACTGGAGTTTCAGGTTTAGCATCCGTCCTTCCAATGAATATTCAGGACTGATCTCCTTTAGGATAGACTGGTTTGATCTCCTTGCGGTCCAAGGGACTCTCAAGAGTCTTCTCCAGCACCACAGTTCAGAAGCATCAGTTCTTTGGTGCTCAGCTTTCTTTATAGTCCAACTCTCACATCCATACATGACCACTGGAAAAATCATAGCCTTGACTAGATGGACCTCTGTCAGCAAAGTGATGTCTCTTGTTTTTTAACACACTGTCTAGGTTGGTCATAGCTTTTCTTCCAAGGAGCAAGTGTCTTTTAATTTTATGGCTCCGTCACCATCTGCCCCAGTTATTTTGGAACCCAAGAATATAAAGTTTGTCACTGTTTCTGTTTTTTCCCCATCTATTTGCCATGAAATGATTGGACCAGATGCCACAATCTTAGTTTTCTGAATGTTGAGTTATAAGCCAGATTTTTTTTCACTCTTCTCTTTCACTTTCATCAAGACGCTCTTCAGTCCCTCTTCACTTTATGCCACTAGGGTGGTGTCATATGCATATCTGAGGTTATTGGTATTTCTCCCAACAATGTTGATCCCATCTTGTGTTTCATCCAGCCCAGATTTTGCATGATGTACTCTGCATACAAGTGAAATACGCAGGGTGACAATATACAGTCCTTTCCCAATGTTGAGCCCGTCCATTGTTCCATGTTTGGTTCTAATTGCTGCTTCTTGACCTGCATACAGTTTTCTCAGGAGGCAAGTAAGATGGTTTAGTATTCCCATCTCTTTAAGAATTTTCCACAGTTGGTTGTGATCCACACAATGATCTAGAGATGTTTCCAAGTTTGGGCTTTATCCCTCTGTTATGGAAATACCTATGAAGATAATGCTCTAGTCTTGCCAGTGTCCTGAGGCTTAGAAGGAATTTACAGCTGTCACCTATGTTCCTCTCAGAGAGATAATACAGGTTTATTATCCTTTTTGAATACAATGCTTAGCTAGATAAATAGTTACAAAATTAATTTCCATAGTATATGAAGAGTCACGTAAGACTGGGTTTTTTGTGAGAATACAAGACATCCAGAAAGGTTTTTCTTTCTCCAAACTAAGAATGAGAGAGTAGCAAACAAGCCACTGAAGTTCAAAGACACTAGTGAACCTGAGCTTTGGTATTCATATACATGGGTTTGGGAGACCAGGGATAATGTCCAATATCTGCAAGGTGGAGAGGTAAAAATGATACATCCAAAAAATGTGAAATCCCAAATGGTTACATCCTTGATAAAAGACTGAAATAGAAATAAGCTGCCTTCCACTCATCACCTGTGCCTCAGGGACCACAGGAAAACTGCCTATGTGGAAATCTGGTACTAACTGTGGAGTGGGGAGTTTATGTGTTGGAATCTCTTGTCAAAAAATAGCCACAATCAAAACTTCAATGTTAGTTTGCAAGCACTCCCTTGGAACTTCCAATAAATTTCAAAAAGATAATTTAATTTATATGGTTCCAAACTAGTGCTATCTCCAAGTATTTGAAAGGAGCATAATCCTTATCTTACCACAAACCAAACCCTAATCCTACACTCTAAATTGAAGAGGAGCCTGGCGGGCTACTGTCCATGGGGGTCACAAAGAGTCAGACACGACTGGGTGACGACTTTCACTTTCACTACTTCCAAATAAGAGAAAGCCTAGTCCTCAATGCCAAATATTAACTTCCTTAGTTTAAAATATGATTTTTTATGGGAATTATTATGCAAATTATAAGTCCATACTACAGAAATATGAAGAGGGAAATGAGTAACAGCTGAGCAGGCTTCTGGAAGCTGCTGGGACTTTACCTGCCCATCCCTGGTTTAGCACAGCCAGGAGATTCCAGTAGAAGGAAACAGCATTTGGCAAGTCCTCACAGACAGAACCACTGAGGTCTGCCTCACTATGGAAAAGGCTTACGGGTAAGGTTGGATATGGAGCCATGTTGTGAAAAACAATTTTCTTTAGGAAAATTAACGTAATAATCTCAAATAAGACTTCAAGGATGTACATATTATAAGGAGAGTCAAATTTGCTATTTTCTGCAATAACATGTATTAGAAAGAATAAAAGCCTAAATTATGGCAATAGCTTCAGGAAGGAAATGGGAGAGATTAAAAAAATAAAACATTATAACAGGATGAAGCACAAGATATTTGAAAGATTAATTTAACTACTATGAATACAATATAATAATAACTATCTTTTAATGAATCTGTATTTATATTTACCTTACAAATAAAAGTTAAAATGACATTTTAAAAGTTATGCTTGGTTCTGGACAAAATGGGCAACCTATCTCCCACTTCTTCATTCTGTCTTGGACAAAACAAGAGGATACTGAACCCAGAAGATGGCACAAAAAGAATGGAAAATGTCTGGGAGACAGAAAGTGTTTGGGTAAAAGGCAAGAAAAGAATATGGTAACCTATAGCTGAGGGCCAGATGTCATGGCTAGGGTCAAGCTAGGAGAATTTTGGGTTGCAAACTTATCTTTTCATGTTTCCCTGGAAAGATTATTGCTCACCATCTTACCATTTCAGGGCTGAAAATAGCAGTATTAAGCACCCACCAATGACAGCACAGTACTTGATATTTCATAGCATACAGCCCAGCTATGTGAGGAATACATTGAAACAGGTATAGCTGGGAAGGCTGCCTTTTAGAATTCCAAGTTCTCAGACTATCAAACAGAATAGATGCAAAACCAAACAAAATCCACATCTGTATTTAATGTGGTGAAATTTAGGGAGATCCGAGATAAAATATACTAGCGGGCAAAAAACTGAGTTACAAAGAAATAAGAATCAGATTAACAGCAAATTTCCTCAATAAATTTGTATAAATTTGATTTTAATTTAAAGGATAAGCAAAGGTTTGTTTAAGAAAAAAAAGAAGGTTAAAGAATAATAACTTAAAGAAGGTTAAAGAATAATAACTTCAATATGAATTGATACAAAGAATGGAAATCAGGGCCATGACTTCATGGCCAGAAATCTGTGCAATGTGGTTACTTGTATGCCTCAGGCGTGAGAGGAGAGCCTGGGTGTGAAATGCCAAGGGATGCAGTGTATCTTTCACTCTCTAATTCTTCCTCAAGCTAGTTTTATCAATCTGATGGTCTAAATAAAGTGGCAATTCCAGTTAGTTGAGGGCATTATTTATTCAGACTCCCAACAATCACCAATTGATGACACTAAGAATAACTTGAAAACTGTAAGATTTGAGGGTTTGAACTAGGTTCTGAAAAAAGCCTAATTTAACTTCCCTTATTAGAGAAGGCTATCAATGCATAAACATTTTTATAGCATTACTAAACATACGAGTTGTAAAATTATATTTTTTAATTTCAGAAAGTAAGCCCTTATTCAATTAGAATAGTAACCAATAATACTGTAATGGTTTTGCCTAGTGAGCAAGCAACCATCTATAATCTATAACTACTTTGCAATATAGAAATAAGTCAATTCCATTCGATGAATTGCTTTTTCTTAGCACTCGAATTCCTTTGAAAAATTTCACCTTTAAGAGCAGTCATTGACTTTACACAAAGAGGCAAGAGAAGGCAAAGAGTGAGCAAAATATGTATCAGCCACAGAGGATGTCACTGTACATTACCAGGATAAGACAAATTACACTGGTGACACTACTTCTTGGGCTGATCTACTTCTACTACTATAATTTCCTTCATCTTCTTCCAGAATACTGCAAACATCAAGGGCACATCAATGCCAAAATTTACCAACATATTCATCAACATAGACAATTTGGAGATAAAACTGGGGGGAAAAAAAAAAGGATATGGGGAAAAAAGAAAAAACAGAGGAAGAATGTTCTACTACTAACCTGATTTAATTTCTTCCAGAGATTGAGGACAGGAGAAAGTTCATTAGACCAAATTTCTCTATCAAATTTGCAACCAGCTGTTACAGATCTGCCTAATATCTTCAACTGTGAAATAACCTGAATGAAGAAAATAAAAAGCAATAAATGAACACGACCATTCAGTAGGATACAAAAACAGCCACATTTAGCTTATAAAGACTGTGTGTGTGTGTATATATATATATTTATGTACATATTATAATAACTCTTCACTTGAAAAGCTAATTCTTCAGTTAGATCCAGTCTTAATAACCTATTTGCTCACTTCTGAAATAAAAATATTTTTCAATTGGAATGATTTAAATCATATAACCTCAAAATGCTGATATAATTTTTTGGAAAGATGAAATGACAGAAAAGATAGCAAATAGTATGAAAGTGAAGTGAAAGTGTTAGTCACTCAGTTGTGTCCTACTTTCACGACCCCATGGACTCCTCTGTCCATGGAATTCTCCAGGCAACAATACTGCAGAGGGTAGTCTTTCCCTTCTCTAGGGGATCTTTCCAACCCAGGGATGGAACCAGGGTCTCCTGCACTGCAGGTATATTCTTCACCATCTAAGTCACCAGGGAAGTCCAGTAAATAGTATAGCAAACTATGAAATAGTAAAACAGTTTTAAGTAACTGTTGGTACACATTACAATAAATCTAAACTTTCAGGATTCTATATTGATTTTAAGTTGCCATCTCAATGCTTCTTCTATACATAAGACTCAAATGAAAGAAGTTATAGATCAATTAGTAAAAATCAAGCAAAATAAATTCTTTCCTACTTAGGGCTTTCACTTCTGCAAAAAGTGTCTGATGGCTCAGACAGTGAAGAATCTGCCTGCAATGCAGGAGAACTGGGTTTGATCCCCGGGTAGGAAAGATTCCCTGGAGAAGGGAATCGCTACACACTCTAGTATTCTTGCCTGGAAAATTCCATGGACCGAGGAGCCTGGTGGGCTACAGTCCCTGGGGTTGCAGAGAGTCAGATGCGACTGAGCAACTTTCACTTCACTTCACTTCTGTAACTTTCAAGTTATCAGCTTCTCTGTCACCATTCTCTAGAGAAGAAAATGGCAGCCCAATCCAGCATTCCTGCCTGGAGAATACCATGGACAGACCATTGGGTCACAAAGAATTGGACTCGACTGAGCGACTAACCCACACACACATCATCATTCTCATCAAAACCAATTCATTCACATTTTCTTTTCGACACAGTGTATAATGGCTTCCATTTCAATAATATCAGTAAGTCTTCTTGATCATTTACTAAGAATGATCCAGGATATCACTGAGTATTCTAGATATTATATTATAGATATTAGAGTAGATGTATGAAAATCAGTTAAGTATCTTTTGATGGGTCTTCCTAAATATTTCAACTGAATGTTAAAAATGTACTAGCTCATTGCTTATCTGACAGAAACAAATCCCCAAATCCAAACAATATGTTTTCCTAAGCTAATATTTTATACATCAACATTTGCCAGTTATCAACTATCTTTTCTGTTTTACTTTTTGAGAGATATAAGCTGTTTTCCCTTTCTAATAAATTGGGCTACATTTAATATTTTGGGGGTTCTTATACTATTAAAGTTCACAATAAAATAAAGACCATAAATCTTTCAAAATAAATGCACAAATTAACTGATAAACATACAGAATCCTGCTGTTAAACTCAAGTTCCTTCTAGAGTTTTTGATTGATTCTCTAATCTAGAAAAAACTGTGGTGATTCATTGTTTCATTTTCTTTGTTTTTCTGATAAATTATTTTCATTTGCTCCAGCTGAACCCTACAACAGCATCTAATTCATCAGCTCTGCTAAACCACAAAACATCACCAGTTGGCAGTCAGAAGAACTGTTATTTTGTTGACTCTGGTAACAATTGCTATCACTTATTTGTGTTTAAAATTTGTCAAACACGACAGAAAACAAAATAAGAATGCAAAGAGATGTCTAAAGGAAAAAAGGTTCAAATATTTTTCTACACATGATGTTTTTTACAGTTGATGTTAAAAACTATTTTAGAATAAAATGTTTACCAGCCCAAAAAGGTTTTCTTCCCAGAAAAATAACATATGAGCACTGCTTTTCATAATAACATGATTATAATACAATCTTTAATGAATAAGTAATAAAAAGGGAGTTCAAATGCATAATAAAAATATTGTATAATACGGATGGGGCTATAACTTGTAACAATGGACCATCTTTTTTTTTCCCCCATTTATTTTTATTAGTTGGAGGCAAATTACTTTACAATATTGTAGTGGTTTTTGCCATACACCGACATGAATCAGTGTATGTATGTATGTATGTATCAGATTTACATGTATTCCCCATCCCGATCCCTACTCCCACCTCCCTCTCCACCTGATCCCTCTGGGTCTTCCCAGTGCACCAGCCCCGAGCACTTGTCTCATGCATCCAGCCTGGGCTGGTGATCTGTTTCACACTTGATAATATACATGTTTCGATGCTGTTTTCTCTAAACATCCTACCCTCGCATTCTCCCACCGAGTCCAAAAGTCTGTTCTGTACATCTGTGTCTCTTTTTCCGTTTTGCATATAGGGTTATCATTACCATCCTTCTAAATTCCATATATATGCGTTAGTATACTGTATTGGGGGACATCACTCATTATCAGAGAAATGCATTTCAAAACCACAATGAGGCACCATTACACACCAGTCAGGATGGTTGCTATCCAAAAGTCTACAAGCAATAAATGCTGGAGAGGGTGTGGAGAAAAGGGAACCCTCTTACACTGTTGGTGGGAATGCAAATTAGTACAGCCACTATGGAAAACAGTGTGGAGATTTCTTAAAAAGCTGTAAATAGAACTGCCATATGACCCAGCAATCCCACTTCCGGGCATACACACTGAGGAAACCAGATCTGAAAGAGACACGTGCACCCCAATGTTCATCGCAGCACTGTTTATAATAGCCAGGACATGGAAGCAACCTAGATGTCCATCAGCAGATGAATGGATAAGGAAGCTGTGGTACATATACACCATGGAATATTACTCAGCCGTTAAAAAGAATTCATTTGAATCAGTTCTGATGAGATGGATGAAACTGGAGCCCATTATACAGAGTGAAGTAAGCCAGAAAGATAAAGACCAATAAAGTATACTACGCATATATCTGGAATTTAGAAAGATTGTAATGATAACCTATCTTTTGTTTTTATAAAATCTGATACATTTATCTTTTTATAAAGAACAGATGATAAAATATCTTTCCATTACTCATATTTCAAACCAATTAAAAATACTTTTTTCAATGACAGTCCTTTAAAAGGGTGTCAAAGGGAATGAAATTTCCCATGAAAAGCACATCACTTCTTCCATGTGCTAAGTGCACAGCACATACCATGCCCCTGGCACGCTCCGGGGCAGCGTCAACACCGTGGGAGCCAGCAGGAGGCGCCACCACTGCTCTCCATCTGCGCTCACTTCAAACCACAAGAGACGTCTAGGGAATGCCTAGGTTTCTCCTGAGCAGCTGTGCCTTTGTTGCAGCATGCTAAATCTTACAATTTTATTTTTCCTTTCTTTTGGATGTTGTAAAGCACACAGAAGAATTTCTAATCTAACAACACCTTTATAGAACCTGAGACCATGAGTTGTTGTTTGTCTTCTTTTGGCATAAACTGTTTCCCTAGTATTCCTTTCCTAATTTTCTCTTTGATTTCCTCAACTATTGATTTTACACAAATAGATTATTTTTATTTCTGTAAGTCACCTCCAGTAAAGTCCTTCTTGGAATGAGAAAGAACATAGACTTTACAAATGAATGCTTATTCTCAAATTACAGGTGAGAAAATGGATTGTCAAAGAAATTAAGCAAGTTACATGTTTGTCTTGGGGTATATGGCAGCAGATTAAATACCTGGAGAAAATTTTATAAGTGCAATTTAAAATTATGCATAAATAACATTAGCAACAAAGAAAGTTTAAAAATTTATCATTGAAGTGCAAGGAAAATTAGGTTTGGAAAGTGTTAAGTGGTAGAGCCAAAGCGGTGGAGCAGACCTAGAGGCCTGGGTGGGCTCTGAAGCCAGCATTTGCCCTGGGGTATCTGCCTAAGGGGCCTACGGCTTGGTTGGTTGGTTCGTTTACTTTTTATTGTGAACTATTTTTAGATTTATATAAAAGTGGCAAAAATAGTACAGAAGATTCCAATTATACACTTAACCCCTAACTACAGTAACATCTTACATAATCACAGTATAATTAACAAAACAAGGAAATTAACACTGTACAATACTATTAACTAATCTACTACAAACCATGTTCAAATTTTACCAGTTTTCCCACAGATTTCCTATTATCCTATCAGGAAAATAACACAGTGCATTTAGCTGTTATTTATCATAGTCTCACCCAAAACTGTGACAGTCATTCTTTTTCCTTCTGACCTTGACACTTTAAAAAAACATTGGTCAATTACTTTGTAAAATGTCCCTCATTGAGTTCATAAGGTTCAAATTTTCAAAGAGAGAAAACAGAAGTCCAGAACTTTCAATAAAAGTGCCCAACAGGCTAGTTAGAAAACAAACTGCCTTGCAGAGGAAAAGAGCAGGGACACCTGCTGTTTGTTACCTTGGCTTTTGGGTGATAATGTGATCTGTCTAAATACAGTGATCACAATTCAAGCTACACTCCACACACTGCAGTCAAGAAAATTCCACAAATCAAAACTGACAGAACTACAGTGAATGAGATTCATAGAGGAAAATTAAAGCAGAAACCACTTATGTTCAAACAGAAGCAATGCTGAAAACCAAGTCAAACATAACAACTTATAAAGTTTAGAATGTATACGGAAGAAAAGAGTAAGAGCAAAAATTAATAACATAGGAAACATATAAAAGAGATCAGATTTTTAAAAAGTAACTAAAGACAATAGAATTATGAGACTTCTAACTAGACTGAATGATATATAGCTACAAGATAAAACAAGAGAAGGCAAAAATGTATTTAAAATTGAATTTTACAAGGACTATAATTAGACATGCTGCGTAGGGTAACCCACGATGGGACGAGTCATGGCAGAGAGTCCTGACAAAACGCAGTCCACTGGAGAAGGGAATGGCAAACCACGTCAGTATTCTTGCCTTGAGAACCCCATGAACAGCATGAAAAGGAAAAAACATAGGATACAAAGATGAACTCCCCAGGTAGGTAGGTGCCCAATATGCTACTGGGAAAGACTGGAGAAGTAACTACAAAAAGAATGAAGAGATGGAGCCAGAGTGATAACAATGCCCATCTGTGGATGTGACTGGTATGGAAGTAAAGTCCGATGCAGTAAAGAACGGTATTGCATAGGGACCTGGAATGTTAGGTCCATGAATCAAGGTAAATTGGAAGTGGTCAAACAGGAGATGGCAAGAGTGAACACTGACATTTTAGGAATGAGTGAACTACAACGGACAGGAAGGGGCATTTTAATTCAGATGACCATTATATCTATTACTGTGGGCAAAAATCCCTTAGAAGAAATGGAGCAGCCCTCTTAGTCAACAAAAGAGTCCAAAACACAGTACCTGGGTGCAATGTCAAAAACTACAGAATGGTCTCTGTTCGTTTCCAAGGCAAACCATTTAAAATCACAGTAATCCAAGTCTATGCCCCAACCAGGAATGAAGCTGAACGAAAAAGCTAAACGGTTCTATGAAGACGTACAAGACCTTATAGAACTAATACCAAAAAAAGATGTCCTTTTCATTATAGGGGACTGGAATGCAAAAGAAAGAAGTTAAGAGATACCTGGAGTAACAGACAAGTTTGGCCTTGGAGTACAGAATGAAGCAGGGCAAAGAGTAACAGGGTTTTCCAAGAGAATGCACTGGTCATAGCAAACACCCTTTTCCAAAAATACAAGAGATGACTCTATACATGGACATCACCAGATGGTCAATATTGAAATCAGACTGATTATATTCTTTGCATCCAAAGATGGAGAAGCTCTATACAGTCAGCAAAAACAAGACCAGGAGCAGACTGTGGCTCAAATCATGAACAGCTTATTGCCAAATTCAGACTTAAATTGAAGAAAGTAGGGAAAATCACTAGACCATTCAGGGTGACCAATATCAAATCCTTTATGATTATAAGTGAAAGTGATAAACAGATTCAAGGGATGAGATCTGCTACACAGACTGCCTGAAGAACTATGGACTGAGAGGTTTGTGACACTGTACAGGAGGCGGTGATCAAGACCATCCCCAAGAAAAAGAAATGCAAAAAGGCTGGCAAAATGGTTGTCTGAGGAGGCCTTACAAATAGCTGAGAAATGAAGAGAAGCTAAAGGCAAAGGAGAAAAGGAAAGATATACCCATTTGAATGCAGAGTTCTAAAGAACAGCAGGGAGAGATAAGAAAGCCTTCCTCAGTGATCAATGCAAAGAAATAGAGGAAAACAACAGAATGGGAAAGACTAGATATCTCTTCAAGAAAATTAGAGATACCAAAGGAACATTTCATGCAAAGATGGGCACAATAAAGGATAGAAATGGCAGGGACCTAGCAGAAACAGAAGATATTAAGAAAAGGTGGCAAAAATACACAGAAGAACTGTATGAAAAAGATATTCACAACAACAATGCTGTGATCACTTACCTAGAGCCAGACACCCTGGAATGTGAAGTCAAGTGGGCCTTAGGAAGCATTAATATGAACAAAGCTAGTGGAAGTGATGGAATTCCAATTGAGATATTTCAAATCCTGAAAGATGATGCTGTGAAAGTGCTGCACTCAATATGCCAGCAAATTTGGAAAACTCAGCAGTGGTCACAGGACTGGAAAAGGTCAGTTTTCATTCCAATCCCAAAGAAAAGCAATGCCAAAGAATGCACAAACTACTGCCCAATTGCACTCATCTCACATGCTAGAAAAGTAGTGCTGAAAATTCTCCAAGCCAGGCTTCAACAGTATGTGAACCGTGGACTTCCATATGTTCAAGCTGGATTTCAAAAAAGCAGAGGAACCAGAGATCAAACTGCCAAAATCCATGGGATCATAGAAAAAGAAAGAGAGTTCCAGAAAAATATCTACTTCTGCTTTATTGACTTAGGCAAAGCCTTTGACTGTGTGGATCACAATAAACTGTGGAAATTCTTAATGAGACAGGATACAAGACAACCTTAACCTGCGTCCTGAGAAATCTGTATGCAGGTTAAGAAGCAACAGTTAGAACTGGACATAGAACAACAGACTGGTTTGAAATTGGGAAAGGAGAATTTCAAGGCTGTATATTATCACCCAGCTTATTTAACTTTGATGCAGAGTACATCATGCGAAATGCCAGGCTGGATGAAACACGTTAGGATCAAGACTGCCAGGAGAAATATCAATAACCTCAGTTACTCAGATGACATCACCCTTTTGGCAGAAAGCAAAGAAGAATTAAGAGTCTCTTGATGAAAGTGAAAGAGGAGAGTGACAAGAGTTGGCTTAAAACTCAACATTCAAACAACTAAGATCATGGCATCCGGTCCCATCACTTCATGGCAAATAGACAGGGAAACAATGGAAACAGTGAGAGACTTTATTTTGGGGGGCTCCAAAACCACTGCAGATGATGAAATTAAAAGACACTTGCTCCTTGGAAGAAAAGTTATGACCAACCTAGAAAGCATACTCAAAAGTAGAGACATTACTTTGTCAACAAAGGTCTGTCTAGTCAACACTACAGTTTTTCCAGTAGTCACATATGGATGTGAGAGTTGGATTATAAAGAAAGCTGAGTGCTGAAGAATTAATGCTTTTGAACCGTGGTGTTGGAGAAAACTCTTTTTTTTTTTTTTATGGTTTTTTTTTTCCATTTATTTTTATTAGTTGGAGGCTAATAACTTTACATCATTGCAGTGGTTTGTGTCATACATTGAAATGAATTAGCCATGGATTTACAGGTATTCCCCATCCCGGTCCCCCCCACCCCACCTCCCTCTCCACCCGATCCCTCTGGGTCTTCCCAGTGCACCAGGCTCGAGCACTTGTCTCATGCACCCAACCTGGGCTGGTGATCTGTTTCACCCTAGATAATATATATGTTTCGATGCTGTTCTCTTGAAACATCCCACCCTCGCCTTCTCCCACAGAGTCCACAAGTCTGTTCTATACATCTGAGTCTCTTTTTCTGTTTTGCATATAGGGTTATCATTACCATCTTTCTAAATTCCATATATATGTGTTAGTATACTGTATACACTCTTGAGAGCCCCTTGGACTGTAAGGAGATCCAACCAGCCCATCCTAAAGATCAGTCCTGGGTGTTCATTGTAAGGAATGATGTTGAAGCTGAAACTCCAATACTTTGGTCCCCTGATGGGAAGATTTGAGTTCCTAGAAAAGATCCTGATGTGGAGAAACATTGAAGTCAGGGAGGAGTAGGGAACGACAGACGATGAGATGGTTGGATGGCATCACCAACTCAATAGATAAAGAGTTTGAGCAAGCTCTGGGATTTGGTGATAAACAGGGAAGCCTGGCGTGCTGCAGTCCATGGGGTCGCAAAGTGTCTGACATGAATGAGCAACTGAACTGAACTGATCTGCACAAAAATATCTAGTAATCCCAAAACACGCTACAAGCAATTAAATGTATACATATCAGAAAGAAAAATAGCTAAATCATCTTTTCCTCCAACAACAATTTACAGAAAAAGAATTTACAATGCATTTCATATAATGTATAATATTTTATATGCATATGTTATATTTTTCTATTTGTATTTGAAATAAATATAAATTCATTAAATGTTATTTTTTAAATTTCAGCTCAAGTATTATTAATATTTCCTTTTTCAATAGCTATTTGGGTGCCTGTCAAAGTTTACTTAGTCCATATTCTCTCTTCACTCACTCCCTGACATTGTCATCTTCCCTCTGGGTGCCTGGCCAGGTACAATACATTTCACTGTGCTATCAAAAATTCAGGATGTAAGAAACTATATTAAATCTTGCTACATACTGTAAAAGGAAAACAGTAAACTAAGCTGTTAGAGTGAGATATAAGAGAAAATCCAGAGGTTTATCCTTCTAATGTTAAAATATGCAAGATAAAGGGTGGGGAATCTTTTTTCTATGTCCCTCTTGTGCTCAATAATAATATTTATGCTGGTCACATTCAAGACCAAACTGTAATTTATGTTGGTGATTTGACAGATAAGATTGCACTCAAGATCAAAAGTGAAATGTGCAGGCAATCTACCATGTCAAGTACTCACATCACTATTTTTCTCTCATATTTCTAAGCAATATGATATTTAAAGCCTGAAAATAAATATAAGGAGAACTCCAAGCTTCTTCAATTTTAACAAGCAAATTAAGAATGAATTTCTCATCAAAAGATGTTTAAGTTTTACTAAGACTAGTGAAAATCTGTTTTCAAATACTGAGGTATAAATTATTTGGAGTGATAAGCTGAACACTTCAGTATAAATCATATATATTGATGCTTTATGTATCACTCTGGTTAATATTAAATAACTCAAATCTGGAATTAATCATTAGACTATATGAAATGTTTGGAACCATCTCTGCCTTGTGGAGATATAATTATGATGTTTTGTAGAGTCATAATTTTTTGTATGATCATAAATTTTCATATAATTAGTGGCTTTAACAATGCGGCTTGCTGGGAGTAAAATTATACTTTGTTATTTTTCAGACAGACACAGAATACACGAATGCTTTACATCACATATACATACCTATACACACAGATATAAAAGACTTCATGTTTCCTAATGCTTTCATATACTTTTTATGAAAAATTTATTAAGTGACATTTAAAAACAGTTTGGCAGTTAATTAAAAATTAAACATGTACCTGTCATATGATTCAGCCATTCACTCCTAAGTATTTGTCCAAGAAAAATAAAAGCATGTGCTCATACAAAGCGTAAAAAGTTCAAATGTTCATAGTAATTTAATGTCAGTAGCCTCAAACTGGAAACAATATAATGTCCTTCAAGGTGTGAATGAATAAGCAAGCTGTAGTACATCCATACGATGGTCTACTAATCAGCAATTAAAAAACCCAGAGTCCCAATAAGATCGCACAGATGAATCTTATAATAATAATGTTGACTGAGAAAGAAACCAAACCGAAAGGGTACTTAACTCTTCAGTTCAGTTCAGTTCAGTTCAGTTCAGCTGCTCAGTCATGTCCGACTCTTTGTGACCCCATGAACCACAGCATGCCAGGCCTCCCTGTCCATCATCAACACCCGGAGTCCACCCAAATCCATGTCCATCGAGTCGATGATACCATGCAACCATCGCATCCTCTGTCGTCCCCTTCTCCTCCTGCCTTCAATCTTTCCCAGCATCAGGGTCTTTTCCAATGAGTCAGCTCTTTGCATCAGGTGGCCAAAGTATTGGAGTTTCAGCTTCAACATCAGTCCTTCCAATGGATACCCAGGACTGACCTCCTTTAGGATAGACTGGCTGGATCTCCTTGCAGTCCAAGGGACTTTCAAGAGTCTTCTCCAACACCACAGTTCAAAAAAGCATCAATTCTTTGGTGCTCAGCTTTCTTTATACTCCAACTCTCACATCCATACATGACCACTGGAAAAACCATAGCCTTGACTAGATGGACCTTTGTTGGCAAAGTAATGTCTCTGCTTTTTAATATGCTATCTAGGTTGGTCATACTTTCTTTCCAAGGAGTAAGCATCTTTTAATTTCATTGCTGCAATCACCATCTGCAGTGATTTTGGAGCCCCCCAAAATAAAATCAGTCACTATTTCCACTGTTTCCCCGTCTATCTGCCATGAAGTGATGGGACTGTATGCCATGATCTTAACTCTTACTCTTAGGTAAAACTCTAGAAAATGCAAACCTCATGCAAAGTGACAAACTAGAAATCAGAGTTGCCTGGGATAGGGGAGGGGAGAGAAGAGGAAGGGACTATAAGGTATGAGGGAAAACTTTGGGGGTGACGGAAATGCTTGCTATATTGTGATGCTCTCACAATGTATCATATGCTAAACTTCATCAACTCATAAAAAAACAAATATGTGCAGTTTATTAAATTAACCACCATGAATTAAACACCCTCTTCAAACAACACAAGAGAAGACTCTACACATGGACATCACCAAATGGTCAATACCGAAATCAGACTGATATATTCTTTGCAGCCAAAGATGGAGAAGCTCTATACAGTCAGCAAAAACAATACTGGGAGCTGACTGTGGCTCAGATCATGAACTCCTTATTGCCAAATTCAGACTTAAATTGAAGAAAGTGGGGAAAACCATTAGACCATTCAGGTACGACCTAAATCAAATCCCTTACAATTATACAATGGAAGTGACAAATAGAATCAATGAATTAGATCTGATAGACAGAGTGCCTGAAGAACTAGAGACCCAGGTTTGTGACACTGTACAGTAGGCAGTGATCAAGACCATCCCCAAGAAAAAGAAAGGCAAAAAGGCAAAATGGTTGTCTGAGGAGGCCTTACAAATAGCTGAGAAAGGACAAGACACAAAAGGCAAAGGAGAAAAAAGATACAGACATGAATGCAGAGTTCCAAGGAACATCAAGGAGAGATAAGAAAGCCTTCCTCAGTGATTAATGCAAAGAAAGAGAGGAAAACAATAGAATGGGAAAGACGAAATCTCTTCAATAAACTTAGAGATGCCAAGGGAACATTTTATGCAAAGATGGACACATTAAAGGATAGAAATGGTATGGACCTAACAGAAGCAGAAGATATTAGAAGAGGTATCAAGAACACACAGAAGAACAATCCAAAAAAGATCTTCATGACCCAGGTAACCATGATGCTGTGATCGTCACCTAGAGCCAGACATCCTGGAATGAAAGGTCAAATGGGCCTTAGGAAGCATCACTACAAACCAAGCTGGCGGAGGTGATGGAATTCCAGCTGAGCTGTTTAAAATCCTGAAAGATGATGCTGTCAAAGCGCTGCACTCAACATGCCAACAAATTTGGGAAGCTCAACAGTGGCCACAGAACTGGAAAAGGTCAGTTTTCATTCCAATCCCAAAGAAAGGCAGTGCCAAAGACTGCTCAAACTACCACACAATTGCACTCATCTCACACACTAGCAAAGAAATGCTCAAAATTCTCCAAGCCAGGCTTCAAAAGTATGTCAACCATGAACTTCCAGATGGTCAAGCTGGATTTAGAAAAGGCAGAGAAACCAGAGATCAAATTGCCAACATCCACTGGATCATCAAAAAAGCAAGAGAGTTCCAGAAAAACATCTATTTCTGCTTTACTGACTTCAGCAAAGTCTTTGTGTGGATCACAACAGACTGTGGAAAATTTTTAGAGAGATGGTAATACCAAACCACCTGACCTGTCTTCTGAGAAATCTGTATGCAGGTCAAGAAGCAACAGTTAGAACTGGACATGGAACAACAGACTGGTTCCAAACCGGGAAAGGAGTACGTCAAGGCTGTACACTGTCACCCTACTTATTTAACTTAAATGCAGAGTACATCATGAGAAATGCTGGACTGGATGAAGCACCAGCTGAAATCAAGACTGCAGGGAGAAATATCAACAACCTAAGATATGCAGATGAAACCACTGTTATGGCAGAAAGCGAAGAAGAACTAAAAAGCCTCTTGATGAAAGTGAGAGAGGACAGTGAAAGAGTTGTCTTAAATCTCAACAATCAAAAAACTGAGATCATGGCATCCGGTCCCATCACTTCATGGCAAATAGATGGGAAAACAATGGCAACAGTGGCTGACTTAATGTTTGGGGGCTCCAAAATCATGGCAGATGGTAATTGAAGTCATGAAATTGAAAGACACTTGCTCCTTGGAAAAAAAGCTATGACCAACCTAGAAAGCATATTAAAAAGCAGAGACATTACTTTGCCAACTAAGGTATGTCTAGTCAAGGCTATGGTTTTTCCAGTGGTCATGTATGGATGTGATAGTTGGACTATAAAGAAAGCTGAGCACTGAAGAATTGATGCTTTTGAACTGTGGTGTTGGAGAAGACTCTTGAGAATCCCTTGGACTGCAAGGAGATACAACCAGTCCATCCTAAAGGAGATCAGTCCTGGATATTCTTTGGAAGGACTGATGCTGAAGCTGAAATTCCAATACTTTGGCCACCTGATGCGAAGAACTGACTCATTAAAAAAGACCCTGATGCTGGGAAAGATTGAAGGCGGGAGGAGAAGGGGATGACAGAGGATGAGATGGTTGGAGGGCATCATCGACTCAACAGACATGAGTTTGAGTAGACTCTGGGAGTTGGTGATGGACAGGGAGATTGGCATGCTGCAGTCCATGAAGTCGGAAAGAGTTGGACATGACTGAGCAACTGAACTGAACTGAACTGAACCTGAACCATGATAATCATTAAAACAATGTTTGTGAGTTCACAGAATAAACAGGATAGCAGAAAAGTGGGCATTTAGGGCCAGTGAAAACATGGGTTATTTTAGACATAGTAAGTAAGGAGAAGCTGACTCTTCCGGTGCACACAGAGGATGTGACTTTTCTCCCTCCGCTCTCTGGCCCTGGCTCAGGAACCAGAGCTTGCCTCAAGTGCCCCTGCCTCCTTGCGTCACGAGATATGTGCTCACAGGCTGCTGCTGGTGCCTGCCATGCCTGTGCTCCCACTGAGAAGCGGGTTCAGAATATTTGCTTTTTCCAACATCTACCATGGAGTGACCTGCTGCCTACCCCCAAGAATTTTTTGGAGGTAAGTACTGAAAGCTGTCTCCTTTTTAATTGGGTGACAGGGTCAAGAAGACCCATAAATATCCATCACATTTATTGTAACTCTGTACAAATAATTGTACTGTGGACATTTTCAAAGATATACAAAAGTTGATTTTAACTAAGAATATTTTAAAAGACACCTATCCAGATTCAACTATGGTCAAGATGTTCCTGAACTTGCCTCCCTCATCTCTAATTTATTTTCTTTTACTTTGGCCTTATTCCTTAAGTGTTTTCAAACAAATTCAAGGACTTCCCTGGTGGTCCAGAATCTGCTTGTCAATGCAGAAAACACATGTTCCATCCCCGATCCAGGAGGATTCCACCTGCCACAGAGCAGCTAAGCGCAAGAGGCAGGACCACTGAGCCTGCGTGTCACATCCGCTGACGGCTGCTCACCCCAGAGCCGTGCTCCACAACCACAAGAAGCCCGGCTCCCATAGCTGAGGCAAACGCCTACATGCAGCAACGAAGACCAGGCAGAGCCAGAAAGCAAGACCCAGGGCATGTTATTTACTTCTCTTATTAGTAATACGCAGCTCAAAAAAAAAAAAAAAAAAAAGAACATAACCACAACACTATTATCTCACGTAAAACGTTAATAAAAAATCATGGGTGTATATCATACACGGCCCATATTTAAATTTCCCTGATTGGTCTCAAAAAGTTGTTTAAATTGGACTGTTCAACTCAGTATCCCTGGAAAGGTATGCAGTTGTTCTGTATTTTGAGTCTCTTTAATGCAGAGGAGTCTCTGCCCTTCCTCTTTTGCATGTCCTGAACTGTTGATAAAACAGTTATCCTGCATGATGTCCCACATTCTGGAATGAACAGTCTCGTTTATATTGTTCCTTTACCCTCTGTGCTTTTTGTTAGGTAGAAATTATTTCTAAAGATTTGATTAAGCTCAGGTTCACTTTGCTGGAAGAATATTTGTGGAAAGTGCTCTTCACAGTGCATCACATCAGGAGGCACAGAGTCCGAGGACTTCCTCCTGTGATGCAAAGACTGATCGCTGGGGACACATGGTGAGAGCTGATCCCTCGTGCACATTTCCCCATCAATTTCCCACCTAATGGTTTCAACCTTTGATAATAATTTTCTGAATCAGTTATTAGGGTTTGTAAAACAGTGACTTTTCAACTTCTTCATTCCTTTTATATTTATTATGTAGAATTCAATAAAGAAAAATTTTCTTCTATCAACTTTTCTTTCATTGCCGTAAAATATAACTCGCAAAGGAAAGATGAAATAATGCTTAATTCTTTTCCTTTAATTGCCAGTGTTTCAAACTAAGAGACGTTTCTGTTTTTTAACTAAATGGTCAATTATAGAAGTAAAAAATTAAGTGTACAATATTAGTGACCATAGTATTTCATTATAAACACTCAAAAGTAATAAATTCAAAATCAATGTGTATGCTACAAAATTAAGCAGACTGATAAAAGTCTTCCAATCCACTTGTTTCTGTCTTGCTATGGTCATAAAACTCAAAATGTTACAAGTATTCAAACTGAGCTTTGCTTACAGTTAGAAGCCAGAAGGTTACATTTACACGCTGGATAAAAGTACATCTGTATTACCTCTTTTTGCCAGTGGTGCTACTAGCAAAGCTGTAAATCATAAATGTTCCTGAAGTGTGAGTTAATATATTCAAATAGAAGGATATCTGCAAGAAAAGATTATCTTAAGCTTCCTGACTTCAAAAAATGAATTTACCAGAAACTTGTGACTTCTCTAATAACTGATGCAAAACCATTTGAGTCAGGATAACTGCAGCTGCTGAGTCTGAGTAACCACAGCTGCTGAGTTCATAAAAGCCATTCAACGCAACGCTGCTAAAATTATTACACCAGCAATTAATCCTCAATCTTTGGCAACAGAAAAGCCATCATTACATTTTAAGAATAAATATAACACATTTAAAGAATTTTGCTATGAAATTGCTAGTGAATCTGTGAAAAAAATAATAAACTTTTAGAACTTCAAAGTATGATTTTTAGAAAAAAATAAGTGAATACATAGCTTTCATAGAAAAAAAAAGTTACTCTTATAGAACTTCTTGTTTACAGAAAAATTAAAGCAAACAAGGAAAATGATCAATAATAACTGCTTCTACAAACTCGCTACCATTTTTGAGCAATACATCAGCCTACTGCAATTGTTTCTAACTTGCTTCAAGTCTTCAACCCCTTGTCGATTCTCTGTAAGTCACACGGCCCCAGACTGATCTCGGCATGACCGCAGCTCCCTCACGAGGCTCGGCGTTACCCAGTGTCCACTACCCCACTGACCCTACCCACATCATACCCACATTCTGGGTCTCCCTCACTGGGCTTCAGCCACATCTCTCACTGTTGTCCCTCCAATTAAAACAGCAGGGATGGCCCACAGACGTGCGAAAGGATGTTCAATCTCATTAGTTATCACAAGTGCAAATTAATACTGCAGTGAGATACCATTTTAACCCAGCAGATTGGTAAATATGAAGGCACCTTAAAACACCTAGTACTGGGGTAAATAAAAGGATGTAGATATTACCTACTTCTGGTGATAGAGTAAATTAGTAGTTACTGAAGACAGCTTGACACAATTCTTTTCCTAAGTATTAACATATACCCAAGAGAAACTCTTTCCCAGACATTCCAGGAGACAGGTACACAAATGTCCACAGTAACAGTATCTGTAATAGCCACAACCCCTGAAACTGTGTTAGATTCACATGATGAAATATTAGCTAAACCAGCAACATGAAAAATCTTAGAAAAATAAAGTGGAATGAAATACATCCTAGAATATCAAACATAATACACTGTTTTATAAGGTTCAAAAATGAAATAATGAATTTTTAGGCATAAATACGTCTGTGTAAGAACATGCATGGAACACAACTATTAAAAACGTACAAAACTGTAAAAAAGTTGTAAATAAAAGTCTGCTCCTTTAACAGAAAGGTGGGGGGATGGGATTGAAGAGATTAATTTAAGTTGAAACAAGTTTCTATATCCTTGAGTCATTACTGTCTCAGTTTTCATTATATCATCATGCTCTTAATGTTTATATATATTAATATTTAAACTTTACATCTATCGTCTCTTATATGTATCAAAAATTGCATTTTGAGAGAGAAATATGTAAAAGTCCCATTGGATCATAAATCCTATAGCACATTAAGTCTTAAGAAGAAAAACAGGTTAAGGGGAATAAGCAATAATAACTGTTGAGGGAAGTGGCTGTTTTATGTAAGTGGTCAAGAAAGGCCTGTTTGAGCTAACACTTAGAGACCTGAAGGGAGTTAAGAGTAAGTCAAGCAGATATCTAGGGGATAAATGCCCCAGGCAAAGGAAACAGAAGGCAGAAGCTCAAGACAAGTGAGGTGAGTGTGGCTGTCCTTGAGTGAGCAAGGAACAAAGGATTTGAAGACAAGGCAGAGAGGGAGTAGAAGGCCTGAGCATCCAGGTGCTGGGAGACCTTTGTAAAGAATGTTTTTCTTCTGAGTTAGGTGGGAAGTGACCGTAGGAAAATAACTATCGCTATCACCATTCATAGAATATGAAAATGTCCTTCCTTTTGTTAGCAGACCTTATTTCCCAGCTAGAGTTGGACTGGCCTAAAACAAGGAAGTCTTTTTCCAGAAGCCAACCCTTATTTGACTATATCTAAAATTCCATGCTGGAGGAGGACATGGCAAACCACTTCAGTATTCCTGCCTGGAGAATCCTCATGGACAGAGGAGCCTGGTGGGCTACCATCCATGGGGTCACAAAGAGTTGGACATGACTGTGTGACCTAGCACACACACATAAAATCTCCATAGAAAGATTCAAGAGTTCGTGTAAACGTGGATTCAAATGACCTTTAAAACTTTCTTTCTGAATCATGTGGGGTATTGACTAGATGTACAAAAGTGAGAATTATTTACACCAAAATTTCACAAGATTATCTCAGATTGCTCTAGAGATTCATTGATTTCTAAAGAAATTGACAGAGTGGTTTTGCTGAAGACTACTTTAAGAATTGTACTTTACCATTTCCCTGAGTTTATTAATTCTACAAATCACAGCTTAAAATTGTTGAAGAGGAAAGTCTTAAATACCAGATTCAATAACGACTTTTTCCATTATAGCCATGGAATCGAATCACAAACTCAGAAATACTTTTATTTATCTATTTATTTTTTGGTATTAAGTAGAAGAATGAAATTGGCAATTACCAAATTTAGGAATTCCTATGGAGAAGGAAATGGCAGCCCACTCCAGTGTTCTTGCCTGGAGAATCCAGGCAGAGCCTGATGGGCTGCCATCTATGGGGTCGCACAGAGTCAGACACAACTGAAGCGACTTAGCAGCAGTAGCAGCATGCTTAGCAACTCATTTCAGGAAAAAAAAAAAAAAAGTTCCTAAAGAACTGAATTCTTGAAAACAAAATTTTCCCCTAAGGGGGGAATATAATAATTCAAGAAACTTAAAATTAGAGTACTGGGTATGCACTGCTTACCAATGTATACCAATAGGAACTCAATATCTCTCTAAACAAAGTTTTGAATAGGTTATTTCTAAAGTCTGTTCTACTAGTATAAGGCCTTAGCATCAGTTTTGTTTTTTAAATTCTGAGTTTATAGTCAAGTAAGAAATGTGACATTGCATTGACCAGCTTGTCAAAAAGAATCTGATGTGCAGGCTTCATGTCATTTAGGATACCAAAACAACCATACAATTACTTAACAAGTAAGATAAGAAGGAAACTTTCTCAATCTGATAAAGGACATCTATGAAAAGTTCTCTGCTAACGTCATATCTAATGGTATGAATGCTTTTCCACTAACATAGGGGCAAGGCAAAGTCTATTCTGCCTAATCAACATTTACTGGCGACCCTGGTCACACCTGAAAGGTAAAAATAAATAATAAATAAAATACATACAGACTGAAAAGGAAAAGTCAACCTGTCCTTATTTGTAAAAAAGATAATTGTTTACATATAAAAAGCTAAGTGTTAGTCACTTAGCTGTGTCTCTTTGCGACCCCATGGACTGTAGCCTGCCAGGCTCCTCTCTTCACAGAATTCTCCAGGCAAGAATACTGGAGTGGGTAGTCATTCCCTTCTCCAGGGAATCTTCCCAACCCAGGGATCGAACACGGGTCTCCCGCATTGCAGGCTGATTCTTTACCATTTGAGCTGCCAGGGATGCCCATTAAAGGCTAAGGGAACTACAAAAGAGGTTATTAAAATGAGTAACTTAGCTTAGCAAGGTCACAGAATAACAGTATCATTTAAAATCACATCAGAAAAGATAGGTAAATTCAAAAAGATCACAGAGATATATTTTAAAAGACCTAAAACTTGAAAGATCCTCTATGTATAGATCAGTAAAACTAATATTAATATTTCGATTCTTCCCGAATTGATCTCAAGTTTCAATGTAACACCAATCAAAATTCCAGTTAAGTTTTTTTGTGTGGAAACTGACAGCAACTGATTCTAAAATTTCTATGGAAGGTCCGATATTACCCAAAACAATATTTGAGAAGAAAAAACTTAGAGAACTTTAGATTATCAGATTTAAAGACTCACTGCAAAATTACAATAAGCAAGAAGTTGTTTTAACATACCAGTAGACATACAGATCTACTGAACAGTATAGTAGTGAGTTCATTAAATATATGCTCAACTAATTTTCTACAAAGGAGCCAAAGTAATTCAACAGGGAAAACAATAAAGAACACTTACAACTCAATAGTAAGATAACTGATAACTGAATTTTTAAAAAAACGTGCAAAAGATTTGATCAGACATGTCACAGAAAGATATGCGTATTAAAGTAAGCATATTAAAAGTTGCTCAATATATTAGTTATCAGAAAAGTATAAATTAAAACAATAATGCAATATCATTTCACATTCACCAGAATGGCTAATACTAAAAGATAGGCAATATTGGTACATTTAGCAATGAAATTTTAATACATCTCAGTAGCAGGATAATTCACATGAGCACTAAAATTGTCTAAATATAAAATTAAAGCTAATGATCCAAAAAAGATTAAAAATATCTTTATCATCCATTAAGTACTAAACAACAAAAAGTGGACGCTACCAACAACTAGAAAACAGTTAAATTTTTAAGAAAGCAAACAGGATACGACATTTCACTACAAATTCATGCTATCCATTCTCACTGAACATTATCTGATGTATCACTGATTCTTTCTGAAAAAAACCTTGAACCCAGACACTTCTTTAAACTTTTCCCACTTTCCTAAACTTCTAACCTTACCCTTTAGTGAAAAGACTGAGAAAACCAAGGGCATGAGAATCCTCAAATTTCTCCTCTCTGCTTCAAAATACCTTATCTTGTGACTTGTGTTCTTTTTCATCTCATCTCTAAGGAACAATTATCCTTTCTGCTTTTACAAGGCTAGCATACCTGCACAAGTCTCCTTGTTCACATTATCAACCCATTCCTTGCACATCCAATCTCCCCCTCTAGACTGGTTGCTTTATTTCAGTCATCAAACATGTTCAAGTTGCCCATCACCTTAAATCCATAGCTTACTCAAGACACATTCACCACTAATATTAACAGAAGAGTATTGCTGGGATTCAGGACACTACCCCTACAAATGGCACCTTGGCATATAGGATATTTTAAGTTACAGGCATCTGAGAAACAGCCGGTATAGGACGGATCTTCTTCTCCTGAACAGTGATAACACCCTCAAGTGAGAGGTATCCTCACTACAATCTGGAGGAAACGTGCATACTGATCTTTAAAGTCAGAAGGACACAGAGAAATCTTAACAAGCAGGCCATGCTAAATTTCCCCCAGCTTGTAATTCTTAGCTCATACCACTTTGTCCTATTCACATTTTTCCATGACCTTCCACCCTTCATCAGACCTGGCCCAAAACTGCTCAAGCTTAACAGCTTCTTTATTTTCCTGTAAAGGTTCCTATGGTATGTAAAACATGAATTTGCAGGCATTTTCTCTTGTTAACCTGTATTTTCTAATGAAGTCACAGCTGAGAATCTAGAAGATTAGGGAAAAAAATTTGTTTCCTCGCCTACAGTATTATACATACAGTTCATTCTGTATATCACATTATTTGCACTCAGATAAAAATATTCTGTTCTCAATGGTCATAAAATATGCTAATACCTAACTCTAATCTTCTTTGAGCACTTTTATTATCTCCACATTACTTTATTCTTTATAACTTGTTTAAAAAATAGTGGTTACACTACAGTTTATACTCTACACCTTTAATTAATCAGTGTCAGCCTTCAAATATAATACTGCTCCACAGGGCTTCCCAGGTAGCTCAATCAGTAAAGAATCTGCCTGCTATGTGGGAGACCTGGGTTCGATCCCTAGGTTGGGAAGATACTTTGGAGAAGGGAACAGCAAGCCACTCCAGTATTCTTGCCTGGGAAATTCCACGGACAGAGGAGCCTGGAGGGCTACAGTCCATGGGATCACAAAAAGTCAGACATAACTGAGCAACTAACACACATATTGCTCCACATGTTCTCTAAGGAAGTTAAAACTCTATACTCTAAAATTCCTTTCTCCTAACTTCTGTGCTTTTGTTGTTGTCTGTTTTATTTTTACATACGCTACAGACCCACAGGAGTTTGAAACTATTGATACTTTCTGTTTTAGGCTGTTATTATCTTTCAAAGAAATCAAAATAAAAATTTAGTTTAACTCACTTAATTCCATGTCTAGAGCTCTTCATTTGTTTGTATCGAACCAACATTCTGTCTTATTCTCTCTTATCCTGAAAAACTTCCTGTAACAATCTTATAGAGTAAATCTGCTGGCAATAAATTCTGGTTTTATTCGTCTAAGAAAAACTTCAGCACTTCAGTTTTGAAAGGTAGTTTGCTAGGCATTGAACTCAGGGTTGAAATTTTTTTCATTCAGCCCTTTAAAATCACTAACTATTGTCTTCTGCCTTGAATAGCTTCTGAGAAAAAGGCAGCTCTAACACTTGTCTTTGTTCCTTTGTATGTAATGTGTCTCTCCCCCTCTCAGTCTTCAGTATTTCAGCCTCTTGTTTTGAACAGCCTGAATATTCTATGCTTGGGTGGGCTTGTTTTTCTTGGTGTTAGTAGGATGGGGATTTATCCAGCAAGGTGCTCTCTGAACTTCATGGACTTGTGGATTCCAACTACATAATTGTTACACTGCTCCATATCATTCCACAATATTGGATGTTTTCTTCCATGTTTTTTTCCACTCTTTTTTCCCTGTTTCAGTCTGGGTAACTTTTATTGATTTACCTTCAGTTTCAGTGATTCTCTCCATGACTGTTTCAAGTTTATTGATTATCTTGTCAAAGACATCCTACATCTCTGTTAGTGTATTCTGTATTTCTAGCCCTTTCATTTTACCCATGTTTATAATTTCTATATCACAGTTGAAAGCATCTGATCTTGAATATAAATAAGTACAAATAGGTCTTAGGTAGACACTGTACCCCTGGGTCTTAGAGAAGTGCCTTCTCAGAGCCCCTTCCCTCGTCCTAGCTGTAGTTCTGCACAGATTCCGCCCCTTCCCACATGGATGGAGGATTTTTTTCTGTTTGCCAGTGTGTCTCAGAGAGGGTCTGTCTGCATTGATGATAACCCTCTGGCACTGAAATCACTGCCACTTCTTACTTGATGGTGGAGGAGAAGGGAAGACAGCATTCTTGTTGTCCTGATTTGACTTCAGTCATAGGTGGATACTGTACCCACAGGGCTCAGGGATGTGGCCCCTCTGAACTATAATTCAGGCATACATTCCTTCCCCTAACAGAGGGGTAGAGAGTTTTCCCTATTCTGTTTTCCTAGTTGAGTTTTATTCAGTAACATAAGGGCAATGGCGGCTTTTATCCTGGTTGTTTCTTCATCTCCCTGCAGATGAAGGCTTTTGCCCCATTAAGTATACAGGGACAGAGTTCCAGGCCTCTCCTCCTTCCCAACTGACACTCTTCTCTACCCTCAGGCCAGCCAACACAAAGGGAGCTTTCTAAGTACTCTCACCATATAGAGAACCATGAATAGAACTCACTCTGTTACCTGTGGCCTTCATTCTCTACCAGCCTGCCTGTGGCCTTGACCAATTCACTAAGCTTAATTCCTACCAGCGACTGCTTGCACCTGCTCCCAGTAGACAAACCCTTGTATCCTATAATCACCTGTAGGCACCTGTCTCTCCTTAGATTTCAGTTCACTGTTCTGCAAACTCATCTCTCCAACAGGTTCAAGAAAAGTCATGAACTTGGTTTGGACTCTTTAATTTTAAGCATAGAAATAATGCTCTTTTCATCGCTCTATCTGTCTCTGAGGTTAATCTATTATTGATCCTTCTTTCACTCCAAGTATGGCCATATCAAGAATAGATTTCTAACATTCCCATTTATCTAATCTAATGAAAAGACTGCCTGTTTGATCTCAGCATCTAAATAGTAATCCAGGGAAAAACTGAGTGACTTTGCTGATGCACTTCCATCAAGAATGTAAGAGAACTATTTTCTGCTCAGTTTTGGTTTGAGGGGAGAAGGGATGTGAAAGAGATGGGGAAATGGCATTTTCATTAACAGTTCTACCAGAACCAAGCAAAATAATGGGATCAACAATTTCCTGAGTGCTATTTTAAATGTTTCATGTATCTGGACAGACAAAAATCAATATATGTCCCCAGAAGATACTGCCTCACCTTGGTAAACAAGGACACACACTAATGACAACAATTTAGGGACTTACTGAGCAAAGAACACGATTTTAAATATTTATTTGTTTGACTGGATCAGGTCTTAGTCATGGCACATGGGATCTTTCACTGTGGCACACCGTCTCTCTAGCTGGGGGGGGTGGGGGGGTGGGGCGGGCCTCTGGAGTTGCTGCCCACGTGCCCAGCTGCTCCACTCCATGTGGATCTTAGTTATGCGACCAGAGGTCAAACCCACATCCCTGTCACTGCAGGGCAGATTCCCAACCAAATGGTCTACGAAAGAAGTCCCATGAACATGATTTTATATATTTAACTTAATTATGTTTAGCTTTTATTTTCTCATATAAAAAACTTTTTAGAAAACAAGCTATATCAACTACAGCTTATTTTTAACAATAAAAAAAATGAAATTCAGGCATAAAAAGGACAAAATAATGCTATTTGTAGGAACATGGATGGACCTAGAGATTGTCATACTGACAGAGAAATAAGGCAGACAGAGAAAGATAAATATCATATAACATCGCTTATATGTGGAATCTTAAAAAAAAAGGGGGGGTTATAAATGTACTTATCTATAAAACACAAATAGAGTTACAGATGCAGAAAAAAAAATTATGATTTCCAGAGGATAAGGGGGAGGTAGGGATAAATTGGAAGATTGGGATTGACATACAAACACTATTATTTACAAAATAGATAACTAATAAGGACCTACTAATATATTAATAGCACAAGGAACTCTACTCAATACTCTCAGCTTTTTCACTCTCCTTTTTCACCCTCATCAAGAGGTTGTTTAGGTCCTCTTTGCTTTCTGCCATTAGAGTGGTAACATCTGCATATCTGGTGTTACTGATATTTCTCCCTTCAATCTTGAGTTCAGCGTGAGTTTTCCAGCTTGACATTTTGCATGCTGTACTATTCATATAAGTTAAATAAGCAGGGTGACAATATACAGCCTTCTACTCCTTTCCTGATTTTGAACCAGTCCATGTTTCATGTCTGGTCTAACTGTTTCTTCTGGTCCTGCATACATGTTTCTCACGAGGCAGGTAAGAATGAAAAAGTTGGTTTAAAACTCAACATTCAAAAAACTAAGATCATGGCATCCAGTCCCATCACTTCATGGCAAATAGATGGGGAAACAATGGAAACCTTGACAGACTTTATGTTCTTGGGCTCCAAAATCACTGCAAACAGTGACTGCAGACACGAAATTAAAAGATACTTGCTCCCTGGAAAAAAAAGCTATGATAAAGAAAACCTAGACAAGCATATTAAAAAGCAGAGACATCACTTTGCCAACAGAAGTCTGTCTAGTCATAGCTGCGGCTTTTCCAGGAGTCATGGATGGATGTGACAGTTGGACCATGAAGAAGGCTGAGTGCTGAAGAATTGATGCTTTCGATTTGGTAGTTTCAGGTATTCACTCAGTAAGTGAATGCTGTTGAAAGCCTACTAGATTCCTGGCAGTAGTTAGCAACCAAGTCTCCTACATATGTTCCTCTGTTCTTGGGGAAATACACATGGAAACAGTTAAAAATCAATATAGAGTAAGAGCTCTGTTGAACTAAGAACAGTACACCACAGAAACAAGTGAAAGTGAAATCACTCAGTCATGTCTGACTTTTTGTGACCCCAATGGACTGCAACCTGCCAGACTCCTCCAGCATGGGATTTTTCTGGCAAGGATGCTAGAGTGGGTTGCCATTTCTTTCTCCATGGGGTCTTCCTAACCCAGTGATCGAACCCGGGTTTCTCACACTGCAGGCAGACTCTTTACTGTCTGAGACACCAGGGAAGCAAGTCCAGATTTGAAGGGATAAAGAAACATCTTCTGGAGGAAGAAAAATCTCAGTTGAACCCTAAATTTAAAATAGGAGGCTGCTAGTTGAGCATCGCAGAATAGATGCCTTCAAATAGTGGTGCTGGAGAAAACTCTTGAGAATCTCTTGGACTGCAAGAAGATCAAACCAGTGGATCCTAAAGGAAATCAACCTGAATATTCACTGGAAGGATGGATGCTGAAGCTGAAGTTCCAATAATTTGGCCACCTAATGCAAAGGGCCGACTCAATGAAAAAGACCCTAATGCTGAGAAAGATTGAGGACAGTCTTTGAGGAGTAGAAGATGGTGGCAGAGGATGAGATGGTAAGATAGAATCACCGACTCAATGGACATGAGTTTGAGCAAACTCAGAGAGGTAGTGAAGGACAGAGAAGTCTGGCGTTGGCGTGCTTCAGTTCATGGGGTTACAGAGTCAAACATGACTTAGGGACTGAACAACAACAACAATATTCACTTGAACAACTTCCCCTCTCTCCACCTCCCCAAACACTGTAATTTGATATCTATCCTCTAAATTTCTACAGGAAGAGGCTCTAGAAAGTCTTGAAAAACTGGTCAAAGTCCATGTGTGTGTGCATGGTATGTGCTCAGTCATATCAGACAGACTCTCTGCGATGCTATGGACTATAGCCTGCTAGGCTCCTCTGTCTTTGCATGGGAGGAATTCCAGGAAGGAATACTGGAGTGAGTTGCCATTTCCTCCTCCAGGGGATCTTCCTGACCCAGAGATCAAACCCTCATCTCCTGCATTAGCAGGCGATTCTTTACCACTGAGCCACCTGGAAAGCCACATGACTTACTCTCAGTTCTAATCAACCTTTAACACTGAGAACGCCACCATTCTGCTTAAAACTTTTAGCATCACCTTGGAACTCCCATCACCTTGGAACCTGGCTTTAAAATTCTGATTGTCTTATTTTTAGACTGCAGTTTACTCTCACTAAAATCTTTCCAGGTTCACACATACATTAAATGTAGGTATTTCTCAGGGTTCTACCTTCAAGTATCTTTGATTTTTGCTCTATCAATGTTTTCTAATAATCTCTGATTCCCATGACTTCCTCTCCCACAAATATGTTGCTGTTTGTCAACCCCTTTTAAATCATATCTATATCTGAATTCTCTGTGTTTATTAGTCAAAATTCCCAATAGACATTTCAAACTAGATATTTTACATGGACACTTCAAATAAATATTTTTATTAAAAACAATAAATGTTCATTTATATATCAAATTAATATATCAAGATGATATCCTTCCCTCCCCATCATCAAAAATAAAACCCATATATGATCATCTGTACCATTTTTCTAGATTCCACACATAGGTGTTAATATATGACATTTGTTTTTCTCTGACTTCACTCTGTATGGTAGTCTCTTAATCCATTGCTATACAGTAGAATCTAATACAATACTGCAAAGCAACATTATTGCAATAAAAAATAACTTAAAAATAACATAAACTAAAACCCCCAGTTTCTTCCTTTTGGGGTTTCCCAGTGGTCCAGTGGTAAAGCATCCGCCTGCCAGTGTAAGAGACATAAGTTCGATCCCTGGTCCAGGAAGATTTCACATGCCATGGGGCAACCAAGCGTGCATACCACAACTGCTGAAGCAGCCTGCACACCCGCGCTCCACAACATGTAAAGCCAGGGCAATGAGAAGCCGCACACCGCGGTAAGAAAGCCCACACAGAGACTGAAGACCTGAGGCAGCCAAAACCATAAACGAATTAAAGAATTTTCTTCGTTTTGGCACTCACAATTTGACTACTGCTACAACATCTGTACAATATTTATAACATGGTGGAAGAATTGAAGGGAAAAGGGACAGTATAATAGCTAGTGTGGATGAAATACCTCATTGTGGAGATACTGCAACAGATTAAAACAAAAAATCAGGAAGGTGACCACCAGCCTCATGGAAATATGAATCACTCCTGTTTTCTCTCCTTTTTGATTTACAACTAACTGGACATCTCTAAAAAAAAAGCAACTCTGCACGTCACACCATGACACCTGTGAGACCCACACACATGTGCACCGGAAAGGAGCAGACAGCAGAACGAGAGCGCGGCTGCGGCAGTGAGGGGGCGCTGAGGGAACAGAGGTGGCGCTGAGGTGGCGCTGAGGGGGCGCTGAGGGGGCGCTGAGGGAGCAGAGGTGACGGAGGTGGCACTGAGGTGGCGGAGGGGGCGCTAAGGCAACAGAGGTGGCGGAGGCGGCCCTGAGGTGGGAGCGGAGCGCCTGGCAGAGAACCGCGTGACCTTCCCGGCGCAGGAGGCGGAGTGAGCGGAAGCTAGGCGGTGAGCGCCTCACTCTGTGCAGCAGAAGGGGCTGTCTGCCCTCCGACTGTTGGGAACCCTCCGCTGAAACGCGCCCCCCACTGGGCCATGGGAAAGCTAAATAGGCAAGCGCTCCTTAAGGACACACTTCCTCCAACTTAGCTGCCACTTTTTTACTTAAAAAAAAAAAACCCATGCTCTTGTCTCCCAGCTTAAAGTGAAGTGACATGAAGTCGCTCAGTCGTGTCCGACTCTTTGCGGCCCTGTGGTCTCCCAGCTTAGCAGCAGCCAAGTCCTCTCCAGTAAGAAAAACCAAAAACTTGTGCTATGCTGCCACCTTCTGGGAAACAAAACGGCTCCTAATTACCAACCTCTTGAACAGTTAGAACCCCAATAAACAAACTCTTGCCCAATTGAGAAAATACTCACTAACTCAAATGCGATGGCAAAGGCACTTTTCATCAAACACCATAAAAATCCCAGCAATAAAGTATTACGAAAAGAAAAAAGCAATTTTCTAGCAGCCAAACGTAAAGACACAGAATATTGCAATTTAACTGATAAAAAATTAAAAATAGCTGTTATGAAGAAATTCAGTGAGCTACAAGAAAACTCAAAATGACAATACAATGACCTTAAGAATAAAATAAGGAGTATTTTACCAAAGAGACTGAAATTCTAAAAAAGAACCAACCTGTATTGTACTCACACAAAAGCAGACACACTGACCAATGGAACAGAATAGAAAGTCCAGAATTAAATTCCAGTAGATAAAGTCAACTAATATTTGACAAGAGAGCCAAGAATATGAAATGGGGAAAGAGCAGTCTCTTCAACTAATGGTGCTGGAAAACTGGAAAAATACATGCAAAACAGTGAAATTATACTATCTCACGTCACTCACAACAATTAACTCAAAAGAGATAAAAGACATAAGACTTGATACCATAAAACTCCTAGAAGAAAATGTAGGGAAGAAGCAATGTCTTGGCAGTGATTTTTTTAATATGACACCAAAGGACAAACAATAAAAACAAAAATAAAAAATGTGACTACATCAAAATCAGAAGCTTCTGTATAGCAGAACCAGCAATTAACTAAATGAAAAGATAACTTACAGAATGTGAGACAACTTTTTCAAACCATATATCAGATAAAGAGTTAACATTCAAAATGTATAAAGAATATAGTCAACGTCATCACACACACACAAAAAAGTCTGATTAAAAAATAGGCTGAAGAACAAGAGACAAAGAGTACATCAAAATGGCCAACAGACACGTGAAAAGATGCTCATCACTAATCAGAGAAATGGTAATAAAAGCCACAACGAGGTATCACCATACACCTATCATAATGGCTATCATCAAAGGCAAAGAATAACAAATATTAGGAAGGATGTCAGGAAAAGGGAATCTTCATGCACCATTGGTGGGAGTGTAAGGTGCAGCCACTGTAGAAAACAGTATGGAATTTTCTTAAAAAATTAAAAATATGATCTTGAAATTCCACTTCTAGGTACATACCCCAAATATGAAAACAGGATTTCAGTAGAATATATGCACTCTCATGGTGATTGCTGCATTATTCCCAATAGCCAAGATATGAACACAACCCAAGTGCCCATCAATGGATGAATAAATAGAAAAGATGTAGAATATATACACAATGGAATATTATTCAGCCACAACAAAGGAGAATATCCTTCCATTTGTGACAACATTGATGTACATTAAGCACATTATGCTATGTGAGATGGGCGTCTCAGATGGTGCTAGTGATGAAGTACCTGCCTGCCAATGCAAGAAGTGTAAGAGACACGGGCTCAATCGCTGGGTTGGGAAGATCCCCTGGAGGAGAAAATGGCAACCCCCTCCTGTATTCTTGCCTGGAGAAACTCATGGAGAGAGGAGCCTGGCTGGCTACAGTTCATAGGGTCACAAAGAGTCGGACATGACTGAAGCAACTTAGCACACACACACGCTATTTGAGGTGAGTCAGACAGATAAAGTCAAGTTATTGAATCTAAAAAGTCAAAATGAAAAACAGAGTAAAATGACTGTTATCAGGGGATGAGGGTGGGAGAGATAAGAATGAGTGTTTAAGGGTACAAACTTAGAACAAGTACTAAATAAGCTATAGAGATCTGATGCACAGTATAATGAATATAAGCAATAATGTGCTAAGTCACTTCAGTTGTGTCTGACTCTGTGACCCTGTGGACTGTAGCCTGCCACACTCCTCTGTCCATGGGATTCTCCAGGCAAGAACACTGGAGTGGGTTGTCATTTCCTCCTCCAGGGGATCTTCCTGACCCAGGGATCAAACCCACGTTTCTCATGTCTCCTGCATTGGCAGGTGGGTTCTTTGCCACAAGTGCCCCCTGGGAAGCCTCATAAGCACTAATATCATACTATAAATATGTAATATAATAAATATCCCTATCAGCAAAAAAAAAAACAAACAAAAAACAAAGCTAGTTAACAGCTGACTCACAGCACCTGTGTGTAAGTATCACTAACACTGTTGTAAACCAGATGTGGTAACAGAGGAGGAATGCACTCAGTTCATTTAAAAATGTGAAATCAGCAAATACCTGCTTTAATATCAGTTCCATATCCCTGAACTTGTATATGATCAATAAAGGAATTCTTATATCTATTCCATGTTGGTCAGGTTTCTTCATCTTTGAACATTCACTTTCAAGAAGAACAAGCATTCTAAGTGTGGCTACAAACGTGACTTGTAGCCTAAAAGCTCTAAATATGCTCTAAATATAGAAATTTTTATCAGTTTATATATAAATGTTTATGAAGAAGAGATGTTGTAGTAATTTATGTACTCTGAAAGCTATTTAAATATAAAAATTATAATTAAGAACTGTTAAATAGTTAAATAAATTAACGGTAAACCAGATTGATAGTTAAAATATAAATATTGAGAGTATGTCACCAAAAAACATCAAGGAAGAACATGTGATCCTCTTTTCATGTAATAAATATTTATAAAAATTTAAATACTAACACAAGAAGAAACACCAGAGATTAAATCATAGTAAAATAACTTTTGGAGAACTATTTGGTATACTAACTAGAATAAGTAAAAAGCAAAAATGAACCCTATGTTGTCTCAGGACTATCTGGGAAAATGAGATTGGGGTCTATCTTCCAACAGTACTGTGCTAAGTTGTTTCAGTCACATTCAACTCCATGCAACCCTATGGACTGTAGCTGCCCAGGCTCCTCTGTCCTACACTTCCCTAGAAACCACAGTTAAGATAAATGTAAAATGTTTGTCTGCCTAGTTTGCTTTGAAATCCCTAATTCTTGAGATTCCACTTAGACTGATGAACTTCAGGTTAGCATAACATGCAAACCCTGGACCTATGTGACTAAAATGTAATAGATGATTTGTGGAAAACCAAGGCTATGATTGGGCTTCTCTGGTGGCTCAGATGGTGAAACGTCTGCCTGCAATTCAGGAGACCCAGGTTCAATCCCTGGGTCAGGAAGATCCCCTGGAGAAGAAATGTCAATCCACTCCAGTATTCTTGCCTGGAAAGTTCCATGAACCAAGGAGACTGGTAGGCTATAGTCCATGGGGTCACAACTTTACTGTCACTTTTCAAGGCTATGATTTAGTGCCAAGTCCACACACTCTGAGCTCTCACCAGTGGCAGCCATCCATGGTCCAGGAGAAAAAGAAGGTACAAAAAGAAGGTGGTTGGTGGGCCCTTCCGTATGATGAAGATGCTCAGTATTCTGTATTTCTTGTCTTCTATCCTTCCCTGACATCTCCAAGGCTATATCTATCCTACTTTACTCTTTCCCTTCATTAGACATTTGATCCAAGCAGAGCTAAATTAAATTCTTTCAGAAGCTGAATAATACTGAGAAGAAGTTGTGAAAGCCATGTTATGTTAATAACAGGAAGTTAAAGACAGACTCTTGAACTTCTATTTATAAGGTTCCTAAAGTAAATACTCTCTTGGATTCTATAAAATAAACTTTTATTCTTTTAATGACCTTTTAATTCTTTCAACTTTTTTTGCTTAAGCATTGTAAAATTATACACAAACACATATACAACACACACACAGGTTCAAATGTACATACACAATTCTTATGTTACTGGTGGACTTATTAAAAAATAACTATCTCAGGTCAACAAAAAGGATGGAGGGATAAGAAAAGAGTGTAATCAAATATGTTATGAAGCTAAGGAACACATAGGAGTTTATATTCTCTCATGGACTTAACACTTTGGATGACAAAGGGAAAAGGAACCAGACAGGGTCTTCAGCTAGCATAGGTGAAAAGAGGTTGTTAAGATCTCATTTGTTCCAGATAAGTTATACATATTGATATATTATGCAAATGAGTATATATTTATATACTCGAACATTTTTTACAAAGATGTGAAAATGAACAAAAAAATTCCACAAGGAACATTTCAGTGAATAATTAGAGAAAAAAAATTAGTGAATAATAAGAGAGAAAACTATCAATTTTATAAGTGTTGGCTGAAATAGTAAACAAATACAAAACTGTGGAGCTAAATATGATAACATAATCTAGCGAGGATGCCCATAAATTACCAAAAGTAAATTGTTAAGAGCCATAAGAATTTTCCATAAACTGACCCACAATGAACCTATGTAACAGTTCACAACCTGGTGCACATAGCTTAGCAGTACATTCATGCCTGAGGAGCAGTTGGAGAGGCCATGTCTTTACTCAAGCAATTTAAATATCAGTCCTGCCTCTTATTGGTTCTGTGATCTTTGGTAAGTAACTTAATTCTCTCCACCAGTTTCCTCACTTATTGAGAGGGAAAAGTGATCGATCTTACCTCACAGAGTTTATGAAGACTAAAGTTTCTGAGTATAAAGCACTTAAAACACCAGGCACACAGTTAAATGTCAATAAATGTTAGCTCTTAATTATTTGACCAACTTATTCTTGGTCCAAACAGAAGCTAGAATGTATAGTGTTCTTGGCTTATGCTTCTCTGTGTCTCAATTATTTAAAAATCCATACTTCCCTCAATGTTTTGCAATATTCAATCATTAAAGAATTAAATATTTACCTTTTATCAAACAATACACAAATGACAATATTAAATTTAGTGATATATTCAATTTCTTAAATTTAAAATATCCTTAATAAGATAAATTACAGGAGTAAAATCAATATATTTTGGATAAAATGTATAGTATTCAGTGTAATTTTACTAATTTTAACAGATGTTAAGATAGAAACATTTTAAATTCAATTAAGATGGAATCTATTATATTACATAAAATTTAAAAACTAAATAAAACATGTGGATCTGTACTATTAAATAAAATGTAATGTTTCTTTCAGGCTCAATAGCAACATTTTTTCTAAAATGTAGATCTATTTTATGTTACCTGAGAACTGATCATACGCTGAGATGAACGAGCAATGTTAGCAGGCAGACCAAAGAAACTAGGTTTGTCATCCTCTGGAAGTTTTTCAATGACGGCACGATAGTCCTAAGTATAGAGAAGTAAAAAATAGTTTTTCACTAAAAATCAAGTTTGCAACCACTGAAATCAGAAAGAACCAGAATATTGCAAAGTATTAAATTACTAGTTATTCATGTGACACTGTCTAGGTAAACCTCACTTTCAGTGTGTATAGTATTAACTCAGTTATCTAATGGAACGTCTCTTTGTCATGACTTCTTCATACTTAAATTAAGTGCTATTATACTTTCTTATCTGACATTTCTCATAATTGAAGTCACCCTGAATTGATTAAAGCAAACATATATGAGTGGCTATGCCTGTTGTTGTTCAACCGTTGGGTCGTGTACGAATCTTTGTGACCCCATGGACTATGGCACGCCAGGCTTCCCTGTCCTTCACTATCTCTCAGAGTTTGCTTGAGTCAGTGATGTTATCTCACCATCTCTCTGCTGCCCTCTTCTTTTGCCTTCTATCTTTCCCAGCATCAGGGTCTTTCCCAATGAGTCATCTCTTTGCATCAAGTGGTACAAGTATTGGAGCTTCAGCTTCACCATCAGTTCTTTCAATGAATATTCAGGGTTGATTTCCTTTAGGATGACTGGTTGGATCTCCTTGTAGTCTAAGGGACTCAAGAGTTTTCTCTAACTCCCCAGTTCAAAAGCATCAAATCTTTAACACTCAGCCTACTTCATGGTTCAACTCTCACATTCATACCTGACTACTGGAAAAACCATTATTTCAGTTCAGTTCAGTCGCTCAGTCGTGTCCAACTCTTTGCGACCCCATGAATCGCAGCACACCAGGCCTCCCTGTTCATCACCAGCTCCTGGAGTTAACTCAAACGCATGCCTATCGAGTCGGTGATGCCACCCTCTGTCGTCCCCTTCTCCTCCTGCCGCCAATCCCTCCGAGCATCAGGGTCTTTTCCAATGAGTCAACTCTTCGCATGAGATGGCCAAAGTATTGGCGTTTCAGCTTCAACATCAGTCCTTCCAAAGAACACCCAGGACTGATCTCCTTTAGGATGGACTGGTTGGATCTCCTTGCAGTCCAAGGGACTCTCAAGAGTCTTCTCCAACACCACAGTTCAAAAGCATCAATTCTTTGGCGCTCAGTTTTCTTCACAGTCCAACTCTCACATCCACACATGACCACTGGAAAAACCATAGCCTTGACTAAATGGACATTTGTTGCCAAAGTAATGTCTCTGCTTTTTAATATGCTATCTAGGTTGATCGTAACTTTCCTTCCACAAAGTGTCTTTTAATTTCATGTCTGCAATCACCATCTGCAGTGATTTTGGAGCCAAAAACAACAGTCTGCCACTGTTTCCACTGTTTCCCCATCTATTTGCCATAAAGTGATGGGACCAGATGCCATGATCTTAGTTGTTTGAATGTTGAGCTTTAAGCCAACTTTTTTACTCTCCTCTTTCACTTTCATCAAGAGGCTTTTTAGTTTCTCTTCACTTTCTGCCATGAGGGTGGTGTCATCTGCATATCTGAGGTTATTGATATTTCTCCCAGCAATCTTTATTCTAGCTTGTGCTTCCTCCAGCCCAGCATTTCTCATGATGTACTATGCATAGAAGTTAAATAAGCAGGGTGACAATATACGGCCTTGACGTACTCCTTTCCCTATTTGGGACCAGTCTGTTGTTCCATGTCCAGTTCTGACTGTTGCTTCCTGACCTGCATACAGGTTTCTCAAGAGGCAGGTCAGGTGGTCTGGTATGCCCATCTCTTTCAGAATTTTCCACAGTTTATTGTGATCCACACAGTCAAAGGCTTTGGCATTGTCAATAAAGCTGAAATAGATGTTTTGCTGGAACTCTCTTGCTTTTTCGATGATCCAGCGGATGTTGGCAATTTGATCTCTGGTTCCTCTGCCTTTTCTAAAACCAGCTTGACCATCTGGAAGTTCACGGTTCACGTATTGCTGAAGCCTGGCTTGGAGAATTTTGAGCATTACTTTACTAGCCATGTGAGATGAGTGCAATTGTGTGGTAGTTTGAGCATTCTTTGGCATTGCCTTTCTTTGGGATTGGAATGAAAACTGACCTTTTTCAGTCCTGTGGCCACTGCTGAGTTTTCCAAATTTGCTGGCATATTGAGTGTAGCACTTTCACAGCATTATCTTTCAGGATTTGAAATGGCTCAACTGGAATTCCATCACCTCCAGTAGCTTGGTTCGTAGTGATGCTTTCTAAGTCCCACTTGACTTCACATTCCAGGCTCTAGGTGAGTGATCACACTGTTATGATTATCTGGGTTGTGAAGATCTTTTTCATACAGTTCTGTGTATTCTTGCCACCTCTTCTTAATATCTCTGCTTCTATTAGGTCCATACCATTTCTGTCCTTTATCAAACCCATCTTTGCATGAAATGTTCCTTGGTATCTCTAACATTCTTGAAGAGATCTCCAGTCTTTCCCATTCTGTTGTTTTCCTCTATTTCTTTGCACTGATCGCTAAGGGAGGCTTTCTTATCTATCTTGGCTATTCTTTGGAACTCTGCATTCAGATGGGAGTATCTTTCCTTTTCTCCTTTGCTTTTCGCTTCTCTTCTTTTCACAGCTATTTGTAAGGCCTCCTCAGACAGCCATTTTGCTTTTTTGCATTTCTTTTCCATGAGGATGGTCTTGATCCCTGTCTCCTGTATAATATCACAGACCTCTGTCCATAGTTCATCAGGTACTCTGTCTATCAGAGTGCCTGATGCTGATATGCTGTCCAGGTTTGTCATAGATTTTCTCCCAAGAAGCAAGTGTCTTTTAATTTCATGGCTGCAGTCACCATTCAAGGTGATTTTGGAGCCCAAGAATAGAAAATCTGTCACTACTTCCACTTTTTCCCCTTCTATTTGCCAGGAAGTGATGAGACTGGATGTCATGATCTTCATTTTTTTGAATGCTGAAGAGTTTGAAGACAGGTTTTTCAATCTCCTCTTTCACCCTTACCAACAGGCTCTTTAAACTGGAAAGGCAGTCACTGCCTTACCCATCACAAACGGCATATAGGGAACCTAGTGCTAAAGTATTCATAGATGACCTGTTTTTAGGTCAGGGTTTCACAGGTAGCATGGTAGCTCCCTCTCTGCAATCTATTGAAAGTCAGCCCTTGACTCAAGGGTTTATAGAAGAAAAAAGTTTATTCTTTACAAATGAAAAAAAAATTTAAAAACAGCAAAATAAAATTTAAAAAAGAGGTTCTTTAATTCCTCTTCACTTTCTGCCATGATATCTGAGTTGTGGATATTCTTTGGCAATCTTGATTCCAGCTTGTGAGTCATCCAGCCTGGCATTTAACATAATGTACTCTGCATGCAAGTTAAATAAGCAGGGTGACAATATACAGCCTTATTGTACTCCTTTCCCAATTTTGAACCAGTCTGTTGTTCTATGTAAGGTTCTAACTGTTTCTTGACCCGCATACAGGTTTCTCAGGAGATAGGTAAGGTGGTCTGATATTCCCATCTCTTTAAGGAATTTCCACAGTTTGTTGTGATCCCATATAGTCAAAGGCTTTTGCATAGTCAGTGAGCAGAAGTGGATGTTTCTTTTCAAAGTCCCTTGCTTTCTCTATGATCCAATGAATGCAATTTGATCTCTGGTTCCTCTGTGTTCAGTTGCTTCAGTCATGTCTGACTGTTTGCGACCCTATGGACTGTGATCCACCAGGTTTCTCTGTCCATGAAATTTCTCAGGCAAGAATACTGGAGTGGGCTGCCATTTTCTTCTCCAGGGAATCTTCCTGACCCAGGAATTGAACTCTCATTTCCTGTGTCTCCTGCACTGGCAGATTCTTTACCACTGTGTGGTACCTCTGCCTTTTCTAAATCCAGCTTGTACATCTGGAAGTTCTTGGTTCATGTACTGCTGAAGCCTAGCTTGAAGAACTTTGAACATAACCTTTTTAGCATGCAAAATGAATGCAACTGTATGATAGTTTGAGCATTCTTTGGCACTGCCCTTCTTTGGGACTGGAATGAAAATTGACCTGTTCCAGTCCTGTGGCCACTGCTCAGTTTTCCAAATTTGCTGACATATTGAATGCAGCACTTTAACAGCATCATCCTTTTAAGATTTTAAATAGCTTAGCTGGAATCCTGTTACCTACCAAAGACTAATCAGCAGAGTGTAGCTCTGCTTATAATAAAATAAGTACTGTAACAATCTTTTTTTCTTTTTAACTTCTAGAACCCTCAGAAACATATACACACACAATCTGATGTACAAGAACTGCTCTGTAAATTGCTTTACTCTAAAGCAATTCCAGTTAGTCTTCACTGGTGAGGTGAGATGAAATGCATCAATAATCCTATCCTTTCATCCCAAGACTTACTGTTAGCACTACAAAGGCTTGATTTGTCAGGCATTCACCCGAACAGTTTCCACTTGAGATGCAAGATAGGAAACTTAGACCAAGATGATTTATTCAGTTTGGTCCAAAGATGGGAATTGTTTTGTTTGTTTTCATGGACAGACAAGTTTATTTTAAGGCAGGTATTCTATATGCATCTAAACTACTCTTGCTGAAGTGGGATAAACTGTTCAATGCAGCAGCCTCATCTTCCACCCCCACCCCCTTCATCCTTTCTCATCCTTCGCAGCTGCCTCTCAAGAATTTCCAAGACACAGGTGCTGGAGTTAAACTCCAAGAAGTACGTCAAAGTTTGAAAAGAAATGCTGTTCTCTGAAATTTTTTCTCTCCTATAGTGCAGTAAACTTCCTTAAGGTGTTCAGTCACATCATATTAATAAACATGCATAAATATCTATGTATTATATGTGAGAGTATACTTGTGTATATGCATGCATTTGTGCGTGTGTGTGTGTGTGTCTAAGTGTTCTCCTCTCCTGGAAAACTTTGGCTTTCTCCTTCTATGTAACTCAATTAAATAGAAAGCTAAACATTGACTCTAGTAAATCATCATTAATTTTTAAAATTAAAAAAAATTTTTCTTGTTTTCTCTTTTTCCTTTTTATTATCTTTTTTGGCTGTGCCTTGCAGTATGTGAGATCTTAGTTCCCTGACCAGGGATTGAACCCATGTCTGCTGCCTGTGGAAGCATGGAGTCCTAACCACTGGACCACCACGGAATTCACATAACCATTTTATAATTTTAAAACTATTATTTTCTTTGTATTTATACACTTGGTTCATTTTTAAATATCTGTAAAACTTTCTCATTGAGACTGGGGAATCTTCTCTACTTTGGACATGTTTCCTAAATAACAGACCTCTACACATCCAAACTGATTTATTCTCACTTGGACACAAAAGAATGTATACCAAATGATACTCTTTACATGAAGTAGAGACAGGCAAAACTGAACACAGGTTGTTGGAAATCAGGCTAATGTATCCTGTGCAGGGGAGACAGTAACTAAAAGGGGAAGGACTTCTGGGGAGCTGATAATGTGGTTTCTTGATTCAAGAGCTGCTTATACCCATGTGTTCAACGTATAAGTATGCACTGAATTGTGCACTTATGACGTCTACTTTTCTATAAATTTTATTTTTCAATTTAAACTTCAAACAGTAGAGACAAAAGACTTGTCAGGGTATGCTAACAAGTGTATTATATATTTATCAGAAATAAATATGTAATAATAAATATCTGTGATATTTCTGTTTGCACAATGACTCCAAGTTTCTTCTACTAAAAAGTAAACTCTACCAATGCATCAAGAGATCCATAAAGTCTTGAACAGGGTTATTATTGAGCAAATGTTCAGTGAGTATTGTTGAATGATTAAGTGAATGGCAGACACTGAAAAATAAAATAGGTGGAATACTCAAAAAACCAGATAAGATATTCAATAAGAGTAACATACTTAATATTGGTAGTTAAGATTTTATTTTTTGATTTATGTTACTAAAACAAAGGCATTTTCTTGAAAAATATTTGAATGAGAGAAAAGGCACAATACTGAAAGAAGTATATAATTAAACATATGTATATTTTGTAATTCATGAAGAAACATGTAATTTAAATACTCTAGGCAATAAAAACATTTTTTAGGGGCATTTACACAAATACAAATTGGTAGCAAAATAACTGAAATCTTTGGGCTACATTTTGTACTATTTTCTGGAAAAGATGACTGCATTCTAGGAAACTTCTATAAGATGACTCAAAGCAAAAAGCTATAGTCAAATAAAATAAATTCATATAAATGAAAATGTTGCTATGAAATCTTTTTAGGTTAATATCTCTTGTAGCTTTAAAACTACTTTAAATTTATAAACCAGAGTATGAAATAGACATTTGTTGAATAATATTTGCTCTTTTCAAATTTACTGATTCAGAGCACTTTCATAATTACAAACAAGTACCATATCCTCCCATTCAAGATCTTCACAGCAGCCCTACAATTTAACAATTTTCCTAGGCCACAACTTTCAAAATTTATCTATCTGTCAATACTATTATCATCGATCAAAGCTCAGTAAGTATCCAAAAGCAATAGGACACCTAACTAGAGTTTAGAGAATCGGGCTACATGTTGGCATAATAAATAATAACACATTTGTGAGTGATGACTGCTTGTACTTGTGAAAGGAAGCAACATATTTATAACAATGTAAGAAATTATGCAAGTTTCAATCTGATAATAAATTGAAAATAATTAATTTTACCTACCAAAATGCTGCAGGATTTTGGCAGAGATATGGAGTACGGAAAAATGCTTTTCTTGTTCCTTTGGTTTAATATGTCAATTATTGAAGAATTAAAAAATTGCTTTAGGTATGACTGAAGAACTCTAAGGTCAAAGTAGTTATCTATGCGTCCTCCATAAATAGCATTTTCAAGCAAACCATGTACAAAGTCCCACTGTACATCTTTGGAACCTATAATTTTAAAAAAAAATTTTGTTTCATTTCTAAGATGCATGAGATAAGATATTAGAAATTTTCTAAAAATATTCTAAAATATTAAACAAACTTCAGGCTCCAGCTATATTTATAGACTATAATAATACATATTTAAAGCATTTAAATTATTCCTTAAGGCTTGATATTAACATTAATTCTCATCAATATTAGGGCTTCCCTGGTAGCTCAACTGGTAAAGAATCTGCCTGCAATGAGGGAGGCCTGGGTTCAATTCCTGGGTTGGGAAGATATCCTGGAGAAGGGACAGGCTACCCACTCCAGCATTCTTGGGCTTCCCCTGTGGCTCAGCTGGTAAAGAATCCACCTGCAATATGGGAGACCTGGGTTCGATCCCTGGGTGTGGAAGATCCCCTGGAGAAGGGAACATCAGCTGGAGAGGGAAACGGCTACCCACTCCAATACTCTGGTCTGGAGAATTCCATGGACTGTATAGTCCATGGGGTCACAAAGAGTCAGACATGAATGAGCAACTTTCACTTTCCAGCCTTGATATTAACATTAATGCTCATTAGTATTATTAATATGATCATACAGGACCAGTTCCAGGAAGGGAGTTATCATCATAGATATAAGTACAGTAGATATGGTGGTCAGGAAGGAACCTGGAAGTCTTTTAAAATTCCTCTCTGTTTCCCACTGTCTCTGCGTAGCCCAGCAATTTCCTTCCAAACATCTGCTTTTTTGCATCTCCACATAAAGTGCCTTCCTCCCTTTACAAGGCTAAAACCACTACCCCCACTTCACTACTTTTTTGCTGTTAGTTGAAGATGGTATCTAGGTTGAGAGCTTCAGCCATTTTAGCAGGTTGCTTATTTTCCTTGGGTCTTTCACATATACACATATTATTAATTTTTTGTTCGTTTATTTGTTGTGCTGTGCTTACTCACTCAGTCGTGTCTGACTCTCTGCAACCCCATGGACTGTAGCCCACCAGGCTCCTCTGTCCATGGGATTCTCCAGGCAAGAATACTAGAGTGGTCTGCCATGCCCTTCTCCAGGGGATCTTCCCAACCCAGGGATCAAACCCAGGTCTCCTGCATTGCAGGCAGATTCTTTACCACCTGAGCCACCATCTTCCCTTATTAATTTATTTCATGTCCATTTAATTCTTTGATCAGCCAGAAGAACCTAGAAGGGTAGAGGAAAATTTCTTCCTCCACAGCAGTAAATGCAGAAATACTATTTTAATCTAACTACTTAAGATCACTGATAGCATTACTAGCTTAGTTCTATTTCATTATTATAAAATTCAATGAACTTGTCCCCATTTTTACATTTAATTCTCCAGATGTGGAAGTCCCTTAATATCAGAAAATTTTATAATCATAAGATTATATAGCTAAGACTTTTATCATGAGATTCAAGATAACTTTAAAGCATCTTACTTTTAGAATAATTTCAGTGGTATTATATATATATATAAATCATATGTGTTATTAATTAATTCCATCATAAGTTGGAAACATAATGATAAACAAATCATTCACTTTCTCTGTGCTTTGGTTTCCTCATCTTAAAAGGGCACTAATAATATATGCCTCATAGTGATATAATAAAAATCAATAAATGTTCAAAAGCCTTTTGGAAAATTACCAAGTTTCTAAGCAAGATAAAATACTAGTAAATATCCTCAAAAATATGTTTTAAAATAAACATTTCAAACAAGTCATGTAAATCATAAAATTAATTGCCCCTTAGCACAAAATGCGGAAATGCCACATCATGTGTAGAAAGGAATGGAGGAGATGCTTCCAGAATGCTGGTAACATTCTATTTACTGATTTTAGACCAGTTACAAAGTTCACTTTTTCAAAATCTATTGAAATGTACATTTATGTGTACTTTTCTGATGTATAATTCAAAGAAATTTAAATAAGTAAGAAAATCACCTGGAATACTATTTGGCATTAACTAACAATGGGAAACAAATAAATTAATATCCTATCTACTGCTAATACATACCTGACAGACATATATTATAACTGACAGAAGACATACAATCTCAGAATGACATACTATATAGCACTGAGAATAAATGGATTACAATTGATATGTAACCATATGGATGAATCTCTCAAATACAACATTAGCTGAAAGAATCTAAATATTAAAGAGTACATGATGTATGATTTCGATTTTATAAAAACAGGCAAACCCAGTCTATATAGGCAGGTGCCTGGTTTTACCACAGGAATAAGGGTGAGGGAACCTGGAGAATGGTAGTGACTGGAAGGCAGCATCAGAGTATAATCTGAAGTATTAGTAATGTTCTGTTTCTTGATTAGACACTCTCACCTCTTTTATTCAAAACAGCTTAGAAATTCCTAGCCACAGAAAAGAGAGAAGAAAAAGAAATAACAGGAATTCAAATCAGGAAAGGATGAAGTAAAACTGTTACTGCTTCCATATTGCATTCTATACACATAAAATCCTAAAGGTGCCACCAGACAACTACCAGAGCTCATCAGTAAGTTTAGTAAAGTTGCAGAATACAAAATTAATATATAGAAATCTGTTGCACTCCTATAAAATAACAAAATATCAGAAAGAGAAATCAAGGAAATAACCCCATGTACTATCACATTAAAAAGTATATAATACTTAGGAACAGACCTACCAAAGGAGGTGAAAGACCCATACTCTGAAGATACAAATGAAAAAAACTTAAGACAACACAAACAGAAGGAAAGATATCCTGTGTCCTTACATTGTAAGAATCACTATTGCTAAAATGACCATACTACCCAAGGCAATCTATGGACTCAATGCAATCCCTATCAAATTACCATTGGCATTTTTCACAGAACTGGAACAAAAACAAAATGTTTAATTCTATGGAAACACAAAAGATCCTCAATAGACAGAACAACCTTGAGAAAGAAGAATGGAGCTGCAGGAATCAAACTCCCCGACTTCAGACTATACTACAAAGATACAGTAGTCAAAACCATGTGGTACTGGCCCCAAAACAGACACCTAGATCAGCAGACCAGAATAAAAAGCCAAAAGCAAATCCACACACTAAGGGCCAATTAATCTACAACAAAAGAAGCAAGAATATATAATGGAGAAAAGACAGTCTTCAATAAGTGGTTCTGGGAAAACTGGACAGCTATATGTAAAAGAATGAAATTGGAACACACTCTAACTTGAAATACAAAAATAAGCTAAATATGGCTTAAAGACTTAGATGTGAGACTGGATATTATAAAACTCCTAGAGGAAAACATAGGCAGGATACTCTTTGACATAAATCATAGCAATATTGCTTTGGACCTGTTTCCTAAAGAAAAATGAGTAAAAATGAAAAATGAGATTTAATTAAACTTAAAAGGTTTTTTACAACAGAAAAAACTATCAACAAAAACAAAAAAAATAATGTATGGAATGGTAAAAAATATTGGCAAACAATGAAACCAACAGGGGATTAACTTCCAAAATAAACAAATAGCATTTTGTATACAAAATATACAAATATAATTCAATATCAAAAAAACAAAACCCAACCAAAAAAACAGAGAGAAGACTTAAGTAGACATTTCTCAAAGGAGACATGCAGATGGCCAACAGGCACATGAAAAGATGCTCAATATTGCTAATTATTAGGAAAATGCAAATGAAAACTACAATCAGGTCATAATGGCCATCATTAAAAAGTATACAAACAATAAATTCTAGACTGTGTGGAGACAAGGGAAGCCTCTAGCACTGTTGGTGGGAATGTAAATTGATACAACCACTATGGAGAACAGTAAGGAAGTTCCCTAAAAAAACTAAAAATAGCAATACCATATGATCCTGCAATCCCACTCCTGGGCATATATCCAGGGAAGATGAAAACTTTAATTAAAAAAGAAACTTGTACTCAACGTTCATACAGCACTATTTACAACAGCCAAGACATGGAAACAACCTAAGTCCCCATCAGAAGATGAATGGATAAGGAGGAAATGGTATATGTGTGTGTGTGTGTGTGTGTGTGTGTGTGTATGTGTGTGTGTATACACACACATATATATTTATACACGTGTGTACACACACATATAGTAGAATATTACTCAGCCATAAAAAAAGGATAAAATAAAACCATTTGCAGCATATAGATGGACCTAGAAATTATACTAAGTCAGACAGGAAAAAAAAAATATCGTAAGACATCATTTCTATCACTTTGCTGACAAAGGTCTGTCTAGTCAAAGCTATGGTTTTCCCAGTAGTCATGTATGGATGTGACAGCTGGACCATAAAGAAAGCTGAGCACCAAAGAATTGATGCTCTTGAACTGTGGAAAAGACTCTTGAGAGCTCCTTGGACTGAAAGGAGATCTAATCAGTCCATCCTAAAGGAAATCAGACCTGAATATTCACTGGAAGGACTGATGCTGACGCTGAAGCTCCAAACTTTGGCCACCTGATGCAAAGAATTGACTCATTGGAAAAGATCCTGATGCTGGGAAAGATTGAAGGCGGGAGGAGAAGGGATGACAAAGGATGAGATGGTTGGATGGCATCACCGACTCGATGGACATGAGTTTGAGCAAACTCTGGGAGTTGGTGATGGACAGGGAAGCCTGGCGTGCTGCAATCCATGGGGTCGAAAAGAGTCGGACATGACTGAGTGACTGAACTGAACTAACTGATCACTTATATGTGGAATCTAAAAAAAATGATGAACTTATTTATAAAACAGAAATAAACTCACAGACACAAAAAACAAACTGATGGTTACCAAAGAGGAAATGGAGGGTGGGATTCATTTGGAATTAACAGATACACACTACTACATATAAAATATGTAGTAGAACTGGGAACTATAGTCAGTGTCATGCCATAATCTATATAGAAAACAATCTGAAAAAGAACACACACACACACATATATATGTACAACAGAATCGCTTCTCTGTACACATGAAACACTGTAAGCCAACTATACTTCAATAAAATTAAAACAAAAAGAAGAAAACTTCAAAAAAATGGGACTTGGCCACATGCTAGACGTCTATCCTTATTCTTTTGTGGAAAACAAGTTACATAATAAATTCTGATGCCATTAATTTAACAAACAGTAACAGTGCCTATTACCATGGGATATGCCCTGCTGCAGATGTTAAAGAGAATAAAGAGAAAAAAACATAGCCAGAGACCTTGCTTAATATAGATTAAACTCTAGTTGAAAGAGATGAACAAAATTTTAAAAATAAATGAATAAATAAGAAAGTACCTCTAATGTATTAAAACAATAAAGCAGAACAAAGGAATAGAGAACAACTAGAAGATTACTTTAGATTTGGCGGTAATAAAAAGCTTTTCTGAAGAGGACACCTCTAAGCCAAGATGTGAATGAAAAAAGGGGAAAACCACATAAAGGTCTGGGAGAAGAGCATTTCAGACAGAGAGAAGGATACCTATCAGAACCTTCAGAGAGGAACAAGCCTGGCTGTTCAAGGAACAGGGAGGATAAGCATGGCCATGGGCTTTACAAGGAGGTTGTCTGCTTTACTTTACTTTTGGCCTCCCTCATGACCCAGCTGGTGAAGAACCAACCTGCAACGCGGGAGACCCGGTTCAATCCCTGGGCTCGGGAGATCCCCTGGAGAAGGGAACAGCTACCCACTCCAGCATTCTGGCCTGGAGAATACTATGGACTATATAGTCCATGGGGTCACAAAGAGTCGGACACGACTGAGCCACTTCCACGTCCACTTTACTTTTCTAAAAAATAAACTTGGTGACTCTGTGGAGAATTTCTGAAAGACGCTATTGCTTGGACCACCAAGGCACTGATGAAACTGCAAACACTGGACAGAATCGTGATGCGCTTTGGACATGAAGGAGACAGAAGCTGCCAAAGCACCGGAGGTCTGGGGATTAGAGAGAGAGGAGTCAGACTGACTGATGGGCTTTGAAGCTGAATAATGGCATGGATGGTGGTACCACCTACTGGATGAGGCAGACTCCGCGAAGAGTCGCCTGGCAAGGAGCAGGGTGGGAGGGGGAGACAAGAATCTAGAGTTCTGTTTGGGATGGTTTTAAGCTACATACTCTTCCCTAGTACATAACTCTTGTATACTCTGGTGTCCCCTTGAGGTGGCACTGGACAGTGACACTCAGGGATTGGACCAGTCCTGTCTTCAGGAGGCAGCAAGCTAGGTGGTCTCAAGGGATCTTATTAAATGGTTTTGTTTGCTGCCCTATTTTAGTCTATTATTTGTACCTTTATTCCTGATTTTACTTAATTGCACAATTATTATTCTACAGATTCCTAGTCTACCATATTCCTGAATTTTAATAGCTCCTTTGAAAATTATTAATAATTCAGTTATGAATAATTTGGTAGAAGCCTGAAACTGCTGAAGGCCACAAAGTAAAGACAAGGTCCTTCTAGCTTTCTGCTTCCTGGGAGCTACAGATCAACCAGAAATTTAACGGATTATATCAAAGCCAATGACCACAATTGATAATATAAAAACTTTCACAAACATAGAATTCAGAACATAAAATACAAAATAAAAAGCAAGTTTTATAATAGGAAGTCAAGTCACTCTTGAAAAAAACAGTTTTAATAAGACCTCAAAAGTTTTTTCATTGACACTAGAGATCAAAGTTTTCATCATGAAAACTTACCATCAAAGAGTCTGTCAATAATGTTGTACCCAGCTCGAAGATCTGATAAAGAAAACTCATAAAACTTGGTCCAACCCTATCAAAACAAATTTAAAAATGTTAAAGAACTATAAGCAGTATTCAAAGATATATATGCATGTATAACTGTCCTTACAAGCCTAAAAAGAATGTTCAATATAGGCTAAAAGAAAAATACAGCTCCTGAGAATTAATAAAAATAATAAGATAATACAGCTAAACTTTATTAAATATTACATAAAATATGTAAATTTATATAGCATTTTTGAAGGACATCCAAGAAATGGTGAAGAGTTGGTGTCTTGGGAATATAAACTGAGTAGCAGGGGATAAGGAAGAAGACTACATTTTAATTTGGAAGCATTTTCATAGCTTTTAAATTTATACTATGTATCACAATAAAAAAATGAAATCTAGCTTCGTTTTTAAAATGTAAGTTTTGCTTTCTCAATAAAAGTGCATCACTATTTTTCATGTTTCCATCAGGATAACTGGTACATTAAGCTAAGGATGAATATCACTGAAATTAGGGAAAAAATCTTTAGAGGAAGGTAAGCCTGGCCACTTCCAAACTCTACAGCTTTTTAGGTATGATTCCTTCAGCAAGTTAATTATCACTGAAATTCACTGTCCCACCTTTGTAAAATGAAAAAATAAGCATACCCTTTGATAAGTATAATACATAACTATCAAACAACACACTGCTATTATTATTTATGTTTCCATTGGTTTGACAAGTATTTATTGACAGGCTGTGTGCTAGGCACTGAGTTAAGCACTTCTAAACACCCATTTATTTCATTTAATCCTTACAACGAAGGACTGATCATTCTACAGTCAAGGGAACTGTTGCTTATCAGAAGTTAAAGGAATTTACCGAAGCAAGGAAATTTTAGAGTCAGGACTCAAACTGCAGAACCTTTGCTCTTATTTTGACATGTAACTGAAATACAGAGAAAGGCAGAGAAATACAGAGAAAGGTGGGCAGGCAAGGAGGGCAGTCTGAGGAAAGAGTATCCCAACAGAAATAGATAAAGTTTAACAAAGAAGATGGGAAAAATTTAAAGATGGAAGAGCAACAAAATTTGGGGCTAAGATAGACATTTGGTGAGAAAGTGAGAGCACGGTACCAGGCAGGACTGCCATAGGAATGAACGAACGCAGTCTGTTGGTGGTTTAACATAAAAGCCAGAGGCTCTAGTGAGAACACTCGATGGATTCAAAGACCATAAAGAAGCTTCGTGTGACTCGTGTAGAGTACAATGGGAAGTGTAGGGAGGCTACGGATGAAATACCGTGTCAAGAATAACTCCCGTGCTCCTAACTTAAGTAAACAGATATTAATGCCTATTATTGAGCAGGCTATACTGAAGGAAAAACAGGTATGAGAATTCAGTTTTTGAACACTGAGATGACTGTGAGAATTTAACCATAAAAATAATACCTTAACAATGATGGCTTATGATGGTTCACACATCGTTCTCAACACTTTAATTCAAAACGATGTGAACTAGACAGTTATATACAGTCCAGAAGATTAACAGAAAAGATGGAATTGGAGATACACCTTTATAAATCATGGGGCCTCTCTGGTGGCTCAGAAGGTAAAGAATCTGCCTGCAGTCCCGAGTTGATTTCCTGGGTCAGGAAGATCCCCTGGAGAACAGAATGGCTACCCACTCCAGCATTGCTGCCTGGAGAATTCCACGGACAGGGGAGCCTGGCAGGTTGCAGTACATGTGGTCACAAACAGTCAGACACGACTAAGTGATTAACACTTCACAAGTCATGAATCAAATTAAGACATAATAGTTAGCTACTTATACTAAATTGTAAAAATATTCTAATAAAAAATGTTCACCTTAGAATATATCCAAGACATGTTCTTACTTACCTGTGGAATGTAATTTCTTCTTTCTTGGCATGCAGCATGAAACCATGCAAAACTGAAGAGAGCATGAGCTCGATGTATGTTATCTTTTTTGCTAATTTGCTCAGGAGTCCAAGATTCATAAGTACGCATTAAATTCTTCTTTAAACCTGGAGGTGACTAGAGAAAAAAATAATGAATTTGCTGTTCAAAACCTTACAAATAAGTATTTCACATATTTGAAAACATATTTTAATGAAGAAATTTTTCATTACCATGATTAATAAACTATTTTAATGCTAACTTCAAAATGTATAAATTTAAAATAAGTTTTAAAATCCTTATACCTAACAGCCCATCTCAAAATTTCAAAATAATTTTTTAATTAGAAAAACCTACCTAACAAAATTGGTTCCAAATTGGGAAAGGAATACATCAAGGCTGTATATTGTCACTCTGCTTATTTAATTTATATGCAGAGTACATCACGCAAAATGCCGGGCTGGATGAAGCACAAGATGGAATCAAGATTGCCAGGAGAAACATCACTAACCTCAGATACACAGGTGACACCACCCTTATGGCAGAAAGCAAAGAGGAACTAAAGAGCCTCTTGATGGAAGTGAAAGAGGAGAGTGAAAAAGTTGGCTTAAAACTCAACATTCAAAAAACTAAGATCATGGCATCAGGTCCCATAACTTCATGGCAAATAGATGGGGAAACAATGGAAACCATGACAGACTTTATTTTCTTGGGCTCCAAAATCACTACAGATGGTGACTGCAGCCTTGAAATTAAAAGATGTTTGCTCCTTGGAAGAAAAGCTATGACCAACCTAGACAGCATATTAAAAAGCAGAGACATTACTTTGCCAACAAAGGTCTGTCTAGTCAAGCTATCGTTTTTCCAGTAGTCATGTATGGATGTGAAAGTTGGGCCATAAAAGAAAACTGAGCGCCAAAGAATTGATGCTTTTGAACTGTGCTATTGAAGAAGACTCTTGAGAGTCCGTTAGACTGCAAGAAGATCTAACCAGTCCATCCTAAAGGAAATCAGTTCTGACTATTCATTGGAAAGATTGATGCTGAAGCTGAAACTCCAATACTTTGGCCACCTGATCCAAAGTGCTAACTCACTGGAAAAGACACTGACGCTGGGAAAGATTGAAGGCAGGACGAGAAAGGGATGACAGAGGATGAGATGGTTGGATGGCATCACCAACTTGATGGACATGAGTTTGAGCAAGCTCCTGGAGTTGGTGATGGACAGGGAGGCCTGGCATGTTGCAGTCCATAGGGTTGCAGAGTCAGACACGACTGAGCGACGGAACTGACTGACATAACCAGCAGTGTTCAAAGTAACCAAGTAAGCTTTGTCCGACGACTGAAGTATTTTACTGAAACATTCATTTACATTACAAATATGATACTGATTATTACAAGGCAGGTGTTTTATAGTTCAATATGTCAGTTCTTTCTCTCCTGTACTATTTAAAATTCTAGCAGGACTTCAAATTACTCTTTACAATATCAACTAATCTTCCTTGAATATCAGTCTACTTTACTAAGTGCTTATTACCTGATTTTGCTAGGCTTATAACACTTAACTGAAACCCAGGAACTGAAAATGTACACTAAACTAATATTGCTCAAAAAACACTTGTCCACATGTCCTGAATCCATTTATATTATATTGCTAAATTATAAAAATGAAAGAAGAAAAATTATGAATTCTTGGAAAAAGGACAAAATAAACCCATTTCAAAAATTAGCTTGTTTTAAAAGCAAATTTTCATTGCATTTTTTCTTAAATAAAAACTTTTTCTAAATTAAAAGAAAAAATAGCCAAGTATTTTAACTAAGTACATTTGCAAATGTACACTTTTATTATTTTTTTGCCTTTCTTTTTATTTATTTATTTTTTTCCCATTTATTTTTATTAGTTGGAGGCTAATTACTTCACAACATTGCAGTGGTTTTTGTCATACATTGAAATGAATTAGCCATGGATTTACATGTGTTCCCCATCCCGGTCCCCCCTCCCACCTCCCTCTCCACCCGATCCCTCTGGGTCTTCCCAGTGCACCAGGCCCAAGCACTTGTCTCATGCATCCAACCTGGGCTGGTTATCTGTTTCACCCTAGATAATATACATGTTTCGATGCTGTTCTCTTGAAACATCCCACCCTCACCTTCTCCCACAGAGTCCACAAGTCTGTTCTATATATCTGAGTCTCTTTTTCTGTTTTGCACATAGGGTTACCATTACCATCTTTCTAAATTCCATATATATGTGTTAGTATACTGTAATGGTCTTTATCTTTCTGGGTTACTTCACTCTGTATAATGGGCTCCAGTTTCATCCATCTCATCGGAACTGATTCAAATGAATTATTTTTAATGGCTGAGTAATATTCCATGGTGTATATGTACCACAGCTTCCTCATCCATTCGTCTGCTGATGGGCATCTAGGTTGCTTCCATGTCCTGGCTATGATAAACAGTGCTGCGATGAACATTGGGGTGCATGTGTCTCTTTCAGATCTGGTTTCCTCAGTGTGTATGCCCAGAAGTGGTATTGCTGGGTCATATGGCAGTTCTATTTCCATTTTTCTAAGGAATCTCCACACTGTTTTCCATAGTGGCTGTACTAATTTGCATTCCCACCAACAGTGTAAGAGGGTTCCCTTTTCTCCACACCCTCTCCAGCATTTATTGCTTGTCGACTTTTGGATAGCAGCCATCCTGACTGGCGTGTAATGGTACCTCATTGTGGTTTTGATTTGCATTTCTCTGATAATGAGTGATGTTGAGCATCTTTTCATGTGTTTTTTAATGTGTTTCAAATGTACACTTTTAAAATGAAAATGTTTTGTTTATGAAACAGCTTCTAAAAATTCTCATAGAATAGACCAAATTTTCTGAGCACTAAGGGAACTGAACAATCACTTAGGGTTTTTTTAAAGCCCAATACTAAAGATTATGCAAAATGAATAAACCATATACAATTTCAGAGAAAATCATACACAAATAAAGACTATCAGAAAATGACAAAATGTAAATGGCAACCCACTCCAGTATTCTTGCCTGGAGAAGTCCATGGACAGAGGAGCCTGGAGGGCTCCATAGGGCACAGTTAAGTCCATGGGGTCACAAAGAGTCAGATACGATTGAGCAACTATACAAAACACCAGTATGTCAAATTATAAGATAAATTAAAATATACTCAAGTGAAAATTCACAGGCTTAAAATAATTGGAATTATTTCAAGTTAATATAAATAAATTAAGCATTCCATATAAGAAATTAGAAACAATAGAAGCCGATACAAATCTAAGGAAAATATAAGGAAAAATGCAGGAAATTCAGTGATTAGAAAATACTTAATAAGAAAAAATCAGTAAGTATGACATTGATTATTTGTAATAAATTTTTAAAACCCATCAAAAAGAGAAGAGATAATAAAATGAATATTTAGCAATTTTTAAATACAATAATATATGTGTGTACATATATGCACATACACAGTAATAATTTTGAACACCATGAACTATACTATTTCTGGGAATAGTTAAAATCTTTTATACTGATTTAAGAAATACAAAAAAAAATCACCAATAATTTAAATGAAACTGAAAATCTTCATAAATGTAGTCAAATTACTTCCTAGAAAAGGATACTGGAAGAGGCTGTACAATAATTAGCCTCCAACTAATAAATGAAAAAAAAAAAAACATTCAAGGAACCTCTGATATATTGCATGCATGCATGCTAAGCAGCTTCAGTCATGTCCATCTCTGTTTGACCCTATGGACTGTAGCCTGCCAGGCTCCTCTGTCCATGGGATTCTCCAGGCAAGAATACTGGTATGGACTGCCATGCCCTCCTCCAGGAAATCTTCCCAACCCAGGGGCTGAACCCATGACTCATGTCTCCTGCATTGGCAGGCAGGTTCTTTACCATTAGCACCACCTGGGAAGACCTGATACATTAACTCTTCATTTATTGAAATATTACTGCATGCTTCCTACATGCCAGGTATAAGTTTTTTAAAAAAAAAGGCAAAAACATAGCCCTTGCCTTTACAGCTTGTAAAATACAGTTCTTCAATATAGTTCAGCTTTGCGCAGTGGCAGTATCATAGCCAATGAGGTTTATCCGAGGCGCGATTATTGCTAATTGAAAATTTTTCAATATAGTTCAGTAGAAGAGTATACTGAGAGAGTGGCTGGAGAAGATTCTGGAACCGTTCTTTCTTATTAGACATTAAAATTGACATTCATTCAATTAATATATTTTCAAGTATTAAATCATTTTTGCATTCTCTGGATTCTTAGCCTTTTTCCTACCTACATGAGATTTAACACCTCCAGGTGAAAAACAGAAGTACTGATATAAAATAGCAAGTGGTTATAAATACTAATAAGACATTTTTCACCTGAAAAGAGATTATATTCTACAAATTGAGAGAATATGGAAGTAGAACATTTCAAACCAGTTTTTTTTTAAGTTTTAATTCAGTTTATTATTTTATTTATGATTTTTACTAGTTACATCATATGATTTCTAACACATATAATTTTGGATAGATCATGTTTGGGGGGATCTGTCAAAACATGTTAGGAGGATGGATGGATGGATGGATGGAAGAAAGGAAGGAAGCAAGAAAAAACAGAAGGAGACAAAGACTGAAAATCCAACTTATATATTTTGAAAAGCAAATGATAAGAAAAATGTATACCCAAGTACAAAAGAATGAAGTTGGACCCTTTACATCAAATACAAAAATTAACTCAAAATGGATGTAAGACCTAAACCTAAGACCTGAAACTACAAAATTCCTATAAGAAAACACAGAGAAAAGGCTTCATAACACTGGGTTTGGCAATGACTTTTTCTGGGATATGCCATGAAAAGCACAAGTAACAAAAGTAAAACCAGACAAATGGGACTATATCAAACTTAAAAATATCTATGCAGCAAAGAAAATAATCAACACAATTAAAAGGAAACCCTATGGAGTGAGAGAAAATATTTTTAAGCTATATACATGATAAGGGGTTAATATGCAGAATACCTAAGAAACTCATAAAACTCAACAATAAAAAAATCCAATTAAAGATGGGCAAAGAATTGAATAGACATTTCTCCAAAGCAGATATACAAATAGCTAACAAGAATATACAAAGATGTTCAACAGCATTAAATTGCGTAGAAATACAAATCAAAACCATAGTGAGTTATCACCTCACACTATTAGAATGGCCCCAATAAAAACAGAAAAACAGCAAATAACAAGTGCTGGTAAGGATGCAGAGAAATTGTGTACTATTGGTGGGAATGTTAAATGATACACCACAAGGAAACAATATGGATGTCCTTCAAAAAATCAAAAACAGGATTACCATTTGATCCAAAAACCCCACTTCTGGGTATATGTCCAAAAATACTGAAAATATGATCTTGAAGAGATATTTGCTCACCCATGTTCATTGTGACATTATTCATAATAGGCAACAGTTAGAAAATCTAAATGTTTGTGGATGAATGGATAAAGAAAACGTAGTACACACATACAATGGGATATTACTCAGCCTTAAATGAAAAGGAAATCCTGTCATATGCACAACGTGGATGAATCTCGAGGACATTACACCAAGTAAAATAAGCCAGCTACCACGAGATAAATACTGCATGGTTCCACTCATGCGAGTTATCTAAAGCAGTCAGACTCATGGAAACAGAAAGCAGAATGCTGGCTGCGAGGGTGGAGGGGGAAGAAGCAGGGAGCTGCTCCTCAGGAGACACAGGGTCCGTTTTGTGAGAGGAAAAAACTCCAGAGACAGGGCACATGTGGCTAACACTCCTGCACTGTACACTGTAAGTGGCTGAGACAGTGAACTCTGTGTCTGCTACTACAACAAAAAACACAACATTAGATATTTAAAGGAAAAATGTAAATGTATTTTTATAAATGTTGTATTAGAAGTTTTTGAATGTTTTGTAGAGTAGACAGTTATCTACAGGACTTCAGAAGGCTTGAAAAGGTTACTTCACTTATACAACTAGTGATTCAACTTTTAAATCTTCATACCTCGTATGTTATCTTCAAACTTGACTGTAATAAAATTGGAGTAAAGTTGGGATGAACTTCCGCAGTGAGCCAAAGACGAAAGGTATCTTTAGGTTGAAGAGTATTCAGTTCCTTGTTTTAAAAAACAAGAATAAAATTCTACTTAAATACACACACAAATTTCCATTTTATAAATAGATAAACTATTAATAAGTAATTATCTTAATTAAATCTTTCTGTGACATTCTGATATGTTTCTTAATGTTCTGATTATATTCCCTTTAAATTTTCATCTTATCTGTTTCTAGCTCAGTGTAATAGGCAAGAACTTGGATCTAGAACTGGACAAACTGGATTGAAATCCAAATTCTGCCATTTACTTGCTGTGTGACTTTGGGGGATTCTTTGATTTACACTCTCTAAACAAGGATAATAACAGTACCTACCCTCATAGGATGGTGTAAAATACTTAAAATACTGTCCAACACAGAGTAAATACAAAATAAATATTAGTTGCAATCACTATGCCGAAACTACAAGCCATCTTCAGACCTTTAAGTCCTTACTGCTTCCATTCACACTTCCACAAAGCTATATAATGATATCAATTCCTTTTCAATACAATTTTTAGTATACCCTATTGCCTATAATACTCAAAATTCACCACTCAAATTCACTCAAATTCTTCTGCCTATGCTGTATGCTTGAGTCACTTATTCAAATATTTGTCTTTATGTCTTTATTCCTCAGATCCTTTCTGCCTGTTAGGTGAATCTAAAAATAACCTATAATTTATATCCATACAATTCATCCAAACTTCCCAAAAGAAGAGCAAAACATTTAAAGAAATTTTTTTAACTTTTATAATATGAATCTACCCTATTATATGCTGCAAAAACTTATGCAGCTCAGTACAAGGAAACCAAACAACCCAATCAAAACGTGGAAGACCTAAACAGACATTTCTCCAAAGAAGACATACAGATGGCCAATAAACACATGAAAAGGTGCTCAATATCACTCATTATTAGGGAAATTCAAATCAAAACTACAATGAGGTATCACCTCACATCACTTAGAATGGACAGCATCAAAAAAATCTACAAAAATAAATACCGGAGAGTGTGTGGGGAAAGGCAATGCTCTTGCACTGCTGGTGGGAATGTAAATTGATACAGTCACTATGGATTTTAAGGAATCTCCACATTGTTCACCATAGAGAAAACTACCACATGACCTGGCAATTCCACAACTGTGCATACACCCTGCGAAAACCATAATTGAAAAAGTCACATCTACACCAGTGTTCACTGAAGCACTGTTTATACTAGCTAGGGCATGGAAGCAACCTAGATCTCCACTGGCAGATGACTGGACAAAGAAGTTGTGGTACATATACACAATGGAATATTACTCAGCCATAAAAAAAGGAACTCAACTGAGTCAGTTCCAGTGAGGTGGCTGAATCTAGAGCCTGTTATACAGAGTGAAGTAAGAAAGAGAAAAACAAATTTTGTACATTAACACATATATACAGAATCTAGAAAAATGGTACTGATGAACCTATGTGCAGGGCAGGAATAGAGATGCAGACACAGAGAAGAGACTTTGGACCTAGCAGGGGAAGAAGAAGGTGGGACAAATTCACAGAGCACCATTGTCACTGATACGCTACCATGTGTAAGACAAATAGCGAGCGGGCAGCAAGGCTGTGTAACACAGGGATCTCAACCGCGTGCCCTGTGACAGCCGAGAGGTGGGACGCGCGGGCGCGGGCGGAGGTGCAGGGCAGCGGCTCGTGTGGGCTTGGGCCCGATTCATGCTGTATGGCAGAAGCCAACACAACATTGTACAAGAATTACTCTCCGATTAAAAATAAACGAAAAGATAAAGAAACAGACTCACAGACATAAAAAATCGGACCTGTGGCTGCCAAGAGGGAGGGAGAGAGAGAGAGACAGATGGGGACTTTGGGGCCAGTGCATGCAAACTACTGTATTCAGAATGGATAAACAACAAGGGCCTACCATATAGCACAGGGAACTGTATCTAATCTCCCGGGATAAATCATAATGGGATGTATGCATGTACAACTGACTCACTCTGCTGTACGGCAGAAATCAGCACATGTGGATAGAAACCAATGCAATACTGTAAAGCAATTATCCTTCAATTAAAAATAAATAAAGTTTTAAAAAGAAATTAGCACAACACTGTAAATCAGCTATACTTCAATTTTTTTACTTCTGTGCAGAATAAAAAAAGTTCCAGTTAAGATTTTCTTCCAAAATTATAACTGCAATTGTATTTTACATAGATTAATAGCTATCAATCTATTATTTGGAACAGAAGGCAGGATTCAAGTATTCACAAGTCTTCCTCATATGTTTTAAAACATGTATCATTCATCACACATGAATTCTACATTTTATACATTAGTGTTACAGAAACCTGTAGGAATTACTTGAATATTTATATATACCTTCTTTTGACTATAAATAATGAGTCATCATGGTCTACCACTTCATTCACTCAATCATTAACTCATTCATCAAAGATTTATTTAATCTACTTATTTAATCTACCTATTTAACTACCTATTTTATCTAAACACATTTTACATAGTTTAGGGAGCTTTTAACTACCTATTTTATACAGTTGCCAATTTATTTTCAACACATTATACAAATTTTCAACATATTACAACTAAGCTACGGCCTCCACTCTGCTCTGCTTGGCTCTAATCCTCCTGCCAGATTAATTTGATCAATTAATTATTAAATCCCCCACTAACAACCTACTTTGATTCTGTGTCCTAGGACAAAAATTCTAAACACTTGTGCGGGATTTCCAGGGTATTCCATAACCTCGCCCCTTCCCAGTCATCTATCTCTATTGCCCACAGCACTCTGCTTGGCCTTCAGTACAGTTAAGGACATCTTCATTCTTTGTACTAGGAAGGTCCATTCCTGCCATTATGTTTCTACTTGTGCTGCTAGAATCAAGCACAAACTTTCTCCCCTACATTCAGCTAAATCCCATATGGCCATCAAGAAACATTTTGTCTTAGGAGTCATCTCTAACTACCTAAGACCATGTTCATCTTACTTTAAAAAGTCCTAGACTTAATTCCAGGTTTGCATTTAAAACCGATCCATCAATTTGTTTTATCTCAAGGTTATTTTCATGCTGGGGCCATTTTAGTTAAATAAAATGAACTGCTTAGTTAAATAAAAATGTTTATTTAGTTAAATAAATATTTAAAAATTAATGTAAAAATAATATTAATAAATATTCAGTTAAATAAAACGCAAGCTGCGTCAGTTTATACCCCAGCCTCCTCAGCAGTGAGGAAGTCCTGCAGTCCCTCTGACTCCTCTGTATCTTTTCTCCCTACACAGACACAACAAAACAAACGCATAAAGAGAATTTAATGTTAAAAACAGTCTTCTACAACTCTTGAAAGCATTGCCCTAATTTTCATCTGAAAGATTTCTCTAAGCCTCCCTTCAGTCCTGATTAATTTTTTGATTCTCCCTAAATGCCTTTTTTTTTCATTTATTTTTATTAGTTGGAGGCTGATTACTTTACAATACCTAAATGCCTTTTAAAAAGGAGACTTTAATAGATTTCTTACTAAACAAATCCATTTTGATTTGTACAAATGTACATGTACTAAAGAAAATATAGACTTTAAATGATTCCCCATCAAATACTAATTTCTTCAAAAACATAAATAATGCACAACATATCTTAATACTGCCTTTCCCTGGAGACTACTGAATTTAGTATGTGAGATACTATTTGGGCCACATTAATCTGAATCTACCTTTTCCAGAACTGGCAGCCAAGATACTACAAGATGTAAGTTCTTCAAACAGAGCCAGTCTCCATTGCGGGCACATTCTTTTAGCATTTGAATTGCTAAATCAGCTTGACCTTGACCCATGGCAATCTGCAAAACAAAAACAAATGACAAAACTAAAAAAAAAAAAATTCTGATAACATGTTGTAACGTGAGTTTCAAATTATCCTGCCATACATACTGAACTAACTCAAGTATTGTAATAAGGCTTCTAAATTTTTACTAAGAAATATCAGACTCTGTTGCTGTTTATAACTGACTTGCTTTTGTCCTTACATCAATGGCAGATTTACAATATTCTTCTATTTAGCAGAGATATTATTATTACAAGTTTTCAAGTTACAGAATAAAGAATTATTCAACAGTGTTTTTGTTCCTCATCTCACTATTTCCTGCAATTCTTACTCTGAAACATGGGCCTTTAAAAAAAGATAATTTTTTGTGACTGTTGTTGAACTCCTTGAGGGATTAAACATTAACAGTACCACTTCTTCAAATTTATTTTCTCTTTTAAAAAAACTTTCTCCAACGTTGCATATATTTGGCTCTCAAGCTATTTGGTCTACTGAACTGTGTAATTTCCCAAGCCCTTCATCATCTAGCAAATTCTAATATGTTGTTGGGCCTCAAGACTCTACATTTAACCCTCTGTTTTTCTATTCATTTTTAGAGAGAGGAGGCAAAAAGAGGTGGAAGAGAGAGACATAAGACAGGGAGGGGAGAAAAGGAGGAGAGGGGAGAGGAAGAGGAAAGGCGAGCCTGATCTCACTGGCATTCCACTCCAGCACTCTGATCCCTGTCATCTGCCTGCACACAGGACACTGACGCAGTCTGACAGGTCGCCTTCTGAAACAGAAAGCTTCCATGCTGAAGCCAGAAGGCCTCAGAAAACAAATTCAGTGTGTAAGATGTCCATATCTGAATGAACAGGTGACTACCTGGTGGCCCAGGCAAGTAAAGAACCTCCCTGCAGTGCACGAGTCCCAGGTTCGATCCCTGGGTCGGGAAGATCCCCTGGAGAAGGAAAGGGCAACCCACTCCAGTATTCTGGCCTGGAGAATCTCATGGACAGAGGAGCCTGGCTGCTTTAGTCCATGGAGTCCCAGAGTTAGACACGACTTGAGTGACTAGCACTAAGATTCTATAAAAAGTTTTAGTCAAGAATCTCAAGTGGTTACATGTTTAAACTCCTCGATATGTTTTTTTATGGATAATTTATGTAATATTTATGTATCAGTACAGCTGTGTCTTTGTATATATGACAGATATACATGTATGGAGAGTCCTAGCTCAAATATTTTATTGAGTATGTGGTCAAAACACTTTGAAGAGAATTGTTACAGATTACTTCAAACCATAGTGATTTCTCTTTTCATAAAGAATACAAGACAGCCTTTCATTGTTTCTTAGATGACTTTTATAAGTATTGATTTTGTTTTTCTACTAGACTATAAAGTCTTAGAGAGTGGGAACCATGTGTCTTAATTCATTGCATACTAAAGCAGGTAACGAACCATATAATAGATACTAATATATATTTCTTTTTAATTTTCAAGATCTAACCCAGAACTAAGCAAATAGAATGGATAAAACAAACACTGGTTGAACTATTTAGATGCACATATTGGTTTGCCATTATTAAAATACAAAAATCCCCAAACGGAAGGCATGTACAAGAAAATCAGAGGGGAAAAGAAATGTTTGCCGAACTGAAATGGTAGCTAAAAATAGGAACTCAGAATTTTCTATAAGGCATAAACTGTGTGAGAACAGCTTAAAGGTTCATGAATTCTTAGAAGAAAACATTTACTATAACAAAACACATTTAAAAAGCACAACAGGAAAGTGTCAGGAAGATGGTTAACTCCCACATAAAAAAGTAAGACACACCAGAGTTTGTTGAAATAAAAATTATTTTCTACATTAAGAATATATTATTATTCTTAGCATATATATTCAGCATAACAACAAAACTTTTAAAGTAACAGGAGATTTATGAATAACTATATCTGCATTTAAAGGTTTTACAATATTAAAAAATTGTGCAACACAAAACTCTAGAAATTTACAAAGTCAAACTTACAATGAGTATAAGTGGTTTTATCCTTTTTGCCAAAATCAAAGCTAAGAGATACTGCCTGTAGAACAGAGCTCCCTTTCCCCAAGACATCTCACTGAATCAAGACATCTCAACTGAATACTGTCCTAATATATTAATACACTATAACCAGGATTGAAGGAAACTCCCGAGAGTTAGTGCAACGCCTAAGTGCAACTAAGCCAAACTCTCTGCTATTTTGCTATCTTCTATTTATACTCCTCATTTTCAATTCATTCAAAACATTTCAAAACATTCTCTCTTTTCAATTTTTGGTTTCTTTCAAATCAGTTTGCTTTCTTAATCATTATAAATTATTTTCCCAATGAAAAAGATTTATATTTGGACGTCAAAAATTGAGGGTAAATTAATACACTTTAAGATGTATATGCAAACTGAACTGAAAAAAAGGTGCTAATCTGAATAAACTAAAACTCAGAATTTAGCTCAGGACAAAATCACATTAGACAAGTTTATTATCTTATTAGACTTCTGGAGCTCAGAATCCCACTAATCTATTGCTCTAAGGTCTACAGGGCTGTTGTTTCTGAGGGCTGTAGGAGAGACTCCTGTTTTCTTTTCTACCTTCTACATTTCTTTGTTGTGGCCCCTTCTACCGTCTCCAAAGCCAGCAGCCTAGCATCTCCTCACGCTTTGACCTGTGCCTCATCACATCTGCCTCTTCCACCTTCCTTCTGCGTCTTCTACCTCCTTAAAAGCACCTTTATGATTGTATTAGGCTCAACTGAATAATCTCGGATAACCTCTCCATCTCAAAATGCTTAACTTAATTATATTTGCAAAGTTCTTTCTTCCATGTAAAATAACAAATTCATGAGTCCTGGGGATCAGAATGTGGACAATTTTCAGGGACATTAGTTGCCCTACCATAAAAACAAAAAACTGTTTTACTAACACAGTCAAGTATTCCAGTATTCTTGCCTGGCAAATTCCACAGACAGAGGAGTCTGGCAGGCTACAGTCCATGGGGTCACAAAGAGGAGGACACGACTGATTGGCTGAGAGCACACACAGACACACACACACACAGCAGGAAGGTCAGTAGCTGGAGCAGAAACAGCAAAGCAATGTGCACTGACCTGGTGATAGCACTCTCCACTTCTCTCAGCGTTTGCAAGCTCCTGGAGCTCCTGAGAAGGATCAGCACCCGGGGAAATGATTATCAAGATGGGCTCAATTTCCAGTGTCTCTCTGTACAAACGCTTGAGATTTAGAGGAGGTGGGGACAACTCTTTCAGTCCTAAAAGATATATTAAATGCATTAAAAATAAAAGGCAATGTGAACCAGAAAAGTTTTAATAGTAATTAATAGTCTTAATAGACTAATTACATGAAACAGAGAATAACTAGGTGAACTACAATCCCATACACATTAAAGTTTTTTCACTCTAAAGTCATTCACAGACTAGTAAGAGCTAAGAGCTAACATTTATTGAATGCCTAAAGTGCCAGGCATTTATCTAAGTGCTTTATATCTATGATATCATTTAATCCTAATAGCAACGTTAAGGAGTAGGAACTCTAATTACCACACTCAACAGATGACACACACAATCAGCATTGTGTTAATACATAATTCTCTCACTGAACCCAACAATCTTTCCATATAGGTTTTCATTCATTTATATGATAGCTGAGGGCCTACTCTGTGCCACAGATTTGGGGAATCAGATTTCCACAAGATCTGGTAAACAATATCACTGTCATGATAAAGGATAAAAAATTTTTTATGTCCATGCATTAAGAGGGAAGAAAAAGTTGTACAGAATGAAAAAAATGCTTAGTCTGGAGACAGAAATAGATAGACCTCAGTTTATGCTCATTAGCTGTGATGCCATGCAAATCACTAAAATGTATTATACCTTGATTTCCTCAATTGTAAAACAGGGATACAACAATTCATAGGTCATTTGGATGCAAAATAGGATACAAAATAAAAATAGATTCCATTTATTCATCATCTACTCTATGCTAAGCATACTCTTGGAAATTGAATGCCTTCCCAAAGACTACCCAGTTGCTAACTAACTGTATTCAAGATAACTGTATTCAAGATAATTAATGTTCTTTTTTCTATTCTGAAGCTTTTCAAAAAACATAAAGTCCCATACACATAAGACCTCTTCTGCTAAAATGTTAATGTTTCCATTACTGTATTTAGTAAAAACCAAGCTAAAGACAACTGATTTTAAACAAAAATTAAAAATACACATGTCTGAACTGAGCTAAAAAGACTATGACACAGAGTTTAAAAATAGAGGATTAGAATGTAACAGAATGAGTACAGAGAAAGGAAGCCTTCCTTATACCTTCTACAGTAGAAAGGAATAGATAATAGTGCACCTCAGAAATTCTAAATATAGCAGGAAAAGATATTCTTAAGGACTTCTGTAGTGATCACTTTAAAATATGAGCTTGATGCCACCAAAATGGGCTAAAACAGGCATTTCTAGATGATCATCCTGAAAAAATAAATTTCACACCTGAACTACTCCCTTCTAGTCTTCACAACAGCAACCAATAATATTAAGAAAGGATTCTCAAAGACATAAACATTCCTAATACTAGGTGAAATCTACACTAAAAATGGATCAATTGCTTCTAGAGGTATATTTTATGAATTTTGCTTTTAACTAAACTTAAATTGGTAACACTCATCCTTTCTAACAGAGAAGAATTCTTATATACTTGTAGCAATGTAATAAGCATTTTTATCTATTCAAATATTCATTTACTTATTCATAAACTCTCATAAGCACTCTAGGCCAACAAAGTGTATTGTGATAAGATAAAATGCATCAAAAGTATTTAAAATGCATACTGCCTTTGACTCAGAAATTTAAGTTACAATTAAGTTAAAAAATAATTCAGAATATGAATGTAGAAGTATGCAAAAGAATTTTCAATTTTAGCTGTTCATTTTAGTTTGAAAAGCCAGGAGAAACAAATTGTTTTAAAGAACAGTAGTCTGAATGAGTAATTTCTGAGTGATATAACAAAAGTTACAAAAATGGTGAAGTAAAAGATAATTCACTTAAAAGCAGATTAGCACTGCTTGAAGAGAGCATCCTAGGATGCTCTCAATCCTTCTCAAGTTGCTTTCTGCAGCTTCCTTGGTGGTGCAGTGGATAAGAACCCACCTGCCAGTGTAGGGGAAAGGGGTTTAGTACCTGGTTTGGGAAGATAACACATGCTTCAGGGCAACTAAGCCCATACACCACAACTACTGAAGCCTATGCACCCTGGAGCCGGAGCTCTGCAACAAACCCATGCACCACAATGAAGAGCAGTCCCACTCACTGCAAAAGAGAAAGCCCTCACACAGCAGTGAAGACACAATGCAGCCAAAATAAATTAATTCAATCAGTTCAGTCACTCAGCCATGTCTGACTCTTTGAAACCCCATGGACTGCAGCACGCCAAGCCTCCCTGTCCATCACCAACTCCCAGAGTTTACTCAATCTCACGTCCATTCAGTAGGTAATGCCATTCAACCATCTTATCTTCTGTCATTCCCTTCTCCTCCCACCTTCAACCTTTCCCAGCATCAGGGTCTTTACCTTGAGTCAGTTCTTCACATCAGGTGGCCAAAGTACTGGAGTTTGAATTTCAGCATCAGTCCTTCCAATGAACATTCAGGACTGATGTCCTTTAGGATGGACTGGTTGGATCTCCTTGCAGTCCAAGGGGCTCTCAAGAGTCTTCTCTAACACTACAGTTCAAAAGCATCAATTCTTTGGTGCTCAGCTTTCTTTACAGTCCAACTCTCATATCCATACATGACTACTGGAAAAACCACAGCTTTGATAAGATGGACCTTTGTTGGCTAAGTAATGTCTCTGCTTTTTAACATGCTGTCTAGGTTGGTCATAGCTTTTTTCCCAAGGAGCAAGAGTCTTTTTAAATTTCATGGCTGCAGTCACCATCTACAGTTTTTTGGAGTCCAAGAAAATATAGTCTCTCACTGTTTCCGTTATCTCTCCATCTATTTGCCATGAAGTCATGGGACCAGATGCCATGATACATCTTTTGAATGTTGAGTTTTAAGTCAGCTTTTTCACTCTCCTCTTTCACTTTCATCAATAGTCTCTTCAGTTCTTCTTCACTTTCCGCCATAAGGGTGGTGTCATCTGCATATCTGAGGTTATTGATATTTCTCCCAGCAATCTTCATCCAGCCCACATTTCACATGATGTACTCTACATATAAGTTCAACAAGCAGGGTGACAGTATACGGCCTTGACATTGGTGCTCCTTCACCAATTTGGAATCAGTCCATTGTTCCATGTCTGGCTCTAACTATTGCTTCTTGACTTGCATAAAGATTTCTCAGGAGGCAGGTAAAGTGGTCTGTATCCCCATCTCTTTAAGAATTTGCCACAGTTTGTTGTGATCCACATAGTCAAAGGGTTTAGCGTAGTCAATAAAGCAGAAGTAGATGTTTGTCTGGATTTCTCTTGCTTTTTCTATACCAACGGATGTTGGCAATCTGATCTCTGGTTCCTCTGCCTTTTCTAAATCCAGCTTGAATATCTGGAAGTTCTCGGTTAACATACTGTTGAAGTCTGACTTGGAGAATTTTGAGCATTACTTTGCTAGTGTGTGAGATGAGTGCAATTGTGCGGTAGTTTGAACATTCTTTGGCATTGCCTTTCTTTGGGATTGGAATGAAAACTGACCTTTTCCAGTCCTGTGACCACTGCTGCATTTTCCAAATTTGCTGGCATATTGAGTGCAGCACTTTCACAGCATCATCTTTTAGGATTTGAAATAGCTCAGCTGGAATTCTATCACCTCCACTAGCTTTGCCCACTTGACCTTGCATACCAGGATGTCTGGCTTTAGGTGACTGATCAGACCATTGTGGTTATCTGGGTCATCAAGATCTTTTATGGATAGCTCTTCTGTGTATTCTTGCCACCTCTTCTTAATATCTTTTGCTTCTGTTAGGTCCATACTGTTTTTGTCCTTTATTGTGCCCATCTTTGCATGAAAAGTCCCTTGGTATGTCAAATTTTCTTGAAGTGATCTCTGGTCTTTCCCATTCTATTGTCTTCCTCTATTTCTTTGCATCGATCATTGAGGAAGGCTTTCTTATCTCTCCTTGTTGTTCTTTGGAACTCTGCATCCAGATGGGTAATTTGCTGCAGCTTCTAAATCAGCACTTGCTGCTGTACTCTGCACATTTATGTTCTAAGGTTAGCCTCTTTCCCTAAAGTTCATTAACCGTTCTCTGCTAGCTTCACACTGCTCTCCTGCAGCATCCTCCTCTCTCTCAGCCTTCACAGAATTGAAGAGAGTTGGGGTGTCTCTTCAGATTATTGCTGCTTAGTCACTAAGTTGTGTGTGATCGTTGTGACCCCATGGACTACAGTCGGCCAGGCTCCTTCCTCTGTGCTTGGAATTTCCCAGACAGGAATACTGGAGTGGGCTGCCCTTCCTTCCCCAGGGCATCTTCCCGACCCAGAGACTGAACTCAAGTCTCCTGCACCTGCAGACGGGCACTTGACTCGTGAGCCACCAGGGAAGCCTTCTCTGTTTAGGTTTCAGCTTAAGAGAATGTCGTGGCTGATCTGGTCCATACATACCTTTAAAACTCCCTCCATATCAATAAGAAGACTGTCTCACTTTCTTATCAACCATGTGTTCACTGGAGTAGCACTTTTTAAAAAACATTTTACTTGGTATTGGGGTATCGCTGATTAGCCGGACTGTGATAGTTTCCAGTGAACAACGAGGGGACTCAGTCACACACACACACATCCATTCTCCCCCAACCCCCCACGCCATCCGGTCCGCAGAGCTGCATGTGCTATACAGCAGGTCCCTGCTGGTTACTCACCTTACACATAGCAGTCTGCACACGGCGATACCAGAGTCCCTGACTGTCCTTTCCTCCACAGCCATGAGTTCGCTCTCCAAGTCTGTGAGCTGGAGGAGCACTTTTAATTTCCTTCAAGACCTGTTCTTCTGTAATCACAACTTGGCTAACCATTTGGCACAAGAAGCATAGCTTTCAGTCTGTCTCAGCTTTGGACATGACTTCCTCACTAAGCTTAATGAGAGACGTGTGACCCTTTGCCTTGAGGCCGTTTTAGTGTTATTAACTGAACTAATTTAAATTTGTTGTCTCAGGAAACAGGGAGGCCTGAGGAGAGGGGAAAACATCAGGGGAGAGCCGGGCATCGGAGCAGTCAGAACACACATGACAGTTATTACTCAAGTTCAACAGCTCATGTGAGTGTTATTTGGCACCTCAAAAATAATTACAAGACTAACAGCAAAAATCACTGACCACAGATTACTATAACAAATAATAATGAAGCTTGAAATACCGTGAGAGTTACTAAAATGTAACACAAAGACACAAGTTGAACAAATGTTGTTTAAAAAATGGTGCTGAAAAACTTCTTGACACAAGACTGCCACAACCTTCAATTTGTAAAAACTATAGTATTTGCATGCATCATCCTCAGTGGCTTCAGTCGTGTCTGACTCTTTGTGACTCTATGGACTGTAGCCCACCAGACTCCTCTGTCCAAGGGATTCTCCAGGGAAGAATACTGGAGCAGGCTGCCATGCCCTCCTTCAGAGGCTCTTCCCTACCCAGGGATTGAACCCAAGTTTCTGACATCTCCTGAATTGGAGGTGGGTTCTTTAACATTAGCGCCACCTGGGAAGCCAAAGAGCAATAAAACAAGGTATGCCTGTAGTGGGGCTCCGCAGGTGGCACTAGGGGTAAAGAAAATGCCTGCCAGTGCAGGTAGACATAAGAGACAAGAGTTCGATCCCTGGGTTGGGAAGATCCTCTGGAGGCAGGCATGGCAACCCACTCCAGTGTTCTTGCCTGGAGAATCCCATGGACAGAGGCACCTGGCGGGCTACAGTCCATGGGGTGGCAAAGAGTCAGACACGACTGAAGTGATAGAGCATGCATGCATGCATGCCCATACTGACATGTGTTTTATTTGGAAAATACATGAAATACAGAAATTATCTTTAAAAAGTGAAAATAGTTCTCATATCATTTCTTTATTTAACAAATACAGACTTTAAACTCCATGAGGCAGGAATTATATCTGTTTTTCTCACCATTTTGAATCTGGAGCCAAGTATAAATGCAATTATTATTTCTAATGTTAAGGATAAATATATGTGCATTAATTCATTTTATACAATGAATTGTCAAAAAACTGGGACATTTTAAATTAAAGAAAAAACTCATGAGAAATAATTTACCATTTAAGATAACACAGGTGACACTCTTATTACTGGGAATTGCATGTTAGCCATTCCACCCACAAAACTCCAATAAAAACCACATGGCATTTCATATGAACTTAGTTTTATTAATTGGGTTTTAATAACCCAATTAATTTTGACTCATGATAGCATTTGAACTGTCAGTGTCAATCATTCAAAACTATTCAGTAACGGTAAAGAGCCAAAAATGTTCATTGCATTGTCAATTTTCATAGTGTAGAACTACTTGTAAATCATTAGGGTCTTGTATTTTGACCTTGACAGTTAAAATATACAAATTCTTCCAAAAGAAAAAAGGAACTAATAGTAAGCCAAAGAAATCACTTTAACCTTCATTGTATTTTATTTACTGAGATAAAATATTAAGAAATTTAAAAATAAATAATTTGCAATTTAAAAAGGAAAGAATATTACTCCTGTAATTTTCAGGTACAGGTAAAGAAAAGAGTAAAGTAAGTAAAGAGTAAAGAAACTAAAGAAAGCAGCAAATTAATATCAAACTATTTTAAGTAGTAAGTATAACTGATTCACTCTTTCTCATTCATCTCATTCTCCCTAAAAGACAAGAAAATTACTCTTCCTTTAATAGAGAGAAAAGACAACTAAAAAATGTAACATAAATATCAATAAAAAGAAGGAAAATCAACGACCACTATCTAACCTAATACACATCAACCAATTAAACAGGAAGACAATCTCTAGAAATGGAATAATACTCAAGCCAGGAAACAAACAAAAAATGTCAAACATTTTGTGACAGTAAAATTCCAAAAATATTCAAGATTCTACCCTCAGTTGCTCAATCAAACACTAACCTAGGTATTCCTGTCAAAGGATTTTGCAGATGTAACTAAGGTTATGGATCTTAAAATAAGATTATCCTGGATTAGCCAAGGCTGCCAATTTAATCATTTAAGCCTTGGAAAGCAGAAAACTTTCTCCAGCTGAAAGTCAGAGAGATGCGGCCTGAAGGAGGAGCTCGAAGATGAGGCAGAGGGGCTGTCAGAGAGGTGAAGTGGAGGGTAAATCGGTCTCCGCTGCTGGCTATGAAGAAGGAAGGAGGGGCACAGAGCCAATCAAAGAATGCAAGAAGCTTCTAAGACCTGAGACAGGCTTCTACAACCTCCAAATGACAGCAACAACCGTGACTCTCCAACTGCATGGGGCAAGTTCAGCTGAATGAGTTTGGAACTGGATTCTTCCCAGAACTTCCCAGTAAGAGTCCAAGCGACCAACACCTGGATTTAACCCTGTGCGACTTGGATCAGAGAAACCAGGAGCGCCTACCAGACTTCTGACCCACACAACTAGGAGATAACAAGCGGGGGTTGTTCTAAGCTGCTAACTTGTGGTAACTTTGTTACCACAGCAATAGAAATGAACAAATATTTCCTAATGCCAGTGAATAAGAATAGAGGAGTGTAAAACTAGGGAAAGTTTCAAGGCCCAAAAAGAAGTTTTGATGAAGAAACTTCTGCATCATCTGTGAACACATCTCTTTAATACCTTAATACAGACAGCATGGTGTTGTACTCAAAATAGTTACTAAATCAGAATTACAGAAGTTAGAATATCTGCATCTGGCAACTGCTATTTTTAAAAAGTAATGCAGTAGACTGTGCTAGTATACAAGGCTTGGTCTGCAGGATTATATTGAAGCTGGGAGGCCCTACATTAAAGCAGCATGCCTGAAGTTTTAAGGATTGCTCTGCTAACTTAAATCCTCAAAGCAAAACTACTTTCATAAGTGCATCTTTATAAGTTACTATTTTAAAGTTTATAGATTATAAACAGGATTGCTAAAACTTAATAAAAATTTTTCCATATGAATGATGCTCGAGAAATTACACTTGAAATCAAACCTCTAAAATTTGATTAAAGAGATAAGTGCTTGTCATTTTCCAGCAGTATGAACTTTTAAAACTTATTCATGAAATAAAGTGCCCCATTTTATATAAAAACTGCATTGATAAAACCACTTGACCAAACAGTCACCCAGCCATACACCAGTATATATAACTTTTGCTTAGAAATGTATAATTTTAGAAGTATATTAAACTTTCAAAGAATTTGAATATGTGAATATTATGAGGTTTTTCACTTAATTTCATTAAAACTTAAATATCATTTAACCCAGAGATGACATAGTACAATACAGAAGTACTCCGGAGGATAGACAGGGGGTCAAACGACAGATTCAGTGAGAAAGGTCACGTGCGTTGCGGCACAAAGAGGATATTTTCAATGACTAAACGGGTGAGGAAAGAAGAGTCTACTGAGAACCTTTCTGCAATTGCCTCATTTTACTTAAACTTGCATTTCACTTATACAAACATACAGAAAGTGCATAAATGAGCAAGAAATAGTTAGTGTTATGAAGTGGGTAAAGAATTAAAGCAGGTAGATGTGTTGGTACTGATTAGATGACGCAGAAAAGCCTCTGAAAATGTTAACATTTGAATGATACAGAGGAGACAACCATTTAAAAAGAAAGAAAAAAAACAACAAGTAGACAGGACAACTAAGATCAAGGCATCACTTCATGGCAAATAGATGGGGAAACAATGGAAATAGTAAGAGACTTTATTTTGTTGGGCTCCAAAATCACTGCAGATGGTGATTGCAGCCATGAAACTAAAAGACACTTGCTCCTTGGAAGAAATGCTATGACCAACCTAGACAGCATATTCAAAAGCAGAGACATTACATTGCCAAAAAAGGTTTGTCTAGTCAAAGCTATGGTTTTTCCAGTAGTCATGTATGGATGTGAGTTGGACTAAAAAGAAAGCTGAGCACTGAAGAATTGATGCTTTTGAACTGTGGTGTTGGAGGAGACTCTTGAGAGTCCCTTGGACTGCAAGGAGATCCAACCAGTCCATCCTAAAGGAGATCAGTCCTGGGTGTTCATTGGAAGGACTGATGCTGAGACTGAAGCTCCAATACTTTGGCCACCTGATACAAAGAGTTGACTCATTGGAAAAGACCCTGATGCTGGGAAAGACTGAAGGCAGGAGGAGAAGGGGACGACAGAGGATGAGACGGCTGGATGGCATCACTGACTCAATGGACATGAGTTTGAGTAAACTCCAGGAGTTGACAATAGACAGGAAGGCCTGGTGTGCTGCAGTTCATGGGGTCGCAAAGAGTCGGACACGACTGAGTGACTGAACTAAACTGAACTGATTTATAACTCTTACAGGAGCCAGATTCTCAAAATGTACTTTACAAATTAATGGCTCAACTATTACTTAAATATGAAAATCAGCTACAACAGATCATATGTAATTTGACTATGATGGGTACCTGTTGCTTTGTACCTGCAACCCTTCCCCTCATTTCTGAGTACAGCCCACTCTACCCGTGACTTCTTTGGGGAAAAATCCTGTTTCAGATATTACTGCTGCAATTAGCTGCAGAAGTGAATATGTTACCCAGGCAAGCAAATCAGAGTCCTTCTGTATAGAGTTTTTTACAATAAAATTTGTAAAGAAAGTTTTCGTTCACTACAAGCTTTAACCTACATGCTAGGATATCAGTAGCTTTATCCTTCAGCATATATATGAACCATGAGACTAAGGGCAACACATAAGCAGGAATCAGAGAGACTAAAGAAAAAGGAAGAAACAAAGATGGGCCGAGAGAGAAGGGGGTAGAGAAGTGCAGAGAGAAACTACAAGGCTGGAACCTAGGAAGGCAACCTCCGCTGTTATCTGAGTCCATGAAACCAACTGGCCCAGAACCACCCCTACTTTTTTCTAACCAAGAGTTAGGTAGATAAACAGTCTATCAGACATGAGTAAAAATTACCTAGCAAATAAACATTCAACAGGGATGCATAAATAGGGATATTTTCTCTCCATGCTAAACAAAAGGGAAGCAAAAAGTATATCCATAGACATATTTTGACATACTATTCACTAACCAGACAAGTGACCATTCTAAATGGAGCCTCAAAAATATTTGCATGCATATGTGTGAACACGTGTGCAAGTATACCCACAGGGATAAAGGACATCTTGCCAAAACAGAAAATAGCCATTAGGTGAAACATTGGGTTAGTGAGCATAATGGGCTGAAATGTAGCCCCCCAAAAGTAACATGCTGAAGGCGTAACCTCAGGACCTCAGAAGATGACCTGATTGGAAACAGGGTCATTGTAGATATAGTAAGTTAACTTCAGATGAGTTCAGACTGAACTAAGGTGAACTCCCAATTAAATACAACTGCTTTCCCTACAGGAAGACAGCTGTGTGAATTCTGAAACACACAGGGCAAATGTCAAGTGATAATGAAGACAAATACTCAAATGATACACCCTTACACGCCAAGGAACACGGAAGATTGCAAGCAACCACCAGGATCTGTGAAAAGGCAAGGAAGGATCCTCTACAGGCTTCAGAGGAAACATGGCCTTGCCAAAGTCTTGATTTCAGACTTCTAACTTCCACCACACACGTCTGTTGTTTTAATCCACCCCGCCTGTGGTCCTGAGGGCAGCCCTGGAAAACTGACACAGGGAAGAGTGGAAATGGAGGTGCATATGGAAAAACCTCATCCAAGGGTGAGGTAGACTTTTTATGTTAGTATCTGCCAAGAACATCTCTCTAAACTGAGAATAAATTTTGAGTCCTTCAGTACTTAAAGAGCACTGACTTTGGAGCTGGGTTTGAATTCTATCATTTAGTTGTGTGATCTTGTTTCCTCATTTTTAAATGGACATAAAAATAGCCTCTCATATGGTTGCTGTGAGGATTAAATTATACAGCACTTAAGACATACCTGGCATATAGTAGAGCTATTAAAATATTAGCTATAATTATTATTGTTATAAACATTCATGTTTAATGAAAGAATGAGTTCACTAGGGCAAAATTAATCCTTTGAGTGAAGACATAATTTTTCAAAATAATACCCTGATATATCTGAATATAATAGTTTTACATATTAAAAACAGAATGATTATTTGGTACTGTGAAGTTTTTCAGTGATAAGCATGGAAGGCCCGGTATATTTTTCAATTTCATAAAACACTGTGCTAGCTTATTTATACGAGAAATTCAAATATAGAGAAAACATGCATATGTTAGGTTTACTTGATTGAAATATACATAAGCTTTGATTAAACACAGTTTATATATAATATTTCATATACATTATCTGGAAAAAGTAAATATAAATGAAGAATTTCTAGAAAAAATTGTCAGCAGACTATTTTAATTGTGCCAACATATTTCCAACATAAATCTAAAACCTCCTGTGGTTTAGAATAACAAAAATCTATTATCCTTGGATGACTCTGAGCTTCAAGTAAAATTCTTTTCATATTCTCCTTGACATAGTTTTTCCAAACTATTCTAGTACAAATGTTAATATGGTATGCTATTTTCAAATGAGTGATAACTTTAAATGGTCCTTTAAGACTAATTAAAAGACTTAAATACATACTGCACAGATGTTTACAAACTAAAGATATACAAACTAGTTTTGTTTTACAGCAAAAATAACTCATTTTGAAGGCTTTATTATCTAGGACTCTGGGATGTCTAAGGTAGTGCTAGTGGTAAAGAACCCTCCTGCCAACGCAGGAGCTGCAGGAGACATGGGTTCAATCTCTGGGTCAGGAAGGTCTGGGTCTGGAGGAGGAAACGACAACCCTCTCCGGCATTCTTGCCTGGGAAATCCCATGGATAGAGGACCCTGGCGGGCTACAGTTGATATGGTCTCAAAGAGTCAGATACGACCGAAGTGACTTAGCACATACACATGGAATCTGTATATTTAATTTCATCTAAATCAAATATCTGATGCCCTGCTTTGAAATTCTAATCATAGATGAATGTCTAAAAACTCTAGTGCTTTCATAAGAAAAGAATTTTTAAAAGTTCAAACATCCTAGCTAAGTATAGGATGCCAACTATGCATCAAATTTAACACAAAATTAATTATGGTCATATCCAACACAAACAAATATTTCTTTAAACCAAGTAGAGTTGTAAGACAAATAGGATACAGGGGGAAAGTGTATAATCTTTCTAAACTAAGGTCAGCATAAAATAAAATGTAAATTAAAAACAAATAATTTAGAGCCTCTGCCCCAAAGAAAACATACAGATGGCCAAGAATCATACGAAAGATGCTCAGCATCACTAATTATTAGAGAAATGCAAATCAAAACTACATGAGGTATCACCTCACACCAGTTGGAATGGCCATTATCAAAAAATCTACAAACCATAAATGCTGGGGACAGTGTGGAGAACAGGGAATCCTCCTACACTTTGATGGGAGTGTAAATTGATACAGCCACTATAGAGAACAGTATGGAGATATCTTAAAAAACTGAAACAGGGCCACAGGATGATCCAACAATCCCACTGCTGGGCATATGCCCAGAAAAAAAAATTCAAAAAGATAAATGCACCCCAGTGTTCACTGCAGCACTATTTACGACAGCCAGGACATGACAGCAAGCTAAATGTGGATCAAGAGAAGAATGGATAAAGAAAAGGTGGTGTGTATATATAATTACTTAGTCACAAAAAAATAAAATAATGTGATTTGCAACAACATGGATGAACCTCGAGATTATCATACTGAGTGAAGTCAGACAGAGAAAGACAAATACTATATGATCTCACTTATATTTGGAATCTAAAAAAAACTGGTTTAAATCTACTTATTTACAGAGCAGATACAGAGCCACAGGTGTAGAAAAACAAAATTATGGTCACAAAGGAGGAAAGGGGGGAATAAATTAGGAGATTGGGGTTGACACATACATTGTGCATGTTTTCCCATCTTGTCTGACTCTTCACAGTCCCATGAACTATAGTCCACCAGGCTCATCTGTCCATGGAATTTTCCAAGCAAGGATACTGGAGGAGCTTGCCACTTTCTCCTCCAGTGGGTCTTCCCAACCAAGGGGTCAAACCAGTGTCTCTTGCATCTCCTGCATTGGCAGGTAGGTCATTTACCACTAGTGTCACGTGGGAAGCCCATATACCCACTACACAAATAAAACAGATGACTAATAAAACCTACTGTAGAGAAATGAACACTACTCAGCACTCTGCAATGACCTACACAGGAAAACAAGTTTTAAAAAGTGGATATATGTATAACTGGTTCACTTTACTTTATAGCAACATGGTATATCAACTATACTCCAATAAAGATTAATTAAAAAAAACAAATGATTCAGGTCAGTGGTCTAGGTCGAGAGAAGAAGTGTACTTACCCAGAGTTTTACATGCAAATAGGGCCATGGCACTTTGCAGTCTGTCTGGTCTGAGAGCCTGTACCACAAGAACCTTAAAATAAAGTGCAGAGTATTTTAAATAATAAAGTTCCCACAACAACTGTAACTGAACAATGATGCTAATTAATTTAAAAAATGCTTACCACAATATTTCCTATGCCAAAAACTGTCATAATAGGTCTATAAAAATACATTTCTTTAATAGCCAAAATATTACTAAAATCCATCAGATCTATTGCTGTTATTTAGTCTGTAAGTCGTGTCCAACTCTCGCTGCCTCTTGGACTGTAGCCCGCCAGGCTCCTCTGTCTATGGAATTTCTTAGGCAAGTATACTAGAGGGCCATTTCTTTCTCCAGGGGATCTTCCCAGCCCAGGAATCGAAACCACATCTTCTGCTTGGCAGGCAGGTTCCTTATCACTCAGCCACCCGGGAAACCCTCAGATCTATTATCAAAGGTAAACATCAGCATGTACTGGTCACAGTGCTAGCTGTCTTCAGAAGCTAGCAAAGGGCCCAATGACAAGTGAAAATTAGAGTCTGTAGCTGAGGCATTCCTGGTGACAGCAGTGCAGAGGCATAAGACTCCTAAATTTTTCAAATCACCAATTTTATGCTGAATCACGTTTATCTAGTTCTAGATGCTTAAGTTTTCAAAAGAAGTTTTTATTTTTTTTCTTTTTCTTAAACACACCTGAAGAAACAGAACTTCAAAAGGAGAAGACAAAGGGGACAGAACCACAACAACAGCACAGTGAAGAGAAAGGGCAAAGTGATAAAGAACCCGCCTGCCGACGCAGGAGATGCGGGTTTGATCCCTGGGAGAAGGAAATTGCAACCACTCGGGTATTCTTGCCTGGAGAAATCCATAAAAAGAAGAGACTGGCGGGCTGCCATCCATGGGGTTGCAAAGATTTGGACATGACTCAGCACTGAAGATGTGTACACACATAAACAGAAGGGTCATCTCCTGGAGCATCAACTCCCATGTCCTCTCCAACGCTAAGATTTGGTCTAGCCAACAGGGTACAAGCTCCCTGTTCCTCAGCATAAGGTCTTTCTTTTCCTTAGAACCCTGGGAAATGTGTGAAGAACCTGAACAATAAATATCTTAATCTCTCTATACAGATACTCTATTCCAAGATCCCCCTTGGGGCGGAGGCAGGGGGAGTAATAAAAGCTTGGTGGGAGATACGCTGCCCAGAAACACTGCCCGGGACTACCCTGTCTGGATAAGGTGGCAAGACCCGAGAAACCTTTCCCATGGACGTCCCAAGGTTAAGTGACACCCTGTGGGCAAAGCTTTTATTTAAATGGCTTCTGAACAATAAGAGAAACATTTCATACTTTTATGCGTTTAGATAATTTACCTGCTGAAATAAAGAAACTTTCTTTATAAGAATAGATGGAAACTCTTGCTCACACATTGAATTATGATAATAGGTACGCCACAAAGCTACATCTTCAAAGCACAGGGTCTGATAAAGACTGGGAAGAGCAATCTAAAAAATAAAAATAAATAAAAAATAAAAAGTGAGCAACAAACAAATATAAATACAGACATACAGACATACTAAATACATGCACATATATGCACACTAAAAAATGTAAGTGGAAATTCCTGATAGATATTATATTTTCTAAATGATGTTGGCTTATTCAATCATGTCTAAGTCAGAAATAGTATGGTACATATATCTAATCCAGAATTAAAAGCAAGTATTTCTGAAGTAATACGACATCAATTCTTGTACATTAACAAATCTTTTCTCTATGTAAAAACATGTGTACCTATCTCCACCTTGTGGAGAAAAGAATACTTTCACTAAAACCAAGTACAAATCTTAAACACTGCCACAAATAGAGTTCCATGTTAGATTGTAAAAACATGCCTAGTTACAACTTCAACTCTTTATTTTCTAAGTGACCATAAGTGACTATATCATTTTATGCCTTAGCTACTTCATCTGTGAAATGGGTAGCAATGTTCAAAATATCTAATGAGAAGATCCATTTTTAAATTCTGTGTAATACCTCAAACATAAGAAGGTGGGGAGGGGAAAGAAGAGAGGGGAAAAAAGAGTGGGGAAAAACCCACTATATTTGGAAAACCTATAACAAAGGCATGGACTGTGGTAATAGAATGCTCAAATTAAAATCACAGTTTCAAAACTTCCCAGCTACTTGATCTTAGGTAAATTATTTAACTTGTCTACACCTCAGCCTTCTCAAAAACAGGCATAATTATGACCTCCTGAATACATTATCATGATAATAAAGTAAGATAATACATCTGAAGCATTTAATACGATGTCTGGCATGTAACAAGTCCTCAAAAATATGTATGAAATTTAAGTGAAAATTCAGGTTCAATCATTTAGCAATTCACTGCATAGATTCTCAATTCTTATCCATAAAAAGAAAGTTAATACTATCTTCCTTTTAAGATTTGTGTGATAATTAAGTAGTTCATTTGAAAATGTTTTAATAAACTAAAATGACAATAAAACATTAATAAATATTATAAACATTCTCTGAAGAGGAAAGCTGCCTTTCCTCAATGTTTTGCACTTCTTTAGTTAACAAGAAATCAGTATGTGAAAAAAAAACTATATTTTTATAGGTTAATACAGTTAAGATTTTTCCCCAAGGATAACCTCTCAGTAGATCAATTGCTCAAACAATTTTAACTGTACCATATGATTAATATTAATTTTCCATTAGAAGCTCATGAAATAGTTCACAGGTCCTGCCCAATAATCCAGAAATACCTTCAAATTCTTACTATTTTTTATAATTATTGATTTTTTGCATTCTAGTAAATTGTTTAAAAAAAATGTTTCCTACCCTAGGCGAAGAGTTGAGTGTGAAAGATAATAAAAGGTGAACATAAGTGAGAGAAATAATTTGATTTTGAAACCTTTTCAACATAAGTATCATATTGTATTTTATTACTGATCCTAAATTACCCTATTAATAAGGTGTCCACATATCTTATTAGAGGACATTTCATTTACTTATCTTTCTATCCCCTATGGGTACAAAGCACAGAATCTTCACCAGGATGGAGATTCAATATGTTATACAGTGAATGAAAGATTCAATTAATTAATTATTCATTACAGGGCCAATCAGAATAATTCTTGGATATTCTTTTACCCATGGATTTTACGTCATTTTCACAGAAATATCAACACCGAGTATGAAGCAGTAGAATATAAAAATATAAACAGAAATTGCAACTATTAAAAAGTTAAATATCCTCCAAAGTAAGAATGGAATACCTTTAATGTTGCCACTGCCCAGCTTCTTTCCTGATCTATCCAAGATGGAAGTTGATCACGTATTCTTTGTTGAGAGTCCTTTTTAATAAGAGCAATTATTTCCCTTAGTACATTTGGTAAAATTCACACTTTAAAAAAATTTTTTTAAATTGACCAGTTAATTTTATGAACACTATTTTGTTTTGTAAAAAGAACCTCACTCTATGTATTTTTTATTTGTGTCTTTTTTACAAATCAATATGATAAAATTCTACATAAGGTATAGATAATGATTTAGAAAAATGTAACATTCATTTTCATAATGTTTATTCCTTTGTAAAACTTCAGAAAAATTCAAATGTAATATGAAATTACCATAAAACTGCATTATTTTTTATTATATTTTGCATTTCCAACATAATCTAGGTTTTCCATTACAGTTTGGATAGCATGCTTTGAAGAATAATTTTATCCATTACCTGTCGAGAAAACTACTGGAAAAAAAATCTAACTTGAATAAAGCTTCAAAAGATAAGTGAAGTACTTTTTAATTTCACTTATTTAAGAAAATTTTCCTAGCTATACTACAAGATTTGATTTTCTTAGAGTTCCAAAATACATATGCTGAAAAAAGAAACCATATTAATTTCTTATGTTTAATTAAATATTCTCAAAAAAAATGTCCTCAAGGACAAAAAAAATATATCAGTCCATTTTACATTAGGGCAATAGAGGAAAAGACATGTTCCTCTAATTAAAATATAATTTCAACAGTAAGTTAAAACTACTCTGAAGCAAATTATATTTCATGAAGGCAAAACCAGAATTACTTTCCCTAAGAGTGAAATAATAATTTTAATTACTCTAACTTACAACTTTCCGCAACATGTCTCCAACAACCACACCTGTAAATGTATCCCATTCCTATTTAATAAAAATAGGAGAAACACACAAAAGATAAATAGTCTAACCATTTAACAAATCTTTTAAAATTTCCCCATAAGACAGCTTACAATTCAGCTTTCTAAAAAAACATGGAGGAAAAAACTCCTTTCATATCTTCCCAACTCCTAATACATTAACATCATAACAGTGAGTTCATGTACCATATCAACATAAAACATTATGTTGGTACTATACCAACATTAAAATGAAATATATTAGAATAATTTTAAGAAAAAAATATAACCATATTAAACACTTGTGAGTCTCAACATCTAAACATTAAAATGTCTATTCAAATAATTAGCATTTGTCATTATCTTTAATTTGTCCTACTACATGCTATTCTTTACTAGTATATAAGCAGTAAGACGCATCAAAAGTTTAAAAATTGTGTATACTGGGAAAAATAGAGAAAAGTCCCACCATGAACTTATCTTTTCCAATGTATAGGGAGAAGATGGCCACTGATACTCTTTTTTTCCCTAATTAACTCATGGAATCAAAATTGAGCAAGTGTTACAGAATCTAGAGCTCTTTGAAAACCTATGTCTTCACTCTGGGTTACCCGATCAGATAATTATGGGCACTACTATATTATGTAACACATTGGCCAGCATAAACATAATAAAATTTGAGTGCAATATGGAAAAACTACCAAAGCAACATACTGCCTACCTCTACTCACTCTTCCTATTGGAGTTATACAGTCACAAATAAATAAAATACAAATTATTACTACTATTTTATGTGAGTCAAGGAAAAATGTTCTCTTTTCCCAATGATAATTTATTTATACTTCAAGAGGAAAAACTAGGGAAAATTAAGTCTCATATGACAGTTTATTGATCATGATGAAAAGTATTATACAGGAAGAGGGAACTGCATCAAAGTAAATGGTATAAATAAAAGTAGCCAAGTTAAACTTAGGAGAAATTTATACAAGTCAACCAGAGTGTTTGGAGTTAGAAAGAAATAGAGAGAGAACAGTCATATAGAATGGCACGTATTCAAATGAGGGGAACCCAGAGCATAGTTAAAATCAGATCATAGACAGTTAAAGGTTACTAGGTCACTAGGTCAAAGTGCACTGTCCATATACTATTCCTTGCCACTCTGGCTACTGCAAGCCCACTTTAATGAAAATGGCAGAATAATGAGGAAAATCACCTACAAAGAATTTTTTTAACATTAGAAGTAGATCAGAGATGGATGACTTAGCCCTATCTTAAAGGACATTTCTTTCAAGTCTGAGAGTGGGTTATATGGCAGATCAGAAATGAATACATAAACTAAACAAAAGAAGATAAATTATACATCAAAAGATTAATATAAATCTTCAGACTCAAGAAGGAGGTTTCTGAGAACGACCCACTCTTGTTTCACATGCTGATTCTAAGCATGCCAATGTAAATAATGAATAATGTACTGGTATACTCGTATAGCTTCATATTTTTATATTTATCAGCCCCAGTGCTTAGATGAGGAAAATAAGGCTGATTCTTCTGGTGTCCTGGAAAAGTACACTTGTGTTCAGAAAAATCTTGGTAGGATGGTTAATTAGAGTTCTTTCCCTGCCTTATCATCCTTCAGAATATCTGGCTCAACCACAGGAGAGTAAAACTGGAAATCAGCATCATACACTAAATTTCTAAGTAAAAAATGAATAGGTTGATATGGAATTTCTAGCCTTAAGCAATTTCTAATCTAACCACAAGTCCACCTGTTACCAAATTTCTATGGAACTCTTAATATTTTCCTCCTATTCTTCCACTTACATTTTCTTGAAAAAGTTCAGGATGCAATCCTCGAATGAAATGCAAAGCAAACATCAACTGATCAGCCTGAAAAGAATAACAGGTATTATTTTGCTTTTTCTAAATGTCTGGTTCTGGAAAAGCATAGTCTTTAAATTCAGGCTCATAAATTCTATACTCTATTGTCTAAAAATCTACTTTTATCAATATAAAAATGACCATTCAGATGGCATCTACCTAGCACAATGCTTCTAAGTTGGCAGTGTAAGTATAGAGAGAGACTTCATATTTAGAAATAGTGCTAAGGAATAATCAGTGTATATATCTCATTTAAAAAAACAAATAACAACAACAAAAAACAGATTAACTAGATGAAATCCAACTGTGAGGTTCAGATTAGACATTATTAAACCAGATCAACCTCTTGCATTAGTAATCTTCAATTTCTCATTGTGTATGTTATATGCTCATGAACATCCTATATGCCCATAAATCAAGAAACTGTATTTCTAGAAATTTGTGCAAAGAGATTACAAATGTACTGTAGATAAGAAATGAGAGTATTCATTGCAAGGCTTTTATAGTGGAGGGAAAACGGAAACAACATGAATGTTCAAAAGTCTATCATGAATAATAGTTAAATCGAAGTATATAGCATACTTCATATTGTTTATTTAAACAAATATTTTAATATAAACAGACATGCGTATATATCTGCAAAATAAATTAGAAATAGATAATAAAGTTTTTTATCAGTGACTTATTTTTGAGATTACAGGTTATTTTTGTTTCCTAATTTGATGTATTTTTAAAATTTTATAAAATAAGCTTCTGTCATTTCTGTCCAAAAAAGCAATGAGTTTACCAGTATAAACAAAACCATCTGCTAAAGCACCATCTTTCCTACAGAATTCTAATATAAACTTTATTTAGCTTTTTCCATATTATAAATCATACTTTATTCATATCTAATATTACAGGTGTGTATGATTATAAACCTACAGATAAATAGAAGGATATTATGATACAATATATATAAAAGATACATTCAACAACAACAAAAATATACACTCTCCTATAAACATTACCAGCAAGTAATCTCCTTGCCTGCAAGAAAACTATCCTTCTGTTGGAAAGAGATAAGCCAATCATCAAGGTGGCCCAATGTCAAGATACCATGCCACAGATAATGGTACAAGAGATGCCATATGATCTAGGCCAGGTCAACCAGGATATAATCTATGATTTTTCAACTGGGAGATGGCAGAAGAATGCTGTTTATGGCAGCAATCTGGGTACCTAGCTGTACTAATGAATCCCTTTTGCCATAAGAATTTAACAATGATGTTATAAAGAGGAATAACAATAATTCAAGAATAAGCTTAAAAATATAGTTTGCTGACAGAGAGAGAACACATTATTTCCAATGATACAGAAGCAAAATCAAGAATGAATTTAATCAAGCTTAAGAACTTTCTGAATACTTGTTTTAAAAAAAAAAACTGTCAATAACCAGGGTTTAAAAATATTTTGTACCTACTATATCCTTGGATCTACACAGCTTATGAGTCAGAAAATTTGGGTGTTTTACTTTAAGTTAAATTTATATCAGTTTGCTTGGGATCTGTTACAAAATAATTTAATATCAAGATAATATATAATAAGCAAAATTTCAACTGATCATCTACATAATTAACCAGTTGAAAGAAAAACAGTAAGAAAAGTAGACCACTGGCTGATAGCACCATGGCAGCACACACACTCTCTAGTAAATATTCAAAAAGAGAATATTAGAATAGGATTAATACAATATGAGGGAATCTCAAAGTTTACTTTACAGCTGATTAAAAAAATTCACATTTCCAGATATAATGGTTTGTTTTAAAGACATCCTATTACCAAGACGTCTCTGGCATCATGAAAAATGTGTTTGAATTCTAGCTACAACACCTACTACATCTGAGCACCCTAGAGAAAGGTTAGATCTGTATATCTTCATTTCCTCCCTTATAAAACAGAACTGTTGAAGGAATTAATTAACAATATGTTAAGGGACTTAGTGCCTGGAACACTGTAAATTTTAAAAGGCGATAGGTAAAAAGTATCTGCTTTACAGTAAAAAGATATACTACATAATACTGGAAAGGAAATTTATTTCAAAAATAATTCATAAACCCATAAATCTCAGAGACTAACAAGAAGTAGAAAGTATTATTCATTCATTTGACTTATACTTTATAATATTCATTTCTTTCAAATATGTTTAATGAATAGATGCTACCATATGAAGAAAAGTCTTGTTTTAATCTCAAAGAAGTTGATACAAGATAGATCTTAGGCACTTACAAGTGCCTAAGTTTGTGCCTGAACCTAAATCATACATTTTAATAAAGCAGTCCATGCACATTCACCTATACTTCCAGAAATTCTAAAGTGTTATATATAATACTAAAAGTTTTTAAGTTATCAAAGCAGAAGTATCTAAATTATCAAGAGTCATTTAATAGCCACAGGTTATATAGTTTCTAAACATGCAACTAGAGAATTTCCACATTTTATTTTATTTAAGAAAATCATTTTTATAGGAAAAATGCAATTCAAATTAAATGATATATAACATAAATACATAACATAAAATAACATAAAATAAATATATAACATAAACATAACATGACATGCTATTAATATTCAAAAATCAAAGAACTAGCAAATTCATTTGAAGAAACAGACTAGGTAAGCTGCATAAGCACAAGCTGAAGAAGCACTTTCCTTGAAAAACCTTCTATTCATTCATCACGAGACAGTCTTCCTATACTATTTCAGATCTTGTAGACATACTTCCATGAGGACAGGGAAACATCAAAATTCATACGGTCTCCCAAAATTTCCTTAAACTCTTCCATACTCTTGCCCAATACAGCTGGAAATTATTTAACATTCCTACAAATTCCATTATTTTGTATCTATTCCAAGCAATAAACTGTGATGAAGAAATGATGTGTAAAGGTACTAACTTGGACACAGTTTTGCTATAATCATCATAAGTTTGGGGGAGTCAAATGTGCTGCTTATCCTATAATGGTCTAAAGTACTTAGGTTACTAAAATAAACACTTTTGACCTCTTGAAGAAAAAAAAAAAAAGAAAGATACAGCAAATAATCTAAACTGAAAGTACTAGACAATTTTCTCCACGTGGCTTATACTTTATTAAAATTCTAAATTTTCTACTACAAGTCAATCATGTTTCTGTTCCAGGTCAAAATGCTTTCAATTCACTGTGATATGAATACTAACAATCCTCTATTTCAAGAGTATATTGTTGTCACATTACTGTCACTAACACAACAGCAAAATGAGCATGAGAGAAGCTCTGGCACTCAGTCTAATGCGATGCCGACTGCTAAAAACCCCAAAACTTTCACTCGAATATGAAACTGTTTCCATCCTGAGTAAGCTTAGAGTGCGAAATCTTGAGAATATTTTACTACCTCATTTTTGTAATTGCTGTGCTTTCTGCATTTTTATTCACCACTGAAACTATGGAATGCTGAATTCACTATGAATAGATTTAATATTATTCATATAAAAATAAGGATTTTACAAAACAGATATTCCATCATCAATTAAAAACTTGTCTTAAGAATTACAAACTACAGCCCTTTTAAAAATAATTTCAACTGCTCACAACAAAAAGTATTACTCAAGACAGCTAATGAAAAATTCCAGTTGGGTACTAAGTGTTATGGATAGTAAGCCTATATCCCCTTTTGTAGTGCAACAAAATGCTGGCTTTAAATCATGTTGGTACTGAAAAGCTTACTGTATCACTCTCTAATTACATTATTAAAATATAACAAAAATGCTCAGATCTCATCAGTAAATATAAGGAATAACTAAAAATAAAATAAGAACGTATATTCCCTGGATTACAGCTACACCCAGGAGGACTTGCTGGGCCCGGCGCCCAGGGCTGCTGCGGGCGCTGGCCTCTGCCCCTCAAGTGCTCTCTAGCTCTTTCACACTCGCTGCTGGGGTCAGACACTACAGCGTGCAGGGCAGTACCAGCAGCAATCAAGCAGCTCCATGTTTCACTGTGCCGCCTGCGGTCACCACTCTAACCACCCCCAGGCCACCCCAGGGCCCCCGGCAGCCTGAGCTCCCCGGAGCACTGCAGCAAGGCCTCTGGCAGAAGCAAGAGAAACAAGAGCGGCCAGAGCAGGAAAACTCAATGCACATCGACCACTGAAAAGCCAGTGTGCAAGCACAAACTTTCAGACCAGCCCTGCTGGACATGAAACTGCACTGCATGTGGCTCTGGTTCTGAGATGAATCACTAAGTGAATGAGGATGGCAGAGTCTCTGGGAAAAGTCCTTCTGCTTAGGGATGAAGAGAGGTGAGACCGGAGAACACAAGTTCAGGGTATTCCTGAACTTGGCCGGCGGAAAGGGAGGGGAGAGGGCTAAGGGCGGAAGGGGGACAGAACGGGCATTTTAAAACATACGTTGGAGAAAAGGGAACACTCTTGCATTGCTGGTGAGAATGTAAACTGATACAGCCACTATGGAAGATGGTATGGAGATTCCTTAAAAAGCTAGGAATAACATGGAAGCTTGCATTACCATATGTAACATAGACAGCCCACGGGAATTTGCTGTCTGGCTCAGGAAACTCAAACAGGGGCTGTATCAACCTAGAGGGGTGGATGGGGAGGGAGGTGGGAGGGAGGTTCAAAAGGGAGGGGAGATATGTATACCTGTGGCTGATTCACATTGAGGTTTGACAGAAAACAGCAAAATTCTGTAAAGCAATTATCTTTCAATTAAAAAAAAAAGAAAAAGAAAAGAGATAACAAATGCTGGCAAGGAAAAAAAAAAGGTAGAAATAAGACTACATGACCCAGCAACCCCACTCCTACATATATACTCTGAGGAAATCAAAACTAAAAAAGGCAGATGCACCCCAATGTTCATTGCAGCACTATTTACAATAGTTAGAACAAGGAAGCAACTAGATGTCCATTGACAGATGAATGGATAAAGAAGATGTGGTATATATATACAATGGAATACTACTCAATCATGAAAAGAACACACTTAAATCTGTTCTAATGAAGTGGATGAACCTACAGTCTATCACACAGAATGAAGTAAGTCAGAAAGGGAAATATAAATATCATTTACTGACATTTACTGATATATATGGAATCTAAAAAGATGGCACTGATGAACTTATTTTCAGGGCAGCAGTGGAAAAACAGACATAGAGAACAGACCTATGGACATAGGGAGGAGGAGAGGGGCAGAAGGGGAGCTGTATGGAGAGAGTAATACAGACACTCACAATACCATAGGTAAAATAGATAACCAATGGGAATGTCTATATGACTCAGGAAGCTCGAACAGGGGCTCTGCGGCAGGCTGAAGGGTGGGATGGGGAGCGAGACGGGAGGGACAGATGGAAGGGAGGTCCAGGAAGTACATGGGGGTCCCCATGCCTAACTCCTGTTGATATATGACAGAAAACCACAAATTTCTGTAATGCAATTATCCTTCAATTAAAAAATTAAAAAAAAAAAACACATTGACAACATGCACGAACCTGGAAAACATTATGCTAAGTGAATAAAGCAGTTACAAAGCACAAATACGTACATGACTCAACTTCTACGAGGTACCAAGAGCAGTCAGATTCATAGAGAGACAAAGCAGGCGGTGGTTGCCAGGGGCTGGGGGATGGGCAATTGTTTATTGGGTAGAGAGTTCCAGTTTAAGACAAAAAGCTAATCATACAAATTAAATAACATAGAGATTAAAAATAAATCAATGATTAAAAATAAAATATTAAAAGAGCAATTAAAGGAAACATTCTATAAAGCAAAACTTATTCTAAAAACACAAATAGGCAAATATAGCAAGTAAGGAAGGTAAAAATAAACAACTTTAAAAATAAAGAGAAGAAAGGAAAATAAGATATTATTTATAAACCACAAAACTAAAAACAATGGTAATATCCAGAGTTGACAAAAATACAAAGAAGAAGGTATCTTTACTCTTATCAGTAGGAGTATTAACTGGTAAACAAAAGGTGGTGTAGTGGTAAAGAATCTGCCTACAAAGCAGGAGACTTCAGGAGATGTGGATCCGATCCCGGGGTCAGGAAGATTCTCTGGAGAAGGAACTGGCAGGCAATCCATGCCAGTATTCTTGCCTGGAAAATTCCATGGACAGAGGAGCCTGGTGGGCTACAAAGTCCTCGGGGTTACAAAGAGTCAGACATGACTGCGTGACTGAGCACACACAAAAACCTTTTAGAAGGGTATTTATTTAATGCCCAACAAAATTTCAAAAGTTTAGATCCTTACACCTCTGTTGAATACCTAAAGACTGGTTGAGCAATTACCACACACTGGGTGAAAGAGAATAAAACCACATCAAAGTGGGAGAGACTGGAACAATCCTGTGATAAAACCCAGCCCTGGAACAGTGACCCAAAATCAGGAGGAAAATTCAAAACCCAGACCTCTTCTTGAGGAATGAAGGGTATGACCCCATACTAGGTATCTCAGCTTTAAAGACCTACAATGTGGTCCACTGGAAAAGGAATGGCAGACCACTTCAGTATTCTTGCCTTGAGAACCCCATGAACAGTATGAGAAGGCAAAATGATAGGATACTGAAAGAGGAACTCCCCATGTCGGTAGGTGCCCAATACGCTACTGGAGATCAGTGGAGAAATAACTCCAGAAAGAATGAAGGGATGGAGCCAAAGAAAAAACAATACCCAGTTGTGTATGGGACTGGTGATAGAAGCAAGGTCCGATACTGTAAACAGCAATATTGCATAGGAACCTGGAATGTTAGGTCCATGAATCAAGGCAAATTGGAAGTGGTGAAACAGGAGATGGCAAGAGTGAATGTCAACATTCTAGGAATCAGCGAACTAAAATGGACTGGAATGAGTGAATTTAACTCAGATGACCACTATATCTATGACTGTGGGCAGGAATCCCTTAGAAGAAATGGAGTAGCCATCACAGTCAACAAAAGAGTCCAAAATGCACTACTTGGATGCAATCTCAAAAGTGACAGAATGATCTCAGTTCGTTTCCAAGGCAAACCATTCAATATCACGGTAATCCAAGCGTATGCCCCAACCAGTAACGCTGAAGAAGCTGAAGTTGAATGGTTCTACGAATAGCTACAAGACCTTTTAGAACTAACACCCAGAAAAGATGTCCTTTTCATTATAGGGGACTGGAATGCAAAAGTAGGAAGTCAAGAAACACCTGGAGTAACAGGCAAATTTGGCCTTGGAGTACAGAATGAAGCAGGGCAAAGGCTAATAGAGTTCTGCCAAGAGAACACACTGGTCATAGCAAACACCCTCTTCCAACAACACAAGAGAAGACTCTACACATGGACATCACCAGATGGTCAACAACAAAATGAGATTGATTATATTCTTTGCAGACAAAGATGGAGAAGCTCTATACAGTCAGCAAAAACAAAACCGGGAGTTGACTGTGGCTCAGATCATGAACTCCTTATTGCCAAATTCAGACTTAAACTGAAGAAAGTAGGGATAACCACTAGATCATTCAGGTATGACCTAAATCAAATCCCTTATGACTATACAGTGGAACTGAGAAATAGATTTAAGGGACTAGATCTGATAGAGAGCCTGATGAACTATGGACAGAGGTTCGTGACACTGTACAGGAGACAGGGATCAAGACCATCCCCATGGAAAAAAAATGCAAAAAGGCAAAATGGTTGTCTGAGGAGGCCTTACAAATAGCTGTGAAATGCAGAGAAGCGAAAAGCAAAGGAGAAAAGGAAAGATATTTCCATTTGAATGTAGCATTCCAAAGAATAGCCAGGAGAGATAAGAAAGGCTTCCTCAGTGATCAATGCAAAGAAATAGAGGAAAACAACAGAACGGGAAAGACTAGAGATCTCTTCAAGAAAATTAGAGATACCAAGGGAACATTTCATGCAAAAATGGGCTCAATAAAGAACAGAAATGGTATGGACCTAACAGAAGCAGAAGATATTAAGAAGAGGTGGCAAGAATACCCAGAAAAACTGTACAAAAAAGATCTTCACAACCCAGATAATCACAATGGTGAGATCACTAACCTAGAGCCAGACATTCTAGAATGTGAAGTCAAGTGGGCCTTAGCAAGCATCACTAGGAACAAAGCTAGTGGATGTGATGGAATTCCAGATGAGCTATTTCAAATCCTGAAAGATGATGCTGTGAAAGTGCCACACTCAACATGCCTGCAAATTTGGAAAACTCAGCAGTGGCCACAGGACTGGAAAAGGTCAGTTTTCATTCCAATCCCAAAGAAAGGCAATAATGCCAAAGAATGCTCAAACTACCGCACAATTGCACTCATCTCACATGCTAGTAAGGTAATGCTCACAATTCTTCAAGCCAGGCTTCAGCAATACATGAACCGAGAACTTGCAGATTTTCAAGCTGGATTTAGAAAAGGCAGAGGAACCAGAGATCAAATTGCCAATATCCGCTGGATTATCAAAAAAAGCAAGAGAGTTCCAGAAAAACATCTATTTCTGCTTTATTGACTACACCAAAGCCTTCGACTGTGGATCACAATAAACTGGAAAATTCTGAAGGAGATGGGAATACCAGATCACCTGCCTTGACTCTTGAGAAACCTGTATGCAGGTCAGAAAGCAACAGTTAGACCTGGACATGGAACAACAGACTGGTTTCAAATAGGAAAAGGAGTACGTCAAGGCTGGAAATTGTCACCCTGCTTATTTAGCTTCTATACAGAGTATATCATGAGAAACACTGTTCTGGAAGAAGCACAAGCTGGAATCAAGATTGCCGGGAGAAATATCAATAACCTCAGATGTGCAGATGACACCACCCTTATGGCAGAAAGTGAAGAAGAACTAAAAAGCCTCTTGATGAAAGTGAAAGAAAAGAGTGAAAGAGTTGGCTTAAAGGTTAACATTCAGAAAACTAAGATCATGGCATCTGGTTCCATCACTTCATGGGAAATAGATGGGGAGACAGTGGAAACAGTTTCAGACTTTATTTTTTTGGGCTCCAAAATCACTGCAGATGGTGACTGCAGCCATGAAATTAAAAGACGCTTACTCCTTGGACGGAAAGTTATGACCAACCTAGACAGCATATTAAAAAGCAGAGACATTACTTTGCCAGCAAACATCTGTCTGGTCAAGGCTATTGTTTTTCCAGTAGTCATGTATGGATATGAGAGTTGGACTGTGAAGAAAGCTGAGCACCAAAAAATTGATGCTTTTGAACTATGGTGTTGGAGAAGACTCTTGAGAGTCCCTTGGACTGCAAGGAGATCCAAACAGTCCATCCTGAAGGATCAGTCCTGGATGTTTACTAGAAGGACTGATGCTGCAGCTGAAACTCCAGTACTTTGGCCACCTCATGCAAAGAGTTGACTCGTTGGAAAAGCCCCTGATGCTGGGAGGGATTGGGGGTGGGTGGAGAAGGGGACGACAGAGGATGAGATGGCTGGATGGCATTACCGACACGATGGGCATGAGTTTGAGTAAACTCCGGGAGTTTGTGATGGACAGGAAGGCCTGGCATACTGCGATTCATGGGGTCGCAAAGAGTCGGACACGACTGAGCGACTGAAATGAACTGAACTGAACTGAAGTGAACCTGAGTAACAAGCTCCCAAAATATCTAGCTTTGAAAATCAACTGGGCTTACAACACGATATCCACAAGACTGTAATCCTCTGCTCAAAAAAGGCCCCCATGCAGGAACTGGCCTTTCCCAGGGCTCAGCTGAGAAGCAGTGACAGAGCTCAGATTTTAAGCCAAAGAGCTCCCCTTGGGTAGATTAAAGCGCTGCCGTGAGATGCGGGCATCTAATTTAACAGCATGTCAAACAGCCTGCCAGAACACTCTCGACACAGAGAATGGTGGGCACCATCTAACCCTCTCCCTCTGCCAGTCAACAGGCGCCATCACTGTCTTCCCTGTCTCCGGTGGGGCCATCTCTCCACAGCTCCGCCTCGCTGCCGGCACCAGGCGCCATGTTTGCACTCTCCCTCCTCTGTGCTCTAGCCAGCGGGCGCCATCTTCCTCCGTTTTCTCCTTTTCTGGTGAACGCCATTTTTATGCTTCCCTGCTGCAGCCCTACAGCCAGCGAGCAACAGAGTGCTATTTTCCCTCTGCCAGGCTCCAGGGCACCAGGGTATCGCTCAGAAGTGAGCTTTACATATTTCTGGAGCCCTGATTTTTAGAGCTACAGCCAAGGGGACACCCCTTGATCATCTGGCTCTGGAAGCCAGGAGAGCTTGCATTCCTGGGTCCTGTGGGACAGTAATAGAGAATTTTTGACAGGCTCTCAAACTCACTCCCATCTTTCTGTGAAAGAAGCCTATTTGCTTTTACTGGAGCTCTGGTCTGAGAGGCAGGTTTAGGCTTGGCACACACCTAGGGGCTACAGAACTTTCTTAGGGATCGGGGTTGGTGAAGGCCACATCTGCCCCCTTCTGTTCACCGGTATCTCCCAGAAAAGACCTTAGACACGTGTCTGAAAGTGAAAGAAAGTGAAGTTGCTCAGTCATGACCGACTCTTTGCAACACCATGGACTGTAGCCCTCCAGGCTCCGCCATCCATGGAATTTTCCAGGCAAGAATACTGAAGTGGGTTGCCATTTCCTACTCCAGGGATTCTTTCCGATCCAGGGATCAAACACAGCTCTCCCCCATTGCAGCCAGATGCTTTACCACCTGAGCCCCCAGGGAAGCCCATACACTTGTCTAGAGCCTCTGTTCTTACAACTTCCACTCAGAAGATCACCTGGCTCCAGTGCTTGCAATCCCATAGGACTGTATATATTTTCATACTTCAGAATCTGCTCCTTAGGCATGTGGCTTCAAATCATCCTGAATCTACTGCTCACTAAGATTTTCCTCTACAGGATACTGACAGGTCACAACACACCCTCAACTATCAGTTCAGTTCAGTTGCTCAGTAACGTCCAACTCTTTGTGACCCCATGAACCGCAGCATGCCAGGCCTCCCTGTCCATCACAAACTCCCGGAGTCCACCCAAACTCATGTCCATTGAGTCAGTGATGCCATCCAGCCATCTCATCTTCTGTTGTCCCCTTCTCCTCCTGCCCTTGATCTTTCCCAGCATCAGGGTCTTTCCAATGAGTCAGCTCTTCACATCAGGTGGCCACAGTACTGGAGTTTCAGCTTCAACATCAGTCCTTTCAATGAACACCCAGGACTGATCTCCTTTAGGAGGGACTGATTGGATCTCTTTGCAGTCCAATGGATACTTAAGAGTCTTCTCCAACACCACAGTTCAAAAGCATCAATTCTTCTGTGCTCAGCTTTCTTTATAGTCCAACTCTCACATCCATACATGACCAATGGAAAAACCATAGCCATGACTAGATGAACCTTTGTTGGCAAAGTAATGTCTCTGCTTTTTAATATGCTATCTAGGTTGGTCATAACTTTCCTTCCAAGGAGTAAGCGTCTTTTAATTTCATGGCTGCCATCACCATCTGCAGTGATTTTGGAGCCCAGAAATATAAAGTCAGCCACTGTTTCCACTGTTTCCCCATTTATTTGCCATGAAGTGATGGGACCAGATGCCATGATCTTAGTTTTCTGAATGTTGAGCTTTAAGCCAACTTTTTCACTCTCCTCTTTCACTTTCATCAAGAGGCTTTTTAGTTCTTCTTCACTTTCTGCCATAAGGGTGGTGTCATCTGCACATCTGAGGTTATTGATATTTCTCCCGGCAATCTTGATTCCAGCTTATGCTTCCGCCAGCCCAGTGTTTCTCATGATGTACTCTGCATACAAGTTTAATAAGCAGGGTGACAATATACAGCCTTGACTAATATACAGCCTTGAGCTAATAAAAATATAGTAGGCTGCTTGGACAACCACAAAGGTATAAAAGGCAACCCAGACTTAGGGTAGGAGTCAATGATTGATAGGTTCAACAACCAGCACACTGGTCTAGCAAGCACCATTGTGGAGTCCTTCCTCTGGTGGCCCAGTGGTAGAAGGAGCTGGGGAGGCACTTCCCTGGTGGCTCAGATGATAAAGTGTCTGCCTATAATGCAGAAGACCCAGATTCAATCCCTAGGTTTGAAAGATCCTCTGGAGAAGGAAATGGCAACCCACTCCAGTACTCCTGCCTGGAAAATCCTATGGACAGAAGAGCCTGGTGAGTTATATAGTCTGTGTGGTCACAAAGAGTCAGACATGAGTAAGCAACTTCACTTTCACTTTCCTCTAGCCTAGTAATGTCAAGGGCTTACCCAACCATCATCAGTGGACAGCACCAGAGCCAGTAGCCCCCAGCCAGCCAACCCAGAACCCGACTCTGCACACCAGCAGGCCAATACCAGCCCCAGCCTCCCCAGCTCCTACCAATGGGCTGGCATCCCCCAGAATCTGGCCCTGTCTTTCAGCAGGCCAGCAACAGTCCCAGGACCATCAGGTCATGTGCCCAGCCATGCTGGGACCCAGGCCCAACCACCAGGGCCTGGCAGTCAACACTTGAGGTAGGGCCCAGAGGCCAACTAGGCCAAGGAACAGCCTCGGTGACTAATACAACCACAGTAGTTGGCCCCTAGACAACAGAAGGGTCTACACAGCCCACACAGGAGACAACCTTGGAGCATATAGCTCTAGTAAGCAGAAGGGAGTATGCTGCTGAGAGTCATGAGACCTTCCCCATGTAACCCATTCTACAAGACCAGAAAACATACTTGACCTACATAGTTCACAGAAATAAAAATAGAGAATTCAGCATAATGAGGAGACAGGGAATATATTTGAAATAAACAAAAAGACAAAACCCTAGAAGAAGAACTAAGCAAAGTAGAGATAAACAATCTATCCAGTAGTGTTCAAGTTAAATGATAATGAATCAGCTCAGTTCAGTTCAGTAGCTCAGTCATGTGTGACTCTTTGCAACCCCATGGACTGTACCATGCCAGGTTTCCCCATCCATCACCAACTCCCAGACCTTGTTCAAACTCATGTCAATTGAGTCAGTGATGCCATCCAACCAACTCATCCTCTGTCATCCCCTTCTCCTCCCGCCTTCAATCTTTCCCAGCATCTGGGTCTTTTCCATGGAGTCAGTTCTTTGCATCAGGTGGCCAAAGTATTGGAGTTTCAACTTCAGCATCAGTCCTTCCAATGAATATTCAAGACTGATTTCTTTAGGATGGACTGGTTGGATCTCTTTGCAGTCTAAGGGACTCTCAGGAATCTTCTCCAACACCACAGTTCAAAAGCATCAATTCTTCTGTGCTCAAGCTTTCTTTATAGTCCAAATATCACATCAATACATGACTACTGGAAAAACCATAGCTTTGACTAGATGAACCTTTGTTGGCAAAGTAATGTCTCTGTTTCTTAATATGCTGTCTCAATTCAGTTCAGTTCACTCAGTCGTGTCCGACTCTTTGCAACCCCACGAACCACAGCACACCAGGCCTCCCCATCCATCACCAACTCCCAGACCTTGCTCAAACTCATGTCAATTGAGTCGGTGATGCCATCCAACCATCTCATCCTGTCGTCCCCTTCTCCCCCCACCTTCAATCTTTCCCAGCATCTAGGTCTTTTCCAGTGAGTCAGTCCTTCGCATCAGGTGGCCAAAGTATTAGATTTTCAACTTCAGCATCAGTCCTTCCAATGAATAGTCAGGACTGATTTTCTTTACAATTGATTGGCTGGATCTCCTTGCAGTCCAAGGGACTCTCAGGAGCCTTCTTCAATACCACAGTTCAAAAGCATCAATTCTTCAGTGCTTAGCTTTCTTTACAGTCCAACTCTCACATCTATATATAACTACTGGAAAAACCATAGCTCTGACTATAGGAGCTTTGTCGGCAAAATGATGTTTTTTAACACACTGTCTAGCTTGTCATAGCTTTTCTTCCAAGGAGGAAACATCCTTTAATTTCACGGCTACAGTTACCATCCAAATTGATTTTGGGGCCCAAGAAAATGAAATGTGACACTGTTCCCACTTTTTCACCATCTATTTGCCATGAAGTGATAGGACCAGATGCCATCATCTTCATTTTTTTAATGTTGAGTTCAAAGCCAGCTTTTTCACTCTCCTCTTTCACCTTAATCAAGAGGCTGTTTAGTTCCTCTTCACTTTCTGCCATTATATGCTGCCTACAAGAGACTCACTTAAGAACAAAAGACAAATGGACTACATTGAGGAGATAGAATATCTACTCCATGAAAATGAAAAGAAAGCTGAGCTATCTTTAAAACATAATTTCTCAGACTTTAAAATAAAGACTGTAACAAGAGACATAAAGAGACATTGTGTGTGCATGCTAATTAGCCTCTTCAGTCATGTCCAGCTCTTCATGATGCTATGGACTGTAGCCCACCAGGCTCCTCAGTCCATGGGATTCTCCAGGCAAAAATACTGGAGTAGGTTACCATGTTCTCCTCCAGGGGATATTCCCAACCCAAGGATCAAACCCGCATCTCTTATGTCTCCTGCATAGCAGGTAAGTTCTATACCACTAGTACCACCATAATGATAAAGGGATCAATTTGATGAGCAGACATAACAACTGTAAATTGTTATTTAAAAAATGGACAGATGATGTAGACATTTTTCCAAAGAAGACAAACAAATGATCAACAGACACATGAAAAGATGTTCAACATCACTAACCACTGAGCAAAAACTAATTAAAACCTCAAAGAGATACTACCTGACATCTGTCCAGAATGGCTATGATCAAAAAGACAACAAATAACAAGGGTTCACAAAGATGTGGAGAAAACAGAACCCACACTGTTGGTAGGATTGTAAATTAGTACAGCCACTATGGAAAACAGTATGGAGGCTCTTCAAAAGCTAAAAAATAGAACTGTCATAGGATAGTACAATTGCACTTTGAGGGTATTTTTCCAAAAAAAATAAAAACACTAATTTTAAAAGATATATGCTTCTCTATGCTCACTGCATCATTATTTACAATAGCCAAGACATGGAAGCATCCTAAGTATCCATCCAAAGAGGAATGGATCAAGATGTGTTGTGTATATATATATATGTGGGAGGGGGGGCACATGCTCAGTCATGTCCAATTCTTTGCAACTCCATGGACTGTAGCCCACCAGGCTCTTCTGTCCATGGAAATTTCCCGGCCAAGAATACTGGAGCAGCTTGCCACTTCCATCTCCAGAGGATCTTCCTGACCTAGGGATTGAACCTGTGTGTCTCTTACATCTCCTGCATTGGCAGACAGATTCTTTATCAGCTGAGCCACCCTTTGGCATATATGTGTGTGTATGTATATATATTTGCATATATGAATATGAAGAGAGAAGAAACAGACTATAAGGACATATCAAACCTTAAAGTGATTTACTCTAATGAAGAACTGAACTGGAGGAGAGTAAAATAAGTGTTTAAAGATTTTTCTATGTTGCTCATTAAATTTGAAACATTTTCTGAAAATATTTTTAAATTTTGTGTAATTAAATTTTACAAAGTTTTACATGAGATAATGAATTATAAAAATGTTTAAATATGTCATGAACCTATAACCAATTAAGTTACTGACATATCATCCTTATATCTAGGATCATAACCAGTGACAAAATAGGTTTTGAGATTATTCTCTTACAATTCCTCCTTTTATACAAACTAAAATTGAAGGCTGAATGGCTGATTTTTAGAATGACAGTAAACTATGACACTTTTCAAAAATATATATATATATCCACAATTTTCATTAGAGAAGGAATTCTGCAGAAATGCTCAACTGTAATTCTTTGAATTTCCAATAACATTCCTTGTCAATAAACTCTTTGAAGGGTTTATTCTCTGTCTAAAGTAAACATCTTCAATAAACTCACTCTAATCATAAAAACTACTATCTAGTGCTGAAGAATATAAAAAGTATATCTTTTTCAAGATCTTCTAAGAAGTCTATATAATTGGACCATAGTAACTCTATTTCTCTCATAGTTAACTGCCTTTACAAAGTGCTTTTTTTTAAAATCATGTCTCAAGCTATTCCCAAGGACTGATTTTTTTTTAATAAAATAGTCCTACATGAAAACCTTCTGTACTTTCTATAATATTCTAAAATTTCTAAAAATGTTTCATTGCTTATTCCTCTGGGTGCCTTGCAATTTGAAGATGTCTGTGACAGATTTCCTTCAAAACACAGAATCATATATTAGTTTACTTGTAATGCAGGGAATAGAAAATTTTGTTCCGCAGCCCAGGGGACATCCAGCAGTGTCGAGATATTTTTGATTGTCATAATGGGGAAGGGGAGTGCTAACGGCACCAGAAGGTAGAGGCCAGAGGCAACATTAATACCATAACATGCACCAAACGACCCCCCACAACAAATAACTATGTGGCCCAAAATGTCCTGAGTACTAAGACCGAGAAACATCTGATGGAAGACGATCTACCTAACCCACCCTCATCCCCTTTCGGTGGTCACCGACAAGTGCAAGGCTACGCCGGCTGGTGGAGCTGCCACCTTTCTCCCTGCTACATCCTGGGTACTCGAAGACATTCTGGAAAAATGTCAGAAATGTCAACTCTAATACCTTGCCAGTAGGTAAAGGGTTATGTACAATTTAATATAATTTAACCTAATACTATATTAAATAAAGGTTCAGGTAACATTTTATAAGTGAAAAACATAATATTTCTTACCTTAAATAAACAACGACATATATATTCATAAACCATATGTTTTAATGAGTTGATAAGAGATTTAATCCTCTGTTCTGTATTTTCAGAATCCTGCAGATGACAATTTGAAAATTGAGAAACCATTAGGAAACTCATGAACACTTAAAAGATACCTCACAGTTTAATCCTGCTTATAAACTGTTCTTCCAAACTTAAAATTGATTCTGGAGCAATTATATTCATCAGTCAGACTCAAGGGACTAAACAAATAAATGTACTAAACTTCTATATTAACACAATAAAAAACTGATGTATTTTTTAACGTATTAGTTAAAGCTCTCAATAAATGAAAATTATAATCAATTACAATATGAATTGAATTCGACCTACCACTTTTAATTTCTACTGACATTAAAAATACTACATCAATCTGAGTTAAATTCATTTAATGACCTGTATTATAATTACCAATCCAGTCTCAAAACAGTATGACCAGAACCATACTATAAAGAATTTTCTTATCCCCAGCATAAGAATCTAAATAATTTTAAATCTTGCTCATCTTTCATGAATTCGAAATTTTTGGTATAAAAATTCACACACAGTTTTTTACCTATTTTTGATTGCCATGATTTGAAAACTATCATTAATGGCTACTTTATTTGATTAATGAAAAATGGCTTGGGGTAGGAATAGTGGACAGGGATGGTATAAAAGCTGGCCTTTTCCCTAACTAATATGAGTGTTACATCTCACTTTATTCAGGGTACATTTGGAGAATACATGCCTTGTAAAATTCAATCCTGGTATAACATTTAGACAAAATTTGCTTACTTCCTTATGATGATAACAAACAAGGAAAAAAAAAACTAGCAAAATATTTAGAGAAGTACACCCAGAATGAGAGATAAAATGTGTGAAATTAGTAGAAAACACTGTGACCTGGTACTCAGATATATCAAACATAGGTTTCTGGCCTTGGTTTCAAGCTTCTGGTTAGTAGCATGTTCTAACTAAGATAGCTCATTATTCACAGTTCACATCACACTCTTGTTAATTTTACTATTTAGTAACAAAGATCATATGTGAAATTCAAACTTGGATCCACTAAAAAAACAAGCTAATGTGAGACAGAATATAGTACCTACAAGACAGAGTAGATTTTCAAAACAATGGAAAACAAAATTTAAGATTATATTACTTTTTTAAATAAACTCAAATGCCCACCTAAACACACAGGTGCAAATACACACACACACATGCAAAGATAAATGTTATTCAATGGCCATCTTATCTCAGAACTATTGTCACTGACAAAATACCAAGCTATAAGCTTTTCTAAACAGTATACAATAATCAATATTTTTATTAAGTTTAGACCTTGTAATGTATTTTTCAATTCTTATATGATCACTGAATTTTAACATAAACACCTTTTTACTAAAAGATAAAAATCAATTTTAAATGAACTTGTTACTATATACTCTCAAGTTTTATACAACATTATTAATGCAAAAGAAGTATAATATAAATGACTCTTTAGTTTTACTTGTTGACACAGTAAATTAGAAATAAGATCAATATGTCATGAACAAGATCTCACCAACTTCATGCTTCTGTTTTTTTGTAAACATCTTCTACCAACACAGTATTATAAATGGTATAACTAAAGTTAACAATTAAAATTCAAAAATTTTTAACACACAAGTATTCTGCAGCCCAACCCTGCAACTTGAAACCTAGTCTTTGTCCAAAGGACATTATGAATATATGTGGGATAAATGCTTATCTTATCTCCCAGGAGTGATACAAAAGATTTTACTAACAACGCCTACCTCCAAAATATAAGTTCTTTGTCAGCTGTCATTTATTTCAAATCTGAATACAAGAACTTTATATGAGTTATTTTAGTGGAAAAGATATTAGTAAACCTTCATCACTATACTCAAATAAAGATTTTCTGAAATAATTTATTCATGAAAATATTAATTAGCCCCTTCCAATGAAGACAATACTTTTTCTTGATTTATGCTCCAGTATATCACCCATGCACCTAGAAAATGCCTGCCATATGGTAAGTTTGCAGTAAATATTAATTGAATGAATAATAATCTTTCCTCAGAAAGACAGACTTAGGTAAACCTACCTGGATATGAAATTTTGCTCCCTAACTTACCTAAAAGAATCAATTATTCGCACCCAAAATATAATGCTAAAAACACTTATACTAGTACTATATCAAACATAAAAACTATAAAAAACAATTTGATGAATTTGGTTTCATAAAAAATATGATTGAAATAAGTTAAAAGCAAACAATAAGCCCAAAATTTTAGCAACATATGACAAAGATTTAATGTCCTTAATATAAAAGAATCTCTTATAAATCAAATTTCAAAATACTAATACAACAGAATATAAAAAAATAATAATTCACCAAAGAAAAAACAAATAATCTGATATCTATTCTACAAGTGATTTTATCTTACAAATGACTAAAGACTGTCAAATATAGTGAAATATTTTTCAATTACCTAATAGGCTAATTATTAAAAAATATATAATATCAATTTTTGCTTAGTGAAAGTGTTAGTCACTCAGTCATGTCCAACTCTGTGCAACCCTATGAACTGTAGCCTGCCAGGCTCCTCTGTCCATGGGATTCTCCAGGCATGAATACTGGAGTGTGTTGCCATGCCCTTTTCCAAGGGATCTTCCCAACCCTGGGATTGAACCTGGTTCTCTTGTATTGCAGGTAGATTCTTAACCATCTGAATAAGGAATGATGGGAAAAGGTCCCTGTTGTTGTATTAATACACCAACAGCATGTATTTCCAAAAAATGAATAGACACTATTTGTCTAAAGACTTACATATATGCATTTTTGCCCCAACTACCCAAGTCTTGGAAGTTAAGTAGGAAAATAATTAGAGAAACAAAAAATAGGGAAAAACAACCCTATTAAGTGCCTAGCTATTTTAAACACAACCCCAAATTCTTTGATGTTCTGTCAGGAGGTGAAGTCCCTTTCCCCTTCTTAAATCTGGGCAGGTTTTGACTGCTTCAACCAAAAGAATACAGCAGAAATGACCCAAGGCTGGGTTATAAAACACAATTCAGCTTCTGCCTTTTTCACTAGAATGAATACATGTTTGGTATCTCAGTGTGCAATATGAGAAACTCACCTACTCTGCACTGTGAGGAAACCAAGCCTCACGGAGAAGTGCCGCAGTCAGCAGCCCGCCATCAGGTCCACTGCCCCAGGCCCACCAGTGGGCCTCTCTGAACCCACTCCCCTCTCAGTTCCTCCCAGCCACGCCGCAGGCCTTGTGGAGCAGCGGTGAGCCAGCCCTGCCCGGCCCTGACCAAATTCCCCACAGAATCGATGAGCACAAAAGAAACACTGTTTAATCTGCCAAGTTCGAGTGTAAAAACATCTACAGCAGAGATAAGCAGAACACTCCATAGGAGGTAGTTAAATAAAGAAGGGTACAGCCTCAAAGGAGACGGAAATGGCGACCCACTCCAGTACTCTTGCCTGGAGAATGCCATGGAGGGAGGAGCCTGGTAGCCTACAGTCCATGGGGTCGCAGAGAGTCAGACACGACTGAGCAACTTCACTTTCTTTCTTTCTGTAGTCTCTTTTGGAGAAGGAAATGGCAACCCACTCCAGTGTTCTTGCCTGGAGAATCCCATGGACAGAGGAGCCTGGTAGGCTCTGGGGGTTGCAGAGAGTTGGACATGACTGAGCAACACACACACACACACACACACACACACGAGCCTCAAAAGTTCTCAAAAACATTGTGTAGGTTTAGATTTATGGACATGAAAATTGTATACAAAGTATTTTTAAAGCACAGTATTATACCTTTTGGATAAACTTATGTGTATTTTTTAACATATTCCCTCCATTAGAATACAAACTTGATAAGAGTGTGTATTCCTGTACTTCCATTTTCTAGAACGATACCTGTAACATACTACAGTCTCAAACAACACGTGCGTGCTCAGTTGCTCTGTCGTGTCTGACTCTTTGTGACCCCATGGACTGTAGCCCATCAGGCTCCTCTGTCCATGGAATTCTCCAGGCAAGAATCCTGGTCTGCTTTGCCATGCCCTCCTTCAGGGCATCTTCCCAATCCCAGGGGGTCAAACCCGGGTCTCCTCTGTCTCCTGAATTGGCAGACAGGTTCTTTATTGCTGAGCCAAAGGGGAAGCCCCCAAACAACAAGGGTATATAATGAAATTTTAAATGTTACTTTCCCCAGGTAATGAGATTATGTGGTTAATTTCTGATCTTCCTGAATTATCCAGGGTTTTTTTATGATCATCTTAGAACATAATCATTTATTAATTTATACTCATAAATCATTTCCATTAAGAGGGCTGTCACACTGGGACAGTCTGTTAAAAACACAAAATGCAACTAAGGAACCAGTCTCTTTTAAATATAGTTTAAAGGTGTTATATACGGTCTTGTGAAATGTAATTCTAAGCAGCTTCACTCAAGAAATTATTATAAATTTAGCACCTAATAAAGTGATCTCTTATTCAGTCTCAGCTATGGGGTAACCACCAGCATACCTGTTTGTTTTGCAGAGCTCGCTGGAAAAGTCGGAGAAATGAAGCCAAGCTAAAGCGATACATGTTGTTAATTTTGGACAAGTCAGAGATAATGAAGTACATCTTGCTGGCACTCTCAGCCAGAGGGAGATAGGCATCCCGTTCCTGTGGAACAATTGGGGCGAGGGGTGGGGGGATAACACCTTAGTACCAGTGCTTACTGCCACCTGCAGACTCCTATGCACAAACCTAGCCACATCCTTACTCTGTCAACATACAGGCAACAAATAAAGATGAATCATAGAATTCAACTCAAACATCATAATCCAGCTTTTATATTTTTACATTTTTATACTTATTTAAATCCTAAGATAATATATTTGTTTTATACTTTTATAAAACTACATCAGTGTATTCTAAATACATCTCTACTCTTGAGTATAGTAGTACAAGCATTGGTTTTAATGAAGACCAAGAAGACTTGTATTAGGAGAAAGAGGTAAACACTTGCATTAGGGTGAGACGAAATGGTAAACAGGTGTGATCAGAGGTCACTAGGTCACGTGAGACAGCATGGCACTACAGCCATCCCCGCAGTGAGGAAAGTCAGAGCAATGAATGTAGCACGTGGGACTGGCACCAACAGAACAGTGATGGATGCAGAGGCAGAGAAGCAGCCTGCAACCGAGGGGCCGCATTAAGGCAACAGAGCACCAGCACGTTGAGCATAAGCATAAAAGGGACCAACAAGCACAAGGGCTTTCGTTCTGACTGAAGGTAAAGGATGATAAACATGAAAGGGTCATAGGATTAAATGGCTTTGAGGTTATGAACGGAGCTCTGAGAAAGTTACCTATGCCACTCTGATCAAAGAAACAGGATTACAGCTATGATATTGGCAAAATTATGTGCATGACTCAGGGATGTCTGTTCAGAAAGAGAAGGCACAGAAAGTTCAAAATCCTTTTGGAAGAGAGTGACAGTTATGCCATCTGCCAATTTCAGTAATGGTGGAGAAGGTGGGGTGACCCGTTTGAAAAGAGGCTGTACGCCTGTTCTAATTCTGGTTTCAACAGAGCTCTTCCTTAAGGGAAGAAAGAAATCTATGCACGGCGGAATTTGAGCAAGAACTGAAAAACACCTAAAATAAAATTTGGAAAAGTCATTCAAGGAAATAAGAAAGAATTAAAGGATGTCAGTAAGGGTCCAACTCAGGTTGGAGACTGAGAATTCACAGTAACATTAATCTCTATTGCTTTTCTTCAGCAAATCTCTGTCACCAAATGTAGGAGAAAAAAAGATACATTGTACTGATACAGAGTTGAAATTTTGCTCTAGGGAATGTTAAAATAATAAAAAGGATTTTAACTATTTATAAGAAAAGAGTTCAGTCATTACATTAATAGGGTAGAGGATGAAAAGGGAGGAAAGATGTTTTTAATGGAAAAATAACTTTTAACTCTTTTATTGATATACTTAATTTGCCTTAAGAAAAGTTTCAGGAATGGCAAAGATGCTCTTTAATAGTCACTAAACACAAGAAACACATTCAGTTTCAATTTCAGTACAAATTTATAGCAAAGGTCCGTCTAGTCAAGGCTATGGTTTTTCCAGTGGTCATGTATGGATGTGAGAGTTGGACTATAAAGAAAGCTGAGCACTGAAGAATTGATGCTTTTGAACTGTGGTGTTGGAGAAGACTCTTGAGAGTCCCTGGGACTGCAAGGAGATCCAACCAGTCCATCCTAGAGGAGATCAGTCCTGGGTGTTCATTGGAAGGACTGATGCTGAAGCTGAAACTCCAGTACTTTGGCCACCTGATGCGAAGAGCTGACTCACTGGAAAAGACCCTGATGCTGGGAGGAATTGGGGGCAGGAGGAGAAGGGGACGACAGAGGATGAGATGGCTGGATGGCATCACCGACTCGATGGCATGAGTTTGAGTAAACTCCGGAAGCTGGTGATGGACAGGGAGGCCTGGCGTGCTACGGTTCATGGGGTCGCAAAGAGTCGGACACGACTGAGCGACTGAACTGAACTGAACTGAGCACTCTAGTATGCATGAGTGCTCAGTCACGTCTGACTCTTTGCGACCCCATGGACTGCAGCTCACCAGGCTCCTCTGTCCAATGAATCCTCCAGGCAAGAATACTGAAGTGGGTTGCCATTTCCTCCTTCAGAGGATCTTCCCAACCCAGAGACTGAACCTGCGTCTCTTGCATCTCCTGCGTTAGCAGGCTGATTCTTTACCACTGCACCATCTGGGCTTCCCTACAATTCTAGATAACATGCCAGAAATCAGTGGTACTCAGCAGGGCACGACGACCAGCACTCTTTACCCTTGATACCCTTAACATCTATCACCTTTTCCATAATAACAAGAATTAGACCCAAGGACCTGGTATTTTTGAATAGCTTTCTTTTTTGCAGTCATCATACTATAATTTTTATCATATTAACATGAACATTTAAGAAAACAATATAAGATCACAAAGAAGAAAATATTTACTTGGTCAAGAGAAATCTGGAGTTTGTAAGATTCTTTAAGTGACTCCTGAATAAGTGCACTGCTTGCTTTTGTCTGATTCAAAGATTCAATCAAATCTTTATTTTCCAAAATATTACCTTGAGATGTGGCAAGTGTCTGTAGAAAAATTAATAAAATAATATGAACATTATTATATACACTAAAATGATCAATTAAAGGAAGTCCAAGTTAACTACTATTAATTTGATGATGTTTATGGGAACTTATGTACTTTTAAAAGAATTTCAATATTTTGCAGGCTTGTATATCAAAAGATATTGCAAATCACTAGATAATACTATATCATTAAAGCATTGTATTTATATTAATTTTATCAATTTAATAAAAATAAAAACCACTTAAAGTTACAGATCAAATCATAATCTCATGCTACTTTTGAATGTTGTTCTGAGTATATAATTAAACATTAATGAAATACACTATAAAAGTTAAAAATCACTTGTCTTAAACATTACTCCCAAGTCTCATATTCCAAGATATCTACCCTTTTTCTGTTTGAATTTTGATTTTAACATATATATTGATATTCTTCTGATACAATCAAAAACATGCTGAAGGTATTATAACCTTTAAAAAAACAGCATGACTATAATCAAAATAATGTAATATGATCAACATCCTGAATAACTAAATTTTACCTCTAAAAGAGATTCTTCAAGCTTAGCTAACTGTATTTTCTTATCTTCTTCTTGTTGTAATAGTTTTGTTTTCTGTTCCTCTAAATCAGGTTTCTCATGTTGAATAGTTAATGCCAAGAGCTTTAAAAACAAAAAAAGGCCAAGGTTATTCAAACAACAAAGGTCCAGGAAAACAAACCAAAGTGAAAACTTCCCACAAACAGACCTTATGTTTGATTGGATATTACAAATATACTACTCTGTACACTTCATTCTTTTTAGTTAAACATCTGAGACACCTCCACAATTATTTCTGACAACAGAGGCAAAGTGAATAGTGAAGCTAACTGATAAAATGTTACATATTATAAAACAGCTATAAGAAATTGCATCTCAACATATCAGCATCTAATATTCAGTTCTTAGATTATATATAAAAACTAGAGACGCTAACATTTTTCATGGTAATTACTCACAAAAAGAAATAAAGAGATATCTTACTTAAAATCAAAATCACAATCAGATACCATATTATACCTATTAAGATGGCTACAATTAAAAAAGTGAATAATAATAAATGTTGTAACTATGTGTAAAAAGAGAAACCATCATATACTACTAGTAGGAAACTAAAATTGTGCAGCTACTTTGGAAATTTTTTTCTATTCCTCAAAAATTTAAACATATTGTCACCATAGTGAAAGTCACTCAGTCATGTCCGACTCTTTGCGACCCCATAGATTATACAGTCCATGGAGTTCTCCAGGCCAGAATACTGGAGTGGGTAGCTGTTCCCATCTCCAGGGCATCTTCTCAACCCAGAAACTGAACCCAGGTCTCCCGCCTTGCAGGCAGATTCTTTACCAGCTGAGCCACTAAAGAAGCCCAAGAATACTGCAGTGGGTAGCCTATTCCTTCTCCAGGGGATTCCTTCCCAACCCAGGAATTGAATTGCGGTCTCCTACATTACAGGTGGATTCTTTACTGGCCGAACTACCAGGCAAGCATTGTTACCATGAGACACTGATATCATAAGACCCAGAAATTTCCACTAAAAAAAAAACAAAAACAAAAAACCACTGAAATGCAAACTTTCAAGGGGTCAATCATATAATATATGAGCTAAATCTTAATAAAGTTGTTGAAGACTGCTATGGCAAATTCTTAAATTTAAAACTGTAAAATAGGGAATGACATTTGCATGTCATAAAATACGCTAATTTAAAATCTATTGTATAAACATGTTCAATTAGTTCTCATTAAAGTAAGCCCCAAATAGCCCTTTTCAGCAATTATGGTGGAGATCTTTTATGTAGAGGAAGCCATTCTGTCAAATTCTGCCAACTACTGAGTAATTTGGACTTGGTTGTATTCACAACAAGAATCATCAAGGCTATCAAAAGACACTGTTGATGAAAATATACAGTGAGTCATCTAATATGGTAAGAAAAATATTTAGAAGGGGAATTTTAAAAATTACAATAAAGTAAATAAAAAATCACAGCAAATATATATGCTACCATTTGAATCAAAAGAAAAAATATATACTATTGTTAAGTGAGTAAAAAAACAGGATGATACTAAAAAACCAACAGGATATTTTTAAAAAGGAAATAAAATCAGTAACTGAGTGTGTAAGTAAAAGTCTCTACATGAAAATTATTTTGCAGTTCATGCAATAATTATAAACTGTAATGAGCTATACACAGAAAAAGAGAATTCAAACACACAAATGTTCTGGTTAAAAACAGTGTGGATTTGGAATCAAAGATATGCAACTAGCTGAATAAGTCAACTAAATGCAACTTTAACATTTAAACTTCAGTTTTCACAATTAAAAAAAAATGAAGTTACTAATCTTAACGTTTATGATCCTTCCATTTCTCAAATTCTAACAAATATAAGTAAACTGTAAAATAAAAGTTTTACCTTTCAGTAGTAAATTTGACATTAGCAACAAATATATAATTCTAACACTAATGGAAAATGAAATAAACCCAAATGTGTTGCTAATTTCCAAGTATATTTTCAAAATCATTAAATGATAATCAGTTTAACAAAATAGCTTCTCACTCAAAGTATTTCATGAGTATACAAAAAAGATTTCTAAGATTTCTAAGGCAAATTATGATTGTCCACATATACCTGTCCTCGTAATCCACTTCTTGTTGTGGTAAAGTTAACCTCAGTGACAATGGAAGCTGCATCCGGTGGAATAAAGGGATTTGGGCTTCTTGTTGACAAAAACAGGCGAAACTCTTCATTATAGTCAATAATTTTGTCACCTATTTGTACCACATAACGTGGACCTATTTTTTAAAATGACATAATTAGCTGGTCTGAATATTCAGTATTTTGCTACATGACATTAAAAAATACAATTTTTTAGTACTTCTAAATAGTTTTTACTATAGGCTTTTCAACACAGTCCAAAAGACAGCAACAGTGAGGCTACCCAAAACACCATTAAGAAGAATGCTATACTAATCAGTCAGCATTTAGGCAAATAAGGATAAATAATACTTATTAAGACAATCCTAGGATTCTGAAGCATCAAAAGAGTATCTACTTATATTTAATATGGGCACAGTTGTATATGACTCTTTGCGACCCCATGAACCCTCTGTCCATGGGATTTTCCAGGCAAGAATACTTACTGAAGTGGGTTGCCATTCCCTTCTCCAGGGATACAGTTTTAACATAAACTATATGTTTCATATTATCAAATTTTCTGAAATGTTTGATTATAGATGACAAAAATGGAAATGCTTAATTATTCTCTACTTCAAAATGTATCAGTTTCAAAGTGTTTATTGTGCTAGTATTTAAGATGTAACACTTAAACACAGAATGACCTGGTAAAACCTGGAATTAAAAACATATCAGTAATTGCAAAGAATCCATTATTTATGTCAAAAAGGATTTATTCAGACTGTCATGCACAGGAGCTTTGCAACAAGTGAAACTCAGAAAAACTAAACTTCTGTCTCATAAAGAAGCTTTTTATATTCTAATATAAATAACAATGATTTTAATTATACATCATATACAGAAAAATCAATCAATTATTACACCCATTATTCATGATTTCAACTGATAAAAGTAATCTTTTAGGTAAAAAAATACACATTATCAAAGATTATTTTCTAATGTTACAAAAACCAATGTAAAGAATTTTTGAGAATCCAAGATTTTAAAATTTTACTTAACTTTTTAAACTTAACATGAAAAGAATTCAAAACACACTTTATAAAAGAGGATATTCAAAGGATCAAAAAAAATCAAAATAATATTGAAAGAAAAATACAAATTTAAAGATTCAATATAATAACTATACACCAAATAGAATGATTCAAGAAAACACAAGCAGAAAACTAATCTAAGGACATCATAGTAAAATCACTGAAAACAATAACAAAGAAAAATTATAAATTATCCAGAGAAAAATGATGTGTCACTTACAAAAAAGCAACAATAAACCAGCAGGCAATTTCTCAATAGGGATGACATAAACTAGAATATGATGCAATAAAAACCTTAAAGTGCTACAGAAAATAGCTGTCAACCTAGAATTCTGTTAGATACAGAGAAAAAAAATCACTTAAAAATGAAAAAAAAAAATACTTGTTTTCAATAGATTTGCACTAAATGAAGGTAAGGGAAATTCTCCAGACAGAAAAAAATAATCCCAGCAGAAATGAGACAATGGAAACACTGGGAGAACACCAGAAAGGTTAAACATGTATAAATACAGATCTTAAAATCAGTCATTATAACATCATATGGAGCATGATAATGCAGCACAATAACGATGCAAAGGCAAGTATGGCTGTATGGAATTAAAGATCATAGAAAAGTGGCAAGCATTTATCTATATTAATAAAGTTAAGTCACAGATGCATACTGTTACACAGAGTAGTCATGAAAAATAAACATTCTATTAAAAATCAATCAGGCTCATTAAAAAACAGTATTAGTTATTATAAGAATTGATTAAATTATACCTATACAAAAAAGTAAGATTGTCTCATGAATAGAAATAAAAAACCAAATGATACACTATTTATGAGAAACACATTTTATAAAGAAAACCAATAGACAGTTGAAAGTAAAAGAATTCAAAAATATTCCAATACCAATCTTCAAAATTACTGTAATTATTCTAACACCAAATTCTAAAACTTGAGATATTTCTAGAGACAAAGGACAGCTGATAATAAAGAAAATAACCAAACAGAAAGACAGCACATACCCAAATATATATGCATCCAAACATGCAGCTTCAAAATATTTTAAATAAAAATTGACAGAACTGAAAAGCAAATCCAAAATCAAGAGACTTTTTTTCTCAATACATAATAGGACAAATAGAAGTAAAAAGTAAAGATACAGAAAGTCTAAGCATTACAATTAACAAGCATTTATGAAAATGAGCCAATGCCAGATCATAAAGAAAACTTCAATAGGACTTAAAAAACTGAACACTTTAGAATAAGTTTTCTGACCACAACGGAGTTAAGCTAGAAACCGACCACAAAAGAATACCTAGAAAATATCCAACCCCCTGGAAATTAAATTAAAAAGCATTAGGTAATTCATGAATTTTTAAAAAAATACAGACCAAAACTTGTGGTATAAAGCTGAAGAAGGGCTTAGCAGAAAATTTATAGACAGAAATGAATATGTTAGAAAAAAGAAAATATTGAATTATCAATGCTTTTTATTTCTATTTCAAGAATCTAGGAAAAAAGACAACCAAACAAAATCTAAGGAAAATATTAGGAATGAAATAAATAAAAAACAAAAATTGAAAATAAAATAGAGAAAATTAACAAAGTTAAAGAAAATTGATATTTGACAGATCAATAAAACTGATACAGTTATCAAGACTGACCAAAGAGAAAAAAAATTATCATTATTGATAAATGATAATTATTGAAAACCTCACTGAAATTTTAAAGTTACAAGAATATTATATAAAGATACACCAATACATTTGACAAATTAGATGCAACAGACAAATACCTAAAAAAATTAACTTGTTAACATATACACAAACTACAGAATACAAACAAAACAACACTAACCCAGGGATAAGAAATCCAAATGGCAAAGGAGGACGATGCAGAACACATCGAAAACATGTCTACATGCGAAACAATCTTCAGTGAAAACCAACTGTAGCAGAACTAGAGGATGTACACACAGACCTGGATAAAAAGGCGTGGGAAGCGATCGGGTCTGGAGCGGAGCCCCCAGAGGCGACTCGGAAGAAGAGGGACCGCACAGGCTGAAGAGCTCTCGAGGGAGCAGGTGGTCTGAGCCACAGACCACGCAGAGGTCTTGTCCAAAGGTCTGACACTGAGAAACGAGTCTGCCTGGAGGGCCGCTGGGACTAACAGGAGGACTGTGAGCCGCCTGGACTCCGTTCACAAGGAGCCACAAGACACGCCTGCCTTCTCCTAAGCCAGGGGGAGAATTAAAGCTGCACGGCGGCTGACTGTGTTCCTGTGACGGCTTCAGCGCGTGCCCCAATCCGAGCCTACAACCGCTCAGCTGGGGTGAGGGCTGCTCCAGATGAGGACAACGCTCAGCTGGGAAAACGCACACCTAAAGAGATGTCTGAATCCATGGGTGACTCATGTCAATGTATGGCAAAAACCACTACAATACTGGAAAGTAATTAGCCTCCAACTAATAAAAATAAATGAAAAAATAAATAAATAAATAAATAAAGAGATGTCTGAGCAGGGTGGGAACAGCTATCAGTGGCAGCACCTCAGAGCAGCCATAACTTCTGTCTCTGGTAAGACATCCACAATTTGTACCCAGGCCAACGCCCAATGCCCATCCAGCCCCTCTCATCCAGGCACAGCTCCCCTCCTGGGAAAGGAGGCTGGTGCCAATCAGGCAGAGAACACACTTCAAGGGGACGGAGCCAGCTCAGACCCAACCTTCAGAACTTCTGCTCCAACCACGTGGGAACAGGCCCTGTCCCCTCCAGAGCCAGTGACAGCCCCGCAGCAGAGGACGAGCCCCAGATGCACCTGGCTGTGAACGCACAGCTCCACCTCCAGCCTAACCTCCTACAAGGCGACCGCTGCCAGCAAACCAGAGCAGAGGCAGGTCTGGGGTTTACGTCAGTTCCGGCGCCCCCACGGAAGCCTCTAGGCACACACAGACTGCAGAGGGACACCCCCACACAAAGGCACCCGCTAGAGACCGCAACAGAAGCGATGCAGGCCCACCTCAAGGAACAAAAAAATCTCAAATAAACAACCTAACCGACCATCTAGAGGGCTTAGAAAACAAAAAAACAAATAAAGCCCAAAGTCAGTAGAGACTCTGAGAAGGAACTATACCTTCTTCTTCTTTTGGATCAATACATATTTGAAGCGATTTTTGAACTGCATAAATTTGAGAAGTACATTCTATTCCTATTATTTGTACCTGTTTCAACATCACTATGCAGAAATGCAGTTTATATTGCTTAGATTAAGAACACAGGGATACAAATCAACTTGGCCCCAAGCTTTGCTTTATGTCATTTTAGGACAACCATCCTCTGTCCTCAGCGGAAATGTACAATAACAAATGACTATTCACGAGAAACTCAAAAATGTGGAAAAGGACAATGTGAAGTATAATCAAAGGGGATAACAGACTTCAACTGAAGTCATACGAACACATCCAACTCTGGACTGAAGGTAGAGAAAGTAAGGTCGGGTCAGACTGTAACTGCCTTTTTCTCAATGAAATGAACAGAAATTAACAAATTCACCCAAACCAGGCCTGAACAACTATCTGGAACAGAGGTTCATCACATGAACCAATCATGATACAGAATATTATCATTTCTCAGCCGATTCAATTTTAGGGGACCTCGTCAAACTCCACTCTGAGACAACGAAGCAGATGCAGTTAAGACCTAACACTGGTCAGAGCTCACTGGTACAAACTTAATGAGCCAGAGGGACAGCATATAGACTATAAAGAGAGTCAAAATCAGATCATCACAAGATTCCTTTCCACGTCCTTTAAGATAGTATAGCAGGAGGTGGTCCAACAGATCTGAATCAGCTTTAGTAAAGAAGAGGCTGAGACCAGAGGCTGGACTCTGGGAGGTAACCCCAGGCTACATCAGCAACATTCCCACTCCTGTAGTTCTTTCCATAATTTATCAACCACTACTTGCCCGAGCATACCTATTTGTGGGATAAAAGGTGATGAATAAACAGTGCGGGCTTTGCTATTTCTTCACTTTTCCCCCAGTAACTCCAATTTTCTAAATTTTGTGGTGCTAGCAAAGTCTGTCGTGCAAGTAACTATGTATTTATATATAAGTGCATGTCTATGTATGTCCACATATACACTTTGCACAACTTGCAAAGTTTAAGGGCATTATTTCCTAATATCAAAGTCTGGGTTAGGTACCTGCACAGAAAAAAGGTGATATAACAGTCTAAGACCAGTATTTTTACGGAGACCAGCTTGTAAGGCCCTTAACCACCATCTGGGAATTCGGGATTTTGTTATGGTTCTTACATTTCCCAGAACAGAAAAGAGTAGCTCACTGTGCTTAAACTGTTTGTACAAACAAAATGGTGTATGCTGAACACCTGCTTTCCTTTGGGAAGTCTGGAATTTTGCTCCCTGCTAGGCAGACTATGCTTACATAATCAGCCCCATTAAAAACTCTGGACACTGAGCCTGCAGTAAGCTTCCTTGATAGACAACTTACACAGGTGCTGTCACAACGTGTCCTGGGGGAATTAAGCACAGCCTGAGTGACTCCAATGAAAGACTCTTGGAATCTGCACCTGGTTTCTTGACTCCTGACTTCACCTTATGTGCCTTTTCTCTGTGCTGACTGCTTTGCAGCCTTTCCCTGCAATAAATATAAGCCATGAGCACACCCATGTGCTGAGTCCCTTGAGCCTTCCTCGTAAGACACTATTCCTAGGAATGGTGTGGGAGACCCTGATATGGCACTTCTTATATAAACACACTTTAACTAAAAGTTTTTTAATTGCTATTACTATTAGACTGTGACATTACTATCATCCACACCCCAAAAAGTTTTCATATCCTCAGACTCAGTGGAAAGACAAAAAAAAGTCAAAGTTAGTTGTAAAGTTAATTATTTTGTATTTAAAAAATAGCTACTCTCTGGAAACTGTCAAATATTCATTTACCTTGAGCAACCAGATCTCGTCTCAATAGTGGATAAAGTACAGGTTCTACACCATCCATTTCTTGTATAATAAGGGTTTTCCCAAAACGTACTGCCAACTCAAGAGCTGTGATAAAGTTACTATCCTAAGAGAATAAATAAGAATACATATGAATTCCTTTATTACCTTAGATTTACAAAGGTCATATAGATATTGAAAATATTAACAGGAATAACACAAACATTTTAAAATCAATATGTTAATAACATAAATCATTCATAATTGCCTTCATCAACTTATAAGTATTTGATGATGAAACAAGTTAACTGGATAAACTATCAGATAAATTCATAAATAATTTAAAAATATATTAGAAAAATAAGAATTTTACATTAATAACAAAAACAGCCTTTAAAATTTTCTAAAATTTCAAGTTGATGCAGAAAAAAATTTTCAAATTCTATATGCAATAATTTACTCATCTATTAATAAAAACTATTTATATTCAATATCAAACATTAAATGGAGTAACAAAGACAAGCTGATGAATTCTAGTAAACTTATCTTATTGTGATAGTTCTAATTATTTTGAAAAGAAACGTTTAGACAAAATTTTATAACCATGCAAGAATTTTTAGACTTTCCAGGTAGGCAAAGTCACTTTAAATACCACTCCAGTTCTCCAACTTTGTTTTAAAAAATTAAATATTTGGATAATAATTATCTAAATATCCTACTACAACCATAAGTGACATTAAATATTTTATATATTATATAAATAATTACATATTATAATTATTCTTAAACACAAGTGAGTTAGATATCCCCATTTGATAAGTGAAGAACACTTTAAAGAGGTAATTTTTCAAGCATCTGAATTAAAATGATTAAAAAATTGATTAAAAAAATTAATCATGCATTAGGACTTTCTCAAAAAAATGAAAAATAATTTCCTTGGCAAGATAAACATGACAGCGAGAAGTCACTACACAAAACACTATTACACTTCATTGACCAACTGTCAAATCTCAGGACACAATACAGATGATCATTGCTGAGTTACATGAAGAGGAAATTTAAAAGTCCAGGGGGTTTTCCTAAGTCCCTAAGTAACTTACTTCTATAGCACCCTTCTGTAGAACTTGACTTTAATCATAATTTAGTATAAATGCTTATTTGTTTAATGTAACTAATTACTTAATTGTCATCTCCATAAGGGCATGAACTGTGACTACTAACATAAATTCCTGGGGCTTAGATCAGTACTTTGCATATAGAAGGAATCAAACAAAGATTTTTATTCCTTTTTACAAATCATAAAACTAAAGCTAAGAAAGCTACATTTCTCTCCCCAGGGCCCATGCCAGGTAAGTTATAAGAACTTGGTCTGAACCTATGTTTTCTGATTACAGACCCAGAGTTCTTGTCACCATAAGATGCCATTACTCCATTACTACTTGGTATCTAAATTATAAGTAATACACACCTGCTGGTTAATAACTTCCAAGCGTGAGTCTTTCAAATGTGTCTTTAACCATTCTGTAGCTTGGGAAGAAGGGTCAATAAGAAATGGGCATACTTGACTCTAATTTAAAAAAAAAATTATAAGCTTTCATTAGATGAAAATAATTTCCTAAACATTATTAAACAATTAATGAGTGAGTTTTTCTCTCAGGTTTTGAAGAACACAAATATACAACTATAATAGGAAATGAAGGTAGTTTTTAGCTCCACTGGAGGCTAAATTAATAAATTTTATCAGAAATTAATACTAGATAATTAAATTTAAACACAGTAAAGTGAATATAGCCCTATTCACTACTCAATAACACAGAAAATGTACATTAACAACACAGTAAGCAAGAGTTCTAGTCCTAAGTAGATGCCATTTGCACTTGTGTAGGGAATACACAAGTCATTCCCTAACTTTAGATATTCTTTGGTTGAATAAACGAAGTAAGAGCTAATCATAAAAGTATTGCTGAAATAATCAGCGATATAATTATTTATATTTTAAGACTAATTTTTCTAAAGTAGTATACATAATTACTATTACAAAAGGATTATCCTAGAAGAGAAAATTACATAAGATGATCAGTTAAGATCTAATGAACTAGGAACTAAATTCATTACTTAACAACTTGTACTAATTAAACTCTGAAACAAACATAAAATTAGAAAACTACATACACATGCCATTCAGCAAATGAAAGGAATCCAATTATATATTTATATTTATATATATACTTACCTATATAAAGCCAATTATATATCTATGTATATTTACATATATTTAAGTTAATCATATATCATAAATATATGATAAATTTTAAACCATCTAATAGTCATTGTTACCTAGCAAATCAGATTGAAATAACAATTGACCCAATTTTTCTTAAATTTTCACATTTATTTGAAAAACAGGATATAAGGATAAGATAACAAGTGAGGGTAACAGTGGAGTGAAGACTTAGAACTGGGGTAGATCTAATAAGGACAGGGATGTTACCTTACTGGCATCTCAAGAGGGAGGGGGATGGTGGGATAAAATGCCCTGGGGATCAACACCATTTATCTGCATGAAAACTGCCAACATATGGTGATAATAAAGAGCTGACTGACTCTAAAACAGCTTTATTACTACTTTAAAATTCTTTACTTTTAAAATTACTACTTTAAAATTTAAAAGCCTCTTTTTACCTGTATCCAGAGGGGACCACTAACACCACGAATCCCCCAGTGTTACCCAGCTGTATGATCTTCACCCAGCATCTACTTCTGGAGGCTTCACTGACTGCTCTACCACATGTATGTGCTATTGCAAGCAAAATAACATGGCTACTAAACCTCTTAAGTATTATCAAAGTATTACACCCTAGGTTTTAGATCTCATTTTATGCCAGCATTCAATAGCAAACATTCTACAAGTAAACTAGATTTTGTATAAATACAAAAATAATTATTTTAAATTTTAAAAAGTTCTTACCCATGATTTCAAGCCAATGATCTGAAGCAGTTAAAAAGAGAAATAGATAATGTTTCAAAAAATCATGTATTCAGCACAGAAAATATGCCTAAGAATTTCAAAGAATACTTACAAGTTTGTGTTCATCTCATTTATACTTCTCCAGAGAGACAGAGAAGACCTCTAAGGTATATTTTAGGTGTGTGTTCCATAATTAAATGTGGTTAAATTCTACATTTAACAAATTATAGATCCAAAAATGTTGAGCTTTCATTCATTCATGCTATTCATTCATCTACCATATAATGCAAGGGATACAAAACTTAACAAGACACATTCCCTCATCCTCATTGGCCACCATCCAATAAAGAAGCAAAAAATGAAAATTTTTTTTAAATCAAAGATAACTCAAAATTATATAAGTAGATCATAAGTGGAGTTATGGGAAGCTGCTGGGAAGCAATTCAAGTCAAACTAGATTTAAAAAGATAGAACTCAGCCAGGCAAAGAAGTTAAAAAAAAAAAAAGCAAATTAGGTCCAGACAACAGCATGATTGAGAGAAGAATGAAAAGCCTTGGAGTATTTGGAAAACCACCAGACTTAGAATAGCTGGAGTAAAAAGTATAAGCATTTTTGTTATTTCTGAAATTTTATACATTGATTCTTCTGGCTTTTTGCAATAAATTATCAATATAAATAGTGATGCAAAAAAAAGTTTAGGCAAAGATGATGCATATAAGATGGTAGGAGTAATCAGAGGTCTTTCTGATCATAAAGAACATTTCATGCCATGTTTAAGGATAATGAAACTTTTATATTGCAAGTAATGAGCAGTCACTGAAATATATTATTCAAGGAATTATGATCAGATTAACATTTTAGGAGGGTCACTCCAACAGCAATAAAGGAGCTGATACTGGGGGCAGGCGACCAACTGCTATTACATTGTATTTATCACAAAAAATCACCTACCTGTGAGGGAGGCCTAAGTGAAGCCACTGGCAGTAGGTGTGGTTGGAACAGAATGAATTCATGATACATTTGAGAAATAGATTTGAGAAGACTTGCTGAATAATTAACTGAATGAACAATTAAAGAGACATAGCTAAGAATGATTCGCAGTCTGCATTACTAGACCAAGATGATGACATCTCCAGCGTTAGGAACCCAAGAGAAGCAGGTTATAATAAGTCAGGGAGGAAGGGAAACAATTATTAGAGAACACAGCTACCTTTGCCTAGCATGCATGCCCCAATCATGCATTTCTCATGGGATTATGAATCCTCCAGAACGGCACACAAGGAATGAGGAAGTGACCCAAACTAACCAATAAGAAACTTCTGTTGGGGACTGACATAAATAATGGAAAGGAAGGGAAGCGATATCTTTAGTCCGAGAACACAAACTGTGACAATGGTAAAACTCACGAGTCACCAATGTCTATAAATAACACATGGAAGAACCTATCTAAGAATAAATCCATCTAAGAATATAGAAGAATAAATCCACCTTTTAAAATGGAGGAAAGAGAGAGAGAGATGTCCTGATAATATCACTGAATCCTGAAGCTAGTTCAAACCTTTTGAACAGCTCAGTTACTTTAAAGCATAAATTACTTTTTAAAAAGAAAATGTATTATATATACTTGGCCACTGATTCTTGACTTAAAAAAAATTTTTTTTAATTTGTCTTTAATGATTAAAGACAAAGTTTGAACTACATACAAAGCTCCAGGAAATAATATCTAATAGGAAATTAGAACTACAGATCAGGAGCTCAGAACAGAGGTCAAAGGCTAGAGACACATGATACCAATTTTCATTCTTCTCCCCTTGGGGGGTTAAAAAAGAATAGTCAGGGGACATTTTTTAAAGCAATTTTTTTCTTCCAGTTTTACTGAGATATAATGACAATCATATGTAACTTAAAATGTACAAAACAATGATTTCACTTACATGTATCATGAAATGATTGTCACAGTAAATTTAGTGAACATCCATAATTTCATACAGATACAAAATTAAAGAAATAGTTTTCTTTTCCTTGCAATGAGAACTCTTAGGATTTCATCTCTAAGCAACTTTCATATATAACATACAGCAGGGGTAATAATATTTATCATGTTCTACATAATGTCCCTAGTGCTTATTTATTTTATACTTGAAAGTTTGTACCTTCTGACTTTCAACCAATAAGAAAGAAACTACTTTTTAAAACATTTATAAAACTACAACTTTATTTTTATTCTTAGTAACCACAAAAGGGATAAGGGTAGAAATATTTTGTAAATAGAACTAAAATCCATCTTTGGATAACATAAGGACAATTACATTAATGGAAATAACACAAAATAATTAAAACATATACAGAAACATAAACACATATCTCTCAAAGGCAGTCTTACAGCATATACTGGCTAGGAGGCAATGTTTGAAAGTAAATGTTTAAAGGTAAATCTTGGCTTTACCTTCACACAGCTCTGTGACCTTAAACAAGAAACTTAACACTTCTGGATCTCAACTTCCTTATCTACAAAAGGATAACATGTGTACCTAAGGGACAGAAATGGTATGGCCCTAACAGAAGAGGAAGATATTAGAGGTGGCAAGAATACACGGAGGAACGGTACAAAAAAGACCTTCACAAAGCATATAATCACAATGGTGTGATCACTCACCTAGAGCCAGACATCCTGGAATGCAAAGTCAAGTGGGCCTTAGGAAGCATCACTGCGAACAAAGTTAGAGGAGGTGACGGAATTCCAGTTGAGCTATTTCAAATCCTAAAAGATGATTCTGTGAAAGTGCTGCACTAAATATGCCAACAAATTTGGAAAACTCAACAGCAGCCAAAGGACTGGAAAAGGTCAGCTTTCATTCTAATCACAAAGAAAGCCAATGCCAAAGAATGTTCAAACTACCACACAACTGCACTCATCTCACACACTAGCAAAGTAATGCTCAAAATTCTCCAAGCCAGGCTTCAACAGTATGTGAACTGTGAACTTCCAGATGTTCAAGCTGGATTTAGAAAAGATAGAGGAACCAGAGATCAAATTTCCAAGGTCCACTGGATGATCAAAAAAACAAGACAGTTCCAGAAAAACACCTACTTCTGCTTCTTTAACTACACCAAAGCCTTTGACTGTGTGGATCACAAAAAATCTGTGGAAAATTCTGAAAGACAGGGAATACCAGAACATCTGACTTGCATCCTGAGAAATCTGTATGCAGGTCAAGAAGCAACAGTTACAACTGGACATGGAACAAACAACTGGTTGCAAACAGGGAAAGGAGTACGTCAAGGCTGTATATTGTAACCCTGCTTATTTAACTTACATGCAGAGTTCAGTTCAGTTCAGTTGCTCAGTCATGTCCGACTGTTTGTGACCCCATGAATCGCAGCATGCCAGGCCTCCCTGTCCATCACAAACTCCCAAAGTTTACTCAAACTCATGCCCATTGAGTTGGTGATGCCATCCAGCCATCTCATGCTCATCACAAACTCCCAAAGTTTACTCAAACTCATGCCCATTGAGTTGGTGATGCCATCCAGCCATCTCATGCTCTGTCGTCCCCTTCTCCTCCTGCCCCCAATCCCTCCCAGCATCACAGTCTTTTCCAACGAGTCAACTCTTCGCATGAGGTGGCCAAAGTATTGGAGTTTCAGCTTCAGCATCAGTCCTTCCAATGAACACCCAGGACTGATCTCCTTTAGGATGGACTGGTTGGATCTCCTTGCAGTCCAAGGGACTCTCAAGAGCCTTCTCCAACACCACAGTTCAAAAGCATCAGTTGTTCGGCGCTCAGCTTTCTTCACAGTCCAACTCTCACATCCATACATGACCACTGGAAAAACCATAGCCTTGATCAGATGGACCTTTGTTAGCAAAGTAATGTCTCTGCTTTTTAATATGCTATCTAGGTTGGTCATAACTTTCCTTCCAAGGAGCAAGCATCTTTTAATTTCAAGGCTGCAATCACCATCTGCAGTGATTTTGGAGCCCAAAAATATAAAGTCTGAAACTGTTTCCACTGTCTCCCCATCTATTTCTAATGAAGTGATGGAACCAGATGCCATGATCTTAGTTTTCTGAATGTTAAGCTTTAAACCAACATTTTCACTCTCCTCTTTCACTTTCATCAAGAAGCTTTTTAGTTCCTCTTCACTTTCTGCCATAAGGGTGATGTCATCTGCATATCTGAGGTTACTGATATTTCTCCAAGCAATCTTGATTCCAGCTTGTGCTTCTTCCAGAACAGTGTTTCTCATGATGTACTCTACATATAAGTTAAATAAGCAGGGTGACAATATACAGCCTTGACGTGAGAGTACATCATGCGAAATGCTGGGATGAAGCACAAGCTGGAATCAAGATTGCCTGGAGAAATATGAATAACCTCAGATATGCAGATGACACCACCTTTATGGCAGAAAGTGAGGAAGAACTAAAAAGCCTCTTGATGAAAGAGGAGAGTGAAAACGTTGGCTTAAAACTCAACATTCCGAAAACTAAGGTCATGGCATCTGGTCCCATCACTTCATGGCAAATACATGGGGAAACAGTGGAAACAGTGACAGACTTTATTTTGGGGGCTCCAAAATCACTGCAGATGGTCACTGCAGTCATGAAATTAAAAGACGCTTGCTCCTTAGAAGAAAAGTTATGGCCAACCTAGACAGCATATTAAAACGCAGAGACATTACTTTGCCAACAAAGGTCCGTCTAGTCAAGGCTATTGTTTTTCCAGTGGTCATGTACGGATATGAGAAGTGGACTATAAAGAAAGACTCAGATGTATAGAACAGACTTGTGGACTCTGGGAGAAGGCGAGGGTGGGATGTTTCAAGAGAACAGCATTGAAACATGTATATCTAGGGTGAAACAGATCACCAGCCCAGATTGGGTGCATGAGACAAGTACTCGGGCCTGGTGCACTGGGAAGACCCAGAGGGATCGGGTGGAGAGGGAGGTGGGATGGGGGACCGGGATGGGGAATACATGTAAATCCATGGCTAATTCATTTCAATGTATGACAAAAACTACTGTAATGATGTAAAGTAATTAGCCTCCAACTAATAAAAATAAATGGAAAAAAAAAAAAAGAAAGCTGAGCACAGAAGAATTGATGCTTCTGAACTGTGGTATTGGAGAAGGCTCTTGAGAGTCCCTTGGACTGCAAGGATATATAACCAGTCCAACCTAAAGAATCAGTCCTGAATATTCATTGGAAGGACTGATGCTGAAGTTGAAACTCCGATACTTTGGCCACCTGATGCAAAGAACTGACTCACTGGAAAAGACCCTGATGTTGGGAAAATTAAAGGCGGGAGGAGAAGGGGACGACAGAGGATGAGATGGTTGGCTGGCATCACCAACTCAATAACATGAGCTTGGGTAAACTCCAGGAGTTGGTGATGGACAGGGAGGCCTGGTATGCTCCAGTATATGGGGTCGCAAAGAGTCAGACGCGACTGAGGGACTGAAATGACTGACTGACTTCATAGGGTTGATTTGAAAATTAAATGAGTTAAATATTTAAGTGCTTTACTTCTATTAATTGTTAAATAATAATGTATGAACAAAATGGGCTTCCCAGGAGGCTCAGGGGTAAAGAACCCTCCTGCCGGTGCAGGAGACAGAGGAGGTGCCAGTTGCATCCCTTGGTTTGGAATATCTCTTGGAGAAGGAAATGGCAACCCACTGCAATATTCCTGCCTGGAAAATCCCATGAGCAGAGAAGCCTGGGGGGCTACAGTTTACAGAGGGACAAAGAGAAGGAAACAACTGAGCAACTGAGCATGCACAAACAACACAGTAAGGATACAAAAGTGTCGATTATTATTATGTATTGGGGATTTAATGACAAAGATTTGTCTCAATGTAATTTACCTTTACAAGTCTAATTTCTTTAGACTAATACCAAATTAGCGTGCCTTTCCTCAACATGCAATAAATGGCAGGAGGGGAAAACATTCTCGGAAATGTGTGAGTGGTTTAAAGAAAACTAATTTGACACTGAACTGTCCATAAATAATAAAAAACAAATACCTAGTACATGTTTTCACAAGAAAAATTTACAATACTGTGAAATTTAAACCAAGAAAAATTTAGAAACTGTGAAATTTAAATGAATCCTATTTTCCATCTTCTTTCTGAATGCTCTTTACTTACACCTCTCCATAGTGTCTAACAGACATGTGCATGCATGCTCAGTCTCTCAGGTGTGTCTAACTCTTTTCAACCCCATAGACTGTAGCCCACCAGGCTCCTCTGTCCATGGGATTCTCTAGGCAAGAACACTGTAGTGGGTAGCTATTTTCTTCTGCAGGGGATCTTCCCAACCCAGAGATTGAACCTGCATCTCCTACATCTCCTGAACTGGCAAGCAGATTCTTTACCACTGTGCCACCTGGGTCTCATACTCTCCATTTATCCCCTGAGTTTCACAAAAGCAGGAAGATCATAAAATCACCCAAAACAAATTTTTTTAATAATTACATCAGGATAAGAGGTGTAAATCATAGTCCAGGCAACCCAGGACATACGGTCACCGGGGCCAAATTCTTGCCCTGCTCCTCGAGGACACAGGTCACAGAAGCTTTCTGCTAATGTAACAGGACTAAGGGCCTTTGTTACAAGGCCAGTGGCAGATAATTATGACTATTTCCTCACCCAGACAACACATGTACTTCAGTAGTTAACTGAACACAAATATGAGAATTCCAAAGCATCCTTTGTGATAACACAAAGGAATAATTTTGAACATACAAGGCACAAATAAGTAATTAGCATATAAGTGATGGAGTGGCAATAGGCCTTGAAACTGGGAAAGCCTGCACTAAGAGGAAGAATCTCTGAAAAGCTTTATTATAGTAAAAAGATGTTTAATTCATCACACCTTGTCATTTTTTCTCAGAAAATACTCCCAGAAACACATCTTGTAAACATTTAGACATCTAATTTCATATCACATGGTAATGTTAATGAGTAGATGTTATAGAATTGTGCTATCCAATCACACCCTCAACTACAACAGTTTATTTTAAACCTACTCCACCTTAGAACACAGAAAGAATGTTGAATACAATTCAACGAAATAATTAATTAATTACTCTAACAAAACTTTCCAGATGGTTTTGTTTTGTTATGTTATTTTAGTCGCTCAGTCATCTCTGACTCTTTGTGACTCCATGGACTATAGCCCACCATGTTCCTCTGTCCATGGGATTCTCCAGGCAAGGATACTGGAGTGGGTTGCCATGCCCTCCTCCAAGGGATCTTCCCAACCTAGGGACTGAACCCAGGTCTCCTGCATTGCACTGTATTCCTGACCATCTGAGCCACCAGGGAAGCCCAAGAATCCTGGAGTGGGTAACCAATCCCTTCTCCAGGGGATCTTTCCCACCTAGGAATCAAACTTGGGTCTCCTGCATTTCAGACAGATTCTTTACCAGCTGAGCTACCACAGAAGCCCTTTGTTTTGTCATATAAATGCATGTGTGTCTATAAGACACCTGGCAATATTAAATACAAATTGTACTAAGCTTGTTATGAAAATTAATTTCAAAGACAATATTTCCCAAATTCATCATGAAAGACAAATTAATTCAGAAAAGAAAAGTAAATATTTTCAGTTACTATTATTAGAAAAACAAAAATAATTGTGATAAACTTTTTTTCTAAAGGCCTCTGATTTCTTATGGAATAAGAAAAATCTTAAACTAATCTTTCCAAATCGTTAAACAACTGCTTTCTTGGAATACTGAAAATGAAGAAGAAACTATGAAATCTTAGGAAAAGAATACCAAACATGATAAAAAGTACTAGGCTGTAATGAATTTATTTATATACACATTTAGAGTTCCAGATTTGTAATTCTAGTGTGAAAAATGATAAAAAATGTTTAAAAAATAAAGCTTAGGCCAAATCACATTAAAAGAAGGTAAAGTGACTCTTATACTGATAAGACTCCAATGTAATGAGTCAAAGTAGAGTCAGTTGATAGTGAGTTGAATCAAACAATACATTACATGGGAATAAACGGGATCCCAATATGAATCTTATAATAATATGACTTACACTCCCTAAGGAGAAGCATTTAGGATAAAGAAATGGTGTGTGGAAAGAGAAAAGAGTTGTAGAGATAAAAGAAGATACTAGCAATATAGAGTATAAACTATTCAGATAAAAAAACAGAAAAAAATGAAACATATTTTCAAGAGGCAAAAGTTATCTTTGAAATTCTATATCAGAAAGACAAGTTAAATTAGTGGCAAAAATTCAACTTCATACAAAGAAATGATTTGCTTGTACACAAGATTTTTAATTTGGTTTTCACATTCACTGCTAATTAAGGCATAATATTTCAACTCTAAATAATGACTGCTGGGAAACATATACTATGGAAAAGGAAAATTTTCCAAAGTATGCACATGGTCATCTTCAATTTATAACCCAAAACTTATCCATCTTCATTCTGCAGAACTTTGTTTATAAAACAATATGAAATAAAAGTATAAAATTTTTTTGAAAATATACTTTAGATAAAACTATACAGCCAAATAAATCAAGTATCCCTAAAATGTTTCTATTCATATTAGGAAGCTCAATTTAAAATATTTGGCCATCAAAAGAATACCATTTTAATTTATAATTTTATATGAAAGTAAAAATAAATTACACTAAAAACTGTAGAGTTGCTAACTGAATCATAAATGGGTTTTTGTTAGGAAAATATTTTTACTTTTAGGTAACTAAGACTAACTGTGAAAGCCTAAGGATTTTTAAGAAGGTACTTCCTGGAGCAAACTTCAAAAGAAACATTTCTAATGAGAAAATTTAAGTAGATTAATTACCTGTAAGATAACAAGAGCATTTTCTATGGAAAGGTCATCTGATGGCAGGCCTTCACTTTTCCAAATTAACTGTTCACTTTCAGTACAAAGAAATCTCCTCAGATCAAATTCTGAAAAATTAAAGATATCAATGATACTTAATAATAATCTTGTGATTGATGAAGAGAATAAAACTATTTAAAATATACTCCAACAGAAGTCCCATGATCATTCTTAATATTCAATCCATTCTTCTGCATTTAATATCAGAAGTTAAAGAGAAAACAAATTTTTAATAATGCAAAGAAATGAAACAACTGAATTAGTTTTCTTCTATTAAATAAATGTTTCACAACTATATTAATTTATAAAAAAACACAAAGTTCACAAAGAATTTTGGAATTACTACATCTCATTTTACCATATGAAATCAGTGTAAAAATTAATAAAATGTTTAACTGCATTCATACAATATCAAAATAATTCAGTGGTCTCACTTTCAAAAGTGATTTTAGGGGGACAAGAGTCATCATAACAGACCAATTCTCAGAACATTCGCAGAATTTAGCAAATCTAAGCACCTATGGTATCCATTAACTTACAGAAAGTTTTCCTAATCTTAAAAAAGTAAAATGACAAAAATCAAAAGATAGGCTTTTCATATACTGAAACTTCAAATTTATGAATAAACTAAACACAAACTTTCAAGACCAGCTGACTTGGTCCATTCTTCCAAACAGGCTTTTCTCAGACCCTCAGGAGCAGCAGAAAGATACGTAATAAATGCAGCAGCGAGTTGAGCTCTTTTAGGAAGAGTAGCTAATTCCTCTGTCATCTCTGCGACCTGGAAAAGAGACAGAGAGAGAGACGGATATGTCCTAAGAGGAAAAAAAAAACAGCTTCACAAATTCAAGCTTTGTCTCTAGGCAAAAATCATTCATTGGTTTAAAGTAATTACCTATCCTGAATACAATTTTCAAAATGTAAAAATACCAGCAAGACCTTAGATCTTGCTGTGATATTAAAACAATGTATGATATCCCAACATATCTGTAAAGAAGAATATATTCTGTCATTGAAATTTCATAATGATTATAATAAACATTGTGAAATAGCATCACTTTCTAAATAATGATTAAGAGACAAAGAATATGAACAAAGGCAAAAAACAAACATTAAGCAAGGAAACTTTTTTAGAATCATAGAGTGGCTAAAGCGTAAGCCTGCACAGAAAGACCACCAATAGAGGAATAATGAAAAGATAAAGAGTTGGCTGGAAGAAAGGTGATTTTAAAGTTTTCCCATGCCATGGAAAGCTGCTTCAGTTTTAACCTGTGGTTAATAATGAGCCACTTGAAAGTGTTTAAACAGAGCAGTGAGTGATATAATAAGCCTAGGTTTCAGAAAGATTTCAGCTGACAAAGTATCAACTAGTTAAAGGGTTAGATAGAAGAAAGACAAGGAGAATTCAGGTGAAAAAAACAAAAAAAGAGCATTAAGGATGGAAGACAAATATGAGGGATATATGCAAAGGGATACAAATTAATAAAAGGAGTCTAAGAAAATCACATATTTTTCATTTTGATACATAGAAGAAGGATGTCTTATGACACAGGAAAAGAAAGAGATTTGATATGAGCAAAGAAAAAAAATTCAGAGGTGTTTGAGTTCCTGAGACAGTTGAAGGCCAATATCTAAGTATAGTTAGAAATAGGAATTTAAAAGTCAGCATTCTAGAAATATATATCTGGTCAAACATCATCATATGGGTTAATATTTTAAAGCCTGTATGAGAAACCCCAGAATATTTGCTGAGAAAGGACCTGACAAGGAGAACACTAAGAGGCAATCAACATTACTGGATGAGCAGATGAGGATCACCCCATGAGGGAAGGAATCTAACTGGTTAAAGAAAAACAAAATCAAAACAAATGAACAAAGTTGAAATAGAGGATTTCAAAAACAAATGGCCAAAGTGTCAAATCCTAAGAGAACTGTCTTGGTAAAGGGAAATCCAAAAAAGGCTCTAAAGAGTACTAAATTTTCAATTTCAATTTCAATACTCATTTTTATCCCTACCCTTGATGAAAGTGGAAGAGGAGAGTGAAAAAGCTGGCTTAAAACTCAACATTCAAAAAACTAAGGTCATGGCATCTGGTCCCATCACTTCATGACAAAAGATGGGGAAACAATAGAAACAGTGACAGACTTTATTTGGGGGAGGGGCTCCAAAATCACTGCAGATGGTGATTACAGCCATGAAATTAAAAGACACGCTCCTTGGAAGAAAAGCTATGACAAACCTAGACAGCATATTAAAAAGCAGAGACGTTACTTTGCCAACAAAGGTCCATCTAGTCCAAGCTATGGTTTTTCCAGTGGTCATATATGAATATGAGAGTTGGACTATAAAGAAAGCTGAGCACCGAAGAATTGATGCTTTTGAACTGTGGTGTTGGAGAAGACTCTTGAGAGTCCTTGGACTGCAAGGAGATCCAACCAGTCCATCCTGAAGGAAAACAGTCCTGTATATTTGCTGGAAGGACTGATGCTGAAGCTGAAACTCCTGTGGCCACTACTTTGGCCACCTGTTGCAAAGAGCTGACTCATTTGGAAAAGACCCTGGCGATGGGAAAGACTGAAGGTGGGAGGAGAAGGGGACCACAGAGGATGAGATGGTTGGATGGCATCACCGACTTGATAGACGTGAGTTTGAGTAAGCTCTGGGAGTTGGTAATGGACAGGGAAGCCTGGTGTGCTGCAGTCCATGGGGTCTCAGAGTTAGACACAACTGAGTGACTGAACTGAACTGAACTGATCTCCCCTAACGAAAAGAGGAACAGGTCACTTTGTCTAAAATCCATTCATATAGATATTGTGCTTAAAGATTAATTCACAACAGGGCCATTAATATCTAGATCATTTATCCTAAGCCGGCTGACAGTTAATGGATATTTTTCTTTTTCATTTTTGTTAACAAATATTTCGTAGATTTCCTGTCTTAAACAATACCTCTCTATGCCCCTGGACTGAATAGTCCATGGGGTTGCAAAGAGTGCAACATGACTGAGCGACTTTCACTTCACTGAATGATCTCAGACAAACCTGTGCATTCCACCTCCTGTGTTCTCTATCGAGCTGATTAATTAAGACTTCTGCAGCTTTAATTGTTTCTTGTGCTTTGCTTACTTCAGCTTCAAGTTTGGCAGCTTCTGAAGTCCTGCTCTGAAATCTATGAAAACATTAAAATTTACTTAAAGACAATCAGATTTAAGACAGATTTAATTAAGTTATGCTTAGGTAGTAAAGTGAGCTTTTATACTAGAATTTTAATTAACTGTAATATTGATAATATTTGCTTATAAAATATCATTAATAGACATAATACCAATGCTTACATTTAAAGGGGAATATTCTCACAGGGCTGTGATATCCTACTACATTATGCATAAACAACAAAATGACATTAAAAGGTCCTGTCATAAGATTGATCTAATTTGTCTTTTCAGTTTTATTTGATTTTATTTAGTCCAGTAAAACTAGATGTCAACATCAGAAGAATTTTATATTCTCAAACAATGCACTCTTTCATCTGCCATGACTGTCAATAAGCTGTTCCATTATCCAGCTCCTTCCTTATACCTACCTCACCCCTCACTCTAACTCCCACAAATACACACCTATCAAAACTACAAATAAAATTTTAAAACTCACCTCAAATATCCATCCCATTACATATATTCTCTCCCTATGTGCCCATTTGCCAAAGTTTAAAACTTCTTTTTAAATTATTTTCTTTAAAAATACTTGTAAAAATTTATTATTTTACTAAATATAATAGCAGATTCCATATGATTACTTAGTCATTCAACAAATGTGTAAGTGCCTTCAAAATGCCAAAGACTGGGCTTCCCTGGCGGTCCAGTGGTTGAGAATCTGCCTGCTAATCAGGGGACAAGGGTTCAATCCCTGGTCCAGGAAGATCCCACATGCTGTGAGGCAAGTAATCCTGTGCACCACAACAGCTGAGGTCCCCACACTCTAGAGCCCACAAGCCGCAACCACACCACAACTAGAGAGCAACCCATGCTAGCTGCAACTGGAGAATACCCACAGACAGCTACGGAGACCCGGCGTGGGCATAGATAAATAAATACATAAAAGAGAACACCTAGGATTGTGCTGATTCTAGGAACAGTTCAAAATAAGTGCTGTAATTCTCATTTTATAAATATGGAGACTTGGATCCAAACAGATTATTGCACAGGTCTTGCCAATAGTAAGTAGAGGACCTAAAATTCATATATGGGTGTGCTGCTATTAAGCTGTAGGCCCTCTATTCTTTATTGCCTCTCTAAGTGCCCTATTCTTCCCTCCCCTAGACATAAGACTCTAGGAGTCACGTCCAATATGGCAGCCACATGTGGCTATCTAAATTTAAATTAATTAAAATTAAAAATTCAATTCCTCAGTCATATTATCCACAAAGTCCTCAATCATATTATTCAGAAGGTTTTCATAATAATCCTCCCAAAATACTGGTAATATGATGCAGTGACTAAGAAAAGGAACAAAGGAATCAAATATAGGATCTAATGCTTGCTTACTCATTTACTACTTGTTCAACTTAAGCAACCTTTCTAATCTTCAGCATTTTAATCGCAAATTATGTGAGAATATCCACCTCTCAGTATTGTTCTAAATCTAAAAAGATGAATATGCTAAGTGCCTAGGACAACATCTGACACGAGCAAATGACTAATAAATGGAGTCAAAACAAATAAGCTAACTACTCAATAAATATTTGATAATCACTTTCATATGATTAAGTCCTGATTCTGAGCATGTAATATTGAAAATAATATATCATTTTCCTTATACCACTCTAATTATATACCAGGAGGGAAATTATGTGATTTCATATCTATATGACTAGTACAAAAAACATTCAGGAATATTAAAAACATTGAATTTATAGCTTTCACTACAGCTTTCATTTAAGTATACTAAGTAAATATACATAAATGTAAATACAGATGATTGTTTCCTGACTACATATAGAAAAAATTAATAGATTTTAGTCTAATGGAACTTTCTCTTGGTATAATAATTTGTATTTCTTCCATAAGAAGAAAAGGAAATGTAATACATGACTTAGAGAAAGTAGCAAGTGATAACATATGCTATATTTAATGACATGTTTTCCAGTTTTCCAATCTTTACAATTCTTAAATGAAAATGTTTCCATATTTCTAAGTACCATACCAGTATTTTTTTTGTCCTATGTTAAAAACAATCACAGGAACAAAGAGGTAAACAAAAGGCTTTAAGATTAATCCCTTTATAAATAGTTTTTAGATTTGAGTATATTTGCATGAAGGAATATTTTTAATAACAAAAAGAGCAAAGCTAAAAAGACAGAACATTGTTAACACAATCATGTACCATTCGTAATTCCAGATTATGGAATAAGTAGTACTGTAGCATCATCTGCAATACAGAAGTCTAAACTGCTGAGGTCAAAATAATAAAGAAGTAGGAATACCAAATGTAAACAGTCCCAGCGTTAACACAGCACATTCACTTCTTCCTGCTCAGTTTTCCATTGCTTGGGAATATACACAGTGATAGCTATACAAATGGAAACTTAAAATATTTTTGTTCTCATTAAATTATTTTAAAAAGGAATACACTGTTACCTTACATCATTCACCATTTTAAAGTAATTAAAAAAATTAATATATTAATTATAACAGCTTTTTAAAACTTAAGTATCTATTGAGGTAGGTTTTCAAATATCCAAAATACATTCCAAAACTTAACTTACTTTTCTTTGAGTTCTGATACTTTTTGACCAACAGAATTAAGAAGCTCTTCTAGTTTCCTTTTTCTATCTTCAGTTTTCCTCAAATTTCTAAAATATAATTCAATTTCATAGAAGTCACTCTAGTTATCAAGAAAAAGCAGCAATAGCACTGTGAAATATAATCTTGCAGTAAACAAATGACAATGAAAATTGTCACTAATTCACTAGTTTTAATACCTTCATTTAGAACTTTATTTGAAAAGCAATGCTAAGATTAAAAGTGTATTCTCTGACCTAACCACATCACTTTCAGGAATCTACATTTTAAAACACTTCTGCAAACAGATTTCTGGATAAAAATGGTAGAGTAAAAGTATTCGTTTATCCTCAATCCCTTCTAAAAATCCTACTAAAATGAAACCAAGGGAATAAATAAGACATACAGGCAAAAAGATAAAGACAATGAAAAGTATTAACAAAGAAAATTTGTTAAATATTAACAAAGGAGTCATTTTAATTAAATTTTGAAAGGTGAAAACATACAAAAATGCAAAAAGCCAAAAGTTAAATGACTGCAGGAAGCTATGCCAAAAGAAGAATTCAAAAATGTTCAGAAAATGTAGACAAGTACCTCTGAAGAAAATAAGCTTCAACAGTAGGTGAACCGAGAACTTCCAGATGTGTAAGTAGGATTTAGAAAAGGCAGAAGAACCAGAGATCAAATTGCCAACATCTGCTGGATCATTAAAAAAAGCAAGATTGCTTTGGGTAGTATAGTCGTTTTGACAATATTGACTCTTCCAATCCATGAACATGGTATGTTTCTCCATCTGTTTGTATCCTCTTTGATTTCTTTCATCAGTGTTTTACAGTTTTCTATGTATAGGTCTTTTGTTTCTTTAAGTAGATATACTCCTAAGTATTTTATTCTTTTTGCTGCAAAGGTGAATGGTATTGTTTCCTTAATTTCTCTTTCTGTTTTCTCATTGTTAGTATATAGGAATGCAAGGGACCAAAGCAATCTATAGATTCAATGCAATCCCTATCAAGCTACCAACGGTATTCTTCACAGAACTAGAACAAATAATTTCACACTTTGTATGGAAATACAAAAAACCTCGAATAGCCAAAGCAATCTTGAGAAAGAAGAATAGAACTGGAGGAATCAACCTGCCTGACTTCAGGCTCTACTACAAAGCCACAGTCATCAAGACAGTATAGTACTGGCACAAAGACAGAAATATAGATCAATGGAACAGAATAGAAAGCCCAGAGATAAATCCACATACCTATGGACACCTTATCTTCAACAAAGGAGGCAAGAATATACAATGGAAAAAAGACAACCTCTTTAACAAGTGGTGCTGGGAAAACTGGTCAACTGATTGTAAAAGAATGAAACCAGAACACTTTCTAACACCATACACAAAAATAAACTCAAAATGGATTAAAGATCTAAATGTAAGACCAGAAACTATAAAACTCCTAGAGGACAGCATAGGCAAAACACTCTCCGACATAGATCACAGCAGGATCCTCTATGGCCCACCTCCCAGAATATTGGAAATAAAAGCAAAAATAAACAAATGGGACCTAATGAAACTTAAAAGCTTTTGCACAACAAAGGAAGCTATAAGCAAGGTGAAAAGACAGCCCTCAGAATGGGAGAAAATAATAGCAAATGAAGCAACAGACAAAGGATTAATCTCAAAAATATACAAGCAACTCCTCCAGCTCAATTCCAGAAAAATAAATGACCCAATCAAAAAATGGGCCAAAGACCTAAACAGACATTTCTCTAAAGAAGACATACAGATGGCTAACAAACACATGAAAAGATGCTCAACATCACTCATCATCAGAGAAATGCAAATCAAAACCACAATAAGGTACCATTACACTCCAGTCAGGATGGCTGCTATCCAAAAGTCTACAAGCAATAAATGAAGGAGATGGTGTGGAGAAGAGGGAACCCTCTCACACTGTTGGTGGGAATGCAAACTAGTACAGCCGCTATGGAGAACAGTGTGGAGATTTCTTAAAAAACTGGAAATAGAACTGCCATATGACCCAGCAATCCCACTTCTGGGCATACACACTGAGGAAACCAGATCTGAAAGAGACACGTGCATCCCAATGTTTATCGCAGCACTGTTTATAATAGCCAGACATGGAAGCAACCTAGATGCCCATCAGCAGACGAATGGATAAGAAAGCTGTGGTATATATACACCATGGAATATTACTCAGCCATTAAAAATAATTCATTTGAATCAGTTCCGATGAGATGGATGAAACTGGAGCCCATTATACAGAGTGAAGTAAACCAGAAAGATAAAGACCAATGCAGTATACTAACGCATAGATATGGAATTTAGAAAGATGGTAACAATAACCCTATATGCAAAACAGAAAAAGATACACAGATGTACAGAATAGACTTTTGGACTCTGTGGGAGAAGGCGAGGGTGGGATGTTTTGAGAGAACAGCATTGAAACATGTATATTATCTATAGTGAAACAGATCACCAGCCCAGGTTGGAGGCATGAGACAAGTGCTCGGGGCTGGTGCACTGGGAAGACCCAGAGGGATGGAGTGGGGAGGAAGGTGGGAGGGGGGATCGGGATGGGCAACACATGTAAATCCATGGCTGATTCATGTCAATGTATGGCAAAAACCACTATAATATTGTAAAGTAATTAGCCTCCAACTAGTAAAAATAAATGGGGGGAGAAAAAAAGCAAGAGAACTCCAGGAAAACATGTAGGTCTGCTTCACTGACTATGCTAAAGCCTTTGACTACATAGACCACATCAAACCGGAAATTTCTTAAAGAGATGGGGATAGCAGACCACCAGAGCTGCCTCCTGAGAAACGTGTATGCAACAGTTACAACCAGACATGGAACAATGGAACAAAAGACTGTTTCAAAATTGGGAAAGGAGCATGTCAAGGCTGTATATGGTCACTCTGCTTATTTAACTTATAAGCAGACTACATCAGGCTTCCCTGGCAGCTCAGCTGGTAAAGAATCTGCCAGCAATGCAAGAGAACCCCTGTTTCAATTCCTGAGTCAGGAAGATCCTCTGGAGAAGGGATAGTCTACCCACTCCAGTATTCCTGGGCTTCCCTGTTGGCTCAGATGGTAAAGAATCCAACTGCAATGTGGGAGACCTGGGTTCAATCCCTGGATTGGGAAGATCTGCTGGTGGGGGGCATGGCGACCCACTGCAATATTCTTCCTTATGCCAGACTGGATGAAGTATAAGCTGGAAACAAGATTGCCAGGAGGAATATCAATAACTGGGAGAATATCAATAACCTCAAATATGCAGATGAGATCACCCTTATGGCAAAAATTGAAGAGAAATTAAAGAGCCTCTTGATGAAGGTGAAAGAGGAGAGTGAAAAAGCTGGCTTAAAAGTCAACGTTCAAAAAACTAAGATCATTGCAACCAGTCTTGTCATTTCATGGCAAATAGATGGGGAAACAATGGATATTGTGAGAGACTTTTCTGGGGCTCCAAAATCATTATGGACGGTGACTGCAGCCATGGAATAAAGACGCCTGCTCCTTGGAAGAAAAGCTAGGACAAACCTAGACAGTGTATTAAAAAACAAAGACATCACTTTGCTGACAAAGGTCAGTGTAGTCAAAGCTATGGTTTTTCCAGTAGTCACGCATGAATGTGAGAGTTGGACCATAAAGAAAGCTGAGTGGCAAAGAACTGATGCCTTTAAACTGTGGTGCTAGATAAGTCCCTAGGACTGCAAGGAGATCAAACCAGTAAATTCTAAAGGAAATCAGCCCTGAATATTCATTGGAAGGACTGATGCTGAAGTTCAAGCTCCAATACTTTGGCCACCTGATGCAAAGAGCTGTCTCACTGGAAAAGACCCTGATGCTGGGAAAGACTGAAGGCAGGAGGAGAAGGGGACGACAGAGGATGAGATGGCTGGATGGCATCACTGACTCAATGGACATGAGTTTGAGCCAACTCTGTGAGTTGGTGAAGGACAGGGAAGCCTGGTGTGCTACAGTTCACAGGGCTGCAAATAGTCAGACACTATTGAGTGACTGAATTGAACTGAAATTTCTAGAACTTACTCTTTGTACCTTAGCAGTATTCCTTTACAAAATTTTGCTGTTTCTAAAGGAATTTCTCCCACTTTATCTATCCAACAACTTAATAGTAGGTAAAAAGTAAGTTCATTCTGCTAACCATCTTTTAAATGCTTTTTCTTCATGTTTTTGTTCTGTTTAACTCGTCATTTATTCATTTTTTTTCCTTTTTCTCTAATGATAAACAGTAACAATATTGTGTTACTTTCAAGTGTATGGCACAGTGATTTCTCTAATGACATATAGTTGAAATATTGTGTTTTCAGGTGTATAGCACAGTGATCCAGTTGTTTTTTGCAAATTATATTCCATTTTAGGTTTATATGATATTGAATAAAATGTCCTGTGCTATATAATAAAACCATTTTCTTATTTTATGTATAATTGTTTGTCTTTTAATAATATACTCCTAATCTGTAAATACTGCTGCACCCCAGTGCAATAACAGAACCAGATGCATGTAGGATCATGCATCTGGTCCTGTTACTGCATGGCAACAGAAAGGGAGAAGGTGGAAATGGTCACAGATATCCTCTTCTTGGGCTCTAAAATCACTGTAAATGGTGACTGCAACCATGAAATCAGATGTCACAGCTTGACAGGAAAGTGATGAGGAACCTAGACAGACTGTTGAAAAGCAGAGACATTACTCTGCCGACAAAGGTCCGTAAAGTCAAGGCTATGGTCTTCCCAGTGGTCACATAGAGCTGTGAGAGCTGGACCAAAAGAAGGCAGAGCACCAAAGAATTGATACCTATGAACTTTGGTGCTGGAGAAGACTCCTGAAAGTCCCTTGGAAAGCAAGGAGATCAAACCTGTCAATCTTAAGGGAGATCAACCCTGAATAGTCGTTGGAAGGACTGATGCTGAAGCTGAAGCTCCAATATTTTGGTCATCTGATGTGAACAGACAACTCACTGGAAAAGTGCCTGATGCTGGGAAAGATTGAGGGCAGAAGGAAAAGAGGGCACCGGAGGATGAGATGGCTGGATGGCGTGAGTGATGCAACAGACAAGAACTGGGGCAGACTTCAGGAGAAGATGAGGGGCAGGAGGCCTGGAGTGCCGCAGGCCACGGGCCCACAGAGCATGGGACATGACTGGGCTGCTGAACAACAACCATCCAGTTATGTACAGGCCTTTCTTGCAAGTTTGGTTATCTAGCTCTTCTGCCAGTTTCTAACTAGTTTTCCATACTAATAGTTCCCGTGGAGATGTGTTTATGACGCGTCTGTGGTTTGGGTGAGCTAAGCTCTACATTCTCCACTCCATTATCTTGATCTACATTCTTAATTTGTATTTAAATGACTCAGTGTTGTCAGCTGCCTCTTTACATATAGACAATAAATAAATCCTAATAATATGTCATCAATTGATGAAAATGAAGGTTAGGGTTGTTTATATTTTATATTTAACTTACGATTCTAATCCTGCCTGTTCAGTTTCCAAAGGCTGGATTCGTTCCAAGACATGGGAGTACTGGACGTTGGCTTTAACCCAGGCAGCTAAGGGAGCGGCTGCAGTACTGGCCCGTTTAGCATTCTGAAAAAACACATCGGAAATTATCCCACATCCTGACTTCATTTGAAATAAAGGCAAGGTTAACGCCAGTGTATCTTCTTTAAGCATTTGTTTAACAATTTCACCCAAATAACGAAGTTTTTGGTTTATGGCAAAAATAAAAATAAAGTGAATTGCTATTTTGATTAAGTAAAAAATATATAAACCATTTTTCCTTAAGAAAAAATATTTTTGAACCACATACAATCTTTAATATAACTCTATCATTCTATTGACATAAATAATTATTAGCCACATTTGTAATGAATACATGTGCCATCCACAACAATCTTCAAGCATCATTTCTTTCTCTTCAACACAAAGAATAGATCTTTATTAGATAAAAGCACTGTTGAAACAACTGCGACTGGCGTCAAAGAAGTACAGGACATTTTGAATAAAAGATCTAAAAAAGACAAGAATCATGAAATTTAAACTGTTTTCTGTATTAGATATAAGCATTCCAACAGAGAGATGTGTTATTATATGACTAATATATAAGAAGAAATAAAAGCATACAGGCAAATTGGAAGTTATGACTGTTTAGGAACTTACCAATGAGAACAGATCGTAACACTCAAATACCATGTAAGATAATAAATCTGTTTCCAACCTTCTAGATTCTAGTTTACCCAATTCTTCTGGCAAATACTCCCCAGCTATAATACTCACAACTCATTATAAAAAACTTTTACTTTTTTAAGTAAACTAAAAAACAAATAATGTAAACCATCACATTTTGACAAGAAGAATATAATAGTATGGAAAGGGAATTTAAGGTATCTGTTAAAATTACCTTTGGATCAAAAGATCCTTTATTTTTAAAAAGAAGTTCCTCAACACTCTCTCTTATTTCCTTTGGAATATTTCGTGCATCAAAGGTTGCTATGTCTTCTCGCACACCTCTCTTTGCAAGGAAGCTGGAAATAAAGCATATTAATTCAAATGAGGCTATTTTAACAAAAATATCAATTTAACAGAGTGATATATACAATACTTTCAATCTATTAGTTAACCAAAGAACAGAGTACTGCTAAAGTGCTTAAGTTTCTAAAGTAACACTACTTCATCATTTTTTATAGACAAGGAGCTCCAGAAAGATACACAACAGTTTTTCTAAGGTTCTGTGAATACACTGAAGCAATACAATGAAGGAATTATAACACTGAACTCCATCCACATCCCTTTATGTGAACTCCTGAGAAACTAATACATTATAGGATATGCAGGAAAATATTCTGACTCCTTTATAAGAAAGATACTTTAAGTGCTCTCTCAATTTAAATCTGCTCCCTCATTTCAGATTGAAAACAACTCTCCTATCAGAATGAATACCAGCACAAACTACAATGCCACTGCTACACTGTGAAATCTACAGCTCCACAGCATACACTGGGTTAACAGTCAGCCTTCTCTCCTCTGTTTACACCTCTTTCACATTTTCGTGGGGCTCTCACTTGCTCTCTGTGTCTCTGCCTCTGCCAAGAGTGAAAGACTCTTTGAGAACAGTGACTATATTTTCTTCACCAGACCACCACAGTAAAAACATTACTCTGTACCACATGAGGCCTAAATCAATATTTACATTTACTAAGATGTTCTTAAACACTTTAAGGCATTTGTCTTCTCCTTTGACACTTTTAACAATCACTTATAGAGAAAGGAAAATATAGTTCTTGAAATATGATTACATAGACCATCCTGAAATATTAGGGGAAAGTGTATAACCCCAATACTTTGATGAAGTTCAGTTTGAGAAACAATATAAGAAATAATAAAAATCTGAAAGAATGTATAATTTACTCATGAAATAACATTTTTTCACAAATTCAAAAACTTACCTTTTCATGCTCACCCAAGATGTGTCAAAGATACCCATTAATCTCAAAACACCTTCAAGAATGTCTCTGATTACATCAGGAGGCATACGCAGGGAACGGATTTCTGAAAGAGATTCTGGCTTAATGTTTCCAACTGCTAGTTTAGCTTCATTGACGAGAGGCTAGAAAACAAAAAGGGTATTTATATGTTCAAAAAATATATATGGAAATATGCTAACTCTTTACAAATTATTGAATATTGTCATTTTATTTAAAATAACTAGTTATTAATACCCTTTCTCTTCCAATATAAAAACGCTCTAAAACACACAAAGTACAAAATGTTCAAGTGGGGAAAGCTAGAGTTTCTGGTACCATAACTGCCACGGTCTAATTTGGAAAATCTAATCTGTTTTGAGACAATCTGCCATTTTCAAGAGATCCTTTCTTTTCTAATACTTGCTTGCTTATTTAATCAAGTCTCAAGGGAGAAAAAAAAGCCTAAGAGTTTGCCTTTATCTACAAAATATTTTTTCTTCTACAGTGTAAACAATATGATTCATGGAAAACAAAGATTGTTTTTAACAACCAACAGCTAATTCGGTTACTTCTAGCAGACTTGCCTTCCTGTTTCTCTTTTTTGTAAACAGTATTAAGTGAAAGCCACACTGGTAATACTATCAGGAAATAACTCATGCAAATAATGTTTAAACTCCAATGTAAAGTTGAAAATCAAAACTATAAATGGCTCTTACAGTATTTCCTATTTTTATCTTACCTGTACTTCTTTTAATTCATCATCAATTTTGTTCTTCCTTTCTTCAATTTTAATGACTTCTTCTGCTATTTTGTGCTTCAGTCTTTCAAGTTCTGTCTTTTGCTCACTAGCATCCTACAGGAATATTTAAGCAGCATTCCAATTGATTTTAATGCACTCAACATTTAAAAGCATAATACCAAAAATGTTATTTTAAAACAGCACTATTATATGCTTTTCTAATATTAATTGACATGAGAGTTTCTAACATGCCTAGGAAACTGATGCTATAATTTACTCTATATTTCTATTAGGAAATATGCTTTAATTTTTCTGAATAGCAAAGCAATAAATGCTTACTATATAAAAATCAAACTGTCAGAAATGCATAACTTAGAAAGTGATCATAATAATATACATTTAACACTTGCAACAACCCCAGAGAAATACTATTATGCTCATTTCATAAACAAGAAAACTGAAAATAGAAGTCTTCTCTAACAGTAGAATAGTAATAATTCCTAGAGACAAGCTATACTAGTCTAGAACTTGTTTCTATATTTTAGACAAAAATTAATTGAAATTATTATAAATATGCCAATATATGAACAAAAATTAGTTAAGATTCAAAGAACAATGATATATTAATAACACATGATGTTTTCACTCATGAACTCAAAAATCAAGAGTCCCACATATATAAACATGCTTTAACATTATGAAGGTTTGTATTTATTTATACTATCAAAAAACCAAGGAGGAAATCTGTCAAGAAACCTTCCAAAAGTTCTAATAACAGAAGTCCTCACCCATATTATAATCATCCAAGGAGTTTTAAGAATAATGTTTGGTGTCCTTTCTACACTTATTGTAACAATTACATCACATTACATACATAAACAGAATCATTACCTCGTACACTTGAAACTAATAAAGCGGTGTGAGTCAATCATATCTCAATTAAATAAAAAAGAGACCAGAGTCCTCTCCCTCTCTCTCTCTCTACCTGAACTGAAAGAAACAAATTTACTGTTTAAGCTGGCAACAACGACAAAACTAACGCCTTGCGTCCTATTGCCCTATCCTTCAGGCACCTGACACATGAACTCAATTAACACTTTCTACGTTCCACAAGTGTTTCTACCTGTGTATCTCTGCTACCAGTCCTCAAAGGGGAAAGTTCTTTTCTCCATCTCCACAGTATCAAAATATTCCCTAAAGGACCTACTCATGTGCTTCATGTTTTATTAACCTACTTTTCCAATTATAAGTTACAGCTATTCTGAATATGTACAGCATTTAATATGTGTGTTCTTTCTTTATGTCAAGAACCTAGACTAGCAAGCTTTAAACGTCGCACAGTGTGGTGAACTTGTGGATGAGGGGGGGAGGGGCAGACAGGGACTTTGGAAAGATCCTGCCACATTGCTATATTTAAAATGGATAACCAAAAGGACCTATTGTAAGCACATGGAACACTGCTCAATGCCAGCCTAGATGGGAGAATGGATACAGGTGTATGTATGGCTGAGTCCCTTTGCTGTTCACCTGAAACTACCACAACATTGTTGACTGGCTATATCCTAATACAAAAGGCTTTTGGTGTAAACAAAATTAAAACCAAGAAAAAAAAAGTTGCACAATTCAGTATATGTCTCTCTATGCCATCAGTTCAGTTCAGTTCAGTCTCTCAGTCGTGTCCAACTCTTTGTGACCCCATGAACCACAGCATGCCAGGCCTTCCTGTCCATCACCAATTCCCAGAGTTTACCCCAAACCCATGTCCATTGAGTCGGTGATGCCATCCAACCATCTCATCCTCTGTTGTCCCCTTCTCCTCCTGCCCTCAATCTTTCCCAGCATCAGGGTCTTTTCCAATGAGTCAGCTCTTTGCATCAGGTGGCCACAGTACTGAGGTTTCAGCTTCAACATCAGTCCTTCCAATGAACACCCAGGACTGATCTCCTTTACGGGTGAACTGGTTATCTCCTTGCAGTCCAAGGACTCTCAAGAGTCTTCTTCAACACCACAGTTCAAAAACATCAATTCTTCAGTGCTTAGCTTTCTTTATAGTCCAACTCTCACATCCATACATGACCACTGGAAAAACCATAGCCTTGACTAGATGGACCTTTGTTGGCAAAGTAATGTCTCTGCTTTTTAATATGCTGTCTAGGTTGGTCATAGCTTTTCTTCCAAGGAGTAAGCCTCTTTTAATTTCATGGCTGCAATCACCATCTACAGTGATCTGGAAGCCTGGAAAAAATAAAGTCTCTCACTGTTTCCAGTTTCCCTATTTGCCTTGAAGTGATGGGACCAGATGCCATGACCTTAGTTTTCTTAATGTTGAGCTTTAAGCCAACTTTTTCACTCTCCTCTTTCACCTTCATCAAGAGGCTTTTTAGTTCCTCTTCACTTTCTGCCATAAGGGTGGTATCATCTGCATATCTGAGGTTATTGATATTTCTCCCGGCAATCTCGATTCCAGCTTGTGCATCTTCCAGCCCAGCATTTCTCAAGATATACTCTGCATACAAGTTTAATAAGCAGGGTGACAATATACAGGCTTGACATACTCCTTTTCCTATTTGGAACCCATCTGTTGTTCTATGTCCAGTTCTAAGTGTTGCTTCCTGACCTGCATACAGGTTTCTCAAGAGACAGGTCTGATGGTCTGGTATTCCCATCTCTTTCAGAATTGTCCACAATTTGTTGTGATCTACACAGTCAAAGGCTTTGGCATAGTCAATAAAGCAGAAATAGATATTTTTCTGGAACTCTCTTGCTTTTTCGATGATCCAGCAGATGTTGGCGATTTGATCTCTGATTCCTCTGCCTTTTCTAAAACCAGCTTAAACATACTTATGTATAAAATAACAAACAGTAATGTCATCTATTTATCACTGAGCAAAATTATTAACTTATAATACAAGATGCAGAGTTATTTTTCTAGGTCTAATCTAGGTAATACAATTAGCTATAGTCTTAGAAATATCTCTTCCCTGAGAAAAGAGTAGCATAGTACACAATGTATCTTAATAATAGTCACTAGTTTGGAAGTACATAGGCCCACAGAGTACCAAATATTTTCCTTTTTTAATATACAGTATCAATGATATTATCTTTTATGGAGTTTTTACTGTTTTTCAAATTACTATTTAAAGGTAAGTAATCCAAAAGTTTTCCAACTGCAACAACAGAAGTTAGAAGAATATGAAACAAAGCTTTCAATTTCCTAAGGGAAAAAAACAACATTTGATAGGTATTTTTACAATAAAAATGACTAGCAGCTTCAGATAAGTATTTATATTACTTTGCTTCTAAAATTACTTGAGAAGAAAATATGCTAAAGTTTTATAGTATAAAAATTAAATTGATTTTCTGATCTGTTACTTCCAGGTCAGGTAGTCCATAAATGTATATTGTAAACACTGAATGTGTACATAATCGTCATCGATCTCAGAATACTACTGCTTCTGAAGATTTCCCATCAGTCAGCAAATTAATTCTGACATGCCGGGTGAAATCTTGCTTCTGCCATTCAGTTCAGCCCAGAAACCCTCTTGTGAAGTTCGCAGACAATAAACTTCCTTTCCATGCTCATAAAGCTTTTGTGCATAAGAACTATTCTTTAACTAAGTATAAAGCAATCATGTAAGAAAAAATAATAATAAGACATGTTCAACAAAAAGAAAACTTCATAAAATTCCCTCTGAGAGCTAGCTGTAGATGCTGCAACAATGAAACCACAAGGGGCACTACTGCCAAAAGGAAACACCTAGAGATTGTTTTACATCTCCTGAGAAACAGTGTAACAGAGATGAAAAACTAGAGGATTAAAAGGCACACTTTAAGAAATTTTGAAGAAAGCAGAACAAATATAAAGGGAGAAAATATAAGAAAGTCAGAGAACCAGACTAGTAAGTCCAAAGCCCAAATAAGAACTCTAAAAAGCAAGAACAAAGAAATAAAGGAAAAGGGATTATCAATAAAATAATTTAAGGAAATTTCTCAGAACTGAAGGAGGCAAATTTTTAGGTAGTAAGAACTCACACTGGACACAAAGGATGAAAATAAACCTAAACAAGGCCAATCACTGTAACTTTAGAACAATGAAAAACCAAGATGTAAAAGATTCCAAGGTAGGGGAAAAAAAAAAACAGGTTATCCAAACACAGATCAGCAATTAAAAGAATGTTTTAATCACCAACAACGAAGCTAGAAGAAAATGGAACAATGCCTTCAAAATCCTAAAGAAAACATAAATATTCCAGCCTAGAATACTATTCCTAGCACACAACCAACCAACCAAGAACACAGCAGAACGTTCATATACGTGAGATCTCAAAATCACCTTCCATGTACCCTTTCTCCAGAAGCTTCTGGGGCCAGGCTCCAGACATGAGGGAGTAGACCAAGATGGTAAAGAAGGATCGCAGAACAGAAACTGAGGCCAGGCAGAGAAAGAACCAAGCCACGAGCCTCCAGGAGAGAGCGCTACAGGGGGCTGAGGAAAGCTATAAGACAGCTGAGGCTTTGGGATGTCTTCACAGAATATTTAGAACACATTTTTAAATAGGCAATTTATGGAGTCATATTACCACTTCCCTTCCCAACTATCAGAAGTCAGGGGAAAAAAGTTGTTCATCTGAGAAATTAACTCAAAAAGCTCAGGATTTGGAATTACTAGGCTAAGAACTACAAAGCTAAGGTCGAGAACAAGAGTTGCATATGGAAAACAAGGGCATTACATTTCCTTGTTGATTAATGATGTTGAGTATCTTTTCACATATTTGTGAAACATATGACCCCTTTATATAAGTCTTTTTTCATTAAAGGCCAGTGCAAATCTTTTGCATATTTGCAAACTGATTTGTTAGTTTTATTAGTATTGAGTTGTAATCATTTCTGTACACGTCGGAAACAAGTTTTTTTTTTTTTTATCAAATATACATTTGTAAATATTTTCTCCCAGTCTGTGACCTGCTTTTTCATTTTCTTTTTTAATTTCTATGAGGTGCAATTTGTCATTTATTTTCCTATTCTACTTTGGTATAATATCTAAGAAATCCCCACTTTACCCAACATCATAAACATTTTCTCCCTAATTCTCTTCTGAAGTTTTATAATTTTATGCTGTACATTTAGGTCTATATTGCATGTCAAGTTATTTATCATATGTCTCAGGTTTTTTTCCTGTCTTCATGGATATCTAAATATTCCAGTACCACTTCTTAAAAGGATCATCCTTTCCACATTTAAATGATATTGTTGTATGAAATCAATTGACCGTGTATGTGTGAGTCTGTTTCTGGATTCCACAGTGTTCTGATAATCACTGGGCTTACCATTACACCAGTGTTATCCTACCTTGACTACTGTAGGTTTATAGTAAGTCTTCATATCATAAGCCCTCCAACTTTGTTACTTTTAAGATTTTCTATGCCATTTACTTTTATTGAAATATATACACTACTCTGAAAAACACTGAAATTAATTTAAATAAAAGAGGCATTAACTTGAAGTAAGGTTAACATCACCCACATGGAGATGGTGAAACATATTTAAAAAAAAAAAAAGACACAATCATGGATGTAAAACTAACAGAATTTAAGGATTCTTTAGATGCATGGATTAAGGGAACAGAAGTCTAACACAATTTATAAATTCTGTTTTAAACAATTAGCTATATTGTAGTACCATAACTAAGGAAAGGAATATAGGAAAGGAAATAATGAGTTTAGTTTTGAACCTGTTTTGAATTGTAAGGCTTATAGGACTTTCAAGAAGACGTATCTAACAGGTTACTGATTATTTGAGTCTGAAGTTCACAGGAGGAATAGGGCTAAAAGGACAAAAAATTATGGACTTAGTGGTACTCAGTAAGTAATCAGTAGCAAAAAGGAAGGTAATGGGCAGAAGTAAACAGAAAAGGTAGACAAATGTAAAAGAATATCTTGGCAAGGGAGAACAAGATGATGGAGGAGTGGGTGGACATGGAGTACGTTTCTCTCCACAGATACATCAGGAACACACCTTCAGACACAGCAGTTCATGCAGAACACCAGCTGAGAGCGGACAGGGGTACCTGACCAGCGGAAAAGAACATATAGAACCACGCAAAACTCAAGAGGATGAAGGAACTGGGGGAAAACCAGGAGTGTTAGTAGGACTGGACCTGCCCTCAGCAGGTAGGAGAACTGAAGCAGGGGTCTGATCTCCACACTGGGGCAACTGTCTGAGTCAGAGAAGAAACATTTAAGGTTGAGAGGAAAACAGCTCATCTGTGGCAGCCTAAATGGAATGAGAATCACAGTCCTTGCCACAGCCGTACATACCCCGGACAGGGTCGCAGGTCCCCTGGAAGGCGCAGTGGCTGGGAGCTGGAGTTTAGGGATTGTGGAGCAATCCCAGGGTGAGGGCTGCTGTTGACTGTGGAGAGACGGATCCAGGGGATGTGAGGGAGGAGACTGTGGAGGAAAGCCAGGCAGCCATGGAAGCAAGGCGGTACTGCTGAGTCACACATATGATGAGGTGGAGCCATCACCACAGCCTCTCTCCCCACAGGCCAGCAGCCACAGCTGAACAATAGAGAGGCTGGCCCATCAATCACCTGAGGCACTGAATTAGAGAGTAGGACCCCACCCAGGGTGCCCCTTTAAGTGCTTGATGAGCCAAACTACAGCATACGACCCTACCCAGGGGGGCCCCCTCTCTGTGCCTGACGCCTCGAACAACAGAGGAGGACCCCAGGAAAGGGAGCCCTCTAAGTACCTTAACGGGCAGAGCTACAGAGAAAGACTGGCCAAAGAGGCCTTCTGATCGCCAGCTACAAGAGGCTCGAAAAAAGATGCTTATAGGGCCACAACTCCTGCAGCTGAGGCAGGCCGTGTCCCTGCACACTTCGCACCGCCAGGGTCCCCACAAGGCAAGAAGCTGAGCCAACTTCATGTTCAACCCTCGCTGGGGCAGAGCAGCCACAGGCAAAAAAAGTCTTGCATCTATGCACGCAGGGTCACTTCGATTATGTCCAATTCTGCAACGCTGTGGACTGTCAGGGGGGTTCTCGAGGCAAGAACACTGGAGCATATTGGCCAACACTGGTTGCCATACCCTTCTAGAGCACTGTATTTCCTGCTGCCCCAGCCGTCAACCCCCCTGACTAGCTGGTGCTGCCAGAACCCCTGCGACCCAAGCACCACCTCCACACCTGGACCTCACAGGGGCAAACCCAAGCCCTCCAGGGCAGCCTCAGGGGCAAACCGCAGTAGATGACCCACATGCAGAGGTGGAAATAAAACCACAGTTGAAACCCAGGGGCAGTGTGACTAAGGAAGAAGACCCAAAACCTTCCCACCAGCTGTACAAGCTGCAGATTAAATCCACACGATCAACTAGGCAGATTCTGTGTCTGTGGAATATATAAAAGGACACTGAAAGCTCCCACAAAAGAAAACACACTAGTTCTGATAGCTGTGGACATGGGAGGCAAGGACACACAGGAGTAGGACCAGATTAGAGTCTGAGCTGCCCCCACAGCAGGTCCAGAGACCAGCACAGTGTCGGAGGGTATCCTAGGGAGGTGAGGTGGACTGTCCCAGCGAGGGAAAGGACTCTGACAGCAGTGACTCAAGACAAACATTTATTACTCTTATTTTTTCACTGTTCTGTAGATGCTTTCCTATATTTTTTTCTTTTTTAATTCCTTGTTTTATGCCCCCCTCTGATGTAGTTGTCAATTTTATTTGCACTAGGAAATCTAATTAAGTTTCTGAGCTTCTTTTTTCTTCTCAGTCACATTTTTTATTGCTTTTACAAACCACTGGCTCTACGATGGTTTGCAGTTCTGTGGATATTTTCTTCTTTTCTTTTTAATTTTCATTTTTAACTTTTTAAATCTATTCTTATTTTTTTCTAATTTTCTTCCTTTGATTGACTTTCCTACTGTTCTTTTCCCCTTGCAGTTAATCTTTAATGTATATAAACCTTTATGTACCTCTATTTAACTTTGTATATCTATTGTTTCTTACCTTTCCTCTCAACATATTTTTTAGTTTTATTTTCACTACCAATATGTGAACTGTGAACTTCAGATGTTCAAGCTGGTTTTAGAAAAGGCAGAGGAACCAGAGATCAAATTGCTAACATCTGCTGGATCATTGAAAAAGCAAGATGGCTCCAGAAAAACATCTATTTCTGCTTTATTGATTATGCCAAAGCCTTTGACTGTGTGGATCACAAGAAACTGCGGAAAATTCTGAAAGAGATGGGAATACCAGACCACCTGACTGCATCATGAGAAACCTGTATGTAGGTCAGGAAGCAACACTTAGAACAGGACATGGAACAATAGACTAGTTCCAAATAGGAAAAGGAGTACGTCAAGGCTGTATATTGTCACCCTGCTTATTTAACTTCTATACAGAGTACATCATGAGAAACGCTGGGCTGGAGGAAGCACAAGCTGGAATCAAGATTGCCAGGAGAAATATCAATAACCTCAGATATGCAGATGACACCACCCTTATGGCAGAAAGTGAAAAAGAACTAAAGCGACTCTTGATGAAAGTGAAAGAGGAGAGTGAAAATGTTGACTTAAAGCTCAACATTCAGAAAGTTAAGATCACAGCATCTGGTCTCATCACTTTATGGCAAATAGATGGGGAAACAGTGGAAACAGTGTCAGACTTTATTTTCCTGGGCTCCAAAATCACTGCAGATGGTGACTGCAGCCATGAAATTAAAAGACGCTGACTCCTTGGAAGGAGAGTTATGACCAACCTAGACAGCATGTTAAAAAGCAGAGACATTACTCTGCCAACAAAGGTCCATCTAGTCTAGGCTATGGTTTTTCCAGTGGTCATGTATGGATGTGAGAGTTGGACTATAAAGAAAGCTGAGTGCCAAAGAATTGATGCTTTTGGACTGTGGTGTTGGAGAAGACTCTTGAGAGTCCTTGGACGGTAAGGAGATCCAACCAGTCCATCCTAAAGGAGATCAGTCCTGGGTGTTCATTGGAAGGACTGATGTTGAAGCTGAAACTCCAATACTTTTGCCACCTGATGCAAAGAGCTGACTCATAGGAAAAGATACTGATGCTGGGAAGGATTGGGGGCAGGAGGAGAAGGGGACGACAGAGGATGAGATGGCTGGATGGCATCACTGACTCGACGGACATGGGTTTGGATGGACGCAGGGAGTTGGTGATGGACCAGAGAGGCCTGGCATGCTGCAGTTCATAGGGTCACACAGTCTCGGACACGACTGAGCGACTGAATTGAACTGATTCCCCAACTGGCAACTTGCTTTAATTTTGTCTTCCAGTTTGTGCTTTCCTTACTTCCATTACTAACAGGTAGAAATAACTTTTTGTTTCCTTTGTTCGCAAGGTCAATCTATTGTACTTTATTTTTTTGGATTGTTTTGATTTTGCATATGGGTGTATAGGTATATGTGTATAGTCAGTCACACTTTTTATTATCATAAACATCTGCCTCTATTTTGGGCTTTTGCGGTTCTATAGGGTTTCCTTTTTTTTTTTTCTTTTCTTCTTTCTTCTTTTCTTTTCTGTTTTATATAATTGTAATTTTTTATTTTTAAAACCTACTATATTTTTTCCCCACTTAATCCTTTGTTCGTCTTTCCTACTGATCTTTTCCCTTTGCAGTTAATCTTTAAAGCGTATAAATCTTCTTTACTTATCTCTATTTATCTTTGCGTATCAATTCTTTCTTTATTTTCCTCTCAACATACTTGTTAGTTTTGTTTTCATTGCTTTATTCTCCACTTGGCACCTTGCTTTAATTTTGTTTCCCAGCTTGTGCTGTAGATAGTTTTGTTCTTAACTGGAAAATATAAGTTTTTATTTCCTCTGTTCGCTGGATCAATCTAGTGTACTTTATTTTTGTTGGACTGTTTTGACTTTGCTCATGGGTGTATATGGACATGTGCATATTCCATTATTATAATTATTATTTGCCTGATTTTCTAACTGCCATTTGTCTGGGGTTATTCTTTGGTCTCTTGTTTTGGAGTATTTGTTTTAATCTCACCTAATGCCATAGCAAACCACATGTTCCTGACCAGAGATCAAGCCCTGAGCCTTTGCAATGGGAGCACTAACTCCAAGACTCCGGACTACCAGAGAACTAACCCTAGGGAGTATCAAATAGTGAGAACTCACACAAAGGAGATGACTTGAATGCAAGACCCAGTATCACCCAACTACCAGTAGCATCCTGTGCAGGATGCCTCATCTAAACAACAAACAAAACAAAAATATAAACCCAATAATCACCATACAGGATTACCATCTCTCTCAGCCTTGCCCATCAGAGAAAAAACAAACAAACAAAAAAATTCAGCACAAATCTCGCCCTATACAAAGCTTACACAAATCATTGAACCAACCTTAGGAAGGCTGAAACCAAGAGGAAGAGTGAAATCAAACGTGAAGTTTGGGAAAAGGAGACCTCAAACACAATAATTAAAAAAAAAGAAAAGAAAAAGGCAGAAAAATACTACACACACAAATGAAGGAACAAACAGGAAACATAGAAATTCAAATAAATAAAGAGAAAATAGGCAAACTACCTGAAAAAGAATTCAGAATAATGATAGTAAAGATGATCAAAAACCTTGAACACAAAATGGAGAAAATGCAAGAATCAATTAACAAAGACCTAGAAGGATTAAAGAATAAACATACAAACAACACAATTACTGAAATTAAAAATACTCTAGAAAGAACCAATAGCAGAATATCTGAAGCAGAAGAATGAATCAGTGAGCTGGAAGATGAAATGGTGGAAGTAACTTCTGAAGAGCAGAATAAAGTAAAAAGAATGAAAAGAATGGAAGACAGTCTCAGAGACCTCTGGGACAATATCAAACGCACCAACATTCAAATTATAGGGGTTGCAGAAGAAGAAGAGAAAAACAAAGGGTATGAGAAAATTCTTGAAGAGATGATAGTTGAAAATTTCCCCAATATGGAAAAGGAAATAGTCAATCAAGTCCCAGAGGCACAAAGAGTCACACACAGGATAAACCAAAGGCGAAACACAACAAGACACATATTAATCAAACAAAGACTAAACACAAAGAATGTTAAAAGCAGCAAGAGAAAAGCAACGAGTAACGTACAAGGGAAACCCATACGCTTAAAAGCTGAATGTTCAGCAGAAACTCTGCAGGCCAAAAGGAATGGCAGGATATACTTAAAGTACTGAAAGGGACAAATCTACAACCAAGATCACTGTACCCGGCAAGGATCTCATTCAAAATTGTTGGAGAAATAAAAAGCTTTTCAGACAAGCAAAAGTTAAGAGAATTCAGTACCAACAAACCAGCTTTGCAACAAATATTAAAGGGACATATGTAGTCCAGAAATATACAAGAAGAAAAAGATCTACAAAAACAAACTTCAAACAATAAAGAAACTGGCAACAGGAACATATATATCAGTAACTACTTAAATGTAAACTGTTTAAATGCTCCAACCAAAAGACACAGATTGGCTGAATGGATACAAAAACAAGACCCATATGCACACTGTCTTCAGAAAACCCACTTCAAACTTAAAGATACATATAGACTGAAAGTGAGAGGAGGGGAAAATATATTCCATGCAAATGGGAAGCAAAAGAAAGCTGGGGTAGCAATCTTCATATCAGACAAAAGAGACCTTAAAATAAAGATTACAAAATACATAATGATCAAGGGATCAATCCAAGAGGAAGACATAGCAATTGTAAATATCTATGCACCCAACATAGGAGCACCTCAATACATAATACAAACACTAACAGACATAAAAGAAGAAAAATGACAGTAACACAATAATAGTAGGAGACTTTAACACCACTCACATCAATGGACAGATCATCAAAACAGAAAATTCATAAGGAAACACAAGTCTTAAATGTTTCATTAGACAAAATGAATCTCATTGATATCTTCAGGACATTCCATCCAAATGCAGAAGAAAACACCTTCTTCTCAAGTGCACATAGAATATTCTCCAGGATAGACCATATCATGGGTCACAGATCAAACCTCAGTAAATTTAAGAAAACTGAAATCATATCAAGCATCTTCTCCTACCACAACACTGTAAGACTAGATATCAATTACAAGAAAAAGAAAAACTGTAAGAAACACAAAGACATGGAGATTAAACAACACATTTATAAATAACCAACAGGTTACTGAAGAAATCAAAAGGAAAATAAAAAAATTTCTAAAACAAATGACAATGAAAACACGACAACTCAAAACCTATGGGATGCAGTAAAATATTTCTAAGAAGGAAGTTTATAGCAATACAATCCTACCTCAAGAGACAAGAAAAACATCAAATAGACAATCTAACTTTACACCTAAAACAACTGGAAAAACAAGGACTGAAAAAAAAAATGAGTAGGAGTGAAATCATAAAGATCCAAGCAGAAATAAATGTAAAAGAAATGAAAGAAATCATAGTAAAGATTTACAAAAGTAAAAGCTGGTTCTTTGAGAAGATAAAATTGACAAGACTTATAAAATTTAGACAGACTCATCAAGAAAAAGAGAGAAGAATCAACAAAATTAGAAATGAAAAAGGAGAGGTTATAACAGACAATGCAGAAATACATAGGATTATAAGAGACTATTAAGAACAAATATAGGGCAATAAAATGGATAACCTGGAAGAAATGGATAGATTCTTAGAAAATTTTCAATCTTCCCAGACTGAACCAAAAGAAACAGAAACTATGAACAACCCAATTACAAGCAGTGAAATCGAAGCTGTGATCAAATATCTCTCAAAAGACAAAAGCCCAGGATAGATGGCTTCACAGGTGAATTCTATCAAACATTTAGAGAAGCGCTAATACCTATCCTTCTAAAACTCTTCGAAAAAACTGCAGAGGAAGGAACACTTCTGAACTCACTCTATGAGGCCACCAGAACCCTGATACCAAAACCAGACAAAGACAACAGAGAAAAAGAAAACTGCAGGCCAATATCACTGGTGAACAGAGATGCAAAAATCCTCAACAAAAGTTTAGCAAACAGAATTCAGCAACACATCAAAAAGTTCATACACCAAGTTGGGTTTATTCCAGGGATGCAAGGACTCTTCTATACATGCAAATCAATCAATGTGATACACCATATTAAACTGAATGATAAAAACCATATGATAATCTCAACAGATACAGAAAAAGCCTTTGACAAAATTCAGCACCCATTCATGATTAAAACTCTTCAAAAAAAAGAGCACAGAAGGAACCTACCTCAACATTGTAAAGGCCATATTTGCTAAGCCTACAGCAAACATTATTCTCAATAGTGAAAAACTGAAAGTAGTTCCCCTAAGATCAGGAACAAGACAAGGGTGTCCACTTTCACTGCTGTTATTCAACACAGTTCTGGAAGTCCTAGCTACAGCAATAAGAGAAGAAAAATAAATAAAAGGAAGCCAAATTGGAAAAGAAGTAAAGATCTCACTGTCTGCAGATGACAAGATACTGTACACAGAAAACCCTAAAGATACTATCAGAAAATTACTAGTGCTAGTCAGTGAATTTCACAGTGTTTCTGGAAACAAAATCACTTGCTTTTCTACACACTAACAGTGAAAAATCAGAAAAAGAAATTATGGAATCAATCTGATTCACCATTACAACAAAAAACAATATCTAGGAATAAACTTACCTAAAGAGACAAAAGAAATGTACACAGACAATTATAAGACACTAATGAAAGAAATCAAGGATGACAAGAACAGATGGAGAGATATTCCATGTTCCTGGGTAAGAAGAATCAATATTGTGAAAATGATTATGCTACCAAATGCTATCTACAGATTCAGTGCAATACCTATCAAATTACCAATGGCATTTTTCATAGTACTAGAACAAAAAATTTCACATTTCATATGGAAACACAAAAGATCCTGAATAGCCAAAGAAATCTTGAGAAATAATGGAGCTGGAGAAGTCAACCTTCCTGACTTCAGATTATACTAAAAAGCTACAGTCATCAAGACAGTATGGTACTGGCACAAAAACAGAAATACAGATCAATGAAACAAGACAGAAAGCCCAGAAATAAAACCATACACCTATGGGTACCTTATTTTTGACAAAGGAGGCAAGAATATAAATGGGGCAAAGACAGCCTCTTCAGTAAGTGGTGCTGGGAAACCTGGACAGCTACATGCAAAAGAATGAAAACAGAACACTTCCTAACACCATCAGTTCAATTCAGTTGCTCAGTCGTGTCCAACTCTTTGTGACCCCATGAACCGCAGCATGCCAGGCCTCCTGTTCCATCACCAACTCCCGTAGTCCACCCAAATCCACGTCCATTGAATCAGTGATGCCATCCAACAATCTCATTCTCTGTTGTCCCTTCTCCTCCCACCCTCAATCTTTCCCAGCATTAGGGTCTTTTCAGATGAGTCAGCTCTTCGCAAGAGGTGGCCAAAGTATTGGAGTTTCAGCTTCAGCATCAGTCCTTCCAATGAACACCCAGGACTGATCTCCTTTAGGATGGACTGGTTGGATCTCCTTGCAGTCCAAGGGACTCTCAAGAGTCTTCTCCAACACCACAGTTCAAAAGCATCAATTCTTCTGCACTCAGCTTTCTTTATAGTCCAACTCTCACATTCATACATGAACAATGGAAAAACCATAGCCTTGACTAGACAGACCTTTGTTGACAAAGTAATGTCTCTGCTTTTTAACATGCTGTCTAGGTTGGTCATAACTGTCCTTCCAAGGAGTCAGCGTCTTTTAATTTCATGGCTGCAATCACCATCTGCAGTGATTTTGGAGCCCAAAAAAATAAAGTCTGCCACTGTTTCCACATCTATTTGCCATGAAGTGATGGGACCGGAATGCCATGATTTTAGTTTTCTGAACGTTGAGCTTTAAGCCAACTTTTTCACCCTCCTCTTTCACTTTCATCAAGGGGCTCTTTAGTTCTTCTTCACCTTCTGCCGTAAGGGTGGTGTCATCTGCATATCTGAGGTTATTGATATTTCTCCCAGAAATCTTGATCCCAACTTGTGCTTCCTCCAGCCCAGCGTTTCTCATGATATACTCTGTATATAAGTTAAACAAGCAGGGTGACAATATACAGCCTTGACGTACTCCTTTTCCTATTTGGAACCAGTCTATTCATCCATGTCCAGTTCTAATTGTTGCTTCCTGACCTGCATACAGGTTTCTCAAGACCATACACAAAGATAAACTCAAAATGGATTAAAGACCTAAATGTAAGACCAGAAACTGTAAAACTCTTAGAGGAAAACACAGGCAGAACACTCGATGACAGAAATCAAAGCAAGATCCTCCATGACCCACCTCCTAGAGTAATGGAAATAAAAACAAAAGTAAACAAGTGGGACCTTGTCAGGAATCCTCTGGCCCTTATTAATTCCTGAATATTCAGGAATTAAGAGGAGAGCCACGCCTTTCTGGGGCTGAGGAATCCAGGCATTTCCCTTGTTAGTTTCTCAATATGGTGATAAGTACCCTCTTCTCTCTTTAATAGGGATCACCTTGTGTTTTGTAAGTCTGAAATTTCAATCTTTATCTTTGCTGAGAATAACTACCTTGTAAGACAGTATATGTGCACGCCATGTTGATTAAAGCATCTTTGCTCCATCAGAGCTTTGGTCCCCGTGTCTTTCTTTCTTTCTCTCTATCTCTCTCTATCTCTCGACTTCTGCCTGATTCCCTGGAGCGCGGAAGCCAGCTGTGTAACCCAGGGAGTATTAGCCTCTTTCCTTCTTTCACTCTCTCATCGTTGACTCCGGACCACCAGGTTCCGGTCCATCAAAGGACCAACAGGACCTGATTAAATTTAAAAGCTTTTGCACAGCAAAGGAAACCATAAGCAAGGTGAAAAGACAACCCTCAGGCTGAGAGAAAATAATAGCAAATGAAACAACTGACAAAAGATTAATTTCCAAAATATACAAGCAGCTCATACAACTCAATACCAGAAAAACAAACAACCCAATCAAAAAGTGGGAAAAAGACCTAAACATATTTCTCCAAAGAAGACATGCAGATGGCTAACAAACAAATGGAAAGATGTTCAACATGGCTTATTATTAGAGAAATGCAAATCAAAGTTACAATGAGATATCACCTCACACCAGTCAGAATGGCTATCATCAAAAAGTCTACAAACAATAAATGCTGGAGACGGTGTGGAGAAAAGGGAACTCTCTTGCATTGTTGGTGGGAATGCAAATTGATACAGCCACTATGGAAGATGGTATGGAGATTCCTTAAAAAATCAGGAATAAAACCACCATGACCCAGCAATCCTACTCTGAGGCATACACCCTGAGGAAACCAAATTGAAAAAGACATATGTATCCCATTGTTCATTGCAGCACTATTTACAATAGCTAGAACATGGAAGCAACCTAGATCCCCTTCAAAAGATAATGCATAAAGAAGTTTTGGTACATATACACAGTGGAATATTCAGCCATAAAAAGGAATGAGTTTTAGTCAGTTCTAATGAGGTGAATGAACCTAGAACCTATTATACAGAGTGAAGTGGGTCAGAAAAAGAATGACTATCATATTCTAACACATATATACAGAATCTAGAAAAATGGTACTGCAGAATTTACTTACTGGGTAGCAATGGAGAAGCAGACATAAAGAATAGACTTGTGGACATGGGGAGAGGGGAGGAGAGGGTGAGATGTATGGAAAGAGTAACATGGAAACGTACATTATCATATGTAAAATACATAGCCCACGGGAATTTGCTGTCTGGCTCAGGAAACTCAAACAGGGGCTCTGTATCAACCAGGAGGGAGTTGGGAGGGAGGTTCAAAAGGGAGGGGAGATATGTATACCTATGGTTGATTCATGTTGAAGTTTCACAGAAAATAGCAAAATTCTATAAAGCAACTACCCTTCAATAAAAAAATTAATTTAAAAAAAAAGAATACCCTGGCAATAAAGAATGTAGAGAAATCTCCCTTGAGACAGTTCAACCAAAATAAAGGCAATGTAAAAAGAAGATACAATCAAAATATTAAAAATATCATGCAAGTATAAATAGAATGAATAAAGACATTTTATAAATCCTAAGAATATCAAAAACAAGCTTAAAGCCTGAAGGAAATAATATAAAGAAAAATAAAAGAAAGTATTAACTAACAGAGGGTAAACAAAAGCAGTTACAGACAAATCTATACCAATCAAAATGTTTATACTTTTGTATTTATAGGATTTAGCTAAATTAGTGCATGAACAACTGAGGAGAATATAGTTATAATTTTAAACAATATGGGAAAACAATACACTCTCTCCAAAAGTTCAAGTACACTACACTATCAGTCTACTCAATATAGACAAGCAATATTTTTTTAAATGCACTTAAGTAAAAAAGTTATTTTTCACACCAAACAATAATCAGGTATAAATGACCTTCCTATTGCTTGCATATCTGTGCTTACTCTAAATATTACCTGCATTGATACTGTGATCTCTTGAAGAGCAGCATCTGCTTCATCTTGCTTAGTTTTAAGTAATACACTTTGTTCTCCAGCTGTTCTGTTCAATTCAGCCACAAGTGCTTTAGCTTCGTTTAGTTTAGAGACACCAGCCTATATTAATAGAAGAGACTTACAATATTAAAAGAAAAGGAATTTTATATACATAGGATAAACAAAGTCTACAATAATGAATCAAAAAAATACAAATGTATACAAATACCACATCTGCAATTGAACTTGTGTTTTTTCTTATTGCTAATTATAACGATTCAGTCAACTGCTTACCCATTAAGATGTAGAAAAAGACTCCACAAAGGCTTTATAGAAAAACAGATCTTAAAGCATCACAGTAAAGCTGAATACATTAACATACATTAGATAGCTTAACCAGTAGGATTTTACTCAAGTGCATTAGACAGGAAAGAAAACAGAAAAAACAATCCTCAGTAAACCTTTCTAATGTTTCAGTCTCATTAATTGAACAAAAGGACCTCAGGACCACTCTTCTTATACTGGGCATGCCTTGGTTTTGTTTCTCCATTATCCATATTTTATAAGAGACTGCCGTACACAGGGTGCTGGTTAGCAATCACTCCGAATGCGTCGGCTATTCTTTGGGAGGCAGGGGGGTGACCCTGGTCTGGCCATTATAACATTCCATTCCACTGTCCATTGATAATCCAAGGAATGAACATGAAAAATGTTCTCTCTGTTCTTCAATACAATTGCATTTTTGTCACAAAATGAATCAGAAGATTTAGAAAGATAGCAATGGCAAAAAAAAGGGAATGTAAACAGTATTTATTGTACTTATTGAGCACCCAGTATAGAGGACAAGCATCATGCTGGTTCTTTACATTTGCATTTTATCTAATGTACACAACACATTGACCCAATAAAGCTATAACTCAGTAAATATACTTACCTCAAATACAATAGAGAACTAAATCAGGAAATTATCCCTTCAAAGCATGTGCAGTTAGTGGCTTAATATAAATGAAAGTAAATCAGTAGAAAAAAGGATAAAGATGACTCTGTCAATTAATGTTCCTGGCTTCCTACCCTTACAAAGAGAAGCAAGAACTCTGGAGAGGGAATGCTCTCTGACAGAATCTGAGGCTAGCATTCTAATAGCACACTTAAGTTTAAACTCTACCATTACAGAAATACAAAAAAGAGTTCAAAATGTACAAAGTCAAGTGACATAAATAGTACAATAAAATATGCAAAACAATGAAATTATATAATAAAATATAATTTTAATATGCTTATAAAATATAATTATAAAGTTTATTATAAAACATAATATATTATGTTTTAATTAATAATAGGCATTTCTGATTTCTAAAATAAGTTCATGTGAAAAAGACATATAAAACCAGTACCATAAGCTATCAAAAGCATACAAATAACATATGCAGTGAAGAAAAGAAATAATTATTCAACCAAAAAAATACAAAACCATTACTATAATCTAGTGGGCAATATAGATAGGTGAGACAGTTTTCCAGGACATTTAATACAGTACAATATTTATTTACGGCACTGTGATTTATATAATCCTTGTCCCCTACATATAGATAAAATAATTTTAGATCACCAATAAGGTACCTGCAGATGACTTTGTCTTTTTAATAATTCCTCCTTCTTGCTGCTACTAATGGCAGAATACACACGTAAAAAGGTCATATATCGGCTTGGTGTAGCACCATATGCTTTACAAGACTCATGGATTAGTAAAAATGATTTTAGAAAATCAGGATCAACTAGAAAGAGAAAAAAATGACAATGTAAGTATGGTCCATTAAGAATTAGAGAAAATAAACTTAACTATATCTTTTTCTACTCAATGAAATTATGAGATAATATATTTGCTTAAAGGTGAACAGGTATTCCTATGTATCCATTCATAGCTTCCATTTTTCTTATTAATTTGCATTATTTAATTTCAGTGGTCTCTATACTTCAACTGTATTTATCTCTTTCCCTGTATTGCTCCTGACAAGTTTTATTACTGCAAGAAAGATAAATCTACAGTTTCTCATATCAATTAATTGGGACTAGGTAACATGTAGTCTAAAAGTAAGCTTACTAAACTGGAAAAGAGATACCAAACCAAATAACACCTATCCACTCGTATTTACATGGGAACAAACAGGGTTTCAAAAGCCAGAAAATTAAGAATAAGCTCTCGTTAGATTCAATATACACTCCCGTGCTCAGTCACTCAGACATGTCTAACTCTACAAACCCATGGACAGAGGAGGCCGGTGGGTTCCTGTCCATGGAATTTTCCAGGTAAGAATATTGGAGTGGGTTGCCATTTTCTCTCCAGGGAATCTTCCTGACCCAGGGATCAAACCCACATCACCTGCACTGGCAGGTGGACTTTTATTACTTGAGCAACCTAGGAAGCTGATACATATGTAACCAAACACATTTTCTCTCTCTCTCATTGTCTCAACCTATTCCCCTCTGTATTCTCTACCCCAGTGAACAAAATCAACTTCCAGTAATTTTTTCCAAGCAGAACATGAAGAAATATTCTTGCATCCTTCTTCATCCTCACATACAACAGCCACTAGATAACCAAATCCTCTTTAGGTTACCTCCTAATACAGCCCAAGTCCATTCCTTCCTCTTAGATTAGGAGGCAACAGCCTTCTATACTGGTCTATAGTAACCATGTTTCTCCGAATACCAATCTGTTTCTGATATCTGAAAAAAAAACAGGTGGATGCAGAGACTTCTCTTTCTAAATCAAGACTCTGATTGCATCTCTAACAAAAACCTGTCAATTATTCCAGATCACTAACAAGTCAGAATCCAAATTCCTTCTGTAGCATGATATGGAAGGTTCTTCATTACCAACCCTGCTTACCTTACAGCATTACAAAACGGCAATTATTTCATCAAAATACTACCTGATTTCTTTTTCTTTTCTTCTTTTCTTTTTTTGTCACTATAATTTTCTTCACCACCCATTTCACTGAGTAACATTTCAGGTATCTAAAACAGGAAGAGTATCTCTTTAAACCTCAATTCAGTATGAAAAAAGTTTAAGTATATCCAATATCAGAGATAAAAAAAATAATTAACACAACACATAAAAAGTATCAATTGGACTTTTCTTCTAGGATTCCTTACAGAATAAGAAAAAAACAGTACATCAGTCTTTAGAAGACATTTCCTAGTTGATATTTTGACACATATCAACCATTAATTGATTGGAAATTAGCAGCACACAGGAAAAGCTTCAACATCTCACTTGAAAAATGATTAGACTTCATGAAATGAATAAAATCACTATGTTGACTGAATAATCATTAAATAATCATTTAAAAATCACAAAGTAACAAAATCAAATGTTTTATATGGTATCAAACTAATAAAATGCCTTCATGACATAAAGGAACAGGAAGGATTCTTAGCCTTCTTAAATAAGAAATAACTAAAAATAAATGAAAATAATTTCATAATTGATAACATAATTGACATCAAGATAATTGATAATTCTGAAAACTACCTATTATCTAGGCATAGCAAGGTTTTAGCCACTATCACAAATAAGAAAATTAAGTCATTAACAGATATTAAACTATATAAAAAAAAATTTGTAAACCCTATTTCTGGGGGGAAAAAAAATCAGTAGAACTCTAAAATTTTAAAATTAAGCCAAAACCTCCAACTTATTTCACCTTATACAGTTCACATTCCGAACAAGTACAAGTAATCCAGGTCATTAGGTCAAAAAATCATCTTTTTCTTCTCAGGCTGAATAAAACGTTAAGACAGAAAATCCCTTAACTAGTAGAGAGTTTAAAAGTGCCATGATTCTTGAGCTCAAGAATTTTTTTTTTCTGAAATACTTTCACTGATTTCTGAAAAACAACTGAAGCAACTGAGAGAAAGTTTTAAATATACACTTTTAAATCAATGGACATTTCTTTGAAAATCACTTTCTTTAAAATATTCTATCCCTTACATTAGTTAGCTTGATTGTGGTAATCATTTCATAACATAAAATATAAGAAAACAACACAATGTACACCTTAGATACATACAATTTTTATGTGTCAATTATACCTCAATAAAGCTGGAAGGGGTGGGAAAGAATCTATCCCTAAATAATATCCCACATTAGGAAAGTTTTCCTGCCTGGTTTCAACCACATTTCACTTCACTTCTACTCTACCTCCCAGGAGATAAAAACAGCACTTTCTAAAGCGAGTCGAATCAGTATATTAACACTATTCATTCCTGCTAATACTGTGACCTCTCAATTCCTTGCATTCTTCTCTTTCTGTTATCTATCACCTTTTCCCAAGCCACTCTCCCCCACCACATCAAATGCTCACATCCTAATACCTTGTCATTAACAATAACTGCAATCATTTCACGATCTCACTTGCAAACACCCCCTCCTCTTCTATCACTACACTCCTGTCTTACCAACTCATTCCTTTTGCAATGAAAATAATCCTCAGATTTCACCAAGACTTACAGTTTATTCAATCAATAACCTTTATACTGTCATTCACCATCTTCCTACCATAATTCCTCAGCTTCCTTGGCCTTCCCGTCAGTTCAGTCGCTCGGTCGTGTCCGACTCTTTGAGACCCCATGGAATGAAGCATGCCAGGCTTCCCTGTCCATCACCAACTCCCGGAATTTACTCAAACTCATGTCCATTGAGTCGGTGATGCCATCCAACCATCTCATCCTCTGTCGTCCCCTTCTCCTCCCGCCTTCAATCTTTCTCAGAATCAGGGTCCTTTCAAATGAGTCAGTTCTTTGCATCAGGTGGCCAAAGTATTGGAACTTCAGCTTTACCATCAGTCTTTCCAATGAATATTCATGACTGATTTCCTTAAGGATGGAATGGTTGGATTTCCTTTCAGTCCAAGGGACTTTCAAGAGTCTTCTCCAACACCACACAGTTCAAACACATCAATTTATCAGCACTCAGCTTTCTTTATAATCCAACTCTCACATCCATACATGACTACTGGAAAAACCACAGCTTTGACTAGCCGGACCTTTGTTGGCAAAGTCGTGTCTCTGCTTTTTAATATGCTGTCTAGGTTGGTCACAGCTTTTCTTCCAAGGAGCAAGTGTCTTTTAATTTCGTGGCTACAGTCACTACCTGCAGTGATTTTGGAGCTCAAGAAAATTAAGACTTTTACTGTTTCCACTGTTTCCCTAAGTATTTGCCATGAAGTAATAAGACTGGAAGCCATGATCTTAGTTTTCTGAATACTGAGCTTTAAGTCAACTTTTTCACTCTCCTCTTTCACTTTCATTAAGAGGCTCTTTAGTTCTTCTTCAGTTTTTGCCATAAGGGGGGTGTCATCTGCATATCTGAGGTTATTGATATTTCCTGGCAATCTTGATTCTAGCTTGTGCTTCATCCAGCGACATTCTGCATGATGTACTCTGCATATAAGTTAAATAAGCAGGGTGACAATATACAGCCTTGACGTACTCCTTTCCCATTTGGAACCAGTCTGCTGTTCAATGTCCGCTTCTAACTGTTGCTTTTTGACCTACATACAGATTTCTCAGGAGGCAGGTAAGGTGGTCTGGTATTCCCATCTCTTGAAGAATTTTCCACAGTTTGTTGTGATCTACACAGTCAAAGCCTTTGGCATAATCAATAAAAAAGAAGTAGATGTTTTTTCTAGAATTCTTTTGCTTTCTCTATAATCCAACAGATGTTGGCAATTTCATCTCTGTTTCCTCTGCCTTTTGTAAATCCAGCTTGAACATCTGGAAGTTCTCAGTTCATGTACTGTTGAAGCCTCACTTGGAGAATTTTGAGCATTACTTTGCTAGCATGTGAGAGGAGTACAATTGTGCAGTAGTTTGAGCATTTTTTGGCACATACTCAACTAGCAAAGCAAAGCCCCAATCCTGCTTAAATGCAAGTCACCACTATTTCAGGTCTGTAACGCTGAGTGCACACGTGACTGGAGAAGAAGCACACAGCTACACTGACTGGCCTCAACGGAACTTTACAATCACTAGCCTTGTGAGAACCTATAATGCTATCCAGCTGTTGCTATCATACTCCATTCTCCTAAGCCTTTCACTCCTTCCCTCTTCCAAAACACTATTCTGCACATCCTCTTACATCTCTTCAAGATTCCAAAATCTCTTCCCTCAACTTTTCTCTCAAGTGATTAATCTTAGTTTCAATTTCACTCAGAAAAAGAAACAACCAGAAGTGTCTAAAATTTCCCAATGCTACTCCTGCCCACCTGCTTGGACCGAGAGCCCTGTACTCTGCTTCCTTTCCTGTTGCTACAGATGGCGCTTTCGTTCTCCAAGCAAAGTGAAGTGAGAGTCGCTCCACTGTGTCCCATTCTTTGCGACCCCATGGACTATACAGTCCATGGAATTCTCCAGGCCAGAATACCGGAGTGGGTAGCCTCCTTTCTCCAGGGGATCTTCCCAATCCAGGGATTGATCCCAGGTCTCCTGCATTGCAGGCAGATTCTTTACCAGCTAAGCCACAGGGAAGCCCAGGCAAAGGCCTGTCCATAATGCTTTCATCTGTGTAACAGACCCATATGCTATCTAGACCCATGGACACTGCTCCAGCAATCCCCCCCCTTTCATATAACGTACGTTTTGTTTCCTCTCTTGCATTCCCAATGGCATATGAGCATGCTCCCGTTTGTCCCATCTTAAAATTTTTTTTAATTATTTTATTCCCACTTCCTGCAGTCACTGATCCATTTTTATCTTCCACTTTATAACAAAAGTCTTCAAAAGAGGTGACCCTATTCACTCTCCACTCTTCTCATTCTTTCTGAAACACATTTCAATACAGTATTTTTTTCCATTACTAACTGAAATTGCTTCATTAAAGTCACTAATGGACACAAGTTGCTAAACCCAATGATCAGTTTCCAGGCCTCATGGACACAGTTCATCCTTCCTTGCTCCTTCGAAATGCTGTTTTCACTTAGCTTCTAAGCTTCACTTGTATTCACAACTCCTGTTTTCCTATTTTCCTAGCAGTTACTTCTCAGTATCCTTTGCTGGTTCCTGTTCATCTCAGCCTCTTAATGCTGAAAGTGCCCCAGGGGTCAGCCTTTGGATCTCTTCCCTTTCTGCTAATACTCACTCCTTTAGAAGTATTTGTTCTCAAAGCTTTAAAAGCCACTTAAACTCTGATAATTTCCACAATTTGCCTGTATGCCTGACCTTTTCCCTGAACTTCTCAATCTTCCAACTCGGATGTCCGACACACCTCATATTTAATATATCTAAAAGTGAAATCTTCATCTTCTCTTCTCAAAATGTTCCTCTCATAGTCTCCCCTCAACTGACAGATATTCCAGTCTTTCCACGAGCTCAAGCCAACAGACTTTCGGGTATCCTCAACTCCTCACTTCCCCTAATAACTTACTACAATCTGTCAGCAAACCCTACCATTTGTACTGCAAAACAGACCAGTATCTACCAGTTCTCACCACCTCTACCACTATATCCTGAGAGCAAGTCATCCCTGTTTCTCACCAAGGTTACCACAATAGCTTTATAACTGCTTCCTCCTGATCTTCTACAGTCTACTTTCAAACAGAAGCCAGTGTAATCCCATAAAACACCAGAACAGCCTCCAAGGAGTACCTTGAAAGTGAAAGTGAAGTCGCTCAGTCGTGACCAACTCTTCAGCGACCCATGGACTGCAGCCTACCAGGATCCTCCGTCCATGGGATTTTCCAGGCAAGAGTAATGGAGTGGGTTGCCATGTCCTTCTCCAAGGAAGAAAAGCTGAAATCCTTATAAGGGCATCCAAAGCCCCACCCTAACCGTTCTCTTAATCCCCCAACCTCATCTGCAACTACTCTCCGCCTTGATCACTGTAACAAATGAACTGGTCTGCAAGTCACCAGGCGTACTCTCATCTCAGATTCTTCCTGTAGAAAGCTTTCCCTCCAAATATCCCCCAAAAGAATGTAAACTCCACGAGGGCAGGGACTTGTGTCTCTCTTTTCTCTGCTACATCCCCAGTATAGAGAAGGGTGACACATATTAAGCATCCGATAATTACTGCTTCTTAATGAATACCTCTGTTCATGTAGCCTCTTCAGACTGGAATAACTTTCCTCTATCGACTCACTGAAACCTATCAAAAGGGTCATCTCAACTGTAAAATGTTGTCTATTATCTCAAATTATGCTCCTTTCTCTGAATCATGACAGGCAATAGTTTACACTTCTACTATGCAGCAGCAGCAGCTACTATACAAAAATAAATCAATGATTGGAAATATGAGCATCATTCAGAGATAATATTAAAAATTATTATTTATTCAAATGAAGCAATGTAAAAGGCTTCCAGTTGAGATTGTTTTTAAGTTCACACTTTAAACTCATACCCCTCCAAACACATATCATAACAATGACAGATTTTTTTAAAAGGCACCTAAATTTTAATTGAAACAACTGTTAAAATTATTGCTGTGATATTTTAATCATAAGCTAGTCTATAACAGACTAAGTAACGAAATGCATAAAATTTTTAAAATATAATAAACATGTCTGTGGTCCTTAATTAAGAACATAATCTTACACCTAAAATTCTGTAGTCAACAAAACTGTCAATTTCAAGAGTATGAAGAAAAGAAAGTTATTTTCAAATATTTGAGAGATGCTCAGTGCCACAATTAAGGTAGAATTATAATAAACACCAAAGGGAAGTTGTGACAATTAGTAACTTTAAAAAGAATATGTGCTTATTTTTTATTTCCATATTTAAACATTAAACTTACTTTCTTCATACTGCTATCTGACCAAGCCTCCATCCACAACACCTGGCACTTCTTATGCAAAGCAGGATTGCTCTCACAGTTTATTATGAAGTTTAAATTTGTGGAATCCATTATCAAAACAATATGCAAGTTTTGTTGCACTCCTACAAAAACAAAATAAATATAGTCATGGAATATTACAATAACAGTATTTGAAGAAACCCATATATGGCCTGCTTTTATGAAATTCAAATTTTCTGAAATTGGATGGCAGAAGCTGTTTAACAAAAGAGCAAGCTACGAAACAGAATAAGTGAAAAATCTGCCTGCAATGCAGGAGACAAGAGATGCACGTTTGACCCTAGGTTGAGAAGATACCCTAGAAGAGGAAACAGCAACCCAATCCAGTGTTCTCACCTGAAGAACCCCAAGGACAGAGATGCGCGGCGGGCTACAGTCCAAAGGGTCACAAAGAGGCGCACACGACTGAACGGATGGGCATGCCTGCAATGCACACGTATGCGCTATGTCTGTGCAAGCTGGGATAAAATATCCCCAAAAGATATGATAGTGCTGTTACTTTTCAAATGTCACACTGGATTCTATTAAGTAATTTTTTTCTTTTTAGGATTTTTGTTTCAATATTCAGAAACAAAACTGATCTCTGGTTTTCTTTTAGGAGAAATATTTTTCCTTGTTTCAATGTCAGTATCATTTTCTCTTCATCAAAAGGAATTTAGAAACTCCCCTTATTTTCTATGGTCTGAAATAGTTTTAAAATAGCATTGAGATGATCTGTTTCTTAGAGGTGTGGTAGAAATTCCCTCTAAACTTAAAGGAGAGAGACGGGAGGGTAGCTCTTTAACAACATTCTTTGTTTCATCAATAATAAATGTTCTTGTAGAAAAATAAAGATGATCATTGTAATAGGTGTGCCTGGGTGGTGTCACTATTGCCTTATTTTGCTTATCAATTTTAAATATCCACTGTGTACACAAAACTGCTTCTATAATGTTTCTTTAGTTTCAAAGAAACTACAGAATGTGAAGTGAAGTGAAGTCAAAGTCACTCGGTCATGTCCGACCCTTTGCAACACCATGGACTATACAGTCCATGGAGTTCACCAGGCTAGAAAACTGGAGTGGGTAGCCTTTCCCTTCTCCAGGAGATCTTCCCAACCCAGGGATGGAACCCAGGTCTCCCACATTCCAGGCGGATTCTTTACCAGCTGAGCCACAAGGGAAGCTAATAGCACTGAACCAACGTTAATTTCTCTGCTGAACAAATGTACCGCAGCTGTTACAGTAGGATGCTAACATGAGGGGAAGCTGGGTGAAGGCTACATAGGAACTCCCCCAACCATCTTTGCAACTTTTCCATAAATCTAAAAGTAAATATATATATACATATATGAAGAGGTGACATGGAGCAGAAAGCTGAAAGCAGTGAGGAGCCCCAGGCTGATGGAGTGAATGTATATTCTGTACTATGTGAGTCTACGGCAGGGAAGGGGAAGGCCACCCTTCCCCCACACCAGGACTCAACAATGGGGGCTTAGCATGATCACTCGCCTTCTGATGTGGCTTCCTGGGAAAGAGAAAGGACTCATTGGTTGGTTTCCCTGGCAACCGGCTCCCACCCCGAGGTGCTGGCCAAAAGTTATCTCATTAACAGAATGTGGCACAATCTGAATAATTCACTAATTCTCTAAGATAGGTACTAAGTTTACCACTTGGAAACAAAAGCAGCAAAGTAAATATCCCAAAAGACATTACTATACTTTCATCCTTACCTTTTGCTAAAATTTTACTTAACATGTTTTTATTATAGGTTAGCTTTTAGTCTACTTACCTGCTATTTTCTAAAAGTTCTATAAAAAAGAAAAAAATAGAAATTACCAAATGGGCCCAAAATTTAAGATACCTTTGCAATCTAATGAGAAAATAAGGTAGACTAAATGGCATTAATTTCACATGAGGCACAGTTGTATTAATGAACTCTATGGCACTTACTATACGTGAAGTAGTTGAAGACTGGTCCAAAAAATCCATCCTGTGAAGCCTGATCTTTAAGAGGCAAGAGCAAGGGCTCTAATTCTTCGAGAGTGTAGAGTCCAGGAACTTCACCTGCAGAACATTATATTTCTTCTGAGATTTAGCTACATTACACTAAATTCAACACACATTTTACATACATGATTCTTCTTCTACTTTTATATTAAATAATCTGATGTTATTCAATCTTTGTTTCCAAAACAAGCAAGCCCTATCACCTCTATATTATTCACAAATATATACCTGTAATGTTCATTCAAAAAATTCAAACTCCTCCCACTAACTGTTCACCTATCTGCCTTTCCAAGTCCTTCTCTACCCTCTTACCTCAGTGAACTTTTTTGTGTTCTAAAAATGTTAATGAAATATTTCCTCTTCCTGGAATACATCATACCACAGTCTTGCTCTGCCCCATATCTTCCACTAAAAATACTGTTTATCCCTCAGCACACTACTATGCCAACTGCAATGCCCATGAGCCTTTCCTGAATACCAACATGTTAGGGAAAAGTACTCTTTTCTCTTGAATATCCAAACATCACTGTTTGGCATTTATCACATCATTTAATAATGAATGAATTACTTCTCCCTGCCCACTTTGATTTTAAATTCCCAGAAGGAAAATATTTAATTATGATCAATAATAACCTTAGGACATTCCTGGCAAAGAATCTAAAACATAAATATTTCTAAATAAATGAATAAATGAATGAATGAGCTTGTTACTAGAAATCAGGAGAACTAGTCATGGCCTGCTACTATGCAACAGAATGATGAAAATCAAATAAAGGTGGTAGGACTATAAGAATTTGATAGAGGGTTTGTTCACCACCATAAATCCAGTTATTTAATAAATACATATTAAATCAACATATTTGTAGTTCACAAGAAACTATAAGATTAAGTGAAAAATTTTTTTCTGCATTCATGAAAATTCCAACACAGTCTAAATCACTACTTTTCTTTATGCTCATCTCAGAGGTACCAGATCACGACCCAGTCATCAGCAATGTACATATTCAAACACAAGCACATACATATAAATGTGCTCTGTGTCTTTCTCTAAATTTGAGCCGTACCAAGATACCCTTGTATTCATAAATTTAATAAAGAAAGTTAGTTCTATTTACATACTTTGTAGGCAATAAGAATTTTAAATATAGAAAAGAGACCAAAGGGGCTATTAAGTACTTTCCCTGAAAGTATTTTTCACATAAATATTTTTGCCAAAAAATGTTAGAAAAATTAATAACCAAAATTTAACTTGATGATTTTTGCTGTTATATGTTGATAATAAACACCAATTTGTCTTACAATAAAAATAATTACTGGGTTAATGCTTATCTGAATGTTTGCTTTCACAAATTAAAACAAAAACCCTGAATATGTGGCCTACTACTTTACATCAGCCAAAAGGAACAAAGTCGCCATCTAGTGACAATTTAAGCAATATGCAGTAATAAGAACTTTTAAAATCAAATGAAATGAAAGTGAAAGTCAATCAGTCTTTGCAACCCCACTGACTGTCCATGGCATTATCCAGGCCAGAATACTGGAGTGGGTAGACATTCCCTTCTCCAGCGGATCTTCCCGACCCAGGAATCAAACCGGGTCTCCCACATTACAGGCGGATTCTTTACCAACTGAGTTATCAGGGAATCCCTAAAAAAAAAAAATTTTACAAAAAAGGCCTAGTACTTTCACTATACCACTACCTCTACTTTGACAAAAGTTGATGTACTACTTGGCTAAGTAGAGTCTTTCTCATTTGGGCACTAAAGTATAGACACCTTACTTTATAAATTAAATGTTTTCTTCAACCAAAGCTATTAAATTCTGAAAACAAAAGACTACTTCATGCAGAGCCTACCTAGCAGGATCCAAAACATGTATTATATAAAACCACAGTGGAACAAGAGCATCCTGTGAACTTGTCCTCAGTCCCTGGAGTGGAGCAACTCAGAGAGCTGAAACTAGATTTAACAAGGACTATTCTATACTTAAGAACCAAAACACTCAGTCCAAGTTCAAACAAGCTGTGCCATGCTTAGTTGCTCAGTCATATCTGACTGTGACCCCATGGACTGCAGCCCTCCAGGCTCCTCTGTCCACGGGGATTCCAGGCAACAATACTAGAATGGGTTGCCATGCCCTCCTCCAGGGGATCTTCCCAACCCCAGGGATCAAACCCAGGTCTTCCACATTGCAGGTGGATTATCTACTGACTAAGCTACCATGAAAGCCCCAAAACAAAGCTATCTCATACTAATTATATTAACAATGATTATACATTACAAACAGATTCTAATAACCTTCATAAATTCTGCAGAAAAGGAAGAAATATAAGAAACTGCAGGTATTCTCTGCAGGGACTCACCAGAAAGATCAGCTGGCTCCAGAGACAAGAGTATACCACAATTCAAGAAATACGAGATCTAATATATCTGAAATTTATCTGCTATTATACAGCCATATTTAAGGCCATACTATAATTATTAAATTATTCCACTAATGATGGACAGTGAGGTTCTAGCATATTTCTTATTTCTTACATATTTCTTTCCAGTTCTTTTATATCTACAAACTAAATTTCTACAATTTAATATAATGTCTATATCAAAGGGTATAGCACATTTTTAAAATAAGTATTGGTTGATAATTTTCCCAAAAGTCCCACCAAAAGTGTATATGAAGGCAAATCATTCAGTATATTTACCAATATCAATATTTAATCATCATATTTATATAATTCAACAACCTCTTGGTTTCATAAAAACAGGGTTTCTCAGTTCTTCTGCTCTGAACATGTTTAATGTTTAACCTTCTATCACTTTAGTAGAAGCTATGCCAAATATATTTTTTTTTAGTATCATCAATTTTTTTAATTTACAGTATTGTACTGGTTTTAGCCATATATTGACATGAATCAACTATGGGTGCACATGTCTTCCCCATCCTGAACCCGCCTCCCACCTCCCTCCCCACACCATCCCTAAGAGTCATCCCAGTGCACCAGCCCTGAGCGCCCTGTCTCATGCATCAAACCTGGACTGGCAATTTGTTTCACATATGATAATATACATATTTCAATGCCATTCTCCCAAATCATCCCACCCTCACCGTCTCCCATAGAGTCCAAAAGACTCTTCTATACATCTGTGTCTATTTTGCTGTCTCACATACAGGGTTATCATTACCATCTTTCTAAATTCCACATATATGAGTTATTATACTGTATTGGTGTTTTTCTTTCTGGCTTATTTCACTCTGTATAGTAGGCTCCAGTTTCATCCACCCCATTAGAACTGAATCAAATGTATTCTTTTTAATGGCTGAGTAATACTCCATTGTGTATATGTACCACAGCTTTCTTATCCATTCCTCTGTTGATGGACATCTAGGTTGCTTCCATGTTCTGGTTATTATAAACAGTGCTGTGATGAACACTGGGATACATGTGCCTTTTTCAATTCTGGTTTCCTTGGTGTGTATGCCCAGGAGTGGGATTGCTGGGTCATATGGCAGTTCTATTTCCAGCTTTTTAAGAAACCTCCACACTGTTCTCCATAGTGGCTGTACTAGTTTGCATTCCCACCAACAGTGTAAGAGGGTTCCCTTTTCTCCACACCCTCTCCAGCATTTATTGCTTGTAGACTTTTGGATAGCAGCCATTTTGACTGGCATAAAATGGTACCTCATTGTGGTTCTGATTTGCATTTCTCTGATAATGAGTGATGTTGAGCATCTTTTCATGTGTTTGTTAGCCATCTATATGTCTTCTTTGGAGAAATGTCTGTTTAGTTTTTTGGCCCATTGTTTGATTGGGTCATTTATTTTTCTGGAATTGAGCTGCAAGAGTTGTTTGTATATTTTTTAGATTAATTCTTTGTCAGTTGTTTCATTTGCTATTATTTTCTCCCATTCTGAAGGTTGTCTTTTCACCGTGTTTATAGTTTCCTTTGTTGTGCAAAAGCTTTTAAGTTTCATTAGGTCCCATTTGTTTATTTTTGCTTTTATTTCCAATATTCTGTGAGGTGGGTCATAGAGGATCCTGCTGTGATCTATGTCGGAGAGTGTTTTGCCTATGTTCTCCTCTAGGAGTTTTATAGTTTCTGGGCTTACATTTAGATCTTTAATCCATTTTGAGTTTATTTTTGTGTATGGTGTTAGAAAGTGTTCTAGTTTCATTCTTTTACAGGTGGTTGACCAGTTTTTCCAGCACCACTTGTTAAAGACATTGTCTTTTCTCCATTGTATATTCTTGCCTCCTTTGTCAAAGATAAGGTATCCATTGGTGCGTGGATTTATCTCTGGGCTTTCTATTTTGTTTCACTGATCTATGTTTCTGTCTTTGTGCCAGTACCATAATGTCTTAATGAATGTGGCTTTGTAGTAGAGCCTGAAGGCAGGCAGGTTGATTCCTCCAATTCCATTCTTCTTTCTCAAGATTGCTTTGGCTATTCAAGGTTTTTTGTATTTCCATATAAATTGTGAAATTATTTGTTCTAGCTCTGTGAAAAATACTGTTGGTAGTTTGATAGGCATTGCATTGAATCTATGGATTGCTTTGGGTAGTATACTCCTTTTCACAATATTGATTCTTCCAATCAATGAACATGGTATATTTCTCCATCTATTTGTGTCCTCTTTGATTTCTTTGACCAGTGCTTTATAGTTTTCTATATATAGCTCTTTTGTTTCTTTAGGTAGATACATTCCTAAGTATTTTATTCTTTTCGTTGCAATGGTGAATGGAATTGCGTCCTTAATTTCTCTATTTTCTCATTGTTAGTGTATAGGAATGCAAGGGATTTCTGTGTGTTGATTTTATATCCTGCAACTTTACTATATTCATTGATTAGCTCTAGTAATTTTCTGGTAGAGTCTTTAGGGTTTTCCATGTAGAGGATCACGTCATCTTCAAACAGTGAGAGATTTACTTCTTCTTTTCCAATTTGGATTCCTTTTCTTTCTTTCTGCTCTGATTGCTGTGGCCAACACTTCCAAAACTATGTTGAATAGGAGTGGTGAGAGTGGGCACCCTTGTCTTGTTCCTGATTTCAGGGGAAATGCTTTCAATTTTTCACCATTGAGGGTGATGCTTGCTGTGGGTTTGTCATATATAGCTTTTATTATGTTGAGGTATGTTCCTTCTATTCCTGCTTTCTGGAGAGTTTTAATCATAAATGGATGTTGAATTTTGTCAAAGGCTTTTTCTGCATCTATTGAAATAAGCATATGGTTTTTATCTTTCAATTTGTTAATGTGGTGTATTACATTGATTGATTTGCAGATATTGAAGAAGCCTTGCATCCCTGGGATAAAGCCCACTTGGTCATGATGCATGATCTTTTTAATATGCTGTTGGATTCTGTTTGCTAGAATTTTGTTAAGGATTTTTGCACCTATGTTCATCAGTGATGCTGGCCTATAGTCTTGTTTTTTTGTGGCATCTTTGTCAGGTTTTGGTATTACGGTCATGGTGGCCTCACAGACTGAGTTTGGAAGTTTACCTTCCTCTGCAATTTTCTGGAAGAGTTTGAGTAGGATAGGTGTTAGCTCTTCTCTAAATTTTTGGTAGAATTCAGCTGTGAAGCCGTCTGGTCCTGGGCTTTTGTTTGCTGGAAGATTTCTGATTACACTTTCAATTTTTGTGCTTGTGATGGGTCTGCTAAGATTTTCTATTTCTTCCTGGTTCATTTTCGGAAAGTTGTACTTTCCTAAGAATTTGTCCATTTCTTCCAAGTTTTCCATTTTATTGGCATATAGTTGCTGATAGTAGTCTCTTATGATCCTTTGTATTTCTGTGTTGTCTGTTGTGATCTCTCCATTTTCATTTCTAATTTTATTGATTTGACTTTTCTCCCTTTGTTTCTTGATGGTCTGGCTAATGCTTTGTCAATTTTACTTATCTTCACAAAGAACCAGCTTTTTTTTTTTTTTCATTTTTTTTTATTAGTTGGAGGCTAATTACTTTACATCATTGCAGTGGTTTCTGTCATACATTGAAATGAATTAGTCATGGATTTACATGTATTCCCCATCCCAGTCCCCCCTCCCACCTCCCTCTCCACCCGCTCCCTCTGGGTCTTCCCAGTGCACCAGGCCCGAGCACTTGTCTCATGCACCCAACCTGGGCTGGTGATCTGTTTCACCCTAGATAATATACATGTTTTGATGCTGTTCTCTTGAAACATCCCACCCTCGCCTTCTCCCAGAGTCCACAAGTCTGTTCTATACATCTGAGTCTCTTTTTCTGTTTTGCATATAGGGTTATTGTTACCATCTTTCTAAATTCCATATATATGTGTTAGTACACTGTAATGGTCTTTATCTTTCTGACTTACTTTGCTCTGTATAATGGGCTCCAGTTTCATCCATCTCATCAGAACTGATTCAAATGAATTCTTTTTAATGGCTGAGTAATATTCCATGGTGTATATGTACCACAGCTTCCTCATCCATTCCTCTGCTGATGGGCATCTAGGTTGCTTCCATGTCCTGGCTATTATAAACAGTGCTGCGATGAACATTGGGGTGCACGTGTCTCTTTCAGATCTGGTTTCCTCGGTGTGTATGCCCAGAAGTGGGATTGCTGGGTCATATGGCAGTTCTATTTCCAGTTTTTTAAGAAATCTCCACACTGTTCTTCATAGTGGCTGTACTAATTTGCATTCCCACCAACAGTGTAAGAGGGTTCCCTTTTCTCCACACCCTCTCCAGCATTTATTGCTTGTAGACTTTTGGATAGCAGCCATCCTGACTGGCGTGTAATGGTACCTCATTGTGGTTTTGATTTGCATTTCTCTGATAATGAGTGATGTTGAGCATCTTTTCATGTGTTTGTTAGCCATCTGTATGTCTTCCTTGCAGAAATGTCTGTTTAGTTCTTTGGCCCATTTTTTGATTGGGTCATTTATTTTTCTGGAGTTGAGCTGCAGGAGTTGCTTGTATATTTTTGAGATTAATCCTTCGTCTGTTGCTTCGTTTGCTATTATTTTCTCCCAATCTGAGGGCTGTCTTTTCACCTTGCTTATAGTTTCCTTTGTTGTGCAAAAGCTTTTAAGTTTCATTAGGTCCCATTTGTTTATTTTTGCTTTTATTTCTAAAATTCTGGGATGTGGGTCATAGAGGATCCTGCTGTGATTTATGTCGGAGAGTGTTTTGCCTATGTTCTCCTCTAGGAGTTTTATAGTTTCTGGTCTTACGTTTAAATCTTTAATCTATTTTGAGTTTATTTTTGGGTATGGTGTTAGAAAGTGTTCTAGTTTCATTCTTTTACAGGTGGTTGACCAGTTTTCCCAGCACCACTTGTTAAAGAGGCTGTCTTTTTTCCATTGTATATCCTTGCCTCCTTTGTCGAAGATAAGGTGACCATAGGTTCGTGGATTTATCTCTGGGCTTTCTATTCTGTTCCATTGATCTATATTTCTGTCTTTGTGCCAGTACCATACTGTCTTGATGACAAGTTCTTAGAGAAGTATAACTTTCCAAAACTGAACCAGGAAGAAATAGAAGATCTTAACAAACCCATCACAAGCACAAAAATTGAAACTGTAATCAGAAATCTTCCAGCAAACAAAAGCCCAGGACCAGATGGCTTCACAGCTGAATTCTACCAAAAATTTAGAGAAGAGCTAACACCTATCTTACTCAAACTCTTCCAGAAAATTGCAGAAGAAGGTAAACTTCCAAACTCATTTTATGAGGCCACCATCACCCTAATTCCAAAACCAGACAAAGATGCCACAAAAAAAGAAAACTACAGGCCAATATCACTGATGAACATAGGTGCAAAAATCCTTAACAAAATTCTAGCAAACAGAATCCAACAACATATTAAAAAAATCATACATCATGACCAAGTGGGCTTTATCCCAGGAATGCAAGGATTCTTTAATATCCGCAAATCAATCAATGTAATACACCACATTAACAAATTGAAAGATAAAAACCATATGATTATTTCAATAGATGCAGAAAAAGCCTTTGACAAAATTCAACATCCATTTATGATTAAAACTCTCCAGAAAGCAGGAATAGAAGGAACATACCTCAACATAATAAAAGCTATATATGACAAACCCACAGCAAGCATCACCCTCAATGGTGAAAAATTGAAAGCATTTCCCCTGAAATCAGGAACAAGACAAGGGTGCCCACTCTCACCACTCCTATTCAACATAGTTTTGGAAGTGTTGGCCACAGCAATCAGGGCAGAAAAAGAAGTAAAAGGAATCCAGATAGGAAAGAAGAAGTGAAACTCTCTCTGTTTGCAGATGACATGATCCTCTACATAGAAAACCCTAAAGACTCTACCAGAAAATTACTAGAGCTAATCAATGAATATAGTAAAGTTGCAGGATATAAAATTAACACACAGAAATTTCTTGCATTCCTATACACTAACAATGAGAAAACAGAAAGAGAAATTAAGGAAACGATACCATTCACCATTGCAACAAAAAGAATAAAATACTTAGGAGTATATCTACCTAAAGAAACAAAAGACCTATACATAGAAAACTATAAAACACTGATGAAAGAAATCAAAGAGGACACAAACAGATGGAGAAATATACCGTGTTCATGGATTGGAAGAATCAATATTGTCAAAATGGCTATACTACCCAAAGCAATCTATAGATTCAATGCAATCCCTATCAAACTACCAACGGTATTTTTCACAGAACTAGAACAAATAATTTCACAATTTGTATGGAAATACAAAAAACCTCGAATAGCCAAAGTAATCCTGAGAAAGAAGAATGGAACTGGAGGAATCAATCTGCCTGACTTCAGACTATACTACAAAGAGCCAGCTTTTGGCTGTTGATTTTTGCTATGGTCTCTTTTGTTTCTTTTGCATTTATTTCCGCCCTAATTTTTAAGATTTCTTTCCTTCTACTAACCCTGGGGTTCTTCATTTCTTCCTTTTCCAGTTGCTTTAGGTATAGAGTTAGGTTATTTATTTGACTTTTTCTTGTTTCTTGAGGTATGCCTGTATTGCTATGAACCTTCCCCTTAGCACTGCTTTTACAGTGTCCCACAGGTTTTGGGTTATTGTGTTTTCATTAATTATTATTTTCATTTTTATTACTATTTCATTATTTTCATTCATTTCTATGCATATTTTGATTTTTTTTTCTTCTGTGATTTGTTGGTTATTCAGCAGCATGTTGTTCAGTCTCCATATGTCAGAATTTTTAATAGTTTTTCTCCTATAATTGAGATCTAATCTTACTGCATTGAGGTCAGAAAAGATGCTTGGATTGATTTCAATTTTTTTGAATTTACCAAGGCTAGATTTATGGCCCAGGATGTGATCTATTCTGGAGAAGGTTCCGTGTGTGCTTGAGAAAAAGGTGAAATTCATTGTTTTGGGGTAAATAGATATCAATTAGCTCTGACTGGTCTATTGTATCATTTAAAGTTTGTGTTTCCTTGCTAATTTTCTGTTTAGTTGATCTATCCACAGGTGTGAGTGGAGTATTAAAATCTCCCACTATTATTGTGTTATTGTTAATTTCCCCTTTCATACTTGTTAGCATTTGCCTTACATATATTTATAATTGTTATATCTTCTCCTTGGATTGATCCTTTGATGATCATGTAGTGTCCATCTTTGTCTCTTTTCACAGCCTTTGTTTTAAAGTCTATTTTATCTGATGTGAGTATTGCTACTCCTGCTTTCTTTTGGTCTCTGTTTGCATGGAATATCTTTTTCCAGCCCTTCACTTTCAGTCTGTATGTGTCCCTTGTTTTGAGGTGGGTCTCTTGTAGACAACATATATAGGGGTCTTGTTTTTGTATCCATTCAGCCAGTCTTTGTCTTTTGGTTGGGGCATTCAGCCCACTTACATTTAAAGTAATTATTGATAAGTATGATCCCGTTGCCATTTACTTTGTTGTTTTGGGTTCGAGTTTATACACCCTTCCTGTGTTTCCTGTCTAGAGAAGGTCCTTTAGCATTTGTTGAAGAGCTGGTTTGGTGGTGCTGAATTCTCTCAGCTTTTGCTTGTCTGTAAAGCTTTTGATATCTCCTTCATATTTGAATGAGATCCTTGCTGGGTACAGTAATCTGAGTTGTAGGTTATTTTCTTTCATCACTTTAAGTATGTCCTGCCATTCCCTCCTGGCCTGAAGAGTTTCTATTGAAAGATCAGCTGTTGTCCTTATGGGATCCCCTTGTGTGTTATTTGTTGTTTTTCCCTTGCTGCTTTCAATATTTGTTCTTCGTGTTTGATCTTTGTTAACTTTATTAATAAGTGTCTTGGGGTGTTTCGCCTTGGGTTTATCATGTTTGGGACTCTCTGGGTTTCATGGACTTGGGTGATTATTTCCTTCCCCATTTTAGGGAAGTTTTCAACTGTTATCTCTCAAGTATTTTCTCATGGCCTTTCTGTCGTCTTCTTCTGGGACTCTTTTTATTTGAATGTTGGGGCGTTCAACACTGTCCCAGAGGTCTCTAAGGTTGTCCTCATTTCTTTTAATTCATTTTTCTTTTTTCCTCTCTGCTTCATTTATTTCTACCATTCTATCTTCTACCTCACTCATCCTATCTTCTGCCTCCGTTATTCTACTGCTGGTTCCCTCCAGAGTGTTTTTGATCTCATGTATTGCATTATTCATTATATATTGACTCTTTTTTATTTCTTCTAGGCCTTTGTTAAACCTTTCTTGCATCTTCTCGATCCTTGTCTCCAGGCTATTTATCTGTAACTCCAATTTGCTTTCAAGACTTTGGATTATTTTCACTATCACTACTCGAAATTCTTTATCAGGTAGATTCCCTATCTCTTCCTCTTTGGTTTGGTTTGGTGGGCATTTATCCTGTTCCTTACCTACTGAGTATTTCTCTGCCTTTTCATTTGTTTAGACTGCTGTGTTTGGGGTGGCCTTTCCGTATTCTGGCAGTTTGTGGTTCCTCTTTATAGTGGAGGTTCCTTGCTGTGGGTGCGGTTGGATGGGTGGCTTGTCAAGGTTTCCTGGTTAGGGAAGCTTGTGTCGGTGTTCTGGTGAGTGGAGCTGGATTTCTTCTCTAGAGTGCAACGAAGTGTCCAGTAATGAGTTTTGAGATGTCAGTGGGTTTGGTGTGACTTTGGTCAGCCTGTATATTGAAGCTCAGGGCTATGTTCCTGTGTTTCTGGAGATTTTGCATGGTATGTCTTGCTCTGGAGTTTGTTGGCCCTTGGGTGGTGCTAGGATTCAGTGTAGGTATGGAGGCGTCTGCTGATCTCCTATCAATTAATGTTCCCTGGAGTCAGAAGTTCTCTGGTATTCTCAGGATTTGAACTTAAGCCTCCTGCCTCTGCTTTTCAGTCTTATTATTACAGTAGCCTCAAAACTTCTCCATCCATACAGCACTGATGATAAAACATCTAGGTTAAAGATGAAAAGTCTCCACAGTGAGGGAGACCCGGAGAGGCACACAGAGTTACATGGAGAAGAGAAGAGGGAGGAGGGAGACAGAGGTGGCCAGGAGAAGAGGGGGGATCAAAAGGGGAGACAACAAGCTAGCCAGTAATCACTGCCCTATAAGTTAATTTCACTTGAATATTATTTATATTAATTATTTTTCTTTAAATAAAACCCATTCACTTGCCTGAAGACAAAAGGCTATTGATCATCTCCAGAAATGTAGGATGTACAAACTGGTAATCCTCAAGAAGTAACACCACCTGCTGTGCCTCAACACCGGCGAGATGGAGCACCTGCACAATCAGAAAGCACATTCTGGAACCCATTAAAAGTTTTTTGGCAAATATTGGTAAAAATTTTCATTCTGTAGGTAAACGAAGTTATTTTTATTGACTGATACTTTATTGAGGAATCAAAATATAGTTTGGAAAGTAAATTCAGTTCATAAATAAACACTAATGGGAGAACATTTAATTGTTTTATAGCTTGAGCATTAAAAGCTAGAGGATTATTTTTAAATACACCCACATATGTCTTAAATTCTACTTTTTGTTTAGCTTACCAAGCCATATAACATCGCATAATCGGAGGTACTGAGAGCTAAAAACATAATTTTGCAAAATCATGAAGAAAATAATCATAAAAATAAAATAAAGACTATATTGTATATCAGAGATTTAAGGGCCATTCAAGCCTTTTAGAATAATAAATAATTAGGATTTAAAACCAAATAAAGTAAAAGACTGAGAGGTACTTACATGTTTGAGATCATTCTTGAAATGCTTCAGTTCATATCCCCTGGAAATCTTTGGTGAAAAGAGCACTGCTCCATGCATGTGACTGACTAAAGAAGTGATGGTCCTACGACCCACACCACTGCGTCCTGCTAGCAGAAGTGAACCTCCAGGAAAACTCAGCACTCTGTCAATTCTAGACATATATTCCAGGACTTCTTGGAAAAGCAAAATATCTAAATTCTGGTTATCTCGTCCATAGTGAATAAGACCCTTTTAAAAAAACCACAAACAATATTACATAATTAATATAAGTCCCAATTATATAACAAATTGTTAATTGTCTAGATTAAGATATTATATTTTTGGTGCACTCAACAAAAGAGGTTAAGTAAATATGTGTTGTCTCACATTCTCTTATCTATCCAGTAATCCAGCTACATGGCACTTTCTAAGGAAAAAACTTACATGATGTCAAACAAGTGCAGGAACAGTTTACTTTTGAATATCTTTAATATAACTAGTAAAAGGCAGTGTAAGATAAGCAGGTTGTATGAAGACTTCAAACTCTCCAATTTGTTACCAAGGGAACATTTCATGCAAAGATGGGCACAATAAAGGACAGAAACAGTATGGATCTAAGAGAAACAGAAGATATTAAAAAGAGGTGGCAAGAATACAGAGAAGAAACTATACAAAACAGATCTTCATGACTCAGATAAACATGATGGTGTGATCACTCACCTAGAGCCAGACATCCTGGAATGTGAAGTCAACTGGGCCTTAGGAAGCATCACTACGAACAAAGCTAGTGGAGGTGATAGAATTCCAGTTGAGCTATTTCAAATCCTAAAATAAGATGCTGCGAAAGTGTTGCACTCAATATGCCAGCAAATTTGGAAAACTCAGCAGTGGCCACAGGACTGGAAAAGGTCAGTTTTCATTCGAATCCCAAAGAAAGGCAATGCCAAAGATTGTTCAACTACCGCACAATGGCACTCATCACACATGCTATTAAAGTAATGCTCAAAATTCTCCAAGCCAGGCTTCAACAGTACATGAACTGAGAACTTAAATATGTTCAAGCTGAATTTAGAAAATGCAGAGGAACCACTGATCAAACTGCCAACATCCACTGGATCACAGAAAAAGCAAGGGAGTTCCAGAAAAACAACTACTTCTGCTTCATTGACTACACTAAAGCCTTTGACTGTGTGGATCACAACAAACCAGAAATTTCTTCAAGAGGTGGGAATACCAGATCTCTTCACCTGCCTCCTAAGAAACCTGTATGCAGGTCAAGAAGCAACAGTTAGAACTGGACATGGAACAACAGACTGGTTCCAATTAGGAAAAGAGTACATCAAGGCTGTATATTGTCACCCTGCTTATTAAACTTGTATGCAAAGTATATCATGTGAAATGTGGAGCTGGATGAAGCAAAAGCTGGAATCAAGATTGCTGTGAGAAATATCAATAACCTCAGATATGAAGATGACACCACCCTAATGGCAGAAAGCAAAGAGGAAGAGACTCTTGATGAAGGTAAAAGAGAAGAGTGAAAAAGCTGGCTTAAAATTCAACCTTTGAAAAGCTAAGATCATGGCATCTGGTCCCATCACTTCATTGCAAATAGATGGGGAAACAGTGAGAGACTATTTTCCTGGGCTCCAGACTCACTACAGATGATGACTGTAGCCATGAAATTAAAAGACACTTGCTCCTTGAAAGAAAAGCTATGACAAACCTAGCAGCATATCAAAAAGCAAAGACATTACTTTGTCAACAAAGGTCCATATAGTCAAAGCTATGGTTTTTCCAGTAGTCATGTACAAATGAGAGATTTGGGCAATAAAGAAAGTTGAGCACAAGGAACTGATGCTTTTGAACTGTGGTGTTGGAGAAGACTCTTGAGAGTCCCTTGGACTGCAAGGAGATCCAACCAGTCCATCCTAAAGGAAATCAGTCCTGAATATTCACTGCAAGGACTGATGCTGAAGCTGAAACTCCAATACTTTCATCACCTGATGTGAAGAGCTGACTTATTAGAAAAGACCCTGATGCTGGGAAAGATCAAAGGCCAGAGGAAAATGGGACAACAGAGGATGAGATGGTTGGATGGCATCACCAACTCAATAGACACGAGTTTGAGTAAGCCCCAGGAGATGGTGAAGCGCAGCCTGGCGTGCTGCAGTCCATAGGGATGCAAAGAGTCGGACACGACTGAGCAACTAAACAGCATAACAACAACACATGAAGTCAGTGTGCACAGAGTATAAAACAATTTCCAAACTCTCAAAATGCAGTGCCAAAATGAAAATATTTTGTGAACCCTCGTTTTTATGTACTGCTCAGATACAAATCAAAAGCCCATAAAGAGGCAGTATGCCCTGCCAGGAGCCATTGATAGAGGGAAGGTAGAGAGAGAGGACAGCTTTCACATATTTAACAACATCTGCATATTCCAAAACGTTGCAATATCCATTCCAGTCAAATAAATCAGTTTACCAGACCATGAAAAACTTTTCTTGGTATAAAATCCATACTAACTTCCATACAAATATTAATCTTTGAAGCAATCATATGCAATATGGTTGCTTCTTATTACAATTAATATTAAAAAAAAAAAAAAAAAACATGCTGCAGGACAGTGCTGTTAAAAGTTTCACTGAAACAGCAGCATCCGTGTCATTTGGGAGCCCATCAAAAATTTGGATTCTTTTCTGATTTTTTTAAGTTCAGATTAGCACCTATTGAATCAGACTTCTCATAATGGGACCCAATCATCTATATTTTCCTGTTCTCAAAGTGATTCTAATGCTCACTAAAGGCTAAGACCACTGCTCTAGGATGAGCAGTTAATATTACATTAACTGTTAATATTATATTAACAGTGGTATTTCCCAATTAATATTAAGTCTTCTAATAGTTCCAACCTCAGATACCTTTTCCCAGCATGACTCTCAGCAATTTTAGACTTATCTGTGTAAGTACATGTGCTTCTAGTTAGATCTGACACACTGGGCTAACTTCTGTAAAACACACCAGTTTCTTCTATTCTATTATCTTTCACTTCCTGCCCTCAGAAAGCCTGCAACAAATATTTTGAAAATGGCTTTAATCATAATCAAATCCCAATTCAAATTCATGATTCATATCATACCTTTTTAATAACATCCTTAAGATCTGAAGAATTTAGTTTTCCAAGTGGTTTTCCATGGGGAGGCAAAGGTTGTCCTGGGACTGACCTTGTTCCTGAATTATGTCGGGCTCCCCATGTAACATAGAAATTATCTGCAGAAATGAAAGGTATTTTTTCCTCATATGTGTTATTTCTAATGGGAGTATCAGTAAATATATTTCACACTAAACCATTTTTATTAGTCCAAATAAGAACATCCACAAAAAGGCAAAGATTAATTACTTCGAAATGGCAAATAAAACAATCTCAAAATTATTGTTGAAAAAGAATACAGGTTTATAAATAATATTAAGATCCCTATCTTTTAAAATAAAAGAAAAATTAATCAAATTGTAATTAGAAAATAGAAACACCACAACTGTCCTTAAATTTGTCTATCGCAGTGTTCCTGTTACCATACAAGGAAAATCTGTTCCCCATTCTATTGAAACTTTCCCCTCCCAATTCCTCTGGGAGACTGTTCCATCAGTCTTCTTGTCATATAGTGTGCTCAGCAACAGCCCTCCCTTCCCTAGACACGTTCTCCTTTCTTTCTACATCACATTTCTCACATTTTCTGCTTAGCAAAAGCACTATCTAAAATCTTACTTGGGAACAACAGTACTGCCATTAACTGCCAAATCCAAATCTTCTTTATAGTCATTACCCTAACAAGACTTGTGTGCATCTCCTTAACGGAGCTTTTTCCCTTGAATCTATACTGGGCTCATCAAGTCACTACTACTATTTCTTTTCAGCTGTCCACTTATCACTCATATTTTTTATTTTCATTGAGATCCAAAGTCAGACTGTTATGCTTTAATTCTATAATAAACACTCCCTTGGAATTATTTAATCTTATTCTGTATATTAAATTATCAGCTATCTAAATGTATACCAAAATCTGATTCATGATCTATAGGCAGGTCTCCCAGCTCTAGTCTAGGCCCATATTTCCAATTGCTTAACAGACATATAACTCGTGCATTCATTCATCAAACACATACCTATCACAGACCTGTATTTAAACACTGTACTTTGTTAGAAATGAGTAATGAATAAAACAAACCTAATTTCTCCCCTCATTGAAAGGATAAACTTTATGTAGACTCCCAAAAGACACTTGAAAAACATTCAAACACATGTAAAAAACAATTCATTATCTTCATATCTCATCATTTCTCAACTATAAGAGCATGCTCCTAACTCATATCCCTGCTACAAGCCTCTGCCCCAACAAATGTATCCTTACCACTACTAGAGTCACAAATACAAAACAAAATCTGATAGTGCCACTGCACTCCAATATCATATAAGGCTTCCCACTGCCTTAAAAAATTTTCCTCATCAAGGCAATTTGGCTACAATTTGGCTTCACTGACTGCTTGAATCTCTTATCTTTCTCTGTATCCCACTACATACTCTAGTTTTCTCAAATCTATGGTTCTTTGCATATTTTTTTTTCCTTTGTCTAGAATGCCCTTCCTCTCTTCTTCACTAAATACAGTCATTCTTTAAGATACAGCTTGTGTACAGCCTAGTTGCTAAGTCATGTCCAACTCTTGTGATCCCATGGACTGTAGCCTGCCAGGCTCCTCTGTCCATCAGATTCTCCAGGCCAGAATACTGGAGTGGGCTGCCATTTCCTTCTCCAGGGGATCTTCCTGACCCAGGAATAAAACCTGGGTCTCCTGAATTGCAGGCAGATTCTTTATTGACTTAGTTACAAGGGAAGTTCAAGATACAACTTGGTTTTCTGCAATCTGCTCAAAAAAAATTAAAATCTTAGGTGTTAATCTAATGAATATAAGACATATGCTGAAAATTATACACTAGCGAAAGAAAGCAGAGTAAATAAATGAATAAATATATTATGTCCATGGATTAGAAAAATCAACATAATAAAGAGGTCAATTTTTCCTGAAACCAATATACAGAACTAATTCAATTCCTACCACAATCCGCAACACTGTATATACAGACAAGATTAATCTAAAATTTATATAGAAAGGCAAGGGAACTGAAATACCTAGAATGATTCTGAGAAAGGAAGAATAAATAAGGAAATAGTCAACTGGATTTTAAGACACTAAGCTACAGCAATCAAAACTCTCTTACTGGCAGAGGGCTGACATACATCATGGAACAGAACTGAGAACCCGGGAGCAGACTTACACAACTAATTTTTGAAAAACGTGCAAAAGCAATTCAAGGCAGAAAGGTAACATACTCAACAAACAGTGCTAGAACAAGTGGACAACCACAGGCAAAGAAGTGAATTCTGACCCAAGTCTCACTCCTTACAGAGAAATTCACTCAAACTGGATCACTGATTTAAAATATAAAACTATAAACTACTTAGGGAAAAACAGTAGGGGAAAATCTTCAAAATTTAGGATTACATCTAGTTCTTAAGCTTGACAGCAAAAAAACTTTGAAAAATAAATTGAGCCTCATAAAATTAAAACTTTTTTATCTATAAAAGACTCTATTAAGAAGATGAAAATACAAGCTACAGAGTGGGAGAATGTATTTGCTAATCACATATTTGATATAAAAGAATAGTAGCTAAAATATATAATGAACTCTAAAAACTAAAAATTTAAAAAATCTAATTAGAATGTGGGCAAAAGACACAGAGACACTTCACTGAAGAGGACATACAGAAGGCAATTGATGCTCAGCCTCATTGAACAACTTCATTTTCAAGACACAAAAGAAAACCACCATGACACATCAATACACACTTATCAGAAAGGCCAAAATAAAACCAGCGCTGACACCCAATGCTGGCGAGGATGTGGAGCAACTGGACCACTCACATATTGCTGATGGGAATACAGAATGAAATACAGCTACTCTAGGAAACAGTGTGGCACTTTTGTAAACTTTTAATTAAGCACACAAGTACCATTCATCCTGACCATTTATCTCAGAGAAACAAAAAAGTCCACAGAAAACCTGTACCTAAATGGCTACAGCAGCTTTCCTCCTAAGAGCCAAACACCAAAAACAATTCAGATGCCCTTCAACAAGTAAACAGTGAAAGAAATGGTAGCATTTCAAAATACCTACTCAGCAATAAAAAGCAATAAACCACTGAAACACGTGAGAATCTGCATATATCTCCAGAGAATTATCCCGAATGAAAAGATACTTGAAATGGCAAAATTAAATTCAGAAAAGATGGGTGGTTTCCAGGGGACAGATGTTACCACTGGAGGAAAACAAGTACAAAGTTCACGTTCTCTCTCTATTAGTTCTTATAACTGTATGTGAATCTACAATTATCTCAAAATTTAAAAAAAATTATTTTTAAAAATTTCAAAGTAACTTCCTCAAAAAAGGAATTAGTCTCTCATCTTCTATACCCCTAAATTCCAGCATTTATCCCAAATATTGGGCTTCCCTGGTGGCTCAGATGGTAAAGCATCTGCCTACAATGAGGGAGACCCGGGTTCGATCCCTGGGTTGGGAAGCTCCTCTGGAGAAGGAAGTGGTAACCCACTCCAGTACTCTTGCCTGGAAAATCCCATGGACGGAGGAGCCTAGTGGGCTACAGTCCATGGGGTCGCAGAGTCAGACACGACTGAGCGACTTCACTTTCACTTTCTTTCATCCCAAGTATATTCAGAATGTATCTAGTTTATTTTTAAGTATCTAAAATTAAATTTTTCTTAATAAATTAATATTCTACTGTGTGCAAATTCTATTTTCCTAGATCTAACAGATATCAACAAGTCTGTTTTTTTTAAAAATACAATCCTTCATTTAAAAGTAAAATACTGAGAAAAGACATTATGTATTGAGTCCTACATGAGACTCTAAAAGATACAAACTCTAGAGAATTCAGATAACACACTAATACTATCTAATGTCCAAAAGATATATCATCTTCTTCTCAGGAAGAGACATTATTAACTCAGTTTTTTGATTGAGAAAAGTGGTAGTATTTGAGAACAGTTTTCCATGCTAAGCCGTGAAAGCTACAGGACACAATGACATAAAACCTCACTCAAAATCAAATCAACTTTGAACTATTATCAGGCTTCTCTTAGCATTTCATACTGTCTTATTTCCTGATTCTAAAACTCAAGCAGCACCTAGAAAATTCCTTCTATCAATCTTAACATCCTTTTCTTTTTTAAGAGTCCTCTTCACTTATGTCATTATGACCCTGGAACCAATATCAAATGCAAAAAGATACAATGTAATGTACTATATGTAATATTTTTGAAGCCTAGCTTTACACTCTAATACAACAGAAACTCATTTTGTAGCTTAAAAGCAGTTTTATTACAGAACAGATTCAAATGATAGTCTTCTTCTGTCAAAGTCCTTTCCACCATGTTGATTTTCCTATTACATGCATCACTCCCACAGCATTTTCATAATACAAACTGGGCATTAAGCAGTAACAGCTGCAAATGTAACACTGCTCCTTTGGTGCTACGCTTTGTTTATCGTAACAGTGGGTAAAGTGCGAATGGGGGACATGTTCTGTGCTAATAACAGTAACAGCAGAGACAGGAATGAGAATTGCCATTATTCTCAAATGAAAGTTCATTGTAATTAAATATGGATCTTCACCGTGACCTTTTAAATATCACACATATATGGTTATTTTTCTAGTGAAAGTCCTTCAGGAAATACAATTTTGAAATGCAAATATAAAACACTGCAGGCTGAACAACTGTTTCCAAGAAAAAAATTACCATCATTATTTTGTTTGGAAAATAACTACTGAAATCTAGCAAAAAAGACAAAGCAACTTCTTATGGTTAAACATTAAAATTATCCAAGGTTTTAGGGCTTTTCATTTTAATTTATTTTACTGAAGTATAGTTGATTTACAATGTTGTATTAATTTTTACTCCACAGTAAAGTGATTCAATAATACCTATATAAATTATCCAAAGTTTTGATCTGTTTAGACATATGAAATCATACTATCAGAAAGAAAAATAATTTGAAAGTTCTCATAACATTTATATATTTACAAAAACTCTGTAACTATATTACCTGCCATATTATCTAGTATATCTGAGCCCCAATCTCCTTGAAACACTGAAGTTAAAATGCTGTCAAATAAATGAAGCTCCTTTGCACCAACAATTTTGTCACGAAATAAGCGCCGCGCTTCATATGCTACAATTTCTAATATGCAATCTAGAGGATGGTTTGAGGATCCTAAAAGAGACAAAATTTTCTTTAATTATAGTAAAACTCAAATGATTTTAAAATGGGCTATTTCAACATAATGTTAGAAAGAATTAGAGAATGAGAATCTACATACCATAATTTTGGCATCAGATAAATAGAAAAAAAAGGGGGAAAGAGTTAAAATTCATTTTGTGAATGAGCAGATAAACTTTTCTGATTATTTAAAGGATATGTTAAACAGTATTATCTCTAGTAGTTTAATAAAAATATCAATCCCTAAGAGCATATTAAAACTTGTTTTGGCTATAAAGAATAATGATTACATTTTTTCTCAAATCAAGTTTTAATAGTGACAATCATAGTTTAGAAAAGGAAGTGTACTAAAATATTATAATTGTCATATCATGTTTAAATTTAATATCATCATTTCAATTATAATTTTTAAAATACTATCATTACAATATTCATTTATCTATTAAAATATAATACACAGAATAAATACACACAGAGAGACACACTATGACATTCTAAAGAAAGATAAGTGATTTGAAATCACAAAAGCAAAACTTACCTCCTTCTAAATCATATCTGAATAAGCCAAGAACCCATTGGGTAAGGATGCAAGGAGTAAAGAAATAATGACTATAATCATCAACTGTAAATTTGGCCCGCACCTGAAAAAAAAAGGCAAATGATCTGCCCTATTCTTCTAAATTTATAATCATGATGTAAATTTTTCAGTCACTTTAAATTTACAGGAATGTCAATTCCTACCAGTGAGTGGAACCGTATTTCAACATTACTGATTTCCTTAGTTATCTTGTATACTATATTTTATGCACTTAAAAAACATTATCTAAGATAGGTTGTTCATAAACTTCAATAAGATGATAAAAGGTTGTCCATGCAAGAAAACAAAATAAAAAGTTAAAAAGCCCTCCTAAAGAAAGGAATTCAAGGAAAGCTAGTTCAACTAATTCAGTCACTCGGTCGTGTCTGAAATCTTTGCGACCCCAAGGAATGCAGAACACCAGGCTTCCCAGTCCATCACCAACTTTCAGAGCTTACTCAAACACATACCCATCAAGTCAATGATGCCATCCAACCATCTCATCCTCTGTCAACCCCTTCTTCTCCTGCCCTCAATCTTTCCCAGCATCGGGGTCTTTTCCAGTGAGTCAGTTCTTTGCATCAGGTGGCCAAAGTACTGGAGTTTCAGCTTCAGCATCAGTCCTTGCAATGAATATTCAGGACTGATTTCCTTTAGGATGGACTGGTTGGATCTCCTTGCAGTCCAAGGGACTCTCACGAGTCTTCTCCAACACCACAGTTCAAAAGCATCAATTCTTCAGCGCTCAGCTTTCTTTATAGTCCAATTCTCACATCCATACATGACTACTGGAAAAACCACAGCTTTGACTATATGCACCTTTTTTCAGCAAAGTGACGTCTCTGCTTTCTAATACGCTGTCTAGGTTTTTCATGGCTTTTCTTCCAAGCAGCAAGTGTCTTCTAATTTCATGGTTGCAGTCACCACAGGCAGTGATCTTGGAGCCCAAGAAAATAAAGTCTGTCACTGTTTCTATTTTTTCCCCATCTATTTGCCATAAAGTGCCGGGACCAGATGCCAAAGGAAGGCCAACCTAAGTGTAAAATGGATGCTATAATTCCAAGGTGCTCATGGGTGTAAGACAGACCCACTTTATAACAACAGGACCGACAGAGCTATCTTATGTTCAAGAGGTCATTGAACTTTGAACAAATCAAAGTGCCACAACTCATATGTCAGCAACGAGTGTACAGTCTGTGCCCTCCTCCCTACAGATGGAGCCACTGCTCTTACTCTGGCCTTGATCACCTAACATATGAATTAATTTAGAAGAACATAGTTTTTTCTTTCCTCACTCCTACTCTGGGCTTTCTATGTGGTGCTAGTGGTAAAGAACCTGCCTGCCAATGCAGGAGATATAAGAGACGCAGGTTTAATTCTTGGGTGAGGAAGATCCCCCAAAGGAGGGCATGGCAATCCACTCCAGTACTCCTGCCTGGAGAATTTCATGGACAGAGGATCCTGGTGGGCTACAATCCATAGGATCGTAAAGAGTCAGACATGAATGAAGCAACGGAGCACTCACGCACTTCTACTCTAATACTATAAAAAGCATCTTCCACAAACACTTCCATAACTTTCTCATGCTATTCCCTTTACCCAGGAAGACCCTCTTTCATCTTAGGTCACTTTGTGAATTTCAGGCAAGAATACTGGAGTGGGTTGCCCTTTCCCACTGCAGGGAATCTTCCCGATGCAAGGACTGAACTCACGTCTCTTTTGTCCCCTGCACTGGCAGGTGGATTTTTTACCACTGCACCACCTGAGAAGCCCCTGACATACTTCCTACACCACATTAATAGTTTACTTATACGATCAGGCCCCAGATTAGTGTGTGCACTTTCAAGGAATAGTGACTCAGTTATCTTTGTATCCTTAGGACCAGCACTGGAAAGAGAAGGTACTCAATAAATATCTTCTACATCCTCAATGCCTACTTTCATGTATCATCCTACTTTATCAGAGTATTTTAAACATTTCCTCACAGACAGAAGGGAAGAAATAAACATCAAAAATTTTTTTTAATTAAAAAAAAAATAAACATCAAAAATTACTCTCAGGTTTGAATCCCAGAAGACAGAAACTGGTAGAAGTCAGGAGAAAGATCTAGTTTTGGAAAGAAAACAAACTCCATTGTAAATATGCTAAATTTGAGCTCAAAGCAGAATAACCAATTACACACTGATTTGTTTTTTCAATATTTGCTGGGTGTCTATCAGAAGCTGTGCCAGAAGATATAACAGTGAACAAGGTGCACACAGACATCTATCCTCAAGAGTTACTCTCTGGGAGAAAAGTATAAATGACAGGAAAATAAAGCCTGAGGATCAACACAGATTAGGATTAAAGGCAGCCCTTTGGAAGTGATACTAATAGACATGAAAACTACAATATAAGTGAATATATACCTGTTCGTACACTTGTACCATAGATCCTGCTAAGAGATAAATTTTTGAAGAAGAACCCCAAATAGAATGATTCTTCAGATTTTTATGTAGAACTGGTTCCAAATATGCTCCATAAATTGTCTGTAATTGCTCTCTTTCTGGGTAACTAAAAAAAAAAAAAGCATATAAGAAGTTGAAATAAATATTCTAAATTACTATTTTAATGTTAAGGTATAGAAGTGGTTTCCAAACTGTGTGGTTTTCAAACTGTGAGGCCTAGATACCTCCATGGTTTACTCAAGGGCTTAAGTCAGGCTCATGGTCCTTATTTTTACTTCAACTCAATCAGATCCCTAATTATCTGTTGTCAAATATCAAGTATTCTAATAGAGGATTCTAATGAAATTACTTAAAAACATAATTGTTTAAAAGACCACCAATTGTTGGAAAGGGCCAGAGGAAAAGTCTGCTTAAGAAAAATCATTTTCAATTAAGTATAGTCTATACAAAGAACAGTAATCCACCTTAGAACTACAGAAGTAGAAAACATCACATAAAATCAATCTTTCCTCCCAAACCAAAATCTATTTCAATACAGCTTAAGTGGAGGCTGTAGCATTTTTAAAAGAAGAATGTTAATGGTGGGAGCAGTTTAGCACGACAGCATAAAACACAATATTTGGAGGACTTTGCCGGTGGTCCGTGGTTAAGACTCCACACTTTGACTGCAGAGGGGCTCAGGTTCAATCCCTGGGCAGGAAATAATACCCCACTTGTCATGTGCTGTGGTCAAAAAAAAAAAAAACCTAAAACAGTACTGTGGTTACTAGAATATATGGATAAGTGTTATGGCATGTAAGTTATACCTCAGTAAAGTTATTTAAAAAAAAAAAAGGTTTTGTAAAGCAAAATATAACCAAGGATACAATGTCATAAAATTCCAGTTCATGTAACAATCATGGACCATGGAGATGGATGGGTATAACAGGATTAATATCTGTTGTTTTTGTTTAGTTACTAAATCAGGATTAACATTATAGGACACTAAATGTTCTAACTCTACCTTATTCAGATATAAATTCTCTTTTTAGTTATCTTCATAAAATTTGATTGTATTTTTGCTTTATATAACCCATAAAACAGTTAGGCCTAAAACTCACCATTCATATTCCTGACACTGACATTCAGAGACAATACAAAGTAGTTCTGTTTATTTCTATTACATAAGAAGCATCAATTAAAGCCTTCGTCACCCTAAATTACTGCTTACAGTTTAGGAAGGGTAGGAAAAAAATAATATCAAAGCTTAAGTTGGACTATTTTTATATTCTAAATTTTGAAGTAATATCATTAATTTTTCATAAAATGCAATACATAAGATGTCTCTCCACATCAAAAACAAGATTTTAATACAACGATACATACTCTATAGCACAAAGACGAACAATAGAAGTAAATCTGGTAGTAAGCTGATGTCTTCCCAGTCTTCCTCCAGCTGACATAGAAGCCACAATTTGAATATTTTCTAAACCAACCCATTCCAAATTTTCATCATAAAATCCTTGATATGTCAGTACCTATTTAAAAATAAATATGTTTAAATGTTTTATGCTTAAGATTTTATAATCACATTTGTGTAAAACAATTGTTTCCGAATGAAATCATCCTCTAACTCAAAAATTTGACTGAAATATACTTTAATTTCTTATTTCATTAAAAATAATACTGTTCAAGATTCTGTGTTCAATGTCAAAAACAAATTTATGGTTACTGGCGAGGTGGTGGGACAAACTGGAGGTTGGAATTGACATATACACACTATACACACAAAAATAGATAACAAGTAAGGATCTACTGCCTAATACCGGAAAGTCTTCTCAGTACTCTTTAATGACCTGCATGGGAAAAGGATTAAAAAAAGAGAAAATATATTCTATAACAGATTCACTAATGCACAGCAAAAACTAACACAGCATGTAAATCAACTATGAGCCAATAAAAATTTTTTTAATTTAAAAACAACTGTTCAGCTAATGTTAGCTGTTCAGTTAATGTTAGCTCATTTTTAAAATTCTTTTCAAAATAAATATTAAAGTCCAGATCATACTATTAATATAAATCTACTTGCAATTATCAAAAAAAAAAGTGAAAAATCGGGAAAAATATAAGGAAAACAGTTTGGGTTTTTTCTATACGTGTTTTAAAATATTCAGCAGTTACATAGAAAAGCAAAATGTGAACCTGATTACCAAGCCCTAATTTAGAATTTAGAGTTCCCAATGTGATATAAATCACATAAAGTAAACCTTCCACAATGACTGAGGCATAACCAAGGAAATATATTAATATAACTGTTTTTGAAAGAGTGCATACGTAGAAGAATGAAGCCAAAACTTGCGCAACTCTAACACCATCCACAGCTTCTGTTTTCAGGAGTGAAAGGCAGGTAAAAGTAGGGTAAAGGCTATTTTCATTCTTTTAAAATAGCATCTATATGTAATACTAATTTCTAGATGTAGGAAGATCAAAGAAAGTAGCCTCAGGACAGGAATAAGGTGCTTCAGGAGTTTAATTTCCATTTGATTTCCACAATGGTCCTAACGAGAGAAGCAGATTTTCTATCTACAAGAAAAGTTAATGACATTAAGTTGTCTTCAATTATATCAAAACACTTCAAGTGATAATCCCCACCTGCTGCAGGAAAGCTATCAGAGTACTGGTGCCCCACTTGTCCAGCTTGGGCAGGTTGATGTCCTTCAAGTAGAGAACGAGCCTCTCGCAGTCTTTGGGTCTGTACACTCGGCCAGTGTTAGTGCTGATGACCATGCAGGTCTGGCTCAGTTTCTGCAGGAGATGCTGGGAGGTGGTCTGTGTGCTACAGTGAACCGTGGCGATGTGAGTAGACCGGAGTCGGGAAAACGCATACCTGAGCAGCATCCTGTCAAAGACAAAACACTTGACTTCATCCATGCAACCAACGAAATACTCTTCATACCCAAGATACAATTTCTATTATTCATTACATATTTATTTTTGGCTGTGCTGGGTCTTCACTGCTGCACGTCCTTTTCTCTAGTTGCAGCAAGCAGGGACCACCCTAGTTGCGGTTTGCGGGCTTCTCTTTGTGGGGGCTTCTCGAGGCTGAGCACAGACTCTAGGACGCACAGGCTTCAGCAGTTGTGGCGCAGGGGCTTAGAAGCTGTGGTTCCCAAGCTCCAGAGCACAGGTTCAATAGTTGTGGCACACAGCCTTAGTTGCTCTGTGGTATGTGGAATCTTCCTGGACCAGGGATTGCACCTATGTCTCCAGCACTGGCAGATGGATTCTTTACCACTAAGCTACCAGGGAAGACCCCAAGATTTCTAATTTTAAATATTCCATTTCTAAATTATTTACAATGTTGTTTAAGGAAAAAGTAGTAAAAATAGATATGATTTCTACAACTATCCATAGCTACTAAACTAGATTTCTAAGTTTTAGACTGGAAAAAAATAAATAAATAAATTTGTATTTTAAGGCATTCTTGAGACTCAGAAAAAAAAAAAAATCAAGGTTCACAAAAAATAATTTAGTTTGAAAAGATATAAAGACTATTTATGTATACATAAAAAGTATACGAAAAATTGTGATAGATTTTCATATACTCTATGTGAAATTTTAATTCTTTAAAGTAAATGTTCCAAAGAGAATCATCTTACTTCTAAAAAAATGCTCAGTTCAGTTCAGTTGAGTTCAGTCACTCAGTCATGTCTGACTCTTTGCGACCCCATGGACTGCAGCACACCAGGCTTCCCTACCCATCACCAACTCCTGGATATGAGTTTACTCAAACTCATATCCCATGAGTCGGTGATGCCATCCAAAAAAAAAGGTTCACATGCACTATTCATTTTGCTGTGATTGTATGCATAGATTTTTTTAAGGGTATCTTCTCAGATTTCTCTGATTCCATCAGAAAACACGTAACTTGACAGGGAAATAAAGCACATATTTTTCTCTATAGTAATATTATTTTTACAAATAGTAATAATAAAGAGTCCTTCATGAAAATGTACCTGCCATGTTAACCAAAAACACATAACAAAATCTGTTAAATTATTTTAGAACAGGAGAGATGCATAAATCCATTACAGGCATCTATTATTATTTTTCTGCTCTTACCCTTTGCCACATCCTTCTGGTCCAACAAGAATAAATGGCTGCTTAGTATCAGGACTTAACCAAGGTTTGAAATAGTCTAGACCTCGCTGCATGTCAGGAGTCTGAATGACTGGAAGAGTTTGGCTATTGCTGAAATCATCAGCAGTCAAGTTTTCTGGCTTCTTCAGCACATAAGACGCCAACCGTCCCCTACTTGAGTCATAGTACGTGTCCAATGGTTTGTGAGGGTCTGGAGGAGATTCTCGTGCCCAGTTAAAAACCTTAAGAAGAAAAAGTTATAAAACACTTTCATATACTCCAAACAGAAGATGTGAAATTTTAATTCTTTAAAGTAAATGCTCCAAAGAGAATCATCTTACTTCTTAAAAAAGTTCACACGCACTGCCGCTGCTGCTGCTAAGTCGCTTCAGTCGTGTTCAACTCTGTGCGACCCCATAGACAGCAGCCCACCAGGCTCCCCCGTCCCTGGGATTCTCCAGGCAAGAATACTGGAGTGGGTTGCCATTTCCTTCTCTGTCACATGCACTAAACTTACTAAATATCCTTAATAATTATAGTAACATTTTATCTCACATATTCTCCTCTAAATGATCATTCAAGCAAATAATAAAATTCATCTAGTCCACACATATAGTGTATAAACATATTCAACTTCCAATTGAGTTCTTATGAAAACTAAATTACAAGTAACACAATGAAGGACTCCTAGACCCGTCATTTCCAGTATAACTGTCCACTGCATAGTCACCACTACTGCTCTCAACCTGTTCCTCTTTCAAAAACTGCCATCTATACAGATACATAGTAGAGAGTTAACTCTAATGCCACTCAACACCTTTATTGACTTTTATTCTGTACAATAAGACACTGAGTGGTAACAATGAGAAGCATCTGGCAACAGAGGCAACAGATGGGCTACAGAAAGAAAAACACAACAGAGAAAGTAATAAAGGGTGGTATCAATGAAACAAAGTGACAAAAATGCTGAAACATAATGTTGGAACCAACCCAAATGAATGTGTTTAATTATTTCAATGGAGGTCAAAGGGAAGAAATTCCTAAATATGTAGAATTTGGCTTTATAAACAATGTAGCTGAAATTACTTTTGCCCTAAGTAAAGAAAAGATCTATGATGATTGCTCCATCTAAGCATTTATAACTGGAAAATTCTTCTGGTTAAAAAAATGATTAAAAATATGCTACTTTAAGATTAAAATGAATAAAATAACTATATTTATTCATATAGCTAACAAGGTACAAAAATACCTAACAAAAAACATAGTTCAAACATTAGCCTATTAAAAAATCTTTCATAATTTTATTTATTTTTTAATTGAAGGATAATTGCTTTACAGGATTTTGCTTTCTGTCAACCCTCAACATGAATCGGCCACAGGTGTACATATATCCCTCCCTTGTGAACCTCCCTCCCATCTCCTCCCCATCCCACCCCTCTAGGCTGATACAGAGCCTCTGTTTTAGTTTCCTGAGCCAGACAGCAAATTCCCCTTGGCTATCTATGTAACATATGGTAATGTAAGTTTCTACGTTATTCTGTCCATACATCTCACCCTCTCCTCCTCTCTCCCCATGTCCATAAGTCTATTCTCTATGTCTGTTTCTCCACTGTTGCCCTGTAAATAAATTCTTCAGTACCATCTTTCAGTACCATTCTTCAGCACCATCTTCAGGATATATGCGTTAGTATAGGATATTTATCTTTCTTTTTCTGACTTACCTCACAGTGTATAATTGGCTCTAGGTTCATCCATCTCACTAGAACTGACACAAATGTGTTCCTTTTCATGACTGAGTAATATTCCATTGTGTATATGTACTACAACTTTAGCCAATCATCTCAATGAACATCTAGGTTGCTTCCACGTTCTAGCTATTGTAAACAGTGCTGCAATGAACAATGGGATACATGTGTCTTTTTCAATTTTGGTTTCCTCAGGGTATATGCCTAGGAGTGGGACAGCTGGGTCATATGGTGCTTTCATTCCTAGTTTTTTAAGGAATCTCCATACCTTCTTCCATTGTGGCTGTATCAATTCACATTCCCACCAACAGTGCAAGAGGATTCCCTTTCCTCCATACCCTATACAGCATTTATTGTTTGCACATTTTTTGATGGTGATCATTCTGACTGGTGTGAGGCAATATCTCATGGCAGTTTTGACGTGCATTTCTCTAATAATGAGCGATGTTGAACCTCTTTTCATGTGTTTGGTAGCCATCTGTATGTCTTCATGGGAGAAATGTCTGTTTAGGTCTTTTTCCCACTTTTTCAATGGGCTGTTGCTCTGGTATTGAGTTGTATATATATTTTGGAAATTAATCCTTTGTCAGTTGTTTCATTTGCTATCATTTTCTCCCATTCTGAGGATTATCTTTTCACCTTACTTATAGTTTCCTTTGCTGTGCAAAGCTTTTAAGTTTAACCAGGTCACACTTGTTTTCTTTGGCTTTTATTTCCATTACTCTAGGAGATGGGTCATAGCGGATCTTGTGTTGATTTATGTCGAGTGTTCTGCCTATGATTTCCTCTAACAGTTTTACAGTCTCTGGTCTCACATTTAGGTCTTTAATCCCTTTTGAGTTTATCTTTGTGCATAGTATTAAGAAGTGTTCTAACTTCTTTCTTTTGCACGTAGCTGTCCAGTTTTCCCAGCACCACTTATTGAAGAGGGTGTCTTTGCCCCATTGTATATTCTTGCCTCCTTTGTCAAAAATCAGGAACCCATAGGTGCATGGGTTTAAGTCTGGGCTTTCTATCTTGTTCCATAGAACTATATTTCTGTTTTGTGCCATTACCATACTGTCTTGATGACTGTAGCTTTGTAGTATAATCTGAAGTCATGACAGTTGATTCCTCCAGCTTCATTCCTCTTTCTCAAGACTGCTTTGGCTATTCGGGGTCTTCTGTGTTTCCATATGAAGTGTGAAATTTTTGTTCTAGTTCTGTGAAAAATGCCGTAAGTAATTTCATAGGCATCACACTGAAACTGTAGATTGCATTAGATAGTATAGTCATTTTCACAGTATTGATTCTTCCAACACAGGAATACACAATCTCTCTCCATCTGCTTATGTCATCATCTTTGATTTCTTTCATCAGTGTCTTGTAATTTTCTACATATATTCTTTTGCCTCCTTGGTTAAGTTAATTCCTAGATGTTCTATTCTTTTTGTTGCAATGGAGACTGGGATTGATTCCTCAATTTCTCTTTCTGATTATTCATTGTTAGTATATAGGAATGCAAGTATTTTGTATCATGTGACTCCGCTAAATTCACTGATTAGATCTAGCATTTTCTGATAGTATATTTAGGGCTTTCTATGTATAGTATCATGTCATCTGCAAACAGTAATAGCTTTACTTCTTTTCCGATCTGGATTCATTCTATTTTTCTTCTCTGATTGCTGTAGCTAGGACTTCCAAAACTATGTCGAATAACACTGGTGAAAATGGACAACTTTGTCTTGTTCCTGATCTTAGGAGAAATGCTTTCAGTTTTTCACCACTGAGAATAATGTTTGCAGTGGGCTTATAATATATGGTCTTTATTATGTTGAGGTAGGTTCATTCTATGCCCGTTTTTGGAAGAGTTTTAATCATAAATGGGTGCTGATATGTGTCAAAGGCTTTTGCTGCATCTATTGAGATTAAGCACAAGCTGGAATCAAGATTGCCTAGAAAAATATCATTAACCTCAGATACGCAGATGACACCACCCTTATGGCAGAAAGCAAAGAAGAACTAAAGAGTCTCTTGAAGAAAGTGAAAGAGGAGAGTGAAAAAGTTGGCTTAAAACTCAACATTCAGAAAATTAAGATCATGGCATTTAGTCCCATCACTTCATGGCAAATAGATGGGAAACAATGGAAACAGTGACAGACTTTATTTTCTTGAGCTCCAAAATCACTGCAGATGGTGACTGCAGCCAGGAAATTAAAAGACGCTTACTCCTTGGAAGAAAAGTTATGACCAACCAAGACAGCATATGATAAAGCAGAGACATTACGTTGCCAACAAAGGTCCGTCTAATTAAAGCTATGGTTTTTCCAGTAGTCACTATGGATGTGAGAGTTGGACTAAAAGAAAGCTGAATGCTGAAGAATTGATGCTTTTGAACTGTGGTGTTGCGAAAGACTCTTGAGAGTCACTTGGACAGCAAGGAGATCCAGCCAGTCCAACCAAAAGGAAATCAGTCCTGAATATCCACTGGAAGGGCTGATGCTGAAGCTGAAACTCCCATTACTTTGGCCACCTGATTCGAAGAACTGACTCACTGGAAAAGACCCTGATGCTGGGAAAGATTGAAGGCAGGAGGAGGAGGGGATGACAGAAGATGAGATGGTTGGATGGTATCACTGACTCAATGGACATGAGTTTGAGTAAACTCCGGGAGTTGGTGATGGACAGGGAAGCCCGGTGTGCTGCATGCAGTCCATGGGTCGTAAAGAGTCGGACATGACTGAGCAACTGAACTGAACTGAACTGGGGTTATCATATGGTTTTATCATTCAATTTGTTAATATGGTGTATTACGTGGATTGATTTCTGTATACTGAAGAATCCTCGTATCTCTAAAATAAACTCAACTTGATCATGGTGTATAAGCTTTTTAATGTGTTGCTGAATTCTGTTTCCAAAAATTTGTAGAGGGTTTTTGCATCTATGTTCATCAGTGATACTGGCCTGTAGTTTTCTTTTTTTGTGTTGTCTTTGCCTGGTTTGGGTGTCAGGGTGATAGTGGCCTCATAGAATGAGTTCAGAAGTATTCTTACCTCTGCAATTTTTTGAAAGAATTTTATAAGGATAGGCATTAGCTCTTCTCTAAATGTTTGACAGAATTCACCTGTGAAGCCATTTGGTCCTCGACTTTTATCTTTTGAGAGATATTTGATCACAGCTTCAATTTCAGTGCTTGTAACTGGGTTGCTCATAGTTCCCATTTCTTCTTGATTCAGTCTGGGAAAATTGAATTTTTCTAAGAATCTATCCATTTCTTCCAGCTTATCCAGTTTATTGCCATATAGTTGTTCATAACAGTCTCTTATATTCCTTTGTATTTCTGCATTGTCTGTTGTAACCTCTCCTTTTTCATTTCTAATTATGTTGATTTAATTCTTTTTTTCTTGGAGAGTCTAGCTAAAGGTTTGTCAATTTTGTTTATCCTCTCAAAGAACCAACTTTTAGTTTTATTAATCTTTACTACTGTTTCTTTCATTTCTTCTTCACTTATTTCTGCTGTGATTTTTATGATTTCTTTCCTTCTGCTAATTTTGGGGTGGTTTTGTCCTTCTTTTTCCAGCTGTTTTAGGCATAAGGTTAGACTGTCTATTCAATGTTTCTCTTGTTTCTTGAGTTAGGATTGTATTGCTATAATCTTCCCTCTTAGAACTGCTTTTGCTGTAACCTTGAAAGAAAAGCTATGGCCAGCCTAAACAGCACATTGAAAAGCAGTAACATTACTTTGCCAACAAAGGTCCATCTAGTCAAAGCTCTGGTCTTTCCAGTAGTCATGTATGAATGTGAGAGTTGGACTATAAAGAAAGCTGAGCACCGAAGAATTGATGCTTTTGAACTGAGGATCTTGAGAGTCCCTTGGACTGCGAGAAGATCAAACCAGTACATCCTAAAGGAAATCAGTTCTGAAAATCGACTGGAAGGCTGATGCTGAAGCTGAAACTCCAATACTTTGTCCACCTGATGCAAAGAACTGACTCCTTGGAAAACACCCTGATATGAGGAAAAATTGAAGGCAGGAAGAGAAGGGGACAACAGAGGATGAGATGTTTGGATGTCATCACCGACTTGGACATGAGTATGAGCAGGCTACAGGAGTTTGTGATGGGCAGAGAAGCCTAGCATGCTGCCATCCATAGGCTCACAAAGAGGCGGACACGACTGAGTAACAGAACTGAACTAATAGGTTTTGAGTTGTGTTTTCACTGTTATTTATTTCTATAATTTTTTTATTTCCCTTTTAATTTCTTCAGTAACCTATTCATTATTTAGAAACACATTGTTTAATCTCCATGTCTTTGTGTTTCTTACAGTTTTTTTCTTGTAATTGATATCTAGTCTCATAGTGTTGTGGTAAGAGAAAATGCCTGATACAATTCCAATTTTCTTAAATTTACTGAGGTTTGACTTGTGACCCATGATATGGTCTATCCGGGAGAATGTTCCATGGGCACTTGAGAAGAAGGTGTATTCTTCTGCATTTGGATGGAATGTCCTGAAGATTCCAATGAGATCCATCTCATCTAATGTATCATTTAAGATTTAATGTTTCCTTATTAACTTTGTTTTGATGATCTGTCGATTACTGTGAGTGGGGTGTTAATGTCTCCTATTATTACTGTGTTACTGTCAATTTCTCCTTTTATGTCTGTTAGTGTTTGTTCTATGTATTGAGGTGCTCCTATGTTGGGTGCATAGATACTTACCATTGCTGTATCTTCCTCTCGAATTGATCCCTTGATCATTTTGTGTGTCCTTCATTATCTCTTGAAATATTCTTTACATTCTACTTTGTCTGATATGAAAATTGCTATTCCAGCTTTCTTTTGCTTCCCATTTGCATGGAATAACTTTTTCCATCCTCTCACTTTCAGTCTATGTGTCTTTAGGTCTGAAGTGGGTTTCTTATAGACAGTATATATATATGGGTCTTGTTTTTGTATCCATGCAGCCAGTCTGTGTCTTTAGGTTGAAGCATTTAATCCGTTTACATTTTAAGTAATTACCAATATATATGTTCCTACTGCCATTTTCTTAATTGTTCGGTTTTTGCTTTTGTAAACTTTTTCTTCTATTTCCTGACTATATAAGTCCCTTTAACATTTGTTGTAAAGCTGATTTAGTGGTACTTAATTCTCTTAACATTTCCTTGTCTGAAAAACTTTCGATTTCTCCATCAATTTTGAATGAGATCCTTGCCAGGTGCAGTAATCTTGGTTGTAGATTTTTCCCTTTCAGTACTTTAAATATATCCTGCCATTCCCTTCTGGCCTGCAGAGTCTCTGCTGAACGATCAGCTGTTAAACGTATGGAGTTTCCCTTGTATGTTACTTGTTGCTTTTCCCTTGCTGCTTTTAAAATGCTTTCTTTGTGTTTAGTCTTTGTTAGTTTGATGAATGTGTCTTGGCATGTTTCTCCTTGGGGACATACAGTTTATGCTGTAGGGGACTCTTTGCATCTCTTGGACTTGATTGACTATTTCCTTTTCCATGTTGGGAAATTTTTCAACTATAATCTCTTCAAAAATTTTCTCATACCCTTTCTTTTTCTCTTCTCCTGGGACCCCTATAATTCGAATGTTGGTGCATTTAATATTACCCCAGATGTCTCCGAGACCATCCTCAGTTCTTTTCATTCTTTTTATTCTGCTCTTCAGAAGTTATTTCCACCATTTTATCTTCCAGCTCACTGATTCATTCTTGTGTTTCAGATATTCTGCTATTGATTCCTTCTAGAGTATTTTTAATTTCAGTAATTTTGTTGTTTGTCTCTGTATGTTTACTCTTTAATCCTTGTAGATCTTTGTTAATTGATTCTTGCATTTTCTCCATTCTGTTTTCAAGGTTTTTGATCATCTTTACCATCATTATTCTGAATTCTTTTTCAGGTAGTTTGCTTATTTCCTCTTCAGTTACTTGAACATCTGTGCTTCTAGTTTGTTCCTTCCTTTGTGCAGTATTTTTCTGCCTTTTCAGTTTTTTTTTTATTTAATTGGAGGCTAATTAATTTACAATATTGTAGTGGTTTTTGCCATACATTGACATGAATCAGCCATGGGTGTACATGTGTTCCCCATCCTGAACCCCCCTCCCACCTCCCTCCCCATCCCATCCCTCTGGGTCATCCCAGGGCACCAGCCCTGAGCAATTGTCTCATGCATCCAACCCAGACTGGCGATCTGTTTCACATATAATACATGTTTCAATGCTATTCTCTCAGATCATCCCACCCTCGCCCTCTCCCACAGAGTCCAAAAGACTGTTCTATACACCTGTGTCTCTTTTGCTGTCTCTCATATAGGGTTATCGGTACCATCTTTCTAAATTCCATATATATGCATTAGTATACTGTATTGGTGTTTATCTTTCTGGCTTACTTCACTCTGTATAATAGGCTCCAGTTTCATCCATCTCATTAGAACTGATTCAAATGTATTCTTTTTTTTAAACTTGTTGTGTTGGAGGTCTCCTTTTCCCAGGCTTCAAAGTTGAATTCTTTCTTCCTTTTGGTTTCTGCCCTCCTTAGGTTGGTCCAGTGGTTTGTGTAAGCTTCATTATACAGTGAGATTTGTGCTGAGGTTTTTTTTCCCCCCTCTGATGGGCAGGGTTGAGTGTGGTGGTAATCCCGTCTGCTGATGATGGGGTTTGTATTTTTGTCTTGTTTTGGTTTGCACAGGGTGCTACTGGCGGTTGGTCTTGTATTCAAGTCACTTCCTTTGTGGGAGTCCTTAATATTTGATACTCCCTAGAATCCCAGGGATGGCGGAGCCTGGTGGGCTGCCGTCTGTGGGGTCACACAGAGTCAGCCACAACTGAAGCAACTTAGCAGCAGCAGCAGCAGCAGCAGGGTTAGGAGTTCTCTGGTAGTCTAGGACAAGTCAGGGCTCTAAAGGCTCAGGACTCGGTCTGTGGCTGGCTGTCTTCTTCCTGCTGATCCTCACACACTTCCTCAGGGTTCGAGGTGTGTGTGTGGCTACAGGAAGGTCTGACATGGTTGGGCTCTTTGGCTCTTCTGGATTTCTCCTGGCAGCCACAAATGGATTCCTCAGCTCCGGACTGGTGGTTTATAATCAAGCACATAATCCAGGAACAGACAGTCAAGTGGAAAAGAGGTACAGGGCAGGGTGTATGAAAATTCCGTTTCTGTCCAGGATGCCAATCTCCCTCCACCGCCACTACTCAAGGGAGCTGCTCACCAAGCACCAACCCCAGTTATTTTATAAAATGTTAATAACACCATAAAATACCACAAACTAATTCAAAGAAGAAAATAAATATATATGTACCTATGTACTTATACAGATGGTCCCCAACTTAAAATGGCTTTACCTATGCTTTTTCATGTTTACAACAGGGAAAAAGTGATAAGCATTCAGTAAAAACCATACTTTGAATTTTGATCTTTTCCCAGACTAGTGATACGTGGTATGATACTGTCCTGTGATGCGGGGCAGCAGCAGTGCATGGAAGCAAACTGCAACTCATAGGCAGCCACACAATCACCAGGATTAACAACTGATATGCTTAAAACCACACTGTCTTTCACGTTCTGCATAGTAGTTGAGAAATTACACACTATTCAACACTTTATTATAAAGGAGACTTTGTGTTAGATGATTTTACCCGACAGCAGGCTAACATTCTTAGCACTTTGAGATAGACTATATTAAGTCATGATATTTGATAGGTTAGAGGAGATAAATGCATTTTCAACTTAGGATACTTTCAACTTATGATGAGTTTATCTGGCTGTAATCCCATCATAATTCAAAGAAGATCTGTATATAAATGTATCCATGCATACTCAGTGGCTGTCATGTCCGACTCTTTGCGACCCCATGCACTGTGGTCCGCCAGGCTCTTCTGTCTATGGGATTTTTCAGGAAGGAATACTGGAGTGGGTTGCCATTTCCTCCTCCAGGGGATCTTCCTCATTCAGGGTTGGAACCCTCATCTCCCATTCTCCTGCATTGGCAGGCAGATTCTCTATCACTGAACCACCTGGTAAGTCCATTCTAAATAGAGTCTGAGCCTTCTCAATCTATAACTTTATTCACATTTGACAGGCCAAAGTGCAAATGTGGAAGCAGCACATTTCAAAATATGCAGTCACAGAGCTAGAGAGTCCTTTGAGGTTTCTCAGAAGTGATAGTGGCAGTGAGAGAGGAAGACTTAGGAGCTTCCTACTCTACCTGGAGCATGTCAGTTTGCTCTGTTTTATTAAATATTGTGCTTCTAAGTATAATTTCTTTTGAGAAAGAATCCCACCACTTAGTCTTATTAAACAGTGGTTTAAGAGAATCAAATAAAGTAATAATACATAGTATTTTGGCTTCATAATTTTTAATTATCTTTCTCCAAAAAAAAAAAAAAAATCCTTCTACGAAGTAAAACTGGTCCACTTTTTTTAACTTTTCATTTTTCATTGGGGTATCGCCAATTAACAGTGCTGTGATAGCTTCAGGTGAACAGTGAAGTGATTCAGCCATATATAGAGATATACCCATTCTCCCTCAAACTCCACTCCCGTCAAGGCTGAAAATTAGTCTGCTTTTAAAACAGGTCAGCAGCCAACGTTGCTGAGTGTTTATTATTTGTTTCCAAGTGCACTTTACATTGATCATCTCATTTAGTCACATTTAACATCCCTCTGAAGAACCATTTCACTATAACACTGTCGTTGTTTAGTCACTAAGTCATATCTGACTCTTCTGAGACTGCATGGACTGTAGGTCACCAGGCTCCTCTGTCCACAGGATTTCCCCAGCAAGAATACTGGAGTGGGTTTCCACTTCCTTCACCAGAGGTTCTTCCCAATCCAGGGATCCAACTAGCTTCTCCTGCATTGGCAGGCAGTTTCTTTACCACTGAGTCACCAGGGAAGCCAAATATAAATGTATTATTATTGTATTAAACGCTAACTTCAAAATGCTATACCCAGGACTTCCCAGGTGGCACCAGTAGTAAAGAACCCACCTGCCAATGCAGGTAGAGGTAAGAGACGCAGATTCGATCCCTGGGTTGAGAAGATCCCCTGGAGGAGGTCATGGCAACCCACTCCAGTATTCTTTTTTTTTTTCTTTCTTTTTTTTTTTATCTTTCTTTTTATTTTTATTTTTTTTATTTTTTTTTAAATAAAAAATAAATTTTTTTTCTTTAAATAAAAAGAAAAAAAAAAAGAAAAAAAAAATTTTTGTGTCGAGGGCTGACTTTCAATAGATCGCAGTGAGGGAGCTGCTCGGCTACATACAAACCCCGACCCAGAAGCAGGTCATCTACGAATGGTTTAGCACCAGGTTCCCCACGAACGTGCAGTGCGTGACGGGCGAGGGGGCGGCCGCCTTTCTGGCCGCGCCCCGTGTCCCGGGACGAAGGGCTCTCCGCACCGACTCCAGTATTCTTGACTGGAGAATCCCATCGACAGAGGAGCCTGGCAAAACACCTCCATCGGGGTGCATAGAGTCAGACATGACTAAAGCGACTTATTAGAACACATGCATGCACACACCCAGGGTCAATGAAAATTAACAAAAAATGTTGACTATGAATAGGCTTTAAATGTGTACTACCTCTTTGGTGAATTCCAGACGTGACTTCAAGTTCAGATTTCCACCAAGACCCCTTATGAGATTAATAATAAATTGATCATGATCTTTGCATCCATGTAGATGTGACAATCCATTCATCACAGTTCCAACCAAACTTGTTTCTACCACATAGTCATTCTGTTGATTAAAATCCATATTACAGACAAAGGGAAAACATTAACAAGTAAATTAGCATCATACACAGATTGTTTACTCATCTTTTCAAGGATCATATTTAAATTTATCCCACTACTCAAGTTCTAGAAAGTTTAGATTTCAACTTATACATAAACATTAAAAATAAAAAGTAATCATAAAAATACAAATGTGTATTTCTAGCCATAAGTGTGAGTCCTCAAACAGATACACAGTTTGTTTACTTCCTAAACCTGAAAAAAATTTTTAAAAAAGGTAAATCAATGAACATCAGTCTAAACATAACAGTTCTTCATTTCCTCTTGATAATTAAAAAAGAAGCTAGACACCTCAACTAGAGAGTAGCCCCTGCTCACCACAAGAAGAGAAAGCCCATACACAGCAACAAAGATACAGCACAGCCAAAAATAAAAATAGATTAACTAATTTGTTTAAAAACGGCTAGAGGCAAAGTCTAGATTAATGGTTCTGGACCAAAAAACGTTAGTAAAGGCAGGCTTAAAAACAATTTGGAGCTTTTCCTCTATACAGAATTTTAAAATGAAACCTTTGGACTCAGGTGGTATAGATTATTAAGATCCATAGGCCTCTGGGGCCCTATACAGTTAACCGGGAAAACCAATTATAGTTAGAATCTGTATGTAGTGCTAGGTAGCTTTTTTTTTTAAGGAAAAATTAAACAGAGCACTTGTTTTAATGGAAGTCAACTCTAACAGACATACTATGCTATGTTAAGTTGCTTCTGTCATGTCCAACTCTTTGCAACCCCATGGACTGTAACCTTCCAGGCTCCTCTGTCCATGGGATTTTCCAGGCAAGAATACTGGGGTGGATTGCCATTTCCTTCTCCAGAAGTCTAATAGAGGAAATGGTTAATTCATTGTGGTAGAAGTCACAGAGCAGAAAAAGAGAGTGTTTTGAGAAAGGATAACTCAGGTTGAGGACTCAAGGTGTCCTTAAGGTAGATGACAATTGCTAACATTTGAAGGTGAGACCTATCTGGCATATGGAGAACTCAGCATATGCTGCGGTAAGCAATGGGCACACTTAAGGAATTAGAAGAAGCAGATGCCTGAACAAGCAAAGACAGTGATTCAAGACAGAGAGGCAGGCAAGGGCCAGAGTATGTGGAATTGTATAGGCCATGATAAGGAGTGCAAATTGTATCTTCAGTGCCTTTAAACTTTAAGTAAGAGAATAAAATGACTAAATTTACATTTTAAAAAATCTCTCTGCCTGAATAATAAATAATTTTCAAAGAACAGAAATAGGAGGGAAAAAGGGGGAAATACAGAAGGAGATGAATAGAAATCCAGCAGCTTAGGCCATACTGAGTTCTAAGCCTTTTCTAAGATAAAGGAAAAGGAAACTGACACATTTTCCTCTAGATTGTCTAATTTGCTAAATATAAGAAAGTAAAGCTCTAGTTATAAATAAAATCTAGTTTCTTGACTAGAGCATTCATTACGTATCTCTCAGAATCTGAACATGGTAAACAAAGCACAGAATAAAGACAGAAGGAACACTCAACACATAAAATCTCAAACAAGAACAAGGAGCTGAGAATAGTTTATTTTCTCACTAAATCTTTGGTATCCACGCTATGGTTTAAAAATATTATCCTGTCATCATGTCTGTAGTCACAAATCCCAAATAGGGGAGAGGCAAAGAGTCAATACATTCTATGCAGTGCTACATCTTCTCATTCTAACACTGACAGCATGCAAGCTGATGACTTCAAGGCATCTGCACTGGAAGGCATGGTTAGGTTTGTATGTTTTATATTCACAAAATAACAACACACCTACTGAAAAGGTGCTACAAACACAGGCATCAGTTATTTAACTAAGCTCACATATTCATTTTTCTAAGCTTTTTTTTTAATGTGGACCGTTTTTAGTCTTTACCGAATTTGTTAAAACACTGCTTCTGTTTCATGTTTTTGGTTTTGGCCATGAGGCATGTGGGGTCTCACTTGGCTTCCCAGGCAGGAATCAAAAGTATACCCCTTGCAGTGGAAGGTGAAGTCCCAACCACTGGACTGGCAGGGAACTCCCAAGCTCGTGTATGCTTATTCACCACATTGTTATTACGAAACTTTGCTTCTGGGGATACAATAAGGAGTACAACAGGCTTAATCTTTGCCCTCAAGGTGCTTGCAGTTGCCTGAAAGCAATTATAGCTGAAAGACATAGCACACTGCCGCAGAAGCACAAGGAGGCAGACAGCTCGGTGGGACTGAGGGCTGGGGGAATGGTCCTTCCCTGAAGTCTCCAGGGAAACCTATCTCATTTGTGCCATTTCTCCCAAGTCCCTAGTCCTCCAGCATTCACCTTAACAAAGTAAGAAGAGAGTTTAGAAAACTAAAGTGAAATTGCCATTTCTCTATATGATTTGCCCAACCCTGAAGTATTGACCTCTAAATTAAGTTCATATCAACAATCACCTTTAAAAAACTCATTGCTATTTGTTTTCTCTATTTTTGTATGTTTATGTTTTTTTTATACAAGCAATGACATAAGAAAGAAATAAAAATTTGAAAAGATCATGTAAGTACATGAATATTGTCTTCTTTGCATGCTAAACTCCTATTTGTGCTTCAAATTCAAAATTAAATGTCATCTCCTTTAAATCTCTCCTAGAAAGCAGCAATACTCTCTGCATCCTGTTATATTGTGATTATCTTTCTCATGTCACTTTCCTCTGCAACACAAACCCTTCTCAGTGAAAGGGACGGTCCCATTAATGTTCACCTGGCAAAGTTTCATCAAGGGCATCTATTTCATAAGCAATAAATTTTTGCTAAATAAACAAACGTTTCAATAATATTATAAATAACTCATCATCCTTTCTCTACTTTAATATTGTCATTATTTTTAGCATGATATATAGGCAGGTATTTACTGACATAGTAAAATGTGGCAGAATGATCGTTTTACTAGTAAAACTTCAAAAGGCATTCTAATTTTCAAGATTTTTAGGTAAGTGTTGCAAAGTATCATGGACGGAAGAATTAAAGTATTTTAAGACTTTAACACAATAAAAGCTATACCATGAAATACAGTGGGAGAGCAGTGAAGACACCTACCCTTCACTCCACCCCTACATTCTGTCAGAACGCTACTTAAAGGCAGTTAAATGTAAGCAACAGTCAGTCATACTTTTTGCCTAAATAATTATGAAATATTATAATTATCTTACCTGTTTTAGAACCCATTGTAATGCCTTTTCAAAATAATCCCCAATCCAGTTTTCAAGATTATTCCTATATGTAGGAGGCTGACTCCTCAACCAAGATTTTATCAGAGAATTAAGATCTGTCTCTTCATCACTGAAACATATTAACAAACATTAAAAATTGTTGGAGTAAATCATAAATTTACTTTATGAAATCATAAATTTCAAAATAAATTTCTGCTCCAATAAACATTATTCTACATAGGTACTCTATCTGCTAGTATACAAGAGTTAATTTTAGTTACTTTTGTATATGTCTGTGTGTATATACTACTTCTAACTTCTACATATATAAGCATGTGTGTATATATATATATGTCATTTCCTATAAAATAAAGCAAATAAACCTCACCTATATCATTGTAAGTATAAATTAAAGAAGAATTACACAACCACAAGTTAGCCACAAAGTGGTCTAAACCATTCCTACCCAAAGTGGGGTCTACAGAATCCCAAGTACCATCCCAGACCTAATGAAGCAAAATCTTTGCTTTAACAATATCCCTAGGTGATTCAAATGCACATTAGACAAGCTGCACTGCATCTTAATGCAGATCTTTAAAAATACTTTTTCTTTTCCTCTATCGCCAAAAACGTTGACCACCTAAATTCCCATGCCACTACTGAAACTTGAAAACCATGCTAAAGTAAAAGATAATTATTTTAGCAAAGCACTTAATTATTTGAGTAACATCCAATGTCTGAAATCATACACAACATTGACATCTTATTCAAAATTACATGTTACACATTTATAAAAATTATAGTAAAAACAACTTATAGACTAATAATTTAGAAGTTTCAAAGGCCCACAGTTCTGCCATTTCTCCTGTCCTTGACCAATGTTTCACAGTAACACAAGTAAATACCGAATCCTTGAATCTTTCCTGCTACATGTCTATCCAGTTTAATAAGGAAAAGAAAAAAAAGATCAAAGGTAAATATGTAAATTACATTGGATACACTCAAAACAGACAAAGGAAAGCTGCTAAACTCTTTCAGCATAAAGACTTTCTTGTCAACGGTGGTTTAGTGGCTAAGTCATGTCTGACTCTTGCAAACCATGGACTGTAGCCCGCCAGGCTCCTCTCTCCATGGGATTTTCCAGGCAAGAATACTGGAGCAGTTTGCCATTTTCTTTACCAGGGGATCTTCCTGACTCTGGATCAAACCCAGGTCTCCTAAACTGCAGGCAAATTCTTTACTATTGTTGTCAACAGTATCTACTTAGTACCTATGGCAACTACACGTCTTGGTTTGTCTAAGACAATCTTGATTTATATCAGTTATCCCAGAATAATAAATAGCATTCCCTTTCATTATTAAAAGGTCCTCATTTGGCCTACTGCAGAGAAAGTGCAAAATATCTGCTGAAGAAATGAATAAAACCTAAAAATCAAAGTTAATCAAAAAGAAACTAAAAATAACAAGCATTTGTGTTTTACATGAAATCATACTCATTATGTCTCTCACAAACAATTTCTGGTTCACCAACAATTTTCAAGTTATCTACAGCAACGAGTCTTTTTTCTGATAAAAAGCAATGGCATTCTACTTAACCTTTATACATTTACATTCTCACTTCTATTATAATTGCTATTATATTTGTCTATCTCCTCTATGTAGACATATGCTCTATAAAGATAAGCCCTCCATAAATACAAGCACTTCATAATTGTTAGTTTTACTCCTTTCTTGCTGTCTCTCTTAAAATGTCTAAATTCGTGCCATACATGTAACAGGCATTCAATAAATATCTTAAAATTTAATAAGCTTTCCTTTTATCCTATTTTTCTCACAGGATTATGAGAACAAATGAATAACTGAGATAAACTCTGTGAGATACTGCTACAAAAGCTATAAACTCAATGCCATATTATTTTAAGAATAATGCCTCAAAATATTAATTGGGAGTTTGTGGCTAGTTTAATATAAATGATTCCTACAATATTATCAAAGAAGTAATCAATTAAATAATTTTGGAAACATTCTGGATCAATTTGATAACAAAAGTAATTTGAAATGATTCTAAAAGAGTAGAACATTGTATATAGACTGATAAATATCAAATTCTAAAACATAAATTCAAAAAGTAAAAGAAAACTTTCTAATAATTCATTTTGGGAAATGAAACTGGCTCAAATATGCCACTATGTTACTACTGTTGATGAAATCTAAAATTAGTTTATTTTTGCTCTTCAAGTCTCTCCAAATACACTCAGGAAGAAATTAAATATTAAATAAAGAGGTTTCAAATTTGTAAAATGAAAGATCAGGATATTTAATAGGCCCTACTTAAACTTGTTCAATAAAATACAGTATGGTTGTAAAGTAAAATAAATAAATTAACTTTAAAAAAAAAAGAAAAAAATGAAAAAAAATAAAATAAAATACAGTATGAGGAGTAGACAGCTACACACACACATCCACAGCTTAAATTACAGCAATTCCAAACTGCACCAGACAGTACTGCCAGGGAAAGAAAAGAAAAGCAGGTGTTGCGTGTTCCCCAATTCACATTTTTTTTCCTCTTTTTAAACAGTTAATGTTTGGTGGTGCCGAATTCTCTCAGCTTTTGCTTGTCCGTTAAGCTTTAGAATTCTCCCTCATATCTGAATGAGATCCTTGCTGGGTAGAGAAATCTAGGTTGTAGGTTATTCTCTTTCATTACTTTAAGTATGTCCTGCCATTCCCTTCTGGCCTGAAGGGTTTCTATTGATAGATCAGTTGTTATCCTTACGGGAATCCCTTTGTGTGTTATTTGTTGTTTCTCCCTTGCTGCTTTTAATATTTGTTCTTTGTGTTTGATCTTTGTTAATTTGATTAATATGTGTCTTGGGGTGTTCCCCCTTGGGTTTATCCTGTTTGGGACTCTCTGGGTTTCTTGGACCTATGTAACTATTTCTTTCCCCATTTTAGGGAAGTTTTCAGCTATTATCTCCTTGAATATTTTCTCATGGCCTTTCTTTTTGTCTTCTTCTGGGACTCCTGTGATTCAAATGTTGGGGTGTTTCACATTGCCCCAGAGGTCCCTGAGGTTGTCCTCATTTCTTTTGATTCTTTTTTCTTTTTTCCTCTCTGCTTCATTTATTTCCACCATTTTATCCTCTACCTCACTTATCCTATCTTCTGTCTCTCTTATTCTACTCTTGGTTCCCTCCAGAGTGTTTCTGATCTCATTTATTGCATTATTCATTTTTAATTAACTCTTTTTTATTTCTTCTAGGTCCATATTAAACATTTCTTGCATCTTCTCAATCTTTGTCTCCAAGATATTTATCTGTAACTCCATTTTGTTTTCAAGATTTTGGATCATTTTTATTATCATTATTCTAAATTCTTTTTCAGGTAGATTCCCTATCTCCTCCTGTTTTGTTTGACTTGGTGGGCATTTTTCATGTTCCTTTACCTGTTGGGTATTTCTCTGCCTTTTCATCTTGTTCAGATTGCTGTGTCTGGAGTAGGCTTTCTGTATTCTGGTGGTCTGTGGTTCCTTTTTATTGTGGAGGTTTCACCCAGTGGGCAGGGTTGGACGATTGGCTTGTCAAGGTTTACTAGTTAGGGAAGCTTATGTCGCTGTTCTGGTGCATGGAACTGGATTTCTTCTCTCTGGAATGCAATGGAGTGCCCAGTAGTGAGTTTTGAGATGGGTCTATGTGTTAGGTGTGACTTTGGGCTGCCTGTATGTTGACGCTCAGGGCTACATCCCTGCGTTGCTGGAGAATTTGCGTGGTATGTCTTGCTCTAAAACTTATTGGCTCTTGGGTGGTGGTTGGTTTCAGTGTAGGTATGGAGGCTTTTGGACAGTTTCTTATTACTTAATGTTCCCTGTAGTCAGGAGTTTTCTGGTGTTCTTAGGTTTGGGGCTTAAGTCTCCTGCCTCTGGATTTCAGTCTTATTCTTCCAGTGGTCTCAAGACTTCTCCAACTATACAGCACTGTTAATAAAACTTCTAGGTTAATGGTGAAAAGATTCTCCACCGTGAGGGACACCCAGAGAGGTTCACAGAGTTACATGAAGAAGAGGAGAGGGAGGAGGGAGATAGAGATGATCAGGCGGAGAAAAGGGGGACTCAAGAGGAGAGAGACAGATCTATGCAGTTCTCTGTTCCCAAAGTGTTCTCTGTAGCCCAGACACCCACAGAGATTCACAGAATTGGATTGGGAAGAGAAGGAGGGAGGAAATAGAGGTGATCTGAGGGAGAAAACAGAGCCAAAAGTGGGAGAATAATCAACACGCTCCTGAGTAAAAATGGGTACTGAATATTGGATTCTTAAATGTACAATATTGATATCAAATACTGAAAAACAAAGATTAAAAATCTACAGTAGAGGTTAGACTCTTAAAAATACAATATTAAAAACAAAAACACAAAACATTTTAGAAATATATATGAAGTCCAGTTTAAAAATAGGGCCTCTTTTTTTGTGTGTGTGAGGTTATAGTGAAATGAAAATGAAAATTAAAAAAACAGTAAACATACACTGAAAAGAAAATTAAAGTTAAGGAGCAATGGAGGAGTAATAGGTAATCATAAAAGAAAATAAAAGAGAAAACATTTTAAAAAACAAAAATTTTAATTAAAAAAAAAAGAGTAGAAATATATCTAGGAATTTCTCTGGAGCTGTTGCAGGCAGTGTGGGTTCGGTTCAGTTTCAGATAGCTCCTCGATCCAGCTTACACTTCTCGATAACTACAGGTCCCTTCTGGTGTAGTCCGTGTTATCTACAGGGATTTTAATCTGTTGCACCGGTCCCTTCTGAAGCGGTTCCCTTTGTTTATTTGGCTTCTGTTTGCCGGTCTCTTCAGTGTCTAATTTCCACCCTGACACAGGCGGGTGGAGGTGGTCTCTTGTTTAGGTTCGCTTGTTCAGTCGCACTGCACGGAGGGAGGGGCGCTGTAGACAGATATCGCTGGCGTGTGTGGGGAGCACTCACAGTGTGATGGCCACACTGGGCTTTCCCCCGCTCACGGGTGTGTGCTCTCCACGTATACACTGCTCAGGCTCCCGGCTGCTCTATATGGAGCAGTTGCGTGCGGTTCCAGTTTTCGGGTATTCCAAAAAAGCAAGGACTCGGTTGGGCCTGCGTTTTGTGCCTTCCCCGGCCCGAGCAGCTCAGCCAGCCAGGAGCTTGACAGGCGCACTCTCCCTGGGTGCGGTGCGCCTTCTCCCCTCCGCGGTCCCAGCCTCAGCTTCTGCGCAAACCAGTCGGGTGCGTGCGCCTTGTGTCTATTCTTGGGAGCTGGCCTCTAGCCGTGACCCTCCCGGCAGATGTCAACCATCCAGAAGCTCAGGAAGTCTTTGGTTAGAAACTGGAGGCCTGTTTACAGTTTCGTAGGAGATGCTGTCTCTGGGGCAGAGTTTGCCCCTTTCCCCTCCCCTCTGCCTCCTGCCTCCGGCGGGGGATGGGCTGGTCCACCACCGTCTAGCTCTTCTCTGGAAGAACAAAGGTTCTGCAAATGGCCGGCACTGTGTTCAGGCTGGTTAATTTTCTCTCTCTCTCTCTCTTGCTATCCCACAGTTTAAGTTGCTATCTCACGTTAGCTCCCTCCGATTGCCCTCAGGGCATTCGGGCCCAGTCCTTACCCTAAGCAATGCCGCCCGCTCCTCTCCGTTCCGCCCCCACTTGCTGGTGGCAGATGCGGGCATCTGGGGTACTTTTCTGCTGGGAGTTGCTTTTAGGCATGTAATCTGTGGGTTTTATTTATTTTTCCTCCCAATTAGGTTGCCCTCCGAGATTCGAAAACTTCCCCCAGACATGCCAGTGCAAGGGTTTCCTGGTGTTTGGAAACTTCCTCTATTACGACTCCCTTCCCGGGACAGGTCTCCATCCCTAGCACTTCTGTCTCTCTTTTTACCATTTACATTTTGTCCTACCTCCTTTCGAAGATGATGGGCTGCTTTTCTGGGCGACTGAAGTCATCTGCTAGCGGTCAGAAGTTGTTTTGTGAAGTTTGCTCAGCGTTCAAATGTTCTTTCAATGAATTTGTACAGGAGAAAGTGTTCTCCCCGTCCTATTCTTCCACCATCTTAGCTCCTCCTCTAAACAGTTAATAATGTTTACAAATACTACTAATGACAGAACAGGGCCAAACACAAACAGTCCTACACCTTCTCTGCCATATAAATACAGATTTTTGTTTACACAGTTTTATCCCAAGTCTGAAACATCTGCTGCTATCTGCTACTGCTAAGGGCTACACTGTCTCAGCCTGACCTGAACGCACAGCTTGGCCACCTCCAGCCCCCCCTGAGCCGGTCCTGGGCCTTCTCTCCGGTTGAGCTTGGTCTTCACCTTGAGGGAGGGGGATCCGACTCAGCCTTCCTCACCGCCCTCCTCCTCTGCTGGTTGCTCTCCTCCTGTGCAGCGTCATCCTGCTTCTCAAACTTCTGCTGCATGCTGCTGAAGACCGACCACCAGATGATGGGGTCTTCATAGATCAGGCTGCCCTCCAAGCTGAAGGTCTGCCGGTTCTGGCACAACAACATCACATCCTTCTCCAGGTTGTGAGGCTGTGGTACTTATGGCTGCCTGATGCACTCCTTTATCCTATTAAATCTTTAACCTATTTAAACCTAGGTTAGCTCTAAAAGTCTATAAATCTACAATTCTATGATTAAAATATGGCTACTCAGCTTTAAATTATTAGCCTCCAGCTCATAAGTAGTATGTTCACTTCTCTGAACTCATTCATAAAGGAAAAGTTATAGAAAAAAGAAAAAACAAATACTTGCTATTTCATTTATGCAAACAAAAAATAATTATTTAGTAATTGTGATACCACTGCTGCTGCTGCTGCTGCTGCTGCTAAATCGCTTCAGTTGTGTCCGACTCTGTGTGAGCCCAGAGACAGCAGCCTACCAGGCTCCCCTGTCCCTGGGATTCTCCAGGCAAGAACACTGGAGTGGGTTGCCATTTCCTTCTCCAATGCACGCATGCATGCTAAGCGGCTTCAGTCTTGTCCAACTCTGTGCGACCCTATGGAAAGCAGCCCACCAGGCTCCGATGTCCACAGGATTCTCCAGGCAAGAGTACTGGAGTGGGTCGCCATGTCCTTCTCCTGTGATACCACTACACTGCTGAAATAATTCAACTAAGTAAACAGGAACTCTGAATGAATAAAAACGTAGCAAAGAAGTTAATAAACAATGAAAAAACAAATAATCACATATTACTCATGTATCACTCATGTCACTTAGCTATGAAACCAAAATAATAATTGAAAACATTCTAACACAATGTATGCAAACGTGCTTACCTAAGAAAGATCATTCCCATTCTAGATATTGTGGCTGGTGAGGCACAACTTAAATCGTGAGTTTCAAATACAAAGTTAACATTTTGGCCAAACTGAATCCTTTCTCCACTGGGCATAGTGAGTAGTCGATTATCATCCAGAACAGAATTCAGAGATTCTATCCATTCAGGATCAATATCACCATCACAGATTATCCATGAGCTAACATCTATTTTCAAACAAAAATGGAGAGAGCAAAATAAATATAAGGATAATAATATTTAAAAATAAAGAATAATTGTCTATTATTCTTTAGAAGCAATTTTCATATTATTTTATATTTCTGAAGCCAAACATAAAGAACAAAGAGTTAAACAAGTTGAAGTTTTTCATGTGAATTTATACTACAAATGTGTGGAGAACTCATAGGCAATCCTGGCTCAGCTGGTCAAAGACCCAATGATATACTCCATGATAAGGCTCTATTTATTTAATGAACATACAGAACTGAAATCTCAATAGAAGAAAACATGGTCTGCAAGACCTTCAGTTCAGTTCAGTCGCTTAGTCATGTCCGACTCTTTGCAACCCCATGAACGACAGCATGCCAGGCCTCCCTGTCCATCACCAACTCCCAGAGTTCACCCAAACCCATGTCCATTGAGTCGGTGATGCCATCCAACCATCTCAGCCTCTGTCATCCCCTTCTCCTGCCCTCAATCTTTCCCAGCATCAGGGTCTTTTCAAATGACTCAGCTCTTCGTATCAGGTGGCCTAAGTATTGGAGCTTCAGCTTCAATATCAGTCCTTCCAATGAATATTCAGGACTGATTTCCTTTAGGATGGACTGGTTGGATCTCCTTGCAGTCCAAGGGACTGTCAAGAGTCTTCTCCAACACCCAGTTCAAAAGCATCAATTCTTCGGCACTCAGCTTTCTTTACAGTCCAACTCTCACATCCATACATGACTACCGGAAAAACCACAGCCTTGACTAGACAGACCTTTGTGGGCAAAGTAATGTCTCTGCTTTTGAATATGCTGTCTAGGTTGGTCATAACTTTCCTTGCAAGGAGTAAGCGTCTTTTAATTTCATGGCTGCAATCACCATCTGCAGTGATTTTGGGCCCCAAAAAAATAAAGTCTGCCACAGTTTTCCACTGTTTTCCCATCTATTTGCCATGAAGTGATGGGACTGGATGCATGATCTTAGTTTTCTGAATGTTGAGCTTTAAGCAAGACCTAGGTATTTCTATTTCCACAAGCTTGTGAGACATTCTTTAGATTTTTTCCTTCCACCATGTCATTAGAATGTATTAATGCTTTCTATGTAATAGTGCTTTAAGAAAATATGAGAAAGCTACACTTTAGTGTCCTACATGAGAAGTAAAAAATACACCACTGTCAAATCTCTTTGATATATAAAAGGGTGACTTCAAAAGGGAGAAGCAGTGAGCAAGTTGTTAAACTGTGACCTAACAAAAAGTAGGGAGTCTTCTTAGATTTTGACTAAAAATTCTGTTAAATACCAAGCCAAAAATTTAGACCAGAAGCCTACTATCATATGACTTAAATTTTCAAAATTCTTGAAAACATTATATTCAAAGTGGTGGTAAGTTTGTGCACAAACACAAATTTTAATCCCAAATAGAAATATGTCATTTTGCTTATTTATGAGCATTATAAAATCAATTAAGCAAAAATATTATATTTATTCAATAGATTAACCTAGTTATGAACTACAATTTACCCAGGTTACATGGGAGTTTCTACTATAATAAAAGTTTTGCTATAGACTATAGATAAAAATGGTAACATGTCTTTGGACCCTCCAAAGTAAAATATCAATGTAGATCACGATACAGCAGGTTATGGTCATGTATAAGACTCAAAAAAGACAAAATTACAGACAAGCTCTAACATCCTCTAAAAATAAATCAATGAATCACACAACAGAGACCAACCTTGAGGTTCTCGAACTACTTGACGAGCACTATTTGTCAAAACACCATCAGACCATTCCCTTGTATCCATGTCAATATGGCCTAGTAACTGATGTCGAGGCATAGCTTTGGGATTCATGGTATATTGTTTTACCACTTTGCCAGTTTTACAAAGTGCTGCCCTTAACATTCTCCAAAGAGTAGATTTTCCAGCACCACTTGGGCCAACAATAACAACTCCCATCCTCTGGCGTAACTGTTCATATAATTCTAAAGCCTTCTTGATCTAGTAGAAAAGAAATATGTTCATATATTATTTACCATGTATGATCATTTCAATTGTGTACAACTGTATCAATTTCACTTTCAATCTGTAATAGTTGTTCTATTTCAAACATATAAATTAAACCTTCTATTTCTTCAATGAAAGATAAAGCCTTAAATAAAAGAATCATGAAAAAAATCTGAACACACAATGTGATTTTTAATTTCATATTTCTTTAAAACAAGCAAGTTATCAAACGTTCATGGTTGTCTTCCTTCATTTATTCATTCAAACAAAATATATTCAATATTTTATTCACTTTGCTAATTCATTCATTCATTTATAACCTCTTTCCAAATTAAAAAAAAAATCCTGAGGAAAAGGTATTCATTTTGAACATGCATTTCTGCTTCATGAAAAGACCTACTAAAGTGAAGTTCTCCTAAGAAACTGTCAAAGTTTAAATCATATAGAATCAACTGTCAAAAATACATATGATGGATCTATTGATACTAGTGCCAGACTCCATCATAGGCACTAGGAATAAACTAGTAAAATAGACATAGATCCCACTTTTCATGGAGACAACTATCTGGTGGGAGAGAATCAGTATTAATCATACAGTTGAACATTAAAATGTATATATTATAAAGGTAAAAATAGCACACAGCAAGGGGATCTAATTTAGATTTGAAAATTAGGGAAGGCTTCAAAGAGTGAGTAAGACTTAAACTGAAAGATGAAAGATAAGCTGAAAGATAAATGATAAAGATAGTTAATAAAAATTACCCAAGGAGAAAGGATCAATATATTACAAAGTAGTCTTGACAGTTACCTGATTGGGTATGATTTCATAATTGGCCTCCTCAAAGACTTGCTTCAGTGCAGCACTCAGTTCATCATATTCTACTGCTTTAAAGTCAATTCCAGGAAATACATCTTTAATCAGTGCATCAAACCGAGTGCAATCAGCAAAAGTAAACTTTGACATTGTATTAAGTCTCAGTGCTTGTACCACTATATGACTTTCATTAACTGGAAAAAAAGTTTCATGTTAAAACTACAGTTATGAATCTAATGACTGTAAAGTTTTTAAGTATCTTGATATACATTATTAGTAATGAACTTATGTACTAGAATTTAGTAACATTTAATGGCATATGCTATTATGTTAATTAGCAAGCTTACTCAACTATCTTTTAACTGCTGAAAAAAGAGTATTACTGAGTTATGAACACTTTTCCATAGAATCTGAATCCCAGGGTACCCAGACTTCAATAAAAACAAAAACAGACTGAGAAGCGGTCACGGAGCGGAGCACACCAAGGGGACACGACCGCTTAATGCAATGCGGCACCCCAGATTCGATCTTGGAACAGAAAGAGGATGTCAGTGATAACACAGCTGAAATTCAAATGAAGCCTGGAATTTAGTTAATGCTAATGTATCAGCCTTAGTTTCTCAGTTTTGACAAATGTACCACAGCAAATGGGGCATCCCTGGTAGCTCAGTGGTAAAGATCTGCCTGTAATCCACCTGCCAGTGCAGGAGACACGGGTTCAATCCCTGGGTCAGGAAGGTCCCCTGAAGAAGGAAATGGCAACCCATTCTGGTATTCTTGCCAGGAAAATTCCATGGACAGAGGAACCTGGTGGGCTACAGTCCACAGGGTCACAAAAAAATCAGACATGATTTTGTGACTAAACAACAACAAAAAAGATGAAACAATAGAAATGCCAACTTTGCAACTTTAATAAATCTAAAATTATTCTTAGGTTGAAAGGCATTATTTTTTTTGAAATCTTAAAATCTCTTTAAAAGAATAATTTTGTTTGGTATACTATGTCCTTGAAAGAGAAAATCTAGAAATTATGTTTTTCTAAGGTTTCTGTTCCTGTTTTAAGACTATATAAATTTTCAGACACTATTCCAGACCTACCAAATCAGGAACTTTGAGGGTAGGATCCAAAAGTCTGTGTTCTAACAAGCCTCTGCTGCTGCTGCTGCTGCTGTCACTTCAGTCGTGTCCGACTCTGTGCAACCCCAGAGACGGCAGCCCACCAGGCTCCCCTGTCCCTGGGATTCTCCAGGCAAGAACACTGGAGTGGGTTGCCATTTCCTTCTCCAACTAACAAGCCTCTAGGTGATTCTAACTCACATTAAGGATTGAGAACAAGTGGACTAGACTATTGCTCTATATACTGCAAATGTTTAGTATTTAATGCATGTTTAAAAGTTATGATAGGACATTAAGTAAAAATCAGGAAAAATCTGGATAAATTACGGACTTTATTAAAAAACAATGAATCAACATTGGGTCGTTAGAATTAATAAATGCATCATACCCATATGTTAACACAGGAGACACTGGAGGGGCATACCATTCAGAAGCCCTCTATATTATATGCATACCTTTCATACAAATCTAAAACTATACTAAATTAAAACATTGTAAAAAGTGAGATTATAATTGAAATAATGAATCATACCATTTTGTTTAACACTAGTTTTCTTCAGCTGTCTCAGAAGATTTCCACTTCCTCTAAGAACTGTCTTCAAAGCTCTCAAACCCCAATCATAATGTTGCTGAGGTGTCAAAAGTTCCCTTAAGTAAAGACATGGAAATCATAAAGCATCAAATAGCTATAAGAAATTCATTCATTTTATTATCATACTAAAAGGTACAAAATCCAACTACTAACACATAGAAATCAGAAAATTAGTAAATCAGAAATTTAGTTTAGTAAATATCACTTAGCTAGAGTACTTCATTAACAATGTTTTACAGGAAAAAAAGTGAAATTAAATCAATAGTATTTAAAAACAAGTACTTTTGAGCCAGCCATTTTTGTTATTCAAACTAAAATCTTTCCTATCTATATCTGAGGTACAATATAATTAGACAAATGTGGAAAATGCTCGTTAATGATCATGACCAATCACTGGAAACACAAAGTATTTCAAAATTTAAAACAAGAAAACTCACCTGGATAGATTGAAGATAGCCACCAATTTTCTGCCCAACACTTTAGCATCTTTAAAACCTTCTGAATACAGAATAACTTCGGCAATAAGCTCATTGTCTGGATGAGACATGGCTACTGGCCTAAAAAGTTGTTTAAGATTATCAGGCAGTTTTTGTCTTCCACCATAGCCTTTTCCAGCAGGATTCATAGTGATAAAGATCCCAGAATTAGAATTTATTTCTACCTGAAATATTAAAACACAGGCATCAAGTATTTGAAACTGTAACTATAAAATATATCACCAAAAGAAGTTTTACTGTGACATATTTCTACACACACATCTTATCACCTTAGCAAAAAGTAACCACTAGTGTGCTAAACATCTACTCAACATATAATAAACTCCTTAGGAACTATACTACTTTATAGAGATTATTTATAATCAGTTTTTTGAGGCTGAAAGTTTCAGTGACGGTAACTAGTTTGACTGTCCATTCATTCAATATTATGTCTACCAAAAGCCTTCCTTGAGTTAGGCGCTTTCTTAAGTACACAGAGACAACAAAACTCTGAATTAAAGTCAGTAACAGTTCATGCTCTTTTGGAGTTTATAGTCTATTGACTACTACAGTCAAGCAATTATAGTTAATAAATGCTATGACAGTGAAGAGTAAAATATCTTGAGAGTATCTAGTGGGAGTATTTTCAACAAAGCAGTAAGAATAGAAAATTAGAATTATAATATGTAAACAATGAATGAATCAACATGAAGTAGAAATGCCTAGAGTAAAAAATCTGGCTATGAAGGAAAGAAAAGAAAAAGAGTATGGTGGAAGAAAAGATGAATTAAGGGAAGGTTTGCTTATGTTTTAATTATACTAAATAGTATACTACAGTATTACTATATATAATATTTACATCATTTAGAAGGAAAGTTATGTGATTATGGTTAAAAGCCAATAAGAAATGAGAAGAAGGAGGACAGGAATAACTCTGAAGAGAAAGTCCCTGGGAAGCAGATCCCAAAGTATAGATGGAAAATTTAGCTTAGGTTAGGAAAAAGGACAATTTTTCTTTCTAAGAGGAGGAAATGACAAAAATGAACAGGGAAAAAAATAAATTTTGATGGTAAAAGGTAAAAACTTAGTAGTTTCTCTTTTCTTTGTGAAGAGTTTAAACATTTAAATTTTACTCCTGCAAACTCAGAAGTTACAAGAAATTTAGAATTGGTTCTACTCAGCCTACCCTGAAAAACTTGTACTGTGAAAATGTCATTATGGAGAAGATGATAATTTCACAGTTCTTTCCACTTCCTGTGTGTTCACCATTACACATATAGAGAGAAATCTATATTTTATATATAAATAAGTTTACATTCTAATGACATGAATGTATATTTCCTATGTGGAGAAGTAAGCAGCAGCAGAATAGCTAAATGTTTATTAAGATTCATATACAATAGTGAATAAAAACATGAATTTCAGAATTAGATACACCTGAGGTCAATTTCCAACACCACTACTTATGCTAACTTACCAAGCTGTAGTTTCCTCATCCAAAAAGTTTAAAAAATATAACAGTACCTAACTCAAAGGACTGTGGTGAGTATTATATAAAAGCATTAAGCACAGTGCCAGCATAGAGTGTTTGATAAATGTTAGCAAAGATTATCATAACTGGATTATCCAATACTGAAATTTGAAAATAAATAGTGGAAATGGGACCAAAAAAGGGTGAGAAATTCAGAGACAATTCACAGGTAAAAAAGTTTAACACACTGGTCACAAATTAGAAACAAGGGTGCCAGAAGCAATAAAGATAGACTATTTGCCTGAGTATGGGTAACACAAAGTCTTACAAAATACTTTAGTTCTTTAAATTTCCGATAAAGCTATACCTCCTTGCCAAGCAGCTCACACACAGTTCTATGATTCTTCAAAGCATCTTGAATTGTCTGGATTTGCATAGAAACTGCAGACAGTACAGATTCTTCCAGTCTATTGAATTCATCAAAACAACCCCAGGCCCCACACTTTACCAAGCCAACAAATATTCGTCCCATTGACTTCACATCGATGCCCTTAAAAATAACAATAAAAATTCTATTCATTAAACATAATTTAAAACTCTAATAATAATCTAAGACTTTATGTCATTTAGTGAGAAGATAATCATTTCACCCATCTATGCCTCTTTGGTTCTTTATTAACAAATAGCTATTCTTTCAAAAACTACGGTGGTTTCATGGACTAAACAAAATAATTCATGTGAAAGCATTCTGAAAAGCACAAGAACTAAAGATTTTGTTTTAGTTATTCTTTAAGACAAAATATAAATCCTACACATAATGCTTTGAAAATGGTACTTTTAATGAATTTAAGATTTTCTCCTCTTCTGTTCACTATTCTCCTTACAAAAAGTGTTTTTCTACATTCTAACATAAATCTTCATTCAATATTTAAAATTACTTCTTGTAATAGTTATCTTTAGAAAAGTTTTTATACTATATGCAACCTCTCTCCATTTTACTTCTCAAATAAAACAAATTTCATTTTCAAAAGTAGAGTGATTTTAAAATATAGCATTTCATATATATAAATATGTAAAAACTATTTCAAACATCTAAGACACTATTACATAGTTTGATAATTATTTATTCTACCTCATCACAATTGAAAACTAAAACTTGTCTTCCAAGAAGTCCACCTAAAGCCTTTACTGATTCAGTTTTTCCAGTTCCAGCTGGTCCATAAGGATTTCCTCCAAGTCCCATCTTCATGGCTTGAGTGAGAGTTAGGTAGCACTTGTCTGTCAGAGGAGTATAAACCAGCTTGGGAGCATTACCCTATGTAAGAGAAATAAAATTTCAAACATTCATATTCTATTCAACATTAGAAATATTATACAGTGAGAGATTCTAGTTTAAAAGTCTAAGAGGCAACAAGTAAGTTTAAAGCTGTTTATAAAAAATACTTTTTTTAGTAAGGAAACTTTCTAAAGCACAAAATGGAATTAAACTTAATTATTTCTCAAGCATGCATTTTATTCTATCCTCAGTTGATAAACTGTTAGGTTTTCCAAATAGTCTCTCAAGTTCTTTTTTGTTTTTTAACACCAAAAAATTTTGTATTGGGCTATAAGGTCTTCCCTGTAGCTCAAACGGTAAAGAATCTGCCTGCAACGCAGGAGATGCAGGTTCGATCCCTGGGTCAGGAAGATCCTCTGGAGAAGGGAATGGCAGTCCACTTCAGTATTCCTGCCTGGAGAATCCCATGGACAGAGGAGCCTGGCGGGATACAGTCCATGGGATCTCAAAGAGTCAGACATGACTGAGCGACTAACCATACACTACACTATAGCCAATTAACAATGTTGTGACAGCTTCAGGTGAACAGTAAAGGGCCTCAGCCATAGATATATACATGTACGTATGCCCCAATCAAGTTCTTGTTAATGTCACAAAGATATACCTCGAAGGCAGATAAATTCAAAAACCGTATACAATTACACACTTTTCAATACAATTCAATACAATTACATACAATAATCATTCTATTTTGTATTTTAAAATTCCTTGAATCTTACAATCTTCACAAATCAGAACTACTTTGGAAACCTCCAAGTATAATTAATTTGAAAATTTTCTTATGAAATTAATAATCTTAAATTATCAAATAAGTCTCAAAAAATAGATTCAAATTCAAATTGCATTTTATATATAGTTTTTCCTTAATTTAAGTGGACAGATTTGGGTCTCAAAATTCATTTCCTTTTTGAAAGAGCCAGCAGGCAACTCTCCTGACATATGCTTATTAACATAAATGTCAACTATATCCTGATGACTGATTCACTATGATGGAAAAAGGCAAAGAGCATAAAGATGGATTTTTTGAGAATAGATTACATTATTTGCTTTAAAATTCTTTTACCTTGCAAACTGAAGATATTTAACAAACATACTTTAACATATTAACTAATTTTGGCCTTGTAAAAGGAGACACAAACCAAATTGTTTCTACCAAGGTTGCCTAATATTCACCTCTCTTTGGATGAGAGATATATTTCAGTCTACATAAATAAATACTACTTCAAAAAATGGTACATTTAGAGAATTCAGCACAACACTGCCATTATTTTAACTTTTTTGTAAACAGAATTTTTCCAATATAACATCTTTCTAATTATGGTGAAATAGAAGACAATAACACAAACAAAACTCTTAAAAGTTACAACTAAAATTAAAATAACTCTTTCATTCAATAGCAAATTTCCTTTAAAGTAAATAATTTCTAACTGGAAAAATTAAACATTTCTGCCACAAGGCATACCTGGTATTCATAAGTATAACGAAGTTCAGAATCCACCATTTGAACATAACATGTGTGATCACTTTTCATATAGAATCTAACTTGTTTTTTCCAAGCCCAGTCTTCAGTTGTATGAATTTGCACTTGGTTTAACTGCTTGACCACATCAATATTATGAATAATATCAAGAATAAGTGCTTTAAGTTTAAGCTCCAAAATGCCAGATTCTGTATACAATTAAAATAATTGGAGAAAATGTTAGCCTGTGATTTATGTACTTTATCATTTTATATGTATACATATGAATGATCCCTTAGTGAATTTAAATATGATTCCTTGGTGATTTTACATATATATGATTCCTTAGTGCATTTAATTTCATAATCCATCTTAACAGTACAGTAACATACATCATACAACTCAAAAGAATGTCAAATGCACCAATAAGAACTGTGATTGTGAAAACTAAGGTGTCAAAATTCAGTGAAACAGGGGCTCTGGTTCCTTCTGCAGGGAGTAGGGACACTCAGCCTGGCTCTCCCTCTGAACGCAGGTATAAAACAGACAACCTGCATTAAATAGCTATTCAGGACTCTGAAAAAGTAAAGAATATCAGGCCAATCGGGGAAGGGCAGAATCAGAAGTAGAACCAAACCAGTGGTAAGTTTCTTTTTCCTTTGTTCTCTCTTACATGCATGGACTCAGCGTTGCCAGAAACCATAAGGGTGTGAACAGAGAGAGTTCAAGGACAAGGCCTCTACCTTCGAGCTGAAAAGCAAAAATGGAGTCTCCCCGTAGCCACAGCGCTGGCAGCTGAGTCCCAGAAATGCCTAAAACTCTGAAGGAAGAGAACCGCCCTCTCAAATTAGAGGAGCCATGACCCCAGGAGAGGGAGACAAAGCCCAACTGCTCTTTCCTCTCTCCTCTCCATCAGCTGGCTCAAGTCGCCGGCCCAGTCACAGAGGCGTGCAGGGGAGCACATGCAGTTCCTGCTCTCGCCCAGAGGTCAGAAGGGGAGTGGGAGGGAACCCAGAACCGGGGAGCCCACGGAAGGGGAGGAGCCTACGGAAGGGGAGGAGCCTGGGAGCACGCCCCGGAAACTTCTTCCCCAGAGAGCGGAACCCAGCCTGAGGCGCATGTTAAACCAGACTTGATGACCGGCCACTAGGCGGCACCCATGTGGGAAAGGTCCGACCATCTGCAGAACTCCGCAGACAGGACAGACGTGGGACCCACAGCCCGCAGAAGGCTGACTGGAGCTTGGCGCTGAACCTAACGAGAGCACTTGCTCACAGAAAAATATCAACACTATCCGGAAAATTTAAAGACGACTCAGATTATTATAGCCCAAAACGTCCAGGATACAACCTGAAATCATTCAACATGAAAAGAACCAAAAAAAAAAAAAAAAAAACCAACTCATGTCAAAAAAGATAATAAAGGTAAAATGAAGACATTCTCAAGTGAAGGAAATCTGTAAAATTCATATTCAGCAAACATGCTCTAAAAGAAACACTAAAGGAAATTCTTCAAACAAAGATAATGACACAAGAAGAAATCAAGATGAAGGATGGGCAACAGAAATGGTAAGCATCTAAATATAATAAATCATTCTCAGGTCCTCTGAAATACATGTGATGGCTAAAGGAAAAGTTAGACTCTCATCGAGTTTTCAATGTATATAGATAAATATCTACATATCTATAGACATAGATAAATATATATCTAATATCTAATATATAGATATAGATAAACTTCTATACACATTGAACACAACATAAAAACGGGAGGATAAAGAAATCTATAAAATGGGAAGGTTTCTACATTTCATTAAAAATAATAAATTATTGATTCTAAGTACAATATAAAAGTTATATGTTCATTATAATTCCTAAATAAACCTCCAAAATAGACAGATTATTGATCAACTGACAGACAAAAGCACAATAGATAAATTAAGAGAGAATACTCAAAGAAAGAGTCAAATAACAAAGGTCGGCAAAAGTGGGACACTCTTCCGTACCAGTGTTCCCTGGGTCCTCAGAACTTGTGTCGACGTTAGTATAGTGCTCTAACTTATTTACCAGCTGGGTTTCAATCTGATGAAGACTATGATCTTTGATCGCATTTTCTACATCTTCAGTGAATTTAATCTGCTCTGCCAAGCATAATATCTAATGAACAAAGAGAAAAATGATTTTCAAAAGGTGAATTTATTTCGAAATATTGTATAAATGTAAGGAAAGATACCTTTTTCCAAATTTCCAATTACATACTGGATCTCTCTACCTGAATATCTTACTGGCACCTCAAATATTAATAGAGCAATACATCCGTAGGAAAAGCATTGTGTGACGCAGCTGAAGCCTACTTCTCAGAACTCATCTCTCACTATTCTTCTATAGGCCTGTTTTTGGGCCTTTGAACCCACTAAGCTTATTATAACCTAAGTGCCTTTGTACCTTATTCCCCTGACTCTCTTCATAAATGGCTTCTGTTAGCCAACAAAGATATCAGAATATTTAATCCTATTTATTAAAAAGAGTAATCTTGTAGCATTCCAAAATAATCTCTCAGTATACCACCGAAGTCTACAATTTCAAAATATCAATTTTATCTTAAAGCAAGATTTGTATTAATCATTCAATCTAATCCCCATAAATAGAAACTACATATAGATCATCTAAATATAGATAATCAATAAAGCAAGGTTACTGATAAAGCAAATGATACACTTAAATACCAGATTTTGAAAACATATATTAAAATACTTTGATACAGTTCTTGAACAAGGACCCTCCTTTAAACTAAAGACATGAACCATCCATCATCATATAAATCACTAAACCTACTGACCAATTACTACTAAACAGACTGTCTTTTTCTTATATTTACCTTTTAGCATCCAGAAAATATCATTAAATGCCTCTATTTATCAGACGAATTATCTATATATACATTTTAAAACAATATAGCAGGCTAAGCTGCTGTTTGCTCTAAGTCAGAACATTATACAAATACATCAAGTTCTTCAACAAAAAAGAAAGTCAATTAGTAACTTTCCAGGACAAAGTCATCTCTCATACTTTGTGGTACAAAACTCACCAGCTTTTTCATCAAGTATATGGTAAAGCATTTACTTTGGCCACCTGATGCAAAGAATTGACTCAATGGAAAAGACCCTGATACTGGGAAAGATTGAAGGCAGGAGGAAAAGGGGACAACAGAAGATGAGATGGTTGGATGGCATCACCGACTCGATGGACATGAGTTTGAGCAAGCTCCAGGAGTCAGTGATGGACAGGGAAGCCTGGCGTGCTGCAGTCCATGGGGTCGCAGAGTCAGAAACGACTGAGCGACTGAACTGGACTGGAAAGCATTTAAACAAATCCAAATTTGCTTTGCGAGAAAAGACTCTGCTCTTTAATTTTCACATGAAAATGTTCACATGCCACCTTGAAACTAATATGTATACAGGTGGATTTTCATTCAGGCAATACTACTGAATTTCTGTATTATAAATAAGTGCACATCAATATCTCAATTTTTAACAGTCTGCTGCACAATTTCTATGTGAGACTAACAGAAATGATACTCAAGACACAGCCTTGACTAATTCTCATGTCAAATTACCATTCAGATACCTGAATAGACACTAAGATTTTAATTGCCTAAAATATAATGGTCACTAAGGGTGTTGCTCCAGTAACATAATTTAACCTTCAAAATGAGTTGCCATGGAGGTATTATTACACCCTCTTAACTAAGTGGCCAAAGAATCACTCCAAAGATAGGATTTGGACCAAGGTCTATCAGATTCTTTCCACTTTATTATGCTGCCTCCTTCCCACACCAGAAAGTGCTTTCTCCACATTATTTCAGGTCTTCACAAAGATGTCTTTAGAGAACTGAATGAAAAGTACACAGTAACCTGTCCCAGACATTCATGCAGCCAATTATACTATTCAATCCATTTATATAAAGTCTCTTGAGATAACTTTTTCTTAACATTAACTGCTAATAAACTAGAATTCTTTTCTAGATACAGTTTAGTAGTTCAGAGCTAATGAACTATTTACATTTATATTTTTAGTAGTTCACATTTTTACAGAGATAATGAGCTATTTACATTTTAGTAATTCACATTTTTACCTGACTTCTCAGAACCCAGAACTATTTCATGCTCAATCCAGCAACATTCGTTAGCCTGTAACTCCTAATACATCTCCTGATATAACTCTCATTTCCTCAATCTAATTATTATGTAATTCTTGCTTTTGTATATTTTTTAATATTGTGTCTTTTATTCAAAGTCAATTTAAATACTACCTGGAAATTAACAGAATACTAGGAAACATTTCCAGAGGTAATAAAACACTTCAACTCTGACTTTGCAATGGCATGATTTTATTCATCAATGATTATTTTTATTTTTCTCTAAGAACTTAAGATTTTTTAAAAACATATTTTAGCTTGACTTAAACTGCTAAAAGATGTAACTGATATGAATCGTAAAATAGCTAACAGGCTAAAATGTTGCAAATTTCCTAACTTCTCATGCTTTAGAAGAACCAACATAAAAACCTGTTCCAATAGCTGCTAAATATTTTAATTTGAAAAACAAAAAACAGGTAGATTTTCCTGTGAGAAATCACAGATTATCTCAATGCCTGCCTTTCACAGTCCCTAAGAACTAAAGTTCCTGATATCCTATCTGTATGGCATTAGTCTTGACCAGCAATAAAACTAATCCTGAACAAGGCTGGATATTTAATCCAAGTCCTGGTGCTATACTTTAACATGGCTCAGAACAAGTTTTGTAATACATATCCAACATCCAGTGTTTCAGAAATGAGTTCCTATGAACACTGACCTGCAGCAATACCAATATCAACCCTGTAACCCAGCTCTCTTCTTTGCTGTCAAAGTTCTAGTTCAGGGCTATGATTGTTTCAGACCTATACTAACACTCTGCTAAACTTCTGCCAGCTCCACCCTCCCTCATGGGAAGGGTGAGAGACAATGTTACAGAGCCTGCGAATCTCCATAGTGATGGACTAAGCCTCTGGGACCGGGAAAGTACTACATCACTGATTCTGCCTCCCAATTCCACCCCCCACTAGCTTGATGCTGCAAAGTCAACAGGCTTCTGCTTTGAAAGCATCCAAATTATAGCAAACTAATGGAGCTAGAAGGGAATTTCACTATCGCACAGTTCCTCCCTCACATTTCACAGTTGAGGGACTGAGGAAGGTAAGCAGTTTGTCAAATGTTCACTGTTAGATAAAGGGACAACAAAGATTCCAATTGTTTAAGCCTTCTGACCTCTAGATCAGGGATCTCCCAATGATACCATGCCTACCTCTAATGAAGACATTCCCTTACCTGTGAAGGGAAAAAGGATGGGTCAACTGCACCTTGAGAACTTCGACCAGCAGTAACGCATTCTATCAATAACTCTTTCAAAGTCTGCTTCATTTCCAAGGCTAAATCATTTAACCAAGTCTGAAAATAAGATTAGAAAATGTATTTCTTATTACACCAGTCACAAAAAGGAAACACAACCTAATGACTCTATTTCTTATTTCATGAAAGTTATAATTTCTTACTGAGTCTCACACTCCAAAAATGTGCTCAATGGCATATATTTTTTTAATAAACTATTTAAATAAATTGAAAATAACTATTTTTTTCACCTCTTGGGATAATATTAAGTGTGAAACTCAAAAATTTGTAGTTAGTTATCACTATCATCATCCATACAAACCAAAAAATATGAACATTTTAAAAGTAACTCATTCATTTCATCATTATGACAAACTAAACTAGACAGCTGGGCCAGTAAATTAGAGCCACACTGACTGGCTAAGTTCCCTGGCTCATGCTAACCTGATGATCTCATATTTAGAAAACTGTAACTATAAAAAGAGATTGCTTCATTAAGGTGAACTATATTACTTAGGGAGTTAAGCCCCCTCTTCAAACAAAACTAATTCTGTTTCAAGGTCAAAACAATTTTTCAATTATTTGATTATAGATAAAAGAATAAAAGTTAACTAAAGTCAAAATAAGAATGATGATTGATCAAAATAGCAATTAATATTTAAGAATCACTACTTAACTTTAAAAAACTGCATCATTCTCAATAAAATATGAGGACAAAACTGCAAGCTTAAATAGCTTTTCATCATGACCTATTTTGACTCTAAGTTCTAGCTTTTTACTGTTTATTTTTAGAGTGTCTTCCAGCATTAAAAAGAGCACAGACTTTTGTCCAGTTCAAAAGCCAGGGCAGCTAAAGAGTACGGGCTCTCAGTGCGAGGCTGCAGACACCTGCCCTGCTACCATCCCGGGAGCTTCCAGGGCTCCGTGCTAGCCCAGCTGCTGACAGCGCTTTCTCTGTGTGCTCCACCAGTCCTGATAAAATTACAAGAGAGGAAAACAACAGCAAAAACAACAAAACTCTTCACCAAACACAATAGCTACCTAACAAACCAAAGCTTACAGCCACCTGATTGACACTCCATATCCAATAAGATATAGAGGCCCAACCAAGAATGGACATTTTACTAAGCTGTACAGATACATATATGATAAGGCATGGACCCGACCTGCAGTTGGAAGATAACTTTAGAACTTAAAAATTATAATTTTATGCATACATCCTAATGCTGTTGGCTTTATCTGTGTAACTGTAATAGGCACTTGACAGTTCACTTCTAATCCAATAGAACAAATTAATCAATAGTTGCAGTATAAATGCACTAGTTTCAAGTTTACTTGTTCACTTAAATCATCTTACACAACTCAGATTCTGAAGAAAAAAAGAACAAAGACTTATTGAGAACTTATGTTCCAAACACTATAGTGTGCGTGCGTGTGTGCATGCTGAGTTCCTTCAGTTGTATCTGACTCTGAGACCCTATGGACTGTAGCCTGCCAGGCTCCTCTATCCATGGGATTTTCCAGGCAAGAATACTGGAGTAGATTGCCATGCCCTTCTCCAGGGGATCTTCCTGACCCAGGGATCAAATTTTCATCTCTTATGTCTTGAGTATTGGCAAGTGGGTTCTTAAACACTGGTGCCACTGGGAAGTCACACTATAGTGTACCTAACACCAATTATCTCACTTAAGTTTCAATGAAACAATAGCTTCATTGCAATAGCTAGTAGGACTTCTCATTTAACAGTTAAGAAAACTGAGACTCAAAGTTATCTAGCTAATAAGTTATGGAACTACAATTAATATCCAAATCTTTTTGACTTCAAAGCAAAAGTTCTTCTCAAAGTTACATGCTGCCTTCCAAAAACTAAAAATTCATATTCTCCTTAATATCAAATCAGTGTAAACATAACAAAAAAAATTATTTTTAAGATATGAGAAAGGTTCTTAAAAGGCCTAATTAACCAACTTACTCTACAAATGACCAAATTACTTTTGATACAAAGTTCATACTGCTAATTTTTTAATACCTTCACACTTGAAAAAGAATTACTTACCTCTACATTATTTGACAGAAGAACTTTATTTTTAAAAGATACAACTTCTCCTTCTAAAGATTTCATTGCAGTTATATGTTTTAATTCCTCATCGAAACAGACGCTGTGTATGCCTATATTACAAAAGCAACAATTTAAATGCAAAAGCTTCCTTAAACACATAATTATTAGATATTACATATGATTACAAAGTGTATACTTCATAACATATATATATTAGAATTATATTAATTCAATTATATAATACAGAAGAACAACTTTTCATCACCAAAAACTAGAAACAAACCAAATACCCAAAAGGTGAATGAGAAATTGTGATATATTTGCACAACTATTTTCAGCAAAGAAAGGAATAAAATATAATTGAAAATAGATGATGAACAAAAAAAGCCAGGCATAAATGAGTACATAAGAATACATACTGATGATTCCACTTATTTGAGACAAAAAGATAAGAGTAAAGGGGGAAAGCAAACAACACTTCCTTTTCCCAAAATTTACACTCACTTTATGGTATTAAGAAAAAGACACATGACCTAGTTTGGATCTTCAGAAAAACTCCATAGGTTACTATTCACAATTTAAAGAAAGAAACTAGATTTCAGAGAAGTAAACTAACAAATAGTAGAGGCAGAACTTGAAAGCAAACTTTCTGATTAGAAGAACTCTTTCTACTATCTCCACAGGCCAAATCAGTTACAGATATAAGCACTTTAAAGCTTAGGATACACAATGGTTAGTAAATACTTCTGTAAAACAACAAAGAGTAGATATTAGAGGTTTTTAAGTTCATAACATCTCTTCGTCAATCACTCAACCCTATGCTTGTAGTACAAAAGCAGCTATAGATAATAATCGGCATGGCTATATTCGTTTCAACAAAACCTTCTTTAAAAAAAAAAAAACCAGATTTAGCAAATCAGATTTGGCCTGTAGGCCTATAGTCTGCTAATCCCTACATATAAGTGAAGATGAAATTTCTTTTTCCAACAAACAATATTTTAAGAAAATAATAACAATCATTGTTTGTGTAGCAAACCAACTCCAGAAGCAATTACTCAACTTAAACGATTCAACAACATCAAAGCATGTGGCACTGCACCTCTCCACTTCACCAGGTAATCTCTCCTATTCCTGTAACCTAATGATCATTTATGCGCTTCCGGGTCACTCAGTGGCAAGGAATCCACCTACCACTGCCGGACACAGCTTTGATCCCTCGGTGGGGAAGATCCCCTACAGAAGGAGACAGCAGCCCATTCCAGTATTCTTGCCTGGGAAACCCCGTGGACAGAGGAGCCTAGCGGGCTACAGTCCATGGGGTCACAAAAGTCGGACACGACTTAGCAACTAAACAATTATCATCTATACACAGATGACTCCCAATTTTACATCTCCATTCCAGGTACCTCCGGCTAACAATAATTGCCTATTGAGTATATCCACTGGGATGATACTCAGGACACCTTAAACTCAGTAATGAAGGGACATGTTCTTCCTCACTTCCAGACCTTATATTGGGTTTCCTGTGTGGCTCAGCTGGTAAAGAACCCGCCTGTAATGCAGGAGACCTGGGTTCAATCCCTGGGTGGGAAGAACCCCTGGAGAAGGAAATGGCAACCCACTCCAGTGTTCTTGCCTGGAGAATCCCAGGGATGGGGTCGCACAGAGTCGGACATGACTGAAGTGACTTAGCAGTAGTAGCAATAAGAGCCTAATATTATGCCTGGAAGATAGCTGAAACTCCATAAACATCTCCTGAATAAATGCTGAATCTTACCAGCAAAAAGCTTCTTGAGGTGAGACTGAATCACTGATGGATTAGTAGACTGGCCCAGTATTTCTAATAAGTCATCATCACCAATAAAGTAAAATCTTGGGAATGCTGAGCGTTTTTCCTTAAAAATTAAAAACAAACAAAAAAAAACTTATCTTTTCAAATAACTAAGATATTAAAGCACTTTGCAATTTATTATACAAGGATTTAAAAAAAAATACCTCCAAGAATTCATTTAATGATTTCTGACATCGTTGAAGCTGATCAAGTATCGTTAATAGAGAGTTTCTGATTCCTGCATGAGTAGTTAATGTTGTGACTCTATTATCTTTCTTGATGTCAAGCATTATTGATCTGTAGAAGAAAAAAACTTACTTTCACATCTATTTTAACAGTCTTTGGCTGAAAAAGAGATATGGAGGCTTTTCTTTGTCTGCCTAAAACAAACTAGTAATACCAGTATAACAGTAATACATTATTATACATCTAATACACAATCCTTAAAGTTAATAACCTATTACCATTTTTAATCTCCTTTATTGCATATTATCTTATTTCATCAACTCACTAAACAAATATTAAGCCTTACCTCATAGAGATAATGGCCCAGTGACAGAGAAAGAGATTAAATAATTTCTCTGAATATTTGAATAAAGTTACGATAAATGCTAAGAAAGAAAAGTATAAAAACTTGTTAAAGTGGTTAATGGGAAAACCCCTAACCTATGACTTATTTGAGGAAGTAATTTAAACTGAGATTTAAGTAATAAAGAAAAAGAAAAAGGCAATGAGTAGGAGGGAAGCAGTTTCTGGCAAAGATCATGAGAAAGAGCTCAATATGTTAGAGAAATGGGAAAGGAGTAGATCCTCAGATATGTTTTATCCTTAGAGCAATAGAAAACCATTTTAAAGTTTTACTTAATAAAGGAAACAAGTAATGCAACAACTCTGGCTTCTGTGTGAAAAACTTATTGGAGAAGAAGAGAACAAGTCAAAAGATTATTCAGTAGTCTGAAAAGTTTAGAATACTTTAGAATAAAACCAAAAAAGTAGAGATATAAAAGATATAATAAAAGAGATAAGTACATTACAATCAACAAAATTTGGTAACAATGGACTTGGAAATGGAGAGAGGGGTCAAAGATACCCATTATGCTTCTGCTTTGAGCAGTTAGGTGGTACCATTTATTGGGAAAGAAATGACAGAGAAAATACTTGTGGGAAAGGGATTTGAAATAAAGTTATGAATTTAGTTTTGACATGTTCATGATATTTAATATATTTAGAGATCAGAAAAGAAAGATAGGCTCAATAAACAAGTTGAGGAGACCTTAGCAACTAGATGAGAATTGATTCTGAAAGAAGTTCAGCTCATTAAATAGAGAATATGGAATGAGAAAACCTACAGGCAGAAACCTGGAGAATGTCTGCATCTAAATGTTTAGAGAGAGGTGAGGACTAGGAATCAGGAGTAGAACCAGATAGTAAGGCAGAAAACCAAACAGGACAGGGTCACAGAAGCCAAAGGAATAGACTTTCTAAGAAAGAAGAAATGCTCAACTCTATTAGATACTAGTCAGAGATAAAGTAAAACAATGTCCATCAGATTTACAGTGGGAAAATAACTGGCAATTTTAGGAAGTATATATTAGTAATATTACTATTGCTATAATAATATAGTAATATCATTACTATAATAATATTCATATTGTTGTTGTTTAGTCCCTCAGTAATGTCTGACTCTTCTGTGACCCCGTGGACCACACTCCACCAGGCCTCTCTGTCCATGGGATTCTCCAGGCAAGAATACCGGAGTGAGCTGCCATTTCCTTCTCCAGGGGATCTTGTTGACCCAGGGATCAAAACTGCGCCGTCTCTTGAATTGGCAGGTGGATTCTTTACCACTGAGACACTTTAGAATCCCCAATATTAATATTATATAGATAATAATATTACCTATATAACATTAGACTTCTCTTGTGGCTGACAGTTAAGGATCTGCCTGCAATGCAGGAGACCCAGGTTCGATCCCTGGGTCAGGAAGATACCCTGGAGGAAATAGCAACCCACTCCAGTATTCTTGCCTAGAGAATTCCATGGAGAGAGGCGCCTGGTGAGCTACAGTCCATGGGATCACAAAGAATCAGACATGACTGAGCAACTACACACACATATAATATTAATATAGGTAAAGTGGTAAAGATCGACACCACATAAAAATGATTCAAGAAGTAAACGAATGAATGAGAGAAAATAGTTTCTCAAAAGGAACCAAGAAAAAAAAAAAGTTGAAGACACAGATAATACTAACAATGTAAAAGTAATTAGCATGTATGAAGTACCTCACAATATGAATAAAAACTCATCTTATGTGTCCTTTTTTTTATGTAGCGTACTGACCTAAAATCTTCATCAACTCTGTTGAAGCGTGTCTGTTCTTTTGGCAATGCTCCACGGCCAAAAATGGGTTCCAAATAAACCCACTTTCTCTGAATGTGGTTTAAATTCTGTAGACACTCATCTAACTCTGCAAGTTTTCTTTCCCAAATTGACACTTTATCTTCAAACCCTTTATAATAAGGAGAATCCTTTAAGGATTGAAGAAGGCATCTATTATCTCCAACTTGATTTACTATATCTTTCCAGTCTTTAATCAGCTTGATGGTTCGACTTTGGCTGTCTTCATAATCAACCAATGTAAATACTGCTCCAACTCCCCACAGATCAAGTTCACGTAAAGCTTCTCTGATTGTAACTTCACCTTGTGCCCGACTATTTAAATCCTATTTAACACAAAATATCCATATTTATTATTTCAACATACAAAATAGGTAAGCTATATCTATTTTATAAGAAAATATATTTTTATTTGACTTTTCACTGTAAAGCAAAAAAAAAAAAAGTAAGTGGATATATTTTAGATGCAATCCAAGAGAATTACTGGCTCAAGTATGAAGGGATGTCTGGTTCACATGGTCAAAATATATACAAAGTTCTGCCTTATGCTTTTTAAAACTTGTAAAAAAATTTAAAACATCCATTGCAAACCAAACCACAAAAATATTTAAATTTTGCAGAACTCAGGAGTTTTTTTGGTTACTTAACTGTAAGTTCCAACACATCTACAATGATTAATCATCATCTAGAGTCACCTCCTATAGAAGTCATGTTTTATAATCTTATGATTATCTACATATGTGCCAAGGTAATAGGCAAAGATGAAAACATATGTATTAGATAGAAAAATAAAACAATTTAACATCAAAAGTCCTTTTATGGGCAGAACACAAAACAGAAAGTCTACTACTTACAACATAATTGTGTAAGTTTTACTTTTACCTGAGACCTATGCTAAAACTGATCAGCAAATTGGTTCCTTGTTTAGTTCTCTGTATTTTTGTATCCCTGAGCTTCTATTTATAATATACCCTATGATCTAAAGTGTATTTCATGTAAAATGCTTTGCATGTGTCTGCTGACTTCTGTCTTAAAGACATATATTACTTCAGATATTTTTCTCTCTCTCAAGGAGGGGGTTTATATTATTTCTATAGCCCCATGTACAGATTCAGATAAACTAATGAAAGAATAAAGGAATAGTGGAACACTGTCACTATTTTGAAGGGAGGAAAGAAATTTAACTTGCTGTTTTAAATAAAATATAAAGCAAAAATATATGTTAGCAAAGGTCAGATCTATGGGATATTTATAAAAATGATTCTCACTTTAAGGTCTGAAGCTTTGGCAACAACTATATCAGCTACTCTAAGCAGATCACCAAATAGTAATTTCTCTAAACTAGTCCCCCTCGGAAGGCCAAGAAGACGAAAAAGGTCGAGCCAGTGATCTGGAGAAAGATGTTCTCCTCTCACATATTTCAAGACAGGAACGGCAATCTGTTAAAAAAAAAAAAGAAGATATGCATGTATATATATATTAGCAAAATGCAAATTACTATTTAATTTTATTACAATTATGTATAAACATTTTAATAACTATATTATCTTACTTAATAATCTTGAAATGTTTAAAAAGAATTGTATAATACTTTTTATTATACATTGATGTGAATACATGCACATTTCCCTTTGTAACTTGATATATTTTAAAACATGACCTAAAATATTTCTATTTTTATAAATTTAGAAAATGACCTATATCCTAAATATGCTAAATGACCCACATTCCTAATTGCTAAGTTTCAAATACTCCACTTTATAATAAATTTAACCATAAATTTCTTACTTTTAACTTATTTCACACTGAAGCAGAAATATCAGTAACTTTTCTGGTTTACTCTATACTTTGTATTTTTTTGTGTAATGGAATCATTAAAAATAGATAAACTAAAGTTACAGTTTGGGATTCCCAGGTGACATCACTCCATAATAAAAAGATACATGAACACTGTAAACATCATTTTTAAACAATAGCATAAGTAAAACTATCTTACTTTATATTTGTCAACCTCTGATTGTAATTTCACTGTCATTACTGAATGTTCTTCAACCTTTCTTAATCTGTCATGCCAATTCATCAAAAATTCCTCAAACAGATAGGTCTTAGTCCTGTAAAACAGTAGAAAAATATCTTAAAGTTTACATCCCAAAAAATACTACAAAACTATCAGAATGTAAATATTATTTATGAATCAAACCGAAAAGTAATCCAGTCCTCATTGGCCATTTCTTGAAATCCTTGCTGAAACTCTTCATAAAGAGCCCAAATTTGTGCACAGCTCTCAATATCCTTAGAGATGCTATATGCCAAGGAGAAGTTGGGCTCTTCTAGGCCAAAATGATGGCAATCATCACTGTAGAAACAAGTAGTGAAATATCAGTAGATTTTTACAACAGAAAAGCTGTGAAACGTCAGTAAGTTAAGCTAACAATGTAACTGCATTCCCTGTGTGTGTCTTTGTGTGCCTGCATCTGACAGTGGAGGTGGGCAGCAGGAGACTGTGTCCACTTAACACCAGAATTTTACTCTAAGTACTTATGAATGGGCTCCTCTAAATTCATTAATATGCACTTTTTCCAAAGGAGTCAAAGTAAAATTGGTAAGACATCAATATATTTTCTATAAATAATATAGATCATATGTAACAAATGTTTAGAATTACACAACTTAGTGGCTAAATCTGAGGCTAGATTAAACAATATCCATTAACATTCTTCTCCACTGAAAGAATTAGTTTGCAGAATGTAAGACTGTTATTTAGTTGCTACGTCGTGTCCAACTATTGGAACACCATGGACTGTAGCCCACTCGGCTTCTCTATCCATGGTATTTCCCAGGCAAGAATACTGGAGTGGACAGCCATTTCCACCTCCAGGTGATCTTCTTGACCCAGAGACTGAACCTACATCTCCAGTATTGACAGGCAGATCCTTTACTGCTGAGTCAACAGAGAATGAAAGATATTCCTCATCTAATTAGTGTAATGTCATTTAATAAGCATGGTACTAAAGCCTCCACTCATCTATGAAGGCAATTAATTTATGGATGCATTTCCCTAAACAGACCAAACTTATACCAATTTTTATGAACATTTCATATTTTAATTCATTTTTATTGGACTACAGTTGCTTTACAATGCTTAGTTTTATTGTACAGCAAAGCAAATCAGCTACATAGATACATGTGTCTCTGCTTCATTGGATTTCCTTCCCATTGTCGTCACTACAGAGCACCAAGTGGAGTTTCCTGAGCTGTATTGTACGTTCACTGTGAACAAAGCTAGTGGAGGTGATGGAATTCCAGTTGAAGCTATTTCAAATCCTGAAAGATGATGCTGTGAAAGTGCTGCACTCAATATGCCAGCAAAGTTGGAAAACTCAGCAGTGGCCACAGGACTGGAAAGGGTCAGTTTTCATTCCAATCCCTAAGAAAGGCAATGCCAAAGAATGTTCAAACTACCTCACAATTGCACTCATCTCACACGCTAACAAAGCAAAGCTCAAAATTCTCCAAGCCAGGCTTCAACAGTACGTGAACGATGAACTTCCAGTTGTTCAAGCTGAATTTAGAAAAGGCAGAGGAACCAGAGATCAAATTGCCAACATCTACCGGATCACTGAAAAAGCAAAAAAGTTCCAGAAAAACACACTTCTGCTTTATTGACTATGCCAAAGCCTTTGACTGTGTGGATCACAACAAACTGTAGAAAATTCTGAGAGAGATAGGAATAGCAGACCACCTGACCTGCCTCCTGAGCAATCTGTATGCAGGTCAAGAAGCAACAGTTAGAACTGGACAAGGAACAACAGACTGGTTTCAAATCGGGAAAGGAGTACGTCAAGGCTGTGTTTTGTCACCCTGCTTATTTAACTTCTATGCAGAGTACATCATGAGAAACGCTGAGCTGGATGAGGCACAAGCTGGAATCAAGATTGAAAACAGGTATATCAATAACCCCATGACACCACCCTTAAGGCAGAAAGTGAAGAAGAACTAAAGAGCCTCTTGATGAAAGTGAAAGAGGAGAGTAAAAAAGTTGGCTTAAAATTCAACATTCAGAAAACTAAGATCATGGCATCTGGTCCCATCACTTCATGGCAAACAGATGGAGAAACAGTGGCTGACTTTATTTTTTGGGCTCCAAAATCACTACAGCTGGTGACTGCAGCCGTGAAATGAAGACACTTGCTCCTTGGAAGAAAAGTTATGACCAACCTAGACAGCATATTAAAAAAGCAGAGACACGACTTTGCCAACAAGGTCCATGTAGTCAAAGCTATGGTTTTTCCAGCAGTCATGTATAAACATGAGAGTTGGGAGTATAAAGAAAGCTGAGCACCGAAGAATTGATGCTTTTGAACTGTGGTGTTGGAGAAGACTCTTGAGAGTCCCTTGGACTGCAAGGAGATCCAACCAGTCCATCCTAAAACACATCAGTCCTGGGTGTTCATTGGAAGGACTGATGCTGAAGCTAAAACTCCAGTACTTTGGCCACCTGATGCGAAGAACTGACTCATTTGAAAAGACCCTGATGCTGGGAAAGATTAAGGGCAGGAGAAGAAGGGGATAACAGAGGATGAGATGGCTGGATGGCATCACCGACTCGATGGACATGAGTTCGAGTAAACTCCGGGAGGTGGTGATGGACAGGGAGGCCTGGCGTGCTGTGGTTCATGGGGTCACAAAGAGTCAGACATGACTGAGCGACTGAACTGAACTGACAGCAGATTCTCATTAGTTATCTATTTTATATTTTATAGTATCAGTAGTGTATATATATAGATCCCAGTCTTTCAATTCATCCCAACCTGCACCCTTTCCCTCCTTCGTGTCCACACGCTTGTTCTCTACATCTGTGTCTCTAGTTCTGCTTTGCAAATAAAATCTTCTATACCCTTTTTCTAGATTCCATGCCTATGCATTAATATACAATATTTAATGCTATTAAACTTAATATTTTATATTTTTATGACATAAAACAATGAATGTTTTTAAGTTTCATCTTTTCACTAGGTTCATTTTCCAGCAGCTCTAAAAGTAATTTGCTCTAATTTTATATATTCCATTTTCAAATACAATGAGATCATATAAAGCAAGTATATTCCAACTCCTTAATTTAACTTTTAAACAAATTTAATTTTCTATTATTATTTAATTGCTATTATTACTTTTATTATTTCTATTCCTAGGCCTAACCAGAAACTTGGTTTTATTTGCTTTTCTCTTTCCAAATATAATTCAACAACTCCTAAGAAAGCAGTAGCATGAGGACTTAATACTGGTATTTTTAAAACTGCTGAAGCTTATAAAAAGACATCAATATAACAGATACAAGTACATTATTAGCTTAATATATAAAAATAAAACTTTTTTCCCAAAATGAGCACTATCGGTTTTAAAGAATAAACATACAGCAGCTTTTTTCTTATGACTTCAAGATCATCAAATTCAACTTTCTTCTCTTTTATGGACTTTGCACTTTTATCAAGAGTATCTGGCTGGCCTGTTTCAATAACATCATCACCAGGCTTTAGTTGGTCCCAACGAGCTTTAAATTTTTCCAGTTCTTGATAATAAATCTGAAGACGTGATCTGACGTTTCCTTTCATCACTTCAATCTATAAGTCAACAGAGAATATATAATTTAACTCAATGTAAATTTCTACTTTATATTCACATTTTTACTTCCAATATTTTCTATTTAAAGGTCAAAAAACATCAATATCAACTTTTCTAAAGATTATTCTTCATTATTTATTTCAAGTACAATAAATTAACTCAAAAATAAATTAGACACTAAATTTACAATAACAATAGATATACTGCAAACAGCAACATTACAAAACCATTCATGTGACTAACAGCATCTGTGATAACTATCAACAAAATTAACATGATGAAAAAAGTTACTCAGTGACCTCCAGTTGTTCTACCTGATTATACAGTTGCTTAATAAACAAGGGCATCTCCCAGTCTCCCATGCAGTTAACTGCCAGAAGACTAAGTTCTGGTCAACAGGATACGAGCACAATAGATGTGCACAGCTTCCAGACTGTACTCTTAAAACACACCACATACAGTAGGTAAACAAATGATTCATAAGAAAGTCTGCTAATACTGTCACATATATTCTTGGTACAGTAGAAAGTGAAGATAAACTATGTGACATGATCATATAGAAGTGCTGAGGGAGATCAATTCCATCAGCAATATAAAGTTCTTATAAAAGTGAGCTATAATGTAATAAAGACAAGAAATTGTAAATGAGGAAAAAACTGTTCTCATTTTAACAAAATGACTAAAAGCTTCTTACCTGGTCTCTAATCATAAGTTGGTGACTTTCCATCATCAACTCAAATTTATCCCACTTAGCTTTCAGATTACTAATTGTTTCTAAACCTCCACCTGCCACAGTCCGTAAAAGTCTGTTTTTATCTTCAGCCTCTTGAAATAAGGGCAAAATCTAAAAGTTAAAAAATAATATGTCAAAAACAACATACTTTATCAAATTTATTAAGATTCCATTTACATAAAATCATTTTATGGTTTGCTTTTTAAATTAGGATTTTTGCTTTTATATAATTTGCTAAATTTCTAGATACAAAGTTTCTAATATATATTACATGCAAACTCAACTAAAGCACACAAACATCAGTTAAAAAGGATAATAAAAGTGGTAATATGAAACTAAATTAAATCATTATTATAGAAAGACAATACTATACCTGTTCAAAGTAACATTCTTATTATACAAGTTCCACTCATAAGAAAATGCTGGAGACTTCTATGGCTTGCAATTAATTATCTTTTTTGTCTGGCTATTGATTGTGAAATCTGAGAAACACCTTTCACTACTGTGATTATGTAGCAATTACCCACTTAATACCATTGTACCATGATTGGTCAACAAACAGAAAAATTATAGAATTCTGTATCACCAAAACTACCATCTAACAGAAAAACCTGTAATCACTTTTTACAATCCAGACGCATATCAGAATTATCTTGAAATTCTTTGAAAACGCAAATGCTCAGGTATTGCTTTTTTTTCTCCAAAGTTCCAGATATGTTTCTATTGAGCAGTCATGTTCAAAAACAACTGGACTATATGATGATCTTTACTTTTATCTAGTTTGTTTCACTTTCACTATTTCATATTCAGTGCTACCATTTCATCTAGTTTATGTTCTCCAATTTTTGTTGCAACAAGCAACAAAGGTTTACTGTATAGCACAGGGACCTACAGTCAATATCTTGTAATAACCTATAATGGAAAGTAATCTGAAAAATAATATATGCATATAAATGAATCACCTTGCTGTGGACCTGAAACACTGTGAGTACTATACTTTAATTTTATAGTACTATTATATACTATAATTTATATTATATATACTATATAAATTAATATATATAATTATTATAATATATAGTATATATATAAATATTATATACTATAATTTAATTTTATATAAAGAAAAAAATGAAAGAAAGAGAAAACTGAAGAAGAGTCAGAATCAAGCTCCTATATTTAGCTTCTACCTGAAATGCCCTGAGTTGTATATAATGAGCAGTCCATTAAACAGTCCAGGTGTAGGTCAACAAACTGCTCAAATTGCTTCCAGGTCTTTTAAAGCACCATAAAACAATAGTGTCCTATAATTTATAACTGTACTTTTGCTACGCATCAAAGCAGTAAAATCCATTGAAAAATATTTTAAAATCATTATGCTTACATAACAGACAACAACAACAAAAAATCAAATATATCTCAATGGGCAATTTGCAATTCCTGGGCAGGAGCAGTTTCACCTGAGAAACAATTAACCAAGAACCATGTTGTACTGGGAACACCAGTGAGAGAGAAGACGGAAAGGGAGAGTTCCATCCAACTCTGTGACCCCAGGACTGCACAGTGCACGGAATTCTCCGGGCCAGAACACTGGAGTGGGTAGCCCTTCCCTCCTCCAGGGGATCTTCCCAACCAAGGAATCGAACCGGGGTCTCCTGCATTGCAGGCGGATCCTTTACCAACTGAGCTATCAGTGAAGCCATAAAGAGAAAACAGAGCAGGATTCTCATTTCCAGTGTGAGAAGAACTTAGCCTGTGAAGACATGACAAGTTTCCAAGTGTGCGCCGTGCATGCAAGTGCGCCAAGTTGCTTCAGTCACGTCCAACCCTTTGCAACCCCATGGACTGTAGCCTGCCAGGTTCCTTTCTCCATGGAATCCTCCAGGCAAGAATACTGGAGTGGGTAGCCCTTCCCTCCTCCAGGGGATCTTCCCAACCGAGGAATCGAACCGGGGTCTCCTGCATTGCAGGCGGATCCTTTACCAACTGAGCTATCAGTGAAGCCATAAAGAGAAAACAGAGCAGGATTCTCATTTCCAGTGTGAGAAGAACTTAGCCTGTGAAGACATGACAAGTTTCCAAGTGTGCGCCGTGCATGAAAGTGTGCCAAGTTGCTTCAGTCACGTCCAACCCTTTGCAACCCCATGGACTGTAGCCTGCCAGGTTCCTTTCTCCATGGAATCCTCCAGGCAAGAATACTGGAGTGGGTTGCCACTTCACACTCCAAGGGATCTTCCCGACCCCAGGATCAAACCCACATCTGTCTCCTGCATTGGTTGGCAGGAGGGTTCTTTACCATTAGTGCCACCTGTAAGCCCGTTTCCAAGTCTATCTGCATGCAAAGCTACTTATCCACACATCAACATAGATACATATCAAAACACAATTCTGTAACACCTTGCCGCTGAAAACCAAGCAGTGACTCCTCAGTGTCCACAGAATCATGTGGCCCACACGACCTGGATTCTGCCTAGCTCTTTATTCTGTCATGCCCCACCCTGCCTCACATGCTGTTCCCAACAGACATCTATTTCCCTTAGTTTTTGTGATGACATGCTTCATGTCTTTCATCCCACGTCATTACCAATCTGCTGCCTCCATCTATACTTGAACCCTAAATTTTGAAATGCTCAAACCTGATTCTATAACCTCTACAGTTTGTCAATCAGATGAGCTAGTTCAATTCTATGGCTTTAAACATCATGAATATTAAAATGATTTCCAAATGTATAGCTCTAATCTTCACCTTGATTCTAAATTCCAAATTCCTTGCTCTATATGACATGTCAATCCCTGCTACCTCCAATCCCCAAACTCCTCTCTCTAGTCATCCTCATCTCAATAAATGGTACCATTAGCTTCCTAGCTGCTCAAGCCAGAAACCTAAGAGACATGTTTATTTCTTTTCCTCTAATCCCCTGTATACTTCTAATGTAGCAGAAGACCTTGGTTCTAACTCTAAAATGCATCATCAGATTCTCTGGTTCTCTCCATCTCCTCTGCTATTCCACAGTACAAGCTTGGCTCATCTTTTGTATACCAACTGGAGTATACTACTAACTCTCTGCTACTATTGTCTCCCTCCAATCCATTCTCCATAAAGCAGCCAGCGTAATCACTTCAAAGTGCAATCCACATTTATCTCCTCCCTGCTTAAATGCCTCTAAAATTTTTCTACTACTCTCAGAAAAGAACTCGAACTCCTTATGATTGTCTGAAAGTTCCTTCATAATCTGGCCCTTGCCTACCTCTCCAATTTCACTCAAACCACTTTCCTTGAATAATATGGCTTTCTGGATAGCTAAGTTTCTTGACAATATTTACACCTATCTCACTTCCTTAAGGAAGGTCCTCTACCTTAAGATCTTTGTATCCACTGTTCCATCTGCCCTCTAAATCTCGGAACGGTTGCCTCCTTACCCTGCAGCTCCCAGTGCAAACAGACGTCATCTGTCTGACACGGTCTCCAGGATCACCACCCTAAGAAACATCCCACAGTTGGGCACGCTCATCCTCTTACTAATTTAGCTCCTCATGCTCCTTTCTTCCTCTCCGTCTCTACCTCTGACTCTCTCACAAAGACACACAACACACACTTACACACGAATGCAGATTTCAGTAACACAGGGCATGTTCATACTTGCAACCACAATGCCTAGCACAATGCCTGGAATATATCAGGTGATCTGTAGTCAGTTCAGTTCAGTCACTCAGTCATGTCCAACTCTTAGCGACCCCATGGACTGCAGCACGCCAGGCCTCCCTGTCCATCGCCAACTCCCAGAGCTTGCTCAGACTCATGTCCATCAAGCCGGTGATGCCCTCCAACCACGTCATTCTCTGTCGTCCCCTTCTCCTCCTGTCTTCAATCTATAATAAGTATTTGTCAAATAAATGCCTCCATGATTTAGCTAACTGCCACAGTTCATAATGCTATTCTTTCTTTAGTTATTTCCTTCTACTAGACAACTACACTATTTTATTTGCCTTTACACCCTCTTTATACCTTTAAGCCTACCATATAAATGTTTATAATTCATTCTACCATGAAGGTATATTATTTCTCTCACCTCTAATCTCTCTTGCAATTTTCAACCTATCACGTAAGAGGAATACATAAAAGTTTGTATCTATTTTGAATTATTTCTCCTCTTTCCTCCAAACATAACTAAGATCACCTATAACATGTTCTATAAATTTTGGCTTGTTTATTCTAGGTTCTAGCCTTCTGGATACTGTTTCTATGAATCTTTAACCACCTTTTTATTTTTCTCATTACTATGAGCTCTTACACCATATGTGTGTGTGCATGTGTGTGTGTGTACTTCTAATCAGCACTAACTTCATATTTAAGCATCATAAAAGTACAACCTTGGAAGTAACAGCATGAACTATTTAAGTTTAGTCTTATTCTAATAAGGCACATCATAAAAGGTCACAAATACTTCTGAAAACAATATATATTGTGGTTACTGTTTCACTACAACAACATAACATCAAGAGTCCAATCATAAGCAGACTAATTTTATAGACTTCTTTATAATATTGTAATTATATGATATTTGCAGTCACATAATATTACATGATTTAATCATTCCAATACAGTTTTAAAAAAAAAACAAATTAGTTTGTGATTTTTACCTCTGGCTTCCGTTCTTGTAGCTTACTATATTGTAAATTTGCATTGCCTATCTCTTCCACAGACTGGGGCATAATTGTTAAGACTTCCATAGCCTCAGTAACGAATGTGTCAATTTCATGTAAATGAGCTGAAAAGGAAACATTGAAATAGAAAAAATGTTATCATCATCAAAAAAATTCAATTACATAATTTCTAAACCAAGTAATGTTAGAAGTAATCACTATATGAAATACAGTAAATCCTAAGTTGTCATTTGTTTTCACAAAGAAAAATTCAAAGTATAGAATAAGCAAAAAAATTTCTTCTCATGAAGTTGTAATTGCTTCATATAACATTTAAAAATTTTTAGAAGAAAGTGAAAATGTATTTAATCACTCTTAGTGAGTTTTACTCTAAGTTGGCAACTTTTTCAGTCTTTTAAATAATATGCTAGAATATATTTCAGTTTAAATGAAAAAAGAAACCCTGATATTTTGGAAAATAGTACAGGCATTCCTCACTTTATTGTGCTTCACTTTATTATGCCTTGTAGATACTGCATTTTTTACGAATTGAAGGCCTGTGGCCACCCCACATGGAGCAAGTTTATCAGGGTCATCTTTCCAACAACATTTGCTTGCTTCATGTGTCTGTCACATCTTGGTAATTCTCCCAATATTTCAAACTTTCTCATATTGTTACATTTGCTATGGTGATCTTTAATCAGTGATCTTTGATGTTACTATTATTTTAGAGTACCATGAACTACACTCACATAAGACAGCGAACTGAATTGATAAGTGTTGTATATATTCTGACTGTTGCACCTCTCTAATTCCCTCAGTCACAAAAATATTAAAACTGGGTCAATTCATGGCCTCTTAAGTGTTCAAGTTAAAGAGTGACCCATCGCTCACTTTAAATCAAAAGCTGGGAATGATTAAGTTTAGTGAGGGAGGCATATCTAATGATGAGATAGGCCAAAAACTAGGCCTCTTGCACCAGTTAGCCAAGGAAAAGATCTGAAGGGAAATCAAATGTACTACTCCAGTGACTACACAAATGATAACAACGTGAAACATTATTGTTGATCCGAAGAAAGTGCTGGTGATGTGAACAGAAGACGAAAGCAGCAACAAGCCCCTTATGCCAAAGCCTGATTCACAGCGTGGCCCCACCCTTCAGCTCCATGAGGGCTGAGGAGAGAGGGCTGCAGAAGAAAAGCTTAAGCCAACACAGGCTGCTTCACGAGATTAAAGAAAGAAGCCATCTCCATCTCCGTAACATGAAAGGTGCAAGATGAAGCAGCCAGCGCTGATGGAGGAGCTGCAGCAAGCTACCCAGATAATCTAGCTAAGATACTTAAGGAAGGCCACTCCACTAAACAGCAGACTTTGAAGGTACATGAAGCAGCCTTTGATTAGAAGATATCATCAAGGACTTTCATAGCTAGAGAGGAGAAATCATGCCTGTATTCAAAGCTTCCAAAGACAGGCTGACTCTCTTGTTAGAGGCTAATGTAGCATAAGTTGACACCAATGCTCATTCACCATTTCAAAACTCCTAGTACCCTTCAGAATTATGTTGAATCTATTCTGCCTGTGCTCTTGAAATAGAACAAAGGCTGATGGAAAAAAAAAACCACAAAGCCTGACAACAGCACCTGTTTTACAACATAATTTACGGAATATTTTAATCCCATTGCTGAGACGTACTACTCAGAAAAAAAAGATTCTTTTCAAAATACACCTGCTCATTGACAATGCACCTGGTCACCCATGAGCTCTGATGGAAATGTACAACAAGATTCATGTTGTTTTCATGACTGCTGACACAACAGCCATTCTGCAGCCCACGGATCAATAAGTAATTTCAACATTCGGGTCTTATTATTTAAGAAATACATTTCATAAGGCTACAGCTGCCACAGATAGTGATTCCTCTGAGGGATCTGAGAAAACTAAATTGAAAATCTTCTGAAAAGGATTCACCATTATAGATGCCATTAAAAACATTCATGATTCATGAGAGGAGGTCAAAATATCAATGTTACCAGGAGTTTGGAAGAAGCTGATTGCAATCCTCCTGGATGATTCTGAGGGATTCAAGCCTTCAGTGGCAGAGGTAACTAAAGATGTGGTTTAAAAAATAGCAAGAGACCTAGAATTAGAGGTGAAGCCTAAAGATGTGAATGAATTGCTGCAATGTCATGATAAAACTTTCACAAATGAGGGCTTGCTTCTAATGGATAAGCAGAGAAAGTGGTTACTTGTAACTCTGAGACTCTAGTCCTGCTGAAGATGCTATGAAGACTGCTGAAATGACAACACAAGACTTAGAATATTACATAAACTTAGCCAATGAAGCAGCGGAGGCTTTGAGGAGACTGACATCAATTCTGAAAGAACTACTACAGTGGGTAAAATGCTATCAAAGAGCACTGAAAGCTACAGAGCAACTGTGCATGAAAGGAAGAGTCAATCAATGCAGCACACGTGACTGTTCTTATTCTAAGCAAAGGCCACGGCCACTTCGACCTTCAGCAACACCACCCTGATCAGTCAACAGCCATCAACATCAAGGCAAGACTCTCCACCAGCAGAAAGATCATGACACAGTGAAGACTCACATGATGGCTAGCATTTCTAACAATGGAGCATTTTTCAGCTAAGGTAACTATATTGTTTATCTGCACACAATGCTTACTGCACAGTTAACAGACTACAGTATATGTAGACATAACTTCTATATGCACTGGAAAACCAAAAATTCACATGACTCTATCACAATAATCTCTATACTGCAGTGGTCTGGAAACAAACCCACAATATTTCTGAGGCATGCCTGAAGTCCTTTGAAGAGGTAAGGACAAATACCAGAATTACTCCCTTTCTCAGTGAAATATACAACAAACTGATACTAGCTCACACTGCAAATAATAACAATAATCTTCAATTTTTAGACCTCATAGAGTTTCATATTTTACTAAAATTGTCATCTTAAGCTGATTTTTATTTCATACTATTCTCTAGATTACTTTTTATTTTAATCATCGAGATTCATATTCATAACTAAGAACAATTAACAAGTGTATTTACCCTGGATGGACTTCTTCAAAGAAAGAACAAGCATGTCAAATAACTTCTGGATGAGATCATCAATCACAGTCTTCACAGGGTTACAATTAATATTTAAGCAATCTACCTTGACAGCACTGAAAAATGCCAAAGGACATATTTTGACATGAAAAAGACTAAGTAGAAGAAAAGAGTGTCATTACGATTTTGTGTAATACACCCGAAATAATCAGTGATCCTTAAGCATATTTAGATTTTATTTAACAAAAATGCCTTACACATACTCATACAAAATAGCTTTTCATTAAACAATGGTTTTGTTATAATACTACAGTTTCTAATAATCCAATGTATCATTTTTGAAAAAGTAGCACATTATAAAATACTAAAGTATCAACATGAATATATTCAAATTTTTAAATGTTTTACTTGTTACAGTATGTAACATACTTATTTAAAGATTTATAAAATAAATTATTATCCTGAACTCAAAGCACAATGATAGGAGAAATAAAACAAACACAGAAAGTGAAGATAGATTATGAATACACTAAAGCAATAAAACCATTTAGACCTAATTCACAGAAATGGAATAAATTATTAATTCAGATCTTCAATCATGTGGGCAGAGAACTCTCAGCACTGTTGGTCAGAGTATAAAATCATACAACTTTTGCAAAAGGCAATTTAGCAATATTTAACAAATAGTTTTAAAACAGGTATACTCTTTTATCTTAGTAACTTAATTTTTTAAATTTATCCTAGGATTTTCAGACTCCAAGATTTACCTATAGGTATCGTGTCAAGATAATTACATAGTCAACAATTAGAAATAAGCTAAATATAGAAATGGCTAAATAAGTTATTATATATCCATATAATTTAAAATTATATTTTGAGGACCAGGTAACAACATAGCAAAACACTAATGATTAGTGTTAAATAAAAATAACAGGTTATAGCATGATCCAAATTCTGTAAGCAGATGTATGAATATGTCTAAAACATCAAACACTAACAGCAACTGTCATTGTTTTTTATATTTTAAAAAATGTATAAAACAAATTACTATTTTAATAATCAGAAAAAGTGCATGTATTTTTAAGAACACTAATTCTTTGCATGGTACTGTGAATGCAAATTATAACACTGACAAATATTATAAGTTGAACCAGACTCGTTCATCTTAGTAAAACCTCGTGTTTATCTTAAATTATATGAAGTTTAAAAATATCTGGAGACTGAGCAAAAAGTTATTTAGAAAGGCCCTTTTTAAAACATAGAACCAGGTGATGTTCTTAGAAAGCAAGTTATAAGTGTTAAATACAATTTCATTATAAAAGTACAATTTTCTCTTAAAGTTTTACTTATTTATTTCAGTCACCCATTAACTGGAGAGGTTTAAATGCCAATTCTTAACCATCACACATAAGAGGCAATTTGTCTTATATTAATACAGGAAGTTTTAAGACTTTTGAAATTCTGACATAAAATTTCAAAATTTTTAATATTATATCAAATAGATGAAAATAGATGATCTTGGTAAACCTAAAAAAATTATACCATATTTTTACTAATGAATTAACACATAAAGTAATATGATTATACCGGAGTAGTACTCACTGAATACTGTGGACAAGACTAATGTTCACCTTTTCAACTGAAAATATTGATAACATGCAAATGAGGTTCCATTTAGCCATAGATACAATGGAACAAACATAGATAACCTACCCAAAAAGTATATCCTTACTAGCATATCTGAAATACATCATTAGAATATGGCTTATGTAATCTTATAGCATAGTTCCCAAAAATACCCATAATATAAATATTTGTGCATTTATGTATAATATATGTCCACTCACTTAGATGAATACATGTTAATTTACCAGCAAGAAAAAGAAAAGATAAAATATGGCATGGAGGACAGGCATTCTTTTTGTTTTGTGCAGCTTTGGCAGGGACGAATAAACAGGAGAGCTGTCTACAGAAAGGAGCAGACAGTAGCAACGATCTTCAACAGTCAGGAGACAGCAGAGTCACACCAGATGGGTAAGAAAGCACTCAGAGAGAGCATCCTCAGAGAAGAGGGACCCCACAATCGCATTCTCTCTTCCTTACTGCACACCAACACTAATGACACTATCACTGTCCCAGTCATCCAGACGCAAGCCTTCAAGTCATCTGTCTCTTCTCAATTCCTCATCCCTTATCTTCCTTCAAACATCCCTGGCGGTCCCGAGGTAAAGCATCTGCCTTGCAATGCAAGAGAAGTGGGTTTGATCCCCGGTCCAGGAACTAAGATGCCACAGATGGCAGAGTAACTAAGCGTCTATGCTTCTATGAAGACCCTACATGCTGCAACTAAGACCTCACACTGTCAAATAACAGACTGTAAAAGTAATAATAAGACCTCTTGTGAAAGGCGCTCAGTCGTGTCCGAGTGTCCAACTCTGTGACCCCATGGCCTACACAGTCAGGGAATTCTCCAGGCCAGAATACTGAGAAGACAGCTGTTCCCTCCTCCAGGAAGACCTCTTAATACCTCAGAATATCTCCTCCTCCTTTTCTGGAATACCAACAATGAAATTCAGTTGGTTAGTACTAGTCTTCTGGATGAAGACAGGCCGACCTTGCTTCCTCCAGGACCTCTTGACTCCACCCCACAACTCATTATTACCAGACTAACATTCCTAATGTATAGCTTCGGTACTGACACACTTCTCTTTAGAAACCTTCAACAACTAATCCCTCTAATATAAATAAAGTCCAAATTACCTGTTTTACAATGTAAGACTCTCCCATATCTGTTCTTTATCTACTACTTTCCAGAAATATTTCTTCTAGTCCCTAGCAAAACATTAAAGCTAATCAAACTGGGTTTCCCTGGTAGTTTAGCTGGTAAAGAATCCACCTGCAATGCAAGAGACCTGGTTTGATCCCTCGGCTGGGAAGATTCCCTTGGAGGACATGGCAACCCACTCCAGTATTCCTGCCTGGAGAATCCCATGGACAGAGGAGCCTGGTGGGCTACTGCCCGTGGGGTCACAGAGAGTCAGACACAACTGAGCAACTAAGCCCACTAGTCAAACTCTCAGTGAACCAACTTCTTGTTTTCATCATGTAAATCCTTTCCTGAGAGGCTGTACTTAACCTCCAACTCTCACTTCTACCCATCAAACTCTTCCATCTTAATAATTTTGCCGCAAATGGATGGGCTGTCATCACCCTGTAAATCCTGTAAGTCTCTACAGCCTTTAGTTCACAGCCACAGCGTCTCTGACACAGAGTGCAGACTATCCTGGGCTCCCCTGGTGGCTCAGACAGTAGAGACTCTGCCTGCAACGCAGGAGACGTGGGTTCAACTCCTGGGGCAGGAAGATCCCCCGGGGAAAGAAATGGCAATCCACTGCAGCATTCTTGCCTGGAGAACTCCATGAACAGAGGAGCCTGGCGGGCTGCAGTCCACGGGGTCACAAAGAGTCGGACACGACTGAGTGACTAACTTTACTTCACTTTTCATCTAGTATTAATAATAACAATTAATAACAACTAGCATTGAGAATTTACCTTCTAATTTATATGCAAATTACTCATTTAATCTTCAAAACACTGTGAGATAAATAACATAGCTGTAACTATTTTAAAGTTGAGGAAACGGAGGTTCACAGACTCTACGTGATTGTCAAAGTCATGCAGCTAGTAAGAACCATCTAACTCCAGAGTCCACGCGCTCAACCCCTACATGTACTTGACTTTATCATCAAATACGTTTGTCTTATTGTACTACTGGAGAGCAAACGACTTCATCTCAGGAACTCTGTCATCTTTCTACTTTCATAGCACAAGGTTTTGCATACTGGAAATGATCAGCAAATATTTATTGAAAGAATAAATGAATTAATGAAAGTGTTATTACCCTTTATAGGTAATATATGTACAATTCAACAAGGCCCTTCCTTCCTAGAGCTTATTGCATTGAGTGATCCCACTGATATGAATTTCAGAGAGTAAGGAGGATATTCTGGGTTATGACATTCCCCTCAGAGGGTTTTCTCCACATTTAGGGCACTACCTAGACGCGGCACTTTTTGTGTGCTTCCCGGGGCATTCTGAAAGGCAGATCAATACAAAATTAAGGTCAAATATCCCCCAGTATGCTCCCACTAGTAGCTTCTTACAATTCTTGGACTGTGCCCGGGCACATCACACGTTAGATCTGAGAGAAGCCTCTTCCCCAATCTATTCTATCCAACTAGGTCTCAGCCAACAGAACCTCTAGAACAGGCTCTCTTAGTCTCAGCAATGCTCTACTCAGATGACTCTCAAGCATTATAGCTGAGCTCTGGAGAAGGTAAGACAGTGACTTGACTTCAGTACCACTAAGTGAAGAGTACCCATCTATACCCACGGTAAAAACTGCTACTATGTATAAATATTACTTTAGCTTCTTTAACTTCTGTGTTATACCTTGGAAGCCGTTCGACTTCTTTCCCTTTTATTTTCAGTGCTTTAAAGTTTTTCTCCCAATCATGTACCGTAGAAAGATGCTTTTCCACTAGAGCTTCCATATCAACTTGCCCAATTACAATCCACTCCTATTTAAGTGAAAAACATATTATTTTAAAAATTAGAACTAATAAATGAACATTTAAAAGATTAGAGTTTAAGTATCAGGAACAATAAAAAGAGGCAAAAGAGAAGTTTCAGGTAAATTTCAACTTAAGTTATGTACATATAATCATTACCGTAAAGTCTAAAAAATGAACAGGGAAAATATATATATAAAAATGCAGTAATCATAAAACCTTTTTGAAGAGATTACAAAAAAACTTTTCTTTACATTCTCAAGTTCGATGTATACAAAGACAAAACCACTTCTACCAAGCCAAGAGCTACTATAGTTTATAAATCTGACATTGTTCAAATTCAATTAATTCCAGAAAAATAAAATGCAGAAGAAGCACTGCAGTGGCAGTTAAGACATTTACTGAATTCTCAGTCACTCCTCAGGATCAATAAAAAGAGCAATAAATATAATTAGAGTTTATTTCTGAAGAGTTAGTATGATGCACCCATATCTCAGTTCGTAAAGAATCCGCATGCAATGCAAGGAGCCCCCAGTTTGATTCCTGGGTCGGGAAGATCCGCTAGAGAAGGGATAGGCTACCCACTCCAGTATTCTTGGGCCTCCTAAGCAGCTCAGTTAAAGAATCCGCCTGCAATGGTTTCGATTTCTGGGTTGGGAAAATCCCCTGGAGAAGGGAATGGCTACCCACTCTAGTATTCTGGCCTGGAGAACTCCATGGACTGTATAGTCCATGGGGTTGCAAAGAGTTGAACATAATAAGTGACTTTCACTTTCACATTCATCTATACAAAAGTAAGAAATTAAATTATCTCAATTTCATTAATGTAGAAGGCTTCCCTCCATGGCATATTCTCAATCCAAAGAATAAAGAAAAAGATATATTTTTCTATATATTTTCCTGAAAGGAACTAAAAATGACATGAGAGTCATCTCAAACTTCAAGTTGATATAACATTCAAAAGAAGAAAAGAAAGGAAAATTAGTTTCTCAATCTTCAAATAATCAAAGAGAAAAAAATTAAGGGTAACTTTTTTCTCATCTGTAGCATAAATCTAGACTTTAACAGAATCTTCAACTTTTGGCCCTCTGGTTTGTGTATTTTTATTTTATGCCACACAATATCAACATATGCCACATCAATATCAATATCAATATCAAACATTGAGTTGTACACTTAATACTAATTCAATCAGATGAATATTATAATAGGACAGACAATTTCATGTCCCATACCTTATGCTGATTTAAAACAGCTGACAATCTCCTAAACAGATCTTCTGCTTTGCTGAAAATAGTCAGAAATCCACTTGCATTTCTATCAATCATAATAGAAAAAATAGATTCATCTCCTGCTTCACCCACTCCCTTAAACTGATTAGGAATGCTGATGAATCTCTTCATTTCTCTATAATATTTAGCCCGAATTTCTTCAAAAGGAGGCTTGAATTGCAACCGTCCTTGTCTGAAAGCAAATAAATAACCTTAAAATATAAATTTCTGAAAAATTATAGACTGAAAACTAAATTGGGTTTTAAAAATCTTACTTGTATATTAAATCTATATTTATTTCTGGCAGATTCTCATTAAGTGCTTCTAAGCCCATCTGATACTGATGCTCCAGGGCTTTGTACAGTTGATGATTCCAGTGCTGTTTCCACGCATGCATGTCACTTGCTTGAAATCCCTAGTAAGTTATAGTCACATTTTTTTATTTAATAATTAGGTGGTAGAATGGGTTTTCATTTAATGCTTTTATATAACATTTGGTAAAATTATAAGCAAAAAAATCCCTCATCTTAAATATCTTAAACATATATTAATTGCTACTTGTATATCTGAAGTCAAATATGAAAATTTCTAATCTTTATGTTCATAAATAGTATACAAAAAGACCAGCAAAATTTTAAAAATCAAGTTACTAGTAAGTGAATTTTATATGTGGACTTTATTTTATGATCCTATAAAAACAGCAATAATAACAGAAACCATATCTTATAAATTTCATAGCTCTTTTTCAAAATTCCCATTAAGTATAACTCTTCTATTCCCTTCCCACTCCCTAAATAACCCAATGCACATTAAAAACATGATAAATTTAAAATATGAGAATGCTCAAAATACTTTACATACTTTTCCTGCTTCCATATAACCATAAACATATAAATTCTAATACTTTAATTTTTATTTATTTTTTAAAGTTTTAACTGAAAAATATATGTAAATGTTTAAACACCTACCTCATATTCCACTAACATTTCAACGTAGATTCTGTGCTAACTACTTTGCACAGATCATCTAATATCAAAATTATGTAGAAATGATATTGTACTGAAATATGACAAGAAAAATTCTGAAACAGAGTTATTTCAGTAATTTGGCTTCTGCCTACACTTCACTTTGTCACAACAGACATATCACCTTTTAAAAGAAAACTAATGAATGATAGATATTTAAGCACCAAGCCAGAAAAACTGTTTACGGAGTGTAAATTGAGGGATTTGGCATTCCATAAGGCAAACAAAAGATTGTATTTTTATTTGTAAATGTACTACTAATTTATGGGCTTTATACATAATTCAGTTAAATTCTAAATTTATGAGCAATTCATTAGCAAAGATTTACAGATAACCTTTATGAACTTTTAATTAATTCATATATTCAAATTCTGAAAAGGTCATATTTCAGAGTGTAGACATAAAGTAAAACACACTTTACCTGTGCTTCTACACTTGCTAAGCCAGTTCTCAATTCTTGTAATCCATCTTTCCACCGCTGTTGCTGCCGAAGCAAATCAATGTTCATAAGAACTACCACCTGTCAAAAATTAGAACACAAAAATTTCAGCAGAAAAATTTGACAGGTACCACCTTACCCAAGTGATCAAAATCAACTCAACCTATAACATATATCAATACCTGATCAGTGGACTGAGAAAGGCAAAATATCACTTTTGTGGTATTCCTATTAAAATCATATAACCTCAATCTAAAAATGAGAAGGCATCATATAAAATCAAGTCAACAGACAAAATAATTGATTAATACTCATCAAAAGTATCAAGATCATGAAAAAGACTCAGGGAGAAGAGACCACAGAGCCGTAAAATTTAAATACAAGGTGGGATCTGGGATTGGACCCTTGAAAAGAAAAAGGGCTTCAATTGTAAAATATAAAATAGTTTATTTCCTAGTTTTGATAGATGTACTATGGTTACATAAGTTGTTGACGAAAGGGGAAGTTAGGTGAAGGACAACTGTGAACTCTTTACTTGCAACTTTAGGTCTCAATTATTCCCAAATAAGTTATTTAAAAGTATATCCAAATTACTTTTTAAATACTATTCACAGCTTGTTAAATTTTATAAATAAAATATACCTTTTCACAAAATGTAGTATGCCATTTTCTCAGTTTCCTGTTTTCAGTGGCAAGTCGTTCAGCAGCATTTTGGAGTTTTTGGATGTAGCCTTCTAATTCTTTAGGATTATCCCAAGTAATGTGTGTCTTTCCCCCACTTCCTGCTTTTGAATTCTAAGGTACAACAAATAACAGTGTTCAAATATAGTTGTTTTTTTTTTTAAAGATTCAATATTCTACAACATTAGTACAACTGTCCATAACACTAACCTGCAATAAAAGAGCACACAATAGTTTTTCTATTTTAGAAACAATAAGGCATTCTGGGCAGGACTGAGCAGCTCTCTGCCTTTCAAGTTCTCCCTCTTACAGCTAAAAACCCAGACATAACACACCAAACAAGCATAGGAAGACTACAAGAGAGAAATAAGGAGGTGGACAGCCTAAAAACACTGGCAATTAAGAAACAACACACCAGGATTTCCTTAGTGGATCCCACACATCCCAGACAGGATGCTGGAGAAGTCTACAGCCTGGAACCATCCCCAGAGACCGACAGAAAAAGGCTCCAGAAGAAGCCTGTTCCCTCTAGCCACAGGACCAAGAAAACAGTGGCCGAATGACAGAAAACCTTTTTAGCTATACACACCCTACTCCTGGTGGGCTACAGTCCATGGGATCACAAAGAGTCAGACACAACTGAGCGACTATGCACACACACCCCCACTCCAACCCAACAGAGTAGAAACCCAGCCCCTTCTGCAGGTTCAGGGGACCAGGAGAGGCGCTCCTCTTCCATCCCCTGCTCGGTCAGCGGCGCAGACAGAGCGGGGCGGCCCCTTCACCAGCCTGCACACAGCGTGGGCACCAGGTCAGGGCTTAGCGGGGAGCAGGGCGCATCCGCTGCGTGGAGGCAATCGGACACCGCCAACTGCTATCCCGCTTTGGTGGAAAGTCGTCAGGAGGGCAAAGGGGACACACTTGCACTGCGCCCTGCTAAAAAGGAAGCAGAGCGAGGCAGTGCTCCACTTCTGTCAGGATGGCATCTGCAGAGACAAGCAGAAATTTAACATATACACTCAGCCTGTCCTCCAGCTATACCTCACTGTCTCAGAGAGAAATAATGAGCCACTTAGAAAGGCATGAAAACAGCATTAGATTTCTCAGCTGAAACCATGAGCAACAAGAGGAAGTGGAAGGACACTTTCAAGTCCGATGCATGAAGCAGGGCACTCAAAGCCGGGAGGGATGGGGAGGGGAGGAGGTGGACGGGGGTCAGGATGGGGGACACGTGCACCCGAGGCTGAGTCATATCGATGTATGGCAAAAATCACAATACTGTAAAGTAATTATCCTCCAATTAAAATAAATTAATTAATTAAAAAGTAATAAATGATAGAATGTGGAAAGACAAGTGCTAAGAAAACCCTGCCTCCGGAAAACAGGAAATGCCTTAGATTGCAGGTTCACGGCCTCATTACAAATGACCAAAAGACTAATTATGAAAAACATACCGTAATGTACTAATTGCTGCTTATACTATAAGGATATATGAATAGATTAGAAGAGCAATTCTGGAAAGGTTTTTTTTAAAATGTAGCATCTGAATAGTCAATTGGGGGTGGTCTTTGAACATTTGAGTTCTGAGTTCAAGTCCTACACATTCTGCTTGCTAGCTGCATGAGTGAGCTTGTAATCAAACCTCTTAAAGGCATGGCTTTCATGTATGAAATAGAAATGATGATGATATGATGAAATTATAACATATACCAAAAAATGTATGTGTAAGCACATCTGTTATATGCATGTATATTCATACAAATAAAGGACTACCTAATAGAGTTATTTCATACAAATCATTTAGCATAGTATGTATTCCACAGATGTTTGCCATTATTACTCATGTGTATTTGATTCTGATTTAATATATTAATTACTACTTAGTATCTAAATTAAAAAAAAAACTCAAAAAATAGTGCTAAAAGAAAACAACTGTCAACTGTGAATTTTATACTTGCTGAAAACATCCTTCATGAATGAGGGAAAATAAAAACATTCTCAAAGGAAAACTAAGAAAATTTGTTACCAGCAAACCTACTCAAGGTATGGCTAAAGACAGTTTTCTCAATAAGAAGAAAATGATATTTTAAAAAAGCACAGAACTTCAGAAAGGAAGAGAGAATGTTAGGATGCAGAAAATGCAAATAAAAAAATAAACTATCCTTCTTCTCATAAATTTCTTATTGATATTTGATGGCTGAAACAAACCCCATCTGATACAGTGTTCTTTGCATGTAGAGGATAGTAAGTAATTAAAACAAAATAAGTGAATGGAGTAAAGAGACCTGCTACTACTACTGCTAAGTCACTTCAGTCGTGTCCGACTCTGTGCGACCCCATCCATGGGATTCTCCAGGCAAGAACACTGGAGTGGGTTGCCATTTCCTTCTCCAATGCATAAAAGTGAAAAGCAAAAGTGAAGTCGCTCAGTCATGTCTGACTCTTCGCAACCCCATGGACTGCAGCCTACCAGGCTCCCTCCGTCCATGGGATTTTCCAGGCAAGAGTACTGGAGTGGGGTGCCATTAAAGAGACCTAACTACAAGCAAAGTTTCTACACTTCACTTGAACTGGCAAATGGTAAGACAAAGAAAGTCTCTGCCATACAGTGCCCTTCAATAAAAAGCTGATGAATGGTGAAACTAAACAATTATAATATTCAACAGGATATGCAGTGAATCCGTTCAGAAAGTATTTACTGAGCAATCACACACACTACTTACTGCTGTACTGACAGAGTATAAAAGCAAATAAATTAGAGTCCCTCCAGTGAGTGGCAAGAGGAGTACAAGGAACTTTAGTGCTCCTTCTCCTCCCATCTCAGTTTTTGCCCTACTGTGTCTCATTTAACATATGCTAAGTATAATTATTTCACCCTCATGGAAAACAACCTTGTACTGGCTTGCATAACTCAATGAAGCTATAAGCCATGCTATGCATGGCCACTCAAGATGGATGCATCATACTGAAGAGTTCTGACAAAACGTGGTCCACTTGAGGAAGAAAGGGCAAATCACTCCAGTATTCTTGCCAGGAGAAGCCCATGACCAGTATGAAAAGGCAAAAAGTATGACACCAGAAGATGAGAACCCCCAAGCTGGAAGGTGTCCAAACTGCTACTGGGGAAGAGCAGAGGACAACTACTAATAGCTCCAGAAAGAAGGAAGAGGCTGGCCAAAGTGGAAATGATGCCTAGTTGAGGATGTGTCTGGTGGTGAAAGTAAAGTCCAATGCTATAAAGAATAATATTGAACAGGAACCTGGAATGTTAGGTCCATGAATCAAGGTAAATTAGACATGGTCAAACAGAAGATGGCAAGATTGAACAATGACATCTTAAGAATCAGTGAACTAAAATGGACAGGAACAGGCGAATTTAATTCAGATGAACATTATACCTACTACTGTGGGTAAGAATACCTTAGAAGAAATGAAGAAGCCCTCATAGGTAATAAGAAAGTTTGATACAGTATTTGGGTGCAACCTCAAGAAGAAAAGAATGGTCTCAGTTCATTTCCAAGACAAACTATTCAACAACACAGTAATCCAAATCTATGTCCCAACCACTGATGCCAAAGAAGCTAAAGTTGACCAGTTCTATGAAGAACAACACCTTGTAGAACTAACGACAACAAAAAAAGATGTCCTTTTCATCACAGGGGATTGGAATGCAAAAGTAGGAAGTCAAGAGATAACTGGAATAACAGGCAAATTTGGCTTTGAAATACAAAATGAGGCAGAGCAAAAGCTAACAGAGTTGTGTCAAGAGAATATGATGATCACAGCAAACACTCTTTGCCAACAACCCAAGAGATGACTCTACACATGGACATCATCATATGGTAAATATCGAAACCAGACTGATTATGTTCTTTACAGTCAAAGATGGAGAAGCTCTATACAGTCAGCAAAAACAAGACCTGGAGCTGACTGTGGCTCAGACCATGAGTTCCTTATTGCAAAATTCAGGCTTACATTGAAGAAAGTAGGGCAAACCACTAGGCCATTCAGGTATCAGTTCAGTTCAGTTCAGTCGCTCAGTCATGTCCAACTCTTTACGACCCCATGAACCACAGCATGTCAGGCCTCCCTGTCCATCACCAACTCCTGGAGTTTACCCAAACTCATGTCCATTGAGTCAGTGATGCCATCTAACCATCTCATCCTCTGTTGTCCCCTTCTCCTCCTGCCTTCAACCTTTCCCAAACCAGGGTCTTTTCAAATGAGTCAGCTCTTCGCATCAGGTGGCCAAAGTATTGGAGTTTCAGCTTCAGCATCAGACCCTCCGATGAACACCCAGGACTGATGTCCTTTAGGATGGACTGGTTGGATCTCCTTGCAGTCCAAGGGACTCTCAAGAGTCTTCTCCAACACCACAGTTCAAAAGCATCAATCAAATCCCTTATGATTGTACAGTGGAGGTGACAAACAGATTCAAAGGACTAGATCTGGTAGACAGAGTGCCTAAAGAACTATGGATCAAAGTTTGTAATACTACATAGGAGCCAGCAACCAAAATCATCCCAAAGGGAAAAAAAAAAATGCAAGAAGGCAAAGTAGTTGTCTTAGGAGGCTTTGCAAACAGCCGTGGAAAGAAAAGAAGTGGAAAGCAAGGGAGAAAGGGAAAGACATACCCACCCAGATGAATGCAGAGTTACAGAGAATAGCAAAGAGAGGTAAGAAAGCCTTGTTAAGTGAACAATGCAAAGAAATAGAGGAAAACAATAGAATGGGAAAGACTAGAGATCTCTTCAAGAAAACTGGAGGTGTCAAAGGAATATTTCATGTGAGGATGGGCAAGATAAAAGACAGAAATGGCTAAGGACTTAAAAGAAGCAGTAGAGATTAAGAAGAGGTGGCAAGAATACATAGAAGACCTATACAAAATGTTTTGACGGTGTGGTCACTCACCTAAAGCCAGACATCCCAGAGTGCAAAGTCAAGTGGGCCTTAGGAAGCATCACTACGAACAAAGCTAGTGGAGGTGATGGAATTCCAGCTGAGCTATTTCAAGTCCTAAACGATGACCCTGTGAAAGTGCTGCACTCAATATGCCAGCAAATTTGGAAAACTCAGCTGTGGCCACAGGACTGGAAAAACTCACTTTTCATTCCAATCTCAAAGAAGAGCAAAGTCAAAGGACATTCAAACTACTGTACAACTGAGTTCATTTGACACGCTAGCAAGGTTATACTCAAAATCCTTCAAGCTAGGCTTCAGCAGTACACGAACCAAAAAATTCCAGATGTAGAAGCTGGGTTTCAAAGAGGCAGAGGAACCAGAGATCAAATTGCCAACATCCATTGGATCATACAAAAATCAAGAGAATTCCAAAAATAATATCTACTTCTGCCTCACTGACTATGCTAAAGCCTTTGATTGTGTGGATCACAACAAACTATGGAAAATTCTTAAAAAGATCTGAGTACCAGACCACCCTACTTATCTCCTAAGAAACCTTTATGTGAGTCAAGAAGCAACAATTAAAACAGAACATGGAACCAGTTCAATAATTGGGAAAGGAGTATGACAAGGCTGTATATGGTCACCCTGCTTATTTAACTTAAATACTTAGTATATCATGTGAAATGCCAGGCTAGAGGATTCATAAGCTCAAGTCCAGATTGCAGGGAGAAATATCATCAGTGTCAGATAAGCAGATGATACCACTCTAACAGAAAATGAAGAGGAACTAAACAGCCTCGAGATGAGGGTGAATGAGTGAAAAAACCAACTTGAAACTCAGCATTCAAAAAACTAAGATCAGGGCATCCAGCCTCATCACTTCATGGCAAATAGAAGGGAAAAAAGTGAAAGCAGTGACAGATTTTCTTGAGCTCCAAAATCACTGTGAACGGTGACTGTAGCCATGAAATTAAAAGACCCTCCTTGGAAAACTGGACAGCTACTTGTAAAAGAATGAAATTAGAACACTTCCTACCACCATACACAAAGATAAACTCAAAATGGATTAAAGACCTAAATGTAAGACCAGAAACTGTAAAACTCTTAGAGGAAAACATAGGCAGAACACTCGATGACATAAATCAAAGCAAGATCCTCTATGACCCACCTCCTAGAGTAACGGAAATAAAAACAAAAGTAAACAAGTGGGACCTGATTAAACTTAAAAGCTTTTGCACAGCAAAGGAAACTATAAGCAAGGTGAAAAGGCAACTCTCAGAATGGGAGAAAATAATAACAAATGAAACAACTGATGAAGTATTAATTTCCAAAGTATACAAGCAGCTCATACAACTCAATACCAGAAAACAAACAACCCAATCAAAAAGTGGGAAAAAGACCTAAACAGACATTTCTCCGAAGAAGACATACAGATAGCTAACAAACACATGAAAACAACAAAATTCTGTAAAGCAATTACCCTTCAATAAAAAAATAAATTAAAAAACAAAAAGACACTCCTTGGAAGAAAAGCTATGACCAACCTAGACAGTATTAAAAAGCAGAGACATCACTTTGCCAACAAAGGTCCATCTAGCCAAAGCTATGGTTTCTCCAGTAGTAGTGCATAGATGTGAGAGTTGGACCATAAAGAAAGCTGACTGCCAAAGAAATGACGCCTTTGAATTATGGTGCTGAAGAAGACTAGAGCCCCTAGACAGCAAGATCAAACCAGTCAATTCTAAAGGAAATCAACCATGAATATTCATTGGAAGGACTGATGCTGAAGCTGAAGCTTCAATACTTTGGCTATTTAATGCAAAAAGCCAACTCATTTTCAAGATCCTAATGTTGAGAAAGACTGAAGGCAAAAGGAGAAAAGGGTGGCAAAGGATGAGACATATGCTACAGATAGCATCACCAGTTCAATAGACATGAATGTGAGCAAGCTCTCAGGCAAAAAAAGAGTTCTTGTCATACTGCAATCCAAGGAGTCACAAAGAGTCAGACGCAACTTAGCAACTGACCAAAAATATATAATTATTTACTTCTCATGACTCAAATCCTCAAAATAAGGCTTGTCTTTAGACATATCAACAGATATAATTTTGAATATATTTATTAGAGAAGAAAGAGTTCTAAACACTTGGATTTAAAACATTATGTATGAGATGAAAAGGTTAAAAATAACAAAGTAATATTCTATTTTCAAAAGTACACTTGTAAATATACACAGTAAAAGTGTTTAAAACGGTATAGACACCAGACTGTTTAAGAATGGCCAAGTCTTGGTAGTACAATACTAAAACATTTTTTGTTTTTGTTCACCTACATTTTTGAAATTTTCCATCATAAACTCATATTGAACTCTGGAAATAGAAAAAAATTATAATAACATGCACAAGATGAATTATGTAACTTCTAGTAAATTTTAAGCCTGAGTACTAGTGTGCAGAAAAACAACTAACTTAGCAGGTCTGACTGCTGTCCCTTAAAAGGTTTGCTTAAAAGATTGGCCCTTAGCTGGCATCTGAGAAGTTGGATTTTGCAAGAGTTCCTAACACTGTAATCTTTAAGAGTGGTTCACTGCGCCTAAAGAATTTGGTTTATGCTTAACACTTGACTGTCTTCTGGAATTCTGGAGTTTTGGCACATGTTAAAGAGGAAGATACCTACATGACCAGTCCCCAGTAGAAGTCTGGGCAATGAGTCACTAATGATCTTTCCTAGTAAGGCAACATCTCACATGTGTTACTTGTTGCTGGAGGAATTAAGCATGCTCTGGGTGACTCCCAGGGAAAGAACCCTTGAAAACCTGCACCAGCTTCCCCAGGCCTTCAGTCCATATACCTTTCCCTTGGCTGATTTTGCTTTGCACCCTCTCCCTGTAATAAATCATAAATAAATCAGCTGTGAGTACAAGTATACCCTGAGTCCTATGAGTCCTCCTATAAATCACAGAACCTGGGAGTAGTCTTAAGAACCACAACACCAGCTATCCACTGTAAAAACAAGAATTAAAGGGTATAGTCCTCTTCTACTAATTTTTTAAAATATTTCAAGTCTGTGAAAACTAAAAATGTGTATTTCAAAAAGTGAACACACATACTAACAGTTTAAAAAATATTGAGGGTTTTCCTAATTTCATATGTGTGGATATTTAAATAAGCATAAGTAAAGAGCAAATAAATGTTATAAAATCAGGAGAGAATGGAAAAGTACTAAAGAGTCTAGTGTATAAGGACCTCACACTTCAGTGAATAAGTAAATGTAACATCATATAAGTTAGTATTATATATATATATATATACATATATACATATATATGTATTTAATTGGTCAAAAGAAGCGCCTAAATATGTGAAACATTACAACTGTTTAAATACAGTTGTAAAAAAATGTTACCTGTTAAAACTGAAGTCACTGGGGAGCAAAATATAGCCTTAGATCAATGGCTATGTTAGGCTCAGGGGTATACTAGAAACCAACAGATAAGAAACACTTTACATGTAAAATCTAATTAAAATAACATAAAAAGTCCATTTACCTTAATTATCTGTTCAAACGCTAAGGCAGATTGTAACATCATTGGTCTCTGACTTTGAATCATCTGTTGATCAATAGAATTGTAAAAATGTGCCACCTACAAACAAAAATTCTAATTAGCAATAATTAATAACAGCACACTTAATTTTCAATTCTTCATTTTTAATTATTTGAATGGAAATATTAACCCTTCTCAATTAAAAAATTTAACAAAAAATTAGTTTCTCATCTCCAATAGAGGATTTATGCATGTACTAACGTATAAAAGCAACAAGTATGTGCTGAGTTCCTCTAATTTGCCAAGTCATGTTCTAGGGGCTGATTAAACAAAGACTATAAAACCTAGTCCCTGAAATCAAGAATTTCAGTCTCATAGGGAATCAGAGGAAACCATAAAGCATGTTAAAGTGCTAAAAAAAAATGAACTCTTCCTGCAATTCTTGAAACCAATTCCTTTGTCAGTATATAACACAATGATTTATCCATTTCTCAAACCAAAAAAATCTTTGAGTTGTCCTTAATTCTTCTCTTACATCCCATTTGAGTAGAAGTCTATTGACTATACCTTCAAAATATATGTTTTGAACATATTTTGAATTGAACCCCTTCTCCATGTCCATCAGTATCACCCCATTTCAAGCACCCTCATCTCCTGGTAAGACCAGTACAACAGTTTCCTAACTGGTCTCTCTTTCCAACTGTGGCCCAATGGTCTAGCCTAAGTATTCAAAGTGGCCAGAACAGTCCTTTTTTAAAACGTAAATCGTATTGGGATGGAGAATACATGTAAATCCATGGCTGATTCATGTCAATGTATGACAAAACCCACTACAATATTGTAAAGTAATTAGCCTCCAACTAATAAAAATAAAATAAATAAATAAATAAAAGAAAAATATATAAAGATAAAAATAAATAAAGCGTAAATTGTATCTTTTACCTACTCAAAATCTTCAAACGAATCCCCAATATATTTGAGAATAAAATGCAAAATCCTAAAATTCTTACCTTGAAACGTCCAATGGTTTGTCAACACACTAAAGAGTGAAACGCAAATCTACAACCACACCCCGGCAGGTTATACACACAGCGGCCTTCAGTCCTGCACAGCCCCCTGCACTGCACTGCTGCCCAGCTGGACTCTGCTGCTTCTCTAGCTCTAGGGAGTCTTCCCTGAGCAGCTCTCCACGCATTCATTCCCTCTGCCTGCAACAGTCTTCCTCCAGGTATCTGCGAGGTTCTGTCACTCATTTCATGTCAGTCTCTTACTGCCTTTTCATTAAGGTCTCCCCTGACCATTCTGTATAAAATGGCAGGATCTGTCACAATCCTCTTACTATGTTTTCTTTTTCTTCAAATATGTGCTCATCACTACCTTACACTGTATTACCCAAGCATTTGCTATTTCCCATAATAGCGTCACAGGTAATAGTGTCACATGTTTGTTGAATTAATCAATGAATAAAAAAAAAATAGAGATACCTACAAGGTACAGTGGTGGACTAAAGAGAACACTGTCAACTGTCGGGGCAAAGGACACGTTCATGGAAGATAATCAAGGGGACACTGGTGGAGTGAATTTAACTAAGGACTTTAAAGACACTGTCCTAATTTTTGTATTCCCAGCATGTCACAAAATTCTTGGCACAGAGCAGGTGCTTAAAAAACATTTAACTAATTTTATAGCAAGTCACTTCTTTCTTCTAACATGCATAAAAAATGTACTTGATGGGGAATACTCACTCTACTTATCCTGTATCATAATAGTAGTTCCAGAAAAAGCTCAGACAGAAAAACAGAAGCAAAATAATACATAAAATTACAGCAATCTGGCCAGACTGCTATCTGTCAAAACATCCTACTTCATACTCTGCACTCTAGCTAGATACGTGCTCATGAGTAAAGGTGTATATGCATGGGACTTCCCTGGTGGCCCCGTGGTTGACACTCCACCTGCCAATGAGGGGACACGAGTTCAAGCCCGGGTCTGGGAAGATCCCACATGCCACAGAGGAACTAAGCTCGAGCACCACAACTCCTGAGCCTGCAAGCTCTAGAGCCCACGCTCCACAACAAGAGTAGCCCAGCTCGCCAGCAGCTGCAGAAAGGCCACAGGCAGCAACAGGGGCTCAGCGCAACCAAAAACAAACAAGTGAGTAAAGACACAGCAGATTCCTGTAGTTGTTCTAGGAGTAAACACAAATACTATATGACCATTCACATCCTCTGAGATTTTGTTACAGTAAATACTTAGGATAGAGACGTCAGCAAGCTTCTCAGCTTTTAGAATACAGAGTTCCTCTCTGAAATGATCACTCACTCTATCTTGTGCTCTTGAGAAAACATATGTATACTCTTTCAAACTCAGACGAAACATCATCCCTCTGAAAATATTTATCTGATACTATCCCTACCCTGGGCTTCGCTGGTAGCTCAGCTGGTAAAGAAATCTCCCTGCAATGCAAGAGACCCCGGTTCAATTCCTGGGTTGGGAAGATCCCCTGGAGGAGGAAATGGCAACCCACTCCAGTGTTCTTGCCTGGAGAATCCCACGGACAGAGGAGCCTGGTGGGCTACAGTCCATGGGGTCGCAAAGAGTCGGACACGACTGAGTGACTAAGCCCAGCAGCACCTCTCTACCTTACCCAGGAAAATAATGGAAAATCCCCACCCCGATTCTTTCACAGGACTTTCTGAAATCTATCTGTAATACTGTTGCTGTTTTTTAGTCACTAGTCAAGCCCAACTTTTAGCAACCCCATGGACTGCAGCTCAGCAGGCTCCTCTGTCCATGGGATTCTCCAGGTGAGAATACGGGAGTGGCTTGCCATGTGCCTCTCCAGGGGATATTTCCCACCCAGGAATCAAACTCATGTCTCCTGCACTGGCAGACAGATCCTTTACTGCTGAGCCACCAGGAAAGCCCATCTATAATACAGCACTCAACCTACTTGTGCACATGTCATCACTACATGAATTTTAATAGAATAAATATGGGCTTTGGAGTCAGGGAGACTTGATCTCAGATTCTAGCTTCATAACTCACTAGCAGTGTAGCACTAGAAAACCTATGTTACAAATCTGATCACCAATTAGATCAGTAAAACTGGGAGTGGGAGTAAATCGAAATAACATAAATACAGCATTTACCAGAAGGCCTGATATTTTAATGAGAACTCAGTGTTTAGTTTGCTTTCTCCCACTAGACCAGTGGTTCTCAACTTTGGATGATCTGCACCCAAGAGGACATTTGGCAATGTCTGGAGATATTTTCAATTGTAAGGACTAAGTAGGTGCTACTGACCAGAGATGCTGCTAAACATCCTACAATGCACAGGCCATCCCTCACAAAAAAAAAAAGTAGTCCAGAATGTCAGAAGTGTCAAAGGTGAGAGGCCCTCCACCTGAGCATGACAGTAACACATTCAGCTTACACACTCACCACACTGCAGTACAAGTGCTCAATGGGTCTTTGTTGGATGAAACAATAAATGAGAAAATACACAAAAGATACTGCTCCTGTTCTCTATTAATCAAATGAGAGAAAGAATGTAAAACTCCAAAACTACATAAAAGCATTCCAAGAGTGACTTGCACACTGCATACAAAATAAAGAACCATCAATTAAAAGAAGACACAACAAATAAAGCATTGAGCTGCAAGTTAAAGGGTTACTTGTAATTCTTCAACCAGAGGGAACAGGAATCAGTGCACAGAGACAGGTTCAGAGGAGAGCCAAGGTTCATATTACCGAAGCAAGGGTGCAACATGAGGGGGTGAGGATCCACCACCTTCAGTAACGTCAGCTAGGGCATGATTAAGAAAGGTTTTGGATACTATGCTAAGGAGACAAACAATGAGAAAATAACAGCTGGTTTTAAACAGGCAAATGATTTGATGACAAAGACCGAGGAAATAAACAAAAACAGAAACCTGTCCATCAGCTGGATAATTTTCTAAGAAGGCCCCTAGTAGGCAGACAGAGGGCTCTTAATTAGAAAGCCCTTTAGGGTCCATGATAATAACATGAAAGAAAAAAGAAAAAAAGAGAGAGAATAATATTCTATTTTTCCAAATGCTTTGAGAATGAAAAGCAGTAATACTTCAAGCTAATAAAATTTCCACATAGAGGATTACAAAGCAAAGTTTGTAATGCAGTCATTTGCAAACTATAACTTCATAGACTTAATGGTGCTATTCTATTAGCCTAATAAAATCAAAAGCAGAAAACAAAGCCCTTAAAATATTCTAATGCAATAAACTCAGAATAACCATGTTTTCAAAAATATCATTTCATACTTGTTTCAGAATAATTGCTTGCTTGCAGAATTTCTGTGCAACGTTTGCAACTTGCTGTATTTTGGCAGGAATAACAAAGCCAAGTGCAGAAAGCTGACGAACTTCTCTCAGAAGAATCACCAACCGATCTGAATAATGCACTTTTAACGATCCATCACTAGGATCCAACTCCATGATTCGGCTGTTAGCCTCAATACTACAAAACAAAATAAATAACTTTTTGAATTTCAAAATTTCATGTTCTCACTCATTTACACTTGATCTTAGCCAAAAGGCCGAGAAGCGATTCACTCTTTTGATTGATTAAAAACTTAACAGTTTTCACAACTTTGCTGTAAACATAAAATTGTTGCTCTTTAGTCACTAAGTCAAGAGAAGGCACTGGCACCCCACTCCAGTACTCTTGCCTGGAAAATCCCAAGGACAGAGGCGCCTGGTAGGCTGCAGTCCATGGGGTCGCGAAGAGTCAGACACAACTGAGCAACTTCACTTTCAGTTTTCACTTTCATGCACTGGAGAAGGAAATGGCAACCCACTCCAGTGTTCTTGCCTGAAGAATCCCAGGGATGGGGGAGCCTGGTGGGCTGCCGTCTATGAGGTCGCACAGAGTCAGACACGACTGAAGCGACTTAGCAGCAGCAGCAGTCACTAACTCATGCCCAACTCTTTTGCAACCCCATAGACTATATATAGTCCATGAGGCTCCACTGTCAATGAGATTTTCCAGGCAAAAATCCTGAAGGAGGTTGCCATTTCCTTCTTCAGGGGATCTTCCCCACCCAGGGATTGAACCCACATGTCCTGCATTGGCAGGTGGGTTCTTTACCACTGAGCCACCAGGGAAACCTAACAAAGGAAATTAATTCAAGTAAAAAAGTTTTTAATTATATTTTTCAAATTATATGTATTTGACATAACATTTCACAATTCAGATCTTGACAACAAACTGTAATACCCAAAATATACCATCATATTAATATTTCAACCAAGCAGTCTTTGAACTCAGAAAAATCAATCTCTTAAAATTCAGCTAAGACTCAAAACAGACATCAAATCCATCATAATTTGATTCATTTTCTAAAATATATTTTAGATTTTTAGTCAGTCTATCTGATTCTTTAATACTTTTATTAAAGGATGAATAATAAGGAATATTAAAACATTATGAGTTCAGTTCAGTCACTCAGTCATGTCCGACTCTATGCAACCCCATGAACCACAGCACGCCGGGCCTCCCTGTCCATCACCAACTCCCAGAGTCCACCCAAACCCATGTCCACTGAGCCGGTGAAGACATCCAACCATCTCATTCTCTGTTGTCCCCTTCTCCACCTGCCCTCAATCTTTCCCAGCATCATGGTCTTTTCAAATTAGTCAGCTCTTCACATCAGGTGGCCAAATTATTGGAGTTTCAGCTTCAACATCAGTCCTTCCAATGAACATAGAGATATTCAAATACTTCATTCCTCTACTCTTTGTTCCACTATGTGAAGACTCTCTTTTCTATCTGTTCTTCTAAAGCCACAATAGCAAAATTTACATTGGGACATTCAAGTCTCCCTGGATTGTGAAAACACTGAGATAAATTAAATTTAAAGCACTTCCTTTTTATAATCCTTCTTTCAGGATCAGGTTTATATAATACTCTTTCTTTCAAATCACTTTCACAATTAGGAGAACTTCTAGGTCTTAGATAGTAAGCTACAGAAAAGCAAAGAACTAATCTATTCAGTCTACTTAATAACACATAAAATGAAGCATAATAAAAAGCAGATATTTTTTAATGGCTTAAAATAATAATTTAGCCCAATTGTCCAAATTTCCCAGGTGGTGAAGTTGTAAAGAATCCACGTGCCAATGCAGGAGACACAAGAGATGCAGGTTCAATCCCTGGGTTGAGAAGATCCCGTGAAGAAGGAAATGGCAACCCTACTCCAGTATTCTTGCCTGGAAAATTCCATGGACAGAGGAGCCTGGTGGGCTGCAGTCCATGGGGTCACAAAGAGTTGGACATGATTGAGTAACTGAGTACACACACACAAACACTGTCCTACAAGAACATAAAGCCTTGCAGAAAATTATAACAGTGGCACTTTTTGCCTCTATTTGAAACTAATATTCAAAGTTAGTTTCTACATTCCACATATACTGAAATATGTTCCAAAACACACTTACTTCTATGTGACAATGAGGGGTTTACCAAAAAAAAACAAAACAACAAAGTAAGAGTAGGGAGTTTCATCACCAAATAGGAAAGAAACAGGTTGAACAAAGTTAAACCGGGTTTTTTACTGCAGATCTCAACCCTTTTGATACATTATCTTACACAGTGAGTGGGTCTCCACCAGAGACGTGCTAATTCTCCAAAACCAACTGACCAAAGAACTCTTCACTTTGGGTGAAGGTGGCAAGGTAGACCTACCTCTCAGATTTTAGGTTCAGGGTAGAAAAGGAAAGAATTAAATGGCATAAAGTTATAATCATTATGCTTTAGCATCTCTAGTTCTTTAATTCTTCTTCCAAAGCCAAAATGCAAGATAAAAGGAAAAAAAAATCATTCATTCAGTTTAGGAAGCTATCACTTTGGCCTAATTATTTGTTGCAGCAGTACAGGCAAAAGAAACAGAATTTCATATTATGCCAAAGTTACTTTTAAAAAGTACCAAGTTTCTAAAAATGAAAACATGGCAAGTTTTAAAAAATACGGACCATAACACACTAGGGAAAACTGACCTGAACAAAGAAACAATGGTTTTTTTAGGCCATCCATTTTAGATACCCATTAGAATAATAAGGTTAACCAATTAAATTACATTCAATATAGCTTAATAAATATTTACAAACCCTTACTATATTAGACACCAAAAAGAAACATTCTTCATTTCAAGGAGCTTAAAAAAATGAAATTTTCATTTACAATGTCTGTATGGGGGATATATAATATTAATGCAAAAAGGTAGGAAAACATTCATATACCAGTAACAAAAAACCACGGAGCATGAAAGCCTAATTCCAAATTAAGAATCTGCTGTTCTGGGGAACAGATGTTAGAAGCAAAGGAAAGGGAGTCAAAGTTTCCAACTTCAATGACTTAAAAGTTCATTATCAAAAACTAACCAAACAGAAAACAATCTTGTCACTAAATGAATAATGTAAGTAAAAAGATTCTTATGTAGATTTCACTGTGTAGTATACTTACACTTACCACAAACCAGATTTGGAATCAGATAAACCAGACTGAATATCCCTGGACCAATCATCAAATTGTTCTTGTTCATATAGTTTAAACTGGTCTAAGAGATCTTCAGCACTTCGATGGAAAGATCGAAACCCTGACAAGTCAGATAAAAGAGCTTCTGCAATCTTGATAGTATCATCCACCTTAAAAAGCCAAATTACAAGAATATTTATTATTTAAATTCTAAAAAAGTTAGTAGAAAATCAGCACCCTTCTCTGGTCTGTAATACAGAAACTATTTTCCCATTTATCCACAAACAGTACAATAGAAGATTTTCCAGTGAATTTAAGAATATCAACTGCTGCTGTGCTTCTGAATTACACCACTTCAGAACAGCAAAACACAGAGGATAGCATATACAAGGCGTAACTTGAAGGGTGCGACAAAGGAAATTTAGAGGGGACTCCAAGAACTCAACGATAGTCCCAAATATGTTATGTAGAACTTTAAGCCCTTTACTGAATGCTCTGGGTAAGAGTTCAAACAATAATTAGGCCAACTTGGATGCCAATTAAAGAAGAATGCCTTTCCTCCACAACTATGGAAAGAACAATGCAGCATTTTGGAAAGCTGACTGACAAAATTAAGCAGAGTATTAGAGAAAAAAACATAAAAATATAAATTTTAATAAGTAGAATTCTCAAATTTGCTAGCCTTTATAATACTACTACTACTAATAATAATTTGCTTGCTCTTAATCATATAACCAACAAATATTTATTACATGAGTCAAATGCAAGATATTGTACCATACACTAACTAGTAAGCATATAAGATTCTTAGATCAACTTTGATAATATTAAAATAATAGTCCTTTAAATCTATAAATTGCTGCCACTACCTTAAGCAATACCTTACGGTATTTATGGTACTGCTTAAGGTAGTGGCAGCAATTTTCCTTTAACTTCCCTTCAACCTAGGATAATTTATTTATATAATCATACTTATAGATATATACTTTGCACCTACCAGGATCCTGTAAAAATACACTTCAAATAATTTTAAAATCCATTGAAAATTATAGATTTTTCATATTTTTCAGTTTTTTACAATTCTAATTATCACATGAAATTATATGGAAATGTTTTCTTAATGTTTTCACTATAGTTCTAGATTGCCTTTACATTAATTTAGCATATTTCACAATTCGTGTCCTTCAACTTTTATTTAAATGAATACCTTCAGTTCCAGCTGGCGAACCCAAACTATATTATTGACAACTTCGGAAAGGTTTTTGCCGGCAAGTGGTCCGGATGCATCACCAGGAATCCCACGGCATCGATTTTCAAAATCTAATCGAAAATCTACAAACATTTAAATCATATAAATGATTACACACATTCAGCAAAGTTTTCCAAAATGCCTTCTATGTACCAAATATTATGCCAAATATTGTGCATAGAAAAACAGTAATAGTTGGTCATCCTCAGGGACCTCACCATGTATCAAGTGAGAGAAAGGAAACAGCCAGCTAATTCTAAAAGCCTGTCATCTATTACAGAAACAATAAATTAATCTTCAACATACAGATGTCATAAAAATATCTTAAATAAAAATATCTTTTGTTATCTTACAACAAAAGTAATCTACGAAAATAATTTTCAAGCAAACACTATAATCTCTAATAAACTTTTACCTTTAACTGAGTCCATAAGTCTTGCCAATAAAGTTTCTCTTTCTAGCATCAATTCTTTGCTTATGGTTGGACGCTTCACCAGCTCTTCATATTTCAGAAATGCTTGAAGAAGCTAATACAAAACAAAATAAGTATATGTTCATCCTACATGAATCAACTAGGTAAAAACATGCATATCTCCTCAAATAGCTTAAGAGGAATATTAAAAATTAAATATTTCAGTATTTTACCTGTTGTGGACTATCCTGGATTTCTGAAATATAGTTTTTCAATTTTCCTGCTATTTTTTGTTCCGCAGGTGCAATAATTTTTTCATACTGAGACACTGCAGCTTTCCATAAAGGCTAAACAATACAGTTAGACTTTATTATTTTCAAAATATGCCTTTAAAAAGAATAACACAAACAGGAAATTATGCAGACAAACACATATATATACTCAACCTCAGTATATGGATTATATTGCACAGGATTCAGGCCAGCAAAAGGTTCAAATACTCGAGCCAGGCATATAATTTTCTCATCACTGGCAGGTGAAAAATAGAGAAGTTTCTCATGAATTGTTCTAACAGCCAAGACCTAAAACATAAAATATTAAAACAAGAAATTTACTCATATCAATAAATCAACACAAATAATCCAAAATCTAAAGTTATTGGGCAAGAATTTCTTTAACATCGGTTTCTTGAAATGAAAAATAAAACTGAAACTATAAACTTGATAATTACTACTCATCAATACTCAAAGCGATGCTCAAAGACACACTGCACTATCAATCAGTGTGCTCAAATCTACTGAATACATATAAAATCTAAATATTTTTAAACTGATTTTAATACTTATTTTAAGTAAAGTTTTAGTCTCTCCTCCTTACTATAGCAAACCTTCTGATTTTCATTAGTCTGTATTAAATTTGCTCTTCTAATAATTAAACAATATGCTAACAACTCCATTATATATAACTTCAAACAGTTGGAAAACATTTCATTTTGCATATAAATTTTCTACCAACCATCAAAAGGTAATTAAAAGGCTAAGTAAAAATGGTATAATCTTTCATTTGTGTTGAAAATATCAACACAATTTCACGATTTTTTTCTTGATAAAAACAAAAATACTGATTTAACAACACTGTCTACTGAGAAAGCCTAAAAGCACTGAAAGTTAAATGTTTACTACTTCATCAACCAGACTGTTGTCACTAAACACTATTTTCCTCTAACAAGAACTAGGACCTTTGGAGAGATGACTAATTCCACATACAAAACAGAAAATGTAGAAGATGGGTTGGTACATTTTGAGAGGTCTGAATGTAAAACAGTTACCAACGAAACACTGGATTCATATCAAAATGACACAGACACAACTTAAAGGGGTATTCTTTGCACAAGGTGGGACAATTTGAGTATAGTAATAATAACTACAATAATAAATACAACAGGTTGAAACATAAAAAAAATCCTAGGTTCATAATGATATTATTTTAAAAATTATTGATTGCCTATGAAACTTACTATGATACTAACTTAGTATGCATTGTTCTAAAAAGTGATAAAAAGAAAAAAGTAATTGTCTATATTGCCATTCCTATACAAACTGTATTTCAGGTACCTAAAAAACTGATAAAAAGTTCTTCCATCATCACTAATAAATGCAGAAAGAACAGAATTAAAACACCACCATCTTCCAACTTCTCACAATTAATCATTAAGAAAAAGTTGGTGAACAGCATTTTAACAGATTAAATCAGATTAATCATACATGAACCCACACATCAAACTTAACTCATGAAAAGCGGTTAAATCAGACCCTACTTGCCTCCTTTAATGTATGAGAACTGTATGCTACTGCCTATGAAGCAACCTGGTTCAAGTAAACTAGCATTTAGCAACTAAAAATATTTCTGAGACAATGAGTGAACCTGTATACTGATTACATAAATAATGATAATAAGAAATTATTCTCATTCTGTTGGGTGTGATATTGATATTAGGATTACCTTTTAAGAGTAAAAGTGCAAGATTTCGTGGATTGGCTTTAAAAATACTTCAGGAAAAAAAAAAAAAGGAAGGCAGGGAGGACAAAGATGGAACAAGAACTGAACAACGCCAGTGGCTGTTGAAACTGACCTTCGTTATGCCATGTTACTTCTATGTATGCGTGCAGTTTTTCTTAAGAGGCTAAAAACAGTAGCAGCAGGAATTCCCTGCCAGTCCAGGGGTCAGGATTCAGCACTTTGACGGCCTGGACCTGAGTTCAGTCCCTGGTCCAGTAACTAAGATCCTCCAAGCCACACAGCACAGGCAGAAAAAACAAAATAAACTACCAAAACAACGACAACAACAAAAAATCCCCAAAGAACAATGATTCCCTTAAGCACAAAGAGAAAAAGTCAGCTCTGCAATCTTCGCCTGCCTCTTCAAGTTAAATATGTAAGTTCTATACTGAAACTCTAATTTATGTAAATTAAGCAGCTATTTAAAATATTACCACTGAATACTCCCTAAAATACTGTCTCTGCTTGCAAATAATTTCAATAGCCAAGAGAAAGTCAGAGAGCTTCCATACATAGACAAGTGGGTTATCTTTTTTTTTATAACAAAGAACAACAAAATAGAAGTTCACAACTTAAAAACTGAATAGCCACACAACAAAGAAAGAGAAAAGGAAGTGGAAACCAGCCCTAGTGCCCCCTGGGCATCTGATATTGTACCACACAACTGCATACATCATCTCACATGAATGTGAGCTCTTATTCTCTCCCAAAAGTTTAAATAATTTCTATCAGATGTGTAGTTTTTAATGATTATAAAATGCATTCTCAAACAAGTGAGAACCTACTTCACACTTAAAAACAAAGATCCAAACGAAGATACCTCTTCAAGGCGTTTGCCAAGTTTGTCAAGCGTTTCAGGAAAATATTTTTCATTTTTCCATGGGTGAGGAACATAGCGCTGCCACACCTGACCTGTCAGATGACTACAGGCAGTCACCCACTGTTCACAAATTGAAATACCAGCTTTCATATTTTCCTTCACAAGGTAATAAGGATCTTCCCAGAGGTTCAAAGTTCCCAACTTCTTCTGAACAAATCTTCCAAATGAACCACCTAATAAGGTGCAAAAAAACTTTTTAATGAACATGCCTTTTTAGCAAGTAACTATGGAATACATGTTTATTAAATTAAAATGATATATAAATTAGCAAGTCAACAATCTATGAAATACCACATCCACACCTTTAGACAAGCACTGTTAATAACAAATATTTTTTAAAAACACACAAGCACACATGTATGTATATATTTGCATCTTTCATTATATCATGTATATCTTTGAAGTGTAGAAATATACATAGAATTTTGTAAAGGCCTCAGTTCCACAATATGGATATGACATTACATAATCAGTTCTCAACTGCTATGTTTCTACTCCCATTTTACAAACAATGCTGTAATAAATGTTCTTTTATGTACACCTTTATGCACTTGTCTAATAGATCCTTAGGATAATAATAAGAAAGGTATATTCTAAGTCAAAAAGTATATTTTTTCATTGACAGATAATCCAATATACATTAAATGTTTCAGTTGGTTAAAAATAAAGTCTAAACTAATACATGCATTTTTTACATACATAAAAAAATCTATGTTAATTTGATTATCAAAGAATTTGACACTTTGATTTAAATTAACCAACTATGTACAAATAACTACTTAAATAATCCTATATAATTTGTTCTAAGAGTTACTTTCAGCAACAATTACTCTATTAAGGAGCATTTCAGAGAAGGACTTAAAGGAAAAAACAGAAAATAAAATAAGGCAAGCTTCCAAAACTTTAAAAGTGTATTTCTTTACTGGTACCTATAATATCTAAGAGATGTAACATTCGTGATTCAGGATAATGATCATGCTCTGTTTGTCTCCACACATCATCTACAACATCCCGAGTTGTCTCCACCAAGTCAACCACTTCCAATAAGGACAGACCATCCAAGTTATAAAATTCCTAAAACCGAAATGCATTCATTTTTAAACATAATCATATTTGCACCTGGGGCAATATAAACAAAATGTTGCCAGTTTTTCAAGTGCTACGATTCTAATATCTGCCATTATTTTCTCCTTTTCTTCTATCAGATGCTATGTAACTTCTTTATGCAAATACGCTATCTGATCCTTTACAAACATAAATTTCATAAAAGCCAGAAGAAAAAGTAAGAATTGCATAAACCCTATAAATTTATTTTTACCCTTGGCCTAATTTCCTCTAAATTTGGATTCATTTCTTTTATTTATCCAATAGAGTGTTTATTTAACTATACATACACTACCTTTTCCACTTCATTTATCCTTATTCATTCATTTCCTGGGTTGCACAATGTTACTGACAGTACAAATCTAGTACATGGTATATTATTATAAAATTTCATCACTACCACAAAAATAGTTTTAAACCACTTCAAACACTTCATTCAAATGACAATAATGAAATAATACTTAGAATTTAAAAATTACTAAATATTTATTTTGAAAAGAATAGGTTTTTGTAAAAAAAATAAAATGATCACTTATTTAACCTCTCCATAGATATATTAAGGAATAGTCAATCTAATAACATATCAAACTAAGACTTTTTATATTTCAGAGTCCTCCAAACTGCTAATTTGAAAAAAGTGAACAATTTTCCCAAAGAACATATTACCTCCACAAGGACAAACCTCTTTATATTGGGCTTCTCATTTTTTCCTATCTATCTGCATAAAAGTAACTATATTTTTGAGAAAAATATTTTCTAATTATTAGAATTTAACTTTTTCAGAAGTTTGGACTTCTAAGTTGTACTCATTTTAAATACATATCTTAAGTAAACTCTGCTACATCTGAAGAATATATTTTGTCCAGAGCCATCAAATAATGACTTTAAAACAGAGACAAAGCTAATAAAAATTGAATGCTACAGTATTTCTATCAAAACCTGATATATAACTATGAATCACGTACTCTTGCAATTGTTTCAAACAATTCTTTAAAATAACTGGCTCTTTCTTTGGTAATCTGTTTACTTCCACGATGAGCTTGTTCTATCCAAAACTGGAACTCATCACTTGGTGTAAGAATACCTGAAAAGTGAAATGGAAAAATAAGAAACATCAACTATTATCATGGTCATCATTTTGAAATGTAAAGAAATAATGAAATACTATATTTTGTGTACCAGGAACTAATATATTATTATAAGTCAATTATAACTTCAAAATCTCACAAACAAATAAACTAATAGAAAAAAAGATTAGACTGTTGGTTACCAGAGGTGGGGAATGAGGAGAGGGAGAAGTGGATGCAGCTGCTCAAAAGGTACAAACTACTACCTATAAAATTAAATAAGTATTGAAGATATAATGTACAACATTATAAATGGAAATAGTGCTGCTTTAAGTTATATATGAAAGTTCTAAAGAGAACATATCCTAAGGTTTCTTATCATAAGGGAAACTTCTTGTTTAACTTTATATCTATGACATAATGGATGTTCACTAAACTTACTGTGACAACCATTTCATGCCGCATGCAAGTCAAATTATTGTACTGTATACCCGAAACTTACATAATGCTACATGTCAATTATCCCAATAAAACTAGGAAAAAGAAGGAAACAATTAAAAATGAAAAGCCAGAAAGTAACTGGTTTCATTTGCTGATTTTGCACATTTCTGTATTATTCACAAAGTACAGAAAATGAATTCTACAATTTCTATGAACAAAAATGAAAAACAAAACAACGCCTAAGCAATTAACTAAATGGCAATCAGTACACACTTATCAATAAGTACTTTAAAATGCCTGAATGGATATAAAAACAAACCAATATATATGTTGCCTCCTGGAAACTTGCTTTGGATCTAAAGTCACACTGAGACTGAAAGGGGATGGGAAAAGGTATGCAAAGAAAGTAGAAATCAAGAAAGCAATACTTATGTCAAATGAAAAAAATAAAGACTGGCACAAATGATAAAGAAGGACATTACATAATGATTAGTGATCAATCCAAGAAGATATAACACAATGTAAGTATATATCCAGCCAACATAGGAACGTCTAATACATAAAGCAAATATTAATAGACATAAAGGGAAAACCTAACAATAATAAATTCATAATAGGGAACTTTAACCTCCCACTTACATCAATGGACATATTATTCAGACAGAAAATGAATAAGGAAACAATGGCTTTAAACAACACATTAGACCAAATAAACTTATAGATATATATATATAGGGCATTATACCCACAAGCAGCAAAATATACATTTATTTCAAATATATATGGTACATTCTCTGGGACAAATCCCATGCTAGGCCACAGAAACAAGACTCAGCAAATTTTAAAACTTGAAATCAGATCAAGCATCTTTTCTAACTACAATGCTCTGAGACAAGTAATCAACTAGCAGGAAAAAAATTGCAAAAAAAATCACGAACAAGTAGAGGCTAAACAACATGCTACAAACAAACAATGGATCATAGAAGAAAATTTTTTAAAATACCTGAAGAAAAATGAAAATAAAAACACAACAATCTAAAATCTACATAATACAGCAAAAGCAGTTCTAAGAGGGAAATTTATAGTGATACAGCCTATTCAACAAAACAAGAAAAACCTCAAACAACCTAACTTTATACCTAAAGTAACTAGAAAAAAAGAATAAATAAAACCAAAAGTTAGCAAAAGGAAAGAAGTCATAAAGATCAGAGAAGAAATAAATGAAACAGGAACTAAAAAGTAATAGAAAGATCAATGAAACTAAGACATGGTTCTTTAAAAAAAAATAAACATCATTGATAAACTTTGCCACACTCATCAAGAAAAAAGGAAAGAGGGCCAAAATCAATAAAATCAGAAATGTAAAAGGAACTAACACCACAAAAATTCAGAGTCATCAGATATTATTAAGAACAATTATACACCAATAAAATGGACAACCTAGAAGAAAACAACAAATTCCTAGAAATGTATAGTTTCCCAAGACTGAATCAGGAAGAAATAGAAAAATATGAGAACAACTACCAGTAATGAAACTGAATCAGTAAACAAACAGCTCCCAAGTACTGCAGCCCAGGACTATACGGCTTCACACATCACATGAGTTTGGTGAAATGTACCAAATACGCAGAGAAAAGTTAACACCTATCATTCTCAAATTATCCCAAAAAACTACAGAGGAAGGCATCCTTCCATACTCATTTTCCAGGGCCAGCATCTCCCCAAAATCAAAACCAGACAAAGAATCACAAAAAAAAGGAAAATTAAAGGTCAGTATAACAATAAATATAGGTGCAAAATTCCTCAACAAAACATGAGCATACCAAACTCAACAATACATTTTAAAAGGACCATACACCAGTCAAGTAGGATTTATCCTAGAGATGTGGATGATTCAATATCCAAAAATCAATCAATGTGATACCACATTAACAAACTGAAGAATAAAAATCACAAGCTCACCTCAATAAATACAGAAAAACTTTTGACAAAAGTAAGCACCCACTTATGATTTAAAACTCTCAACAACAAAGTGGGGTATAGAGGGAACATAATCAAGGACATATGTGATAAGCCCACAGCTAACATCATACTCAAGGGTGAAAAGCTGAAAGCATCTCCTCAAATACCAGAAACAAGACAAGGATAGCCACTCTTATCCACTTTTATTCAACACAGTATTGAAAGTCCTAGCTACAGCAATCAGACAAGAAAAAGAAATAAAAGGAATCCAAATTTGAAAGGAAGACACAAAACTGTCACTGTTTGCAGATGATACTATACATAGGAAATCTTCACAATGCCACAAAAAAAAAGTAGATTTCATCAATGAATCTGGTAAAACTGTAAGATACAAAATTAATACAGAAATCCATTGTATTCCTATACACTAACTACCAGAAAGAAAAATTAAGAAAACAATCTCATTTATAATCACACCAAAAAAGAACAAAATACCTGGGAATAAACCTACCTTAAAAGCCTATATGCAGAATAGCATAAGACACTGATTAAAAAAATTGAACAGAAACGGAAAGATATACCATGTTCATGGATTAGAAGAATTAATATTACTATAATGAGCATACTATCCAAGGCAATCTACAGATTCAATTCAATCTCTATCAAAATACCAATGGCATTTTTCACAGAACTAGAAAAAGAGATCCTAAAGATTGTCCAGAAGTACAAAAGACCCCGAATAACCAAAACAATCTTGAGAAAGAAGAACAAAGCTGTAGTTATCATGCTCCCTGATTTCAAATGATACTGCAAAGCTACAATCATCAAAAACAGTATGATACTGACACAAATACAGATACATAGACCAATGGAAAGAACAGCAACCCCAGCAATGAACTCACACTTGTGACAATTAATAGATGACAAAAGAGGAAAGAGTATACAATGAGGAAAAGATAGCCTCTTTGACAAAAGTTGTTGGAAAAACTGCAGCTACATGCAAAAGAATTAACTGACTTTTCTCCACCACCATATACAAATATAAGCTCACAATGCATTAAAGACTTAAATGTATAAGACCTGAAACCATAACTTCTAGAAGAAAACAGAGAGAGTACATTCTTTGTCACTGTTCTTAGTACTATTTGCTTGGATCTGTCTTCTCAGGCACCGTAAACAGAAGCAAAAATAAACATATAGAACTACATAAAACTAAAAAGCTTTTACACAGCAAAGGAAACTATGAACAAAATGGAAAGGCCACCTACAGAATGGGAGAAGATATTTGCAAATGATGTTCCTGATAAGAGGCTGAAAGTGAAAAGTGAAAGTGTTAGTCGCTCAGTCGTGTCCAACTCTTGCAAAACCATGGACTGTAGCCTGGCAGGCTCCTCCATGGAGTTCTCCAGGCAAGAATACTGGAGTGGGTAGCCATTCCCTTCTCCAAGGGATCTTCCTGACCCAGAGACTGAACCCAGGTCTCCTACATTGCAGGCAGATTCTTTATAATCTGAGCCACCAGGGAAGCCCAGTAAGGTGGGGAAGGGGGATTAATATTCATAATATACAAAGAATTCATATAACTCTATATCAAAAAACAACATTGCTTTGTTATTAAAATTTTTTTTAATAGGCATAGGACCTGAATAAAAATTTTTCCAAAGAAAAGAAACAGATGGCCAACAGGCACATGAAAAATGGAAGGGAAAGTAGAGCAGCCATTATGGAAAACAGCATGGAGATTGTTCAAAAAATTAAAACTAGAACTACCATATGATCCAGCAATTACACTTCTGGGCATTTATATGAAAAAAACAAAAACACTAACTAAAAAAGATATATGTTCTCCTATGTTCACTGCAGCATTATTTACAACAGCCCAGATACAGAAGCAACCTACATCGCCATAAACAGATGAACAGAAAAAGATGTAGTACATATATACAATGGAATATTACTTAGTCATAAAAGAGAACAAAATCTTGCCATTTGTGATAACATGTATATGCCTAGATGACATGCTAAGTCAGGCAGGCAGTGAAAGACAAATACTGAATAATCTCACTTATGTATGGAATCTAAGAAACAAAACAAATGAACATTAAAAGAAAAGCAGAGTTATAAAGAGTTGGCGCCACCAGCTCATGGCCAGAGTGAGGCACAATCTATAGGGCCACCATGTGCTTACCAGTGCCCACCCGCCATGCCTGGATTCAACTACAAGTTCCTGGAGAAACCCAAGCTTTGTAACCGTCAGTTACAAAATAAATGAGTCACTGGTATCGAATGTACCCTGTAGGGAATATAGTTAAAAAATATGCACTATCTTTCCATGGTGACATATTATAACCAGACTCATCATAGTGATCATCATAGTGAATTGAATGAAGGTGGTTAAAAGGTACAACTTTCAAAAGATAAATTAGTAGGGATGCAATGTTGTTTTGTTTTGTTCAGTCACTTAGTCATGTCTGACTGTTTGCAAACCCATGGACTATAGTCCTCGGGCTCCTCTGTCCATGAGATTCTCCTGGCAAGAATACGGAAGTGGGTTGCTATTCCATTCTCTGTTCCCAGACCAAGGATAGAACCCATGTCTCCTGCACTGGCAGGCATATTCTATACCAATGAGCCACCAAGGAAGATACAACATGATAAATATTAATTAGCACTGATATGTTATACATAAAAGAGTTAAGATAGCAAGTAAATCCTAAGAGTTCTCATCACAAGAAAAAGATTTTTTCCTGTTCCTTTAATTTTGTATCCATATGAGGTGATGGATATTCACTAAACTTATGTGATAATCATTGTTTGAAGTATTTAAGTCAAATTGTTATACTATACACCTTAAACTTATACACTGTTGTATGTCAATCATATCTCAATAAAACTGGAAGAAAAAAATGAGCAAATTAAAAGTTTTCTTTCAAATCTGCATTTAAGTTTCCTAATGAAATGGACAATCTCTAGTTGCTTAATCACATGCTGGAAATAAATTCACTAATCTTTCTGGTTGTATGAGATTCAGAAAGGATTTAGAAAGGATTTATTCTACTATTCAAGCAAACTATAAAACTAGATCTACTTTTTTTTTTAATCTACTGTTTTAAACCAATGATTTCTGTATGTTATGAGTTTCATCTTAATTGTTCTTAGGAAATAATTTATCTATGGCCACAAAATTATAATCAGCTTCAGAAAAAAATACATTTTAAAATAACAGTCACTGGCTTATTATCTTTGCAAATATACAATTAGTATCAATCTTCATTACTCACAGATTCTGGATTTATGAAGTCACCTACTCATTAACATTTATATGTATCCAAAGTCAATACTCTCAGAACACTCATGGTCATTCGCAGACACACAGAGCTGTGAGAAATTTTAGTTGCCCAACACATATGTTCCCAGCTAAGGCTGAACAAAGCAACACTGCTTGTCTTTTTTCTATCTCCTACTGTAAATAAATGTCTTTTTCGTAGTCTAAGTAGCATCATAGTTTCACATTTTGTGCTTTTTATTGGTGATTTTGCTATTCAAATTGACCCCAACACAGTTAAGAAGTGCTGTCTCCTGTTCCTAGCCCTAGAACACTGTGATGTGCCTTAAAGAGAACATACTTCTGTTAGATAAGCTTCATACAGGCATGAGTCACAGTGCTGCTGCCCATGAGCTCAACGATAATTCATCAACAATATATATCAAATAATGTGTCTAAAAAACACACCTAACATAAGGTTATATGCTGAACAGCTGGTGAAAATGTTATGCCCAGAGGCTCACAGGATCCGAGGCACAATGTTTCAGTATCTGCTAATTTAGTGCTCACAGCAACTTAATAAAACAGAACTACTGAAAACAATGAGAATCAACTATATTATTTCCATAAACTGCACCTTAAAAAAGATTACACTTCCCCCTTCTCCAAATCCATACATAATTCTATACATTTAAAATCAGCTCAAGTTCAGAGAGGACCCAAAGGTGCAAAGAAATATTTGAAAAGTATATTAATTTACTATGTACTAATAAGGCAATGGTTTTGACTTCCTTTGATAAAATTATGGCTAAATACCTCGTGTGTCATCTTCCTTAAATTTCAGTTTTGATAAGTTAGTATCTGATCTTCGTAGAACTATACCCAAACCAGCTTCTAGTTCACTCAAAAGGTTCTGAAGTTTGGGATCAAAGTTTCTGCTCCATTCCTGATCCTAAATAAAATCAGACAACAGCACATGATGATCAGTATCTTGACAAACAAGCTTCCTCAAACCTTGTCAAAAACTAAGTCCAAATATACCTGTTTCACACAAAGCATGGCACTACCTCCATCTCTTAAGAGAGAGATAAAAGTCCTTCCAACAGTTAAAACTTTATAAAGGTCATTTACTATCACAATTTAAGGATGGATATAGATTGCATTTTACATCTTTTTCTAATTTCTCTATTTGTCAACAAAGCTTACATTATATTTTTTAATTAAAAAGAAAAAATAATTTAATTTATAAACTAAAATACTAATATTACCAATAAATAAAATAATAAATATTTATATTTGTGTGTATGAAAGCATTTATCCAAAGACTTAGGCTAAAATCAACAATCATACAAGCTACTTTAATTTACTCACCTTTAATAACATTGGTGCAAATACTTGCCGGACAGCATGGTAAAGGGAATTAATAGGTGATTCTAACATAGATGAAACAAGAATATTATTATGTAGATTTTGATCAGTAATTACTTCGGGTCGCAGCTTGAAAAACACCAGCACTTTATCTTTTGTGTCAGCAAAATCAATCTAAAGTGATAAACAAATGATTTGTAATGTTATTTTCATAAAGTTAATATTTGAATATATTACCCTAAAATGTTGTATCTATAATTTTACCCCTTGGTAAAAGTATACTTTAGAAATAATTATAGTATATCACAACCAATCTGTCTTTGCTCCGTAAGAAAACCTGGGTTTGAAAATTGTATCCCCACTTATAGGTGATTGTATCATAAAGCTACTTTGATAATTGATAAGTGACTATAAACAAAAGCACTACATAAATATTGTTGACATACACTGCTAACTACTCCACTCCAGCCAGATTCACTAAAACTACAAATCAAAGCTGTGTGTCCCAGGCACATACTGGTGAGTAGTGTAATTTTCCACCCTACTCCAGAGACTCTGCCAACAAGGACATATACTACCCTCCGGCGTGCATGCCAAGTCACTTCAGTCATGTCCAACTCTCTGGGACCCTATGAACTGCAACCCGCCAGGCTCCTCCATCCATGGAATTCTCCAGGCAATAACACTGGAGTGGGTTGGCATGCCCTCCTCCAGGGCATCTTCCTGGCCCAGGGATCAAATCCGCATCTCTCACGTCTCCTGCACTAGCAGGCAGGTTCTTTACCACTAATGCAACCTGGGAAGCCCAATTACCCTCTTGCCCAAAACTAAGTTCTATATAAACAGACAACCTAAACCAAAAAAAACAGGTTGTCTATCTCCTAAATTCATCTTTACCGGAACCAATGCTTTTTGCGTAAAGTATTTGAGCATCAAACTCTCTTACTAAATTGTCATAAACCTAGATTATTTAAAATTAGAATTGTCTGAGCTAAGCTGGAATTCACTAACCCAACCATGCTTAAAATAGGCCAGTTCATAGCAACTAGTTCATTAGCTGTAAAGTATAATGCCCAAAAGAAGTTTTTGCATTATACACATATTCACAAAATTGTTCTCACTTCTTTTTCCAGGAAGAGAAGTCTATACCGTAAAAAAAACTTTCAAACAAGTTCACTGCTGTGCATGAAGAAATACACTAAAGATGAGTGAGCTTTTGTGCTACTTTTATCCTAACCATTGTATCGGTTTAGCCACTAGGAAGGAACTGTCATTTCCTTGATGTTACTGCTTTTCTCAAACTCTCATTTTCACACATTAGAGTTCTATGCTAGTACTACCATTTTATTCCCATTACAAGCAAGTGAGAACTGCAGACTGCAGGTAAGTAGTTTGAAAAATTCATTCCTTAGTAATTAAATAGACCATACACTTGAACTTTTCTACTCCCACCTATCTGAAGAAAGAATATTCATAAAATACATATTTTAATATCATACTTTGAGAATAGTAACTATAGTCACTGGCCAAGGTGCTGCGGGGCATCAGGACGGTGAGCTTTGCCTTAACCCAAGTCAGAGTTAAAGGAAAGGGTAAGGTGGTTACAACTGCTCACCCTCCCCTGAGTCAAGAATGAGCGCTCCTCGCCTAATCCTCCAGCTTCCCTACCATCAGCAACTGCTATTTACTCTTAACTGACTATAATCTGATAATTACTAAGGTATAAATTGGGCTTTTTAGGTGGGGCTAGTGTTAAAGAGCCTGACTGCTAATGCAGGAGAAGTAAGAGACGTGATCGATCCCTGGGTCAGGAAGGTCCCCTGGAGAAGGAAATGGCAACCCACTCCAGTATTCTTGCCTGGAGAATCCCATGGACAGAGGAGCCTGGCAGGCTACCATCCATAGTATCGATGGACATGACTGAAGCACTTAGCATGCACGCAAGGTGTTATTTGTCCTTTTTTGAGGTTGCAAAATGTCTCTATCATCTCATGGGATCCATCAGGGATCAGCATACCTCAACCTTCTGCCTGTTTTGTACAGTTCACAAGATCAAAATTATTTCTACATTTTTGGAAAAATCAAAAGAATAATATTTCATGATATGAAATTCAAGCATCAGTGTCCATAAATGAAGCTGAATGCAGTCACATGCAGTCATTCACATTATGTCTATGGTTGCTTTCTCATGGCAATGGCCAAATTGTGACAGAGACCTTACAATCTGCCCAAGCCCAAAATATTTGTTATCTGGCCCATTATAGAAAAAAAAATTTGCCAACTTCTATCCTACAGCATAAACCAGATCACATCTCTCTTGCTTAAGACTACTAACAACTTGGTACAAGGTCCAAATGCTCAGTCTGTATTTTAAACTTCCATCGTTTGGTTATTCGTTAAACTTCGGCAATGACTGTGTAATTTTTTTTTTCCCCAGCCCCCTGAAATCAAGACGAGATCCAGCTCAAGGCTTGGAACTTAACATTTCTTCTGCTTAGAAAACACCTTCCCTAAACTTGTGTGCTGTGCTTGGCGGCTCAGTCCTGTCCAACCCTTTGCAACCCATGGACTACAGCCCTCCAGGCTCCTCTGTCTGTCCACGGGATTCTCCAGGCAAGGATACCAGAGTGGGTTGCCATGCCCTCCTCCAGGGGATCTTCTCAACCCAGGGATTGAACCCAGGTCTCCAGCATTGGGGGCAGATTCTTTATCCTCTGAGCCACCAGAGAAGCCTCTCCCTAAATCTGCCTACAACTAATTCACCATTCAAATCTCATTTCAAAGGGCTCCAATCCAAACAGGCATTCCCTCCTTCCCTATTTTAATGCAGTTCCTCACCCCATCCCAATCACTACTTTAACATTACTCTATTTTTACTGGCAGCACTTATCAATACCCAAAATTATGTTACATTACATATCTGTGTAGATGAAGTGAAGTGAAGTGAAAGTCACTCAATCATGTCCGACTCTTTGCGACCCCATGGACCCACCCATGGAATTCTCCAGGCCAGAATACTGGAGTGGGCAGCCTTTCCCTTCTCCAGGGGTTCTCCCCAACCCAGGGATCAAACCCAGGTCTCTCACATTGCAGGTGGATTCTTTACCAGCTGAGCCACAGGGGAAGTTCCATCTGTGTGGGTGTGTTTAACCTATTTTTGTCCATTCAAATGTTACTGACACACATCATGCCTTTATCCCTAGCACCTAGGACAATGCCAGACCATACTGGGTGAATTAATATTTGTTAATTTGTTAAATCATGCTGACTCTCAGACATCTAAAGTACAACTTAAGATATAGGAAAACATTTTCAAATATGACTAAGTATCTGTAGTGTGATGTATGTCTGTATATAAAATACACTGTTGGGCTCTACTAACTTAAGTATTAAAGTAAAAGTTATAGATTCAATTTTCATTACCCAACCCAAGATATATTTTTACAAATCCAAACCCCTCATCTTGTTTTCCCATTACACTCTATCTAAACTTTCAAATCCTAAAGAAAATCAGTCCTGAATATTCATTGGAAGGACTGATGCTGAAGCTGAAACTCCAATACTTTGGCCACCTGATGCGAAGAACTGATTCACTGGAAAAGACCCTGATGCTGGGAAAGATTGAGGGCAGGAGGAGAAGGGAACAACAGAGGATGAGTTGGTTAGATGGCATCACCGACTGGATGGACCTGAGTTTGAGCAGGCTCCAGGAGCTGGGGGTGGACAAGCAAGCCTGGCGTGCTTCAGTCCATGGGGTCACAAATAGTCAGACAACACTGAGTGACTGAAATGAATTGAAACTTTCAGAGGCATTTACAGCAGTGTGCTTGATTTTATCATTTGTATATGACTATATACAATGACATGAGTATATGTCATTCTAGGTCATCCAGAGTGAGGCTCCAGAAGGCAGAAGCAGGGGGTCCTATTTTAACTTATATAATACTAACCTATCAGAGCAGGCCTCCTGGTGGCTCAGACAGTAAAGAATCTGCCTGCAATGCAAGGGGTTTGATCCCTGGGTTGGGAAGATCCCCTGGAGAAGGGAATGGCAGCCCATTCCAGTATTCTTGCCTGGAGAATTCCATGCAAAAAGAGGCGGGCAGACTACAGTTGTCAACTATGATTATCCATGCTTCTTACATCTTTGTAAACTTACTAAACCAAGGAAAGTGCCTTATATATATTGAGTTCGAAATACAGTGATTAAATAGAATTGAGTCAAATCCAAGACTAAAGATTCATAACAGGGTGAATAATCCAATCATCCTACAAAAATGCAGTCAATGTTTGCTGTGTATCAAATACTCTGCTAGACCGGGGGATATGGAAGAACACCAGAGGAAGAGGTTTAAAAATATGACTATGATCTGTTAACCTTCCTCCATTTACTGAGCCCCTTTAACATGTGAGACAATTTTTTCTGTATGTTACTCTGAGTGCATGTGTGTGTATCTCCTGGCTGCAGGCGCACCCATTTCTTAAACAATCCTGCCAATAGAAGCAGCAATGAAATAAATACTAATAAGTCAATACATCACAAGTTGTACAACAAAAAAGAATTTAAACTACCTTATCATTTCGTAAAAGATTTTAATTCCTAACTATTCTTTCCCTCGAGTAAATTTAAACTCAGAATACAAAAAAAAAAAAGATACACTAGAATTTGCCCCCAAAGAACCTCAAAAGGGAGAAAGAAAAAAAAAAGTTTAAATAAATATGATAAATTTCGTGGTTTTAGTTATAACGTAAATGTAGTATTAAAAAAAAAAAACCTAGAAAGACTCTAATTGTAATTGTTCTCTGCCGGTGAGCGGACTAGGAGCTTCCTTCGGCCAGGCAGGATGCAAGCTTGGAAACCAAGTGAAGCGTGAGGCCCGCGCAGCTCGTCCGGAAGGGACAGCCTCGGGCCCTGGAGGACGACCCAAGCCAGGAGGCTCCCAGGCACCCGGCATCCGTCCGGCTGAGCCGGGACGGAAAGGCAGGCCGGGGCGGGGTGCAGGCAGGCATACCACGTTGGAGAAGGCGATGCCGGCGTCGGATCGCTGCACTCTGAGGAGCATCTGGTTCCCGTCGTCCAAAAAGTTGTTGATTTCGCGGCCGTTGCCCAGCAGCGCGTGGTCCCAGGATTCCGACACCAGCCCGAAGTAGTTCCGAGTAGTGGCGACAATGAAGAGCTTCCGCACGTCCCCGGGCCCGCCGGCCATGACTCCGGAGAGGAGGACCGGGGAGGGCGGGCGGCAAGAGCGAACGACGGAGAAAGCGGGAGGGAGGAACGCGAAAGGAGGCGCAGACTGCCCCAGCCGCGAGCTCGCCCGTGGCCTGCTGGGCTTCGCGGTTGCCAGGGGCAGTCGCTATGGCGACGGCGCACAAGCTCGCGCGAGGCGGTGTTACCGCCTCGGGCACGCGCACGCCCAGCTCTCGGGCCGATCTACCATCTCGGCGCTCCTTAGCTGCTCGCCGCCATCATCGATTGCAGGGGATTCTGGCAAGTGTGGGTTAGGTGGCGAAGTCCTCCTTTAGCGCTTTCTAGAGACTTCTTATGACGCATTGTTAGGAGATATGCAGCTAGTCTTCAAGTGAAACAGGATGGCGTGGATTTAGGAAGGCTAAAGGAGTTCTAGTGCGCCCTTTTCTCCTGCACTCATTAGCAAACCATTCTGTCAGCGTCAAGTTCCACATCTGTAAACTGGGGGAATACTATCTAGGTTGTAGTGAGGATTTTAAGAGATTATTATTTAAGCATCGTTTTTTAAAGAGAAAATCATTTTTTTTAAAGGTCAGGTAAAGAATAGGAGTTCATTACAACGTTAATTTATTTCTGCTCATTTCTATGCTAATTTCCCACCATTAATTTTGTTATCCTATTATTAATTTCAGAAAAATTTAACCAGTTTTTTCATCAGAATCATCATCGGAACACAGAGCCATATTTGTAAAATAACCAAAACAGCCTATAATACTTGTTAATTTGTTTTATAACAAGCGCAAGGAAATACTGAAGAAATACAGAAGTGAAATTGGACTTCATTTTCTACTCCGTGGCATCACTACAAACTACTAAACTGCCATTTATCTCAATATTCATCTAAGACTCTGAATTCAATACTTATCTGTTAAAGATGTTTACCACATGCTCCTATATGCCTAGTAAGGATCTAAGCCCTGGAGGCCACAGTCTCTGCCCTAAGGGTTTTTGGTGTACTCAGTCATCTCAGCCCTGATTTGAGCCATTACCCAGGGAAAAGGACACTAATTTTTTATTTGTACCCAATAATCACAACTGTATCCTTTTAAAATTAGAAAGAAGGTCATTTTATCTACTGAGCATCTTGATTGAGCTCTGGGAATGGAAACTAAAGAAAGCTGAAGTTCTTTAAATTATAAAAGGAAATGAGCTCAGATTCTTACAAAACAGTTTGAAAAGTGGGAGAGGAGTCAGTGAGGTAGAATGCTGGCGACTCCAAATAGGAACCCGCAGTGACTGGGTAGCCAAAAAGGCCTTTGAAACAAAAATGGCTAATATGGATACAGAAATTGTTGCTCTGAGATGGGCATAATGACCCTTCCCAAGATCTTAAGGAAAGCTTCCATAATTCACAAATGCTTAGTCTGGATGAGTTATTTCGGTGGAAATGTATAAAATGTCTGTATTAGGTATCCTTGGCAATGTGAACAAAAATGAATGAAAAGGCAATACATGTAGGGACATGAGTTTAGAAAGCTGTTGAGATCATGAGAATCTCATCCTCCCAGAAATATTTAAAATCTTGATGGGCTTTGGACTTCCGCAAGATATGAAATTTGAGTATTTCAATCCATTTTAACCCAGATGTCAAAAAAAAACAAAAAACGTATTAACCTAGATTTCCAGCTGACATGTAAACCCAATGAGGGTAGGGATGTTGTGTATCTTGTTCACAGCTGTTTACCCAGACTTAGGCCTAGAGTGGAAAATAAGACAATGTCCCTGGACTCATGAAGCTTGAATAAAGAATCTCACAGATAGTAAGTTACAGAATGAAGATTTATGCCGAATTATATTGACTCAGTCTCCAGACACTCTAACACAGTGGTAGACAGCAGGTTAGCCGCTAACATCATGCCTCCCCTTTCACAGCTAAGAAGTGTTTACCATCCAGGTGTGGCCATTACCTAATTCTCACAAATGAAATGTAGGCAGAATTAACCTGTGCCACTTCCAAGGCGAAGTTTCAAAGAAGTAACTATACCTTTACCATTTGCCAGCTGGCTAGAGCTAACAGAGCAATGAGAAATGGCTGAACCATGAAAAAGAACCAGAGCTCCTGAGTCAGTGTGGAGTAGAGCCAGCAATTGTTAAGCAAGGAATAATCTTTATTGTGTTTGAACTATTTTGTATTATGTAGTGTGGGCCTATTTTTTAATAGGCAATTTAGGCCACACTAACTGAAGAGTGGGGCTTCCCAGGTGCAGCTAATGGTAAAGAATCTGGCTGCCAATGCAGAAGGAATAAGAGATAATCCCTGGGTTGGGAAGATCCCCTGGAGGAGGGCAAGGCAACTCACTACAGTATTCTCGCCTGGAGAATCCCATGGACTGAGGGCTACAGTCCAGGGTTGCAAAGAGTCAGACAAGACTAAAGCGACTTAGCGCGTGTGCATACACACACACACACACACACACACACACACACACACACACACACACACAACCAAAGAGTAATTGATATCAGCCATAGGGTGCTGTTTAAAAAAAAGTTAGTATGGAGCATTGATTTAGAAGTTAGCCAGCAGGTGACATTCAAACAGACAATGTGAGCCAGAGGTCAGGGGCCAAATCTTTCTGAAACAAGGATTCCAATTTTTTTAAGTATTTGCATTTCTCAAACCTGTTGGTCTCAGGACTTCTTTATACATTAAAAATTTATTGAGACCTTTAGAAAAAATTTGTTTCTGTGCATTATTTCTATAAAAATTTACTATAGTAGTCATTTAAAGTGAGACCGATTCTAAAATAAGTATTTATTCATCCAATTAAAACTAAGAAGCGGGACTTTCCTGGTGGTCCAGTGGTTAAGAATTCACCTTGCAACGCAGGGGACACAGATTCAGTCCCTGGTCAGGGAATGAATTTCCCACGTGCCCTCGGGCACCCAGCTCAGACAGGGCAGCTACTGAAGCTAAGTGCTCTGGAGCCTGAAAGCCAAGCCAGAGAGAAGCCCTCAGATCTCAACAAAAGAGCTCGCGTGCTGCAACTAGGATCTGATGCACCTAAATAAATATTTTTAAATATAAAAGTAGTAAGTTAACATGACTTGTTAACATAACTAACATATGTTAATGAAAATAATTATAATTCCCAATATAAAAATAAATTTGATCAGAAGAGTGGTATTGTTTTACATTTCCGCAAATTTCTTTAGTGTATGCCTTAGTAAGAGGCAGTTATTTAATAGATTTTCTAACTACTACTGCATCCATCCCTTGCAATATGTTGTTTTGGTTGAAGTATGTGGAGAAAACTACAGATATGTAGTTAGAAAACAGAAATATGTGTGGCTGGAAAACAGAAAGAACTTTATAGTCTTTTCAGATAGCTGTGAATAATCTTCTGTGTTACTAAACCAAAATTCCACAAATGGTAGTTTCTTTGCATGTGTGTGCGCGTGCTTATTTTGGCTATGCTGCATGGCCTGTAGAACCTTAATTGCCACACCAGAGGTAACGCCTACGCCCCCAGCAGTGGGAGCACAGAGTCTTTATGACGGGACCACCAGAGAATTCCTCACAAACAGCAGTTTCTTGAAGGACAGTTGCAATTTGGAATCTGAAACCATATCAATCAACATGGTTGATTTCATACTCAGTTACATTAAAACCCATTGGTTATCTTGTACTCTGAATGAATATTTTGCCTGTACATAATTTTGTAACTTCATATATTGGTCATTTGGAAAACATTTGATCTATGTAGATCTTCCAAATGTTGATACATTTCATTATACAATATTATAAAATCACATTCATTAATAAACCACTGATACCATAAGAAAAAGTCTGTCTACGGAGAGGTTGTCAAGCTTGCAGTAGTACAGAATTTAAGTTTTCCAAAATTCTAATTTTTGAATGAAAGCCTGAATTTTATCATTACCAACAAATATTGTTCATTTTTTCCTTGAAATGATAGACTTATTTCAATCCTTTTTGCGGAAAAATATGTCTACCAAATACCCAAGTCTTGATAGTAATAGTTTGTCATTCGTTTTTGAGGAAAAATATGTCTACCAAATACCCAAGTCTTGATAGTAATAGTTTGTCATTCGTTTTTGAGGAAAAATATGTCTACCAAATACCCAAGTCTTGATAGTAATAGTTTGTCATTCGTTTTTGAGGAAAAATATGTCTACCAAATACCCAAGTCTTGATAGTAATAGTTTGTCATCTATTCAAGTAAAAATTGTCTTCAGTGATAAAAGCTGCTAGTTTTGATCAAAACTCAGACAGTCACACAAGTTACTGTTTGCTTGTTTGTTTGTTTCCCTTTTCCTTAAGGCAAATACTGTAGTTCAGTATTCAGCATAAGTGCTTTTGGTGTTTCATCCATCAGAACATTAAACTGACTTGAACTCAAGATTTGAGATCTGATTAAATTATTTACCTATTGAAGACATTCTTAAATGAAACTGGTTATTTTTTCCTTTGAGTACAAGGAGAAGAACATTTTAGTGTCCCAGCCTTGATTTGTGCAAAGGTGCCAGCAGTGTAGCTACACAGGGTTAGTTTTCCAGGGCTACATCACAAATTGCTGCAAACTCAGTGGCCTAAAAAAATCCTCCTTTATTAGTGTTCAGTCCTGTCCATTAGTAGTCTGGGAACTGCATCTCAGCCTCTATTAATAGTATCACAAAACTGAGTTCAAAACGTTGGCCAGGCTGAGTTCTAATCTGGACTTTAGGGTCCTTTTCCAAGCTCATTTTGTTGTTGTTCAGTTGCTAAATTGCATCCAACTCTTTTCAACCCCATGGATTGCAGTATGCCAGGCTCCTCTGTCCTCCACTATCTCGTGGAGTTTGCTCAAACTCACGCCTGATGAGTCAGTGATGCTATCTAACGATCTCATCCTCTGCTGCCCCTTTCTCCTTTTGCCTTCAATCTTTCCCAGCATCAGGGTCTTTTCAAATCAAGTGGCCAAAGTATTGGAGCTTAAGCTTCAACATCAGTACTTCCAATGAATATTCAGCGTTTATTCCCTTTAGGATGGACTGGTTTGATTTCCTTGTAGTCCAGGGGACTGTCAGGAGTCTTCTCCACCACCACAGCTTGAAAGCACCAGTTCTTCAGCACTCAGCCTTCTTATATTCATATCCATACAAGCTCATATAGCTGAGACAAATTCCTTATAGCTGCAAGACCAAGGTCCCCAATTTTTGCCAACCATAAGCTGAAGGTACCTCCAGCAACTGGAGGCTACCACATTCTTTACCTTCATCGTCAAAGCCAAGGATGGAGAACTTTCTCACATAACAAATCTTTCTTGTGCTTCAGTTCTTTAAGGGCCCCATTCCTTTCAAGTGTTTGCCTAGCCCAGACGATAATCTCCTTTATTAACTCAAAGTCAGCTGAAGCATGGAAGTGATAGCCCACCATATTCACTGTTTTGCCTACATTCAAGGTTAGAAGGTAATACAAGTTTTGCCCACCAGGGAGTGGAAACCTTGGGGCTGGTTTAGAATTCTGCCCACCATTACTTTTACACCATCAAATGTCAAGCACAATGAAAGAGACACAAAACGTCTATTATTATGGAAATAGTTTGACATTAGAGACCCCTGAAAATATTTCAAGTTTCCAAAGGGGATCATTTGTTCTAGACAGTCTCTACATTATCTATATCTATTTAAGAAAATGAATGTAAGAAAAAGCTTTTTATGTCTTATCCATTATGGTTGACAAATATTGGCAAATTATATTAAAAAAAATGCCATAGGATTGTTACAATATCAATTTTATATTAAAGTATAATAATCATCTAGTTACTATCCTTGGACAATGTTGGGAGAGCTGTACACAAAAGGATGTAATTTCAGAACCTCTTCTTCAGACTTAGAGAATCTGAAACTTACTCTGAGTCATAATTATTTACAGATTTCAATCACCAGCACAATGAAATGTACATTCTCATATGACATTTAATGTTCAACTCAAATACTTAAATATATTTACTTCTGTACATTTTTATGTGTCCCCATGGAATAATAGGAATTCTATTTCTTCAAATTCTGTTCCTAAGTCAGAAAAGAGTCACTAACCATTATCCCGGAGTCTAGTAAGCAGTCGATGTAGTCATTTGTGTTGAAAATATAGGGGGTGAGAGGAAGGAGCCCTGTGAGTAAAGGAGTTAGTATTTATTGGGTCATACATATAACTGAAGTTTACTCTTTCATCTGCACTTCTGTCTACCTCCACTCCCCCAATGAATCCTGGGCATGGTGGGGGAATAGGAAGAAATGTGATAATGTGGAGTTGATTTTTCCCAGTCTCCACTAACAAAAACAATCAAAAGCTGGCATCTGGAGAACAAAGTCAAAGTTTGGAACTCCTTGCAGATAATACTTTTGGATTTCACTATGAGAAAATGCAAACACTGTGATTAAATAATTTAGATAGTTTGAGTCTTCTATCAGATGTTAAATACTATTTATTTGAATGCTAGTGCTTCATTACATATTAAAAATTAAATGTGAAAGTTAATTGTAAACTTTGTGGTAACTTTTTGCTCTACCTCTTGAACTTTGTTATAAACTACCTTCTATAATTGTTCTCTTGAATAGTCACAATTGTTTTAATTGACAATATATCTTATTGGTATTGAAGAGAAAGAAAACTTGTGGCTCTAAAAATTTATCTGAGATCAGTTCTAATAACTATCATACATTCTAACATCTTTCAAATTAAGAAAAAAAAAATATCGCTTGGACTAAGCAAAATAAACTATGCCTTCTTTTTCCTCTGCCATAGTAACCAATAATGTTCTAGATATTTGATGACATTTATGACTTTTGATGGATATGTCAAATCTGGATAGATTTATTCTAATGACAAAGAACAGGGTCCCCAGCTGACCCTTGACCAACTCAAGAGAGCAAGCGAACACATTTTGTTGTTTTAAACAACTGAGTTATTGACTTCTTTGTCGCTCTGTGCTAAGCTAACTCATCCAGACTGCAGATAGGGTATGCAATCACCCACCCCATAGTCACACACCCAGACCAGTTTAATTTACATAGCCTACTTTGCCCTGTAGGTATGTGAGCTTGTAAAGCTGTTTTACAGAATACTGTCTTAATGAAGCCTGTTGCATATATATCAAATTATGTGGTAATAACTTGTCTAATAAATATGGGGCTTTTAATTTTGCCTTTCAGTGTAATGAGGTATGCTAGTGAAAAATACTGTTTTACTCTTCTTAGTATAAAAAACTTTTAAAATGCATTCATAGGTAATCTGTTCCTCTATAATTGTTGTAGGAAAGAGGACCCCTTCCAGAGGACAAGACTAAGTTCTTATCTAACACTTAGAAACGAAATGTGAAGACACACGTACTGACAAAGCAAAAGACTGTTGGGCAGGGGCACCTTGGCAGAGAGCAAGTGAGGTGAGGGAGCCCAGGAGAGAAGCTCCGCGTGTGGCCTACAGTCTCAGGTTTCACGGTAATGAGGTTAGCTTTCCAGGCTGTCTTTGGCCAATCATCTTGCTTGTTGCCAAAGCTGATCTGGCTCAGGGTCTTTCCTAGTGACAGGCACGTCTCTTAACCAGGATGGATTCCACTGTGAGGACTTCTGGGAGGCTGATGGGGCTGGCATCTCCTACCTCCTCCTTTGTGCACCTCCTGAATTCTTTCAAGCTATTTTCATAAGACATCCCTGATTTAGCAACTGAACAACAATTCTAGACTGATATCTCCTCCTTCCTTTCAGCCCCTCACAAATTCTCCTGGTTAGTTTTTGATGTTGGTACCACATTCTTTATCTGAACCTCCTGTTGTGAGAAAGCTCAGGCAAGAAGTTATCATCATATCTGGCTAAGGTGGACATTTTCGGTCAACAGTTCCTTAACATGATACTGATTTTTGTTTTAGATGCTTTAATGCTTACTGTGTGCATGATCTAGCTTAAAAGGAAACAGTCTTACTCAGATTTGCAGCTGAATGCCCTTTAATGTTATTTTTAAATTATGCATAACCACTGCTGTAAAGCACTAAAGGGAAAGGGAAGTTTTATACCATGGTAACTGTTAATTAAAAATGTTCACATAAACTATTATTTTGAGTCTTTTATTTTCCATTGCTATTTCCGTTTTTATTTACATAAAATGATTGTTAAATAACATGCAATTAAGTCAGAACTTTCTGCTTCAGAGCCTAGCATCTTTTTAAAAAATAAGTTCTATGATAGAATAACCCTCTAACATCACAGCTTTTTGCTTTAAGAATAGAACATCGAAACACCAGCAGCATCAATTTACTCAGCAAGGTGGCTTAGGATAAATTTAAAGAAAAGAAAGTGAAAATGTTAGTCACTCAGTTGTGTCCAACTCTTTGCAACCCATAGACTGTAGCCCACCAGTCTGTCCATAGGATTTCCCAGGCAAGAATTCTGTAGTGGGTTGCCATTTCCTTCTCCAGGGGATCTTCCTGACACAGGGATTGAACCCAGGTCTCCCGCATTGCAGGTAGATTCTTTACTGTCTGAGCCATGAGGTAGATAAGGTAGGAGGTCCCTGGAGAAAGAGAACCAGACCTGGCTTTCCTTACAGAAGAACTCATTTTGCTCTAAGTCATTTTGTCATCTAAGCCTGGCCACAATGCTTGCCTGTGAACATGTCACATAATTAATGGTATTAAGGGAAGGAACGCAGAAAGTAAGACACAATAGTCAAGACACCATAATGCAGGCTTGAGCAGGGTCCTGGTTCCTCAAGGGATACAAATAATATAGCTTTGAGTTCTGCAGAAGCTAAGGCCAGTAGTGAGGTGGAGGATGGAAGGATGATGTTGACCTTCCAGACTTCAGTCAATTAAAGCTTGTCTGTCAACCTCTGCCCCAATTCAAAGCTGAATTTTCCTCCACTAAAGCCCCCTCATGAGTATGCATGTACCCTTCGCTTAAAACTTCCTTGAATTTTGCTGTTAGCAAAAAGATCCCCAGTGTTCTCCTTACTTGCTGCAAGTAATATATCTTTTTTTTCTCCTGATCTTTGGTTTGGTTTTATCTAATGGCTCACACTCACCAAGAGGTGAGTCCAGTTTTTGGGTGATAGTAGCAATTCCCAATTTTTCAAGCATACTTTGACACCTTTAATCACTAAAGATATCTAAAAATGTAAAGTTTGAAATTTTACACCACTGTGAAATATATTCACTGAAATGAGAAGGAAGGTGGCAGGGCACAATCTTTAAAGAACGGCATAGCCTTTGAGGATATCATAAAAACTGGTTAGAACCAACTAGGTCCAAGATGGTGGAAGATTTGACCTCCAGCTGACCTCAAGCTTCATTATATGCTCATTGTAATACAAGTGACACATGTAATACTAATGACACAGCACACTAAATGATACACCCAGCCATGACATATTTCCAAGGCCAGACATAAAAAGCCAGAAAATGGGAAGTGGCCCCAATCCTGGAAATCCCCACCCTTTCTCCAAAATAGTTGGAATAATCTTCCCACTTATTAGCCTATGAAATTAACCAACCCATCAAAACTAACCACCGCATATTTCAGGGCCACTCTCAAGCCTTTTGAGATGGACTGTATTCTGTCTATGAAATGTGTATCTCTCTAAATACATCTACTTCCTACCTATCATTTTGCCTCTCACTGAATTCCTTCTGTGTTGAGCCTCATTAAGCTTCATTAATCTAAGATTCATTAAGTCCTGAGACCAGGTGTGCAATTTCAATAAAAAGACAGTGGGTTCAAGTCTCAATTTGAGATATGTAGTTTCCACATTAATGAAGTTATTCCTAGTACATATCTAGGTTTCTTGTCAGGAATTTAGATTTGCATGACATGCACAGTTCTTTCCAACAGGGTGAGATGTGGCTCTTCCCAGTCCCAAAACCTATAAACCAAAAAGGTAAGACAGCAGGGCTTCCTGTTGGGGAAACTCTAGGAGCTTGATGATATTTTAAAGCTCAAAGTCTTTCTTAGTCCAGGCACACAGTTTCTTTAACAACACATTTCCTCTAAACGTAGTAGACTTTCAAACATATTTACTTTTATTTCCATATTCTCAATTCCACTTCCGAGTTTTTTCTTATACATGTATAATTCTCAAGAATAATTTCTTTCTTTGTTTCCTCATACACATCATCTCTTCTCTCAACTTAATTAGAGATGGCTATCTTGAGACTGTAAAGGCTGTGTCAAAGACTGTAAAGTCAGTAAAATCATAAATGAAAAACAGATAATGTTTAATTTTTTCCCCTTGAAAATATGCTCTTGAAACTTCATGATGGTAAAAAAATAAAATAAAACACAACTGAAAGTCAACATTTTTAATTTTTATGAGCCATATATTGTCCTTAGAAATAAGAAGGCCCTTTCAAATCAAAAGTCCAGGTCTGTAACAAGCAAAATATAAAGTTTATGCTGTAATGATTGGCTTGAGAGGGATTCAAGAGATGAATAGGGCTCAATCTTGGAGGAGGTCTCTGAGAGGCTAGAGATGAGAGAGGAATCCAGAGAGGAACCGACTCAGCATTAAGAGACACCAACACTGTCAGCGCCAGTGAGCAGAGCAGTGTGGGGCCCAGGTAACGTCTGAGACTACTGCAGATTGTGTATGCCTTTCTAGGAATTGCTGCCTCCACTGACTTTGCTACACAGTCATGTCAACTCATCTGCTCTGTGCTGAGTTGTGAAGGCTGTCAGTAACTACCCATTTGTTGCCTACGGATTTTCCAAAGAAGTGATACCTAATCAAAGCCGAAGAATTTGCTAAGTCCTGTTCAAACTGCCCTGTGTAGACAACCCTATTTTTGATGGCTGAGAACATGGTTAATATCCTGTTAACTATACACAGGTTGATATTCAAAATGGTGATATGGATAGGGAAGGGAAAGTGCCACTACCAGAATTTGGGTGGAGGAGGAAAATGGATCAACTCACTACTTTCACAAGCTTTCTTCTTTGAAATCCCTCCCTTGAAGTCTGTGGACTACCTTTATTTATTTATTAAAAATATGCTTTCTAGACTAGTAAAACTTGATTTATTGTTGGGTGTGCCCTAAGGACTTCAGCTGATACGTAATTATGTACCACTTAGTAGTTCTGGTACAACCTTCATTTTTTTTATTTTTTAATTTTTTTTTTATTATAGATTGCTTCCCTACAGGGATGAAACCTGCACCCCTTGCAATGAAAGCATGGAAACTTAGCCACTAGACCACCAGGAATGTCTCTTACTTTTTCAACAATACAATGCTGTGATGTCTAGATAAAGTATATAGTATTGTTTTATTACACAGATGGCAAAACTGAATAACAACTCAACTAAATGTATTATCCAAGGTTGCAATGTTTAAAAAGGCAAATACATCAGTTTAATGGTGGTTCTCATTTTAAGAAAACATTTCCAAACCATCCCTAATATATGTCAACTTTCCAAAATATCGTTTGGAAAGTATATAGTGTAACAAAAACACAGCATCCATCTATGCTTAAGACTGAAAATGCGTATAAGAACATACCTAAACACAAGCTGCCTGCGCTCACTTGTGTTTTTCTCTGCCACTCATCCAAAACCATAGGTTCACTATGTTTTCCTTTCCCTCTGTCATCATAAGAAGGAATTTTCCAGATAGTGGCTACTCTCGCAGTCTGAGCCCTGGAGTGGATGAGAGCCTCTGTCAGGCTGTAATTGATCTGCTCAGGCACACTGCTTTTAATGGCATTCTTGATGGTTCAGTGGGTAAATTACCTGCCTGCGATGCAGGAGATATAGGAAACTCAGGTTTGATCCCTGGACTGTCAACATTCCCGTGGAGAAGGAAATGGCAACCCACTCCAGTATTCTTGCCTAGAGAATTCCAGGGACAGAGAAGCCTAGCAGGCTACCATCCATGGGGTCACAATGAGTCAGACATGACCGAGTGAGCCCCGAACAGCACACAGCACACTGCTTTAGGATCTAAGGGATACGGCACGTGCTACGTAGTTCTGCACTGTGGGGCCTCTTGAAAACACCAAAGTTCTCCTGGGCTTTACTGAAGCTCCAAACCAGGAAGTCCTATTTTATCATCCAATATCTACTGTTTTCTTTTTCATTTTTTTTCTTATTGGAATATAGTTGATTTACAATGTCATGATAGTTTCAGGTGTATAGCAAAGGAAACCATTTATGCATAAAAACATATCCATGCGTTTTTAGATTCTTTTCCCATATAGTCCATTACAAAGTACTGAGTAGAATTCCCTGTGCTAACGGTAGGTCATTATTAGTTATCTATTTTATACATGGTAGTGTGTGTATGAGAACCTCAAACTCCCAATTTATCTCTCTCGCTCTTACCCCCTGGTAACCATAGGCTTGTTTTCTACATCTATAATTCTATTTCTGTTTTGTAGATAAGTTCATTTGTAGCCCTTTCTTAGATTCCACACATAGGTAATATCCTATAATATTTGCCATTCTCTGTCTGACTTACTTCACTCAGTATGACGATCTCTCAGTATGAATCAGTGAGTTCATCCATGTTGCTGCAAAGTCATTATTTCTTTCTTTTTTATGGCTGAGTAATGTTCCATATGTACCACATCTTGATCCATTCCTCTGTTGATGGACATTTAGGTTGCTTCCATGTTCTGGCTATTGTAAATAGTGCTGCATTAATATTGGTGTGCATCTATTTTTTTGAACTATGAGAAGGTCAGTTTTCATTCCAGTCCCAAAGAAAAGCAATGCAAAAGAATGCTCAAACTACCACACGATTGCACTCATCTCACACGCTGGTAAAGTAATGCTCAAAAATCTCCAGCCCAGGCTTCAGCAATATGTGAAACGTGAACTTCCAGATGTTCAAGCTGGTTTTAGAAAAGGGCGGAGGAACCAGAGATCAAATTGTCAACATCCGCTGGATCATCAAAAAAGCAAGAGAGTTCCAGAAAAATATCTATTTCTGCTTTATTGACTATGCCAAAGCCTTTGACAGTGTGGATCACAATAAACTGTGGGAAATTCTGAAAGAGATGGGAATACCAGACCACCTGACCTGCCTCTTGAGAAACCTATATGCAGGTCAGGAAGCAACAGTTAGAACTGGGCATGGAACAACAGACTGGTTCCAAATAGGAAAAGGAGTATGTCAAGGCTATATATTGTCACCTTGCTTATTTAACTTATATGCAGAGTACATCATGAGAAACGCTGGGCTGGAAGAAGCACAAGCTGGAATTAAGATTTCTGGGAGAAATATCAATAACCTCAGATATGCAGATAACAGTACCCTTATGGCAGAAAGTGAAGAGGAACTAAAAAGCCTCTTGATGAAAGTGAAAGAGGAGAGTGAAAAAGTTGGCTTAAAGCTCAACATTCAGAAAACTAAGATCATGGCATCTGGTCCCATCACTTCATGAGAAATAGATGGGGAAATAGTGGAAACAGTGTCAGACTTTATTTTTCTGGGCCCCAAAATCACTGCAGATGGTGATTGCAGCCATGAAATTAAAAGATGCTTACTCCTTGGAAGAAAAGTTATGACCAAACCTAGACAGCATATTAAAAAGCAGAGACATTACTTTGCCAACAAAGGTCCGTCTAGTCAAGGCTATGGTTTTTCCAGTGATCATGTATGGATGTGAGAGTTGGATTGTGAACAAAGCTGAGTGCCGAAGAATCAATGCTTTTGAAGTGTGGTGTTGGAGAAGACTCTTGAGAGTCCCTTGGTCTGCAAGGAGATCCAACCAGTCCATCCTAAAGGAGATCAGTCCTGGATGTTCATTGGAAGGACGGATGTTGAAGCTGAAACTCCAATACTTTGGCCACCTCATGTGAAGAGCTGACTCATTGGAAAAGACCCTGATGCTGGGAGGGATTGGGGGCAGGAGAAGGGGACAACAGAGGATGAGATGGCTGGATGGCATCACTGACTCGATGGACATGAGTTTGGGTAAACTCTGAGAGTTGGTGATGGACAGGGAGGCCTGGTGTGCTGCGATTCATGGGGTCGCAAAGAGTTGGACACGACTGAGCAACTGAACTGAACTGAACTGATGGTTTTCTCTGGATATATGACCAGGAGTGGGATTGCAGGGTCAGCTGGCAGCTCTATTTTTAGGTTTTTAAAGGAACATCCATACTGTTTTCCATAGTGACTGCACCAATTTATATTTCCACCAATAGTGTCCTTTTTTCCATACCCTCTCCAGTATTTATTGTTTGTAGATTTTTTTTAATAATGGCCTTTCTGACTGGTGTGAAGTGGTACCTCATTGTAGCTTTTATTTGCACTTTTATAACAATTTGAGCATCCTTTCATGTTTGTTGGCCATCTGTATGTCTTTGGAGAAATGTCAGGTTTTTAAATCTTCCACTCATAGTTCTATTGGATTGTTTGTTTTTTATGTTTAGCTGCATAAGCTGCTTTCAGATTTTGGAGATTAATTCCATGTTGCTTGCTTCATTTGCAAATATTTTCTCCCGTTCTGAGGTTTGTATTTTCATTTTGTTTTGGTTTTCTTTAATGTGTAAAAAGTGTTAAGTTTAATTAGGTCCCATTTGCTAATTTTTTTTTTTTAATTTTCATTACTCTAGGTGGTGGATCAAAAAAGATATCTTGTTGTGATTTATGTCAAAGAGTATTCTGCCTATGATTTCCCCTAAGAGTTTTGTAATATCCATTCTTACATTTAGGTCTTTAATCCATTTTTAGTTTATTTCTGTGTATGGCGTGAGGGAGCACTCTAATTTCATTCATGTAAGTGTAGAAGTTCAGTTTTTCCAATAAGTACTACTTACTGAAGAGACTATGTTTTCTCCATTGTATATCCTTGCCTCCTTCATCCTAAACTCAGTGACTGTGGGTGCTTGGGTTTGTCTCTGAACTTTCTATCCCATCCAGTTGATCTATATTTCTGTGTTTGTGCTAGCACCATACTGTTCTTTTGTTTTTGTTTTTTTAGCTATGAAGCATGTGGGATCTTAGTTTCCCATGGGTGGCATGGGGTCAATTCATGCCACCTGCAGTGGAAGCATGGAGCCCTAACCACTGGACCACCAAGGAAGCCCCAGTACCATACTGTTTTTATGACTATAGTTTTATGGTATAGTCTGAAGTCAGGGAGCTTGATTCTTCCAGCTCCATTTTTATTAAGATTGCTTTGGCTATTTGTGACCTTTTGTGTTTTCATATAAATTATGAAAATTTTCTGTTCTAGTTCTGTGAAAAATGCCATTGGTAATTTGACAGGGATTGCATTGAATCTGTAGATTGCTTTGGATACTATAGTCATTTTCACAATATTGATTCTTCTAACCCAAGGATATGGTTTATCTCTCCATCTGTTTGTGTCATCTTTGATGTCTTTCATCAGTACCTTTCAGTTTTCTGAGCATGGTCTTTTTGCCTCCTTAGGTAGGTTTATTCCTGGGTATTTTATTCTTTTTGATGTGATGATAAATGGGCTTGTTTTCTTGATTTTTCTTTTTGATCTTTCGTTGTTAGTGTATAGGAATGCAAAAAACCCTCTGTGTATTAATTTTGTATCTTGCAACTTTACCAAATTCATTGATGAGCTCTATTAGATTTTAGTACCGTCTTTAGGATTTTCTGTGTGTGGCATGCATGGCATATGCAAACAGCAACAGTTTTACTTCTTCTCCCATTTGGATTCCTTTTATTTCTTTTTCTTTTCTGATTGCCATGGCTAGGACTGCCAAAGCTATGCTGAATAATAGTGGTGAGAGTGGATATCCTTATCTAGTTTCTGATTTAGAGGAAATGCTTTGTTTTTCACCATTAAGAATATTTGCTGTCGGTTTCTCATATATGGCCTTTATTATGTTGAGGTATGTTCCTTCTATGTTCACTCCTGGAGAGATTTTATCATCAGTGCATGCTGAATTTTGTTGATTAGCTTTTTCAGCATCTATTGAGATGATCATATGGTTTTTAATCTTTAATTTGTTAATATGGTGTATCACATGGGTTGATTCGAGTATATAGAAGAATCCTTGCATCCCTGTGGTATATTTTATTCGATCATTGTGTATGATCCTTGTAATATATTGTTGGGTTGTTTTTGAGTATTTGGTTGAGATTTTTGCACCTATGTCTGTCAGTGACATTGTCTGTAGTGTCGTCACTTTTGTGGTATCGTTGGTTTTGTTAGCAGGGTGATGGTGGCCTTGCAGATGAGTCTGTGAGGGTTCCCCCCTCTGCAGTTTTTGGGAGAGTCTGAGAAGGATAGGTGTTAGCTCTTCTTAAATGTGTGATAGACTTCTCCTGTGAAGTCATCTGGTCCTGACTTTTGTTTGTTGGAAAATTTTTCATTTTGTTTTGTTTTGGTGAAACAAGTAAACTGTTTATTAGGAGGGAAAAGAGTATGAGTGAATAGACACACAGGCGGACTCGGAGAAAGACTGTTGGAAGATTTTTAATCAGTTTCAATTTAAGTACTTGTGTCTGTTCATATTTTCTATTTCTTCCTGGTTCAGTCTTGGAAGGTTGTACCTTTCTAAGAATTTACCTATTTCTTCTAGGTTGTCCATTTTATTGGTGTATAGTTATTTGTAGTAGTCCTTTGTATTTCTGGGGTGTCTTATAGCTTCTCCTTTTTAATTTCTAGTTTTATTGATTTGAGTCCTCTCCCATTCTTTCTTAATGATTTTGGCTAAAGGTTTATCAATTTTGATTTTAGAACCTCAGAGAACCAGCTTTTTGTTTCATTGATCTTTGCTATTGTTTCTTCATCTCTATGGGACTTCCCTGTGGCTCAGATGGTAAAGCGTCTGCCTACAATGTTGGAGGCCTGGGTTCGATCCCTGGGTTGGGAAGATCCCCTGGAGAAGGAAATGGCAACCCACTCCAATATTCTTGCCTGGAAAAGTCCATGGACAGAGGAACCTGGTAGGCTACAGTCCATGGGGTCGCAAAGAGTCAGACATGACTGAGCAACTTCACTTCACTTCACTTCACTTCATCTCTATATCATTCATTTTTGCTCTGATCTCTATGACTTCTTTCCTTTTACTAACTTTGGGTTTTGTTTTTTCGTCTGTCTCTAGCTGCTTTAGGTTTAATGATAGGTTGTTTATTTGAGATTTTTTTGGTTTCTTGAGGTAAGATTGTATTGCTATAAACTTCCCACTTAGAACTTTTTTTGTTACATCCCATAGGTTTTGGCTTGCGATGTTTTCATTGTCACTTGCCTCTCTATTGTTTTCTTAGAGGTTGTTTTTTATTGTTGATGATGCTGTCATGTTTCATTTTTATGGGATCTTAGTTCCTTGAGGCAAGGATTGAACCCATGCCAGAGACTGAGCAGTGTTAAGTGACAAGTCCTAACCACTGGACCACCAGGAAAGTCCCATAGTTTTCTTTTCTGGGTTTATACATACAAAAATATTTCATAAAATTTTACTCATAAAGTTGTTTTGAAAGAATAAATGCTAATGTATGGAAAGGAAAGTATTTGTATAGAACCAGGACCACAATAAAATGATAGCTCACAAATCACTTAATTTCTATATTGCTTATTTTTCTGGCAAGTTGAAATGCCTTATTTGAAATAAGTGTTAAGAAAAAAATAGACTATGTACAGGATATATGATATATAACACATTTTGGGACACTATTTTTAGCTGCTTTGATATAGATGCAGCTATTTAAAGAGATTTTTTTTCATGGCTTCATTCTATAACCCCAAAAGCTAAGGGATGAATTTATAACCAGGATGTCAAATACATCAAAGCTATGGCTCAGTCTCAGTCCTTTTTCCTGCTGCACTATTTGGCATAAATATATGCCCTCTGTCTTTATATATGGATAGTATTCAGTAACTTTTTTTCTCTATAGCCTTCTATGTAACAGTAGAATATGATGAAAGATAAAAGAAGCTGTGTCTTGCCTAAAGTCACTTAGTGTCTTCTTTGGCTCTCAAACCAGAAAACATGAGTTCCTGTTTAAGGTAAATGCCTCAATGCACCCTTTCCTTCTCATTGACTTTTGTTTGTAAAACAAGCATAGTATACAACAAAGAACGATATACTGTCATAGTTTGTATATCCATTCCAGGTGCCTTCTTAATGAAAAATAATGTATATCTGTATATTGGTGAATAGCAAAAAAGATAAAAATTACATAACTAGGCAATTCTATACCACTCACAGACAGTGATGCTATCAGTATGCTCCATCTGTTAAGTGTAATTGGAGTAAAGGAATACTCCATTTGAGAATGGAGGTATAGTGGTGGTATTAGGTACTGATCAGGGAAAGCAGTGAAGAAAATGGTCTAAGTGATTCCCAGGGAAATCACCTTCCCTTTAATATTACTGACAAGCATAGATTATTGACCCTATTTGTTCATAAGTTTCTCTTAAATGCAAATAGGCTACTATTTTCCTCCTCCAAACTGTAAGCTTCATAAATGCAGGACTCATGCCTGCCTTTTATATCCCTAAATCCAACAATTCTTGGGTTAAGTGATCACTTATTGTTTGAGTAACTGACTGAATGAGTTGATACTATTCATGGACCTAGACTTGTGTCTTTTCTCAGAGAATTCTATAGATGCAGGCAGTCTCCTTTCCAGTCACTACATTCTGCTGAATCTCTAGAATCTCCAAGAATGAAAGGACTTTCTTCCCTACATAGGGAAGTGGTTCTCTATCATCTAGTGACATGTAAACTCAGAAACAGTTGTCTTTCCCCACTGTCATGCAATAAACGACAGAGAAGGGACACAAACCACAACAAACATCCCTATTTATGCCTCTATGTGCCTGATGAGGCACACACTTTTAAATGTACATTTCAATGAGTTTTAACAAGTATATATACCACCACCTCAATGAAGACATAGAATATGACAATTACCTAAAAAGTCCCCTTGGAATTCTGCTCACTGTTATGTGGCAGACTGGATGGGAGGGGAGTTTGGGGGAGAATAGGTACATATATATGTATGGTTGAGTCCCTTTGCTGTCTGCCTGAAACTATCACAACATTTTTAATTGGTTATACTCTAATTAAAATAAAAAGTTAAAAAAAATCCCCCTGTGCCTCTTTGCAGTCAGGTTTTCCACCTCCATCACCACCCCAACCCAGTTCCCAAGCATCACTGATACCTGTCCTACACATAATTTTGATTGTTCTAGAATTTTCTGAAATATCAGCTAATGTTCACTTTTCCAATTGTCCCATATATTGGGACAAATATGGGACAAAATATTGTTTATGTCATTTGAATAAAGACTCAAGTAAGAACCACATGTGAAAAATGATTAATCTGTTTTTATTTATTTATTTTCACTTATTTTTATTAGTTGGAGGCTAATTACTTTACAATATTGTAGTGGTTTTTGCCATACATTGACATGAATCAGCCATGGATTTACATGTGTTCCCCATCCCAATCCCCCCTCCCCCCATTGATCTGTTTTTAAAATATCTTTTACAATTTCCTTTTTTCTCCCTCACTCTAATGCTTTGCTGTTGAATCTGTCATTTTCTTGTACATCTTCTGATAGTCTAGATTTTGCTGATCACACTGAGTTTTAACATGTTTCTCTGTCCTCTACTTACAAGTAGTATTTCTTTATAGAAACTTGATTTTGTTCCAATTTGGGTTCAAAAATAACATTCTTTTGGTTCCAGTGACAGAGAACTTAATTGCATAAGCAAAGAAGTGAGATTTATTTGATCAAGTATCTGAAAATTCTAGGGTACAGCACAGACTCATATCATAAAATGTCTTCTTGATTTTTCTTTCTGCTTGATTCAGATCTCTTCTGAGTTTTGGCTTCATACTCTACCTCCTCTCAGGTTCAAGTCCATAGGAAATAAAGTTGCTTCCCGACGCTTCAGTTTCAGGTCTTTGGCACTGATTGGCCTGCCTAGAATCACATGTCCATTCTGAACCAATTAATGGCATCCTGCAGAGTATTAGTGGTTTCCTAAGACATTTTGGAGGGGATTGCCATCAGCATTAAGGCAGGATGGAAGCTTCGTGAAAAAAATCGGGATAGCTTTGACAACTAAAGGCGGTCAACGTCTCAGGAACCCCCAACTTCTCCATGGGAAGAGGCCTCACAGAAAAACCCGGCCAGGCAGAGAGGAGCCACGCCCCTCCCGGGTCCACGCCCCTCCCGGCGTCCGTCTCTGAGTCGCGTCACTTCCGGCCTCGGACGATCCGCATCCGGGTCAGGCTGCACCTCAGGCTGTCGGAGTGTGTGACTGGCGGTAGTGCCGCGCCGTTTGCGTTCTGTCGCCGGTGTGGTCCGCTGAAGTGCTTGCAGGCGGGGAGCCCCCGCGGCTCTGCGCTGAGAAGAACGGGCAGGGGACCTGGGACCGAGCGGCGGCCGGGCTGCGCCGCTCGGGGGCGGGCTGGCGGCTCTGCTCCTTCGCTCGCTGCTGTCTCTGGGAAGCGGGAGCCAGCCCTGAGGAGTCCTCAGGAGGCAGCGACCCCCTTCCCCGGCTCGCCTGCCCGCCCCGCCGGGGAGGGCGGAAGATGCCGGTGAAGAAGAAGAGAAAATCTCCTGGGGTGGCAGCGGCAGCGGCGGAAGACGGAGGCCTCAAAAAGTGTAAAATCTCCAGGTACCGGCCGCCCCCTGCCCTTCAGTCTTTTCTTTTTGCTGCAGGACCGAAAGAGGAGGCGGCCGGCCGGGCCGGGGAGAGGCGAGCCCCCTCTGATTAACCGGGGTGGCAGGCGCCGGACCGCGTGAGTGTGCCGGGCTCCGCCTCGTGTTGGGTTGTGTGCTCAGGCGCCGCTGAGGGATTCTGAGAGTCGCTTCCCGTCCGAGTCTGCGTGCCGGGGCGGGTGGGGGAGACGAGGACCCCTCGTTCCTTAAGCCTCCCCCGCCCTCAATCCAGACCTGGCAGTGTACAGATCCGTGCAAGGGTCGCTTCTAGAATTTTTCTGTAGACTGTGAAGAAAGGAGCAGAGCGCGAGGAATTGCGTCCTGACTGCTGCTTTGGGAGTCATAGAGAGAGAAGCTCCTTGTGCTGGAATTGGTCTCCACATTTAGTATTTGGAGTGATCTAACCCGGACCATCCCAGCAGGAGCCCCATTTTCTGGAAGCATAGTGCTAAATAAGTGCTTGGCTATAGTGGCTCCATAGCCAAGTCGCTATGTGCAAAGTTGAAAAGGCCCTGCATGCGTTTTGTTGTTTAGCCATCAGGATGCTGTTAGCTCTCAACATAAATATTAATAATTTGAGAGCTATTGTACTCTGCATCTTCTTGGAGAAAAAGAAAGCAATGCAGAGTTGTAGTAGTATAATAGCTCTTTGGTTCCGTTGTAGCATGTCATTAAGGCATTACAGCAACACTGTATGCTGCAAAAAATCATTGCAATTTATGTGTGAAAAGTGGGTTTTTTAAATCTCCTTATTGGATGTCTTGACTGTCTTACTGGTTGGCATTTAATGTAAGAACTTCAGATGCTACCATTTAAAGTAGCCAGCATTGTTAAGAGGAGATAATGATAGAGCTCGCCTTAAAGAGAAATCTGCTTAAAATGTAAGGTAGGTGACCTCTTTAGTCTGCTTCATCTTTTAATAGGTTGGATCTTTCCTCCTATTACTGTGGTTGGCGGAAGAGCCCGAGGGTATTTGACTATTACTGTGAAAGATACTGCTGTTTTCTTATACCTCTTAATAACTCATACTAGAATTTGACGTATACTCCACTAGCTCATATTTGTATGAAGCATGCAAATTAGATTTCTTTTACTTTAACTTGTAGCAATCTTAAATGTATAACATATTAAAATTATTTAAATTAAGCACATTAAAACAGCTGAGCTGTTAGTATTCTTAGCACTCAGGTGATACTTTGCTCTATCAACTTAAACTTTTAATTTGGCACGCTTATTTTATATTACATTTTTCAAAAACTATCACATAGTTGCAGAAGTTATAGCATTCTTGTCACTGTGGTAGTATAACTGAGCTCCTTGAGAAAAGTTTCTCTGTTAAATTTTAGAGGCCACTTATGAACTTTCTAAATTTTAATTATTTTATGAAAAAGATAGATCCTGGGATTAAACTGCTTTGGCCAAATTATTTGAACTAGTATGATAGAGTTTTTTTTGTGTGTGTTTTTTTTCTTTTTAATCTGTGGAATCTAATTATACCTTTAAGTCCTATATTATCTTTTATCTTTAAAATGTTTAAGTTTGGTAGATGGTAAATAAACAACTCCTAGTATATAATATTCTGAAATGTTGATTCCCTGGTTATCAAAATATACTTTGTAAGGTTCATTTTCAAATTATACACATATAGAATTTTTATGCAATCAGCAGAATCACTGTAAAGATTTATATTTTCCCAACTACCAGTCCTGCATTGATACCATTAGGTTGAACTTCCATGTGGTCTTTTGAAATTTGGGAGCAATAATTTTAGTGATATTTTTTGGTATTTGATAGTGAGCAAAGTAGCATTTGGGCTTTGTTAGCTAGAAATTTTTATGTCTAGATTACTGTTTCAAATTGCATATATTTAACAATTACAGTTTTTCCCTATAACACCAACTGTAACAACAAAAAAAAAGACTTTGGTTTGAATTGAAGTAGTTCATATTGAACTTAGCTTTTCACTAAAAGTTGAGACTTGATAAAATTCTTAGGCATTTGTGTGTTTTCTAAGCTATTGCAGATCCCAACCCCCTGCTAGACTAATAAGTGGAGAGGAACATTTTTCAAGCAAGAAGTGCCTGGCTTGGTTTTATGAGTATGCAGGTAATGAAATTAATATAAGAAGATATCAGTCACATGCTTTAAAACTTTTTTTTTTTTTTTTGATTCATTCATTTAACAAATATTTATTGCAGGCCTGCTGTGTGTTAGTGCTGTGTGCTGAGATCAGGGTCAAGACTGAGGATTATGGTTAGGCTAAGAATTTGGTGCCCTTTCAGGCTGATATTTTTTAAAATATGTAATTCAGTATATGGTTAGTGGGTAGGGTGAAACTCATTTACTGTTAGTAAAATTTGTAAATAGATTCATTATTGGTTTATGTCCATTGGCTATAGTAGAGTTGGTATTCTGGAAAACAGTTTGTAGTAGAACATTTTATACTTTATATGGTTCTTGTTTTTCTTTTCAGTTTTCTTTGAAGTTTTTCTGAACCATAAGCTTGTATTTTCTGAAAGTTTTTTTTGTGAAACTTTTGGGAAGACATAGTAAAAGATTTAAAACTCATATATCATTCCATGACAGTTTTACCCTTTAATACAGTTATTTTTTTAGCCATTCACTTCCACTGGAGATGCAATAATAAGAAAGTAAACAGACTGATGTTAGTATAGTATTCTATATGCTATTAATATATTAGGAAGACGCAGTGTGAGAGTTCATAGGAGGAGTGTATAACCCAACCTTGAAAGTGTCAGTGAAAATTTCTTGAAGAAGCTAGTTTAACCTGCACTAAATCCTGTAGGTGGTGAATGAAAAATTCTAGGTCTAGGATGAGACTAGTTCAGGTAAAAGTCAAAAGTCTGGGATGAGGCCACAGTTAAGTATATGAAAAAGAAACTTTGTTTCCCATTTATTATTAACTTCTTCATAGCAGTTAAAGGGGAAATTAATTCATATTAAATTTTATACATTTTCCACATAGAATCATTAGAATGATTTAGTTATTTTTGGAATTATTGATTTTAAATTTGCTGTCACCCCCAACTGTTTCCTTCTTTTACCTGCCTCCCTGGTTGGGTTTTTTGGGGTTTTTTCCTCTTTTATCTATCATCCTCAGAGTGTTTGTTTAGAATAAAACACTGTATATGTAGTCATTGTCTTATATTTAGTGATAATAAGGTTTAGATCCCAAGGGAACTTTGAACTTAAGATTTAGTTTTAGGTTATGTATGGAAAAAAAAAGACTTTTGAGAGACAGTAGCTTCACTGTTGGTATCCTCTGAGCAATCTCAACAATATAATTTAAAACTTGTTTAGTAACAGAACAGATTCTTTATAGACCAGAAAAGCTGCTATTACTGGCATCCCAAGACAACCACTAACCCAAATTAAATAGAGGGAATTCATTTTCTTTTGACCTCCATTTGAAATGTTGACCCAGTATTCAAAATGCCAGTTTTACTGGTATGCATGGTAAGATATAGAATCAAAGGCTGGTCATTTTACTTCACCTATAAAGGGTACTAGATACATAAACTTAATTAGTCTTTTTTTTTTCTTTCATGCTTGATTGTCTTACCTCTGATAGGGACTTTCCTAAGTAGCGTAGGATTAGATTTCGTTAACCATTTATTTTCTGTGCCAACACTTTTTAATAGCCAGCAGACTAATTGCTATCTTTATTCTTTATTATCTGATTTTTTCCTGTGACCATTCTGCTAAGTAGGTGGTGGTATTCTTGTTTTATAGACGAGAAACAAGCTTAGATCAAGTAATTTGCCCAAGATAAGGTCATACTATGACAAGAGCCTGGATTCAAACCATGGTCATTCTGACCATGTAGCCTATGCTTAACTGCTACTATCTTGTTTTACAATTTGTATGCGGCAGCCAATTTTCCTTTTCCAAAAATTAGTAAGTATACTTGAGGTTAACTTATTTTCTGTCATTCATCAAATGATTCTTACTTATGGAGCACTTGTATCCATGTGTCAGGCACTGTGCTGAGTGCTGGGAATATAGTGGTGAACAAGTCAGACAAGATCCCTGCCCTTGGGGGACTTGTCTTCTAGTGGGGAAGACACAGTAAATAAGCAACATAATTACAGATGGTGGAGGATTATAAATAATGTGGTGTGATGCAGGGATAGAAAGTAGAAAGTAGGGATGGACTTTCAAATAAGGTGACTAGGGAAGGTCTCTCTGGAGATTGCTTCAGTCAGAGACCTAAACGAAGAGGAGGTGCTAGTTGTGTCAGGTAGAGTAACTGAGATGCCCTTGTTTAAAATGGAGACAATAATTGTGCCTTCTGAGATAAAACATGTAAATAAAACACTTAGTACTGTTCCTGGTATGTAGTTAGAACCCAGTAAATGTTAGCTATTATTAAAAGAGTAATAGTACTGCAGCATCACATTTACTGGTTGTATATTTTTACAATACTGTTCCAAAAAATTAACAGTGTAGCTCCTATGTAGCTTATGTTTAAGGTGCTGTGTCATGCTTTGAGCAGATTTTCCACCCCCCTGAGCATTTGCTCTGGCTGGCATTGTTTTAGACTCTGCAGATACAGCTGGGAACTATACGGTTATTAAACCATCAGAAAATTGATTTTCTTTTAAATTTTAAAAGTGTTTCCTGGAGGAGGAAATGGCAACCCACTCCAGTATTACTGCCTGGAAAATCCCATGAACAGAGAAGCCCGGAGGGCTGCAGTCCATGGGGTCACAAAAGAGTCCGACATGATTGAGCGAAACAACTGCGACAAAATGTTTTACCACAAATCTTGTTAATGAGATATTGTAGGTCATAAGTGATGTGTGAAAAGCCTGATAGTTTTCCCTTTCATAAGACCTCTCATTTTGAGTGATACTTACATTGGCAAGGATTCAGGAATATATTAAGCCTGTTGTTGAAGAAAGGTGTAGGAAGTGAAAAGGCATTTTAAAGTCTTATAAAGAATCAAAAAAGGGGAATATAATTGCTTAGTCCTAGTAAAGTAACCAGCTGGTAGAGTGAACTAAATCATTTTCATAGCTTCTTAAGTTGAGTAGAAACCCATTTTGTGCCTGAAATAGTTAAATTCTACTCCAGAGGTTTTACCCTGGAAGTAGTTTTGTTGGAAGAGTTTGTTTGAAGAAGTATAATTGATGTTACATGATCTGAAGAAAAGAACATTAGTACAGACTTGGTTTTAGGTTTAGATTGTTATTTGTTTTGTGAAAGTCACTTGACATTTATGTAAAGGTCTTATATGTATCATATATCTATATAACACAATTTAACTTGATTCTTAGCACATTTTAATGAGTAGTCTCCCATTTTCTAGGGAGGCTATTTTTTATGACAGTAACTGATATTTCTTGATATGACTCTTCAGCTTTCTCTTCTAATTACTGGTGATGGCAGTGTGGAGGGCAAGTTTGCTTTCTTGCTGCATTAGGAAAGTTTAAAATATATTTCAGTCATGACTTAAAAAAACTTTTCTTCCATTCAGTTTTTTTAACTGGTTTTTATTTTCATCCAAACCACATATAAGGATGCACATTTTGTTATTTTTTTTAACACTTTAATTATGTATGTGTGCTTTTAAAATTACATAATTAACACATTTTCATAAAAAAGCCTCCAAATGTATATTAGGAAGTGAAAGTTTCCTATAATTACCACCCCATAACCTTTTAACATTTCACTGTATAAAAAAGTACAGTACTTATTTAGACCAAAGAATTTTTAAAACATTTGGTTTCAGATCATGTGTTAACATCATCTTAGCAGTCTGGACCTCATCTGAGACAATAAAAGCTTAACTGGTCCCATACTGGGTGGTTACATTTTTCTACTAAGAAAAACCATAGGACATTGGCCCCATGTGGTGCTTATGAACTAATGATGGTGATATAAAATGCCACCTGAGCAGCCTTGGTCTCGTCCATGACATATAAGCTGGAGTATTTTTAGTCCTTAAGAAAGGAAAACAAGTTTCTCTTAGCTACTTTAACATTTGAAGACTGTTTTCTTTCAAAAACCAGGTATGGTAAACATATTTCTATCATATTTAGTTTTAAAATTTATTTTAGCCTTTTAAATTGAGGTATATCATTATATTAATTTCAGGTATGCAACATAATGATATATGTTTTTATCACAAAATGATTACCACCTGTCACTACATATGGCTACAAATTTTGTTTTCTTGTGATAAGAACTTTTAAGAATTTACTCTCTTGCTACTTTCAAATACATGAAATAGTATTATTAACACTATAGTCATCCTGCTCTATGTTACATCCTCAGGACTTACTAAATTTGGAAGTTTGTACCTTTTGACTATCTTCACTCATTTTGCCCACCCCTGCCTCTGGCAGCCACCAATCATTTCTCTGTATTTGAGTTTGATTGTTTTTGGTAGATTCCTTCTACAAGTGAGCTCACGTTGTATTTCCCTTTCTCTGACTCCTTTCACTTAGCAAAATGCCCTTGAGGTTCATCCATGTTGTCACAAATTTGTTTTACTCTTGTCAAATCAAAAGATAACATAAAAAATAGGAGAATTGATGTACTGGCTAATGTTTAGTGTTACCAAGGGAAAAAATAGGGAAAATGTCCTTAATTTTTGAACTAATGATAGACATAGCTAATTAAGCATTTATTTCCACATTAAGATTACATAATATTCGTGCTTTGCTAGGAAAATATCTCATTCTGGAATCTCAATGTAGCCATTTTCTTATATCATTGTTGTTATATCTTGAAAGTATTAAATTTTTAGTAAGAAACAGATATTCTCTGTTTACTGTCTTGATTTGTGGGTTGGTACTAGCATATTCTAGTAGAATAAGCAGCTGAAACCTTCTTGTGCTTCTTTATATTGATGCGTTGTCAAAAACTTTCTTCAGAGGAAGCTCTCAGTAAATGTATTTTTAAGGATAGATTCAAGTGATTGTACAACCTAGTGATTAATGTTTGTTTGTATGTCCTTAATTATATTTTATAATGTGTTCAAAGAGGATTTCAAAGTTAAAAAAAATTTAATCTGTACTACAAATATTCATGCTTTATCAAAGGTATGTCAAAATTCAGTCAGTTATTCACAAAAAAATGTTATGTATTCATAAATTCCATTAACACAGTGGCTTCTGTTTTATGTTGATATAAAGTTATAACAATAAAATATATAAATTATTTTTGTCTTTGAAGGTCCTGATGAAGTTGTAGGGCCAGAAGGAATGGAAAAATTTTGTGAAGACATTGGTGTTGAACCTGAAAATGTATGTTTTATTTTTAAGTAGAATGGAATGCAAGTGGGGTATAGCATATTCATAAATTTCTAAAAATTGGAACAGTTTAATCTTATAAGAAGATTTTATTTCTTCATGAATATTGCAAATTTTCATTTAAGTTTTTTTTAAGTGAATTTAACTTGGGCATGTATTATCTTTCTTGATATAAATATCTTTTGTAATAGAGTAAGAGATTCTACCTTCAGAAACTGTTAGAATATTTTGCTTTTAAGAAATTGACCCATCTAAATTTCTTTACAGTTATTAATTCGAGATTGTACGCTTTAATAGTTGAAGGATGGAAATAGTTGTATAAAATTGCTCTCCATGATAAATATAGACATGATAATCTCTGTGCTGACTTCTCCCCTATCCTTTATGTTCTGTTCTTTCCAGATTATTATGTTAGTTTTAGCGTGGAAATTGGAGGCTGAAAGCATGGGATTTTTTACCAAGGAAGAATGGTTAAAGGGGATGACTTCATTACAGTAAGAAATTTTTTTAAAAAACAAATTTGATGGCCTATATGAAAATCTTAATTGATATTTTGTGCTTCGTAATTTCAGGAGTAAGGCTTCACCTTAAATTATAACAATCAGTTCAGGATTGAAAAAAATTATATTATGGTCTTTGGCAAATGAACAGTTACTCCATTTTTCATATTTTCTAAGAAAGAATCTTTAAGAATAGTTCTGTTAAAACCCACCTATTCTCTTGATGCATGAATTAGAGCTTTATGATAGAAGTTATTTACTCATGGAATGTTTGAGCAATGAGGGACTTCCTTCTCAGAATATAGAATTCTACTACGTGAGTAGTTTGTTCTTCAGCAGTTCTGAGCTCTGGGGCCTCCTCTCTCTTCAGTTTTATACTTAAAAAAGAAATTTGAAGTGAGTTACATGACAGTTTTAAAGAATAAAAGTAGAAATATTGTTTGGCATTAATAAGTGTGCAACATTTAGCCATTTTATAGTTGTATACTTTCAGATTGTTTACTGCTTTTGAACACTTTTCTAAGTTACAAAATTGCTTCTTTATAAAAATAATTAGATTTTGGCTTTCCAGAGTAAAGTGTGCTTAGTTTCAATTGGTAATTGTGTGTTAATTTTATATTATGTCATATTCCTGATGTTCATCCAGGAAGTAATTAATAATCAACATTCTAAAATAGAGCAGGCATGAATTTATAATATTTTTGGAACCCCAAATGGGAGGGTAATTAGTTTCCTGCTGTATGTTTTTAATTAACACGCGTAGCTCTTCTTTACTTCTTGTTTGCCTATCCTTAACTTTCAGAATACCTGTTTTTTCAAGTGTATTTGTTCATATGAAACTTAAATATTTTTGAATTTTCAGTGTCTAATGTTTTCTAATTCTCCTTTTAAACCAGCATTAACATTTAGATATTTTATGTGTGTATATACACACACACAGATATAAAGAAAAGAGAACACAAACTCAACTCTCTCATTATTTATGGATGAGATGAGGAGTCTGAAATTCAGAGAGGTGAAGAAAATTTTTGCCAAAGTTTACATAGTTCCTATGTAACTAAGAATAGCAGAGCTAGAATTTTAATTTCCTGATTACCAGTCTACCATACTGTACTTCCTATTGTGTCATTCCTTGTGTTTTCCTTTGTTAGCACTCTTCATAAAGTAGAAGGCCATTATTAGCTTTTAAAATCATAGTGTTTATAACCAAGACCACAAAGTCTGCCTTTCATCTAGGTGTCATAACATGCCAGATTAAAATAATGTTGCTTCTGAAATTCTTTGAGCTGTTTCCCACCATTTAATTAATTTTTTAGAGAAAGATAAAATATACAGGAGTATGCAAAGAATATAAAGAATTTTATACAGCTCAGTCTGTTTTATTAAAACCTGTATTGGTTGTCACATAGGTTGTTAATTGTGAGACCTTTTATTTGGCATTACAGTTGCTTTTTGTACTGTTCCTGCTGCTGCTTTTGTCCTGCATTTTTTAGTATCTCAGCTAGCAAGTGTTTGCATATTTTTAAACCAAAAGTTTCTAATTGCTTTTGAGTAACTTGATATTATATAAGGAGCCTCTGTATAACATATATAAACAAAAATGTTTCTAGTGTTTACATTTGGCTTTAGGCATATGCTAGGAAAATTGATGAACCCATGAACATGTTTATTATTAGCTAATCTTTCCAGTAGGAAGTTCACAGGCTTTACATAATAAAAGCAATATCTAGCACTTAAAATTGACTCAAAGGTTTTTGTTTCACTTATGTATTATCTCCTACCCATTTGCCTAGAAGGAAATGGCAACCCACTCCAGTGTTCTTGCCTAGAAAATCCCATGGATGGAGGAGCCTGGTAGGCTACAGTCCATGGGGTCGCAAAGAGTTGGACACGACTGAGTGACTTCACTCCACTCCACTCTACTCCACTATAGTGTAGAGCCTTGAAGTTACTAAAATTAGGCAAGCATTCTTGACTGGGAAAATAAGTTCTTTTCCTCTGATGATCTAAATTGCTATGTGATGTAAAAAGTATCTTTTCTTAGTTGGCTGAGTCTTATTATCTCCTGAATATTCTTATAAGGAACTTGTATAAAATAGTTTACAAAGTAAACCAAAAGAGACAGAGCTCTTAGTTGTTTAAAAAATGTATAGTTTTCTAGTATACTTGGTTTTATATAAAGTATAAAATTTCACACTTGGTTTTTTTTTATAGTTGTTTATATTTTTAGGATTTAATTTAGCCTGAACATAGTTATTTGATGATTCCTGAACCACTTTAATGGAGTTATCAGTAAACTAATTAATTTTAACCATTAGAAAACTTGAGTAGAGCTCTGCTAAAGAACAGAAACAGTCTGGTAGTTAAGACGTACATTATGGTCAGGAATAGTAGAATATCATAGTCATGGTTAATTAAAATCTGTAATTGTGTAGTACTTAATTAACTTTTCAGAATACTTTTTTGGAAAACATTTATTTTAAAGCTGTTATTCATATAGACTAACTGAATTATCATTTTCTGTGTGAAAGAATTTATGGGTATGAATTTGTACATAATTGGAGTAGAATGGTCATTTTGTAAGTTTTGGGGATGTGACTGCCATATCCTTTCCAGATATTTTGCTCTATTTTGTTTTCATTGTTGTTTATTAATAGTCAAATTTCCCTATAAGTCAGATTTAATTTAATAGATATTTACCCTTATTTTATCTAAGATACTGTGCTGCCTACTGGTGATCACAATGAGGCATGGGACACAGCTTTTACCCCTTAGTTACATTCTAGCAGGGCAGGTATATTTATGTAAATAGAAATCCCTAGTGGTTCAGCGATAAAGAACGTGCCTGCAGTGCAGAAGTGCGCTCCATCCCTGGGTCAGGAAGGCCCCCTGGAGAAGGAAGTGGCAACCCACTCCAATAATCTTGCCTGGGAAACCCCATGGGCAGAGGAGCCTGGTGGGCTACCGTCCACGGGGTCTCTGAAGAGTCGAATATGACTGAGAAACAAACCATAGATCCATGTGGGATGGGACAGGTGCTGAGTAAAAGGAACAGATACTGTGAAAGCGCAGCTGCTAAGGCGATTAATTTCCGCTGAGTAGACAGGCAAGTCTTCACTATAGGTGTGGCATTTGAACTAGACCTTGAACAATGATTAGGATTTTGATGGTTGAGGATATAGGAAAATGTTTCAAGAGAAAACTGTGAGCAGAGCCTTGAGAAGGAAAAACATATGTCTAGTTTGCTGGAATCAAAAGGTACATAAAAGAAATTGACAGCAGTTTTAAACTCCAGATAGTTGAGATAATGGCTGCATTATGCAGGACTTTGACTAATACGTTGAGAGAGTTTAAACCATATGTTTTAGCTTGGGAAGCCACCAGGTTTTTGAGCACAGGAATCATCAAAGATTTGGGGGGCGATTTCAATAGAGTTGATTTTTATTTTTTTAAAAAAATGTTTTAAAATCATAGACTCTTGAAAATCTTAGGAAAACTGTGACCCTTGTCCCCCTTAAAATGCACGTATGTTGCTACACACAAAATGTTGTATATGGATCTTCTTCCTTGCATCTATAGAGGCAAGATTCCAAGGATACATGAAAATTTTATTCTGCCATACTTACTGGAGCGAAGGAGTTTTCTCATATGTAACAGCTGAAAGTTTGTTGTTGGAGCAAAAATGAATTACCATGCTGTTAGAGAAAATTGTGGGCATGGATCTTTGAAAAGAGTTTACTTGGTTATGATCATGAAAAAAGAGGGGAAAGAATAGTGTCTGACAAGAATGGTAGTACCCCAAGCTGTCTTCCAGTAGACTACAAATTGTATACCTTCTGGTCTCCATATTGAGCTCTGTACTTTGAAGGGTAAAGGCTTGACGGACTTTGCTTTCTTAAAGGAGAGAGGAATGGGGAACATTTATATAATTTTTTTTTGGTGAGAGTAGAAGAGTTGAGTAGATTGTATTGCTCTACTGTGTGTGGCATATGATTTATCATTCACTTAGCATTTGGGGCCCAAGTACCAGTTACCATTGGTGTGGTTCTTCCCCTTTGCTCTCCCGCAGAGTCACCGTGACTGTTTCAGAATGTCCCCTATCCACATTTCCAGATGCCTCCAGAGGTGGATTTTTTTGTATTGTGTTGTGGTCAATAGACCTCAGTCAGAGAATGTTCTAAATCCATAACTTTGTGAGTAAAGTTCTTCCTGTTAAAACATCAGTGTGTCACAGCATTCTTATTGGGACTTGAAGACAAGGAAGAGAACCGCACTTAGACCTAAATGAAAATTTTCTCTCATTTTAAAGGTCGTTAATGAAGCAGAAATTCAAGTCTCCCTTGTTAATAGAATGTTTAACAATATTCAGGAAATTAATCCCCAAGCCTTTATGTTGAAATTTAAACCCATTTCTATTCATTCTAACAGCAGTGGCTTTGAAGATTGTTATTGTATTGTGTCAGTGTTCCCTGAAAACTATAATTTTATTTGATATTCAGAAATAGACTATTCTTATTTTCCATGCTATACTACTTACAGTACATGTTTCTTTTTAGTTCAAAAGAAATATTCTTTCTACACTTGCTGAGTTAAGAGGTATCAAGATTATTCACTCCTGTGAGTCTATTTTGGGGCTAGATTAAATATCAGAATTGTCTGTTAATAACAGCTTGGGCGTGTTTACTGGTTTTGATGGGTTCAGCCATGTCTTTATGATTTTTGTGATAAACGTGGAGGTTTGTGTTCTGATTTTTTTCACTCTTCTCTAAGAAGAAGCATTGATCGTCAGTCTGTTCAATTCTTTTTCTGTTGAAGGTGTAGATAAGCCATTAAGCATGATAGTTTGGAGAGAGCCACCCATGTGAAGATGATTTTTAAGCCATTTGACTCAGCCTGTCAAACTGAGAATTGTGTTACACATTTAATACATGATTCTCATTGATAATCTTATGGATGTCTCATTGTTTTTGTGGTTTTAAAATGAGAAAACAGACTGGAAAAGATTAAATAACTTGCCTAAAGCCACATGGCTGGAAGTGGAAAAATTGGAATTTCAATTCTCTGTTTGACTTGAAACTGTTCTTTTTATTGAGGTCTCATCCTAAGTTATATTGTTACTTTGTCTATCTCCCTGGAGAAGAATATGGCAACTCATTCCAGTATTCTTACCTGGAAATTGCATGGAACAGAGGATCCTGGTGGGCTACCTACCATTCATGGGGTCACAGAGTTGGACATGACCAAGCAACTGAGCACACACAACTATGGAATGTAAAATATTTGGAAAGGCTTGTAATCTTTTAGATTATCTCCTAGAGAGACTTGTCAGTCACTACTTACACACTTAACAGTTCTGTTTGAACTATAGTTTTCCACTAGCCTTTTCCTAGATGGGAATTTTGAAACCTTTTGTAATGCATCATCTACTTTGTGTTTTATTTTTGATATCCATACCTTTATTTAACAGACAGTTTTGGAATGTTGAGGCCTATATGCCAGGCCCTATGTTAATACCATGAGGACGAGTTTTGAATTCTGGAGGTATTGAGAGAAAAAGCTTTTGAAGTAGGGAGGTATCCTTTAACTTGTTTTCCCTCCTGAGTCTCAAGTCTGTGAAAAATGTGAGTCACATCATTAAAAAAAAACGTGAAAAGCTGCTTGAAGAAGCTCTAAAGATGTAGAAAATGAGGCCCCTACTTAAAGGTAGGTCCTGGTGGGAAAGGGAGTACCTGTGACCAGTCACTTCTAGTACTAGGACCTTCGGAACATTCTCAGTTGACAACTCTGGAGATAATGAAGTTTTGAGATGTCCCAGTTTTCAAACAGTATTATAATAGCATGTAATCTGATAATTTGTTTCTTTTGCATATTCTTCTGGTAGAAGTTAACTGCATTTTCAACTTTCATTAAAACTTTTTCATATAATGACGAATGCACCAGTAGAAGCCATTTATTGAAATAGTAAACAATAAATTTCTCATAAATGGTAAGAATAAATTTTTCTTGTTTCTTCTTGAAACATTTTGTGTACTTATTCATATGTAAGGAAGTAGGCCCCAGACAAATTAGATGATTAACTTATCCAAACTTTGATTTCATTTCTGGCAGTTATGGCATCCTAAATATGCAAACAAATCGTTTCCCATATTACACACCTAAATGTTGGTTAAAATACAAAACATCTTTTAAAAAACATACTTGACTATAGAAAAATAAATCAGAGGTCAAAAATTGAGAGAGATGGTAATTCCATAGGGCTCTATGGAGCTGGTATTTACCCTGAGGATACCTGCCTGTTCTTAATCACCTGGATTAACCTTTTATGCCTGTTGGGAACTGTAGACAAATTGCAATGAGAATCATAGTAAAACCTCGCACATTTAGTTATTGATGCCAAATCTGTCCAATAGATGGAGACTTGATTGCCTGGGCTTGGTTTGACATATGCAGTTGGAGACAAAGGGCTTCTAGTTGAGAGAATTCTTAACTAAAAGTGATTTTGGGGGAGTTCCCTGTTGGTTAGGATTTCAAGACTTTCACTTTCATGGTCCTGGCTGGGTTCACTTGCTGGTTGGGAAGTGAGATCCTGCAAGCTGAGAGGCATCGTCAAAAAAAAGAGCTCTTTGCCATGAGGATGTAGACACTATCCAAAAAATGCATTTTAGTATTGTCTCAGGTAATTAGTACTCCCATGTGTTTAGTGGAAGCAGTTCTTCTGTACAGGAAAGCATTTTAAACAGAAGCCTCAGTTTCTTCAGAGAAAAGTTCAGTGATTGTTAACAATCAGAAATCACTAAACAAGTTGGGAAACAGATTTTAAACTTCAAAATAAGACTCTTTAAGGCTAGTATTTTGAGTTACTACAATCTCAGTATAACTATATTAATGTGTATTAAAAAAAGAATGGTCTCAGATGATCAGATTTCAGATAATTTCTAAAAGTGAAATATATAAAAGATTTAAAGCTCAGTAGATGAACTAACTGCAAAGAAGATGGTATAAATAAAATGGTGACCTACCATATTTGAGGAAAATAGAAAAGAGTCTAAGAGCTATAGTGGATTAATTTTTTTTTAATTAGTTTTGGGTGTGTTCTGTGAATTTTGAGTGTGTTCTCTGTATTCTAGATTTAAGTCCTTCATTGAATGTGTGGTTTGAAAATGTTTTCTCCATGTCTGCAGCTTGTGTTTTTACTCTCTTACAAGGACTTTTGCACAGAATAAAAGTTTTAAATTGTGATGATGTCTGGTTTATTAGTTTTTTCCTCCTTATGTGTTTTAAGTGTCAAGTCTAAGAATTCTTTGCCTAGCCGTAGATCCTGAGGATTTTTCCTTATTTTTTTTCCTAGAAGTTTTATGTTTTTACATTTTACTTTTAAATCAGTAATGCATTTTGAATTTATCTCTATCAAAGGTATGAGACTTAGATTTTTGGTTTATTTATCTGTGGATGTCCATTTGCATCACTACCATTTGGTACAGAAACTCTTTCTCCTATTGAATTGCTTTTACCTTCATCAAAAAGCATCTGGACTTATTTGTGTGGTCTGTTCTGAGTTCCCGGTTGTGTTCTGTTGATCTTTTTCCACGACCACACAGTCTGCATTACTATAACTGTGTACTCAGTCTTGAAGTCAGGTAGACTGATTCATCTTTTCTCGAATTTTTTTATAGCTACTACAGTTTCTTTTAACCTCCTTTTTCTTTCTTGGTCACACTGTGTGGTGTGCGGAATCTTAGTTCCCCGACCAAAGAGTGAAACCTTTGCTGGGAATGGAGTCTTAGCCACTGGACCACCAGGGATGTCCTCCTACTACAGTCTCTTTGCTTTTCCAAAAATTTTAGAATAATCTTACATGTTTACAAAAAATCTTACTGAGATTCTTGTTAAAGTGCTTGTGAATTTGAGAATTGACATCTTTACTCTTTGACTCTTCCAAGATAGATATGTCTCCATTTACTTAGGTGCTTTGTTTCTTTCATCATTTCTTTGTAAAACATGGACATCCTGTACATACATGCGTTGTAAGAATTAAACCTAAATATTTTGTCTTTATTTTGGTCATTATAAATATTGTATGTTTAATTTTAGTGTCTATATGTTCATTATTAATATATAGAAATAGAATTGATTTTTGTATGTCTTGTATCCTGTGAACTTGCTGAACACACTTATTGTAATATTTTTGTGTGTGCTTTGGGTTTTCCACATGGACAGTTGTGTCATATGATTATGACACAAAATAGGGACAGTTTTATTTCTTTTCTGGTCTGTACATCTTTTATTTCCTTTCCTTGACATATTGCATTGGCTGGAATGTCTACTACTGTGTTGAATAAGTGTGATAGTGGACATCCTATTTTGGTTCCCCATGTTAGAGATAAAGATACCAGTTTTTCACCATTAAGTATTGTTGCTGGTAGGTTTTTTGTACTTTTTTTTTTTTTTAATCAAATTGAGCAAGTTCTCTTTCTGTTTTTTTTGTGAGTTTTAAGGTGTGTAGATATTAAATACTTTAAATACACTTTTTTTGCATTAAATCATATAGTCATGTGCTTTTTCTTTTTTTAGCCATTAAATATGCTTATGTTGATTTTTTTTGTGAGTACTGAATCAGTAGTGCATACTTGGAATAAATCCTACTTGATCATGGTATATAATTTTATTTTTATATATTGCTTAATTTCTGTTTGCTAATATTTTGTTAAGGATTCATGAGGGATATTGGTCTATAACTTTATTTTCCTTTTCTTATTTATTGAGTTATAATGGACATAAAATGTTAATTTCAGCTTCAGATGTAAAACATAAGGATTCAGTATTCATATATATTATAAAATTAAGGGCTTCCTAGATAGCTCAGTGGGTAAAGAATCCATCTGCAATGCAGGAGACACAGGTGACATGGGTTTGATCCCTGCAATAATATCACCATAATAAGTCGTTAACATCCATCAGTATATATAGCTGTAAATTTTTTTCCTTTGTGATGATTTTTTTAATTGTCTTTGATTTTAAGGTAAAGGTAATACTGGCTTTATAAAATGAATTGGAAAGTTTTTGCTTATACTTTATATTTTGAAGGAGGTTGTAGAATTGATCTTTGAAGATGGTGAAATTCTCCAGTGAAACCACCTAAACCTGTATATTTCTTATATAGATGTTTCTAACTTTTGAATTCAGTTTATTTAATAGTTTAATAGTTACATAACTCAAATATTGGTCCATGTCACCTGTTTTTTTTTTTTTTTTATGTGGGGGGGCTTCTCTTGTTGCAGAGCATGAGCTAAGTCGCCCTGCAGCATGTGGGATCTTGGTTTCCTCACCAGGGGTCGAACCCACCTCCTCTACATTGGAAAGTAAATTCTTTAAAAAACAATTTTTTTGTGTGTATTTGTTTATTCATTCATCCATTTAGGGCAGTGCTGGGCCTTCATTGTTGCAATGACCTCTCTCTAGTTACGAGGAGCAAGGGCTGCTGTCTAGTTTTGTGTGGGCCTCTCATTGCGGTGGCATCTCTTGTTGTAGAGCCCGTGCAGGTGCGGCTCGTGGGTGCAATAGTTGCGGTTTCCAGGCTCTACTGTTGTGGCACGTGGGCTTAGTTGCCCTGAGGCATGTGGGATCTTCCTGGATCAGAGATTGAACCCATGTCTCCTGCATTGATGGGTGGATTCTTGACCTCTGAGCCACCAGGGAAGTCTTAGAGAGAATTCTTAATCACTGGACCACCAGGGAAGTTCTGAGTCTGTTTCTTCTTTAATTATCAAAGTTATATCCTTTTGATATGTGCAGGTCTAATGATATACTTTAATTATTTACTTTTCCTACTTGCCATAGGTTTATTCTGGTCTTTTTCAATAATCTAAACTCCTTATTTTGGAATCTAGATAAAATTTCAAAGGTAGGAGCTTAGATTGTTGATTGAGACTGTTTTCTTCTTTAATATTTGTATTTATATTTAGTGCTTTTTTTTTTTTTACACCAGTGTTTAAACTTTTATTTTACACCATGCAAGGTCAATTATAACACATTAGAAACTGACAACAGCTATAAGCTGCAATTTTACATTTGTACATTGGAAACGTCCATTTTCAAAAGCTGAACATAATTACCATGTTGTCAAAACAGCTAGGCCTCGATTCAGCTTTTATACAGGTAAAATTTACTATGGAAAACAATGATTTTATATCTGTCCACATTATGTGATGATAATTCTTCGACTAACAGACCCTTGAGGAGAACCAAATGATTCAATCTTTTTCACAGTATCCATACCATCTTTAACAAACCCAAATACTACATGCTTAAAGTCCAAATGTTCTGCTTTTTTCAGTATTATGAAAAATTGAGAATTATTGGTGTTCTGGCCTCGACTGGCCATCGATAGTAAACCAGGACCTGTATGTTTCACATCAAAATTTTCATCTTCAAATTTATCTCCATAAATGGACCTAAATTTCCCTCTTAACACTGTTTTGTATCTCAGAAAATTTGATACTTGTTTTCATTTTCATTCAGTTCAGTATGTTTTTTGGTTTCCATTCCCATGGACTATTTAGGAGTTGGCTGTTTAATTTCTAAGTTTTACTTTCTAGTTTGGTCTCTCTGTGGTCGAAGAATGTATTCTGTGTGATTTCAGTTATTTTACATCTGTCAAGATTTGTTTTATGGTTTAGGATTGAAAAGAAGTATTTTGTTGCCATTGAGTAGAATGTTCTTTTCATGTCCATTGGATCCTGTTGATTGTTGGTGTTGAATTCTTCTACAGTTTGCTGATGTTCTGTGTTCTGTCAATCACTGAGAGAGAGATTAAAATCTAACTAATTGTGAATTTATTTCTCCTTATATTTTGCAGCTCTCATCTGGTGCACACATTTGGGATTGTTCCGTCTTCTTGGTGGATGACCTTTTGTCATTATGTAATATTCTTCTCTAGTTTAATAAATTCTTTGCTCTGAAGTCTACATTAGCTGACACTAGTTTAGCCACCTCTCATTTCTTTTAGTTGTTTGTATATCATTTTCTATTCTTTTACTTTCAGCCTGCCTATATTGTTATATTTAAAGTCAGTTTCTTCTGAACAGCAGAGAGTTTAGGGCATTTGTTGCTGTTGTTCCACTCTGTCAGTCTCTAATCTTACAATTGGTATATTTGAAACACTTATATTTGATGTAATTACTGATGTATTAGGGCTTAAGTCTGCCCTGTATTTTACAATTCAAAAATTGTGGTCTTTTTTTATATATTTTTTTCTTAGACTTTCAATTTCTTTGCTGATAGTTTCTATCTTTTCATTTGTTTTAATTTCTTCTTGATTGCTTACTGAAGCATTTTTATAACTGCTTTATATTCTGAGTTGAATAATTCTAAACATCTTTATCATTTCGGTGTTTGCACCTATTGATTGCCCTTTTGCTGTTTGAGATCTTGGTTCTTGCTATGGCGGACAAAATTTTTTTTTTCTTTTTAATTGAAACCTGGAAGATTGGAGTATTATTATGTTGTGAAAGTCTGGATTTATTTGAGGCTTCTGTTTCAGCTAGCTTCCTCTAATACCACTTGGGCAGGAGAATTGAGGGCTGTTGCCTTGTTAGTTTCAGATTCCCATAGAAAGGAAGTTCCTCTCCTTGTCCTCTGGGGAGGAAGTCCTCATTATTGTCAGCAGAGGTGAGAGGCCTCCACAGATGCTTTGTCTCCATGGACACTGTTGGAGTGACAGCGGTGTTCCTGAGTAAAGCTGAAAGCCTTCACTCCAAATCCTCCTCTGACACTCCCCGAAGTGGAGGAGGAGGGTCTGCTTTTCACTGCCTGGTGGGAGTTCATGTACCCCTTGTGGTTTCCCCTGACACCGCAATTCAAGAGGGCAACCTGCTTATATCCTAGTGTTTTGTTTGTTGTTTAGTCCCTAAGTCGTGTCTGACTCTTTTGTGACCCCGTGGCTCCTTTGTCCATGGGATTCTCCAGGCAAGAATACTGGAGTGGGGTGCCATTTCCTTCTCCAGGGGATCTTCCCAGTTCAGGGATCCAACCCAAGTCTCCTGCGTTGGCAGGAGGATTCTTGACCACTGAGCCCCCAGAGCACCCCCATATCCTGGTGAGGGTGGACCCTTCAGTTTCCCCATCCAGTGTTTCCTGGTGTTGGTGGGAGTTGAGCCAGTTTTCTCTTTGGTGTTTGACTGGAGAAGAGTGGTTTGCTTTGTTTTTTTCCCTTAATGATTTCTGTCTTGCCAGATTGCTTTCTTTTGGCTAGAGGGGGAGAGCAGGCTTTTGTATGTTTATTTTTTGTCTGCCCTTGTTGGCATTTCTGTTTTGCTGACTCCTTCAGCTTCAAGCTGGGATAAATGAGGCAAGAAAAAAACCCAGGGAACATGCTACTGTATCATTTCTCAGATTCTTTCAGAGTCTTTATGTTGTGTTGTATATAATGTGTAGGGCTTTTAACTGAATTCACAGGAGAGACGTGAAATAACACTTCATCTTCTTAGAAGCAAGTTGTTTCTCTTATTTTTTCTTAAAGTGAACTTTCTGCCTTCCTTCCCCATCGCACTCTACTGCTTCTTTTCGCTGCTTCATTTTAGAAACAGATTCTTTGAAAGCAATTGTCTAGGCTTGTTTTCTCTAGTTTCTCCTCATTCGCTCTTTAAAACCTATTCTAGCAAGACTTTATTCTTACAGCTCCTCTGAAATCACTCTTCTAAAGGCCTTATTTACAAGTGAATAATCAAACCAGTTAATACTTACAAAGCTTTGAGTGAAGCTAAAATTGTACTTAGAGGGAAGTCTGTAGCATTAAATATTATATTAAAAGGGAGGGGGAAGGTCTGAAACCAAATGAACTGGTATCTAATTTAAGAAAAGGATTAACCCAAAGAAAAAAGAGGAAAGGAAATAAAAAGTGTCCAAACTCTGGTAAAATAGAAAAAAGATACAATTGAGAGAATTAAGAAATTCTGACAAGGTAATCAAGAAGAACAAAGAAAAGGCAAAAAAATAGAATAATCATGTTAGAAAATATTATAAATATTTTAATTGGCATATTTAAATAAAATTATATGTGAAATAAGTAATCAGAAAAGTGTATAAATGACCAAAACTGATTCAAAAAGACATAAAAAAATCTGAATGGTCTAATAACCATTTAAAATGCTGAATTAGTAGTTAAAAGGTTTCCCTTCTCTTAGTAAAAAGGCCCAGGTGGTTTTTTAGCTGCTGAGTTTGTTCAAATCTTAAATCCAGTGTTGAGTAAACTTTTTTTGGAAAACAGAAGAAAGTGTACCATTTTTCATTTTGGTTTTTTGAGGCTTATGCTATAAGCTTGTTACAAGACTAGCAAAAAGAATGTGAAAGAATAAAATTTACAGCCAGTCTCATTTATGAACAAAGTGAAATAGCCGGCAGTCTATAAAACAGGTAACATGCCCAAGTTTGGCTTATTCCAAGAGTGCAAGCATTAAGCAACACTAGAAATTTATTCAGATATTTACACATTAATAAAACGATAAGTTACTACACATCACATTGTTGATTTAGAACAGTGAAAGTCTTGGTTAAATCTGAGAATGCTAGGTGTATTGTCATGAATACTGAAATCAGTTTTGCCTTGAAAACTTGATCACAGTGGATGGTACAACTAATTTGATTGAAGGGAGTCAGATGATCTCAGGACAAACTGTGAGTTAGTTCTGATGAGTAATTTTTTGACAAAATATTAGAAGGAACAGCATATCAAGTAGATAAAATAATATGTGCTTAAAGCATAGATATGGTGTTTGGGAATGGTAAGTGAAATATAACTAGAGCACAGTTACATTTTAAGGATATTGGGCCCTGGCTGGAGGTGAGATTGAATATTTGTGCTAATTGTGAAAAGCTTTGTCTGCCTTGTTTCTTGCTAAATAGTGGAGTAAATCAACTCAGGTAAAATCAGAAAGCCAGTAATACTTTTGAACATTCCATCTCTTTAGCTCCTTATATTTAGTTAGTCATACCTTTAGAGATAACATCTATTACTTGTTTGCATTCTTTTGTATATGTACCTTATGTAAAGTTAGGTGCTGTCACTGATATACTTTGATTTTTTGTTGACTAAAAATGTAGTAGGAATCTGAGTTTATGATTGAATCACTAATATAATGTATTTCCTCTGGATTACCTACTAAACTTTTAACAGCTATCATGGTTAGTCTCTTTCACCAAGATGGTGCTTGAGAATTTGTGTTAGAGGCCTGATTAATTTTATTTATTCTGTCATTTTAACTTTATTTGTGGTAAAAGAGTATATCTTTGTTTCTTTTTACCAAATATTTGTGATTTTATTAGCAGTTTTTGCTTGAGTTGTGGGTGTTTTTTTTTTTTTAAAGAAAAGTTACTGGAGTGACCTTTCATAGATTGCCAGGTTTTCTTTTCCCTTTTTCATGTATTGGTAGATAGAAGGCAACAGTTATTCTAAATTTGTGAATCAGAGAATTTAAACCTAAACTAACTTCATGAATGTGCTCACTTTTTTATTTAATGCATTCCTTCTAACCCCCAAAGATACTTTTAATTTTCTTAATTATATAACATTTGATTTTTTAATTTAAGGTGTGACTGCACAGAAAAGTTACAGAACAAATTTGACTTTTTGCGCTCACAGTTGAATGATATTTCTTCGTTTAAGAATATTTACAGATATGCCTTTGATTTTGCAAGGGTAAGTGGGATTTCCATGTTTGCAGTTTTAATATATTTTTTATTATCTTGAAACCACACTTAGGAAAACTTTTTTATCTTTTGTTTTAGGATAAAGATCAGAGAAGCCTTGATATTGATACTGCTAAGTCTATGTTAGCTCTTCTCCTTGGGAGGACATGGCCACTGTTTTCCGTATTTTACCAGTACCTAGAGGTATGTATATGTTTTTATTTTTAAAATAATATTTAAAAACTTAAGCTGATTGAAAAACATACCTTTAAATGAATAAAAACAAAAAATATGTAATACTGTAGCTTTTTAAAAAATATGTATAAGTGGTTGAAAATTTGTTTAAATGTATACCTATCTGCTCTCATTTAGACATGAGTTCATGTTCATTAATATGTTTTGTGCATAAGCTGTGTGTATTCCCTTCCTCACAGCTCTTCTCCCTTCAAAAAAAAAAAAAAGATAGATCTTCAAAAAATGTATTTTAGCACAAATGCCCTTAATGTAAAATTAGTTTCTTGGGACTTTTCAAGAGAGAATTGATGCTAGTGTACAAATTTCAAGCTTCTAAATCAAATTTCTTTCTATATACAAGATATTTGACTGAAAAAAATCAAATTTAAGAGAACCGATTTTAGTATTAAAGCTTAGGCTCAATCTAAAGAATTAGAATAAACTTTTAATATGTTGCTGTTCAGTTGCTCAGTCCTGTCTGAATCTTTGCAACCCCATGGACTGCAACACGCCAGGCTTCTTTGTCCTTCACCATCTCCCGGAACTTGCTCAAACTCGTGTCCATTGAGTCGGTGATGCCATCCAACCATCACATCCTCTGTTGTCCCCTTCTCCTCCTACCTTCAATTTTTCCCAGCATCAGGGTCTCTTCCAGTGGGTTGGTTCTTCCCATCAAGCAGCCAGAGTATTGGAGCTTCAGCTTCAGCATCAATCCTTCCCATGAATATTCGGGGTTGATTTCCTTTAGGATTGACTGGTTGGATCTCCTTGCAGTCCAAAGGACTCTCAAGAGTCTTCTCCAACACCACAGTTAGAAAGTTTAATGTTTTATGTCCCCAAATATGAGAATGTACTTAGATATAGTGATTACTGAGAAATGTATGCTGAATTTATAAAGGAAGTATTGTTTTAGAAGAAAGGCTTTATTCTTGTACCTGTTGTTCAAGGTGATTCTAAGAAGATACTGTCCTTTTTTTCCATTTCTTGCTTTGGTAGTGTTTTTTTGCTTTTGCAATTTTGTCTTATTTTGGTGTACTTCTTTCCATTTCTTGAATATAGATGCTTTTGCTTTGAAAATAATTTCTCATGAAGCTGATTGTTTATCATAGCAAGTTCCCCAGATTAGTTTTGTTTAAAGCTTGTGATAAGAGACAGTAGTATAAAAAGGTCTTATATGCACACTTAAATCTTTTAGCCTAATAAAAGTAGATTGGTTGGTGGACATTACCTATCTTCCTCATATTGGGGACAGAGATAAATATCATTCCTTGTAAAAATATTCCCGTGTAAAGGTTGCTGAGAGAACTAAATATTTTCAAATGTTTGTTGTATGGAGGGTGTTTAACATACATTATCTTTTTAAACCTTTATAACACCATTTTGAATTATGTTTTATTTCCACTTAGCCAATGAGTAACTTTCCCAGGGTCATTCAATTAAGTAACAGAAGTAAGATTTGAAACCAAGCCTGAAAAATGCCAACTTCAAATGTGGCTAAACAGTAAACCTTATGTAAAGAAACAATTTAATGAGAAAAGAGTTTACTGTGTATAAGAAACATTATATAGCTTGATCTCACTGGTGATTACACAGCATATACATTGGTAAAAATTTAGTGAGTTTTACCCTTTTTGTTAGGGCCATTGATGCTGTGTTATTCCTCAGAAATTAAAAAAAAGGAAGGAAAAAAATAAATTTGAAGATGTTAACATCTAAATGACCCTGAAAATTCTCTTAGAAACACAAATAATTAAAAGAGGAATAACTTTTTAAGGAAAGACTAAATCACAACAAAATCACAACTATGTTTATTGAAGTCAAATCCTAATAGATATTACTTGTTCTGTAATCCAAATGTTTATATCATTTTCTACAGCAATCAAAGTATCGCGTTATGAACAAAGATCAGTGGTACAATGTGTTAGAATTCAGCAGAACAGTCCATGCTGATCTTAGTAACTATGATGAAGATGGTGCTTGTAAGTATATAATACAGTGTTTTCCTATGAAAATATAGTTCTTAAAACTATTAAATGAGAACATGGATTTGTGTATCATTACAATAAAGAGTTTAAACTTCCTAACAGATCTTCTTGTTTTAATTGTGTGGTTAAGTGTGGGGGAGGCAGGTATAGAAGGTAGAGAGAACTTAGATTGAGCACCATTATAAAATCTGTGCTGATAATTGAAATATTTCAGTTACTTGGTAGCAGAGCACTGTAGCTAAATTTATAATTTCTGCAGCTTGAAGCTAAAATTCTGCTTTTTTCCTGTCTTTCCTGGCGTTTTACTATGTAAGAAAAGTGCAGTCATGATTTTAAAAATAGGAAAGCAAAACAGCTCTAGTAGCAAAAGCTTTAAATTTAATATCATAATATCCATTCACAGTATGGCAAATAATGTCAAAGTAACTTCCATCAGAAATTATTGAGTAAACAGTCAATAAACTATTTATGATTTTTGAATTGGTTGAATTAAAATATCCATTAGCCCCCTTCAGTAGAAAACCCAGGATGCCATAGAATAGGTGTTGGAAGTAATGATGAATTATTTAGATAAGCTAAATGAATTTTCTAGAGCTGTAAGTTTTTCACTCCCATCACAGGTTTGGCTGCATGTGCTGTTTTCATGTTGCAAAGCATTATATAGAAAAGATTGTTGTTGTTGTTTAGTTGCTAAGTTATGTTGAACTCTATTGTGACCCCATGGACTATAGCTCTCCAGACTCTATCCATGGAATTTCCCAGGCAAGAATCCTGGAGTGGGTTGCCATTTCCTTCTCTAAGAGATCTTCCCAACCCAGGGCTTGAACCTAGGTCTCCTGCATTGGCAGGCAGATTCTTTACCACTGAGGCACCAGGGAAGCCCACACAGAAAAGATACCTTCCTATAAATGTAAACTGAGGTTAATGGACTTTTGTGACACTGAAGAAACAAAATACTGAAGAAAGGTTAACTTTATTTCTTTCTGTATATATTGTGTGTTCCATTTACAAAATAGTGTAAAATTTAATATTTTTATAAATAATACCTTACAGCAGTAAACTGGCAGCTGAAGGACTGTCTGGCCTGTAGATATATATTTTCATGTGCATTTGAGTCAACGTTTTAACTGAGAGGTTTTGAATAAAAATATAGCTTCTAGATTTGTTTGAAAAGTTAGAAAATCTGACAGAACTCTTCCTGTGTTCTTCTATAGGAATTAGGTTGGAACCAGCTAGTGGCTTGTGTTGGACTTGCTTTCTGATATGCTGGTCCACAGTATGACAACATCTGGGTTTCTTTTCAGTTGTCATTGATTATTGTGCTAGTCTCCTGGTTTTCTTACAGTAGAGAAATATCCATTAAAAGCAAGAGAAAAAGTGAGATCACCAGAGGGTTTTAAGAAGAATAGGGCAAGCATATTGCTTTATGGCAATGAGTTTTCCCTACATTTCCAAACGATAAACAGTGAGCTCGTTTAAATTGCCTCTCTGACTTACCTAAGTAAATAAATTTGAACTCCCTGCATTATAAAAATGTCTTTTTACAGTAGTTCTTAAGGCAGGTGTTGATATTTATTAGGTACTTGCTTTGTGTTCAGATTTATAGTAGGTTCTGTACCTGGAACAGTATATGGCCACACCTTCAGTAAACATACACTTCTTGGTGAGGTAACAGAAATATTACATTAAACACTTTTCAGATTGTTTAATAATTAATTGGCAGAAAGCCGTGGGCAGTTAGAAAAAGGGAGAGGTTAATATTGACTGAGTTATCGGAGAGTTCATGAAACACTTAAATCCTGAGAACGTGATTTCTACAAATATCCATTGTGGAAAGCCCCTTATGTTTTTGAAAAACAAAAGCCAAGAAAGCACCTATTAAGTAGAAGGGAGTCTGGAAGGAGAACACCTAAAGAAGGGAAGGGTCAGTTCCCTGTCATCACCATAGCGTTTGTGGTGAGTTTGTTTTATATAGTTTAAGAGATAAGTTCACTGAATTCTAATAAAAATTGTTTCTTTTATTTCTAGGGCCTGTTCTTCTTGATGAATTTGTTGAGTGGCATAAAGTTCGTCAAGCATCATAGCAAGAAGTATTGTGAAGAAAATGCAAACCTTTTGATCCTGACGTGTGTCCAGGCTAATTAGATGAGGGGAAAAAAAACCTAAGGGGTGCATTTTCATTCATATGAAAGACTTCTCATAGTACTTTTTTTTTCCTTTTTTTTTTAAAGGAAGTTTTCTTGTTACATGTTATGGGCATTGAGCCACACCTCTTCTGAGACTGAATGTTGAAGTTTTTGTTTTGAGTTATGTTTATAACATTTATTTCAGAACAATAAAGATTCAGATTTGTGACAAAGGCCTTAAGTGAAGATGTCCGTTGAGTGTCAAGAGTGGTATTTATTTTTGTAAATTTTAATTCTTGAATTTTAGAAGTCTGTCATACCAGGAATTTGTGAAATTTTAAAGGTTTTAAACAATCTTAGTATTTGGCAACTCTGCTCATGGTATAGCTCATATATTCATCTCTGCACAATCAGAAGGAATATTTATTGGCCTTGACTTCTTGGGTAATTTCTGATGCAGCTAATAAAATACATTTCTCGATATTGGGGAAGTTCAGCTGTAGTTTTCTGTGAAAATTGCCAACATATTATGCATACTCTTTATCTGAAAAGTTTACAGCTGGAAAGATTGTGTTGTTATTTTGTTTTCTAACCCTTAAATATTGTCAGTAAGTATAAATCAGCATCGCATGTATACTGTTAATGTGAATTTTACATTTTCTGTATTGTATCAGTTTAAAATTCCATTTATATTAGAAAGAGCAAGTTTTATATATTAATGATCTCAATCAGTTAGCCTTATGAGAAAATTAAGACCATTATTGAAGCTGTATATCATCATCATTGTTGTTCGTGACATATGTGATCTTTTTAACTATCATTTCATGATTTGGGGAGTTTTGTTGAGGACCGCTCCATCCCAGTCCCCTTCTTCTTTTTGGTTATATAAGAACCTTAGCTCTCATGTTGTGGATTTAGTTAAAATATATATTAGAAAAAAGAGAGTAAGGACTCATGGGAGAACTCTGGGTGTAACTTGCACAACTCAAGGGTACCGTTTACATTGGTATAAATTACATTGCTAATTATCACAGTTCTCTGACCTTTGGTAGTGAAGTTTCTTGAAGACAGGGCAGCCTTTTTTCTAATTCACACAAAAGATGTCTTTTTGGACTAGCAGCAGGGCTGTTTTTACATTCCTCTTAAACCATCCCATATCCCAGTGATATGAAAACCGTGTTCACATTTACAGTCAAGTCACAGCTTCAGGAATGTTAATTCCTAGTTTTATTGTATGAGTGGAGAAAAGTAAATAGATTGCTTTTCCATAATAAGGACTTTATCCATTTAAGATAAAAGTTGATTTTTGCTGGTGAATTTATTTAATGAGTGATTACAGTAGTGCTTAGGGAGAATAGCATTTTAAATTCATGTTTTTTGCTTTTTTTTTTTTTTTTTTGGTTAAAGGACTGAGGAAGAATGACTGCTGTTTTTATTTCTTCATGAAAGCACTATGTACGACTTTGTGAAACACTGATATAATAATGGAAAGCAATTTTTCCTTTAAATGTCTGATAAGGATAATTTTCCTGGAATACTGTGTCAAGTATTAGAATCACTGAATTATTGGAACTGAGCATAGTGACAATGAGTGTTATGGCGTTATGAATGGTGTTTTAATATTAAATGTATTATAAGTTCAGTCAGTCCTTGAACAACATGGGTTTGAACTGTGTGGTTCTGCTTATAAGCAGATTTGTTTTCAGTAAATATGCAATCAACCTTCTATATCTATGGATCCTGCATCCATGGATAACAGGACCTGTGGATATAGAGGACCAACTATGGGGCTTGAGCATCTGCAGATTTTGGTAAACTTGGGGGCTGCTGGATCCAGTATCCTTTAAGTCCCGAGGGATGACTGTAAAGCACTTAGATTTTTAGACATTTGAATCTTTATGATATGACTCTTCAGGGAACAGCTTTTGAATTTGAAGAATATTGCCCATTTTTATTTAATTCCAAAATATATAATTTAAATGAAATTTTATAAGTTGTCAATTTATGGCCTGAACAAAATTGTTTTGTCTTTATAAGGAACATTTAAAAATTAGATGCCCTTTAACGAAATATATGAGACAATTTACTCTGCTTACTTATCCAAAGTTTCCTTTAAGACTTTGAATCTGGGAGTGTAAATGAAACTTCCTTTATCCTGAAGTCAACAGCCCCATTTTACTCAGGCTGTGCTTGGTTTACTCTCTTGCTCTTTCTAATCCTCTAACCTTCTTAGAGCATAACTCACTTATTTTGGAAGCAAACAACTCTGCCTCATTCATCTCAGGATGTGGGCTTGTCCCTTCTGGTCATTTCTTTTTTAATTTGTATTTGAACATCATTTAATTTATTGGAACTAATGATCAAGAGGTTAAGTAGTATAAGTAAAGAGGATAGTACTAAGGCGCCAGCAGTATGAAAAATAAATCTGTTGGGGCTCTTCTTTTAACCTGTTAGCTTTCTAAGTGCCTTCCCAGGAATCCTGTTGTAAAACTTCCTTTAGTGTGGAATAAAATTCACTGGTGCTTTATAATTAGAAACTACTTTCTTCTTATAGAATAACATACAAATGGAATACTGCTGGAAGAAAGTGGAACCAGGTGTTGGTTCTGAACTGTGAGTGGATGGAGAGGTTGTCCCCCAACCCCTCGAAGCCAGTGATTTTTAAACAAGGCATAATATCTTTAGGAACGTGCCAGTTATTCAGGTAACTTATTTGAATAAGAGATAGGAAATGGTGTGTTTTGGGCTTTTCTGACTTTCTTGCAGTGTTATTTCTTATTGTCTTAAAGCATCCTCGTTTTTGACTGCTTACAGTAAAATTCTTGACGTAATCCATTTTTGGTTGTAATGGTATTTTTATGTGTAGTGTACAGGTTTTATTGACTTGAGTTTTACTTTGAAGTACTCCAGTGTTTCTTAAAGGGCTCCCTGGTGGCTCAGTGGTAAAGGATCCACGTGCCAAGTAGGAGATGTGGGTTTGATCCCTGGAACAAGAAGATCCCTTGGAGAAGGAAATGGCAACCCACTCCAGTATTCTTGCCTGGAGAATCCCATGGACAGAGGAGCCTGGTGGGCTACAGTCCATGTGATCACAAAGAGTTAGACACAACTTAGCAACCCACTACACACAAGTATTTCTTAAACTGGAATTTGAGGGCCTTCTATGGGAATGTTAGATTGACCCTGAAGAGTACTTCTCTTAAATTCAAATGCCTTTTTCATCTAGTGAACCAAAAATTTATCTTTAGTGATATTAGTGCCATCACTTTGTGCGGGGAGGTGAGTAGGATAGTAGAATTTTAAAGCATATTAGTTAATGTAGATTATTAGCAATGAAACATTTTACTTTGAACTAACAATTTCTTTGTCAAAACATGTCCTTTCTCCTTAATTGATGATGTGAAGTTATGAAAGCACTTATTGAAATATATTACATAGTCAGCTTGATAAACAAGAACACTGATTTTTTTAAACTGCTTTTCTTGAAGGGCACTGAAAACTGTGGGTGATCATTCCTAATCCAATAAAGTGTTGTTTGGGCTCTCAGGCTCTTACAGCCTAAAGTTTTGTAGCGCATCTCATGTGCTTACTGAATGTCTGAAGCATCAAGTAAGTTGAGGACACTTTAATTTACGTAATTTAAGTGCATTTCTCTGTTAAACTAAGAGAAAAGGCAAAGCCATCTCTTAATTGTACTTCTATAGAATTCATAAAAAAAGAATCCTCTTTCTTGAGATAGTATATTTCTTGAGTGATATTGGGAATCATTACATAGAAACATTTCAAGGTAGGGTTTATTTACTCTTCAGGAGAAAAGAGAAATAACAGCAAAATATCTTTGATTTTGTTAGGAAAGGCTAGTCTGGATTATTGAATATTCTAGATCATATAATTTTTAAAAGAATACAGTTTTATAAATATTTGTTAACAACCAGACAAGTTGCTTAAGATCTGGTCTTTTTTGTTGATAAACCTAGTTACCTATAAGTAGTACTGTGGAAGCCCAAAAAACAGTCTGACTTTTACAGTCAAATTTATATAGATTACAGATTATGAAAAGATAAATTCCTGCCCCAAACCTCAGGTGAATTATTTGTAATTCACTGTTTAATTGTAGAGGCTTTTCTAGTGAACTTTAACTTTATTGAAGCAAATCTTTAGCTCTTTTAAAGCACAATTTATTTACTTTTTCTCAAATACCAGTCTTAATAAAAAATAAATTTGCTATGTCTACCTTACAGTCTTTTGTATCCTGTACAGATTGTGCCTCCTTGACCAGTTGTTCATTTGACCATTTTCTTTTTATTTTGTGTGCTTTGACTGTAACTTATTAAACCTTTTTAATATGGCTTATTTTTGCATGGGTTCTGGTTTATCATGTGTTAAATATCTTTAAAATACATCCAGTAAAAGGATTAGACTTTAACGTGAGTATGAATTCTTACCTTAGAGTGCCAGTTTTTTTGGAGCTTTGTTGTATTTTATGGATCTGTGGTCCACAAATGTAAAACATATATTAAAATTTTCTTAGTTTTCCCCCAAATTATATCATGTTGAAGTTTTATCATTTGCAATATTGTTTTTCTCAGCTTTATAGAGTAATAAGGAAAACTAGCATACATGATGGATTATTTTAAGTATGAAGTAAAATTGTCGGTATTATGAAATATTCCAGTATGAGAAAATTATTTTTAAAAGCTAACAAAAATAAGCAAAATGGATATATATAAAAGCAGCTTTACCCAAACCGCTATGTGTGTGTAAGTAAATTGTGTATCACCCATAATTTGTTTTTTCATGTAGAAAATAGCTTGTGGATAAAAGCCTTCACATATTTTGGTGAAAAGAGAATTTCCTTCCATATGACTGCTGTCAGTTGCATTTGAAGAGGAAATGTGCATGTGAAAGAGGAAAGATAAATTATTCCAATAACTTGTTGTTAGAGACAGTATTATTAACTCACCCAACTTTGCAAAATTATTTTTTATGAATATTAGATTAAGTACAATTAGTTTACCTTCAGTTCTTTCTTTGTATTATTCTATCATACAAATCAGATGACTTATAGCGAGTTTATGCACTTTTACTTTTATCCACAAATGCAGAAACCTTACCTGTTTTTGGATTTATATCATTCCTTGAAACTACTATGAATATTGAGAGAGTTTTAGAAGTAACATCAGAGAAGACTGATTTGATTTCCTCTTTGCCACATCCTTGTTATGTCAGTTTTAAACAAGTTACTTCACTTCTGTCATCTTCAATTTTGTTGTCTGTAAAATAATATACTTATCAGTACTGTTAGGAACTTCAAAACAGTGCCCTATCCGTAGCACTAAGTAAATGTTGAATGAATACACCTAGATAGTTAAATAGAAAGCAATTTGTTGTTCAGTCGCTCAGTCATGTTTGACTCTTTCCCCATAGACTGCAGCACATCAGGCCTCACCCAAACTCATGTCCATTGAGTCAGTGATGCCATTCAGCTATCTCATCTTCTGTTGTCCCCTTCTCCTCCCGCCTTCAGTCTTGCCCAGCATCAGGGTCTTTTCCAATGAGTCAGTTCTTTGCATCAGGTGGCCAAGGTATTGGAGCTTGAGCTTCAGCATTAGTTCTTCCAATGAATATTCGGGATTGATTTCCTTTAGGATTGCCTGGTTTGAAGCATCAATTCCTTGGTGCTCAGCTTTCTTTATGGTCCAACTCTTCACATCCATACATGACTACTGGAAAAACCGAAGCTTTGACTAGATGGACCTTTGTTGACAATGTCTCTGCTTTTTAATACACTATATAGGTTTGTCATAGCTTTTCTTCCAAGGAACAAGCATCTTTTAATTTCATGGCTGCAATGACCATCTGCAGTGATTTTGAGTCCAAGAAAATAAAGTCTGTCACTGTTTCCATTGTTTCTCCCATCTATTTGCCATGAAGTGATGGGACTAGATGTCATGATCTTTGTGTTTTGAATGTTGAGTTTTGAGTCAGCATTTTCACTCTTTCACCTTCATCAAGAGGCTCTTTAGTTCCTCTTTGTTTTCTGCCATAACAGTGGTATCATCTTTATATATGAGGTTATTAATATTTCTCCTGGCAGTCTTGATTCTAGCTTGTGCTTCATCCAGCCCAGCATTTCGCATGATGTACTCTGCATAATTTAAATTAGCAGGGTCTACAGTCTTGACATACTCCTTTCCCGATTTTGAACCATTTGGTTGTTCAGTTAGCTAGCTAGTTGTTTTTTCTTAACAAGTTTTCCCATCCTATGTAAACCGGACTAGCTGAAATTTTTATTTTACCACTAATCAGATTTACTCATATTCCTTTTGAACTCAAGATTGGGTTGGCCGTAAAGGTCATTCAGGTTTTTCTATATAGGAAGAAAAGCTTGAATAAAGTTTTTGGCCAACCCAGTGTTTCAGAAAATCTCAAGCATCTAGTATGTTTTAGGCCTGGATACAGCAGGACACAGAATAGACAATTATTTCTGAGCCTTATGGGATTTGGCTTTTAATTGATAAAATATGTGGTTTATCATATGGTCGCATGTTATTAAGGGAAAATAAGTCGAGGAAAGGATCGGGAGAGTGTGATAATAGGGGTGCTATTTTAAATAGTGTATACACTGATGATGTGGTACTGCGCAGAAATCTGAAGAAATAAATGATTAAGCTATATGTGTAATCAAGAGAAGAGCATTCCAGGCAGGACTTTAAATCTACTGTTCTGAGCTGGTAGTCTGCTTGGTGTTTGTTAGAAATGGCAAGGAAGGTGTTGCAACAGTAGTGAGGAAGACAGGCTGTTAGCCGGATTCGAAATGAGGTTAGAGAGACTGGGAGTAGAGTGCCTAATTATAGTTCATCCTTGAAGGGCATTGTAGACTGTCCTACAGACTTAGACTTTGAAGTGGGAAACAGAGTGCTGATCAAAGCGAGGATGACAATCTGTAGACTTAGAGTAATCTACATGAGAATTGGTGTAGTTTGAATTAGAATGAGGGCAGTGGAAATAAGTGGTCAGATTCTGAAAATTGAGAATGAAGTCAGTAGTATATGCTGATGGGTTGGATGTGGGATATGAGAAAGAAGAATCCAGAATGACGCCAAGATTTTTGGCTTGAAGAATGCTAAGAATGAAGGAGCCACATTTGATACTAAGGTGAGGAAGACTCAAGGGAGCAGGTTTGAGGGGGGAAACCAAGAATTTAGTTTTGGATATGTTATGTTAGGTAGGCCTTTCAGACGTCACTTCCCACGGGAAGTGTCAAGTATGCAGCTGGGTACTTGAGTCTGAAGTTAAAAGGGAAAGAGCTGAGCTGGATATGTGTATGTGACTTATATAGCCTTAGTTTTAAGTCAAGATGGATGAGATTTTAGTAAGGATAGCCAGAGAATAGGACTGAATTGAAGATACTTGATTTGTGAAATTTTGAGCCAGCTTTTGTGGGTTTTCAAGTAGAAATATAATGTTACTATTTTCTACTACACACAAAATCATTACTTTCTACAGTGTTATGGAAGCTCTGAGATTTAAGAAATAAGATTAATAATATATAAGCACATGACAAATTTAAAAGGGGAATGCCATTTTATTCTTGTAATGAGGCTTTTTGTTTTGGGATAATGATACAGTTTTACATTTTAATATCTCTGAAATGCTAGTTCTTTTTTTCTGGTAGTTGGAACTTACTATTCTGATTCAGTATGTGAGTTTTAGCACTAGAGGGCAGACTTGCCTCTAGACTATAAGGTGCTGTGAATGGATTTAGCCAAATGTCTTAACTATATTCAGTCCCAAATAATGGCTAGATTTGTCTTGCAAGTGACCAATGTCCTATCTACTATGTTTTTTCAGTTCCTGAGAAACCATAAAATTATGATTTTATCCTGTGATTGATTTTAATATCCTAGATTTTAATCTAGAATCAGTAGTTGATATTAATATGTATTTGCACATGAAGTCCCAAGAAACTATAGCTTACTACAGTTATATTAAGATCTTATATAGAGCATCCATATATACATTAACATAAGAGAATTTGAAACCAGTCAGAAGAAATACTGGTCATGAAAATATTTATTCAGGAAATGTATTGAGCTATTGACTTTGTGCTATCAATTGTGATAAAGAGTTGGGACTAAAGTAAAATACAGTCCCTGCTTACATAAGCTTTGGTGTAGCATGTTATAGCACTTAATACCTTGTGCTATATTTATTTAAATATCTTCTTCCTTCAATGATAGAAATCCTGACTCATTTATTTTTGGTACTTCCAAGTGCCCATCACAGTGCCTGGTACTTAAGTTAGTTCATAGTGTATGGATAAATTAATGAGAAGAGACAGAAAAAGGAAAACAGAGTCAGGGCTTTTGCAAAAATTATTTTCTTTTCATAATTTTTTCCTTGCAGAAAAGCCCTCCTGTTAACAAAAATGGTTGTGGAGATTATTCCAACACTCCATCTGCTCCCACTCTTGCTGATAGTCTTCATCTCTGCCCATGGTCAAGAGCTATGAATAGAAATATTAATAAAAAAATGACATTCATAGAGAAAGGAGGTCTAGCCTTTTTATAGTCACTGAAGTGGAGAAGAAAGAAAAATGCAGAAGATGGATGACTCCTATTTGGCTCTTGTCAGTCTCAGAAGTTTGAAGTGAAACAGTTTTCTGGAATGAGGGCACTCTTCACCCAGTAACTTTGCCCACACATGATCCTGCTCCCTAGACCTTTTAGGGTCCCTGCTTCTACATGCTAGTTCCTCAGTTTTCTTATCAAGAACAGAATAATAGTCCTTCCGTCGTAAGATTATTTTGAGGATGAAATGAAATAATGCATGCAGTAACTATGAGTTACTCTGGTGTCTGGACAGCAGACCAGTTGGAGTTGGTAGGATGGATTTGTGTTCATGAAGTGTCAGTTATTATATAGTAGAATTAAGTCATGGTGCTCAGACAGGAAAGAATCTGCCTGCAAATGCAGGAGACTGGGTTTGATCCCTGGGTCAGGAAGACACCCTGGGGAAGGGACTGGCTACCTACTCCAGTATTCTGGCCTGATTCCACGGACAGAGGAGCCTATCGGCTACAGTCCATGGGGTCGCAAAGAGTTGAATGTGACTGAGCAACTAACACTTTTTTTTTTTTTTCTTCAGAATTAAGTAAATGGCAAAAGAAAGTTTGATCTACTAAATCAGATATGTTTAGAAATGCAGATCTTTTAACAAATTAGTCTCTGATGTCAGTGATTTATTTGCTCCATTAATGTGAGGCATTATAGTGAAATTGTTCTTCAAAGGGATGTTAAATGTGACTAAATGAGATGATCAATTTAAAGTGTACCTGACACCAAGTCGTAAGCACTCAGCAACATTAGCTCCTGTAGCTGTCTTTAAAAGTGGACCAATTTGATCTTACAGGAAGGAGTCCTTTTTTTTTTTTTTTGAGACAAATAGTTAAAAATTATAAAGCCAAAATACTATGTATTATTATTTGACTCTCTTAAACCATTGTTTAATTAAGTAGCAGGATTCTTTTCCAAAAGAACTTGTACTTAGAAACACAAAATTTAAAGCAGAGCAAACAGACATGCTCTGGTTGAAGTAGGAAAAGTCCTCTCTCACCACTGCCACTGTCACTTCTGAGAAGCCTCAAAGGAACCCCTAGGTCTCGCATTTGCGTATTTTGAAATCTACTGCATCTGCATTTGCATTTTGACCTGTCAAACGTGAATAAAGTAATAGAATGAGAAGGCACAGACTCTAGAAATTTCTGTTTAATTCTCTGCATAAAAGTAAAAATGTAGCTGACATTGTTTTAGGATGGATTAAGATGAGACGTATTTCAGAGGCATTGGAAATGTTTATACTAGAATGATTAAGTGTATGATCATTCTGTTTTAGGTTTATTATAGAGTTCATGGCTCCCCAGGTGGCGCTAGTGGTAAAGAACCTGCCTGTCAATGCAGGAGACTTAAGAGACACGGGTTTGATCCCTGGGCCGGGAACATCTCCTAGAGAAGGAAATGGCAACCCACTCCAGTATTCTTTCCTGGAGAATCCCATGGACAGAGGAGCCTGGCAGGCTATAGTCCATGGAGTCGCAAAGAGTCAGACACGACTGAGCGATTTAGCACATGCGTATCTAGAGTTGGTCTAAAAGGAAGTGATATGTATCAACTGCCAAGAGAGCTCTGGAATTGATATAAACATGACTGTCTGGCTGAGGCTTCATTCACTATGGTCCCTTATTACTTACAAAAAAGAGTTTAGTTCCTACTCTCTACTTTTGAGGATTATAATCTTTAAAGGAGAAACAGCTCTGTTAAGAGGGACAGTCAGTCATAAGTGTTCCTCATTCAGTGTCCACACATAATAAGGGCTTAATAGATGTTTATTGAATGAATGAAAACATTTATATGTCTGTCTTCTTTCAAGTTACTTGAAAGGCCATGTTTTATCTTCTTTGTGCCCTGTGGTAGCACATGGCCAGTAAATGAGTGAGTGAATGAATGAATGTACACATATATACATACAAATGTTCATATCTGTATTCCCATTAGACTGAGGTTCTTGAGTGAACAAATCATGTCTTAGCATAGTGCCTCACTAATAGCAAGTTGTCAGAAACGTTTATAGAACTGACTAGAACTTAAATTTGAATCATACCGGAGTAGGTTCACAAAACCTGACACAGTGCCTTCTGAATACACACAAACTATTTCATAATTGAAGACAGAGATTCCACTAAGCATTTTCTGAGGTAGGGCCAGTTGGATGACATGAGCAGCAAGCTATAGGAGCTCAGAGGAGTGATAGTTCTTTGAACTGAAATGGGCAAGGCAGCTTCTCAGAGTCGGTGTGATTTGATGAAGGTGGGTGGTCCTTTGGTTTCAGAACATGAATTAGACAGCTGGAGAGGAGAGAGGCTGGAACAGGGAGACTGGTAAGGAAGTGCAATGTGGCAAGAGCCCTGGGCTCGGACAGAAAAGATCTGTATTCTCAGTTTCTGGTTTGCTGCTTACTGGCTGCAGGGCCTTGAGATGACCGTAGTTTCCTTTTCCTCTTTGAAGTGGAGGTAAAATTCTTGTCCTTGTTAATATTGTACTTCAACGTGTTCGTAACGTGCTAAGTAAGAAATAATGCTGTGGTTTGAATGCAGTGGGTTCCAAATAAATGTTTGTTGAATGACAAAGAAAAAGTATTGATCAATGAAAAGAATGGAAGCCCTGGAACCTCAGCTGCTGCAGTCTGCCAGTGATTTGTTGACTCTTACAGGAAGAAAAGTAAATATCCGAAGCCACCAAATCTCATGATCAGAAGAAAGACTTTCTGGATCAGTTGGAAACTCCTAGGGGACGCTATAAGTTATGTCAGAGGTGAATAAGTCATGAGGTTTTCATGCTGACATTATTTCTAAGATTGCTGCCGTACTGAGGGGACAAACCACAAGGTGCACCGTGCAGAAGAACTTTCATGAGGAAAAAGCTTCCTGAAGGATGAATGCTTCAGTTACTTCAACTGCCTGCATATTTACTTACTAATGAGTCATTTTTTCTTAATTGGTAATTTGTTTTAAATTGGTCATACGATATTACATCAAGTAGCCTAATGTTACACAACAATTGAAAAAAGTTGACAGGCCGCCAGCTGAATGAAGGAAATTATGAGTCTTTTTGAGCTTAAAATGTATGAATTGGTAATAGTTATCTTGGTTTTTATGTTGTAAGATTGGGTTTATTGAAACTTCTCCCTTATGTTGAAAAACGAGAGCCCCTTTCTTTGCCTCTGAAATCTCTCCTGCCTCCTGTACTCACTGAGGGTTCCACTCCTTATTTGGGGTCTGCTTATTTTTTAAGATACATCCTTTCCTCCCTGTTTTTAAGCTATTATAAATTTTGTATATACTTTTATTAGTGTGTTGATAACACCTAATATACATGTTTGTTTTCTTAACTAAGCTGTGATCTGGAGAGCAGGGATTGTGTATTTTTGCCTTTTATTTTTCCAGTGTTCAGAACTATCCACAGTATAGGAAAGCACTTAATAAATGGAACAAATTAATAAATCAAGATGGACAGATAAATAAATGATTTTGCTTGCATAAGGTATCTGTCTTTTGTCTATCTTTTTCACTGTATGGCAGAAATTCCAGGATAGCCCTATTTTTAATGTTGATCTACTATTAAAGTTATTAAGCAAATGTAACTCAATAAGTTCATTTTAATACAATTATGACACTTTTGCCTACTAAATTGACACAGACTTTAAACTGATAAGACTCATTGTGGATAATGGTACAGGGAAATGGGAATTTTTATATTTTGCTGAAGGAAATGTAAATTGGCAGATCTTTTCTGGAAAGCATTTAGGAAATTATATTCAAAAGCCTTAATAATGTTCATATCCTCCCAACAATTCTATGCCTAGGAATTTATCCTATAAAATAAATTAGACATTGGCAAAACATTTTAATCATATTTTACTTATAGAAAAAAGGAAATAAATGCTTAGCCATAAAAAATTGGTTATGTAAATTATAATATATTCATACAATGGAGTGGGTTGCCATTTCCTTCTCCAGGAGATCTTCCTGACCCAGGGATAAAACCCATGTCTTCTTCATTGGCACGTGGATCCACTTTACCACTGAAACACCTGGGAAGCTCAGTGATAGTATTACCACAAGTTTTTATTTTTACTTCATTCTTTCTATTTTCTGCATTGAATATGTTCAATTACTTTATTAATTTTAAAACATTATAGAAAGAAGCACACTTTCTCCTTGGCTGACTACACTCATCCCCCGAGGACTAAAGAGAGACTAACCTTGTATCAGGAATTTCCTCCAGGACCCAGTGTGGCAGACCATTTTCTCTACCTGTTTTGCCCAATGCACTGTGCATGGTAGTCGTAGCTTACAGTTGGAGCCAATTCAGAAGTAACATTGATTGATTCATTCAGTCAGAAAATATTTGTTGATATTCCTACTGAGCCTCAGAACTTGGGATAAAAGGGTAAGTATCAAATTCTTGAAGGCTCATTGTATTTTGAGGTTTAATTTTTTTTTCCATCTATTTTTATTAGTTGGAGGCTAATTACTTTACAGTATTGCAGTGGTTTTTGTCATACATTGACATGAATTAGCCATGGATTTACATGTATTCCCCATCCCGATCCCCCCTCCCACCTCCCTCTCCACCTGATCCCTCTGGGTCTTCCCAGTGCACCAGGCCCGAGACCTTGTCTCATGCATCCAGCCTGGGCTGGTGATCTGTTTCACCCTAGATAATACGCATGTTTGATGCTGTTCTCTCAAAACATCCCACCCTCGCCTTCTCCCACAGAGTCCAAAATTCTGTTATGTACATCTGTGTCTCTTTTTCTGTTTTGCATATAGGGTTATCATTACCATCTTTCTAAATTCCATATATATGTGTTAGTATACTGTATTGGTCTTTATCTTTCTGGCTTACTTCACTCTGTATGATGGGCTCCAGTTTCATCCATCTCATTAGAACTGATTCAAATGAATTCTTTTTAATGGCTGAGTAATATTCCATGGTGTATATGTACCACAGCTTCCTCATCCATTCGTCTGCTGATGGGCATCTAGGTTGCTTCCATGTCCTGGTTATTATAAACAGTGCTGCGATGAACATTGGGGTGCACGTGTCTCTTTCAGATCTGGTTTCCTCGGTGTGTATGCCCAGAAGTGGGATTGCTGGGTCATATGGCAGTTCTATTTCCAGCTTTTTAAGAAATCTCCACACTGTTCTCCATAGCGGCTGTACTAGTTTGCATTCCCATCAACAGCGTAAGAGGGTTCCCTTTTCTCCACACCCTCTCCAGCATTTATTGCTTGTAGACTTTTGGATAGCAGCCATCCTGACTGGCATGTAATGGTACCTCATTGTGGTTTTGATTTGCATTTCTCTGATAATGAGTGATGTTTAAACTGGGAATTTAATAAAGAGAATCTAGCCCATTCCTTTCTGTTTGGAGACAGAGAAGTAGATCCTAACAAAATTTGCCCAAGATTGAATGGATATAAATGGCACATGTAGACTTGAATCTAAAAATTCTCTTTCTACTCAAGTACTCTTTCTGGTCACTTAGGCCCCTCGTTTTACAAAACTCTAATCTGTATTACTATAGATTCTCAAAAAGAAATTTTATACTGGATGCTTGTATATCTTCTACAAAATCTTTCATTGGTAGCCTGAACTCGTTTTGCTTTGTTTCATAGAATTTGTAGTTAACAAAAGTTTCATGTCTGAAATTTCTGAATTAGTCATTAATTTATTGCTCACGTTATACTTTTATTTTAACCTCATCAATAAATTTGGATAAAGCCAATTAAAATCTTTTGCCCCATCTTCATAAATGCATTGCTCCTTACTCTTGGGGAGAGGCCATTCGATTGGTCAGTAATTCATCTACCTGTCATATTATGCACAAAGATTATCTGTGATATGGACTTTGTCAGTTGGTGAAATATAGATACAGCATGCTTATAGCATAGCACTGTATGCTTGGTATTTACCAAATCCACTGCTTCACACGCTGCTCTCACCATCTTGAACGCATCCCCTGGCTGACACGCATCCTTTGAAACCCCCAATCCCAAGGTAGGCGTTGCTTCTGGGAAGGCATTGCTCATCTGTACCTGCTCCCCAGTATTCTGTTGCCTTCTGAATATAGCACTGGTCATGTTACATTGTATTATCTTGAGCTCCTTGAAACCAGAGATGTGGTTTTTTGTTTTTCTAATGGATTTAGTTCATCATGAGACCCATAGCAGGTAGTCAAACATCTATTTCCTTGTTGATAAGATGAAGAAGTGAATAATGGCATTAACAAATGCATTTCCTTACCATGTTAAAAAGTAAAGAAAGCTTACTTTGGATGAATTGTTCTCTGTGCTGGTTCCTTGTGGTCACCTCTTCTTTATTATTATTCAGTGTATTTTTCTCCTGAGTTGAGATAAAGATCTCACAGGGCTGCAGCTGGGAGAAGCCACCTTTACTTCTGATAAATCAGGAAAACGCATGCCCATTCCTAATTCTCTAGAATTTGAGCCTCTTGTCTCCCACCTTTCCCATAACATCAGATGGTGCTTTGGTTATCACACTGTGTATTCACTGAGAATTCTATATCCATATATTTGGATTCAATTGAGAGCAGCAATGTGATATGATGGGATGACCATCACACAGGGAGGTGAGGAGGTGATTTTAGACCAAGATGGAACCCCTGATTTTCTAGGTGACCTTAAACTACCCATTTATTTTCTAAGTGTTAGGTTGGCTTATTTGTCTTCCTTGGTTCTTGTCTCATCACAACAAAAATTTGGAACGACAGACTAATGAGTTAAAACAATAGACAAGTTACAGCTCAGTTTAGCTCAAGCAGACGGATTTCTTACTAGACAGCTCCCAAGACATGGGAGCAGGCTGACCCCAAAGGGGTGATCCCTCTTCGCTTCTCCATTTGTACATCCTGTCTCCTCCTTTCGGTTGTGCCTTGTGTGATGCAGAGCTTGTACTCACCAGCAATCAAGAAAGAGAATGCAAATGGTCATATGCTTAAGGCCATTTGACAACTGCAAGTTATATAACAGCAGGGTGTGTTGTATATATCTTCCTACAATTCAGTCTGTTATAATCAGATGTATATATGTATAGAATGTTTATGAACTCTTAATGGGCTCCTAGCAGTCAGGTTACTTGAGAAAGCCCCTGTGGTTATTTTGTATTCACTGTGTGCCTAGGCTGCATGTGCAGGAGTTGGAAAAGTCTCCGTGGTTATTTTTGCAGTATATCCTGGAGCTCTCCTGGGTGTTTCTGGGATGGGGTTTAGAGATCAGCTTGCATCCTCTCCGGTTAGGTCACCCCTTTCTCCTCATGCCTAACTTCTTACCTAACACAGGGTTTCAGTTTCTCATTTGTAAAGAAAAAGTTTTGGATTCTATAATCAAGGTCTTGGAGGGACCCGTTGCTGCAGTGCTTGCCCCTGAACAAACAACTTGAGCAACAAAATATTACAAAGAAACTATAAAGGACTGAAAATAGATGCATGCTTGTGCAATTGGGCAAATTATGGACAGCAAGATAGAAAAAGAACAACATCCGTCCCTTTACCCACTCTCCCCCACCAACCGCCACTTCTAAAGAACTGGGAACAAAAACAGCATGTCCGAGAAAAGCAGGGTACTGCGCATGCCCCGTGCGCTCAGCACCACCAAAGGGGTGGGCAAACCACTTAAAGCCGTGATTCCGGCTGGACCCCTGGACTTGCCCCTACCGTCTCACCCATACAGGAAAAAAGTTTGCCCCACCGCGGGGAGCAAACAGGAATTTTATTTGTTTTCACTCCCCCTTGCAGCAGGGGCCCCAGAAAGCCTTGCCTACATTTCTTCTCTAGCCTCCTATTCAATTGCTATTGATTGGGGAAGGCCAAGAACCCTGGTCAAAGTCGTTTTTCTCTCCAGGATTCTCAGAATCTAGTGTGCTGTCTTACAGTGTGGTGATACTTGTGTTGTTGTGCAGTCGCTCAGTCGTGTCTGACTCTTTGCGAACCCATGGACTGCAGCACGCCAGGCCTCCCTTTCCTTCATAATCTCCTGAAACTTGTTCAAACTCATGTCCATCAAGTTGGTGATGCCATCCAACCATCTCATCCTCTTGTCATCCCCTTCTCCTCCTGCCTTCAGTCTTTCCCAGCATCGGGGTCTTAGTTTCTAATGAGTCAGCTCTTTGGATTAGGCAGCCAAAGTATTGGAGCTTCAGCATCAGTCCTTCCAATGAATATTCAGGATTCATTTCCTTTAGGATTGACTGGTTTGATCTCCTTGCTGTCCAAGAGATTCTAAAGTGTCTTCTCCAACACCACAGTTCAAAAGCATCAATTCTTCAGCACTCAGCTTCTTTATGGCCCAACTCTCACATCCATACATGGGAAAACCACAGCTTTGACTAGATGGACCTTTGTCGGCAAAGCAATGTCTCTGCTTTTTAATACGGTGTCCAGGTTGGCCATAGCTTCTCTTCCAAGAAGCAAACATCTTTTAATTTCATAACTGCAGTCACCATCTGCAATGAGTTTTGAGTCCAAGAAAATACTCTGTCACTGTTTCCACTGTTTCCCAATCTATTTGCCCTGAAGTGATGGAACTGGATGCCATGATCTTTGTTTTTTGAAGACTGAATTTTAAGCCAACTTTTTCACTCCTCTTTCACTTTCATCAAGAGGCTCTTTAGTTCCTCTTCACTTTCTGCCATAAGTGTGGTATCATCTGCCTATCTGAGGTTATTGATATTTCTCTGGGTGATCTTGATATCCAGTCCAGCATGTTGCGTGATGTGATCTTAGCTTTCAAAGAACCTGAAGTATTGGACTTGACTTTGAAGGTCAGTGCTCTACCCAATGCAGGTGTTATCTCCGTATATCTCTGACTTATTCAGGCTCTGCTTGACTATTTTCTGTAGTTTGATCTTACTTCCACAAATGACATCTCATTCTGTTTGAAACAACAGTCAGTGCAAGTGTCATTGAATCCTTTGCAAATACTTTCTGCCATTGTGTAGGTTATTTTTTCATTTGTTGGTGGTTTTCTTTGTTATGCAAAAAACTTACATTAGGTCCCATTTGTTTATTTTGCTTTATTTATTTTGCCTTAGGATACTGATCCAAGAAAATATTTATTTCTATGATTTATGTCTGAGGATGTTTTGCCTGTGTTCTCTTCTAGGAGCTTCATAGTGTCATGTCTTATACTTAGTTTTTTAGACCATTTTGAGTTTATTTTTGTGTGTGGTATAATGTCGTGTTGTAATTTCATTAATTTGCATGTAGCAGCCCAGTTTTCCCAAGACAACTTACTAAAGAGATTGTCTTTTTTTCATTGTGTTTTCTTGCCTCCTTTATAATAGATTAACTGATATCACTATGTGGACTCTAAAAATAATACAAATAGAACTATATAGAAAATAAAAACAGACTCACAGACAGGAAAAACAAACTTTGGTTGCCAAAGGGGAAAGTCAGGGAGGAGGGATAAATTAGGAGCACGGGGTTAACAGATACAAAGTACTTTACACAAAATAGATAAACAACAAGGACTTACTGTATAGCACAGGAAACAATATTCAATATCTTACAATAATCTATAATGGAAAACAATATGAAAATACGTATGTATGTATGTACATAACTGAGTCACTTTGCTGTATACTTGAAACTAACACAATATTGTAAATCAACTATACATCAATAAGAATTCTAGTTTAACACTTCTTATATAACAGGTTCTGTTATGAGAGATGAAATTGTCTTTTGTTCCTGATGCAGCATGTTTATACATTTACGCTTCAGTGACTTTGTACATGCCATTCCTCTGCCTGCGTTACCGTCATTCCTTTTTCCGTACAATGAATTACTCACTCTTTAGGGCCCAGTTTAAACCCTTCTTTCAGTCAAAATTTTAACTCTATCCTCTGTGCTTCATAGATGCTTTGCTATATTTTGCACACTTTTTACTACAGTGATTTTTACACTGTATTCTAAGTGTCTTACATATTCGTGTGTTCTGTGATAGCTGAGACCATAACTGATTTGTCCACAGTACCTGGTACATGATAAGCATGCATTAATGAGTGAGTGAATGGATGAATATATTTTCTAGCATATAATTTAGGTTCTTGTATATAGTAGCTGCTCAAGAAGTATTTATTGAAGAGTAAATGAATATATATTGATTGATCTTTGAGTTAGCATAAAGTATTGACCCTAAAAACAAGCATAAAACTCCAGCTTGATACAACCAGCTCAGGGTGTAGAGGATTGTCTACTCACCTCATTCTTCAAACTATCTTCTTTTTATTTCAGATTCACATTCACATCAACAGTAGAGAAATTAAACTAGGAGCTAAGTAATTGTATTTTCTCTCTGTGTTCAATGTGGCATTCTCCATCTGTCCTTCCTGCCTTTCCCCATTCTCTTAACCTGAACCTAACTGAAGAAGTCCCCAGCAGTTTCCACTGTCTGTGCATTATTCTGGCACTTCTCTTAGCTCTCTGAAACATTCTTGCATTTGTTTTTCATTTTTGTGCTTCCTTCTGTTTTTCATGCTTGTCTATGCAAAACATTCTTGCCTCTTTTTCTTTATTATAACTGATTCTGCTTATAGTGCAGTAACTTCATTTTTAAGATTGTAATATTCGTGAAACAGCTTTCCTTAACATAAGTATCTGTAAGGTGTTTTGAAAAAGTGATTATTTAGAAATCTTGGTTAAGTTTAAAAGTGATATAAGCTTCCTTAAAAACAAAAGTTATGATTAAATAGAGTCCACAGTATAGATTTATAAACAGTTTGCCCAGAACTTCATAGAATGTTATTTCCTTCCAGTTATTAAAATACAAATGTCTTCAATAGCTTGCATATGTTGTCTATCTAAGCAAATGCCTAAGGATACAGGTGGCAGTCTCTGACTGGATTAAGATAAAGAAGAAGGAGAAGTATAGACTCTAGGTTTATGTGTGGAAGTGATGGAAAAAGGCAAAGTGGTGACCTGACACCAGCTACTGCTATAAGTGCCTTGAATTGTCTGTCCTGTGTCTTTGGGGAAAAAGGCATGAAAAGAAGCCAGGAAGGCTAAGGGAAAACAGGAAACTGTTCAGACTTCTTATATATGTAAATAGAGAGAATGGAAAAAGGCAAAACAGGAAGTACTTCAGAAGCATAAACAAATACTTATTGTATTACTTCATTGAGAAATTGTATATTCTCCACAGTCCAATAATCAGAGAGTACCTAAATGGAAACAATGACAACCAGGAGGAAAACCACCATGAGCCAGATTCTAACCATGAAAAGGCCTCAACCACTTAACATGTGAGTTTAGAAAATTACTCAACCTCTGAAAAATAGAAATGGCCAAGAAAAATCCCAATAATATCTAAAAGTAAATGAGAGATCAGTGGAAATCAATATTCCATTCAGTAACTACTTTTAAATATAAAATTCTATGTACTTCTAGGGAGAATTGTCTGTCCACGGTAAATGAGATAAGTATGTCAGGGAATTTGTACATCCATTTTATGGAGTTGGTCTTACCCTTCTAAAAATCAAGTTGAAGAAGACCAATTCAGTATAAATTTGAAAATCAGCATAAATTTAAAAATGGAGAGTTCATTGTTCTCTTGCCTTCCCATAACACTTATTTATTAGCAGTAGAAAGAGAAGTATAGCGGTAGAGTAGTAGACTAGTAGTGGTAGACCAGAAGCCAGATGACTTGCATAGATGATTCCCAGGGTTTGTCGTAAGGTTCTATGGTATGATGTCTATGGTATGGTATCATAAGGTATGATACCTTATGATATGATAAAGCACTTTATAGAATCTAAAAGGCTATTCAGTAATTTCAAGTGGTATGAACAACATCAATGATGATCTGAAATGCATGTAACTAATAGTAAATTTATAGAACTCAAAATTACGTGATTGGAAACTACCCCAATAAACGTCACCTTAAATGTTTGTTGGACTTCCCTGGTGGCTGACACAGTGAAGCGTCTGCCTGCAGTGCGGGAGACCCGGGTCCAATCCTCTGGAGAAGGGAATGGCAACCCACTCCAGTATTCTTGCCTGGAAAATCGCTTGGACGGAGGATCCTGGTAGACTACAGTCCATGGGGGTGCAAAGAGTCAGACATGACTGAGCGACTTCTCTTTTACTTAAATTTTTATACAACTATGATTAACACATTACTAGCTAACCAGTTTTTAAAGCCACTTGGTGGTTGGAGCCTATTTAGTCAATGAAGAGACAACTTGCCTGGTATATGGGCATGTGAGCTTGTGTCCATGCTGGGTTGCTCGGTTGTGTCCGATGGGGAAACTGGGTTTTCAAGAATGCATTCTTCCTAAGGTTAAAGGAAGCTTATAATTGCTAAACAAGGGTGGACGCTGCATTTACATGTTAAGTTTTGCTCAGTAAATTTGGGAGGAGATCAGAGATGTTTGAAATTTTAATTTTACCCAGAAGAGTCACCATAAAATGGTGCAGTTGCAAAAGAAATCTATTGAGTTTCCTGAGCTGCTGGGAAGTTTAAGCAATAGAAACTGTAATTCTTAAACCGCTTGACTTGTTGCTGATAGAACTGGTCTGGTAACAGATTACAGTAAATACATTTTTCCATCAGGTCACCTGTTTACTCTGTTTGGCCTTGTTTATTAAATTCTTAAGTGACTGTCTTCTGATATTGCCCTTTGTGCTTCCTCTGTTCACATTAATTGACTCCTCATTCTCTTAGACTGAGGTAAACGTTTATAAACTTATGTCCATAGTTTAAAAATGTGTATGTACGGCAAATATATGTAAAGTTTGATTGAATACTTGATGGAAATTTCCTGATTTTAACTCTTAAAATTCACATTTCAACTAGGTAAATATACTAATTTGCAGAAAATAAAGGGTATTTTCCTAAAGCAAACTTCTCTGAGGTACAAAAATTAGAAGTAATGAACATGAACAAACAAAATCGATCTTTGATTTAAAACTTCTTGTTCAGGAAGGTGATGGGCTAAGAATCCTGATGCCACAGTGAAAGAGTTGCTACCTCACTCTTGGTTCTTAGGAGGACTAAATGAACTCATGCAGATACTTATTTGGAACAGTGTCTGATACATGATAAGTGCTCAATAAATGTTTGCAGTTTTCTTTGGATTATTACTTAAAAAAAAACAACAACAAAAACCAGGGGTATTCAGTGAAGAAATGTGTTGTGTGCCCAACAATTGAAGTTATTCTTGTTGGTTGGAATTTAGTTTCCCCTTTGTCTCTCTCATTCTTCTTGCTCTTCCTGCCTCTCTCTCTTTTTGTTGTTTAGTTGCTAAGTCATGTCCGACTCTTTTGAGACCTCATGGACTTTAGCCCTCTAGGCTCCTCTGTCCATGGGATTCTCCAGGCAAGAATTCTGGAGTGGGTCGCCATTCCCTTCTCCAGGGCATCCTCCTGACCCAGGGATGGAACCTGTGTCTCTTTCATTGGCAGGGTGATTCTTTACCACTGAGCCACCTGGGAAGCCGCTTGCCTTTCTTTACTGGTTTGGGGACCTCAACATGACTGTGAGAGTTCCTTAGCCAGCATTTTGTATCCCTGTTGAGCAGCCTAAGCAAAATAACTTGCTATGCTTTTGCTGATACTGTTTTCCTCTTCTAACAATCCAAATTCTACCCCTCCTTCAGACTCTAACCACTTGAGCTTTTCCTAGATCTATCTGGAGTACATTGAAGTTATTGAATTAATCCAATGTGCATAGTCTCTACTATGCATTTGTTGTTTTGTGTACATGTGTTTTATGTATTTTTGTATTTTCTCTTAAGTAACATTTTAGGTTTCTCAGTGGCTTACATTTCACTTAGGCAATATTCCCATCTCCTTTCTTCGTAAGGTTGTATACATGGCAGAGTCTCCTAAGGAAATACTTGATGAGTAGAATCACCTTATCTCATTCAAATGGTTGTTTTGATATCATGTGGTTATAACCTTTGATACCAGGGAAAAACTTATTTAATAATCCATTCTAAGATCCAAATTATACTCTTTTTATCCAGGGAAATTTCTCCTGGAAATGATCCTAATTCACTCCTTTTGCAGTTGATGTTATCATCTGGATGAAATGAAAGGAGGAAATGTGATAATGATCATAGTTAATTATTTTGACTTCAAAAAAGTTATTTCTTTCTTTGAGTTCTTTTCTTAAAAGAAATTTTTCTTAGAGTATCAGTGATTTACAATGTGTTAGTTTCAGGTGTATAGCAAAGTGAATCAGTTCTACATATACATGTATCCACTCTTTTTTAGATTCTTTTCCCAAATAGGGCAATAGAATATTTCTCAGCCATAAAAAAGAATGCAATAATGCCATTTGCAACAACATGTATGGACCTTGAGTTATTTTTTTAAGGAATTTATATTTTTTGTTCAAAGAGTTTTAAGACTTTGATGTCTGTGATTGAAAAAGCTGTATCCCATTCTTTCTAATTTTTGTTCCCTTGGTAGAATAATTCAAAATGGGACCTATATAACAACTGTGTCAGAATCACTTGGTTTGTTTAAACTGAAGAGTTCAGTGCCCCATTCTAGAACTACTGAACCAGAAGGTCTTATTTTGAAGCCAGGAGCCTGCTTTTGGCATGCTGCCAGGTAACTCTTAGCTATTTAAGAGCTGATAATTATTTTATTTATTTTCAATATGTGATGAAGTGAATCTCTATTTTGCTTTCCTTGTTAAACTTCTCATTATGTAATTTTAAAGCTATTCAGTTAGGGTGTTTTGTGGCTTAAGACAACTTTTTGTGAGGGCTGGAAACTTCTCTCTCCACTCTGTACACAGACACACAATCTTACCTTCTGATAACCTCCTAATAGTACCATAGTCCTAAGCACTAGTGAAACTTACACTGTTATTACAAGTTTGTCTATATCTGACACCCTCCACTTCCACCAGATTGTAAGTTTCTTAAGCATGAGTGTGCACAGTATATAATAGGTTTGTTATACAATAAATGTTTCTTGTTATGAATACCAAATAAATTTTATATTGCTATTTAACTGCTTCATATCTATTATATATTCTCAACATGGGAAAACACCTAAGCATAGGTTTACTTATATTTCCTTTGTATCCTTTACACTTCTGTGTACATAGTGAGAGATGAATGTGAGTAAACCACTTCACTTTACTCACAATATGAGTAAATAAGAATTCACACTTTTAAAAATAATATAAAACTGAGCAAATTTAATTTATATATTGAAGCAAAACAGGAAGAAAAAAAACAACAAGTCTTCACTTAGTCATTTCTGGAAGAGTAGCTGTTTACAAACATGGTTTCCATAGCTGAGTAAGCTTTTGCAGTGACCAATAATCTCTCATAACCAGCTGAGCCATTGTCTCCTGATGCATTCTTATTTCTAGCAAGAGCATGAGGTTGGTAAAATTATCCAAAATATCACATCCTGGATCATTCTAGATATATCCAAGAAGCTTGGTTTTCAAAACAGGAATGGGTAACTAGTAAATCTAAGTGGAAACTTTCTTAGTCTTAGGCAGATGATTTCTTTTTCTCTAATTAAAAGCACATTTAGATGGATATTGTTTTGGGATATATGACTCTCTTAAAACAAGTTTCCTGTTTCTGTTTCATCTCTGAGTACCCAACAGACAGAACTTTACTCCAGTTCTGTCTGGGAATAAGTAACTAATGCAATTTGTTCAACAGTGTACAAAAATCAATGAAAAGAAATAAATCTTAGACTGAGAATAATGTTTTAGAGGTGTTGTACGTAGGCTTGTGAATTAACAAGCTATCCTATTCTTATAGGGTGAAGCCTGAGTGATCACCCTCAGACCAGCTTAATGTGATATTTTGTTTGCACCCCACTTTCTCTATATCCAGGCTCTGTCTGTTGTCATATTCAGTTCACAAAACTGTCTCATAGCAACTTCATGGCACCCCTCCTACTTAATGGAAAGAAGGGAACTAATATTTTGAGATCTTGTTATGTGCTTAACACAATAAAACTGTTATCTGATTTAATCCTTAAAATTCTTGAGGTGGATTTTATAATCCTCAGTTGACAAATTTAGACTCAAAAAGTCACACAGATGATAACTGAGTTAACTAATGCCTAATACCAAGATTTTTCTTTTCAGGTCTGGTATTCTCATTACTGTTTGAGAAACTAGTACTATGTAGTAAATGGTCAGTGAACTTTGCTGAATGAATGAATGAATTCCATGGATGATTAATGAATATCACCTCAAGTCTCTCTAATGCTTCTTTTTTCCTCCTCCTCTCCCACTTTCACTGCCTCTCTCTGGCTTTCTTTCTTTTCCCCATGGTTAACATTTATTTGAATGGACTTGGGGGTGACATGACCCACCCTCTTCCATGAGTAGAAGTCACCTCCAAAATATGTCCTTGACACAAAGCCCTCCATCCCGTGTTGGCCTTTTTCTGGAAAATAAAGCTCATTAATTTGTGAGGCAGCCTGTTTCATTCTTGTGTGGTCCTTATTGGAAAGACTTTCCTTATACTGAGATAAAATCTGATTCTAAGTGGAAAAATAGCATGGCATTCTGGGGAAAGCATAGGTCTTGGGTCAGAAAACTGGAATTTGGACCCCAACATTTTCACTTTAGGCAAGTGCCAACTTCTCTGGACCTGCTGCCTCACCTAAAAAATGGTGGTAGTTGATAGTGCCTGCATTACCTAACTCTCAGGGTCATTATGAGAGCCACATTCTCTGGTTCAGAGAACATGGGACCATTCTTTCCAAAGAACGGAAGTGAAGTGGAAGTGTTAGTCACTGAGTTGTGTCCAACTCTTTGTGACTCCACAGACTGTAGCCCACCAGGCTCCTCTGTCCATGGAGTTCTCCAGGCAAGAATACTGGAGTGGGTAGTCATTCCCTTCTTCAGGGGATCTTCCCAACCCAGGGGCTGGACCTAGGTCTCCCTTGTGCATTGCAGTGACTTCTTGACCATCTGAGCTACTGGAGAAGCCCTGATAAAAAGTTAGTTGCTTATATTTCACCCTTAGGGGCTTCATAAAATAATTCTACTCATTGTTAATGAAAACAATGACGTGTTTCACTACATCTTCCTTTCTTTAGACTAAAGAACTCTTATTTCCTTACACATTTTCAAAGATACAAGATGAACAGGTTTTATATAAAAAATCCTCCCGGTTACCTCCTGTTGAATTTTCTCTATTACATCAAATGCTTCCTCGAAGGGTGCCCCAGAACTGGAGGCCACACTGCAGAATCATCCTTACTAGCATAGAATGCAGTGTTGTAACAGTCCTTGGCTTGTGGATATGCTGCTTTGATAATGCAACCTCAAATTACATATGTGTTTTCACCCATTACATTTCACAGATAAGCTATGTTGAGTTTGTATTTGAGTTAAGAGTCAAGTTTTATATTAGATGCTGTCAATTTAAGTCTTTTGGGTCTTGTATTCATGTGATTGTGTTTTTTAACCCAAGTGTAGACCACTACACCTATTTATTTTTATTTAATTCATCATGGCTTTAGTCCATTATTACAGTCATTGTAACTTTTTTGACTTCTTACTTTTACCTACTAATGTACCTCTCCAAGTTTTATGACATCTACAAAAAATGATAAACTAGTCCTTTCTGGTCTTAGCCACATTGTTGGGAAAAAACTTCAGTAAGGTAAGCTTGAGAAGAAACGTGTGTCTTTTCACTAAAGATTGGCCTCTAATTTTAGTTACTGAACAGTTTATTGCAGTTATCTGTGCTAGAACTGCTTCTGCCTTGTAGACCATTCCTTGGTCTTCTTAGTGTATCTAAAGTTTGTCAACTTCAAATTGGCAGTTTCCAAGAGTCATTTGCCAGAGACTGAACAACAACAAGAAGGGCATTTGCCATCTGCCTCTGTTGAGATTGAACCTTGTGGTGCTGCAGCTACTGACCTTCAACACCCCTTGAGGGAGTTCGGGGTGCAGTGAGGCACCCTCTGCCCCAGGGAAGCTGGTGGGACAGTTCTTTAGATAGTTAGGTATTTTCAGGAATTGATTTCATGATTCCAACTCTTGCATCTCTTCATATCTAGAAAAATCACTAAATCCCTTCATGGTGACATTAGCTCCTTCTGACTAGCAGAAAACTTTTTGTAAAATAAGTGCTTGATTGCACTGAATTCCCCCTTCATCAAAATCTTATGTATTGACCTTCCCCACTGCCTCTTTGGAGCAGGCTCTCAGAGCTGTCTGAGGTGCTGCCTCCTGGGCTGCGGTCCTCATTTTGCCCCAAGTAAAACTTAACTCACAACTCTCAAGGTGTGCATCTTTTTTACTTGACAGGCTTAATATCAGTTCAGTTCAGTTCAGTCGCTCAGTCATGTCTGACTCTTTGTGACCCCATGAACCACAGCATGCCAGCCTTCCCTGTCCATCACCAACTCCCAGAGTCCACCCAAACCCACGTCCATTGAGTCGGTGATGCCATCCAACCATCTCATCCTCGATCTTCCCTTTCTCCTCCTGCCTTCAGTCTTTCCCAGCATCAGGGTCTTTTCCAATGAGTCAGCTCTTCACATCAGGTGGCCAAAGTATTGGAGTTTCAGCTTCAACATCAGTCCTTCCAATGAACACCCAGGACTGATCTCCTTTAGGATGGACTGGTTGGATCTCCTTGCAGTCCAAGGGATTCTCAAGAGTCTTCTCCAATACCACACTTTGGCACTCAGCTTTCTTCACAGTCCGACTCTCACATCCATACATGACCACTGGAAAAACCATAGCCTTGACTAGATGGACCTTTGTTGGCAAAGTAATGTCTCTGCTTTTTAATATGCTGTCTAGGTTGGTCATAACTTTCCTTCCAAGGAGTAAGCATCTTTTAATTTCATTGCTGCAGTCATCATCTGCAGTGATTTTGAAGCCCAGAAAAATAAAGTCAGCCACTGTTTCCACTGTTTCACCATCTATTTGCCATGAAGTGATGGGACTGGATGCCATGATCTTAGTTTTCTGGATGTTGAGCTTTAAGCCAACTTTTTCACTCTCCTCTTAACATAGTGCCTGGCAAATAGAAGCTGCTCTAAGAGTTTATAACTGGAGAATTAACAAGTGAATGAATTAACATATTAGGCAGTATGCTTTGAGTTAGGTTATTCAACTAGATATCTACCCATCTAACCTACCCAACATCCAACTTATATTTTCCTTTTTTTAAATTCACAGATGTACTAAGACAGAATTTGTCAGATAGATTCTCAATCAATAGAAATCTTTCCTTGATCTACTGATTTAATAACCCTATTTTAGAAGGAAATTAGATCTGCTGACAAGATTTTATTTTGGTGAATGCATCCAGACTTCCCAGGACAGGGAAGCCTGGCATGCTGCAGTTCATTGGGTTGCAGAGAGTCGGACAGGACTGAGCGACTGAACAACAATAATCCACACCAATTTGTAGTTAACACCGATTTCTTCTTAAGTGTCCACATAGTTTCTGTTCACTTACTTCCTCCAGACTTTGCTTCATTGTCTCCTTACCTAATTAACATCCATTGTGGGATGTACATCTGGGCAAGTACATGCTCCTCCATCACCTTCTTCTCCCTTCCCTGCTCCGCATGTTTCTACTTTCTCTGCGCAATCATTTCAAGGCACACAGTTTTCTTTAAGTGCATTATTGAGAATAGATTCCTCTTTGTCTTGAGTTCTATTTATCCCGCTCTTTTCCTACCTGGATTCTTCTCTTCTTTAGATTGAAGTTGTATAAAAGTAAATTTATAACTGTGTTGAATAAAATGTTGTATCTCAAGATTGCATTTTTAAAAACAAATCTGAAAGGAACACATTCTATCTCTACCTAAACACAACTAAAATTCATGCAACCAGTGCAAGTACATTAAAAAAAAAAAATCTACTGACAGATGAGTGTGTCAGTGGTGTTCAGATGGAGAGGAATTATTGCAACTTGGGTGATCAACAAAGATCAAAATAGAAACCTTCTGAATAATCATGATGTGTAGTATTTTATAAGGCTAGTTCTAATTTCTTCAGAAGACTAAAATATTCCATTACATCATTGTGAATTCTGTTTTACTTACCATCATAATTTACCTCTTGAGTCATAGTTTAGATTTTGTCATAAGGACAGGTTTGGCTTAGGTTGGTTTTCTGGGAATAGAGTTAAATGAGGCCATTGATGTGTATTTATGTTTAACTTAAGGAAATAGCCTCTTGTTTGCTGAAAGCATATACACAATCCTCTGCTATTTCCTGTATTTTGATAACAAGTAGTATTTTCTGGGGTGGAAAATATGTGTTATTCTCTTAAAGGTTTATTGTAATCTTAATCTGAAATTAATTAGTAGCTGAATTTCTTTATATTTATTCACATATTTTGCTAATCCTTTTAACTGCCAGGTCCAAGGGTATCATTTTGCTCCACATGCCAGCTTTTCCAAAAGTTTATCCATAATGCTACTATCTTTATGTTTGAGATATTTTGAAGGCTTCTTTTTATTTTTTACTTAAGAATTGTATGCTTAGAATGTTGGTTTACCCCATTTGATAGTTATCATGTAACAAGATATAATCTCTAAGCTTTCAATTAGTAGAAAAAATATACAAGTCAGAAAGCCTAGGAAGGAATGTAAAAGAAGTCTTAAAATGCAGTCCCTTAAGTACTGTCTCAATCAGCAGCTAAATTACCATGGAATGTAAAGATTGTGTCTATTTCTTGTTCAGTCACACAGTAGTGTCTGACTCTTTGCAACCCCATGGACTGCAGCATGCCAGGTTTCCCTGTCCATTACCATCTCCTGGAGCTTGTTCAAACTCATGTCCATTGAGTCAGTGATGCCATCCAACCATTTCATCCTCTGTCATGCCCTTCTCCTCCCGCCTTCAATCTTTCCCAGCATCAGGGTCTTTTCAAATGAGTCAGCTCTTCACATCAGGTGGCCAAAGTATTGGAGTTTCAGCTTCAACATCAGTCCTTCCAATGAACACCCGGGACTGATCTCCTTTAGGATGGACTAGTTGGATCTCCTTGCAGTCGAAGGGACTCTCAAGAGTCTTCTCCAACACCACAATTCAAAACATCAATTCTTCAGTGCTCAGCATTCTTTATAGTCCAACTAGCTCAGTTGGTAAAGAATATGCCTGCAATGCAGGAGACCTGGGTTTGATCTCTGGGTTGGGAAGATCCCACTGAGAAGGGAAAGACTACCCACTCCAGTATTCTGGCCTGGAGAATTCCATGGACTGTATAGTCCATGGGGTTGCAAAAAGTTTGACACGACTGAGTGCTTTCACTTTCACTTTCTCACATCCATACATTACTACTGGAAAAACCATAGCTTTGACTAGGCAGATTTTTGTTGGCAAAGTAATGTCTCTGCTTTTTAATATGCTGTCTAGATTGGTCATAGATTTTCTTCCAAGCAGCAAATGTCTTTTAACTTCATGTCTGCAATCACCATCTGCACTGATTTTGGAGCCCCGCAAAATAAAGTCTCTCACTGTTTCCATTGTTTCCCCATCTATTTGCCGTGTAGTGATGGCACTAGATGCCATGATCTAAGTTTTCTGAATGTTGAGTTTTAAGCCAACCTTTTCACTCTCCTCTTTCACTTCCATCAAGAGGCTCTTTAGTTCCTCTTCACTTTCTGCCATAAAGGTATATCATCTGCATATCTGAGGTTATTGGTATTTCTCCTGACAATCTTGATTCTAGCTGTGCTTCATCCAGTCCAGCATTTCTCATGATGTACTCTGTATATAAGTTAAATAAGCAGTGTGACAATATACAGCCTTGATGTACTGCTTTCCCAATTGGAACCAGTCTGTTGTTCCATGTCTGGTTTGAGCCACAGTCAGCTCCTGGTCTTCTTTTCGCTGACTGAATAGAGCTTCTCCATCTTTGACTGCAAAGAATTAATCAGTTTGATTTCGCTATTGACCATCTGGTGATGTCCATATGTAGAGTCCTTCCTTGTGTTGTTGGAAGAGGGTGTTTGCATCCTCCTGGCAAAACTCCGGTAGCCTTTGCCCTGCTTCATTTTGTACTCCGAGGCCAAATTTGCCTGTTACTCCATGTGTCTCTTGACTTCCTACTTTTGCATTCCAGTTCCCTATGGTGAAAAGGACATCTTTTTTGGGTATTAGTTCTAGAAGTTCTTGTAGGTCTTCATAGAACCACTCAACTTTAGCTTCTTTGGCATTAGTGGTTGGGGCATAGACTTGGATTACTGTGATACTGAATGGTTTGCCTTGGGAATGAACAGAGATCATTCTGTTATTTTTGAGATTGCACGTGGGTGCACAGACTGCATTTTCGACTCTTTTGTCAACTATGAAGGCTACTCCATTTTTTCTAAGGGATTCTTGCCAACAGTAGTAGATAGAATGGTCATCTGAATTAAATTCGCCAATTCTAGTCCATTTTAGTTTTCTGATTCCTAAACTGTTGATTTTCACTCTTGCCATCTCCTGTTTGAGCACTTTCAATTTACCTTGATTTATGGACCTATGCAATATTGTTCTCTATAGCATCAGACTTTACTTCCATCACCAGTCACATCCACAACTGGGTGTTGTTTTGCTTTGGTTCCATCTCTTCATTCTTTCTGCAGTTATTTCTCCACTCTTCTCCAGTAGCATATTGGCATCTACTGACCTGGGGAGTTCACCTTTCAGTGTCATATCTTTTTGCCTTTTCATACTGTTCATGGGGTTCTCAAGGCAAGAATACTGAAGTGGTTTGCCATTCCCTTCTCCAGTAAAAAGTTTATTTAATATATGCAAACTTTTATAAATATATAAGAAAAAGGCAAACACCCTAATTTATAAATATGCAAAGGATTTACACTAACAACTTACAAAATAAAAATACAAGTAGCCCATTAAGTTAAAGATGCCTCACTAATATAAAAGACTGTGGAGGGAAATTGGCAAAAATGGTGGAGTAGAAAGACCCTGATTTCACATTCTTGCTAGGTCTACCAAAATCACAACCATTTGCAAAAAAAAAAAAAAAAAAAAAAAATCAACAAAAAAGACTGGAACCTATTGGAAAATATCTACAACTAAAGATACAAGGAAGGAACCATAATGAGATAGAAAGAAAGAGCAGACTTTTGATACAGTCAAGTCCCATAACCCTAGGTGGATTAACAATAAATAGGAGAATAATTACAAGAGGTTCCCCTAAAGGAGTGAGTTGTCTGAGTCCCAAGTCATGCTCCACAGCCCAGGGGCATTGGCTTTGAAGGGGTTTACTTTCAGGAGCCAAGAGGGCTGGAGCAATAGAAACTTTGCCTTTAAAGGGCTCATACAATATCTCACACACTCTAGGATCTAGGGCAGAAGCAGTAATTTGATAGAAGCCCAAGTCAGACCTACCTGCTGACTTTGGAAGTCTCTTGGAGAGGCAGGAGGCAACTAGAGCTCAAACTGGGGACACAGACACTAGTCTACCACCAGGGGGCAGGCACCAGCCCCAGAATTGCCCTGGTCTTCGGCCCTGTCCTTCCGGAAGCCTGTTCCTTGGGACCAGACTCACCTATAAGAGCACAAGGACAAGCCACGAGAAAACCTCACCCTGTAGCCTGCAAACCTAGACCACACGATCGCAAGCCAAATCCTGCCTGGGACTAGCTAGGCCCTGGCCCCACCTACTAGCAGGCCAACACAAGCTTTGGGACAACTCAGACGCTGCATCCAACCTGGCCAGGAACTAGCCCCACCCACCAGTGATCTAACAGCAGCTCTGGGACTCATGCACCCTGCAACCAGACTTCAGAACATAACTCTGCCTATCAACACTAGCACCAGGAAATAGCTTTACCCACCAGTGGGCATTCTTGCCTGGAAAATACCATGGACAGAGGAATCTCATGAGCTACAGTCCATAGGGTTGCAAAGAGTTGGACATGACTAAAGGGACTTAGCATGCATGCACACACACCAGCATGCACCAGCATGCATGCAACATCCCCAGGGTCTCCTGGACCCTGACTCCACCAATCAGTGAGCCAAAACTAGCCCTGGGGCCCCCTAGGGTTCCATAGTCAGATGCCATGTGACCTGGTCCTGCCAACTCATGGTCAGCAGCCTTTGCACAAGGCAGGGCCTGGCAACCAAGCATACCAAACCATTGACACAGTCTGCCACAACAGAAGGACCCAGGCCCCTAGAGCATACAGCTCAGTTGACTAGAAGGGAGTGTGCTGCTATAACATATAGGACATCCCCGACAAAAAAAAATCACTTTTCTAAGGCTGGGAAGCATAACCAAGTTACCAGATACATAAAAATAAAAACAGAAACTTAGGCCAAATGAGACAACAGAGGAACATGTTCCAAAGGAAAGAAGAAGAAAAAATCCCATGCCTACTTGTTTTTCCAGTATTCACATACAGATGTGTAAGTTGGACCATAAAGAAGGCTGATTGCTGAGGAACTGATTCTTTCAAACTGTGGTGCTGGAGAAGATTCTCAAGATTCCCTTGGACTGCAAGAAGATCAAATCAGTCAATCCTAAAGGAAATCAACCCTGAATATACATTTAAAAGACTGAAGCTGAAGCTCCAGTATTTGGCCACCTGGTACAAAGAGTCATTGTGCCAGTCATTCTGACTCGTTGGAAAAGACCCTGATGCTGGGAAACATCGAGGGCAGGAGGAGAAGGGGGCATCAGAGGATGAGATGGTTGGATGGCATCACTGACTCAATGCACATGAGTTTAAGTGAACTCTGAGAGATAGTGAAGGACAGGGAAGACTGGCATGCTGCAGTCCATGGGGTTGCAAAGAGTCAAACACAACTTAGCAACTGAACAACAACAACACAATTCCAGAAAAAGAGCTAAGTGAACTGGAGATAGACATAGACAAACTACTCAAATAGAGCTCAGGGCATTGATCATAAAGATGACCAAAGACCTCAGGAGGAGAATGGATACACAGAGTAAAAACATAAGCTTTTAATAAACAGAAAATATAGAGAAACCCAAGTAAGATGGTAGGTGTTGCGAGAGGGCATCAGAGGGCAGACACACTAAAACCATAATCACAGAAAACTAGCCAACTTGATCACAGGACCACAGCCTTGTCTAACTCAGTGAAACTAAGCCATGCCGTGTGGGGCCACCCAAGATGGTAGGGTCATGGTGGAGAGGTCTGACAGAATGTGGTCCACTGCAGAAGGGAATGGCAAACCACTTCAGGATTCTTGCCTTGAGAACCCCATGAACAGTATGAGAAGGCAAAATGATAGGATACTGAAGGAGGAACTCCCCAGGTCGGTAGGTGCCCACTATGCTACTGGAGATCAGTGGAGAAATAACTCCAGAAAGAATGACGGGATGGAGCCAAAGCAAAAACAACACTCAGTTGTGGATGTGACTGGTGACAGAAGCAAGGTCTGATGCTGTAAAGAGCAATATTGCAGAGGAACCTGGAATGTTAGGTCCATGAATCAAGGCAAGTTGGAAGTGGTCAAACAGGAGATGGCAAGAGTAAACATCGACATTCTAAGAAGCAGCAAACTAAGATGGACTGGAATGGGTGAATTTAACTCAAATGACCATTATATCTACTACTGTGGCCAGGAATCCCTCAGAAAAAAATGGAGTAGCCATCACAGTCAACAAAAGAGTCCAAAATGCAGTACTTGGATGCAATCTCAAAAATGACAGAATGATCTCTGTTCGTTTCCAAGGCAAACCATTCAATATCACAGCAATCCAAGCCTATGCCCTGACCAGTAACACTAAAGAAGCTGAAGTTGAATGGTTCTATGAAGACCTACAAGACCTTCTACAACTAATACCCAAAAAATATGTCTTTTTCATTATAGGGGACTGGAATGCAAAAGTAGGAAGTCAAGAAACACCTGGGGCAACAGGCAAATTTGGCCTTGGAGTATGGAATGAAGCAGGGCAAAGGCTAATATAGTTTTGCCAAGAGAATGCACTGGTCATAGCAAACATCCTGTTCCAACAACACAAGAGAAGACTACACATGGACATCACTAGATGGTCAACACCAAAATCAGATTGATTATATTCTTTGCAGCCAAAGATGGAGAAGCTCTATACAATCAGCAAAAACAAGACCAGGAGCTGACTGTGGCTCAGATCATGAACTCCTTATTGCCAAATTCAGGCTTAAATTGAAGAAAGTAAGGAAAACCACTAGACCATTCAGATATGACCTAAATCAAACCCCTTATGATTATACAGTGGAAGTGAGAAATAGATTTAAGGGACTAGATCTGTTAGAGTGCCTGATGAACTACCGATGGAGATTCATGACATTGTACGGGAGATACAGATCAGGACCATCCCCGGAAATGCAAAAAAGCAAAACGGCTGTCTGAGGAGTCCTTACAAGTAGCTGTGAAAAGAGAAGCAAAAACCAAAGGAGAATAGGAAAGATATTCCCATTTGAATGCAGAGTTCTAAAGAATAGCAAGGAGAGATAAGAAAGCCTTCTTCAGTGATCAATGCAAAGAAATAGAGGAAAACAGTAGGATGGGAAAGACTAGAGATCGCTTCAAGAAAATTAGAGATGCCAAGGGAATGTTTCATGCAAAGATGCGCTCGATAAAGGACAGAAATGGTAGAGACCTAACAGGAGCAGAAGATATTAAGAAGTGGCAAGAATACACAGAAGAACTGTACAAACAAGATCTTTATGACCCAGATAATCACGATGGTGTGATCACTCACCTAGAGCCAGACATCCTGGAATGTGAAGTCAAGTGGGCCTTAGGCAGCATCACTACGAACAAAGCTAGTGGAGGTGATGGAATTCCAGTTGAGCTATTTCAAATCCTAAAAGATGATGCTGTGAAAGTGCTGCACTCAATATGCCAGCAAATTTGGAAAACTCAGCAGCGGCCACAAGACTTGAAAAGGTCAGTTTTCATTCCAATCCTAAAGAAAGGCAATGTCAAAGAAAGCTCAAACTACCTCACAATTGCACTTATCTCACACTCTATAAAGTAATGCTCAAAATTCTCCAAGCCAGGCTTCAGCAATATGTGAAACGTGAACTTCCAGATGTTCAAGCTGGCTTTAGAAAACGCAGAGGAACCACAGATCAAATTGCCAACATCTGCTGGATCATCGAAAAAGCAAGAGAGTCCCAGAAAAACATCTATTTCTGCTTTATTGATTATGCCAAAACCTTTGACTGTGTGGATCACAATAAACTGTGGAAAATTCTGAAAGAGATGGGAATACCAGACCACCTGACCTGCCTCTTGAGAAACCTGTATGCAGGTCAGGAAGCAACAGTTAGAACTGGACATGGAACAACAGACTGGTTCCAAATAGGAAAAGAAGTTGGTCAAGGCTGTATATTGTCACCCTGCTTATTTAACTTCTATGCAGAGTACATCATGAGAAACACTGGGCTGGAAGAAGCACAAGCTGCAATCAAGATTGCTGGGAGAAATATCAATAACCTCAGATATGCAGATGACACCACCCTTATGGCAGAAAGTGAAGAGGAACTAAAAAGCCTCTTGATGAAAGTGAAAGAGGAGAGTGAAAAAGTTGGCTTACAGCTCAACATTCAGAAAACTAAGATCATGGCATCTGGTCCCATCTCTTCATGGGAAATAGATGGGGAGGCAGTAGAAACAGGGTCAGACTTTGTTTGGGGGGGGTGGGGCTCCAATATGACTGCAGATGGTGATTGCAGCCATGAAATTAAAAGACAACTAAAGTTATGACCAATCTAAATAGCATATTAAAAAGCAGAGACATTACTTTGCCAACAAAGGTCCATCTAGTCAAGGCTATGGTTTTTCCAGTGGTCATGTATGGATGTGAGAGTTGGACTGTGAAGAAAGCTGAGCACTGAAGAATTTTGAAATGTGGTGTTGGAGAAGCCTCTTGAGAATCCCTTGGACTGCAAAGAGATCCAACCAGTCCACCCTAAAGGAGTTCAGTCCTGGGTGTTCTTTGGAAGGACTGATGTTGAAGCTGAAACTCCATACTTTGGCCACCTGATGCAAAGAACTGACTCATTGGAAAAGACCCTGTTGCTGGGAGGGATTGGGGGCAGGAGGAGAAGGGGATGACAGAGGATGAGATGGCTGGATGGCATCACCGACTCGATGGACATGAATTTGGGTAAACTCCGCAAGTTGTTGATGGACAGGGAGGCTAGCTGTGCTGGGATTTATGGGGTTGCAAAGAGTTGGATGACTGAGTGACTGAGCTGAACTAGAAAATATAAAGAAGAAGCAAACAATAATAAAGAATACAAAAACTGAAATTTAAAAATACACTGATGAAATGAAGAATAGATTAAATATTACAGAGGAATGGATCAGCAAGGTGGAAGACAGAGAAGTGGAGATTACTGATACTGAACAGAAAAAGAGAAAAAATAATGAAAAGAAGCAAGGACAGTTTAAGGGCTTCTGGGGCAACATGAAGCTTGCAAATATTTATATTATAGGCGGTCCCAGAAGGATAAGAGAAATATAAGAGGGCAAAGAACATATTTGAAACAAAGTAGCTGAAAACTGCCATAACTTGGGAAAGGAAACAGACATCTAGGACCAGGAGGCAAGGAGAGTGCCAAACAAGAAGTCAGAGAACCACATCTAGATACACTGTAACTAAAATGGCAAAAATTAAAGAGAGATTATTAAAAATACCAAGGGAAGAACAGCTAGTTACAGGATTTCCCTGGTGGAGCAGCGGATAAGAACAGCCTGCCATTGTAGGGGGCATGGGGTTTAATCCCTGGTCTGGGAAGATTCCACATGCCTCAGAGCAACTAAGTCTGTGTGCCACAACTACTAAACCCATGTTCTAGAGCCCACCAGTCACAATTACTGAGTCTGCATAACACAACTAATGAAGCTTGTGCCCCTAGAGCCTGTGTTCTGCCACAAGAGCACCCATGGCAGGAAGCCCTTGCATCACAACAAAGAGTAGTCCCTGCCCCCCACAGCTAGAGAAAGCCTGTGTGCAGCAGCAAAGACCCAGCCACCAGAAATGAATAAATTTTAAAAAATGAAATAAAATATCTTTTGAAAAAAGCTAATTACAAACAAGGAAGTTCCAGTAAAATTCACAGCTGAATTTTCAGCAGAAACTCTGTAGACCAGAAGGGAGGGGCACACGTATTTGAAGTGATGAGTGGGGATAATGTATAACCAAGAACTCTACTCAGCAAGGATCTTATTTAGATTTGATAGACAGATCAAAAACTACAGACAAGTACAAGCTAAAACAATTCAGCATCACCAAATAAGCTTTCCAAGAAATGTTAATGTAAATTCTCTAAGCCAAAAAAGACAACTAGAAACATGAGTGATACAAGGGAAAAGTTTCATCAGTAAGGGCAAACATATAAGTAGGAAATCATCCATGCACAAAGCTACCTGGAAGGTTAAAAGGCAAAAGTAGTAAAATCAGCCATATCCACAATAATCAGTTAAGGGAAACACAAAACAGTTAGATGAAAAATCTAATCAAAGCAATAGTCTTGAGGGGAGGAGAGTACAAATGCAGAATTGGCAAAATGCATCTGAAATTAATAGATCAGCAACCTAAAATAATCATATATATTTTTATAAACTTCATGGTAACCACAAATCAAAAACCCATAATAGATATATATATATACAAAAAAAGAAAAATGAATCCAATCCTAATACTAGAGATAATCATCAAATCACAGAAGAAAAGAAACAACGAAACTCTACAAACAACCCCAAACAATTAACAAATGGCAATAAGCACATATATATCGATAATTTATTTAAATGTAAGGTGAATTACATTTAAATATAAACAGACTAAATGCTCCAATCAAAACACATAGAATGAATGTATGGATACAAAACAAAACTTGTATATATGCTGCTTACCAAGAGATTCACTTCATATCTAAAGTCACACTCAGACTGAAAGTGAAGGGATGGAAAAGGTATTCCATGCAAATGGAAATGAAAAGAAATCCAGGATAGCAAAACATACATCAAATAAAACAGACTTTAAAATAAAGACTGAGAGGACTTTCAAGATGGCAGAAGGGTAAGATCACTGTCCTCCGCAGAAAATGTATAAAAAACATATCTGCATGTAGAGTAACTCCTACAGAACACTTCTGGATGCTAGCAGAAGACCCCAGACTTCCAAAAAGACAAGCTAACCTTCAGAGAATGAGGTAGGGCAAAAGATATAAGAAAAAAAAGAAACAGAGGATTTGGAATGGACCAGTGTCTTGGGAAGAGTTGTGAAGGAGGAAAAGTTCCCACATACTCAGAAACTCCCTCATAGGCGGGGACAGAGGAGCGCTTTGGAATTTCAGAGAGGAACACAGCAACAGGTGTTTGGATGGAAGCAAAACGGACAGAATTCACCACAGAAATTGTTGCCAACCCGCACTTCCCAGCTGCGTCGGTGTTTGCACGCCAGGTAAGTGGGGGCGGGGTGGTAAGTGGGGGCGGGGCGCTGAGGCTCAGGAGGTAAGTGGGGGCGGGGCGCTGAGGCTCAGGCTCCGAGGGTTGGAGCCCCGGCAGAAGGCTGGGATTGACTGTGTGCCATCCGAGAGTGGCAGTATGGCCCAGATGAGGGGGACAGGGAAAAGCCTGGGCCTGCCAGGAAGGCAGGTCATTGTCGCGGGAACCCTCTAACTCACAAGCTCGAAGGGCCCCGCCTTCACGCGTGCCATAGGCAGTACAAGCCTTGGCTGCGGACTGCGACCCCAGAGACTGATATGCTGCTGGCTACCCCCAAAGCCTGTGTGAGTACCAGAGACACGGGACAAAACAGCGACGCGGTCCCAACCCCAGAGGCAGCAGCTGCCACCAAGCCGTGAACAAGCACAGGCCCTGCCCACAACTCCCTGGGAGCCTGAGCAGCCTGGCTCTACCCAGGGACGCACAGTCTGGGGGCAGCCCCCCTGAGAGGGTGCACAAACCCCCTCGGACTGCAGCAACTGCCCACAGGCCTCCGCTGCAACAGGCAGTCCCCACACCCCCAGTTGTCGCTGCCGTACTGCCCCGTCGCTCCAGCCCGACTGAGCAAGCGAGTCCTAATAAACTGCTACTTTTGCCCCTTTTGTCTGGGCAGGGAACAGGCCTGGAGAGCAGTCTACAAACCAAGGGACGTCAAATCAAAGCTGAGCACCAGAGGCTGTGTGGCCAAAGAAGAGGAAGGGAATTTGCTCCTGCAGTCATAGGTGCACTGGTTAAATCCCCACAGTTTGCCTGAGACTGTGGACTGTGGTGGTAATTGTGGACTTTGGGAAAAAGGACAAGCTGGAGTAAGGCCGGATCCGAGCAGCCGCAGCAGGTCCAGAGACCTTCCCAGAAATATTGGCGGACTTTTGGCGTAGGCAGATTGGCTGGTGCCTGAGGACACAGCCAAGGACAACGGTGGACATTCTTCTTACTGCGACTCTCTTTCTCTCTATTTTTTTGGTCTTTTTTCACTTTCATATTGTCCTATTGTTCTTTTTCATTATTCCTTTAATTTTTATAACTTACTTTTTCTTTTTTAAAAGTTTTTATTTAAATACATTTATTTTATTTGGTTTTTTCCCTATTTTTACAGTACTCTTTAGTTATTTTGCATTTTTCCATGTTTTTAATTTTGTATTTTGCTACTCTAGTTTTTAGTATGAGTTTTCACTTATAGGTTTGTTTATTGGCTTGACTGTACTCTTCTTTTTTGGTTCCTGGTTTGTTTTTTTTTTCTTCTTTTTTCTCTCTTCATTTCTCTCTGTGACTGTGTGTTTCTTTGGGTGTTCTTGTCTGCTGAGTGTTGCTTTCACCATTTGTCTTGGGGTTTTATCTGTCCATTCTTTCTTGTTATTGATTCTATGTTTGTTTGACTTTCTTTTCTTCTTTTTATTTTTAAATTCTTTTTTCTCTATATATTTTTTCTGTCTTTCTTTCTCTTTCTCTTCTTTGTTGTGTGGCTTGAGAAGTCTTGGTGCTGCAGTAAGGGGTCAGGCCTGAAGCTCCAAGGTGGGAGACCCAAGTCCAGGATGGTGGACCACCAGAGAGCTCCTGACCCCATGACCCATTAATCAGTGAGAGCTCTCCCAAAGGCCGCCAACTCAACATTAAGACCAGGCCCCACCCAAGGTCAGCAAGCTACAGTGCCAGACGCCTCATGCTAAACCTTACAGCGAAGCAGTAACACAACACTGCCCACTAGCAGATAGGCTGCCCAAAGCCATACCAAGCCTACGGACACCCCAAAACACAGCACTGCCCTTCAGAGAGAGAAGGTCCAGGTCCACTCATGAGGACAGAGGCACCCAGTCCCCTCAGCCAGCAAGCGTCACAAGGCCCTGGTCCAACCCGTTCACAGGGAGGACTGTGAATTAGAGGACTACAGACCTGAAACGTGCAGGAAGGAGACTTCAAACAGTAAATCAAACAAAATGAAAAGACAGAGAAACATGCAACAGATGAAGCACATGTGTGGGTGCTAAGCTGCTTGACTTGTCTGACTCTGTGCAACCCTGGACTGTAGCCTGCCAGGCTTTTCTGTCCATGGAATTCTCCAGGCAAGAATACTAGAGTGGGTTGCTATGCCCTCCTTCTGGGGATATTCCTAATCCAGGGATTGAACCTGTGTCTCTTATATCCCTGTATTGGCAGGTGGGTTCTTTACCAGTATCACCACAAGGGAAGCCCAACAGATGAAGGAACATGGTGAAAACCTAAAATATCAAACAATGAAGAGGAAATAGGCAATTTATCTGAAAAAGATTTCACAGTAATGATAGTAAAGATGATCCAAAATCTTGGCATTAAAATGGAGGCCTAGATAAATAGAATGGAGGCACAGATTGAGAAGATATAAGAAATATTTAACAAGGACTTAGAAGAAATAAAGACTAGACAAACAGCAATGAGTAACACAATAACTGAGGTTAAAAATACACTAGAGGGAACCAACAGAAGAATAACTGGGAAGAAAAGGAAGCTGGAAGATAGAATGGTGGGAATAACTGAAGCAGAGCAGAATAAAGAATGAAAATAAATGAGGATAGTCTTGGAGACATCTAGGACAACATTAAATGTCAAAATTATATGGGTCCCAGAAGAAGAAGAGAAAAAGAAAGGGCATGAAAAAGTATTTGAGGAAATTATAGTTGAAAACTTCCCTAACATGGAAAAGGAAATAGCCATCCATGTACAGGAAGCCCAGAGAATCCCACACAGGATAAACCCAAAGAGAAACACACCAAGAACATATTAGTCAAACTAATGAAAAATAATAAAAAGAAAAATATTGAAAACATCAAGGGAAAAGCAACAAATAACATATAAGGGGATCCCCATAAGGCCCACAGGTGATCTTTCCACAGAAATTCTGCAGTCTAGAAGGGACTGGCAGGATATACTTAAAGTGATGAAAGGAAAAAACCTACAACCAAGCTTACTCTACCCAGCAAGGATCTCATTCAGATTCAGTGGAGAAATCAAAAGCTTTACAGATAGGTAAAAGTTTAGAGAATTCAATACAACCAAACCAACTTTACAACAAATGCTAAAGGTACTTCTCTAGACAGGAAACACAAGAGAAAGAAAAGACCTATAAAAACAAACCCCAAGCAATAAAGTAAATGGTAATAAGATCATTCATATCAATAATTACCTTACATATAATGGATTAAATGCTCCAATCAGAAGACACAGACTGGCTAAATGGATACAAAAACAAAACCCCTAAATATGCTGTCTACAAGAGACCCACTTTGAACCTAGGGACACATATAGACTGAAAGTGAGGGCCTGGAAAAAATATTCCATGCAAATGGAAATAAAAAAAAAAGCAGGAATAGCAATACTCTTCAGATAAAATAGACTTTAAAATAGAGACTGTTACAATAGACAATGATAAATTTTACAACATGGGGAATATAGCCAATACATTATAATAAGTAGAAATGGACTATAACTTTTAAAATTGTGAATCACAATGTTGTACACCTGAAATTTCTGTAATAATGTATATCAACTATATCTCAAGAAAAAATATACAAAGGACTGTGCATTCAAGCACCATATCATTTTTACCTATTGAGTCAGCAAAGATTATGGAAGGAAATAATAATTCATGATTGAGGGTTCAGGGAAATGCCACTCCCACAAACTGTTGATGACAATATAAACTGATACTCCCTTTTTAAAAAATTTACTTATTTTTAATTGAAGGATAATTGCTTTACTGATACTTCCTTTTGAAAGTTAATTTAGCAATATGTTTTCAAAACCTTAGTTTTACAGCCATTTAGCAAGAAAGTTCACATCAAATTTTTAAAATATTAAAATGAGTATTAAGTTAAAAATATTAAGAATGTTTACCTAGATTTTCTACAAGATTTTTCATGCAACCTAGTAATTGGTCAAAGTCTAATGCTGACCAATAGAGCACCAGATATATAAGTTGTTTATTGATACAGTGGACTACATTTTAGTCATTAAAAATAATGTTTTAGATGGATAGTTATGGGAAGATCTTCACTCTATATTTTTAAGTTTAAAAAGTGAATTATAACACGGTATGATTACCATGACTCCATTTTTGTAAACTAATATACGTGAAGACCTAAAACATAGGTATATATATATCACCAGTTGTTTCTAAGTAGTGGGCTGACTGTGACTTCCATGACTATGATTTTTAAGGTTGCCTTCTCATGTAAATTTAAAAAATTTACTATTTTTGTCACGAGTGCAGTGGAGTTGCCACTTACATACACTAACAGGAACGTAACATAATACATTCGAGGCTGACAGTTGGCAATGTGTTTTACAATGATTAAATTGTGTGTATGTTTTGGCCTAGTCATTCTAATTCTTGGAATTTATTCTAAGAATTAGTCATAGCTATGTATAAAGATTTATATGAAAATTTTTCATTGGATTTTATTTATAGTGTCAGAAAATTGGAAATAGCTTGAAAATTGAACATAAAAGGATTGGTTAAATATGTTATGGCACAGGAATCTGAAAAAGCTGGCATAGATGATCTTACATACAAAGCAGAAATAGAGACACAGACATTGAGAACAAATGTATGGATACCAAGGGGTAAGGTGGGGATGGGCGTTAGGAGACTGGGATTGACATGTATATACTACTGATAATGTGTATAAACTAGGTAACTAATGAGAACCATTAGTATAGCAAAGGCCCTCTACTCGGTGCTCTGTGGTGACTTAGATGGGAAGGAAATCCAAAAAAGAGGGGACATATGGTAACATACATGTTTCGATGCTATTCTTTCAAATCATCCCACCCTCGCCTTCTCCGACAGAGTCCAAAAGTCTGTTCTTTACACCTGTGTCTCTTTTGCTGTCTCACATATAGAGTCATCATTACCATCTTTCTAAATTCCATATATATGTGTTAATATACTGTATTGGTATTTTTCTTTCTGAATTACTTCACTCTGTATAATAGGCTCCAGTTTCATCCACGTCATTAGAACTGATTCAAATGCGTTCTTTTAAATAGCTGAGTAATGTTCGATTGTGTATATGTACCACAGCTTTCTTATCCATTTGTCTGCTGATGGGCATCTAGGTTGCTTCCATGTCCTAGCTATTGTAAAACAGTGCTGCGATGAACATTGGGGTACATGTGTCTCTTTCAATTCTGGTTTCCTCAGTGTGTGTACCCAGCAATAGGATTGCTGGGTCATATGGCAGACATAGATGTAAAGAACAGACTTTTGGACTCTGTGGGAGAAGGTGGGGCAGGGGGGTGATTTGAGAGAATAGTGTTGAAATATGTATATTATCATATGTGAAATAGATCACCAGTCCAGGTTCGATGCATGAGACAGGGTGCTCAGGGCTGGTGCACTGGGATGACCCAGAGGGATGGGATGGGGAGGGAGGTGGGAGGGGGGTTCAGGATGGGAAACACATGTACACCCATGGCTGATTCTTGTGAATGTATGGCAAAAACCACTACAATATTGTAAAGAAAGTAATTAGCCTCTAATTAAAAGAAATAAATTAATTAAAAATATATATATTAGAAAAAGAAAAATTTAAGAAAGAAAGAGGGGCTATACGTATCTGCATAGCTGATTCACTTTGCTGTACAGTAGAAATTAACACATTATTGTAAAGCAACTATATTCTAATAAAAGTTTTTTAAAATATTATCGCACAGAAATTGGTTACATATATTGTGGCCATTATAAACTGCATTGTATGTTCATTGCAGCACTATTTACAATAGCTAGGCCATAGAAACAACCTAGATGTCCATCAGCAGATAAGGAAGTTGTGGTACATTTACACAATGGAATAATACTCAGCTATAAAAAGGAACACATTTGAGTCAGTCCTAATAAGTTGGATGAACCTAGAGACTATTACGCAGAGTGAAGTTAAGTCAGAAAGAGAAAGACAAATACCATGTATTAACATACATATATGGAACCTAGAAAGATGGTGCTGACAATCCTATGTTCAGGGCAGCAGAAGAGACATAGACATGAAGAACAGAGTCTTGAACTCACTGGGAGAAGGACAGTGTGGGAAGACTTGAGAGAACAGCACTGAAGCATATACATTACCGTATGTAAAATAGATAGCCAGTGCGCACGTGGTGTATGAAGCAGGGCACCCAAAACTGGTGCTCTGTGACAACCTGGAGGGATGGGGGGAGGGAGGTCAGTGGGGGAGTCCAGGTGGAGAGGATGCGTGTACACCTGTAGCTGACTCATGTCAATGCATGGCAGCAGCCAGCACAATCCTGGAAAGTACTTATGCTCCAATTAAATAAATAGACTTAAAAAAGAAACCACGTCGTAGAAGACTCTTTAATGTCACAGAAACAGTGGTATGTATGGTTATGGTAAGTAGAAAAATCAGATTTCAAATTGATATGCATACACAGGATGATTCTGATTTTGAAAAATATATTATTAAAAGTTAAAAAAATTCCTTCTTATGATTTATCTGTATTTTATGCTATCTCTTCAGTGAACTGGAGATACTTTTGTATAATATATTTAATTTAAACAATATGAAGAATTATAAAAATGCAGCATACTTATGTTAACATTTTCTAAAAAGACCACTTTAGTAGAGTTGAAGTCATGAGGCTAAAAATTTTTAATAATAATAATTGCTACTATTAATAGTTCCTGCATTCCAGACACTGCAAAATTCTTTGTATGTCCTTGTATGTCCAGTTCACTGAAGAGATAGCATAAAATACAGATAAATCATAAGAAGGAATTTTTTTACTTTTTTTACTTTTTTTTTTACTTTTAATAATATATTTTTCAAAATCAGAATCATCCTGTGTATGCATATCAATTTGAAATCTGATTTTTCTACTTACCATAACCATACATACACTATCAAGTAGGAATCACTGTATCCTGACTTCAAGGATGCTGGGAGTGAGGCTCAGAAAGATTAAATGACTTCCTCATGGTCACCCAACCAATAGAGGATGGAGATAGGATTTGAATTCTGATTTGTCTTTTAGATTCATGCTCTTGACTTTATACTGCCTTCATTCTCACATAAGCAGTTACAAATTATTTTAAAATCAGTTATTTTAGTGCCAGTTATGTAATTTGGTGGATTTTCTAGACCTCTTTCTTTGTTCTTTCTTCTCTGCTATCTTTTTACAAATCTTACTCTCCCTTGTTGGAAAATTTGTTCTATACTTGGTACTCCTATGAGAGATCTGATGCAGATACATGTCAAAACTGTGTTTGTATTCAGGGTTTGGGTTATCCATTTACATTTGAATCCAGGTTATTCCTGTCTCCTTTCATCAGTTGTCACTGAGAGCACTTTTGTATCAAAAGCCTGAAAACACCATCTTTCTCTTAGATCTCTTAGATCTATGTGATAGATTGTGATTTTTTCTCTTTTACATAAGCTTGCATTTTTTTCTTCCTTCTGACTGTAATAGGGAAGAACAAATCTGACTCCGTATTGGATCTGTTCCTTTGTATTGTGTTGCTTTTGTTACAAGTAAGAATGATACATGATAACCTTTTCTCAAGGCTCTGATCTTTAAGGTGTAATACGTTCCCACTCATATAGAGACAAAAAGTTGCAGAACAGAGAAAAACTTTGTCTTTCTGGAGGTTTACAGGAACATCATGACCTGACCTACCAGGACAATTGCAAGAACAAAGGATTCTGACACCAAAATATTTGCAACAACCAACCACATCCCCTCCACTTTTAGTATAAAAGAATCCTGAATTCTAATTTGAGAAAGATGGTTCTTTGGGACACTAGTCCATCATTTTTTCAGACTCTGACTTTCTGAATAAATCATTATTCCTTGCCCCACTTACTTGTCTCTGGATTTGTTGGGCTGTCGTGAGATGAGCAGTATGAGCTTGGCCTTGGTAACATCATTATACATCTAATATGCGTTTACTTGTTGAAAAATTTCCAGCCCTCATATCATTTTGAATTAGCTGAAATCAAGTGGCAGTGGAAAGCTGGGACGTCAGGCCATGCATTTGTAAGTCTCAGCTGCAATCCCTGCAAGTGATGACAGGGCAGTGAGACCTGGGGCAGTCTCACAGTCTGGAGGGAGCATCTGGAAGTCTACAAAGTGATGCTAAAGCAAGTGGCCACATCCTAGTTACTCTATACCCCTTGCTTTATTTTCCTTTGCAGCACTGATCATTACCAGTAATTACAGTTCCATATGTTTGTTAGTTTATTTTCTGTCCCCTCTCTGTCTCCATTGAAGCAGGGACAGTCTTACTCATAACTCAGTCTTCAGTAGAATACGTAGAATCCTACTAGGATTCACCTAGAAAAATGTCTGGAATATAGTCTAGGCATTTAGTAAATCTTTATTAAATCAACAAATAAAAGAACTGTGATGATGAATGACGCAGAGAAGAGATAAGAAGAAAGATTGTGAGGGGAGAAAAATTAGATATGAAGGTTATGGAGGTAGGTTAAAACAAAAGTTTCCCCCCCAAATGACTGTTGTGTCCTTAAACTAGACTCCTGCAATATTTTCCCTATTTAAAAGCAACAAAGTCTCCATTAGCAAAAATGTAGTTGTGAAGGTTAAATGAACACAGTCCACAATGATTTTACACAATTATTGTATCCACAGAACTGGAAAAAAAATCTTCAAAGTCCTTAGGTGACCTCAGCTATTGTATCACCAAATTCCAGTTAAGGCAAACAATTCCACAGCATGCCACTGCCTGCTGGGTGGAATTCTCTTCTTCCTTCCCTCTTTGAGAAGTTCTAAAAATGTGTGATTAGCAATCATACTTCAAAGCAGAGAGCCAGAGGAGGGTTTGACAAGAGTAACTTGAAAGGTATTTGAAACCTCTATGCCACTAACTAGTTAGTATTTTACTAAATTAAACTCTTTTATGTTCCTATTATCTGCATTTATCCACAAATTTCTTTCTTTTTTTTTTAATCCACAAATTTCAAGCATCATTTTAGTTCCTTTCTTGCTGTGTATCGACTTGTTCAGCTTCCTGTGAGTCAGTTTACAAAGGGAGGGAGAACCAACATTTCTGAACTCCTATTGTGCCAGGTATGGCACTGAAAACTTCATATGGATCATCCCATCTAATCTTCACAATACTCTGGGGCGGGGGGGGGGGGGGGGGAGATGGTATTGAATCCATGTAAGAGATAAGAAAATTGAGGCTCAAAAGTTAACTGTCTTGCCTAAAATCACACAAATAATGACTGGCAGAGGCGAGATGCAAACCAATTCTGCCGAAATAGCACCACAGTTCTTATTGGTGGTGGTTGTGGTCAGATGCTTCAGTTGTGTCCAAATCTTTGCAGCTCCATGGACTGTAGGCCACCAGGCTCCTCTGTCCATGGGACTTTACAAGCAAGAATATTGGAGTGGGTTGCCATTCCCTTCTCCAGGGGATCGTCCCAACCAAGGGATTGAAATTGCATCTCCTGCATCTCCTGCATTGCAGGTGGGTTCTTTACTGCTGAGCCACCAGGAAAGCCCCCAGTTCTTATTGGTTTGTGGCTACTTATGGGCCCTGTGCTGCCCACCAGCCTTGCTTTGTTAAATGGTTTCTCTCTGAGTAAATAGTTAAATTTAACAGAGTATTATTGTAGGTGTACCATTGTCCACTCTTTTGATAATAGTTTTTCCTCACCTTTTATCATATACATGTATAGTCAGTCCTTTTCCTCCAAATAATTCAGTGATCTTTGCACTTTTAAAATGCCTGAAAATTCCAGACAGAATATGATCAAATTATGAGACACTGTGTAATCTAAAATGGCACTTCTGTCCAGTCTGATTCTTCCCCAGGTATGGGGGCCTATGGGAGGCAGTGGTACTGTGTAATGTCCGGGTAGCAAGGAGGTAAGTAAAGAACTATGGATGGCTGTCTTAGGTCAACCTGAGCGTGGGAGAGGGGGCGCTCTGAAGGACACCACTTTCTCCCTACCTGCCCCCCACACTGTCGTGTTGCTCTGGTATCCCTGAGCAAACCCTAGAAGAAGCTTCCCTGGGCTCGAGGACTCATCGCTGACAGAGGCTTCCTGACTGTGCTCGTCCACTCTGATACTCTCCTGCCTCTTCTGCGCTGTGCGGTCCCCCCAGCTCCACACCCTTTTGTCAGGATGGCAGGTTTATTGAAATATTTCTTACCTCCCCAAACCAGCACATCCTTTTTGTGCTCCCTATAATCTGTGCTAGAAGGCTTCAAGTCATCCTTGACTTTCCTAATGCTCAAATACTCAATTAGTCACTAGCTTCCGTCATTTGTATTTCGTCTTTTACTTTTGTTTTGTATTGCTATATAGCCAATTAACAATGTTATGGTAGTTCCAGGTGAACATCGAAGGGACTCAGCCCTGCATGTACATGTATCCATTCTCCCCCAGACTCTCCTCCCATCCAGGCTGAGACATAATAGTGAGCAGAGTTCCATGTGCTGTCAGTAGGTCCCGGTTGGTTATCCATTTTAAGTAAAGTGGTGTGTACATGTTCATCTCAAATTCCCTAACTATCCCTTCTTTTCATCCTGCTCCCTGGCAACCATGTGGACATTTGAAATTTAAAGCTTGTACTGAGTCTGTCCCATCCATCCATCCAACCATCCATCCATCAACCATCCATCCATTCTTCTGTGTGTCTGTTGTGTTCTAGATGTTATATAAGATGCTGTGAATTCAGAGATGATTGAGACGTCGACCTAGTTTTCACTTTTACATTATAGCTCAAAACACAAGCCAAAATTTCATTACTTAAAACTTAAGTTTCTACACTTGAATATGGTGGCATTCGGGGTTCTCTACTACCAGGACTCAGGGCCTCTCCAGCGTCCCGTCCCACACCTGTCTCTCCTCATGCGGTATTCCCATCTGATTGTTCTGCAACGCTCCATGCCTCTCCCCTTTGTCTGTGCCCAGACTGATTCCCCAAGACTTTACCTACTGAAAACCCTACTTACCCGCTAAAGCTCAGCTCAAAGGCCTGCACCTCTTTGAAGTTCTCTCCATCATCTGCCCAGAGTTAGTAATTTTTCTTCTTGTTCTCACAGTGCTTGTGCCCCAAGAATAGGATTTACTTCAATTAGCCTGGGATAAACCATCATTAACATTGTTGCTCCCCTACTAGATTAGAGACACCTCTAAGGCAATAACTTGATTCATTCCACTTACATGGCTCAGTAAATCTCTTGTTGGCTATAAGACTGTTCAGCAAAGAAAAAATTATGATTATATGATATTCATATTGAATTATCTGATATAATTCAACTTAATTCTTAATTCTATTGCCTTTTCCTCACCTCACTTTCCTTTTGGCCCCTAAGTCCTCCATTTTTGGTGTATAAATTCGTCCTTATCAAGTGATTCTATTGAGAGAAATATTTGTCTGACTGCCACCGACGCTTTGAAGGAGGTACCTCACATCCTGTGAAAACCAGATTCAGCCTGGATTCAAATCCTGACCCACCATGTGACGTTGAGACTATTAAGTTATCATTTCCATACCTCAGCTATGAAAGGGTAATTAATAAGGCTCACCTTATAGGATGGTTGCAGGAATTAACTGAAATATATATGAAGCATGTAGAATAGTGTGTGGAACATAGAAAGTACCCAATAAAGGTTAGACCTAATACCATTTCCAAAAAAATTGCTGTGATGACATTTAGATCTATAAGAACACAAGGCAGAATAATAACATTTAGTAAGTTCCTTTGAGTGTATCAAAACATTTCTTGGGTTGTATGATTCAATTAGTGAATCATTTGTGAATTAACTTTCTCAGTATGTTATGCTTCAAACTAAATATTACTCAAGAATGATGGCATAAAGTTTGAAGCATTTGGCATTAACTTTAAGGCTTTTTAAAATAAAAATTACATATTTTCTACTGACACCCTGCAGCTCCTCCTCCTCACTTAGCTTTCTCATACCTCTGTATGCTTTGGTCATTTATCCTGCTGAGAAAATCTTTACTTTCTTTGATGAAATCTATGTTCCTCATCATTGGAACAGCCTGTTCAAATATTCTGTTGCTCCCAGAATTCTTTTCTGACTGATCCTACCTGAGTCTGAAGGCCCAAGAGGTAGAAGTGCTAAGGAGCTTCCACCAGTTGTCACATTATTTAGCATTTGTTCATCATAATATTTATAAATATTTTAAATCAGTCTCAGGTATATTCTCCCTACAATTAGATATCCAGTTCTCCAAAGGCTGCGTCATTTTGCCCCCAAGATTTTTCACCCCACTCTTTGCAGTGAGAAACTCCTGATGAAATTCCAGTTGAGAAGATGCTGAAAAAACAAAAATTGTTTTTTCATTTTTTGTTTTGAGTCTAAACTCCTTTAATTACTGCCTTTGTTTATAGTTATTTCAGGGTTGGTCCACAGGACTTTGGATGGTGAGCCATAAAATTTCTTTTCTTCTTACAAGACTCCTGGGAAGGCTCAGAGTTGGCCGGAAGCGTGAAGAAGACTCAACACAGTCATGCGCCCACTGGGGAAATGTGGGCCGTCTATTGGTCTCCGCAGTTTGCACCGTTCCAAGGAAACCACCTGGAGGCTGGCCTCTTCCCCTTCCCTTCCTGGGGGAAGGTCTGGTCATAAAACACAGAAATGGCTCCAAGGAAGGTCTGAGATTGTAGTAATGCTCATCACAGAAGAGCCCTCTTCCAGGCCTGGTCCTAGATAAAGTGACCATTTTTTATCAATGAACTGAAGAGGACTCCTCTTGACTGGGGTTTTATATTTCTCCTGCAACTCAGTTTCATCTCATCTTTGCCCTGTTGCTCTGTGGGTACCAACAGCCTTGGCCAGCTTTGAGGAAGTGCATAGTACTATTATTTGCTCTGACTATTCCACAAGAAGATTCCAAATAAAGATGGAGCAAAAACTTTGGCAATTATTCTTGCCTGGGACAGATGAATGGCTATAGTGCCCTAGTCCCTTGATTGCACCTGTCTGTATCCCGAGCTCTATGAACACAGATGTTCAGAATATATGTTCAGGGAGAGAGCCGAAGGCAAGTACCGTGGTGGTGGAGTTCCTCTGTTGGCCAACTTCTGTCTCCTCCACATCAGCATGTCCGGTCTGCCTATACTCATTACATGGCTTTGGTTCAGGATGTTCATGCTGTGCCTGCTGTCAACCACGTTCACTGCCAGACTTTTCTTGTGAAAGAGCCTGCATGCCTAACGCAGTGCAGGTAGGACCCACTGTCCAGATTCCTGTCCTTGTAAAGGGAAATGTCAGCACTGATGATGACAGACGCCTGTTTAACTTCAGGTTATACAGCTGTATAACAACAATAAGGGCATGCATGTTGGTGGTCACCAGAACCTTCTCTTTCCCATCTCAGGCACTCTGTTATGGCAGCCCTCCGCTCCACCATCATTTCAGCACATTTCATGGGGTTGCCTTCTTTTGAGAGTCCTGCTGTCCGCCAGCCATGTGTTTTAGAGGAATGGCAGCAGATGGTAGCTGAAGCAATGGTGATGGCCCGTAGAGGCTACCCAAGGCCTACAACTCCCCATTTCCATCACTGCGCAGGATGTAACACTGCTGCATGGCATCCACTGTCTGCTCCCGCCTCCGCTGGATGTTTGATTCTGCGACCACTATCTGGGCAAATTTCCATAGAGTCTTCAAAGGTATTAGGGGCAAGCAGCATCCAGCAGCTGCTGGGCAGCATCCTATGGGTGCAGATGCTCCAATCTTGATGGTGGTGGGTAGTTATCATCATGTCAGCTTCATCCAGACCAAACCTTGATCTTCTTGGAGCCAATGAACTTGAGCTTGGAGTACCAGTCCAGAATTATCCCAGGGGTACCAAAGACAAGGTGCTCCCTGATCTCTGACCTTGGTGCCCAATTTATTGCCTTGAACAGCATAAGCTATCTTGAGTTCAGGGTAAAATTTTTCCATCTGCTCTATCACTTTTCCCATTTGAAAGACCAGCTTAGAAGTCTGGGAGAGGCACAGACAGTGGGGTATCCAACTGCACGACTAACACAAAGGCAGCTGTTTCAGCAGTGCCAGACTGAGACAGGGCAACTAAGTTCTGCACGGCCTCAGCAAATATCGAAGGCAGCCTGTTCTCTTGTATTTTGGATGGATGGATGAAGCCCACCATGTAGACTCCTCACAAGACTTTACTGAGTGTAGGGAGGAGTTCGGATCTTATTGGAGGTTTTCCACCTGGTTTGTGTTATCAATAGAGTTGCTTCTGATCAGCCTGTTGAGTAAAGAGGACAACTCTGTCCTCTTTCTCTTCTTCATCTGTCTTCTCTGCACTGGTGTTGCTCTTGTTTCCTGCTTGTCCACTGCCAGGACCCACAAGGAGGTAGCATAGCTCAGGCTGTGAGTGGGATGCTGGCGCTGGTGAACGCACCAGCTGACACTGCCTGATTGCCATATGGGGACAACAAAAATTGTTTTCCAACAGAAATGGGAGAATATTATCACACAACACATGAGAACGGGTGCTGAGGAGGTTTCTCACCAAACATGGTTTGGTTTATATATGACAGAGAAGTAGAGAATGTGAACTGAACTGAGGATGGGAAATGAAAACCAACTAAACTCCTGAGAGCCAGTAGTCCATTGTATTCATAATTTGCTCACTCATTCATTCAGAATGTTTTAAGAGCATATAACCCTAGGTTCTATGGCAATTCAAAATGAGTTAAGGCATTGTATACCCTAATAAGAAACTTACAATCGAGTGATGTTGGGTCAGGGAAGACCAAGGATCCACCAGGCAGAAAGAAAGAAACACTGTAAGAAAGATGCAACTTGACATACTTTTACAACAGCTGAGACTGATAAACCTGCTCCCAACACCAAACCTGCTGCCTGCATTTGCATCCGTATTCTTTGATTTACATCCATGTTACGATGGATGAATTATCCACATTCCTATTTAAGCCAAGCCCCTTCATGTAGTAAATCACATCTTTTCTTGCCTACCCAAGGGCAAGACTCTAGCAGTTTTCACTGTGTACTGCATCTTTAGTTTTTTAAACAGCTTTATTGAGATATTCACATACTATGTAATTTATCCATTTAAAGTATATAATTCAATTTCTTTGGCATATTACATAGTAAATTTTTTAAACTGTGGTGATATATATATATATAAAACAAAATTTGTCATTTTAACCGTTCAACTCAATGACAGTAACTGTATTCACAATGTTATGCAACCATCCTCACTCTCTATTTCCATGAATTTTCATCACTTTAGATAGAAACTCTATAATTTTGAGGCAATAACTCCTCATTTTTCTCCGCTGTCAGCCCCTGGAAACCTCTAATCTGTTTTCTGTTTCTATGAATTTGACATCTATTCTAGATGTTTCATAAAAAAGGAATTGCACAATGTCTGTCCTTTTGTGTCTTGCTAAAAGTGCAAAGTTTTCCACATTCAATCCAAGTTGTAGCATGTATCAGAACTTCTGTTTTGTGACTGAACAATGTTTTATTATATATATAAACCACATTTTCTGTATCTATTCATCTGTTGATGAACATTTGGGTTGTTTCTACTTTTTGGCTATTGTGAATGTTTGACTTCCTGCTTTTAATTATGTTGGGTAAATGCTTAGGAGCTGGACAGAATATGATAATTCCATGTATAGCTTTTTGAGGAACCACCAAAATGTTTTCCATAGTAGGTGTACCATTTTACATTTCCATAAGAAATGCGTGAGGGTTCCAGTTTTTCTCCATCTTTACTAACACTTTTTTTGTTTTATTGATTGTAACCATTTTAATAGGTGTAAAGTGATTCTGCTTACATTTCCCTAATAATCAGTGATGTTTAGAATCTTTTCACGTACTTATTTTTGTATTTGTATTTTTGGAGAAATGTCTACTCAAGTCCAATATTTTTCAGACTGAATTATCTTTTTATTGTTGAGTTATATTAATTTTTCTATGTTTGAGATATTAAGCTTATTTCAGATATATGATTTTAAATATTTTCTATCAACCGTCAGCTGATTTTTTTTTCACTTTCTTGATAATACTATGATGCAGAAATTTTTTTAATTTTGAAAAAAATTAAATTTCTTTTTTTCTTTTGTTGTTTCTGCTTTTAGTATCATATCTAAGAATCCATTGCCAAATCCTAGGTCATGAAGATTTACTCCTGTTTTTGTCTAAGAATTTAATGATTTTTATGTCACTGATCAATTGTAAATTAATTTTTGTATATGGTGTGAAGTAGGAGGTTCAACTTTATTCTTTTGCATAGGGGAAGTCCAATGTCCCGCAAAACCTGTGAAGAGACTCTTCATTGCCATTGAATATATTTGGCACTCTTGTCAAAAGTCACCTGACCATAGAGGTATGGTTTTATTTCTGAACTCTCAATTCTTTTCTATTATGTCTAAACTTATGCCATAATCATGCTGCTGTAATTACTGTAGCTTTGTAACAAGTTTTGAAACTGGAAAGAGTGAGTACTCCTACTTTGCTTTTTTTCAAGATTTTTTTGACTATTTGAGGTTTTTTCCACATGAATTAAAGGAATGACTTTTCATTTCTGGAAATTAAGCTATAGGAATTTTGACAGGAATTGCACTGAATCTGTGGATCACTTTCTCTAGTATTGACATTTTAACAATACTAAATTTTGTACCATTAACATAGTGTTTCTGTTTATTTAGATCCTACTTTATTTCTTTCAGCAATATTTTCTGGTTTTCAGTGTATAACTCTTATCTCCTTGGTTAATTTTTTCCCAAATATTTTACTCTTTTAGATGTAATTGTAGTTGTTTTCTTAATTCCTTTACAGATTCTTTATTGCTGGTATATATAAACACAACTGATTTTTTGTGCATTGATCTTATACCCTGAAACTTTGCTACATTCCTTTATTAGTTCTACTAGTTTTCTAGTGGATTTTAGAATTTTCTCTATATAGGATTGTGTTATATGTGAATAGAGATAATTTTGCTTCTTTCCTTCCAGTCTGGATGTCTTTTACTTATTTATTCTTTCCTCTGGCTACAACTTCCATTACAACATTGGTGAAAGAAGGCATCCTGATTTTGTTCATGACCTTAGAGGAGGAAAGCTTCCAGTCCTTCACAACTATTTTTTTTTTTTTAATCTATGGGTCTTCCGTAAATGTGCTTTATCATATGAAGGAAGTTCTAGTGTATTCCTAATTCACTCCCATTCACCTCTTATCATGAAAGGGGGTTGGATTTTGTAAAATGCCATTCTGTGTCCGTTGAGGTGATCAGGTAGGGGTTTTTTTATTTCATTCTATTAATATGATATATTACATTGATTAATTTTCTTTTGTGGAACCACCATTGAATTCATGGAATAAATTTCATTTGGTCATGGTATACAATTCTTGTAATAGGCTGTTGGATTCAATTTCCTAGTATTCTCTTGAGGATCTCTGCATCTGTACTCATCACGGATATTGATCTGTAATCTCTTTTTCTGATGTTTTTATCTGTGTTCCACACTAGATAAAGACTAAGGTTGTGCTGTCTTCGTAGTGCAAGTTAGGATGTGTTCTCGCCTCTTCTACTCTTTGCAAGAATTTGAAAAAGATTGGTGTTAATTCTTTTTTAAATGCCAGGTAGAATTCACCAATAAAGCTGTCTGGTCCTAGATTTTTCTTTGCTGGGAAGTTTTTTGATTCCTGATTCAATATCTTTACTTGTGAGAAGTGTTGAGATTTTCTATTTCTTCTTGAATCAGTTTAGGTAGATAATTTGTGTGTTTCTAGGAATTGGTCCATTTTATCTAGGTCATTTAATTTGTTGGTTCACAGTTGTTCACAGTAAAGGATAATGATCATTTTTATTTATGATGACTAATAGTAGTGTCCCCATTTCCATTTCTGATTTTGGATACGTACTTCTCTTCTTTCTCAGGGTGCTATTAATTTTTACCCCTCCTTCTCCCCTGCATCCCCTTCCTTCCCTCCTCAATCCTTCCCACCCCCTCTTGCTCACCTTGTTCTCCCTGTCCTCCTCTATTTGCTTTCCTTCCTTCCTTCCTTCCTTTCCTCTTTTCTTCCTCCTCCTCCTTTATTATTTCTATCAGAAGGCAAACACACTGTAGAGTAACCCAGCTTAAAAACATAACCCTCTCTCGACAACTTTGCCCCAAGTCCAGATCTGCCTCAAGTCTCTGCTTTGCTCTACAACAGAAATCCTGGGAAGAGTGATCTATACCAGCTGTCTCCAGTTTCTTTCCGCCCGTTCTCTCTTAAAGCCATTTCAATTAGATCGTCAGTGAAGCATCTCTTGCCTAAGTACCTAACAACCTCCACGCTTAGTCATCATTTGACTGGTCCACACTCAGTGCTCTGAACTCTCCCGTTGCTCCTCTGCTTCTCACTGATCTTCTCTGACCTCATCACTTTAAACACCATCGATACACAGAGGACTCCCAGATGCCATATTTCTAATTCTGACAACCTCTGTTTTAAACTCCAGCATAGTAAATCCAACTCTCTCTGCAATGTCTCTATTTGTATGTTTAACATCTCAGACTTAATAAGCCCCAGCCTTTTCCTTCACATCTCCTCTTCCTGCTGTCTTCCTCATTTCAGTAAATGCCAAGCTCAGGTTTACAGTCATTCATGCCAAAAAAACCTTCAAGCTGTTCTTGACTCTTTTTTTTTCTCTCTCAGAGTCTGCATCTAATCCATTAGCAAAATCTGCTTGCCTTTTAAAATATACAGAATATGACCTTTCTCCCCATCTGGACTGCTCTCATCTTGATCCCAGTTATCATCATCTCAGCTTTTTGTAACAGCTTCTTTATGAAATAATTGATTAGGCTGGATTGGGACCCTTGTTGCATCATGCGGCATCTCTCATTGTGGCATTCTGGCTCTCTAGTTGTGGTGCCCAGGCTTCAGTAGTTGTGGTGCACAGGCTCAGGAGTTGCATCACACAGGCTTAGTTGCTCTGTGGCCTGTGGGAGGCTATTCCTAAGCCAAGGGTTGAACCCTCCTCCCCTGCATTGCAGACTGGATTCTTAACCACCAGACCACCAGGAAGTCCCTGTAAATAGCCTCTTAACTGACATCCCCGCTTTAGCTTTTGTGTTCTCTTCATGGAACCAGAGTGTTCTTTTCTAACACTAAGTTGATTTATTCCTTTGTTCAAAATCCTCCAGTTTGTCCTATCTCCCCTGAGTAAGTGCCAAAGTCCTACAAAGCTTTATACAATTTGTCCTCTGTTGAATCTCTGAGTTTATTTCCTGCTACTCCCCGCCCAGCCCGCCAGCTGCAGCCGCACGACTGTTCCTATGGTTCCTAGTGTTTTGGTGCTTGCCATTCCTCGGCTGGAGAGCTCTCATTTCTAACAACCCTGGCTCAGTCCTTCTATTCAGGAATGTGCAACACCCGCCCTACTACACCACCCCACCCCTTCCTGAACTCTCTATGTGTCTTGCTTGCACTTTTTCTCTATAGCATTTTCACCATCTGTCACGCTATTGTTGTTCAGTTGTTCAGTCGTGTCTGACTCTTCGTGACCCCATGGACAGCAGCACACCAGGTTTCCCTGACCTTCACCATCTCCTGGAGCTTGCAGAAACTCATGTCCACTGAGTCAGTGATGTCATCCAACCATCTCATTCTCTGTCATCCCCTTCTCCTCCCACCTTCAAATGTTCCCAGCATCAGGGTCTTTTCTAATGAATTGGCTCTTTGGATCAGGAGGCCAAAGTTTTGGAGCTACAGCTTTAGCATCAGACCTTCCAATGAATATTCAGAGTTGATTTCCTTCAGGACTGACTGGTTTGATGTCCTTGAAGTCCAAGGGACTCTCAACAGTCTTCTCCAACACCACAGTTCAAAAGCATCAATTCTTTGGAGTTCAGTCTTCTTTATGATCCAACTCTCACATCCGTAGATGACTACTGGAAAAACCATAGCTTTGACTAGATGAATCTCTTTTGGCAATGTAATGTCTCTGCTTTTTAATATGCTGTCTAGATTTGTCATAACTTTTCTTCCAAGGAGCAACATCTTTTAATTTTATGGCTGCAGTCACCATCTGCAGTAGTTTTGGAGCCCCAGGAAAGAAAGTCTGTCACTGTTTCCATTGTATCCCCATCTATTTGCCATGAAGTGATGGGACCAGATGCCATGATCTTGGTTTTTTGAATGTTGAGCTGTAAGCCAACTTTTTCACTCTCTTCTTTCACTTTCATCAAGAGGCATTTTAGTTCTTCACTTTCTGCCATAAGGGTGTTCTCATCTGCATATCTGAGGTTATTGATATTTTTCTTGGCAATATTGATTCCAGCTTGTGCTTCCTCCAGTCCAGCATTTCTCATGATGTACTCTGCATATAAGTTAATTAAGCAGGGTGACAACATACAGCCTTGACGTACTCCTTTTCCTATTTGGGACCAGTCTGTTGTTCCATGTCCAGTTCTAACTGTTGCTTCCTGACCTGCATACAGGTTTCTCAAGAGGCAGGTCAGGTGGTCTGGTATTCCCGTCTCTTTCAGAATTTTCCAGTTTATTGTGATCCACACAGTCAAAGGCTTTGCCATAGTCGATAAAGCAGAAATAGATGTTTTTCTGGAACTCTCTTGCTTTTTCGATGATCTAGCAGATGTTGGCAATTTGATCTCTGGTTCCTCTGCCTTTTCTAAAACCAGCTTGAACATCTGGAATATGTTCAATATGTAAACATCACGGTTTACATACTGCTGAAGCCTGGCTTGGAGAATTTTGAGCATTACTTTATAGTGTGTGAGATGAGTGCAATTGTGTGGTAGTTGAGCATTCTTTTGCATTGCCTTTCTTTGGGACTGGAATGAAAACTGACCTTTTCCAGTCTTGTGACTACTGCTGCATTTTCCAAATTTGGTGACATATTGAATATAGCTCTTTCACAGCATCATGTTTCAGATTTGAAATAGCTCAACTGGAATTCCATCACCTCCACTAGCTTTGATTGTAGTGATGCTTCCTAAGGCCCACTTGACTTCACATTCCAGGATGTCTGGCTCTAGGTGAATGATCACACCATTGTGATTATCTGGGTCATAAAGATCTTTTTTGTACAGTTCTTCTGTGTATTCTTGCCACCTCTTCTTAATATTGTCTGCTTCTATTAAGCCTCTACCATTTCTGACTTTATTGAGCCCAGCTTTGCATGAAATGTTCCCTTGGTATCTCTAATTTTCTTGAAGAGATCTCTAGTCTTTCCCATTCTATTATTTTCCTCTATTTCTTTGCATTGATCACTGAGGAAGGCTTTCTTATCTCTCCTTGCTATTCTTTGGTACTCTGGGTATATCTTTCCTTTTCTCCTTTGCTTTTCACTTCCCTTCTTTTCAAAGCTATTTGTGAGGCCTCCTCAGACAACCATTTTGCCTTTTTGCATTTCTTTTCCATGGGGATGGTCTTGATCCCTGTCTCCTGTACAACGTCACTAACTCCCGTCCATAGTTCACCAGGTTCTCTGTCTATCAGATCTAGTCCCTTAAATCTATTTCTCACTTCCACTGTACAGTCATAAGGGATTTGATTTAAGTCATACCTGAATGGTCTAGTGGTTTTCCCCACTTTCTTCAATTTAAGCCTGAATTTGGCAATAAGGAGTTCATGATCTGAGCCACAGTCAGCTCCCAGTATTGTTTTTACTGACTGTTTAGAGCTTCTCCAAGAATGAAGGGATGGAGGCAAAGCAAAAGCAACACCCAATTGTGGATGGGACTGGTGATAGAAGCAAGGTCCGATGCTGTAAAGAGCAATATTGCATAGGAACCTGGAATATTAGGTCCATGAATCAAGGCAAATTGGAAGTGGTCAAACAGGAGATGGCAAGAGTAAACATCGACATTCTAAGAAGCAGCAAACTAAGATGGACTGGAATGGGTGAATTTAATTCAAATGACCATTATATCTACTACTGTGGGCAGGAATCCCTTAGGAGAAATGGAGTAGCCATCATAGTCAACAAAAGAGTCCAAAATGCAGTAGTTGGGTGCAATCACAACAACGACAGAATGATCTCTGTTTGTTTCCATGGTAATCCAAGTCTATGCCCCGACCAGTAACGCTGAAGAAGCTGAAGTTGAATGGTTCTATGAAGACCTACAAGACCTTCTAGAACTAACACCCAAAAAAGATGTCCTTTTCATTATAGGGGACTGGAATGTAAAAGTAGGAAGTCAAGAAACACCGGGAGTAACAGGCGAACTTGGCCTTGGAGTACAGAATGAAGCAGGGCAAAGGCTAATAGAGTTCTGCCAAGGGAACACACTGGTCATAACAAACACCCTCTTCCAACAACACAAGAGAAGACTCTACACATGGACATCACCAGATGGTCAACACCGAAATCAGATTGATTATATTCTTTGCTTGTGCTTCATCTGCATATAAGTTAAATAAGCAAGCTGACAATATACAGCCTTGGTGTACTCCTTTCCCCATTTGGAAACAGTCCATCATTCCATGTCCAGTTCTAACTTGCTTTTTGACCTCCATACAGGTTTCTCAGGAGGCAGGTGAGATAGTCTTATATTCTCATCTCTTTAAGAATTTTCCACAGTTTGTTGTGATACACACTGTCAAAGGTTTTAGCATAATCAATGAAGCAAAAGTAGATGTTTTTCTGGAATTCTCTTGTTTTTTCTATGATCCAATGGATGTTGGCAATTTTATCTCTGCTTCATCTGCCTCTTCTAAATCCAGCTTGAATATCTGGAAGTTCTTAGTTCACATACTGTTGAAGCCTAGATTGGAGAATTTTGAGTATTAATTTAGTAGCATGTGAAATGAGTACAATTGTGTGGTAGTTTGAACATTCTTTGGCACTGCCTTTCTCTGGGATTGGAATGAAAACTGACCTTTTCCAGTCCTATGGCCACTGCTGAGTTTTCCAAATTTGCTGGCATATTGAGTGCAGCACTTTCACAGCATCAACTTTTAGGACTTGAAATAGCTCAGCTGGAATTCCATCACCTCCACTAGCTTTGTTTGTAGTGATGCTGCCTAAAGCCCACTTGACTTTCCATTCCAAGGTGTCTGGCTGTAGGTGAGTGACCATATAGTCTTGATTTTCTGGGTCATGAAGGTCTTTTTTGTATAGTTCTTCTGTGTATTCTTGCCACCTCTTCTTAATATCTTCTGCTTCTGTTTGGTCCATTCCATTTCTATTCTTTATTGAGCCCATCTTTGCATGAAAAGTCCCCTTGGTGTCTCTTTCTTGAAGAGATCTCTAGGCTTTCCCATTCTATTGTTTTCCTCTTTTCCTTTGCACTGATCACTGAGGAAGGCTTTCTTATCTCTCCTTTGTATATTCTTTGGAACTCCTCATTCAGATGAGTATATCATTCCCTTTCTCCTTTGCCTTTATCTTCCCTTCTTTTCTCAGTTATTTGTAAGTGCTCCTCAGACAACCATTTTTCCTTTTTGCATTTCTTTTTCTTGGGGATTGTCACGGTCTTTGGAGACTGGGACCCCAGGACTGGAGTCGATGAGAAGAAGGACACAGGGGACCCAAGTCTCGAGTGAAACAGGGGTACTTTATTTGCAGAATGCATGCTTATATATCTTCAAGAAAATGATTACTCAGCCATTAAAGATAATGAAATTCCACCAGTTGCAACAAAATGGCTAGTCCTAAAAGGTCACTGAAGGGAGTCACTGAAAGGAGTCACTGAAGGGAATCCAAGCAGGTGCTCTTTCCCATCATCTCAGTCCTGAGAACTGCGTGCAGCTCTGCTTGTTCCTGTTTTCCAGGAACTGATAAGGAACAGAGAGTCCTTGAGAAATGGCACACAATGGAAGAAAACAACACATTGGATCCCTTAAAGTTGAACGTCTCCTGACAAGGGATGATCTTGATCACCACCTCCTCTACAGTGTTATGAACCTCTGTCCATAGTTCTTCAGGCACTCTGTCTATCATGTCTAATCCCTCGAATCTATTTGTCACTTCCACTGTATAATCATAAGGGATTTGATTTAGCTTGTACCTGAATGGTCTAGTAGTTTTCCACACATTCTTCAACTTAAGTCTGAATTTGGCAATAAGGAGTTCATGATCTAAGCCACAGTCAACTACAGGTATTCTTTTTGCTGACCGTATAGAGCTTCTCCATCTTCAGTTGCAAAGAATATACTCAATCTATTTTGGTATTGACCATCTGGTGATGTCCAGACAAGAGTCTTCTCTTGTGTTGTTGGAAGAGGGCGTTTGCTATGACCAGTGCATTATCTTGACAAAACTCTGTTAGCCTTTGGCCTGCTTCATTTTGTACTCCAAGGCCAAATTTGCCTGTTACTCTAAGTATCTCTTGGAGAAGGAAATGGCACCCCACTCCAGTATTCTTGCTTGGAAAATCCCATGGACGGAGGAGCCTGGTGGGCTGCAGTCCATGGGGTCACAAAGTCGGACATGACTGAGCGACTTCACTTTCACTTTTCACTTTCATGCATTGGAGAAGGAAATGGCAACCCACTCCAGTGTTCTTCCCTGGAGAATCCTAGGGACGGAGGAGCCTGGTGGGCTGCTGTCTATGGGGTCGCACAGAGTCAGACACGACTGAAATTACTTAGCAGCAGCAGCAGCTAAGTATCTCTTGACTTTCTACTTTTGCATTCCAGTCCTCTATGATGAAAAGGACATCTTATTCTTGGTGTTAGTTCTAAAAGGTCTGGTAGCTCATCAGAGAACTGTTCAACTCAGCTTCTTGGCATTGGTGATTGGGGCATAGACTTGGATTGCTGTGATATTGAATGATTTGCCTTGGAAATGAACAGAGATCATTTTGCCATTGTTGAGGACGCACCCATGTACTGTACTTTGGACTCTTTTGTTGACTATGATGGCTACTCCATTTCTTCTAGGGGATTTTGCCCACAGCAATAGATATAATGGGCTCCCCTTTTGGCTCAGCTGGTAAAGAACCCTTCTACAAGGTGGAAGACATGGGTTTGGTCCCTGGGTTAGGAAGAACTCCTGGAGAAGGGAAAGGCTACCCACTCCAGCATTCTGGCCTGGAGCATTCCATGGACTGTATAGCCCTCATCTGAATTAAATTCACCCATTCTGGTCCATTTTAGTTCACAGATCCCTAAAATGTCAGTGTTCACTCTTGCCATCTCCTGTTTGACAACTTCCTATTTACTTTGATTCATGGACCTTACATTCCAGGTTCCTATGCATGCTACATATTTCACTTATTTGGCTGACTATTTACTGTCATTCTGACAGAAATTTGCACTCCAAGAAAGTAAGAATATCTGCTTTATTTTTTTATACTTCCATATCCACAACTTGAATAATACCTGGTAGAAGAAATAAACATTTGTTCAGCAAATGACTGGAAATTACATCCTCATGACATAATCTTGTATACTTTCCTGTTGCCTTTAGTGATTTTCTGTTCCCTGTTTTTCACATATGACTTTATCATTTTTTATTGCTAACACATTTATTCATTGCTCAACTCAACCATTTTACAATAAAAAAAAATGAGGCCTTGGGGTTTATGGGGGGATTTGGTGACAGAGCCTGAAGCACAAGCTGAAGCTCTTGACATTCATCTTCCAGGTGGTCTGTGTGACTCTTTGTCTAACTGCTTGACTTCTAACCTCAAAAGAGGAAAATTGATTGGGTTTGGCAGTTCAGACTCACTGCTCTGGTTTGATTCCTCACCCTCTCTCTTCCTTCTGTGTTGGAAGTGATGTGTTTTTCCAGCCGCAAGTAACAGGCCCATCTTTATATTTCTCAATGGAGCATGAAACCACTTTATGCTCTGCTGATTCTCAGGAACACTTAGGCAATGCTGGGAGGTTAGATCCCAGGTCACTTGGGATCACAGAACTGCCAAAGCGAAAGGGAAGAAGAGATTCTCCCAAGCCAGCTTCCTTTTATAGATGAGGACCCTGAAGCCCAAGTTAGGGCACAGGGAGGCAAGATGACACAGGTTTGTATGACCAATGTGGTTTTCACATGTTAAGCTTCCTGCCACTGACCCAGTGACCACTTTTGGCTAAATGTCTTTTCAAACTAGAAATTTAATTTTTAATCTCCCAGTTGCAGGTTATACATTTCTCATCTAGGAAAATGGATTTTGTTTCCCTTGAGGTATTCCTCCTATGGTCAAGTCTTCATTAGTCTGGAAAAATTGATGCACTTTAAGGGTTTGGGGTTTTCCTGCACCCTATTTCTCAGGCCCTCAGATAAAGGAGTGCTGTCCCCACTGCCAAGCAAGAGGCAGGTGCAATAGGACCTCAGTGAGTGCTTCCTCTATGGTCATCATCAACAGAGCTACCATATAACCTACATAAATGGAACGTGAAAATGTGGGATATCAAGCAAAGTTTTCTGGAGTCACTTAGCTAGAGAATAGCAAAATGAGGACTATAGCTAGGGTTGTTACTCTAGGTTCCATTTTTTAGGCAGAACATTTTATTTGTGTATTTGATAACTGTACAGATGTCTCTGCCCTCATCTCTGTATTCTTATTGAACCATAAAATTCCTGAAGAATGAGACTTGTATCTGTTTAACTCCATTTTTATACTTTCAGCAAAGTACAAACATAAGATGGTCCAGGTTTCACTTTTGTTCCCACTGCAGTGGGATTGTGGTGTGTTTTAGGCAGAATAATAGCTGGTTACCACAACTGAATAGAGAGCTGCAATATCAGTTGGGCCTTGTCATTCTGGACGTTCGTTTAGTTAAGTTTATTACATCCTTCCCATTGGCCAAACATTTGCTAGGATCTGGAGGTATGAAATGTATATAATTCTTGCCTTGCTGACATTATTAAAGACAGACATGCCAAAAAGTAAAAACAGCAATGTGAATTAAGTACTATCACAGAGAAATTATGGGAAGGAAACCCAAACCTAGGTAAGGACAAGTATTAATTCTTTAGATAAAATTGGAGTAATCAATAAATGAGGAGGAGGAACTATAATCCAAATAGTAGGAATTGCACATTCACAGACTAGCAGGCAAGATGAAGCCTGGCATTTTATCCAGAATCACATGTTATTCAGGTGGGAGTTCCACAGGGAGGAGGATGTGCTGAAGATCAAGAGGCAGCACAAGTGAGGTTTTAAGGAAATTACTTGTGCAGTACATCATTAAAGAATTTGGAAAAAAAAAAAAAAGACACAATTACTCACCAGGCTGGGAGATGGAAGGAAAGTCCCTAAGACAGAGACCAGCGGAAGATTGGTCAGTGATCCACAGTTTGATTCAATTCACCCAGTGCTGTGAAGCATGCTGAACATCCAGGATATGTTCTAAGGCTGATGAAAAGTTCTGAGAATTGAAAAGAAAAAGATGTTCTCTAAAATACAAAACATTGCAGAAATAAAATTTCATCTGCTGAGTTAAAACCTCTAAAGAATGTACATTGTGTCCATGTAATTTATTTTTTAATGTAACAGTGGCAAAAGTTTAATTTGAGTAGGTTTTCTCACTTTGCAACAGTTGCAAAGAGTGCAAAATTTTGCTGAGCCAAAGCAAAAACAGTTACTCCAAGGTAAATATTCAGAAGAAAATTTAAAAACTCTGTACATGAAAAGAAATATTAGTTATGGTGTGGTAGGTAGATTTTAATGTGTTTTTCACATGGTGTGGGATAGGGCCCCTGAAAGTCAGAATTCTCAGGATTTCTGAGGTCTTTATGGCCCTGACCTTCAGCAGAGGAGCAGAGGTTTTTTGGTGTGGTGTTCCTGGATGGAGAAGAAAGTTTATCCAGGCAGAAAGAACCATGCATTCTCAGCCTGCTCTGACCTCAGCTCTGACACTGGTGGCAGGGACTTCGGGAAAACCACTTCAGGCCTCTGTGCCTCATTTTCTTCCTCTGGCAAACGTGCAGTTGGTCTAAAGTCAGCTGTCGCGTGGCGTGGCCCACAGAAATAGTTGACTGACACAATGTGTTTTTGATTTAATTTTTATTAAAGTGACACATAGATTCAGTTTCAAAAAGTCAAAAGTATATGGAAACTTTTAACAATAGAATAGTGGTTCCCTGCTTTACCCCTCCCTAACTTTGAGTCCTGCTTCCAACAGGCAATAACTTTTAATCCAACAGTTTCTCCTGGTAGTGCCCTTTTAAAACAAGTCACGTGTTTATTCCATATACATTTCAATTTTCAATTTTAGTTCTCATAAGAGCTGGAATTAGGGTGAGGCAAGTGGGGCTCTCACCTTCACAATATTTGTTTCAGGCAAAATATTTATGGGGGTGCCACAAAAGTCAGAAGTCAAAATAAGTAAAATTTTAATGCAATATTTGAAAAAATCAAAATTATGCAAAAAATGTGTGATGAGTAAAATATCAAAATTTGCAATAAAGGCAGGATCTGACAGGGCTGAGATTAGGAGGAAGTGAGTGAAGCTGAACTGTACAGCATAGAATAGGATTCTGTCTGTCCTTAAACTCTTGCTATTGGCAAGTAGGAATTCCCACCCTGCAAATTAGAATTTAGCTCTTCTCTGTCACACACAGGCTCCCGTTTTCCTTCCTCATCCCCTTCCACCTCATTAGGAATCACCTGGGGGCTTCTAAAAATTGTCACGGCCCAGTTTATGTGCCAAACCAATTAAACCAGAATGTCTGGGATTGACATGGAAGGCCTCAGTATTTTTAAAAATACCCTTGTATGGTTCTACTGTGCAGCCCAAATTGTGAACCACTGCAATCAAGTGACATCACAGTTTCAACTGAATCACTGTAAAGTGCTTAAGTCGTTTGAACAATACACAGTTGTTCACAGTTGAGCCCAGAATGTACAATATTTATGTTTTGATATTGTATAAGTTTTCTTTTATCCTTGTTTACTTTTTATATATTGATTACTAATTTATCCCAGAAGTCTAGCAGAACTCTGAAATGGTTCTCAATCAAACACAGCAGGTAATTTATTCAGTTCAGTTCAGTTGCTCAGTTGTTTCTGACTCTTTGCGACCCTATGGACTGCAGCATGCCAGGCCTCTCTATCCATCACCAACTCCCAGAGCTTACTCAAACTCATGTCCATCAACTCAAGGATGCCATCCAACCATCTCATCCTCTGCCATCCCCTTCTCCTCCTGCCTTCTTCCATCTTTCCCAGCATCAGGGTCTTTTCCAATGAGTCAGTTCTTTGCATCAGGTGGCCAAAGTATTGGAGTTTCAGCTTCAGCATCAGTACTTCCAATGAGTATTCAGGACTGATTTCCTTTAGGATGGACTGGTTGGATCTCCTTGCAGTCCAAAGGACTCTCAAGAGTCTTCTCCAAAACCACACTTCAAAAGCATCAATTTTTTGAGCTCAGCTTTCTTTATAGTCCAACTCTCACATCCATATATGACTACTGGAAAAACCATAGCTTTGACTAGACAGACCTCTGATGGCAAAGTAATGTCTCTGCTTTTAATATGGTGTCTAGTTTGGTCATAGCTTTTCTTCCAAAGAGCAAGCGTCTTTTAATTTCATGGCTGCAGTTACCATCTGCAGTGATTTTAGAGCCCCCCAAAATGAAGTCTGTCATGGTTTCCATTGTTTCCCTATCTATTTGTCATGAAGTGACAGATGCCATGATCTTAGTTTTCTGAATGTTGAGTTTTAAGCCAACTAATAAAAAGGTAATTTAATAGGGGCAGACATTTTCCTGGAGACATCCCCCTTGGAGTTGTTCTCATGGTCTGCTTTGGCATGCTGTGCAGCCGTCATCCTGGGGCCTCCCTTTCTCCTTTTCTAGGTTTGGTATCCATTTTCCTGGTTCCCATGTCATATTTATGCGTGGTTGTTCAGATCCTCCTGTTCTGGAACATTTCCCTGTACTAATTCTTTGATAATTTTCACCTTTCCATTTTTTTCCCCCCTGAAACTGCTATGATTTAGTTGTCATATTAATCCTATAATTTTCTTATATTTATGACATTCTGCTGTTCTAATTCCTAGGAAATGCCTTCAAATATTATCTCTCAACACTTCTGTTGATTTTTAAAGTTATCCTTTAGTATTTTTTTACTTCCTGGTTTTCTTTTTTTTCTGAGTGCTTCTCCCCACTGCACCCCCCCCCCCCCCTTAGCATTCATGCCTGTTTCATGACTGCAATAGTAACTACTTCTGCACTTCTGAGGATGTTAATATTTTCACTATATTTTTTCAGGTTTTCTTCTGTATTGCCTCTGTTTCCTCAATTTATTTGTTCTTGTTTGTAAGTTTTGGTTTCTAGCTTTCACATTAGACCCTTTCCTTGAGTATTGGGAAATTCTTGACTCTGCATTAATTTTTAAGAGTGAAGCACTCCCACAGCCACTATTAATGGTGAAAAACTGAAAGTATTTCCTCTAAGATCAGGAACAAGACAAGAATTCCCACTTTTACCACCTTTATTCATCATAGTATTGGAAGTTCTAGTCATAGCAGTCAGACAAGAAAAATAATAAAAGGAATCTAAATTTGAAAGAAAGAACTAAAACTCATTGTTTGCAGGTGAAGAGAATCCTAAATATGCTACCAAAACTATTAGAAATAATAAATAAATTCAGTAAATTGTAGGATCCAAAATCAATATACAGAAAACAATATACAAACTATCAGAAAGAGAAATTAAGAAAACAATCCATATACAATTCAATAAAAAGAATAGAATATACAGGAGTAAATTATACTCTGAAAACTGTAAGACACTGATGCAAAAAATTGAAGATGACAGAGACAAATGGAAAGATATACTGTGTTCATGATTGGAAGAATTAATATTGTTAAAATGAACATTTTAGCTAAAGCAAGATACAGATTTAGTGCAATCCCTATCAAAATACCAGGGGCACTTTTCACAGAACTAAAAAGTAATTTTAAAATTTCTATGGAAACACAAAAGACTGCAAATAGTCAAAGCAATCTTGAGAAAGAAAATCAGAGTTATAGATATTACATGCTCTGATTTCAAACTATATTACAAAGCTATAGTAATCAAAACAGTATGGTAGTAGCACAAAAACCAGATACATGGATCAATGGAACAAAATAGAAAGCCCAGAAATAAACTGATGCTTATATGGCAAATTAGGCTATGACAAATGAGGCAAGAATATACAATGGGGTAAAACAGAGCTTCTTAAATAAATAGTGTTGGGAAAATTGGATGGCCACATGGAAAAGCTGACTGAATGGGAAAAGATAATTGCAAACAGTACATTCAATAAGGGGTTAATGTCCAAAGTATACAAAGAACTCATACAACTCAACATCAAAGAACCCCCAAATAACCCAATTTAAAAATAGGCAGAGGACCTGAATAGACATTTTCCAAGAATATGTACAGACAGCCAACAGAAACATGCAGTTTCTCAACATGACTAATCATCAGGGAAATGTAAGTCAAAACCACAGTGAGACCATTTCACATCTGTCATTATAGCTATTATCAGAAAGGTAATAAGTAATAAATGTTGACAAAATATGGGAAAAGGGGATCCTTGTGCGCTGTTAGTGAGAATGTAAATTGGTACAGCCAATATTAGAAAACAGTATGGAGTTTCCTCAGAAAAATGAAAATAGAACTACCATATGATTCAGTAATTTCACTTCTGGGTATTTATTTGAAAAGAACAAAAGTAGAAATTAAAAAAGATGAACTCCAGCTTTCATTGCAGTATTATTCCCAATAGACAAGATGTAGAAACAACCTCAGCATCCAACAGATGAATGGATAAACAAATATGGTAATAAATATATACAATGGAATATTAGCCATAAAAAATAAATTTTTGCCATTTTGACAAATGGATGGGTGAATCTGGAGGGTGTTATGCTAACTGAAATAAGTCAGACAGAGAAATGCAAATACTGTATAATCTCACTTATATATGGAATCTAAAAAACAAGCAAGAAATGAAAATAGATTCATAGATACAGAAAACAAATCAGTAGTTGCCAGAAGGGTGGCAGCAGAGAGTGAAATAGGTGAAGGGGATTAAGAGGAACAAAATTCTAGTTATAAAATAAATAGTCTACTGGGGTGTAAAGTGATCAATAATGTTGTAATAAGTTTAATGGGGACAGATGATTATTAGACCTATTGTGATCATTTTATGATATATACAAATATCAAATCATTCTGTAGCACAGCTTAAACTAACATAATGTATGTGAACTAAATTTTAAAAATCAATTAAAAAATAAAACCCTGCTCCCCTTAGAAGAAGATATTAAAATAATAAATTGAACCATTAAAAAAAAAGAGTGAGGCACTAAGAAACTGCTTGAAAGCTCTACGTGTGAACAGGTTGGTGTGTAGACTGCAAGGTGCTGACCTAGCTACATTCCTTTGTGTGTGCCTGCCTCCTCCTGCCCCTCAATTATTAGCATCTGTAGACCTTTTCTCTTGAGTCCTTTGAGGGGATAAGCCTGATTGCCAGGCTTCTTAGAATCGAGGGTGATGGTGGAAAGTAGGGTGGATGGAGGAGCCTGTATAGTTCACTGTTCAGAATATAGATGGTTAATTTAATCTCTGTTTTTACAAAAACATCAATATCAGGGCAGGCTCTACTCACATAGACTGTAATTTCATTGGTCTAGGGCTCTTAATAATCTCTCAAAGCTCATCAGCTTGCTCTAAGTCACTGTTAGGGAGGATGGGAACTTCACTGTGGTACAGTAACTATGACAGAAGGAGGAGAGAGAAAAAGTCACCTTTGAACTGGGTTCACCTGGGGAATTTAGAATTCAAATCTCTAGGAAAAGGCAACTGGAGGTCTAGACACATACATACATACATATATAGTCATGGACAATTTATAGACTATATGTATATTATATAATTATATATATACATATAATATGGGGAAAATATATAATATGGACAATATATATAAGATAATATGGACAATATACATAATATAATAATATGGACAATATATACATATATATATTGTCTGTGAGATGGGGAGGGGAGATGGTGGTGCCTTCCAGGGGAGAAAAACTGATTGTTGCGCCAGTGCCGCTGGAGAAACACCAAGAATGTGGACACATTCTGGTTCTCCTTTCCTCACGAGTCATCAGAATAGTCTGTCACTGTTCTGTAATTCCCCACATTGTGCCTTACGGTCTGTCTATCGGTTGAATTCATAATCTCCCAATTAAGCCGTATGCCTTCGTCTTATTGGCAGCATGTTTGCGGGCCATCTTCTGAAGCGGCTCCTGCAGGAAACAGCCCGCTCTTCCCGGCCCCCAGCGGCACGCCCTTCTCACCCAGCTTGGGGTGCCGGGCTCTCCCCCTCTGTGACACCGCCAAGCGTAACTGGGTCCTTCACTGCGCCCGAGCGACCGGCACCAAGCGCAGCGTCCAGCCTGCGTGGCTCACTTAATACGCCTCTTTTGTCCTAGGCAAGTGCTCCCTGTTCACAGCCTCCTTTGTGAGGAATTAATTCCAAGTTGCAAGAATTCACCTCACATCTCCACTTTGCCCTTTCTCTTTTGACCTTTTGAAAGCCTTCCCAGTTAGCGCTCTGGTCACCAACTGCACTCGTTTTGACTGGCGGGGGAGGAGTCTACAGAGAAAAGGAGCATGTCAGATCTTGTCTTCACGGGGCAAGAGAAAACAGAGAGAGGGAAATCTGAAACTGCCTTTACCTTCAAAAGCAAATAGTACATCACAGCATTCATATGTGAAGCATGGTCTGGGCAAACATAAAAATGTCTTGTCTCATCAGTAGGAGTGGCAGGGCAAATACAATCAGTCCCTGCGAAAGAGCTGCTTACCTACATTTGCAGGCGGTGCTTTCATGATTGAGCTTCCCCCGGTGGCTCAGTGGGAAAGAACCCGCCTGCCAGAGCAGGAGACGTAAGAGATGCCTGTTCCATCCCTGAGTTGGGAAGATCCCCTAGAGAAGGGCATAGCCACCCACTCCAGTATTCTTGCCTGGAGAATCCCATGGACAGAGTGGCCTGGTGTTTCATAGTCCATAAGGTCACAGAGTCGGACACGACTGAAGCGACTTGGCAGGCAGGCATGCCTTTATGATTAGCCAGACCCCTAGGTTAAAATATCAGAGGTGGGGGGAAAAAAGACAGGCATCACGTGGTTTAGTAAGTGGGAAATGCCATCAGAATTTCCCAGTAGGGAAACCTGTGGTTTCATGATATGCAATCACTTTTCTCTAGTGTTTCTCCAATTGGTTGGTCATTCCACCTCTCTGTATCTCTGTTTTTCTCATCTGTAAAATTCAGGGGTTGGACTCGAGGTCTGTACTGCCCACCAGGGTATCTACTAGCCACATGTAATTATTGAACATTTGAAATTGTAAGTATGAAAATCATGCTGTATTTTGAAGACTTCATACAAATATAGAATGTAAATATCTTATTCATAATTTTTTATTGAATATATATTGGGGTGATAATATTTTGGATATATTGACTTGAATAAAATAGTACCAAAATTAATTTCACTTTCTTTCCCCCAGCTTTTCCAGAAAACTGGAAAAAGTAACCATTGCATATGGATCCTGTCATATTTCTATGGATTAGCACTACCCTAGATGGTATTTAAGGCTCCTCTTAGCTCTCCAATTCTATGACTCTAAATGTTATTTTAAGTACTGATTCCCTGCTAGTTACTCAGGAGAGAAAGCAATTCAGAGAACATTTAAACTAATTCTTGCCATCGCAAAGCTCAGAATCTCACTATAGAGGCTAAGCTTAGGTCAATGGAGAGTTCTTAATCATTAATCTAATATCTGACTTAATAAACAAACATGGGAAATTAGAGAACAATTAGTGTGGATATGTTTAAAGTAACAAGATTTAAGTAAAAGCAAGGTAGCTCTGAGTGAACTCAATGTTTTGTTCTAGGGCAAGTCCTAATATATCTTGCACATTCAAGCATTCTTTTACCAAGAAAGTGAGAGAATTTCTTTCCCTGCCATTGTCCTCTATATAAAGCTGTTGGTTGGTATGCTGCCTCCTATTTGAGAGCAGAAGAATCAGAGAAATTTATGAGGATGCAAAACGCTAATAAATTAAGTAGGTATAGAAGATTAATTTTAACCTTTAAAAATATTACCAATACTTAAGAGGCATACATTTAGAAATTATCTTGGTAGCTTCTTGCTCATTGATATTTAAATACTGAATGGCTCGATTAATTTGGGGGGGAAGAAGAAACACAGAAGAAAAACTGCTGGTCTAGACATCTCAAAATGACTGATTCTGAATATTATATGGCAAAGTGAAGATGCACAGTAATTTCAGATTTTGAACTATTTTCTGGCAAATTTTTGGACTCTGTTGAAAACATCAAACATATTGGAGAAACAGTTTGATTTGACAGATTCCCTAAGCTTGAAACTTTCCCTCAGGAAGTAGGGAAAATAAAGTCATTGCTATAATTGAGCTGAGTTCTTTCATTTAGAAGCAGGAATAAATTTGCTCATTTAGATAAACCATTTGAGCCCCTCCTCACCCTTTAATGATCTTCCTTTTCTTTTAGAGCAAATCATAGTTGTGTTCCCAGTAAGCAGGAGAATATCATTAATACTCACTCTAAACTGAAAAGAGCAAAGTGGCTCAGATGGTAAAGAATCTGCCTGTAATGCAGGGGACCTGGGTTCAATCCCTGGAGGAGGAAATGGCAACCCACTCCAGTATTCTTGCCTGGGAAATCCTATGGACAGAGGAGCCTGATGGGCTATAGTCCATGGGCTCGCAGAGAGTTGGACATGACTGAGCTAATAACTCTTTTGCTTTCTTTCACTGAGTCAAGGTCCTATCCAGGTGAAAGAATGTTTTTGCCTTTAAAGAGCCCTTTGCTCTTCACCCAAGTCCATGCCCACTTATCAGTCATAATAACAAAGTAATTTTCAGGGAAGAGCAATGCTGTTCAGTTTCCCTTCTGGCATAGGATATCTTTTTGCCTTTTCATACTGTAAAAATGTTGCTGGCAAAGGCCCGTCTAGTCAAAGCTATGGTTTCTACAGTAGTCATGTATGGATGTGAGAGCTGGACCATAAAGAAGGCTGAGAGCTGAAGAATTGTTGCTTTCAAGTTGTGGGGCTGGAGAAGACTCTTGAGAGTCCCTTGGACAGCATGCAGTATCAAACCAGTCCATCCTATTGGAAGGACTGATGCTGAAGCGGTAGCTCTAATACTTTGGCCACCTGATGTGAAGAGCCAACTTATTAGAAAAGACCCTGATGCTGGGAAAGATTGAGAGCAGGAGGAGAAGGGGACGATAGAGGGTGAGATGGCTGGATGGCATCACTGACTCGATGGACACGAATTTGAACAGATTCCGTGAGACAGTGAAGAACAGGGAAGCCTGGTGTCCTGCAGTCCATGGGGTCACAAAGAATCAGACATGACTTAGCAACTGAACAACAACAATATGATATCATTCAGGTCCCTCACGCGCTCTCCTGTGATAATCTGAGCTGGGACTCTTAGCAGATCTTCAAATCTACTCTTCTTGTAAGTCACTCCTTCTGTCATGGGAGAAAGAGAGTGCACAGTCTCTGCTGACATGTGAAAACTGAGGCCAGGATGTCATTCATTTTTTCAGAAACAAGCATAATGTTTGGCTCACATAGAATTCACTAAATGGTGAATTAATGGTGATTTTTTAATAGAGCTTTGGACACAGCTCCTTCATATCCTTGACTGAAAGCTAGGAAATAGGTATTTCTGAGTCACAAGTAGTTTATACAGACGTTTAAAATGAATGGCTAAGAGTATAGGTGTTTCCTAAAACTTTAATAGCTTATGAAGATGTAGCTGGAGAGTTGGGCTATTTCAGGCCTGAGTTCCTTAAAAGTGAGACAGACAGGAAGAAAGCAGCCAGCTGCTTTTATACATGTTGCAATGACAGAAGAACACATCATCTAGGAAAACAAATAACTGCAAATATTCTTCTGAATAAGCAGGAATGGAAGATGGGAAAAACTTCTGAAAACACTTTATATTGGGATTTTTTTTCACAGCTTTCCCAATCTTTGAGGTTGTAAGAGAATTGTTTTATGTGGTTTTGGTCTGTGCTTGCAACATACGGCAGCCTATTCCCGAACACAAAGAGGTATTTCAGGATGTCTGGTGAGTGATCAGTGGTTTGCCTTTTTAACTCTTCAAAATATAAAAATTAAACTGATTACTTAAAACCATTTTTGTTTCCAGGGGTTAATAATGATCTATTCCTTAGCACTCGCTTCTCTGGTTTTTATGCTATCTTATGTTCCAGTGATGCTCTCTGAGAAGTCAAGAATGATATTCTTCTTCTTATTATTATTTTTCACCCAGTCCAAAAGCCCTCTCTCAGTCTTTGTTTTCTAAAGGTTCTGACTTTTATCCTAAGGGAAGTGTGCAGCCACTAACATAAGAGATGTAGGGCCTGTCTATCTGTCTGATACATACATATGTATATATTACTTATATAAATGCATTTATGTATTATTTACATAAATGTATTTATATATTATTTATATAAATGTATTTATATATAATTAAATACATTATATAATATATAATATATATAATTAAATACATTATATATATAAATATAAAATGATTACTTTGTGTTTAAATGAAACACTCCAAATTCAGAGCAAGAATGGGAGTCAACAGTGGAAGCAGAGAACCTGGCTGGTCAGGAGTCTACGGCATAGTTCAGGGTAGAAGAGGTGCTGACTTGGGCAAGTGTGATGGTGAGGGGTATAAAGCGTGCTTGAAGAACTGAAGAGTTATAATAAAAGATCCAGTTTCAAGGCACTCAGCACTTTTTGTCTTTCTACGGCTGCTCCAAGCAGAGTACAGGACCTCAGCTCCTCCACGAGGGACTGAGCCCAGACCCGTGGCAGTGAAGCCCTGAGTCCCAGCCACTGGACTGTCCGGGGATTCCTGCCACACAGAGATTAGAAAGAGACTCTGACATAAATGACAGTACTTGAGGAGTGGCAGAAAGCAGCATGTGAATTTCGCCAAGGGGATAAAGGAAGACGTCATCAGCTATGGTTCAGGTAAATCAGAGGAAGTCTCACGAAGACCCTTCTAAGTATTTAAGTTTGGCTGATATTGGGGTTGTAAGGGTGGGGGTGGGGGTGACAAAAAGTGGCGGGCCAAGAATTAGTGTGCGTTTCCTGACGGGCCTTGTTTGGACTTTATTCTATGGGGTTGGGAGTCATTTAAAAGTTTAGAACACCGGAGGGTGGAAACATTTGAATTTGGAGCCGTCGTCCCAGCAGCAGTGAGGAGACGGGTTAGAGGAAGGGTGGGCTGCAGCCGGGAAACCAGCTGGGGAGACCCCTTTGGCTGCCCGGGTCAGAGAGGATGATGAGGTCAGGAAGGAAGGCAGGAGCAGCGGAGAGGGTGAGGAAAGAACAGAACAAGGAAACATGGAGAGGCTAAAACTGACGGGTTTTCTGAGTGATGCATGAGCGCTGTTAAGGAGAGGGAGAAATCCAAGTCCCATTCCACGTTTCTGATGTGGGGAACCGGGCAGGTGAAGGGGCCAGTGACCAAAACAGGGATGCACTTGAGGCACAGGATGATGGACTTCACTTGGGACTGGTGAGGCAGATGAGCCTGTGGAATGCTGCATGGAGATATCCAGTAAGTAGGGGACAGAACAATCTGGGCTGGACTGGAGACACATATACACAGTCGTCATGACAGAGATGCTGAGTGAAGAAGCTCTTGAAGGTGGGAGTCCCCCTCTGTCTTCTAGTAGATCCCCTAGTGTAGCTGTTTAGTGCTTTGTACAAAGGGGATTCCGTAGCTTTGTACAAAGACATTTTAAAGTCTACGGTTAAGTTATCATCATGAGAGTAGGTTAAGTGAAAATGTTAGTTGCTCAGTTGTGTCTGATTCTTTGCAACCCCATAGACTGTAGCCTGCTAGGCTCCTCTGTCCATGGAATTCTCCAGGCAGTGGGTACCCATTCTCTCCTCCAGGGGATCTTCCGGATCCAGGGATGAAACCTGGGTCTCTTGCATTGCAGGCGGATTATTTACTGTCTGAGCCAGTAGGTAAATTCTTTGTAGATTTTGAAGCAGTTTAGGACAGTATCAAGTTCATTATAGAAGAGGTAATGTGACTGACAAGCCAGCAATGTAAGTTTTAGGGCATTTTAAAGTACAGAGGCAAGATTGTATCTCATGAATTCCTCACCTAGGTTTACAGGATATTGGATGACACACCCTTAGGGAGTGATGTAAAGTTTGTCATTAAAATTATTCACACTTGCCTTACAGGCACTCTGCTGGCTTTTTGCTTATTATATGCAGTACGTGACTATCATCATGATTTTAAAAGCCTTGGACAAACACCGTAGGCAAAATCAGAATACATACATTAAAAAAAAAGGTCCCTTGCTTTCTTCTGACTGTGCTTGGTAGATTTTGGATGCCAGGGCGTGAGTCACGAGATTAAAGGAAGAAACCTAAACACTCAGTTATGGAGTCTCAGGACTGGCTTTTCAAACATGAGTGTCTGTAAGAAGATTTTCCTAGAGCTGAAAGGACCTTGGCATATAATAAGAACTCAGGATGATGGTGATGATGATGATGTAATAAAGTCTCATAGCAACTCTATAAGGTAACATTTGTTACTATGTTCACTCACAGAGGTGGAAACAAAGTATAGAGAGCTGTGAAACATGCCCAAGGTCACACTGTTGGGAAGAAGTAAAAGAACAAGAAATTGGATCTGTTGGCTTCTAGAAGTATACATAAAGCCACTCACTTGACAGATGCTTATTGGGCACCTACTAAATGCTAGACTGAGGTAAGATGTTGGATAAAACAGATTTGTTCTAGCTTTCAGGGATTTAGTCTAATTTGGCAGAAAGAGAATTCCAGATAAACATCTACTTCTGCTTCATTGACTATTCTAAAGCTTTTGACTCTGTGGATCAAAACAAATTGTGGAAAATTCTTCAAGAGATGAGAATACCAGACCACCTTACCTGCCTCCTGAGAAATCTGTATGCAGGTCAAGAAGCAACAATTAGAACTGGACATGGAACGATGAACTGGTTCCAAATTGGCAAAGGAGTACATCGAAGTCGGATTTTGTCACCCTGCTTATTTATCTTCTATGCTGAGTATGTCATGTGAAATGCTGGACTGGATGAAGCACAAGCTGGAATCAAGATTGCCGGGAGAGATATCCATAACCTCAGATATGCAGATGACACCAACCGTATGGCACAAAGTAAAGAGGAACTAAAGAGCCTCTTGATGAACGTGAAAGAGGAGAGTGAAAAAGTTGGCTTAAAACTCAACATTCAGAAAACTAAGATCATGGCATCCAGTCCCACCACTTCATGGTGAATAGATGGGGAAACAATGGAAACAGTGACAGAGTATTTTTGGGAGCTCCAAAATCACTGTGGATGGGATACTTGTACCTTGGAAGAAAAACTATGATAAACCTAGACAATGTATTAGAAAGCAGAGACTACTTTGCTGACAAATGTCTGTATTGCCAAAACTGTGGTTTTTCCAATAGTTGTGTATAGATGTGAGAGGTGGACAATAAAAAAGACTGCGCACTGAAGAACTGATGCTTTTGAACTGTGGTGTTGGAGAATACTCTTTTTTTTTTTTTAATGTTTATTTGTTTGGCTGTGCAGGGTCTTAGTTACGGCTCATGGAATCTTTGCTCTTCCTCACGACATGTGGGATCTAGTTCCCCGACCAGGGATTGAACTGGGGTCCCCTGCATTGGGAGTGCAGAGTCTTAGCCATCAGACTGCCAGGGAAGTCCCTGGAGAATACTCTTGAGAATCCCTTGGACAGCAAGGAGATCAACTCAGTAAATCCTAAAATAATTCAACTCTGAATATTCACTGGAAGGACTGATGCTGAAGCTGAAGCTCCAATACCTTGGCCACCTGATGCAAAGGGCTGACTCCTTGGAAAAGACCCGATGCTGGGAAAGATTGAGGGCAGGAGGAGAAGGAGATGACAGAGAGTGAAACAATTGGATGGCATCATCGACTCAATGGACATGAGTTTGAGCAACCTCTGGGAGATGGTGAAGGACAGGGAGGGCTGGCCTGCTGCAGTCCATGGGGTCCCAAAGAGTTGGAAACAACTGAGTGACTGAATAGCAGCAACTAGCAGAAAGACAGTATAAAATATAAATGCATATATTTAAATATATATAAATGCATATATATCATTATAAATGATATAAAAGCAGTGTTGTTCAATTGCTCAGTCGCGCCTGACTCTGCAACCCCATGGGCTATAGCCCTCTAGGTGCCTGTGTCCATGGGATTTCCCGGGCAAGCATACGAGTGTGGATTGCCATTTCATCTCCAGGGTGTCTTTCCTACCCGGGGATTGAGCCCACATCTCCTTCATTGCAGGTAGGTTCTTTACCACTGAGATACCTAGGAAGCCCATATAAAAGTATAAATTATAGAAATGTTATGAAGAAAATGTACATTGAGATATTAGAGCATTTAAAAAACTTTTTATTGTTAAAATTCGGCTTTTTGGTTTTTTTCTTGGTTTTTCAATTCTGATTGAAATGTAGTCATTTTACAATGTTGTGTAAGTTTCAGGTGTACAGAAAAATGATTCAGTTATACATATCTATATGTCTATTCTTTTTCTGATTCTTTTCCATTATAGGTTATTACAAGATATTGAGTATAGTTTCCTGTGTTATTTGATTATTTGTTTTACATATAGTAATGTGTGTATTTTAATCCCACACTCCTAATTTTAGAGCACTTCTAAGGCATGTAAAGAATTACCATAGCACTTGGTACTATGACGTGATTCAAAATATTTAGCAACCTATATAGTTCTAGTGCTGATCAGTTAGAATATATGAAGCTCCATCATCAGAGTGGAGCCAGCTGGTGCTGTTTTTCTGGTGTATCTATGCCTGAGTATCTGTGACTCCTGGCACATGCAAAGTATGATTTCGGTGCAATGACTGATCAGATCCAGCCTTTGTCCCACTTCCCTAGTGCAAAGCCTTGTACTCAACAAATACCAACTGAACTACTATTTATTCATCTGCATATATCAATAAATTGTTTTAATTAATAAACTGTTTTAATTCCTGGAGCTCTTCCCAGCTCCACTGTAAAAATGAGGAATTTTGTTCTCTTTTCTTTTATTTATAGTCTAACCTCTTGAGAAAACTGTATGCAGGTCAGAAAGCAAGTTACAACTGCACATGGAAAAACAGACTGGTTCCAAATAGGAAAAGGAGTTGGTCAAGGCTGTATGTTGTCACCCTGCTTATTTAACTTACATGCAGAGTACATCATGAGAAATGCTGGGCTGGAAGAAGCACAAGCTGGAATCAAGATTGCCGGGAGAAATATCAATAACCTCAGATATGCAGATGACACCACCCTTATGGCAAAAAGTGAAGAACAAAAGAGCCTCTTGATGAAAGTGAAAGAGGAGAGTGAAAAAGTTGGCTTAAAGCTCAAAATTAAGATCATGGCATCCAGTCCCATTGCATCATGGCAAATAGATGGGGAAACAGTGGCTGACTTTATTTTTCTGGGCTCCAAAATCACTGCAGATGGTGATTGCAGCCATGAAATTAAAAGACGCTTACTCCTTGGAAGGAAAGTTGTGACCAACCTAGACAGCATATTTAAAAGCAGAGACATTACTTTGTCCACAAAGGTCCATCTAGTCAAGGCTATGGGTTTTCCAGTGGTCATGTATGGATGTAAGAATTGGACTGTGAGGAAAGCTGAGCACCGAAGAATTGATGCTTTTGAAGTGTGGTGTTGGAGAAGACTCTTGAGAGTCCCTTGGACTGCAAGGAGATCCAACCAGTCCATCCTAAAGGAGATCAGTCCTGGGTGTTCATTGGAAAGACTGATGCTGAAGCTGAAACTCCAATACTTTGGCCACCTGATGTGAAGAGCTGACTCATTGGAAAAGACCCTGATGCTGGGAGGGATTGGGGGCAGGAGGAGAAGGGGACGACAGAGAATGAGATGGTTGGATGGCTTCACCAACTCAATGGACATGGGTTTAGGTGGACTCCAGGAGTTGGTGATGGACAAGGAAGCCTGGTGTGCTTCAGTTCATGGGGTCACAAAGAGTCGGACACAATTGATAGACTGAACTGAACTGATAGTCTAACCAGTCCATCCTGGAGTGCAGGAGGCATTTGTCTTGCATTAATGATTGTCGTGAATCTGGCCTGTTCTTAGGCTTAGAGATAGTCATCTAGTAGTATTTTTATAAAATGCTTAGACCTGTGCTTGGCACATACTAAGCACCATGTAAGTGTAGCTAGTATTGTTACTGTTTCTGTTATTTTAATTGTTGCTATTGTTATTGTGCCTCTATGCACATGCTACTCTTGTTGAAACTATGAGCTCAGAATTATGAACTTCATCTATTATCTGTATTCAATAAAACATATTGGGCAGCCATCTGGGAAAAAACACTTGAATTCCCACCTCTGCTTAAATAAATTCCAGATGGTGCAAAGATTTGATTGTGAGAAACAAAATCATAAAAGCAATAGCACATACAGAGGATAATTTTTAATTTGATTCTGGGATAGAGAGGGACTTTCTAAGTTGAACAAATTTCAAAGGCATAAAACAAAACATTGATGCTTAACCCAACTGCATAAAATAAAGAGTGACTTCATGAAGGAAAAACATAGAAAATACAACTAGAATCTAGGGGTAAACTGCAATCATAACATAGGCAAATGACTATTTTCTTTAATGCATAATTTCCTCAATACATTGATACCAGAATAATCACTAAGAAAAAGGCCTATAAATTTATCTAATAATAAACTAGATAAGGATATTTTTAAAAAATTATAAAAGTAACTCTTTAACGTGAAAAGAAGCTCAACCTTATTCAAAATAAGAGAAAGGAAAATCATTATATTGGCAAAGATAAAGAATGAAGCCATTGAATTGAGTTAGGGGTTGAGGGTGAAGGGAAATAAGTATCCTCAAACATTTTTGGCAAAAGGATAAATTGCTACAACTCCAATGTAAAGCAGTTAGGCCAATCTCTATCTAAAACAAAAGTGCAAATCCCTTGATTCAAGCAATTATATTACTGATTTTTCCTAAAGATGGTTGTTTTTACAAATGTTAAATGAGGACTGCATAAATGTATCCACTGTAGCATTGTTTGTAATAGGGAAAAATAGGAAACCACATAAGTATTCATCAAGAGGGGTCAGGTTAAATAAATTGCATTAGTTCTACACTATGGTGTACTATATAGCATTCAATAGAAGTAAAATTGGTTTTTATGGACTGATATAATCTACAAGCTGCAACATAAATTTTTAAAGTGAAAAATTCAAGATGCAAAACATGTGAACCAAGCTACCATTTTCTAAAAATATATTTTTATATACGCTTTCCCAAACAAAATATCTCTGGCTAAGAAATGATAACAGAAAAAAAAAAAAAAAGAAAAAAGAAATGATAACGGGAGAACAAGATGGCAGAAGGGTAGGTGGACGTGTAGTACCTCTCTCTCCACGGATACATCAGGAACACACCTTCAGACACAGAAGTGCACGCAGAACACCAGCTGAGAGCGGACAGGAGTACCTGACCAGTGGAAAAGAACATATAGAACCACGCAGAACTCGGTAGGACAAAGGAACTGGGGGAAAACCAGGAGTGTTAGTAGGACTGGACCTGCCCTTGATGGGTGGGGGAACTGGAGCAGGGGTCTGGCCCCACATCGGGGCAATTGTCTGGGTCAGAGGAGAAACATTTAAGGCTGAGAGTGAGAAAGCTGATCTGTGGCAGCCTGAATGGAATGAGAATCAGACAGCCCTTGCCGCAGCTGTACATACCCCAGACAGGGACGCACGTCCCCTGGAAGGTACAGCAGGCGGGACCTGGAGTTCAGGGATTGTGGAGCAATCCCAGGGCGAAGGCTGCTATTGACTGTGGAGAGGCAGATCAAGGGGATGTGAGGGAGCAGATTGTGGTGGGAAATGCCTGTGGAGAAAAGCCAGGCAGTCATGGAAGCAAGGCGATACTGCTGCGTCACACATATGAGGTGGAGCCATCACCATAGCCCCTCTCCCCACACGTCAGCATCCGCAGCTGAACAGTAGAGAGGCTGGCCCACCAAATGCCTGATGCACTGAACTAGAGGAGGACCCCAGCCAGGGGGGCCCCTCTATGTGCCTGACACGCTGAACAACAGAGAAGCACCCCAGGCAAGGGAGCCCTCTAAGTGACTGAACTGGCGGAGCTATGGAGAGAGATTGGCCAAAGAGGCTTTCTGATCACCAGCTACAAGAGGCTCGAAAAAAGACTCTGAGAGGGTCATAACTCCTGCGGTGGAGGCAGGCCATGTCCTGCACACTTGGCACCGCCAGGGTCCCCGTGACCCAAGCAGCTGTGCCACCTTCATGCCCAACTCTCACTGGGGCAAAGCTGCCACAGGCAAAAAATGTCTTGTGTCTATGTGTGCAGGGTCACTTTGGTCATGTCCAAATCTTTGCGACCCTGTAGACTGTGGCCTGCCAGGCTTCTCTGTCAGGGGGGTTCCCCAGGCAAGAATACTGGAGAGTATTGGCCAATACCGGTTTCCACACCCTTCTAGAGCATTATATGCTGCCCTAGCAGCCAACTCCCCTGAGTGCCTGGTGCTGCCAGAACCCCCGTGACCCAAGCAGCTGCACCACCTCCACACCTGCCCTCACAGGGGCAAACCCAGGTCCTCCAGGGCAGCCTCAGGGGCAAACCCCAGGGGATGATCCACATGCAGAGGTGGAAATAAAACCACAGTTGAAACCCAGGGGCAGTGTGCCTAAGGAAGAAGACCCAAAACCTTCCCACCAGCTGTACAAGCTGCAGATTAAATCCACATGATCAGCTAGGCAGACTCTGTGTCTGTGGAATATATAAAAGGTCACTGAGAGCTCCCACAAAAGAAAACACACTAGTTCTGATAGCTGTGGACATTGGAGGCAAGAACACAGAGGAGTAGGACCAGATTAGAGTCTGAGCTGCCAGGTCTCTGGACAACAGGTCCAGAGATCAGCACAGTGTTGAAGGGCATCCTTGGGAGGTGAGGTGGACTGTGACTCCCAGCGAGGGAGAGGACTCTGACAGCAGTGACTCAAGGAAAACATTTATTATTCTTATGTTTTGAATTGTTCTGTAGATTCTTTTGGATTTTTTTTCCTTTCCCCTCCCCTGTTGTAGTTGTTCATTTTATTGGCACTATGAAATCTTATTAAGCTTTTGAGCTTTATTTTTTTTTCTCAGTCACATTTTTTATTGCTTTATAAACTTCTGCCTCTACATTGGGCTTTTGCAGTTCTGTGGAGTTCTCTCCTCTCTCTCTCTTTTTAAAGTTTTAATTTTTAAACCTATGATTATTTTCTATACATTTATTCCTTTGCTTTTCCTAGTGTTCTTTTCCCCTTGCAGTTAATCTTTAATGTATATAAATCTTCTTTATCCACCTCTATGTAACATTGCATATCTAATCTTTCTTTCCTTTCCTCTCAACATATATTTGTTAGTTTTATTTTCATTGCTTTATTCCCCACTTGGCACCTTGCATTAGTTTTGTTTTCCAGTTTGTGCTTTAGTTAGTTTTGTTCTTAACTGGTAGATATAATTTTTGGCTTCCTTTGTTTGCCAGGTCAGTCTATTGTACTTTATTTTAGTTGTACTGTTTTGATTTTGCTTATGGGTGTATGTGTATATGTGTATATTCCATTATTTTTGCTATTATTTGCCTGATTTTCTAACTGCCATTTACCCAGGATTCATCTTTGGCTTCTCATTTTTGGGTATTTGTTTTACTCTCACTTAATGCCATAACAAACCACTTGTGGGATCTTCGTTCTTGACCAGAGATCAAGCCCTGAGCCTTTGGACTGGGAGCACTGACTTCAACACCCTAGACTGCCAGAGAACTAACCCTAGGGAGTATCAGATAGTGAGAACTCACACAAAGGAAACCACTTGAACACAAGACCCGGCATCACCCAACCACCATCTAAACAACAAACAGAACAAAAATACAAACCAAAGAGCAGACAGGATTACCACCTCACTCAGCTTTGCCCATCAGAGGAAAACAAAGCAAGCAGCAAAAACTCAGCACAAACCTCACCCTATACGAAGCTTACACAAACTACTGGACCAACCTTCATGAGGGCAGAAACCAAAGGGAAGAAAGGATTCAACCTTGAAACCTGGGAAAAGGAGACCTCAAACACAATGTTTTAAAAAAGATAATGAAAAGGCAGAGAAATGCTACACAAATGAAGGAACAACTAGAAACACAGAAGTCCAAACAAATGAAGAGGAAATAGGCAAACTACCTGAAAAAAAATTCAGAATAATGATAGTAAAGATGATCAAAAATCTTGAAAGCAAAATGGAGAAAAATGTAAGAATCAATTAAAAAAGACCTAGAAGAATTAAGGAATAGACATACAAACAACACAGTTACAGAAATTAAAAATACTCTAGAAGGAACCAATAGCAGAAAATGTGAAGCAGAAGAGCGAATCAGTGAGCTGGAAGATAAAACGGTGGAAATAAGTTCTGAAGAGCAGAATAAAGTAAAAAGAATGAAAAGAACTGAGGATGGTCTCAGAGGTCTCTGAGGCAATTTCAAACACACCAACATTCAAATTACAGGGGTCCCAGAAGAAAAAGAAAAAAACAAAGGGTATGAGAATATTTTTGAAGAGGTTATATTTGAAAATTTCCCCAACATGGAAAAGGAAATAGTTAAATCCAAGAGGTGCAAAGAATCCCATAAGGACAAACCCAAGGAGAAACATGCCAAGACACATACTAATAAAACTAACAAACACTAAACACAAAGAAAGAATATTAAAAGCAGCAAGGGAAAAGCAACAAGTAACATACAAGGGAAACTCCATACGTTTAACAGCTCAGCAGAACGTTTAATGTTCAGCAGAAACTCTGCAGGCCAGAAGAGAATGGCAAGATATATTTAAAGTACTGCAAGTAAAAATCTACAACCAAGATTACTGCACCTGGCAAGGATCTCTTTCAAAATTGATGGAGAAATAAAAAGCTTTTAAAACAAGCAAAAGTTAGGAGAATTCAGAACCATCAAAGCAGCTTTACAACAAGTGTTAAAGGGACTTACATAGTCAAGAAATACAAGAGAAGAAAAAAGATCTACAAAATCAATCCCAAACAATTAAGAGAAATGGCAATAGGAACATATATATCAATAATTACTTTACATGGAAATGGATTAAATGCTCCAACCAAGAGACACAGACTGGCTGAATGGATATAAAAACAAGACCCATATATGTGCTGTCTACAAGAAACCCACTTCAGACCTAAAGACTCATATATACTGAAAGTGAGAGGAGGGAAAAATATATTCCATGCAAATGGGAAGCAATAGAAAGCTGGAGTAGCAATCCTCATATCAGACAAAATAGACCTTAAAATAAAGAAGGTTACAAGATACATAATGATCAAGGGATCAATCCAAGAGGAAGACATAACAATTGTAAATATCTATGCACCCAACATAGGAGCACCTTGATACATAAGACAAACACTAACAGACATAAAAGGAGAAATTGACAGTAACACAATAATAGTAAACCTTAACACCCCACTTACACCAATGGACAGATCATTAAAATAGAAAATTAATAAGGAAACACAAATCTTAAATTAGATAAGATGGATCTCATTGGAATCTTCAGGACATTCCATCCAAATGCAGAAGAATACACTTTCTTCTCAAGTGCACATGGAACATTCTCCAGGATAGATCACATTTGGGTCACAAGTCAAATCTCAGTAAATTTAAGAAAATTGAAATCGTATCAAGCATCTTATCTGACCACAACACTATGAGACTAGATATCAATTACAAGAAAAAAACTGTAAGAAACACAAAGACATGGAGATTAAACAATACATTTCTAAATAACAAACAGGTTACTGAAGAAATCAAAAGGGAAATTAAAAAAATTTCTAGAAATAAATGACAATGAAAACACAACAACTCAAAACTTATGGGATGCAGCAAAGGCAGTTAAGAGGGAAATTTATAGCATTACAATCCTACCTCAGGAAACAAGAAAAACATCGAATAGACAACCTAACTTTATACCTAAAACAACTGGAAAAAGAAGAAGAAAAAACCCGCCAAAATTAGCAGAAGGAAAGAAATTGTAAAGATCTGAGCAGAAATGAATGAAAAAGAAATGAAAGAAACAACAGTAAAGATTAATAAAACTAAAAGCTGGTTCTTTGAGAAGAAGGACAAAATTGACAAACATTTAGCCAGACTCATCAAGAATATAAGAGAGAAGGATCAAATCAACAAAATTAGAAATGAAAAAGGAGATGTTACAACAGACAATGCGGAAATACAAAGGATTATAAGAGACTATTATGAAAAACTATATGGCAACAAAATGGATAATCTGGAAGAAATAGACAGATTCTTAGAACGGTTTTGTCTTCCAAGACTGAACCAGAAAGAAATAGAAATTATGAACAACCCAATTACAAGCACTGAAACTGAAGCTGTGATAAAAAATCTCCCCCAAAATCAAAAGCCCATGACCAGATGGCTTCACAGGAGAATTCTATCAAACATTTAGAAAAGAGCTAATGCCTATCATTCTGAAACTTTCAAAAAATTGCAGAGGAAGGAACACTTCCAAATTCATTCTAAGAGGTAACCATCACCCTGATACCAAACCCAGACAAAGACAACACAAAATAAGAAAACTACAGACCAGTATCACTGATGAATACAGATGCAAAATCCTCAACAAAATTTTAGCAAACAGAATTCAGCAACACATCAAAAAGCTCATACACCATGATCAAGTTGGGTTTATTCCAGGGATGCAAAGATTCTTCAATATACACAAATCAATCACTGTGATACACCATATTAACAAATTGAAAGATAAAAACCATATGATGATCTCAATAGATGCAGGAAAAGACTTTGAAAAAATTCAGCACCCATTCATGAAAACTCTTCAAAAAATGGGCATAGAAGGAACCTACCTCAACATTGTAAAAGCCATGTATGCTAAGCCTACAGCAAACATTATTCTCAATGGTGAAAAACTGAAAGTACTCCCCTAAGATCAGGAAGAAGACAAGGGTGTCCATTTTCACCACTATTATTCAACATAGTTTTGGAAGTCCTAGCTACAGCAATCAGAGAAGAAAAAGAAATGAAAGGAATCCAGATCAGAAAAGAAGTAAACCTCTCACTCTTTGCAGATGACATGATACTGAACATATAAATTCCTAAAGATAGTATCAGAAAATTACTAGAGCTAGTCAGTGAACTTAGCAAAGTCACATGGTACAAAATCAATACACAGAAATCACTTGCATTCCTATATACTAACAATGAAAAACTAGAAAGAGAAATTAAGGAATCAATCCCATTCACCATTGCAACAAAAAGAATAGAGTATCTAGGAATAAACTTAGCCAAGGAGACAAAAGAACTATATACAGAAAATTACAAGACACTGATGAAAGAAATCAAAGACGACATAACATAAACAGATGTCATGTTCAGATTACATGTTCCTGGGTAGGAAGAATCAATATTGTGAAAATGACTATACACCAAATGCAATCTACAGTTTCAATGCAATCCTTATGAAATTACCAATGGCATTTTTCACAAGAACTAGAACAAAAATCTCACATTTCATATGGAAGTTCAAAAGACCCCAAATAGCCAAAGCAGTCTTGAGAAAGAAGAATGGAGCTGGAGGAATCAGCCTTCCTGATGTCAGATAATACTACAAAGCTACAGTCATCAAGACAGTATGGTACTGGCACAAAAACAGAAACATAGACCAATGGAGCAAGATAGAAAGCCCAGAAATAAACCCATGCACCTATGGGTACCTTAGTTTTGACAAAGAAGGCAAGAATATACAATGGGGCAAAGGCAGCCTCTTCAGTAAGTGGTGCTTAGAAAACTGGACAGCTACATGTAAAAGAATGAAATTAAAACACTTCCTAATACCATACACAAAGATAACCTCAAAATGGATTAAAGACCTAAATGTAAGACCAGAAACTATAAAACTCTTAGAGGAAAACATAGGTAGAACACTCGATGACATAAATCAAAGCAAGATCCTCTATGAGTCACCTGCTAGAGTAATGGAAATAAAAACAAAAGTAAACAAGTGGGACCTGATTAAACTTAAAAGCTTTTTCACAGCAAAGGGAACTATAAGCAAGGTGAAAAGACAACCCTTGGAATGGGAGAAAATAATAGCAAATTAAACAACTGACAAAGGATTAATTTCCAAAATATACAAGCAATATTCAACTCAATACCAGAAAAACAACCCGATCAAAAAGTGGGAAAAAGACCTAAACAGACATTTCTCTGAAGAAGACATAAGGATGGCTAACAAACAGATGAAAAGATGCTCAACATCACTCATTATTAAAGAAATACAAATCAAAACTACAATGAGATATCACCTCACACTGGTCAGAATGGCGATCATCAAAATGTCTACAAACAATAAATGCTGGAGAGGATGTGGAGAAAAGGGAACTCTCTTGCACTGTTGGTGGGAATGTAAATTGATACAGCCACTATGGAAAAAGATGTGGAGATTCCTTAAACAACTAGGAATAAAACCACCATATGACCCAGCAATCCCACTCCTAGGCATATACCCTGAGGAAATAAAAATTGAAAAAGACACATGTATCCCATTATTCATTGCAGCACTATTTACAATAGCTAGAATATGGAAGCAACCTAGATGTCCATTGACAGATGAATGGATAAAGAAGTTGTGGTACATATACACAATGGAATATTACTCAGCAATGAAAAGGAACACCTTTGAGTCAGTTCTGATGAAGTGGATGAACCTAGAACCTATTATACAGAGTGAAATAAGTCAGAAAGAGAAAGACAAATCTTGTATTCTAATGCACATATACAGAATCTAGAAATTGTATTCTAGTGCACATATACAAAATCTAGAAAAATGGTCCTGAAGGATTTACTTACAGGGCAGCAATGAAGAAACATACATACAGAATAGACTTATGGACACGGGGAGAGGAGAGGAGAGGGAGAGATGTATGGAAAGAGTAACATGGAAACTTACATTACCGTATGTAAAATAGATAGCCCACGGGAATTTGCTGTCTGGCTCAGGAAACTCAAACAGGGGCTCTGTATCAACCCAGAGGGGTGGGCTGGGGAGGGAGATGGGAGGGAGGTTCAAAAGGGAGGGGACATATGTATACCTGTGGCTGATTCATGTTGAGGTTTGACAGAAAACAGCAAAATTCTGTAAAGCAATTACCCTTCAATAAAATAATTATTTTAAAAAAGAAATGATAACAGGGTTTACTTCTAACAAAGACTCTAGGTGGCTGGGCTGGGATACAGGGATGGGATAAAGATCCAAGCTTCATTATATTCTCTTCTTACCTTAAATTTTCTCTTGTGAATATATTCCTAGTTCAAAGTTAATTTAACAATTTGAATCTTTATCAATAGCTACCTGATATGGGTTTTTTTTTTAAATGAAGGAATATTAGACTTGGAAAGGATTTTACAGATTATCTTATCCAATCTTTTTTTTTTTTTTTCTTAACAATGCAGGAAACTTTTGTACTATAAGAACAGCACATAATAGTCTTTTACTTTCTTGAACATTTTGTTAATGGACACCTACACATTGTTGAACTTCCCAGGTGGTTTGAGTGGTAAAAGAATCTGCCTGCCAATGCAGGAGATTCAGGAGCCTCGGGCTTGATCCCTGGGTCAGGAAGATCCTCTGGAGGAGGATATTGACCACTCCAGTGTTCTTGCCTGGGAAATTCCATGGACAGAGGAGCCTGGTGGGCTACAGTCTATAGGGTTTGTAAAGAGTCAGACACTACTGAGTGACTGAGCATGCATTTCTTGTTGAAACAGCTTGTTGTACTTTTATATCGGTCTAATCCATTTCGTCCTTGATCAGTCTAGTATTTATTTAGCAAAATAAGTATTTAGCATTGTGTGTTTGTTGCAATTCCCTCATTATGTAGACACCCAGTATCTTTGGCATCCATTTATTTTACTTTGGGTTTCCAGAGGATTACATGAGTATCTTTTAGTAAGTGAAGAACCTTTCAGTTCAGTTCAGTTCAGTTGCTCAGTCATGTCCAACTCTTTGCGACCCCATGAACCACAGTATGCCAGGCCTCCCTGTCCATCACCAACACCTGGAGTCCACCCAAACTCATATCCATTGAGTCAGTGATGCCATCCAACCATCTCATCCTCTGTTGTCCCCTTCTCCTGCCACCCTCAATCTTTCCCAGCATCAGGGTCTTTTCCAGTGAGTAAGTTCTTCACATCAGGTGGCCAAAGTATTGGAGTTTCAGCTTCAGCATCAGTCCTTCCAATGAACACTCAGGACTGATCTCCTTTAGGATGGACTGGCTGGATCTCCTTGCAGTCCAAGGGACTCTCAAGAGTCTTCTCCAACACCACAGTTCAAAAGCATCAATTCTTTGGTGCTCAGCTTTCTTTATAGTCCAACTCTCACATCCATACATGACTACTGGAAAAACCATAGCTGTGACTAGATGGACCTTTGTTGGCAAAGTAATGTCTCTGCTTTTAAATATGCTGTCTAGGTTGGTCACAACTTTCCTTCCAAGGAGTAAGCATCTTTTAATTTCATGGCTACAATCACCATCTGCAGTGATTTTGGACACCCCAAAAATAAAGTCAGACACTGTTTCCACTGTTTCCCCATCTATTTGCCATGAAGTGATGGGACTGGATGCCATGATCTTAGTTTTCTGAATGTTGAGCTTTAAGCCAACTTTTTCACTCTCCTCTTTCACTTTCATAAAGAGGCTCTTTAGTTCTTCACTTTCTGCCATAAGGGTGGTGTCATCTGCATATCTGAGGTTATTGATATTTCTCCTGGCAATCTTGATTGCAGCCTGTGTTTCTTCCAGCCCAGCATTTCTCATGATGTACTCTGCATATAAGTTAAACATGCAGGGTGACAATATACAGCCTTGATGTACTCCTTTTCCTATTTGGAACCAGTCTGTTCCATGTCTAGTTCTAACAGTTTCCTGACCTGCATACACGTTTCTCAAGAGGCGGGTCAGGTGGTCTGGTATTCCCATCTCTTTCAGAATTTTCCACAGTTTATTGTGATCCACGCAGTCAAAGCCTTTGACATAGTAAAGAAAGCAGAAATACATGTTTTTCTGGGACTCTCTTGCTTTTTTGATGATCCAGCAGATATTGGCAATTTGATCTCTGGTTCCTCTGCCTTTTCTAAAACCAGCTTGAACATCTGGAAGTTCACCGTTCACATATTGCTGAAGCCTAGCTTGGAGAATTTTGAGCATTACTTTACTAGCGTGTGAGATGAGTGCAATTGTGCAATAGTTTGAGTGTTCTTTGGCATTGTCTTTCTTTGGGATTGGAATGAAAACTGACCTTTTCCAGTCCTGTGGCCACTGCTGAGCTTTCCAAATTTGCTGGCATATTGAGTGCAATAAGAATCCTTACTCTGTACTAAATATACTCTGCTTCCTATTTTGTTCCTCATAAGAAATATGAAATGGTTTTCAGGTCTCTGCTTAACCCTGGAATATCTTATCTATTTTTTGGTATGCCTTCTACATTGTGGTGCTCTGAATGGATTCAACATTGCAGAGTAGCCAGATGAGCAGAGAGCAGATATATTTTGACCAGGGTCCTATAGTTTTATTAATACAGCTTAACATTATGTTGATTTTTGTTGGCAATATTGTGAAAAGTGTCAATTGATTTTAGAGTCAAGAAGAATGAGTAAAAAGAGAAAACCCACAGATTGGAAAAAATATTTGCACATCATGTATTTGATGTCTATCAAATATATATATATAAAATATCAAATATATATATCAAGGGGCTTGTATTAAGATTATGTAAAGAACACTTGCAACTCATTAATAAGTAGACAAATAACCCAATTAAAAAATTGGCAAAGGGTTTGAATAGACATTTCTCCTGAAGCTATATACTGGGCCAATGAGCATGTGAAAATATCCTTGATGTCATGAGTCATCAGTGAAATGCAAATTAAAACTGTGAAATACTACATCATACCCACTAGGAGACCTGTAAAAAAAAATATAGACAACAACAAGTGTTGTTGAGGAGGTGTGGAAACTGGACCCATCTATATGAAGGTAGCATGTATAATAATGTTACCATGATTGCAAAATGGTTCAGTCACTTTAGAAACAATCTGGCTGTTCCTAGGAAGCTAAAGCTCAGTGGATAAAGAATCTGCCTGCAATGCTGGAGACATAAGAAATGCAGGTTTGATCACTTGGTCAGGAAGATCCCCTGGAGACGGGCATGTCAACCCACTCCAGTATTCTTGCCTGTTGAATCCTGTGGACAGAGAAGCCTGGCAGGCTATGGACCATAGGGTTGCAAAGAGTTGGACATGACTGAAGTGACTGGGCACACAGGAAACGAAAATATAGGCAGCGATTCTGCTCCTCAGTATTTGTTCAAGAGACGTGAAGACATGTATCCACACAAAAATTTCTACATGAATTTTCATACCAACATTATTCAGAATGAACAAAAAGTGAGAACAAGTCAAACATTCATCAACTGATGCATAAATTAACAGAGTATATCCATACAGTAGAAAATTATTTGACCATAAGGAGGAATTAAGTACCAATGCATTCTACAACATGGATGAAACTTGAAAACGTTGTACAAAAACCATTCACAAAAGATCATATACTGCATAATTCCCTTTGTATGAAATGTTCAGAACAAGCAAATCTTTAGTGATAAAAAGTGGATTAGAGACTGGCAAGCAATGGAGGGACCTGGGATGGGGAATGACTCTTTATGAGCATGGAGTTTCTTTCTGGTGTGATGAAATAAGTGTTCTACAGTTTTATTGTGGTGACAACTGAAAACTCTATATGGGAACGTCCCTGGTGGTCCAGCGGTTAAGACTTCACCTTCCAATGCAGGCAGTGTGGGTCTGATCCTTGGTTGGGAAGCTAAAATCCCACAGGCCTTGGGGCCAAAGATCCACAACATAAAACAGAAGCACTACTATAACAAACTCAATAAAGATTTTTAAAAATGGTCCACATTAAAAAAAATTACTTGTAATTTGCTGTATGATGCAGGGAACTCAAAGAGGGGCTCTGTAGCAACCTAGAGAGGTGGCATCAGAAGGGAGATGGGAGGAAGTTTCTAGAGGGAGGGGACATATGTGTGCCTATGACTGATTCATGTTGATTTCAGCAGAAAGCAATAAAATTGTGTAAAGCAATGATCCTGCAATTTAAAAAATAAATGAATTTAAAAATTACTACTTGTAAAAAATACCTCTGTTAACATATTTAAAATCCACTGAATTTTAGATTTTATAAGGGTGAAAGTTATGATATGTGGATTATAGCTCAATAAAACTGGTGTTTGTAGAGCCTATAAATTTCAGATTCTTAAGGATATCATTGGAAGGACTGATGCTGAAGCTGAAGCTCCAGTATTTTGGTCATCTGATGTGAACAGTGACTCATTGGAAAAGTCCCTGATGCAGGGAAAGGTTGAGGGCAGAAGGAGAAGAGGGCAACAAAGGATGAGATGGCTGGAGGTCATCACTGATGCAATGGACATTAACTTGGGAAGACTTTCAGAGATGGTGAGGGACAGGGAGGCCTGGATGCTACAGGCCACAGGGTCCAAAGAGTCAGACATGGCTGGGTGACTGAACAACAACAACGTGGATATTTTGCCATGAAATTCCACTCATGACCTAGAATTGGATCCTTTCATGGAATGTTCTCAAATGCAAAAATTAAGGCAGACTGAAGGCAATTAACTGAAACACAGTCAAACTCTCAGGCGCACCTTTTGAAATATTGTCAAATCTTATCTCCATCATTGCTGTTGATTTTGAACTTTAATGCAGAGGTTTATATTGATTTTTTAAATGTCATCTTGATTGCTTTTCATCTTTGCAGCCTGTCAAGGTCTTTCTGATATCTGCTTCCCTGGTGGCTCAAATGGCAAAGAATCTGCCTGCAATGTGGGAGACCCAGATTCGATCCCTGGGTCAGGAGGATCTCCTGGAGAAGGGCCATGAAAACCCACTCCAGTATTCTTGACAGAGGAGCCTGGAGGGCTACAGTCCATAGGGCTGCAAAGAGTTGGACACGACTGAGCGACTAACACTTTCTACTTTCGCTTTCATTGTCATTCCACACGTGCCCCTTCAGCTTTGTTGGAGGGACAACGAACACTCCTCCATTTCCTGTTTGAATTATTGATGGGAATGTTGAATAATTCGGTTCAGAACTTACAGCCCTCATCATGATGTTACTGCATGAACCTAAATGTACTTCTAATCTAGTTACTTACAAACAAGAACAAACAATCAAAATCTCACTCTTACTTAGCCCACAGAATAGCATCATTTTTATCTATGTAATGTTATTCATTCATTTAGTGATTATATACATTTGTTAAATGCCTGCCCTGAGCCAGGATTTTGGCTAGATACTGGAAGTATGATGGTGACAATGACCTAGTCTCTACCCCCACTTAACTTACAACCTAGTTGGGGAGACAGATGCTCTCAGTGTGATGGGGAGCAATAGGAGGAGCAAAGAAGACTGTTGAAGCAGGTTCAGGGGCCACATCATGGAATGCATAAGACAGAAAAGTAGATATGGCATATTTATATATCATGTAACACTTTAGTGCCCTAAAGTATTTTTCTATTAATAATATTACAATTTAATAACCCTGTTAAAAAATAAAGTGTTCTGGATATGGCATGACTTTTCTCTGTGAACCCACTTTTGTCTCCCAGCCAACTCTCCTTTCCAAGTGCTTACAGGGGATCTCTTTTTAATAATTTCATAGATAATTTTGCAGGAGCTTAGCACATGGATTGAAGACCAGAATAAGCTGTGAGCAACAAGAAAGAAGAATGAAGCCAACTCCCAAAGAGGAATTGGGAGGAAAATAGAAGTGGGCCAGGCAGTGTTCAAAACTGAGTTCAAATTTTCCATGACAGCAAGCTCGTTTGGGACTCCATGAGATAGTAACGCTGTGTTAAGTTCTTCTTTCTGCTTAAAATGGTTTGAGTTTCTTGAGATTTGTTATTGAAAGAATTGAGGCTAACACAGAAATACTGCCTTCTCTGCTTTTCCGAAAATGTATGTACTTTCTTAAAATACAGCATGACGTCCCCTTCTCTACTATTAGCTCTGATTCTTTTGAGCTGGATATTATTTCTTGTTTGCCATTGCTATCTTTTTTGTTGTTTTTTTTTTCTTTTTTATTGTTCACTCCATTTGTAATAAACTCTTTTTTAAAAGTCCTGTCTTTCAAGATTCACATCAAATAGCTAAATAAGCCACAAAGTCATTCCTAAGATGGCTCAATAAAGTTTAATGTTCATTGTCTTTGATCTCCCTTGATACTTTGTACTTCTCTTTTAACTCTCATTTTAGAAGTAAATATTTTGAAGACAGGTACAGCATCTTCATTTAAAAAACCTTCTCTCACTTCTATCAGTCCAGGCTTAGCTTCTTGTATATAGTTCTTGCTCAAGTTCATTTTTGTTGAGCTGATGAATTAAATAGATTCTGTTCCACATCTTTATTATGCAAGTGGCCAAAAATAAGCCCCCCCCAAATTAATTAATGATTTTCCCTAAGATAAACAGGTATTGAGGACTAGAAATTATGCCTGATATTTAGTAGACATATAATAAGGATTACTGATAAAGTCATTCTTTCATACCAAAACTACTTTTTTGAGTCCTTTCCATGTGCCAGGCATTGTTCTATGTACTGAATATTCAGCAGTGAATGAAATTGCTAATACAGAGCTCATATTCAAGTTGAAGGATAAGGAAGGATAGGGTGTGTGTGTGTGTGTGTGTATGTGTGTGTGTGCGAAGTTTGCAATTTTAAAACAAGATCCTCAGAGAAAATCTTACTTAGCTGCTAATATTTGAGTAAGACCTATGGCTCAGTGTTAACAAATCCATCTGCCAATGCAGGAAACACAGGAGACACCAGTTTGATCCCTGGGTCAGGAAGATCCCCTAGAGGAGGAAATGGCAACCCACTCCAGCATTCTTGCTTTGGAAGTCCCATGGACAGAGGAGTCTGGTGGGCTGCAGTCCATGAGGTCGCAAAGAGTTGGACACAGTTGAGCATGCTTGTATGCATGAAAGAGTTAAAGAAGCAAGTCATGCCAGTATCTTGAGGAAGAGTGCTGTGAGCAGAGGGAAAAACAAGAGCAAAGTCACTGAACCAGAGGCTGTGTTCTAGAAACTGAAGACCTGAGTGGCAGAGAGTTAAAATTATGGGGGGAAAACTATAGGAGATGAGATCAAAGAGGTACCCATGGGCCAAATCAATTAAAGCTTTTTATCCCATTTTATTGTTGATCCTGTTCACACTGTGTGCACTGTTCACAAATCCAGGGTAGGCAAGGTGCAACCTAAGAAGCTGGAAGAAGATGCGAGGAGCCGTAGGAGCTGGACACATTTGTTCTCTCCTGGCTGGCATGGCAGCCACAACACAGCCTCTCTCCTGGCTGACTCAGCAGCCATACAGAACCATAACGTAGCCATAACATGACCTCATATAACATAACAGTGTCGCCCCAGTGCAGCCCCAGTGCAGCAGCAGCCAGGGCCTTCCTGGTGAAGCTGGCACAAGTGTACAGCACATGGCCCCCAGGGCTTCCCAGGTGGAGCTTATATAATGAAAGTAGCCCAGGTCCAAGCAAGTGCCTGCTGACGCTCAGGCACAGTGCTGTAAGTGAGCTCAGCTCTTACATAATCATTATTTACAAAACATGGGGCAAGAGCGAGTGGCCGTGGGGCGGGAGAGCCTGACCATGCCACCTTGGCTCATTTGCTCTTTCCCCACACTCCACCCCTTCAGGGTCTCTCACCTCACAATCTATGTGAAGTCCATCTTCCACAATATTTCCTCCATGAGTAACCGTAACACTTGGACTTATGTCTTGCAACAGCAGTAGCTACAACAACAGTTATATCCCCAATATGTAGCAAAACCCAATGCCAGGTATCTCCTGGAACTCATGTTGCAGACCTTGCCCTCATGGGCTTAGAAGGGCCACCCACTGCTTGTGGACTGCCTTCATCCGCCTTGACCAAGTGCAGTCCACTCACTGTCCTTGTGAGATTGCAGGAAAGCCTCCATGGGGCAACTGCACCCCTACAGGGTCTTTTTTATTAAGGACCCACAAAAGTCCCCTGCAGGCACCAGGCCCACCCCTTCAGAGAGGGGATTTTTGTGGCATTTGCAGCCCACCCACTTGATCCCAAATGCGTTCACACTGTTCTAAACCTGCAGGAGAATCAGAGAATAGAAGAACATCCAGGACGCAGCCTTTGCAGTTCACGGTTCTAAACCTAGGATGCAGCTTCTAGCTTGCCGGAAACAAGGTTGCATTCAGCACCAGTGTCAACCAGGGCCATTACTCTCTGGATCTTAGCTGGTGACTAGCGAACTCCAGTTTTACATGGAGCCTCCAGTCCCTGCCTGGAAAAGGGCATCATCTAAAGGAACATTCTTGGGCACCACACAATCTTCTAACTGGACCACCCACATCTCCTGCTCTGGGTACTTCCCAAGCTTAGTAAACCGCTGCTCTGGTCTCAGTTGTCTCCAAGCTCTAGGAGAGCAATGGGCTGTCTATCTATTTTATTTCTGTCAAATTCTGCTGCCAGCAAACCAGCCCATATTTGCATTCCCATCACCCAGACGGGGCCTTTACCAGCTCGGGAGCCCTTCAAGGTCTTCACCCTTCTAATCCCCTTCGTCTGCTGCCATCCCTCTATTTCTCCCAAACTAGCCACCATTGAGGTCACATCATAGATGGGGCGCCCCATAGAGGGCGCAAGAATAGCAGCCAGGGATCTGAAAGTGGTGGACGGGGCATTGTTCAAGCTGGCATCTTGAATACCACCAGTAAAATGCTCATCACCTGGGCCTCGGGTATTTGGGTTAAACTTTGACGGCTTCATGCCCAGTTCTTCACCATGTGGGTCAACTCAGCACAGGTGTTCCATTTACTCACAGTATACAGGAGTTCTCCTGTGTTCACCCACGTGGTGCAGATGGCAGCATTAATTCATTCCGTCAGCATGTATGATTGGTTAGGTGCACCCTGCATGAATCAACTAGCATTCTGCAACCTTTGTCTCAACGAGGGGTGAGTGGTTATAGATGCCAACTGTTCTTAATTCATCCCCAACACATATGATACTGTCTACTCCTGTGTCTGAAAGTCACAAGAGCCATGCTGCCAAGGGTTCTACTTGCTTTTGCCGAAATTGCATACCCAAGTCGACAGCTCCACCTGAGTATATGGTAAGTCATGAACTCAGTCACATTGGAAGGGCTTCCTCAGTAGCTCAGCTGGTAAAGAATCTGTCTGCAATGCAGAAGACCCCAGCTCAATTCCTGGGCTGGGAAAATCCCCTGGAGAATGGACAGGCTATGCACTCCAGTATTCTTGGGCTTCCCTGGCGGCTCAGACAGTAAAGAATCTGGCCGCAAGGTGGGAGACCTGGGTTCAATGCCTGAGTTGGGAAGATCTCCTGGAGGAGGGCATGGCAACCCACTCCAGTATTCTTGCCTGGAGAATCCCATGGACAGAGGAGCCTGGCGGGCTATAGTCCATAGGTCGCAAAGAGTCAAACCCAACTGAACACAGCAGACACATTGGGGACCCCTTGAGGATGTCCCCCTGAGCCATAGGCTGTTCATGCTTTACCTTCTGCTAAAGAATGGGCCTTGCTGGTAAGTGGGGGCCTGCAGTCTCATAACACTCATCATAATCATCCTTAGTCTCACAGTGTTCATCATCACCGTCACCGCCTCGCTGTCAGCGATGCTGGGTTCTTCAAGGCCACAGGGTTCTTGCTCTAATGCCATATATGTTGCTCTAGTTCTTCCAAGCGTCTGCACATTGCACGCTGGTGTGGCATTTCAGAGAGCACTCTCCATGTTCGCCTTCGGGACAGTTAGGAAAATCCACCCAACGATGCCAGCGGCAGTCTGTGCTGCCTTGCTCAGCAAACGGAAACTCACTGCCACCTTTTTAATGCTATTGGGTGACCTGTTCGCAGTCTTCCACCAGAGCCCACGCCAAGAGGATCTTGGTCACCGGGCACCACATGCTCTCTGGGGGGCCCTGGCTTCCCCATCCAGTGGCGCCTCAGGCTCCCCTACATGCTGGGGATCCTGCTGACTCTGCCAACTGGATTGCTGACCCTGTTCACACTGTCCGCACTGTTAGCTGAACCCAGGGTAGGCAAGGTGCAAGCTAAGAGGCTAGAAGAAGACGCTAGGAGCCGTAGGAACTGCAGACGGGTTTATGCTCTCCCGGCTGCCCAGGCAGCCGTAACGCGGTCTCTCTCCTGGCTGACGCCGCAAAGTGGCGGCAGCCAGAACATAACCGTAACGCAGCCATAACGTAACCTCATAGAGCATAAGACCATGACGTTGCTCCAGTGTAGTCCCGAGATAGCGGCCGCCAGGGCTTTCGCGGTGAAGCGTGTACGGGTGAGCCACTCACAGTCCCCAGGATGTTCCAGGTGGCGCTCATATAACAAAGTAGCCCGCATCCAAGCGAGTACCTCGTGACATGCATGCTCAGTGATACACGCGAGCTCGGCTGTTACATAATCATTATTTACAAAACGCGCGGCAAGAGCGAAAGGTCGCGGAGCAAGAGAGCCGGCCACATCATCTTGGCTAGTTTGCTGTCCCTACACCTATTAAATACTTCGGCTTTTACTTTAGTGAGGTGGGAAGCCACTGACGAGTTTGAACAGGAGAGCTTTGTCTTATGAAGTTTTAAGGATCCTTCTGGGAAACTATAGTGTGTGAATAAATTGAAGAGGAGGCAAGGGATAAATGCAGAAAAACAGTTAGGATGCAGTAATCCAGGAAAGAGAGAGGATGGAGGCATGGTCCAGGGTAGTGGGAAGGGCAGTGATGAGAAGCAGTCTGATTATGGACATGGAGTTTAAGATAGAGCTGAATGGATGATCTGCTTATATTAATTGCCCAAATTCCTAACCCTAAGGTTAACAAGCAAATTATAACATTCAGGCGAATTGATTCTAAATAGCCCTTGTAAATTGTACTTACATTTTTAAAAAATAAAAATTTAACACCAAAGAGCTCTATTAACAAATAGAAATCCCCTTTTTTCCACCTGAGTGGCCAGATGGGGCAGTCAGTAGCGTGAGTCAGTTGCTAGTAGAATGAACATGGGCTTTCAAAATAGGGTAGATCTGGGATTGTTTGCATCCTTATGTTTCATTTATGAGCAGTGTGACTCAGCCCAGTAAGTCAGAGGCTCTTTGTTCTCATGTGTAGGAGTGTTCGGGCAATTAAATGAAATAATGGCTATAAAATATACAGCATGATACCTGGCACATAGTAAATACACATTCAAATTAATACTGTTTCTTTTTTTCCTTTCCAAAATAGCTATCTGCCCAGACTGGAAAATCCAAATCTTAAATGTGCCTTGTGTCACTTCATAATTAAGGAAATGCATTCCAGAAACAAGAGAATACAAAATAAATATTTTCATGATATACTAGGAAATGATTTTCATGATTTCTACGAAAAGCACTAGAACTATCCTATCTAGTTTCTTATCAAAACTAATCATTTTTTTAGGACTTCATATTGAAATAGCCCTGCTATTTTCTAATGACTAAGAAGTAGAGCTAGCTTACAAAGAATTTCAGAGTTTAATTGATCTTATTCTTCTTGAATAAAGATTCTTTTTCCTGAATACAAAGATCTCAGAAAGGTAAAACAAAGTTTAAGGGACTTGTGGTACATTTGGGAAGTTAGGCTAAGTTGTTTTTCTTTCTGGGAATAAATTAAGAAAACATGCCAGCCATAAGTCAAAACAAAAGCCAACCCCCTAAGACGCAGACCTCAACAATTTCCTCCTAACATTTATACACATACCACATTCAGCTACCTTGTTCCCCCTCCCTGCCCCCATTCATAAGCATTTCTCTGAGGAAATGTAACTCTTATATCCCCAAACATTTTATTTGGCTCAGTTGATTTTTAGAATGTTATGCCAGAACTACTTTTTATTCCATACTTTTCCTTTCCAAAAGCTCCTGTTAGGTAGCTATGTTTCTGTTATGCCCAGAAAAAGAAATTAATGGCTGAAAAAAATAATTTATCTGGTCATTTTTTGCCTGCAGACACTCAAAAAGCTTGGACAAATATTTCTGTCCCAATTAGTAACTTGTGGACCTCCAAGCATCACTTTCAAGATCGTTCACCACTTTTAGTCCTTTCCTGACTAAGCGTACCCATTTCCTGCTGTAATGGTGCTTTCCCCTGAAGCCGGGCAAATCTGCTAGCTCTCATGTACACATGCATGACTCATCCCCTCTTTCCTTTTACTCATTTTACTGATGATACCTTAGCATGAATTTTCCCCTGATGTCTCTACTTCATATCATTTCTTTCCTCATTTCACTCTCAAAGCTCCCTGTGACCTTCCCATATCCCAGATTTTTCTGCCCCGATACTTCCAATAACTCCTTAGAATATATGCATCTATATTAAAAATGATACTAGTAAGCCTCTTATCATATCAAGAATTAGATATTTCTAGTATAGAATTTTGAGGCTGGGATACATTTTAGAAGTTACCCAACTGTAACCCCTTCATTTCCCAGGAGAAAAAACTTGAGGTCTAGAGATCTTAACCTGCTCAGGATCAAAACTTCAGTCTCCTGACTCCTAGCACAGGGTTTTTCTGCCACCCCTTGCTCTATTTTAGAGTTCCTTTCCTCAACACAGTTATTTTAATCTGGTTACTAGCACAACTCAACTACATTAACGTTTCCTATTATATTAGAGTTTCCATCTTCCGTCACTTACTAGCTGTTAATATTTGGATGTTACTTAACCTCCTTAAGTCTCATTTCTTTCTATGAAATGGGTACCTTATCAGGTGATTGTGAGGTTTAAATGAGATGATCCAAGTACCTGGCACTTGGTAGATGCTCAATAAGTGCTAGTGGTGGTGGAAGTGATGATGAATATAGTGGTGAACACAAAATATTTGTACTAGGTTGATTTCATTTATTCTTTGAAGGTTACTGCCTGGTTCTCCTACCTTTTAAAAAACATACTCTCTTCCTTATGGGATTCTCACGAGTGACAATTTGCATCCAGTGATTGTATGAAGGTTGAGAACAAAGGAAGTCATCAGTATTAGGTCACAGAAGTAGTGAGTAGGAATGGGTCAGCTAGCTGGGATGATGATAGAAAAATAGGGGAAAGCTTGTTCTCGTCTTCAGAGGACAAGACATTTAGTTAGCAAGTCAGACCTAAAACACCAGGAATGAAGTAAAATTAAGCACCAACACTTAAGTGACTTGAGGTGCAGCGGCTGATTGGAGAAAGAAGAGCCAAACCCGAGTTTGCGTGGTCAGGGAGGATTTCTGATGACGAGGGACTTGCGCCAAGCCCTGAAGTCTCAGCGTAGAAAAGAACAGCCCTCACCTCCCAGAAGTGCTCTGTGCACGCAGAGGGGGGTGGCCTGGCTGAAAAGGCCGCGTCACCGTTCATTTCTCACTCACTGAATCTCAAAGCTGTGTCTCCATCTCAGACCCCATGCCTCAGCCTTAAGTCTCATCTTTTAGCTTTTTCCTTTACGTTTTCCTCACCGTGTCCTGCACTGAGACTCTTCACGCTCTCGTGCTCTCTCCCTCTCATGAAGAGCTGCTCAAATATCATCTTGTCAGTTTCTCTTGGCTTCTGGTCACTTCTTCCCAGCAGATGTATCTGAACTAAAACACAAGACTGATGAAAATAATGACAGTTGTAATGCACTAAGCACTTAGGTAATCTTTTTAGTAATCCAGAGGTATCCCCTTTATATAGGCAAAGGCCCAGACTTGGAGGAATTAAATGACTGGCCCAAGGCTGCACAACTGATGAAAGTTGGATAGAAGATTGAAACTCACCTCATTCTGACTCTAAGGTCTATGCATTACCCCAAGCCATATGCCTGGATTACTTCACATAAACCGAACACTGGGAATAGTGACAGTTTGTTTGCTTATGGTCCCTGATGTCTCCAACTCCAACTGCTTGCATGCCGTCTCTGTTTGTCCCTCGTCACTGGTTATAAGCTCATAGTCCTTCCCCAGAGTAAACTCCACCTGTGCATACAAGTGTGTATTTGCACATGCATACACACCGTCTACTTGTGCACCAAACTTAGTAAGATTTAAATTGTTAGTAGAAGTTTCACAGTGAACACCTACAGCTTTCTGCCAACTCCTGGCTTACCTTTGCTTCCTTCCCTATTTGAACCTTAAGTGTTCGTCTATTCCAATATTGTTTCTGGAATCAACAAGAAATTCTGTCCTTTGTCCTGCACAGACCAGTGCTGCTTACACCCAGGCCACAAAGAGGTCTCTGCTTTGACCCCAAGAAGAATGTCAAGAAACAGCATTTTCTCCCTCTTCTGGCATTGGGAAGAACAAACCACTCTGTGGTTATCCAGCTACAAGTAGAGAGAAGCATCAGACTTTGGTCTAAAATATAATCACTTCCTGTAATCCAAGAACTTTATCTTTAAATTAGTTTATTTGAAAAGTTCAATAACGAATATACTAGGAGATATGAAGATGAGTAATTCCCATTCTGCCCTTGAAATGCTTAGCCTTGTGGGGATGACAGATATATCCACAGAAAGATGGCTTAGTGGTAAAGAACCCACCTGCCAGTGCAGGAGATCCAGGAGACTCGGGTTTGATCCCTGGGTTGGGAAGATCTCCTGGAGGAGGAAATGGCAACCCACTCCAGTATTCTTGCCTGGAAAATTCCATGGTCAGAAGAGCCTTGCAGGTTACAGTCCGTGGGGTTGCAAAGAGTCAGACAAGACTGAGCACACACACACACCTAACATGACACTGTGGTTTGTTCTATATTGTTGTTCAGTTGCTCAGTTTTGTCCAGCTTTTTGCAACCCCATGGACATCAGGCTTACCTTCCTTCACTATCTCCCGGAGTTTGCTCAAACTCATGTCCATTGAGTTGATGATGTAATCCTACTGTCCCATCCTCTGTTGCCTCCCTCTCCATCTGCCCTCAATCTTCTTCCTCAGCATCAGGGTCTTTTTCCAATGAGTCAGCTCTTCGAATCAGATGGTCAAAGTATCAGAGTTTCAGCTTCAGCATCAGTCCTTCCAGTGAATATTCATGGTTGATTTCCTTTAGGATGAACTGGTTTGATCTCCTTGCTATCCAAGGGACTCTCAAGAGTCTTCTTGATGTTAGGAGTATGCAAAGAGGAGATGCATTTAAACAAACTTGAGAGATTATATTCTGTGGAAAATGGTACCCAGGTTGAGCTGGACAGATATCTGGAGTTGTTAGACATAGATTTGAGGCTGAGGGGATGGCATGAGCAAAGGTAAGGAAGAGTGAAATAACATGTTGTGTGTTGGAGAGGAATAATTAACTGTTTAGAAGAAGACATGGGTGGAGAATTTGGAAGAGGTCAGGTTTAAGGTGACTTGTTTGTTATGCTGAAATGCTTGGACAGTGTCCTAGAGGTGACGATGAGACGGTGAAGCACTCTAAACCAGACAATAGCACTGTCAGGTTTGTGATGTAGATACAACACTTTCATTCGTGATTTCTGATGCAGAGGATAGATTTAAGGCAGGAAAGACTAGGGGCAGGGAGTTCTGGGGGCCAATGCGGTTGTGTAGCTTTAGACGGACTTGTGTGGCACCGAGGGACAAATTGGAGAAGTGTTTCGGAGGTAAAACTGATAGGCCTTCATGATAGACTGAATGTGGGAGCTGGTGGAAGGGACCGGGTCAAGATGACTTGGGAGACCAGTGTATGTTGGTGCCATTCACTACCCCAGGGACTGTAGTTCACTAACCCTGATTCTTCTCATTGAGAAGAAAGGTGATGAGCAGTTCTGAGCATGCTGATTCTTGGGTCCTTGGACATTCAAGTGGAGAAGCATTAATCGTTCAGTCTCTCACTTCCTCAGGGCCTTTACCCAAATGTTAGCTTCTTAGTGAAGACCTCTCTGCACACCCCGAGCCCCAGCAATAACAGTCCCGTCCAACCTTCCATGCTATTTCCTCCTTAACAGTTTTCATCTAACACACTATTAATTTCCCACTTATCTATTTTTCAGTTATCTGCCTTCTCTCACTAAAATGTAAGCTCCACGAGGCTGTTTTTTTAAATATACTTAGTACTATCACCTCTGTACCTAGAAGAATGCCTGGTTCACTACAGGCATTTAATAAATATTTGAGAAAAGAATGAATGAATGTCAATGCAGGCAGCTGATTTTATGAGCTCTCCAGGGATAGCTGAACAACTGCCTACAGATAGTAACCTCTTTGTGAGTATCCACTGCCGTATCACCTTGGATCTACCCTGATATGTGCCTCTTCCTGCTGCCTTCTCAAAAAGAGCTTCCCATCTTATTTTCTTCACTATTTGTTTCATAATTTTATAATGACTGTGGTTTTGATTCCTGGAAAAATAAAAACCTCTGGAAATCTAACCTATAGTTTACTAAGTGTACAAACAGACACTGAGGTCAACTCTTGATTATTTTTCTACAGCTGAGCCATGAAGTTAAATAAACAAAACAGTCAGCTGCTTGTTTGGAATCTGAGTAATTGGTCTGAATACTTTCCATCACAGCTACTGAAAGAGACCCTGCTGAATTTTAATGCAAAAATGATTGTTAAATCATGATAATCTAAAAGGCAATACGATTTTTTGTATCTTGTGCTTGTTTTTTTCCCCGTTTCAGAAGTAAAATTCCTTTTTCTGAGATGAATGCTTCTGCCTGTGTGCTAGACTTCATTTCTTCCTGACAATTCGGTGATGGTCTTCATCTCTTCTTACCTGGATGTCACGTTGCTTTGTAACTGGAGTCCTTGCCTCCAGTCTCTGTTCCTCCTCCACCCAGTACTCACACCGTTGCCAGAGATATTTCTGGCACATGACTCAGATAGCATCACCCTACCCTCCTGTTTGCTTATATAGAAATTATCTACCTGTTGATCTCATTGACTAGACTATGAACTCTTGGAACTCTAGTATCACTTCATATCAGTGATTAGTGTGTACTTGCCATATAATAACTCTATTAAAAAGTCTTTTATTGGTTCCCACTTCCTATGAAACAAACTCACTTAAATGTTATTCCAAGTCCTTTACAATTTCACTCCATCTGCATTTTAAAAAAATCCATGGCTGATTCATGCCAATGTATGGCAAAAACCACTACAATATTGTAAAGTAATTAGCCTCCAACTAATAAAAATAAATGAAAAAAAATTAAAAAAAAATCTCCCTCCATACTATCCAGGATTTGAACAGGGTATTCTGGGAAATGAGAGACATTTTCACAAATATCTTTTCAAAATGGCCACATCATAATGTTAATCACTATATTTTTAAATCACCCAATAACCTGGGAAACAGGTATCCCATCCTTGTCCCCATTTTTGGCACATGTCCCTTATTGAATCTCCCCTAACCCTGAACTTCATCACATTCTGAGCCATGATAAAATGCATTTAAACATTGCTGCTTGATAATCTAAAATGTGGAAAAATTTTTGTGTTTAAGGACAAGTCAAAAATTCTATAACCAAATTGGTCTCATAAAATGACCATGTTCATACTGCTGTATACTTTTGCTTCTTTAGTTCAAACATGAATGTTCACATTTGTACCTTATATTTTTCTCTTTGTCTTGCACTCCACTGCACACCCCACTATTCCCTTCCTGGTTTGTTATTGTTTGGTTGCTAAGTCATGTCTGACTCTTTGTAACTCTTTGGAAGGGTTGCTTCCCTTCCTGGTTCAGTTCAGATCAGTTCAGTTGCTCAGTTGTGTCCGACTCTTTGCAACCCCATGGACTGCAGCACGCCAGGCCTCCCTGTTCATCACCAACTCCCAGAACTGACTCAAACTCAAGTCCATCAAGTCGGTGATGCCATCCAACCATCTCATCCTCTGTCGTCCCCTTCTCCTTTTACCCCCAATCCCTCCCAGCATCAGGGTCTTTTCCAATGAGTCAGTTCTCCCATCAGGTGGCCAAAGTATTGGAGTTTCAGCTTCCTCATCAGTCCTTCCAATCAATATTCAGGACTGATTTCCTTTAGGATTGACTGGGTGGATCTCCTTCCAGTTCAAGGGACTCTCAAGAGTCTTCTCCAGCATCACAGTTCAAAAGTGTCAATTCTTCAACACTCAGCTTCCTTTATGGTCAAACCCTCACATCCATACATGACTACTGGAAAAAATCATAACTTTGACTCTACAGACCTTTGTCAGTAAAGCAATGTATCTGCTTTTCAATATGCTCTCTAGGTTTGTCATAGCTTTTCTTCCAAGAAGCAAACATCTTTCAATTTCATGGCTGTAGTCACAATCTGCAGTGATTTTTTGAGGCCTAGAAAATAAAGTCTGTCACTGTTTCCATTGTTTCCCCATCTATTTGCCACGAAGTGATGAAACTGGATGTTATGAGCTTCGTTTTCTATATGTTGAGTATTAAGCCAAATTTTTCACTCTCCTCTTTCATTTTCATCAAGAGGCTCTTTAGTTCCTCTTCACTTTCTGCCATAAGGGTGATGTCATCTGCATTTCTGAGGATATTGATATTGGTATTTCCTGCAATCTTGATTCCACCTTGTCCATCCAGCCTGGCATTTTGCAATATGTACTCTGCATATAAGTTAAATAAGCAGGGTGACAATATACAGCCTTGATGTACTCCTTTCCCAATTTGGAACCAGTCTGTTGTTCCATGTCCAGTTCTAACTGTTGCTTCTTGACCTGCATACAGATTTCTCAGGAGGCAGGTAAGGTGGTCTGGTATTCCCACCTCTTGAAGAATTTTCCACAGTTTGTTGTGATCCACACAGTCAAAGGCTTTAGCCTAATCAATGAAGCAGAAGTATATGTTTTTCTGGAACTCTCTTGCTTTTTCTATGATCCAGTGGATGTTGGCAATTTGATCTCTGGTTTCTCTGCCTTTTCTAAATCCAGCTTGAACATCTGGAAGTTCTTGGTTCATGTACTGTTGAAGCCTAACTTGGAGGATTTTGAGCATTATTTCTCTAGCGTGTGAGATGAATGCCATTGTGTGGTAGTCCGAACACTCTTTGGTGTTGCCTTTCTTTGGGATTGGAATGAAAACTGATCTTTTCCCTTTCTTTTTTTTTCTTTTCCCTCTCTGATTAGACCTGTCCTTCTCAACTTTTCAACATAATGCAAGAGCTACCTCCTCGGTACATACTTCACTAGTGCCTCTTGGAGCACTTTTCCACTCCTCATTTGCACAAAGAAAGTTTTTCCTTTATCATTCCTGGCCTCTTTCCCCTCCCTGACTTCCCCCACAGAGTAAGTATGCAGTCAGTGGGTGACAGCTTTTGGTCCAAGTATCTGAATTGGATGGTGTTAATCTATCAATGGTCCGGAGGTTGCATGTTTGGTCTCTGTTCTCACTGCCTCTCTGCTTGACCAGTGGGAGGGAAGACCTGAAGTAAGTGTGTCTACTTTACCAATTTAAACTTTCCATCTGCTGGACTGTTCCAAGATATGAACTAGAGGATAAAGGAATGGCAAACCCAATTTGGTTTTCACACTAAGCTTTGTCCTTCAACTTAGTTTCTGTTGCTAATGAAGTTGATATACTACTTACATAGTTTTGTTTTTTTACCTTACCTCTGAATTTGATCTGAATTATGGTGGAGAAGGTGTTACTTTTTGAAAAGAGCTCCCTTTATTCCAGTCTGCTTTATATTATTCGTTAATCTCCAAGAGCTGAAACCATGTCAGATTCATCTCGTATCTAATGTGTTTGGCTCAAGGACACATGTTAGGTACTCAGCATGTGTTTCTTTGATTAAATTAAGCAATGTGCAAATGGGGACCTTAAAACTTAAAACTGTGGTGAAGCAGACATGATGGGGTCTCCTGCTGCATGTAAAGAGCACCAGTGTTTATTTGTGTAATTTCTGTGTGATTTTGGCATTAATTAGCAACAGTGAGCCCGAGAGTTACCTGAAATAATCTCTGTGTAATGCAGTAATCGACAGGCATTGACCTCTGATCTGCGGTGTTCTCTGCTCTAGGGAAGTATGGATCTGACAGCATCCTGAAGGCCCAGGCTTTACCCACTTGTGAGAATACAAGAGACCACATTCATATTAATATTTGAATATCACCAGCACCTGATCCCTACCTATCACCAGCCTCCTCACCTTATTTTGTGTTTTCTCCAAGTGGTTGGTAATCATTAGTGCATGCATATGTGCTCAGTTGTATCTGACTCTTTGCGACCCCTTGGTCAGTAACCTGCCAGGTTCTTCTGTCCACGGAACTTTCCAGGCAAGAATACTGGAGTGAGTTGCCGTTTCCTACTCCCAGAGATCTTCCTGACCCAGGGATTTAACCCACATCTCTTGCATTTCCTGCCTTGGCAGGCAGGTTCCTACCACTGAGCCACCTGGGAAACGCGGGATCAGGTACACAGGGATAAATGCCCTTTGTGTTCTTTGACCCAGTCACTTGAAAGCTACCTTAGGCACATTCTCTGCTACCCCAGCCTAGTGTGAAACGCATGCCAGAGTGGTTCTGGATTCTGTTTGCATTTCACAGGGAAACAGTAAAGAGAGGAGTGCTGAGGCCACAGGATTGCCTGTTCTTTGAAGAACCCAGTGAAGGGAAGGGCAAGTAGAGGAAGATGATCGGTGACAGACAGAACTGGTAAATTTCTACAGTTAGTTTGGCAGAAAAGCTGAAATATGTTTAAAAGTATTTAGCGATTTTTTTTTAATTGAAGGATAATTGTTTTAGAGAATTTTGATGTTTTCTGCCAATTAGCAACATGAGTTAGTCATATATATATATGTCCCCTTTGTCTTGAAGCAATTTGTTTTTAAAGATATCATCAGAGATTCTCATGGGCTTCCCGGATATTTCAGTTGGTAAAGAATCTGCCTGGAATGCAGGATATCCCGGTTTGATCTCTGGGTTGGGAAGATCCACTGGAGAAGGGAAAGGCTACCCACTCCAGTATTCTGGCCTGGAGAATTCTGTGGACAGTCCATGGGGTCGCAAAGAGTTGAACAGGACTGAGTGACTTTCACTCTCACTTTCACAGAGATTCTCATAAAGATTTAACCTATGGATTTAGCTAACATTGTTTCTGAGTCACTTCCAGAGTGAAATTTTGGTCAAGTGGTAGAACAAAGTTCTGATTGCAGTGATAAGTGAGTGAGGAGGAAATGGAGGCAGTAAAAACCCGAGGAGAGAAATGTGACAGGACCTTGAGAAGAGTAGTGAAAGTTCCCTATCAGAAACAGAAGGGAACCGACATGACTGAGCGTAGAGAAGAGTGGGTGGGTGGAGAGGAGGCTGGAGCACAATCAGGCAGGACTTCATAAGCCAGGGGTGGGGGACTGCGTTTTATTTCAAATGCGATGTTAGTAGAAAATAATAAGAAGACTTTTGCTAGGAGTGAGATGAATTCCCAGAAGTTCAAGCTGGATTTAGAAAAGGCAGAGAAACCAGAGATCAAATTGCCAACATCCATTGGATCATAGAAAAAGCAAGAGAATTCCAGAAAAAAACATCTACTTCTGCTTTATTGACTACGCCAAAGCCTTTGACTCTGCGGGTCATAACAAACAGTGGAAAATTATTCAAGATATGGGAATAGCAGACCACCTGACCTGCCTCCTGAGAAATCTGTATACAGGTAAAGAAGCAACAGTTAGAACTGGACATGGAACAACAGACTGGTTCCAAATTGGGAAAGGAGTACATCAAGGCTGTATATTGTCACCCTGCTTATTTAGCTTATATGCAGAGTACATCATGCGAAATGCCAGGCTGGATAAAGGACAAGCTGGAATCAAGATTGCTGGGAGAAATATCAATATCCTCAGAAATGCAGATGCCATCACCCTTATGGCAGAAAGTGAAGAACTAAAGAGCCTCTTGATGAAAATGAAAGAGGAGAGTGAAAAAGTTGGGTTAAAGCTCAACATTCAGAAAACAAAGATCATGGCATCCAGTCTCATCATTTCATGGCAAATAGATGGGGGAAACAGTGGAAACAGCGACAGATTTACATTCTTGGGCTCCAAAATCCCTGCAGAAGATGACTGCAGCTATGAAATTAAAAGATGTTTGCTCTTTGGAAGCAAAGCTATGACCAAACTAGACAGCATATTAAAAAGCAGAGACATTACTTTGCCAACAAAGGTCTGTCTAGTCAAAGCTTTGGTTTTTCCAGTAGTCATGTATGGATGTGAGAGTTGGACTATAAAGAAAGCTGAGTGCTGAAGAATTGCTGCTTTTGAACTGTGGTGTTGGAGAAGACTCTTGAGAGTCCTTTGGACTGCAAGGAGATCCAACCAGTCAATCCTAAAGGAAATCAGTCCTGAATACTGATTGGAAGGACTGATGTTGAAGCTGAAACTCCAATACTTTGGTCACTTGATGCAAAGAGCTGACTCATTGGAAAAGCCACTGATGCTGGGAAAGATTGAAGGCAGGAGGAGAAGGGGATGACAGAAGATGAGATGGTTGGATGACATCACCGACTCAATGGACATGAGTGTGAGTAAGCTCTGGGAGTTGGTGATGGACAGGAAGGCCTGGCATGCTGCAGTCCATGGGGTTGCAAAGAGTTGGACAGGACTGAAGATTGAACTGAGATGATCCTATTGTAAAATATTTATTTAAGGTATATTTGAAGGATAAATTTTAAGGGAAAAAAGTGGAATTAGTGGGAACCAATTAACAGGTTAGAGCAAAAGATTAAAGATTGGACAGCTAGCTGTCAGTGTGAGCCTTACTAATCTGTGTTTTTCCCCCAATTACACTGATAGCCTTGAAATAAACATATGATATAGATTTTCCCATATTTTAAGTTTTTCCCTTCAGAGAGGATTCCTGCATTAGAATGATTAAGAAATGCAAACTTTTTTCTTAAATATGGTCTGTGCCAGGACTGCTCCCAACAGCCAAAAGATGGACACAACAGAACTATCCAGCATGGGATGAATGTGTAAACAAGTCATGCTATAAACCATATATACAGTAGGGTAGTATTCAGCCCTACAAAGGAATGAAGTACTGATACATGCAACAAGGTGAGGAACCTTCAAAACATCATGCTGATTAAAGAAGCAAGACACAAAAAGATAGCATGTTTCATGATTTTATTTACATGAAATGTCCAGAATAGGTAAATCCTTAGGCAGAAACATACTGGTGACTGCCAAGGGATGGTGGAGGGGAGGCACACGGAGTGTCAGCTTGAAGAGTCCAGGGTTTTTTTCTGGGAAGATGAAAGTGTTTTGGATCTCAGTATATGTGATAGTTGCCCAACATCATGAATGCACTAAATACCACAGAATTACACACTTAAAGGTGGTAAATTTTGTTTTATGAGACTTTCATCTCAACAAAACTTTTAAAAAATTCATCGGGCCATTTCGTAACTTTGAGAAACCTGATTTGCAGTGTTTTCAATGGTGCTTTCTGAAAGGGTGGTAGTGAGTTACTGGTGCCAGCAAGATGCAAGGGCCCCAGTTTCACCCTGTATGCCCACCTGCATGTGTGCAAAAGGCATTTCAGTTAAAAATTCCCATTTCCTTGATTGTCACTGAGTCACATTTTCTCTTATAAAAATTGTCTCTTTTTGTCTTGTATTTATTTACCGAGGTGCTATGTTTCTGTTGTCATTTTGTATGTATCTTGTGAAATAAACATATTATTCCCTTTTCTGTTTTGTTTTTTATGATTATTTTTCCATAGCTTGCCTTTTTTAAAAGTATACTTAAAAAAAAAAAAACTTTTATACCATTAAGCTTTTTTTTTTCCATTGTGATTTCTTCTTTTACCTCTAGGCTGAAAGAGTCACCTCTTTCAAAAGGTCTGACTAAATATTCCATTCTATTTTTATCTGGATTTTTCTATGGTTTGATCTGTCAGAAGTTTAATAGTTAAATGTTTTTATGATATTTTCTATGGGCAAATGAAAAGTTGTGATTTCTTACCAGAATAATGTTACTCTGAGCATGGTTTCTCAAAATTGAGTAATCTGCAGACCACTTTCAAAGGAAAAAAATGATCTTGACTCTAATGATGACAAATGACTTTTAGCATGTTATTTCTTATAATGGATTGAATTGTGTTCCCTCCAAATTTATATGTTGAAGTCCTAACCTTAGTACTTCTGAAAAATGTGACCTTATTTGAACATTGGGTTGTGGTAGATGTAATTCGTTAAGATGAGGTCACACTAGAGTAAGGTCGGTCCCTAATCCAATGTGGTATCCTTATAGATGCAGAAGGGTATAGCGACCCACTCCAATATTCTTGTCTGGAGAATCCCACGGACAGAGGAGCCTGGTGAGCTACAGTCCATGGGGTCGCACAGAGTCGACTGAAGCGACAGCACAGTACAGCACAGCGCATCCTTATAGAAATGGGAAATTTGGATGGAGACATGTATGTGGGCTGGGGGGTAGGGGGTGTGTTCCATGGTGGTTCAGGTGTAAAGAATCTGCCTGGAGTATAGGAGATGCAGGTTCAGTCCTTGGGTCGGGAAGATCCCCTGGAGGAGGGCATGGCAACCCACTCTAGTATTCTTGCCTGGAGAATCCCATGGACAGAAGAGCCTGGCAGACTACAGTCCATGGGGTCACAAGGAGTTGGACACGACTGAAGTGACTGAGCATTTACGTGCATGCAGGAGCCAAGGAACTACTAGAAGTTAACAGAAGGACTTGCAAAAGGTTGCTCCCTATTGCTTTTAGGGAGAACATGGCCCTGCTGGCACCTTGTTTTTGGACTCCTAATCTCCAGGATTGTGAGATATTAAATTTCTGTTGTTGAAGTCACCCAGTATGTGATGGTTTATGACAGCAACTCTAGCAAACTAATATGTATGTATCAATATCCTCCATTAACTTGCAGTTCTTTTACAGCTATCAAAGCAAAGCAAATTTAAAAAATACACATATTTAAATTTATAACCCCCCAAAAGTTTGCATGAGAGATGCTAAATTAATGTGGCAATTAGCATAATTTTGCTACAACTGTATCATGGCTCCCAATATGAATATATTCTTGACTACACGTTCCTGAATGCAATTCTCCCAGTTTTTCTCTACTCCAGAACTTTCCTTTATACAATGCTTATGACATCATTTCGTTTTCACTGAGCATGTTCAGCTCTCCCCTGTTCTCAATAATTTATAAACACAACTGCAAATATGGGCCGGGAAACCACAGCACAGTTCCTGGTTCCCAGGTGGTCATTCAAACAACCCAAGATATGGTTATGCTGATCACTTTTTAGAAGACCATTAAAATCAAAATGCAAAATAAAAATTTCTCATGGAACCTTGCAGAGGCCTAAGAACATAAGGCACCAACTACCAGGCGTACAGAGATTTCAGTTTGAGAAAAGTTTAATCCTGAGGGACCCTCCCATCCGGCGAGGTTTACACTGGAAATGATTTGTCCTGCTCTTTGCTTATTCAGTTAATGAATTAGATCCTTGGGACAGAGACGCTTTCCTGGTGACTTCATTCTGGTTTGATTTTCTATGCTTTGTTGACTTCTTCATGTCCCATTCCCTTCTCAGAGAGTCCTGAGGATGCTGTGCTTGCTTGTTTCAAAGTCAGCTTCCTTGCTGCCACTGGTCACTAAAAAATGTGAGTTGTGAATATGGTTTGATACAATGTTATCATGACCTAGGGCAAAACTTTCTTTCTTTCTTATTTTTTTTAACAACTTTGGTTCAGCAAAAAAAATGTGAGATGAAAACAGATCAGTCAAAGACCAACAGGAAAGGATGAATTTGCATAAGCATTTACTGAAGGAAAAAAAAAAAAATCCCAGCAATGTAAATCTAGACTGCTGTGGTCTTACTTCCCAAAATGCCCAGGGTAGGAACCGGAAAGCCAGCAAACCATTTCTCACGCTCTATAATTTGGAAGAGGAGAGAACTAGATTTCACAGTGTTTGGACACCTTTGCTCAACTATATTGTAAGCACATTTCTCTTCAAATTTCTGGGAAAACTAGTGTTCCTCTAAAATGAAAGATTTTGCCCAAACCTGGGCCAACAAAATGACTTGAAGAATTTATTCAAGGTTTTTTGTAGAAATAAGTATGACAATCATTGAAACACTCTAAATTAATTTTACCAGTGTTTGCTAATGGGATAAACCAACACAGACTATGCGGGTCAACTCCCTTGTGCAGGGCCACATCCTCAGACCGGATGAGAGAAAGGATGTCTGCAAGCTGGGAACACTCAGCTGTGTCTCTTCCCAAGACAGCTGTGAAGGCAAGGTGATTCAGTCAACCCAGCAGTCTTCATAATGGGGAGCCTGGTCAGAGTATGTACCACAGGGAAAGAAAGCTAAATCTGAATCCTGGAAGACCTTAGATAAATCGCTATGCTTTCTTACCTTTTGCTTTCACACGTGTGCCTCGAAGAAATTGACATATTTCACAGGCTATTGTAATAGTTACTGAAGTAAAGTATGTAAAGTGCTTATGCCTCAAACACACACACACATACAGACACAAACATTACATAATACATACACATACACACAAATATTAGGTTGAACAGTTTGAAATTGCCAGTATTGGCCATTTTGGATGTACACAAACAGCAATTTTATATGGCTTGACCTAATATGTATATTATAGGGTAGGTGACTCAGATGGTAAAGAATCTGCCTGCAATGCATGAGACACAGGTTTGATCTCTGGGTTGGGAAGATCTCCTGGAGAAGGGCATGGCAACCCACTCCAGTATTTTTGCCTGGAGAACTCCATGGACAGAGGAGCCTGGTGGGCTGCAGTCCACGGGGTCGCAAAGAGCCTGACACAACTGAGCGACTAACTCAGACACACAGTATGTATATAAACAGTTGTAAACAGTGGCAAAAACGCAAGAAGCACTGCCTCCTTAGGGTAAAGAAAGCACGTATCTATACTTAAAGACATGATGGAAGATTCCTGGCCCAACACAACATCCAATACACAGTACAATGGGAGAAGAGAAATAAAAAAGATAGTGTAGTAGATGCCTACGTCCCCAAAATATGTTTAAGAAAAAGCACCAAAAGAGAACCAAACTGGTAGCAGAGCCATCTTTGCATACAGAGGCTACGCTAACATTAACTCTTCAGGGGAAGCAGTTTGTGAGCTTAAAAAAGAATATGCCCAGCTTTCCAAAGCAAACTAAAAATTCACCTTGACATTGCCCTGATATTTATTTTTTATTTCCTTTATTTATTTATTTATTTCCTTAAAAGGTGTTGTCTAAGGCCAGGATGTGAGTCATGATGTTTTGCTCATTCACCTCTATTTGCTAGCACAATGGACTGGGCTGGCCCTGAGACAGCCTACAGCAGTTAACAATAGTTTGTTAGCTTTTCAGACTTGCCATGAGCAATGTCCTATCAATTTGCCACCCCCACATTCAGTCTCCTGGGATGACTTGCCACCCCCAGGTTTTGTCTCCTGATTAATGGTTCAGATCCTAACTTTCCAGCTACACAAACTTCCCACCCAGTGGCTGGATGGATTCCTGTGGCTTTGTCCATTGAGGAGACAGAGCGACCGCTAATAGGAACTGGGTTGGAAAGGTGAAGATTCAGGTCAGGAGTGCTTTATTAATTGCAGCCAGCAGGACTAAAATAAGGTCAGGAGATCAATTCAGTGTCTGTATTGAATTCTTACCCTTTCGACTTAAAAAGTGAAAAGCCCAAGACATAGGTATTGTGATGGGGGGAGTGAACTGTCAGCAAGGAGAATTTTAGAGCAGTTTATACCCCAATTTCCATTAGTTTCCTGAGTTTTCTGGAATTAGGAGTTCAGGGAAACCCTCCAGTAGTTTAGCAAACACAGAAATTTCATCAAGTTTCTTACCAGACAAACACAGACCCAATGCATTGCTCAATGTCTCTATGGCAAAAATTATATGCTGTGGTGTCTGTAAAAGAGGAAAAACCGTAAGTGGAGGGCACCTCACCCCACAGTAAAACAGTGCCAACTTCGGAGGGTAGCACCACAGTGGCTTCCAGTAACCTAAAGAAAAATATCATGTTAAACTGTTTCCCTAATGTGATGCTTTCTTCAAAACCGAAACAGTAAAACATTTGACTCAATAACAATACTCTAGAGTTTATAACAGGATCTTGATCAACCTTTACTTTTTGCTTGTTTTTAATCTCCTTTTACCTGGTTAGTTTATTGTTGGTGATTTTTATAGAGATAGAATCTGAGTGACAAACCCTCTTTAGTTTGACTTGGAATTTTTTTCTGTCCTACATCATTAGAAATCTGTCCCAGTAATTATATAGGACAGATTTATCCAAAGGCTAGTTAAGAGTGTTATGTGGAAATAGCATATGTCAAATATAAGTCAGTATTCATTTGGGGACGTTATTTTTGATCTGAAGAAAATTGGGTTTATATAGGACAAAGTTTATAGTAGTAAAGACATGATCAAGTTGAGAATTATGTAGTACAAGTGAGTGTACAGTTTGCTTTCAAGATGCTTCCTCAGTGATCACTGTAAAATACTTTAGTATGCATCAACAGGTGAAAAAAATAGCAGTAACACCTTAGGAAATCACCAGTCTAGGATAACTCTCAGATTTCTCCCAGCTAGGTGCTTAGGAACGCTCATGGCAAACAGGTCATGAGTCAGCAGTGTATGTTGTTAACAGCAAGCAGAAAGTGACTTGTCTGGTCTGTGCTCTGGCAAATTGATGTGGTGCAAGAGCTGTGGAGAGATCTTTTGTATCTTTCAGTCTTGAGTGGGTTAGCTCTTGATATTCCGAATCTGCATTTTGACTCTAGCCTCAGGTTTCTTCTGTGAGACATGCTTCTTTTTTTTTCTTTTCAAATTCTTTTTCTTAGTTGACCAACAATTCAGGATAGTGGTTAAGAGCATGGGCTTTAGCACCAGAAAGAACTAGGTTTAAATTCTTCACCTACCGTATATTGGCTTTAAGAAGTGTGACTTTCCTGAATTTGTTCCTTACCTGGAAGAAAGGAATAATAATAATTCTAAAATGAGGCATGTATTATTACATAAATGAAATAAGATTATTTAGCCTAGTTACTAAACAAACATTAGGTGTTATCATTTTTCTCATTTAGCTTCTTTATCATTGTGCATAATGCCTCAGAGTTGTATGGGAACAAACTAGTCAACATAAATTGTCCTTAACACGACAGTTACTAACTTAAGGAATATTCTTTGGGGAATCCTTAACTTGGACTGCTACCTCACCCTCTTTGCTCATTCTGCACTATCTTTCACATTCTAACAGGATTCGCCAACCCTAGGAAGACTGGGAAGCCGCCTCAGAATCTTACGGGAGTTAATGCTCTTCTCAGTGCGTACCACGCTGACAGCTTCCAGTCCAGAAGTGACTCCTCACACATCCGTCGCCACAGTTTATGTGGACCACAACACCATCATGCCCACCGCATTTAACCAGGACCCTTGAAACCAAAGGCAGCCGTTCATAAGCTTGCCAGAAAACTCTCTGCCCGAGGAGAAACTCTATGTGGGAGAGGGTCTGAGAAATCAGTCTGACTTCTCTCAGAGTGTATCGGAGAGAGAGGGGAGAGGCCGCGAAGTCTGCAGCCGGGAAGGTAACAAGCGGACGCTGTGAGAACAGAATCAGAAGCTCTGGAAACAGGAGGGTGGCAGAGGCAGGGCTAGTGCCGTCAGCGGAGAGGAGAGCAGGAGCAGAGCCAGCGAGCGGAGGAGAGGCTCGGGCGGCAGGCCCTGAGTGAGCGAGCGGAGGAGAGGCTCGGGCGGCAGGCCCTGAGTGAGCGAGCGGAGGAGAGGCTCGGGCGGCCCGCCCTGAGTGAGCGAGCGGAGGAGAGGCTCGGGCGGCCCGCCCTGAGTGAGCGAGCGGGAGGAGAGGCTCGGGCGGCAGGCCCTGAGTGAGCGAGCGGAGGAGAGGCTCGGGCGGCCCGCCCTGAGTGAGGGCCGACGCTGGCGGGGCGGCGGCGGAGCTGCTGCCGGACAGCTGGACCGCCGCTGAACTGGGAGAGCGGTGGGGTCTCCACAAGGCCTGCTAGGTGACTGTGATATACTGAAGGTGACAGCCGTCCGTCAGTCCCTTCAACTATTCTCAGAGGTGACCACTTGGTGATCAAGTTCTGATTTCTTTCCATTTCTTCCTTTCTGTTGAGCTAGCAGATAACCTGTCAACACTGCAGGCTTCTGTATCCAGGCATCCCGGGAGCAGGCGTTTCACACCTTTGGTCACCTTGCAGGTTGGCCTTGATTTCGAAAGGCCATGCACCATGTGCTCAAAAGTAAAGACTGGTGATGTGAAAACTCAAGGAAACTTCCGTGAATGCATTAAAACAATAAAAAACACGATTTATCTACAGAAACCAGCTTATTTATCTCCGTACGTCTGCCTCATACGCCCTCTCCTAAAAGGCCCCTTGCCCTTTTCTCTACCAGTCCAAGCCCCTCACCAGAGCCCTGCAGGACCTAGTGAGAATTCAAAGCCTCCAAGAAGTGCTTTCCAGTTGACAGACTTCTACCGGATCTGCCCTAGCTCTTGAGCATTTCTGCTGTGTCTTGTTAGAGCAATAAGGGCTTCCCCAGGGGCTCAGCCAGAAAGAATCCACTTGCAATGCAGGAGCTGCAGGAGACACGGATTCAATCCCTGGGTCAGAAAGATCCCTTGGAGAAGAGAATGGCAACCCACTCCAGTACTCTCGCCTGGAGAATCCCATGGACAGAGGAGCCTGGTGGGCTCCAGTCCACGGCGTCAACCCAAGAGTTGGACATGGCTGACTGTGCACACATATACATTAGTATTGTGTGTTATCTGAAATATGAGTTTTGCAGTTGTTTACTTTATTTTGAAAATAATTTGCTCTTCTGAAAGATCTTTCTTCCTTAAATGATTTATGAGAAAATGAAAATCATTTATCTGTTATCTACAGTTCTCCCTCTGTCTCTTCCTCCCCCTCAGTTATGGAAAATCCAGTGGTGATTCATACATACAAAATCAATTTCAGTTTTTGCTAAAGGTATGCAGCATCCACTTCCCTGCCCCAAGGGCACGGCTCGCAACACTTCATATCATTTATACTTTGATCCGATGTAAGCCACAACTGTTGTCTGGAGTTGAAGCCAGACATATGACTCACAGTATTTAGTGACTCTTGGTACCTTAAAGTCTTATTAACTTACAAGAGGTTGTAAACAGCTTATTTAAACTGTATGTATGAATGTCAATAGTATAATAATAATATTTAGATCACTAACATTCTAAGTGAATAAGTCTACTTACAATTTTTTAATACACTGTCTAGGTTGGTCATAACTTTCCTTTCAAGTAGTAAGTGTCTTTTAATTTCATGGCTGCAGTCACCATCTGCAGTGATTTTGGAGCCCAAAAGAATAAAGTCTGCTGCTGTTTCCCCATCTATTTGCCATGAAGTGATGGGACTGGATGCCATGATCTTAGTTTTCTGAATGTTGAGCTTTAAGTCAACTTTTATAAAGCTGAGTGCTGAAGAATTGATACTTTTGAACTGTGGTGTTGGAGAAGACTCTTGAGAATCCCCTGGACTACAAGGAGATCCAACCAGTCCATCCTAAGGGAAATCAGTCCTGGGTATTCATTGGAAGGACTGATGTTGAAGCTGAAACTCCAATACTTTGGCCACCTGATGCAAAGAGCTGAATCATTTGAAAAGACCCTGATGCTGGGAAAGATTGAAAGCAGGAAGAGAAGGGGATGACAGAGGATGAGATGGTTGGATGGCATCACTGACTCAATGGACATGAGTTTGAGTAAACTCTGGGAGTTGGTGATGGACAGTTGGTGTGCTGCAGTCCATAGGGTCACAAAAAGTCGGACATGACTGACTGAACTGAACTGACTTACAATTTAAACTGAATTTGGCCATAGGTGACTTTTCTGTTTAATTTTATCCATCAATCAAGAGATTTTTGAGCACTAAATTAATAAATAACAATAATTAATAAATATTTCTAGACAGCATGCAGACCACAGAAAAACTGTCAAGAATTATGAGGAAGATAGGTTCACAAAGAGTTATCTTCAGACAACTTAAAAAAATCTCTAAAGCACCTCCTGATTAATTATATCCTGATCAGGCTGTTGCTTATATCATGTTTTGTTCTATTTGTTTTCCTGAAACTCAAACACGTGTTTATTAAAAAGCAGCTGCATTTCTATTTGCAGAGCAAAGAGCAGATAAATACACTTTATAACTGGTAATCTGGGTTAGGCTGGTCTGGGAGGGAAAAGTAGTTATAAAGCTCAACTAGGTCATCATCATCCACCTTCCTGTATCTCTACTGCTTTGACATCCTTTGCCTAAAAATCATCTCTAGATCATGGCAGTTTAATACAGACTGGAGCTCTTCACAAGAAACTAGTGCTTCCGTGTTAATTTGGACAGAAGAATAGTTGTTAGGTCAAAATATGATTAAAGAATTATATCCAATAATCTATGCATTCCTTTCCACTGAGAGATACCTGTATGAGGATGTATTCAAGAGCAGGGTTTTCTTGCTTTGTTTGGAGACAGAGCAAAAGGTCTTGGGTGATCTTAAAGGATTGTTCCTTCAGATTTTGTTGGTTCCTCTTTTCTCCCACATGAATAGTTACTGCTGCAGACAAAATGCCTATATGTCAACTCTTACTCTGTTACAATTATATGAAAGAAATCAAAGTTACAAAGCTCTAAAAGAACCCAAAGAATGGGTGAGTTCATTAGCACCTGAGAGATTTCAACAAATTTATAAAATTAACAAAATGATAATACCCGTGTTTCATCAGTTGTTTCACAAAATTCTGTGTTTTTTAAAAATTCTATTTGGACAGCACCTTTTTAAATTAATTAATCTGGCCCACCACGTGGTACACAGGATCTTAGTTCCTCAACCATTGCTTTTGTCCCGGCAATGAAGGGTGGAGTCTTAGCCCCTTGACTGCCAGGGAAGTCCCTAAAATTCTAGGGTTAATACTCATATTTTATTTTTAAAAACACATTAGTAATTTTAAAAATTTGAAAAATCACTGAAATTAAGTTGTTAATACACTTAAAATTTATAAGCATATTCTTGGACGTAAAATTTATTATTGTTGTTTAGTCTCTCAGTCGTGTCCGACTCTTTGCCACCCCATGGACTGCAGCACGCCAGGCTTCCCTGTCCATCACCATCACCCGGAGTTTGCTCAAACTCATGTCCCTTGAGTCGGTGATGCCATCCAATCATCTTGTCCTCTGTCGCTCCCTTCTCCTCCTGCCTTCAATCTTTCCCAGCATCAGGGTCTTTTCTAATGAGTTGGCTCTTCTCATCAGGTGGCCAAAATATTGGAGCTTCAGCTGCAGCATTAGTCCTTGCAATGAATATTCAGGATTGATTTCCTTTAGGATTTCCTTTAGGATAAGATTTATTAGCACTTGTCAAATAATACATATTGACATTCTAAAATAAGTTATAAAAATAAATTGCTGAAATAAAAAACATTATTTTCATAGTCTTCAGTTTCAGCATTTGTAAATGAAGTCTTCCTCTACGTGAATTGATTTCAATATTTTAATCTTCATACCTGAAATTTTGGGGAAAGCCTCCACTTTGCTGTCATAACTCAAGAATTTGTCTCCATTAATTGTTCAATGTCAGGCATGAGCAATAATAAAGTACTGGATTTTTCAAACAATTTATACTTTTACATTTGCTATTTTATTTTCTGGGCTCTCTGTTTTGATATTGTCACTCTTACTGTTTTCTAATGTGTTTCCTTGAATTGGAGAGAAAAAGGTAGAAATTCACTGGTGCCCTGTGCAGTTCAAGAAAGCGTGTGCTGCATAGGAACGGTACTATTGCTGAGGACCACAGAACATGGCGAAAAATGGATGCATTTACCTGGATCTCACCTGCAAGCCATTTTTGACCTCCACTGGTTTCTGGGAACCACCTCTGATTTAGGGCCTAAATTTAGGGGGTAAGTCATCTTATTTTTTGAGATTGTGACCTATCTTTATTCCCATCAACTGACTAAATTCTGTAAGATAATGAAAAATGGTGGAACAAATTGGTTCATTTAATCTGGATATGGCAGAATACCCTGGGAGCAAATGAAATATTAGGATAAATGCCTCTTATGCAATGTGCTTGCCTCCTCAAGCTGAAAGCACTCTAAAGTAACCCAAAAACTGGCGGGTGTAGGACTTTCCAAGATGTGTAAATTGTTTATCATTGGAGAAAGAGTAGATCAAATTCTGTATTTAACCTCTTGTTTGATGAGTTTCATCAGCTTGAATATTTGTACAAGGAAGAATCAAGATCCACTTAATCATTTGTATTTGTCAGTGTTTTGGAAATTTTGAAAAAAATTTTTGGTATTGGAAAAGTTGACACATATCCTCAATGATGCTTTACAAGAAAATGGCTCATTTCCTAACATCTGGCTTCTATTAATCCTGTTTAGTGTTGGACTTGGTTAAAATGGTCCTGGCAGCAAGGTGGTTAGATGAGTTCCCAAAATGAGACAAACTAGCCTTGAGTGTGCTTGGGTTATGTATGATCTGTAGGGAAAATTCTTCCCATCCCTGTAGTCCTGTCTAGTGTTAGTATCTTTGGATCTAGGTGTCTGGGACAGGCTCACTCAGATTCTTGGCCACTCTCTAGTGAATAAGAGTCAAAGCAAAAGGACAGTGCTTGGCTCTGCCTTGTTTCAGAATAACTGTCATCTTCTTTCTAACCCACTTCCCATCCTTCCCACCTTTGCGCCTTCCTTCTTTTTCTATTTTCTTGCATTTTCCCCCTCCTGCCCTTCCTCCCTCCCTCCATTTCAGCCCTCCCTTTCTCACTCCTTCCTTCTCTCCCTTCCTCTTCTCTCCCTTCCTCCTTACCTTCCTTCCTATGTCAGAGGGCAAATTACAAGATCCCTTTTGCTCAGCCAATTTTAGAGATAAAAGCCTCAAAAAAAAAAAAAAAGGAAAACCTACATTCTACATTTAAGGTCATTAAGCAAAGAATGAAGCCTTTACTTCTATCCATAAACTTTTACCTTGGACCAAAGATTGTGCTATACCTGCTCTGTCACTGAACAGACAGCAGTGCAAAAAATAGTGATAAATGAATCGTACTCCAAGATTTTGATCCTGTAAAAGATCAATGGTAGTGCGGTACAACAAATCATTTTTCTGCAAATTTAGAGAGATCAAAAGTAACAAATGTTGAAACTATATTATTAGGCAGAACTGATTCTTTCTCAAGTGAGATTGCAAATTACAACTCAAGTAAAGAAAAGGATTAAGACATAATTTCGGCATGACATCTGTAGACACTCACCTTGAGCTTGTCTTTATTTGCATCCCTTCATCTGTTTATCCATACAACACATTTTAACTGAGTAACAAGTGTGGGTTGAATCTCTAGGGTTATAAAAATGAGTAAGAAGCATTTTTGCACTCAGTCTCTAGGACATCAGAAAGATATTTCTCCACTAGTGAATGCCTTTTAAAGTAAAATTTCATTGATTTAAAAGCTGCTAGTATAGTTAAATAGTTTGTATAGTATACATAAGTCTCATTTAGCAATATGTTGGAGGAAAAAAAGCACCTTAACATTTCCTGGGCTAATGTTTAGTTTTTCTTGGAAGGCAAGTTAGAGTGCAGCAGCTATTTTTCCCCCAAGAATCTATGAATTTAGTGGTTCTTTAATACTTAAAAAAAATGTTTTGTCTCCAAATTTTGGGACCACCAATTCAATCATTTAGTATATAATTTATTGATACTAGCATAGGCTGAATGTTAATTTATTAGTTGCATTGAATTACCTCTTGTCTTGTACTTCAATTGAATTTTAAAAAATCAGATATTTTATATTAAGTAGAATTTTGCACCCTTATTCAAAACGACTAATGTCTTATAGGAATTTTAAAATAATAGATAATTATAGTGCAGTTGAGTTTTTTTTAAACTCAGGGTACTTGTAAACACATCCAAGTTGAGGCTGCCTCTAAACAAATTTCAATATGCCATAGTGTACCTTATAGACCTCTGATTCTATAAGGAAATAAGAATCATGAAAAGGCTAGATTTAAAAAGTACAATAGTCTTTAAAAGGTCACATTTCAATGCCTGTGTGTGTTAATCAGGATAGCAAATTATATTCCAACTCTTTCCCCTGAAACTGTGGACCATGCTCTCCAAGCAGTATTCGAGGTTCAGAGTGATAAGACCCAACTCAGTTTCACTAGAGTTTTCTGGGACACTCCTTACACCCGGTCTTCTTCAAAAGCAGAGGCAATGGTGATGGAAAGATTGTCTTTATTGAGGAAGTCTTGTGTTTTAAAGCACTCTACCAGAAGTCAGGGCTTCCCTGATAGCTCAGTTGGTAAAGAATCTGCCTACAATGCAGGAGACCTGGGTTCAACCCATGGGTTGGGAAGATAGATCCCCTGGAGAAGGGAACAGCTACCCACTCCAGTGTTCTGGCCTGGAGAATTCCATGGACCATATAGTTCATGGGGTCACAAAGAGTCGGACACGACTGAGCGACTTTGACTTTGACTTTCACCAGAAGTCATAGGTTTTGTTCTTGTCTTGACGATTTCCCCACAATTATTTTCTGAGTTATTTCCCATTTGGAGTATGGAGATTTCTTCCCCCACTTGATGGGTGCTTTGGACAATTGGCTTATGCTTTTTCTCCTAGTAAGGGTCTGGGAGACAGTTTTCACTTCGTTGATGATAAACTCTGGACAAATGATTCCAAAGGTAAGGGTGAACATCCTCCAGTTAGAATTCATGTAACTGTTCATTAAACTTGTGTAATCATTGACCTCAGAGAGTGGTGAAATTACAGGAAGCTCCCATTTCGGAGGAAATTGCTTTGTCCATTAAATGTAAATAAGATGTCAAAACATTGAGTTTTCCATCTCCTATCCCCAACAGCAATTAAGGCAATAAAACAGAATCAACCAAAATGCTTTTTGAGGTCTTGGAGGGTTAAGCTGACTACAGGGATTATGTGGTAACTCTACAAAGTTTGACTTTAACCCAGGATTTTCTCCCCTATGTTTGAAGAAAGTGTAACAGAGTTTACTAATTGCCGATCATTAAACTTCAGTCAATTCAGTCATTCAGTCATGTCTGACTCTTTGCGACCCAGTCATGTCTGACTCTTTGCGACCCCATGGACTGCAGCATGCCAGGCCTCCCTGTCCATCACCAACTCCCGGAGTTTCCCCAAACTCATGTCCATTGAGTCAGTGTTGCCATCCAACCATCTCATCCTCTGTCGTCCCCTTCTCCTCCTGCCTTCAATCTTTCCCAGCATCAGGGTCTTTTCAAACAAGTCAGTTCTTCAAATCAGATGGCCAAAGTATTGGAGTTTCAGCTTCAACATCAGTCCTTCCAATGAATATTCAGGACTGATTTCCTTTAGGATTGGCTGGTTTGATCTTGCAGTCCAGGGGACTCTCAAGAGTCTTCTCCAACACCACAGTTCAAAAGCCTCGACTCTGCTGACTCGACTTTCTTAATAGTCCAACTCTCACATCCATACAAGACTACTGGAAAAACCATAGCTTTGACTAGATGGACCTTTGTTGGCAAAGTGATGTCTCTGCTTTTTAATATGCTGTCTAGGTTGGTCATAACTTGTCTTCCAAGGAGTAAGTGTCTTTTAATGTCATGGCTTCAGTCACCATCTGCAGTGATTTTGGAGCCCCCCAAAGTAAAGTCTCTCACTGTTTCCACTGTTTCCCCATCTATTTGCCATGAAGTGATGGAACCAGACGCCATGATCTTAGTTTTCTGAATGTTGAGTTTTAAGCCAACTTTTTGGGTGGTGGAACTAGTTTACAGTGATTTGCAAATAAAACAATAAAACATAATATATTTAAATATAAAACAATGGTCTTTGTTTCATGCTTTGCTGATTTATATTTTATTCCTATTCTTCACTGACATTTTGGCTAAAAATCATATTAAGAGGTAGACGACACAGGTATTAAGGGCTTCCCCAGTGACTCAGATGGTAAAGGATCTGCCTGTAATGCATGAGACATGGCTTTGATCCCTGAGTTGACAAGATCCCCTGGAAACGGGAATAGCAACCCACTCCAGTATTCTTTCCTGGAGAATTCCATGGATAGAGAGGCTGGCAGGCTATAGTTCATAGGGTTGCAAAGAGTTGGACAAGACTGAGTGACTAACACTTTCAATTTCAATACAGGCATTAAATATTGATCTACAATTTTTCTTCTTTTTTATTAGAAAAGCAACATGTCATTCTGTCCTTAACTGGCATGGAAAATGTATCCTTCATAATAAACAAATGAGCATTAGAAAAGCTTGCTATTAAACCTTCTCTAACTTGGGCAAATGTGGAATTAGGAGAATGTGTGTTTATATCAACTACATACTAATAGCCATGTTTGCCAAGTACTTTCTGCCAGAAAGCTTGCCAGAATCAACAAGAATTAGTGTAATTGACATGCATCTCGTTTTTATGCGAATGTTGCTAAATGCTTTAGAACAACCTTAGGCTTCAAATTTGAATCTCCCTCATGTGTCCATTATTGCTTGCAGCTCAGGAACTGTTTTCATAGTGACAAAATAAACTCCAGATAAACTCCATTATCATTAATTCAGATTTTAATCTTTGTAGCTACTGTACGTTAAGCACTTATTTTTTGGGTGGGCTTCCCTGGTGGCTCAGATGGTAAAGAATTTGCCTGCAATGCAGCAGACCTGGGTTCAAACCCTGGGTCAGGAGGATTTCCTGGAGAAGGGAATGGCAACCCTCTCCAGTATTCTTGCCTAGAGAATCCCATGAACAGAGGAGCCTGGTGGACTACAGTCCATGGAGTCACAAAGAGTCAGACATGACTGAGTAACTAACACTTCCACTTTCTTTACGTGCTGGGCACTTTGAATATTAACAACATTAACAACAATCTCTAATGCAGTGATTGAATTCCTATAATGTGCTGTGTATTTTACATTGAAATTCTCTCACTAATCCTGTAAGAATGATTTCAGTATCCTAACTTCACAGATGAGGAGATGGACTTTTTTTTTTTTTTTCATTTATTTTTACTAGCTGGAGGCTAATTACTTTAGAGATTTTTTTGTCATACACTGACATGAATTAGCCATGGATTTACATGTATTCCCCATCCCGATCCCCCGTCCCACCTCCCTCTCCACCTGATCCCTCTGGGTCTTCCCAGTGCACCAGCCCTGAGCACTTGTCTCATGCACCCAACCTGGGCTGGTGATCTGTTTCACCATAGATAATATACATGTTTTGATGCTGTTCTCTTGAGACATCCCACCCTCGCCTTCTCCCACAGAGTCCAAATGTCTGTTCTGTACATCTCTGTCTCTTTTTTCTGTTTTGCATATAGGGTTATCATTACCATCTTTCTAAATTCCATATATATGCATTAGTATACTGTATTGGTCTTTATCTTTCTGGCTTACTTCACCCTGTATGATGGGCTCCAGTTTCATCCATCTCATTAGAACTGATTCAAATGAATTCTTTTTAATGGCTAAGTAATATTCCATGGTGTATATGTACCACAGCTTCCTTATCCACTCGTCTGCTGATGGGCATCTAGGTTGCTTCCATGTCCTGGCTATTATAAACAGTGCTGTGATGAACATTGGGATGCACGTGTCTCTTTCAGATCTGGTTTCCTTGGTGTGTATGCCCAGAAGTGGTATTGCTGGGTCATATGGCAGTTCTATTTCCAGTTTTTTAAGAAATCTCCACACTGGTTTCCATAGTGGCTGTACTAGTTTGCATTCCCACCAACAGTATAAGAGGGTTCCCTTTTCTCCACACCCTCTCCAGCATTTATTGCTTGTAGACTTTTGGATAGCAGCCATCCTGACTGGCGTGTAATGGTACCTCATTGTGGTTTTGATTTGCATTTCTCTGATAATGAGTGATGTTGAGCATCTTTTCATGTGTTTGTTAGCCATCTGTATGTCTTCTTTGGAGAAATGTCTGTTGAGTTCTTTGGCCCATTTTTTGATTGGGTCATTTATTTTTCTGGGGTTGAGCTGCAGGAGTTGCTTGTATATTTTTGAGATTAATCCTTAGTCTGTTGCTTTGTTTGCTATTATTTTCTCCCAATCTGAGGGCTGTCTTTTCACCTTGCTTATAGTTTCCTTTGGTGTGCAAAAGCTTTTAAGTTTCATTAGGTCCCATTTGTTTATTTTTGCTTTTGTTTCTAATATTCTGGGATGTGGGTCATAGAGGATCCTGCTGTGATATATGTCGGAGTGTTTTGCCTATGTTCTCCTCTAGGAGTTTGATAGTTTCTGGCCTTACATTTAGATCTTTAATCCATTTTGAGTTTATTTTTGTGTATGGTGTTAGAAAGTATTCTAGTTTCATTCTTTTACAGGTGGTTGACCAGTTTCCCCAGCACCACTTGTTAAAGAGGTTGTCTTTTTTCCATTGTATATCCTTGCCTCCTTTGTTGAAGATAAGGTGACCATAGGTTCGTGGACTTATCTCTGGGCTTTCTATTCTGTTCCATTGATCTATATTTCTGTCTGTGCCAGTACCATACTGTCTTGATGACTGTGGCTTTGTAGTAGAGTCTGAAGTCAGGCAGGTTGATTCCTCCAGTTCCATGCTTCTTTCTCAAGATTACTTTGGCTATTCGAGGTTTTTTGTATTTCCATACAAATTGTGAAATTATTTGTTCTAGTTCTGTGAAAAATGCCGTGGGTATCTTGATAGGGATTCGCAGAGGAGATGGACTTTGTTCTGTCCTATTTCAGGTCCGTATCCACTACCAGCACAGGATTTGCTATTTCTCTTATTTATTCCAAATTATTATTGATATAATTATATAGCCGTGTGGTGCCCACATATTCTTTTTCAAGGAAAGTAAAGTGGCCGTAGATTTCTCTTATTTATTAATGCCTGACAAGCAAGGAGTCAGGGGCACAGCAGAATCAACTATAGAACCTCAGTGACTCCCAGCTGTCCCTCTGGGCACTGGCTGTGTCAGGGTCATTGGCCCCAAACAGCTGATAGAGGTATCTCGGCAGATTTTGGATTTTATTCTTCTTCACTAAATATGCAACAAGGAAGGGACGTAATTAATAAAGCTCAAAAAAATTCATCTCACAAATCCTTTACAAGAACTGATTTTGTGTGATTCTACCTATGTCATCAATGCTGTGTGTCTTTATTAACCTCTTTCCTGTTTTTGCACGTGATTTGGCCACACCTTGGGCCCCCATCACTCCAGTAATCCCAAGGCTCTGATATACACCCACTTGAGCCAGAGAAAGATCTTCTCCAAGGATGCTGGCAAAGGGCATCAAGGCTCTGTTATTTGCTGAAGTTTGATTTTCTTCGCATTCAAGAAGTATTCCTTCACCTTGGTAACCTCCTAAAATAGCTTTTCCCAAACTGTTTACTCTGGAACTGTAATGCTGTAAGAAGCAACTGAAAAGAATGTTCCAAGATCAAATATCTGAGGGAATCACTCCAACCTTGAATTTGTCTAGTTATGAAACCAGTTCACAGTTGCTTAACCCACTCTCTCATAAGTTTATTTGACCATGGACATTTGTCTCTTTTCCTCATTCCTTCCTTTAATAGCTTTCTTCCTTCTTACCATTAATATTAGTGGAACACCTCTGATATCTTGTGTAGTGGGGTTTCACAGCACCTCCTTTGAAAAATGCAGTCCTAAGACACATAATAGTGAGGAGTGTTTTTTTTCCATGAGTTTGTGGAAGTCCAGATCTGAGAGAATCAAGATTATCAGGTTGGTCTCCATTTATTTTTCATCCAAACTTTTAATCTTATTTCAAAAGGCATATTTTACAATAATTTTTCAGTGTATCTCTAGTTTAGGATTCTCCAGATCTTTTGCCCATCTCAGAAGAGAAGTTCATAATTTTATGTTACGCTTTAGCAAATGCATAGCTGGTGCAGACTACAGAATTTTATAAAATCTATCCTGTTAAAAGTCATATAATTTATGGATTTGGATATGGAATTTCATTCCAAATTTTTTTGTGAGAAAAGAAATGTCTGAGAGTTCCTTGGTGGCATAGTGGTTATTATTCTGGGCTTTCACTGCCATGGCCTAGGTTCAAATCCTGGTTGGGGAACTCAGATCCTGCAAGCCTAGTGGCATGGCCAAAAAAAAGGTAATTTTTATTAATGGTGGGCTCTTTACTAATTGGACTTCTCAGGTGACACAGTGGTAAAGAACCCACCTGCCAATGCAGAAGATGCAAGAGATGTGGGTTTGATCCCTGGATCGGGAAGGTCCCCTGGAGTACAAAATGGCAACCCCACCCCAGTACTCTTGCCTGGAAAATTCTATGGACAGAGGAGCCTGGTAAGCTATAGCCCATGGGGTCGTGAAGAGCTGGACATGACTGAGCACCTTAGCATGCACATATGCATGCAGATTTTTATTAATTGAAATATATAATCTAATTAATATAAAACAACATATCAGTTCAGTTCAGTTCAGCCACCCAGTCATGTGCAACTCCTTGCAGTCCCATGGACTGTAGCACACCATGCTTCCCTGTCCATCTCCAATTCCTGGAGCTTGCTCAAACTCATGTCCATTGAGTCAGTGGTGATATCCAACCATCTCATCCTCTGTTGTCCCCTTCTCCTCCTGTCTTCAATTCTTCCCAGCATCAGGGTCTTTTCCAGGAAGTCAGTTCTTCGTATCAGGTGGCCAAATATTGGAGCTTCAGCTTCAGCATCAGTCCTTCCAATGAATATTCAGGGCTGATATCCTTTAGGATGGACTGGTTGGATCTCCTTGCTGTCCAGGGGACTTCAAGAGTCTCCTCCAACACCACAGTTCAAAAGCATCAATTCTTTGGTGCTCAGTTTTCTTTATGGTCCAACTCTCACATCATAGATAACTACTGGGAAAAGCATAGCTTTGACTAGACAGATCTTATTGGCAAAGTAATGTCTCTGCTTTTTAATATGCTGTCTAAGTTTGTCATAGCTTTTCTTCCAAAGAACAAGTGTATAATCTAATTTAAAGACTATTATTGGAGTATAGCTGATTTGCAATACTGTGTTAGTTTCAAGTGTACAGCAAAATGAATCAGTTATGCATATACATATATCCACTCTTTTTTAAAGATTCTTTTCCGTATAGACCATTACAGGGTTCTGAGTTGAGTTCCCTGTGCTGTACGGCAGGTTATTATTGGTTAATCTATTTTAAATATAGTAGTGTGTATAGGTCAGTCCCAATCTCTCAGCTTATCCTCACCCAATCCCCTTGGAATCATAAATTTGTTTTCTACATCCCTGCCTCTACTCTTGTTTTGTAAGTAAGTTCATTTGTACTCTTTTTTTTTTAATTTTTAGATTTAGCATATAAGCAATATCATATGACATTTGTTTTTCTATGTCTAACTTAGCTTCACTCAGTATGACAATCTCTGGGTCTACCCACGTTACTGAAAATAACATCATTTTGTTCTTTTTTTATTGCCGATCTGTATTCCATTGTATGTACATACCACATCTTCTTTGTCCATTCTTCGGCTGATGGACATTTAGGGTGCGTCCGTGCTCTGGCTGTTGTAAATAGTGCTGCAATATTGGGGTGCATGTGTCTCTTTGAATTATGGTTTTCTCAGGATTTATGCCCAGTAATGGGATTGCTGGGTCAGATGGTAGTTCAATTTTAAGTTTTTTAAGGAACCTCCATATTGTTCTCCATAGTGGCTGTATCTATTTACATCCCCGATAGTAGTGCAAGAGGATTCCCTTTTCTCCATACTCTCTCCAGTATTTGTTGTTTGTAGATTTTTTGATAATGGACATTCTTACTGGTGTGAGATGATATTTCGTTGTAGTTTTGATTTGCATTCATCTAATTGTTAGTAATGTTGAACATCTTTTCATGTGCTTTTTGGTCATCTGTATGTCTTCTTTGGAGAAATATCCACTTAGATATTTCACATATTTTTTATTGGGTTATTTGTTTTTTGTTATGTGTATATGTGTGTGTGTATATGTATATACACACACACACACACACACACACATTGAGCTGCATGAACTTTTTGTAACATATAATCTAATTAGGACATGGCATCAGTCTTTGGCCAGATCTAGGAGTAAATGTTCCTTACCTATAGGTCTTGGGGACAGGGTAAGATAATTATTACATTTGTTGTCAAAATAAAACTTTTATTTCATTTCATTTTCTCACTCTGTGAAATTTGAAAACAGAGAGCTGTCATCATTGTATCTGAAAATAAATATGTAATTAATACACGAAGATATACATTAAACTACACAAGAAGGAACAGTAAGTCAGGGCTGAAAATGTATTATAGTTTTCTCATTTTAATCCTTGTGCTGTCAGTTGTATCAGCTAGGACCCAATCAGGAACCAGATTGGGTATTTGGGTATTTAATACCTCTGGGTTTTAAAACAGGATCAGAAGATAAACAGAAGCATAGAACAACCCACACATTCAGTTCAGTTCAGTCACTCAGTTGTGTCTGACTCTTTGTGACCCCATGAACTGCAGCACACCAGGCCTCCCTGTCTATCACCAACTCTTGGAGTTTACCCAAACCCATGTCCATTGAGTCTATGATGCCATCAACCATCTCATCCTCTGTCGGCCCCTTCTCCTCCCGCCCTCAAGCTTTCCCAGCATCAAGGTCCTTTTGAATGAGTCAGCTCTTTACATCAGGTGGCCACAATATTGGAGTTTCAGCTTCAGCATCAGTCCTTCCAATGAACACCCAAGACTGATCTCCTTTAGGATGGACTGGTTGGATCTCCTTGCAGTCCAAGGGACTCTCAAGAGTCTTCTCCAACACCACACTTCAAAAGCATCAATTCTTCAGTGCTCAGTTTTCTTTATAGTCCAACTCTCACATCCATACATGACTACTGGAAAAACCATAGCAGTGACTAGACGGACGTTTGTCGGCAAAGTAATGTCTCTGCTTTTTAGTATGCTGTCTAGGTTTGTCATAACTTTCCTTCCAAGGAGTAAGTATCTTTTAATTTCATGGCTGCAATCACCACCTGCAGTGATCTCGGAGCCCAAAAAAGTAAAGTCTGACACTGTTTCCACTGTTTCCCCATCTATTTGCCATGAAGTGATGGAACTGGATGCCATGATCTTAGTTTCTGAATGTTGAGCTTTAAGCCAACTTCTTCACTTTCACTCTTTCACTATCATCAGGAGGCTCTTTAGTTCTTCTTCACTTTCTGCCACAAGTTGGTGTCATCTGCATATCTGAGGTTATTGATATTTCTCCCAGCAATCTTGATTCTAGCTTTTGCTTCCTCAAGCCCAGCGTTTCTCATGATGTACTCTGCATATAAGTTAAATAAGCAGGGTGACAATATATAGCCTTGACGTACTCCTTTTCCTATTTGGAACCAGTCTGCTTTTCCATGTCCAGTTCTAACTGTTGCTTCCTGACCTGCATACAGGTTTCTCAAGAGGCAGGTCAGGTGGTCTGGTATTCCCATCCCTTTCAGAATTTTCCACAGTTTATTGTGATCCACACAGTCAAAGGCTTTGCCATAGTCAATAAAGCAGAAATAGATGTTTTTCTGGGACTCTCTTGCTTTTTCGATGATCTAGCAGATGTTGGCAATTTGATCTCTGGTTCCTCTGCCTTTTCTAAAACCAGCTTGAACATCTGGAAGTTCACAGTTCACGTGTTGCTGAAGCCTGGCTTGGAGAATTTTGAGGATTACTTTATAGTGTGTGAGATGAGTGCAATTGTGTGGTAGTTTGAGCATTCTTTGGCATTGCCTTTCTTTGGGACTGGAATGAAAACTGACCTTTTCCAGTCCTGTGGCCACTGCTGAGTTTTCCAAATTTGCTGGCATATTGAGTGTAGCACTTTCACAGCATCATCTTTTAGGATTTGAAACAGCTCAGCTGGAATTCCATCACCTCCACTAGCTTTGTTCGTAGTGATGCTGCCTAAGGCCCACTTGACTTCACATTCCAGGATGTCTGGCTCTAGGTGAGTGATCACACCATCGTGGTTATCTGGGTCATAAAGATCTTATTTGTACAGTTCTTCTGTGTATTCTTGCCACCTCTTCTTAATATCTTCTGCTTCTGTTAGGTCCATACCATTTCTGTCCTTTATTGTGCCCATCTTTCCATGAAATGTTCCCTTGGTATCTCTAATTTTCTTGAAGAGATCTCTAGTCTTTCCTATTCTATTGTTTTCCTCTATTTCTTTGCAGTGATCTCTGAGGAAAGCTTTCCTTGCTATTCTTTGGAACTCTGCACTCAAATGGGAATATCTTTCCTTTTCTCCTTTGCTTTTTGCTTCTCTTTTCACAGCTATTTGTAAGGCCTCCTCAGACAGCCATTTTGCTTTTTTGCATTTCTTTTACATGGGGATGGTCTTGATCCCTGTCTCCTGTACAATGTCACGAACCTCTGTTCGTAGTTCATCAGGCACTCTGTCTATCAGATCTAGTCCCTTAAATCTATTTCTCACTTCCACTGTATAATCATAAGGGATTTGATTTAGGTCTAGTGGTTTTCTCCCCTTTCTTCAATTTAAGTCTGAATTTGGCAATAAGGAGTTCATGATCTGAGCCACAGTCAGCTCCCGGTCTTGTTTTTGCTGATTGTATAGAGCTTCTCCATCTTTGGCTGCAAGAATATAATCAATCTGATTTCGCTGTTGACCATCTGGTGATGTCCACGTGTAGAGTCTTCTCTTGTGTTGTTGGAAGAGGGTGTTTGCTATGACCGGTGTGTTTTCTTTGCCAAGCTGTTACTCTTTGCCCTGCTTTATTCTGTACTCCAAGGCCAAATCTGCCTGTTACTCCAGGTGTTTCTTGACTTCCTTACTTTTGCATTCCAGTCCCCTATAATGAAAAGGACATCTTTTTTGGGTGTTAGCTCTAAAAGGTCTTGTAGATCTTCATAGAACTGTTCAGCTTCTTCAGTGTTACTGGTTGGGGCATAGGCTTGGCTTATTGTGATATTGAATGGTTTGCCTTGGAAACAGAGATCATTCTGTCGTTTTTGATAAGTAATGCAAGTTCTGCATTTTGGACTCTTTTGTTGACCATGATGGCTACTCCATTTCTTCTAAGAGATTCCTGCCCACAGAAGTAGATATAATGGTCATCTGAGTTAAATTTACCCATTCCAGTCCATTTTAGTTTGCTGATTCCTAGAATGTCAACATTCAACTCTTCCTGTTTGCTGCTGCTGCTGCTAAGTCGCTTTAGTTGTGTCTGACTCTGTGCAACGCCACAGACGGCAGTCCACCAGGCTCCTCTGTCCCTGGGATTCTCCAGGCAAGAACACTGGAGTGGCTTGCCATTTCCTTCTCCAATGCATGCATGCATGGTAAGTCACTTCTGTCATGTCTGACCGTGTGCAACCGCATAAACGGCAGCCCACCAGGCTCCTCCGTCCACAGGATTCTCTAGGCAAGAATACTGGAGTGGGTTGCCATTTCCTTCTCCTGTTTGATCACTTCCAATTTGCCTAGATTCATGGACCTAACATTTCAGGTTCCTATGCAATATTGCTCTTTAGAGCATCGGACATTGCTTCTATCACCAGTCCCATCCACAACTGGGTGTTGTTTTTGCTTTGGCTCCATCCCGTCATTCTTTCAGGAGTTATTTCTCCACTGATCTCCAGTAGCATATTGGGCACCTACTGACCTGGGAAGTTCATCTTTCAGTGACCTATCTTTTTGCCTTTTCATACTGTTCATGGGGTTCTCAAGGCAAGAATACTTAAGTGGTTTTCCATTCCCTTCTCCAGTGGACCACATTCTGTCAGACCTCTTCACCATGACCCGTCCATCTTGGGTGGCCTCACATGGCATGGCTTAGTTTCATTGAGTTAGACAAGGCTGTGGTCCGTGTGATCAGATTGGCTAGTTGTCTGTGATTGTGGCTTCAGTCTGTCTGCCCTCTGATGCCCTTTCTCAGTGCCTACTGTCTTACTTGGGTTTCTCTACCTTGGACGTGGGGTATCTCTTCACAGCTGCTCCAGCAAAGCTCAGCCACTGCCTCTTACCTTGGACATGGGTTGCGAACCCACAGATTAGCAATACTGAAAACCTCTACAGCCCCTGGGGCTAGAGGGACACAGGAAACAGATGAAATGAGCCGTCCAGAAGCCTGAGTGATGGTGAATTAGAATCCATGGTGAGCTGCCCTGGGGGGAGTTGGCTCACAGAGGGAGGGACTGTCTGCAGATAACTGGTGAGAGCTACCTCACCTCTGGAGCAAGAGAGAAGAGGGTAAGTAATCCTGGCTTTTCTCTTGCTCTCCAGTGCCTCCCTTTGGCTGAACATACCTGGAAGTCATTTAGCAAGAAGGCCCACGAAAAGCTATTGATAGCTATTAATAGCAGAAGAAGGGTTGAGGACAGGAAGTTAAGAACATTAATTTCACCTTAAAGCTAACAAGTGACCCCCTTACACAGGGAACCATAGGTCAGTATTTGAGAGTAAGAATTAAGAATAAGCCACAATATACAATCTGAAGATGTCTTCCTATATCATTTAAATCCAGACATAAAACTAGAATATTAATGGCTATTTTTCTTTTGAAAAGAATCTGGAGACAGTTTGAAGCAAATCAATGGTTCATGTTGGGTCATTATTTTTTAACTTTTAGGTCCAAGAAAGAGATCATTCAGTGAGCAAACCCCAGAGAAATGTGATCCCGACTTCACACTTGAGGCCATGACACACTCCAAGGAGAAAAAGTTACCTCTAAGGACAAAATATTCAAATTTGTGCCTAGTATCTGTGGAACAGCCTGGGAAACACTCCAAGCTGACAGTCTGCAAATCCCCTAGTCCAGCTTTTCCCACCACTCTCCTCGCTTGCGGTATTCCGGCACACAACTCTTCCTGTTCCCTGAACAGAAGCCTGCTTCCACCCACAGTGCCTATGTGCTGTGGTTCTTTTTGACTAGACTAACCCTCTGTGCCTAGATGTTTGCATGGCTGAAACTCTTGTCATCAGGTCTCAGGTTTTTTTTTATTTAATATATTTTTTATTGAAGGATAATTGCTTCACAGAATTTTGCTGTTGTCTCTCAAACCTCAACATGAATCAGCCATAGGTTTCCAGTGGTCATGTATGGATGTGAGAGTTGGACTATAGAGAAAGCTGAGCACAGAAGAATGGATGCTTTTCAACTGTGGTATTGGAGAAGACTCTTGAGAGTCCTTTGGACTGCAAGGAGATCCAACCAGTCCATCCTAAAGGAAATCAGTCCTGGGTGTTCATTTGAAGGACTGATGTTGAAGCTGAAACCCCAATACTTTGGCCACCTGATGTAAAGAGCTGATTCATTTGAAAAGACCCTGATGCTGGGAAAGCTTGAGGGCAGGAGGAGAAGGGGATGACAGAGGATCAGATGGTTGGATGGTATCACTGACTCAATGGACATGAGTTTGGGTAAACTTCAGGAGTTGGTGATGGACAGGGGTGCCTGGTGTGCTGTGGTTCATGGGGTCACAAAGAGTCGGACATGACTGAGTGACTGAACTGAACTGAACTGATACATATGTCCCTTCCCTAATGAACCTCCCTGCCACCTCCCTCCCCAGTCCACCCCTCTGGGTTGTCACAGAGCCCCTGTTTGAGTTTTCCGAGCAAGACAGAAAATCCCCACTGGCTATCTATTTTACATATGGCAATGTAAGTTTCCATGTTACACTCTCCATACATCTCACCCTCTCCTCCCCTCTCCCCATGTCCACAAGTCTAGTCTCTAGGTCTGTTTGTCCACTGTTGCCCTGTAAATAAATTCTTCAGTACCATTCTTCTAGATTCCGTATGTGTGTGTTAGATTAGGTGTTCATCTTTCTCTTTCGGACTCACTTCACTCACATATCCCACTGGTTTCAGTTTAAAATGTGTCTCCTTTGACAGATCTTCCTTGACATTCAAGAGAAAGTATCTATCCCCTGAGCCCTGTTTCCAATCATTCTGTATCATCACTTCATGTTATATTCATAATAATGTTTCTACCTTGCCAGAATTGCCTCGTTTTTCTTGCAGTGCCTACTTTCTCCTCCTTCTGATATCTAAGCGTTCTTGGCGGTATTGCTTGCACTGCCCCGTGTGCCCACAAGAGTGCTGGCACAGCAGTGTTGCCGAGTGTCATGTAGGTGACTCTGCGACCCCCTGGACTGTAGCCCACCAGGCTCCCCTGTCCGTGGAATTCTCCTGGCAAGGATGCTGGAGTGGGTTGTCATTTCCTACTCCAGGGGGTCTTCCTGAACCGTAGATTAGTTACTGTGAATCAGTGATAGGTATCAGGCACTTACTATGTGCCAGGCACATATAGTCTCCATATAACCTGTAACATAGGTACTGTGATGATCCCATTTGCATAGTTAAAATTAAGTAACTTTTCTGCTCACTCTGCTCCTTGCAGAGCGCTGGGCTCCCTGCAGCTTTCCTCAAATCCACCCGCACACTGGTACCTCTGGCTGTCTCCCTTGCTATTCTCTCAGCCAATAGTATTCTTCCTCCAGACAGTTTCAGAGCCCACGCCTTCCCCTCCCTCACGTTCTCGCTCAAACCTCTCCGTCTCACGAAGCCCTTCCCTGCCGTGTGTATAAATTAAAGCAGTCCTCCCCGAGCCCTCGACTCCCTATCTTGCTCTATTTTGCTCCTTTTCTCTCTCTCTACTAGAGTGTTAGCTTCATAAGGACCAGGATTTTGATGTGTTTTGTTCACTGTTGTGTCACTGAGATTAGGGAGCTAATAAAGGACAGAGTTGGGATTTTGGCTGGTGTAGCTGACTCCAGGAGGCTTCCCAAGTGGCTCAGTGGTAAAAGAACCCACCTGCAGTGCAGGAGATGCAGGTTTGATCCCTGGGTCAGGAAGATCCCCTGGAGAAGGAAATGGCAACCCACTCCAGTATTCTTGCCTGGGAAATCCCATGCACAGAGGATTCTGGGGATCACAGTCCATGGGGTTGCAAATGAGTTGGATGGGACTAAACAACGACAGTGAGCTGATTCCAAACTCCGTGCTATCCATCTCTGCGTGAGCCTCACAGACTTAGTTAAGGACTGGGTCACTGGAGAGGTAAAAGGAACACATATCTTGTAGTCCATAACTTTGGAGGATTTCCTTGTAATTCATCTTATATTTAGTCAATTTATTATGTTCTTTGCCTTAGATGTGTCCCTAGCTTGGTCATAACTTTCCAACCAAAAATAAGGTCTTTCTTTGATTCATTATTAACAGGAAAAAGCCTTAGGGCCTTCACCTCATGCTATATGAATATTCCACGGGAATTAGTGAGCTTGGATTTCCAGGAGAAACCCGAGACTGATGCCGCTGTCCATGAACCTAACACTGAGATGACCACCTTTTCCACTGCAGATAGGTACTGAAGGGATGAAATCATCTAGCAGGCAGGCTGAGGTGGAAGCCTGTGTTGGTCATTCATGGTTGCAGTGAATTCCTGTCTTTAATCTTCTGAAATTAACTAACTAGAACATACAGAAAAAATTTAAATATTAACCTCTTTCATGTATAGTGTTATTAAGATATATTTTGTGCAATTTTGAGTTCATTCTCAATTTTATGATACATTCAAAGAAGAAAAGCAAACTATGGAAGATGACTACTCCAAATTTATTAAAGGTAACTTTCCTAGAATTGAAAATAAAATAGATGCAGCATATAACTAACCTGGCAGGTTTTCTATTATAGAAAGTACTGTTTTTTAAAAACCTTCAAGATTGACTGTCATCTAAATAAATCAATTGAAAGGATATTCTTAAAATTTATATGTATATGGGGCTATCTAAAAAATCTTGGGGTATTACAGCAATACTTTTCATTTAGTTTTCTCCCTATTTTCCAGCCATTGTGCAATGTTTCTTTTTTGTACATTAATTTTTGAATAAAAAAATTTGTCATTTACAATATGTAACAACTTCCTGGGACTTCCCTGGCTGTCCCGGGGTTAAGAGTTCATGCTCCAATGCAGGGGGCACAGTTTTGATCCTTGATGGGGGAACTAATATCCCACATGTCCTGTGGTGCGGCCAGAAGGGAAAAAAAAAGGTAAAATTATGCAACAACTTCTCCGTTAGGAAATTGAGGTAACAAGGTGTTTTAAAAATAGAGTTTCTGCCTCATTGTTTAAATATGAGGGATTTTAAAATACACTAAAAGTGCTTGTTGTTAAACCCACTCAGGCCCCATTTCTCTAGCTTGTTTCCATCTCTATTATTTACTGCCGAACAAACTTTCCAGAGACATTTGAGCAAGAGGAGGCTAGAATGTGTATTCTATTTCTGGTTGTTTTCTTCTACAGTATTTGGTTAAACCTGTCAGAGGTTTTAGGGTTAAGAGGTTTTCAGGAACCACTCTTTTTAACAAAACACAATAAAAATTAAAATTTATTAGGAACAAGCCCAGGAAATTGTGTTTTGAGTTTCAGATGTCATACTTAAGTAAGAGCTAAAAAGAATTTCACTTTTTCTTGCAGATTCTAATTATTTCTTTCATGGGCCAACCCAGTATGAACGCAAGCTCTCTGAAGATCACGAAGTTCAGATGTTAAAAGGAAAGGACCTCCTGAATTGCTGACCTTCTGTTTTGCAGCTTCAGTATCTAAAATAGTGGATTGTGTCAGGACTGTGCATAAGTAAGTTGGGTGGGGCACTCTTATATCTTATCTAGAGTGTAAATATGATTAAGTATTTAAATTCTAGCTTCAGTTCAGTTCAGTCTTTCAGTCGTGTCCAACTCTTTGCAACCCCATGGACTGCAAGCACGCCAGGCCTCCCTGTCCATCACCAACTCCCAGAGCTTACTCAAACTCACGTCCATTTAGTCAGTGATGCCATCCAACCATCTCATCCTCTGTCGTCCCCTTCTCCTCCCACCTTCAATCTTTCCCAGCATCAGGGTCTTTTCAAATGAGTCAGCTCTTTGCGTCAGGTAGCCAAAGTATTGGGGTTTCAGCTTCAACATCAGTCCTTCCAATGAATATTCAGGACTGATTTCCTTTAGGATTGACTGGTTGGATCTCCTTGCAGTCCAGGGGACTCTCAAGAGTCTTCTCCAACACCACAGTTCAAAAGCATCAATTCTACTGTGCTCAGCTTCTTTTATGGTCAAACTTTCACATCCATATGTGACTACTGGAAAAACCATAGCCGTGACTAGATGGACCTTTGTTGGCAAAGTAATGTCTCTGCTTTTTAATATGCTGTCCAGGTTGGTCATAACTTTCCTTCCAAGGAGTAAGTGTCTTTTAATTTCATGGCTGCAGTCACCATATGCAGTGATTTTGGAGCCCCAAAAAATAAAGTCTCTCACTGTTTACCCATCTATTTGCCATGAAGTGATGGGACCAGATGCCATGATCTTAGTTTTCTGAATGTTGAGCTTTAAGCCAACTTTTTCACTCTCCTCGTTCACTTTCATCAAGAGGTTCTTTAGTTCTTCTTCCCTTTCTGCGTATGGGTGGTGTCATCTGTGTATCTGAGGTTATTGATATTTCTCCCAGCAATCTTGATTCCAGCTTGTGCTTCATCCTGCCCAGCATATAAATTCTAGTTTAGTTCTCTCTTTTTTTATAGAGCACTTGTGAGCACATTTCATGGGGTTGTGGGCCAACTAACCAAACAAACAGAAAGACAGAAGGAAAGAAAATGAGAGCCTAGAGCAAGGCAACCATCAGTGAGTGTTTATAAAAATCATTATTTTTGTGTTGGTGTCATTGTTCAGTCACTCAGGCGTGTCCAGCTTTTTGTGACCCCCATGGACTGCAGCATGCCAGGCTTGTCTGCCCTTCACCGTCTCCTGGAGCCTGCTCCACTGAGTTGGTGAAGCCATCCAACCATCTCATCCTCTGTCGTCCCCTTCTCCTGCCTTCAATCTTTGCCAGCATCGGGTTCTTTTCTAATGAGTCAGCTCATTACTTCGTGTAGTTAGAGTCAAATCACTTACCTTTTAGAAAAATAAAGATATTACTGTCATGTCAACACCAATAATTTACAACATGCTAAACTGAAGCAAAATATTTTAGCTTGAAGGTTCTTTGATTTATGAATTTTTATAATTTTAACCCAACTCAAATGGCTCATTGTTTCTATTATTTCTAAGCTGGAACACCCTTATGCTTTACTAAAGGGTTATTCATAGATGTTTTTGGTTCTTTCCTGGGTGATGTTTTGAAGTTAGAAACTGATGATGACATATGTTTTAAAAAGTCCCATATTGCTTATGTCTGAATCAGCAGTAGACATATACCTACACATATCTAATTTCCTCTACAGTCTTGTTTGCTCATTCTACAGGTTTTCAGATTTCCCAGTGATTCGTCAGCTTGTTAGAACCATTTGTACACACTAGCTCAGCCTCATTGTGTTAAAGGTGTCATTTGAAACCACAAACCACTTCACCAGAAGGCCTGTTAAAATGAATTTTAACAATTAATCTGAGATAAGGACTTGTGTTGACAAGAAGCTTGCCAACAAATTTCCATGTGATGACACGTCCTGATCACTGTATGAAACCACTCCTCTCTGAATGATAGCCTATAGGCAAGAAATTTGATGATTTTTCTAAGGAACTGATTTCTACTTTAATCTGAGGAAATTTTATTTATTCCCCTGAGAAAATTATGAAATGTGCAACAGCATGTTCTCATTAACCTTTCTGTGTTTTATCTTTTGCACTGAAAAATGCAAATAAATGAAATGAAATAAGAAATTAATATTAAAGCTGTTTGATAGTAAGCATAATTTTTAAAGTTGAAAAATGGTGACATTGATTTTTATTGTTCATTAAAAATGTTTCTTCGTGGAGGAGAGAATGTTGTAATCACCCCAAGAAAAAGGCTCTGATCTTATTCTTTCCTTCATCTTCATAGTGACTAGTGACGTATCCTGCATTGTTGATGCCCAATGTTCACTGATTTAATAACTCAAATTTAAGTTTGTGCCAGTTTAAGATGGTGCCATTTCTAGATAGAAATGAAGATCTATAAATACAGTTAGCCTACTTTATTCTTTTCACCCACTTTCAAACATTAAATATCACTTGTTTTTAAACTTCTTGTTCAAGGACTTATTCTTTATTATCTAATGTGATTTTATAAAAATGTATTGGTAAAAACAAATGCTTTCTACTGAATTGATTTCCTATAAACTTAGATGAATCAAATTTTTGGATGATTTTCACTTACTCTCAAAATAAAATGTAGTACATGGAAGAGGCTTAGAATGAATTATTATTTTGCATTGCTGATTGAGCCTAAATCAAATCTTGAGCTCATAGGAAATAATCTACTGTAGGGATCTATTTGGCTCTATTTTGGATAAAAGCATAATAAACTTCCCTCAAGTGGTTGGCTACATTTGATAGGTTTTTCTGGTTTTCTCTGATGCACTAGCTAATATAGATTATAGCACTTTATTTTAAGGCTATCCCTTCCCTTCTCACCCTAATCTGTATTCATGCTCCTTCTGTTTGTCTTAGTGTGTTTCTGACTTAAGCTTCTCTCTGACTCTTGGTCACTTAAACTAACTTGCGCTTTCAACAATTTGATCAATCCGAAAATCATGGCCCATATTGCTCTATCCATTTACATCTACAAGGAATCAAAGACGGCATTCTGATTTCATAGTATTAAATGTGTGAAGTTCTAAAAGGAATAAGACTAGAGGCCCCTACAGGACTGTTTTCTGGAGTCATTGGACCAAAGGTACTTCTATTGTTTAAACTTAAAAATCAAGACACTTTAGAGTCCTAGCTTTCCTGAGCCCTCCCAGAGCTTTGGGAACCAGGCAGCTCTGGGAAAATATCTGAGAATGGAGAAAGTAGAGGTCATATTCCATGGCAGTTAAAAACATGGCGTCTTCAACCGGATGACCGGGATTCAAATGCCAGGTAGTAGCGTTTTATTAACCATGTCACCTTAAATGAGTATTTGACTTCTCCGTGTCTCGGATTATTGGTTTGTAAAGTGAAAACAAGTACCTTCCAACAGTACCTACTTCATAAGGCTGTTAAGAGATAACACCTTTTAAGTCTAGCCTGCAGTAAGCCCTCAGTATGCTAGCCATTATATTGTATTCCAATAAACTGTATTCTAACACGTATTCTATTTGTGCCTGAACCTGTAGGGAATTTGTGCAAGGCTCCATGTTGGTTGAGAGGTCACACCAGTGCTTTTAAATTCCAACCACAGCACTCAATCCCGTGATGAGTCTCTAAGCCTGGTTCTGGTCCAATTCTGTGGCCTTCGGGTATACATAATATTTACCTCTTAGGTACTCTGGAAAAAAATGAAGTTTAAAACTCACCAGGTAATAAACATTCTGGAAACAAGACTAGGTTTCTCTTTATGGAAGTAAGTGTACTGTCTTGATAGTCTTATCAGAAAAAGCAAAAGCAGTCACTCTCCTACAAAGGGGAACATTTTTTTTTGCCAAGTGAAGTGAAAATTTTACTCCCTGTTGATTCCCACAATAGCCATAAATATGCTGAGGCCGTTATTTTGCAAGATGGTTTTTGAGACCCTACTGAAAGGAGAGAAGCCCTCATATTATGTTTCCCTCAAATTCTACCACAAACCACACTTTTGGGAGGAAAAAAGAAAAAGTCGCCATGTAAGCATGTTTACCTTTAACTGACTAGGAAGTTGAAACTTGTCCATAATTGATGACTCACCACCATAAGCCTATAAAAGTAAAGGTACTTGTCTGGGAAAAGGCAGCTGCCTCCAGGCACGATCATCCAAGATGCACCCAAGGGTCCTGGCTGGCTTCCTCTTCTTCAGCTGGACGGCTTGTTGGTCCCTGCCCCTTCCCAGTGATGAAGATTCTGAAGACTTGTCTGAGGAAGACTTCCAGTTTGCAGAGGTAGAGTATTTTAACAATTCCGGTGATGTGATATGTCTCATAAATGCCCTTCTCTTTAAAAGAGGGTCATTTTGCTCTCTTTTTTTAGAACTACCTGAAATCGTACTACTATCCTCAGAATCCTGCTGGAATCCTGAAGAAAAGTGCAGCAAGCTCTGTGATTGACAGGCTTAGAGAAATGCAGTCATTTTTCGGCTTAGAGGTGACTGGCAGACTTGATGATAACACCTTAGATATCATGAAAAAACCAAGATGTGGGGTCCCTGATGTGGGTGAATACAATGTTTTTCCTCGAACTCTCAAGTGGTCCAAAATGAACTTAACCTACAGGTAAATCATAGACTATTCTTTCCTTAATATTTGCTGCTTTTTGTAGTATCAAATGTCTAATTTTCAGCACAAGCTACAGATGACGGAACATGTGTGGTCCCACTGTTTCAAGTAGGCCTTAGATTTTAAACTGGAAATTAAGTAGGTCTAGCAGTGACTTTGGGCTTTCTTGGTGGCTCAGGTGCTAAAGGATCCACCTGCAATGCAGAGGACCTGGGTTAGATCCCTGGGTTGGGAGGATCCTCTGGAGGAGGGCATGGCAACCCACTCTAGTATTCCTGCCTGGAGAATCCCCATGGACAGAGGTGCCTGGAAGGCTACGGTCTTGAGGTTGCAAAGAGTCAGCCCCAACTTAGCGATTAAGCACAGACCATACACAGAGAGAGAGGAGTAACTTTAATACTTTTGATGAGAATATCTTATAATAGCTATTACATATTATTGTTGCATTCAGCCAGCACTATTTTTATTGCAAAACTAAATATGTTTCTTTCAGGTATAAAATCAAAATAGAAGAGTAGTTTCAGGAAAATTTGAAAATGTAACAGTCATATTTATTATAAGAGTGATAAAAATGGAGAGTTTCACTCTCTCATGAACTTTACAGAACTATTTCATTTGTTTAGACCATAGTGATACAAAACTTTTAGCATGGCAGCCATATAAGTTTTAGTAAACATCTAAATACTTTAAATTTAAGATGTCAAATATTTGGAGATACTCCAGTATCTAATCAAGTTCTTCATGGCATTGTATGTCTTTGTATGTATGTCTTTATATGACATCATAATTAATGAGTTATTTGAAACAATGGACCTCTAGTAGAACTTTTAGAGAAGCCATTGCATTTTGAGTTGAAAAGCAGTACTCCAAGAAAATATATTCTAAAAGAGTTTTCACTTTTCAAAAATTTGATTCAAGCTTTTTCTATTAAATAGAATTGTGAATTATACACCTGATCTGACTCATTCTGAAGTGGAAAAGGCCTTCAGAAAAGCCTTCAAGGTGTGGTCTGATGTGACACCTCTGAATTTTACCAGAATTCACAATGGCACTGCTGATATCATGATCTCTTTTGGAACTAAAGGTAATGATGCAGAATAATTTTAAAACATTTTTATATTCTACTATTGGCTTCATTATTTTATTCCTTCTTTCAGTTATTCATTAGTTCTTACAGAATCCAATAAAAATTCACCAAGCACCTGGGCTAGGCACTACTGGTATAATTAGATTCTTAACTCTTGCTTTTGTGTGTAGAGCATGGCGACTTCTACCCATTTGATGGACCCTCTGGTCTGTTGGCTCATGCTTTCCCTCCTGGACCAAATTATGGAGGAGATGCTCATTTTGATGATGATGAAACCTGGACAAGTAGTTCCAAAGGTAATATTTCTTATAAAGCTATAATTCGTGATTATCAGATCCCATTGAAAAGAAGTTAAGAAGCATACTGTAAATTATATTTGGTATTTGATTATATTTTCCAAAAAAGTTTAATAAGTATAATAATCTTCTACTTAGTTTCTACAAATGGTATTTCGACAAGCCAATATGAAACATTAAAAATGAGCAAAATCTACTTAGTCTAGTGGCTTGAGGGATACTAGCTAACTCTGAAATAGGATCAAAATGCTTTCTGTTAACCAAGGTGTTATTACTGTGGATTACTTCTGACATATGAAGAAGTATGGTTTATTACAAATATAAATCTAAAAACTATTAGAGCTAAATATGTAGATCATAAATAAGTTGGATATGAGTTGAAATAGCTTTTTTCCTTTGTAGAAATATTAACGGCACAAATCCAGTCATATTTCTATTCTCTGTTATATGATTACTTCTTTAGACTTGTCTATTCCACTGATTTTTACAAATACCACTCTAGCAAATCAATATAGTTTCTTACTTCAGAAAGTCTGAGACAAACCAGATTAAAATGTATTTGCAAAAGCAAAATGAAACTGTTGAGAGAATTCAGTCAGTAGTTGAATCTTCAAGGCTCAAAAGAATTGAGCATGCTAATTTAGGCATAAAAGCCAAATTATTTCAACTAGGACTTAATTTTGGAGCTATATGGACTCTAATTGTGATAATTAGAGGGTAGTCCTCAAAAACATCTGGTCTTTATTATTCATTTAAAAACAGGAATTATTTTTCCAAAAAGTAAACCTGGGCCTTGAATAATCAATGTCTCAATGCCTATGCTGCCAATCTGTCTTTGGAGGGAAAGGTGGGAGTTTGCGTATTTAAAGTCTGAATATTTCACAGATAAGGATGGTTTTTAGGAAAAAGGAGCAAAACCTAGTATTGTTAAGACATAGCCACAGTAAGCCTCAGTTTTTGGTTCCTATCTAAATTCTGGGTTTGAAGTGTTTAATTGAAATGAATGATCATCCTGCAGTCTGCACAATTCGCTAAGTTGGTCACATATTTTCTTCATGTTTAGGCTATGATAGCAAAGGGTATTTAAGGTCGAACTGAAACCACTGTCTCCAGCTTTCATGTGTTTTTTTCTGTCAGCATTTTATTTTTTTCCAATTTAAAATACCAGAAGCATCCAAAATTTGTGGGAAGAGTGACTGGAGGAAATAATGTAAGCACAGAGACACAGTAGTCTTCACCAGTAGAGGAAGGTTGGCCAATCGTGTCTAGAGTTTCTGCGTCTTTAAATTCTAGAGGAAAGGAGCATTTGGTAGGAATTTGTTCCCAAGAAGATTCTTGGAGACTGTACTTAGTGCATTCTCTATGCTTGGTCATCATACCTTTGATTGTTGGCTCCTATTTAGATGATTTTCTAGGCAGCACCCTAGATATGTATCACCCTGTTTTTCCCCCATGTGTGTCCATTTAAGGTCATCACTCTACTTTCCTCACTGACATGAGAAAGCAAGGGGCAAATCAGGATTACTAGTGTCTTCACAATAAACCTTATTGATCGCTAATCAATCTGTTGATGATCAGTGTAGGCAGATTATTTGCAATGATTAAATCAACATTTTAAATCTTCCTTTAAGCAACTGAATATTAACTTTAAAAACTGGGTCAAACAGTTTTTTCAAACAGGAGAAATGACGACATAATAACTAGAGGAAGAAAAGAGCCTTTATTCTGTGCGTCGGCCATTGGAGGATTTTTTTTTAAATTCCTTTGTTTCCTTACAGGCTACAACTTGTTTCTTGTTGCTGCCCATGAGTTTGGCCATTCCTTAGGTCTGGACCACTCCAAGGACCCAGGAGCACTCATGTTTCCCATCTACACCTACACTGGCAAAAGCCACTTTATGCTTCCTGATGATGATGTCCAAGGGATTCAGTCTCTCTATGGTAACTACTGATAACTCAGCTTGACAGCAGAAGACATAACACATTTATTTTCTAAATTATTAATGAATTTACCATTGACAATATTACTGTCCTGGTTTTGTTAGTAACACAAGGAGAAGCATGCTCATTTTTTCTTTAAATATCAATCTACCTGCTCAAGTAGAAAATATTGCATTCCCCAAAGTTTTTGTAGAATGTATCTCCTTGTATTTATATTTTATACATTGCAAGGTACATTTGATATCCTGACAATACCTCTGACATAAGAAATGGCAATATTTTATTCTTCATTTGATGAATGAAGAAACTAAGGCTATAGAGTTTAAATAGTATATCTATAGTAACACAGCTGGGTGAAACACAGCTAGACAAGAACACAGATTTTGGGGTAGCTTTCACAGGGAGAAAGTGAGATTTCAACCAGCTTTTATAAATTGTGGGTATTCTTTCAACTTCTCCTGTTTGTTTACCACAGTAGAAACCATTCAAGTGGCCCGTGGTAGTTTTTAACCAATATCTACAGTGAACATTTGTAAGAATTTCTTCCTTTATTTTCCTTCCAAATTTTCAATAATATTTACAAAATAATTAAACCTCAACCCCAACAAGCAAACATACCTACCATAAATAGAAGTACAGCCACAGTACACAGTCATCAGTGTAAACACTTCTAGAAGACAGAGCTCAGAAAACTGGGTCAGGCCAGTCCCAAGCTATTTTCCCTTCTGGATTGAAATCTACCGCAATAGCTCGTGAGGGCAGAGGTGAGAATTCTGCAGTTTTTACTATTTCTACTGTATCTTGGCTGAGGGAGTTAATGACAGAACTAATAGGATATAGGTAATGAAAAAGAAGTTTAGCATTATTTTATGTCCTGCAACCCTTTTGCACTCATGTGAGCCGGCTGGAAAGTTACCAACAAGCTGTGAGCATACCAGAATGGCTGAGGCCTGGCCTTTCACTGAGATGCAGACACACAGCGATAAACTCGAAAGCAAGGTGAGCTGATGCTGGCAGCTGGTCAAGTAGGCTCGAGAAAGAGCCCAAAGGAGGGCTCCTACAGACATGATGTGCTCCCAGAAATGGCTGTGAGAGTAATGTGTTTCTCAGGAGAAGTCTGAATGGGTTGTGCAAGGCATGGGGAAAGTTTCCCTAAAGTCTCTTGCTCCCCCAGCCCGTTTCTATCATCAACCTCCGGAAGGCTGAATTTGGAGCTGAGATGATTCTCAAGGGTCTTTAAAGTTGAAAACATAAGGGGAAGTCCCATAGGCAAGGCCGTGGTAGCCCTGGAGGAATGAGGCGGGATTCCAGGTTCTTTGGCAATTATGTAGGAGGTGGCAGGACCCACTGTCCTCCCTGGATGAAGCCCTTCCTGCGCTCCATTGGTAGGAGCAGAATCCTCAGTCACTTCCTTGACTCATTTCATGACTGCAGGTCCAGGAGATGAAGACCCCAACTCCAAACATCCGAAAACGCCGGACAAATGCGACCCTTCCTTATCCCTTGATGCCATTACCAGTCTCCGCGGAGAAACACTCATCTTTAAAGACAGGTACTTTGGTATTATTTTATGAAACCTGAATGTAACAAACAGTTCTCAAGTCATGTCTGAGATTACCAAAACATCTGGTCAGAATTCCAAAGGAGTGAAGTTAGTAAAAATAACAGATCTTTGGACAGTTTATTTACGTATGTAAGATGAAATAAAATAACTGATGGATAAACATTTTACCTTTCAAAGGATAATCTTGGCATTGTATAGCTTTCTTTTACATCTTTGGTTGTTGTTTTTCTTATAAAAATAACCAAATAAATATAGGAATACAATTTATTTATTTAACAAAATAATAATTGAAATCAATTACTATATTAGTTAGCTGTTATTCATAATTTCACATCAATTCCTTTTGGTATGGAAAAGCTTTTGTTCTGGTAACATATGAGCATGTTACAGCCTAAATCTATAGGTGATGAAAAATGAGATACTAATTTTTAATTTTGATACTGTTTTGATATCCTTATTTGTTCATTTACAGATTAATCCACTGTTTAATTATCTGTTAATTATCTGTATTATTCTCTTGTCTGTGATCCAATAGCATTCCTTCCTCTTCTATTATAGCTCCAATTTCATTTTGCTCCAGTATTTTCTCTTGTATCAGATTCCCCAGGCCATGAGATCTTCGGAGCATAATTTGTGTCAGTCATGTTTTCTTTGCAGAGCCCAACACAGTGCCTGGCATATTTGCTTGCCACTTGCAAGATATGCGAAACTGACAAAGAACGATCCCAGGACACAAAGGACCTGGCGCCTTCACAAAGACTCTGTGATACTTTTGGACTTCAGTATTTAGGCTGGAGTTAAGACAGAAACAGCTTGTTTAACTGGCGTTTAAACGGAAATGGAAATCTTGCCCCTTCACAGGTGGTAGGGAATGGTTACATCTGGCTTACCTGTGCTGATGTGGAGACAAGTGGCTAGAGGGATAGAAACACTGCACTCAAAGAAATGATGCAAACTCGTGTTTTACTTTTGTGTCAGATTCTTCTGGCGGCTGCATCCTCAGCAGGTTGAAGCAGAGCTGTTTTTAACAAAATCGTTTTGGCCAGAACTTCCCAACCGTATTGATGCCGCCTATGAGCACCCTTCCCATGACCTTATCTTCATCTTTAGAGGTAAGATTTCCACCAGCGAAACTTCACATATGCCTGGAGCAGTCAGTGATGAACTTTAGCTACTAGAGATTCAATAAAATGATCATTGTCAAAAATATATATTTAAATTAAGAATCAAGTATAACAAAATGGAAGCCAGAAGGCACCTGAAACTTTTCTGAAACCAAGTATCCAACTGAAACCAAGTGTCCTCAATCTGACAAGTAAAAGTCTGCATTATTACTCATATCCACTCTTTCTCTTATTTCCTCTTAAAAATTATTTGTTGAGAAAATGTTATAACAATGTACATTTTTAACAATTCAAAAAAATTATCCATAATTCCTCCTTCTGAAAGGTCAATTTATTTTCTCACTTTATTATCTAGTCCCTAACTATATGTAAAACATATATTAAACATTTCCATTCATAGTATGTATGCATTTTAATATTTTACTTGTTCCCTTGACATAGGTACCCAAATTGCTATTCCAGCTTAATGATCATAATTTGTATTAACTACATAGATCCTACTACTGCTGTTTCTATTGTGTGACTATTATAATTAATGTTATAATGAAGTTACTTTTTAGAGAAGAAGATAACTTTTGTACCAGTATAAAACTTGAGTTTTCAATCTAATTTCCTGTTTCTACTGTGTGGCTTCTTTCTATAGAAATCTTAATGAATTTTTAACCCAGCTCCAAACTATTCAGAGTTAATAGTCAAACTAATATTCCATTTGCTATGCTTACATTTAGGAAATTAGGATCTTAATTTTTGAAGAACGCTCATACTTTTGTGTTTCTTAAACATGGTGACCACAAACATTGACTAATTTATTTATAAATGTGTAAAATGATTTTCTTTTTGCTAAAGTAAAGGTCTACATATGTGAGTTTTAATAGATTCCCTTGAATAATAAAATGATTCTTTCACTTATTCTAGGCAGAAAATTTTGGGCACTTAGTGGTTATGATATTCTGGAAGATTATCCAAAAAAAATATCTGAACTGGGATTTCCAAAAGATGTTAAAAAGATCAGTGCAGCCCTTCACTTTGAGGATTCAGGGAAGACGCTCTTCTTCTCAGAAAACCAAGTCTGGAGGTATGGCAACCATGCTTACTCCCCATCATGTGTCAGAGGGTGAAGTGAGCCTCGAGCATCTCCAGTTGCTTAAAATTATTATCTCATGCCTTAATTTAAATGTCAAACCAGTCATTCATTTATGTTCCATGTCAGCTCATGCAGGTAGCCCCTAAGACAGGCATTTGAAAGTCTCAAGCCTTCTTGAAAAATACACGTGTAATTCTCAACCCTTCTGGGCCACGCTTTTCTTTCTTAGTCATTTGTTCTACTTAAGCCATGACAAAACTCTCTCTCATTTTGACGCCTTCATGTCATCTTTCTCCTGGATTCTCTTTCTTGTCATTCTCTCCTTATTTCCATGCAAGTCCATCCTCTGGGGACAGAGTGAACACAAGAATATGTGCAGGACAAGACTGAGCAAGAGAGGGCCGCAGTTTCTAGACTGTTGGTCCAGTGCAGAGCTGGCCAGGAAGCTGCTAGGTCTATACTTTGCAAAGCCAGACCCTCGTGAAAACCAAGTAGAACTGGACTATCTGAAACACGCGTAGAACTGAAGGTGGCATTGACACTGGCAATGTTTGTGAACCCAAGTCAGTTCAGGGATGATTATCTCATAGGTATCCAAAACTTGGAACTTTTTAAATGGTAGCTTTACTTCCTCTATACACACACACACATGTACACTCATGCATGCTTGTGTACACACACACACTCTTGTATATATCATCTTTACCTTTTGTTTTCTTATTTCTGATAATGACACTCACAACTTTAAATATGACTGTTAAATATTACTATCTAGGTTCTACCTGGTCTAGTGTTTCTGTCCCTTTATCCTATATGAGGTCTGTGGTTTGGTCAAGATGAACTGCTTACCATATCTCAAATGCTTTGTGCTTTTATCTCTGCATAACCTTCCCTTATACAATTTTATTTGCCAGAGGCCTTTCCCTACATTTATCCTCTTGACATTCTATCTGTTGTTTAAAGTTAATTTGAAATACCATTTTATGTACAGCCCTTTTTGATCACCCCATTCAAAGGCTATCTCCGTTCTCATGTATTTCCCATGACATCTCATGTGTATTCTCTCATGATGTTTAGCCCCTATTGTCTAGTGTTACAATGTCATCTGTGTATGTCTTAACCTTCTTGATGGGCCAATGATTCTCAGCTTTTACCTATTGGAACATACCTCAAGAATATAAAAAACTCTCATCAGTAACAGTAGGAAGAGTGCATCTTGAAAGGTCTTTCTCCTAGGTTGATTTCAGAATGTGTTTGATTGGCTAGAGTGTGAGTATGTGCTGGGGAAGAGGAGTGTGGAATATATAGTTATGGGAGGAGAAATCTATGCTTCCCACCCTTGCTTTATTACTACTATTTCCCTCTGTAACTTCCTTGTGTGGAAACTGAGCCTTAAATACTTTTGTATCCATGACTGCCCTTAGCAAGTTGTCTTACACATAGTGAGAGACAATTGTTCAATCTAGAAATATATTTATTTGACTCTAATAATTCTTTCCTAATAACATACTTTTATAACAGATGTACAAATAAAATGGAAAAGAGTTTATAACTATCTTTATAAATATGACCTTTAGGCAAGTCAAAATACTCACCAGGTATCTACTATATAGTCAGTATTATAATTCTTAATTTTAAGAAACTACCAGGTGTTCAAATGGACTTAAAAATTGGAAACTTTGTCAATTTTGAAAGTTACCATTATATCCACTGTATTATTTCTAAAGTAGTTTACTTAAAACCCACTTAAGAGCTTCTTTTTCTTATTATATAGCTATGATGACACTAACCAGGTGATGGATAAAGACTACCCCAGACTCATTGAAGAGGTCTTCCCAGGAATTGGTGATAAAGTAGATGCTGTCTACCAGAAAAATGGTAACTATTTCGCTGATCTTAATGAAGAGCTTCTGTAGCCCCTCAGTTAGAACTTAGATTCACTAATAAAAAACTAGCATAATTAAGGGATTACTTACTGTGACTACTTAGTCAGCAGGCAAAAATTAATATGCTTACAATAAATGAGAGCTTAACTTAATGACTGCTAGTTCTATGAATAAAAGATGACAAGTCTTAAACACGACTTTAAATTTAAAGATATTGAGGGCTTCCCTGGTGGCTCAGATGGTAAAGAATCTGCCTGCAATGTGGGAGACCTGGGTTCAATCCCTGGGTTGGGAAGATCCCCTGGAGGAGGGCATGGCAACCCACTCCAGTATTCTTGCCTGGAGAATCCCAATGGACCAGTCCATGGTGTTGCAAAGAGTTGGACACTACTGAGTGACTAAGCACAGCACACAAGATGCAAAAAGTATTGCCACAATTAAAATCAGGGATGAATGGGGAGTATTTTATATGTGAAGACAAATAACATCATAAATATAAAATGTTTTTTGCTTTAATTATGGAAAAGGACATTATCTCTAACTTGCAACAAATAACCAATATCCATAACTCCAGCATTTGGGGGCATTCCCTGGAGGCCTAGACTGTGCTTTCACTGCTTGGCATGGCCAAAGAAAATTTCAAACCTCAAAACTGGAACTCATGCCACCACAGCAATTAATTTGAGGTGATATTTTAGGAGCGCTAGAAACCTTTATACATTTCCCCCTCTTTAAGTTATAAGCAATACATTAAAGCATTAGTGCTGTTTATAATGTAGACATTGAAATGTTTAAAAAAGTGAATCGAACAGATTGAGCTTTTAGTGTTAGCTAGAGTAAAACTTTATTTTCAACCTCTGAAATCTCTTTGGTCTTTTTCTTATAGGTTATATCTATTTTTTCAATGGACCCATACAGTTTGAATACAGCATCTGGAGTAACCGTATTGTTCGAGTCATGCCAACAAATTCCTTATTGTGGTGTTAAAAGTGTTTTTAAAATATTGTTATTTAAATCCTGGAAAGCATTTGAGATAATACTTCCAGACATTTGGGGGGTGAGTTATGGGAGAAGGATAGATATCAGGGGAAAGCTTAGTTCTGTGAACGAGCTTCAGTAAGTTATCTTTGACTATTTAGTATCTATACAACTATGCGTGGCTGGAACCACATTGTATTTTAAAATCATGAAATTCATTATCTTGATGAATCACCTAATTTTTGTGTGCTATGTAGAAGTAGTAGTTGACAACATTCCCATCAAAAATGAGACATATGGTGTGTCAAAGAGAGTTACTTAACATATTATTTATAAGAAAACTTTGCAAAGACATAAAAGCAAATACATTTATCTAATTAAATGTTTTAAATCATTTATCTAATTATGATTTATCTTTACTAAATGTTATAAAATAGTATGAAAATCAAATTTGGGGGTAGCATATGACATCCGTACACAAAAATAAACCAAAGGGAAATGTCTTCAGTAAATACATTTTAGACAACTTTCCAAAGAAGTATTTGGATTTTGCACTAAAAATATTTGGATCTACATGCCCCTCTTTATACAGACAGTAAGGAAACATCAAGTCACTAATGATAGGAGACAGAGACTAATGGTGAGGACAGAAGATGTGGCCTTTGGATTCTGCTTAATTTTCACTTTTGACAGTGACTCAAAGACTGCTCTCAAAGAAGACAGTTATTCCTTTTCATATTTGTAGAAGACAAAGTATTAAAATATTTCAGGTATTAAAATGTTTCAGGTCTTTCAAAAACATCAAAGTAAACTACAATTGTTAAGAAAATGATCTAAGGCTGTAGGATCACTTTTTCATAAATCATTTGATTATTTAAAACTAAAAGTAGTGTATTAATTTATCTAAAATTGTTTTCATTGTCCAGTTTACCTTGTATATATAAGCTGTTTTTGAAAGAAATACTCTAAAATACATCTTATAAATTAGAAATGTGTATGTTAAAAATCAAAATTATCTAAAATTATCTAAAATAAAGAAAACATGGTCCTCTTAAAGAATACAATTATTCCTTTTTTCTCCTTCTTTCCTCCTTTAATCCTTCATAACTTTTGACAGTGCCTTTCACTTGGTACTTGTTGAATATATAAGTGACCTTGACAGGAAGAACCATTGTATTGAGAGATCATGTTCATAAAAATTCAGGCAAAGAAAAGAAAGTGTACTGTATATGCAGCATGTATTAGGAAGTGTTCATGTTGTTTATAATAAAAAGATATTTTCAACAGACATTGGTATATGGTATGTTTTTGTCTTTTGGTATAATTTTATATATAATTATATAATGTATTTTATATATATTATATAATTTGTTATAATTTTTTTCAAAGATTGTCTATTTAAGTTATTCCTTTTTCTAAACATATGTTTCTTGGTGAATGTAGCTTATTATTGTTTTTTTTTGTTTGTTCATTTCTTTGGTTTGTATAAAGACCCTAAATTCAAATTTAGTGTTAATTGTACCAGATTTTGCTAGCTCAGTTTCTGGTCGAGTTTGGCTGGCCTGGCGCTGATGAGCCCCTCTTCCGAGCCAGCTGCTCTAGACTGAGCCCACGGGTCCCTCAGTCTCTTTGCCGAGAGCGCTCCTTGGTCACGAGGAGGAGAGAGCAGTAGGTCTAAGTTAGGAAGGCCGGGTCCTGATGCCACCTCTCTGCATCACTTCAGGCGGCTCCTTTGATCTGTTTGGCTTTACTTTCCTGCTGTGTGAAGTGAGAGGCTTAGCTGCTCTGGGGAAACATGGGGTAACAGGGAACTCTAGTAAGGAGGATGGACAGAATTCAGGAAACTCAGTGCCCTGAGCTTAAACACTGGTCTTCTCTGTTTTCTTGAGCAGTGTTCATTCCCAAACATTTAATAAGCACCTGTTCAATGTCAGGCATCTAAGATGCTGAGACAAATTAGAAAAACTTAGTCTTGATCTCTGAAGAGTTTCTATCCTACTATGGAAACAATGCAATTAGAATTGAGTAGATTAAGTGCCTTTTCAAGGGAGCAGTGGCCACCCGCTGTGAGTGCAGAGAAGATTGTCCTTTCCTCCCTCCCAGCGCACCCCAGTGTCACTTTATGCCCTTCTCATTTTCCTGGACAATTTAAGGAGATTCCTTGTTTCTAAGTTTTGCTACTGGAGTAGAACATCATCCATCCAATAAATAAATTAAATGTGAAAGTGAAAGTGAAGTCGCTCAGTTGTGTCCGACTCTCTGCGACCCCATGAACTGTAGCCTGCCAGGCTCCTCCATCCATGGGATTCTCCAGGCAAGAATACTGGAGTGGGTTGCCATTTCCTTCTCAACGGGATCTTCCTGACCCAGGGATCAAACCCGGGTCTCCCACATTGCAGGCAGACGCTTTAACCTCTGAGCCACCAGGGAAGCAAATGTAGTAAAATATTAATTCCTGTCCTGTGTCAGGAACATAGGTCGATGCTGGGAGTATAGTGAACAGGAAAACCGCATTGCTTTCTTGGAGCTCACATTGTAGCTGGGGAGACAGACATCAGTCAAATAAGTATAACTTAAAACTACGATAAATGCTACAAGGAAAGGCAACCTGGTGCTCCGAGGTCCTCCAATATGGGGAATTTTACCCGCTGAGTATGTGAGGGGAGGGGCACAAGAGGGTCGTTGGGGAAGGGCATCACAAGGGAAGAGAGAGACCCCTGAGCTGTCATAAAAACCGAGCACAACCAACAGTGAAGGGATCAGGGGGAGGCCCCGGCCACACCTTCAGACTGGAATGGAACCGTTGGAACCAGGAGGAGAATTACAGAGAGGGGGTTTTGGGTGCCCTGCACAACCTGCAGGATCTCAATCCTGACCAGGGGCTGAAACCTGAGTCACAGCAGTAAAGGCCCAGAACCCCAGAATCCTGGATGCCAACCACCCGGGCCCACAGGGGATTCCCCTACAGAGAGTTTTATGACGACATTGGATGGATGGATAAACTGTATCCAGAAATCCCCCAATCCAACCAAGTTCCTCCTGCCCTTCATAGTGCTGAACACAGACCAGAGAATCTCTCTATGATAAACCAGGAAAAACTTACTGATTTTTAAAGCCTGTTAGTTAAATTTTTAAAAAATGGCTACGTCATTCTAGGGTTTGACATGTGAGTATGTACTTCTTGGTCACTGAGTCAGCTGATGGAGACATAAACTCTTTGAGCATAATGGGGGCCCGCGCGATTCTGGAACAAGGTGGGGCTCCGTCTCTCTCAGAGCAGGGAAAAGCCCCTCCGCAGTAAGGCCCCCCGGCCTGGGGCCCAGCGGGCCATGCCTCACGCTGCTGTGGTCAGCTCACCATCCCCACCCTCGTCTCAGGGATGGCTGGGCTCTTTGGAAAGCTCCACGAGGAGCTTCCCGTTCCACTCTGCAAAGGGTAGTTGCTTTAGAATAACACGCACAGTGTGCTCCAAAGGCCAGCAGCGTCGTGGCACCTGCGAGCTTGCTAGAAAGGCCCAGTCTGCCCCACCCTGAGCCAGGGAATGAGGAGCTCTGTGTTAACAAATCTGATCCTTCATGGCACACAGTCCCTCAGAAAAGGCCACGCAAGGGCTCCCAAGAGAGACGACATGGGGATTCTTGGGGTTCACAACTCCCTGCTATGATCTCGGGGAACCCTTTCCAGAAGATTCATAGCATATATCAAAGGCTACAAACAGTTCGGTGTCAAAGAAGCTGTTCAGCCTGTTGAACAAGGTTTTACAAATATATCGGAACATGAAATTCATTTACATTCTTTTATTGTTTTTTTTTTTAATAGTGAAAACTTTTATATTTTGAATTAGCCAGCTGGACTCAGTTTAGATGGTCCCAATTTTGTTGGCCACATCCGAAGCGTCATAGTTGGGAGCCAGTTGAATGTCTGCCTTCTTCTCTCCATCAGGCCTGACCGGGGAGCTGAGCTTGGCCACGTCCCTGTCGTAGCGCCTCTTCACAGCCTGTTAATTCGGCGCTTTGTTGGCCTTGACGCCCACAGTGAATACCAGTATGCTGTTGTCTCCTGTTTTCTTCCTGGTGACTCTGCGGGGAGGGGGAGTTTGGTGACAGCATAGTCGTTGTTCATTTGTTTCTCCTAGGGCCGCTCTTCTGAGGATACTTGGGCTGCCTCCCGAGTCGCAGTGTTTTGGGCCACGGGAAGGTGGGTGACATCTGCATCTCCTTTTTTGTTGCTGTGGGCTCCTTTCAACCCTGCTTTCCTGGCCCTTGAAGCCTTTGCCTTTGCTCTGGCTTCAGCTTTGGGAGGGGCAGGGGTCTCCTTCTTCTTGAAAAGCCTACTCTATTTTTAAAAAAGATGTTTAACTTGACTTCAGAAAAATTTTCACTTGCTTTCTTATTTGCTTGTGTGGCCTTGCTCATGGACGGCTAGATCGATCAATAAATAGAGATATATGGTCAGGATTATTTTCTAACTCCCATCTCTGCTCCAGTCTTGATTTCAAGTTCCTAATCTGACTGGTGTAACCTGGATCAGTGTCTTTCCCCTGTGGCCAGAACACCAAATTCAAATTACACCAAATGTCTATTATGCCAAAGTTTCCCCTTGGGAATGAGGGTAGTATTTAAAATAAAAAATCTCAATACAAGTACAGCAGTTCATCCTAATAGGCTGTGCTATGAAATACGTTACAGTTAAAATACAAAAAGCCTGTTCACACAGATATTCATGTGTGATGTGAGGCGACCAGATGAATGTTTTATGAAAGGTAACACTGCGTCCACAAATAATAGAGTGCATTTGCCCAGAGCTAATGCCATGCAGGCTATAGTCCATGGGATTGCAAAAGAGTTGGACATGATTTAGCAACTAAACAACAATAACAACAATGCTATGCACTCAATTTGAACTGCAGCTAGTAGCCTCTTCATCACACATAATGAGGGTGAAAAGTTTGAAAACCCCCTCGAAGTGAACCAAAAGTTCATATAGTTTTTAAAGAGCAGCAGCTGACAAGATTCTATGCTGGTGTAATAAATTTTGCCCTTGAAATGATCCTGGGAGAACTTTCATGTTATTAATAAATTAAAAATAGTGTCTTCGATCTCTGCATCCTCATATCAGAATAAACAGGCCGAAACATATTCAGCAGATCTCACAGAAAGATAGTCGCCATACCTCTCCACCAAATTTAGTCCCATTTGTAGAAAACACCTTGGTATTTAAGGGTTGATCGTGAAGCTGTGAGATTCACAATAGTTCCAGTAGGTGGCATCAGCCACCTCTTGAAAATGTTGAATCAGATGATTTAAGGAGCAAAACCAGCGCTTCCTTCTCTAACACAGGGACAAGGATTCTGGCCAGATTGCTGATGGCTTAATTGCTGACTTTATGCCACTCACTTTCAAATAGGGTTTAACAAGCTTTCTTATTTCATCCCCCTAAGGAATTCGAGAACAGCTTGCTCTAGTTTTCTTAGTCACAGAAGTCTCCCTGCCATTCATCTCCTCAGCTGTGAAAGCTTTTTTTCACAGAGAGGAGAGGCCGGACGGGGGTCAGGCCAATCTGCCACGGCCGGGCCCTGCACGTCACCACAGGCTTCTGGGTGACGGACCCCAGTGGAAGCCGCCAGATACTCCCCCACACACAGAGAACAGAGGCGCTCTGACAAGAAACCGGGCCAGCTGGCAGCAGGAGGGAGAAAACCCCGCGTCACCAGGCCTCTCTCCCGGGGACGGCATCAAGATCACAGAAGGAGAATGCTTGAGGTTTCCAAGGTGTCTCATGTGGGCTAGCTTTTCTAACTGTTTGGGTTTTATACCTGCTTGATGGTCTAGGGCTCATGAAATGCTCCTTTAGGGTTTCTTGGCTTTGTTCTCCCTCGCTGCTCACCAGGCACTTAAATGGGACCACAGCTATTCTGTTAATGACCTCCGGAGAACCAAAGATATGCTACAGTCACACCAACAGCATGGCCTTTCTTGGAAGAGTTTATCATGGTATCTTGTTTGCCTTAAATGGTCACAATTATGCCCTAAATTTAGATGATGTGAGAAAGAAAATTTCTCTCCCATACATCTAAAATTTATTACCCACTCCAGAAATAATCATTCAATAATTTCCCTACACATCAACTGAGCAAGAAATGAGCATAAGTACTTGATATCCAGTGAGTCTGTGAGCCTCTCAAATCTTGGTTGAAATGGAATTGGGATCACATTAATGAAAATACACCCGTTATATTTTACAGTTGCTTACAAGTGAAGGTATTATACGCTGCTTCATCTTCATGGCTTCATGTTGGATTAAAGGACGTCCCCCAAGCATCCTGAGCTGTGGTCCTACCTCTGTGACAAAAAGACTTAAAATAAGTATCTAAAAGTGTGTTTTGGGTTATTTCTTTGCTAACGTTTACACAGACCAGTAGCCTTCCTTTTCTTGATGACCTTCCCTTTCCTTCAGCAGACTAGGTGTGGAAAGCAGCAGAGTGCAAGCTGACAGAGCCTTCCCGTCAACCTGAGGAGGACGCTGCTGTCTGTGGTGAAGGACTGGCCTTTCTGGGCTGTGTCCTCTAGCCAGACAGCGCCTCGGCTTAGTGAGCGCCAGTGGCTTGTGACTTTGCTTTCAAAGCAACACAAGGGAAAAGGATCTCTGTGAGTTCCAAGGAACTCGGAGCACATGGGCACAGTGTGTATGCTTATGCTGGCTCTGTTTCTGGCAAATTCTGGTTTGGATCCTTTTGAGTTAACCAGAGGGCTAAGAAACAGCAGCCGTGCTTCCAGCCAGGCCCACTTTTCTGAATCCACTTATTAGAATTTATCCCATAATAAATAATATACTTCCTAATATTATGGAACCCAGGTCCAGCTGCTCTCCGCTCAAAAGCCAATAAAAAGCCCAGACTGGTGGAAAGGAAAGTTTGCTATATTTTGGATGCCAGCAACTGGAATGGAGGGGGCCAAGGGATAGGGTACACTCCTGTCCAAAGGCCAACTCCTCCTTCCTGCAATCAGGGGACAAGAGCTTCAGTAGACAGAAGGGGCGAGGGGTGGGGGGTACATACAGAAACAGCACAGTCAGCTCTGACCGTCATCTTGAAATTGGTCATTGGTGGCCTGACCAGCATGGTTGTTTGAGGCACAGTTAATCTTCAGTCCCAGGGTTGGTGTGTTTCCATTTCCTTGAGGCCAGTTCTTGTAATTGTGGCAGCTTATGTCACAGCTGCAGTCTGACAATCAGGTACTTAACTTCTCCCACTTGGTGGGATTTTCAGTATCTAAGACAGCTCACAGGATATGGCTCAGAATATTCTCTTTAGCCCTTGAGAAGAAAATAAAGGTCCCTGAATTTGCTTAAAGACTGAACTGTTATTATTTGGTTTCCTTTTACTGTTTTCATTTGTTTCTGCATGTTCTCAATTCTCTGATTAAACGTATTCTTTGGCTAAAGTTTTTTCACAGACAGGGTGAGAACAGGACCAGGGGTCCTGCTCCATTTCACTAAGTAGTTGTATTCCCAATTTCATTGTTGCTATTGTTGTTTAGGTGTAAGTCTTGTCTAACTCTTTGCAGTCCCATAGACTGTAGTCACCAGGCTCCTCTGTCCAAGGAATTTTCTAGGCAAGAATACTGGAGTAGGTTGCCACTTCCTTCTCCAGGGCATCTTCCCAACCCAGGACTGGAACCCATGAATCTTGCATTGGTAGATGGATTCTTTACCACTGAACCACCAGGGAAGACCCTCCCAATTTCATAGGGAATGAACAAACTGATTTATGGCTTGAATAACAGAGACAAAATAAAGACCAAGGGAGCAGGATAATGAGAGAGTGAAATAATGGGCAGTATTTTAAGGTAGTGGTGATGGAAACAGAGTTCTTGGGCAACAGATCTACCCAGGGATACATGGAATCAACTGGATTATGAGCCAAGAACTAATATGCTTCTTCTTAATACTTACATTTAAGTTCAAAACATTCCCTAAAATATTTCAATGTGGTAAATCTGTGGGCTGGGGAGATGTGGCAACATTATATATCCTGTGTTTACTTAAGATGAAAATAACTAGAGGAATTAGATCATCTGATTCATCTTTTTTTTTTTTTTTTTTTGCAAATGAGAACCAAGGCTAAGAGAAAGGAAATGACCCCTCTAAGACCGTACAGTAATGTTGGAGCCTGGGCCATAAAAATCATCCCACTTTCCTCCTTACAGGTCCTTAATTTCTCTCCACCTTCCACAGTCCACTGTGTGTTTAGATATTTAGTATTTATCAGGGGTCATGAAATACATTTAATTTTACCGTAAGGGTACCACTTATCTGATGGTGCAAGGGGGAGCTGAGTCCACGCGCCTGTGTCATCTCGGATAACAGCCAGGCTCCACCAGGTCCTCAGCCCTTGGTAGACATCCTCTCCCCACAGCTCAGGGCTCTTGACGACTGAATTAGGGCTCTGGCTCAATTGACTGAGACTCTGTAAAAAATTTTCTTTGCCAGGACAGCTTTGGTTTTGCATCCAGTTCTGACAACTCAGTTTCTGTGATTGTCTCAAGATTGAGTCCCTATCATTGTTACAAACTGTCCCCTCCTTGGGTCCCTGTGTCAGAATCCCTGCTTCTTAATACCCCATGTCCAGTGGATACTGCCTTCTTTTTTCCAGACCTTACTGGTTCAAGTTCTGGTCCTTACCTCAGCCCAGGGGCTGGGCCCCACTACTTACTGATGAAGGGCAGCCCTCTTCCTTCAGTGAAGACACACTTATTGGGAAAAATGCATACAACTGTCTCAGTTTTGTCTGGTTCATCATGAATACTTTATCTTTTTCTTCCCCCTCTCACCCCCAGCCTTCCAGTGGGCTTCTTCAGAAGAAAACACAGATATAGCTACAAAAAAGCACACGTCACAGCACCTGAGTGTCCACTCCAGCACCGCTCTGGACATCTCGCACAAGAGCCAACCATGGCTATCTGTCGCAGAGAAAGACCCTTTCCTCTACCCTTCTAGGTTCTTCTGGCTGGTATAAGAATTAACTTGATCTGAGACATTAAAAGAAAGCAAAACAAAAGCTTAATACCATGTACACATGAGAGAGACAAGGGAGAACAGAGCAACTCATCTGCAATGAAGGGCTGGGAAGATCTCTGGAGAAGAGACAAGCTACCCACTCCAGTATCCTTGGCTTCCCTGGTGGCTCAGAGAGGAAGAAATCTGATTGCAATGCAGGAGACCTGGGTTCAGTCCCTGGGCTGCGAAGATCCCCTGCAGAAGGGCACGGCTGCCCACTCCAGTATACGTGCCTGGAGAATCCCATGGACAGAGGAGCCTGGCGGGCTGCAGTCCATGGGGTTGCAAAGAGTCGGACAGTACTGAGCAACTTCACTCACTTCACATAGCTGCTTTATAGCGTTGCGTTAGTTTCTGCTGTGGAGAAAGGGGAGTCGGCTTCTGTTCATACGTATCCCCTTGTTTTGGATTTCCTTCCCATCTAGGTCACCACAGACACTGACTGTGGTTGCCTGTGCTACAATAGTTCTCATTACTTATCTGTTTTATACATAGTATCAATAGTGTATATATATCAATCCCAATTTCCCCGTTCACCCCCCCCCCCACCTTGGTATCTATGTGTTTGCTCTCTACATCTGTGTCTCTATTTCTGCTTTGCAAATAACATCACTGATACCATTTTTCTAAATTTCACATAAATGTGTTAATATATAATATTTTTTTCTTTGTGAAATTGCACTCTGTATGACGCATCTAGCTCCATCCACATCTCTGCAAATAGCACAATTTCATTTCTTCTTATGACTAATCCATTCCTCTGCCGATGGACGGTTAGGTTGCTTCCACGTCCTGGCTGTAAATAGTGCCTCAGTGAACATGGAAGGGCATGTATCTTACAGAATTATGGTTTTCTCCTGGTATATGCCTAGTAGTTGGATTGCTGGGTCACATGGTAATTCTATTTTAGCTTTTTAAGGAACCTCTTTACTTTTCTCCATAGTAATTTTATCAATTTACATGTCAATGGAATACATCTTAATAAGATTTATGGGAGGAAATACATTTTCTTTACTAGATATATTAAAATTTATCCATATTTCCTTAGTATGCACAAAGCCTGGAGGGAAGACTCAGAGGCTTCTAAGTTGCACAAGAGAGTAGCCAGTCATCAGGGACTTCTCCCACGGAAAGGGAGGTCTGGGGGCACGGCAGACGTGCTGCGCTCTGGTGTAGAGCCCATCTGAGCCTGAAATCCTTCTGGATCCTCAGGGTGGGTTTGACCAGAAACAGCTGACACCCAGCCCTTTCCTAAACCCATTTCTTCCCGTACTTACACAACTTAACCATCACATGCCCAGTCAGCTGAAGCACAAGGCAGCTAGTTTTTCCAACCATGTGCCTGACTTTATTTCTGCATCAGTGTTTCAGTCCAGCCTGAGCATTCACACTGTAGCTGAACAAGCCAAATCCTCTGCCCTTCACCCGTTGTTTTAAAGCCACATGGAGCGGATGTAGTCATCCCATAGACAGCACATGGACATGGCCACACCCTTAGGTTACAGCATTACATTCCCTGGAGGATATGCTGACCTATTTCTGCCCCCTCCAACCCCAACTGACAGGTGAGGATATCAACTCCCAATCCCTCCTCCTTGGAAAAAGAAAGAAGATGGATTGAGGTGTTCCTTTTGGTGATATAATCATTGATGAGTCTTTACTTAGTGAAGATGAATTAAGACTTTTGACCCAGGGGGCAAAACACGCCCTGTAAAAACATGGTTTCTTACCAGCTGAATGCTGTTACTGAACATGAAATCATGATAATCAGAGTTGAGTCAAGCTTGACAAAGCCTCTTGGATTATGCCCTCCAGTAGAATTCTCACAGCTGAAGCTCTCAAAGATTGGCGAGTTCACCACTGATAAGACTGTCTTCCCAATTTCTTAGACTAAGATTTAACTCTTAGGGTGCATTGCATGCATGCTCAGTCATGTCTGACTCTTTGCAACCCTAGGGACTGTAGCCCGCCAGGCTCCTCTGTCCATGGGGTTTTCCAGGCAAGAATACTGGAGTGGGTTGCCATTTCCTTCTCCATTTGTTTCATTACTTCCTCATTAATTAAACAAAATAATTTCACATATTTTGCAGCCTAATTTTGCTTACTGAGGTTGTAGGTATATTTCTCGGAAAGGAAATTAAGTTAGATTTAGGTGTAAAACTGTGCCAAGGTACCTAGGCAAGAAGTTTCACTATTAAGTGCCAGGACATGAAATTGAGTCCCTGTAAAACTAAGTTTTCCTGCAAGTTTATGATTAATCTCTTTATTTAAAACTTAAGTATTGCCTTTCTTGTCTGACCCCTGTTACCCTCAGGATTGAGGAGTATCAAAGGAAAGGGGGAATTGAAATCAAAAGGCACCCTGCAGGGCCTTCTTGGGTACAAAAGCCCCTCCATGTTCCCCGTTTCTTGTTTGTATTAAAAGGTTTTGCTCTCCTAGGCCTTCCCTGAGTTACAGAGAGCAGACTCAAGTAGTTAATAATTAGAAAAGAAGAGTCACAGGACTCCTGGATCCCCTGGAAGGGATAGAGGTAACAATCTGATGCATGTCTTTGAATTGTTCTGCAGAAACTAACTCCCACCCAGTGGAACGTGGTGACAACATGCTGGACACAAGACCCCAGATGGAACTAGAAGACTGATGATTGAGATTCCCAAAATATCACCCTGCTACTTCACCACTAACCAATCAGAAGGAGTCCACAGGCTGATCAGGCATCCTATGGCTCTCTCCTCTAACACTCTTTGAAAACCCTTGCTAAAACCCATCTAGGGTGTTTGGGTTTTTTGAGCATGAGCTTCCCATTCTTCTTGCCTGGCACCCTGCAAATGAACGCTTGCTTTGCTGCAAATACCTGCTGTCAGAATTTGACTCTCTACACTGTGGGCACAGTCCCCTTGCTTGGCAACAGACACGTTTAGTCAATCATGTGAACTGATTTGTAGGTTACAATTATAAAACATCAGGTGATTTGATCTATATAATTTTACAATTAGGAAAGTAAACAACTTCCATGGCAGAAGGGTGGCGCTAGTGATAAAGAACTTGCTTGCCAATGCAGGAGACACAGGAGACAGGAGTTTGATCCTGGGTCAGCAAGTTCCCCTGGAGGACAGCCTGGCAACCCACTCCAGGATTCTTGCCTGGGACCCCCATAGACCGAGGAACCTGGTGGGCCCTGAAGAGTCGGACACGACTGAAGCAAATTAGCATGCATGCATGGCAGAATAGGTAAAAACTCATGGTCTCTGATCACTGCGAACACAACTGGTGGGGAGAGGGAGAGTAGGTTGGGAAACAGCATGTCTTTGAAATCGATAGGGTTTCTCTTCTCACTCTCAAAGAAAGGACAAAAGGTTCCAATGATTTCCCTTACAGAGCTCGTCTCTCTGGGCTGGTATAGCTCCTCTGTAATTCCCATTCACTGAATTAAGGAAAGTAAGACAAGTGCTCATCCTCTATCTGCAGCACAAGCGATTTCTGTCCTCACCTGCAGCAAAGGACAGGGGCCTCAGTGCTTCCTCCCACAGCTGATGGTCCCCACGTGGGGTGGTTCTCACGGCCCTGGCCATGTGAGGAGGTGGCTGGATGGCATCACTTTGGGGCCAGGGCCAATTGTTCAGTCTTTAATGAATTTGGCATTCTGCTTTAGAGATAGTCATGTTGACTACAAAGCTCCCCAGGTTATGGTCTTATTCTGACTCAGAAACACCCTTGTACATAAAATGCTACTCACTGGCCTCGAGGAGGGCTTGCCAAGTAGAAGTAGGGAGTTACAAAGGGCAAGGAGAAAGGGAGGGGGAAATGGGAGGAGATGAGGGGCCTTTGGAAACAGAAACCGTATGTCCTTTTCAGCTAGTTACCCTGCCCTAATTGCTGCACAGAAAGGATGCTTGGGAAATGCATCTGCCCAAAACAGGGCACAAGTCAGACAGTATAGATGTGTAGTTTTGTCTGGGATGTGTGTATGTGTGTGTTCCCGGCAGGGGCCGTGCTGCAAACATCTAGTCCTACTCACCTCCAGCGTGGGCCACAGGAGCCAGGAGACTGTAAACATCCTTCCAATCTTGTCCTATCTCTAGGGCCAAGCTCTGTGCAGAGGGGGGTTCAGCTTCCATCACTGGGGATTACTGGTCAGATTATCTCACTCTGAATGAATTAGTTTAAATTTAAACCCAAGGAATCATCAAGTAACAAACCAGTAGGAAGAATGGGGGTTCCTGGTAGCTCAGCTGGTAAAGAATCCACCAGCAATGCAGGAGACCCCAGTTCAATTCCTGGTTTGGGAAGATCCCCTGGAGAAGGGATAGGCTACCCACTCCAGTATTCTGGCCTGGAGAATCCCCATGGACAGAGAAGCCTGGCGGGCTACAGTCCATGGGGTTGCAAAGAGTTGGACACGACTGAGCGACGAAGCACAGCGCAGCACTGCACCCAGGAAGAGTGGAGGCACAGTGCGTTCACATATTGCCATTTAGAGCTAATTTATTATGTGGAAAAGCACTTTTCATATCTTTCATACTGAGACATACTTCGTCCTTTGCTTTAGTTCCCCCAGTTTCTTTCATCAGCTCTTTTCCATTTCTCCTCATAGTCTTGCAAACTTTGGCTACCTGATGCACTTCCAGAGTGTCAAATGACTCTTCCCTGAAAAGATACGGTCTTGGAAACATGTATCTCCATCCTGATCTTGATCCAATTTCCCAGTTCCTGCTGGCCCTCTCCATTCAAACGTCCTGCTGGGGACTTTCCTGGTGGTGCAGTGGATGACAGTCCACCTGCCCGTGCAGGGGACTCGGGTTCAATCCCTGATCTGGGACAATCCCACAAGCCGCAGAGCAACTAAGCGCATGCAGCACAACTCTTGAGCCTGTGCGCTGGAGCCCACAAGCTGCAACTGCTGAGCCCACGAGCTGCAACAGCTGAAGCCTGTGTGCCCAGAGCCCGTGCTCTGCAACAAGAGGAGCCACGGCAGTGAGAAGCTTGCGCATCACAGCTTGAGAGCAGCCCCCGCTTTCTGCAACTAGAGAAAGCCTGTGCCAGCAACCGAGACCCAGTGCAACCAAAACTCAAATTAATTAAATAAATAAAATACTAAGGAAAGTCTTACTGGCACACCAAATTTCACCAAGCAAGAGCGTGCATGATTGGCCCTAGTTTGCTCCTTGGATGTCATTCACTTCTTACCATTTTTCCCCTCATTTATTTACTGCCTTTCAGACATGCGGGTGCCTTTCTGTTCTTCAAATATTTCCAGCTCATCTCTGCCTCTGGGTATTTCCAATTGCTCTTCCTTCTTGGAGCCCACTTCCCCTGGCTTGCTATACAGCTGGCTTGTTCTTATCCCCTACCAGCCCAGCCTGCTTCCCTCTCCCAGAGCAGTCTGTTCTGTTTTCTCCAGAGGACTCACCATTCTGAAACGTATCACTTGCTTGTTTAGAATACAGATTCTGTGATGACAGACTCTCTCTGCCACACTGTAGCCTTAGCTCAGAGCCAGGCACACATTAGTTCACACACATTTGTTAGTGAACTGTGCATTAGGAAACCTGGGGTTTCATCCTAGACCTTTTATTGACCAGCTGTAGGCCCTTGGGCAGTTCCTTTTCCTCCTTGGAGAGCAGTTTTCTCCATCTACAAAAGATGGAGCACTTTCCCCAACATCTCCCCATGCATCGTTGAGATGCACTTAGATGTGTGTTAGAAGTGGGGAAGTAATAAAAGCAGGGTGAGTGGGGAAGCTTTGCTTCTTTGGGTAGGGAAGCTCCTACCCAAGCCCACCAAGAAGAATAGCATCACTTTTATTTTGCTTGACATATTGATCTTCCACTTAAAATGTCATCTGAACAAAGCTTTATGCATTAAAATTAAAAATACAAATTTTAAAAATTACTAATTCTGATCATTGTGAGGCAACTTCTGTCTTGAATTATGACTATGTCCAAAGTAGAATTCATCCTTCCTGTCCTCCTACAAGCTGGTTTGAATTTCCTATTCCTCTATTTGGTCTTGTGACACAAATTCAAAGCTTCGGGGTTATTTTTGATGGTTCTGTCTTCTTCTCCTCCCTTACCCAACCTGGTGCCTCATTGTTCTAAATGCCTTTATCTTTTTAATTTCCATTCCCCAGGGAAGAAGGCCCTGCCTAAGCCCTAGGTCAAGATCTGATAGCTTCTTACTTGGACTCTTGCACATTTTCCTTGGAGCTCTGCACTGCTCTCCCGGTATTCTGCACTGATAGTCCTATCCCACAGACTACTAACTGATTTTTCTAAATAGAATTCTAGTAGTTAGTCTTTTGAAAACCTTCAGTGGCTTTTTATTGCCCATGAAATGAATCCAAAGGACGTGCCCTGGAGCCTTTCCTGCACATGGCACTATTCAAGTCTGCTGTGTCCACAGCGCTTTTCTCCAACACAGGGGTCTGTGTTCTCTGAGACCTGGGAGCCCTCTCCTGGCCGAAGCACCTGGCCAGACCTCAGAGTCTGGGTAGTGACCTCTAAAAGGTCACCCTGGCAAAACAGTTTTGTCTAAGAGGTGTTTTAAACTGGATGACAGTTGACTGACCAAGCTGATACTTTCTCTTCAGAAATTTAAATGCAAGATTTGACAGAATTTCCAACATTAGGATGGAAAAGAGTTAAGAGAAACATAGAGAAGAGGCATTGGACAGAAGCCACGAGGCAGGAAAAGTCATGAGACCATCAGGCAGAAAGCAAAGGGCCTTGACGGCAAGAGTAGAAATGGACGTGGAGACAGAACGTGACCGATCCATCTGATGGAGCCCTGTGGATACGCCACCTCCTCCATGATGCCTCCCCTCCGTGGCAGCCAGGCGGAGCAGGGACCAGAACCTGCCCCAGGGCCGGGGTGCGGCACACTGCGCCCTCCTGATGGTCCTGGGAAGCAAGCCAAAGGGACATTCTTGGGGCTTGGGGCGGGACCTGCTCCGCCTTGGCTGCCTGCTCCTGCCTCCGTCTCCATGGAAACAAAACAAGATGTTCGTGATCAACAGCAGAGCCCTAACTTGACTCCCTCTTCGTGGTGCGCGATCAAACTCCCCAGGATAGCTATTTCTTAACGATCTGCTGTGACTTCTGCCAATAAAAGCGAGGGCTGAAAGGAGCCGTTCGTCCTCCCGCCACGGAGGGCAGGGGACCACTGACTCCCCGCTTGCCAGGTTACGCGTGTCTGTGTTTTCAGCGCGCGCTCGCCCAGTTTCAGGTCTTTCACACCCGCTGTGCTGGACGCAGCACACCTGGTCATGGCAGGCGAGAGTCATCCCCTTCTGAACCCAGCCCTTAGCCCGTCTAGCTTGGCCTGTACTGCACTTCGCGTCTCTCTCGGGGCTCTTTGAGTGTGAGAAATACAGAACTCAATTCTGACTAAGGAATAGTCACAGAACTGAAAGAAATGCTAAACTCCTAGATGTCAGAAAGGTCAACTTCTAGCCCAGTCCTGATATCTCAAGAGAAGGAATCCAGGCTTCCCCTAGGCAGTGTCACTGAAATGATTCTCCTTAACTGCTTCCACTTTATGTCAGCACACTAGAGAGTCGGTCTCCAGCAGAAGAGACTCGCCTTCTCCCAGTTTGGGGCCCCTGGCTCCCCTTGGTAGGGTAAGTGGCAGTGGGCTTGGACTGGACAGACAGTTCCGCAGCACAATCAGCCCCTGTGGGAAAGAAGAGAGAATCTAAGTAAAGGAGGACGCTTTTCACTAAAAGAAAGAGGAGAGGATGTTGTGCAGGCAAATGCACAAAACAAAACCAGATGTGCAGAGCACACAGGCGTCTATTTCACAATTATCTGCAGAGTTGCCTTTGTCTCCTAGTTAAATGCCAGTAATACATTTTCCCCTCAAGGGCAGGGTTCATTTACCACTCTTGCTTGATCCTCCAATAATCACACTATTATTCTTAATATCTAATGTTTATTGAGCACACAGTGACACTACATTGAGTGTCTTATGTCCGCTATCTCGTGTGATTTCCTCAGCAGATGTTTACTTTATAGACATTTCATAGACAAGAAAACCATAACTCGAAGAGATTTCCTAAAACACAGCCAGTAAGAAGCTTGGTCTGTGTGACCCCTAAACGCGGGCTCTTAACCACTCTGATGTACTGCCTCTACATTATATGACATGATTGGTGCATATTCTTCATAAAAATAGTTTCCATGCTTATACAAAATATCTTTTAACAGTTTATGCAGTCCTGACATAGCATCTCAAGCTAAGACTTAAAAGAGCTATAAGAGACTTAAAGAAAACCTACCAAGAGGCAGCATGATAGCAGAGATATGGCTGGTGAAAGAAAGCCTAAGAAAAATTATGATCCTCATGTGAAAATCTCCAAAGTACCTGGTCAGGCCAAGCCCAGTGCTAAGCAAGTCAATGTAGGGGTACTAAGCAAAGTAGGGGGAAATAAATGAGACTTTCTATGAGGACTTTTTGTAGACTGAAAGGTTCTGTGTATAGAGAAGATGTGGTCATTTTTTCTCTGTGTGCTAAGTTGTTTCAGTCATGTCTGATTCTTTGCTATCCTGTGGACTGTAGCCTGCCAGGCTCTTCCGTCCATGGGACTCTCCAGGCTAGAACACTGGAGTGGCTTGCCATGCCCTCCTCCAGGGGATCTTCCCAACCCAGGGATTGAACGCGTGTCTCTTATGTTTTCTAAATTGGTGGACAGGATCTTTACCGCTAGTACCACCTGGGGGAAGCTCCACTTTTATTCTAACCTATAGAAAATATTGAAATGTAAAAGTAAAACCAACAAGTTTTAAATATATTTACAGTTCACACAAAGGCCAAGGCATCCTGTGCTGTTGACTGGGCTGGAGGGAACTTCAACTCACCTCCCTTTGGCGATCTTCATGTTTTCAGTGTGACTACTCTACAAAGAAGAGAAACTACAGGCACATCTTCTTTTATTGCACTTCACAGATACTGTACTTTTCATAAATTGAAGATTTGTGGCAGCCCTGCATTAAACAAGTCTTTCAGCACCATTTTTCAAACAGCATTTGTTCACTCTTGTCTCTTTTGGGTAATTCTTGCAGTATTTCGATCTTTTTCATCATTTTCATATTTGTTACTGTGATTTGAAATCAATCATCTTTTATTTCACTGCTATGAGTCACTGAAGGTCCAGATGATGGTTAGCATTTTTTAGCAGCAAAATATTTTTAATTAAGGTATGTACATAGTTTTTTGAGACATAGTGATATTGCATACTTAATAGATTACAGTATAGTGTAAGTGTTACTTTTATATGCACTTCAGTTCAGTCAGTTGCTCAGTTGTGTCCAACTCTTTGCGACCCCATGGACTACAGCATGCTGGGCCTCCCTGTCCATCACCAACTCCCGGAGCTTACTCAAACTCATGTCCACTGTGTCGGTGTTGCCATCCAACCATCTCATCCTCTGTTGTCCCCTTCTCCTCCCGCCTTCAATCTTTCCCAGCATCAGGGTCTTTTCAAATGACTCAGCTCTTTGCATCAGGTGGCCAAAGTATTCGAGTTTCAGCTTCAGCATCAGTCCTTCCAATGAACACAAAGGACTGATTTCCTTTAGGATGGACTCGTTGGATCTCCTTGCAGTCCAAGGGACCATCAAGAATCTTCTCCAACACCACACTTCAAAAGCATCAATTCTTCGGTGCTCAGCTTTCTTTATAGTCCAACTCTCACATCCATACATGACTATTGGAAAAACCATAGCTTTGACTAGACAGACCTTTGTTAGCAAAGTAATGTCTCTGCCCTGGGAAACTATAAAATTTGTGTGGCTCACTTTAGCGCAGTGGTCTGGAACCACAACCGCAATTATCTTTGAGGCTTTTTAAGTCACTGCTGGACACGTCCACTGTAGGGACAAGTTTGCTGCAAGAAGATCTCAAGTGAGTCATTCAGGTTCCTAGAATGCAGCATGGGGACAAGAAGAAGACATCATGGGGAAAACTGATCTGAAATGAATGGAATCCAAATACTTTTGGGAATCCAAGTGGCCAAGTCCTGTGCACTGGCCATTAAAAGAAAGAGTCATGGTATTACTTCCTCCTGTGAAGCATCAAGGGAGAGATGATGGCAGGGTTCCTCATGTCTCAAAAAGGTAGCAGTCCAAGAGAGGAGCACTGGTCCCACGGAAGTCAGCGGTTTTCTCCACATTCTGACTCACCCTGTTCATATCCTTATTAAACTTCCATGGTGTCTTCAGGTTCTTCTTTGAGCAACAGGAAAATGAAAGCATTCCTTTCTTCTTATTCCCTGTATACCTTATTAGCAGCTTTCAAATTTTATCATGTGTCTTAAATGGACTCTCATTTAAAATGCTTTTGGAAATTCTGATTCAGTAGGTGTCAATGGATCACACAGAAAGACACACAAATTCCCATTCTTGGTTGCTTTGAGCTGTTATTTCACACCTGCTTGTTGTTGTTGTTCAGCTGCTAAGTCATGTCCAACTCTTGCAACCCTGCTTAAAAGTTGCTTTAATGAGTTGAACTTTCTCCTTTTATTTGGTCCATGACTTACTTAGAGCATAATCTTTAAGATTAAGGGCTGCATATTTTTGAAAGGTTGTTGCTGAACGGTAAGATGCGGGATTCTTGGCCTCTGGAGGAGACGAATTGAATCCGAGGCCAGAGACGAGGCTGGATTGCTCAGAGCTTTTGTGTAATAAAGTTTTATTAAAGTATAAAGGAGATAGAGAAAGCTTCTGACATAGGCATCAGAAGGGGGCAAAAGAGTACCCTTTTGCTAGTATTAGCAATGGAGTTATATACTCTCCAATGAATCCAAAGAATGTCTGGAGGTTGTAAAGACCTCACCAGACCTACTCCCATAATTTACATTTTAAGATAACAGAGTTGGCCAGAAGGTTTAATTCAAAGATTGTCCTCAGGCAGGATACATCCTTGTAAAGACCAGACCTACTCCCATAATTTATGTTTTTAAGATAACAGAATTAGCCAGAGGGTTTAATCCAAAGACTGTCCTCAGGCAGGATACATTATTGTTATATAGTCACTCACAATCGGTTAATGAAAAGAAAAGAATGTCATAAAACTTAGAATGGCACCAGATAATTCATCCCTGGCCATAAAACAATTGACTTGAATCTTGTAAAAGGGCAGATTACCAACAAATAGTTTCATTTACATAGATTAGGGGAAAAATACTTGAGTAATTAGGTTGGGCCATTTGGTGGAACCAACTTGAAGATAGAGTCATAGCTTAAGACAACATTTCCATAAGAAAAAGAAATGTATTAGTTAACTCAAGGTTTGAGAGTAGTTAGCTTCAGGTGAAACCAGGTGTCATGGCAACACAGCATTTTAAGAGAAACCTCCTTTTAAATTTGTATAGAGAAGAAAAAATATCGCTAGTTTGTTTCCTCCTGCTGCTTAAGAGAGATAGAAATGTCTGGCACTTGCAGCCTGTTTCCTCCGTTTGGAGACCCCTGGTCTTCCTGCCTGTTACCCTATCTCTTTCCCCAATACTCCTGAAAGTTTATACCTGGCAAGTTTACAATATGCACACATATTACTGAATGAGCAAAAGTTAAAAGAAACTGTTCCCTCATGCCCACCTAGCATGTGACGGTCAGGGCCAAGTTTGGGAAAGAATTATCCTCAAGATTGAAAGAACCAATAAGGAAAGAAATACATAACATAGTATGAGTTTATACAGATGATTCCAAACACAATGGAAAAGACCCAGAATTTGAAATTTTAAAATCTGTTTTCTCAGAGGTGTCTTTAATCAGTTAATTTTGCTTAGAATATTATCTGACAAGGTCAAAATACTGCTCCCTTCTATTTTATGGGGTATAGGACCCCATATTATTATTATTAATATTATTATTTTTTACTATTTTTCATTATTTTTATTAAGAATTCATGGAAAAACAAAATTTCAAATAAGGTCTATATTAGTCTGGTGCAAACATCTGCTGGAGACCAAAGTCATGTAGTCACTAGCATTTGATCCTGGAAGAGAGAAGCATCTGGTCAGTTCCTCCTCACTTAGCAATGTGTCACTCCCTGCGTAAAACCCGTCAGTGGGGCCAGTTAGCCCTCAGGAGATAATCCCAGCGGCTCAGTGTGGCTTACAGACGACACCCAGTGTGACCCCATGCCCCCGACCCTCCAGCCTCGCATCCCCTTCTGTGACCTCCATTCCCTCCCAGCCCTCCCCCTTCCATTGCCCTCCCTGGTCCAACCATCATTCTTTCCATCCCCTGAAGACACCATACTCTTTTTCCTCTTTGGCCTTAGCATCTGTGTTTATTTCCTCTTCGGCTTTCAGACCTAGTTTTGTGTCATTTCACCTGGGAAGATTCCCCTGACCTCAGGTCTGGGTTAAGGGCATGAGCTTTTTTTAACATCATAGCATTAATTGCTTATTATTATTTTTTTTCCCTGTGTTCTCCAGTAAGATTTTAAGCCCAGAGTATGGCAGGAAATGAAAGGCTTATTCACATATATACACATACATCTGTATATACATGTGTGTATATATACATAAGTATGTATACCACAAGTGTATACATATCCTTCCTGCTTGGTCCCCCACCAATATTTGCTGTAGACTTGCTGTGAAGTCTTGCTTCATGAGTGATGAAGGCCCTTGTGCTAATTGATTCCTTAGAAGTAGGCATCTTTACTCCTTATTTTAACATTCTCTTCAAGGAATGACTCAACTTTTAACGTGTGCTTGAATTGATCCTACTTCCATCACTACTGACTAGCCAAATTCTCAGTAATTGGTTAGCCAATCACTGCTTTGTATGGAGCCCTTCTATTGAGCAGGCCTTTTAGCACCATGTCCCAGAGACTGTCTGCTGGCTCCTGAGTGTTTTGGGTGAAGCGTCTCTCTCTGAGGTAATCATCTGTGACCACAGTGACAGGTCACGTGTTCCACAGAAGCCTGATGATTTGGGGTGAGGAAGCTGTTGTCTCTGAAGAAGCTGTGAGCAGAGGAGGCACTCACAGCTCCTAGCTCAGGACATGCTATTTCCCATCTCCCGTGCTGCTACCCGGGTCACCAAATGCTACCTTAAACTAATTTAAAAAAAATCACTTATGTATTTATTTTTATTCCACCTAAGCTGTGCCAGCTATGAACATGTGTGAGAGTCTAAATTAAATCATTCTGACTTCCACAAAAGAGGAAGAAAAATTAAAAACTCTTCAAAAACTTCAAGGCATGACTTAGAGCTTTCCAAATTATTTAGAAAGATGTGGTCAGATATTTCACTGTAAATTTCCTTTGGTTTCAGCCTAGGAATGGTTTCATTTCCTCTGCAACGGTCAGTAATCATCACCACAAAATTAAGTCTGTAGGAGAAAAAGAAGCTTCATCTGTATTTAGACAACAAATTACTTTTCATTTCACCATAGTTTGGGCAATTTTAGTGACTATTTTTGCATAATTTATATATGTTTAGTTACAGACTTTATATAACCCACCCATTAAGCTGGCTCAAACACTAGGCTGGTCATTTTTCAGTCCAGTATTCTGGTCACATAATTAACCATGCTTCATAATATTATGTGGCTCCTACCACTCTGGATGTTGTGCTCTGCTTAAAAGTAAACCAATAAGTTGACCTTGGTCTCTCTTCATGCCTGATGTTGACTCCTTACTGGCCCTCCCTCTCAATGAATGGAGCTTCACGTCTTCAATGAATGAGCTTCACGTCTTCAATGAATGGAGTTTCACGTCTTCGTGAATGGGGCTTCATGTCTTCAATGAACAGGCCTTTGTGTCTTCAATGAATGGAGCTGGGGGTATAATGAGTGCCCACAGGACCCTTCCTGGTGCTTTCCTGGTGGCTCAGATGGTTAAGAATCTGCCTGCAGTGGGGACCTGGGCTTGATCCCTGGGTGGGAAAGATCCCTTGGAGAAGGAAATGGCAACCCACTCCAGTACTCTTGCCTGGAGAATCCCATGGATGGAGGAGCCTTGCGGGCTGCAGCCCATGGGGTCACACAGAGTCGAACACGACTGAGCAACGGTCACTGTCACTTCTGCTTTCACTCACAGGACCCTTTAAAGTTTAGCTCCTGGCACCCACATCCAGTCCTACAAAATGCGAATGTGGGTGTCACCAGCTGTTCCACAGATGACCTGTCTCAGCGTCTTTGTCTCATATTGAGAAAAGAGGAGGAAAATAGATGAGAAAAGGTTAAGCTTGCCTTTTACACCAGACAATTCAGGTTCTCAGAAGCAAAGAGAGCTTCAAACATGAATTCCCAACTCTGTTTATTCACTGGAGCCAATCCCCACGCTTAAAAGACACACTCTACCCCCAACCTGTAGATTCTAATACTGAAGTCAGGAGTGGGGATTAGCATATGTACACATTTCTAATACGGGGCTTATCTGGTGGCTCAGATGGTAAAGAATCTGCCTGCAGTGCAGAAGACCCGGGTTTGATACCTGGGTTGGGAAGATGCCCTGGAGGAGGGCATGGCAACCCACTCCAGTATTCTTGCCTGAAGAATTCCATGAACAGAGGAGCCTGGTGGGCTACAATGCACGGGGTTGCAAAGAGTTGGACATGACTGAGCAACTAACACACACACACACATGTTTCTAACAGTAATTTTGATGATTAAGCAGGATTGGAAACCAGTGATTTGAATGGGAGGTTTGCAATTTAATTTTATTTCCTCCTCCACCAGTAAGCAAGAGCTTCATTTCACCAAATGATAGGCCGCACACATTGATGTTATTCCAGATTTGGGAGGAGAGAAGTTGAGTTCCAATAGTAACCTCCTCAACTCACCATAGACCTTAAAATAAAGAGAAAATCATCTTACCAAAATCATAAGCAAGAGAGTCTGAGCTTGGATGTTTACTTCCCTTTGAACCTGCTTGTGATTCAATGTGGCTTCTGTTTCTCAGGATTTAAATTTGATTTGGACACTTCATTATTAGTATCCTTGGTATATTATTACATATTATTATAATATATAATATATATATTATTATAATATATTGGTATATTATTTGGAGGCATTGCAACCAAATTCTTGAAAAAGTCAAAACAAGTTGGAATACTATTTAGCAACTAAAAAAGCAATACATCTTTTGATACATGTAACAAAGTAGATAAATCTTAAAAAGTGAGAGAAGGTAAAAGGTTACATACTTTATTCATTTCTATAATATTCTAGAGAAAAAGCAAAAGCACAGAAGATAGAAATCAGATCAATGGTTGCCAGGGACTGAGAGTGGGAGAGGGGGTTCATCAAAAGAGAAAAGGAATTTTTTGAGGTAATAGAAACAGTCTATGTAATTTTTCTTGTACATTATGTTTACTAGAGGACAATATGAACCAGACTTTTGAAGTGATGCTTGGTTGTCACATGTAGTTTCAAAATTGGGATTTGGATTGTATTTCATACCAGGAATAAGGGGTACGACACTCTATATGGAATGGATAGGTTCTATCTCACAGGGAAAGAAAAATGTTGTGGTGGCAATTAATATCTCTAAAGACAAAAATATTCTATGGTGGGAATAAAGCACACAAATAATAATCTAATTAAAAAATGAGAAAGGACTTGAATAGACATTTCTCCAAAGAAGATGTACAAATGACCAACAGATATGTGAAAAGAGACATTAATAATCAATGAGCAATCAACATTACCAATAACTAGTGAAGTGCAAATCAAAGCTACAATGATACATCACATCACACCCATTAGGATGACCACTAAGAACAAAACAAACACAAACAAAAATGGGAAAACAGCAGTTGGTGAGGATGTAAAGCGAAAGTGTTAGTCCCTCAGCCATGTCCAACTCTTTGCAAGCCCATGGACTTCAGCCTGCCAGGCTCTTTGGTCCATGAATTCACCAGGCAAGAATACTGCAGTGGGTAGCCATTCCCTTCTCCAGGGGATCTTTCCAACTGAGGAATTGAATCTGGTTCTTTACTGTCTGAAACACCCAGGAAGCCCCAAAGAAGGTTGAGTGCTGAAGAACTGATGTTTTCGAATAGTGGTGCTAGAGAAGACTCTTGAGAGTCCCATGGACTGTATGGAGATCAAACCAGAACATCCTAAAATAAATCAGTCCTGAATATTCATTGGAAGGACTGATGCTGAAGGGGAAGCTCCAATATTTTGGCCACCTGATGTGAAGAGCTGACTCATTGGAAAAGACCCTGGTCCTGGGAAATAACTGCATAGCTTCAAATGACTTTATTTAAGTTCATTGATTCTTCTGCTTAGTTAAGTCTTCTGTTGAACACCTCTAGTGGAATTTTCAATTCAGTTATTGTATTCTTCATCTCCAAAATTTGTTTGATTCCTATTTTATATTTCTATGTCTGTTGATATTCTTGTTTTGTTCATAAATTGTTTTCCTGAGTTAATTGAGTCTTTGTCAATTAATTCCTATATCTCGGTTTCTTTCAGTCAGTTTCTGAAGATGTATCATGTTCCTTTGATTGGGCCACATTTCCTTGTTTCTTCATATGTCTTGTATCTTTGTATTAGAAGCCACATATTAAAAACAGAAACAAAAACAGCCACCTCTCCTAGTACTTATGGGCTGCGTTTATATAGGGAAAAATCATCACCAATTAGAGTTAGAGATTCTGTGAGCCTTTCAAACCTTTCCTGTGGATGTGCCTTTTTTGGACTTGCAAATGTAAATTCCAAGTTAGATGGATTTGCTGCCTTCTTATTTTCAGGAATTATAAATATTTATCCCTTGCCTCCTCAGGCATGTCTGCAGTGATCCAGGTTCTCTGGAGCTACCTCAAACCAGCAGGGTCTCTTGTTTTCCATGTACATAGGCTTCTAGAGTATGTCAGACTCCATAAGCAGTGAGTCAGGTGAGACAGAATCTAGTCCCTCGGACAGGTGCCTGAAAGCAGAATGTGAGACTGATGGTCCACTTCTCTTTCTTCCCCCGAAAGAGAGACAGTCAAGCTGTACCAGTCTCTGTCTGCTCCACTGTGGGTCTTCAGGATGGTAGTATCCTGCTAAGCTCTCATTTGTTCTTCAAGCTCCCTGTCTGTGTCACTTGGCTCATCAGTGCTCCAAAACAAGTGAGGTGGAAACCAGTCCTTTAGGCAGATGCCTGAAAGCCCAGAGGACTGGACACATGCTCCAACACTTCCCCTTCCCAGAGAGAAGCCAGGAGCTGGAACCTTCCTTCCACTTGGCTCTGCACTGAGCCAGTGGAAGGGTGTGTGGTGAGTGAGTGCTCCTAACCATTGCCCTTGTTCTCAGCAGCCCCCAACCTAACGGCCTTTGCTGTCAGCACTTAGCTTCAGCCAGGACCGAAACCAATTACCTGGGCCATTCCCTGAAAATTCTGAACGTTGGATTTAGTGTCCAGCCTTCCCTTTTTCTCTCTATGGAGAACCATGGAGCTGGGACTATTCTCCCAATCCACTCAACTGAGCCAAGAAGAGGCACTATGGTAAGTGAATGCCACAAATTTTGCTACTGACTTTGGTAAGACTATTTGCAGTCACCTGGGGCACAGGAGCCTTCTAACTGATTTCTGGATTTCTCAAAAACAGAGTTGGTTTATGTATTATTGTTGAGTTGGTGCCATCATAGGGAGAGGGAGACACTATGGTTTCCTATTCTGCCATCTTGCTGACATCACTCTTCAGAATGGCTTGCATTTTGATTGTGGGGTGGGGGGTAGTTTGTATACATTTGCCAAAATTCACCAAAACATACATTTTACCATATGCTATGCAAATTATACCTTAATATAATTATATACATAAATTATCCCTCAAAAAAGATAACTTTAAAATAAATTAATTTAAAAATTAATGTAATAAATTTAAAAAAGTTTATGGCCTAAACTATTTCTGGATATTCTACTTCAATACTCAGCAATTTATTATTATTATTACTTTTTTTGGAATTGCAGGATGTTTTTTCTTTTTTTTTCTTTTTCCATGTATTTTTATTAGTTGGAGGCTAATTACTTTACAATATTGTAGTGGTTTTTGCCATACATTGACATGAATCAGCCATGGATTTACATGCATTCCCCATCCTGACCGCCCCCCCCCCACCTCCCGCCCCACCCCATCCCTCTTCCCCAGTGCACCAGCCCTGAGCACTTGTTTCATGCATCCAACCTGGGCTGGTGATCTGTTTCACCATAGATAATGTACATGTTTTGATGCTGTTCTCTCAAAACATCCCACCCTCGCCTTCTCCCACAGAGTCCAAAAGTCTGTTCTATACATCTGTGTCTCTTTTTCTGTTTTGCGTATAGGGTTATCGCTACCATCTTTCTAAATTCCATATATATGCATTAGTATACTGTATTGGTCTTTATCTTTCTGGCTTACTTCACTCTGTATAATGGGCTCCAGTTTCATCCATCTCATTAGAACTGATTCAAATGAATTCTTTTTAATGGCTGAGTAATATTCCATGGTATATATGTACCACAGCTTCCTTATCCATTCATCTGCTGATGGGCATCTAGGTTGCTTCCATGTCTTGATTATTATAAACAGTGCTGTGATGAACATTGGGGTGCACGTGTCTCTTTCAGATCTGGTTTCCTTGGTGTGTATGCCCAGAAGTGGGATTGCAATAGTCAGCAACTTATATACCATTAAATTTCATTTAGAACATAGGTTTATGTGGGTAAATTTTTCTGAAATTTAGTCTGCTCTCACTTTTACTATTTGATCTTTTCTTTATCTCTATTCTCAGGACTGATTCACCTTGATTCTTCTACACTTTTCAATTGAAATGGACAAGCCATCAAATAAGGCTCATCACTTCTAAATAAAACATCTACTTCTGCTTTATTGACTATGCTAAAGCCTTCGACTGTGTGGATCACAACAAACTGTGGAAAATTCTTCAAGAGACGGGAATACCAGACCACCTTACCTGCCTCCTGAGAAATCTGTGTGCACAGGTCAAGAAGCAACAGTTAGAACCTGACATGGAACAATTGATTGGTTCAAAATTGGGAAATGAGTACATCCAGGCTGTATACTGTCACCCTGCTTATTTAACTTATATGCAGAGTACACCATGAGAAATGCCAGGCTGAATGAAACACAAGCTGGAATCAAGATTGCTGGGAGAAATATCAACAACCTCAGATATGCAGGCGAAATCACTCTAATGGCTGAAAGTGAAGAGGAACTAAAGAGCCTCTTGATAAAAGTGAAAAAGGAGAGTGCAAAAACTGGCTTAAAACTCAACATTCATAAAACTAAGATCATGGCATCTGGTCCTATCACTTCAAGGCAAATAGATGGGGAAAAGTGGAAACAGTAACAGATTTTCTTTTCTTGGGCTCCAGAGTTGCTGCAGATATTAACAGCAGCCATGAAATTAAAAGAAGCTTGCTCCTTGGAAGAAAAGCTATGACAAATCTAGACAGCATATTAAAAAGCAGAGACATTACTTTTTTGAGGAAGGTCCCTATAGTCAAAGCTATAGTTTTTTTCAGTAGTCTTGAATGGATGAGGGAGTTGGACCAAAGAAGGCTGAGTGCCAAAGAAGTGATGTGTCAAATTGTGGTGCTGGGGAAGACTCTTTGGAGTCCTTTGGACAGCAAAGAGTTCAAAGCCATCAATCCTAAAAGAAATCCACCATGAATATTCATTGGAAGGACTGACTGCTGAAGCTTCAATACTCAGGCCACCTGATGTGAAGAGCTGACTCATGCTGGGAAAGATTGAAGGCAGGAGGAGAAGGGGATGACAGAAGATGGGATGGTTGGATGGTGTCACTGATTCAACAGACATGAGCTTGAGCAAACTCTGGGAGTTAGTGAAGGACAGGGAAGTCCAATGTGCTGCAGTCCATGGGGTCTCAAAGAGTCAGACATGGCTTAGCAACTAAACAACAACTTCTAAGTAAAAAGTAAGTTTCATCCTACCTACCTCACTGTGTTCTCAGTGCCTAAAAAATCCGATATAGAATAGACATTCAGTAATGTATTTTGAATAAAGGAATACAAGTTCATGGTCAGTTTGGAAACAAAAACGAAGCTTTACGTGTTTGCCTCTCCTTTTCCTCACCTCAGTGGGTCCTGCCCTCTCCTTCTCCCCACCTCAGTTGGCCTCGCCCTCTCCTCCATACCTCAGTTGGCCCCGCCCTCTCTTCCCCCCCCCTCAGTTGGTTCTGCCTTCTCCTTCTCCTCCCCCTCTCAGTTGGTCCCGCCCTCTCCTTCTCCCCCCCACCTCAGTTGGTCCCGCCCTCTCCCTTTCCTCAGTTGGCCCTGCCCCCTCCTCCCCCTCTCAGTTGGTTCTGCCCTCTCCTTCTCCCCCACCCTCAGTTGGCCCCGCCCTCTTCTTCTCCCCCCCCCCCCCTCAGTTGGGAAGGAGAGGGCGGGGCCAACTGAGGGGGGAGACGGAGAGGGCGGGGCCAACTGAGAGGGGGAGAAGAAGAGGGCGGGGCCAACTGGTTACACCCTCTCCTTCTCCCCCGCTCTCAGTTGGTTCTGCCCTCTCCTCTTCCCCTCTCAGTTTGTCCCGCCCTCTTCTTCTCCCCCGCTCTCAGTTGGCCCCGCCCTCTCCTCTTCCCCTCTCAGTTTGTCCCGCCCTCTCCTTCTCCCCCCCACTCTCAGTTGGCCCCGCCCTCTCCTTCTCCCCTTCACTGTGTCCGCAAGTCTGTTCTCTGCGTTTGTTTCTCTGTTGCTGCCCTGTGAATTGGTTCATCCGTACCCTTGACCGTGGGTAAAACAGATAACCAGTGGGAACTGCTGTATGATGCGGGGAACTCAGTCCATTGCTCTGTGACAACCTGGAGAGGTGTGATGGGTGGGAGGCGGGAGGGAGGTTCGGGAGGGGGGGCATGTGTATACCTATGGCTGATGCATGTTGTCATATGGCAGAAACCAACACAATGTTGAAGAGCAATGATCCTCCAACTAGCTAAGGATAAACTTTTTTTAAGTTAAAAAAGCAAAAGAGAATAATGGTCAAATTTTCTTCTGATTGTTGTTCTCCATAGATTAAAAAAAACAACAAACTAGACTTTATAGTTAGATCCTGTTCCTGTTTTTGGATCTTGACCTTGCCATATATATGGTCTTCTTAGTCTGAGGCTCATAACTGCCACGTGCGAAAGATGATAATAATAACAACACTTGTATCACATGTGAAATGAGCTTAGAAAGAGCTTAACAAATGACAACTTTGCCTTGTCTAACTGTAGTTCCCCCCCAAAATTTCTCACCAGTTCTTTCCTACTCAATAATATTGACTGATTACTGATAATTTCTGTCAATTCTATCAACTTTCAAGAAACTTGAATTGTCAGTTAGACTGTTTCTTTGAAACCTATTCTCCCTGCCCCAAATCTACTCATCCTCATTTTCAGTGGTTGATTGAACCTGGTAGTGCCTAAAATAAACTATACCGTCAATTAATTTTGTATACTTCAATCACATATTTTTGACCATCATTGCTTTTCTTGGTCTCAAAGCTCTGTCTTTGGCCAACCGAGTGCACAAGAACAAGAAAGAACATCGGTGGAGAGAGCTCATCTATTCATATCTTAATCAATCTGTTTCTCCCTCCACAGTCCTGACACTAATGTCTGGTGGTACAGCTTCCTCTTACTTCTCTGCTTCTAACATCTTGAAGGTCATTCCTGGCTCCAGCCTCTGACTCTGTCCTCTTGACTTCCTTATCTTAGTTCTCCTTACAACCTCCATTACTGTCTAGGCGTGGGAACTCTCCTACCCTTCCCCTCATCCATAATCTACTATAATAAAAGGCAAGTTCCAGCTGATGTCCTACAAACCTAGGTTATTAAACCTCTAGGCTTATTATATTTGCTTCAAGCTGTTATTATTTTATTTTTATTAGCAATAATTTATTATATATACTTATATACCATATACTATCAAATATATATTTAATATATAGCATAATAATTTGTCATATTTACTGTTTTTGTAATAATTTTATTTATTCCCCAGATGGCACTGATGGTAAAGAACCCATCTGCCAATGTAGGAGATGCAAGAGACGTGGGTTCGATTCATGGATTGGGAAGATCCCCTGGAATAGGAAGTGGCAATCCACTGTAATATTCTTGCCTGGAAAATTCCATGGACGGAGGAGCCTGGCAGGCTACAGTCCATGAGGCTGCAAAGAGTCGGACATGACTAAGTGACTGAGTGCATATATACACAGAAAGAGAACATTACATATCACTGAAGCTTTTCCTTCACCATAAGCCTAAGAGGTTTTCCGGAAAAAAAAAAAAAAATGTTGAACCATTGCTCCTCAGTGGTGCACACTTGACTAAAAATTACCTGGTAAAGTTTAAGTAATTCCTAAGGACTATGGTTTGAAATCAACCTAAGAGTCCTCTTCTTCTTGCTTCCTTTGACACATGCCAAGCAGTAGGTTTACTGTTAGGCTTCTCCGTCGGTTCTGGAAAGCCTAGTTCAACTCAAGTTTTGCACAAATAAAGCTTCAAATTGCTTTTCTGCTGTTTTTCTAACAAGACCTGGAAACTGATACTTCTACATTACAAAAGCCAACATGTGACTTAGGGCTACTCAACTAGAAACATTGGCGACGGGACTGATTTCCTTCTTATTCAGTCTTCTCCTTTTGAGACGGCAGATTTTTTTGTTTGTTTTATAGTATGGTATTATATCAATTCTTTCTTGAGGTAAAATCAAAATTAGCAGGAGAAAGTTTTCTTTATCTTGGAAATTCTTTAGCTGAAGAGATCCTAAAGCTGGAAGGATCTGACATGTCATTTCTAGTAAGAAAACTGAGCAGGAATTGATAAGGTAAGAAGGAGGGAGAGAGAAAGAGAAAAGTACCAGGAGACGGAAGAATTTTATGCCTTCTGTTCTGCAGGAAATTTCATTTAGAAAGAAAGGGACTGGATAGGAAAGTGGAAGAAATAGTTTGCATCAGTGGGTTTCAAGCTTTAATCTGCATCAGAAGAGCCTGGATAATCTATTGAAACCCAGATTGTTGTTGTCCTCAGAGGTTCTGAAGCCTTTGATCTAGGGTCACTGGTGAATTAATATTTTAACAGATTGTCAGGTGAGGCTGGTGTCGCTGATCTGGGAACCACATTTTGAGAAGCACAGTTTCTCAACAATCTCAGTACTCTGGGTCTATGCATAAATGACTTTTGTATAGTGCCTAAATCTCTATGACTCCAGATATTGTCATAACTAAAGGGTTGCATGTTGCAGTAGATCATTATAATTCCCCTAAATTATTTTAACCTGTGCTCAATAGACAAAACTCTTGGCATCTAATTTAAGACATCTGAGTCTCAGCTCCCCTTTAGACTCACCTTTCCGTGGATAATTTTCCAGATATTTTTAGATGTTTAAAACTACAGTGAAACACCAGTACACCAAGCTACTGGAATAGGTAAGATTAAAATGACTTGACAGTTCTGAGGGTTGGCAATATTTTTGAATTTGTTGGAGTCTCATACATTGCTAGTAGGAGAATAAGTTGCTACCATAAGCTTGAAAAGTTGGTCATGTAAGTAACTGGATATATAAAAGGGGAATAAGATGAGACATCTGCCCTGAAGAGTTCTCAGGATAAGATGGCTATGTGACCAGCTAACTGTGGTATCGTAGGATGAGTGCTCTAGTCTCCACTAGGCACATGCTATGAGAAGAACACTACAAAGAATTGAAAAATTCTCAGTCAGTCCAGTCTTAACTCTGAAACTGACTAGTGGAGCACATTGGGAGGAAGGCAGAGCTTTGGAAGCGAAGCTGAAAGCATGAAACCAGAGACAAAGTCTGGGTGTCTATGGAACCATGAAGGGCAATATGTCTTTGTGATTAAGAACTCAGACTGGATCCAGACTTCTCGGGTTCAAATCCCCACTCTGCCACTTACTATTAAGAGCTGTGTAAGCTGTAATCCATCCCCCAAGCTCTCAGTACATGCTCCTTCCTCTATAGAATATGATACCCTCTTCACTAGGTTGCTGGGAAGAGTTTACGTGTTAACATCTGTAAAGCAGGGCATACAGGGATTATTACTATTATGGGGTTAAATGTCTACTGAGGTTACATAGCATGCTTCCTATGCAAGTTCAGCTTTATAAAAAATTATAACATAAGCACATGGTATAATTTTAAAAGGTGAAAGAAGCTCTGTGATAAATATGGAAACACAAAAGCAGCAAGTGTGCAGCAGGACCAGGACGCTGTCAGCAAGAAAGAGATTTTATTTTCAACCCTCAGCTGTCTCTGCTGCAGTCTGATGCTCCATCAATCAGTTCATGGGATTTCAGTCTTCTTTTTGTATGTCAGTATTACTTGTTCTTTCCCCTTCCTTATGGGCGTCTAAAAATCTTTGGAAAATAATCCAAGGAAAGGTGAGTCTAAAGGGGAACTGAGGCTCAGATGGCTTAAATTAGATGCCAAGAGTTTTGTTTTTCTGAGCACAGATTGAAATATTTGAGAGGAATTATAATGATTTTTAGTGTTCAGAATGGTAGGATACCATAATATAGAAAACATAATTGCCCCAGACTCTCATTCCAGTCCTGAGTTCAGAGAAATAAAATGAGTAATATGATAATCCATATCCGTGTATAAGAATTGGAGAAGGAAATGGCAACCCACTCCAGTATGCTTGCCTAGAGAAGCCTGTAGACGGAGGAGTCTGGTGGGCTGCTGTCCACGGGGTCCCATAGACAGGATTGAAGTGATTTAGCAGCAGCAGCATCAGCATGTACAAGAATATTCATATTGACTTTACTTCCAATATTCCCAAACTGGAAACAATGAATATCCAGAAGCGTCGATAAAAAATGGTGACATCATCATGAGATACCACACACTATTAAGACTATATTTCAGTTACATGTAACAACATGAATTTCACAGATAAAAAGAAGTCAAACACGAGATAGTACATGTTATGACTATTGATATAAAGTTCAAAACCTGGCGAAACTAACATGTATTAGTAGAAGTCAGAAGAGTTGTTACATTTGAAAGTTATTACCTTTGGAGAGAGGAAGAACAAGGAAGCCTGGGAAACTGGATATTGTCTTGATCTGGGTGGCAGTTACGTGGTATATACATACGTAAAACTTAATTGAGCTGTGTGCTTAAGATTTGTGTACTTTACTACACTTGGTACATCCTGATGAAAAACAAAACTTAAAAATTCTTTTAAAGAAACATATATTTATGACCTGTTTCCTCCAACTTCCCTATAAGAGTAAGAGCTTTTATCTGTTTTATTTGCTGTTGCATACTCAGCACCTGTGATGAGGTAGGTGCTCGATGCTGAATGAACGTTGCATTAAGGAACGTGAACTTGCTAAGTTTTCATTTTGAAGTAGCACCCTTGGGTAGCCACAAATCACATTTTGCTGTTTTATCTACTTTCCTTCAAACATCTTGTTGGTTAGTTAAATGACATTTAGAAAGGCTTAGCCAGCGGGAAGAGTCCACTTAAAGATGTATGTAAGCAGGAAACCCACACTGGCGTTATTCTAAGATGCAGCTGCATAGCAATATGGCAGTTCTCAGAACTTTGGGCCACCACAGCCTATTTCCAGGGAACATGATTAGACAGACGTGAGTAGCTGAATCATATACAGTCACCGGGACTTGGGAATATTTTGGCCTGTAATCAAAACAGAGATTTTAACAAGAGGTTAAAAATTAATCTATTAAAAAAAAAGAAAACTAAGAGGAAGAGCCAAGTGTCAAAGGGAACTTGATAAATGACAAAGGTGGCATTTTAATTCTAGTGAGGATTTGTAAAGTAATTAGCCTCCAATTAAAAGAAAAAGAAAAAAAATGTTTATTGAATGCCTACGATGGGCTAAGCATTGTTCTAGGCAAAAGGATGAGGCAGTGAATAAAACAGCTAAACCAGAAAAAAAAAATAATTCTACTGAGGACTTGATTGCTGATTTGCAAAATATTACTGGGGTAACTGCCTTTGAGAAGAAAAATGTTAGCTTCCTATTCACATGTATAGAATTAAATTCTGAATTGATTAAAGATTCAAATGTAAGAAAGAAAATGTTTTAAATGTTTATAAAAAAATTTAAGAGAATGTACTTATAACTTTAAGAATATGGGAGACATGCTTAAGTAAATCTAAAAACTGAAAAGAAAAAGATAGACTGATATTGTTACATTGAATATTTTTGAAAAATGTTTGGAATTATAAAAAGACTCCATAAGTAAAGTCAGAATTACAATTGGGCTTAAATATTTTCAGTGAATATAATGGACAGAGTCAGTATCCTTTATAAATATAAAACACCTTTTAAAGATTGGTAAGTGAAAAAGAACGCAACTCAGTAGAAAAAACTGAGATACTAAAAACTAAAGATATGAGCAAGATAAGCATATACGTAAAGATATATGCTTTATATATGCTTTACCAACGCTGGACTCCCTGTTGGTACGGCTGATGGGAACCCGCCGTCCAGGGCAGGGCACACGGGTTTGACCCCTGGTTTGGGAAGATTCCACACGAGGGAGCAGCTATGCCTTTGCACCAGTTACTGAGGCTGCGCCCCTAGAGCGCATGCGCTGCCGCATGAGCAGGCCGGGCGCTGGGGAGCCCAAGCAACCCGAGGAGAGAGCAGCTCCCACTCTTCACAACTAGAGAAATCCTGCAGCAATGAAAACCCAGTGCAACCAAACATTTTTTAAAAAGCATCTTCTAAAAATAAATTAATTAAGTGACTTAATTTTGCTCTTGCTGGGTCTTCGTTGCTGCAGGAAGGCAGAGGCTTCTTTTGCTGCAGAGAGTGGGCTCTGGGATCCGTGGGCTTCAGTAGTCGTGGTTCCCAGGCTCCAGGGCACACGTTCCATAGTTGTGGCAGAGGGACTTCATCGCACTGATGCATGCGGGATCTTCCTGCATCAGGGATCGAATGAGTGTCTCCTACATTGACGGGTGGGTTCTTTACCACTGAGCAACCTGGGAAACTCCCTTAGAAAAGACATACTAAAAAAAAAAAATAATAAAGATGTCAAAACTCTCTAGTAGTTGGGAAAACACAAATCAAAGCAGTAATAAAATGTCATTTTTTTGATAAGACTGGCAAAAATTCACTTTATCATTTCTTCGGTTCTTTAGTTTTTTTTAAAAAAGATATTCCATTAAATACTTTTTGAAGAGTAAAATGAGATAATGTTTCCTTTGTAAATTGGAGGTCTACTGGTTGAGAACCTTAAATAAACACTGTAGGTTAGAAAGCAGACAAGAAGGAAGGCAGCTGCTTAAAAATATGGATGCAGTGCTCACCCTTCCTCTCTTATCTTGTAGGTAGAACCCAGGTATCTTTGGCTCTGGCTTTTCTCTGCCCTGCCTCCAAAGCAGACCCAGCAACTGATACACATTTTTGCCTTTATCATTTGCTAGGACTGAAATCTTATAGAAATACTCTTATTTATCTCTTGTCAAGAGAAAGTAGACAAGACTTGTAACTAAGGGAAAGAGAGGACAGAATGCACTTTCAATGTTCTATTGTTGTTGCTGTTTGGTCGCTAAGACATGTCAGACTCTTCGAGACCCCATGGACTGCAGCACGCCAGGCTTCCCTGTCCTTCACTGTCTCCTGGAGTTTGTTCAAACTCATGTCCATTGAGTTGGCATGGCGGTGGCATCCAACCATAGAGCGTTTTTTAACTGGTCTACCCAAAAACTATTTAGTCACGTAGCAGAACATATTTTTACCTATCTATTCTTGACTATACTCAACTATTCTTGAGTACTTACTTCACTACTGAATAAAAGTCTAGACTTAGTGAAGCCACATGTTAATTTATAATTTTTTTGGCCTATCATCAATATCAACAATTTTTCTCCAATAGTAAAGATAACCCCAGTTGTTATGGTTTTATTGTCTTGTAGGATATTAACCAGTTTTGTAACTCAACTAAACTTTAACATTCTTTTTTCAAATGTCTGTACAAACTTGGTTTTTCAAATACCTTTGAACTAGCTCTACTATCCTGCTGATTCTCACTAATTAATCAAATAAATCTTTATACAAGCTTATATCGTTTTAAAAACTAGTATATTTTGCTCTTCTCCTTTTTAAATTTTACCCAGTTTTCAAAGCCTGGCTCTGTGCTTGTTTATTTTTTTCCAAAGAGGACTTGCTTGTCTACTCAACATCTCTACTTTTTCTTTGCTACTGTAGCAGTTACTGACCCCAAACAGACAGACTACCAGCTACTTCTCTAGCAAACAAGGATCCCTCTGGGATGAGCGGAGAGTTGCAGGGTGGTATTTGTGACCGTACTGAAGCCGTGTCCTCACACGGCAGGGGAAGGAGAGCACGTTTCAAAAGGGTAAAGGGAACTGAGAGGGCTTTAGTAGCCAGTGCCCACGGCTTCTCCTGGCAGAACCCTGGCCGGGAAAGAGGAGGCGTTTCTTCTCCCCGAGGTGCTCTGCGGTCGCTGTAAAGCAGGAGGGCGCCCCTTCTGGTCTCCTAGCTCTGTTTAATCAAGGCTTCTGTTTATTAATTTTTTACATTTACCCCTTTTGATCAAGACCTTTCTCTGAAAGCAATGCTGATCAAGAAGTCAGGTTTTCTAATTTGAGCATTTCTCTGTCCCTCAGTGTCGGGAAGAATCTCTCCTGAGTTTAGTGTTTCATATTAGAAGTAAAGTGCATATATTGGAGGTAATAGCCCGTCTATCTGCAAGGGAAGGCTTCAGTCCAGTGTGAAAACACATAGAGGTGACTAAGACGTAATTGTATCCTCGGTGGAGGAAAATGTATGAAATCCATTTAAGCACTTTAAAAGGTCTGGGAACAGTATGAACAGGCTTCTTTGGGTTGCTCTTCAGACGGGTGGGACAAGTGAGGTCAGCACCTATTCAGGTCACATTCAAATGGCAAAGAAGGTTAAGAGGGAGAACTCTCAGGCACTTCTGGCCTAACATGTGTATGTTATCAAGTTCATAGACATTGGGGATTGATTATCTGATCATCAGAGGTTTGGTGACAAATTTCCAGCAGGCCTTATCTGGGTATCCTGGGGAAAGATGTCTCATCAGACATCATCTGCTTCAATGTAGACAAATATTTACTTTTCAAGTCAACCAGAGGCATGCAGGTCTAGTGAGGCCTGCCAGTTTCTTTAGGTGTCATGTAATTTCCTTTGGCTTTTGGCAGCACAAGGTTTGGGTAACAATGCTTGGTAGGGGACTTTCCAGTGAGGTTGAATAGAGTTTTTCTAGGGGTGATTTTTCCAATAGATGATATCTGCAGGTTGAACAGTGTGATGCTTAAGATCTTTTTCTTTCAAGGGTAAACTGTGAAAGGAATGCTCTACCAAAACATGGTTATTTTAAATAGAGGCAATTAGGTCTTTCCAATATTAAGAGCATTTTTCTTTTTATTAGTTGCAGGTCAAAAGAAGTAGGAGCCAAATGCTTTGGATGTCATGAAGGTAAGAGTTTATGAGTTACAAAAGAGGTGGATCTGAGATTTAAAAGGACCAATGACAATAGTATTGGCCAAGGTATTTAGAGGGCCTCTGCAAAAATTGCCAATTGTCTGAATAATGCCATTATTGTATTTAATTAAGCCAGAGGACTGAGGGTAGTAAGCATGGTAAAAGCTTTTGTAAAACCGGTCAAATAGCACAGACTCATCAAAGCATCTGGCCAGTAAAATAGGTTCCTTGATCACTATGAGGTTTGAGAGGAGCTTCCCAGGTCAGGATAATCTTTTCCAAAAGGACTTTAGCCACAGAAGAGGTAATAGCCCAAAGTGGGAACCTTAGGACACCATGAAGTCCATCTGAGTATCGCTGTGGCTCTTGTTCTGATATTTAATGCCCTACGTATCAAACCTGGGTTTGGGCAAACTGCAATTTTTCTTTGGTGACCCTGTGTCCTTTAAGGCTAAAAGTGGAGGCTGTCTTCAGGTGAAGAGGCTTGGAAAAGAGAGCAAAGAGCAAATCACCTACATACTGCAACAAAATAGAATCTCTAGGAAACTTTATGCCTTCCAAATCAGCCTTAAGGATTCGAGAGAAATAAGAACTCTTGGTAAAACCCTGAGGTGTTACTGTCCAGGTGAATTGTTTTTCTTCCCAAGTGAAGGCAAAAAAAAAAAAATATGACTAGCTTCACCAACCGGAATACTAAAGAATGCTTATTTCAGTAAAAAAAATTTACTCCTGTGAGAGTGGATGTATGGAATCCATTTAGACAGTTCAAACTGTCTGGGATCTTCTTTGGGAATGGACGTTAATAATGCTGTCAAGGGGTAATGACGTTGTTTATTGCTCGGAAGTCCTGGAAAAACCTCCACTCACACCCTTTAGGCATTCTCACTGGTAAAATGCCAGTGTTACAGGGGCTGGAACAAGGGATAATTCACCTTTGAGGTTCATAATCTTCTGTTATCGGCTTTATGCCTTGAAGGGATTCTTCATAGGAAACTGATTAATTTTGGAAAGAGGTTTTAAGGGACTTATTTGAATCTTGATGGGAGGTGTTTTTTGGTGAATTTTGCCAACATCAATTGTAGATTTTGCCCAGAAGGTAAGTGGCAGCTGGTCCAACAGGGATAAATGATCAGTGTTTTCCAGAATCTGTTCTAGTACCATCAGGGATGGAAAAAATAAAAGATGTCTTTTAAAAGGTCACTTAAATCACCTGTTGGATTACTTGGATGATTGCTGTCAAATTCTAGAATTATCCTCCCCTTTGAGGAAGAAGAAATTCTGTCACGATACTTCTCTAAGAAGTCTTGGCCTAGTAAATGGATAGGGCTAGAGGAACTAAGGAGAAAAGTGTAGGAATCTCTCACAGGGCCTAAACAAAACAAAATAGAGTTAGTTCAGAGCCGGGATCCTCTTGAGGATCACCAGAGATCCCCATTATTTGAACTGTTTTAGTACTCCAAGGCAGGGGCTATTTTATGGTAGTGGGGCTGAGCAGAAAAGATTCATCCCCAGTCTGGAGAAATGTTTCTCTAAGTCAGTTAATAGAAAGGTTGGGAAGAGCCCCAGTAATTCTTTGGAGTTCCACTGAGAATTGAGAACATGTTAAAAAGACTGGTTAGAAGGCTGAAGATGCCCAACACATTTTAATTACAACAATCCCATTTCCAAAGTCTAATCTTCATGATAATACAGAAACTAGGAGGGTTTTGGTTTTGTTAGGAGCCATCTGTTGGAGTTGAAGTTAAGGAATTTTGGTGGTCTTCCTTTTAGGTGACTCATCTAGAGCATAGGAAAACTGGTTTGCAAGGTTAAATCTGAAGTGGATAGCTTCCCATTCAGTCTTGATCCTTTTTACCAGAAAGAAAACGTCCTGGCTCAGCTCATTAATAAACACAGAATTAAGAGCCACTCAGATGGAATCAACATCTGGAGGAAGACAAGAATTTTCCTTAAAAGCATTCTGAAGTAGACTGTAATATTCATGAGCAGTCAGTTTTGTCTGATTTTTGTGTGGCAGCCCAATTTTTATTTCAATAATCAATAGGTTTTGGAAAAGCCCTAGGAATTGATCAATGAAGTTGCCTAGCAATCGCCTGAGCCTCATCTTACAATAAGTTAGCAGGCTTATCTCCCTGTTGTAATTCTAGAGACCTTTTAAGATTTTCCCAAGTGTTTTTTATCCAGTGCTGGGCCTGGTCTTCTCTGACAAACATATAAACCACATGACACGAGCAGGAGAACCAGGTTGATGCTTTAATGACCTTATTAAATTCCTCAGCAAATCTGTGAGGGCTTTCAGTCACTTTAGAAAAATCTTTGACTCTGGCTCATGCTTCAGCTTTAGACCAGGGAGTATTAAAAAATAAGAGTTTAGCCTCTGAATCCTCGGAAGACTTAATTTTAGAGGGACAGATTCTGACAAGTTAGAGGAAGAGCGAGTAGGGAGAGTTTCCGAGAAGAAGGGATGTTTGGTGAGAGAACTAGTACAGGGAATTTGAAGGCATTTGTTTGGCTTGCTTTTCTCCAGACAACGAACTTGGTCTTTAAGAGGTTTCCAGAAAAGCATGAGACATCTCATCTCAGAGTCTATCTACACAGGCAGTGTAGGAGGGAAGAAGGGAGATGACGCAGGAGGCGGAGTCCGGCCCTGAGGAGGTGAGCAGGGGAGACAGGATGGCTCAGCAGGTGGAATCTGAGACAAAGAAGTGAGGAAGCATGCATTCAGTAACTGAGGCGGGGGTCAGAGCATCGTCAGTAACGCACCAGATAACCAATATGGTAGACGTTGTAGGTTGTATGGTCTTTCTTGGGCTTCCCTGTTGGTTCAGATGGTAAAGAATCTGCCTCTAATGCCAGAGACCTGGGTTCGATCCCTGCGTTGGGAAGATCCCCTGGAGGAGGACATGGCAACCCACTCCAGTGTTCTTGTCTGGAGAAGCCCAGGATCTTTGTAGCAACTATTCAACTCTACTTTTGTAGCAAGAAATCAGTTATACACAAAATATAGCTGAAGGAATGTAGTTGTGTTCCAGTAAAACTTTGTCTATAAATACTGAAGTTTGAGTTTCATGTAAATTTAGTTGTCAACTTAAAAAAATTTTCTTTTTACTGTTTTAAAATGGAGAGAACATTCTTAGCTTGCAGGCTGTACATCACCGGCAGCAAGCTGGATTTAACTTGGCCCATAACTTGTCTGTTCCTGTCTTCTTATGTTGTTTAATGTCATACAATTCTTTGTTATGTAGAGTCTATTTTGTTAATTTTTTTTTTGTCAAGGTCTTATGCCATTGACTAGGTCATAACTTTTCTGAGCAGAGATATCTCATACCCTTCTGGAGACTTCTAAAGACCAAGCTTGTTGTTTGAAGACAAGCAAGCAAAATAAATTTTGACTAGGATAAACAGTTTTGTCCAGGATCAGCCTGGATGGAGGAAACTGTGGGTGATGGAGGATCTCATCTTTTAAGTGTTTGGGAGACTCAGGAAGCATCAAAGGAAGCAGAGCCTCAGGGAAATTCTTGAAAGACTTGGAGTTGGATGCAGTGTTGCATTTTGATTAAGGTCAAGGGGATCTAGGAGGCAGATACGCCTTGTGCATCTAAATTGTGAAATCAAGCAGAAAACATGAAAATCTTACCTAGTTTGCCTCTTATAATTCTCTGCAGTATTTTTAAGGATCAAGATACTGACAAGGGAGTCTTTGTGACTTTCTGCAGCCTGGTTCTTTGCCTAAAGTGCACCTTCCCACTTTTTAACACAATTTCCCAACTGACATTATTTCCAAATAGCCTTTCCACTTTCTGCTCCATTATCATTTTCAACACACACACACACACACACACACACACACCCCAGCTTGTCCAGTCCTCCTCTAAAACAGGAATAGTTACTCATCTTGGCACTTACAAACAGTGACTGGGACATTAGAGGTACTCAGTAATTTTTTTCCTAATGGATCCTTGGAATTGAACCTCTTTAAATCAACCAATCCAACAGAAATGCTTGATTTTTATTTGTTTTTTTTTTTTTCTTTTTTCTAGGAAGCATCAAAGGGGTGGCAAGGGTGGGGTGGGATGGGGGGGCGGGGAGAAGAAACTAGACTCAGATTTGAGTGCAGGTCTTTTGTAGATTCTCCCTTTAAACTCTAGAACAGTGGTTTCCAAAGCACTATTGCTGGATCTACTGTAGAGTTTCTGATTGAGTAGGTCTGGGGAAAGAGCCAAAATTTTGTATGGCTAACGGATTCCCAGGAGAGGCTGCTGTCTGGACCATACTTTGAGAAGCAGTATTCCAGAGGATCTCCTCAAACACTGCCTTATACCACTAACACGTTGCCAAAGCTTGTCTTCTGACTTGGTGGCTTCCATTCTTACTATCAACCATTTCCCTCCAATACCGGACTCCTGATTTTTCATTCCAGCCGCACATTATTGCTGCTATCTGGCTGAGACAGAGTCAAACCACCGAAAGAAGATGTGAGATTATTTCAAATTAAAAAGAATCCACAGACAATAAAAGCTTTGTTTTACCTTAAGAAATTAGCCTTTAAGAGGGTGTATAATTTTGTAAGCTAATAGAATGACACTGTAGGAAGAATTACGGGCTACTGGGTGGGAAAAAAGCTTTACCCACAGGAAATTACACAATCCCAGCCATTCCCACTGTCATCTCAGGAGAGGCGTTGAAGTATTAAAACGCTGCTGAGTCATGATTTTAAATCACGACTGATTGAAGGAAACACATTTTGAGTTCTGGTTTCTGTGTGTGGCTCTCTGGTGGGAATGGTGATAAGGAGATGGTATAAAACAAAGGCCCCTTCCCTGGGGGCTCAGACGGTAAAGCGTCTGCCTACAATGAGGGAGACCCGGGTTCAATCCCAGGGTCGGGAAGATCTCCTGGAGAAGGAAATGGTAACCCACTCCAGTATTCTTGCCTGGAAAATCCCATGAATGGAGAAGCCTGGTAGGCTACAGTCCATGGGGTCACAAAGAGTCGGACACGATTGAGTGACTTCACTTTCATATCCAGGAGTGTGGTCTGCAGGGGGAGGGAGGGGTGTGGACAGTAGTTGCAAGTATCCACCAAGGGAAGGAAGGTTAAGATTTGGGAAACTCAAGGGGAGATGAGGAAGTGGAAGCTCTCTGCATGGGGGAGCTAACTGCAGCAACAATAATAGAAAGGCTTGGAGTGTTGGCTGAAGCAGAGAGTTCTCCTAAGGGAGCTGTTGAAGAAAGGCTGGAAAAGGAGGTGGGGTGGGGGGTGCCAGACTGTAGAGATTTTTTGACCTTAATTAACTGAAGGAGCCTAGTGGGCTACTGCCCATAGGACCGCAAGGAGTTGGCCATGACTGAAGCAACTTAACACAGCACACGGCACGCTAACCAGATCATAATCTTGCCCTGCTCGCCTGTGTTCTATATACACGGCTCTCAGGATGGCATTTCTAAATGAAAATTTGCCTGTCCTGCCCCGCTTGAATTCTTCAGGGCCTCCTAGTATCCCCAGGGTGAAATGGGAACTTTTTAGCATAATGCAAGCCCCAACTTTGTTTTGCAGTTCGCTGGGACCCAGATCAGGCCCCCTCAAAACATGCCTCAATGACATATGCATTTTTTTAAAGTTAAAGTTACTTAAGAAACAGCCAGGAGTTCACTGGTGGCTCAGAGGTAAAGAATCCATCTGCCAATGCAGGAGACATGGGTTTGGTCCCTGGCCCCGGAAGATCCACATGCTGTGGAGCAACCAAGCCCATGCTCACAAGTACAAGCGCGCGCGCCTAGAGCCTGCGCTCTGCAACCGGGCAGCTGGCCGCAGTGGGAGCCCACCCTCCACGACAAGCGCAGCTGGAGAAAGCCTGTGAGCAGTGCCGAAGACCGGCACCGCCAAAAATAAATCAATAAATAAGTAGGTAGAAAGAAACAGCCAAGGCAAGAGGGACTCTGTCTCCCTGGAAGCAAGAAATAAGTCTCTGAAGTGAAAAGGGCCCTCCTGGAGGTGAAGAATAAAGATGTCCTTATCACCAGACATAGGGAACTCAGGGCCAAGAAGTCTTCACAAATAAACCCTGTTGCTTCTTTACTAATTTACTACCCAGTCCCAAGTTTTGCTCAGATCCCTTACTAGTTAAAGCGCTCAAACCCAAGTTTCTCTGTCCTGTCAATTCCTCTCAAATTTATTGTTTCTTTGTCTAAAATTATAAAAGCTGGCTGCTTTGGCCACTTCTTAGGTCTTATTTCTATGACACTTCCATGAGCACCAATTAAATCTGTTTCTTTTCCTCTTGATAATCTTGTATCATTTTTATTATTACTCCAGCCACAAGAACTCAAGAGAGTTAGGGGCGGAATTTCCCCTCCTGGACAAGTCCCATTTCTGGAGATGTCCCCGCTCCTCAACACATGCACACACACGCGCACACACACACACACACCCTCTGCCCCAGACACTCCTATTCTTTGGAGCTTTGCACATTCTCTGCCTGCTTCACCTTCCTTACCCCCTGCCCCCCTCTATACTCTCACCTGGTCTGGGAAACCTTTTTTGACCCAGAGGAAGGGTGTGCGCCCCTCCTGTGTGCTTACCTGACACAGGCTCCCCAGACTGCCCTGTCATTGCTTGAGCCTCGGCAGCAATGAGTCTCACATGGAGAATGGAGGAGAAGACAAATTAGAAAGAGTTTAGGTTGTAGGTATAAGATGAAAAGTGTACAGATGAGATGGGACAGCCAAAAGGAGAACCAAGATGAATGTGGTCGGTGGTACATGAGATGACAGACTTGGAAATTATTAAAGGTGGTGGTGAGTGTGGAAGACAGTAGGGGAAGAAAGTCAATTGACCTATGGGCTAAATAAATGATCCCCTGGAGCAGGGAGAGGCTACCCACTCCAAGAATCTGGCCTGGAGTGTTCCATGGACTGTATAGACCGTGGGGTCGCAAAGAGTCGGACACGACTGAGCGACCTTGACTTTCAATTCTATGCCAACACTAGTCTAGTTACTGGGGTATGTAGGTGAACCAAGCAGGAGGAAACCCTGGCTCCCCTGTAGCTTCAGTTCTGGTGCTGGAAACTGTGGTACCATTGAGGCACATTGAGACTGGGAGATCAATCATAAAAAGTTAAAAAGTTGTATAAAGAAGTTTTAAAGAGCACAAATATTTCTTTAATTCCCAGAACATAATGATAGTCATAAAGCATATTCAAAGCTGTCATACAGCAAGGATAAAAAAGAAAACCACAAGCCCAAGATGGTGTCACTTGTGCTAAAGGAAAGGAAACTGAAGTCAGTCATGTCCAACTCTTTGTGATCCCATGGACTGTAGCCTACCAGGCTCCTCTGTCCATGGGAGCTTCCAGGCAAGAATACTGGAGCTAAACCTAGATGTAATATCTAACCTAACTATAGTTTGACCCTCTCCCAGAAGTGTAATTTTAATCAACCAGTCTGGGATTTACTGGTCAACACCAGTGAGGTAATCTGTCACACAGGCGCTCTCCACCCCCAGGGGAAGAAGAGTTCATCTGTATGATAAAGCTCTTTTATGCCATCACTCCAAAAGGATGTCCTGACTAAGAATAATTCTTTTTCTTTTGCTAATAGCTCCCCTGACCCACCCTTCTTCCTCTGAAAACCTTCCTTTTGCACAACCTCCATAAGTACCCTCTCACAGCTAGAGGAGATGCCCCTTGATTCATGAATCACCTAGTAAGTGTTGCCGTGAAAAGCAAAAAAAGAGAAATGAATTTCTTCTTTCCCTTTGCTGAGAACAAAGAGGATGTAGAGAACAGTGAGCAGGCCTTAACATTCCTTTTTCTGTTGTTGTTTTGTTAACTTTAACTGCTCCTAACTCTGCACGTCTGTAACTAAATTTGCTTTTCTGCTCCCTAACTCTGCAGGAGCTGCATTTATCCTTTGCTTACCCTTAGAACACCCCCTTTCCCTTGTAGTTATAGATCAGAAAGAAGGTCACAGAACCACCCAACTGCAAGACTCAACTACTGGGTTACTGATGCCAACCTATGACTGTGTTTTGACAAGATCCTAGCACCTTTGTTCCTCATCACCGACTCCTGACTGCGAGCCCTCATCTTATATAAGCCCCTAGACTCCTCATGGAGCAGTTGGGGCATAGTTCTTGAGGCATTATTTCCTCTAAACTCTGTCTCCGTATTCTTTCATTGGCTTTGATGGGCAGAGAAAGCCAAGATTTTGACCAGCAACATAAGGCCCATTAGATCTTCAAATTTACTCTGTCAAATTTTGTTTTAATAGTAGCCAGCCAGGGTCTTTGGGGACAGCAAAGAAGTTCTGATAGTTGCTTCAGAGAGAGGTGTAAAAACCTCTAATAAATGGCTGGGTTTTGAGGTGTGGGTTTCGAAAAGCCATAGAAAATTTAAGAAACTCCTTAAGAAATATTGAATAATACAGCCAAATTACAGTTACATGAGTATGCTCATTTTGTGAAAACACTGAAAAGATCAACATTTATAATTTGCATACTTTTCTGTATGTGTGTGTGTGTGTGTATAAACTTTATTTAAAATTGCTCCAGATACAGCTTCTAAAAAATAGCAACAAAACAAAGCAATAAAATCCTTCTCTGTTTCTGTCTGACAGAGAGAATGCTGGCTATTCTAGGATATGATATTAGGATAAGGCTGTGAGGCGCTCTCCCAAGACCTAAACCCCTGGCATTAGTGAATGTGGACATACCACAATCAAATATCATCTTGTGAGACTTCCCAGGCAGTCCAGTGGGTTAAGACTCCAGTTTTAAATGCAGGGGGCATGGGTTTGATCCCTGGTCAGGGAATTAATGTCTCACATGTCACAGGGTGTGGTTAAATTGTTTTAAAAAATTTAAAAAGTAAAATTAGATCCTTCCTTCTCATAAGCACTGAGGAATAAAAAAATACATATGAAGGGAAAAAATTCAAATCCCATTTCCTTAACTAGCTGGTGGACTACAGGCAGATTATTAAAACTCTCTGAGCTTCATGTTCCTCATCTAAAAAGTAGGAATAGCACCAACATCTGAGACCCGTCACGGACTTGAAGGAGACGACATGTGTGAGGTGTCTGGCCTGGCGCTTCCCTACATAATGCTCTCATATGGAAGTGCCCCTCATTCTCTCAGGAACGTCCTCTTTTATACCTTCACAAGCTTTCCTGGGTCTCAGATCCCAACAGAGTCAAAGGGAGACGCCACTGGGTCAGACGTGCAGAGGGCTGAAGGGTAGAAGAGGCCTGAGGAGGCACCGAAGCCAGTCAGGCCCCGGGACGCTTAGGTAACAAGGAAAATGGGAAGGGAATCCGGTCACGACTGAATCCCAGCCAAACACTGCTGCTGAGGTGCCAACGATAATAAGGGAGCTTGCAGCTGAAATCACAGTATTTGCTCACCGCAAAGATTTTCCCCACAGAAAAATAAGAGGGGTAAGTCAGACAGCAATATGAAACAGCATAACAGTGGGTTTTCCCATGGGAGGATTATAGCAGGGAATCTGGGTTTACTTTTTGGTACCCGTCTTACAGGAACATTTGGTTGACTCACTAAAATCCAATCAACGTCTATTTTCCTGTGTGCCATCTTCTGACACACAGCGTTGGAGAACTGAGATATTCCGCCTTCAGCAGCACACAGCTTAGCTAGTTTTCCTTAAAATGGCCTTCCTTGAGGTTTTTATTGTCCCTAGTTCGGTGCCTAAGGAAACTGGATCAAATTCACCAAACGGGAGAATTTTTAAAGTCACTGGCTGTAAAGCTTCCCCAGCTCCTCTCTCCTTGCCTCAGGGGCCAGTCCTGACCTTAGTCGCCTGTGCTCTACGGTGCCTTCTTCACTTCGGATATAGCCCCGGCCTGAGACTGCAGTTTAATGTGCTTCTTCAGTGTTTCACGTTAAGATCTAATCTCTTTATGGTGAGGAGGTTGTGGTTTCAATGAACACTGTGCTACCTTAGACCCATGCAGGTTGTATTTTCTTCTTTATGTATTTGCATTTCTTAATGTAGAGTAATAACCCCATCCCATCACTTAAACAAGAAGAAATTTGTTATTTAAAACTACACATGGAGACTTCCCTGGTGGTCCAGTGGACAAGACTCCGAGCTCCCAATTCTAGGGGTCCAGGGTTCAATCCCTAGTCAAGGAAATAGGATCCCACATGCCACACCTGCGTGCTGTAATGCAGACTGAAGATCCAAGTGCTGCAGTGAAGACCAGGAACAGCCAAATAAATAAATAAATACATATTTAAAAAAAGTGCAGATGATTTTTAACAAATCATGGTTACCAAAAGGGAGGGGGAGGGAAAGAGAGAGAGAAGGAAAAATGGAGGAAAGAAGGGAGAAATTAGGAGTATAGGATTAAGAGATGCAAACTACTATACATAAAATAGATAAGCAACAGCGGTTCACTATATAGCACAGGGAATTATATTCAATATCTTATAATACCTATGATGGGATATAATCTGAAAAAAATAGCTGAATCATTTTGCTGTACACCTAAAACTAATATAATACTATAAGTCAATTATACTTCTGGAAAAAAAAATCTTAAGTGTGATTAAACGCAAAGGATACTCCAAATATGTGTCATTGGATAGGAGGTTCCAGCCATGGCTTAGTAGAACACTGGGCCTCATCAGTCCCTGATGTCTAGGGTCTTGGGCTGGCCTCTAACTCACAAGTGACAGATGAGAAAGGCAAATCTGCCCTAGGAGAGGTGACATTTGGAGTCCATTTCTTTAACCTCAGCGTCTCCAACCCACTTCTTTATTTTTACAATAGAAACAAGGGCTGGCACTCAGAAAGGATTCTGGTCTCTCAACCCCTAGTCTGAGCATGTGACAAAACTGCTCTTAAAGGGTCTGGGGTCTAAGGAATTACTATATCTATTGTCCCTAGATATAGAGAATGAGAACCAAGACAATACTAACAATGACAAATGGCAACTTTACGGGAATAAAGTGACAGGTGAATGATAAGCACTTAAAATTAGGTTGCATGAAATACCGCACCTCCACAGCAACCCCCCCAAACTTACCCAAGTCAATATGTAGAAGAACATACTGGCTTCTACAGAGAAGGTTGGGAGCATTGCCTTCTCAGCGGCCTGCCTCTACTGTGCCACTGTAAAGTCTGTGTGTGTTAGTCGCTCAGTCCTGTCTGACTCCTTGCAGCCCCACAGACTGTAGCCTGCCAGGCTCCTCTGTCCACGGGATTCTCCAGGAAAGAAAACTGGAGTGGTTGCCATTTCCTTTTCCACTGTAAAGTCTGTAAGAGAGCAAAATTTGACACCCTAAGATGTGCCTCTCTGGCATGTGGATTGTTGTGAGCTGAAAACAATCAAGGCCCGAAAGACTCAGAAGAACCTTTGACCTTCCCATTAACTGCCTAAAAAAATGAGATAGAAGACCTGTTCCAGAAAGGGAGCTATCACCACAGGTAACTATAGTATAACATGGACTAAGTGTGGTAAACAAGTAGGAATCTAAGAAAAGTCTATTTGTTTAAATTCCTTTCCACATGACCCAGCAAACATTTGTTTACCAATTGCTTTTCCATCCTCATGTGAATTGCCTTCCTCTCCTTTGAAGTTCCAAACCACTTCACTAAAATTCTATTTCATGTTTAGCTGAAGATTTATTTAGTATTTAGTATTAAGATTACTAATTATTTAAAGTGAAGGCTTTGGCCATTTTGGTGAGTTACCTAGTTCCTCTGGGTTTCTCCCAAGTATGTGGGGCTTCCTGGGTAGAGTTAGGTTGTAAAGAACCCACCTGCCAGTGAAGGGGATGTAAAAGACGTGGGTTGGATCCCTGGGTTGGAAAAAATCCCCTAGAGGAGGGCATGGCAACCCACTCCAGTATTCTTGCCTGGAGAATCCCATGGACAGAGGAGCCTGGTGGGCTACAGTCTCCCAAGCATGCATGTTCTTAAACTTTGGTTCTCCTGTTAATCAGCCTCGGAAGTTTAATTCTTAGATTAGCCAGAAGAACCTAGAATGATAGAAGGAACATTGCTTCCTCCCCAACAGGTCCATAATCTGTTACAGGTCATCATGAGGAAGAGGAAGTCTGGAGATTTGGAGGTGATTACTAACATGAGAGAATCCCCTTTTGTAACTTTATTGTGTGGAATTTTCTCAAATTCAGGAAATATTCTTCTGGGATCAAGGCCATTAAAATTACGAGCAACTTTTAAAAAGTGTAAGCATGTTTTCCTGGGGAGGTTTTATAATTTTCATGATATTTTTTTTCAAAGACTTAACAATATCCAAAGTGTTCTGAACCACAGCTCCATTCAAGTTACTAGACAATGAGAGTGAGAACAGAAAATTGCTTTAAATATGGAATAAAATTACTTTAAATCTTTATAAATCTGGAAAGATAAGGGAAAAAAGTGCTAATGTATAGTAGACTTTAGATTCCCTCTTCACTGTTGTGGAAGTAAAAAACTGGAAACAGAGTATATACAAAATTGTGGTATATCCAATATACACAATACAAGGATTTGTATGGAACAAGTTAGATCTATTTTTGATGGTTTCCTATCATGTGATTATTACTTGAAAAAAGCAAGGTTCAGAGAAATGCACATAGTATAATTCCACTTTGTAAAACAACTCATGACAAACCTTCTTCCTTACATATGGGTGTATGTGTACGTGTGTGTTTGTACACACAATATGAGCAAGGAGAAAAAAGAAAACAGTATACCAGATTATTAAAGAAGACAAACCAGAGAGCAGGATGGGTGAGTTATTCAATGGAAGGAGAAAAAGTGAGGTGGAATACACATGCATGCAAACAAATGAACAAACAAACATCAACAAAAAGACCCACTATTTTGAAAAAGAAAGATGTACAGAATAAAAATTGCACGGATTTCCCTGCAGTCAAGTGGTTAAGAGTCCGTGATGACAATTTAAGGGACGCACTTTCTATCCCTGGTCAGGGAACTAAGATTCCACATACATGCAGCAGGGCACTACCAAAAGATGAAAGGAATAAAAAGTCATAACTAATAAACTAAAAAAAAACTATTTCAATAAAGTTGTATGCATGATGTGAATTTATTTGTATGAAATTATCTGTGTGTTCATATACGCATAAAGAGATACATGAAAGAATGGTGTTATGATGGTGAATGAAATATTCATGAATAGTTTATTCTATTCTTCATGTTTTACAAAGCCGATTCCTTACTCATTTTATTATCTCTTTTGTGGTTCAAATGTTTTTATTACTGCCACCTATTATTTATATATTCCATTTAAAAAATTTCATTGTGGCAAAAAAAAATATTTGCTTATTTTTATTTCAGATGATAATTCTCATCCTCAGTGTATCATTCCAGTAGCAATTAAATTAGGTATTCTCAGAAATTAGACAGAGATAGCACATAAATTGTAGTCTCTGTATCATCATCTTGTTTTATGGCAGATTCAACAAGGATATGGTATGTTAGTAGGTGTGTATGTGGGTGGCAACAGTGGAGAAGCTGGGATGAAAGAAACCCACAAGATCCACTTTGGTGACGTAAGGGAGGAAGAACTTTATCACAACTCATCTCAGGTTTTCAGCTTGAACTCTAACTAAAAGACAGATTAGCAAGAGAGAGACAGTTTATTAGATGCATATAGTCCACAGTACGAGGGAGGGATCTAAATGAAAAGTAACTCAGAAAGGTGGCTTAGAAACCCAGTTTGTATAGCATCTTCAAGAAAGAACAACAAATTTGTAGAGGAATGGCAAAAGAAAAAAAAAAAAAGGAAAGCAGCTTTAGACTTCCAAGGAAGGTGAATACACAGGAGAGAACTACTGGAGGAAGGCTGGCTTGAGGATCCTCTTGGTGTCTCCCCTGAAGCTCAGCTGGTAAAGAATCCACCTGCCATGCAGAGGATCCCAGTTTGATTCTTGAGTCAGGAAGATCTCCTGGAGAAGGGTCAGGCTACCTACTCCAACTTTCCTGGTTGGAGATGCAGGAGACCTGGGTTCTGTCCCTGGGTTGGGAAGATCCACTGGAGAAGGGCATACAACCCACTCCAGTATTCTTGCCTGGAGAATCCCCATGGCCAGAGGAGCCTGCTGGGCTGCAGTCCATGGGGTTGCAAAGAGTCAGACACCACTGAGCGACTAAGCACTGGGCTAAAAGTCTATCTTCAGGAAAAAAATAAAAAAGAATTTATATCTTATCTTTGGGCAAAAGGGGGGAAAACTTTATTTGCTTCTTCTCAATTTTCTTTGGCTCAAAATAATTTTTATGTCAAAGAGACATTCTTTAAGATGACATATTCTGATTTCCTTCAGTGGATTCAGGTTCTGGGAAAGAAATCAGAATGCAAATAATCTATTCAGGGTCACAAATGCTGAAGTAAAAAACACAGAACCTGTTAGCTGCTTGAAGAGGGCTTGAAGCAAAGAAATGGACTCACAGGAGTCATGTTACCAGAACTGGATCCTGGAATACAGGCTGCCCTTTGATTAAAGAAAAGCAGAACCAGAGTCTTTCCAAAAGCAGACAAAAATGTGACTAAAGACATAAAGGACATGCTTGCATTATGCCTAAAACAGTTTTTAAGGCATTGCTGTGGCTCACTGTAAGATATTTTGGATTTGTAAAATGAATTCTAAGCATGATTCATGTTTTTTTGCAGGGCTTATTAATCATCCAGTGAACTTGGTATTAGAGAGGAGGAAGCTCCTTGCTGTCTCCACAGAGGATCTTTTTGAGGCCGACTTGGAAAATCCCAAGAGCTTTGTTATTCATAATGAAACTAAGACTTGAAACTTGAGTTCATTGATTTCTTGGTGCTAAGGAAGGGCCTCTCCTCTTCATCCATTTTTGTATGAGAAATGTTAGACAACTGGACCGCAGAAGAGAGAATTCCACTTCCAATTTAGTAAAGCAGTATCCAAGTGTCTTCATTATGCTCCTCCTGTGTGTGTATTTCCTTTTTTTGACCTTCCCTTTTCTGAATTGTCCTTGTAAGGAAGGAAGAAAATTTCCTCTTCTAGATTCTTCTGACTCATCTAAGGACTAAACTGACATGAGATACATTAGCAAGAGAAAATCAGTTAATAGCATGTGTCCAAGGGATAGACCCAGGAAAACTGAGTATGACAAAGTGGCCAAAACCTTCACTTAAAATAGCCTCTTCAGCTAAAGATGAAAGTGGATGTTGGGGGTAGTGGTTTGGGATTTCCAAGGGGGAGGAAGGCAATTCACACGGAGATGGAAAAGTAAATGTGTGTTGAATCAGGCAGAAGCAAGGGGACAGAGTGGACTCTGATCCTTGGGTCCTCCAGAGTATCCCCCGCTACACTGAGTCCATGTTCTTTCCAGATATATTTGGTGATAGCTCTATTCCAGGAACAGGCTCTTAATCTAAACTATTTTAGATAGTAAGGGGAGAGAAACAACAACAACAAATCTTGTATTTCTTAAAAATAACTGATGCTGAGCAGGGCCCTATGGGACTCCTGGGCATGGAGGACTTTTTGTTCCCCCATTCCTTGTAGACAAGACTCCAGCCTCCATGACCTTCTCTGAGTTCCAAAGGGCGGAAGAGTTCCTAATCAAAGGAGAAGCAGCAATGAAACCACCCGGGGCAGAGGCTCATCCACACTGGGATATGGACCACCTAGGACCGTGCACAGACCCTGATCTTGTCAGCAGCCCCACACTTTGGAAACTGCAGAAGAAATAAGAATGCAAGACTGTCACTGCCTTGATCCTTATTACACACTCCTGCCTGATTATAACCTTTCCCTACTCACCAGGGAGTGGGGACACAGTTCTTGAGGTGCTAGCCTACTGTGGCCCCCCTTTGCCTGGCAAAGTAATGGGCTTCCCTGGGGGCTCAGCTGGTAAAGAATCTGTCTGCAATGTGGGAGACCTGGATTCGGTCCCTGGGATGGGAAGATTCCCTGGAGAAGGGAATGGCTACCCACTCCAGTATTCTGGCCTGGATAAAGCCACTCTTTCTTTCTCCTCTGTATTTCTGTTTGGTATTGGTGCACAGAGAGCCAAGATTTTGGCAACAAATTTGGGGGCTCGTCTGGGGTCTGATCGTGGGCAGGTGACCCTGCAGGGCCACTGGCTTGGTCGGGTGCTTGGGGATTGCTTTCACACTAGCCTCATTCCTCTGGGAGAGTGGAAGGCTGGAGGATCTCCCAGGTCAGAGCATCAGGGTCCCCCCGTTGCAGGGCTGTGCCCCAATCACACCCTGTCCTCCACTTGCACTGGAGAGCCCAAGCTCGCTGTGGAGAAGAGGGGAGAGGTCGTCCCAGCAGCTGCCGAGGCTTTCTTTGCCCTGAGGATATCCTTTTTTTTCCCCTTCTCCAAACTGGCCCAGATTTCTCCCCTGGGAAGACTTTAGCTTCTGGAGGATCAGAAAGAGGGCCTTTGGAGCACCGTGATACACACACCAGCTATTTGGTCAGTCCCCTGGGTGCACACCAGGGCCTCTTTGACCTTGCCTGTTTGGGGGAACTTCGGTTCCAACGTGGGGAGCTTTGATTCCAATTCGGGGAGTTCTCCCTATGAAGGGCAACTCCATTTGTAAGGCGGGCTTTGGGCAAAGTCACAGGTCTAGTGGGACTGGGAAGTCACATTTCGGGCATTTATGCCATTTGGCTTTTGATTTCTGGGCATCTCTTTGCCATCTTTTTGGGGAATTCTTGCCATTTGGCTTTTTTATTTCTTTGCCGTTTGTTTTATTTGCAATGTGACTTCTAGATGGTGAGGTTTTAGTTTGGTTGGTTTGAGCCTGCAGATTGGTTTGAGCGTGCAGACATATGGCACAAACTTCTTGAGCTAAAATGGGAAGCATTTCCTCTAATGTTCCACACCACAAACCGCCCCCCAATCTGGGAACACCTTTGGAAAAGTTTTAAATATCTGGTTAACCTATAGCTTTGATGCAATGCCAAAAATAAACATAAAAAGACCTAAAAATGGGTCTCACAATTAAATCTTTATTGCCACAGGATGAGAAAATAGACTGAAGTTCCCTTATGTCCAGGACTCTTCTCCTATAAACAACAGTCTGGGGCTGATCAAACTAAGATCCCCACCTCCCCAGAGACACAATCCCTATTGGGACCAGTCTACCTTTGCTATCAGGGCCAACTTGAGTACTATCTAGTTTAAATTTTGGCCATGAAACTATGACCGTAGGAAAAGATTTTTTGACCATGTGGCCACAATATTCTTTCAACTCCAGAGAAAATTGGTTAAAGCTTTTTGTTTTAACCAAATTGTTCTACTAGGAGAACATGCTTTTCTCTCCTTGTACCTTGAGACCACAGCTCTCAGGGACACATATCTAGACCATCTCTAATTCCTGAAACTGAGGGGGGGAAAAAACACACGAAAGAAGTCTTTTAAATTTTTTCTTATTCCAGTCATTGTTTATCAACTATTGTTTTGTATTGTGATGTCTGATTCATGACTAAGTCTGGAAAACAAAACTATGAGATCTCTTGTTGTGTCTGTTTGGATATATGTATGTCTCAGTATGTGTCTTTGTCTTTGGATATTATTGCTAAATTTGTAAATGAGCTCTATTTAATTGGCTCAAAGAAAAGTAGGCACTTAAAGATCAGACAATTCTAAGTGAAAGAGAAATTAAGCTAAATGAATTTCAGGTTCTTGTGAACTGGGAAATAGTCAGCTTCAAATTAACACTTGGTATTAAGGTATGTTTGTTGATGTGTGTGTGTCAGTGCTTACATTGACTCTGGTAAATATTAATAACAGGGCAGGGCTCACAAGTGACAACAGCAGAGAATCCTCCCCTATTGCTTCAGGCTCTGCCTATGGTGGGAAGTTGGTTGGGATTTTAACTTTTGGACTAGCCTTGTTATGGGTAAGCTTTATTCCATCTTGTAGAACCCCCCTCCCCTAAGTATTTTTACAAGACAGATCTGCAACTATGCTCCCATGAAAAGCAATTGGTATTTCTCTCCCCTGGGCAGCTATATCTCTCCCAGAGTATTTTTACAAGACCAAGAGAACTTCAATTGTGCTCCCATGAAAAGCAATTTGTATTTGTCTTCCCTGGGCAGGTATTTCTTTCTTCCTTGTGCCCAGGCCCTCAGGAAAAAAAAAAAGTGGAGAGTGGTCAAGAGCTTTTTGAACTCAAGCAGCAAAAACTGAGATTTCTGGTTCAGTCTTAAGGTAAAAGTTAACTAGTAAATGAACTATTTTAATTGACTTGAAAGTAAGTGCTTACAAATTAAATCTAAATATACAGAAAATTGGCCAAGATAAATTTTAGGACCCATGATCTCAGAAATATTCAGTACTGAATTGATATCTGCTATTGAAAGTGGCTTAAGCTTGTTGGCTTGATTAATATAGACATGTCCTTAGAGTTATCAAAGGTAACTGTAATATTTCTGTTGTACTTAGGTTAATTAGAGGTCAGATAAGACCTTATTCCATCTGTCACAGATTTGTCAACAAGAAAAGTCAATGTTAAAAAAGCACAAAACTTTAAGGAAAGTAAGATATGTGATCACAGTAGCAGGTATAAGGAATAAAAGACACTGACTGTCTTATGTATGATCAGGAGTCTCTATGGTTGGACTGCATTTAGTTGGGTAAATGGACTTTGTCAGAAACGGGCTAGAATAAGACTTATTTTGGTTTCTTACTCAAGTATTCTTGAAATGCTGCTTTTGACAACAGACTGCGTGAGTTTCTTTGCCTTTAAATAATTTGTATTAATATTTGCTTTTGAGTTCTATGGTTACTTTGGTTAAGGAATGGGTATCACAGTGACTGATGATCTTGACTAAGTGTTTTAAAACTTTTGACAAGCTTCCTGAATATCAAATTTTAATTAAAGTTCTTTTGCTTTCCAGCTAACTTTGGGATAATTTAGAGGGTTCTCAAGGTGTCTTAAAGAGAAATATTTAACTATCATTATTTTGTATGTTACATGTAATCATTCATAATTCTGGTTTACGAATGAATTCATAAATCAGATGTTTAACCATGCCTTTTAAGTCTTTTGTCATTTATAGATACGTTTGTACTCTGATGCTGTTACTAAAAGGGCTTCATTATCAAGGAGATTCATAGGAAGGCTATGGAAGTTGTTACAGCAATTTTACATCAAATTTATGGCTCTGTAGAGATTCCAGTCCATACTGACCTAAAACAAGGAGCAGTCCTGCCCCTGGGCCCCTAGATCAGGTATCCAGAGACTTCTACTCCCTGACGGGCAGGTCAATGCTTCTACTCAGCCTTGAAGCAGTTACAGAAGATGTATTGTCACCCCTTTGCTTCCCATAAGAAGATGGGAGTAAAATCTCTGAGGGGGAAATGAAACAGGAGGAAGGGGCAGGGCATGAACTTTGAAGAAAGACATAACCTAAGGACATTATACAGGGTGATCAGAGGCAAATGGGTCCAAGATGGTGGACCAGCCCTTGAGCCTCAGTATAAGCTCTTTGGAACAGATCAGCAAGCTAAGTGACATATCTACCTGTGGGTGGTGGTCCAGTCCAATGTAAGGAAGCTTTTAAAGAGAGAAAATGTAAATGAGATAGCTATTAAATAAATTGTTAAGTATGACTATGTAATAGTAATGTCTGTCTGCTAGTTGAAGTGATGGAATTCCAGCTGAGCTATTTCAAATCCTAAAAGATGATGCTGTGAAAGTGCTGCACTCAATATGTCAGCAAATTTGGAAAACTCAGCAGTGGTTACAAGACTGGAAAAATGCCAGTTTTATTTTCAATTCCAAAGAAGGCAATGCCAAAGAATGGTCAAACTATCACAGTTGCACTCATTTAACATGCTAGTAAGGTAATTCTCTAGTCAAGGCTATGGTTTTTCCAGTGGTCATGTATGGATGTGAGAGTTTGACTGTGAAGAAAGCTGAGTGCCGAAAAATTGATGCCTTTGAACTGTGGTGTTGGAGAAGACTCTTGAGAGTCCCTTGGACTGCAAGGAGATCCAACCAGTCTATCCTAAAGGAGATCAGTCCTGAGTGTTCATTGGAAGGACTGATGCTGAAGCTGAAACTCCAATACTTTGGCCACCTCATGCGAAGAGTTGACTCATTGGAAAAGACCCTGATGCTGGGAGGGATTGGGGGCAGGAGGAGAAGGGGACGACGGAGGATGAGATGGCTGGATGACATCACCGACTCAATGGATACGAGTTTGAGTAAACTCTGGGAGTTGGTGATGGACAGGGAGGCCTGGCATGCTGTAATTCATGGAGTCGCAAAGAGTCGGACACGACTGAGCGACCGAACTGAACTGAACTGAAGGTAATTCTCAAAATCCTTCAAGCCGAGCTTCAAAAGTACATGAACCAAGAACTTCCAGATGTACAAACTGGATTTTAAAAAGGTAGAGGAGCCAGAGATTAAATTTCCAACATCTGCTGGATCATAGAAAAAGCAAGGGACTTCTAGAAAAGCATCTACCTCTGCTTCATTGACTATGCCAAAGCCTTTGACTGTGTGAATCATAACAAAGTGTGGGAAATTCTCAAAGAGATGGGAATACCAGACCATCTTACCTGCCTCCTAGAAGCCTGTATGCAGGTCAAGAAGCAACAGCTAAATCCCGACATGAAACAATGAACCAGTTCCAAATTGGGAAAAAAGTATGTCAAGGCTGTATATTGTCTCCCTGCTTATTAAACGTCTATGCCAGAGTACATCATGAGAAATTCTGGGCTAACTGACTCACAAACTGGAATCAAGACTGCTGGGAGAAATATCAACAACCTCAGATATGCAGATGACACCACCCTTATGGCAGAAAGTGAAAAGGAACTAAAGACCCTCTTGATGAAAATGAAAGAGGAGAGTGAAAAAGTTGGCTTAAAACTCAACATTCAAAAAACGAAGATCATGGCATCCAGTTCCCATCACTTCATGGCAAATAGATGGGGAAACAATGGAAACAGTGACAGACTTTATTTTCTTGGGCTCCAAAATCACTGCAAATGCTGACTGCAGCCATGAAATTAAAAGACGCTTACTCCTTGGAAGAAAAGCTGTGGCAAACCTAAACAACATATTAAAAAGCAGAGACAAAACTTGGCCAACAAAGGTCCATCTTGTCAAAGCTATGGTTCTCACATCCATACAGTAGTCATGTATGGATTATGAGAGTTGGACCATAAAGAAGACTGAGCACTGAAGAATTGATGTTTTTGAACTGTGATGCTGGAGAAGACTCTTGAGAGTCCTTGGAGACCAATGAGATCAAACCAGTCAATCCTAAAGGAAATCAGTCCTGAATATTCATTGGTAGGACTGATGCTGAAGTTGAAGCTCCAATACTTTGGCCACCTGAGGCAAAGTACTGACTTATTGGAAAAGACCCTGATGATAGAAAAGATTGAGGGCAGGAGAAAAGGGGATGGCAGAGGGTGAGACAGTTGGATGGCATCACTGAGTTTATGGACATGAGTTTGAGGAAGCTCTGGGAGTTGGTGATGGACAGGGAAACCTGGCGTGCTGCAGTCCATGGGGTCCCAAAGAGTCGGATATGACTGAGAGACTGAACTGACTTATGAACTTCAGATATGTGAAAAAGCAACAGGAGGGAATATTTTCCTGAGGCATGAGCTAGTGAGATAAGTGGTCCACAGAATTTTGACAATGTTCCTGAGGCCTAGTCCAGTAACAGTAGCACATTGAGTGGTCTATCTGAAATCTTTGCCAGACCTAGGAGTAAGCCTTCCTAGCATCTTAGGATGAAATGGTCATGAAATGCCCCCAAGCCATAGTCAAATTTATTACCCTGAAGGGGCCCTGACAACTAAAAGTTGGCACTTGCCATCTGCCTGGCACTTAATCTGCCAGGATTAAGTCAATGGCCACAGCAGCCACTGACCTTCAACACCCCTGAAGAAATTCAGAGTGGAGATCAAGAATGAGGCACTCTGAGCTCTGAGGAAAACTGGCTAGATAGGCATATAGATAGATATCTTCAGAAGATTTTATGAACCCAAATTCATGCATTTTCCTGTATCTAGAAAAGCAGTAAAACCATTAACAGTGACACTGACTTGAACATAGAGGAGGATAATGCATTGGACAGTTGAAATGGAGTAACTATGGTAGAACTAGGTGATCACTGTGGATGTGATTTCAGACGCATTTATTTCTGTATTGTTACCAGCTTGGATGTTCTGAGTTATGTCAGATCCACAAGGATTAATTCCCCTACTCCCTTCCATGAGGGTTTAGCTAAAGTTTTGAGAGCACTGAATCTGAATCAAGGTTAAATAGAGGCCTTTCCAACCAAAATGCAAAAAGCACTGGAAGTGACAACCCCTCTTAAGGACGTTATTAAGAAACTCTTGTCAAGCTATGCTGGAAAACTCATCTAAAATCCAACAAGGTTTTTCAAATTACTCTCTGTATACTGGTGACCACAGAAACAGGCTAGGATTGAGCCCTTATGAAATTATATACAAAAGGTCACTCTTAGCTCCTTTCAACTGACTGGACTGTTAACTGTTAACAACAAACTGATCGCTAACTTCTATGAGGAGTTTGTGTTCTAAGGTCTCCTCCTTGCCTGGAAGCTTCCTTACATCCCTTCAAAGCAGGAGACTGGGAGCTGATGAAAGTGTGAAAAAGGACAAGGTCCTGAGCAGCAGCTTAAAGAAAAATGGAAGGGATTCTATGTTCCTCAAGACTGAGGAATATCCAAGAAGGGGGGGATTGATGCTGAGTAGGACAGTGTGGGGCTCCGGGGCACAGAGTCCTTTTAGTCCCCCATTCCAGCCTCCATGACCTTCTCTGAGTTCCAAAGGGCAGAACAGTTGTTAATCAAAGCAGCAGCAATGAAAGCCTGAGGCAGAGACTCACCAAGATTAGGAGGTGGGCCACCAAGGGCCGTGCACACTTGTCAGCAGCCCCACACTTTGGAAACTGCAGAAGAAAGAAGAATACAAGATTGTTACTGCCTTGATCCTTATGACACACTCCTGCCTGACTATATAATGTTTCCCTACTCACCAGCGAGTGGGGGCACAGTTTTTGAGGCACTAGCCTACTGTGTTCCCCCTTTGCTGGAAAAATAATAAAGCCACTCTTTCTTTCTCCTCCATAATTGTCTCCCTATTTCTGTTCGGCATTGGTGTACAGAGAGCCAAGATTTTGGCAACATAAAGTTTCATAGCTCTCTTCAAGATTTCTCAGGGACCCTCTGAAGATTCCACAGTTAATCAAAGCTCAATAGGACTTCATTAACTTAATTTGGGGAAGTTTATTAAAGATATCAAAATGGTTTTAAAGCATTCAATCAAATAAGATCATGTGAAGTGAAGTGAAGTGAAGTCGCTCAGTCGTGTCCGACTCTTTTGCGACCCCATGGACTGTAGCCTACCAGGTTCTTCTGTCCATGGGATTTTCCAGGTAAGAATACTGGAGTGGATTGCCATTTCCTTCTCCAGGGGATCTTCCCGACCCAGGGATCGAACCCAGGTCTCCCACATTGTAGGCAGATGCTTTACCATCTGAGCCACCAGGGAAGTCCCAATTTTTTTAGTGTATTTGGCTGCATCAGGACTTAGTTGCAGCATGTGAGACCTTAGTTCCCTGACCAGGGATTGAACTCATGTCCCCTGCATTGCAAGGAGAATTCTTAACCACTGGACCACCAAGGAGGTCCCCAGTAGGATCATAGTTCACTGTGAAACAATACTTATTTAGTTAACCAAAGTGACAATATAAGATTTCAAAGGCGAATATCGAAAGTTACAACAGATTATTTAAAAGGTAAAAAAACTTGTAATCTGTTATCAAAAGTAGATCAATATTTCTAGAAAACTTTGTCCTCTTAACAGAGAGAAAATCATATTCTAGTTTTGCATATATTTACATTTGATACTAAAATTTATTCACTCAATTAAACTAATTCTAAGTGTAGCCAGTCCTAAGCACACACAAAATTCTGTTCTCAGGGCTCCTTTTCCACAAACCTTCTAAAACATCCTTTTTTTAATATTCAGATTTTTATCCTATGTTCTCTCTTTCTATCTCAATCTCAACTTCTTTAGGACAAAATTACTTTCTTTCCCCTTAACAAAGTGCGTTTCTATTCCTTATACCTTTGTCAACTACAAGTTGACACTTGCCAAGAGCATTTGCCAGTGACTAAAAACAGCAAGGGCACTGCCATCTGCCCGTGCTTCTGCAGCTGCTGACCTCTGACACTCCCTGAAGGCAATTCAAGGTGGAGACTGAGTGTACTCCAGGGAAACCGGTGTAGCAAGTCTTCAGATAGATATTTTCAGCAACTGATTTCATGATCCCAATTCTTTCATCTCCTCATATACCTAGAAAGGCATTAAATCCTTTCTTGGTGACATCAGCTGCAGAAAACCTTTGTGAAATGAGTACTTGATTGCTCTGAATCCCCCTCACCAGAGTCTCATGTGTTGGCCTCCCCCATCCCCTCTTTGGAGCCGTCTTTCAGGGTTACCTGAGGTGTCTCCTGGGCTGAAGTCCTCATGAGCCCACGCTCGGTCGCTTCAGTTGCGCCCTACTCTTTGCGACCCCATGGACTGTAGCCCGCCAGGCTCCTCTGTCCATGGGATTCTCCAGGCAAGAGTACTGGGCTGGGTTGCCATGGCCTCCTCCAGGGGACCTTCCCAACCCAGGGATGGAAGCTGCATCCCCTGAATTACAGGCGGATTCTTTACCACTGAGCCAGCAAGGAAGCCAACAGTCCCCATTTTGCCCCTAATAACTCACAGCTGTCACGTTGTGCATCTTTTTAGTCAAAACCTTAAAAAAATTTCCTTGTATATGAAATGTTTTCCTCATGAATTTTAGTAGTTTTAATTACATTATCTAGAATTCTTAACCCTTAGAAACCTTAATTTTCAGTGAAAGCAAAGACAATTGTGAACTGTTTGCTATACCAATATTTTTTATTAGCAAGCTTAGGATTATATTTCATAATTTCTAGGAACATACATTTCCTCAGCACTTATTTTTTTCAATGTGGTTTAAAACATGTTTACTATAAGACCCAAACATCTTCAGATTTTCTATAATAAGACAAAAATAGATAGATAAACTTTGACTGTTTAGCAATTAATGTTCAGTATTTTATCTTATTTGCAAATGATCTAGCCATTCAATGAATTCCCATCATTTAACTTACCTTACTCAGCAAAACTCTAAAGTTTTGTTATCAAAAAGTCCTATTCCATCCAAGTCTATCTAAATCACTTGTCCCCAGTAATTATGTTTAGATCACTCATGAAAATTTCATGAGATATTAGACAAAGTCAGTCACCACCCCAAGCTATTTATCTTTAGACAAATTTTGTAACAGAGATAATATGAGCTTATTTAATTTTAGGTAAAGTAAAAGTTTTATATTTAATGTTTATAAATTTAAAGACCTGCTTCTTTTAACTAATCCAAGTGTTTATTAAAGATTAATCCTAGATCATGTGAGCTTGAAAATTTTGGGGATTAGTTTATATTTTTGAGAATTTTATTTTATCTTGGTTGTTTTAGTCAGTTAGGGTTTTTTAAAAAATTAATTTTGGCATTGCCATTCAGAGACATAAAATTACTGTATCTATAACAGATGCACACATACAGACAGAAACAGTCTTAGCTCTTACTTAAAAACGTTTCCCATGAATCAGGTGCAATACAAAAAATACTAGTTTGTGAGTAATAATTGGAATAAATTAAGTTTACTCACTCAGATTGCTAAAGTCTTATTATTTGTAGAGAATACCTTTAAGATTTATATTTCTCCTTGACAAACAGTCTTAAGGAAGTTTTGATTTAGAATTTGGACAAGAGAACCTTTTTAGCATTTGTATTTTAAAAGCCCCCTTTCCCCTTTATTAGTGTTTTCTTTTTTCTCTTGGGAGAGATGTTCAGGTTCTATTGATCAAACTAACCAGGCTCAGTCTCAGGCAGTGTGGGCTGTGTTTACATTTCTGATTTTGTAGAACTCTGCAAGGTAAAGACAATTGCTTGTCTTCAACATTAGCTTCTGGCTTCCACCTCACACTGTGGGCTCAAGCAACACTGACAGTTTCCTTTAGCATGTTCAGTTAACATGGCCCAAGAGGAAGATTACATGCCTTGCTTTACAATATCAGGCCGGGGAAAGTCCCCCAGTGAGACAGTATCCATCCCCACCATACAACCAGGCAAAAGAGATGTAAGCACTTTAAGTAATGCCCATTCAAATTCACCAATTTTCCTACAGTCACCATCAATTCCATCAACTCTTATATGTTTAACCATAGCTTCTACTAGGGCCCTATCAGCAAATCTCAGTCTTGCAGTTCTGAGTAGAAGTGCTCCCAGCTAGACATAATATCCATTTCCATAAGACAATCAGGCAACACTGACTTACCTTTTGACATAACATCTGCTCATGCATTTCTGCCTTTATAATTCTATCAACCTTGCACTTTTACTTTTTCTTAATTATAGCTGAAGTCAGAGTTCCACCAATGGATTTTGGTACTACAGCTTACAAGGTTCCCACATCAAGGAGTCATTAAAACCTCTCCACCATCTAAGTCACCAGGGAAGCACCTATGTAAAAAGCCTTGGGCCCCAGTGAAGAGGTCAAGTCAAGGGACCCAGGCCCTTTTTGTCAATCTTTCAGTTCAGTTCAGTTGAGTCACTCAGTCGTGTGCCACTCTTTGCGACCCCATGGACTGCAGCACGCTAGGCCTCCCTGTCCAACACCAACTCCCGGAGCTTGCTCAAACTCATGTCTATCAACTCGGTGATGCCATCCAACCATCTCATCCTCTGTCAACCCGTTCTCCTCTTGCCTTCAATCTTTCCCAGCATCAGGGTCTTTTCCAGTGAGTCAGTTCTTTGCACCAGGTGGCCAAAGTATTGGAGTTTCAGCTTCAGCATCAGTCCTTCCAATGAATACTCAGTACTGACCTCCTTTAGGATGGACTGGTTTGATCCCTTTGCACTCCAAGGGGCTCTCAAGAGTCTTCTCCAACACCACAGTTCAAAAGCATCAACTCTTCGGCACTCAGCCTTCTTTATAGTCCAGCTCTCACATCCATACATGACTACTGGAAAAACCATAGCTTTGACTAGACAGATCTTTGTTGGCAAAGTAATGTCTCTGCTGTTGAATATGCTGTCTAAATTGGTCATAAATTTTCTTCCAAGGATCAAGTGTCTTTTAATTTCATGGCTACAGTCACCATCTACAGTTATTTTGGAGTCCAAGAAAATAAAGTCAGCCACTATTTCCACTGTTTCCCCATCTATTTGCCATGAAGTGATGGGACTGGATGCCATGATCTTCATTTTTTGAATGGTGAGTTTTAAGCCAGCCTTTTCACTCTCCCCTTTCACTTTCATCAAGAGGCTCTTCAGTTCTTTGCTTTCTGCCATAAGGGTGGTGTCTTCTGCATATCTGAGATTATTGATATTTCTCCTGGCAATCTTAATTCCAGCTTGTGCTTTATCCAGACTGGCATTTTGCATGAAGTACTCTGCATAATTTAAACAAGCAGGATGACAATATACAACCTTAACATACTCCTTTCCCAATTTGGAACCAGTCTGTTGTTCCATGTCTGGTTCTAACTGTTGCTTCTTGACCTGCAAACAGATTTTTCAGGAAGCAGATAAGGTGGTCTGGTATTCCCATCTCTTTCAGAATTTTCCACCGTTTGTTGTGATCCACATAGTCAAAAGCTTTGGTGTATTCAATAAAGTAGATTTTTTTCAGGAACTCTCTTGCTTTTTCTATGATCCAACAGATGCTGGCAATTTGATCTCTGGTTCCTCTGCCTTTTCTAAATCCATCTTGAACATCTGGAAGTTCTAGATTCATGTACTGTTGAAGCCTTGCTTGGAGAATTTTGAGCATTACCTTGATAGCATGTGAGATGAGTGCAATTGTGTGGTAGTTTGAACATTCTCTGGCATGCCTTTCTTTGGGATTAGAAGGAAAACTGACCTTTTCCAGTCCTATTGCCACTGCTGAGTTTTCCAAGTTTGCTGGCATATTGAGTGCAGCAGTTTAACAGCACCCTTTTAGGACTTGAAATAACTCAGCTGGAATTCCATCACCCTCACTAGTTTTGTTCATAGCAATGTTTCCTAAGACTTTGGACTCCAGGATGTCTGGTTCTAGGTGAATGATCACACTATCGTGGTTATCTGGGTCGTGAAGATCTTTTTAGAATAGTTGTTCTGTGTATTCTTGCCACATCTTCTTAATATCTTCTGCTTCTATTAGGTCCATACCATTTCTGTCTTTTATTGAACCCATCTTTGCATGAAATGTTCCCTTGGTATCTCTAATTTTCTTGAAGAGATCTTTAGTCTTTCCCATTCTATCATTTTCCTCTATTTCTTTGCATTGATCACTGAGGAAGGCTTCCTTATCTCTCCTTGCTATTGTTTGGAACTCTGCATTCAGATGGGTATATCTTTCCTTTTCTCCTTTACCTTCAGCTTCTCTTCTTTTTTAAGCTATCTGTAAGGCCTCCTCAGACAACCATTTTGTCTTTTGGCATTTCTTTTTCTTGGGGATGGTCTTGATCACTGCATCCTATATAATGTCATGAACCTCTGTCCATAATTCAGTCTTTAACTTGGTTAATTGGCCTAGGTGTTGCCTCCAAGCAATTGCAATTGTAATTTCATTGTAATTTTTGACTTTCAGCTTATAAAATTTCTCCAAATTGGGGTAGAAAAAGTGAACTTGTTTGGGGACCTTTAATGTTTCAGGGGCAGATAAGGAATCATTTTTGACCTTACCTAACCTTGGGGAGTGCTATATTAAAACCTTTATTTTAAACCCATCAACGTCCATTATATTCATCCCATTTCTTAATAACCATTTAAAGACTGCCGCCCTGCTGGGAAGTGCCCCATGACTCTTTCCTTTCTGATTCTTCTTTTTGTGCCACCTCTTTCAGTATTTGCTTTATTTACCCTATTTCTTAATAACGTTTTAAAACTTTCCACTTTGTTGGGAAAAGTCCCTTGATTTCCCATCAGCTTAGTCCCATTATCTTCTTAATTAACTTAATGTCATTAGTACCTGTAAGGCCCATGAGCCGAAGCTAAGGCCAAAAATTCAATTAGACTTTTAAGGAATTTCTCAAGATTAGCCACTATATTTTTTGTATCCACCTTTTTAATTTGATCTTTCCATAGGTACCAATAAGATAGTTGTTTATGATGAGAACTGCCTAAAAATTTACCAATTTTGAAGTTTTTCCAATTCAAAGAATCTATCATCTGGTTATCAAAGAGCAGGATCTTAATATCAGTTTAAACCAATAAGGCTTTTTATGGCTTATCTGAGGAAGGAGATTGGTGGGCTCCAGTTTAGGCATATATAGTTTACACTGTATACACATATACAGTATACATATACAGTTTACACTATATATACATATACAGTTTATACTGTATATACATCTACAGTGTACACATATGCAGTTTGCACATATATAGTGTATACACACACAATTTACACATACACAGTTTACACATATACAGTGTACACATACATGGTATAGTTACACATATAGTTAAGCCTCCAGTTTACACTTCAAGATAGAGATAACAATAGAACAGGGTAGACAGTGGACAGACTTTATCTCCTGTGGACACTTTAAGACAATACTCATGGCAGGGACAAAAAGGGGCTAAAGTCTGAGTAAAGGATCAAGAGGTCACACATATGCTCTCCCTGGAGCAAGGGAGACATCGCACATACACAGAAGGTTTCCTCTGGGATCAAAAGGCAGTGGCTGCTAGACCACAAGTCTTGACATCAGTTCCCAGCAGATGCCCTCGCGCTGAATCTATCTCAGCTGAGGGGTGCAAGAGCATCTAGGGAAGGTCCTGAGACAAATTATCCACGGGGCCAAAGCGAGATGATTGGCCAGAGGGAAGATAAAGACCTGGGAGACTGCCCCCTTACAAATGATTTAAACTTCCCAAGGGTGCAACTCTCGCTGAGTTTGCCTGTGTGTCTTTCTGTGTTTACTCTGCTTTTCTAATAAATACTTTACTTTCCTCTACACTTTCTGCCTCCTTATCAGATTTTTCTTTTCAAGATACCCAAGGACTGGGGGTTTAGACTCTAGCTGCTGGCTCCCCACAGTCTAGTGGTTAGGATTTCTGGTTTTCACCCAGGTGACCAGGGTTTGATTCCCAGCCAGGGAACTAACATTTTGCTTCTAGCTGCTGCTCACCGTAAGCTATCACTCACTACTGCATGAGTCCAAAATCACAACCACAAACCAAAGAAGCATCTCATAAGATCCAGAAAGCTTATTTCCCAAAATACTTTAAGAAAGCAAAGACCTTCACTGCATAGGCAGTGAGGATACCACAGTGCCAGCGTTAAGCAACAAGGCTGAGATGACAAAGGCCCCTTGCGGACTGGAATCCATGGGACAAATCCCCTGACAGCTGGCATGGTTGAAAAAGAATGCTCAGGTGCCAATCACACATCCAGATTACTACCGGTACCCTTGGCCAGTTGCCTGTTCTCAGTTCCGTGGGCTTCCCCGGTGACTCAGTGGTAAATAATCTGCCTACAATGTGGAAGTTACAGGAGACATGGGTTGGAAAGATCCCCTGGGGGAGGGCACAGCAACCCACTCTAGTATTCTTGCCTGGAGAATCCCATGGACAGAGGAGCCTGACAGGCTACAGTCCACAGGGTCAAATCCGCGGGGCCACAAAGGGTCGGACAGGACTGAGCACGCACACACACCTATAGACTGATTGTCTAGTAATACCATCTCTTTGTGTTCTTTGCAGTCTCAAGGAGAATCCACAATGATAGCTAAAACATAAAATGTAAACACTTTGGGGAAAAGTGAGACAAGCCTTTTAGAAAATTATACATAATAAATAACAATAGCAGCAATATAGCACACCCTCTATGTAGAAAGGACCATGTTAGGTAGCCTGAATATACCTTATATGAATCTTAGTGCAGTTATATCAGATGTAACACATCATATCCTTGGGGGGGGGCTGCTGTGAAGCACAGCCCAGTTCGTCAAGGCACCTAGAACCTATAGATTCTCCCATCACTCTCAGTTTAGGAAAAACCCCTCTCTTCTCAAAGCATAGCCACTTTAGTGATTTAGGCTCTAGGAAAGATGTCAGAATGTGAATAATTACTCAGGATTATGAATGTTGAGGCAAGAAACTGTTGACTAGTGACTTAAGTGGTACTTGAAGGAAAGGAAAGAAATAAAGGAAAAAACAATTTAGTGATTTAAAATTCTGTTGCCTCAACTCTTGAAAAGAGCTGTGCATATTCTCTATGATTTGCTCTCATCTTGCTAGCCATTAGTCTGTTTTCTCTGTGAGTTGATCTAACCCACAAATGCATTTGGTCAATCATTTGTGATAATGTCACTGCTTTTCACTGACACCAAGTTCAACAGGCTTACCTTTATAATCTAAAGAGTTCTGTGTTCTAAAGAGTGTCTCTGAAATCCAGATCTCTTGGCTTTTGGCTATCTTCCAGGAGATGGTACTTTTTGTCAACCATCTGGTGAAATGCCAAGTCGTACCAGGCAGAACTGGTGTCATGGGTCATTCGCTGACCCAGCTATGGAGAATATACACTCCCAGAGTACATATATTCTCAGTGGGGTGATATCAATCCCGAGTGGGTAGAAATTGGTCACTGGGGACAAAAACATCTTATTTTTCAATGTATAAAATATAGATATGCTTATGGTACATAAACAGATATATATAATATCTCTTACATTGAAATTTCATGGGCGCAGTCTAATATGCTTCTTTTTTGGGTGGCAATAATGAAAGAAATGTTGAGAAACACTGCTCTAGATGTCACCAAGGAAAGAGAACCAGGCTCAGTGCTGAGCAGTTTCAGGCAGCATCTGATTTAAACCTCTAATTGGTCACTTACAGATAAGGACACTGAACTACCTTGCCCAAAGCCACACAGTTCATAGATAATACAGGTAACATAGCTGAAGTCTGAGGCCAAGCCTCTTTCCAAAGCCTTGTTCTTTCCATTAAGCCTGACTTCAAAGTCAAAATAGCGCAGTTATCTGAGTCATTATCTCTAAACTGAGGTGATTTGATTTTGGAAAGCACAGAGAATAAACTATGCACCATACACACATACGTGTCTATCATCATGTATCTACCTCGGGATGAACACATGGTCCTCTGCTTCCTGCTGCATTTTTGTCTTGGATTATAGCTATTTGATGGGGGAAGAAAAGGGACAGGGAGAAGAAACGGCTGTCCTCTTCACCTGCCCTGTTTCCTGCCTCCACCTCTCTAGGCTGCATGCAGGGCAATTGCCATCACTCCTGAGCCCTGCACATGCCATGTTTTTCACCAGTGTTCTGTCCCGTCTCCCTTGGGAGGAAGGTCGTGGGCTCAGGGAACCCACTGACACAGTCTGGGGCTGAGAACTAGTTTGAAAGGCAGTGGGTTTTCTAACCAGTTACTCTGACACTCTCTGCCTTATGGACAGTCAAGCAGCAGTTCCACGTGAGGCTGAGTTCCAGTTGATTCTGGAAATCGAGAGAAGACTCTGTGAGCCGTCTCCACCATCAACACGAGCTCTTCACCCCCTTGTTCACGCTTCCTTGCTGGATGCAGATGCACTTGTGATTAAACACTATTATTTAGATTCACTTTTCTCTTATATGGAAAAAGTTAGCTGGTCTAACCCAACCAAGGCACGACCAACAAACAGAGACCGTGGTGAAAGAAGAAGGAGAGGAATGAACAGTTGCAGAGGTCTGTATACTCTGGGAGCTGGTGATGGACAGGGAGGCCTGGCGTGCTGCTATTCACGGGGTTGCAAAGAGTCGGACACGACTGAGCGACTGAACTGAGCTCAGCTATCATGGAAAAGTAGGTGTTTAACAGATTATGTCATTTATTCTTTATAAAACATCAATACTATTCCCATTTTACATCTAAAGAAAAGGAAGAAAGGAGAAGTGAACTTGTCTAAGTCCACACAACTGAGTAGGGTGACTCTAAACGTTATGATTTTGAGAGACGCTCTGGGCCAATTCCTGGGAGCCTTGTCAGCAAAGGCAGCTTAGCAGCAGGACAGTGACAGGCCCAGGCAGGAAGGAAGGTGCAGAAAGGAGTCTCCAGAAAGCAGAGAGAGCTGCCACTGCCCCGGGATCCAGGTTCACCTGCAACACGCCCGGGACTGTCTGTGGGCTTCTGGCCTCTCCGACGGCAAAGGGGACAACCTGACTTTAACTGAAAAAACTGAGGGCATATAGAGGAATTCCCTGGTGGTGCAGTGGCCAAAACTCTGTGTTCCCAATTCAGGAGGCCCAAGTTTGATATCTGGTCAGGAAACTAGATCCTACACATCCCAATGAAGAGCAAAGATCCTGAGTGCTGCAACTAAGCCATGGCTCAGCAAAATATATATGTTTAAATTGAGGTATTACTGTATCATTGTTACAGTGTTGGCAGCAGCAAGCTATCCATAGGAGCTTTCTTGTATATTTTGGGAGCATTTCTCTGTCTTGGTCCCCTGCTGATGACCATACTTTGATTTGCCTCTGTAGCCTCAGGGATGACAACTAGCGCAAGGTGATTGAATCAGGAATGTACCCTAAAATGTCCTGGTGTATGTCAAGAAGGAAACAGTGTAATAGAGCTCGGGATGCTTTTGGAAGCTTTGTGAAGCTCTTGGTGCAAGTCATCCCTCCTGAGGAGCTCCGACCTTGGCTGCTTTCTGCATTTTCACGGATATGTGCTTTTTCACATGAAGCATCGCCAATGACTCCTTGATTGTCTCTTCACTCAGCGTGTCCTCTGAAAGCCACGCCCCTGTTGGTACTCTCAGCTTTCAGCCTGTGCCTCGATCATAATCTTATGTGTGCATGTGTTGTGTCCCACTCTTTGTACCCCAGGGTCTGTTTGTCTGTGGAATTTTCCTGCAAGAATACTGGAGTGGGTTGCCATTTCCTCCTCCAGGGGATCTTCCAGACCCAGGGATCAAATTTGAGTCTCTTGCATCTCCTGCATTGGCAGACAGATTCTTTACCACTGTGCTGCCTGGGAAGCTCAATCTTACTGTAAATACCACAGAAGATTAGTCAGGGTATGTTGTTATCTCCCTTTCGTTACCAGTCTCTTTTAAATGTCTTACACAGGAGTACAGTAAAAGAAGGAAGGCATCAAATTACTGAGTCTTCTGTGTCTGGCATTAAGCTAAAAAACTTCCCCTATAATTTAAAGTAATTCTTACAACACCTCTTGAGATAGATAATATTATTGTTGCAATTTTACAAATGAAGAAGTTAAATCTTAAAGAAATGGAAGTGGTTGGACAAGGTCATAAAATGATGGAGCCAAGATTCTAAAGCAGATCAACTTGACCCCAGACTCTCAGTTAACGACACTGCTGGCAACGTTCTCTGGTTGCCCAAGGGGTCCAGATTACCCATCTGTGACATTTGATGAACAAAGATCCAGAGACTGTTAAAATCAGGGTGTGAGTTTCTGTTTTTAGCAACCTTTTGGTGAGAACATTCTTTCACTTCCTTTGTATCTTTGGTAATTTTAACCATGCATCTTACATCCTACATTTCTTGACTTCTCTAAAATCTTCCAAGATCTGGATTCCTTCTTGCTGTGAATGAGACCAGTTTATGCTTTCAGAGAAGTTTAGGAGCACATCCTCTTATGTAATGATTGCTTCCGTGAAGGAAATTTACTACTCATATCTTTAGACACTGTTCTCCAACTAGATTCCTTCACACATGTTTATTGAGCACCTACTAACTTCCAGGTTGGTTTGGGCACCAGAAGTGCAATCATGGATACTCTGACTGTCCCTGCCCATGCTGGGCAATGTTCTGCTGGTGAAGAAATAAATGCTCCCATATTTTCTAATAAATCCCATTTTTCTTGATTTATAGCCTAACAGTCAGGCTCCTCTTATAATTGTCTAGTTAAATTCAATATCAGAAAAGATTACCTTACAATTCTCCTGTGTTATCTTCCTCTTCTTGAATCCTAGAGCCCTGTCTGGCTGCAAACTTACAATGAATGATGTCCTTTGAGGCCAAGGGGAAAAGAATGAATATTAATGAGTGCCTGTAGTATGTGTTGTATTTATTAAACATCGTCTCATTTAATCATCACAAAAGCATAAGGAAGCACAAGTTATCATCCTCATTTTCAAATGAAAGGCCTGAGAGAATTCCCTGCTGGTCCAGAGGTTAGAAATCTTCCGTTATACTGCTCAGTGCTGGGTTTGATCCCTAATTGGAGAATTAGGATTCCCCCAAGCCACATGGCAGAGCCAAAAAAAAAAAAAAAAAAAAAACCCACCAAAAAAAAACAGGAAGTCAGAGCTTGAGAAAGGCAGATAGTTTGAAAGTAGATACCAGGTACAGAGTAGAGGACCCCCTTTGCATAAGAAGGAAATCATTCACCTGAAGCCATAGCCTCAGGGAAATCCTAGGGAGCAGCCAGAATTTCCCTAGGCCTTGAAGGTGGGTCAGAACACTGACTGAATCATAGCACACAGTTTTGTGCTCTCAACTTAAAAAATAGTCACAACCTAAAAGTTGAGAGTTGCGTTTCATTTGGCGGGAATTTTTAGGAGTTCAAGCCTGGGAGACAGCATCTCAAGTGATCCTGAGAGAACTGGTCCACAGAGATAAGGGATGGAGCCAGATTACATAGAAGGTTTGCAACAAAGGGCAGGTAGTCTGAGCATCAGAAGATCATTGCTAATTAAAGAAAATCAGATATACCAAACTGAGGAACTTAGTGCTTGTCTATGTGTGGAAAGATGCTAGAGTCTGGGCTCACTAAAGTCATTCCTCTCGGGCATCTCAGCTGTCCTGGGCCAGGATCCTGTGTTTTTCACGTCCTGAGCTCCATGGGGCTCACTGTAGGGAGTGGCTGCAGTCTGAGGGCTGCTAGATCACAAATATTCTTCCTCTTCCACTGTGACCTTAGAGCTCACCAGTTCACAAGGAGGGCTGCAATCACTGATGACTGTGACACCCTTGTCTGCTGATCAGGCATGAAATACTCCATTCCTCAGTGCACTCTCCACTCCCCCAAACTCTTCGTGTAGAATCAGGAGGCAACCCCATTGCTTGCATTTCTCTCTTTGGAATTTATTCCTTTCAGTCTTCAAACATTCCCTATTGACCGAGAGGCAGATTCTGTGTTCACGGGACATTATTGACTGAGAGGCAGATTCTGTGTTCACGGGACATTATTGACCGAGAGGCAGATTCTGTGTTCACGGGACAATTAAGTCATGGAGGGAGGAGGCTGAGTTGATGGGGAGATAGAGAGATTCCAGAGGCAAACTTTTGCTATCTCCCAAAGTTGAAGTGTTGATCTTCATGCTACCAATGTGAAGGATGTGAGGAAATTTGCCCCTGGAATCTCTCTCCTCAGTTACAGAGCTGGAATTTGAAGCCTGAAGATCTCAAGTTATAGAAGTAAGATGTGAGTCTATATGATACAGAGAAGAAACATCAAAACATCATGATGTTATAAACTTTCCCTTTCTAAATGTGAAATCTCTACACCAGATCTCTAGGGAGCTAGATTCAGCTTACAGAGTATTCTATTCTAGCAAAAGAATTTTATTTATCTAAATTCTTAAATTTAGTTTCTTTAAAAAAGATTATTTCACCTCTAAAGAATATGAGGAAAGTATTATAGTGAAAGTTCAGAACTCCCTAAAAATTCATTTTTAAGTTATTTTAATATTTTAGGTGCTTATTATTTCTCATATAATGGCTTATTTTATAAGGTGGATGGAAGTTGGAGCTTATTTACTTCAAAGAAATGTACTCTGAATTGTCTGAGTGAGGGATGACTCTGATGTCAATTGACCCATGGATGGGTTAGATATTAATTGACCCATTGTTGGTCCTAGAATAAGGTCATATTTATTTTTGAGATAAATCAAAGGATGATATCAACTGTGAGTCACACAAAGAATTTCGTATTCACAGAGCCTGGCCTAAGGGCTATATAAAGAGACACATTTAAGGAACTTGCATTGGAAAGGAACAGGTTTAACTGGGTTAAGCTGTTCAGAAGAAGTGTAGAATGAAGTTTCTTCTGTTGATACTAGCTCTGCAGGTCGTTGCTTCTGGAGCTGCCCCACTGACTAACTATCCCAGCCCTGAAGAAAATGATGTGGTATTCGCTCAAGTAAGAATTGGCACTATAGAATTTATCTAGACTGATTTTTGTCTTTAAGATTTATTTCACTGACCTGTTTTATTCTGAAGGTACTAGTTGAAAACTGTTTTAGGGAGCTATTGGATTTTAGCACTGCTTTGTTGTTTTCTTATTTTTATTTATTTATTGCTGAAGAGGAATGTAAGAAAAAAGTGGGAAGAAAAAATTTTCCTCTACTTTTCTAGATTCTTCTGGCTGGTCTAAAAATTAAATTGATATGAGACAGATTAACAAGAAAAAATCAAACAAAAGTTTCATAACATCCATATATGTGAGAGATTCAGAAAAACTGAGTAACTCTCCAAAATGGCCAAAACCCTGGCCTTAAAAAGGCATCAGTGTGCAGCTGAGTTATAAATACAGAGCTCCAACAGAAATCTTTCCACATAAAATGATGTGTCAATAAATGTATTTTTTCCAGAGATATTTGGCAAACTTTTATGGCCTTGAGATGGAAACAACTCCAATGACAAAAATGAAAGTCAATAGGAATGTCATGGAGAAGAAAATTCAGGAAATGCAGCAATTCTTTGGGCTAAAAGTGACTGGGCAACTGGACACATCTACTCTGGACATGATGCACAGACCTCGATGTGGAGTGCCAGATGTTAAAAATTTCGAACTGTTTCCAGGGCGGCCGGTCTGGAGGAAACGTCTTATCACTTACAGGTAACATCATAGCCAAGTATTTTTCTACTTTCCCCTAGGTCTGTGTTCTAGAAACTTGGGCCACTTAGATAGAGCTCTAAATCTGGATGTAGATAGTAAGCTTTCCTCAATTATTAACACTATCCCTGTGTTGAAATAGTGTCTCTAGAAGGGAAAACTGTTCCCTCAATGAAATTGTTGGGCTTGCAAGTTCAGAACAGAGTAGGAAAGCCATAAATAAAAGAAGAATGGAGCTGGATCTAAAAAGAGGCAAGAGAAAGCTTTATAGACTATTTAGATGGATAAATGAAGTCTGGGAGCAAGGGTAAAAGACATAAGCCTCTACAAATGTAAATCCTTCATAATGGTGACCTGTAAATCATAAATGAGTAGAAATCAAGTTAGATTCTGTTTAAGGAGTAAGGTGCCCAAGGATAAATATTTCTGTAGATGAAGCAGGTTTTTCTCATCTGGACTACTGATCTATGGAATGATTCTTTTTTTGTTTTTTGCAAGCTGGTATTTTATTTTATTATTATTATTTTTTTTCAATGGTTCTCAAATTTTGCGGTGCTGCTTCTTTTTTTTTCCCCCCAATTATTTTTATTAGTTGGAGGCTAATTACTTTACAATATTGTAGTGGTTTTTTGCCATACATTGACATGAATCAGCCATGGATCTACATGTGTTCCCCATCCTGGACCCCCCTCCCAACTCCCTCCCCATCCCATCCCTCTGGGTCATCCCAGTGCACCAGCCCCAAGCACTTGTCTCATGCATCCAACCTGGACTGGCGGTCTGTTTCACACTTGATAATATACATGTTTCGATGCTGTTCTCTCAGATCATCCCACCCTCGAATTCTCCCATAGAGTCCAAAAGTCTGTTCTATACATCTGTGTCTCTTTTTCTGTCTTGCATATAGGGTTAGGAATGATTCATTCTTGAATGATGTTAGCAGAAATGAAGTATTGTAATAAAACAAAATTAACACATGATTTCCATGTATTTTCCTCTTTTGTTGTGCTGGTAAAGAATCAACAATTACACCCCTGACTTGAGGCCTGAGGATGTTGATGATGCCTTCCAGAAAGCTTTTCAAGTATGGAGTGATGTGACCCCCTTGAAATTCAGAAAGATTCATGAAAACGAGGCTGACATCATGATACAATTTGCATTTCGAGGTAGGGAACTTGGACTTATGTCATCTGTCTCATTTGGCGTGACCCAGATGGCACAGTAGTAAAGAATATTCTTGCCAATGCAGGGGATGCAAGAAATGCGAGTACAATCCCTGGGTCAGGATGATCCCCTGGAGTAGGAAAAGGAGACCCTCTCCAGTGTTCTTGCCTGGAAAATTCCATAGACAGAGGAGCCTGGCAGGCTACAGCCCATGGGGCTGCGAAGAGTCAGACATGACTGAGCATGCACTCACACACACACACAAAACATGTGTAGATGGACTAATTTTATTTTTCTTTTTTTTTTTTAAATAAGAACATAGAGATGCCTATCCTTTTGATGGCCCATGGGGAATCCTAGCCCATGCTTTTGCACCTGGAGCTGGTCTTGGAGGAGATGCACATTTTGATGAGGCTGAAACCTGGACTAAATCACGCAAAGGTAGGCTCCTCAAACCCTCAAAGAATTAAAAAACCCTAACAAATTCCAAGTTATATCTTGTTTTTGAAAGGCCACATTCTGAATAAGGATTATAAGGACAGGAAAACTTTTCTGATTAAAATTTTGACACTGAATAAAATTCTAACACTGTTTCCACTTCACCCTCTATAAATGGAGTATATTGGACTAGCTTATTTTAAAGTTCATTTCCAAGAATCTATGAAGATAAACTGGTTTATTAGTATATACTCAGGAACCTTAAGAACCATAGTATGGAAGGAAAAAAGCCATTATTTAGGGGATCAGTTTTTGGTAGTGCAATCCATAAACTCGAACAAATACAGATACTAATGCTGTGTATGCCAATAATCCTAGAGCAGGGTAATCATTTGCATGATTCATTATATGCTGACAATTTCCTAAATTCATAGTGGCATAAAAAGATGAAGTTATAGAGGATTTAGAGATCTCTATAAAGAAACACAAGGTTGTGTGATCAGGTAGTCTCTTGTGGTTCTGGGATAAAAATTTCAAAATGCCCCATTGATCATTTAATACCTTGTGTGTACTTACAGAGGGGATAAAACTCATCATCCATCCCAGACAGTTGGGGGAAGAGGGTAACGAGCATCCCCTGTTATTTGGAGAAGTCATTATCCACTGGAAAATTCAAGGCATCACATCAGAGGCCTTCCTAATATTTCTATTGGAAATTCTAGACTATATGACTGACCATATGTGGAAAGGAAATAAAGAGAAATTCATCAAGAATGTGCTCTACTCAGCACCATCATCTCCACCCCCAGTTGATATTGTTTGCATTGATGGCAATATTTGAAAGGCTATTTGTCTTAGTTTGACACATGGCCTAAGGCTTATGAAACCTTTGATTGAGAAGAGAACTTTCTTTTATTGTCAAAAGACAAATGATTAGGTCCTGGCTGAGCCTCAAATCCTCAGTAAATATGTTAAATTTGTGCAAATTTTATCCAAAGGTATTTGGGGTTTGTAATCTTTTCATCTGACAGGAGAAACGTGTTGATTAGCCTGGAGAATTTTTAAAATTCTAAAGAAACTTAGGAAAGTCATTTAACACAGACCTTTACAGATAGAGAAAAGGAAAGGTTAGAGGCTACCTTGTGGAAAATGCTGGGACCAGACCATTTATTTCCTAGGTCTTGTCTTAGCACAATGTATACTTTCTATTTGTCCATGTTGCCTTATTTTAATTTGCTTAATTCTAAGCTTTCAAAAGACTGGATTATTTATGAAAATTCTAATTTAAAATCCTTATTCTCGACTAATTTGGACACAGTAAATTCTTTTTCTTTTTGGCACGGTAAATTAATTGAATGGTTCCCATAGTCTTCACTGAGTTTCTATTAGGGAGTTAGGTGATGCGGGTGCTTAGATTCAGAAATGAAAAAAGCACAGTCTTGTCACTGAGAAATACACAATCTAAAAGGAAACAGAACACAAACAAAAGTCCATTATTTTGAGATGAGAACCAGTGGTGATCTTTTGTACAAGTAGTGCAGGAATTGAGAGTGAGATAAATTCAGGCTTACGCCCAATCGTAAAAGGTTTTGTTCACTCTTCCTAGTCTTATGCAGAATGCAGAGAATTAGTCTTTGCTTCTTCTTTCTCGTTGTTTGGTAGAAGTGGAAGCATCTCTGAATTAGTTACTGGACCCGGGTGTTACAGGGAGGGCTTGGAGGATCCGTATTCTTAGAGACCCCCTCAGAGAGCTGTGAACTCTGCTTATCTTGGGTTCTAGAGAGTATTTCAAGATCAGTCTCTGTAGCTGAATGGTGTGTGACCCTGGGAAGTCAGTTCTGAGCTTCCTTTTGACATAGAGAAAGAAAGAACCAACAGGTTGAGAGGGAGGTGGGAGAGGGGACCGGGATGGGGAATACATGTAAATCCATGGCTAATTCATGTCAATGTATGACAAAAACCACTACAATATTGTAAAGTAATTAGCCTCCAACTAACAAAAATAAATGGAAAAAAAAAAAGAAAGAAACAACCAAATGAAGGCATTAGACTATAATGAAGATTAAAAAAAATCAGGAATTTTCAAATCTTCTGAGAATTAGGAAATCTGAGAGAAAGAGCACACCCTTGTCTCTTACCTACAAAGGTACAGCCTCTGGGACATACAGGAAAAAAAAAAAAAAACAGTTACAACTATAATATGGTAGTGTAAATATGTCCAAAGTGTAAATATAGTCTCTCTGATTTCATTTGGAATCATGTTTAGGAGAAGGGTGATCCAAGAAATTTTTAGAGCCAAGAAATTTGGATGTGAATTTTGGCTCAGGCACTTAATTTGTCATTTAATCTTGCTGATACTGTATCCTCATCTGAAAATAGAGAAGAAGATGACTTCCTTTTGGTTGTATAAGGATTAGATATAATGTGGTGTTTTTCTCAGTGACTCACCTGGAACTTAATACTGATTTAGACTTGAGTTTTGTAAAGGAAGGTTACCAAAGACTTTTCTATATCCAGTGAAGCCTGATTAAGGGAAAAGCAGAACAAGGTCTTGTGAGTTGAGAATTATTTAGGAGCAATGAACACAGCTGTGAGTCATTCCGGAAGTTTTGACAATGGAACATATTTCACTCGTCTGAGAGTGCAGCGGTCCTTAACCAGAGGCATGCACTGCCATGCATAAAGTAGACAGCTGGTGGGAACTGCTCTATAGGACAGGCAGCTCAGCTTGGTGCTCTGTGGTGACCGAGATGGCTGGGATGAGGGAGTGGGAAGGAGGTCCCAGAGGGAAGGGGACATATGCATGCATATAGCTGGCTTACTTCACTGTACTGCAGAAACTAAAACAACATTATAAAGCAACTGTTTCCCTGGTAGCTCAGACGGTAAAGAGTCTGCCTGCAGTGTGGGAGACCTGGGTTCGATCCCTGGGTGGGGAAGATCCCCTGGAGAAGGAAATGGCAACCCTCTCCAGTATGCTGGCCTGGAGAATCCCATGGATAGAGGAGCCTGACAGATTACAGTCCATGGGGTTGCAAAGAGTCTGACACGACTGAGCAACTTCACTTTCACTTCATACCCCAATAAAAAGAAAAGAAAAAGAAAATATGTGGAAACATTTTATTTGGTTGTCAGAACTAGAGGGTAGTGGTGCTACTTGAATTCAACGGTAAAACGAGAGATTTATAAAGATCCGTAATGCACAAGACAGCCCTGATAGCAAAGAGGAATCTGTCCACAGTGCCAAGGCTGAAAAAGCTTGCTCATGAAGGAGGAAAATGAGGTATTTCTTAAAGTTTCCTTTTTCACTGTCAGATGTTGTGTCATTGTTCTATAGATGCCAATAGATTTCACTGGTTCTCTCTTAGGCCCAAACTTGTTCCTAGTTGCTGTTCATGAGATTGGCCATTCCTTGGGTCTTGGCCATTCCAGTGATACAAGTGCCATAATGTTTCCCAGCTACAGAGATATTGACTCCAAGATATTTCGCCTCTCTGCTGATGACATACATGGCATTCAGTCTCTCTATGGTGAGTTGAATTTCTTCACCATTTTGCCAAATAAAGATACTCATTCTTATGAATAATCTCATACTATCTGTATTTGGATAAACATTAACATTTATCTTCTCTTTGAACCCCATGAGAATTCTGTGAGGTAGGCAGCACAGATATTATCTTCATTTTATGGATGAGTACAAGGGGACCTAGTTTTTTATGCCTGAGCCAGAGGCAAAACCTGAGTCTTCTGGTCTGAAATCGGTTTTTCCTATCCACCATACCATTGTCTTTTGAAGAAGGCACATAGAGAAATAATCTAACCAGAACAGGAGAACAGAGTGATCAGAGTTTTATTCTCCACAATGTTGCAACTACATGGCAGGGGGAAAATATTTATTATATGCTTCCTGTGAATGTTATAGAAAACATAAATCGCTTTTTAAGTATTCTTCATCAAGAACATTGAATGTTTTAGAGTGTTTCTTCATCTTAAAAATAAAAGGCATTTTTTTTTCCTGATGCTTCTTGAAATGTATTTTCAGGACGTCCAGAAAAACACCATATTCCATCAAATCCTGGCAGTACAAACCCAGATGCTTATGACCCCAATATGAGTTTTGATGCTGTTACTACTGTGGGAGATAAAATTTTTTTCTTTAAAGACAGGTAAGATCATTTTCATATCTAACAAATATTAAAGGCTGATCCCTCAGATTTTTGTGTGTGTGTGTGTGAGAGGATGGTGAAAAATGATTTAAAAAACGAAGTAGATAAAATCTGTTAGTAGGAACTTGGACTTGATTCTGAAGGCAATGGAGAGATATTGAAGATCTTGAAGCAGGAGAGCAGTGTGATTATATTTGTTTTAACTAGAAAACTGAGCTGTGAAAAAAATGAATCTGTGGCAAGAATCTGGGTTGGGGACAGATAAGACAGGTAGCAAGGATGTCAGACTATTTTAATCATACTGAGATTTAAATTAAGATGGTCAAATCTGGATTTAAAGCTGTGACAGAGTACCGGACTTGATTCTTGATTATTAAAAAGAGAATTCCAGGATGACATATGGTTTTTGTCTTAGAACATATGTTGAACCAGATATTGGATGTGTGGGTCAGTGGAGAAAATTAGTATTTGATATAGATAGAACAAATATTCCCCATTATCGAGATTATGGAACTGAGATACTTGAGGTTGAGTTGGCTTCCTTTAGGTTACAGAACGGCTGCCTGGGTTGTGAGCTCAGACTAGAACCTAGATACTTTGGTTCCAAGCACCATGTATTTCCATATGCCAGTCTGCCTGTTAAGATCATTGCTAGTGCTGGATGTGATTAAAATCCTCTGCATGTGGTTCTCCTGCACAAATGCCCATGGAACAGAATGTGAAGCTACTGGAAAGAAACATGAAGTTCTTTCACAGGTCCTTCCTCTTCATGATTCTTCAGTCTACGGGGATTTTTTAATGTGTTAAATGTTTCTTGTCAGGTTCTTCTGGTGGAAGCTTGCTGAGAGTCCAAAAAGCAGCATTAGTTTAATTTCTTCTTTAGGCCCAAACCTACCATCTCACATTCAAGCTTCTTATGAAATCGCAGACAGAAGCCATGTTTTTCTTTTTAAAGGTAATTCCAATGTTTAGTTTTGCTATTGAGTCTACTTCTAAGGAAGAGAACAAATTAAGGAAATAGTACTACATTTAAAGAACTTTTTAAAAAGCACTCCAGATTTTTATTATTAGGGGCTCTGAAATATAGCCCCAAATAGGGTAAATATACTTAGGTAATATGTAAAGCTTATTGCAAAATTCTGTAAAATATAAGATGATGATACTTTGGAAAAAAAAATACAGAGCCACAGAAGGTAAACCATGTTTAAGAACAGGAGTAACATATTTTGAATCTATGAAATAAGAATGATGTTGCTTGTGCTGAGTCAGTATTTCTATTACTTTCTCTGTATGATTCTAATGTACCCATTCTCTTTGTCTTTATAGATGACAAGTACTGGTTAATGAACAATTTGAAACCACAGTTAAACTATCCCAAGAGCATACATTCTTTGGGCTTCCCCTCCTCAGTGAAAAAAATTGATGCAGCTGTTTTTAACCCACTTTTCTATAAGACCTACTTCTTTGTAGGTAACAAGTTTTGGAGGTGAGCTTTCATGGTTGATAATTTGACCCCTAAGATTTGTGAAACAGTCAGGGAATGGGATTTTTCAGAAGACAGCTTTTCTATCTAGATTTAAAAAGGCCCTTGATTCTCCTGGAAGAGGGATCAAGATAATATAGCACTGGAACAGTTGTTTTCAACCTAATTCTTTTCTCTGTACTGTTGATTTATGATAGGAGATAACAATGCATGTTTTAAAAGGAGCACTTTAAATAAAATGTCATGTTACTAATCATAGTAGAAATGAATTGAAAAAGAGTGGTGTGGATGTATGAGACCTAGTATTTGCAGTCAGTTTGCAGGGCGTATGCATTTTCAGATTCCTTTCTAGAACTGTTGGATCCCAAGGAGACAGAATGAGGGAACCATGCTATGAGGGACAGCAGATTGTTCAGTCATTAACTGGAAATTAGAGAGTCAGGAGCTAGCCCTGGCAGAAGCATTCTGGCAGAGCGGGGAGAGTGCTTGATTGAAACTCAAGAAGCTTAGGGTTTGAGTCCTATAGAAACTTGGAGTAAATCTGTGAACAGCTTAGGTCCTTGGTTTTCCAATGGGTACAGTTTAAACTGTTCCAGAAGAGAATAAGGCAGGTTTTGTGATTCATAACCATGAAATATCAAGCTTAATGTCATGAAATCCATATTTTGATGTAGTTTCTGCTGGTTATTTCTTTGCTCAGGTATGACGAGAGGAGACAATTCATGGACCCTGGTTATCCCAAGTTGATTACTACATACTTCCCAGGAATTGGCCCGAAAATTGATGCAGTCTTCTATTGCAACAGTAAGTGGACTGGGAAACCATGAACATAGTGGAAACCCCTTATTAAAATACTGGATTATAGAGTCTTCCAGATCAGAAAAAAAGGGCTCCAAATTGGAAGAGAAAGAACTCTGCAGTTCTCCATAGGACCACGGAGAGAAAATCTACAATTTTTTTGGCTCAGAATAGGTGGGCCAGAAGAAAGAGTGAGGTGGCATCAAAGATGGATTTATACTAGGGTGGTCTATCAGACAGGGAGCAGATAATTCTTGCCACTTTTATATGTCTGAGTCTTTGGGATTTCTATCATGTCAAGCTGCACAGTATATGTAAGCGAGCGGATAGCAGTCAAGGCAAGCAGGAGTCTTTTATACATTGTTATGTCCTGAGTTCTTTAACTTCCTTTCAGTCCCTTCCACTCTTCATGGGTTCTCATGGACTGAGTCTCAGGGTGGGATGAAAGAAGCCTAAATTTATTTGAATTTGTGTGTATGAATGTCTTCCAGCAAGGTCAGGCTAAGTAAGATATCTTTGGGTCAAGATATTTTGGGTTGTATTCCTATCCCCATGTTTTATTTATTTTCCCCATCAAAGCTTCTATGTACCCTACCTGAGTCCACTCTCCTCTCTTCCATTCTGAATTCTCCACCTGGAGTGTGAATTTTCAAAACCATTTGCATTTTTAAGAGTCAGTCTTAAAGACCAAACAACCTTCTCATTAAAGATATTTATGGTGAAAAGACTAGTAATAGGTAGATATCGGGGCAGGATATCTAACTGAGGAATCCAACTTTATAATCTTGAATCTAATCTTGTCTAACCTAGGTCATCTTTTTTTTTTAAACAATACAATCAGAGAATTAAAATATTTCATTTTTTTTTTTCATTTTTAGGACACTACTATTTCTTCCAAGGATCTAAAGTACTTAAATATCATGTCCTAGCCCAACGTGTCATTGAAAGTCTGAAAAGCAGTACTGAGCTAGGTTGTTAGTAATGATATAATTAATGGTGTTTGTCAGTTCACTTCAGTTTAAAAAGTGTTATGTACTTGCTGTGTGCCCAGTACCATGATATATATGTTATCATAAGGTAAAATCTATGGACCATAGATAAATGACTATATAGGCAAGTGATTATATAATATACATAAAATTCTTTGATTTTGAAAATGCTCATTGCCAGTTTTTATTGAACTCTTCTACTGAGTCTGAAGAGACACCTTCAAAGGCCAAAAGAATATCTTGGTTCCTAATATCCTTGAACTGACCAATTTTAATTATTTCTTTGGCTTAACTAAGTCAAGAAATGATTAGTCTCTGTAACCACTGTATGTTTCAGTAAGGGTATTATTTTAATTATTTGGGGGTAGGCAGAAGGAGAAGAGGGCAACAGAGGATGAGATAGTTGGATGCATCAGTGATTCAATGGACATGTATTGGGCAAACTCTGGGAGATGGTGAGCGACAGGGAAGCCTGATGTGCTGCAGTCCATGGTGTCGCAAAGAGCTGGACACAACTTGGTGACTGAACAGCAACAACAAAAGCAGACTACTTAGGACTTTTAAAATGACAATTAATGAAAGTAATATATAAATAAATCATATAATTATGGTGATAATATAATTTTATTCCATTGTGTTGATTTTTCTGTTATCTTTTATAATATATGTATTGCTCAAATAAAAACTTGAAAGAAAGTATTTGGTTTTTAAGAACTTTTTTCTTGAAAAACAGAATATGTGTTTTGAAAATAATTTTGGACTTACTATTAAATAATAGTTGGATTTCCCTGGTGGCTCAGATGGTAAAACATCTGCCTGCAATGTGGGAGACCTGGGTTCAATCCCTGGGTTGGGAAGATCCCCTGGAGAAGGAAATGGCAACCCACTCCAGTACTCTTGCCTGGAGAATCCCATGGATGGAGGAGCCTGCTAGGCTACAGTCCACAGGCTGGCAAAGAGTCAGACACGACTGAGCGACTTCACTTTCACTTTCTTTCTTTTCACTTTCAGTATTAAATACAATGTCTATTACCGTACAAAGGGGTGAAAAAGAGATAAGGCAACCAGAAACAGGAAAAAGTTATATTTGTTTTGGTCACTTGCCTAAAGTCACCTGAACCCTTGGTCTCAAAACTAGACAGCATTCTCCAGACTACAAACAACCCCAAGGAGCACCTCCAGTGTATGACCTCAAGCCTGGAGAGAAGAAGGAAGGAAATGGGAACTTCCCATTTCAGTAAACTTTTCATCACAGCTCACGTCGGGTTTCTCCACTGCCTTAACACACATTCTCTCTCTCTGGATTGCACATATGTTAAAATTCTAACTAATAACTCATGGGTTTGTGGAATGCTCGTAGTTTCCTATGTATTTTCACACCATTGCTTGATATACTCAAGATCTAAGAAATGGTCAAGCCTATTTCAACTCAGGAGGAGGTCTTACAAATGCTGAGAAAAGAAGGGAAACTAAAGGCAAAGGAGAAAAGGAAAGATATACCTATTTGAATGCAGAGTTGCAAAGAATAGCAAGGAGAGATAAGAAAGCCTTCTGCAGTGATCAATACAAAGAAATAGGGGAAAACAATAGAATGGGGAAGACTAGAGATCTCTTCAAGAAGATTAGATATACTAAGGGAATATTTCATGCAAAGATGGGCACAATAAAGGACAGAAATGGTATGGACCTAACAAAAGCAGAAGATATTAAGAAGAGGTGGCAAGAATACACAGAAGAACTGTGCAAAAAAGATCATCATGACCCAGATAACCACGATGGTGTGATCACTCACCTAGAGCCAGATACTCTGGAGTGTGAAGTCAGCTGGGCCTTAGGAAGCATCACTATGAACAAAGCTAGAGGAGGTGATGGAATTCCAGCTGAGCTATTTCATATCCTAAAAAAATGATGCTGTTAAAGTGCTGCACTCAATATGCCAGCACATTTGGAAAACTCAGCAGTGGCCATAGGACTGGAAAGGATTTCTTTTCATTCCAATCCCAAAGAAGGAAAAGGCCAAAGAATATTGAAACCACTACAAAACTGCACTCATTTCACACCCTAGCAAAGTAATGCCCCAAATTCTCCAAGTGAGGCCTCAACAGAATGTGAACCATAAACTTCCAAATATTCAAGCTGGATTTAGAAAAGGCAGAGGAACCAGATATCAAATTGCCAACATCCGTTGGATCATCACAAAACAAGAGAGTTCCAGAAAAACATCTATTTCTGCTTTACTGACTATGCCAAAGCCTTTGACTGTGTGGATCACAACAAACTGTGGAAAATTCTTCAGGAGATGGGAATACCACACCACCTTACCTGCCTCCTGAGATATCTGTATGCAGGTCAAGAATCAATAGTTAGAACTGGACATGGAACAACAGACTGATTACAAATTGGGAAAGAAAAGAGTACATCAAGGATATATATTGTCACCCTGATTATTTAATTCTATGCAGAGTACATCATGCAAAATTCTGGGCTAGATGAAGCACAAGTTGGAATCAAGATTGCCAGGAGATATATCAATAACCTCAGATATGCAGATGACACCACCCTTATGGAAGAAAGAGAAGAACTAAAGTCTCTTAATGAAAGTGAAAAAGGAAAATGAAGAAGTTTGCTTAAAACTCAACATTCAGAAAACTAAGATCTTGGCATCCGGTCCCATCACTTCATGGCAAATAGATGGGGAAATAGTGGAAACAGTGAAAGACTTATTTTTTTGGGCTCCAAAATCATTGCAGATGGTGACTGCAGCCATGAAATTAAAAGATATTTGCTCCTTGGAAGGAAAGTTATGACCAACCTAGCCAGCATATTAAAAAATAGAGACATTACTTTGCCAACAAAGGTCCATCTAGTCAAAGCTATGGGTTTTTCCAGTAGTCATGTATGAATGTGAGAGTTGGACTATAAAGAAAGCTGAGCACCGAAGAATTGATGCTTTTGAATTGTGTTGTTGGAGGAGACTCTTGAGAGTCCCTTGGACTGCAAGGAGATCCAACCAGTCCATTCTAAAGGAAATCAGTCCTGAATGTTCATTGGAAGGAGTGACGCTGAAGCTGAAACTCCAATACTTTGGCCACCTGATGGGAAGAACTGACTCATTGGAAAATACCCTGATGCTGGGAAAAATTGAAGGCAGGAAGAGAAGGGGACGACAGAGGATGAGATGGTTGAATGGCATCACTGACTTGATGGACATGAGTTTGAGTAAACTCTGGGAGTTGGTGATGGACAGGGAAGCCTGGCGTGCTACAGTCCATGGGGTTGGAAAGAGTTAGACATGACGAGCAACTGAACTGAACTGAATCTTTATATCCACATTACAAGCTATGTATCAGTATCCTGATCTCACAGATGAAAAAGTGAGGTTCAGAAAAGTTAAAATGTTTGTTCAAATTCACATACACATTAGGTAGCAGAAATGATGCAACTGTTGTTCAATCAAACCTATAAAACATACAGAGACAAGAGTTTGTAGTGTCTTCAAATTAAATTCAATCTCTGCATTTCATTTGCTTTTTAACATCATCTTAGCCTGGACTTAACCCTTTCCAAAGTTTTTCTTTCTCAAATGTTCACATTCTTGAAAACTGAAACCTGGATCTGCCTCTTGTCCCAGCATATGTCTGGTGGTCTTCAATTTGGAGGTGCCTCTCATGAATTTCTTACCTTCTGAATTCCCTCTCCTCTTTCTAAGGCCAGTCTTTCCTGTCAATTATCTTCCACGTGTGCTGCCCAGTTAGGACAAATGTCTGCAAGCTCTGAATGTATTTTACTAGGATTCAAAAATCCTAAGTATTCTTACTCACCAAGGCTGGTCAATATTCCAATTCCAGAAAATTACCATCAAAAATCTTGCTAGCCATGAATTCGTAAGTGCTCATCAAAAAAACCATCTCTGAAGTTCTGACCATAAACACACAATTCAGTACCTTTGTGGCTCAAAACACATTTCATAATCTTTCCTTTCTTTGAAAATAATATTTTATGCACTTATAAAATGGGAACATTTTGTTCCAGGTCATGAATTTAGAGAAAAAGTGGAAAAACTTCTCAAACCCCAAACTTCACTTATATTCACATCTCCTTCAAGATATTTTCTTGCCAGTTTCACTGCTCCAAAAAAACTACAGATTCCAGGAGTAAGATTCTTGTTGTTGTTAATAATTTATTAACTATTTTATCTTGCCCCTAATTATTGAGCCAAATAATATCAGATCATGCTCCTTCTTAGTTGAAAGATTATCAGTCAATAGAATCAAAGTGGCAAAGTAGAAAGAGCTTAAGTTTGGGTGAAACAGTTCTCAGAATTGTAATATTCATTTACTGGCTCTGTCATACCAAACAAATTGTTTACTTTCTCTCTGCCCTGTTTTCTTCATTCTTAAAATAGCAGTAAAAATGTCTATTTTGCCCCTCCCTACCAGTGAGCTGACACTAGCCCAGAGGGCCCGCAGACCCAGCCTGTGCAGCTAGCCCCAAAGAGACATGAGTCCACCTCCAGCAGGCCCACACTCGCTGCACAAGAAGACCCAGCCGCCATCTGCGCCAGCCCTGCCTCCAGCGTGCCCACTGTTGCTGCCCGACCACAGGAGAAGGGGGCGTTTCCACAGTACGTGGCTCTGGTAACCAGAGGGGAGCATGTTGCTGAGCCCCGTGACGCCACTTTTCCAATATCTGGAAATGCGGCTGGCATACCTAATACAAATACAACACAAAAAATGAGGCAAAATGAGAGGGCAGAGGAACATCTTCCAATCAAAGGAGCAAGACCATATCTTTTTTAAAAAGTGAAGAGTGTATTATACACTCCAACAAAAGTAATAGGCGTTAATTTCCTAAAAGCATATAAAATATTGGAAGTTGAGAACCTTTATTCCTTTCCTCTAATGGTATGATTTTAATGGTGAGTAAGCTGGCACCCTGCCACTAGCTCTGTAGATTTATGTGAGTTAGCCATGCTTTGGTACATTGTCAACTCTACTTTAGCTATTACCACAATACAATTATACTCTGGCCTTCTTACATAATGTGATCCATCCAAAAATGTGTCAACATTTACAAATCATGACTCATCAGAAGATGAGCTGTCTCAGCCATGGCAAAGCATTGCCCAGGATCATTACATGGCTTTGTCAGGGCAATGAGTATTACTGGTTACAGATATCTGACCTAAGCCACAGAATGTAACACTTATAAATTCCAGAATTTAAGTAAATAATATATGGATAACAAAAGAAAAAGTAATTCAGCCAAGGGTAAATACTCCAACTTTTCTTCTTTTACAGAGGTGCATAAGGCACAGAGTAGAGACAACTTTTTCAGTGAGAAACTGAACGGACAAACAGACAATGATTAAACTACACATAAAAACAGAACTTTGACCCATTATCTGTAGCAATCTGCCCAGGAAACCAATCCCTTTATATGCAATAAACAACCCAGGAAAGCAGCTTGTAAGTGCAGGAAGCTAGACTAATATCTCTAGTGACAATCTAGGAGGCTAAAAGGTACCTTTTGTGACAATCCAAAATGTCCAACATTTGCTGAGAACTGACAGCCTCTCTCATTTTGGTCTTGTTTCCAACTTGGATCAATCAGAAAAATTCAAATATGTACCTCCTAACCAGTAGCACAGGATGCCCACTTCTAGTTAGTCCAGCTACAGTGTCCCCATATCAACAGTTTCCAATCAAGATACATGTGAAAACTTCCCTTTCCCCCACCATAATGTTTTCCATGTGTATCTCTGCTTTGAGTTTGTCTGCCAAAATAAGAATTTCAGTGGCTGACTTTGCTCTATAGCAAGAGCTGAATAAATAGCCGTTGCTTGGTCTCATTTAATCTTTGCTTTTTTCCATACTAGGAACAGACCTGTCAAGTCACAAAGAAAGGAACTGTGAATCAATCTTAACTGTGAAAAGTGAAAGTGATAGTCATTCAGTTATGGCCGACTCTATGCAACCCCATGGACTCTAGCGTGCCAGACTCCTTCATCCATGGAATTCTGCAAGCAAGAGTACTGGAGTGAGTTGCTGTTTTCCTCTCCAGGGGAATCTCCTCAACCCAGGGATCAAACCTGAGTCTCCCGCATTGCAGGCAGATTCTTTATCATCTGAGCCCGGGAAGCCCTTAACTATAGACCAGTAATCTCAGTTCTTCCCATTTTACAAGATTAATGGCATGCCATATCTTGTTCAAGAGGCGGAAAATTCTTTAAGAGATGGGAATACCAGACCATCTTACCTGCCTCCTGAGAATTCTGTATGCAGGTCAAGAAACAACAGTTAGAACTGGACATGAACAATGGACTGGTTCCAAATTGGGGAAGAAAGGAGTACATCAAGGCTGTATATTGTCACCCCGTTTATTTAACTTATATGCAGAGTACATCATGCAAAATGCCAGGCTGGATGAAGCACAAGCTGGAATCAAGATTGCTGAGAGAAATATCAATGATCTCAGATACACAGATGACATCACCCTTATGGCAGAAAGTGAAGAAGAACTAAAGAGTCTCTTAATGAAAGTGAAAAAGGAAAATGAAAAAGTTGGCTTAAAACTCAACATTCAGAAAACTAAGATCATGGCATCTGGTCCCATCACCTCATGGCAAATAGATGGGGAAACAGTGGAAACAGTGAGAGATTTTATTTTCTTGGGCTCCAAAATAACTGCAGATGGTGACTGCAGCCTTGAAATTAAAAGACACTTGCTCCTTGGAAGAAAAGTATGACCAACCTAGCCAGCATATTAAGAAGCACAGATATTACTTTGCCAACAAAGGTCCATCTAGTCAAAGCTATGATTCTTCCAGCACTCATGTATGGATGTGAGAATTGGATTATAAAGAAAGCTGAGCACCAAAGAATTGATGCTTTTGAATTGTGTTGTTGGAGGAGACTCTTGAGTGTCCCTTGGACTGCAAGGAGATCCAACCAGTCCATTCTAAAGGAAATCAGTCCTGAATGTTCATTGGAAGGAGTGACGCTGAAGCTGAAACTCCAATACTTTGGCCACCTAATGGGAAGAACTGACTCATTGGAAAAGACCCTGAGGCTGGGAAAGATTGAAGGTGGGAGGAGAAGGGGATGACAGAGGATGAGATTGTTGGATGGCATCACCGACTTGATGGACGTGAGTTTGAGTAAACTCTGGGAGTTGGTGATGGACAGGGAGGCCTGGCGTGCTGCAGTCCATGGCGTCGCAAAGAGTCGGACATGACTGAGTGACTGAATGGAACTGATGCCTTCTTCTTATTTTTTTTATCCTTCCTGTCCCTTTTCTGTCTGTATCACCTCTTTGCTTATATGGGACTTCTATGTGCAGTCCTCTGGTTCTCCCAACGACTCACTTAGATTATAATAGCCCCTATAAGCCAGTCAGTTTACCTTCTTCTCCTGCTAGTCCAGCTCATCACTGCTATCAGATAAATCTCTTAGAAGAGTGTTCTCACTTACCTGGCAGAAACATTATGTGGGAAAATTTTCAGTCTAAGAAGACAACTGGCCTCAGTCAAAATACCAGCAAGTTGCGTTGTGGATCTCAACAAACTAAGGGTTTCCCTGATAGCTCAGTTGGTAAAGAATCTGCCTGCAATTCAGGAGACCCATGTTCAATCCCTGAGTGGGAAGATCCCCTGGAGAAGGGAAAGGCTACCCACTCCAGTATTCGGGCCTGGAGAATTCCATGGACTGTATAGATCTTGGGGTCACAAAGAGTCGGACACGACTGGGCAACTTTCGCTTTCAACAAACTAATGGTAAAGTTTGTATGGAGAGGCAGAAGATCCAGAATAGCCAACATAGTGTTGAAAGAGAACAGTGAGCGACAGTAACCAAATCAGTGTGGTATGGGTACAAGAATAGATCAATGGAAAGGAATAGAGAACCCAAATATAGATCCACATAAGTGTGATCAATAGATCTTTGACAAAAGATCAAGGAAACACAATGGAGCTGGGGTAGTATCTTCAACTAATGGTGCTGAGACAACTGGACATGCACATGGAAAAGAATGAATGGAGACAGTTTTACACTCTTTACAAAAATTAACTCAAAATGAATCAGAGGTCTAAATGTAAAACACAAAAATACATATAATTTAAAAATTATACATATATATGTGTATATATAATACTTTTATAAAAAAATTGAAGACCCTTATTAGTAGCCAAAGAAGTAATGTTTCCAAGCTTTTTCGTTTCTCCACAATGAACTTTTATTTATTTGTTTATTTATTTATTTATTGGAGTAAATTGCTTTGGGACTCCCCTGGTGGCTCAGATGGTAAAGAATCTGCCTTCAATGCAGGAGACCAAGTTCGATCCCTGGGTCAGGAGGATCCCCTGGAAAAGGGAATGGCAACCCACTCCAGTATTCTGGCTTGGAGAATTCCACGGACAGAGGAGCCTGGCAGGGGGCTCTCAAAGAATCAGACATGACTGAGCAATGATCACTTCACTTCATAATTGCTTTACAATGTTGTGTTACTTTCTGCTGTACAGTAAAGTGAATCAACTGTATGCTTACATATATTCCCTCCCTCTGAGACCTCTCAGCTACCACCCTATCTATCCCACGAAAGAGTGCTGGGCTGAGCTTCCAGTGTTACACAGTAGGTTCCCACTAGCTCTCTATTTCACACGTGTAGTGCATATATGTCAATCCTAATCTCCCAGTTTGGCCCCCCCTCCCCATCCACCTACTCCCACATGTCCATTTCCTATGTCTATGTCTCTATTCCTGCCCTGGATGTAGGTTCATCTGTGCCATCTTTCTAGACTCCATAGATCTACATTAATATATCATATTTACTTTTCTCTTTCTGACTTACATTACTCTGTATGACAGACTAGGTCCATCTGTATCCCTACGAATGATGCAACTGCATTCCTTTTTATGGCTGAGTAATACTCCATCGTATGCATGTGCCACATCTTTATCTGTTCATCTGTCATCGGACAGTTACATTGTTTCCAAGTCACGGCTACCGTAAATAGTGCTGCAATGAGCGTCACTACGTATGGCACATAAAATGAAAGGGGAAAAGTTATAACATTGAAAACAAGATGGCTTTAGAATATACAGAACTGTTTTAGAATATACTTTTCCACTATTTATAGGGTCAGAGAAGCTTAATTAGAAAAAAGATTTGGAGGCTTATCTATGTTTATCTTATAAAACTTCAGGAACTTGCAGTCATTTTAAAGAACTGGAAAGATTTTTTTTTTTCCCTCAAATGTCTGATCAGGGACCAGAACATTTATTTTTCAATGAACTAGAAAACATTGAAACCACATCTCTATTGGAGGTATGTTGATTTTGGATGAGAGAAAAGAAATTGTGACCTTAGATTTTCATTCCCATCCAAGATACCTTCCATAGGACAAGTTACCAACAGAGACACTCAGACTTGCTAGAATTATTAAATTTCTCCTGAACCACTTTGGAAAGTTACATAAAGACATACAATTGCCAACTGACCCCAAACGGACAATTCCAGAATGCATAGGTCCGGCTCTAAAGTGTGCAACAGAGTTGTTGTTTCTCAGTTTGTTTTCAGTTTTCCAGCTGAAAGGTGACTTGTCCGGTAGATTTGGCAGTATGGGGTTATACTTGCACCATGCTGCTTTTCACACCTGCCTGCCTTCCGCTTCCTCTCTAATCATCATACGAGAAAAAGTGCTTCGCAAGCAGTATTTTGTATCCTATAATCAGATTAAATACACATCCTATTGGAGTACCCCCCAAATTTTTATTTTTTATGTGCACAATTAAACTGTTACACTAAGCATATTACAAAATGCTCTCCTTCCTTCTCTAAAATCGAGTTGCCTGAAGCCACATAAAAGTCTTTGTCATTTCCAAGGAATTTGAAAGACAGATTTTAACCATTTACTATTCTTGTTGAGTGATCTGAGTCCTTAGGCTTCTATAAATGAAAAAGATAGTCACCCCACTTGCAGATATTATCTGTTCCCAACTTCCTTTTCTGCTCTAGTTCACCTTTCAACCAATATGTTTGAATGTTTCTATAGAAATTAGACATGAAAAATAATATATATGATCTGATTTCAACCATGGAAAATGTACATTTTAAAAATCCTGTAAGCAACATGTTTTATTTTTACAAGGTGAAGAAGAAATACTTCACCTTATTAGTACTTCCTTTTGGCTGATGACATTCAAATTCACAGAAAAAATAGATAAAATTTTATAAAATGTCCACAAATGAGCATGATATAAAACAGAATACACAATTATTAAAAATCAGAAAAAAGTACTGTAAAGTGCTAATAGTATTTTTCTACTAGTAGCTTGACCATAAATAATTTAATTTCCTCTACATTTTTATGTATTTTAAATTTTCTACAGTAAAAATAAAAAATTTTATTGAAATTTAAAAAACTTAATTGAAAGTATTTTGTAGAAACATGGATTTCCATCAACAACAAAATCAAGTAAACATCTAAAATAAAATAAATAAGCATCTTAGTCACTAATTAGACATTCCACAAAGAAGCTCCAACCTATCTTCCCACAACTTCATTTTTCACTACTCACGTTCACATCTTTTTACTTCAATAAAAAGTTAACCCTTTGCCATTTTTTCAGAGATGCAAAACTTTCTTGAGTCTGTATGGTTGTTTATCCTGTTCCTGGATTTTTCTCTATATCCAAACATTTCAGTCTTCACTTATTTGTGGCTTTATCCTAGGCTTTCTCTCAAGCAAATATATTTCCTTCTTCATAATTCTTGTACAATTTCTTTACTTCTTATAAAATTAGTTACCAGTGATCATCTCCTCTGGTAGATTATACTCTTTTTTCCCTTCTTTCATCCTTCCCAGCTAATTTGGTCACTTTTTTCTATATTTTTCCTCTAAATGTTATCTTCAAATCTACAATCTTAATTTGTTTAGTCTGAAACATTTAAAACTGTGACACTTGAAAAACAAGTGAATAGCTAGAGGAATGTTTATATCAGTTGGAGGTAGCAAGGATCATGTGCTAGCCTGTCTGATTAGTCATGGAGAAACATGATAAATAGGAAGACAAAAGTGAAAAGTTATCAGATAGAGTCCTACCTGGACTAACTGCCTGCTTTTAAATCGAAGTTTGAATCAGATTTAGGTATTTCAGATCAAAGGCTCAAAAAGTGAATTTCCCTTTCAATTTTATTCTAGAGTGTATATCTTCTGTTTTTACAGAATTTAACAGTATAGACTCTGGCTATATATGTTCAGCTTTGTGTTTACTTACCTCTTATCACATTTGATTTTAAATACATTTTTCTTAAAACTGCATGTAAAAGTTCTACAGAATTCTGACTTTTTACCAGGTTAACTTACTTCTTCTTTCAAACCCACAAATGTAAACTGTCTAGTAAATACCAGTCATTTTTTTCCAGAATTAAAAAAAAAAAAAAATGCCCCAGTTTTCTTCTTACCAAGACAGGAAGCATTTCCTGGAGATTAATCACTCTTTTGACTTGCAAAATTGGAAACGTTGGGAGAAATTAGTAAAGTAGGTTGTATCATCATACTCTGGATTCAGAATTTTTGGAAATGGTCCTGTTGCTGTTTGGAAGAAAGCAATCATGAGTCAAATTGTGGGTGATCTAAACAAACACTGTCACCTTATAAAAATCGGACTCTAGACCGTGGACCTAGGAGAAGATAGACAGAGAGCAAGCCATTAAGACAACATCGAGCTGAGAAAAGTCAGTGGAAATGAGAAATCTTCCGATTCTGCTGTTGCTATGTGTGACAGTGTGCTCAGCCTATCCTCTGGACAGAGCTGCAAGGGACAAGGAAGACAGCATGGAGCTTGTCCAGGTAATTAAGGGAGACGGTCCTCACATCCCCTGATGGCCCAGTGGGCAAACTCTCTCTGCTTTCTATTTATAAAACTCACACAGAATTGTTGGAACTTACTATGTACGAAGTTCAAGGGCAGAGTTATATAGTGTTGCACATGGAAAGGGTCTCAGTATCACTCATCTGGGCTTCTCTTTTTATATTGGAAGGAACAAAAGCCAGAGATAGTAGGTGTTTTCCTAAGATCAAAACCACCTTAGTAGCAGCATTGTTTAAGATACATGAATAACAAGCGGAGAGTGTACGAAATGTGTCTTATTTTGAAACTTCTGTAGGTATTTTAATCCAATATAAGGTTAGCTGGATATTTTTATTGCTGCTGTCATGTTTAGACACAGATTTTTCTAAGTTTTTTTCTTAAGCCAGCTCCTTATGAGAGGCATAAAGTGGAAAATTAAATAAATTAGCTGAGATAGACAAATATACACAAAGAAGTTTGATTTTGTTTATCTCCTTTAAGTTCCCTAGATACTTACCTTGATTTTCCAGTTCATGGCAATTTTCATTGCTCTGGTAGTAAAATAAGCTGCAGAGATTATTCTGTTACAAAGATAAAGCAAAAGTGAAGAAGGGTCTGTAACTGAAGAATTAAACATGACATTGACTTTTATTTCAGGAAGGTAGAAGACTATTTCAAACAGATTAAATGAGCAACTGCACAAATTTACTGTAAACTACTAAAAATCATAAGAATGACCTAAAACTATACTTATTTTCCATTAGCAATATCTAGAAAACTACTACAATCTTGGAAAGGATACGAAACAGTTTGTTAGAAGAAAGGACAGTAGTCCAGTAGTTAAAAAGATTCAAGAGATGCAGAAGTTTCTGGGGTTGGAGGTGACAGGAAAGCTGGACTCTGACACTCTGGAGGTGATACGCAAGCCCCGATGTGGGATTCCTGATGTCGGCTCCTTCAGCACCTTTCCTGGTACGCCCAAGTGGAGGAAAACTCACCTCACCTATAGGTAATGGGTCCAAAGAGATTTTGACATACTATTGAGATTTTATAAATTACTATCACAGGAGAAATAGTATCTTTATTATTATTATTTTTCATACAGAATTGTGAATTACACAAAGGATTTACCTAGAGATGCTGTTGATTCTGCCATTGAAAAAGCTCTGACAGTCTGGGAGGAGGTGACTCCACTTACATTCTCCAGGATTTATGAAGGAGAAGCTGACATAATGATCATATTTGCAGTTAGAGGTAAAAAAAAAAAAAACGAAACAAAACAGAAACAAGGGGGAAAAAACCCACACAAAATTTTATCTAGTGTTGTTTCATTAGAAAAGATTCCAAAGAGATCCTAATTATTGATCATCCAATAAATTTTTTTCTCTCTCTTAGAACATGGGGACTTTTTGCCTTTCGATGGACCTGGAAAAGTTTTGGCTCATGCGTATCCACCTGGATCAGGGTTTTATGGAGATGCTCACTTTGATGATGATGAACAATGGACAAAGGATACATCAGGTTAGTGATACATCTCTCAGAATGATTTTGGTGAGATTTTTGTTTTAACTTGGAGAAATCTTAATAACTGAGAATATTGAGGAAATGGAGTGTAACAGATTCCCAGTGGAACAAGAATCAGCAGAGGCAGACTGGAGATGGGAGTAATTAGAAATGGCTGGATACTTTGTCTCAAAGACTGATTTCAAGAATGAGCCTTGAAAAACACTTGACTTTCCATTAAGAGTAATCAGTCAATTGACCAATTAACCAAAAAAAAAAAAAAAAAATGGCGAGGGGGCAACAAAGGTACTGTGTGGTTCCAGGAAATAAACGAGTATAATAGCTGACCAAATGAACATAATACACAGCTGACCTGTATTATGTACGTGTATTTAAGGAATAAGTAACTGTTATCTATGATTTCTTAAATAGGGATCAATTTATTCCTTGTTGCTGCCCATGAACTTGGCCATTCCCTGGGCCTCCAACACTCAACCCACCGTGAAGCTTTGATGTACCCAGTCTACGACCCGCTCACAGACCTCTCTCGGTTCCGCCTTTCTCAAGATGATGTCAACGGCATTCAGTTCCTGTACGGTGAGTGATGCTGGAAAATTAGACGTGGTAGCTTTGCAATGATGGTCTTCAGGAAAGCTTCCAAATGCTGCATAAAGCATTTGTAATTTAACTTGAGGCACTTTGAGAACGTGTGGAAAGCATGTACAGTGATAGAAGCATCATATCCTGCTGATGTTTGCATCCTCACCTCTGTCCTCTTTAGGGTCTCCCCCAGTTTCCCCTAATGACCCCGCGGTGCCCACGGAATCGGTGCCTCCTGAAGCCGGGACCCCAGCCGCATGTGATCCTGCCTTGTCCTTCGATGCAATCAGCACACTGAGGGGAGAAATCCTGTTCTTTAAAGGCAGGTCAGTCCAGAAAGCTTTACATTCCCATCTATTCTTCTGATGTATCAATACAATGCTTAGAGAGGAAAACAAATGGAAACTTGATAGAGATTTTTAAACATTTAAAACAAAACAATTTTGCTCTGAGACTTGAAATTATTCTGACGCTCCACTTTCCACATTTTCCTAAAACTGTCAAGTTCATTTTCAAAGACTTAGGATGACTTGATTTTCATCCTGTAACTGTCATTCCCAAATACTAATAAGTAATGGTCACTTTTGAAAAGTCACAAGTAAAACTTTAGAATCTGAATTTTTTCTTTATTTCCTTTAAAAATGATGCCAGGACACTATTACATTTAATCAGTTAATTTAGTCACTGCTGGATAAATATGCACATGATAAAACCGCACAAGTGGAAAGAAAGTTAAAAGAAGTCATCATCACATCACTGATTCAGTTTCTCAGTTCTCCCTATCTCCATCCGTAGTGATGAGTGCTTAAATAGCCTTCCAGAATTATTCTGTGTATATATAAAAATATACTTACATGTACGTGCAGCTACATACACATCTCCCTTTCTTTTTGAAAATATAAATGATGGTGTAATATATATACTGTTTTGCATTAATTGTAGGTGTTTAAAGCTTATAATCAATTGATTACTTTGCATTATAGGATAACTTCCCTTCCACAGAGACATTATTCTGGAATCCTATGCCAATAGGTCCAGTGCAGTCTTCTGGGGAAAAAAATGAAAGATTTTTCCTTAACGGCAGCATACCTGATTTCTGTCTGTCATTGATCCTAGAGGGTGTGGGAATGGAGGAAAATGGGTGAGGAAGGAGAGTGAGGGAAATATGCCAAAAGGTGAAAGACTTTTTCCAATTTTCATTTCTTTTTGCATGTATTTCAGACATTTTTGGCGGAAATCCTTCAGGACATTTGAACCTGAATTTCATTTGATCTCTTCATTCTGGCCATCTCTTCCTTCAGGCATAGATGCCGCATATGAAGTTACTAGCAAAGACACGGTTTTCATTTTTAAAGGTAATTATTATGTAACAATTTCTTTAACTTGCTGAAATAAAGCTTCTCACTGGAAAATTGATTAAGACTTTAATTTTTTCTACAACAAATTTTGTCTGCTTTATTGCTTAAAGGTAACAAAGCTGTAATTGAGACTGGCATTATTTTACTTACATTTTATAGATGATGAGATGAACACAAGAATAGAAATAGCCCAGTTGTAAATTCCCTCATTTGGAATTTACAACTGTGTTCATTCCCTCTGTGTTCATTCATTCAACCTACAAGGTTTTGTTTAATGTCTATTTGAGGCTGCTAAATCTAAAATTCTGGCTTTTTTTTCTACTATGAAAATCAAAGGTGCTAAGAAGTATTTCCAAAACCAAAGACTTCCTTGTTACGGATTCAATGTGATTGGGTTTTGTTTCCCATAAAAACAGGAAATCAGTTCTGGGCCATCAGAGGAAATGAGATGCAAGCAGGTTACCCAAGAGGCATCCATACCCTGGGCCTTCCTTCAACAGTAAGGAAAATAGACGCAGTCTTTTCTGACAAGGACAAGAAGAAAACATACTTCTTTGTAGAGGACAAATACTGGAGGTAAGACTTGCTCATAATGACTTTGTATGATCCTAGTTAGGGAAATTATCTTCTTTCTCTAAGGAAGTCGCCTGCCTTCCTCTTAGACCTTTGTCCCCCACGGGGGGAGCGGCGGGGCTCTAGACAGCTGCGGGGAGTCCCTGCGTGTGCGTTCAGCCCCCCGGTCATGCTCAACCCTTTGCGACCCCATGGACTATAGCCCGCCAGGCCCCCCTGTGCATGATTTCCCAGGCAAGAATACTGGAGTGGGTTGCCATTTCCACCTCCAAGGGATCTTCCTGACCCAGGGATCGAACCTTGTGTCTCCTGAATTGGTAGGAGGATTCTTCACTGCTGAATCATCTGGGAAGCCCCAGTGACAACATATATGGACCATATATGATAGGAAACTCAAAATTTGTGTTTGAAATGAATGACTGAATTCACTTTGTGTTCGCATCTTTGTGATAGAAGGATGATTAAGATTCTTTCTGTCCAGACCTAAGAAACATGGTAGCAAACAGCATCTGCTAGATCAAGATGTTGCCTGTTTCTGGTAGAGAGATAGTTTTAAGAGCCAGGTTTGTACCATTAAAGTCACACATTTCTGTAGCACTAAACATGTCTGACATTTATTTGCAAATCTTGGAAAGTTGACTAGAATTCCACGTTAACCCTGAAATGATTCACCGGTTTTGATAACACGGCCTCTGTGCAGTGCTGAGTTTTGTTTCTTTTACTTGGGGCAGATTTGATGAGAAGAGACAATCCATGGAACCAGGTTTTCCCAAGCAAATAGTGGAAGATTTTCCAGGGGTTGAACCAGAGGTGGATGCTGTTTTTCCAGTATTTGGTAAGAGGACACTCCTTTTGTTGGCAGCGGGGCACTTGAAACATTCTATGGTACCAGAAGAAAGAGGAAAGTTGAAGTATTTAATAACAGTTTTCTTTAACCAGGTTTCTCCTCCCAACCCTAAATTTCAGCTTACAAATTTCATATCAGTTGTATGATTACCTCATAGAATAAGCTGTATAAGAACCCCCTCAAGTGGTGTGGCCAAATTCAACACTGACCAGCTGGCTTCTCCATCCCACTGCTAATTCCCATAGAGAGTTTATCTGTCTTTCCTGAGTAGTCAGTCAGTTGCCAATATTTAACTTTCTATCAGCCCAAAGTTTAAAAAAAAAAAAAAGATTTTTTTTTCCCCCTCAGGGATAGAAGGGTGGAGGGATAGATGATCTTTGTTGAAAGGTAACCTGAACACCAGGATGGCAGAGTCATAAAGGATCATCTGGGTCTGAAAGAGTCCCTGAGATTCTCTGAGGCCAAAGATTCAGGCTTCTTTGTCAGGAAAGGGGAGGAGGAGTATTCGGAAGGAAAAGCATAAAGATACACAGTTTCTGAAGATGCAGAGCATTTTATCTGATTTCAAGCAGAATAACCTAATAACCCAGAGCCTGGTTCTGTTGTCAGAAGGAGCTGGAGTGGGTGCTGTTCCCATCCTTTCCTTGTTGAGTGACCTTGGGCAGGCATCTAAATTTGTCTGAATCTCAACTTCCTCATGTGTAAAATGGAGTTAGATATATGTGCCTCATAGGATTTTTACAGAAAGAAATGAAAATAAGAGTCATGCAAAATGCTTATCATAGTTCCTGGCACATAGTTAATCTCTATTAACACTTTCTACTTTTAGGTATCTGTTATTCTGAGTCTTGTGTGTTGCCAAATTTATCTACTTGAAGAAAACTATCTCATTATTTCCCCTGTCTGCATTTGCAGGATTTTACTATTTCTTCAGTGGATCTTCGCAGTTTGAATTTGACCCAAATGCAAAGAAAGTGACACATGTGTTGAAGAGTAACAGCTGGTTGAACTGTTAGGAGAGATGTTTAGAAGGCACAACATGGGCATTTTACGTTAACCTGATAACTCTTCACCTAAGTCTCCGTGAACTGAAGTGACTCGTGTTCTCCTGTGTGTGCAGTGACGGAGACCGAGAGTGTGAGCTGTGTGTCTTGCCCACTAGCCTCACGTATCAGAGGGCATTCAAATGGGCTGTGCATTTGTACTCTGGTCACTGCATCAGCGTCCCATGGGAACAGGGAACAGGGTTAGCACTCTGCAATAGGCAAGCGACTGTATATAGACTATTTGCTTATTATTTAATAAAGAGAATCTGTCAGCTCCTTTATCGTGTTGGTTGTTTCAGTGAATGCACTTTCCTCATGATCTTGGGTGTATTGTGGACTGATCAGTGGACTGGAAGTACAGGATCAGGGTCTCCACGGCTGGGGCCTCAGAATGGGCTCAACCAGAACTGCAAACAATCTGCCATTTCCCCTCCCCAGGTGCCCTACCAAAGGGATGCTATTTCCACCAACCAGGCATCGTGTGTGTTCCTGACACACCTAAGGAGAAAGATCTAGGGGAGTTGTCACTGTACAGGGCAGGCTCTGAAAAGAGTTGTGAAGCAGAATCCTATAATTAAAGCAAATCACCTAGTTTACACCTATTTTTTTCTGGTGGGGAAATAAACCTGTTCTTTATCTTCTCCTTTTACTTATATATTCCATCAATGGAGTTCCTTTCCCTGCCCAAGTAAATAGTTGTGCTCAGATCGCCTCTATTCACCCATGAAAATACCCCCCTGTATTTTGTATATACCCTCATTTTATATCTGTCCATGTCCCCGTAAGCGCCCATGGACAAATGCTTGTCCTAAAACCGGTTTGCCACTCCTAAGTAATACATGTAGCACAGTATCGGCTACACATAAGAGCTCATTCATGCTATAACTTATTAACTCATTTGAGAATAATTTATTAACAGTATTCCATGTTTCAGGTATTGTGCTAGGCTGTGGGCATGGGAGCCTGAGGAAATGGACACCGTCCCTGCCTCACTGAGATTATAATCCAGCAAGAAAGACTATCTGCAAAGAGTGACAAACAGGGGCGTGCAACTGTAATTTTAGTAAGAATTATAAAGGAGAAACTAGGCTTCTTTGACAGAAAAACAGGAGGAACTCCTCCGAGCTGGGTGGTTTTAGAAGTTTTGGAAAATGGCATTGGAGAAGGTTCTGAAAGAAGACGTGAAAACTAGCTGAGAAGATGGTTTGGACTAAAGCTGTCACAGGGGTGAATCAGATGGGCATATGAATATATATATGATCAACAACAGAACTCTATGATGGCTTAGATATGGAGTTTATTTAACAGACAAAAGTGGCCCAGATAGCTTCGTTGAGCCTACGGGTTGATGGGGGAAGAACTGGAAAGAAGCGGTTTTGTGAAGAAAGGGCAATAGTTAGGAAGAATTGCTCAGTTTTGCTAATTTTTGAATTGTCTGAGAGAATTCCAAGTAATACCATGAAATAAATGAGTTTAGAACTCAGAAGATATAGTGATCATGTTTGGTGATAAATGTTAACTAAACTTACTGTGGTAAACATTTTGCATTGTATTCACATACCAAATCATTATGTTGTACACCTAAAACTAATACAATGCTGTATGTCAATTATCCCTAAATTTTCTTTTTAAAAAAGAGAAAAGATACAAATATGTGGGATTTTTCAGCATTTGATTAGTCTTAGAGTGCAAGAGATACCAAATGAAAGATTTTTATGATGTAATCTTAATAAATAACAATATTTGCCAAGGATTGAACATGTCTTTATTTTAAAAGTTAACTAAACTTATTTGGCTTATTTTTTGATAGATACTATGCAGCCACAGCATGAATTTGAGAGGTAAAAAACATGCAATGAAAAATTAATTTTCCTCGCACATTTATCGTCACTATCTAGTTCCTTTTTTCAGAGGCAACAAACTAGAATTTTAGGAATCCTTTCAGAACTATTTTATACATATACAAGCAATAATATTATCTTTATAAGTTAAAGAGTGTCTGTGTGTGTGTATTAGCCGCCCAGTTGTATCCAAGTCTTTGCTAACCCATGGACCGTAGTCTGCCAGGCTCTTCTGCCCATGGGCTTCTCCAGGCAAGAATACTGTATTGGGTAGCAATTCCCTTCTCCAGGGGATCGTCCCAAACCAGATCTCCTGTATTACAGGCAGATTCTTTACTGTCTGAGCCACCAAGAAGCCCTAAGTTAAAATGGGGCATATAAACTCACACTGCTCTGCCATTTGCTATTTTCACTTACTATAGCCTGTCAACCATTCCACATCCGTACATGCAGAATTTGCTTCACTTTTTCATGACTACACTTTGTGAGATAAATATGTGATTTATTTATTCAGCTTCTTATTGGTCACTAAATTAGTGATTAAATAAATGCATGCATCAAAGAAATAAAATTTAAATATAAAATAATAAAGAATAAAAATATATTTAAAGTAAATAAAACTATTACATTAAATGATAATTAGTGATGTGTAATTTGTTGTTGTCATGAGTATCCAAATGGCCCACATGGTGGAGAATATAAACAATAGTTTCCCTACTCCTCCATCTCTGCTCAGACTTTGAAGGTTAAACTTTTCATCAGATATGCAAGTGTATTCAAGGATATTCATTGTAACATTGGGAAAAATGGTAAATAAATAATAGTAAATAAATCAAATATAATTGTAGGCATCAGTATACTATTTTCAGTATTCAGTGTATCAGTAGGTGATTTTAAATATTTTCCTATTATTCCTATTATTTGATTGGCATGCAAAAATAAAAGCTGCTCTCAGACATTAACTAGTCCAACTGAAAGTCTGACATATATTATTTGTCCTGTTTTGATGCAGAAATAAATACTTTACATACATCACCTCACTTACCTCTTATTTGGGAGGTAGAGATTATTGCATCAGTTTTACAAATCTAAGGATTGCTGCTCAGAGAGGATAAGCCGTATCCTCAAGGTCATGCTGATAATAAATGGCTGAACCAGAGATGTAATCCATCTTGTCTGACACCAAACTTATGTATGATCCCCTCTGCTTCTCCCTACTCTTTGTATTGATATGGACTGACTATATATGTGATGAAAAACAAAAGAGATGGAGCAAATGAAAGACTGGCAGAGGTAATAAGTCAAGAGCTGGAAAAGAGATAAAGAAAGGAACTAGGCTTTTTATAGCTGGCTGGATCAAAAGGGGAGGTTGGAGGACCTAGGCATCGGTATGTAATACAGACTTTGAAAAGTCAAAGGTTTGTAACTTGAGTAATTTCTACAAGTGCTGCTTTATATATTTTTCCATTTAAATAAGGAATATTAACTCAGGTAATAGAATATTTTACATGCATCTAAGGGTACAGGAATATGGCTTGTTTTTAATAAACCGTTCATTCATAATTCAAGAATATTTAATGACTTGTCAATTAGGATTCTGCTGGATAGTAGAAAGGGACAGTGGGAATCTCTCTCATCCATTCATGCACATCACTAATTAGATGATGAGGCATTTGGCTACCTTAAGAGAGTCATAGATTAATCCTAATTGTAGATTAGTGATTTTAAAAAATCACTGCAAAATCTGATACTAGAGGAAAGGGCATGGGTGATTCATAAAAGAGCATTATAGAGGACTCTCACACCTGGGACCACATGTGACACATGAGACCACAGATACATTGTCAAAGGCATGAAAATATTTTATATAGATCTGTTACAGAACATCAAATTGATTTCCCTGACACATTCTGAAGACAATTTAACTTTTAAACGTTTCTGCACATTAACTTGTTTTGAATTTCATTTTCCATGAAGTCCTAACATGTTACCATTTGACTCTGTAGCAAATGAAAATGTCTTTTTCTCAGTGCTTTCAGTCCATGTCAGTTTTGTGGTTAATCAGATTCAAATTACATCCTCATGAGCAAGTAAAAACTTGTGAGGAGAGTCACAACCGCAAGACTACAGATGGCAGAAATCTAGGTCAAAATTCTGACTAAGAAAGGACAGAAGTGCTTCCAACACTTTCGGAGCTCACAATTTGGGGATGATACCGCTGATATGGAAATAAACATAAAAAGCAGACAGGATAGGAGACATTCATTTCTTTCTTTCCTTATTCATTCACTCTTTGGGCAATAGTTACTAAGTACTCACTGTATGCTAAGCACAGTGGTAAAAGCGTGGGTACATTTGGATAAATCAGTGAACAAAACAGATGAAGATTTTGTCTTCTTAAAACTTACATGCATGAGAGAGGCAGAAAAGAAACTACAATTAAGAACTATAAATACACTACATCGTATGTTAGAAGGAGATACATGCTTTGGAAAAAAGAAAAAAAGAGAATGTGGTAAGGGGATTTCAAATGAGGGCTGGGGTGGTGACGAGGTGCACTAGAACGCTACAGTACAGACAACGTGAGCCTCCCTGAGGAAGTGATATCGGAACAAAGATGAAGGAGGCAAGAGAGCTGGCCGGGTGAGCTGGGAGAAAGAGCGGTCCAGACAGAGAGAACAGCCGGGGCGAAGAGGCCCGAGGTCCCCCTGCTCAGTGTTCAAGGGAGATCAAGGGGGCTGCTGGCGGCAGTGAAGTCAGAGGGCGGGGGTGGGAGGGCTGGAAGAGAAAGGCATGGAGATGCGGGTTGAGGCAGGAGCAAGTCCTGTGGGGTCATACGGGTCGGTTTAAAACTTTGGGCTTTGGGTGAAATGGAAGAACCCTAGGAGAGAAGAGGTCAGAAGAGCCTCTGGATACTCTGTTAGATTATTCATAAATCGTACGGAACAAAGATGTAGAAGCACAGAGACCTGTTAGGAATCAATTGCACTGTTTTAATCAACGGAGGATGGTGCCTCCAGCCAGGTGGTTAACAGTGGAAGTGGGGAGATGTTATCTGAGATGTATTTGCAAGTAGAATCAGCAGGATTTAGGGTGTGAAAGTGTGAGGCTGTAAAGTGTGGGAAAAAGAGGAGTTTGGAGGACCTGACTCTTCTAGGACAATGCTGTTGAGCCGCCCTCACTTGAGGTGTGAGCAGGCTGTGGTGTAAAGACCGTAAGTTTAGTCTGGGGCTTGTGTATTTGCGATGTCTATCTTACAACCATACAGTGATGCTGGATTTATGAGTCTGGAGTTTAGGGAAAAGCTCTGGATTGGAAATGTAAATTTGGGAGTCATCAGCACATAGATGGTTTCATTTTTTATTAAAATTTCTTTGTTTTATTTACTTATTTTTAAATTAAAAATTTTAATTAAAAAAATCAACTAATATTTTTGCGGTGCTGGGTCTCTGGTGCTGCACACAGGCTTCCTCTAGTTGAAGCGAGGGGCTGCTCCCCAGTTGTGGTGTGTGGTGGAGCCTCTTGTTACGGTGCGTGGACTCTCGAGTGTGTGGGCTTCAGTGATTATGGCACAGGGGCTTCGTTGCCCTGCGGCATGTGGAATCCTCCCAGGCCAGGGGTCGAGCTTGCAGCAGGCAGATTCTTAACCACTGGGCCACCAGAGAAGTCCCACATAGATGGTTTAAAGATGAGCTTAAAAGTTGAGGAAGAATATAGAAGAGAAGTGGCCTCAAAAAAAAAGAAAAAGGAAAAGAAAAAAAAAGCCCTGGGGCACTCCAATATTGAGTTAAAGAACACATGGACAATAAACTTATATTCCACCACTCTGACTGGAAGCATCAGAGTCATAACGAAACAAAGCAAGGCAGCAAGTGTATCAATCTGCCATTACAGACTGCCTCTTCTTTGCTACTTGTGAGAGTCCAGGTGTGAATGGTTATTTTTATATAAGTGTGTCTGACAGAGAGAGGAGGGTGGGATATGTTGTTGGCATGGACAGTTTGGGGCAAGAATGTGTGAATCCTCCTGGATGATCCAAGGATGAGCAGATGATGAGTGAGGAGGGGTGTTTCAGCAGGTCAAGGGAGGAAATCAGGGAGGAGCCAGTAGAGAGGGCAAAGGATTAAGGTGATGAAATGCAGAATCACACAAGGAAAGGAATATAGATTGGTCACATAGGAAATGGATAGCGAACAAGGAGGTGTCTGGAGAGAATTTTCATCCATAGTCCCAGGGCTGAACCCAGAGAAACTGTAGGAGAGCGTTCATTCTTCCTGATCTAAAGACCAAGAAAGAGCCAGTTAGTCTACCTGAGAAGCAAAACCAAGCTTACCCTTCAAGCAGGAAATGGGTGCTGCTGTGGTCTGACTTATCTCTATCCCATTCATGCCCTGATGAATTCATTCCTTAAACAGATTGCGTGTCTGAGATTGCCAGGCCCTGTGCCAAGAATGAAGATACACGGAGATAAGATTCCTGTTCACATTCTAGTGGAAGAGAAGAACGGGCAGTCAGGAAAACAGATTGGAATATAAGCACTGCTCAGGCCAAGCCCAAAGAGCTGGGGACACACACAGGAACTAAGCCAGTTTGGGGACATCAGGGAAGAATTTCAGAGGAGATACATTTAAGCTGAAACCCACAGGGCAAGCACTTAGTGAATGAAAGGAAGGAAAGAGGATATCCCCACCAGACAAAAGGTATAAGATGTGTCAAGATCTGAAGGGGAGCGGCCTTGGCTTTTTATCTCATTCAACTCCTTAGCAAGGCCTCCAAGTCCCTCACAGTTTCAGCCCTGCTTGCGTCTGTATGCCAGCTCCCATGCCCACCCTAGTGCCGGACTCCAGCCACGGAGCCACTCGAGGTCTCCTCTACGCGCCAAGCTCTCTGTCCCGTCCAGCCTTTACGTTCAGCCCTTGTGTTTGCCATACCCTCTGTCTGGCATATTGTGGAAGTCTGCCCTGTTCATTTCCCTTCTCTGCACATACCCTCCTAAGGTCCCAATAGGTGTGGCTGGGCTAAGCAGCACCTAAGTACCTGCAGCCCCACAGTCATGCAAAAGTCTGATTGGATTACAGAACGACACAAGGATAAGGTAGAGACTATGAGGTGCTCTCTCCCAGAGTCAGAAACAACCCAAAATACCCGGTCAGACCATACCGTGGACAGAATCTATAAGATCACCTAGGGTGGGAACCCGACTCAGGGCTGTGGTGTGTCAAAATCCTGCACATACTATTCTCATGGGTCTACAGAAAGAGACAAGAACAGTGACCCTGCAGGCTAAAGCTGAGAACACGAGGGAGAGAGAGGCTCAGAGGGGAGATGGAGACGGAGCCTGTAACTGTCCCATTTCTCAGGAAGCCGTTCTGAGATTGGAGTTCATGAGATTCTTCCAGTTCCTTATAAGTCCACTGTAATCATCCCAGTGAAATGATTCCTGGCTTAGACGTAAGTTGGGAGTGGATTGGCGAGCCACAGGCTTTCAAAGTGTATGTGAGGTTTGCTGCGGGGTCCCAGCAGGGCAGAGGAAAATGCCATATCGGGGCGCAGCCAGCAGTTTATGAAAAGAGGAGAAAGAGCAGCCGGTTCATCTGCTATCAGTGTTGAACTGTCTCCTGAAACCTCAATGCAGGGCCTCCTTGACAGCAAAATTTTAGGGGCTTGGGATGAAAAGTAAGGTGTCTGAAGCTGTCGGTTATGCCTTGTCATCTAAATTCTACAAGGAAAGGGATATATTACAGTCCAGGTTTCCTTACTGAAAATTAAAAAAAAAAAAAAGTAAATAGCTGTTGCCAGAAGTCCTTATAGTCTGAATTCATATTCAGATTATGAAAATGTGTCTGGAAATTAATCATCCACTTGGCTGAACTGTATCCGTTCCTCACTCTGCTAACAGTAATGGCAGGGTTCTGAGTGATGGGAAGTGGGCTGGAGAAATCTGTTGAGAAATCTGGTGGAGGAGCTGAAGGGATGCGACTCCCTGCCCAACACATCCCTTCAAACCACTTCTTGCTATTGGGTTCTATATGATTCCTCTGAGTCTTTAAAATTAACTTCACTTGAATTCAGTTTCAATCAGATGGTTCCCGAGGAAAACACACATACCGTCCTCTCAGCTGACTTGCTCTTGAAAAGCAATGCTTACTTCTGGATGTGAAGAGCCAGCAGGAGCCTGTCAGGTCAAGTGTGAAGAGGAAGGGTCAGGATCAGGACCATGTGGAAGGGTGATGATATGAGGGAACATGTCATAGCTGGGGACTAAAGAGAAGAAGGTTTTATTTCTGAACTAAATTATAGAGAGATGAATATTAAGTATTCAACAGCTGGGCCACCAGGGAAGCCCAATTATGTATTTAAGAACATTAAATTTTAAAAAAATCCATTACATGTTATTTAATAAATGTGACAACTGAGAAAGTGCTCCCCAAAGCATATGAATTAACTCAGTGAATAATTCAGCAATAAATCTATTTCAGAAATAGGCTATAAACAATAAATTATACTACTAACTTACTCAGCTGACGAGCATTACCTCTTGCACACGAAGAAAATTTCTTAAGCAAATCTGAAGTTAATTAAAAGTGCTTCAGAGAGAAGCAAAGAATGTTGTTGCTGTTCAGTTGCTAAGTCATGTCTGGCTCTTTGCAACCCCGTGGACTGTAGCATGCCAGGCTCCTCTGTCCTCCACTGTTTCCTGGAGTTTGCTTAAACTCATGTGCATTGAGTCAGTTATGCTATCTAACCACACCACCCTCTGCTTCCCTCTTCTCCTTTTACCCGCAGTCCTTTCCAGCATCAAGGTCTCTTTCAGTGAGTTGCCTCTTCTCATCAGGTGGCCAGAATATTCCACCTGGGGTGCTGGAGAAGACTCCTGAGGGTCCCTTGGACTGCAAGGAGATCAATCCAGTCAGTCCTAAAGGAAACCAGTCCTGAATATTCATGGAAGGATTGAAGCTGAAACTTCAATATTTTGGCCACCTGATGCAAAGAAGCAAAGAACACAGAGAGATTAAAAAAAAACCCTGGCCTTCCCAGCTTTTACTGAAAGAGATTGAAGATCCACTTAAGTCATTTAATCCTTGAAAGTGAAAGCGTTAGTTGCTCAGTTGTGTCTGACTCTTTGCGACCCCATGGACTGTAGCCCACCTGGCTCCTCTGCCCATGGACTTCTCCAGGCAAGAATATTGGGGTGGGTTGCCATGTCCTTCTCCAGGGGATCTTCCCAGCCCAGGGATCAAACCTGGCTCTCCCATATTGCAGGCAGATTCTTAACTGTCTCAGCCAACAGGGAGGCCCTTAATCCGATTCTCACTAGAAAAAAAAAGATGCTTTGGGGGAAAATTCCACTCTGGGGTTTGGTCCTGGTAAGTGTCAGGCCATAGAGTAACAGCTGATTCTTCATATAACCATCTCTATCAGCGAGAGTGCCTCAGCACGATTAAGAGGAAGCTGTTTCACTTTCCTAAGACAAAACTAAAGGTGAGTGTTTACGATACCTGACTTCCTGGCCATGATTTAAACCACTAAGAAATTTTCCACCTTGACATTTACTCTTCGAATCACATTTAGCTTATGGCACTGAAGGTGATGATGATGATGTGACCCTTTATAACACGACTGCTTCCTGAGCAAGTTTCCAAAAGTAATAAAGGAGGTAACTCACTGTGCTGGCTTCCATGGTGCAGTTAACCAAAAGTTAAATTCCCTCATTGCATGATAAGACTTTCCTCAAGACTTGAATTTAATTTATGTTATAGGAAATTACTTACTATCAATATCTAGCATATTGATACATTCTTGTCAGGACTCATAGTTCTAATAGTTCTGATAGCTTTGCTTCCAATGAATTAAAGCAAATAAAATTTGGGGGCATGATTTCCTCATCTCAATGTAAGAGGGTTTAGGTATGTGATTTGGAGTGTCTTTCTAGTCTAAGAGGAATTAATACTCATTGAGCAGCTATTATGACAGCCTGATACATCCTGCATTTGAGGAATTCACTATCCTCCACGCTGCTGTGGTGTATCTTAATATCACTATTTTCATTTTATATGTGAGAAAATGAAATACCATAGAGGTTAAAGCTTAGTGGTCTAAGTTGTTGCAAAACTCTAATTGAGTTTTGAATCCAAATCTTCCTTTTACACAAAAATCCGAATGCTGTTTTGGTTTATATTGTTTCTGTGTACATCTAGTACCTATACATTTGCAATTAAGCTGTCTAGTGTATCAAGCAATAAGAGCACATCAAATTTTTATGTACGTATATAATCTTGGTTAATATTCTAAGGACAAGTTTGCCTTTTTATTTCAAGAAAATACTTATCCAGAAAATGAATCTGGATATATTTCTAAATCCAGAAAATGAATTTCGTGTCTATGAACCCCTAGTATTTATCTTGTATTGTTATGTAATACCCGATCACAGGGACAGTCTTAAAGGGCAGGAAGTGAAAAAATTTTAATATGTAATCCTTCAATTTAAAAGGTACATATCAGTTCAATTATATTGTAAACAAATGGGCTAGGCATTATTATTTCCTTTTTGCAGTTGACAACATCAAAGATTGCTCAGCTGTGATTCAAACCTATGTCATTTGATTAAAAATTCTGAGCTTTTCCTGCCACACCCTTTGCAAAGTACTTGAAAGAAAATTACCTCCCCATATGTAAGGTAACTATCTTCACTCACTACAATTAGAAAACCACTGTTTTGTGCATAAAGCTCAGATAGTTCTAACAGAATGTGCATTGGCTTCTAGACAGCTCTGGGCTTAAATCTCCACTCTGCCACCTCCTGGTGCCTTGGAGAAGATAATGTCTGAGTTTCAATTTTTGCTCACCTACACCATGGAAGTCTCCAGCTCTAAAGGATCCAGACTCCGGAGGTCCACCTCCTGGTAACCCCAGTAGCTTCTGAGGAGTGGGAAATGGAGTGTGGATATTTATTCCTGATGGGAACTGCCCAAATGTCCCATTTTCCAGTTTAAAGAAATTGCTCCTTTCTCTTATGCTTCACTCAAACCTTTTCCCTCTCCCTCTTAGTTGAAGACAACTGACATAGCCTTCTCAAATGATCTTAGGTTTTCCCGAGTTAGAAAGAGATACTGCCTTCAATCAAGTAGTGTTTGATTGTAGTCCTGAAGGCACATCTAAGGTTAGGGTACGGAGAATTCTTGGCAAGATCAGGGGGAACTATAGAACAGAAAATGCAATTTTACATCTCAACATACTATCTCATGACATATACTGTCTATAGAAATATACGTTCACATTCTTTTGTAGGAACTGTGTTAAGTATATTTGTTTATGTATGTATTGTACTACTGGAGCTTCCCAGGTGGTGCTAGTGGTAAAGATCCCACCTGCCAATGCAGGTGACATAACAGATGAGAGTTCAATCCCTGGGCCAGGAAGATCCCCTGCAGGAGGAAATGGCCACCCGTTCCAGTGGGCTGTGCCAGGCCCAGGCCTCCCACAGAATCTGACTGGAATTGACGGGCTATGGATGTGCCTATCTCTGTACTTTACACATATACCCCAGTGTTCATTGCAGCACTACTTACAATAGCTTGGACATGGAAGCAACCTGGATGTCCATCGACAGATGAATGGATAAGGAAGTTATGGAACATGTACACAATGGAATATTACTCAGCTAGAAAAAGGGATGCATTTGAATCAGTTCCAAAAAGGTGGATAAAACTGGAGTCTATTATACAAGTCAGTCAGAAAGAGAAACACAAATACTTTATGTTGAATTTAGTTGGCAGAAGACAAATAATAATAAAAACAATAAAGCTAACTCTTCCTTAACACTTTCTGTGCCAGAAAATATTCTAGTTGTATATGATTTATTTAGTAGAAGAAGGAAGAGAGAAAGAAAAAAAGGAAGAAACAAAGAAATAAAAAGAATCATAACTAATACATACTTATATTTTGGTGTACAAACGGTTTGAGAGCCATCATTTCCATCAGCTCCCAGGGCCCAGCAGAAGACCCTCCAAGGAGGGCTTACTGAAAGATACTCCAGCCTACTGTCCAACCACACAGCTCCCTTAAATCCCTATCCACTTACCTCTCCAACAAGGCCAACAGAAGTTCCTAATGCCAACATGACAATATCTGTTACCAGTACTAAAACGTACTGAAACTAAAAGAGGCATGCTTACACGAGAAGCAAAAGGAGACTTTGATTTAATTTGTTTCAGCCATTAATAGATTTCTGGATAAAGTGACTGGAAAGTACACACTTGTATTTTGAATTTTACTTTTTCTGTTGTCTTCCGTAAAAAATTTGAAGACATGTGCCTATATAAATGCTCATTGGTATAATATAAATTACACCTAAGATTTTAACAGCTACTTGAAAAAAATAGTAATGTATACAATATCACATTGCATCTAATTCATGAGAGAATTAACTCCGAGAGCAAAATTGATGTCTGATTGTTTTTTGCAATTCCTAGCATGTAGCCCAATGCCTTGTATCAGGTCACTTCAGTCACTCAGTCATATTCAACTCTTTGCGACCCCAAAGGAAAACAATAGAATGGGAAAGACTAAAGATCTCTTCAAGAAAAGTAGAGATGCCAAGGAACAATTCATGCAAAGATGGGCAAAATAAAGGACAGAAACAGTATGAACCTAACAGAAGCAGAAAATATTAAGAAAAGCTGGAAAGAATACACAGAAGAGCTATACAAAAAAGATCTTCATGACCCAGATAATCATGATGGTGTCATCACTCACCTAGAGCCAGACATCCTGGAATGTGAAGTCAAGTGGGCCTTAGGAAGCATCACTATGAACAAAGCTAGTGGAGGTGATGGAATTCCAGTTGAGCTATTTCAAGTCCTAAAAGACGCTGCTGCTAAATTGCTGCACTCAATATGCCAGCAAATTTGGAAAACTCAGTAGTGGCCACAGGACTGGAAAGGGTCAGTTTTCATTTCAATCCCAAAGAATGTTCAAACTACCGCATAATTGCACTCATCTCACACACTAGCAAAGTAATGCTCAAAATTCTCCAAGTGAGGCGTCAACAGTACATGAATCGAGAACTTCCAGATGTTCAAGCTTGATTTAGGAAAGGCAGAGGAACCAGAGATCAAATTGCTAACATCTGTTGGATCATCAAAAAAGCAAGAGAGTTCAGAAAAACATCTACTTCTGCTTTACTGACTATGCCAAAGCCTTTGACTGTGTGGATCGCAACAAACTGTGGAAAGTTCTTCAAGAGATGGAAATACCAGACCACCTGACCTGCCTCCTGAGAAATCTGTATGCAGGTCTAGAAGCAACAGTTAGAACCGGACATGGGACAACAGATTGTTTCCAATTGAGAAAGGAATATGTCAAGGCTGTATGTTGTCACCCTGCTCATTTAACTTATGTTCAGAGTACATCATGCAAAATGCCGGGCTGGACGAAGCACAAGATGGAAATAGATTGCTGGGAGAAATATCAATAACCTCAGATATGCAGATGACACCACCCTTATGGCAGAAAGTGAGGAGGAACTGAGGAGCCTCTAGATGAAAGTGAAAGAGAGTGAAAAGTCTGGGCTAAGATTCAACATTCAAATAACTAAAATCATGCCTTGTATTATCATACTTATTAAGTAAATGGAGTTTGGGTAAAGTCCAGGAGTTGGTTATGGACAGGGAAGACTGGCATGCTGCAATCCATGGGGTTGCAAAGAGTCGGACATGACTAAGGGAGTGAACTGAACCGAACTGAGATAAATGGAGTATGTTTTCCATATGCACTCAACTTTTATACAAAGTTCAGGGAAATAGTTAACTAACATGTACTTGTCCACATATACAATAGTAACATGATAATTATATTGATAATTTTGGGGAGTTCACTATGATTCCTTGGGTTTAAGTAATTCAGTTCTCTTAGTGACTCTGATTCCTTTTAGGCTTGCCAATTGAAAGAAGAAACACTTTAGAAAGTGTTAACATGCCACATTTTCTATTCTTAAGAATTTAACCTAAGATTTTCCATATCAAGCAAATATGTACAAATGCAATATTCCTGGGAAATGATCAGGGACATAAACACAGGTAAAACACCAGCCCTTCACCAGAATGAAGTCAAGGTGAGGAGAAGCTGAAAAGTGATTTAAGCAAGTGTAATGTTCTATGGAACTTCAGAGTAGAACAATCTCACAGAGGAAGGAAAGAGAAAACTTTATGAATAAAGTAACATTTAGACTGGACTTTGAAGAATAGATAGAATGATATTAAGTAGAAATAGAGGGAAATAAAAAGTATGATAATGAGGGGAATGAAGTGCAAGGTACATTTGGGAAATAATGTGATTTGTTTGGAAGAGTGGGAAGTGAAGCTTGGAAGTCATTTTTAAACACGGGAGGTCTTCAATACTACAACTGGTTTTTATTTGCTTTGGTAGATTATATCAGTCACTGAAGGCTTTTATTCATAAAATTAATTATACACCAATTGCATGCTCACTGTGTTCCAGTTTTTATACCATAACAATCCAATTATTGTACATGGATTACCTTATTTCAGTCTCTGAAATACAAATCTAAGGATGTGCTATTATTATTTTTATTTTTAAGATGAAAAAATCAAGATATAAAAAGATTGAATAATAGATCATTTATCAATTAGTTGGCAGAGCAGGTATTTGAACCAGAGTCTGTGGTTTAGGAAGCTCTGTGCTATATAAGAGGTAGGAAAGTGAGGATTAGGAGTCCTGGTTAATAGAAAATGACATCAGATATCTCCAAATGGAGAGGCCTTGGTGGTGGTTGAAACTTGAGATAGGAGTTTAAGAAAAATAGTAGGGCCAGAGTTTACAATGGATGAAGATGTTGGGTGAAGTTATAGAAGTAGATGAGATGGTGTTTGGGAAAAAGTGGCCAGAGATTAAAGATAAGAACTCAGAGTAGGATCTTGGTGAATGACCAGACTCAGAAGAAGGGACAAGGAAGAGATGCCAGCAAAGAAGAGGAAGTAATCAGAAAAGTATTAATACAAGAAGAAAAAGCAAAGTGCGGAAGCTCTCAAGCCAGAGATAGAAGGGTTTCCAAAACTGAGCGTCAAATATCAAAAAGGATCAGTGAGAATGTGAACTGAGAAAAAGTCATTTGACTTGGTGGTGGGGTTTAGTAACCAGTGAGAGTGCCATGCCAGAGGTTAAAGTCAAGGTTAATCTTAGTGATGAGACTGATGGTAAAAAGAGGCGTAATGTGCTGAAATAATAGTATCACCATGGTCATCAATCTGTTTCAGGACAGACTTGTTCACAGGATGAGGAAAATGATCTGTGTCAAAGGAAACACACATGTGGAAGAGAGAAGGATTGAACTCACAAGGAGGGGATGTCAGCTTAAGCAAAAATGGACTGTGGTGTCCCACTGGCTGTTTCAAAAAAAAATTGTAGAACTGAAAAATGCATCCCAAAGTCAAGTATAGAAAGAAGTCTATGTGGCTTAAGAAATACATCACCTTGTTTTGTAACCAAAGACCTAATATCAAGATTCTATCTCCAGAACTGCCAAGGAAATCCTGAGAAAAAGAGCAAAGCTGGAGCGTACCCTCCCAGACTTCAGACAATTATTACAAAGCTATAGTAATCAAAAAAGTGTGGTACTGACACAAACACAGACATATGGATCAATGGAACAGAATAGAAAGCCTAGAAATAAACCCATATACCTATGGTCAATTCATCTTGAACAAAGGAGACAAAAACGGAGAAAAGACAGTCTCTTTGGGAAGTGGTGTTAGGAAAGTTGGACAGCCCCATGTAAATCAATGAAGTTAAAACACTCTTTCACATTATACACAAAAATAAACTCAAAATAATGTTAATCTTTAAGACAAAACAGCGTAAAATTCCTAGAAGAGAACATAGGTGAAATATTCGCTGACAAAAATCATAGTAATGTTTTCTTATGTGAGTCTCCCAAGACACTAGAAAAATTGATAAAAGCAAAAGTAAACAAGTGAGGCCTAATCAAACTTACAAGCTTTTGCACAGCAAAAGAAAGCATAAAACAAAATGAAAAGACAACTTATGGACTGGGAGAAATATATGAAAATGACCCAGTTGACAAAGACTTCATTTCCAAATTATAAAAACAGCTCATACAACTCAATAACAAAAAACAACAAACAACTCAATCAAAAAAACCATGCAGCTCTAAATAGACATTTCCCAAAGAAGACACATGAATGGCCAATAGACACATGAAAAGATGTTCAATGTGCTGATTATTAGAGAAATGCAAATTAAAACTACAATGAAGTATCACTTCACACTGGTCAGAATAGCCATCATTAAAACATCTACAATATACACTATATTAACACTGGAGAGGGTGTGAGAAAAGGGAACTTCCTTACACTGTTGGTGGGAATGTAAACTAACGCAACCTCTATGGAAAACAGTATGGAGTTTCCTTTAAAAACTAGAAATAGAATTGCCATATGATCTAACAATCCTGCTCCTGGGCATAAATTCAGAGAAGACACGAAATTCAAAAGATACATGCACCTAAATGTTCATAGCAACATTATTTACAATAGCCAAGCATGGTAGCAACTTAAATGTTCATCAGCAGATGAATGCATATGCACACAATGGAGTATTATTCAGCTATAACAAGAACAAAATAATGCTATTTGCAACACGGATGGACCTAGAGATTATCATACTGAATGAAGTACGTCTGAAAGAGGAAGACAAATACCATGTGATATCATTTATATGTGGAATTTAAAATATGATACAAATGAACTTTTTTCAAAAACAGAGACAAAACCACAGGCATAGAGAACAAACTTATGGCTATGAAAGGGGAAAGAGTCAGGGAGCATAAATCAGGAGCTTGGAATTAGCAGATACAAACTATTGCATATAAAATAGATAAACAACAAGGACCAACAGTATAGCACAGGGAACTACACTCACTACATTGCAATAACTTAGAAAAGAATGTGAAAAAAGAATTCACACATATATATGCACGACTGAGTCACTTTGCTATATACCAGTAACTAATGCAACATTGTAAATTAGCTGTACTTCAATTAAAAAAAAAACCCACAAAGATTCTGTCTCTACCACTTGCTAATGGGACAACCTGAACTAGAGACTCAGTCATGAAAGTTGCCATAGTTTCTTAATCTATGAGGTGAAAATAATAATATCTGTCCTAATTATTCTACAGGATTATTGTGAAGATGAAATAGTCATGTATGTTAAAGCTACTGAGGGCTCACTGAACATTAAATGCTGTTTCTTTTGCTCCGCACTTTAAGTGTTGACTGACTCAGAAAACCAGTTTTCATTGGAATGAATTATAGTGGGGGCCTGAGTAGTTGAGAGAAATGAAAAAGAACTGGATAAAAGCTAGTGGGTTTAGTGAATGCTGTACTTAAAAAAAAAAAAAAAATGAAAAAAGTTCTGAAGGCAGCAGGATACATTCCTCATAGACTCCCAAACAAGCAAGCAAGTCACAGTCTGGGCATTGCCTCTTAATCAAAATCTCCTAGGGGTGTCCTGATATTCCTCACATGTCCCAGATATCACAGACCAGAGGGCTGGGAGAGAACAGTACCAAGGCCTCTGGGCTGAGCCGTGGTACAAGCAGCACTTATTCCCTGCAGGGCCTTTGGTTTGAACTTCCTTAGAGGAGAACTACAGCTGCAAAAATCTGTAGGCTACTCTCAAGGATACGCTCATGATAAGCGTTTTCCAGAATGCCTAATAAAATATTTAGATAGACAAGTATTACTGGCAAACACATTAAAATGCTCAAAATAATCAGTGAATAAATGATTGTAGCATGACATGCAAGTCACCAAAACTAAATGTGCAATGGTTTATTCAAAATCTCCATTCAGTGGATATGTCCAGATTTTGCCTATGATGTCTTAAATAATTTTAATCTTAGGAGAGTGAAATAAATAAAAATATAGCCATGGATATGAGACTTTTAGCAGACAATTGAGCCAAAAAAATCTAACACAAAACAAGCCTTTTTATTTGTGTCATTTAGTATTTATTTGGACTTCCCTGGTGGCAGAGTGGTAAAGAATTCGCCTAACAATGCTGGAGATGCCAGAGACCCGGGTCCGATCCTGGGTCATGAAGATCCCCTAGAGAAGAAATAGGCAACCCACTCCAGTATTCTTGCCTGGGAAATCCCAGGGACAGAGGAGCCTGATGGGGCTACAGTTCATGAGGTGATAAAGAGTCAGACACAACTGAACAACTGAATACACACATAGTATTTATTCATTCTTTTATTCATTTACTAGTTCATTCAATAATCATTTTTACCTACGGAGCTGAGGTACGAACTACAAACAAACTATGAACTACATGGTATCAATAGGAACAAAGCTAGTAGAGGTGATGAGATTCCAGTTGAGCTATTTCAAATCCTAAAAGATGTTGCTATGAAAGTGCTGCACTCAATATGTCAGCAAATTTGGAAAACTCAGCAGTGGCCACAGGACTGGAAAAGGTCAGTTTTCATTCCAATCCCAAAGAAAGGCAATGCCAAAGAATGCTCAAACTACCACACAATTGCACTCATTTCACACACTAGCAAAGTAATACTCAAAATTCTCCAAGCCAGGCTTCAACAGTATGTGAACCATGAACTTCCAGATGTTCAAGCTGGTTTTAGAAAAGGCAGAGGAACCAGAGATCAAATTGCCAAAATCTGTTGGATCATTGAAAAAGCAACAGAATTCCAGAAAAACATCTACTTCTGCTTTATTGACTATGCCAAAGCCTTTGACTGTGTGGATAACAATAAACTGTGGAAAATTCTTAAAGAGATGGGAATACCAGACCACCTGACCTACCTCCTGAGAAATCTGTATGCAGGTCAGGAAGCAACAGTTAGAACTGGACACGGAACAACAGACTGGTTCCAAATAGGAAAAGGAGTACGTCAAGGCTGTATACTGTCACCCTGCTTATTTTACTTCTATGCAGAGTACATCATGAGAAACGCTGGGCTGGATGAAGCACAAGCTGGAATCAAGATTGCTGGGAGCAATATCAATAACCTCAGATATGCAGATGACACCACCCTTATGGCAGAAAGTGAAGAACCAAAGAGCCTCTAAATGAAAGTGAAGGAGGAGAGTGAAAAAGCTGGCTTAAAACTCAACATTTGGAAACTAAGATCTTGGCATCTGGTTCCATCACTTCATGGCAAATAGATTGGGAAACAATGGAAAAAGTGGCAGACTATTTTGGGGGGCTCCAAAATCACTGCAGATGGTGACTGCAGCCATGAAATTAAAAGATGCTTACACCTTGGAAGAAAAGTTATGGCCAACGTAGACAGCATGTTAAAAAGCACAAACATTACTTTGCCAACAAAGGTCCATCTAGTCAAAGCTATGGTTTTTCCAGTAGTCATGTATGGATGTGAGAGTTGGACTATAAAGAAAGCTGAGTGCTGAAGAATTGATGCTTTTGAACTGTGGTGTTGGAGAAGTTCAACTGATGGTGTTGAACTGTCCATCCTAAAGGAGATCAGTCCTGAATGTTCATTGGAAGGACTGATGCTGGGAAAGATTGAAGGCGGGAGGAGAAGGGTATGACAGAGGATGAGATGGTTGGATGGCATCACCGACTCAATGGACATGAGTTAGAGTAAACTCCGGGAGTTGGTGATGGACAGGGAAGCCTGGAGAGCTGCAGTCTATGGGGTCGCAAAGAGTTGGACACGACTGAGTAACTGAACTGAACTGAACTGAGTTGAGGTAGTAAATACAAGCTGCAATTTTATTAATTTTGTTAAAAGAAATAAGGGTTATTGAGTGGTAGCTTTAAGGAGAATATTGCTTCAGCCCTGAGGGACAGGGTGGTGGCATGGAGACCTTCTTGCAGACATGACATTACATTAGACAGCCCAGCATCTCACAACATTATCTCTCTTTTAGGGAGACAAAGTTTCTCCATCCAGAGGGTGTGTATCATGTCGGTTGACAAGAACACCATGTAGACTGCTAGAAAGTGCACTGGAGTTCCACAGACACATGTCAGTAAGTGACTTAGGGCTGGTGTGTCAATTATTTCTACCTGGAGGGTAACCACGAGGACTGAAGGACCAGAGATGCATAGTGTCTAGTGTCTGGCACACACTGGTTATCCATAAAGCCACTACAAGCGTTTGAAGGGAGAATATATAGGGTGGAATATGAAGTGAGAACATATAGGGTGGGATAAATCTTTCCTTCATGTCACTTCTGAAACAAAACAGCATTACATATTTAAGGTTTCAGGCTAAAGGCCATTTCAAGACTTGCAGGACCAAAAAAGAAAAGAAGACAAATAACTGACACCCAATTTGAATTATAAAATTAAAAAGGCTGAATTTCCAAGCATAAGTAATGTGAAGCACAATTGAAATTCCAAGATTGACTTTACTATGGAAAAATGCAAACACATTTGAGTCTTTCCACAGAGCAGCCCGCATGGAAATAATTGGCCTGTTTTGAAATTGGAGTCATTTGACACAGCCACACCTCTGCAAGCCCTCTTGTGCCTGTCATCCTCCCAGGGGAAAAAGGATAGCAGGATAATTTTCACAAATTTTTACATCCAAAATGGGATTATGGGGGAAGAAGAAGCTCCCAGAGAAAAAACACTTAGATGTGAAGAGCAATACAATTTTAACATGTTTTGAGTTTCTTAGAAACTATGCTAAGTGCAAGCATTGCTAGGATTTTGGTAGGATTTAATCACCAGATCTTTGTCCTAGATTTTTGTGTTCTATTTTTCACTCACAAATAGATAACTCACTAGCACGAGCCCAGAAGTTACATGTTCTGGTACAGCTACCTAACTGGAAATTTCAAGATTCAAGACCATGTGAATCTTTGAGGTTTGTTGCTTAATCAAAACTTACATAAATTTTTTTTACTATTCTAACAAGAAATTTAACAAAAAGCTATTTTAGGTATCCAGTTTCCAATCCATGTCAATATGCCTGAAGTTATAACAAAACCCTTAGAGCTTTTAAGTCAGAAACTCTGGACTCAGACCAGGAGAAAAAGGTGTAAGCCTAAGATCTGTCTTTTCTTTCCCCTCAGGCTTGTCCTCCTGCAGAGGTGTGACCTCAGGCCTATAGGCAACTACTCAGCCCTTTAGTTTACAATTGAAAAATCAGGGTCCTGGACTAGATCAATGGTTTTTGAGCTTCACTGCACTGGATACTCATTGTTTCCTAGAAACTGGGGGCTTTCCTAAAGAAAGGGGGCATGACGGCAAAGTGGGAGTGAAGTAGGTGGGACTCGGCGCTGCTTTGCCTTTCATTAGAGCACTTCTGTTAACATCCAGTTCACAAATTAGTCTTCCCAAAAAGATATCATTTGGGACTTCTCTGGGGGTCCAGTGGTTAAGAATGTGCCTTGCAACTCAAGGGACGCTAATTCGATTCCTTTCAGGGATCTAAGATCTCAGATGCCACGGGCAACTAAAGCCCACTCACCACAACTGGAGAGAAACCCCACGTGCCTCATGAAGACCGGACACAGCCAAACGAATACATTTTTAAAAGAAAGAGATTTTGTTTAAGTGAAGTGAAAGCCGCTCAGTCGTGTCCGACTCTTTGCAACCCCACGGACTATAGTCCATAGAACTCTCCAGGCCAGAATCCTGGAGTGGGTGGCCTTTCCCTTCTCCAGGGGATCTTCCTAACCCAGGGATCGAACCCAGGTCTCCCGCACGGCAGGCGGACTCTTTACCAGCTGAGCCACAAGGGAAGCCTGATTTTGTTCAAAGTGGGCTACAGAGTTTGACAACTTCTAGCTCATAGGATGGAGACTGTTGCGGGATTGAACAGTTTATGAGGCTCTTCCAGCGTGATGCTTCTGTAATGCCTTGCCCCGTCCCAGATGGTTACAGCGCTGCTCTCTTGAGTCAACCTAGCGAGCCCTGTCCCCAGGCCCCGGCAGAGGCGGGGACCACGTCCCCCTGACCGGGCTCCCCAAGGGGCGCAGCGTGCGCCGGCCGCCTGGGGCCTGGACACGCAGTCCGCGCCCCTCGCGGCCCGCTCCCTGCCTCGCTGCAGCGCCTCGGGGGTCAGCGTTCTGCGCTCCTCAGCCTCCGCACCGCGCTGCGAGGAGAGGAGCTCATCTCCTTGAGGGCGCCTTCCAGTTCCTCTCACCGCCGCTAACTCACACGTTCGTTCGCTTGGCTGAGGGACTTGTGGTTAAATGATTAGAGAGGAAACAAGCTGTTTCGAATCAGTTCAGCAAATACCGAAGCAAGATTTACGCGCGAGGCGTGTTTCTTAGCATGACAAGGAAAGCAAATTGGTACAGTGAGAAAAGTCCTGAGACAGCAAACCTGACTTGGTGGGGAAGGCGGGCGACCCCATCAGGCGCTCCCGCGGAACAGGGACCAGGGTTTCTCAGCTTTACACTGTACTTAACCTCTTTCAAGGCAGAGGGGTGGGGCGCTGAGGAAAGGAAGATGCAGATTCAGGCCAGCTTACCTCACCGAGTGTGTAACGGATATTACTATGGCCCCAAGGCACTTCTGTGAAACATGATTAATGAACACACATTTTTCATTATATAGCCAGCTATTTATTTTAATTTGCACACAGAAATTACAACCCATTAGCTATGATTTTATGGATATGACCGACTATACTGAGGCAAAACTTTTAGAGTAAATTTAAAGAAAAGTACAAAAATAATATTAGGTGCCACTAATATTTGGCAAAACTCATGACAGAGGTAGAAGGATTGATGGAGATCAGAAAACGTAGGCTAGACCAGGTCCAGATTCTCTCCTATCCCAGTATTTCTGGTAAAGCTAGTCTGTGAAACTGTGTACAGACTTCTCTTAAAGTCATGTTAAGGTGTCCCATAAGATGTTTGCTTGTTTGTTTTTATTTTTTGAAATGTGTTTCTTTTTAAAACGTTTATTTACTTATTTATTTTGTTGCATCAGTTCTCAGTTGTGGCATGCAGGTGAAATCTTTTGTTGCCGTTTGGGAAGATCCCCTGAAGAAGGGCATGGCAACCCACTCCAGTGTTCTTGCCTGGAGAATCCCAAGGACAGAGGAAGCTGGTGGGTTACAGTCCCATAGCGTCAGACACGACTGAGTGACGCATCCTTTCAGTTCAGAGACTCTCTAGCGTGGCATGTGGGCTTAGTTGTTCCAAGGCTTGTGGGATCTTGGTTCCCCCGCCAAGGACTCAGCCTGTGTCCTTGCATTGTAAGGCAGATTCCAAACCACTGGGCCACTGTGGAAGGCCCTGTTTCTTTGCTAATTACCCTCATCCCACCATAACTGGTGCACAAAAGATGCTCAATAAGGTCTTTGAAATGGATGAATACATAAATACTTGAATGAGTGCATGAAGAAATAATTGCTTCCTAGCCCCAAGGAGCAGACATGTGCTCACACTGAGGAGAAGGAGTATGATTAAAAATGAGATCTCAGACTCACACTTGATCTTCTGCTAGCCTCTGGCTCACGCGATGCACCCGACAAGCTTCAGAGAAGGATTTGACTCGTCCCATGATCCTGCTGGGCAGTACCACATACCCCACCTGTGGATGGGGGTCTTCTCAGCCCTGATTCTCAAATTCGGGGCCTGAATGAAGATTAAGGGAAACTATGGTGCTATGAAAATAGCATACAAGGCAGTTTAGCAAAGGTGGAAAGAAACCCCACTGAACCTAGAAGAAAAAGTGAGTGTTAATTCATGTTCGACTCTTTGTGACTCCATGGACTGTAGCCTGCCAAGCTCCTTTGTACATGAGATTCTTCAGGCAAGAATACTGGAGTGGGTAGCCATTCTCTTCTCCAAGGAATCTCCTGACCCAGAGGTGGAATCCAGGTCTCCTGCATCACAGGCAGATTCTTTACCACCTGGGCCATTCTTTACTACCAGGGAACTGGGGAGGGCCACCCACAAATGAGTGCCTGTCTGTGCAGGTGCTGAGCAGCCCTAGGGCATACGTGTCAGCAGTTTTGCCCTTTGCTTGGGAAGCAAGTTGTGTGTGTACCCAGAGCACTTTATGACCAGCACAATCAAGCGGCAAAGCCTGCTATTTATTTATTTATTTTTAAGTCCGTAGAGTACTCTGTGATCTGTGTATATAAGAAGGTCTTTCTCAAACAGGATAGAAATGAATTGGAGAAAACAATTGTTTACATGGTGGATATGTCTCCTTTGCCCATGTCCTGTTTGATAGTAAGGAAGATTGCAACACCAAACGGTCGCAGATATTCTGCTTGGAGTCACCATTTGTGATGATTGCTCATAGCTAATCAAAGGATGTTGTGAAATGTGAGTCACACAGCTGCCGGCTTCCTGGAAGTTCCAGAACCTGTATATAAAGAGGGAGCTTCCTGGTTGAGACGCTGGAGCAGCAGAGAGGTAGGAGCTCTCCGATTCCTTAAGCTGAGACGGAAGACAGAGCCCAGCATGCCCAGACTGCCTTTGCTGCTGCTGCTGCTCTGGGGCGCGGGGTCTCACGGCTTCCCAGCAGCGACTTCAGAAACACAAGATCAAGATGTGGAGACGGTGCAGGTAAATGCTGAATTTCACATGCCCAAGATGCAAAAGCCTTTTTTGTGCTTTTCCACAATATAACAGAATAGTATCAGTGTGCAGTTCTGGTGGTGATTTAGTAACTGAGTCGTGTCCAACTCTTGGTGACCCCATGGGCTAGAGCCTACCAGGCTCCTCTGTCCATGGGCTTCCCCCAGCGAGCATACTGACATGGTTTGCCATTCTCTTCCCCAGGGGATATTCCTGACCCAGGAATCGAACCCATGTGTCTTGCATTGCAGGTGGACTCCTGCATTGTGGGCAGATTCCTGCATTGCAGGTGGATTCTTTACTGTCTGAGCTATGAGGGAAGCCCCCAGCAATAGTACAATAGAGTTTATTTAAGGATGGATTTCCTACAAAGAGAGATTTTTGTCAGAAAGGGTATTCTCCCCCAAAATGTATCTAGCTGTGCATAGACTCTCATTTTTCCAGTTAAAAGTGATAGGGAACTAAAGGAATAATATACAAATATGTCTCTATAAAATTGTAATTCTGACTTCCCAGTAAATAGTGGCAGGAAGAGTTCTACTCCAAAATGAGTTTCCACCAACAAAAAGGATAATAAGGACCATGGAACCTAAATGCAACCTTTAAAAGTAGTTCTTTGTTTCAGCTATGACAGTATAAACCATCAGTATTTAGTAAAATTAGAGGATTTCCCATTCAGTGTTTTGATAATTTTATCTTTCATCAGAAATACCTGGAAAACTACTACAATCTGAACAGTAATGGGAAGAAAGTTGAAAGGCAGAGAAACGGTGGCCTCATAACTGAAAAGCTAAAGCAAATGCAAAAATTCTTTGGGCTGAGAGTGACTGGGAAACCAGATGCTGAAACTCTGAATGTGATGAAGCAGCCCAGATGTGGGGTGCCCGATGTGGCCCAGTTTGTTCTCACCCCAGGAAATCCTCGTTGGGAGAACACAAACCTGACTTACAGGTAATTAGATTGAGCACCAGAGTGGGAACGCTCTTTCCATCAGAGCCGTGAGAAATGAAATCTGACTTGTCTGTGTTTTATTTCACTTGAAGGATTGAAAATTACACCCCAGACCTGTCAAGAGCAGCTGTGGACAAAGCCATTGAGAAAGCCTTTGGACTCTGGACAAATGTCACACCCTTGACCTTCACCAAGGTCTCTGAGGGTCAAGCGGACATAATGATATCCTTTGTCAGGGGAGGTAAGCTCTTTTTGTAGCACCAAAGTATTCTTACCTTAACTTCCCCTTGTCTTTGAATCTCTTCAGCTTTGCAGATAGATTTCCTTGTTTAAAAAAGAGTGTTGATTTTATGGACTTAAGAAGGAGACTAGATCTCATTTGCTGCAAATCTGTTGGCCTCTTAGCAGTTAATGCTTACTCTCCTGGGTTAGACTAAATAAGAATCTAGAGAAACATCTGATGAATTCTCTTTCTTGTAGATCATCGTGACAATTCTCCCTTTGATGGACCTGGTGGAAACCTTGCTCATGCTTTTCAACCAGGTGCAGGGATCGGAGGAGATGCTCATTTTGATGATGATGAAAGGTGGACCACCGATTTCCAAAGTAAGTCAGCTTGTCTTGCCTCTCTCAACTCTCCCCCCTCCTCCCACCTTCTTGGTTCATTGTAATATTGGTTGATTTAACTGAAAGAATGTGTTAATAGAAATATGTACTTTTCTGTTACCACTTAGAAAATTAACAATACAGTTAGAAAATGTAAGACAATTACTTCTGTTAGTAAGACCATCTTACTGGTTACAAATGGGCTACTCTGAAATTTCTATTGAGAAAGTGTTGAATATCTTAATGTTTTCCTTGTGGGCATCTATACAGAATCTTTTTTCCTGGAAACACACCAAAGTGTAACAATGTTAGTAAGATATGTAGAAATTAAGGGAGATGATACTATATATATATATTCTAAAATTTCCAGCATTAAGCATCTATCAATCTATAAATAGGAAAAAAAATTGTGTTAATAGAGGAATATTGCTTCTCAGTGAAATAATATATGCCATATAACCACTGACAAGATTGCCTAATCTGTGCTAGAGCCTTTTTTTTCCATTTATTTTTAATAGTTGGAGGCTAATTACTTTACAATATTGTAGTGGTTTTTCCCATACATTGACATGAATCTGCCATGGATCTACATGTGTTCCCCATCCTGAACCCCCCTCCCACCTCCCTCCCCATCCCATCCATCTGGGTCATCCCAGTGCACCAGCCCTGAGCACTTGTCTCATGCATCCAACCTGGACTGGTGATCTGGTTCACACTTGATAATATACATGTTTCAATGCTGTTCTCTCAGATCATCCCACCCTTGCTTTCTCCCATAGAGTCCAAAAGTCTGTTCTATACATCTGTGTCTCTTTTTCTGTCTTGCATATAGGGTTATCGTTAGCATCTTTCTAAATTCTGTATATATGCGTTAGTATACTATATTGGTGTTTATCTTTCTGGCTTACTTCACTCTGTATAATGGGCTAGAGTCTTGTTGGCTGAATTTGCTTTTTAATTGTAATCATAGAATTAAAGTTTTAACCAATCTCTTCACTGGCTTCCCAGATAGCTCAGTGGTAAAGAACCCGCCTGCCAAATACAGGAGATGGGTTTGATCCTTGGGTCACAGAGATACCTGGAGAAAGAAATGGCAACCCACTCCAGTATTCTTGCCTGGGAAATCCCATGGACAGGGGAGCCTAGCAAGCTGCAGTCCATGGGGATGCAAAGAGTCAGACATGCCTGAGCACGTACTCTCTTCACTAGTAATGAATGCATCCTTCTCACCTTTCAGAAAAAAATTTATATATTTCAAAAAGCTACTGATAAAATAAGAACATTAATCCTTTTATAGTTGTAGACTACTTTTTAATTAAATGTCTCAAAACTGAAAACATTTCAAATAATTGCAAATGGGTTTATTGTCCCTTTTAGATTATAACTTATATCGCGTGGCAGCTCATGAATTTGGCCATTCCCTTGGACTTTCTCATTCTACTGACATTGGGGCTCTGATGTACCCCAGTTACATCTTCAGTGGTGATGTTCAGCTTGCTCAGGATGACATTGATGGGATCCAGGCCATCTATGGTGGGTATAAAGAAAAATAGTATAGACAAGGGGTCCTTAAAACATCTTTTGTATCTTTTGTCTGTATCTTTTAAGAAGCTTTCCTTGGTTATGTAGTTTTCCAAAGCCAGGCAGAACTAACTTCAGATCTCTTGTTCCTTTAGGACCTTCCCAAAATCCCATTCAGCCAGTTGGCCCAAAAACCCCAGAAGTGTGTGATAGCAAGCTAACTTTTGATGCTATAACTACAATTCGGGGAGAAATGATGTTCTTCAAAGACCGGTAAGACAACAGTTCTTTGCATTTTGTATTTGTAATAATAATAGGACTCACTATTATGGGGCTATGTGGGCCACTACTATGCTTCACACATTATTTATTACATTTGTTTATATACATGATTATAGTTATAATTAAGTGTAAACAATAACTTGCTCTTGCACAACATAATGAATTTTAACAACTTTTCCCCCAGCATGTATTCTGTCATTTGATTCTCAGAAAAATTGCCACTGAAGCAGCAAACCAGTGAATATAATTTCATTTTACAGATCTGTAAAGTAAAGCAGAGAGAAAGAAAGAGATCCTCAGGGTAGCGAGTTCACCAGCAGCAGAGCACTGCTTCAGGCCTCTTCCCTTTGTCCCTCTTTGGGATAGTTAAGTACATCAGTATTTTGTTAGGAGAAAGCAGTCCTTTTCACAGCACTATCATGCTGATGAGGGTTGTGTAGACCCCTTTGAAGTATCATCTTGGTAAAGACACCCCTTCCAAAGCCTCTGGTCATAATAGGTCTCTGTGCCCCAACCCTGGGAGGGGGCAAAGAACAGTAGGCGCCATTGCAGGGAGAACCCCCAGAAGCTCACGAGGTCCCGGCCGGGGGTGGGAATGGATGGTGACAGTGAGTTTCCGTGCTCAGAGGAGGGTCCCAGAGTTCCCGAGGCAGCGTGAGACCCCGAGAAGTCTAGGGTCTCCTTGCATGCAAGGAGTAGGGCCGCTCTGTGTGCAGTTCTGATTCCTAAAGGACCAGGAAAATAGTAATAGCCTTTTTCTGAATGGCACAGCCCAGCACGCATAGAAAGTAGGGGTGCTTTAAAAGGCTGGCTTCTCCTCACTCTCCTCCTGGAGTGCTCTTCTATGAGTCACAGTCATAGCTACCCCAGAAGGCAGGGAGTCAGCTCCTCCAGCTTCCCAGCCTGTGCGTTACTATCTCTGAATTTAAGGGATAAGGACAGATGCATGCAGGGGGCGGCTCAATGCTGGGGAGTGCTAGGAAAGATACGGCTTTCAAGGAAAGCTGTCAGTACAGCAGGACATCTCATCAAATCAAGTACATGAGGGATGACCCCAAAGAACCGGGCCGGGTCTAAGGTCCGCAAGACCTGAGAGGACTCTGAGGTCATTTGGATGTCACCAAGTCATGGAGACATGAAGGCTAGAAACACTGATGGTGACAGACTTGCCCCAGTTCTCAGAGTCAGGCAGAGGCCACTGGATCAAGAAGGCCAGAGTCTGCCCTGCAGCTTGGAATCAGGAAAACTTTTCTGTGGATCCACATGACGGTTTATGCTTCCTCTTTACCCCAGTCCCTGTGGACTGTAGAGTCAACTTTGTTGTTAGCAAATAATAGGCAGTCACTCAAGTGGCTTAGCACACAAGGGCCTGCAGAATCTCCTTTGTGAACTGCCGGTCAAAGGAGCACAGAGGGAGTGGCTAAGTAAAACTTAGCGTCTTATCAAGCGTCTTATCAGTCACATGGCCTTGGACACCTCCCTTTGCCGCCCCCCACCCCAATTTCTAATCTGTGAGATGGAAGTAATCTCTCACAGGATTTCTGTGAGGTAAGGCATGAAGTAGGTAGAGTGTGTATGAAATGCAGAATGCTAGTGTTGTGTTCCAGCCAGTGCCATTGGAGAATTTTGCAAGCTTGCTGTTAAACAGCATTATTAAAAGTTTAATTATATCAATTTAAAATTATATCTAAACCAAAGGTACTAAGAATAATCATAACTCATCCGTTTGTGTGTGCGTGTGTGTTAGTCACTCAGTCATGTCCAACTCTGTGACCCCGTGGACTGTGGCCCTAGCCTGCCAGGCTCCTCTGTACATGGAATTCTCCAGGGAAGAGTGGGTGGCCATTCCCTTCTCCAGGGGACCTTTCCAGCCTAGGGATCAAACTCAGGTCTTCTCCATTGCAGATAGATTGTTTACCATCTGAGCCGCGGGGGAAGGCCCCATCCCTCTGTATACCTTTGCAATTATTTTGCTATATTTTTCTATTTATTTATATTCCTGAGATGGCTTCTGCCTGTATGGGGGAAATACTATACAGTGAGGTACCACTTCAAATCTCTTGAAATCTGCAGTGGTTGGAGTATGTTCACCAAGAAAGAAAGCAAAGGCTACAGACCAAACTCCTCTCCACCTCCACTTTGGAGAGCCACATAAACGCTAACCCACAAGCCACCAGTGCCAGCCATAGAAGGGCCTGGATGACAGCAGAACTTGCTATGGATTTGATCAAAACCTTTTTTTTTTTTCCAAATTAGGTTCTACATGCGCGCAAATCCCTTCTACCCAGAAGTGGAGCTCAATTTCATTTCTGTTTTCTGGCCACATCTCCCAAATGGACTTCACGCTGCTTATGAGGTTGCCGACAGGGACGAGGTCCGGTTTTTCAAAGGTAATACTTCCAATTTTTGCTGTTCTTTAGTCACTAAGTCACGTCTGACTCTTTTGTGACCCCATGGGTTGTAGTCTGCCAGGCTCCTCTGTCCAATTAGCTTTCAGTTTTTACCAATTGGGGCTTCCCTGGTGGCTCAGAGGGTAAAGCGTTTGCCTGCAATGCGGGAGACCCAGGTTCGATCCCTGGGTGGGAAGATCCCGTGGAGAAGGGAATGGCAGCCCACTCCAGTACTCTGGCCTGGAGAATCCCAGAGACGGAGGAGCCTGGTGGGCTACAGTCCATGCGGTCACAGACTCGGACACGACTGAGGGACTCCACTTTCACTTTTTACCAATTAAGTTTTCTTCTGCTTCGGGGCTCATGTATGAGATTACTACTGACTTTCTTTCCATGGACTCTGACAAACGGAGCAGTCATGCCGTATCAGTGGGAGTCCATCTCCTTAGCTAAGAATCGCAGAGTGCATTTCTAACTGAAAAAATTTGAGACACAGATTTTCTGGCCTGTTTGTGAATCTGGACTTATGAAAGGATTTTCTGTGCAAACTATGTATTTTAAATCCTCTTCACCTCCCTGGGGAGTCCAGGAATAAAACATTGGAGTCGCTTGGTTCCCTAGAGCCTGTTTTCCCCGTTGCTTTCCTGAAAGGAGAAGCTGCCCCACGACAGCCAGATGGGGGCGCTGCAGCCTCGCCATTAGAGCATGCCTCGCAGACCAGCTGCGCTGACCCTGTCCCCAGTCTGTGAGAATCACAGAACCGCACTTAGCCTAAGGCCCACAAAGTCCATCTATGTAGTCAGATCCTACTCCAGACCTTCTTGAATGTTACCAAGATTCCCAGGCAATTCATATGTACGTTAAAGTGTGAAAAGTCCTTAATTACCATGAATTGCATGAGGCAAACTTTTTAATTCTATCAGAATAAACCCCAATCCAATGGTCAGCTCCTTACTTTGACAACACTATGCTAAATACCAGTTTTTCTGAAAATCTATGTTTGGCAGAGTATAGAGGAACATCAAGACACCTAACCCAGTAATACTCTCGAGGCAAAGAACTGAAAACAGTTCAGATGGGCAATAAACTTTGAAATGGGCTTTCTAGCTCTCTCATAAAGAAAATAAATAGGATTTTAGATACATAAAGTTTCAAACTGCTTTTTTCCCTGAGGGATAAATAAGAATACTTGTGCAATAAGAACAATGCTGGCTTCAAGCTGTAAGACCAGTTTTATCTGACTTGTGATTTACTAAGTATTGGAGAAGGAAAAGGCTACTCACTCCAGTATTCTGGCCTGGAGAATTCCATGGACTGTATAGTCTGTGGCGTCACAAAGAGTCAGACACAACTGAACAACTTTCACTTCACTTACGGAGTATAAACGTGCAAAATCTGGACACAGCTTAAATTTAAGGATTTGGAACTGTCTTCTAGTTAGATGTAATGATTTCTACCCAAGGTCACAAGTCATTACAGATCGTGAGTCATTACGACCCTCTGGACTTTAGGATACCTTAGGGTGAACTTCTGCAGCCTGCGGGCACCCTGAAGAAGTGAAGATTTCTATCCCTGTGGTGGCATGATGAACTCTTCAGTCATGTGAGCCTCTGGCTTTGGAAAGAGGCCACCAGCTCCATAAACCAGTCATTCCCAAAGCTCGCTACAGATTAGAATCATCTAGAAAAAAAACTTAAATGTACTAATTTAATTGGTCTGGGGTAGGCTATCAGCATCAGTATTCAGAAAGAACACGAAAGTCTCCCTCAACGATTCTGATGCGCAGCGGGGACACTGCCCTCACACGTGAGAGTGAGCATGTAGCTGGAGATCTGCCTCCTGCCTACTGCTGCCCTTGGCAAGGGTTTTCATCCGGTTTCTTGATTGGCAGGTAACAAGTACTGGGCTGTTAAGGGGCAGGATGTGCTCTACGGATACCCCAGGGACATCTACAGATCCTTTGGCTTTCCGAGAACTGTGAAGAGCATCGATGCTGCTGTTTCTGAGGAAGATACTGGGAAAACATACTTCTTTGTTGCCAACAAATGCTGGAGGTAAAGATTGGGTGCGAAAATGGGAGGATACCTGTCCTTTCTACATAGAAGTTACTAGATTGAATCATTAAGACATGAGTCTCACATTGCCTTGGCTGGCTGCCTTTGCTGTGAATGGCAGTAGCTTGTCTAGTTGCAAAGTCTATTGATCAATAATGATCATATCTGTCCTAGAAATCCAGGAAGAACGTGGGCCTGAATTGAGAAAGATAATGTGAAGAGAAGGGCATTCACCTTCACAGAACTGCTGCAGACACCAGGAACATACCTTTGACTGCATTAGACATTAATGGCACCTATTAGAGAAATTAGAATTAGATGTTATAGTTCAGAGGGACCTTATAAATTTTCTAGTCCACCCAGCATCCTACTCATCTCATCTCACCTCCTATTTTATACATAATCTGTGAAAGAGAGTTTATTATGTTTTTGCTGATGAATTCCTTCTAACGGTTTTGAGAAGGCTACATCTTTAACAAGTAGTTCTGACATTCCAATTATTTTTGACCAGGTATGATGAATATAAACAATCCATGGATGCAGGCTACCCCAAAATGATAGCAGAAGACTTTCCTGGAATTGGAAACAAAGTTGATGCTGTTTTCCAGAAAGATGGTAAGTGAGTTTATATACTCCTCTATATTTGGCCACCTCATGCGAAGAGTTGACTCAGGGAAAAGACCCTGATGCTGGGAGGGATTGGGGGTAGGAGGAGAAGGGGACGACAGAGGATGAGATGGCTGGATGGCATCACTGACTCGATGGGTATGAGTTTGAGTAAACTCTGGGAGTTTGGGATGGACAGGGAGGCCTGGCGTGCTACGATTCATGGGGTCACAAAGAATTGGACACGACTGAGTGACTAAACTGAACTGAACTGATTTTGTTGCCACAGAATAGCATCAGTAATGTTATTTAGAACAGAAAAATACAAAAAATATTTATTCTTACAAATGACTTAGATTTTCTTCAGGTTAAACCTAGAAATCATTTGTATAATATAATGTCTCCTTTGTTTTACTTCTAGGATTTTTCTATTTCTTCCGTGGAACAAGGCAATACAAATTTGATCCCAAAACTAAGAGAATTTTGACTCTCCTAAAAGCTAATAGCTGGTTCAACTGCAGGAAAAATTGACCAGTGTTTACAAGGTTAAACAGAAAAATATGTTTTACAAGTCTAGGGAAGGTGTTTCTTGAAGATCCATGTGTTGTGTTAGTCGCTCAATCGTGTCTGACTCTTTGTGACTCTTTGTAGCTTACCAGGCTCCTTTGTCCATGGGATTCTTCAGGCAAGAATACTGGAGTGGGTTGCCATTTCCTTCTCCATGAAGAGCCATATATTTAAATAAAATAAAGTTATTAAGTATAATCTTATTTTTAAATATAATCTTATTTATACCTCATTCAGCATTTTTTTTTTTAGATTTAGAATGTTATTTTTATATACTACTGTAATTTAGTTTCACAAGTGAGGCCTAAGTAAGGTCAGGTTTATAGTATGGATTCATATGGGCCAGTTTTGCAATGAGAGAAACTCTTCCGCAAAATAGAAGACTTTGACATTGATACTGGAAAACACTCTCAGTGATGTCTTCTGTCAAGAGAGAAAGAGACGAGATACGAGCCTTCGCCAGAAGAAAAACAATTCAAGAACGTATGAGCAATCACTACTACCATCCTGATATGCAAGGGACAACTTTGTTATAAAGTGTTTTACATTTGAAATAAAGCCATCCTTGTCTCTACTGTTTCTTAAACTTTCTATTATATTTGTTATGCTATTATTTCTGATTTTAAAGTCACACAGAGATTTTCAAATTTGAAATAAGAATTAGAGAACTATGCAATATATTCATGTGTGAAATGAGAATAGATGCAAAGTTCAGATATTGTCCATTCTCATGGAATTTACATCATACAGAAGCGGGGAGAATCTATTTTCCATGCCATTATAAGGATTCCAAAACTGGCTTTAGGTAAGCTCAGTGACAGCATGCAGCACTTTCTAAGGGCCTGTCCTCATCTCTCCTTCTGAGTACATGGAAGAGTTGTATTTTCCACAGTTCAGTTCCCTGCAGATGTGGACGGGAGGGGTGGCAAGTGGCATCTGGATAGTCTTGGCCAGCGGACTGTGCCCAGAAGTGACCACTGTCACTTCCAGATGGAAACCCTGGATGCTGGTGCAAACTTCTCTAGCACTGTGGGGATTGCAGAAACACGTGCATGCTCAGTTGCTCAGTTGTGAGCAACTGGAGACTCTTTGAGACCCCATGGACTTCTCTGTCCATGGGATTCTCCTGTCCATGGGACCCACCAGGCTCCTCTGTCCATGGGATTCTCCAGGCAAGAATACTGGAGTGGGTTGCCATTCCCTCCTCTAGGGGCTCTTCCTGACCCAGGGGTCGAACCCATGTCTCCTGCATCTTGTGCATTGCAGGAGGATTCTTTGTTGCCAAGCCACTGGGGAAGTCCCCTGTAGAAGCAGTTTGAGAGAATTTCCACAAGGTGGAAGAAGCCTGAATTCCTGGGCCAAGCTCTGAACAGTCACCCAAAACCTCAGTAGATTTTGCTTAAGAAATAAACGTTCATTGTGCTAAGCTACCAAGATTTTAGATTTTGTTAAAGCTGCACAACCTAGTTCTCCCAGATGAACACTGTCTCGTTCCTCATGCCTGAGCCGGGAGGACGTTAATGGAGATAGGAGTCCTGCAGGTAGCCGCTGAGCCCTGTGAGCTTCAGGCACGCCTCATGGGGTGCTCATGTTTGCATGCTCTCTCCTTCAGTCATGTCCCACCCTTGGCAACCTATGGACTGTAGCCCACCAGACTTCTCTGTCCAGGGGGTTTTCCAGACAAGAATTCTGGAGTGGGTTGTCATTTTCTCCTTTAGGGGATCTTCCCAACACAAAGATTGAACCCATGCCTCCTGCATCTCCGCATTGCAGGTGGATTCTTCAGTGCTGAGACACAGAGGATTTCCAGAATGTTTACAGACTTCCAAGTACGCAGAGAGTCTTGGGGATATTTTGAGGTATTCATGATTCTGAGGCAGGCAGCTAAGTCAACAAATTGGACAGCAGTATAACCTTCCCTTTGGCCAAGTCCCTCTCATATTAAAATATAGCATAGACCTGGGAGCGGGAGCGCGTCGTGGGGCAGGAGGGTGAGGGAAACGGAGAGAACCTCACAGTCTCAGGGTTTATGGTCATTGGGTTCCTTTCTGGCTTGTCTCTTGCCAGTCATTCTGAATTGGCATCTTTCCTGGGGGCACACGCATCGCTCAGCCGAGATGGATTCCAGCGAGGAGGATCCTGGGAAGTTGGTAGGACCTCTGGACTGGAGTCTCCCATCCCTTTTCGACCTCTCCAGAATCCTGGTTGCTGGTAGCTTGTCGTCCGGAGGACTCAAGACATGGTGGTTACTAATAGACTTCCCACAGTACTTCTTCATCCCCTGTGGACTCCTTCAAGGGCGGTGAGCATCACAGATTCCCTTGAACTTCATCTGGGTCATAAAATAGATGGAGAAAAGACCTATGGATCCTATCAACCAACGACTCCACCCACATGCCCCCTCCCTGGAACCCTCACACCCTGGGGAGGAGGGAAAACTAATTAACATTTCTTTGGGTTATGAAGTCCTTCCTTTGTGTGTGGGCCCAGCAAAATTATGCATGAACGTCCTCCGACAAACTTGGACTTTCAGCCTGCCTCCAAAAGAAGACTTGCGGACACTGCTGCCCTTTTTCTGTCTGTGAACCACGTTTACTACTGAAACTTTAGGGAAAGAGTTAGGGAAAGAACAAAAAACATTATGTAAAAGGTTATTAACACTACGTTGAAATATTACTGTGACAAAGGACTTCTTGGCTGGCTTGACAGTGGAATGACACCCTCCTCCTCCTCGAATCATCCTCGATAAACAAATTGGGCCTGAATTAGAGACATATAAAACATGGAAACTTGCTGCCAGTACCAAAGAACTTGGGACTTGGACCAGACATTTCACAGTGACCAGTCGTGGTCATAGTAACTATTTCTTTCGCTATAATCAGTCATATTTTATACAGGCCTGTGTCCCACTTCCTTTTGTTATAGCCATAAGAAATTTATAACTTGATCTGTAACTTGTATTAATTGCCAATTTTGTGTTATTCCTGTTTAATTCAATCATAGTACCTACTACTGGGAACAAATCAAATTTCATTTACTTGATAATGCCTCTCTGAATGTACAATTACTGCAAAAGGAAATCTTTGAAACTTTTTCTAAACATCTGCCCTCTTCCACCAATTTAGAAACTTTAGCTAAACAAATTATCCAGGCTAGACCCACAAGGATGGTTTCAAAGTATTATTGGGTCTAGAACTGTAACTTTGGTGATTGTCTTGATAATTGTATTTGTTGTTTATCATCACCTTTCTATATGTTTGGTTAATACTTACCAAACTCATTTGGTCAGGACCTTTTTTTTTTTTTTTTTTACAAATATAATAAAATAGGGGGAATTGTCAGGAAGCATTTAACAAGAGGCTTCCTGTGTGCTGTTTTGGATCTGTCAGGAACCCTCTGGCCCTTACTGATTCCTGAATATTCAGGAATTCAGAGGAGAGGCACGCCTTTCCCCGGGCTGAGGAATCCAGGCATTTCTCTTACGGTGATAAGTACCCTCTTCCTTTTTATGAGCCAAATGGTGAAAGGTGATCGTTTGCAACTCTCTCTTTAATAGGGATCATCTTAAAACATAAGTCTGAATTTTTTTTTCATTTATTTTTATTAGTTGGAGGCTAATTACTTTACAATATTGTAGTGGGTTTTGTCATACATTGACATGAATCAGCCATGGATTTACATATATTCCCCATCCCGATCCCCCTTCCCACCTCCCTCTCCACCTGATTCCTCTGGGTCTGGAATTTTAATCTTTATCTTTGCTGAGAATAACTACAGTATATATGCCCAAGCCATGTTGATTAAAACACCTTTGCTCCATCAAAAAAATAAATAAATAAATAAAAAATAGCATAATTGCAGAAAAGTGCATGTGTAAATATTCCCATCAATGTGTTATCACAAAGTTAATAACTCCATGGAACCCTCACCCAGCTCAAGAAACAAAACATTACCTGTGTCAAGGCGGGGGAAATGTCTCCCTTACCCCTACTGAGCCCTTGTGGCAGCGCTAATAATAAAGCTGACCCGAGACAGATTAACAAAAGAAAAAGAAATTTAACTTAATGCACGCACAAGGAGGTGTCATAGAAATAAGACCTCAAGCAGACAGCTTTTTTAGATAAAGAAACAATAAATATGTGAGGAATCCAGAAGACAAAGAAATTTACTGAAGAATCTAAGGAGAGTTTGGTTCGGAGCAGCGAACTGAAGTCGTGAGGTTTGTTTACACAGGCCTCTGAGTCCTGCACGTCCTGCGTCTGGTGATAAGGCTGTCTCTCCATCTTCAGCTGCAGGGGTGCCACCTGCGTTCAATTTGACCCTCCCTAAGTGCCGTTATGACAGCTGTTTATGATGAGGACGCAAAGAAATCTCCCTTTCAAATAGTGCCAATTTAAAGGATTCATCATCTGGCCATTGATCAGTAGGATCTCATATTAATTTCAAATAGCGAGTCAAACCAGTAAGTGTTTTTTAAGTCCTAACTAAAGATGCAGGAGGCGTCTCACAAGACAGTATGTATCCCTCACACAATCCTATCACGGCTCAGTTCTCTCTTAGCTCCTTCCCGGAATAAGAGCCTGAAACGGGGATTCTAGGTGCCTTCAGCGGGGGACGAGTGCTCTCAGGAGGAGAGGAAAAAACAGTTTAGAGCAGAGAAAAGCTACAGAATGCTGAAGAACGCGGTCTCAGACAGAGCTTCCTTTGGTCTCATGGGCAAGGAGCTCTGGAGCAAAAACTGAGTTACTGTTAGTCCTACCTTGAGACAAAGGAAGTAGCCTTCTGCATCCCTGTGTCAACCGTTCTCAGCTGAGGCCTGGTTTGGGGAGACAGGTGTAGCCCCAGGTAAGGCGTTGTCATTCGGCCAAGTAGCGGGACAGCTGGGAGCTGGAGCAGCTGACCCTTGCAGTATCCACAGGGCGCCGACGGGGAGCGGGGACAGCCGACAACATTCTCTCACACACTGTCCCCCAAGAAACCACTGTGCCCCCAGCTGCTAAGACCTTAGATTAAACTCATCTGCTTTTAACTGCATTGATCCAAGCGTATATTATTTTCCATCTGCCTTACTGTGTTGAACATTATCGCTCTGAACTTTATCCACTGACTTTGGGCTGTTACCACTTGTCATTGTTCAGTCACCAAGTTGTGTCCGACTCTTCGCGACCCCGTGGGCTGTAGCTCACCAGGCTCCTCTATCCGTGAGATTTCCCAGGCAAAAACACTGGAGTGTGTAGCCGTTACTTCTCCAGGGGATCTGCCCACCCCATGCCTCCTGCATTGGCAGGTGGATTCTTCACCGCTGAACCCCCAGGGAAGGCCTGTTACCACCTGGGGGCTTTTATAAATAATGTGGCACACATGTAGGCATTTCTGCTGACTGGATACCAAAGAGTACAACCGCCGAGTCACAGAGACTGTCAGAAACTCTCCAGATTCTTCCCTGGCTGCATCTTTGCTATTCCACCACAGCAGCGGTGGCTGGCTCTGCCCAGGTGCTAAACCAGCTTCTAACAGTGGTTCCTGCTGGGCCTGTGCAGGGTGTTTCTAGCTTCCTTCTCCAGGGTTTTCTCCCCTTTTCTGTTGCTGCTGCATCCATCTCTGCTATGCAACTCACTTAGAATTCATGCACACACAACTAGAATTGAGAAGATTAATTGTTTGTGCGGCCAATATTTTATCAATGTGAGAGGAATGGATGAATAAACACATTCCCCTTTCTTTCTTCAGAAGGATGTTTCAGAGAAATATTTCCAGTAGCCCCTCAGACAGTCCCATATTAAGCAACACATTTCTCATATCTTTGTCCAGTTGAGAATTCATCTGGGTATTGTCCCTCCTGCTTTTCCTGGTTGGGTCTCCTTGTCTCTCAATCCAGCTCCGCTGGGTTACCCTCAAACTTTTGTCTCAGGCTCTGCTTTCTAGGAACACTAAATTAAGATAACTTGGGCTTGGTATGTAGTGGCATTACAGTTACTAAGATTTTCATCTGGAGCTGACTATGAAAAGATGAAGATGAATGGTGAGGTGCTGGATTATCAGGTGCCTGCAACATTTCAACAGTATGAGAAGGAAGGTAAGAAGTATAGAGTGCATTGATTAACTGCCCTAGGGATTTAGTAAAGAAAGTACTAGGCTCAGAGAAGCCAAATATCTCAAGACACTTTGTGAAAGCTAACAGATATTAAGGAAACAATACCATTACTTAACAGAAATTTAAGGAAACAATACCATTCACCATTGCAACAAAAAGAATAAAATACTTAGGAGTATATCTACCTAAAGAAACAAAAGACCTATACATAGAAAACTATAAAACACTGATGAAAGAAATCAAAGAGGACACAAACAGATGGAGAAATATACCGTGTTCATGGATTGGAAGAATCAATATTGTCAAAATGGCTATACTACCCAAAGCAATCTATAGATTCAATGCAATCCCTATCAAACTACCAACGGTATTTTTCACAGAACTAGAACAAATAATTTCACAATTTGTATGGAAATACAAAAAACCTCGAATAGCCAAAGTAATCCTGAGAAAGAAGAATGGAACTGGAGGAATCAATCTGCCTGACTTCAGACTCTACTACAAAGCCACAGTCATCAAGACAGTATGGTACTGGCACAAAGACAGAAATATAGATCAATGGAACAGAATAGAAAGCCCAGAGATAAATCCACGAACCTATGGTCAACTTATCTTCGACAAAGGAGGCAAGGATATACAATGGAAAAAAGATAACCTCTTTAACAAGTGGTGCTGGGAAAACTGGTCAACCACCTGTAAAAGAATGAAACTAGAACACTTTCTAACACCATACACAAAAATAAACTCAAAATGGATTAAAGATCTAAATGTAAGAACAGAAACTATAAAACTCCTAGAGGAGAACATAGGCAAAACACTCTCCGACATAAATCACAGCAGGATCCTCTATGACCCACATCCCAGAATTTCAGAAATAAAAGCAAAAATAAACAAATGGGACCTAATGAAACTTAAAAGCTTTTGCACAACAAAGGAAACTATAAGCAAGGTGAAAAGACAGCCCTCAGATTGGGAGAAAATAATAGCAAATGAAGCAACAGACAAAGGATTAATCTCAAAAATATACAAGCAACTCCTCCAGCTCAACTCCAGAAAAATAAATGACCCAAGCAAAAAATGGGCCAAAGAACTCAACAGACATTTCTCCAAGGAAGACATACAGATGGCTAATAAACACATGAAAAGATGCTCAACATCACTCATTATCAGAGAAATGCAAATCAAAACCACAATGAGGTACCATTATACGCCAGTCAGGATGGCTGCTATCCAAAAGTCTACAAGCAATAAATGCTGGAGAGGGTGTGGAGAAAAGGGAACCCTCTTACACTGTTGGTGGGAATGCAAACTAGTACAGCCACTATGGAAAACAGTGTGGAGGTTTCTTAAAAAGCTGGAAATAGAACTGCCATATGACCCAGCAATCCCACTTCTGGGCATACACACCAAGGAAACCAGATCTGAAAGAGACACGTGCACCCCAATGTTCATCGCAGCACTGTTTATAATAGCCAGGACATGGAAGCAACCCAGATGCCCATCAGCAGACGAATGGATGAGGAAGCTGTGGTACATATACACCATGGAATATTACTCAGCCATTAAAAAGAATTCATTTGAATCAGTTCTAATGAGATGAATGAAACTGGAGCCCATTATACAGAGCGAAGTAAGCCAGAAAGATAAAGACCATTACAGTATACTAACACATATATATGGACTTTAGAAAAATGGTAACGATAACCCTATATGCAAAACAGAAAAAGAGACTCAGATGTATAGAACAGACTTGTGGACTCTGGGAGAAGGCGAGGGTGGGTTGTTTCAAGAGAACAGCATTGAAACATGTATATTATCTAGGGTGAAACAGATCACCAGCCCAGGTTGGGTACATGAGACAAGTGCTAGGGCCTGGTGCACTGGGAAGACCCAGAGGGATCGGGTGAAGAGGGAGGTGGGAGGGGGGACTGGGATGGGGAATACATGTAAATCCATGGCTAATTCATTTCAATGTATAACAAAAACTACTGTAATGATGTAAAGTAATTAGCCTCCAACTAATAATAAAAATAAATAAATGAATCAAAAAAAAAAAAAGAAAGAAAGAAGGCTTAGTGCTAAAGAACTGATGCTTTTGAACTGTGGTGTTGGAGAAGACTCTTGACAGTCTCCTGGACAGATCATACCAGTCAATCCTAAAGGAAATCAACCCTGAGTATTCATTGGAAGGACTGATGCTAAGCTTAAGTTCCAATACTTTGGCCACTTGATGCAAAGAGCCGACTCATTGGAAAAAACCCTGATGATGGGAAAGACTGAGGACAGGAAGAGAAGTGGGTGGCAGAGGATGAGATGGTTGAATAGTATCACCAGCTCAATGGACTTGAGTTTGAGCAAACTCTGGGAGACAATGAAAAAGAGGGAAGCTTGGCATGCTGCAGTCCATGGGGTTACAAGGAGTTGGACAAGACTTAGAGACTAAAGAACAATAATAAAACTCAGGGAAGGGAGAGGGTGCAGAAACAAGGGAGGAACAGTCAAGAAACAATAGTGCAGTTATGAGCAGGGTCCTGGTTCCTCTTCAAGGAATAGACATAATACCTTCGAAACTTCTGCAGAAACTACGGTCCCCACCCAGATGGAGGATGGTGACTTCAGGCTGAGCACAAGATTCCTGGAACATACAGTGGAAGATACTGAAGACTCTGACCCTGTCCCCAAATGATTCTTCCTTTAAAAACTTTCATGATAAAAAACAAAACAAAACCTTCATGGTCAACAGAATCTTTGGAGTTGGCTTTTGGACACAAGTTCACCTTTTTTTCAGGCTGCCAGCCTTCTGAATAAAGCAGTCTTTCCCTTCCAACAAACACTTGTCTCTCAGATATTCACTTTCAATTGGCAAATAGCTGAACCTGAGTTCAGTTACAATATTATTATTATTCCAATTTTCCAGCCAAGAAACTTAACCACACACCTAATAGTGGGGTCAAATTTCAAATCTCTGTCTGCCTCACGTTGCTGTTGTTATTCAGAGCTACCAACATCCATAAGCCCACGATTTTGAAATTATACACCATTCATATGTCTTATGACATAGGCATATGTCTTTTTCATATAGGTCTTATATTTTTAATAGCTTCATTTTGTCAAGAGAGTGCCATAATTTCCTCAGTTCAGTCTTGCCACAACAAAGATTTAAAACAGTGGGCCAGTGTTACAGTTGGGTTACAGCTCGGAGCTTTTATTTGGCAAATACCCGGAAGGCGTGAGAGTGGGCCTACCCCAAAGGAGAGGCCTCGGCCCCTCCTGGGTCTCTTTGTATGCTTTTTGTCTCCTCTCCACCTCGCAGAGCCTGCCCTGTGCAGATTAGGGCTAGCAGGCATCATCAATCAGGGGGAGGGTGTATTTGTTTCACCCGAGGTTCTCACTTTGTGGATTTCTCCTCTGTTCCTTTTTCACAGGCTTTCCCCCTTTCTTCATCTGTCATTTAACCACCACCACTTTGGATTCCTTTTTCTAGTCTACCTACCTAACAATTTATATTCACTATCTTAGAGCAAGAAGATGTCAACAGAAGTTCAATTAATGGTCAAGAAGAGAAAAAGGAATTTTATTTGAACCAAATTGAGGATTATAACCCAGAAAGCAGACTCTCTGAGAACTGTTCTGCCTGTTAGACGTCAAAGGGACAGTCATGTACATTTTTGAGACAAAGAATCATCCATCAAAATGACATACTGATAATTTTACATAAAGTTCACCAAAGATACACAGGCCAGGTAAGCACATACAAAGTGAAGAGCGAGTCACTTTGATCTCTTACAGAGTTGGGAAAGAAAGCTGTCCTTTGAAGAAGTTACATTGCTAGTGCTGCAGAGAAGAAGCCAGTGCTGACTCTATGTTGGAAACTGTTTCTTTGACTTGCTTTTATTTGATTTTGTTATTGTAATCATACATAATAGCCTGCCTTAGAGGACCCTGCCCCTCTGCCTGACTGTAAACTAAAGTACCTTTGTCCAGCTCATAGAGAGATAATCTGACTCTGCCTACCTATGAATAGCTACAACAAAAAGAAGAGATGAACACACACTTTCCAAAGGCTTGCCATTCCTGGAGATGTTTTGCAAGACTGAGGACACTTTCATTTTATTTCCCCACTACCTCTCCCTCTCTATTCTGCCTTTTGACTTCAGTTCCTCCTTGCTTCTCTCTTTCTGACTGTATAAAAGAACCTGACATCCAGTTCCTGACAGGATGGTTCCCTGAAACATTAGTTTGCCATCTTCTTGGTCACCTGGCTTTCAGAATAAAATCATATTCCCTGCCTCAACACCTCATCTCTTGGATTCATTGGCTTGTCATGTGGTGAGCAGGATGAGCTTGGGCTCAGGAACACTAGTAGCATCAGAAGGAAGGGGAGAAAACAATTGTTATGGTCAAACAGGCACTCCCATCTTTGAGAAATTCTGGCTAATAAGAAATTCCAATGTAAACTTCACACTAGTGTGAAAGAGAAAAGGTCCAAATGAACACAGAGAGAGAAGTTTATGTTTAAACTTTCTTGATGTGCCTTAAAATATAAATTATATTTGATCAATTTGGTTTATATTCCTTACTTTAGAGCAAGAAGATATTAACCATGAACCAAGGAAATGGTTTACATTTCCCCAAGTATTTAAAAAAATTTTTTTAATTTTTAATCAGAAGATAATTGCTTTACTTGTTTACCTTTTATTACCATATAACACCTGATCACAGGGAACTTTTTAAATGTCACGTAAATAATAAAATGCTGTTGTATAGTACAAATTGCAATTTTTTAAAAAATGTCTGTAATGGTACATTTATAATAATTTGGTTGTCTAAACAGTATTGTTATTTGTTTTTTTACAGTTGAGCATCAGATAGGTTAAGGAACTTCCCTATATTTGCAGAGTTTACAAGTGATGGAGCTGTAACTCAGTCTAGGCCCTTTGACTCTAATCTTGTGCTTTTTTAAACTTGTTGCTTAGATCATGTAAAATAAAAGAAAATAAATATATTTATTTATTGTCTTCACCTTCAGTTCCTAGCACAGAGCTCCTACATCTCTTATAGTTTCCTAAGTGATAAGAGCATTATAAGTATCTTTTGACCTAGTGTTTGTTCTTTGACCCCAGAGTTCCTTGGTGATAGCCTCGTCTTTTGTTCTAATGAGGCAAGTTTTGATGGCCTCTAGGGATGATCACCAAAAAGATGAAGCTGTAATTAGAAAGCCTGGGATTTCAGCCCCACCCTCATTCTTCAAAGAGGGGAGAAAATCTAGAAACGAAGTCAGTGACTGCTCATGCCTACATGATGAAGACTCCATGATGAAGCGTCCATAAAGCTCCCCAATGTGTGGGGTGTGACAAGCTTCCAGGCTGGTGAACACACCCACTGATGGAGAGGATGGCACACTCCAATTCCAGAGGATAGAGCTCCTGTGCCTGGGAATTTCCCAGACCTGGCCCTCCGTATTTCTTCATCTGGTGGCTCACCTGTATCCATTATCAAGTTCTTCATTTTATAGTGAGCTGGTAAGTATAAAGCTTCCCTGAATTCTGTGACATCTTCTAGCAAAAAAGCCAAATTTAAGAGTGAGAGGCCAGTGGGAACTTCTGACTTGCAGCCAAGTCAGACTGACATTGAGTAACCTGCAGGCCTACTCCTTGCAAGCTGGCACTGGAAACAGGGGGCAGTCTCATGGGACTGAGCTCTTAACCTGTGGAATCTGGTGCTCTCTCCAGGCGGACAGTGTCAGAACTGAGCTAGTTTATAGGACACCCAGCTGGGGTGACAGAGAATTGCTTAGAGCGGAGCCCTGCCCTGCCCCCACACCTGGTGTCAGAGGGGCTGTGAATGTGATAGTGAAACTATGTAACTCAGATTGAGACTCAAACCCAACTGAAACCTAGATTGAGACTTGAACCCGTGGTCATTTGAAATCGCAGAACTGGGCTCAGGGGCTTCCCAGGTTGTGCTAGGGGTAAAGAACCCTCCTGCTAATGCAGAAAATGCAAAAGAGACAGGTTCAGTCCCCGGGTCAGAAAGACTCCCTGGAGTAGGAAATGACAACCCACTCTAGTATTCATGCCTGGAAAGTTCCATGGACAGCAGAGCCTGGTGGGCTACAGTCCATGGGGTCACAAAGAGTCAGACATGACTGAGCAACTGAACACACGCACACACACACACACATACCTGGTCTCAAGACTTAATGAAGCTCAGGTTCTTGATGTCTCATCGCAAAAGGAATTCAGAAAGAGACAAAGTGATAGCTAAGAAGTGGATTTATTTGGAGAAAAATCACAGCCTAAAGACAGAGTGTAAGCCATCTCAGAAGGCAAGAGCAGCACCAGGGTGTGGGGTTGTCAGTTTCTATGGAGGTGGGTAACTTCACAGGCTAAAGAGCAGGAGCTATTTTGGGGGAGGGGAGATGTTCAAGAACTGGGCCACCTGTCACTTTGGGGGCTTTATGGTCGGCCTTGGAATTGTCATGGCACTTGTGAGCATGTCATTTAGCTGCAGATGTGCTATGATGAGCGTGTACTGAGGCTCAAGGTCTAGAGGAAGTTAACTCGTCCACCATCTCGGATCTATTTGGTTCTAATCTGTTTGCCACACCCTCGGGCTACGTCATTCTTTTAAAAGTTGTGCCCTGACCCATCTCTCCTATTTCCACAGCAACATTGCCTGGGAAATCCCATGGACAGAGGAGCCTGGTGGGCTATAATCCAAGGGGTCACAAAAGAGTTGGACACAACTTAGCTCCTACAACAAAACAACAATAAGAATAAAGCAGAAACAGGGGAAAGGCAGTTTTCCTAGAAAGACTGCATAAGAGAACCATGCTCACACATGTCAACTCGAAAATACTGTACAACTTAAAGGTTGCAAGTTACGTTTTGTTCTGGGACCTTCCTGAGGACTCAAGCCCAGGAGGAAGCCTCTCAGATAGCTCTGAGGAGCTGTTCCAATGAAGTAGGGGAGTAGTCAGAATACACGGGAGTTTTTGCTGGGAAAAAAAAAATGTAGTTAAACATCAGAAGACTACTGTGAATCACAAGAAACAGAGTGCCCGAGTTAGTCATCTTAGACGTTTCTATATATGGAAAGATGCAAGCGTGTGGACTCCTTGAACTCTTTCATTTGCTGCACATCTTCATCACCTGGGCTGATACCCTGTGTTTCCCGTCCTGAATCCCCCTCAGCTGCACCACCAAGAGTGGCTGCGGTGGTTGATGCTTCATGGCTGGCAACATCTGTTGCTTGCTGAAATGGTAGGCAACATTTTTTTTTCTTCACTCAAATGTTCAACTCTCTTCAGATCCAAAGTCATTAATTTGGGGAATAAAGCACGCATACCAGAAAGAATATTGATATCTATAGAATTGATCCTGAGCTTAAAACAACCCGTGTCATCCTGCCCTACCACTGGGAGGATAATGTAACTTCCAATTTTTCCTCACCTGCCAAAGAATTCAAATGGTACCTACTTTGCAGGGGTTTTGTGAGGGACTGGCCTCCCTTATCACACTGCTGATATTCTCTGGGATCTTGACTTCCACATGGTGTGGCCATCAAACTGAGAAGTGGAGCAGGACTCCCTATCCCCAACTCTGTCCTTTCTCTAGGCCAAGAGATGCTCTTCCTCCTCTGATGCTCCCTCCAAAGTGTTGCCTCAACCCTCCCCTGCGGGACTAGAGCACTAGATCCTCCAGTGGTGCTATTTTAAGCCACTGAGCTTGTGACAACTTGTTATGCAACAGCAGCTAGCTAACAAGCTTGGGGAAACTGCCCAAAAAGCACTGACTTGCATATTCATTATTATTTTTTTCTGTTATGTCCTATGAATAATTTTTATGATGTATACCCACCTAAAAAATATTTTCTGTATAATAATTGGAGTGACTTCTGGCTTCCTAAAAGATATGTGCCTTATAACATATAAAATCAATCTTTCTCTCTCTCTTTTTTTAAAATCAATCTTTCTAAGGCATCTAGAGGACCATAGTAACACATTTCTGATTGCAATCTTTCTGTGAGATACTAAATTTCCTGCAACTACAGTCAGAGTCCAGTTATTTTTGGAACCCCCAACACACAACATAGTGCTTCCTATATGACATATTCTTACAAATACAGTTTACTAAATCAATGAGAAAAGTCTATGTTTGTTTATTTTATCTATACCAACAAAAACTCAGAGGCTCTATTAACCAACATGATCTTGTCCCTATATTTTACAGTACATAGATAATTACAACATCGCTGAGAGCTCACCATGATTCCTTGAGATTAAACATTTCTGCACTGATATTGACTGGGTCTTTCCCCCAGTTATTTCAAACAATTATACTTTAATGATCACCAGTATAAAATAACTGTTGCCAAGCCTATACTGAATAACCCCTAGCTTTCTTATTGTGTGAATCTTTGTTAAACCACAATCATGGTTTCCTGAATTCACAAGAATCTCCTATCCTATCAGTGTGGCTACTGAATGAGGCAGGAAATCCTGTCTGGAGGCAACAGAAGAACTGAGGGGACAGCCCCTCCACTCACAGCATGCATACTCTCTCAACCTGGCTGGGAAAATGGCCTGGATGCCACCTGTTCTAGAAAATACCTCTCTTGATGTCCATTGCTTCTGCAAACACCAAGCGTAGTCTGTAAGTGAAAAAAAAAAAAAAAGACCTGATTTCTCCTAAGAAATTCATTCACTTCCCCTTTTATGCTTCCTTTCGTATAATATTCCGTAGAGATGAGGAAGCTGTGGTTAAACACTGAATTGACAGGAAGCATAATGAATTCTTACTTATCACACATTGGAAATCCACATGAGCAGCCCTCTTGTGCACAAGTGATGTTGGGGTCACTGGTTTGAGACCAGAGATTTGTAAAACCCATGGAGAGCAGAGATTTGTAAAACCCAAGCAATTGCATTAAAAAAAAGAAGAAGAAGATTTTAAAAAAGTATGTAGATCTGACAAATCTCCAAGAGGAGAAAATGAATGTTAATGCAGGCAAAAACCCATGGACTTAAAGGAAAGAGGAAAGACATCTACCGAACAGGAGGGACAGCAAGAAGACAGCATGAAGTCTCCCTCCACTTTGCCTGTCAAGTTCACTGTCTCCGAGAAGGAGATTGGACCACTGAGAAGGGAGAAGAAACACTCAGGCTTTCCTCAAAGGATGGAAAGCAAACCACTGTGGGCACAGATGCTTGTATATAGTACAGGGATAACACTGAATGTGAAACAAAATACTAATCATGTTTCCATGGATATTGTTGCTTAGAATGAGGCTGTGTTCTCAAGCAATTGCATTAAAAAAAAGAAGATTAAAAAGGGTATGTAGATCTGACAAACCTCCAAGAGGAGGAAATGAATGTTAATGCAGGCAAAAACCACAAAGCCAGGCTAACTCTACCATCTCCCCTTCCTCTAGTCTTCCTGGGGTACCAGTGTCTATCTTCTGTATAATTGTAGCACTTTATACAAGTCTCTTATAGCATAAACTCAAAGTACCATGGAAAATTTACTGATGCATTTCTCCTCTCTCCACCGTAAGTGACTGGAATACTGAAGATACTAATATATCAGATATTCAGTAAATACCTGTTGAATAGATGAACGTGTATGTGAATGGATAATTAAATGCAGTCTATCCCTGTGGATCAAATGTGTTCAAGCATCTATGGGGAAAGTGCAGTTAAAAGTAGTAACACAGGAAAATCTGACAGCACTGCCACACATGACCTGGGCTGCTCCTGTGGATTGCTTCACTCTGACAGCATTGGTTCTTTGTGTACCCCAGAGACATCTACCCTGGTGACATCCAGCCAGAAGGACCTCAGTACCATCCAGACCATCTATGGTGAGCACAAAGAAAAACACCTACAAAGTGATTGCTGTTTATATATGCATTTCAAATAAATAGCTATCCACTGTGTTTTCCTAAGAGCCTTCAGGCAAAGGGTTTTTTATCAACATAATATACCAGTTTAACCTTACTTCAGAACCTTTATTTATTTCTTAGGGATCTTCCCCAAATCCCTTTCAGTCACAAGAACCACTAGTACCACAAGTCTGGGATAGCAAGTTAACACTTGGTGCTGTAGCCAAAATTCTTGGAGAATTCTCCTTCTTTAAAAACAGGCATAGGGTCTTCCCTGGTGGCTCAATGGTAAAGAAGCCACCCCGCAATGCAGGAGACGTGGGTTCGATTCCTGATCCAGGAAGATCCCACACACCGTGGAGCAGCTAAGCCCATGCCCCACACTGTTGAGTCTGTGCTCTAGAGCCCGTGTGCCCCAGGGCCCTGCTTTGCAGCAAGAGAAGCCCCCTTAAAGAGAAGACCAAGCACCACAGTAGGAGAGGACCCCCCACTCACTGCAACCAGAGAAGAGCCCATAGCACAGCCAAAAATAAACAAATAAAATTATTTAAAAAATAAAAACAGGTATAAAGAAGTCAACACTAATACTGACATATTTTTAAGTTGTTCTGACATTTCATTAAATGTTTTTTATGCCACTCTAGTAATACAGTTTTTATATTTAATTTTCAAAATAGTGCATTTACCTTAAATGATCTATTCTTCAAAAAAATTTTTATCACAGATATGCCAGTAAATCCTTAAAAAAATGCATGAAGTAAAAGATACAATAAGAGCTTCACTCAACTACTACCACACATACAAATATTAATATGTAGAGTTAGGCAGACAGGATTTACCTCATTAAAGACCACAGGCTTGTTAGTAGCAGAGCCAGAAATGATTTTCCAATTCCTTTCACTACTTCCCTGTCTAGGATGATAAACATGTTAGTGAGTTAGAGTAAATAGATTGTTCTGAAGAGCTGCTTAAGTCAGATCTCTACACTGTGCTGAGGGCAACGTAACCTGCAGCCCAGACAAGGAGGACATCATTTACGTGTCCCCGTCTGACCTGGAGAGGACGGCCATCCAAGCCTACCATCCTGACAGGGCTCCGCTTCCCCACACAGAAGGGAAGAAGTCACTGCAGGGAGCATCCCCCTGAGTTCACGGGGACACCCCTTTAGGCAGGTAAGGGCAGGCACGCATCAGGCGTCCCTCCAGAGAGGAGCAGAAATGTCAGAACTCCTTCTGAAGTGTGTGGGTTCAAAACTGCTGAGGTTCCCTTCACACATGTGGGTCTGGCCTCCTCTTCCCACCAAACTGATGCCTTGAAGGATAGAGAAGCAAATTATGCTTTCTCATAGTTTTGGTCCTCCAGAAGATGAGAATTGCTAGGAATTTGAAGGGAGTCAAAAAGACTCCCTGATCCTATAAAATGTTTGGTTACTTTTACTATCATGTGTCAGTACCTACACAAGAAAGAAATATAAGACAGTGATGGACATGGCTACAATATATTTTCATTTGTATTGGTAAATATAGATATGCATGGATCAATACTAGAAGATGTTTATTTTTTCTTTCTTCCTTCCCTTTTTTCTCTCCTCCTTCCCTTTTTTCTCCATTTCGCCCAATCTCCACCCCTTTCTTATTTCCTTTCTTCCTCACCTTCTGTTTCAATGGCAAGCTCTTAGGATGTCTGGAAAATCCTCTCTAAAGCAATTCTGTGAAGGCAAAGTTCCATTTGGCAAGAAGAGTTCAGGTAGAGTGGGAGTCTGGCAATACAGGAATCACTCAGAGAATTCCCTGTGACCTTGACATTTATCCTTGAGGGAAGTGAAACCTGGATGTGATCACAGATTTGCACAAAGTTCTCAGCCACTTGGGGGAAGATTGAATTAGTGACTGACACAAGGACTTGGGAGCATGTAGTTGGTCTGGAGGTGATCCCATGAGACTTAACTCCTCCTCATGGTCAAGGAGTAAGGAACTGAGATAAGTGAGCAGAGACCAGAGGGGTGTGCCCGTGAGCAGTTACCACTCTGGCCAACAGGGGCCCAGTCCCACTGTAGACCCTTGAAGTCCTCAGAGAGCACCCTTCAGAACTGTCCCACCAAAGGGCAGGGTGCTGGGGGTACTTCCCACCAACATTTCCTCTCATTTGAGAATGTCCTTAAGGTGTCAAATGAGCATATCTTTCCTTTTCTCCTTGGCTTTTCGCTTCTCTTCTTTTCACAGCTATTTGTAAGGCCTCCTCAGACAGCCATTTTGCTTTTTTGCATTTCTTTTTCTTGGGGAGGGTCTTGATCCCTGTCTCCCATACAGTGTCACTAACCTCCATCCATAGTTCATCAGGCACTCTGTTCATCAGATCTAGTCCCTTAAATCTATTTCTCACTTCCACTTACAAGTATAAGGGATTTTATTTAGGTCATACCTGAATGGTCTAGTGGTTTTCCCTACTTTCTTCAATTTAAGTCTGAATTTGGCAATAAGCAGTTCATGATCTGAGACACAGTCAGCTCCCAGTCTTGTTTTTGCTGACTGTATAGAGCTTCTCCATCTTTGGCTGCAAAGAATATAATCAATCTGATTTTGGTGTTGACCATCTGGTGATGTCCATGTGTAGAGTCTTCTCTTGTGTTGTTGGAAGAGGGTGTTTGCTATGACCAGTGCGTTCTCTTGGCAAAACTCTATTAGCCTTTGCCCTGCTTCATTCTGTACTCCAAGGCCAAATTTGCCTGTTAGTCCCAGTGTTTCTTGACTTCCCACTTCTGCATTCCATTCCCCTATAATGAAAAGGACATCTTTTTTGGGTGTGAGTTCTAGAAGGTCTTGTAGGTCTTCATAGAACTGTTCAACTTCAGCTTCTTCAGCATTGCTGGTTGGGGCATAGGCTTGGATTACCCTCATATTGAATGGTTTGCCTTGGAAAACAGAGATCATTCTGTCGTTTTTGAGATTGCATCCAAGTACTGCATTTCGGACTCTTTTGTTGACCATGATGGCTACTCCATTTCTTCTAGGGGATTCCTGCCCACAGTAGTAGATATAATGGTCATCTGAGTTAAATTCACTCATTCCAGTCCATCTTAGTTCGCTGTTTTCTAGAATGTCGATGTTCACTCTTGCCATCTCCTGTTTGACCACTTCCAATTTGCCTTGATTCATGGACCTAACATTCCAAGTTCCTATGTAATATGGCTCTTTACAGCATCGGACCTTGCTTCCATCACCAGTCACATCCTGGGTGTTGTTTTTGCTTTGGCACCATCCCTTCATTCTTTCTGGAGTTATTTCTCCACTGATCTCCAGTAACATATTGGTCACCTACCAAACTGGGAAGTTCATCTTTCAGTGTCCTATCATTTTGCCTTTTCATACTGTTCATGGGGTTCTCAAGGCAAGAATAATGAAGTGGTTTGCCATTCCCTTCTCCAGTGGACCACATTCTGGCAGACCTCTTCACCATGACCAGTCCATCTTGGGTGGCCCCATACGTCATGGTTTAGTTTCACTGAGTTAGAAAAGGCTGTGGTCCGTGTGATCAGATTGGCTAGTTGTCTGTGATTGTGGTTTCAGTCTTTCTGCCCTCTGATGCCCTCTCTCAGCACCTACCGTCTTACTTGGGTTTCTCTTACCTTGGACATGGGGTATCTCTTCACAGCTGCTGCAGCAAAGTGCAGCCCCTGCTTCTTATTTTGGACATGAGGTAGCTCCTCTCGGCCCCCGAGAAACCTGTATGCAGGTCAGGAAGCAACAGCTAGAACTGGACATTGAACAACAGACTGGTTCCAAATAGGAAAAGGAGTACGTCAAGGCTGTATATTGTCACCCTGCTTATTTAACTTATATGCAGAGTACATCATGAGAAACGCTGGGCTGGAAGAAGCACAAGCTAGAATCAAGATTGCCAGGAGAAATATCAATAACCTCAGATATGCAGATCATACCACCCTTATGGCAGAAAGTGAAGAAGAGCTAAAGAGCCTCTTGATGAAAGTGAAAGAGGAGAGTGAAAAAGTTGGCTTAAAGCTCAACATTCAGAAAATGAAGATCATGGCACCTGGTCCCATCACTTCATGGCAAATAGATGGGGAAACAGTGGAAACAGTGGCTGACTTCATTTTCTTGGGCTCCAAAATTACTGCAGATGGTGATTGCAGCCATGAAATTAAAAGACACTTACTCCTTGGAAGGAAAGTTATGACCAACCTAGACAGCATATTAAAAAGCAGAGACATTACTTTGCCAACAAAGGTCCATCTAGTCAAAGCTATGGTTTTTCCAGTGGTCCTGTATGTATGTGAGAGTTGGACTGTAAAGAAAGCTGAGCACTGAAGATTGATGCTTTTTTTTTCCCATTTATTTTTATTAGTTGGAGGCTAATTACTTTACAATATTGTAGTGGTTTTTGTCATACATTGACATGAATCAGCCATGGATTTACATGTATTCCCCATCCCGATTCCCCCTCCCACCTCCCTATCCACCTGATTCCTCTGGGTCTTCCCAGTGTACCAGGCCCGAGCACTTGTCTCATGCATCCAACCTGGGCTGGTGATCTGTTTCACCATAGATAATATACATGTTTCGACGCTGTTCTCTCAAAACATCCCACGCTCGCCTTCTCCCACAGAATCCAAAAGTCTGTTCTGTACATCTGTGTCTCTTTTTCTGTTTTGCATATAGGGTTATCATTACCATCTTTCTAAATACCATATATATGTGTTAGTATACTGTAATGGTGTTTATCTTTCTGGCTTACTTCACTGTGTATAATGAACTGTGGTGTTGGAGAAGACTCTTGAGAGTCCCTTGGACTACAAGAAGATCCAACCAGTCCATCCTAAAGGAAATCAGTCCTGAATATTCATTGGAAGGACTGATGCTGAAACTGAAACTCCAATACTCTGGCCAACTGATACGAAGAGCTGACTCATTTGGAAAGACCCTGATGATGGGAAAGACTGAGGGCAGGAGGAGAAGGGCATGACAGAGGATGCGATGGTTGGATGGCAACACTGACTCAATGGACATAAGTTTGGGTGGACTCCGGGAGTTGGTGATGGACAGGGAGGCCTGGCGTGCTGTGGTTCATGGGATCGAAAAGAGTTGGACATGACTGAGTGACTGAACTGGACTGAAGGTGTCACTAGACAGAGCCTTGGGCACTGCACTGGCCCAGCCTGCCCCTGGGCCGGGGAGGGCTTGAGGCTGGGGGTGATGATGGGGACCATCTGTCAGAGCTGCACATCTGGTGGTGGCCCAGGGATTTGGCATCAGGAGGGTCTGCTCCAGAGACTGACAAGGAAAGTTCTTTCCACACATCAGCCTTTGTAAGATCATTTATTATTTCCCAAGGCTGGCTGGCTATGGTGCTTCCATTCGAGGGTCTGCTCCAGAGACTGACAAAGAGGGTGTTTGCCATGCGTCAACCTTTGCAGGATCCTTCTTCATTTCCCAAGCCTGGCTGGCTATGGGGCTTCCATTCCGTTTCTGTAGTTTTGGGGACACGTGTGTCAGCCCACATGGAAGTCTCTGCTGTGTTACTCCAGTTTCCATGACTGTGAAATGAACACAACCAAACTCCCAGCTGAAAGATCATAATAAAGAAGAGTTTAGTCTGAGCAGCTGTGGTCTCTTACTAGCTTTAGACATCTCTAGCCTCCTGGGGTCAACCTACCCTCAACTTCTCATCCCCTTCCATGTAGGACTTTTTGAGATGAGATATAAGGCAGGTAAAGGACTTATGTTGGAAGTGGTTACTTTTGTGAACATTAGGCTTGTGTTCCAAACATAAGAACACCTGTAAGTCAGCCAGATTGAAGGCAGTTAGATAGAATCTGTTATCTTCTTTTAACACACACACAGATGTCTTCCACAAAATAGTTGATCTAAATTTCATTTGTGACTTCTAGACAGTACTATCAAATGGAGTTGAGATTGCTTATAAAGTTGTTAAAAGAGATACGTTTTTTTAAAGGTAAAGCTTCTGACTTTTTTCCTGTCAATATTTCTATGGAGTTAGATTTTTCATTAGTTTTTTAATTGAAAATTAAGGGGGTACAGGATACTTTTTAAGCCGTGGATTTCCCTTGAAAGCTAACAGTTTCACCTACCAAGTCTGTAACTCTGGGATGGTGATTAAAATTTATGGAGACTGTTTCTCAAAAATTTTAGTTGTGTATTAAATGACTGCAATCATAACTTTCCTTACCTACTAATTGTAATACTAAAATGAAGATACTTTGCTCTCAGTGCAAACTAAAAATGTAGTTTAAATACATTTCACATTATTGGGTGCATTCAATTATATATAGTATATATATATAAGTTAACTTGGTCTGGGTCGGTATATACAAATATATTGATATAAATATTGATTATGTTAATAACATATAAAATGAAAGCTTAGCTGGGTCAGTATCTATATATCTATATGTATAGCTAGATAAAGATCTCTATATCAGTATATGGACATAGATACAGACATAGATGTAGATACTGACTCAGATAAAATTTATACATGTATTTATAATTTATTATAAGTATTCTATTTCTTGCAAATATGACCTGAGTCAATATATATCTTTATATATAAGTATGGAGGCTTGAGTAAACATATGTATTTAGATATTTTTATCTATTTGTGTAAAAAAACAAACAGTAAAAATATAGAGAGAATGAGAGAGGAAAAGAGAGTGAGAGAGAGTGAAACCAATTCAGGACACATTTACAAGAAATATTAATAAAACACATACCTAGATGAACACTCGGCCTAGGTCAGTGGGTCAGTATATACAGATATATGTGTGAATATCTCTAATTCTATATTTATCTATGTCAAGTTTCCATAGCTATAGGAATATCTATATACTACTATATCTATTAATATACCAACTCAGGCCGCACAGGAAGTGGTGTATATACATACACATATATAAGTGGAAATTTGGTCTGGTTCAGTATACATATCTATATCTACAAATCTGTATGCAAATTTCTCTATATAGATATAGATGTCACATTTATAAGAAATGGAACACAAATACTTGTTCTTTGGTGCTCTGAGCAAGTCCATAAATATGCATCACCATCTTAAGGGAGGCGTAGAGTGACTCCCCCACCCACTGCCCACATGATAGATGAACTACCATGAAATGATGGACTAAATGCTTAGATTTTGCCATATCCAGTCATTCTAATGACCACCTCTGACTTTGTGCTCATTATGATAATGTTAAGCTCTTTAAAAGCGTTCGGGAGTTTGGCTTTTACATGTACAAAATATAAAGACACTTTAACATGAATGATTTAAATAGTAAAGAGTCTTGGAAAATATTGGCTTAAATTATATATCTTGAAAATCAGGATTTTTATAGATGAAGTTTTTGTAAGGTGGTAATATGTATTTGTGCAGGGATAATCTGTCTCCATGAATTAAGATAAATTACTATTCTGGGGTAACTAAATGAACAAATACTGAGTGTTTCACCAAGACCCAGCTGCATCAAGAGCTGAGCTGCCTTCCAATCAGATGTAGAAGTGTGTGTACATTACCTGCCCACATCTGCAAGACCACGTCTGCGACCCACACTCCCCGTGCAGCTGAAGAAGTAAACCGGTCACACTAGCGATAAATGCTCCACTCACGTGCACCTCACTTTGCATAAAGCCCTCCATCGATTTCTTAGGAAGTGAACATCTGGGGGAAACCCTGGCTACTGTCTTCTAGCATGCATGCTCCGTTGTGTCCGACTCTTTTCGACCCCATGGACTACAGCCCACCAGGATCCACTGTCATGTAATTTTCCAGGCAAGAATACTGGAGTGGGTTGTTATTTCCTACCCAAGGGGATCTTCCCAATCCGAGGGATGGAACCCACATCTCTTGCATTTGCAGGCGGATTCTTTACGACTGAGCCTAATCTGTCTTCCAGAATCCCAGGCAAGTTGCTTTCATAGCCAATTTTTAAACTGACAAGAAGTAAATTCTGACTCTTTAAGGGAGATCAGATGCTGCCCAAGTTACCCCAAGGACATCCACAGTTCCTTTGGCTTCCCTGGAAGGGTGAGGTAAATCAATGCTGCGTCCAAGAGCAGGAAATTGGAAAGATATACTTCTTTGTTGACAGTGAGTATTGGAGGTAAAGACAGACCCTTGGAGATCTTAGCACATCAGATCCCTCCTTAGTGGAGGGAAAGTTGCCTTTTAAAATTACTCTCAAATTGGGATAAAGCTGTATCCTCTTCTGTGAATGGATGCAGCCAAGCTGAGTGTCATTTTATCCCCTGGCTGTTGTCATCATGCCACACCTGTCCTTGGAAGGCAAGGGACTTTCAGGATTGAGTTCCAGAGAATTTTTAAAGGGTTGGAGCATGAGATAAAATTTGAATCAGATTTTTTTAAGAACCAATGCCTCTTTAGGTATGGTCTAGGCTGTCTCAGTCTCCTATAATCCTGTTAAACCAGGACACTTTCCAGTTAAAATTCCCTATTATTTTATACCAATGATGAACCCACCCACAGTTGCTTTAACCAGCCATTGGATTTCAGTACAGTGGACATAAAGTTAGCACCTACCTCTCAGATTTGTTGTGACGATGAAATGAATTAAGTGTTCAAAGCACTTAGAACAGGGATTGGCACCTGGAAAGTTCTTTGTGAAGGCTAAGTGTTATTTGTTATTATATTAATCACACACTCTGATATTTTTAATCTATTTTTTACAAGTTCATGTATGCAGATTATCCCAAAGAGATAACTCAAGATAATTCATATCTCTGGGATTGGCAAAAAAGTTCATACTGTTTTCTCCATTTTTAACTGTAGAAATAACATATGTGCTATTACTTAGATATGAAAGTAAATTACATTCATGAAAACTTGTATTTTTTTAAGAGTTTATGTGGAAAATTATTATTCATCTAATATGATCATTATCTTTCATTTTATTTCCAAGATTTTTCTACTTCCTTCATGGAAAAGAGAAGTACGAACCTGATCCTAAAACTAAGCAAGTTTTGGTCTTCCTGAATACTAACAGCTGGTTCAACTGCAGAAATAACTGATTGATATCTCAGTTGATTGATTGATTCTCACAAAGGAGATGGAAAAACTATTTCTACATCACCCAAGGAAGGTGTGTTTTCTGAGAAATGAGATATTTCAGTATTTTATTTGAATCTCTAGGTAATAACGAGGCACAGACATATAAACACAACCTTGTTTAACCTCAGTCTAGACATATTCCATGTTGTCTAGATTGTACTGGTTTGTGAACTTATACAACTTGGTTTTAATTGAGTGCTGAGCATGTCAAGGTCATAGTTCATCTTTAGGTTTTCATAGAGAAAAACTCTTTACCAATATTCTATGATAGTTCAGTAATTACATTTCTCATAGTAACTTCATTCTCAAATATTATATCTCTGTGGTCGCTTCAGTCATGTCCAGCTCCTTGCAACCCATTGACTGTAGCCCTCTTCCATGGGATTCTCCAGGCAAGAATACTGAAGTGGGTTACCGTACCCTCCTCCAAGGGATCTTTCTGACACAGGATTGAACCCATATCTCCTGCGTCTCTTATGTTACAGGAGGATTCTTTACTGCTAAGCTACCAGGAAGCCTAAGAACCAAGTAGGTGCTCAATAAAACATTTTACTAAATGTATGCAAAATTGATGTTGGATGCCAGCAAAACTGGGAAGTCAATAACAAAGTGTGTAGTCAGTTTGACCAACTATGAAAGGACTCCTTTCTCTGCCCTTCCTGCCGAGATACTAGAAAATTACAGACACAGCAGCAACCCCAGAAATGCTTAGAAGCTGAGAGAAAATTTCTGAGTGGTCCCTCATGGGAAGTTCCACTGATGAGAATGAGAAACGAGGGCCGCTGGGGGCAGCCTTCATCACCAAGTACCACGTTCCGAGCTGCTTCAATTCCATCCCAGTCCCTAAACCGGCAAAGAGAATGAGCCAGGACCCATTTCTAACTCATTTGAAGAGGCCAGGGAAACTACAGTTCATGGAAACATGAAACCACAGGAGAAATATGTACTTGGAATGCATATGTATGACAAAGGACTTTCATCTAGAATATGTAAAAGGGCCCTACCAACTGTTAATAAAATGACAAATAATCCACTTAAAAACATACAGAGGTCTTAAATTAGATTTTTTTTGGCAAAAAAACACATATAAATGATCAATAAACACATGAAAAATGTACTTATCATCAGTTATCAAGAAAAAAATTCTCATAAGGTGCTATATAAGTGAAAGTAGTTCAGTCATGCCTGACTCTCTGTGACCCCATGGACTGTAGCCCGCCAGGCTCCTCTGTCCATGGGATTTTTCAGGGCAGAATATTGGAGTGGAAAGCCATTCCCTTCTCCAGAGGATATTCCTAACTCAGGTCTGCCACATTGCAGACAGATTCTTTACTGTCTGAGACACCAGGAAAGCCCAAGAACACTGGAGCAGGTAGCCAACTGTACCCTGCTCTCTAGCCTGTAGCTCCTCGGTCCATGGGATTCTCCAAAGCAAGAACACTGGAGAGGGTAGCCAACTGTACCCTGCTCTCTAGCCTGTAGCTCCTCGGTCCATGGGATTCTCCAAGGCAAGAACACTGGAGTGGGTTGCCATGGCCTCCTCCAGGATAAGGTCACTAAAAGAACTAATATTAGTAAGACTGACACCAAATGTTGATGAAAAGCCAAAATATCTACAACTCTCATACAACATAGAAATGGCTCACAAAGTTAATTTACTGAACCTATGATCTTTTGCACATATTTTCCCAAGCTCAATGAGCACATAATATGCAAAAAGCTCTTTCGAGAAGGTCCATGGCATTTTTATTCATGATAGCCCAAGTCTGAGTCATACAATAGAATATTATATAAAAAGGACAGTGAATGACCCACTGTTACTACTGGCACACCTCGTTTTACTTCACTTTGCAGATCCTGTGGTTATTTATTTATTTATTTTTACAAATAGAAGATTTGTTACAATCCTGAATCAAACAAGTCTATTTTCCAACAGAATTTGCTTACTTTGTGCTGCTATGTAACATTTTGGTAACTCTCAAAATATTTCAGACTTTCAAGGTATTATTATATGTGTTATGGTGATCTGTGATCTTTGATGTTACTATTGTAATTGTTTGGGGGCACCATGAACCATACCTATATAAGATGGCAAACTTCATTGATAAATGTTGTGCGTGTTCTGACTGCTCCAATAACCAGCTGTTCCCCACCTCCCCCTCTACTCAGGCCTGTCTATTTCCTGAGAACAACAATATTGAAACTAGGCTAGTTAATAATCCTACAATGGCCTCTAAGTGTTCAACTTGCATGGCCCTCACTTCAAATAAAAAGCTAGAAATGATTCAGCTTAATGCGGAAAGCACAACAAAAGCTGACTTAGATCAAAAGGTAGGCTTTTTGTACCAAACAGCCAAGCTGTGAATGCAAAAGACAAGCTCTTGAAGGAAAATAAAAGTGCTACTCCATGAACACACAAATGATAAGAAAGCAAAGCAGCTTTATTCTACTATCACCATATAGCACGTGGGGAAAATTCGGTCACTTTCCTGTTAATTCTGGGGGTAACAGAAGGATGCCTACTGTCACTGATATTTATTCGACATAGTCCTAGAACTCTGTCCAAAAATTAAGACAAGAAAAACAGTGATGGATATAAAGATTAAAAGGGAAGAGTCCAAATTACCATTATTTTCAGATAATTAGATCATTTGCATAGAAAAACCCAAAAGAACCAAAACTCTTTAGACAGAAATTTCAACATTTTCAAACATAACAGAAACATATCAAAATTATTTATATTCCTATATACTCACCAAAAAAAGTAGGTAAAATATAGAAAGTAAAATACTAATGGTTACAGTAAAATCTACAATCTATATAAATAATCTAGAAAAAACAGACCTTAACCTTTTGAATAAAATTTTAAGAGTTGTTAGAGATACACTAGAAGCCCAAACACCATATTCATGAATGAATGACTTGATACTCTAAAGATAATCCATTCCCAAAATTAACCTATAAATGTAATGAAACTTCAGTTAAATTCAAAGAGTATTATTTGGAAAACAAAAACTGATTTTGAAGCTTTTGTGAAGGAATAAATACAAAGAGCCATGAATTTTAACAGAGCATAGAGTTGTACCAGACATTAAGACAGCTCACAAAACCATTATAAAACTAACATGGGAGCAGAGATAGGAGCTTATGGAGCCAAATATGAGTCAAGAAACATCCTTGATATGATAGAGGAGGCATCACAATTTAGAAGGAAAACAAAGAGTAGTAAATAATGGTTGGAGAAAACTGGTATACTATATGGAGAAGATAAAGGTGGATTCTCTCTCCCATTCAGTGTTCATGATTAATGCTCTTTACCACGTATTGGCTTGGCCAAAAAGTTCCTTCTGGTTTTTGTAAGATTTACAAAACCCCAAAACACCTTTTGGGCAACGAATATTTCCAGCTCTCCACCTCCTGACCGCAAGGAAGGATAATATTGATACTTCCTAGTCTACTTGCCAGAGAAGGCAATGGCACCCCACTCCAGTACTCTGGCCTGGAAAATCCCATGGACGGAGGAGCCTGGTAGGCTGCAGTCCATGGGGTCGCGAAGAGTCAGACACGACTGAGCAACTTCACTTTCACTTTTCCCTTTCATGCATTGGAGAAGGAAGTGGCAACCCACTCCAGTGTTCTTGCCTGGAGAATCCCAGGGACGGGGGAGCCTGGTGGGCTGCCGTCTATGGGGTCACACAGTCGGACACGACTGGAGCGACTCAGCAGCAGCAGCAGCAGTCTACTTGCAGTAGGTGGAGCCACATCACTAGCTCAGACAATGAACTGTGAGTGGTGGTGACATGTGGCTCTTCTGGGCTGGAACATTTAATTGCCTGCACAAAACCCTTCAGGTCTCTTTTTCCATCCAACATAGGAAATGATGGAACTCAAAACTATGGCTCCTCTGAAAATCTGGGAAACGGGATTACTGCCACAAGCAGAGTCCCTCTGTCCAACCATGATGGTTGCATAGCATGAGCAAGAAGTAAACCTTTGTTGCTTTAAGAGACATTAAAGGATTCCGGGCTTACAATCACAGAATAATTTAACCTATCCTCTTTGGTATAATCCATGTATAAAATCAAACTTTGAATGGATTTAGGAATCTCAGTTTTCTTTCAGGTTCTTCTGAACCTCGTTCCTGCTGATAGTAAGTAGTCATCAAGTATTCAACTGTTACTTAGCAGACTTAAAGTTTTTCCTTTTACTAGCAAATTGTGCAAACTGTCCAAAGCAAATTGTGACATGTGTGACAACCAGTGTGTCCATAGATGACCCTGTCCGTGGCCTTCTAAAGTTGCTCCCCACAACATCACATTAAGATGTTCCTCTGTTAATGGAGGACAACACTCTGTGCTCAGGGAGTCTGTGGAGTTTCCCATTCTCTATGCTCACCTTCAGAAATTACACTTTACTGAGCCTTGGTGAGTCTCCAATGCTCAGTCTGCCAATCAACCCGCCTTGTCCAAACCTTCACTAAAGGAGATAATGGCCACCTGTGTTCACATTTGTTTCAGACTATTGACCTGATAGCTTAGTCGGTAAAGAATCCACCCGCGGCGTAGGAGACCCCTGGTTCAATCCCTGGGTCAGAAGATCCCCTGGAGAAGGGGTCAGCCACACACTCCAGTATTCTTGGGCTTCCCTTGTGGCTTGGCTGGTAAAGAATCCACCTGCAATGTGGGGACCTGGGTTCGATCCCTGGATTGGGAAGATCCCCTGGAGAAGAGAAAGGCTACCCACTCCAGTATTCTGGCCTGGAGAATTGCATGGACAGTTTAGTCCATGGGATCACAAAGAGTTGGACACGACTGAGCGGCTTTCACTTTCACTTTCACTTTTCACTGGCCTGATCAAGCAGCTCAGTGCCCAGATGGACTCTGCGTGCCCTCTAGTGGTTTCATACACACATGACCACCGCTGGCTTGGCTAAGAGGGACAGGTCTGTCTTCCATGACTTTATTAGGCCTTGTTTGCTACTCTACACGGGCTTCTTGATGGCTCAGGCTGTAAAGAATCCACCTGCAACGAGAGACAGCCAGGTTCAATCCCTGGGTTTGGTAAGATCGCCTGGGTAAGAGAGCGGCTACCTACTCCAGTGCTCTTGCCTGGAGAAGGCCATGGACAGAGGAACCTGATGGGCCACAGTCCCATGGGTTCCCAAAGAGGCAGACAGGACTGAGCGACTCACGCACACACACTACACCATATAGCCTTGAAGCATTCTATACTTCAAGCATTCGGGACACACTATAGTCCTGGAAACTTCTTCTGTATCTAGTAATGACAATTCATCTTTAGCATTAAGACATAGAAAAATATCCGGATGGAGACATATCAAAATGTTAACAGCGGTCACCTCCTGAGGAGGGAAGTTGAACGAGTGAGGGGCTTGGGGAATTCACATTTGCATTTCATACTTCTGAGTGTGTTTTATGTTGTTTGTTTGCTTGTTTAAACAAGTGAGCACATATTCCTGTATTACTTTTAAGTAAATGACTTTTAAAATAAGTCTTTGAAATAGCCCTTTATGGTTTATAGTCTGCTGTTGGTCTGTTACCTCCTTAGAACCATGGCTATCTTGCGAAGTGCTTTCCTATTTAGTTGTCAGAGAATTCTTATTGTGCGCCATGTGCAGGCACTTGCCACACAGATCTATGTTTAATCTTCACAGTGTTCCTACCAAGTAGGTGTTATTGCCACCATTTTACATAGGAGGAAATCAAGGCTTAGGGATGTGAAATGAGTTGTTCAAGGTTCACAGGTGTAAGTGTCCAGAGACATGAAATAGAAGCACAGAGATGAAGGAACCTGTCAAGTTCAAGCAAATGGAAGCAAGGGATCAGACCCGAGTCTCCAGACTTCCCCTCCAAATCACAAGATAAACTGGCTGCCTGTGGGGCCCTGGGGCTTTACTTAAGCTTCCTCTGAAGTTCTGTCCTCCTGTGCTAGCAACCACACTGGCATAATTTAGAGGAAAGAAGGATCAAGATATTCCTATGGGGACCTTAGTGTACATTTAAATTAAAGAAGCTAAGGTGAAAGGTAGCCTTAGGCTATGACTTTATTGAGCTTTACTGGAAACAGTTTGAAACCAAACTGTTATGAAACCAAAACAGAATTTCCAAATCCGCTTACATTACAAGCCTGCTAGCTATGTGACCTTGGGTAATTCACTTAACCTCTCTGATCTTCAATTTCTATATTGCTTAAAAAACCCATATAAATAGATTTACATGAAAGTGATCTTGCAAAAGGAACTGCTATAGCCCCTGATTTAGAATGGGTGTTATAGTAAGTACTCACATGATATATTCTTGGCCCTGGAAGTCAAAATGGGGACCAAGGTGGGTGCAGATCATCCTGGGGTCATAAGGCACAATCTCCTAAAGGACTTTAAAACCACACGCAGACCCACAGGTTCTCAGCTACTGTCCTCTGTGCAATCACCCTCCCCACACTAACCGGCCACTCCCGTCTCTTCCCGCTGAGATTTGCTGCCTGTGATGAGCATGGTGACAGCCCCAGAAACGTCCACACCTGAATCCCTGGACACCTGTGAATATGCGCATCTACACGGCAAACGAGGTTTTACACGTGTGACGAAGGTTAAAGGCTTCGAGCTGGGGAGAGTATCAAGGGTTATCCGTGTGGGCCCAGTCTGATTACAGTAAGTCCCCTACATACATATGTTCAAGCTGCGAACTCTCAAGAAAACAAACAGAGGTTCATGTATTCAGTCATGTAAGTTAGTTCACGCATCTGGTGCACATTTCCACACGCAGGCATCCTCTACATGTGGCTGTGCTTTTGTGCACTTTACTGCACAGTAGTGAAGAGAATACAGATTATGACGCCTTTATTTCAAGCCCAGGATGTCTGGAGGCGAGCCTAACTGCAGCAGTGGTGCCGCTGGTACTACTGTCCTTCTCAAGGTACTGTAAGAGTCAAAAAACGCTTGTGTTTGTTGTTTTTTATGTACCATTTGGGTGGAAAGTGTTACAAGCCTAGTACAGTACTATATAGCTGGTTGTGTGAGTTGGGGACCTCGGCTAACTCTTGTGGACTTATGAACAAAATGGACTTGGGAATGCACTCTGGGAACAGAGCGCGTCTATACGCAGGGGACTTGCTGCTGCAGCGAACTTCTCCCAGCTGCCGTCAGGGAAAGAGGTTGAGGACAGAAGGGTTAGAGAGGGCGTGAAGGGTTTGAAGACCGAGGAAGGGGCCACAGCTGACGCGTCCAGGCCGCCTGGGGAAGCTGATGCCCCGGGGAGCCCCCGGCAGGAGACAGAGCCGCGCTGACAGCTGGATTTTGGCCCGGGAGACCCGTGTCAGACTCCAGACAGCCAGACTCCAGGCACAACCGTCAGAGAACGCACTCTCCTCTTAACGCTGTGGGCTGGTGGTGGTCGGTTCCAGTGACTGCAGGAAGCTCACACGTGGCCGGAGGCGGGGAGTGGGTCCCCAGCGGGCGCGCGCGCGTCCTTCTGAGGCGTTAAATGGGGAGACCCCCGGGCCAAGGCGGGGGGATCAGGACCGAGTGGGGCCCTGAAGAGAGAGAGGTTCATTCTCTCTTCAGGGGCGGCCTCGCCTCCAAGGGCCCGGAGTCTGCGTGGGGAAGAGATGGGGGAGGCAGCTGGTTTGCCCTGTCTCTTTCCATCAGGAAGCGTCTGCAGACAGAGGGGAAGGTGTCAAGGCAGGGACAGGAAGAGGGGGGAGAAGGTGGAAAGAGAACAGGCTCCGGGCTGGAAACAAGAGAGATCCGTGGACATGAGGAAGGGCCCTTATCAGGAGTCTGGGATGAGTGAGATCAGCTTGCTTTGGGGTTTTTTTGCACAGAAATTGAAGTAACTTCCCTGTGGTAAGAAGTCATGTCTCTTGATGTAGCAAGATGGGATGTGAGGCCAGACCTCCGAGAGTGGAGAAGATGTGGAAATCGCATAGCTCAGGAGAAACACAAACCCAGACACCCGATCACAGAGCCGAACCCCTTGAGAAGGGAAGAGAATTTGGGCAAATGCAGTCAGCAGGGACTCCTCTGGTGGCAGAGCAGTGAAGACTGTGCTCCCAGGGCAGGCGGTTACAGTCGATCCCTGGTCGGGGAGCTGAGACCCCACATGCCACACGGTGTGGCCGAAAACCAGAACCTTCAGTCAGCAGTTTCCTCCCTCCAGAAAGAGCCGCTTGGAACGCAAATGCCTGTCTCCTGTCAAGGCCTGTCCTCAGGAGTGAAAGTCGCTCAGTCGTGTCCCACTCTTTGCGACCCCATGGACTATACAGTCCCTGGAATTCTCCAGGCCAGAATACTGGAGTGGGTAGCCTTTCCCTTCTCCAGGGGATCTTCCCAACCCAGGGACTGAACCCAGGTCTCCCACATCGCAGGAGGATTCTTTAACCAGCTGAGCCACAAGGGAAGTCCAACATGGGTTTCTGTCAAATGGTTTTTTGCAGTATCATGGGATCATTTTTTTCTCCATCTTGTCTTATCCTCAACACGCTCAAGTTGGGAGGTGATGTGAAGTGGTGGCAGAGTCAGCGAGGTAAATGGGAATGTTTGCAATTAAAGCACAAGACAGAGACTGGATCCTAGTTGCCCACTGTAACCGCCCTCTCGTGAGCCTGGGCCCGTCTCTACTCTCAGCTGGGCTTTAGTCGCCTCAGCTGCCTGCTGCGCTCACCGCCCCAGCTTCTGTTTAGTCACCCTCACCTCCTGCAGGCTCAAGCTCTAACCTGGCTGTCACCTGCCATCCCCAAAACAACGGCTCTTCCTTCATGCAGACACCGGTATTCTCCCCTGCGGATCCCCCAGGGCACGTCTGCCATGTGAATGGTCTTCCTGGAGATGAGAGCTGTGATGGCCCAGCGGGTAGGAGGGCCTGTGGCCACAGCTGTCCTCCCGCCCTTTCCACGCGCTCCTCCCCACCCCGGCTGTCCTGGGCACTGTGACCCGCTCAGCCCAGATCATCTCTAGGCCCTGACACCAACAGAGGCTGCTTGTGGCTGACCTTTTCGATATTCGGCTCCTGTCCTTCCCCCATCCAGTTCCAGCCTACCTTCTCAACCTGCTTCTCCTTATAAATTCTATCCTTCCAACCCCACAACCTTGTTAGTCCCCAGCTGTAATCCAAGGTTTCTGTGATGTGGTTTATAAGAAATACCTTTTAATATTTGACCATTTGGAGCTGGAGAAGGCAATGGCAGCCCACTCCAGTACTCTTGCCTGGAAAATCCCATGGATGGAGGAGCCTGGTAGGCTGCAGTCCATGGGTTCGCTAAGAGTCGGACGTGACTGAACAACTTCACTTTTACTTTTCACTTTCATGCATTAGAGAAGGAAATGGCAACCCACTCCAGTATTCTTGCCTGGAGAATCCCAGGGATGGGGGAGCCTGGTGGGCTGCCGTCTATGAGGTTGCACAGAGTCGACACAACTGAAGTGACTTAGCAGCAGCAGCAACATTTGGAGCCACAGTTTCTGACCCACAGCTCACAAAAACCATGGGATTTCCCAAGTGCTGAGGGTGATAAAGGTTGAGGTGACTTTTGGAAAGCACCTAAGAATAGAGGCTGGTCACTAAAAGACACAACTGCCTGATTAAAGGTTGGAACTTTCCATCCCACTCTCTGGGGAGACAGGGTAGAAGGGTTGGAGACTGAGTCAGTTGCCAATGGCCAATGATTTAATCAATTGCGGTCATGCAATGAAGCATCCATAAAAGCCCCAAAAGATGGGACTCGGAGAGCTTTCAGGATGGTGAGCACGTGGAGATGAGTGCCCCTCCCCGCACACCTTCCTCTCTGGCCTTTCTTCCCTTGGGCTGATTCTGAGTTACACCCTTTTATAATAAACTGGTGATTTACTAAGTAAAATGTTTTTCTGAGTCCTATGAACTGTCCTAGCAAATTAATTAACCTCAAGGAAAACATGGTGTAAACTCAATTTAAAGCCAGTTGGTCAGAAGCAGAGGTGATAACCTGGGCTTGTGACTGGCGTCTGAAGTGGGGGTGTGAAGGGAAGTCTTGTAGAACTGAACCCTGAAACTGTGGAGCCAGATGTTCTTTCTGGGTAGTGTCAGGACTGAGTTGAATTCTCAAAAACCCTGCTGGTGACCAAGAATCGCTTGACGCATTTGTGGGGCCCTCCACCCCCACTTCCGTAGTGGCTCAGAGGTTAAAGCGTCTGCCTGCAATGCGGGAGACCCGGGTTCGATCCCTGGCTCAGGAAGATCCCCTGGAGAAGGAAACAGCAACCCACTCCAGTATTCTTGTCTGGAGAATCCCATGGATGGAGGAGCCTGGTGAGCTACATTAGTCCATGGGGTTGCAAAGAGTCAGACACGACTGAGCGACTTCATTTTCACTTTCCACCCCCACTACACACAGACACACACGCTGAAACTGCATCTCAGAATGCTAAAGACTCTCCGGTCTCTGCCTTTGCTCTTTGTTTCTTCTAATCCCACCCTCGTTCGCCTCAACGTTGAGGCCAAAATGCAGTCCATTGTTTGAAACTTACTGCAAGGCCACTCCCTCTGTGAAGGCTCTGCTGGTCTCTTCAAGTGGGTTTCATTGCTCTTTCTCTTGAGCCCTTAACGTGTGAATGTTCATGTTCTCTATCCTCTTGGACAAAGGGGTTCTTAACTCATTCTCAGAGTCACTTGGGATGCTCTCTAAAATTATATGTGCCTCTGCTCCGCCCCCTAGATTCAGATCCAGGGTCTGGAGCAGAGCCCATTGGTGGTGGTTGTTCAGACACTAAGTCATGTCCGACTCTTTGTGACCCCACGGACTGCAGCATGCCAGGCTTCCCCGTCCTTCACCATCTCCTGGAGCTTGCTCAAACTCATGTCCATAGAGTCAGTGATGCCATCTAACCTCTGTTGTTCCTTTCTCCTCCTGCCCTCAGTCTTTCCTAGGATCTAGGTGTTTTCCAGTGTCACATCTTTGAATCAGGTGGCCAGAGTTTTAGAGCTTCAGCTTCAGCATCAGTCCTTCTGATGAATATTCAGGGTTGATTTCCTTTAGGATTGACTGGTTTGACCTCCTTGCAGTCCAAGGAACTCTCAAGAGTCTTCTCCAGCACCACAGTTTGAAAGCATTGTTTCTTCATCGCTCACCTTTCTTTATGGTCTCACATTAGTACGTGACTACTGGGAAAACCATAGCTTTAACTATATGGACCTTTGTCAGCAGAGTGATGTCTCTGCTTTTTACTACGCTGGGTTTGTTATAGCTTTCCTTACAAGGAACAAATGTCTTTTAATGTTGTGACCAGGAAGGATCAAACCTATGCCCTCTGCAGTGGAAGCATGGAGTCTTAACTGCTGGAACACTAAGTAAGTCCTCCACTTATCTGTGTTTTTAATACAGACTCTGATATAGACCTGAGACTGAGAACTATTGTCTTATTTTGAATTTTTCCTCACTGGGAGAACAAAGGGGAGATTACCAGGAAAGATAAATGGAAAGGAAAGTTTGAATTAGATTTCTGGACCTCAGTTTGGTTACCTTTAAAAGGAGGATAATAACCCCTTCTTCCTTGGTTTATTATGAAGCTTAAGGGAGGCAATATGTAGTAAATATCTAAGACTGAGTCCTACAGGGTGAAGACACTTAATACACACATCCCACTCACTAAATAGTAAAGGCTGCCAGCTTCATGCAGTGTTTAATAAAGCTGGTTTCTGTGATCTTTAACTTAACTGCTTACACTCTATGTGAAGGGTGTGTAAGTTACACCCTGACTGCCCTGAGCTCTGGATGCTGAAGAAAGCTTATGGAAATTACTTCATCACTCAGTGGCTTAATGTTGAAGTACTTCTCTTTCTGGAAACATGGAGATTTTCACCACTGTTGACTCAGTTTACAGAATGAGCACAAGAAGAAGCATTATTTATCCCATTTACAATGCAGAGAAGAGTGCACAAGAGGGTTTACATGCAACTTTCACATGCACTGTCTCATCCAATCTCCCTGAAGCCATGCAAGGGAGATGTTAGTGTCCCAGTTACATAGATGTGGAAGTTGAGGCCCCAAAGAACTTAGACGATTTGCTAAAAGTTACATAAGTAGAAGTGGCAGAACTGCAAATCAAACCCAGTTAGTATTAGTATGATTTCATGTCTGATGCTCTTTACCTTCACCACAAATGATCCCGACAATCATCTGATCATTTGGTCAGAGGGTGGAGACATCCATGCTGATCATCACAGTTCAAAAATGCGTGATGCAGGGAACAAGTTTTTCTGTTCACAAATGATTCAAAGACCCATCCACCTCACTGGGTGAACTGCAGTCAGCATGTACTCTTGCCTCTACCAGCTCACATTTGCGTTGGCAAAGTCCTACTCAGCTTTGAAGACTCAGGCCTCCCTGAGCACCTTCAGGTAGCTTTCCCTGATACCTATGTCACCCAGCTAGCCAGACATATTCTTCTCCTTTTTTCTTTTCTTTAAAGTTCAAGGGCAAGCAAGCTGTATCTATGCAATCAGTTTCTTCTTGGACCTAGAAAGCAGAACAGCTATAAAACATCGACTTGCTGCCTCTGCAGTGGAGTGGCACATTGGATGGTGAGACGAGGTTGCTGCCTCCAGGGGGTGGGAGGATGGAGACAGGATGGCCCTTGCTGCCTTTCACTGTCTCTGTCCAAAACTAAATTCCCACCATCTCCTTTACTTGCTCTAGCAAACCTTCACTTAAAAAAATGTCAGCTTTTTTTTTATAGTAAAAATTGCCTTAAAAGGCAAATGGTTCCCAAGTTCACACTAAAGTGGAAATGACTGATAACTGGTCTTTGCCCAGAAGCAGATTTTCAGAGAAGGGAGGGCCTGAGAGAACTCTGTGTCCTAGGCACCAGCAGAAGGGAGGCATAGACACCATGGAGGTGTGTGTCAGTCAAATGTAGAGAAAGGATTCAGAAAGCAGAAGCCAGAGACCCTGACAACAAGCGTGGCCTTCTCCACCATTGTACTGGGGCTGGACCTGTCATCTGGGATCCAAGTCCAAAATTCTGTTTCTTTTTTTTTTCCTTATATGTATATATTTTTTCTTTTTATTTTTTTTTATTGAAGGATAATTGCTTTACAGAATTTTGTTGTTTTCTGTCAAACCTCAACATGAATCAGCCATAGGTATACAACACAACATTTACAGAAACACTAGAGAACCGAGTTCACTAAATTTTGGGATTCTTGCCTAAATCCCCATTATGTTCAGGAGAAAGTATATTAACAAACCTTGTAAACAAGACAGTGAATTAAAATAACTCAACATAGGGCGTTCTCATTTAGGCAGAAAAGGTTTTTCCACTAAAGACCTAACACATAGAAAGCCACATCATGACTAAGCTGTGTGCCCAGGGAGTGTTAACACGGAGAACAGCTTGAACCACTTGGAAAAAGTTAGAACATGGGGACAAGGATCGTATCCCACATCTCTGCACATCCACATTCTGCTTTCCTCTGAGGACAAGCCCAAATTCTACTTCCCTCAGGAAACCTTCCCTTATTACACCCACCCTGCACTTTCTGCCAGACTCCCACAGTATTTCACTTGAACCACTTTAACTTAGCTCCAGTAACCTAGCACTCAGCACAGCATCTGGCACACAGGAGGTGTCAGGAAATACTTCTTGAATGAATGTAAGAATCTACATCATAAACATTTATCTGCTCTCTAGATAGGTTCAAACCCAAGCCTTGTTTCTTCGGCTTGTTTTAAAAGCTGTTAAAAGACTTCAGGAGGGAACTGAAGCACTTACCAAAGCCTCTCAAATAGAGATATTATTACATATTAACATGTGCTATACATGTTGATATATACATTTATGTGCAAGAACAGCCCGCCATTACAGAATACAGTTGACCCTTGACCAACATAGATTTAAACTGTAGGCCCACTCACACTTGGATTGTTTCCTTCTTTATCTCTCATTTTATTTATTGGAATATAATTGTTTTCCCATGGTGTGTTAGTTTCTGCTGCACAATGAAATGAATCAGCTGTATGTACACACGTATCCACTCCCTCTGGGAGCTCCCTCCCACCCCACACCCCCATCCCCACCCCTCTGGGTCATCAGAGCCCTGAGCTGAGCTCCTGAGCCAGACAGCAGGCGCCCACCAGGCATCTGTTTGATACATGGGAGTGTATGTATGTCGATCCTAGTCTCCCAGTTCATCCCACTGGATTTTCTCAATAATAAATACTACAGTATGACAGGCTTGAGCATTGGTTGAATCTGCCAACACAGAAATGAAGATACAGAGGACCTGAGTATACAGAGGGCTCAGTATAAATTATGTGCAAATTTTCAGTTGCATAGAAGGTCAGCACCCCAACCCGCCCCCTTGGTAAGGGTCAGCTGTATGCATGTATGTGCTTAGTCACTCAGTCATATCTGATTCTTTGCAACCCCATGGACTGTAACCCACCAGGCTCCTCCGTCCATGGGATCCTCCAGGTAAGAATACTGGAGTGGGTTGCCATGTCCTCCTCCAGAGGATCTTCCCAATCAAGGGACTGAACCCAGGCCTCCCGCGTTGCAGGCGGATTCTTTACCATCTGAGCCACCAGGGAAGCCCAAGAATCCTGGAGTGGGTAGCCTGTCCCTTTGCCAGGGGATCTTCCTGACCCAGGAATCAAAACAGGGTCTCCTACATTGCAGGTGGATTCTTTACCAGCTGAGCTACCAGGGAAGCCCCAGCTGTGTGTATAAACATGTGTGAATGAATCTATTCGGGGCCTCTGTGTGGTAGCAGTGGACATGCACATGCAGTCAGAATGAGTGGGACCGAGGGCCATGGTGTGAAAAGCAGGCCCAAGGGCCCCTGCCCAGCACGGCTGCTACACAGCCACTCTGTGTCTTTTTCTTTGGGCGTACACAAGGCATCCTGTGCCCCTTCTTGCTGTCTTCTCCATCCACACAAGCCCAGGTCTCCCAGCTGCTGCAGGCCTGGACCTACAGCTCCATCACGGGCCAGCCAGGTGCTAGAGTGGGAGACTGAAAAATAAGTCCTGATGAATCAGTCGTAGCTACCAGTTCATCCTCTCCCTACGATTGAATCCTGGCTCCTCCACAAGGTTAGCACGTGAGTTATATTAGCCATCTCACGTCTCTGGATTTGATTTTTATCTGCAAAATGCAGATAATAGTAGCATCCACCCTCCAAGGCCTTGTGAGCATGGGCCAAGGTCATATACATATAGCATGTAAGTCTGGAACATAAAAAATATTTAGCAAACGATTGTTATTATCATTACCATCAGTATTGTTTTCTGTGTCTTTCCAAAGAAAATCCAGCTGGTGGACTGGGGTTTTCTATTGCATTGATGTCAAAACCACATCTTCCAGAAACTACTCTAGGACCCCCTGATGCATCCAACTTGGTCACAGCACCCACAAGCACACATGCTTCTGACCTACAACAATGGGGGGTAAGTGCAGAGTTTCTCCAGTTAGACTCCTTAGTGCCAAGACACCTACCACTAATTATACAATGTTTTACTGTTTAAGTTAACACAGCCTCAGTTTCTGACATATCCAGAAATGCTGTTTATTAACTTCAGAATTAGTCTCCTATTCCTTCTCTTTGACAATTTTGCAAAAGTAAATATGTAAAAGCCCCAAAAGCAGAGTAGCAAATTGTACTTTTCTCCATTGAAAGGCTCCCCCATTTGAGGGTTCTCGATCACATTATAACATTGCAGAACTGCCAGAGTGTAATTAGTCTGCATTGCTTCACATTCCTGATGGGGCAATCGTTTAAGAGACGGCTTTATAAGGGACCAAATGAAGTGGTGAGTGACATGTGATGCGGTGATCTTCGGGGTACCCGTCAGAGGAAGGGGCAGAAGGTGGGCCGGGAGAGGCAGTCTTTGAAGACAAGGCCATGTTCAGCCTGAAGATGCTCCCACTTCTGCTCTTCCTCCACGTGCAGCTTTCCAGGGCCTTCCCAGTGTCTTCTGCATCCCCAGAAGAGAAAAATAGAAACATTGTTCAGGTACTCAACTATCATTTAGGTGGGTGGATGACTTGCTGGTGATGAGAATATTGTTTGGGTTATCTTCTCTTTTTAGTTGAAACAGCCTGAAGGAATTACGTGAATAATTTGCTTGAGGCTGAACATCTTGTTTCAATGATTAGGAGAGTTCCAAACGGGGCTCTCTGAAAGCCGGGCATGCAAACACGCTGGACTCTTCAAACACTTGGAAAACATGCCCACCAAACTGCTCCAGCTGGAAAAACCTTTTAGAAGGAATGGTTTTAATTACAAAATGATTTTCTTTCTCACCTACCTAAGATTTCCTTTCTAGAATGTCTGCAATGCAGTTACTACATGACTGGTGCTTTCTATATGGACTTGTCTTTGCAGCCAAATATCTCAGGTGTACGAGAGAGTGTGAGGATGGGAAACTATAAGAAACTAGAAATCAGTTCATCATGCGGTCATATTTCCTAAAATCAGACTATGGGGCTGTTTATAAACTCTTGGAAGCATTGTAAAAAGCAAGACTGATAGCTTTTTTCCCATTGTTTAGCAGTATGAAAGTCAGGCCAAGGTTTTAAAGGAACACAAAGGAATGTTGTCAGAAATTTGTCATGAACAATTTTCTTAGCATTACAGTTTTAGAAAAGCATTTTTTTCTTGTTGATTCTTTTTGTTTGACTTTAAAAAAAGATATTTCTTACCATGATACAGTAACCCATGGGATGATAGCCAGAAGTGATTAAGTACTTATTCCACACAGGGTGCCCCGCTCAGCATTTCTCAAATATTGTCTCGTTTCATCTTACAGCAACCCTGTGAGGACAGAATATTAATTCCACTTTAGAGATAAAAGTGAATCTTAAATCATCTAAGTTATGTGTCCAGGACACAATTAATCCATGGCAAAGCTAAGTTTTGAACCCAAAGCTATCTGATCTCCAAGCCTGTGTGAGCACAAAATTGCTGTGTCCTGCGTCACTTGCAAAGTGCCACTTCAGGATGCTTAAGGTGAAAGAAAGAAGCCTCATAATTGGCTCATTAACAACTTTCAGAACCTTTACTTCTTAATGAGTTTCTGGCCCCTCTTGAAGAGTTACTGTGGTGGATAAGAGGCTAATGAGAGTGATGCTGCTATTACTCCAAAACATGTTTGGTGTTCTCAAAATTCTCAGTTCTCATCTGGGAAGCAACATGGTGAATTGGGACCTGATTATCATCTTGGCAAGTTCCTTATTTTTTTGCTCTTAATGTCAGTGTGAATGATTAACCCTCCTCTACAATAGTGAAAAGAGGATTAAGAAAGAGAATCTGCATGCTGCAACTAATACTTCAAGAAGTCAATAAATGTTTATGCTGTTTTGCTTTGTTTTGCTTTTTAATAAAAATAAGAAGGCAGTCTCCTAACTGTATACCAGCATTTTGCTTGAGATGTCGATCTTACCCCTAATGAAATACCTACTTTTATGAATAATATTAATTGTAGCACTGAAGGGATGAACTATTCTTTCCAGTAGGCACTTTTCTGTCAAAGTCAACCAACAAATTTGTGCTTTTATCTTTGCTGCGATCAGGTTATTAGCCCTGGTTTGACCTCTGCACTAACTTAAAAAGGAATGCAAAACCCCAGAGAACTGAAGGTAATTTCACAGCAAATCCCTTCTATGTCTGTCTTTTTCCAGAATTACCTAGAGAAGTTCTACCAATTGCCAAGGTACACATATAAGTCTGAAAGGAAGAGCAAAACTAATGTGATTGTTGAGACACTTAAAAGAATGCAGCGATTCTTCGGGCTGAATGAGACAGGGAAGCCAAATGAGGAAACCTTGGAGATGATGAGAAAGCCTCGATGTGGAGTGCCCGACTCGGGGGGCTTTATGAGAACCCCAGGAAACCCCAAGTGGGAAAAAACTCAGCTGACCTACAGGTGACATTTCCCGAGTTTCAGAGTTTATTCATGGGGCCAGTGTTCACTGAACTCTTGCTGGGTTAGGCACTGATACAGAACTTGGAATCCACTAGAGACAAACAAATGTCCTTGTTCTTACACAGTTTAGATCCTAGTGAATGAGTGAGAGGATAAAGTGGTGAAGATCCCATGGGTTCTTGTCAATCCAAAGCCTGCCACTTTTGGTCTCCTTTCTCTAACAATCTAAAGAGGTCTGTGGCAAAGTTAGGCTGCCTCTCTAAGAACTCATGTCGGTGGTTCATGGTTTAGTCACTAGGTTGTGTCTGACTCTTTATGACCCCATGGACTGTAGCCCGCCAGGTTCCTCTGTCCACGGGACTTCCCAGGCAAGAATACTGGAGTGGGGTACCATTTCCTTCTCCAGGGGATCTTCCCCATCCAGGGATCAAATATGAGCCTCCAGCATTTACAGGCAGTCTCCTGCATTGCATGCAGGTGAATTCTTTACCACTGAGCCACCAGGGACCCCCCAAAAGACTTAATCATTGCTGGAGAGAATCTAGCCTCACCTTTCATCCATTTTGATGATATTAACTAATAATGATACCCAATATTCATTGAAGACTACTTTATGCCGAGTAGTGAACTAAATGCTTTATATATATTTACTCTCACAAAAACTTTATGAGAGGTGTACTATTTTACCATCTTCCTTGAATAAGGAAGCTGAGTTTAAAGACATGTAGTAACCTGTCCAGAACCCAGGTCTGTCTTCAACCCTAAGTCCTTCACCCCCTCCTTACGCACTGTTCAGCGGTAGCATGTTACACGTGCAACAAACTCCAAGCTAGAGCAATTTAATGTACCGAGGGGCTGCTGTTCTGAACAATAATGAGCCTTCTCATTTTGAAGGATTGTGAACTATACCCCGAACTTGACAAGGATGGATATAGAAGCACTTATTGAGGAAGCCTTTAAAGTCTGGAGTGACGTGTCACCCCTGACCTTCAACAGGACCCTGGACAAAGAAGCGGACATCCAGATTTCTTTTGCCCAAAAAGGTGGGCTCAAGGAAGCCAGACGCGATTGTGCTTTCCTTGGCTAACCTGAAACTTGGCAAATACCTAATACAAATTGTTTTATTTCAGATCATGGGGACAATTCCCCATTTGATGGACCCGATGGAATTCTTGCTCATGCCTTTCAGCCAGGCCCGGGTATTGGAGGAGATGTTCATTTTGATGCAGAAGAAACATGGACCAAAACCCCTGAAAGTAAGTTAACCAAGGGACAACATGTAGCTTCTAACTGAGCTTTTTCACATTAGAATTTGCACTCCTACACACACACACACACACACACACACATACACATTATCCTTATTACCTCAAGATACTAAGTTAATTTAGGTTTAGAAAAAATCTTAAAAGCTAAATCCTGACCTTGTTTCCTAAGGCAGGAATCAGAAAACACAAATCATGGCTAAGTCCTTCCTGTTCCTATTTGTATACATGGAGTTTTATTGGAACAGGGCCACATACTCTTCCTTTTATGTATCATCTATGACCACTTTCATGCCACAATCTCAGAGCTTAGCAGTTGTCACAGAGACCTTATGGCTCACAAAATCTGAAATATTTACTATCTGGACTCTCATAGAAAAAGTCTGCTTACCACTGACTTACTATTTAGGGCAAATCTTTATTTTAATATTGTGAAATTTTATGATGTTTGAAAAGATTTCTACTTTTGGAAATTAAGAAATAATTAGGTTTATTTAGAACACTCTCCTACCTAGGAAAGAGCAGCCATCTACATATTCTTGTTTATCTAGTTATTTCATCTTCATAGAACTATTTTTTCAAAGATATGTTCCCATATAGCAAACTACCCCTTTCAGGAGAAGACTCAGGGTAAGTATAAGATCACCTGAAGGAAAGAACTGGGTATAAGAAGAGGTATATTCGGACCATATGGTACTTTAAAGGGTTATAGGGTAATGAAAGGCCACGGAACACTTTTTTGAAAATAATAAGAAAGGTACATTTATCTTTGCTTGGGACCTGTTCCTGCCACCATTTCCTCAACATCAATGATCTAAGTATTTATTCTACCTAAATCCCTGTGCTTGGAGCTGTGTGTTCACAAAGATAATAAACTCTCCCCACGACTTCAGATTCTTGTTGCCCTCCCCACCAGTTTAGATGGTCATTACCGCTCACCTGATCCAGAGTCCCACCTGGACTGTTCACTTCTAGTCTCTGTCCCTCTAATTCTCCCCAACACTGCAAGAAGTTTTGTTCTTGGAAAGCCCATGTCTACATTTGGAAAGCCCATTATTTACATTTTCTAGGCCAGATATGTCCACTTGACACTGAAAGCTCTTAGGGATCATCCAGCATCATCTTTCAAGGCTTGTCTTCGCATTTCACACAGAGCAGCCACACTGCAATTCACTGTTCCCAGATGACAGCGTCTGCTCTCCAACAATCCTGCCCTGGCTCATGTCGCTTCCTCTTCCCGAAATGCCCTTGCCCACACCCAAAGCCCCACCTTTCAAAGTCTCTCTTTTTCCATACTATGTCAACCGGTATGGAAACACCCCATTTTGTCTTCTTCTGAGAATCCTAGTAGCCTTTGTTTTGTCTTCTCTGACTTTCCTCCTCATTATTCTGTGCATTCAAGTTGTTTGCATGTGTCTCCCTGTCTAGTCTATGCAGATAATAAAAATCCCCCAGAGCTCCTTGCCCAGTACTTCAGGCACTCAAAGATGTTTTTTTTTTAAGCATTCATGAATGCAAGGTGGAAGGATGTGATGATCAAGAGCATGAATCTTGGAGCATGGGTAGAATATTCAAGGCTAATTATCATCAGGAAGTGTTGAACACTGTGGTAAGAGCACAGGTCTTGCTATCATAACCAGGTTCAACCCCAGCTCTACCACTTATTAGTTGCAAGATGAATAACAAGGCTTCAAAATCTCTGGGCTTCAGTTCCTTTCTTGTAGAAGTATTATTAGAAATAATTCATAAGAATGTTGTAAGATTAAATATTATTACAGTGACTACCATGTAAGAAAGTGCTCTGCAGCTATGATTTTTTTTAAAGGAGGCAGTGTTAGAAAATGCACGGCGTGTTTGTGAGACGACATGTAGACCAGTTGGAGGGAAGGGTTCACATCAGAAATCCAGTCCTCAGACATCTGCCGGAGCCAAATTCAGTAGTCTTGGACCTGGCAAAGGAGTTTGGGCTTTATTTGACAGGAAGTGCAAGCCTTGAAAGTTTTTCAGTTCCTAGTTATGAAAGGCACAGTACTCATGGAAGTCAAAAGATAAGAGTAGGAACCAATAAGGGGTGGGGTTTGTCTCTTTCTGGTGGTAAATTCCTGATGCTTCCTGGAGAGCTCAGAATCAAGGAAGAGCCGGCGCTAGGCTCTGGATGATTGGAAGCCAAAAGGAGTCAACCCCGCACAGGAGGCCCGTCTTGTGGGCTGACCGGCTTCTTTTCTATGCGCCTCTTCACTGCGACTCTGCTCGTGGTGTGTGGGTCTGGGAGGCTGGCGACGAGTAGGTGTGGGGACATGGCGGGAGAGGGTCTCAGAGTCTTGAGACCTGTGATGGCCTCATTATCATTTCCCTAAACCTCAGGTCCATGAACTATAGAACTAGAAGAAAGGCAGTCTAAGGCCTGATGAGGCGCTCATTACTCCCAATCGCAACCTATGACTCCTACCTTGCTTCCTTCCAGTCTCTATCTCACCAGATAATGAAGAGGGAAGGGAGAAGTCAGGTAGTTTGGGCCTGGAAGCTGCATTCCTCGAGATCCTATTCCCACCACCCTTCAATCTACTTCAACCCATTCACCGCACACGCTTGCATTTCAGATTACAACTTGTTTCCTGTTGCTGCCCATGAATTTGGCCATTCCTTGGGGCTGGCTCACTCCTCCGATCCTGGGGCCCTGATGTATCCCAACTACGCTTTCAGTGACCCCAGCACCTACACACTGCATCAAGATGACATCAATGGCATCCAGGCCATTTATGGTAAGGTCATCTTAAGTACATGGTGATGCCTGGGCACATCAGAGATGCTCACTGCAGTCTGCTGTGATGATAGAGGTTGGAGGACACCTGGGAACCCATCAGGAGGAAAACACACAGGGAAAATGTGGTCGATGCAGGCCATACATTAATGTGCAGCCCTGAGAAACTCTGAATCAGGTGGGCACAGATGAGTCTTTTGGAGAAGGAAATGCAGCCCACTCCAGTACTCTTGCCTGGAGAGTTCCATGGATGGAGGAGACTGGTAGGCTACAGTCCCTGGGGTCGCACAGAGTCAGACACGACTGAGCAACTTCACTTTGTTTCTTTCTATAGTTCCTTTTGGAGAAGGAAATGGAAACCCACTCCAGGGTTCTTGCCTGGAGAATCTCATGGGCAGAGGGGCCTGGTGGGCTACAGTCTATTGGGTTGCAAAGAGTTGGACATTACTGAGCAACTAACACACACACACAGATGAGTCTTTAAAACATTGTGATTCCTGGATAAGAAACAGAATGATACATATCACACAGTGTACAAATTATACAATGTGTTGAATCCACACAAATTAAGAATGCATATAGACAAAGCAAAGCATTTTCAAGAAACGTGCTAACAAACATATATTTATACATTTATGTTGAACATATCAGGATAGTTGTGTGTGACAGAAAGAAGGAAGTGGGATGGAGTATGGAGAGATAGAAACATTTTTTGAAGCAGAGACATACTTTTCAGGTTTCAGGGAGGGATATAGAGGCCTTTGGCCCTGTCGAAGCGTGGTCTGGACCGTTCCATCTCTCCTTCCTCTTGCCCTGCTGCCCCCTAGTGGCTGTAGGAACAAGAAGCCAAAGAAAGGCTTGCAGCTTTTTCTCTTAAAAAAAAAAAAAAAAAAATTAAAGTGTGGATGGGATAGTAGTGTCGTGGAGTCACATTGGGTAAAACATTCTCCCTTTCTGGTAAGACAGCAGTATCAAAACCAAGCTTGCTAGGGTCTCACAACTATGAATTTTTTTCATGACAGTAGAATTTTTAGGAACAAGGAGACCTAGTCTATGACTACCTCTACTTCCCAATTCCTTTTCCTCTGAAAACACCTCCTTTCCTCGCTTACCCATATTTTAACTGCTTGCAAGTTTAACTGCATTGCAGAACCTTTTGTTCTGCAATGAGAAAATACATTATGGTTTAAATATTTATAAGAAAAATACGTCTAAATTGGACTTATATTTATGCTGTTTGGCAGAAGACTGATAGATAAGAGCTTCCGGAAGGTGGGTTTTTGTAGGAAACGAGAAAGTGGATACCGAGTGACTAAACATGCAGAAAGAGGAGCCAAGACGGGAAAGAAACATGGGATTTTGATTTTAAACTGGCAGAGGGGGAGGGGGAGAATTCACATTTCTTTGCTTCACAACCTGGAACTGTCCCTAAAGTCACCACTACTCTGTTTATTTTTATCTAATCTTCGGGCGCGCTGGGTCTCCGTTGCTGCCCGGGTTTCCTCTAGCTGCGGCGCGAGGCGGCCGCTCTCCGCTGCGGCGCACGGCCTTCTCGCGGCAGTGGCTTCTCCTGCTGCGGCGCACTGTCTCCGGGGTGCTCGGGCTGCAGTGGTCACGGTCCGTGGGCTCACTAGTGGCAGTTCCCGGGCGCTCCAGTGTGAGACGGGCTTAGAGAGACCTCAGCAGAGACCTGCTCCGTGGCATGAGAGACCCTCCCAGACCAGGGATCAGACCCATGTCTCCTGCCTTGGCAGGCGGATTCTTCACCAACTGAGCCATCAGGGAAGCCCTGTGTGATTTTTTTAATTATTAAAAAAAAAAAGACTTTAAAGAGAGCTTAATTTGTGATTACTTTTTAACAGCTTGTAGGATAATCAGCTAGCATTTCTTTTTATAAGAAGACCCTTCAATGACCTGAGACGTATCGAATATACACCCTGGGCTTATGTTTATAGTAAGTCTTTTTTAAATTTCAGGACCCTCAAGCAACCCTGTCCAACCTACTGGACCAACCACCCCCACAGCCTGCGACCCCAGACTGACGTTTGACGCTATCACCACACTCCGTGGAGAAACACTCTTCTTCAAAGACAAGTATGAGAATGAGATATTCCTTCTTTTGACTTCTTTACTGGCTAACTTAAAACTAGATTCTAAGTAAGTCATACAGTACACATTTCTCAGCTTTTCCTTTGAATTCTATGCATGTGAATCTCAGTGGAATTGGTAGTGCTTTCTGGATAACTCAGAACATCCCAGAAAAGAAAAAATAGTTTAAACGTTTGTAAATATTCAGATGTTTCTGAAGATGTAAACAAACATGGGCTCTAACTGTTGGAAATTCTGTGGCTAGGTTTCCCCAAGACCAAAATAGTATTCAGTTCTACCCAGATTCAGTCAGGTGAATGGAAACTGCCCCTTAATAAGATCCGGGAGAAATCATCTGACTGAATTTTTCAGTCTTCCATTGGCTGTTTTGTGATTGTGGACCCACAGGCTGAGTGCTTGTATTCTAAATATCCTCATCATATCGTAGCCCCGGTGATGAAAGGGCCTAACAACAGAAGACTTGTCGGTGTGTGAGAATGGCGGTAGCGTAACATGTGACCGAGGTGGACGGGGTCACCACAAAGACTGGTCACATGCTGGCCGCCGAGCTGCCAGCATCGCCTTCGTGTGCGTCATATCCTGTCAGCAGGCGAACAGGGCCACTCCCAGCCCCCGACCCGCAGAAGCCGCCTACGTGGACTGTCACACATGCTTCTCTGCTTGTGTTCCACTAGGTACGTCTGGAGGAAGCACCCTCGGCTACGAATGATCGAATTCAATTTAATTTCTCTCTACTGGCCTTCCCTGCCAAACGGCATACAGGCTGCTTATGAGGATTTTGACAGGGACCTGATTTTCGTATTCAAAGGTAATTGCCTGAGGTTGTCCTCTTCATTTAGTTCCTGGTGGAGGGAAGGGCAGGAGGCCTTTGTGCTCTTTCCCAGGTTCAAAGAGGTGAGTCAAGGAGAGAGTGTTGACGCTGACTGCGTTTTTGTCGAGAGACCTGGGTTGGGTCCCCTGTTCACCACTAACTGCTGTGTGAACTTCAGCAGGTTGTACCCTCTTCAGGCATTAATTTCCTCACTTACAAAATAAAAACACTTCGTTAGACCAGCTTTAGCATTCTTCCACCCTCATCCCGGGTATAATTCTGTAAGATTCCCCCAAGGTTCTAGTTAAATCTCTGGATAGCCGTCACATGAGATAAGACATCCAAGTGTGGGGCCCTGAATGCTAAGCTAAGAAGTTGGGAATATTTTATTACAGGTACTGGGGAACTGTGAGGGCTATCATAGCCCAGTGATCTTAACTTGACCACCTTTTTCTTTTCAAGACTATTTTTCCCATTTTTATTCCTATGATGAGTTTATGCAAAGGTTAAGAAGTGATACACATTTTGTAGGAATGGAAAAACTTTATCTGACATACAACCTGAATCATTGACAGGCACGCAGTACTGGGCTCTGAGTGGCTATGACACTCAGCAAGGTTATCCCAAGCATATATCAAACTATGGCTTCCCGAGCAGTGTCCAAGCAATTGATGCAGCTGTTTCCTACAGAGGAAAAACGTACTTCTTTGTAAATTACCAATTCTGGAGGTAAGATTTGTTTCCATTGGAGATTGAAATCTGTGTTTTTCACCCTGTCTAGAAACCATCCATGACCAGGTATCTGAAGGTTTAACATATCTAGATGGTCTCTGATAAGCATTCTTTTTCACAAGATGATTGATGTTGCTATGGGTTTTGAGATTTTCATAAAGTTAAGACGCCTGCACAATGGTATTGAGCATGCTATATCCTGAAAAAGAGCTAACTTTAATAGAGCACTAAAGTGGGATACAAGAAAGAGTTAGGCTAAGTCTCATTTATTCATGAAATTCTGAGAGTTAAATTCTACACTCAAGCAAATGTTATACTGAACTTGATCCCCAAGTTGAAATTATTATTTATATTTATTCAGATAGAGACGATGAATCAGTTAAGTAAAAACCTTAGAAACATAAACTCTCTTTTTTGAAAATAACACTGCACCAGCAATCAGAAATCTGCCTTAGTATTAGTGATACTGGTATATTTTATAAATAGGTATGTACCCTTAGGCAGAGAATTTAACCATCATTAGTTCCAGTAAATAGGATATTGTGAAGGACTAATGAGAAAATATGTGTGAAGGCACTTTTTAAAGTATAAACAATTTAAAGAAAATCATTATCATTGTATATTGTATTGGTCTTAAATGATTTTTTTCTCATCAGATATGATGACCAAAGTCAATCGATGGAACCAGGCTATCCCCAAAGCATAGAAGAATTTTTTCCAGGAATAAATAGTAGAGTTGATGCAGTTTTCCAGGAGAATTGTAAGTAGAAAATGAACTTAATAAATTTGTTCAATTTTTTTAAATAGCTCATTTGCATTTGATAGTTATAATAGGACTGGAGTGGGGTCTTTTAATTGAAAATATCCAAGATCTTCTACTAGCTAATTCAATACATTGTGTCTTTTTTTTAATATAGCCTTCTTCCTTTTCTTCAGTGGACCAAGATATCATGCATTTGATTTTCATGCTCGTAGAATTACTAGAGTCGGCAAAAGCAATAGATGGCTTAACTGTAGATACAGTTGAAGCAAAATTAAATGTGATTGTATCCATTTTCTGAATATGGAAGGGAAGTTTAATTTGCACATCTATTACACTGTGTCCTATTTATAGTTTCTGAATAATAAATAATGTTGTTTGCTATCACTGTATTCTTTGGACCTGTCCTCAGTGAAATTACATTTGGAGTATCCACTGTTTGCAGAGGTTGATTTGGTTCTCATACATTCCGTCTCATGTTAGTGAATCCATCAAAAAAAGGAGATTAAGTCCTCTTTGCCACCTCGATCAATATTCATTATTTCCTTAACTTGTTTATTTGACTTTTAAAATGCCCATTTATTCTGAAGTCTTTTAAATATGTCTTAAGTATACCTGATACATGTAATTTAGCACTGTATTTTGCTTAGAAGTAAGGATTATGACCACAGAGAAGGAAATGGTAACCCACTCCAATATCCTTGCCTGGAAAATCCCATGGACAAAGGAGCCTGGCCAGCTTTGTGTCCATCGGGTCGCAAAGAGTAGGACACAACTCTTTGAGTGAATAAACAACAACAACAAGTGTTATGAACAACACAAGCAGTACACATTGCCTTGACCAAAAAATGTGATGCTATTTTCCACTCTTGGAAGGAAATATTGTTGATACCTGTTGTGGATTGAATTGTATCCCCCAAAAAATGGTATGTTGAAGCCCTCACCCCAAATACCTATGGAACTAGCATCTCTGTTGATGTAATTAGTTAATATGAGGTTATTCTAGATTAGGGAAGGCCTAAAAACTGATGTTTTTATAAGAGGAGCAGACCCTAGATACCCAGTTGAGAAGGCCTTTGTGAAGATGGAGCAGAGTGGGAATGATGTATCTATGTGCCAAGGCTTGACAGCAACCACCAGAAGCTGGGAAGAGGCAAGGAAGGATCCATCCTGGAGCCTTCAGAGAGAAGGACATGACCCTCCTGACTCCTTGATTTTGATTTGTAGCTTCCAGACTGTGATAAAAAAAAATTTTTCTCTTGTTTTAAGCTACCAAGTTTGTGATACTTAGTTACAGCAGCTCTAGGAAGCTGAAACAGGACAGCTGCACTTAAAGAAATGAATCAGTACAGAAAGACAGAATTGAAACCCCAGTAAAGATGACTGGTACCTTCCCAGGGAAGCAGCAAAAAGGAGGGGTACCACCTCCTCCCCTGCCTCCTCCTTGGCTTCTAGAGTCTGAGCAAACGGGCTGGTTAGATATGTTGCTCTTTATTTCTGTTTTCCCTGAGCGCCTCAAAAGGACACCCTCTACAGAAAACTAGGGTTTGCCACACAAACAGAATTGTGCTGGGCACAAAATTCAGTAACTCTTATTTAATTGAATTAAACTGAGATGAGATGCATAAATTTGCTAATGGATTGATTTTCTATTAAGAACTTTAAGATTCGTGGGATCATAACGGTTAGCCCAGACATTAAAATCATTATAATATCCAGGGAGCCCAGGCTGGTGCTCTGTGATGACCTGGAGGAGTAGAATGGGGCGGGGGAGGGAGACTCAAGAGGGAGGGGGCGTGTATATAATTATGGCTGATTCATGTTGACATACAGCAGAGACCACCATAGCACTGTAAGGAAATTATCCTCCAATTAAAAAATTATTATAATAAATTGGCAGTCGTTAGAATGCAGCTAATAAGCTGCATGTTATGTAATAACATAATAAATATGTGAACTATAAAATATATTTAACACTATCATATACTTTGTTCTTTTTCTGTTAAAATTTTTAAGCCCTGCATATGATTAATTTAGTATAATTTGATACTTAAATTTGGTTCAAACTTTATCTATTGACTGAGTTCAAAATAAATATTTTAAATGACTGACTTGTGATCTACTGAATTTCTTAATATACTACCACATAGTTAATCTAAAGTAAAAAAAGAGAATTTTCAATATATTTGTGGTTTTTTTCCCTTATCAGAAATATTATACTATTGATATTACACTTTTAGATATTGCTTCATAGGTTAATGAAATATTTTGTCAGTATTCAGTGTCTTCAAAGAGTCTCTTTAGTATGTCAATACTTTATTCTCAGTTCATTTTATAAGATAAAATAGAAACTAGTTATACTATAATTTCATTTATTCACTTATTCTACAATTAATCACCTACCTGTTCCAGGTACTGTGCAAAGGAAAGTGAGGGAAATGGATAAGAAATTCATTGTACCAATGTCAAATAGCAAAAGGACCTGTAAGAATTTGAGATTTCATTTTTAAGTGTCAATTTCAGACTATGGTATCTTTTAAAACTTCTTATGAAATCAGTTTTTATAGGCGCAAAGATGGAAAATTCATCTCACAACACCTGCTCTGTGCACCGGCTATTTATGACAGACTCTTGGCCCAAGCCTCATCTGTGCATTTTCAACCCAAGAACTGAATTCATGTTATTTCTTTAACCATATTTCACAGGCAAAGAAAGTGAACAGCAATATGAAGTATAGTAAAGAATTTTAAACTTTAGCATTTTTTAAGGTTTTCTTCTGGGCAACATGTGGTATTTTCTGGATGCTATGTTGAAGTTTTGAGTACAAGAGATGTGAGAATCTAAACTTAAAACTTAAGAATGATATTACTTTTACCTTAGATTGAGTTCCTTCCAAAGCAAAGGCTAAGGCAAGACCTTGGTGCAGTCATTTTATTGGGTACATGGTCCCAGGAAGCAAGAGTGAGGATGAGCAAGCAGAGTGAAACAGAAAGAGGGAAAGTTCATTAATTCAAGTATGTGTCGCTGAGGTTTCTGCTACAGGAGCTGGGGCTCAATTCCAGGAGGACTTACTGAGAAACATACAGAACCCCTTTCAGTTGTTCACTTGTTCTCCTGTGGGTGGGAGGCTGGAACAATCTTCAGTCCCTGCCCCACCACCAGGTAGCTCTAAGGAATTGACCTGTCAGTCACCATGGCAGCTCGATGCCCCAAGCAAAAAGCACAAAGACACCCAGTGTATGATCAAGGGTGGCCTGTGTCAGTAAGGTGAGTTTTGAAGACCTGTCCACAGCTGCTCAGCTAAGCTCAGAGGTGTGCTGGGAGACTGTCACACAGGCACAAGAGGCACCTCCTGTAACTTTGTTGCTGGGAGATCAAAGTGGGGAATTGGACGAGTCTTCTCTGGGGAAACTTACTCACCCAAGAAAAAGGATTCACAGATACCCGACCTATAGAAATCTCAGCGGGGCGAAGACTTACTAGTTACCTCTATTAACATGATCCCCTCTTCCTTTGCTGCAGTAAATTTCATTTGAGGTAGCAATTCATCCAGCTAAAAGACTGTTTTGTAGCCTCGCTTATGACTAGATATGGCCATGTGTTTAATTTCTTGCCAAAAAGTGTAAGCAGAATACTGTATGGGCTTCTAGAAAGAGACTGGGCATTTCCTTTCTCTTCCTTCCTCTTTCCTGCTGCCCGTATGTGCTAAGTCACTTCAGTTGTGTTCGATACTGTGCAACCCCATGGACTGTAGCCTGCCAGGCTCCTCTGTCGTGGGATACTCCAGGCAAGAACACTGGAGTGGGTTGCCATTTCCTTCTCCAGCTGCCTGTAATGCAGATGCAGCTGCAGAAGCTTGAGAAGGCACCTGGACTGTGAGGCACTGGCCCTGACAGATGGTGTTGCCAGGTGTCTGCTGCCTACATCCCTGATGATGTGGTATTGTCACACAAGCCTTGGACGACCAAATCTGGACTTCTCTCATGTGAGGGAGAAAGAAATGTTTCTTAATCATTTGGTACTTGGATTTTTTCTATTACATTTCAACCAAATAGTCCAACTAATAGATCATATGAAGTGTCTGGAACCCACCCTACCACCCTGCAGTGCAGGTCATTGACCAGCAGCCCTGCCAAAGCACACATAGCTTCCAGCCAGCTTTCTTGTCTCTCAATATTAAACAGATTGCAGATCACATCTCCAGACATTTTTTAAAAAGCTTCTAATATCAAAAACAGACACCAAAACAGACATTTTGAAGAAATACAGACAATCCTGGAAGCAAAAGAAAATGTCAAAATAAATGAAAAAATACTTAACATTCTTTAAAAGTAAGACACAGCTTATGTCCCAAAAAAATTAACAAAATACAAAAACATAAAAAAATAAAAGGATACTCAGAGAACTAGAAAGAGCTCTTGGACATTAAAAATATAACTAAGATAAACTCAATAGGTGAGCTGGAAATAAGGGTGATGGAAAGTAATAAAGGATATATTAGAAACACAGAGATTCAACCCAAGAATTCCAATAGCTATATATTCCAGAAAGGAAAAGAGGAAACTAGGTGGAAAGAAATTATCAAAGAAATAATAGAGGAAAATTTCTTTGAAGTTTTCATAATGAAAGAGCTCTCTTATTGCCAAGCAATGTTAATGCAAAAAGACTCACATTAAGAGATATCTTTATAACATTTCAGAATACCTGGGTAAAGAGACTTCCAAAATTGTTCAGAAATAAAAAGAAACATACCAAGAATAAAAGGCTTTTCAACAACAACTCTATATTCTAGAAAAAAAATGGAACAGAAACTTCAAAATTCTAAGGCAGATTGATTTCAGCCTGATATTCCATAACCAGGCACACACTCTATGTAGTGCGAAGACAGAATAAAGGGTATTCTAGACATGAAAAGACTCAAGACATGCACTTTCCTTGCACCCTTTCTGAGACCCCCACCCCTACATGTGCATTTGCTGCAGTGCGGTCAGACCTCCTACAGCTCATCTCTGCCGTGGTCCCTGCTTCCCGTGGCCTCCCTCCACTCATATGCCTTCTCCTTTCCTCTGTGAGAACCAATCCTACACACTCTTTAAGAGACAGTGCAAACTCAACCTGCTTGAAGCCTGTAGACCACACTCATCTGTAGTGATCTTTCCACCTTTTGGGCCATTTCAGTCTTCAGACTCTTTACTGTGCATTTTGCCACTTTTCTCCATTTTATCTAATGTTAGACTGTGTATGTGTCTGAATTTTCCAATAAGTTTGGACCAGTGTCTTATTCTTTCTTGCATTAATAGTGACAGCAAATCGTGAGTGCTCAATAAACATCTCATATTTACTCAGTTAATTAGGATAATCTGATTCCTAAATAAATTGTCTTTTCGCGATACCATGCCTTTTCTTTTTTTGAAAAACAGACATGCCTTGTTTATTAGAAGACAGGAAGTAAGGAAGTATCTGTATCAAGAGCAAGACAACAGGTGAAATCATATTCCTCAGAAGAAGCAAAAAATTACAATTTTGCAAGCATATCAGGTGATTACAATAAAAGATAAAATTTTTGCAAAGAAAATTATCTTGTTATACAAATATTGTGGACTTTCGTTCAAATGAAAATTATTCAACTCACAAGAATTTATGTATAGGAAAGCCTCCAACTTTACAAGGACAAGAGTAGCTTGGAGCCTCACTTCGTATTATTTTAAATTCAGTAATAACAGTGACTATATTTACCAAACAAATCGTAGATCATGATTGTGAAATCAAGTCAACCTAAGAAAAAAAAAGCATATCATGACACACTCCATGGCAAATGTCCTTTTCTGTTTTTAATTAAAGGATAACACAAGCCGATTCATGCCACGTCTCACTATTATTTTCTAAATTCTATGCAAACAGAACGAGGCTTCAACTGGAGAGAGAGGAATGAAGAACCCTCTTCTGCTTTTGGTCTTTGTAACACTGTCCTCTGCATTTCCTGTAGACCAAAGGATGGAAGGCGATGAAAATCTGCAACTGACTCAGGTACTGTCTCAGTAAATGTCATTCGTGGCTATCCATAAAAATTTCACTTTACTGATTGTCCGAGCACCTAAAAAGACAGCTCATTCTTACCAAAGAGTCCTGAACTTTTTTGTGAGGAGCCAATTTTCCTTTCCTTGGCCCTAAAGACATTAGGAATGGTCGGGGGTGGAGAGTGGCGTGGGCTGGGAGAAAGGCAGGCTATTTAAGCATTGGATACAAGTGAGGAGAGAGTGAGCAGAGAAATGGTTAGCTCTGCAAGAATGGAGATCTCTGTAAAAGCATCTGAAGACCAGCCAGGGGGACCCAACTGTAGTTTGGAGCTCCTTATCCTACATGCAAGAACCCCACACTGCTTTGGAGATTCCCTCTAAAAATCAATCCAGTTCATATTTGATGAAATTACTTAAATGTGATTACATGTTAATAATCATATTTTCTCCATAATTTATTTCAAGGAAACATAAAATGAAAGTAACAGTAAAAATGTGTATGACACAAAATCATTCAACACACAGAAGGCTGCTTTTGTCTGTTAAAGTTTGGGATCCCATAGCTCTATCGGTTTAACCGGTTCTGGTCACACACAGCTCAATGAGCTCTTGGAAACTGAAAAAGAGGGTAACTCTTCTCTTTCCTCTTTGTCTTCTTCCTCTCCCCTTCCTTTCCCTTGTTATTTATTTCTTTTCCCTCCTACTGCCGAAAAAGGATCTTGGAAAGTTTGGTTATCCTGAGATGGAGGTCTGCTCTCCTGTAGTCTGTACCTTTTTTTGTCTTTTCGGTCAGGCATATCTCAACCAGTTCTACTCTCTTGAAATAGAAGGGAGTCATCTTGCTCAAAGCAGTAACAGAAGTCTCATAGATGGCAAAATTCGTGAAATGCAAGCATTCTTTGGATTGACAGTGACTGGAAAACTGGACTCGAACACTCTGGAGATCATGAAGACACCCAGGTGTGGGGTGCCTGACGTGGGTCAGTATGGCTATACTCTCCCCGGGTGGAAGAAGTACAACCTCACCTACAGGTAATGCTTCTACTCTTAATCTAAATGAATGTGAATATTATCTCTAAGAAGCAAAGATAATAATGGCTTATTTTACCCAGCACTTCCTGTGTGCATAGTACTTGATAGGTTTTATTTTTCCCACCCTCTCAAAAAACTTGTGACATAGGCACCCCTGTTATTACCATTTTAAACACAGGAGAAACTGGAAGGAAAAAGAAAAAGCTTGTTTAGCATAGTCCAGTTTGCACAGCTCGTCTCAGCAGACTGGCTCTGCAAATATGCTCTAATCTCTAGCCTCTGCCTTCTCCATAGAAACTCAGGACCAGAACCACTATGGTCTGACTGCAGATGCTTAAAGGTACACTTGAAGTGTGCTCAAGGGAAAATGAGAAAATGAAGTACAACCAGGTCATGTTGGAGACATGTATGAGTTAGATGGTCAAATCTCAGGTGGACCTCAGATATCACAAACAAAGGAGCTGGCTTATCGGCAGAAAGGTGTTGAAGGGTACCTGTGACCTGAGATAGAGGCAGTGGCCTTGACCACTGCTCTAGAGCTCTCCTGGCTGGCCTTAAAAAGTCTAATAGTCCTTCCTTCTTCTTGAGCTTTAGGGGTTGAGGTAAAAGTGGGTTTAGCAAAACAGAATATAAACAAAAGGAAGATCTTTTCCTGAGAAACAAACTCTTTGTGGCTCTCAAGTGAGACTTAATATATGACACATGCATAAAACTGATTTCTATAAGCTGTTTGAGAAAATGAATCTCAGTTCTTTTCAGAATATATGTATCATAGAGTCATATACACAGCAAATCCAAGCATAAAATGAATGATCTTCCACTTAAGATGTGGAAGTCATTTAACCTCTTAGAGCCTCATTTGTCAACGTGTGATAATACTACCTGATGAATAGCACAGATGAAAGTCTGAATTATTAACATATAGCATATGTAAAAGTACCTAATTTGAATGGTAAAGAATTGTACAAATCTAGCGATAGCACCATACCAAAAGTTACTGCACCATGTGATGGATAAGACAGAAAGTATTTTCTTTTCCTAGTATGTGTGTTTCCATGCTTGTATAACAGCCAACTGATATATATCTGTTAATTTGTAAGAATTGTAAACTACACTCCTGATATGGCTCGAGCTGATGTGGATGAGGCTATCCAAAAAGGTTTAGAAGTGTGGAGCAGAGTCACTCCGCTAATATTCACCAAGATTTCCAAAGGGATCGCTGACATCATGATTGCCTTTAGGACCCGAGGTAAGGTTTTCCGCAGAGAAAGCAATATGGCTGTTTTCATCTCGGGAGCTTTGACAAGGCTGATCTTCCCCCTCTGTGACTGTTTCCCAGTCCATGGTTTGTGTCCTCGTTACTTCGACGGCCCCTTGGGAGTCCTCGGCCACGCCTTTCCCCCTGGTCTGGGACTGGGTGGAGACACTCACTTTGATGAGGATGAGAACTGGACCAAGGATGGAGTAGGTGAGCCCAATTTTCTTTATGAACAAAATGTTACTATTCATACAAATCCCTGAAAGGAATAGCTTTGCAATTAGTTGCTTTTTACTTCCCAGTTTCCCTATGATGTTTCATATTCCAGATGACATTGATGAAAGTGTTCAATGTCTATTCAGACAGCTGTGCTTGTATGGTTCAGAGCTTTATCCACACAGCACTTTCATAAAGCCACTAATCCTATTACAATCAGAACATTCTTCCCTTACTCATTTATTCATTCATACATCTGCAATGCCTGAAGGGCCACTACGAGTCTGGAACTATGCAAGGTGTAGTGAAGACCACAAAGTTGTTCCAGAAAAGTTCAGAGTTTCATGATCTTGGGTGATGTATAAGGCCTAGACCCACTCACCACCATAAAAGGCAAAAAGGGCTATGTATTACACCAATGGCAGAGGTCGTCTCTAGCTTGAGGATTGAAAGAAGACTCTGGGAGGTGGTAATTCCAAGCTAGTGATTGAAGGAGGCTATGTGGATACATGGTCCATAGGACGTCCATTTATATACATGAACCTCTTCTAACTCTTGCTTGTCTACCAAAGAATTAGACCCTGGTCTTTATATTTGATTTTTTGTTTTTTCTTTTTGTTTTTTTTTTTTTTTCCATTTATTTTCATTAGTTGGAGGCCAGTCACTCCACATCATTACAGTAGTTCTTGTCATACATTGAAATGAACCAGCCATGGATTTACATGTATTCCCCATCCCGGTCCCCCCTCCCACCTCCCTCTCCACCCCATCCCTCTGGGTCTTCCCAGTGCACCAGGCCCGAGCACTTGTCTCATGCACCCAACCTGGGCTGGTGATCTGTTTCACCCTAGATAATATACATGTTTCAATGCTGTTCTCTTGAAACATCCCACCCTCGCCTTCTCCCAGAGTCCACAAGTCTGTTCTATACATCTGAGTCTCTTTTTCTGTTTTGCATATAGGGTTATCGTTACCATCTTTCTAAAGTCCATATATATGTGTTAGTATACTGTAATGGTCTTTATATTTCTGGCTTACTTCGCTCTGTATAATGGGCTCCAGTTTCATCCATCTCATTAGAACTGATTCAAATGAATTCTTTTTAATGGCTGAGTAATATTCCATGGTGTATATGTACCACAGCTTCCTCATCCATTCCTCTGCTGATGGGCATCTGGGTTGCTTCCATGTCCTGGCTATTATAAACAGTGCTGCGATGAACATTGGGGTTTCTTTAGACCATGGGCAGTGATTTTATTTCTGTTAATAGGCCTCCCTGGCATGAAGAAAAGAGATATTTTATTATGTTTCAAATAAAAAAACAAAACTTTGTTAAAGTGAAAATACATACCTCTAACAAAGGAGCAGTTCAGTAGACTCTCAGTTTCTCCCTAATGTTTTTTTTTTTTTTTTCTATCATTGACCACAGTCATCGTGTTTCTGGTTTCCAGGGTTCCAGGAAAGAGGATGCTGTGGTTTTCTGGTGGGTGGTACGCAAGGCCACAATTCAGTCCTGACCACATAACTCTATGGAGCCTGTGAGTCAGTCATAGTTTCTGCAAAACTGAAAGCCAGTGACTCAAAATGACGCATGGGTTCTCCTTGCTAAGTCTGAGCACGTGATGGAAGTGTTCTTCCAAGAGCTAGGAAACAAAGAGGGGGAAGGACTCCGTGCTGGCTGGACTTCAGGGGGAGTTTGAGTTGGCTGCTGCACTTCCACATGAGGTAACATTACAGCCAGGAAAGTGAAAGAGGTAGGGCGACCCCAGGATCCAAATGACAGGGGAGTTGGAGACTGAGTCCATCTCCCGCTGAGACGTCTTCCAGTGTTTTCCTGGATTTGGCCTAAAGGTCGCATGGATACATCCAGTCAGGCAGGTTAGGAAATACTCTAGTGCTCACTGAAGTCAGAATGACTCCCCTCACTCAGCCAGGCTTTACTTGCATATCTAGAAGCAGAGATTAGTCTCAGGTTTCACTGTCATTCTTTAAAAATATTTATTTATTTATATTTAGCTGTACTGGGTCTTACTTGCAGCAAGTGGGCTCAGTTGTTCCATGGCGTGTGAGATCTTAGTTCCCTGACCAGGAATTGAACTCATTTCCCCTGCACTGCAAGGCAGAGTTTTAACCACTGGACCACCAGAGAAGTCCCCTCATTATCATTTTATCCCCATTAGTTCCAGTTTGTTGCTGTTTGTCGCTAAGTTGTATCCGACTCTTTTGCCACCTGGTTGACGGTAGCCCACCAGGCTCCTCTGTCCATGAGATTCTCCAGGCAAGAGTACTGGAGTGGGTTGCCATGCCCTCGTCCAGGGGATCTTCCCAATGCAGGGATTGAATCCATGTCTCCTGCACTGGCAGGCAGATGCTTCCCACCTGGGAAGCCCATTAATTCCAACACTTAGTGGTAAAAGTACTATTCCCCACACTGCAACTGGCCCCTTGCCAAAGGGGATGTGTGGAATGGATTATGAAAAAATCCAGAGGGTCCTGGGCTCCAAGTTGGCAAAACTTGCCTGAGCAAAGCAGAGGATAAACATAGCACTCCATTAAGTTCTGGGTGGATAGCCAGGCAACAAAACTAAAAAGCGGTGTTCTGTAACTGCTTTATATAATATATTCCCTCAGGGTTGAAATTATTGGCCCTGGAGGATCCCTAATCTTATAACTCTCAGCTTTCTGACCTACATGGGAAAATGTTTTCCTGTTCTCTAATAAAAATGTAAAATCTCAAGTATCTGTAACCTCTAATCAAATGTATTTTTTAAAATAGAAAATTTGGCAATAATGTATAATATATGATTACTTTTTTATGTATATGTGGGCTCTCTTTATGCAAAGGGCACAAAAGTCTTAGTGTAACTCCGTCAAAAGCCATAGATAGCAGTCAATCTGCTAATCCCACTGCTCCCTAAGGGGTTGGAAGTCACTGCACAGTGATATCAGAGAGACTTAAGCACATGGAGAGGGTTTCCTGGGAATCTCCCAAAGTGAGGCTAGTTTCAAACCTGTGTGTGAATGTAAATCCTTCATGCATGCACTGACACCAGGCAACGGAAGCAGACCTCAGAGACCACTGCAGGCGCAGGGCTGGGACGGAGCAGAGCGATGGTCTGTGGCATGGGGGAGCTTGCATGCAGCAAGATGACACAACTTATCTGCAATAAAGGCAGAAAAACCTTGCAAGGCACCAGTCCTTAGCAAACATTCAGAAAGTGTTTGACACTGATAATTATGTTGGTGATTATTAATACTAATGATAATGGTGATGATTAAGTGATTTCTAGGAGAAAAAAAATTCACAAAGGTACTGATGTATAATGCCCAAACTTATCTATTTAGTTGCATCTCCAAGAAGGCAGAAATGAAATCTTTTTTCTACTGTATCATACATCCTATAATATTCAGTACATGAGAAATGTTCTACAAATAATAGTAAATGAAACCTTTCAACAATCCTTTACTCAGAATCTACTCTAATCCACGCTCTGTAATAGAAATGGAATATACAATAGTGTACAAGACACAGACCCTGCTCTCTAGGGGTTTACAGTCTAGATGGTACACTCTATCAAATGGCATTTAAAGTTAGTATGATCAACCTTGGGATAAAAGGAACTATGGTAATGTAATAGGAGCACCTAAAAGAAATTCCAGCCCATATACAGAGGTCAGGGAGGAAGTGACGCCAACTGAGACTTGAAGGCTATGCAGGAATTCTGAAGCAAAGTGGAGTAAAAAGTGTTCTAGACAGGATAACCCGACCAACTCAGGTACTAGAATTGTAATGGAGCAGAAGGCTAAAATGGTGTAGGTTAGAATCCTATACAGAGGGTCTTAGAGACACAGTAAAAGTTTGCACTTCGTTTAGACGATCTGAGTTTCAATTACTTTTTTAAAGAGTCACTTGTCCCATCCCTGTCCAAAAGCACACACAGTGATATTGCTAGCCAGACAAGGGGAGGCAGCAAAAGCCAGAGCAAAAAGCGTGAGAGTCCATGAAATAATTCTTTGCCTTTCCATATTTGTTTTATGCAAACATCACTGGACAAGGCTCCATCACAAAAGGCTCAGCATTTTCCTTAGTATCCATAGGCTTAGCTGCAAGTCCAAGGACAGTCTTTTTTATATTCTTAGGAGCTTACAGACTGTAGGAGAGACAGACAAATAAAAGGGCAATTCCAACCATGCATGGTATGACTTCTGGTGTGGGTAAGTACAGGGTACTACAGTCTTGTCCAGGAGGAGCATCTAACCATCCTTTCATCCAAATAAAAGACTGGATATCCAGCACCCATTACTAAGCTGTTTATCAGTCCCCGGGAAGATGATTAAGACATGGTCTCTGGACTGAAAGGGTGCACACTTAGTGAAAGAAAGAAAGAAAGCAGTACTTATTTGCAAAGACAGAATTAAGCTCAGTCTATAGAAATGGAGAGAGGTGCAATTAAGTCAACGTGGATAGGAGCTGGGGGAAAGAAGTTTCGTAAAGGAGATGATTCTGAAGGGGATTCCTAAGGACTAAGTAGGACAGATGAGTGAAAGGGGGTGAGAAAGGTTATACTCCAGACAAGAAGTGATAGAGATACAAAGACACAGATTAAAAAAAAGCATGGCATAGGTGAGAAATGCAAATGATTCCACATGGCTAGCTCAGGTAAAACGAAAATAAAATATGAAGCTGGGGAAAAAAGCAGGGACTAGTTCGTGGAAGGCCATGTTTAAGTATTTGGACTTGATCCTACAGCCAATGGAGAATCTCTGAAGCATATAAGTAGGGGAAATATGATCACATACAGACACCTAACAACAACCCAAAACTGGTGGCTTTTTTTTTTTCCCCCACTACTATCCATTTTGAGACACCTGTTTTCTGCCATCTGCTTGCTCTGGGGTACATTTCTCCATGATGTGACTAATACCAATTATCAATGTTGAAAAATTTCCCAGATAAATGATGGTTCATATGTTATGACAAGCCTTTTTTTCATTTCTCTCAGTTACTTCCTAATCTCAGATGCAATCATTATCCTGATTGGCTAATATACTCATGTTTTCCCTGTTTTTGTTAAGGATTCAGCTTGTTTCTTGTGGCAGCTCATGAATTTGGTCATTCACTGGGGCTCTCTCACTCCAGTGATCAAACAGCCTTGATGTTCCCAAACTACGTCTCCTTGGATCCTAGCAAATACCCACTTTCTCAGGACGATATCAAAGGAATCCAATCCATCTACGGTGAGCAACAAATCTGAATATATGTGAACTGAAGGCTTTCAGGAAGGAAGTTGAGAAAAATCACTTCTTGAAATATTATTCTGAAGAAAATATTCTCTTGGGAAAGATCTTTCTGTAGGTATTTCCACATGCCTTCTTAACTCACTGAGGTATTTCTTTTCTCATCAAAGGAGGGCCACCTAAGTTACCTGTGAAGCCAAAGGAACCCACTGTACCTCATGCCTGTGACCCCAATTTGACTTTTGATGCTATCACCACTTTCCGCAGAGAAGTAATGTTCTTTAAAGGCAGGTAAACCCATTCCCTTAAACACCTCAACTTCCTGTGAAGTTTTTCTTTTCAGATTTGGGGATAAGGGGGTTGTTGGGATAGTGAGAATGTGTCTTTGCTTTTTGTTTTATAACTGTCTACATAGCTTGAATATTTTACTCTGTGCACATATCTCTTACCTGTTTGATAAATTATTTTTTTAAATGGTACTTATCTGCTTAATTTTTTGAGTAACTGCCATTCCACTTTCCATAGAGGCGGCACCATTTTACATTCCTACCAGTGACAACCAATGTTCCAGTCTCTCCACATCCTCACCAATACTTGTGTTCTGTTTTTCCATCCCTGCTGATGTCACCTCTAGGAGAATGTGTTCTGTGACATTTCTCTCTACCCTCCCAGGTAGAGGTGAGCCGCTCTTTCCTCTGTGATACCATTGTTTTCATTTACACCCCATCCCTTCCCCTATCAGTCATCCAGTCGCTCTTGTCAAGTCCTACTGCACATACATCTATGGTCTATACCCACTCCCTTCTCTCTGTCTGCACCACCATCTCCAGCTCATCCAAGCTACCATCATTTCTCATCTCCTACTCCAGAAGCCTGTTTACTGGCCTGCTTGTTTCTGCTCCCATCTTTCATACATGCAATAGCCAAAGGGATCTCACATTGATAAATTAATTTTTAAATGTTTTAAAGCAAATTTTAAAATTTCCATTGAACCAGAGCCTACTTTCAGTAACCTCTTAGCTAAAATAATACCCCAATCCCAACCATGTCCTGGACCTGGCTTATACCATTTTAGGATCCAATTATTAAATTTTCAAGAATTTTGTAAACTAGCTCATATTGATTTAGTAGCTTGAAATTGGCCTTGGTTGGAGTACCTACACCCTGAAAGTCACCAAATGATAAAAACCAGGTCTTTTTCCCACCTGGAGAGCCAGTTGTGAAATATGCATCAGTGGACCATTCCTCGAAGTTGAATCAACAAAATGTTAGCTGCGGTAGGAAATCTCTTCTCTCACTCTGTAATAACTGCACTTAACTTGCAACATGGTCTGTCAGTTGTGTATACCGTGGCCACACTTTCAGAGCTAAGTGTCAGGACATACACCATCTGACAAGGATATGTGGGCAAAGGGAAAGAATATGTGAAATCAGACTCCTTCCACCCATGACCACGTGGCACTACAGTTCATGGGGTCACAGAGTCAGACACACCTTAACAACTGAACAACAACAGCAGTGACATGCTGTCATACCATGCTCCTAATAGCTGAGGCTGAAAGACCACGTGTCAGGGATGGGTTCCCAGCATGAGAAGAAAAGTGAACTATAAGGACTTTTCAGGTCTTGCTCACAGGCTCAGAGCTTTGCAGTCAGAAAGGAAATCTGAGGAAATATTTAGCAATGACAATAATAACATGTTTTAATTCTAGCAATCAAAACCAGAAATGTTTTCTTAGAATGCTTGGTGTTGGCTTAGAATATTGGGAATTGTTGCTTTGGCAAAAATGAGGTGGCTGAGTATACTGAGAACTGTTAATGAGACTTCCATGAGTGGTTTGCTACTCTAAGCACCCAGCAGAGTGGGCACAAAGGCATGTCCGGACTTTGGCGGTCCAAAGGGTAGGACTGAACTCATAACCACCTAAAATTGCTGAGGAAAATTGTGTTAATGCTATAAATTGTTTGAGGAAAATATCGACCAATTAGATAAAGTCAAGTCTAAGTTTGTAGTGGTTTCATTGAAATAGATACACATAGACTGTATATAAAGTATGGTTTCCTGTCTAACACAGGCACATATGGAGGATCTATTATGACATCACTGACGTTGAATTTGAATTAATCTCTTCATTCTGGCCATCTCTGCCTGCTGATATTCATGCTGCATATGAGAACCCCATCGACAAGATTCTGGTTTTTAAAGGTAACGTTGCCTATCACTATGCCTCTTCTCCTTATGTATGCCTGAACTAGTTAGCAGATACTTTAATTCAAGGAATATAATCTTCATGCATGAGCCAAAAGGACAGGGCTTCCACTCTGACCTTAAGTTCCTATTATAAGAACAACTATCTAAGGATTCTTTCTGGCTATAAAGATAAACACCATCCCAAGTGCACAGGAGAACAGAAACCTGTGTAACAAAAACTAAAAAGTCTTTTTTTCTGCCAAATAAAGTTAACCCATCTCTCTTCTTATATTCCCTTTTTACTAGGGTTGCTCGATGTGGCAAATAAAAATATAAGATGCTTTGAATTTCAGACAAATAAAAAATAACTTTTTAGTTTAAGTGTGTCCATTGTAATATTTTGGATATATGTATACCAAAAATTAGTCACTGTTTACTTGAAATTCAGATTCAGATTCAATTGGTATCTTATATTCAATCTAGCAAGCCTGCTTTTCAGGTGGATTTTATCAGATTACTTGCCTTTGAGAACACGAGGGTATGGAAATTTAGGAGAACAAATATACTCGACGGTTTTGTCAGAATTAGAAAAGAATCAATATAATGAACTCAACTGACCAGGGTATGCATACTATTAACTACGAAAGTGAGAGTGAAAGTGTTAGTGGCCCAGTCGTGTCTGACTCTGTGTGACCCCATGGACTGTAGCCTGCCAGGCTTCACTGTCCATGAAATTCTCCAGGCAAGAATCCTGGAGCAGGTAGCCATTTCCTAGGTATATATTATTTGTGTAGTATTAATGATATTTAAGTAGCTAAAGAATGCGGTAAGAATAAATGAAGACACAAGATAACTAAATCTTTAAGATTTGAACCTGAAAGGAACTAGGAATCTAATTATTTTCAAACTTCTTAAGATGCCTGTTTCTCCCTTTAGGAAATAAATCAGAAAATACTGACTCTCCCTCTCATCCTAGATGACAACTTCTGGGTGATCAGAGGATATGCTGTCTTACCGGATTATCCCAAATCCATCTATACTCTTGGCTTTCCAAGACGTGTAAAGAAAATTGATGCAGCTGTGTGTGACCACAGCACAAGAAAGACCTACTTCTTTGTGGGCATTTGGTGCTGGAGGTAAGTTTGCTGACAATTGGACCCTTGTTTTATTCTGGAGAAAAATAGCCACAAAGCATCACTTTAACACGGTCTTCCAAAAGTGTATTCACCAAACAAAAGAATGTTTCAGTCAGGTCAAAGATCTTTCTCCAGCTTATAAAAATAAAGAGGGTGGGATGTTTCAAGAGAACAGCATCGAAACATGCATATTATCTATGGTGAAACAGATCACCAGCCCAGGTTGGATGCATGAGACAAGTGCTCAGGCCTGGTGCACTGGGAAGACCCAGAGGGATTGGGTAGAGAGGGAGGTGGGAGGGGGGATCGGGATGGGGAATACATGTAAATCCATGGCTGATTCATGTCAGTGTATGACAAAACCCGCTACAATATTGTAAAGTAATTAGCCTCCAACTAATAAAAATGAATGAAAAAAAAAATTTTTGTAAAGATAAAATAATAAGACTGGTGGTGCCAACCAAGCTGCCAGTGACAAACATATTCAGTCAAAATCGTTGAAACTCTGGAAAGAGTCCTTTGATTTAACAGTTCCTCAGAATAGTATTGATCTGACAAATTATGTGGCTTTTTTCCCTCATAATTCCTTGTTTTCAAGACACTGTCAGTGATCTGACTGAACATACTCTTAGCCATTTTTTAACTATTGATCCAACTAGTTTTCTTCCAATAGGGCTACTCTTTTTATACATCTTTTCTTGACTCCAAGTTGTGCAGTAAAAAAATTAATCCTCTCCCGTTGAAGCAAAGGTCCCCTGAAAACCTTTCAAATCCATGTCTCCAGGTATGATGAAGTGACCCAAACCATGGACAAAGGGTACCCACGGAGAGTGGTAAAGTACTTCCCAGGAATTGGTCTCCGAGTGGATGCTGCTTTCCAACACAAAGGTAAGCATCAGCACCTGACTATTAGGATACTTAGAAGACTTTACTGACTGTGAAAGAATTCAGCATGAAAACTTAAATGTTTCCATTTTAATGTCATTTTACTGCTTTGAGTACATGTAATAATAAACTTTGAGGAACTTATCAAAATTGAATAGTAAGTTCTGAGTTATGTTCTCTGACATACAAATTCAAAACTATGCAAAAGTTACCAAAATTATCACTGATCATAGATGTCTGATAAAGATACCCCTGAAGAGTTTTAAGTGTGGAACAATGACTGAGCATCTGAACAGTGATTCTCAAGCCTCAATGTATATAGCATATACACAGTTTAGGATTTGTGTATGAAGCAACACGGAGAAGGCAATGGCACCCCACTCCAGTACTCTTGCCTGGAAAATCCCATGGAGGGAGGAGCCTGCCAGACTGCAGTCCATGGGTCGCTAAGAGTCGGATACGACTGAGCTACTTCACTTTCACTTTTCACTTTCCTGCGTTGGAGAAGGAAATGGCAACCCACTCCAGTGTTCTTGTCTGGAGAATCCCAGGGACGGGGGAGCCTGGTGGGCTGCCGTCTATGGGGTCGCACAGAGTCAGACACGACTGAAGCGACTTAGCAGCAGCAGCAGTAGCATGAAGTGACAAGTTCCTTAGAGTTTCTGAGGCAGTAGGATTGTGGGTAAGATCCAGGAATCTACAGTTTTAAAAGAACCTCAGGCAAATTAATGAATCAGTCCAGCTACTATATCTTCAAAGACAACAAAGCAGACCATGGAGTAAGCAGAAGTCTAGAGATATTTTTGAGTATCGCCATCTTTTACCAGTGAAATCTAACACGGAACCTCAGAACTTAAAACAGATCAACCAGAGCAGCTCTAGGAAAATGAAATAGGGCCCAAGGCCATACTCACAGAGGCCTCTTTCTCCCCCTCACTGAGACATTGTTTGAAAATCTAGTTTGAGACCCTCTGGTATAAACTACATCCCCTTGAAATTCATGTTTCATACCTTGGCTTTTTCCTCAGGGAAATAAAAGTAATATTTTTTATGTGACTGGGTAAAGTAAAATGTATGTATATAGTTACATATTTATTTTCTCTCCATATCATGTTCAATTATTGTATTCTACATTCATAAAATTGAAAAGTATGGAACAATTATACAGTTGCATAAGATAACTAATCATGATTCTCTCTCTCTAGGATTCTTCTATTTCTTCCGTAGATCAAAACAATTTGAATATGATCCTATGGCAAAGACCGTTACCCGAATAATGAAAACCAATACTTGGCTTCGGTGTAAAGAACTGTTAAATTCATCATCTGATTTTACTATCAGTGAGGAAAAAGTACATTCAGGAGTGGAGATGTTTCATTATAAAAATTTAAATTTTCTTATTTTTAGTATTGTTCACATGATGAACAAAATCTACAGTTACCAATAAATTCATAGACCTAATATAAACCTCAAGAGATCTTTTAATCTGAACTCTGCTTCAAATTAGAACAGAACTGTTCTTTAACGTCAAGTCACCAGGCCTAGTTATAAATATCTATTGAATGAAGAGTGAAACAGCTATTTTGAGCTGCCTGATTCTTTTTACAGGAAATTATGTATAAACAAAACTCTCACTGGACTTTAAGCATATTTTATGTTTTGTAGACTTGAAGAAGTAAGCTCTGTGTCTTATAATAACAAAATACTGAAAACATTTATTAAACCAATCTTTATTTAGCATTCTATTTTGTCTGGACATTTGGAGTTGGAGAGGCTCAATAAACTGCAACCCACATCCCTACCCATGTTTTGAATCTACTGAGAAATATACAGTTGGGAGAGTATAATACCACCTTTATTACTGAAAAGCTTATGCTAGAGAATGTATCTGTGGATGAGCAATCTTCCTGATATCAAATTCTAGAGTGAGACATACTTACTCACATGTCATGGGAAGAACTGGAAAGCACCCTGCCTCCCCAAGGAAAAGTCAGCTACCTGCAGACTGCAAGGAGCCCAAAGAGAAAGAAGTGAGGATGGAGGTACATGTACCTAGTTTCTGCTCCCAAATTCACAAATCAAATAAGCTATTCTGCCTCCCGAAGAGAGGAGTGAGAACCTAGAGAGATGCAGGAAGTGCTCCACTACAAATGACCCCCCAACAATTCAGAAACTAGCAGGAGTAGGCAAGTAATGTTCCCTCCAACCCTCACCCTCCAAGCAGAGACCATTGAACCATTCCTCAGAAAGTTTACAAGCAAGTTTTGTGCACACTGTCCTCATATATCATATACAAGAAATGTGGAAATTTCTTGTGTTTCCTGTGTATATGGGTCATGTGTGTTCAGTCGTGTCTAACTCTTCACAACCCGGTGGACTGTAGCCCACCAGGCTCCTCTGTCCATGGGATTTTCCAGGCAAGAATACTGGATTAGGTTGCCATTTCCTTCTCCAGTTTATGGGTCATCTGTCCTTATACCTATTGGTAGAAAGTTCCTGTCCTCTGTTATACCATGTGCATGTTGGGCTTCTAAATTCTTGTGGTTAAGTTTTGCCTTTACATCCTTATAGCTAAATGCTTAGCAAAGCTCTACACAAGTTTTGTGACCCAAAAGATGGGTGGTTGTCAGTTGAATCTGATTAGGTGATAAATTGCGTAGGTGTCAATTGATAGAAAGTGAGAGCAGAAAATCTCAGGAATTCCTACAGCTGGCCCTCCAACTCACACACATTTCCTAAAAGAATGGGGTGTTCTTTTATCCCAAAGAAAAAAGTAGTTGCATATTTGAAACAGTAAGTTTTAAGAAGTACAGGTTAATACCTAGCATATAGGAGATAGTAGGTCAGTCTTTGGAAAAAAAAAAAATAGTGCTGGAATAATCAAATATCCAAACACATAAAAAACTTAGATTAACTCACACTGTTCACAAAAATTTACTAAAAATGGGCCATAGACCTCTAAATAGAAGAATTAAAAATATAAAGCTTCTAGAAGAAAATATTTTTAAAATGTTGTAGCTTTGGATTAAGCAAAGATTTTTAGATTTTTCAATAGGGGACATAAAAAGTGTGAGCCATAAAAGAAAAATTGGTGAATTGAACTTCATGAACATTCAAAAACTTTGCTTTTGAAAAAAAAAGAATGAAATACCACACATTGGGAGAAAATATTTTCAAAACATGTGATAAAGTACTTATATCCTGAATATGTAAATAATTCTTACAACTCAAAAATAAGAGGACAAACAGCTCAATTTTTTCAATGGCTAAAATATTTGCTATGAGTGGCAAATAAACACATGGAAAGATATTCAACATCTCAATCATTAGGAAAATGCTAATTAAAACCACAGTAGGATACTACTACATATCTACCAGAATGGTTAAAATTTAAGACTGAAGATACCAAATGTTGACAAGATGCAGAGTAACTGGAACACTCTTAGAGTGTTGGTGAGAGTGAAAAATGATGCACCCATTTTGGAAAATGGTCTGGCTGTTATAAGTTAAACACATACACATCATGTGACCCAACAACCTCACTCCTAAATGCTTAGGAAAAATGAAAACATGCTAACATAATTAGTTATACAGAAATGTTCATGATAGTTTTATTTATATGTAAAACCTGGAAACCACCCAAATGTCTATCAAACTGGTCCATCTAGACAGTGGGAAACTATTCAGCAATAAAAAACAATATATGAATGATACATGCAACAATATGGATGCATCTCAAAAGTATTATGGTAAATGAAAGCAGACAGACACAGAAGACTTCATATCATATGATTCCATTTATATGAAAAATTTTAAAAGGCAGACTATAATGATAGAAAACAGATGGCTGGTTGCCAGTGGTCAGAAGTGAAAGAAAGGATTGACCACAATAGAATATATGTGACAGAAATGTTCAATATCATGATTATGGTGGTGGTGACACTACTGAATATATTTTTTAAAACCGTACACCTAAAATTAGTGAATTTTATTATATGCTAATTCTATTACAACACTGCTTATTAGAAAAAGTAGTGCAGCTTAGTAGTTAACATTGGGCTTCTCAGGGTGGCGCCAGTGGTAAAGAACCTGCCTGCCAATGCAGGAGACATGAGATGGGGGTTCGATGCCTGGGTCAGGAAGATCCCTGGAGGAAGGCATGGCAACCCACTCCAATATTCTTGCCTGGAGAATTCCACTGACAGATGAGCCTGGCGGGCTAGAGACCATAGGTTTTTTTGAAGAGCCGGACATGACTGAAGCAACTTAGCATGCATGCAGATTTTCAAATATTCATCAAACTTCCTTTGTTTCCTTACATCTGTTCTCGGTTCTGTGGTATAAACACCTGGGGTATTTAGAGAGCATCTGAAATTGCTTATATTGATTGCAATATATATTGATTACTCCTTAATTTTCAACTTTCTCCTTTCTTCTTAATTTTCAACACTTAAATCTAAATATAGGAATATCTAAAAACAGTTTTCCAAAGAATCTATGTTGACTATTAGAGCTTTATTAAATATTTATAAGTATAACTCAAAGATCAGCTGATTTTATTCATTCTTTGAAATTTTAAGGAACGTCATTTTGAAAAGCCTCTGGAGTTTTCTAAGGCCCTCCACCAAGCTATTGGGGAAAAAAATTCATATTCTTAATGTTCTTTAGCCAACCCACCTCCAGTCATCTCACCAGTCACGTCTCCCCTGGATTCCACCCTCCTGCTCCTCTGTCTGACCCCCTCTCTGCTTTGCCCTCTGTGAGGAACCCCAGCTCCTCCTTACTGAATTATTTCTCTCTTTAAACATAAAGCAGTTAAGCTGTAACTTCATTTGCTGTCTCTTAAACATGCCATCAGGGCCTCCCTTTACTTGGAAAAGCAGCTTATTTTTTTCTCCAAGAGAAGAGGACCAAAACGCACTTTGAGCTTGCTTCATAAAGAAGATGATTTGGTTTCCCTTCACCAGCTTGGAGGCTGGGGAAGGGTATGCGCTCAGGAGCCAGGTTGCTTAGACTTGCAGCCCACTTCCTCTGCTTAGCAGCTGTGGAAGCTTGGGCAAGTTACTGACTTCTCTAGACCTTGGCTTCTCCATTTGTGAAAGGAGAACAGGAAGGGACCCAGATGCTGAACCAGTCACATACAGCATGTAGAATTAGCACTTGAGACACACTGCTTGATAACTGTGAGCCATCATTATTGGAACTAGGCAAATTAAACTGTTTATCCAACAGTAAGTTAAACAGTTTATCCAAAAGTACAAACAATTGGAAAAACTAGAAGCCTGCTATAAAATACACTTACTGGGGATAAATTAACTGGAAGAACAAACTTTGTTCCAGTTTGCTGTGTCCTTTCTGGTTTTCTCAAGGACCTGTGCTCAGGTTTTCGAAGAAAGAAACAGCTTTAAAAACAAGCATGAACAAGACTATGTTAACAAGCATTTACTCATTTTGGAGATTTGAGCAGCTGAGATGGAACAGAATTAAATTCACACGCAGAGAATGTTTTGAATTATTCTTGCTTTGGGACAAAGAAAGAAGCTCATCATAATCTTTCTGTTATTCATCATGGACGGACTCTCCTTAAGAGTGTCATCTAAATGAATCATCTGTCCCAGAGGAAAACGCGATGATTTGTTGTTTTTGGTTTTGGTCTTGAAGTTATTTTGAATTCAACATCTCCTTAGGTTGAAATTCAGTCCCTTGTTTGTCTTCAGGTATAGACAATCTTAAAAAGGAAGATCAACACCTACAAAATATTTTCCATACTGAAACTGGTCACAAAATCATTCATTTTGGGTCTTTATTCACTCCCCAATACCACTATCTATCTGCAGTTTCCACAAGAAAATAAAAATCCACTTTGAACCACTTAGAAGTTTATCTCTAGGAACATCAAGAAAATATAAGATAGTTAACAATGAATTCAAAATCTCCTTACGGTTGTAAGTTCCCAGAACAAAGAAGTGTTTCTGTCTGACCACTATGTATAGTTTTATGCAGTATTTATTGCTTAATTGACCATAAGCCAGATTTTAATTTAATCTTGAGCTTTGATTAATTAATGATTTTTGTCCATTTTTGTGAATTATAGTGCTCAGTTTTATTAGTAACAAATAGGAGCATTTATTTCAAAGTTCTTGTATTTTTTATCACACTGAGTTCAGAATTTCAAGTTTCTTGAACTATTCGTAAAACTGAGAAGCAAAGTACTTCAAATAGGAAATTTCAACTGACGAATTCATGAAGTTGAAGTGGAAAAAAAATGGGTCTAAAAACCTCAAGAAATATGATACTAAGGATCTGAAGGAACTATATATGAAAACGCGTCTTAGATGGTAAGATTTTCAAGCCAACCTGATCTGATCTTCTCAGGAGTCTTGTGTTAAAAAATCTGTTGAGATCACCAGCCCAGGTTGGGTGCATGAGACAAGTGCTCGGGCCTGGTGCACTGGGAAGACCCAGAGGGATCGGGTGGAGAGGGAGGTGGGAGGGGGGACCAGGATGGGGAATACATGTAAATCCATGGCTAATTCATTTCAATGTATGACAAAAACTACTGTAATGATGTAAAGTAATTAGCCTCCAACTAATAAAAATAAATGGAAAAAAAAAAAATTAGGAATATAAAAAAAAAAAAAACTGTTGAGGTGGATTTCATCGAAGATGGCACATTGTTATTTTTCACGTAACACTTACCTGGGTATTATAATTGCTAATCAGTCTCAACTATTCAACATATCTAATGCCTGCTGTAAATCAGATGCACTGTCTGTTGAGGATTATCCTTTCCTGCAACAATTATTTATTAAGTGCTTACTCTGTGCCAGGCACTGTTTTAGGGCCAGGGATAAAACAGTGAACAACACTGCAAAGCGCCAGGCTTCATGGACCAGTCAAAATAAAGAAATGACAAATAAACCAAAAATTTTAACTATGTCAAGGATAATAAATGCTCTGAGGAAAAGCAGGGAGCAGCCTCTGTGGGTGCTGGGCCTGCTTGCCTCGGGGTTGGATTCCCCGCTCAGAACGGGGTGGTGGGCGCCGTCGCCGGCAGGCCGAGCTCCGGCCTCAAAGAGTCCTTCTGAGGAGAGGCGCTGAGAGCCCTGGGCGAAGGAGAAGACGCCTCCCCTGGCAGTGGGGGCCGTCTCCCCGGACTCAGCTCTGCCACAGCCTCTGAGCTGCCTGCTCCCTGCTGGTGATGCGGGCGGCCTCCCCCACCTTCGCGGGGAGACGAGGACTAGCGGCTTCCGGTGTTCCTAGCTCCTGGGTCGCTTGTCCCTTCCGGCTTCGCAGCCATCACTCAGGGAACGAATTTCCTGCGTTAAATACCTCCTGTTTCAAATGCTTGAGTGATTTCTGTTTTCCGGTTGACACTTGACTTAATTCTTTGAGTAAGGGGATAGGGAGCGTGGCGGACGTGGGTGTTTCGGGGAGAATCACGCAGAGGCCTTGGTGAAGAGCTGACCCGACAGCTGCAGGAAGTGAGCAAGAAACCCAACCTGGGCAACAGGGCGCCCGGGAGGAACCGCGGGGCAAGGGCGGTGAGTTCCTGTGACCTGGGGAAACTGGGCTAGGGGTGCAGTGAGGGACGGAGATGAAGTGAGGGAGGCGGCAGGAACGACAGGTGGTGCAGCGTCTTGTGGGCCTTTGTACAGGCTTTAGCTTCTAGAGGCTTAAGAAGAGAAACATCACTTGACTTGCGTTGTAAAAGAATCACAGGCTACTCTGAGGACAATAAACTGTAGGAGCGAAAGAGCGGCAACAGGAGGTGGTGGCACCATCTCAGATGGTGGTGGCAGCCGCCAGAAGCCTGAGGATGTACTTTGAAGGTAGGACCGGAGAACTTGCTAGCTGACTGGATGCATGGTGCCGCGTGAAGAGAGGAGTCGGGTGTAAGCCAACTTTGTTTCTGAACACTGGAAGATTGGGGTGTGTATTCACTGTGACCGAGTCTTGGGGAGGAACGACTCTGAGGGGAAAATCACTGTGTCCAGTTGGCAGTCGGATACACAGACCTGAAGTTGGGAGGGGAGCCTGAGCATGGGTGAGAGGGGTCCATCTGGGGGATACTGTGGAGAGACGCAGGACTGGACGGGGTCACCTGGGCAGTGACTCAGATGAAAAAGACATGGAGAACTGATCCCTAGTCACTGACAGATTAAAGATCAAAACTGTGTTGTGCATTTGATCCCCACAGCAGTTCTATTTATGTACCTGGGCACATGCTTCCTGTTGGGTGTGCATCAAGTTCGTGCCAACAATATATGTCATCATTATATTTTATATGTACAGGTAATAAGAGCTTCCCAGGTGGCTCAGTGGTAAAAGAATCCACTTGCCAGTGCAGGAGACACAGGATACACGGGTTTGTTCCCTGGGTGAGGAAGATCTCCTGGAGGAGGAAATGGCAACCCACTCCAGTATTCTCGCCTGGGAAATCCCACGGACAGAGGAGGCTGGCAGGCTACAGTCCATGGGGTCACAAGGAGTCAGACATGACTGAGCACACACAACACACATACATGTAATACATCTTTATCAGTGTGGAAAAATCTATAAAATGGGAAAGCTTCCACCATGCCATCCTGAGGAGAGACCTATTATCTGTGGTGGAGGAGAACTGTGCTGCTTTTCCTTGCTAAGTGGCCTGCAAGCTCAGTTTCCAGTGGGCTCTTATGACTTTATTTTAGCAAGCATTATAAACACTGACTGATGCGAAGAGCTGACTCATTTGAAAAGACCCTGATGCTGGGAAAGATTGAGGGTGGAGGAGAAGGGGATGACAGAGGACGAGATGGTTGGATGGCACATCGACTCGATGGACATGGGTTTGGGTGTGCTTCAGGAGTTAGTGATGGACAGGGAGGCCTGACGTGCTGCGGTTCATGGGATCGCAGAGAGTCGGACATGACTGAGCGACTGAACTGAAAAACACTGAAATTTTATTTTCTTTTTCTATAAGAATGGAACTTGTTTTTAAAAAACACTAAAAGAATCAATGCAAGAATTTAAGGTTAGAGGCAACATTTCTTTAAAAATTAATTTGATCGTTTTCTACCTCAGTCATTCAAATCAGGAAAGCATCTTCCTCAACACATATCAGAATGGAGCACCTACCTTATTTGAAGCAGATACTCAGATGGAAAGTAAGTTTTATATTTTTAAGCCCCTATCTTCACTGTTAAAAGTAGGTTATCTGCAAGCTTATAAGGACTCTTTAAATAATTATAGTAATAGTGACCATGTATTAAACACAATATTTAACAATGCTAGTTATTTTATGGAATCTTACTTATCCTTGTAACAATCCTAAAAAATCCTAAAACTCCTATTGCACTTTATAAATGAAGAAATGGGGTTTAAGAGATTATTTTATTTTTCTTGCCCAAGGTCATATGATAAATGTCAAAATCCAAATTCTGTCTCATAAAGTCTCATTTTCAATGTTCTCATGGAATGTGAATGTTTTAACACTCTATTATGTCCAGTACTCACCATCACTCAAAAGAAAGCAATACATAATTCCCTTGCACACATTTGTTATCTACCTATGAGAACCTGATTCTTTTGTTCACTCCCCAGGCTACAGCAGCACCCAGCAGGCTCCATTGCAGTATGTTTCCTGGTTCTTCTGTAATATGTTCCACCAGAGTTCTGATTTCACAATTGCTGTGGTTTATTTTCTCAATATGTGTGAAGGAAAAGGAAAGAACACAGTACCTTCCCTGTTAAGCAATCCTACAACACACCAAGTAACCAAAGGCTGTAACCGCAGTAACCCAGCTTATGGTTACTGGACCCAATGGTGCCTGCATCCTTCCATGAAAACAGTCCTGCTGAATGCAGTCATCAAAGAGGCTCTGGGAAACCCAGAAGTCTCAACTCTTCAGCCTCTTGGCCAGGAACTCCCTTATTTTATAGTAATTAAAAAATAACTAAAGTATTGACTTGCAAGTGATTTGTACAGACTGCCTAAGCAAAGTATGACAATATGATGATTGAAATTCTATATTTCACTAATTATTTCACATCCATGACCTTATTTGGTTCTCAAGATGACCTTGGGAGATAAAAAAGAGAATGGTGGTAATAAGTCTATTTAATGCAGAAAAAAGTTAAGATACATACTGAGATGATAACAAAGATGGAATTCATATTAGATACCCTGGCTTGTGGTTCTGTATTTTTTTTACTATAACTCTTTTCTGTATAATATTCTTTGCTTCTCCAACTTCTTTTATGTTGTTCTTATATTGTTTTAACATTTACTGACTCTTTTCCCAAGTGTAAGGACCATGCCTTAGGAAGTTTTATATTTAATATAATTTCTAATACCTAAGAGGCCTCAAGGAATATGTATTGGATTGGAATAAATGATCTTGTAGTCATATTGTTATGATTTTGTTTAGGTCTTCATGTTCCCTGCATTTATTCCATGAGAAATAAGCCTGCCTGAAGTCCCAGTAGTGGTTTGAAAAATATTAAAATCCAACTCACTGCCTTGCATCAGCCATAGAAGATGAGTATTCAGGAAATTTAAAATTTAACACCCCAAAACATAAATGCCAGTCACCCTAAGGGTTATAAAACAATGGAAGCAGCCTTAAGTGGAAACAGCTGTTCACAACCCACAGAGTTGCAGCTTTCTAAAGATGTCACATATACAGACAGTTTGTTAACCTGAATGAACAAGATGCTGATGTTTCTTGGGGAGGCTGCAGGTCAATCCTGATGGGCGTCCAATTGGCAGGGGCAGTCCTACCCCTCTCCAAATACTGCCCTCCCCTCTCCCCTGAGCTTGCCTCTCTGCTGGCTAAACTCAGCCGGGCCTCAGGCAGAGTCCAGACTGAGTCCCGTCATTTCTCATGGTGGGACCTGCCCACCTTTCTCCTTGGTTGCAGCCTCTGGGCCAGTGATCCTGGGCTGGGTTGGAGTTGGAGCTAGACCCTCATTTTCTTATTCCTCATTTTGGTTTTTCATGGCCATGGGTAGTAGCTAGATCTAGTTTTTTGCTTCATTCCCTTATGGGAACCTGAAAATTTCAGTGAATGATGTTGAACTATTTATAACACCTGGACTAGAGTCATCATCTAGTGCTGAAACTCTGAAACCTACCCACTTTGAGAAAAAGCTGTGATAACTGAGCTCTTCTAACTGAGCTCCAGTACATCTGCAAAGGAAAATCATTTAAATCTTTTAATATCTGTGTGGAAGGGACTACCTTTTCTCCCCCCAAAAAACATAAAATACACTTAACAATTTCTTCCTGAGAGCAGTAATTCTTAATTCTAGAGGCATTCCTCAGTCAGTTTGACTGCTATAACAAAATACCATAGACTGGGTGGCCTAAACAACATGGATTTCTCACAGTTGTAGCAGCTGGAAGATCAGAGTGCCAGCACGGTGGACTTCTTTGTGAGAGATCTCTCCTTGGTTATGTCCTCACATGGCACGTTATATCCTTCTTGGTGTGTATAAGCAGGGGGAGAGAGAGCGATCTCCTGTCTCCTCCTCTTTTTATAAGGGCACTGATTTCATCATCAGGGCCCCACCCTTATGACTTAATCTAACCCTGCTTATCTCCCCAAAGCCCCACGTCCAAATACCATTACACTAGGTATTATTAATAGGATTTCAACATAGGAATTTTGAGGGGATACAAACATTTGGTCCAAAGCAATGCCAATGCACAATTAGAATCATTTGAGGAGCTTTTTTAATTACTAATAATTAGGCTCCTTTTTCCCAGACCAATTACATTAGAATCTCAAGAGAGTGGGGCTTGAGATTGCACATTTCTAAGAAGCTCCCAAATGAGTATCAACTACAGATTGGCATTTGCCAGGAGCATTTGCCACCTGCCAATGCAGAGACTGAATTCTGTGCTGCTGCAGCTGTTGACCCTCAACATGCCCTGAAGGAAGTTCAGGGTGGAGAGTGAGGCACTCTGTGCTCCAGGGAAACTGGGGAACAAGTCTTTAGATATTTTCAGGAACTGATTTCATGATCCCAGTCCTTTCATTTCCTCCTATCTCAAAAAGCTTTCATGGTTACATGAGCCCCTGGTGACTATTACTTCTGTAAAGTAAGCCTTGATTGCATCGATCACCTTCACCAAAATCTTATGCCCATGTGACACAATTACTAAAGCCTGCCAGCCTAGAGCCCATGCTCTGCAACGAGAGAAGCGGCCAAAATGAGATGCTCACACGCCACAACTACAGCGTATCCCCCACTCACCACAGCTAGAGAATGCCTGCATGCAGCAGTGAAGACCTATCACAACCAAAAATCAGTAAACAAATTTTCAAATTAACTGGAAGGTTTCTAACATACAGATTGTTAGGCCTAACTTTAGACTTAAGGATTCAGTAGGTGATGTTGATATGATTGGTCTGGAGATCCCACTTTGAAATCACTGCAGTGTGCCCTGCCCCTATCAGCACCGCTCCTGCTTTTTTTGTCCTCCTAGCTCCATTGTGGTTGCAATACTGAAAGTCCAAGAGGACAGAAAGCACAACCAAGGAAGACGGGTAGAAAACCCCATCTCTCGACTGTGCTTGGATCCGGGTCTTTATGTTGTTATTGTTGTTTAGTCCCTCAGTCCTGTCTGACTCTTTGCCACTCCATGGAGGCAGCATGTCAGGCTTCCCTGTCCTTCACCAACTCCCGGAACTTGCTCAAACTCATGTCCATCGAGTCGGTGATGCTATCCAACCATCTCGTCCTCTGTCATCCCCTTCTCCTCCCACCTTCAATCTTTCCCAGCATGAGGGTCTTTTCCAAGGAGTCAGTTCTTTAAATCAGGTGGCCAAAGTATTGGAGCTTCAGCTTCAGCATCAGTCCTTCCAATGAATAATCAGGGTTGGTTTCCTTTAGGATGGACTGGTTTGATCTCCTTGGCCCCCAAGCGATTCTCAGAAGTCTTCTCCAAAAACCACAGTTTGAAAGCATCAATTCTTTGGCGCTCAGGCTTCTTTATGGTCCAACTCTCACATTCATACATGACTACTGGAAAAAGCATAGCTTTGACTATACAAACCTTTGTCAGTAATGTCTCTGCTTTTTAACACACTGCCTAGGTTTGTCATAGCTTTTCTTCCAAGGGGTAAGCGTCTTTTAATTTCATAGCTGCAGTCACTATCTGCAGTGAGTTTTGGAGCCCAGGAAAATAAAGTGCTTGACTGCATTCTATTTAGTCAACTCCAGAATTTGGATCAAGGCAGCTGGCAGTCTAACTCTCTCCACAGTCCCCATTCATCTATCACAGTTTTACCAAATAGGAGCCAGCCTCACATTCACTTGGGCTTCCTCATAAGCAGCCACTCAATTCCCAAAGAAAATAGGCAACTCCCCTGGCCCTAAGTGTTTGGAACTCTGTACTGAGTGATTAAAGACAGCTGTGACATAAAGGAGAGAGCGAAGTATTACAATTCCAGTGTTCATGACAGCCCAGGGTTTTGTGGCTCAGCTGGTAAAATATCTGCCCACAGTGCGGGAGACCTGGGTTTGATCCCTGGGTTAGGAAGATCCCCTGGAGACGGGAAAGGCTACCAAATCCAGTATTCTGGCCTGGAGAATTCCATGGACTGTATGGTCCATGGGGTCACAAAGAGTCGGACACAACTAAGAGACTTTCATTTTCATTTTACTTTCACTTTTCAGGGCAATCCAGGCTGCACTAACCAACTGCCCCGGCTAGCTGGACTTTGGAGTGAGCCATTACTAAGTAGGGTGATTCCATCAGGGAAAGTCAAAATTCCATTTCTAGGGGTTAATAGAAATCAATCAGGTTCCACAAACTTCTGCATAGTTATTAGAAAATATGGGGTTCAGCCATTGACAACATTCAAACCACTGACTAGAAGAGAATGAAACAAGATTACAGAACAAGACACAGACCTGGATTAACTCTCTCTTAACCTCTGTCTTAACCTCTTTCAACTCTCATAGCTGAGTGGACCCAATAGGTCAAGTCTGGTTTTTACAATTTGCTGAGCTTAATTCTTTGAATCTTGACTATTTAAAAGTCTCCATGTGTCACCTAGTGAAAATTTTTTGAGCTGAAAAATGTGCTGTTTCATCTATTCTGCAGGGTCTGACCACTATTTAGTAAAGGGGAAAATACAAACATATACAATCTACTCCAATGCTTCTCTGATGTTAATGGGCATTTGAATCACTGAGGGAGCAGAGTAAAATGAGTTGTAAAATAGCCTTGAGTAGAGCCTGAGATTCTTTGAAAAGCACTTGAATCTATCCCGTCTGAACTGGTATTATAGATTATATCACAAATGTCAAAATACTGAAAGAAAACATGGGAGAATTTTTAAAAACATTTTTTTTCCTTTCTACATAGGTTACAAATCCAAAATCACAATAGGAGAAAACTGAAAAATATGACAAAAATCTAAATTTTCCCATGGTAAAAAGTATTATAATCAGGGCAAAACAGGAAAAATATTTGCATATGGAAAGGGATTGTTTCCCTTTTTAATGTCGAAATTTCTTCACTAAGAAAATGACTATTGCTCTAGCTGCCATCTTGCGTCCCCGCGTGTGTGCGCCTAACCTCAGCTGGTCTGCCCGAGACCACCTGAGCGCCAACCCTAGTCCCCCGCACGGCCCCATTTCCGCTCCAACAAGATGAAAGAAACTATCATGAACCAGGAGAAACTCGCCAAACTGCAGGCACAAGTGCGCATTGGTGGGAAAGGAACTGCTCGCAGAAAGAAGAAGGTGGTTCATAGAACAGCCACAGCAGATGACAAAAAACTTCAGTTCTCTTTAAAGAAGTTAGGGGTAAACAATATCTCTGGTATTGAAGAGGTGACTATGTTCACAAATCAAGGAACAGTGATCCACTTTAACAACCCTAAAGTTCAGGCATCTCTGGCAGCAAACACTTTCACCATTACAGGCCACGCTGAGACAAAGCAACTGACAGAAATGCTCCCCAGCATCTTAAACCAGCTTGGTGCCGACAGTCTGACCAGTTTAAGGAGACTGGCTGAAGCTCTGCCCAAACAGTCCGTGGATGGAAAAGCACCACTTGCCACTGGAGAGGAGGATGATGATGAAGTTCCAGATCTTGTGGAGAATTTTGATGAGGCTTCCAAGAATGAAGCAAACTGAATTGAGTTAACTTCTGAAGAAGATAAATCTAGAGGAAGTTACTGGGAGCTGCTATTTTATGTTATGACTGCTTTTTAAAATTTTGTTTATGGATCTGATAAAATCTAGATCTCTAATATTTTTAAGCCTAAGCCCCTGGACACTGCAGCTCTTTTCAGTTTTTGCTTATATACAATTTATTCTTTGCAGCTAATGAAGCTGAAGAAGCCTAAGAATAAAGTTTGAGACAAAGATAAATAAAGTTCTTTGCCTAGTAAAAAAAAAAAAAAAAGAAAATGACTATTAACTTAGAAAAATTGTCAAATGACAGGAACAGTTCAAGGTCAATAGAAGGAAGGCTTACATATGAATCTATGCTCAATATCACTCATAGTTGGAGAAATAATATGAAAAGTCATTGAGATATACATATGTATATATAGATACAAATAACTTTGATGATCTTAGAGGTAATACCTCTAAGATCATCAAAGTTATTTGTCTGCTTTTTAGTATGAAACATTGTTGATGAGAGTTAATGAGAGTATAGGATAAAAACCATCACCACATCCTGCTAGTAGAGATGTAAACTGTTGCAATGTAGGTGATGAGTAATTAAAATACATACAGCTTATGATTCAGTGAAGACCATGTCCAGGAATTTATCTTAAGGATATATTTGCACATATACATATGTGTATATGTGCACATATACACAAGGTTGAGTTTCCCCAGAAAATCACTGTGGCTCTGCTTTTAGTAAATTGTTAGAAATAATCAATGTGAATAAAGGACCAATTAAATGAATTACTCTACATCGTTACAACTGAATACAATGCAACCACTAAAAAGACTAATATAACATATCATCAATATTAAAAGATATCTAAGAACTTTATCAAAATTAAAAACCTTTTCCCCATGAAAGGCCCTTTGAAGATGACAAAGAAACAAGCCACATTCAGGATACCCTGGACCCCACAGCCAGCCATATAAAGAACTAGCCCCCATCCACCATCAGGCACAAAATCAGGGCCCTGCAGCCAGAGGCCTCAAGAAATGGCTCGACCCACCAGCTGGGTGGCACCAGATCTCAGACAACTTGCACCCCTCAGCAAACCACCCCAGGTTCAGCTGTACTCACCTGTGAGCCAACACCAGCTTTGGAACACCCTAGACCCCACAGCCAGCAGTGTCAGGAACCAGCCCCACCTACCAGCAGGTCAACACTAGAACTGAGATACCTGACCCTGCAACCACCCACCCCAGAACCCAGCCCCACCCACAAGCGGGCCATCACCAGTCTGAAACCCCAGGTTTCTACAGTCAGCTGCCTCATGATGTGGCCCTACCCACCACCAGCCAGCAGCCTCTTCAGGCCAGGGGCCAGTGGTGCCTACCAGACTTACCATAATAGTCAGCCCTCTACAACAGAAAGATTCAGAGTTCACATAGGGGACACCCTTAGAAAATAGTTCTGGTGAACAGAGAGGAGTGCATTTCTGGAATGCATAGGATATCTCATACCAAAGGCCACTTTTCCAAGGTTGGGAAATCTAACCAACCTACCAAACCAAATACATAGAAATAAAATTAGCAAATCAGGCAAAATGAGGCAACAGAGGAACATGTTCCAGATGAAGGAACAAGATAAAATCCCAGGAGAAGAACTAAATGAAGTGTAGATAAGTGATCTACCCAATAAAGAGATCAAAGTAATGACCATAAAGATGATCAGAGAACTTGAGAGAAGAATGGATGAACAGAACAGAGAAGTTAGAAGAACCAGAGATGCAGAATACAATTAATGAAATAAAAATTACACTCAGTTCAGTCACTCAGTTGTGTCCGACTCTTTGCAACCCCATGAATCGCAGCACACCAGGCCTCCCTGTCCATCACAAACTCCTGGAGTTTACTCAAACTCATGTCCATCGAGTCGGTCATGCCATCCAGCCATCTCATCCTCTGTCGTCCCCTTCTCCTCCTGCCCCCAATCCCTCCCAGCATCAGGGTCTTTTCCAATGAGTCAACTCTTCGCATGAGGTGGCCAAAGTATTGGAGTTTCAGCTTCAGCATCAGTCCTTCCAATGAACACCCAAGACTGATCTCCTTTAGGATGGACTGGTTGGATCTCCTTGCTGTCCAAGGAACTCTCAAGAGTCTTCTCCAACACCATAGTTCAAAAGCATCAATTTTTCGGTGCTCGATTTTCTTCACAGTCCCAACTCTCAGATCCATACATGACCACTGGAAAAACCATATCCTTGACTAGATGGACCTTTGTTGGCAAAGTAATGTCTCTGTTTTTTAATATGCTATCTAAGTTGGTCATAACTTTCCTTCCAAGGAGTAAGCGTCTTTTAATTTCATGGCTGCAGTCACCATCCGCAGTGACCTTGGAGCCCCAAAAAATAAAGTCTGACACTGTTTCCACTGTTTCCCCATCCATTTCCCATGAGGTGATGGGACCAGATGCCATGATCTTAGTTTTCTGAATGTTAAGCTTTTCACTCCTTTTCACTCCTCTTTCACTTTCATCAAGAGGCTTTTTACTTCATCTTCAATTTCTGCCATAAGGGTAGTGTCATCTGCATATCTGAGGTTATTGATATTTCTCCCGGCAATCTTGATTCCAGCTTGTGCTTCTTCCAGCCCAGCGTTTCTCATGATTTACTGTGCATAGAAGTAAAATAAGCAGGGTGAGAATATACAACCTTGACATACTCCTTTTCCTGTTTGGAACCAGTCTGTTGTTCCATGTCCAGTTCTAACTGTTGCCTCCTGACCTGCATACAGGTTTCTCAAGAGGCAGGTCAGGTGGTCTGGTATTGCCATCTCTTGAAGAATTTTGCATAGTTTATTGTGATCCACACAGTTGAAGGCTTTGGCATACTCAATAAAGCAGAAATAGATGTTTTTCTGGAACTCTCTTGCTTTTTTGATGATCTAGCAGATATTGGCAATTTGATCTCTGGTCCCTCTGCCTTTTCTAAAGCCAGCTTGAACATCTGGAAGTTCACGGTTCACGTATTGCTGAAGCCTGGCTTGGAGAATTTTGAGCATTACTTTACTAGCGTGTGAGATGAGTGCAATTGTGCAGTAGTTTGAGCATTCTTTGGCATTTCCTTTCTTAGGGATTAGGATGAAAACTGACCTTTTCCAGGCCTGTGGCTACTGCTGAGTTTTCCAAATTTGCTGACATATTGAGTGCAGCACTTTCACAGCATCATCTTTCAGGATTTGAAATAGCCCAACTGGAATATCCATTCCAAATAGCTTTGTTTGCAGTGATGCTTTCTAAGGCCCACTTGACTTCACATTCCAGGATGTCTGGCTCTAGGTGAGTGATCACACCATTGTGATTATCTGGGTCATGAAGATCTTTTTTGTACAGTTCTTCTGTGTATTCTTGCCACCTCTTCTTAATATCTTCTGCTTCTGTTAGATCCATACCATTTCTGTCCTTTCTTGAGCCCATTTTCAGAATAAATAAATTATACAGAAGAATGAATCACTGAGCTAGAAGACAGAGTAATGGAAATCACTGATACTAAACAGAAAAGTGAAAAAAATAATTAAGAGAAATGAGGACCATTTAAAAGACCTTTGAGACAACAAAAAGTAATGTTTTAAATACTAACATTTGCATTATAGGGGTCCCAGAAGGAAAGAGTTAGAAAGACGCAGAGAATACTTGAAGACATAGTAACTGAAAATTCCTCTGACCTGGAAAAGGAAAGAGACATCAAGGTCAAGGAAGCACAGAGAGTCTCAGATAGAATCTATTCAAAGAGGACCACACCAAGATACAGAATATTTTAAATGCCAAAAATTAAAGATAAACAGAGATTATTAAAAGCAGCAAGGGAAAAGCAATAAGTTATGGAAAAGGATACTTTCATAAGGCTAAGAACTGACTATTCTGAAGAAATCCTGAGGCCAGAAAAAAATGGCACAATATATTTAAAGTGATGAAAGAAAAAACCTACAACCAGGAGTATTCTATTCAGCAAGGCTTTCATTCAGATTTGATGGAAAAGATCAAAGATTTACAGACAAGCAACAGCTTAAAGGGTTCCACTCCACCTAATTAGCTTTACAAGAAATGTTAAACAAACTTCTCTAAGTGAAAATGAAAAGGCCACTACTAGAAATATGAAAATTACAAGATAAAAAGCTCATTGATATAGGCAACTCTGTAGTAAAAATGGTAAATCAGCCATGTACAAAGTTAGTAGGAATGTTAATAGATAAAAGTAGTAAAATTAGCTATATTCACAATAAGTAGCTAAAGGATATACACAAAAAACAATGTAAAATATGATGTCAATAAAGTAATTGGGGTGAAGAGGGGCAAAAATGTCAAAATGTGTTTGAAACTAAAGATCAGGAACTTAAAATAGTCATTCATAACCAAAAATCTATAATAGGTACACATAGACACACAAAAAAAGGAATCTAAACACAACACTAAAGATAGTCATCAAATAACAAAGGAAGAAAACAAAAACAGAATGACCAAAAAGAACTAGAAAACAACCTCCAATTAACAAAATGGAAATAAGAACATACATATTAATAATTGCTTTAAAATTAAATGGAAAAGCACTCCATAGCAAACTTAGGGTGGTTAGATGGATGTTAAAAAAGACTCATACATGTGATGCCCACAGTAGACTCACTTCAGACCTAAAGATTCACACACATTAAAAGAGGATGGGTTAAGATATCCTTTACAAATGGAAATAAAAAGAAAGCTAGGGTAGCAAGACATATCTGACAAAATAGACTTTAAATAAAGACTGCAAAAATAAAATAAAGACTGCAGTAAGAGACAAAGAAAAACATTATGAAATGATCAAGGGATCAATCTAAGAAGAAGATATGACAATTTAAAATATATATGCACCAAACAAAGGAGTGCCTAAATACATAAATATTAACAGACACAAAAGGAGAAATTGACAGTAACACAATAATAGTAGAAGACTTTAATACCCCACTTACATCATTGGACAGTTCATCCAGAAAGAAAATCAATAAGGTATCACTGGCCTGAAGGGACACATTAGACCAAATGAACTTAACAGATACATAAAGGATATTCCATCCAAGAGCAGCGGAATACATATCCTTTTCAAGTGCACGCATGGAATGTTCTCCAGGATAATCAGATGCTAGGCCACTCAACAAATCTGAATAAATTTTTAAAACCTGAAGTCATATTAAGGATCTTTTCCAATCACAGTGCTATGAGACTAGAAACCAACTGCTTGGGAAGAAAAAAAAGCCTGCAAAATACAGAAGCACTTGGAGACTAAGATACTACTGAACAACTTATGGTTCACTGCTGAAATCAAAGAACAAATTTTACAAATACCTGGAGGCAAATGAAAACAAAAGCACAACTTTACAAACTCTATGGGATCGAGAAAAAGAAGTTCTAAGAGGAAAGTTTATAGCAATACAAGCCTACCTCATGAAACAAGAAAAATCTCAAATAAACAATTTAATCATATGCCTAAAGCAACTAGAGGAAGAAGAACAAACAAAACCTGAAGTTAGCAGAAGGAAAGAAATCACAAAGACCAGGGAAGAAATCAATGAAATAGTGACTAAACTAGAATAGAAAAGACCAATGAAACTAAGACCTGGTTTTCAAATAAAAGAAAGATAAAAATTCGTAACATTTATCCAGACACAGGAAATGAAGACAAGCTCCTCTTGGAATCAATAAAATTAGTAACGAAAAAGGAGAAATTACAACCAACACCACAGAAATAAGAACTATCACAAGAGATTACTAAGAATAGCTATATGCCAATAAAATGGACCAACTAGAAGAAATGGACAAATTTCTAGCAATGTACAATATCCCAAGAATGAACCAGGAAGAAATGGAAAATATAAACAGACCAGTTACCAGTAATGAAATTGAACCAGTAAAAAACAAACAAATATAATTTCCAACAAAGAAAAGTCCAGGACCAGATGGCTTCACAGGTGAATTCTACCAAACATTTACAGAAGAGGAAAACCTAAACTTTTCAAACTATTCCAAAAAATTAAAATGGAAGAAATGCCTCTAAACTCATTCTACAAGGCAAGCATAACCCTAATACCAAAATCAGACAAAGATATGACCAAAAAAAGAAAATTATAAGCCAATATCACTGATAAACATAGATGCAAAAATCCTCAATAAAATGTTAGCAAACAGAATTCAATAATATATTAAAAGGATCATACATGATGATATAGTGGGATTTATCCCAGGGATGTAAGTATGGTTCAGCATTCACAAATTAATCAGTATGATACACCACATTAACAAATTGAAGAAAAAATAAACATATGATCATCTCAATAGCTGCAGAAAATGCTCTTACAAAATTCAACATCTTTATAGGATAAAAATTCTCAACAAAAATAGACACATAGATCAATAAAATAGAGATTCCAGAAATGAACCACACAATCTATGATGAAGGAGGCAGCAATATACAATAGGATAAAAGAAAGCCTCTTAAAACAATTTTGGGAAAATGAACTGCTGCAAGCAAAAGCAAGCAAACTGGACTACTCTCTCACATCATGCACAGAAATTAATTCAAAATGGATTAAAGACTTAAATGTAAGACCTGGTACAATAAAACTTCAGAAGAAAACATAGGCTATAAGCTCTTTGATATTGGTCTTAGCAATAGTTCTTGGGATGTGTCTCCTCAGACAAGGAAAACAAAAGCAAAAATATACAAATGGGACTACATCAAATTAAAAAGCTTTTGCACAGTGAAGGAAACTATCAACAGAAAACAAAAAGGCCACCTACTGAGTGGGAGAAGATATTTGCAAACAATATATCTGAGAAGAATTTAATATCCATAATACGGGCTTCCCTGGTGGCCCAGCTGGTAAAGAATCCAACTGCAATGCAAGAGACTTGGGTTCAACCCCTGGGTTGGGAAGATCCCCTGGAGAAGGGAACAGCTACCCACTCCAGTATTCTGGCCTAGAGAAGTCCATGGGGTTGCAAAGAGTAGGACGTGACTGAGTGACATTCATCTATTTTGCTTATCCATAAAATGCAGAGAATTCATGCAATTCAACATCAAAAAAAGCAGATAAACAAAATAAAAATGGGCAGAAGATCTAAAGAGACTTTTTTTCCCAAAGATGATATAGGGCTGACCCACAAACAAATTAAAAGATGCTCAGCATCACTAAACATCAGGAAAATGCAAATCAAAACCACAATGATCTTAGTGATCATTTTGAATTGTATAAAATATTGAATTACTATGTTGTGTAACAGGAACTAACATAGTGATGTAGGTCAATTATACTTCAAAAACAAATAAACTCATAGAAAACAAAATTAAATTTATTGTTATCACAGATGGATATTGGGGGGAAGTGGAATTGGGATGAAAGCTGAATTGGGATGAAAGTCAAAAAGTACAAACTTCTAGTTATAAGATAAATAAGTGCTACAGGTATAATGTATAACATGATAAATATAACTAACACTGCTTTACGTTATAGATGAAAGCTAAGAAAGCTAATACTTTTAGTTTGGTTTTTAAAGTTTTCTATCTATGTAAGATGATGGTCAACTATTAATATATATAAGATTATGGAAACTAAACTTAGTGTGATAATCATTTAATGATATATATAAGTCAAATTAGACAAATCATTATGCTGTACACCTTAAACTTACACAGAGCTATATGTCAATTATACCTCAATATAACTGAAAAAAGTAAGAAAAAGTAATTTTAAAAATTGCTAAATAAACAAGCTACAGGCTGGGAAAAATATTTGCAAATGATATATCTGACAAAGGCATTTGAAAATGCCAATTAAAAATGGGCAAAGGACATTAAGATACTTCCTCCCATTTGAAAAACTCCAATTAAGAAATGGGCAAAAAACATTAAAAATCTGGAGACCCCACCTCCCATGGGCCTCAGTTCTTGGTAGGGCACAAAGGGGAATCTATACCCAATGTAAGAAAATTTATTGATGATAAGGAAAGAAAGAACAGAGAGAACACCTCAGGATAGAGGTGGGTCAGGCCAAGTGAGGCAATGGCCCAGGAGGGCTGGCATACAGTTTTTAAGGCAAAGTCATTTGCATAATCCAGGGGTTGTTGACTGGCGGTCTTGATTGACAGTTGCAGGTTATATAAGAAGATTCTCTACCCTGCATATCCTTCCCATAATTCAGCCTGTGATAATTAGATGCATGTATTCATGGAACATTTATAAAGTTAATGAGTCCAATGGCCTTCCCATGTGCCTCAGCTGGTAGTGAATCCGCCTGCACTGCGGGAGACCTGGGTTTAATCCTGAGTTGGGAAGATCCCCTGGAGAAGGGAAAGGCTACCCACTCCAGTATTCTGGCCTGGAATATTAAAAAGCAGAGACAATTACTTTGCCGACAAAGGTCCGTCTAATCAAAGCTATGGTTTTTCCAGTAGTTATGTATGGATGTGAGAGACCATAAAGAAAGCTGAGTGCCAAAGAACTGATGCTTTTGAACTGTGGTGTTAGAGAAGAGTCCTTTGGATTACAAGATCAAACCAGTCCCTCCTAAGGGAAATCAGTCCTGAATATTCATTGGAAGGACTGATGTTGAAGCTGAAACGCCAATGCTTTGGCCACCTGATGCTAAGAACTGACTCATTGGAAAAGACCCTGATGCTGGGGAAGATTGAAGGCGGGAGGAGAAGGGGACAACAGAGGATGAGATGGTTTGATGGCATCACTGATGCAATGAACATGAGTTTGAGCAAGTTCCGGGAGTTGGTGATGGACAGGGAGGCTGCAGTCCACAGGGTCTCAAAGAGTCGACACAACTAAGCGACTGAACTGAGCCGAATGAGTCCAGTGGCACCAAAGGTTACTTGAGTACCTGATATCAGGAGGTGCGTGCATGTGCTAGAGTAGGGACAGTCCCACCAGGTGGCCAGTGGGGAATTTTTCTAGCCTCATGACTATTTTGGAGTACTGAGGGGCATATTTGGATTGGGGCTGATGAATTGCTTGGTGGGATTAGGCAACCATTGGATGTTTAGCTGAAGGGGCTGCCTCTCATTGCCCTTGGCTGCCTTCCTGTCTAACAAGACCACAATTATAGATCACTGCATCTATTAGGACAGCTAAAATGAAAAGTAGTGACAATACCAAATGTTGGCAATATGGAGAAACTGATCTCTTATATATTGCTAGTAGGAATGTAAAATGGTACACTTGGGATATCAGTATGGCAGTTTTTTTAAATAACAAAATGTACATTTATACAATGCAGGCATTTCACTTTCAAGCATTTGTATCAGAGAATGAAAACCTAGATTCACATGAAACCAATAAATAATTGTTATAGCAATTTTTTTTAATTGAAGTATAATTGACATAGTTTCAGGCATACAATATTTGGTATTTTCATATATTGCAAAATGATCACTACAATAAGTCTGATAAAAACCTGTCACCATATATGGTTACAATTTTCTTATTCTGATGAGAACTTTTAAGATTTACTCTCTTAGCAACTTTAAAATATGTACTATAGTATTATTACCTATAGTTACCATCTGCACATTATACCCCTAGGACTTACTTATTTTACAATTGGAAGTTTGTACATTTTGACCCTCTTCATTCATTTCATCCACTCCCTACTCCCTTGAGTCTGGTAACTATCCAACTGTTCTCTGTTAGTCAGCTGTATCTATTTTTTGTTGTTGTTTTAAATTCTACATGAGTACTATAGCAGCTTTATTTGTAATAGGTAGAAACAGAAACAAACAAAATGTACCTCAGTAGGTGTATGGCTAAACAAACTGTAGTATACCTATGTTAGGGGAAGCACGCTGACTGAAACCGCCCACCCTGGCCAGGTGCCACAGTAACCATTTGCATGAGTTGTTTTACGACAGGAGGTCCTGGTAAGGAACATGGAACTAATAAGCCACCACCAACTGGAAGAGTTCAGGATAGTTCAGGAAAGTTCAAAAATTGACACCACATGTCCAACCACCTCCCAGTATCCTCATCTCTGGCATCCATCCTGGCTGAACAAGGTATGCACCACCAGGAAGGACTCTGAATCAGAATGATTGGCTAAAAACAACCTGGAAACTAATCCCATCATCATAAAACCCGAGGCTGCCAGACCTCTTCTCCTGGGTTCCGTTACCCTACTGCTCTCCACCCGGGCACCCGTTCCCGATAAAATCTCCTGCTTTGCCATCACCTGTGTCTTCTCGAACAATTCATTTCCAAGTGTTATACAAGAGCCCACTTTCAGGCCCTGGAAGGTGTCCCCCTTCCTGCAATACCTATAGTGTGAAAATAAAAAGAAGTGGTCATGTATGGATGTGAGAGTTGGACTGTGAAGAAAGCTGAGCATCAAATAATTGATGCTTTTGAACTGTAGTGTTGGCAAAGACTCTTGAGAGTCCCTTGGACTGCAAGGAGATCCAACCAGTCCATCCTAAAGGAGATCAGTCCTGGGTGTTCATTGGAAGGACTGATGCTGAAGCTGAAATTCCAATACTTTGGCCACCTCATGTGAAGAGTTGACTCACTGGAAAAGACCCTGATGCTGGGAGGGATTGGGGGCAGGAGGAGAAGGGGACAACAGAGGATGAGATGGCTGGATGGCATCACCGACTCGAGGGACATGAGTTTGAGTGAGCTCCAGGAGTTGGTGATGGACAGGGAGGCCTGGCGTGCTGCAATTCATGGGGTCGCAAAGAGTCGGACACGACTGAGAGACTGAACTGAACTGAACACACAAGAATGTGGATAGATTCAGAAAGAAATTATGCTAGCTGAATTCCTCCTGTCTTATGTACCTCCTCCTATGTGGGGCCAATTCTGTTTCCTTGTTTACTTTGCTTCTTGCATTTGCCAGCTCCTCAGCAATCACTCTAGTGAGCATCCGATGGATCGAGGTTTGGGGAGCCCTCATTCACATCTGGAGAACAAAAATCACTGATGGCTGTGACATTTCTTATTAATATGGCAGGGCATATTTTCATTTCACATTTTAAAATGCTTTTAAGCCCATAAAATATATGATAGCACATGTCTTAAAACACTTCTAAACTACTCAGTGATCAACAATCCAAATGCCTAATGGGCCAGGCAGGTAAGATAGATATGTCTCTTAGGCCATGTGTTGTATTTAGGAAATGGCTGAGACTGTGACAAGCTGGAAAGAACTCCCAGACAAAGCACTCAAATGCAAATGTTTATGACTCAGCCTGGGCCAAACAAACACAGCAATGTCCTGCTAGCAGTCAGGAGCAACCCATCCATGTCTGCCTGCTGTGGCATCCTGTTTCACTGCAGACAAGACTGATTACTAGAAATGTCTTCATGCTGAGCTGATATTTATCTGTGGCAATTTCTCCCTATTAGCTCTAGTTCTGAGCATTTCCTTCATATGAGAAGTGTGGACCTCATTTCAGAGTACATTAACTGGACTTGTTGGCATGCAGTTAAGAATTAGTTCCTTTACTGAGTGCCCAGAGCTGCCTACACGTAAGCCGTGTTTGTCCTCACACAAACCAGGGTAAAAGCAAGCTCTGTCATTTAACATGTGTAAGACATTGAAAACGTGATTTAATCTTTAGATATCTTCCTATTCAAAATGAGAATAATAATAATAATGGCCAATTTGCAGAGTTACTGTGCGGATAAAATACGAAAACATTAAAATGCCAAGGAAAATGACTGCTTCTGTCAGAAAAGGATTGTGACAGAGGACACACTGGGGCTTATTCAACTTTCTTGGATTTTGTGAGAGTGGAAAATATGCAAATTTTTGGAATAATTTCATAGCCAAAGATCCAAGGTTGAGCTTCCTCTGTTCCCAATCTACCAGGCTTGTTTCCTCATTTTGCCACTAGATGGCAATTGCTCCCCAGAGCATTTAAGCTCCAAGGATGTAAAATCTCCAAAGCTTCCCCGAGGCTTACTCTCATGTTACAAATCAGGCCTAGAGCTGCACCAAGTAACAGGGTGGCCTTGCAAAGAGAATTTGTTTTACTCAGTAATTAAGAAATCCAGGGCCCTTTCCTGAAATTGAACCAGGGAAGGGGTGATGGTCCAGAAGAGCCACATATGACTCCCTCACTCCCTCAGCCAGCCCGGGTTTGCTCCTGCTGCACCAAGGCCTTTCCACTTGCCATCCCACCCTCCTGGACCCGCTTCCCACTGCATTTGGACAGCATGCTCAGTTATCTCTTTACTTACTAGCTCGCAGCCCCCTTACTGTAAGTCCCAGGACAGCTGGGGCTGTGTCCTGTTCCCCAGACCATCCCCAGCCTCAATAACTGTGCCCACTACATAATAATAAACGTTCGCTCGATAAGAGTACCAAAGTTCTCAAACGTTGCTCTTCCTCTAGCTGAAACAGCACTTGCTCTTTTCCTTACGAAAGCAAATCCAGGTGCCAGAGAAAGACACTCCAAACAGCCCGGAGCTGGATGTGGCAATGGTCCCCACCCCCCACCGGTGGAAATTACATCTCCTCTCCGACATGTATCTTGAGTCTCCAGTGATGACAGTAAGGCTAATAGACTAACCTGAGATAGTTGGGGGAGAGTTAGGCATGATGCTTTCCTTTCCTTATCAGCAACATGGCTTCTAATGTAATAGTCATTGTAGAGAAAAAGCTGTTGCCAAAATCCCAGATTCCTTTGTTTGGTACGTGCCTCAAACTCAGGTTAATTCATCCTCTCCATCCACAGTCTGTCCCTGATGATGGCGTCCCAGCTGCAGTACTTCAGTCATTGCTCTCCTTGATCCCACAGGTGATCGTCACCCTCTAATGATCCTGCCTCAACCTTGCCTCGATATCCCCCTTCTCCATCCTTCCCTGAGCTGTCACAAAAGGCTATTTGATAAAATGCACAGCATGGACTGTGACCTGCTCAAAACCCCCATGGACACTTTTCGTTTCATCTTATTTGTGAAACCTTTTCTCTCCCTGCCCTTCTGAACAGAAATGAACCTTTGTTCCATGTGCCTCCACTTGTCTCATGTAGATTTCTCTCAAAGCATCTGTCCCTCTTTATTGCAGTGAATTTTTATCTCCTGATTTTCACTAGAACAACATAAAGGCTGGACCATAGTTTACTCATTTGTTTGCTGTTTTTTTATGCCCAGCACCTAAAAATGTATCTGGAGCATTTTGATGCCCATAATTGTTCCCCATTACCTACCAAATAAATTCCAACCTCTTGCCCTATATCATTCAAGAGGAATAACACATCCCTTGGTGACTTCCCCACATGTCCCAGCCGCTCCCAGGCAGGCTGAACACCCTGTGTCCATGCTAGCACATATCAGTGTCCCAGAGAGAGGCCTCTGAGTGATAAACTTGAGTGTATGATGGTAGATCTTACTAGCATCTGGTGCGATCTAGAGTCAGAATGCATGCTAAGTAGCTTCAGTCGTGTCCAACTCTTTGTGACCCTGTCGACCATAGCCCACCAGGCTCCTCTGTCCGTGGGATTCTCCAGGCAAGAATACTGGAGTGGGCTGCCATGCCCTCCTCCAGGGGATCCTCCCGACCCAGACTGCTTGGGTTCAACTCTCTCTTTCACAATTTACTGATTATGTGACTTGGACAAGTATTCCATTGCCTTTATGGGCCTCTCTTTCCTCATTGGCAAAAAGGTGCTAATGTTCATGTTTCCATAAGGTTTTTTTTGGTTATGGGTTTTTGTTGTTGTTTTGAGGATTGGATTAATATATGTGTGGAGAAGGGATAGGCTACCCACTCCAGTATTCTTGGGCTTCCCTTGTGGCTCAGCTGGTAAAGAATCTGCCTGCAATGCAGGGGTTGCAAAGAGTCGGACACTATTGAGTTATTTTCAGTTTCACTTTAACATATGTGAAGCTCTGGAACATCTTGACATGTAGTAAGCATGCAATTAATTTTAATTATTATTAAGCACCTGCTACATGTAAACTATGGGCTTCCCTGATGACTCAGTGGCTAAGACTGCCTTTAGTTCAGGAGCCGCAGGAGACATGGGTTTGATCCCTGGGTCAGAAGACCTCCTAGAGGAGGGCCCAGCAACCCACTCCAGTATTCTTGCCTGGAAAATCCTGTGGACAGAGGAGTTCGGAAGGCTCCAGTCCATAGGGTCACAGTGAAAGTGAAGTCACTCAGTTGTATCCGACTCTGCAACCCTGTGGATTGTAGCCCACCAGGCTTCTCCCTCCATGGGATTCTCGAGGCAAGAACACTGGAATGGGTTGCCATTTCCTTTTCCAGGGGATCTTCCCGACCCAGGGATCAAACCTGGGTCTCCCACATTGCAGGCAGATGCTTTAACCTCTGAGCCACCAGGAAAGCCCACAGAGTAGGGCTTTGAGTTGAGCGATTGAGCATGCATGCATACATAAGCTATGGTGCTAGAAACTTGACCTATATTACATCCAATCCTTACAACACCAGAAGGAGGCAAATTTTCCTCCTTCAACTGGTAAGAGGGCTGCGGCCCATAGAGGTTAAGTGTCTTTTGTCAATTCACATGGTCAGGAAGTGCTGGGACAAGGATTTGAACCCAAAACTGTCTCTTTCCTCTCTGCTAACTCTTTCTAAACCCTTTCAGTCAGCTGCATACCATTTATGAGACTTTAGGCGTATGTGTACTATTGTTTGCTAAGTATTCTTTAATTTGGCTCTTTTTCCTATGAATAGAGTGTAAATGTAAACTTCATTTCACTTTCACAAATGAGATTGATGTGTTCACCAATTATCCTAATTCACATTAAAATAAATACTAAATTCTTCAATGTTTATCCATCTTTCAGTGAAAAATATAAAATATTTCACATTCCTTGGTCAACACAGTACTGGGCCATGCTGCTTAACCTGTTTTGATCTACATGAGTTTTAGCATTTGCTTTGGCAGTACATATACTAAAATTGGAACAATATTTGAGTTTTACAAGAATTAAGTAGTTGATCTTCTGTATTACAATGTGCATATATATAACAATACTGTACTATACACTTAAAAGTTTAAGAAGGCATATTTCATGTTGCAAGTTTTTGCCACAGTGAGAGTGAGAAAGCAAGACAAACAAACAAACAAAATTACGCAAGAATAAAAATAAGAGAGAGAGCCAGAAATGTGTAATTAAAATAATATAGGACCTCAATTCTAGACTTCAGTCAACTGCTTGATTAGCTTTGATATGTTTGGCAATTCACTCAATAGTTACGTTCTCTTATCTCTTACATGTGGATAATACCACATGCTACAGCTCTTTAAGAATTAAAAAGAATACATTTGAATCAGTTCTAATAAGGTGGATGAAACTAGAGCCTGTTATACAGAGTGAAGTAAGCCAGAAAGAAAAACACCAATATAGTATACTAATGCATATATATGGAATTTAGAAAGATGGAAACAATAACCCTCTATGCGAGACAGTAAAAGAGACACAGATGTATAGGACAGTCTTTTGGACTCTGTGGGAGAGGGCAAGGGTGGGATGATTTGGGAGAATGGCATTGAAACCTGTATATTATCATATGTGAAATGAATCGCCAGTCTAGGTTAGATGCATGAGACAGGGCGCTGAGGGCCGGAGCACTGGGATGACCCAGAGGGATGGGATGAGGAGGGAGGTGGGAGGGAGGGTCAGGATCGGGGATACAGGTGCACCCATAGCTGATTCATGTCAGTGTATGGCAAAAACCACCACAATATTGCAAAGTAATTAGCCTCCAACTAAAATAAATAAATTTATATTTTAAAAAAGATACTATAGGAAAAATTAAATTAGCAACTCATGGGGTAATATTGTGAGAAATGTAAAGTACCCCATAAATCAATACTTTAATTATTCCTTTTGCAAAATAATAATAACTTGTATTCACACCAGAATCAAATTATAATAATACAGGATCATAATGATATGCTCTTGTCAATAATCCAGTAGAAATTGTTATTAGATTTCAAACCAATCAACCCTTTCAAGGGAAACTGTGCTTCTCATAGAAATGACATTTCCTTGACTAAATTTCTCCAGAGGCAAAGTTTTCTCTTTATTTTGGGCATATAAATACAGTGAAGATGCAGTTCAAAATTTTTTATTCTGGCAACAAAAGATTGAAAATGACTTGCGTTCAGACCAGAAAAACTGAAAAGTTCAGCATCCACTTGCCAATTACAAAGTCCTATATGCTGAAAATGTTGAACATGTTCTCAAGTCTCATCTTGGTCCTGCACACAAGATGAGACACAAATTAACCTGGATTTTACACATGATCAATGCACTTTCTATACACAACTCATTACTGCAGGTGATATTTTCTCATAAATTTAAGTATTTATTTGCATCCATGGAGCCCCTTACCTAGAGGAAGTTCTGATGCCAATTTTACTTTACTGCATGTTGCTTTTCACTTTGCTTAACAAATACAATCTGGGGATGTTCATATTACACTTTAACACACAAATACTATTGGTTCTACAATGTCTGTCAACATAGGTGAAAATCAAGCACTTTAGAATTTTATTTTATTAAAAAAGAATTACTTCACTTATAAATTAAAAAGCTCTTGAGGATATTTATTCTTGGTAGGGGTAAACTTCAATTTATATGCCAGTTTCTCAAAACTGGCAATGGCTATCTGGAATGCTGTGTTGGACACAAAGAGGAAAACACGCCATAATGCTCTCTAACTGCCAAGGGCCCAGGTGGCAGGGGTGAAGGGAGCTGGTCACCTACTTGCCATTTTTCATCTAATCCAATCCATTAAACTGCCCAGACATTATTCCCCATCAGTTCTTTTTCTCCCACCACCATTCCCTTATTGGATAAGCAGTAGAGCCAGGTTTTCCCAGAGACAGTAGTAAGTAAAGGAGGAAGGAAAGTCTGACAACTCTCCTGACCCCAGAGTGACGGTGCCTTAGGGGACCCAGAGCCACCAGGAAGGAGCTGAAAGGCTGAGAGATGATGGGCTAGATGGGGCATTTCAGTGAGGAGGGCAAAGAAGGAAACTCAAGGCACAGAACCAGCCAGACACAAGAGGATCCTGGCAGGTAAACACTGTTTAATGTGATGACTGTGTATTAAACCTGAAATCAGCATGTAGCCCCTGTCAGTGAGCCAGCAGTGCCTCTAAGTGCTTACTCTGGCTCTTGCATGTGTATATTTTTCTGCTCTAACACATACTTAAGGCAGATGCTGGGTTGTGGTGAGGGATCTTATTTATGGTTATTTACTTGAGCCAAGCTGTGATGCTCGTGTGGACAAGTCTCTACTTATTTTGTCCCTTTTGAAGGATTAAAAAAAAAATCCTCCTACTGATTCTCCTGCTGTAATTCTTCCTGTTTTTTCTGGTTCTTAGAAAAGAAGGAAAGTTTGTAGAGTGGTGATGCTTACTCCAAAAACTACAAAAGAAAAGCCAGAGGTCCTTCCTTTGCTAGCAAGACTAGAACTCTTTTTCAGAAAATGTTGAAGGACCACTGTGCCTTAGAATTAATTAGCAGGCCTGAGGTGCTATCCTTAGAAAGCTCTGCTTGCAAGGTTGGCCTTTGGATGGCTTTCAGAAACATGATCTTGGAAGGGTTCCCACCATTAACAAATTGAGTGGCTTACTGTGCCTAAACTGCTTGTGCAAACAATGTGGTTTGTGCAGAACATCTGCTTTCCTTCTGGAAGTCTGGAATTTGGATTCATGCCTGGCAGAGCCTGGAAGAGGGGCCATATCAACTGCACCCAATAAAAGCCCTGGTCAGTGAGTCTCTAGTGAGCTTCCCTCATTGACAACAACTCACACATCTCACCACAACTCATTGCTAGGAGACTTAAGAATGTCCTATGTGATTCCATTGGGAAAAAATGCTTGCAAACTTGCACCTGGCTTCCCCTAGACTTGGTCCTTCTGCTTTTGCCTTTGCTGACTTTTCTCTGTACGCCTTCACTACAGTAAATCTTAGCCATGAATACTACTGTATGTTGAGTCCTGTCCATTCTCCTACAAACTATGCCATAGATTTTATTTTCTTGGGCTCCAAAATCACTGCAGGTGGTGACTGCAGTCATGAAATTAAAAGACGCCTTCTCCTTGGAAGAAAAGCTATGCTATGACAAACCTAGACAGCATATTAAAAAGCAGAGATATCCCTTTGCCAACACAGGTTTGTATAGCCAAAGCTATGGTTTTTCCAGTAGTCATGTACGGATGTTAGAGTTGGACCATAAAGAAGGCTGAGCACTGAAGAGTTGATGCTTTTGAACTGTGGTGTTGGAGAAGACACTTGAGAGTCCCTTGGACAGCAAGGAGATCAAACCAGTCAATCCTAAAGGAGATCAGTCCTGAATATTCATTGGAAGGAGTGGCGCTGAAGGTGAAACTCCAATACTTTGGCCACCTGATGGGAAGAGCTGATTCTTTGGAAAAGATCTTGATGCTGGGAAAGATTGAAGTCAGGAGAAGAAGGGGGTGACAAAGGATGTGATGGTTGGATAGCATCACCAACTCAATGGACATGTGCTTGAGCAAACTCCAGGAAACAGTGAAGGACAGGGAAACGTGGTGTGCTGCAGTCCATGGGGTCACAAGAAGTCAGACATGACATTGCCACTGAACAACAACAAGGATGAACATGGGGAATCCTTCAATACAACCACTTTTGCTTTACCATACTCTAGGGATATAAGAAGTGGGATCTGAAACTTAAATATAAGGTGTGAACTCCATAATCATCAGCTAGAGAATCAATCTATGTCTTGGACATGTGGGGAAACATGATGAACTTTCTGTAGCAATTGCAGGAGGGATAGTTTTCCCTTGAAAAGTATCATTTAATTTGTAACCTGATCCTGTATGGAAGAAAAGAAAGTTGCTGTGTAAGAAAATGCAAGTTAACACGAATGACCTTCCCTGCAGTAGATCTCAAAACTAGAGTTAACACGAATGACCTTCCTTGCAGTAGATCTCAAAACTAGAGTTAACACGAATGATCTTCCTTGCAGTAGATCTCAAAACTAGAAATCTAAGATTCCTTCTTACATTTTTTTAGGCCCTCCGCACATGTTTAAGGGCATTTAGGAGTTGGTGATGAACAGGGAGGCCTGGCATACTGCAGTCCATGTGGTCACAAAGAGTTGGACACGACTGAGCGACTGAACTTAACTGAACTGAGAAGACCTTAAATGGAAGGGCCTCAGAGCTCATCACCCCTCCTATGAGAACAGAAATCCTCTTTAGAACATGCCTCTCAGTTACTGCTTGAGCATTTCCCTTACACTTAACGGCTTCTCTAGTCTTTCCCCCAAAGTGCCCTAAGGAAATAATTCTTTTTGGCAAAGAAGTAGTTACAGATGTAGTGCAAATCAGATTCACAAATATTAATATCTTTAAGCATGCTTATTTTCACTTTAAAAAATCATCCGAATTTTGCTTTCTATTTCATTGTATGCCTGTGTTTGCTTAACATAAAAATAGTATGGATTCAGGCATAACCTGGCACATGCATGTTTCTACATAGATTTTATCACCTTTCTGAAAGGCACAGACTGAAATAAAATACAAATTATGTAATATTTTCCTAATTAAAGAACACATAAATGCACAAAGGAAAAAGGACAACAGTCATATAAATTCCTTCTGTCCTCAAGATAACTACTAATATTTAAGTGCAGGTGTCAGGAAGAAAATTTTTTCAAGGAAAAAATGAGCAACTATAATATATTGTGATAGATTCTACTTACATAAAATAATAAGAAAGAAAGGAAAAAGAAATTGGGTATTAAAATTTCAATAGAAGGTAGTGACTGCAAATCTAATTTTGACTAGAAGATCTAGTAGTGAGAGAGACAGAAAATTAGATATAATAACCATGTTTCCATTTTAAAACATACCTTTCCAGCAAGGATCTAAATGCTTTAGATCCAATATGGCAAAGACAGAGGCCAGAAAATTGAAGAAAAGCTGTCTACACATTTATTTACCTTGATTCTTTGCTAATGTAAGGTTAGGCATCTATGTACCCTTTAGTTATATTCACTCAGGTGCTGTCAGCAGAATCATTGCACAGGTTCAGAGCAGTGTTGAGAATGTACTTTCCAGTTACATATACACATCTTTCTAAGAGGTAGAGAATTGGATCTCCTAAGAAAAATCACTGTGTTTACAAGACTATTAATCTCTGTGTTTGGCCAAATAGGACACCTAACAAGGTGTCAAGGGCCTAAAATAAGTGAATGCTGCATATATGTGCATACATGTGCACACACACATGTGCAAACACATATGCACACCAGGGAAGACAGAGGGGAAGTATATGGAGGGGCAACACTTCTATTGAACAATAGTAACTTTCCTTCAGGCATCTGGCTAAAAAGACTGGATTTGCTCCAGTGTTTGGAAACTTGATGTAGCTACAGTGTTTGAAAGAAACTGAGAACTTGCCCTGTAAGAACTTGTCCAAGTTCTACTTCTGGTTCTGCTATTTACTAGTTGGTGGTATGGTGTGTGTGTACTGTCTCTTCAGTCGTGTCCTACTCTTTGTAACCCCATGGACTATAGCCTGCCAGGCTCTGCTGTCCATGAAATTTCCCAGGCAAGAATACTGGAGTGGGTTGCCATGCCCTCCTCCAGGGGATCTTCCCAGCCCAGGGATCGAACTTGGGTCTGTTACATCTCCTGCCTTGGCAGGAAGGTTCTTTACCACTGAGCCACCTGGGAAGCCAGGTGGTGGGTATTGGTGATACAGTAGTGAGCACAACTGCCTTTCAATTGGGCTCCTGCAAGCGATTTCACATCTCTGAGCCCGTTTTCCCATCAATAAAGTGAGAATCACAATATCCACCTAGAAGGATTCAAGTTAGTATAATTTAGACTGTCTGTAATAAATACTTAATAATGAGCACTCAGATGGTAGTTACTGCTGATAAAATAAAACAATTTACATGAAAGCACTTTGGAATCTATACAGCTATTGAAAGTAGGAGGAAGCCAAACCTTACTGGAATGCTAATATTTAGAACTAAGGATTGCAATTATTAAGGGCCTCATTGACTAAGGAAGGCAAATAGCTTTCACCTGGAGGGACAGCTCTACTCAATATCTGCTGAAAGAAGTGCTGCCTTGTGGGGAAAAAAAAAAATCCAGAAGCCATATCCAGACTCAGAAAGAGTTTTTGAGAAATTAGTTATGCCTTCCATGAGTACAGGATGGAAAACGAATTCCAACACTCATGCCTGGCATTGTAGTCTTAGGTCATGGAAAGAACTCTGACCTCAAGCCCACCTCCAGCACTTATGGAAAAGCTCCTGCTTGCATCCTGGCTCCGATCTGCAGCTGCTCCTTTTAAGGTTATGGGAAAAGATTTCATGAACAGAAAATGTCAGTCATAAACATCAGACTCGTATGGTGTACACATGGGTGAGACCCACAATATCCCAAACTTTGCAAGTTCATCCAAATACGTAATCTCAAATTACTGAATAACAGCAAAAAAGAGCAGAGAATCTTGCCAACCACAATCCAAAGACAAAATTGGACATCACTTCCCACTAACATAAGAGCAGTTATAGTGTCACTTTTAGGGTTTTATGAGGAATAAATTAGATGAATATTTATTAAATGCTTAGAGTAGGATCTAAAACATAACAATCCTTCAATATTATTTAGCTGTTATTATGATGAACATGATTTATTGTCTGTTGTTTCAACAATTTATGACGATTTGATTTAGGTCACACCTAAATGGTCTATGTTTTCCCCTACTTTCTTCAATTTAAGCCTGAATTTTGCAGTAAGAATTTCATGATCTGAACCACAGTCAGCTCCTGGTCTTCTTTTTGCTGACCATATAGAGCTCCTCCATCTTCAGCTGCAAAGAATATAATCAATCTGATTTCAGTATTGACCATCTGGTGATGTCCGTGTGTAGAGCTGTCTCTTGTGTTGTTGGAAGAGGGTGTTTGCTATGATCAGTGTGTTCTCTTAGCAAAACTCTGTTAGCCTTTGCTCTGCTTCATTTTGTAGTCCCAAGGCCAAACTTGCCTGTTAATCCAGGTATCTCTCTTTTTAAAATTTTTTTTAAAAATTTGTTTGTTTTTTAATTGAAGGATAAATGCTTTACAGAATTGTTTTGGTTTCTGCCAAACATCAACATGAACCAACCATAGGTAAGCATGTGTCCCCTCCCTCTTGAACCTCCCTCCCTCCAGGTATTGCTTGACTTCCTATTTTTGCATTCCAATCCCTTATGATAATGTAAAGGGTATCTTTATTGGTGTTAGTTCTAGAAGGTCTTGTAGGTCTTCGTAGAACAATTCAACTTCAGCTTCTTCAGCATTAAGGGCATAGACTTGATTTAATGTGATGTTGAATGGTGTGCCTTGGAAACAAACCAAGATCATTCTGTCATTTTTGAGATTGTGCCCAAGTACTGCATTTCATACTCTTGTTTTGACAGATAGATTCAAGGGATTATTTTTGGTAGACAGAGTTCCTGAAGAACTATGAATGGAGGTTCACAACATTGTACAGGAGGCAGTGACCAAAACTATCCCAAAGAAAAAGAAATGCAAGAAGGCAAAATGGTTGTCTGAGGGGGGCTTACAAATAGCTGAGAAAAGAAGAGAAGCAAAAAGCCAAGGAGAAAGGGAAAGATATACCCAACTGAATGCAGAGTTTCAGAGAAAAGCAAGGAGAGATAAGAAAGCCTTCTTAAGTGAACAGTGCAAAGAAATTGAGGAAAACAACAGAATGGGAAAGGTCAGAGATCTCTTCAAGAAAATTAGAGATACTAAGGGACCATTTCATGCAAAGATGGGCAAAATAAAGGACAGAAATGGCAATGACCTAACAGAAGCAGAAGAGATTAAGAAGAGGTAGCCAGAATACACAGAAGAACTGTACAAAAAAGGTCTTAATGACCCAGATAACCATGACGGTGTGGTCACTTACCTAGAGCCAGACACCCTGGAGTGCAACTGGGCCTCAGGAAACATTACTGTGAACAAAGCTAATGGAGTTGATGAAATTCCAGCTGAGCTATTTCAAATCCTAAAAGATGATGCTGTTAAAATGCTGCAGTCAACTACCAGCAGCTCTATGCCAATAAAATGGACTACTTGGAAGAAATGGACAAGTTCTTAGAGAAGTATAACTTTCCAAAACTGAACCAGGAAGAAATAGAAGATCTTAACAAAACGATCACAAGCAAGGAAATCGAAACTGTAATCAGAAATCTTCCAGCAAACAAAAGCCCAGGACCAGATGGCTTCACAGCTGAATTCTACCAAAAATTTAGAGAAGAGCTAACACCTATCTTACTCAAACTCTTCCAGAAAATTGCAGAAGAAGGTAGACTTCCAAACTCATTCTATGAGGCCACCATCACCCTAATTCCAAAACCAGACAAAGATGCCACAAAAAAAGAAAACTACAGGCCAATATCACTGATGAACATAGATGCAAAAATCCTTAACAAAATTCTAGCAAACAGAATCCAACAACATATTAAAAAAATCATTCATCATGACCAAGTGGGCTTTATCCCAGGAATGCAAGGATTCTTTAATATCCGCAAATCAATCAGTGTAATACACCACATTAACAAATTGAAAGATAAAAACCATATGATTATCTCAATAGATGCAGAAAAAGCCTTTGACAAAATTCAACATCCATTTATGATTAAAACTCTCCAGAAAGCAGGAATAGAAGGAACATACCTCAACATAATAAAAGCTATATATGACAAACCCACAGCAAGCATCACCCTCAATGGTGAAAAATTGAAAGCATTTCCCCTGAAATCAGGAACAAGACAAGGGTGCCCACTCTCACCACTCCTATTCAACATAGTTTTGGAAGTGTTGGCCACAGCAATCAGGGCAGAAAAAGAAGTAAAAGGAATCCAGATAGGAAAAGAAGAAGTGAAACTCTCGCTGTTTGCAGATGACATGATCCTCTACATAGAAAACCCGAAAGACTCTACCAGAAAATTACTAGAGCTAATCAACGAATACAGTCAAGTTGCAGGATATAAAATTAACACACAGAAATCTCTTGCATTCCTATACACTAACAATGAGAAATCAGAAAGAGAAATTAAGGAAACAATACCATTCACCATTGCAACAAAAAGAATAAAATACTTAGGAGTATATCTACCTAAAGAAACAAAAGACCTATACATAGAAAACTATAAAACACTGATGAAAGAAATCAAAGAGGACACAAGCAGATGGAGAAATATACCATGTTCATGGATTGGAAGAATCAATATTGTCAAAATGGCTATACTACCCAAAGTAATCTATAGATTCAATGCAATCCCTATCAAACTACCAGCAGTATTTTTCACAGAACTAGAACAAATAATTTCACAATTTGTATGGAAATACAAAAAACCTCGAATAGCCAAAGTAATCCTGAGAAAGAAGAATGGAACTTGAGGAATCAATCTGCCTGACTTCAGACTCTACTACAAAGCCACAGTCATCAAGACAGTATGGTACTGGCACAAAGACAGAAATATAGATCAATGGAACAGAATAGAAAGCCCAGAGATAAGTCCACGAACCTATGGTCACCTTATCTTCGACAAAGGAGGCAAGGATATACAATGGAAAAAAGATAACCTCTTTAACAAGTGGTGCTGGGAAAACTGGTCAACCACCTGTAAAAGAATGAAACTAGAACACCTTCTAACACCATACACAAAAATAAACTCAAAATGGATTAAAGATCTAAATGTAAGACCAGAAACTATCAAACTCCTAGAGGAGAACATAGGCAAAACACTCTCCGACATAAATCACAGCAGGATCCTCTATGACCCACATCCCAGAATTTCAGAAATAAAAGCAAAAATAAACAAATGGGACCTAATGAAACTTAAAAGCTTTTGCACAACAAAGGAAACTATAAGCAAGGTGAAAAGACAGCCCTCAGATTGGGAGAAAATAATAGCAAACGAAGCAACAGACAAAGGATTAATCTCAAAAATATACAAGCAACTCCTGAAGCTCAACTCCAGAAAAATAAATGACCCAATCAAAAAATGGGCCAAAGAACTCAACAGACATTTCTCCAAGGAAGACATACAGATGGCAAAGAAACACATGAAAAGATGCTCAACATCACTCATTATCAGAGAAATGCAAATCAAAACCACAATGAGGTACCATTATACGCCAGTCAGGATGGCTGCTATCCAAAAGTCTACAAGCAATAAATGCTGGAGAGGGTGTGGAGAAAAGGGAACCCTCTTACACTGTTGGTGGGAATGCAAATTAGTACAGCCACTATGGAAAACAGTGTGGAGATTTCTTAAAAAGCTGGAAATAGAACTGCCATATGACCCAGCAATCCCACTTCTGGGCATACACACCAAGGAAACCAGATCTGAAAGAGACACATGCACCCCAATGTTCATCGCAGCACTGTTTATAATAGCCAGGACATGGAAGCAACCCAGATGCCCATCAGCAGACGAATGGATGAGGAAGCTGTGGTACATATACACCATGGAATATTACTCAGCCATTAAAAAGAATTCATTTGAATCAGTTCTAATGAGATGGATGAAACTGGAGCCCATTATACAGAGCAAAGTAAGCCAGAAAGATAAAGACCATTACAGTATACTAACACATATATATGGACTTTAGAAAGATGGTAACGATAGCCCTATATGCAAAACAGAAAAAGAGACTCAGATGTATGGAACAGACTTGTGGACTCTGGGAGAAGGCGAGGGTGGGATGTTTCAGGAGAACAGCATTGAAACATGTATATTATCTAGGGTGAAATGGATAACCAGCTCAGGTTGGGTACATGAGACAAGTGCTCGGGCCTGGTGCACTGGGAAGACTCAGAGGGATCTGGTGGAGAGGGAGGTGGGAGGGGGGACTGGGATGGGGAGTACATGTAAATCCATGGCTAATTCATTTCAATGTATAACAAAAACTACTGTAATGATGTAAAGTAATTAGCCTCCAACTAATAAAAATTAGAAAAAAAAAAAAATGCTGCAGTCAATATGCCAGCAAATCTGGAAAACTCAGGAGTAGCCACAGGACTGGAAAAGGTCAGTTTTCATTCTGATAGAAAAGAAAGGCAATGCCAAAGAGTGTCCAAATTACCATACAATTACACTCACTTCACATGCTAGCAAGGTAATGCCCCAAATCCTTCAAGCTAGACTTCAGCAGTACATGAAGCAAGAACTTACAGATGTAAAAGCTGGATTTGGAAAAGGCAGAGGAACCAGAAATCAAATTGCCAACACTTATTGGATCATAGAAAAAAGCAAGGGAATTGCAGAAAAGTATTTCTGCTTCACTGATTATGCTAGAAACTTTGACTGTGTGGATCACAAAATACTGTGGAAAAAATTTTTTTTAATTTTTTTCATTTATTTTTATTAGTTGGAGGCTAATTATTTTACAATATTGTAGTGGTTTTTGCCATACATTGACATGAATCAGCCATGGATTTAACCACCACCCAAGAGCCAATAAGTTCCAGAGCAAGACATACCATGCAAGTTTTCCAACATCGCAGGAACATAGCCCTGAGCGTTAACATACAGGCTGCCCAAAGTCACACCAAACACATAGACCCATCTCAAAACTCACTACTGAACATTCCATTACACTCCAGAGAGAAGAAATCCAGTTCCATGCATCAGAACACCGACACAAGCTTCCCTAACCACAAAACCTTAACAAGCCAATCATCCAACCCCACCCACTGGGAGAAACCTCCACAATAAAAAGGAATCACAGACCACCAGAACACAGAAAATTCTTAAAGAGAGGGGAATACCAGACCACCTTACCTGCCTCCTCTAGCAGGTCATAAAAACCTATAAGCAGGTCAAGAAGCAACAGTTAGAACTGGACATGGAACAACAAACTGGTTGAAAATCCAGAAACAGCAAGGTTCTATGTTGTCACCCTGCTTATTTAACTTATATATAGAACATCATGCAAAATGCCAGGCTGAATGACTCACAAGCTGGAATCAAGATTGCCAGTAGAAATATAAACAACCTCAGATATGCAGATGATACCACTCTAATGGCAGAAAGCAAAGAGGAATTAATGAACCTCTTGATGAGGGTGAAAGAGGAAAGAGAAGAATCTGGCTTGAAACTCGACATTAAAAAAAACTAGGATCATGGCATTCAGTTCCATCTCTCTCTCTTTAGCTGCTAAGTTGTGCCCAACTCTTGTGGCCCCAGGGACTGCAGCCTTCCAGGCTCCTCTGTCCATGGGATTCTCCAGGCAAGAATGTTGGAGTGGGTTGCCATTTCCTTCTCCAGGGGATCTTCCCAACCCAGGAATCAAACCCAGGTCTCCTGCATTGCAGGCAGATTCTATACCAACTGAGCTATGAGGGAAGTCCAATGGCAAATAGATGGGGGAAAAGTGGAAGCAGTGACAAATTTTTCTCTTCTTGGGCTTCAAAATCACTGCACATGGCAACTGCAGCCATGAAATCAGAAGATGCTTGCTTCTTGGAAAAAAAAACTATGATAAACCTAGACAATGTATTAAAAAGCAGAGACATCGCTTTGTCAACAAAGGTCCATATAGTCAAAGCTATGGTTTTTCCAGTAGCCATGTACAGATGTAAGAGTTGGACCATAAACAAGACTGAGAGCTGAAGAATCAATGCTTTTGGACTGTGGTGTTGGAGAAGACTCTTGAGAGTCCCTTGGACCACAAGGACATCAAACCAGTCCATCCTAAAGGAAATCAACCTTGAATATTTATTGGAATGACTGTTGCTTAAGCTGAACCTCCAATACTTTGGCCACCTGATGCCAAGAGCCAACTCATTGGATGAGATCCTGATGCTGAGTAAGGTTGAAGGCAAAAAGAGAAGAGAGTGGCAGAGGATGAGTAGGTTAGATACCATCACCAGCTCAGTAGACATGAATCTGAGCAAACTCCAGAAGATAGTGAAGGACAGAAGAGCCTGGCATACTACAGTCCATGCACATGCAAAGAGTCAGACATAACTTGGCAACTGAAAAAGAACAACAACAAATGGAGTTTTACACGAAATGTGTTCATTATAAATTATGGGCTATATTGAGCAGGTCTACAACCAGAACTAATTTAGAGAAATAAAGAAACTGCAGCAGATCTTGCCTGTGGTAAGCATAAAACAGGGACTCCATAGAAAGTGAGGTCACTCAGTCGTGTCCGACTCTTGCAACCCCAAGGACTGTAGCCTGCTAGGCTCCTCTGTCCATGGGATTCTCCAGGTAAGAGTACTGGAGTGAGTTGCCATTTCCTTTTCCAGGGGATCTTCCCGACACAGAGATCAAACACAGGTCTCCCACACTGCAGGCAGATTCTTTACCATCTGAGCCACCAGGGGCTCTCTAGGGACTCCATATTGGTTCTCAAATTGAAGCAGATTTAGAGTCAGGCCTGAGTTCACATCCTGAAGCTTCTTATTGGCTGTGGCAAGTTGTTTAATTTCTCATTTGTTTGCCTGTGTGTAAAATAGGAAACAGTAATGCCTCTATTTTATAGTTGTTGTGAAGGTGAACCTAAGTGAGATTGTGAACATTTAATCTGAATACCCACATATATACAGTCCACTAATATCAGTGTACAAAGTTTTTAATCCCAGGATTTTGGGAGAACCTCAGCCCCTCCCTCGAAATTCTTGTGAAATTTTTTTCTTTCTGGTTTTCTCAGCTCTTGAATTCCCCCTTTTCCCTTTGTAATTAATAAGTATTTCATTTACAAAGTACTTTGAGACCATGCAAATGTCTCATCATTAAACTTTTTAATTTACATGTTTATGAATTAATCGAGTCCCATTTTATTCAATTATATTATACTTCTATAATTATTTATTTTGATACCCAAAGTGCTCCAGATTTGGTCAACAGGACCCCTTCAAGCTAGTTATTCCATCTTTTTGTCAGTCTATGTTATTCTTTAAACAGTTTCTTACTTTTTAGCCAAACAAGATATTTCAGGCTTATTTTGTACTTTTCCTTTCTCAGCCCAGAAATCAGTCATTTCTCCAAGAAGCCTTGGTCACTTTGAGGAGAGAATGATGTTTAGAAACCAAGATCTACTCTACACAGAAAACCCTAAAGACACCACCAGAAAATTACTAGAGCTAATCAATGAATATAGTAAAGTTGCAGGATATAAAATTAACACACAGAAATCTCTTACATTCCTATACACTAACAATGAGAAAACAGAAAGAGAAATTAAGGAAACAATTCCACCCACCATTGCAATGAAAAGAATAAAATACTTAGGAATAAATCTACCTAAAGAAACAAAAGACCCTAAATATAGTAAACTATAAAAGACTGATGAAAGAAATCAAAGATAACACAAATAGATGGAGAAATATACCATGTTCATGGATCAGAAGAATCAATAGAGTGAAAATGAGTATACGATCCAAAGCAATCTATAGATTCAATGCAATCCCTATCAAGCTACCAATGGTATTTTTCAGAGAACTAGAACAAATAATTTCACAATTTGTATGGAAATACAAAAAACCTTGAATAGCCAAAGCAATCTTGAGAAAGAAGAATAGAACTGGAGGAGTCAACCTGCTTGACTTCACACTATTGTACAAAGCTACAGTCATCAAGACAGTATCACAGCAGGATCCTCTATGACACACCTCCCAGAGTAATGAAAATAAAAGCAAAAATAAACAAATGGAACTAATTAAACTTAAAAGCTTTTGCACAACAAAGGAAACTATAAACAAGGTGAAAAGACAGCCTTCAGATGGGAGAAAATAATAGCAAATGAAGCAACTGACTAAGAATTAATCTCAAAAATATATAAGCAGCTCATGCAGCTCAATTCCAGAAAAATAAATGACCCAATCAAAAAAAAAAAATTGGCCAAAGAACTAAACAGACATTTCTCCAAAGAAGACATACAGATGGCTAACAAACACATGAAAAGATGCTCAACATCACTTATTATCAGAGAAATACAAATCAAAACCCCAATGAGGTACCATCTCATGCCAGTCAGAATAGGGTGTGGAGAAAAAGGAAACCTCTTACACTGTTGGTGGTAATGCAGACTAGTACAGCCACTATGGAGAACAGTGTGGAGATTCCTTAAAAATACTGGAAATAGAACTGCCATATGACCCAGCAATCCCACTGCTGGGCATACACACTAAGGAAACCAGAAATCAAAAGAGACACGTGTACCCAAATGTCCATCTCAGCACTATTTACAATAGCTAGGACATGGAAGAAACCTAAATGACCATCAGCAGATGAATGGATAAGAAAGCTGTGGTACATATACACAATGGAATATTACTCAGCTATTAAAAAAGAATACATTTGAATCAGTTCTAATGAGGTGGATGAAACTGGAGCCGATTATACAGAGTGAAGTAAGTCAGAAAGAAAAACACCAATACAGTATATTAACACATATATATGGAATTTAGAAAGATGGTAACAATGACCCGATATGCGGGACAGCAAAAGAGATACAGATGTGTAGAACAGACTTTTGTACTCTGTGGGAGAAGGTGAGGGTGGGATGATCTGATAAAATAGCATTGAAGCATGTGTATTACCATATGTGAAATGATTCACCAGTCCAGGTTCAATGCATGAGACAGGGTGCTCAGGGCTGGTGCACTGGGATGACCATGAGGGATGGGATGGGGAGGAAGGTGGGAGGGGGTTCAGGATGGGGAACACATGTACACCCATGGCTGATTCATGTCAATGCATGGCAAAAATTGCCACAATATTGTAAAGTAATTAACCTCCAATTAAAATAAATGAATTAATTTTAAAAAGAAAGAAATAAAGAAAGAAAAGAAACCAAGATCTAGGTGCTAGTTGTGTGTAATACTATGGGGGTGCCACAGCTCCAGGACTCCTTCTTTGGATAAAGCTAAATGTAGATGTATATACAATCAAATGCACAGATATATTCACCAACATATATGTATACATATGTGTTTGTATATACACAACTAAACATATTTCTCTACCTATATACATTGAAAAGCATGAGTTCACACTAATATCTCCACTCTCAATCCAACATCTAGTTTTTTCTCTTCCCTTATTTATAATGCTATTTTCTGACTTTGAAAAACATAGTTCCCATTATCCTTTCAATATTTACTGAATTAATTGATCCTGTATGTAACAAACCTCCTCGTATATAACAGACAAACCTAGACCTCAGGCATATGCCCTTTCAACACCTCACAGGCCTCAATACCCCTCACTGGGTTGCCAGCACCCACACACCTGCATGGACACCCTCCTCATCTCTTCACGATCAGGTATGTTGTGCTGGGCTCCCCCACTGATAGACACCTTCTCATCCCATTTGGGCTTTACATCCTGTTCTGGATCATCATTATTTCCTTAATTTCACCCAATGGCTTCTGGACTGAATTGTTTGAAAAGGAAAATATAGAAAGGGAAAGAGGAAAAATGAGGAATTTATCCTTTGTGATAGTGTTTTGATAAGAAACATGAACAAGTAGATACTAAAAAAATCAAAATTTTTGCTAAAAGGTGGGCAAGATGTTTAGATATTACATCTCTCAATTGCCAATGAGATGGCCTGTATAAGTGGTTGTTGTTTCTGTTTAGTCACTAAGTCGTGTCTGACACTTTGTGACCCCAAGGACTGTACCAGGCTCCTTTGTCCATGGGATTCCCCAGCAGGAATACTGGAGTGGGTTGCCATTTCCTTCTCCAATGGATCTTCGCAACCCAGGAATCAAGCCCACATCTCCTGCATTGGCAGGAAGATTCTTTACCACTGAGGCACCAGGGAAGCCCTAGATAAGTGGACTGTAACATAAAATTTTTTTATGAGCCCACTCTCAACTATTCCCCTGCTTTCTCCATCATGATTACCCTCACTCCTATACCCACTGTCACTTTTAACACTTCTGGCAAAGAAGGATACAAATAGGAAACTTAGGACTTCAGTGTAGACAAAATCATGACTGATTTTCAGTGAATCCTCATTCTAAATAGACTTATAAAGATATACCAGAAAAAGGATGAGGTGACAACTCAAGCACTAACACAGGAAGTGGCATTAGCATTCATCACATATTTATTACTCATTTGCTATACTTAGTGTAAGTGGCACTTTACTACTTTGCTCTGTGCAAGGCCTATCAGCAGGAGAATGAATGAAGGCAGAATAGAAGAATTTTAAAATGAAGTGACTTGGATCTGGAAGGTACTTTTGAGGTCACAGCCTGGTCTGCTGGATATTCACACTGGGAGGGAGTACACTATCTCCACTTTTCAGCCAACTCCAAAATTTGGATCTCAGGGTGAGATTCTATTCTCTACCTCCTGGGAACTTCTATAGATCCCAGCTCACCCCTCTGAGGTCACACAGAACAAGGTTTTTTGTTTTGTTTTGTTTTTTTAATTTGTTTATTTTAACTGTAGGCTAATTACTTTACAATATTGTAGTGGTTTTTGCCATACACTGACATGAATCAGCCATGAGTGTACATGTGTTCCCCATCCTGAGCCCCCCTCCCCCCTCCCTCCCCATCCCATCCCTCTGGGTCATCCCAGTGCACCAGCCCTGAGCACCCTTTCTCATGCATGGAACCTGGACTGGTGATCTGTTTCACATATGGTAATGAAAGGTTGTTGCTGAACCACAAAAAGACACCAGGATTCTTGGCCTCCAGAGGAGAAGAATTCAACCCGGGGCCAGAGACAAGGCTTGATCACTCAGAGCTTTTGTGTAATAAAGTTTTATTAAAGTATAAAGGAGATAGAGAAAGCTTCTGACATAGGCATCAGAAGGGGGCAGAAAGAGTACCCCCTGCTAGTCTTCAGCTGAATGTTATATAGTCACTAGCAGTTTGTTAATGAAAGAAAGGACTGTCTTAAAACTCAGAATGGCACCAGGCCCCTCATCCATGAGATGTATTTTGGGATAATCTTGGCACCAGATGAGTTATCACAGGCCATAAAACGATTGACTTGAATCTTCTAGAAAGGCAGATTACCATACAAATAATTTAGTTTACATAGATTAGGGAAACAATATCTGAGTATAACATTCTGGTTTGTCAAGTAGGTTCTGAGCCACTGGCAGAACTGACTTGAAGACAGAGACTGGGGTAAATGCATAGTACATTAGCATAGCTTAAGACAAACATTTCCATAAGAAAAATGCATTGGTTAACTCAAGGTTTGAGAATAGTTAACTTCAGGTGGAACCAGGTGTCGTTACGGCAACACAGTATTTTAAGAGAAACCTTTTAAAACTTGTATAGAGAAAGGAAGAGAAATATATATATATATATATATATCACTAGTTTGTTTCCTCCTGCAGCTTAAGAGAGAGAAAAAATGTCTGACACTTGCAGCCTATTTCCTCCATTTGGAGACCCCTGGCCTTCCTGCCTGTTACTCAGTAATATACTTGTTTCAATGCTATTCTCTCAGATCATCCCACCCTCGCCCTCTCCCACAGAGTCCAAAAGACTGTTCTATACATCTGTGTCTCTTTTGCTGTCCCGCATATAAGGTTATCATTACCATCTTTCTAAATTCCATATATATGCACTAGTATACTGTATTGGTGTTTTTCTTTCTGACTTACTTCACTCTGTATAATTGGCTCCAGTTTCATCCACCTCTTTAGAACTGATTCAGATGTATTCTTTTTAATAGCTGAGTAATATTCCATGGTGTGTATGTACCACAGCTTTCTTATCCATTCGTCTGCCGATGGGCATCTAGGTTGCTTCCATGTCCTGGCTATTATAAACAGTGCTGTGATGAACATTGGGGTTCATGTGTCTCTTTCAATTCTGGTTTCCTCGGTGTGTATGCCCAGCAGTGGGATTGCTGGGTCATATGGCAGTTCTATTTCCAGTTTTTAAAGGAATCTCCACACTGTTCTCCATAGTGGCTGTACTAGTTTGCACTCCCACCAACAGTGTAAGAGGGTTCCCTTTTTTCCACACCCTTTCCAGAATTTATTGTTTGTAGATTTCTGATAGTCATTCTGACTGGCGTGAGATGGCACCTCATTGTGGTTTTGATTTGCATTTCTCTGATAATAAGTGATGCTGAGCATCTTTTCATGTGTTTGTTAGCCATCTGTGTCTTCTTTGGAGAAATGTCTGTTTAGTTCTTTGGCCCATTTTTTTGGATCGGGTCATTTATTTTTCTGGAATTGAGCTGCATGAGCTGCTTATATATTTTTGAGATTAATTCTTAGTCAGTTGCTTCATTTGCTATTATTTTCTCCCATTCTGAAGGCTGTAGAACCCTATAGGTATTCAAAGAGAGCTGTTGTGTGCCTCCTGTCTTTAACATGTTTACTTTCTTGACCTATTCCTTATATGATGTGTTTTGAGGGCCTCTTATCTTTTGATTCCTCTCTGTAGAGATTCCAGTCATGACCATTTTCAAATGCAGACTTTAAAACCAATACAGTGGTGCAGGTGTGTTCCTATCAGGGCTGAGATCAATGAACCATCTCAGCCAGCACATCATCCCTGGCATCTAGTCCTGAAATACATGCATGACAGCAATCTGATGCCTATAAGGCTGGTCACTCTGCTTCTAGACAGTGCTATTGAAGCAAACTGTCATCAAAAAAACCTGGGGAACTCCTGTTCCTCAGTGCCCTGTCTCAAGAGCTTACTACAGCCCCTAATTCCATGGATTACAGTTAAATCTTGTGTAATTTTAATGGAAACTATGATAGGAGTGGAGAAGGCAATGGCACCCCACTCCTGTACTTTTGCCTGGAAAATCCCATGGATGGAGGAGCCTGGTAGGCTGCAGTCCATGGAGTCGCTAAGAGTCTGACATGGCTGAGCGACTTCACTTTCACTTTTTGCTTTCATGCATTGGAGAAGGAAATGGCAACCCACTCCAGTGTTCTTGCCTGGAGAATCCCAGGGACAGGGGAGCCTGGTGGGCTGCCGTCTATAGGGTCGCGCAGAGTCGGACACGACTGAAGCAACTTAGCTGCTGCAGCAGCAGCAGCATGCTAAGAGTGGCAGAGTATTTCATCTCATTTTCCAATTTTACCATACTTATATTTTTCAAATTCATCTAATTTTTTCCCTCCTCAGTTGTAGCCTCCATACTCTCTCTATTGGGTAATTGTTATGTCCAGCTATTGGGATCCCATGGCCTCCAATTTTACATACCAAGGCCAGAGTAAGCCGTCTGAAATTACTAACATCATCTTCTTTCTTAAGAACCTTAAGTGGTTCTCCATCACTCTTAGCTTCCTTAACATGATTCAAAAGGCCTGGCATGACAGAAGTCTCTACCAGGCTGTATCATCACTCTTTACCCACCCAATCTTGTGTCTAATACTCAAGCCATGCTGAACTTGCATGTGTTTGCCTAAACATGGCCATGCTCTTCTTCACCTTCAGGCCTTTTTACCTGCTGTTTATTTTCCTGGAACTCTTTCCCCCTGCTATTCCGTCCTCTTTGTCTGGCCTTCTCTGTCTCAGGCTTTAGGACACCAGATAGAGTTTCTGTCTCATGGAAACCCTCCCCTGACAGCCAGTGGTTTCCCTCCCAGGCTATCACCTTAGCACACTATGTGGCATGTCTATCATCACATTTATCAGAAGTCTTTCTCAAGACAGCAGACCAGGAAGTCCACAACTAAATGATCAGAGATGGTACAATATATGTGCGTTGAAATGGTCAAAGAAAAATAGTCAGAGAAGCAGCATATACACAATTTGAATCCTTAGAATCCTTTGGCCCTGAAGAGTAGGAAAAAAAGTAACAACTTTACTAAATCTAGAACAAAATGAATAGAGTAGAAAACCCAGAAGTCTGATGGAAAACAAATGAAGATTTAAAAATAATAGTGCTAAAATATAGTTTGACTTGGAAATGGTGGTATTTGGCGAATCCCAGGAACTGAGTCATCAGCACTTTCAACCACCCATGAATGCTACAATCTGGAGTGGTCTGGCCTTTTTAGAAACTGTAATCAGCTCTGGGTCTAAACCTAGATGATGGGTGTTGACCGGAGCAGAGGACCAAAAAGAGAGGAAATGAAGTTGTATTATCTTTCTGGAAAGGAAGCACTGTGTTGAAAGAATGATGGAATGGAGTCACTTATTTAGAAGAAGAGTACATGAAAATGTAACAAGATAAAGAAAAATCTGTCACCCAAATCTCCAGTAGAGATCTCTCTTCATCTTGTAGTAACTGTCTGAATTAACCATTACTAGACAGAGGTTAGCATCATCTACAGGGTATAGACACATGCTCAAGAAACAGAAATTGCTTACTAAATTTCTCTGTACAGCAGGAAAGTGAGGGATTTAAAATTCTCTTTGAGAAGAGGGGAAAGAGATCAGAGAAAGGAAAATCCCAGAAGTGGCAAGGAAAGGAAGAACTGAGAACAGATGTATTAGATGTAACAGATGTATTAGATTAACCAAAAAGGCTTGAGTAAAATATTATTTATTCAAACAAATCTTTGGGCCTCTTGGTCCTTCTTTTCCTGGTTATTTTAAAAGAAAACTATAGGGTAAGTAAATGTTTGCAGAAATTTAAACTCGCGTTTCTTTAAAAGACAGAGACTAAAGACCTTTTGAGCCCTCCGTCCTGTGATTCCATGACATTTCACAGAATCAAGAGCATGATTAAACCGAAGAACTATAATAAAAACAATCCTTAGGTGTAATTATAATATCCAAAAGTGCCTGCTTCGTCTCTTTTGCTGCTGCTTCTTGTATTTCAACAGTTTCAAACTGCAAATTAGCATTTTAAAAAAGATCCTGGTTCCTCAGGGAGAAAAAAGGTAAATACTTCTGAATTTGGACCATTATTCTGGTTCCAAGTCAATATTTTTGTTGCAGCTATAGTTTATTTTGTACAGTGTATATTTTCTAAACTGTTCTCCGCCACTTATATTAGATCTTACAGGGATAGGAAATCAAACGTGTGAAATACTGATTTCGGCTTTTAGAGACCTCCTAATATTATATAATGTGGGAATCAGAATACAATAAATAGCGTTAATAAAAGGAGATAAGTACAGAAATGGAGTTCTATGAAAATGCTGTCTAGTAAAACTTAAGACACAAAAATGCAGCTGCTGCAAATCTTAAGCATTGTTCTTTGTTGTACTAGCATATCTCATTATCCTGAGGGAAACACAACAATGGTCACTATATCAAAGCCTGATAGAGACAAAAAGTGAAACTACGACAATGACAATAATGCCGAATAAAGCCAAGGAGGCTCTGAACCCAAAGTTAAAGCATAAACCCCACAAGGGCTGCCAGCCCAGTGGTCAGATGATTGTGCATAGAAGCCAAAGTGTGGCCTCACTGTTCAAGAAATCAGAGAGAGTTAGAAGACACAGAATACCCCAGGAAGAGCCAGCCTTTAGGAGGTAGAACTCATCACCACCACTGCCGTTTCATGCGGATGGAGTCAGGGTAAGGTGAACATCAAGGAGAGAGCTCATCACCACCACTGCCGTTTCACGCGGGTGGAGTCAGGGTAAGGTGAACATCAGGAGAGGGAAAGAAATGCAAAAAGACAGTTTGCCACCTTCTCGGGCTGCTGTACAGAAGTACAGACTGACTTCGACTTGATGATGATGGTCTTGGGGAGCAACAAATGCAAATTCTTCATGTCGTTTTAGTCCTACTGCTAAGTCACGGTGTCGTGCCCACCACTGTCAGCTTGACCTTGAGTGCTGGATGCCCACTCTTACTTGCCCCTGCCTGTTAATGATTTTAACCTCTGTTCCTCTCACCAAAAGACTCTAAAACCAAATAATTGTTTGCAGATGAAGAAGTTACACCCCTTGATTTAAAATCAGTGGTTAACATTTGAAAGACTTTCTGAGAAAAAAATTAATGTTACTTAATAGTGTGAAAGGGCTTCCCAGGTGGTGCTAGTGGTAAAGAACTCACCTGCCAATGCAAGAGGTGTAAGAGATGCAGGTTCAGTCCCTGAGTCAGGTAGATCTCCTGGAGGAGGGCATGACAACCCTCTTTAGTTCATGCCTGGAGAATCCCATGGACAGAAGGCCTGGGAGCCTGGTGGACTACAGTCCATATGGTCTCAAAGAGTCAGACATGACTGAAGCAACTTAGCAGGAACGAAATAATGTGAAAACACAGCTAAGTTTGCTTTCCTGATTAAAACCATGCATTATAGTTAATGTGTGAAACAACACTATTCGTTCCTTTCTTTTTCACTTCACTTTTTACTTATTCCTCTTTAATAAAAAATTGGGAGTTGGGGAGGGGACACACTCAATTTCAAATGACATGTATTAGAATTTTTAAGGATTCAATGCTCCAGGGAAAAAAGAGACAGATGAAATGATAAATTATAGACAAACCCTGTACACCTAAAGATACAACAATGAGCAATACATTTTGAGGAAAGCAGAGCCAACTGCAATGACAAAATGAAAAACAGAAGCGTTAACTAGTGTTAAATTTCCCTTGACTTTTATCTTCAAGAAGAATGAAAGGAAAGAATCATTTGAATGAGTGATGAATGTTTATGACTTCAGCTAAAGTCCAAGCCATCACTGGTCTTGCAATGGCTGTTAAAAAGAAGACCTACCTTACAATAAGCATATTTATTTTGAGTAACTGTTTTTCTCATTAGAATAATAGAATAATCAGACTTACAAGTCAGAAATTTTCTTTTGAAACAGCAACTGGGAAATGAGACATGAGAATAAAATCTAGACATTTCTCAGTTGAACAGGGAAAAAAAAAATGGCATGGTTTAGGAGAAAAAGATAAAAAATACAGCCTGATGACCCAAAAGAAATCAGTGCCTGCCTAGGGAGAAACCAGGAGCATGCTGTAGACTCAGCCCAGTGGCAGGTGGTGATAAGAATGTGCCAGAAGCTTCTTTTTGTTCCCCAGGGACTCCAATTTCTCAAGAATGCACATTTTCAGCTAGAACCACAATTCCATTCTTGATACTAGGATCAATAAAAGAAGGTACACACAGGAAACCTCAGGAAAAAGCAGGAAGTTAAAACTGCAAGTACAGGCAGGGTTTAAATCCTCACTTGCACCGGTAAATTCCAAGTCTGTGACTGGGCCCCAGCCTCTTCTGCCTTAAATCTTGCCACTCTGCACAAACCAGGACATCTCAGACATCCCACTTTCTAAAGGGACACGTTTTTTTTTTTTCTTTTCACCTACTTCACTGTTGCCTATACCACCAAACTCAGGAAGCTTTCCCTGACAAGCAAGAATCCCATAAGAATGACAACCTATATCTGCCCTTGACCCTGTTTCATAATTGCTCTTTGAAATGACTGTATCTTAAACCAGCTAGTGAGCTCCCCGTGGACAGAGCTGGGTCTTGTTTACTATAATACCACTAGTGGCAGGGCTGTGGCCATATGTTTTGTGAATGAGTAACTGGGATAGTCATAAACTTTAATCGGCTCTTCTTTCAACCTTTGTTGGCAAAAACTTCCTAAGCAGTGTTCTAGGGGCCTTTGTGGGGATGACTGGCAAGGAAGGGGTGGAGGTGGGGAGGAAAGGCACAGTGAGCCCTGGGTCCTTGACAAAGAGGAAATTGTTACTTTTTAATTGTGAAGTAGTTGGGCAGGGGTAGGGTAGATAAGTTTAGGATATGTTTAGAAGATTGGGAAGAAGAAAAGTATGAGCAAGAAGAAAACCAGAGGGTACTCTAATAACCATTTATTAAGCTGCACACACTTGCATAGCTGTTCTAAGCATGCTTGAAGGGATTCAGGTAAAAAGGGAGTGATATTAAGAGGCTTTGCAGATAATTATATCTTAGGATTATAATAATTATGTTAAATTATAATTAGATTATATATATGACATAATATATAATAATAGCAAACATTTATCCATCACTTTCTACATTTCAGGTATTATATTAAGCCTTTATACACACTGTCACATCTAATTCACATAACTCAGTGAAGTAAGTTTTAATATCCTCATTCCTTAATTGAAGAGACTAAACCTTAGAAAGGACTTCCCTGGTGGCTCAGACAGTAAGGAGTCTGCTTGTAATGCAGGAGACCCAAGTTCGATCCTTAGGTCGGAAAGATCCCCTGGAGAAGGAAATGTCAACCCACTCCAGTATTCTTACCTGGAAAATCCCAGGACAGAGGAGCCATGCAGTCCATGGGGTTGCAAAGAGTTGGACACAACTGAGTTTTAGCATCTTCAAACCTTAGACTTACTTCATCTTCAAACCTTAGAAAGTAAACTACCTTGCGGAAGATCATACAACTATAAGTACCTACTTATCTTGCATATATGTAAGTTATTAAAGAAATCAGTAACTTAATTAACTACAATTTAGCACCATTGTGTATAAACAGACTTGTCCAAATGGTTTGTTGTTGTTTAGTGGCTAAGTCGTGTCTGACTCTTTTGCGATCCCATGGACTGTAGCCCTCCAGGCTCCTCTGTCCATGGGATTTCAAAGGCAAGAATATTGATGTGAGTTGCTAGTTCCTTCTCCAGGGGATCTTCCTGACCCAAGGATTGAACCTGCATCTCTGCTTGACAGGTGGATTTTTTACCACTGAGCCACTTGGAAAGCAAAGTTTTAGGACTGTTGCTACCAAAACATCTCCTGTGTCTCAAGTGGACCAATAATTTCTTTCCAAAATGGAATGTTGTTCTTGTTTAGATTCTGGTTAATAACTAGTGAATTGTGTCCTTTGAATTTGCCCCAGATTATTAGAGAAAGATTTATAAGCCAAAATTAAGGTTTTATTTAGCTATCATTCTGGTCTTGATAAAACATTTATTGACATAAATACTTCAGGATTATAACAGGGAGGGATCAGTATTTCTGCCGTCATAGACATTAAAATAAAATTACTTGAAAAGCTTGATAAATGCAATATATATTTTTAATTACTGGGAACACTGAACAGGAAACTGTGGTTGTTTTATTGTGTGCTCATGAATTACCATGATTACGTGGTTTAAGACAACCAGCCTCTATTTATATACACTTCCTTTAAATCACTGCTACCCACATTGTACTTTATTCACAATTTTTCCTTATCTAAAAATGCAAATCTATATGTTTAGTGACTTCCTTATTCTAGAATCCTCACTGAAGATTTTTAAATGAACACATTTTCAGAATTTCAGTATGTAAAATCTGTTTTTCTTCTTAGACAGAAACGTTAAACATAATAAAAGGCTACAATCAAATGATTTTAAGTCATTATTATCAAACTTATTTTGAATTCCATTCACAATGTGAGTTTTATTGAATTCTGTTTTCCCTCACAGGAATCACGGCTGGTGGCTCTGAAGCCCTGGGAGAAACGGACCTCCCTCACCCCACCGCGCTCCACACACAGTTGCACTCAGGGTTAATGGAATCCAGACCACCGAGAGCATCCTGTTTGTGGATGCAGCGGATGTTGTGCGGCATTGTCAAGATGCTTCTCTGAACGAAGAGGATCCCCCCAGCTCTTGGGGACACTGCAGCAGAGAGCCCTCAGTTCTTAGCCCTTTTCCATATTGCTTCAACTGGAGGGATTTTGCCTCTTCCAAGGCAGCGCTCAGTCACTCAGTCGTGTCCAACTCTTTGCAACCCTATGGACCGTAGCCCGCCAAGCTCCTCTGTCCATGGGATGTTCCAGGCGAGAATACTGGAGTGGGTTGCCATTTCCTCCTCCCTTCCAAGGCAGACCACACCGTTATTACATGTATGGGTTATAAGGCAAATTAATCACAGTCCAACTCAGGACAACTCTGAAGGACCCTGTCAGCTGCTGACACCATCCTGAAACTATATCACAGCTGAGATTCTCTATCTGCTTAATCCTGCTTTCTCCCTTGCCTTCTCTTCCCCTCCCCTCCCCTTCCCTCCCCTCCCCATCCCCCTCCCCTCCCCTCCCCTTTCCCCTCTCCTTCTCTTCCTTTTCCTTCCCCTCCCATTCTTTCAGTTCCTTTCCCATCGGTTCCACAACTGGCAGTGCCAAGAGCACTTCCCAATAACTTCCTACACTCTTGTGTCCACTGCAGAGTGTGCAACCAGGAGAACCCAATCTGTGACCATGGGCAAATTTTTACTTTGTTATATGTATCACAAAAATTTGTGTTACATATGTCAATTCCAAATCATTATTTTTAAACTTTTCCTGAAGTCTAAAGAAAATAACCATGTAGTACTATTCTAGAACATCCAAAATTCATTCTAATCCCATTTTTATCAAATAATTTTGTTAAGTCAGTAAAATCTTAATTTGTTCAACAAATATATTTTGTTAATTTTTTAACATTTTATATTCAATAACCATATTTACTAGATGTCGTTTCTTTCCTTAAGGAGGTCAAAGCATTAAAGGAGAGACATACAACTTGCTCAACAGCATGAGAAACATTTAACGGATAAATAGATGACCTTTGAGCTGAGTCTAAAGAGACAGGCAATTCAGCATTCAAGCCCTCTGAGGAAAGGGAGAGGGAAACACAATGAGAACAGAGCCAGCTCTGGCTTGTGCTCCAGCAACTTGGAATCAGGCCCTACTCTCACTAGGGTGGGAGCAGTCGCTAAGCAGAGGGGAACAAATATCCTCCAGTTAAAAATAAATTTTAAAAAAAGAAATTAATAATTCAATAGCTGAAAATAAAAACACACTAGAAGGACTGAATAACAGACTAAGTGATACAGAAAAATGCATAGGTAGTCTGGATATAGTATAATGGGAATCACCCAATCAGAACAGAAAAAAGAAATACAAGTTTTATTAAATAAAAACAATTTAATAGATATCTGGAATAACATTAAACATATATACATTAATATTATAAGGGTCCCAGAAGAAGAGAGAGAAAAGGGCATCAAAAATGTATCTAATGGAATTATGGCTGAAAGCATCCAAAGTCTGAAGAAGAAAACATATCCATGTACAGGAAGCATGAGGGATTCCAAATAAGATGAACCCAAACAGACCCAACCAAGACATATCATAAATAAGATGGCAAAAGTTAAAAATAGAGAATTCTAACAGCAGCAAGAGAAAAACAAAGAGTCACATACAAGGGAATCCCTATCAGCTGATTTCTTTATAGAAAACTCATAGGCCAGAAGGGAGTGGCATGATATATTCAAAATGCTGAAAGGGAAAAACCTGCAACCTAGGATAGCTCAGTCCATAATGAATCTGTCTACAGTGCAGGAGATGCAAGTTCAATTCCTGGGTCAGGAAGATTTACTGGAGGAGAAAACGGCAACAGTACTCCAGTATTCTTGCCTGGGAAATCAAATGGACAGAGGAACCTGGTGGGCTATAGTCCATGGGGTCGCAAACAGTCAGACATGACTGAGCAACTAACACCTTATTTTAGGATACTCTACCTAGTTCAATACTAAGTCTACCTTTTAAAAGAAATGTTCAGGATCTTCTCTAAGTGTAAAAGAAGTAATAATCTTTTACTTATTAGAATGGGAAAATTCTACTAGGAAAGACAAATATATAGTTAAGGACTGAAAATCTGCTTCTTAAATAAGCCAGTACATAGGTTAAAAGACAAAAAAAAAAGTAAAAGCAAATGTAATTACAATAAACAGTTAAGGGATAAGCATGAAGATGTAAATGACAACATCAAAACACAATGTGGAGGGGGTAAGAAATATAGATTGTTTAGAATGTGTTTGCTCTTAAGTGACTACCAGTTCAAAACAAGTAGATACAGTTGTAGGTCAAGATAAATGAACCCCATGGTAACCACAAATAAAAAAAAACATAAAAGAGATACAAAAAAAAAAAAAAACTAAAAAGAAAGAAACACAAGCATACTACTAAAGAAAATTCACAAGCAATAGGAGAAGAAACAAACAATAAAGAACAGAGAAGAACTACAAAAACAACCAGAGAACAAGTAATAAAATGACAACAAATGCAAATCTGCCAGTAATTATTCTAAATAACAGTGTGATGAATGCTCCCAAAAGAGGACATAGAGTGGCTGATTGGATTTTAAAAAAGAAAAAATAAAAAAAGAGCCACCTATACGCTATCTACAAGAGACTCAATGCAGAGCTAAAGACACAGACTGAAAGTGTGTATGAAAGGACTGAAAAAGGCATTTCATATAAATGGAAATTGCAAGAAAGCAGGGGTAGCTATACTCATATCAAGTAAAATAGATTTTAAAAGAAAGGCTATATAACAAAACAGCAGGCATTGTAATGATAATGGGATCAATACAAGAAGATATGCTTGTTAACATATATGCAACCAATAATAATAATGCTAATTATTAGAGAAATGCAAATGAAAACAATAATGAAATACCACCTCACACCTGTCAGAATGACTCATCAAAATGTCTACAAATAACAAATGCCAGTGAGGATGTAGAGAAAAGGAACTCTTTGTACATTGCTGATGGGAATGTACATTGGTGCAGCCACTATGGAAAACAATATGGAGAGTCCTCAAAAAACCAAAAATAGAACTACCATGTGACCCAGCATTTTCACTTCTAGGTATATATCCAGAATAAATTAAAACACTAATTTGAAAAGATCCAGGAGCCCAAATGTTCACAGTAACACTATTTACAATACCAAAATATGAAAGCAATCCAAGTGACCATTTATTTAAAGGCCTAGATAAGGCAAAGGAGGGCTTCCTTGCTGGTTGAGAGAGTAAAGAGTCTGCCTGCAATGCAGGAGACCAGGGTTCGATTCCCAGGTTGGGAAGATCCCCTAGAGAATGAAATGGCAGCCCACACAAATATTCTTGCCTGGAAAATCCCATGGACAGAGGAGCCAGGCAGGTTACAGTCCATGGAGTCTAAGGACTTGGACAAGACTGAGCGATTAACACACTTGAAGAAAAAGCAAGTAGACTAAGGAGACGAGAGAGGAGCCCAAGGACATGGGTATAATATGGTATAATCTGGCTGTGAGGTTAGGGTGGGAGTACATGAACTGAGTTTGATAATGCTAGATCTCTCTATTCAAATACTCATAAATTTTTTATTTTGATTACCTAGCTTGATAAAATTTTTTAGATATTCATGAATTCAGAGAACAAATAAATTTATAAGTTTATTATTTGTCCATCTAGTCAAGGCATTGGTTTTTCCAGTGGTCATGTATGGATGTGAGAGTTGGACTGTGAAGAAAGCTGAGTGCCAAAGAATTGATGCTTTTGAACTGTGGTGTTGGAGAAGACTCTTGAGAGTCCCTTGGACTGCAAGGAGATTTAGCCGGTCCATCCTAAAGGAGATCAGTCCTGGGTGTTCATTGGAAGGACTGATGCTGAAGCTGAAACTCCAATACTTTGGCCACCTGATGAGAAGAGTTGACTCACTGGAAAAGACCCTGATGCTGGGAGGGATTGGGAGCAGGAGGAGAAGGGGACGACAGAGGATGAGATGGCTGGATGGCATCACCAACTTGATGGATAAGAGTTTGAGTAAACTCTGGGAGTTGATGATGGACAGGGAGGCCTGGTGTGCTGCAATTCATGGGGTCTCAAAGAGTCGGACATGATTGAGCGACTGAACTGAACTGAATTTAGGATGACTTGTTCCATGTATATTTAAATTTTATCGCATTTCTGACCATTGTAATTTTTTTCTGGGAATTTAAGAGGCCATATTATTCTCCTTCAAGACTGGACCAAGGCTAAACCCTAATATTCAGCCTGATAATTTGGTACCTTTCAAATCTGTAATCTTGGAAGATTTATTCAATGCTTAGTTAAAAGAGATCAGGGAAAAAAATATTCTCTGTCAACAAAGATCATGTGTGTGTTAGTCGCTTGGTCGTGCTCGACTCTTTGCTGCTCCATAGACTGTAGCTTGCCAGGCTCTTCTGTCCATGGAATTTCCTGGGCAAGAATACTGGAGTGCATTCCCTTCTCCAAACAAAGATCATATCTTCTGTATATAAAATGAGATTTATCACAGCCACTTAATGGATCATAAACTTTTAACTTATTTGGACTTATCTTTTATTTCAATTTTTCCCTTAAATATTTAGGCAAAGCTAATGAGTTAATTTGCGTGGGTATGGTTTTACAGATGGTTTATGATAATTATTTTCTGGCTTGAGTGTTCTCAAAATTGCTAGCATTTACTCTTGTCTTCATGGATATGTGAACGAAAAATATTGCCTGCCATATTAGTAAACAAAGGATGTTGCAGCTATCAAGGCATCACATCATAATCATCCCGAGGAAACTCAGGGTGGAGGCAGGATGCCCCATCTAGCAGTTGGCTGCTGCAGCTACCCGTCACCCCCTCCCACCCACCCCCCGGGGTTGCACCCTGAGGAGACACGGGATGAGAAGCACAGGATGCTGGTCCTAGATGGCTAAAGCGCATATCAAAGGGATATTTCAATAAGCTCAGATTATGTATACACAGAAAAGCACTAAATTCCTTAACTTGAGATATCTGGGTTTCCTTAATTAGGGATAATCTTGGGACAACCCTGGTGATCCAGTGGTTAAGAATCTGCCTCCCAATGCAGGGGACATGGTTTGATCTCTGGTCTGGGAACTAAGATCCCACCTGCCGAGAGGCAACCAAGCCACAACTACTAAGTCCAAGTACCACAACTACAAAAGCCTGCATGCTCTAGAGCCTGCGTGTGTGCCACAACTACTGAGCCCAAGTGCTCAAGAGCCCATGATCTGTAACAAGAGAAGCCAGCAGTGAGAAGCCTACACACCACAACCAGGGAGACCCCCCACTCACCACAGCCAGGGAGAGCCCCCACTCCACCACAGCCAGGGAGAGCCCTGCTCACCACAGCCAGGGAGAGCCCCCACTCACCCCAACCAGGGAGAGCCCCCACTCACCCCAACCAGGGAGAGCCCCCACTCACCCCAATCAGGGAGAGCCCCACTCACCACAGCCAGGGAGAGCCCCCACTCACCCCAATCAGGGAGAGCCCCACTCACCACAGCCAGGGAGAGCCCCGCTCATCACAGCCAGGGAGAGCCCCGCTCACCACAGCCAGGGAGAGCCCCGCTCACCACAGCCAGGGAGAGCCCCCACTCACTCCAATCAGGGAGAGCCCCGCTCACCACAGCCAGGTAGAGCCCCCACTCACCCCAACCAGGGAGTCCCCACTCACCCCAATCAGGGAAAGCCCCACTCACCACAGCCAGGGAGAGCCCCACTCACCACAGCCAGGGAGAGCCCCCACTCACCACAGCCAGGGAGAGCCCCGCTCACCACAGCCAGGGAGAGCCCCACTCACCACAGCCAGGGAGAGCCCCCACTCACCACAGCCAGGGAGAGCCCCGCTCACCACAGCCAGGGAGAGCCCCACTCACCACAGCCAGGGAGAGCCCCCACTCACCACAGCCAGGGAGAGCCCCGCTCACCACAGCCAGGGAGAGCCCCCACTCACCCCAATCAGGGAGAGCCCCCTCTCACCACAGCCAGGGAGAGCCCCGCTCACCACAGCCAGGGAGAGCCCCGCTCACCACAGCCAGGGAGAGCCCCACTCATCACAGCCAGGGAGAGCCCCGCTCACCACAGCCAGGGAGAGCCCCACTCATCACAGCCAGGGAGAGCCCCACTCATCACAGCCAGGGAGAGCCCCCACTCACCCCAACCAGGGAGAGCCCCACTTCACCACAGCCAGGGAGAGCCCCCACTCACCCCAATCAGGGAGAGCCCCACTCACCACAGCCAGGGAGAGCCCCCACTCACCCCAACCAGGGAGAGCCTGGCTCACCACAGCCAGGGAGAGCCCCGCTCATCACAGCCAGGGAGAGCCCCTACTCACCACAGCCAGGGAGAGCCCCGCTCACCACAGCCAGGGAGAGCCCCCACTCACTCCAATCAGGGAGAGCCCCACTCACCACAGCCAGGGAGAGCCCCTGCACAGCAACAAAGACTGGGGCCTGCAGAGAAGATCCAGCCCAGCCAAAAATAAACAAAAATTAAAAGAAAAACAATAATCTTTTGATGTTCTGACTACATAGTTTTTGTTGTAAAAACCTCTATATTTCTGGAGTCCCCTGCATATTGCCTCTTTGTAGCCGTCTCCCAGCATTATCTGAGATGCTGTTTCCCAGGCTTAAGTCCTTAGTTTTGTCCACCAAATAAAAGGTAACTCTCAACCAGTAAGCTGTGCATTATTTTCAGTCAACAGATATAGCAATTTAAATTAGCTTTCACACTCTTTCACTAGCTCCTCGGAAAAACACTTCGAAGGGGCCTGAGTCCTACTCTTCTACATCTAAGCCTGAATGACTTAGATGATCATTTTTTAAATGTTTATTTAATTTTTTTTTCCATTTTGAAGAAGCTTTAAACTTACAGAAAAGTCACAAGAAGAGTAGCAAGGACACTCACCCAGAGACCTCATCTGAGGTCTGCTTTATGCTGGTCACGTCCTTTACAGCAGAGGATTCCAAAGGCACCTGGTCATCTTGTGCCTCTAGGTTCCTTCCGCCCAGATCAGCTCCTCAGCCTCTCCTTGCCTGTTGTCGACTGCAGAAAAAAATCACATCCAACCCAGAACCCTTGAGATTCCTTGCTCCCAAATTCACCTCCCCTAGTCTTTAGCTCATTAAAAGAAAAAAAAAAAAAAATGATGTCTACTGAGTGCTAACATGTGCTAAGATGTCTGACAGTTCCAGTGGCATTAAATGTCCTAACATTTAATCCTCAAAGCATTTCTAGCAGGGATGTATAATTACCCCATTTCTATTTTCCAGATGAGAAAAGTGAGGCACAGAGGGCCTGAGCACAAGCTGCAGACCCTGTCAGTAACCTTCTCACAGTCCCTTAGCTAACGTCAGAGGCTGTGTGTGTTGTGTTGTGTCTGACTCTTTGCAACCCCATGGACTGTAGCTTCTGTCCATGGGATTCTCCAGGCAAGAACACTGGAGTAGGTTGCCATTACCTTCTCCAGGCGATCTTCCTGATCCAGGGATCAAACCCAAGTCTCCTGCACTGGCAGGCAGACTCTATTATCTGAGCCACCAGGGAATCCTATGCCAGAGCTTATCTACAGCCAATTCCTATCTCTTTCTGGGGACATTTACAGTCTGGATGCTCCTGAAAAGGAATGTCCCAAGAGTAACTTCAACCAGTGGAGACAGGAATTACTAGATAAACGGCCCAGTTACTTCCCACTTCCTGGGGAGTTCTGAAGTACACTCGACATAGAGTATCAGGGGTCCTCAGTTGGGCCGAACCCTCTGTGGGCACACAGTGGTAACCTTCTCATTATTGTAGCCTTTATTGACTTTCTTCCCAACCCTGGGAAATGACACAGGACGCCCCTCTTGGCACTTCTGAAGATCACTGCACCTAAGTCATTCTTTCAGTGTGTACTTCTGCAGGAGACCTTAATTCCCCAAAGTCACACAGATACTTAGTGATGGAGTTAGGATTGAAACCCAGACAGACTGTCTCAAACTAATGTTCAAAATCGCCATGCCTCACTGCATTCCCTCGCCATTTGCTCAGACATAACAAGATTCATTCCGGATTCTTGCCTGATCCATACCAGATCCATGCCATCAGCAAGCCCCAGAAGCTCGCTCTGGGTATATCCCAGATCTGACATGTTCTTCCCACCAATGCCCCAGACAGGAAGCATATACCAGAGTCTCCTAGCAGGCTGGTGAGAACACCACTCGCTGGGCCCCCAGCCCTGAGTTTCTGATTCGTTAGGCCTCAAGGGGACCCAGGAAGTGACAAACCCCACAGTGATGCTGATGCGGCTAGTCCAGGGACCAACTTGGAGAACCCTTTTCTAGCCACCACCAGTTCTTGCCTGGACACCAGGCTCCCAGCTGGTCTCCCAGATCGGACTCACACTTCTCCAGAGTAGCCAGTCACCCTTGTAGACACGCTGGCTGCAGCGTGGGGCACCTGCTCAACCCACCCTCAAGGCCTCCCCATCCCGTGGAGAGCCCGATGTGGGAACCCAAGGCGACCCTGGCTCACCCTGCAGCCGCCCTGACCCCCTCCACCATACACCCCTCACCCCCTCTGCTCTGTCCTCTGACTCTTCCTGGCTCTGCCCCGAACAGCCCAGCTAAAGGCTTTTGTGCTTACCATTCCCTCTACCTGGAATGTTCCTCCCTCTCCACACAGAAGAGATTCACTCCCTCCTTACATTTAAATCTCTGTTTAAATGCCTCCTTCTCACTTCTGCCTTCCCTTCATCCAGAACAGTACCTGACACATGTAGAGGATTCTCAAAAACATTTTTGAACACATATTGAAGAGGGGGGCTTCCCTGGTGGCTGAGGGGGTAAAGCGTCTGCCTGCAATGTGGGAGATCCAGGTTTCATCCCTGGGTCGGGAAGATCCCCTGGACAAGGGAATGGCAACCCACTCCAGTACTCTGGCCTGGAGAATCCCATGGATGGAGGAGCCTGGTAGGCTGCAGTCCACGGGATCTCGAAAAGTCCGACATGACTGAGTGACTTCACTTTCTTTCGTTCTTTCTTGAAGAGGGGGATGGTGGGAAATACGTGTGGTAGATCCCTCAAAGTGATTGAATTTATTTTACATGCAGATAAAACTCTAAAGGAAAGCAAAAATGGAGATTTCGAAAGAAACTTCTGGGCCAGCTATCAACTTCCAGAAATTGCTGACTCCTCCACAGAAATAGATCTGTAATTTAGAGAACTGACTGCTAAAATGATTGGGCACGTGGTATGTGTTCTCATGGAACTTTTGACATCCCATCCCTCACACAGGCCGCAGTAAACACACTTACTATCCAACCTCAGAAGCTCATATTAGTGGTCCTTGCATTACAGGCCCGGGATTTTAGAAGAATAAACAGAACGCTAACCATACTGACTTGCGTGTCTCCATGGTACTTGGTCTAAGATAAACGCAGCTGCTGGCACTCCACCTGCGCTTCCTACAACCCTCCCCTCAGTGACCCCTTCCTGCCATCCTCGGTCCCCTCCAGTTCGTGCTGTGTGCTTCAGAGCAGTTTTTTCTGGAAATGCAAGCCCTGTCATGCCATTCCTGGGGCAGAAACGCTCCTGTGGCTTCCCATCACAAACCCCTAATGTCTAGATGCCCCAGCCTGGCGCACAGGGCTCCATGACGCTGCCCAGTCCACCCCTCTCTGTGCCCTTTAAATAAACCGAGCAAGCTCTCCAAGCGCTGCTGTGGCAGCCCCAGGCTGGTGCTGGGCGTTCTGTTCACCTTCTGCCTTCTGGGTTTTGCCCTCAAGTGGCAGATCTGTGCCCTGCATAGATCACTCCTGCCCTTGGACATCAGCGTGGGGCAGAGCTCGCTTTCCTGCCTTGCATCGTGGCCCGCGGCTCCCCCAGAAAACGACCCCTGGCCCGCCTGGCTGATGCATCATCCGAACTGCGGGTGAGAGGCGTCCTCCAGCAGACAGGTCTCAGCTACCTTTTCCGCCGCGTCTCCTGATGCTGCCCCCAGACAGACTCATGTGCAGAAACGCCTCCAGTTTCCTGAAGGAACGGATGCCTTTTGATGGCTCCTCACCCCCAATTCCTTCCCCTCAGAATTTCCCCTTCCCGCTTCCTCACCCAGTCCTCACCTCGCCCGCCTTGCGGGTGGACTCAGCTGAAGCTCCACTCTGCAGGGAGCCCACTCTGACCCCCCCACCCCTTCCCACCTCCATTCTCAGGAGCCCTCTTCCGCCCTCATCCAGACCCTGAGATACCTCTATTATCCAACTAATTATGCCGGAGGACTCTTTGTGTTTACCTCCAGTTCTCTCCCTGGAGACCCAGAGACCCTGGTGGGTAGGAACAGGTTTTATTTACCTTTTGTACCTCAGCCCTAAGCTTAGTGCCAGCACATAGATTAAATGCAAGAGCTTTCGACTGGGGAAACAAATGAAGAATGGGCAAATAAATGTATAAGTAAAATATGCCATTGAGTTCATCATATAGGTTTTCTCAAATACAAATGGAAGGAGTACATGGATATAGTCTTAGATGGTTCACTGGTTCTTTTTTATGGTATACAAATGTCATGCTTGTTTCAAGCAGCTGATGTACATTGTAAGTATAGACATACCATACAGTGATTCACAATTGGTAAATTTTTAGTTGTTATAATACATTGGCTACATTCCCTGCGATGGACACTATTCCCTTATTGCTTATTTTTTTTCTTTGTAGATTTATCTGTTTTTACCTTTGGGCTGCTGTGGGTCTTTTGCTGCACACATGCTTTCCCTAGTTGCGATGTGCAGCCTTATTGTTGCGGAGCACGGGCTCTAGGTGTGCCGGTGTTCTAGGTATTCGGCAGTTGTGGCGTTCAGCCTTAGTTGCTCTGGGTCATGTGGGATCTTCCCAGACTAGGGACCAAACAGTGTTCCTTGCATTGCAAGGCCGTTTTTCTTTTCTTTTCACTAATTTATTTTTTTTAATTGGAGGCTGATTACTTTACAATACTGTGCTGGGTTTTTGCCATACATCAACATGAATCAGTCAAGGGTGTACCTGTGTCCCCCATCCTGAACCCCCCTCTCACCTCCCTCCCCATCCCATCCCTCAGGGTCATCCCAGTGCACCAGCTTTGGGTGCCTGGCTTCATGCATCAAACCTGGACTGGTGATCTATTTCACATATGGTAATATACATGTTTCAATTCTATTCTCTCAAATCATCCCACTCTTGCCTTCTCCCACAGAGTCCAAAAGTCTCTTCTATACATCTGTGTCTGTTCTGCTGTCTTGCATGTAGGGTCATCGTTACCATCTTTCTAAATTCCATATATATGCATTAATATACTGTATTGGTGTTTTTCTTTCTGACTTACTTCACTCTGTATAATAGGCATTTTTCTTTAACAATTGGACCACCAGGGAAGCCTCCCTTGTAGCTTATTTTATACCTAACGGCTTGCACCTCTTCCTCGCCCCCAAACAGCCCCTCCCCCTTCTCTCTCCTCACTGATGACCTTATTCTGTATATCATCTGTATATCTGAAATTTTCACTATTTTTTTTAAGCGTATGGTTGAATTAGAGGAAGATTTACAAACACATTTATGTATAAGACCCTCTGCCTTAACCCTACTGCTGTCATTTCTCCAGGTATTCTCTTTTGCCTTTATGTACAAATATTTTTTTAGCAGACAGAAACAAATTTGCCCAATTTTGTGATTTCCTTTTTTGGTTGAAATTGTTCCTTTAATATTTTATGCATTTCTGTTTCCTTTCTAATGGCTGAATTATACAATCTTGAGTTACCATCACTTACATAACCACTTCCCTATTTTTAGACATTTAGGTTGTTTCCAAGTTTTTGCTGTTATCACTAAGAATAAAATAAACACTTTGGCTTTTATTCTTTTAAATTATATTCTCAATGAGAATTCTGAGGATTACACAAAATGTTCAAAAAAGTATGAACCCTTATATGGTTCTTGATACATAGTGATTTTAGGATTATATCAGTTTGCACCATTTTCACAAGTCAGACATTCAAAGTGGAGTATGTTTATTTGAGAAGTATAAAAGAAAGACTATATAATGCTGGTGGCTGCTTTGCTAGGAGCCTGTCTCCCTTGCAAGGCATTCTCCCAGACTGTGCCTGAACCCCTCAGAAGTCCAGAAATCCAGTCATTTATCAAAGCTGAATTCGCTAGAGATTGAGATGCAGAAACCGGGAATGTAGAAACCAGACCTGGGAGTGCTAGGGAGCTGCCTGGCAGCTGGAGTCAGCCAGGTGGTCCTCTCCTAGCCAACTCGAACCCAGCGTTCCCGAGGACACTGCGTGGCCCATGCACACATGTGTGTGTGCTTCCTATAAGTGTCAAGAAGACAGATATTGAGCTCTGGCAAAATGGATTAAAATCACAGAGCCATCAGTTAGTATCTAGAGATATTTCAACTAATTATTTACCTCCCTAAGCCTAAAGTGTCTTCATTGGAAAAATTGAGTGTTCTACACTTTTGGGGGAAGTGTACATAGGGTGCTTGGCTCAAAGTGTGGTGTCTAACAAGGGTTTAATAATACCTTAGGGTAATGTTACACATGTTTGTTTGATTCACCATATGGGTTAAGTAAAATTTATTCCTCTGAGGACAATCATTTTTCTTATTCTTAGCTTTAATCATTCATTCATTCATGAAATCATTTATTCAACTATTTATTGAATACCTATTTTGTGCCAGACACTGTTTTATGTACTAGAGATGTTGCTGCAGAGAAAATATAGAGTCCTTACCCTTATGGTGCTTACATTCTAGTAAGTAGTGCCTGTACATACTACATTCTAGTAGTGTAGCGTGTGTCAGACAAAACACACTTAAACAGCATATAGCGTGTCAATATGTACATTTAGTGATGCAATGCTTTGCTTTTCCCCACACCGGTTGTTTTAATCAGTGGTCAATTCAGTAACCAATGGTATCTTAGAAGTTAGAAAATACCATATGTCCATTTTTTTATTAATTAATCACAGTATTTCTGGGGGAATTTTTGCAAATCATGGCAAAAAGCAATTCTGAAACCTCCTATTTCAGAATTGGACTGAATACTAAGCTTCCATAAGCCATTTGAATCCTCTCAACCTCCCTCTGAAATAGATATTACCCCGCTCCCTGATTTTATAATGCAGGAGATCGTTTAGGAGGGTTCACAGATTGTAAGAGACATTTTCTGGGTTTGGTTATGAGTTGTTCTTTGACTGCCTAGCACCAGTTTTCTCTCTGGGGGATATAGCCATTATTTACATAATACATATGTATAATCAGTGATCTCTGCGGAAGGTGTCCTGCCGCTTCGTGTGGAGACAAGCTTGTGGACTCTGAACATCAAGGTAAGAACACTGACCAAACCTAAGCAGCAGAACCTCTCATTAAAGACTCTGAAAGTGGTGGGAGAGAGCAAAAGACAATCAGAAACCAGAGCCTCGCAGCACTGGCCTTGACTGCCCAGCCGGGCCTGTGCCCGGCTGTAAGGTGCCAGGGTCCCAGCCACAGAGCGCTCCTCGGCTTTGGTTTCTGCTGCCCTTATTTCTGCTGGTTCTCCCAGCCTGATGTGCCGGCCTTCCTGGCAGTCTTCTCAGATGCCTGGTATCCTTTAAAAACTGAATCATCCAAACAGATTTTCATAGCTTGAAACTTAATAACACTGACTAATAATACATTTAGAAAATGACCAAGTCAATATTTAATTTTAGGTCTGTCTAAAAACAGAACCCCTTAAGTAAGTCAGCTGGGCAAGCAGTAATTTATTCAACAATTATTCATTATATGCACAGCAGGCTCCATCTCAGCAACCTAAATGCTGTGGATTTACTAAAACCCCTATGGAATCAAGGGCTTCCCAGGTGGCACTAGTGGTAAAGAACCTGCCTGCCAATACAGAAGAAGTAAAGGATGTGGGTTCGAGCCATGGGTTGAAAAGATCCCCTGGGATAGGAAATTGCAACCCACTCCAGTATTCTTGCCTGGAAAATCCCATGGACAGAGAAACCTGGTGGGCTATCTTTAATGGGATCGCAAAGAGTCAGACATGAGTGATCACGCCATGGAATTGAATTCAGCAAGAGTCTAAAAAAGAGCAATTATTTGCAGTGAACTTGATTCTATAATTTGAAATACTTAGTCCCTTACATTAGTGGTATATTGAAACCTAATTTCTGTATAAACTTTCTACAAAGTCTGCAGGATCCCCAAACATCAACCCAAACATCAGTAAACATGAAACAGATTGTCAGCCTCCAATGTGCATATTATCTTTATCACCCAATTTTTCTATAGATACTATGCTTTCCACATTTCTCTGGGATATGGTCTTTCATTTTATCATATTTTAGTCATTGACTTGCTGTGATATGACTTTTTTAGGTTGGAATGATTTGAGTTTAACTTAGTCTTGACACAAAAATTGTAGAAAGCAAACTTTTGCTCCCCTGTGAAGAGAAATTATCTTCTAGGATGAGAAAATACCTAGAAATTATCAATTTTTGCACTTAATAATCAAAGGGTCATACTTGGGAGTATTGGGATTTATTGAGTTCATGCAAATGAAAACTGGATGCTGGAATCTTCTAGAAATATCTAGATCATACTTTGTATTAGTTGCTCAGTTGTGTTTGACTCTGTGACCACAGGGACTTCGGCCCACCAGGCTCCTCTGTTCATGGAATTCTCCAGGCAAAAATACTGGAGTGGGTTGCCATTCCCTTCTCCAAGGAATCTTCCCAACCCAGGGATCCAACCCAGGCCTCCTGCATTGCAGGCAGATTCTTTACCATCTGCGCCACCAGGGAAGCCCAGATCATACCTTATAAGCAGTTATTTTCTTCAATTTGCATCCAAAAATGGAATTTTGTAAATTCTTTGGAGTTCTGGAAATGAGAGCATTTTCTCTCAATTGGTCCAAAACTTCTTGCTACCATTCCTCCACTTCCTATCGGCACTGGACCATCATGATAAACTGGAACAGTAGTGTGGGGAGAAAACAGGTGAATGAGATGATCAAATGGAGGGAAGTTTGAAGGACTCATTCATTCTTTGTTCTTCAATTGTGGCAGCTGCTTGAAGTTACAGTAGTAAGTAGTATACTGTAGAAGATAGGAGAATATATTGATGGAAATTTTGAATGATTATTGTAATAGTCTTTTCCTTTCCTCAGACCAAAAAGTGGCAACGAGTATATGTGTTCATTCATTCATTTATAAAACAACCTTAAGTGAGACTTGTATCATTCATTCTTCAAGGAACAGTATAATTCAGTTAGTTGAACTAGTCTACTAGATCTGTGATTTTCTTTTTTGTTCTGAGGATCATGTTTTGTGTATCTCACAGCATATAATGGAGATGATGTTCACATGTATAACAAATTCTCATCGAGCACCTGAGATTATTCACCAGACCCCCAAACATGGCCTGTAACTCCACTATTTTCTCTTCATGTAGGAAAGTATTTAACCATGCAACAGAGCAAGAGAGAGATCACCTAGGAGTAGGCTTGAATCTAATCATAGTTATTCTAATATCTAACTAAGACATTCACATGTTTTTATCACCTAACAAATATTAGTGTTAAATTATTTGCAACAGGCTTCACAAATGGCTTTAAATACCAGAAATGCCACACTGTTGCAGACGGCAAGGGCGATACTGAATACTTTCTGTGACCAGGGATGTTTTTGGCATTTTGTGTATCTTGTTCATTTCATAATCCTGTTCACTCAATTACTCCAATGGTTTTCCAAGCATGCATCAGAATAACCTGCACAGCTTGTTAAAACATATCTCCTAGGCCCCAGTCCCAGAGTTTCTGACTTAGTACTTCTGGGTGGGGCCTGAGAATTTACATTTCCAACAAGTTTCCTAGTAATTCGTTGACTGAGTCATTCATGTATCCATCAGTCAAACCAGGCAATCCTAAAGGAAATCCACCCTGAATAGTCACTGGGAGGACTCATGCTGAAGTTGAAGCTCCAATACTTTGGCTACCTGATGTGAAGAGCTGACTCCTTGGAGAGGACTGTGATGCTAGGAAAGACTGAGGGCAGGAGGAGAAGGGAGTGACAGAGGATGAGATGGTTGGACACCATCATTGGCTCAATGGATATACGAGCGAGCTCTGGGAGTTGGTGATGGACAGGGGACTTGGCATGCTGCTGTCCAGGGCATCACAAAGAGTTGGATACCACTGAGCAACTAAATAACAGCACATCTATTCAAAGAACATTAATTAAAAGCCTACCTGATGCCTGGGATCAAAGTAAAAAGATAAATTGAACATTATTTTGTAAAAGCTGATGTCTACTGAGCACTCTGCTTTGTTATGACCTGATTTACTCCTTTATAATAATTCTTCAAAGTAGGCACCTTTTCCCCCATTTTTTCAGGAAAAGTTTCATAGCTGAGAAAGATTAAGTAACCTGCTCAAAGTCATATGGACAAGTGTCAGAACTAGCATTTGAACCCAGGTCTACTGGATGCGAGTGGTGCCCACAGACATCATGCTACATGCTATGCTATCTCTGTAATGTGATGAGCTTGCACACAGTATTACTGTTAGTCTTTTGCAGATTTAAACAAATTGATGTTCAGAGGTTACATAACTTGTCCAAAATCACACAACTAGAAAGTATCTTAAAATTCAATCTCAATTTGTTTGATGCCAAAGTGATTTTGCACCATTTCTGCATGCATTTCTGCATTTTCTTAGTCAAGATCCATCTAAATCAGAGCCAGGAACAAGAGTATGACTCTAGTTAACCAGAGTGCACAGAGAAGGCAGAATTTAATGTCTCAGTTAACAAAGAACATCTCTCTTGCGCTAACTTATTCAAAAGCTTTCTAACAGTTACCAGTGTACCTTGCACCCTAAGTCAGCACAGAATAATGTACTGTTTCCTTGATGACTCAGGATCTTACGTGTCCCAGCACCATCATTATAAGCAGCATTCGTTTCTGAGAAACATCCAGGTGGATGCAGAAGGTGATTGGGGTGAGCGTGTGGGGAGCCCAGAATTACTAAGGACAAATTAAGGTATATTCTATTTATTTACCTTGCCTGCAAGTAGAATGGACAAGGCCCCAAACTGAGACTTATCAAAGGTTTCAACCGAGATGGGTTCAGATTAATCATGTTTACTGCAGTTCGTGGAATTATTAATAGCTGACAAGCTACGTTAAAAGTGACTGTTTTTCCTCCTATTGCCACTTGATAAATGGCAAAGAATGAAGCTTTCCCTGACTCCTGTGTCCTACTGTGTTACCCCGTCATCAGGGGAGAAAGGAGCTGTATAATTACCTTTTGAGACATGAATCATCCTTACTCTGAGGCCCAGACCTGTTTGACTCTATAAAAGCAGCTCAAGGTTGAAGTGCAAACATGCACTGTCTCGCGTCCCCCAGGGTTGCTATAATTACCCATCCACCAAGAGGAGATGAAGGTGCTCCCTGCATCTGGCCTTGCTGTCCTCCTCGTCACCGCTCTGAAGTTTTCCACCGCAGCCCCCTCCCTGCTCACGGCCTCCCCCAGGACCTCAAGGAACAACTACCACCTTGCACAGGTTTGTGAATCTTTGCACAATTCCCTCTTCCCCCTCCAGCCCCAGAAAATCTAAAGGGGATAATAAGAAAAGCATGAAAATCTGTTATGGTTTTGAAATCGTCTTCTAAGTCCACTGAAGTCTGATGGATATGATTCCCTGTACAGCTAAGACTGGTGTCTAGTACACGCTGAGTGTCTGTGTTGCAAGATTGCATAAATAAATAAATGAATATCTATCCAGGTATTTTGCTGCACACAGAATTTGAGGGGGCTTGCAAAAATACAGGCATTACAGAAAGACAAAAGAAGTGTTTGGGAAACAACATAGAAGGAAAACTAAGGGAAGAAAAATAAAAAACAAAGTTTAAGATTTGCACAGTAGAGGTGGATTGCAAATTTAGCGCTAAAATTCCTAACAGTCACAACAGAAAGATTTCCTGTGTTCACTTTTCAGAAAAACAGCTCTTATACTCATGGCAAATTTGATCAAAATTTGGAGTGAACCAAATTTTTCTTGGATCCCAACCCACTTCTCATGCCAAGGTCTTTCCTCTCTAAAGCATATTCCCAAAGTCCCTTATTTACTTACACTTTCTGTACCTTTCTCTTTTAAAATCTCCCCAAGTGACTGTTGGCAAGGATCTAATACAAATAATTCATTCAGCATACCAGAATTCCTTCAAAGACTAAGAGTGACTCAAAGTGATTCAATGTATATTTGCTTCCAACTGTTTTGGGGGTTTTTTGAGGGGGGGCAGGGGGGGAAGGGATTTTTTGCTTTTTTTTTTTTTTTTACATTTAGAGAAAAGGCAGCAAAATTTAGCCTAAAGAAATAAATCTTCGATGGAGGAATTTCCAACATTAGTGAAAGGTGTGTAGTGAGACTTTTTGCACCAGGGCCTCTGTTTTGTGTATCTGTCACACAGACAGCACACTTGTGACCGCAGCCCTGCTGGGGACTGCTTTCCCACCTGCCAGGCTACACTCGTGGGCAGCTTTGCAGAGCTGATCTTCTTACTCGTGGGCAGCTTTGCAGAGCTGATCTTCTGTATACACCGCGTGTCCCTCCTGATGCTCATGCCATGCTTCCTTTCTAACTGATCAGTCCCCCTGCCCACCGGTCGTTCCACGTTTTGAATATCAGCCCTCCATATAAACAGCACAGTGGATGCCGAGTACGGACCTGTTGAGCTGAACGTTCTTTGACTTGAAACCACTTTCAGACGAACTAAATTCTAAGTAACATATCTCAGAATACTAACTGGGTCTATTTCCAATGGTATTTTGCCACCAGGCTTTGTCTCCCTTCTCCTGACATGTAATTGTCACTTACCCAGTTTCATGCCACTCTGATTCAGACAACTAGTCTTTGGGCTCTCCAGAAGGAGTGTCATGCTGAGATTAGAACTGATCTGGTGGCTGAAAAATCATGGTTTTGTCCGGGTTTAGACAAGCTATGGTCATGGGGCCCAAATCAGCCACCCTTGTTTGTTTACAAATCTTCTACTCCATTTGTACCACAATGGTGGAAATCACGTGATGAAACAAAAATATTAATTATTGGACTTTCAGAAAACAGTTAACTGACCCCATAGTGGTCTAGGCAAGAATAAGGTCAGTGAGCCTTGGAATAAATCTATCCTTGCTAAGGGTATTGGGAAAGAATTAAGTGTTCTTGGAACGTTAGGGATCTCTAGTGACTCCCTGGGGCTTCCCTGGTGACTCAGATGGTAAAGAATCCGCCTGCAATGTGGGAGACCTGGGTTTGATCTCTGGGTCAGAGAAGGGAATGGCAACCCACTCCAGTATTCTTGCCTGGGAGATCCCTTGGACAGAGCAGCCTGGCGGGCTACCGTCCATGGGGTCGCAAAGAGTCAAACATGAGTGAGCGACTGACACTGTCACTTTCACAGTGACCCCTTATCCTTCCTCTCCAAAGCAAGCCAGCCCCCTGCAGTCTCCCTCACGGCATACTTGGAAAGACCTTCGACCAAAGAGCAAGGAAACTTGTTGACACCTGGCAAACAGGCCTTCTCCTGCCTGCAGTGGCCCTAGGCATCAGCTCTGGGCAAGAAAGGGTATCACTCTTCAGCAGGCTGGTATGATCTAGCCAAGCCTCCCAAGTGCATCCCAATGACTAGAAAGAATTACTGTCCCACCTTATAGTTTAAAGAAATAGCTAACAACTCAGGCAACAATACAACAAATGAAACAACATGAAAATAGACTATTTCATAAAACAGCATAAGTTTATTCATTTAGCAATTATGTATTGAATGGCTTCCCTGATAGCTCAGTTGGTATAAAGAATCCACCTGCAATGCAGGAGACCCCAGTTCGATTCCTGGTCGGGAAGATCCACTGGAGAAGGGATGGCTAAGCTGGTAAAGAATCCCCCTGCAATGCGAGAGACCTGGGTTTGATCCCTGGGTTGGGAAGATCCCATTGAGAAAGGAAAGAGTATCCACTCCAGTATTCTGGCCTGGAGAACTCCATGGACTATATAGTCCATGGGGTCTCAAAGAGTCGGATATGACTGAGCGACTTTCACTTTCACCCTTTCACTTACTATATGCTATGTGCCAAGGTATGTCCTAAGCACTGGAGAAACATCAGTGAACAAAACAAGTAAAGTTCCTGTTCTTCCAGCACTGACATGGGGGTGACGGAGGAGTGGGAAGGGCTGGGAGGAGACAAACCAGGCAATCGATAAGTGTCCATGTGATGTTAAAAAATAAATTTACCAGGATGATAGAGAGTTACTAGGGCCCTGGAGGGGGAGGGGGGCATTCTCACCTGAGTAGTCCAGGAAGGCTTCTCTGAGGAAGGGACATTTGCAGTGAACCTGAACTCTGGAAAGAACGATGTGGACCTGAACTTCTTGGTCGTGTGAAGATCTGGAGACAGAGCTGTCCAGGCAGCGGAAAGAGTGAGTGCAGCAGCCTGGGGCAGCAGGCCAGATGGCAGGAGGACACCGCCGAGTCCAGAGTCAGGCCAGCACACAGCGGGGCCTGGGAGTCCAGGCCGGGCTAAGTACAACACCCTGCTCGCTTCTCTCTGGATCGCTCACCAAGAGAGGGCAAATGGTTTCCTGTGCCTGGGAACTCCAGGCAGGAAGTGTTTCCAAGTGCTATTCACTTCCTCCACCCAGGAACGGATAGTCTGTTCTTGAAAAGGTAAACAGATTTTTAATTGATTCATTTCATGCTCACTTGTATCTTTTCAATTCTTATTGGCTAATTATCAAAAGGCTTGGAAAATGAAATAATTAGTCTCATCGTCCAGAGTTTTAGCCTATTGTTTGTTTGTTTTTAAATAGCAATATCAATATGACATTTAATACAGGCTGTTAAGTTGTCCTTAAAATAATAGAAGCTTTTACTATCACATTATTATGAACTTAAAATTGAAAAAATAAAAATAAAAAATCTTCCGAATACAAATTGTTAAATTCAGGGGCCTTTACTACCCTTTTACTTTCTGTGCATAAATATATTTTTAAATCATCATTATACTCAAATTTTGGTTCCTTCCTTTTTTATTATTATATCATAATAAACTTTGATGTTTATATGTTCATAAACATCATGTTTAAAACTGACAAATATTTCAGAAAATAAGTGAGCTATAGTTTGTCCCATTTATATTCTTGGATACATGGAATATTTCCACATGAATAAGATTTCTGTGAACATCTTTGTACATTAGCTTAATCTAACAGATTACTTTTTCAGGATAGATTTCCAGAAGTGGAATTAGTGAGTAAAAGGGTAGGAACATGTTAAGGTCTTTCGATCCATTTCAAAGCATTTTCACACTGAGCATCTCATTGGATCCTCACCTTGGTGTGGGAAGGATAGACACTGACCCCATCTCATAGATGAGAAAACTGATACCAAAAGAAATTACAGGAATTGCCCACACTTTTTAGAACCTAGGATTTATCATGCTGAAAATTCACACAGTTCCATTTCTGTGACTTTGCCAAAACAGAAAGAAATGTTGAAGAAATCGTATCTTGAAGTTTATATTCTCTTGAGGAGCACTTAAATCTGAGCTTTAAGCTCACTCCTCCCAGGAGGGACACTCGGAAGGCACACTCAGTAAGAGCTGGGCGGGATACGAGCTTCTGGGCCTGCTCTCCAGGCCTCTGCTATTCCGCTGGAAAGAGGATCACCCAAACACCAGCGACAGACTCCTGTGGTTTTCCCAGTGAGGATGAAGAGGTGGAGGCACGTAGGAGAGTTCTGGGGAGGCTGAAATCCTTGACCCAGCTGATCCCACAACCAAGAGCTGAGCCAACAGCACACAAGTGTTAGAACAGAATGCACAGTTCTAGGTGAGCACCTTTGTGCCTAACTGAACATTTTGACTCTGGAAAGCATGCTAAAACCTCGTCAGTAATTTTAGCAATAAAGTGCACAGAAAATATTGGCCTCTCTGTACCACAGAACATCTGATAATTCTTCAAAGAAGCACATTTGCTATATTCTGCCTAAAGAATAAGAGCTCAAATGGTAACTGAACATCCACCCTGTGTCTGGAACTGGGTCAGGCCATGGCCATAACTGTGAAGGCATCATCATGCCCAGCAGGGAGGACCGTGAGACCCCCGAGTGGGAGTGAGGAGAAGGCCATGGGCCGTGTGCACGGCGGCCGGTGCTCCATCCAGTAAGAGCCGTGTCCCGCGGGAGCACCCAGTGGGGAGCAGCTCATCCGATCACCGCAGCAACCAGTCCTCGTGCTCTAAGGAGAAATCATTACTGATTCTACCTTTACTTCACTGAAGATGGTTTGCATCCTATTTACTATCACTGGCCTTAAACTTCTTGAGCTGCAGGCCTAGCCTCTTATGCGCATTTTGAAGAAGAACCATTTTATTCTGAGAATTTTATAGGTTCATAACAAACATATATATAAAACATATATGATTTTAAAAGTATTATTCTTAATTCCATCACCAACATATAAGAACTGTTAATCCCTTAGTTTATATTTTTTGAAATAGTTTCTATGACTTGGGGCTGGGACTAGGATGAAGGACTGTCACTGAAGGTTGGATCCTATCTTTATTTAAAATTTTAATTTTTTTTCCACCATGAATTTTTTTTGCCTTAATTTAAGTTTTTTCCAAACATATTGCATTTGATATTATGTTTCTGGATCGCTGTGTTTTTGGCAACCTCCCCCCCACTTCCTCACCTCATCCTAGTTTATCACTGTATATCTGTGTGTATTCATGTGCACACATTTCTATTTACAAACTTGGCTTGTACTATAATAATAATAGTGATAAATCTCTTTTCATTTAATGCATATTAAGCATCTTCTTCAGTTCAGTTCAGTCACTCAGTCATGTCTGACTCTTCACGACCCCATGGACTGCAGCACGCCAGGCCTCCCTGTCCATCATCAATTCCCGGAGTTTACTCAAACCCATGTCCATTGAGTCAGTGATGCCATCCAACCATCTCATCCTCTGTCAGCCCCTTCTCCTGCTTTCAATCCTTCCCAGCATCAAGGTCCTTTCAAATGAGTCAGTTCTTTGCAGCAGGTGGCCAAAGCATCTTCTTATGGGACCATATTTTGTGAAATCAAAACTAGAGTTTAGAGTGTAACTGTAACATGTAACCTAACAGGAAACAAAATATTTGAAATTTAAACAGCCACAGAACATGTGGAGCACAGAGCTCCACACAGAGCTCACCTCTAAAGGCTGTAGTTCAGACTATGAGCGTTGTATGACTGCAGCATCCGCTTGAGCAAACAGAATAGCTCAGAGAATCACTATCATCTTGCCAAAAGAATCAGAAACATAAATGCGTATATCAGATCGCTTAATGAGACATGGAAATGAAAGCAAATAGTCACATCTCTATTTCAGGGCACCTCTCCTGTGTTTCAGGGCTCCCTTACCCTTTTTCTCCTCTTGAGTTCTCATCTCACTAAGATTTTACAAAGAACAACCACCAGGGAAGTGAGGTCTGCTCACAAGCAGGCCAAAGACTAAGGGCTGGTTGAGTCCACAGTAAGGACACAGTAAGGACACACAGCACCTTATCTAAACAAGTGAGTCTTACTCCTTTTCACTTTTTGCTTAACAATTACAGCTTATGTTGATACCAAATCTTTGGGATATAGGAAAGGATAAAGACAAATTGTCACCCATAATTTTACAACCCAGAGATAAGCAAGATTAATATTCAGATATATTTCCTTCCATTATTTATGTTACTTATGTTCACTATATTAATAAATTATATATGTGCTAATTACCAATGCATTGACTAGTGTGTTAATTTTAAATGTTAATATACATGCTAACATTATTATTGATATATTAACATACAGATATAATAAACATGAACATAATACATATACGTCATATGATTTGGTTTATGTATGAAATTGTGATTATAATCTGTATAAAGGTTTCACTTCTGCTTTTCTCAGTGTATTGCCATTATACTGAATCATTATACATGCCACTAAATATTTTTCAAAAATGTGATGTTAGCAGGGCCTAGTATTACTTCATATCAATATATAATAATGTATCTAACACATTCCCTATTAGATATTAAGATTACTTCCAAAATTTTATTATTTATACATAAATATATTTAACAGAAATGAATAATACACATAGTTTATATAGAATATAATAAAACACATAGTTTCTGAATATAGTTCATATGATATACAAATAATATTATTTATATACAACAAACACCCAATAACATATAATTTAAACATTTATGTTTAATAAAATGCAGGTATAAATCTTTAGCGGCTTTCTGTTTTCCTGAAACAAGTTTGGTGGATGAAATTCCTAGGACAACAGCAGGCACTAAACCTGCCTTTGCATGACTACGTTATTCACTTCACCCGAGAAGTCATAGAGTGTTTTGAGTGATATATTAGGGGTTTTAAGCCTTTAAATGCAAATGAAAACATTATATTTATGACTAATTTTCTACTATTTGCTTCAAGGGACAAACAAACAGTCCTAGAAAACCTGCCCATTGAAAAACACCCCACATATTGAACACACCTGAATTATTTAAACGTCTCAGCCAGAAAACAGATTGACACCTATTACTTTCACATAATATGAGGCCTCACAGAGTTAAGAACATACTAATCTTGCACAGTGTATAATGAAAAGGCGACTCTAATAGTTGCTTACAGAGAAATAGGATAGTCTTTATTTTGCAAACTGGTAAAGACTTCAATACAAATAAATGGGCTGTGGAGAAAATGTTCACATTATTTTCTTTCTAATTTTTTTTCTCTTAAAATAGCAGTTCATTGTAGAAAAACCACGAAATGCATGCAAATAAAAAAATCTAAAATCCCACCTCCCAAAGATAATTGTTGTTAATAACTTGGACTTATGTATCTAAGCTTTATCTATGCAAATATATCTAATTTTTTTTCAAAAGTGGCAAATGCTGTGCACACTGTCTTTAGCGTAACAAGAATACTGTTCTGTCTTACCTGAGCATGAGTGTTGCTCAGAGCTTGTGCTGTCGACGTCAGCCTGCCTCTCCGTTTCAGGCGTACCTTGACAAGTATTACACAAAAAAAGGAGGGCCCCAGATTGGGGAGATGGTTGCAAGAGGAGGCAATTCCACGGTTAAAAAGATTAAGGAGCTGCAGGCGTTCTTCGGCCTCCGAGTCACCGGGAAGTTAGACCGAGCTACCATGGACGTGATCAAGAGGCCTCGCTGCGGAGTTCCTGATGTGGCCAACTATCGCCTCTTCCCAGGTGAACCCAAATGGAAAAAAAATACTTTGACATACAGGTAATGAGATCGAGTCTTTCCAAATTCACAGAGAAATAGCCTCCCTCTCCTTCTTTTCTTTGAAAAATATCTTCCTTCTGATGTGTATAAAAATCATGACTCGCCCCAATCATAAGAGAGAATGAGAACTTTTTTGGTCTATTCTTTAGACAATGGAGAATTCACAAGAAAACATGACCTCAAGATTGTCGTAATGAGTGGCCATTTTAGGTATGACAATTTTACCAGTTTAGAGACAACACATTTTTCCATAAAGTAAAAGAATCTTGTCTAAGATTAATAACCTGATGGTACCAACCAGTTTTCTTAAAACAATCTTCTAAATTAGAAGTAAGAAATTAATTATTATTAATTCCAGAAATAATTTATTTGCAATTTATTAAATGTCTGCCATAGGCATTCAGTTTCGGAGATAAAGGTAAGTACATCATTTTCCCTCGCCTTTTGGGGAGAAATACAAGCAAATAGCCGCAGCTCCAGGTCAGAGATGGGAAACCACAAGTCCAAGCTGAGAGCTGCGGCAGCATGTGGAGGAGCTACCAGGTCTCCCAGGGATGGCCCGAGACATCCGCGCCTGACCCGAAGGCCACGCGGGAGCTGGCCGCCCCGAGGCCCCGGCTCCCCGTTTCTGCCTCGTCCTCCGCCGCTCCCACACATGAGCCCAGCCCCCGGGGCCATCCTCCGGTTTCGTCCTGCCCCAGGGGGAACAAGGACTGTGCATCACCCAAGGGGACTCACCCAGCCCGAACCGACCCCCGCACTGTGCTCTGGTGTCTCAGGCCTGCGCTCCAGCCCCGCAGCCCGCATCCATTTGCGGGCCCAGTGCTGGCTTCCTTCCCTGCTCGGTCCACCTCCGATAGCCCGGCCGTGGTGCTTCCTAATTATTATAGTGCATTTTACTGTTATCGATGTTCAGGAGGTGAGATACAGCTCTTATCTGTGTGATGGAAGCAATCTGCCGCGGCTCATCTCTTCCCACCTTGACCTTCGCTGGCAGGTTGGTTGCTGAAGAGTGTTTCCAATACTGTAATCAGCAAACCCTGTGAGGGGACGGGGGTAGCTACAGAACGAGCTGTTAAGCTGTCCCAGCACTCCGGTGACTCCTTGTGACAGCTGAGAGCCCAAACCCAAGCAGAGATCTGATGATTCCTCTAGGCCACTTGTTAGCTGCTATGAGCCTTTGAGTCCATAAGGTGGCACTCTGGATACAGCTATTAGTCTCTGCTTCAGTTTAAGAATGCCTCGAAGATCTTTCTTGGGGGGAAAAAAAACACCTAAAAGAAACTGAACGCCCAAGAGATTACGAGGTAAGAGAGGAAATTTTTGTATAAACTCATGAAGTCTTTCCCATCATCTCCTAAACTGTGTCACAGGAAGTTTTCCTAAACTGTGTAAACTTTCCTAAACATTTCCTAAACTGTGTAAACATTTCCTAAACATTTCTGAGCACGTAGTTTGTGATTACGTTTGTGCTATATCACTTCAGTTGTGTCCGACTCCTTGCAACCCCATGGACTGTAGCCGGTCAGGTTCCTCCATCCATGGGATTCTCCAAGTGAGAATACTGGTTGCCACACCCTTCTCCAGGGGATCCTCTCGATGCAGGGATCAAACGCACTTCTCTTTTGTCTCCTGCATTGGCTGGTGGGTTCTTGACCACTAGCGCCACCTGGGAAGCCATAGTCCGTGATTACACACGGCAAAGACAAGGGGATAGATCAAGCTAACTTGGGATTTGAAGTATAGTGTTCTTGTGGTAATATTCTTTGGGCACTCCCCAAAACCCCTCAACACACCCACACTGACCGTCCACTTCCTCCTGAACAACTCTCCTTCTCCTCCGCTCCCCTTCTCCAAAAAAGAGGAATAGAGACTACCTTAGCACTCTGTGTAGCTACTGGATCTCAGAATAACTTCTTTTAACGTAGCCCAGAGGACTGAAAGGACTTCCCTGTAGCTCAAACGGTAAAGAATCTGCCTGCGATGCAGACCAGGATTCAATCCCTGGGTCAGGAAGATCCTTTGGAGGAAGGGAACAGCAGTCCACTCCAGTGTTCTTGCCTGGAGATTTCCACGGACAGAGGAGCCTGGCGGGCTATAGTTCGTCGGGTCGCAAAGAGTCGGACAGGACTGAGCAACTAACACACACGCAGAGAACTGAAAGGGCTTCCCAGGTGGTGGCAGTGGTAGAGAAGCCTCCAGACAAAGCAGGTAGACATAAGAGATGGGAGTCCAATCCCTAAGTCGGGACGATCCCCTGGAGGAGGGCATGGCAACCCACTCCAGTGTTCTTGCCTGGAGAATCCCATGGACAGAGGCGCCTGGTGGGCTACAGTCCATGGGGTCACACAGAGTCGGACACGACTGAAGTGACTTAGCATGCAGAGGACTGAAATAGATAAATATACCCTAGTGCCTATGTGCATAAACTTTGGAGCCATAAAGAACTGGGCTCAGTTCCTGACTAGTCATGAAACATAGAGTGATACTATCACCTCTGAAGGCGGCTTTGAGGGTTAGCGGGTGTACCACATTGAAAAGTGCCTGGAACCGGGTCCAGCCCTTAGCGTGTGTTCCCAGAACGTCGGCTGTCATCACTGCTACTGTATCAGTCTCTAGACCCTCTGGGTGAGGACCTCTGTCCACGTGCTCTTCCTTTCTGGTGCATCCCTTCTCCATGCCTGTTTTCTCCAGCCCAACACACACAGGCCGCTATGTGGGGATGGATAACTTATCTACAATATGAGAGAATTGGGGATGCTGACTATACATAGCCATGACAAAGCACAGATTCATGTTATGCAGTGGGAGCGGCAAATTCGGAAAACACTAACTGGTCCCTTTAATAGTCCCCGTTCCCGCTCTGGACACTCTAGCTCCCTCCTCTTGGACCCAGTTCCTGAAGTGAGAGATCTTATTCCTTCCCTCTCAGTTGCTGGGTTTAGCTATTTCCCTTCCTCTCTGTGGGACATGGTCCCCTCCCCTGGGGCCTCCAGGACAACCACTGTTGATTTCTGGCTGAGACTGCACCACCTGCATCAGAATAGCATGGGACACTTATTAAAATGAAGATTTCTTGATCACGCTTGTGTGTTTAACAAGTTTTCTGAATTGTTATCACAGGTCCTAAACTTTGAGAACAACTGAGTAGGCCCTAAAAAACACTAGCTTTATTCATTAGTTCATCCATTTAGCAAGTGTTTGTTAAGCACCTACCATGGGCAAGGGCCAGGGCTAGAACCTGGAGAAGTAGACTGTGTGTCTGGCTCTCAAGGTGGGCATTTACAGAATTCGCTTCTAACTCTGCACCCACTACTCAACCTGAGCCCAAGGTCCGAGGTTGCAGTTCCTTTCTTTCGCCCTTCCTTTATGGCAGCTTAGAATCCCCAGCCCCTGGGTGCCAGAGTGGCACATCCTAGAAAAACACCAACGGTCTCTACCCACTGTATCCAAAGTGCTCTATCCTTCTATGCCTTCCAAGATCATTGTCAGAGCAGGACTTGATGAAAGAAAGACTTGAGCTTTTTTCAGCCCAAGTGAGCATCCTTGTGACAAGCCACCACTTCCTCTTTAAGATGTACATTATTTTAAGAAAAAACATTCCCCCTTGGCCCTGGGGAAAACCTTCTTGTCTTTGAATAAGAATTTACAAAACCTCAAAGCCCTTTGTCTTTACTTTTTACAATTGAAACATTTTGGTCCCTTTAGGGGAAAAAGATCCCTTCTCAATTAAAACCGCTTTAGGAAAAACGGACTTCTAGCTACTCATAAAGTTACACAGGTATTATTCTTTCCAATTAGTGATGTGTAATAACAACAAAAGTCAAACTGTTTCAGCATCAGAAATCTCAAATTTTTTTTTCACCCCTTCATTTTTCTTATGTTAGCACGTTTCAGTAATGTAATAAAGATGAAAGCAAAATAAGAATCATTATTTTTTAGAAAAATCTCTAAATTGTAGATTTATATTTCACTATTTTTATTTTCAATATGAACTTGACGTAATTCTCACTTTCTTCACTTAGGAGCACTTGTTAAAAGGAAAATGTGTTGCTTCTATATTGACAGAATATCCAAGTACACCCCTTCCATGACCCCTGCGGAAGTGGACAGAGCCATGGAGATGGCCCTGCGGGCCTGGAGCAGCGCCGTCCCTCTGAACTTTGTCAGAGTCAACGCGGGCGAAGCAGACATTATGATCTCTTTTGAAACCGGAGGTACTGTGGTACTTCCTGGATTTTGTCTATTAGTCCAGAGGAAAAATATTTCAATACTTTTCCTCATACAATGTTTAATCCATGTGAGCAGCAAGTCTCAGAGCTGTGAAGGGCAGAGGCCGAGATCATGGCAAAGTCACGACCTTTATCTAGTCAGAAAATAGAGCTGGGGAGTTGTCCACATGACTGAGCTACAGAACAGCCTCGGCATAATCCATTTTCGCCATGACATTGCCCTGTCAGGGCCAAGTTCTGTCAGGTTTAGCTTCTTGATGACTGGGAGACCCTCTGCCCTCACCCCATCCCCATGACGGTGTCCATCGCTCCCCTTCATGTTAGCTGAGGATCTGCCCCCTCTGAATCCTCTCTGAGGGTCAATCCCACAGAGCTCCTGCAGCTTTCCCGGGCAGCGGCGGTTAGGAGGGCGGCTGTCACTGCTGTCTGGCCCACGCTTCAGATGCCTGTTGTGGAGTTGCCAGGCCTGCCACCAGCCTGCACACTCCATCCCTCACTCGCCCCTGTTTCAGAGAAACAGGTCTAGTAGTAAATGAAGGAAAGGCCGTGTAAGTCCTTTCCCTCTCAGCTTTCTCAGAATCAAGGTGAGTATCCCTGCCTCTTTCCCTCCACAGACAACCTTTCTAAGTGTCCTCTTTAAAGTCTTTATCCTAATTTTAATCTGATGTCACTGGGGAGAGACATGCGTAGAAGCTGGGAGAGAGGATCAAGCAAGTCCTGGGCTGGAGCCTTTGAGAGGTGGCCCTGGGGTGACCTGGCCCATGGTGGGTCTCGCCCCTCCTGCAGGGTCAAGGCTACCCCCCGGGGAAGCGGCAGGGCCGTGTGGCTTGGCGCAGCTTTGGGGGTGATGGGGCTAACATCTGGCTCTCTCTTGATCTTCCAAGTTGGTGCTCTGTTCCCTAAAACAAGTGGACTGGGCACTCTGCTGCCGTTTAACCAGGACCTCAGGGCATGTACTGATTAAACAACACTGCCCTGAAACTTGGGGAAGGGTACACCAGAACTTTGATTTGTTGGTTTTAAATAAAGCAAGGTATTCTCACCAAAATTCTGAAAATCTGTGAAATGTATTCTATAATATCCCTCATTTTATCCTTCCTCCTTTTTTATTCTTTACTTTTAAGTAAATATAGATACTAAAACAAAAGCCTATTAAGCTTTAAAAGCTGTAATTTTATAAATACTTCTGTTGCTTTCAGGAGTTTTATGCAAAATTGATAACAAAATTACAGAGAAATTTTCTTTCTTTTTTTTGACACGTCCTTAAATTATATTGGGCTATACAAGCAGAAAGCACATGCTTGTCCAATTTACTATCATTGTCTTAGCCAGATCATATTTTTGTTTTGTTTTTTTGTTAGCAATTTTTTGACATATACTTTATATACAATGTTGTTAGTTTTAGTTGTACAGCAAAGTAATTCAGTTTTATATATATATATATATATATATATATATATTCTTTTTCAGAATTTTTTTCCCTTATAGGTTATTATTACTAAACTATACTCAAAAATGTTGAGTATAGTTTCCTGTGCTATGCAGTAGTTCATTCTCAGTTACCTATTTTATACATAGTAATGTGTATACGTTAATCCTAAACTCCTAATTTGTTCCTCCCTCACTGCCACCCCCTAAATAATACGTTGAAAGCACTTGGCCAACATGTTCACAGTCCAGTGAGTGGACAAGACGGTGGCTGAATAACCATCTGCCTTTCTCCTTTTGTAATCTGCAGCATGGTCATAGTCTACAGTAGACCTTGTGCCAATTAATAGACAGTGCAACAAATACAATAACAAAAGAACATTTTTAAAAATTTGTAATGCTTACTATCTTTAAAATACAAAATATTGCTTTTATTATTTTAATAGATCACTCATTGGCATGTGAGATTTCTCTTACAAAAAATGAATATTGAAAAGTAAATCTATTTGTATGAGAAATGTCAGTGCTACTCAAAAAGTTGTCCATTCCCTGTGATGATATGTACCCCTCAAAATTTGCTAGAAAGACTAAATCCTGCTGGCATTTCTCCCCATATGTCTAGATCACGGGGATTCCTATCCATTCGATGGGCCTCGAGGGACTCTAGCCCATGCATTTGCACCTGGAGAAGGCCTGGGAGGAGATACACATTTCGACAATGCTGAGAAGTGGACTATGGGAACGAATGGTATATATGCACAATTCACCATAACCTGGAAAATATTGTACCTTCTTCTGGGCCTCCATCATGAAACCTTGAGGTTCAACGTCCCAAGCCACCCTTTAACTAGGGAGGCTGGCTAGGAAAAACAAGTAAGCCAAAAATCCAAAAGGGAACACCATAAGGGAAAAGACCCATCCTCAATTGTGCTGTAGATTTGTCTGATCTCTGGTTCACAGGGTATAATCTCGAGAAACAGCAATCCCCTACTCAACACACAGCAGTATTTTTCTTCAACTATGTAGTATTTTTTGTTTCTTATTTGTACTTGGAAATAGGTCACATTCAGAAATGACCTGAAAAGAATTAACACTTTACTGAGAGATGCAATGGGGATGGGTTAAAATTTCTAGAACATCATGCATGTCATCTGGAAACCTCCAGTGTGAAACATGGGTGGATAACAGAGAGCAGACAGGGAACCAGTGAAGCATGCACGGACTAAATCTCGGTGTTACTGCCACTGTTAGTGCTGAAGTCCTTCTTTACGGAGCACCACTGACCATGAACAAAATGCATGGATTTACGTTTCCATCGTCCCCTACCCCAAGCCCCTCCTAGCCAAGGGGGGAAGAACTAGGCTAAAGTCAGCAAAGCTAAGTGCCAGAACACCCTGCCAACATTATAATAACCCAGTTCTGAAAAGAAAATGAACAAACTGATTTGGCATAAATTCTCCTGTGAAGACAGGAAATAGTGAAAATAAAACTCTGTGTTGATGCTGTCTTTTCCTCTCTCACATCATCTAGGTTTCAATTTATTCACCGTTGCTGCTCATGAGTTTGGCCATGCACTGGGCCTGGCCCATTCCACAGACCCGTCAGCACTGATGTACCCAACTTATAAGTATCAGAATCCCTATGGGTTCCATCTCCCCAAGGATGACGTGAAGGGGATCCAGGCACTGTACGGTACAACTGATACACTTCTTTGACTACAGACCCTGAAAGTGACAGGCATTTGGTCTCAGAGCAAAGTGTACTCTGCCAGACATTAACCTGCATAGGTGAAAATTAAGCTAGAAACCACAGCCCCAAATATCCCCTCTTAGGAAGAACTTACTTCCCATATATGAGTATTGCTTTCTTTTGTAAGATGAATATTTAAATTTTACATCTTTCCTCCGAGCATATTGGTCCCTCAATGGCCGTAGAAAATACAATCATTTGTGTGTATTTTGAGTGTTGATCAGGGGTTAGATGTTGGAAGAGGATGGATTTTTTTTACAGCTCATATATATAGTGCTTATTCATTTGCAAATACGTGACTTTGTCTCAGGACTTCCCTGGCGGCTCAGACAATAAAGAATCTGCGGGAGATCCAGTTTTGAGCCCTGGATCAGGAAGATCCTCTGGAGAAGAGAATGGACCTTATCTTCCTAAAAATAGTAATAATGATGGCAATAACTGTGCCATTGAGTCATATAGCCGATCTGCAGTTTACAAATCATGTTCACAGGAGTCATCACATACCATCCTCATCACCACCCTGAGGGATGTAAAATGTTTTGTGCCTTTTATAGTTGAGAAAGCTGAGGCTCAAAGACAGTAACTATCCCAAAATATCCAAAATTATCTGAAATGTTACCATTCTTTTAAAGGTGATAAAGGATTATTAGGAACTTTATATCCCATTTTCCTGAACATAAAGACAAGTCCATTAATCCATGAGAAGAAATCTTGAAACATCACTAGACCTTGACATTTTGTTTGTTTGATGGGTAAAAAGCTGAAAAATCTAGGACGCTGTCTTTCCTGTAAGCCTCAGAACCTGCTCATTCAGCTTTTACTTGTAGGCACTTTTTTCTCTCTCAGCCTAGAGAAGGGCCTACAGAACCCAGCTCCTCCTGCCTTCCTGCATCTGGCCTGTCCGTCTATTGTAGACGTAGGTACACACAGCTGCAGTCAGATCTCACCTGAGGCACATAAAAGACAAATTTCATCCCAAGAAGTGTTCAGCCAGGTATATCCCTTCAGAGGGGGGTCTATGCCAGTTCTGCTTCTCTCTTGAGTGACAGGAAAAAAAAAAAACAAACCTGCATATCTCTCCATATAACAAGCTAGGGCTCCAGTGCAAAACCCTTCCTATGGCCATCAAGGAATGCGTGCTCAGTCACTAAGTCATGTGCGACTCTTTGTGACCCCATGGACTGTGGCCTCTGTCCACAGAATTCTCCAGATGAGAACACCGGAGTGGGTAGTTGTGGTCTTCTCCTGTGACCCCCAAGAAGAACCCACTCCAGATCTGTGCCTACCCTTCATGGGTCTTTGTGCCCTGGAGCGTCACCGCCATTCTGACAGTCACTGTTCCTCAGCCAAGAGATGAAGTTTATGTTTTGACAAGGCCATTTTTCTGCAAGTGAACAAAGTACATAAACATGGTTTTATATCACCGAGAAGCACAAGCCTCACCTACTGCTAACCACCTTACCACCCTGAGCTTCAGCAGAGTGCTTGGAGGATGAGTAAGTGTTCAAAACACGGCAGTGTGTTTCTGATCTGACCAGTTTCCACTTTCTGATCTTTTCCCAAAGCCTCACCCCAACCTCTGATCTTCATCCTATTGCTGACCTTTCTCCACCCGGGTCTTACCCACCTCACCCCCTGGCCTCACTCCTTCCCTGATCCCCAGCTATGGTAACAAGACTCGATTCAGCAGAGGGAGCTGCCAGGACCAGTGACCTAGGCAGCCCCAGCTCACTCCTCTGTAGTTGGCAGACTGTTCCTGAGGACTGTCTCAGGAAAACTCAACAGCATTTCCCCCAAGGGCCAGGTCCTGTGTTCCAAGAGGATCTACCAGAAGGTGCCTTTAAATGGTAAACACTTCCGTGGTACTTCTTCCAAGAGGATCTACCAGTAGATGCCATTAAATGGTAGACACTTCCATGGCACTTCAGGGCCCCAAGAATTTGCTCAGCCTCTCCTGGACACGTAAGAAAAGGCTTATGCACAGGGCAGGATACCCAGAAGCTGTTCAAAAATAAGAAGAAAACACACAAGAAAGATATAATCTTATTGAAAATAAGAGTACTTAATAACAAACAAACAAAAAAAACACAAAGGAAATTTTCAAAATAGATTCCTAATCTGAAACACCCATAGCTATCAAAGAAATTTGCTTAATAATAAAATAATAGCAGCCATTTTTTGGAAATTTTGTTATGTGTCAAACACCCCACTAAGTGCTTTTAAGGCATTATTTAATTCTCACAGAAACCTTCTGAGATAGGTACCTTTATTGCCTTCCCCCATTTTACTATGAGGAAACGGAAGCTTAGAGAGATTAAATTATTCATCTGAATCACACAAGTCCTCCCTCGTAGCTCAGTTGGTAAAGAATCTGCCTGCAATGCAGGTGACCTGGGTTTGACTCCTGGGTTGGGAAGATCCCCTGGAGAATGAAATGGCAACCCACTCCAGTATTCTTGCCTAGAGAATCCCATGCACAGAGGAGCCTGGTGGGCTGCTGTCCATAGGGTCACATAGAGCTGGACACGGCTGAAGCGACGTAGTGTGCGTGCATGCATTGGAGAAGGAAGTGGCAACCCACTCCAGTATTCTTGCCTGGAGAATCCCATGGACCAATTCGCCTAGCAGGCTACAGTCCATGGGGTTGCCACAGTCAGACACGACTTAGCGACTGAACCGCCATCGTGGGAGTGAGCAACTAATGAAGCCAGGATTCAAACCCAGGTCCTCATGTCATTGACCTTGTAACATACAATGGAAGTGGGTCCCTGGAGCAGAAGTGTACAGACTGCATTCCTGGTACCATTTTGACCAAGTCACTTTGAATCCTAGGACCTCGGAGAGCATTCCCAGGGAAGCCCACCGCGCCCCACGGCCCCCCTCATAATCCGTCCATCCCCGACCTCTGTGACTCCAACTTATCCTTCGATGCTGTGACGATGCTGGGGAAGGAGCTCCTGCTCTTCAGGGACCGGTAAGCCTGACACGTGCCCCCGGCTCTCACCAGGCCTCAGCCGCGTGCCCAGGCACACGTCGTTGGAGACGACCTTGTTGCTGCCGTGGGTGACGATCTTGCCGAAGTGCTGTCCTGTGTGACAGTCGGATGGGAGGCAGGAGTCTTTGGGGAGACACAGAATCGCCAAAACTACTGTTTGTGGGGCACCTACGATGCTCTTGCCACTGGGCTGTTTTCTGTATAAGTCCAGTATTTCTTCTAATCCTTTTCACTGTGAAGCAGTGTTAGAATCCCAAATTTACAGATGAGGACAGAAGCTCAAGAGAACACAAAATTTTACAAGGTAACACAGTTGTATTAAGTGACTGAGTTATGACATAAGCCCAGATTTATCTGATTTCTACTTTATTCATCTCTGTATCCCTACTGAGAACCCATAGTATATTCTCAATAAATATTTGTTAAAGAGGGTTGGATAGATGGAAAGATGGACAGATAGGTTGTTGCATGGGTGGATGGATTCACGGATGGATAATCAGGTGCATAGATAGATGGGTGGAGAGTTCTAAACTTAGTATTCTTCCTAAACCCCTGTTTCTCAAGGCCTCTTGACTTTTCAACCGCCAGTTGTCAGAAAGCACAGAAAGAGAGGGAATGTCAGTGACTTCTTGTTATACTGCAGCTATAGCTACTAAAAGAATACCCTGAGGTTTGTGTTTCTATTATTGTCATTTTAGGAATGTTTCTTTTGGGCTTATTAATTGAAGTTTCAGTAGTTCTGTGAGTTATAAAAAACAATGTGATGGCATTGCTTTTTGACTTTAATGGCATTGGAGACTGAGTAATTTATGATACTGGAGATGCTGGATTTTTAGTGAAGATACTATAGGAGTAAATGCAGATATAGCTATGATTAGTGGTGGTTGGTGGTTGATCTTTACTTTTTAGTATTTTTGTTATGGAGATAATCATGGAAATTAAGTAGACATAAGTTTAATATTAGTGTAATAAAGGAAAAGAAGAAAATTAAAACTTTTTGTTTTGAAATTAATGTGGAAGCTTTTATTTGAAGATAGGAAGTAGGCTTTGGTAATACATTTTTCTACCCAAATTAAGTGTAATAATAATGATGCTGACTTTTGGCTTGCTGAAAGGTGGATGGATGGTGATAGGCAGTGAGTGATAACTGGAAAAATCTGAAGAGGTTGGAAAATTCATACAGGTGCTTCCCTGGGGACTCAGTTGGTAAAGAAACCTACAATGCAGGCAATCTGGATTTGATCCCTGGGTCAGGAAGATCCCCTGGAGAAGGAACTGGCAACCCACTCCAGTATTCTTGCTTGGAGAATCCCATGGACAAAGAAGCCTGGTGGTCTACTGTCTGGGGGGGTCCCAAAGAATCATATATGACTGAGTGACTAACACTTAAAGGGGAATTAATTTTTAGGTTTTGCGTTAGAAAGTTAAATTCAAGTACTGGAATAAAACCTGAGAGAGTTACTGCAAAGCTGCTCATTTTAGGTAGTAGGGAAGAGTTATATATCAATAGTTGTTGGAGTAATCTTGTCGGAAAATGCTTCTGATTAAAAGATGTTTAATAGAATCAATTAGGAGAGGATTATTTTCATTTATCAAAATTAGAGTCAAAAAACGAGGTTCTCCTAGACACACGAAGAAAAATAATTTGAATACTTTGGGCAGCTGCTAAAAAAGTGGCAGTGAGTCTTATTAATCAGGTGCAGGCATTAGTATACAATGTGTTAGCAATTTTGATAATTCAATCTTTGGAAAAAAATCCTTTAAGGGAAGGCCTATCTGTGAGCTGTAGGCTTCTGATAGTAAATGAGGTTGAAATAAAGAATAAAACTTTACATAAGCTGCCCATTTGAAAGGTGTCTTGTTTATAGCTATGAAGAATAGACCCAGAGCGTACAAATAATATGGATTTTTAAAATGCAGGTGTGCAGACATGGAAGAATGCTAAGTATGGTTGACTAATACCAATAATAACTATTACTAGGCCTAAATGGCTTGAAGTAGAGAAGAGAGAAATCTGCTTCACGAGAATAGTTGGTGTGGGTAATAACACCTGAACAGATGTCAGTGTTTTGGATAGTTTTATTCTTTTCTACCACTGGTAAAAACAAATTAATGAAAGCTCCAACCATTGTGCTTGAGTGAGGCTAAGGGAAGTGGTGGACGAGGCCAAGCTGGAGGGACTCGCCAGCCACAGCTGGAAGTCCCATGAGTAGAAGCGGACAGTGACTAATGTTAAGCATGAAGATTTGTTGGAAAGCTCGTGAATTAAAGTTGCATTGTTCCTATTCCCCTCCCACGGTGCTATCTCTGGGAACATGGCTACCAGTTCCTCTGTAGTCACTTCTCTCCTTGGACAAAAAGAAACCTCCCAACTGTCACCCCCACTCCTACCTTTACTGGGGACAGAACTCAACCACATCAGAATAGGCAGAGGTAGCCCAGGCATAAGCATGTGTGACATGACTTATTCTTTTTCTTCATTGGAAACGTGTGTGTTGAACTCATGCAGGGTGCTAACCCCGTCACAGCAACTGGGGCTGCAAAGACAGATCAACAGGCCCCTGGCTTTTGCACACCTCAAAATGAAGGAAAGAAAGATCCAAAGCGCACTGCCATCTCGCTGTGTGCTGTGGGTGTATTTAGTCAGACAGAGAAAGGGCTCTGTCTCTTTAAAAACACACTAATTCCGTCAGCCCCACCCTCATGACCTTGTCAAGCCCTAATCACCTCCACTGGTCCCATCACACTGGGGGTTATGATGAATTATGGGAGGACACAGTCCATAACACAGAGTAATCATATTGTTAAACATGTTATTGAATATCCTTCCAGACTTCTTCTCTGAGTAGAGATTTATCATAAATATGGGAGGGAGACAGGGATATCCACAAAAGTAAGACTTTGTCATGTGCTGGATGTGCTGATTTACCAACTTTTTCACTCAATTATCTCTCATTTTTTCCATGTCAGTGAACTTTAATTTTCATCTTTATTTAATATATGTGTATATTATCCCAGTGTACAGATCTTTACTTATTTACTTATCCCTACTTATTTAACCAGTCCCAAACTAATGAACGTCTGGATTGTTTCCACTTTTTAAAAAGTTAGAAACAGCTGAACTAAATCTTCAACAATGGATGGGCGTCTACTTTTCAAAGCAAGTAAAAGGGAAACCCAGAAATCTAGGCTTTAGCCTTAGGCTAACTTGGTTTGAATTCTGGTTATGCTTCCTACTGATCAGGTGACACTGGGCAAGTCATGTGTCAAACTTGTGAGGGCTTAATAAAAGGCAGTTACTATATTTAGGAAGGGGAATCAAAAATATGTACAGTGGATTAAGACTTGGAAACAACCAGAGGTATTTTTAATTGTTACCTGTTTCGATTGATTTTTTTTTCCTAAAACTTGCTGATTATTTACTTTGTTTTTATTATTTATTACCAAAAAGTAAGCCAAAGTGGAATCAGTAGACATTGAGCCAGGAGTGATAGGCAAGGTGCAGAGCAGGAGAGCCCCAGACACCATGCAAGGTAGCGTCGGCTCCATCTGAGGGAATGAGCTTGTCAGACTCTGTGCTGTCCTGATGAGTGGGTGTAGCACTCATGCCCCAGTGCAGCAAGGAGCTTCTTCTTTTTGTATTATCAGTGGTCGTGACAGCGGCAAAGGGACAGTGAAGTCAAAGACAGCCCTTTCACACAATCGTATTTTCTTTAAAAACTAAAAGAAACACTTTTTAAACTTCTATTTATCAAACTATGAGCATTCAGCAATTGTTAGCAACTAATGGGAGATAATATATCCTTTGATGAAATACCGAATGTAAATGAAATGTAAATACGGACGGTGGTAAGAGAATAGAAAGAGAAGCATAGATATAAGGGGCATTTAGAAGGGAGTAAGCAGGGAAGAAAGATGGCTGATTAACTTATATCTGCTCAGCCATCACCTCCTCATCTTCTTCCGCTCAGGATCTGAGGAGCTATTATGGTAAAGGCAGGTAATTCCAAAGACCTAGGAAGAGCTAGAAGGAGGACAGGGAGCCAGCACTGGAGCTGCCACTAACCCGCCATGGGACCTTGAACCTCTCTTCCTCCTTTGCAAAATCAGGTGTTGCCTGATATTTGTCGTGACTTCCATGTGTTCAGTACTCGGTGCTAAGCATTTTGTTATCAACTCCTTACACAGCCCTGTAAGGTATGAATTAGACATAGAAAAGATGGACAGCTTGCTCACGCTCACAGGGCTGGTCACGTTTGAAGCTGGGGCCCACACCCACAGTCCTGTGCCAGGGGCTCTGCTCCTGAGCGCCCCGCCCTGCTGCCTCCTAGGTGCCGTGCAGAGCTGGACTCGCCTGGCTCCGATCCCCTACCGGCCGGCACCAAAAGTCCCCAAGGGCTTGCTAAACCTGGACAAAGAACAAAGACTTCTTTCAGCCACAGCCATCATGGCATCCTGGGGGCCATATGAAAGCATTCCCAGCCTGGTCTCTCCCACCCGCCAGCCTGGAATTCCCCATCACTAACAATAATCTGTTGATGAGACATTTCAGGCTGTGGATGTAAAAACCGCACAGTTTGTTTCCAAAGAGTGATGGAATGCAGTGCCTTTTAAAGTCACTGTGAGACTGCTACATTTTCTCCACAGTGTATAAATGGATATGGGTACATTCAAATGTTCTGTTTGAAGAGAAACTTCAGCTACACACACACACATACACACACACACACACACACACACACACATGTAATTCACACAGATTTACTCTTTATAATAAATTACAAAATATTAAGGTTATCTCAGATTTCCTTGAAATGAATGGAACAACAGTCATACCCAAATGATATTTGTATGCCTTCTATTACGTGATGCAGTTTTAATGATAAGATCAAGAATATGTCTATCAGCTTCAGATCTCAGAAGAATAATTCACATTTCACATGTAGAATAGGTATAAAGTTGATCATGTCCAAATCCTTCATTTTGGAGTCTGCTGACACCCAGCTCAGGGTCTCCTATCACTCATGTAGAAAAACTGATAGCTGTGCAGTGGAACTGTGAAGAGAATGCTGGATTTTGACTTGAATGAATGAATGCCTTCTGACTGGAATGCATTTGCATGAGTGAGAAAAGCACTTTGGGGTGGCTCCTGTGTCCCTGGGCCCTGGGCCTGCAGGTTGGGTGAAGAGCCACAGGGAGGAGGAGGTTCTTGAGTGTCTAGGTCCCCAAAAATGTCTGCTAGGCTTCTGCATGTGCTGTTTTATTCTCAAAATAGAGTTCTTTATTTTAAAACATCTGTAAATCCCTGACTGATTGACTGATTGTCACATTCTGAAAGATGTCATGTACCCTATATAGTAATGGAAAGAAAAGTATGTTTCAGGGTCAGGCATGTAGGGACTGAAGAGAAGGACAAATGTGAGAGGCATCTTGAAAAAGTCACCAGCAGGGCCTTGACACTGATTTAATGAGAACAATGGAAAAGGAGAGTCGAAGATAGCAGCATCACTCACTTAGATAAGAAAATCAAAAAGATTTAGATGCATCAAGAAAAATTCAATTTTAGATAAACTCTTACAATATTATTAATTATAAAATCTGACACTTCATGATCCTTTATGATGTGCAATGTTATCCTAAGCATTTTGTAGATATCTGCTCCTTTAATCCACACTCTTTTTCCCAGCTAGAGTTTTAACCTAGGTCTACTTGACGTCAGAGACGGAATCTTTATAATGGAACCCCAGATAAATCAGGGAAAAGAGGATTGTCTTTTTTTTTAAGTGATCAGTAGTGGACAATGCTGCTGAGGTCCGAAAACTGAAGAACAGGACTTCAGTCCAGGATGATGAAGGATTATAGTTTTAGCAGCACAGTTGGGGCTTCCCTGGTGGCTCAGTGGTAAAGAACCTGCCTGCTAATGCAGGAGATGCGGGTTCGATCCCTGCATGGGAAGGATCCCTTGGAGAAGGAAATGGAAACCCACTCCATTATTTTGGCCGGAGGAAATCCCTTGGACAGAGAAACCTGGAAGGCTACAGTCCATGGAGTCGAAAAGAGTCAGACACAACCTAGGGACTAAACAACAACAAGGAATGAACCCAGATCCTGAGGAATGAAAAGGCAAAGGGTAATGGTGGGCTTCCCAGGTGGCACTAGTAGTAAAGAACACCCCTGACAGTGCAAGAGGCATAAGAGATGAGGGTTTGATCCCTGGGTCAGGAAGACTCCCTGGAGGAGGGCCTGGCAACCCACTCCAGTATTCTTGCCTGGAGAATCCTATGGTCAGAGGAGCCTGGAGTGCTACAGTCCCTAGGGTCACAAAGAGTCAGACACAACTGAAGCGACTTAGCGTACATGCACAAAGAGTGATGGTATAGATCACTCATTTTCAAATCATTCATTTGAAAATCTTATTAATAACAAGGAGTTAAGACAATGACTGGAAGAGGCAGCAGAGTCAAATGAGGATTTTTCAGTTTAAGAAATACCTGGGAACATTTGAAGGCATAAAAAGGAGCCGTTGCAGAGAAAGAAATGCAAAGCTCTATCAGAAGGAAAGACAATAAAATCAGTACCCTCTCCTATTATTAATAGGTGAGTCCATTGGAACCTAGCATTTTCCAGATTTTCATGGGCTTGAGGAAAGCGTGCACAACTAAAAAAGAAGTCTTCCTCCTTCAGTCTCCCTGAGGATATTTCTTTTCTGGCTATAAGGTTGCATCACTGAAAGTCAACACATGGCATTGTATTTACTTAGATTGATTCTCTTTTATCTATTATGAACTCAGACAAAGAGGCAGAAGGTGTACAAAGACTGCTGATTCACTGTCGTTTCTTCTGAAACCCCTCCTTCTGACTAAGGCCAAGGTTCTTTACATCTTCATAGGTTGTGGCTTAAAATATGGATCTCCACAGGCTCCAAAGATGAATATATACACTTAATTTAAGGACACAATGAATAGTTTTCACTGTTTTAACCACTATCTACATGTAGGATTTTAATTTTATAAGCTCTGTTTTTCTTGGTTTCAGTGAGATGGATGATGCATGTCGTGATTCTTGGCCTCTTAAACCTCCTGATATAAACAGCCCTGGTTAGCGAGCTCCCCGCAAATGAATGCCTTCTTGACCAATGATGTGACTGTTTGTATTTCAAAGTTTCCACTGACAAAATTTTATATTAATGAGGAAAATTTACAAGAAAATTTAGTTCTATTGATAAACTCTAAGTTTTACATAATTAATAAATTTGTAGGGTGAAAACATGTCTTTTTAAAGTATTTACAAACAATTGTAAGAGTGTAGCAGTCCAGAGTTTATAAAACACTTTCATATGCATTGTCTCTATTGATCCTTTGAAATGTTAGCAGTTATTATTATTATTTTCATTCTTATTTGACAAGAAGAAATTTAGCCTCAGAAAAATTAAGTGACTCATACAAGGTCACACATCCGATAACAAAATAAGGTCTCAAGCACCCATTGCTTCTTTCACTGCACCACAGTGCCCATTGTCAGGGAAGAGAAGCATCAATTCAACCCAGCATCAAAAGACTGAAAGAAGAAAGACACTCCCTTCTCCTGAAACTAGGGCACAGAGTGACAGAGAAGAGAAGAGTCAAGGAAAGTCAGGGGTGAAGAGAGTGGAAAATGAAAGGACCTAGCCACTCTTGCTGAATTACAGTCAGCAAAGAGGTAACCGTGTCTCCTAAAAAGGAAAGACCAAGAGGATCAGTCAAGCAGGTGGGGAATGAAGACAGTGGGGTGCAACAACAACAAAAAAAGATAAAAAGTTTAACAGACTTCAGTTAAGCCCCAGATGTGCCAGGACTTGCTAATCCCGAGAATACATAGATGAATAATACACAACCCTGCCGCAGGGAGCTCACAGGACTGGCAGCGAGCATCAGGAATGTTACCGGTGACTTCTGCTCAAACCTGATGACTTAATGCTGTTCTTTAGTAAAGAGAGTATGAAAACTGATGATTAGATAAGTTCTACACAACCATGACATCTATCTATCTAGTCAACAAATATTTATTGAGCCTAACTATGTTCCAGATACAGCTTTGGTTCCTGGCTAAACAATGCAGTTAAATATCTATCAGCAAGTCTTTAATATCAATAGACTCCATTGTTTTGCCCTCCTTACCTAAGATCAGATTACAGACTATTAATATGAGCTGTTTATTTCACTACCATTTTCAAAATATCCTGCAATTGTTCTTTTTTTTTTCTTTTTAATTGAAGTACAGTGGGTTTCCCTGGTGGCTCAGTAGAAAAGAATCTACCTGCAATGCAGGAGAAGCAGGAGACGTGGGTTCTTTCCCTGAATTAAGAAGATACCCTGGGCCAGGAGATGGCAACGCAGTATTCTTGCCAGGAAAATCGCATAGCCAGAGGAGCCTGGTGGGTTGCAGTCCATAGCATTGCAAAGAGTCAGACACAACTGAACACACATAGTTGATTTACAGTTGTGTTAGTTTAAGGGATACAGCAGTGTGATTCAGTTATACATGCATATGTTTTTTCAGATTCTTTTCTCATAGATTTTTATAAAATATTGAGTATAGTTCCCTGCTCTATACAATAAGTCTTTGTTGATTATCTATTTTATATATAGTAGTGTGTATATGTTAATCAAAAACTCCTATTTTATCCTTCTCTCCCTTTCCCCTTGGTAACCATAAATTTGTTTGCTATATCCATGAGTCTAATTCTTTTTGTGTGTAAGTTCACTTGTATCAGTCTTTTAAGATTCCACATATAAGCTATATCATATGATATTTGTCTTTAGCTGTCTGGCTTACTTCACTTAGTATGATAATCTCTAGGTTCATCCATGTAGCTACAAATGGCATTATTTCATTTGTTTTATGGATGAGTAATGTTCCATTATATACCTATATATGTGTATGTATATATATATATAGATATAGATATAGATATAGACATATATATATATCCCATCTTCCATAACCATTCATCTGTTGATGGATACTTATGTTGCTTCCATGTCTTCGCTTTTGTAAATAGTGCCATAGTGAATATCAAAGTGCATGTATTATTTCAAAGTGGTTTTCTCCAGATATACACCCAGGAGTGGAATTGCAGGATTATATATAGCTCTATTTTTAGTTTTTTAAGGAACCTCCTTATTGTTCTCCATAGGGACTGTACCAATATACATTCCCAGCAACAGTATAGGATGGTTCCCTTTTTCCCATACCCTCTCTATTGTTTAGACATTTTGATACTGACCATTCTAACTGGTGTGAAGTGATACCTCATTGTAGTTTTGATTTACATTTCTCTAATATTATTAAGATGGTGAGCATTTTTTGTTTGCCTTTTGGCCATCTGTACATCTTCTTTGGAGAAATGTCTGTTTAGATCCTTTGCCCATTTTTTGGTTGGATTGCTTGTCTTTGCAAATATTTTCTCCCATTCTGTAGGTTCTCTTTTTATTTTTTTTATGATTTTCTTTGCTGTGCAAAAGCTTTTATGTTTAATTAGATCCTATATGTTTACTTTTTTATTTCTATGACTATAGGAGATGGATTCAAAAAGATATTGCTGTAATTTATGTCAAAGAATACTCTAGCTATGTTTTCCTCTACAAATTTTATAGTATCTAGTCTTACAGTTAGGTCTTTAATCCATTTTTAGTTTATTCTTGTGTGTGATATTAGAGAAGTATTCTACTTTCATTGTTTTACATATTGCTGTCCAGTTTTCCCAGCACCACTTATTGAAGAAACTGTGTTTTCTCCATTGTATATTCTTGACACCTTTGTCATAGATTAATTGACCATAGGTGCATGGGTTTATTTCTGGTCTTTTTTTTGTGTTATCTTTTTCTGGTTTTGGTATCAAGGTGATGGTTGCCTCATAAAATGAATTTGGGAGTGTTCCTTCCTCTGCAATTTTTTGGAGGAGTTTCAGAAGGTAGGTGTTAACTCTTCTCTAAATGTGCAGTAGAATTTGCCTGTGAAGTCATTTGGTGCTGGGCTTTTGTTTGTTGGGAGTTTTTAAATCACAGATTCAATTTCAGTATTTGTAATTCATCTATTCATTTTTTAAATTTCTTCCTGGTTTAGCTTTATGAGATTTCTAAGCTTTATAAGATTTCTTTCCAAGAATTTGTCCATTTCTTCTAGGTTGTCCATTTTATCAGCATATAATTGCTTGTAGTAGTTTTTATGGTCTTTAATATTTCCATGGTATTGGTTATAACTTCTCCTTTTTCATATCTAATTTTATTAATTTGGGCCCTCTTCCTTTTTCTCATGATGAGTCTAGATAAAGATTTATAAATTGTGTTTATTTTGTCAAAGAACCAGCTTTTAGTTTTATTGATCTTTTCTATGTTTTCTTTGTCTCCATTTCATTTATTCAATATTTCTGCTCTGATCTTTATGATTTCTTTCCTTCTACAAACTTTGGGTTTTGTTTGTCCTTCTTTCTCTAGTTGCTTTAGGTATAGGGTTAAGTTGTTTATTTGAGGTTTTTCTTGTTTCCTGGGGTAAGCTTGTGTCACTATAAACTTCCCTCTTAGAATTGCTTTTGCTGCATCCCACGGGGTTTGGATCATTGCATTTCACTTTCTTTTGTCTCTAGGTATTTTGTTTCATTTCCTCTTTGATTGCTTCAGTGATCCATTGGTTATTTAGTAGCATATTGTTTAGCCTTGATTTATTTGTGCTTTTTTGCACAAACCTTGTAGTTGATTTCTAATCTCATAGTACTGTGAATGAAGAAAGTGCTTTATATCAGTGGTCCCCAACCTTTTTGGCCCCAGGGACTGGTTTTGTGGAAGACAGTTTTTCCATGGACAGGGCAGGTGGGGGGTGGGCATGGTTCAGGTGGTAATGTAAATGATGGAAAGCAATGGGGAATGGCAGATGAAGGTTCACTCACTTTTCTGCCACTCACTTCCTGCTGTGTGGTCCACTTCCTAACAGGCCACAGACCAGTACTGGTCCTCAGCCTGGGGGTTGGGGACCTGCTTTATATGATTCAATCTATATAAGTTTACTGACGCTTGCTTTGTGGCCTAGCATGTGATCTATCCTGGAGAATGCTCCATGTGCACTTAAAAAGAATGAATATTCCACTGCTTTCAGATGGAATGTTCTATAAATATCAATTAAGTTAATCTGGTTTAATTCATCATTTAAGCCTTGTGTTTCCTTATTGATTTCTGCCTGGATGATCTGTCCATTTCCCTAAGAAGGGTGCTAAAGGCCCCCACTACTATTGTGTTACTGTCAATATCTCCTTGTATGTCTCCTTGTATGTCTGTTAACAGGTGCTCCCATGTTGTCGTTGTTGTTCTTTAGTCACTAAGTCATGTCCAACTCTTTTGTGACCCCATGGACTGTAGCCCACCAGGCTCCTTTCTCCATGGGATTTTCCAGGCAAGAACACTGGAGCAGAATGACACTTCCCACTCCAGGGGATCTTCCTGGCCCAGGAGTTGAACCTGAATCTCCTGCTTGGCAGGTGGATTCTTTGCTCTGGGCCCCCGGGAAGTTTATGTCGGGGGCATGTGTGCATGTGTCCTAAGTCGCTTCATTCAGGTCTGACTCTTTGCAACCCTATGTACTGTAACCCACCAGGCTCTTCTTTCCATGGCTTCACCAAGGAAGAATACTGGAGTGGGTTGCCATGCCCTCCTCCAGGGTCTTTTTCCCAACCCAGGGACCAAACCCACATCTCTTACATCTCTTGCATTGGCAGGTGAGTTCTTTACCACTAGTGCCACATCTGCAATTGCTCTGTCTTCTTCTTGGATTGATCCCTTGATCATTATGTAGTGTCTTCTTTGTCTCCTGTAACACTTTATCATTTTTTAAATTAATTTTTATGGGACTATAGTTGCTTTACGACGTTGTGTTAGTTTCTACCACACAGAAAGGTGAATCAGTTATGCGTATACATATATCCCTTCTTTTTGGGTTTTCCTCCGTTTAGGTCACTGCAGGGCACTGAGCTGTACTGTCGGTTCTCATTAGTTATCTGCTTTATACATAGTAGTGTATGTATGTCAATCTCCATCTCCCAATCCATCCCACCTCTCATTCCCCCCTTAGTGTGCATACATTTGTTCTCTACATCTGTGTTTCTATTTCCACTATGCAGATAAGATTATCTGTGCCATTGTTCTAGATTCCACATATATGCATTAATATACTATGTTTGTTTTTCTCTTTCTAACTTACTTCACTCTGTATAACAGCCTCTAGGTCCATCCACATCTCTACAAATGACCCAATTTCATTCCTTTTTATGATTAAGTAATATTCTATTGTATATATGTACCACATCTTCTTTATCCACTCCTCTGTTGATGGACATTTAGGTTGCTTCCATGTCATGGCTATTATAAATAGTGCCGCAATGAACATTGAGGTGCACGTGCATTTTTGAAACATGGCTTTTTCAGGGTTTATGTCCAGTAGTGGGATTCCTGGGTCATATGGTAGTTCTATTTTTAGTTATTTAAGGAGCCTCCATACTGTTCTCCATAGTCACTTTATCAATTTATATTCTGACCATCAGTGCAAGAGTGTTCCAATAGTCTTTATCCTAGTCTATTTTGTCTTGGGTTTCCTTGGTGACTCAGTAAAGAGGTAAAGAATCTGCCTGCCAATGGAAGAGGCATGCATTTGATCCCTTGGTCAGGACTATCCCCTGGAGAAGGAAATGGCAACCCATTTCAGTATTCTTGCCTGGAAGATCCACTGGACAGAGGAACCTGGAAGTTTACAGTCCAGGAGGTTGCAAGAGTTGGACTTGACTTAGTGACTAAACAGCAACAACAACATTGTTTCTTATACGAGTATGACTACTCCAGCTTTCTTTTGATTTCCATTTGCATGGAATATCTTTCCATTCCCATCAGTTCTTCTTTTCTAACAATTTTATAGATTTTCTTTTTTTGCCTTATACTTTAAATCTATTCACAGGTGTATTAGGAGGTTAATTGTTATACCTTTTTTTGTCAATTTTAATTTATTATTATAATCTATAGGTCTAAGTTTGTAAATCTCCTGAATATGTGTCTTATCACTTTATTACCCACAAGATATAATTTTTCTTCATTAATATAAAATTTTTAATGAGTAAAGATTCTTTTCATATTTGTGATACTTTACATAAGTATCACATATACATAGTGTTTATTAGTTATTAGTGTTTATCATGTATACATTCTAATATGTCATAGCAGTGTTTAAGCCAAGGTTTCTTGACTTTGGCACTACTGATATTTTGAGCCAGACAAATCTATGCCATGCTGGGCTATCCAGTGCATTGTAAAAGGTAAATAAAATGATATCCCTGGTTTTCACTAGACTCCAAAAGCATTACCCACTCCTAGTTGTGACAACCAAAACTATCACCACTCATTAAAAAATGTCTTCCATGTCACAAAATTATTCTTGGTTTAGAATGATACTTTACATCAATTTAATCCTCACAATACCCACAATATCCTAAGTCAAGTAAGTAATATAAGATTCTACCACCTGTGAATGGTTCTAAAAGTACATTTTGGTTTGCCTAAACTCTTAGCCATTGCACTTTACTACCTCTCACACTGAGTCATCTGGGACATCAATAACATGCAACTTCAAATGAAAGAATTGGTTTAATTTGCCTAGAGTCCCTTGATTTTTAAATGAGAATTTAAAAACCCCCACATGATTTTTAAATGAGAAATGAAAGAAAATCCATCCCAGCTCTAGAGTACCCAAGAAGAGAAAGCAGCTGGAAGTTAACCTCATCAGAGATGTGATTCAAAAAGAGCCTGACTATTAGACAATGTGTCTGCTCCTCCTCCTTCCCACTTTCCTCATGCTCATTATTTTAATTGCCTGAAAGGCACACTTTGTGCCTTAGAGAAAATGTAGCACAGTGACTTGAGTAGAGTCAGCGTTTTGGAATTACATATTGAGTTGAATTAATTGGAAAATGCTTTTTGGATTCTTCATGGGTTCCCAGTGAATCCATTTTTTGGCCTCCTTATCAAAGATGAAACTATGAGCTTTTGACTTAATCTGTTTTTCTATATTTATTACCTGATTCTTCTGGATACCCAAACAAGTGCTCACACTGGGATGGTGAAGAGAAGGAAGTGGGGAAAGCAGTTCTTCTGGCCTCCAGAAAAGGCCAGATCTCATTGGGTAAGCGGTCAAGTTATAAACAGAGGAAAACCAGAGGTCACAAGGCTGAGAAGGAGCAAGTAGAGAAATTAGGGATATGATGAAAATCAAGGCAGCTGGAATTTAATTGACTCTGTCTGGCCTTAGCCACTCACTGACATTGGAGCCTCCCAGTCTTTCTGGGTCTAAGTTTTCTATCTGTTAATACATACAGTATAAATATATAATTTCCTTGAAAGATAAAGATTGGTACAAAGTAGACTAATTCAGACAACCTGAGAATACACTGGGCTACACCTAAAGGAATGGTGGTGGTGGTTTAGTTGCTATGTCCAACTCCTGAGAACTGATGGACTGTAGGCTGCCAGGTTCCTCTGTCCATAGGATTTCCCAGGCAAGAATACTGGCTGGGTTGACATTTCCTTCTCCAGGGGATCTTCCTTCTCCAGGGACTGAACCCATGTTTCCTGCATTGGAGGCAGATTCTTTACTGCTGAGCCATCAGGGGCTTCCCACACCTAATAGAAGATTTTGACCTAATTCTTACATATAACTTTAATAATACTGCTAGCTATGTTATTTGCACTTTGCCTATTTTATGAGATTGTTGTTTCCTGCATTACCAAATGTGTGGCTGAATCTCCAGCAAAATAATAATAACTAGGTGACTTGGAGTAGTTGATCAAATACACAGTTCTGTATGCAATCGATAATTGTAATTACTCTAGATATGGAAGGATACAAACAAGAGGAAATTTTTCCTGGACTATAAGAGGCTGAGTAAGACAGGTTGGTCCAGCCCTTTGGTTACTGTTGATAGTAACAGTACACTGACTGGCCTATCAGCAAAATCCTCGCCAGACCTAAGAATGAGTTCCTTGCTCCATGGGATGAAACGGTCATGAAATGCCTCCCAAAGTATGGTCAAATGTGTAACCATGAGGGGGCCCTGTCAGCTACAAATTTTCACCTACCTCTACAAGAATGAAATCGTGAGCTGGGGCAACTGCTGATTTTCAACATCCCCCGAAAAATGTTCATGGTGGAGAGCAAAAATGAGGCACTCTGTGCTCAGGGAAAAGCTGGCAGGATGGGTTTTCAGATAGATATTTTTAGGAACTGATTTTATGAGCCTAATTTCTGTACCTCCTCATATCTAGAAAAGCACTAAAATCCTTCATGGTGACAACTGTTCCTTGTGACTAGCAGAAAGCTTCACCAGACTAGCAGAAACCTTCTGGAAAAATATGTACTTGATTATATATATTCCCTCTTCACCAAAACCAAATATATATACTGACCTCCCCTCACCCTGCATATTTGGAGCAATTTCTCAGAGCCATCTGAGGTGCTGTCTCCCAGCCTACAGTCCTCATTTTGCCCCCAATAAAACTTAACTAACACAACAACAACAAAAATACCTACAGTCTAGATAAGGCCGTGATGTATAGGGCTTGGGGAGAGGAAGCATACCCTCAGTAGACTCCTGCCACACTGAGTATTATCTATGGTAGGTGCCCAAATAATTATTTTTAAAATGGACAATATCCAGCCAAGCGGCACTTTACAGTTTATGATGCACTTTCACATGCTTTATCTCAGTTGATCCTCTTAGTGATTGCATGGGATAGGCCAGGTATTATTATTTACATTTAAGAGATTATGAAATAAGCTTGGAGATAATGGTCAGCATTAGAGGTGCAAAGACAGCTTTCAGTTTTCTAAAACACAATGTACTTTCTCTTCTGCACCATGATGCTGCTTAGGAACAAGAAAAAAATATTCCTCTCTCTCAATAGAGCTGTTCTTTGGATTTCATCATCAGCTCACCCAGATAGCCTCACCAGACCCCTATATGCAGCATCCCTCTTATGGGGTACACTCTATGCTCCTGAACATCATGAACTTAACTCTACATTGCACCAATTATAATGTTTAATTGGACTTCCTGGGTGGCTCAGATGGTAAAGAATCTGCCTACAATGCAAGAGACCTGGGTTCGATCCCTGGGTTGGGAAGATCCACTGGAGGAGGGTATGGTAACTCACTCCAGTGTTCTTGCCTGGAGAATCCCATGGACAGAGGAGCCTGGCGGGCTATAGTCCATGAGGGTCTCAAAGAGTCAGACCCAACTGAAGCGACTAAGCACACACAGTGTCTAACTAGTTATCCGCCTCTACTACTAGATGATAGCTTCTTGAAGGCAGAGCCTGAATCTTATTCAGTGTTTCATCCCAAGGTGTAACTCAGTGCCTGCTGATAGGTGCTCACAAATATTCGTTAAATTAACTGAAGCTCAACAGACTGTTTGAGGAGTGCCTAAGTTTACCACATGGAAAGTTAAAAGACAAAACTTTCCCTTAAGTTCCCTGTCCACAAGTAATTTTATGTGTTGATTCTAGCTTCTATTAAGTCCGTAAACTATTCACATTTTATAAGAATGATTTTAAACTCAAAAATTCAAAATAGACCACATTTACATTTGAAATTTTCAGACCAGTACCCTCATGTATACGCCCTCAATTTTATGTAAATAATATTGGGAAAATGGATGGTTAAGCTGCTAAATCTTAAGTTAATGTATAGGTACCAGATTTGCATGAACTAGTCATTAGGTCCTAAGATATAAACACTTTCAATAGATAAGTAAATAGGCAACATAATTTATCATTGTTAATGTTTTTGCTGTTTTTAGTGGAAGTAATTAGCATCTCCAAACCACAAAAGTTTGGCTCATTTATATCATACTCATCAAATGCACCTGAATGGCCACCTTTATGAGATTTTAATTTTCAAAAGATCTCATTCGTGTTGATGTTTGGCAGAAACCAACAAAATTCTGTAAAGCAGTTATCCTTCAATTAAAAAATAAATTAAAAAAATTTTTAAAAACCACACACACAATAAAAAAAATCAGAAGAGGAATGGGAAATCTGTAGCAAATGATACTTGGAATAGGAAGGTGCACAGCTTAAGTGTATGCATCATTGATGTCAACCCCTGCTATTTCCTTCCATGCTTTGAACATCCTTAAATAAATGAAGGAAAAAGAATTACAGAGATGCTAAAAGAATGAAAAGGAAAAAGAAACGGATTACTAAAGCCAAAATATATATATTCTACTTAAAAACAAGACATGGGCAAGAGGCATTTAGAAATTGCCTCTAAAGTGTGGTTTGCCATATATTGCAGTCCAAGTTCAGTTGACGATCTAAGTCAACCCTGATCTTATTGCTTTTCTGTCACCAAATAGGATTTTCTGGCGTCGGCAGGTTCACTTGATGTCAGGGATCCGGCCCAGCACCATCACCAGCTCCTTCCCCCAACTTATGTCCAATGTGGATGCAGCTTACGAAGTGGCTGAGAGGGGCACAGCCTACTTCTTTAAAGGTACGCTGAAGATCCCGCCAAGAAAGAAGTGGCAGGGCACAGGACACGGTGTGTCTGGAGCACCCAGAACCATCAGTGTTTGGTAGCGACCACAGAGCAGTTCCAGCCATTCCTGCTCCTCAGACTGGGGATGAAACATCCCTCTACCGTATTGTGATGCTGACAGCAGTGACGGTGACTATCAAACTCTTCCAGAGCCAAAGATGCAGTCCGGTGAGGCTCGGTGATAAGCAAGTGTCCGGGAAGCTAGAAACCTGCTCCCTGCCCCGCCCTGCCACCCCCCTCCCCCCCAGACCTCTGCTCTGAGTGACATGGTATTCTCTACTGAGAGCCTCTAATTCGCAAAAGTCAGCGTGGAAATCTCAGCAAAGCAGTACAAGCATCTGGGAGCAGAGACACGCCTGGACTCTGTCTCCAGCCCTTTACTATTTGAGTGCCTTAGGAAAGTTATCCAATTGCTCTGCATTCTTCATTTCCTGTGCAAAATAGTTATTGTAATAACAACCTTGAAGATGTGACTGTAGCTAGCCAATGGAAATTGTCCAGCAAATGTTAGCTATCAGTTTAGATTGTATTTTCTTAATGCCAAGGGCTGAGGATGGAAGATTAGTGCCAATTTAAGCAAGAATCAGCATTTGTGTTTCACTTGCCCCTTCCTTTTCTCTCACACATATATAAGACTGAAATGAGATTATACAGATGAAAAGTATCTTTAAAAAAATGAATGTGTCACATTTAAGACACAGTTGTATCAGTATTATTGCCTTCATAAGGCATAACTAGGGATTTCTGCCTCCAGGGCAAGTTTTAAGTCTTTTACTGAACTGAATAGAGACTTGTATCTCCTCCTGGGTTTTAGCCATGGCAAATATCCCATAAACTAGCCCCATTTGTAATCCTGCATAGAAATCCTAATGAGTGAAGGGCATCACTAAATAGTACGGAGTTTTTGTCAACTTTAATTTCTGGTTCCAGGACCCCACTATTGGATAACAAGAGGATTCCAAATGCAAGGTCCTCCTCGGACTATTTATGACTTTGGGTTCCCAAGATATGTGCAGCGAATAGATGCCGCGGTCTATCTCAAGGATGCACAGAAGACCCTTTTCTTTGTGGGAGATGAATACTACAGGTATGGCTTTTCTCTTGTGATTGTCCAGGTGTATTCAATGAGAAGGAAAAATCCTTTTGCCGAAAAGAATGCAAGGCAAATTTACAATAGGCCCATTGACTCTTCTCAGTCACTAGGGTGTCATTTACTGATGGTTGACAGTGTATCTTCAAGATACAGAACCATCCAAATAAGTGAAACATTCATGCAATAATCCCACTGTTTGGTGTCTTAACACATGAAACATCCTAATCTTTCAAAGTACTCATTAGCTGGATGCCCAGTGGCCTAAAAGAGTGGAGGTACTATTCCCAATACATACCTACCATGAATGCCTTGAAAGAAGAACTGATTCCTTCTTACGTGAGTATATCTTATTGATGCATGAATATCACTGCATTCCAGAATGCTCTGTACAAAGTGAATGTGGTGATGACTGTGGGGCTCTTTGAAGGAAATTTTTGCTGAAAGGCAAAGGCCTTATTGCTATGTTCTTTAACCTAGAACATGAAAATTCTTCTTATCCAAACAAAGATCATGTGTAATTTCCAGGCCTGTCTTATAAGAGGTTACTATGAGCAGATTCAATCACTGTACACAGGGTCACACCTCGTCTCTCCTGCCTCATCTCACTACCTTAACTGACTCACATTGAAGAACTGGGTACAACTTTGTCAAGCTCTGCCTCTATACCTTCTCTAGTCACAGTTCTCACTTCAGCATTCCTTGTCTTTCTGAACTTTAAGAGAGAAGCAAAAACAGATTCTAAACAGGTAACTATGCTAAACTCTGTAGGTCTATGTTAGGACCTTGTTGGCAGTGGAGAACAACTCAGCTTTGGTCTAAGGGTTTCCATTTTATTTTATATTACCTATTTTTAATAACCATATCTGTGATATAAAATAAATTTATAAATACATATCTATCATCTTCCTCTACTTCTTCAGTTTAGAGCTGAAAATGTAATCTAACAGAAGCACAGATATACTTCAGAAAAACTTATTTCATAAAAATGAATGTCACATGTGGACCCTCCAGACTCTTCTGAGGCACTGAGAGCCTTGGAAGCGTTGCTCAAAGTGTCTTGTGTTGTCATGCGTTCACACTTCCAGTCCAGTGTTTAACCACTAAGCCAGCTAATTTTCTTTCAGAACTTCCTTTATAAAATAGGAATAGTTATTCACTTATTAAGTCCCTAGTATCTGCTGGCCATGTTCTCCAAAGTTTTTCTTCAAGATAAGGTGGCTGTCATCACCATGCTGACCTACAGGGAGATACATATTAAGAAACTCAACTCCCATTTTAGGTTTTCAGAGAATGGTGTCCAGAGATGGAGTGTATGAGCTGGCGTGTCAGAGTGTGAGTTGTGATTATCCATTTAACTTGTCAAAGTCTGTTCACAGCTTGATTCTCCCTGGGGGGATTATCCACTCTCATGGTTTCTATTATCCATTCATTGCCTAGGACTTTGGTTCTAGTCTTTGGACTAATACTACTACCCACTAGAACCCAAAGTCAAACACATCCCTCCAACCAAGCAGGACTGAGGCTGAACAGCTAACATGAGGAGCTTGGTGAAAGGTTTTTAATTCTCTGTAAATTAGGGAATGGGAGGGAGAGGATCTCTGATATTAATGATGGCTAATAATCCCTGTGGAAATAATACTGAAACTTTCCAACTGAACCTCTAAGAGATTCTATTAAGGAGAAGTCTTTGGCAATCTAGATAAAGCAAATTCATTGAAAGTTGGCCTAGGACATTAATCAAATATTAAAGAACTCATTTTGCCAGAAACGTAAAGAAACCACAGTAGCCACTTTTGATGTTAACCTCCCTGGGTTACTGAGAGTATTTAGTGAAATAATGGATGTAGCTACCCAACACTGCCTAACATATTGCAGGTGCTCAAAAAGAGTAACTCTTTAGTAATAGAAGGAACTTACAGGTTGTTGTTGGCCAGTCGCTCAGTCGTGTCCGACACTTTGCCACCCCATGGACTGCAGCACACCACGCTTCCTGGTCCATCACCAACTCCCAGAACTACTCAAACTCATGTCCGTTGAGTGGGTGATGCCATCCAGCCATCTCATCCTCTGTTGTCCCCTTCTCCTTCTGCCTTCAATATTTCCCAGCATCAGGGTCTTTTCAAATGAGTCAGCTCTTTGCATCAGGTGGCCAAAGTATTGGCGCTTCACCTTCAGCATCAGTCCTTCCCGTGAATATTCAGGGCTGATTTCCTTTAGGATGGACTGGTTGGAATCCTTGTAGTCCAAGGGACCCTCAAGAGCCCACTGTTCTCCAACACCACAGTTCAAAAGCATCAATTCTTCAGCACTCAGCTTTCTTTATAGTCCAACTCTCACATCCATACATGACTATCGGAAAAACAATAGCCCTGACTAGATGGACCTTTGTTGGCAAAGTAGTGTCTCTGCTTTTCAATATGGGGTCTAGGTTGATCATAGCTTTTCTTCCAAGGAGCAAATGTCTTTTAATTTCATGGCTGCAGTCACCATCTGCAGTGATTTTGGAGCCCAAGAAAATAAAGTCTGTCACTGTTTCCATTGTTTCCCCATCTATTTCCATGACGTGATGGGACCAGATGCAATGATCTTTGTTTTTTGAATGTTGAGTTTTAAGTCAGCTTTTTCACTCTCCTCTTTCACCTTCCTCAAAGGCTCTTTAGTTCTTCTTCGCTTTCTGCCATAAGGGTGGTGTCATCTGCATATCTGAGATTATTGGTATTTCTCCCAGCAATCTTGATTCCAGCTTGTGCTTCATCCAGCCCTGCATTTCACATGATGTACTCTGCATATATGTTAAATAAGCAGGGTTCCCAATTCGGAACCAGTCTGTTTTTCCATGTCCAGTTCTAACTATTGCTTCTTGACCTGCATACAGGTTTCTCAGGAGACAGGTCAGGTGGTCTGGTATTCCCATCTCTTGAAGAATTTTCCACACATTATTGTGACCCACCCATCAAAGGCTTTAGCATGGTCAATGAAGCAGAGGTTGATGTTTTTCTGGAACTCTCTTGCTTTTTCGATGATCCTACAGATGTTGGCAATTTGATCTCTGGTTCCTCTGCCTTTTCTAAAACCAGCTTGAACATCTGGAAATTATTGGTTCATGTACTGTTGATGCCTGACTTGGAAAATGTTGAGTATTATTTTGCTAGCCTGTGAGATGAGTGCAATTGTGCGGTAGTTTGAATATTTTTTGGTGTTGCCTTTCTTTGGGATTGGGATGAAAATGGACCTTTTCCAGTCCTGTGGCCACTGCGGAGTTTTCCAAATTTGCTGGCATATTGAGTACAGCACTTTAACAGCATCATCTTTTAGGATGTGAAATAGCTCAGCTGGAATTCCATCACCTACACTAGTTTTGTTCATAGTGCTGCTTTCTAAGGCCCACTTAACTTGACACTCCAGGATGTCTGGCTCTAGGTGAGTGATCACACCATCACGGTTATCTGGGTCATTAAGATTTTTTTTTTTATAGTTCTTCTGTGTATTCTTGCCACCTCATAATATCTTCTGTTAGGTCCATATGGTTTCTGTCCTTTTTTTGTGACCATCTTTGCATGAAATATTCCTTCAGTATCTCTAATCTTATTGAATAGATCTCTAGTCTTTCCCATTCTATTGTATTCCTCTATTTCTTTGCACTGATCACTTAGGAAGACTTTCTTATTTCTCCTTGCTATTCTTTGGAACTCCATTCAGATGGATGTATCTTTCCTTGTCTCCTTTTCCTTCAGCTTCTCTTCTTTTCTCAGCTATTTGTAAGGCCTTCTCAGACAACCATTTTGCCTTTTTGCATTTCTTTTTCTTGGGGATAGTCTTGATCACTGCCTCCTGTACAGTGTCATGAACCTCCATCCATCATCCTTCAAGCATTTTGTCTATTAGATCTAATCCCTTGAATCTATTTGTCACTTCCACTGTGTAATTGTAAGTGATTTGATTTAGGTCATACCTGAATGGTTTTCCCTACTTTCTTCAATTTAAGTCTGAATTTGGCAATAAGGAGTTCATGATCTGAGCTACAGTCAGTTCCCAGTCTTGTTTTTGCTGACTGTATAGAGTTTCTCCATCTTCAGCTGCAAAGAATATAATCAATATGATTTTGGTATTTACCATCTGGTGATGTCCTTGTGTAGAGTTGTCTCGTGTTGTTGGAAAAGGGTGTTTGCTATAACCAGTGTGTTCTCTTGGCAAAACTCTGTTATCCTTTGCTCTGCTTCATTTTGGACTGCAAAGTCAAACTTGCCTGTTATTCCAGGTATCTCTTGACTAGCTACTTTTGCATTCCAGTCCCCCATGATGAAAAGGACATCTTTTTTTCAGTTCTAGAAGGTCTTTTACGTCTTCACAGAACCATTCAACTTCAGTTTCTTCAATATTAGTGGTTGGAGCATAGACCTGGATTGCTGTCATATTGAATGGTTTGTCTTGGAAACACACAAAGATCATTCTGTCATTTCTGAGATTGCACCCAAGTACCACATTTCAGACTGTTTTGTTGACTATGAGGGCTACTCCATTTCTTCTAAGGGATTCTTGCCCACAATAGATCCAATGGTCACCTGAATTAAATTCACCCATTCTAATCCATTTTAGTTCACTGATTCCTAAAATGTCAGTGTTTACTCTTGCCATCTCCTGTTTGAACTTATATGGTAAGTAACAAATAATTGCTTAAAATATTGTGATAATTAACAAGTGATTGCTTAAACCTAAATATTCCTATATATATCAATCCAGTCAAAGAGTTCATCAAAGGGAATTTTCTTTTTAAACACTGAAGTACCTTGACATTGCACTGAAATCTCTGCTTCTGGCAAGGCAGATACAGTACTTTCAGCAATGGGAGTCTTCTATTTTACACTCTCCAATACACACACTGGTTTGCACAATAAGAAATATGACAAATAACCTTGACCTACAGCTCAGAAGTTCAGGAAAAGCTAATGTATCATTTTTATTAATAACTGCCCCCCTGTGTTTGACACATTTTGCTCAATAGGGCCTCATGTGTATGATATCTTATAGTCGATAAAGCCCTGTATCAGATAGAAATTATGTTCAGCTGCTAGAAAGAGAGACAGTAATAGTTGTGACTTAAATACCACAAGGGGTTTTTCTCTCATATATGTAGAATGTCTGAAGTTTTACAGGTTTAGAGCTGGTAAGACGGGTCCATGGCCATTAGGGTCCCAAGTTCCTTCTGACATTTTGCTCTAGTATTAACAGGTAGCTTCCACTGTTATGATTGCCACAGGATTCCAGGTGGCCAGTGGTGCCTCAGTCATTACATCCTATGCTAAACAGGAAGAAGTTGGGCTGGAAAGAAAAAGGAAGGAGGCAATGAAGTTCTATAGGTAAAGCACATGGACACACCCAAAAATACCGAAGGCTCAAGTTACACACCAATAATTTTACTATATTGATACCCCTGGGCAGTGCATTAGGATTTATTCTCCTTAGTCACCCCTCAGGTTCTTCTTTGGTCCTCATGCTAGTTCAGTCTGTGGTACAAATAATGCACCAATGGAAGAGAAGTCTCTAGATATGATTGTTGTCAGGGAAATTCTCCATGAACCCTGAGGGCTGGGGGCCCATTTTAGTGAATGAAGTGCCATTAAAAAAACTACTGAATAGCTTCCTCCACTGAGGACTGAGTGCTGGCTTGGGTCAAGTTGATTCAGGCTCTAAGAGTAAGGGGACTTCACTGGTGGCTAAGGGTAAAGAATCTGCCTGAAATGCATGAGAATACCTGCAATGCAGGAGACTGCCTGTAGTGTAGAAGACTGGGGTTCAGTCCCTGGGTTGGGAAGATCTCCTGGAGAAGATCTTCTTCCAGTTTCAGAAATGGCAACCCATTCCAGCATTCTTGCCTGGAGAATCCCATGGGCAGAGGAGCCTTGTCGGCTACAATTCTTGAAGGTGCAAGAGTGGGACATGACTTAGTGACTAAATCACCACCACCACCTAAGAGTAAGAAACCACATATCAGTGTAACAGTAACTTACAGAGGAGCAGACCACAGAACTGCAAAGTGAAACCCAGATGGGGCTCTGCCAGGCTGATGCCAGCACATGCTGCCCCACCAAATGGCACATCAGGCAACTTTACTAACAAGGGCTACTTCCCCATTCGTCTGTTTGCTTTTATTCCTTCCTTTCCTATTTCTAGACAGCCTCAATGATCCATCCAGTTTCTTTCTTTATGTTACTTCTGCCACCTCTGGATAATTTCTCTCTGTAAGTATTTTCCCTTACTTACTAACACCAGAGCAGTGATTACACCAAGGAGCTTCTGAGGACTCTGGGAGCAGGGGGGTGCCATCCACTCCACCATGCTTTGAGATGGTCAGTTCAGTTCAATCGGTCATGTCCAGTTCTTTGTGACCCCATGAACCACAGCACACCAGGCCTTCCTGTCCATCACCAACTGCTGGAGTCCACCCAAACCCATGTCCATTTAGTCAGTGATGCCATCCAACCATCTCATCCTCTGTCGTCCCCTTCTCCTCCTGCCCTCAATCTTTCCCAGCATCAGGTTCTTTTCAAATGAGTCAGCTCTTCCCATCAGGTAGCCAAAGTATTGGAGTTTCAGCTTCAACACCAGTCCTTCCAATGAACACCCAGAACTGATCTCCTTTAGGATGGACAGGTTGGATCTCCTTGCTGTCCAACGGACTCTCAAGAGTCTTCTCCAACACCACAGTTCAAAAGCATCAATTCTTTGGAACTCAGCTTTCTTTATAGTCCAACTCTCACATCCATACATGACCACTGGAAAAACCATAACCTTGACTAGATGGACCTTTGTTGACAATGTCTCTGCTTTTTAATATGCTATCTAGGTTGGTCATAACTTCCCTTCTCAAGAGTAAGCGTTTTTAAATTTCATGGTTGCAATCACCATCTGCAGTGATTTTGGAGCCCCCAAAAATAAAGCCATCCACTGCACTATTTCCACTGTTTCCCCGTCTATTTTCCATGAAGTGATGGGACTGGATGCAATGATCTTAGTGTTCTGAATGTTGAGCTTTAAGCCAACTTCTTCACTCTCCTCTTTCACTTTCATCAAGGGGCTCTTTAGTTCTTCTTCACTTTCTGCCATAAAGGTGGTGTCATCTGCATATCTGAGGTTATTGATATTTCTCCTGGCAATCTTGATTCTAGCTTGTGCTTCCTCCAGCCCAGCGTTTCTCATGATGTACTCTGCATAGAAGTTAAATAAGCAGGGTGACAATATACAGCCTTGGCGTACTCCTTTTCCTATTTGGAACCAGCCTGGTATTCCCATCTCTTGAAGAATTTTCCAGTTTATTGTGATCCACACAGTCAAAGGCTTTGGCATAGTCAATAAAGCAGAAATAGATGTTTTTCTGGAACTCTGTTGTTTTTTTTTTTTTTTTTTTTTTTGATGATCCAGCAGATGTTGGCAATTTTATCTCTGGTTCCTCTGCCTTTGCTAAAACCACTTGAACATCTGGAAGTTCATGGTTCATGTATTGCTGAAGCCTGACTTGGAGAATTGTGAGCATTACTTTACTAGCGTGTGAGATGAGTGTAATTGTGTGGTAGTTTGAGCATTCTTTGGGATTGCCTTTCTTTGGGATTGGAATGAAAACTGACCTTTTCCAGTCCTGTGGCCACTGCTGAGTTTTCCAAATTTGCTAGCATGTTGAGTGCAGCACTTTCACAACATCATCTTTTAGGATTTGAAATAGCTCAACTGGAATTCCATCACCCCCACTAGCATTGTTTACAGTGATGCTTCCTAAGGCCCGCTTAACTTCACATTCCAGGATGTCTGGCTCTAGGTAAGTGTGAGTGATCGATCACATCATTGTGATTATTTGGGTTGTGAAGATCATTTTTCTACAGTTCTTCTGTGTGTTCTTGCCACCTCTTCTTAATATCTTCTTCTTCTGTCAGTGTTGTCTAAAATTTGTGTAAAATGACTTACAAATGTATAGGTACAAGCCCTTTTGCACTCCTAAATCATTCTGTCTATACAGATAGACTAGAAGCATGATTGACATTCAGTCGTATCTGATTCTTTGCGACCCCATGGACTATACAGTCCATGGAATTCTCCAGGCCAGAATACTGGAGTGGGTAGCCTTTCCCTTCTCCAGAGGATCTTCCCAACCCAGGTCTCCCACATGGCAGGTGGATTCTTTACCAGCTAAGCCACAAGAGAAGCCCAAGAATATTGGAGTGGGTAGCCTATCTCTTCTGCAGAGGATCTTCCTGACCCAGGAATCCAACCGAGGTCTCCTGCATCACAGGTGGATTCTTTAGCAACTGAGCTATCAGGGAAGCCCAAAGTAGGATACAGTCTTCCAGATTCTTTCCTTCCTGGATACCTCAAGAATGCTGAAACTGGATCTGTTTATTTAAAGATTTTATAGTTAACCAAAATAGAGAAATAAATAATAGTAACAAAAATAAGAAAGATGGATAGATTTAAAAATCTTGTTTTTTAATCTTTTTTCTTTTTTAAATATTACCAAACTACTGCATTCATGCCCATATTGGTCATGATTACATGTCAAGCTGTGTACTAAGACCCTGACACTCATGACAAGGCACAAAGTTTGCTGTTTCAGAGTGTAGACAGGATTAAGAGAATGTTCATCTCAACTCTGCCATGTTGGATCATCTTTCTGCTGGATCATTTCTGGATGCAGAAATAGTATCTACTTCATTGAGTTGTGGAAATCAGTGAGAAAAATGTGAAATTCCTGTCGTATAGTAAGGACTCAATTCTTATTGGGTGTTATTAATGCCCTCAGCAAGTTGTACAGTTGAAAGTAAATGTATTGATAACTAATTAAAAGCAACCCAGATGCCACAAGTGGCCTCATGGAAGACTGCTCAGGGATCAGTGGGGCAGAACAAAAAGGAAATGGCCAATTCTAGCAAAATTGTCCAGAAAGAGTTTTTAGAGGAAGCAATGACTGAGCTTCATTTTGAGAGTTGAGTAGGAGTTTCCCAGACAGGATGGGCAGGGTGTTTTCCAGGCAGAGAGAGCAGTTAAGCAAAGGCAGCAATGCATGAAAAAGCCTATGTTTAGGAGGAAAACCTCAAGTAGTTCAGTATGATTAGAACGTGGGCTGGGATGAGAGATGTGGCCCAAGGATGGAGATCAGGAAGGGCCAGTGCCTTTCCAGGAGATCAGTGCTAATTTAGAGAAAATAGGGATATCTGTAAAGGTCTTAAACAGGCAAGTAACTCATTAAGGTTTTTGTTATATCACTCTGGAAGCAGTGCAGTTATATTATAGGGAGACAAGACTGAAAATCCGTCAAACCAGTTAAGCCAGAAGGTAGTGGGAAACATCTTCAGAGTGCCTAAGGAAAGAATGCTCAACCAAGAATCCTATATTCTGCAAAGCTATCTTTCAAAGATGAAGGTAAAATGAAGACATTCCCAAATAAACAAAAACAGAGAATTTATCACTATCGTCTTCTTCTTCTTGTTAGAAGTACTAAAGAAAATTCTTCAAGCAGGTAAACCCAGGCAGTAATTTGAAAATTTGAATCCACAGTAAAAAAAAGAACACCAGTAAGTGCAATTATGAAATTATAAAAGATAGTATAAATCCTCTAATTGTTAAATTAGCTGTATAAAATCATATATATATATATAATATATATATATATAATTGTATTGTTGGGCCTATAGCATATAGAAAGATTTGTTTCTTTCTGAAGAAAGCAGAGTATGGTAAGTTAAAATATGTATATGGTATGTTCTGTAGCAACTACTAAGAAAATAACTCTATTAAGTGAAGTGAAAAAAGTCACAAAAGAATTTAAATGGTTCTTTGGAAATTTGTAACTAATGCAAAAGAAAGCATAAGGAGGGAAAAGGAACTAAAAAACATGTGGGATATGTAGAAAACAGAAGTGATATAAATCCCATTATATCAGTAATATTAAATGTGAATAGATTAAGCAATTTAATCAAATTACAAAGGCTGTCATACTGATTTAAAAAGCAAGATGCCACTGTGTACTCAAAGATACAAATAGACTGTAAGTTAAAAGGATGGGGAAAAAAAAATGTATATATATATCTCATGGAAACCATGGCCCTAAGAAAGCCAGGGTAGCTATGATATCAGGCAACAAGAAGTATTAAAACAATACTTCTAAGATAAAAGTATTACTAGAAATAGACTGGGACAATTTATAGTGAAAGACAGATTATTCTACCAAAAATATAAGACAACCTAACAGTAAGGTCCCAAAATGCATGAAGCAAAGAAACTGACAAAAATGAAGAGAGAAAACAACCTGTGAAATAATCATATTTGGATACCTCAGTTCTTCACATTCAATAATGGACAGAACAACTGGAAAACAAGATCAATTAGGAAAGGAAGATTTGAACAGCACTATAAGCCACCTAGACCTAATAGATATCTATGGAACACTTCATTCAGTAAAAGAAGACTACAGATTCTACTTAAGTGTATGTGGAGTATTGTCCAGGATAGATAAGAAGTTAGGCCAAAAGAGAAGCCTCAATACATTTAAAATCATTGAAATCATACAAAATATCTCTTCTGATTAGAATGGAATTAAGCTAGAAACAAATACCTGAAAGAAAACTGGAAAATTTACAAATAAATGGAAATTATATATCACACTCTTCAACAACCAATGGGATGAAGAAGAAATCACAAGAGAAATTAGAAAATACTTTAAGATGAATGAAAATTAAAGCACAACCTGTGTTGATGCAGTTAAAGCAGTGCTCAAAGAGAAACTTCTAGCTGTAAATATTCATATTAAAGAAAAAGAAAGAATTCAAATCAATAACTTAACTTTCCACTTAAGACACTGAAAAAAAGAGCAAATTAATTCTAACAAGCAAGAAGAAGGAAATAATAAAGATAGCAGTGAAAATGAAGGAGAGAATTAACAATTTGAGAAAATCAGCAAAGCTAAATATGTTTCTTTGAAAAGGTCAAAAAAATTTATAAACTTCTCACTAAATTGACCTAGTACAAAAGAGAAAACCAAAATTACTAAAATCAGAAATGAAAGAATGAACACAACCTTACAGAAATAAAATGGACTATAAAAGAATGAACAATTGTGTCAATAAATTAGAAAGTTTAGATGAAATAGACAAATTCCTAGAAAAATACAAAGTGATAAAAAAGTGAGTCATGAAGAAATAGACATTCTGAATAGACCTATAACAAATGAAGAGGTTCAATTCATAGTATAAAAATTATCCACAAAGAAAAACCCACACCTACATGTTTCCTGGTGAATTCTATCAAAACATTTAAAGAAGAATTATTGCCAATTTTTAACAAACTCCTCCAGAAAGTAAATGAGAAAGGAATACTTCCCAACTTATTGTATGAGGCCAGCATTGCCCTTACATGAAAACCAAATGAAGGCATCATAAGAGAATAAAACTTCAGATCAATATCTCTTATGAATATGGATACAAAAATCCTCCAAAAATACTACCAAACCAAATCCAGAAACATATAAAAAAGAATTACACACCACGACCAGCTGGGAATTTTTCCCCAAGAAGGCAAGGTTGGTTTAACATCTGTTCATCTTATAATAACATCTATATTGATTAATTATATCAATTAATATAATACACTATATCAATAGATTTAAAAATTAAAAACATAAAATCACCTCAATAGATGTAGAAAAAGCATTTGACAAAATCAAACACTGTTGCATGATAAAAGAAAATTCACCAAACAAGGAATAGAGGGAAACTTTTTCACTCAGATAGAAAGCATCTATGAATACCCACAGCTGATATCCTCAGTGGTGAAAGATTGGATGCTTTCCCTGTAAAATGAGGAACAAGACAAAAATTTTCATTCTCACCACTTCTATTCACCATTTTACTGGAGGCTTTAGTCAGGGCAATTAAGGAAGAATGAATGATATTAAAAAATGAATGATACAGAAGATGGGAAAGAAAGTAAAACTATCTGTATTTGTATGTCATATAATCTTTTACATATAAAAACCTAAGGAACCTCAAATGAAAAAAAAAGCTGTTAGAACTAAATGAATGAGTCCACAAATTTGTAGAGTATGTATTCAATATTAAAAAAATCTAATGTATTTCTATATACTTCAATGAACAATGCAAAAATGAAATTAAGAAAGCAATTCCATAGCATCAAGAAGAAAAATATACTTAGAAATAAATTTTAACAGAAGAAATGGGAAACTTGTAATCTGAAAATATAAAATACTGTTGGAAGAAATTAAACAAGATCTAAACGGAAAGATATCTTATGTTCACGGCTCAGAGCCCTAATGTCAGTGTTCCCCAAATAGATCTATAGACTCAACACAGTCCCTACCAGGATACCACTGGTTTCTCCTTGGAAACTGAGAAGCTGATCTTAAAATCTATTTGGAAAATCAAAAAGCCCAGAATAGCCAAAGTATTTTGAAAAAGAGGGACAAAGCTGGATAATTCAGACTTCCTAATCTCAAAACTTACTAGAAAGCAACAGTAATCAAGACAATGTGATACTAATAATGAAAATAAACATATAGATAAATGGAATAAAGTTGACAGTCCATATATCTATGATCAGTCGCTTTTTGACAAGGATGCTAAGGCCTTTCAATAGGGAAAGGATAAAATTAAGAAGTAAGGAAAAATTAAAAGAATAAACAGAAATTCCAGTTTGTGTTTATGTAGTTTGGCATGCTGGTAAGATCAAAGAATGGAAATGTCTGGAAGGGAGTTGGACATACAGGTCTTGAATTTAGAGAATTCAGGCTGGATATAAATTTGCATTTCATCATACAATCAGGCAGTAATTGAGACCATCAGTACTTTTCAACATTATTACTAATTCTTTGTTCCAGAATTTTCTCATAGCCACTTTCCTCATGGGGATGCACCTCATCTAGGATGGTGCATAGCAAGTTGATACTCTTCTCCCTTCTCTTCATTCCTGACTGTTCTCCCCGCTACCCTCTCTAGTTTAGATCACAAAGATCCCTTCCTCCACGAGAACCATGTGATTCCTGGCTAGAAGTGTATTATTAACTTCAAAGGGGATTCCACTAGAAATTCCACTAGATTTCACTAGAAAGGTCTCCTTGAAGAAACTTCCTGAAACATGTACCATAAATACAAGTGTGCATGCTAAGTTGCTTCAGTTGTGTCCAACTCTTTGCAACCCTATGGACTGTAGCCCACCAGGTTCCTCTGTGAAATTCTCCGGGTGAGAATACTGGAGTGGGTTGCCATACCCTCCTCCAGGGGATCTTCCCGACCCAGGGATGGAGCCCAAGTCTCCTCTGTCTCCTGCATTGCTAGGTGGATTCTTTACCACTAGCACCCCCTGAGAAGACAGTATCTTACATACTTAACAGTAAATTCCTCTCTCTGCCATCCTTTCTCACATTTTCTTTAAGCATTGTTTAGCAGGCTGAACTCTCGATTCAGCAGTTCAAAAAAGACAGAATGCTGTTAAATTTTGCCATTCACACAAGTTAGAAATCATCACAATGAAAACACTAGAAATTTCTAACAAATCTAAGTTCTCAGCAAAAAATTAAACAATTCACAGGTACTTTACCAAAATACTCCCTAAATCCTTAGATTTCAAATGTGCAGAATAAGGTAATATATATGAGAAAGCATATCAGATATCTACAGCCCTACAATATTTCAGTTACACAGTATTGCTAGTAAAGCTTAACTGTCAGTAATGATTTGTTTTATTTCTATACCCATTGATCGATGTTAAATGATAAAACAAATACCCTCAAAGGAAATAAAGATAGTTACTGGTCAATCATTTTTAGTTGGTATTTGGGTTTCACAAACAAGACCTTAGTGGTGACAAAATGTGTGCAATGCTTTTACCGGGTATCTAGTATACAGGTGGCACTGGTGGTAAAGAATCCTCCTGCCAAAGCAGGTAGACGTAAAAGACGTGGAATCAATCCCTGGATTGGGAAGATTCCCTGGAGGAGGAAGTGGCAACCCACTCCAGTATTCTTGCCTGGAGAATCCCATGGACAGAAGAGGCTTGCAGGCTACAATCTATAGGGTCGCACAGAGTTGGACACAACTGAAGTGACTTAGCACACACACAGTATATAGTATATTTACTATAAATACTTTCTTAGCATTCAAATATTGATGGTTTATTATGTGTTAGAAATCAAGCTATTTTCTTTTTTTCCTCTCATTTCCCATCTGTCTCCTCAACCATCTTGAGAAGTAGGTATTGTTATCTTCATTTCACAGTTAAAAACATTGCATCTAAGAGATCAAGTGATTAAGTCAAGGCCACACAGTTAAAAGTAGTCCATCCAAGGCTATATTTTATGCCCTCTGAGTTCAGATCCAGAAGTCCTTTCCATATACCATGTGTAGTCACTTTTCATTCTCTTCACCATCTATTTATTTACTGTCAATTAAAATAACCATGCCCATAATTCTCATCCTGTCATATAATTTTATTTTCTTTAACTCTCAGCAAAATCCTCAGTATATTATTAGCAGTAGACCTTCTAACCTCATTTTTGTTGAGGTCTCTGGACTACCTCCAACATTTTCTAGTCCTCCTTTCTTTTTTTCTCAACTTTGCCTACTACTGCAAAATGTTATCCCAATGAAGTGTGTTTAAAAAATTAGGTAAACATTAAACTCTTTGATGATTCAGGATCCCAGACAAAATCACACATTCACTCAACTTTATATTAGCCAGCCAGTTAATGGCTCTTGGGACCAAGTGAAGTGAAAATCGCTCAGTCGTGTCCAACTCTTTGTGACTCCATGGATTATACAGCCCATGGAATTCTCCAGGCCAGACTACTGGAGTGGGTAGCCGTTCCCTCCTCCAGGGGATCTTCCCAACCCAGGGATCGAACCTAGGTCTCCTACATTGCAGGCAGATTCTTTACTGTCTGAGCCACAAGGGAAGCCCTCTTGGGGCCAAAATAAACAGCAAATAGCTTGGGCCAGCCCTTGATTTCTACATGTGCCAGGCACGTGTCTGTGTGCATGTGTGCCTCTGTGTGTGAGTGTATATGTGTTATTTCTCTCATCCTCATGACCACTGTATTCCAGATAAAGAAACCAGGGCTCAGAACACTTTCCCCTGATCACAGAGCCAGCACATAATGGAGTCTGAACTCAAACCCTGACTGTGCCATTTGACTGTGCTTTCTGCTGTATAACAGAAACCCTCAAAGCGAAAGTGAAAGTCACTCAGTCGTGTCCGACTCTTTGCAACCCCACAGACTATACAGTGCATGCAATTCTCTAGGCCAGAATACTGGAGTGGGTAGCCTTTCCCTTCTCCAAGGGATCTTCTCAACCCAGGGACCAGACCCAGGTCTCCTGCATTGCAGGCAGATTCTTTACCAGCTGAGCCACAAGGGAAGCCCAAGAATACTGGAGTGGGTAGCCTGTCCCTTCTCCAGGGAATCTTCCCAACCCAGGAATCCAACTGGGGTCTCCTGCATTGCAGATGGATTCCTTACCAACTGAGCTACCAGGGAAGTGAAATCCTCAAATACCTGTCCAAAAACCAAGTGATAGATCATCACAAAGTTTTCATTAGTCCACAGAAAAATAAAAATAGCACAATAAAGACGTAGGAGGCTGTGATCTGGGTCAGTATTATTGGCAAGAAACATCTTTTCTTCTGAGGTTATGTTCTTTCTGCCTTTTTTAGTATTAAAGTTTCTTTTTTTAATGAAATGATGATGAAAATAGGTGATAATTATTATTTTGATGGTTAATGGTAATGTTTTTATTTGGTAAAATGAGAAGTAAGTTAACCCTATGTTAACTGCATAAGGCCATCTACACAGTGTCTATGTAAGAGGTCCAAAGGAAATATATATATTATCAGCTAATCTTAAAATGCAGGCTTCCTTAGTGGTGCTGGCCCTGGATGGTAAAGAATCAACCTGCATTTCAGGGTTTGATCCTTGAGTCAGGAAGATCCCCTGGCGAAGGAAATGGTTACCCACTCCAACATCCCAGGACCACATGATTTATGTGTCAGAGTGACACTTTGGCATAGATTTTACTGATACTCTTTAAAAAGATACTCTTTGAAAAGCAGTTATAGGGTAAGAGACAAGAGGGCAGAGACGCAGGTTTCAGAAAGGGGGAGGAACTATTAAACACCTAAGTGGTAGAAGGGGTGAAGAAAGAAAAATGATTTCACAGGTTTGCCAGAATTTTTGCCTATGTTTTTATAAATGTAATTGAAAATCAAAATTCTCAGCTGGATATTGCTTGTCCAAAATTTCTGCTGAAATTGTATTTACATATAATATTATTAGCTCCATTATCCTCTGAACAGATAGATATATAAGATTTTAGATGTCACCACTGCCCTTAGCAAACTAAGCCCACACATTAAAAAAAAAAAATAAAGAAAGATCACTTTTTCAAATCTATTGGATTTTTCTTTCTGTTGGATTCATAGTCATCATTTTATTGAAAACTTATTCCATATTATTTAAATGGTTTTTCTATTGTCAAGAAAAGATCTTCACTTTCTCTTTTCATACTTTCCAGATTTCTCAGTATGAGCAGATCCCAATTTGTAATAGGTTTCCCTACAGATATTCTTTGGCCAGTCACTTGTTTGGAACTGAGAACACATTTTGCTGTAAAATGATGTAAATGGTGATGAAGTTCTTAAAATCACTCATAAATGTTTAATGAACACAAGGGTAAGGCATAGCTCTAATTATAATAGCTCAACCCCTAATCCTTTATTTGAGGCAGACAGAAGAGGAAGAGGATATGAAATGCATTTTGCTATTTTTCCCTGAGCTTAGGGATCAACCTTAATCAAAGAATTCAAAATGTCACGTTCCCTGGTATCCCCCACCACATCTCTCTGTATGTCTACAGACATGCCAAACCCCTTTCGGTCACTTGGTTCTTCCCGTTTCATCCCTCGCCCCAAATATTTTAAGCATTAGAATTACCCTCCTCATTCCCTCCAGTCATAGCACCCATTTCCTCAATACAACTGTTTCAGGGAAGTGAGAGAAGAGAACCTAGTAAGCAGTGGTTAATATGTACACGATCGTACTTCCACTTTGAACAAGGGACTCTAGATTTCACACACTGGAACAGAGTGAACAGGAGAAATCCAAGCCGTGGGAGAGGCAATATGCCCAGCTGTCCTTCCCTCCTCTCCTTCCCTCACCACAGTCCTGACACCTTGCAACCCTCCTCCCGATAGCATAGACGTGCCCTGTCCCCACTCCTTACTGGCACTTCTGATGACAAACCACGGCAATGGTTTCCATTTTCATTTGTGTAACTCACATAGCTTGGGTTTCCCCTCGGCCTGCTGGAAGGTTCTAAGGACTCTCCTGGAAAGGGAGTTTGGACTTCTAGGAGTTAACTTCCACTTCTGTCCTCAACACCCAGCGAAGCATCTCAACCACAAGTCAGTTTCAACCTGAATACTTCCTTCCCGGGGTTTGACCCACTCAGGATCATGAGAGCTCTGTCCCCTGCCTGTGTAGTCATAGCAATATGAGAGGCACATTTCAGGAGAAGGCGGTTGTGGTCTGCTGCCGCAGGAAACTCCCAGTGGCCCGGGCACCCGGAGAAACTGTTTGACCTTCTGGTGGGAAATGAGTAGGGCGTCCACCTAGAGAATGTCCCCACTGGGAGCTCCATGCTGATGAAGAAGGGACTTTCTCACACTTGAAATGAAGTCTTCTTGAAGGAAAGAGAGCCTGCTCTGCCTACATGCTGAGCTCATCCAAGTCATACTGGCTCATATGAGTCACCGTCTCTTCATAAGGGATAATTTAGAGAGATACTAAAGAGATGTATTAACCAATCTTTAGAGTTATCATTGCATGGTAGTTGTGAATTCAGAAAAAGAAACCTAATCTACTTTTTGATTAGTTGTGTAATCTTTCTAGGAAACAACTAGAATGTTTTAAAAGCAGAATATCTGTTATTCCAGACTTTCTCACTTCTTGTCTTTAGCTATTGATCATTCACACATTTGTTTCTTCATTCATTCATTCATCATGCATCATTTGTTCAATCCCTTCTCTACAGAGCACAGAGCTCATTAATGAAAGCCTCCATGAAGGGCTTTCAACTATTTGGTGAGCCAGGAAATTCATACATGGAGAGTAAGAGAGAAAGAAATTACAATGGTAAAAAAAAAAAGCACTAAAAATAAGTGTAGATTTTCCATTGAAAAGCAGTAATTTTTAATTATAGAAATATCATCTTATAATTCTAAACAATGTAACTAAGTCTAAACAATATATCTGGCAATTTGCTAAAGAAAATGTTTAGAGAAAATGACTCCCAAACTAGTGGCCACAGAATCTCTGCAAAATGGGAAAGTAATGGCAGAATGTGTGTGTGTGAGAGAGAGAAAAAGAAACAGAGAGACAGGGAAACAGAGATAGACACAGAAAAACAGAGAAACAGAGAGAGCAAGATCTAAAGTAAATCATAAATCAGCCCTGGCTAAATACACCTGACTAGCGTGGTGCCCTCTACAATCAATGAATACCTCATGTTTACATTTTTTATGAAATAATATTTCTTACAGTTATGATGAGCGAAAAAGGAAAATGGAAAAAGACTATCCGAAGAGTACTGAAGAAGAATTTTCAGGAGTCAATGGCCAAATAGATGCGGCTGTAGAATTAAATGGTGAGTGTTTCCATAGAACACTTTCTTTGTAGAAATTGTTAACAATTTCTGGGCTTTGCTTTAACATAACTGAAAGTGGATTTCAGAATGGGAGTCCTTGGTTCTTATTTTTTGGGGCCCTGAGTCCCTTATAAATTTAGTTAACCAGATTAACCATCAGAAAGAGTATAAAAAGTCTGCCATTATGGGTCTCTCTTTACGAATGCGAAGTTTTAAAAGTATAGCTTCAGTCCATTAGCCAGTTACATCATAAAGGCCATCCAGTCAAAATTACCTTTTTCATCTTTAAAATGTACATATTCTCAACCTTCCCACTGAGAATAAATGCCTTTCCCCATTCTATCACCCAACTTCTGAAATTTGACACATAGCTGTGAAAGTTGAATTGAACTGGGTTGAATAAGTTTAATTGAATCTTTGAATCAGTCAGTCAACACATTCGTCTTGAGTGTTTAGCACAGAGCTGGACACTGTCGAGAAATGCAAAGGCAACTTTGGAATGGTTACTCTCTTTGGGAAATGCCCCTCCATCCAACGCAGGTGAAATTACTAGAAATCAAGACAATCTATAATTTAGTACTGAATTGGGTGGTAGTCTTCCCAGTAATTGCAAGAGGTGATCTGAGAAAGAAAAGATCAAAACAAACATCAGTTGGTATAGATTTCGTGGTGGGACTTCTGCTGGATTTTAAAGAATGGCTAGTTTTTTGACTTGGGAAAGCAAAAGTGGGGGATGGATTTCCCTGATGGGAGCAGCCTGAGGAGAGGCACAAGGCGCCCCTGCATGGCAGAGAGAATGATGAGAGATGACTGGCAAGCTAGGGGTGTCAGATTCCAGGGCTCAGAGATAGCTGGGCTGAGGGTTAGCCAGCTGCCCTCTGGCACATTCCCTGTTTCTCTTTGGTGCCCCCTCGAGAAAGTTAAAACTGCAAGGCCATCCCATTTATAAATTTTCAAGTCATTTTCAGTAACCATAATTTCAACTTTGTCTCTTTTAGGCTACATTTACTTCTTTTCAGGACCCAAAGCATACAAATATGATACAGAGAAGGAAGATGTGGTTAGTGTGCTGAAATCTAGTTCCTGGATTGGTTGTTAAATAGCAAAGTCTAGTCTTTCCTAAAGAATGAAGATGACTGAGAGCTGGATCTGAGGACTGGATCTTAAGGACTAAATCAGAACTCAGGTTACATATTCTTCCCGTGGCCTTCAATTCTAAGGGTAATCTCGAATTCATTGAAAATAATTATGCTTCTAAACAGTTTCTCAGTTTTGGATTCAGAACTTTAAACCAAATGGGAAATTATTATATGATCAGCTTCACGCAAAATCAGAATCAACATGGTGCAACTCTTCAGCTAGATATGCATCATTTTTTTCCTCACTAATACACTGAGGCAAATTGATCAATTTGATTTTTATTTCCAGGAAGAAGTCTATTTGTGGATTTTCTAACATGTATTATAATTCTTTTAGTAGGAAATAGCGTTACCACACAAATTATATTAATTCTAAACAAGCCTTTTTGGTCTTAACATTTGTTATGATAAATATAAATGTATCCGTCATTAACCATATCACAGATTACATACTGTATAAGTTTTGTTTCTCATTGTTTGTGTGTGTGTTTGTTTGTTTGTTTGACTCTATGTGTGCTCACTGGTCTTTGAAGTAGGTTATAATGCGCAAATCTACTCAAATGGATTCTTATACTAGGTAAGAGATGGGCATTTTGCAACAAGAAAATTTTTAACAGAAGCCAATAAAAATGTTGTATAAGATCAATCCAGTATTTCTCTTTAGTTAATGGTTACTAGCTTCTATCACACTTTGATAACAAGTTCTGTGTACTTTATAGAAAACTTAAACCTTGAGATAGTATCATGAATACTCAGACTTAAATAATAGTAGTTCACTGTTTTTCCTCCTTCCTGAAAATAAAATGCCATCAGTGAAACTGTCTTTAACCCTTCTAAAAGGGCCTCTTTTGACTAGCTTTTCATTTGGGGAAGTTTGTCTTTTGCTTTAGTTTTTCTTATTTCAAGCTAAATTTTTTTTTTCTACCTAGTCATTAGTATAGATAAAATATAGCTGTCATTCTTATTTTTTTGTCTTATATTTTAGTAGTTCTACTTTAAAATATTGATAAATTAAATTGAAGATGATTCAAGTTGATTCAAAGAAATGGAAAAATATCCCATATTCTTAGATTGGAAGGATTATTATTAATATTATTAAATATATTAAAATTAATATAATTAAAATGTGTTGGGCCCTACCCAACACAAACTATAGATTTAATGCAATCCCTATCAAATTACCCATGACATTTTTCACAAAACTAGAACAAATAATCTTAAAATTTATATAGAACCACGGAAGACTCAGAATTGCCAAAGCATTCCTGAGGAAAAAAAATAAAGCTAGAGGCATAACCCTCCCAGACTTCAGAAAATACTCCAAAGCCACAGGAATCAAGACAGCAGGGTACTGGCACAAAGACAGAGGTATGGATCAATGGAACAGAATAGAAAATCTAGAAATAAACCCACACACCTACAGTCAATTAATCTTTGTCAAGATAAGAATATACAATGGAGTAAAGAAAGTCTCTTCAGCAAGTAGTGTTGGGAAAGCTAGACAACCACATATAAATCAATGATGTTAGAATACTTCCTCACACCCTACGGGATTGCCTAATAGCTCAGTTGGTAAAGAATCTGCCTGCAATGTGGGAGACCCCAGTTGGATTGCTGGGTTGGGAAGATCCCCTGGAGAAGGGATAGGCTACCTATTCCAGTATTCTTGGGCTTCCCTTGTGGCTCAGCTGGTAAAGAATCTACCTGCAATATGGGAGACCTGGGTTCAATCCCTGGGTTGGGAAGATCCCTTGGAGAAGGGAAAGGCTACCCACTCCAGTATTCTGGCCTGGAGGATTCCATGGACCTTATAGTCCATGGGGTCGCAGAGTCGGACATGACTGAGCAACTTTCACTTTCACACCCTACACAAAAGTAAACTCAAAATGGCTTAAAGACTTAATTAAATATAAGATATGACACTATAAAACTTCTAGAAGAGAAAACATAGGCAAAATATTCTCTTACATAAATCATAGCAACATTTTCTTAGTTCAGTCTCTCAAAGAAATAGAAATAAAAGCAAGAATAATCAAATGGGACCTAATCAAACTTGTAAGTTTTTGCACAGCAAAGGAAGCCATAACAAACAAAAGGACAACTAGCAGACTGGGAGAAAATACACAAACAATGAGACCTGACAAGGGCTTAATTTGCAAAATATACAAACCGCTCATATGACTCAATAACAAAGAAACAGAACCAAATCAAAAAAATGAACAGGAGGCTTAAATAGACATGTCTCCAAAGAAGACATACAGATTGCCAATAAAACTGCTCAACTTCGCTGATTAATAGAGAAATGCAAATCAAAGCTACAATAAGCTATCACTTCACACAGGTCAGAATGACCATCATTAAAAGTCTATAAACAATAAATGCTGAAGAAAGTGTGGAGACAAGAGAACATTCCTACATTGTTGGTGGGAATGTAAATTGGTGCAGCCACTAGGAAAAACAACATAGAGGTTCCTCAAAAAACTAAAAATAGAGTTGCCATATGATCCAGCAATCCCACTCTTGGGCATATATCTGGAGAAAACTCTAATTTAAAAAGACTTATGCAATCCACTGTTTATAGTAGCAATATTCACAGTAGCCAACACATGGAAGCAGCCTAAATGTCCACCAACAGATGAATGGATAAAGAAGATATAAACATACAATGGAATACCACTAGGCTATAAAAGAATGAAGTAATGCCATTTGCAGCAATGTGGATGGACCTAGAGATTATCACACTAAGTGAAATAAGTCAGAAGGAGAAAGACAAATATCTCACGATATCACTTATATGTGGAATCTAAAATATGATACAAATGAATTTATTTACAAAACAGGGACAGACTCACAGACATAGAAAACAAGCTTATGGTTAAAAGGCAGGGGAAGGATAAATTAGGCGTTTGGGATTAGCAGCTATGAACAAATATTTATAAAATAGATAAACAGCAAGGCCCTGCTATATAGTATAGGGAATTATATTCGATATCCTGTAATAAACCATAATGAAACCATAATAAACCATAATGAAAACAGATATGAAAAATAATAGGTAATACTTATATGTATAAAACTGAACCACTTTGCTGTACATCAGAATTTAATACAACATTGTAAATCAACTATACTTCAGATTTTTTAAAAATGTGACTCAGGGAACTCAAACAGGGGCTCTGAGACAGGCTGAAGGGTGGGATGAAGAGGGAGGTGGGAGGAGGTTCAGGAGGAAGGGGACGTGGGTGTACCTATGCTGATTCTTGTTGATATATGACAGAAAACCACAAAATTCTGTAAAGCAATTATCCTTCAATTAAAAAAATGTTTGTAAAAAGTAGCTCTAAAATTAGATGATAAAATATAGTTAGCATATTTCATAGACTGCCAGGAACAGCTACAGTATTCAGTAGATACTAGTTATAATTTTACTATTTATTAAATTTGTTTCATATGCTCACTAAAAAGACTTAATAGTAAGAAGAGATGGGACAATTACTCAAGGGTACTCTAAACTTTCCATTTGGTTTCCACTACTGAAAGTGGCTATTTACAGCCAACCAGATGTTAAATATTTGCCTGTTGATGACAAAATCTGGTATCCCTGATTTCCAATGCCAACTGACTCTACAGAGTAAAAAAAGTCACTTTTGCAAAAATGGTCAGCTGAGGAAAACTTAATATCAATACGCAAGAAGGGAAAACAGTCTGGCATCTCCTCAAAACACAGAACATAGAGATACTATATAACCCAGCAATTGCACTCCTAGGTGGCAGTGGTGGTGTTTGGCTGCTAAGTTGTGTGTGACTCTTTTGCAACCGCATGGACTGAAAACCGCCAGGCTCCAAATAGGTATATACCTATGAGAATTGGAAATATATGTCCACACAAAAATGTGCACATAAAGATTCACAGCAGCATTATTCATAATAGCCAAAAAGTGGAAACGCAGGCATCAAATGATGAATGGACCTTTTAAACCTGGAAAATTCACATATTGGAGTATTATTTGACAATTAAAAAAATACTGATACATATTACAATATGAATTAAATTTGAAAACATTACGCTAAGTGAAAAAAGTCACACACATAAGGCATTGATATGCACAGAAGGCAGAGAATATTGCATGATTCCATATGTATGAGATGTTCAGAGATGCAGGAAACTAATCTCTGCTTGTCAGGAGCTGGAGAGAGGCGGCGTGGATGTGACTGCTAACATGTATGACCTGCAAAGGTGATGGTTGCACAAATCTGTGAATATACTGAAAGCCATTAAATTGTACACCATAAGTGAATGGATTGTATGGTATGTGAATTATATCTCAATAAACCTGTTATATTTTTTGAAATAATTAAGCTAGGAGATGAAGGTAGTGTGATGATGTGTGCAGGCCGTGCCGGCTGACCAGCTGTGGCCGGGAACCCACAGCAGTGAAGCTTTGGCCTAAAGGCATGTACTGCTGAGCACAACCCCCATGGTGTCCGCCTCGTGGCCAATGCTAGCCCTGCGCGTGTCCGATGTAGACTCTTCACCAAATAAATGAATGTTACTCGGTGCAAAATGCATGTGCTCTGAGGCCTGCCTGACTGAATTCAAACCCCAGATCTAAAAAAAAAAAAAAGAAAAAAAGAAACCCATATCTGTCATCTTTTTTGTGATATTGGTCAAGATCCCTAATTTCTGTCTTAGTTTCCTCCTTTGTAAAATTACAGTAAGAATAATTCTTACCTCTTTGGGATATTTAGAGGCTTAAATATCTGAATCAAAATATGTGGTCTAGGTAGCCCATATAAGGGCTCTAAAACCATTGCTTTTGAAGCAATTAGAATTAATTTTGTTTTGAGATATTTTAGAGAATTTGTAATTATTCCTTGAGATAGCTGAGCAATAGTACCACAAAGATTGATAACCAGTGACCTGAAATTTTTCTTTCCCAAATTCAAAATTGAATTAATAAATCAAATGATATACTGACTGTGGTTTAACCCCTATCTACCAAAAGGAATTCTTACAAATCCTTATCCCTTTTTGAATAAGAGAAATAGTTGTATGTATTTTGTAAATATACAGCCTCTCTAAAGCACAGGAAAAAGTGATTTTGTTTGTGTCAGAACTCAATCAGTATATTTACATACTCATCTGAAAGAGGAATTTTGTGTAGAAGTAATTTATAACATATACTGCTCACTTGTTCTCAGGATCATTCAGTTCAGTAGCTCAGTTGTGTCCAACCTCTTTGCGACCCCATGGACTGCAGCACTCCAGGCCTCCCTGTCCATCACCAACTCCCAGAGCTTGTTCAAACTCATGTCCATTGAGTCAGTGATGCCATCCAACCATCTCATCCTCTGTCATCCCCTTCTCCTCCCACCTTCAATCTTTCCAAGCATCAGGGTCTTTTCAAATGAGTCAGCTCTTCCCATCAGGTGGCCAGAGTATTGGAGTTTCAGTTTTAGCATCAGCCCTTCTAATGAATATTCTGGACTGATTTCCTTTAGGATGGACTGGTTGGATCTCTTTGAAGTCCAAGGTACTCTCAAGAGTCTTCTCCAACACCACAGTTCAAAAGCATCAATTCATCGGTGCTCACTTTTCTTTATAGTCCAAATTTCACATCCATACATGACTAGTAGAAAAACCACAGCTTAGACTAGATGATCCTTTATTGGCAAAGTAATGTCTCTGCTTTTTAATATGCTGTCTAAATTTGTCATAGCTTTTCTTCCAAGAAGCAAGTGTCTTTTAATTTCATGGCTGCACTCACCATCTGCAGTGATTTTGGAGCCCAGAAAAATAAAGTCTGTCACCGTTTCCATTGCTTCCCTGTCTATTTGCCATTAAGTGATGGGACCAGATGTCATGATCTTGGTATTTTAAATGTTGAGTTTTAAGCCAACTTTTTCACTCTCTTCTTTCACTTTCATCAAGAGGTTCTTTAGTTCCTCTTCACTTTCTGCCATAAGGGTGATGGCCATGGGCATACCTGAGGTTATTGATATTTCTTCCAGCAATCTTGATTCCAGCTTGTGCTTCATCCAGCCCAGCGTTTCTCATGATGTACTCTGCATATACGTTAAATAAGCAGGGTAACAATACACAGCCTTGATGTACTCCTTTTCCTATTTGGAACCAGTCTGTTGTTCCATGTCTGGTTCTAACTGTTGTTTCTTGACCTGTATCAGATTTCTCAGGAAGCAGGTAAGAGGGTCTGGTATCTCCATCTCTTTCAGAATTTTTCACAGTTTGTTGTGATCCTTGCAGTCAAAGTCTTTAGTCAATGAAGTAGAAGTAGATGTTTTTCTGGAGTACAGTGTTTTCAGGATAACAGTGCAAAAATATTTGGTTAAATAACAGTTTTGACCAAAGTGTGAATCAACTGCTTCTTTTGAAATCAAGAAGAAGCAGAACAGAGTTCGATTTCTGATGACCTCTGTGTATGTCTTATTAACCTCTCTATAATGATTTGCAGGTGGCCTTGGAAAGCACCAGAAAGGCTGCTAAAGGACAAGTGGATCACCTGGGTGGGGAGCTTCCCTAACAGATCAGCATTAAATTTTCTATGGCTGGAACCAAGCTCTCTTCCTGTTAGCCTGGTGTGCGATGGTGGACTCAACTTTGTTAGGTCCTCTGTTCTTTTTCAAGTGTTTATTCAGAAACATCTTGGACTTCTATTTCACGTGATAGACAACAAATGAACTACAATTTTTAATCATTGTGTGTGATATGTTTAAAATGTGTCACAGGGTCTTTAAGAGCTTTCATTTAAATGTCATCTGCATTTCCTCTTCATTCCTGCTTTTAGTCATTCCTTCTATTGAAAGTTTTATGTGAATATTTGTAGCTCAAATTTCCCAGTGAGTGGAAATGTCTAATGCTTGTCAACGGGTTGGAGTTTTAGATTCTTATTATAGTCAAAGCTATGGTATCTTCAGGAGTCATGTGTGGATCTGAGAGTTGGACCATAAAGAAAGTTGAGCACCAAAGAACTGATGCTTTTGAATTGTGGTGCTGGAGAAGACTCTTGAGAGTCCCTTGGACTGCAGGGAGATCAAACCACTCAATCCTAAAAGAAATCAACCCAGAATATTCATTGGAAGGACTGATACTGAAATGGAAGCCCCAATACTTTGGCCACCTGATGTGAAGAGCTGACTCATTGGAAAAGACTCTGATGCTGGGAAATATTGAGGGCATAAGGAGAAGGAGGTGGCAGAGGATGAGGTTGGTTAGATAGCATCACCAACTCAATGGATGTGAATTTGAGCTAGCTCCGGGAGATGATGGACAGAGGAGCCTGACATGCTGCCGTCCATGGGGTCACAGAGTCAGACACAAGTCAGCAACTGGATAACAACAACAAAATGGATCATAGAAAGGTCTGTGTCTCTGTCCTACAAGCCTGACTAGGCCTTAACAGTATCTTCTGATTACGTTCCATCTGGTGAACTTGTCTTTGGTCTCATTCTCATCCCCAAGTGGCTTGTCAAGATGGTGAGGCTAAAGGTCATCCTATTATGCTAAAAACTGCATAATCTCTGCCTTGCTGTCACAGCTTAGAATCTTGGAATTGAAATAAAGCAGAATTGGAAGCATGCTGGTAAGTGAGGTAGAGTAGGAAATTAGTCAGTGACTTCTAAAGCACGTATCCTCATTTTTAACCTCTTCTCCATTAACCTTAATATAATATACTTTTCTTCATTCAAGATATCTTTTTAAATGGTTGGGGATAAAATTAAATCTTTGTTACACAATGCAGCATATTGTTTCTACAAATAGAGGGAGAGATCAGCAAAAGATAAAAGGATGAAAAAACAGTTGCAAAATACCAATTAAGAAATGTAGCATTTAAATCCATTTAAGATCATCTGCAGTGGTGGTAGAAAATCAAGTCTATGTAAATAGCAATTTGTTTATTCTTGGAAAATTCCAGGCCTGTAATACAAAGTAAACAATGCGAACTTTTGAGGTTGGGTGTTCACAGCTGCCTCAGTAGGGGATGGGACTTCAAAAGTCCTCTTAAAGCACATTCCACATGAATCACTTGCAACTCAATCCCCATTGAGTGCAGCATGTCATTCCATTAAACTTTAGGCATATCCCCATATATATGAATTGGCAATTTCTGGAAGTTAATACTTTTTCAACAGTTTATTTGGAAAGACTTTCAGTTCAGTTCAGTTCAGTCACTCAGGTGTGTCCAACTCTTTGCAACCCCATGAACCACAGCACGCCAGGCCTCCGTGTCCATTACCAACTCCCGGAGTTTACCGAAACTCATGTCCATTGAGTCAGTGATGCCATCTAACCATCTCATCCTCTGTCATCCCCTTTTCCTCCCTTCCTCAATCTTTCCCAGCATCAGGGTCTTTTCCAATGAGTCAGCTCTTCTAATCAGGTGGCCAAAGTATTGGAGTTTCAGCTTCAGCATCAGTCCTTCCAATGAACACCCAGGACTGATCTCCTTTAGGATGGACTGGTTGGATCTCCTTGCAGTCCACGGGACTCTCAAGAGTCTTCTCCAACACTACAGTTCAAAAGCATCAATTCTTCAGCGCTCAGCTTTCTTTATAGTCCAATTCTCACCTCCATACATGACTACTGGAAAAACCATAGCCTTGACTAGATGGACCTTTTTTGGCAAAGTAATGTCTCTGCTTTTTAATATGCTATCTAGGTTGGTCATAACTTTCCTTCCAAGGAGTAAGCATCTTTTAATTTCATGGCTGCAATCACCATCTGCAGTGATTTGGGAGTCCAAAAAAATAAAGTCAACCCCTGTTTCCACTGTTTCCCCATCTATTTCCCATGAAGTGATGGGACCGGATGCCATGATCTTAGTTTTCTGAATGTTGAGCTTTAAGCCAGCTTTTTCACTCTCCCCTTTCACTTTCATCAAGAGGCTCTTTAGTTCTTCTTCACTTTACCCCTTCCCTAAAATACATCATCTCCACAAATAATTCAGTCTTTTTTGAAGGCTCTAGCTATCCCACCATCACCCTCAGGATTCATTCTTAATTATTAAAAAACAAGTGTTTGCTTTATATGAACAGCAGTCTAGGCTCAGCTGCTTTCAAGTGTAAACTTCTGCCCTCCAGGAGCTTACATTCTAACAGGAGAGACAGTCAATATTCAAATGGCTAAATAGATCTCAGTACAATGAAAGACATTAAAAATAATTGGAAAAATATGTAAAGTGGGAGAGGGGAAAAAGGGTGTTGGAGTGCCATTTTATAAAAGCAAGAATGGGGAAAGGATACACTGAGTCAGGAATGTTCATGCAACAATGTGAGTGAGAGAAGGAAGGAGACATGGGTGACTCTAGGTTTCAGGTAGAGGAAGCAGCAAGGTGAGACCTTGAGCTAGGAGAGGTCAGGCGTTTGAGGCACAGCAGGAAGACCAGGGTGGCTGGAGGCAGTGAGAGAAGAGAAGTAGAAAAGGTGAGGTCAGAGAGAAAGCCAGCCACGCTCTGCAAAGCCTGTGGGCCACCTAGGGAATGGGCTGCACAGTGATGAGAAGGGTGTGAGCCGGCACATACATGATCTCAGGTTTCAAAGGGTCAGTCTGGCTGCCGGCTGGCAGGAAGCTTGTAGAGGCTTGTAGATGAGGAACGCCATATGCATATGGTGGGACATATGCGTGTAGAAGCATGTGATGGACACAAGGCAGTGGAATTTCCCAGGGGAGAGATGACGATGGTGTTGACCAAGGAAGGAGCCGTGAAGACGCTAAGGATGGTCAGATGGGAGAAAGCTTTCTAGGAAGAGCCAGTAGGATGCTCAGGAAATACATACCATAAACAGTGTGACACCACTTCATACCCACCAAGATGGCTCTAATCAGAAACAATAACAAGTACTGATAGGATGAATACAAAATGGAACCCTCAATGCTTGTGTGTTGTAAAATGGTGCCTGCAGCCACCAGGAGCTTGGAGAATAGGGAATAGAATGAATGCTAATGAGAATGGTGTTCTTTTGGAGATGAAAATGTTCTGAAATCAGGTGGTTATGACCAATGCACAACTTTGTGAATATACCCAAAACCACTTAACTGTGCTTTTAAAGAGTGCACTTTATGGTCTGTGAATTCACACTGCAACAAAGCTGTTACTTTAAAAAAACAAAAGCCAATAGGATTTGTCCCCACAGTGCATGTGGCTTTAAGAAAAAGAAGGGGATCAGGAATGACTCCAAGATTTGGGGGCTAAGTAAATGGGAGAATGGTGGTAAAATGAGGGAGATTAGAGGAAGAATAGGTTTATGAGGGCTGGAAATCAGGAGTGTAATTTTGACTCTGCTGGGTTTGAGTTACCTATCAATACATCCTGGCGCTCTCAGTCGCTGCCCCTGACCTTGGGTGAGTGGGTAGCTCCTCACGGCCACGCTTCTGTGCCGTCCATCGCAGCCGGCGTGCTTCTGTGCTGTCACAGCCAGCACACTTCTGAAAGAGATGGGCATTCCAGACCACCTGACCTGCCTCTTGAGAAACCTATATGCAGGTCAAGAAGCAACAGTTAGAACTGGACATGGAACAACAGACTGGTTCCAAATAGGAAAAGGAGTATGCCAAGGCTGTATATTGTCACCCTGCTTATTTAACTTATATGCAGAGTACATCATGAGAAACGCTGGGCTGGAAGAAGCACAAGCTGGAATCAAGATTGCCGGGAGAAATATCAATAACCTCAGACATGCAGATGACACAACCCTTACGGCAGAAAGTGAAGAAGAACTAAAAAGCCTCTTGATGAAAGTGAAAGAGGAGAGTGAAAAAGTTGGCTTAAAACTCAACATTCAGAAAACGAAGATCATGGCATCTGGTCCCATCACTTCATGGCAAATAGATGGGGAAACAGTGGAAACAGTGACAGACTTTATTTTGGGGGGGCTCCAAAATCACTGCAGATGGTGATTGCAGCCATGAAATTAAAAGATGTTTACTCCGTGGAAGGAAAGTTATGACCAACCTAGATAGCATATTAAAAAGCAGAGACATTACTTTGCCAACAAAGGTCTGTCTGGTCAAGGCTATGGTTTTTTCCAGTAGTCATGTATGGATGTGAGAGTTGGACTGTGAAGAAAGCTGAGTGCCGAAAAATTGATGCTTTTGAACTGTGGTGTTGGAGAAGACTCTTGAGAGTCCCTTGGAATGCAAGGAGATCCAACCAGTCCATCCTAAAGCAGTCCTGGGTGTTCATTGGAAGGACTGATGCTGAACCTGAAACTCCAATACTTTGGCCACCTCATGGGAAGAGTTGACTCACTGGAAAAGACTCTGATGCTGGGAGGGATTGGGGGAGGAGGAGAAGGGGATGACAGAGGATGAGATGGCTGGATGGCATCACCAACTCGATGGACATGAATTTGAGTAGACTCTAGAAGTTCGTGATGGACAGGGAGACCTGGCGTGCTGCGGTTCATAGGGTCGCAAAGAGTCGGACGCAACTGAGCGACTGAACCTGAACGGATCAATACTTCCAAGGGAATGTATTCCAAGGGAAGATGTCCAATTAGGCAGTAGATATAAAAGCTTGAGTTCAAGGAAGAATTTGGAGCTAGATATCTGGGAATCACAGATAACCCTTATATTGCTATTTACAACCCGCTGAGGCCCTTTCCCTCATGGACTACCATGAAACCTGCGGAAAATGAATTATAAAAGAATAAAGAGGCAGATAAAAATGATCTGAAGTTTTTTAATCAGGATCTAGTGCTCAGCCTACTAATCCATTCTTCTTACCCTCTGCAAGAACATGGCTTAATTTTTAACAAGAGTTTTTGATGTTTTGAGGCTTTTTTCCCTTGATAGTCACATTTCTTGGAGCTCCATTTCTTGGAGCAAAAATGAAAGCCTAAATCATAAAAGAAAATACAAAATCTTACAGATTGCTCTTCTGGAAGAAAGTTGTTGGTATCCTGGGAATTTATTTAAAAGGATAAGAAAATTTTAAGTTTTTAAAAGTCCATTTTGTTCTTATAGTGAAAGCGCTTGTATTTGTAATCTAACCAAGCCTTACAGAGAAAGTGACTAGCAAGGTCTCGACCACATTTTTCTGTCTTTACCTGAAAACCAAAGTCCCTACGTCTTTACCTCAGTATCCAAGTCCATCTTGAAGACAACCTTACACCTGGAACCTCAGCCCAGCCATCAGTGGAGCTCTCCAGTGGGCCAGTATACCAAGGGCCAGGATGAGTCCCAGAGGTGCACACCCTCACCCCACCTCAGTCTTTGCTCCCAGCACCCAGATTCCTAACCTACTTTCAACGCCAGATCACTTGGCTGGTGTCTCAGAATTATATTCAGCACCAGAGTTTTTAAAGCATCATTTCACACCTAATCTGCTTGGAGACTCACAAGAACCCTGAGAGATATTATTACTTCCAAAGTCATGAAGATAAGGCTGGAAATGTACGTGAATGTGTACAGAGTAAAATCAGTGCTAACTAAATTGCCAAGGGAGTAAGACAAGCCAAACATGCTATAGGAACCCAAATTGAAAAAAAAAGAAAAAGAAAATGGTAGGATGGAAGGAAAAAGAAACAGAAATCCAATTTTTTTTTTTAATGTGGCCAGAGAGAAGGAAAAGAAAAAATCTTGGATTTTCCTTCTTACAAGTGAACTTGAAGTCTGATTCTGTTATTTTCATAACAATAATACTTCCCTGGTTGCTCAGATGATAAAGAATCTGCCTGCAAAGGGGGAGACTGGGTTCGATCCCTGGGTTGGGAAGATCTCCTGGAGGAGGACATGGCAATTCACTCCAGTATCCTTGCTGGGAGAATCCCCATGGACAGAGGAGCCTAGCCAGATACAGTCCATGGGGTCGCAAAGGGTCGGACACGACTGAGCACAGCAGCAGCAATATTCTAAAGTGGTTAAGCTTAACTGTCAGGATTTCCACTTTCCTTGAACACAACCATGTAGCCAATCTATCTCTCAGTACCTCCCCACAGTATCTCTCTTTTCCCAGGTTTCAGATCAAATTTGGTTTGAAAGCCTGAAACCTAAATACATTATGTGCATACGAATGGAAGTTTCACTACATTAGAAGCAGGCTTCAAACTACTACAGAAAGTAAAGGCTTTTCTGGAAAGCACATCACACGAAAAACTCTAGCAACGTGATTCTAGAGTCTTGCAATACTTCTCTATGTCCTCAGCATATCAGCCCAAGGCTCTGTCTTTATAATATGCAAAGAGGGTGGGGAATGATTTATGAATCACTTTTTTCATTAACTCAGGATATTTATTTATTCACTTATAAGAAAAAGAGACACACTAATTAAAGTCTTTCCAGAAAACTAAGATACAGGCTCCAGGATATTTTTACCTTCTAGGGAAGTCAGTCTACGTTTATGGCCTTCCCTTCTATAAACCACTCAGTACTCCTACCTGGACAAACATCTCCTCAAGCAGCAAAATACAAAGAAACTATAATGGACTAGAAATAACTGTGCCTGCCCACCTGGGGCAAGTTATGAACAATAAGATACAAAAAGGCCAAACCCTAACTTCCATTTCTGAGGTGCTGAGAGCAAAAGCAAAGTACTTAAACATGATCCCTGCACACAGCACCTCCAAGGGGGTGGGCAGACCACCTAAGCCTTCCCTCTGGCCCGACCCATGGATCTGCCCTTACCCTCACCCCACTAGAGGGCCCAGTTTGCTTCCACTCAGAGAGGGAGCAAGGGAACCTATTACTTGTTTTCACGCCTTCATGTTGAGTCCTCATAAATCCTTGCCTGAATTTCTCATCTGGTCTCATCAATTTCTATTAACTAAAGAGTCCAAGAACCCAGGTCAGTAACACCATGTATAGCATGAATTATTGATCTCAGATGATTTCACCTAGCAATCTCTGGAGATACCTGCTATTACTATCAATACAGGTGGCAAAGCCAGTGTACCTTTATTCCCCTTTCCAGATCCCATGGGCCACTCATGCCTTGACTCCATTCTAACCAAAACAGAGCTCCTGATGGGAAAGCTACTGCCAGCTTCCCTGATTTCTCCCAGCAGTGTTTTGTGGCTGTCAGTGTTCCAGTCTTGCATGTATTCTCTTAAGTTTATATATAAATATTTCATCCTGCTGCAAATGGTATTCTTTTTTATTCGTTTCCAGTTATTCTTTGTGAGTATATAGAAATACAGCTGATTTTGGAGCATGAATTTTGGATTCTGTGACACTGCTAAATTATTTATTACAGCTTTCAAGAGGTCTACTTGCTGCTGCACATTGTGAGAAAAAGAAGAAATAAGAATGGGAAGATTGTTACTGCCTTTTAAACATTTATTTTTCAGTAATTATATAAGTACTTATTTACCTCTGAAAAAAATCAGAACAATGTTTCTTTAAGAAATTATAATCTAATTTATTAATACCCTGCCATAGCAATACCTTCCAGAAGTTGGAAAACATTTTCCATTTTCACAGTTACAGGATAGAACCTGTTTCAGTTACAGACACTAACACAGAGCGATGCATAAGCACATAGAGAATTTATGGCTTCAGTCTCACACTTCAGCTGAGTTGAGAATAAAACAGAAAAACAAAATCTAACTCGTCTAGATCTTACAGCATTATCCTCCTTCCCAATGGCCTCAAAATTCTGAATAAATGTGAGCTTACAAATAGATAAACAGAAAAACAAACAAAAAACACCAATCAGTCTCTCTTCTGTTTCTCACCAAACTGAAAATTCATATCCATTAACTAGAAAGATCATCAAATGGTTGTGCTATAAAAGCAAATTTCCAAAAACTGATGCAACCAAATGAGAATATGCTCTTCAGTTCAGCTCAGTCCTACAGTCTTGTCCAACTCTTTGCAATCCCATGGTCTGCAGCCCAGCAGTCTTCCCTGTCCATCACCAAATACCAGAGCCTGATCAAACTCATGTCCATCGAGCTGGTGATGCCATCCAACCATCTCATCTCATCCTCTGTTGTCCCCTTCTCCTCCCACCTTCAATATTTCCTAGCAATCAGAGACTTTTCCAATGAGCCTGTTCTTCACATCAGGTGGCCAAAGTATTGGAGTTTCAGCTTCAGCATCAGTCCTTACAATGAATACTCAGGACTGATTTCCTTTAGGATTGACTGGTTTGATCTCCTTGCAGTCCAAGGGACTCTCAAGAGTCTTCTCCAACGCTATAGTTCAAAAGCATCAATTTTTTGGCACTCAGCTTTCTTTATGGTCCAAAAAAACTATAGCTTTGAATAGATGAACCTTTGTTGGCAAGTAATGTCTCTGCTTATGCTATCTAGGTTTGTTATAGCTTTTCTTCCAAGAAGCAAGCGCCTTTTAACTTCATGGCTGCACTCACCATCTACAGTGATTTTGGAGCCCAAGAAAATAAAGTCTGTCACTGTTTCCATTGTCTGCCCATCTATTTGCCATGAAGTAAGGGACCGGATGCCATGATCTTAGTTTTCTGAATGTTGAGTTTTAAGTCAACTTTTTCATTTTCATCAAGAGGCTCTTTAGTTTCTCTTTGCTTTCTGTCATAATGGTGGTGTCACCTGGACATCTGAGGTTATTAATGTTTCTCCTAGCAATCTTGATTCCAGCTTGTGCTTCATCGAGCCCAGCATTTCTCATGATGTACTCTGCATATAACTTAAATAAGCAGGATGACAATATAAAGCCTTGATGGAATCCTTTCCCTATTTGGAATAAGTCTGTTGTTCCATGTCTAGTTCTAACTGTTGTTTCTTGACCTGCATACAGATTTCTCAGGAGGCAGGTAAGGGAGTCTGGTATTTCCATCTCTTTAAGAATTTTCCATAGTTTGTTGTGATCCACACAGCCAAAGGCTTTAGCACAGTCAATGAAGCAGATGTCTTTCCAGAATTCTCTTGCTTTTTATATGATTCAGTTGATGCTGGTAATTTTATCTCTGGTTCTTCTGCCTTTTCTAAATCCAGCTTGAATGTTTGGAAGTTCTTGGTTCATGTACTGTTGAAGCCTGGCTTGGAGAATTTTGAGCACTACTTTCCTAGCTTGTGAAATGAGTGCAATTGTGTGGTAGTTTGAATATTCTTTGGCATTGACTTTCTTTGGGATTGAAATGAAAACTGACCTTTTCCAGTCCTGTGGCCACTGCTGAGTTTTCCAAATTTGCTGGCATATTGAGTGCACCACTTTCACAGCATCATCTTTAGGATGTGAAATAGCTCAGCTGGAATTCCATCATCTCCACTAGCTTTGTGCATAGTGCTGCCTCCTAAGGCCCACTTGACTTCAGACTCCAGGATGTCTGGCTCTTGGTAAGTGATCACACCAAGGCAGTTATCTGGGTCATTAAGATCCTTTTCATATAGTTCTTCTATGTATTCTTGCCACCTTTTCTTAATATCTTCTGCTTCTGTTAAGTAAGTAAGTAAAGTCGCTCAGTCATGTCCAACTCTTTGCGACCCCATGGACTGTAGCCTAACCAGGTTCCTCTGTCCATGGGACTTTCCAGGCAAGAGTACCGGAGTGGGTTGCCATTTCCTCCTCCAGGGGATCTTCCCGACCCAGGGATCGAACCTGGGTCTCCAGCACTGGAGACAGATGCTTTACCATCTGAGCCACCAGGGAAGCCCTCTGCTTCTGTTAGCCCCATGCCATTTCTGCCCTTTACTGTGCCCATCTCTGCATGAAATGTTCCCTTAGTATCTCTGACTTTCTTGAAGAGATCTCTAATCTTTCTCATTCTGTTGTTTTCCTCTATTCCTTTGCATTGATCATTTAGGAAGGCTTTCTTATCACTCTTTGCTATTCTTTGGAACTCTGCATTCAGATGGATATATCTTTCCTATTCTCCTTTGCCTTTAACTTCTCTTCTTTTCTCAGCTATTTGTAAGGCCTCCTCAGAGAACCGTTTTGCTTTTTTGCATTTCTTTTTCTTGAGGATGAATTTGATCACCACCTCCTGTACAGTGTCACAAACCTCTGTCCATAGCTCTTCAGGCACTCTGTCTATCTGATCTAATCCTTTCAATCTATTTGTCACTGCCACTGTATTTTAAGGGATTTGATTTAGGTCATACCTGAATGGTCTACTGGTTTTCCCTACTTTCTTCAATTTAAGTCTGAATTTGGCAATAAGGAGTTCACCAACTGAGCCACAGTCAGCTCCCAGTCTTGTTTTTGCTGACTCTGTAGAGCTTCTCCATCTTCAGCTGCAAAGAGTATAATCAATCTGATTTTGGTATTGATAATCTGGTGATGTCAATGTGTAGGGTTGTCTCTTGTGTTGTTGAAAAGGGGTATTTGTTTGCTATGACCAGTGCGTTCTCTTGGCAAAACTATATTAGCCTTTGCCCTGCTTCGTTTTGTACGCCAGATTTGCCTATTACTCCAGGTATCTCTTGACTTCCTACTTTTGCATTCCAGTCCCCTATGATGAAAAGGACATCCTTTTTTGGTGTTAGTTCTAGAAGGTCTTGTAGGTCTTCATAGAACCATTTAAGTTCATCTTCTTCAGTATTAGTGGTTGGGGCATAGATTTGGATTACTGTGATACTGAATGGTTTGCCTTGGAAATGCACAGAGATCATTCTGTCATTTTTGAGATTGTATCCAAGTACTGCATTTTGGACTCTTTTGTTGACTATGACGGCTACTCCATTTCTTCTAAGGGATTCTTGCCCACAGTAGTAGATATAATGGTCATCTGAATTAAATTCACTCGTTCTGGTCCATTTTAGTTCACTGATTCCTAAAATGTCGATGTTCACTCTTGCCATCTCCTGTTTGACCACTTCCAGTTTGCCTTGATTCATGGACCTAACACTCCAGGTTCCTATGAAATATTATTCTTTACAGCCTAGGAGTTTATTTCCATCTCTGGACACATCCACAACTGGGTGTTGTTTTTGCTTTTTCTCAGCCTCTTCATTCTTTCAGGCACTATTTCTCCAGTCTTCTCCAGTAGCATATTGGGCACCTACCGACCTGGGGAGTTCATCTTTCAGTGTCCTATCTTTTTGCCTTTTCATACTGTTCATGGGGTTCTCAACGCAAGAATACTGAAGAGGTTTGTCATTGACTTCTCCAGTGGGCCACACTTTGTCAGAACTCTCCACCATGACCCATGTGTCTTGGGTGGCCCTACATGGTATGGCTCATAGTTTCATTGAGTTAGATAAGGCTGTGATCCATGTCATCAGTTTGATTAGTTTTCTGTGATTGTGGTTTTTTATTCTGTCTGCCCTCTGATGATAAGTATTAGAGGCTATGTAAGCTTCCTGATGAGAGGGACTGGCTGTAGGAGAATCAGATCTTGCAGGGCCTTGCTCAGTAAATCTTTAATCCAATTTTCTGTTGATGGGTGAGGCTGTGTTCCCTCCCAGTAGTTTGGCCTGAGGCCAAATTCCTTCAAAATGACTCATGCCAGAACTGTTGTATTCAGTGCCCCTGACCCCACTACAGCCCGCTATCAAACCAGGTTTCCACCAGAAACTTCTGGACACTCTCGGGCAAGTCTGGCTCAGTCTCTTGTGGGGTCACTGCTCCTTTCTCCTGGTGCATGCAAGGCACCAGGATACCAATGTGTTATTGAGTATGAGCAAATCAGAAAGGAAAATAAAACAAAAAGCCAGTTGAGAGAGAAGAACTAGAGAAACAGAGTAGCTAGAGTTTAAGTTCTACTGTTACTGGAATTCACCCTGGATTCCAAGAAGGGATGTGTCCAGGTTAAATAACCATTAGTGAACGTCTCCAGAAGTGCAGTTTACTTGATACTAATACTTTGCCAAGAGAGCCCATTCAGGTTTCTCAGTGGAAATTCCAAAAGTGCTAAGCCATAATTTTCTAAAATGATGACTCTCAAACATAAAATAAACATATATCAAAGAATTTGTTTATTCAATTAATTAATGGGTGTACTAGTCAGAGAGTTTGGAGAATATATATGTGCAATTAGGTACACTGAAATAATTTTGCTAACAAATGCAAAACATTAAAATTTTATAGGTCAATAAAATATAAATTTTACATTTCAAAGTTTTATCTCAATGAGACAATATGCCATTGACATTTGCATATATCATGAATTGATCACCATGATAAGTTTAGTAACCATCTGTTACCATTCTTCTTGTTGTTTAGTCGCTAAGTTATATTGGACTCTTTGGTGATCCCGCAGACTGTAGCCTGCCAGGCTCTTCTGTCCATGGGATCTCCCAGGCAAGAATACTGGATTGTGTTGCCATTTCCTTCCCCAGGGGATCTTCCAGACCCAGGGATCAAATCTGAGTCTCCTGAGTCAGCCAGATGATACTTTATCACTGAACCACCTGGGAGGCCTTGTCACCATACAAAGTTATTAAAATATTATCAGATATTACGCTTACTTTGTGTGTGTGTGTGTGTGTCTGTGTGTGTGTGTGTGTCTGTGTGTGCATATATGCATGCTGTTTTACTCAACTCTTTGCAAACCCAGGGACTATAGCTCACCAGGCTCCTCTGTCTAGGAAATTTTCCAAGCAGGAATACTGGAGTGGGTTTCCTTTTCCTACTCTAGGTGATCTTTCTGTTCCCAGGGATCAAAACTGCATCTCTTGCATCTCCTGCATTAGCAGGCACCACTGGGAAGCCCAGTTATTTTATAATTGGAAGATTTGTACCTCTTAATCCCCTTCACCTATTTGGTTCAGCCCCTACTCCACCGGTTGTTCTCTGTTTCTGTGAGACTGTTTCTATTTTGTTTGTTCATTTGTTTTTTTAGAGTATTTGCATTTCTATGGACGAGATTGTTTGCATTACTGTGGACTAGAAAAACTTAGATTGCTATCAGTTTTCTATAGCTTTGTCTCTATTACAGAATTATAAAATATACTTGTTGATCAGACAGTAAAATAGTAAAATACAATCAAATAATCCCTGGATGATCAGCTCGACAACACTCATGATCACTCTGCTAAAAGAACACTCAATGCTCTCTTTTTTCTCCATTTCTAAGTCTCATAATTTTTCTTGAAATTTGTAATATATAGCCAAAATAAGTTTCCAACATCAATTTATTCATTGCTGTATAATTAATTCTTTTATATAATTAATTCTTTGTTCAACTTTCATATACTTTTTGAGTCTGCTTTCATATACCTTCTGGACAAGAAAAACTGCACAGGTACATTATAAGCATTCAGTTAGGGTTAGCTATAATTTGAAATTTAATTCTAATATTAGTTCTTAATATGGTATAATTTTGAGCTTACTTTTTTGTTTTTGAATTTTTATAAATAAAGTTAAAATTAAATAAAAGATACTCATCTAAATCAGAACACTGCTCTCTCCTTCCATTTTGCTAGACACTATTCTTCAGAAAGTTGGTTACTGAGTAGAGCTACTGAGAGATGGAATATTTGAGAAAGGACACTTCCTGGAGCGGGACTTTTGAAGACACGTGATGTGGCCTCTGGAAGTTCACCGAGCAGCCAAAGTGCTTAGCATCTGCTCCTTCAGAGATGGGAAAATGCAAGCAGGTTCAGAGCCTCTAGGCAAGAACTAGCAGTTATTCCCTTGTCTGTATTTACCCAAAAGCCAGCCTTCCAAACCACACCTGACTGGTAATTGGTGATATGTCTATTACTGAAGCAGTATGATGCCAAAATAATTGGCCGAGTAAGAATTTTTCCACCCAGTATTTTGGGGCACAACCAACTTTATCAAAAGCATAAGAAACCCTTGAAGTTTTTACCCTTGAAGTTTCAGCTTTTTGCAAGCACAGAATGTCTGAGGACATGGGTTAATTATTTTGCTAAAGGACAAACTGGTTGCAGTTCACTAATCTGTACTTGAAAGAAGCATTTGAGCAGTAGACCTGCAGCCACTGGGCCTCTGCATTATAATATGGCTTACCATCAGTGTCCTTCACCAGCGTCAAGGTTCTACTGGGTTTTTTAACTACTTATCATATGTTCTAAAATCCAGGAAGCAGGAAAATACAAACAACACATAACGACACTTTCCTTACCATCAAAGAATATTTATTTTCATTAGATCAATAATGTGGGGTTAATAAGATGCCCAACAACACCTGAGATAACATGATTAGAGGCTAAAGTTCTCTAAGCAAATCCCCAAAAGTCAAGGGCCCAGTGAGTACTTATGGAGAAGCGAGGTTTTTTAATCCCTTCCTGGAAAAAGTAATGAATTGGAGCAGATGGGAAAGGAAGGGAGGAGATTCCAGAAAAGGAGGAAGTTAGAATAGGAAGGTAGTACCAGTTAAATGAACTAATTTAGAATGTGTAGAATATTGACAACAGAAAAAAAAACATGCCTTTGATGGCCGAAATAGATTGAGTAAAAAGCAAAATTTTTCATAGGAGAAAAGAAGAAAATAGCATTGAGTGACTTCATATTATGCCAGACATGTTTACATCATTATCCCATATAATTAAAAAAATAAAAATTGCTATGAGGCTTCCCTGGTGGTACAGTGGTTAAGAATTGCCAGTCAACGCAGGGGACACAGGTTCAATACCCGGCTCAGGAAGCTTCCGCATGCCTCAGAGCAGCTAAGCGCGTGTACCGCACCCACTGAAGCCTGTGCACCAAGAGGCTCTGCAACAAAAGAACCCCTGGGAGAAGAAGCCACCTCTGAGAAGCCTGGGCATCAAAGCAAGGAGCAGCTCCCGGCTCCGCAACCAGAGAAAGCCGGAGGGCACCACAAAGACCCACTGCCGCTCAACACAAACACGCCAGTCAGTCTGTTTTTAAAAAATAAATCTTTATGAAGGAAGGATCACTTTTGGCTCCATTTTACAGATGACTATACAAATGAGACTCCAGGAGTAAAGTAACTTTCCCGGTTGGGATTTACACCCAAGTGTTCTGACTCTCAACTCTTCTGACAATAATCAGTACTTTTTCTAATTACACTTCATGGGGAAGGCAAGACTTGAGCTAGTCCCCAAAGCAGGTAAGTATTTGAAGTACTAGTTATTAAACTACAGAGGGGCAGAAACCCATTGCCCAGCATCTGAAGTGAAAAAGTAAAGGGAAAGTGTTAGTTGCTCAGTCATGTTCACCTCTTTGCAACCCCATGGACTGTAACCTACCAGGTTCCTCTGTCCATGGAATTCTCCAGGCAAGAATACTGGAGTGGGTAGACATTCCCTTCTCCAGGGCATCTTCATGACCCACAGATTGAACCCAGGTTTCCTGCATTGCAGGCAGATTCTTTATCATCGAGCCACTAGGGAAGCCCAGCAAATATTCATTAGATGAGTGAATAAATTCATAAATATTTAAGCAGAGAAAACATTTTGGGAAAAGAAATGGCTTAAGTGCATAATAAGAAATTATATAACTTTTACAAGAATTATGAGAAATTCAGCTGTTATACTGGGCTTATGTTAAGATCCTAAAGGTTAAGCTGAAGAACTATATTTTATTCAATAAAAAATGCAAGTTGCAAAACTGAATTTTTTTAATGGAGCTACCCCTCATTAGTATAGTGGTGAATATCCCTGCTTCTCATGCAGGAGACCAGGGTTTGATTCCCTGACAGGGAGCAGTATTAAGCATTTGGGCTTCCCAGGAGGAGCTAATGGTAAAGAACCCACCTGCCAATGCAGGAGCCGCAGGAGATGCAGGTTCCATCCCCGGGTAGGTAAGATCCCCTGGAGGAGGGCCTGGCAACCCACTCCCGTATTCTTACCTGGAGAATCCCAGGGATCGAGGAGCCTGACAGGCTACAGTCCACAGAGTCGCAAAGAGTCAGACAAAAATGAAGTGACTCAGCAGCAGCAGAGAGAAAAGGGGGTATTTTTATTTTTATTTTTGGGAGGGGTATTTTTAATAATGGGTGTTGGTTCACAATTTCAAGAGCTCCCTTGGGTGAAATTTGAAACTGGCTCCCACATGCAAAAAGCAAGGAGAGACTGGAGAAAGGCAGATCACTCCAGATGGGTAGGTGGCAGGTATGATATGCGAGGGAACAGCCATACAAGGCTCGTCTTGGGTGACCTCAAGGGGAGTAAATCTCTGCACCTGCCCCCAGAGTCTTGTTTACACAGAGGTCTTAACCAGGTTCAGTCACTGGCACACATCCAGTTCGGGTGATCTCAACAGCACAAGCTTTCTTAAGCCTCGTCCTGAAAATGACTCCCGCTGTGGGAAGGGTGGGCAGGCCGTGCCTTCCAGGGGCAGGGGGGAGGGAAACGCCTCTGGTTGCCCAGGTCCAGCTGGGGGTTGTGGGGACAGAGTACACTGGCCAAAACGGACTGTTCAGACTCTCTAGCCCCGTGTTTTGTAAATAATGACTGTGTAACAGCTGAGATCATTTTTAAATTAATTATTAATTTTAATTGGAGTCTAATTACTTTACAATATTGTGGTGGTTTTTGCCATACATTGACATGAGTCAGCCACGGATGTGCATGTGTCCCCCATCCTGAACCCCCCTCCCACCTCCCTCCCCATCCCATCCCTCAAGGTCATCCCAGTGCACCAGCCCTGAGCGCCCTGTCTCATGCATCGAACCTAGACTGGTGATCTGTTTCACATGTGGTAATACACATGTTTCAATGCTATTCTCTCAAATCATCCCACCCTCGCCTTCTCCCACAGAGTCCAAAAGTCTGTTCTTTACATCTGTGTCTCCTTTGCCGTCATTGTTATCATCTTTCTAAATTCCATATATATGCGTTAATATACTATATTGGTGTTTCTCTTTTTGATCTGCTTCGCTCTGTAAAATAGGCTCCAGTTTTCTCCACCTCATTAGAACTGATTCAAATGCATTCTTTTTAATGACTAACATTCCATTGTGTGTATGTACCACAGCTTTCTTATCCATTCGTCTGCCGATGGACATCTAGGTTGCTTCCATGTCCTACCTCTTTGTCAACAGTACCGTTGAGAGCATTTGTAGCACTGCGCACGCGCCTCACAAAACGCTGGCGTAGTCTCGGGTTGTGCGCGGTGCGCATGTGTAAGCTCCACTCGGAAGGTGGCAGCAATTACTGCTGCGTCACGGCTGTGTCCATGGGGTCAACCACCGGAGGGGAGAATGGAGCACGTCTGCTGCTACGGCTGCTGCATCAGCCAGGAGAGAAGAAACACATCTGCAGATCCTACCGCTGCCTGAGTTTGCTTCCAGCCTCTTAGCTTGTGCTTTGCCTACCCCGGGTTCAGCGAACAGTGCAGACAGTGTGAACAGCAAGACAACTGGTGTCACAAACAGGATCAGTGATGCAGTTGGCATAGTCGGCAGGATGAACAGCAATCCAAGGGTCAGCAGGCAGTCATGTCCTCGCAGAGCCTCCTCCAACAGTGGTTTAAACAAAGTTGCCATTACATTGACTGAGAGGAACAATTCTTTATGCACCTTATGCCAATATCACAGATTTTATGTCTATGGAAGAAACACAAGGAGGATAAGAAGAAAAAGGAGGAGGAAGAAGAGGAGAAAAGGGGCTGGGGGAAGGAGGAGCAGAAGCAGGAGACAAACCACTCACTTCTCTTTGGAAGACGCTATTACAGACATACTCAACGTACATAGAATCACTCTGAGAAACTGCTTATAAAAACGTATAAATGCTTAGTGTCAAGTTCTGCAGGAGTTCTGTAGGTATGTCTTCACAGACTGGTAGCAAGCAGATCGTCGACAGACACTGCCCTGTGAACCACATTCTGAGTAGCCTTGGTCCACAGGATGGAGCCATTCAAAATGACGTGCCTTCGATTCAAACTTTTTATCATATCAACAGTGTTGGGCAGAGAGTTTTCAAATTAAAAGTCATCTGTAAAGTATTTCATATTAATATATATGTTTATATTTATGAGATATCTGAAAATAGATCACAGCAGAAATATTAAGGAAGAAGGGAGGGAAGTAAGAAGAGAGGAAGAAGTAGAAAGAGCTGGCAATTTTGTGACTGCACCAAAATGTATACCAATAAGGCTTTATTCATAAAATATCACAACCAAGTGAGACAGTCCTGCTGAGGAATGAATAAGAGAACTTTGAATGTAATTTCACCAAGTGAGCATTTGATGAGTGTTTAGTTCTTACACAAGTAATAATGTCCTTAACAGTGAAAATTGTCAAGCGTTTCAATGTGACATCTGTCACACCCAGAAATCCTGCTAGTGGCTGGCCTAGCATCATGGGACTTACTCTTGTCTATTCAAGGATGTCAACCAATTCCAAGGCATTTCCAAATCAGCCCAAGATGTAATTATTCTTATAATTAACAGAGCTCAAATTCCAAAACATGACCATGTGACTAACTTAACCATGGAAGGCAAAGAACTTCAAGCCAATAAGGCTCAGGAATTTAAGTACCAAAAAGCACCAAACCACAGCACTGTTAATAAAATATAAAACAGTCCTCAAGTTTTACTTGGGTCGTATTTCAAAAATTTGTTAGTTTGCTCTTTAGAGCTTAGAACATATTTCCCAATATGGTGACCTTTTAAACTAACAAAAGACTGTAATTTTGAGTAGAATTGTTGAGATAATCTATGCATATGTTCAGCTTTGATATATAATATATGCCAAAAAATTGTCCAGAGTGCGTGCGTCTTCAAGAGGGATTGTCCTAATATACACTCCAGTCAACAGTGTGTGATCCTTTTTATTGAGCATTTACTATGTGCCAGACACCATGTAAGTGCTTTACACATGTTGTTTTATTTAATCTTCACAACTCAGTGAGGTGGGTATTTCTGGGTTAAGTGAACTTGCCCTAGTCCTAGAGGCAGAGGCACAGTTGGAATCCATGTCCACCGCTTTGAGCCACTCAGCCTTCCCTGAGAAAGATTCAGCACATCCAGAGCAAACACATATGAAAAGTGCCCCTCAGTGCAGTAAAGGCAGAGCTGCACTTAGTCCTGGGCATCAGCCACCCAGCTCTGCGCGGGAATCCACGGAGGGCTGACGGGAGCAGACACAAGCCTCCCAGGTGCTGTCAGCGTGGGAAGATGGCTCAGAGCCTTGGAAGGAGGGGAAGGATGGCTTAGACAAGGCTGGGAGATGGACAGCGCCCAGGTGAGGTCAGGAGCTCTGCCTGGGATCGCTCTGCCCTCTGCACTTGCAGCCTCTGGTATCTGTGACTTCCTGAGCAATGAGTCGTCTGACTTTCTGGAACTTTCCTAGAATAATAATACAGAATAATACAGACTGCAGGGCTCTGAATGAGAGTGATTTTCACACACTTTTCACCTTTCCCAGGGGAGAAAACTTCTGTTATCTCTTCCTGGAACTCCACCCTTTGTTCTTGGTTCTGTTTGTTTTTTCTAAATGGAATTTTCTTCCTCATTCCCCTGCTGTGGGCCTATCCTCCCACTCTGATGGGAATTCCTCTGAGAAAGCCGGCAGCCTCTTTGATGAGCTGAGCCCTGAGAACGTCAGGTAAACCCTGGGAGGGGTGCTCTGAGGCTCTGGCTGTCTGACCACCTTCCCACAACCCACAAGTGGAGTATGTCTGCACGTAGATCATTGGTTTTCCCTCTCCTGAAACTCTTGGATGCCCTTTAGGGAGGGAAAAACCCTGGGAGACTCAGTCTGCCTCTTTGAGGGCCAAGTTGGCCTGGCCTTACCCTCTGGGTGGACACGATCCTGAGTCAGCCTACAGTACTGATTTTAGCTCCAAATTTCCACCCTTGAGGTCGCCCTTTCTGCACTGACTCTCAAGTCAGACCCCTGAGACTTTTCATGCTAGGGGGATGCTTGCTTTCTCTCTTATCTCTTATTTGTTCCATCGTCTTTCCTCCAAGCCCCTCCTCATCATCACGGTCGTCTGTGCCTTTTCATCCCTTCTAGGCCTTCTGTCCCCCTCATCATGGACACAGCCCCTGTTCCCCCTGTTCCAGGTCATCACAATCACAGGGCTGAGAGGAACAGATTTATCGCAGGTTTAAGGAGAAGATCACAGCACAGGAGACTATCAATGCTCTCTTAAAACATTCTCCAATCATGTATGTGTGTGCATGTTAAGTCATGTCTGACTCTTTTGTAACCCCTTAGACTGTGGCTGGGAAAGACTGAAGGTAGGAGGAGAAGGGGATGACAGAGGATGAGATGGTTGGATGGCATCACCGACTCAATCAACATGAGTTTGAGCAAGCTCTAGGAGATAGTGAAGGACAGGGAAACCTGGCGGCCTGCAGTCCATGGGATTGCAAAGAGTCAGACATGACAGAGCAACTGAACACCAAGGCTATAGCCCACCAGCTCTTGTCCATGGGATTTTCCAGGCAAGAATACTGGAGTGAGTTGCCATTTCCTTCTCCAGGGAATCTTCCTGATCCAGGGATTGAACCTATGCCTCCTGCATCGGCAGGCAGATTCTTTACCTCTGAGCCACCAGGGAAGCTCCTTCCCTTCCCAAGCCTATCAGCCCAGTATCCTTTCCTGCCTCTTTTTCTCCTCAGGCCCTAATCCCCCACGTCTGCGGTGTTCCTCTCTCTCCCCTTGCCTCTACTTTCCTTCCCACATCCCCAAAGTTAGAGGCCCCTGAACGCTTCCTTGCAGCCACCAGGAAAAAATAGGAAATTCCTATTACTCTAATGTTGCTGTTGCTTTTGTTCAGTCACTCAATCGTGTCTCTTTTGTGACCCCATGAACCTCAGCACGCCAGGCCTCCCTGTCCATCACCAACTCCTGGAGCCCACTCAAACTCATGTCCATCGAGTCAGTGATGCCATCCAGCCATCTCATCCTCTGTTGTCCCCTTCTCTTCCTGCCCCCAATCTTTCCCAGCATCAGGGCCTTTTCCAGTGAGTCAGCTCTTCATATCAGGTGGCCAAAGTATTGGAGTTTCAGCTTCAACATCAGTCCTTCCAATGAACACCCAGGACTGATCTCCTTTAGGATGGACTGGTTGGATCTCCATTGCAGTCCAAGGGACTCTCGAGTCTTCTCCAACACCACAGTTCAAAAGCATCAATTCTTCGGCACTCAGCTTTCTTTATAGTCCAACTCTCACATCCATACATGACTACTGGAAAAACCATAGCCTTGACTAGATGGACCTTTGTTGGCAAAGTAATGTCTCTGCTCTTTAATATGCTGCCTAGGTTGGTCATCACTTTCCTTCCGAGGAGTAAGTGTCTTTTTATTTCATGGCTGCAGTCACCATGTGTGGTGATTTTGGAGCCCCCCAAAATAAAGTCTGTCACTGTTTCCACTGTTTCTCCATCTATTTGCCATGAAGTGATGGTATATAACTCTGAGTATATAACTCAGACCCTACCTAAATTCCCAGAGCCCTAAAGCAAAAAGGTGAATTGCTAGATGGGTGGAGGTGAGAGGGAAGGTATCAGTGCCTGTGGCAGGAGCTCACAGCTTAGGCGATCCTATTGATCAATATGCTTCCTCCCACTATCCTTCTGATGACATACATCTCACAAGTCTTGGTTTTCTCATCCACATAATGGGGATAATAATTATAGAATTGGGAAAATTAAGTGAGACGATCTACATAAAACACATATCACAATGCCTAGCTCTTAACAAGCATTAAATTGATCAATAAATATATTGACTTAATATTAAAATAATAATTATTTTTACTTCCTTTTACAGTCCTGAGGAATTATTTCATGTTGCAGTGCTACCCATCTTGTTACCAGATGCTAGGAAACAAAAAATCTGAGCTCCAGTCCTGGTCTTCTATTAATGAAGTTTGTGTTCTTGGATATCTTGCTTCATCTTTCCAGACTGACTAAATCTCAGTCTCCTTTTATTATCACCAGGTGCCAGCAGTTCTAATAAATAGCATTGAAATAAGCCCCTTCCAAAAATCTTGTATCAATCTGTTTTCTAAATAAATGTTGACATTACAGTTGAATTTTAATAATATATATGTAGACTTCCAGTAAGCATGTTTTTATTACTTATCTTTAATAGATATTGTGTCCCACACAGAACTTAATTTGGAGAACTTCTAGCTGAAGTTAGCTATGGACTAATGAGGACTCAGCTACACACATACCCTTAAAAGTAAGTTCATAAATTTCATGATCACTATGGCCCAATTCTTTTCTCCAGTTTCTATAGGACTACTCATTCCTATGTTTAAAGAGTAGATTCAAGATAAACAATAGAAATAAGGGATTATAAAAATAAGAGAACAGTATTTGAACTTCATCATTTCTGTCATCCCCTGTGACCATGTGGAGCTTTCTGGTATTTTAAATTTTTTTGGCTGTAGAGACATATGAAAGATGCTAAAATCAGTTCCAAAATAACAGATATGTATAGCACTGTGATATCTGGAAACTGATGTGAAATGGGAATTTTTTTATCACTGACAAAAGTATCCCTAAGTTTAAGATTTTTCCTTTTTGTATTTTGGTCACTTCATGTGAAAAAAAAACTTTAAAATTAAATTAATAAAAACTGTTCTTTATGAAATAATGCCATTTGCAGCAACATGGGTGCAACTAGAGACTGTCATACTAACTGAAGTAAGTCAGACACAGAAAGACAAATACCATGTGATATCACCTTTATCTAAAATACGGCCCAAGTGAACCAATCTACAAAGCAGAAACAGACTCAGAGACATAGAGGACAAGCTTGTGAGTTCCAGTGGGAAGTGGGGAGAGAGGGAGCGGGAGTTTGGGGTTAGCAGATGTAGACTGTTGGTACAGGACAGGTAAGTGGCAAGGTGCCACCGTGCAACACAGGGAACTGGATTCAGCGCCCTGTGATAAACTGTGATAGAAAACAGCACTTTAAAAATAACGCCGGCATGTGCGTAACTGACTCAGCTGTACAGTAAAGACTGGCGCAGCATCGTAATCATCTCTAGGTCAATTTTAAAAGTTTAAGAAGTAAAATGAACATCAAAAAAGAGTTTTTCAATGCACTATGAGTCAAGATAGGTTGACAAATTTTCACGCAACTCTGCAAAACCGATTACAATGAAGTTCAGGTTCAAAAACAGAAAGCACATTATTCATTACAATGTTCAGTAACTGAAAATTTCACTTTCTGTATTTTCTTTCCAGTCAGCACTCTTATTCATTTCATTTCCTGATTATGATTGAAAATAATTTTGTCATACAGAGAAAGGAGGTGTTGAAAAATGACTCACTCCATGGGCCATAAGCACTAGGTTTGCTCTTGGTCCTGTCAACCAGAGGTAAAGAGTTTGGGCTGGTTTCAGAGTTGGAAAGCATGATCCAAGGGAAAAATCTAACCCAAAGGCACGCATTGTTTGACCTGCAAGGTATTGGGCCACATAGTATGGTTGTTTGTTTGTTTACTTATTTATTTAAATTATTTAAATAAACATTATTTTTAAATCAGGATTTTCTGGATATATGCCCAAGAGTGGGATTGTAGGATCACACAGTAGCTGTATTTTTCATTTTTTTCAGGAAACTCCATACTGTTCTCCATAGTGGCTGTACGAAGAAAACCATAATTCAGTAAGATATGTGTACCCCAATGTTCATTGCAGCACTGTTTACATCAGCCAAGATATGGAAGCAACCTAAATGTTGTCAACAGATGAATGGATAAAGAAGATGTGCTGTATGTATACACACACACACACACACACACACACACACACACACACAGTGGCATATTGTGCTGTGTGCTGGGCTTAATAGCTCAGTCGTGTCTGACCCTGTGACCCCATGGACCATAGCTCGCCAGGCTCCTCTGTCCATGGGGATTCTCCAGGCAATAATACTGGAGTGGGTTGCCATGCCCTCCTCAAGGGGATCTTCCCAACCCAAGGATCAAACCCAGGTCTTCTACATTGCAGGTGGATTCTTTACCATCTGAGCCACCAAGGAAGTCCAAGAATACTGGAGCGGGTATCCTATCCCTTCTCCAGGGAATCTTCCTGACCCAGGAATCAAACCAGAGTCTCCTGCATTGCAGGCAGATTTTTACCAGATGAGCTACCAGGAAAGCCCACAGTGGCATATTACTAAGCCATAAAAAAAGAAATAATGCCATTTGCTGCAACTTTATCAAACTAGAGGTTATCATACTAAGCAAAGTAAGTCAGATAGAGAAAAAAAATACCACATGATATTACTTACATGTGGAATCAAAAAAGATACAAATGAACTTATATACAAAAAAGAAATAGAGCCAGAGACACAGAAAACAACTTTATGGTTACCAAAGGGGAAAGGGGGAGAGGAATAAATTAGGAGCTGGGGATTATCATATACACACTACGGTATATAAAACATTAGTAGATAACCAACAGGGACCTACTGTATAGCTCAGGGAACAACACTCAATATTTTGTAATAACCTATAAGGAGAAAGAATGTGAAAAAATAGGTACACATGTATTTATAACTTACTTTTATATACACCTGAAACTAACACAACATTGTAAGCCAACTATACTTGAATAAAATTAAAAAATAATAAATATAAGTAGAATTTAGCAGTTTGGGAAATGGTTAAAAAAATTTTTTTTAAATTTACCTTTTTGAATGCCAAGCACTGTAAAACCGTTTAGAGGTCATTAGTGACATTGTTAAAATAAACACTATGGAAAGTGATACAAAAAGATCAGAATTTTCTTGTATTCGGTATTAAATTTTTAATAATATTAAAAATTTCTGGTACTTCCCTGGCGGTCCAGTGGTAAATCAAGAGATGGCAGTTCAATCCCTAATCTGGGAAGATTCCACGTGCCATAGGGCAATCAAACCCATGTGCTACAACTGCTGAATCCTGTGTGCCCTGTTCCACGTTGAGAGAAGCCTTCGCAATGAGAGACCTGAGCACTGCAGCTAGAGAGGAGCACCAGCTCCCTCTCCAGAGAAAGCCCACGCACAGCAACCAAGAGCCAGCCCAGCCAAAACTAAAACACATAATTTTTTAAAATTTATGATATCTCTGGTATCAATACGGTATTGATCTCGTATATGTCTGGTATTGATCTGGTATATATCTGGTAACAGTATGCTGCCTCTTAACTGAAGTGTCAGAGACCCTAAGTAATTACCCCCACCTTAATGAAACCAACACGTCAGATCTCCTGAGTTGAGTTCCCAGGCTCTCCCCAAGGTATTGGGAGTTCGATACTTCTGGCCTACTGTGTGTGTGTGTATAAAAGAAAGAAGGCACCATGGCAGGGGTCACTGCAAGGATCAAGGGCCGTCCAGAGAGGACTCTGATTCAGCACACTGAGGGGAGTCTACTTGAAGAGGAGTAACACTGAATCAAGTTCTGGGCTGTGTTCTCTCTCTCCCACCCCCCCGAATGCACATCTGGTGCTGCACTTACTGAGCACCCATGACGTTCCAGGCACTGGCCACTCGTTACTACATCATCCCTCCAAAATCACTGCGCTTGAGTTCTCTCAACCCCATGCTTCCCAAACTTCACGCAGGTGGGCTCATGGGATAGCTTAAATTTTCAGGGGAAATACAGTAATGCTCAGTAATTCAGTAACTACTGAGCAAACTAGTAGTTAAAGGTAGTTCACAGTTTCAATATTAGATCACACTATATTCCTTTGGATGTCATCAAACTTTGCAAACTGGGTTCTGTGATAAAAAGCAAGTACTGTGTGAAAATCAGTGTGGATTGATCTTCCCCCAAAATCCAGAAGTTGTGTAGTGTCCACCAGGAGCCTGCACACATTCCATTAGTAAGAAATCATTATTATTTAAGGATAAAATAAAAAGACTATTTTTCTTTCAATTTATGTCTATTTTTTTCAAATAGCTTTTAAGTTGTTAGGACATAATTATTAAGTTGATTCAGACCTTACTACTTAATAAACAAGACTGTTGGACGTTTATTTTGGCTAAGAAGCCCTGCAAAAAAAAAAAAATTACCAAGAAACAAGAGTTTTAGAACCTCATTGAAGAGGTAAGAAAACAGACTCAGAGAAGTTGAGTAACCTGTCCAAGGTGATGAAGCTCGGATTTGGATCAACATGTATCTGATTCCAAAGTCCACGTTCTTTCCACCACCCTGTGTTGCCTCCTGCATGTGAGAAAACAGACCATCTCCATCAATAGAAACACGAGGTCAGACCCAGTCACTGCCTCATCACGGGGTTCACAAATGTAGCCAAGCCTGTTATGGGGGCTACAGCAACCCTTCAAGCATCGCGTGTGAATGTGCGCAGTTGCTCAGTCGTTCCAACTCTGTGACTCCGTGGACCGTAGCCCGCCAGGCTCCTCTGTCCATGGAACTTTCCAGGCAAGAACACTGGAGTGGGTTGCCATGCCCTCCTCCAGGGGATCTTTCTGATCCAGGGATCTAACCCATGTCTCTTGCATCTCCTGCACTGGCAAGCAGATTCTTTACCAGTGAGCTACCTGGGAAGTCCAGCATTACATCACCCACTCCAAATATTTATAATCTTCCAGTAACCTTCATTCTATTTCTCCAACTGATGATCTCTGTCTGGCTCATAACATATACCAAATTCAAGCCCCTAAGGAAAAAGACTACCCTTCTACAAAATAACCTGACTTACAATATATAGAGACATGGCGTCAATTCAGGCCAGTGTGTGATGAAGGCTAGATATGGGATGTTGGAAATTCAGTGATGAAGAGAGTCCCATGAAAGGAGAACTGATGGAGTTTCCTAATAACCAAGGGGAATCTTTCTGACTGTACAAACACGTCAGGAAATTCTCAGACTAGAATGATCAGGATATGACATGATGTTAGAATTACTTCCAAGGGATATAGTAGATTATTAGAGAAGTCCTTCCTTCACCACAAATGAATGCAGCTTCTTCAAAACAAAAAAGTACACAAAAGAAACATTTTGCCTGATAGCAAAAATGTTGAATTTATTATCGCTTGCCACACACACACACACACACACACACAAACAGTGGTGTGATGAATAATTTAATCATGATTTACATCATGACAAAAAAAAAAGGCCAAAAATATTCAAATGCAAATGATAAAAAGACACCAGCTATTATACTTAAGGGAAGATCAGGGACTTTTCACATGACTGCTGTATTCCCCAAGGCCTCTCCTCTGTGAGTGCTTAATAATTGTGAGTGGGTTGAATTGAACCAAATTATTGGACACCAAGCTAAATACTACAGTGAATTTGAAAATGCTACCATGAGCTAAAACAAAACTCTGTAACCAAGACTTTTTTCCTCTAAACCAACCACCATTAGCAGGTGAATTTTATGGTATGTAAATGAAATCCCAATAAAGCTGCTTAAAAAAAATACTGTTAATATCTATGCATGAGTGTGTGCTCAGTCATGTCTGACTCTTTGCCACCCTATGGATTGTAGCCTGCCAGGCTACACTCTTCATGGGATTGTGGAGGCAAGAATACTGGAGTGGGTTGCCATTTCCTTCTCCAGGGGATCTTCCCAACCAAGGGATCAAACCTATGTCTTCTGATTTGGCAGGCAGATTCTTTGCCACTGGGAATCACTGCAGATGGTAATTGCAGCCATGAAATTAAAAGATGCTTACTCCTTGGAAGGAAAGTGATGACCAACCTAGATAGCATATTAAAAAGCAGAGACATTACTTTACCAACAACGGTCCATCTAGTCAAGGCTATGTTTTTTCCAGTGGTCATGTATTGATGTGAGAGTTGGACTGTGAAGAAAGCTGAGTGCCGAAAAATTGATGATTTTGAACTGTAGTGTTGGAGAAGACTCTTGAGAGTCCCTTGGACTGCAAGGAGATCCAACCAGTCCATCCTAAAGGAGATCAGTCCTGGGTATTTATTGGAAGGACTGAAGCTGAAACTCCAATACTTTGGCCACCTCATGTGAAGAGTTGACTCATTGGAAAAGACCCTGATGCTGGGAAGGATTGGGGGCAGAAGGAGAAGGGGATGACAGAGGATGAGATGGCTGGATGGCATCACCGACTCGATGGACATGAGTTTGAGTAAACTCTGGGAGGACAGGGAGGCCTGGTGTGCTGCGATTCATGCGGTCACAAAGAGTTGGACACGACTGAGTGACTGAACTGAACTGAAACTGAACTGTACCACCTGGGAAGCCCCATTAATATCTATGATGCTCTCTTAAAAATTGCACAGGTGATAGTTTAAAATTTCATCTTCATCTTGTAAAAATTTATTTTCCATTCACATTTCTTCTCACAGCTTTTAATTTTCCCAAGACACACAAGTAACACATGTGTTCATAAGCATGCTTACAAAAAAGTTCAATTATCCAAGAGAACTGAGAAGCAGTTTGACTAAATAATTAACAGCCTAGGTTTTGGGGACAGGCTGGATTTAATACTTGACTCTACCACTTACTAACAAGTTACTTTAAACTTTTGGGCCTCACTCTGTTTGTCTATAAAATGGAAATGATGATGATGATAATAATTTTACGAGTGCTTTATGTGTCAAGGCCTGTTCTAATAAGCTCCCATGTGTACCTCAGTTAACCCTCACAACAACTCTATTACTTCTATTCACATTTTGCAGATGAGGAAACTGAAGCACAGAGTGTTTAGGTAATTTGTTTTAAGCTCACAGTTGCACTGCTAGACTATAAGCTGAGATATGAACTCTTAAATGTCTGTAGACCTAGAGTCTACACTCTCAACCACAAGTATCTTCCTCCTGGGGTTGTAATGAGTCAATGAAATTTTAAAAAGTAAAGCTTTAGGACAGAGTCTGCCACATGCAAAAATGCTATCTTTTATTAACTGTTATACAGTAAAAAGCGAAAATCTTCCTTTATCTGCGCTCCGCTGCCCTCTCTCCTCAAAAGAAATCCCTACTGCACGTATGTTTTATATTTAATATATATTTATTTATGCAAATAGAATAATGCTAGCCATGTTATTCAGCTAAGTGCTTTTAACTTATCTATACATCTTTGGATACTTGGAATCATTTACATGACAGTGCACAAGGGTCATTTAATTTAGGATGAAGTTCAGTTCAGTTCAGTCACTCAGTCATGTCCAACCCTCTGTGACCCTCTGGACTGCAGCACACCAGGCCTCTCTGTCTATCACCAATTCCCGGAGCTTACTCAAACTCATGTCCATCAAGTCAGTAATGCCATCCAACCATCTCATCCTCTGTCGTCCACTTCTCCTCCTGCCCTCAACCTTTCCCAGCATCAGGGTCTTTTCAAATGAGTCGGTTCTTTGCATCAGGTGGCCAAAGTATTGGAGTTTCAGCTTCAGCATCAGTCCTTCCAATGAATATTCAGGATTGATTTCCTTTAGGATAGACTGGTTGGATCTCCTTTGTGTCCAAGGGAATAATACTAAACATCTTATTTAAATTTATTTAAAAGCTAAATGCTTTTAACTTATCTATACATCTTTGGATACTTGGAATCATTTACATGGCAGTGCACTAAGATGGCATTTAATTTAGAATAAAGTTCACTTCAGTTCAGTCGCCTTTTAGGATAAAGGTGATGGTTTAATTCAGTGGAGAAGGTGAATGTGAGAAATGACAAGACAAGGAAATGGGTTTTAAGTTTCTGGGACAGCAAACTGTGGGAAGGTAGCTATATGGGGGAACTAATGGAAGATCTAGTGAGTAAACCTTGTTATATAAATTCCTCTAGGGCTGTCTCTGAGCTGGTAGGAGGTCTAGTCCTTCCTCCTAAATAGAGAATAGTGATACTTCACAAACTTATGTCCAGCTTTTAGGAAAGGAGGGAGAGGGCCTAGAGCTGTTCTTATCTCTGTTTCTTCTCACTGGCCTTCAGCTCAAAATAAGCCTTATGCCAACGTGACATAGTTGGGGTGGCATTATCTGCTCCCCTTCTCTCATGCCTGGCTCACTGTAGGCTGTTGCCATCCTCGAGTCCCCCGGGGGGTGACTGTGAAAGGCAGTAATGAAGGGTGATGGTTCCAGCAAGCAGAGCACTGAACAGTGCATTTGCTGTTGATGTTGATGATGATAAGCAGTCACCAGCTCAGTCTGGAGGGGGAAGTGATCACATAAAAATAAAAATATACATAAATTCCTGTAATCACAAGTCACTTGACTGGTTCATCAGGAATCTAGAAGGAACAAGATAGAAAGATTATAAGATCAAATATAAAGAGGTCTGGGAAAGTAGCACCTGAATGAACCTAGGCAAGTGAGCACAAAGTGTGGATCTCTGTGTCTCACATCAATGCCTGAAGGAGCACATCTCCCCAGGAGGAAGCCCTGAACACCTCTGTGGATGCAATCACGTGTCTAGGAGAGGTCAGCTCGCCTCTGCCCTCAGCTACCCATGAACATAGTGGGCCTGTGAGCAAAATGCACAGTAATGGACATGGAAGCTATTCATGAGCTCAGCTACAGTTGATCTAGCTGTTGCCGCTGCTACTACAGATTTGACTTGTCAGTATTAAGAATCAAATCTGAGCCTTCAGTATGGCACCGTTCCTCAAGGGGACCAGTCAGTCACTTGAGACAGTATGTGATTAAATCAGGTGATGCAGGTATGAGTGAGTCTGCCTTCATTGCCCTAAGTGCATCGGCCAACAACACCAGGCTGTGCTAAATATTCCTCTTCTTTATTCCTTCATATCTCAAGAAAAACTTAGCATTGCACTGACCATATTGCATTCTAATTTTCTGTGGCTATTTCAACGAAGCTGCCAGCTCCCTGATGGTAGTGTCTAAGCGTTAGTTTTCCTGAATTCCCTAGCCCTCTCACAGGGCTATACCGCATATATACCATATGCTTTATAAGTATTTGGTAAGTAAATGAATAAGTTTCAAAGAAACTCATGCAAACGCCAAAAGGAGGGATTGTAAAAGCCGTAACTAGTCTAGCAGTAGTGTGGCCTGGAACCTTTGCAACAGTGCAAGAACTTTTTGGTATGATTGGCTCCACGTCAGGCCCTGCATCCCCCAACCTGGGGAATCCAGCAAAGGGACTGGAAATCCCCAGGGAATCTGACTTTGAAGGTCAGCAGGGTTTGATTACAGAACTTCCACAGGACTGGGGAAAACAGAGACTCTTGGAGGGCACAAACAAAAGCTTGTGCACCCCAGGACCCAGGGGAAAGGAGCAGTGACCCCACAAGAGACTGGGCAGACCTGCCTGTCAGTGTCTGGGGGTCTCCTGTGGCGGTGTGGGTCCCCCGTGGCCCACCTCGGGGTCGGGGCACTGGCAACAGCAGTCCTGGGAGGCGCAGTGTGTTGGCATCAGTCCTCTTGGAGGAGGTCCCCAATAGAGCTGCCAGGTGGGCGATCCACAAACTGGAGATCCTACCAAGTTGGGGAAGGGCAGTGACAAAAATAGAAATTGCCAAACAAACAAAAACTAACGTCTTTGCACTATAATTATCTTTTAGCATTGATGTGATGATTAACAGCAAAATCACATGCAAAGTACTTACTAAACAATAATAGGCAGTCAACAAACTGCAGCTTTTTTAATAACAAAGCTTTTAAGAGGAATGGAATTCAGTGTAATTAGAATTGCAATTAGAATTCAATTGTAATTAGAATGTGCAAGAATTGCACATTCAATTTGAATTTTCTCCGTATTCAAATACAAAAAAAAAAAACCCACTTATATTTAAATGTTGAACCTTGTGTATCGTACTGTCCTACTTTAAAGCACAGAAATTTATACTGCTATCACTGAAAACTAAGGAGGAAAACCTGGTGGTTAAAAAGTCTGAATACTTAGACTGTTGGATATCATTATCAGATTGGCCCATGCGGTCAGCTTTCCTCTCTTTCTTATTCGCAGATTTAAAAACCAGTAAGACTCCAAATGCAACTTGGTATGTAGTATTGGACCCTGGAATGGAAAAAAATTATTGAAAAAACTGGTGAAATCTAAATAATGTCTGTATGTTAGTTAAGTGATATTCCCATGTTAACTTCATTTTTATAAAGATCATGGATGTGTAAGATGTTAATATTAAAGGAAGCTAGGTAAGGGGTATTTGGGAACTCTTGTTTTTAAGAACTTTCTGAAAATCTAAAATTATTTTAAACTAAAAAGGTTTTAAGGTAAATATGAAAAGAATAACTTGGAGGACATGTAAAGTGGAGCATACAGCAAAAAAACACAAGTTCCTGCTCTCAAGGACCTTGTAGTCCCATTGAGTCAGGAAATAACCTTGAAGTAATTTATGAAACAATATTTCATCCCGTGATACAGGCAGTACTATACAGTGAGGAATAGGATAGACTGCCTGTCTCTGCCACTTTAATAGCCATGTGATACTGGATAAGCTACTTCCCTGGTGGCTCAGCAGGAAGCGGTAAAGAATCCTTCAATGTAGGAGACACAGGTTCAACCCCTGGGTCAGGAAGCTCCCCTGGAGGTGGAAATCGCAATCCACTCCAGTATTCTTGCCTGGGAAATTTCATGAACGGAGGAGCCTGGGGTCACAAAGAGTCGGATGCAACTGAGCATGCATGCACTGGGTAAGTTTGCTTAAACTCTGCACCTCAGTTTCTTCAACTGTAAAAAGAGTGAAAATGATAGTACCTACCACAGGTTTGTTTTGAGGATTTAACAATATGTTAAACACTTAGAACTGAGGACACTGTAAACTTTATAAGAATATTTGCTATTATGGTTATATTATAAAGTTTTAGTATTATAAAGTATAATACAAAAATAGATAGCACTTCCATATTGGAAAGCAAGAAGTAAAACTGTCACTATTTGCAGATGACATGATATAATACCTAGCAAATTCTAAAGACACCTCCAAAACACTAGAGCTCATCAATGAATTCATAAATTGCAGGATATGAAATTAATATATAGAAATCTGTTGCATTTCTATACACAAACAGTGAACTATCGAAAAGAGAAATTAAGGAAACAATACAATTTACAATTGCATCAAAAAGAATAAAATACCTAAGAATAAACCTGCCTCAGGACATAAAAGACCTGTATTTGGAAAACTATAAGACACTGATGAAAGAAATTAAAGATGACAAACAGATGGGAAGATATACCCTGTTCTTGGACTGGAAATTTTAATACTGTTAACATAACCACACTACCCAAGGAAATCTGCAGACTAAATGCAATTCCGATCAAAATACCCATTACACGTTACACAGAACTAGAACAAATAATCCTAAAATTTACATGAAATCACAAAAGACTCTGAATTCCTCAAGCTATCTTTAAAAAGAAAAAACTGGAGCTATCATGCTCCCCGACTTCAAATTGCACTACAAAATTACAGTATTCAAAACACTATAACACTGGCATAGAAACAGACACATAGATCAGTGGAGCAGAATAAAGGGCCCAGAAATAAACCCACACACCTATGCTTCACTAATCTATGACAAAGGAGGTAATAATATACAACAGAAAAAAGCCAGCATCTAATAAATGGGGCTGGGAAAACTGGACAGCAACAAGTAAAAGATTGAAATTAGAACATTCCTTAACACCATATACAAAAATAAACTCAAAATGGTTTAAAGTCCTAAATAAGACTGGAAACCCTAAAACTCCTGGAAGAAAATAGAGGCAGAACACTCCTTAACATAAATAGCAATATTTTCCAGGATCTACTCGTTGGAAGAACTGATGCTGAAGTTGAGGGTGCAATACTTTGGCCACTTGATGTAAAGAGCCCACTCATTGGAAAAGACTCTGATCCTGGGAAAGATTGAAGGCAGGAGGAGAAGGGGACGACAGAGGATGAGATGGTTGGATGGCATCACCAACTCAATGGACATGAGTTTGAGTAAATTCCGGGAGGTGGTGAAGCACAGGGAAGCCTAGCATGCTGCCATCCATGGGGTTGCAAAGAGTCAGACACGACTTGGCAACTGAACAACATAGCAATATTTCCCAAGATCTATTCCTAAAGGCATAGGATACCAAAGCAAAAATAGACAAATGGAACTTAATTAAACTTAAACATTTTTCATAGCAAAGAAAACTGTCAATAAAATGAAAAGATGACCTACAGACTGGGAGAAAATATTGCAAATTATATGACCAATAAGGAGTTAATACTCAAAATATATATAAAAAGCACTTACATTTCAACATCAAAAGAATAAACAACCAAATCAAACAATGGGTAGAAGACTTGAATAGACATTTTTCCAAAGGAGACCATGCAGATGACCAACAGACATATGAAAAGGGGCTTAACATCACTAATTATTAGAGCGATGCAAATCAAAACCACAATGAGGTATCACCTCACATCTGTCAGAATAGCTATCATTAAAATGTCTGCAAATAACAAATGTTGGAGAGGATGTGGAGAAAAAGGAACCCTAGTACACTCTTGGTAGGGATGTAAATTGAGGCAGTCACTATGGAAAACAGCATGAAGTTTCCTCAAAAAATTAAAGTAGAAATATCATACCTCTGTGCAAAGTCGCTACAGTCTCTTTGTGACCCCATGGACTGTAGCACCCCAGGATTCTCTGTTCATGGGATTCTCCAGGCAAGAATACTGGAGTGGGTTACCCTGCCCTCCTCCAGGGAATCTTCCTGACCAAAGGATTGAACCAGCTTCTCTATATCGAAGTCCAGAAATACCATACGATCCTGAAATTCCACTCTTGAATAGATATCTGGAAAAAATGAAAACACTTAAATCAAGAATATACAAACAACCCCAGTATTCACAGCAGCACTATTTACAATAGCCAAGACACAGAAGCTACCCAAGTGCCCATCAACAGATTATTGGATAAAGATCTCTCTCTCTCTCTCTCTCTCTCTCTCACACACACACACACACACACACACACACACACACACACAATGGAATATTATTCAGCCATCAAAAATGAAATTCTGCCATTTACAGCAATGTGGATGGCCTAAGGCTTCCCTGATGACTCAGATGGCAAAAAATCTGCCTGCAATGTAGGAGACCCTAAAGCATGTTATGCTTGATGAAATAAGTCAGACAGATGACAAATACAAAGTATGGAATTCTGGGACCATTGATGTAGAGAGCAGCTCTCTGATTTCCCAGGATCCTGCATATGGAAGGAGTGGTTTCTTTGACTGGTAAGTTTTGTGGTGTTGTTCTGAAAGTTCTTCCTCTATTCCCTTTCTCCTAAAACTAGGTAAGGCAATTTCTGTCATTCTCAATTGGATCCTGACTATTACACTGCTTCATGGGATTACTTTGTGTATTATGTGAAACAATGCACATGGTACATTAAAAACCATGCCTGACACATAGTAAGAGCTCAATAATTCATCTTTGAATTATTTTTAAATTGCAGTCATTAATATTGTTGAAATTCAATTGCTCTTGGTTTTTCTGCTTTCCTTAGCAAGTATTATTTCTTTTTCCTTTTTTAATGTATTATATTTTATTTTCTGTGTGCATTTTTAAAGACTTAAACATGTATTATATTTTGTTTCTATTGAAGTATAGTTGATGCACAACATGAGTTTCAGATAAGTGATTCACAATTTTTAAAGGTTTAGGTATTATAAAATATTGGCTATAATTTCTGTCAGTTCAGTTCATTTGCTCAGTCATGTCTGACTCTTTGTGACCCCATGGACTGCAGCAGTCATTTTCAGTGCTGTACAATATATCCACCACCCTAGCAGCTAACCAAGAATTTGAAAGCCAGAGTCAGAACTTTGGCTCCGGACCTACACTATGCCTATAGAGTCACAAAAGCAAATGTGAACTATGGTAACACTCACTGAAATAAAAAATCCCAGAGCTGAAAAAGACTGATGAGAAAGATCATGACTTTAGTTTAAGACATGTAGTTCCTATAGAACATTCAAATGAACATTTCTAGAATATGATAGGAAATACAAATTTATAAGGAAGAGATTTAGGCTAAATTTATGCCAGGGAATGAGATAAGTGATATATAAACATTTCCTTTATCCTGATAGCAACCAAGTTACAAGATATTATTAAGTCCAGGAAAATGAGATTTAAACAAGCCTGGAACTGATTAAAGTATGGGTAGTAAATGAACCCGTGGAGTGATATGAGATCATGGGTCAAACAGGAGATGGCAAAAGTAAACATTGACGTTTTAGGAATCAGCAAACTAAAATGGACTAGAATGGGTGAATTTAACTCAGATGACCATTATATCTACTATTGTGGGCAAGAATCCCTTAACAGAACTTGAGTAGCCATCATAGTCAACAAAAGTCTGAAATGCAGTACTTGGATGCAATCTCCAAAATAACAGAATGATCCCTCTTCATCTATAAGGCAAACAATTCAGTATCACAGTATCAGTAATGCTGAAGAAGCTGAAGTCGAATGGTTCTACGAAGACCTACAAGACCTTCTAGGACTAACACCCCCAAAAAAGGTGTCGTTTTCATCATAGGGGACTGGAATGCAAAAGTAGGAAGTCAACAGACACCTGGCGTAACAGGCAAATTTGGCCTTGGAGTACAAAGCGAAGCAGGGCAAAGGCTAATAGAGTTTTGACGAAAGAATGCACTGGTCATAGCAAACACCCTCTTCCAACAACACAAGAGAAGACTCTACACATGGACATCACCGGGTGATCAACACAGAAATCAGATTGATTGTATTCTTTGCAGCCAAAGATGGAGAAGCTCTATAGAGTCAGCAAAAACAAGACCGGCAGCTGACTGTGGCTCAGATCATGAACTCCTTATTGCCAAATTCAGACTTAAATTGAAGAAAGTAGGAAAAACCACTAGATCATTCAAGTGTGACCTAAATCAAATCCCTTACAATTAAACAGTGGAAGTGACAAATAGATTCAAGGGATTAGATCTGACAGAGTGCCTAAAGAACTACAGATGGAGGTTCGTGACATTGTACAGGAGACACTGATCAGTACCATCCCCAAGAAAAAGAAATGCAAAAAGGCAAATTGATTGTCCGAGGAGGCCTTACAAATAGCTGAGAAAAGAAGACATGAAAGGCAAAGGAGAAAAGGAAATATGCCCATTTGAATGCAGAGTTTCAAAGAATAGCCAGGAGAGATCAGTGATCAGAGCAAAGAAATAGAGGAAAACAATAGAATGGGAAAGACTAGAGATCTCTTCAAGAAAATTAGATACCAAGAGAACATTTATACAAAGATGGTCATAATAAAGCATAATAAAGGACAGAAATGGTGTGGACCTAACAGAAGCAGAAGATATTAAGAAGAGGTGGCAAGAATACACAGAAGAACTGTGCAAAAATGATCTTAATGACTCAGATAACGATGACGGTGTGATCACTGACCTAGAGCCAGACATCCTGGAATATGAAGTAAAGCGGGCCTTAGGAAGCAACACTATGAACAAAGGCTAGAGGAGGTGATGGAATTCCAGCTAAGCTATTTCAAATCCTAAAAGATGATCCTGTGAAAGTGCTGCACTCAATATGCCAGCAAATTTGGAAAACTCAGCAGTGGCCACAGGACTGGAAAAGGTCAGTTTTCTTTCCAATCCCAAAAAAAAGCAATCCCAAAGAATGCTCAAACTACCACACGATTGCACTCATCTCACATACTAGTAAAGTAATGCTCAAAATTCTCCAAGCCAGGATTCAACAGTACGTGAACTGTGAACTTCCAGATGTTCAAGCTGAATTTAGAAAAGGCAGAGGAACAAGAGATCAAATCGCCAACATCCTTTGGATCATCAATAAAGCAAGAGAGTTCCAGAAAAACATCTTCTTCTATTTTATTGACTACGCCAAAAGCCTTTGACTGTGTGGATCACAACAAACTGAAAAATTCTTAAAGAGATGGGAATAACAGACCACCTGACCTGCTTCCTAAGAAATCTGTATGTAGGTCAAGAAGCAACAGTTAGAACTGGACATGGAACAGCAGACTAGTTCCAAATTGGGAAAGGAGTATGTCAAGGCTGTATATTGTCACCCTGCTTATTTAACTTATATGCAGAGTACATCATGAGAAATGTTGGGCTGGAGGAAGCCCAAGCTGGAATCAAGATTGCCGGGAGAAATATCAATAACCTCAGATATGAAGATGACACCACCCTTATGGCTGAAAGCAAAGAACTAAACAACCTCTTGATGAAAGTGAAAGAGCAGAGTGAAAAAGTTGACTTAAAACTCAACATTCAGGAAACTAAGATCATGGCATCTGGTCCCATCACTTCATGGCAAGTAGATGAGGAAACAACAGAAACAGTGACAGACTTTATTTTTTTGGGCTCCAAAATCACTGCAGATGGTGACTGCAGCCTTGAAATTAAAAGACAATTGCTCCTTGAAAGAAAAGCTATGACCTACCTAGACTGCATATTAAAAAGCAGAGACATTACTTTGCCGACGAAAGTCCATCTAGTCAAAGTTATTGTTTTTCCAGTAGTCATGTATGGATGTGAGAACTGTGGTGTTGTAGAAGACTCTTGAGAGTCCCTTGGACATCAAGGAGATCCAACCAGTCCATCGTAAAGGAAATCAGTCCTGAATATTCATTGGAAGGACTGATGTTGAAGCTGAAGCTCCAATACTTTGGCCACCTGATTCGAAGAGCTGACTCATTGGAAAAGACCCTGATGCTGGGAAAGATTGAAGTTAGGAGGAGAAGGGGATGACAGAGGATGAGATGGTTGGATGGCATCACCAACTCAGTAGACATGAGTTTGTGTAAACTCCGGATTTGGTGATGGACAGGGAGGCCTGGTGTGCTGCAGTCCACAGGGTTGCAAAGAGTCGGACACGACTGAGCGACTGAACTGAACTGAACTGAAGGAATGTTCATAGCACAAGAAGTAAAGGCCACTGACGGAAACTTACAGTTCACCAAGAGTTAAGAGGTGGATGCAAGAGGAGTTTAAACAGGAAAATGGGGATCAAAACAGAAGAAGAAACAAGCAAATGTATTAGCACAGAATCCCAGGGAAGAGAGTCTTTCATGAAAGAACACAGGAATCAACTGCCTGTCAGTGATCAAATTTGAGACGGACCAACATGAGGTTTCCAGATTTAGCAACAAATGACTCTACACATATTTATACTTTAATATTTAACTTAAGCTCTGTAAGATGATTCCATTATATCTCCCTACAAGATAATTGAGTTCAGAGTATATGTCTGCTGATTCCTTTATCCCTAGGACCAAACACATATAATGGATAAATGAATGCTTTTGTTTTATGAATGAGTAAATTAGGGCAAGGGTTTCTCAGGTGACTCTGTGGTAAAGAATCTGCCTGCCAATTCAGGAGATGTGGGTTGGGTCCCTGGGTCAGGAAGATTCCTTGGAGAAGGAAATGGCAACCCACTCCAGTATTCTTGCGTGGGAAATCCCAGGGACAGAAGAACCTGGCAGGCTACTGTCCAATGGGATCTCAAAGAGTTAGACATGACTTAGCAACTAAACAAGAACACAAATTTGGGGACATAGAAATATACTTAATGGTGCTAGCTCAAAGACAGATCAGGAAAGAGTTTTCTTTCCCAAGTGAAGTCTTATGCACAAAAGAGAGAATTGCTATGGTGAACAAAAATATATCTACAAAGAAAGAATTATCAAAACAATTTAGGAAGTACTTGTAGCTGGTTTTAGGAAAAGTTTTCTTCCCGACTGCCCCTTGCCCTCAAATATTCACCTAGTCTACTTGATGATTCCTTCTTTTGAAAAAATCATCTGAAGCTATTGCTACGAAACACAAGTTCATGTGCCCAATGCGAGTGAGATGAAACAAATCAAACACCAGGAGCTGGAGCACAGAAAGATTTATTGCAGGGTCATGCAGGGAGACAGGTGGCTTGTATCTGAAAAGCCCCCAACTCCTCGAAGGGTTTTAGCAAATCATTTTTCAAGGCAAGATGAGAGTTGTTGCCAACTTTTTGATGGAGGAATCATTTGTTCTTTCAGTTGCCCGTGTAGGTCAGTCACAATGTTCCTGTAAACTTCCAACAAGACAAATATTATTATTTCTTCTGCAACTCTTTAATCTCTAAATGAATGGACTCTTAAAAGCCAGAGCCTTAAGAATAGGCTATCCTATATATTTCAGGCTATAGGCAACATTCTCTTATAAAAGGCACAGAATCAGCATGACTAAACACAGGCAACAAAGCAAAAGTTCAAAGCAAAATACGTATTAAGCTAAATGCAGAAAATTCAGAAATAAACAATGTCGCTGCAGTGGAGTATACTCAGGAATGAGCACAATGTAAAAATGTGACTTCCCCTCTGTGACTTTGGAGACAGTTACAAAGCGTTTGGTTCATAATGACTTAAGTATATGCATGTTGATATTTTTTATGCATTTCAGTTTTTTAAATATTATTTAAAATACAGAATGTCCTGTTTATAATGCTCCCTCGATTTTTTAATTGAGAAGACATGTCTAAGCAGCAATTTGAGGGCTTCCCTGGTAGCTCAGTGGTAAAGAATCTGCCTGCCAATGCAGGAGACACGGTTGGACCCCTGATCTGGGAAGCGGAGCAACTAAGCCTATCTGTCCTAAGTACTGAGCCTGAGCTTACAGCCCGGGGGTCCCAGCCGCTGAGCCCTCCTGCCACAGTTTCTGCAGCCTGCAAACCATAGTTCCTTGTGATCTGCAACAAGAGAAGCCACAGCGATGAAAAGCCTGCGCACCGCAGCCGGAGAGTAGCCCCCACTGGCTGCAGCCAGAGAAAACCCTGCGCAGCAACAAAGACCCAGCACAGCCAGAAATGAATGCTCAAATAGAGGCTTTAAAAATGAAAAAGAAAAAAAAAAGTAGCAACTTGATTCTGGCAAAGAAAATGTGTCTTCTCATGGGTTAAATTTATACAGAAGACAAGTGGGGAAAAAAACCCTTTGAAGGACAAATCCATCGTGCTTCCTGCCAAAAAGGGCATAATACTTCCTCGTTGTCATTAATGAAAGATAACACACGCTTTTCAAAGTTCCGTAAGACGTTCCAAACAAAGAAAACACTGAAATGAGTCACCTGTTTCCCCATTCAAGGTTAAGAAGCCATATAAATTTCTCCAGCCTCCGGCACAGAACACCAAATGCCCTGTAAGCGCGAGGCGGCAGCTATGCGGCTGGCGCTGCTCTGCGCCGCGTGCCTGCTGCCCGGCAGCCCGGCCCTGCCGCTCGGCCCGGGCCCGGCAGGCGAGGGCGACCCGCGCTGGCAGCTGGCTCAGGTACGTCTCCGGCCCTCTCTCCCGGGCCGCCACGGGCTTTCCAGACAAACTGTGCTTTGCCACTTTAATAACTTTCCCGATTATAAAGGCAATATATGCTTTAATCAAGTAGCGATTAAGTGCAGGCTCTGAAGCCTGCCCAAAGGGGATTCAAGTTCCACCTCCTCCACTCTACTGCGTGGATGGACAGAGGCATCTTATTAACCTTTGAGCTTCGGTTTTCTAGCTGGAAGATATGATGATATCAATCAAATGGGGGTGATGTGAAACAACATCCCTGACACGTATTATATAGATTGAAGCTTTTGCAGGTAGTACCATGTATTGCGACTTGAGATAGTCTTTTAAAGAGCAAAGAGATGCTGCTCAAGATGAGGACCCTAGTGATGGAGAGACCTGAGAACAGAAAATAAGGGTAAATGTTGCAGCTCTCCTGCTGATAAACCGAAGATGATGGGTGAGGCATGAACTTCTGACCGTTTTCTCATATATCCAGTGGAAACAGTAATACTGTGTTTTATACCTGGAGGAGTCTAGCAAATAAATGAAGTGGTAACAATACCAACTATCCTGTATGTAACAACTTCAGATTATGAAATACGTCCTATATGTGATGTCATTGAATCCTCAGCTCTATCCTGGGAGAAAGAAAAAACCAAAGTAAAGTTGATTCACATCTCACATACTTGCTAACTGCAGAGACAAGAGTCAAGAACAAGCTCTGGTTCAAAACTCATGTACTTTCCAATATATTACTTAATAATTATCCTAATGTGAGCGAGGGACAGAAAGTGTTAGCGGCTCAGTCGAGTCGACTCTTTTCCGACCCCATGGACGATAGGTCTCCTCTGCCCGTGGGATTCTCCAGGCAAGAATATTGGAGTGGATGGCCATTCCCTTCTCCAGGGGATCTTCCTGACCCAGGGATCGAACCCATGTCTCCTTGGTTTCCCCTTCAGATTCTTTACCAGCTGAGCCACCAGAGAACCCGAAAGTCTAAGTAATTATTACTTGGTAAAAGTATTGTTTATAACTTTAAGCTTTAAGCATAAGAAAAGTTGAGTTCTATTTCACACTAACTTTGACTTTTTTAAAAGTCCCTGTAAGGTGTTGGATTGAACCATATGAAATTACTGATATTTGACCTCTTTTTAAAAATGTATTTATTTTATTTTTGGCTGCGCTGGGTCTTCGCTGCCGTGTGCGGGCTTCCTCCAGTTGCAGTGCATGGCCTTCTCATCACGGTGGCGTCTCTCGTAAGGAGGATAGGCTCAGTAGCTGTGGCACACGGGCTTAGTTGCGCCACAACGTGTGGAATCCTCCCAGAGCAGGGGTCAAACCCATGTCCTCTGCACTGACAGGCAGAGTTTTAACACCTGCACCATCAGGGAGGTCCTGTTTGACTGTTTTCTTTTGATCTGAAAAATGTCCATTCCGTATGGTTCCACTTTCTGGGTTCTCCAGAGGGAGTCCACTTGCAGGAGTGTTGAGCCCCTTCACCCAGGGTGCAGATTGCCAGTAAACCAGAGGGAGGTTCTCTAGCTTTAAAGGAAGGTAGGAAAACTCATCTCAAGGATTCAGAGAGATTTCTTCCAGAGGGTGTCTTTGCAAAACTGGTAGCTCTGGAAGGGAGAAAATGAGCTATTTGTTTTTAAATCAGGAATTAACTCGCAACTGTCATGGATGAACAGTGAGTACTTGTATTGAATGAAACACAGTCCTTGGGAACAGGAAGAGAGAGCTCCTTACTGCTGAGATTACTTACGTGAAGTTCATACTCCTAACTCATTTCGACGGCACTATCACACATTATCATGATGCTATATGGTTTTCTGAGGAAATGGGCTTCAGAATCAGAATAGGAGTTCAAACACCCGTTCCTTTGGTTACTCATGGGGTGACTTCATGCAAGTTACTTCCCTTCTCGGAGCCATGATTCTTCAAATGTGAAATAGGAAAGTATTGCCATACCCAACTTACAGGGTGGTTATGAGATTTAAATCTGATAAGCATATAAAGCTCTTGGTCTGGTCCCTGCCACTAGTAAGTGCTTCATCAAGGTTCTTGGGAGGCTGCTGCTGCTGTTGTTATTTTCATTCACTTTCTATGTTTTCCTATTTAGCCTGCGGGACCGCTATCCTCACACCCATTCACTGAGGTCCTTTAAGAAATTTCCAGGGACCTAACTGCACATGGAACACACCTAAGAGACCTTCTTTACCTTACAGCTTCACAAAGAGGGTTTTACAAAGAATTTAGCTATGGAAAGAGCGCTGGCATGGCAAGCAGTCAAGAAACTCAGGACCAGTTTGCCTACTAACTTAAAACATGACCGTGGAGCAAGTCATTTAGTTACTATGAGTTTTGATTTCTTCACCTAGAGAATGAAATAATGTCCTAACATCCTTTCCCAGGACTAAAAGGTTAAGAGCTTTAACCTCAGGGGACCTGACCTCCAGAGAGTCTTAGAAAGGGCTGGGTGACTTTGGATCTCCCCAAAGGGTCTCTGATGCCAAGAGCAGACCTCAGGTGTGCACTTTGAGGGCATTCTTCCTGACTGTTAAAACAAGTCTGTGTTTTATAAATTACACAGTGGGTTTCTCCTCAAAACATTTAATGGGACAATAGAAAAATAGAGGGACTCTTTTCTTTTGGCCATGAAAAGAAATGGCAATGACTCATCATCAATATTAAATTTTCTTCTCATGAATGCACTCTTTTATTACCTGGTTACTGTGTAACTATTTTGCCTTCAAACTACTATTTGGGTTCATAGGAATCAGAGGCAAAGTTGTGCAGACTTCTGAGATAAAGAAGATGACAAACAAGAATTACAGATCAATTACTCTCTTTCCAACAGGACTATCTCAAGAGATTTTATGCATCTGACTCAAAAATCAAGAATGCCAATAGTTTAGAAGTCAGACTCAAGCGAATGGAAGGATTCTTTCACCTGCCTATAACTGGAATATTAAGCCCCCGTATTATAGAGATCATGCAGAAGCCCAGATGTGGAGTACCAGATGTTGCAGAATATTCGCTATTCCCAAATCACCCAAAATGGACTTCCAAAGTAGTCACCTACAGGTCAGTTTTGCTTTGGCTCATTTTCACAAAAACAATATAGCCTTTTTCCTAAAAGGTCAAACATTGTTTTCTTGCTTGCTACCAGGATCATGTCATATACTTCAGACTTACCACATATCACAGTGAATCAATTAGTGGCCAAGGCCCTCAAAATATGGAGTGAAGAGATCCCACTGACATTTAAGAGAGTTAGATGGGGAACTGCTGATATCATGATTGGCTTTGCAAGAAGAGGTAAGGAAGATTCCTTCAGGCTGATCCTGTGTGCTGTTTTGCTTGTTGTTTATATCAGTGCTCTCCTGTTTTCCAGATTTAAAATCTTTAATGAGATATAGATAGATGATAGACAGATACATAGATCTCATTAATGGGATACAGATACAACGATACATATATATGTCAATGTTACTACATTTTTTCTAGCCCATTAATTTAGAGCCACTTTTTATAGCAGAAAATGGCAAACTATGACCCATGTGCCAAATCTGTAAATAAATATTTATTGGAACATAGCCATTCAGTTCAGTTCAGTCAGTCATGACTGACTATTTGCGACCCCATGGACTGCAGCACGCCAGGCTTCCCTGTCCATCACCAGCTCCCTTACTCAAACTTACGTCTGTTGAACCAGGGTCTCCTGCAATGCAGGCACATTCTTTACCAACTGAGCTATGAGGGAAATCCAAACATAGCCATGTTCTTTCATTTATCTATTGTCTGTGAGTGCTTTGGAGCTACAATGACAGACTTTAGTAAATGCAACAGAGATCATGAAGCCCACAAATCTGGTCCTTTGCAGGAAAAGTTTGCCAACCTCTATTTTATAACATGAATCATTTTATATACATATATAAGTTATAAGCAAGGGCTTCCCAGGTGCACTAGTGGTAAAGAACCTGCCTGCCAGTGCAGGAGACATATGAAACACGTGTCTGAACCCTGGGTTGGGAAGGTCCCCTGGAGGAGGGCATGGTAACCCACTCCAGTACCCTTGCCTGGAGAATCCCGTGGACAGACAAGTCAGGCAGGCTACAGTCCACAGGGTCGCAGAGAGTCAGACATGACTGAAGCAACTTAGCATGCACACACATATTTAAGCAAAAAAAGAGGTTACAGCTTTCAAAGGCCTTAAGTGGTCTCCAAGAAGTGAACTGCCCCTGTGGCCTATTGCCAACACCTTTCATGTATTTAGTAAGAAAGCAGAAAATAGAAAATTTTATATTAAAGGGCTTAAGGAGATAAAACCCATATACATGACTGCTATTAATTACTGATGTTTCATGGTGCAAATTTTAGAGGAAAATATTGCTCTTTTGGTCTGCTTTAATATTACATTTCATATGGGTGCTGTGACTTTAGCTGAAATTTAAACTTAAACCGCAATATTGACAAGAGTGAAGAAAACCTTACAGAAAGCACTGACATGACGCTCCATGCTTTTTAGAAACCGGATAAACCGGATATGGCCAGATGCCAATTTGAAAATAAAATTCTCGGCATCACAAATAAAAGCACATCAAAATCCCCATTTTAAGACACCTTGAGCACAGTTCTTCAAGAAATTATCTGCTATACTCACAAAGAATAAGCTCGGTTTTTAAGAAACCTTACATTAAATGATATTCAATTACCTGCTGAATCCAGTATTCTCCACTCTCCCACCATGCGGCAAAGGAAAGTGATCAAATCTAACATTTAGATGCCACCATAAATCAGATGTGACTGTTTTAACGTCTTGCATCAGTAAGCTTTCAAAATGTGGAGGTTATCAGGGATGAGCAGCAATTGTACGAAAGAAAAAGTTCCTCTAACAAACAAATACCCAAACCACCTGTCATGCAGCTGGCTGCTTGGACTGATCTTTTTCACCTCAGTAATATTATAAACTAAAAGATGGAATGACTGGATATAGATTCAGTGTCTAAAGGCAATCACCCTGTTTTCTTTCAGCTCACGGGGACTCGTATCCCTTTGATGGACCAGGAGCCACGCTGGCTCACGCCTTTGCACCTGGGCCAGGCCTGGGAGGAGACGCTCACTTCGATGAGGATGAGCTCTGGACTGATGGCAGCGGGATAGGTACAGAATCCCGTATCTCTTCCATTACACATCCTTTTCAAAATCCTCAACTTTCTATATCTTAACTATCTCTAATTTTGATAATTGCTTTAATTAATAATAATTATCTAGTCTTGCTAATTGCCAACCTCTGTGCTTTAAATGTGCTCATAAATTTCCACGTATGGAAGATGGAGCCTCGGACTACAGAGTCAAGTAACATTGGGTTCAATTTGCTCTACCTCTACCAATTACTCACATTCTCTTTGGACAAGTTACTTAACTTCTCTGAGCCTCAGTTTCCTCATCTGTGAAATGGAACTATAAGTAATTCCCACCTCACAGGATTGTTATTTGAAATAAATGAGATAATGCTTATAAAATGCTTAGCATAGTGCTTGGAATATATTAATATTTCAATAAATTATAACTCTTTTGTATATATCCCCAACATATTTTTTAGTTAAAGGAGAAAAAGGAGCAGAGACTATGATATTTAGAGAATTGTATATAATTCTAGTATTATTCAGGCTTCCTAGTTTCCTCTAGTCATAAGTAACCCACATGCCAATGCAGGAGATATAAAGATGCAGGTTCGATCCCTGGGACAGGAAGATCCCCTGGAGGAGGGCCATCCAGTCCAATATTCTTGCCAGGAGAATCCCATGGACAGAGAATCCTGTTGGACTACAGTCCATAGCATTGAAAGACATGGGCACGACTGAAGCGACAGCACACACACTAATATTAGTCACTATTGGTCAGAAAGAACCCACACTACAACCCAGCCCACTGTAGTCATCATTTTACAAAGTGGAAGACTATAGACAAAACAGAAAACTAATGAAGAGAAGCTCTAGATAAATAATCCTAATTGGAGACAATGCTTTTAAAAAATTGGCTACTAACTGGCCCTGAAAGTGAAATGAATCCTTGTGTTTGGCAATGGGAATTCACCACCATAGTGATGCCTTGCTGTGAAAATCTAACCTATGTAAAATTATGGCCCTGCTTCCATTTCACATATTGCATGTGTTTTTCATTCTTCCCTCTTCCCACTCAAAGTAAAGACACCTTCCTTCAATCTAATGCACCATGATTGGAACTCTGGCCCCTCAAACTCACACACTCACAATTTCCTTCTTATTTGCAAAGCCTGTCTGTGAGTCTGAGGGAGAGAGAACATATATTTAACGCACTTTAACAAATCGAAAGCAAACAGCAGTCTTGCCTGGAGGGCCTGCCCTGCAGTCGTGCTTTCTCGAAACCAACTTTATCTCTCTTGCTATTCAGAGCCACTATCATTTATTGGATATTCATCATTTTTCAGATATTGGGAAATTTGAGTTATTATGACAAATCTTCAAGGTCAGAATTATTATCTCCATTTAACAGATGAGGAACTGAGACTCAGCAATACCCATTAATTTGTCCATAGTTGTCCAGCTAGTAAGTAGCTGAGCGAGGTTTCAAACTCAGGTCTTTATATTTTTTTAAAGTCTTTGCTTTCTGCTTCTGAACACTGTTGGATGATTACATAAGAAGAAAATAGACAGAAAAAAAATTATATTTTCTTAAAACCAGAAGTGGTGATAAGATTAAAGTACTACTTTTCTGATTCCTCTTTTAAACCCACCCCCTCATGAAGGCCTGGAAACAAATAAGAAAACTATGGAGGATTTAAAGAATTAGGTATCTTATAGTTTAATTTTGATTATCTGTTTTGATGTTATTATACAGATAGTTATTTTTACAGTCACTATATGTCTCTCTTTGGTTTCAGGAGTTAACTTCCTGTATGTTGCAACACATGAGCTTGGCCATTCATTAGGTCTGAGTCATTCGTCTGATCCTAATGCTGTGATGTATCCAACCTACAGCAAAGAAGATTCCAAGAACTTCAAACTTTCACAGGATGATATCAACGGAATTCAGATGTTATATGGTAATATTCATGATTTCCGTATTTCCATAAGGAGGCATTGTCTCCTTACGGTAGGCTTGAATAAGAAAGCCTGGGAAATAGGTATTTACTTTGAAAAACACATATCTATCTAAAAGCCTATTGAGGGGAGAAATTTGAGACATTGGATACTTGAAATTTAATCAGACTATCTTATATTATGAGAATATTTATACTGTGATTTTAAGTTTTCAGTAATATAGTATCATTTGATGAAATCGTGGAAAAGAAACTTCAAGGGGCTTTTCCTTAAGCTGCAACTCTTTCTTCCTTCTGGCTGGATTCAAATACTGTAGCGGAGTCTCCCCCACAGGGATAGACTGAGGAATATAACACCTTCTCCCGGGGTTTCCCACTCCCACAGATTTGGCCCTAGAGGAGGAAAAGTGACCTAATTTTTCCTGCCTGCATATGTACATAGGGAAAGGGGTTAACCATCAACAGTGACAATTGCTAGTCATAATGTATATGAATATCCCATGTCCCAATCTACACTTTTTTGTTTTAATCAAATTCCAAACTCAGTTTAAAAAAAATAAAATGATTTGTATTTGCTTGATCAAGTCAGAAAGAGTATTGTGAGAAAGAAATCAAAGGACAAGGATAAAAAGCTATGTCTCCAGACAAATGAAAGATTTAATTATATAGGTATTAAATGTAAGGAATTTATTAATCCAAGAAGTGATGAGAGCAGAAAATATAATAGTAGGAATCAAAGAAGCTAAATAAATCATCCGAGGACAAATTCTTGGTTCTTGGACAAAGATTCCAAGCCAGGGCTGCGTGACTTCACACTCTTTCTGCTACACAATTCAGCTGATCACTACTTAGTATGTTTTTAAAAGCAATTTGGAAAAGAGAATACATGCAGAATTATATCTTTAAGTAAACAGATACAATTAAACTTTTCTGGCAAAAATGTCAAGATGATAAGAAAACACTGCATAAAGATCACCTGAGAGTCTTTGAATGTTCAGAAAAGCAATGAAAGTGCTTCCACATAATAAATAATGTAATGTCCTCAGAGGGAAATTATTCCTATAAGATAACAGATTGAAGCTGCAATTTACTATTAATCAACTTTTCTCAAATGGTGTTCCCAGAACACTGGTCCTACCAGACAATTCCCGCCCCCACCCGGCCCCCACCAAAAAAAAAGATGCTTTGGAGAAACAAATTCAAAAACCACTACCTACTGTATTTGAGGTACACGGGATGTTACAGAGAACCTAACAAACTCTCGTTTAATTCAGCGCTTCCTAAATTACAATCCTCTGTGTGGAACACCCATTGAAGCCTCTCAGAATAGCATTTCAAAGAAGACAGTTTGGGAAATATCATGTAACTGTACCTCAAAGTTCTTATTTAACGAGATGCTGCTGTCAAAAAAGCTCACGAAACACTGACAATTGTTGGCAGTTATCACCAACAAAGTAGAAAATATTATTAGTACCTCCCCTTATATAAAACCATGGAACTCATGGATTAGTGCTTTAAATCCTATGTTTTAGAGAGTGAGGTGCCTCCAGTCAAAGTTGGAAAGAGGTAGCTTCTGGATAAATTAAAGCAAGATTTAATTATATAGGTATTAAATGTAAGGTGTTTGTTAATCCAAGAAGTGATGTGAGCAGAAAATGTAAACTCAAAAGAATGTGATTAAACTCACAAGTGTAAAATTCCCAACATTCTTTTCAGGATAATAAAAATAATAGCTAAAATGCATCAAGTTTATATAGCGTACCAAGCATTTCACATGCATTAGCTTGTTTATTCCAACAATCCAGTAAATTATTCGTGCTCTTGTTCTATAGGTTGGTAATCTAATACAAAGAGAGGCTATTAATAAGGAGTATCTTACCCAAGATCATGCAGCTGGTAAAATGGCAGATACAGGATGCAAAAGTATCTGACCCCCAAGGCCTACACACAGTGCTGCCTTTTTAGCCTTTGGAGGTTAATCTTCAAAACTTGTCCCAGGCATAGAAAAGTGGGCTGGATGAATGAGTACCTACTGCAACACTTCTTGTGTTTTTTTTTAGTCTTAGGATTTGTGTGTGTGTGTTTTATACAATGCCAGAATATTCTTATTTTTGTCTCTTAACAGGAAAGAGAAATTATTCAAGAAAAAAATAGAAACTTCAGCAAGAACACACATTCATTCATTGGATTCTATGTAACCATTCCCAGCCAGAATTAATGAACACTGTTCCTGGCTTCCATTTAACACTTGCTGCCTCCAATCTTGTATTGTGGTTGGTTTTTATGTCTCTCTCTCCATTTGCGGATAAACTTTGTTTACAACATCACTATGTCTTACTCATCTATGACTCTCCTCAAGCAAGATGCACTTGGTGGATGTCAATAAATGTTAAACATACAGATAGATACAATTTTTATTTCTTGGTAAAACTATTCTGGCTTCCCAGGTGGCACAGTGGTAAAGAATCTGCGTGCCAGTGCAGGAGACCCTGGAGACTCGGGCTGAATCCCTGAGTTAAGAAGATCCCCTGGAGTGGGCAATGGTAACCTGCTCCAGTATTCTTGCCTGGAAAATTCCATGGACAGAAGAGTCTGGCAGGCTGCAGTCCATGGGGCGGCAAAGAGTCGGACATGACTGAAGTGACTAAGTACAAAAATGATTTCTATTTGGGAGGACTGTGGCAAAAGAAGACATGCCATACAATGAAATCAAAGGCAGAAACCAAAAACATAAGTAACCCCAGCACATTATTTTGGGTGTTCAGTTGCCCCTAACCTATTATCACGGTCAGGTATAGTGTAATATAACCCAAGACAGTACAGCCCAAAAGTACACTAAGTTCCCCTCACCCTTTGGGTCAAGTGCTCACTCTGAGTATTCTGGGTAGTCCAGTGCTTCCTCCAAAACACGTGTGAATTTCCAAGGATTTGCATTCTTATGGTCACTCCCAGTGCCAAGCTCCCCCCGACCTGACCTCACTCCATCTCTCCCACCACAGCTGCCCTGGCCCCCCTCCTCTGTCCCACAGCATCCCAGATATGTCTCACCCTCTTCTCTCTTTCTTTGTCCAAACCAGTCTTACAGACCTTGTGAGATTTGTATCAACCGTGCAGTTTTACACTGCACAAGGACAATGATTGACCAAAACTCCATTTGGATATTATCCTCATCCTTCACATCCTTGATGCATCCCAGCATCAGGAATTTCCCACTGGCCACCTGCCCCTGCGGGCCCCAACCTCCTCCCTCGTCTCTCCTAATCTTCAAATCTCTACACCCTGGTCCTTGTCGCGTGCCCCCACAAGCTCATCTCCTGCAGTCCAGGGAGCTCTCCCTTTCCGGGCATAGAGACTCACTGCCGTGTTTCTGTGGGAAAAACACTGTCTGTGCAGGGCTTAAGCCTTCAGCAGGACACAGAGCCGGAAAAGGCTTTTCTTTCAGCTGTTCCTCCTCCATACTCCGTACACCTCTGCATGGTTTTCTCTGCAAATGGAGGGATGAATATTTGGAATTGATTTTCTTTCTGATACAAATTACACCACACATAAGCACCCTGAGAAGATCTGTTATTTCCCAAAATGTATCAGTAATTCAAAACTCAGAAATAGCACCAAAACCATTAGGAAGCCATTCCAAGAACAGATAAAATGAGAGGGGGATCCACTACATAGGCAAAATATAAGGTACATATGAATAGGAGTTCAAAGACTTTTTTAGAAACATAAGGGAACAGGTCTATAATAAAAATGTAGAAGATAGAAGTCATTAAAGTTCCTCATTTTGTAGATGATAAAACAGATCAAGAGAAGTTAAGTGATTTCCATCAATTTCATAGTAAACAAATGTCTTGTATTTAAAGCATTTCTTGTTTTTTTTGTTTGCCAGTTTGCATTTTGCTTTGGGCAGCGGAAGGCAGTATCTATCTTGCAGCTAAAATGCATTTTAATTGTTTTTACCTGCCCAGCATCCTGTCACCCTACTTTTGGGAACAGGGACTGTCTTTCTCCTTTGTAGACTGTCTTAGTGAGACATCACTAAATATGCCACATACTGCCGGGGCTGAGAAAGGGGTACAGAACCCAAGCTTGGCCTCTTGGACACTCACCTATAAACACCAGAGGCTGATTTACCCTGGCAGTGGATTTTGGCGATACTGCCTGCTCAGTCCTACACTCAGATAAATCTCTGAAGCTGCTTTGGGTCCTGTCCTACAAACAGCTTAGGTACAGGGCTTCTCTTTGAAGTTTTGCAGCTGACTGCAGGTTCTTCCAATAAATTTTATCTTTTGCTTCTATTCACCAGAGTCAGTTTATGCCTGTTGTTTACAAATCTCTGCCACAGTAGCTTGACCAGCTCTCCTATGGTGTATGACACAAGGGTTCTGTTGCGTATCTCACCAGTCTTAAGTATGAAGTGAAGCACTAACTGAGCATAGAAGCTGAATTTTATTATTCCTATGCAAAATGCCTAAAGCTCACTTCTAACTAGAAATTCTGCCTAGAAAATAAGAACCCATGTTCTTTTTTTTAATTGTGGTTAAGTGCACATAATATAAAATGTACCGTTTTAGCCATTTTTAAATGTACAGTTCATATTAACTATATCCATATTGTTGTGCAAGAGTAAATGTTCTTACCCCTAGCACTCTATTAGCATGTTCAACTGAATAATTCTTCACAAGAGGCTGTTCTGGGCATTGACTGATGCTCAGCAGCATCCCATGGCCTCTCCCCACTCAGTTCAGTTCAGTTCAGTCGCTGAGTTGTGTCCAACTGTTTGCAACCCCATGAACCACAGCACGCCAGGCCTCCCTGTCCATCACCAACTCCCAGAGTTTATTCAAACTCATATCCATCGAGTCGGTGATGCCATCCAGCCATCTCATCCTCTGTCGCTCCCTTCTCCTCCCCACTAGATGCCAGTAAACCATCCTCAGTCATGGCAACCAAAGATGTCTTCAGTTCAGTTCAGTTCAGTTCAGTCACTCAGTAGTGTCTGACTCTTTGCAACCCCATGAATCGCAGCACGCCAGGTCTCCCTGTCCATCACCAACTCCCAGAGTTTACTCAAACTCATATCCATCAAGTCGGTGATGCCATCCAGCCATCTCATCCTCTGTCGTCCCCTTCTCCTCCTGCCCCCAATCCCTCCCAGCATCAGGGTCTTTTCCAATGAGTCAGCTCTTCTCATCAGGTGGCCAAAGTATTGGAATTTCAGGTTCGGCATCAGTCCTTCCAATGAACACCCAGGACTGATCTCCTTTAGGATGGACCAGCTGGATCTCCTTGCTGTCCAAGGGGCTCTCAAGAGTCTTCTCCAACACCACAGTTCAAAAGCATCAATTTTTTGGCACTCAGCTTTCTTCACAGTCCAACTCTCACATCCATACATGACTACTGGAAAAACCATAGCATTGACTAGATGGACCTTTGTTGGCAAAGTAATGTCTCTGCTTTTTAATATGCTGTCTAGATTGGTCATAGCTTTTCTTCCAAGGAGCAAGCGTCTTTTAATTTCATGACTGCAGTCACGATCTGCGGTGATTTTGGAGTCCAAAAAAATAAAGTCTGACACTGTTTCCACTGTTTCCCCATCTATTTCCCATGAAGTGATGGGACCAGATGCCATGATCTTAGTTTTCTGAATGTTGAGTTTTAAGCCAACTTTCTCACTCTCCTCTTTCATTTTCATCATTTTCATCAAGAGGCTTTTTAGTTACTCTTCACTTTCTGCCATAAGGGTGGTGTCATCTGCATATCTGAGGTTATTTGTATTTCTCCCAGCAATCTTGATTCCAGCTTGTGCTTCCTCCAGCCCAATGTTTCTCATGATGTACTCTGCATATAAGTTAAATAAGCAGGGTGACAATATACAGCCTTGACATACTCCTTTTCCTATTTGGAACCAGCCTGTTTTTCCATGTCCAGTTCTAACTGTTGCTTCCTGACCTGCATATAGGTTTCTCAAGACGCATGTCAGGTGGTCTGGTATTCCCATCTCTTTCAGAATTTTCCAGTTTATTGTGATCCACACAGTCAAAGGCTTTGGCATAGTCAGTAAAGCAGAAATAGTTGTCTTCAGACATTGCCAAATGACCTCTAAGGGGCAAAATAACCCTTAGTTGAGATCTATGAAGCTAAAGAAAATGAATTCTTATTTTAATGAATTATACACAATGTCCCTCTTTACTTTTTATCATCCCTTTTCTTCTAATCCTGTGTCATCCCATGGGAAAGGAAAACCAATAAAAGATTAATGTGACTTTGCTTTTGAGACATTTATTTGACGAAAAGACTATAATATTTTAAGGAATAAAACCCACTTTATGTTAAAACCAAAATACTGCATACTTACAGAAGTTCACAAAACTGGTTTGTATTTTGTTGATTACTTTTATTGTTATCTTTTCTAATTGTAAGGTCAAATTCCAGTTTAAAATGGAAGGTTGAGCACAGAAATTTATCTTTACTTTCCTCTGAGTTTCCATCTAAGTGGTGGTAAGGCAATAAAACAGCATAGAAGGAGGTCTCTCCATGGACAAGGAATTTCAATAAATTTATGAAGACCTAATAGAGCTGATATGTGAAATATATCAAGTTCAGTCTGGGGTATGTGAAGAGATCTCAAGTGGAAATGGGTGTCAACTATGGTGACAGGATGAAATGTAAATTTGATCAATCATGACAATAGAAAAATGTAGGAAATTGGAGAACATTGCCAATTCCATGTATTGTAAAACATAACATACATGTTTACATATTAACATTGCTAAAAATAAGATGACATCTTGCAGTTGGGGCTGGCAATTCTCCAGGAGATTTGGGTTTGCTCTTGCCTATCACATGGAGCCCTATCAACCTAACAGCACTGTATACTGAATCATGTGCTTGGGGTTGTTTTCACCATACTGTTCATGTGAATTCAGTCAGCAATTCTGTGGGAGTACCAGGTTGCCAACATCTGTTTGATCATAGAAAAAACAAGAGAGTGTCCAGAAAAACATCTACTTCTGCTTTATTGACTATGCCAAAGTCTTTGACTGTGTGGACCACAAAAAACTGTGGAAAATCCTTCAAGAGATGGGAATACCAGACCACCTTACCTGCCTCCTGAGAAATCTGTATGCAGGCCAAGAAGCAACATGAACATGGACATGGACATGGAACAACAGACTGGTTCCAAATCAGGAAAGGAGTATGTAAAGGCTGTATATTGTCACCCTGCTTATTTAACTTCTAGGCAGAGTATATCATGAGAAACGCTGGGCTGGAGGAAGCACAAGCTGGAATCAAGATTGCTGGGAGAAATATCAACAACCTCAGATATGCAGATGACACTACCCTTATGGCAGAGAGTGAAGAAGAACTAAAGAGCTTCTTGATGAAAGTGAAAGAAGAAAGTGAAAAAGTTGGCTTAAAACTCAACATTCAGAAAACTAAGATCATGGCATCCAATCTCATCATTTCATGGCAAATAGAAGGGGAAACAGGGGAAACAGTGTCAGACTTTATTTTCTTGGGCTCCAAAATCACTGCAGATGGTGACTGCAGCCATGAAATTAAAAGACGCTTGCTCCTTGGAAGGAAATCTATGATGAACCTAGACAGCATATCAAAAAGCAGAGACATTACTTTGCCAACAAAGGTCTGTCTAAGTCAAAGCTATGGTTTTTCCAGTAGTCATGTATGGATGTGAGAGTTGGACTATAAAGAAAGCTGAGCACCAAAGAATTGATACTTTCGAATTGTGGTCAGTTGGAGAAGACTCTTGAGAGTCCCTTGGACAGCAAGGAGATCCAACCAGTCCATCCTAAAAGAAACCAGTCCTGAATATTCATTGGAAGGACTGGTGCTGAAGCTGAAACTCCAATACTTTGGCCACCTGATGGAAGAACTGACTCATTTGAAATGACCCTGATGCTGGGAAAGATTGAAGGTAGGAGGAGAGGGGATGACAGAGGATGGGATAGTTGGAGTCAGGTAGGAGGTTTCTTCCTCTCAACACTGTGATCGAGGCAGCCACGTGCTCATGCTGCATTTTTGGTGTGGCAGGTTTACTTCTCTTTAATTCTTTTACCAAAAGACCAGCCATTTGGTATCCCAGCTTTATGTCGGGATCTTCTGTTAGAATCTGGTTCTTAAATGTCTTGAACACAAAGAGATGGTTCATCCTACAATAGATGACATTTTAATTCATTGAAATGTGCTCATTGGAGTACCAAGTTTAGGTGTAGTACATGAAAGGAGACACAACTTTTTACAGTAATCTTCCCTTATTTTGTGTCAGTTTTCCATAACTATTGATTTCTTCTCAGTATTTTTAGGGATAAACACAAATAACAATCACCCTCAGGACACTGGCCACCTGCCTAACAGTTCTTGTTCTCTGAGAATGTCACTGACCCACGGTGGATCTAGGGTGACAAGTGTTTACTATCCCACCTCCTGCCACAGCCGTCTAGAGCATAGGCAGACATCCACCTCAGGCAAGGCCCTTGAGGTATCTCCTCCAGGGGGACTGTGATTCCATTCACTTATTTATTCAATAATATTTATTGAGTGTTTACCATGTTCCAGACACAATTTTAACCTTAAGGATATAATTTCAAACAAAGAAAGTCATTATGCACATGGATCCCACAAGCTCACCCTAAGCAGTAATGAACAGAGAGACTCAGAGACTGGAATTTCTGAGCTGAGTCTTGTCCACAGTCAGATTCTTCAGGAAAACTCCATAAATTTCTGTGACTCAAGATCCTAGAAATTCTGTAGTAGTTTCCTTTCCAAAGGCCTGGTTGTTCAGTAGTTTTCTGGATTCTATAAGGCATTGTAATGTCCTTTCAATAAATCTCCTCAACTAAGCTAATACCAGAACAAGTCCAAAAATTAAGAGAAACAGTATAACACAGGCATCCTCTTCCTCTCTTCATCAGCATTATCTACCATGGTTTGCCATGGAATCTTCCAGAAAGATGGCATCCAACAAGATAGAACAAAGATCAGATCAAAAGTGACTGAAGAGGGGCTTCCCTGGTGGCTCAGAGGTAAAGAATCCACCCGCCAATGCAGGGTACGCGGGTTCCCCTGACTAGGGGAGATTCACATACGCCATGCACCTAAACTACTGAGCCTGCGCTCCAGAGCGGGGCACCAGCGCTGAGCCCACCCACCACAGCCACGGAAGCACATGCTCCCTAAAGCCTGCACTCTGCAGCAAGAGAAGCCAGCGCAGTGAGAAGCCTGCACCCCACAACCGGAGAGTCGCCCCCAGTCTCCACAGCTAGAGGCAAGCCCTCGCGGCAACGAAGACCCAGCACAGCCAAAATAAATTAATAAATAAAATCCTTTATTTTAAGTGACTGTGTCAGCCCCGTGTGAAGCTAACCAGAGCTGCCCTTTGTTGTCACTCCATTGATGTAAATGTAAAAACAATGATAAGTAATAAAAAGAGTATTAACCGTGTCTGAGGTTCTGTTTGGCTTCTAGCTGTGCTCTGACAGGCAGTAAGGAAAGCTTGGGCTTCCTTATCTTCTCTTGGCTTTGGATTATCCTTTGAGTTCTCTCACTTCATAAAGCAGGACTTAGAGATTTACAATTCAGTGATCGACTAAGGACTCACTCTTGACTAAATTTGCCTAACAGTTTGATTAGGAAAAACAAGGAGATGAAGGCAGATGTTTGCCATCAGAATCACTCACTGAGGCCCTACAAGGAAAACAGTCCCAGCTTACAGCGCTCAAGCAGATACAAAAAATATGCATGTAGGCATTTCCTTTTCTTCACCTGGCAACTCTTGCAATTCTTCACACCTCAGCCCTGACATTTCCATGCCCAAAAGACTTCCACTTCACCCTTGCATCTGCTTAGACATTCCCCTTAAAACCTTCCATGGTGCCAAACATGTACCCCTCACAGTCATCTTTTTTTAATTAATTTATTTTAATTGGAGGCTAATTACTTTACAATATTGTAGTGGTTTTTGCCACACATTGACATGAATCAGCCATGGGTGTACATGTGTTCCCCACCCTGAACCCCCTTCCCACCTCCCTCCCCATCCCATCCCTCTGGGTGGCACCAGCCCTGAGCACCCTGTCTCATGCATCAAACCTGGACTGGCGATCTATTTCACATGTGGTGATACACTCACAGTCATCTTTTATCTCACTGACTTATAATCTTCTGATGAATACACAGTCTCCACTAGATTGTCAGTTCCTTTATGAAGCTGAATGTGTTTTTGCGCAAAGGAAAGTTATTCCTAAAGCAAAATGAAAGGTTCACTCACAGAAACCTCTTGTTTAGGTTATGTCCAAATTAAGAAATCATTCAAAAGACATAAGATCAAGTTATACATTAAAATGTAACTGGACTGATATCCTAGAAATTAAGAAAAAAACAGAACTTAGAAATTAAAACAAAAAAAACAAAGAAACACAGAGGAAGATTCTGGGAAGATGGCGGAATAGGACGCATCAGAAATGTATCTCTCCCCCTAGACAAAAATTGCACTGACCAACTCAGTCTAAGGCAACTTGTTTGGAACTGTGGAGTCTATAGAGGGTCTGAACCTTCCAGGAGAAGGCTTGGACCGGTAAATTTTGGTCAATATTGGTCAGTTTCAGCTCTTAGTATGGTAGTAGCTACCCTCCTCTCAGCCCTCCAGCAGGCAGCTATGCACATGCTCCTGGAGCAGCCTGTATGCAGTTTGCACAACTGTGGGGAGTGAGGATGTCCTCCAAATGTTAGAAGTCTGATATCTGATCACTAATAGCAGCTTTTTTTCCCCTTTGGCTGCACCATATGGCATATGGGATCTTAGTTCCTCAACCAGGTATTGAACCCAAACGCCCTGCATCGAAAGCATGGAGTCTTAACCAATGGACCATTAAGGAAGTCCCACTGATTGCTGCTTCTGACCACAGAAGTGCAGACAAAAGGAAAACATTCCTTGGGTTGCAGCTCCTCATATCATTTCAAGTCTCTCCCCATCCTACCAAAGCGACTTCCAGGTGCTTAGAAGAATGTGACTTTTTCTCTCTCATTTCTGTCTTTTTTCCCTGTTAAGGGCCAGACAGAAGACTGTGAGTGCATGCTCAGTGGCTCCAGTCGTGTCCTACTCTTTGAAACCCCATGGACCATAGTCTGTCAGGTTCCTCTGTCCATGGGATTCTACAGGCAAGAATACTGTGTGGGTTGCCAGGCCCAGAAATTCAAAGGCAATTGCAGATACAGAGAAAATCAGAAAGTCACCACACATGCCCTGGAGAAAGTGCAGGCTCACAAAAGACCTGAGAAAACGTTAAGTTTGTACCTCAGGCAGATCTTTGGCACAGAGATAGTCTATAACAATAAAGAAAAATAAACGGAAACAAAAAAACAGCTAACACTGTGAAAGGAGGAGATTCAGATTTCCAGAGTTACCACATTAGTAGTTTCAAATGGGCAGTTTTCAACAACAACAAAGAAAAAAATCACAAGGCATTCAAAGAACCACAAAATATGACTCATCCAAAGGAAAAAATAAACCAACAGAAACTGTTCCTGACAAATACCTGATAGTGGATTTACTACAAAAAACTCTAAAGCAACTATCTTAAAGATGGTCAAAGAACTGAAAGAAGACATGGGGAAAGTCAAGAAAACAATGTATGAACAAAGTGGAAATATCAACAAAGAAATACTGAAAAGATAACCAAAAAGAAATTCTGGAGCTGAAAAGTAAAATAACTGAAATTTTAAAATTCGCTAGAGGAACTCAAAGGTCAATCTGAGCAGGTAGAAGAAAGAACCAGCAAACTTGAAAATAGGACAAAGGAAATTATTAAATCACAGGAACAAAAGGAAAAAAAGACTGAAGAAAAGTGATCATCAAGTGGACCAAGTGGTCCAAGAAGGAGGAGAGAGAATGGAACATATGCAATATTTAAAGAAATAATGGCTGACAACTTCCCAAACTTAATAAAAGACACGAATATAAATGTCAAATAAACTCAACAAATTCCAAACAGATAAAAAAATCCACATCAAGACACATTTCAATCAAACTGAAAAGTAAAGACAAAGAGAGACTCTTGAAAGCAAGAGAAGCAACTCATCATATACAAGGGATCCTCAATAAGATTATAAACAAAATTCTCATCAGAAATTTTGGTGATCAGAGGCATTAAGCTGATATATTCAAAGTGCTAAAAGGGAAAAAAACCTGTCAACCAAGAACCCTATATCTGGTGGAACTATCTTTCAAAAGTGAGGGAAGGGAATTCCCTGGAGGCCTAGTTGTTAGGACTCAGCTCTTTCACTACTATGGGCCTGGGTTCAATCCCTGGTGGGGGAACTAGGATCCCCCAAGCCAGGCAGCGTGGCCAACAAGAACAACAACAAAAAAGGGAAAAATTAAGACATTATCAAATGCAGAAGGAGTTCGTAACCACTAGACCTGTCCTGCAAAAAATGATTACAAAAGTCCTATAGACTGAAGTGAAAAGACAATAACTCAAAGACACATGAATAATAAAGATCTCAGTAACATAAAGAGACAGCCAATTATAGAATCTACTATTGCTGTAGCAATGATATGTAGCTCCACTTTTTTTTCTACTTGATTTAGAAGACTAATCCTTTTCTTAATTATTAATCTAAAACTAGTATTATTGTAACTTTGGCTTATAACTCCTCATTGTTTCCCACATAAAAGATAGTTAAAATTACTAATTTACATTTTGAGACACACAATTATATAAAGATGCAATATTGTGACATCAGCAATTGAAAGGGGTGGAGATGGAGCTGTTTTTTGTATTATTGAAATTGAGCAAGTATGAATTACAGTTAGAGTGCTATAACTTTAGGGTGTTAAATGTAATCCTCATGGGATCCACAAAGAAAATAGCTCAATAATACACACAAAAGAAATGAAAAAGGAATTGAAATATTTCATTACAAAAAAGGAACTAAGTATAAAATAAGATGTAATGCAAGAAATGAGGGACAAAAAATTATAAGGCATATATAGAAAACAAATAACAAAATGGCAGAAGTCTTAAACTCTCCAATCAAAGAGATTGCCCAAACGGATTTAAAAAACATGATACAACTATGTACTGTCTACAAGAAACTCACTTTAAATGAAAAGACACAAAATAGGTTGAAGGTGAAAGGACAGAAAAGGATATTTCATGCAAATAATAACCAATCAATTGCAGAGGTGGCTATACTAAGAGCAGATAAAATGTACTTTTAAGTCAAAAATCTTTACATGAGTCAAAGACAGACATTATGTATTAACAAAAGTTCTAGTCACTTCAGTCGTGTCCGACTGTGTGACCCCATAGACGGCAGCCCACCAGGCTCCTCTGTCCCTGGGATTCTCCGGGCAAGAACACTGAGTGGGTTGCCATTTACTTCTCCAATGCATGCATGCTAAGTCGCTTCAGCCATGTCCAACTCTGTGTGAACCCATGGGCAGCAGCCCACCAGGCTCCTCTGTCCACAGGATTCTCCAGGCAAGAATACTGGAGTGGGTTGCCATTTCCTTCCCCATCTAAGCAGCAAGATTATATAATAGAGAGTTCCCTGTTGGTCTAGAGGTTGGGATTCAACGCTTTCACTCCCACGGCCTGGGTTCAATCCCTGATTGGAGAACTGAGATCCCACAAATGTGCATGCTAAGTCACTTCAGCCATATCCGACTCTTGGTGACCGTAGTGCTGAGGCCTGGTGCACTGGGAAGACCCAGAGGGATCGGGTGGGGAGGGAGGTGGGCGGGGGGATTGGGATGGGGAACACATGTAAATCCATGGCTGATTCATGTCAATGTATGACAAAAACCACTACAATATTGTAAAGTAATTAGCCTCCAACTAATAAACATAAATGAAAAAAAAAAAAAAAAGAAGTGCCCTCTAGACTTTCTCATTCCCCTTCCCAACATCTGTAAAATTACAATTGATGGGTATGGGGAGCAGGATGAAAAGAAGCTGGAGATGTAGGGCAAGAACTAACTGGGAAGGGCTTGAAGATATAAGTTGGAATTTTAATTTGAAATCAGTGGTTTCCAAACTCAGGTATACAGGCTGGTATCAATCTGCAAATTAATCAAAAATAGTGTGCATAATATAGTAAGTTGGTAATTTAGTTCATTCAGTTTTTATATTCTAAGATGATTTCTTTCTTCTCTTTTGTTAAGAACATATTCTTTCTTTTGTAAAATGATGGCACTAATAGGTGATAAATTGCTTTTAATGCTTCTACTTTAAAAAATAAATGTCAGTGCCCCTAATTTTTTAAATGATACTAGGCTACAATTACAGGGAAGCTTTTAGGTAAGGAACTCATAAGATGAGATTTGTTTTCTAGACCTCAACTAAAATGTCAGCCTTATGAATTATAAACTCTCCTATCCACAACTCTACCAAAAAAGGGAAGGAGAACAGTACTAGCTGACAAGACTGTAAAATATATATATATATATATATTTACCATGGTAGGAATAAAAAAGTGCAATTTAAAAAAAATCCTAAGTCACATATGATTTTCTTCACTGTGATTATTTAGAAGGCTATTTATAACACATTTTAAAAGAGAGAATTAACATTCAGCTATTTCACCAACAATGTGTGTGTCTGTTAGTCGCTCAGCCGTGTCCGATTCTTTGTGACTCCATGCACATAGCCTGCCAGGCTCCTCTGTCCAAGGAATTTTCCAGGCAAGAATACTACAGTGGGTTGTCATTTCCTTCTCCAGGAGATCTCCCTGACCAGAGATTGAACCTGGATCTCCTGCACTGGCAGACAAATTCTTTACTGCCTGAGTCACCAGGGAATCCTTGTAAATAAACCAGATAATTGTAACTTATTCTAAGAATTACACAGGAAACATGATTTGACCATTATTCTCAGCTAGTCATTCAAAAAACACCCACTGAGTCAGGAACTTGGGGGATGAAGAAGTATGCAGAGGTGAAAAATACATCAAACCTGTCTTCAAAAGTCTCAAAGTCTGATGAATAAAATACTCAAAAAAATTTTATAAAACACTATTTTAAGGGTTATAAGAAAGGATTTTACTATGTGAGAGGGAGAAAGTCCTAATACTGAGATGCTAGGAGCTATATTTTAATTAGTTTCTTAGCTACATTCTACAAATTCTAGCATACGATAGATAGCATGAATATTCATTGGAAGGACCGATGCTAAAGCTGAAGCTCCAACACTTTGGCCACCCAATGTGAAGAGCCACCTTATTGGAAAAGACCCTGATGCTAGGGAAGATTGAAGGCGGGAGGAGAAGGGGACGACAGAGGATGAGATGGCTGGATATCACCACCGACTCAATGGACATGAGTTTGAGAAAACTCCAGGAGATAGTGAAGTACGAGGAAGCCTGGTGTGCTGCAGTCTGTGGAATCATATATAGCTGGACGTGACTTAGCGACTGAACAACATGGATAACAGTTCAGTTCAGTTGCTCAGTCGTGTCCAACTCTTTGCGACCCCATGAACCGCAGCATGCCAGGCCTCTGTGTCCATCACCAACTCCCAGAGTTTACCCAAACCCATGTCCATTGAGTCAGTGATGCCATCCAACCATCTCATCCTCTGTCATCTCCTTCTCCTCCTGCTTTCAGTCTTTCCCAGCATCAGGGTCTTTTCAAATGAGTCAGCTCTTCCGATCAGGCAGCCAATGTATTGGAGTTTCAGCTTCAGCATCAGACCTTCCAATGAATATTCAGGACTGATCTCCTTTAGGATGGGCTTGTTGGATCTCCTTGCATTCCAAGGGACTCTCAAGAGTCTTCTCCAACACCACGATTCAAAAGCATCAATTTTTCGGCACTCAGCTTTCTTCACAGTCCAACTCTCACATCCATACATGACTACTGGAAAAACCATAGCCTTGACTAGACAGACCTTTGTTGGCAAAGTAATGTCTCTGCTTTTCAATATGCTGTCTAGATTGGTCATAACTTTCCTTCCAAGGAGTAAGCATCTTTTAATTTCATGGCTGCAGTCACCATCTGCAGTGATTTTGGAGCCCAGAAAAATAAAGTCAGCCACTGTTTCCACTGTTTCCACATCTATTTGCCATGAAGTGATACCAAGCAAATCCAAAACTCCAGTTTGATCATAAAGTATTCCAGATAAGTAAGACCTCTCAAATAGGCCTGGGACTCCCCACCAGCCCGATCAAAACATTTTTGGAACTGTGATGCATCCTGAGACTTCACAGACAACAGACCAGTGTCATGGTCTGAAGGCTCTACCTACCTACACTACTCCCTCCCCGTTTATCCTTCCTAACACAGGAAGGATACCTGAGGATACGTCCCTTGCTTGTCTAAGCAAAAACAACCAAACTCATAGAAAAAGAGATCAGATTTGTGTTTGCCAGAGGCAGCGAGTGGGAAGTGTGTGAAGGTGGTCAAAAGCTACAGGCTTCCAATTTTAAGATAACTAAGTGCTGGGGATATAATGTAAACATGACGACTATGGTTAACAATGCTCTATGATATATCTGAAATTTGCTAATAGAGTAGATCCTAAAACTTCTCATCACAAAGAAAATAATCTTTGTAACTAAAGAGGTGATGGATCTCAACTTATTTGGGTAATCATTTCATAATATATACATATGTCAAGTCACTGTAATTTACATATTAAACTTATACAATGCGTATGTCAATCATATGTCAATAAAACTGGAAGAAAACAATCTCTTACACGTCTAAAGCTCTGCTCTTTGGAGGACTTGAACTAACACAAGGAGTGTTCTATCTATCATTGCATTTTAAAACTGCCCTAAATAATCACTTAAAACAATTATTTTACTAAATCTCATGATTTTGTGGGTCAGGAATGCAGGCAAGGGTCCACAGGGTAATTCTTTTGTTTCACTGGCAAACAGCCTGGTCTGGAGGTCCAAGACCTGCCACTTTGGCGCCTGAAATCTGGGCTCCGCTGGAAAGGTCAACCGTACACCCACACATGGCCTTTCCAGCATGGAGATCTTGCTGGTCAGTCCTTCACACATGTGGCTTAGGGCTCCAAAAGAAAGTGCTCCCACAAACAAAGAGAAGCTGTGGCGCCTTCCAGACACTTAGCCTCACTTCTGCCATGTACCAATGGTCAAAGTAGTCACAGTTCACCCACAGTGAAGAGGCAGCATATACCCCACTTTAACACAAAAAGTGCCACAGAATTTGCAGTCATGTTTTAAAACTGCCACATGGGGTCAGCCTTCCTCTTATGAAACCCTCTGTTATTTAAACTAGAGATTAACTCTAACTGAAAGTATACTTGCTACAATAAAAACGTTGTATGGATCAGCAAAATTAAACTCTAGCTTGCACCCTCGTTTGCCATCACAGCCTAGATGTCAGTACCCGAACGAACAAAACGGGAATACAGAGTTACTGCTTTACTGCTCGGGTGGAGACTTGTAGACCATGACCCTGGGGACCCCAGCTGTTTCTCTGAGGGTAAATGTTTTACCATCTGCACATACTGAAGGCTGTCAGGCAACATGGCCCCTGCCCACTTATTCACTGACCATTCTAACTGTGTAAAATAGTTACTCCCATTATGGACAAGCATTAAGAGGATGGTGAACTCCACTTTGGCTGGATTCCAGCCAAGGGACAGCTGTGAGCTACTGTTCCAACTTGAATTAGTGAGAAAGAAACAAGGCATTATGACTCTCAAAGGATGGTGGGATAGATTTTAAGAATAACTCAGTCTTTCATCCCTGATTTCTTTTGCTGAGGCATTTTCCTGAGGATTATAAACTTTAGGACCAAGAACCAATAATTCTCCTTGGTTATAAACCCACATAAGGGTGGACTTGCTCTCCTAGATTTGAATAATAATGATTGTCATTTGTTTTACGTGCATGTGTTTGGGCTAAACGTTGACGTGCAAGAAGTCTTGAGAACTACCTCAGCATCACAGCAAAAACATATTTAACAGGCTTCTTTATCTTGCCTCTCAAGTTAGCAAATTCACCTAACTCTGAATAAAAAACAAGCAACTATGTAGAAAAGTTTGGGAACCTTAAATAACAAATTTGAATTCTGTTCAAATTTAGCATCTAATTATACTTTTTCGGTTATCTATATCTAGATCATATTTAGGGAAGAATCTACCTCAAAGTAAGTAGATTACAACCTCTTTAGGAATCATTCTCATATAAAAACATGATTAATCTAATACACTCTAAACCTTCTCCTCACTCATGATATAAAAAGTGTAGTTCTTGATGGAATAGTCTATGTCTAAACCCTCTGAATTAGAAACCTAAGGATTAGCACTGTCACATGGAGCTTGTCTGATAAATTTATTTTTGAATGGTTGAATGATTGAATGAATACAGTATTTGAACTAGCTCAATTAGCATTTTCATTTTAGAGATTTTTCTAGAAGATGATGATACAAATCAAGAATGATAAGTAAGGTGGAGGCTTATTTAAATTTGAAATAGCTTAATGGTTTATATTCAGTTTATTAAGGATTATACTTAGAAAATGCTAATTATAACTTACTTAGGGAAGATTTCCTTTGAACTTCATTTTTTATATGTTCATATCAGACATTTAGGTTGTTTTTTGGCCAAACCCTAATATTCTGGTTATATCTGTGACCATCACATCACCAACAAAGACTAAAGGATATCATCTTAATTCCTTCCAGGCAAGGAAGTTGGCTGCTTTGTTAGCGCCTAGAAGAGCGTGTGAGTAGGGCACCCATTTATTCTTTGTGAAAAGAAGGAATTAATTAATGTATAAATTAGTGACCTGGAAAAGCATTGACTAGAAATTGACTGTTTACTGAATGATTTCTCCATGTCCTGTGCTCATTGGAATAATAATTGCCAACGTGTAAACACTTAGAAGGGTTTCTGTGGTGGCTAAGCGGTAAAGAATCCACCTGCAAGGGAGAAGCCGTAGCAGATTCAGGTTCGATCCCAGGGTCGGGAAGACCCTTTGGAGGAGGGCATGGCAACCGACTCCAGTGTTCTTGCTGGAGAATCCCAAGGACAGAGGAGCCTGGCGGGCTACAGTCCATAGTGTAGCAGAGTCAGACCCGACTGAAGAAACTTAACATGTTTAATTTGTTCCAAGCACTGACATTGTTTAATACGTTCTTTGGATTGCCTATTGCTATGTAGCAAATAAGCATCAGACTTAGTATCTTGAAACTACTATAACCATTTTCTACCACATAATTCTGGGGCTTGACTAGGTAGCTCTGCTAGTCTTGCATGCTCAGTCACTCAACTGTAGCCAGCTCTTTGTGATTCGTGGACGGTAGACTGCAAGGCTCGTCTGTCCACGGAATTTTCTAGGCAATACTGGAGTTGGCATTTCCTTCGAATGGACTGCCATTTCCTTCTCCAGGGGATCTTCTCGACCCGGGGTTCGAACCCACGTTTCCTGCATCTCCTGCACTGACAATGCAGGAGGGTTCTTGACTACTCAGCTGCCTGGGAAGCCCAGTCTTGTGCAGGGTCTTTCATAAATCTTCAGCTAGGTGGTGGCTGGACCAGAATGTCCGAGATGGCTTCCTTCACATATCTAGCGCCTTTGCAGGGGAACTGGAGAACTGGGACCTCTCTCCCCACAAACGGCCTCTTTTGTACAGTGACTGAATCCCCAGACCTACCATTTCTAAGGGGGCAGAATCAGAAGCATCACTTGCTCTGAGGGCTACTGGCTAAAGCATACACAGGTCCAGCAAAGTCCAGATTCAAAGTGAAGGAAAATAAGCTCCATTTCTCAAACAATTTGTAACCATCTTCAACCCACCCTACATACGTACACTCTAATCATTATAGCACCTCTGAAAGGTAGGTATTATTTCCTCGATTTCATAAAAGAGGAAACTCTCACAGCTAGTAATGACACTTGGATTTGAAGCTATGTTTGTATGTTTCCAGTCTGTTGTTGTTGTTGTTGTGTCTCAAAGAAGATGGGGCTTCCCAAGTGGCTCAGTGGGAAAGAACCCGCTGCCAATGCAGGAGCCGTAGGAGCCACAGCTTCAATCTCTGGGTGGGGAAGATCCCCTGGAGAAGGAAATCGAAATCCACTCCAGTATTTTTGCCTGGATAATCCCGAGACAGAGGAGCCTGGTGGTCTACATTCCATGGTATCGCAAAGAGTCAGATGTGAAGGAGCACGCATGCTTTTATTTTCATTTCCAAGAAGATAACATTAATAATATACACAAAATAAAAAACCAAAATTATAGGATATCTAATTCTGTGTCTGGACTTGGTCACTTGCTTCATTCTTGTCCCTGAAAACCATCATCAAGCAGAACTTCATATTGCTTTTTTGGCTCCAAAGTCCCCCCTTCAATTCTTATCATCATTGTTGTCAACAAAAATACACTCATCCTTTCTTCGGCCTGGTCCTCCTTTTCTTTCACCACCCAGACAATGGTTCAGCAAACAGCACGTTGCCAGGCCTTGGTTCTTGCATTGCTCCTCTGCTCACCTAAGTTTACCCCACAGATTTCAGCTAACTTTTCCTAAAAACACAGTCACTTTCTCTGCTGAGAATATAAAATAGTTTAATATTGGCCTAACAACCATAATTCTTCCCTAACCCAAAGTCCTAAAGATAGCCAATGTGTTCTTCCAGTAATTTTATCTTTCAGATTTAGCTCGTTTCTTACTTTCGTATTCCAGAGTTTATTTTTATGTTTTGCCTGAGGTAGGGAGCTAATTAATTGTTTTCATATAGTGAAACAAATTTTTCTACAAAATATTTCAGTTCAGTCGCTCAGTTTTGTCTGACTCTTTGCGAGCTCATGGACTACAGCACACCAGGCTTCCCTGTCCATCACCAACTCCCAGAGCCTGCTCAAACTCTTGTCCATTGACTTGGTGATGTCATCCAACCATCTCATCCTCTGTCATCCCCTTCTCCTCCTGCTTTCAGTCTTTCCCAGCATCAGGGTCTTTTCCAAGGAGTCAGTTCTTTGCATCAGGTGGCCAAAGTACTGGAGCTTCAGCTTCAGCATCAGTCCTTCCAATGAATATTCAGGACTGATTTCCCTTAGGATTGACTGGTTTGATCTCCTTGCAATCAAAGGGATTCGCAAGAGTCTTCTCCAACACCACAGTTCAAAAGCATCAGCTCTTTGGCACTCACATTTTTTTATCGTCCAACTCTCCCATCCACACATGACTACTGGAAAAACCATAGCTTTGACTAGATGGACCTTTGTTGGCAAAGTAAAGTCTCTGCTTTTTAATATGCTGTCTAGGTTGGTCACAGCTTTTCTTCCAAGGAGCAAGTCTCTTTTAATTTCATGGCTGCAGTCATCATCTGCAGTGATTTTGGAGCCCAAGAAAATAAAATCTGTCACTGTTTCCATTGTTTCCCCATCTGTTTGCCATGAAATGATGGGATCTGATGCCATGATCTCCATCTTTTGAATGTTGAGTTTTAAGGCAGCTTTTCACTCTCCTCTTTCACTTTCATCAAGAGGCCCCTCGGTTCCTCTTCACTTTCTGCCATAATGGTGGTGTCATCTGCATATCTGAGGTTATTGATATTTCTCCTGGCAATCTTGATTCCAGCTTGTGCTTCATCCAGCCCAGCATTTCTCATGATGTACTCTGCATATAAGTTAAATAAGCAGGATGACAATACACAGCCTTGATGTACTCCTTTCCCAATTTGGAACCAGTCCATTGTTCTATGTCTGGTCCTAACTGTTGCTAACAAGATATTTCTAACAAAATATTTACATAACCAAGACTCCCATGTGCCTCTTTCTGGATTCTATTCTGTTCCATGGTGCATTTGTGTATTCCTGTACTAGTACCACTTTGTTTATGAAGGATGGCTGGATAACATGTCTGAATATCTAGTAGTATAAGTTTGGAGCTTCAGCTTCAGCATCATTCTTTCCAATGAATATTCAGGACTGATTTCCTTTGGGATTGACTGGTTTGATTTGCTTGCAATCAGAGGGACTCTCAAAGGGACTCTCTTGTTGAGTTGTTGCATCTGGCCACCAAAGCCTAAGATATTTAGTATCTAGCCTTTTATGGAAAACGTTTTGCTGACCACTGGTCTAGGTTACTCGTGGACTTGAATTCTTCTACATAACTTGCAGAATTATTCTGGCAATGTTTCTAGTTCCAAGTGCTTGATGGCAAGCATCAGAAACTGGTTCTGTCTAGCTAAATGCAAAATGAATTTGTTGGAGAGGATATCGGAGCGTTCACAGAAATTCTCAGAAAGGAGGTTATAGAAAAAGACTCCAAAAATGAGCAAGAAGCATAGGAGGCCTGGCAACAGCACGACAGAGAAGGCTGCGATGCAGGAGACACTTGGTCAGATGCCACCACAGGGAAAAGCCTTCTGAACGCCCCGTGCACTGCTGTACCGCTCACATAAGATTCAGAGTTCTGGGAAGGAGAATTTTACTCCTGAGCTAGAATCACATATGTGCTAGCTTCCAAAAAGCAATAAAGAGTACCTTTCCTCTTTCATAGAGGGAAGTGGAGTCCTGCCTTCTACCAGGAGTCACTTGATGGTTCATTCAAAATATGAGGGCAGCAGGATCTCTCCAAAGGGGCTGTGACTTGCTTGGAACTGCATTGCATTTGGGGGGAATTGTCATCTCTAAATATTGTATTCTCATTCACGAAGATAATTCATCTCACTATTATTTCAGCTCTTTCTTATGCTCTTTGATGGAGTTTTTAAGGGCTCCCAAGGTGGCTCAGTGGTAAAGAATCCACCTGCCATTCATTGCAGGAGAGGCAAGTTCAGTCCTTAGGTCAGGAAGATCCCCTGGAGAAGCAAACAGCAAATACTCCAGTGTTCTTGCCTGGAGAATTCCATGGACAAAGAAGCCTGGTGGGCTACAGTCCATGGGGTCACAAAAAGTCAGGCATGACAGAGTGACTGTCACTCATTCTCTGAGAGGAAAGCTACTGATTTTGGTATATTGATCTTATAATCAGCAAATATTGAACTTACTTATTACTTCTAAGAGTCCGTTGATTTTCTTCTACATAAACAATCATGACACTTGAAACTGACAATTTGGGAACTTCCTGGTGGTCTAGTGGTCAAGACTCCATGCTTCCACTGCAGGGGGTACAGGCTTGATCCTGGTGGGGGAACTAAGATCCCCTATGCTGTGCAACATGGCCAAAAAGAAAAAAGAAAGCAACAATTTTCTCTCTTCCCACCCAATCCTTCTATGTCTTAGTGTTTTTTCCTATCTGATAACATTGGCCTGAACCTCCAACATTATGAACATTGTGATAGCGTATATTATTGTATTGTTCCTAATTTTAAGGTGAATGCCTTCAAGTTTTTCCATGTAAAAAGATAAATACCTTTCTATCATGTTAAGGAAGTTCCTTCCTATTTCTAGTTTAAATCATAGATAAGTATAAAATGAATCTTATTCTGAACCTGTTGAAATGTATTTCATTCTTTAGTTTGTTAGTATGGGAAATTATACTAATCGATCTTTCACATAGAAATTTCTCCTTGCACTCTTAAGAATTAATCATAATTAGCCACAATATATGTCATTATTTAATCATTACTGAATTCAGGTAGGCAATATGTATTAGGATTCTTGCATCTCTGTTCACAGTGAGGCTACTTTTATCAAGTTTTGAGGTTAGATGTTAAACTGGTTTCAGAAAAGGAATTGGCAATCTTATCTTTCTTGAAGAAAGGAAATAATAAAACTAAGGCTGCAAAGTAATAAGACAGAGAATTTTTTAAAGTAGAAATGATTACCAAAATTACAATTTGTTTTTTTTTTAAGTTAATAAAAATAGAAAAATAATCAGTTGCCCACACACCCCAAACTGCCCAAGAGAACTCCATTGCACAATTTTGTCCTGGCACAATTATTAAGAGCAGACCCTTTCATTCTCAAAGTGTCACTGTTGGGCAATAAATCATCTGTAGGTGTCACCTGTAGGTGTCACACACAAGTGACTCAAGTGTGTTATTTAGTTGCTAAGTCATGTCCAACTCTCTAGCGACCCCATGGACTGTAGCTGGCCAGGATCCTCTGTCCATGGGATTTCCCAGGCAAGAACACTGGAGTGGGTTGCCCTTTCCTCCTCCAGAGGATCTTCCCAACCCAGAGACCGAATCCACATCCCTTGCATTGCAGACAGATTCTTTTCCACTGAACCAGCAGGGAAGCCAACCTGAGTTTAAGTCACACATTAACTCTCTTACTTTGGTATTTTCACCTGGCCTTTCTGAGTTTCAGAGAATTCCATCATTAGAATGGAAATCATTAACATTTACCTCCCCAGGTGCTTTGAAGAGCAAATTGTATAAGCAAGTAAAAGTTTAACTTCTAAATAAAAGCTGATTCTAGTACCAACCATTCCCAGCAATCCACATATTAGAGCAAGGATTCAGGCACCCAGGTTCAACGCAATAAAATTCCAAAGCTATCTTGATTAGAAGCAGGAAAGTGTGTATGAGGCTGTAACACTGTGAATGCCAAAGAATGTTCAAACTACTGCACGATAGCACTCATCTCACATACTAGCAAAGTAATGCTCAAAATTCTCCAAGCCAGGCTTCAAGAATATATGAACTGTGAGCTTCCAGATGTTCAAGCTGGATTTAGAAAGGGCAGAGGAATCAGAGATCAAATTGCCAACATCTGTTGGATTATCGAAAAAGCAAGAGAGTTCCAGAAAAACATCTACTTCTATTTTATTGACTATGCCAAAAGCCTTTGACTGTGTGGATCACAACAAACTGTGAAAAATTCTTCAAGAGATGGGAATACCAGACCACCTGACCTGTCTCCTGAGAAATCTATATGCAGGTCAGGAAGCAACAGTTAGAACTGGACATGGAACGACAGACTGGTTCCAAATTGGGAAAGGAGTATGTCAAGGCTCTATATTGTTACCCTGCTTATTTAACTTATGTGCATCATGCAAAATGTTGGGCTGGATGAAGCACAAGCTAGAATTAAGACTGCTGGGAGAAATATCAATAACCTCAGATACGCAGATGACACCACCCTTATGGCAGAAAGTGAAGAGGAACTAAAGAGCCTCTTGATGAAAGTGAAAGAGGAGACTGAAAAAGCTGGCTTAAAATTCAACATTCAAAAAACTAAGATCATGGCATCTGGTCCCATCACTTCATGGCAAATAGATAGGGAAACAATGGAAACAGTGACAGACTTTAATTTCTTGGGCTCCAAAATCATTGCAGATGATGACTGTAGACATGGAATTAAAAGGCGCCTGCTCCTTAGAAGAAAAGCTGTGACATATATATGACATATATATGACATATATATGATATCACATATATATATATGTGATGTATAGAACAGACTTGTGGACTCTGGGAGAAGGCAAGGGTGGGATGTTTCAAGAGAACAGCATCGAAACATGTATATTATCTAGGGTGAAACAGATCACCAGCCCAGGTTGGATGCATGAGACAAGTGCTCGGGCCTGGTGCACTGGGAAGACCCAGAGGGATCAGGTGGAGAGGGAGGTGGGAGGGGGAACCGGGATGGGGAATACATGTAAATCCATGGCTAATTCATTTCAATGTATGACAAAGACCACTGCAATGATGTAAAGTAATTAGCCTCCAACTAATAAAAATAAATGAAAAAAAAAAAAAGAAGAAGAAAAGCTGTGGCCAACCTAGACAGCATACTAAAAAGCAGAGACATTACTCTGCCAACAAAGGTCCATATTGTCAAAACTATGGTTTTTTCCAGTGGTCATGTATGGATGTGAGAGTTGGACTATAAAGAAAGCTGAGCACTGAAGAATTGATGCTTTTGAACTGTGGTGTTGGAGAAGACTCTTGAGAGTCCCCTGGACTGCAAGGAGATCAAACCAGTCCATCCTAAAGGAAATCAGTCCTGAATATTCATTGGAAGGACTGATGCTAAAGCTGAAGCTCCAGTACTTTGGCCACCTGATGCCAAGAACTGACTCCTTGGAAAGACCCTGATGTTGTGAAAGATTGAAGGCAGGAGAAGGGGACAACAGCAGATGTAATGGTCAGATGGCATCTCTGACTCAATGGACATGAGTTTGAGTAAGCTCCAGGAGTTGGTGATAGACAGGGAGGCCTGGCGTGCTGCAGTCCGTGGGATTGCAAAGAGTCGGACACGACTGACTGAACTGAACTGATAACACTATGAAATAATAGACAAATACATATTGGTGTCCATCCCCAGTTCATGCCACAGAGCTCCTAAGACACTTGTGATCTGCTAAATAAGGGTATCAGTAACATTTTTTTTTCTAATATTTGGTATTTGACCCCTGACAATAATTCCTGAACCCTTTATAATTTCCTGAGTGATAGTGTTCTCATGAGGCAACTCTGGATGGGCTCCTGGATGAGGGCTGGTCACCAGAAGGACCAAACCATTATTAGAAGCTTGGGATTTTCTGACCCATCCCCAGACATACCCGATTCTCTTGAGGAAGGAGAAGGAAATGAGTCCATGATCAATCATACCTATGTGATGAAGCCTCCATTAAAATCTCTGAGGAAGGGGTTTGGAGACCTTTCGTGTTGGTGAACATATCCACGTCAGTGTACCCTAGCTACATGGAGACAGTAATCCCTGAACCTAGGACCTTTCCAGTCTTCTTGACCCATATATTTCTTTTATCTCTTTTTCTGTCTGTTCATCTGCATCCTTTATCATGTCTTTTAATAAACTGGTAAACATACCTGTTTTCCCTGAGCTCCATGAGTCATTCTAGCAAATGATTGACTCTAAGGAGGGAGATTTTAGGAACCCCTGGTTTGTAGCCAAGTTGGACAGAAGTTGTGGGTAACTTCGGACTTATTACTTAGGCTTGGTATCTGAAGTGTGTGTGTGTAGGGTGGGGCGAGGGGAGAATCTCCTCTGGATCTGATGCTATCTCCAAGTAGATCATGTCAGAATTGAGTTAAATTATAGGCTATCTGTTAGAGATGCAGGTTCAGCTCCTGAGTCAGGAAGATCGCTTAGAGGATGGCGTGGCAACCCACTCGTGTTCTTGCCTGGAGAATCCCACGGACCGAGGAGCCTGGCGGGCTATAGTCCATGGGGTTGCAAAGAATCACACATGATTAAAGCGATGCACACTTCGTCTTCTAGAAAGCCATCCGTCTGGTGTTGCTTCTTGTGGGAAAGACTCCCACACATCTGGCATCAGAAGTGCGGTGAGCATGGTAGTACAAGGAAGAACAAAGAAAAACACGTAAAAAGTCTGGGTATTTTTCCTACACAGCCACCAGTGCCCAGGGCCCCACCTCCTCCCACCCCCACGGCCTACTAGGCAGCTGACGCTGTCCCAGGTTTGATCTACAACCCTGAGAACAGCCTTCCTGCAAAGCTCTATTCTAAAAAATCAGGGAAGCCCAAATCCAAAGATGTTACCTTCAGCGATTCTTCATGCCCATCTCCTGTCCCAACAACTGTCTCCTTCATCCATCAGAGGCCTGGGTTCTTCCTTGTAGTCACCAACCTCCCCTCCACCAGTAATATGTGCCAAGAGGTAAATGCTGACACTGTTTCAATGCATAATCTTATCTGGTTTTGTGTTTTTCTTTTATTTCAATGCACTAGAAAGTGAAATGCAAATATTTTTCGCTTCTTTGGGGAAGCAAGTCCTCCCTTCCCCGGAGCAAAGAAGAACGTGTTTTTCAAGTTATGGATTGAATGAGCTTAAAGTGTATGGTGAAAGGAGAACTAGGGAGGAACTTCCACCCAGACTCGGAGACTACGTAGTGGTGGTGGGGAAGGAGTCCGTAGGTCCAGAAGCAGCAGGGAGCCGGGCTCTATTCCAAGTCATTACCCCGAGAAGCAGCAAGGCTCCAGACAGGAGGTCCGTGGTTTATCCAGGGAAGCAGGGGCCCAGGCACTGGGTTTCAGAGCTTTGCCAAATATTCTAGCACCCTCAATGTGTCAGGGAAACTGCCAGAAGCTGCCAGCCCAGACAGGATTGTGCAGACACAGAAAATGGGAAGACCAGCAGTAACTGGGATGGGAGAGATGACTCACAGCCAGGGATTATAGTCGAGGCGGCAAAGGAGGCTGTCAGAAAGACTTACACACCTTCCTACGGGCCCAGTGAGCTTCCTGCGGCTCCGCAGTAAGAAGACACCTGTCAGTTCCCCAGTTTGATCCCTGGGTTGGGAAGATCCCCTGGAGAAGGAAATGGCAACCCACTCCAGTATTCTTGTCTGGAAAATCCCATGGACAGAGGAGACTTGGCAGGCTCAGTCCATGGGGCTGCAAGAGCCAGACACGACTTAGCAGCTAAACAGCAACCAGCCCAAAGGAGTGGCAACTTGGAATCAAAACTAAATTGATCCAGGGATCACAAAGAAATGTAATATTTCTTGCACACCTGAGCTTCTGATCTTAGATTTGGACCTGTTACAATACAGTAGATTCCTACTCAGGGTATAAATCCAGGAGCTGAGGTGCTAACCCCAGGAGGAAGAGCCTCTGTTGACCATTCTGCAATCACTCTTCCAGACTCATTTCTGCTGTGCTCCGACTGGAGCACAGACCCCACACTGCTCACCACCGCAGCATGCATCCTCAGCCCCGCCAGCCCTCCAGGGCAAGGCTCCTGTGTCTTCTCTCCCACTTTGCCTTGAGGTCTTTTATCTCAAGAAAGAGACACGGGTAGGATGGAGGAGTATCTCTTCCTCAATTTTACTTTCCAAATGTTCTGCGAGAGACCATCTATCCCCTGGTGATTCTTGAGTCTGTATCTCCAGCCTTGTCCTGACTATAGAATAACACCTCATGCGTGTGACATCCCCTTGGTACCCTACCTAGAACTCAAGCTCCAGATGCTAAGACTAGAACATATTAACTTGTTCCACCCTTAGATATCCCTATCTAAATAATTAGAATCACCAATCAGCTGACTTAATTAGAAACCCAAAGTCGTCAACTCTTTTTAAATGTTCTTTATTCGCCACCTTCTCCAGTCCCATGACTTCTGACTTCATTTAGGACTTCATCATTTCCTGTTTGGATCACCACAACAGCCTCCTGACCCATCAAACTCCAGTATACTTCCCACAGAGCCAGATTGATCTTTCCAAAACATAAAGTGATTATCACTCCCCTTTTGAGCATCCTGCAGTGATACCTCACTCTTCTGCTTTTCCATGTCATATACACTGTGGCCCTTGATCAGATCCAGCCTGCAGCCTCTTTTTGTATGGCCTTCAAGATAAGAATGGATTTTATATTTTTTAAGTGTATAACCAAAGAAAAGAAGATTAACACCCAGCAATTGTCACATGCGGCCGACAAAGCCTAAAGTTTTCAGATCTAGCCTTTGCAGAGAACGTTTGCCACCCACTTAAGTTTAGAGGACTCCACTCTGGCCTTCCCCTAATCATGCCCCTCCCCGCTCGGGGCAAGAAATCCCCAGCTATCCGAAGGGCTATCCCATCCAGAGCCTGTGTCCACCCTTTCAACAGTACCCCTGGGATTCCCAGCCCAACCAGCCTGAGCCCACCGCTAGGGCTCACTCAGGCCTCAGAGGAGGCCAAAGGCAGCTGTTTGCAAGGAGATGGGACAGAGCCTGGACATGCAAGCTGAGCTGCTCACAAATGTGTGTGAGGAGGTTTGAATTACAGGAGCGGGGATGGGAAAAGAAGGGACCAGCCAGGACGCTGTTCTTGTGCTTTGGGCCTGGGCCCCACAAGTGTATCTTCCCTGTTGCTCAGATGGTAAAGAATCTGCCTGTAATGCAGGAGACCTGGGTTCCATCCCTGGGTCGGGAAGATCCCCTGGAAAGGGGAATGGCAACCCACTCCAGTATTCTTGCCTGGGAAATCCCACGGACAGAGGAGCCTGGAGGGCTAGAGTTCATGGGGTCACAAAGAGTCGGACACGACTGAGCGACTAACACTGCTACACGGCTACAAGTATAAGGATACTTATAGAACCCTCTAACATAACAAGTAAGACTTTTCATGATACATACCCTTGCACACTGCACTCAAGACAGGCACTGACAAAGCTGGCTCTTGGCGCACCCTGCTCTTTACCAGCATCTATGTGCTTGCCTATTTTGCTGTTCATTCTCTTGCTGGAATCCTCTCAAATTTGAGACTCAGCTCCAAGGTCAGCTCCTCAGTGAAGGTTTTCCGACCCTCTCTTCTCTCCTCTCTCACCCTTTCTCACTTAATCTTGGGGACCACAATGCCCTACACAAATGTCTATCACAGTATCTCTGACACTTTGTTCTACCTGGTTTATTGCGTCTGTCTCCTTCCAGTGGACTGAACCTAAACTAAAAAGACTTAGTCTAATATTTTTCTGTGATCCAATCAGTATAATAGAGTTTCTAGCACATAATATGTCCTCAATGCTTTAAAAGAATACATGAGTAAATCAAAATACATGACCAGTCTATCTTACCAAATCCTGGGATCCACACTCAAAGGGCAGGGACACTTATATATTCCAAGTGGTCTCATCCCACTTTTATCCATGGAGAATTAAAATAAAAACTAGAATCCTACAACTATCTGCAGTTTTCTACATGTACCATATGTTTATGGCCTTTGTGACCTTGTTTTGAGGTTTGGTGAAGTTCTCAAGGCTTAAAACTTAGCTCAAGTGTCGCTTCTTTCAAAACACCTTCAATGGGAAGGGAGGCTGGAGTGGGGGTCGGGATGGGGAACACATGTAAATCCATGGCTGATTCATATCAATGTATGGCAAAAACCACAATATTGTAAAGTAATTAGCCTCCAACTAATAAAAATAAATTTTAAAAAATAAAATAGGAAAAAAAACACCTTCAAGCTGAGTTTGCTCTTCCCACTGATGTACTCTTGTTTGATTTCATATTTCTATTACCAAATTTTCACATTGTTTATGTCTTTCTCCCTAACAAGATGGAGAGTTTCTTGAAGGCAAGATCTATCCATGCATTTTTGCATTTCCAGTGACAAGGGCTATACCTAACACTTAGAAGTTGTTTAATAAACATTTGATTAATGTTCATCTACTTAGAGACTTTAGAAACTGTGGAAGTTATTCAACCCAAAGAAAGAATCCCAGTCACAGTATTTTCTATTATCAGCCCATCTTTGAAATCCAGTGACAGCCTCATGAGACTACCCTAACAGAATGTACACCTCACTGGGACAAAAGTTTTCCTGTTTTTTTTTCACAGGCAAATCCCCAGAACTTAGATCAGTGTCTGGCACATAGCTGTTGTCCTTCTTGTTCAGTCACTAAGTCATGTCCGACTCTTTGCGACTTCATGGATGGCAGCACCCCATGCTCCTGTGTCCTTAACTATCTGCTGGAGTTTGCTCAGATTCGTGTCCATCGAGTAGGTGGACTCTGCCACACTCTTCTCCTTTTGCTTTCAGCTCCAGCAACAGACCTTCCAACGAGCATTCAGGACTGATCTCCTTTAGGATGGACTGGTTTGATCTCCTTGCAGTCCAGGGGACTCTCGAGAGTCTTCTCCAACACCACAGTTCAAAAGCATCAGTTCTGCAGTACTCAGCCTTCTTGATGGTCCAACTTTCACATCTGTAATGATTACTGGAAAACCCATAGCTTTGACTATATGGATCCTTCACTGGCAAAGTGATGTCTGTTTAGGTTTGTCATAACTTTTCTTGCAAGGAGAAAGTGTCTATTAACTCATGGCTGCAAACACCATCTACAGTGATTGTGGAGCCCAAGAAAATAAAATATGTCACTGCTTCCATGTTTCCCCCTTCTATTTGCTTTGAAGTGATGTGACAGATGCCATGATCATAGTTTTTTCACGTTAAGTTTCAAGCCAACTTTTTCACTCCCCTCTTTCACCCCCATCAAGAGGCTGTTCAGTTCCTCTTCACTTTCTACCATTCAAGTGGTATCATCTGCATATCTGAGGTTGTTGATATTTCTCCAAGCAATCTTGATTTTACCTTGGGATTCATCCAGCCTGGCATTTCACATGATGTACTCTGCATGTAAGTTAAATCAGCAGGGTGACAATATACAGCCTTGATGTACTCCTTTCCCAGCTTTGAACCAGTCCATTGTTCCACGTCCAGTTTTAAGTGTTGCTTCTTAACCTGCATACAGCTTTCTCAGGAGACAGGTAAGGTGGTCTGGTATTTCCATCTCTTTAAGCATTTTCCACAGTTTGTTGTGATCCACACAGCCAAAGGCTTTAGTGTAGTCAATGAAACAGAAATAAATGTTTTTCTGGAATTCCCTTGCTATAATCCAATGAATGTTGCCAATTTGATCTCTGGTTCTTCTGCCTTTTCTAAATCCAGCTTGAACATCTGAAATTTCTTGGTTCGTGTATTGCTGAAGTCCTGATTTAAAGGATTTTGAGCATAAACTTGCTAGAATGTGAAATAAGCACAATTGAACATTCTTTGCCATTGCCTTTCTTTGGGGTTGGAATGAAAACTGACATTTTCCAGTCCTGTGGCCACTGCTGAGTTTTCCAAATTTGTTGCCACACTGAGTGCAGCACTTTCACAGAATCATCTTTTAGGATCTGAAATAGCTAAGCTGGAATTCCATCATCTCCACTAGCTTTGTTATTAGTAATGCTTCCTAAGGCCCACTTGACTTCACACTTTAGGATGTTCACATGTAAGTATGTGACCACATCATTGTGGTTATCCGGGTCATTAAGATCTTTTTTGTATAGTTCTTCTGTGTATTCTTGCCATCTCTTCTTAATCTCTTCTATTTCTGTTAGGTCATTACTGTTTCTGTCCTTTATCATGCCCATTCTTACGTGGAATGGGTTCCCTTGATGTCTCCAGTTTTCTTGAAGAGATCACTGGTCTTTTTCATTCTATTGTTTTCCTCTATTTCTTTGCATTGTTCATTTAAGAAGGCCTTCTTTCTTACAATAGCTTTGCAATTCTCTGGAACTCTGCATTCAGATGAATATATCTTTCCTTTTCTTCCTTGCCTTTCACTTCTCTTCTTTCCTCAGCTATCTGTAAAGCCTTCTCAGACAACTATTTGCCTTCTTGCATTTTTGGTGGGGGTGGCTTTGGTCACTGCCTCCTGTACAACGTTAGGAACCTTTGTCCATAGTTCTTCAGGCACTCTGTCTATCAGATCTAATCCCTTGAATCTATTTGTCACCCCCACTGTATGAGGGATTTTGATTTAGGTCATAACCTGAATGGCCTCATGGTTTTTCCTTCTTTCTTCAGTTTAAGGCTGAATTTTGCAATACGGAGCTCACGATCTGAGCCACAGTCAGCTCCAAGTCTTGCTTTTGCTGACTGTATAGAGCTTCTCCACTTTGAGCTGCAAAGAACATAATCAATCTGATTTCAGTACTGACCATCTGGTGATGTCCCTGTCTGGCACATAGCAGGTGCTTAATAAATATTTAGTAATGTTTGAATGAATAGTTGAAGTTTTTTCTGACACTGAACCAAAATTTATGTCCTTGTAATTTCCACCCTTTGAACCTGGAATATATGTTTTCCTTCTTCACACGACAAGTTTTCCAAGTATTTTTCAGGGAGATCTCATGTCTCTCCCATTATGTTCCTCCTCTTTTCCAAGCTCAACAACCTCAGTTCCTTCCTAAACTATTCTGAGACCCTTTGCCAACTCCATGCCCTTATCATTAATATCCTTCTGATTCTATAACAATAATAATAATAATTAAGAGGAGCTGTGAAAGAGACAAGTATAATTAAAACTCACAGCCCGAGTCCTAGTATAACAGCTTAAACATTAAAGAGTTCAGAGAATCCCTCAGGTTAACTTGTTTAAGCTTCTAATTTTGCAAATGAAGAAATGGAAGTTACAATGAGTTATTCCTCAGAGCAAGACCTGCTCCTGGTCCAGTAGCTAATCAGATGTAGACCCATCTCAACCCCAAGATTAACCATCTTACTATATTTGAATTCTTATTAATACTAACCTGAAAAAACTTATTAGATTTGCCGAATCTATCACCTGCCAAAGATAATTCTCTCTACAGATGTGATGAAATAGGAAATTTGGCCTTCTCTTTTTAAAATTATAATTTTATTCATTTATTTATTTTTGGTTGTGGGGGTCTTTGTGGCTGCAAGGGCTACTGCTTAGTTGTGGTCCACAGGATTCTCAATGAAGTGCTTTCTCTCGCTGCAGAGCGTTCCCCCTGGGGCGCTCTGGCTTCAGGAGCTGCAACGCGCAGGCTCCAACACAAGGCCTCAAGAGCTGAGCGCAGGGACCCAGCCGCTCCGTGACCTGCGGGATCCTCCCAGGCCAGAGAGTGAACCGAGTCTCCTGAGTAGGCAGGCGAATTCCTCACCACTGAGCCACCAGGGGAGCCCTGGCCTTCTTTTTAAAAGAATTTCATCACATCTATAGAGAGAGCAGTCTTTGTCAGGGGAGGAAGATTTTGAAAATCTATTTTTTTTTTTTTTTCAGTTAAAAAAGAAGGCCAAGTTTCCTGGTTCTACAGCAATAATTTACTTGTTTGAACTGTTTTTCATGAATTACCAGATTCTTGGTAGCCTTTCTTTTTTTGTGGGGGGGGGACTTGATTTTTTTTTTTTTTAGTTTATTTATTTTAATTGGGGGCTAACTACTTACAATATTGTGGTGGATTTTGCCATACATTGACATGAATCAGCCATGGGTGCACCTGTGCCCCCATCCTGAACCCCTTCCCACCTCCCTCCCCATCCCATCCCTTAGGATCAGCCCAGTGCACCAGCCCTGAGCGCCCTGTCTCATGCATCGAACCTGGACTGGTGATCTGTTTTCTTGGTAGCCTTTCAAGAGAGAGTTAATAAAATGGTTTATAACTTGTTAGAAAGACGGCAGAGGTTCACTGACAGTACAGTGGTTAAGAATCTGCCTTGCAATGCAAGGGACACTGGTTTGATCCCTGGAAGGGGAAGTTCCCACATGCCTCGAGCAGCTAAGCCTGTGAAGCCCAAGTGTCCCCAAGCGCGTGCCCCACAATGAGAGAAAGGACTCCACTCAGAAACCTGCGGACCGTAAGGAAGACTAGACCCCATCACAGAGTGCCAAAAGCCAGAGAAAGACCCAATACCACCAAAAAATAATAAAAAATAATTATATTTTTGAAAAAGAGCTATAAAAATCATTTTAATAAGTTCATATATAAACATTTTTATGATACTTAAGTTCTCTTAGGCCAAGAACTGAATCTCAATGTACAATATAAGGTAGAGGCAACCCAGCTGAACCACAAGAAATCTGTGCCACATTTCTTTTCTTTTATTTCATATTAGGATCAAATGATAAAGAATCTGCCTGCAATGCAGGAGACCTGGGTTCAATGTCTGGGTCAGGAAGATCCCCTGGAGAAGGAAATGGCAACCCACCCCAGCCTTCTCACCTGGAGAATTCCATGGTCAGAGGAGCCTGGCGAGCTATAGTCCACGGGGTCACAAAGAGTCAGACACAACTGAGCAACTAACACACACACACAGAGGAAATTAAATTAAAACCCACTCTTCAGTACAAGAAAGGATCACCCATTCCCGCCTCTATTTACCACTTGCTTTTTTCAGTTTACCATTTTCTCTTATCCCAGAAAAGAATGAACAAGATTAAGTAAAAAATGTCAAATTTTTAGTAAAGACATTTAAATATTTCAAAGGCATAGGCAGTTACATACATTTTAGGGAATTTTGTCTTAATATTGATGAAGCAGAATAAGTAGTAGAGGGATTGTAAGGGTTACTTTGCATTTAGTAGGCACAAAGTCTGCTTGCAAATAAGCCAGTTTGCAGATAATCCAGTTGAAGAGCTGGTTTACTAACCCATTTTCCTGAAGTAGATCTACCTGTTTGTAATTAGGAACTTCCTGGACAATGGATAATGAACACACAAGTTGTACTTTCATGTTAAGGACAAACTTTAGTGGTCAACAATTTGTGCAATTTTGAAAAGAATTTTCCCGTGTGAACTGCCCTGTCAAAGACTTGTAATTTAACATAGGAAAATGCACAGTGTAGTTCAGTGTCAGAATTGCACCAGGAGAATGCTGTAGATTTTTATCTTGGAAATTGCAGCTACCTATAATAGGTCTTCTTTCTTTCCCTGTAATAATCCTCACCTTTGATAGCTCCGTCTGCCTCGGTGGTTTGCACACTGTGGTGTCTGGCTGCATCAGCAACACCTGGGAACTGGTTAGAAATGCAAATTCTCAAGCCCACCCCAGAACTACTGAATCAGAAGCTGGGGCGTGGGGCCCAGCAGTCAGTGTCTTTACTTGTCTGCCAGGTGATTCTGACGTGTGTTAAAGTCTGAGGATTGACATGTGCTATGATAGCAGCTCACCACATCCTGTTCCTTAAGCTTTCACATGAAGTGTTCGTCCCTGCAGACGAGCCCTTGTTACCTTACAGGGATGAGAGAGAGAGAAGCAGGACCTGACATCTGGAGCAGCTTGGGCGCTGGTGCGCAACATAAACAGGTTCACAGGGCATCATCCGACCAGGCCACTCTGCAGTCAGGACAGAAACAAACCCACTCCACAGTCACATCTGAACATAGACAAAAACAGGAACGCGTCCAAACCACAAAGATAACCAAAATATTTTCCATCCTAGCTAAAATAAGCAGCCCTTGTCTCTTTGCCAAGTAAAACTTTATACTCATTTTACTCTTGCCTCTTTCCAATAAGCTTTATTAAGATACCCAAACATAGAATAGTCTCCACTTCCTTACAGCATCCAACCCCAGACAAAGCCCCATCTCTCGGCATTACCTAACACAAGTCCAAATCATAAAATAAGATCTTCCTAATTACACAAGCCCCTGTTTCTCTGAAGTTTCACTTTACTTACCTGTGGTCAACCTTAGCCTAAAAATATTAAATGAAAAATTTCAGAAATAATTCATAAGTTTTAAATTGTGTGGGGTTCTGAGAAGCATGATGAAATCTCACACTGTCTGCTCCATCCACCACAATGCAAATCTTCCCTTTGTCCAGTTATTGTGGCCCTTAATCACTCAGTACCCAACTTGGTTATCAGGTCCACTGGTCCTGGTATCACAGTGCTTGTAATCAAGTCACCCTTACTTAACAAGGGCCCCCATTGTAGTGAGCAGTGATGCTGGCAATTCAGATCTGCCCAAGAGTAGCCTCAAGCAAGGTGCTTCCTTAAGTAAAAAGGTGAAAGCTTTCAACCGGATAATGAGCGAAAAAAATGGTTTGTTGAAGTTGCTAAGATCTACAGGAAGAACAATTCTTCTATCCATGAAACTGTGAAAAAGGAGAAGTAATTCATCCCAGTTTTACTGTTGTGCCTCAAACTGCAGAAATTATAACCATAGTGCATAAGTGCATAGCTAACATGGAAAAGGCATTAAATTTGTACAGTATTTTCAGAGAGACCATATTCACATAACTTTTATTACAGTATATTGTTTTAATTATTCTATTTTATTATTAGTTACTATTGTTAATCTCTTACTGGGCCTAATTTAAAAATTAAACTTTATCATAAATAGGCATGTATTTTTTAAAAGAAGCACAGTATTAGCCACAGTTTCAGTATTATCCACATTTCAGTATAGGGTTCAGTATTATCCACAGTTTCAGGCACCCCAATGGGAGTCTTGGAACATATTCCCCGAGGATGAAGGCAGAAGACTGATCTTTCTAAGATGTTGCAGGTTGTAACTCATTTTGCTACAACAAGTAATAACCAACTTCTCAGGAACAGGTGTGTTCCTGTGGTCTTTGACTGGACAGCATTGATTATAAGAATTATTGCACAACCTCCTAGTCAGTGGGAACCAGTGCCCTCCTGTGAACAATTTGTTCCCAGTCCAATACAAAGTAAATACAGAAATTAGGATTTGTTATTTAGAAACACCAACAACCATTTGAGATAGTAATTTTATGTCTGTTGAATCTAAACATAGAACATCAGGCTGGTATTTTGCATACCTGTTGTTTAAATTTTATTTTTCTAGTAATTTGTAATTACATCTTACAAAGGATCTGCAATAGATTTTTAAAAAGAAAAACTGGTACTCCATCACAAATTGGTTGAGAGGCATTGTCCTACAAGTCTTCTCTAATACCTTTCAAAATTGCTATCACATTAATCTTCTGAAAACTCTGCTCTCAATATTTTGTGCCCTTTCTCAAGCATCTTCAACATTACAGTCTCCTCTGTTTTCCAGATGAGGAGAGGGGAATCTAATATACTTTGAGTTTCTACTGTATGTTGTTAATTGTCAACATTTAAATATACCCAATTCCAAGGAAGAAATTCTAAATAGATATTAACATCCTGTTTCAAAACCTATTTCACAAAAAATACAAGGACCCAATGTGTTTATGGGTGAACTTTTAAAAAATCTTTAAGGAACGTTATATTGAATGTTATTTAGACAAGAATAAAACAGGACAGGGGCTTCCCTGATAGCTCAGTTGGTAAAGAATCTGCCTTCAGTGCTGGAGACCCTGGTTTGATTCCTGGGTCGGGAAGATCCCCTGGAGAAGGGATAGGCTACCTACTCCATTATTCTTGGGCTTCCCTTGTGGCTAAGCTGGTAAAGAATCCACCTGCAATGTGGGAGACCTGGGTTCAATCCCTGGGTTTGGAAGATCTCCTGGAGAAGGGAAAGGCTACCCACTCCAGTATTCTGGCCTGGAGAATTCCATGGATTATATAATCCATGGGGTCACAAAGAGTCAGACACAACTGAGTGACTTTCACTTTCACTTTTCAAAATAGGACAGGCTTCCGAATTAATTTTTTAGAAGCTAGCATAGTAGGACTGGAAAAGGATAGTACTGGAAAATGTCAGTTTTCATTCCAAACCCAAAGAAGGACAATTCCAAAGAATGTTTAAACTACCAAACAGTTGCACTCATTTCACATGCTAGTAAAGTGATGCTTCAAATCCTTCAAGCTAGACTTCAGCAGAATGTGAACTGGAAAACTTCCAGATGTACAAGTTGGGTTTAGAAAAGGCCGAGGAACCAGACATCAAATTGCCAACATTCATTAGATCATAGAGAAAGCAAGAGAATTCCAGGAAAACTTCTGCTTCATTGACTAAGCTAAAGCCTTTGACTGTGTGAATCACAACAAACTACAGAAAATTCTTAAAGAGTTGGGAATATCAGATCACCTTACCTGCCTCCTGAGAAACCTGTATGTGGGTCAAGAAGCAACAGTTAGAATCAGACATGAAACAACTGACTGGTTCTAAATTGGTAAAGGAATATAACCAGGCTATATACTGTCACCCTGCTTATTTAACTTATATGCAGAGTACATCATGTGAAATGCCAGGCTGGATGAAACCTAAGCTGGAATCAAGATTGCCAGGAGAAATATTAGCAATCTCATATAGGCAGGTGATACCACTCTAAAGGCAGAAAGTAAAGAACTAAAAAAGAATCTCTTGATGAAAGTGAAAGAGGAGAGTGAAAAAGCTGGCTTAAAACTCAGCATGAAAAAAAACCAAGATTATGGCAACCAGTCCCTTCACATCATAACAAATAGAAGGTGAAAAGGTAGAAGCAGTGACAGATTTTATTTCCTTGGGCTCCAAAATCATTGCACACTTTGACCACAGCCATGAAATTAAAAGACACTTGCTCCTTGGGAGGAAAGCTGTGACAAACCTAGACAGTATATTAGAAAGCAGAAGCATCGTTTTGCCAACAAAGGTCCATCTAGTCAAAGCTATGGTTTTTCCAGTAGTGTTGTATGGATGTGAGAGTTGGACCATAAAGAAAGCTGAGTGATGAAAAACTGGTGCTTTCAAATTGTGGTATTGAAGAAGACTCTTGAGAGTCCCTTGGACAGCAAGGAGAGCAAACCAGTGAACCCCAAAGGAAATCAGTCCTGAACATTTGTTGGAAGGACTGATGCTGAAGCTGAAGCTTCAATACTTTGACCATCTGATGCGAAGAGCTGACTCATTGGAAAAGACCCTGATGCTGGGAAAGATTGAAGGTGGGAGGAGGAGGGGACGACAGAGGATGGCATCACCAACTCAATGGACATGAATTTGAGCAAACTCAGGGAGATAGTGGAGGATGGGGGAGCCTGGTGTGCTGCAGTCCATGAAGTTGCAAAAAGTCAGACTTGAATTAGCAACTGAGCAACAACAACAAATAGTAAAAGAAACCTGATCGATATAGCATTTGAAATTTCTAGTGCAGATGCAAAGGTGCTATACTAGACAACTGCTAAAGTTTGTTCCTGGCCTAACATTGATCAGGAGCTTACTAAAAGCTGGCACCATTCACCGTCCCTTTGGCAGCCACATTTGTGCCACCTCCCCTTCTTCTGTCTTTCTTGGCTCTAGAAGTAGGGAAGAGACATAAGAAGAGCCAATCAAAATACCTCACTCTTCTGGCCTCAATGATGGAACCAGTGGTGTGTTCATTTCCCATGAAGAATAAACCAGTTTTCCCCAGAATTGTGCTAAATATGGGTAGCGGGGAAGCTGCCCTTTTTCCTTTGTTGCAAGTCATTAGGACATGGTGCATATTGCCAGTAGCATACTCCCTAGAACATGAAAAGGATCTCTTCAATATGGGGACAAAACAAATGCAAACTGCAGAAAGACACAGAGATAGAGCAAGAATGAGAGCAAGAGTGCAAGCGAGAAACTCTCAACACTGGAATTCCCTGGACCAAGTCAACCCAGCACCTTCTCTTCCCTTTCTCAGGCTTGGTTTCATAAATCAACAGAATTCCCCTTCAGGTTAAAGTAGTTTTGAAGCAGGAGATAGACAGACCCTGTATAAATAGTCAGAGTTCACGCCCTGTGGACAGACACTCAAAGAGGAGCAGAGAGATGAGCTGACTCCTGCCCAGATAAAAACCACAGAGTCCTCATTTTCAAAGACAAGGAGACCTTCCCAACTACACATGGGCAGAAAGGCTATTTAGAGGTCAAAAGAGAGGGAGTGTCACCTCATAGTAAGTGATACCAACCTAGCCATATGTCTCTTCCCTAGATTCCATCTTGGCTAAGAAATGCACATATGGGAGGACCCTGAGGTATACCAGATCCGAACTCAGAACCAGCAAAGCAAGATGATTGGCCCAAGGAAACGTGGAAGAAATGCCCCGTAACTGTGATTCAAAATACCACAAAGGCATGACTCTCTCTCTTGAGCCTGCCTACATGTCCATCTACACATAGTTTTTTTCCTCCTAATAAGCACTATATTGTTTCACTACTTTCTGTTTCTGTGTGGAAATTCATATCTACACAGCTGACAGGCCAGGGCCTTGTCACTGGTCACTGGTCTCTGGTGGTCTGCTAGCTAGGATTCACAACTTTCATTCCTGTGTCCTAACTTCAATCTCTTGCCAGGATCCAAAACCCTCATTCAAGCCGCTGCAGGCTGAAGCCACCTTGAATCAGTTTGAGATCTTTTTCTGTCATTTGCAACCCAAAAGCCTTCACCAACACAAATCTTCAATAAGTAGCTCATGTGCTAGAAAGAGCAAGGGCTAAACACTGACACAAATATAGTTTTTTCCAATTAATAATTACATGACAATTAGCCTCTCTGAACATCATTTGCCTTGTTTGCATCTGGGAATAAATACAGCCCACTCCTAGAGTTGGACAGTAAGCTTTGGAAGGACAGGAAACATGTCTACCTTTCTTCTTGTCCTTCTCTCATGACGTGCTAAATGGGGGGAGGGCCCCAGGAAGGTCAGAAAAATATTGTCATTTTCTCAGAATCCTTCAGCTCAAAATATTCAATATACTAAGATGTCATATTTTAGGATCAGTCAGTTCAGTTCAGTCGCTCAGTCGTGTCCAACTCTTTGTGACCCCATGAATTGCAGCATGCCAGACCTCCCTGTCCATCACCAACTCCTGAAGCTTGCTCAAACTCATGTCCATCGAGTCAGTGATGCCATCCAGCCATCTCATCCTCTGTTGCCCCTTTCTCCTTCTACCCCCAATCCCTCTCAGCATCAGGGTCTTTTCCAATGAGTCAATTCTTCGCATGAGGTGGCCAAAGTACTGGAGTTTCAGCTTCAGCATCAGTCCTTCCAATGAACACCCAGGACTGATCTCCTTTAGGATGGACTGGTTGGATCTCCTTGTAGTCCAAGGGACTCTCAAGAGTCTTCTCCAACACATAGCATGTCCTAAACCTGGTCACTTGAAAACCAGAGTTTGATTTAGCAAATGTCCCCACAATTAAACCCAACTCACTGACCTTTTTGTGTTTCTGCTTTCACTTACTTTTTTAGCTTCTAAAATTGCTAATTTCCTCATCCATGTTTCTAAATGTCCTTTGGTTACAAGGAATAAGAAAATATGACATGTTGGATCTGTTTCTTTTACTTTAACCTGTGCTTCCTGTTGCTTTTGGATACTGTCTATACATAATTAAAAGATGCTTTCTCCTTGGAAGAAAACCTATAACAAACCTAGACACCTATTACAATGCAGAGAAATCACTTTGCCAACAAAGGTCCATATCATCAAAGCTATAGTTTTTCCAGTAGTCATGTATGGATGTGATTGTTGGACCATAAAAAGGCTGAGTGCCAAACAACTGATGCTTTCAAACTGTGGTGCCAAAGAAAACTCTTGAGAGTTCCTTGGACTGCAAGGAGATCAAACCAGCCCATCCTAAAGGAAATCAATTCTGAATATTCTTTGGAAGGACTGATGCTGAAGCTGAAGCGCCAATACTTTGGCCACCTGATGTGAAGAACTGACTCCTTGGAAAAGACCCTGATGCTGGGAAAGATTGAAGGCAGGAGGAGAAGGGGACAACAGAGGATGAGATGGTTGGATAGCATCCTTGACTCAAGGGACATGAGTTTGAGCAAACTCCAGGAGATAGGAAGGACAGGGAAGCCTGGTGTGCTGCAGTTCAAGAGACTGCAAAGAGTTGGACACGACTAAGTGACTCAGCGAAGGAACAACGGCCATACACAATAGGCTTCCTCAGCAAACCATGCATCTCTGCCTGGATGTTAAACCAAAGTGCTCTGTTCATATCCTGACCCTGTCCACCTGTGAATGGCTGCAACTAAGTAGAAATTAACACATCCCCTCCCTGAGGCTGGCCATGCTAGGAGATATTTGTAAGATTGATGGCCTTTTTACTTTACTTCCTCACCCCCTCCCACTCTGTGTTCTATAAAAGAAACTGTCATCCAGACCCAGATAAGATGGTTATTTTGAGACACTAATCTCAAAAAAGATTTAAGTTCCTCTGCCATCTTCTTGGTCTGCCAGTTTTCAAATAAAATCGTTATTTCTTGCCTCAAGCCCTGTCTCCTGAGTTATTGGCCTGTCATGCGGTGAGAAGACTGAGCTTGGACTTGCTAACACTTTTATCCTTTATCCAACATTTTTACTGTGAGCATCAACCAAGATATCTATATTGCCATTTTGTCAGAAACAGAAGGCTCTGACTGGTAGTTCTATTTACTATTCTTATGGAGTTTCACTCTTTTCATTTCAAAAATATGCCCTGTATTTAGTATTTTCTATATTATTGTAGAATATTTTAACATTTTGTGCATACATGCTAAGTCACTTCAGTCGTGTCTAACCCTTTGTGACCCTGTGGACTATAGCCCACAGGTTCCTCTGTCCGTGGGATTCACTAGGCAAGAATATTGAAGTAGGTTGCCATTTCCCCCTCTAGGGGATCTTTCAGACCCAGGGATCAAACCCAGATCTGCTGTGTCTCCTGCACTGGTAGGTGGGTTCTTAACCACTAGTGCCCCCTGATAAGTCATTTTAATCTTTTAGTCCATACAATTATCCTTCTCATGTTCCTAATTAATTTGTCTAAATTCTCCCAGATGTCTTAAAGTTTTCTAACCTCCAATTAAGTCAAGTAAGTGGTCAGGAGCACAAGCAATTTTCATAAAATAACCAGTAAAGTAGAGTGGTTAAGAGCATGAATTTTGGACCAAACTTCCTGTGCTCAAATTCTCATTGTCACTTAGCTGTGAACCCTGTACGTTGAACTTCCTTATGTGTGATATGCAGGTGATAATAATAGTACCCTCCTATTAGTATTGAAGAGAAAAACCACAGTCCCCAAATGGCATCACTTCTGCTAAAGACCATGATACCAAACCTAGATTTAATACCTAACCCAACTACAGTTTCAACCTTCCCCTGAAATGTAACCTTAGTCAACCATCCAGGAATTTTCTGGTCACTATTAAGGAGGTAATCTGTCATAGTGGATTCCGTCCATCCTCTCCCCACCCCCAAAAAGAATCCTTTCTGTTCTTTTGCTAACAGCTTCCTCACCCCACACTTCCTTCCATTTAGCACAGCCTCTCAGAGTGCTTTTCTGTTTTCTAGACTGGATGCTACTGCCTGATCAGGACATGCTGTCTCTGAGACTGGGATACTTGTTCTAGCTAGCTAAGTGTCTAAAGGCTTCACATATCCCAGGAATTTGACATGTTCTCTTTACCTCCCCAGCATCATGAGTGGACCTAATGCATAGTAGGTAGGCCATAGCTGTCTTCAGAATGTTGTAAAGGTTAGACAAATGAAGGTGTCAATGACTTAATGGATATGACTATGAAGATCAGGACAGGATTTTTTGACTGTGGCATCTTGCTTATGTGGTTACAGACAAGGTCCATGTGAAAACACCAGAAGATTTAAGTTCCTCTCAAACTCAATATAAAACAATAGTGAGATGTGGCTGATAAATAATTATGATATAACCTTCAGTTCAGTTCAGTCACTCGGTCGCGTCCGACTCTTTGTGACCCCATGGACTGCAGCACGCCAGGCCTCCCTGTCCATCATCAACTCCCAGAGTTTACTCAAACTCATGTCCATTGAGTTGGTGATGCCATCCAACCACCCCATTCTCTGTCGTCCCCTTCTCCTCCTGCCTACAATCTTTCCCAGCATCAATGTCTTTCCGAATGAGTCAGTTCTTCACATCAGGTGGCCTTGCTATTAAGTTAAAAAAAGCATGGGAAAAAAAAGAAAAAAAAAATGAGCATGGAACTCAGAAGAAAAAAAGTTAATAGGGGATTCTTCACTCCTATGGTCAGTTTCCCAAGGATTCCAAATGCCATTCTCCATCCAAAGGAAACTTATCTTCCTTTCCAAGACAGACTCACATCCTTTTGTCCTATTTCTTCACGTGGTTTTCTCCCACCCATAAAAAATGCTTTCCCTCTCATCCTTCATTTCTCTATTGTCCTTCCTGGGATTTTCTGCTGTTCGACAATCCCAGGCCCCATGCTCCCAACTTTTCTCTACACCTCCCAAACCCCTGCTACAATGTTATGGTGCTTATCTGTTTTAATTCGACATTTTCACTATTTTTGTCCTTGACTTCTTTATCAAAAGAATATCAGCTGTAAAGCACTGCTCAAAGGCAAGCAAATACCATTACTTTCGTTGTCCTTGCTTCCATGTACATTTCACAGCTATTAGCTCATGATCTTCTAAAGGCCGGTAGGAGACTCTTGCCATTTAAATTATTTTATTTCTCTTTAACTTACACAGTGTACCTAGTTCATTGTCCTGGGCAAAGAACAAATGTTGCTTGTCTGATGGCTGACTCACATATATCTACAAGCCACAACAAGAGGATGTTAATACACTAGCAAGGAACAAGGATATATGCACACTCCAAGCCAGGAGCCAGGTTTTTGAAACATCTCTTAGTACACAGACATACAGATATATTTTCTGATTACATATTCTCATGTATCTAAATTGAAAGAGTTAACCAACCAAGAATATGAAGAGATAGCTTCCAGAAAGGGAAATACAGACGGCTAATGAAATACACAATGGTATGTCATCTTAGTTAATAAAGAAGGAAATGCAAATGGAACAAAATGAGACACCATGATTTGCCTACTACACTGGTAAAAGTCAAAGACACCACTGTCAGTAACAGCGGGAATGTAAATTTTAAAGAGCACTTTACAATACTGATAAAAATTTTAAAACACAGACTCCTTACTAATAAGCCGATTTCTAAGAGTCTAATCTTCAGAATAATTTCTTCCCTATTGCCAGGATGTTGGCTGAAGAATGTCCTTTGTGTCATTAAATTTATATTAGTAGTAATCAGAGAAAACCTAAATATGTCAAAAGTGAGATGTTCAAATAAACTATATTTATACCTAATACTCTGATGCTGCATAGCCATCACAAAGAATGAAGCATATCTATGTGTGTAGATATGGGGAAATGATCACAATATATTGTCAAATTTAAAAAGCAAGTTGCAAAGCAATAAATGTAGTATAATCTCTTTTTTTGTGGGGAAAAAAAAACATATGTTCTATGTTTCTATGTTCATATAAGTACACAAGTTTCTACATAACTATGTGCAAAAACAGAAGTAAAAACAAACCTACAAACAAAAACAAAGGTCTGAAATCTGGAAACACCCAGCTGCTAACTGTGGTTACCCCTGGGGAGGAAAAACAGGAAAGGCTTTGCCTTTTATGTATTTCTGTGTATTGTTGAAACTTTCTTTCAACATTAACTTTGACTTTTTTGAAATAAAATAACAAACTCAATTAAAGTAGCTATAAAATGTTTGAAGATTTGAGAAAGTGTTACCGAGTCCAGGCTCCCTCTGCTTGCCGCACCATAGGCCAATGAATCCGAGAGAAGAGGTGTTGAGGTAAGAAAGAGACTTTAATCAGGGGGCTAGCAGACTGAGAAGATGGCAGGCTAGTGCCTCAAAATAACCATCTTATTGGGGTCTGGATGCCAGGTTCTTTTATAGATCAGAGAGAAAGAAGCAATGAGGAACTAAAGACAGAAGGCAGAATAGAGAGGGAGAGGCAGTGGGGAAGTAAGGTGAAAGGGTCTTTCAGTCTTACAAAATATCTCCAAGGGAATGTCCAGCCTTGGAAGGGGTGTGTTAATCTCTTTTATTCACAAGTGGGCAGGGACAAACCATCTCTCCAGGAGCTGAACAGAGGCACTTTAGTTCACAGTCAAGCAGAGGGGTGGGGTCCCTCTGACAAGCCACTGAGTATGATTATAATAATAAAAACAAGTCAAAGAAATGGTCTCCAACATGGAGTCAGAATTGGCTTCCTCCCTGCAACAGGCTACACTAAAGTCTTTGACTGTGTGGATAACATTGACTATGCTAAATCCTTTGACTGTGTGGATCACAACAAACTGTAGGAAATTCTTAAAGAGATGGGAATACTAGACCACCTTACCTGCCTCCTGAGAAACCTGTATGGAGGTCAGGAAGCAACAGTTAGAACTGGACACAGAACAACAGCCTAGGTCCAAATTGGGAAAGGAGTATGTCAAGCCTGCTTCTGTGATGCTGCTTATTTAACTTTATGCAGAGTACATCATGCCAAATGCTGGGCTGGATAAAGCACAAGCTGGAATCAAGATTGCTGGGAGAAATATCAGTAACCTCAGATACGCAGATGACACCACCTTTATGGCAGAAAGCGAAAAAGAACTAAAGAGCATCTTGATGAAAGTGGAAGAGGAGAGTGAAAAAGCTGGCTCAGGTTGAGTGAAAAACTCAACATGGAAAAAACTAAGATCATGGCATCTGGTCCCATCACTTCACAGCAAATAGATGGGGAAACAATGGAAACAGTGACAGACTTTATTTTCTTGGGCTCCAAAATCACAGCAGATGGTGATTGAAACCACAAAATTAAAAGAAGCTTGCTCCTTGGAAGAAAAGCTATGACCAACCTAGACAGCATATTAAAAAGCAGAGACATTACTTTGCCAACAAAGGTCCATATTGTCAAAGCTGTGGTTTTTCCAGTGGTCCTGTATGGATGTGAGAGTTGGACTATAAAGAAAGCTGAGCGCTGAAGAATTGATGCTTGTGAACTGTGGTGTTAGAGAAGACTCTTGAGAGAGTCTTGGACTGCAAGGAGATCCAACCAGTCCATCCTAAAGGAAATCAGTCCTGACTATTCACTGGAAGGACTGATGCTGAAGCTGAAACTCCAATACTTTGGCCACCTGATGCGAAGAACTGACTCCTTGGCAAAGCCCCTGATGCAGGGAAAGATTGAAGGCGGAGGAGAAGGGGATGACAGAGGATGAGATGGCTGGATGGCATCACTGACTTAATGAGTTTGAGCAGGCTCTGGGAGTTGGTGATGGACGCTGAAGCCTCGTGTGCCGCAGTCCATGGGGTTACAAAGAGTCAGAGACGCTGAGCGACTGAACTGAACTTGATGACTGCAACAGAAGCAGTGATCAAATCTGCAAGAACTGCGTGCATGAATTATCTCTTTAAGTATTGTTTAGCACACTTATTCTAAACAGTTATTCACACATAGTCATGTCAGTTACTGAGGCCTTAAGTGGTAGCATAGAAAGTCATTTCCATGTTGTAGAAGAGGTAAGAAAGGAACAAAAAGAATTAAAATAAATTTCTTTCAACACTGTGGATGAAGAATGTCTCCTGTAATATCAGTAAAGAAAAAATGCTGCCATCACCAAGCCATCAGCAACTGCAGACACTCCCAAGTATGCACTCTGAGGGAACTCCAGATGGGAGAGAACAGGGTACTGGCCCCAGATTTAAGATGCACATCAAAGGAATGGTTTCCACAGCCCGAACTCTTGCGTCTTCCCCTATGCACACGAAGGTGTGCTCAGCTGCCCAGTGTGTGTGAGTCTTTGCAGCCCCGTGGACGCCTGCCAGGCTCCTCTGTCCCTAGAAAATCCTAAATTCATCCACTTGAGATGTCTGGGTTTTTTTTTTTAATTGATAGTAATCTTCTGATTTTCCAACTACCTGGTTTTTGCAAAAACTCACATATCCTGCCTACTTCCTTACCTCTTTGGAACAAATCCTCAGAGCTATCTGAGAGTCTGTCTCTCAGGTTTAAGTCCTTAGTAGGTATACCAAATAAAACATAATTTTCAACTTTTAGATTGTGCCTTTTTTCCTCAGTTGATAATACTTTTCTTTAAAGAAGTTGACAAACCAAGCACAGGGCTCTCAGAAAAATTCACCGATCACTGATTTGTGCTGGAGGCCACAGGTTCAGATTTCACAGGATACAGACAAGTAGCAGAGATCAATTAGGCCAGCTGGAAATAAGCTACTAAAGGCCAGAGGGGCTGTTTGAAGAGGGTGTACTGCTTAAAGGCCATAGCGATTTCACAAAACTCCAGCTAGTTGAGAGTTTGCACCTGGTATTACCAGATCTTTTAATATTTCAAAGAAAATCAGAAACCAGAATTTTTCATAGCAATGTTGCAGGAACAGGGGCCCCTTCCAGGGCCCAAGGGTGGGCTCTTGTTTAATACTTGGAAATGAGTTGTCTGAATTCATACTAGAAAGGAAAGAGGTGTTGTTGGAAAGGAACGCCCGGGGCACAGAGCACCAGTGGGAGGGAACACAGGAGCACTGCTGTCCGCCTGGCTCACAGCCTCAGGCTCTGTGGCAGCAGGCTTGATTTCTAGGTCATCTCTGACTGAGGCTTCCTCCTGGTCGCTTCTGCATCACTCAGCCAAGAGGAATGGTGGTAGATTGTTGGTTCCAAGTTCCTTGCCCAGACCTCCTGTTGTAAGACAACTCCTGTAGATGGTTAGGTAACTATTGTGCCTGACCAGGGCAGGCAGTTTCAGTCAGTGGTTCCCCTAACAGCAATAAACTCAGGTTGTACAGTTTAACAATCAATTCCTTTAAAACCTTAAATGCTATGTCGGTAGACATTGCGCAAACCAAACAAAACACACCTCCTAGCTGGATTTGGCCAACAGCCTCCCATCTGCCGTTTTGGGGTTTTACTTTTTTTAGTCTTCACAGAGTTCCAGTGGACTAATTCTAACACTTCCTTCCCCACCCAAACCAGTTCCCTCTTCTTCCACTAGCACTTTGGCCATCAAATTATAGAAAATTAGAGTTCAAAGATTTTTTTTAATCGTATTTAAATCTCTCAATTTCTTATGGTAGCAAAATATATATAACATAAAATTTGCCACTTTAACCATTGTATGTGTACAATTTGGTGTCATTAATTACAGTCAGAAGGTTGTGCAACCATCACCACTAGCTCTTTTCAAAGTTTTTTCATCACCCTAAACAGAAACTCTGTACCCATTAAACAATTAACTCCCCACTTCTTCTCCCCTAGTCCCTGATAAATTCTAATCCATTCTCTGTCTCTATGAATTTGCCTATTCTAGGTAACTCACAGAAGTGGAATCATACAATATTTGTCCTTTTGTGTCTCTCTGATTTCACTTAGCATAATGTTTTCAAGATTGATCCACATCACTGCATGTATTAGAACTTCAACTGAGTAACATTCCATTATATGTTGTGATATTGTGATTTATATCAGGAAATAGGCTTTGGGTTGGCCAAAAAGGTCATTGGAATTTTTCCATAAGATGTTACAGAAAAACCCCAACATGACATTTGATCTTTGTTCCCATTTCTAGCACAGGAGTTTTAAAAAAACTTGGCATCTTCTAAGTGGTGAGAGAAATAGAGGCTTCCTTTGTCACATTAATGAGGTGACTTTTGGAATGCCTGTAGGTCAGCTAAGACTGGGTGCTGGTTGCCAGGGCAACCAACGCTGTGATTGGAGGGCTGGCACTTTCAGCTCCTTGGCCTGGCCCTCAGGTAGAGGAGAGGGGCTAGATGTTGAATCATCACCCCGTCTATTGATGTAATCAATCGTGACTATTTAATGAGGCCACCGTAAAGATTCAAAAGGACAGTTTGGAGAGCTTTGAGGTTGGTGACTCTGCCAGAGATTGGTGGGTCTCTTCTGTCTGGTTGTCCCTGGGTTATATCCTTTGGTAACAAAACCGTAATCTGGTACATTAAAGGGTTTCCTGAGTCCTGTGAACCACTCAAGCAAATGATCCAAACCCAAAGAGGGGATCATGGGAACCTCTGATTTATAGTCAGTTGGTCACAAGCACAGATAACAACCTGGACTTTTGATTGGCATCTGAAGCCCAGGGCAGTCTTGTATGACTGAACCCCTGACCTGTGGAATCTGATTCTATCTCCTGGTAGGAAGTATCAAAACTGAGTTAAAATGTAAGACACCTAACTGGTATCAAAGCATTGTTTGTTGGGAAACTCTCTCTCGTTACCATGGAAGTGTTTTCAGAACCATTTGTATGCATATAGCACATTTTGTTTACCCATTTCTCTTTGAATGGACACTTGGGGTGTTTCTCCCATTTGAATATTATGAAAAATGTTGCTATGAACATTGATTTTAAAATATCTGTTTGAGCCCAATTTTTATTGTTTTGGGTATATACCTAGGCATAGAATTGCTGGGTAATACGAAATTCTATATTTGACTTTTTGAGGACCTGGCAATCTGTTTTCTACACCAGTCACCAGTCACATCATTTTACATTCCTACCAACAATGCATGTAAGTTCCTCATTTTTAAGATGAAGAAATCAAGGGCAAAACTGGTTAGATAGCTTGACCGTAGATACAGAAAGTCAACTACAGATCTTGTAGTGGCGTGTGGCTGTAGGCAGCCCCTAGCATACTGCCTTTGCTGTGTACAGTTAGCTCACTCCCTGTTACCAGGCAACAGTTACCACGAGACCATCAGTGGGCCTATTCAGCCCCCATGAGTGGTGGCCATCAAGTGGAGAGCAAGGTAAGAGGCGGATTCACACTTTCTCCCCAGGGTCATCCTGCTGGTGAGCTGGGGGCCCAGGGAGAGGCTGGGGGCTGTGTGCTGCAGGGCCCCAGAACCCTCGCCTAGGTCAGCCCCTGACCGGGTCCAGGCCTCGAGCTGGTGGAGAGCTGCTTCAGCAGCAGCAGTGTGCAAAGAATGCAGGCTGCAGGACCTGGCCTGGCAGGCTGAGAAGCCTGAGGGCCAGTCGAGTTGGGTGACTGACTCCCTCAAGAACGACAGCTGGGCCAGGTCTGGGGACCGGGCCCCAAGGGAGCTGCCAACTGAGCTCTGCCTCTTCAGCCAGGGCTCATCCCTTAGGGGGCGAAAGGTGTGCCTTGGGACCTTGCCCTTTCTCATCAGAACAGAGAATAACATTTATTTGGTGGAGATGAATAGAAACACTCTTACCTGACCATGACCTGACCTCAAAAAAAGAGGAACTGACACCAAGAACTTTGTTTGCAAGAACTACATGCCCCTTCCTCACCTTTTCTGTAAAAGGGCTTTGCTGAGAGCTTTCAGGGAGGTTTTTAAGGCATGAGCCACCCATCTCCTTACATGGTCCTCAATAAACCTTTCTCTGTTCCAAACTCCAATGTTTTGGTACTGTTTGGCCTCACTGTGCTCAGGCACACAGGCTTGTGTTTTGGTAACAAGCTGACAAGAGAAAGCAAGTATCTTGACTCCTAGTACAACTCTCTTTTAAAGGTTAACTCCACTAAGATTTAACTCATATGTTCAGGCTAATGACAGCACTATTTATACAAAGAGTGGGCCACTGGAAACAGATCAGTAGATATACTGGAGGAAACAAAAACAGTATTGGAGGAAAGAATTTGAATTAAGTTCTGGATTTTCCTCTCCATGTGGAGAGAATTTTGTTTTGTTCTTTTCTTCAGGCCTAAGCTCTGAGAGAAGATAAAGTCATACTTGTCTTCAGCCTGATACCTAACTATAGAATAATCACAGGAACATTTTTGGATCACTATTAGTCTTACCATTCTAAACTAAGGGCTTTAAAAACAAATTCTTGAAATGCAGCAAATATTTATTTTAGAGGAGTTGGAAAATTCAGAAAAGTAGAAAGGAAAAGAAAAGGGCACCTGTTGTTGTTCAGTTGCTAAGTCATGTCTAACTCTTTGCAACTCCGTAGACTGCAGCACACCAGGCTTCCCTGTCCTTCACTATCTTCCTGAGTTTGCTCAAACTCATGCCCACTGAGTCAGTAATGCCAACTAACCATCTCATCCTCTGTCGCCCTCCTCTCCTTTTGCCTTCAAGCTTTACTAGCATCAGGGTCTTTTCCAGTGAGTTGGCTCTTCGCATCAGGTGCCCATAGTACTGAATCTTCAGCTTCAGCATCAGTCCTTCCAATGAAAATTCTGGGTTGATTTCCTTTAGAATTGACTGATTTAATCTTCTTGCAGTTTAAGGGACTCTCAAGAATCTTCTTCAGTACAGCCTTCTTTATGGTCCAACACGTACAGGCATCTATACACAACTACTGGAAAAACCATAGCTTTGACTATACAGATCTTTGTTGGCAAAGTGATATCTCTGCTTTTTAATATGCTGTTTAGGTTTTCCATAGCTTTTCTTCCAAGGAGCAAGTGTCTTTTAATTTCACGGCTGCAGTTTCCATCTGCAGTGATTTTGGGGCTCAAGAAAATAAAATCTGTTACTGTTTCTACTTTTCCCCCTTCTATTTGCCATGAATTGATGGTACCAGATGCCATAATCTTAGTTTTTTTCATGTTGAGTTTCAAGCCAGCTTTTTCACTTTCCTTTTGCACCCTCCTCAAGAAGTTCTTACTTCCTCTTCTCTTTCTGCCTTTAGAGTGGTATTATCATCTGCCTATCTGAGGCTCTTAATATTTCCCCCAGCAATCTTGATTCCAGCTTGTGCTTCCTCCAGCCCAGCATTGCTCTTGATGTACTCTGCATGTAACTCAAATAAGCAGGGTGACACTATACAGCCTTGTCCTACTCCTTTCCCAATTTTTTTTTTTTTTACATTTTATTAAAAATTTTATTTCTGAAGCCTATAAATGAACAAATTCCAAAACACTAGCCATACAGACAATGTCACAACATTTTGGCATCTACTTAGCAGTCCATTTTTGCATTGTTTCCTATAAACAAATACACTAGATTAAAACAACAGTGCCCTTAACCCCAAGTTCAATGCCTGAGTATTTCCAATACTTATTTTGAGCACATAATAAAGCAGAGGCAATTACTTTTCCTGAACATTTTATTTCCATTCAGAGCTTAGCAATTACTTTAGTTTCACATTATTCTGTTATAAATGATAACCAAATGGCCTATCTAAGTGGCTAAAATCATAAAACTATTATAAGCCAAGTCAATGTTATATATATATAAAGTTAATATAAAATGACAACTATACTGGTACACATTTGTTTTGGATCCTACTAGAAATATGCCAAAATAACAAGTTTTAGTCAAGACTGAGGTCCTTGGGTGGGGGTGGGGGGGGTGGAGAGTCATATCATCAAAAATTATTAGGAAAACTGTAGGTAAAAAAAAAATCAGCTTACAATTTAAACAAAATAAAGGAGCAAAGAAGAGTACAACATTGTGGCAATGACAATTCAGGAAAACACGCTCTCCATCTATCACAGACTTGCTCACCGCCTCAAGAGCATCTCGTCAGGCTCTTTAGGCATTGCTATTCTCCCACTAAGTTTCTTTATGTGGAACATAAACCTAAATCAATGGTAACAACAGAATTTTATAACTGCTCTTTAATCTCACAGCAAAAAACAGGAAAAAACTGTTAGGGCCAGAGTGAACCTCAGAACATCCCAGTACCCCTGAAAATAGGGGCAAAAAGTGAACCATTAAGAAACAGTATCCAAAGAGCACTGTATTATCTAGTGTGATTTATAAAACAAGTAAGATTCAGTATTCTTTGATGGGAGGAGCCAGAGTAGCTGAAATTCAGGAATGTTTTGATGCTGATTTTTTTTTACTGATGTGGTACTCCAAGCTGTTAAGTTGGAACAAATTCCAAAGTCACACTGACGTGCATCACCTCAGTTTAATAATCCAGTAAATGACAAAAAAGACAAACAATGAGAATAGCATCATATAGCACAGCAACTTCGTTTGGCTCCCTCGGGATAAAATCTTCAGTTTTCCCATAGTTTTGCCTAGAAATCCAGTTGTAGAATCAAACTGTGAATCCATTTCAGCTAATAATTTATTTTGATTTTTAACTTCATGGCCTATTTCAATGGAAAGAGACTTTATAGCCGTCACTTTGTTTCTCAGACTTTCCGTGAGTCTCTCGTTCTCCTCTTCACAGGCACTGTACCCACTACTGGGATAGCCATAGTTCCCAGAGTTGCCAGGGGGCGCTCCTTCACCCAGGCCTGCACGCCTCATCCTGCCAGAGAAGTGGGGGGAAAGGCGGGCGGAGGGGTGGGTAGGAAGAGGCCAGGGGCCACCTGGACCGCGTCCTCAGGACCAGGCCCCGGCGAAACAGCAACTTCTTCCTCCTTTCCCAATTTTGAACCAGTCAATTGTTTCATTTCTGGCTGTAACTGCTGCTTCTTGACCTGAATATAGCTTTCTCAAGATACAGGTAAAGTGGTATTCCCATCTCTTTAAGAATTCTCCACAGTTTGTTGTGATCCACACAGTCAAAGGCTTTCACTTAGTCAATGAAGCAGAAGTATGTGCATATATATAGATAGATATAGATACATAGATATATAGATATGTTTGGAATTTCCTTGCTTTTTCCATGATCCAACAAATGTTGGCAGTTTGATCTCTAGTTTCTCTGCCTTTTGTAAACCCATCTTGGACATCTGGAATTTCTTGATTCGTGTACTGCTGAAGCCTACCTTGAAGGATTTTGAGTATAACCTCGCTAGCATGTGAAATGAACACAACTGTATGGTAGTTTGAACTTTCTTTGGGATTGGAATGAAAACTGACCTCTTCCAGTCCTGTGGTCCTTGCTGCCTAGAAAGCCAGAAAAATAACTATTAACTGTTTAGTACTTTTTTCCAGGCCTTCCCCCCCTAAATATGGTGTTTTTGTTTGGTATATATGGCTAAAATCATAGAACCTTAAAGCTTAAGAAAAATATTACAATTTGGGAAGCAAGCTTAAAAAACAGAATAAGGATAAATGAAGATTTCAAGGTTTAGGAAAGCACCCAACATAGAGTTAGGACTCCTTCCTAGCAAGTCACGGCCCTCACTGTCTTATGACACTCCTTTTGGTGGCATGTTCTTACTTACCTGTCCACATGGAAACATGTCATTTATCTAAATGTATAAGCTCCAAGGACATGGCCACACATTATACTATTTTTTTTTTTCCTCCATGCCATGCAGAGTGCAACAAACACAGTAGGTCCTCAGTAAAGAATTTCTGAATGCTTATTACTGATTTCAGACCATCTCCAAAGTTAACACTCCTCAGACGCTCCATTAAGGGTAATCTAACCCAGGACCTGCAGGACCCAGTCTTGTCAGGGCTTCACATTCTGTGACCTTTGGCTCAGTAATCAAAGATCATTTAAAATCATCTGGGAGGCTTCCCTGGTGGCTCAGTGGTGAAGAAACTGCCTGCCAATGCAGGAGACATGGGTTCCATCCCTGGGATGGGAAGATCCCACATGCCTCAGAGCAACTAAGCCCGTGTGCCGCAACTAGTGAGCCTGTACTCCGGAGCCCAGCAACTGCAACTACCGAGCCTTCGCACCATGACTCCTGAAGCCCACGTGCCCTAGAACTCATTCTCCAGCAACAAGAGAAGCCACCACAAGGAGAATGTACTGCAACTAGAGAGTAGCCCCCACTCACGGCAACTAGAGCAAAGCTTATGTAGCAATGAAGACCCAGCGCAGCCCATAAACAAAAAATAATTGATTGATTTAAAATAAAGTCATCTGAATCTTTACTTCCATTACTTGAATGCTATAGGAAATTCAATTTGTAATCCATAATAACACTTCTTAAAACCTCCTTTGCCCCATTCTTTTCACTTCAGTACACCTCAAGTCCATGGCTGACTTAAAGCCCCCATCTCAAAATCTTCACCCCCTCCAACTAATAAAAATAAATGGAAAAAAAAAAATCTTCACCAAAAATTCTCTCTCAACTTTATCCCCTGTGGTTCTTGGTTTCACGTTTCTTCCCCTTTAACTTCAAGTTCTTCTTCCTTTCAGCCAAAAATTACCGCCGTTTATATCATTTTGGTGTTCTCTTATTTCTTCTTCTTACTCTTATTTCTTCAGCTCAGCCCCCTCTCTCCTCAGGCTCTGATTTTGCATCAGGAAAGCTCAGGAATGGAGCTGCACACTCAGACCCTCTCTCGGAAGGAGACCCAGAAGTTAGGACTGGGGGACAAGGAGGCAGAGAATGTGGGAGAAGCCATAAGTGTTTATAAGGTACTGTCTTTTCTTTTATTCTCATCACATGATGAAATTCTCACATATTACTTACTTGAGGTGGACTACATGAAAGTTCTTTGGAAAAATACGTGGCAAGTTGTAAAGGTAAAATGATGAGATTTTCTTTGATAAAGGAGATCACTACCAACTCACCCTCTCCTCCTTAGGATGTCACCTTGAAGGTATGATAGGCCTGAAAAGGAGGATCTGCTCTTTTGGTCTTGCAAAACAGTCACAGGACTTCTGACCCTTGAAACTGTAAACATTCCTCTGGAATTAGCTCAGAGGTCTCTCATGGGTATAATAATAATTACAAGGTATATCATCTTGTCTCTGAGAGATGAGTTTTCATTTTTCTCTTTTTTTACTTTCTGAATATACCTGTGTGAAAATCGCTCCAAACTTGGTATTCACTGTTGTGATATCTGATATGCATGTTATCACTGATAATGCTTACTCAATAGTAAAATTACATTCTCTCTTCTATACTGGTACAGAACATGGGTTCCCAACCAATGCCAGTCCATGGCCTGTTACGAACTAGGTCATACAGAAAGAGGTGAGTGACAGGCAACTGAGAGTCACTCCCCATAGCTCGTTACTCGCCTTACTGCCTGAGTCCCGCCTCCCATGAAATCAGCATTAGATTCTCAGAGGAGTGAACCATACTGTGCTTGAATCATCCCCAAACCAACACTCACCTCGCCACCTTTCATGGAAAAATTGTCTTTCACAAAACTGGTGCTTGATGCTAAAAAGATTGGGGATTGCTGATGTGAAGGGGTCTTTTGTTGGACTCTTTGCTACCTTTCCCCAGCACTGTGATATGGCCTTCCAAACAACCGTGACATGTATTTAACTATAATTCTTATTTGATCTCTTCCTCCAGTTCAGTTAATACCCAAAGTGCACTCCTGTGTAGTGAGAGCAAACTCAGGTAATACCCAACACTGCTTGACATGAGTCAACAGGTACCAACAGATAATCACCGAAACTTTTTGTTCTCCCCAGCTATCTCTGCATGCATTCTTGATGGAGTTTGCTATAAGACTCCAAAGGACAGGAGGACAGTAGAACCAACTTCAGAAAGTATGACTGAATATTCCAGGACAAGGGATATGGAGCTACCATTCATTTAGTTCTGAAGCCACAAAACTAGGATTCTGCCTTAGTTCACTTTCCCTCAAACAAAACATCTGATTGACTCCACACTCAACCCACATGCCCAATGCATTCAGTTCTTCCATTTTCACTACTTCTACCCTCGTTCAAGGCACCACGCAACAGCCTCCTAACTGAACTTCCTGTTTCTACTCATTTGTCTCTATAGCAGCTGGTGTAACCATTTTAAAAATATAAACCATAACATGCTAATGCCAACTTTTTAATGGTTTTTCATCATATTTAAATTAACACCCAACTCCTCACCTGTAAAGTCCCAAGCCTCATCTTACATCTCTTTGCTTCAGCCACACTTGCTTGCTTTCTGTTCCCCCGACACACCAAGCTTATCTAAAATGTACTTCCCCCTGGTTTTCACAGGGCTCTTTTTAAGGACTCAGTTCAGTTCAATAGAGTCGCTCAGTCGTGTCTGACTCTTTGTGACCCCATGGACTGCAGCTTGCCAGGCCTCCCTGTCTATCACCAACTCCCAGAGTTTACTCTAAGTCATGTCCATCAAGTCGGTGATGCCATCCGACCATCTCATTTAAGGACTCAGTTGAACTTTTACCTACTCAGAGAGGACTTACCTATTTATTCTAAAGTAACCGCCCAGTTGTTCTCCATCACAATGTTGTGTTTTGTCAGTATGACACTTTTCTAGTTGTTTCTTGAATATATGTGCCTGTTTTCAATTGCTCAAACTTTTGTTGAATGAATGAATGGTAAGCCTTACTCTTCTGTTTCCTAGATGGGAGAGGAAACACTGGGCAAGAATTAAGAGTCTAAGAACTTTACATCAGATTTTTCTTTAACTTCCTCACAACAGCTATTTTATTTACTTCAAATTCTCCACCATTATTAACCCTTACTATAGAATGGCCTGGGGATTTAGGCAACTAACTCCATATGAAGGGTTGAAGAAATAAAAACACCAAAGAATGGGATCTGTGGCAGTGACTTTAAACAGGAAAGGAAAGTATGCTAATTCCTAACAGCTTCCTATAGAGAAGAAATAGAGCCAAAGTGGGAGCTGATAAACAACCCAGGACTAATGCCCATGGAACTTCCATTGGAAATGCCCATGGAACTTTCTGGTGCCCATCACCTGAAGTCTCTGAACACAGACCTCACCTTCCTACTGCCTCACACAACAGAATCCTGCTCACATCCATGGTGAACAGTCTCCATCACCACCCTCCCAACTAAATCCTTCAGATTCAGACACAGCTCTCCAATTCCTTTTTTTTTTTTTAACCCTTTGGTGGGGGGCGGTGGGGGACTGGGTCTTAGTTACTGCCTATGGGACCTAGTTCACTGATTGAACCCAGGCCCCCTGCATTAGGAGCTCAGAGTCTTGGCCACTGGACCACCAGGGAAGTCCCTCCAATTCCTTTTTGAGAAGTCAGTCCATAAAACCTTTAATCCACTAAGAACTTTCTTCTCTGACTTCCTTGTTTCAAAAGGAAAATCCGGTAGGAATTCATTGGTCTTCCTTCGGTTTTCTTTACCATAACTTGTCCATTTGGGTTTTGTTTTGTTTTGCTTTATTTTTACTTTTAAATATTTGTTGGAAGAACTGACGCTGAAGCTGAAGCTCCAATATTTTGGCCACCTGATGCTCAGAGCCAATTCACTGGAAAACCCCTGATGCTGGGAAAGATTGGGGGCAGGAGAAGGGGATGACAGAAGATGAGATGATCGGATAGCATCATCGACTCAATGGACATGGGTTTGAGCAAACTCCAGGAGACGGTGAAAGATAGGGAAGCCTGGCACACTGCAGTCCATGGGGTGCAAGGGGTCGGACACAACTGAGCAACTGAACAGCAACAATTTTTACTTTTACTTTTGTCTTAATCTTAGAATCCTATATAGCATCAAACACAAGATACCAGTAAGAGTTTTTGTTTTGGTTTGTTTGGATTAATTGAACAGATTCACACTCTAGCTGCATTTTGTACTGTGAAGGGAAAAAACATGAAGATAAAACTAAAGGAGAGGGAAGAAGGAGGTGTGAGAAAAAGAGGGGCTCTAATATATAAGGAAAGGAAGTGGGGTACAAAAGAGGGAAGACACCCCAAAATCAGCTTTCATTGTGAAGACTTGATCACAGTTTCTAACACGTTGTCAATCTGCTAAAATGGAAGTCTACAGGAAACAGGCAGAATCAGGGAAAGGGCCACAGGCCAACTCCCACTCTTGTGTTAAATTTTCCACTGCCTTGCCTTATTTGCAGTTATCTCTCAGTCTTAAAGTCAGGCAGATTCTGATTTGTTCTTCATGCAAGTATGGCTTTCTCAACAGAATGATTTGTATATAGGTAGAAAGTAATAATCATCTGTAGACATCAAACCAGATGAGCCTTCCTCTCTCACCTCTTTTTTTTTTACAAATAAAAATTTAGTGTGGGATATACACAAGTTTCGGTGGGAAACATGAACTCTCAATAACTTTCATATAGTCATAATAGAAGCAGTTTCTGTCATTCCTATCCAGAAATTAACTCACTCTGAAACCACTCACTGGGTCTATCATTTTATGTGATAGGTAGATCACAGTTATTCACTGCTATTTCCTAGCACCTAGCAGAGTGTCTGGTACATGTCATGCATGTAGTGAGTTTTTGTATATTTTCTGATAGAGTGAAAGAATAAATGGTAGTTCCAATCTCTGGTACACCCCTAGGGATCTTAATCAAAGATATAGACATATGGGAAATACAGGATGGTTTTTTTGAAAAGGACATAATTGAGGGAGAGGGGTACCAGAGCTTTGCTGCTCTGTTTATCTCTATCTAAAATTCATTCCATGAATAGAAACCAAATGCCTTCTATGTGACAGGAAGTGTGTTATGCCCTGAGGTACAAATATAAAGACACAGACCCTGGCTCTGATGTGTGCTTTTCCATTATCCCATCATAGCCTCGAATCACATTCTCTTAGACACTAGGCTGTAACTGTCACTATATCTGTCTTGCCACTATACTAGAAGTTCTGTTAGGACCCAGCCCATCACACAGCAAGCACTAAATAATAGCTGGCAAAGCATCGAATGGAGATTGTAGCCTCCCAAGGGAAAAGGACATAATCAACCATATAAAGTCAGGATTCTTAGTTGTGAGAAAGAAAAGCTGACTCTGGCTGAGACAGCAGAAAAGGAGCATGTTGAAGATACTGGGTGGCTCTCAGAATTATCGGCAGGTAAAGAGAATCATCACAGAGGTTAGGCCTCCAGAAATAATGCACAAAACCAGCAGAACTAGACCAGTGAGGAAACCATCTCCATTGCAGCTCCCCACCAACGCCACTTCTGCGTCAGAAACTCAGTCTTGTAACCCTGGAGAAACTGCTGCTGCTGCCAGGGCTGCCAACAAGGTCAGCCACCTCTAGAGCTACTCTATCAAATGCCAAAGAACCAGAGAGCATCTCTTGTTCACGGAGAAATGAACCAGCTGCTGAAAGGCAGCTTGAGCCCGGATTGTGAAATGCTTGGACAGATGGGCAGGCAGACATCAGCACAACTTATTCCTAAAGCACATTCCCAATTCAATGGGGGCAGTGCTAGCCACTGTCGTGTCTGACTCTTTGCGACCCCATGGACCATGGCCTGCCAGGCTCCTCTGTCCATGGAATTCTCCTGGCAAGAATACTGGAGTGGGTAGCCATTCCCTTCTCTAGAGGATTTTCCCCACCCAGGGACTGAACCTGGGTCTCCCACACTGCAGGCAGATTCTTTACCATCTGAAACAACTAAGGAAAGCTAAATCTGCAGTACTTGCATTTGGTATTTCCACATATGGTTGAATCAACAGATGAAAGTCTGTAAATTCAGAACAGAAGTGCCCCAGGTAAACTCTATGATTAGTCATGTCTACAGTTCAGTCACTTCAGTCACTCAGTCATGTCCAACTCTTTGCTACCCCACGAACTGCAGCATGCAAGGCCTCCCTGTCCACTCTGTCCATCACCAACTCCCGGAGTTTACCCAAATTCATGTCCATTGAATCAGTGATGCCATCCAACCATCTCATCCTCTGTCGTCCCCTTCTCCAACTGCCCTCAATCTTTCCCACCATCAGGGTCTTTCCCAATGAGTCAGCTCTTCTCATCAGGTGGACAAAGTATTGGAGTTTCAGCTTCAACATCAGTCCTTCCAAAGAACACCCAGGACTGATCTCCTTTAGGAGGGACTAGTTGAATCTCCTTGTAGTACAAGGGACTCTCAAGAGTCTTCTCCAACACCACAGTTCAAAAGCATCAGTTCTTCGGAGCTCAACTTTCTTAATAGTCCAACTCTCACTTCCATACATGACTGCTGGAAAAACCATAGCCTTGACTAGACAGAACTTTGTTGGCAAAGTAATGTCTGTGCTTTTTAATATGCTGTCTAGGTTGGCCATAACTTTCCAAGGAGTAAGCATCTTTTTATTTCATGGCTGAAAGAGCCACTTTGATCAAGAGGCTCTTTAGTTCTTCTTCACTTTCTGCCATAAGGGTGGTGTCATCTGCATATCTGAGTTATTGATATTTCTCCCGGCAATCTTGATTCCAACTTGTGCTTCCTTCAGCAGCATTTCTCATGATATACTCTGCATATAAGCTAAATAAGCAGGGTGACAGTATACAGCCTTGATGTAATCCTTTTCCTATTTGGAACCAGTCTGTTGTTCCATGTCCAGTTCTAACTGTTGCTTCCTGACCTGCATACAAGTTTCTCAAGAGGCAGGTCAGGTGGTCTAGTATTCCCATCTCTTTAAGATTTTCCACAGTAATAAACTGTGATCCACACAGTCATAGGCTTTGGCATAGTCAATAAAGTAGAAGTAGATGTTTTTCTGGAACTCTTGCTTTTTTGATGATCCAGCAGATGTTAGCAATTTGATCTCTGGTTCCTCTGCCTTTTCTAAAACCAGCTTGAACATCTGGAAGTTTGCGGTTCACATATTGCTGAAGCCTGGTTTGGAGAATTTTGAGCATTACTTCACTAGTGTGTGAGATGAGTGCAATCGTGTGGTAGTTTGAGCATTCCTTGGCATTGCCTTTCTTTGGGATTGGAACAAAAACTGACCTTTTACAGTCCTGTGGCCATTGTTGAGTTTTCCAAATTTGCTGACATATAGAGTGCAGCACTTTCACAGCATCATCTTTTAGGATTTGAAATAGCTCAACTGGAATTCCGTCACCTCCACTAGCTTTGTTTGTAGTGATGCTTCCTAAGGCCCACCTGACTTCACATTCCAGGATGTCTGGCTCTAGGTGAGTGATCACACCATCGTGATTATCTTTTTTGTATAGTTCTTCTGTGTATTCTTGCTACCTCTTCTTAATATCTTCTGCTTCTGTTAGGTCTATACCATTTCTGTCCTTTATTGAGCCCATCTTTGCATAAAATGTCCCCTTGGTATCTCTAATTTTCTTGAAGAGATCTCTAGTCTTTCCCATTTTGTTGTTTTCCTCTATTTCTTTTTTTTGTCTTTTATTTATTTATTTTTTTCCATTTATTTTTATTAGTTGGAGACTAATTACTTTACAATATTGTAGTGGTTTTTGTCATACATTGACATGAATCAGCCATGGATTTACATGTATTCCCCATCCTGATCCCCTCTCCCACATCCTTCTCCACCCGATCCCTCTGGGTCTTCCCAGTGCACCAGGCCCGAGCACTTGTCTCATGTATCCAACCTGGGCTGGTGATATGTTTCACCCTTGATAATATACATGTTTTGATGCTGTTCTCTCTGAACATCCCACCCTCGCCTTCTCCCACAGAGTCCCAAAGTCTGTTCTGTACATCTGTGTCTCTTTTTCTGTTTTGCATATAGGGTTATCGTTACCATCTTTCTAAATTCCATATATATGCGTTAGTATACTGTATTGGTCTTTATCTTTCCGGCTTATTTCACTCTGTATAATGGGCTCCAGTCAGACAAATGGACAAGGAAGCTGTGGTACATATACACCATGGAATATTACTCAGCCATTAAAAAGAATTCATTTGAATCAGTTCCTCTATTTCTTTTCTTTCTTTCTTTCTTTTTTTCTATTTCCTCTCCACGTCCAAGTTAAGGAGCAGCAGCTCCACTTTGTTGCAGCAGCCGTGAAGAGATACTCCATGTCCAAGGTAAGAGAAATCCAAGTAAGAAGGGAGGCGCTAGAAAGGGCATCAGAGGGCAGATAGACTGAAACCACAATCACAGACAACTAGCCAGTCTGATCACATGGACTGTAGCCTTGTCTAACTCACTGAAACTGAGCCATGATATGTGGGGCCACCCAAGATGACTGGGTCATGGTGAAGAGGTCTGACAGAATGCGGTCCACTGGAAAAAGGAATGGCAAACCACTTCAGTATTCTTGCCTTGAGAACCCTATGAACAGGGGTATGAAAAGGCAAAAAGATAGGACATTGAAAGATGAACTCCCCAGGTCAGTAGGTGCCCAATATGCTACCGGAGATCAGTGGAGAAATAACTCCAGAAAGAATGAAGGGTTGAAGCCAAAGCAAAAACAACACCCACTTGTGGATGTGACTGATGATAGAAGAAAGGTCCAGTGCTGTAAAGAGCAATATTGCATAGGAACCTGGAATGTTAGGTCAAGGGAATGTTAGGTCCATAAATCAAGGCAAATTGGAAGTGGTCAAACAGGAGATGGAAAGAGTGAATGTCGACATTCTAGGAATCAGCAAACTAAAATAGATTGGAATGAGTGAATTTAACTCAGATGATCATTATATCTACTACTGTGGGCAGGTATCCCTTAGAAGAAATGGGGTAGCCATCATAATCAACAAGAGTTCAAAATGCAGTACTTGGATGCAATCTCCGTAACAGCAGAATGATCTCTGTTCATTTCCGAGGCAAACCATTCATTCAGTTCAGTTCAGTTCAGTCGCTCAGTCGTGTCTGACCTTTGTGACCCCATGAACTGCAGCACGCCAGGCCTCCCTGTCCACCCTGTCCATCACCAACTCCTGGAGCCTACTCAAACTCATGTTCATTGAATCGGTGATGCCATCCAACCATCTCATCCTCTGTCGTCCCCTTCTCCTCTTGCCCTCAATCTTTCCCACCATCAGGGTCTTTTCAAATCTGTCAGCTCTTCACATCAGGTGGCCAAAGTATTGGAATTTCAGCTTCAACATCAGTCCTTCCAATGAACACCCAGGACCAATCTCCTTTAGGATGGACTGGTTTGCTCTCCTTGCTGTCCAAGGGACTATCAAGAGTCTTCTTCAACCCCACAGTTCAAAAGCATCAATACTTCAGTGCTCAGCTTTCTTTATAGGCCAACTCTCACATCCATACATGACTACTGGAAAAACCATAGCCTTGACTAGATGGACCTTTGTTGACCAAGTAATGTCTCTGCTTTTTAATATGCTGTCTAGGTTGGTCATACTATCACGGTAATCCAAGTATATGCCCCAACCAGTAATGCTGAATAAGGTGAAGTTGAACAGTTCTATGCAGACCTACAAGAGCTTTTAGAACTAACACCCAAAAAAGATGTCTTTTTCATTATAGGGGACTGGAATGCAAAAGTAGGAAGTCAAGAAACACCTGGAGTAACAGGCAAATTTGGCCTTGGAGTACAGAATGAAGCAGGGCAAAGGCTAATAGAGTTTTGCCAAGAGAATGCACTGGTCATAGCAAGTAGCCTCTTCCAACAACACAAGAGACGACTCTACACATGGACATCACCAGATGGCCAACACCGAAATCAGATTGATTATACTCTTTTCAACCAAAGATGGAGAAGCTCTACACAGTCAGCAAAAACAAGACTGGGAGCTGACTGTGGCTCAGATCATTAACTCCTTATTGCCAAATTCAGACTTAAATTGAAGAAAGTTGGGAAAACCACTAGACCATTCAGGTATGACCTAAATCAAATCCCTTATGATTATACAGTGCAAGTAGAAATAGATTTAAGGGACTAGATCTGACAGAGTGTCTGATGAACTATGGACAGAAGTTCATGACATCATACAGGAGACAGGGATCAAGATCATCCCCAAGAAAAAGAAATGCAAAAAAGCAAAATGGCTATCTAAGGCGGCCTCACAAATAGCTGTGAAAAGAAGAGAAGCGAAAAGCAAAGGAGAAATGGAAAGATATACTCATTTGAATGTGGAGTTCCAGAGAATAGCAAGGAGAGATAAGAAGCCTTCCTCAGAGATCAATGCAAAGAAATAGAAGTCATGTCTACAATTATAGACCGAACCTGAGATCAGAAATTATACAATCTGTCATAACATATTTTGTGGGGTTTAACTGCTGTATCAAGGCCTTTATGTCATGAAATCTGGGTCAGGTACCAAAAGAACCAACAACATTTTGATCTGCAACATTTATATAGTTGGGCTTGGGGCGTGGCTGAATGTTATGTGCCCTGGATCCTTCTTAACTGAGGGTTTCCCACCCAAATCAGGACTAAATTTTTGTCATTCTCTTGCATCAGCCATGGGTTGCTACAGGTTATTTCAGAGTTCTTAGCAGAAACAAAATGCAGACTTTAGGAGTACTGCAAGTCAAGACAGGTGAGTAGCACTGGCTCCAAGGGCTGAAGAGATACTTAGGCAAAAACTATTCAAAACAGCTTATTCCATCCCAACTGGGATAGCAGACGCCTTCTCCAAGGAGAGAATGTACTAGGTTAGACGTGTGCAAACGCGGTCTTGCCGGCTATACTTTCCTCTGAATAGCTACCAATTCTTCCGTGTCCCCCTGCCGCCATCCTCCGCACCTCCGCCCCAGAGTCCACTTTAATAACTGCTTTAGGCACGGAAGCTGTCTAGAGAAGCCGGGAACCTGTGAAAGAAGATGGCGTATAATTTGGGGTATAGAGATCAAGGATGTTTTACGTATAAAGTGACTGAAGTCACTCAATCGTGTCCGACTCTTTGCGACCCCTTGGACTGTAGCCCACCAGGCTCCTCCATCCATGGAATTTTCTAGGCAAGAGTACTGGAGTGGGTTGCCGTTTCCTTCTCCAGGGGATCTTCCCAACCAGGGGATGGAACCCGGGTCTCCCGCGTTGCGGGCAGACGCTTTACCGTCTGAGCCACCAGGGAATCATAAACGAATTTGTCGAGTCCTCCACCCCTCGCCCCATCTTAGGCTAGATCACTCAGAAAACAACAACAAAAAAACCCTCTGACGGCCCAGGACCCCTCAAAGGGGATCCCATCTGCTCCAGCTTCTTTCCTGGACCTCACTTTACTCCGCCCTCGCCCAAGGCTTCTCCCTCTCACTCGAAGCCGCAAGCATCCCACGCGCCCCACCAGAAATCTACTCTTCAAAAACTTCCTTCGGAGCCCAGCAAAGCCCGGCGCGCTCGCTATCCGGAGAGGCAGCAGGTGCTCACTATTTTCCAAAAAAAAAACCGAAACCGCCATTTCCGGGGGAAGAAAAAAAAAAGGAACCTGATGAAGCCTTCTGGGGCTCGCAGACGCGCGCGGGAAGGAGAGGCGGCGAGGAGAGCCCTACGCTGCCAATAGCAAGCCCCGCCCCGTCCCCGCCCCTTCGCCTGGAGCCCGCCCCCCGCATTAGCCCCGCCCCGCCGCCTCGGCCCCGCGCCGCTGCCACGGCTCCGGCCCGCCGCCTCAGCCCCGCCCCGCCCCGCCCCGCCCCGCCCCCAAGCCTAGGCCCCGCTCCAAGCCTAGGCCCCGCGCCCGCCCCTCAGCCCCGCCCCACCGCCTCGGCCCCGCCTCTCCCCGCCCCGCCCCGCCGCCTGGGCCGGCACGCGACGCCCCCTCCGGGTCAGGCTCCCGCGCCCGATTTGGTGTTTTGGGGGAGGCGGCGGTAGGGGCGGCGTGCGCGGCGGAAGGGGAAGGGGAAGGGGAAGGGGAGCGGGAGCAGGCTCTCAGCCGTGCCGCCGCCCGCTGGGGACCCGCGAGGCCTCGGCGTCCCGCCTCGGAACAATGGGATTAGGCGCGAGAGGTTTCCTGACGCTGCTGGCCCTGGGGGTCGTGCTTGGGGTGGCGCTGCTGAAGGTCTTCACGGACAGCGCGGACCCCGAGGGTGAGTGGCCCCGGGGCCGCTCCCGGCCCGCGAGCCTCCCGGCTGGCTGTGGCCGCGCGGAAAGTTATGCGAGTGTGGGGACGGGCGCGCGGCGGCCGTGCGCGGGCCTGAGGGCGGCGCGGGGACGGCCGTGCGCGGGCCTGAGGGCGGCGGGGGGCTGCCAGGCGGCCTCGCGTCCCGCTGGGCCGCCGGCGGAAGGGGCGTCTGGCCCTCCCCGCAGCTCCGGGGCGCGCCGCGGCCGGGGCCGGAGGGCGGCGAGTCACCTGTTGCGCTCCCGACGACCGGCCTGCAGCGCGGTTGTTACAGCCTTTCCCCGAAGTTATCGTTTCTCGGGGAGGTTAGAGTTCCTCTCAGGCTTCCTTTTGTAAACGGTTAGGGGGACTGGAAAATATGTCTACCGACTCCTGAGCAGACGTGTCTACCAGTTAGTTGCTAACCTTTCAGCGTTTTCCGGCGTCTCTTCGCCTCGTGTAAAATCAAACCAATTATGCATGTATAGTCTTAAGGACCCCGGACGCCTCAAGTTTGCACTTTGGGGCTCAGGTTGGGAGCTTCGGAGGCGTGCGGCCAGCCCTCCCGGGCGCAGGTGATGCTCGCGCCCTTGTGGATGGCCGCTCCCGGCCCCTCGTGTACCGTAAACAGCGGTCGAGGCGTATCGACTCTGCCGCCTTGAACAGCTGCGCGGATGTTAGGAGTTCAGGACACCGCCAGTAGGGTAATGACAGAATGATTTTGACCTTTAGCTTCAGGGGGAAGGGAGGTGTCCCTTTAGGCCCTTGGCCTTTTGGGGACTTTTTCGATAAAGCGGCGAAAGCTGGGATTTCCTCTGTAAATTTTATTTTCTCTTTGTCAACTCTTATAGCAATCAGATCACTGGTTAATGATCAGTAAACCAGAATAAGTTAGTTTAAAGACCCAAGCTTTTCATGGTTTTTAAATTCTATCCACTGTATATTTAGCTTTACATTAGTTTTATCTAGAGTTTGCAAAACCAGATGGTTCAGACACAACGCCTACTTTTGCTAGAATAATCTGGGTGAATTAGACGACTTTCCTTTGTTTTGCTGAATTTTTTTGTTTGCTTTGCTGAATTGCACATGTGAGAGACTAGCTTTGTAGACCTCATTTTGAGATCATTTAAGGAAAGAATGATCAGTAAAAGCATGTCCATCATATTTTCAATATTACGAGGTGTTTGATTGTAAAGGTGAACTGTCTAGAGTTAAAGAGTATAACTTGGTGCTAATTTTATACCAATATTTATGTCAGTAGGTCTCCATTTTTTATGTTACTTTGTGAAAGTATACCTTCTTATTGTTTCTCTGAAGAAAAAATAGTAAGTGTCCTTGCTTTTCTTTCACCCTCATAACAAATTTTTTTGCCCTAATTTAATACTCCCTGTTTGACAGTTCTGTTTATTACCTGATGTCTCACTAGATGTTAATACTATTTGAAAAATTTGGAATGCTCTACTATGTGAGAGCCTTGATTTCATGAACTGGTATCATCAATGTGAGCGGGAATCTGTTTCTCCAGACTGTAATGTCACCTTGAAACTAAAGGAAGATTCTATAAAGGACATCTCAAAAGAACGAGTAAATGTTATCCTAGTGTTTATAGGTCATCTGTAATCTGTTTAAAGTGTCATTATGAAGTACAGTGATTTTTGTCATACTAGAGTTCCATAACTAATTTTTACTAGACACTTCCATTTCACTCCGTGAGCTCCTCACTCTGTGCTAATTGAGGTCCATACATCATCCCACTGGATCCTTCCAGTATTATCCCCATTTTATAAGTGAGGAAACTGAGACTTAGAAGTTACCTAACTTGTGCAAAGTGAAACAACTAATACATGTTTGGTTTCAGGGTCCAGAATCCCATCTTTCAACCATTTTCCACTAAGCTGCATTGTGTGATGTTGACTCTTCAAGCAGTACTGTCATTGCCCAGAATATTGTGGGAAAAGATAAAAGCATTACTGAAATTCTGCTTTTAAGATTTTCTTCAGTCTGCTGCATACTTTAATAAATATTTTCAGTTGAAGGAGGAAGGATAGTTTAAACAAGTTAGCAAGCCAGCAAACAGGATAGATTGTGGTAGTGCAGCGAAAGATGTAAGAGAGGGGAAGGCTGTTACACAGGACTGTTAGTGGCAAGCGACAGAAATCCACCTTAAACAATCATAGGGGAAAGAAGGGAATTTAATGACCCTGAACTGAAAAGTCCAAGGGTTGAGGTGGCTTCAGAAATGCTGCATTCAAGAGATCAAACAGGTTGCTAAGAGACAGCCATTTCTAATGCTCTAGATTACATCTGTCAAACCTTAGGCAAGCCTTAAAGCATTCTTAGCTTGCAGGGGGAATCCAAATAAGAGGAACTTTCTTTTTTTTTTTAAGAGGAACTTTCTAAAGTGGTTCAGTTCAGTCCCTCAGTCGTGTCCGACTCTTTGTGACCCCATGGACTGCAGCACTCCAGGCCTCCCTGTCCATCACCAAGTCCCGGAGTTTACTCAAACTCATGTCCATCGAGTCAGTGATGCCATCCAACCATCTTATCCTCTGTCGTACCCTTCTCCTCAACCTTCAGTCTTTCCCAGCATCAGGGTCTTTTCCAGTGAGTCAGTTCTTCCCATCAGTTGGCCAGAGTGTTGGGGTTTCAGCTTCAGCATCAGTCCTTCCAATAATATTCACGACTGATTTCCTTTAGGATGGACTGGATTGATCTCCTTGCAGTCCAGGGGACTCTCAAGAGCCTTCAGCACTGAAGTTCAAACACATCAATTCTTTGGCGATCAGCTTTCTTTATAGTTCAACTCTCATATCCATACATAATGACTGGAAAAACCGTAGCTTTGACTAGATGGATCTATGTCGGCAAAGTGATGTCTCTGCTTTTTAATATATGGTCTAAAGTGATTGGCAGACTTCAAAAGCCACCATAATGGGTAGCCAGTTAGGAGGTGAAATCAATCTTTAATGAAACTGTGCCACTTTATGAATTTAACTTAATTCCATGTAGTGTAATATTTTGCTGTAATACTTGCTCTTTTCTTGTCAAGTAAAGCATCCGCCTCCTTGTACTTAAATCGTCCAAGACATTCTTTATTTCAGTGCTTGCACACAGTAGGTACTTCATAAGTATTTTTTGAAAAAGGGTGAAGAGCTTAGAGAGAGGCAGTTTCTGCCTTCTTGCTCAAGCCAAAAAAAAAAAAAAAGGGAAAGCATCCATCAAAAGAGTGACAACATCAGGGAGAGAAAAACAGAAGGCTCTTGTAATCTGGGCAAGAGGAAGACATGGGGTAATGGAGATAAGTGGGTAGAGTCTAGATCTACTTGGGGAGTGGAACTGAAATCATTGCTAATGGATTGGATGGTGGAGTGAGGAAGAAGGAAGAATCAAAAGATAACTTCCAGGAGTTAGGATTCAGCACCCAGCAATGCAGCAAGTGGGAACATGCAGGCAGAAGCAGGTTCATCATAGAAAATCAGCACTTCCATTAGGCACTCTCATGTACGCGCTTTGGAATCAAACAGCCTGGTCCACATCTGAGAATCCGCCACTTACTGGCTGGGTGGCCAGAATCTGCCTGCAAAGCAGGAGACCCTGGTTCGATTCCTGGGTGGGAAAGATCCCCTGGAGAAAGGGATCGGCTACCCACTCCAGTATTCATGGACTTCCCTGGTGGCTCAGATGGGAAAGAATCTGCCTCCAGAACAGGAGACCTGGATTTGACCCAGGGGAAGATTCCCTGGAGGAGGACATGGCAGCTCACTCCAGTATTCATGCCTGGAGAATCTCCATGGACAGAGGTGCCTGGTGGGTTACAGTCTATGGGATCACAAAGAGTCAGACCTAAAGGAGCAGCTAAACACAGCTGAGTGGTCTCCTGTGGGTCTCCTGTGGGTCTTCTGTCACTGCCTAGCTGTGTTCCTATCACAGAATTGTTTTGGGGGTAGATGGGCTGATGCAGGTTATGTACTCCCCACAAGGCATGGCATGTAGTAAGTCCTTCATGATATTGTCAATTATTTGCTACCTGTATTTAGATGAATACATCTAAATACATAGTCTACTGACCTTGAACTTTTTCAGGTTTAATCTTCATACCATAGCCTTTTGGGATAAATGGATTATGTTTCCAGCAAGAGAAAGAAATTTGCACACATAGTAAAGATAGCTCCATCAGAATTGTTATTGCATACTTTCTTTATACTTGGGAGGTTTTTGGGGTGGGGGACACATTCCTTGGAAAAGTACACAATAATACACTTGCTCGCCTCCCATGTAATATATGTGTTTAATCTTCCATTATACAAAGATCCAGGGTGAAAAATACACCGTGAAAAGTTGCTTAACTGGAGCATAGAATTCTTCCAAACTTTTTCCAAATTTTAAGGTACTACTTAAAAATTGAAAGAATTATATCAAGAAGGCTTGCAATTTTAAGTGAAAACCCTAAGCCACTTCATCTTCTCTCCATTGTATGAAGTTAGGCGTGGTGGTATACAAGACCTGGGCACTCGTTAATAGTAAGGGTGGTCCACTTTCCTCAGAAGACCAGAGTTGTCAGTAGTAGAAATTTCTCATCACCACATGACCAATGTACAAACTATTTTATCAGTGGCTGGCACATAGTAAGTACCTGGTAAGTGTTACATTAGCTATATGTTTTCTGTCAAAATATCCAGTGATACAGATCTAGATTTATGAACAGTTTCAAGGCATGTTTCATAGAAGCAGTGGCAAAAGTAGAACTTCCTGTGGAAAAATCTACCCTCCCGCCCCTCAGAGGCTGAATGAAACATACTGCCAGTATTCTTAGTTAAATATTGATGTCCGTTGTTCACAGGTATTTCTTTGTTTTTATAGGAACTCCAAGCCAGAAAAATCCTATGTCTGTAGGAAGCTCCGACAGTGACCAAGGAGGTGAGTTTTAAGAGGTCAGAAAACGGATTATCTGTCTAGCATACATAAAGTAATATCAGCTAGTCCAGTACATGTAAGCTGGTACACTGATATGTCTTAACCATGATTTGTGCATTTGTGATTACTTAAAGCCTACCATCAAAGACTTCCTTTAGCAGGCATCAGGAAATGATAGCTCACTGGATTCATCATCTTTCTCAGTTTAGCAGAGTTGTCAGTAAATTCTAGAACTGTTAATTAAAAAATGCTGGAATTCATTACTGAGTTTTGAAGCTCATTTTTAGGTGTGACATTTTGGGCTCTGCCTATGGACATGAACTAGAATTCATAAATCTGCTTATCTTGCTGGTGGAAGAAATCACTTTAAGCTGGTCAGCCATGGCAGCCTTATTTTGCCTTTGTGGACTCTAAGGAGATCCTGCTTATATTTCACCCATCAGTTAGATTTCAGTCCACCCCATTGCTTCCTTCTTGAAACAGTAGATGAGACTTTTTTCTTGTGCTTTTAGTTTGGGACAGATGGATTTCTTCCTTGATTTTCTGAATTAACATGGAAGGATAGGAATCAAGTTAATGTTATAAATAAGAGTACTATCAACACATGTTTCTTCTAAGTCATATTTAGTTTATCTTCTCACTGCCTTTATTAAGAGTGACAGAGGTAGAAACTTAAAAAGGTACACAAATCCTATCCCTGGACCCATTTTTTTTATTTTATTCAACAAATATTTATGGATTATTTCTAATGTGTGGACACAGTCCAAAAGGGACCAAGCTCTGACTTCTTGGAATTTTTCTTTTTGTTTTATTTTATTGTTCAAACATACACATAACTTAAAATTCACAATGTTAGCCTTTTTTAAGAGTATGGGTGGCATAAATATATTCACAATATTGTGCAATATCATGGAGATTTTTTATTAATATTTTATTAAAGTACAGTTAATTTGCAATTTTGTGTTAATTTCTTCTGTCCAGCAATATGACTTAGGTATATACATGTATACATTTTTTATTTTCTTCTCCATTGTGGTTTCTTCCTGAATATTAAATGTAGTTCCCTGTGCACCTTTGTTGTTTCTCAATTCTATGTGTAAAAGTTTGCATCTACTAACCCCATACTCCTAGTCCCTCCCTCGCTTGGAAACCTTAGGGTTTCCTTGGAAACCCTAAGTCTGTTCTGTATGTCTGTGAGTCTCTTCCTACTTCATAGATAGGTTCATTTGTGCCGTATTTTAGATTCCATGTATAAGTGATTTGTTGTTGTTTAGTCACTAAGTCGTGTTTGCCTCTGTGACCCCACGGACTCCAGCATGCCAAGCTTCCTTGTCCTTCACTGTCTCCCAGAGTTTGCTCAAACTCATGTCCATTTAATCAGATCACTGATTAATCAGTGATTAATCCATCCAGTCACCTCATCTCTGTTGCCGTCTTCTTCTCTTGCCCTCAATCTTTGGCAGCATCAGGGTCTTTTCCAGTGAGTCAGCTCTTAGCATCAGTTGGCCAAAGTATTGTAGCTTCAGCATCAGTCTTTCCAATGAATATTGAAGGTTGATTTTCTTTAGGATTGACTAGTTTGATCTCCTTGCTATCCAAAGGACTCTTAAGAATCTTCTCTGGCACCACATTCAAAAGCATCAATTCTTCTGTTTTCTTTATGGTCCCGCTGACATCCGTACATGACTACTGAAGACCATAGCCTTGACTACATGACCGTTTGTTTGCAAAGTAAATCTCTGCTTTTTAATATGGTATCTATATAGTGATTGCCAGACTTCAAAAGCCACCATAATGGGTAGCCAGTTAGGAGGTGAAATTAATCTTTGATGAATCTGTCCCACTTAATGAACTTAACTTAATCCCATTTAGTGAAGTATTCTGCTGTAATACTTGGTCTTTTTTTGTCAGTAAAGCACCCGCCTCCTTGCACTTAGATCATCCAAGACATTCTTTATTTCAGTGCTTGCACACAGTAGGTACTTCGTCAGTATTTTTTTAAAAAGGTGAAGAGGTCTTAAAACCAGAAAAAGAAGGCAGTTTCTGCCTTCTTCCTCAAGCCAGAAAAAAGGAAAGCCTCTGTCATAAGGGTGACAACAGCAGGGAGAGAAAAACAGGAGGCTCTTGTAATCTGGGCAATAGGAAGACATGGGGTAATGGGGATAAGTGGGTAGAGTCTAGATCTGCTTGGGGAGTGGAACTGATATCATTGCTAATGGATTGGATGGTGGAGTGAGGAAGAAGGACGAATCAAAAGATAACTTCCGGGTGTTAGGGTTGAGCAACCAGCAATGCAACACCTGGGAACATGTGGGCAGAAGCAGGTTTATTGTAGAAAATCAGCACTTCCATTTGGCACTCTCATGTACATGCTTTGGAATCAAACAGCCTGGTCCACATTTGAGAATCCGCCACTTACTGGCTGGGTGGCCAGAATCTGCCTGCAAGGCAGGAGACCCTGGCTCGATTCCTGGGTGGGAAAGATCCCCTGGAGAAAGGGATTGGCTGCCCATTGCAGTATTCATGGGCTTCCCTGGTGGCTCAGATGGTAAAGAATCCGCCTGCCGAACAGGAGACCTGGATTCTACCCCTGGGTTGGGAAGATCCCCTGGAGGAGGACATGGCAACTCACTCCAGTATTCTTGCCTGGAGAATCTCCATGGACAGAGGTGCCTGGTGGGCTACAGTCCATGGGATCGCAGAGAGTCAGACATGACTGAGCATCTATGCACAGCTGGGTGGTTGTCCTGTGGGTCTTGTGTTGGTCTCTTCTTGGTCTCCTGTGGGTCTTCTGTCGTTGCTTAGCTGTGTTCCTGTCTCAGGATTCTTTGGGGATTAGATGAGTTGATGCAGGTTACATGCTCCCCACAAGGCCTGGCATGTTTAAGCCTTTCATAATACTGGCAGTTATTTGGCATCTGCTGCTAAATACATCTAAATACATAGTCGACTGGCGTTGATCTTTTTCCGGTTTATTCTTCACACCATAGCCTTCTGGGATTAAGGTACTATGGTTCCAGCAAGAGGAAGAAATTTTCTCACATAGTAAAGATCGCTCCATCAGAATTGTTGTTGCTTACTTTCTTCATACTTGAAAGGTTCTTTTTTGGGGGAGCCCTTTCTTTCACAAAGTACACAATAATACACTTGCTCGCCTCCCATGTAATATATTGTTTAATCTTCCATTATATAAAGATCCAGGGTGAATAATGCACCCTGAAAAGTTGCTTAACTGGAGCATAGAATTCTTCAAAGCTCTTTCCAAATTTTAAGGTACTAATTAAAAATTCAAAGATTATATCAAGAAGGCTTGCAATTTTAAGTGAAAACCCTAAGCCACTTCACCTTCTCTTCCATTGTATGAAGTTAGGCGTGCTGGTATACAAGACCTGGGTACTTGTTAATAGTAAGGGTGGTCCACTGTCCTCAGAATAGCAGAGCTGTCAGTGGTAGAAACTCCTCATAACCACATGGCCCATATACAATTGTTTTATCAGTGGCTGGCACATAGTAAGTACCTGTTAAGTATTACATTAGCTATATGTTTTCTGTCTTAAATAATCCAGTAAAGAGATCAAGATTTATGAACAGTTTCAAGGCATGTTTCATAGAAGCAGTGGCAAAAGTAGAACTTCCTGTGGAAAAATCTACCCTCCCACCCCTCAGAGGCTGAAAGAAACGTATTACCAGTATCCTTAGTTAAATATTGATGTCCGTTGTTCACAGAATATTTCTTTGTTTTTATAGGAGCTCCAAACCAGAATGATCCTAAGTCTGAACAAAACTCCAATGGTAACAACCAAGGAGGTGAGTTTTAAAAGGTTAGAAAACGAATTATCTGTCTGGCATACATAAAGTAGTATAAGCCAGTCAAGTACACATAAGCTGGTACACTGACCTGTCTTAACCATGATTTGTGCATTTGTGAGTACTAAAGCCTACCAACAAAGGCTTCCCTTAGTAGGCATCAGGAAATGGTAGCTCACTGGATTCACCATCTTTTCAGCCTAGGAAAGTTGTGAGTAAATTCTAAAACTATTCATAAAAACATTCTGGAATTTATTACTGAATTTTGAAGCACCTTTTTAGGTATGACCTTTTATGCTCTGCCTATGAATATGAACTAGAATTCATAAATCTGCTGATCTTGCTGGTGGAAGAAATCACTTTAAGCTGGTCAGCCATGGCAGCCTTAATTTGCCTTGGTGGACTCTAAGGAGACCCTGCTTATATTTCACCCATCAGATAGATTTCAACCCACCCCTTTGCTTCCTTCTTGAAACAGTAGATGAGACTTTTTTCTTATGCTTTTAGTTTGGGACAGATGGATTTCTTCCTTGATTTTCTGAATTAACATGGAAGGATAGGAACCAGACTAAATGTTATAAGTAATAGTACTATCAACACATGTTTCTTCTAACTAATATTTAGTTTATCTTTTCACTGCCTTTATTAAGAGTGACAGAGGTAAAAACTTAAAAAGGTACACAAATCCTATCCCTGGACCCATCTTTTGTACCCATCTTTTTCTTCAACAAATATTGATTGAGTGTCTCTAATGTGTGGACACAGTACGACGTGTGTGACGTCTTGGTGTTTTTGTTTGTTTTTTGTGTTATTTTATTGTTCAAACCAAACATACACATAACTTAAAATTCACAATGTTAGCCATTTTTAGGTGTACAGGTGTACAGGTGGCATTAAATACATTAAATACATTCACAATGTTGTGCAATGTCATGGAGATTTTTTATTAACTTTTTACTGAACTACAGTTATATTACAATGTTGTGTAATTTCTGCTGTCCAGCAAAATGACTTAGTTATATACATGTATATGTTCTTTTTTATTTTCTTTTCCATTGTGGTTTATTCCAGAATATTAAATGTAGTTCCCTGTGCACCTTTGCTGTTTCTCAATTCTATGTGTAACAGTTTGCATCTACTAACCCCAGATTCCTAGTCTCTCCCTCCCCTTGGAAAGCTTGGGGTTTCCTTGGAAACCCTAAGTCTGTTCTGTATGTCTGTGAGTCTGTTTCTACTTCAAAGATCGGTTCATTTGTGCCATATTTTAGATTCCACATATAAGTGATTTGTTGTTGTTTAGTTTCTAAGTTGTGTTTGATTCTGTGACCGCATGGACTGCAGCATGCCAAGCTTCCCTGTCCTTCACTGTCTCCTGGAATTTGTTCAAACTCATGTCCATTTAATCAGATCACTGATTAATCAGTGATTAATCCATCAAGTCCCGTCATCTTCTGTTGCCCCTTCTTCTTTTGCCTTCAATCTTTCCTAGTATCAGGGTCTTTTCCAATGAGTCAGCTCTTTGCATCAGGTGGCCAAAGTATTGTAGCTTCAGCATCAGTCTTTCTAATGAACATTGAGGTTGTTTTCTTTAGGATTTACTAGCTTTATCTCCTTGCTGTCCAAGAGACTCTTAAGAAACTTCTCCGGCACATTAAAAAGCATCAATTCTTTGTGTTAAGTCTTCTTTATGGTTCGACTCACATCCGTAGATGACTACTGTAAAAACCATAGCTTTGACTAGATGGACCTTTGTTTGCAAAGTAATGTCTCTGCTTTTTGATGAGCTATGTATAAAGTGATTTCCAGACTTCTAAAGCCACCATAATGGGTAGCCAGTTAGGAGATGAAATTAATCTTTAATGAATGTGTGGTACTTTATGAACTTAATTCCATTTAGTGAAGTATTCTGCTGTAATACTTGGTCTTTTTTTTGTCAGTAAAGCACCCGCCTCCTTGCACTTAGATCATCCAAGACATTCTTTATTTCAGTGCTTGCACACAGTAGGTACTTCGTCAGTATTTTTTTAAAAAGGTGAAGAGGTCTTAAAACCAGAAAAAGAAGGCAGTTTCTGCCTTCTTCCTCAAGCCAGAAAAAAGGAAGGCCTCTGTCATAAGGGTGACAACATCAGGGAGAGAAAAACAGGAGGCTCTTGTAATCTGGGCAACAGGAAGACATGGGGTAATGGGGATAAGTGGGTAGAGTCTAGATCTGCTTGGGGAGTGGAACTGATATCATTGCTAATGGATTGGATGGTGGAGTGAGGAAGAAGGACGAATCAAAAGATAACTTCCGGGAGTTAGGATTCAGCAACCAGCAATGCAACACCTGGGAACATGCGGGCAGAAGCAGGTTTATCGTAGAAAATCAGCACTTCCATTTGGAACACTCATGTACATCCTTTGGACTCAAACAACTTGGTCCACATCTGAGAATCCGCCACTTACTGGCTGGGTGGCCAGAATCTGCCTGCAAGCCAGGAGACCCTGGTTCGATTCCTGGGTGGGAAAGATCCCCTGGAGAAAGGGATCAGCTATTCACTGCAGTATTCATGGGCTTTCCTGGTGGCTCAGATGGTAAAGAATCCGCCTGCAATGCAGGAGACCTGGATTCGATCCCTGGTTTGGGGAGATCCCCTGGAGGAGGACATGGCAACTCACTCCCACATTCTTGCCTGGAGAATCTCCATGGACAAAGGTGCCTGGTGGGCTACAGTCTATGGGATCGCAAAGAGTCAGACATGACTGAGCAATGATGCACAGATGAGTGGTCTCCTGTGGGTTTTCTGTGGGTTTTGTCACTGCCTAGCTGTGTTCCTGTGACTGAATTGTTTTGGGGGTTAGATGGGCTAATGCAAGCTACATGCTCCCCACAGGCCTGGCATGGAGTAAACCGTAAATAATATTGTCAATTATTTGCTACCTGCTGCTAAATACATTTAAATACATAATCTACTGACTTGATCTCTTTTAGATTTAGTCTTCACACCATAGCTTTGGGATAAACAGATTATAGTTCTAGCAAGAGGAAGAAATTTGCACTCAGATTAAAGATATCTCTGTCAGAAATGTTATTGTTTACATTCTTTGTACTTGGGACATTTTTGGGGGTGGGAAAGGCCTTCTTTGGGAAAAATTCACAATAATACACTTTCGCCTCCCGTGTAATATATGTGTTTAATCTTCCATTATATAAAGGTTCAGGGTGAATAATGCACCCTGAAAAGTTGCTTAACTGGAGTACAGAATTATTCCAAACTCTTCCCAGATTTTAAGGTACTAGTTAAAAATTCAAGGAATTATATCATGAAGGCTTCCAGTTTGATGTGAAAACCCTAAGCTACTTCATCTTTTCTCCATCGTGTGAAGTTAGACAGAGTGGTATACAAGACCTGGACACTCATTAATAGTAAGGGTGGTCCACTTTCCTCAGAAGACCAGAGTTGTCAGTAGTAGAAATTTCTCATCACCACATGACCCTTGTACAGACTATTTTATCAGTGGCTGGCACATAGTAAGTACCTGGTAAGTGTTACATTAGCTATATGTTTCTGTCTTAAAATATCCAGTGATACAGATCTAGATTTATGAACAGTTTCAAGGCATGTTTCATAGAAGCAGTGGCAGAAGTAGAACTTCCTGTGGAATAATCTACCCTCCCACACCTCAGAGGCCAAAAGAAACATATTGCCAGTATCCTTAGTTAAATATTGATGTCCTTTCTTCACAGAATGTTTCTTTGTTTTTATAGGAGCTCCAGGCCAGAATAATGCTCAGCCTGTACAAAACTCCAATGGTAACAACCAAGGAGGTGAGTTTAAAAAGGTCAGAAAACAGATTATCTGTCTAGCATACATAAAGTAAGATCAGCTAGTCCAGTACATGTAAGCTGGTACACTGACTGTCTTAACTATGATTTGTTCATTTGTAAATACTTAAAGCCTCCCATGAAAGGCTTCCCTTAGTAGCATCAGGAAATGATAGTTCACTAGATTCATCATCTTTCTCAGTCTAGCAAAGTTGTGAGTAAATTCTAAAAGTATTAATAAAAACATACTGGAGTTTATTAGTGAGGTGAAGCACATTTTTCGGTGTGACATTTTGGGCCTATGGATATGAACTAGAATTCATAAATCTGCTGATCTTGTTGGTAGAAGAAATCACTTTAAGCTGGTCAGCCATGGCAGGCTTAACTTGCCTTGGTGGACTCTAAGGAGACCCTGCTTATATTTCACCCAATCGATAGATTTCAACCCACCCCTTTGCTTCCTTATTGAAACAGTAGATGAGGCCCTTTTCTTGTGCTTTTAGTTTGGGACAGATGGATTTCTTACTTGATTTTCTGAATTAACATGGAAGGATAGGAATCAGACTGATGTTATAAATAATTGTACCATCAACCCGTGTTTCTACTAAGTCATGTTTAGTTTATTTCTCACCGCCTTTTTTAAGAGTGACAGAGGTAGAAATTTAAAAAGGTACACAGATTGTGACCCTGGTCCATTTTTTTCTACTTTTATTCAACAAATATCAATAGAATGTCTCTAATGTGTGGACACAATACAAAAGGGACTGAGGTCTAACTTCTTGGAGTTTTTGTTTGTTTTTAGTTTTATTTTGTTATTTAAACACACACATAATATAAATTTCACAATGTTAGTCATTTTTAGGTGTACAGGTGACATTACGTACTTTCACAGTGTTGTGCAGTATCATGGATATTTTTTATTAATTTTTTATTGAAGTATAGTTAATTTACAATGTTGTGTTAATTTCTGCTATCCAGCAAAATGACTTCGTTATATACATGTATACATTCTTTTTTATTTTCTTTTCCATTGTGGTTTATTCCTGATTATTAAATGTAGTTCCCTGTGCACCATTGTTATTTCTCAGTTCTATATGTAATGGTTTGCATCTACTCACCCCAGAGTCCTAGTCCTTCCCTCCCCTTGGAAATCTTGGAGTTTCCTTGGAAACCCTAAGTCTGTTCTGTATGTCTGTGAGTCTCTTCCTACTTCATAGATAGGTTCATTTGTACCGTATTTTAAGATTGACATATGAGTGATTTGTTGTTGTTTAATCAGTAAGTTATTTCCGCCTCTGTGACCCCACAGATGCAGCATGCCAAGTTTCCGTGTCCTTCACTGTCTCCTGGAGTTTGCTGAAATTCATGTCCATTTAATCAGATCACTGATTAATCAGTGATTGATCCATCCAGTCAACTCTTCCTCTGTTGCCCCCTTCTTCTTTTTCCCTTTCCCAGCATCAGGGTCTTTTCCAGTGAGTCAGCTCTTTGCTGCAGGTGACCAAACTATTGTAGCTTCAGCATGTCTTTCCAATGAATATTAAGGGTTGTTTTCTTTAGGATTGACTGGCTTGATCTCCTTGGTGTCCAAGGGACTCTTAAGAATCTTCTCCAGCAACACACTCAAAAGCATCAATTCTTTTGTATTCTTTATGGTCCCACTGACATCTGTATATGACTATTGGAAAACCATAGCTTTGGCTAGATGAATCTTTGTTTGCAAAGTAAACCTCTGCTTTTTAATATGCTATCTATATAGTGATTGCCCGACTTCCAAAGCCATCATAATGGGTAGCCAATTAGGAAATGAAATTAATCTTTAATGAAATCTGTGCTACTTTATAAACTTAACTCCATTTAGTGAAGTATTCTGCTGTAATTTTTTGTCATGTAAAGTACCCGCCTCCTTGTACTTAGAACGTCCAAGACATTCTTTATTTCAGTGCTTTATTTAAGGCAATTTCTGCCTTCTTCCTCAAGCCAGAAAAAAGAAAAAAGGAAAGCATCCGTCATAAGAGTGACAACATCAGGGAGAGAAAAACAGGAGGCTCTTGTAATCTGGGCAAAAGAGGAAGAGAAGGGGTAATGGGGATAAGTGGGTAGAGTCTAGATCTACTTGGGGAGTGGAACTGAAATCATTGCTAATGGAGTGGATGGTGGAGTGAGGAAGAAGGAAGAATCAAAAGATAACTTCCAGGAGTTAGGATTCAGCACCCAGCAATGCAACAAGTGGGAACATGCGGGCAGAAGCAGGTTTATCGTAGAAAATCAGCACTTCCATTTGGCACGCTCATGTACATGCTTTGGAATCAAACAGCCTGGTCCACATCTGAGAATCCACCATTTACTGGCTGGGTGGCCAGAATCTGCCTGCACGCCAGGAGACCCTGGTTTGATTCCTGGGTGGGAAAAATCCCCTGGAGAAAGGGATCGGCTACCCACTGCAGTATTCATGGGCTTCCCTGGTGGCTCAGATGGTAAAGATTCTACCTGCAGTGCAGGAGACCTGGATTCGATCCCTGGGTTGGGAAGATCCCTTGGAGGAGGACTTGGCAACTCACTCCAATATTCTTGCCTGGAGAATCTCCATGGACAGAGGTGCCTGGTGGGCTACAGTCCATCAGATCGCAAAGAGTCAGACATAACTGAGCATCTATGCACAGCTGGGTGGTCTCCTGTGGGTCTCCTGTCGGTCTCCCATGGGTCTTCTGTCACTGCTTAGCTGTGTTCTTGTTGCAGATATCTTAGGATGTTAGATGAGTTGATGCAGGTTACATGCTCCCCAACAAAGCCTGGCATGTTTAAGCTCTTCATAATATTGGCAGTTATTTGGTACCTGCTGCTAAGTACATCTAAATACACAGTCGACTGTCATTGAGCTTTTCCAGGTTTAATCTTCACACCGTAGCCTTCTGGGATGAAGGCACTATGGTTCCAGCAAGAGGAAGAAATTTTCTCACACAGTAAAGACCGCTCCATCAGAATTGTTGTTGCTTACTTTCTTCGTACTTGAAAGGTTCTTTTTGGGGGGAGCCCTTCCTTTCACAAAGTACACAGTAATACACTTGCTCGCCTCCCATGTAATATATTCTTTAATCTTCCATTATATAAAGATCCAGGGTGAATAATGCACCCTGAAAAGTTGCTTAACTGGAGCATAGAATTCTTCCAAACTCTTTCCAAATTTTAAGGTACTAATTAAAAATTCAAAGATTATATCAAGAAGGCTTGCAATTTTATGTGAAAACCCTAAGCCACTTCATCTTCTCTTCCATTGTATGAAGTTAGGCGTGCTGGTATACAAGACCTGGGCACTTGTTAATAGTAAGGGTGGTCCACTGTCCTCAGAATAGCAGAGCCGTCAGTGGTAGAAACTCCTCATAACCACATGGCCCATGTACAAACTGTTTTATCAGTGGCTGGCACATAGTAAGTACCTGTTAAGTATTACATTAGCTATATGTTTTCTGTCTTAAATAATCCAGTAAAGAGATCAAGATTTATGAACAGTTTCAAGGCATGTTTCATAGAAGCAGTGGCAAAAGTAGAACTTCCTGTGGAAAAATCTACCCTCCCACCCCTCAGAGGCTGAAAGAAACGTATTACCAGTATCCTTAGTTAAATATTGATATCCGTTGTTCACAGAATATTTCTTTGTTTTTATAGGAGCTCCAAACCAGAATGATCCTAAATCTCCAGAAAACTCCAAGGATAAGCAAAGAGGTGAGTTTTAGAAGGTCAGAAAATGGATTATCTGTCTAGCATACATAAAGTTATATCAGCCAGTCAAGTACACATAAGCTGGTACACTGACCTGTCTTAACCATGATTTGTGCATTTGTGAGTACTAAAGCCTACCAACAAAGGCTTCCCTTAGTAGACATCAGGAAATGCTAGTTCACTGGATTCACCATCTTTCTCAGTCTAGCAAAGTTGTGAGTAAATTCTAAAACTATTCATAAAAACATTCTGGAATTTATTACTGAATTTTGAAGCACCTTTTTAGGTATGACCTTTTATGCTCTGCCTATGAATATGAACTAGAATTCATAAATCTGCTGATCTTGCTGGTGGAAGAAATCACTTTAAGCTGGTCAGCCATGGCAGCCTTAATTTGCCTTGGTGGACTCTAAGGAGACCCTGCTTATATTTCACCCATCAGATAGATTTCAACCCACCCCTTTGCTTCCTTCTTGAAACAGTAGATGAGACTTTTTTCTTATGCTTTTAGTTTGGGACAGATGGATTTCTTCCTTGATTTTCTGAATTAACATGGAAGGATAGGAACCAGACTAAATGTTATAAGTAATAGTACTATCAACACATGTTTCTTCTAACTAATATTTAGTTTATCTTTTCACTGCCTTTATTAAGAGTGACAGAGGTAAAAACTTAAAAAGGTACACAAATCCTATCCCTGGACCCATCTTTTGTACTTTTCTTCAACAAATATTGATTGAGTGTCTCTAGTGTGTGGACACAGTACGAAAGGGACCAAGCTGTGACATCTTGGTGTTTTTGTTTGTTTTTTGTGTTATTTTATTGTTCAAACCAAACGTACACATAACTTAAAATTCACAATGTTAGCCATTTTTAAGTGTACAGGTGGCATTAAATACATTCACAATGTTGTGCAATGTCATGGAGATTTTTTATTAACTTTTTACTGAACTACAGTTATATTACAATGTTGTGTAATTTCTGCTGTCCAGCAAAATGACTTAGTTATATACATGTATACGTTCTTTTTTATTTTCTTTTCCATTGTGGTTTATTCCAGAATATTAAATGTAGTTCCCTGTGCACCTTCGCTGTTTCTCAATTCTATGTGTAACAGTTTGCATCTACTAACCCCAGACTCCTAGTCTCTCCCTCCCCTTGGAAAGCTTGGGGTTTCCTTGGAAACCCTAAGTCTGTTCTGTATGTCTGTGAGTCTGTTTCTACTTCAAAGATCAGTTCATTTGTGCCATATTTTAGATTCCACATATAAGTGATTTGTTGTTGTTTAGCTACTAAGTTGTGTCTGATTCTGTGACCGCATGGACTGCAGCATGCCAAGCTTCCCTGTCCTTCACTGTCTCCCGGAATTTGCTCAAACTCATGTCCATTTAATCAGATCACTGATTAATCATTGATTAATCCATCAAGTCCCGTCATCTTCTGTTGCCCCCTTCTTCTTTTGCCTTCAGTCTTTCCTAGTATCAGGGTCTTTTCCAATGAGTCAGCTCTTTGCATCAGGTGGCCAAAGTATAGTAGCTTTAGCATCAGTCTTTCTAATGAACTTTGAGGTTTGTTTTCTTTATGATTGACTGGCTTGATCTCCTTGCTCTCCAAGGGACTCTTCAGAATCTTCTCTGGCACCACATTAAAAAGCATCAATTAAAAAATAAATAAATAAAAAGCGTCAATTCTCTTTGTTAAGTCTTCTTTATGTTTTGACTCACATCCATAGATGACTACTGTAAAAACCATAGCTTTGATTAGATGGACCTTCGTTTGCAAAGTAATGTCTCTGCTTTTGATGAGCTATGTATAAAGTGATTTCCAGACTTCTAAAGCCACCGTAACGGGTAGCCAGTTAGGGGATGAAATTAATCTTTAATGAATGTGTGGTACTTTATGAACTTAATCCCATTTAGTGAAGTAGTCTGCTGTAATAGTGGGTCTTTCTTTGTCATGTAAAGCACCTGCCTCCTTGTACTTAGATCGTCCAAGACATTCTTTATTTCAGTGCTTGCAGACGGTAGGTACTTCATAAGAATTTTTTCAAAATAGGTGATGAGATCTTAAAACCAGAAAGAGCTTAGAAAGAAGACAGTTTCTGCCTTCTTCCTCAAGCCAGAAAAAAGAAAATAGGAAAGCATCCATCATAAGAGTTACAACCGCAGGGAGAATAAAAACAGGAGGCTCTTGTAATCTGGGCAGAAGAGGAAGACATGGGGTAATGGGGGTAGGTGGACAGAGTCTAGATCTACTTGGGAGTGGAACTGAAATCATTGCTAATGGAATGGATGGTGGAGTGAGGAAGAAGGAAGAATCAAAAGATAACTTCCGGGAGTTAGGATCAGCACCCAGCAATGCAACAAGTGGGAACATGCGGGAAGAAGCAGGTTTATCGTAGAAAATCAGCACTTCCATTTGGCACTCTCATGTACATGCTTTGGAATCAAATAGCCTAGTCTACATCTGAGAATCCGCCACTTACTGGCTGGGTGGCCAGAATCTGCCTGCAAGCCAGGAGACCCTGGTTCGATTCCTGGGTGGGAAAGATCCCCTGGAGAAAGGGATTGGCTGCCCACTGCTGTATTCATGGGCTTCCCTGGTGGCTCAGATGGTAAAGAATCCGCCTGCTGAACAGGAGACCTGGATTTGATCCCTGGTTTGGGGAGATCCCCTGGAGGAAGACATGGCAACTCACTCTAGTATTCTTGTCTGGAGAATCTCCATGGACAGAGGTGCCTGGTGGGCTACAGTCCATGGGATCTCAAAGAGTCAGACATGACTGAGCAACTATGCACCGCTGGGTGGTCTCCTGTGGGTGTTTGTCACTGCCTAGCTGTGTTCCTGTCACTGAATTGTTTTGGGGGTAGATGGGCTAATGCAGGTTACATGCTCCCCACAGGGCCTGGCATTTAAGCCCTTCATAATATTGGCAGTTATTTGCTACCTGCTGCTAAATACATCTAAATACAAGTCTACTGACCTTGATCTTTTTCAGGTTTCATTTTCACACCATAATTTTGGGATAAATGGATTATGGTTCTTGCAAGAGGAAGAAATTTGTACTCAGAGTAAAGATAGCTCCGTCAGAAATGTTACTGTTTACTTTCTTTGTACTTGGGAGGTTTTTGGGGTAGGAGAGGCCTTCTTGTGAAAACTACACAATAATACACTTGCCTCCCATGTAATATATGTGTTTAATCTTCCATTATATAAAGATCCAGGGTGAATAATGCATCCTGAAAAGTTGCCTAACTGGAGCATAGAATTCTTCCAAACTCTTCCCAGATTTTAAGGTACTAGTTAAAAATTCAGGGGATTATGTCAAGAAGGCTTCCAGTTTGATGTGAAAACCCTAAGCTAGTTTATCTTTTCTCCATCGTATGAAGTTAGGCGTCCTGGTGTACAAGACCTGGGCACTCGTTAATAGTAAGGGTGGTCCACTTTCCTCAGAAGACCAGAGTTGTCAGTAGTAGAAATTTCTCATCACCACATGACCCTTGTACAGACTATTTTTTCAGTGGCTGGCACATAGAAAGTACTAGGTAAGCATTACATTAGCTATATGTTTTCTGTCTTAAAATATCCAGTGATACAGATCTAGATTTATGAAGTTTCAAGACATATTTCATAGAAGCAGTGGCAAAAGTAGAACTTCCTGTGGAATAATCTATCCTCCCACCCCTCAGAGGCCAAAAGAAACATATTGCCAGTATCCTTAGTTAAATTTTGATGTCCTTTCTTCACAGAATATTTCTTTGTTTTTACAGGCCCTCCAAACCAGAATAATCCTCCGTCTGAACAGAAGTCCAATGGTAACAACCAAGGAGGTGAGTTTAAAAAGGTCAGAAAACAGATTATCTGTCTACCATACATAACGTACTATCAGCTAGTCCAGTACATGTAAGCTGGTACACTGACTGTCTTAACTATGATTTGTTCATTTGTAAATACTTAAAGCCTCCCATCAAAGGCTTCTCTTAGTAGCATCAGGAAATGATAGTTCACTAGATTCATCATCTTTCTCAGTCTAGCAAAGTTGTGAGTAAATTCTAAAAGTATTAATAAAAACATACTGGAGTTTTTAGTGAGGTATGAAGCACATTTTTCAGTGTGACATTTTGGCCTCTGCCTATGGATATGAACTAGAATTTATAAATCTGCTGATCTTGCTGATGGAAGAAATCACTTTAAGCTGGTCAGCCATGGCAGCCTTAACTTGCCTTGGTGGACTCTTAAGAAGACCCTGCTTATATTTCACCCATCAGATAGATTTCAGTCCACCCCCTTGCTTCCTTCTTGAAACAGTAGATGAGGCCCTTTTCTTGTGCTTTTAGTTTGGGACAGATGGATTTTTTCCTTGATTTTCTGAATTAACATGCAAGGATAGGAACCAGACTGATGTTATAAATAATAGTACCATAAATACATGTTTCTACTAAGTCATATTTAGTTTATCTTCTCACTGCCACTATTAAGAGTGACAGAGGTAGAAACTAAAAAGGTACACAGATCCTGTCCCTGGACCCATTTTTTCTACTTTCATTCAACAAATATTGATTGAGTTTCTCTAATGTGCGGACACAGTACAAAAGGGACCAAGCTCTAACTTCTTGGAGATTTTGTTTGTTTTTTGTTTTATTTTATTGTTGAAACATACACATAACATAAAATTCAAATGTTAGCCATTTTTTGGTGTACAGGTGGCATTACATACTTTCACAGTGTTGTGCAATATGATGGAGATATTTTATTAATTTTTTATTAAAGTACAGTTAATTTACAGTGTTGTGTCATTTCTGCTGTCCAGCAAAATGGACTTAGTTATATCGATATACATTCTTTTTTATTTTCTTTTCCATTGAGGTTTATTCCTGAATATTAAATGTAGTTCCTCTGTGCACCATTGTTGTTTCTCAATTCTATGTGTAAAAGTTTGCATCTACTAACCCCAGACTCCTACTCCTTCCCCTAGCTTGTAAACCTTGCGGTTTCCTTGGAAGCCTTAAGTCTCTTCTGTATGTCTGTGAGTCTCTTCCTACTTCATAGATAGTTTCATTTGTACCATATTTTAGGATCCATATGTAAGTGATTTGTTCTTGTTTAGTCACTAAGTCATGTCTGCCTCTGTGACCCCACGGACTGCAGCATGCCAAGCTGGAGTTTGCTCAAATGCATGTCCATTTAATCAGATCACTGACTAATCAGTGATTAATCCATCCAGTCACCTCATCCTCTCTTAACCATGTTCTTCTTTTGCCCTCAGTCTTTCCCAGCATCAGGTTATTTTCCAACGAGTCAGCTCTTTGCATCAGGTGGCCAAAGTATTGTAGCTTCAGCATCCATCTTTCCAATAAATATTGAGGGTTGTTTTCTTTAGGATTGACTGGTTTGATCTCCCTGGTGTCCAAGGGACTCTTAAGAATCTTCTCTGGCACCACAGTTAAAAAGGATCAATTCTTTGTGTTCAGCCTTCTTTATGGTTCGACTCACATGTATAAATGACTAGTGAATAAACCATAGCTTTTACTAGATGGACCTTTGTTTGCAAAGTAATGTCTCTGCTTTTTAATAAGCTATGTATAAAGTGATTACCAGACTTCAAAAGCCACCATAATGCATAGCCAATATGAGATGAAATTAATTTTTTATGAACTTAATTCCATTTAGTGAAGTATTCTGCTGTAATATTTTGTCTTTTTTTGTCACTTAAATCATCCGCTTCCTCGTACTTAGATCGTCCAAGACATTCTTTATTTCAGTGCTTGCACACAGTAGGTAATTCATAAGTATTTTTTGGAAAAGGTTGAAGAGGTCTTAAAACTAGAAAGAGCTTAGAAAGAAGGCAGTTTCTGCCTTCTTCCTCAAGCCAGGAAAAAGGAAAGCATCTGTCATAGAGTGACAAGAGCAGGGAGAGAAAAACAGGAGGTTCTTGTAATCTGGGCAGAAGAGGAAGACATGGGGTAATGGGGGTAAGTGGGTGGAGTCTAGATCTGCTTGGGGAGTGGAACTGAAATCATTGCTAATGGAATGGATGGTGGAGTGAGGAAGAAGGAAGAGTCAAAAGATAACTTCTGGGTATTAGGGTTGAGCAACCAGCAGTGCAAAACTGGGAACATGCGGGCAGAAGCAGGTTTATCATAGAAAATCAACACTTCCATTTGGCACTCTCGTGTACATGCTTTGGAATCAAATAGCCTGGTCCACATCTGAGAATCCGCCACTTACTGGCTGGGTGGCCAGAATCTGCCTACAAGGCAGGAGACCCTGGTTCGATTCCTGGGTGGGAAAGATCCCCTGGAGAAAGGGATCGGCTACCCACTGCAGTATTCATGGACTTCCCTGGTGGCTCAGATGGTAAAGAATCTGCCTGCTGAACAGGAGACCTGGATTCGATCCCTGGGTTGGGGAGATTCCGAAGACATGGCGACTCACTCCAATATTCTTGCCTGGAGAATCTCCATGGACAGAGGTGCCTGGTGGACTATAGTCCATGGGATCTCAAAGAGTCAGACATGACTGAGCAATGATGCACATCTGGGTGGTCTCCTGTGGGGTCTTTGTCACTGCCTAGCTGTGTTCCTGTCACTGAATTGTTTTGGGGGTTAGATGGGCTAATGCAGGTTACATTCTCCGCACAAGGCCTGGCATGGTGCAAGTCCTTCATAATATTGTCAATTATTTGCTACCTGCTGCTAAATACATCTATTTACAAGGTCTACTGATCTTGATCTTTTTCAGGTTTTATCGTCACACCATAGTCTTTTGGGATAAATGGATTATGGTTCCAGCAAGAGGAAGATATTTGCACACAGAGTAAAGATAGTTCCATCAGAATTGTTATTGCTTAGTTTCTTTGTACTTGGGAGGTTTGAGGTTTTTGTGGTGTGGGACACCTTCTTTGGAAAAGTACACAGTAATACACTTGCTCGCCTCACATGTAATATATGTGTTTAATCTTCCATTATATAAAGATCCAGGGTGAACAATGCACCTTGAAAAGTTGCTTAACTGGAGCATAGAATTCTTCCAAACTTTTTCCAAATTTTAAGGTACTAGTTTAAAATTCAAAGAATTATATCAAGAAGGCTTGCAATTTTACATGAAAACCCTAAGCCACTTCCTCTTCTCTCCATTGTATGAAGTTAGGCGTGCTGGTGTACAAGACCTGGGCACTTGTTAATAGTAAGGGTGGTCTACTGTCCTCAGAAGAGCAGACTTGTCAGTAGTAGAAATTCCTCATAACCACATAGCCCATGTAGAAACTATTTTATAAGTGGCTGGCACATAGTACCTGGTAAGTGTTAACGTTAGCTATATGTTTTCTATCTTAAAATATCCAGTGATACAGATCTAGATTTATGAATAGTTTCAAGGCATGTTTCATAGAAACATTGCAAAAGTTAAACTTTCTGTGGGATAATCTACCCTCCCACCCCTCAGAGGCCAACAGAAACATATTGCCACTATTCTTAGTTAAATATTGATGTCTGTTCTTCACAGGATATTTCTTTGTTTTTATAGGAGCTCCAAACCAGAATAATCCTCAGTCTGTACAAAACTCCAGTGGTAACAACCAAGGAGGTGAGTTTTAAAAGGTCAGAAAACGGATCATCTGTCTAGCATACATAAATTAATATCAGCTAGTCCAATACTTGTAAGCTGGTACACTGACCTGTCTTAACCATGATTTTGCATTTGTGAATACTTAAAGCCTCCCGTCAAAGGCTTCCCTTAGTAGGCATCAGGAAATGATAGTTCACTGGATGCATCATCTAGCATCAACTGGCAAAGTTGTGAGTAAATTCTAAAAGTATTAATAAAAACATACTGGAATTTATTAGTGAGTTTTGAAGCACATTTTTCGGTATGACATTTTGGGCTCTTCCTGTGGCAATGAACTCATAAATCTGCTGATCTTGCTGGTGGAAGAAATCACTTTAAGCTGGTCAGCTATGGTAGCCTTAATTTGCCTTGGTGGACTCTCAGGAGACCTTGCTTAATATTTCACCTATCAGATTTCAGTCCACCCCCTTGCTTCCTTATTGAAACAGTAGATGAGGCCCTTTTCTTGTGCTTTTAGATTGGGACAGATGGATTTCTTCCTTGATTTTCTGAATTAACATGCAAGGATAGGAACCAGACTGATGTTATAAACAATAGTACCATCAACACATGTTTCTACTAACGTTATATTTAGTTTATCTTCTCACTGCCTTTATTAAGAGTGACAGAGGTAGAAACTTCAAAAGGTACACAAATCCTATCCATGGACCCGTTTTTTGTACTTTATTCAATGACAAAAATTGAGTGTCTGTAATGTGTGGACACAGTGCAAAAGGGACCAAGCTCTAACTTCTTGGAGTTTTTGTTTTTTGTTTTATTTTATTGTTTAAACATACACATAACTAAAAATTCACCGAGTTGGCCATTTTTAGGTGTACAGGTTGCAATAAATACATTCACAGTGTTGTGCTATATCATGGAGATTTTTTATTGAAATACAGTTAATGTACAATGTTGTGTTAATTCCTGCTGTTCAGCAAAATGACTTAGTTATATACATGTATACATTATTCTTTATTTTCTTTTCCATTTTGGTTTATTCCTGAGTATTAAATGTAGTTCCCTGTGCACTGTTGTTATTTCTCAGTTCTATGTGTAATGGTTTGCATCTACTAACCCCAGACCCCTAGTCCCTCCCTCCCCGACCCTTGCTCCCCCTTGGAAACCCTATGTTTGTTCTGTATATCTGTGAGTTTGTGTCTGCTTCATAGATAGGTTCATTTGTGCCATATTTTAAATTCTACATATAAGTGATTTGTTGTTGTTTAGTCACTAAGTCGTTTCTACCTCTGTGACCCCATAGACTGCAGCATGCCAAGCTTCCCTGTCCTTCACTGTCTCCTGGAGTTTGCTCAAACTCATGTCCATTTAATCAGATCACTGCTTAATCAGTGATTAATCCATCCAGTCACCTCATCCTCTCTTGCCCCCTTCTTCTTTTGCCCTCAGTCTTTCCCAGTGTCAGGGTCTTTTCCAACGAGTCAGCTCTGCATCAGGTGGCCAAAGTATTGTAGCTTCAGCATCCATCTTTCCAATGAATATTGAGGGTTGATTTTCTTTAGGATTGATTGGTTTGATCACCTTGCTGTCCAAGGGACTCTTAAGAATCTTCTTCAGCACTGCAGTTCAAAAGCATCAATTCTTTTGTGTCCAGCCTTCTTTATGGTTCAACTCACATGTATAAATGACTACTTGAAAAACCATAGCTTTGACTATGTGGACCTTTGTCAGTGGAATGATGCCTCTGCTTTTCAATATGCTGTCTAGCTTTGTCATACCATTTCTTTGAAGTAGCAAGCATGCTTCGTTTCAAGGCTGAAGTCACCATCCTCAGTGATTTTAGGGCCTAAGAACATAAAACGTCACTGTTTCTACTTTCACCCCTTCTATTTCCTAAGAAGTGATGGGACCAGATGCTATGATCTTTGTTTTTTGAATGTTGGGTTTCAAGTCAGGTTTTTCACTCTCCTCTTCCACCTTCATCAGGAGGCTCTTCATCTTTAGTTTTTCGCTTTCTGCCGTAAGGATGGTGTCATCTGCATATCTGAGGTTATTGATATTTCTCCTGGAAATTTTGATTCCAGCTTGTGCTTCATCCAGCTCAGCATTTTGCATGATGTACTCTGCCAGAAGTTAAATAGGCAGGGTGACAGCCTTGGCATATTCTTTTTCCCAATTTTGAACAAATCTGTTGTTCCATGTCCAGTTCTAACTGTTGCTTCTTCGCCTGCATACAGGTTTCTCAGGAGGCAGGTAAGGTGGTCTGTTATTCCTATCTCTTTCAGAATTTTCTACAGTTTGTTGTGATCCACACAATCAGACTTTAGCGTAATCAGTGAAACAGAAGTAGATGCTTTTTGGAATTCCCTTACTTTCTCTATGAGCCAGTGGATGTTGGTGATTAGCAGTTGGTTACAGGGAAAAACGAGGTATTTCCACTATCATGAACAGATGGAAGTTTCTAATGACAGATCCAATGGTCAAAGAAATTCCTCCTTTTTCAGTAGTTTGGGAAATGCAGATAAAAGCATTGTCTTCCCAAGAACGAGAGAAAAAGGTATACAGGCCTGGTTCAGTCATCCTGTAAAAGCTGTCTCCTTCAGATGTCATCTGCTTCATTTTTTAGAAGTCTTTGTTTTCGAGTCACCAGCGCAAGTCCACTCTGGGTTTGATCCTTTCTTTATATGTGATGTGTTAATCCAAGAGTCTTCTTCTTTTGGAATTTAATGACACAAGATTGGTTAACAGTACCTGATTGAGGCCTTTTCAGTGGGATTGAAAGGAGTCTTTCTAGAGATGAAATCTCCAGACTGCAGAGTGTGGTGTTTGAGGTTTCATCTCCCAGGAATACACTATGAACAAATGACTGAAGTTAGTTATTTCTGTGACATACATTTTAAGATACTAACTAGAGTATAACTGATAACATCATACCAGGACATATCAGAATTTTATAAAATTTCTGGAACATTTATATTAATAACATTCACCATGCATTATAATCTAAGAAGGTTTATCATCACTTATTTAACAGTGCTTCCAATATAGTTTAACATGCCAAATGAGCCTAATTAGTTTGATTTCTCTTTTTGTAAAGAAAGAGAACAAATCGTTTGAGATGTTGTTAGAGCCCTCTGAAAATTTCCTGTGTTACTTTCAGGTCAGAAAGACTTTATTTAGAATTTTATCTTGGGGAAGTTTATCAAAAATATCGACGAGTTCAGACATCTGACTAAATACAATCGCAGATTATTATAAATCAATACTTGATTACCTAGGAAGGTTATATAGTATTGAGCAAAATTTTTTTCTTTTAAAATTGAAAAGACTTTGTTTTCATAAGTAAAAACAAAGATCTGATTAACATGAAGCACAGAAAAATAATTTTGGTAAAACACAAAATCTTTGCTTTCTAGACAAGAGTACTTAGAAGGTAAGAAAGAAAACTTTCATAGAATTTTATCAGAAGCAGATCATAGTCCAAGCAAACTTTGGTCTTTTAGTAGATGATGGAAAATTAAGTTCCAGTTTTACACAAGTACACTATTGATATTAAAGCTTATTTTTTTTAAACCCTTACAACAAATTCTTTCAATCTTACCTAACTTGATCACTCATAAAATTCCTTTTCCAGATTCTCTTTCCAAAAACCTACAACTTTCTTAATATCCCTTCAGATTTTATTCTGTGTTTTCCTCTTTCCCTTTCTGAAATGGTAAGCCTGCTTTAGGACAGTTACTTACTTTTATTTCAACAAAAATACATCTCTTATACCTTCTTTTACTATCCTATTTTTCTTGTATATGAAGATTTTTCACTTAATATTTCTTGTAGCTTTAATTATGTTAAAGGATTAGAATTCTTAATCCTTGGTAACCTTAGTTTCTAATAAAGCATTCTTTAGTCAATTTATGAATACCATTCATAATTTCTAGAATCATGCTTTCTCATAGTATAGTTCTTTAGCATGGCATAAAACATGTTTACTAAGAAAACTAAATATCTTTAGTAACTCTGTAAGAGAAAGCCAAAAGTGGATAAACTTATTTTCGGTATTTACTTTTTCAGTGTTTTATCTTATTTGAAAATGATTCAGATATTCAATGAGTTCAGCTAACTGTTTAGCTGAACTTAAGAAAATCTTAAGGTTCTAGGGTATGAGAAGATTTAGGGAAATTTTTAAAAGTTTACCTAAAAGCTATTTTGTGTACATCTATTTAATTTACTTGTTTTTTAAAAATTATATTTAGATTCATTATGAAAGTCTGATCATACTGTTATTTTTCTTGCTGAATTATCATTAAAGATCAGTGCAGTACTTTGAGAACAGCTTCAGGCTTAATCTCTGGGTTGGGAAGATAACCTGGATTAAGAAATGGCAATTCACTCCAGTATTCTTGCCTGGAAAATTTCACGGATAGAGGAGCCTAGCAGACTGTAGTCCAAGGGGTTGCAAAGAGTCAGACATGACTGACCACACACATGTATACACACATTAGAGTCCTTGAGATGACTTTAAATGCTCCTTCTAGCACAGGGTATTTATCTTGAGGGGGAAAAAGCATTGCCTCAAATTTTTTCCTGAAGAGACCAGATAATACAGCTATTATAAAAATGTTTTGTTTATTGTGTAAGATTTTTGCATAACTGTTTTATCCCTTATGTAACCTGTTGAATTTGTGGTTTTTTAATAGGACATGATGCTCAATATTTTGTTTTGTTAGTAACATTTCTAATTGTAGAAAAATTGTCATTTTTTGAACATACTATTTACCAATTTATTGGGTGTGATTTACTGTTGGGAAAAGAGGAGACTGCTGGCAGTACCACTTAAAACATGGATCTGTATTGCTATTACAGAGGAGTCACTGCATTGAATTCAGCAAATCCAGTTGTTCTCGATTGTGTTTGTTTTCGGTCTCCATCTGAGTTCTATCAGTGCTTTCTATGATTTATTCATACCTAACACTATATGGAGCCAAGTACATATTTTGTAGTTACTGATTTACAAAGAACCACTGTATATGTTTTTCAGATTTTTCTGGTTCATGCTCCAATCTTATCTGTTATTCTAGCTGAATTTTTTTGTTTAAGATAGACACTTGAGGTTAAAGAAACAGGAATTAAGGTTACTTTCTAACTGTAACACAGAGTTACATGTGATGGTTTTGTTTTTTAGTATGTTCTAATAATTATTTGAAGACAGACATACTTTTGACCTTCTTTTGTACAGGGACTTGTTTGATGCTTCATCCACTTAGAAAGAAAATGATCTCCCCCATTTCATGTATAGTCTGAGAGCATATTATTTAGGGTCTGTGGATGGATCGATTTATCCTTCCTGTGCAAGAAAGGCACAGGCCCAGATTGTTTTTCATAACAGGATTTGGGCAAGGAAATGTAACATAGTCTTTACAATGGATAGTAGATATCAGAACAACAGTTCAGTATCAGGATACAGGATCATTCTTCTTGATCAGTTAGGATTAATGCTTCCCCCAAAAGGGGAGTCTCAGGTTCAAGGTACCACCATCCAGCTCTTTTCTTGGGCATGATTTTACAAAGCAGTTGACCTCCCTTAATGTTCTCGCCATACATAACTGCCTTTGGCTTGGTACAGTTGTTTGGTACATCCTTGGTACAGTTGCTTGGGCTACTCTAGTAGGGTTGGCTTTATCCACAGATCCAGCAGTACCATAGCAGTTTTGAACAGATGCACCTGGTTTGAGTGTTAGATTTCTGCAGAAAAGGTAGTGGAAATTTGGAAACAACTTTCTCAAATAATTATTCCAACTGTTACCCCCAATGAAAACACTAGAAACCTTACTGATGGGAAGAATTCATCAGGTACATAATTTCATATTCCTTAGTGCCTTCCTTTATTTCCTTTGTGTAAAATGGTTTATGTATGAAAGAAACATTAGATGGAAACTTCCAGTTAGGTTGTAAGCTGCTATAAGACAGAAACTAGATGACCTGACAGGTTATCTCAGATGCAGATGGTGTTAGATGGACAGACAGAGATGTAGGTATAGATATTGTTATTTCTAACCAGAGAGTTGATGTAGGAAACAGTTTCTCTGACTACTCCGAAGGTTACTATGTACTTAAGAAGTGCTTCAACTCTTCGAAGGCTTTATTTTGTTCAACTCATGTTTATGAGATTGCATTTGAAAATTGCTGATAATTTTTAACATCATTAGATTTTGTAGGAATGTAGAGTGGGAAATTGTGCAGTATTATGTTCAGTTTCAGGAACAAATGTTTGTTTTGACTGCCCGCTCTGCTATTCACTGTTTTAGGCACAAGGCATGTAGTGATATTAGGTTGGTTCAAAAGTAATTGTGGTTTTGCATTGTTGAACTTTGCTGTTTGATACTGGAATATATTCTTAAATTGAGCTATGAAGTTTTGCCTAATCCGCCATATTCACCTGACCTCTTACAACACACCGACAACCACTTCTTCAAGCATCTCGACAACTTTTTGCAGGGAAAATGCTTCCACAGCCAGCAGGCGGCAGGAAATGCTTTGTAGGAGTTTTTCAAATCCCAAAGCATGGATTTTTATGCTACAGCAATAAACAAACTTATTTCTCGTTATCAAAAATATGTTGATCATTAAGGTTTCTATTTTTATTAATAAAAATGTGTGCCTAGTTACAGTGATTTAAGATTCATGGTCCAAAACTAAAGTTACTTTTTCACCAACCTAATAAATAAGACAGATTAGACCCTGCTCTCAAGAGGTTTATAATCAGGTGGTGGTTGAGTCTCTAAGTAGTGTCTGACTCTTGTGACCCCATGGACTATGGCCTGCCAGCTCCTCTGTCCATGGGGCTTCTCCAGGCAAGAATACTGGAGTGGGTTGTCATTTTCTTCTCCAGGGGATCTTCCCAACCCAGGGATCGAACCTGGGTCTCCTGCATTGCAGGCAGATTCTTTACCAACTGTACTATGAGGGAAGCCCTTATAATCTGGTGAGGAGATGCAAACTATGAGATATACAACTGAAGGCGATTTCAGATTGTGATTTTTAAAAATAAACAGGATCTTTTATATATATATATAATATATATAATGTATATAATATATATAATGTATATATATACACACACATATATAATATATATAATGTATATAATATATATAATGTATATATATACACACACATATATATAATATATATAATGTATATAATATATATAATGTATATATATACATATATATGTGTGTGTGTGTGTGTGTGTGTGGTGGAGAATGACTGAGGAAGGGCTGCTTCAGACCAGGTGGTCTGGGAGGACCTCTCTGAGGTGGAGTCATCTGAGCTGAGCCCTGACTGACAGGAAGGAGCCAGCCTTGCACATACCAGAAGGAAGAGCGTTGCAGGCAGAAGGAATAATTAGTGCAGGTGTGAAACAGGAGTGAACCTCTGTGACATGTGGCTGGCATGCAGCCATGGGTGTGCACTTATTACATACAGGAATTATGAAATGGGAATACAGTGTTTAATATGTAAGAGTTGTATTTTGAAACATCAAAAACATAGTAGAGCACATTTCAGAAGAAGAGGCCAGAGATGTGGATTCTGGCTACTTCATTAAATTTTCTGGGTCTTTTTTATTGTCGTTCGAGTGGAGGTAGGTGTTAGTTCTTCAGACATAAAATGTTATGGTGATTCTAAACCACAGCGCACCTTCATATTCCCTGTACTTTGAAGACAGCAGGTATAATAATAAATTGGAGCGGTTCTGGTGCTTTCTTTCCTGAAGTGTGCCGCTATCCCGAAGTTATAATTAGGAACCAGATGAAAAGCTTCCAATTCAGATCAAGAACTGATGCTTGTACTTGATTGTGATGTGAGCTTTAAAAGGGAGCATCAGATGTTTAACAGTTAAATCATTTTAAGGGTTAGAGGTATGGGGCTGGGTAACCAGCCTGCTGAATGAGTTCTGGGAAAACCCAGGAGATTGTGAATGTTAGCTTGGGTTTGTGGGGGCTGTGAGCTTGTGATGAATGGAGGTTAGGAGAGAGAAACGGTGTGGGATGCACATGCGCTGAGAATTCAATGCAAAAATCCCAGAAATACCAAGAAATGCTAAACAGCAACAGAAATGAGAAAAATGAGCAGTTTTTAGTATTTTTGTTCCTTTTCACAGATAGTGTGGAAGATAAACATAGGTGTCCTCCCTCTCCCCCCAAAAGTAAATCTAGGGCAGATAGCCAGCTACCACCCTCTGTTCCTGTTGTCTTTCAGTATGCACACGAGGGTCTGACACACAGTGAGTGCCCAGTGGGTCCTTGCTGAATCTGAATTTTAGTTTGAATAGGAGAATGGACTTACTTGGCATTGAATACATGACACTCATTTTTTTAAGTTGCTCTGGACTCTCATGTCGTCTTTCAGACAAATGTTATTGACTTACCTACTCAATTGTGTACAGTAATACATAGAGATTTCTCAAGAATAACTTTCCCACATGCATGGTATTAAAAAAAAAGACTTTGATGTACTGGTTATAGAATTAAGCAGTAGTTGGTATCAGGCATTCATCTTTTTGTCAGTATCTTCTTTTTCTCCTTAATATTTTAATTTTGTTTACAACTTATTATAAAATGAGTAATGCGTGTACATAATTTGAAAGTTCAGAGAATACTTGAAAATATGAAATACATAATACCTGCCTTCGTTTCTCTATTGAGTCCCACTGACTCCTTTTCTCAGATGTCCTTTAATGGTCAAAAGCTAGACTCATTGTTTCCATCCAAAGATCTGTATTTTGTGTCTCACTTGAATGACCAACCATTTGTATCTAAAGCAAGAAATGATTACCAGTTTTACATGTATTCTTCCAAAAGACAGTTTAAAAGTGAGAGTGTTAGTCACTCAGTCATGTCCAACTCTTTGCGACCCCATGGACCGTAGCTCACAAGGATCCACTGTTCATGGAATTCTCCAGGCAAGACAGTTTAAGCCTAATCCATATATAGCATATGTGTTTTTTATGAACATAAATGGATAAGCACATAAATGTGCTAAGCATACCTTTCCCTGCCTGCTCAGCTGGTCTCACTTGTGCTCATCCTTCCTGGTGGCTACATGGTATTCCACAATACAGATGATCCTCCCAGGTCCCCACTGAGGGAGGTGTAGGTTATTTTCAGTCTCTGCTTGTTTAAGCACTGCTGCAGCGAGTATCCTTCCTGTTCCATGCTGGCTTCCCTCTGCTAGGGCCCCTGTAGTGCTCTTTCCAAGTAGTGGCACTGCTGAGTCAGATTGTGCATGTATTTTAATTGATGATATTTTGCTAAATTTTCTTGCAAGAAGATTACACTAGTTTACTCCCACAGGCAGTAAAAGGAGCTTGTTTTCCACAGTCTCAACAGCACTGGGTAATAGCAAACATTTTAATATTTGCCAATCTGATATGTGATTAATGAAGTCTCCTTGTTTGGAGTTACAGTCCTTTAAATAAGTTTAGAATATTTTCATGTTGGTTTTGAAGGGGCTTGGTTCTTTTTTTAAAAAACCGCTTTACTGAGATGTAAGTCACTCATTTCAGGTGTATACTTCAGTAGTTTTTAGTATATTCAGGTATGTGCAACCATCACCAGTTAATTTTGGAATATTTTCATTGCCTCAAAAAGAACTTCTGTGCCCTTTAGCCATCACCCCCCTTACCCCCATCTCACCCTGACCCTCCAATCCCTAAGCAATCATTTATCTAGTTTCTATTTCTAGATTTCCTTATTCTGGACTTCCATATGAACAGAATCATTTTAGTATGTGATCTTTTATGATTGACTTCTTTAACTTATGTTTTCAAGATAATGTGAGTTGTAGCAAGTTGTCAGTACTTCATTCCCTTTTATGGCTGAGTAATGTTCCATTGTACAGAGTTACCATATAATGCTTATATATTCATCCATTGGTGGACATTTAGGTTGCTTCAACCTTTTGACTGTTATGAATAGTATTGCTATAAATAGGTGTGCAGAATTGATGGGTCATATGGCAACTGTGCTTGATGAACTGCCAGGCTGTTTTCCTAAAAGGCTGTCCCATTTCACATTCCGACGAGCAGTGTACACTGTGTCAGGATTTTGATTTTTCTATATCCTTTCCAGCACTTTTAAACTTTTTGATTTTAGTCACCCTAGTAGGTATGAAATAGTATCTCATTATGGTTTTGATTTGCATTTCTTTGTTGACTAATGATGTTGAGCATCCTTCTTGTGTTTCAAAAAAAAAACTACAGGCCAATATCACTGATGAACATAGATGCAAAAATCCTTAACAAAATTCTAGCAAGCAGAATCCAACAACATATTAAAAAGATCATACATCATGACCAAGTGGGCTTTATCCTAGGGATGCAAGGATTCTTCAATATCTGCAAATCAATCAACATAGTACACCACATTAACAAATTGAAAAATAAAAACCATATGAGTATCTCAATAGATGTAGAGAAACCTTTTGAAAAATTCAACATCCATTTATGATAAAAACTCTCCAGAAAGCAGGAATAGAAGGAACATACCTCAACATAATAAAAGCTATATATGACAAACCCACAGCAAACATTATCCTCAATGGTGAAAAATTGAAAGCATTTCCCCTAAAGTCAGGAACAAGACAAGGGTGCCCACTCTTACCACTACTATTCAACATAGTTTTGGAAGTTTTGGCCACAGCAATCAGAGCAGAAAAAGAAATAAAAGGAGTCCAGATTGGAAAAAAAGAAATAAAACTCTCACTGTTTGCAGATGACAGGATCCTCTACATAGAAAAACCCTAAAGACACCACCAGAAAATTACTAGAGTTAATCAATGAATATAGTAAAGTTGCAGGATATAAAATCAACACAGAAATCCCTTGCATTCCTATACACTAACAATGAGAAAATAGAGAAATTAAGGAAACAATTCCATTCACCATTGCAACGAAAAGAATAAAATACTTAGGAATATATCTACCTAAAGAAACAAAAGACCTTTATATAGAAAACTATAAAACACTAGTGGAAGAAATCAAAGAGGACACAAATAGATGGAGAAATATACCATGTTCATGGATCAGAAGAATCAATACAGTGAAAATGAGTACACTATCCAAAGCAATCTTACAGATTCAATGCAGTCCCTATCAAGCTACCAACCGTATTTTTCACAAAGCTAGAACAAATAGTTTCACAATTTGTATGGAAATACAAAAAGTCTCGAATAGCCAAAGCAGTCTTGAGAAAGAAGAATGGAACTGGAGAAATCAACCTGCCTGACTTCAGGCTTTACTACAAAGCCACACTCATCAAGACAGTATGGTACTGGCACAAAGACAGAAACATAGATCAGTGGAACAAAATAGAAAGCCCAGAGATAAATCCACGCACCTATGGACATCTTATCTTCTACAAAGGAGGCAAGAATAGACAATGGAGAAAAGACAATCTCTTTAACAAGTGGTGCTGGGAAAACTGGTCAACCACTTGTAAAAGAATGAAACTAGAACACTTTCTAACACCATACACAAAAATAAACTCAAAATGGATTAAAGATCTAAGTGTAAGACCAGAAACTGTAAAACTCCTAGAGGAAAACATAGGCAAAACACTCTCCGACATAAATCATAGCAGGATCCTCTATGACCCACCTCCCAGAATATTGGAAATAAAAGCAAAAATAAACAAATGGGACCTAATTAAAATTAAAAGCTTTTGCACAGCAAAGGAAACTATAAGCAAGGTGAAAAGACAGCCTTCAGAATGGGAGAAAATAATAGCAAATGAAGCAACTGACAAAGAATTAATCTCAAAAATATATAAGCAACTTCTGCAGCTCAATTCCAGAAAAATAAATGAGCCAAAGAGCTAAACAGACAGTTCTCCAGTGAAGACATACAGATGGCTAACAAACACATGGAAAGATGCTCAACATCACTCATTATCAGAGAAATGCAAATCAAAACCACAATGAGGTATCATTTCATGCCAGTCAGAATGGCTGCTATACAAAAGTTTACAAGTAAACGCTGGAGAGGGTGTAGAGAAAAGGGAGCCGTCTTACACTGTTGGTGGGAATGCAAACTAGTACAGCCACTATGGAGAACACTGTGGAGATTCCTTAAAAAACTGGAAATAAAACTGCCATATGACCCAGCAATCCTACTCCTGAGCATACACACTGAGGAAACCAGATCTGAAAGAGACACGTGCACCCCAATGTTCATCGCAGCACTGTTTATAATAGCAAGGACATGGAAGCAACCTAGATGCCCATCAGCAGACGAATGGTTAAGAGAGCCATGGTACATATACACCATGGAATATTACTCAGCCATTATAAAGAATTCATTTGAATCAGTTCTAATGAGATGGATGAAACTGGAGCCCATTATACAGAGTGAAGTAAGCCAGAAAGAAAAACACAATACAGTATATTAACACATATATATGGAATTTAGAAAGATGGTAACAATAACCCTGTATGCGAGACAGCAAAAGAGACACAGATGTGTAGAACCGTCTTTTGGACTCTGTGGGAGAGTGCGAGGGTGGGATGACTTTGGAGAATGGCATTGAAACTTGTATATTATCATATGTGAAATTTATCACCAGTCCAGGTTTGATGCATGAGACGGGGTGCTCAGGGCTGGTGCACTGGGATGACCCTGAGGGATGGGATGGGGAGGTAGGTGGGAGGAGGGTTCATGATGGGGAACACATGTACACCTGTGGCTGATTCATGTCAATGTATGGCAAAAACTGCTACAGTATTGTAAAGTAATTAGCCTCCAATTAAAATAAATAAATTTATATTAAAAAAGAAATATACACAATGTAAAATCAGAAGTTTGTGATTATATATTTTTTGTGATATGAAATAAAGATGTTCTTAAAAAAACCCTTCATGCGTTTATTAGTCATTTGCATATCTTCCTTGGAAAAGCACTTGGTTTTTTAGTTTGAAGTATAGTTGATTTACAGTGTTGTGTTACTTCCTGCTGTACTGCACAGTGGTTCAGTTGTATGGTTGTTTAGTTGCTAAGTTGTGTTCAACTCTTTTGCAAGCCCATGGACTGTAGCCCACCAGGCTCCTCTGCCCATGGGATTTTCCAGGCAAGAATACTGGAGTGGGTTGTCATTTCCTTCTCCAGGGGATCTCCCTGACTCAGAGACTGAACCTGTGTCTCCTGCATAGGCAGGCAGATTTTTTACCACTGAGCCACCAGGGAAGCCCTGATTAAGTTTTACATACATATATATACATTCTTCATAAGTTCTTTTCTATTATGGCTTATCATAGCATATTGAATATAGTTCTCTGTGCTACACAGTAGGAACTTGTTGTTTATCCATTCTATATATAAAATCTTAACATCTGCTAACCCCAGCCATCCATTTCAATATATTTAAGTATTTTGCCCATTTTTAAATTATTAAATTTTTTCTGATTGTAAAAATAGTTCTTGTGGAGATTTTGGAAACTACAGCAAAGTAGTTTTTTAATTATTCAAATTACTCCCTCTGAGCACTTTTAGTTCTTTTTAGACTCAGCGTCAATATATAGGCACAGTTTCTTAAATGGAAACTAACACTCTTCCAAAAAACATTTTATTATGGTTTCAAGTTACAACATGAGAACAGCTAGTTGAGAAGTGACACTTTTAGCATATTACCTATTACAATAATAACTTACTTACTGCTTAGTAAGTTTTGGTTTGACTGCTTTTTTCACTCTGCAGTGAATTTGATTCACCAGTTCTAGTGTATTTCATCCCAGTGTGTGTGCCCTGTTGTGTTTGGGGGAAGATACAAAGAGAAAAATAATTGTTTTGCTGTTAAGTGAACTTGGATTAGTTACTTAACCTCTCTATGCTTCAGTTCCTTTTGTAAAAAATAGAACTGATAAAATAATACAGATCTCCTAATGGGATAAATTACAAGTAAAGCACCTGGCTTTAAAATAGTACCTGCTACAAATTAAAAACTAAATTAATGTGTTTCTCTTTGCTCTCCAGCCATGATGGTCCTTTTTTCTTTTCATTGAAATATAATTAATTTAAAATGTTCAGGTGTTTAGCATAGTAATTTGGTATTCTACATTAAGAAATGTTCACCACAGTAAGTCCAGTTATCATCTGTCACTATACAGAGTGTTTACAGTATTATTGACCACATTCGCTGTGCCGTACATTATCTCTTCGTGACTTAACTTCACAACGAGAAGTCTCCCTTGTCGGCCCCAGTCTGTCCTCGGCCCTGTGAGAGTGGGCCTTGTTTGATCCCCAGCTCTCTGCCCCGGAACCTTGGCTCTGCTGCTCTCGCTCCCTCAGGCACTCCCCTCCCTTCTCTGCCTCTGCCTGCTGAACACCCGTTCTGCCCTCAGGGCTCTGCTCCAGCCTCGCCTCCTCTGGGAGTGGTCCTTGCCCTATGCTTAACAGGCCTCCCGAGGACCATATCTGTCTGTGTCAGACTTTATCGAAGACTGCCTTCTCAGCTGAAAAGTCATCTTCCTCAGCACCACATTTCCAGTGTCTAGCTCAGGCCTGACACATTTTTGCTGAAGCAAAGGATGAATGAATGCTCTGGGAGGAGGAATCTACTTTCTGTGCTTGCTACCCCAGCCTTACCTGCAAGGTTAGTTGGGAGCCCTTTGATCACAATAAATCACCGGATACTTCTCTAATGGGATGCAGGGCTTTTCACTTTACAGTCGGGAAGAACAGGCTTACATGATGTAGGAGCGTTGCCATAATGCTGTCACTGCATTCCTGGGCAACGCCTGTCTTCGTTCTTGTTTCCATGAAGCCTCTCCAGCCAGGCCCTGACCAGTGAGGGGTGTGGGGAAGGCGGTGGACAGGGGCCTTCAGGTCTGCGAGGACAGAGTGGAGCTCACCAGGCTCAGCAGGGCTGCGCTGTGGTCAGTCTGCCGAGTCGGGGGTGCTCAGGTCATTCAGCCCTGGTGACCTTCTGCAGGAGGGGACCATCTGTGCTCTGTGTGACACAAGAGGTTATAGCGGTGATACAGGGGGGAGGCATTGGATTTACTCATGTTGGGGATGGGAGGGGTTTCCCAAGTCCCTTAGGAAGTATGGGTTTGACAGTAATGCGGTGGGAAGACATTGCAGGGTTTTAAACAGATTAGTTCGAATGGATGGTGGACCAGGACGCTAGTGGTGGACATGAAGACAGATTTTGCTGATGGGCTGACTGTGGCAGGTGAGAGGAAGAGGGGACTGGTGGCCGGGTATTTGAGTTTGAGCTCAGATGTTGTACCGGCCCAGTCAGACCCGACACCTGGCCACCATGTGTCCAGGCAGTTACTACAGGGGAGGAGTTAAAAATGAGAATGGCTGAGAGATCCCAGCAGACTGGAGAAGGCGAGTGGGCAGAGTGTCCAAAGATGGAGAGCCTCGTGACGAAAGACAGAGGGAAGAGCACAGACAAAGAAGTGGGGGGTGAGCAGAACCCCACTTTGTGTATTTCCTTGTCTTTGAGAAAGCTGAGAGGTAGGGGTGACAGTGTGAGAATTAGGCAGTTTTAACTTCCTACATGAGCCAGTTTGGGGGGGTCTTTGCAGGGCAAGTCTTAGAAATTGTCATCTAGTATTAATAGTTATATTACTGCATTTTATTTTTTAAAATTATCAAATCTTAGAACTGGAAGTAACCTTTGAGCAGTTTTTCTCGTTATTAGCACCATATTCTAACTAACTGAGCAAACTGTCATTCCCTCAGTTGTATGATTTTTTTTTTTCCTTTTGGTTATTTAACCTGTTTGTGCTGGGAACTATGATAATGCTTAGTTATGTGAAAATTATAAACCAAAAAGTACTATACAGTTCTAAAGTGAACATCCAAACTTAACCAGAGAGGAGAAAGTATTCAGTTTCTGACTTTTTCCAGTTGAGTTTAGCTATTCAGTTTTCTTGTGAGTTGTATAATCCAAGTTTTGTCATGACTACATCCTTTCTATTCACAGAGTTTCTGTTTCACAAAGTAGCCTTAAGATTCAGCAATCTGCAGTAACTGTGACACACCAAGGATATTACATGCTTACCACAGCATAATTGTTTTGATGAGACGACATGATATGTATAACAAATGTATGTGTGGCTGTCTCTGTAAAGAGGTTAATCTCTCTGTGTTAAGTTTTTCTGAGGACGATTCTGTTTATAACTAGACTCTAGATCATGCTGACCCAGAATAAACTTTTTAGACTAAGTGCTTTAAGTGATGATAAGTCTCTATAAGTTCAGTGAGTCTGGCTGCATCTGGGATCCATGCTAGTTTACCAGTGAAAGGTGCTATGTATAAGAGTAAAACTTCTGCTTAGTAGAATGCTATGATTTTAACAATTTACTTTAGAATCACTTCTTAAGAGTCTAGTTGACTTGGTGTAAGTACTGTAACATTGCAGCACACAGACACAGGAATTCACGTTCGTTAGCTTAGTCAGAAGTTCATAGAGGGGTGTCAAAGTCCATTTCCAAAAGAAGAGTCTAATTTTAGGAGCTTCCACTTTACACAACAGAACTTTGATTTCAATAAATAGCTCGGGTAATTTTCCTGCTGGCACAAGTTGAAAAGTACATTCTGTTGGAAAGGGAAAAAGAAAATAACTGATGAGAAACTATAAGCCTGTTTATGAAGCGAAGGAACAGGAAGTAGAAAGTAAACGTCACCACAGATTTAATTTTCATGTCTCATTTCCTGTTACATGTATTTGGTTGCAAGCAACAAAAACTAACTCCAGCTAAGCACTTAGGCAAACAAGAAATTGTTGGACACAGATAGGGTCACTCACAGAATCAAAGAGAAAACATTGAACAGCTAGACCTAGCACCAGGTATTTTAAGGGCAGGACTAAACAGAAAGAATCTTGAAAGAGTTGTCAAAACGACTTGTCAGCTGTTTTCCATCAAGATGACTTGTCAGCTCTTTTCCATTCTGTTGTACGCTGCTAGAGTTTCAAATTCCTGGGAAGATCTGATTGACCTAATTTGAGTCATTGCCTACCTATTCACAGTCCCTCCAAACTGCATGGAGGGCAGGACTGAGGGATCTTTAAAGGAAGAGTAGAAGCTGATATGAAAAAATGAGGACCAGGAGCTAGACAAGGGAAGAACAGTGAATGTTCACTACACCAGCCACGTAGCCACTGTCAGTAGTAATGATTCTGCCTGACTAGAGTAAGTGCCAGATATCTTTCTCTTCAGAGACATCTCTTGTCAGCTTTATATTCATACATGAACTGTGGCAAAAATATTATGCCACTTTGAATTGGAGAGGGATCATTTCCCTTGAATTTCAGAATCTTTTTCATTTAGCTTTATAAATTGTCCAGATGACCAGTAATTTCTGATATTGAGTAAAAATAATCTAAAATCACTTTTCTTGTTTGCTTCAATTTTTTTTTCAGCAAGTTCTTATACTTGAAGTATGCATTGCCAGAAAGTTATCATGATAATTCTCAGAAGGTTTATGTGTATTCTTCTTTTCTACATCTCTGTGTAGAGAAAATATTCTTTGTCTTCCTGAATGAACTGGCAGATTGTTTACATTTAAAGTCTATTTACTAGGATTTCCCTGGTGTTGCAGTGGTTAAGAATCTGCCTGCCAATGCAGGGGACACAGGTTCAACCCCTGGTCCAGGAAGCTCCACATGCCGTGGGCCAACTAAGCCTATGCTCCACAGCTACTGAGCCTAAACTCTGGAGCCTGTGCCCCGCAGTAAGAGAAGCCACTACAGTGAGAAGTCTGCACCACACCTGGAGAGTGGCCCCTCACTGCAACCAGAGAAAGCCCACGCAACACAGTGAAGACCCAGGGGCGCCAAAAGGAAAAAACAAAGAATTTTTTTTTTTAAGTCTATTTCCTTAGAACTTATACCCACCCTGTTCTTGTTCTGCCACTTCTACCTTTCTCCTTGTCCCTCATAGTTCTTGTCCCCTAGTTGGTCAGGTACTACTTCAGAAGGGACCTGGGGCAGCTTTTGTGAAACTCAAAGCTGTCAAAAAGCCCACGGAACAGGAATTAATTGATATGTGCGGGGGTAACTTTGTGCCATTGGCCTTGAAGAGCAGTGCTCACTGCTCAGTGCTGCCCCACGGCCACGGCCCAGCAAGCGCCCCGAGCTGGCCAGGCACACTCGGTTTATGCGGGCCTGTCCCAGAGGTGCATGGTCTCACCCGGGGTGAGTGATCGTGCACCCAGGGGACTGTTCAAGGCCTCTGAGCACAAGGGGGCCCTCCAGTCCATGAGGAAAAGGGTGGGGACCCCCACCGTGCCTAGAGGAAGAGGGAGGGCTGAGCAGCCCTAAGGAAACCGGCTGTGGAGAATGACCTAGCCACCTTCCTCCCAGCACACACCCAGACCTCTGCAAGGACAGAGAGGCGGGTGCTGCTGAGGACATTAAGCCAGCTGTGAATAACAGTGTTACCCAGCACTCTAGCTTGATACAGAGTGTGGATAAGAGACATGTAATAAGTTCCAACCACAGACTGAAGGTTGTGAAAAGAGAACCTGCTAAAGACCAAAACCTTGCAACTTAATTCTGCAAGTTAAAGCATTCCACAGTAGACAGTAACACATTCACAATTAGAAGACTTCCGTTCAGCTTGGTGACGTCCCAACTATTACAGACTAGCAAGTTACTGGTTGTATATGCCCAGACACAAAACTATTTATCACAACTGGCTATTCGGTTAATAAAAAGGTTTGTGACTAGGCATATACATCAGTTATTTGCTATTTATAGTAATCAGGGTATCGCCAAACAAAATAGAAGTTTATAATTGTAAATGTATTAGCCAGATTTTAATCAATAAGTAGGGAATAAAACAGCCTTTGTAAACACTAGGCCACATGCTCATTCAGTCTTTATCATCATACCCTAGTAAGTAATTTTGCTTTCAGTGTTAAATAATAACAACACAGGGCATACCAAAATCCTCACATACCTTTGGGTGTAAACTTTCCTGGGGTTTTCCATTATTAATGAAGTCAAAGACAAATTTTATAACTTCCTTGAGATGGCTAAAACTTACATAGTAATCTCTGTATGTAGGGGTATTGCAATATTAGAGTATTAAAAGAAACTGACCTTGCATTATTTTCTACTCAAGACAGGGTTTTGATTAAATGCATTTTTTGTTCTATTTAAAAATCTCATATGTGCTCTGTCCATCCCACTAGTTAGCTGCAAGACAGTTGACCTCAGGCAAAGTTAAGTCCCTCTGGAAGTTCATTGCCTAGAGATAGGGAGAGAATTTGCTTGATATTGACACTGTTTAGTTAGAAGTAAGTAAAAGTATCTCAGGAGATCATGATTATGATAGTAGAAACTTCTTTTACTTGAGGAAAACATAAATACAAATATCACTGAAATATGAATAGGAAAGAGTAGAAAATAAAGCATAGAACTAATTCTAAAAAAGAAAAAAAAAAGAACTAATTCTGACAGAAGTTTTATGGAGATTACTGAGGTAAACTGTGAGGAGCTTTGCAACACTTAATAAATTCTCCTTACCCATTATAGCCTTTTCAAATTGTTGGCTCCTATTTTACCAATCTGACTTTTCATTTTTTTCTTACACAGTTAGAAGGAAAAGAACTGAAATCTTTGTGCCTCAGTTTTCTTCTAGCTCTTCTTTCTAAGGTTGTTGTGAGGATTAAGCAAGTTGATAACATGTAAAGGATTTACAACAGTGCCTGGCATATCATAAATGCTATATATATTTATACACACACACACACACACATACGAATTTTTATTATTGTTAAGAATGATCCAGATGCTCAAGAGTGAGAAGTCAGTTCTCATAGGATGCTGTAGTTACTTAGGGGCTTTCCAGGTGGCTCAGTGGTAAAGAATCCACCTGCCAAGCAGGAGATGCAGGTTCGACCCCTGGGTCAGGAAGATCCCCTGGTTTGATTCCTGGGTTGGAAAGATACCCTGGAGAAGGAAATGGCAACCCACTCCAGTACTTTTGCCTGGAGAATCCCATGGACAGAGGAACCTGGAGGGCTATAGTCCATGGGGTCCCAAAGAGACAGGATTTGGCGACTAAATAACCACATAGTTACTTAGACTCAAAGCTGTAAAAACCTAGCTGACCTTTCTGTCAGAGTTCAGTGATGATTCTGCTACATAAGCCTCTGATATTCTTTTCTTACATCCACTCATCAAAGGTTCCTTTTGAACCTAATAAGTGTTAGGCAGTGTGCCAGACTCCGGGAGTTGTAGAGACCAACTGTATATAGACACTGTTTTTATGATACTTGGGATTTACTTCCAAAGGTAGTAATAGCTATAATCAAAAATGTGCTTAGTAGAAAAACACACTCGAAGGAGGGAGAGATTACTTTCAGTTAGGAAAACCTTGAAGGAAATAGCACTTGAACATGTCTGAGTGGATGTGGCATTCAAAAATGGAGTAAGGAAGAACAGATTTGCCATTGGAGGACACGATGTGAGGAAAGGTGTGGGGAACGGAATGGATCTGGGCTGGAAAGATGGTCCAGGCTGTCTTTAAGGCATGTGTTCCCTGTTGTGAAATGAGGGTGAGGGTGGTGGTGGTAACAATGGTAGCCTCTGGCTGCCTAGCATCATGCGGGTTCTTCACCCTTGTTATTGAATTCTGCATGATAAGCAGATGAGATAAGTATTGTTTTCCCTATTTTAGAGATGAGGAAATGTTGTACACTTAGAAAATAATTGCATGACCGTTTGAGCACAGGAAGGAAGGTGAAAGTGTTAGCCGCTCAGTCATGTCTGACTGTGTGCGACACCGCAGACTGCAGCCTGCCGGGCTCCTCTGTCCCTGGGATTCTCCAGGCAAGAGTACTGGAGTGAGTGGGTTGCCATGCCCTCCTCTAGGGGTCTTCCCGACCCGGGGATCGAACCCGGGTGTCTTGCATTGCAGGCAGATTCTTTACCATCTGAACCACCTGGGAAGCCCAGGAGTTGGTTTGAAAACTGGGGGTTTCTTTCTGACATACCTGGCTGCCTCTTCAAAATCTCCAGGGATTGATTGACAGATAATTAGATACCTATTCTGCCATCTTGAGAATACCAATTGATACAGATTAGAATTTTCTTCATTACTACTTCTGAATTTTCAGCAGATTTTTCTGCCCCCGGTGTTTCCCAGAAACCCCTGATAAGATGGTTTGTCTGTCTTTCCCCAAGACCTTTTCTGAAAAGGTAGCAAGTGAGTGCAGTCTGTGCAGAGTTGGATGGTCTGGAGGGAGCACTCATTCTGGCTGAAGTGATGGGGTCCCGCGTCTACAAGCTTGACCTTCTCCCATTTCCATGTCAGATAAATAGCATTATCTGTGTAATCAAGTTCTAATTCAGAATGGAATTCAGGGCCTGTGTGCCTTGGCTCCACGTACTTCCTGGCTTTGTTTCCAGATCTGTAAAACATCAGTAAAAATACTTCTGTATGCCTTGAGGTTTATTGTGGGATAAAGTAAAATTCAGTACATGGAATAGTTCATAAGCTATTCACTGCTTTATAAACATTGTTTCTATCATCATAGTCTTGTGAGACAGTTATATCCTCAGAGACTTCTAGATACATAGGGGTCTTTGTTCCCACACTCGAGTGGCTTCAGATGGCTTCTTTTAGCTTCTCCTTTTTTCTAACAGACTCAACTGTCATGTCTTTGTATTGGCATCATGCTTCCCTCTGATACCCACTCCTCCCTCAATTTGCTGCTTTTAATCAGCAATCAACTAGGATACCACAGAGTAGAACTTGTTAGCAATATGTCTAAAATTAAAGTAATTTTGTTCTTTTTCACAAGGAGTGAGAGGAAGTTTTTTTTAAAATCTCAGTTGGTTTAAAATTTCATGTTTATTTTTGAAATCTTTTTTAAGTTCTTAAGCATTTTTAGAAATTAATAATGCTTGCATTTAATCCTCAACCAATGCAAAAATGTATAAGATGAAAAAAAGATCTGATGCCTCCCTCCCTTTCCCTTCTCAATAACTCCCTAGAAATAATCACTATTTGTGGAGTGAATATACAAAATAGGCTCAAAATAGACAAAACATTAGTTCTGCAGCTCGTTTTTTGACCAAACTATTGACCTTTTTGTATTAGTACATTATTGGTTGTGTGCACACGTGCTAAGTCACTTCAATTGTGTCTGACTCTTTGCGACCTTGTAGACCATAGCCCACCAGGCTCCTCTGTCCATAGAACTCTCCAGGCAAGAATACTGGGGTGGGTTGCCATGCTGTCCAGGGGATCCACTAGACCCAGAGATCGAACTGCATCTCTTTATGTCTCCTGCATTGGCAGGCAGGTTCTTTACCACTAGCGCCACCTGGGAGGCCCACATTATTGCTTATTGCTGCGTAACAGACTCCCAGGACTTAGTGGTTTGACTGTATATATTACCTCAGTTCCTCTGGGTAAAGAGTTCAGTAGTGGCTTAGCTGGGTACTTTGCTGAAGGTTTCAGGGTTTCTCTGATAGCTCAGTTGGTAAAGAATCCACCTGCAATGCAGGAGACCCCAGTTCATTTCCTGGGTGGGGAAAATCCACTGGAGAAGGGATAGGCTACCCACTCCAGTATTCTTGGGCTTCCCTTTTGGCTCAGTTAGTAAAGAATCCTCCTGCAATGTGGGAGACCTGGGTTTGATCCCTGGGTTGGGAAGACCCCCTGGAGAAGGGAAAGGCTACCCACTCCAGTATTCTGGCCTGGAGAATTCCATGGACTGTATAGTCCATGGGGTTGCAAGAAGTCGAACACAATTGAGCGACTTTTACTTTTCACTGAAGGTGGATTTGAAGTTACAGTACCGGAGGCTTGAGTGGGACTGAAGGCTTCACTCTAAGGTAAACTAACTCACAGACAGCCTGTTGGCAGGAGGCCTCAGTTCTCTCTCCATAGCGTTGCTTGAGTATCTTCACAGCATGGTGGCAGGCTTCCCCAAGAGTGAGCTGTCTAGAGATTCACTGGATCCTAGAGAGAGCCAAGTAGAAGCGATCCTTTTTATGACCTAACCTCAGAAGTTATAGTTTTGACATATTCTTTGCTAGAAGCAGGTTTCTAAGTTAGGTCCACATAGAAGGAAAGTGAAATAGAAATAGTGTAGTGCTTAGAAATAGTGTAGGAAGTGCTTTGAAACAGTAAATTATAAAGAAATCTACAATAATTTCAGGGTAATGGTTACATTGAAGGCACTGCATTTGAGGAGGTGCACAATTTGAGGGGATTTCTTAACTGACAATTTTATGTCTTTATCAAACTAATGAGAACACAGATGTTCTTTTTTTTTTTTTCATTTATTTTTATTAGTTGGAGGCTAATTACTTCACAACATTTCAGTGGGTTTTGTCATACGTTGACATTAAAAATCCATGGAGTTACATGTATTCCCCATCCCGATCCCCCCTCCCACCTCCCTCTCCACCTGATTCCTCTGGGTCTTCCCAGTGCACCAGGCCCGAGTGCTTGTCTCATGCATCCCACCTGGGCTGGTGATCTGTTTCACTATAGATAATATACATGCTGTTCTTTCGAAACATCCCACCCTTGTCTTCTCCCACAGAGTCCAAAAGTCTGTTTTGTACATCTTTGTCTCTTTTTCTGTTTTGCATATAGGGTTATCATTACCATCTTTCTAAATTCCATATATATGTGTTAGTATGCTGTAATGTTCTTTATCTTTCTGGCTTACTTCACTCTGTATAATGGGCTCCAGTTTCATCCATCTCATTAGAACTGATTCAAATGAATTCTTTTTAATGGCTGAGTAATATTCCATGGTGTATATGTACCACAGCTTCCTCATCCATTCGTCTGCTGATGGGCATCTAGGTTGCTTCCATGTCCTGGCTATTATAAACAGTGCTGTGATGAACATTGGGGTGCACGTGTCTCTTTCAGATCTGGTTTCCTCGGTGTGTATGCCTAGGAGTGGGATTGCTGGGTCATATGGCAGTTCTATTTCCATTTTCCTAAGGAATCTCCACACTGTTCTCCATAGTGGCTGTACTAGTTTGCATTCCCACCAACAGTGTAAGAGGGTTCCCTTTTCTCCACACCCTCTCCAGCATTTATTGCTTGTAGACTTTTGGATAGCAGCCATCCTGACTGGCGTGTAATGGTACCTCATTGTGGTTTTGATTTGCATTTCTCTGATAATGAGTGATGTTGAGCATCTTTTCATGTGTTTGTTAGCCATCTGTATGTCTTCTTTGGAGAAATGTCTGTTTACTTCTTTGGCCCATTTTTTGACTGGGTCATTTATTTTTCTGGAATTGAGCTTCAGGAGTTGCTTGTATATTTTTGAGAGTAATCCTTTGTCTGTTGCTTCGTTTGCTATTATTTTCTCCCAGTCTGAGGGCTGTCTTTTCACCTTATAGTTTCCTTTGTTGTGCAAAAGCTTTTAAGTTTCATTAGGTCCCATTTGTTTATTTTTGCTTTTATTTCCAATATTCTGGGAGGTGGGTCATAGAAGATCCTGCTGTGATTTATGTCAGAGAGTGTTTTGCCTATGTTCTCCTCTAGGAGTTTTATAGTTTTTGGTCTTACACTTAGATCTTTAATCCATTTTGAGTTTATTTTTGTGTATGGTGTTAGAAAGTGTTCTAGTTTCATTCTTTTACGAGTGGTTGACCAGTTTTCCCAGCACCACTTGTTAAAGAGGTTGTCTTTTTTCCATTGTATATCTTTGCCTCCTTTGTCGAAGGTTCGTGGATTTATCTCTGGGCTTTCTGTTCTGTTCCATTGATCTATATTTCTGTCTGTGCCAGTACCATACTGTCTTGATGAGTGTGGCTTTGTAGTAAAGCCTGAAGTCAGGCAGGTTGATTCCTCCAGTTCCATTCTTCTTTCTCAAGATTACTTTGGCTATTCGAGGTTTTTTGTATTTCCATACAAATTGTGAAATTATTTGTTCTAGTTCTGTGAAAAATACCATTGGTAGCTTGATAGGGATTGCATTGAATCTATAGATTGCTTTGGGTAGTATAGCCATTTTGACAATATTGATTCTTCCAATCCGTGAACACGGTATGTTTCTCCATCTGTTTGTGTCCTCTTTGATTTCTTTCATCAGTGTTTTATAGTTTTCTATGTATAGGTCTTTTTGTTTCTTTAGGTAGATATACTCCTAAGTATTTTATTCTTTTTGTTGCAGTGGTGAATGGTATTGTTTCCTTAATTTCTCCTTCTGTTTTCTCATTGTTAGTGTATAGGAATGCAAGGGATTTCTGTGTGTTAACTTTATGTCCTGCCACTTTACTGTATTCATTGATTAGCTCTAGTAATTTTCTGGTAGAGTCTTTAGGGTTTTCTATGTAGAGGATCATGTCATCTGCAAACAGCAAGAGTTTCACTTCTTCTTTTCCTATCTGGATTCCTTTTACTTCTTTTTCTGCTCTGATTGCTGTGGCCAAAACTTCCAAAACTATGTTGAATAGTAGTGGTGAGAGTGGGCACCCTTGTCTTTTTCCTGATTTCAGGGGAAATGCTTTCAATTTTTCACCATTGAGGGTGATGCTTGCTGTGGGTTTGTCATATATAGCTTTTATTATGTTGAGGTATGTTCCTTCTATTCCTGCTTTCTGGAGAGTTTTAATCATAAATGAGTGTTGCAGAGCATCTATTGAGATAACCATATGGTTTTTATCTTTCAATTTGTTAATGTGGTGTATTACATTGATTGATTTGCAGATATTAAAGAATCCTTGCATTCCTGGGATAAAGCCCACTTGGTCATGGTGTATGATTTTTTAAATATGTTGTTGGATTCTGTTTGCTAGAATTTTGTTAAGGATTTTTGCATCTATGTTCATCAGTGATATTGGCCTGTAGTTTTCTTTCTTTGTGGCATCTTTGTCTGGTTTTGGAATTAGGGTGATGGTGGCCTCATAGAATGAGTTTGGAAGTTTACCTTCTTCTGCAATTTTCTGGAAGAGTTTGAGTAAGATAGGTGTTAGCTCTTCTCTAAATTTTTGGTAGAATTCAGCTGTGAAGCCATCTGGTCCTGGGCTTTTGTTTGCTGGAAGATTTCTGATTACAGTTTCGATTTCCTTGCTTGTGATGGCTCTGTTAAGATCTTCTATTTCTTCCTGGTTCAGTTTTGGAAAGTGAGAACACAGATGTTCTTAACCATGAGATGTTCTTAAACATATTGCTTAATGAAAATTTTGAGAAGCTCTCAATTTTTAAATTCTGAGCTTTTATTTTAGCTTCAGCTTATGTGTGTACATTTGTTTATTGATGGTTTTAATACAGTGAAGATAGTCAATGGTAAAATTAATACCTAAAGTAAATGCAGTAGGCTCTGGAATTCAGGAGGATTTCCATTAAGAGACAATGAGGAAACAAGTGGAAAGTTCACCAGGCTTGGAGAAGTCCAACAGCCTGTTTTAGGCTCTGTTCATCACCATGTATGACAGTGATTTGGAGCATTTACTTAACTGGAGTCAGTTTCTCATCAGTAAATTGCAGGGAAGAAGCCCACTTCTCATGCTGTTACACAGATCACATGAAATTTTTTTAGTTAAAAATATGAGATATTTAATTTTTAATATGAAATATATCCAGCTACTGGCACACAACAGATCCTCAGTATTTTCTTCCTACTTGCACAGATTATTGCCTCTTGATTCTGGTCTGTGTCTAGCATTTTAGCAAGTGTGTATTTTTAGTAATTGCAAGTTTTATATTTTTCTTTTGTTGTGCAAGAAAAAATGTTCAGTATTAAATACTAAATTTTCTAATGCCTTTATACAATGAGCTAAAATTATTTAATAGTGGATGTTAAACTGTACAGTTGCCATCTCTAGGGATTTCTTTTTGCTGACATTTGAGCAGACAGTTTTTTTTGCTGACTGAATATCTCTTTGTGATGGTGCTTTGAGCTCGTTAACAGCCAGATTCTTATGTGGCAGCTGCACATTACACATGCTTATTCTCCGTGTTCAGACCACAAATCTTCTGTGACTGAGTGCCAGCACCACCTGCATAGTCTTTTGATGCTGCAGATATAGCTCTAATAATGTTATTTCAAAATATTCCAGACATGTTTGCTCATACATTTTAGCACAACTGGGACAATGAAATGGTATTTCAGAGTATCAGGAACTATTGTTATTTTTTGTGTGTATTTTACAATGGAGACAGATGGTAGAATTTCCTGTATGTAGGATTGTAGAACATGGAGAACATCCAGAGTATTTTGTACATACCTAGCTGGGGGTTATTAAATACTGAGAGTAATTTTGAAAACGTTCATGTTGTTATTTTTTCTCCCTAAAATCTATTCTAGCTTATTCTTAGCAAAACATGTTGAATGAAGGTCATTAGGGCAATGACACAACTACTCACTCATCCCGACAAAGCTTTTTGCTTTGATGGCACTACTTTTCATGACTGGTAGCCAAACACAGAGCTTGAAAACAGAAACTCTTGAGCCAAACTGCCTCAGTTCACATCCTGGCTCTTCCCTTCCCTAGTTTGTTCTCAAGTCACTGAACCTCTCTGTTCCTCAGTTTCATCTATGAAATGGGGATGAACATAAAATCTGCCCCTTAAAGTAATTTTGAAAATTGCTAGTATTTACAGAATACCAAAGCAGTGTCTGGTTCATAATGGGGACTGTTCAAATATTCATTAAATAAGCACATTAAAAAAGTACAGCAGATAGACAGCTGTAGAGCATAGAGCACATAAGCTCAGCTCTGTGAGCTTATCCCAGATTGGATCAGTCCCCAAACAGTAAAAGACACTGTCCTTTCAGTCAGATTAGTCATACAAGCTCATAAGGATAAGGAGGAGTATAAATCATCAATGAATGATACTTTCCCTTTGGCTTAACCAAACCAGAAGCCTAGGGGTTAAGCCTGTGTCATTTTTCAGGGCAGAGGGCTGGTGGGACAGGGGTAGGGAGGGATCTGGAGGGACAGACAGAAAATATCCATCACAGTTTCTGAGACAGAGTGCATATTTATATATAATGCATATATAATATGTAGATATGTGCATATTTCTATGTAAAATTTCTATTATCTTCCCATGTATTTTCTAACTCTCCACAGAAAGAAATTTGATCTCAACATGAAAGTCTCTGTCACTTAAAGCATATTTCAGCATTACTATTCCCTGGCTTAAAACAACAGAGGAACACAGTTCATTTTCTACTTAATCCAAAAAAACCATTCCAAGCCTGGTAGGAAATGTTGAAGAGCTGAAAGATAGAAATGCCAGCAAAACTGTTGCTCAGTCTTTATACCAAATGTTTCTAATCTGCACTAATAATTTCTGTTCATAAACAGAACAGAATTGACTGTGTTCATAAATTCAACAGAATAGACTGCACCAGGTTTTAAAAGTGCTCTCTGTGCCTAAATCAGCCATTCCATTCTTCCCCCACTAGAGCCCACTGCGCTCAGCCTGAGCCGTGTCTCCAGCGGGAGGTAAAGCTGATGCGCAGTATCCTGAATGAGAGGGGCAGTTAACGAACATCTCTAAAGCAAGTGCTGTGTCACAGACTGCACACACAGTTGCTCTGGGGAGTGAGGTAGCTGGGAGACGACAAATGAGCAGGCTTTAATGCTCTTGGTGATTGTTCCTGGAGGACCATTTTAAACTTCTGCAGCCTGGAGAAGGAAACTCACTTAACCTCACAGCATTGTGTTAATTCTGTGTTCAGGCACACAGGGGACATGATTAGCCCTGATTTGACAATTAACATTTAGTTAGTCAGTCAGTTCAGTCACTCAGTCATGTCTGACTCTTTGCAACCCCATGGACTGCAGCACTCCAGGCTTCCCTGTCCATCACCAACACCCAGAGCTTCCTCAAACTCCAACCATCTTATGCAGTTGGACATTTGGTAGATAATAAGTAACGAATGATTCAGGGCATGAGGAAACATTTTTTTGAAACACCCAAAATTATGTTTTACATAGGAGAACTTTAGCTTGCCTATGGTTGGGAGCCAATTTTTTTTGCCTGAGTTTGAACTTTTGAATTTAATGAGGGGTTGCTCACACTTTCTCCCATTCAGCAGCTGGGAATTTAGTTTTCTCATATTTGCAAAGCAGGATCAACTTTACCCCAAAAACACTGGTAGGCAGAATTCTAAGATGACCCTCCAGTGACCGTCTCCCTGTGTCTAATTCTCTCACTTGTCAATATCAGCCATCATTCCTATCACAGTCACAGAAAACTAACCAATCTAATCACATGGACCACGGCCTTGTCTAACTCAATGAAACTATGAGCCATGCCGTGTAGGGCCACCCAAGACAGACGGATCATGGTGGAGAGTTCTGACAAAACGTGGTCCACTGGAGAAGGGAATGGCAAACCACTTCAGTATTCTTGCCTTGAGAACCCCATGAACAGTATGAAAAGATAAAAAGATAAGACTGAAAGATGAACTTTCCAGGTCGATAGGTGCTCAATGTGCTACTGGAGATCAGTAGAGAAATAGCTCCAGAAAGAATGAAGAGACAGAGCCAAAGCAAAAACAACACCCAGTTGTGGATGTGACTGGTGATGGAAGCAAGGGCCAGTGCTGTGGAGAGCAGTATTGCATAGGAACCTAGAATGTTAGGTCCATGAATCAAGGCAAATTGGAAGTGGTCAAACAGGAGATGGCAAGAGTGAATGTCCACATTTTAGGAATCAGCGAACTAAAATGGACTGGAATGGGTGAATTTAACTGAGATGACCATTAATATCTACTACTGTGAGCAAGAATCCCTTAGAAGAAATGGAGTAGCCATCATAGTCAACAAAAGAGTCCAAAATGCAGTACTTGGATGCAATCTCAAAAATGACAGAGTGATCTCTGTTCGTTTCTAAGGCAAGCCATTCAATATCACAGAAATCCAAGTCTATGCCCCAACCAGTAATGCTGAAGTAGTTGAAGGATTCAATGAAGACCTACAAGACCTTCTAGAACTAACACCCAAAAAAGATGTCCTTTTCATTATAGGGGACTGGAATGCAAAAGTAGAAAGGCAAGAAACACCTGGAGTAACAGGCAAATTTGGCCTTGGAGTAATGAAGCAGGGCAAAGGCTCATAGAGTATTGCCAAGAGAAAGCACTGATCATAGCAAACACCCTCTTCCAAAAACACAAGAGAAGACTCTACACATGAACATCACCAGATGGTCAACACCAAAATCAGACTGGTTATATTCTTTGCAGCCAAATGTGGAGATGTTCTATACAGTCAGCAAAAACAAGACCGGGAGCTGACTGTGGCTATCATCATGAATTCCTATTGCCAAATTCAGACTTAAATTGAAGAAAGTATGGAAAACTACTAGACCATTCAGGTATGACCTAAATCAAATCTGTTAAGATTATACAGTGGAAGTGAGAAATAGATTTAAGGGACTATATCTGATAGAATGCCTGATGAACTATGGATGGAGGTTCATGACATTGTACAGGAGACAGAAATCAAGACCATCCCAAAGAAAAAGAAATGCAAAAAAGCATAATGGCTGTCTGAGGAGGCCTTACAAATAGCTGTGAAAAGAAGAGAATCAAAAACCAAAGTAGAAAAGGAAGGATATGCCCATTTGAATGCAGAGTTCCAAAGAATAGCAAGGAGAGATAAGAAAAGCCTTCCTCAGTGATCAGTGCAAAGAAATAGAGGAAAACAAAAGAATGGAAAAGACTAGAGATCTCTTCAAGAAAATTAGAAATACCAAGGGAACATTTTATGCAAAGATGGGCACAATAAAGGACAGAAATGGCATGGACCTAACAGAAGCAGAAGATATTAAGAAGAGGTAGCAAGAATACACAGAAGAACTATACAAGAAAAGATCTTAATGACCCAGATAACCATGATGGTATGATCACTCACCTAGAGCTAGACATCCTAGAGTGCAAAGTCAAGTGGACCTTAGGAGGCATTACTGCGAACAAAGCTAGTGGAAGTGATGGAATTCCAGTTGAACTATTCCAAATCCTAGACAATGATGCTATGAAAGTGCTGCACTCAATATGCCAGCAAATTTGGAAAACTCAGCAGTGGCCACAGGACTGGAAAAGGTCAGCTTTCATTCCATTCCCAAAGAAAGGCAATGCCAAAGAATGCTCAAACCTACTGCACAATTGCACTCATCTCACATGCTAGCAAAGTAATGCTCAAAATTCTCCAAGCCAGGCTTCAGCAGTACATGAACCGTGAACTTTCAGATGATCAAGCTGGTTTTGGAAAAGGCAGAGGAGCCAGAAATCAAATTGCCAGCATCCACTGGATCATAGAAAATGCAAGAGAATTCCAGAAAAACATCTACTTCTGCCTTATTGATTATGCCAAAGCCTTTGTGTAGATAACAGCAAACTGTGAAAAATTTTGAAAGAGATAGGAATACCAGAGCACCTGACCTGCCTCTTGAGAAATCTGTTTGCAGGTCAAGAAGCAAGAGTTAGAACCGGACTTGAAACAACAGACTGGTTCCAAATTGGGAAAGGAGTCTGTCAAGGCTGTGTATTGTCACCCTGCTTATTTAACTTCTATACGGAGTACATCATTCAAAATGATAGGCTGGACATAGCACAAGCTTGAATCAAGACTGTTGGGAGAAACATCAATAACCTCAGATATGCAGATGATACCACCCTTATGACAGAAAGTGAAGAGCAGCTAAAGAGATTCTTGATGAAAGTGAAAGAGGAGAGTAAAAAAGCTGGCTTAAAAGTCAACATTCAAAAAATGAAGATCATGGCATCTGTTCCCATCACCTCATGGCAAATAGATGGGGAAACAATGGAGACAGTGACAGAATTATTTTCTTGGGCTCCAAAATCACTGCAGATGGTGATTGCAGTCATGAAATTAAAAAATGCTTACTCCTTGGAAGAAAAGCTATGACTAACCTAGACAGCATACTAAAAAGCAGAGACATTTCTTTGCCGACAAAGGTCCATCTAGTCAAAGCAATGGTTTTCCCAGTAGTCATGTATGGATGTGAGAGTTGGACTATAAAGAAAAGTGAGCACTGAAGAAATGATGCTTTTGAACTGTGGTGTTGGAGAAGACTCTGAGACTCTCCCTTGGACTGCAAGGAGATCAACCAGTCCATCCTAAAGGAGATCAGTCCTGAATATTCATTGGGAAGAGTGATGCTGAAGCTGAAGCTCCAATACTTTGGCCACCTAATGTGAAGAACTGATTAACTGGAAAATACATGCTGGGAAAGAATGAAGGCAGGAGGAGGAGAAGTGGACAACAGAGGATGAGGTGGTTGGATGGCATCACTGACTCAGTGGACATGAGTTTGAGTAAGCTTCAGGAATTGGTGATGGACAGGGAGGCCTGAAGTCCTGCAGTCCATGGGGTCGCAAAGAGTCAGACACAACTAAGCCACTGAACTGAACTGATGATTAGTGATGTTGAACACTTTTGATCTGTTGGCCATCTCTGTCTTTTTTGGAAAAATGTGTATTCAGATTTTCTGTGTTTTAAATGAGATTATTGATTTTCTTGCTGTTGAGCTATATGACTTTATACAAATTGGATATTAACCTCTTAACATACATGATTTGCAAATATTTTCCTTCATTCAGTAGTCTGCCTTTTCATTTTGTTAATGGTTTTCTTTGCTGTTCCGATGTATTTTAGTTTAATGTAGCCCCATTTGTTTATATTTTGCTTTAGTTATCTCTGGTTTTGGTGTCAAATCTCAAAAACCATAGCCAAGCCTTCTGTGAAGGACTTTATTACCTGTGTTTTCTCAAGTGTTTTATGATTTCAGGTCTAACATTAAGTACTGTCAAGTCTTACTGCACTTGGAGTTAATTCTCTGTGTATGGTATAAGAGAGTGGTCTAGTTTCTTTCTGTTCCATATGGCTGTCCAGTTTTCCCATCACCACTTAGTGAAGAGATTGTCCTTTTCCCTTTGTATTCATATATTCTTGGCTTCTTTGTCATAAATTAATTGGCCATATTTGTATGGTTTCTAGGCTGTCACTTCTGTTGATATGTGTGTTTGTTTTTATGCCAATACCATACATTTTGATTACTGTAGCTTTGTAATTAGTTTAATTTAGAAAGTGATGGCTCCAGCTTTGTTGTTATTTCTCAGGATTGCTTGGGCTACTCAGGATCTTTTGTGATTCTATATAAATTTTAGGATTATTTTTTCTATTTTTGAGAAAACCACTGAAACTTTTATCAAGATTGCATGGACTCTGTAGATTGCTTTAGGTAGTGTGGATATTTTAACAGTGTTCTTCCAATTCATGATCACAGAGTATTTTTCCATTTATTGGTATCTTCCTTAATTCTTTTCATCAGTGTCTTATAGTTTTCAGTGTACAGGCCTGTTAGCTACTTGGTTAAATTTTTTCCTGGGTATTTTATCTCTTCCATGAAATTGTGAATTGGATTGGTTTTAGTTTCTTTATGTGATAGTTTGTCATTAGTGTATAGAAAAGAAATGCAATAGATTTTTATGTATTTTGTATCCTTGAACTTTACTGAATTTGTTTTTTAGTTCTAACAGTTTTCTGTGACGTCTTAAGGGTTTTCTGTTTATAATACCATATTATCTGCAAATCGTGACAGTTTTACTTCTTCCTCTCTAATTTGGATGCCTTTTATTTCTTTTTCTTGATCAATTGCTCTGGCTAGGACTTCCAATACTGTGTTGAATAACAGTGGTTAGAGTGGGCATCCTTGTCTTGTTCCTGATATTACAGGAGAAGTTTTCAGCTTTTCACTGATGAGTATGTTAGCTACAGTCATTTCATTTATGGCCTCTATCATGCTGAGGCACATTATGGCCTCTCTTCTGTTGAGACATATCCATAAATGGATGTTGAATTTTCCTAAATGCTTTTTCTGCATCAAAGGCTACCCACTCCAGTATTCTGGCCTAGAGAATTCCATGGACTGTACAGTCCATGGTGTCGCAAAGAGTTGGACACGACTGAGTGACTTTCACTTACTTGCTATTGAGATAATCATATGGTTTTTATCCCTCATTTTGTGAATGTGGTATATAATATTGATTGATTTGCAGATGTTGAACCATAGTTGCATCCCTGGAATAAATTCCACTTTATTATAATGTATGATTCTTTTCATGTATTGTTGAATTCAGCTTGCTCATATTTTGTTGAGGATTTTTACATCCATTTTCATCAGTGATATGGCCTGTTCTTTTGTCGTGGCATCTTTGTCTGATTTGGGTGTTAGGGTAATGTTGACCTCTTAACACTGTGTTACTACATCTTCTGTTACCCAAACATTTGTCAACAAGAGACATATCACATATCAATACATTTTTAGAGAGTGATACAGTTAACATCACTGTGCAGAGTTGTTAGAGCTTAAAATTGACCAAGAATTCATTATACAACTTATGATCACTATCATCCACATTTTGTTCCATTAGGTTTTGGTTTCAACGTTGTATGTTACAATAAACATAAGATTTTCAAAAATGGTGCAATGAAATGCATCAAAAATGAAAAATTTTGAGTGAAGAATTTTTCAGTAAATTTTATGCAGATACTTTGTCTGATTATCTGAGTGACATATATACTAGTGTCTCAGAAGATGGTAGTTCTTCAGAGTACAGTTCTGATTCATATATGATTAGTAGACCAACAAAAAGACAATAAACCCTACTGACTGATTCTGATATGGCAAGTGAAAATGAAACAGTGCTGGAGAATGCTCCATTTCTTCTACAGAAGAGTGGATTGGAGACAATTTTTTATGACAGCAGATTTTACCGGTGTGCCAGTTGTAACTATTGAGTGTAATAACCCACAAAGTGTTAGTGAAATGACAGACTTAGTTTTTGGCCTGTCAAATAAAAATCACTGGCCACAGGTGTTAGTTTCTGCAAAAATCCCCCAGTCAATGAGTTAAAATTAGTTTTTAAATCTTCTTATCTCTTCTGTTTTTTGGAAGAGTTTTAGAAGGATTGATGTTAATTCTTCTTGAATATTTGGCAGAATTCACCAGTGAAGCTGTCCTGTCCTGGACTTGTGTTTGTTAGGAGGTTTTGATTACTAAATCAATCTCTGTATTAGTAATTGTTCTGTTCATATTTCCTATTTCTTCTTTAGTCAGTCTTGGAAGATTTTGCTTCTAAGAATTTATCTGTTTTCTCTTGGTTGTCCAATTTGTTGGCATATAATTGTTCATAGTGGTCTCTGAAAATTCTTTGTATTTCTGTGGTATAAGTTTTGATGTCTCTTTCTTTCTGACTTAATGTTTCTTTTTTTTCTTGGTGAATCTAGCTAAGTTTGTCCATTTTTTGTTTATCTTCTCAGAAAGACAACTTTTTATTTCACTGATCTTTTCTGTTTCCTTTTTAGTCTCTATTTCATTTTTCTACTCTGATCTTTGTTATTTTATTGCTTCTACTGACTTTGAGTTTGATATTTTTTCTAGTTTCTTTAGGTGTAAATTTAAGTTGTTTATGTGAGGTTTTTTTTTTGTTGTTTATTTCTTGAGTTAGGCATTTATAGCTATGCATTTCACTGATAGAATTCCTTTGCTGCTTTCCATAAGGGGCTTCCCAGGCGGCAGTAGTGGTAACGAACCCGCCTGCCAGTGCAGGAGACATAAGAGATGCTCGTTGGGTTCCTGGTTCAGGAAGACCCCCTGGAAGAGGGCATGGCAGTCCACTTCGGTACTCTTGCCTGAAGAACCCCATGAACAGGGGAACCTAGCAGGCTGCAGTCCATGGGGTCACAAAAAGTTGGATACAACTGAAGCAATTTAGCATGCACGCATAAATTTTGGTATCCTTTATTTCCATTTTCATGTCTTAAGGTATTTTTTGTTTCCTCTTTGACTCATTGGTTGTTCAGTAGCATGTTGTTTAATTTCCACATCTTTGTGCATTTTCCAGTTTTCTTCTGTAATTCTAGTTTCCTACCATTGTGGTTGGAAAAGATGCTTGATATTATTTTAGTCTTCTTAACTTCATTAAGAACTTGTTCTCTGGTCTAATAATATGATTTATCCTGGAGAATTTTCCATGTGCACTGAGAAGATTGTGTGTTCTGTTGCTTTTTGAATGGAATGTTCTGTACTAGTTTGTTAAGTCTTTTATGTTCTAACTTGTCATTTAAGGTCAATGTTTCCTTATTGGTAGTCTGTCTGGAGGGATGGTCTATCCATTGATTTAAGTAGGATATTAAAGCCCCTCTTGTTATTGTGTTACTGTCTATTTTTCCCTTTAAGTTTGTTAATGTATGCTTTATATACTTAAGTGTTCCTATGTTGGGTGTATAAATATATGCAAATTTTTTTGTTTGATTGACCTCTTTATGTAATGCCCTTCTTTGTCTCTTATTACAGTCTTTGTTTTAAAGTTTACTTTGTCTCATGTAAGTATAGCTACCTCAGCTTTCTTTATATTTCCATTTGTAGGGCATATCTTTCTCTGTCCCCTCTCCTTCAGTCTCTCTGTGTCATTACAGGTGAAGTGAGTCTCTTGTAGGCAGCATATAGATGGGTGTTTTTTTGTTTTTTTTAATCCATTCATCCCCTCTGTCTATATCTTTCAATGGGAAAATTTAGTCCATTTACATTTAAAATAATCATTGATAAATACAGACTTATTTCCATTTTGTTAACTATTTTCTGGCTCTTTTGCAGTTTCTCTATTTCTTCTTTTTGTTCTCTTTTGTGGTTTGATGACATATTTTAGTGGTATGCTTTGATTCCTTTCTCTTTATCTACTACAGGTCTTTTTCTTTGTGGTTACCACGAAGCTTACATATAACAGCTTATTTATAACATTCCCATAAGCTGTCCTGTAAGTCCCTTAAAACACCTTCATTTTTATGACTCTTTTTTCTTTTTGCTGCTTTGACTGCGGGAGTTCCACTGTCCTGTGCTTGAGTTCACTGCTCCTTTCTCTTGGTTTGTCTATTCTGCTGCTAAACCTCTTCATTGTATCAGTTATTTTATTCTTCAGCTCTGTGTCTTCTTCTCACTTTCTTATATTTTCTCTTTATTGAAGTGTGCTCATCCTTTTTTCTCCCAAGTTTGCTGAGAATGTTTATGACAGTTATTTTGAACTTTTTGTCAGGTAAATTTCTTATCTTTGTTTCATTGAAGTCTTTTTCTAATGTTTTATCTTGTTCTTAACTTTGGAACATATTCCTGTTTCTTCCTTTTCTTTGACTGTCTGTCATGGTTTCTGTGCATTAGATAAAACAGCCATCTGGCCCAGACCTGAATGAGTGGATCCATGTAGGAGACAAACCTGTTCAATCCTGCCCTAGCTTGTGCTTCTCTCTCAAACCTTTCTGATTGTTAAATAGTCTGTTTACTTTTAATGGATGCTAATAGCTGAGGGTGTGCCAAGACATGTCACCGTAGGAGAGGGTCTCAGTCAGCACCGATTGGAAGCCAAACCCGTAGGTAACCGCTTTCAGAGTATGCCAGCATACGCAGTCCTGCAGGGCCACACACACAAGCCCCGCAGGCACCTGGAGCCAGGTGATCTGGTGCTGTCCCGTGGGCAGCACCGCAGAAACTGGGGCATCAGAAAAGTATGCAACCTCCTTTGCAGGAGATCTTGAAAACCTTGAGTTAGGCAGAGAGAGAGGGGAAAGATGGTGTCCCCCAGCCTCCATCCCCTCGGAGCACCTGAAACCTGCCCCTCAGGCTAGAGCTCTTGCCTCTCAGAAAGACAAGTGTGTTTCCATCTGCTGTCTGTGCAGTTCTCTGGAGGTGGCAGTCAGCCAGGAACTACCTTTTCGTTTGTTACAGTCCCACGGGATCTAGGAACACGAGTGTCCTTGGCCTCCAGAGTCAGGCACTCAAGGGGTGTCCCCTGGGGAGCAGCCCCAAGAAAAGAGCACACCAGACACGCCCAAGCCAGCTCCAGGGTACACTCCTATGGTCTGGAGTGTGGCAGAGGGGGAACGTGAAGATAGGACCCACCCCAGGTCTCTGGAAAGGACTGTGGTCAGCTCTTTGATGTGTGTTTAATTAGAAGCCTGCCCCTCAGGCCCAGCAGTAAGAGCCCTCTGGGCATGTACCCAGTCCTGTGGCCACTGCTGGGTCTTCCAGATTTGCTGACATATGAATGCAAAGCCTTGATGGCATCCTCCTTTAGGGATGTGAATAGTCCTGCTAAAATTTTATCGCATCCACTAGCTTTATTAACTAAAGCAGTGCTTCTTAAGGCCCACTTGACTTTGCACTCCAGAATGTCTGGCTCTGGTTGAGTGACCACACCATCATAGTAATCTGATTCATTAAGATCTTTTTTATACAGTTCTCTGTATTCTTTACATCTCTTCTTGATCTCTTCAGCATCTACTACGTCTCTGTCATTTTTAATCCTTTATTGTGCCCATCTTTGGGCAGAAAGCTCCCTTGATGTTTCCAATTTTCCTGAAGAGATCTCTAGTCTTTCCCCTTTTGTTGTTTTCTTCTGTTATTAAACACTGTTCATTGAAGAAGGCTTTCTTGTCTCTTCCAGCTATTCTTTGAAACTGCGTTTAATTGGATGTACCTTTCCCTCTCTCCCTTCCTTTTCACTTATCTTCATTCTTTAGCTATTCATAAAGCCTCCTCAGATAGCCACTTGGCCTTCTTGCTTTCCTTTTTCTTGGGGATGGTTTTGTTCACTGCCCCCTGTGAAGTATTTCGGACCTCTGTCCATAGTTCTTCTGGCACACTGTTACTAGATCTAGTCCCTTAAATCTATTCATTACCGCCACTGCAAATTCATACAGGATTTGATATGTCATACCTGGCTAGCCTAGTGTTTTTCCCAGGTTTCTTTAGTTTAAGCCTGAATTTTGCTATAAGAAGTTGATGATCTGAGCCACAGTCAGCTCCAGGTTTTGTTTTTGCTGACTGTATACAGCTTCTCCATCTTCAGCTACAATGAATGTAATCAATTTGATTTTGGTATTGACCATTTAGTGATGACCATGTGTAAAGTTGTCTCTTGTTGTTGAAAAAGAGTATTTGCTATGACTAGTGCATTCTCTTGGCAGAACTCAGTTAGCCTTTGCCCTGCTTCATTTTGTTCGGCAAGGCCAAGCTTGCCTGGGACTCCAGGTTTATCTTGACTTCCTACTTTTGCATTCCAATCCCTGATGATGAATAGAATATCTTTTTTAGGTGTTAGTTCTTGGAGGTCTTCTAGGTCTTCATAGAACTAACCTACTTCAGCTTCTTCGGCCATCAGTGGTCGGGGCATAGACTTGGATTACTGTGATGTTGATTGGCCTGTCTTGGAAATGAGCCGAGATCATTTTGTCATTTTTAAGGTTGCATCCAAGTACTATATTTCAGATTCTTTTGTTTACTATGAGGGCTACTCCATTGCTTCTAAGGGATTCTTGGCCACGGTAGTAGATATAACGGTCATCTGAGTTAAATTCACCTATTCCCATCCATCTTAATTTGCTGATTCCTAAGATGTCGGTGTTCACCCTTGCCATCTCCTGTTTGACCACTTCCAATTTTCCTTGATTCATGGACCTAACATTCTATTCTAGATTCCTGTGCAGCACTGTTCTTTGCAGCATCGGATTTTACTTTAGTCACCAGACACATCAACAGCTGAGTGTCTTACCACTTTGGCCCAGCCACTTCATTCATTCTGAGGCTATTGGTAATTTTCCTCCGCTCCTCCCCGGTAGCGTATTGGACACCTTCAGGCCCGGGGGGACTCATCTTAGGTGTCCTATCCTTTTGGCCTTTTGTACAGTTCATGAGGTTCTCATGGCAAGTATACTGGGTGGTTTGCCATTCCCTCCTCCAGTGGATCACGTTTTGTCAGAGTTCTCTGCTATGACCCATCCGTCTTGAGTGGCCCTGCAGAGCATGACTTGCAGCATCACTGAGTTAACGCAAGCTCCCTCGCCACAACAAGGCAGTGATCCATGAAGGGGTATACAAAGGTAGTTGGAATAAATGCAGACTCTGAAAAGGATGAGTACTTTTACTTGGTGCTAAAAAAACAGGCTGCTTCATAGTGTCCTTGGTCTTGCTGTGATAGAAGGTGGCCAGCTGGTGTTATTAGAAAAAGGCTTGGAGTATCCCTTTTTTGTTTTTTGGTTGTTTGTATCAGTGAACTGAAAATATCTTCAATAGCATCCTCTTCACGTGCCGTGATCCTGGCGGCAGTGGTGATAATCATGGAAGTAGGTCTGTTCAGAGCCTCTCTGCAGCAGTGGCAGAATGTCGCTCGTCTCCACGGTACCTTGTCTGTCTCGTTCCTCTCCCCCTGAGCATGGCAGCTGCTGGTCCAAAGGGCACATGGCGCCATCACTGCAGCCCCTCCCCTCCTCTTCTGTGATTGTTAGCTGAAACCAAGAGGTAAGGTCAGGAAATTTTTATAGCTCTGACTGAAATCTCTAGATGATCTTAGGTTTTACTTAAGCAGATTTTGAGAGTGCTTTGACAAGTACTGACTGAATTTGTCTCAAAGATTTGAGTTTCAAAGATCTGTGAAAGAAACCAGCCACCAGCCAGCACTGTTGCCCAGAGACATGTCTTATTAGAAATGGAAGACCTGTGATCCTGAGTGCATTCATTTGCCAGGGCTACCACAGCAAAGGACCACTAACTGGGTGGCGTAAACAGCAGAGATAGATTGTCAGATTGTCGACAGGCTGTCAGATTACATCGCCCTGAGGGCTGATGACAGAGGGTCTGTTCCATGCCTGTTGTCTTGTTTCTGGTGTTTTGCTGGCACTCTTTGGTTTTCCTTGGCCTCTTGGAAGCACCATCCTGATCTCTGCCTTCATCTTCACATGGTGTTCCTCCTGTATGTTTGTCTGTCTCCAAATTTCCCACTTTACAAGGATACCAGGTTCTTAAGCCTCATCCTGATAACCTCATTTTAACTTGATTATACTCCTCTGTGAAGATCCTATCTACAAATAAGGCGACATCCTCAGGTACTCGGGGTTAGGGCTTCACCATGTGTTAGGCGGACGCAGTTCAGTGCTGACACTGACCCTGTGCGCCCCCTGCACCCTGTCCCGCAGCCCCACCTGCGTTAGCGGAGGTGTTACTGATAGCACGGATGCTCAGCTTGTTGAATGAGTTGTAGTTAGGGGTGTCTGTCTTGTTCAGAATGAAACCAAAAGGAATAGCACTGTGATGAGTGGGATCCCTGCCTCCGGCAGCCCGGGCCCGCTGCAGGGGGTCTGCACTGCTGGCCCTGTCCTTGCCCCACCCTTCTCCCCTCACCCCTGCTGCTTTGACCTCACAGAAGCAGGCCTGAAGGGGCTTGGGGAGAAGCCCGCTGGGATGTTTTCACCTGGTGGAGGTGCCCCGGGTGGCAGATGCGGTTCTTGGGGAGCTTCTGGGGAGACCCTCAGCTGGCGCTTCCCTCGCCAGTCTCTATGCCCTGGGGCCTCCCCCCGCTGGCCCTCGCGCTTCACTCCCTCCAGTCCAGTTCAGTCCAGTCGCTCAGTCATGTCCAACTCTCTGCGACCCCATGGACCGCAGCACGCCAGGCCTCCCTGTCCCATCGCCAGCTCCCGGAGTTTGCTCAGACTCATGCCCATCAAGTCGGTGATGCCACTCCTGTGGCCCCCGCTGTTTGATGTCCACCTCTCTGCTGGGTCTCTCCACCCCTGTGTGCAGAACTCTCTGTGAAGCTGTCTTTGAAAGCGGCCCCATGCTGGCTGTGTTCCAGGGGCCTGCTTTGGTCTGTGGGAAACAAGTGCCTCTGTGGTCACTGGAGGCGAGAATCAACTCCCCGAGCAGCCTTTTCAACCTGCGGACAGGCAGACAGCTCACCTGCTGCCTCTCCTTTAGCGTCACCAGGCCGGAGTCAGATCCCAGTGTTTGTCCCTTCAGGCCCAGGGGACGCTGGGCCCGCTCTTCAGGTGGTTCCCTTGAAGCCTTTCCAGCTTGGCTTGAGGCCGAGGGCTTTGTACCCCTGTTTTCCTCCACGGGCAGAGGTGCAGATGGACACAGAGCATGCGCCACACTTTCCAATAACGTCCCCTCCTGGGGCCTTTATACCTTCTTTTGTCTTGTCTTAACTGGATGTTTTTGTACTTTCTTGGATTGAAATACATAGTTGACATATAACATATTAGTTTCAGGTATACAACATAATGATTTGATATTTGTCTATATTATAAAATGATCACAATAAGTAACAGCTATCATTATATAAGAATTTATATAACATCTGTCATCATATTTAGTTAAAGTTTTTTTTCTTGTGATGAGAACTTTCCAGATCTGTTCTCCTAAATACTTTCAAATATACAGTGTGACACAACTAGAGTCGCCATGTGTTTTACATCACATCCCCATGATTGACTTACTTTATAACTAGAAGTTGGTCCCTTTGAACCCCCTTCGCTCATGTCACCCGCCCTCCACATCTTTACGACTTCTGCTTCTCAGAGGCTGTGGAGATTGAAGGGCTGACACAGCAGAGCTTAGCCCTTCCCAAGCCCCGCGCGGGTGGTCTGTTCCTCCGACATCTCTGCAGGTGTTCACGGTGCCTTGCCGTGGAGGACACTGGCCAGTCACTGAGCAGTTAGAGGAGAGGGAAGACACCCAGGTCCCGTGGCGGGGTGGTCTCTGCAGAGGAGCACAGATGAGCGTGGGCTTACATTAGAGACGGGGGGTTGACGCACTGTGAGCTCTGACCCAGAACAGAGCATCCTTGCGTTGCAGCTAACACATTTAAACACCACAGAACACACCTTAACAGAAAACTTACTTGCCTGTTTTGTCAGGCAAAATTTGTAGAAATTTTTAGCTTCTTAGTCATTTCTTTAACACATTTGGATTTTCTTAATGAAGAACTAACCTGACAGGTCCCTGTTTTTGCCCGTGTGACTTTGTACAGTATCTGTGAAGAATACCTTCTTATGGCCAGGAGAAGAGAGCAGGCTGTGTGTGTGTGTGTGTGTGTGTGTGATCCAAAGCAGCACTGTGTGCATTGTTGCACTCTGCAAAGATCATTCTGTTCTAGAGATATGATATAAACAATGGTTCTTTGCTGTATTTAATTTCACTATAATAGAATTCATTCAGTAGATTAAAATAGTATGTGATTATTTCAATGCTAAAGTATATTATTTATATCTATAGAGCATTTTAATTGATTAATAAAAGATTAGTTCAAATTCATAGCATTTCTATCATCTACTTGAATAATTATAATTTATTAGTCTATATAATACAAAAGTTTTTGTATTATCACCAATGCAATGGACCTGAACTTGGGCAAACTTCAGGAGATGGTGAGGGACCGGGGGGCTGGCATGCTGCAGTCCATGAGTTCACAGAGAGTCAGACACGACTGGGCTACTGAACAATAACAACATAATATAGAAGTACTAATTCCTTGCGTCTTTTTTAAAAATCAGATAATACTCAGTGGAAGAGATCACAGAATAAAGACCCAGAGTTCAGAAAAGGTGATAGGAATTTAAATAGTAAAAGCTGATGGCCAGATAAGAAGCACTATTAAAACCAGCCTGTAAAGCTGAAAATAAATATTTGAATTATTTGAATAAAAAGTCCAGAATAATTGTGAAAGATAGGGTGTTAGTACTTGAAGTCATCACTTTTGGGTGTAACAGGGACCCTGAAGGCCTGATGCTGCTGTTGCTGGAGAAGGCAGGCCAGGGGCAAATTCTTTCCACTTTGGTTCTTGGCCAGAGAGAGTGAAATGAGAAAATGCAGACAACATAGCAAACTACTAAACCTGCAGACACAAAGAAAGAAATTGCAACCAGTCAGTCCTAAAGGAAATCAACGTTGAATATTCATTGGAAAGACTGATGCTGAAGCTGAAGCTCCAATACTTTGGCCACCTGACACAAAGAGCTGACTCGTTAGAAAAGACCCTGATGCTGGGAAAGACTGACTGCAGAGGAGGAGGGGGCGGCAGGTGATGAGATGGTTGGATGGCATCACCAACTCAAGGGACTTGAGTCTGGCAAGCTCAGGGAGATAGTAGAGGACAGAGGAGCTGAACAACAATAGGGCAAAGAGAGATTTTTTATTCCTTGGATAGTATATAGTAAAATAGTTCGTGGCTCAGACAGTAAAGAATCCACCTGCGGTGTGGGAGACCCAGGTTCGATCCCTGGGTTGGGAAGATCCCCAGGAGAAGGGCATGGCTACCCACTCCAGTATTCTTGCCTGAAGAATTCCATGGACAGAGGAGCCTGGCAGGCTACAGTCCATGGAGTCACAAAGAGTCAGATATGACCGAGCAACTAACACACATTTATTTAGTAAATTATAAATAACTAAAGTATCTTTAGTTGTAAGTATCAGTTAGGTTATAGTGTTACAATGAAGATAGAGTATGAAAAAATATTAAGACAAAAATGTTTGCTTTTGGCCATAGGGCATTTTATACATAGATACTTAGTATTTACTTTTTGGTAATAGTGCTTACTTATTTCCAGTTGTTTGTTTTAAATTAACATCAATGGTTTCCCCTTATAAAATTGGCTTTTGCATATTTAAAGCTTTCCAAAATATTTTTAGAAATATGTTTCCAACGATGGAAAATTATTATCACCACTATGAGATTTCCAACCAACCATGTTCTGCAATGTTATTTCACTTCTTAATGTATCATGGGAAGTTGGTTTTACTCTTATAAAGAATGTCCTGCTTATGCTCACATCCACTTCAGGCAGTTAGAAGCATGTAGCTACTGTTCGTCCTCAAAGCCTTTTGGAAGAATGTGGCAGGGAAACTTTAAAGTTTGAAAACCTTTTTTACATCCATTGGTTTAATAATCTTTTCAACTAATACTGTGACATAAAGCATGGAGTATTCAGACGGAGGTGGTTAAGACACTGTCCTTGTACTGAAAGGGCTCCGTCTTCTGGGTTGGGTCTCCTTCCCTCTTCCCCCCGCCCCACCATATGGTCACAAAAATTCCTCACTTTATGTAAATCAAGGCTTGGTTCCTTTTGAATATTTTCCTATTTTGGGACATTCTATAGCTTATTGCTGTGTACTGCAGAGTATTAGTAGACCAAGTGTCTACACGCTGGCGTGTTTGTTAGACCTTTTCCTTTATGCGTGACCATGAAAGGCAGTGAGTGAAGTGGCAGCTTGATTATCCGAGTCACAGCCCTTGCTTTAATGTTTCTTCATCTTCTCATAGACCAACAGGGACATCCCAACCATAGACATGAATCTTCCAACGTCAGTGTGAAACCATCAACAGCTTCAGTTTCCCCAAATAATGTGACCACTACCACCTTGAAACCTGAGGAAGAATCATCAGAAAAAAAAGATTCCTCAGCCTCAAATAATGGGATAGCCACCACCTCGAAACCCACTGCAACATCTAAAGTGATAACACCAGTGGTCTCAACAAATACGACTTCCACCACCTTAAGGTCTACACCCAAAATAGCAAATGTTTCACAAAATACATCCCAGCTATCAGTATCCACAGTTACCACAGCCCACAATAGTTCAATGACATCTGTTCCTTCATCAGTAACAGGTACGTATAAAATGGACCTATTTTTTCCTATGCTGAAAAATAGTTGTTAAATGCCGCATTTATATCATTCCATTCTGCAAAATGTAGAAATTTAGGCAATTATTTCTCATTTCCTATAGAAATTAGTTGTAGAGATCAGGAAAAGAGTTGATGTAGTAACTATCTTGTCCCTTTAAGAAATTAGCTTCCAACTTAATCATGCCAAATAATGACTGTATAAGATCCATCTGTAAATAAATAAATTATCCTAAACGGAATTTTATTTTGCATGATTTGAAAACTTGTCATACTTTTAATTTTTTGTACCTCACTCTAGAAGGGAATTAGGTAGGATCAGCCTCCATGATTTCTAAACCTAAATCATGGTGAGCTTCAGTTTTAATCCACTTGTGCAATAAAGATATTTTTTAATGGTATTAGATATAGTCACATATATATTATTAGTGTCAGCACTCTTTTTATTTTCATTTATTTAAAATGTAATGCCTGTGAAACCTGGAATTCAAAAACCTTAAAATTCTCTTTTAAGTTATCCAAAGTTGAACTTCTCTTTAAAAGCTGTTGATTACATTTATCAGAACAAATATCAGACTTTATGGTTCCTTTTTTGTGTTTTTATATACTTCTATTCTGAATAGTTTCTCTTCTTTATTACTACAATTTATGTATTGACTTCACAAAATTAAAATAGTTAAAATTCACAATTTGTTCAAAAGGAGAAATTTCCATTAGAAACATTTACTCAAATTGGATTCAGTTTCAGGATTACAGCTGTTACCCAGACATGTTTTGTTTAGGGCATGAACCCTTAAAGAGAATTCATAAAAGAATTCGCCAAATCTTGCTGCCTTGGATGGTTTTGGTAGACCATCCAAGTCCAGTCTCGCATTAAGATCTTGGGACTGCAGGCAGTGGGGGTTTCTTTAATAAGGGATGTGTTGCATCAGCTGAAGAAAACTAAAGCCAGGCAGTCACTAGACACAAAATCAATTAGAAAGCAACTTCATGTCCTTCTCGTCCTCAAGTCAGAATGCTTATATAGAAATTCAGAGTGTTTTAGCTTATTACAGTGTATTTTAAAAGCACTAAAACCTATTTTTTGTTTTGTTTTCTTCTAGTCACAGCAACTATTATTTCTAAGGAAAATAAAGGATCAAAATTTGATACTGGCAGCTTTGTTGGTGGTATTGTATTAACACTGGGAGTTTTATCTTTTCTTTACATTGGATGCAAAGTGTATTATTCAAGACGAGGCATTCGGTATAGAACCATGTAAGTTTTGATTGGCCAGGACTTTTATTATTATTATTATTATTATTATTATTATTATTAGTTCTTTATTTAAATATTATGACAAAATTTAAGAGTAGAGCCAGTGTTCATCTCAGGGATTAATAATTCATAGATTTATGAGTTATATTCCTGTTAATCCTTTATGCCTAAAGCAAATTGGGTACAAGCTCGTGATTATAATTACTTGCAAATGAAAATGGATGTACATACCTGTAAAACTGATTGTATTTTATTAGTGTGCCATCCTTTTTCTTTTTTTAACCAGAGACCCAAGTTTAATTAGCCCTTTTCACATGCTTACACCTCTAATCACAAGAAATACCGCATCAGGTCTCCTGAGGCTGCTGACTTAGTGCTGCCAACAAACATAAGTAAGACACACTAAAATAGCATCCTCGATAAAAACATGATTTTTGCTTTCTGTGACAAATAAAGAAATTCTGACAGCCTCATTTTCCCTGATAATGAGTTGTTAGTATAATATATTACAGTTAATCTGTAGTAAAACCATCTTTTCAGGTGAGCTTTATCAACAAGTCCTCAACAACAAATCATGTCATTCTATAGATCTGATGGTTTTTAGAGGTATCATCTCCCAATTTTTGTTACTCCAACAAAGTCCTTTTGGTTTTTCTTTTGAGTCTTATATGTACAAGAGTGAATTTATTCTTTTGATTGTTCAGTTCAGTCACTCAGTCGTGTCCAACTCTTTGCGACCCCGTGAACTGCAGTACGCCAGGCCTCCCTATCCATCACCAACTCCCAGAGTTTACCCAAATGCATGTCCATTGAGTCGGTGATGCCATCCAGCCATCTCATCCTTTGTTGTCCCCTTCCTCTCCTGCCCTCAATCTTTCCCAGCATCAGTTAATGTATATATAAAATAAATACCATAGAACAGATGGCATTTTCCAAAATTTAAGTTGTCATGTGTCAATACATATGCGTCCCATAGAGTTTCCATGTCAGAAACATTTGGGAAATACTGATTCAGCACAGTAAAATTCTGTTAAGCCTTTGATATGTTGATGTACATTATGAATTTCTAGGAGGAAAATATCAAAATAAGTCTCAGATTTTTCATTGAACTAAGAAAACCAGACTTTAAAAAATATTTAAATTGTAACTTACCTTCCATGTATAGTAGCCATCATATCAAACTTACTTTAAAAGAATATCAGCATAGTGTTTTGTCAGATTAAAGCACATTCAGAAACATTCATTCTTTCCTCTTGTAGCTCAGTCTATAAAAGAAGGAAAAAAAAAGGAAACTAACTAAATTAAGTTAATTCTAAAAATGCTTTAAATCTGGAATATTTTTAAAACCACTCTGTTCCTAGAAATATTTATCATCTGTTTTTTTTTTTTTTTTTTTTTTTGGGGGGGAAATTTCACCAGTTAAACAGAAGGCACATTTTGATTAAATTTAATACATCTTTTTTATAATATCAATATTTAAAGTGTATTTTAAAGCCAGTCATTCCTTTGAAGCTATAAATAATGACATTCCGTAAATAAAGACTTACTATTTTCCCATTAAGGAAACTGAGACCAGCATGTAGTAATTATGAGCATTTCTAACTTCCATTTGCCGGATAATAACGCTGCTTAAGTGTTAGCTGCGGTGTTTCTCAGGGCTGCATGGGTAGACAGTGGGGTGATGTGGTAGGAGGTGGGTTGGGGCAGACAGACTTGAATCTGAGTCTGGGAGGGTGCCTGCCTACTTTCATGTAAATGGTGTATCACAGTGTCTAGTAGTCAAGATGAGAGTCCACATGCTTACATGCTTGCTTAGCTTCTGATCTTCTGCAAAATGGAATCGATTGATTAAATACCTAACCTTATACATGCATACACACCCATACATATTTTTTTTTTCAGTGCCTTCACTCTGCTTAGGGCTACTGTGATGACTGAATGAGCTATGGGTGTAAAGTCTGTAACAGCACACCTGGCACGTAGTAGATGCTCATGAAATGATTGTGTTCTGGTTATCTTCTTTTTTAAAGAGGGTTGTAATAGCTAATTGATGTAAAGTCACACAGCCACTCTAGAGCAGAGATTTGAATGTAGACCCATTTTGCAACCTGAATACACTGATTGAATCCTTAACCACTACAGTATACCAGGTACTTTTGCTTAAGAAAACAATAAAAAAAAAAAAGAAAACACAAAGCAATGACAGTTTTGATTCTGAAGCTTGAAATTATTTATTACTTAAAAATATGAACTATAAGTATTTTGATACAAATATAAAACAAAGTAATTTTAACTTTTGATTTATTACAGCGATGAACATGATGCCATCATTTAAGGGACTCCAAGAACGAATGGAAAGAAGAGTGATACAGCCCTATCAGTTAATTTTGATTTATTGCTTTAATACAGTATTCTCTTCTTGAAAATAGCATAAACAGGCCATGCATATAATATACAGTGTATTATATAAATATGTAAAGATTCCTCATGATTATTAAAGGAAAAAGGGTTTGGTTTGGGGGTTTTTAATGAACATATGGAGCATATAGTTAATGCAGTGGTATTATATTCAGTTTTAGAAAATACATAGTGAGACAAACAAGTCCAGTCTTACTTTTCTGTGGCAGTGGTCACAGTGATTGGAAAAGTAATAGGCCAGTGATTGGAAAGCACTATCACTGAAGGGTATGATGCCATCTGGTCATTCAAATAAGGAGCTTGTCTCAGCACTAAGGATTTTGATGTCTTTGTTAGTCACACAAAGAATCTCAGTGCTATTAACAGCTGGATATATCCTAATTACCATTGCCACATAGCAGAAATTATATGAATAAGCCACATCTTAAGCATAATTTGTTTATTGTCTCTTCAGAAACCATCAATATTTTAAGTTAGTTCTTTTGTTTAGAACAAAATACATGCCCTCCCCCACCAAAAAAAAAAATAAAAACTAGAAACAGTATCTGGGCTTATCCTTGTTAGAGAACCATTGGAGAGCCTGTATTTTTCTTTTGCGCTTTCAATAGCAGTTGATGTAACTGCCTTTTTTTCCCTCTGTAATTGCGGTGTTTTAACATAATAATGTTTTAAAGACTTAGTTAGTATTAAATACTTAGATTATTTGCTACTGTGAGAACACTGTCACCACTGGAAATTGCTTTATTTCATGTTCAGTTGTTAATTTTATGTTTAGTGAATATTTTTAATAGATATAGAACTGCTTTCAATGTTTAGAAATGGTTAGCATAATGTAAACAGACCTAGCTTTAAAAAAAAAAAAAAAGACCTTTAGATGATTTCCACAGCAACAGTTAGCAGTCTTTGGTCCAGATGAGAGAGAAGTGCTGTGTCTGCCAAGCCGGGGGCTGTGGGGCTCCCCTCAGGCTGCTAACCCGGTAGGTGCACTCCATCAGTGTCACTCAGAGATTTGGGGAAATAGCGTCTTTACACTAAAACACCAACATATTTTGGAATAAATTCTTACACAGTTTTAAAACAGGAGTTTTTAAGACTGGACGTTCCTGCTTCCATGTTTGGGTCTTCTCTAGACTACTCCTCTCCTCCCCTGCTGAGGAGGAGGCACTTTCAGATTTATTATGTTAATGGAGAGAAAAAGCATAATATTGTGAAGACAGCAGTATTAGCCAACATATTTTGGAGTGTTTTCAGCTTTACAGTTTATATTCCAGGACACAAAACTCAGGGTCAAGTTTTAACAAAAGAGATGCTTAGTCATACTAGGTACTAACATACTGTTTCTTCTATCTTAGACGGTCAAAGTAAATCACACCAATTTCTGACAGCCCAGAAATGAGCTAAGAAGTCCTAATAAATGTGTACATACATTTAAAAGGCATTAAATGTAACTTTTGTGCAGAGAATCAAGAATTTTGATATGAAAGGATCATTTCTACTCACTGTGTATTATGGCCAACTAACATGATGAATAATAAGAATTATCCAAAATACGGATGTGACAGGATGGATGGATACGACACGTGCAGTGTGGAAGGAGTGTTATTAAACATGTGTTTGCATTAGTTTGAAAAGAGATCTGGGCTGATAGATAAGTTTTGTGTTACTAACTTATCCATAACTGGTCTTTTAATCACTGCTTCATTTCTTTGCAAAATATACTGAAGACATGTTTTACAGTAAAGAAGGCGTTTTAACCTTAACTTATCTTCTGAATTCTTGATATTTCAGTACTTCAAGTCAGTCAGAACTTTGTAGACAGGCCTGAAATTTTCTTGAATACTTGTTTCTTAGCACTTTGAAAATATAAAACCACTTTTTAAGTACTGAATGTCATTATTTGCCTTTAAAATTTCCTGTGCTTGGGGCTTGAAATAATTTAGTTATGTCTTTTTCTGTATATAAGTTGTATAATTTGTTACTTTCAAATATCAGTACTTCAATGCAATCAGGTTTTGGGGTTTGGGGTTTTTTTTTTTTTTTGGTTATCTGCAAAAAATAAGGGAAACAGCTATATATACCAGTATTTCACTTTGGAGCACATTTCCTAAGCATAAATTTATCTTCCTCATTATGTTTACTTCAGCAAATGTTCAGTCTCATTTGCATTCTTTAAGAATGTAGTTACTTGAAGATAAAAGCAATTCAAATGTATATTTAAATATTAGGTAGAATTCAACCTATGATTTTTAAATGTCTTTGGATAGTCCACAGAATGAATAATTCAAATACAGTTAATGAGAGCTGGCAAAATTAGAGTGATAATTTTGTATTTTTCAGGAAAAAAATATAAAGCAAATTTCTGTTAGATTTTTTCTTTTTATTGTAAGGACCAACTTTTGGTATTGCCTTGTTACTGAGATCTATTTTTAGAATAAAATTTTGTTCTTTATCCAAGAGTAGTGTGTGGTTTTGCTTCATTTTTATCAAACTTAGGAGAAACTAACAGAAAATGCCCAAAGTGAAAAGGCAGATTGTTGTGTGGTTGCCTGGACCAGTGGCAGTCTCACATGGAAGCTTGTTACAGTAGATCCCATCCCAGATCTACTGAATCACAATCTCTGGGGTGGAGCCCAGCAGTCTTTTAGCAATCCTATCAGGTGATTCTGAACACCAGGGTCTGAGAGGCACTGCTCAAAGGACTTTCATTTAAAGCCACTTATTTATTCTTCTGGGTAGAATCTTTAAAACAAGTGTATCTGTTGTAGAAATTTTAAAATTACCATTCCTGATATAAATCAGCTGCAACTGTATTAACATACGGTTTTTCAACACTTTTTCTTTACAACTTTTAACTATATCAAAAGGATGATTTGGCTTCCCAAGTGGGCTAGTGATAACCCACCTTCCAATGCAGGAGACATAAGAGATGGGGGTTCCAACCCTGCGGAAAGATCCCCTAGAGGAGGGCATGGCACCCGCTCTAGTATTCTTACCTAGAGAATCACATGGACAGAGGAGCCTGGCGGGCTACAATCCTTAGAGTTGCAGAGTCAGACACGACTCAGCGACTTAGCACACATGCAAGGAAGACTTAAATATATATTGTTACAGAGTATCCAAGAGGAAAAGGTGCAATCTGCAGAAAATCCTTTATATAATAAAAAGTACTCCTACAGTAATATTTGTACATAATTCTTCCTCCCTCCCCATCATTACTTCAGCTTCACTCTGGGCAGAGTTATGCCCCCAGCAACATCAGGCTTGAATGTGTGTCTTATTTAGGTAAACAATGGTATGAGTGTAGATACAAGAAACACCACATCTGTCAAGGAAAAAATGCCCTTTTAAGGTTCAGCTAATTATTTTTTAAAAAACTGAAGTTTCTCACCCCCGAAAGCTAAGGCATACCCTGGCCCACTGCTGATATGGGAAAAATAGAAACATAACCTGCCAAACTGACTCAGAAGAAATAGGAAATTTGCACAGACCATTTATTAATAAGGAGCCTGAAAGTGAAAAGTTGCCCAGTTGTGTCTGACTCTTTTGCAACCCCATGGGCTGTAGCCTACCATGCTTCTCCATCCATGGGATTTTCCAGGCAAGAGTACTGGAATGGATTGCCATTTCCTTCTCCAAAAGAGCCTGAATGGGTAGTCAAAAATTTCCCAGCACTAAAAAAGCCAGGACCAAACAGCTTCACTGGAGTATTTTACAAAACACTGAAAGAAGAACTAAATCATTATCAAAGCTCTTACCAAAAGAAGAGGAAGGAACACTCCCAAATTCATTTTATGAGGCTCACATTACTGTAATACCAAAGTCAGAAAAGGCTACTACCTGAAAAGAACCATAGGCCAATATCTGCATAGAATACTGGCAATCTGAATTCAGCAACACACACAAAAAAATGATTCACCATGATCAACTGGGACTTTTATTTCTAGGATGTACGGATGGTTTAACATATGCAAATAATTCTGTGATACATCACATTAATAGAATGAAAAAAATATCATCTCAGTGACAGAAAAAGCATTTGAAAATTTCAACATCTGTTTATCTTAACATAATTGAAAGAATGTACATCAACATAATAAAAAGTTATGTATGACAGGCCCACAGATAACATACTCATTAGTGAAAGGTTGAAAGCTTAGCCTCTAAGATCAAGAACAAAGCAAGAGGGATGTCCCTGGTGGTTGGGTGGATAAAATTCCATGCCCCCAATGCAGGGGACCTGAGTTTGATCCCAGGTCAGGGAACTAGGTCCCATATGCCACAACTAATAGAGTTTGCAAGCTGCAACTAAAGATTCCACATGCCTCAATGAAGACTGACAATCCTATGTGCTGCAACTAACACCTGGTGCTGCCAAATAAATATTTAAAACTTTTTTTTTTTAAAGAACAAGACATGGGTGCCCACTTTCACCACTCCTATTCAACATAGTTCCAGAAGTCTTAGCCAGAGCAATCAGGCAAGAAGAAGAAAAGGCAACAGAATTAGAAAGAGGGAAGTAAAACTAACCCAGTTTGCAGATGACATGATTTTATATATAAAAGAACTTAAAGACTCCACCAGAAAGCTTTTATTTTGTTAAATACAGACTATGGGCAAAACATAAATCTTTTTCAGAAATGTATAAGCTGCACTGGGTCTTCATTGCTCCGTGCGGGCTTTATCTAGTTGAGGCAAGTGGGGGCTACACTCTAGTTGGTGTATTCTCTTGTTCCGGAGCACAGGCTCTCGGGCTTGCAGGCCTCGGTAGTTGCAGCACACGGGCTCAGTAGTTGTGGCACAGGGGCTTAGCCGCCCCACAGCATGTGGGACCCTCCCGGACCAGGGATCGAACCTGTGTCCCCTGATTTAGCAGGCGGATTCCTAACCACTGTGCCACCAGGGAAGACCCACCAAAAAGCTTTTAGATCTATTCAGCAAACTCAGTAAAGTTGCAATTTACAAAATAAACATTCAAAAACAGTAGTTTTTCTATACACCAATAATGAATTATTTGAAAAAGAGAAAAACTGTCCCACTTATCATAGCATCAAAAACAAAAACCTAGGAATAAATTTAATCAAGCAGATGAAAGATCTCCACTCTGAAATCATAAAAGAGTAGTAAAAGAAATAGAAGACACAAATAAATGGAAATATATCCAGGGTTGAAAGAATTAATATTGTTAAAAAATCAATACTACCAAAAACCATTTAGAAATTCAGTGAAATCCCTACCAAGACTCAAATGGCATTTTTAACAGAGGTAAAGGAAAAACAATCCAAAAATTTAGATGGAACTACAAAGAGCCTAAAGCAATCCTGAGAAAAAAAGCAGAGAAAAGGTGAACACAGTTTTGCCAAGAGAACGCACTGGTCATAGCAAACACCTTTTTCCAACAACACAAGAGAAGGCTCTACACATGAGCATCACCAGGTGGTCATTACTAAAATCAGATTGACTATATTCTTTGCAGCTGAAGATGGAGAAACTCTGTACAGTCAGCAAAAACAAGACCAGGAGCTGACTGTGGCTCAGATCATGAACTTGTTATTGCAAAATTCAGACTTAAATTGAAGAAAGTAGGGAAAACCACTTGGCCATTCAGGTATGACCTAAATCAAATCCTCTCTGATTATACAGTAGAAGTGAAAAACAGATTCAAGGGATTAGATCCGACAGACCGAGTGCCTGAAGAACTATGGACAGAGGTTTAAAACACTGTACAAGGGGCAGTGATCAAGACCATCTCCAAGAAAAAGAAATACAAGAAGGCAGAATGGTTGTCTGAGGAGGCCTTACCAATAGCTAAGAAGAGAAGCTGAAGGCACAGCAGAAAGAGCAAGATACATCCAACTGAACGCAGAGTTCCAGAGAAGAGCAAGGAGAGAGAAGAAAGCCTTCTTAAGTGAAGAGCAAAGAGAAATAGAGGAAAACAATAGGTGGGAAAGACTAGAGATCTCTTCAAGAAAATTAGAGATACCAACAGAAAATTTCATGCAAAGATGTTTACAATAAAGGACAGAAACAGTAAAGACCTAACAGAAGCAGAACAGATTAAGAAGAGGTGGCAAGAATACACAAGAGAACTGTATAAAAAAAAGGTCTTACTGATCGGGATAACCAGGATGGTGTGGTCACTTACCCAGAGCCAGATATCCTGGTCTATGAAGTCAAGTGGGCCTTAGGAAGCATTACTACAAACAAAGCTAGTGGAGGTGATGGAATTCCAGCTGAGCTGTTTCAAATCCTAGAAGATGATGCTGTTAGAGTGCTGCTCTCAATATGCTGGAAATTTGGAAAACTCAGCAGTGGCCACAGGACTGGAAAAGGTCAGTTTTCATCCCAATTCCAAAGAAGGGAAATGCCAAAGAATGTTCAAACTACCATACAATTGCACTCATTTCACATGCTAGCAAGGTAATACTCAAAAATCCTTTAAGCTAGACTTCAACAATACATGAACAGAAACTTCCAGATGTACAAGCTGGATTTAGAAAAGGCAGAGGAGCCAGAGATCAAATAACCAACATCCACTGGATCATGGAAAAAGCAAGAGAATTCCAGAAAACATCTATTTCTGCTTCACTGACTACACTGTGGGCTTCCCTGGTGGCTTAGACGGTAAAGCATCTGCCTGCAGTGAGGGAGACCTGGGTTCGATCCCTGGGTCGGGAAGATCCCCTGGAGACGGAAATGGCAACCCACTCCAGTACCTGGAAAATTCCATGGATGGAGGAGCCTGGTAGGCTACAGTCCATGGGGTCACAAAGAGTCGGACACGACTGAGCAAATTCACTTCACAAAGTCTTTGACTGGTGTGGATCACAAAATCTTTTGAAATTGGAATACCAGACTACCTTACCTGCCTCCTGAGAAACCTGTATGCAGGTCAAGAAGCAATAGTTAGAATAAGACACAGGACAACAGACTGGTTCCAAATTGGGGAAGGAATCTGTCGAGGCTGTATATTGTCACCCTGCTGATTTAACTTATATGCAGAGTACATTCATGCAAAATGCTGGGCTGGATGAATCACAAGCTGGGATCAAGATTGCCAGGAGAAATATCAATAACCTCAGATATGCAGATGACACCTCCCTTATGGCAGAAAGAGAAGAACTAAAAAGCCTCTTGATGAACATGAAAGAGAGTGAAAAAGTTGGCTTAAAACTCAACATTAAAAAACTAAGATCATGGCATCTGGTCCAATCACTTCATGGCAAATAGATGGGGAAACAACGGAAACAGTGACAGACTTTATTTTCTTGGGCTTCAAAGTCACTGTGGATTGTGACTGAAGCCATAAAATTAAAAGATGCTTGCTCCCTGGAAGAAAAGCTATGATACACCTAGGTGGCATATTAAAAGCAGAGACATCACTTTGCAAACAAAGGTCCCTATAGTCAAAGCTGTGGTTTTTCCAGTCATGTACAGATGTGAGAGTTGGACCAAAAAGAAAACTGAGCACTGAAGAATTGATGCTTTCAAATTGTGGTACTGGAGAAGACTCTTGAGAGTCCCCTGGACAGCAAGGAGATCAAACCAGTCCATCCTAAAGGCAATCAACCCTGAATATTCATTGGAAGGACTGATGCTGAAGCTGAAGCTCCAATACTTTGGCCACCTGATCTGAAGAGCTGAGTCACTGGAAAAGACCCTGATGCTGGGAAAGATTGAAGGCAGGAGGAAAAGGGGGAAACAGAAGATGAGTTGGATGAGTTGCTTGGATGCATCGTTGACTCAATGGGCATGAGTTGGAGCAAACTTCGGGAGATAGCGAAGGACAGGGAAGCCTGGTGTGCTGCAGTCCATGGTGTCACAAAGAGTTGGATACGACTGAGTGACTGAACAACAATATATGGTAATGTAATTTTGACAAAGGAGCCAAGAATTCTCAATGGGGAAATGTCAGTCTTCAATAAATGGTGCTAGGAAGTTTGGACATTCACATGTAAAAGAGTGAAATTAGATCCCTATCTGAACACTCCTCACAAAGAATAACTCAAATGGATTAAAAACTTATACGTAAGACCTGAAACCATAAAACTCCTAGAAGAAAACAGGAAAGAACCTCTTTGACATGGGTCTTGGCAACGATTTTTTTTAATATGCCACAAAGCAAAAGCAACAAAATAAAAAATAAACAGGTGGGACTACATCAAACTAAAAAGCGTCTGCATAAGAAAAGAAATGATCAACAAAATTAAAAGACAACCAGTCGAAAGCATAAAAGTGTTTGCAACCATATATCTAATAAGGGGTTAATATCCATAATGTATAAAGAACTCTTGCTACAATAGCAAAAAAAAAAATTAATTGGAAAGGAACTGAACAATATAGAGAGAACTCTTACAACAATAGCAAAAATAAATTAATTGGAAAGGAACTGAACAATATAGAGAGGTTCCTCAAAAAATTAAAAATAGAACTATCATGTGATCTAGCAATTTCACTTATAGGAATGTATCCAACAGAAATAAAAACACTATGTTGAAGAGATATCTGCACCCCCACATTCATTAGCAGCATTATTTACAATAGCCAAAATGTAGAAACAATCTAAGTGACCACTAATGGGTGAATGGATAAAAAAGCTTGTGGTGTTTACATATATGTATATATACAACATACATGGACTTTGAGGACATTATGCTAAGTGAAATAATTGGACAGAGAAAGACAAATAGTGAATATCTCACATATATGCAGAATCTAGAAAACAATAACCCAAACTCAGGAAAAGAGCTGATTTGTTACCATAAGTGAAGTGTGGGGGAGGGGACAATTGGATAAAAGGACAAAATGTACAAGTTTCAGGTTAAGGTAAATATCTGCTAGGTATATAATTACAACATGATGACTAGTTGATCACTGTTATATGTATGTAAGAAAGTTGTTCAGAGTAAATCCTAAGAATTCTCATTACAAGGGAAAAAATTATTTTGTATCTATATGAGATGGTGGATGTTAACTAAACTTACTGTGGTAATCATCTCACAGTATATGTAAGTCAAATAATGATTCTGTAAACTTTAAACATATACAGTATCATATATCAAGTATATCTCTATAAAACTGTAAAATGCATGTCATAAATATACAGCACAATGAATAATCACAAAGTGGACAGACCTCTTTAACCCCCACCCAGATCAGAGACAAGAACATGACCAACACTTTGGAAGTCCCTCTTACGCCCCTTCCCAACCACACTTCTCTCCTTCTCTTCTGAAGCTAACAAGTGCTTGACTTTCAGCATCATAGATTAATATTGCCTGTTTAAGAATTTCATGTGATAGAATCATGCTTCTTTTCATCTAGATTCTTTCATCAATGTTTGTGAGATTCATTCATATTATTGTAAGTAGTCACTAATTTATGTTCATTGCTGTTTAGTATTCCATTGTGAGCATATTCATTTGTTCTTCTCCTGCACATTTGGGTCTCCAGAATTTGGTTTATACAAATAACATGGGTAAGAACTACTTATACATGGCTATTGATGCAAATTTGTAAGCATTTCGTTTAGGTATATACCTAGGACAGGAATTGCTGGGTCAGAGGGTTTATGAGTAGAGCTGAGCTGCAGTAGAAAATGCTAAACAGTTTCTTGAGGTGGTTCCATCAGTTTGCAGTCCCATGGTAGCCTAAGAGGTCTTATTGTCTCATGTTCTTGATTTATCAGGCCTGAATTTCAGTCATCCTGGCAGGTGACAGTATCCTACTGTGGGTGTACTTTGCATTTCTTTGATAACTGCTGATTCAAGACTACACACCTTTTCATTTGTTTGTTGGCCATTTGGCTGTACTATTGGGATGTGCCAATTTGAGTCTCTTGCCCATTTTTTGATAGGTTTCCTTATTTGTAATTTTCTATATATCCTTTTTCAGTTTATTTTTCAAAATTTTTATTGGAGTATAGTTACTTTACAATGTTGCATTATTTACTATACAGCAAAGTGAATCAGCCAAACATTTACACGTATCCTCTCTGTTTTGGTGTCCTTCCAACTCAGGGCGCCACAGAACACTGAGGAGAGTTCCCTGTGCTGTACGGTAGGTTTATATGTCCTTGATGAAAGTTTCTGTCAATAATACATTTACAAATATATATCTCCAAATCCATTTAATAAATACAGGAAAATTAAATTTTTGTTCTATGCAAAGTGTATAATTTAAAGAACATATGGCATATTTTCATTAAATATGTTTCCAGCAAGAGATATTTGTTATTATCCCTGAAATTGTTCTGTATTAGAGTGCAGTGACTGACAACTTCCTAAGAAGTAATGCATAATATTATAAAAAGAAACATTTGATAAATATGAACATTTTATATCTGCTCTGTTGTTGTGTGATCATAGATGCACAGGTTCATTACTAAGTTTGTAGCAAACAGGAGAACACAACAGATATCTCTGGATATAAATAGCAGACAACTAAGAAGAAAATGAGTTGGAGATCTGAGATTAAGTCCTAGAAGATTTTTTACTGAGTAGAGAGTGCTCAGCTCCTTCTACTTCTCCTGCAGCAGCACCACTATACCTACCATCTCCCCTTTCACCCATCCATCCATCCTAACCCTTTTCCATTTCATTTGAAGAAGAGATAGACTTCTGCCCCAAAATACCTAGATAAATCACTTCCCAACTACTCAAAGGCCTTGTCTATTTTTATTAATAAAATATCATAATCATTATTTAATAATTTCTTAAGAGCCACTTAAATTGCCACTTCTTTTATGCAGAACTTTTCCCATGCCGCCAAGCCTGCTCTTTTTCTTCTTCTGCTATTGATCCTTCAAAGTGTTGACAGGCATGCAGCAAAAGGATTCTCAAATCATGTCATATTCTGCTGCTTTTGCTGCAGGATTAGGAAAGAAATTTCTAAGAACTAAAAAATGCTCTGCACCAAAGGAAGTTAGGAAAAAAATCAACTGAGATAGAACACTTCCTAACTCATTCTTTGAATGAATATCATTTGGTGTCATTACCTTGATACCAAGGCCAGAAAAACTCACCACAAGAAAACTACAAACCAATACCCCTTATGAATATAAAGGCAAAAATCTTCGACAAAATATTAGCAAACTGAATCCAACAACATATTAAAAAGGTTATATACCACAATCAAATGAGATTTATTTCATGAATACAAGGATGTTTCAACATAACAAAATCAATCAATGTAACATACCACATTAATAGAACAAACGTGGAGGGGATCATGTGACCATCTCAATGAAGAAAAGTATTTGTTTATAGCCAACATCTTTTATAACACTCAGAAAACTAGAAACAGACTTCATCGACCTGGCAAATGGCATCTATTAAAAAAATTGATAAAAAGAGCTAATGTACCCAATAGTAAAAGATTGAAAGCTTTCCCTCTATAGAAGCCCACTTGTATCACTGATGCTCAACATCCTGTTGAAAATTCTAGCCAAAGCAATTAGGTAAGAGAAAAAACTTCAAAACTGGGAAAGAAGACACTCCCTATTTATAAATGCCATGATTCTATATATAAAAATTCCCAACAAATAAACAAGGAATATAGAGCTATTAAATTCATAAAGTTGTAAGGATATGAGACCAATACACAAAAATCAGTTGTGTCTCTACATACTAACAATGAACAGTTCAAAATGACATTAAGAAAACAGCACCCAAGAGAATAAAACACCTAGGGGGAAATTTAACCAAGAAAGGGGAAGTCTTGTACACTGAAAACTACAAACCTTTGCTGATATTAAAGACCTGAACAATGGAAAAAATCCCCATGTTCATGGATGAGAAAATTTAATTTTGTGAAGATGGCAACACTACCCAAGGCAATCTACAGATTCAATGCAATCTGTATTGAAATTCCTGGATCACAAGGGGCCACAAATATCCAAAACAACCTTGAAAAATAAGAACTAAGTTTGAGGATCACACTTCCCAATTTAAAAACTTACTAGGAGGCTACAGTAATTAAAAGAGTGTGGTACTGGCACGGGATAGACATATCAGTAGCAGTTCAGGTGCTCAGTCATGTCTGACTCTTTGCAACCCCATGAATCGCAGCACGCCAGGCTTCCCTGTCCATCACCAACTCCTGGAGTTTACTCAAACTCATATCCATAGACTCGGTGATGCCATCCAACCATCTCATCCTCTGTCATCCCCTTCTCCTCCTGCCTTCAATCTTTCCCAGCATCAGGGTCTTTTCCAAGGAGTCAGTTCTTCACATCAGGTGGCCAAAGTATTGGCTTCAGCATCAGTCCTTCTAATGAATATTCAGGGCTGATCTCCTTTAGGATGGACTGGTTGGGTCTCCTTTCAGTTCAAGGGACTCTCAGAGTCTTCTTCAACACCACAGTTCAAAAGCATCAATTTCTGGTGCTCAGCTTTCATTATAGTCCAACTCTCACCTCCATACATGACTGTCAGGGGACGTTCAACTTTAAGGAATCCGATATGTTACACTTTTCTTCCTTTATGTGCCACTTCTCAAGGATTCTCTGTTCCTTATCAGTTCCTATTCTGGGAGTGAGTAGAGCTGCATGCAGTTCTCAGGACTGAGCTCATGGGAAAGGGTACCTGCTTGGATTCCTTTCAGTAACTCCCTTCAATGACTCTTTTCAGCATCAGCAACCTTGTATGTATTAGACTATCCATTTTGTTGCAACTGATGGAATTTCATTCTTTGTAATAGCCGAGTAATCATTTTACTAAAGATATACAAACCTGCATTTCTGCTAATAAAATACCCTTGCTCCACTAGAGACCTGGAGCATGTCCTTCTTTCTGGCTTCATTCTCGTCGGAACGTGGAAATCTACCAAGCTCACTTTCTCGCCCGGGCTTTCAAGACCTCCTTGAGAGGACGCCCTGTGCCTTTGTGAGTGGTACAAGTGCTGTGTGTGGGCTTTATTGGTTTTCCACGTAACCCGAGAGATACTGCTCTCTCTCTCTTTTTCGTCAACTCCAGTCCACCAGGTCCCAGTCTGTAAAGAAGACCAACAAGTGGCCCCAAAAACAGGGACTTGGAATTCATGGTATTCAGGACGGAGTGACTGGGACCTACTGAGGTCAGGTAAGTGTGAGGTTATGGAACAAACAGCTGGAAAGCCCCACCATTTTTCTCCTTTACTTCATCATTTATTAAAGTTCAAAAACTTTCAGTTTCATGTCAGCAAATAGAGGCTTATCTCCAAATGGTGGAAAACTATTTTGACTGTAATAATTGTAGTCATCTTATTCTTGCTGTTTGTTTTTTATATCTATAACTATATAATGAATTTTCTATCTAAAATGTTTGAAGCATTTAATTACAAATGATTATTCAAGCTCCTATGATTGCCACAGGCTCTTCCAACTATTACTTGGGGCCCCTGGATCAAAGATCCTCAATATGAGGATAAAGAAAATATATTGCCTCAACAATTTAGGGTCTACACCCCTTTCCAACAGGAAAAAGTTACGGAATGATTTCTCCACTCCTTTCCTTGACAACCATATTCTCCTAAAAGCAGGAAGAAAGTTAAAGCTTAAACAGACAGTCAAGGCCCTGTAAAGAGGAAGCAAACATTCCCACTCATGCTTTCCTTAAGCCTTGTGCAACAATGTATCTTGCCAGAGAACTGACCTTTCTTTAGATCCAAAACTAATGATTACACAGCACAATGTCTTACTCATGGAAATGCTTTTCTTAGGCTCTATGTTAATGATTATAATTGTAACAAATCTTGCCCAGAGACATTATCTGGAACCTGTTCTCCCTGGCTAATCTTGTGCCAAAGTTCTCTCCGGATATATTTCTTGGGAAAGGGCTTAATAGAACTCTTACAACATTGAGGTATTCTTTTACCTATTCTCAACTAGTTGAGAAATATATAAGGTCCCACTTAAACTACTGAGACAAATACTCTTTTCTACCCCCTTCTGATATCTATATCAGAAGCTTTCTCTGATCTGTCACTTTACACAAAGCTCTCAATGACTGAAACCTATCTTTGGTCCTGAAATTAACTCTCCTTCAGAGACCACTAATCTGACAGAATCGTTCACCGTAAGCTATCATCTTGGGGGCTCATCAAACAATTAAAAGAAGTTGCCCTTGAAGCTTGGACCAAATTACTCCTCAAGGAGAACCTAAAGATAGCTACACTAAGATATTACAAGGGCCTAATAAAGCCTATGCTGATTTTCTAGCTAGACTGGAAACTGCTATTTCCCATAGTGTGTTTGGAGAAGAAACCAGAATACAACTAGGAAAACTGCTTGCATATGAGAATGCAAATTAAGAATGTCAAAGGGCTATCACTCCAATATGTGAGACCAGGACTGTTATTGATTATTTGAAAATCTAGGGTCTGAGACACAAAAAATACAAATGTTAGCTGAAACAATGGCTGCTACTTTTAAAAAAGGAAAATGAAGGATATTTTACATATTGGGATAAGACCCATTTAAAAACACATTGCCCTAAGAAACATGGAAAAAAATTAAAATTAATAAAAAATTAAAACTAATAAAAAATTTTCCAAAAATCTACCCTCGCTGCCATAAGGGGGTACATTGGGCCAAAGGTTGTCAATCTAAATATGATATTGAGGGAAAACTTATTTTGAAAAACTTCAAACAGAGGTCTCCCAAGTCCCCTTCAACAAAAAACAGGGGCAAACTCCATCTTTTTCCCTCAAACAATCCCTTCTAGAATACCTACTGGACTTTTTGGACCCCTACCTCCACAAACCTTTGGCCTTTTACTTGGCCAGTCTAGCTTGACTTCTAAGAAAACTACTATTCACCCTGGAATAATTGATTCAGATTATAAGGGAGAAATTCAAATTATCATGTCATCTCAGATACTATGGCAATTCAAGGAGAGAGACAAAATTGCCCTATTATTTCTTTTACCTTATATTTATATTAAGTCCTCTCATGATATACAGACAGATGGATCAAGAAATACAGATCAAAAACAATCCTTGTGGACATCATTGGTATCTATATATGCCCGACCAAATATAAATATCAAAATTAATGGTAAAAAATTTTCTGGTCTCCTCGATACTGGATCTGACATCACTATTATTTCCAAACATTTATGGCCCAAATCTTGGCCAGAAAATTTCCTGCCAAATTACAGGAGTTTCTCAAACCAAAATACAAAATGTTTATCAAAGTATTCAAACTTATCCTTATGAGAGACCAGAAGGCCCGCGTGCAACATTACAACCTTATATGATAGATGTACCCCTTAATCTAATAGAAAGATATTTACTTATACTATGACAAGCTCAAATACACATTCCACAGTTTTCCTAGGGGCCACTGCTCATTTAACAAACAAAACAATTATTAAAATAACTTGAAATTATGACAAATCTATTTGGACAGAACAATGGCCCCTGACAAAAGAGAAATTACAGGCTACTAAAGAACTTATAGATAGATACACAATTAAAATTAAAACATATTAAAAAATCTTATTCCTCTTGGAAACTCCCATTTTTGTTATAAAAAAGAAATCTGGCAATTGACGTCTCTTAACAGACCTTTAAAAAGTTAATGCATCTATGAAACCTATGGATGCTTTACAACCAAGAATTCCATCACCTACTGCTGCTGCTGCTAAGTCACTTCAGTCGTGTCTGACTCTGTGGGACCCCATAGATGGCAGCCCACCAGGCTCCCCCGTCCCTGGGATTCTCCAAGCAAGAATACTGGAGTGGGTTGCCATTTCCTTCTCCAATGCATGAAAGTGAAAGATGAAAGTGAAGTCGCTCAGTCGTGTCCAGCTCTTCGTGACCCCATGGACTGCAGCCTATCAGGCTCCTCCGTCCATGGGATTTTCCAGGCAAGAGTACTGGAGTGGGGTGCCATTGCCTTCTCCGCCATCACCTACTACCATTCCTCAAAACTGGCATATTATTATGGATTGCTTTTTTACTATACCTTTATACCCTCTAGACCTAGAGAAATTTGCTTTCTCTCTTCCTTATCCTAATCACACCAGGCCCCATAAATGATACCAATGGACTATATTACCTCAAAGAATGATGAATTCTCCAACCCTATGTCAATATTATGTAACCAAAGCCCTGGAACCTATAAGAAAACAATTTCCTAACTTTTTTGTTATTCATTATATAAATAATATTTTATTTTCAGCTCCATCTGTTTTAGAAATTTAACACATGTTTAATATAACTCAACAATGCTTGAAAGACTCTGGATTAATTATTGCCCCTGGAAAAAATCTAAACCTCTATACCTTACCATTACTTAAGATTTGTTATTAATAGACAACACATTCCTCCTCAGCTAACATAGATTCATATTGATAAAGTATCAACCTTTAATAATTTTCAAAAACTTATAGATAACATAAATTGTATTAGATCTTCTTTAGACACTGCTAATTATCAACTGACTAATTTATTTAATACTTTGAAAGGAGATCCCAATTTAAACAACCCGTGTTCACTTTCATGAGAGACACAAGAAAAACTCTCTTTAACAGCAATTTCTTACTCATATTAGACTTCATTTACCTCTAAAATTAATTATACTCCCCTCTTCATTCCCCCACAGGACTTCTTGCCCAACTAAAACACCCAATAGAATGGATCTATACCCATTTTACTAGCATATGAGATGACTACAATTGTGTGGTAGTTGAGCATTCTTTGGGATTGCCTTTCTTAGGGATTGGAATGAAAACTTTTCCAGTCCTGTGGCCACTGCTGAGTTTTCCAAATTTGCTGGCATATTGAGTGCAGCACTTTCACAGCATCATCTTTCAGGATTTGAAATAGCTCAACTGGAATTCCATCATACCCACTAGCTTTGTTCGTAGTGATGCTTTTTAAGGCCCACTTGACTTCACATTCCAGGATTTCTGGCTCTAGATGAGTGATCACACCATTGTGATTATCTGGGTCATGAAGATATTTTTTGTACAGTTCTTCTGTGTAGTCTTGCCACCTCTTCTTGATATCTTCTGCTTCTGTTAGGTTCATACCATTTCTGTCCTTTATCGATCCCATCTTTTTGTGAAATGTTCCCTTGGTATCTCTAATTTTCTTGAAGAGATCGCTAGTCTTTCCCATTCTGTTGTTTTCCTCTATTTCTTTGCATTGATCGCTGAGGAAGGCTTTCTTATCTCTCCTGGCTATTCTTTGGAACTCTGCATTCAAATGGGAATGTCTTTCCTTTTCTCCTTTGCTTTTCGCTTCTCTTCTTTTCACAGCTATTTGTAAGGCCTCCTCAGACAGCCATTTTGCCTTTTTGCATTTCTTTTCCATGGGGATGGTCTTGATCCCTGTCTCCTGTACAATGTCAGGAACCTCCATCCATAGTTCATCAGGCTCTCTATCAGATCTAGTCCGTTAAATCTATTTCTCACTTCCACTGTATATTCATAAGGGATTTGATTTAGGTCATACCTGAATGGTATGACCAAGCTTCAGCAATACACGAACCGTGAACTTCCAGATGTTCAAGCTGGTTTTAGAAAAGGCAGAGGAACCAGAGATCAAATTGCCAATATCCACTGGATCATCAAAAAAGCACAAGAGTTCCAGAAAAACATCTATTTCTGCTTTATTGACTACACCAAAGCCTTCAACTGTGTGGATCACAATAAACTGTGGAAAATTCTTCAAGAGGTGAGAATACCAGACCACCTGACCTGCCTCTTGATAAACCTGTATGCAGGTCAGGAAGCAACAGTTAGAACTGGACATGGAACAACAGACTGGTTCCAAATAGGAAAAGGAGTATGTCAAGGCTGTATATTGTCACCCTGCTTATTTAACTTATATGCAGATTACATCATGAGAAACGCTGGGCTGGATGAAGCACAAGCTGGAATCAAGATTGCTGAGAAAAATATCAATAACCTCAGATATGCAGATGACACCACCATTATGGCAGAAAGTGAAGAGGAACTAAAAAGCCTCTTGATGAAAGTGAAAGAGGAGAGTGAAAAAATTAGCTTAAAGCTCAACATTCAGAAAATTAAGATCATGGCATCTGATCCCATCACCTCATGGGAAATAGATGGGGAGACAGTGGAAACAGTGGCTGACTTTATTTTTTTGGTCTCCAAAATCACTGCAGATGGTGACTGCAGTCATGAAATTAAAAGACGCGTACTCCTTGGAAGGAAAGTTATGACCAAACTGGATTGCATATTAAAAAGCAGAGACATTACTTTGCCAACAAAAGTCTGTCTAGTCAAGGCTATGGTTTTTCCAGTGGTCATGTATGGATGTGAGAGTTGGACTGTGAAGAAAGCTGAATACTGAAAAATTGATTCTTTTGAACTATGGTGCTGGAGAAGACTCTTGAGAGTCCCTTGGACTGCAAGGAGATCCAACCAGTTCATCCTAAAGGAGATCAGTCCTGGGTGTTCATTGGAAGGACTGATGCTGAAGCTGAAACTCCAGTACTTTGGCCACCTCATGCGAAGAGTTGACTCATTGGAAAAGACCCTGATGCTGGGAGGGATTGGGGGCAGGAAGAGAAGGGGCCAACAGAGGATGAGATGGCTGGATGGCATCACCAACTCGATGGGCATGGGTTTGGGTAGACTCCGGGAGTTGGTGATGGACAGGGAGGCCTGGCGTGCTGCGTTCATGGGGTCGCAAAGAGTCGGACATGACTGAGCGACTGAACTGAACTGAACTGATACCCATTTTAGAAGGACAAAATCACTTACACCCTATCTTGATTTAATCACTTTAATTGTTATCAGTGAAAGAAATAGAACTAAGACATTAATTGGCTCCAATCCTCATAAAACTGTTATACCTATTAATAAATCTCAATTCAAAAACACATTACAAACTTCTACTGATTTCCAAACAGCCTTTCTGAAATATTTTGGAGAAATTTCATTTCATTATCCTTCTAACAAGCTCTAGAATTTCTTCAAAAAGACTGCATTTATTATCTCCCACATCGTCAGCTCACAACTTATGCCTCAAGCTGATGTTTTCTATATAGATGGGACCAAAAATGCCAAAGCCTCATTCCAGTCTCTTAAAAAATAGGAAAAATTTTATACTAAATTTCATTCTACTCAACTAAAAGAATTATATGCTCTCATTCAAGTTATTTACTTACATCCTTACCACACTAATATAGTCTCTGATTCCTTATGTTCAGTTTTTATATTAAAAAATATAGAAACCTCCACTACAAACACCAATCAACCTGTTATTCAACAACTTTTTTTCTAACTACAATCTGTTATTAGAAATGACACTTCTCCCATTTACATTACACATATTCGAACACATTCTTTCCTTCCTGGCCCCATGACTCATGGCAATGAGAAGCTAATAAATTTGTTTCTTTTGCTACTCCCAAAAAACAAGATGCTTTATTACACAATAATGCTGGCTCTTTACACCAAATATAAAAAATTCCATACCACCAAACTAAAAAATTCATTAGTAATTGCTCTACTTGTAAACCCTTACATCTTCGACCCATTACACAAGATATCAATCTTTGAAGATTACAACCCAATGAATTATGGCAAATGGATATGACTCATTGCCCTGAACTCTCCATCTTCTTTCTTACATGTCTGTATCGACACAAACTCTTCTTTCATCTAGGCCACACCTCTTCGAGGTGAAACTACACAACACGTTATAACTCATCTACTAACTTGTTTTGCTATAAAGGAAACTCCTAGTTCTATAAAAACAGACAATGGCCCTGCCTATATTTCTAAACACTTTAAACAATTTTTACAATCATTTTCTATTAAACATGTTACAAGTATTCCTTATAATCCACAAACACAAGATATAGTCAAATGAACACATCACACACTAAAACTACAAATAAAATTTAAAAAGGGAGAATACACAGGAACACTACTATCTTCCTTATCTAAAACAGACTTTACTAGATTCCAACATAAGCTATTCTCTAAACCTATAACTATTGTTAATATAGCTTTATTTGTTTTAAATTTTTTTAACTTACCGCAAGGAGATATTTTGACAAAAGCAGAAAAACATTTCGAGACATTGAAGGATACCTCCCTTCCTCTGCCCATTGGTATCAAGACGGGTTAACTAAACAATGAAAATCTGGAAAATTAATATTACAGAGAAAGAGGTATGCTTATATTTCTCCAGATGGATCCAACGAAGTCAGTTGTCTCTTTCTTCAGAAGATCCACCCCCGGGGAACCACCAACATTCAAGATAGAGAGGAAAAGGTGAAATCCCTGGGAAGAGGAGGTTCCAGTACAAGTCATGGCGGCTTTAGAGATTTCCAAAAAACGCCTCACTCAACGTCATCTACCTCATGATCTCCCTACTTGGGGACAGATAAAAACCCTTACTAATCAAGCTGAAAATCTGGTTTATCAACAGGGAATGCCTCGGAATCCAGAAAATATTTTTGCCGCTATGCTTGCTTTGCTTGCTTTTGCTTCCCCCTCTCAGGCTGACTTGATTAATTACACTTATTAGGCTTATATACCTAACCACTTTTTATTGCAGGTTATAATATGGACAGACATAAGATCAATTATATCCACTAATGACTCAGTACATATGCCTCCTCCTTAGAGCCTGGAGGGGCCCTCACACCCTGAGGAAGAAGGGAGACTAACATTTCTCTAGGTTATGAAACCCTTCCTTTATGCATGGGCCCAACATAATTATGCATAAACATTAGCCGATAAACTTGGACTTTCGTCCTGCCTCCAAAAAAGGACTATCAGACATTGCTTGGATTATTTACTGCCCTTTCTTTTTATGAAAACCATGTCAACACTACTGAAACTCTAGGAAAAGGACAAAAAACATTATGTAAAGGGTTTACTTATAAAAACTTTAAATATACTCCTATTCATTAAGATAGATGTCAAACCAAATCAGGAAAATTAATGTTTGTGGCCAATTACACCATTGTCGATTGGGGACCCCATGGTATATGGTTATCTGACTGTTCAGATAATATTAACCGTACTGTATGTGATTATACTACTCAAGTAACATGAAAGACTACCAATACTACAATGAAACATTACCATGACAAAGGACTTCTTAGTGGCAGCGATGGGATGGCATCTCCTTGCCTTTGAATCATCCTCAATAAACAGATTGGACCTGAACAATGGAACATTTGGAAATTTGCCACGAACACCGAAGAACTTGTAACTTGGACTGGATATTTCACAGGGACTAGTCATGGTTCTAGTCATTATTCCTTTCATTATAATCATTCATATTTCATACAAGCTTGTGTTCCCCTTCTTTTTGTTGTAGCTATAGGAAACTTGCAATTTAATAAGACTTTACATTCTGTAACTTGTATAAACTGCAAACTATATACTTGTCTTAACTCCTCCATGTCTATAAAAAATGAATCCCTTCTGATTCTTTGATCCCAACATAATCTATGGTAGCCAATAGATCTCCAGCGACCCTGGGGGGAAGGTCCCATGGCCGGACTTGCTTCCCGGTTACTTACTAAATTACTCCGACGATCTAAACGATTCATTGGATGGTTAATTCTCGGCATTTGGGGATTACTAGCCATTTGCACTACTGCTGCTGTTGCCAGCATTGCTTTATAAACCTCAATTCAAACGCACAATTTTATCCAAAATTGGACTAAAGACACTCATACTATGTGGACCACTCAGGCTCAGATAAATGACGAAGTTCAAGATGAAATACAGAAAATAAAAATAGCCCTCCAATGGGTCGGAGATCAAGTAATAGATTTACAAAAACAAGCTATACTAAAACGTGATTGAAATTCTACTCAATTTTGTATTACCTTTGTGTGGTTCAGCTATAGTGCCTACAATTGGAAACAAATCAACTTTCATTTACAAGATTTACATGATAATGCTTCCTTAAATGTACAATTATTACAAAAAGAAATCTTTGAGGCCTTCTCTAAGAGTCTACCCTCTTCCAACAATCTGGAAACCTTAGCTGAACAGCTAGCCCATCAATTATCTGGGCTAGACCCTCAAAGATGGCTACAAAATATTACACATAGTATTGGATCTAAAATTGTAATGCTAATAATTGTCCTAATGGTTATATGTATATTTTACCGATGTCTTTCAACTAAAATTGTTCAGACTAAACAAACTCATTTGGTCAAGACCTTTTTCACTAAAGTATCTACAGTCATACCCAATTATGAAAAAATAAAAAAGGGGGAATTGTCAGGGGACGTTCCCCTGACGTCCACTTTAAGGAATCCAGTATGTTTCACTTTTCTTCCTTTGTGTGCCACTTCTCAAGGATTCTCTGTTCCTTATCAGTTCCTATTCCGGGAGTGAGTAGAGCTGCATGCAGTTCTCAGGACTGAGCTCATAGGAAAGGGTACCCACTTGGATTCTTTTCAGTAACTCCCTTCAATGACTATTTTCAGCGTCAGCAACCTTGTATGTATTAGACTATCCATTTTGTTGCAACTGATGGAATTTCATTCTTTGTAATAGCTGAGTAATCATTTTACTAAAGATATATAAACCTGCATTTCTGCTAATAAAATACCCTTGCTCCACTAGAGACCTGGTCCCCCATGTCCTTCTTTCTGGCTTCATTCTCATCAGAACGTGGAAACCTACCAAGCTCACTTTCTCGCCCGGGCTTTCAAGACCTCCTTGAGAGGACGCCCTGTGTCTTTGTGAGTGGTACAAGTCCTGTGTATGGGCTTTATTAGTTTTCCACATAACCCGATAGATACTGCTCTCTCTCTCTTTCTCTCTTTTCGTCAACTCCAGTCCACCAGGTCCCAGTCTGTAAAGAAGACCAACACATGACTACTGGAAAAACCACAGCTTTTTAAAAAAACTAGACAGAACTTTGTTGGCAAAGTAATATCTCTGCTTTTTAATATGCTGTCTAGGTTGGTCATAGATTTTCTTCCAAGGACCAAGCACCTTTTAATTTCATGGCAGCAGTCACCATCTGCAGTGGTTTGGGAGCCCCCCCAAAATAAGTTCTGTCACTGTTTCCATTGTTTCCCCAACTATTTGCCATAAAGTGCTGGGACTGGATGTCATGATCTTAGTTTTCTGAATGTTGAGTTTTAATCCAATTTTTTCACTCTCCTCTTTCACTTTCATCAAGAGGATTTTTAGTTCCTCTTCACTTTCTGCCATAAGGGTGGTGTCATCTGCATATCTGAGGTTATTGATATTTCTCCCAGCAATCTTGATTCCAGCTTGTGCTTCATCCAGCCTAGCATTTTGCATGATGTACTCTGCATATAAGTTAAATAAGCAGGGTGACAATATATAGCCTTGATTGATTCCTTTCCCAATTTGGAACCAGTCCATTGTTCCAAGTCTAGGTCTAATTGTTGCTTCTTCACCTGCATACAGATTTCTCAGGAGGCAGGTAAGGTGGTCTGATATTCCCATATCTTTTAAGAACTCTCCAGTTTGTTGTGATCCATACAGTCAAAGGCTTTGGCATAATCAATAAAGCAAAAGTAGATGTTTTTCTGGAACTCTCTTGCTGTTTCAGTGATCCAACGAATTTTGGCAATTTGATCTCTGGTTCCTCTGCCTTTTCTGAATCCAGCTTGAACATCTGGAAGTTCATGGTTCACGTACTGTTGATGCCTGGCTTGAAGAATTTTGAGCATTACTTGGTTGGCATGTAAGATGACAGCAATTGTGCAGTAGTTTGAACATTTTTTGCATTGCCTTTCTTTGGGATTGGAATGAAAACTGACCTTTTCCAGGATAGACATATACACCAATGGAATTGAATTAAACATCAGGAATAAACCCCTAATCTATGGGCAATTAAGATGTGTGTGTGTGTGCTCTGTGCCCTTGAGAGCAAGTGCCCATTTTTAAAAATTTTATATTTTAAATAAAAAATATATTTACCATGTAATTTTTGTGATGAGAGAACCTGATTCTATTCTTTGCAAATTTCCATTACTCAGTATAATATTATTAACTATAATAACTACAGTCATCATGCTGTACATTGTATCTCTGTATCCATCCAAAATAACTGCAATTTTGTTCTCTTAACCAGCATCTCCCCATTTCCCCCACTTCCTTCTTCTCAGTATCCACAATTATACTCTCTACTTCTATTTATCTGACTTTTTTAGATTTCACATACAAGCGAGATCATGTTATGTTTTGTCTGTGTCTGGCTTATTTCACTTAGCCTAATATTACCCAGGTTCATTCATGTTGTTGCAAATGGCAGGGGTTCCCTGGTGGTTTAGAGGGTAAAGCGTCCGCCCGCAATGCGGAAGACCTGGGTTCAATCCCTGAGTCGGGACGATCCCCTGGAGAAGGAAATGGCAACCCACTCCAGTATTCTTGCCTGGAAAACCCCACGGATGGAGAAGCCTGGGAGGCTGCAGTCCATGGGGTCCCAAAGAGTCAGACACGACTGAGCGACTTCACTTTCACTTTCAATGTTACCCAGGTTCATCCATGTTGTTGCAAATGGCAGGATCTCTTTCTTTTTGAAGACTGAAATATACTATGTATATAAAATCTCTCACAATTTTTAAATCCATTCTTTGTTGAATGGACACTTAGGTTGTTTCCACATCTTGCCTATTATGTATAAAACCATAATAAATGGGAGAGCAGATAACTCTTCAAGATACTGATTTCATTTCCATTGTTGATATACCCAGAAGTGGGATTGCAGGATCATGATAATTTTACTTCTGGTTTTTTGAGGAAACTTCATACTGTTTTCCACAATGACTATACAATTCACAGTCCCACCAAGAGTGTACAAGGGTTCCTTTCACATTCTCACCAACACTTGTATTGTCTTTTTGATAGCAGCCATCCTAACAGGTGTGTGTTGCTATCTCATTGTGGTTTTGATTTGCATTTCTCTGATGATTAGTCATGTTGAGCACCTGTTCATTTACCTATTGGGTATTTGTATGTCTTCTCTGGAAAAAGTCTGTTCAGTTCCTCTGCCCATTTTTAATTGATATGTTTGTTTTTTGATATTGAGTTGTATAAATTCTTTATATATTTTGGACACTATCAGATATATGGTTTACAAATATTTTTCCCTCTTCATTTTGTTGATTGTTTCCTTTCCTGTGTGGTAGCATTTTAGTTTGATATTGTCCCACTTGTTTATTTTTGCTTTTTTTTGTTTGAATTTTAGATGTCATACACAAAACATTATAGCCAAGAATAATGTCAAGAAGCTTTTTCCCTCCTTTTTTTTCATTCAGAAGTTTTACAGTTTCAGATATTATGTTTAAGTCTTTGATACATTTTGAGTTGTTTTTGTTAAGGTGTATGATATGGATCCAATTTTGTTCTTTTGTATGTTGATATCATTTTCCCTATACCTTTTATTGAAGAGATTGTCCTTTTCCCATTGTGTATTCTTCACATCCTTGTCAAAAATTAGTTGACTGTGTTTGTGTATGCTAAGTCGTTTCAGTTGTGTCCAACTCTGTGACCCTATAGACTATAGCCTGCCAGTCTCCTCTGTCCATGGGTATTCCCCAGGCAAGAATACTGGAGTGGGTTGCCGTGGTCTCCTACAGGGGATCTTCCAACCTAGGGATTGAACCCCCATCTCTTATATCTCCCACATTGAAAGGCATGTTCTTTACCATTAGCTCCAAGCTTGGCTTTATTTCTAGGCTCTCTACTCTGTTTTACTGGTCTATGGGTTTTTTTTTTTTTTTTTAATTTACTATTTTTTTTTAATTTTTATTTTTTTTCCATTTATTTTTATTAGTTGGAGGCTAATTACTTTACATCATTACAGTAGTTTTTGTCATACATTGAAATGAATTAGCCATGGATTTACATGTATTCCCCATCCCAGTCCCCCCTCCCACCTCCCTCTCCACCCGATCCCTCTGGGTCTTCCCAGTGCACCAGGCCCGAGCACTTGTCTCATGTATCCAACCTGCACTGGTGATCTGTTTCACCCTAGATAATATACATGTTTCAATGCTGTTCTCTTGAAACATCCCACCCTCGCCTTCTCCCAGAGTCCACAAGTCTATTCTATACATCTGAGTCTCTTTTTCTGTTTTGCATATAGGGTTATCATTACCATCTTTCTAAAGTCCATATATATGTGTTAGTATACTGTAATGGTCTTTATCTTTCTGGCTTACTTCGCTCTGTATAATGGGCTCCAGTTTCATCCATCTCATTAGAACTGATTCAAATGAATTCTTTTTAATGGCTGAGTAATATTCCATGGTGTATATGTACCACAGCTTCCTCATCCATTCGTCTGCTGATGGGCATCTGGGTTGCTTCCATGTCCTGGCTATTATAAACAGTGCTGCGATGAACACTGGGGTGCACGTGTCTCTTTCAGATCTGGTTTCCTTGGTGTGTATGCCCAGAAGTGGGATTGCTGGGTCATATAGCAGTTCTATTTCCAGCTTTTTAAGAAATCTCCACACTGTTTTCCATAGTGGCTGTACTAATTTGCATTCCCACCAACAGTGTAAGAGGGTTCCCTTTTCTCCACACCCTCTCCAGCATTTATTGCTTGTAGACTTTTGGATAGCAGCCATCCTGACTGGCGTATAATGGTACCTCATTGTGGTTTTGATTTGCATTTCTCTGATAATGAGTGATGTTGAGCATCTTTTCATGTGTTTGTTAGCCATCTGTATGTCTTCCTTGGAGAAATGTCTGTTGAGTTCTTTGGCCCATTTTTTGATTGGGTCATTTATTTTTCTGGAGTTGAGCTGGAGGAGTTGCTTGTATATTTTTGAGATTAATGGGTTTGTTTTTATGCCAGTATCATATTCTTTTGATTACTGTAGGCTTGCAATGTAACTTGAAATCAGGATGTGATGCCCCCAATTCTCATCTTCATTCTCAAGATGGCTTTAGCAAATTAAGGGTTTGGGTTTCGTTTTCTTTTGTTTTTGTGGTTCCATACACATTTTAGAATTTTTTCTATTTCTATGAAAAATGCCACAGGAATTTTGATAGAGATTGCATTGAATCTATATGTGCCTTTGGGTGGTATGAACATTTTAACAATATTAATTCTTCCAATTCATGTACACAAGTATATTTTCATTTATTTTTTAAAGTTTTTCCTTCAATGATCAACTGATCTTAGACAAGGGTTCCAAGGTCATCAATGGGGAAAGAATAGTCTCTTCAACAAATATCCAGTTGTCCCTGTTCAAAAATGCAAAAGAATGGAGTTGGACCCTCATCTCATATCATATAGAAAAATTAATTCAAAATGGATTAACAATTTAAATATAAAAGCCAAACAATAAAACTCTTAAAAACAGGAATATATCTTATGACCCTGAATTTGGCAATGGATTCTTAAATTAACACCAAAATCATGAGCGACCAAAGGAAAACTAGAGAAATTAAACTTCATCAAAATTAAAAACCAGGGGAGTTCCCTGGTGGTCCAGTGGTTAAGAATCCACCTTCCAATGCAGAGGATGCCAGTTTGATCCCTCATCTGGGAAATAAGACCCACATGCTGAAGGGTAACTAAGCCCACACACCACAGCTATTGAGCCCATGCTCCACAAGAGAAACCTGCGTACCACAGCAAAGAGCCCTCACATTGCAATGAAGACCCAGGGCAGTCAAATAAATAAAAATCAACTCAAAATATATCACTGAGTTAAATATAAAACATCAAAAATTAAAAACCAAACTTTTGCACAAAGGACATAAGCAAGAAAGAAAAAAAACCTACAGAAAACAAGAAAATATTTGCAGTCATAGTTCTAAAAAGGGTCTAGCATACAGAATATACTATATAAAGAACTCTTCAACAAAAAGATAAGCAACCCAACTGCAAAGTGGACAAAGAGCTTGAATAGGCATTTCTCCAAAAATATACATTAGCCATTAGGAAAATGCAAATGAAAATCATAATACGAACCAATTCCACATCCATGAGGACAGCTATAAAAAAGAGAGAGAAAGAAAACAGAAAATACCAAGTGTTGCAGGGAACGTAGAGAAATGGTATCCCTTGTGTACCGCTTGCTTGTAGGAATATAAAATGAATGGTGCAGCTGCTGTTAAAAATAGTCTGATAATTCCTAAATAAGTTAAACCTATTCCAGGTACATAACCAAAAGACCTGAAAACCGATATCCAAACAAATACTTGTAAAAGAACATTCATAGCAGTACTACTCACAGTAACCAAAAAGTAGAAAGTACCCCAAGTACACCATTAGCTGTATGGATAAACAAAATGGTATATATGTTCAATGTAGTATTACTCATCCACAAAAAGGAATGAAGTACTGATACACGCTATAATGTGATGAACCTCAAAAACATTATGCTAACTGAAGGAAGCCAGGCACAAAAAGCCACATATTGACTCCATTTATATGAGATATCCAAAATAGATAAACCCAGAGACAACAAGCAAATTGTTTGCCAGGACAATGGGGAAGAGGATATGGAGACTGACCGTTTCAAGAGGACAAGATTCTCTTTTGGCTTTAGTCATCTGCATAAATGGCAACCCCCTTCTCCATTTTTTGGCACAAATATTATTTTTTACATTATTTATGGTATTTATGAATTGACTTCAAGTCCAATCAACCAGCCTTCCCAAACTTCTTTAAATTCAATTCTGCCTCTACATTATTCTTTCAGTTCAGTTCAGTTCAGTCACTCAGTTATGTCCAACTCTTTGTGACCCCATGGACTCTTTCCGACTCCACAGCACGCCAGGCTTCCCTGTCCATCACCAACTCACAGAGTCCACCCAAACCCATGTCCAGTGAGTGGGTGATGCCATCCAGCCACCTCATCCTCTGTCGTCCCCTTCTCCTCCTGCCCTCAATCTTTCCCAGCATCAGGGTCTTTTCAAATGAGTCAGCTCTTTGCATGAGGTGGCCAAAGTATTGGAGTTTCAGCTTCAACATCTGTCCATCCAATGAACACCCAGGACTGATCTCCTTTAGGATGGAACTCTCTTGCTTTTTTGATGATCCAGCGAATGTTGGCAATTTGATCTCTGGTTCGTCTGCCTTTTCTAAAACCAGCTTGAACATCTGGAAGTTCATGGTTCACGCATCGCTAGTCTGGCTTGGAGAATTTTGAGCATTACTTTACTAGTGTGTGAGAAGAGTGCAAATGTGCAGTAGTTTGAGCCTTCTTTGGCATTGCCTTTCTTTGAGATTGGTATGAAAACTGTCCTTTTCCAGTCCTGTGGCCACTGCTGAGTTTTCCAAATTTGCTGACATATTGAGTGCAGCACATTTACAGCATCATCTTTTAGGATCTGAAAGAGCACAACTGGAATTCCATCACCTCCAATAGCTTTGTTTGTAGTGATACTTCCTAAGGCCCACTTGACTTCACATTCCAGGATGTCTGGCTCTAGGTAAGTAATCACACCATCATGATTATCTGGGTTGTGAAGATCTTTTTTGTACAGTTCTTCTGTGTATTCTTGCCACTCTTCTTAATATCTTCTGCTTCTATTAGATCCACACAGTTTCTGTCATTTATTGTGCCCAAGTTTATTGTTCCCTTTGTATCTCTAATTTTCTTGAAGAGATCACTAGTCTTTCCTATTCTATTGTTTTCCTCTATTTCTTCACATTGGTCACTGAGGAAGGCTTTCTTATCTCTCCTTGCTATTCTTTGGAACTCTGCATTCAAATGGAAATATCTTTCCTTTTCTCCTTTGCTTTTCCCTTCTCTTCTTTTCATAGCTATTTGTAAGGCCTCCTCAGACAGCCATTTTGCCTTTTTGCATTTCTTTTTCTTTGGGATGGTCTTGATCCCTGTCTCCTGTACAACGTCATGTATCTCCATCCATAGTTCATCAGGCACTCTGTTCGTCAGATCTACTTAAACCTCCTTCTCACTTCCGCTGTATAATCATAATGGATTTGATTTAGGTCATACCTGATTGGTCTAGTGGTTTCCTCCACTTTCTTCAATTGAAGTCTGAATTTGGCAATAAGGAGTTCATGATATGAACCTCAGTCAGCTCCCGGTCTTGTTTTTGCTGACTGTATAGAGCTTCTCCATCTTTGGCTGCAAAGAATAAAATCAATCTGATTTTGATGTTGACCATCTGGTGATGTCCATCTGTAGAGTCTTTTCTTGTTTTGTTGGAAGAGGGTGTTTGCTATAACCAGTGTGTTCTCTTGGCCTTTGCCCTGCTTCATTCCATACTCCAAGGCCCAATTTGCCTGTTATTCCAAGTGTTTCTTGACTTCCTACTTTTGCATTCCAGTCCTCTATGATGAAAAGGACATCTTTTTTGGATGTTAGTTCTAAAAGGTCTTGTAGATCTTCATAGAACTGTTCAACTTCAGCTTCTTCAGCGTTACTGGTTGGGGCATAGACTTGGATTACCAAGATATTGAATGGTTTGCCTTGGAAATGAACGTTAGTCTTAATAAAGCTATAATCACGTAACTCCTCTGCTGAAAAACCAATAGCTCTTCATCACCTTTAGAATGATCTCTAGACAGGAAAGCTCAAATCTGGTACCCATCCTAACTTCTTAACCTTCTTTCCTGTTATTTACTTTCATTGACCCTATAACTACTGACTTTTTCCCAAAAAATACTTCATGCATTTTTATCTTTCTTCAGATTTTTCCCTCTGCATGGAAAATACTTCCCAACACCTCTGTTGTCCAGTTTTATATATTTTAATCCTATCTAATATTCAATACCCAATTAATTACTACCCTAGTTAAGATTCTTTTAAAAATCCCCAGAGCACTTTATCTGAACCTCTCTTATAGCAATTATTTTCTACTTTGAATTAAAAGGTATTTCTCAGGGTCTCAGGGCCCCTGTCTTGCTCCTTTGTACCTCTGTGCTTTACATATACCGAACCTGTCACCAGTCTCCGTGCTTGTTCCCAGGCTTCTTCGCCTTTGGCATCTGCATATATCCTAATTATTCCAAATTACATTGTTCTACAAATTACCTTCACAATCACAATAGCTTCAAAATGAATAAGCTTCCTCAAGAGACAGTGAGTTCTGGTGGAAACAGAGACTGTACATGTAATCACCTGAAACACTATAGAGATTATATATACCAGATACTGAAAGCGAAAGTTTTTAGGCGCTCAGCTGTGTCTGACTCTTTGCGACCACATGAACTGTAGCCCACCAGGCTCCTCTGTCCATGGAATTCTCCAGGCAAGAATACTGGAGTGGGTAGCCATTCCCTTGTCCAGGGGATCTTCCCAACCCAGGGACTGAACCTGGGTCTCTGGCATTGCAGGGAGACTCTTTACAGTCTGAGCCACCAGGGAAGTCCCAAATACCAGATAAGGACAGAGAAAACCTTTAGTTTCCTTGTAACTTTGAAACCAAGATTATGATTTCTGTTTTCATAGAAAAATCATGGTGTATGTACTTATGGACATGCATATATGGGCAACCACACACATTAAATACATAGCAAATTTAAAGGTGATTAGTCCTGTGAAGAATGGCACCCCACTCCAGTACTCTTGCCTGGCAAATCCCATGGATGGAGGAGCCTAGTGGGCTGCAGTCCATGGGGTCACGAAGAGTCAAACATGACTGAGCAACCTCACTTTCACTTTTCACTTTCATGCATTGGAGAAGAAAATGGCAACCCACTCTGGTGTTCTTGTCTGGAGAATCCCAGGGACGGGGGAGCCTGGTGGGCTGCCATCTATGGGGTCGCAGAGTCAGACACGACTGAAGTGCCTTAGCAGCAGCCCTGTGAAGAAGGTTGAAAGTAGCAGTAGGGAGAAATTAAGGAGAACTTATACATTTTACTTTATATACTTTGAGTTTTTTAGAAGTATCTATTCAAGTATTGATGCTTTTGAACTATGGTGTTGGAGAAGACTCTTGAGAGTCCCTTGGACTGCAAGGAGATCCAACCAGTCCATCCTAAAGGAGATCAGTCCTGGGTGCTCATTGGAAGGACAGATGCTGAAGCTGAAACTCCAGACAACTGATGCGAAGAGCTGACTCATTGGTAAAGACCCTGATGCTGGGATGGATTGGGGGCAAGAGGAGAAGGGGACGACAGAGGATGAGATGGTTGGATGGCCTCACTGACTCAATGGACATGGGTTTGAGTAAGCTCTGGGAGTTGGTGATGGACAGGGAGGCCTGGCGTGCTGTGATTCATGGGGTCGCAAAGAGTCAGACACAACTGAGCGACTGATCTGAACTGAACTAATTCAAGTATTCAGTTCAGTTCAGTCATTCAGTCGTGTCTGATTCTTAGTGACCCCATGGACTGCAACATGCTAGACTTCCCTGTCCATAACCAACTCCCGGAGCTTGCTCAAACTCACATCCATCAAGTCGATGATGCCATTCAACCATCTCATCCTCTGTGGTTCCCTTCTCCTCCCACCCTCAATCTTTCCCAGCATCAGAGTCTTTTCCAAGGAGTCAGTTCTTCTCATCACATGGCAAAAGTATTGGAGTTTCAGATTCAGCATTAGTCCTTCCAATGAATATTCGGGACTGATCTCCTTTAGGATGGACTGCTTGTATCTCCTTGCAGTCCAAGAGACTCTCAAGAGTCTTCTCCAATACCACAGTTCAAAAGCATCAATTCTTCTGCACTCAGCTTTCTTTAGAGTCCAACTCATATCCATACATAACTACTGGAAAAACCATAGCCTTGACTAGATAGATCTTTGTTGGCAAAGTAATATCTCTGCTTTTTAATATGCTGTCTAGGTTGGTCATAGCTTTCCTTCCAAGGAGCAAGCATCTTTTAATTTCATGGCTGCAGTCACCATCTGCAGTGATTTTGGAGTTCCCCCAAAAATAAGCTCGGTCACTGTTTCCATTGTTTCCCCACCTATTTGCCATGAAGTGATGGAACTGGATGCCATGATCTGAGTTTTCTGAATGCTGAATTTTAAGTCAACTTTTCCACTCTCCTCTTTCACTTTGATCAAGAGGCTCTTTAGTTCTTCTTCACTTTCTGCCATAAGGGTGGTGTCATCTACATGTCTGAGGTTATTGATATTTCTCCCAGAAATCTTGATTCCAGCTTGTGCTTCATCCAGCCTAGTGTTCCACATGATGTACTCTAAATAGATGTTAAACAAGCAGGATGACAATATACAGCATTGACAGATTCCTTTCCCAATTTGGAACTAGTCTGTTGTTCCATGTCCAGTTCAACTTTGCTCCTTGACCTGCATTCAGATGTCTCAAGAGGCAGGTAAGGTGGTCTGGTATTCCCATCTCTTTTAAGAATTTTCCACAGGTTGTTGTTATATACACAGTCAAAGGCTTTGGCATAATCAATAGAGCAGAAATAGATGTTTTTCTCGAACTCTCTTGCTTTTTCGATGATCCAGCAGATGTTGGCAATTTGATCTCTGGTTCCTCTGCCTTTTCTAAAACCAGCTTGAACATCTGGAAGTTCATGGTTCACGTATTGCTGAAGCCTGGCTTGAAGAATTTTGAGCATTACTTTACTCGTGTGTGAGATGAGTACAATTGTGCAGTAGTTTGAGCATTCTTTAGCATTGCTTTCTGTGGGATTGGAATGAAAACTGACCTTTTCCAGTCCTGTGGCCACTGCTGAGTTTTCCAAATTTGCTGACATATTGAGTGCAGTACTTTAACAGCATCATCTTTTAGGATCTGAAAGAGCACAACTGGAATTCCATCACCTCCACTAGCTTTGTTCATAGTGATGCTTCCTAAGGCCCACTTGACTTCACATTTCAGGATATCTGGCTCTAGGTGAGTAATCACACCATGGTGGTTATCTGAGTCATGAAAATTGTTTTGCATAGTTCTTCTGTGTATTCTTGCAACCTCTTCTTAATCTTTTCTGCTTCTGTTAGAACCATACAATTTCTGTCCTTTATTGTGCCCATCTTTGCATGAAATGTTCCCTTGGTATCTCTAATTCTCTTGAAGAGTTCTCTAGTTTTTTCCATTCTGTTGTTTTTCCCTATTTCTTTGTATTGATAACTGAGGAAAGCTTTCTCATCTCTCCTTGCTATTCTTTGGAACGCTGAATGCAGATGGGTATATCTTTCCTTTTCTCCTTTGCCTTTAGCATCTCTTCTTTTCACAGCTATTTGTAAGGCCTCCTCAGACAACCATTTTGCCTTTCTGCATTTCTTTTTCTTGGGGATGGTCTTGATCACTATCTCCTGTGCAATGTTACAAACCTCCGTCCATAGTTCTTCAGGTACTCTGTCTATCAGATCTAATCCCTTGAATCTATTTGTCACTTCAACTATATAATCTTAAGAGATTTGACTTAGGTCATACCTGAATGGCCTAGTAGTTTTCCCTACTTTCTTCAATTTAAGTCTGAATTTGTATAAGGAGTTCATGATCTGAGCCACAGTCACCTCCAGGTCTTGTTTTTGCTGACTGTATAGAGGTTCTCCATCTTCAACTGCAAAGAATATAATCAATCTGATTGCAGTATTGACCACAGGTGATGTCCCTGTGTAGAGTTGTCTTTTGTGTTGTTGGAAGAGGTTTTTGTGATGGCCAGTGTGTTCTATTGGCACAACTCTGTTAGCCTTTGACCTTCTTCATTTTGTACTCCAAGGCCACATTTGCATGTTACTCAGGGCATCTCTTGACTTCCTACTTTTGCATTCCAGTCCCCTACGATGAAAAGGACATCTTTTTTGGGTGTTTGTTCTAGATCTTGTAGGTCTTCATAGAACCGTTCAACTTCAGCTTCTTCAGCATTAGTGGTTGGGGCATAGACTTGAATTACTGTGATATTGAATGGTTTGCCTTGGAAATGAACAGAGATCATTCTGTTGTTTTTGAGATTGCATCCAGACTCTTTTGTTGACTAGGATGGCTACTCCATTTCTTCTAAGTGATTCTTGCTCACAGTGGTAGGTATAACAGTCGTCTGAATGAAATTCACCCATTCCAGTCCATTTTAATTCACTGATTCCTAAAACTCTTTGTTCACTCTTGCCATCTCATGTTTGACCAGTTTCAAATTACCTTTATTCCATGTTCCTATGCAATATTGTTTACAGCATCAGACTTTATTTTCAGCAACAGACACATCCACAACTGGGTCTGTTTTCTCTTTGGCTCTGTCTCTTCATTCTTCCTGGAGTTATTTCTCCAGTGTTCTCCAGTAGCATATTGGGCACCTACTGACCTGGGGAGTTCATCTTTCAGTGTCATATCCTTTTGCCTTTTCATGCTGTTCTTGGGGTTCTCAAGGCAAGAATCCTGAAGTGGTTTGCCATTTCCTTCTCCAGTGGACCACATTTTGTTAGAACTCTCCACCATTACCCGTCCAATTAAAATGGCAGATAAATTAAAGTGACATCTTTATTACTCATAAAGGCTTTCATGACATTTAGGTGTAGATTTCCTCATACTGAACCCCAGAATAAAACTTCTACTCAGTCACTGGAAATGCTGAAAAGCCAAGGCAGGCTCTTTGATGCCAAAGTTACAAAATCTTACTGGCTCCCAGAAAGAAGTGGGAAGATGAGACAGAGCTGCTAGGCAGCCTCACGTTTTTCTCCCAAAGCCACCAAGAAAAAAGGTGCAGTTGGAAAAAGAACTCCTTGCATACCAAAGAAACTTCAAAAGAGAAGACTAAATACTCTGTCTTAATACAATTCTTTCAAGGATTTTTTGTGGAGAATAAGACTTCATAGTTACCATACATCAGTGGTTCTTAAATCACAGTCCATTGGGTCTCTCAGTGTTCCTGAGACCCTTTGGGGGTTCTGGAAATTAAAAATGGCACTAAGATGTTATTTACCACTTTCCCTGATGGTACAAATACAGTGGTGGTAAAACTGTTAACCTTAGCATGAATTAGGATGGTACCAGCCATGTCCATTATTGCCACAGACTCACAGTATAAAAAATTGCCACTTGCACATTAGAGTTTTTTTTTAATTTTATTTACTTTTTATTTTTGGCTGTGCTAGGTCTCTGTTGCTGATCAAGAACTTTCTCTTGTTGCCACAAGTGAGGGCTACTCTCTAGTTTAGTACAATAGACTTCTCATTGCAGTGACTTCTCCTGTGTGGAACACAGGCTGTAGATTTCCGCTGGCTTCAGTAGTTGAGGCTTGTGGCTCTAGAGCAGGGATTCAGTAGTTGTGGCTCACGGGCTCAACTTCCTTGCAGCATGTGGGATTTTCCCAGACTAGGGATCGAACTGGTGTCCCCTGCATTGGCAGAAGATTCTTAACCACTGGACCACCAGAGAAGTCCAAGAATGCTTTTGATGAAACACTGTAATTATTTTTGTTAGGTCTGATTCTTGAGCAGACATCATTTCAGTACTGACACAATGGGAAAACACAAAGTCCTCACGCTGCATCAGTCAGTCAGTCAGTTCGGTCACTCAGTCGTGTCTGACTCTTTGAGACCCCATGAATCACAGAACGCCAGGCCTCCCTGTCCATCACCAACTCCCGGAGTTTACTCAAACTCATGTCCATCGAGTCAGTGACGCCACCCAGCCATCTCATCCTCTGTTGGCCCCTTCTCCTCCTGCGCCTAATCCCTCCCAGCATCAGGGTCTTTTCCAATGAGTCAACTCTTCGCATCAGGTGGCCAAAGTATTGGAGTTTCAGCTTCAGCATCAGTCCTTCCAATGAACACCCAGGACTGATCTCCTTTAGGATGGACTGGTGGATCTCCTTGCAGTCCAAGGGAGTCTCAAGAGTCTTCTCCAACACCATAGTTCAAAAGCATCAATTTTTCAGTGCTCAACTTCCTTCACAGTTCAACTATCACATCCATACATGACCACTGGTCACGCTTCATACAAAAGTACAATATGTGTCTCAAGGAAAGCACCTGTGTGATTGAAGAGCAAGCTGAACTAGCTGGTTTTTTCCATGAATACCATTTTTACTTACGAGAATGACTGGGAAACAACATTGACAGTGTAAGTTTTTGGCAGTCATTCTCTTGAAGCGAGTCTGAGAAAACAACTGATAGTGTTGTAGTTAAATGATAAGAATCTAGCTTTTAAGCAAAAATTAAAAGTTTGGAAAAACTTGTAACTACCTCTATAAGCTTGAAAGCTTCCCAATACTTAGACTTGTCCTGGCATGACCACAAATGTCGTGGTACTGGTGAGATTAACAAACATGATTTGAAGACTGAATAAGTGAAATGTGTCAACATTTGTGAGATCTACATAATTGAGTAAACAAACATTTTCCAAACAACCAATGCAAGATGGTACATGATGGTAAAAGATCCATTCAAAGTGCAAGAGTCATCAATGGACCTTATATAAGAGAAAACAAAAAGCCCACTGAACATTAAAAAGATTAGTGGTTTCCAGGGGTTAGCTCAGAGTGATGGTTGAAGAGATGGAGCAGAGAGACTTTAGGGCAGTGAAACTATTCTGAATTATACTACAGTGCTGGACACATGTCATTGTTCATCTGTCCAAACTACAGAATGTACAGCACCACAAGTGACCCCTAATGTAAACCATGGTCTTGGGGAGATAATGCTGTGTCAATATAGGTTCATCAACTGTAACAAATGTGCTCTTCTAGTGAGGGGTACTGATTAGTGAGGGAGACTGTTCATGTACATGTAGGGACAGAGTATATGGGAAGCCTCTGCATTTTCTGCTCAATTTTGCTGTGAAACTAAAATTGTTCTAAAATATAAAATGCACAAATACATTTTTAAGTAAATTTACCTAAGTTTTTTTAAATTTAAAAGATTATTAATATGATTTTAGATTCTATACTCCAGCTATCTTTAAGAAACTACCAGTTTTCAAATTTTGGTGTGGCATGAAATAAAATTCAAAATTACCTGAAAAATTCTTGCTTTTCTATACATTCTCAGAAGCTGAATTTTCTTCACATCTTTTAATCATGACAACTTCTTACAAGAGTAGATGCAGAACAGATATAAGAATCCAGCTGCCTTCTGTAAAGCCAGACATCAAAGAATTTTGCTAAAATGTAAACAATGCTCTTCTTCTTACTAAATTTTTAAAATAGTAATTTTTCACAAGTGCTACATTGATATGTAACGTGGACTGCTTCATTCCTAAAAAATTCAATGTGTTTATTTTCAAATGAATTAGCTATTTTAAAATTTTGTTTTTGTTTCTATAGTCCACATATACACAAGCTCTTTGAGGTCCTCAATTTTTAGGATTGTAAAAGGGGCTCTGAGACCAAACTGTTTAAGAACTGCTATTATACACTAATATATATTAGTGACATATATACTAATATATATTAGTGACAGTATACTGTCACCCTGCTTATTTAACTTATATGCAGAGTACATCATGTGAAATGCCAGACTGGATGAAGCACAAGCTGAAATCAAGATTGCTGGGAGAAATATCAATAACCTCAGTTATGCAGATGACACAACCATTATGGCAGAAAGTGAAGAAGAACTAAAGAGCCTCTTGATGAAAGTGAAAAAGGAGAGTGAAAAAGCTGGCTTAAAACTCAACATTCAGAAAACTAAGATCATGGCATCTGGTCCCATCGCTTCATGGCAAATAGATGGGGAACAATAGCAACAGTGACAGACTTTATTTTGGGGGGCTCCAAAATCACTGAAGATGGTGACTGCAGCCATGAAATTAAAAGATGCTTGCCCCTTGGAAGGAAAGCTATGACCAACCTAGATAGCATATTAAAAAGCAGAAGCATTACTTTGCCAACAAAGGTGCATCTAGTCAAAGCTGTGGTTTTTCAGTAGCCACGTATGGATGTGAGAGTTGGACTATAAAGAAAGCTGAGTGCCGAAGAATTGATGCTTTTGAACTGTGGTGTTGGAGAAGACTCTTGAGAGTCCCTTGGACTGAAAGGAGATCAAAGCAGTCAATCCTAAAGGAAATCAGTCCTGAATATTCATTGGAAGGACTGATGCTGAAGCTGAAGCTCCAATACTGTGGCTACCTGATGTGAAGAGCTGACTTCTTAGAAAAGACCCTGATGCTGGGAAAGATTGAAGGCAGGAGGAGAAGGGGATGACAGAGAATGAGATGGCTGGATGCCATCACCAACTCAATGGACTTGAGTCTGAGCAAGCTCCGGGAGTTGGTGATGGACAGGGAAGCCTGGCGTGCTGCAGTCCATGGGGTCTCAAAGAGCTGGACATGACTGAGTGACTGAACTGAACTGAACTATGCACTAATAGGTTTATTTTATACATAGTAAGGGATACTGACTGAAATGTTACACTCCTATAGAATATAGGTGCTGACAGCCAGATGTCCTTTGACTTACAGAGTAGCAGTCATTAAGAAAAGGTGTCCTGAGTTGCAAGTGTGGAGCAGAAGAGAGAACTTCCTTGGTGCAGGACTTCTGCTCTCTTCAGAGAGAACGTGGGAAGATACCAGGCAGAAGCAAGAGGCCCAGCTTCCCTGGTGGTTCAGATGCCACACAATTCTCCCCATTTATGTTGAAAAGTAAAGAGATCGAAACCCATTATTTCTCCTCTAAAAAATGAAGTACGGTTTAACAAAAGATGAAAAATTTTAAGGCAAATATATGTATTAGAGTCTCTCCCATCCGAACCATAGACCACTGCTGCCCACCACGTATTTGCTCTGGCAATCTGGAGACTCAGAATGGCGGTGGAGGAGGAGGATGGACGGGCACCTCATTTCTCGCCAAAAACACATCAAGAATACATCAGCACCTCATTGTGGTTTTGAGGTACCATTACACACCAGTCAGGATGGCTGCTATCCAAAAGTCTACAAGCAATAAATGCTGGAGAGGGTGTGGAGAAAAGGGAACCCTCTTACACTGTTGGTGGGAATGCAAACTAGTACAGCCACTATGGAGAACAGTATGGAGATTCCTTAAAAAACTGGAAATAGAACTGCCATATGACCCAGCAATCCCACTCCTGGGCATACACACCAAGGAAACCAGAACTGAAAAAACACGTGCACCCCAATGTTCATCGCAGCACTGTTTATAATAGCAAGGACATGGAAGCAACCTAGATGCCCGTCAGCAGACAAATGGATAAGGAAGCTGTGGTACATATACACCATGGAATATTACTCAGCCATTAAAAAGAATTCATTTGAATCAGTTCTAATGAGATGGATGAAACTGGAGCCCATTATACAGAGTGAAGTAAGCCAGAAAGAAAAACACCAATACAGTATACTAATGCATATATATGGAATTTAGAAAGATGGTAACAATAACCCTATATGCAAAACAGAAAAGGAGACACAGATGTACAGAACAGACCTTTGGACTCTATGGGAGAAGGTGAGGGTGGGATGATCTGAGAATAGCATTGAAACATATATATTATCAAGTGTGAAACAGATCACCAGTCTAGGTTGGATGCATGAGACAAGTGCTTGGGGCTGGTGCACTGGGAAGACCCAGAGGAATGGGATGGGGAGGGAGGCAGGAGGGGGGATCAGGATGGGGAACACATGTAGATCCATGGCTGATTCATGTCAATGTATGGCAGAAACCACTACAATACTGTAAAGTAATTAGCCTCCAACTAATAAAAATAAATGAAAAAAATAAAATTTTAAATTTAAAATAAAAAAAGAATACATCGGCAAATGGAACAATCCTCACAGAGCAATGCTGAACACTAGCAGAGGACCTCGGACACCTAAGATAAGAACGATCCCCGTGCAGTCATAACCGGGTTGGGTGAAAGAAAGGGGAAAGAGGGGAGGACACAGGGTGGGAACTGCAGTGGGGCGGGGCTGAAGACAAGCAGGTGTGCCGGCGTCCGAGGAAGCCAGCCCACTTGGGAAGATCAGCTGGGACAGGAGACAAAGGGGGCTCCGCAAGCGCGGCCACCGGTCAACAGAGTGAGAGCCACACGGACAGTCTGTGCCACAGCCCTGCGCACCCCAGCCTGAACATGTGTCGCCGGTGCAGACGGAGGCTCCAGAATGGAGTAGGGGACTTGAAGGGCAGCCTCGGGACGGGAACTGCTGTTGGCCATGAGGAGGCAGCCTGAGGGGATGGGAGTCAGGGGGTCTGCAACCAGGGATGGCCGTCGAGGAAGCGCAGCCTCCATCGCAGTGACGCACATTGTCAGCGACGCACAAAGGGCCAGCTGCCCTGGCAGCGCCCCCCACACCCTGGCCCCTGCCTCCGTGGGCACCGGCGTGGGCTCGCACCCCCGGCCATCACCTCCTCTGCCCCCACCCCAGCCCCGGCAGCCTGGCCACCCGGATCCCTGCCCAGCCCCTCCCACCAGACCGGCTCTCACGCTCCAGCAGCCCCAGGAGCAGATGCCAGCGGGTGGCCCATGGAGGAGGGGCTAAGACCACGGTTGAGCTCCCAGGACCACGTGACTGAGGAAGAAGAGCTGAACTCTTTCCACAGCTATGCAAACCATGGAGTGAGACCTCTACTGAAGGCTTCCTAAATTCAGCACCTGTGGAACACCTGGACAGCTGCTCCTGCAGCTGAGACGGGTCTGTCTTGGGCAGCTGTGAGTTTTTGGGACACGTACATGCAGGGTTTGGGCCAGGCCAGAGTCTGAGCTGCTCTCACAGCTGGGAGAGCCGCGTGAATGAGGCAGTCCTGGGGACTGACCTCTGGATCTACACCCGAGTCTGCTGAAAACAATGCCTGAGAGGCACCAGGGCCGACTGCCGGCATGCCCACGTGAAATCGGGACTGAGACCAGTGCAGTTTCAGAGCCCAGACAACGGGTGAAGGGTGACACAACACAGCAGCAGCCCCAGAACACTCTGGCTTCTTTCCCAGTGGGAGTGTGCCAATCTCAGCTACCTCGCGCTTTATATCAGAATCTCAACTAAGAAAGAGACCCGGGGACTCTGCTCCAAAAACTAGGGGGCAGACCCCACCCCTGACAGGCACTGACAACCACAAAGGGGAGGCCATGCTCAGTATCTAGTGCAGGCTCTGGTCACAGCAGGTATGCCCTCCATCAAGGGGATAATGACCCGAGGACACTGAACAAAAAGCAGCAGTCATTCATACTAAAACCAGCCCTCACACCAAAAAGTAAAAACAAATAAAATTAAGCCGGCACAGGCTACACAGGGATATTTCCACTTAAAAACAGGCCCCCAAGATGCTCTGAGGGTCAGGCATTGGAAGGAAGAACCCTCAGGGTATTTAGCCTTGAAGGTCAGTGCAGCTTGACTGCAGAATTCCACAGGGCTGGGAGAAGGGGAACTCCACTCTTCAAGGGCAAACAAGGTCTCCGTGCACTGGGACCCAGCACAAAACAATACCTCCATAGGAACCTCGTCTAGACCTGCTGACGAGTTTTTGAGGGTTTCCTGGGGAGGAGGAGTTGGCAATCTACCTAAAATAGAATTAGAGTAATGATAGTAAAGGTGATTCAAAATCTTGGAAAAGGAATGGAGGCAGACCAAAAAGATAAAAGAAATGTTTAAGAAAGAGATAAAAGATTTAAAGAACAGAGATGAACAACACAATAATTGCAATGAAAAAATTACAGTAGAAGGAATCAATAGCACAATAACTGAAGCAGAAGAACAAATGAGTGAGCTAGAAGACAGAGTGGTAAAAATCACTGCCATAGAACAGAACAAAGGAAAAATGAAATGAGGAAAATCTCAGAGACCTCTGGGATAGCATTACACATACCAACATTCACATTATAGGGGTCCCAGAAGAAGAGAAAGGGCGTGAGAAAACACTTGAAGAGACTATAGTTGAAACCTTTCCTAACAGGGGAAAGAAAACAATCACCCAAGTCCAGGAAGCACAGAGGGTCTACACAGTGGGGGTCCCCAACCTCGGGGATCGAATGCCTGATGATTTGAGGCAGAACTGATGTGGTATTAATAGAAATAAGGTGCACAATAAATGTAATGTGCTTGAATCACCTGGAAATCACCCCCCACCCCCCAGGCCACGGAAAAATTGTCTTCCATGAAACCAGTTGCTGGTGCCAAAAAGGTTTGGCACCACTGCCATACAAAATAAACCCAAGGGGGAATGTGCCAAGACACGTATCTATGGCACTTGCATTTCGCTAAACCTAAATTTCCACATTTACAATAAAGGGATAACAAGTGTCTTAAGATGTTAAATAAGGCAATAAATAAACCTAAGAAAGCATCTGACATCTTATCTGTTTGCTCAACATAATGAGTCCTGTAATGATACTGATTTACTATTAGAAGGGAACAAAGGACTTATCCAGACAGGGTAAAGCCTACTCTCCGGTCTAGGTACATGTGAGGATTCAGCCAAGTGATAATATAGTAATTAATTACCACTTATACTTTATGCAGTATTTTTACTAAACAAGAAAACATGCAAGTTTTTCTATGGTAAAATGGACTGGCTGAATAACGCCAAATAAGATAAACTCTTAAACAGAACTCAGAAAGTTAATTTTCATGCTGAACAGCAGCACCTGAAATTTTCAATACTGATACAGCTTAATAGGACAATTGCCTAAAAAGCACAAGCTAAGGAGTCAGACAGACCCATATTCAAATTTTACTTTACAGTCATTGAAAGGTATATGGTCTGGCCCTCAAGATGGCTGTTTTCTTGCTCTCTATACATGCCCAGCTTGATGAGGGCCTGCTTCACCTCCACCCTTCTCACCTAACCTTACATACTTGCACCATGCCCCAGCTAATGACTGTTCCAACTTTATACACAGGACATCTCCACTAAGATAGCTTATCAGCTATCAAGCGGCAGTGAGGGGCATGTCCCTCTCTTGGTTTCCCTGGTAAACAGAGAGCTAACCAGACTTCAATTCCCCCTATAACTGGTAACTGCTGCCATGTCTTTCCCTCTTCTGCCAAACATGTGGGGTGTCACTCCAGGTCCTTACTTCAGACATGTAATATCCCCCTATCTATTAAACCACTGATGTCTGTGTCACTGAAGTGAAGTGAGTCACTCAGTCGTGTCCGACTCTGCAACCACATGGACTATACAGTCCTTGGAATTCTCCAGGCCAGAATACTGGAGTAGCAGTTCCCTTCTCCAGGGGATCTTCCTGAACCCAGGTCTCCTGCACTGCAGGCAGACTCTTTGCCCCCTGAGCCACCAGGAAAGCCCCCTCTGTCACTGACTAGGGCTCTTTGTTCAGTCTTGGTCTCCAGGAGGGGCAATTACAAGGCTTGTAGGCCTGCAGAGTACAACCAAACAAGAGAGCTATGTGCTTTAAAGTATTTAGCACCTTGAATTAGTTTGCTAGGGCTGCCACAACAAAGCATCGAGACTGGGTGGCTTAAACGACAGAAATTTATTTTTTCACAATCCTGGTGTCTGGAAGCCTGAGATCAAGATGTTGGAAGATGTGGTTGCTTTTGAAGCTTTTTTACCTTGGCTTGTTGACAACCATCTTCCTCGAGTATCTTCATATGGTCTACTGCCTAGGTGTCTGTGCCTTAATCTCTTAGAAGACCAGTCATACAGGCCTGGATTAGGGTCCATATCATCTCATTTTACCTTATGTACTTCGTGCGTAGTTGCTCAGTCGTGTGCAGCTCTTTGCAAACCCACGGACTGCAGCCCGGCAAGCTCTTCCGTCCATGGGGATCCTCCAGGCAAGATGGGAGTGGGTTGCCCTCCTCCAGGATAACTTCCCAAACTCAGGTCTCCCTCGTTACAGGTGGATTCTTTACCATCTGAGTCACCAGGGAAGTCCCCTTTAAAGGCCCAATCTTGAAATACAGTCATATTTTGGGATACTGGGGATTAAGACTTTATCGTTCATATTTGGGGGACACAACTCAGCTCATAACAAATCTTAATCATTAAAAGAATCTAGTAGCACTGTGCCTGGTACACAGTGGATACTATGTTTCACTATAGTACAGTTTCAAAAATGATCTAATTCCCTCTTTAAATTCCTTCTGTAATGGCAGGGAGAATCTTTCTCTTACTAACATAGGTCTTGCACCTAAAAGTATGCATTCAGACTTACACCAATGCATCAGCACATCATGATGAATGAAGGCCAGAGCCAGCTGGTGGCCTGCATTCTCACACACCCCTGCTCCTGGTCTTGCCACACGCATTCCCACCAGCCACACCCTCTCCTACCTGATGGAACACTTGCTCCAGCTCCCTGAAATACACGGAGCCTCAGATTCCTCACAGGGCCAGACCTGGGCCCACAGAAATATCAGGGAGCTTGCAGGGCTGCTCTCTGCCCAGCAGAGGACTCAGGCTTTCTGGAGACCCAGGTCTAGGCCAAGTGGTGAGTGTCCCACAACTCACAGAAGAGAGGGGCTGTGCCGCGGGCACCCTGGTACAAGGACCTGCCTCCACGGCCCTTAGAGTGCATGCCAGGGCCCTGCAGATACTGCTTTCTATAGAATTCCTGCCCATTTTCACTTAACCATCATTAAACAGCACCTATAAAGTCTGACTAAAGAAAAAAAAGGACAGAAATTTTCTTTCTTCCTACTATACTCTTTACTTGAAAGAATCTAATGGAGTTTGGGGATAAGAATTTTTAATACCACACCTCCTTTTCACCTGGCCTCAGAAGTCTGTCAAAGACCCAGATCTGGGAAAGGTCAAATATGACTGAGCGCCAAAGAAGATACTTACCATTGCCTGTATTCAACCCCCCACCAACACCTCCACAACAAAATGATGACACTATGTTCTTAAATTCCAATGAAGATTTATAGAATTTTGTTAAGAATATTTGATATGGATTTTTAATTCAAACAGTATCTACAATATACAAAGCAACTAGACAGATACTTTCATCTAAAAGAAATTCTCATAAATTCCATTATTATTTAAAAAAACAATTTTTGGTAATTTGTTTTATGAATTCAATTTTTTAATAATTAGCATTTCAACTGCTTACAATGTGACAAGTATTATGCTTATGTACATTATCTCATTCTTATATAACCCTATGAAAGTTTATTATAAGGCAGAACAAAAAAAAAAAACTGGTGTGAATTGATGCAGTCTTTTTAAAGACCTTTATTAAGATGTTTCTCACAAACTGGGGAAAAACTTTTATACCACTAAGAGAAAAATCCTTATCTTACAACACAACTGAAAAAGAACCAATGACAATTTGGCAATATAACTGTGATAAACTCCAGAGTTCCTGGTTTTCAATTCTTTTCAACAATACTCTATAGTAGTACTCAATGTTTTCAGAAAGAATACCAGATCCAGTCACTCCTAAAATGATACATAACAGCATTAACACTGCTCCTTTAACTTCTCCCGTGTACACACATGTACACTAACACAGCTCAACATAAATTTTACTTTTCATATAAGCAGAGATAAGATTAAATATTATACGACACCATTTTATTTTTTTTGCTGACAAAGCAGATTTTATCGGGAACGGGTGCCCAGGTGGAGAGCAATAGGGTAACGGAACCCAGGAGAAGAGGTCTGGCAGTCTCGGGTTTTACGGTGATGGGATTAGTTTCTGGGTTGTCGTTAGTCAATCATTCTGACTCAGAGCCCTTCCTGGTGGCGCATGCCTTGTTCAGCCAAGATGGATGCTAGAGGTGAGGATTCTGGGAGGTGGTCAGACATGTGGTGTCTCCTTTTGACCTTTCCTGAACTCTTCCGGGTGGTGGTGGCTTATGAGTTCCATGTTCCTTACCAGGACCTCCTGTCGTTAAACAACTCATGCAAATGGTTACTGTGGTGCCTGGCCAGGGTGGGCGGTTTCAATCAGCGTGCTTTCCCTAACAACTCCCTGCTGAGACTTCATACTCAAGATACTTCTTAGGAATTGGGGCAAAGGTCTCTTTCTTCTGAAACTTCTTCCTGCTGTGCATGGGCGTAGGCCTGCCTAGCAGAGCAGAAGTCTCTCTCTAAATGATCTAAGTGGAGGTATTATGTGCCTGAAACCAGCATTCACCCTTGTAACAACAGCAATTTAGCTTGAAACTGTTGGCTCCTCTCAGAGATGAAATAGACAGGGGCCAAACAGGTGACCTAACAGGATGGTCATCACTGGTCCCCAGAAACAGAAGGTAACATTTGGGATGAGGGCTTCAGGATGTGTGACTTTTTTCTGATTGGTTGCTGGTGAGGCAACAGAGCAGTGCTCCAGGAATCTTGTATTCAGCCTGAAGTTACCACCCTCCACCTGGGTGGGGGCCCCAGTTCTGTGGAACTCAAAGACATTGTTATGCATTTTTTTTTTTTTTAGTAGGAACCAGGACCCTGTCTCAATGCTGTACCACTATTTGAAAAAGAACTCAAATGAAAAAGAACCAATGAGAATTTGGCAATATAACTGTGATAAACTCCAGAGTTCCTGGTTTCCAATTCTTTTCAACAATACTCTAAAGTAGTTCTCAATGCTTTCAGAAAGAATACCAGATCCAGTCACTCCTAAAATGATACATAACAGCATTAACACTGCTCCTTTAACTTCTCCTGTGTGCACATATGTACACTAACACAGCTCAAACATAAACCTTACTTTTCATATAAACAGAGATTAATATTAAATATTATGTATGACACCACTTTTTGGAAACACGAGTACTAGTACCAAAGAAAGCAGAGAATATACATGTTACTAATTAAGGAGTCAGTAATTCATTTTTTTACTTGAAACAACTTCAGACAATATTTTAAAGATTTTTATACATAAGCTAACATACAGCCTATTTTTCTTTTATGAGAGAAATGTACGAACAGTACCCTTAATTATACCTCTGCAAATAGGGCATCTTCTTAGAGAAGGGGCACATTCTTGGCATACTACCAGATGACCACAAGGAATGAATACAATAGAAACTTCTTTGTCCATACACACTTTACAAGTTCTTTCTTCTTGCAGCCTTCTCAACTGTTCTTCCAGGGACAGACCTACAACAACAAAAACCTCAGTGAAATTCAGTTTCTACTTTACCTTCCATTTAAAAATTAAAAGGGTAGGGGCTTCCCTGGTGGCTCAGTGGTGAAGAATCTGCCTGCCAATGCAGGAGACACAAGTTCAATCCCTCATCCAGGAAAATCCCACATGCTGTGGAGCAACTAAGCCTGTGCACCGCAGCTGCTGAGCCTGTGCTCTGGAGCCCGGGAGCCGCAGCTGCTAAGCCTGTGCGCCCTAGAACCTGTGCGCTGCAATAGAAGCCACCACAATGAAAAGCCTGTGCGCTGCAATCAGGAGCAGCCTCCATGCGCCGCAACTAGAGAAAGCCTGTGCAGGAACAAAGACCCAGCACAGCCAAAAATAATAAATAAATAATTTTTTTTAAAGGGTAATATACGTTGGTCCCAAGCCTTAATTTTGTTTTACCTGAGACATCTGCTGGAATATACTTCATATTCTTTTCCACTGAGGAAAGAAAAACATACAAAAAACATCACTCTAACACTCAGCCATAAAAACAAAATTCTGTCACATGCAACAACACAGATGGACCAAGAGTATATTGTGCTTAGTGAAATAAGTCAGAGAAACACTATGTTATCAGGTATATGTGGAATCTAAAAAGTAAAACTAGCAAATATGACATAAAAGACACAGACACAGAGAACAAACTAGTGGCCACCCCGTGGGAGTGGGGGTGGGCAAAACAGGGATAGGAAGATTAAGAGGTACAAACTGCTATGTATAAAATAAATATGATACAAGGTCCGTTGTACAGTACAGAGAAAATAGCCAATGTTTTATAACTATAAATGGAATATAATCTTTGAAAATTTTAAATAACTGTTGTACACCTGGAACTAACACAATACAGTGAACCACCTACACCTCAATTAAAAAAACTTTTTAAAGCATTACTCTACCAAATACAAGACTGCTTTGCCTACTACATATTATTTTTCCCCTACTATGTATTGAACACATAGATTTTAGCTATATATCATCGGATATTATTTAGCCAAGCTACTTGGGCAATGAAAGACTTCACTTTTTTAGAACAAGTTAAATGTACAGTTTGCTATCTGGATTCAATCTGTTTATCAACACAAAGATGAACACAATTCTAAAAATAACTGTACAACAAACTCACCAAACAAGTTCTTATATAATGTAGGGTCAATTTCCTTAAGACAGTTTTTGAAGATGTTGGCGGCACTATTTCCTTTAACTAAAACGGTATCAATCAGTTCTCTTGCTTGTAAAGGTATCTGTGTTTTTTGCTTAATAATATCATGTTCCTGTTTATTAATTACATTGGCCTTTAAAAGATCATCCAGGATAGGAAGCACACACGTCAACTGTTGAAAGAGGGCCATTCTATTCCTCCGAAGTAATGACAAATCATCTTCAATGTTAAAAAAAAAGAAAAAATGTATTAGATTATAAACTGTTCCAACCACACTCATAGTCACTAACAACCAACCCTATGAACAATTCAGACACTAAATAGGAGCCAGAAAAAAAGAACAAAATTACCTGTCAGCATCTTAATGTCTGTCATTTGGAAAAACCTTCAGAAGATTCAGCTAAGGCATAGTATGTAGCACACACATGGCCTCTGCTTTTGTAACCTACTTAAGTCTGTATATTCGGTTGGCCAAAAAGTTCGTTTGGGTTTTTCTGTAAAATGCTACAGAAAAACCTGAATAAACGTTTTGGTCAACCCAATATTTACCTATCTTAGAATCCTGCTTTATCCTGCAGAAAGTAGGAAGAGAATTTTAGAGGATAGTATAAATGTGCCACCTCTTTACTTTGCCCCAATGAAATACTGACTTCTCTTTGCATTACATCACATTATGTTTATAAGCATTTTCATATGAATTGTCTCATTAGATAAAAAGATCCTATCAATTAAACAAGTCAGTTATGACTGTTTCTTATTTTCATATAGGGTAAGAAAGACTCAGGAGGAATGAGTGACCTGTCCAATGTCACAGGAAGAATCAGTTGCAGAATCAAGTCTCCGAAATTAGTATCTTCAACTTCATGTTTAAGAAGTAGTAAGTAGGATTTCCCTGGTGGTCCACTGGTTAAGAATCTGCCTGCCAATGCAGGGGACATGGGTTTGATCCCTGGTCCAAGAAGGTTCCACATGTTGCAGGGCAACTAAGCTTGTGCTCCCCAGCTGCTGGGCCTGCACCCTACAGCCCTGCAACTACTGAGCCCGCACCCTACAGCCCTGCAACTACTGAGCCCATGCAGCACAACTCTGAAGCCCGTGGGCCCAGAGCCAGTGTTCTGCGGCAAGAGAAGACAGCGCGGGAGAAGCCCGCGCTCTGTGAGAGAGAGCAGCTCCCACCTGCTGCAACTGGAGAACGCCGGCGCTCAGCAACAAAGACCTGGGGGCGGGGGGCGGCTAGCTGCCCACACAGGCACAGCCACTTAGTAGCTATGTGCCATAACCTTCACACACCTCAGTTTCCTCATCTGTAAAATGGAGACAATAACAGTACCTTTCTCAAAGAGTTGTAAGGATTAAATGAGACATATGTGAAGTATTTATCACAGTATCTGGCACATAGTTGGCTACCAATATCTTATAAATGTCTAGGTTTATAGCAATTTTAGAAGACTGCATATGAATCAAGCCTAGTCTTTTTTTTAAAGTAATGTTTTACCCTTTAACCTTAAACCACACAAAATCCATTGTTAAATAGACTATGGGCATAAATTCCTGAAATATTTTTCAAAATCTTCCTTTTTTGATGCCCCAATCACCAATATTTAATTGCCTGCTTTCAGCCTTAAAAAAAAAAAAGTTGTTCAGTCCTTCCAATAAGTATTCAGGGTTGATTTCTCTTTGGACTAAATGCTTTGATCTCCCTGCTGTCCAAGGTACTCTCAGGAGTCTTCTCCAGGACCACAGTTCAAAGGCATCAATTCTTTGGTGCTCTGCCTTCTTTGCAGTCCAGCTCTCACAACCGAACATGACCACGATAGCTTTGACTATACGGACCTTTGTCAGCAGACTGCTGTATCTGTTTTCAACACACTGTCCAGGTTTGTCATAGCTTTCCTGACAAGAAGCAACTGACCTCTGATTTCATGGCTACAGTTACCACTCGCAATGATTTAAGAGCCCAAGAAGAGGAAATCTGCCACTATTTTCACCTTTTCCCTTTCTATTTGCCATGAAGTAATGGGGCCAGATGTCATGATCTTAGTTTTTTTAATATTTAGTCTTAAGCCAACTTTTTCACTCTCCTTCATCGTCATCAAGAGGTTCTTTAGTTCCTCTTTTCTTTCTGCCATTAGAGTGGTTTCAGCCACATATCTGAGGTTGTTGATGCTTCTCCCGCCTATCTTGACTCCAGCTTGTAACTCATCCAACCCGGCATTTCTCACGATGTGCTCAGTGTATAGATTAAATAAACAGGGTGACAACAGACAGCCCTGTCATACTCCTTTCTCAATCCTGAACCAATCATTCTATACAGGGTTTTTTTTTTTTTTTTTTTTTTCTATACAGGGTTTTAACTATTGCTTCTTAACCTGCATACAGCTTTCTAGGTAGGCAGATAAGATGGTCTGGTAGTCCCTTCTCTTTAAAAGTTTTTCACAGCTTGCTATGATCCACACAGTCAAAGGCTTTAGCATTTTGTACATCTATATATTTACAAGTTTAATGAAAAATAAAGAAGTCTATTGTAAAGTTGTTTAAAAAAAAAAAAAAGACCATTTCCTTGGGGTCGCAAAGAGTCAGACATGACTGAACAACAACCACGAAGTGAAACACACTATTCATCTCAAAATTATCAAAGTCCCTTCTCTGACCACAACTTATATCCTTCTACCTTAATAATTCACCTTACCACTAACAGATTTGTTCTTCACCTGATGCTGTATCTCCATGTCATTTCCAACCCTACTAACACAAGAGCTGTCTCCTGGCTTTGCTTATGTCCCTTTCTAAACTATTTATCAGTCAGGTGTTTTAATGATCTTCTCTTATTAGCATTCTAAACTCTTCCTCTCTATTCTTTTTTTTTATTATTAAGAAACAATTTCAAAGCTGTAATTCAAGACTATTCTCTGAACCTTACAAAGTACAAGGAAGTCACAAAACTATGGTGCCCAGATTTATTAGAGTGATTTCACTTAATCTGTATTTTATTGTTGTTGTTGTTCAGATGGTCAGTCAGGTCCGACTCTTTGCAACTCCATGAACTCCAGCACTCCAGGGGTCCTTCACTATCTCCTGGAATTTGCTTAAACTCATGTCTATTGAGTCAGTGATGCCATCCAACCATCTCATCTTCTGTTGTCCCTTTCTCCTCCTGCCCTCTGGTTAACAATCTCACTATGCCTGGGCCCTTTCTTGCACGAAGACCCTCTCACTTCCCAAGGCAATCTACTTAAAAAAACTTTTGATGTGCTAGATAAAGGCACTAAACTGTTTTACCTGTAACATCTCATTTAATTCCTATAGCTGCCCCATGCAATCTGTACTACTATCATCCTTGTTTTACAGATAAGAAAACAAGAGTTCTGGTTAAATTAATCGCCAAGCTGGTAACTGACAGAGCCAGGATTTAAACACAAATTTTTCTCAACTACAAATCAGACCTTAAACATTTTGCTACATGGCCAAATGATACAGTTCTCAAACTATTCCTATCATTATTGACAAGCTTAACAGAAAAAGTGTTTTCCAACCCCAACAGCCAAATTTACACTATGTATGCAAACTTCACCTCTACTGGCCCTGTAACCCTGTCTTTAGGCATACTAGTTTCCACAGCTAGTCTCTAAGCTCCTTGAAAGTAAGCACCATGAGGAGCACAGTACTTGGTACAGGTGATCATTTTCAGTTAGTATTTGTTAAAGGAATGATTGTTCAAAAGACTCGTTGTGGAAGTCTGAAGCTTAACACAGTCTGGAAGAATACCAAAATCAATTCTCTACGATCTTTGGGTTGGGGAGGTGCTTCTTATCAAATCCTAGAATTTCATCATGGGTTCTATTTTTTCTGTAAGGATCACTAAGCTAGGATTAGACAGCCAAATACCATATTAAGAATATGACTAAAAGTAACTTTAAAAAAATAAGTAGAGATAAGACAGGCTCCCAGCTTTAAAATCTTGCTTTTTCAAAACAGCTTAAACCTGTTAATGTATGAGGCAGAAAGGTAATATAGCTCAAGAAAGAAATGACAAAATCCTCTGATTAGCATAAATTAGGGATCTTCTTGGGGAGAAAAAAAACATTCAAAAAGAAAAAAAAACCATAGTCAGTGATACTCAACTAGTGTAATACATTGCTCACAGTGACGGGGATGGAGGTTTGGAATGACCGGTGGCTGTCACCAGCAGTCAGTGGAGAGACACGGATACTCACTGTCCTGCAACACATGAGACAGTCCTATGAGACCTCAGTGAAAATAATGCAGGGGACTAATATTCCCAAATACCTGATGCTGTTTCTTCAGTCTGTCTTTCCTTCTCTTCCTCCTTTTCTTCTTCTCTTTTCTCATCTTCAGCATTGAGAAGTGCTGACACAATATCATTAACTGTTTTGTAATTCTCTCCAGTTGTTAGGATTTTACTCTGAACTGTCCGCTTTACCAGGCTTCTACTAAAGCCCATTTCCAAGGCAGCTTTAACCACAGGTGTATTCATCATGACTGCATCGTCTGAAGAACTTTCTCCAGGTCCAAAATGAACAACTATTTTAAAAGATATATATTTGGGTAAATTCCATAAACATAAAAATATGGGGAACAATAATGACTCTGATAAAATCTTTACTCTGGGGGTGATTATATCCTGGTAATGGAGATGAGCCGTATGCACAAGTTACCTATAACTCCAACCAAAGTTTGAACCTCGTAAGGGTCAAATGAGAGTGCAGCAACAGGCTGTCGTTGTTTTTAGTTGCTAAGTTGTGTCTGACTCTTTCATGACCCCATGGACCACAGCCCGCCAAGCTCCTTTGCCCATAGGAATTCCCAGGCAAGAATACTGGAGAGGGCTGCCATTTCCTTCTCCAGGGGATATTCCTGACCCAGGGATCGCACCCATGTCTCCTAAATTGCAGGCAGGTTCTTTACCACTGAGACACCAGGGAAGCCCAGTAATAGGCTGTACTTTAAAAAAATACCAATTCCCACATCTTAGACCTACTTCATTAGAGATTCTTTAGAAAAGGAACATAAAAATATCCTAAAAATTCCTCAAATGACTCTGTTGTACACTTATTTTTGGAAACTGAGATGCTACATGAATTCAGAAGTGAGAATAATCTCAATTCAGCTAGGCAAGTGGGAGAAATCAACAAAGACTTAATGAAAAAGATTACACTAGAGTCTGAACCTGAAGGATAGACAGGACCTGAAGAGGTGGACAGATGAAGCAGAAAAAAACAAAGATGGGAAGAACACTAAAGTGGAAGACTAAGTCACACTGAATACATCTAAAAACGTGGTTTAAAAAAATGTGATTAAAGAATTAAAGTAATACGACTTCAGATAGCAACACATATTCTGAAGAAAATGAAGCAGAATAAGGTGGTTAAGACAAACTAGGAAGCAGCAGGAGGACAATCAGGATAGGGTGATCGGAGATGCATTTTCTGATAACAGGGTCAATGCTAGCCAATACAGCACTTTAGTGAAAATTATAAAAAGACATCATTCTTCAAGATACTTTACTGCCATCTACTGGAAAACTGCTTTATAATAAACATAAATATACAATGTGTAAGTGCGCCCTTGCTCAGACATATGTGGAAAACCCTCTCTGAATGGGTAACAGCAAACACCTGAATGATAGGGAATGAATGTGGGAATATCTGAAAGCAGTCTTTCAGGCAAAGAGAACAGCCAGTATAAAAGCCTCAAGTCAAGAGGAAAGCTTGATATATTCAAGAAACAGTAAGGCGGTGCAGAGTCAAGAGAGGAGGGTGAGACCTAGATCACGTAGACCCTTGTGAGGAGTTTATATTTTAAGTCTGCTAGAATATTCTACAACTGCTAAAACTTGATTTGTTTTTTCAAAAGATGATTCTGGCAGCTCTGTGATAAACTTTAGTGAGGTAAAATGGAATCAGGGAGACCTGTTAGGATTTTATGACAAAAGGTGATGGAAAATCAGATTAACAGGGGTGACGATGAAGAGAAGTGTTAAGATTTGGGACATGTTATAAAGGTAGAGATGAAAGGACTTTTAATAGCTTAAATATACAAAGTAAAAGGAGGAATCAGGGATGATGTCTAACTTAAGTCAACCTCAGCAAGTGGGGACAATTAACTGAGCAGGGGACATCAGAGAAGAAGCACATCTGAGGTACGAAGGGCAGGGAGAAAATGTTTGCTCTGGTCCTATTAACTCTGAGAAACCCATTATAAATAAGCAGAGATTTAAACAGGTGGTTGAACATGCTAGTCTGCAGCTTAGGAAATGGATAACTACCTTTGGGCTGAATGCTGAGGGGCACTGCATCACTTAACAGGTCTGAAAAAGGAGTAACCAGCAAAGGAAACTGCTCACGATCAACCAGGGAAACAGAGGAAATCAACAATGTGGTGTCCAGGAAGCCAAGTGAGGACAATACCTTAAGAAGGATACAAGAGAGTAATGATAGCAAGACTGCCAAGTAAGATGCCCCCCATTTGTATCCCCACTCAACAACAATTTGGAATCCATCCAAGGACCAAAGTACCTTTGTGAGAGGCTCTGTGATTGAGATGTAAGATTCTGAAAGCCTAGTGTATTCCAAAACCAAAGACAGCAATTTTGAGAAGACTGGCTTGTACCCAGGTGCCTGAATCCCTGACTATGGTCCCAGCAACAGATCCCAAAACAGCTCTGTATCCATTAAAATTGACAGAAGAAGGTCCTCACCTAGCAAGACCAATCAGTAAAAACTGGAAATGGTGTTTGCTCCTTCAAATGCACAAATACTATGGCCAGGCTTCATACAGCATATAAATCAGGCACATAGAACACCATCAAAAGAAACTAATAAACATCCAGACTGACCCCAAAGAAATGAAGATCTAGGATTTGTCTGACAATGAACTCAACAGTCACCTTAAAGAAACTCAACAGAATTCAAGAGAACAACAGTAAACAACTAAATGAAATGAAAATAACAATGCATGAACAAAATCAGAAGTTTAAACAAGAAATAGAAACCAAAATCAGAAGTTTAATCAAGAAAAATAAAAAAGAATCAAACAGAAAAGCTGGAGCTGAAGAATAAAAGGACAGAACTGAAAATCAATAGAAAACTTCAACAGACTTGATCATGCAGAAAAAAAGAATGAGACCCCAAACCAAGATCATTTGAAATTAGCCAGTTATAGGAACAAAAAGAGAGTAAAGAGTGAAGGAAGACCATGTGAACTATAGGGCACCATCAAGCAGATGAACAGTTACATCACAGGAACCCCAGAAGACAGAAAAAAAGGGTAGAAAGCTTACTTCAAGAAATAATAGCTTAAAACTTCAGTTCCCAAATCTTGGAAGAGATACGGATATCCTGAAATAGCAAGTACAGAGAACCCCAAGCAAGATCAGGCCAGAGAGTATTCCAAGACACATTATAGTCAAAATATTAAAAAACAAAGACAAAGAAAGCATTTTGAAAGCAGCAAGAAAAAAACAAATCATTACATACAAAGGAACCCCCCCCCTAAGGCTATCAGCACATTTCTCTGCAGAAACCCTGCAGGCTAGGAGAGAAAGACTTAATATATCAAAGTGCTAAAAGAAAAACAAATGCCAACCAAGAACACTGTTTGGGAAATTAAAAATGAAGGTAGTCTTGTTCAGGCTTCAGAAGTAGGGGAGCATACCTCTAACCTACTTCTGACCTTGCCTGGACTACATGCCTGCCTGCATGCAAGAACACCAATTGTTACCAGCAAGTCAAGCAGCACTTTAGATAAGAAAGGGAGTGGGTCTTGAAATGTTTTTTTTAACGAGTGCTTTATATTTGATTATTTATTCAATTATTTATTTTTGGAAGCACTGGGTCTGTTTGCTGTACAGGCTTTCTCTAGTTGCAACGCGCAGGTTTCTTATTCTGGTGGCTTCTCGTGTTGCAGAGCATGGGCTCAGTAGTTGCAGCATATGGGCTTAACTGCTCTGCAGCATGTGGAATCTTCCCAGACCAGGAATTGAACTGGTGTCCCTGCATTAGCTGGCTGATTCTTAACTACTGGACCACCAGGGAAATCCAGCCTTAGAGTATCTTAAGCCCCTGGGGACCTAACCTGGCCCCCAGAGTCTGAAGAATTTTATGACTCACAAGGTGAAACAAGCAGCATTGAAAAAGTTAAAGAAAAACCAGAACTGCACTTTTGCATGCAAACTGTTATCAGTTGGTGGCCTAGGATCATAAGCAGGAGCTCTCAAAGCTGCAATCTGAAGTCTGGCCTGTGTGGTGGAGGTACTGACAGGACCCCTTCCCAGTCAGGACTCCAGTCTGCTGTTACGTGGGACTTCCAGCACTGTTCAATACTAGATCAACATGGGTGCTGGCCCAATGTAGAGATGTGTATGTTGTTACTTCTCTCTGCTGTTTCTATTTCTATTCTTTTAATGACTGTACACTGAAATTAAGCCAAATTAATTACTGAATATTAAATATTGAAACTGTTTGTGTGTAACAAGCAGTTTCTTTTGTTAATGAATCCTATGAAACCAAAATAAAAGTACAACTTTAACAAAACAAATACTGGCAAAATTGTCCTTCAGAAACGAAGAAGAAATAAAGACATTCCAGTCAAACAGAAGTTGACAGAGTTCATGAACACGAAGCCTGTTTTATAAGAAATGCTAAAATAATTTCTTCCAGTTAAAATGAAGAGACCTTAAGTAATAACATGAAAACATATAAAAGTATAAAACTTAACTGGTAAAATTAAGTATGCAGGTCAAATTCAGAACACACTATACTGTAACTGTATGTCTTAATATAAGTTAAAAAAACAGTAATACAGTTTGCACAGCAAAGGAAATCATAATCAAAACAAAAAGACAACCTATAGAATGGGAGAAAATATTTGCAAAGTGACTGACATGGGATTAATCTCCAAAATATACAGAGTTCATGCAGCTCTATGTAAAAACAACAAACCCAATCAAAAAGAGACAGAAGATCTTCTAAAGACATACAGATGGCCAAAAAGCACATGAAAAGATACTGAGCATCACTAGTTATCACAAAAATAGAAATAAAAACTACAATGAGGTTATCACCTCACACTGGTCAGAACAGCTAACATCAAAGTCTACAAAAATAAATGCTGGAGGGGGAGTGAAGAAAAGAGAACCTTCCTTCATTATTGGTGGGAATGTACATTGGTTATAACCACTATGGAGAACAGTATGGACGTTCCTTAAAAAACTAAAACTGTAACTACCGTATGGCTCAGCAATCCCACTCCTGGGCATGTATCTGCAGAAAACTGTAATTCCAAAAGATACATGCACCTCAATGTTCACTGCAGCACTATTTACAATAGTCAAGACATTGTTGCTGCTGTTTAGTCACCAAGCTGTGTCCGACTCTTGTGACCCCATGGACTGTAGCCCTCCAGGCTCCTCTGTCCATGAGATTTCCCAGGCAAAAGTTCTGCTGGAGTGGGTTGCCATCCTTCTCCAGGGGATCTTCCCAACCTAGGGACTGATCAAATCCGCATCTGCTTGGCAGGTGGATTCTTTACCACTGAGCCACCTGGAAAGCCCAGCCAGACATGGAAGAAAACTAAATGTCCACTGACAAAGGAATGGATAAAGAAGATGTGGTACATACATATAAGGGAATTCACTCAGCCACAAAGAATGAACAAAATAATGCCACTTGAAGCAACATGGATGGACCCAGAGATTAACATACTAAGTCAGACAGAGAAACACAAATATCATATGATATTGCTCATATGTGAAATCCAAATGTTTTTTTAAAATGATATAAATTAACTTACAAAACAGAAACAGACTCACAGATTTCAGAAACAAACCTATGACTGCCAAAGGGGAAACTCTGAGGAAACGGATAAATTAGGAGCATGGGATAATCATACACACATTACCATACATAAACGAGATAACCAACAAAGACCTATTGTATAGCACAGGGAACTCTACTCAATATTCTACTACAAACTATATGGGAAAGGAATCTGATGAAGAATTAATAAGATAGTATCACAGAAGCGCTATACTGTATACCTGAAACTACACAACACTGTAAATCCACTATATTCCAATAAATTTTTTTTAAAAGGAGTACAAATAGAAAAATAAAAAACAATACTAACAACTACAACTCCAATAATTTGTTACTATATGCAGAATATAAAGAGATATAAAGTATGACATCAATAGTGTAAAACACAGGGTGAGGATAAGTAAACTGTAGAGTTTCTCTAAACAACTGAAGGTAAGTTGTTATCAGCTTAACACAGACTATTATATCTGTAAGATATATTATTATCTGTCAGATTATTATCTGTACAGATTATTATCTGTAAGATATATATATGTACTATTTTATCTGTAAGCTTCATGGTAAACAGAAAGAAAAAACCTACAGTAGATACAGAAAATACAATAAAGAAATTAAAGTACAAGGAAATGGCAACCCACTCCAGTATTCTTGTCTGGAGAATTCCATGGACCAAGGAGCCTGATGGGCTACAGTCCATGGGGTCGCAAAGGGTCAGATACGACTGAGTGGCTTCACTTCACTACAGAAATTGAGTCAGAGATGAAGACAGAAAGAGAGGAAGAAATGAACAAAGGAACTAAAAAAAACTAATCAGAAAACAATGAACAAAAACACAGTAAGAAGTCCTTATATATCAGTAACTATTTAAAATGTAAACAGACTAAATTCTCCAATCAAAAGACAGAATGGCTGAATGGATTAAAAAAACCCACAAGATCTAACAGCATGCGGCCTACGAAAGAATCACCTTAGCTTTAAGGACACAAAAGACTGGAAGCGGAAAGATATAAAAGGCTGAAAGTGAAAAGATATAAAAGTTCTATGCAAAAGATAATCAAAAGTGATGAGGAGTTGCTCTACTTACATAAACTAAACTTTCAGTCAAAATTAGTGCTAAGAGACAAAGAAAATCACTATACACAGTGATGAAGGTGCCAATTCATCAAGAATACATAAGACAATTGTAAACTTATATGCAACAAAACACTGGCGCATCTAAATATCCAAAGCAAATACTAGCATAACTAAAGGGAGAAATACAGAGGAATACAATAATAGAAGGGAACTTCAATATCCCACTTCCAACACTGGTTAGATCATCCAGACAGAAAGTTAATATGGAAACAGCAGACTAAATAACACTTTACACTAAATGCCTGATGTAGCTAAAATTAAATTATAACCAGAAGATGTATTTCCTACCCTTGCACTAAAATACTACATACCAAGTAAATACCTACTTTTCTAGCCCAATTCTCAAATCATGTAACCTGGGCCTTTCCAAACATGATAGCTTACAGCAAACTTGCCCTCTCTGGAGGGCTTATTATTTGCTCCTCTCATTTGCTATTCCTATCTTGTCTCCCCAGTTAAGAATATGAGCACTTTAAGAATAAAAACTAGAATACTTCCAAGAATCCTCTAAAAATATCATGAATCTTAGAAGGTAGATATGTGTGTATGTGCTCAGTCGCTCATTCATGTCCGACTCTCTGCCACCCCATGGACTGCAGCCTGCCAGGCTCCTCTGTCCATGGAATTCTCCAGGCAAGAATACTGGAGTGGGTTGCCATTTCCTTCTCTAGAAAGTAGAAAGATACATAATATTTACTAGTTAACTTCTTAGCACTTTTTTCTATAACCTCAGAAATCCTTTATTTACAAACTTTTATTTTTATTATTCTTAAATCCTATTCTTTATGTGGGATATTTTCATACATACTTGGTGGATCAGCATTTTCATCTCCAGGAGTATTTGCAGTTGACAACAGCTATGAAACAGGAAAAAAAAAAAGGTAAAATCCAGAATCTCAAACAATCTGAGCACAGCAACATTAAGATAAGTTTATCTTAAGTACTATCTATATACATGCTTTGAAAACTGGGTAATTTACATACTGCACTTTGCTATGTTTTATCTTAATCACCATAAAACATTTCCTTAAACTTCAGCTAATTCCAAATTAGAATTCAAGTATCAGGAAAGCAAGAAAAAGTATTAATGGTTTCTCATTCCACTTAGAAAAAGTTACATTTCAGCTTAACCACTCTCTGAGGTTCCAAAGTCCTACAAAGTTATTTTTATTTTTCTCAAAACGACAAAGGAGATACTAAAGACTCTTCTCCAACCCTACCACAAATTTGTACAGGGCCAAGTTCTGTGACTTCTCAAAAAACTAAAAAATAATTTTTTAAAAGCCATGAACAAACATGGTAGTCTGAAAATAAAACTTAAAAGTGTCATTAAGATAGACATAAAACATATAACTATAATTAACTTTAAAAAGATATAAAGATCACTTCTAATCATATTTTGTAATTATTATTTAGGAGAATCCAATGTTGCCAATTATAAAAACATATTTACCTGTTCAAGAAGATGAGGATATCTAGCTTGAATCTCACCTACAAACTCCTGCCCTTTCATGTGTATCAAGAACTCACACCTAAAACATAAGAGGAAAAATTCTTTAACTCTTTTATGTCAAAAATATACTCTGATCATTCTAGAAAAGCGGTTTTCAAACTCTCGGACTATATCCCATAGTACAAACATTCTACATCACAACCTAGTACACATATACACCTAACAGGAACAAAATTCTCATAAAACATCACAAATTTTTACTATGTATTGATACATTCTGATATTTTCATTTGATTCCATTAATACAATAACAACAATAAACGAGTCTGGACCTCAAAGGAGAAAAAAGTAAGACCAAAAATGCTGTTCTAGATAATTTACTTTGGGAGTTTAACATAAGTTTCAGAAACTGTAATGTGGTATGCCTAAAATATGATCTTTCACAAAATGACTGCTAATCTTTCTCCACTGTCCACTCTTCTATTATACAGGAAGCACAAACCCCCTAAAAAGTTAAGAGTATCAAGTATTTTCATCTATATACACTGTGACAGTGTTTCCCAAATACTTGCTTTCAAATTACTAGAATTTCTCAATGGTTATTCCAGGAAATTCATATAACATCTGTTTCTGTTTCTTCCCTTTTGTTTTTTCAACAAATGGACACAGACAACTCAATATTCATAAATATTAGCCTTGATCTATATCCATACTGTACACAGAAACAAACTAAAAATGGACCACATGCTTAAATACAAACCTAAAACAATGTAACTTCTAGAAGAAAACACAGGAGACAATCTTTTTGTCCTTAGGTTAAGTAAAGATTTCTTGGCTAATAAACCAACAGCATAATCCATAAAAGATAAAATTGATAAACTGACATCATCAAAATTAAAAACTTCTGCTCATCAAATACACTGTTAAAAAAATAAAAAACAAGTCATAGACTGAAATGTTGCAAAACACATCTGATGCAGAACTTGTATCTAGAATACATTAAGAACTCTCAAAACCTAGCAATTAAAAAAAACTTCTTTAAAAGAGACACTTCATCAAAGAAAACACAGTTCTAAGAACGAAGAACTGACAGATACAAAGGGCTGACTCTACTATGTCATATGAGGAACTTAACCACACATGGATTTTGGTTTCTTGAGGGGAAACCCTGGGAGTGCCCTGGAACCAATTCCTTGCTGACACTGAGGGAAAACTTATACAGACAGCAAATAAACATCTAGATAGCAAATAAATATCATTAATCACTAAGGAAATGCTAATTAAAATCACACTGAAATACCACTACACATCTATGAGAATGGCTAAAATCAAAAAGACACTACCACATGTCATTAAGAATCTGGAATACTTGGAGGTTTCATACATTCCTGGTGTGAATATAAAATGATACAGCCACTTCAGAAAACAATTTGGCAGTTTCTCCTAAAGTTACAATGGTAAACAAAACTTGCCATCCAACCCACTAATCCCAATTCTAAGTATTTAAAGTATTTACCTAAACAAAATGAAAACAAGTTCACAAAGGTTTACTAATTTTTAAGAGTGGCTTTATTCATTATTGCTACAAACTGGAAACAACCCAAATGTCCTTCAAGTGGTGACTGGGGTGATTTAGTAGAGAACATGTAAGCATGCTCATGACTCAAGTTCATGATGCCGAGAACATAGCTTGTCATTTTTCCTGATCTTAATATCGTTCTAAATTATTTTTATACTAGGACTGATTATAGTCATTATATTTAGTCATTATAATCATAATGACTAAAGATAGGAAGTTTACTGATTAATGACTAGAGATAGGAAGTATATTGGCTGCTCTATATTTCCTCTTTCCAATAAATTCTAAGAGGATTAAGATTTTTTTCTTGTCTTATTCACTGTTACATCTCCAGCATCTAAAGTATTCAGAAGGATATATGGAAATAGGTGAAAGGGATTTAGAGATATAAAATTCAATGATGAAATAAATAAGCCATGGGGATGTAATATACATACAGCAAAAAAAATGTGGTCAAAAGCAATTATGATGTTGTTGTTGAAGTGTTAGTCACTCAGTCGTGGCCAAGTCTTTGTGAACCCCATGGACTGTAGCCCACCAGGCTCCTCTGTCCATAGAATTCTCCAGGCAAGAATCCTGGAGTGGGCAGACATTCCCTTCTCCAGGGGATCTTCCCCACCCAGAGATCAAACCCAGGTCTCTTGCATTACAGGCAAATTCTTTACTGCTTGAGTCATCAGGGAAGCCCCAGAAGCAATTATACTTCAAAGAAAAAAATTATTTTAATATGGTCAATAATATTGCAATAACTGTATAGGGGCAGATGGTTATTAGGCTTATCATGGTAACAACTTCATTATGTGTGCAAATCAGGACACAGCACACCTGAAACATATTATGTTAACTATATTTCAATTTTTTTAAATGATATTAGAAGGGGGAAAAAAAAGATCACCATAATTTTCCACTGTTACTTCTAACTACTGATTCCTAAGACTCTTGCTAACAGATAATGCTGTTACTGTCATGAATTATCATGCTCAACCAAGATGAATCCCAGTATTCTTACTGGTCTGCTGCAAAATCAGCATTCATCTGCCAGTTTCATTTTCAACCTCATATGTAATGGTACCACAGTTTTTGCCTTTCTCTTTAATTTGGTTCTTCTTCGTTTTGCTTTGGATTGACTTTTCATTTGATTCCATGCTGTCGTGTAAATATTAATACTTATGAAAAAGGAAATTCTTTTGAATGATTATGACTAAAAATGTTAAGAGAGAAAAAACAAAAGTAAAATAGTATCTAGTAGGTATGCAAATATTTAATAAGTGAATAAATAAACTGTGTTAAAACACAGTGATAATGATTATCCACTTTGGATTTTCATCTTCTGAACTGTAAGACTATCTACAATTGAAATTTGTTGTTTTCAGAAGTGTTTACAAAAAGCACTGGCCTTTCCCCTTATGTAACCATTTCAAGCAAAACACTAATTACAGAAATAAACCAAGATTTTGTTTGGTCTTACTTTATAAAGGAAAAATTATAGCAAATGAAACACTGTTAATCAGAAAGCTGTTTTTGTCTTTTTAATACTATTAAATTCCAAATTACAGAATAAGCCAATCTCATAGGGCCAAGGACAATCAAGTCATTTAAAATTCTGACAACTGGGACTTTATTGGTGGCCCAGTAGTTAGGACTTGGTGTTTTCACTGCTGTTGCCCAGGTTCAATCCCTGAATGGGGACTGAGATCCCAGAAGCCACTCGGAGAGGCCAAAAATAAATACAATTATGACAATAAAACATGATTTTTCCTACGAAAATAGAAATTCCTCATTATTAGGAATTGAATATGCTAATTATTCATTATTAGGAATTCAATATGATAATTGAATTATCTATATGATATGATTTCACTCTTATAAAGTACCTAAAATAGTTGAATTCACAGAGACAGAAAGTAGAATGGTGGTTGCCAGGGGCTGGGAATATAAGGAATTAATGAAACGAATACAAGATTCAGTTTGGGAAGATAAAAAAAGTTTGGAAATTGACAGTAGTAATGAATGAGGAATAAGGTGAATATACTTAATGCCACAAAACTATGAACTTAAAAATGGATAACATAGCAAATTTTATGTTATGTACATTTTATAATTTTTTAAAAAGACAGTATTACCTATTCCAACTTCCTCATTTTATAGATGAGGAAAGGCTGAAAGGGGTCACATGACTTGTCCAATTTCATACAACTACTCAATAACATTCCACCAACAGCACTGCCTCTAAATTCTTTCCAGGCTATAGTAAAAAAATTAGGATATACTGGTAGAAACAGAGTGACTAAAGAGAGATATGTGACATATCACAAAAAGATAAAATTGTACAGAAAAAACTAATTTACAATTATAATCACTTAAAATTGATTATACAAAAAGGTTTTTATTATATGCATTTTTATATTTGTCTTATTCCTAGATTCATTTAATGTCCCTTCTTGTTTTTCTTTTCCCTTCTTATCTTTTTCTAACGTATCCCCTTTTTGCTCTACTTTACATATTTTTATAATACTTGGAACCAAAATGGAAAATACATAAATGTATTGTATGGCCATAACTGTGAATGAGGCATCAATAATAAGTTAAATTATATCCTGAATACATGGTTTATAAAAGAAAAAAATCACAGAATATTCTACAACATTTTTCTACCAAAATAACTAATGTTACAATTTGGTGTCTTAAATGGCTAATTCTCTAATGGTATAAAGAAGCTTTGTTATACTGAAATGTAAACTTAAGAACATGCAAGCATGCCTACATCTTTTACGCACAGAATTGTGTATACAAATACCTTTCAAAACAATTACCTTGGAAACCATTTGGCGTGTTCTACCCATGGGTCATCTCCAGATTCCCAACACCTTAAGCCACCATCACAACAAAAGCACTTGACATCATCGTTGCGACCTAAAGAAAACACAAAAATAACTGAATACACGTGTTCTAATATAGTAATCAAAACGAACTAGATAAACGTATAGCTATACATTTTCTTACCTACATAATAGAAACCAGCACTTGCAAGCTGCTCGGGCTGGACTGGTACAGCAGGTGGCCAGTACATAAATGTTCTCAGGCGAGCTGCATGTGTCTGCATACTCAAATTTGAAATGCTGAACCTTAGCGTTTCCAGAGAATTTTCCAAAAATGGACAGTTGGGAAAGTGTCTCTGGTGTTCTAACATAGCATCATCCTTTGGTTCCCAGTTATTTAGCGTCCCACCACAGGCAAAGCAGGCTACCCTGTCTCCAGGTCCTATATAATAAAAGCCAGCTCTTGCCAATACTGATGGTGACAGAAAGGTTAATGGCCACATTTGATAAGTAAGAAATCTCGCTTCTTCAGTACTCATGGCATAACTGTAGGGGTTAGTCCTCAATGGGGAAAAGTCTTCAACTGCTCGAGAATTAATAGGGTTTGGTGAAAGGTTGGAATAAGAACCACTGAATGATCTACCATGTTCCAAAGTGGGTGATAATGAGTGAGTAAAACTGTTTCTCATTGGAGAAGAAGCATTCTTAGAAGTGGATTCCAGACTAGTAACAGAAACTAGATTCTGAATAAAGCTACAGCTCGGATACAGTTGTTTATGCTTCTCAATAGGATTGTCTCCTTGTTTCCAGTTATCCAGCATCAGGCCACAACAGAAGCATTTGACCTTGTCATTCACACCAGTGTAATAAAAACCAGCACGAGCAAGACTCCTTTCTGAGACAGGAACACCGGTGGGGAAAGCTGAATATGTAGACATTCGGTAGAGTTCACATGAAAAGTCGTATGTCATTTTTTGTTTGTTGCCAATTGTCCAATTTGACAAGACTGTACTATCTTCCATCACACTCTTAATTTTTTGATACGAGGGATCCAGGACAAGTCTTTGGGAGGTAGTTTTGTGCATGAGTGATTTTTACTTTTTGACAGCAAAAACCCTTTACATGAAAATTTTCTTCTCTTCACATTAGATTTTTTTTTTTACCATAAAAAAGAATCAAATGATAGGCTCCTACTCACGTAAAATTCACTACACCTTCTTTACTGGATTTACATCTGAATTTATGCTCAGGTAGAACGACTTTCTCTCCTATATTATCAAAATACCATTTAATACTCTTTAGGACTATATTAACTCAAGTGCTATCTGTTCACTATTTGGTATAATACTAACCTAACAATCTGAAAGAAGTTGAGGCACTTTTGAAAATATGTTAACACTCCTTGATTTTTCAAGCAAGTTTATATTCCCCAAATTCTAAACAAAGACACAATACTTATGCCTTTAATTTGCTTCTGGTTACAAACTACAAAGCCTGGGTATCAAGCCAATTAATGGCTATCCTACAAGAGAAAAAAACTATATGCAGACTTCTTTCCCTCCAAGCACTTTAAAACTTTTTTATTAAAAAAAATCTTCTTTTATTCTAGCAAACAATAAGTCTTCATATGGTCGCATTATCTAAAGGCTAATTTCACATAGCTTATCATCATAGTATTTACTTAAGAAGGTTAAAGTAGCTTCAATTAACACTTTTGGAGGATGTCAACACCTACAAGCATTATTGAACCTAAATCTGTTATACTGTGCACGATGTTAAAACTCACAAGCTGCTAACTCATCTTTGTTAATACTGTCTATATTTGTTTTCATTTCCTGCAGCATCAATATTATGTTGTCTTTCTTCCTAACTTTGCATACCACTTAATTACACTTGGTCAGTTGAAGGTATTGTCTCCATAAACTTAACTAATTAACCATAGTTTCTACAGCAGAACCTTTTTACGTAACTTGTCTTTCATTTAAGAATCATGCATCTATAATATCCCTCATTTTGTATTTAAAGGTAAATCAAGTTTATCAAGATACAGCTTGACTGTTCTAGTATTATCACAAATGCCTAACAAGTTACTCTTATCACCAACACTGCTCATGCATAATATGCCAGTAATTAACTCTCCTAGCCCTGTTTCTGAAAACCCTTCATATTTTAAAAGTCTAAGTCATACACAAAATTACACTCCACAGAATTCAAACTATATCCCTTTATAAAGTTTTTTGGTGTCCATAATGGGATTTATTACTGCAGGGGAAAAAATGAGGGAAAAAAGTAGATTCTCCAGGGCTGTAAATCTGAAAAGGAAAAACAAAAGCTATTTTAGAAAACTGCATTTCCACAGTGAATACAATTTATATATTTTTTTCAACTTAATAAATTCTAAAAGTGATTTACACTTTAGGTAATACATCTTAAATTTCAGCAATTTGTCACCAAAACTAATTAGAAAAGCGCTTTATTAAAATAAATGCAATATATTGCCCGTAGCATTAAATATGCATTTCTTTTAACGTACAACTTTGAAGATGGACACAGAAACCTATTTTGTTCTTGGTTTCCTCTCCTCCTCTGGTGACAACTTTAATACATACTTTAAGGGTAATATCTCTGGCAGTTTGCTAGAGGCAAAGGGGCACTAGTGCTGAAAGAGACTGCACCCATCAGCAACAGTGCAGCAGTTATTTAGACGATATAATGGATGGCAACCCACTCCAGTACTGCATGGAAAATTCCATGGACAGAGGAGCCTGGCGGGCTACAGCCTCTGGGGTCGCAAAGAATCGGACACGACTGCGCGCTCACAATGTTCTTTATTCTTTAATATCAAGTCTCTCCAGAACTTGGAAAACTCACCAGTGAGAGTAAAATGCGTCAGGAACTCATTAATAAATGATGACCCTTTAACTCTACAATGCCCTTACATTCCAAAGCAACAGCCACAGAAAGCAGCTCAAAAACAACACACCCCACAAGGGCTCTGTGAAACTCTGGCCTTGCGACCCCTTGCAAGGAAGCGTCCGTTACACCAGAACCTGGCGTTCTGTATTGACAGACTTTTGTCCACAAGCACCCTACACTGGTTTGCCCTCTTAAAGCAAACCTGTAGCTTTGGGGGTTGAGGCCAAGAGACAGACTGCAAGAGGAAAGAAGGGAAACCGGAATTTTAATTTCCCAGCGCTATTTCTCACAACACACAGTGGACCACGAAAGTGGCAGCGGTTGAGGCGATCTCAAACAGAAGACACCGCTCCCACAGAACTGTCCTCCTTCCAACACACTAACCAAAACAGCACCGAGGGCTAAGTTTAAAACTCTGCAGAAGCTAGACCAAAATCTTGGGCTGAGTCCAATGGCCACAAAAGTGGGCGGCGGCCGGAGGAGGCTTGCCAACAGGTCAATTTTAAAAATTTACTTTCGACTACAACTTTTGCAGTTGGGGCTTCCGAATGAAACAGCGTCGGCGAGAGTGAAGAGAGCGGAGAGCTCGCCGCGACCCCCCAGCTCCCGGCCGAAGGGCCCCGGCCCTCTCGTCCCAGTCCTCCCAACCGCAGCCGCAGGGAAGCGAGCGCCACAGGCCCGCGCGCCCCGAGCCGCCTCGCACCGCGGGGCCCGGAAGGAGCTGCACTCACCGCGGGGCCGGCGCAGCAACGCGGAAACGGTTCGGCCGCCCGGAGCCTCCTCAGCCCCTTGAACAGCGACGCAGGCAGAAGGGGCGGCCGGGTGGCTGGGCTCCAACGCTCCACAGGCTCCCCGCCCCCGAGAGGCCCACGCCGACGCCCGCTGACGTCAGCGCGCCGGCCGGGATCACGTCACGCAGCCCGAGGGCGCCCGGGCGTCTGCGGGCGGAAGTGCGAGTCTGGCGCGGCCCGGGGAGCGCGCGCGGGCAGAGGGCCAGGCCGTGGGTCAGTTGGCGGGGGCTGCGGAGCCGGGCTTCAGCTTGGTATTCTGACCTTTCATCTCGCGGCGTGGGCGCACTTCTGACGTTTCCTTCGCTCGCCGTCCCTGACCTTCTCCTGAGGGGGACGTGACGAAGCGCGAGCCGCGGGAAGCCCTGCAGGAACGCCCCTATAGGGGCGAAGTGCCTCTCCCCGGGGTCGCGCGTTCGGGGTCCTCGGCGCGGGTGACCACGTCGCGGGGTTGAGGCAACCTGCCGGCGTTTGGGCTTCCATTAAATGAATAGTTGTAGCAGCCTCAGCGGCTGCGTAACATCAACCTTCGACAGCTGGCCGTGGAAATGGAAAAAAGTGTTGGGCAGCAAACAGCATCAGATAATTAATTTTATAATCAGACACTGTATCTTTTATTTTTAAGCTTTTGTTTTTCTTCTGGAGGCGGATGCACTGACGAAAGTGTTCTAATTTCAGAAAGTCATTATGAGCAACAGGAACGGTGTTTCAGGCCAGGCCTCACTCCATTTTTTAATTTGAATGTGACTAGAATGGAATGTATACATTCATGCGTTGTTGTTCGGTCGCCAAGTCGTGTCTGATTCTTCGCAACCCCATGGACTGTAACACACCAGGCCAGCCTGTATCTCACCATCTCCGCAGAGTTTGTCCAAGTTCATGTCCATTGAATTGGTGATGCCAGCCAACCGTCTCATCCTTTGTGCCCTTTTCTCCTTCTGCCCTCAGTCCCAAGATCCGGGTCTTTTCCATTAAGTGGGTACATTCATACGTGTGTATATGTTAATCATGAAGGAACCACAGAGGAGCCCTTATCAATGACGTTTATACAGTTGTGACAGGTTTGTATAGTTAAGTGATACAAAAATTGTAAATACAAAATCTTGGTTTGTTCCCCTCTCTAGCAGTGTGTGAACACAGTGGCATACAGTAAATATTTGCTATATTGCAGCAAGGGAAATTTTTAGTTTATGTTTTGTGAAGACTCTCTTTGTGAATGATATCAGATGATTTCTTCTCTCAGGGGAACCCCAGGGGGGCAAATATTTCAAAAACTTCCAAATAAGCTACTTAATTAGGCAGCCGGGGGAATTCCAAGACCCTGAACCATTTCCCATTTCCTGTCCCTGTCATTTCTGCCTGCCAGTCAGTCACAGAACAGGAGGGCTTCTGTTCGAGTGTTAATAGTAAAAAGAAAGTATTCATAACAGATTGTGATACAGAGAAAAGAAATGCCGTGACTCCCAATGACTAAAAACTTCCAAATATGCACATGAGGTTTGATAGTAGTTCAGTATTTAGTCCAAGTTACAATTTCTCCGAAAGTTACCCAACTTTCTTTTTATGTGTGGGAAAATAAATATAGCAAGAACTGTTCATTCTGGATTCAAGACTATTTCTCATTTTCAATTCTTGTCCTGACCAAAAAAAGAAAGAACAGTATAAGGGAAAATTCATATTTCAAAAACTGAAAGTCCTTAGATATTTCCCCAAAAAACTGTGTAATAACATTCAGGTATAATAAATGTAACTTTAACCCTGTATAACCTTGTGCTGCTGCTGCTAAGTCGCTTCAGTCATGTCGGACTCTGTGCGATCCCATAGAGGGCAGCCCACCAGGCTCCCCTGTCCATGGGATTCTCCAGGCAAGAACACTGGAGTGGGTTGACATTTCCTTCTCCAATGCAGGTATGCATGCTAAGTCGCTTCAGTCGTGTCCGACACTGTGCGACCCTATGGACAGCAGCCCACCAGGTTCCTCTGTCCACAGGATTCTCCAGGCAAGAATACTGGAGTGGGTTGCCATTGCCTTCTCCAGTATAACCTTGTAGTTGAATGTTAAATTTATTGTTGCCCATTGACTAAGTTAATCTTTTTAATATTTACAGTGTAGAATTACTGGTGATTTTTTAAAATAAGGTGTGTATTTCTACTGAGGTTGCTATCCTAATATTTTTCACATTTATGTCGACAAAATATTTACAGGATCCAAGACAATTTTGAAGAAGAATATAAGATTGAAGGGACTTATCCATGAGATAATAAGTTATATAGTAAAGTCATAGTAATTAAGATAGTACTGAATTAGCGCAAGGATGGACAAATAAAGGAACAAGATATGGTGCCTAGAAATATATATATGAACCTGACATTGGTATTATATTACATATCAGTGAGAAAAGGATTTAACTGGTCAATAAGTAATAATGAGTGGTTATTACTCTAATGAAAAATAAAGGTAACCTAGACTGTTAAAAAAAAGTTCTAATGGGTAAAAACCCTAAAGTGAACAGCTATCTGTATGAATCTAGGGATTTTAACACTTTATGAGTTATAATCTTTTGCAGTTATTCTCAATAGACCAATGGGAGCTTATTTATGTTGGCTCCTGAGTCCTTTTTAAAAAATTTATGTGTATATTTTAAATACTTATTTATTTGACTGTGCTGAGTCTTAGTTTTGGCTCATAGAATCTTCGCTATTTGTTGCAGCATGCAGGACCTTTAGTTGTAGTGAACCCAGGCCCCTGCATTGAGAGCATAGAGTCTTAGCCACTAGACCACCAGGGAAGTCATTCCTGAGTTCTTTAGAAATGGCCCTGGTAGTCTTTGATTGCTTTCCATACTGGCTTTGTACATCTCTTACCCGGTAATTATAACAAGCCATTTATTCAAAGTGCTCTGTTTCCTCCAGTGGGAAATGGTATTTAAGACCGTAATCTGACTATCTGTGGTACTGTTATTCAGTTTTGAAGCCATTTAGTGTCATGTCAGAGGCTCTGAAGAGCTGCTAGTCCTCTGTATCTCAGTGCAGAATCCAGTGAGAGGCAAAGTGATAAGAAGTGATTTATTAGAATAAGATGCTTGTGAGGCTTACAAGCAGGCAGCAAGGGGGTGCCATGCTCCAGGATCTTACTGGGCTAGAGTTGTATAATCAAAGGAAAAATGAAAGAGGGAGAAGAACTTGTTTGTCTTTCTTGAGTAGCTCTCAGAGTACTTTCCACTGAGTAGACTTTATTTTGGGGAGGGGGGGCTCCAAAATCACTGTAGGTGGTGATTGCAGCCATGAAATTAAAAGACACTTGCTCCTTGGAAGAAAAGTTATGACCAACATAGACAGCATACTAAAAAGCAGAGATGTTACTTTGCCAACAAAGGTCCATCTAGTCAAAGCTATGGTTTCTCCAGTAGTCATGTATGGATGTGAGAGTTGGACTATGAAGAAAGCTGAGTGCCAAAGAATTGTTGCTTTTGAACTGTGGTGTTGGAGAAGACTCTTGAGAGTCCCTTGGACTGCCAGGAGATCCAGCCAGTCCATCCTAAAGGAAATCAGTCCTGAATATTCATTGGAAGGACTGATGCTGAAGCTGAAGCTCCAATACTTTGGCCACCTAATGTGAAGAACTGACTCATTGGAAAAAGACCCTGATGCTGGGAAAGATTGAAGGTGGGAGGGGAAGGGGACGACAGAGGGTGAGATGGTTCGATGGCATCATCGACTTAATGCACATGAGTTTTGAATAAACTCCGGGAATTGGTGATGGACAGGGAGGCCTGGCGTGCTGCAGTCCGTGGGGTCACAAAGAGTCAGACACAACTGAGCGACTGAACTGAACTGAACTGAGTAGACATCATGCTTCCATCATCAGTTCCTCCTCCAGGCTGAGCAGGAAAGTTTTCTTGTTCCCTACATGGTCAATTTAAGTCCACAAGTTATTGTTTTTAATGTGTGCAGAGAGCATGTCCTAAGAATCATTAACTTGAACTCACTGAGATATATGGGTTTTATGCCAGCACTGTTTTATTGTTTGGGGGGCATGTCTTATGCTTCTGCTGCATGGTTTTGTCGCTAAGCAAGCCTACTTGGTTTTGTGGTTAAGCAAACCTGATTTCTTGAGTAATCATTAACTTAAACAAGGGTCGCCCATGTTTTTCCTACTTATAATGTCCTAGTGAGATTAATTATTTAATCACCTACTTTGTCCCTTTACCATCAGTTGTATTTTTCTTATAACCTGTTCTGTGGACAAAGCTGGATAACCCTTGATTGTACATCTGTAACTCCCTTCCTTCACACTGAAAAATCCTTATTCTCACCTCCATTTTCTTCCTGCCCTGTAGGCAATGATTTAAGCATTTTTATGGGTTTTTTTATTCTAAAAATTTAATTATGTATATTTATCCATATACTTATTTTTTTATTAGATAAATGGTAGCATACTTTTCCCCACCTTTTCCACTTACTAATTCTGGAGACCACTCAATACTAGTATAGATAGAGTTCTCATTTCTGCACAGTACTCCATTGTATAGATGTAGCACTATATAGTCAACTAGTCCCTGTTGGTGAAAAAATTAGTCAATCTAAGAAAGAAATTGAAAATTTGTTTGAGCCATATTGAGTGTTATAACCCAGGAATAGATTCTCAGAAAGCTCTAAGAACAGTTCTGCCCCTTAGAAGTCAAAGCACAGTTATATCAGTATAAGTTTTTGAGACAGAGGGCTGTATATTAAATGATGTAGTATTGACAGTTTATACAATCAAGTAAGTAATGGGTTATGGGTCATTGTGGCCCCTTCGATTAAGAAGGACTTTTATCTTTTAAGGAACTGTCTTGTTGGTACTGGGAGAATGTTGCTCTGTATAGTTGAGCAGGTATTTCTGCAAATGGAGAGGTCTGCTCGATGTTTAATGCAGATACATAGTGCACAGTGTCGGGAGAGAGGAGGCCGAAGGGCTGAGAAAAATTTTTATCTTTGATTTTTTTCTTGTCTTGCTATAAAATGTAAATTTACTTCATATACTATAATGTATTCAACTATTTCCCTATTGATGGACATCTGGGTGGTTTCCAATCTTTTGCTATTACAAATAATACTATAATGAACATTTTGTTTTAGGATATATTCCCAGAAGTTGGATTCTTAGGTCAAATGGAAAATTCATATGTAATTTTGCTAGACATGACCAAATACCCCGTCCCTTTCATGGAAGTGTTAGCGTTTTGCAATCCAGTCAGCAATGTATGTAGTTTCCTTTTTCCTACATCGCTTCATCCAGGAAATGGGCTTCCCTGGTGGCTCAGCTGGTAAAGAATCTGCCTGCAATGTGGGAGACCTGGGTTCAAGCCCTAGGTTGGGAAGATCCTTTGGAGAAGGGAATGGCTACCGACTCCAGTATTCTGGCCTAGAGAATTCCATGAACTGTATAGTCCATGGAGTCACAAAGAGTTGGACACAGCTGAACGACTTTCACTTCACTTTCATCAAGGAGATATGTTGTCAAACTTTTGAATTTTTGCTAGTCTGTTAAATAGTATTTCAGTGTAGTTTTAATTTCATTGCTTTAGGATGAATGAGATTGATAATCTTTTCAGTGCATCAGTTGCATATGTAATGGTTGTTTAATTTTTTAGGAAATATAAAAGAATGTTAGTATTTATTATGTGATATTATTAAAGAAAAAAATTGTTCTGACTCTTGTCAAAACGTTAACAAATAATGAACAACAGAAAGGAAGACTTAACTCAAGACTGTTGCAATAAAACATTGCAGTGGGGAGAGAGATCAGGCTCAACTCTGAATACCGCAAAGATAGCTGAGAATTGGTAGCCAATCAGTAGAATGAAGGGGTCAATGGATGTAAAATTACTTAGTGGAGACATCAAGGGCAGGTGGATCCTTGCTGAAGATTGGCTGAGGGCTTATATATATCAAAGGTGGAGGATAAAGAATTTAATCGGATATTAAGGTTGGGCACATTCTCACTAACATGATTTAGTAAGATTCTTGCTAAGACTGGGCTAGACAGGCCAAATGTGGATTGGGGAGTGACAAATGGAGAAGGCACTGATTTAAATCTATGTAGCAAACTTTACCCTGGTTTACTGTGCTTTTCCTGGAAACTTCCCCATAACTGGCCTCCTCACACCTTTCTTTTTGTTTTGAGGTGAAAGTGGTATTTAAGCCTGTGGCTTAGTCCATGTCAGGGAGTTAATCAGTTTCCCCAGGGTATCTCCCATGTATACATGAGGTAGATGTGTGAAACTTCTGATGTTTTTCTTGTTAATAGTCTTTTATTACAGGGGTCTCAGCGAAGAACTCAGAAGGGCAGAGGGGAAATTATTTTTTTTCTCCCTTACATCAGTATATACCATAAGGAAGGAAAAATTCTTCCTCTGCCCATCTTAGGTTCTCCAGCTGGGATGCTGGAAACTAGACTGGCCAAAGATAGATTGACAAGAGAAAAACAAGTTTATTAACATGTGCATTACACATGTATGAATAAGAATCCTCAGTGATGAATAACATTAAAGATGGGATTAGAACTTGGGTTTTAATACCAGCAAAGGAAAAGAGGTTTGGGGTTTCTGGGTGAGAATCAAGATATAGGAAGGTAATCAGGAAAAGCATGGTAAACAAGAATTGTTTAGTAAGGTTTGTTTTGCAGATTTGAGTCCTTGTCTTCTCCTTTGATAAGAGTTTTAAGAGTCATCTTTGAGATACTAAAGAGCAAGACAAAATAATCCATTTTCCAAAAGTACACTTTGGGGTGGCATATTCTGGCATCCCTTAATACAAGAATGAAATGTATACTTCCCTGAATTTTTGAAGTATTTAAAAAATAAAACCCAACACATTAAAAATTTGGAAATTTTGACTATGTCATAATTTTCTTCCCCAACTTCTAGTTACTTACAACATCCCAAGTATTACCTTTCCATCTGTTGGGGAAAAAAATCACTATCTGTATTAAGTTCATGACAGTTTAAAATTTTGTTGTCTGTAGCAAAAGTCAAAATTTTAGTATCAGAAATATTATTTAAAAGCTTAATTAGTGAACTTTAATTGATGTAAGTTAGAATATCAGCAGCTCTAGTTTCAAAAATCAATGAGTTAACAGCCATTAAAGACGATGAAATAATTCTATTTGCAGCAACATGGATGGACCTAGAGAGTGTCATACTGAGTGAAGTCAGTCAGACCGAGAAGGAAAAGTATATGACATCCCTTATATGTGGGATCTAAAAGGAAATGATACAAATGAACTTACAAAACAGAAAGAGACTCACTGACTTAGAAAATAAACTTATGGTTGCCCGAGGGAGGGGATCATTAGGGAGTTTGGGAAGATCATGTACACACTGCTATGTTCAAAATGGATAACCAACAAGGAGCTCTTGTATAGCACATGAAACTCTACTCGACGTTACGTGCCAGCCTGGACGGGAGGGGGACTTTGGGGAGAATGGACACATGTATGTGTGTGGCTGGGTCCCTTCACCATTCACCTGAAACTATCACAGCATTGTTAGTTGGCTACACCCCACTACAAAATAAAAAGTTTAAAGTCTGAAAAAAAATTGTTAAAAGTTAGGATGGGCCTTCCCTGGTGATGCAGCAGATAAGAACTCGCCTGCCAATGCAGGGACATAGGTTCGATTCTTGGTCCGGGAAGATTCCACATGCCACGGAGCAGCTAAGCCCGTGTGCCACAACTTCTGAGTCTGCGGTCTAGAGCCTGTGAGCCACAACTGCTGAAGCCTGCGTGCCCTGGCATCTCGCACGGCAGCTGTTGAGCCCGCTTGCTGCAACTACTGCAGCCTGCACGCCTAGATCTGTGCTCCACAGCAAGAGAAGCCGCTGCAGAGAAGCCTCACACCGCGATGGAAAAGCCCATGTGCAGCGACAAAGACCCAGTGAAACCAGAAATAGATAAACAAGAAAACAAAAGGACGATAAAGGTTTATATAAACGGATTAAAGATGTACTCTGGTGCTCTGTGATGACCCGGAGGGGTGGGGTGGGTGGGTAGTGGGAGGGAGGCCCACTAAGGAGGGGGTATATGTATACTTACAGCTGACTCACATTGTTGTAGAGCAGTTACCCTCCAATTAAAAAAGAGAGATGCCCCATGCCTATTGACTTCATATAACTTTTTCACAGCAGACTCCCTCTACTAGCTCAAAATCTTGCCTGTGCCAAATTCAAATTTTACACATCTAATTAACTATATCCTAAATAACCATATTCTAAGCCATTTAGATCCTGCCTGTATTGCATACCCAGAATCCACAAGACAAATCCTCAGTCTAAGAAACCAAGTCGCTGCTGGCCTTCTGAGATCCATGACTAAGCTGTCTGCAGCAGCACTTAGAGGCGTAAACCTCCCGCCTGGGAGTTCCCTTGCCCTCTTCCCCCACCTCGTGGCCCCGCGTCTCTGACTGGAAGGTCACCCGCCCTCTGTGGGAACTTCCCCTTGCCCGAAACCTGCCAAGCACACCAGCGGAAAGCTCCTTGTGCGCGACTGCCACCTGCTGGCCTTTTCTTTAATAAGCCCCCAAATCCTCTAGCAGAAACAAAAGGAAAAGACCTGCCACTGGAGAAAGACTGTCGCAAGGAGTCACGCTAGCATACACAAGGCATAGAGAACCTTGTTCTTTCTATACATATTTCCTTTCGAGGAAGGAGAAGATAAAAGACTTCTAGGATCCAAAAAGCTGATGAAGGTCTAGGGGAAGTTTTTTCCTGTGGTTTTCCAGAAAGCAATCATGAGAGAGAAATTGAGGAGCTCAATCTAGTAGAATTATTTGAAAGCCTTAGAACAGTGCAATAAATAAAACTTTAGATGACTTAGAAAGTTGAGTTCTATTCACAACATAGGTAAACTATATTAAATAGTGAAAACATACCATTTTATAAATGACAGTGCAAAATTATTCAAATCTTTGAAGTATATGGAATATGTCACAATGTATAAAACTTGGGCATTACAGTGAAAAAGATTTTGCTTTAACCTCTGCTGTTTCTCCTTGAGTTACATGCCTATGAACAAATTATTTAACTCTGATTCATTTAAGAATCGTGGAGGTGAGTGACCAAGATAGCAGAGCAGGAACACCCTGAGCTTATCTCCCACAGGCAAACCAAAACTACAACTACATACACAGCAACTATTGATAAGAAAGACTGATATCTGGAAGAAAATATTGTCTACAACTAAAGATATAAAGACAGTGAGATGGGTAGGAGGGGAGAAGACACAGTATAGTTAAGACCCATACCTCCAAGTGGGTGACCCACAAACGAGAGGATAATTACAATTAACAGAGTTTCTCCCAAAGGAACAAGGGGTCTGAACTCCACACTGGGCTCCCCATCCAAGGGATCCTATACCTGTAAGATGAACCCCAAAATATTTGGCTTTGAAGGCTAGTAGGGCTTACACTGGGGAGAGCCAAAGGGTTGTGTGAAATAGAGACTCCACACTAAAAGGGTACATACAAAATCTCACATGTTCCAAGACCCAGGGTAGAAGCAGTCATTCGAAAGGAGCCTCGGTGAGACCCACCTGTTGATCTTGGAGAGCCTCCTGGAGAAGCAGGAAGCAAATGGAGTTCACCCTTGTAACATATACGCTGATGACTTTTGGCAGTTCATTCTACCACTAGGACACTGGTGCTGGGAACTGCCATTTTGGAATCCTCCTCTAGCTTATTAATATTAGGACCAAGCTCTGCCCAGCAAGCAAGCTGCCTTAAGACCTGCTGAGGCCATAGCCACCATCATAGAACATGGCCTTGTCCAACAGAGGGCCCCAAACCTGGCTCCATACACCAGTGAGCCAGCACTAGTCCCAGGAACCCCAGAACACTGCAGTTAGACACCTGGGGACACAGCTCTAGGCACCAGTGGGCCTTCACTAGCATTGGGACCAGCTATCCAGCAGTGAGCAGACATTGGCCCCAAGATTCCACGGACCCAAGCCCCAACTATCAGTGGGATAACACACCAACTTCAGAACCCCAGGGCCCTGCAGCCAGAGACCCCAGGACGTAGCTCCAGCTACCATGCCTGAACCAGCCCCAAGAAGCCCTGACTGCTAGTCAGTACGTGGGCACAAGTCCCAGGACCATTGCAGCCCCACAGACTGCCACGGCAGGGCCCAGCCCATCCGTCAGTGAGCCAACATCAGCCCTGAGACACAGCGGACTCTCAGCCAGCTGACCCAGGATCTGGCCCCACCTACCAGGGTGCTGACACTAGTTTCAGCACCCTCAAGGCTTTCACCCAGAGAACCTGGGACACTGTTCTGATGACCACTGACCAGTACAAGTCCCAGGACATCCTGTGTCCAGGCCCCAACCACCAGCATACCAACACCAGCTCTAAGAAACCCTTCAGCCAGCCACCCTGGGATCCAGCCCCACTCACAGAAGGGCCAGCACCAGCTATGGGACACCTCAGAACTTGTAGTGAGCCATATCAGAGATTGGCCTCACCCACCAGCAGGCTGCTACTGTGTCTAGGAATCCCAGCCCTCTATCCAGGTTTTACTGAGCAGTGGGCCAGGAGCCCTGGGAACCCACTGGGGCTCTGCCGCCACCCGCCCAGTGACCCAGCCCCACTAACTAGTGTCTTCATGGGCCAGCCACACCCATCAGATCACTCAGTGTAGTTAGCCCCCCACAACAGAGGACCAATGCACCCCACTCTGGGGCACCCCTAGAGCATATAGTTCTGGTGACCAGAGAAGAGTGTGCTGCTTGGATGCATAAGACATCTCCTACAAAAGGCACTTCTCCAAGGTTGGGAAATTTAACCAGCCTACCAAAGACACAGCAATAAAAAGAGCAAATTAGGCAAAATGAGGTGACAGAGGAACATAAAGATGATCAAAGAACTCAGGTGAGGATAGAATGGACAGAGTGAGATGTTAGATGTTTTTAACAGAGAGTTAGAAAATATAAAGAAGAACCAAACAGAGATGAATACAAAAACTGAAATGCAAAATACAACAAAAGAAATCAAGAGTAGATTAGATGCAGTAGAGGAAAAAATCAGTGAGCTGGAAGACAGAATAATGGAAATCACTGATGTTAAACAGAAAAAAAGACAAAAGAATAAAAAGAAATGAGGACAATTTAAGAGATCTCTGAGACAATCTCTGAGACAATACCAAGTGCACTTATATTCACATTACAGGGGTCCCAGAAGGAAAAGAGAGAGAAAGTAGCAAAGAACATATTTGAAGAGATAATAGCTGAAAAATTCCCCAACCTAGTGACAGAGTCAATTCCTAGGCAGGATGATAAAAAGTCCAGGGTCCCCAAGGAGGAGAAAGGGGTCTGGGGTTCTCAAGGAGGAGATAGGGGTCTGGAATTTTCAAGGAGGAGGAAAGGACAAATGTTTTTTTTCTAAATTCCTTAGTAAGGATTATATAACAATAATGTACCCTGCTTTTTTGTTGCTATCACAAGAAACTGTGGAAAATTCTTCAAGAGATGGGAATATCAGACAACCTGACCTGCCTCCTGAGAAATCTGTATACAGATCAAGAAGCAACAGTTAGAAATGGACATGGAAAAATAGACTTGTTCCAACTCAGGAAAGGAGTACGTCAAGGCTATATATTGTCACCCTGTTTGTTTAACTTATATGCAGAGTACATCATGAGAAATGCTGAACTGGAGGAAGCACAAGCTGGAATCAAGATTGCCGGGAGGAATATCAGTAACCTCAGATGACACCAACCTCATGGCAGAAAGCAAAGAAGAACTAAACAGCCTCTTGAAGAAAGTGAAAGAGGAGAGTGAAAAAGTTGGCTTAAAACTCAACTAAGTTCAGAAAACTAAGATCATGACATCTGGTCCCATCATTGCATGGCAAATAGATGAGGAAACAGTGGAAACAGTGGCAGACTTAATTTTTTGGGGCTCCAAAATCACTGCAGATGGTGACTGCAGCCATGAAATTAAAAGATGCTTGCACCTTGGAAGATAAGTTATGACCAACCTAGACAGCATATTAAAAAGCAGAGACATTACTTTGCCAACAAAGATCCGTCTAGTCAAAGCTATGGTTTTTCCAGTAGTCATGTATGGATGTGAGAGTTGGACTATAAATAAAGCTGAGTGCTGAAGAATTGATGCTTTTGAACTGTGGTGTTGGAGAAGACTCTTGAGAGTCCGTTGGAGTGCAAGGAGATCCCACCAGTCCATCCTAAAGGAGATCAGCCCTGGGTGTTCATTGGAAGTACTGATGCTGAAGCTGAAACTCCAATACTTTGGTCACCTGATGTGAAGAACTGACTCATCTGAAAAGACCCTGATGCTGGGAAAGATTGAAGGCGGGAGGAGAAGGGGACCACAGAGGAAAGAGGTTGGATGGCATCACTGACTCGATGGACATGGGCTTGGGTGGCCTCTGGGAGTTGGTGATGGACAGGGAGGCCTGGTGTGCTGTGGTCCATGGGGTAGCAAAGAATCAGACACAACCAAGCGACTGAACTGAACTGAACTGAACTGAATGTATCCTGCTTGAGGACATGTTTCTTCTTCCTGAAAACATTCTGACTAATCCTGTTATCTTAAAAAGTATATTTAAATGGGTCTAGTAAGATCTTTACAACCTTGAGACATTCTTTCGATTTATTGTAATAACCAGTTAGAAAGTATATAACTCCCTTACTAAGACATGGGGGCACTTTCTGCACCCCTCCTGATGTCTGTGTCAGAAGCTTTCTCTGTCCCTTTTCTTACTTTAATAAAACTTTATTACACAAAAGTTCTGAGCGATCAAGCCTCATCACTGGCCCCAGATTGAATCCCTCTTCTCCAGAGGCCAAGAATCCCAAAGTCTTTTCACGACTTGGCAACAAACCTTCACTAGGAAAGGAAACAGGCACACAGGTCCAAGAAGCACAGGCAGTCATAAACGGGATTAACCCAAAGAAGACCAAGACTAAAACAATAAGAACAAACAAAATATTATAATAAAATGTCAAAAATGAAAGATAAAGAAAGAATATTAAAGCAGAAAGGGGAAAGCAACAAGTACAAGGAACTCCCATAAGGCTATCTGTTGATGTTTCAGCAGAAACCCTGCAGGCAAGAATGGAGTGGCATGATGTACTTTAAACAATGAAAGAAGAAACCTACAACCAAGAATAGTCTACCCAGCAAGGCTTTCATTCAGATTTGATGGTGACATCAAAATCTTTACAGACAAGCAAAAGCTCAGAGTTAAGCACCACCAAACCAGCTTTACAAGAAATGTTAACAAGGCTTCTCTAAGTGAAAAAGAAAAGGTCATAACTAGAAACAATGAAAATTATGAAAGGAAAAATTTGATTGGTAAAGGCTAGCCTACAGAAAAAGGTAGGAAATAAAGCATGTACAAAGCTGGTGGGAAGGTTAAAAGAAAAAAAAATAGTAAAGTCATCTCTATCTGCAATAAGTAGTTAAGGGATACATAACATAAAAATATGTAATATATGATGTCAAACAAGAGTAAATGAGGGGGGAGGAGCCAAGATGCGGAGGAATAGGACGGGGAGACCACTTTCTCCCCTACAAATTCATCGAAAGAACAATTGAACGCAGAGCGAACTTCACAAAACAACTTCTGATCGCTAGCTGAGGTCATCAGGCGCCCAGAAAAGCAGCCCATTGTCTTCGAAAGGAGGTAGGACAAAATATAAAAGATAAAAAGAGAGACAAAAGAGCTAGGGACGGAGATCCATCCCGGGAAGGGAGTCTTAATAGAGGAAGTTTCCAATCACCAGGAAACCCTCTCACTGGCACATCTGGGGGAAGTTTTTAAATCTCGGAGGGCAACCTATCTGGGAGGGGAAAAATAAATAAAACCCACAGATTACGTGCCTAAAAGCAACTCCCAGCAGAAAACTACCCCAGACACCCGCATCTGCCACCAGCAAGTGGGGGCGGAACGGAGAGGAGCGGGCGGCATTGCTTAAGGTAAGGACCGGGCCTGAGCGCCCTGAGGGCAATCGGAGGGAGCTTTTGTGAGTTACCAACTTAAACTGTGGGACAGCAAAAGAGAGAGAGAAAATTAACCGGCCTGAACACACTGCCAGCCGTTCACTGAACAAAGGAACTGAGCAAGTCCAGAGGAGCTAGCCAGCTGCGGACCAGCCCAGCCCCCCTCGGAGGCAGGAGGCAGGGGGGAGGGGAAAGGGGCAGGCTTGGCCCCAAGGACCGCATCCCCTACCACACTGCAAACAGGCCTCCAATTTCTAACCAAAGACTTCCTGAGATTCTGGATGGTCGACATCCGCCGGGAGGGTCGCAGTGAGACACAAGGCGCACGCACCCGACTGGCGCGGGCAGAAACTGAGGCTGGGACCGCGGAGGGGAGAAGGCACGCCGCACCCGGGGAGAGTGCGCCTGTCAAGCTCCTGGCTGCCTGAGCCGCTTAGCTGGGGAAGGCACAAAACGCAGGTGCAGCCGAGTCCGCCCTTTTGTGGAACACCCGAGGGCTGGAACCGCGCGCAGCGCAGGGCCCGCTCCATATAGAGCAGCCGGGAGCCTGAGCAGTGTAGAGGGGAAAAGCGGCACCAGTCCCTCCCCGCAGCGCGACGGAACTAGCAACCTGAACAGGAGACCACCTCTGCCCGCCTGTGTCAGGGCGGAAATTAGGCACTGAAGAGACCGGCAAACAGAAGCCAAATAAACAAAGGGAATCGCTTCAGAAGGGACTGGTGCAACAGATTAAAATCCCTGTAGAGAACACTGACTACACCGGAAGGGGCCTATAGATATCGAGAGGTGTAAGCTGGAACGAGGAGCTATCTGAAACTGAACCGAACCCACAATGACCGCAACAGCTCCAGAGAAATTCCTAGATATATCTTTACTTTTTGTTTAATTAAAAAAAATTTTTTTTCTCTTCTTTTCTATTTTTTCTCTTTTATTTTCTTTTAAAATTCCCTATTACTCCCCCATTACTCCTTAACTTTCATTTTCATAGATTTTTATGATTTTTTTAATTAGGAAAAATTTTTTTTTCTCTTGTTTTTTTTTTTCTTTTTTCTTTTCCTCTTATTTCCTTTTAAAGTCCTCTATTACTCCTCTACTACTCCTTAATTTTCATTTTCATTTCACTATAACCTTGCAAAAAAAAAAAAAGAGAAGCCCTATTTTTAAACTGAACTTCATATATATTTCTAAATTTTTTTGTTTTTGTTTTTAATATTATATTTTTAAGAGTCTAACCTCTACTCTAGATTTTTAATCATTGTTTTTCAGTATGTGATATAAATTTTGGACATTTAAGAGTCCAATATTCAGTTTCCATTTTTATTCAGGAGTGTGTTGATTACTCTCTCCCACTTTTGACTCTCCGTTTTCTACCTCAGAACACCTCTATTTCCTCCTTTCTCCTTCTCTTCCCAATCCAATTCTGTGAATCTTTGTGGGTGTCTGGGCTACGGAGAACACTCTGGGAACAGAGAACTGTGTAGATCTGTCTCTCTCCTCTTGAGTCCCCCTTTTTCTCCTCCTGCTCATCTCTATCTCCTTCCTCCCTCTCCTCTTCTTCATGTAACTCTGTGAACCTCTCTGGGTGTCCCTCATGGGGGAGAATCTTTTCACCATTAACCTACAAGTTTTATTATCAGTGCTGTATAGTTGGAGAAGTCTTGAGACTACTGGAAGAAGAAAACTGAAATCCAGAGGCAGGAGACTTAAGCCCAAAACCTGAGAACACCAGAAAACTCCTGACTACACGGAACATTAAGTAATAAGAGACTGTCCAAAAGCCGTCCATACCTACACTGAAACCAGCCACCACCCAAGAGCCAGTAAGTTTCAGAGCAAGACATACCATGCAAATTCTCCAGCAACACAGGAACATAGACCTGAGTGTCAACATACAGGCTGCCCAAAGTCACACCTAACACATAGACACATCTCAAAACTCATCACTGGGCACTCCATTGCACTCCAGAGAGAAGAAATCTAGTTCCATGCACCAGAACACCGACGCAAGCTTCCCTAACCAGGAAACCTTGACAGGCCAATCATCCAACCCCACCCACTGGGTGAAACCTCCACAATAAAAAGGAACCACAGACCTCCAGAATACAGAAAGCCCACTCTAGACACAGCAATCTAAACAAGATGAAAAGGCAGAGAAATATCCAACAGGTAAAGGAACATAAAAAATGCCCACCAAGTCAAACAAAACAGGAGGAGATAGGGAATCTACCTGAAAAAGAGTTTAGAATAATGATAATAAAAATGATCCAAAATCTTGAAAACAAAATGGAGTTACAGATAAATAGCCTGGAGACAAAGATTGAGAAGATGCAAGAAATGTTTAATAAGGACCTATAAGAAATAAAAAGAGTCAATTAAAAATGAATAATGCAATAAATGAGATCAAAAACACTCTGGAGGGAACCAAGAGTAGAATAACAGAGACAGAAGATAGGATAAGTGAGGTGGAGGATAAAATGGTGGAAATAAATGAAGCAGAGAGGAAAAAAGAAAAAAGAATCAAAAGAAATGAGGACAACCTCAGGGACCTCTGGGACAATGTGAAACACCCCAACATTCAAATCATAGGAGTCCCAGAAGAAGACAAAAAGAAAGGCCATGAGAAAATTCTTGAGGAGATAATACCTGAAAACTTCCCTAAATGGGGAAGGAAATAGCCACCCAAGTCCAAGAAACCCAGAGAGTCCCAAACAGGATAAACCCAAGACGAAACACCCCAAGACACATATTAATCAAATTAACAAAGATCAAACACAAAGAACAAATATTAAAAGCAGCAAGGGAGAAACAACAAATAACACACAAAGGGATTCCCATAAGGATCACAGCTGATCTATCAATAGAAACCCTCCAGGCCAGAAGGGAATGGCAGGACATACTTAAAGTAATGAAAGAGAATAACCTACAACCTAGATTACTGTACCCAGCAAGGATCTCATTCAGATATGAAGGAGAATTCAAAAGCTTTACAGACAAGCAAAAGCGGAGAGAATTCAGTACCACCAAACCAGCTCTTCAACAAATGCTAAATGATCTTCTCTAGACAGGAAACACAGAAAGGTGGTATAAACTTGAACCCAAAACAACAAAGTAAATGGCAAGGGGACCACACCTATCAATAATTACCTTAAATGTAAATGGGTTGAATGCCCAACCAAAAGACAAAGACTGGCTGAATGGATAAAAAAACAAGACCCCTATATATGCTGTCTACAAGAGACCCACCTCAAAACAAGAGACAAAAACAGACTAAAAGTGAAGAGCTGGAAAAAAATATTCCATGCAAACGGAGAACAAAAGAAAGCAGGAGTCGTAATATTCATATCAGATAAAATAGACTTTCAAATAAAGGATGTGAAAAGAGACAAAGAAGGACACTACATAATGATCAAAGGATCAATCCAAGAAGAAGATATAACAATTATAAATATATATGCACCCAACATAGGAGCACTGCAATATGTAAGGCAAACGCTAACAAGTATGAAAGAGGAAATTAATAGTAACACAATAATAGTGGGAGACTTTAATACCCCACTCACAACTATGGATAGATCAACTAAACAGAAAATTAACAAGGAAACACAAACTTTAAATGACACAATGGACCAGCTAGACCTAATTGACATCTATAGGACATTTCACCCCAAAACACCTTTTTCTCAAGTGCACAGGGAACCTTCTCCAGAATAGATCACATCCTGGGCCATAAATCTAGTCTTGGAAAATTAAAAAAAAATTGAAATCATTCCAGTCATCTCTTCTGACCACAGTGCAGTAAGATTAGATCTCAATTACAGGAAAAAAATTGTTAAAAATTCAAACATATGGAGGTTAAATAACACGCTTCTGAATAACCAACAAATCATAGAAGAAATAAAAAAGAAATCAAAATATGCATAGAAATGCATGAAAATGAAAACATAACAACCCAAAACCTATGGGACACTGTAAAAGCAGTGCTAAGGGGAAGGTTCATGGCATTACAGGCTTACTTCAAGAAACAAGAAAAAAGTCAAATAAATAACCTAACTCTACACCTAAAGCAATTAGAGAAGGAAGAAATGAAGAACCCCAGGGTCAGTAGCAGGAAAGAAATCTTAAAAATTAGGGCAGAAATAAAAGCAAAAGAAACTAAAGAGACCATAGCAAAAATCAACAAAGCTAAAAGCTGGTTTTTTGAAAAAAATAAACAAAATTGACAAACCATTAGCAAGACTCATTAAGAAACAAAGAGAGAACCAAATTAACAAAATTAGAAATTAAAATGGAGAGATCACAACAGACAACACTGAAATACAAAGGATCATAAGAGACTACTACCAGCAGCTCTATGCCAATAAAATGGACAACTTGGAAGAAATGGACAAATTCTTAGAAAAGTATAACTTTCCAAAACTGAACCAGGAAGAAATAGAAGATCTTAACAGACCCATCACAAGCAAGGAAATCGAAACTGTAATCAGAAATCTTCCAGCAAACAAAAGCCCAGGACCAGATGGCTTCACAGCTGAATTCTACCAAAAATTTAGAGAAGAGCTAACACCTATCTTACTCAAACTCTTCCAGAAAATTGCAGAAGAAGGTTAACTTCCAAACTCATTCTATGAGGCCAACATCACCCTAATTCCAAAACCAGACAAAGATGCCACAAAAAAAGAAAACTACAGGCCAATATCACTGATGAACATAGATGCAAAAATCCTTAACAAAATTCTAGCAAACAGAATCCAACAACATATTTTAAAAAATCATACACCATGACCAAGTGGGCTTTATCCCAGGAATGCAAGATTCTTTAATATCTGCAAATCAATCAATGTAATACACCACATTAACAAATTGAAAGATAAAAACCATATGATTATCTCAATAGATGCTCTGCAACACTCATTTATGATTAAAAACTCTCCAGAAAGCAGGAATAGAAGGAACATACCTCAACATAATAAAAGCTATATATGACAAACCCACAGCAAGCATCACCCTCAATGGTGAAAAATTGAAAGCATTTCCCCTGAAATCAGGAAAAAGACAAGGGTGCCCACTCTCACCACTACTATTCAACATAGTTTTGGAAGTGTTGGCCACAGCAATCAGAGCAGAAAAAGAAGTAAAAGGAATCCAGATAGGAAAAGAAGAAGTGAAACTCTCTCTGTTTGCAGATGACATGATCCTCTACATAGAAAACCCTAAAGACTCTACCAGAAAATTACTAGAGCTAATCAATGAATATAGTAAAGTGGCAGGATATAAAGTTAACACACAGAAATCCCTTGCATTCCTATACACTAACAATGAGAAAACAGAAGGAGAAATTAAGGAAACAATACCATTCACCACTGCAACAAAAAGAATAAAATACTTAGGAGTATATCTACCTAAAGAAACAAAAGACCTATACATAGAAAACTATAAAACACTGATGACAGAAATCAAAGAGGACACAAACAGATGGAGAAATATACCGTGTTCATGGATTGGAAGAATCAATATTGTCAAAATGGCTATACTACCCAAAGTAATCTATAGATTCAATGCAATCCCTATCAAGCTACCAATGGTATTTTTCACAGAACTAGAACAAATAATTTCACAATTTGTATGGAAATACAAAAAACCTCGAATAGCCAAAGTAATCTTGAGAAAGAAGGGAACTGGAGGAATCAACCTGCCTGACTTCAGGCTCTACTACAAAGCCACAGTCATCAAGACAGTATGGTACTGGCACAAAGACAGAAATATAGATCAATGGAACAGAACAGAAAGCCCAGAGATAAATCCACGAACCTATGGTCACCTTATCTTCAACAAAGGAGGCAAAGATATACAATGGAAAAAAGACAACCTCTTTAACAAGTGGTGCTGGGAAAACTGGTCAACCACTTGTAAAAGAATGAAACTAGAACACTTTCTAACATCATACACAAAAATAAACTCAAAATGGATTAAAGATCTAAATGCAAGACCAGAAACTATAAAACTCCTAGAGGAGGACATAGGCAAAACACTCTCTGACATGAATCACAGCAGGATCCTCTATGACCCACCTCCCAGAATATTGAAAATGAAAGCAAAAATAAACAAATGGGACCTAATGAAACTTAAAAGCTTTTGCACAACAAAGGAAACTATAAGCAAGATGAAAATACAGCCCTCAGATTGGGAGAAAATAATAGCAAATGAAGCGACAAAGGATTAATCTCAAAAATATACAAGCAACTCCTGAAGCTCAATTCCAGAAAAATAAATGACCCAGTCAAAAAATGGGCCAAAGAAGTAAACAGACATTTCTCCAAAGAAGACATACAGATGGCTAACAAACACATGAAAAGATGCTCAACATCACTCATTATCAGAGAAATGCAAATCAAAACCACAATGAGGTACCATTACACGCCAGTCAGGATGGCTGCTATCCAAAAGTCTACAAGCAATAAATGCTGGAGAGGGTGTGGAGAAAAGGGAACCCTCTTACACTGTTGGTGGGAATGCAAACTAGTACAGCCACTATGGAGAACAGTGTGGAGATTCCTTAGAAAAATGGAAATAGAACTGCCATATGACCCAGCAATACCACTTCTGGGCATACACACTGAGGAAACCAGATCTGAAAGAGACAAGTGCACCCCAATGTTCATCACAGCACTGTTTATAATAGCCAGGACATGGAAGCAACCTAGATGCCCATCAGCAGACGAATGGACGAGGAAGCTGTGGTACATATACACCATGGAATATTACTCAGCCATTAAAAAGAATTCATTTGAATCAGTTCTAATGAGATGGATGAAACTGGAGCCCATTATACAGAGCGAAGTAAGCCAGAAAGATAAAGAACATTACAGCATACTAACACATATATATGGAATTTAGAAAGATGGTAATGATAACCCTATATGCAAAACAGAAAAAGAGACACAGATGTACAAAACAGACTTTTGGACTCTGTGGGAGAAGGCAAGGGTGGGATGTTTCGAAAGAACAGCATGTGTATTATCTATAGTGAAACAGATCACCAGCCCAGGTGGGATGCATGAGACAAGTGCTCGGGCCTGGTGCACTGGGAAGACCCAGAGGAATCAGGTGGAGAGGGAGGTGGGAGGGGGGATCGGGATGGGGAATACATGTAACTCCATGGCTGATTCATGTCAATGTATGACAAAACTCACTACAATATTGTAAAGTAATTAGCCTCCAACTAATAAAAATAAATTAAAAAAAAAAAGTAAATGAGGGGAAAGAGGAGTGAAACTGCAGGGTTGTTAAAATGCATTTGAAATTAATAGACCACAACATAATATTATACTGTATTATATATTATATCACATTATATATGTGTGTGTGTATATATATGTATATATATGTATATATATATACATATATATATATATATATATATAAACCTTATGGCAACTGCAAACCAGCTATAATAGATATACACACACACAGAAAAGAAAGAAATCCAAACATAACCCTGACGATGATAATCAAATCACAAAGAAAGAGAAGAACAGGAGACTCAAAAAAAAAAAATAAAATAAACCCAAACAAAAACTACAGAAAAAAAATCAAAATTAACAAAATGGCAAGAAATATATAACTATCAATAACTACTTTAAATGTAAATGTAATAAATCCTTCAATCAAGACATAGAGTGGTTAAGTGGACACAAAAGCAGGATCTATATTTATGTGGCATACAAGAGACACATTCAGATCTAAAGGCAGACAGGGACTGAAAATGAGAGAATGGAAAAAGTTATTCCATGCAAACGAAAATGAAAGCTGGGGTAGCAATATTAGTGTCAGACAAAATATATGTTTAAGAGTGTAACAAGAGACAACGGAAAGCAACATAATGTTTAAAGGATCAATCCAAAAAGAAGATATAACAATTGTAAATATGTATGTACCCAACATAGAAGCATGTAAATACAGGAAGAAAATATTTACAGACATAAAGAGAGAAATTGATAGGAACATAATAATAGTTGGAAACTTAACACCCTATGTACAGATCATCCAGGCACAAACTCAATGGGGAAATGCATGTCTTAAAATGACACATTAGACCAAATTGACTTTACATATATATACAGAGAGAGAGAGCATCTCACCCACCAATGGCAGAATACACAGTCTTCTCAGGTGCACATGGGACATCCTCCAGGATAAGTCACATGCCAGACCACAAAACAAGCCTCAATAAATTTAAGAAAACTGAAATTATATCAAGCATCTTTTCTGAGCACAGTGCTAAGGGAAAAATAAATTACAAAGAAAAACCTGCAAAACCCCCACAAACATATGAAGATTAAACAACAAGCTACTAAACAACCAAAGGATAAGAGAAGAAACTAAAAAATATCTGGAGACAAATGAAATGGAAACATTATAATCCAAAATCTATGGGATACAGGAAAAACATTTCTAAGAAGGAGGTTTATAGCAATAAAGCCTACCTCAGGAAGCAAGAAAAATCTCAAACTACCTAAACTTACACCTAACGGAACTAGAATAAGAAGAACAAACAAAATCCAAAATTAATAAAAGTAAACAAATCATAAAAGTCAGAGCATAAATAGATGAAATGGAGAAGGAAAAACCAATGGGAAAGATCAGCAAAACTAAGAAGCTGGTTCTTTGAAAAAAATAAACAAAATTGATAAACTGTTAGCTATGTTCATCAAAAAATAGAGAGTGCCCAAATCAATAATATCAGAAACAAAAGGAAAGTTACAAATGATACCACAGAAATTCAAAGGATCATAATAGATTACTATGAACAATAAAATGGACAACCTAGAAGAAATGGACAAATTCCTAGAAATGCATAATCTCCTAAGACTGAGTCAGGCAGAAATAGAAAATAAGAACAGACCAATTACTAGCAATGATATTGAATCAGTAATTAAAAACAAGCAAAGAAAAAACTTAAACAAAAGTCCAGGACCAGATGACTTCATCTATGAATTCTATCAAACACTTAAAGAAGAGGTAACATCTATCCTTCTCAGATTATTTCAAAAATTTGCAAAGGAAGGGACACATCCCAACTCATTTATGAGGCCAGCATCACCCTGATGCCAAATCAGATATTACAAAAATAATAATAATAATAATAATAATAAAAGCAGGCCAGTATCACTGATGAATATAGAGGAAAAAATCCTCAACAAAATAACAAACCAAATCCAACATTAAAAAGATCATTATCAAGTGGGATTTATACCATGAATACAGTGATGATTCAGTTTCCACAGATCATCAGCGTGACATATCACATTAACAAACTGAAGAATAAAAAATCAAATGATCATTTCCACAGAGGCAGAAAAAGATTTTGACAAAGTTCAAATCTACAAAGTTCAAATATGATAAAAAAAAAAATTCTCCAGAAAGTAGACATAGAGGGAACATACCTCAATATAATAAAGGCCATATATGACAAACTGACAGCTCATACTATACTCAATGGTGAAAAGCCAAAAGCATTTCCTCTAAGATCAGGAACATGACAACGATGCCCCCTCTCACCACTTTTATTCAACATAGTATTAGAAGTCCTAGCCACAGTAATCAAACAAGAAAAATAACTATAAAAAGTCCAATTCAAAAGGAAGAAATAAAACTGTCTCTGTTTGCAGATGATTGATATGACACATAGAAAATCCTAAAGATGTCCCCAATAAACTACTTGAGCTTATCAATGAATTTGGTAAAACTGCAGGATACAAAATTAACAAATAGAAATCTATTGCATTTCTTTACACTAACAATCAACTATCGGTAAAAGAAATTAAGAAAAAATCCCATTTACCATCACATTAAAAAGAATAAAATACCTAACTAAGGAAATAAAAGACCTGTGTTTGGGAAACTGTAAAATAATGATGAAGAAAATTAAAATGACACAAAATGGAAAGATATATTATGTTCATGGATTGAAATAGTTAATATTGTTAAAATTCCCATACTATCCAAGGCAATCTACAGATTTAATGTAATCATTATCAGAATACTAATGGCATTTTCATAGAACTAAGACAAATATATCTAAAATTTGTATGAAAACACAAAAGACCTTGAATAGCTAAAACAACCCTAAGAAGAACAAAGCTACAAGTTTCAAACTATCCTACAAAACTAGAGTAAACAAAACAGTTGTGCTAGTAAGGCACTAGCACAAAAACAGACACTCAGATCAATGGAAGAAAATAGAGAGCCCAGAAATGAACCCACACTTATATGGGTAATTAGTCTACAACAAAGGAGGTAAGATTACACAATGGGAAAAAAACAGCCTCTTCAATTATATTTTGTGAAAACTGGACTGCCATATGCAAAAGAATCAGAATGGACTACTCTCCCACCCTGTGCACAAAAAAAAAAATTCAAAATGGACTAAGCTGGTAAAGAATCCACATGTAATGCAGAAGAGCCTGGTTCAATTCCTGGGTCAAGAAGATCCCCTGGAGAAGGGAACGGCTACCCACTCCAGTATTCTGGTCTGGAGAAGTCCATAGACTGTATAGTCCATGGGTTGCAAAGAGTCAGACATGACTAAGTGATTTTCACTTCACTTTCAAAGACTTAAATATAAGGCTTGAAACCATAAACTTCTAAAAGAAAACATAGAAAGTACACTCCTTGACAACAGTCTTTATAATATTTCTTGGATCTCTCTCCTTGGGCAAAGGAAACAAAAGCAAAAATAAATGGTACTACATTAAAAAAAAAAAAAAAAAAGCCTTTGCACAGCAAAGGAAATAACCAAGAAAACAAGAAGGCCACCTATTGAATGGGATAAAATATTTGCAAATGATATACTGATACGTGGTCACTATCTAAAATATGCAAATAACTCATACAACTGAACATCAAAAAGACAAACAATCCATTTAAAATTGGGCAGAGAACCTGAATAAACATTTTTCCAAGGAAGACAGACAGGTGGCCAACAGGCACATGAAAAAATGTTCAACATTGCTAATTAGTGAAATGCAAATCAAAACAAAAATTAAATTATCACCTCACACCTATCAGAATGGCTATCATCAAAATAGACACAAATGTTGATAAGAATTTGGAGAAAAGGGAATCCTGTACTCTGTTGGTGGGAATGTAAATTGGTACAACTACTATAGAAAACAGTACAGTAATTTCATAATTAAGGTTCAACAAGAAGATCACAAAATTTTACATCTCCCCTTTATTTATTTACTAAAGATATTTCAAAAGCTACCACAACCATCACATAAATTTACATAGATTGGCCCTAGTTATATATAGGGATTCTCTTTGGAAAAAGTTGATTTGAGAGAGGATCAATTACATGCCCTTTGAAGTAAAAATAGGTGTGTCTACCAAAAAGAAAAAAAAAAAACAGTATAGAAAGCCCTCAAAAAATTATGACTAGAATTATCATATGATCCAGCAACAGCAATCCTAGATATTTATCCCAAGAAAACAAAAACACTAGAATATATATGTACTCCTGTGTTCATTAAAGCATTGTTTATAATAGTCCAAGGTATGGAACAACCTAAGTATCCAGTAAGAGATGAATAGATAAAGATGATGTGGTATATATACACACAGTGGAATATTACTAAACTGTAAAAAAGGAAATATCTGTTATCTGTGATAACACAGAGAGTATTATGCTAAGGGAAATAACTTAGACAAAGACAAATATCATATGATTTCACTTACATGTGTAATTTAAAAACACAAAACAAAAGAAAAGCATAAAACATAAACAGTTATAGCACAGAGAACAGCAGATGTATGCCAGAGGGGAGGTAGGTAGGGGGAGGGAACTAGGAGAGGGAGTTTAAGAAATGCACATTTCTAGTTGCAAGACAAATGAGTCATGGGTATGAGAGAGCTTATTCTTAGGTAGGTTGGTAAGACCAGGACCCTTAGGAGGAGAAAGTGACAAACATTTCTTTTTAAAAGCTTTGTCTTAGTCACATAAGTCACATAGTTCAGTTCAGTTCAGTCACTCAGTCGTGTCTGATTCTTTGCGACCCCATGGACTGCAGCACACCAGGCTTCCCTGTCCATCACCAACTCCCAGAGCTTGCTCAAACTCATGTCCATTGAGTCAGTGATGCCATCCAACCAACTCATCCTCTATCGTCCCCTTCTCTCCTGCCTTCAGTCTTTCCCAGCATCAGGGTCTTTTCAAATGAGCCTGTTCTTCACATCAGGTGGCCAAAGTATTGGAGTTTCAGCTTCAGCATCAGTCCTTCCAGTGAATATTCAGGACCGATTTCCTTTAGGGTGGACTGGTTGGATCTCCTTGCTGTCCAAGGGACTCTCTAGAGTCTTCTCCAACACCACAGTTCAAAAGCATCAATTCTTCTAACTATCTATTTTACATATGGGAATGTATATGTTTCAATGCTACTCTCTCAATTCATCCCACCCTACCTTGGAGAAGACTTCTTAGAGAAGACTCTTGAGAGTCCCTTGGACTGCAAGGAGATTCAACCAGTGCATCCTAAAGGAAATCAATCCTGAATATTCACTGGAAGGACTGATGCTGAAGCTTAAACTCCAATAATTTGGCCACCTGATGTGAAGAACAGACTCATTGGAAAAGACCCTGATTATGGGAAAGACTGAAGGCAGGAGGAGAAGTGGATGACAGAGGATAAGATGGTTGGATGGCATCACCAACTAGATGGACATGAGTTTGAGTAAACTCCGGGAATTGGTGATGAACAGGGAGGCCTCGCGTGCTGCAATTCATGGGGTTGCAAAGAGTCGGGCACGACTGAGCAACTGAACTGAGTACTAGGGATGTAACATGCAACATGATAAGTATAATTAACACTACTGTATGTATGTTATATATAAAGTTAGATTTAGTCCCTAGAGTTCTCATCATGAGAAGAACATTTTTTTTTCTGATTCTTTAATTGTGCATCTATATGAGGTGATGGGCTTCCTAGGTGGTAAAGAACCTGTCTGCCAATGCAGGAGACATAAGAGATGTGGGTTCAATCCCTGGGTGCAGAAGGTTCCCTGGAGGAGGGCATGGCAACCCACTCCAGTATTCTTGCCTGAAGAATCCAACAGACAGAGGAGTCTAGCAGGCCAGAGTCCATAGGATCGCAAATATCAGACATGACTGAAGCAACTTACTATGCATGCATGCATGAGATGATGGATATTTATTAAACCTGCGATAGTCATTTCATGGAATATGTAAATCAAATCATTATACTTTCTTAAACTTAGATAGTACTGTATGTCAAATATATGTCAGTAAAATTGGGGGGAAAAGAATCGTGGAGTACATATCACCTACACAAATTCTAAGGACAGTGAGAATAAAAAACAGTCCCTTCTCACGAGCTCACAAACTAGCAAAAGAAATCAACAAACAGACCCCATAGTGAAACTGGCTCAGTTTTGTCCGACTCTTTGTGACCCCATGGACTATACAGAATACTGGAGGCCAGAATACTGGAGTGAGTAGCCTTTCCCTTCTCTGGGGGATCTTCCCAACCCAGTGATCAAACCCAGGTCTCCCGCATTGCAGGCGGATTCTTTACCAACTAAGCTATCAGGGAAGCCCGTCAAAACAAACCCCATACAATGTCATAAACACTAGCATAAAGTCAATCACAGGGACAATAAAGGATCATCAAGGAAAATCAACTATACTTTAATACAATTATTTTAAAAATAGAGTATTAAGGAAACTTTCAATCCAGACCAGAGGAAAAGGAGGTGATGGTGCATGAACAGAGTAGTTTTCTAGAGAAGACCATGTTTCATAGTACAAACTACCTTTTAATAAACTTTGATGAATCCCTAATGTCTTGAAATGATAAAATTAAGAGCAATTATATTATCTAGATCAGTGCTGTACAATGAAATGTAATTTGATCTACATGAGTAATTTAAAATCTTCTCATAACCATATTAAGAAAAAAACAACTGAAATTTAAACAATATATGTAACCAAATATATCTAGAATGTTATTTCAACATGTAATCAATATAAATTACTGAATATTTTATAGTTTTCTGTACTAGGTCTTCAAAATTTACTGTGTCTTAATACTTATCACTTATTTCAATTCATTAAGCCACATTTTAAGGGCTCAATGGACTGACTAGCCAACACAGAGCTAATTTGAATTACTAGTTTCCAATATTTTCAAGTATGAAGACCTCTCAAAATATTTTGAGGGTATCCACTTTATAGTTTGACACTTTTATTATCCCTTCCCTTGTGGCTCAGTTGGTAAAGAATCCGCCTGCAATGCAGGAGACCCTGGTTCAATTCCTGGGTCGAGAAGATCCGCTGGAGAAGGGATAGGCTACCCACTCCAGTATTCTTGGGCTTCCTTTGTGGCTCAGCTGGTGAAGAATCCGCCTGCAATGTGGGAGGCCTGGATTCGATCCCTGGGTTGGGAAGATCCCTTGAAGAAGGGAAAGGCTGCCAACTCCAGTATTCTGGCCTGGAGAATCCCATGGACTGTAGAGTCGATGGGGTCGCAAAGAGTCAGGCATGACTGAGCAACTTTCACTTTCTTTTCTTTCTTTGGCCTGACAAAATATAGATCACTATTTTTAGGCATCACCTAAGTTCTATCATATCCACCTCTATTACTGTAAGATCAATAAAGCTGACACATTAGCATTTTTGAGAGGTTCCTTACAGAGATGATCAAATATTCTGGTGTCACAATGATTATTAAAGAACTCCTAGAGAGAACAAGGGGAGAAGGCAATAACACCCCACTCCAGTCCTCTTGCCTGGAAAATCCCATGGATGGAGGAGCCTGGTAGGCTGCAGTCCATGGGATCACTAAGAGTTGGACACGACTGAGCGACTTCACTTATACTTTTCACTTTCATGCATTGGAGAAGGAAATGGAAACCCACTCCAGTGTTCTTGCCTGGAGAATCCCAGGGACGGGAGAGACTGGTGGGCTGACATCTATGGGGTCGCACAGAGTCGGACACGAGTGAAGTGACTTAACAGCAGCAGCAGAGAGAACAAGATGGTGGAGGAGTAGGTGGATGTGGAGCACCTCTCTCTCCACGGATACATCAGGAGTACACCTTCAGACACAGCAGTTCATGCAGAACACCAGCTGAGAGTGGACAGGAGTACCTGACCGGTGGAAAAGAATATATAGAACCATGCAAAACTCAGTGGGGGACCTGCCCTCCACAGTGGGGGAACTAAAGCAGGGGTCCAATCCCCACATCGGGGCAACTGTCTGAGTGAGAGGAGAAACATTTAAGGTTGAGAGTGAGACAGCAAATCTGTGGCAGCCTAAATGGAATGAGATCACAGTCCTTGCCACAGCCGTACATACCCCAGACAGGGACGCAGGTCCCCTGGAAGGCGCGGCGGCTGGGAGCTGGAGCTTAGGGACTGTGGAGCAATCCCAGGGCGAGGGCTGCTGTTGACTGTGGAGAGACGGATCCAGGGGATGTGAGGGAGGAGACTGTGGAGGAAAGCCAGGCAGCCATGGAAGCAAGGCGGTACTGCTGAGTCACGCGTAGGGGGTGGAGCCATCACCACAGCCTCTCTCTCCCCACATGCCTGCATTGGCAGCTGAATACTTGAGAGTCTGGCCCATCAAGTGCCTGACGCTCTAAACTACAGAGAAGGACCCCATCCAGGGTGCCCCTTTAAGTGTCTGACGTGCCAATCTACAGCGTAGGACCCCAGCCAGGGGGGCCCCTCTCTATGCCTGACGCCTCGAACAACAGAGAAGGACCCCAGGCAAGGGAGCCCTCTAAGTGCATGAACGGGCGGAGCTACGGAGAGAGACTGGCCAAAGAGGCCTCTGATCGCCAGCTACAAGAGGCTCGAAAAAAGATTCTTATAGGGCCATAACTCCTGCAGCTGAGGCAGGCCGTGTCCCTGCACACTTGGTGCTGCCAGGATCCTCGCGACCCAGGCAGCTGTGCCACCTTCACGCTCAACCCTCACTGGGGAAGAGCTGCCACAGACAAAAAAAAGTCTTGTGTCTAAGCACAGAGGGTTGCTTCAGTTGTGTCCAACTCTTTGCAACCCTGTGGACTGTGGCCTGCCAGGCTTTTCTGTCAGGGGGTTCTCCAGGCAGGAGTACTGGAGTGTATTGGCCAACACTGGTTGCCATACCCTTCTAGAGAACTATATTTCCTGCTGCCCTCACTGCAACTCCCCTGAGTACCTGGTGCTGTCAGAATCCCTGTGAGCCAAGCAGCTGCACCACCTCTTATGAACAACTATATGGCAATAAAATGGATAACCTAGAAAAAATGGACAGATTCTTAGCACTGAAATTGAGGCTGTGATCAAAGATCTCCCCAAAAACAAAAGCCCAGGACCAGATGGCTTCACAGGAGAATTCTATCAAACATTTGGAGAAGAGCTAATGCCTATCCTTCTAAAATTCTTTCAAAAAATTGCAGAGGAAGGAACACTTCCAAACTCATTCTATGAGACCACCATCACCCTGATACCAAAGCCAGACAAAGACAACACAAAAAAAGAAAACTACAGACCAGTATCACTGATGAAAACAGATGCAAAAATCCTCAACAAAATTTTACCAAACAGAATTCAACAACACATTAAAAAGCTCGTACACCACGATCAAGTTGGGATGCATTCCAGGGATGCAAAGATTCTTCAATATATGCAAATCAATCAATGTGATACACCATATTAACAAATTGAAAGATAAAAACCATATGATAATCTCAATAGATGCATAAAAAGCCTTTGACAAAATTCAGCACCCATTTATGACTGCAACTCTTCAAAAAATGGGCATAGAAGGAACCTACCTCAACATTGTAAAGGCCATATGTCATAAGCCTACAGCAAACATTATTCTTAATAGTGAAAAACAGAAAGCATTCCCCCCTAAGATCAGGAACAAGACAAAGGTGTTCACTTTCATCACTATCATTCAACATAGTTCTGGAAGTCCTAGCTACAGCAATAAGAGAAGAAAAAGAAATAAGAGGAATCCAGATCAGAAAAGTAGTAAAGCTCTCACTGTTTGCAGATGACGTGTACTGTACATAGAAAACCCTAAAGATACTATCAGAAAATTACTAGAGCTAGTCAGTGAATTTAGCAAAGTTGCAGGATACAAAATCAGTACACAGAAATCACTTGCATTTCTATATACTGCTGCTGCTGCTGCATCACTTCAGTCGTGTCCGACTCTGTGCAACCCCATAGGCGGCAGCCCACCAGGCTCCCCCATCCCTGGGATTCTCCAGGCAAGAACACTGGAGTGGGTTGCCATTTCCTTCTCCATTCATATATATACTAACTATATATACATATATACTAACAATGAAAAATCAGAAAGAGAAATTAAGGAATCAATCCCATTCACCATTGCAACAAAAACAATTAAATATCTAGGATTAAACTTACCTAAGGAGACAGAAGAACTATACAAAGAAAATTACAAGACACTGATGAAAGAAATCAGAGATGACATTAACAGATGAAGAGATATTCCATGTTCCTAGGTAGGAAGAATCAATATTGTGAAAACGACTATACTACCAAACACAATCTACAGATTCAATGTAATCCCTCTCAAATTAACAATGGCATTTTTCACAGAACTAGAACAAAAGTTTTCACATTTCATATGGAAACACAAAAGACCCTGAGTAGCCAAAGCAGTCTTGAGAAAGAAGAATGGAGCTGGAGGAATCAGCCTTCCTGACTTCAGATAATACTACAAAGCTACAGTCATCAAGACACTATGGTACTGGCACAGAAACAGAAATATAGACCAATGGAGCAAGATAGAAAGCCCAGAAATAAACCCATGCACCTATGGGTACCTTATTTTTGACAAAGGAGGCAATAAAATACAATGGGGCAAAAAGACAGCCTCCTCAATAAATGGTGCTAGGAAAACTGGACAGCTCCATGTAAAAGAATGAAATTATAACACTTCCTAACACCATCCACAAAGATAAACTCAAAATGGATTAAAGAACTAAATGTAAGACCAGAAACTATAAAACTCTCAGAGGAAAACATAGGCAGAACACTCGATGACATAAATCAAAGCAAGATACTCTATGACCCACCTCCTAGAGTAATGGAAATAAAAACAAAAGTAAACAAGTGGGACCTGATTAAACTTAAAAACTTTTGCACAGCAAAGGAAACTATAAACTATAGAAAAGACAACCCTCAGAATGGGAGAAAATAAAGGCAAAGGAAACAACTGACAAAGGATTAGTTTCCAAAGTATACAAGCAACTCATACAACTCAATACCAGAAAAACAAACAACCCAATCAAAAAGTGGGAAAAAGACCTAAACAGACATTTCTCCAAAGACATACAGATGGCTAACAAACACATGAAAAGATGCTCAACATCGCTCATTATTAGAGAAATGCAAATCAAAACTACAATGAGATATCACCTCACACCAGTCAGAATGGCCATCACCAAAAAGTCTACAAACAATGCTGGGGAGGGTGTGGAGAAAAGGGAACTCTCTTGCACTGCTGGTGGGAATACAAATTGATACAGCCACTATGGAAGATGGTATGGAGATTCCTTAAAAAAAACTAGGAATAAAGCCACCATATGACCCAGCAATCCCACTCCTGGGCATATACGCTGAGGAAACCCAAATTGGAAAAGACACATGTATCCCATTGTTCATTGCTGCACTATTTACAATAGCTAGAACATGGAAGCAACCTAGATGTCCATCAACAGATGAATGGATAAAGTTGTGGTACATATACACAATGAACTATTACTCGGCCATAAAAAGGAACACATTTAAGTCAGTTCTGATGAGGTGGATGAACCTAGAGCTTATTATACAGAGTGAAGTAAGTCAGAAAAAGAAAGATAAATATCATATACCAATGCATATATACAGAATCCAGAAAAATGGTACTGAAGAATTTATTTACAGGGCAGCAGTGGAGAAACAGATATAGAGAATAGACTTATGGACATGGGGAGAGTGGAGAGGGTGAGATGTATGGAAAGAGTAACATGGAAACTTACATTACCATATGTAAAATATATAGCCTACGGAAATTTGCTGTCTGGCTCAGGAACCTCAAATAGGGGCTCTGTATCAACCCAGAGGGGTGGGATGGGGAGGGAGATGGGAGGGAGGTTGTGTATGTCTACCTGTGGCTGATTCATGTTGAGGTTTCACAGAAAACAACAAAATTCTGTAAAGCAATTATCCTTCAATTAAAAAATAAATTAAAAAAAAAGAAAAAAGAACTCCTAAGGTTTCTTTCAATTGATAGTAGTATGAGTTCTCCTTCCAACTCTTTCACTTACCAGCTATGAGACCTTGGGCAATATACTAAACCTCTCTAAACCTCTGTTCTTTCATCTTTAAAACACAAGAACAGTATCTACTTAGTATATGTTGAGCACTCCAGGCATCTTAACAGCATCAGCTCTTTAAATTCTCACTGCAATCCCATGAGAAACATCTCATGGGAGATGAGATGTTAATCTCATCACAGGACATGAGATGATAATAGAGCAACAAGTATATTATCCCCATTCCACACAGATACACTCAGAGGCACAGAGGTGTTAAACAATTTGTCCAAGATTACTCAGCTATAATTTGAACCCCAAACTTGCACTGTAAGTCCCTGTGTTACATACTTTTTTAAGTTACAGTGATTCTCTAATGAGATAATGTCTACAGACACTTAGTACATGCAAGTTCAATACATGTAAATTAAGATTCCAATGCCCATATTTGTAGCTTTTTAAAATGCTCTTTCCAAACTTGAAATCATCTAGAAAATAATTGCCTTGCTTCATCATTCAGAAAATAATTGCTAGTCCCATTTCCTACATAAATCTTTTTTTAACTGAGTTGATTGCTCTTCTCTAAAACTTCCCTTTGATATCTAAAGGACTGCAGAATTTGGCCCATGATTCTACACCAATGATTATGCCTTAGTACTTTATCAACAGTGATAATTATGGAGGAAGAAATTCCTTCTCATATCCCAACCCTGCTCATAGAAAGTCATTCATTCACTCATTCACTAAGGGCCTATTCTATGTCAGGCTCTGAGTTAGGTGCTAGACATGTACGGCAAACAAAACACATGGTTCCTTTTCTCATGGAAATTTTTACAATAAACATGACAACACAAATAAATGTATAAACACAAATTGTGATAAATTTCATAAAAAAATAAAAGAGGCCTTTGGAAAGACCATTTCAGTTCAGTTCAGTCGCTCAGTCCTGAGACAGTTTAAGGGATATAATCTAGCTGTAAGAAGTAAGAGAAAGCCTCTCTGAAGAAGTAACATCTAAGCTAAGACTTGAAGAATGAGTAGAAATTTTTCAGGGAAAGACTGAATGAAAGAACAGTCCAGTCAAAGACCCTGAAGCAAAAGAGCCTGCCATGTTTAGAAACTGAAGAAAACCAAAGTAGCTGAGCTATAGTGAGCAAGAAAAAAGTGGCAGAAAATGAGGTTGTAAACTGTACAGGGCCAGGTGAGAATTTGATGAAGAGCAGGTATATTGCACAACTTGGAAAAAAAAAAAAAACCTACTACTGTATTTGCACAGTACATAACTGGGAAATTGGACCTTGCCCATCTCTTCTTGACTAGAAGGGTGGGGATTGGCGTAGTTTTAAAAAGAATGAGTAATCCTGATTTACTAATACTATTTCAAGGGTACTAGTGTTGCTTCTTGGAGAAGGCAATGGTACCCCACTCCAGTACTCTTGCCTAGAAAACCCCATGGATGGAGGAGCCTGGTAGGCTGCGGTCCATGGGGTTGCTAAGAGTAGGACACGACTGAGCGACTTCACTTTCACTTTTCACTTTCATGCACTGAAGGAAATGGCAACCTGCTCCAGTGTTCTTGTCTGGAGAATCCCAGGGACGGTGGAGCCTGGTGGGCTGCCGTCTATGGGGTCGCACAGAGTCAGACACGACTGAAGCGACTTAGCAGCAGCAGCATCAGCAGCAGCAGTGTTGCTTCTAAAACAGTGAATCCCTTAAACAACCTTTCGTTTTGCCTAGAACTTACACAGCAAACATTCACACTGTCTACTATCATGTGCAAGCCATCGAAACAAGGTAAAGATGGTTGAATAACATTGCCTGTGATCACAAAGGCATTTATAGGCTAATAGTATCAAGTAATACAAGAAAATGAATAAAAAGAATGGATGGAAGTTTAATGAGCATAATCTAAATAAGAAATTAAGCCCACTGCAAATTTTGAATTATAACACTTATAGAGTATAATGTATATTGAGGTTTAAATTATCTACTCAGTTATGGGAATTGGAAGGCTAGGTTGGGTGAGGGGTGAAGATAGAGGGAATCGAATGAATGACTGAATGTCAAGCATCTAAAAACATGCCTGATACCTGACATGGCAACAGCAAATGAAACTACATTATTATCTACAGTGACTTTGAAAAAAACTTTTTTTCAATTTAACTAGCAGGGTAATAACAAAATATCTGAATAAATAATTTGGTTATGTTAGCTATACATATAGTGCTAAAATGAGAAATGAACAAGACTTTTACAGTGGATATGGAAAAGTTCAAATATTAAGTGCAGCATGCAGTGAGAACTAGATAGAAACACAGCTGCTGTCAGAAGTGTATATACTATCTAACTTTATCTTAAAAGGCTGAGTTGGACCATAAGGAAGGCTGCAAGCTGAAGACTTGATGCTGGTCCTTTTGAACTGTGGTCCTGGAGAAGACTCTTGAGTCCCTTGGACTGCAAGATCAAACCAGTCAATCCTAAAGGACATCAACCCTGAATATTCACTGGAAGGACTGATGCTGAAGCTGAAGCTCCAATACTTTGGCCCCCTGATGCAAAGACCCGATTCATTGCAAAAGACCCTGATGTTGTGAAAAGAGTGAGGGCAGGAGGAGAAGGGAGCAACGGAGGATGAGATGGTTGCATGGCATCACTAAATCAGTGGACATGAGTTTGAGCAAGCCGCAGAAGACAGTAAAGGACAGGTGAGCCTGCGGTGCTGCAGTCCACGAGGTCGCTAAGAGTTGGACACGACTGAGCAACTGAACACCACCACAAATCATCTAAGCAATAATCCAACTGATTCAGCCTCGCACCCCTGCGGGACACTGTGGTTAGCATGAGGCTAGCCAACTAAATATTCAAACAAAGATGCAAAATCAGCGGCATCATATGCAGTCTTCCAGCAACAGCCTGAAGAGATGGAATCTCCTCTCTTACTTGGTTCCTAAGCTTTCTCTCTATGGAACTCTAGCAGCCATTTAGAACTAGTTTAGATGACTGGCTTTTTTGCTTGTCTCTCCAGACTATTCTTAATTACAGAGTCACTTCTGGTTTTAAAGCCCTAAAAACTCCACAGGAAACAAAGGCTAGAGAATTATGAGTTGGACACACAGAGTACCAAACGTAAGGTAAAGGAGGAAATCTTTCTGCACTGGCAGAGCAGAACAAACTGACTTACAAGCTGTTCATTCCAAACACTGCTACCAGTGTACTTCTCAAATCCCAGAGTTAATACCAAAGTGGTGAGAATAAAACTGGGGGCCTTTCCCAATAGGCAGGACAGGCACGAGACTCCCTGAATAAATCAACAGACAAATGAATGAATAAATCTAGCGGGAGGATATTTGATTTTTACTCAGACAGCCTATAAAATCCTACAGATTAAAGCCAGCTGTGGTTGGCCGCGGTGCTCTACCAGACAAAAGCAGCAGCATCTTACAGAAAGGGACCGGGCAGGGCCCAACATCCGAAAGGCCCCGGGAGGCGTGGAAGGAGCAGGCCGCCAGTGCACTGTCTGACATCACACAATGAAGGCACCAGCAACAGCGGTAGTTTTGATTGCTTTATTAAAATGTTCCTCATAGAAGTCTTTACAAAAACATTATGTCCTAAAAGTCATTCAACAAATACCAAGACCTTCTATGTATAGGACACTGATGGAAAAAGCATGAGAATGTGCTCCTGATTCTTAATACAACTAAAAAATATGCAAAATTCGGAAAAGTCAGTTCAAAAGCTTAAATTTTACATCACTTACAATTTCAATAATGCTGAAATTTTAATTGAGAATTGTGCTTATAGTGCTATCCCTGTATTTCGTTCATAAGAACAAAAGCCCATCATTCCCTGCTATATAAAATATGCATGTTCATATTTTACATATATTTATATAAATATATTTATATAAAACAAAATCTTCTGAGTTGCACATAAATAAAAAAATATTAAAGAAACCAAAACAGTATCAAAGTTAAAATTATAATACATTTCATCCATTAATTCTAGTATAAGTTTAGACAGAGTTCTAGATCTTCTTCAAGAAAGAAATGTACGAACTGTACCCTTGATTGTACCTCTACAAATAGGGCATTTTCTTAGAGAAGGGGCACAGTCTTTGCAAACTACTAGATGACCGCAAGGAATAAACACTATGGACACTTCTTTGTCCATACACACTTTACATGTTCTTTCTTCTTGTAGTCTCCTCAATTGTTCTTCCACTGGTAAATCTAAGAAGACAGAAAAAATGTTAATAAGGGGCAATTTGCTGCTTCTCCTCCAATGAAAAGCCAAGAAAATAAAAAACAATGCTTTCTTCTGGTTTAAATTATTAATATTTTACCTGAAACATTTTCTGCAGGAATGTATTTTATGTCTTGTTGCACTAAGGGAGCAAAAGCAAAAGCATTACTATTACAAATAAGGCTAACAATATTCAGTCACAGAATTTATATTTTTAAACTAACAGTTTGGACTCTGGCCAAACACTATAAATAATTTTCATAATGTCAAGGCAATGAAAGCCTTTTTGTACAATTACTAGTTTACAAATTAAGTTATTTTCAGTAATCACAAATTATTAATATGAGCATATATTCAATTGACCTAGAATGTTTCAAAAGTAATTTTTCAGCACTCACCAAATAAACGCTTGTATAACATGGGATCAATTTCTTGTAGAGAGTTTTTGAATATGGTGGCTGCAACATTTCCTTTCACTAAAATAGTATCAATCAGTTCTCTTGCTTGTAAAGACGTTTGTGTTTTCTGTTTAATAACATCATGTTCTTGTTCACTAATCACTCTGGCAGTTAGGAGACTATCCAGAATTGGAAACACACAAGTCAAATGTTGAAAAAGTGCCATTCTATTCTTCCGGATTAATGACAGGTCATCTTTATAGAAAAGAACACAAACATAATCACATTCGAATTCTGCCCACAAACTTCCTTCCACATATACACATATAACTGAATGAAAACAACCATAATTCAGTATCAGTTAGCACTGAAGTTGATTGCTAGCTTGGCAGTACCAAAGTAGAAAATAACTCTACTTATAATAAGAACTAATGCTGAGCACTATGGTAGGCACTTCATATGTATTAACTCATTTCATCTTTACACAGCCCAGCTCAGTCAATAAAGAATCCTCTTGCAATGCAGGAGACCCCGGTTTGAGTTCTGGGTTGGGAAGATCTGCTGGAGAAGGGATAGGCTATCCACTCCAGTATTCTTGGGCTTCCCTTGTGGCTCAGCTAGTAAAGAATCCACTTGCAATGTGGGAGACCTGGATTCGATCCCTGGGTCAGGAAGATCTGCTGGAGAAGGGATAGGCTACCCACTCCAATATTCTAGCCTGGAGAATTCCATGAACTGTATAGTTCATGGGGTCACAAGGAGTTGGACAGGACTGAGTGACTTTCACTAGCATCCTTATTTAGTAGATGAGAAAACAAAGGCACAATGAGGTAAGTAAATTGCTAAAGTACATAAAACTAGCAAAAGTCAAACCAAGGCAATTTGGTGTCATAATCTCTGCTCTCAACAATTCTGCAATACTGCTAATCCTTTAACCAAATAAACCTTAAAGCCAAATGAAATTGAAGTTTCAATCCAATCTAGTCCAAGTGGGGAAAGGCAAAATAAAGAGAATTAAAATGACAGGTTTTTTCTTAAATTATCAGTTACCCATAAAACTTCTTTAAAATTCCATTTAATTATTTCCCCAAATTATACATGATATCACCATTAGCTCAATATTTTATAACAATGGGGAAATGGCACTAACATTTTGAAAAACAAATCCTACTTGTCACACCTTCCTGTGCTAAAAGATCACTGTATTCGCCTTAAAAATCTAGATTTTGTATCTACTAGTAAAATATTTTATATTTGAAACTCTGCAATTGTATTGTCTTTTTGGAATATGACTTATGAATCTAGGTTTGTTAATTAACTATCATAGTTCTACCATGATCCATTAAGCTTTACTACAAAATAAAAAGAGAAGCTGAGTTGTCTAAAGAAGGATTATTTGAGGGGAGATGATTGATAGATTTTAGAAACTCTGACTCTATCAAATAGGACATGTAAACAAAACCATTTAACAAGGAACACTGTTTAACTAGTGCCTAGTCAGATGGTCCAGGCTCAAGATATACATTTAGAAGAGGATTGAAGCTCTGAAAATAAATGAGAAAATGAACAAAACAGTGTGGTAAAATGTCAATGTCCCACACATACCTGCTGAATAAATGAACGATCAGGGCTCAGCAATTTAAAGAGCAGTAGGAACAAAGAAGTTTGAAGTAGATTACAGCAGAGGGATGGAAGAATCAGAATTTACCATACTGTTAAGTAATCTATGATTAAGAAGTAGCGATATATTAGAAAATTAAAATATAATTTTATATTGAAGTATATTCATTTTAAAATTTTTTATTTTTCTAATTATATTTTATTTAAACTAATAAGTTCTCTGAAATTCTTAAGATTTCCAAAATTAGACTGCTACTGACTGAGGGAAATAGTCTCACTTCAAAGTCATAGGCTATATTATGGCTTATAAGAAAGTAAAGACTTGAATATACCTTTGAAACATACTATTCTTTTATTCTGGAAAAAATATCCTAAGTTGCCTCTTCAATTGCACATTTGCAAAGAAATCACTCACCTACCATTCTGGGAAACTAGAAATTAATTAGTAACAGAAACATAATAATTTTCATTGTCATTCAAAAAATATTTCTTGGGCACAGACTGCAGACATTGTGTTAGGTACTGTAGCTACAGCAGTGAGCTGAGAAATTACTAGATCTTTTTGACAATGCAAGTTATCTTATACCATTGACTTGGAGTCATCTGGAAACTGTTGATTTTTTTTTGAAGAAAAATAAGTATTTTATAGCTGGATGGCTTTAGACTTCATAGGGTTTTTAAACAGTTGTGGAGATGAGTGTTCTTTTCTTTGAGCAGTTGGTCACTGACAACCAGTGTTAAGACTGTGACAACTACAGGAAGGACATGCAGCCTTATCTTCCCTTTAAAATGAAAAAGAGAACTTGGTAAGGCTGGGCAAAGATAAATTTGGACTATACTACTGCTATACTGGTGACATGTACAACTGAATAAGTAAGTCACACTTTGGTAAATAGAGGATGCTGTATCACTACGATCTGATATGTCTATCTGGGTTGGCCAGGGGTAGATTTATCCAGGAATGGAGGGGACAATCTCACAGTCAACCATCCTGAGAAGAAAGAGGTCTCAGATGGCCATGGACAAGGGCAGGGGTGCAAACCGTTCTCATTCTGGGCTTTGTGGATATTTGGGGGCCTCCTGAGAAATCTGTATGCAGGTCAAGAAGCAACAGTTAGAACTGGACATGGAACAGCAGATTGGTTCCAAATTGGGAAAGGAGTATGTCAAGGCTGAATATGTCACCCTGCTTATTTAACTTATATGCAGAGTACATCATGAGAAATGCTCGACTGGATGAAGCACAAGCTGGAATCAAGATTGCCGGGAGAATTATCAATAACCTCAGATATGCAGATGACACCACCCTTATGGTAGAAAGTGAAGAACTAAGGAGCCTCTTGATGAAAGTGAAAGAGGAGAGTGAAAAAGTTGACTTAAAGCTCAACATTCAGAAAACTAACATCATGGCATCCGGTCCCATCACTTCATGGCAAACAGATGGGGAAACAAGGAAACAGTGACAGGCTTTCTTTTGGGGGGCTCCAAAATCACTGCAGATGGTGACTGCAGCCATGAAATTAAAAGACACTTGCGCCTTGGAAGGTAAGTTATGACCAACCTAGACAGCATATTAAAAAGCAGAGACAGTACTTTGCCAACAAAGGTCCGTCTAGTCAAAGCTATGGTTTTTCCAGTAGCCGTGTATGGATGTGAGAGTTGAACTATAAAGAAAGCTGAGCACCGAAGAATTGATATTTTTGAATTGTGGTGTTGCAGAAGACTCTTCAGAGTCCCCGGGACTACAAGGAGATCCAACTAGTCCATCCTAAAGAAAATCAGTCCTGAACATTTATTGGAAGGACTGATGTTGAAGCTGAAACTCCAACACTTTGGCCACCTGATGCGAAGAACTGACTCATTTGGAAAGACCCTGATGCTGAGAAAGATTGAAGGCAGGAGGAGAAGGGGATGACAGAGGATGAGATGGTTGGATGGCATCACCGACTCAATAGAGTTGAGTTTGCACAAGCTCTGGGAATTGGTGACGGACAGGGAGGCCTGGTGTGCTATAGTCCATGGGGTCGCAAAGAGTCGGACATGACTGAGCGACTGAACTGAACTGAACTGAGCCTTGCTTGAGACTTTCCTAGTCATTTGTGTAAACTGGCCAGAGCTACAAAGAGATGAATCAGGAGCTAGGCAGAGAGATTCATGAGGATGGGGATAAGGAGCACAAAGAGAGCACACATACAGTTATAGCTGTCAATTGCCATGTGTGATATAATGTTCTTCTGTGATTCCTAAATCTCCAGTAAGAGCTTGTTAAGAGTTGTAGTCTGTTTTCGGCTGTGTTGAAAGGACTCCTGGATCTAGTCCACACTTCAGAAAGAGTGGCAAAGGAGAGATCAACATTTCTCCCTGTCCAGGCCAAAGTGATGATGGAAGCAGAGCAACCAGATGAGAATGAAGATGATGAGAGGGTTTTTTGAAGAGCAACAGAACAGAGGTAACAAGGAGAACACATGGCTAGCAGGTAAGGTCATAGGCAACTTGTCTTGAGAGAAAACAGTATCCCAGCACTAAGACACTCCAAAGGGAAACTCAGATCTTGTGTGGGCAAATAGGAAACTTAATGTTAATTTGTACATTACTTTTTAGTCAGAGGTTGAGACACACTGTTATGCTACTATTAACAGTTGTCCCTGATTACACCCCAATTTACAGCAACGAGGAGTGAGCAACTAGTCTGGGATCAAAACTGTGCCATGGCTTCCCTGGTGGGCCAGCGGTTAAGAATCCACCTTGTGGTGCCGGGGACGCTGGTCCAACCCCTGGTCTGGGAAGACGGCCCACGCCAAGGAGCAACTAAGCCTGCACACCACAACTACTACATATGCACTCTGAAGCTCGAGTGCCACAGAGTCCATGCTCCACAAGAGGGGAAGACACTGCAGCGAGAAGCCGGGCACCACAACTAGAAGCCCACGTGCAGCAAGGAAGACCCATTGCAGCCAAACATTTTTAAAAAAACAAAACTTTTTTAATGTGCCATGAATAGTTATATACATAATCAATTATTCAGAGTAAAAACAGAAATTAAGCAAAGGCAGGAAAATTTGCTTTCACTCAATATATACAATTTCAATTTACTAATAAGCAATCAAATATATTTTAATGTGAAGGAAGTTTGCAGAATTCAAAAGTAGAAGACTGAACTTAAAATCCAATTGGATTAATGAGTATATTGTCAATAACATACAAAAAAATACAAAATAATAACATATACAGCGGCATCCTTATGGAAATAGAGACTATAATATGTGTACCTGATTCTTTTTCCTCAGTTGCTCTTTCTTTCTCCTCTTCCCTTATTTCATCTTCTGCATTAAGTAAATCTAATACAAGATCACTGATGGTTTTATAATTCTCTCCAGTTATTAGGATTTTACTCTGAACTGTCTGCTTTACCAGCCTTCTACTAAAGCCCATTTCCAAAGCAGCTTTAACCACAGGTGTATTCATCATGACTGAATCTTCTGAATGGTTTTCTCCAGGTCCAAAATGAATAACTATATGAAATAAGGAATTTAACACATTATGGGAGAGTTTGTATATATTCTTAATTGCAATTTGTTACAATATCAAAAACATAAGGCCCATAAGGCAGGTACTATTTTTGTACTACCTTTTATAAATTTAAAATAATAATATACATGTTCAGTCACTAAAATAGGAATATGGAACATTGTATTCAGATACAAAATATGCATTATCTGGCATAACTACAAGTGGGAGAAAGAAATAGAATGTTGGTGCTGGTGGATCATCCCAACCAGTATTGAGATTCTTTTTTCCCCAAGTTGAATGAACAAATGAACTTTCTAAATTAAAAATGTTTTATATAATTTTGAAATAGGCCAATTGTCATCACTCATCCCTATTACTACAGTGGCCTTCTACAATACTGTTCCTATCTAATTTATTCTCAATATTGTAATCAGAATGACTTTTTAAAACCACAAATCTGAATTTCTATAAATTCCATCCACAATTCCTTTGCTTTTAAGGTAACATTCAATTGTGCCTTATAAGATCTTACACAATATGGACCCTAATCCCTTCAGCCTCATCACTTGCCACTTACTCATTTGCCTTCTAGCCCCGAAGTCACAAACTGACAGCTGCTGGGTCAAATTCTGCCTATTGTGCTGACCACTGTTAAGCCAGCCTGTCTCATTCATTTATCTGTTCACAAATCCTACTTCAACCCATACAAAAGTTTGTTCAGTTCTTCTAATGTGCCTGTTCTCCTTTGTCACTTCAGTCTTTCACGTGCTGTTCTCTCTGCCGAGAATATTCTTCTCCTCCCTTTGTCATCTGGTTAACTTTCATTCTTCAGTATGCTTCTGTTCTAAGACAAATACTTCTGGAAAGGCTTTTCCCATCTTCCAAGTCTGGGCTAAGTGTCCCATATGTGCTCTCAGAGCCCACTTTATTTTCTGCACCATTATCCTATCCGTGTATTTTCCTGTATCCCTCAGACTGGTAGCTCAAGAGAACAGGTGTTACATTTATTCTGTTCTTTATTCATTTCTCAGAACAGCAGAAGCACAACAAATATTTATTGAATTGAATTTAACACTAGATAATGGAGAAGGGCTTATTCAAATATTGGCTCTATCATCTTTTAGGTTGAGGTGATGGACAGATCACTTAACCTCTCTGAGCTTCCAAGTCCTCATTGAAAAATTGGGAATATTATTTTCTACTCTCTCCATTTCATAGAAATAATATGTATGCAATCTAATGTCATAGTGCACCTGTTCCAACACTGGTCTGAAAACTGGATGTATGCAGTTTGTTAAAACTAGAGACAGTCAAGCCCCACTTTTAGATACTGTGATTCGATTCAGTAGGGTTAAAGTGAGACTAGAAATCTATATTTTTTTGGAGTTCCTCAGGCAATTATGATATGCACTAAGGTTTAAAAAATATTATGTGTATTTGAAAATTCATTGTAAATTATAAATCATAACATAAATGTATATTATGTAATTATCAGCTTTCAATTTTAACAGTATCAAATGGTTCTAATATTTAAATGTAGCAATTATTATTAGTATACATACTTGGTGACTCTGTATTTTCATCTTCTGGATTGTCTGAAGTAGACAACAGCTACAAAAAAAGGTACATAAATTAAAATGTAAATTTTATCTTGTTCATTGCAATAAAAATTAATCAAGAGACTTACCCAATTTATTGAAAACCAACTTGTTTATTGGCAACATGGTTTTTTATGTCAAAAGCAGAATTTTATTTACATTCAACAGCAAATCTGTAGGCCATAAACTAGTAAGACTTTCTTCATGTGTGTATCTATTAACAAATAAAACTCATTTTCAATAAGGCACAAAAAGGGTTATACCTTTTCAGTGATCCACCAGACAATCATTGTTAACCTATTATCCTAAATATCTTCCATTATCTGGGTGTTTCCTTGGGATAAGCTGGATCTAATATTAGTTCCATTGACCGTGGCTAGGAAATGTTTGACTCTCAAGCTATTCTATAAGTCCTTATTTGCTTTTCTGGGAAGATTAGAAAGAGCAATACAGTTATCTTCCTCAAATCCTTTTAAGAAAAATTTATATAATATACAAATATATAGAGAGAGTACATAAATATATATAAATATATAACTCATCATCATGGTGATATAGAGTATAACTTAAATGCTACTACCTAGTCAATTTTTTCCTCAAGTAATTTAATTTATTACAACTTTACTAGAGTAATATTCAGAAACATAACTTAAATATTATTTTTCAGAAGCTTTCTAATTTTGGATCTGCTGTTATCCAAAGAGTAGCACTCTCTACTATTTATTGACTATGCCAAAGCCTTTGACTGTGTGGATCACAACAAACTGTGGAAAATTCTGAAAGAGATGAGAATACCAGACCACCTGAACTGCCTCTTGAGAAACCTGTATGCAGGTCAGGAAGCAACAGTTAGAACTGGACATGGAACAGCAGATTGGTTCCAAATTGGGAAAGGAGTATGTCAAGGCTGAATATTGTCACCCTTCTTATTTAACTTATATGCAGAGTACATCATGAGAAATGCTGGGCTGGAGGAAGCACAAGCTGGAATCAAGATTGCCAGGAGAATTATCAATAACCTCAGATATGCAGATGACACCACCCGTATGGTAGAAAGTGAAGAACTAAAGAGCCTTTTGATGAAAGTGAAAGAGGAGAGTGAAAAAGTTGGCTTAAGGCTCAACATTCAGAAAACTAAGATCATGGCATCCAGTCCCATCACTTCATGGCAAACAGATGGGGAAACAGTGACTGATTTTATTTTTTTGGGCTCCAAAATCACTGCAGATGGTGACTGCAGCCATGAAATTAAAAGATGCTTACATAATGCAAAGTTATGACCAATCTAGACAGCATATTAAAAAGCAGAGACATTACTTTGTCAACAAAGGTCCATCTAGTCAAGGTTATGGTTTTTCCAGTAGTCATGTATGGATGTGAGAGCTGGACTATAAAGAAAGCTGAGCGCCAAAGAATTGATGCTTTTGAACTGTGGTGTTGGAGAAGACTCTTGAGAGTCCCCTATATTTCAAGGAGATCCAACCAGTCCATCCTAAAGGAGATCAATCCTGGGTGTTCACTGGAAGGACTGATGTTGAAGCTGAAACCCCAATACTTTGGCCACCTGATGCGAAGAGCTGACTCATTGGAAAAGACCCTGATGTTGGGAAAGATTGAGGGCATGAGGAGAAGGGGACAACAGAGGATGAGATGGTTGGTTGGCATCACCAACTCAATGGACATGAGTTTGGGCAGGCTCCGGCAGTTGGTGATGGACAGGGAGGCCTGGTGTGCTGCGGTTCATGGGGTCACAAAGAGTCGGACACGACTGAGCGACTGAACTGAACTGAACTGAGCACTCTCTAAGATCATGCTGGGTGTTGAAAAAAAAAGGGGATTTTTAAAGTGATTCTTGTCTTTTCACTAAAATCTACTCTCTGTAATTATCAGAAAGCAATTTATCAGAAAGTCAATTTAACAAATGATTTTAAAAAACTGTCCCTTACCTGTTCAAGTAGATGAGGGTAACTGGCTTGAACTCGACTGATGAACTCTTGTCCTTTAATTTGTATTAAGTACTCACACCTAAAATGTAAACAAAATTAAATCTGGTTATTTCAATTTAAACAAATTTAAATCTGGTTATTTTAATCTGGCCATTTGTAGCCTGGTAAATATTTCAAATGAACATAAGCATAATTATAACCACTTGACTATTCATTTAGCATATAGGAAGTGGTAAGAGATAATGCAGTCAAAAGCAAAATATCAGCAAGAGGAGGGCTGTAACTGGTAATCAGCCAAGGCTGAGACAGGTAGAGGTCCTGAGGCTCTCAAGTCTACTGAGAGAAGCAAGGCTGTCTCCATTTCCGAGTTGAAAAGCTGCTCTTTTCAACTTCCAAGATTTCTAAAAATACTCTGAACACTAATAACAAGGAGACAAGGTAGAAAGTTCCCTAATAAATGATACTGTATGTATGTATGTACGTTTAAAAGCTGAAAATATACAAAGAGAAAGAATGAGGAAGATGAACATTTTCTAGTATGTCAGACATTCACAAGTTTGGAAGTTCCTAGATAATATATATCCATTATTGAATTTAAGTACAAAATGAATTCATGACTCAATCAAAGCAAAATTATCAGTTCTTTATATATTCACAAAATTACCACAATAGAAAGTTAGCAGCACTTTTTAAAAACGTCTATGTTTTTAAAAGGTATTCTTTTTAATCTTCATAATTTTTGAAATCTGAAATATTTGGGGAGTGCAAAGTTGTTACAAGGGAAGACTAGTATTAAAAACTTATATAATGTAAACATTTAGTAATCAACATTAATAAATATTAGAAGACCATTAAAAATATAATTAAAGGCTACCTGATTTCAATTTAAAAAGGAGTGAAAACAAGCATGGAATAATCACAAGACATGACAGCAAAATGCTATGCGGTGACCAAAACAGATGAAATGGATCTATAATTATCCTGCTGATTCTGTTTCATTTTGCCATCAGTCTGGTACTTCTGATCTCCTTCATCCATCTCTCTTTTTTTCTGTTTATCCAAAGCACTTATTATATTCCAACATGCTATATAATTTATTTATGAAGCTTGTATTAAATGTTTGATTTCTCCTGCTATAAGTTTAGCATATGAGACCAGGAGTTTTGATTTTGTTCAACCAACTATATTAAATATCTACAACAGTGCCTGGTAATAGGTAATTAATATTATTGAGTGTTCAAGTGAAAATATGTTCAAGATATAACACTGACTGAAAAGTTTCAAAATAGTACATATATCTAATTTATATAAATTTTATACATTTGAGATGTCTCTGGAGGGATGTTCATGAAAATGGTAACTGTGGTCATCTTTAGGTGGTGAGATTTCTCAACATTTAAATTTTTTCTCTCTGTACTTTCCTATAATATGTGACTTGGGTTTATAATGAGCGTGTTATTTTAATATATACATATATATATTAATTATACACACAAAGAAATCCTGAACTATTTATCTTAAATTTCCACCAAAACTTTTTAAGCAGTTATTTTTCAAAGTAAGCGTCCCTAAATTTATTCACAAATGTATTTTTTAACAAAGACAGACTAAAGTAACAGTTGATTAAGTTACATGCATAAAACTCATCTTACACACATGTGCATAGAAAATCTCAAAACAATTACCGTGGAAACCACTTGGCATGTTCCACCCATGGATCATCTCCAGATTCCCAACACCTCAGTCCACCATCACAGCAAAAGCATTTCACATCATCACTGTGACCTAAAATTAATTTTGGACCAAAACTTATGAATCCATATAATTTTACCGCTAAAATGTATAAGATAAACATGTTGAATATTTTTTTAATTATCAGGTTAAGCTTCTTACCCACATAATAAAAACCTGCACTTGCAAGCTGCTCAGGATGAACTGGAACACTAGAGGGCCAGCTGCAGAACGTTTTAATGCGGGCTGCATATGTCTGCATGCTCAGATTAGAAGCAGTGTACCTTGAAGTGCCTTGGAGCTGATTTCCTAAAAACGGACAGCTGGGGAAATGTCTCAGGTGTTCTGACATAGCATCATCCTTTGGTTCCCAATTGCTCAGTGTTCCACCACAGGCAAAGCAAGCCACTCTGTCTCCAGGTCCTATGTAGTAAAAGCCTGCTTTTGCCAGGTCTGTTGGTGACAGAAAAGTCAACGGCCACATCTGGAAGGTAAGTAATCTGGCTTTTTCAGTATTCATTGCACAAGGGTAGGAACTTATCCTCAAGGCAGAAAAATCTTGATTTGGTCCAGAGTTTAAAAGATTTGATGGAAAGCTTGAATAAGAGCCACTGAAGTAGCCACTGTTTTCCAAACTGGGAAGAAGTGAATGTGTGGAATTTGTTAACGAAGAAGGAAAAGTAGGCTGAGAAGAGGCTCCTGAAACGTTAACTGAATTTAGATTCTGAACAAAGCTACAGCTAGGATACAACTTTTTATGCTTTTCAATAGGATTGTCTCCTTGTTTCCAGTTATCCAGCATCAGTCCACAACAGAAGCATTTGACTTTGTCATTCACACCAGTGTAATAAAAACCAGCACGAGCAAGACTCCTTTCTGAGACAGGAACACCGGCGGGGAAAGTTGAATATGTTGACATTCGGTAGAGTTCACATGAAAAGTCATACTTCAGTTCAAACATGTTGGCACTCTTCATCAAATTTGATAAGAATACGCTATTTTCTACTATGTTCATAATGAAATGGATGGGGAGGAAAAGGGACTAGTCTTTCTCTGGGGAGGTAGTTTTGTGCATGGCTTTTGATTTTATTCATTTTAGTACTAGGCTGAACACTTAGAACAGGAAATCTTTCATTCTTTTTTCTTCTATGCATTTAGGATTACAGCATGGCAAGATTCTAAATCCTATACTGATACATTTTAAGGGACAGTTATGTACAATTTGCACCTCTGCATACTCTTGATATATACAATGTAAACATGATGCTACACAGTACCTTGTGATGAAAATTAAAACCTTCATAAAAATGTAGAATGCATTAGGTCATCAATACGCAATTTTGTGTCCGGTGTCTCCATAGGTAGGTCACCATCTCCACTAGCATGCTTCAGTGACATTCAGTCAGCCTGAAGATAAAATGTCTCACATAGTTTGTTTTGGCAGAAAGCTATGCTGCTTAAGTGTCCCATATACACAAAAATACTCAAACTATACTTATTCTGCTTTTTTTTAATTGTGAAATTTTGGAGCCAGGGAAAAGAAAGTGTAAAACCTACCTCAAAAGAAGAAAAGAATGGATTATTATATTTCACTGATTCTAAGGCACATGTTTCAATATCTCTGTTATGGAGAGGTATCTTACAATCAATGGCATATCACATTTTAATTAACAGGATTTTTATTTCTAGAAGGTACATAAAATAATGGCATGTTTTACAAATGATGATATCTTAGATTCAGTGAAATGCAGTATATCCTAAATCTTACTCAAATTAATTATTCTTCCTACAACCATTTTAATAGGGAGAACAAAACAATCCAAAATTTTCTTCCAGATGAAGAACTGAAGTAGTATCAGAATTAGCTCACAGATCTTAAGACCTGGTTTCAAGATTTATTAAATAATAATTACTTCCATATATAGGTACCTGACTGCTGAGTCATAGTGATGCCTCTAGATCTTAGCAAATTAAACATTCCATTTCAAATAAACTATCAGAGATGAGTATATTTGCTCATTTGATCTTTTAGGCTCAGCTTCATGCTGTTGAGAGCCAACATCAAATCTCCTGATAATGAATTTATTTTTAAAAACGGTCAAAAGTCAGAGTGCTGAGTCTCCAAGCTAAGATGGATAATAAACTAAAAAAAAAAAAAAAAAAAAAAAAACAGATGAATTAAAAAAATTTGGCTTTTGTCAGAAACTATTTCACAGATAGCATACCTTGAACCAGAATTTATCTTGACAAAACATAATAAATTTACTTCGTCACAATCCACTTCTTCTGAACAGCAGAGACCTCAAAATTCAGAATTTCTCAATTAAAACTAGCTACCTGTAGGCAGGTCTACATCAATAGTATCAGTAATGACCAATAAACAAGTCATCATGGTTCTTCCAGAAGTGATTTGCAAGCATGTTTCCTGGGTCTTACATATACTGAGGCTTTTTACTGCAGACTTCAATGCTTTCCTTCCAGGTGGCATCAGAAACATCTCAATACCAGTGATTATTTCCCTCAAAGGTGAATTATTCTGTTTAACTTCAATATTCCTTTCATTAGTCAATAATTTTACACATTGTTATAAAATGTATAATATTATTTGTGTTATTTTGAAATATAAAACTCTTGGTGTTATTACTGTCTTTGTGTGTTGTTACTACTATCTCTGTGTGTGTTTCTTTCTGAATTAAGTTTGTTCACTTACCAAAAGTAATCATCCAGCCATCACTCTCATTCTAATTATTCTCAGAGATAACAACCCATTTGAACAAACTAAATTTTTTACTTTCAAAATATCGATAGGCTTAGAAATGGTTAATTTCTTTACCAATCATCACGTTTACCTTTCACACTTACTCTTATTTTGTTGTACCTATCAAAAAGTTTTGGTTTTGACATTTCTTTGTCACTGCAGAAATCTTTTAACATGCCAATGGTTTTATATGAATATTTCTCTAACTTAGCAGAAGGCTGAATATTAACTCTTTGTTCTAGATAACTGTCATTCATTTTTAAATCTTTACCAAACACAGGTACAATTTTTTTTCTATTCTACACAGCAGCCAGTAGGAAACCACCTGGCCAACTTTGAAAAAAAGTACTTCAACAATATGTCTTGGCTACAATCATTTCTCTATATCCACAAGTCAAATTCAGAATCAAACCTATTATTACTGTGTAATTATACCTTTTATAACTAGATCATATTTTTTAAATTAACATTCTTTGGATACCAAAAACTCCAGTTATCTACTTTGTTTATTCATGCACAAAACTACCTCCCTCAGATCAGACTAAGTCCCTTTTAAGAGTTTTAGGCCTCCATTTTCAGATGTTTTGATTTATAGAAAAAACTGGGAAAAAATCTAGAAGTAGAACAGTTCCTCTTTCGTAAAACCTGTTTAGAAAAAAAAAAAGACAGTTTTAAAAGTCAAATAATTCATAGATGTTACACCATTATCACTTTGTAAACATTTTTTCCAAAGCAAAGCACTAGTATTTACTGAATGTCTACCATATACAAGTTGGTGTACTAGCCACTGTAGAGGCCAAAAATTCCCAGATGAAAACCAGAGGCCTCAGATTGGTGGCCAGCCAGAGGTATTATGTTTGGCTTGCACAGAATGAGACTCCAGCATTTCACTAATTTTTTAAACTTTTTACTTTGAAATTGATTTATATAGAGAGAAAACTTGTAAACATAAGAGTTTTCACATATCCTGCACTCAACTTCCTCCAAATTAGCATCTTATATAACCATAGTGTAACTACAGAAACCAGGAAATTAACATTGAAACAGTGTTATTAATTAATCTGTATGCCTCATTTGAATTCCACCAGCCTTCCAAGTAAGACTTTTCCTGGGAAAATATCACTGTATTTTTCAATGTTTTAGTTAATTACCAACACCTTTTGTAAGTAAGAGATTTCCAGACTTCCCCAGTGGTCAAGACTCCACACTTCCACTAAACGGGGCAAGGGTTCAGTCCCTGGACAGGGAATTAAGATCCTGCATGTTACATGGAAGGGCCAAAAAAAAGTAAGAGATCCCATGATATTCTAGATCCCAATGCTCTCATAAAAATATCAAAAGATCTCTCTGCATACATTCCTGGATGGCAACAGTAAGCTAGTGCTAAGCAGTGGCTGCACCCTTTTGGGAGGGTACATGCTCTCCCATTTGGCACTCTGATACAGAGATTCTTTTCCTTTATAGTTTATTACAAATAATGAGTATAGCTCCCTGTGCTATACAGGAGGTCCTTGTTGATTTTATAGAGAGTAGTGTGTATATGTCAATCCTATCTTCCTAATTTATCCCTCCCCCTTCTTCCTTTTTGGTAGCAGTAAGTTTGTTTTCTATGCCTGGGGAAAACCACTCTCAATATGAGTAACACCAATGGCTTCTTTCCCAAAACCAGTGGAATTTTTCACACCTGCCACTGGGGCCCACTTCCTCTAACAAATGTTCTAGTTCCTTGGCTTCTCTCTTGGAATTCCTCTTTCCTTTCTAGTGGTTACTTCTCAGATTGGCTCAACCCCAATCACACCTCTTCTCACTCTTCACTTCTAGTGGGCAACCTCCCTGATGCCAGGGATACTGGATATCTCTTCCTCTTGGACACTTAGCACATCCAAGTCTCTGATACTGGAGGTTAAGTGTGCCTTTTTTTTTTTCATTTATTTTTATTAGTTGGAGGCTAATTACTTTACATCATTACAGTAGTTTTTGTCATACATTGAAATGAATTAGCCATGGATTTACATGTATTCCCCATCCCGGTCCCCCCTCCCACCTCCCTCTCCACCCTTACAGTATACTAACACATATATATGGAATTTAGAAAGATGGTAACGATAACCCTATATGCAAAACAGAAAAAGAGACTCAGATGTATAGAACAGACTTGTGGACTCTGGGAGAAGGCGAGGGTGGGATGTTTCAAGAGAACAGCATTAAGTGTGCCTTTTGTCTCTAGCTCAGTCCGTAAAGAATCAGCTTGCAATGTAGGAGACCCGGGTTCCATTCCTGGGTCGGGAAGATCCCCTGGAGAAAGAAATGACAACCCACTCCAGTATTCTTGCCTGGAGAATCCCATGGACAGAAGACCCTGGCAGGTTACTGTCCATGGGGTCGAAAGAGTTGGACACAACTAAGTACCTAAATCGTCACCCCTAGTCTGCCATCTCCTTCACAGCAGAACTGTGCTGCAGCTCTGTATCAATCCTCCTAGCCCCACATCCATCCAGTCTGGCATACAATGAAGACAGAGTTTCTGTTGAGAAGTCAATGTCAGCAAACCTGACTGAGCCCCTCAAGGACCGCGGCACCCTCATCTGCATGGTATTAAGGACATCAATTTTACATTAATGACTACAAAGTCTGCTAGGTGACGGTTTAGTACAGGCTTTGGAGTCAGATATCTTCGGTTTCCAATACTCGTCAGTCTCCCCATACCAGAGGTGTGACCTTGGGCAAGTAAATTTCCCTGAACCCAGAGTTTTCTCATTGTCAGTGGAGATAAATATGGCAACTGCTTCGTAGGACTGTGAAAAACCTGAAGGACACATGTCAAGTCTTTTGAGAGAAAGTCTTTGAGTAAACTAGGTCTTAGAAACATCTAATGTTAGCAAAAAATAATGACAAAGTTAATAATACTGTTAGTTTAGCATCAGGTAAATATCTCCAGCACTTTAATAACTAGATTAAGAGCACTACAGGATTTCCAGGCCGATTACCAGGAAAACACCAAAAATCGGCTCTTTCCTGCCACCACTTGGGAACTCTCCTCCGTCTGGCACCGACTGAGGACAGTGACACCTCTTGGGCTGAGCCGCTCAGGCCAGTCGGCTCTGTGCGACCCCATGGCTGTGGCTCGCCAGGCTCCTCTGTCCAGGGGACTCTCCAGGCGAGAACTCGGGACTGGGTCGCCATGCCCTCCTGCAGTGATACCTTCCTGCCATCCAGTAAAACAACTGTCAAACACCCCCCACCCCTTCCACTGACTCACGGCAAAAGGAAAACAGGAACTGCACACCTGGCAGAAGGCGGAAGGAAAGCGAGTGTCGGCGAAGCAGGGCCAAAGCCGGCGGCTCCCAGAGCTGGAGGGCAAGTCTGGGCGGCGGCGGCGGCGGGGACAGGCCTGAGGAGACCCGCCTAAGGAGCGCGGCCGTGCCAGTCAGGGCCGCCCGGGCTCGCACTCTATTCCCGCGCCGGCTCGCGAGACCCCGGAAGAGCCGCAAACGCGGCCCCCTCCCGCGCGGCGTCCCAGGGGGTCGCGCGCACGCGCGCGCGCACGCTCACTCACCGCAGTCCTGGTCGCCGGCCTGCCGCCCCGCGCCGGTGCGCGCCAGAGGGGATGTGCCGGCCGAGACCTGGCGGGCGCCACCCGTCGCCCCCGCCGTTCGGGGCGGGCCGGAGGCTCCCACGGCCTTTTAACCGTCTTCCCCACCCCCACCCCGCCCCGCCCCTTCCCCACGCCTTCCCCGCTCCCCGCGTCCCGCACTCCTCCCAGCGGTTTTCTTGTGAGCTGGTGCTTTCCTCTGAAGTCTTAGGGGAACTCCAGCGGTAATAACCACACACACTTCCCCTTAATCAGTGGCCTGGCAGACCCACTCGGGGATTTCCATGACCCAGAAAGCGTGACTGTTTCTTAACCGGGGCGGATCGACGTGGCATTTACTGAAAGACCTTTGCTTCATTGTTCGTGGGCCAGAGGAAATCTTGATAATCTGTGAGGGGGCAAGATGATCATTGGTCAGCCTGACTGGAAAAAGTGCATCTCCCCACGTAATAAAATATTAAACTTTGTGCAAGCTTTCTGATTTATTTTTACTTTTTGTTCTAATTGTAAAGCATGAGTGGAAATGTAGGGGTTTTGTTAAAAAAAAATCACAAGATTCTCCTTTTCAATTTATTTTTAGTCTTTTAAAAGAGATTACCATATTTAGTGAAAAAAATTCTTTTTTTCTGGTTGGTTAGTTGTTTTTATAACTAGGGTGGAGTTGGCTGTAAAACAAATTCCTCTTTGTAGCCTTCAGTTTCACAGGGGAGATGTCTACCATGATAGCCTCATAGAAATCTGAAGTGAGAGTCTCACTGCACTGTCATATTTTCCTCAACATTTACTGCCTAAGGAGTCGGTTTAAGCACGTGTATCTAAAGACAGTGCATGCCAGGATAACAAATGGATTGGGAGAGCTCACCTGATTTTCCTGCCTTCCAGTAAATCAAGAAAAGATACCAAGCACTACAGGCAGAACTGTTAATATTACTTAGTACTTCACTCTTCTGTGGAAACAAGGATGCAGTACCGTCAGGATGAGCTGGGGTAACTTCTGTGTTAGCTGATTTGGCTGTCCATAGCAGATTTCCAGCTGGAACTATATAAAAAAGATTAAGTTTACTTATGTGGAGATTTCAATTCATTTTTGAGCCTGCTTAGTTCAAAATTTTATACGCCATTTTCAACTCACTCTGTGAGATGGTGGAAAAAAATTTTGTGATCTTTATATATATTTATAATCAGGTACCCACCAAAATAATTTTGGAAAACTATATTTCTCTGCACATTCTTAACTTAGCATTAAAACACAAAAGTTGTGGTTGCTAAGGAACTACTAAATCTAGACATTGATGTCTTAGAATAAGATGGATCAACAGTCTTTCAAATGTATTCAGTGGACTATAAATACCATTTGATAACCTTAATTATTAATATATCAGTTCATCTTTAATAGTTGGAAATATTTTATCATTGTTTTTTATCCTTGAACATCCTACTTGCCCACAGAATTTCTGTGTTTAAAATGGACATCTTTATGATCCCTCTGGCACAAATTTCTGAAACATGTATAAATTGAAATTTGATTTTTTTCCTGTGATCATAGGCTGTAACTCAAAATTTTCTCCTTGACTATATTATCATTTATATTATTTTCAGTACTTATATTCAAAGTCAATTGGTCAAAGCAATATAAACATATGTGCTGATATAACAATATACTCATAAAAAATGATTCTTTTACAAATGCAATCTTAATGGGGGCTGCAGCTTATATTTGAACAATTTATTCAAGTGTGTGTTCATGAATATTACTTATTACAATATTATAGAGTTCAGCATAGATTCTCTTCCTTTATTTAATTTCCAAATTTTATGTGTTGAAAAATCTTTTTTACATAAGTAGACTGACCCAAAAGAAATGTTATATCAATTTTTTTCCAAAATTTTTAACACCTGTTTTATAGCTCCAAAATTATTTAGTAATCTTTAATCCTAAAATGGAATTAGGTTTCAATAGACAACTCGTTTTGTTGAACTCTGTGACTTGGAAACCACAGGTATTTTACCCAAATAGGATTGCCAGAGTTAGCAATACAGGAAGCCCAGTTACATTTAAATTTGAGACAAACAACAAATAGTTTTTTAGTATAATTATGTGCCATGCAATATATTATTCACTGACTATATTAGTCATTGATTCGTTAGAATTAAAATTTAACTGGGCAACCTGTATTTTACCTGATGAAATACCTATATTTTATCTGATAACTATACCCAGATATATGGCATCACCAACTTGATTGACATGAGTTTGAGCAAGCTCCGGGAATTGGTGATGGACAGGGAAGGCTGGTGTGCTGCAGTCCATGGGGTTGCAAAGAGTCAGACATGACTGAGCGACTGAACAGAACTGATAGCCAGATATTAAAGTCATTCATTTTTCTCAACATTAACACCAGTTACTTTTGACCATCCAGTAATATTTTACACCCTTGGCCAAAATTATACCATTTTAAAATCCAAGATGGGTGAGAGGTGGGCCTGTCTTTTTTTAAGAAGAAAGAACCATTGCGAAAAGGTTGGTAGGAAGACAGACCTGTCCTCGCACCTCTAACAGCTCTTGTTTTCACTCAGATCTGCTTTAGGAAAAACTACACGTGGAAACTGAGGATCAGGTTGTTAATTTCCTTAAAATTATTTGAGTTCCCACTTCCCCAAGACTAAATTTTTGTAAATACTTGGTAACTTTGTCCAAGGGAACACTATCCCAATTTAAAGATCAGGGCCTAATAAACACTGAACTATTAGTTATTAGGATTCTCACATTCTTCACATTAGTAATGAAAGTTGGGATCAAATCTGTCAGGGCCTAAAGTAGATGAATATGTCTCCTTTGCAAAATTTTGCACAACTTTATTCATTTTTTAAAAAGTAATTTAAAGTACTTTTTTAAAAGTAACTTCAAATAGTAATTATGATCAAGGACTGTATTTATTTCACTCATCGCATTATTCTAATACTAGAGGGGAACCTGCAAACAGAAAGAAAGAACGTGAAAGTCACTCAGTCATTGCCAACTCTTTGCGACCCCATGGACTATATATATAGTCCATGGAGTTCTCCAAGCCAGAATACTGGAGTGGGTAGCCTTTCTCTTCTCCAGGGGATCTTCCCAACCCACGGATTGAACCCAGGTCTCCTGCATTGCAGGTGGATTCTTTATGAGCTGAGCCACCAGGTGCTCAATAAATCTTTGTTGATAGACTGACAAAAAAGGAAGTCCGCTTGGGCCTTCTCTAGTCTAAGAAAGTGAAGTGAAAGTGTTAGTTGCTCAGTTGTGTCTGACCCTCTGCAACCCCACGGACTGTAGTTCACCAGGCTCCTCTCTCCATTTAATTCTCTAGGCAAGAATACTGGAGTGGGTAGACATTCCCTTTTCCAGGAGATCTTCCCAACCCAGGGATTGAATCCTGGTCTCCTGCATTGCAGGCAGATTCTTTGCCATCTGAGCCACCAGGGAAGCCCTTCTCTATTCTAAACCTCCAACCAAATGTTTAATAATGTAACATACCTTATATATCTTATATTTTCCTCTAACACTTTGACTATCCCAAATATTTTGTGTAAAAACCCCTTCTCCTCCCAATACCCAACTTTGCTAAATATATTTTTTCCCCAAATATTCTTTAGGGACAGAGATAAGCAAGGAAATATTTGAGGAAAGTGACAAGGTGGCCATTACTATCTCTAGTTTGCCAATTTTTCTTCTATTTGCAATGTGCAAACAAGGTATAAGAAGTGTGTGCAAGAGTTTTCCCCCCACATTTCTGGTTTGGAACTTTTATAATTTTTAATAGTGGTGTGTTCTCAACATCCTCTTGTTAAGTAATCAACTTAATTTTTTTTCTTGAGGGTAATCATGATAACAAACATTCTTTCTCTGGAAGGAACTTCATACAGTATTGCCGTAACAACTTCAGATCCAATATAATGCTATATCACTGTAAGTTTTTATGTATTCAATTTTAGAAGTTAAAATCAGTTGAACATACATGTGGAGGTTTCTTTCTGGACTCTATTCTGGTCTATTAATCAGTCTATCCTTTGCCAATAACATAATGTATTGATCACTGTATCCTTATAGTCAGTGTTGACATCAGATAGAATAAGTCCTCTAACTTGTTCTCAAAATTTTCTTGGCTATTCTAAGCTCTTTAAATTTTACTATAATTTTTAGAATTATTTTGTGAATATCTTTTTTAAAGTTCTTGAGAATTTGATTAGCATTACATTCAATCTACAGATCACTTTGAGACTTAGTGACATTTTACTGTTATTGAGTCTTTTAATCCATGAGCATGGTATATCCCTTCAGCTAGCCTTCTTTAATTTTTTTGTTTTCAGTATGAAGATGTTTCTCATCTTTTGTTGTTTATTCTTAAGTATTTCATATTTTGATGTTATTTTAAATACTATTTAAATTTAGATTTTAATTGTTAATAGTATTTTTAAATTCCATGTTTAGTTATTTCTTGTCAGTATGTAGAAATAAAATTGAATTAAGAATCAGGATCTACCTTGCTAAATTCACTTACTATGGTCATTTCTTAGATTCTTCTTTATTTCCGTCAGTAAACTATAATGTTATTTGTAGAAACAATCATCTCTTTTCCTTTCTGATTTTTATTCCTATTTTTTTCTTGTTTTATTATACAAGTTGGGCCCTCCAGTACAATGGTGAATAGGCTTGATTAGTCAACCTCCTTGCCTTATTCCAGATCTTAGAGAAAAAGTGATTTCTCATAGATATTCTTTATTAGATTGAGGAAATATCTTTCTATTCTTAGTTTACTGAGTCTTTTAAAATCATAAATAGAAGCTATATCTATAGATATGACCATATATTTTTGTCCTTTATTCTATTAATATGGAGATTTATATTAATTTATGTGTTACTTCAGTCTTGCACTTCTGAGATAAATGCCACTTGATCATGATGTGATATCCTTATTATATATACCTGGATTTAATTTCCTAGTATGTTGTTTAGGATTTTCGAGTTGAGGCTGGAAAAGAAGAGCAATAAGGGGGAAAAAATGGAAATAAGATAATTGAAATACCAAGATAATGTGAGATATAACTAGAACAAAATACTTATATTTAGTAGAGAAGAATTAAAAGTCAGCAATTTACTTACTATTACTGTGTAGTTGAATGAAGAGAAACACGTGGCAATGTAGATTTAAACTACATCTGATCCCATAAAGTAAATATTACTTACTGAAAGAATTTTTAGAACAATAGCAGCTGTGGAAGTGGCCTCAGACTCACATCAGCCAAGTTCTGGAGTAGGTCACAGGTAAAGCATTTAGTGGCTCCCACAGCTTTGGGGTTTGGTGTATGGAGAGATAAAGCAGGTCAATTCATGTTAGAAGGCTGAAAACCACTAAGTGTCTTCCCTCAGTTCAGTTCAGTCGCTCAGTCATGTCCAACTCTTTGCCACCCCACGAATTGCAGCATGCCAGGCCTCCCTGTCCACCACCAACTCCCGGAGTTTACTCAAACTCATGTCCATCGAGTCAGTGATGCCATCCAGCCATCTCATCCTCTGTTGTCCCCTTCTCCTCCTGCCCCCAATCCCTCCCAGCATCAGGGTCTTTTCCAATGAGTCAACTCTTCCCATGAGGTGGCCAAAGTATTGGGGTTTCAGCTTCAACATCAGTCCTTCCAATGAACACCCAGGACTGATCTTTAGGATGGACTGGTTGGATCTCCTTGCAGTCCAAGGGACTCTCAAGAGTCTTCTCCAACACCACAGTTGAAAAGCATCAATTTTTCGGTGCTCAGCTTTCTTCACAGTCCAACTCTCACATCCATACATGACCACTGGAAAAACCATAGCCTTGACTAGACGGAACTTTGCTGGCAAAGTAAAGTCTCTGCTTTTTAATATGCTGTCTAGGTTGGTCATAACTTTCCTTCCAAGGAGTAAGCGTCTTTTAATTTCATGGCTGCAATCACCATCTGAAGTGACTTTGGAGCCCCCAAAAATAAAGTCTGACACTGTTTCCACTGTTTCCCCATCTATTTCCCATGAAGTAATGGGACCAGATGCCATGATCTTAGTTTTCTTATTGTTGAGCTTTAAGCCAACCTTTTCACTCTCCTCTTTCACTTTCATCAAGAGGCTTTTTAGTTCCTCTTCACTTTCTGCCATAAGGGTGGTGTCATCTGCATATAGTGTCTTCCCTAGGACCTGATCAATTATTATAGGAGCTAAACTAGCACAATGAAAATGTTGGGACTGACAGTTCCCCTATGGTAGCTAGGAAACAGCACTCTCAGAACTGGGGAAGCTTGTTTGGTGCAAATGAACTAGGCTAAGAAGATTGGCAGAGGTTTCAGGAGAGAGATATTACGCAAAGAGCTCTAAGTATATAGGAAGACTCTAGTGTTGCCTTGTTTCCCCATTCTCAAAACTTCCCAACCTTCCATGGCTGACTCCATGCCTATTTAGGTTTGAGTACATTCCTAAGTCCCAGAAGCTTTAAAAGCTGAAGTGAGCAGTTCCAGATGTCTCCCTCCCTCATTCTACCATATTCTCCACTGATAAGGTATAGGAAAAGGAACATAAGAAAATACCAGGCTTCTTAGGGCCAAGCAGATTCTCTTCTGTCTGAAGAAAGGGCATAGGATCATAGCCTTCTCTCCATGGCACTGGGACAAGCCAACAGAGGTTCTCCTCTTAGGTTTGTGTACGCTAGTCCTGGCCCCGGGCAAGTGCATTTAATAGGCCTTTTGAATTGGGGGCAATGGAAACAAGACAATTGAATTGGTCTTGCAACTTCTGAATTAAATGGGCGTACATTTTTCTCCAAATGAAAAGCTCTTATTCCTCTAGGAAACTGGAGGCAGTGCTTGGTTTGGCAAGTCAAGTTCTTGATGGGCAGTGTTGAGGTGTCTGAAGGCAGCAGACGCAGTTCGCAGGAGGCTGTGTGGTGGCACTGGTAGAACTCTGGAGCCAGATGACTTGGCTTTGAACCCACTTTCCCCTCCCAGCTATATGGCTAGAGCAGACACTGCTGGTACTCATCTCAGATCCTGCTCACCGCCCTATGCCCCTAAACATCAAGTGGCAAAGAGCTGCTAACAGCTTGCACCTGTGACCTACTGTAGAGTATTACCCTTGGTTAACGAGACTCTGAGACCACTACCACAGCTGATATCATTGCCATTCCCTGCCCTCCCCACAGTGGGTCAGGCTAAGGCTCAGCTTATCCCCCCACCCAGTTCGTGACAGGCTTTCTTGAAGAGTGGTAGGTACATGTTCCTGAATCTCAGTGCTAGCTTCTGCTTCTAGAAAGCCTAACACTCTAGTGGTGGCTAGAGCAAGTTACCCATTACACTCCAACTGTAATATTGGCATAGTAGTAGACACACCTTTTAAGAGTGTTACAAAGATTAGATGAGTTGAAATTTATGAGACACTTCAAAACGTTTCTGACATGTAGTCAGTTTGGTTCTTACTATGAGAGGTTGATGCCATCTGACATAAGATATGATAGTTCTTCACATTTTCAGAAGAGGTAATTAGTACAGTTGTTTTGAGAATGATGTTTCTCAGCCAAATTAGTGTCTTACTTATACCATTAGTCACAGGAATGTGTTAGGTTGTATGAGTGTTTCACAGTAATTTACCACTTCAACTGAGGGGGGAGAAAAAACCTCAAAATGTAATCCAAACTAAATAGAAGAAATACACAGTGCCCCATCCCATGATCTCTGCCATTAGCTTGTGCTCAGTCAGTCATTCATTTCCGACTCTTTGCAACTACATGGACTGTAGCCCACCAGACTCCTCTGTCCATGGAATTTCCCAGGCAAAACTACTGGAGTGAGTTACCATTTCCTCCTCCAGGGGATCTTCCCTACCCAGGGATTGAACCCACATCTTCTACGTTTCCTGCATTGGCAGATGGATTCTTACCACTGCACCACCAGCGCCCCTCTGCCAGTGGAGAAGTGACTAAATAAATTATATGTCTAGACCATGAAACATTATATACCTATTTAAAATATAACAGACTGTATAACAGAGGCAACTCAAATGCTTTCTGAAGGACCGCATCTTCAAACTGGGTCTCAAAATGTGTTGATAGAGCCCCAACAAATGAGTTTACACATAAAAGTCACAAGACATATTAGCCCCCAAATATCTAAGATATTTAATTAGATATCTAATGTATCTAATTTTAATTAACTCTTAAACACCTAAGATGTTTAAAGAAATAAAAGAAGGTGTTGACTACCTGAGTAAAGAGTGAGAAATGGAGTATTTCTGCCATATCAGCAAACCATGATATCACAGTCAGCGATTGCAGCCCTCCAATGTGAGCTGGTGAGCCCCAAGGGAACTCAGGGAGAAGGATACCTGTGATCTAGCAGCCATCAAACTGCAGCCACTCCCTACAGTGAACCCCAAGGGAAGCTCAGAATGTGAAAAACACAGGAGACTGGCCCCAACAGCTGAGATGCATAGGAAAGGAATGATTTCAGTGAGCCCAGACTCTTGCATCTTCCCATACATAGAAAATAGCTAAATTTCTAAGTTTGGCTTACCTGGTTTTCTTTAATTAACAAAAATCTTTTGATGTTCAGACTACCAGCCCTCTGTTGCTGGGTTCTCCCTACCCCCCACCCCCACCTCCTTGATGCAGTTCTCTCAGGGTTACTTGAGATGTTGCCTCCTGGGCTTAAGTCCTAAAAATTTCTACCAAATAAAACATAATTTTCAACTTTTAGGTTGTGACTATTTTTTAAATTGATGGGAGTAAGAGCTTATCTTAAAAATGAACAGGAAGCCTTGCAAAAGAACAAAGTAGAACTTCTAGAAGTTAAAAAATAATCATGGAAATTAAAAACTTCATGAAGTGTTCAAACTTCTGATAAAGAAATATTTAGTGACCTGGATAAGCAACTTGTAGAAGTGACTAAGTTGGAGCATAAAGAGATGAAGTGAAAAAATGAAAATGTTTTTAGACATGTAAGGCGGGTCCTAAATTTGTCTAATTCAAGATCCAGTAAGAGAGAATAAAGAGATGTGCCTGCATGCCAAGGCTGATTCTTTCTGACCCTATGGTATGTGGTCTGCACGCATCTTCTGTCCATGAGATTCTCCAGGCAAGAATACTGGAGTGAGTTGCCATGCCCTCCTCCAGGGGATCTTCCGGACCCAGGGATCAAACCTCTGTCTCTTATGTCTCCTGCACTGGCAGGTGGGTTCTTTACCACTAGGGCCACCTGGGAAGCCCAATAAAGAGACAGGAAAATCCAATAGAGAGGTTATGGCTGAGACTTTTCCAGAAAGATTGAAAGACACCTAGTCTCAGTTTCAGTAGTTGAAGATGACCATAAGCAAGTAGAAACCACCACGGACTATTCAATAACAGACTATCTCTTAATAGATGTTGTGATCTGGGCATGGGATGGAAAAGAATTTCCAGATAAGAGACAGAATGAGAGGGAAATAAAGTTTATTAGAGTGGGAGATGCTGTTAGAATAGCAGGCCAGCCAGCTCAAGGGAAAACTGACCTTGAACAGGTGTCCTTAGTCTACTTATATAGCCAGGGTACAAGCAATGGGATAGGGGTCTTGTGGGTCATTTGCTGATTGGATGAGGCATGTATACTGGGTGGGAGGACGGGTAAGGCAAATACCTTCTTCCTATGGGGTAGGAGGGGAGACAGGTTATATTGCTCAGGAGGACCTGAAATCCGTTAACAGTTACAACACGGGGAAGGGAAGGTCGATAAGGGTCTGGTTTTTCCCTTTCTGCCTTCCAAGACCCTCCTTGGTTTTATCTGTTCTTTTCTCCTTGGATCACTACATCAGACATATTTGAAAAGTCATTTACAACTCAGCTGGTAAAGAATCTGTCTGCAATATAGGAGACTCTGGTTCAGTTCCTGGGTTGGGCAGATCTTCTGGAGAGGGAAATGGCAACCCACTCCAGTATTCTGGCCTGGGGAATTCCATGGATTTTATGGTTCATGGCAGTAGCAAAGAGTCTGGAAATGACTAAGTGACTTTCACTTTCATTTCACTTTTACAACAACCAATAAAAACTTTGATTTCTCTGTAAGTATATTACAACAATGAGAGTAAATGTTAGATTTGGAGCTGTTATGCTGGTAAAGGGAGTTTATGAAAAACATTTTGACATATTTTACTGACTGTATTCTTATATCTGGTACTATAGAAAAAAAAAGGTATAATAAATAAGAGACTATTCCTCTGGATATTTGGCAAATATGTTGACAAAATTATTTTTAAGTGTCTAAAAGGTAATATTCATTTATGATTAATAAAGAGCAGAAGTTAGAAAATAAAGCAAGTTCTTATTATTTCATTTCATGTAGCTTCCTTTTGTTTTAGTCTGCAGATCAAATTAGGAAAATGCAATTTAACCTATGGCAAAGGCAATGCTAAGTAAAAAAAAAAAATCTGAATCATGCAATAGACTTCTTCAAAATGGTCTATAGAATTTTATGCAATAATTGAATAGAAGTACCTGACTTTATGCTATCCTATTTTTTTTTTACTTGAAATAACAGGAATTTGGAAAGGAAAAACTAAATAATTTGCTTTGGGGGTAGGCTGAAAAACATTTTCTCATAAGATAAAAGCACTAAAGTATTCCCAGAAAATGAGAATACTTGAGGTATCATTGTATAGTAAAAGAATTTTGAAAATAGCCTTTCTCTGATATGATTATGAGCACCTCAACTTTGGGCAGTTATTCCTATTGTTCTGATGGGTGCAAAAATGCTGAATGGAGCTGAGGTGAATCATTGCAATAAGTTGATACTTTCTACAATATAGTAAAAATCACAACATTCCAAGTAGTAAACCAAAGCTAATAAGACATGTTAGTTATAAGGATTGCAACTATTCAGACAGCAAACTCATGCTTTTAAATGTGACCACAATGAAAATTCTTAGAAATCTTCTCAAATAGAACTTCTTGACTTACCTTGCTTATAAATTTCCTCTCTATAAGCTAGAGGAAGTGGCAAGATCTGGCCTTGATAACCAACGTGTAAGAACTGGTTGATGAAGTTAAAAATAACATGGACCTTGAGTCAAAGGAGCAAAGTTGTCAGATGTTTTTTGTTGTGCCTGTTGTAGGTTGCATTCTCTGGCAAATAGACCTTCCAATGGAGACAGTGTGCACACCTTGCAGTGTGCAGGTGGAACATGGGGCAGTGACTTCAAAGACCATGCCCATAAAGGAATGAATGAAGCAGTGCTGAGCAGAGGTATAAATTGAATCATAATGCAGTTGCAACAGGGGTTATGGCAGGTTTCACAGGAAATTCTGAAACTGGAATGGTTCTTCCAAAATGTCTCTAACTGAAGGGGCCAGACCTGGACTCCCGCATTAATCAGTCATTAGACGCAGAGAGCTGCTTGGGAAACTATTGGAGAGGCAGCTTCTTTTGGACCTGTAGAATTCTTACAGAGAGTTTCAGCTGAGCACCATCAGGTCATACTCCCAACCATCAGGGTAATGAATGGCTCAGAGCTAAGGGAGATCTGGACAGCACAGCACATTCATTACAAGGGCCAAGAAAGAGAATGCTTGTATTCATACATTTACCCCCAACTTTAGGAATGTACATTTCAGAAAGATTAAAGGATTAGGGGAAAACAAGCAACAGGAGGTTTGTGGCTAGCAGCAATATTTGTTCATTCAACAGGTACTATACTTAAAATGGGCTTACTCTTTGTTGATGCAAGCTACTGCAGAAACAATGATGAATAATAGATAGTCCCAGCTAGTGGTGGACTGAAGCTGGCTGCAACCTGCTGGCCAGAGCCAATTTATCAATACTTCTTCCAGACTCCCAGTGATGTCCAGTTGGTAGCTTGAAATGGGCCTTGATGGAAACATTTATACTAGGAAACTAGATGATGGTAGAAAGCAGGGATTTTTTTTTTAACCCCAAGAACCAATTGCTAATAATCTATCAGCGCAATACTGCACCCCACTTTTGAGATGACAATCAACAGAACTGTAAATGAATAAAATTGTCTACTCTGCCTCTGGTCCTTTGAAGTAGCTGCACACTCCCTCATATGTATGAAAAGGTGAGTTCTTGACACTACAGCATTGATCATGACAAGACCCTTAGACTCATGCTGTCCAATGAAAGTATAATCTGAGCCATACATATAATTTAAAATTTCCTGGTACCCATATTCTTTACAGTGAAAAGCAACCTTAAACATTTTCAAGTAACTAAATTGAATATGGAAAGTTCTTTTCTTTTAGTATTTGCATGTACATTGACAAAACTTGTTCCTCTTTTCCAACAAGAACTGATTTGACTTTTAAGCAAAAGCTCATTAAGTAGCCATCACACTTTGCAGTCCAGTCTCAGAGGGTGCAAGGCCAGTATCAAGCAAGGAATAGGATTCTCTTCAGTCTCAGGTGCTAAAATATGGACAGATCCTTCATCTTTGATTAGATATACAGTGATTTCAGCAGAGTGCTACAGTTTTTAGGATTATAAAAGAAAACTGTCAAATTGGTGTTTTTTGGATTGGACATGAGAAAAACAACATTACTGTTTATGCTAAAAGATGACAGACATGGATACATGTCCCCAATGTTACATCCCCCTTCAAAAGAACTAACCACTGCTGGCATGACCTCTCCAACTTTTAATGTGGGTGACTATGTTCAAGCTCAAAGAGTATGGAAAAACTACCTTCCTGCCATCAACAACGTTACATTTCTGGTGGATTGTGCAGATCATGAAAGGCTGTTAGAATCAAAAGAAGAACTCAATTTGCTAATGACAGCCGAAACCATTTCTAACGCATCTATACTGATTCTTGGGAATAAGATCAACAGACCTGAAGCCATCGATGAAGAGAGGTTATGAGAGATGTTTGGTTTTTATGGTCAGACAACAGGAAAGAGCCGAATGCTGACCTGTAAGTTCTCAAGTACAGTGTACTCAAAAGACATGGTTACTGAGAAGGTGTTGGCTTCAAGCATAGGTTCTTAACACCAGCCTGACTGGTTCCAGGTCTCACTATTCAGTCCTACTTGGAGATCTCATCAGGCAACATGTATAACTTGAATTCAGTAGAATTTTGTTGGTTATAAGAAGGTTATTTAGATTATGACTATTACATCAACTTAATTTGCATGTGAATTGAAAACTGATTATAACAGTGTTAGCTTTATCATTCCATAAAAATAATTAGTTTTTACAGCTTATAATCTGATATTACCCTAGCAATATTCACAGTATAAAGAGCAACTTTCCAGCAGTACATTTGAAACACTTATTAACAACATGGAACTACAAGTATAGCCATATTGAAAATTGCATCATGTTAAACTTTTGTCTACTTTTTTTGAAACTCGTTTTTAGATTTAAGATTATATGTCTGCCTAGCTTTAGTGTAGAATTAATAATTAGCTGATTGATGGTTGTAGGATAGCTTAGAGTTTCCAATACTTTTTCTTATGCAAACATTATGCAATAAAACAAACTATAAGGTTTAGCATCCTTAAAAGCATATCAATTTCAAAATTATGTCAAAGTTTAGTAAATTCACTAACAAGACAATTAATGTTAACTTCAAATTCAAAGTAGAATTGCATAAATTGAAAGCAACTCTGTTGGCCAAACTGTACAAACCTCCAGTTGTAAAATGAACAAGTTCTGAGGATCTGATGTGTGGTGACTATCATCAGTAATACTGTATTGTATACTTGAAAGTTGCTAAGAGACTGGATCTTCAATGTTCTTAACAACAAACCCTCAAAAAAAGTTATTTATGTCAAGTGATAGATGTGTTAACTAACCTTATTGTGGCAATCACAGTGTGGTAATCACACATTAAACTCACACAATGTTATATGTTAATTATATCTCAACAAAGTTGGAGGGGAAGGAAGGAAAGATACTTAAAATTTAACATTAGCAACAAAGTGCTTTCAATTTTTGAATTTCTATCAGCCAATTTACATAACACTTTCAGTTATAATTAAAATATTCTGCATATGAATTCATACTAGAAAAATGTATAAAATCATTGTTGACTAGTATTATGAAAAATTTCAGTATCAACATTAATTCTCATATCTATAGATCTAGGTTACAAATAAGCTGTTCTGTTCCTTGGAGCTTCAAGTTCTGCTTGTTCATATGCAGTGTGATATGACTGACAAAACATAAAGCATAACTGCCAAGTTTTGTCTTCCATTACTGAAAATTTGGCAAATATTCTTTTGTTTCAGGAGCTAACAACATAGTTGTTGTTCAGTTGCTAAGTTGTGTCCGACTCTTTGCAACCCCGTGAGCTGCAGCACACCAGGCTTCTATGCCCTTCACTATCTCCCTGAGTTTGCTCAAACTCATGTCGATTGGGTCAGTGATGCCATCCAAACATCTCATCCTCTATCGCCCCCTTCTCCTCTTGTCCTCAGTCTTTCCCAGCATCAGTGTCTTTTCCAATGAGTCTGCTCTTCACATAAGGTGGCCAAAGTATTGGAGCTTCAGCATCAGTCTTTCCAATGAATATTCAGGTTTGATTTCCTTGAGGATTGATTGGTTTGATCTTCTTGCAGTCCAAAGGGACTCTCATCAGTCTATTCTTTTAAAATTCTTATAAATCCAGAGTTTTGATGTAACAGCTGAAGCACCTGTATCATATAGAAACCAATTTTTTTCATACTTAGTTGAAATTCTTTGACAGTCATAAAAAGTTCAAATATATCTATGCCATGAGTTTGACTTTTTAGACTATGAGTTGACAGCACTTCTTCATGAGTTTGGAAGTCTTCTGAAACTAAATATGACCAAAGTATTAATTAGGCATGACTCATCCTAAGCACTTGAAATGTGTTAAAGAAAGTCCTTGCAGTCTTTCCAATTCTGAGTCAATTGATCTTTGATATTCTTGAAAATGGCTTGTACCTTACGGATGATTGTTTGGTGACTTTATTGAAGATATTTTGGTTTTTGTAAAATGTGATTTTTTTACTCCTTTCCTAGTAATTTTATAATATTTCCGTAACTGAAATGAATTTCTTTTACCATGTTGCCATCTAAAAAATTAGTTTCAGTACTCGCTTTGGCAGCACATATACTACTAAAAAATTAGGGTTTTTTTGGTGCAAGAGTCTAAGTCATTTAACAGCTAGCTAAAGTTATGAGCTCACATTAAATATAATTTTTAAAAATTTTGTTGGATATTCATTTCTGATTTCTGATAACTAATTTAGTCTATTCTTTGCAAAATTTTCTTTTGACTGTTAGGGGAAACTTACAAATGCACCATGTGTTTTCTGCTAATGTCTGTAATATTGTCTGCTTCATCATCTTAAAGAAAAGTTAAACATCAAGCAAGCAGCTTTTTCATTTTGTTTAACCCCAAATTCTGCAATTGCGTGCTTTGTGAAATTTGGGACACATCTTTTCTCAATTTTTTTTTCCTTTATTGCTTTGTTTGTGTGACTGGCTTCTCCATCTCCATTTAATTCTACATCACTAGTATGCCCTAATTTTAAACTTAAAATTTTGTTCATACTTAACTTTTGAATAAGAACAAAAGCATAACTGCTTTAATTAAAATCATAAGTATTTCCATTTGATTACTATTTTCATAAGTATCACTGTAACTTGTGTTTTCTGCATAAACATCCAATAACCCTGTTGCAATGTTACATTGTTGTGTAGGAAAAATCACTTAAATAATTTTGTTTATACCAAGTAGATTGCTGATGTGTATACACAGGCCCACAAGGCACACTCTAGCATCACAAAAACATCTTACGTGATTTGTTAAAGTGAAACACAGTCCTCTCAGAACAATGGGATTGTACTTAATGAGAACATTTTTACTTTGTTTCGGTTTTTAAATTCTAAATTAAATGAGTTTAAATTAAACTGAAATTAACAATCCAGTTCCTCAGTGGTGCTAGCCACATTTCAAGTACTCAGGAGCCCATGTGGTTACTGCCCACTAAATTTGACCCTACAGCTTTACACCACACTTGCTTGGTCCTGGCCTGCTTTTTCTTTGGTGGGGGCGAGGGCGCAGAGCCCCATGGCTTGCAGAATTTTACTTCCCCTACCAGGAATTGAACTCAGGCCCACAGCAGTGAAAATGCCAGAACCTGACCACTGGACTGCCAGGGAATTCCAGCCCTGACTTGCTTCTGAACCCCAGCTGTGACCCTCTATTTGCTCTGCATTAGACTCTGTCTCTCCTGATGGACGTTAATCAGCTTGCCTGCATCTCACAGCCCCTCACTGCACTCGTCTAAATAGGACAATCAAGTTTACACTTCAGCTTTTGGTCCCATTCTCTGGCAGCAACTACTTGGTGAATATTTCTCCCAGTCTGAATCCCATGGAGAGAGGAGGGAATAGGATGGTCTAAGCGTTAGCAAGAAGAAAACAGAGCTCAGCATAATGCGGAGGCTATAGAAAGCAAGTAGCCACTCTGAATAATTCTTGTTTCTCATTTCAAACACATGACCTTAAAAAACTTGCAGAACATATTACTTAACCATTGATATAATTATTTTTGAAAATCACAAAATATTGGAAGAACTGGAAATGAGCTAACATTTCTAATTTTCAGAAAAGGGAAGGAAGGGACTTCTGCAGACAGTTGACAGAATACATAAATGTAACAGCCATCTTAAGCAAAATTCTATTATGAATTAGTCAAAGTGGTGTGTAAGCTTTAAGAAAATGAAGACGTGCTCACCATGAGAGAGTCTGCAATCACAAGGAAAGATCTGGGCCTGGCACGCCCACTTCCTGTTTTGATAAGCTCTGACTGGTAGCAGATGTCTGAGTCTATATCTTTGTGGCAAATGAACAGCATCTGGCTGGATGAGGGTATATGTGGTGTTTATTTGTATCTGACGTTCAATTCAACTTTTTTTGTCAAACAGACTTTTTTCCCTCCCTGCAGATTTTGATGATATCTTGGAGTCTGATCTCAAATTTTTCCTTTGCAATATTACAGTGAATATAGTGAAGAATAGATTGGATGAAAATACTGCCCATTATTTTTATAAGCAGCAGAAATCTAGGATTGATACCTGTAAGATCAAAATAGTCTTAGATCGTCAGCTCTCGGCAGGTGAGATTTGTAGTGTAAATGACCCACTTGGGGCATAAAATAGCTCAAGAATAGAATTGCAGAGCTGTGGTTTATAGTGCAGCCTGTGTTAACCTGATCATCCCAATGTAGGATGGAATATGAGGGCTGTATATTTTCTGGGAAGTGGGATGTGATAAGGGCAGCCTCCAGTTAGTGTAGTTGCTGGAATTCTAGACCCATGCAAATCCCTTCCCATGGGCAGCTTCTGGGTGGCTTCCCTTCTCCCAGCGGCCAATAAAGATCTGGTCAGGAGCTGGCACAGCTCTGGTGCTGCTGCCTTGTGGCTTCTGATCCTGCCAGGGGTCCTGGCTGCCACTATTGCTGACATTTCTGCTGGGCATTGTCCCACAGCTCATTTCCCCCCCAGTACATAGACCAATGTTTGGCACACAGAACACACTTCGTACGTATTTGTTAGATGAATGAATGAATGAAAATGCCAGCTTAATACAAAGAACCTAGTATCCACAAATGTTTTTCTAAATGGAAAGGACTTCCCCCCAAAAGCACTGAGTTTCCCATGACTTGAGCCATATCTGCTGGTCTGGTATATTAGGCAACACATTCAGCTGCTAATCGGAAGTAGGGAGGAAACCGGAAGAGAGGCTATATTTGCATGTAATGTGACCACTACAGCGTTGCAGATATAACTGTAGTTGGATTTTTCATAAGTGCAACTGGTTTCTCTCTCCATTCCCCGATTCTCTTTCCATTTGTGAATTTCTCTCCCTCTCTAGCTCTCACTTGCAGGCACCCGTGCTCTGTCTCTCTGTCTTTCTCTCTCTCACACACACACACTCACACACTTTTATGTAATCTGGATGCTGCTACCTGCTCCCTTGTCCCTTGAGATCTAGACTGCCTTGAGCCCAGGGTTTCATGGCCCAGGGTTATTCAAGATTTCTATGAGTTTCTGGAAATTCATGTGCTCTCATAACCCCCAGTGCCCTCCCTCCAAATCCTGCATCTACACATGCCCTCTCTGTCCAACCAGCATCCACACAGAGGTGAAATCTATCCTTTTCATCATTCTCCACACAGTACACAGTCTTCACAGAATCACTGGGGTCCACCCCGTCACCAACTGCCCAGAACAGCTTTCATGAGGTCCCATGAGACGCGCTTCCACCAGCCCTCCAACCAGCCTTTCTCCAACCTCTTCCCTCCACTTCCCTCATTCTCTTCACCTCTTTCACTCTTCCCTTCACTCTTTTTCCCTCTTCTCTTCTCCCACCCTCAACTTCTCCCCTCGCCCATTATTCCTCTACACTGAAGAGCACCAAATTCCCTTGTTCTATAAAGTACTGATCCAATGGACACCCACCATTTACCCAAGCTTCCAATGGACACTCACCATTTGCCCAAACATTTACTTAACTGTCTTTGTTCCAAACGAAAACAATTCCTTACGTACCAAGAGCTGTGGTGCAAACTGTCAATATGATTTTTTAGTTGCCTTTTGTTATGCCTGCAGCAAATTTTGAGCTCTTATTATTTGCCAGACATAATAATGTTTAATTTTTACACTTTAGCCTGAATTGACACCAAGAAATCAGACTTAATCCATAAATGCTAAGTGAATTCTTGTTTAGAATAGTCTGAAAGTTAGGCGTTAAAAAGATCTGACCACTAAACTTTCTGGGTAAAGGGGAACTAACTATATGTAGCATGACAGTGTTAGCCGTTCAATCACGTCCAGCTATTTGCAACCCTATACTGTAGCCCATCAGGCTCCTCTGTCCATGGCATTCTCCAGGCAAGAATACTAAAGTGGGTTGCCATTTCCTTCTCCAGGATATCTTCTCAACCCAGGGACTGAACCCGGATCTATTTTATTGCAAGCAGATTCTTTACCCTCTGAGATTAAATCCAGTTCCCTTCTCTCCCATGTAAATCATCTTTTAAAAAATATATTATCTTTTCTGATTATAACACTAACACATATGTACTCATAAAATTATAAAATATGGACAGTTAGGATAATGATTATGATAGCTGACATATTTTGAGTACTTACTGTGTGCTCAACACTCTTCTAAGTGCTTTATATGTATTACTATGAAGTATCATTGCCTCTATTTGTTACTGATTAAACTGAGAGGTACAGAGCAGTTACATTTGTTTCTCAGGATCACACCACCAAAATATAATAGCAAATAGTCACGTCATCTAGATGCAATCATCATTTTGGAGAATATTTTCCATGCTTTTCTATCATTAAATCCTTTAAATGATATTTTGAATCGCTATTTTGTAACATGCATTTTACATGTAACTTTATTACAGACATATAACTTTACTGCATGGTAGATTTCCATGACAACAAACAAACATTTATACCATTTTTATGATTACACAGTGAAGTACCATAATATAGCCATTATACAGTATTTTAAACAATGTTGAGGAGTGTCAGGGAAGGTTTAACAGTAGGATTCTTGTGTGCTGTTTCCTATCTCTCTTGAACCCTCTGTTCCTTATTAGTCCCTGTCAGGGGCAAGAGGAGCAGGCAAGTCGCTCCCAGGAGGGAGATCAAAGAGATGGGATGCTTGCATAGGATTTCCTTCATTAGCTTTTCCATTTGGTGAAAGGGATTATTTATGACCCTCTTTTGATATGGATCGCCTTTTGGCCTTATGGCCTCTATTGCTCCTTGCTTCGGTGGTAACTTTTAAAGTCTGGTGTCTTGATCTGTATCTGAAGAGGCTACCTTGTTTTACGGTATATATACTCTTACAGAATTCAATAAAGCACCCTTGCTCCACCAGAGACTTGGGTCCCCGTGTCCTTCTCTCTCTCTCTCTCTCTCTCTCTCTCTCTCTCTCTCTTTCTGGCTGATTCCCTGGAACGTGAATGCTGGCTGCATAACCCAGGGAATATTAGCCTCTTTCCTTCTTTCACTTTCTTACTGTCGACTCTGGACCACCAGGTTCTGGTCCACTAAAGGATCCCAACAAGTGGCGCCCAAACAGGGACCTGGTATACGCGGCACTTCAGACGGAGTGACTCAGGGCCTATTGAGGTTGGTAAGTACAAGGACATGGATCAAACAGCTGGAAAGCCCCATCACTTTTCTACTTTACTTCATCATTTATTTAAAGTTCAGGGACTTCTGGTTTCATGCCAGTGAATAGAGGCTTGCCTTCAAACAATAGTTGAACATAATCCCTGGCTCCCTGATGAAGGCAGTTTTGATTTAGAAATTTGGCACTGGGGGTTAAAGAAAATGTTGAACGAGCCACCAAATGGAGAAAAAAATATTCCAATTGATTTCTGGCCCCTATGGGCTCTCATTAAAGCTGTAATTCTGCCATTTCAAGGCAATTCTAGCCCTCCCAATATTCAATGACAGACGCTTATTACATGAATATGACTTAGATGATGAAACTTTACAAAAGGCCTGATTAGAACAACATAAAATATTTCAGAATTTTCCTACAAGCCCTGCCCCGGCTGCTCCAAATGCTCCTCCTCTGCCAACAGGCGCGAATCCAAAAGTCTCTCCTTTACTATAAACTAATGATTCTAACAATGACTCTCCTGAGACACTTTTTGACACCAAAACTGGCAATACTTTTTCTGGATAATAATGATAAGTCCTTAGCACAATCTCATATTTGCAAAAAATTGCTACCTACTCACTCTCCTTCGCGACAGAGGCTCTCTGAATTGCTGGCTTTGCAATCATAAGTCTCTGAAGCCAATGGTTTTTCCACCTTTTCAGTTTTAAGAAATGCTGACGCTCAAGGGCAGATAATACCTCAATATGAAGGCATTGACTTTTTTCACATGCAACAAATGAAAAAGTCCGTAACTATGTATGGTCCACATTCACCTTTTACTAGAGAGATTCTAAATACTATGGTGTCTTCTATTGGAACCTTTATTTCCTATGATTGGTGAATTTTAATAAAAGCTCTCCTTAAACCAGGAGAGTATCTTCAATGGACAATGTGGTTTCAAGATATAGCCAGAGATCATGCTAACAAAAAAGCTCGAGCTGACACTCCCCCAAACCAAATTACTTTTAAATGTTAACTGACACCGGACAATTTGACACTACAGAAGCTCAAATACAATGCCCTCCATTGTTGCATGAACAATTAAAAATAGTGGCCCTTGAAGCTTGGGATCGAATTACTCCTCAAGGGGAACCTACAGGTAGCTACACTAAAATATTGCAGGGACCTAATGAAACTTATGCTGATTTTTTAGCTAGATTAGAAACTGCTATTTCCCGTACTGTAATCAGAGAAGAAGCTAAAAGGCAACTAGAGAAATTACTTGCTTATGAAATGCAAATCAGAAATGTCAGAAGTCTATAGCCCCAATTCGTGAGACAGGGACTATTATTGATTATTTGAAGGCTTGTCACAACCTAGGATCAGAAACTCAAAAAATGCAAATGCTAGCTGAGACAATAGCTGCTTGCTTTAAAAGGGGAAATGAGGGGTGTTTTACATGCAGGGATAAGAACCATTTAAAAAGGGATTGCCCTAAGAAAGCTAATAAAAGATTTCCAGAAGTCTGCCCCTGCTGCCATAGAGGAATGCATTGGGCCAAAGAGTGTAAATCTAAATTTGATATTGAAGGAAAACCTATTTCAGGAAACTCCAAGCAGGGGACCCCTAGGTCCCCTTCAACAAAAACCAGGGGCAAATTCTATCTTTTCGAATCCTCAACATCCAGCAGTGCTGTTGTCAATATACCAGCCCTAAATGATTTTCTCCTTTGCCCTCAAGCAGTCCCCTCTAGAATACCTACCAGACTTTTTGGGCCCCTGCCTCCACAAACCTTTGTTCTTTTACTTGGCTGATCTAGTTAGACTTCTAAAGGGATTACTGTTCACCCTGGAGTAATCAATTCTGATTATAAAGGAGAAATTCAAATTATGATGTCATCTCAGATTTTATGGCAATTCAAAAAGGAGGACAAAGTTGCTCATTTACTCCTTTTACCTTACATTTCTATTAACTCCTCTGATGATGTACGGACAGGCGAATTCGGCAGTACAGATCAAAAACAGTCCTTATGGACATCATTGGTATCTGAATTTGCCCGACCAAATATAAATATCAAAATTAATGGTAAAAGGTTTTCTGGTCTCCTCAATACTGGATCTGATAGTACTATTATATCCAAACATTTATGGCCCAAATCCTGGCCTATACAAAAAATCTCTTGCCAAATTGCAGGAATTTCTCAAACCAAAATGCAAGAAGTCTATCAAAGTGTTCAAATATACCCCTGTGAGGGACCAGAAGGCCAACCTGCAACATTAAGACCTTATGTGATAGATGCACCCCTTAATTTAATAGGAAGGGATTTACTTATGCAACGGCAAACTCAGATTTACATGCCACATTTTTCCTCGGGGCCACTGCTCATTTAACAAATAATACAATTATTAAAATAACTTGGAAGAACGACGAGCCCATTTGGACAGAGCAGTGGCCCCTCACGAAAGAGAAGCTACCGGCTGCTAAAGGACTTATAGATACACAGTTAGAATTGAAACATATCGCGGAATCTTGCTCTCCTTGGAACTTTCCTATTTTTGTTATAAAAAAGAAATCTAACAAATGGCGTCTCTTAACAGACGTTTTGGAGAAGGAAATGGCAACCCACTCCAGTATTCTTGCCTGGAAAATCCCATGGACTGAGGATCCTGGTAGGGTACAGTCCATGGGGTCGCAAAGAGTCGGACACGACTGAGCGACTTCACTTCACTTCACTTCATCTCACTTCACTTTTAACAGATGTTGGAAAAGTTAATGCTTCTATGAAACTTATGGGTGCATTACAAGAAGGAATCCCATCACCTACCACTATTCCTCAAAATTGGCACATTATTATTATTGATTTGCAAGATTGCTTTTTTAATATACCTCTACACCCTTTAGACCCAGAAAGATTTGCTTCCTCTCTCCCTTATCCGAGTCATATTGGGCCTCAAAAACGATACCAATGGATTGTATTGCCTCAAGGAATGATGAATTCTCCCACTACGTACTACGTAGCTAAAGCCCTTGTGCCTGTGAGAAAACAGTTTCCTGACTTTCTTGTTATCCATTATATGGATGACATATTGTTTTTGGCTCCATCTGTTTTAGAAACTCAACACATGTTTGATATAGCTCAACAATGCTTTAAAAACTCTGGATTAATCATTGTCCCTGAAAAAATGAAAACCTCTACTCCTTATCACTACTTAGGATTTGTTGTTAATAAACAACGTATTATTCCCCAACTAACTCAGATTCATACTGATAAATTATCAACCTTATATGATTTTCAGAAAACTCTTAGGTGATATTAGAGTTGCTAATTATCAACTGACTAATCTATTTAATACTTTGAAAGGAGATCCTGATTTGAATAGCCCCCAATCACTTTCTCAAGAGGCACGAGAGGAACTCTGTTTGGTATAAAATAAATTACAAAAGCAACTTCTTACTCGTGTTAGATTAGATTTACCTTTAGAAATATTTGTGCTCCCCTCTGTTCATTCTCCCATGAGACTTCTTGCCCAACAAGAACACCCAATAGGATGGATCTATACCCATTTTAGTGGAGAAGGCAATGGCACCCCACTCCAGTACTCTTGCCTGGAAAATCCCATGGACAGAGGAGCCTGGTAGGCTGCAGTCCATGGAGTCGCTAAGAGTCAGACACGACTGAGCAACTTCACTTTCACTTTTCACTTTCACACATTGGAGAAGGAAATGGCAACCCACTCCAGTGGTCTTGCCTGGAGAATCCCAGGGACAGGGGAGCCTGGTGGGCTGACGTCTATAGGGTCACACAGAGTCGGACACGACTGAAGTGACTTAGCAGTAGCATACCCATTTTAGAGGAATAAAGTCACACCCTACCTTGATTTAATTGCTCTAATCATTACCAATGAAAGAAATAGGACTAAAACTCTAATTGGCTCCGATCCCATACAATTGTGATGCCTGTCAATAAATCTCAATTCGAGAATGCCTTACAAACTTCTACTGATTTCCAAATAGTTTTTCTGGAGTATTTTGGAGAAATTTCATTTCATTATCCTTCTAACAAGCTATGGAATTTCTTCAGAAATGCTGAATTTATTATTTACTGCATTGTCAGCTCATAGCCTATGCCTCAAACTGAAGTTTTCTATATAGATGGGACTAAAAACAAAGCAGCATTCTGGTCTCTCAAGGAATATAAAGTCTTTTACACTAAATTCCATTCTGCTCAACAAAATGAATTATATGCTCTTATTCAAGTTATTTAGCCTACATCCTTACCCCATTAATATAGTCTCTGATTCCTTGTATTGTTTTCATATTAAAAAATATAGAAACCTCCACCATAAATTCCAATCAACCTGTTATTCAACAACTCTTTCGAACTACAATCTGTTATTAGAAACTGCAATTCTCCCATTTATATTACACATATTTGAGCACATTCCTGCCTTCCCGGGCCCATGACTCATGGTAATGAACAGTCTGATAAATTGGTTTCCTTTGCTACTCCGGAGGAACAGCATGCTCTGTTACACAACAATGCTGGCTCCCTACAACAGCTATGGAAAAATCCCATACCGCCAGGCTAAAGAAATTATTAATAATTGCTCTACTTGCAGACCCCTGCATATTCGACCCATTGCACAAGGTATTAATCCTCGCAGTTTGCAACCTAATGAACTATGGCAAATGGATGTAACTCACTGCAACAGGGAATGCCTTGAAGTCCTGAAAACCTTCTTATCGCTATGCTCGCTCTGTTGGCCTGCGTGTCCCCCGCTCAAGCCGGATTAACTAATCACACTTACTGGGCTTACTTACCCAACCTCCCCTTACTACAGGTTATAGAATGGACAGAGAAAGGACCAAACGTATCAACCAGTGACTCCACCCATATGCCCCCTCCCTGGGACGTGGAGGGGCCGGGGAGAAGGGAAAACTAATTAACATTTCTTTAGGCTATGAAGTCCTTCCGTTGTGCCTGGGCCCAGGGGAATTATGCATAAACGTCAGCAAACTTGGGCTTTCGTCCTGCCTCCAAAAGAAGACTTTTGGACATTGCTTGGATTATTTACTGCCCTTTCTTTGTCTGTGAACCATGTTTATACTACTGAAACTTTAGGGAAAGAGTTAGGGAAAGAACAAAGAAGATTATGTAAAGGGTTTACTTATAAGAACTTTAAATATACTACTGTTTGTTGGAACAAATGTCAAGCCAAATCAGGAAAACTAATATTTGTGGCTAGCCACACCATTGTAGATTGGGGACCCCGTGGTATGTGGTTGTCTAACTGCTCAGATGATATTAACAGCACTGTATGTGATTATGCTACTCAAGTCGCTTGGAAAGTTACTAACACTACGATGGAACATTACCATGACAAAGGACTTCTTGGCTGGCTTGAGGGTGGAATGGCACCCCCTTGTCCTCCGATCATCCTCAATAAACAAATTGGGCCTGAACAATGGGACATATGGAAACTTGCTGTGAGCACCGAAGAACTTGGAACTTGGACCAGACATTACAAAGAGACCAGTCGTAGTCATAGTAATTATTTCTTTCACTATAAATAATAGTATTTCATACAAGCTTGTATTCCCCTTACTTTTGTTTTAGCTATATGAAACTTACAATTTAATAAAACTTTACTTTCTGTAACTTGTATAAATTGCAAATTGTATACCTGTCTTAACTCTTCTGTTTCCGTAAGAAATGAATCCCTTTTGATTCTTCGATCGCGACATCATTTGTGGTTACCAGTGAATCTCACCGGCCCTGGGAAGAAGTTCCCATGGCCAGGCTTGCTTCCCAGTTACTTACCAAATTACTCTGACAATCTAAACGATTCTTGGATGGCTGATTCTTGGTATTTGGGGATTAATAGCTATTTGCACCACTGCTGCCGTCACTGGTGTTGCTTTACAAACCTCAATTCAAACACATAATTTCATCCAAAATTGGACTAAAGATGCTCATACTATGTGGGCCACTCAGGCTCAGATAGATGAGGACATTCAAGATGAAATACAGGAACTAAAAACAGTCATTAAAAGGGTTGGAGATCAATTAATAGATGTACAAAAACAAGTGATATTAAAATGTGATTGGAATTTCCTCAATTTTGTGTCACTCCTGTTCAATTCAATCATAGTGCCTATAACTGGGAGCAAATAAAATTTCATTTACAAAATATACATGATAATGCCTCTCTGAATGTACAACTATTGCAAAAAGAAATCTTTGATTCCTTCTCTAAAAGTCTGCCCTCATCCACTAATCTGGAAATTTTAACTGAACAACTAGCTGATCAATTATCTGGGCTAGACCCACGAGAATGGTTTCAAAGCATCACCCACAGCATCAGGTGATGCTGGAACTGTGACTCTGGAGATTGTCTTGGCAATTATATTTGTTGTTTGCAGTTGTCTTTCTGCAAAAATTGTTAAAACTAAACAAACTCAAATGGTCAGGACCTTTTTTACAAATATAATAAAATAGGGGGAATTGACAGAGAATATTTAACAGTAAGATTCCTGTGTGCTGTTTCCTATCTCTCTTGAACCCTCTGTTCCTTATTAGTCCCTGTCAGGGGCAAGAGGAGCAGGCAAGCCACTCCCAGGACGGAGATCAAAGAGATGGGATGCTTGCATAGGATTTCCTTCATTAGCTTTTCCATTTGGTGAAAGGGATTATTTACAACCCTCTTCTGATATGGATCGCCTTTTGGCCTTATGGCCTCTATTGCTCCTCGCTTCTGTGGTAACTTTTAAAGTCTGGTCTCTTGATCTTTATCTGAAGAGGCTACCTTGTTTTACGGTATATATACTCTTACAGAATTCAATAAAGCACCCTTGCTCCACCAGAGACTTGGGTCCCCGTGTCCTTCTCTCTCTCTCTCTCTCTCTCTCTCTCTATTTCTGGCTGATTCCCTGGAACATGAATGCTGGCTGCATAACCCAGGGAATATTAGCCTCTTTTCTTCTTTCACTTTCTTATCATTGACTCTGGACCACCAGGTTCTGGTCATTAAAGGATCCCAACAGAGGTGAACATCTTATTCATTCATTTTCTATTCAGTAGGTCTGATATTTCACATTGATACAAAATTCAAGAAGCATTGTCACTGAGTCATCTCAACATATCAAGAGTACATCTCAGTTGACTTTAGTTAAAAGACTAAGAGTTTTATTATTCTTTTAATGTATTTCTTCTTCATATTCCTTTTCTAGATTGAACACTAATAACATTTATAACTGTTTTCCCAGTTGAGCAAAAAACCAAACCTTTATATTCTGTCTTTTCAAGTCAAACTATTAGTTAATTCTTCAAAAGTAAGCACAATGCCTTTTACCCTGGGCTCTCCCGACTTCTTCACTTTTGTCACACTTGATACATTCAACAATAAACTTTGGTTTAGAGCTGATTGTAGCACCTTCTAGTGGTAACAAGGCAAAACCTAGGGAAGATAGTTTGGGTTGCTTCTTTTATAATGCAAAAAACCCCATAAATATCAATCTGTAGCTTCGTGGTATTTTTACTTTTTTTTTTTTTTCAGAGAGCTGCAGAGACTGTGAAACTCTTAAAAAAGAAACTAAAATAGTGTGAAGTCAATTTGGGACATAAACTTCATCATAAATATGAAATCATGTATTGTAGGTTGGTTACCAAAGGTCAAGATGTTTCAGGAAATTTTAGGTGTTTTTTTTTTCTAGGTGGCAACTTTTCACAATGTCTCAGATTTTTGAACAGCTACTTTACACTGTAATTGTCTCTGTAGACAATTTATATAGCTTCCAGCTCAGCATTATACTGACTTATGTTTGAACAGAAATGCTGATGGGACAGTATTGTGCTAAATCACATCCATCTGGCAACAAGAATAGAAGATGTGGCATGGCACATTTAGGAACAAAAGGAAGACAATCTGGCCTTACTAAGACTGGAAAGCACTGGAGAAGAGTTCGCCCGCTGCTTCTCCTGCAGCATTTCCTGCACTGGACAGCACCCAGACCCCTCCCTGCGGTAGGGTGGACAGTTGAAATGCCATGATGAAGATTTTCTTTTTGATGTGGTTCAGAACTTTGGACATAATTAATCTGACATTTCCCTTGTATGGGAAATCTTCGTAATTTTTTCTTAGTAGCTTGTGACTTTGAAAATGTCACGAGAGGGGGTTTTGTCCTGAGAACTGGATCTGAGACAACAGCAGGACCGTGACCATGGGTGGATTTGAGGGTGAGGTGAATTTTAACTAACTCTGGCTGTGTGCTTTCTGTTTGTATCACATTCCTCCCCACCAGAAGCTCAGGCAATCTCTCTCCCTCTTCTTGATACCACAGGAAGGCAGGGACACGAGTGGTTCACCTATGGTTGGCTCAAAGCCTCCTCTTCGCAGCAGAGACCACGGCCGCCGCATGATACACACCGCCCCTTCCTCTCCGGTAGGAGATTGTGATGGAAAGGACAGTCGTTGCCGTGCAGAAGTCACTCACTGTTATTACTGGCGTTGTGTACATTGCTCTGTGTCATCAATGTTTACAAAGGGCTCTCCTTTATTTTAGGGACTGGTGACGCTTCCATGAAAAGACAGATACTATCCTGACCTCAGTGAGCTTACATTGTAGCTGCTGCTGCTGCTAGGTCGCTTCAGTCGTGTCCGACTCTGTGCGACCCCATAGACGGCAGCCCACCAGGCTCCCCCGTCCCTGGGATTCTCCAGGCAAGAACACTGGAGTGGGCTGCCATTTCCTCCTCCACACTGTAGCTGGGGAGGTGCTCAGAAAGAAAAGAAACAGGAGGGGATAGACAGCGGTGATTCTAGAGAACTAGTCAGGGAAGCCCGTCTGAGGATGTCTGACATTTGAGCTGAGGCCTGAAATGACAGGGCGAGCCGTGTTGGGAGGAAAGGGGGCTGGAGAGGCACCAGGCAGCATTCCTGCTTCGCGCGGCCGCCGCCTCCTCTCTGCTTGCTCTGTCCTCTGCCGGGAACTTTCTCTTCCTTCTGCGCCTCCAAGGGCACGTCCTTCCACTCTCCAGCGTCGCATTCTTAACAATGCTCTCAGGAAATTCTTACAGCTACTGCTCCTTACTCTGTGTCCCCACAAATGTTGTTTATACCTCTGGCACAGAGAAGCGGAAGGGAAGAAGCATGTTTTGACCACCTAATGTGGGCCAGGAACTGTACCAAATTATATACATACACACACACACACACACACACACACACACACACACACATATAACTGTACTAAAGCATACACACACATATATAACTAGACTAAAGTATATATACATAGCTATACTAAAGTGTGTATATATATATGTATACTTTATATATACTGGTCTTCCTTTGTAGTTCAGTCTGTAAAGAATCTGCCTGCAATGCAGGAGACCCAGGTCAATCCCTGGGTTGAGAAGGTCCCCTGGAGAAGGAAATGGCAATCCACTCCAGTTTCCTTGCCTGGAAAATCTCATGGACGGAGGAGCCTGGTGGGCTGTAGTCCATGGGGTCGCAAAGAGTCAGGCACGACTGAGCGACTAACACCTACTTACATATATATAGAGTGGTTCAGTGTATTATCTCTATTTGGGCCCATGATCTTGATGTACCTGCACTAAACCAATTGCTGAAGGCTGTGCTTTCACTATGAGGCTTAGGGCTTGACTGTGCCCCATTTTGTTGGCTTGAAAGATTAGGGCGTTGGAACAGAACAGATAATATCTAAGATTAATTACAAAGAGAAATCCGTGTATGCTTCTCCAACCCCTAGCATTCTGAGGGCTGGTGGGGGACGAAGTTTCAGCCAGGAAGGGGGCAGGATCATGGAGGTCTGGACACGTGTGATTGATGTGATCGATCGGGGCACACCCGTCAGTAGGGACTGTTTCGGCGCTGTGGAGATGCGTAGCACAGACCCAAGAAAAGACTGCCACCCAGTGGCAGCTCACCGGAACTTACCAACCTCCCATCCAATATTTTTCGCGTGTCTGCTAGTGTCAGGCACTGTGTAACGGCAGATGTGAACGGAGAGACTCGAAAGCCTCAGTGCTAGTGAGACTGTCATTCTAACAGGGCACAGACGAGTCCCAAGCCCTACAGTGTAGTGTAGCCCTGCACAACGGATTCAGCACAGCCGTCACGGACTTGGAAGCCTCAAATTAAGATAGCACACTACTGTTCACTGTTTAAAGTGAAGCTTTCCGCTAACAGAGAAAAGATGCACACACTACTTGTTGGGGAAAATGGCTTCTGAACGAGCCAGCTTGAAAGTTCCTCTTGCATGATATTTTTTAAACTACTTTATACCACCTCAAGTACTTTCTCTTTCTTCAATTCTTAAAATTTCTAAGACCATATACTATTTTTTAAATGTATGTTCTCTTATGCTATGGAACATCATGTGGAAAAATAATAAACTAAAAATTAAATATTTTATTATTAATTAAAATGAGACTTTAGGCCTTTTGTTTTGACAATAAAAAATCTGACTCCATTTTTCATGTTTGCTGACAGATGTTGAGCCTCACTACTTCCTTCTCTTTGCCCCACATCTGGGAAAGTTATAAGAAGTCCTGGTGCTTCCTCTTTTGGTACTTAAGGCAAGTTCAATGCAAACCTTGGCCCTCATGGGGACCCCTCCTCCTGATCCCAGTGAAAACAGAGGCAGTCTCCTATCCCTGCTCTCTCAGGTAGCCAGTCGTGGACTGGCTCAGAAGCCACTCTGTTCTCCCCAGAACGGCTCATTATGAACTTAATAAACCTCCACAAGCAATCTTGAGAAAGAAGAACTAAGCTTGAGGCATCACAGTCCAAGATTTCAAACTATGTTACAAAGTTATAGTAACTGAAACTGTATGATACTGGCATAAAAACAGACACACAGATCAATGGAACAGAATAGGGAGCCCAGAAATAAACCCATACCTATTTGGGCAATCAATCTATGGCAAAGGAGTCAAGAATATACAATGGGTATGGACATTCTTTTCAACAAGTGGTTTTGGGAAACTGGCCTGTCACATGCAGAAGAATAAAACTGGACCATATCTTATACCATACACAGAAATAAACTCAAAATGAATTAAAGACTCAAATGTAAGACCTAAAACCAAAACACTCCTAGAAGAAAACTTAAGCAGTAAGCTCCTTGAGAGCAGTCTTGTGATGATATTTTTAATCTGACACCAAAAGCAAAAATAAACAAGCAGGGCTTGTGTCAAACTAAAAAACTTCTGCACAACAAAAGGAACCAACAACAAAATGAAAAGGCAACCTACTGAATGCAGAAAATACTTGCAAATCATACATCTGAGAAGGGGTTAGTATCCAAAATATATAAAGAACTCATACAACTCAATAGTAAAATAACAAAAGCAAACAAACAAAAAACCAAACAACCTGATGAAAAAATGGGCAGAAGATCTGAATAGAAATTTTTCCAGAGAAGATAGGCAGGTGGCCAACAGGCATATGAAAAAGTGGTCAACATCACTAATGATCAGGAAAATGAAACCGAAACCACAGTGAGATTTCACCTTGCTTCTGTCGGGATGGCTAAAACAAAAAAGACAAAAAACAACAAGTGTTGGCAAGAATGTGGAGGAAAGGAAACCATAGTACACTGTTGATAGAAGTGTAAATTGGTACAGCCACCATGGGAAACAGTATGCAGCTTCCTTTAAAAAAATTAAGAATAGAACTACTGTATGATCCTGCTTCTGGTTATTTATCTGAAGAAAAAGAACACACTAACTCAAAAATTATATATATGCACTCCTCAGGTTTGTTGCATCGTTATTTGCAACAGCCAAGATATGAAAACAACCTGTGTCCATTGACAGATGAACAAAGATGGTGTACACAATAGAATATTATTCAGCCATGTAAAAGAAGGAAATCTTGCCATTTGCGATAATATGGATGAACTGTGGGGGCAGCACACAAAGGAAAATAAATCAGACAGAGAAAGACAATATCATATGATCTCATTTATATGTATAAATTAGGAAAAAACTGAACCCTTAGACACAGAGAACAGATTGGTGATTGCCAGAGGAAGGGGGTGGGCCATAGAGGAGACAGATAAAGGAAGTCAAAGTATGTAAACGTCCAGCTTTACAATAAACTATGTCATGGGGATATAATATACAGCACAGTGACTACAGTTAACATTACTGTAAATTACATATCTGAAAGTCTATAAAAGAGTAAATCTTAAAAGTTCTCATAATAAGAAAAAAAAAAGTGTAACTATGTATGGCAACAGTCAGTAAAGAATCCACCTGCAACCCACCTGCAATGTGGAAGACCTTGGTTCAATTTCTGAGGTTTGGGAAGATCCTTTGGAGGAAGGCATGGCAACCCACTCCAGTATTCCTGCCTGGAGAATCCCAGGGACAGAGGAGCCTGGCAGGCTACAGTCCATGGGGTTAGAAAGAGTCAGCATGGCAACCCACTCCAGTATTCTTGCCTGGAGAATCCCAGGGACAGAGGAGCCTGGCAGGCTACAGTCCATGGGGTTAGAAAGAGTCAGACATGAGTGAAGCAACTTAGCACAAGCACAACACATGGCAATCAGATTAGTTGTGGTGATCATTTCACAAAATATGCAGTCATTATGTTATACATGTGAGGTATAATATTAATTATACCTCACTGAAAGTAATAATAATAACAAATAAAAAGCAAAGCTATCCAGCTATAAGAAACAAACAAATAAAAAAGCCTTTTCATACCCTCTTGGTGCAGGTATGAAATAAATAATCTCCACATCCAAATTAAACTTGGGCGGGGGAGGGAAGAATTCATCCTACTTTTATATAGTGGTCACAACAATTCTATTTTTTGAAATATGAGAGCATGTTACGTGTGTAAGTCGCTCAGTCTTATCTCTTTGAGACCCTATGGACTGCAGCCTGCCAGGTTCCTCTGTCCATGGGATTCTCTAGGCAAGAATACTGGAGTGGGTTGCCATTTCCTTCTGCAGGGGATCTTCTGGACCCAGGGATTGAACCTGGGTCTCCCACATTGCAGGCAGATTCTTTACCAGCTGAGCTGCCAGGGAAGCCCCAAAGAGAAGCCCATTCTTCATCTCTCCCCACACCAAAATTTTCTTAGATCCTTTATATCTTTCTTTTCCCTTATTCTTGAATATATGGGAACAAGGGAATATGGGGAATATGCTTCCAATGTAAAAATTATCTTTATTTCTATTTTAGTAAAAATGCTACCAACAAACATCATTATGTTAAATGATTTGAGTAAGTTAAAATGCAGTGGCAAATATTTTTAAATACATAGATATGTTAAGAAAGAAAATAACTTGTGTGACCTTTTCTTCTTTAATTTCTTGATTATAGAGGGAATGTTAAACCACTTTGGTATAGATTTTTACTATAAAACTTGGTTATTTTGAGCTCTGCCTCTATTTTTTCTTAATGTTCTTGGCCACAGATTTTCAAGCTGAATAATGGAAAGTTAAAGGAATATGCAGATCTGCATAGAAATCCCAGCTCTGTGCTCATTCCTTCTGCATCTGCTTGGCTCTTCAAGCTCCACCTCGCAGAGTTCAGAAGAATGGAAGACTTGACACTTAAGGGTTCTGTAACTCTCTTAAGGGTTTAATGTTCTGATGCTTAGCCATAAAATGAAAATTGTTTTAAAATAAGGTTTGTCAATGGTTTCAAGATCAGAAAAATTCAATAGATATTGCTATTTTAATAGAAAGCTTATGAAAGTAGATACAATCTGTAATGTGTGTACTGTTCTTTGTATCCTGAGGCTTCAGGCTTCCTAGGTGGCGATAGTGGTAAAGAATCCGCCTGCCAATGCAGGAGAAATAAGAGACGAAGGTTTGATCCCAGTGTCCGGAAGATACCCTGGAGGAAGGCATGGCAACTCACCCCACTGTTCATGCCTGGAGAATCCCATGGACAGAGGAGCCTAGAGGGCTATGTATGGTATGTAGGGCCGCAAAGAGCTGGACATGACTGAAGCGACTTAGCATGCACGCACACATCCTGAGACTTCATGTAGGGATGTGAGAGTTGGACCATAAAGAAGGCTGAGTGCCAAAGAGTTGATGCTTTAGATTTGTGGTGCTGGAGAAGGCTCTTGAGAGTCCCTCGGACAGCAAGGACATCAAACCAGTCCGTCCTAAAGGAAATCAACACTGAATATTCATTGGAAGGACTGATGTTGAAGCTGAAGCTCCAATACTTTGGCCACCTGATGCAAAGAGCCGACTCATTGGAAAAGACCCTGATGCTGGGAGGGATTGAAGGCAAAAGGAGAAGGGGACGACAGAGGATTAGATGGTTAGATGGCATCACCAACTCAATGCATATGAATTTGAGCAAACTCTGGGAGATAGTGGAGTTCAGAGGTGCCTGGTGGGCTACAGTCCATGGGGTCGCAAAGAATTGGACACATCTTAATGGCTGAACAGCAACAATAATCCTGAACTTCAGTATTTTATCAGTTAAGGTCCTTTGCTTTGCAGAAAATGACCTGCGCCAACTTCAAAGAACCCTAAATCACAGAGGATTTGCAAAGATCTGCATTTGTCCTTGGAGCAAGCAAGAAGCAAGACCGGGAGCCTGCAACAACAGGGCTCGGTTCCACTCACTCCCCATTTACATCTGTAGTTTAAAATTCTAGATACTTAAAAAAAAAAAAAATCTTGTAGGCCAGGGTCAAGGTTCATTCTTAGACCCACCAGCTTTGGTCTCGGGGCAGTCCTGCGGCTCTGGTCCAGCTGCTGGTGGTTCCTAGGAAGGGAGGATTCTGTGCAGGGCATCCACTCACAAGACACCTGCCTGCCACAGGCACTTCCACTGATTGCCCTAAGTTCCTTCCCGTGATACTGATGAACAATATTTCTCATATCCAACAGCTTAATTTTCCCCAGGGTTAATCCTCAGAACCAAATGCCTCTCATATATGCATGAAACCACCTATAAATAAGCATTAAGAAAGGCCAGAAACGGATTCCTTGTCATACAACTGTTGATTCCTGTCCTGCATACAGTTTTCTCAGGAGGCAGGTCAGGTGGTCTGGCATTCCCATCTCTTGAAGAATTTCCCACAGTTTGTTGTGATCCACACAGTCAAAGGCTTTGGGATAGTAAATAAAGTAGAAGTAGATGTTTTTCTGGAATTCTCTTGCTTTTTCAATGATCCACCAGATGTTGGCAATTTGGTGTCTGGTTCCTCTGCCTTTTCTGAATGCAGCTTGAGCATCTGGAAGTTCACGGTTCATGTACTGCTAAAGCCTGGCTTGGAGAATTTTGAGCGTTACTTTGCTAGTGTGTGAGATGAGTGCAATTGTGTGGTAGTTTCAGCATTCTTTGGGATTGCCTTTCTTTGGGACTGAAATGAAAACTGACCTTTTCCAATCCTGTGGCCACTGCTGAGTTTTCGAAGTTGCTGGCATACTGAATGCAGCACTTTAACAGCATCATCCTTTAGGATTTGAAATAGCTCAACTGGAATTCCATAACCTCCACTAGCTTTGTTCATAGTGATGCTTCCTAAGGCCCCCTTGGCTTTGCATTCCAGGATGTCTGGCTCTAGGTGAGTGATCACACCATCATGGTTATCTGGGTCATGGAGATCTTTTCTGTACAGTTCCTCTGTGTATACTTGCCAACTCTTCTTACTATCTTCTGCTTCTGTTAGGTTCATACCATTTCTGTCCTTTACTGTGCCCATCTTTGTATGAAATGTTCCCTTGGTATCTCTAATCTTCTTGAAGAGATCTCTAGTCTTTCCCATTCTATTGTTTCCCTCTATTTCTTTGCACTGATCACTGAGGAAAGCTTTCTTATCTCTCCTTGCTATTCTTTGGAACTCTGTGTTCAGATGGGTATATCTTTCCTTTCCTCCTTTGCCTTCACCTTCTCTTCTTTTCTCAGCTATTTGTAAGGCCTCCTCAGACAACCTTTTTGCATCTTTTTCTTGGGGATGTTCTTGATCATTGCCTCCTATACAAAGTCACGAACTTCTGTCCATAGTCCTTCAGGCACTCTATCAAATTTAATCTTGAATCTATTTGTCACCTCCACTGTACAACCATATGGGATTTGATATATGTCTTACCTGAATGGTCTAACCGTTTTCCCTACTTTCTTCAGTTCAAGAAATTGAAGATTTCTTAAATTATTCTTTAAATTTAATTTTAAAGTTAAATTTAATTTAAATAAAATTCTTTAAATTAATTAAATCTTAGGAAATAAAGATTTCTTTTTCAAAAAATATGACACTGAAAGACCAGTCCCCAGGTTGGTAGGTGCCCAATATGCTACTGGAGATCAGTAGAGAAATAACTCCAGAAAGAATGAAGAGATGGAGCCAAAGCAAGAACAATGTCCAGCTGTGGATGTGACTGGTGATGGGAGTAAAGTCTGATGTGTAAAGGACAACATTGCACAGGAACCTGGAATGTTAGGTCTAGGAATCAAGGTAAATTAGAAGTGGTCAAACAGGAGATGCAAGAGTAAACATTGGCATTTTAGGAATCAGTGAACTAAAATGAACTGGAGTGGGCGAATTTAATTCAGATGACCATTATATCTACTACTGTGGGCAAGAATGCCTTAGAAGAAATGGCATAACCCTTATAGTCAACAAATGAGTCTGAAATCCAGTGCTACAATGCAATCTCAAAAATGACAGAATAATCTCTGTTCATTTCCAAGGTAAACCATTCAATATCACAGTAATCCAAGTCTATGCTCCAAGAAGTAATGCTGAAGAAGCTGAAGTTGAATGGTTCTATGAAGATTTACAAGACCTTCCAGACCTAACACCAAAAAAAGATGTCCTTTTCATCATAGGGGACTGGAATGCAAAAGTAGGAAGTCAAGAGATACCTGGAGTAACAGGCAAATTTGGCATTGGAGTACAGAACGTAGCAGGGCAAAGGCTAACAAGAGTTTACCAAGAGTACACACTGGTCATAGCAAACACCCTCTTCCAACAACACAAGAGAAGACTCTACACATGGACATCATCAGATGGTCAACACCAAGATCAGATTGATTATATTCTCTGCAGCCAAAGATGGAGAAGCTCTATACAGTCAGCAAAAACAAGACTGGGAGCTGACTGTGTCTCAGATCATGAACTCCTTATTGTCAAATTCAGACTTAAATTGAAGAGATGGTTTTCCTCTATTCAAAAGAGAAGAAACACCCTGGTCTTCAAAGACAAGAGACACCAAGAATCCAAATAAGCAGACTTTGCCCAGTCTCTCCCTGTTTACTGTACATAACTCATATTCCTTACCCTATTATATCTTTCTACTCTATTTTATCTTTGTGAAAGTGAAAGTGTTAGTCACTCAGTCGTGTCTGTCTATTTGCAACCCTACGGACTGTAGCCCATCAGGTTGTTCTGTCCATGGGATCCTCCAGGCATGAATACTGGAGTTGGTTGCCATGCCCTCCTCCAGGGGATCTTCCCAACCCATGGTTTGAACCTGCATTAAGTCTCCTGCATTGGCAGGCAGATTCTTTACCACTGAGCCACCCAGGAAGTCCATGCACTGAACTTACATGAAACTAAAATCTCACGTTTCTTTTGTTAGCCCACTTGTTTTCCCGCCAGATGCAGGAGGTCTGGGAACAAGCCCTCATCTTATGCCTACTGCATACAACAATACACATGGGATACAATACATATGAGTCATATGCTATTCTAGGCCCTGGGATACAGTAAAACAGACAAAAACCCTTGGAAGTTTATAGGCTAATGAGGGGCAATTCATGACTTTAAAAAAATTCGTCAGTGTAGGGTCCAATAGTACATGCTGTGAAACAAAATAAGGTGGGTAGGGAAGAGAGTTTCACTTCCCATTAGGATCCTTAGGGAAGCCTTCACTGTTAGTTCTCTGAGCCAACACCTGGAAGCGGCAAAAGATGGAGATACAGAGATGACCAGGGGGAAGAGCTTGCTGGGCAAAAGAAATAACAAGCACAGGGTTCTTATCTACCGCCATGATCCAATCTGTGAAATGAGACATCTGGACCACGTGATGTTAAACCTTCCTTAGAAATGTACTGAGTATGTGGAGCGTATGGGGTCAAAGCAGCAGCAGGAACCGTTAGGGGAAGCTCACTGACTGAAGCCGCCCACCCTGGCCAGGCACCACAGTAACCATTTGCATGAGTTGTTTTACGACAGGAGGTCCTGGTAAGGAACACGGAACTAATAAACCACCACCAACCAGAAGAGTTCGGGAAAGGTCAAAAGGAGACACCACATGTCCGACCACCTCCCAGAATCCTTCTCTTCGGCATCCATCTTGGCTGAACAAGGCATGCGCCACCAGGAAGGGCTCTGGGTCAGAATGACTGGCTAAAGACAACCTGGAAACTAATCCCATCCTCATAAACTCGAGACTGCAAGCCATGTTCTCCTGAGTTCCCTTAGCCTACTGCTCTCCGCCGGGTACCCTTTCCCAATAAAATCTCTTGCTTCATCAGCACATGTGTCTCCTTGGACACTACATTTCCAAGTGTTAGACAAGAGCCCAGTTTCGGGCCCTGGAAGGGGTCCCCGTTCCTGCAACAGAACCTTGCTTGAAAATACTTCCTACCTGTAAGGAGGTCCCAGTGCAAGTCTGCTAAGCTAGAGTCCCTCTCAGTCCCATGGGAAGTTCATGGGTGTAAGGTAAAGAGAAGAGAGTGGAGATTGTGCTAAGGCCAAAGAAGCTTTGGAAAGTGGCTTAAAATAGTTAAACAGGATATATTTACTTCAAGACTTCTCAGATTCTTTAATACGTCAACACAGACTCGATTACCTCAAAGTGAGTTGTCATAGCTGCCTAACTTATTTGACCATGGAAGGCTTTTTTTATGCAGAGCACCTGGCCAGACTGTTCCTGAGAACACATTTTGGGAAGGAATACTCCTCACTATCTGCTGGCAAACTTTCTCTGTAAAGGACCAAATAGTAAATATTTTAGGCTCAGTGAGCCAAATGGTCTGTTGCAAGATTGTGCCCTCTGGCTACAAAACAGCCATAGACAACATGTAAATGGATGGGTGTGTTGCGTTTGAATAAAACTTTGTTTTTGGAGACTGGATTTTGGATTTAATACAATTTTTACATGTCCTGAATGTTATTCTTCGTTTGACATTTTTAAAAAACTATTTTAAAATGTGAAAAGCATTCTTATCTCATTGGCCATACAAAAACAGGCAGGAGACCAGATTTGACCTACAGGCTGTACTTTGCCAACCGTTGCTTTAGTGAGAGGTACTATTTGTGTATTTTCCCCTTAATGTTAGTTGCTCAGCGTGTACAACTTCGGGACCCCATGGACTGTAGCCTGCTAGGCTCCTCTGTCCATGGGATTCTCCAGGTAAGAACCCTGGAGTGGGTTGCCATTCCCTTCTCCAGGGGATCTTCCAGACCCAGGGATTGAACCCACATCTCTTGGGTCTCCTGCATTGCAGGCAGATTCTTTACCATCTGAGCCAGTAGGGAAGCCTCGCACCCCCACCTTCCTCCCCCCCCCCCCCCAACTGGTACATTTTTTAAAATGCACGGTAATGATACTCTGCATAAAGTCACAGTGCTGGTGTCTCAACCAAAAAAATTTTTAAAAGGTGGTTGCAAATCATATTCAGAAAATGGTTTTGAGGCAGAAGATTGCTCAGAAGAAAAACCACAATAACCCCTTGTAAATACCTCTTGATAAAAAAATGGAGTTTAACTCTGCACTTACAATGCTAATTATACTTCGATAACAGAGCATTTGATAACACTGAGGAAAAAAATCGGCATTTATTTTTTAGTATTAGTTTTTATTTCTTTATAAAATTTCTAAAAAATTGAATTATCAGTCTTTCTCTAGAAGGCACAAAAAAGTTTATTGAATGGATGCATTGTCCCTTCTGTTAAAAAGGTAAACACTGTGGGGGTTGGGGTGGGGGAGGCCTTAGGCAAAATTGTAATGAAAGTTATCTTGAACATCTCTGCTCTATTTACTGTTATTATTGTTTTTAAAACCAACATTCCCTTTCCTTCTCTAGCCAACATCTCAATTCCTTCAAGCTCCTTTCTCTTTCACTTATAATTAAAGCTTGTGCTGAGGATAAAGAAGAGTCTACTCTATGATGTAAACTATTCTGTAGGGTGTACCTTCATTTTCACAGCAGGAATGAAGCTTTACATAAGGGAGCCAGCAGGTGGGGAAGGCATTCTTTCAGGTGGTTGTTTTTCAGTCACTTAAGTTGTGTCCGACTCTTTGGGACTCCACGCCAGGGTCTTCTGTCTTCCAGTATCTCTCAGAATTTGCTCAAATTCATGTCCATTGAGTCGGTGGATGATGCGATATAACCATCTCATCCTCTGCCACCTGCTTCTTCTTTTGCCTCAGTCTTTCCCAGCATTTCTCCAATGAGTTGGCTCTTCGCATCAGGTGGCCAAAGTATTGGAGTTTCAGCTTCAGCATCAGTCCTTCCAATGAACACCCAGGACTGATCTCCTTTAGGATGAACTGGTTGGATCTCCTTGCAGTCCAAGGGATTCTCAAGAGCCTTTTTCAACACCACAATTTGAAAGCATCAATTCTTTGGCGCTCAGCCTTTTTTTATGATTTCTTCAGGAATCTCAGGGAAACTTCCACTCCTGAAATGACATCCCCTAGGAAGTCACCTCTTTCACCCATAAGGAAAGACTTATCACTGAGGGGAAACAGCTTGCCTGTAGTGGAATCATGCATGCTCCCAGCCAGAAGTCAAGGCTAGCCTTTAGCCAGATTTGGGGTAGTTTGAGGCAAAATAGTATCCTCTAGAAGAGTCACTCTAAGTCACTCAGTATACTCTAAAAAGTGTGCACTCACCTCACATGCTAGTAAAGTAATGCTCCAAATTCGCCAAGCCAGGCTTCAGCAATATGTGAGCTGTGAACTTTCAGATGTTCAAGCTGGCTTTAGAAAAGGCAGAGGAACCAGAAATCAAATTGCCAACATCTGCTGGATCATCAAAAAAGCAAGAGAGTTCCAGAAAATGCATTTCTGCTTTATTGACTATGCCAAAGCCTTTGACTGTGTGGATCACAACAAACTGTGGAAAATTCTTCAAGAGATGGGAATACCAGACCACCTGACCTGCCTCTTGAGAAAGCTGTATGCAGCTCAGGAAGCAACAGTTAGAACTGGACATGGAACAACAGACTGGTTCCAAATAGGAAAAGGACTATGTCAAGGCTGTATATTGTCATCCTGCTTATTTAACTTATATGCAGAGTACATCATGAGAAATGCTGGGCTGGAGGAAGCACAAGCTGGAATCAAGATTGCCGGGAGGAATACCAATAACCTCAGATACTCAGATGACACCACCGTTATGGAAGAAAGCAAAGAACTAAAGAGCCTCTTGATGAGAGTGAAAGAGGAGAGTGAAAAAGTTGGCTTAAAGCTCAACATTCAGAAAAATAAGATCATGGCATCCGATCCCATCACTGTATGGCAAATAGATGGGGAAACAGTGGAAACAGTGGCTGACTTTATTATTTTGGGCTCCAAAATCACTGCAGATGGTGATTGTAGCCATGAAATTAGAAGACGCTTACTCCTTGGAAGGAAAGTTATGACCAACCTAGACAGCATATTGAAAAGCAGAGACATTACTTTGTCAACAAAGGTTCATCTAGTCAAGGCTATGGTTTTTCCAGTAGTCATGTATAGATGTGAGAGTTGGACTGTAAAGAAAGCTGAGTGCCAAAGAATTGATGCTTTTGAACTGTGGTGCTGGAGAAGACTCTTGAGAGCTCCTTGGACTGCAAGGAGATCCAACCAGTCCATCCTAAAGGAGATCAGTCCTGGGTGTTCGTTGGAAGGACTGATGTTGAAGCTGAAACTCCAATATTTTGGCTACCTAATGTGAACAGCTGACTCATTTGAAAGAACAGACCCTAATGTTAGAAACGATTGAGGGCAGGTGGAGAAGGGCAGGTGGAGACAGAGGATGAGATGGTTGGATGGCATCACCAACTCAATGGACATGAGTTTGGGTAAACTCTGGGAGTTGGTGATGGACAGGGAGGCCTGGTGTGCTGCAGTTCATGGGATCGCAAAGAGTCAGACATGACTGAGTGACTGAACTGAACAGAACTGAAGAAGAGTCACAAATAAGGACAGAGATTGTCTTTTGGATTGTAATTTGAGAACACTTAATGGGGAGGAAAATTCTTTTTCCTCCCCATTCCAGAGTTCTTGGCCTAGATCTTCTCTAACAAAAGACAAACTAACAAGATAAAAACAGTGCAGAAATTTATCAACATGTATACCTCACACATACATGGGAGATACCTGAGGAAAGTGCGTAATTTCCCATGGTGGCCTAAGTCACCAACTTAAGTACCATGTTCTGCTAAAGACATAAGGTATAGCCAACATTTTTCCATGAGTATGTGCTTAGTTGCTCAGTCATATCCAACTCTTTGTGACCTCATGGACTGTAGCTCACCAGGCTCCTCTGTCCATGTGGATTCTCCAGGCAAGAATACTGAAGTGGGTTGCCATGCCTTCCTCCAGGGGATCTTCCCAATCCAGGGATTGAACCCAGGTCTTCTGCATTGCAGGGGGATTCTTTACCATCTGAGCCACCAGGGAAGCGCATGAGTATAAACGGAGTATGAACTTTAAAAATCGTGAATCACTATACTGTTCACCTGTAACTTACATAATACTATACAACACATCAGCTATACTTCAATTAAAACAATGACAATAATTTTAAAAGACTACATGATATTGGGGGAAAAAGACAGGGGTGTGGGAGGGAGAGTTCAGTTATGGGAGGTTACTGGGAAAAGGGTACAGTTAGTTATGTAGATTTAGGTTGCTGCCTTCTCCATTGAGGAGATTCTCTTTTGATTTAATCACACTTCTCTTCCTGGTGCCAAAAGGGAGGTGGCTTAGAAATGGAAATTTCCTTTATAAATGTAAATATCCCTTACCAAAGGTAACTCCCACTGATTAAGATCTCCTATACCTGCTGTTTCTCAAATAATCAGCTCAATATAATCCTTATGACAAAGGACTATATCCTGGGTGGGCATATTCTGCTCCCCTTCATACCAACACACTGAGGTCTATCTTAGAAAAAAGTGTCTTACTGGAATGCTTACGGGAGAACCTTCAAATCCAAGGGCCTCTCTCCCTGCTGAGATTTTAAGGCCCATCACCTAAAGGGAAAGACTTGAGGTGCTTGGCAAGCAACTGACAATTCATGGGGAATATCAACTTTTATAGTACCAATATTTACTCTGCCTTTTATAAGGTGTATACATAAAATACACAAGTGAGTACTCAACCTACCAAGAAGTGATACCTCTGCACACTGTCACTGACTTTGGATTATTGCTTGAATTGAGCAATATAATAATGTAGAGCACAGACTCTCAGACTCATCGGGGAACATAAAATTCTTATCCAAGGACAGCGTAACCCAATTGCAAATGTAATGGAGAACACGCATTGCATTGCATTTCTCTTTCTCATTACGTTCATTTGCTCTCCACTAGGGGATGTGATTTTGAAAACTCTGCCCTTTATGTTGATGGTTTGCAGGGAACTGAGTGAGTAAGAGCTGAAAAAGAAACAAGACCTTCGTGTTCTCACATTACATTATACTTTCCAACCGTTTGAAGTTGGTGTAACTCTTTACTAAGTACTTGGCAAACTTTAAACCATACATCTGTGAAGCCAGGTTTTTTTTCCTTCACATTACCTTTCACCTACTTTAAAATAAACCACTCATTGTTCAAGAGGGAAAACTCAAATTTGTTTTTCCAAAGTAATCTATAATGGAGTAAAACATTGCTGGAAGGTTTGCAATTAACTAATTTACTGTGCAATAAATCTCAAAGGGAATGCAAGTTAATGAGGGAATCATTTTTCAGCCTTCAATATTGAGGCCTCTATTTGTTTTTCTTAATTAAAAAATGCAAACTCTTTTTAAAATTAGAAAAGCATATGAATATGATTTTCTAAATGTTTAAACTATACAGAAACATATACAATTAAAGGGAAAACATAATACCCACTTTCTTGTGTATCTTGATTTGTTTTAGTATTAAAATAATAGAAGCAAATGTATAGAAACAAAAAGTTTGTTTGCTAATTTTATTAGATTTAACTTTCAGTTTTGCCTATATTTTCCCAGACTTTATCACTAAGAGATAACAAAAACTATTTTAAAAATCATTCAGTTGAGTTCAGTCACTCAGTCATGTCCAACTCTTTGTGACCCCATGGACTGCAGCACACCAGGCCTCCCTGTCCATCACCAGCTCCTGGAGTTTACTCAAACTCATGTCCATTGAGTCAGTGATGCCATCCAACCATCTCATCCTCTGTCGTCCCCTTCTCCTCCTGCCCTCAATCTTTCCCAACATCAGGGTCTTTTCCAAATGAGTCAGTTCTTCGCATCAGGTGGCCGAAGTATTGGAGTTTCAGCTTCAGCATCAGTCCCTCCAATGAATATTCAGGACTGATTTCATTTAGGATTGACTGGTTTGATCTCTTTGCAGAAACATAAATATCAGGCCTACTGTGTGCCCACCTGGTGCCAGCTTCCAGAGGTGATATGAAGATGAATAACCACTTAGCCTTAACTCTATGATAGACATTCATATGGAGTAAAATGGAAAGTTTCTACTCTGGCTGCTAAGGCCTTTCCTGATCTGACTTTGCCTGGCTTCCATTGCTGTCTTACATGTCTTACCCCGGAACCATATGAAACCATTTACAAATTCTCCAAATATTCTAACCTTTCCCATGCTTTTATGCCTTTGCAAATACTAGTCTCTCTACTTGGAATGCCCTTTCACCCTTGAAGCACTTCAAAACGATCTAGTTATCCTTCAAGTATCAACTCAAATAACACGTCTTTTCAATCACTTCCAGGCCCCCGGTTAAGGCAAAGTTGGTTACTCCTTTGTCCTTGAATCCACAACATGCTCAGCACACTATGTAAAGTGAACGTTTTGTAATTACTGATTTCTGTTTCTGTCTAGAGTGAGCTTCTGAAAGATGAGGAGTGGAAATTTACCATCTTTATATTCCCATTGACTATCCATTGTGAGTAATGTGCACAGTGCTCGGTTGGAAGCATGCAGGAATGAGTGAGTTTCTCTTTCTGGATGTTGCAGAAGACTTCCCAGAGGAGCTGACACTTGACCAGAAATGTCTCAGGAATTCCAAGTAAAGACAATAGCATGTGCAAAAGCATGTGACTTGGTGTGAAAGCAGTTGAGGCTTTTCAAGGGGGTTGTCCCAAGACTGAAAGATCCTACCAGCTCTGTTCCAGCATTTAGCAGCAGGGTGGTGGGCATCTGGAAAGGGGAGAAGCAGAACTGTTGGGAGACCACTCTTGTAGTCTGGGTAAGAACCACTCACAGCCTAGATTAAGATTTTAGCAATATGGACGCGAAAAAATTAAGATCAGAGAAATATTGAGGGGATAGAGTTGAAACTAGATTTGATATAGGGTCCTGGGATAGAGATAGGGTTTTAAGCACTGAGTCATGGGGTGAGGGAGACCACTGGTCGTGGATGTGTGCACAGTAGATAAGATTAGGGGCACAGTCAGTGGGGCGGGGGCAACACAACAGAACTGCTGCCTCTCCAATCTCAGCTACTTGGTCAGCTCAGTGGCTTTTGAGGGCTGAGGGGCTGGCCCCTTGAGTCACTTACTACCTTGCTTCCATGGGAAAAGTGATCTGAGTCCTAAACTGACTTTCAAACACATTTTTGGAACACTGCCCATGTGCAGCTAGGGGCTGGCTGGTCGGAGGGATGTGGTAGGGAATCCAGGGCTTGAAACCACTTTTTTGTGTGTGCCAGTCTGATTTAACTTCATAATAAGGATAAACAAGCACTGTTGCGTATCTGGAGAAATTACCACTTCGCTGCATCAAATAAAATTTGTACTTTCCCACTTCCATTAAGTGGTTACTACCAATTTGCTAGTTAATAGGAAAAGAGATCAGCTTTCACAATGCTTTCTTTGCCTGCCAATAAGTCCAGAAGCTATTCATTTCTAGTAAATGGTGAAAAGTATATGATGACAGGAAATCACAGCATCTGTACTGTGAAAACAAATAGATGATGATACGGAAAATGAAAATCAGGTGTAAACAGGTTTAAAAAAGAGGGAGGGGGCGGGTAACAATTTGAAATGCCTTACGTCCCCTTTAGGTTAAAAAAAAAAAAAAAAGATATGTGTCATCACTGCACAAAACAGTTTCAGAAGAAGGAACTATTATTATACACAATGTTTATAGTTAAACCCATCAGTGTCCTCTGGAAATAGATCTTGACTTAATTGTACAATAATTTATACTTAGGGGGCCTTACAGACTGCAAAAGGGACAGGTTCTTCAACATTCACCCATCCTCCAGGAATGCTGGAAGGGATGTGCTCTGGGTGGAAGTAAAGACAACTGGGTTCCACAAGATGATTGCTAAAATCCAGAGCTTCTCCTGACTGTTTTGGCCCTTTGCTCTCAAAGTTTATCTTTCAAGGCAAGCAGGGGCCAGACCTGAGTACAGGGCTGGGTGGTCTTGCTCATCAGTCCCAGAGCTCAGAACCAGGAAACACCAGAAAGGCAACATCCAGAAGTCAAGGTTTAGGACTGAGAGTCCAAATGAACCTTTAACCAAAAGGTTAAAATCAAAACTTGGAATGAAAGCCAGGCACAAGTGGCAGAGGCAGATCCCAGAACACGGGAGGTCAAGCCAGACCCATTCTGACAGGGCTTTCAGTCGGGGTGCTGGGCACATTCAGATGCTGTAACAGCCCCACGGTAGACCAGGAGGAGGCTGCAGATGGAGAAAGTCCGGGGAGAGAAGGTGCCTTATGATGGGAGCTGAGTCGGGAAAGTGGTTTCCACTGGTAACTTACCTCTGGAGTGAGGCTTCATCATCTGAAGTCTCTGGGCGTTAAGTCTGAGAAGTCATATTTAAAGAGAACCAAACACAAAGTGTAGTAGAACTCAGCTCACAGGGCAACACATCAATTTAGAAAAAACAATTTAGAGTATTCATTGTGCTCTAGTCACTGGACAAAACCTTGGAAATGCACATAGCAATCCATGAAAACATGAAAGTGTTAGTCGCCCAGTTGTGTCTGACTCTTTGCAACCCCATGGACTGTAGCCCACCAGACTCCTCTGTGCATGGAGTTCTCCAGACATTCCTGGAGACTGTTGCCATGCCCTCCTCCAGGGGATCTTCCTAACCCAGGGATCAAACCCAGGTCTCCAGCATTGCAGGCAGCCTCCTTACCACCAGCGAAGCCCTAGGGATCCATATGTGGATGCTACAGTGCGCCACTTTGTTCTCTATTCGTGAATGAAGGATTATTCCCTGGCTCTGGAAGTGCTACTGGCAAAAAGCCCTCAGCTTTCAGGCCCTTAAAGGGATAGCCTGAATAAAGAGCGGTGCACCACACTCCCAGAGGAGCCCACACTGCATGGTTGATCAAAGTGGGGCCCAGCACTCTCAGCCCAATTCGGAACAATTCAGAAGAGTCATTCAAACTTCAGGGCTTCCCATAGGTTTGACTGTGGACTTCACTGAAACTGCATTGCTATTCAATGTCTCCTTCTGCCCCAACTTTCTTCCCATTCTTCCCTTCCCTTCTCTCCTACAGGAACTGATGCCAAGATCACCAGTCAACCTATTGCATACTGATCTCCATCTCAGAGTCTGCATCCTAGGGAACCCAACCCACAGCAGCTGGTACCAGAAGTACCCACAAACCAGGATGGGGTTTTGGAGTTGGCTCACTGACCACCCACTTGGAAATGAGGATTCCCCACCACTGGTTGGCATCAGCACAGGTAACCGTGCTCTTCCTAAAACTAGCATCAGTAATAAAGTAGAATGTAGATGGATGGTCACTAGCAGTAGGTGATAGCACTATCAGGTGTTTGGAGGGAAATAGTAACTCATGGGCAGCTCTTGTTAGGCAGGAGTGATTCTTTGGAAAAAGAAAACAAAAGACCAACAGTGGCTGAAAGCTCACTGTGAAAGCCATATGGCCCCCTTGGTTAACAGAAAAACAAGGCACTCATTGCCTGCAGTGGAAAAGCTGAGAAAGCCAAGACCAGACCCAGGACTTAACCATGAAAAGAACTAAACGCCAAAAGAGGCAGGTCTGCTATGCCAAGATCCGGGCTCTGGTTGGGAAAGGATACTACCCTCATGTGCAGTGAGATTCATCTGAGTTTATCACTCCCAAATCCCCAGATTCCTCAAATCTGAGCCTGCAGAAAATACCCACCCATCTGATTCAGATCTATACTCCCTTCTCTCTTGAGGATAATGAAGAGATCTCCCCACAAAGACAACATGTGCTCTTCTCTCTTTCTCTTACTCCCTCCCAAGAGCTGTACCCACCTAACCTCTGACTTCAAGGATAGTAACTAGATTTATTGTCGTTGTTGCTGTTGTTCAGTCACTAAGTCATGTCCAACTCTTTCTGACCCCATAGACTGTAGCCCACCAGGCTCCTCTGTCCATGGAATTCTCCAAGCAAGAATACTGGAGTGGGTAGCCATTCCCTTCTACAGAATAACTAGGTTAAGTCACAGGTTAAGATGGGGAAGGAAAGGAATTGATGAGGAAGGAAAGGAACTATTACAAAGATGCTGCAGTCCCTGGTCAGCATGGACTTTAAGGAGCCAGGAAACTAGGCTTGAGACTGAATTAAGGAAACTGAAACATAAGAATGGAAAAAATAAAAAAGACTTTGGAGTTTTATCAGCTTGAATCAAAATATACGGTTAACACCCTGGAAAAGATCCCAGGAAGTATTGCAGATTCGCTAATAGTCTGGCTACTAGATGCATGGAAAAGAAGAAGCCCACACTGAATGAGGTAAGTTTGCTAAAAAGTGGAAGAAAGGATGAAAATGCTTGGTGAAATGGGTATGTTGGTGAGGATGTACTATGTAAGGCTGGAAAATCCATTAAAGCCCTATGTTCCATGAAAGAGTCAAAGGACACATCATTTATTGAAGTACTGAGGAATGCACTGGTGCAAGAGATTCCAGCCTCACCAGCTGATGGTGAGAGATGTCATGTAATAATAGGGATTAGTAATAGCCCTGGGAATGTTAGGACCCTGAAAAACAAGAGACCAAGCAACGTGCTTAGTTATTAAAAGGCAGGTGGATGCAATTATTGTCATGAGTGGTAAGACTGGAGGGCAGCCAGGGAAGCCTGATCCACAAAGAATTGTGGAGATAGTTAATAGATAGTTAATTTTCCCTAGGGGAAAAACAGATGTGTGGCCAACCTAGGTTCGACTCAGTCTGTATAATCAAAAGAAATCAAGGATGGAATGAAAATATTTGTCCACGTAAAAACTTACACACAAATGTTTATAGCAGTACTATTCAAATATTCATCAACTGGTGAACAGGTAAACAAAACTTGGTAAATCCATACAGTGGAATATTATTTGACCATGAAAGGAATGGAGTTTGAATATATGCTACAACATAGAGTGAACCTTGAAAACATTTGGTTAAGTGAGAAAAGCCAGTCACAAAAGGTCACGTATTATATGATTCATAAAACGTTCAGAATAGGCAATTACATAGATATAGAAAGTGACAGCTCAGGGCTGGGGTGAGGGCGGGGGGTTAAACAGATAAGGTGCTGATCCCTAAAGGGCACAGGGTTTCTTTTTGAGATGGTGAAAATGCTCTAAGATTTCCTTTGGAGAGGGTTACATATATCTGTGAATACACTAAAAACCATTGAGTTGTACATTTTAAACAAGTGAATTATGTGGTATGTGGGTTATATCTCAATAAACCTATTTAAAAAGAAAAAAAATCAAGGTTGATAAACAGGAGGATGAAGATAGCTCAATAAAAAGTCACAGTCCTTTGCTAAGTTTCTGAACCTGAACCAGTTTTCCAACTTGGAACCTACTGACTAAAAGAGAGGGGAAAAAAAGAGGTCAGGTCCCCAGGAGGAAGGGCCCTGAAATACCATGGGACATGAAGAGAATCCTCCACCCCAAGGAAGCAGTGGGTGCTCAAGCAGCTTCTCAACAGGAAAAGGGAGCATTTCAAGAACTGGACACTGGGTCCAATTTGAAATGGATATGCAGAGACCTGAAGCAATAGAATGTTTCCCCTTGCAGAGGGAGGCATATAGGGATAAAGTAAGAATTGAGCTCAACTTGCAATGAGTCCACTGGCTCTGAAGACCCACCCCCATGTCCACTTCCCTGGTTTCCAGATGTTTCCACTGGAATAGACACGCTTGGCAGAAACCCATAATGGGGGGTTGGCCTGGGAGGTAAGAACTATCTTAGTGGGGAAAGCCTAGTACAGAACTCTAAAACTGCCCTCCCTTCACTCTCAGCCAAGATTCTAAGTAAAAAACTATCTCATTCAGAGGAAAAAGGCAAATTAGTGAATGCTCCATGTCAGATTATAATGAGTGACTTCAGTTCAGTTCAGTCACTCAGTCGTGTCCGACTCTTTGCGACCCCATGAACTGCAGCACGCCAGGCCTCTCTGTCCATCACCAACTCCTGGAGCTTACCCAAACCTATGTCCATTGAGTCAGTGATGCCATCTCCAACCATCTCATCTTCTGTCATCCCCTTCTCCTCTTGCCCTCAATCTTTCCCAACATCAGGGTATTTTCAAATAAGTCAGCTCTTCGCATGAGGTGGCCAAAGGACTGGAGTTTCAGCTTCAGCATCAGTCCTTCCAATGAACACCCAGGACTGATCTCCTTTAGGATGGACTGGTTGCATCTCCTTGCAGTCCAAGGGACTCTCAAGAGTTTTCTCCAACATCACAGTTCAAAAGCATCAATTCTTCGGCACTCAGCTTTCTTTGGATATTAAGTCAGGGAAGGAAGCTGAATTTAAACTATGGTAACCTGGAAAGAACTCAAAGAAAAGATGACATTTGAGTAAAGACCTGCATAATGAGGGTTTGGTCTGAAAGAAAGACCCTGACTCCAGGGTTTTGGGTTGGGCATCTGGAAGGACGGCACTGTCACTTTCCTGAGCTATAAAGGAAGAGCCGGGCTCTCCAGGCAGCGTTCGTGGTAAAGAGACCACCTGCCAGTGCAGGAGATGTAAGAGGCCAGGGTTTCATCCCTCAGCTGGGGAGATCCCCTGGAGGAGGGCACGGCACCCCACCTCAGTACTCTTGCCTGGAGAATCCCACGGACAGAGGAGCCTGGAGGGCTACAGTCCATAGGCTCACAATGAGTTGGACATGACTGAAGCAACTTAGCATGCATGCATGCAAAGGAGAGAGACTGGAGTCTGGGAGAGCAGAAAGTGAAAGTGAAAGTAGCTCAGTCGTGTCCGACTCTTTGCGACCACATGGACTGTATAGTCCATGGAGTTCTCCAGGCCAGAATACTGGAGTGGGTAGCCTTTCCCTTCTCCAGGGGATCTTCCCCACCAAGGGATCAAACCCAGGTCTCTGGCATTGCAGGCAGATTCTTTACCAGCTGAGCCAAAAGGGAAGCTTGGGAGAACAGAGAGGTGACCAAGTCTGTAGTTCAAGAGGGAGCTCTGGGCTGGGGATAGGAAGTTAGCAGAGGTAAGTGTATCCTGGCAGGTGGGTTTTAAAGCCATGAGACTGAGTGATCAACAAGAGATCAATCATACGTCAGACTCTCAATTTTCTTTGGTATAAAAGCAAGGAAATTGAGAAAGAGAAGCCAGTGAAGTAGGAGAAAAATCAGAAAACTTGCAATGCTTGGAAATAAGTAGAGAAAATCTTTCAAAGAGCTGAGTCTGATCAATTGCGTTAAACTATGCTTATGAATCAATGAAGATGAGCACTGGGAACTGTTTTCTAGATTTAGCAATGCAGGGGTTCCTGGTAACCTTCACAAAAGCAGTTTTGAGGTTGAAAGTATAATTGGAATAGATTCAAGAAAGAATGGAAAGAGCAGATTTAGTGACAATGAACATGAACAACTCTTGAAGTAGTTATTCGTTAAAGAGAAATGAGGCTGTAACAAGGGGAAAAGTGAGTCAACAGAGTTTTTCATAGTACCAGAAATAATATGTTTATGATGAGAACGGCCTGCTAAAGTGGGGGAAGTTGATGGTGTAGAAGAGAAAGAGAAAATTGATGAGCAATGTCCCTGAGTGGCTGAGAGGGTGGGATCTGGTGTGTAAGTGGAAATCGTGGCCTTTGATTGGCGTGAGGGCAGTTCATCCATTAAATGCAGGGACAGGTAGAGCATATGGACACAAACTCAGGCATGTGCGTAGTTGCAATGAGAGAATTAAAATTCTCTTCTGATCACTTCGCAGAGTCCGACATGACTGAGCGACTTTCACTTTTTCTTTCTGATCACTTCACTTTTTTCAGTGAAACAGGAAAAAAGGTTATCAGCTGAGAGTTTGTAGGTGCCTAGGTTTTACTCTCAGTTTGGATAGGAAACCACTGAAGCACTCTGAGCTGGGAAATAATGTGATCAGACATGAGCTACTGATTCATAACAAGTAAGGGTGGTGAGGCAGGTGGGACAATCCAGACCAAGGATGGTGAACGGTACTGATTCTGGCAGTGGAAAGGCAAGGATGAGGTGGAGAGACTTAGGTGATAAAGTTAACAGACATGGTCAGGTTTTCTAAAGTCGCTCCCCCTCCATTTCCTTACCATTCTTTCCTTACTGTTATCTGACAGTATACTCTGTAGACTGGCTGTGTCCCTCTCTAGAATGAGATAGAAATGCGAGTCACCTTAGGGCAGAGACTTTGTCTTATTCACTGTTCTGCCTTCTGTTCTGGCCACTAGAAACAGTGACTGGCATTAATTGGAGCCTTAACAATTCTGAGTGGAGTGAAAGATTGGATGTGAAGGACAAGGTACAGGAAAGGCTTTAGGATAAGTTCAGAGTTCTGGTTTGGGTCACTGGGAAAATGGTGGTGGGGAAATACTTGGACAAATTCTTAAAGTCCATTAGACCATGAAATTTTGATTTGGAGCAACTGAAGCTCTGCAGCTTTGACGTATACATCCAGCTTCTCTTTTGACTACTCCATATTCTCCTAGAGAACTTCCAGTTCTCCTGCTTGCCTGTTACTATTGTACTACTTAGATTATAATACTGAGTAGCACCATCTAATGATAATGGCTAAGAAGGATGCTATGTCCTTGGCATTATTGTAATTATATGTGTTAACTCAATCAACCTTTAAAAAATAAGATAGGTATAATTAAAATTTTTTTTTGATATTTTACTTGAAATTCCATATTTGGAAGTGTCTGTTTGTCCTATACAAGGTGTTGGACAATTTATTTATAAAAAAATCTTGGTTGCACCTTGCTGCATGAGGGATCTTAGTTCCCTGACCTGGGGACTGAACCCACAACCCCTGTATTGAAAGCATGAAAACTCAACCACTGGAGCACTGGTGATAGGTACAATTTTTTATTTTCTCACTTTGCAAATGAGAAAATAGAGGCCCAGAAGTTGAATGGTAGGGACATGGTTTAAGCCGAGCCATTCTAGAATCCATGCTCTTAAAAGTCTCAGTGCTGTATTATTAACTCTTTGGATTGCTACTGAATGACTCCCAATCTCTAAAGCAGATTTATTATCGTTTGCTAACAAATTACCCCCCCAAAAGTGGCCTAAAATAACAAATACTTCTTATCTCATACAGTTTCTGCAGATCAGGAACCTGACAGTGGCTTGGGTGGGTGACCCTGCCTCAGGGTCTCTCATGAAGTGGCAGTAGGATGGTATCAGGGGCTACAGTCATCTGAAGGCCTGACTGGGGCTGGAGCATTGCCTCCTAAGGCGGCTCGTTCCCACCAGGCCAGGCGCTGGCTGTCGGCAGGCGGGCCACAGTTCCCCGCATGTGGAGCTCTCCAGACACCTCCCTGAGTGTCCTCGAAGCACTGCAACTCTCTTTCCCAGGTTGAGTGATCCAAGAAGAAACAGTCACAGTATCTTTTTAATACCTGGCCTTGGAAGACTCACACCACCATTTCTGCTATTCCCTGCTGCTTATATGGATCAGCATGAGAAGGAACTGCCTAGGGCATGAATACTGGAGTTAAGAATTGTTTGCCGCCACCTAGGAGGCTGGCGACTGCAGCATATGCTGTTCCAAGACCAGAGCCTATCTGAATTTTCCATAGGTAGAGCATCTGCATGTTCAACTCTTTATATTTTTTCAAACTTATTTCTTCTGCATTCACTAAATTACTTCCAGTCACCAATCTAGGAATCTGTAAAACACCCTAACCTCTAACTTCTCTCTCTTACTCTCTCCTCAGTCAATTTCAAATCACTTGCTAAGTTTTGTCAAGTCTATTATTTGTGTGTCTTGTAATTTGAGCATCATTCTGAAATTCATATATGTTGTGAACTGAAATGTGTCCTCTCCCAAATTCATCTGTTCAGGCACTAATCTCCTCAATGTGACTATATTTGGAGATAGGAACTGCAAGGAATAATTCAGGTCAAACGAGGTTCTCAGGATCGGGCCTTATCCAATAAAATTAGTAAACTTATAAGAGGCACCACAGAGTTTGCTCTTTCTATCAGGTGAGGAAATGGCAAAAAGACAGCTATCTGTGAGCTGGAAACAGCACTGTCATCAGAAACCAAACAGGTTGGACCTTGAGCTCAAATTTCCGGCCTCCAGAATGTGAGAAAGTAATTTTGTCGTCTACGCCGCCTATTTCATGGCATTTTGTTATGGCAGCCTGAGCAGACTCATACAATATGAAAACAAAAAATCTTTGTAATTGTTACTGTGATATTTTTATTCCTGGGTATAAGCAACTCTAGTTATACCCCCTTCTAGGTCCATTCTGTGACACTCTCTCTGAACTTCCTAGTAGGAAGGACTCTTCTCTGAATTCACACGGTTCTTTGTTACTACTTCTCTTGTGGCATACCTAGTTATAATAGTTTTTTGTGTGTAAGTGAGTTTTCTCTAAGTCATGATGTCTTTCAGGGGAAGGAATATTTTTTATTTATCCTTGATACAGATGTTGAAATGAAGAAGCTGCCAAAAAAAAAAAAAAAAAAAAAGCTGAATTTTTTTGGCTTGCTATGAAAGAGAAAGCTGTGCAGTGTCTCTCTAAACAAAGTAGAAAGCTAGAAATAATTTTTTTTTTGCTTTATTGAGGTTTGATTGGCAAATTAAAAACTATATATTTAAGGTGTATATCTGATGTTTTGATATATATATATATAGTGAAATCATCCACAATCAAGTAATTAACATAGCCATCTTCTCACATAGTTACCATTTCAAAATTTTTTAGATTTACTCTTATATAAAGTTTTGGGAAACGGGAACTTCCAGGATTGGCAGACTTTCAGAAGTGGAGTATATGGGGATTGGCTGACCTTCAGCCATGAAAGTGTGGTTAATAGGGGGAGCCTATACCTGAACTGCTGGTTTTCAGAAGTATGGATTTGATGCTGCCATTCGTTAATCAGTGTAAGTTTAAAACTGATCTGGCAGGTTTCCCTGGTGGCTTGGTGGTAAAGATTCCCCCTGCCAATGAAGAAGACACAGGTTTGATCCCTGATCCGGGAAGATTCCACATGCCGTGGAGCAACTAAGCCCATGTGCCACAACTATTGAGCCTGTGCTCTAGAGCCCAGGAGCCACAAATACTGAGCCCCCACGCAGCAACTACTGAAGCCCATGAACCCTAGAGCCCATGCTCTGCAACAAGAGAAGCCACTGCAATGAGAAGCCCACGCGATCGCTTCTTGGCCTTTTGGCTAAGATCAAGTGAGAAGCCCACGCACCACAACTAGACAGTAGCACCCACTTGCCACAACTAGAGGAAAGTCCCCGCAGCAAGGAAGACCCAGCATAGCCAAAAATAAATAAATGAATGAATAAATAAAATTATATATTAAAACTGATCTGGCAATTCCTTGTACTATATCTGAAGAATCATTGAGCCTTTCCTTGAAGTCCTTTATTCCCAGTACCTAATTTGGTGTCTTATTCAGTTAGTATTAGTTGAGTGAATAAATTAATGAAATTATTTTTTTCTCCCATTCATTTTTTTCTCTCTTGGCTGCATCTTGCTGCTTGTGAGATCTTAATTTCCCAACCACGGAATGAATCTGAGCCCTCCACAGTGAAAGCGTGGAGTCCTAACAACTAGACCACTAGGAAATTCTTTCTCCCACTCAAATTTTAAGTCCACAAGAAACAGTATGCTCCAAAAGTCCATAAAAAACAATACCTTGAAAAGACAAAGACAAAAGCTTTAAACTTGTCTGACTGTCCAATAATAAAGTAAGAAAACTATGATTCATTTAGTCACTAGATTATGGTGTGCCCTTTGTTCCTTATCAAGACCATATTTACACATGGAAACATTTTTTATATAATAGTAAGTGAAAGAAAATGATACAAAAATAGATAAAGCAAAAACCATACAAATAAAAAATTAAGAAAAAACACCAGAATACTGATCATTGTTTAGACAGGTGAAGTTATTAGATGATTTTTTCCTTTTTTTTAAATTCTCTAAGTGTCAATATTACTAATGTGTCAGTATTACTAATTGTAATTATTTTTAAACATTTTAAGATTATACTCACTCTTTTCTCCTTTATCTGCGGCACCTAAATGTAAAACAGTAGGGTTGGAAAGGACTTCACACTTCTTCTTTTTTTTTTCCCCATTTATTTCTATTAGTTGGAGGCCAACCACCCCACAACATTGCAGTGGTTTTTGTCATACATTGAGATGAATCAGCCATGGATTTACATGTACTCCCCATCCCGGTCCCCCCTCCCACCTCCCTCTCCACCCCATCCCTCTGGGTCTTCCCAGTGCACCAGGCCTGAGCACTTGTCTCATGCATCCAACCTGGGCTGGTGATCTGTTTCACCCTAGATATACATGTTTCGATGCTGTTCTCTTGAAACATCCCACCCTCGCCTTCTCCCACAGAGTCCACAAGTCTGTTCTATACATCTGAGTCTCTTTTTCTTTTTTTGCATATAGGGTTATCGTTACCATCTTTCTAAATTCCATATATATGTGTTAGTATACTGTAATGGTCTTTATCTTCTGGCTTACTTCGCTCTGTATAATGGCTCCAGTTTCATCCATCTCATTAGAACTGATTCAAATCAGTTCTTTTTAATGGCTGAATAATATTCCATGGTGTATATGTACCACAGCTTCCTCATCCATTCGTCTGCTGATGGGCATCTAGGTTGCTTCCATGTCTTGGCTACTATAAACAGTGGTGTGATGAACATTGGGGTGCACATATCTCTTTCAGATCTGGTTTCCTCAGTGTGTATGCCTAGAAGTGGTATTGCTGGGTCATATGGCAGCTCTATTTCCAGCTTTTTAAGGAATCTCCACACTGTTTTCCATAGTGGCTGTACTAATTTGCATTCCCACCAACAGTGTAAGAGGGTTCCCTTTTCTCCACACCCTCTCCAGCATTTATTGCTTGTAGACTTTTGGATAGCAGCCATCCTGACTGGCGTGGAATGGTACCTCATTGTGGTTTTGATTTGCATTTCTCTGATAATGAGTGATGTTGAGCATCTTTTCATGTGTTTGTTAGCCATCCGTACATCTGGACTTCACACTTCTAACAAAGCTGATTTCATCACTGCCATGCAGGATAGCTCTCCAAGTCTCTGATACAGGAACAGAGAAAGCAGACGTAGGCAGAAAAAAGAAAGAAAGAAAGAAAAAGAAAGAAAGAAAGAAAGAAAGAAAGAAAGAAAGAAAGAAAGAAAGAAAGAAAGAAAGAAAGAAAGAAAGGAAGAAAGAAAGAAAGAAAGGAAGAAAGAAAGAAAGAAAGAAAGAAAGAAAGAAAGAAAGAAAGAAAGAAAGAAAGAAAGAAAGAAAGAAAGAAAGAAAGAAAGAAAACTTTGCCAGGCATAAATTCAGCTTCCTCTGAGTATACTCAGTTCAGTTCAGTTCAGTCGCTCAGTCGTGTCCGACTCTTTGCGACCCCATGAATCGCAGCACGCCAGGCCTCCCTGTCCATCACCAGCTCCCGGAGTTTACTCAGACTCATGTCCATCGAGTCGGTGATGCCATCCAGCAAGGGAAGAAAAAAAAAATCATTTCCTGCTCTTTTTCCAAGGACCCGCCAACAGGTGCCGCATTTGCACCAAAAGGCGGCCCGGGTCTTTGAGCAGTACCACACGCGCCTGGGCAGTGACTTCCACACCAACAAGCGGGTTTGCGCAGAGACCGCCATTATTCCCAGCAAGAAGCTCCACAACAAGATGGCTGGCTACATCCCCCGTCTGATGAAGCGGATTCAGAGAGGCTCGGTGAGAGGAATCGCCATCAAGCTGCAGGAGAAGCAGAGACAGCGACAATCACGTGCCTGACGTCTCAGCCCTGGGTCAGGAAATCACTGAAGTAGATCCTGACACGAAGGAAATGCTGAAGCTCTTGGCCTTGGGCGGTCTCTCCAACCTGCAGGTCACTCAGCCTGGAGTCCGGATGAATTTCAAAACACTGCGTGGAGCCGTGTGAGTCTTTTCTGCTGTGCTGTAATATTTTCAATAAACCCTGGACAACAACAACAACAACAATCATTTCCTGTTAGTCCTCAACTTAAATTCACATCTACCCAAATCTGATATTTGTCTCACTGTCCCTCCTGTTTACCTAAGTGGCACGCAGACCTGAACTGATGCAGGCCTGGCATAAATTAAGAAGGAAAAGGCTACCCACTCCAGTATTCTGGCCTGGAGAATTCCATGGACTGTATAGTCCACGGGGTTCCAAAGAGTCGGACACGACTGAGTGACTTTCACTTCACTTCCACTCACTCTCTCATACTCCCCAGACTTGGAAAGACTTAGACCTACTACTCAATCGCCCAGTCACAGCTGAGTGACCATATTATCATCTGAGTTTCTTGTCTACTCTCCCCTCTTCTCCACAGCTTGGATCCTATGTCCTGAACAAGCCCTGGAAGCTCTCTTTCTTTCCCAAACACATGGTGTCCAACACTGAGTATGACTGGAGGTCAGAAGGACACCTCGACTTTTAACTATAATTATAGCCACTATCTGTGGTGCTAATCCAAAGTAAGTACACAAAATTTTATTTAACAGAGAAAAAAAATGCTACTTAAAAATGCCATTTAGTAGGCAAAATATATTTTAAAAAGTAAGACCATAAGCATTAGGAAGTGGATCCTTTTGGTGCATTAGAATTTAGAATATACTAATATTTAGTATATTTATTTAGTAAGAATTTAGAATATACTGATATTCAACAAAGAATGCTAGACACCTTAAAGTGTTTTGGAAACAAGGAAAATGAACAAACACAGGAGATGCTGGCATCCAAAAATGATCACCTAAGATGGACACTAAAAGGGAACCAAAATGTCAAAGTTTGATTGCATTTTTTTTCTGACACATTGTCTTATTTTATTCAAATAGCAGTCTGCTCACACATTATCCAAGAACACTTGAATAATAAAGCAAATATAATCACATGTTAAAAATTAGTCTTCAAACATCATAGCCAATGATGCCATAGTTGCCTATGATCTCGCCAACATAAAACCACATCCACACCTCAGTGGCCTCCAAATGATTCAGTAGAGCTTCCTTAACTGTGAGCTATTTGAAGCTACTGGTTTTAGCACTGTTGATAATATTTTTCAAGCTCTGAATTGCTGTAGGGATCTCAGCAGGGGTTGAGGAACCAGCTCAACCTTGACATAGTACCAAAACGTAGCCAGTTGAGGCTTCAAGTAAGTCAGAGCAGCATTGACCAGTGCTAGGGGCCTTCTCTGCGAGGTCACAGACAAACGGGGCCACGGTTCTAGGACGGAGAGCCCGTCACCACAACTGGCCAGCTGAATCTCACCCATCTGTTCATTGCATTTTATTTTGAAAAACATAATTAAATTATAAAGTAAGTATATTTTATCTTCATTTATAATTCCCCCAAATCAAGAATTTACTGTTTTATTGGCATCATTTTCTGATATCCTTCATCATTGTGTTTGAGTTTACAGACTGATCATTTTTAAAAGAATGTGAATGGGCTTCACTATTTTCCCCTAAAGGTCTCTATTAAATATTTTGCTAATTAATTCTCTTTTAAAGCACTTACCTTGTCAACATCCTTGTTGATTTTGTCCTTTGGCTTTTAGATACTAAATCTTGTTTGTCAAAGGCTTTACTTTCATCAACTTTATGTAACCCTGTATGTTTGACAAGATTTGCAGTTTCACTTAGAAATCAATTTTCAGTGACAAAGACTGGTTGATAGGCACAGATGTAGACCCAGAGAGTGTCTGAGGAGAAGGGTTCATTAGATTATAATTTCATGCTATGTTTTAAATGCAAGGATTTGATATTGACTGCTCTGATGACCTGGACCCTCCTAGAGCCAGAAGGAAACATCCAGCATTTAGTCAAACTCTCATAACTGCAGAATCACTGCCAATGATGACTTCAGCCATGAAACTAAAAGACACTTTGCTCCTTGGAAGAAAAGCTATAACAAACCTAGATAGTGTATTAAAAAGCAGAGACATTACTTTGCCAATAAAGATCTGTATAGTCAAAGCTATGGTTTTCCAGTAGTCATGTATGGATGTGAGAGTCGGACCATAAAGAAAGCTGAGTGCCAAAGAACTGATGCTTTTGAACTGTGATGTTGGAGAAGACTCTTGAGAGTCCCTTGGACTGCAAGGACATCAAACCAGTTCATCCTAAAGGAGATATGTCCTGAATGTTCATTGGAAGGACTGATGCTGAAGCTGAAACTCCAATACTTTGGCCACCCAGTGGGAAGAACTGATCATTAGAAAAGACCCTGATGCTGGGAAAGATTGAAGGTGGGAGGAAAAGGGGATGACAGAGGATGAAATGGTTGGATGGAATCATTGACTCAATGGACATGAGTTCGAGCAAGTTCTGGGAGATGGTGAAGGACAAAAGGAATATGGCATGCTGCGGTCCATGGGATCACAAAGAGTTGGACATGACTGAGTGACTGAACAACAACAACAGAGAGTGGAAGAAACAATCTTAGATTACAGAACAAATTGGGAGCAGCTCAAGGCTGAATGCCAGATCTGCACTGTGTCCCATATAATCAACTAGAAAAATTAAAAAATAAAAAAGGAGTTGATGTTGACAAGACTCACTTTCTCACAACTCCCCCTTTTGGGGGATCTCTCAGAAGAAGCCAAACAATTCCTCCCCATACCCACTAAGTCACCCTCCCCATGCAAGGCTAGGGCTGGATGAATAGCACCTGAAGTTGGCATAGAGCAATCTGACATTAAATCACAGTACAGTGGGTTTAAACAAGGATTGCAGCATGGTGATTAGCTAATCCTGTAAACTGCAGTTTCAAAAGCAATGTTCAGGGGCGAATCATTGAAATAAAAACATAACCAAACTCACATATCACCTAATGGGAAACAAAGGGAGCGGAATAACCCCTCTAACTTGTTCAGGGCCTCTAATCCCACAAGCCAGCCTGCAAGCCTGAGCCTGAAGCTTCCACCCTGCCCAACTCCACCTTATTTGGCTTTGTCTTCAGAACATCTTTAGGGAGGGGTTGATCTTATGCAAGACTGATAACACTTTTCACTGCTTCCTTGCTTCTGGATCCCAGCAGCCAAGTATGTGGAGGTGAGGGAGAAAGCAAGTTTACCAGGAGGCAGTTGAGTAACGAAGATTAAAAAATTTAATTTTTTCTCCAATTGAATAATAAAATTTGCCTTGAAACCAAGCCTCGTTCATAGAGGGACTATTAAAGCCCAACTCAATCCCACTTGTAGAGAAAGGACAAATCCTTCTAGTTAGTTGTTTCTGAGAACTCAGGATTACCTGACCTGAAAATTGTTGAATAGTTTTTTTAAGACTCCAGAAGAATTCTTCATTTGACCCTCACATATTGCTGTTAAAGATGAGGAATGTGTGAGTTAAATTGTACCTGTCATCTATGTGATATCTACTCAGAGAAATTTTTCTAAAATCCAAGGCAGATCATGTAAATCTCTTGCTTAAAATATCTCAATGACTTCCCTTTCCTTCAAGAGGAAACTCTAGCTACTAAAAATTTAAAATTTGAGGGTTCTTTCATGGTCTGGCCCTGCAATTTTTTTCACCTTTGAAGTTGACTTCCCTCTGTCCTTGCTTTCATCCTGTCAACTACAAATTGGCATTTACCAAAAGCATTGACTGAACAACAAAGGCGTTTGCCATCTCCCAGAGATTGAACCCCATGCTGCTGTAGCTGTTGACTTTCAACAACCCCTGAGGAAGTTCAGGGTGGAGTGAGGCACTCTGGGCTCCAGGGAATCTGGTGGGACAGGTCTTTAGATAGTTGGATGATTTTAGGAATAGGTTTTATGATCTCAATCCTTGCATCTCCTCATGTCTAGAGAAGCACTAAATCCCTTCATGGTGATATTAGATCCTCATGACTAACAAAAAACCTTTTGTAAAATGAGTGCTTCATGGTATTGAACTCCCCTTTCACCAAAACCTTATATATAGACTTTCCCCCATTGCCGCTTTGGAGCAGTCTCTCAGAGCTATCTGAGATGCTGTCTTGGGGGCTGCAGTCCTCATTTTGCTCCAAATAAAACTTAACTTGCAACTCTCAAGTTGTACATCTTTTTTTTAAGTTGACAGTTATGGCAACCATGAAGGGACCCAGAGTGGACTTCCTTCCTTCAACTGGACTCCATGGGGAACTGGAGCTTTGGTACCAGCAGTGGCCTCTTGCGCCCATCCACCTCCTCTGGGAGTGCAGACAAATTTGGGTATGTCTCTCCTGGTCTTGAATCTCCCGTATTGGTTGAGATTCTGAGTTTTATTTGGCAGTGGAGCAGGTTGCCTGCCCCCTCCCAGGAGGAATGATACTGGGGGTGGGGGGGAAAGGTGAAACATCTGGGGCATACCCACTCCTGGTCTAGACACTGAGTGGGGCTTGGTTGAAAGATACTGAGAAATTCTCACTCAGTCAAAAGATACTGCATGGGAGGCTGGCTGAAAGATGCCAGGAGAATTGCCCACCCAGTGGAAAGGAACTGGGTGGAGGGGGTTCGATTGGGAAAAAAATCAACGAATACCTGGGGCTTGGCTGAAAGATGCTGAGGTCGCTCTGTTTTAGAGGACTCTGCTGTAGGGGTTTTGGCTAAGTGGTTAAGAAACTAATCTGACACTTTTCCTCAATTTGACTGCCATTATAGAATTTGTCAGGATAAAAGTGAGGAAAACATATGAGAGCTTTGCTCTGAAGGAAAGGGACAAGTCTCCTCCCAGCCGATTTCGGTTTTCTCAGGTGACTGAGAAATTTACAGGAGTGGTGGAGGCCTAGTCCTCATACTATGCAGTGGTCCCATAGGGAAACCTATTCATTAATAAAACACTTGCTCATCCAAGGGTCGCATATAAGAACTGACCTTTCAGCCACCTGAGCAGGCATGGTGGTCTTAGATTGCCGGAAGCAGAATCCAAGGCACATAAGAGGAGCTGAAATGACCCTGAGGTGACTCCTGGAGGAGTTAAGCTCACAAGTAGCACATGGGCCCACTACACAAGTTCACTGGTGATTTTTATCCCTGACAAATTTGGCTTAAAATGGGAAACAGAATCTCTCAAAAACAGAAACAAAGAGGTGTCAGAAAGCCAGACTCTGACTAACACTCCAGCCAGATTGATGTACAATATGTATGGAACTCATACTTGAAAGTACCTAGTTAATTGGAGAAATTATACTAAAAGAGATCTCAACCTAAAATGGCCAAATTGGAGTTCTTTTGATATTCCAAAATTGATATTTTTGCACACACAATTAGAAAAGGCCGGCCATGCTTACTTTGACTGGCATCTAGAAGCTTCTAAAACAGGAAATGATAGAGTAATTTCTTTTCTGAAAAGCAGGAAGAAATTGCTCAAAACTATATCAGAACTAAAAAAGACTGCTAGCTCTGACTTTGCCAGGTCACAGGTCTAGTGGAACTGGGAAGTCACGTTTGGCATTTATGCCATTTGGCTTTCTGGGCATCACTTTACCATCTTTTGGGGCCACTCTTGTTCCTTGGCTTTTGGTTTCTGGGCATCTCTTTGCCTTTTGTTTCATTTGGAGTGTGACTTGTGGCTGGTGAAGTTCTGGTTCGGTTTGGTTTTGTTGGTTTGGTTTGAGCGCACAGACATCTGGTACAAACTGCTGGATTTAATATGGGAATTGTTCACTCTAAGGTTCCACATTCCACCTGGGAACTCCTTGGGGAAAAAAAATTTTGCGTGTTTTTTTTTTTGGACTGGTCAATCTATAGCTATGATCCAATGACAAGAAAAATGGCCTAAAAATATTAGATCTTTATTAACATATGATAGGAAAATGGGTTGACGTTCCCTTATGTCCAGGAATTCCTCCTGTAATCAACAGCCTGGGGCTGATCAAACCAAGACCCCCTGCTTCCCCAGGTGGACAATACCTGCTGGGAACAACCTGCCCTTGTTATCAGGGCCAGCCAAGGTGAGCGCTAACTGGTTTAAATTTTGGCTATAAAACTATGGTCACATAAAAATATGATTTTTGACAATGTGCTCACAATAATCCTTAGACTCCAGAGGAAGCTTGAAGAAAAAAAAATTATCTCTTTAAGAATTCTTGCCTTGAGGAAATAAGTCCTCCTATACCTTCCCCACCCTGGAGGTCAGCGGCCCCACCAGAGAGGAGCTACCCCACCTCCAAGGAGTGGCTGCTGTGCTGGGGCAGGAAGGCTGAGAGGAGCTATTACAAGTTCAAGGTCAGGAGGGGCGGCCATGAGAAGATACCCCTCGTCCAAGGTAAGGAGCAGCCGTGAAGAGATACCCCACGTCCAAGGTAAGAGAAACCCAAGTAAGATGGTAGGTGTTGTGAGAGGGCATCAGAGGGCAGACACACTGAAACCATAATCACAGAAAACTAGCCAACTTGATCACAGGACCACAGTCTTGTCTAACTCAATGAAACTAAGCCATGCCATGTGGGGCCACCCAAGATGGACAGGTCATGGTGGAGAGCTCTGACAGAATGTGGTCCACTGGAGAAGGGAATGGCAAACCACTTCAGTATTCTTGCCTTGAGAACCCCATGAACAGTATGAGAAGGCAAAATGATAGGATACTGAAAGAGAAACTCCCCAGGACGGTAGGTGCCCAATATGCTACTGGAGATCAGTAGAGAAATAACTCCAGAAAGAATGAAGGGATGGAGCCAAAGCAAAAACAACGGCCAGTTGTGGATGGGACTGGTGATAGAAGTAATGTCCGATGCTGTAAAGAGCCATATTACATAGGAACCTGGAATGTTAGGTCCATGAATCAAGGCAAATTGGAAGTGGTCAAACAGGAGATGGTAAGAGTGAATATCGACATTCTAGGAATCAGCGAACTAAAATGGACTGGAATGGGTGAATTTAACTCAGATGACCATTATATCTACTACTGTGGGCAGGAATCCCTTAGAAGAAATGGAGTAGCCATCAGGGTCAACAGAAGAGTCCAAAATGCAGTACTTGCATGCAACCTCAAAAACGACAGAATGATCTGTTTGTTTCCAAGGCAAACCATTCAGTATCACAGTAATCCAAGCCTATGCCCCAACCAGTAACGCCGAAGAAGCCAAAGATGAACGGTTCTATGAAGACCTACAAGACCTTTTAGAACTAACACCCAAAAAAGATGTCCTTTTCATTATAGGGGACTGGAATGCAAAAGTAGGAAGTCAAGAAACACCTGGAGTAACAGGCAAATTTGGTCTTGGAGTACAGAATGAAGCAGGGCAAAGGCTAATAGAGTTTTGCCAGGAGAATGCACTGGTCATAGCAAACACCCTCTTCCAACAACACAAGAGAAGACTCTACACAGAGACATCACCAGATGGTCAATATCAAAATCAGATTGATTATATTCTTTGCAGCCAAAGATGGAGAAGCTCTATACAGTCAGCAAAAACAAGACCTGGAGCTGACTGTGGCTCAGATCATGAACTCCTTATTGCCAAATTCAGACTTAAACTGAAGAGAGTAGGGATAACCACTAGACCATTCAGGTATGACCTAAATCAAATCCCTTATGAATATACAGTGGAAGTGAGAAATAGATTTAAGGGACTAGATCTGATAGACAGAGAGCCTGATGAACTATGGATGGAGGTTCGTGACACTGTACAGGAGACAGGAATCAAGACCATCCCCATTGAAAAGAAATGCAAAAAAGCAAAATGGTTGTCTGAGGAGGCCTTACAAATAGCTGTGAAAAGAAGAGAAGCAAAAAGCAAAGGAGAAGAGGAAAGCTATTCCCATTTGAATGCAGAGTTCCAAAGAATAGCCAGGAGAGATAAGAAAGCCTTCCTCAGCGATCAATGCAAAGAAATAGAGGAAAACAACAGAATGGGAAAGACTAGAGATCTCTTCAAGAAAATTAGAGATACCAAGGGAACATTTCATGCAAAAATGGACTCAATAAAGGACAGAAATGGTATGGACCTAACAGAAGCAGAAGATATTAAGAAGAGGTGGCAAGAATACACAGAAGAACTGTACAAAAAAGATCTTCATGACCCAGATAATCAAAATGGTATGATCACACACCTAGGGCCAGACATCCTGGAATGTGAAGTCAAGTGGGCCTTAGAAAGCATCACTACTAACAAAGCTAGTGGATGTGATGGAATTCCAGTTGAGCTATTTCAAATCCTAAAAGATGATATAGTGAGAGTGCTGCACTCAATATGCCAGCAAATTTGGAAAACTCAGCAATGGCCACAGGACTGGAAAAGGTCTGTTTTCATTCCAATCTCTAAGAAAGGCAATCCCAAAGAATGCTCAAGCTACCGCACAATTGCACTCATCTCACACGCTAGTAAAGTAATGCTCAAAATTCTCCAAGCCAGGCTTCAGCAATACGTGAACCAAGAACTTCCAGATGTTCAAGCTGGTTTTAGAAAAGGCAGAGGAACTAGAGATCAAATTGCCAATATCTGCTGGATCATCGAAAAACCAAGAGAGTTCCAGAAAAACATCTATTTCTGCTTTATTGACTACACCAAAGCCTTCGACTATGTGGATCACAATAAGCTGTGGAAAATTCTGGAGGAGATAGGAATACCAGACCACCTGACCAGCCTCTTGAGAAACCTGTATGCAGGTCAGGAAGTAACAGTTAGAACTGGCCATGGAACAACAGACTGGTTCCAAATAGGGAAAGAGTACATCAAGGCTGTATATTGTCACCCTGCTTATTTAACTTATATGCAGAGTACATCATAAGAAATGCTGGGCTGGAAGAAGCACAATCTGGAATCAAGATAGCCGGGAGGAATATCAATAACCTCAGATATGCAAATGACACCACTGTTATGGCAGAAAGTGAAGAGGAACTAAAAAGCTTCTTGATGAAAGTGAAAGAGGAGAGTGAAAAAGTTGGCTTAAAGCTCAACATTCAGAAAACTAAGATCATGGCATCTGGTCCCATCACCTCATGGGAAATAGATGAGGAGACAGTGGAAACAGTGTCAGACTTTATTTTGGGGGGCTCCAAAATCACTGCAGATGGTGAGTGCAGCCATGAAATTAAAAGACGATTGCTCCTTGGAAGGAAAGTGATGACCAACCTAGACAGCATATTAAAAAGCAGAGACATTACTTTGCCAACAAAGGTCCGTCTGGTCAAGGCTATGGTTTTTCCAGTGGTCATGTATGGATGTGAGAGTTGGACTGTGAAGAAAGCTCAGCACCGAAAAATTAATGCTTTTGAACTGTGGTGCTGGAGAAGACTCTTGAGAGCTCCATGGAATGCAAGGAGATCCAACCAGTCCATCCTAAAGGAGATCAGTCCTGGGTGTTCATTGGAAGGACTGATACTGAAGCTGAAACTCCAATACTTTGGCCACCTCATGTGAAGAGTTGACTCATTGGAAAAGACCCTGATGCTGGGAGGGATTGGGGACAGGAGGAGAAGGGGACGACAGAGGATGAGATGGCTGGATGGCATCACCGACTCGACGGGCATGAGTTTGAATAAACTCCGGGAGTTTGTGATGGACAGGGAGGCCTGGCGTGCTGTGATTCATGGGGTCGCAAAGAGTCGGACATGACTGAATGACTGAACTGAATTGATACCTTTAGACCAGAGCTCTCTGGATCACTTAATTAGACCATCTCTAATTCCTGAGACCAAGAGGAAAAAAAAGGGGGGCGGGGGACAAAGTCTTTAAAAATTTTATTCCAATGATTTTTTATTCATGACTAAGTTTGGAAAACAAAGCTATAGGATCTCTTGGGTCTATTTGAATATATGTATGTCTCGATGTGTGTTTTTATTTTTTTGGATAATATTGCTGATTGCTGAGATCAGCTTGTAAATGAACTCTAATCTAATTGGCCTTAAAAGAAATATGCACTTACAAATCAAATAATTCTAAATACAAGAGAAATTAACCTAAATGAATTTCAGGTTCATGTGAACTGGGAAATATTCGGTATTAAATACCTGATATTAATGTTTGTTTGTTGATCTAACTAATGTAGACATGTCTAAGAGCAATTAAACAGAATATTTTCATTATATCTAATTTTAATGTAAGTTAAATATTATTATATCTTTTACAAGTTTGTCAGCAAGGAAATTACCTCGAGTGATGAAATTTCTAAAAATATAAATGAGATATGAGCCTTTAGATAGACTCTATTAAAAATAATTATGCTTTTTAGGAATTATGTGTCTAAATTATGTGTCTACAATAGTCTCTCCAGATTGGGGTAACTTGAACTTCTAAGGGTTGTGCTAAACTAAGTGTTGGAAGTCTATTGAATAGCCAAGTCATTTCCAAATAATATCAGATTTTGAAACATTTACTACTAAACACTAATTTCCTCTTACAGAGAAACTCAAGAGATTTGGGATTAAAAATATATGATGTTTGGTGCCATTCTAAAATGTTCTCCCTAAGAAAGCAAGTTTTTAGAAATTGTCACTGGTATTTATGCTCACCAATCTATAAAATACTAATATAAAAGTCAGTTCTCAGTTGCTTAAGGAAAGTAGGAAGTGTGTTTTTGGTAAAGAAGGTATGAGGAATGGAATTGCATTTTGTGAAAGGAAAAGGAAGTAAGCCTGACTTACAGGTGATTTTTTAAGATGGAAGAACACAGTAATGGGTACAGAAAGTGATAGGTTTGTGAAAAGTGAACCATGAGGAAAGAGTTTTATACATGGTTAGGACTAAGTGTAAAATAAATTAAGTTTACCTTTTAAATAAAGTAAGCTGGTGCAAAAACTTGAATTTAGCTTTCCTCTCTGTTAAGAGGACATCTTTTCTTCAGATACTGAACTGCCTTTGATAATAGATTTAAGTTTCTTTATCTCTTAAATGATCTGTTCTGAAATCCTTTATTGTTACTTTGGCTAACTGAATAGCTATTGTTTCACGATGACCTATAGTCTTATCTGAAAGAGTGTTCTAAACATTTTTGATATTTGTTGACAAACCTTCTTAAATCATTCTAATGAAGAAGTTTTCTAGCTAACTTGGGGATGCTTCAAAGGGCCCCTGAAACACCCCAAAGAGAGATATTACACTAATTAGGCTCATTTTGTATACAGAATTACATGGGAAGTATTGTCAAGTGAGTAATAAGTCTCGGGTTATATTGTATGGTAAATGTTACTAATATAGATATCCTAGAAACAGTATGGAGTTCCTAAAATATTCACATGTTTGGGTAAAATGTTATCAGGCATAATGCTAGTTACTATCTCAAAATATTGTCATAGCTCTAACCAAGATTCACAAAAATGCTTCCTCTTCAAGAAGATTTATGAAAAGGACTTTTGAATAAATATCAATTTCTGAACTGGGTAAGGATTCTAATGGAAAACCTGATGACTTCACAAAGGTTAACAAAAGGACTGAATGAACTGGTGAATATGCTTAAAACTTTAATGGTTTCTATCTGAAAACTTACTGATTTGAATCTGTGTTTCAGGTGTAAGAAAAAAAAACCTTCCCCTCAAACTAATTATGACAGTAATTTGGTAAAATTATATTTTATAAACAAATTGAAACATTTATCTTTTCTCTCTATCTGAACCCTCCAGAGATTGGAAGCTCTTAGTTTCCAGTAACTTTATCAGATAAGTTAGGAAGGTTATCTCAATAACAGGTACAGAAATCTCAAGGAATTTTGAGACCTTGAGAAGGGAGGAATTTACTTAGATCTGTTAGGCAAAATCTGTGATAAGCCTTTGGCATGACTTTCCTAGCTCTGAAAGGTTTTATTTTAAAAGTTCAGTCTGAGTCTCTATAAAAGTCTCAGCAAGGCAAAAAAGTCTATGATCAATTATGGTTATATAAATCATCAGGCCAAGTTTATTGAGACCAGACCTATATTACAAACAAGTCTTAATTTGGTTATATTTGGTAAAAATGACAGGGATTTTAGGGAGAAAAAGATGTTTCAATGAATGTTAGATTTCAGTTTGTTAATGGAGGTCTGTATCTACTAAGACTCATTTCCTGAATAATTCTTGGCTGTTAGAGTATATTAATGTAAAATTTAATTGAATTATTAAAGGACACTCTAGGGTTGTTTCTAGGGTTGTTCAGTAATCTGTCTTTGGATGAAGATCACATGCCTCACACGTGACCTGCAACCAAGACTGGAAGAAGACATAATTTAAGGAACTCTGTCCAATCTGGATGGAAGGACCTTTCTATCAGGTACTCTTAACGAGCTCATGCCCAGTGAAGTGGAAGGGAAATTGACTCGAGTTAAATCCCACTTCCAAAGGCCCTAAGCTGGACTGGTCTATAGAGAGGCCTGCTGAACTCAAGCTCACCTTAAAACAGTGCTCAACAGAGGAAACCACACTACACTAGTACAAGAATATGACATCAGAAGTAGACAGCTTGCCCAAGATGCTGATCTGACTTGTAGTATCATATATAACATTTTCTTGATTCCTTGGACCTATGCCTATCAATCAAATGTTTTCTATCATGGACATGATCCTATGCTAGTTTAAAACTCAATCCAATTGTTGCTTTGTGGCCAATTACCTGTGTATTTCTGGTTACTTTGGCGGATTTCTGTTCTCTAGGGCTCTGATTTGATACCCCCTAGGAAATTTATTTTAGATGAACGTTCAGTCCTGTTCTATCTATTCATGATATTACTAGATGGGATCCTCTCACCTGGCCAATTAATAATACCTGCTCTGATGCTGGCCATAGATTTAAGTTTTCTCTTAGGGTCATTCAAACTCAATCAGAGTGAAGAGCTAAGTCTCAATTAAAAAAAATTAACTGCTCATCTATTAAAAGGAAAACTTCCACAATTATGGGGTGGATCTATATGGTTAACACCAGGCTATGGTCATTTAAGTTTAAAAGCGCCTCTATGTTGGGAAGGGTTAAATCACAGTAAAAATGATCAACTTGTAAATTATGAGACAAGGCTGGGTGCTTTAATGAACTATATCTATTATTACCCTTAGAAAGAGTGATTGGTATGGAACTCAGTGAATTTGTGGCACTAATTTATGGCCTTCACATCTACAGGGATGGATATGAAGGTGTAGCCTGGGATTCCCATGAATTTAAGTTCATACATGTTAACAAATTAGAGGTAACCCCAACCTATCTACCACTGGTATGATCCCAGTGGGTCAAGGATCTGTGTTCTACTGGTATGACCATGTGTGTATGTGTGTGTGTGCACGCGTGTGTGTGTGTGAGTGCATGCCTTCAATGGGGTCAGAGAATATAATAGACCATATTGAAGCCTTAACAACTTTCATAAGCTTTAAATGATAGTAACTGGGCTGTTAGCCTATTGAATTCTGAGATCTCTATGATGAGAAAGGCAGTGCTACACAACTGCAAGGCCCTTGACACCTTACAGCATCTCAGGAGATTTCTGTGCTATAATTCAAAGTGAATGCTATATTTTCATACCTGATAAATCCTTTAATGTAACACAGTTGATGAACCACATGAAAAATCAGATTTCTGCTTTAAGTGACCCATTCCCTAGTCTTGATGATCTTTAAAAAAAAAACTGATTTGGTGTGGGAGGCTTATGGCTAAAATATTGACTTTTAATTCCACTAATGTTACTAACTATACCATTTATATTTTGCTTGTTTCACGAGATAATTATTTCTTGTATTACCAAGTGTATGACTGAGCCCCAATGAAAATGATGACTAGACTTGAAGGAGTTGATCAAATGCATAGTTCGATCTATGATCAATGATTGTAATAGTGTAACTCTAGATATGGGAAGATGTAACAAAAGGGAATACTTTCCTGGACCATAACTAGAAGACAGGTGTCCAGAGATCTTTGACTATTAAGACCTAGTCCAGTAATAGCACATTGAGTGCCCTATCAACAAAAACCTTTTCAGAACTGGGAACAAGCCTTCCCAGCAATGTGAGACAAAATGGTCATGAAGTGCCCCCCAAAGTATGGTCGGATTTATGACCACAAGGGGGCCACAGAAATTACAAATTGGCACTTACCAAGAGCATGGCCAACGACTGAACAACAAAGGCATTTGCCATCTGTCTCTATGGAGATTGAACCCCATGCTGCTATAGCTGTTGACCTTCAATAACCCCTGAGGGAATTTAGGGTGGAGTGAGGCACTCTGTGCTCCAGATAGCTGGATGATTTTAGGAGTTTTAGGAAGAGGTGGCAAGAATACACAGTAGAATTATACAAAAAAGATCTTCATGAAGCAACTGACGAAAAATTAATCTCAAAAACAGAAGCAACTCATGCAGCTCAATTCCAGAAAAATAAAGGACCCAATCAAAAAATGGGCCAAAGAACTAAACAGACATTTCTCCAAAGAAAACATACAGATAGCTAACAAACACATGAAAAGATGCTCAACATCACTCATTATCAGAGAAATGCAAATCAAAACCACAGTAAGGTACCATCTCACATCATTCAGAATGACTGCTATCAAAAAGTCTACAAACAATAAATGCTGGAGAGGGTGTGGAGAAAAGGGAACCCTCTTACATTTTTGGTGGGAACACAAATAAGTACAGCCACTATGGAGAACAGTGTGGAGATTCCTTAAAAAGCTGGAAATGGAACTGCCATATGACCCAGCAATCCCACTCCTGGGCATACACACTGAGGAAACCAGAATTGAAAGAGACACATGTACCCCAGTGTTCATTGCAGCACTCTTTACAATAGCTACGGCATGGAAGCAACCTAGATGTCCATCCGCAGATGAATGGATAAGAAAGCTGTGGTACATACACACAATGGAATATTACTCAGCTATTAAAAACAATGCATTTGAATCAGTTCTAATGAGATGGATGAAACTGGAGCCTATTATACAGAGTGAAGTAAGTCAGAAAGAAAAACACCAATACAGTATATTAATGCATATATGTGGAATTTAGAAAGATGATAACAATGACCCTATATGCAAGACAGCAAAAGAGACACAGATATAAAGAACAGGCTTTTTGGACTCTGTGGGAGAAGGAGAGGGTGGGATGATTTGAGAGAATAGCATTGAAACATGTATATTACCATATGTGAAATAGATCGCCAGTCCAGGTTCAATGCATGCGACAGGGTGCTCAGGGCTGGTGCACTGGAATGACCCTGAGGGATGGGATGGGGAGTGAGGTGGGAGGGGGGTTCAGGATGGGGAACACATGTACACCCAGGGCTGATTCATGTCAATGCATGGCAAAAAACTACTACAATATTGTAAAGTAATTAGCTTCCAGTTAAAATAAATTAATGAATTAAAAAAAAAACTTCATGACCTGGATAACATGATGGTGTGATCACTCACCTAGAGCCAGACATCCTGGAACGCTAAGTTAAATGGGCCTTAGGAAGCATCACGACGAACAAAGCTAGTGTAGATGATGGAATTCCAGTTGAGCTATTTCAAATCCTAAAAGATGATGCTGTGAAAGTGCTGCACTCAATATGCCAGCAAATTTGGAAAACTCAGCAGTGGTCACAGGACTGGAAAAGGTCAGTTTTCATTCCAGTGCCAAAGAAAGGCAATGCCAAAGAATGCTCAAACTACCACACAATTGCACTCATCTCACATGTTAGCAAAGTAATGCTCAAAATTCTCCAAGCCAGACTTCAACAGTATGTGAACCATGAACTTCGAGATGTTCAGGCTGGATTTAGAAAAGGCAGAGGAACCAGAGATAAAATTACCAACATCCAGTGGATCATTGAAAAAAGTGAGAGAGTTCCAGAAAAACATCTATCTCTGCTTTCTTGACTATGCCAAAGCCTTTGACTGTGTGGATCATGACAAACTGTGGAAAATTCTTCAAGAGATGGGAATACCAGACCACCTTACCTGCCTTCCTGAGATATCTGTATGCAGGTTAGGAAGCAACAGTTAGAACTGGACATGGAACAACAGACTGGTTCCAAATCGGGAAAGGAGTATGTCAAGGCTGTATATTGTCATCCTGCTTATTGAACTTCTATACAGAGTACATCATAAGAAATGCTGGACTGGATGAGGCACAAACTGGAATCAAGATTGCCGGGAGAAATATCAATAACCTCAGATATGCAAATGACACCACCCTTATGGCAGAAAGCAAAGAAGAACTAAAGAGCCTCTTGATGAAAGGGAAAGAGGAGAGTGAAAAAGTTGGCTTAAAACTCAACATTCAGAAAACTAAGATCATGGCATCTGGTCCCATCACTTCATGGCAAATAGATGGGGAAACAGCGGAAACAGTGGCTGACTTTATCATTTTGGACTCCAAATCACTGCAGATGGTGACTGAAGCCATGAAATTAAAAGATGCTTGCTCCTTGGAAGAAAAGGTATGGCCAACCTAGACAGCATATTAAAAAGCAGAGATATTACTTTGCCAACAAAGATCCATCTAGTCAAAGCTATGGTTTTTCTAGTAGTCATGTATGGATGTGAGAGTTGGACTATAAAGAAAGCTGAGCGCCGAAGAACTGATGCTTTTGAACTGTGGTGTTGGAGAAGACTCTTGAGAGTCCCTTGGACTGCAAGGAGATCCAACCAGTCCATCCTAAAGAAAATCAGTCCTGAATATTCACTGGAAGGACTGATGCTGAAGTTTAAACTCCAATACTTTGGCTACCTGATGTGAAGAACTGACTCCTTGGAAAAGACCCTGATGCTGGGAAAGATTGAAGGCGGGAGGAGACAGGAACAACAGAGGATGAGTGGTTGGATGGCATCATTGACTCAATGGATATGAGTTTGATTAAGTTCTAGGAGTTGGTGATGGACAAGGAGGGCTGGCATACTGCAGTACATGGGATCGCAAAGAGTGAGACATGACTGAGCAACTGAACTGAACTGATTTTAGGAACAGATTTTATGATCTGAATCCTTGCATCTCCACATTTCTAGAGAAGCACTAAGTCCCTTCATGGTGACATCAGACCCTCATGACTAACAAAAAAACCTTCTGTGAAATGAGTGCTTTGTGTTACTGAACTCCCCTTTTACCTAAACCTCATATATTGACTTTCCTCCACTGCCGCTTTGGAGCAGGCTCTCAGAGCTATCTGAGATGCTGCCTCTGGGGCTGCAGTCCTCATTTTGCCCCCAATAAAACTTAACTTGCAAGTCTCAAGTTGTACATCTTTTTTTTTCAGTCATCAATCCCATCTCTCTCTAACTGTAGCCTCTTTTCCCTCCTCAGCCCTTTCTGCTCCGCCAGCACCTTATGATTTTTTTGTCCGCAGGCAGAAGCCTCCCCTGACACCTTGAAACTGGCTTAGGCGCATTTCTCGGGTGCTCCCAGACCACCCAGCCATCCTGCCATCACTGCATTCCCCACGGCCCCTTCACTTTTCTTCACTGGCCAAGTTTCTGGAGGGTTATTTTCATTACACCCCCAGTGCCTGAAAACTAGTAGCCCTTTGGTAGCTCCCACACCAGTACTCTTGCCTGGAGAATCCCATGGACAGAGGAACCTAGCAGGCTACAGTCCATGGGGTCGCAAAGAGTTGGACATGACTGAGCGACTTCACTTTCTTTGCGAGCAGAGCTGTATCCTGCCCGGCTGTACATGGGATTTTTTGGGCAAGAATACTGGAGTGGTTGGCCATTTCCTCCTCCAGTGGGGGACCATTTCCTCCTCCAGTGGGGGAGGGTCTTCCTGACCCAGGAATCTAACTCGCGTCTAATGAGCGAGGGGCAAGTCAGGCAGGAAGGAGCACAAAGTCCGTCGTCTAGGGCTAGGACGCTCGCCTCCCAAGTGGTGTGGCGCTGCCGCCTGACTGCCTAAAGAGCTGGTAGCGCTAACTCCGCCCCAGGGGCTGACCCCCACCCCCACCCCCCCACATCCCGCCCCCAGTGCCAGCAGGTATTAGTGCGCAGGCCCGGCCCGCCCCTCCTGCCCGGGGCCCCGCCCCTGCCCGGATGCCCCTCCTACCCCGTGCCTGGCGGGGGACCGGGCCGCGGGGTCGGGGCGTGGAGAGAAGGGGCGGCGGTGCGGGCATGACCCCGCTGGCTTTACTCTGCGAAAATGCGGTGGAAAACGGCAACGCTGCAGTTCTAGGTGGCCTGGGGGCGTGGCCGGTGAGAGTCGTGTTCCCGAAAAGGAGTCTGTAGCCAATTTGAGACCCCGGCTCCTCTGTCAGCCTCACACAGGGACGCACGTAGGGCCGCTGGAGAGCCGTCAGGTAGCCGGCTGACGAGTTTGGAAGCTCCTCAAATTCGCCTCTCGTGAAGTCCGAGGGTGGTTATAAACCCCAACTGTCACGACAAGTTTGTTTTTCCGACAAGATTCCAACTCCGCCAGGCTGTAAACAATGACTTTGCCTTAGAAGTGGCAGTTGATTAGGAAGAACTTGGAATAGCCGTTTGAGTTGAACTGCCAAGTCCGAGCGTTTGAAGCTCCTCAGAAGTTTACTTGAACTGCGGCCCAGACTGTATCTTTTCCACAAGGGCTGGACACGTTTCAGGAATCTGGTGCTTCCTTGGAGAATGTTTTCCTCAGCCTGAACTGGAAGCTGCTCTCCATACTCTGCGTTTCTTGTTCTCATCCATTGAAACTGACCTTGTCCGGGTCCCTGAGAGCCCACCGTGTGTGGAGCAAACCCACCGTGGCACAGTAGCCAAGGCCACACACACCCCGCCCCTTCTGATGCCAACTCGACGTCTCATCTTGAAGTTCGCCGGGCGTTTTGGAACCTGAGGCCTCCGTTCTCTGTTCTGCATTTCCTTCTTAAGCACCTATTATTGAGTCTGGTGCCACAACACCCCGTACATTTCCACCTCAGGCAGAGAACTCACATTTTAAATTTACCTAGTAGATATTTTTTGATCTAGCTCCCCCACGAGGCTGGGAAACCTTAGGTCAGAAACAGTCTGTTGTTCCTTTGTCAGCACAGTCCCTGGCACTTAGAAGTATGGTTGTGGAAAGAAGTTCCTTCAGTAGTCAGGAAGGAAAGCGTCTTCATCGTGTGGATTGTTTCCTTGACTGTGGAGAACAGGTCAGACAGGAAGATGCATTCAGATGAAGTATGAGGCACTGGAAACAAGGGGACAACACTTCCTTAATTTGATCTTTTATATTTTGAAGTCTCTCAGGATATATGTTTGAGCTAAATAACTGCCAGTTATTGCATTTTACATCTACCATTCTTTCCTCTCCACCTTTAACCCACACTTACATAGATAGCAGTTATTCTGGGAATTCTGGAACTGTTAAATTATTTGTATTCAGTTAAGAGATTTTCATCTTTAGCATTCCTTCCTTCTCCACATATTTCCATGCAGTACTCCATACATATTGGGTACTGTAGGGATATTAATTTTGGGTGGTAGACTTTTAATTATCATGGAGGGCTAAGTGTTGAGTTTTCATTTTTCAAAGGAAGGAATCATGTTTACCCTCATCTCTGACATTCAGCTGTAGATGATTTTTAAGTTTTCACTTAAATACTCAAATAATGTTGCCGCATGCTGTATACCTATTTAACAATGCTGTCTGTCATTTCTCAAAACATTTTTGGACATTTTTTAGGCCATAAGAAAAGCAGACTAGCTTATTTATAGTAACTGCTCAAATACCCCAGAACTCTGAAGGCAAAATGAGCAGGCATGGCAAATGCAGTTAGAGTCTCCACTCTTCCTCTAAATTCACAATTAGTATTCTTTCAACATGAGAAGACTTAAATATCTTCGTTTTCTGAAACAAAAGGAACATAATAATTTATTGACCTTATTTAACCAGAGGAAACACATGGTGTCATTTAACACTAACTCCAGATTTGGATCAAATTTTGAGAGTGAGCAGTGTCTGTGATTGAACTAAGCATCTCCTGCTGGAAAGGAGTCATGCAAAGCTTGATTTGTTCAACTGAGAACAGAGCAGGCCAAAGTTTACAATTATATTCCCTGGGTTTCCACAGGTTGTTAAAATATTTGGCTAAATGGTTGAATACACTTAACTGAATATCACAATATTTTCAGATACAACATTTGAAATTGAGCTAATTGCTCTTCATCTGCTTCTCAAATGGATAATGTGGCCCTCTCCAAGATTCCCTTGGCAATGGGCTATGAGCTTTGCAAAATCATAGACTAATGGGACACAATTTCTGGGAGCATTGATTTTGCTAAACAGTCTTTAACTTAAATATTTTATATTAAAATACACAATATGTATAGAAGGCAACATTTGTACAATTTTTAGGATAAAACAGAGCATTTCAAAGAAAATTTTGCTCGCAGTGCAGGCGTTCTCTCTCGTTGCCAAAGATTTGTGTTCACTTTCCTTTTCCTTGAGATTGTTTGGGAGAAATTTAAGATGCTCTAACCTAATATGTTAATCTCAGTCAGGGCTCACTAAATGACCTTTAGAAAATCTAACCAACCTTGACATTGTGTCTGGTCGTTATCATTCTTTCTCCAGCAACAAAAGGAGCTCATTTAAAGTTTATACTACCTTTAGGGACTGAGAGAAGAGTGCCAAGTTGTTATGAACTTTCTCTTTCTTCTTTCTTTTTTTTCCCTCCCAATTTTCTATAAACACCTAAGTATTGTATATGAGGCTCATGGTTTCAGACCCTGCTGCTTATCTCACACTGGATGTCCCTTTCCCAAGAGTGCCAGGTCCCACACATACACACCAGGTTTGCATGATCCTTACCTCTGACTTGAAACTGTTCACATTTAGTCTACTCCCTCTGTAGTACCCTTAGTTTATCCTTCCAGCTTCTTTCTAGAAATTTATGACTGCTTCTCCTGCTAGTCTATAGAGATAAGAGGTGAAAACAGAGATAGTTTCTGCTAAAATCTGATATGCCATTTTTTCCCAAGTTGGCTAAAGGTAAATATAGTTTATGATGCCATTTTATATAATATTTAAGCCTGGTATTTTCTTTAATTTTTTTCAATTATTTCAACTCCTCCAGGTTTTGCACAAAGCCTGATAAAATCTGTTAGAGAAAATTTCTATGAACAAAAAAATAAAGGAACATGATATAAAAGTACTTAGAATATGAATAGAGATCAGAGTCTGAATTATGGATTTATTTTAAAAATACTGTCAAAATACCCTAACAAACGACCCTACTTTCCCTAACATAAGCCCGAGTAAGAGCAGGAAGGAAATGAACAGCCCACTGAGAGAAAAAAGAAAAACACTTACTCAACAGACTTCTCATTATACTCTAGGGAATCAAAAGGCAATGTCCAGGAAGAGAGTGAAACAGGGTGGAGAGACCCATCATTGGACAGATTTATGGTCCCTTCATCCACTGAAGATGTTATTTACGAGAGACATGCAATCAGGTCAGTGGAGAGTACAGAGAATGCATGACTCTGGACTTGACTCTAAATCTTATCATTAACTATGGCACAAATCATGTTTCCCACCCAAGCACACAGTAACTTAATGCTGGGTCTCAAGAGGTGTGCAATTAAGTCATACCAGCACTAGTCAGAAGTTTTAAATTAAACAGACATGATGTATATTAATGGCCTAATGTGACATCAAAAGAGCAGCTTGGGATTATTTTCTTTCTTTCTCCAAATGGGCTTTGATCTGGCTCTCTCTCATATTGCCAGGATTAGTATGATATCTAGAGGCTCAGTGTTAGAAATGGGTTGCCACTTAAGGACTCGCTGTGTGGCTGCAGCTGCCACTCACTAAATACAATTTCCTGTGTAGAGACAGGACCATCATCAATTCTGCTTGAAACAAAGCAAAGCACACTCAGGAAGCCTTAGGATATTGTACTAACAAATAACAAAAATAAAGAATGTGTTTCTATTATTTTAACTTATGACTCTGCTGTTTTTCAATTATTTTAACATAGAAGAAATTTTTTAAAAAATGAAATTAACCTGTATAAAATGTAACAGTTGAGAATGGCATGAAGTGAAGTGAAGTGAATTTGTTCAGTCGTGTCTTTGTGACCCAATGGACTGTAGCCTGCCAGTCTCCTCCACCCATGGGATTTTCCAGGCAAGAGTACTGGAGTGGGTTGCCATTTCTCCAGGGGATCTTCCTGACCCTGGGATTAAACTAGGGTCTACCCACATTGTAGGCAGATACTTTACCGTCTGAGCCACCAGGGAAGATCCTGAAAATGGCATAGGTTCAGTATATTAGTAAAGCACAAAACCCAAATGAAAGGTAATCATTTGATTTCAAAATAATCCTCTTACTCCTACTGTCCTACTCAGTGCAAATAAGGAAAGATGAGTAAAAAATATATTGTGTTTCAGTAAATAAAACGGAGACCTTGAATATCCTTTCTACTCCTGAGGAATTTGAGAGAGATATTTCTTCTTTTTGTAAATGTCAATTGATCTTTTTTTTTTTTCCATTTATTTTTATTAGTTGGAGGCTAATTACTTTACAACATTGCAGTGGTTTTTGTCATACATTGAAATGAATTAGCCATGGATTTACATGTATTCCCCATCCCGGTCCCCCCTCCCACCTCCCTCTCCACCCCATCCCTCTGGGTCTTCCCAGTGCACCAGGCCCGAGCACTTGTCTCATGCATCCAACCTGGGCTGGTGATCTGTTTCACCCTAGATATACATGTTTCGATGCTGTTCTCTTGAAACATCCCACCCTCGCCTTCTCCCACAGAGTCCACAAGTCTGTTCTATACATCTGAGTCTCTTTTTCTTTTTTTGCATATAGGGTTATCGTTACCATCTTTCTAAATTCCATATATATATGTGTTAGTATACTGTAATGGTCTTTATCTTTCTGGCTTACTTCGCTCTGTATAATGGGCTCCAGTTTCATCCATCTCATTAGAACTGATTCAAATGAATTCTTTTTAATGGCTGAGTAATATTCCATGGTGAATATGTACCACAGCTTCCTCATCCATTCGTCTGCTGATGGGCATCTAGGTTGCTTCCATATCCTGGCTATTATAAACAGTGCTGCGATGAACACTGGGGTGCACATATCTTTTTCAGATCTGGTTTCCTCGGTGTGTATGCCTAGAAGTGGTATTGCTGGGTCATATGGCAGTTCTATTTCCAGCTTTTTAAGGAATCTCCACACTGTTTTCCATAGTGGCTGTACTAGTTTGCATTCCCACCAACAGTGTAAGAGGGTTCCCTTTTCTCCACACCCTCTCCAGCATTTATTGCTTGTAGACTTTTGGATAGCAGCCATCCTGACTGGCATGTAATGGTACCTCATTGTGGTTTTGATTTGCATTTCTCTGATAATGAGTGATGTTGAGCATCTTTTCATGTGTTTGTTAGCCATCTGTATGTCTTCCTTGGAGAAATGTCTATGATCTTGTGAGCTTAATTCGTCATTTGTCATTCCTTTTCACTTCCCAGCATCCAAGCACTATTTCTTATATTTGCAAACCCCCATCACCAGTACAGAAACTGAAAATGCTGGATATTTCCTTTTCCAGTAGGACAGTCTTCCATTTAGAGTGGAGGAGTCAAGATCCTCCCTATTAGATACCTCTCTCCAGGACTTTGCATCGGAAACTAATGATACAAAAATGTAGAGATCACACTGTCTCTGTTCTGGCACAGGTAGACTCAGTGGCGGTTTTGGAAAACACTTCCCAGAGGCAGCAAAGACACATTTTTTGTCCTTGTTCAAGACTTGATGTTGGGGCTTCCCCAGTGGCTCAGTTCAGTTCAGTTCAGTTGTTTAGTCATGTCCGACTCTTTGAGACCCCATGGACTGCAGCACGCCAGGCCTCCCTTTCCATCACCAACTCCCGGAGCTTACTCAAACTCATGTCCATCTTTAATATCCGCAAATCAATCAATGTAATACACCACATTAACAAATTGAAAGATAAAAACCATATGATTATCTCAATAGATGCAGAAAAAGCCTTTGACAAAATTCAACATCCATTTATGATAAAAAAAAAACTCTCCAGAAAGCAGGTATAGAAGGAATATACCTCAACATAATAAAAGCTATATATGACAAACACACAGCAAACATTATCCTCAATGGTGAAAAATTGAAAGCATTTCCCTTAAAGTCAGGAACAAAACAAGTGTCCACTCTCACCACTAGTATTCAACATAGTTTTGGAAGTGTTGGCCACAGCAATCAGAGCATAAAAAGAAATAAAAGGAATCCAGATAGGAAAAGAAGAAGTAAAACTCTCACTGTTTGCAGACGACATGATCCTCTACATAGAAAACCCTAAAGACTCTACCAGAAAAGTACTACAGCTAATCAATGAATACGGTAATGTTGCAGGATATAAAAGTAACACACAGAAATCCCTTGCATTCCTATATGCTAACAATGAGAAAACAGAAAGAGAAATTAAGGAAAAAATACCATTCACCATTGCAACAAAAAGAACAAAATACTTAGGAGTATATCTACCTAAAGAAATGAAAGACCTATATATAGAAAACTATAAAACACTGATGAAAGAAATCAAAGAGGACACAAATAGATGGAGAAATATAATGTGTTCATGGATTGGAAGAATCAATGTTGTGAAAATGGCTATACTACCCAAAGCAATCTATAGATTCAACACAATCCCTATCAAGCTACCAACGGTATTTTTCAGAGAACTAGAACAAATAATTTCACAATTTGTATGGAAATACAAAAAACCTCGAATAGCCAAAATAATCTTGAGAAAGAAGAAAGGAACTGGAGGAATCAACCTGCCTAACTTCAGGCTCTACTACAAAGCCACAGTCATCAAGACAGTATGGTACTGGCACAAAGACAGAAATATAGATCAATGGAACAGAATTGAAAGCCCAGAGATAAATTCACGTACCTATGGACACCTTATCTTTGACAAAGGAGGCAAGGATATGCAATGGAAAAAAGACAACCTCTTTAACAAGTGGTGCTGGGAAAACTGGTCAACCACTTGTAAAAGAATGAACCTATCACCAGCCCAGGTTGGGTGCATGAGACAAGTGCTCAGGCCTGGTGCACTGGGAAGACCCAGAGGGATCGGGTGGAGAGGGAGGTGGGAGGGGGGACCGGGATGGGGAATACATGTAAATCCATGGCTAATTCATTTCAATGTATGACAAAAACTACTGCAATGATGTAAAGTAATTAGCCTCCGACTAATAAAAATAAATGGAAAAAAAAAAAAAAAAGAATGAACCTACAATATCTTCTCACACCATACACAAAAATAAACTCAAAATGGATTAAAGAAACTATAAAACTCCTAGAGGAGAACATAGGCAAAACACTCTCCGACATAAATCACAGCAGGATCCTCTATGACCCACCTCCCAGAATATTGGAAATAAAAGCAAAAATAAACAAATGGGACCTAATGAAACTTAAAAGCTTTTGCACAACAAAGGGAACTATAAGCAAGGTGAAAAGACAGCCCTCAGAATGGGAGAAAATAATAGCAAATGAAGCAACAGACAAAGGATTAATCTCAAAAATATACAAGCAGCTCCTCCAGCTCAATTCCAGAAAAATAAATGACCCAATCAAAAAATGGGCCAAAGAACTCAACAGACATTTCTCCAAAGAAGACATACAGATGGCTAACAAACACATGAAAAGATGCTCAACATCACTCATTATCAGAGAAATGCAAATCAAAACCACAATGAGGTACCATTACACGCCAGTCAGGATGGCTGCTATCCAAAAGTCTACAAGCAATAAATGCTGGAGAGGGTGTGGAGAAAAGGGAACCCTCTTACACTGTTGGTGGGAATGCAAACTAGTACAGCCACTATGGAGAACAGTGTGGAGATTCCTTAAAAAACTGGAAATAGAACTGCCACATGACCCAGCAATCCCACTCCTGGGCATACACACTGAGGAAACTAGATCTGAAAGAGACACATGCACCCCAATTTTCATCAAAGCACTGTTTATAATTGCCAGGACATGGAAGCAACCTAGATGCCCATCAGCAGACGAATGGATGAGGAAGCTGTGGTACATATTCACCATGGAATATTACTCAGCCATTAAAAAGAATTCATTTGAATCAGTTCTAATGAGATGGATGAAACTGGAGCCCATTATACAGAGTGAAGTAAGCCGGAAAGATAAAGACCAATACAGTATACTAACACATATATATGGAATTTAAAAAGATGTAACGATAACCCAATATGCAAAACAGAAAAAGAGACACAGATGTACAGAACAGATTTTGGGACTCTGTGGGAGAAGGCGAGGGTGGGATGTTCTGAGAGAATAGCATTGAAGCAAGTATACTATCAAGGGTGAAACAGACCACCAGCCCCGTTTGGATGCATGAGACAAATGCTCAGGGCTGATGCACTGGGATGACCCAGAGGGATGGGATGGGGAGGGAGGCGGGAGGGGGGATCAGGATGGGGAACACATGTAAATCCATGGCTGATTCATGTCAATGTATGGCAAAAACCACTACAATACTGTAAAGTAATTAGCCTCCAACTAATAAAAATAAATGAAAAAACAAACAAAAAACTCACGTCCATTGAGTTGGTGATGCCATCCATCTCATCCTCTGTCGTCCCTTTCTTTTCCCGCCTTCAATCTTTCCCAGCATCAGGGTCTTTTCAAATGAGTCAGCTCTTAGCATCAGGTGGCCAAAGTATTGGAGTTTCAGCTTCAACATCAGTCCTTCCAATGAATATTCAGGACTGTGGCTCAATGGTAAAGAATTCGCCTGTAATGCAAGAGCCACAGGAGACATGGGTTTGGTTCCTGGGTCGGAAGGATCTCCTAGAGGAGGAAATGACAACTCACTCCAGGTTTCTTGCCTGGAGACTCCCATGGACAGAGAAGCCTAGTGGGCTATAGTCCACAGGGTCACAAAGAGTTGGATATGAATGAAGCAACTTGTCACACATGCAAGACTTGATGTTAGTGGTACAAGTGGCAATATGTGTGCCCCCAGCAGATTCCCTTTGTAGCATTATTATGGGCATGGTTCCCAGCTCATCTGCAACAGCTAAATATGATTCTCTGGCTTCTGCAGAGTCTATGATCTACTCAGTGCATTTTTTTTTTTTTTATAAAAAATACTGGTTTCTGCTTAAAATAGTTTGAGTTTGTTTCTATTGCTTATAACAAGAATCTTAATTCATATAGAAACCAATGACAGTAACAACTGCAGGCCAAAGCCTCTCAGGAAGCAATCATCATTTGGATGCTGTGTGTGACAGCAAGAAAAATCCTTCAAGTATTAAAGGACAGAGCTCTGGGAACCCATGCCATTACAGTGGCAAACTTCTAACCAGAATGGTATCTGAAAGCGCTCACTAAAGGTAAGACTTTGGAGAAACAAGTGACAACTGACATAAAATGATATGAAAGCTACAAGGAATTGAAGAAATCTACAAGTGGGTGGTTATTGCTGGATAGTTTAAAGAAAGAGAATGTCCTGCTCAGAGTCCTAAATTGCTGGCAAGGATCAGCTGAAAACAAAAAACTTTCTATGATGGTACTTAAAAAAAACTTGTCTTTTGCAGCTACTGAACTAAGGTAGATAAAGCCAAACCCACCGTTGGATCTTATTGATTGCCAAACTATATTAGTTGAATTCACAGATTCCCCAGTTCTAAAAGTGAAAATTGGAACTCTGTCTTGAAAAGAATGTTGCCCCCAGATTGAAATAGATCGTGTATTGAATCTCTAGCATATTCTGAGCCTCCCTTCCTAGAGAAAGTTGCCCTGCTTCTCTTCTTATGAATCTATCTTGCCTTCCTTGAAGCTCCAACAACAATTTACTTACAAGAGTAAGTCAGTTCTTCACTTGCCATCTGCCCTCCATTGTTTGCAAAAACACAACTATAATCAGAGCCACTGACAAAGTCAGAGAGTTTTGCTAATTTCTATTAGGGGAAAAAAAAGATGGAATACCTAAGTGATATTCTGATGGTGCTGGATCAAATAGGAAAGATTAAATTTTAGATTAGGCCAAAATTATCAACGTGGGTGAAATTACCCGAGATTCTGAAATTACTGGGCTAGGGGAAATTTTACCTGTATGCTCCATTTTTATATTAAAAGCTGGCCCACTGAAGCCAGCAGAGGCAATCTGGTGTCCAGACCTGCTGCAATAAATCTTCAAGTAGGCCTGATGATGCAGAAAGCCACAAAAGCAGAAGGAAACAGATTATGTACCTGCAAATGACTAAGAAATTTCCTTCATGGAAGTAAGTGGGCCCTTGAATGAAGGCATGGGCTTTCCTTAATTGATATGAAAGATAGTCAGCCATGTTTCTAAACTCTATTGACCTGAAGAATTCATGATTCTATGAGGTCTGCTGAGACCACCAAACTTAAGGTATACCTCTGCGGTTAACAATGGGGATCCTTAGGTGTTTCACTGCTCACACCAGGCATGTATCATTAATCATTTCTGTATATTTTGCAGTGATTGTAAAACTAAGTGAGAGAAGTCTTAGCCAAGTCAGAGTAGTCATTCTCATCAATGTACAAATATGGACTCACTTTTGTGGACTGCCTAGGGAACACAGCCCTGCCCATCAACAGAAAATTGGATTAAAGATTTACTGAGCATGGCCCCAGTCATCAGAGCAAGTCTCAGATCCCCCCACAACCAGTCCCTCCCATCAGAACGTTTCCATAAGCCTCTTATTCTTAGCCATCAGAGGGCAGACAGAATGAAAACCACAGTCACAGATAACTAACCAAAGTGATCACATGGGTCACAGCTTTGTCTAACTAAGAGAAACTATGAGCCATGCATTGTAGGGCCACCCAAGACAGATGGGTCATGGTGGAGAGCTCTGACAAAACGTGGTCCACTGGAGAAGGGAATGGCAAACCACTTCAGTATTCTTGCCTTGAGAACCCCATGAACAGTATGAAAAGGCCAAAACATAGAACACTGAAAGATGAACTCCCCAGGTTTTTAGGTGCCGAATATGCTACTGGAGAAGAGTGGAGAAATAACTGCAGAAAGACTGAAGAGATGGAGCCAAAGCGAAAACAATGCCCAGTTGTGGATGGGACTGGTGAAGTGTAGAAAACAACATTGCACAGGAACCTGGAATGTTAGGTCCATGAATCAAGGCAAATTGGAAATGGTCAAACAGGAGAAGGCAAGAGTGAATATCGACATTTTAGGAATCAGTGAACTAAAATGGACTGTAATGGGTTTAATTTAATTTAATTCATATGACCATTATATCTACTGCTGTGGCAAGAATCCTTTAGAAGAAATGGAGTAGCCATCATAGTCAACAAAAGCATCTGAAATGCAGTACTTGAGTGCAATCTCAAAAATGTCAGAATGATCTCTGTTTGTTTCCAAGGCAAACCATTCAATGTCACAGTAATCTAAGTCTATGCCCCAACCACTAATACTGAAGAAGCTGAAGTTGAACAGCTCTGTGATGACGTATAAGACCTTCTAGAACTAACACCCAAAAAAGATGTCCTTTTCATCATAGGGGACTGGAATGCAAAAGTAGGAAGGCAAGAGATACCTGGAGTAACAGGCAAGTTTGGCCTTGGAACACAAAATGAAGCAGGGTAAAGGCTAACAGAGTTTTGCCAAGAGAACACACTGGTCTCTTCCAATGCACTGAACCCTCTTCCAACAACACAAGAGATGATTCTACACATGGACATCCCCAGATGGTCAATACTGAAATCAGATTGATTATATTCTTTGTAGCTGAAGATGGAGAAGCTCTCTACAGTCAGCAAAAACAAAACTGGGGGCTGACTGTGGCTCAGATCATGAACTCCTTATTGCCAAATTCAGACTTAAATTGGAGAAAGTAGGGAAAAACCATTAGGCCATTCAGATATGACCTGAATCAAATTCCTTATGATTATACAGTGGAAGAGACAAATAGAGTTAAGGGATTAGATCTGATAGAGTGTCTGAAGAACTATGGAACTGATGCTTTTGTGTTGGAGAACATCCTTGAGAGTCCCCTGGATACCAAGGAAATAAAACCAGTCAATCTTAAAGGAAATCAGTTCTGAATATTCATTTGAAGGACTGATGTTGAAGTTGAAGCTCCAATACTTTGGCCACCTGATGTAAAGAACTAACTCACTGTAAAAGACCCTAATGCTGGGAACGATTGAAGGCAGGAAGAGAAGGGGATGACAGAGGATGAGATGGTTGGATGGCATCACCAACTCGATGGACATTAATTTAAGCAAGCTCTGGGAGTTGGTGAAGGACAGGAAAGCCTGGAGTGCTGCAGTCTATGGGGTCGCAAAGAGTCGGACACAATTGAGTGACTGAGCTGAAGTGAACTAGCTTACCCATGCTAATTGATGTTGAGAAGCTGGAAATTCCTTGGAGTACTGTGAAGGAAACAATTCAAAGTCTTAAGTAGATAGGAATGTTGGGGTAAATTTTTTTTTTTTTCATACTAGAGTTCCTTTTTAATTATCATCTTGTTACATTTGGGATTACAGAAAATCCTCAGCTTACAACAGTTCCATGACCCAAGTCTGATGATCCTTCTGGAATTAATTACATTCAAAGCATTTGATTAAGACTGATTTCTCTAACATATTAGAAATATTCTACTTGAAGGATAAAGAAGACTGAAAATGATGGGTTGTTATTGTTGTTGCTCAGTCACTAAATCCTGTCCCATTCTTTGTGACCCCATGGACTGCAGCATACCAGGTTCCTCTGTCCTCCACTATCTTCAGGAGTTCACTCAAATTCATGCCCATTGAGTTGGTGATACTGTCTAACCATCTCATCCTCTGCTGCCTCTTTCTCATTTTTCCTTCAATCTTTCCCAGCATCAGGGTCTTTCCTAGTGAATCGGCTCTTCACATCAGGTGGCCAAAGTATTGGAGCCTCAGCTTCAGCATCAGTCCTCCCAATAAATATTCAGGACTGATTTTCTTTAGGATTTACTGTTTTGATCTCCTTGAAGTCTAGGGACTCTCAAGAGTCTTCTCCAGTACCACAACTCAAAAGCATCAATTCTTTGGCACTCAGCCTTCTTTATGGTCCAGTTCTCAAATCTATACATGACTACTGGGAAAAAAACATAGCTTTGATGAAGTGGACCTTTGTCGGCAAAACAATGTCTTTGCTTTTTAATACAAAGTCTAGATTTGTCAGAGCTTTCCTTCCAAGGGGCAGCATCTTTTAATTTCATGGCTGCAGATACTGTTCAAAGTGATTTGGGAGCCCCAAAGTTAAAATTTGCCACTGTTTCCATTCCCCCCCTCCCCCATCTATTTGCCATGAAGTGATGGGACTGGATGTCAAGATCTTAGTTTTTTGAATGTTGAGTTTCAAGTCACCTTTTCCTCTCCTTTTTCACCTTCATCAAGAGGTTCTTTAGTGCCTCTTCACTTTCTGCCATTAGATTGGTATCATTTGCATATCTGAGGTTGTTCATATTTTTCCTGGCAATCTTGATTCCAGCTTGTGATTTGTCCAGCCTGGCATTTGGCATGATGTACGCTGCATATAGGTCTTCCCAGGTGACTCAGTGATAAAGAATCCACCTGCAGTACAGGAGACAGAAGTTCTACCCTTGGATTGGGAATAGACCCTGGAGAAGGAAATGGCAACACATTTCCGTATTTTTGCCTGGAAAACCCCATGGACAGCAGAGCCTGGTGGGCTCCAGTCTATTAGGTTACAAGATTTGGACAGAGCTACTAAACAACAACATCTCTGCATGTGAGTTAAATAAGCAGGATGATAATATACAACCTTGTCATACTCCTTTCCCAATATTGAGCCAATCAGTTGTTGCACATTTGGTTCTGGCTGTTACTTCTTGCCCCATATACAGGTTTCTCAGGAGACAGGTAAAGTGTCTGGTCCTCACATCTCTAAGAATTTTTCCACAGTTTATTGCGATCCCAGTCAAAGGCTTTAGCTTAGTCAATGAAACAGAAGTAGATGCTTTCCTGGAAACTGATGGGTACTCAGGTCAAAATGACAATATCTTAGAATTTTGCTCCATTTGTTGATAAAAGTTTTAATGTCTGTAATGAACTTCAACAGCATATAAGGTAATAAGAGTAAAATGTCACAAAATAGAGTAATTTACAACACATTAGAAATCACATAAAACTTCCATTTTATTTAGTTAAAAAGAAAGATCTATATATTTTATCATTAAGAAAATTGGATCAAGGGTAGATAAAAATTTGAATAATCTAAACACCTTAAATTTCTGCCCCAAAATGTTAATATTCTGACTAGAAATGAAACCAAGATTAAAACAAAGCCAAACACAACTTGAACGATCTTGGAGGAAAGTAAAATGCCTTTTGAAATTTGAATGTGCACACTAAGATAGGCAATCATATACAGTATTGGAAAAATCAAAGCTATCAAGCAAGAAAAGTTTTCCATTTAGAAATAGTATTTGAGAATGTAACAGACTTTAAAAGAACACTTTAAATGTTGTTAGGCCATTTTTGTGTCCTCTATGAGTTGTTATATTGTGAGACTCTTTTCCAAAGGAATACAGATATTTTATTCCCAATTTATTTTTCCTCTAGTAGGGGAAAACCAGAGGGAAGAAAACTCAAATTGTCCCACATTTTTTTACAGAAACACACCATCACCCCTACTGTCTAATTCCTCTTTCCAATAGGAAGATCTAGCAAGTAAGTTGATATTCTTATTAATCTAAAGGCATTCTGTATGGTGTTTCTTGCAGCAAAACTGAATTAGATACAGGAAGCACTGAGTGGTCAAAGGAATTATCAGGGCACTTTTAAAAGTTAAGTAATCTATTTGTTGTGCTTTGGTATATTTTTGGTCCATGTCAATAACAAGACCACACATTTCTATATGTTAATGATAAATTGGATATAAGTCCAAGAGAGAATATCTTTACTAAATAAAAATACAACATCTTCAGGTTTGGTTAGCCTGAGCGTCTCCTTTCGAAGACTTTTCTGGGTGCCTGATGTCCTCTGCTAGTGATCAGAAGTTGTTTTGTGGAGTTTGCTCAGGGTTCAAATGTTCTTTCGATGAATTTGTGGGGGAGAAAGTGGTCTCCCCGTCCTATTCCTCTGCCATCTTGGCTCCTCCCTGGAGTAAATTTTTAATGGTGATCTGCTTACTTATCTCATAGCTGTGTCCTTCAAAGGGCTAGAATTCACTCTGTTTACCTAGGTCTCTGAGAAGTCACCAAGACATTTAAGAATTACTGGAAAGAGGAGCAACCAGCATCTTTGAATACTGATATAGTAGCTGTCAAAATATACCCCAACTGAAATGAACACCCTGATTTCTATGGGGCAAAAAATACAACACAAGACATGTGGCAAAGGCTCAGTTGAGGCCATTAATGGCCAGAGGCAAAGCGAGTGTCATGACAAAAATAGGCAGCAGGGTCAGAATCATTCTCAGAATAATCCGACCTACAGGCTTGGGAGAAGTTGACAATTGTGAGTTCCTCATGGCCAAACTATAGGGCAGCCCCTGCAGGTCTCCCCTGATCTGTGTAATAATAACAAACAAAACAAAACCCCCAGGTCGCTCGGTTTCGTGAACCGAGGCCTGACTTGAATCACTCTTAGATTCACAAGTGATCAGACCTTGTGAGCAGGAAATGGCTGATGACCTAGATGCCTTAGTAAGACACTTACATCCCAGAGAGGTGGATAAATCAGTCAGTCAGTTCAGTTGCTCAGTCGTGTCCGACTCTTTGCGACCCCATGAACTGCAGCACACCAGGCCTCTCTGTCCATCACCAACTCCTGGAGTCCACCCAAACCCATGTCCATTGAGTTGGTGATGCCATCCAACCATCTCATCCTCTGTTGTCCCCTTCTCCTCCTGCCCTCAATCTTTCCCAGCATCAGTGTCTTTTCCAATGAGTCAGCTCTTTGCATGAGGTGGCCAAAGTATTGGAGTTTCAGCTTCAACATCAGTCCTTCCAATAAACACCCAGGACTGATCTCCTTTAGGATGGACTGGTTGGATCTCCTTGCAGTAGATACATCCCACAAAAACACAGGGGCCTGACACCACATGATGTTTCTAAGGGTCTAGAGGTCTAGAGCAGCTTGAGCTACTTTCTTCCAATATTAAAATGGTCATTAAATATGACTATAAAAAAATATTCACATATCAGCATAATACCTTAAAGCATAGTCAAAAGACTAGTGACAAATTGGGAAACATTCCTATATCTTGTGTCAGACAGAGGACTAATTTCCTGTAAAGAACTTTTTGCATTCATGAGAGAAGAATCCAGAAACTCAACGATAAAAATGGGAAAATGACTTAACGGAAAATTAAGAGTAAAAGAAATACAAATACACCTTAAATTTATGAAAGATGCTCAGTTTGACTTACAATAAGTGACATGTAAATGAAAACTAGAGAGAGATCATTTCCTACCAATTAAATTGGCAAAATGCCAAAATCAGGACATCCCACTCTATTGTTAAGGTTGTGGGAAAATTAGCAGTCTCATAAACTACTGGCTGGAGTACAAAAATGGAATGGCCTCTACGGTCTAAAACAACATCTGTACTCATTCATCAGATTACAAATGCATGTACCCTTTAATTCAGCATTCTTACTTCTAGGCCTCTAGCCTAAAGGTATATGTGTGTATACAAAATGACCCATGTACCAGGCGATTTATTGCAGCATTCTTTGAAGTGGAAAAGATTGGAAATAATACATGTTCACTCTTCACTAATAGGAAGCTATCACTTTATGTTATATCCACACAACCCAATTCTGTGTGACTGTGAAAAAATTGTGAGCTTCATCCATTTACATAGAAGTTATGTAGGATATATTAAGGGAAAAGCAAGGTACAGAACAGTGTGTATAATATGCTGCTGTTTGTGTGAGAAAGGTGAGGGGGAGTAAGAGTATTTGTTGCTGTGGCTTATAAGCCCTCTTAGCTGACAGAGTAAGAGTATATCTGTGTCTATAATTATTTACACATACTTATAATTATTTTAGTACCTAATCAATTGTGTCTAAATTAAACTAAATATGAGTTCATACCAAGATCTCTAATTCTCATCCATTACCACATGGATCATTTTAACCTCCTCCCCTTGCTTCTCTGTAACCCCTCCTCCAACAATGAAAAACCTAACTCTCAGGGGCCCTCATCCATTTAGTTAATTATTCAGTTTCAACAGACATTCATGGTGGTGTCAGAATTGTTAACACATATTCCTGTGGCAAGTAACTTTATCAATCAGACTACAAGGTTTATGTGCAGTTCTGTTTTCCTTTAGTCTTACTGCATTCATTCCCAAGGTTACTTAGGTCAGCAACTTTTCCCCACTCCTTTTGGTGAGGCTGTTTCATAGACTTGTAACACATTTAGACTCTTGTCACTTTCTGTGTTCCATCCTGGGATACCCTTACTTCCTAAACCATCTTGTAAATATTTGCGTACATTCAGGGTAGCTCTTTTGTCTTGTAAAGTTATAAGGGTTTTGACTAACACAGTGTCATGTATATACCATTACAGTATCATAAAGAATTCATACCTTAAAAAATCTGAAGTAACATTTTAAAAAGTTTTATGAGATATAAACCTTACATGTAGTAACTGTACTTACTTAAAGCAAGTGATGAGCAGTTTCAGATTGGAGATGCATCACTCTACAGGGCCTTCAGAAATATAAATCCCCTGAAGGAATATCATCTACTCAAAGACAGATATAGAGATAGGTCACAAATCTAAAGGAATTTTTATTTTCTAACTCAACAAAAGAAACACTCATTGTAGAAAAATGACCACTGCAGGAGGCATGAGTTTGATCTCTAGTTAGGGAACTTAGACACCACATGCTATGCAGTGCAGCCCCCCCCCAAAATAGGTAAATTAAAAATTTTTTTAGAAAGAAAAATGACCAGAGATAAACAAAAAGGAATAAAAATCACATATCATCCTGTCACTCAGAGATAATCTCTGTAATCACTTTAATGCCTATAATTCTCTTTTAAAAATGCATTTATCTAGTTTTTCAACAGAAATAGAGATAAATGTTTAACATTAGTATTTTGCTACTCAATACTATTTTGTGTTAGTCATGAGGTTGGTCCTAAGAATAAAATTTTATTATATTATAATTTTTGTCAGAGTATTCAGTATTGTCAACATTTTTTCGTATCAATTAATATAATTCTTTAGCATCATTCCTGATAGTTGGTTGCATAGTATTTTATTTTATGAATATAACAATGAATGTAACAAAACTCTGTTTTGGAAAACTAAGTTATTCCCAGGCTTTTGCTCTTATTTTGCTAAATTCTTGCATACATCCTCAATTCTTTTCTTGGGATAAGGTCCTAGGAGTGGAAACTACTGTGCAGTCTTGTCAGAAAACTTCAAATCAGATCTCCCATCTGTATTCTCTGCTTGTTGGGCCCCTGGGCTACTGTGTTCCCTGCGGTGATGTAGATCCAGGGCCAGCTCACTCTGATCACTGCCTAGGAGAAGGAGAAGGTCTGCGCAGCCCACAACTCTCACCTTCAGGCAGGACTGAAGGTCACTTACAGTAAGGCCAGGGTGTTTCATCCATTGTCATTGTGGATAGTTTGCTTTCAAAATATTCAAATCTACAGATAGAAAGAAAGCCTGAAAATTGTGAAGTTTTGGGTAATTTGCAAAATGTTTTCATGTAAAATTTTAACCAGCATCCTGCTCCCATTTTGTTCCATATGTTAAACAATTTAATGTATGGCACATTTGAGCAACTGAACTGACCGCTATTGATGCAGTTAGGCCAAATATTGATTTTAAAATATAATTTCTTACATTTTAATTAGTATCTGATTAATGTCTTGGATTGTAATGTATACCATACAGACTCAATTTCCATAGCGGGAACATATTCCAAGAATTCTTTACCAGTTGACTGTTTAGAACTAGAATGAATTTACCTATCGGAAAGTGATGTTATGAATTAGTTGTCAATCCCTCAATTCTCACATAAAATCCATCTGACTTCTAGTGTAGCTACAATATTAATCAGGAGTTCCATGGTCGAGCTACAACTCCTACCCTAAAGATTATGCTGGAGTATGGAGAGTTATGCCAAGAAGGCTTCCCTTATAGTATAGTGGGTCAAGAATCTGCCTGCAATGCAGGAGACCCGGGTTCAGTCTCTGGGTTAGGAAGATCCTTTGGGGAAGGAAATGGCAACCCACTCCAGTATTCTTGCCTGGAGAATCCCATGGACAGAGGAGCGTGGCAGGCTACAATCCATGGGGTCACAAGAGTCGGACATGACTTAGCAACTAAACCACCACATGCCAAGAAGGGAAGTTTCTCAAACAAGCCAGCCCCCTGCTCCCTGATGCCCAGTCCCATGCAGTCCCTCCTGGGGACAGAGGCTCTGCTGCTGAACTGCAGATCCAGGCAGAAAATAGGCACGTCCTGTTGGGTGTGGCTTCGTGGGGGAACCTCTTACCTTCGCAAGTGCTGGTTGGACCTTAACTGGCTCAGGCTTTTTCAAAGTTTCCATCTGGGACAGGGCCACCCGGGTAGCTTTGAGTCAAAGCAGCGTGATCGGGATGGGGAATACATGTAAATCCATGGCTGATTCATGTCAATGTATGACAAAAACCACTACAATATTGTAAAGTAATTAGCCTCCAACTAATAAAAATAAATGAAAAAATAAAAAGCAGCGTGCTGGGAACAGACTCTCCTTGGACACACCTTGGTGAGACAGGCCTGAAGTGACGCTCCCTCACATTTCACTTCTTCTGCGAACCTCCTGACTCTTGCTATCTGTGGGCTCCCCGAGCACAGGATGACCCAGGCTGTGGTGCACTCACCTGTCACTGCCATTTACGCATCTGTGTGTTTCACTTGGCTCAGTGGGTCCCAATCCTGGCTGTACTTTCGAATCATCTGGAGAGCCTCAAACACTCCTGGTACCCAGGCTCCACCCCTGTCCAATGAAAGCACCGCCTCTGAAGGGGGAGCCCACACATCAAGGTGTTCTCCAATCTCCCCAAGGGATTCTAATATTCAACCAGGATTCAGAGACACTTCCCTAAAGGAGTTCTTTGAAAGTAGGCACATGCTGATTCATCATTGGTGTTAGATGAGCTAATAAATCTCTTAGAATAGTGCTGGCCTACACTCAGCTCTGGATAGCTGGGTGGTTAGTAGCAGGAACTCCCCACTGGCCAAGCAGGGTTTCTGACACAAAGTAGCCACCTTCCCACCAACTGAACTCACATGAACTATATATTCTGAAGACAAAGAGAAGAGAGCACAAGAAAAATAACCCTTTAGAAGGTGATTGCTTGGGCCCCTCCACTCTATAAGACTAGGTGCCAGAGAAATCTTGCAACTGGCAACCTGGATCTGCCTTTCCTTCTGTAAGTCTTAGTCCTACGGGCCTGCTTTTCACAGTGTGAGCATCTTGCTGTCCTGTATACAGGCAATTTGAAGAGTTTTTGACTCGATGCGATTTTTATCGATGTAGTTAACAGGATAAATTCACTGGGAGTCTGAAGTCTAAGGTTCTGTCCCTGGCTCTGCCTCTTACTAGCTGGATGGCTTTGAGCAGGTTCCTCCAACCTTCAGGGCTGCCTTCATCTCTGAGTCCCTCTCTTCTCTGATTTGGAAACCTGGGTGAACCCTGTCTTGCACCATCTTGTCTGCCCTTGTGAGTCTGATGGATCAGGCTTGCAGTCATGACTATGCTGACCTCATTCCTGGCCACCCGGCCCTCCTCTTCAGCAAGGCTCTCTCCCCACCAACGCCCCAGGCCTCCCCACGCCTGGGGTTGTCAAGGGAGGCTGTTAGTATCAGTCTGAAATTGTTCAGCAGCCGTGTGAGTTGAATAGTCTTGGAAACCAGCTGCCACTTACACGTTTAGCCCAAAGGAAAAATACTCTGCTGTGGCCAAGGGGAAAGGGTAGTGCCATAAACAAATAAATCTCTTCTTTGCTAGATGCTGGTTCTGGGGTATAAAGACAGCTCTAAGATCCAGCTCAGGCTTTGGGGCATTTCTTTACAAAAACAAAACAAAAACAGGACCATCTGATGTTCAGTCAGTCAGCTTGGCCTTTGCCCTACTTATCCTAATCAAGGGAGGTTTCTCAGCCTGGTGCGCATCAGGAATAGCTGGAGAGATGCCCAACACAACCCCCCAATGCACCCATTCTGGTCAGTTTTAAAATTCACAAAATCAATTGGAGAAATAAGGTCAATTCCAGTTAGGGATAAAATAACAGAATTGCCAACATTCTCTTCTTGTATTATTTTAAGTGAGACTCTTTGCGTAGGACCATGGAATTCTTGCTTTAACCATAAACAGGCATGTTCTAATGAAATTTGACCTGCATTTAAAAATTGGGAAGTGACAAAGCTTTTAAATCCATGTTATGTGTTTGGAACTGCTGTATGTTAGTTTGGGTTTCTTTTGGTTTTGCTCTTGATTTTAAAGGGGTCGTGGACTGATCTTGTTTTTATGGTTTCCTGAGTGTCAAGTTAGTTTAATGAGATCAAATACACTCTATAGAGTTGCCCATTAATCACCCAAGTAAATTTGTTCTTCACGACAAAACAGGATTAACAGAGTTAGCAACCTCTATTTTTTATCCATTTGGCCAACACATCTCTCTTGGCTCCCAGACTCCTTATGGGTTAACAGTGACCACAATCATAGTTAGATGGCTGTGAAGTATTTCAGGTCGGCCTCCCCCTCGAGATCGCCAGCTCCACCTGGGCAGAGATGCTGTCCTGTTCATCACGGTGACTCCACACCCACCCAGCAGAATACCTTCCACCTAGGAGGTGCTCTCTGATACTGACAGAATAAGTAGTTTCTCCTGTGTGGGTGGCTTCCTCTCTGGCACTTGTTTTACTCTATAAATTCATTTATCTTTTTCCTGGACGTGATTCAGTCTCCTCTTGAATGGAAAGCCCGGAGACAATTCCCCCAGAACTCACCCCTCTCTGGAAGAGTGAAGTGTGAGGGGTGCTAAGAACTCAAGTCTGGGTTGCTGAGGTCTTGTGACCCCCCCTTCTAGCTACCTTTGAGAGCTTCTGGAGCCACTTGACTTACTGCCACATACCCGTCTCTGGGGGCACAGCTGCACTGGTCTGTTGCCCCTGGTCTCCAAGGAGCCACACAGAAGCCAGGTTAAACTGAGATCCTTCTCAAGTGTCCCCTCTGCCCATACCGGCTTGTGATTACTGCCCCTCAGCTGGAATGCGGGCACAGTCAGCGTGAAGTCCCAGCATCACGTCTCAGCTCACGGGTGGTCCAGTCCAAAGGGTTCAGACTGGATGCGTGGTTTAGCACATATGGAAGTACTGCTGCCTCTTGCTGATGCTAAGTCTGTGACTTCAGTCTTCTGCTGGTGGTTTAATCGCCTGTTTCTGCTCAGTGACACTCCCGTTCAACCACTCCAGTGGTTCATGGCCCTTTAGCCTATGAGTAACTGCTCTTGGCGGACTCAGGAGATTCGATTTTCCAGTTTTTCTTTGCTTGAGCTAAGTTCACAAGCTAGGAATCTGCTCAGACACCAGTTTTCCTAATTTCTATCTCTATATGAGAAATACAATCTACAGTACTTCATTGTCTGAGCAGACAAGTCTGATTATACCATTGGGGAAACATCAGTTGCCTCTGAAATGACCTTCCCTCCTGTCTTCCATTTGCTATGTAGAAAAAGTACCCTAGTTCACCGGTAGTATGTGAGGATGTGTATGCAGCGATCTACATTTTTTTTTCTCTCGTGTATCCAGCTGATTTTGTTAACCTTTGTGCAAGTTCAATCATCATTTCCTCAAAATGTGAATGACGAGCCTGTACTTTCAATACAAATGTTGTGTGAACTCTGCTAGTTTTCTTACCTGCAAAACTAGGATAGGACATATTTCAGTGGGCTGTTGCCAGGATTGAATGAATTAATACAAGAAAAGTGCTTGGCCTATAGTGCACACTCAATACATACTATTATCTGGTCCTGGCCGTGGAGTGTAGTCACCTCAGCGAGGGCAGAGACTTGTGTCCGCTTTGATCTTTGCTGTATTCCCAGAGTCAGGAATAAGGCCTGATGCATACCAAATATATTGAGTCAATCCATTGTATTATACAGTTTCCAGACCAAAGGGAATACTCTCCATTCCCACAGGCCTCCTGCTTTGTGCTCTTTCCTCTGCTTATAACACCATTTCTGTTGGTTAAATCATAACCCCTCAACGCTCAATTTAAATCCCACCAGTATGAGGCCTTTCTCAGCCTTCCCAGGACGACACTCTCTTGGTACACAGTGTGAACTACACTACAGCACTTAGCAGCTTTCTCTCTTATGCTTGTGAACAACTCAAGGAAGTGACCATACCAGTACTCAAGACTAGAATATGACCCGACAGCATTGTTTCTTGAATCTACGTATACATCATTCTCAAAAACGTAGCATTAGCCTTGATAACCAAGAGCACTGCGATGCTGTGGCAGTCTTTCTAGGGTTAGCTCTGTATGAAGGCACAGTCTCTCCTGCAGTGAGGCCAGGGATATATATGGAAGAGGCCCCGTGAGTATAGTTCAACTGTGTGCACAGGTTCCCCAGTTACGTGCCATGCCCTCAACTTTTACCAGTCACTTCACATAGGGTGGGATTTGGACCTAGGTTTAAGGCACTTAGGAGAGGCAGTAGTAATACCTTAAAGGACTTGGCATGATCAAGTAAGGTTCTGCTGTTTTTCAGTTGCTAAGTCATGTCTAAATCTTTGGGCTCCCACACAAAGTTCCGCAGCACCCTAGGCTTCCCATTCCTTCACCATCTCCCAGAGTTAGGTCAAATTCATGTTCATCAAGTGGGTGATGCTATCTAACCATCTCATCCTCTGTCGCTCTCTTCTCTTCCTGCCCTTAATCTTTCCCAGCATCAGGGTATTTTCCAATGAGTTGGCTCTTCACATCAGGTGGCCAAGGTACTGGAGCTTCAGCTTCATCATCAGTCCTTCCAATGCATATTCAGGGTTGATTTCCTATAGGATTGACTGGTTTGATCTCCCTGCAGGCCAAGGGTCTCTCATGAGTCTCTTCCAGCACCGCAAATCAAAAGCATCAATTCTTTTTTTTTTTTTCCATGTAATCATTTTTTTTTTTTTTATATCTTCTCCTGATTTTTTTTTCCCATTTATTTTTATTAGTTGGAGGCTAATTACTTTACATCATTGCAGTAGTTTTTGTCATACATTGAAATGAATTAGCCATGGATTTACATGTATTCCCCATCCTGGTCCCCCCTCCCACCTCCCTCTCCATCCAATCCCTCTGGGTCTTCCCAGTGCACCAGGCCTGAGCACTTGTCTCATGCACCAACCTGTGCTGTTGATCTGTTTCACCCTAGATAATATACATGTTTCGATGCTGTTCTCTTGAAACATCCCACCCTCGCCTTCTCCCAGAGTCCACAAGTCTGTTCTATACATCTGAGTCTCTATTTCTGTTTTGCATATAGGGTTATCATTACCATGTTTCTAAATTCCGTATATATCTGTTAGTATACTGTAATGGTCTTTATCTTTCTGGCTTACTTCGCTCTGTATAATGGGCTCCAGTTTCATCCATCTCATTAGAACTGATTCAAATGAATTATTTTTAATGGCTGAGTAATATTCCATGGTGTATATGTACCACAGCTTCCTTATCCATTCGTCTGCTGATGGGCATCTGGGTTGCTTCCATGTCCTGGCTATTATAAACAGTGCTGCGATGAACATTGGGGTGCACGTGTCTCTTTCAGATCTGGTTTCCTTGGTGTGTATGCCCAGAAGTGGGATTGCTGGGTCATATGGCAGTTCTATTTCCAGAAAAGCATCAATTCTTCCGTTCTCAGCATTCTTTATCTCACATCTGTACAAGCCTACTAGAAAAATCATAGCTGTGACTATACACACTTTTGTTGGCAAAGTGATGTCTTTGCTTATTAATGTGTTGTCTAGGTTTGTCACAGCTTTCCTTCCAAAGAGCAAGTGTCTTTGAATTTCATGGCTGCAGTTACTGTCCACAGAGATTTTGGAGCCCAAGAAAACAAGTCTGTCACTGCTTCTACTTTTTCCCCTTTTGTTTGCCATTAAGTGATGGGACTGGATACCATAATCTTAGTTTTTCAAATGCTAAGTTTTAAGCCAGCTTTTCACTCTCCTCTTTCACCCTCATCAGAGGCTCTTTAGTTCCTCTTCACTTTCTGCCATTTGAATGGTATCATCTGAATATCTGAGGTTATTGTTACTTCTCCTGGCAATCTTGATTCCAGCCTGTGCTTCATCCAGCCCGTCATTTTAGATGATGTACTCTCCACATGTAAGTTGAATAAACAAGGTGACAATATACAGCCTTATCATACTCCTTTCCCCATTTGGAATCAGTCAGTTGTTCCATGTTGCTTGGTACTAAATGTTCCTTCTTGACTTGCATACAAGTTTCTCAGGAGACAGGTAAGATGGTCTGGTATTCCCACCTCTTGAAGAATTTTCCAATTTGCTGTGATCCACACAGTCAAAGACTTTAGCATAGTCAATGAAGCAGATGTAGGTGTTCTTATGGAATTCCCTTGCTTTCTCTATCGTCCAATGAATGTTGGCGATTTGATCCCTAGTTCCTCTGCCTTTTCCAAATCCAGCATGTACATCTGGAAGTTCTTGGTTCACATACTACTGAAGCCTAGCTGGGAAGGATTTTGAGCATAATCTTACTTGCATGTTAAATGAGCACAACTGTCTGGTAGTTGGGACATTCTTTCACACTGCCCTTCTTTGGGACTGGAATGAAAACTGACCTCCAGTCCTGTGGCCACTGCTGAGTTTTCCAAGTAACATGTATAAACATTTTGATAATTATTATAGAATACTATTCATTGCTGTTGAAAAAAAAATCAAAGCATATTTAGATAAAAATGGGAGGGGTAGGTCACTTGGAGTGCATACCAATGAGAGCAAGCAGACTCATGTAACTATGCAAGTACCCTCAGCAGACCTACTCAAGTTTGAACGATCATTTTGAGCTATTCAATAACAATGTAAAGATGAGAAAGATCATACTCATGTTGAAAAACGTTGCTTTTAAAGAATGTCAGTAACTTACCAGTTATTCCTATATTTCATTTTGGTCCTTATAACCATTGTCAGAGATTGTGTAAATTATAATATTTTCACTTGACCCTTGATAGAAGTTTCAGTCTTCCACTCCCATAGTGATGGCACTGGGATGTAACCTTGGTGGGGAAGAATCTGCTTTTGAACTTTGCAATATTTAGCATGGTACAACACTTAAGACTGTTGGGAATGTTCAGGCCTTGGGAAATTTGCTTTAAGGATTTTGGAAAACTGATTGGGATTTGGTCAATAGTTATTTAATCAATATTAAATTCCCTGAACAACATTTCAGATTCAGCTAGGGCTTTCCGCTCCATTTTAGATCAATGATGCACCCTCAGAGGGAGTCCTGGGACTTCTCTGGCAGTCCAGCAGTTAAGACTCTGGGCTTCCAATGCCAGGGGCATGGGTGTGATCCCTGGCCAGGGAACTAAAATCCCAGGTGCCCCGTGGTCCGGCTAAAAAAATAAAGGGGGGGGATGTGTGTAGTTCTGAGCTGTTTATAACATAACCTATTTCCTGTAAGGCATCAGCCACTTTTTGACTGGACAAAACATGGGCATATGCTATTTAAGATTTAGATTGTAAGAGACAACTAAATCTCGAGCCCACTTTCTACTCTGGCCAGTCTTATTGAGGTTATTTTATAGGGCTCAAGAGATTTCTTGGTGTCTGGAGAAAATGCTTCAGCAAATGGCCTTCTTCACGTACTGAACATGTAGCTTTGCAGTGTGACTCCAAGTTACTCAGCAGCCTGATGCTTCATGAATAAGACTCTCTGTATCTTTCATAAAATCTAAGGTCCTATTTCATGGTCACCCCAGTGATTGGAATCTCATACAGCTGTGATATTCTGACCATTATTCAGGATCCTCATCATTGAGCCAAGAGATGCCTCTCTTGAACCACAGCTGTAGATAAATACAAGTTGCTATAAAGCCCAATTAAGGAGAAATGATCTTCAATTTCCTAGTCCATTTATCACTGTTGGCTTCAGCAGTTCAGGGAGATAGCACTCATGCAGCAGTGCTTTTTCCTCAGGTTCTGCCATTTAACCTACAACTTAAAGAAAATGAACTTCTCTTCTAATTGGCTACATATACCATCATCTAATCCTGGGTAAATTAAATCTACTCTACACAAAAACTTGATAGGTAGCTCACAAATACATCCTTAAATGGAACTGAGATGTGACTTCGAGAATCCTACAATGAAAATTATACCCAAAAGGTGATGTTTAACTCATAGACTACTTTATATGGACTCTGAAGTCCACATGTGAAGTCCTATGTGAAGGTCATAGGGACTACAGTCTCAAAAGATACTCGAGACATAAGGAAACATGGGTAAAATTGTGTCCTAAGCCTAAGAAATAATTTAAGTCATGCTAATAGGATACCCTTCTGATTTAGATGGTGTTTGTTTGTTTTTTGGAGAGGTTTCTTTTAGTAAGAATCAAGCACTGACCTGCATGCTATAGTCTGTGGGGTCGCAAAGAGTTGGACATGACTGAGTGACTGAATAAGACATTGTCCATTCACTGACTTTGCAATACAAACCAGTATCAACTTCACAAAGTTACAGTAACTCTAGTATTTAATAGTTCACTTAAAAAAAAAAAGAAATCCAAGTGCCAGATTAGCTATTTAGGAATTTTACAGAAATAGGCTCTTCACTCAGACATCTCCAATCAGCAACACACCGATCCAGTTTTGTCTCATTTTGTCTTCAACTTCTAACAGAGTCCTCTCAGTTTAGATGTCAAGTCACCTGATTCAGGAGTTTTGTTTGTGGTTAAAATATGACAGGTTAAAAAATTCACAGTATCTTTTAAACATTACCTTATTTTGCTAGTGCCTTGATTCTACAACTGTTTTCATTTGTGGCAGTATTACGTTTGCCAGTTTAAGGCTATGTTTATGGTTAGAAAATGATTAATTTCACTTGTATCAGAGCTTTTTGTATCCAGATGATATGACAAAAAACATTTCATGTTTGATTTGGAATAACTGCAGCACTATATGTCACAGAATTCTCATCTGATATTAACTCAGAAAATTTTTAATTGAAGAGGATTGTTAATGAAAGTTTCCAGAACTATTTAAATAGAGAAATTAAATGGCAACAGTTTAAAGCAGGATAGGGACAAGTCGCCCTGCCAGAGATAAGGTTGATTCCAGAAGCCCAGTGTGAGTGCAACCCTGAAGCCCAAGAGAGCAGTACATGGATTTACCCTAAATACCACATAAAGCCAGATTTTCGGTCTAAGTGATGGCTGCCAGGACCAGGGATGGCCCAGCTGTCATTAGAGAAGGAGAGAACATGTGATGGGGTCCTTGACACTGTTCTTCCTTTACAAAATCAGCTGACAGGATGGAAATCAGCAGACTCATTGGTCTGCTCACCACTTCCCATTACTAGTCCTTATTCTCTTTAGAGGCTGTTTTTCCCAAATCCAAATTAATATATTCCTCTGAGAATCTTACTGACTCAGACTGACTACATCAGTTACCTGAAGGCTGTACAATTCTGGTTCACAGACTCCAGAAGGACTGCAAGCCATCCAATGTAAAGCGTACCGCATCTTAAGAGTAGCTCCCTAGTAAGAGGGGCAGTGTCTACAGACACACAGTATGGTTTTGTGTTAAAATGTACAGCCAGTAGGGGTTGTGCATTTTGCAGAAGGGGAATAATCAATTTCAAGTTCCACAAAATGTTTTACTATCATAAAGAAATTATACATAATAAAACACTGTTTTCAGACTTGCCTTACCAAAACCACGTCAATAATTAAGATATTATATACACACAAAAATAAATGATTTTCAAAGACAATCAAATCTACTTCTTCAAAGTTCAGAGCCTACCACTTAAATCTGTGAGTGTTTTAATTTATAAAATAATACCTAAAAATTTTCTTAAGTATTATAGGGCTTCCCAGGTAGCGCTAGTGATAAAGAACCCACCTGCCAATGCAGGAAATAAGAATCATGGGTTTGATCTCTGGGTTGCAAAGATATCCTGAAGGAGGGCATGCAACCCACCCTAGTATTCTTGCCTGGAGATTCCCACGGACAGAGGAGCCTGGTGGGCTAGGGTCCACAGGGTTGCAAAGAGCTTGACAAGACTGAAGGGACTTAGCATAGCACATTAAGTATTCTCTTTTGGAGATATAAAACCAAAGGCTGTTTTGAAAGAAACACTATTTTCTTCTGTGCTGCTATTAACACATGTAGTAAAATCACTTAAGACTGAAGGGGATACAGTTCTGCTTACACACTTTTATCACTGAGGATGGTTTACAGGAAGAGTACAGAACATAAAGTTCAAAGAATTATATCCACACTACAAAAGTGCCAAGTACCAGACCAACCTTAAGTGTAACCTGTCTGCCAGTTAGTTACCACTATAATCACCTTTTATTACTTGCACTTGTTCTACTGGAAGACCCATTAAGAAGTCAAAGTTTTAAGTATATTAATGGTTAAAAACAACAAAGAAGAGTTTAAAGAAAGAATATATTTGAACCATATAAACAAACAAAAAGGTATTACATAAGAAAAATAATGTAACAATTTATGTAAGTACCTAACATATGAGCATGCGCTTACATCTAAAACAAAAAATAAAAAGGTAACATTGGTACTATATATATATATTTGACAAGTGTGCATTAAAGAATTCTCTAATATAAAACATTTAAAATGTGGAGAATATTTTGCCAAGACACAGAAAACAACTGTTAAGATAGGCACACCCACAATTCTTATAAAAACATGCTTATGGAAGATAAAATTGATCTGAGCATTCATTTCTCAGATGCGAAGAAGCTATAAAACTGTAAATCACTGGATATTGCCTCCCACTTTTGCACTGTTTGAGTTTCAACACTGATTAGTATAAATTATGAATTACACAATTAGTTTTATTTTAAAAATTTTAGTGTTTCTGCCAAGGTTCCATATAAAATGCATCTATTTAGTATGAATACTTAAGACAGCAACACCATTTGTATAAAAGTTAACTTTCTAATTTTTTTTTAAAGCACTATTGTTTATAAATTGGTTATTATAACAAATAGTGCTCTGGAAAATCTGAAACTACCAATCAATATGCTCCATCAACCATAAGTAGATCTAATAAGCCCTAACTAAAAAGAACACAAATGTAAAAAGCTGATAAATTTAAAGATTATAAAATTGGTTTATTGTAAAAGCAATTCAAGAATACCCAGTTAAAATCTTATTCCAATGCCACCCAATACAACCAAGAAGCAGTTAAACACTTTTACATTAGGAACAAGGACAAAAAACAAGAAAGACCACATCAAGGCTGTGATTCAAACTCAGAAAGAGAAAGGCTTAGGTCTCCTTCAGGTCAGTACAATGGGTATAATTAGGTCAAAGCACCACGTCCTTCAGGCACCATGGTGCTGCTACAACACTGAGGTATAACTGGGTAAATCCAAGTTGAGGGGGAATGAAAACTCCATATTTTTGTTTTGTGGGTGTACTTAAGTGACTGAAATTTTAGGAACAACTGCCTTTAATGACAGCAATAATAGACAAGTTTTTATTGAAGAAAAAGAAGCTTATAAAGTTCTCTATCAAGGTCCCACTAAATCTTCACAACCCCCCTCCCATTTTCCCACCCTCTCCCCTAATCTAGCTACTCTGCTGATATATAAGATGAGATCTTAATTTGTGGCTTAATGGCAAATTGTAGGCACTCCTTCTAAGTAGCTTTGATCTTCTGCATATAAAAAAAGCCAACATGCTGTATCATCCATCCATAAACTCAAATATGCGTTCCAGGCAGAATTTCATTATTCCTCTTAAAAAAAAAAATCAATACATCTATCTGCACAGTGGCCATTTCCCCCCAGACTTAATTCAAGATTTAATCTTTCTGCTGTTTTAATAGCCTTAGAGTCAATTATTATGAATGATTGGCCTATGAATCAATATATATAACATGACTGCATTTTGAGCACTGAAATTACCTAATGTAAAACTTTACTTCCAACTTTTGCAATCCTCTAAACTGAAGGGTCAAAATACTTATATTTTGTAATCAGATAAAAAACCCCACCTGTTTTCCTAAGCTGAGGCTTTTCATAACAGTTTTAGCCAGGAAAAGAGAGATTTTATGTCTTATAAACCCTTGAAAATAAGGGCTTATTCTATAAACATTGAAAGACCCTTAATCGCAGAGGTGCTAGTTGATGCCACTATAATTCACAAGCAAGTATTAACTTCATAGCTTATATTGAAGGGTTGATTCATGCTCATTTTGTTCCTTTAAAAATACTCTTTGGAAAACATTATTATTCCTGTAGACACATACTCTAGTTATATCTCTTCCAGTAAAAATAAAAGTATAATCATGATTATCTCTATTTCTTTGCTAAAATCAACTAGTAATATACATTAATCTGATCACTTTACCAGCTAACTTATGACCTTAGAGTATCCCATATACTATCCAGGGTAAATTCTCAGCATATAAAAGTAGGAGCAAGTTTTATAAGTAAAAACAATTTCGTAGGCAATATTTCAATGTAGTCTTTAATGTGTTCATTATAAAAGAGAACTAAACTACTAGATTTTACTTCCAAAACTAAGGCGAAGGTAATCTTCCAAAGTTAAAGGGGATAATAAAGCCATTTCTTGTTTACTTCTTTCAAATTCAGCAGATAATATCCACTGTGTGCCCAGAGGGCATACAGGACTCCTCGAGGCACCATCCGTAAGAACAGCCCTTTCTAGAACACTAAACCACCACCACCACTGCACACTACCCCAACCGGATTTAAACTACTTGTGAAATATAAACTACTAGTCTTGTATTCTAAATGCATACATTCATAGCTACCGTTTTAAAATAAATTGGAAAATAGGGAAAACTCAAAAAAAAAAAAAAAAAGATACATTCTGCTATCACACTATTATAGACATTATAAGTGTGTGTGTGGGTATATATAAAGAGAGCTGATTACCAAGATTTAAATAAGATGGTAAAAAAAAAAACCAGGACATGTAGATTTACCAAAGGAACTATAATAACTGTCCCAAGCTAGAAGTATAAACAGATGCACTACAACGGTAATTCGCCTAGATTCTGAGGAAAAAAGGAAGAACCCCTAAGACAATAAAAATTCCAATGAAGACAAAAAAAAAAAAAAACCCACAATAAACCCCATCAAAATCTATACTAGAGTATGTGGCAATAATTAATATATTTCTATGGAAATTATCTCAAGCCTTATAAGCTCCTAAAATAAAATCAAGGTCACTATGTGACTAATGATAGCACTAGGAGGAAAAAAAAACCACTGAAAATAAAACAGTCTTCAGCCTTGGTTTCAGCTAGCTTTTCAAATCAGTCTAAGTACTAAACATCAGATACAACATTTTTGGCTTGTTAGACCAGTAAGTCATGTTTTTCCACTGGCCAAAGGCAGCTGAAGAAAAACTGCTTGAACAAACTAAATGCTATGACATGAAGCATTTGACTTCCAAGTCTGAGTGTTCAGTTAAAATGATTGGTGAACATCTAACTGGGCAAAAGGAATGGCATCCATCATCCAAACAGGCTCACTTCCCCCAGCCCCCAAAACAAACAGTAGTTATAATAGCAAAAGAAACAAAACAGTTTTTTTGATTCCTTAGAGCCAACTATGGAAGAGGTCAGCAATATATTAACAGCAGCAATGGACAAGGAAGAGCAAAATAGTGGATGAAAGAATCCTGCTGGACGTTTGTTCATCTTTTTCTGTATTAGCCAGAAGACTGCCCCTGGCTTAACTGGAAATTTCAGGTATAGGTCTTAATCTCCTTAGATCCTTCACAGATTTAGAATTCAGTCTACCTGAGGGCTCTATAACCATGTAAGAAAGCTTTCTTTATCTAGCTTGGTGGCGGCCAAAACAGACTCCATGTCATTGAGGATGTCAGAGCTCAAAGCTTCTTGCAGGCTCGGCATCAGCTCCTCCCCTTCTATGTTCATCCCATCTCCCTCCAGGGTTCCGAGGTCCACGTTTGTCCCAGGAATGGCTTCAAGATAGTCTGGGAAACGGTTCTGCTGGGAGGGCAGGGTGCTTTGGTTGATAGTGTCACCTAGAGGGACCAGAGAGAGACACAAAGAAAACAGGTCCTTTTCGAAAAGCCGACATCATGTGAGCATAGAGGTAGGTCCACACACACAGGGAAAGAAACGCATTCCTCCTGGACTTCCTCCACTGATGCCCACAGTTTACTTTAGGCCAAACAACCCACAGACGGCAAAGTAACAACGCCAAGTTTCCTTCTGCTTCATCTGTTCAGATACTGAACAAGCCTGACCGCTTATTACTACGTGCTAAGCAGTGATGGGGGTCCTGAAAAAAAACTTATTGAAAAATTATATACAGCGAGAGAGAAAGAACAGGTATGACACAACAGCATCAGGACTTGACTCTGTGCCAGGCATGCACCACCATAATAAGATAAAATAAAAAGATGAATGGTGTGTACCTGTCTTTCTCGTAAGTACACACTATGGAACAGAATAAAATAAAAAGGCTGCATGAAACTCTATCCCACTCTTGGGAGATTCACATTCACAACAGTAAAATCACGCCTCCCAGAAGTCCTTGGAAAAGTAAGTCTTCCTAGCTTTGCTTACGGGTCTCCCAAACTTACCTGGCCAAGAACCTTTTTTTGCCCATGACGATGTTAACATTCCTGAACACTTCAATGGAATATGCTTTCAGAAAAACTAACACAATCCATTAATTGTTATAAAAGTTTAGCGAGAAGGGAGAAACTGGGGAGAGAGGAGTAAGGAAAGGTGTTGTGAATGAGATGGCATTGAGGTGACTTGTACAGATGATTTAAGATCCAGATGAGGAGAGGGTGGTGTAGATTCCCAGGGACACCGGAGCCATGGGCTGGATGCACAGCGGCACAGAAGCCCTGCCAAACGCTCCCAGAAGTGGCCAGCTAGCTGGAGAGCCGCTTCACTGCCCAGCCAGCTCGTGCCCGCTGACAGCCGCCGAGTCCAGGTTAAAATGGTAAGCCACGGGAGCAAGGGTTCTATCACCACCCCAGGGGGGCAGGTTTTCAAGCTCCTGCAACTCTTCAAACAAACGAGGTAAGGCCACCACCGAGCCTTTCCAACCTGCCAACCTGAGCCCCGGATCACCTAAGTTGGACAAATGACCGTCACAAAAAGAGGAAAGCAGACAAAGAATCACATACACAGAGAGACATATAAATCAAATGCAGAGCTCTCGCTCCAAAATTAAGAATGAATATCCACGTAACAGAGACTTCTAATATGGTCCTCAACTGCCCTGCCCATTAACTATTTTAAATTAACTCAATATTTTAAATGCTAAAATAAGTCATGTCAAATAGAGATAAGACATCCGTGACATTTAAAAAGTCGGAAGAGACTTTTACAAGATGCTACTTAAAAAGAAAGAAAACAAAGCAGAGTCAAGTAAGTCACAGGCTCTTAACATACTCTCGGCTCACCATACTTTATCAGAGCCGGCGACACAATGGCTGTGTCTGACTGAGAGCTAGCTCACCAGGAGCAGAGAGTACCAACCTGTGTCCATCTCATCAACGCTGTTCAGGAAGTCGTCGGGGGTCCGAGGGACGCTGTAGCTGCTCATACTTAGCCCGCTGTCTGTGCTCTCGTCGCGAGAGTGGTAGGTGCCACTGCGAAGAAGGAGGGTCACAGACCAACGCAACACACGTAAGAGGAGATTCAAGGTGAACACGTAAACGCTTGCTCAGTACCAACATGATTCCCGGAGGGTTAGCAAAGACTCCTGCCCTGCGGCATCTGAAACATCAGGGCCCGTGCCAAGCTCCTGCGCTATGAAGCGAAATGGACAAGTTGATCCTAATTCAGACGGGCAACCTCAGGGGGCCAAAATTTCTCCCAAGGTTTTGTGGTCATAAGGGAAAAGCAAGATACACACGGCTTTCCTGAGTGACGGGAAACTCTCGGTGTAACGCCATTTGAACTGGGGGGCTCCACACTGCTCATCTGTCTCAAGGTCTCCGTGCCCCAAGTGGCAGTGGTCACAGGCACGGGTCAAAACTCTGCTTCCAGGTGGGACTAAGACAGGCCTGCACTAGGTTCCTGCTGAATTCCTTGGCTCATGCAGAGAGCTTAAGCCAGAAAAATCAACCCTAAATAAAGAACCAGAATTTCTTTTTGGACTGGGCCAAAACAGATGAGTAACTGCTGATAAGAACAGAACTCACTAGCTTGATCTCCTTGCCTGTGTTCAGGAAAGTGGGGGGAACCCCGAACAAACACCTCAGCATGAAACAGGAGTCCCGAGAGTTCCAGCTGAAGGAACTGATTAAGAACAAAAACCAAAACAACCCTGCAAGGCACATAGCTTGAGAAAAACAGAAAAACAGAGCCAAGACAGATTTTTACTTTAGGCTGAATAAAAAGTATCACAGATTTACATACAAGTATGGTAAATATCCTCAGAACATTACCTTCATAAACAGAACACTTCCCTCACCTAGTAACATGTAGACACCAGCTGGCATCGACAGTGAAATTGGGGGTTCCACTAATTCTAGAAAATCTTACAGCAAAGTGTGAAATAAAGGCAACTGTAATTCTTAACAGTCTCTTACTGCAGTGTGAACTTAACTTTCCTCACAGCTTGGACGTTTGAAGAGCTGTTCAGTTTACACAAAAATTAAACAAAAAATAACTAAGCTTTAAAAACGAGCTTTCACAGTTGCTCAAGGTTGAGAGCTCAAGCCCCTAAACTTCTTTCCTACATTACTCAATGCACTTGCCTTGTTCCCCCTCTCTTCACACTGTATATTGCAACCACTAGTTTAATGCTTCTGTCAGATTTTGGCAAGGCTCGAAAGCCTCACACAGATCCAAGAAAACACAAATTTGCCTCTGAGACCATTTGTGCACAGTGCAGCCACTTGGGAGAAGCCCTCAGGATGTGGTTTGTTTTTATTTTGCCTGACTCGATCTGGGACAAGGGCCTGGTCCTAGTCATCACTATTCCCACTGCTCACCACGGGGCACATATCAAGACACTCAAGACTGTTACAGAACGGCTGGATTTACAGAGTTGTTCAGAGTTCTTTCCAGGCCTCAGGGGAAGCGCATGGGCATTCCTGAGGACAGGGTTCACAAGGCCACTTCCCTGACTGGGAACTGCTCCCTGCAGCCCCCGCCTCCCTTCACTGACACGCACTGAGCATCTGCTACTATGTGACAGCGGTGAGACAAGGCTGAGGAATCAGAGGTGAACAACAGCCCACAACTGATGCTTGCTGAGAGGCTCACCATTTCAGGGAAGGAGGTGAACAAATACATGTACAAGGTTCAGAGCAGAGGAGAAAACTTTCAAAGTACAGGGGAAAGGTTTAACGGAGGGGACGCCGGAGTGGGCCCTGAAACACCTGAGTAAAAGGGAGACGAGAGAATGTACCACCACCACTGAGGCAACTCCATGGCCAGTCAGGGGAACAGGCGCTTAGAGTTTAAGGAATATGCATAAATTACACACAGGCAGTGGGGGAAACCATCCAAAGTCTCTGAAAAGAAAAATGAGAGTCAGATGTGTGTTTTAGAAACTGGGGTACTACAGACAAGAGACATGGGATTCTGCCCTGAGACTAGCAACTTTGGGGATAATTCACTCTGTGTTCTTTACCAGAAAATAGAATCTTAAACTGTAGCTCAGTTTTTATCAACAGTTCTAAGAATCTGCACAAACGACTACCAGGAGGATATGCGGTCTACATCCCTTTTTTCTAGATGGTCTCATTTTATCCCTGGACCAATAAACACAGGCCTTCAACAACATGGGTACTGGGATTACACTGATCTGAAATTTCCTCTGTGGGGGGAAGAAAGGTTTGTGGCTATGACTTTTCCTAATTAACCTCAGAATTATAATCTTCTATAAATACACTCAATTATTGGCAGAACTTTAAACTGCATGTGTCAGAGAGTAAATACAAAACTTAAATACATTTTAGATGGCCTTTGAGTTGTCCTGTTTTCAATGTCATTTGTTTCCAGGACTTTTTTCATTTCTCTTTTGATTTCTTCTTAGATGGCCTTTGAAACCAAACCAGTCAATCAGGGCACCAGCACTAATCTTAAGAGACAGCAAGTTTATTGTACTAAACATTTTGGTATGACAAGGTATCTTTTTTTCTTAGGATCTGGATGTTTTCAATTCAACTTGTAAGAACTGAAAGGGTAGCATAATAATCTTCCTAAGTCAATATACCTTTTAATATTCTTAAAAGTGCACTGTCTAAAACTGATTAAAAACAAAAGCAAAGACCAGAAAGCATTTGTTCCTTATTTTAAAAACTGAAACTGAATAAATATTTGACAATCTACAAGAAAGAATTGTATTTAAGTCTTAGTTTTAAATGCCTTTCTAGGCAAAGAAGATGATCTGTCTCAGCTTGCAGTTTTCAACACAGCACTATATATAATAACATCTTTGCAATATGCCTGAAATCCAAATTTCTGGTAATTCACTAAAAATCATCCTTAACTGTGCTATTTTTGAATACTCTTTATGTTAACACATTATTTGAAAAAGACACAACCTTACTTTTTATCTCTTTGACCTATAGCCCTTAAGAATATGAGGCCTTACAGTGCTCCTGTAGTGAAACTTCTTAGGTTGAACACTTACGTGGAAAATTCCTTCCAAAGATCCTTATAATGCTGCCCTAAGCAGGTTTAAGATGCTTTTTTTCCTTTCTGCTTTCATAGAAAGGCATTCACATGTTCCTTCACGATTCTGCAAGTAACTGTTAGTCAACAGCACAGGCACAAGCAAACACGTGACTCTTGAGTAAGTATCCCCTCTACAAGTCTGAACAGCTCACTTCCTCTCACAGCAGCCAGCGTCTAATCCTCAAGCTTTATCGTCCGAGCCGTTTATGGAGAGATTCATTTACAGCCGTGGTTCTTGGCCCACACGGATGTTCAAATAGCTTATTATATAGAAGCACTAAGGAGAACACCGTAAGCTGGGATTTTTTTCAGGTGTTGGCCAGCAGCAACTCTTACCAACCTGTTAAGAAAGGGATCTGAGCTATTGGTCGTCATGGTTCTCAATTCCTGAGACATCCCAGGAGAAGATACTGGATTTTGAGTCCCACCATCCTGCTCCAGTGTTGGTAACTGGCTACGGAGAGCTAATTCCTAAAAAAAAAAATTAAAAAAAAAAAAAATCAACACAAACAGAATCAATCTACTAATTAACAAATTTATCATTAAAGTAATAACCCTGTGCATATAAAGCTTAAGTATTAACATCTAAAAGTTACTGAGTTGACCAGTCAGAAGGACCAAGGTTCTTCTCTCCATTTCAAGTCACTGAACATTAAATTATATCAACTGAAAGTTTATCTAGGCTTATTAATCCCCCAACAAATACTTAGTTTTCTCTTGTTATTTTCTTTATTCTGGCAGACATGCCTAAATCCCTCCTTTAGAGTAGGGTGGCAAATCTGACCAACCCTCTTATGGTTTTATGTATTTGGCACCAGTAATAAAAATAAGGTCAAAAGAACAAAACTTGGTGATTTCCCAAGACACCACACACCTCATTGCCTTTCTGCACTGTTTGGTATCAACTGACTCAATCTGACTTCAGGTTTTTCAGCCTTGAACTACTGATATCTTCAGGGGTATCCAACAGTTTCTCAGCAGGATACCACCTGGAAACTGAGCAAAAGCTTTGGCCCTTACTACTGATTGTTTCAGAACACCTGTCCCAACATGCTTTCAAACATTCTAGGTCTCAGCTTTTTATCTGCCCAGGGCTTCAGGCGAGTTCACTTCACTCTGGCCAACTTCTACAGCTTCATTACCAGCTTGTCCTTTCCTCACCGTTTCGTCCATTCACTGTACCCTTTCCTGAGGATTTCCACTGTGCCTCTGAAGCTCTCATCAACATCTTCTCCTTGACAGTTTTGGTCTGCCTTGAAACATGGCTTTCTATCACAAAGGACCCTACCGCACTTCTTGCAAGTGGGCTGGCCTACTCACAGAGGCACACACCACCTACAAGACCCTTACTCCCAGAGCACCACAGGGTCCAGAGGCTGTGGAGATTTTCTCTGAGCTCTGCACCAACATTTCTACACTTTGCAACAACCACTTTTTACTCAGGTTTCTGCCTTCTAGATAAACCATCCTTTAAATGGTTTCTTAGCCAGAAAGTCATGATGGAATGCAGAGGGTCTATGAACTTCGATGGAGAGAAAAGTTACATCTTTATTTTCATTAAACTGTAACTGAAAGTTAGCATTTTCTTCAATTATGTTAGGCAACGAACAGTAGTATTTACTATACCTCCGATTTTTCATCAGTAGAAAACATTTTCATAGCATACTCCAGTTGTTAAGTTTCTTAAAAATGTTCATTACTATTCCAATATTAGTCATAAGACATGCCACAATATCTTATTACTTATACATTATGCAGATGATTTATTCAGCATGAGAGCTCTCTAAATTTCTGGATTCCAATGATCTTTATCCCCACATACCTCAAAATCATCCACTTGTACAGCCAAGACCTTGCTATTCAAAACCAAACCTGCCTGTCACGTTTGGGACAATGACCAGTGTTTCACTTCATTGAAACTGCACTTTACCACTTGAGAACTGTCAACACCCATGAACAAGATCTATACAGTAATCTAAAGTTGAAATCCTTGGATCTCTACATCGCAACAATACCGTTCACTACTGTATTTCAATCAGCAGTGCCCCCGTCACATCCTAAACTGGTGTAGAAAGCTCCTTCCCAGAAATCTTATACATACTCATCCTGCTTTCTGGGACCATATATTTTCTTTCCACCCAGTAAGAGGTAGAACTCTTGCTATTCCAGTTTACTGGTTCTTTTTCCCTACAAGCTTGAACTCGGGCCTGATCATTTTATTTATTCCTTAAAAAACTTTTAATTTATTTATTCCTGGCTGGGTCTTCCCTGTCGTGTGTGGGCTTTCTCTAGCTGCGCAGCGTGAGGGCTCCTCCTGGCTGCGGTGGCCCCTCCTGCCGCAGAGCGCAGCTCGAGCGTGCAGGCGTCGGCAGCTGGCGCACCGGGCCCGGCCACCCTGAGACTTCCTCCCAAGTCAGGGGTCGAGAATCTGTGCTCCCTGAACTGGCAGGTGGACCCCCAACCACTGAACCACCAGGGAAGCCCTGAGCGGATCATTGTAAATACACACGCGTAACTTTAAGACTCCCGATGTACACACACATTTTGTTTCACCACAGCAAATTCCAACAATGAATCAATACTTAAAATATGCCTGTGTCATTTCTATACTGAGACTGCTAAGAAATGCTAAGAGAAAAACCATACAGCTATCCAGATTATCATAATTTAATTCTCTGGTCTTGGCTAGGCCTCTAGTACCACTTAACCGTTTTTTTGTGTTTTTTGGGGGGTGGTGGTTCTTGGTTATTTTTTCTCCCATTCTTATGATTACTACTCCAAATCTGGCACACTCACTTAAGCCCCCGGTCACTCACGTGCTCTTGCTTTTTCTAGCTCCCCCCATTTAGATCAGGACACTAGTGGTCAATAGCTTACAATCTATGCTTTTCCAGGTCCCCCTGTCACCCTGGGCTGCGCCCACAAAGCCATCTTCATTCATACTTACTTTACAACTTTTCTTCCAGGCTCAAAAAATGGACTCCCTACCGCCACCTCACACTCCTAGTAGCTTCTGGGGACCTCATTTACTTGTGTTCTCTGTATCTTCTATCTCTGACATCAACCACGGCCCACTTTCATCTTACAAGGTGACAAGTGACTTTCAAACAAACACAGTTTCCACTCCCCACAGACTGTGGGTCTGAAACAGGGCATGTTTTCCTCTGGTAACATGTCTTTCATGTGCTCTTCTCTTGACTGAAAACAACAACAAAAAAACACTTTTCTTATTAAGATCCAGGTACCTTCTCTAGATAATTCTCCAGAATGACCCCATCTCCATCTTTAGATTGAATTAGACACATGGAAATTACGTCTTTAACACCATGTTCAGTTCAGTTCAGTCACTCAGTCGTGTCTGACTCTTTGTGACCCCATGAATCGCAGCACGCCAGACCTCCTTGTCCATCACCAACTCCCGGAGCTTACTCAAACGCATGTCCATCGAGTCGGTGATGCCATCCAACCATCTCATCCTCTGTGGTCCCCTTCTCTTCCCGCCTTCAATCATTCCCAGCATCAAGGTCTTTTCTAGTGAGTCAGTTCTTTGTTTCAGGTGACCAAAGTACTGGAGCTTCAGCATCACTCCTTCCAATGAATATTCTGGATTGATTTCCTTTAGGACTGACTGGTTTGCTCACTTGCAAATCCATGGACTGCAGCACTCCAGGCTTCCCTGTCCATCACCAACTCCTGGAGTTTGCTCAAACACATATCCATCAAGTCAGTGATGAAATCCAACTGTCCAAGGGACTCTCAAGAGTCTTCTCCAACACCACAGTTCAAAACCATCAATTCTTCGGCATTCAGCTTTCTTTATGGTCCAACTCTCACGTCCACACATAACTACTAGAAAAATCATAGTTTTGACTAGATGGGCTTTTGGTGATAAGTAATGTCTCTGCTTTTTAATGTGCTGTCCAAGTTTGTCATAGCTTTTCTTCCAAGGAGCAAGCATCTTTTAATTTCATGGCTACAATCACCATCTGCAGTGATTTTGGAGCCCAAGAAGATAAAATCTGTCACAGCTTCCCCATCTATTTTCCACGAAGTGATGGGACCAGATGCCCTTATCTTAGTTTTTTGAATGTTGAGTTTTAAGCCAACTTTTCCACTCTTCTCTTTCACCCTCATCAAGAAGCTCTTTAGGTCCTCTTCACTTTCTCCCATAAGGGTGGTGTCACCTGCATATCTGAGGTTATTGCTATTTCTCCCGGCAATCTTTATTCAAGTTCATGTTTCATCCAGCCCAGTGTTTCTCATGACATACTCTACATGTTAAATAAGTAGGGTGACAATATTCAGCCTTGATGTACTACTTTCCCAATTTGGAACCAGTCTGTTGTTCCATGTCCATTTGTAAATGTTGTTTCTTGACTTGCATACAGGTTTCTCAGGAGGCAGGTAAAGTGTCTGCTATACCCATCTCTAAGAATTTTCCACAGTTTGTTGTGATCCACACAAAGGCTTTAGTGTAGTCAATAAAACAGAAATGTTTTTCTGAAATTCTCTTGCTTTTTCTATGATCCAATGGATGTTGGCAATTTGATCTCTGGTTCCTCTACCTTTTCTAAATCTAGTTTGAACATCTGAAAGTTCTCGGTTCACATTCTGTTGAAGCCTGGCTTGGAGAATTTTGAGCATTACTCCGCTAGTGTTTAAGATGAGTTTAATTGCGTGCTACTTTGAACATTCTTTGGCATTGCCTTTCTTTGGGATTGGAATGAAAACTGACCTTTTCCAGTCCTGTGGCCACTGCTGAGTTTTACAAATTTGTTGCCACACTTATTGCAGCACTTTCACAGCATCATCTTTTAGAATTTGAAATAGCTCAGCTGGAATTCCATCACCTCCACTAGGTTTGTTCATGGTGATGCTTCCTAAGGCCCACTTGACTTCACATTCCAGGCTCTAGGTGAGTGATCACCCCATTGTGGTTATCTGGATTAGTAAGATCTTTTTTGTGCAGTTCTTCTGTGTATTCTTGGCTTCTGTTAGGTCCATACCATTTCTATCCTTTATTGTGGTCATCTTGGAATGAAATGTTCCATTGGTATCTCTAATTTTCTTGAAGAGATCTCTAGTCTTTCCCATTCTATTGTTTTCCTCTATTTCTTTGCATTGATGAATGCAAAGTTCAGTTCAGTTCAGTTGTTCAGTCGTGTCCGACTCTTTGCGACCCCATAGATTGAAGCATGCCAGGCTTCCCTGTTCATCATCAGCTCCTGGAGCTTGCCCAAACTCATGTCCATTGAGTCGGTGATGCTATCCAACCATCTCATCCTCTGTGGTCCCCTTCTCCTCACATCTTCAGTCTTTCCCAGCATCAGGTGGCCAAAATATTGGAGTTGAAGCTTCAGCATCGGTCCTTCCAATGAATATTCAGGACTGATTTCCTTTAGGATGGACTGGTTGGATCTCCTTGCAGTCCAAGGGACTCTCAAGAGTCTTCACCAACACCACAGTTCAAAAGCATCAATTCTTTAGCACTCAGCTTTCTTTATAGTCCAACTCCCACATCCATACATGACTACTGGAAAAAACACAGCTTTGACTAGATGGACCTTTGTTGGCAAAAGTGATGTTTGCTTTTTAATATGCTGTCTAGGTGAGTCATAGCTTTTCTTCCAAGGAGCAAGCATCTTTTAATTTCATGGTTGCAGTCACCATCTGCAGTGAATTTGGAGCCCCCCAAAATAAAGTCTCTCACTGTTTCCATTAAGGCTTCCTCTCTCCTAGCTATTCTTTGGAACTCTGCAGTCAGGTAGATATACCTTTGCTTTGCTCCTTTTTCCCTTTGCTTCTCTTCTCACCCTGAGCGTATCTATGTAATATGATCTCAGCACTTATCACATGATATTGTAATCATTCCTTCATTATTTCTTCTCTGTCCCCTAAGGGTACAAAGTGAATAAATTAATGGCTGCTTTGGAGCACAAAAGAGCTCCTAAACACTTTGAAGAATTTACATTGCTAATAAAATATGAAGATGTTAAAAGCAATAAAGTTTAAAATGAGTAAAATTACAGGCTCCAGATGAGATCAATGCCTCAGGAAGAGGCATCCTTTTGTTTTCTGTGTACCTAGTTTTGAACTCCTTGCAACATGAAGCAAATAGATCGTTACTGAAACAACTTAATAAACTGGCTATACTTTTCATATTGTCCTTCATAGCTTTTTGTCTTACCCTTTTTAATCACTTCTATTTTTTAAGGTTTTATGAAGCTAAAGCTAATTGCCATGTGCAAAACCTCCACGTTCTCATTCTGCCACATTGCTTGTTTGAAGCTGTCAGATTTTTACTTCTTGCTGCCTTTCACAACTGAATTTCTACTGTCAGCAGACACTGAAAACCAACTATCCACATTTACAAAGAAAGGTAATTTAGAGGTGTGAATAAGAAGGCTGATCTTTCTTATAAGTTGCCTAAGATATCCAATCTCCTGAAAGGCTATGGAAATATATACTTCTCATCAAACTTATTTATGAGTCAAGACTAAGAGCAACTAACCTAGGGATTCATCTAAACTGAACTTGAAAGGAACAAGGGGAAAAAAATGCCACTTTATTTACTGGGAGTGGTGGCAGGATGGTGTTAGCATTAATGGTAGGGAATACAGTATGAAAACAAACGTAATGTGGTACGGCCAATGATACAAAAATAAATACATAGATTATAGAACCCATACACACCAAGTATGAATATTCAGCTGTGGTCTGAAAGTTCTAGTTATAGGGAAAATAAACAAAACCCCAAAACCAACCAACCAGGGTTGATCTAGAAGTAATTTTTGGTTTTACTGAGGTATAATCGATATAGTTTACATATATGTTACCCAAAAATGGGTATATTTTTACATAGCTCAGTATTTGCTAAAGATAAAATGACTTCAAGTAACTAAAGTTGACTTGGTAGCTCCCTCCCCAAAGCACTAATTCTTTTGTTAACATTTTCATTTGCTGTGGACATAATTTATTTCACGGACTTCAATAAGGAAGATGAAACATTTTTGTTGATATTTTAAAGAAACTGTCAAGAATTGGGGGGGAAAACCACATGTACTCAGGTAGGAAAACAGGCCAACTTCTCCCCCACTTCTTATATATAATATATATGAAGTTTGGAGTTCACGTGAATATGAAAACAGTAGGGTCCACTTCCACATAAACACACACACACATCCACATAGAGATGGAAAATCACAGAAGTGTCCGACTCTGCTTTGCCTTGTCAGGTTCTAAAGGAGTGTGAATGTGGAGTCAGGTTAACTGAGAGAGTTCCTCCCTAAAGCTGTTCTGTTGCCAGTGAGGAACAATTAGATCATGGGTTTTCACTGTGAGTAAGCTTTATAATTCCTTGCATTCTTAGTCAAGGACTGCAAATGTGAAAGTGAACACACTGCATACAATTAATAACTTTACAGTAAACTATTAAAAATGTTTCAGAGTGTACAGAATTTTTGCTAGTGACTTTGTGAGCTTAGTTGCTCAGTTGTGTCCAACTCTTTGTGACCCCCTGGACTGTATCCCACCGGGCTTCTCTGTCCATGGAATTCTCCAGGCAAGAGTACTGGAGCGGGCTGCCATTCCCTTCTTCAGGGGATCTTCCCGATCCAGGGATCGAACCAGGGTCTCCTGTATTGTAGGCAGATTCTTAACCATCTGAGCCACCAGGAAAGCCCAGGCCCTTTATAGAAAAATAATTACTTTAATATGGATAACTATGAAATGAAGTTACATAATCTCAATTTTTTAATCAAAAATATTTCATATAAACTCTCTTCATAATATCCATCTTAAAATAATGCCCGTATATATCTACATATACCTATGTAGAATACACCCATTCCATTGCAATTAAAACATTTTGGATGAATATGAACATTATTTTGTAATTGAGTAAATGTGGCGTAGCTGTTTTAAAAATTAGCCTTAGGACATATTTGGATTGTCTACAAAAACTGATTTCAGTTGAAACATCTCATGTTGAAAGTTATGTCTATCTCTAAAGAAGCTTTTTATCCCAAACAAACATCTAAAATTAGAATACTGAGCTAAAAATACAAGTTCGTCTCTTTTCCCAAAGGTAGTCAGAATAAATAGTATGACAGACTTTCAAAAATGGAGAACTAAGCAAGTTATAGGAAATTCAGCCAAAATTTATCATGCTTCTGTATTTCAAAGGTCAAACAATTCTTTTAGAGTATTTGACTTTTTCTAAAGGAAGCAAGTATTTTTAGCTCATTTTCTTCTGTAATAATACAAAAATGTGGTGACTTTTCCCACTGAGCCTGTAAATCTTAGCTAATCTGGTATGCGTGTGGAGCCAGGGCTATCCGCCCTGTAAGTAAAACTCATGGACCCAGTTTGGTCTGGAGGGAAGTTTGCAGGATGGTTTATAAAGGAAAACGGGATTTGCCTGGTTCATATAGTGGACTTTTATGGACTCAAAATCTAGACATGAGCCATTGGTCCTTTTTAAATTTCCCTTCTCTAAGTGGCAGTACCATTTCTCATAGGATAAAAAAGATACTTTAAAATATTAAGTATTTTGGCCCCATAAAAAATTGATGCTTTGGTTCACACTATTTAGAAAAATAAGGAGAAAGGCAGTAGAAGAAGTCAGTAGTCCGGAAACAGTTTGAACACTGCTAGATTATTAAATTCTTAAGAGTACCCTACCAAAATGGAGGCATATGCCTACACAAAATCAAAATTTAGAAACCAGTCAAATATCTATCAATAGGTGAACAGATAAACAACTGTAGCATATCCATACAGTGGAATACTAGGTAGCAATAAAAGGAAGTGAACTATAGATATAATATGAGTGAATCTCAAAATGCTAAGGTGAAAAAGTTATGATCTCATTCATAGAAAATCCTATAAAATTAATGTCAACTTTACTTTCTTAAAGCAATTTTTTTCTTCAGCCAATACAATTTATGTCTCATTTCTGGATAATACATGGCACACAAATGAGTTTCCCCTTCTTGAACCCAATCAATTTATTTAAAGTAGGTTAGTTTAGTGAACTAGAAACCCAAATTTAGAAATGGAGAAAAACTCTAAAAATACATATCTTTTAAACAGTTTGTCTTAGTAATAGCAGTCTATGTCAACAGAAGGAAAAAAAGCCATTTCCTCCAACCATTCAAGATAGGTTCTTGTCATACCCCATTTTACAACACAGTTTTAAACCACCATAAAATATTTAATTATGTCAAAAGTTATTAAAACATTTAACCAATGTTGAGAATGCTTTTTGGATTTTTTAAAAAATATTTGTGGCATTTACTGAAGTTACCTTCAACTTCAGAACAACCCTTTTGACTAAAAAATGTGTATATATGGATTTGGGAATAGTTATGACTACTGTATGATAATCTTAAATTCTTAAAAGTGATAATCAAAATAGATTTGCAGTTTTATGTTCCCATAGCATGATCCCGAGATTCAACACTCTGACAGATCTCTTTTGTAATTTATGCTACTTAATTGTGGTCTCAAAGTAATAAAGTTATTATAACATTGTTCAAATTACCATGACCTTAATGAATAAAACAAACGAGATACTCTATTAGAGTACGTAGGGCGTGAGGTTGAATCTCATCCCTTCTTATACAGTTTTCAATATGCCCATTAAAAATAAAATATTCATGGGAAAATACCAAAATGAATCTATGATTTACTCAATATTAGGAATTCAAAAAGGAGAGATAATCTTAGCTTTTCTAGTATCTGCTAACATAAAAGAGAGTCTGGAGGGAAAGAAAGCAAAAGATTTGCTATTATTAAATTCAGAAAAAAAAGTTGTGGTGATTATTTTCACATGGCTCTGAAAAGAGGTATCATTTTGCTCTATTTGACTAAAACTATGGACATCTGAATTTCTTCACCATTTTGGGCTAAGAGTGTAGTACAATATGTTCAATATTAATACTACAATATTAATTTTTATTTATTTAAATTATTTTTAAATTAATTTTTCAATCCCTCAAAACCAGTAACTGACCCTGGTGTATATTACTATATACATGGAATGGCAACTACACAATATTCACTAGTTGCAAAATATTTTTTGCAATATAAATAATTTCTATGAAGCTATAATTTCTATTAAGAGTAAAGCAATTACTTGCTCAAAAATAAAGTTAAGATATCTATGCACAGCAGTCTTGTTTCTATTTTCTGGGTTTTTCAAGAATTCTGATGAGGGCTCTTGGGGATGTGTTTTGACCTAGGCCTGATGAAAGAAATGGAGAATCTTAATTAGTAAAAGGGAAGAGGAAAAGACAGGTACTCCTAACGAGGAAAAGGATTCCTCATGAGTGGGATCATGGCAACAAGGCAGGGGTGTGCACTTGGCTGAAGGAAGGTAACTGGCTTAACCAGAATTGAGAGAAAGAAAGAAGACTACTGACCACAGACCATAAACGAGCCAGGCTGCAGAGTTTAGGCCTGACCTCACAGGTACTAAGGGAACCACAGGCAGTAGGAACCACATTCTTAAGCGTAAGACAGGTAAAAACATTCACACTCAGGCGGGGGAACCATCTTTTCTCCAAGTTGAACATCACATGCATGCTCAATCTCACAGAGCAAAGACAATGCTTAGTTTCAAAGTCTTCTTTGGTTTTTTCCTGAGACTAGAAACTGCTTTAGAAACATAAAAATAGCTAAGCTAATCTGAATGAAATTAAACAATTTAAAGCTTTGTAAGGACAAGTTTTTCCAAAATTCTGCCAACAAACCCTAACAAAGGGAATAATTTCCATTTTTAACTAAGAAGACATACTAATGCCTTTAAAGTTGTCTTAATTTTTCAGAATTTTGCATTACCCTCACCCATAGCTTACATGACCAGAGAATTCTACAGTACAGACATGTTTTGTTAATCCTACGCAGAAGTACTTAGTAATTTGTAAACATTTTGAAGTCTGATACTTTCCCAAAGTCCGTAGCAAATGAGTTATATAATTATAAAATAATGTCACTGATTTCATTTTGCTTGTTAACTCATCTGTACTAATTTCTATTAGAAAAGTAAAAACAAATAAAAACAAAGATATCTGACAACTTTGAACAAAAGTGTCTGGCATTCAAGTATTGAATGGATCCATCGCTTTTTCTTCATTATTCCTTTGTACAGTCTGTTCTTTGAGACTGGAAAGTTTCTTCTTGCTTTCTTGATTATCTTGGTAACCTTATTTAAAGGAATCTTCACTTAAGACTGTTCTTTGTGAAAATTTTCCTGACATCTACATTAAGATAATCTAGAAAATAAGTAGGATGAGAAAAACACAAATACTTGCTTGATACAAATACCACCAGTTTCTATGTATTTGAGCAATTCCAAATTTAGCCCTATATTGGAATTTCATACATTTTCCCAATTGTGTCAGGTAAATACACTGACAACTGAAACTTATACAACAAGCTAATAATATTTTATTCTCCACATACACGAAGCTAATTTAAAAATTAAAATTTTTTATAAAACCTATCTCTTTCAGGTTTCCAGCTCTGGCTTAGACAAATCTAAGGGATCAACACTGTAATCTTAATACCATAAAAATTTATTGATAATAGAATTTTAATTTATAAGCTTTAACTTTTATAAAGCTTTACTACTACAAGAAGTATCTAAAAACTCCTGATAATTTTAATGAGAGCAACTATTTACACTTATACTGATGTATGAAATAAAGACCTGAAGGCAGTTCATGTATTTATCAGATTTAAAGTTTAGGATCTTAATAGGAAAAAATAAACAGGAGACAATTTCAAAACACTTTAACACGGAGAACTTTTTGCTTGATCCCAAATCTCATTTGAATTAATTTCTGCTCCTATGTTTCCACTTTATTTAAAGATCCAATGCTACAGTGCTCTTCCCAGTCAAATGTGAAATTAGCAGCCCTCATTGTAAGAATGTCTGCACTGCTTTAGCAAAGATGATGTTCATGAATTATTCCCTTACTTGATTTCTTGATTAAAGAAAGCATTTATGAGAGAGATAAAGAATAGAGATTTTCCTCTCACCAAGTTAACTGGTCTCTGTGAGGACTCTATGTAGTATAGTATCTACACAGACAAGTTAACAGAATCTAACATGAGTGGAGTTCTGACAATTCCCACTTCCACAGTTCATTCCAACACAATGCACCTGTCAGCCTAGTGCAGAAGAGCTAGAGAGAATAAAATGAGGCGTCTGATGGTCACTTCTGCCCACCTGAAAAAAATGCAATAATCCCTCAGCTTCTAGTTCCTCCACAATCGGTGAACCCTAACACAGAGATCTCTTTGGTTTTAAGAATGAGATTCTCTTCATGAGTCAGACAAGTGCCTATGTTACAGAAGGAAAAAGTGGCTGCACCCGCTGCATCTGAATAAGATACCTTCACAAGCAGTGCTTCTTTGGGTTCACCAGGGAGAAATGCTGATAGAAGCCAACAAAGAGACCCAAAGAGTACTTAGGCAGAGCACTGCTCCCTTCTCTCTCCAGGGATTCTGACATTCTTTCTTTGGAATGTCCACTAGAAAAAAGTCTCCCTTCCTAGCAGTATCATTACACTCTACTGGATTTCCTAAAGTAGCCTACCTAGGTAAATAAGCTGTGCCACCTTTGTTACTGTTCAAATTTTTAATTCCTGAAAGTCACTGTAAGCACCACTTCAGGCTACACAAATAAAAATCAGACACACTTCAAGGCTGACAGGATGCACACACTACATATCAAATGTGGGGGCTGAGGGGGGAGACCTCTACGGAGTCAGAAGGACTACTACTATTGTGGGAAGAGCGGATAGTGTCAACTTTCTGGGAATAGCAATGTTAACTTAAGTAGCTTGGTAGGAAGAGGCCTTGAAGTTATTCTTCAGTGAGGACAGGCCCCCGGAGCACAAGTTTTTCTCTTTCCTAACAGAATATCTGTTTTCAACGCTAAAACATCAGACAAGAGCCTACCTGACATTTTGGAGAATTGGCTGTGCTGGGATTGATATTCCGCATTGCCTAAGAGTGAAAAATAAGATGGATAAAAATTACTTTAAGCCACATGGGTTGGCTGTGTAGGCTGACTTACAAATTCCATCCAGACATATCACCATAGCACAGAATTCCCAAGCTAGCTCAAGAAGAAGCAGACTGAGGGAGACAGGAGACCATGGAGTCACCACGGACACACGGAAGCCTCAGCAGTGTTCACAGCGTTGAGGGCAGGACAGGTGTCGGGACTCAAACACAATCTGATACTGGTCGGGTAGGTTCTTTACTTCTGAGTATTAGATGAAGCACGGAAAATATAATTTGATGTTTCAGTGATAAGAGAAACTGTCAGTGGAAGAAGTTTACAGGAAGCCGAAAGACTTAAACTGAATTTATACTGATTGCTAAAAAACAAACACCTTAAACAATACACCATTAGTATAAGATTAGAGCAGGTCGGTCACTTCAACAGAAGAATAGACAACACAGTAGGCAGTAAAGAGACAAAGAAGTCACCTCTAAAGGAAGCTATTCTGTCCGGGACCGTCACCCAGAGTAAGAGTGGGAATAAGGCTTAGGAAAATTCTTTAGAATAAAGAATTTCATAAGCAGCAGCATTCTGCCCACCGGCTGGGAAGGGGATGGGAGACAGCTGATCTACAGCAACGAAATGACGGATTTTAATCTTTCTTATTAATAAGGTTTCTTGGTTTTGATGGTCTTCAATTCATATGTGAAATAATATTTACTTACACCATCTAGTACTCAGTAACGACAAAATGAAAAGCAAGCAATGAAAATAGGCTGTGTAAAATGTACCCTGAAATTACTTTATTTCTTCTAATAGCTATATAATTATATTCTTGATGATGCTACCTTGCTCTGGTGATAAAGTTTTATTTAAATGAAAAATGTCTTTTCTTTATAGTAATATGTTAAAAGTCTGTCAGAGGTATAGTAAACTTGTTAATGTGCTTCCTTTTTCTACTTTCTTAAAGGCAGATGAGGAAATACTTCTTTCAAGACCACTTCATGACACCATATACGGGCATCATCTCCCTCACTCACTTCTGGGGCCAGCCACACCACGTGACACTGGCCGGCTACTGACAGCGCAGTTTGCAGGTGTGGCGGTCTGGGATGCTTGTGGCTCAGTTTAACTCTTAGGTACCAGTTCTTCAAGTCCCAAATCAGAGTTCAATCACTACATCAAGTTCATCTATTTCCGTTAACACTCAAGTGACACTATTAAAATATAACCTTCATGAAGAAAACAGTACCTTGTTCAAATGTCTACATCCTGGCAACAAAAATGTACTATATAATGATATTTTTAATGCCTTATCTTAGTATGCTATAATTTGGGGCAGGGGGAATAGTATAGACACATGTATTTCATGTTTGTAAATAAAGAAAAGGTCTGGGGTGGGGGTGGGGGGAAGTGTAAGAAATTGTTAGCTATTTACTTCCAGAAAAGAGAACTAGAGAAACGGAAAGGGAGATTTTATTTTCATTTACACCTTTTGTACACTTTCAAAATCACATTGTGTTTTTATTACCCAAAATATTTATATAAAAATTTTAAAATATACTAAGATCATACCCCCAACATCTGAACTTTAGATTTTATCATTCTGAAATTTGAGATGAGGGATTATATTTTTATGGCATAAAAAAGCCAACAGTATTTCTGAAAGAAAATCTATAGAAATGGCCCTAAAGGTTTCCAGCTCTCTAATGTTAGAACCTACCCTTCCCAAAGTGAAAAAAACAACCACAAGCAGGTAATTTTAAGACACTTGGGGATCTTCTAAACTTGGGATAGCCTATGTTACATTTTAAATAAAACACATCTTAGATCAGCAATAGTGAAAGCTATCTCTCCTGTGAGAGGTATCATACTGGTGTATTCTCCCAGACAAATAATTTGTTTAAAGTAAAAGATGTTTCTCCCCATGTGATGTTCCAGTTCCTCCCTTAGTAAAACCTTCAGATATTAAATGGTCTGCAGTTCCCTGTACAGACATACCTCGCTTTATTGCACTTCACAGACACTGCAATTTTTTTTAAAACACACTGAAGGTTTATGGCAACACTGCGACTAGCAAGTCTATCAGAGCCATTTTTCTAAAAGCAATTGCTCACTTCATGCCTCGGTGTCACATTTTGGCAATTCTCACAATATTTTGGCCTTTTTCATTATTATTTTATTTATAACAGTAATCTGTGATGTTACTATTGCAAAAAGATGACTCACTGAAAGCTCAGGTGATGGCTAGCATTTTTTTCAGCAGTTAAGTATTTAAAAATTAAGTACTTTAAAAAATGTACACTGTTTAAGACATAATGCTATTATACACTTAATAGACTATATAGTATGGTATAAACATTAACTCCTATATGCACCAGCAAACAAAAACTTCGTGTGATTCACTTTACTGTAACACTCGCTTCACTGTGGTGGTCTGGAACTGATGGGCAATATCTCTGAGGCATGCCTGTATATTTGAGGAAAAGCACCCTTGCTCCCCTTGACTTCTGCCTGACTGCCGTGAACATGGCCCGAGCGCCTCTGTGTGATGCAGGTATACAAGTCACAGCCCACGTGCTCAGAGGCCAGCAAGAAGACTAAGACGAGGACAGAGCTGGACAGAATGTTTCTGTGTCACTCTAGTTTGAGAGAGACAACGCTCCTCTGCAACCAACAAATGCCGAAACGAAACACACCCAGCTTCAGGTAGGAAGACAAAGCCCCGAGAGCGGAAGGCTGGTCTCTAACCTGGGGCCTCACCTGCCGAAGCAGTTCTTGCTGCTTCAGGCGCAGCCTCTCCTTCTCCATCTGCAGCTGCTGCAGCCGCATCTGCTGCTGCTGGTTGGAGCTGCCGCCACCCAGGACGCCGCCCTGCGGGCTCTGGGGGGCCAGCGGGGGCGGCTGTTTCACTGGAGCACTTTGACTGATTCTCTGGTTCATGGCTGAAAGGAAACAGAAGATCTGGTCTAAAAAACTAGCAAAGAAAAACGATATTCAGTTATTCACAAGCACGATGGGGATGGTCAACATAGCCTTTTCTGTAGTAAGACCAGAAGTAACCTAAAAACCCACCACTAGTACAAAGGGTACATTAGTTTATTATTATTAGACATGCTTGTCATCAGTGTAATATGTTAGGCAGCCATAAGACAAAGAAACAAGCAGCAGCTCTAATAGGCAAGGCCATGGAGCAGTCACAGACACACCAAGTTAAAAGCATACTACAGAACAGAAAAGTGCTTTTTTGAAAAGGGAGAGGAGGCCTATATTGATATACTACATGCATATCCAGAGAATCTGAATTGAAGGACAGCTAAGAAGCAATTAACACCTGTTGGCTCTGTAGCTGGGGAAATGGGTGACTAAAGAACTGATGTTCAAGAGAGACATTTTTTGTAACTTTTCAAGTTTGAATAATGTGAATGCACTGCTTATTACAAAATATATATCTAATTAAAAATAAATCCCTCAGAGTAACTAAGAGAAAGCAATCTAAGCAGTAAAGTTCAAGATTATTAATCTTTAAATATAATGCTAACAAATCAAGTAGATTAGATGATCTGACGCATGCTCCAAATAAAGCCTGTAAGAGCCTGGATGGCACAGACTGGTCTCATCCAACACCACTGTACCCCTATACAGCCAAGGGAGTCAGTTTTTTTTTTAGTTGAACCTGTAATACACCATTTGACAGTTAGAAACAGACTGGATTCTTATACTAGTGAATTTCTGCCACTGATACATTGATCAAACTATGGATTGTGGTAGCCTCAGTAAGCAGATGGAAGTCTTATTACATGAAAATGGCAGTAAGAATGATATATTACCTTTTCAGACATCTACTCAACTTTTTAAGGTGAAATTTCAGGTCACTGTTTAATACATACTGACCAAAAAAAAAACCTCTGGCCCAAATGACTTCACAAACACTTGAAGAAATGATACTAATCTTCTACAACCTTTTGCAGAGAACAGTGAAGAAGGAAACTTCACGACACTTTTGCGACCAGCATATCCCTAATACCTTATGAAGACATTAAAATAAAGAAAAACCAGATGGCTCTCTCTCATCAACCTGGCTGCCAAAATCTGCCACGATCCACTGTTGGTGCTCATGACTTACTGACCCGGCCACAAAGCAAACTCCTTGTGATGATCTGCACACGTCCTCCGTCGTGCCGTAGGTACAGCTCTTGGAGGCTACTTGAACAAACCTCCCAGCCTTTCCCAGTGTCTGCCATGGACACTAAGAATCACCTTCTTTCAGGGCACTGCCCTGGGACTTTGTCTACTGACATTTCTCACCTGATTGTAATTTTTTATTTACAAATTTGTATCTTCTCTTCCCAGCTGGCACTAGTGGTAAAGAATCCCCTGCCAATGCAGGAGACATGAGAGACACGGGTTCAGTCGCTGGGTCGGGAAGATCCCCCGGAGGAGGGAACCCACTCCAGTGTTCTTGTCTGGAGAACCCCATGGACGGAAGCCTGGCAGGTCGGACACGACTGAAGCGACTGAGCGCGCACACACCTTCTCTTAGCCAAGTGCCTCGGGAGTGCGGACAGACCCCAGTCAAGCACATATTCTCAGTGCCTAGTCCAGCAGCCTGGCATCAAATCTGTGCTGAGAATAAACACTGAAATGATTCTCAGTCCTTTCACTATTCACTGAGGCAGAAATTTAACTTTATAAAAGATATGGCAATATAGAAATCCTACCAATTTCCCTACAGACTACCAACTCTTCTATGTGGCAATATAAAATTGATTTGAAGCCAAGGATATTAGAAAAAAGGAAAATTACAGACCAATCCTCTCTCAGAAAGCCTTAGTTCAATTCAACCTACTGAGATATTAATGTAAGGTGATAACATTTTTGTTCTTACTTTCCCCCTCTATTTTTCCTGTATTTCTTCTAACTTTTTAAAAAATTTGGCCATGCCAGATGGCATGTGGGATCTTAGTTCAACGTCCTGACCAGAGACTGAACCCATGCCTCCTGCTTTGGAAGCACAGGGTCGTAACCACTGGACTGCCAGGGAAATCTCTTTTTCTAACTTCTTCAGTTGAACTCACTTAGCTTAAATCTTTCCTTTGAACATTTAAGTCAATAAATTTACCTTTAAGGACTGCTTTTCTGGCATGTCCCACATTTGAAATCGTACATATAATTCATGATTATTCTATTTCAAATATCTGCAATTTTTATCTTGATTTCCATTTAACTCATGAGTTATTCAGGAGTACAATTTATACTCTTAAGCATATATTTAAAATTTTGAAAAATAACTGCCAGAGAAGGCAGAAAAAAATATATTATGAATCCTCATGTAGTCATCACCCAGCTTCCCAATGATCAATACCTAACTGATTTTGTTTTACATCTGTTCTGACTTTTCCCTCAATTACTTTCAAACAAATAATATAGCCTTTCATCTGTAAATAACCTCAATATGTGTCATTTGGGAGTTTTGCTTAGATTTTATAACTATTTGCTGCCTAATGCTGAAAAACTTGGTTCTAATAACATTAATATGTATTATTCTTTTATACAACTATTTCAAAATAACATTATGACTGAATATTAAAGTTATGATGAACAAAATGATAATTAAAAGGTTTGAATTCTTTGTCATTTTTTTTTTGTCCTTAAGATATTTCATTAAGTATATCCAGCCAAATCATCTTAAGTATTACCTGAAATAATTCTTCTTTATGTGACTCAGCCACCAACTAAAATACTGGTTCACTTGTGACACTGTGCTTTTGAATTTTATACACTTGCTTTACTTACCACCCACCATGGCCCTGTCCCCAACAGTTTAAAAACCCAAGCAAACACAGATACAAGAGGGTACTGTACAGTACACTGTAAGTAGTATGTTGGTAGCATACCCTTAATATTTAACTTCACTCTGCATTTTTGATAATAATATCCCTGAGACTATGCCAAAGTAGTATTAAGGTTTCTCTCCCATTTTCTTTGAAAAATAACTGACTAGTATTTCATTCAACTAATTTCCTATTAGGTACCACAGTTCTAATTATAATCTGTATGTTTTAATAGCTGGTGGGGCAAGCCATATTTTTTTTTGAAGTCAACTTTTGGTTATTGGGATCTAATTTTATTGCTTTGTGGTTAAAATAATCTGGTTGGCACACTGCTTTTTGAAATCTGTGATTGATACGTGGTCAGTCCCTGCTTTGGTCCTAGGCCAGGGCCAGCCAGCTGCAGCCTGCCTTTCCCCATCAGGGCTGCGTCATGCATCTCTTCCTGTGCTCTCAACACTCTGAGGTCTGATATCCCGACAAGATGACTGGCCCCAGGCCTGTCTGTGCTCCCTGTTCCTTGTGTGGTTTTATTTTCTGACCGACAGAGACTTTTTTCTTTTAAATTTATGAATCAAGTTAAGTCTTTTTGGTTATTTCTTTTTAATGTTCTGTCTGATACAGCAGAGAAGGGATGTCCAAAAAACATGACTCGCTGCTTCGTATTCTTCAAAGCCTTATTAATCTTTCACACGGCAAAAAAGCCATATTTATGAAATGTCTTTACAAAGAATAAACGGTTGGTACCTTAATAATTATGGTTTACAGTCAGTATTTTACAGGGGAAAGGACAGAAAAAAGCAAACACTTAACAGCTAAGATTTGCCCCACTGGTGGCTCAGATGGTAAAGAATCCGCCTGCAGCGCAGGAGACCTCGTTCGTTCCCTGGGTCGGGAAGATCCCCGGGAGGAGGGCATGGCAGCCCACCCCGGTATTCTTGCCTGGAGAATCCCACGGACAGAGGAACCTGGTGGGCTACAGTTCACGGGGTCGCAAAGAGCCAGACACGACAGATTGACTAAGCCCAGCACAGCGACCTCATTAATACAACTGCTTGTACCTACCTGTCACCAACATTACTAGATCACAACCGACAGGTATCATAGTACGATATAAAAAACATGGCCTTCAGAGTCAAACAAACCGTGATTAGAGTTAGGCACATCAGTTCAGTACTTCATCTAATTCCCAGTTTCCTCATCTCTACCCTGGGGATGGATCACTGTGGGTGTGTGCACTCAGTCACTCAGCTGTGTCCAACTCTCTGCCACCCCACGGACTGTACCACCAGGCTCCTCCGTCAATGAAACGTGCCAAGCAAGAAGACTGGAGTGGGCTGCCATTTCCTCCTCTAGGGATCTTCCCGACAGGGATCGAACCTGTGTCCCCTACATTGGCAGGAGGATTCCCTACCACTGAGCCAGGTGGACGCCACCGTGGGGCTTATAAGTAAAATGTAAAGCATCCATTATATTCCTGGAAGACAATATGTGCTCCAAAAATGGTAGCCTCCCCCCTTTTCCAAACAGTTCTTTCTAAAACTTGAAGATTATTAGTTTTTCAGATAATCAGCAGGGGTCACAGGACTGGAAAATGTCAGTTTTCATTTCAATCCCTAAGAAAGGCAATGCCAAAGAATATTCAAACTACCACACAATTGCACTCATCTCACACACTAGCAAAGTAATGCTCAAAATTCTCCAAGCCAGGCTTCAACAGTATGTGAACTGTGAACTTCCAGATGTTCAAGCTGGTTTAAGAAAAGGCAGAGGAACCAGAGATCAAATTGCAAACATCCACTGGATCATACAAAAAGCAAAAGAGTTCCAGAAAAACATCTGCTTTCTCAACTATGCCAAAGCCTTTGACTGTGTGGAAAACAACAAACCATGGAAAATTCTTCAAGAGATGGGAATACCAGAGCACCATACCTGCCTCTTGAGAAACCTGTATGCAGGTCAAGAAGCAACACTTAGAACCAGACATGGAACAACAGACTGGTTCCAAATAGGAAAAGGAGTACGTCAAGGCTGTATATCGTCACTCTGCTTATTTAACTTCTATGCAGAGTACAGGATGAGAAACGCTTGGCTGGAGGAAGCACAAGCTGGAATCAAGATTGCCAGGAGAAACATCAATAACCTCAGATATGCAGATGACACCACCCTTATGGCAAAAAGTGAAGAGAAACTAAAAAGCCTCTTGATGAAAGTGAAAAAGGAGAGTGAAAAAGTTGGCTTAAAGCTCAACATTCAGAAAACTATGATCATTGCATCTGGTCCCATCGCTTCATGGGAAATAGATGGAGAAACAATGCAAACAGTGGCTGACTTTATTTTTCTGGGCTCCAAAATCACTGCAGATGGTGAGTGCAGCCATGAAATTAAAAGACGCTTACTCCTTGGAAGAGAAGCTATGACAAACCTGGACAGAATTCTAAAAAGCAGAGACATTACTTAGCTGACAAACGTCCACCCAGTCAAAGCTATGGTTTTTCCAGCAGTCACGTATGGATGTGAGAGTTGGACCATAAAGAAATCTGAGTGCTGAAGGTAGAAGGGAAAGGGGATGACAAGAGGATGAGATGACTGGATGGCATCACTGACTTGATGGACATGAGTTTGAGCAAGCTCCAGGAGATGGTGATAGACAGGGGTGCCTGCAGTCCATAGGGTCACAAAGAGTCAGACACGACTGAGCGACTGAACTGACTGAATTGACATACAAGTGCCCTGGCTTGAATTCCCATACCTTCTCTCCCCCATCCCTCGACTCCATCATGCTTGTCACTATTTCTAAGTATTTTATGATTCACAAAGACATGCATATTTATCTTTCCCTACAAGATCTAAACAGGAAAAAAACAGGTGGTGGAGTTTGAGCCTTAGTTCAACCTCCTCAGGGATCCTTCTCTTTTGGTGAAAATGTTCCTGGCATTCCCAAAGGGCACTCAACGTATTTTCTCAAAGAGATGTTTCCATACCTTGTGCTGTATCAGTTTTGAAAATATGAGTTAAATATGAATTGGGGGACTGATCTGAGTATCTATCACGTATGGTGAACCTCTCACTATCTGAGGTTCAGAGCAAAAAACTACTGGGAAAAATGGTTTCCATTCCAAGCAGTTAAATAAATTAAAAAAAAAAAAACTGCTAGAGAATAACCCCTAAGTAAGTTGAAAAGTGTTGAAATGATAAAATATGATTGATTTCAAAACAGATTCTAGAGTTATTAAGAAACTCTAGAATTAAAAAAAAAAGCTAGTTAAAAAAAGTTTTGAACTTTCCACATTGCACTTTTATTAATATTGCATATAACAAGTTAATGTAAATATATGTTCTTGTGAAAACTAGCTGGACAATAACAATATTGTATGAAAATAAATGTAACTCTCCTCTGCGCCTCACCAGTTTCTCAGAATTAAATGCCAGTGACCAGAAATGCCGTAATCAGTAATGGCAGCGACCACTGCTGATGGCACACGGAACCGGTTGGTGCGGTCGTCTCCAAACCTAAGCTGACTGCTAAAAACCACAGAAAGGGAAAAACAGGGAATCAAAAGACAGAGTAAAAACGCCACAAATTAAAGAGAAATCTGCACAAAATACACAATAGATATAGTTTCTCTGGCTAGTAATGGTCAGTCCTTTTCGTTGTTTACTTAAACGCTGTTTGTTACCTGTGGATACAAGCAGTCCTACAAGTTTCTGTATTAAGGGTTCACTTAAATGACAAATTCAAACAACTTTCTTTATGAACTGAGGCTGGGATTTCTTCTCTTCAGAAGCATCCCAAGTTCTTTACCTTCTGACCATCTCAGGCATTTCAACAAAGCACAGAGCCGCGCACCCACATGGGGTGCACCAGAGACCTCACAGGCAGGCAAGAAACAAAACAGGCTTTGTTTCATGGGGGAAGCGGGCAGAGCAGTTAAAAAAGAAAAGAACTGCATTACCAACTTCTTCCCCTAAGTGATCAACCATCAAAATCCAAATGTCTCCAGTTTTAACAAAATTTCTAAAAGGTAAAGAGAAAATAAATCCCTGAAACAGGACAGAATTTTTTTTTAAAAAAATGCTATATTTAAAAATTCAGTTTGCTGCCTAATAGTAACAAGTTACTATTTCATAACTTGAACAAATCAGTCAGAAACAAATCAGTCCTGACAGCTTTATGGTAGCAAATTATACAGTCAGCAATTACTGAAGGAAAAAAAAAAAGACCACCTTCTCAAAAACAAAGGAGGTCGTCACCATGGGTTCTTTTCAAATGTCATTCTCAACATCTGAGTTTTCAAACTCCAGACAAATTTTAGGTTTGCATAATTGGTATCTTCAATCTTGTAGTATTACAAAGTATTTCAGATCTGGTAATCAACTGTAGACTGTGATAATGAAGTCTATCCCAGTAATATCACTAAGTGTAAATTTAAACTTTTTTTGAACTTTTAAAACATTAACTCACATCAAATCTCCCCAAACACAAGAAAGCACTTCTTTGTCTAATATTTTATCAAGTTTTAGACATTACATGGTTACGTGTTAGAATGGCTGTATTAGTTTGTTCATAACATTTGTAAAGAAATTTTAGGTTTTTCCTGTATTGATTAGATACTTAAGACTTCTGTAAAATAGTAGGCTTATTAAAAGAAATGAAAGTTTTCTGAAAACAATCTAACAGGCCACCTGTCAGTCTTAAAACAGTGAAAACAAAACACAAAACACCCACTGCTAGTTCAGTATTTCAACATGACCGAGGGGACTGCACTGTCTACAAAAAGCTGTTACTAACTGGCACAATAATTTATGTATTTTAAATAAGGCTAGGGTCCCAATTTAATGACTGAATACCTTTTCATTATCAATATGCAAAAGATGTGTCTCAACACTGTTAAGCTATACCTAAATGAAAAGTTATTCTGAGATACTTCACCCCTTTATGAGTAGTTTTAATAAAGTCATAGGACTGTGTGTAACCATCACCGCTATCTAATTTCAGAACATTTTCATCATCCCCCAAAGAAGCCATGCATTCCTTTGGGAGTACACTTTCTATTGCCCCTTCCCCAGTTGCTGGTAATCATTAAACCACTTTCTGTCTCTTTGGAATTGCCTATTCTGAACAGGTCATATATGTGGAATCAATTTTGTGACTGGCTTATTTCACTTGGTATGTTTTCTAGATTCATCCATGTTATAGCATGTATCAGCATTTTATTCCTTTTTATCACCGAATAACCTTCCACTGTACAGAATACTACATTTTGTTAGTTCGTTCATCGGTTGATGGAACATCTGTTACCTTTTGGTTTTTATGAATCATGTGGCTACAAACATTCAAGTCTGCAGGTTTTGTAGGACATGTGGTTTCCTCTTTGGGGCATAAGTATCTAGGGCGCGGAACTGCTGAGCCGCACAGTGGGTGCGCTTTCTGAGAAACCGCAACAGAACGGTTTTCTCGAGTGTCTGCATCCGTTTTCAATCATACGGACAATGGATGAGGGTGCCAACCGCTCCATGTGCTCCCCAGCACTTACTGACGCCTGTCTTTCACTTCAGCCATCTTACTGAGAATAAAGTGGTATCCCATTGTGGCTTTGGTCTGTATGATGTGGTAAGAGCTAATCTCCTCTAAAAATCCACGCTAGGTCTTATCAAAGGCACACTCTGTACTTTTCTCCCTTCCCAATTATCAACCACCAGGCCCCCCAAACTGGGTTAAAGTATCTGAATCTTTAAACTGTTCAAAAATATCAATAACGTCTCTATTTAGACCAGTTTGATATCATCTTCCTTCAACCATCTATCAAAAGTCTGGCATGAAAATTCATTATAATGGTATTTTTCAAACAATACAATTGTGAATAGAGCTTAAGAAACATTCAACAGAACATTTTCTCCTCATCACCTCATTAAGCAGTTTGGGGCAGGACACAGGAGTTGCTAAATGAGGTGAGGAGGAGAAGGGAGAAAGTAGTCTTAACTAGCCTTCAGTTCTGTCTGTCTCCAGGACATAACTGTTTTTACCCTCTACTACGAAAACAGTGTTTAAGGTACAAATAATGAAATGACTGGTCTATAGAGAGACAGGGAATAAGGTTTAAAAATCTACCTGGCACCAAGAATTCATGTTAGATTAATGAGTAAACAGTTCCATCAATAACAGCTTTATTTCTAATTACATGTAATTTACTCTTTCACTAGGGGAATTTATAATTTAGAAGAGATGAATCTGAGTTTTGACTGATAAGCACAAAAACTGGTCCTTTTATACAGTGTAGAGCTTGACTGGCTTCTCATCCTTTAATGTCCCACTTCAAAAAAGTGTTCCCGACTACCTCACCTCATTCCCTTTTGGAGCACCTTATGATAAAGCCCTTCACTGTATTGAACAGGTTTTGTAATGTTTTATTTACTCAGTAGCCTGCAACCCCCACCCCAACTGTTAGCATAGTGCCTGGTATGTAACTGGCACTCATCTGTTGAATGAGTAAGTAAGTACAAAAAGTTTTTATCCCTGGTTAGTAGGATGCTATTAGTAATACACAGGAGAATCTCCAAATTGAAGCAAGTCCAGAATGAGTTCTGAAGTGACCTCAAGCAACCAGGGTAGCAGAACAACATGAACATAAAACAAAGAATACGAACCACTCCCCTTCTAAGTCACTCCAACTGATTTCAGCAGAAATCGATCTGGCTTTTCCCTATGGAAGACTACAATCTCTTTTTCTGTTTATCTGAATCTCTGGGTTGGCACAAAAAGTGGCATCACCAAATGGATCTCTTCTTCAGTGCCTTTTATAAGACACTTGCTGTGGAGATTTCTTAAAAAGCTGGAAATAGAACTGCCATATGACCCAGCAATACCACTTTTGGGCATACACACCGAGGAAACCAGATCTGAAAGAGACACGTGCACCCCAATGGTCATCGCAGCACTGTTTATAATAGCCAGGACATGGAAGCAACCTAGATGCCCATCAGCAGACGAATGGATGAGGAAGCTGTGGTACATATACACCATGGAATATTACTCAGCCATTAAAAAGAATTCATGTGAATCAGTTCTAATGAGATGGATGAAACTGGAGCCCATTATACAGAGCGAAGTAAGCCAGAAAGATAAAGACCATTACAGTATACTAACACATATATATGGAATTTAGAAAGACGGTAACAATAACCCTATATGCAAAACCGAAAAAGAGACTCAGATGTATGGAACAGACTTGTAGACTCTGGGAGAAGGCGAGGGTGGGATGTTTCAAGAGAACAGCATCGAAACATGTATATTATCTAGGGTGAAACAGATCACCAGCCCAGGTTGGGTGTATGAGACAAGTGCTCGGGCCTGGTGCTCTGGGAAGACCCAGAGGGATTGGGTGGAGAGGGAGATGGGAGGGGGGACCGGGATGGGGAATACATGTAAATCCATGGCTAATTCATTTCAATGTATGACAAAAACCACTGCAATGATGTAAAGTAATTAGCCTCCAACTAATAAATATAAATGGAAAAAAAAAAAAGAAATAACAGCACTAATAAAAAAAAAATAAGACACTTGCTATTAATGTAGAGGTGATGCAAATAACTTGAAACACAGGTTTCTTTTAAAAATAAATTTTATGTTTGATGGGAGGAGTTTTACTAACACAAATCATTAATTTAAATTATCATTCGTCATGCAAAGAAAAATACTTCTTCACTATATAATTATTTGTATCACTGAACCATCATCAAGTAGAAACTATTATTAATTTCACCTCATTAATGTATGTGAGGAGACGAAGGTGTCAGAGGATGAGACGACTGAATGGCAACACCGATGCAATGGACATGAACTTGGGCAAACTTCTGGAGATGGTGCGGCCAGGGAGGCCTGGCATGCTGCAGTCCATGGGGCTGCAAAGAGTTGGACACGACTGGGCGACTGAACAACAGCCGTGTACGTCTACTCACCCTCAGCAAATAGAAGAGATTGAATATATGAATAATAGACTATTTTGACACTATCCTCATGAATAAAACATAAATTAAAGAAAAAAAAAGACTAAAACTGCAAACCTCAAGTTTGAACTAATTTTGATATTCCATAACCTTATACATCAAAACGTTCATTTCAGTGTTTGCTTTTTTTTAAAGTAAAAAAAAAAAAAAAAGTAGTGAGGGCAACAATTTGTAACAATCTCTAACAGTGTGTTTTAAACTGAGCTGCACTGAGCACATGGCCTGGAGTTACACCTCCAATCAGCTTACATCAGGCCTTCTATTACAGCAACTTCAGGGAAGTTAGAAAGTTCAGAAGCCGAGCACACCAAAACTGTGTCCATCTTTCAGGCAGTAAAGCTGAACCCTGCTAACACACGCACGTTTCAATTCCTCTATGTGTCAGAATTCCTCTATGTGTCAGAGTTCCACGGTGGAGACAAAACTTAACTCTTCCATCCAGCACCGGCCATTCCCTGTCAGATGTTTGCCTGGGCATACTCACCATGAGATAAGGCTTATCTTTAGATTAAGCTGAAAGATTTCCTAGTCTCCTCTTCACAAGTAATTTCCAGCTGTGACCAGAGGGCCAAAAGCTAAACTTAAATGGTGCAATAAATAGTTCAAAAGCATCTTTGAAACCTCAGGGCACTCAAATCCAGAAAGCTACTGAGAAATAACCTTAAGCAAGGATCCAAAGCCGCCACTGAAGAGTTCATACCCTAGCATGTTGTATTAAATCACAACAATTGAGAAGGGGGTTCCCTGGTGGTTCAGACGGTAAGGAATCTGCCTGTAATGCGGCAGACTGGGGTTCAGTCCCTGTGTCTGGAAGAGCCCCGGAGAAGGGAATGGCAACCCACTCCAGTGTTCTTGCCCAGAGAACCCCGTGGACAGAGGAGCCTGCAGGGCCCCAATTCATGGGGTTGCAAAGAGTCAGAGACGACAATAATTCAGGACTGGAAATATTCTTAAAACATCCAGTATGTGAGTCCAAATGAGCTGAGAAGTCAGGTATCTTTCTGGATGAACTGGTTATACTGTGATACCAGAATAACTTGGGGCTCCTGATTTCTAACTGAGAAGGTACATTTTTCTATCTCAGAATTTAATTCATATTGAATTTTTCTGCATCACAGTTTAATTCAAATTTATATTGAATGTATTATGCAACTACTATGGAGAAAAGAGTATGCTCACTGATTTCTTCTAAAGGATTTTTCAAGGTCATATAAAATGCCAGGTGAGAGAAGTGCTATAACTGTTTTTCTCACTAGATAATGTGCACTTAAAAACTACACTGAGTGTCACCTGTGAAGAGGCACTAGTTAAATGAGAGGCATCCAGAAGAAGGGAATTAAACTGGTGAAGAACTCAGAACTCTTAATACATGGAAAAAACTAGAGAAACCACAGTAAAAGAGAACGTTCTGATATTAGGACTGTATTCACAAATTCGAAGGGAAGTAAACTTCTGAGTAATAAAGGAACACATACTTTCTGGTCATTAGAACCTTCCTTAACTAAAATGGACTGCCTTGTAATGTGAAAAGCTCCTAGTCAAGGGAAAGGTCAAAGATGAGGTTGGAAGGTAATCTCTTAAGGATGTGGCAGAGGTGAGGCCTGATAATTCAACTGGATGGTTTCACTTCTGTAACTGGAAATTCAGCACCTTTGGTAATTTCCTCAAGATGAGTCACAATATGTAAGTCACAGTACATAAGTAAATGCATTAACCATTGTCATCTTCCTCCCTTTGAAATTTCCATGTATTGGTGACTTAGGTGTGTTTCTGAAAGATTAACTGCTTGCAATCTATATTTCCTTAAAATTCTGGCTGTCAAAGAAAGATCAAGTCCAGATTCTAGTTCTGTCACTTAACTATGCAACTTGGTAAGTCATGATTTTCTTAGACCTCAGAGAAACTCAGCCTTGGGGCAGCATTCCCCACCTCTCGCAGTGTTTTTAGCGGACGTTGGTGGGTTTGCAGTCACAGGACTGGTGGCACCGTGGCTCAGCGCGCAGGGGTCAGGGCGCTAAACGCTCCTCGGCGCCCAGGGCACCCCTCCCTCCTCCTCTGAGGAAAGGTGACGAGAAGAGTCACAAGTTGCTTTTACGTGCCAAACTTGGTGAGATTTATCTGTGTGAAGACGCTGCAGTTAGCAACAGCTCTATTTACCTAAAACACAATGAAACAGCTTTTCCTCCCCACCCTAAGTAGTTAATAATACAGTTCACAACCAAAACTGACATTTTAGGATCACTAGGTAATATTTAAAAGAGGGTAAGGAAAACAAAAACAAAGGAAAAACTTGTTTTTAATGCTGGATAATCAAGAGACTTGCTTCAGTAAAAGTTCAAATGAGCTGATACTGGTATTCTAGCTACCCAAGACTCCATTAGTGGAGTTACAGAGTTAGTTCCTACAGCCTTCGGGGCTTTCCCTTCCTCTACAATAGACGCAAGATATTTAGTGGGTCATTAGGTGCATCTTTATCGGAAGCAAAATATTACTTTTAACAGCTATCGGAAATATTTGCTCTTAAAGGGAAAAGGTTAATGCATGTCTGAACACGTAAAAAATTTAACAGACCTTTAACTACTGATGCAAAATATTTAACTGTGATCAGAAAGGTGTGCTGAACAACTTTTGGTTTCTGACTGAAAAGCAAATTTTGGGATGCCTTGAAACCAAGGACCAAAATTAACATCTAGGTTTCAATTACCTGTTTACATTTCCATGCATAGAATGTGTACGCACAGAAAGGCTGTCAGTGATTCCAAAGGATATTGGGTTTCTGCCAACCTAGGTTATTTATTACCTCCTTTAAGACTCAAAAGATACACCTTTTAATCCACATCGCTAGTTCCAGTACTTTATTTGCACCAAATGTGTTTTTAATCCCAGTGGTTCCATCAGCACTTATTTCCAGAAACACAGATTCTAACACTTTAATATGTTCTTTCACATAAACAGGGACATTACATAAAAGATCAGTTTGCTGACCATCAGTACTTTGGAACAGGTTTTTCATCCTGAAGAACAGGATTGTAATTTGTTTGCTTTCATTAGGGCTTTCACTGGAAAATATTCATATGGCTATATTATATAAAATAAATAATTTTACAATGTACAAGAAAATGTTTAAACTTGAGACATTTTATGTTTGCAAGCATAAAATCTGTAGGGGGAAGAAAGTGTAAATATGAAATAATTTAATGACCTGTGTAATATTCAAGCATCAACTTTAATAAAGTGTAAAAACGGTCCTAGTATGATTCCTTAAAAATAGATAAAAGCCCTCCTTTCTTCACAGCCAGTATCAGCTAGTTCTTATTGCCACTGTATGTCACCTCATGATTTGTTACAAATTACCAATCAATGCTGTAAAATAATATAAATGTCAAAAATATATAGTTTTTATAGAAGGGCAAGAAAAGGGTATGAGATTAAGAGATACAAACTACTATGTATAAAAAATAAGCAACAGGGAAGAACACACTACAGGGAAACAGTCATTATTCTGTAATAACTTTAAATGGAGTATATGAAAATGTTGAATCACTAAGTGATATACCTAAGACTAATACAGTAAATCAACATAAAATAAAAACTTCAATAATTTTCTTTAAAGATATAGTTTTTAAATGTTGAAGAACAAGAAAATCGGATAAAAAGGAACCAATGCATAACAAATTACGAATTTCCTAAAATTATATTATATGGATAACTTACTAACTTCATGGGGGATGTGAAGAACTGATTAAAAAATTATTCTAAATATAATTATTCCAAAGTATCTGATAAAGAACAGAAATATAAAACAGGTTGGTGTTTGAAGGCAATTAAGTGATAAAGTCAAGCTTATGCAGAGGTCAGGCGTATTTTCCACTCTAAAATGTCAAAAGACATAGGTCAACTTAAGGTAAAAAATGGTAAATACTTTAATATAGATTTGGGGAATACAGGAAAGCAAATTCCACAACCATGAAGGCAATAACCTATCATTTGTTGGTGTTTGCATGGTTAAAAGGGTCAGAAAGGGGACAGTTTATATTTTTTTGGCAGATAAAATGCAATCTATCATAGAACTTCAGATTTCAAGGAAAACTCCTTCGAGTCCAGCAGCTAACAGCTCGTCTCTTTGCTGTCACTGAGGGTCAGAGACCCACACTGTTTTCTTCCCCTTTCCTGCTCGGCGTCAGTTACACTTGAGCTCTCTGCCTGAAAAGGTCTGGAACAGATTAGAAGTCGGGCCACAAAATAAAAAGCTTTGGCAAGCTGTCAAGCCTGTCTGGAATACACATACAACAGTGGGCCCAAAAAGGGAAACTAAAAGCAGTAAGAGTATTTTATGAAATCTTTTCTTGGCATACTTAATTGTACGCTCTGTGTACATATGTTGAGGTGGGAGGGAGGCTATTATTTTTTTGGTACTTTTTTCCCATTTAAAACAAAAGACCAAGCTGTGTGTGTAATTAATGGATCTACTTAAGCTCATAGACAACTTGCTTTACTTCACTTTTTATTAACTGAAAATACTTAAAAACAAAAACCTTTGTTGCAACTGCTGATTTCTATAGCTAGCTAAGAGTTACTCATCATTTTTCATAACCTCATGTAGAGAGGAAAAAAAATCCCACAGTACCATTTTTAAAAATTTCCAAATGTGGACAAGCTGAATTCATTTCATTAAAGATGATTTGGGGAAACATGGCTGTTATCGTTCTAGCCCATACAAATGGCAACATTTATTAAATTTTCTACCTTACTTGGTTTCCTGTTTCAACCACAAGGGCTTATTCAAGTATTAAATAGAATCTGAAGTTGCAAATTATTAACATGCCACATTACTTTTTTAACACCCAAATAGGTCTTGAAGCTCAAAAGGCTGGCATTTAAGCCAAAGCGGGTATCTGTCAAAGTGACAGTCTCTGCCCTGATCCCATTCTGACTTTACCTGAATAGGGGATCAGTTCCTAACACTGACCAACCAATGAGCTTGGGGCAGCAAACCCAAACGTCGGGGTTTTTTTAAAGGTATACATACAGACACAGAACTGTTTGGAACGTTCCTAACAGGGCAGTTATTTTGCTCAGCCCTGGGTAGAGTTCTCTTTCTTCCCTCTTACCCGAGACTGTGTTTTGATGGCATTCAAGGAGTTAATTCCTCTTTCCCGTAAGGGCCCCGCAGTTGTTGTTAGGTCAACCCCTGCAAAGCTTCAAAGGTTCCGAGTTCCCTCAGTCTGACCCACTCAGTGATCTGCACATTGTTTTCATTTAGCTACATCCAGTCCAAGACGAAAGCTTTAAAACCACAATGATCTGCTCCTTTTTAGATTCATTTTTCCATGGCTTTGGGAAAATATCTCAGAAACCCAACTGAAGAAAAGGAAAACAGTAAAAAAATATGGATATAAAGGCTCCAAAGAGTTTGTATACTATTATCAAGATATGCACATTTGGGAGGGAAGTATTTCTTTGTGCAAATGGTGATTTTTGTCATTTGATTTGAGAGAGAAATATGGCTTTACTTTTTGTTTCCTAAATGAAAAACAAAGAAAAAAAAAAAAAACCCTTAAAATATGGGTGTGGGGTTGGGAAGTGAGGGCAGAAATGGAGAGAAGGGGAAATGCTTCCACTGGCCTATCTCTAGGTGACAGGGTCCCTGACCCAGCTGAGGACAGAAAACATTTTAACACTGAAACACAGGATGAGAGTCACTGCTCTCCTCAAGTTAAGCATAAGCAGACACCAGGTCATTCACCAACAAAAGCTGGTATTTCAGGTTTTAGATGAAGCAACAGCCTGATTATTTCTATAGCTAGAAAGATCATTTTAAACAAGATCACTGTGCTTCTTAAATATGTGAAAGAAACAGTGAGTCTGGTTAGTAAACCACCACAAAATTCCTCCAATCCCATCCCAAGAAGTCAAAGCTAAAAAGTTGATTTAGATACAAATTCAAGTTTTAAGTGAAAGGCATAAGCAAAGAACTAGATAAGTTGGCTAGGCAGTCATTTTTTAAAACTATAAAGCAACGCAATTTAATTTAAATGTACCTTCCAAATTTCACATACCAAAAACCAGTAATCAAAAATATTTAAAAAGATTTTGAGATGAACCTTTACCAAAACGAGGGTCAAGCCTGGGGTCTAGCCAAGAGGTGGTCTTGTTCTTGTGGTTTATATAGTATATTTCTCCATCCTGAGTCATGGCTTGTTCCCATCCATCAGGAAGAGGACCTATAAACAACATGAAAAAAAAAATCACGGTTTGTTTTTATTCGGTGCACCCAAAAATAAAAAAAGTGGTAGAGGTGCTAATTTAAAAAGAAAACACATCCTGACATAAAACAACTCATTAAAGTAGACTTAAGATGTGCTCAGGGTAGAAAGGTACACCCAAATACTTGATTCTTCTCCGCCAAGAGAAACTATCCAATAATAAAATCTACATCCCCGGAGACACAGATGTAAACAAACTTCAGATTTTGGGAAAACTCTCTGGAGTCATGACCCAAGCAATTACTATTGGTGTTAACGCAAGATGCGGAGTGCCGCAGCCCAGGGGCTGCCCCCCATCCAGCCTGCATCGTGACAGCACCTCCCCAGAGCTCTTCCCCAGGAGTCTGTGCAGGAGTCCTTGCAGCACTGTGGCATCGCAAACACGGCTCAACATAGAGCACAGTTAGCTCAGCCTGCCAACTGCCACTGATTTCCAGTCTGTACGTGACTGACACGCCAAGACACAGTAACAGAGGAAACGGTGGAAAAGAGCTGATTCTCAAGCAGCCCAGAAGGTGCTAGGAGGTGGGGACGGGGCTGGGAGTTTCAGTCTGTTAGAGATGTGGGAAGCGGAGAGAGTAAGGACCAAGACTGCTGGGAGGCACGTTTCTCAGGAAGAAAAAGGAGGTACAAATTCCGAAACTACAGCGTGAGGAAGCAACACCTGGGAGATAGGGCTAAGAACACAGAAGTTTAGGATGATGCTAGGCTTCCCTCCTAGCTCATTCAGGAAAGGATCTGCCTGCCACGCAGGAGACCCAAGTTTGATTCCTGGGTCGGGAAGATCCCCTGGAGAAGGGAACAGCTACCTATTCCAGTACTCCGGCCTGGAGAATTCCATGGACTGTATCCATGGGGCTGCAAAGAGTCGGATGTGACTGAGCGACTTTCACTTTCAGTTTTGGGCTTCCCTGGTAGCTCACGTGGTAAAGAATCTGCCTGCAATGCAGGAGACCATGGTTCAATTCCTGGGTCAGGAAGATCTGCTAGAGAAGGGATAGGCTACCAACTCCAGTATTCTTGGGCTTCCCTTGTGGCTCAGCTGGTGAAGAATCCACCTGCAAAGTGGGAGACCTGGGTTTGATCCCTGGGTTGGGAAGATCCCCTGGAGGAGGGAAAGGCTACCCACTCTAGTACTCTTGCCTGGAGAAGTCCATGGACAGAGGAGCCTGGCAGGCTACAGTTCACGCAGTCACAGAGTTGGATACAACTTAGTGACTAAACCATCACCAAGATGATGCTATCCTTACGAGGGTAGCGAGTTGCTTTTGAGAGGGAACAGTGAGGAAATGAGAGGCCTAGCGTAAGTGATCAAACCCAGGCACATTTCCTCTTGTCTCCTCCACTTCCCAGCCCCACGAGGATCAGGAGAGGCAAAGGGAAACGGACCAACAGGAACTGACTGCTTACTGTGCGCCAGGCACAGTGCCAGGTACACATGCGCACGGACTCATCTAATGCAGACGATGACTGAGGACGCGAGCAGCAGGACAATCTCCATTCTAACGGGAAACTGAGGCAGAGCGGCTCAGCAGTACATCACAGAGCGAGTGTCAGAGATGGTACTCAAACCCAGCAGCGTGATTCCTGAGCCAGTTTCCTCATAACACTTCTTTTCTATATTTTTATCATTTTTAAACTTTAAAAGAAACTTTACGTGGAGGGCGACTGCTTCACAACGTTGTGTTGGTTTCGGTCACACAGGAATGAGTCAGCCGCAAGTATACACACACCCCCTCCCTCGTGAACCTCCCTCTTACTCCCACAACCCCTTATTCATCTTCCACATCCAGGATTAGGGACTAAGTGTGTCTCCTGTGCAAAAACGGAACAGTCCCTTTTTCTAGGCAGTAAGTCCCCTGCACACGAGCCTTCAAGTTGTGAACTTGCAAGACGCAAACATGCACGCCAACCGTGTTTCCGTTGGCTCAGGTGCCGGCGCACACTCACACGTGTGCACCCCCCACATGCGGCTGCGCTTCATGTTCCACCCAGCATCGTCCGATCGTGCTTTCAAGGAGGACAGAGCTGAACGCAGCAAGGAGCCTGTGCTCCCAGGGCCGGCAGGAGGGAGACCAGCCTGCCCCCTGCCTCCCATCGCTGAGATGCGTCACTCGCCCGTCCTCCACCTCCGCTCCCCCGTCAGAAGCCTGCCTGTTCACTTGACGCCAGTTTATGCCAGCCGTCATACTCTAGCACCCAGCCGTCACACTCTAGCACCCAGCCGTCACACTCTAGCACCCAGCCGTCACACTCTAGTACTGTCATACTCTAGCACCCAGCCGTCACACTCTAGCACCCAGCTGTCACACTCTAGCACCCAGCCATCACACTCTAGTACTGTCATACTCTAGCACCCAGCCGTCACACTCTAGCACCCAGCCGTCACACTCTAGTACTGTCACACTCTAGCACCCAGCCGTCACACTCTAGCACCCAGCCGTCACACTCTAGTACTGTCACACTCTAGCACCCAGCCGTCACACTCTAGCACCCAGCCGTCACACTCTAGTACTGTCACACTCTAGCACCCAGCCGTCACACTCTAGCACCCAGCCGTCACACTCTAGTACTGTCATACTCTAGCACCCAGCCATCATACTCTAGCACCCAGCCGTCACACTCTAGTACTGTCACACTCTAGCACCCAGCCGTCACACTCTAGTACTGTCACACTCTAGCACCCAGCCGTCACACTCTAGCACCCAGCCGTCACACTCTAGTACTGTCATACTCTAGCACCCAGCCATCATACTCTAGCACCCAGCCGTCACACTCTAGTACTGTCATACTCTAGCACCCAGCCCTCATACTCTAGCACCCAGCCCTCATACTCTAGTACTGTCACACTCTAGCACCCAGCCGTCACACTCTAGTACTGTCACACTCTAGCACCCAGCCGTCACACTCTAGTACTGTCATACTCTAGCACCCAGCCATCATACTCTAGCACCCAGCCGTCACACTCTAGTACTGTCATACTCTAGCACCCAGCCCTCATACTCTAGCACCCAGCCCTCATACTCTAGTACTGTCATACTCTAGCACCCAGCCATCATACTCTAGCACCCAGCCGTCACACTCTAGTACTGTCACACTCTAGCACCCAGCCGTCACACTCTAGTACTGTCACACTCTAGCACCCAGCCGTCACACTCTAGTACTGTCACACTCTAGCACCCAGCCGTCACACTCTAGCACTGTCACACTCTAGCACCCAGCCGTCACACTCTAGTACTGTCACACTCTAGCACCCAGCCGTCACACTCTAGCACCCAGCCGTCACACTCTAGCACCCAGCCGTCACACTCTAGTACTGTCACACTCTAGCACCCAGCCGTCATACTCTAGTACTGTCACACTCTAGCACCCAGCCGTCACACTCTAGTACTGTCACACTCTAGCACCCAGCCGTCACACTCTAGTACTGTCACACTCTAGCACCCAGCCGTCACACTCTAGTACTGTCACACTCTAGCACCCAGCCGTCACACTCTAGTACTGTCACACTCTAGCACCCAGCCGTCACACTCTAGTACTGTCACACTCTAGCACCCAGCCGTCACACTCTAGTACTGTCACACTCTAGCACCCAGCCGTCACACTCTAGTACTGTCACACTCTAGCACCCAGCCGTCACACTCTAGTACTGTCACACTCTAGCACCCAGCCGTCACACTCTAGTACTGTCACACTCTAGCACCCAGCCGTCACACTCTAGCACCCAGCCGTCACACTCTAGCACCCAGCCATCATACTCTAGCACCCAGCCCTCACACTCTAGCACCCAGCCGTCATACTCTAGCACCCAGCCATCATACTCTAGCACCCAGCCCTCAAACTAGCACCCAGCCCTCATACTCTAGCACCCAGCCATCATACTCTAGCACCCAGCCCTCACACTCTAGCACCCAGCCGTCACACTCTAGAACCATACTTTTCAAGGTACTACACTGCAAGATTGGAACTTTCATTTTTTGTGTTTTTTAACGTATTATTTTTGAAAAAATATTATTAACTTATTACAGTACAATACCATATAGCCTAATTGTGTCAGTTGGGTACCTAGGCTAACTCTGTTGAACTTATGAACAAGCTCTTGGAATAGAACTCCTTCATGTGCAGGGGACTGACTGTACTGGCAGTCCAAGACAGCCTTGTGAGTGGTCCTGGAAGAGGAACTTCGCTAACAGACCACTCACACGGGCCCATGGGACCAAGGCCCTAATTCTAGGCCAGTGCCATTTGCATCAAGAATAGACTGATTTGCTATTACACTATTATCAAAGGTCTTCTTTGATGGGGTCAAAATCATGTTAGGGAATGCAGGCACGTGGCTGGAGTGTTCTAGACTCTTACTGCAGAGACCATGGGGGAAGACCCTCCTCCGGTCCTGGTGTGAAGCTCTGCACACGATGCTATGTCCAGAGCTGGGACTCTGCTGCAGGCATCCTGTGTTTACTAAGAGGTGGATGGGAAGCAGACTCGGTAAAACACGTAGAAACCAAACCCCTTTTCTCAGCAGCTGTGAGTGTCACCTCGGTCTCTGCCTCCCCACTAGGAAATCAGAAACTTCAGAGCTCTTGCTGTTTAGTTCGCTCAGTTGTGTCCGACTCTTCTGCGACCCCACAGATTGCAGCCCACCAGGCTTCTCGGTCATGGCATTTCCTAGGCAAGAACGCTGGAGTGGGTTACCATTTTCTTCTCCAGGGGATCTTCCCGACCCAGGTACTGAGTCAGGATTTTCTGTTACTGAGCCACTAGAGAAGCCCAAGGGTTTGTTACTAACTTTAATTGCAGAAGATGGCTGAATGAGTCTGAAAAACAAGTAATAAAATCCTTAAGTTCTTAAGACATGATGACGAACAAGCCAACAGCAGTCACTGGGTGCATCGCTGGGAGCATCAGCAAAGTGGCCCTGACAGATTCCATCACAGCCTGCAAACCTGCCGAAGGGAATGGATTCCCTGCTTCTTTTCTTAAACACTACATTCTTTGCAGCCCCAAGGACTGCAGCCATAAATATAGCTATTTATCCTATAATAATAATATTTCTCAAGTATTTTTCATATATGTCACTAAGTATAATATTTAGTATTTTATAAATTTAGCAAACATGTCACCAGTTCTTGTCACCATTCTTTTTCTTACTTGGTTAAGAAAAAGAGCTGGAAATTATTGACGGCTGAATCCTCACAGATGGACTGAAGCAGATCAGAGAGGGTGAGTGGCGTCACACATTCTATTATAAACAGAATATGTGAATGACTTGATATTAATCTAGTGCTTTTTGTTCCTTAAGTGTTTTCATTTTTACGGCTCATTTGACATCCTAAGAAGTGTTTAAAATTTGTAGAAGAGTAAAATGGAAAAGTGAAAGTTTCTTGTAGTCTATTCTCCAGGAGAAAAACCGAACTTTCGTTTTGTGATAGATTCTGGATTATCTTTCCTGTGCACATTTTGTAATACACATGCATAACTACTGATGTCATGCTATATACCTGAACCATACTTGCTTTTATTCACTTAATATCTATCACGGACCGCTTTTCTTAACACAACACGTAAGTCTCTCTCATTCTTTTTAATGGTTTCACAGATCTTACTACACAGATATATTAGAATTCATTTATCCCACTGTTATATGTCAGAGTTGTTTCCACGTTTTGTCCTGAATTTGTTACAAACTGTGCAATGCACTGCCCCCCCGCAGTGAGGGCACCAGCTCTCTCACTATCACTGCACACCCTGTGCTTAACCCCATCACACTGATGAAACACTGATGTTCAGGCAGATCACCTGCCCAACGCAGACCGCAGAGCAAACTTTCCCAAGATAAAGATTTGAACCCAGGCAATCTGACATGAGAGACCCTGTTTAAAATCATACAGTGTGCTGCTGTCCAAAGACATATATATGTCCCCAAAACTTATGCAGGTGTTTCCATACATTAACTCTGCAGAGCAAAATAATGACTTTATTCATTCACACTAAGTTTAAATCATTAGCTATTTAGCCTATATAAATCATATTTCTCAAGTATTTTTCATATATGTCATTAAGTATAATATTGAGGATTTCACTAAAAACAGTAGACTTCAAAAATTAAATTTAGCAAACTTGCCACCAGTTCTGTTCTTGTATAAACAACCAAAAACAAACCTCTATACAGCTGAGGTTGGCACAACATTGTAAATCAACTATACTTCAATTTAAAAACAAAAAATAAACCTCTAACTAATTTTATCTTCTTGGGCTCCAAAATCACTGCATATGGTGACTGCAGCCATGAAATTAAAAGACACTTGCCCCTTGGAAGAAAAGCTATGACCAACCTAGACAGCATATTAAAAAGCAGAGACATCACTTTGCCCACAAAAGTCTGTCTAGTCAAAGCTATGGTTTTCCCAGAAGTCAGGTATGGATGTGAGAACTAGATCATAAAGAAGGCTGAGAGCCAAAGAATTGATGCTTTTGAACTGTGGTGTTGGAGAAGACTCTTGAGAGTCCCTTGGACTGCAAGGAGATCCAATCAGTCCATCCTAAAGGAGATCAACCCTGAATATTCATTGGAAAGACTGATGCTGAAGCCCCAATACTTTGGTCACCTGATGCGAAGAACTGACTCATCGGAAAAGACCCTGATGCTGGGAAAGATTGGGGGCAGGAGGAGAAGGGGACGAGAGAGGATGAGATGGTTGGATGGCATCATCGACTCAATGGACATGAGTTTGAGCAAACTCCCAGAGATAGTGAAGGACAGGGAAGCCTGGCGTGCTGCAGCCCATGGGGATGCAGAGTCAGACATGACTGAGTGACTAAACAACTAATTTTAGACATAAAGATATAAAGGAGAGATAAGACTGGTACAAAAAAAGAATGTAGTGACTGTTGCCTATTTTCTTACCCATATTTCTAATTAAAGAAGTAAATATGTACATATGAAGTAGAATAATCACAGTAAACTTTTATAAGCATTCAAACTGATACCAAATACATATACTAAACACAAAAGAATGCTTTTATGCTTATGTTCATTTAACACTAGGTAAAAATTTAATGTATGGAAAGAGACTGTCTAAAACAGGATGTCCTCTTTACAGAAAAAGCTACTGATCAAAGGCAAAGGAGTAGATGAGGAAACATTACCTTTATTTATTTATTTTTTTTTCCATTTATTTTTATTAGTTGGAGGCTAATTACTTTACATCATTGCAGTGGTTTTTGTCATACATTGAAATGAATTAGCCATGGATTTACATGTATTCCCCACCCCGGCCCCCCTCCCACCTCCCTCTCCACCCGATCCCTCTGGGTCTTCCCAGTGCACCAGGCCCGAGCACTTGTCTCATGCACCCAACCTGGGCTGCTGATCTGTTTCACCCTAGATAATATACATGTTTCAATGCTGTTCTCTTGAAACATCCCACCCTCGCCTTTTCCCAGAGTCCACAAGTCTGTTCCATACATCTGAGTCTCTTTTTCTGTTTTGCATATAGGGTTATCGTTACCATCTTTCTAAAGTCCATATATGTGTGTTAGTATACTGTAATGGTCTTTATCTTTCTGGCTTACTTCACTCTGCATAATTGGCTCCAGTTTCATCCGTCTCATTAGAACTGATTCAAATGAATTCTTTTTAATGGCTGAGTAATATTCCATGGTGTATATGTACCACAGCTTCCTCATCCATTCGTCTGCTTATGGGCATCTAGGTTGCTTCCATGTCCTGGCTATTATAAACAGTGCTGCGATGAACATTGGGGTGCACGTGTCTCTTTCAGATCTGGTTTCCTCAGTGTGTATGCCCAGAAGTGGGATTGCTGGGTCATATGGCAGTTCTATTTCCAGCTTTTTAAGAAATCTCCACACTGTTTTCCATAGTGGCTGTACTAATTTGAAACATTACCTTTAAAAAGCTTCGCATCACATCACAATCAAATTCTAATAGAAAAAACTGAAAAGAAAAAAACAATCTTCAACCTCAAATATGAACTAAATAAACAATAACAGATCTGCACTTTATTCACACACAAAGAGAATTTTTATTTAAACGCTCTTGGGATGAAATTCAGTGACTTGATGATGCAGGTTTCTAAGTCACTGTGTTAAACTAAGCTAACTGCTGAATAACCAGAAGAAGCTGAGACAGCAAGAATGATATATCTTTTGAATCATCAAGTTGCACAGGCTACTGAAAGTTTGATTCAAGCATCTGTTTGGGCTAGAGTTGGAATTGAATAAAGTCAGTAAGTGTGTGGGGGAATCTGGGCTTCTCACAAAACTAGATTTACAAGAGGATCTAACCCTAACCCTAACCCTAACCCTAAGAGATAGATCAAAATATATTCAGAAAATTTTGGAGTTCAATTTACCTCCTGATTTTAGCATCATAAATATTAAAACTTCTCCAATAGGGAGTACATGAAATGAAGCAAATATAAGTAGTGATATTTTAATGACTTAGGATAAAACACAAGCTGAGTCCCATCCCTAGAATTTCTGATTCAGTAGGTCTGGAGTTGGGCCTGAAAATGCCCAGATGGTGCTGATGCTGCTGGTCCAAGGAACACATTTTTGAGAAACAATGATATAAAAAAAAACTACTTACAATTCTTTTGCTGGTATATAACTGTTACCTGAATTTATCTAACTTTTATGAAATTGCAGTTGCTCACTGTTAGGCATCGGCGCAGTTCAGAGACCAAACTATCAAGCACTCCATGTCTGAGGACAGCACACAGTCACCTCTGCTAGAATAAGATGAGGCAAACGGCTCAGCCTCCATCAGGATAAAGCAGAAGGGGAATGCTTCTTTTTTAAAAAACTGAAACGGCCCAAGCAACTATCTTGGAGAAGTAGACCAGATACATTTCTTTTTGGCTTCTAATGACCAGACTGTAACGAAGAGTAAAGACTCTGGAGGCAACCAAACTGGTGTGATCCGTGGGAATTATTATTACTCTTAACTGAGCTTCAAACCATTTTTAGTTGAGACCTCTTCACTTTCTCAATTCAAATGAAGAGTCCTCTCTCTGTGCAAACAAAATGTTTTCTTAATACCTAATGCCATAATACTTATCACACGGTACTGTCTATACGTGTTTGCTCCCAGGCGAGACTGAAATACCTGAACAGAGAAGTGTATATTATGCAGTTTTCTATTTTACTGTTGAGCAGAGTGCCTACTACTCAGAAGGGCACAAATACATGTTGGCTGACACTAATGCAATCAAAACAAAGTCCAGTTAAAATTCTTCATTTATGACTGTGAGAGAAAAATATCCCGTTTTATCCTTTCCATGTTAAGTTCAATTTCTCCATTATTAAGTATCACCGAAATTAAAGGCACAAGGATGTAGCAAACTCTTTTATTCAGTAAGTATGTACTGAGCCCCTACTATATTCAAGTTCTAATCCAGGCCCTGGATATAGGGCAGTAAGCAAAACAGTTCCTGCTTCATGGATTATGGTCTCGCCAGGAAGACAGACAGGTATGTACAGTACAGTGCTGACTAATGACAAGCGCAGTGAAAAAAAACCAGAAAGCCAAACCAAACCTGAAACGGTCTTTCAGCAACGTGGACTAAGAAGGGGCTCACTGCTGGTGACCTCAGGGCAGAGACACAAACACAAAGCAAGCCAAGACGTGATGACTGGGACGCGCGGATCCCAGGAGGGGGCGCGGAGGGGCCAGGGCAGAGGAAGTGGGGCTGACGCTTCGGTCACCGTGTGGTCAAGACCCAGGCTCCATGAGCAGATGGCCAAGCATCTTAAGCGGCAAATGGTGGACTGGGGAATACCTACAGGGAACCACCAATCCTAAAGGATGGTAACGACTTTTCCAAACTGATGGATCACCTCTAAAGATGTACAAGTGGGCAACAAACATTTTCATCCCAGATAACGTGCACACACATGAGAGGCAGACCCTTAGACGTGGGAAAGGTGTGGGAGTTTTCAAAGGCTAGGCTATTAGGCTTAACCACTGCAGCAAAGTCTTTTGGGGATAAGGAGATAAAAAGTAGGCCCTGGACATGAAGGTAAAGAGTAAGAGGCCATCACTTTAATAAGATGTAAAGAGGGTGAGAAATTTGAATTAGGACAAACAAGAAACAGCAGTAGCCTATAATTAATAATTTAGAATTAGTTATCCTTGGGAAAAATAAATTTTTATGTCCTATTTACTGCTACTAGCTGAAAAACTACTACAATAAACACTAACTTCCTGTAATATTTTGAAAACAAAATATTCTATGTCATAATACTGAAGGTGACTCAACACCAACTTCCTGCTCTTGCCTAAGGACCCTCCTGCATCAGGAATGACTCACAAACCATCTGCAACGTCTAATCAAACCAGAAAGTCCTGATTATACCACAAGTGAGATGCTCAATCTCTCCCTCTCACCTGCCCCACAACTCAGGAATAAAGAAGTAACCCAGGATACTGAAAGTTTACTAAACAAAACCTGCTAAGTGGTTCAAAGTGCAGGGCTATCAAGAAGTAGTTTCCTTAGAAAATTAAGAGCAGCTGGAAAAAGTATACACAATACATCTTTCAGAGCAATCTAATTTTGACCAATTTCAGTTTTGACATTCTGGTCTCTGACATTTATAATGAGTCACGAACTCCATTACTACACTGTTCTAAGTTCCTTACAAGCACAGACTAACTCATTTAACAGTCCCATGGTATCAGTTTAGTTCAGTCGCTCAGTCGTGTCCGACTCTTTGCAACCCCATGAATCGCAGCACGCCAGGCCTCCCTGTCCATCACCAACTCCTGAAGCTTGCTCAAACTCATGTCCATTGAGTCGGTGATGCCATCCAACCATCTCATCCTCTGTCGTTCCCTTCTCCTCCTGCCCCCAATCCCTCCCAGCATCAGGGTCTTTTCCAGTGAGTCAACTCTTTGCATGAGGTGGCCAAAGTACTGGAATTTCAGCTTCAGTATCAGTCCTTCCAATGAACACCCAGGACTGATCTTCTTTAGGATGGACTGGTTGGATCTCCTTGCAGTCCAAGGGACTCTCAAGAAGGCTTCTCCAATACCACAGTTCAAAAGCATAGTATAGGTATAGGTCCCATGGTATAGGTCCTATTATTATCCTGACTTTACAGATGAGGAAACTAAAGCACAAGAAAGCTGCCCCAGATTACTTAGCCCAGACTAGTAACTGGCAGAGGGTGGATTCAAACCCAGATAGTTCTAGCTTTCCAGAACTCATGCTTTTAAGTACTATACTGCAATTATGACACACATTAATCAAAAGGAGTATTTTTAAAAATTTCTTCTCCTAGAACTTCCATGAAATCTCATCACTTTGGTCATATTCATACAGTTGGCTCTCATATCTTTAATACTTCTCACAGGGACACCAGTCTTTCTCCTCCACCAGCTGCACATCTACACTCCACAAAACATGGCCTCATATTTTGAGCTGATTTTACTTTACAATACAATTGCCCCTGTTCTTCAAATAAAAGTTAAATGTAGACTTTTGTATTTCCATGACTACATTTTAGCAGTAGCCTTCCAGCTGGTCTTAATCAAGGGCACATTTTAAGTACCTTAAGAGCATCCTTAAGCAACCTTAAGACTGCCGGGAGAAATATCAATAACCTCAGATACGCAGATGACACCACCCTCATGGCAGAAAGTGAAGAGGAACTAAAAAGCCTCTTGATGAAAGTGAAAGAGGAGAATGAAAAAGTTGGCTTAAAGCTCAACATTCAGAAAACTACAATCATGGCATCTGGTCCCATCACTTCATGGGAAATAGATGGGGAAACAGTGGAAACAGTGTCAGACTTTATTTTTTGGGGCTTCAAAATCACTGCAGATGGTGACTGCAGCCATGAAATTAAAAGACGCTTACTCCTTGGAAGGAAAGTTATGACCAACGTGGATAGCATATTAAAAAACAGAGATATTACTTTGCCAACAAAGGGTCGGTCTGGTCAAGGCTATGGTTTTTCCAGTGGTCATGTATGGATGTGAGAGTTAAACTGTGAAGAAAGCTGAGTGCCAAAAAATTGATCCTTTTGAACTGTGGTGTTGGAGAAGATTCTCGAGAGTCCCTTGGACTGCAAGGTGATCCAACCAGTCCATCCTAAAGATAAGTCCTGAGTGTTCACTGGAAGGACTGATGCTGAAGCTGAAACTCCAATACTTTGGCCACCTCATGCAAAGAGCTGACTCATTGGAAAGGACCCTGATGCTGGGAGAGCTTGGGGGCAGGAGGAGAAGGGGACGACAGAGGATGAGATGGTTGGATGGCATCACGGACTCAATGGACATTGAGTCTGAGTAAACTTCGGGAGTTGGTGATGGACACGGAGGCCTGGCGTGGTGCGATTCATGGGGTCGCAAAGAGTCGGACACGACTGAGCAACTGAACGGAACTGAACTGAAGAGCATCCTGCCTCACATCTCCTCTGAGGAAGCAGCTCTATGACTCAGAGCTCCCTAAGGCCCCGAGGAAAACTTCCCAAATCGTCACTGGACTATCCAAGGTCCTCAGTTGCCAACCATTACACAGCACGCTGAAGAGGCTCTAATGTGTCGCCACTACAGCTCACGCCCTCCTCACTCAGTCTTGGTTCAGTCCTGCCAACTCTTCTCCCTTCTCCGAGGACCTCCCGAAGGCGGCTACTCTCCCATCCGCCTTGCTCAGCCAACTCTTCCTCTTCCCTCCTCAGTGTGGACACGCCTTCCTCAAGAGGGCTTCGCCTACACACACACAGGTTCATTCCTCTCCTTTGCATCATGTGCATCTTTGGTGAGATGATTCTAGCACATCAGTAACTTAGTAATCCATTCAAAGTGAGTACTTCTGGCATGGCCTGTCTTTCCAGTACTCAAGCAGGGTCATGCACTTTTCACCTCCACACATATCCCCGATGCACAAACCCCAGCCTGTCTCCTCCGAGCCGTCATGATTTTTAGCCACCAAAATCCTACCCTCTTTTCCTATTCTATCTTTGTGAAGTTTTTCTTAATTTCCATCCCACTACTAACATTCTTCCCTACCTGTGAATAAAGAGTTCTCCATGTTTTTTGAGTGGTATATTTAATTTCTGCTTCATTAACAACACTAAAATCTTTTGACTGTGTGGATCACAACGAACTGTGGAAAATTCTTAAAAGAGATGGGAATACCAGACCACAGTACCTGTCTCCTGAGAAACGTGTATGTCAACAAGCAACAGTTAGAATTGGACATGAAACAACAGACTGGTTACAAATCAGGAAAGGAGTACGTCAAGGCTATATATTGTCACCCTGCTTGCTTAACTTATATGCAGAGTACATCATGAGAAACGCTGGGCTGGAGGAAGCACAAGCTGGAATCAAGATTGCAGGTGAAATATCAATAACCTCAGATACGCAGATGACATCGCCCTTATGGCAGAAAGCAAAGAAGAACTAAAGAGCCTCTTGATGAAGGTGAAAGAGAAAAGTGAAAAAAAAAAAAATGACTTAAAGTTCAACATGAAAAAACTAAGATCATGGCACCTAGTCCCATCACTTCATTGCAAATAGATGGGGAAACAAAGGAAACAGTAACGCATTTTATTTTGGGGGCTCCAAAATCACTGTGGACGGTGACTGCAGCCATGAAATTAAAAGACATTTGCTCCTTGGAAGAAAAGCTATGAGAAACCTAAAGAGTATTAAAAAGCTGAGACAGCACTTTACCAACAAAAGTTCGTATAACATATAGTCAAAGCTATGGTTTTTCCAGTAGTCAGGTAGATGTGAGAGTTGGATCATAAAGAAGGCTGAGAGCCAAAGAATTGATGCTTTCGTACTGTGGTGCTAGAGAAGACCCGTGAAAGTCCCTTAGACAGCAGAGAGATAAAAGAAATCAACCATGAATATTCAATGGAAGGACTGATGCTGAAGATGAAGCTCCAATACTTTGGCTCCCTGATGTTAAGAGCCAACTCATTACTCAATGGACATGAGTTTGAGAAAACTTGGGGAGATAGTGAAGGACAGGGAGGCCTAGTATGCTGCAGTTCATGGGGATGCAAAGGTAAGATTAAACTCTAGCCCATAAGCGAAGAAGAACTAAAGAGGCTCTTGATGAAAGTTTGAAAGAGGACAGTGAAAAAGTTGCCTTAAAATTCAACATTCAGAAAACTAAGATCATGGCATCTGGTCCCATCACTTCATGGCAAGTAAGACGGGAAACAGTGGAAACATTGACAGACTTCATTTTTTTGAGCTCCGAAATCACTGCAGATGGGGACTGCAGCCATGAAATTAAAAGACATTTCCTCCTTGGAAGAAAACTTATGACCGACCTAGACAGCACATTAAAAAGGAGACACACTACTTTGCCAACAAAGGTCCGTCTAGTCAAAGTTATGGTTTTTCCAGTAGTCATGTATGGATGTGAGAGTTAGAGCATAAAGAAAGCTGAGCACCGAAGAATTGATGCTTTTGAACTGTGGTGTTGGAGAAGACTCTTGAGAGTCCCTTGGACTGCAAGGAGATCCAACCAGTCCATCCTAAAGGAGATCAGTCCTGAATATTCACTGGAAAGACTGATGCTGAAGCTCCAATACTTTGGTCACCTGATGTGAAGAACTGACTCATCTGAAAAGACCCTGATGCTGGGAAAGACTGAAGGCGGGAGGAAAAGGGGATGACAGAGGATGAGATGGTTGGATGGCATCACCAACACAATGGACACGAGTTTGAGTAAACTCTGGGAGTTGGTGATGGACAGGGAGGCCTGGCGTGCTGCAGTCCAAAGAGTCAGACATGACTGAGCAACTGAACTGAACTGATACATTTTAAGGCTTAGATTGGAATTTTGACACTGCTACTTACCTGTATTCTACTCACTACCGTAAACTGTGTCCCCAGCCACTTTGCTCATGTCCCATTTTAGCAGATGCCTCAGTGAACTCCACTCATTTGCCTATATCCTGGCATGTCTTCCCAGGAAGCTCTAAGTCTTAAAGGAAGTATTTGGACTTTTTTGGTCTTTATATCTCTTAGGGCTTAGCACTACAACCAAATACAACTGAAGTTTGTTGAGCTGAAATGATTAAGAACTTACCTGTGAAAAGAATGATTGACTAATCTTGGTCAAGTCAGTCTCTCTGATCCTCAGTTTGTGCTTTTACAAATCACAGGCTTTTTTTTTTTTTATAAGTTGTTAACATTTTGCAGTGCTCTTATATTAAATGAGCTCTCACGTGAAATGGTGGAGTCATTCATATGTAATAGGTACTTAGGAAAGCTTTTTTTCCCCGACTGAATATAGAAATAAAATAAGAATAGGAATAACAAAGTGGATCTTTAATAACATTTCTATAGTTTTAAGTTCACTATTCTAGCGTCTTCTATCTTTGTAGTTCATGAATCAGCAGTCTAGCACCTCCTTGAAACTTGTTAGAAATGCAGAATTTCAGGCCCCACCCATGACCTATAGAATCAGAATCTTCATTAAAAAAAACATATATATCTCCAGGAGATTCCTTTACACATTACGAATTGAGAACCACTGATTTACAATACTGTGAACTGTGGTGTTGGAGGAAACTCTTGAGAGTCCCTTGGACTGCAAGGAGATCCAACCAGTCCATCCCAAAGGAGATTAGTCCTGGGTGTTCACTGGAAGGACTGATGCTGAAGCTGAAACTCCAATACTTTGGCCACCTGATGCGAAGAACTGACTCCTTGGAAAAGACTCTGATGTTGGGAAAGATTGAAGGCAGGAGGAGAAGGGGATGACAGAGGACGAGATGGTTGGCTGTCATCTCTGCCTCGATGGCCATCAGCTTGGGTAAACTCTGAGTTGGTGATGGACAGGGAGGCCTGGCGTGCTGCACTCCATGGGGTCGCAAAGAGTTGGACACGACTGAGCAACTGAACTGATTTACAATACAGAAAACTAATATGGCTTGCTTGTTTTTTTCCCCATGCATTATAAATGAAATTAGAGACAGCACACTTTAAAGAAAACTATGAAAGGTTTAAATTCAGACAGACCTGGGTTCAAATTCTGAATCTAATATTTGTAATTATTAGCCATCTAACCTTGAGCAAATTCCTGATTTGCTTGATGCTCACTTTCTTCATAAAAATGGACATAAGTACTTTCTCAACTAATTGTTGAAAGGATTAAAAGGAGAAAGTGCTCGACAAAGGGCTGGGCTTATAATAGATACTTTTACAAAGAGTCATTTCAACTCTTTTTTGGAAGTCCCGCCATTTTGTTCTAACAATATACATATTTTATGAAAAATTGTATATAATATCAAGATATGCTTATGATAAAATAAACCTGGTCTCAAAGATTAAATGACTGGATAATAAAAACAGGAAACCCACAGGTTTTCCCTTCCATAGGAGAAGAACCCTAGAAAGGAATCATTTTTACTCATCTCCCAAACCTTTCAGGACCCAGCCTTTTTAATTGTCTTTAGTTTCACTTCCTTACTGTTCCATCACAAGTTATATGGGGCTGGGGATTTCAGGTTCAGTGATCTCTTACAAAATGCTTCCTTTATCTTCCCCTTTCTTCTGTAAACTTAAGTCCCACTCATCTACTAAAATTTAGGTTCTGAGTCCAATCACTTCTTATCACTTCCCCTCAAACACCCTGGTCCATTGTTTCCCCTGAATTATTTCAATTGCCCAGTAAGTAATCTTCCTACTTTTAAAAACCTTACTCAGATCATGTCCCTGTTCTGTTCAAAACCTACAAATCCCTATATAATCTGGCTTCCATCCATGCTCCTTTTCACTTGCTCTGTTCCAGCTTCAGTGGCCTTCCTGCTGTTCTTCAAATGTCCTCAGCCCCTCTGATCTGGCTGTTGCGATAGGCATGGAACATTCCTTTCTGTTTCCCCAGCTATCTGCATGGCTCTTAATGAACTGAAGCTCAAAAATCACTGATTACAGAGGGCCATACTGGAGAAGCTATCTAAAATGATCATTTCCCTCCATCCCCAATCCCTCTCTGATTCTTAACTATTTTTCTCTTTCCATTTTTAACTGATGACACTGTCTCTTTGTTTCTGTTCTATATTCTTATGATTCAGAGTCGTGCTCTGCGCATGTTCAATATTCAGTATTTGCTGTGGGCATGAGCAAACCTTAGAGACGTCCACTCTGCCCTCTGGAGCACTCATCTCCCTGTTTCTCCTCCGCTTTCTCGGTTCCATGTATGTCTCCCATAGCGTTTACTGTTGCAAGGGGAAAATTATTTTACTTTGACTTCATAATCCAAGTGGCCATTACAATAGAGTAATTGATATTTGTTGAATGAGTAGTTTAGAAAGGTAACAATTCAACTGTTTCACAGCTGAATAAGAAGACTTTTAAATCAGTTAGTCTGTTACAGCCAGATGAACTTCCCAGAGGAAAAGGTCGAATGCAAGCTCAGAGACCCTTCTAACATGAAACTCTTCAGACTGTCTTAAGTGTAACTTGAGTCTTAAGATTTTAACTTAATGGCTTATAGCTTTAGTGTGTAAATTTATAAAAGATTAGCTTTCGTCAAGCTCACTTAGACCTCAGAAATGTTCCAATAAAGTAATGACCTTTGGTAAAATTTTAACCTAATGTTTTATCACCTCTTTACCTTTTTCACTCCAAAGAAAATATTATTTGGAAAAACTCTGTTGTTGCAGGATTTTTTTCATTTCACTGATGCTGGCTATATATGGTAGTCTATGGATATCATTTAAAAAGAATTAGCATCTTAATCTTTCACACAAATATTCCTCTTATGAGTCATAAAATTATTCCAGCAGAGAATAGCCAGAAGGATTTAGAAACCAGTAGCAAAGGCAAAAGAAATAACCCAGAACTTATCAAAGGAAGGAACGAGAACAGGCATTCATTTAGTTCTTACACGTAAATAATTTAATCTCTTTCTTATCCTTTCTACTCCAAAGCTGAGCAAAGCTTCCAAAATTCTACAAATAATCACTGTAGAAAAGTTGAACATGGACACTTGTATTTTTAAACACCATTATCTAATAACTCATTTTACTAAGAGCTGGTAGCAATGGTATGCATCAATTTTTTTCTGTATATTCTTTAACAATATCCTCTCACTCTTCTAAGTCAGCCAGTTAAAGTAACCAAAATAAGCTTACATCCTTTTTTTTTTCATTAGGTGCAGTATTTACAACAAATTCTTAGTAACTTTCAGAATTCAAATGAACTTTACTTTCCCAAATGATTACTTAAGAGGCCTTTAATACATTTTAAAAAATATTTGCTATTCATGCTCTAAGATCAGATCAAGGGACCTCAGCAATCTTGAGCTTCTATATGTCTCCCCTTGCTTTCAAAGATAACCTCTAAAGAAGACAGAAAAGAATTACCGTGTATGAAATAATAGGGCATATAATTAAAAATATGAATACAGTTCAATCCCTGGGTGGAGAAGATCCCCTGGGTAGGAAATGGCAACCGTTCCAGTATTCTTGCCTGGGAATTCAATGGACAGAGCAGCCTAGCAGGGTCTGCGGGGATGCAAAGAATCGAACAACATATATTGTACATGCCGATATGTTAAGTAATATATAAACACATGCCTTGATTCCAGAATAACTGAATTTAAAGTTCTACCGATACATTTGGCATGGAGGGTGTCTTGCTCTGAGAGTCATTTCAGAAATGTAACTGAGTAGATTCAGAATAAATCTAACACATTTTTTCATTTGCCAAATGTTGCTGTCTTGCTCAGGTATTCTGAGTTTTAATATTATTTAGAAAATACTTTTCAGTTAAAAATCTTGAACGGAATTAGCCAATATCGACTCCCAGTGTAGGAGGAGTGAGAAGCTCTCACCAGCAGAGTAACATACAGGCTCTTAGCTGCCCTGACATGAGTGGCATGTTTCATCAGCAGCAATGCCATGAAGCCACCAAGATGACAAAGTGCCACCCCACTCCAGTATCCTCACCTGGAGAGCCCCATGGACAGAGGAGCCCGGCGGGATATAGCCCATGGGGTCGCAGAGTCAGACACGACTGAGCGGCTAACACTAACTAACTTGGAAGAACTCCTAAATACTGAAGGTACAATTGCAAGCTACTGTCATCTGCAACTCGTCTGGACACTCTAATTGGATTATCTTTTCTATTTCACAAATAAATATTTTTACCATCAAAATTCCAATATAGTTTACTGATAACTTTAACATGAAATGGACTGGTCCATATTTTTAAATTAAAAAGGGGGTTCTTGCTTCCATATTATTAACCATTTTTTTCAGGAACTTAATTAACAAATAAATCAAGACACTGAATAAAACAAACTGAGTTTCTTAAAGATTATATTCATTTGGGATTATTATGTTTTTTGCTTTTTACTCTTTTCTCTTTTCCTGGGGTTATCTTTCTTAATTTACCAAAATTTGCAGACAAGAAAAAAGCAGCAATTTTGGTTTAAAAAAAGAGTATTTGGGACACTGCCTCTCTCTTGTACGTCAGTGCTTTGATGTTGGGCTTTATTATAGTTTTATTCCCATTTGGTATACTTTAGTATAGTCTTCTTCCATACATTACAACTTCATGTTGGCAGATTATTTCCATCTTACAATAAAAAAAAAACTTTAAGAATCAAGGAAAAAGTTTGACCCACAGAAGAAAACCATATTTACATTTAACACTCTTACACCTTCTATACCAAATGGAAAATCTATGTGACTCTAAAAGTCAGCAGATAACACGTGAGTTGAATAAGAACCAATGATGTACATTTGGTGTTAAAAAGCTTGTAAACATAGCCCTAAAGATAGTGTGGTAAAAGATTATAACAAACTTATTTAAAATGAAGTAACAGTAACTGGACTGCAAGGAGGTCCAGCCAGTCCATCCTAAAGCTGAGCAGTCCTGAGTGTTCATTGGAAGGACTGATGTTGAAGCTCAAGTTCTAATACTTTGGCCACCGGATGCCAAGAAATGACTCATTGGAAAAGACCCTGATGCTGGGAAAGATTGAGGGCAGGAGGAGAAGGGGACGACAGAGGATGAGACAGTTGGATGGCATCACTGACCTGATGGACACGAGGTCTGAGTAAACTCCGGGAGCTGGTGATGGACAGGGAGGCCTGGTGTGCTGTGGTTCATGGGGTCGCAAAGAGTCAGACACGACTGAGCGACTGAACTGAACAGTAATTACCAGGTAATGTAAACTGATTAAATTGTAAAATATCAGATGAAATCACACTTACTTTATTATTCAGTATATTATACCAAGTGCTGTATTTTGTTAATAATAATTTCTATGTACCCACTTTGTATTAAAATTGTTTTGTTTAATCTTCACAACAGCTCTACAAATTCAGTGTTACTATTTTTATTGTCACTCCATTTTCCAAGTGGAAAAATGAGGCACAAGTAAATATACTCCTTTATCCAAGATCTTATAGTCAATTAAGAGACAGAGCTGGGATTCAAACCTGTGCCCACCTGACCCAGAGCCCTTGATCTTTAACCCTTATTCTAAACTCCTCCTGAGTGCACTCCAAAGGTGAAAAGCAGAACTTAAACGCTTGTGAACCACAACACATGAAGTAGGAATCAGCAACTTCTAAACTCTGTGGTCAGCTTTGTACTTTTCATACATCCTTACCTCTTCTGTGCTTTTTAAAGTTAAAAACCTCACTATCAACCTTTTACCTGTTGTTGTTACATTTTACATCTGCTCTGTGTCATATTTTCCTTGGTAATAATCTCTCTTGCCCATCTGGAATTTGGTCCTCTGAGAGAGATTACACAAAGCAGAAGTAATACAACAGGTAAATATCAAGGCACCTCTGTAAGACCCACTCTGTCTGCTTCTCAATGTGTCCCCCACAGCAAGGGAGGTGCTAAGCAAATTCCTTCAACATGCATCATCTTCCACGATCAAGACGGCATTTTCTCCACCCATCTTGACAGATTTCCTAGGAATTCCATGCAGGTTTTCATAATGGGGAAATCAGAAAGTGCTGTATTGGCAGATTCAGGCATTAGTCAAATAAATGCCAGACTTAAACCATGAAAATAATGAATTCCTTAAAATGTACCTGTAACAAGACATTTGATTTTATCAAATTGCTATCAAAGGTAGATTTTTTAAAAGCAGACAATAGAGGGTTCATTGACTTTGCATCATTTAAATCACGGCTTATGCCATTTTTAATTATCCTAAACAGTCACCTGTCCTTTGGCACCAAGTTATTTCTGGATTATCACAGGATATATTTTCTTTATACTGCTGCCTTAAGACTCAGCAATCTTGTGAGTCATTGGTAACAAGCTACTAATAAAAATCTTCATATAAATGCAGTTCTCACACACTCTCTCTCACATCCATACATGATAAAACTACAGCTTTGACTATACAGACCTTTTGTCACCTCTTTTTAATACACTGTCTACATTTGTCATAGCTTTTCTTCTAAGGAGCATAAAAGGAGAGCTGGATCATAAAGAAGCCTGAGCACCAAAGAATTGATGCTTTTGAACTGTGGTGTTGGAGAAGAATCTTTCGAGTTCCTTGGACTACAAGGAGATCAAACCAGTCAATCCTAAAGGAAATCAGTCCTGAATATTCACTGGAAGGACTGATGCTGAAGCTGAAGCTCTGATACTTTGGCCACCTGATGCGAAGAACTGACTCCTTGGAAAAGACCCTGATGCTGGGCAAGACTGAAGGCAGGAGGAGAAGGGGACAAAAGAGGATGAGATGACTGGATGGCATCCCGACTCAGTGGACGAGTTTGAGCTAACTCTGGGAGTTGGTGATGGACAGGGAAGCCTGGCGTGCTGCAGTCCATGGAGATGCAAAGAGTCGGACACAACTGAGTGACTGAACAACAACAATGTGCCATAAACATAATACATTTAATGTAACTTGTAAGGGGCAATCATCCATCTAATAGAATACGGTTTGTGTGTACTTTTATACATTATATATTATATATTTTAATGTAAAGAAAAGTAGAATTATTTTACTAATTATTCAAATTTCCTTTTATTTTGTAATTTTCTTTTCCTCACATTTCAAATTCCTTTTTACAAAGTTCACTGTCTTGCTAATTAAATGGCCAGTTAAAGAATATAAATTTCTTCCTAGGATTAAGTAAGTCTTGCCTCTAAACCGTTTCCAGGTGCATCTTTAAGTGATTTCTCAATGGCTCAGAGGTGAAGAATCTGCCTGCAATGCAGGAGACCTGGGTTCAATCCCTGGGTTGGGAAGATCCCCTGGAGAAGGGAAATGGCAACCCACACCAGTATCCTTGCTTGGAAAAATGTCATGGACAGAGAAGCCTGATAGGCTACAGTCCATGGGGTTGCAAAGAGTCAGACATGAGTGAGTGACTAATAGTAACAGAAATTTAGCCAATTTTAAATCACACACCTCCAGTCTAGCAATAAAACTTATCATTTCAACTCCATGTTGTGAAGAAGACTTATAAAATGCAAAAGTAAACTAATCATTTTTTGCTAAACCAAATTCTAGTGAAAGAATGGATTTCATAAAATCTTAGAACTGGAGAAAGTCTTAAAATATTATTCAGTTCCATTAAAACCTATGTAGAAAACTAGAGAGTCTAGAGAAAATACGGGAAAGTGAGTTGATTAGAAATAATTAGAACAGAACACAAAGCTGGACTCAAATATTTGAATGAGGTGAGTTCTTTTATAAAAATATTAACAATAGGAAGTTCCAGTTAAAATAATTAATGACAAAAATGTAAATCAAGCTGTATTTAGCTTGATTAACTCAGTAAAGGGCTTCAAAAAAGCTGTGTATCTCTTTTACACAAAGGCTGCAGATTAGCAGGTTCAGAAGGAATTGTCTTCAAGGTGAAAACTGTCAGATACCCTGCTTAACTGGAAATAGGCTAGCTACTTTGTTATAGTCAATATCCTGAAAATTTATTTAAACATCCTCACAATTCTTGCTCACAGGCTCCAGGCTTTGAAAACTCAAGACTTATTTCCCAAGCACAGAGGAGCATCACTTTTTGCTGCTTTACTCAAGAGAAATCCTTGACTGAGAGAGAAAATCATTTTCTCTTAAAGTTATTCGAGAAATCATGCTCTGTATCTCAGTGGAGAATGCACAGCCGTCAAACACCGTGAGTTCGTTTCAGATGGAGAAGGGGAAGCCCCTGAGGTGAACCCTTATTAACGTGACATTATGGCCGTAACTGTACGTGAACATGCGGTTATCAAGATTACAGTTCCCATGACATTGATTCCAAAGCATCGTAACACCACGAAGAAGTCTTCTATTTTTAAACAGCCATTCAAGGTTTCTCAAATGTGAAGTGAGACTAATAACAGCACCTAATTTAATGACCATTATGGGAATTAAATCAGATTGTACAAAATGACCTTAGCAGGAAGCCTGGCATGTAAGTAGGGCTTCCTGCTATTATTTAATACCCTGGTGGCTCAGATGGTAAAGAATCTGCCTGCATCCAGGAGACCTGGGTTCCATCCCTAGGTGGGGAAGCTCCCCTGGAGGAGGGCAAGGGAACCCACTCTAATATTCTTGCCTTGAGAATCCCATGGACAGAGCAGCCAGGTGGGCTACTTGCAAAGAGTTGGACATGACTGAGCGACTAAGCAGAGAACAGCACGCACCACACCACCACTAAACACGCTCAAGTCTCTCTGAGGGGTGGCCTTTCCCATTTCAGGTCCTGCCTCCAGCTCCACATCGAAGCCTCTCTTCACACAACTCCCAGCCCCTCCCCAACAAAAACACACCCACCCACTACAATCGTGCCTCCCGCCACTTTACTCAGACCGCTTCTGCCAAAGTCACCTCTTTCATTAACACAGCAGCAAGCATGTCTAGTAATTTCTATGCAGTACAGAAAAACACATTTAGTATTTTACAAAACACAGAGCTGAAATATAATATACACAAATATTCTAAAATCCATTAAAACCAATTTGATACATACTTTTGGTTTTAAACATAAACTTGATTCCAATTCTTTTCATTTCCTTAGATCATTGCTGTTAGAAAATTTAATAGGAAAAACATAAACAAACCAATGTTCTAAAAGAATCATAATGAATCTTATAGAAGCAAAATGCCTGATTTTCCAAGATAAATGTTAAATTAATGAATTATTGTTACTAACTTCCCAGGTATAGTTTTAGTTGGATTATGACAAAATGAAAACCGTGCATCATCTTTTTTGAACTATAAATACAAAGCAGCTTTCATAGCTCTTATTTGGATATTTGATAATTAAAAAAATAGTTGTCAAGTAAAAATTTTAGTCAATAAATACTTGCATAATATTTGGCCTTTGAAAAAAGTTTAACTTCAATGTCACACATAAAACATATTTTGAGGATAAGTAAAGGTACTGATATTAAAATAAGAGCAGATAAAATGGAAACTATATGACAAGAAAGGCTCAGTCACAAATCTTGCCTTGATTTTCATTTTCTTGAATTCTTTCAAGTGTCAAACCCATCGAAGGCAAGAACAGGGTTATGGACCAGCAAAACATTTTAACACACTGTCACCATCTCCAGGGGAAGGACACTTTAAGTTTCATGAGCTTTCCTAGCCAAGGAATCCTTCTGACACAGAACTGTACCAGCCTCCCCACCTCTGCCAGTCCCCTTCCGAAGGCTGCTTGCCAGTTGAGAAAATCTGCAGTGCAGCTTCCAGCAGTACCACGCTGACCGGCCTGCTGGGCAGGGCTGTGAGGGGGAAGGCCAGCGGGGCGCCAGGCTGCAGGTCACAGCTGCTGCCGCCGCCGTCTGCGCCCCAACCCAGGACTTCAGCGGGGGGTAAAGCGCGGGGGCAGGGGCCTGGTCAGAGACCCGGCCACACGCCCCAAGCCCCGACGCCAGGCTTGGGGGGCATCTTCCCAGAGCGTGGGGCGGGGACGCGGGCTCAGTCGCTTCAGTCCTGTCTGACTCTTTGTGACCCCATGGACGGCAGCCCACCAGGCTCCTCTGTTCATGGGGATTCTCCAGGCAAGAATACTAGAGTGGGTTGCCATGCCCTCCTCAGAGGATCTTCCCGGCCCAGGGAGCGAACCTGTGCCTCTCAATCTCCTGCATTGGCAGGAGGTTCTTTACCCACTAACGCAGCCCGGCAAGCCCTTTTCCTACCATGCACAAAGATGCTAATGGGTAGCTATAGCCTTGGGTGCATGTAACAAAGAAGAAAGAAGCCATTCAAAATCTAAGTGACAGAGGGAAGAAGGAAGTAAACCTTTACTTAGTAGCTACTCCGTATTAGAACTGCAATATAAAACTTTTACATGGATACTATTTCCTTTGCTGTCTTCCTAACAAGGGGCACTGTGACTCCCAATTACACAGATGAGAAAAACAGCAGATTTAGTAAACTGCCAAATAGGAGAGAGAAAAAAAATTTACACTCAGGTTTATCTTCTGTGAAAAAGGGGGAAATGTGTTAAATAATATGTGCCAGCCCTAAGAAAGGTGGTTGGGTTTTATAAGTTGCTACCTTCCCATTATTCTCAAGATAGAACAAACATTTACGATAAGAGGTGGCTTCCCATCCAAACCACAAAAGAAGAGGGAAAGTTCAACTCTAAGGTCTCGGACACAAGAAAGCAGTAGAATAAAGCATGAGCATGTCAAAATTAATCAAACTAGGAATGAGACAGTCACTTCAGAAATGAAACTTGGAAGACTGCTGGCTTTCAATCACCAACTCCCATATGTATTCATCATTAAATAAGGGTTTGGTATAGCGGGCTATTTGAATAAAATAAGTTTCTCTTATGAAAGAGGATAGAAAATAACCATCACCGATGCTCCAACTTCCTTAAAAGAATAAATACTATTTTCCATAGAAAGCTTCACCAATGCACAGGCACTACCTGTGTGCCCTGATGACAGCATTTCACTCACCCGAGGCCGAATTCATCATGTTCTGCTGCACTGGCGGGCTGGTCGGGGCGGCGACGCTCATCTGGGAGAGCATGGCCTTCCTGGGGTCCTGCCAGGTCGTCGTCTGATCTATGTGACTGAGACAAAACAGCCCCTGTGTTAGATAACACCGACGAGGCCCTACAAACAGCAGCCTCGCTTATCAAAACAGGTTTGCTGGATGAACTAGCAGGCAAAGGATTCTAAGCAAGCTCTGTAAAAGCAGTCTTACCACCTCACTGCCCTCACCCTTCCTCTGCAAACTTTTCTCATCCTTGTATCACTGAACTTTCTGCTCTTAGATTTTATAAGTGCAAAATCTGAAAGTTAAACCTGAAATTTTAAGTGAAGGGAAACCATTTTCACCTAGTAGACGTAGACAATTATCTGCCATAATTTAAAGTTGAAATGTGATTTATAAATCATCTATAGTAGTCATATAAGCTAAATGCAAAATTCATTAGGGACTCACCCACTTTTTTTCCTCCCAAAGCTATAAATGCTAATTAACTATAAAATTTGAAGACCTAAAACCCTTTACACCGAACAAAACACAAGAAGATTAAACATTCTTATTATACTATATACTCCAAAGCCAAAACAGAAATACAAACTAAGTTTTGATTGTCTCCTGTTGACTACTGAAGGACTTTTTTATTTGCTAAACAAAACATGCAAACATTTTCTATGTGCTATTAACTTACTACACAATGTCTAATACATATGCATTTGGACATCTCCATCTAAAAAACTGGGGATTAAAATTAGCTAAAAATTACATGAATATGAAACTACAAGGCATCTTGCACAGTATCTGGTTTACGAGCATGCAAAAAAAATATTAGCTTTCATCTTCCAGCAAAGTATAATTACTTCAGTGAAAGAAAAAAAAAATTAAACCCATGAAACTACCTGAAATCTATCTTGAAGAAATAGAGAAGTACTCAAGATCTATGCCAAGTTCTCTTCTGTATAATTTATAGAAGCCGGATAACATCTAATGAAAGGCACTAATTAAATATTGCTACATATGATGTACTGTACAGCAGCTATTGAAAATATTTTAGAATAATATTTAATAGCATAGAAAATAATAATACAGATTATAACAGAGTATACAGATTATTAGTTTCTATGCTATTAAATATTATTCTAAAATATTTTCAATATATAGTAGATCATATGTAACAATATTTAACTAGTCCCTTTCCTTAGATGTGATCTGGCTTTCAATTTTTGGGCTTCCCTGATAGCTCAGCTGGTAAAGAATCTGCCTGCAGTTCAGGAGACTCTGGTTCAATCCCTGGGTCAGGAAGATCCGTTAGAGAAGGGGTAAGCTACCCGTCGCAGTATTCTGGCCTGGAGAATTCCAAGGACTGTATAGTCCACGGGGTTGCAAACAGTCAGACACGACTGAGAGGCTTTCAATCACTCACAGCTCTTTAAAGTAGACTGTAAAATAGTATGTACACCATGAAGCTAATTGTTTAAACCTGTGTGCTGAAAGCACATGGGAAGGATACACATCAAAATGTTTCTTTTTAATGAATTTTTACTGGAGTATATCTGCTTTATAATATTGTATTCGTTTCCTCCATAGAGCAAAGTGAATCAGCCTTCTAACATCAGAATGTTTTTAACAGTGTTTCTCTCTAGATGGCAAAATTACAGAACTTTGCTTAGTAATAGGAAAACCTAGAAAGACAGTCATGCGCTCACTATCTTTGAAAAGGGTGTAGAAGGACATTAGAAATAAGGGTTATTTTTTTAAAAAAACTCAAATCATTTTTTCTATGGCTGTTTAAACTTCAAATCTGATTTCTCTCTTCTTGAATCATCTGCATGATACTCATGTAAATGGTAAGGAAATGACACCCTGTGATTAATTTTCTTGAAACCCGAATGCTCTCTCGTCAATAATGTTATCTGATCAATAACACAGGGGTCAAGGCTCTGACTAGCGCTGTGCTGTGATTAGTCGCTCAGTCCTGTCCGAATCTTTGTGATCCCACGGACTGGAGCCTGCCAGGCTCCTCTGTCCATGGGGATTCTCCGGGCAAGAATACTGGCGTGGGTTGCCACGTGCTCAGGCTAGAACAGACCTTAAGTACTATCTCCTAGAGATGGAAGCATCCTTCTTCCTAAGGAAGGAGAAAGAAGAGGAAAACAGAGGGGGTAAAAAACGTGAAAAATTTGTACACGTGGGAATAACAATAATACCTGACAACTGAATGTTATTACACACCAACTAACAATGCTGAGAGAAAATATTTGACTGAGTACACAGTCTCTCAAATACTGCCTTAGCAGCACTTCTTTACCAGTCACAGGCGGTTTTTAGCACTGCTCAGGTCTAGACAATACAGGTGAAACCCTGTTCAAGTCTGGATATGTAAACACCGCATTCCGAGAGGTCACGTGCCTGTCAAGCCCAGTAACAGCTAACTTCTTCCATCCTTCAGTGAGTCAGGGAACAAACTAAACCATAAAATGTTTTCTAGATAGCCTCGTGCTTACAAAGCAGCGCACATGGTAATTAATACAGTCACACTGAGCAAAGAGATCTGAAACCTGTAAGACGACCAAATGCAAGGAACTGCTCTGCGTCCCACCGCCTGTTATAACGCTAAGAAACCAGGGAAAGTGGCCAGGGATTGATTAGCAGTAGTAGCAGCGAAGTCGCTCAGTCGTGTCCGACTCTGCGACCCCGTGGACTGCAGCCTACCAGGCTCCTCCATCCACGGGATTTTCCAGGCAAGAATACTGAAGTGGGTTGCCATTTCCTTCTCCAGGGCATCTTCCCGACCCAGGGATCGCACCCAGGTCTCCCGCGTGGTAGGCAGACGCTTTTACCATCTGAGCCACCAGGGAAGTCATTATTACTAGCTCTTAAATTTCAATGAAATTTGTAGCACCTGCCCACACCTTGTCTCCAGTACTTCTGAAAATGTTGTATTTGTGAGAGGTAAAAGACAAGGATTTTAACTGCTGAAGGTTTTCTGATATCTAACAGCTGGGTTTCTCTGAAAACTAACCAATGACATAAATCACATTAATCCTTTATAACTAAAGTCCACCTGATGGTTTAGGAAGATCCTATTCTGATGACTAGTGGCACAGCAAATCCTCCCAGACAGAGTAGCCAATCCATAAATCTGGTCTTAAGGTTTTCATCTCCTTTAAACAAATTAGGCTTTTAAATACAATGCAGAGAATGTATAGCTTCACTGCTCTTTAGAGTGACTATTTTGCTGAAATGCTACTAAGTGTACAAATGCTAAAATTTCTTCTCCTAAAAAGGTTTCTGTTGAACCTCAGTAAGCCAGTCTAGAGAGGTACAGAGCTATTCTATGCTACTTCAGCAAATGTTTCACTTACTCAAAAAAGATCTACTTTTCTTTAAGGAATAAATATGCCATCATCTAAACTGTCCCAAATATAAAAGTCTAAGTGCCTGAAGAACTATGGACAGAGGTTCGTGACATTGTACAGGAGGCAGTGATTAAAACCATGCCCAAGAAAAAGAAATGCAAAAAGGCAAAATACCTGTCTGAGGAGGACTTACAAATAGCTGAGAAAAGAAGAGAAGCGAAAGGCAAAGGAGAAAAGGAAAGATATTTGCATTTGAATGTAGAGTTCCACAGAAAAGAAGGGAGAGATAAGAAAGTCTTCCTCATTGATCAATTCAAAGAAATACAGGAAAACTATAGAATGGAAAAGACTAGAGAGCCCTTCAAGAAAATCAGAGATATCAAGGGAACATTTCATGCAAAGATGGGCTCAATAAAGGACAGAAATGGTATGGACCTAACAGAAGCAGAAGATATTAAAAACAGGTGGTAAGAATACACAGAAGAACTATACAAAAAAAAATCATAATAACCCAGATAACCACGATGGTGTGATCGCTCACCTAGAGCCAGACATCCTGGAATGTGAAGTCAAGTGGGCCTTAGGAAGCATCACTATGAACAAACCTAGTGGAGGTGATGGAATTCCAGCTGAGCTATTGAAAATCCTAAAAGATGATGCTGTTAAGGTGCTACACTCAATATGCCAGCAAATTTGGAAAACTCAGCAGTGGCCACAGGACTGGAAAATGTCAGTTTTCATTCCAATCCCAAAGAAAGGCAATGCCAAAGAACGTTCAAACTACTGCACAACTGACTGCACTCATTTCACGATAGCAAAGTAATGCTCAAAATTCTCCAAGTAAGGCTTCAACAGTACATGAACCAAGAACTTCCAGACGTTCAAGTTGGATTTAGAAAAGAGAGAGGAACCAGAGATCAAATTGCCAACATTCGCTGGATCATAGAAAAAGCAAGAGAATTCCAGAAAAAACATCTGTTTCATTGACTATGCTAAAGCCTTTGACTGTGTGGATCACAATAAACTGTGGAAATTTTTTTTAAGAGATGGTAATACCAGACCACTTTACCTGCCTCCTGAGAAACCTGTATGCAGGTCAAGAAGCAACAGTTAGAACCAGACACGGAACAATGGACTGGTTCAAAATTGGGAAAGGAGTATGTCAAGGCTGTACATTGTCATTCTGTTTGTTTAACTTATATGCAGAGTACATCATGGGAAATCCCGGGCTGGATGAAGCACAAGCTCGAATCAAGACTGCCAGGGAAAATATCGATAACCTCTAATTTGCAAATGACACCACCCTTATGGCAGAAAGCGAAGAGGAACTAGAGAACCTCTTGATGAAAAGTGAAAGAGGCGAGTGAAAAAGCTGGATTAAAACTCAATATTCAAAAAACTAAGATTAGGGCATCCAGTCCCATCACTTCATGGCAAATAGATGGGGTAACAATGGAAACGGTGACAGATTTTATTTTCTTGGGTTCCAAAATCACTGCAGGTGGTGACTGAAGTCACAAAAATAAAAGACACTTGCTTCTTGGAAGAAAAGCTATGACAAACTTAGACAGTGTATTAAAAAGCAGACACATTACCTTGCCAACAAAGGTCCATCTAGTCAAAGTTATGGTTTTTCCAGTGGTCATGTATGGATGTGAGAGTTGAACCATAAAGAAGACTGAATGTCAAATAACTGATGCTTTTGAGCTGTGGTGTTGGAGAAGACTCTTGAGAGTCCCTTGGACTGCAAGGAGATCCAACCAGTCAACCCTAAAAGCAATCAATCCTGAATATTCATTGGAAGGACTGATGCTAAAGCTGAAGCTCCAGTACTCTGGCCATCTGATGCAAAGAGCCGATTGATTAGAAAAGACCCTGATGATGGGAAAGCTTGAAGGCTGGAGGAGAAGGGGACGACAGAGGATGAGATGGTTGGATGGCATCACTGACTTGATGGACATGAGTTTGAGTAAACTCCTGGAGATGGTGAAGGACAGGGAGGCCTGGTGTGCTGCAGTGCATGGGTTACAAAGAGACACCACTGAGAAACTGAACAACAACAGTAACAAACTGTCCCAACTATAAAAGCATGTAACCATTTAGATGCCAAAAGGAACAGGAAACAAAATTAACTTTAGAATTTTTGTCTTCACTTATTCTAGCTTTCCTTTTTACCACAAGAATAAGAATCTTTATAAAAACATTTCATAAAACAAAGAAGTATTTTTTGTTAAGAAATTTTGCTCCTCCACCAGATGTCTGCATGGGACTTTCCTTCATCTTCTCTCATCTTTGTTCAAACGTCTTATCCTCAGAGAGGATTTCTGTAGTCATGTCATTTAAAATCCACCCTATTTAAACTCTACTCCTTCTTCGCTTTATTTTTGTTTGATTATCTTTTATCATTATCTGACACATAATATACATATTGTATTCATCTATTTTCTCCAACAAGCTCCAGAGGAAAAGGCACTTTTACTTATTTTGTTAACTACCATTCTTCAATTAGTAGAGTGCTTGATAAATATTTGTCAATGAATTAATGAAAACTTTTTCCTTTCTGACCTAAGGACTCAAACTGTCTCCCAAAGTCCTTGCAGTCTTAAAGACTAACCTTATCAATACCCATCTTCTTTTCCAAAAATGTAATCACAGGCAAACACTACAGACCCACTAGAAATAGCAATAAGATTACTGGCAACACTGACAAGAGCAGCTTCAGGGGCGTGATGAGGGGCGAGTCAATAGGAGGTAAGAAAATCCACCTATGAATGGGTATGAATTTTTGTTTTTTTCAGGAAGTGTTTAAGTGTGATTGAAAACAGAGTGGCTGAAGATTTGCTCAGGGAGCATGTGAAGAGTTCCAGCCAGCCATCAGAGCGTGAGAAGGGCAGGTGTAGACACGGTGTCCAGGGCACCGGGAGGTGGGGGAGGAGGGGCAAGGCAGGGCAAATAATTTCACGGTTGGTCAGCTCATCGCATTCCAGTGTGATGGCTTCTATTCTCTTACTGAAAGATCTATCATCACGAGGATTAACGAGGGTGCACCTCCGCTATGCAAATAGAAAACTGAGGGAATGAGGACCTCCTTGGAGGTCTAGTGGTTAAGAATCCGCCTGGTAATGCAGGGGACACGGGTTCAATCCCCAACTAGGGAACTAGGACCACACATGCCTCACCACAGCTGCAGCCCATGCAAACTGGAGCCTGTACACAACAATGGGAGTCTGTGCATCCCACTGAAGGGCCGAGCCTGCCCCACGGAGACCCAGCATGCAGCAAGCAAGGCCTGACCCAGCCAAGTAAGTGAACAAACACTGAAAAAAAGAGACCGAGGCACATGGACACGGTCACACAGCAGTCCACAGCAGGACGGCACGGTGTCCAGGAGTTCTGAAAGCAATTTCCATACTAGAAATACACATGAAAAGGACAAGACTTAAAAACATAAATCTCTGCAATATACACTGAAAAACAAATATACTGCATAAATGCTTAAGAGGGAATATAATGGCATGGTACTGAAGACTCAATAAAAAAAATATTAAGAAACACAATTTCTATTACTACTGGAATATAAACTTCTTGAAGAAAGTGCACCTGGGAGACTGCCTGGTGTATAGTTCAGTCGCTCAGTATTGTCCGACTCTTTGCGACCCCATGAATCACAGCATGCCAGGCCTCTCTGTCCATCACCAACTCCCAGAGTTTACTCAAACTCATGACCAAGGAGTCAGTGATGCCATCCAGCCATCTCATCCTCTGTCATCCCCTTCTCCTCCTGCCCCCAATCCCTCCCAGCATCAGGGTCTTTTCCAATGAGTCAGCTCTTTGCATGAGGAGGCCGAAGTATATAGTAGGGCTCAGTAAACATGTAAATGGCATAAACACTAAAGCAGTGTGCATTATTTAAGAATGTAGGTAAGTAAGAGTTCACATAAATGCTCATCTGAGAAACGGGTGAAAAGAATTTTCACTTAAACTGAAGATTCTAAAAAACGTCAAATTAAAAATAACAGAACCAAAATATATAAACCAAGGAGATAAAATTAAGAAAAACTCATAAAACAGTATTTTCAGAGTTAAATGTATGAGTACTTATATATAACATAGAAAATAATTTAAAATTTAGTTTATCTTGTTCCTAAGAATAGTCTAGCTGCTAAACCTACTGTGAAAGTGAAAGTCACTTAATCGTGTCTGACTCTTTGTGACTCCATGGACTGTAGCCCACCAGGCTCCTCTGTCCATGGAATTCTCCAGGCAAGGATACTGGCATGAGTTGCCATTCCCTTCTCCAGGGGATCTTCCCAACCCAGGGCTCCAACCCAGGTCTCCTGCATTGCAGGTCGATTCTTTACCAGCTGATCCACAAAGGAAGCTCGTGGGTACCCTATCCCTTCCCTAGCGATCTTCCCGACCCAGGAATCGAATCAGGGTCTCCTGCATTGCAAGCAGATTCTTCACCAACTGAGCTATCAGGGAAGCCTTACCAAAGGAAAATAATGTGTGAAATTCTCTAGCCCTTTCAAGGTATGTAAATAAATTAGTTTCTGCTATTATTCTGGAAAAGGAAAGGTGACTGAATTTATGACCAAGATATGACCTTACTCTAGAGCAGTTATAGCTGGGAAACAGTGACCCGCTCAAAAGTTTAGACTGGTGAAACCTAAGGAGCTGTACTTTGACCAAGGTCCGATCTCTCCGGCGTATGCAGAGCCAATCTCCTATTGGCTTTAGTCTTTTACTTTATATTGCAGAATCTGGCCTCACCTATTGGATGCCTTAGTAAAATGCATATAGACACAAAAAGGGCAGAAATCCGAAGTGAATTATTAGTACTATTGACTTTTCGCATAATTCCACAAAAGTTAATTGAGGCTACAGTATGAAGCTTTCTGTCCTCCTATGAGATGTAAACCTTACGAAACTTAAGCGTGGGCAAGGAACATAAGGAATTATTATCTTATAAAGAAGAACATTACCATCACATCTTCAAATTTGAAGCGGGAAAACCATAAGAACATGAAATGCTGCCTGAAGCTACAGCAGGGAGACTCATCTCCCCAGGACCGGTGTTCAACAGCAAAGATGATATTGTGTGACTGTTCTCACAAAGGCTGAACAAAATAATCATTTCCTACAGTGTATTAAGATTAAGTGATATGCCCAAGGACAGCCAATGAGTATGCAGTAGAAATGGGATTTAAACTCAGGAATGAATTGATACAAAAATCTGTATTCTTTGAACCATTATCAGAATTCCTCTTCTGCTGTGAGAGTATTGTCAGTATTGTTTGGATATCTTAAAACTAACCTCTACATCACCAACCTTCCCTCCTGCAATCCCTGTAAGAATTAAGTACAAGGAGACAAAAATCTCTGCAACAACACTCAGTAGACCAAACATCCAATCACACAAAGCCAGGATTAAAATACATGTTTTTAGCTTCTAACTCAGTGCTCTTTTCAGTTTACCTTACTGATCACTAAATAGGAAAAGATTTTCTAAAATGATAATCTGACACTCTACAGAATAAAATCTTTCCAGGGAATGTAATTTAAGAAGAGAATCAGAGTTCTTTTACATGCTTCCTCGTTCAATCCCGGGTGGTTAAGAATCCGCCTTCCAATTCAGGGATTGCGGGTTTGATCCCTGGCCTGGGAACTAAGATCCCACAGACCACGGGGCAATTAAGCTACAACTACTGAGCCCATGCGCCACAACTAGAGAAGTCCACACGCTCCAACGAACACCCAAGGCAGCCCCAGAAAAAAGGCTATTCCAGGACAAGCAGATGAGCTCTGCAATCGGAGCCAAAGCTGTCTTTGGTAAAGTGCACAGTCATTAGAGATGGTGGTGCTCGGTTAACTGGTGGCATGGGTGCAGACATAAACTGGCTATGGAATACGAGGCCTCCATTGCTAGTCTTCTGATCTGGTGGTCTGCAGTGACACTGGTGTTTCTCTTTCTTGCTTTGTTTCCTACTTTGGAAACAGGATTATTGGCACTGGTATAAATTAAGATACAGGTATGATAACCTGCAAGTTGCTTCCTTATCTAGACATTGTTCTCTTGTTATAACATAGGGTCTAATCTCCTGAGAAAGTACTGGTTTTAAGGACTTCTGTTAAATCATTCCACAGAATCTACTAAAAGTAACTGTCCCTATTATTTACTTCAACACATACTGTCACAATGGCACATAAACAACTGTTTTAAGAAAGCAGTGAACCAATTTTAGAAGTGGTCCATGGAGAGATAGCTTAGATCGCATGTGTGACTTTATAAATTCCTCATTGCAAATCAACTCTTATCAATATTATATAATCAACAGCTATATAAGCGTCTTCATCTTCGACTGCATAGAATATAATCAATCTGATTCAAGAAATGACCGTCTGGTGATGTCCACGAATAGTCACCTCATGTGGGAGTTTGCTATGACCAGCTTATTCTCTTGGCAAAACTCTGTTAGCCTTTGCCCTGCTTCATTTTGTACTCCCAGGCCAAACTTGCCTGTTACGCCAGGAATCTCTTGACTTCCTACTTTTGCATTTCAGTCCCTTATGATGAAAAGGACATCTTTTTTTGGTCTTCGTTCTATAAGGTCTTTTAGGTCTTCTTCGGCATCAGTGGTTGGGGCATAGACTTGGATTACCGTGATGCTGAACGTTTGCCTTGAAAATGAACTGAGCTCCTTCTGTCATCGTTGAGACGGCACCCAAGCACTGCATTCCGGGCTCTTTGCTGGCTCTGAGGGCCACTCCATTTCTTCTACGTGAATCCTGCCCACGGTAGTAGACATAATGGTCATCTGAGTTAAATTCACCCATTCCAGTCCATTTTAGTTCACTGACTCCTAAAATGTGGATGTTCACCCTTGCCATCTCCTTGACCATGTAAAATTTACCTTAATTCATGGATCTAACATTCCAGGTTCCTATGCAATATTGTTCTTTGCAGCACTGGACTTCCTCAGAATCTACTAAAAGTACTTCTCCCTATTCTTTACTTCAACAGATATTGTCACAATGGCACATAAACCACCACCACCAGACACATCACAATTGATGTCATTTCTGCCTTGGCCCGGCCTCTTCATTCTTTCTGGAGCTATTTCTCCCCTCTCAACTGGTATCATATTGAACAGCTACCAACCTGGAGAGTAGCTGGTAGCTCATCTTCTGCTGTCATCTCTTGCTGCTTTTCACACTGTTCATGGGGTTCTTGAAGCAAGAATACTGAAGCGGTTTGCCATTCCCTTCTCCAGTGGACCATGTTTTGTCAGAACTCTTCACCATGACCCGTCTGTCTTGGGTGGCCCTACATGGCACGGCTCATGGTTTCACTGAGCTACACAAGGTTGTGATCCATGTGATCATTTTGGTTAGCTTTGTGCAAGCTTCCTGATGGGAGGAACTGGCTGTGGGGAATATATCTACTTCTGCTTTACTGACTATGCTAAAGCCTTTGACTGTGAGGATCTCAAATTTGTGGAAAGTTCATGAAGAGATGGGAACCATACCAGACAACCTTACCTATCTCCTAAAAAACCTGCATGCAAGTCAAGAAGCAACAGTCATAACCGAACATGGAACAAAGGGCTGGTTCAAAATTGGGAAAGGAGTAGGTCAAGGCTGTATATTGTCACCCTGCTTATTTAACTTATATGCAGAGTACATCACGTGAAATGCTGGGCTGGATGAATCACAAGCTGGAGCCAAGACTGCAACATCAACAGCCTCAGATACTCCTGAAGGTAAAAGAGGAGAATGAAAAAGCTGGCTTAAAACTCAGCATTCCAAAAATCAAGATCATGGTATGTGGTCCCATCACTTCATGGCAAATAGATGAGGAAAAGTGGAAACAGTGACAGATTTTATTTTCTTGGGCTCCAAAATCACTGTGGATGGTGACTGCAGCCTTGAAATTAAAACATGCTTACTCCCTGGAAGAAAAGTTAAGACAAACCTAAACAGCATATCAAAAAGCATAAACATCATTTTGCCAACAAAGTGATATATCACTATATCACACAGTCAAAGCTATGGTTTTTCCAATAGTCATGTAGAGGTGTGAGAACTGGACCATAAAGAAGTCAGAGTGCCGAAGAACTTGATGGTTTCCAAGTGTAGTGCTGGAGAAGACTCTTGAGAATTCCTTGAACAGCAAGGAGATCAGTCAGTCCTAAAGGAAATCAACCCTGAATATTCACTGGAAGGATTGATGCTGAAGCTCCAGTACTCTGGCCACCTGATGCGAAGAAGTGACTCACTGGAGAGACCCTGGTGCTGGGGAAGATTGAGGGCCGGAGGAGAAGGGGACGACAGAGGATGCGATGGCTGGATGGCATCACCGACTCGATGGACCTGAGCTTGAGCAAACTGTGGAAGATACTGAAGGACAGGGAGGCCTGGCGTGCTGCAGCCCACGGGATCGCAGATTCAGACATGACTGAGCGACTGCACAGCAGCAGGGTACCAGTGAGGTACCCTCACCAGCAGTCCATGGGGTCACAGAGTCAGACAAAAGCTGGTGACTGAACAACAACAACACAAACTCAATGTAAACATCTGTTTCTTTTGAGACATCTGCTATATTTGAGACGACTGTTCTTACTCCGGTAATCTCTTCCCCAACTGGCCCACAAAATACTTAATTTCTACCTAAACTTCTCAAGACCCAGATCCTTCATTTCAGAATTCTCCTCTATGGAACAGTAAGAAAAAGCAGACATGGACTCAAATTCCAGTCTCAAATGTGTCAACGACAAACTGGGTTGTACAGGCAGGTTGTTTTATTAAGTGGTTTCATCTTCATGAAAATAAGACTGACGTATTTACTTACTTCTCATGGTTTTGAAGAATAAATTCAGCAGCATATAAAAAAAGCAGCTAGTATTGTGGTTCCTGGTATACAAAAAGCCCTCAAATATTTTTCCTGATTTCAGTCGGTCAGTTCAGTTGCTCAGTTGTGTCCGACTCTTTACAACCCCATGGACTGCAGCACGCCAGGTTTTCCTGTCCCCTACCATCTCCCAGGGCTTGCTCAAACTCATGTCCATCATGTCGGTGATGCCATCCAACCATCTCATCCTCTGTCGTCCCCTTCTCCTCCTGCCCTCAATCTTTCCCAGCATCAGGGTCTTTTCAAATGAGTCAGCTCTTCGCATCAGGGGGCCAAAGTATTGGAGCTTCAGCTTCAGCATCAGTCTTTCCAGTGAATATTCAGTACTGTTTTCCTTTAGGATGGACTGGTTGGATCTCCCTGCAGTCCAAGGGACTCTCAAGAGTCTTCTCCAACACCACAGTTCAAAAGCATCAAAAGTATTTCTGACTTCATTTCTGTGCTAGTTCAACACAGGAAAAACTTCATAGTAGACAGGTAAAGTCAAGAGAATATTTAAGAATGAGATGAGTTTGGTTAAGTGAGAATGACAGATTCAGGGCTTGAAGAACTCTGAAAAAGAGTTTAGTTTTCCTCTGATAGGTGATGAAGAGATGTAGTACACACAGGTTTTGGGGCAGAAAACAAAATGCCTCTGGACCCGAAGTTCAGTCTGCACATATCTATCTACTTAGAATAAGAATGAACTAGAAAATGAACCGTGCAAGCACAATCATACTGGCTCTGAGGGAAGAGCAGCTAAGTGATTTGAAAGTAAAAGAAAAATGCCATCCGTATAAGCAAGTATCTTAAAATACTATTAAAAAAAAATCACTCTAATTTTAACTTAAGTCATTAAGGTGGTCAACTTTATCCACCTAAACCAAGGGCAAAGAAAATGCTACATTTCTTATGAATGAGGCAAAGCCCATCCCAACAAATTCTAAGGTGCTCTTCAAATTTGTTCTTGTACATTTTATCTATCAAATACTAAATCCATAACCTTTACTTAAGGAATACTGAGCAACATAATGGGAAATGAGTTTTATAGTGATAGAAAAATACTGAGGACTTTTCTTATCTCTATCCTAAAAATTTAGAATAACCTTATGTTATGCACTAGTGAAAGTATTAGAGAACTAAGCTAACGTAGTTTAGCAAAATAATTTTAGTGATCAACATTAACACCGATAAAAGTTGAACACCTCAAGGAATGGATAGTCTAACAACTTCTTATGGCCCTGCTCTGTAAGAGCGTGGGCCTTGAGGGCTGCCCTGGTGGCCAGTGGTTGAGACTCTGGGCTTCCACTGCCGGGGGCGCAGGGTCCATCCCTGCCCAGGAAACGAAGATACTGCATGCCACGCGGCGTGGCCAAGAAAGTGAAGAAAATGGAGTGCCGGCCTTGAGCCAGCAGAATTGACAGAACTTTGGCAGGAAGCCTCAGGCTCTGTCCAACGCGCTGATTAAGAATCTGTGGGTTAACAAGATCCATAGGAGATTTGTGAGCTCATTATAGTTTGAGAAACACGGCCTTAGACACTACTTTGAGACTGGATCACCTACGCTGTGTTTTAAGGATGACTAATGCCTGGAGGGTAAATATTTTGTATACATGAAGAGCTATATAGTTTAGATATTACACTTAAAGCAAAGCCAACAGCCCGTGGTAAAAACTCAAACTTCCGTTTGCACCCTTGCTGCAGAAGGGCTCACTGACACGCCCCGATCCCGACTGCAGGGTGAGGCGCCGCTCTCACCGCGAGCAGCGCGCGCCACTGTCTGCATGGCCGCTGCACTGGTGGCCGTGTTTCCTGCCCCTTCATGCCGACTCTTAACTCAAAACAAAACGAAGTGCCGCAGCTTTTCAAAAGCTGATTTGGTACTGTATGACACGTTTTTATTTAAAGCAACAACTCTCAATTTAGAAACTGGGGAAAGGGTATTCTTGGTTATCACGGTCATAAGCATCTAATGGGCAGAGAGTACTGGATGCTAGGTTTCCTGTAATGCAGTAGATGGCCTCCCACCATTTCTGAATGTCATGCCAGACATTCATGTATATAAAAATCCAAATTTAATACAAAACTCCATTTTATACATGGACAAAGTATGTTTTGCACAATTTTAGTTATATACCAAATTTTTCTGGAAAGCAATCAATTATACTTAGTTTTGTTTGGAAATCTGTTAATAGTGTATTCTTTTTGGATAATCATATCATCACAGCAATGCCCCTTGGTATTTTAGTTAACAACTCAGTACAATTGGTCTTTATTCAAAACTGCCATGTTCAGGGCAATTTTAGATATGGATGCAGGCACCTGACTACTTTATTAGAGCTTCGAGTATATCAGAATGCCCAAGCATTTATGGGGCTTCCCTGGTGGCTCAGATGGCAAAGAGTCTGCCGAGACCTGGGTTTGATCCCCAGGTTGGGAAGATCCCCTGGAGAAGGGAATGGTTACCCACTCCAGTACTCTTGCCTGGAGAATTCCATGGACAGAGGAGCCTGGTGGGATACAGTCCACGGGGTCACAAAGAGTTGGACATGATTGAGCGACTGACACAGACAAAGATCTCTAAGTTAATATCTGTGTTGTTTGATCATAAATTACTTTATTTCTCCTCCATACTGCATACATTTGATATAAATGCTAACTTTTAAAAATTATGTATGTAGTTACATAAAAATTTTACTTTAGGATAATAATAAACACTTTCCAAAATATTTCTTACTAAAAGAGACTGATGGGATTGATAGAGATAAGAACCATTGCATTTAGAGACCATAAACTATAAACAGCATTTTTTTTTAATTTATTTTTTTTTTTTCATTTATTTTTATTAGTTGGAGGTTAATTACTTTACAACATTGCAGTGGTTTTTGTCATACATTGAAATGAATTAGCCATGGATTTACATGTATTCCCCATCCCGGTCCCCCCTCCCACCTCTCTCTCCACCCGATCCCTCTGGGTCTTCCCAGTGCACCAGGCCTGAGCACTTGTCTCATGCATCCAACCTGGGCTGGTGATCTGTTTCACCCTAGATAATATACATGTTTCAATGCTAAACAGCATTTTTAGCTTAAGTCTAAGATGTCTTTTCCATCAGATTATGAATTTCTGGAGGGCAAATGATCTCACATTTGCCTCTCCCTCCCATTCTACATTTCAATGAACACAGTGCTCTGCATAAATGCTCACTACTAACTCCTCTGATGAGTTTAAAGCTTATTCTACTGGGTTGTTTTTTAACCACCAATACCTGTGACCTAAATCCTAAATGGGTTCAACTGCAATGGAGGGTGTGGCACATTTGTGAGAAATAAATAAGTTAGATGTTGAGAATAAAGACAAAATCCTGCCCCCAAGACTCTTAAGTAATGAGAAATAAACACCAATATTTCAAGATAAGGTGTTAAGGGTAACAATGTAGTTATACACAGTAAGAACAAAATGGTGGTTTACAACATCCTGGATTTTAGGTGGAGAAAAGATGGCAGAGAAGGAGTTAAATGTCCTCGAAAGCCCCAGGAAAATACTTGCAATCTCTGTTAAAATCTAGGACTAATACCAGTAAAATGAAGCTGCCATAAACTTATAAACTTAAGACTAACTATATAATTTGTATGGTTTACTCCCTTTTCATACTCCACTTTTGAAAAAGTTTTCTTCTAGACTATAGAACCACTTTTTCACAAAATCCCAGCAGTGTAGTCCTAAATTGTTTGTACCTTATAGCTACCTGACAAATTGGTTCTTTTCAACTTTGCCAAGATTCTGTGACATTAGATGGCACAAATTGGTCGTAAGAATTTAACAACATAATTTACAAACTAAACCAACAGAAATTTTAAAAAATTACATCTGACAAATGTTTAATCTCCTAACACACCTTTCAGACCCTGTGTTGCAATGGGAAAACAAAACAAAAAAGGGTGTTTTTTTTGGCAATAGTGACTTGCTCTGATAGATCCTTTGATAAAATGCGTCTTTGTGAATTTATCTTTTGTTGCTTGGGCTTATAAATCAAGGACATTGTGGGAACTGTTGGAAGTTCCTACTTCTTTCCAATAAAGGTAAACAAAGATGAAATGAGAGAAGTGTGCTTGCTTTCATGCTTATAGATATCTGGGCCACCAAACCATCACAATTCTTTAAGAATGTAAGAAAATTTGTACTTAAAAGTGTATGCAAGACCACAAAACCTAAGTATCTAATGAGAAGACAAGTGACCAAACCAAAGGATTCTTTTTATCAAACAAAGCTGACTTTTGAGAAACAACAAAAAATAAGAATAAAACTGGCTAACTAGGAATAACACAAAGTAGATATGAAAAATGTTTTCATTTAAAAATTGTTACTGCTGTCAGGCCCTCGAAATACTATGATGGCAGGACTGGTTCTAAAATTCAGAAAAGCGGGCAGTCAGCCCAGATTTATTGCTCACTTATCAAGCCAATGTTTGTTGTCAAGTGTTATTTATAGAGTCACATGCTAGAGGCTGTTCCCAAGCTAGCTAAACCTACACGCCTAATTGACCCTAGGAACAATGATACATTGTTCAACTTAATCCTTCTATGAGCTGGTTTCTAAGCCACAACCATATGCTTTTTACATTTGTACATATATCTACCACGAACTATTTTTAGAATCTTCAAAAATTCAGAGATAGGCATATACTATCATTTCTTGATAAGGATGAGAAAACTTACAGATTTCACTTATACTACAACATAGTATTTATAATGAATGGAAATTAATATCTTATATTTAACTGGACTATCACTAAAGGCTTAAAAATGAGTTAAAATTATGAACAATTAATTGTGGGCAGAAACACATAAAAGCAAATGTGACAACTGATTATATTCCACTCTACAAATTGTATAACCACAGTGCAATCTGACCCTATAGCCTCAAGTTGAATAAACTGAGTACTTGATCACAAGTAGGATGGAGGAGGAAATGGCAACCCACTCCGGGATTCTTGCCTGGAAAACTCCATGGACAGAGGAGCCGAGCAAGCTATAGTCCACGGGGTCACAAAGAATCGATCACGACTGAGCATGCATGCATGTACAAATATGAAACCAGTTTAAGCCCAAACTTAACCATGTCGTCGTATAAAAGTGACACGCCCATATACATCTCCCTTGGAAATGGGTATTCCCTAAAGTGAGCGTGGGATGCAGCAGCTTTGAGAATAATGCCAAAGTTCTAGTGGAGGCTTCTTAAAACACACAGTTCTCTCAAACTTGATTCCAGATAGCTTTTATCTGTAGTTAGGTTCAGCAACATTCTTTCAATAATGACTGAGAACATTCTCAGCAAAAGTTCAAAAAAAAGTGTCCTTATTCCAGGTTATAGAAAAAGTCAGATGTCATCACAGCAAGAATTGAGGCTCATAATTTTGTTAACAGAAGACCAGAGTTCAAGTCTCTTGATTCTCAATTATAAGGTCTACCTAGATTCTTTTGTAAGAGTCATCTTAAAGAAAAAAGAAATAGCTGAATGGCAGAATTATGATGAAAAAAACTTTTTGGAGTTCTGAGAAATATTAAGACACAGAATATATATACACATTATTCAAAATATGGTCCTTAAACCACCTGCATCACAATTACCTGGAAGATTTATTAGCTCCTCAGTATTTCAAAGCAGGATAAGAGTGAAGAACAATTTATCATATATTTTTACATATTTTTTCATAATCTGAGATCACTACATACAATAATAAGACATTCATTTACCAGAAGAGCTAAATGAGGAATACAATACAACCATTCTAAAGGCAGTTGATGATTTTCTCACATTCCCCTGTAATCCTTAGAGTGATATTCCTTAGCAAATACTGTTTTAAATTAAACTACTAGATGTCAGATTGTCAAAGTGAAGTGAACTTTCTTATATATATATGTCAGACCTTGGCAGTATCATCCTTTCATTTTAAAATTGTCAGTCTAGGTTTAAACAACAAGCCCTGTGAAGGTAAGGAAACAAATGTGTTGAGTACCAACTCTGACCTCATTTGCCATGACACGACTTAGGCCTAAGGCCCTCAGCCAGGCACCAAGGAAGACAGGTTTAGGCAGTCAAGCAAAACTATAATCAGCCTTCTGCATCTCATCAAACACCAGCTGGCTTCCAAATAAGGATGTGTTCAGTCTGTTGGCTCTTGTGCCTACTGTGAAGAAATCACATTAAATTACAAACCTGGAGCCATATTCATTGCATATTTATGGTGACATTCAAGTTTTCAACTGTTATCAACAGAACATGGCTTAAGTCACCCAAAATATTAAGACCTGAGGAGTCAAACAGCCTAGAAAACATTTCCCAAAGGGTAAATCACCAGGAAGGCACAATAAACACCTCTAAGCAAAGCAGGCAAATGGCCCTACTTTTAATACCACCACCATTTTGATAAAAATGATACAATGAAAGAATCTTAAATATATATACTTCATTCTTATATGTATTTTTATTTTATTCACAACTTGCTTTAAACAATAACTGGATTAACAGTGTAGAACGTCTTCAATCATCTAAAATGAGTCTTACTGAAATTAGCAAAATAACCTGGGGAAGGACCCCAAAATCTCAATGGAGTGTATATTGCATACTGAGTGTATATGGCTGCACTCAACATGCCAGCAAATTTGGAAAACTCAGCAGTGGCCACAGGACTGGAAAAGGTTAGTTTTCATTCCAATCCCAAGGAAGGACAATGCCAAAGAATGTTGAAGCTACCATAAAATTGCACTCAGCTCACATGCTAGCAAAGTAATGCTCAAAATTCTTCAAGGTAGGCTTCAGTTCAACACTACATGAACTGAGAACTTCTAGATATACAAGCTGGATTCAGAAAAGGCAGAGGAACCAGAGATCAAACTGTCAACATCTGCTGGATCACAGAGAAAGCAAGTGAGTTCCAGAAAAACATCTACTTTTGCTTCACTGACTAGATAAGCCTTCGACTGAGTGGATCACAACAAACTCTGGAAAATTCTTCAAGAGATGGGAACACCAGACCACCTGATCTGCCTCCTGAGAAATGTGTACACAGGCCGAGAAGCAAAGTTAGAACTGGACATGGAACAACAGACTGGTTCCAAATCAGGAAAGGAGTACATCAAGGCTGTATACTGTCACCCTGCTTATTTAACTTCTATGCAGAGTACATCATGTGAAATGCTGGGTTGGATGAATCACAAGCTGGAATCAAGACTGCTGGGAGAAACAGCAACAACCTCAGATAAGCAGATGATACCACTAGAATGGCAGAAAGCAAAGAGGAACTAAACAGCCTCTTGATGAGGGTGAAAGAAGAGAATTTTCAAGCTGGCTTAAAACGCAACACCCAAAAAACATGGCACCTGGTCCCATCATTTCATGGCAAAAAGATGAGGAAATAAATGGAAACAGTGACAGATTTTATTTTCTTAGGCTCCAAAATCACTGTAGACAGTGACTGCAGCGATGAACTTCAAAGATGCCTGCTCCTTAGAAGAAAACCTATGACGAACCTATTATAAAGCAGAGATATTTGCCAACAAAAGAACATATAATCAAAGCTAAGGTTTTTCCAGTAGTCATGTACAGATGTGCAAGTTGGACCATAAACAAAGCTGAGCGCCAAAAAATTGACACTTTCGAACTGTGGTGCTGGAGAAGACTCTTGAGAGTCCCTTGGACTGCAAGGAGATCAAACCAGTCAAACTTAAAGGAGATCAACCCTGACTATTCATTGGAAGGACTGATGCTGAAGCTCCAATACTTTGGGTTACCTGATGTGAAGAGCTGACCCACTGGAAAAGACCCTGACGCTGGGAAAGACTAAAGGCAAAAGGCAAAAAGTCAACAGAAGCTGAGATGGTTGGATGGAATCACCAACTCAACGCACTTGAGCTGGTGCAAACTTTGGGAGACAGTGGGGGACAGGGAAGCCTGGCGTGCTGCAGTCCATGGTGGTGCAAAGAGGTGGACGCCACTTAGTGACAAAGACATCACGCTTTCAGAATAAATATCCATGATGCACGTTGAACAATGAGAGATGATTTCTATAGAAGAGTATTCAGAGTCTTACTCAGCCTTAACTGCATTTCATGACCTCATATAAAAAACCTTTTTTTATTTGATATCTCATTACTTAATAGGTAGATGTCATTTCAGGAGTGCTGCTTGCTCACATAACTGAAATTTTAGTAATGTCTTCAGGGGTTTCACAAAGGGTGTCTCAGAAGACAAAGCAGGACACTGGTAGAAATGTGCTATGTTTATTTACTTAAATCGAGACTCACGGTACACAATCTTAGTCAAGTCATTCAACTTTTCTGGACCTCATCTTCAGTAGCTCTGATATACGACTGGTCTCCAGTTATTGATAAGAATCAATACTTCATTTCTTGAACACCGACTGTACAAAAACCAAGCACTTTATCCATAGGGCTATTTCCAAAGTAAATAAATTATTTTGAATGGACTGATAGAACCACTTAGTTAAATTAAGGTTAACAGTTTATACTGCTAACAACTACTGACAAATAAATGAATAGGTTTCATGTGTAGGACTTTTGCAGGAACTAATAAGGTGGTTTGCTAGGCCTGTGTAAAATGTGCCAAAGGGGAGTAGGATTCTTTCATTCATGGCCAAGCAGTCATTCACCTTTCTGCCATCCCGTAAGTTTTCTTTATATGGTCATGCCATACTACTGTTTTTTTTAATTAAAGAAAATAAATGCCAGACAGTAATCCAATCCAGGTTTACCTTATTAGGTAGTGTTGACTTACATAAATACTTAGTAGTCTATCAAAACTAATTATAAATACAAATTAAATGTCTTCTTTCTGCCTCCTCGAGGCTTACTATGTTCATTAAAAAGAACAAAAATCACTTTATGATTTTTGAGTATCTGCTCAGGTTGGTTTTTCTAAGTCGCAACTGAAATGTCAGTGAAAATACAATTTTCTTCTTTGAAACTTTCAAGTTAAATGACTACGAAATTCAATTACACTATGAAATATATTAACACCCTTTTGAAGGGGATTTTTATGGATATTGATAGAAAATGTTACCGTCATCCTCCTTAAAAGGAAATTAACAAAAAAGGGTATATTGTAAACACTAAGTAACGTGATCATTTGGCAATGGTCTCAGTTTTTGAGCCATGCTGGTTGGCTGAATCCTCATTTCACATAAGACACTGCCCAAAGAGTAGTTCCTTAGGTATCTAGCTTTTACATTGTCATTTTTTTCCTTTGAGAACTCCAGTGTACTCTCTCTACTCTGATTAAAATGGCAAATGCCCACGAGCTTATGAAAACAAATCCAGACTCTAGGAATCTAAATAACTGATTCTTTAGAATAATATCAGAACTGGATTTTAAGGTAAGACTAAAATACCTTAATTATAAAATAAGTACTTCTTTGAATCTTGAAGGAAAAAAAAGCCCATCTCTGCACAAAAGTTTGCATGAAATATTTTCGTCTGCTGCGACTCTGGGAAGGAGCTGCAGCTGAGTGGTAGAATGGGCTATAATGCCTGCTGATCATGAATCACTTATATCTGCGAAATTGTGGAAAGTTTTTGTCACTGTTGCTCAAGACCGACAAAATGGAGCCTTGGACAAAGACAAACTATTAAAATCGCTTAAGGGATGAAACAGACGAGGCCTATTTGGAACGCTTCAGTCTATAAAGATGAAGTCCAAGTGGAGGTGATTAAAATCACAAATGGAAAGGAAAATCCTGAATTTCTTAAAATATGAAAAACACGTCACGTCTGAAGGAAAATTCCTGCCCTCAGCCATCGTCCCTGCCTCCACGCCTCTGCTCGCAGGGCCCCGGCCTCCGTGTCTGCCCCGCGTGTCAGCAGCTCCGAGCTGGCCCCAAGGCCCGCTGCCGGGCCCCCTGTGCTCTCCCCACCACGGGTCTAACTGTCCTCCTCTGCCTTCATGGAGATGTCTTTAGAGTTACTTTTAACACTATACAGGTCAAAGGGCTATTATGCATACATGTTCTTCAATCCCCACTGTAATATACATTAATTAACATTTTACAGAAAAGGGACGTAACATGGAATCCTCTAGATTTATGAAGTTCTATGGAAGTGTGAGGCATTATTTTTTAATAAAGTACTATACCACCATAACAAATATTAAGGCAAAGAAAACATCTAAAGGTCTTAGTTTCAGTAGTATTAGGCCAAACTCTTATTCTATTATATGAATCATTTCATATGCATAAAGTGAAAACACACCTGTATGAAGAGTTTTTATGTGATCCGCCAAGTGGCATCAGGGAGAAGACCTAGTATTTGTTTAGAGGAGCTCCTTGAGATCCCAGAATTACTTAATCCAACATATTCATGTTACAGATGAGGAAAATGACAAACAAAAGATTAAAAAATAAAAATATGCTGCTAGCTTAAGCAATCTTCAAAAATCATGCAAAAGCCTTACAAAAGCCATCAACCTTAGGCAGCTTAAAAGGTCTCAAATCTGCAAAGCAAAAGAAACAAGCTACAAAATGAAAAGACACCCATGGAATTGGGGGGAAAAAAGTGCAAACCATATATATATTTGGTAAGGGGTTACTATCCAAAATATTAAATTCAATAGCTAAAAGACCCTACATAATCCCAATAAAAATGGGCAAAGGACCTGAAAAGACAGTTGTTCAAAGTAGATACACAAGGGCACATGAAAAGATGCTCAGGATCGCTAAATATCAGAGAAATGCAAATGAAAACCATGATGAAATATCACTGCCAGACTGTGAGAATGGCAAGCATTAAGAAAAAGAGACAACTGCTACAGAGAGGAGGAGAAAAGGGAACCCTAGGAATCTACCGGTGGCACTGCAAACTGGGACAGCCACTGTGGAAAACAGTGCAGAGGGTCCTCAAAAACTAAAATTACAACGACCGGACGATCCAGCTTTCGGGTGCTCATCCAAAGAAAGCAAAAAGACTGACTCAAAAGGCTATGTGGACGCCCATATTCATAACAGCATTATTTACAATAAACAGAACATGGAAACAATCTAAGTGTCCATCGATGAGTGAACAGATAAAGAAGGTGTGTGTGGGGGTGGGTACCATTCAGCCAAAAAAACAAGGAAATCCTGCCATTTGAGACAATACGGAGGAACCTTGAGAGCATAATGCTAAGTGATGTAAGTCAGAGGTAGAAAGACCAATATTGTACGATCTCACTTATATGCGGAAACTTAAGGGGGTAAAAAAACTCATAGAAAACGCCATCAGACTCATGGTTATTAGAGGTGGGCAGGGGTAGGGGGAACTGGATGAAGTTGGTCAAAAGGTACAAACATGCAGTTGTAAGATAAATACTAGGAACATAATGTACAACATGGTGATGACAGTTAATACTGCTGTATGACACATGAATGCTAAAAGAGTAAATTCAAATTTCTCATCATAAGGAAAAACCACCCATTTTTTTCTTTTTCCATTATTTTGTATCTGTATAAGATGATGGACATTAAGTAAACTTATTATGGTACTTATCTCACAATACATACAAGTCAAATCATTATGTTGACAGGTTAAACTTACACAGTGCTGCATGTCAATTCTATCTCAGTAAAACTGGGGAGGAAAATCCCAAAACTTTTTGTTCTTTCAATAAACTGTTCAGGTCTGCTTTGTCTCATAAAACCTTAATTACTTCAGCCCCCAGTGACAGTTTCTTTCCCAAAATTATCATAGTATAGTGTATTACTTATCATCCAATCATTTAAACATTCATTTTCTTAACTCTAAGCATGGTAGCAGGTGCAGGGGAAACAAAAATGAAATTGTTTCCTGGTTCTGAGGGATTCTACATCTACTGCAGGACGTTTGTCTGGTATGGTTTAGCTCACCAACTAGATTATAAACAAAACATCTATAATTATTTGCTTATTGTTCATACACAAAACATTCATATTTCTTTCTTGTATACCATGTCAAGGCACAGAAAAACAAACCCAAGTTAATGACCAGTAGGGAAAAAACTCAGAATATACATTATATGTTCCAGATAGGAAAAGGAGTACATCAAGGCTGTATATTGTCACCCTGCTTATTTAACTTACACGCAGAGTACATAATGAGAAATGCTGGGCTGGAAGAAGCACAAGCTGGAATCAAGATTGCAGGGAGAAACATCAATAACCTCAGATATGCAGATGACACCACCCTTATGGCAGAAAGTGAAGAAGAACTAAAGAGCTTGTTGATGAAAGTGAAAAAGTTGGCTTAAAGCTCAACATTCAGGAAACTAAGATCATGGCATCCGGTCCCATCACTTCATGGCCAATAGATGGAGAAACAGTGGAAACAGTGGCTGACTTTATTTTTAGGGGGCTCCAAAATCACTGCAGATGGTGATTGCAGCCATGAAATTAAAAGACGCTTACTCCTTGGAAGGAAAGTTATGACCAACCTAGACAGCATATTAAAAAGAAGAGACATTACTTTGCCAACAAAGGTCCATCTAGTCAAGGCTATGGTTTTTCCAGTAATCATGCATGGATGTGAGAGTTGGACTATAAAGAAAGCTGAGCACTGAAGAAATGATGCTTTTGAATTGTGGTGTTGGAGAAGACTCTTGAGAGTCCCTTGGACTGCAAGGAGATCCAACCAGTCTGTCCTAATGGAGATCAGTCCTAGGTGTTCATTGGGAAGACTGATGCCGAAGCTGAACCTCCAATACTTTGGCCACCTCACGTGAAGAGTTGACTCATTGGAAAAGACCCCGATGCTGGGAAAGATTGAGAGCAGGAGGAGAAGGGGATGACAGAGGATGAGATGGCTGGAAGGCATCACCGACTCAATGGACATGGGTTTGGGTGGACTCTGGGAATTGGTGATGGACAGGGAAGGCTGGCGTGCTGCAGTTCATGGGGTCGCAAAGAGTTGGACACGAACTGAACTGAGCAACTGAACTGAACTGAAAATCACTGAAGACAGTGACTGCAGCCATGACATTGAAAGACGCTTGCTCCTTGAAGGGAAAGTTATGACCAACCTAGACACAATATTAAAAGCAGAGGTATCACTTTGCCGACAAAGGCGACATAATCAAAGCTATGGATTTTCCAGTAGTCATGTACAGACGTGAGAGCTGGATCATAAAGAAAGCTGAGCACTGAAGAATTGATGCTTTGAAACTGTGGTGTTGGAGAAGACTCTTGAGCCCCTTGGACTGCATGGAGATCCAACCAGTCCATCCTAAAGGAGATCAGTCCTGGTGTTCATTGGAAGGACTGATGTTGAAGCTGAAACTCCAATACTTTGGCCACCTGATGTGAAGTGCTGACTCACTGGAAAAGACCCTGATGCTGGGAAAGACTGAGGGCAGGAGGAGAAGCAGACGACAGAGGACGAGATGTTTGGATGGCATCACCGACTCAATGGATATGAGTCTGAATAAACTCCGGGAGTTGGTGATAGACAGGGAGGCCTGGCGTGCTTTGGTTCATGGGGTCGCAAAGAGTTGGATACAACTGAGCGACTGAATTGAACTGATAGACTATATATGTATGTTCCAAGATGAACTGTTAAAAATTTCATTTTGATCACCCAAAGACAGCACAGCTTACTTCTACTAACTGAAGCAAATCCTAAATTATATTTAGATCATTCAGTTATTTCTAGGCATAACCCGAATCTTTTGAATCACTAAACTGGTGATTAAGTCAATATAATTAAAGAACTGCTGAAATCAAATGGCAAACTTACATAGAAAAGTATAATGTTAGAACTGAAAGGAAACCTGAGGACCAAGAGACCAATGGTTTCATTTCACAGATGGGGAGATGGACAGATAAGAGAGGACTGTGAGTCAGTGCTCACAGGGGCACCTTAACAGATTTCTGACTCACACAGTAGCACAGTTTCCACTGGCAACACCCAGCCTGATCCCCTAAACCAAGCAGCTTGGCCAAGAGAGGCCAGACTGAAAGGTGCATGGCACCGTCTCACCTGTCCAACACCTGTAACATCAAGGACACTGGCAGAAGCATCTGCAACTGCTTTGATGCCTATGACTCAGAGGATGAACAACAACTCACAACAAAGCCACGTGATCAGCATCTTACGGGTTCTTCACGAGCCAGGTGCTTACCGAAGACTGAACGTGAACCAGGTCGAGCACAACACACCTCGCCTACCCAGGTCACTAAGAAAGAAGAAAAGTGTACCCCAGGAGTTCTTTTACAGAGAAGCGCAAGGACCTCTTCATTTGGACTCTCAGTTTTGGGTATTAATTTACTATCAACTACTCTTTACAGTCCTCTATCTTAAATTATAGGGAAAACACCTGGAGTTAGCTTTTCTCTCCCCCAGCCCTCTCCCATTCCAGACACACAAAAGGAAGGAAACAAAACCAAAAACAGATCTACACCCAAGCCAAACAATATTACAAAACAGCATTATCTGGACTACAGTTCATTCCAAACATTTACTGAATACTGCTAAGTACAAGCTACTACTGACATCAAAATGAGTCAGACACGGTTCCTGACCTGGAAATGTTTCCTTTTAGTGGGAAAGACCCACTAAGATAAAGTTCTAATTGAAAATGATACAGTGAGGCTCATGGTGTTTATGGAAAGGATCTTGGTCCCACCTAGGTATATAAAGGACACACAAGAGAAGATAACCTCTGACCTGAGTGCTCAAAAATCTATAAAATTAGCTCACTGATGAGGCTGGAAAAGCATTCCACCAAAGGAGAAACACAGGCTAAATCACAGAAGTGTGGCTTTTGTCCACTTAAATAAAAGGGCTGGAGTAGATTTCAACTAAACCACTGTGATAGAAAAAGATTTAACATCATTGTAAGAAACAAATATGTCTCCAGACATTACTAAGTGCTCCCTGGGAGAGGGTAAAACCAATCCTGTTTGAGAAGTACTACTCTAGGCTTGAGAATAAAGATCATGTGTTATTCACTATGTACCTCTAGTTCCTAAAAGTCCCTTATATGTTCAATAATGTTGATTCAACTAAGCTATCTTTCTTGCGAACCTAACAAGCTATATTAAAATGCTACCCTCTAGTACTGCTCGGGTAGCACAGTGGATAGGAACCTGCCTGCCAACGCAGGGGACACGGGTTTGCTCCCTGGCCTGGGAAGACTGCACATGCCACAGGACAGCTCACCTGCTGAGCCCTTGGGTCACTGCTACTGCGGCCCGCACCCGCGACCGAGGAGCCCCTGCTCGCCGCAACTAAGAAAGCTCTCGGGAGCAGCGAAGGCCCCGTGCAGTCAAAAGCATCCTGTGAGTGAGAGACAAGGCACTCAGACACGAGACTTTCTGGATCAAGCGTCACCCACCACCACCTCCCCTGTCCCAGCACAAAACACCAAAAAGCGCTGCTAGTATCTGACGCGTGTTCACTCAGATGCTTGAGGCATGCGAGCACCTACTTCCTGAAGAATCTTCATGCTGCTAAACTCACCTATCACACACCAAAATGTAAAATTTTCACCATATACTCTATCTTTATTTTAAAAGATAAAGAAGCACACGAATAGACATTTCTCCAAGGAAAACATACAAATGGTCAATAAGCACACAAAAAGATGTTCAACACCACCATTATCAGAGTCATTAGGGAAATGCAAACCAAGACCAAATGAAGTACAACCCATTTGATGCCTATCCTCAAGAAAAGGGCTTCCCTGGTGCTCGGTGGTAAAGAATCCGCCTACAATGCAAGGGACGTGGGTTGGATCCTTGGGTTGGGAAGATGCCCTGGAGACGGAAAGGGCAACCCACTCCAGTGATCTTGTCTGGGAAATCTCAGAGGAGCCTGGCAGGCTACACTCCACGGGGTCACAAAAGATTGGGATATGACTTAGCAACTAAACAACAATTATCAAGAAAACAAAAAAGGAGTATCGGCAGGGAAGCAGAACAGTTAGGAACTCTTGTGCATTGACGATATGAATGAAAACTGCTGCAGACATTGTGAAAACGTTTTGCAGTTCTTAAAAAAAAACTAAACATAAAATTACCATATGATCCAACAATTTCACTTCTAGATATATACTTGAACCAAGTGCTCAAGCAGCCGTGTGTATTAGTGTTCAAAAGCAGCATTATTCACAACAGCTAAGTGGTGGGAACAACGGAGTGTCCATCAACACACGAATGGATACACAACTGTGATACACAGACAGTGGAATGGTATTTAGCCGTAACATTTACTAAAAAAGACAAATACTGCATGATGAAGGGCTTCCCTGGTGGCTCAGATGTTTAAAAAAAAACAAAAAACAAATCCGCCTGCAGCGCAGGAGACCTGGGTTCGGTCCCTGGGTTGGGAAGATCCCCTGGAGGAGGGCATGGCAACCCACTCCAGTCTTCTTGCCTGGAGAAATCCATGGACAGAGGAACCTGGCGGACTACAGTCCATGGGGTCGCAAAGAACTGAGTGACTAACACATACTTATAAGAAGGACCTAAAATAGGCAAATTCATAGACACAAGAATGCAGACTAAAGCCCCACCTCCCATCCCGCACCAGGGATGGGGGCGGGGGAGGGGGGGATGGAGAGCTACTATTTAACATTATGGGTACCGAGTATCTATTTCAGATGATGAACAAATTCTGGAAATGCATATTGATGATCATGTAACATTATGAATGCACTTAGATGCCACCGAATTGTGCACTTAAAAATTGTTACAATGGTAAAATTTATGGTATATGTTATATACCACCATTATAAAAAAAAAAATTTTTTTTAAGTAAAAAAGTTAATCACGCAGACTATTTGCTGTTTCTTTTTCCTTCACCACCTAAGGCCTGGTGAAATTCTTCTAAACGCAGTACTGAACCACATTCCCATTACAGTCTAAGAACTTCCTCAAAGGAAGTTCAGTAAACCTGTACAGGGAAAAATTCAGTGAAAATCAAGATCTCTATGCAGTATCTGCTGACTTCACAAATCCACCTGATACCACTGGCTGTGGCAGCCTTTGATAGCTACAGACAGTATGGTAAGCAAGCAAGGCACCAGAAATTCCTGAAGAACTAAAGCAGAACTGTAAACAATAAGCTCCAGCTACGAAACTAGAAAGGTACATAGATACAGAACTAGAAACGCCAGTCTTGTGTGCAATCAACAATGAGATATGCTCAGGTCAGGTAAAGGTTCCAAGCTCGTTTCATACCCCAGAGGCAGTATTTTAACTGACTGTGAGAATACAGGATTTTGGCAAAAGTCAGAGCAGAATATTAAGCTGTGTAGGTGAAAGACTGGGCACATAGCTCTGTGACATGCCCGCACAATCATCCAACACAAGTGAGCATCTCTCAATGACCCACAGCCTACATCCTAGAGTGACCAGCACAAAGACACCATGTGGACTGAAAAATGGTCTGATAATTTCATCAAAATAAAGAAAATAAAATCTCAAACTATGATTATAGCTACTGCTTAGACATGTGTTTTCATAAAGAAGTGTAGACAAAACTATGTGTAAGTAAGAATTTTTCATCTGCATATGCAAATGAGACCACCCTAACAGCAGAAAGTGAAGAACTGAAGAACCTCTTCATGAGGCTGAAGGAGAAGAATGAAGAAGCTGGCCTGAATCTCAGCATTAAAAAGACTAAGATCATGGTCACGTCACTTCATGGCAAACAGAGGAGGAAAAAGTGGAAGCAGTGACAAGATTTCTTTCTTGGGCTCCAAAATCACTGAAAGACGATGCTGTGAAAGTGCTGCACTCAACATGCCAGCAAATTTGGAAAACTCAGCAGTGGCCACAGGACTGGAAAAGGTCAGTTTTCATTCCAATCCCAAAGAAAGCTCAAAATACTGCACAATTGCCCTCATCTCACACGCTAGTAAAGTAATGCTTAAAATTCTCCAAGCCAGGCTTCAGCAATACATGAACCATGAAATTTCAGATGTTCAAGCTGGTTTTAGAAAAGGCAGAGGAACCAGAGATCAAATTGCCAACATCCTCTGGATCATCAAAAAAGCATGAGAGTTCCAGAAAAACATATACTTCTGCTTTACTGACTATGCCAAAGCCTTTGACTATGTGGATCACAGCAAACTGTGGAAAATTCTGAAAGAGATGGGAAAACCAGACCACCTGACCTGCCTCTTGAGAAACCTGTATGCAGGTCAGGAAGCAACAGGTAGAACTGGACATTGAACAACAGACTGGTTCCAAATAGGGAAAGGATTATGTTAAGGCTGTATATTGTCACCTTGCTTATTTAACTTATATGCAGAGTACATCATGAGAAATGCTGGGCTGGAGGAAGCACAAGCTGGAATCAAGATTGCAGGGAGAAATATCAATAACCTCAGATATGCAGATGACACCACCCTTATGGCAGAAAGTGAAGAAGAACTAAAGAGCCTCTTGATGAAAGTGAAAGAGGAGAGTGAAAAAGTTGTCTTAAAGCTCAACATTCAGGAAACTAAGATCATGGCATCTGGTCACATCACTTCATGGCCAATAGATGAAGAAACAGTGGAAACAGTGGCTGACTTTATTTTTTTGGGGCTCCAAAATCACTGCAGATGGTGATTGCAGCCATGATATTAAAAGATGCCTACTCCTCAGAAAGAAAGTTATGATCAACCTAAAAAGCATATTAAAAAGAAGAGACATTACTTTGCCAACAAAGGTCCATCTAGTCAAGGCTATGGTTTTTCCAGTAATCATGTATGGATGTGAGAGTTGGACTATAAAGAAAGCTGAGCACTGAAGAATTGATGCTTTTGAACTGTGGTGTTGGAGAAGACTCTTGAGAGTCCCTTGGACTGCAAGGAGATCCAACCAGTCCATTCTAAAGGAGACCAGTCCTGAGTGTTCATTGGAAGGACTGATGCTGAAGCTGAAACTCCAATACTTTGGCCACCTGATGCGAAGAGTTGACTCATTTGAAAAGACCCTGATGCTGGGAAAGATTGAGAGCAATAGGAGAAGGGGACGACAGAGGATGAGGTTGTTGGATGGCATCACTGACTCAATGGACATGGGTTTGGGTAAGCTCCGGGAATTGGTGATGGACAGGTAAGCCTGGTGTGCTGTGTGGTTCATGGGGTCACAAAGAGTTGGACATGACTGAGTGACTGAGCTGAACTGAGAATCACTGAAGATGGTGACTGCAGCCATGACATTCAAAGACACTTGCTCCTTGGAGGGAAAGTTATGACAAACCTAGACACAATATTAAAGGCAGAGATATCACTTTGCTGACAAAGGCCACATAATCAAAGCTATAGATTTTCCAGTAGTCATGTACAGACGTGAGAGCTGGATCATAAAGAAAGCTGAGCACCGAAGAATTGATGCTTTTGAACTGTGGTGTTGGAGAAGACTCTCGAGTCCCCCTTGGATTGCACGGAGATCCAACCAGTCCATCCTAAAGGAGATCAGTCCTGAATATTCACTGGAAGGACTGATGTTGAAGCTGCAGCTCCAATACTTTGGCCACCCAATGCGAAGAATTGACTCATTAGAAAAGACCCAGGTGCTAGAAAAGATTAAGAGCAAAAGAAGAAGGCGGGCAGAGGATAAGATGGTTGAATGGCATCACCGACTCAATGGACGTGACTCTGAGCAAACTCCAAGAGACAGGGGAGGACAGAGGAGCCTGGTGTACTCTGGGTCCATGGAGTTGCAAAGAGTCAGACACAACTTAGCAACTGAATAATAACAAGAATTTTTCAAAAATTAATACATACATCAGACTAGTATACAGGTATCTTTTTAATTACTGTAGACCACGCCTAACTATAGACATTGTGGGAACTACAAAATAAATACAAGATAGAACCCTTCCTCTCTAAGGATGTTATCTAAAGAGTTATCTCAAGGAAGAAAGATAGTTGGATGAAACTATTAAATAACCAAATATATTGTTTAACTACAGCTTAACTTGGTAACTAAAGCTATTTCTCCTGAGACTTTATATCTCAACAATTTGCCACACAAGATAATTGAGCTCTAACCCATCATTTTTAAAACTACTGCTCGACAATACTTCAATTGGCCAACAATCAAAGCATCCCGAGACTTATGTCTGACAAACAAGAGACACTAAAATGACACTCCCGATTTCTCTGGAAAGAAGTTTGCAAACTGCTTGCAATCTCTTCCTGAGCTAATTAACAGCAGCAGAGTTAAAAAATGGAAATGCAAAGAAAGTGAGTTTTCTTTTCTTCTCTCTTCCAAGTCTAAGCACCCTGTCGAGACTCCAGAGTTCTCTCTGGCAACAATCAGTGGGCCCCATGGTTGGCCTCTCACTTCAGTGCTGACAGCTCTTCCTGTTTTTCCAGCCTCGAAAAGACGGACGCAGACAGGCCCCCGTCCTTGCACAGGACGGCCCTGGTGCTGCAGCATACCTCAGGAAGACACATCCCTTCATCTGTGCAATCAGACGAGGAAGGTGCCTAAGCACCAACTGTGGGCAAAGCCCCCACGGAGGGGTGATGTGGGGAATAGAATAAGTGAGATGCAGTCCCCAACCAGAGCCCCGAGATTCCACAGAGCAAGGATTAGAAAGGAAGTAAGTTTAATATTTTATACAAATGCAATCAAAAGCTATCATTTTAACTTTCCCAAATTCTTTACACCTTTGCACAATCACGAAAGCAGTATTAAATATTTACATGCCCCTGCCCCCGCCTTTTTTCAGAGAAGGCAATGGCATCCCACTCCAGTGTTCTTGCCTGGAAAATCCCATGGACGGAGGAGCCTGGTAGGCTGCAGTCCATGGGGTCGCGACTGAGCGACTTCACTTGCACGCATTGGAGAAGGAAATGGCAACCCACTCCAGTGTTCTCGCCTGGAGAATCCCAGGGATGGGGTCGCACAGAGTCGGACACAACTGAAGTGGCTTAGCAGCAGCCCCCCTTTTTTAACCACCTATACTCAGCAATAACGAGTTTGGCCAATCAGTTCATATCCATCCTAATTACAGGACTGAGACCTGACTCCCTGCCTCACAGGCCACCTTCTACATCAGCTGCTAGGCCAGCTTCCCTTAAACACAATCCCTACCTGTTCTCTCCCTTTCCTTTACAACAGTAAATCTGGCTTTCCCTATCATCATCCCTGGCTTAACACTTCATCTGACCTCCACCCCCACCCCCACATCTCACCAGCTTTTCCCTCCTTCAGATATACTGTTAATTTTTTATCCAGCACAGAGGTCATGCTCATCTTATTCCATCTCCCTGGACAAACCATGCCTCTCTATTATCCTACAGCACCTTCAAATTCTTACTCCAAAATAGCTCCATTACCTGTGCAATAAAAAATGAAACTTGCTTTTAAAAGTGGATTGATACAATGATCAACCGGCAGATGAGTAGACATTTCAGATACTGTCGCGCTCTACAGAGAACGTAAAATAGTATTTATAAGGCATTTGCACTTTGTGCTTAGGCACTCAGTCGTGTGTGACTCTCTGCAACCCCATGGACTGTAACCCACCAGGCTCCTCTGTCCACGGGATTTTTTTCCAGGCAGGAATACTGGAGTCGGCTGCCCTTCGTCCTCCAGAGGATCTTCCCGACCCAGGGATCAATCCCGTGTCTCCAGGGGCTCTTATGTTACAGGTGGATTCTTTACCACTGAGCCATAGGGAAGCCCATTTATAAAGCACATCATATACTAAATACTCTAAGAGCTCCAGTGTTGACAGCTACCCCAAACTGACACCAACAATGAGCAGGCATCACTAACTCTTGTGGGATCCTTAAACCTGGCATATTAACGCCTTCCAGAATCACTGTGCGGCACACAGGACTCACTGAACTGAATGAATAAAGGTGTTAGTCACTCAGTCAAGTCCGACTCTGTGTGACCCCATAGACTGTAGCCCACCAGGCTCCTCTGTCCATGGATCTTCCCAACCCAGGGACTGAAGCTGGGTCTCCTGCATTGCAGACAGATTCACTGAACTGAATAGACCACTGCTAAACTATGTCTTAACTGCCAAGTCTTTTTTTTTCCTTCAGTTTTTTTCTATTACACAAGATCTTTCGGACACAGAAATTAAATCCAAGCCTGCTTTCCTTTTGCAGAAACACAGGCAGTCATATATGTACACTCAGCTTTGAAACCAATGGTCTTTTTAGGCTCCCAGAAAGACCTGAAACCAGCTATTTACAGATAAGTCAGACATTTACTTCCAGTTTAGAGACCAAAGTTGCATTCTTATGAGGCAAATAAGAAATACCATGGCGTCCAGTCACATCATTTCATGGCAAAAAGAAGGGGAAAAATGGAAGCAGTTACAGATTTAATTTTCTTGGGCTCCAAAATCACTGCAGACGGTGACTGCAGTCATGAAATTCAAAGAAGCTTGTTCCTTGGAAGGCAAACTATGACAAGCCTAGACAGCATATTAGAAAGCAGTGATGTCACTTTGCTGACAAAGGTCCACACAGTCAAAGCTATAGTTTTCCCAGTAGTCATGTACGGATGTGAGAGCTGGACCACAAAAAAGGCTGAGCACCAAAGAATTCATGCTTTTGAACTGTGGTGTTGGAGAAGACTCTTGAGAGTCCCTTGGACTGCAAAGAGATCCAACCAGTCCATCCTAAAGGAAATCAACCCTGAATATTCATTGGAAGGACTACTGCTGAAACTCTAACATTTTGGCCACCTGATGCGAAGAACTGACTCACTGGGAAAGACTGATGGGAAAAGGAGAAGGCGTCTGCAGAGGGTGACGTGCTGAGACAGCATCACCACTCAAAGGACGAGTCTGAGCAAACACGGAGATACCGGAGGACAGAGGAGCCTGGCGTACTGCAGTGCACGGGGTCGTGAAGAACTGGACAGGACTTCACAACTGAACAGCAGAAACACCAAGTTTCCCAAGTTAAAGCACGCTCTATTCATCTCAGACGTTATGAAATGACTAGATTTTAAAACACACTGGTAACATTCAAAATCCTTTTTTCCCTAATATAGACTAAACTTTATTTTAATTATTTTAAATAATCAAGGGTAGCCAAAGTTAGCATAGACTTAGAAAATTCACAAGAACACTTTTAAAGGTTTTAAAAGACTTTTCTAAAGATTTTGTTGAAAGGAATTTCACCAATATACTCAAATAATTTTTAAAACATAAACAGCAAACATTTCCTTTTGCTTTTCATGACTATCACTCTAAAGTTTTTTTTTAAATAGTCAGTTTTTAAAGTCTGTCATATGGCTGGCAGAGACACTATGTAGCTATAATAATAAACACAAGGTTAAAAAATTTTGATAATAGCTGTAGAGTTTTAGGATTGTGGAGAAAAAAAAGACTTCTTAAAAACCAGAAAAACAAACGTAACACCACAGTGGTTGTGCCTGTTTAGACGTCATTCTCAAAGCAGAGGTCCAATGCTAAAATTGAACTCTGTATTTCTTATTCAATAGTAATCTCCTTGAACCTAGTTTCTTCATTTGTAAAACAGGAATGATGTCCATCTTAAGTGTAGAAAGTGGTCAATTATAGCTCATTTCCTTTAAGTCTGGATGTATTTCAGCAATTTAATAATTTCAAAACACAGAAGCCTAAAGAAATCATTTTATTAACCTCAATACTCCAGTATGTACTCGTAACAGTAAGAAATCCCTTAATCTTGTGTATCTCTTTATAGTGCCAAAATAGGGACTAGAATTTATAGAGATGACTAGATGGATTGTTCTATTACATTATAAATTTTCATGGGCCTGTGTTGAGAGTTATATGAGAAACGCAGTTAGGGCACATAGTGGATCACTAAATATTTAATTAGTTCCAAACAGGAAAAGGAGAATGTCAGGGCTGTATATCATCACCCTGCTTATTTTACTTCTATGCAGAGTACATCATGAGAAACGCTGGGCTGGAGGAAGCACAAGCTGGAATCAAGATTGCCGGGAGAAATATCAATAACCAAAGAGGTGCAGATGACACCACCCTTATGGCAGAACGTGAAGAACTAAAGAGCCTCTTGATGAAAGTGAAAGAGGAGAGAGTGAAAAAGTTGGCTTAAAGCTCAACATTCAGAAAACTAAGATCATGGCATCCGGTCCCATCACTTCATGGCAAATAGATGGGGAAACAGTGGCTGACTATTTTTCTGGGCTCCAAAATCACTGCAGATGGTGACTGCAGTCATGAAATTAAAAGACACTTACCCCTTGGAAGGAAAGTTATGACCAACCTCGACAGCATATTAAAACTTTTGTCAACAAAGGTCCATCTAGTCAAGGCTATGGTTTTTCCAGTAGTCATGTATGGATGTGAGAGTTGGACTATAAAGAAAGCTGAGTGCCAAAGAATTGATGCTTTTCAACTGTGGAGAAGACTCTTGAGAGTCCCCTGGACTGCAAGGAGATCCAACCAGTCCATCCTAAAGATCAGTCCTGGATGTTCATTGGAAGGACTGATGTTGAAGCTGAAACTCCAATACTTTGGCCACCTGATGCGAAGAGTTGACTCATTTGAAAAGACCCTGAGTGAAATTATGTTAGAATTGAATGTTATTCAAATTATGTTAGATTTTCTTCAAAGTCAGAACTGAAGAAATGCTACTGGAATAAAAATGAATGAATTTAATACTATCAAAGTTGAGATAGGAAGGTTCAAATACTGTCAATGCAAGCTGTGCAAAAAAAATCTGTGCTGGCATCTGAGCTGGAGCTGCTTCTTAAATGATAAAATAAAAGCTAGGAGAAGGTGGGGGGACCGGAAGGGTAAGCAGCCCGAACAGAGGGAACCTGGCCTGCAGAGTTACACACGCATGAACAAGCATGCTCTGCGGCGTGGTCTCTGCAGGGTCGGTGTGCAGGGCGAGCAGGCGAGGAGAGTAGGAGAGGAGGCGGGAACGGAGACTGGGGCAGGCGCCGAACTGTAATCCCTGGGCGGGCCGCTCCGCTGGCTTGTACACGTGCAATCCTTATATGTGATTTATCTAATTTAACTACCAAACTAATTTATTGACATATCTGACCCAACCAACTCATCCTAAATCAATCTGGATTAAGTGCCCTGGCTCAACTGCCCAGGGTCAGGGCAAAGGGCTTCTCTTCCGTGTCTCTGGTGGACTATGGCTTTGGACAACCCCTTTGGTCCTGAAAGACTCACAAATATTCAGGCATCCAAACACCACAAATTTTGAAAAGCATAAAGAAAGAGAGGAGGAAGCAAAGGACAGGAAAAGTAGAAATACATGTAATGCAACATGGATGTGAGAACAAGAATCATGAATGTGGACGTTATGATTAACCCTGTCTACCAAGCGAAGACCTATAAGGCTTGCTGTGTTTTGATTTAAAACAGTTCAAACTAATACAGTCAACATTTTACAGATATTTCACAGATGAACCTATTTATTGATGTTTCTTAATTATCTTTCTCTACCTTCAATTTTTTTTCTCCATTCAATATTTATGGTTTCTAGGGCTTAACTTTTCAAGGATGAAAAGACTTAGAGGATACACTTATTACATTTCTTTTCAAGTTGGTTATATGTAACATAAAAATGGACACCTCTCCACATCTGAAGACAACCTCTGTGGTCCCAAGAGAGGCAGGCCTTAGGCAGCAGTGGTATTTCTGGTATACTAGGAACTCCTTTCCAAACCCTGAAGAAATTATTCCCATTTTCCCTCTCCTCCTCCCTACAAAGAAATACCTGCCTGTCCACAGAAAAGACATACAGACCCAACATGTGCATCTGGGATTCTGAGCAAGTATAGGAAAACACCATAGGCGGTGAGTCGAACTCCAATCATTAAGCAGGGAACTTCTATTCTTAGGGAAGAGCAGGGTTTGGCTCGGCTGGCAACACTCCTGGCCTCTGGATCAAGAGGTCACAGTCTCACGTTTCAAGTAAGAACTCCAGTTTACAATTCTTGCTAACACTCCTGCAGAATAATTCAAGAGGGATTAAGTGACAGTTCCATTAAAATCCAAGTATCCGGTAAAATTTCAAATCTAGAAATATGATATGGAAATAAATTGAACACACTAATCTTTTTAAGCAAAAGACTGTGACTCAGAAATGGTAGAAAGGCAGAGGGAAAAGATGAGGGAGTGTGAGTGTGTGTGTGTGTGTGTGTGTGTATTTTGGCCAAAGGCAGGATAAATGAAATTATGTTTCATAACTATATCGACATTTGCCTTTAACACTGCCCTGTTCCAAAACAGGTAGGGCAATCTTTTAATAAAGATTTTATTAAAAGTAAGCTTCCGGTTTTTAAATATTTCCAATAAATAATTTAGATTTATACTACAGTGATGGGCTAAAAATATAAGAAAAATTTCTGCAAAAATGAAAGGCTGTATCAAGTGATTTCATGTAGACAATCCACAAGCACACAACTCAGACACGGTGGCACCAAGTGATTAACAGCCCTTTACAAAAATAGATAAATAATGTTGCAATACATGAGCTCTCATTTGAAACACTAGAATGTATTCCTGAAAGCAGAAACTTATTCTTTACTTTAAAAAGAGGCATCCCATGAAAATCAGTAAGACTGACTTAAAATTCATATACCAGGTGTCCTAAAGATTAGAGGTCCTAATATGCTACAAGATAAATTTCCTAAATAAAACTTTTTTCCCTACTTAAAATTACATAGTCAAATACTTTACTCCCAGGGAAATAATTCAGCCCTATGATAAAAACTATGCAACCTGAACTGATTTTGTACATAGTTGGGAAAAAATTATATATGTGTGTGGGTTGTAAATAGTCTTTTTATAATGTCATGAATTTTCAGTTTTCATTTTAAACAGGTTTGTCTGATATTATTATTTTCAGCATTCAAACAGCTTTAGTTATGAATTTTTTTGTTTAAAAATTAAAAAAAAAAAATTTGGGGGGGGGGGGACATCTTAATCCCACGACATGGGATCAAACCCTTGCCCCTTGCAGTGGAAGCTTGGAATGTTAGCCAATGGACCCCCAGGCAAGTCCCTAGTTATGAACTCTTATCACAGGTCTAGAGCCAGAAGGCATCCACGAGGTTGTCCTGCCTCTTCTCACATTGGACTGCCAATGATCCAATGCCCTCTATCACATACTTGCTTACTCTTTAAATGTCTTTATAACGAAGGCCCTTTTATCTTAATCAGGTACTATAAAAAAAAATCACTCCTGTTGCTTAATATTCCTAGAACTGGGAAATTCCAATAGGGACAGTTCCATTAAGAAAGTTATATTAGGACTTCCCTGGTGGCTCCGTGGATAGGAATCTGCCTGCCAACTCAGGGGACACGGGTTCAATCCCTGGTCCGGGGAGATTCCACATGCACTCAGCTCACGCACCACTGCAGAGCCTAGTGTAGCAACTGCGGACGCCCACAGGCCCGAGGGCCGCACGTGCAGGGGCAGAGGCCGAGCGCCTCGAGCCTGCGCTCCCGACGAGAAGCACTGCTCTCACCAAGAGGGGCCTCCGTTCGCCATCAGAGGGGGCCTGCAAGCAGCAGGAAGACCCAGGGCGACCAACGACAAAAATTAATCGGAAGAGAGAAAGTTGTAAGAACGAGTGGCCATTTGAATTTGCTGTTTTCACAGTTATGTGAAGGCAGAGCAACAGGACGCTGAATCAAATCCTTATTAAATTCTAATCCGATGGGTAAGTACTAACAAGTAATCTGCTGAACTAAAACAGACAAAACAAGGTGTTCTGGGTATCCTCTTCTTCCCTAGTGTCTGCACTATGTAACCTGCTCTTAGCAATAGACAAAGCCAGGTAATAAAAGACAACACTGGTACAGACCGCTACAGTTTATGAAGTACTCTTGCATACATTACCACAAATGTATACAATGGTAAAGGCACCTTAAATCAGCAGCAGGTGGGCGGGAGGAGCGCTGGCTGAACCTCCACACGTGTCAAACGAGGGCCCATTCATTCCACGCTTGATGCATTTAATGACACCAAAGAGTACAGCCTCCTGCAGTATCCTCGGAGGGCTGGCTCCAGAACCCCCTCAGACCCCCAAATCCGAGGGTGCTCAAGTCCCTCATTTTAAAGTGGCATCATATTCCCATATAACCTCCACACATCTTCCTGTATCTTTAAGTCATTTCTAGATTACTTATTAATAACTAACACAATGTAAATGATACACCAATAGTTGCTGGTGCATGGAGAATTCAGGTTTTGATTTTTGTAACTTTCTGGAAAACTTTTTTTCTGAAAATTTTCATTCCTCAAATGGTGGAACCCATGGATATGAAGAGTCAACTGTATGTACAGAAGCATATGTTCAGTCTTAAGTCCTTTCAATTAATTCAACAACTTATCAAATCATATCAGAATCACTCTGGAAGCTTTTGAAAGAGTAGATAATTCAGCCTTACTGGTATCATTTAAGGAACCTGGTAAAGAAATTAAAACATCCTAGTTTAATCCAGCAAGTGTTTACAGATCACCCAATGAGTATACAATTACTGAATGAAACTCTGTGATAAATACAGTGTAGATTTAGCTCAGTCTACAAAAAAAAAAAAAAAGACCCTCATAGGATAAAAGCAAAGTATACAATTGTAGAGATTTAACAGCTATGAATGACACAGGCCAGGATAGGTGAATCTGTAGAAGTTACCTCGCCTCTTCAAGGCAGAGGCCCAATCTATGTAACGGGAAATGCCTACAGGACTATGCTGCTGCTGCTAAGTCGCTTCTGTCGTGTCCGACTCTGTGCGACCCCCTGATGGCAGCCCACGAGGACTAAATGAGACAGTATGGGAAGTATTCACGGCTAGGTATCCACACAGCAGTGTTCAACGCAGGGTCACTCTAACTTTAAAGCAGCAGCATATAAAGTGATTCTGCATATTCAAAAAGAAGTTTCTTCAAATGTTTTTCTTTGAAATTAAATATAAATCACTATCTGACTCACAAAATACTAACATTCTTCCATACACTGGAATGAATAAGGCAACGAAAATAATCATCAGCAATTTGCACTACCGTTGACAACGGGCTAAAAAAAAAAAAAAGAATTCTAAGTTGTATTTGACAATCAAAACAGTCCAGAGTTACAGCTGACTATAAAGAACAGATGCTGCAAATATGGAAAGTGTCTGGGACTACTACGCTGTGGCTCGGACAGACAGAGTGCTCTTCTTCAGAAGGCTGAAAAAGCCTTTTGTTGGGCTCTCGGGGACAGTGACTGCCTTTTAGTTTCTGTGCTAACAGAAGAGCTACAGATGAGAAAGAGCTGAAAGTCTGAATCTCAAATCTCTTCTTTCTGATATTTATTTACAGCTTAATAGATAATAAACGATTAGTGATACGTTAGTATTTTCTCAAACAAAATATTTCTTAAAATCAGCCTGGCGTGCTGCAGTCCATTGGGTCGCAGAGTCAGACACGACTGAGCGACTGAACTCTCAGCGAAACCACACCCCAAAACTCATCACCGATTCTTTATCTATATAGCCAGCCCTGTCTTTTCTAACTCTAACTATCAATTTCATCTTAAATTTCTACCTATATTCCTAGTGTCACTGTTAGAGCTCTTTTACTTTTCATTTTCCTTTACACTTAGTCACAATAAGAAAAATCCCTCCTTTAAACATTAGCAATCCCCCTTCTACTGCCAGCATTGCTAAGAGATTTTGCCTAATGGTGGCATTTACACACTAAACTTAGTATTCTTTGTGTAAATGTAAAAGCATGCAAATACAACGTCACATCAAAAAGTTAATTTGATACTTATATATAGACTGGGAATTCACGTGAATTTTTTCACTGATTTTCACAGCATCTTAGAGCTGGAAAAGTTCTTAGAAATCATATATTCTAATCCACTAATTTCACAGATGGGGAAATCAACGTTCCCAAGTAAGCAATCAGCCAGTCAGCCATATTACTAAACAGTTATTAAATTCCAGACACTATGGTAAGGGTCAAAAACGTAATGAGGAAGTGAATGTGGGCTTTGTAATTTCCAACGGGGAAGACAAGCAACAGGTAACTGATGTTCAAGTAAGAAGGAAGTGTTTTCTCACTAGACAAAGAACTTTACATAATGTCGAATTACAAAACCACTCACAAATAAAGCAGAGTCAACAAAAGCACTCAACATTCAGTAAGAATAAAATCCTCTTCCATCGAATCCTGTTCGTCCTTTAAATACAACCAAAGACCACACTCTTGCCTAAACCTCTAATGACTTGGCACAATGATCTCGTCGTTTTCTGGGTTACTCACCTAAACTACCTAAGGCTGACCGCATTGCTTAGCAGTCAACTGGACATATTCTTGGACCATTTCTATTTCACATACCTTGACTCCTAACTGAGAAAGGGACCACGAGGTTCTTAATCTGTATGTTTTACACCTTGGGCAAGCACGGTGCTAACGCTTTCTAAAGACATCAACACAGATGAATATAACTCAGTGCTTCCAAAATGACTGAGAACACTTAGAAACAATTCTCAACACTTTTTTGATGAGACTTTATTATGTGGTGGCACTATACTAGGTGCAGGGAGATACGATATCAACAGCTTTTAAGTGAAAATGTATTCCTCATGTAGAAATGTTCGTGACAGGCTAGAAGAGGGCACTTCCAGGCAGACTGGAGGCTAGGGAAAATCCAGGAAGACAATCCCAGGAATGAACATCTTGAGCAGAATCCTGAATGAATCTGTGTTTCATTTAAACAATTCCCTGATGAAGGGTAGGGATCTTGAAGAAAGCTACCATTTAGTAAAATACAGAAATGTCCTAAATCTCAACTTAGGTCACAGAACTAGGAAATTTCTTTCAATTATAACTGCCACAATTAAGAAACACTATTTCACTCAATCTAACTGTGAAATTTAAGAGGATTATTCAGGGATTTGTCGCTAGAGTGCCACTCTTTCAAAAAACTATTTATTTTTGGCCGTGCTGGGTCTTACTGCTGCACACGGGCCTTCTCTAGCTGCGGCGATCCGGAGCTCCTCTTTGGCGTGGTGCAAAGGCTTCGGGCTGAGCTGGCTCCCTCTGCTGCGGGCACAGGTGTTAGGCCCTGTAGCTGTGGCTTGCTGGCCGGAAAACACACAGGCTCCAGTAGTGGCGGAGCATGATAGTTGCTCCTTATCATGAGGAACCTTCCTGGACCAGGGATGGAGCCTGTGACCCCCACACTGCTTGGCAGATTCTTATCCACTGTACCACCATGGAAGTCCAAGGGTGCCTCTTTGGAAAGGCCTCGTAACTTAGGGGTCATCCTGTAAGGATACTCTTTCCTCTTTTTCCTTTTAGTCTATGCTGTTGACTACCGTGGGTTTTTTTTTTTTTTGGGGGGGGGGGTGAGAGGAATTATAGACACACAGTAAGTTAGGAATTAACTCACCTTTTACAGATAATGTCCATGACTAGAAAATAATTTCAAATATCCTAGATTATTACAGTTCCAAATGTCAGCACTTTTAAAGAATTTGACATAAAAGCACATTTCAATTCTTGTAACATAATTCCCAATTTTATCAATTGATGCTTTCCTAAAATTCAAATTATAGGTATGGCTAAAAACCTTTTCTCAGTAATTTAAAATTTCCCTGAAATTGAATCCAGAACAGTGGAGAAAACAGTTTTTTTTTAGGAGGATGGAAAAAAATCATTGAACAATGCCTCAATTTTTTAGGACAATAGACTATAATATAGAAGCTACTAAGTTTTAAAAGTTTGACACCAAAGAATGGAAAGTTTGTCAAATTCACATATTAGGAGTGCCCTGTTTAAGATAAAATGGCTACTGATTTTACCCTGAGTGGACTGAAGCTCCCTGGTTTTCAATTAATCATTTGCTGTAATTAACATAACCACATTCACATAACCCAATCTCATCCCTTGATGACCAAAAAAAGAAAAAATAAAAAAATCACAAATGAGACCGTTTTCTTTTCTTTTCTAACACTATTTAAAAAAGAAAAACTCCATAGAGAAATGATGTTTCCATAGGTAGACAACAAAGTTACCTAAACTTTGAAAATCAAACTCCTCCCAAACACAGACTCAGATCTAAAGGACAGACACATTAAGCTGGAATTCCTGTGACAGACAACTCCTGTCATCTGTTTTTGGGAGCTTAAGCAAAACTGCTGGACAAGTTCTACATTTGATAAGGTCACCTGATCTTGACTAACTAAAAGGGAGTTGGGGTGGGAGCCAGGGAGGCAGTGGAGGGAATCACCGTTCTTGGATGCTGAACTATTTCCTGAAAACTTAAAAGCTAGCTTCTCTTCTATACCCACTTAATAGTCTTAACTGTTCGGAATGCCTGAAACCCTCCTGCTCTTTAAACAGGAAGCGACGGACAGAACGGCAGAGGGCACATTCTGCAGAGCAGCGTTACCGAGCTCCTGCCCCTCACCGCTGCAGGGTGGGGGCCTCTGACTGCGGGCCTGGAATCACTGACTTGCTCAGCAACTTCGCTGTAATGGCTTCAAATTGCAGGCCTGAGGAAATGCTCCATAAATAGCAGCTCTTTTTTCTTGTAAAGCCTCTTCGTAGACCCAACAGAACTGCACTACCAAAAATGGAGGAGTCACCATGGACCTTTAAAAAAAAAGGTCAAGAGAACAAGGAGGACTAGCCTGCTAACCAGGTTCCTCATTTTGGGGAATGAATCACAGTACTGAAATCTGCTCCACTGCTTGAATTCAACTTTCAGGTAGCAAAAATCACAAGGGATTAAGTTAGTTTTTGTAATCATGCAATTTCACAAAAGGGAAAAAGAACTGTTGTTTTCATAGGCCTGTAGAAAAAGGGATGTATACTAAGTTTGAAATTAAATGCTTGAGAATGTCTCCTTAACTCCCAGTGGAGCAGGGCTCCTTCGGTGTCTGTAAGTCACCTGCGAGCTGAGACACATGTGGTATGGTCACAGAACACACTCTGGGAAAGCAGGAACCACATATATACCAATGCTCTAAAGTCACCGCTAGCACTCACACCTCCTGCAGTCCTTATGTTCATGTATATTTACATATACGTATGTAACTTGATCATTCGGATAACTTACTGTAAATTAACAAAAACTCAATGAACAGCCACTTTAGTTGAATATATTTGCAGTAACAATGAAGATTTTTCTGGAGTTGAATTCAGGCAGAGAAAGAAAGCAGCAATGCATTTAAATCAAACACAAATAGGGACCAGGAAAATTCAGGTTCCATGTCGATCCAGTTTTCCACGTGAGTTCATGCCTACGTTAATCTACAACAAATAAGGCAGTTTTTAAAAATAAAACATAAGAGTCAAGTTTTACAGGATAGGTATAATTAATTGTCAATTAGAATTCATGGTTTTAAACATACATGATGACTTGTAATCAAAAAGCCCATATTCTAACTTACTAAATGGCTTAGAAATAACTTGACTGATCTGATGGCATCTCAATTCATATTACATTATTCACAAAAGATTAGATTTCACATTTTAACAGTAAAAACTGTTTTCCTGTGACATTATGCTTTACCCTGAGTTTTTTAGGCCTCAGGTGAAATTCAACTATCCTGAACATTGTTTTTTAACAAACTTCCATCCAAGTATGGTAGGCTGAAAAACATGGCCACAATATTTTGCAGTTCCTCCCATGAACAATGAGTCATTTCAAACCTTTCATTCTAAGCTGACAGAATGCAGTAACAAGTGACATTATGGAACAGCCTCAGAAGGCTTTGCAGCGTTTCCCTTTATCCCTCGGAAGGCTCCCACCAACACGGAAGACCTCCTCTGTGCCCACCAGGGCAGCCACTGGCAAGCCAGGAGAGCAAGGCTCAGGATGCACCCGGCGCTGGTCCCGAGATTCCAGGGCTATGAGAGGACCTAGGCGATGGCTTAAGCCGCCCAGTCTACTTTTCTTCTGTTGCTGTTGTTATGGTGGCCCAGTTTGGTAAGGCAACCAGTAAGGCCAAATAACCTCCATGTGGCTTCCTACAAAACAGCTGGAAGTCTTCATGATCTAATACGCTGCTATCGGCCATACACGTCCTAATTACTAGCATTCCTGAAACTCCTAACTGCCTTCCAAAACCATGTTAATGAGTTTTGTGTAAAAAGAACTTTGACTGCTCTGTGTCCCACAAAAGTTTTAATAAATTTAAATCTGATTGTTTTAACAGTTACTGGATTTGTTTTAACAGTAACTTATAATGGTGATAGGCAGGATATTAGATTTGCTTCACTATTTTAATAGAGTGGATTAATAAATATGCACTCAAATGTTTATTTGGTGTTGGTAATGTAAAATGGACTCTAAACTACCTGATTTTGCTTGTCTAAAACTCTAAAGAATTCTTTAAATCTCTGAAAGAAAACATTTCAGTTATTAGCAGCTTTCCTACCAACTTTAAAAAGTAAAGACTGTAACTTTTTACAGCATATTTTATTAGTAATTCAATTTGTCCAACAATAATATCAGTGAATGAAAAGGGCTTACATTCATTTTGCACAATTTTAATAAAGTTTACTTGGTAAATAAACATCAAGCTAACAGTACCAGAAAGTTGAAAACAATCCCCTTTTACTAGCATTTCCTGCAAATAATAGTGTTAAAAGTAGCCCCCCGCCGCAAAAAAAAAAAAAAAAATCTTACATAGGCTGTAACACTAAACCTTAAAAAAAACACATAGAGGATACAAACGCATTTGACAATGTTCATGTAATGGACGGTCTGTAATAGATGGTCTTCAACTTGTAAAACTGTTTTTTCCCCTAAGCAGGGAATAAAACCCTGCCACTTAGTGGTTTTTCAAGTGTTTTGATAAAGAATTTTTTTTTTTAAACGCTCAAGGTCAGAGTGCAGATGTAACCACAATTAATAGCTTCCTTTTGATGAAGGGAGGAATCTCTTAAGATGCAAATAGAATTCAGGATGGGAAGGGCAAGCTTTTTGGCTGTTACCAGAAAATCTCTTTGCAGTTGTCTTGGTCTCCCCACTCCCTACGCCCCCACATTCACTGAACTGAAAATCCTAATTGTACAAGCTTCCCTGGTGGCTCAGCTGGTAGAGAATCCACCTGCAATGCGGAAGACCTGGGTTCAATCCCTGGGTTGGGAAGATTCCCCGGAGGAGGGCATGGCAGCCTACTCCAGGATTCTTGCCTGGAAAGTCCCCACGGACAGAGGCGCCTGGTGGGCTGTAGACCACGGCGTTGCAAAGAGTTGGATGCGACTGAGCACCGCAGAGCCCGATGGTATAACTTCAACACTGTCTCTTCAAAGTCCTCCTGCCATCACCTCATTAATTTTCCCTCAATTCTCATAGCACCCTACTCACCGTCTGTAATGTTTTAACAACATACTTTCATTTCTTATTCCTTTAATTCTAAAGCAGTCATATATTCCCTGTCCATGGAACCCTAGATTATTCATTTACAATCCCAAATAAGTAACTGTCTTTTTATAACAGTTCTAGCTATTAGAGTTTAAGAATAACCTCAAACTTATAAACTTCAGAATACACAAGTAATACTCTTAGCATCTTTTTAGCATGGAATGAATAACAATAATAACTAAGCAGGGGCTACAGGCATTAATCAGGGTGACTATCAACCAACGGACTGAAATAAATCAGCAGCCCAAGGGACAGCGCAGGTTTCCCTGGTGGCTCAGTGGTAAAGAATCTACCTGCCAATGCAGAAGATGTGGGTTCAATCCCTGGTTTGGGAAGAGCCACTGGAGAAGAAAACGGCACCCCACTCCAGTGTTCTTGCCGGGAGAATCCCACGGACAGAGGAGCCTGGAGGGCTACAGTCCGTGGGGTCGCAAAAGAGCTGGACATGACATCGACTAAATAACAAAGGGACGTCATCCACCAATAAACACGTCTAGAGCTACATACATAGTGCTGAACAAAGATCTATCTTTATTGAGTCCATGATGAGCTAGCCTCCACAGCTTCTCCACTGAGAGATAATTAGCAATGAAAAGGCAAACCTGCAATAGACGTGTCCTGAGACCTGTCTGGTCTATCAAGACTGATATATTATTAATTTTGTCCCAACTCCACAGAGGGGAACCCAGTGAACCCTTAAACCAATGCCTTCTATGTAAAACCAAGAGGTAAGGGCTTATGAAATGAAGAGACCACTAAGCACATATAGTGAATTCAAATAAGATAATTCAGAATAGGAGGGTGAAAGAAACCACAGATATATCAATGTGAGTGATCCAACACACACCATCCAAAACCAAGTGGGCCTTTTTTTAAGAAAAATCACCCTGTGTTTGAGGGAGCAGAGGGAGCTGTGCAAATTCCTCTCTGTAGTGATGGGCCCTAACTGAAAACCGAAAAACAGACGGGGATACGAGGGGGGGTTATCTTCAAACACAGAGGACAATGATACTAATTTTATCTATCACTGTGCAGAAACAGTGCTTACTGTGTGACCCATAAGAAGAGATCTGTACCAGTCTTAACGGGAAAGTCTGCATACCCCTACAACTGGGAGGGGTTAACAGTGATCTATTACATCAGCTGGCGCCCATCCAGACTACACAATTTCGGAAACATAACCTGTATCAGTCTGAACATGTGTAGAGGAAAAACAGAAACATCTGTATCTTGGCCTACTCTTCCCCAGAGTTATTTTTTTTCTGTTTTTAAAATGAAAAAGAAAAAAAAAAGTTATCCAGGAGAGCTTGGTAAGTTTTAACTGTGACCCTATCACTGGTAAGGATTAGCTCCAGGCAGAGTCTCAGAAAGCTAATTTAGCTCATTTCTAACATTAGTACTTGGTGATTTTAACACACCACCTAACATATTTAACTAAGATGTATTGATTCTGTTCCACTCCTCTACCCCATTCAATATTTTTTTAATACCTTTTACCACCTCAAAGTACCCACCTTTTCAGTATCATTTAGCACTCTTCTCTGACGCAAGAGTGTTCTGGTCTGGTTTTGCACTGGTCACTTAAGACTTTATGCAGATTTTTAAATGTTTGCTTCTTCTTTTTCTATAAAAAATTTCCATATGTAAGTTTTTAAACCACTCAAGGGACAACCTCAGGGACCTCTGGGACTATGTGAAACGCCCCAACATTCGAATCATAGGAGTCCCAGAAGAAGAAGACAAAAAGAAAGGCCATGAGAAGATACTCGAAGAGATAATAGCTGAAAACTTCCCTAAAATGGGGAAGGAAATAGCCAATCAAGTTCAAGAAACCCAGAGAGTCCCAAACAGGATAAACCCAAGGCGAAACACCCGAAGACACATATTAATCAAATTAACAAAGATCAAACACAAAGAACAAATATTAAAAGCAGCAAGGGAGAAACAACAAATAAACCACTCAAGGAAGAGACTGCTGAAAACGTCAATCTGAAGAAATTCAACCTGCTACCAGCAAAGGGTCCTAACACATCTCTGTTACTACCTAAGGTGAATCCAATTTAACCTAAACCCAGTTTTCATAAAATTCTAACTTTTTACATGTCCATGGTTTTTTCATATGTAAAAAATACTCTCTTAATATTACTGTATGACATCTAAAATGGCCTGTCAAAGGCAGCACTGGTTACTTTTCTGAGCTATCAAAAGAGCATTTGCTACAGAAAGCAACCACCTAAACTAAGATAAAATCAAGCTACGTACCTTTAATGAATTTAGATATGCATACACATTTTCTTCAACATCTATGTTGATAAAAACCAGGTGAAAGGAAAAGAATGAAAGAAAATATATGTGCTGATTTCATAAGGCTCTTTTACTTTTAAGCCCTACTTTTTAAAGCTGTGGATACTAGACAGAAAACTTGAAAAGGACATGAAAAGCAGACAGGCTCAGCTCCATTATTGCATGTACAGGTAGGAGTTAAGTCTCCAGGCTCTGCGCCCCTTCACACTTTTCAGGGTTCAAACCCTCTGAATAAACTGGTACACTGCCTGAAGCCAACCACCCTGGTATCAGAGTACACAGGTCCCTCCTTTAGCCTATCTAATATGAAGACTGAAAGAGACCAATGACACTGAATTAATCACTTGCCTGGTAAAAGCATTTAAGTATTGATTTAAAAGTTATCCTGTAATATTTAAGTCAAATCATATGAATTTGTCAGTGGTTACTGTTTGGAGCTTAGAAAACTGGCAACTTTATATAGTCAACTTAAAAACTGCAAAATTGGAATCACAAAAATTAAGCCTATATTCAACTTTTTAAAACCTACTGCACACACTCCGTCACTGGCCTGGGCAGAAAATGCGAAATTTACGCTGCAGAGAGGCAGACTGCAAAGGTCTGGATTCACGTACCTGCCACAGCCAAGAGCAAGGACGAAGCCCCGCGCTTTGGGCGCAAACACGAGCTGCCAGTCCTAACACGCGCTCCTCGGCCAGGGCTCTAGAGGGGCTGGCAGATTTTATCTGGAGAAACTGGCCACTACAACAGGGACTGACATTTAAGGCTTCCCACCTCAGGGCCTGGCTGGGTCCTGTTACATCACTCTCCAGTGAAGCCCACTTAAGACACAGAAAGCAGAAGAAAATTTAAGAAGAAACACCCACTGTAGCATCCTGAGAGAACTATGACACTACCACATCCATGAAAAAAGAACAGCATGCTATTAAAAAATAACAAAGGAACAATGAGCTCAGAAAAGAGTCCCTGGAAATTAAGAATGATAAATATCTTTCTGGAAAAAAAAAAAAACACAAACAACAACTGAAAATTAAGAGTTGAAGGAATCTCCCAGAAAGCATAACAAAAGGCTAAGAGAAGGAAAAACAGGAAGGAAAGGTAAGAAAATTCGGGAGCTATTCTGACTAGCAGGAATTCCAAAAACAGAGAAGAGATGAAAAAGACTGGAAGAAATTATGCAGGAAATAATAAAAGACATCTTCCCCAGGAGTGAAGTACAGGGAAACTACATTGCAAAACTTTGAAGGGCGCCACTCACACTGAGGATTGAGTTTCCAAACAACATGATCTTTACAATGAATTTTTAAAAGTGCATACCAAAGCATACTATGAAATTTAAGTCACCCCCCCACCAACCAAAATAAAGGGGAGAAAACCCAAAATCACCAAAGAAAGCAAATTGGGTTTAACTGTTCAATAAGAAGATAGCATAAAATGGAGTATTACCTTCTAAACTCTAATGGGAAATAGCTTGAGTTCAACAACCAAACTGCCATCAAATGCCAACAGATAAAGATACTTTTAGACATAAAAGATCTCAACACAGTTAGCTACCTACACCCTTTTTCTAAGCAAATTCCTGAGAAATTTCAACTCTAAGACTGAGTAAATCAAGAAAAAGAAAAATAGTAATCAGGGCATCAAACCAAGAAGAGTGATGCAGGGACTCGCCAGGCTGAGGGTGAAGCAAAGTCCTAGAAAGATGACTCTGAAGCAAGCTGAAAGCAACCAATCTAGCGCAGGGCAGGAAGACAAAAGGTTCAGGGGTGTCTCCAAGGGGCCAAAAGAGCAACAGGAATACAAACGAGAAAAATGAGGCACTTAACAATTCCAAGAGAATATACAAGTTGTTCAGAAAATCACATTATACAACTCAGCTGTACGCAAACCCTAAAAAGTCTTAACAATACTAGTAAGAATACTAGCAAAACAATTATAGCAATTATAGTGGCAAGGTAAAGGAAAGGGGAATTTTAAAGGGCGCAGAAAAAGTTTTAAATGGTAGTGCAGCATATTTTATAAATACGGAATTTTTAAAAAGGTGGAAAATCTCAAAAGAACTGAAAGTGTTTGCCTCTGGAGAATGTAAGTTAGAGATAAAGAAAAGTTCTGTTAAAACTGCTCTTTTCTTTATGACCCTTATAGCAGCAAGGGATTTTCTGAATCTATGTATATGTTACTCCCCTAAAATTAAATTTCAAAATACATACATATGAATGAATCTTCAACCACCTTTCTCTGGCAGAAATCTAGAGCTTCCTAACATTATTCTTTCCTGATTTTTCCAATTCTCTCTAATGAACATGTGTTACTTGCATAATTTGAAAAATACACTTTCATTAAAAATTCACAAAATCAGATACATGGGAGAAGTAAAGGAAGGAAGGACAGTTTTATAAACATAAAACAAAAGAACCCCACATTCATGCTTCTACAGAGGAAAAAAAAAAAAAAATCCACCTCTTACCCCCACCTCCTAGATGACAGGATTTCCTTAGTTCTTTCCTCAAACCTTACTTCATATTCATATTATAGTCGCCTCAGAATATGTGAGAAGTTAACATTTCAGGCAACTTTCTAAATACACATTGGACTGTGTGAAGGCGCAAAGCAGCACTCTGAAGAAAGGCATTTTCACTCTGAAGCCCAGACCAACGAGCCTATAGCAAGTCTTCATGCGTGTATCAAAAAGCTCATTCTCTAAACATACATTTATTGGTTAAACAAAGACCTTACTTGAAGAAACTGCAAGAGCAGAGAAGAAGCTTCTAACAAACTGTGCCCTCCACCCTCAAAGCAAGGCTTAGTTGAAAAATGCGCTAAGTCTATTGAGTAACAATATCCTGTGCAGAGAAAAAGCCCACTAAAGTAAAAATAAGTAGGTAACAGTACTAACCACAAACAAAACACTGAAAATATTTGGTAGAAGGAAAAACCAGTATTTTAAATAGATAGCTCTATTCATTTTGATAATTTGCAACACTATTCAGAGAAACATCATCTTATCACTTGATGTGTTAAAGATTGTGATTCTTCTCATGCTAAATGCCAAATAAGGATTAAACTACTGACCACTTTTTCTTGTCAAAAATATTAAAGGGAACGGGAAGAAAAAGACCATTGTGATTTATACTAAACTTCTTTTGTTTGCTTTCAGAAGGGGTCAAGCCCTGCGCAAATAGAAGTGCTTCCACGGGGGCAGTACTGCTCCCAGGAAACTTTGTGCTACAGTACTTGAGCATCCAGAACCAGGAAGTAATTCTTCTTCATAAAAACAGAAATGTCCCTTTCATGGCTTGAAGTTCTGATTAATCCTCGAATCAGAAGCCCTTTTTGTAAAAACTGCATCACTTAGTAACCATAGTTATAGAATCACACAGCTCTTTAAGACTTTCTTTTATATGTGCTACTCAACTATTATTAAACTTTCAAGTCATAATTAATGGCTAAATTATGCTATCACTTAAGGTAGCAAATTAAGTTTGAATAATCTTAACCCTTAACAACTGATTTTTAAAACAACTTCATTTTGATTTGCCTGAAGTCTAAACTTCACATATATTTTCATGAATAGATTACATTTAGAGCTTACATCTTCCCCAAAATCTCAAGGTAAAAAGAAATTCAGAGTCATACCAGCATTACTATCTTGGGATGCTAATTTATTTTCCCAACTACAATATTTATTTCCCAACTTTTCTATATTACTAATGAGGACTGATCTCAGGGTTTCAAAAACTTTTTAAAGTTTCAACTATTTGACTCTCGTCCAGGTTTTTTTCTACAGTTAACATGAAGCTTCAGGGGAGAAATATTCTAATGTTACTTTTTAAAGAAAATTTGCCTACCATCTTGCAGCTAATTGAGCTTGCTGCAGTTAAACTTCTAGTTTAAGAAAGGTCAAGTATCTGTCTCAGTTCACATTGACAATACTCATTATGTTTAGGAAAGTAAGTTCTATGTTCTATTTATTGTCACACTCACCATCTTCCGACTGTTTTTTCCCTACCACCATATTCAGCACTTTCGCCTGCGTTTTCCTGCCTAAACCTCTGAGGCACCGCAGGTCATTCTTCCCAGGTGCCCACCCACTGAGCTGAAGGAAGCATTTCTCCTGAGAGCTGCTTTCATCCCTCTCCACTCAGCCAGCGAGACAGACGGGCAGGCTGGCCACTCCCTCAGACAGGCAAGTAACTCTGTTCTGGGAGTTTTGACACTAAAGTATAACTGACTTACAATATTATATTAGGGAAATACTTTGTGACTGCAATTTCAACTGTTTATGGGCTCATGTCCCCACCCCCTCTCTTTTCTGGGTTTTGTTTTTTTGCAGCTTAATCAACAGTTAAGGGCAATATCACAGGCCTTCATTTTTAAAGGAAAATCATCTGGGTTACATTTGATATAGCAAGAAACCAAACAAGCAGATTAGCTTCTCAATAAAACTTCCTTTTAAAAACACCTAATATTTATTACAGTAGCAATACACATTATATGTGTTCATAGTCTTCTACTGGGTGTTTGGGACAAGATGCAAGATCAAATTATTATAACAAGAAACAATTTAACTGATAATAGTCTCCTTTAACTGATACATGTTTGAAGTAGCTTTACTTAGCTAGTGGAACATTCATTTCGAAAACAAGATAAGGGTCAAAAAAAAAAAGACTCCAATCACTTCCAGCAATTAACAACACCTAGAAGGCAAGTTCATTTAATGTTGGAATATGGGCTAATTTCTATGCTGTGGAATGTCAAAAATCTCTGAAAAGATACATTTTATTTTATTTTATTTTTTTTTTTTTTTAATGCATGTGTTTTTTATTTATTTATTTTTTTTTTTTTATTGGCTGATTGATCATTTTTTTTTTTTTTTTTTTTTTTTTTTTTGTTGGAGGCTAATTATTTACAACATTGCAGTGGTTTTTGTCATACATTGAAATGAATTAGCCATGGATTTACATGTATTCCCCATCCCGGTCCCCCCTCCCACCTCCCTCTCCACCCCATCCCTCTGGGTCTTCCCAGTGCACCAGGCCTGAGCACTTGTCCCATGCATCCAACCTGGGCTGGTGAAAAGATACATTTTAAAACTGTGAATCAAGATACTCAATATAGTTGTTAATAAAATCACAGCCACAAGAAACCTTGAGTCTTCAAGGTTTAAAAACAGAGTCCAGTTATTTAGAAGATGATAAAAAAAAAAACAGAAATGAAACAAAATGACCTCTTAAAAATGAGAAGATTATTAAAACAATGAAAATCTACACATTTTTAAAATCACTGGATGGAACCCTATATGCTACATTTTACATAAGTTCTTTGTATGTTATAACAGTTACAGAGCATCAGAGTCAATAAAACAAATAGGAGAAGTAAGAACACTCTTGTAACCAGAGATATAGAATTCTAATTCAGGAAGTTATTCAGCAGCTTATAAAGAAATAGGAAGTTGTTGACCAACTACTTGAAGAACTATTTCCTGTAGGAAAACTGTAAGACAGATGAAGAAAGCAGTAATTCTCAAAGCAATAAAAGAATTCTCTTAAAGCTCAATACACAATTTTGAAGGAATTAGTTTTAAACAGTAAACTCAGTAGAACAAATATTATACCTAATATGCAGACTAAACTTTAAAAAAAAATACTTCACAGTCTTACCAGAACCTGAATGTGTGTCACTGATAAAATAGCTAGGAGCATACTTCCACCTTATCACTTGCCAACCTAAGGCACAAGTCTTCTCCAGAAAATCTCACTGATGGAGGCAGGGCTTTAAAAATCCCAACAGTTGCCTGCCTGCAATCCTTCAGTAGTTATGCTGCCTTGAAACAATAGGATGGGCCAACTAACTTCAAAGTCATTTATCTAATGTCACAAGACAATAATCAGTGGCTTCCAAAGTAAATGTTTCTAAGTTTTAAATTATATCATCTTGCAAATTTGGACCATTTATGGTCAGATTTCTCCATGCCAAGTGTGTATTTCAACACATTATATACTTTGTAACTTAAAATTAGTGCCAACAAGTATGTAAAAAAAATGTATAGTAAGGTACAGCTTTCACTGTTGAAATGAGTGTGAAGTCTCTAACTAATTTAAATCTTCATTCACCATCTAGCCAGCAATAAGAATCTTCTTTAGACACAAGAGGAAAGTACTGCTGACTGCAAAGAGACCTTGACTTTAAAATATCAAACCCAGAATAAAAATGAACTTTGATAATTAACAACCCGGCTCCAAAAACTTCATTTATTACCTTCAACTCTAAGTCAAGGCAGATACTAATCTCATTTCCTGTGCAATACACAAAAATAAGTTGTTGAAGACAACTCACATGCCCCACGATATCATGGAAATAGCCACCAACTGGATGTGAACTAATCTTTGTATAACTCTTCTCCAACTTACACCCTGCTCATAAAGCAGATCCTTTAGAAGATACTAAATTTGTAAGTCCACATCCATTTTCCACATCCAGTGCTTAGGGGCCCTCTCTGTAATTCCTGATGTGTACCAACTAACCCATGATTTTGCTGACTTTTACTAACCAAGATCCATCCATAAGGGGACACCTTTTTATTTCTGAAGGTTTGATGTGAGCCAAATATTCCTTGGGAGTCAAAAATCTTCATGATTCTTATCACATAATAAATCTAACTTTACTTCCAGTGAGAATCTCTCAAAAATCTTGAAAAACAATCATGCTAATCTATCTTCTTTCCCGTTTTTCTTTTCCGTGGCATAATTTTCCGACCTTTTTCTCCTGGTTTACCTTCGCTAGAGGCTCCCTTGAGTGGGGTGTTTGGGGTGGGGGGTGTACATGTGTGTATCTTTTGTTAATCCACCTTTGAGAGAAACACTTTCTCAAAGAAAGCAGCACTGGGAAGCTTTAAAAAATAAAATACAGAACATTTCAGGTCAAAACAAAAAGATCGTTAAATGTACATACATAAAAATGTAGGCAGATGTCACCTCAAAGCAATTATTACAAGACACAGAGACGAAAAGGGGAGCATAAATGTTGCTCTTTAATCACAGACTTTCAGCCATAACATCAGCCAAAGGAGAGAGGCAAGCCGGCTATTAAACTGTTTAAAACTCTCCCCAGGTCAGCGTGCGACCCAGCAGGGAGAGGTTCAGAAAAGTACAGCCTTTCTTTTTCCTAACAACCTGGTTTGTTTCCACTCCTTTTCCCTTCAAGGCACATCCCTCACAGCGAGCAACTCTTTCAACCATTTACTGGGGACGTCTGCTTCAGAACAAATGATCTTGCTCATGCAGATGAGTTTGCCAGACTTGTGTGTACCTTCCAGTCTCAGGCGCTTTATTGTTCTGGTTGAAACCTGACCCTCTGAAATGGATACTGGGACACCAGAAAACGATTTAAAAAAGAAAAAAGTTGCAGGAAAGGGGGGCAAAAAACTGCAGAAACTTTTCAAGATCAAACTTTTCCCTCTGCTTTTCTCCTAAATAAGCTTGTCACAAAACTGTATCTTACACTGAAAGTTAACAACCTGCCCTGAAAGCCAATATAAAATATTAAGATATACAACAAAACAGTATTATTATTATTGTATTATCTGAACTAATGAATAAATGTTACATTTGCCTTGGGAGGAGACTGTCAAAGACAGATGTCAATCAAAACTTGGATTGTTTTTTATTTTATCATCTCAACATGATTGAACAGAACTAAGCAACTTTTTGAAAATATCAATTTCAGCCTATAATTACTTGTAGGAAACATTCTGTATATACTTATGCCAAAGAAGCCAAATAAGAATATTAGAGTCTTATCCATAATTTCAAAGTGAGAGGAGACAAAAGTCTACTTTGATCTTTTCAGCGTCAATGAAAATCTGCCATTTTGTTAAACACACAAAAAATTAGGCTGAGAAAAACAAATAACCCAATAGCCTTGTTTCCGTCTACCCAGAGAAGAGGGATTCTATTTTGAAGACCTGCTGGCTCAAAAGAAGTTTGCCATTGAACTACTGTATATCAAATATGAAAAGCGTATTTCTCTTTGCTTTTTGAAGGAGAAAATGACAATACACATCAAACTGTAGCTAAAGGATCCGTCACCTCATACCTAAAATACTGTAAAATCAGATTTCCAGGGAAGTCCTACCTATTTTTATAGTTCTTTTCTACCAGTAAAATGTTTAAAAAGGTAAGTAGTGCCGTACGAACTTATAAAACTATGCCAGCCTCCTAATTCTCACAATTTGAAATTCTTCACGGGATCCTTTCAGTTCTGAGCTAGGCTAATTAACAGGTTTGGCACAAACTCAAAATGAGAACATCCTAACTGCCACAAAAAAAGTTTAGTAAGAGGCTATGAGCCAGGAATCCATAAAGCTTTCAAAATATTACCCAAAGAAGGTATTTAGGTCATACTATCCTGGAAAAAAAAGAAATTATGGAAGAGATCACTGAGCTTGACATAAACATTAAGGAAAATTAATCATATCTTGGTAACAGAAAAACGATCTCCCACCCTTCTCCCACTTACTTTAAGAAGTACCTCTGACCGGAAGATGTCTTCGCCATCTCCCAGCCGGCTGGCAGAGGCACATCGTCAGGGATCTCAAAGGAAGACTGTCGAAGGTGCTGAGCGGCCGGTGCGGCGGCCGGGCCGGGGACCACTCCCGTGGGGGTCAGCGTCCCCGGAGACACGGCCCCCAGCTGCAGGGACGCGGGGGACGAGTGAGCCCGCACGTGCTGCGGAGTGAGCGCCCCGGCGGTGCCCGCGTCGGTACTGGCCTGCGGGAAGGTGGAAACAAAGACTTCTTAAGACACGTTCTCAAAGAGAATCCTTGCAAACTTCTTCAATAGATATTTGGTTGCCATGAAATTCTAAATACCAAAGGTAAATTTCAACATTTAATGTCTAACACAGAGGAATACAGGTTGCAGATGGATACTTTTAAATGCTGAGGTAAACGCCAAGGCGGATGTTTTTCCAAGGTCTGAACTGTTTTAGGTATAAACAAAACCCAAAGAATAAAATGACTATGTACTCCCCACCTTTTTTCAAAACTAAGTTTTACGTAATGGTTTTTTCCTAAGCCAAGCCCTAAACACAAGACAGGTGTCATTTTTTTTCTCACCATGGACAAATGTCATCAATACAGCAACCATCAAAATTTATACAACTTTTAAGAACTACAAAAGATCCAGAAACATCCAAATATTCTTTAAAAGCCACCTAATGAATGAAATATAAACCCACCATATATTTGTACCTAGATGATAAAGATGTCAACAATGTAACTACAAGGTAACTTAAGAATTTACGTACTTACATATTTACAACTGTGTAGCAGCAGAAAGCCTCCTGAACTCAGACCCTAAAGATACGGGTTCCAGTCCAACCTGGCTAGTGTGACACACGGGACAGTATCTTACTCTCTGAGCCTCAAGTTTCCTCATTTGTAATAGCTTTTTTTTTTTCCCACGATGGAAAAATGAGGCAATAAATGAACTTATATTCAAACATTCAATAATTTGTGAACAACAGTATTGACAACCCATATTCATACTATTCATAAGCAAATAGTTATTTAAATTCCTTAGAGTTAGGGTTTGATTATCAAAAAGTTAGAATTTCCCAGATTGATACAGCCAAGGAAGACAGACTGGAAGCAATCAGCAAGGGCATCTATGCCTTGATGTTAAATCATATACATTCTGAGTTTCCAATCAGAATAAACTGGAATTTAGGACTCATTAGCATAAATAAAAGTCAAACTTACAGATGCACACCACTTGGTCAACAAACACATTAAAACAAACAAAACTAGTAAATTCTGAATATTATGAATCCATAAACTGCTGAAACAAACTTTCATGCAATCACTTACTAGAATAGGCACACTTTTCATTGGCAATTCTTTTCGGGTTATAGATGCCACAAAATGGGGAATTCAGCCTCCTATGGGTATTATACTTTCGAAACATATTAACTAGCGGCATAGCTGTGGAGACGGTGGGGTGCAATGCCAACACGCATTTTTACCCATGAGTCTGGAAAGTCATTTCCAGGGGTAAGAGAAAGAAGCATCCCTAAGTCTGCTACTTTTTTTGTTTGTTTGTTTTTTGATGTCTACTTCTTACAAACTGAAATGTTTAGGGCAAGCAGCTGAACTGCTTTTCCTTCCTCTCCCTTAACCCAGGTTTTTGTCAGCAGGTTAAGCGAGTTTTTCTGAGTTCCCAAACCCCCTGGTCTGAGGGAGAAGAACTTATCACAGGCCTGCAAATAGGAGGGGCGATGGGAGTGGGGGCGATAAGTGTTCTTTCCGCTCAAGTTACAGCCGAGTGGACTAACTTCATCGCAGTATTTGGAAAACCAATTAACTTTTGGGCAAAGTTCCTATGCTGAAGTTTAGCCTGAAGCAAGTTCTTTTTTTAAAAAGGAAGGACAGAAAGAAAAATCTCCCCTAAACAAATCTGGGACCGATCGGAATGTTAACACTTTTATGATACACAGTTGCACTTCAATGCTGGATCACGTTGACCAAACAATCGAACGCTGTGTATGTGGAACAGCCATGTTCATATCCTCAGTAAGAATTAAAGAGCAATGGCGAGCCTCGAATTAGTCATCGCTTCCCAAACATTAAGTTCTAATCACAGCTGAACTAGGCAGGACTCGGCCTGTGAGTCAACCTGCGGAGCGTTATCAAAGGCTTGTGTTAAACCCCAGGCGCGGTGCAACCCAGCCCAGGGCCCGCGCGCCGTGCAGATGTGGCCCATTTAAAAGCATTTCAGCGGGCTGTAAATAATCGTCCGCCGTGGGGAAGCCAGCACGTGAGCCCACTGCGTTTCGGGGGAGAGTGAGCCTGCGCGAGCTGCAGAGCGCAAGGGGGAAGGGCCGGGGTGAGAGCGCCCAACTCCATAAACAACTTCCAGGAAAGTCTGGATCCTGTGCTCGGCGAGCGCCGGGGCCGCGAGGAGGAGAACTGCTCCCGGGAGGGGGCGGGGGACAAAGAGCCCGGGACCGCCCGGGCCGGTTCGAGCCCCGGCCCTGCTCCACGCTGGCCAACGAGGGCACGATTCCGTGCCTCCCCGGGAGACGGGCGGGGGGGGGGGGGGGACCGGGGGGCCCCGGAGGAGAGGGGGCCTGGGGCGCGACTCCGCCCGCGGAGGCCAGGGCCGCCCCCGTCCGCGGCCAGGCGGCGGGAGCGGAGGTGCGGGGCGCGCGCGCATTGTGCGAGCCCCCCGCTGCCCGGCCGCCTCGCCCGCCCCTGCCTTCCCCCCCAACTCCGCCGGGAGCCCGCGGGGGAGGAAAGAAGTGAGCGGGCAGAGCGCGCCCCCGGGGGCTGCAGCCGCGGAGAGAGGATCCCGGGGGGGGGGGGGACAAATCTCGGCCTCGGACTCCCGAGGAGCGCGGCGCCCTGGCCGGCCCGCCTCTGCGCGCGCCCATCCCCGCCCCGCCGGCGCCCCCGGAGCCCGCACCCCACGAGCGCCCCCGCCGGAGCCCCCGAGCCGGGGGCCCGCCCGGCGGGGAAGCGGGGAGACGGGCGGCGCGGTTACCTGTCGGGAGTGAGATTTGGGCTCGGGTGGCTTGAAGAAGGAGTCGGGCAGCTTCCGGAGCCTCATGGGCACGGTCTGCGGCACGTTGGCCGTCTTGGGGTTCATGACGGCGTTGAAGAGCGCCTCCAGGTCGGTCTCCGAGTCCCCCCGGACGTGCACGATCTGGTGGCCGGCGGGGGGGGCCTGCGGCGCCGCCGGGGGCCCCGGGGGCGCGGGCTGCCCGGGCGCGGACGGCGGGCCCTGGCCCTGGGGGGCCTGCGCGGGCGGCGGGCCCTGGCCCTGGGGGGCTGGCGGTGGCGGCGGCGGCCCGGGATCCATGGCTCCTGCCTCGCCCGGCGGGCGCGGGCTCCGCCCGGACGGCCCGGCTCGACGAGCCGCGGCGGGGGAAGCGGCGGGCGCGGCGCTGGCCTCGCGCTCAGGGCCGGGGGCTGCGCCGCGGCCCCGCAGCCCCCGCCCCGCGCCCGGCTCCGCGGGCCTGCGGCGCGTCGGGAGGGGCCGCCGGAGACCGGGGCCCGCGGCGCCCGCGCTCGCTCCCTCGGCCCGGGCTGCGGCCACACGGCCCGCGCCGCTCCCCTCCCCCTCGCCCGGTTTCCTCTCCTTGTTCCTTCCTTCCTCCCTTTCTCTCCCCCGGCGGCGGCCGCTCCCGACTGAGACGCAAACTCGCCTCGGACGCCAAAACTAAAGTTGGGAGACGCGCCCGCCCGAGCGGCCGCGGCCCCGCCTCCTCGCGGCGCTTCCTTCCTCTGCGCGCCCGCCCGCGCCAGATGCGCAGGGAAACTTTCCCCGGCGAGGGCGCCGCATTCCTGCGGACTCCGGCCGCCGCCGCCCCGCCCGCCCGCGCGCCCGCGCGCCCGGCCTCCGCGGGGCCTCGCGGAGCCGCGGCCGCGGCCGGGAGCGTGCCTGGCCCCCCGCGCCCGGGGAGTGCCGGCTCGACGACGCGCGCGGAGCCGGTCCAGGTCGGAGCCCCGGCTCCGCTGGGAGCGCGGGCGCCCTGGGCTCAGGGGGTCCGGCCGCCTCCCGCCCGCCCTCGGGAGCGGCTGCGAGGCCGCCCCTCGCCCCTCGATGCCGGACAGCTAAGGCAGAAAGGAGGCGGGCGGGGACGGCGGAGTCCACGGACGCCCGCCCCGCGTCAGCCCGACCTGACCGACCGGAGTGCCCATGTGGGCTCACGGCGAGGGTGGACCTAAAATGGTACCCGTAACACACATTGACTTAATAAGGATCCATTTTTTTGGTAAAAACATGAACTTGATACTTCTTAAACATGCAAAACCCGCTTGAAACCAGTTTTGTGATTTGAAGCTTAAAGACTAAATCTGTGACTCGGTCTAATTTACTAAATAACCAAAAAATTGCCTTTGTTTAAAGTGAAAACTTTTTTTTAGTACTCAGATTTGCAACATAGTCGTGAAAACTTCAACGGCGAAGAAAGTCCACGCTTAACTGCAAGTTAACTCTGTGTACCTGTCTTATCCTCGACGGGATGGGAGCCTACCTTTCTTTGTTACCCCGTGCCTGGCACCTTAACTTTCACTTTGGGAAAGCTGACCGAACAAGAAGTAAATGGGTGAGGAGCTCACGCCATGCACCGGGTTCTCTTTGTGGCGGTGTCTTGCATGCAAGGAGTCCACTTGAAATCACTCAAAAGCCACGAAAATGTGTTGGGGTTTTTGGTTTGTTTGACCGCGCTGCTTGCGAACTTGTGCCTCCAGCAGTGGAACCAGGGAGTTCACTGGAGTGCCAGGGAATTTTCCAAAAATTTGTTTCTTGTTTCATACAGTCTGATTTTAAAAGCTGCTTTACTGAGATATCCCATTCCATAAAATGTGTCCATTCAAGCAATCCAGTATGTTTCGTATATTCACAGGGCTATGCAACATCACTCTGATTTTAAATCCACTAGTTCATTATATAGAAAAACTAGCTTCTTGTTTTAAAGATTGTGTCTGCAATGCTAGTGAAACAGATGTGTAAATAGGATTAAACAAGAAAAGGTCCCATGAGAAAAAAAAGAAAAACACCTTTTCCTCCAGCCAGACCAGTCAGTTCAGTTCAGTCGCTCAGTCGTGTCCAACTCTTTTAGACCCCATGGACTGCAGCACGCCAGGCTTCCCTGTCCTTCGCCAACTCCCGGAGTTTACTCAAACACATGTCCATTGAGTCAGTGATGCCATCCAACCACCTCATCCTCTGTCCTTCCCTTCTCCTCCCACCTTCAATCTTTCCCAGCATCAGGGTCATCAGGGTCTTTTCCAGTGAGTCAGTTCTTCACATCAGGTGGCCAAAGTATTGGAGTTTCAGCTGCAGCATCAGTCCTTCCAATGAATATTCAGGACAGATTTCCTTTAGGATGGACTGGTTGGATCTCCTTGCTGTCCAAGGGACTCTCAAGAGTCTTTTCCAACACCACAGTTCAGAGGAAGCTGTATTACGTGGTGTGGTGGGGTGGGCCAGGGAAAGAGGCCTCAGGCCCTCCAAGATTTTAAGGCAAGTTTCTAATCAACTGCTCTGGATTCCACTTTCATGTGAAGAAAGGGATCTGCCTCCATGATGCCCATGACTGCTTTTATATTTATCCCCACTCCATCCTCAAATGAAGCCTTCCAGGTGATGTTAATAGTAAAGAACCCACCTGGAATGCAGGAGGCATAACAGACATGGGTTCAATTTCTGAGTTGGGAAGATCTGGAGGAAGACATGGCAACCCACTCCAGTATTCTTGCTTGGAGAATCCCCATGGGCAGAGGAGCCTGGAGGTTACAATCCATGGGGTTGAAAAGAGACACAACAGTGACTTGTCATGCACATCCCCAAATGTCAAGTGCATTTAACCACAAATTTATAAGTTCTGGAGTTACAGATATTTGAATTCAGATCCCAGATCCACCATTTACTATCTCTGTGACATTGGACAAGTGACTTATTTCCTATTCTTTAATTTCTTTAATGTTGGGGTCAGGTAATGACACCTACTGCATACGTTGAGACAAATGAGTCAGTGGACATAAATAAGTATTAATACTTAGCCCAGCTTTTGGCATGTGGTGAGATCTGCATAAACATCAGCTCTCATCACCCTGTGTTCACAGACTACTCACGGCCTCTCCTTTGCCACAGCGCTCCTTGGGACACTGCCGGCAGCCCCTTCCTCTCACATCTGATAATCAATCCACACACACAAAGCCTTTGCACACAAACTATGCATTAAGTTTTTCAACTAAAAAAAACTTTTTAAGAACCAAAGTGGTTGAAAACCTGGGATTGTAATGCAAGTTGTCCCTTCACTAGAGTATTTATTACTATGAACACTGTAATTAAAGGGCTTAGGGTACAGCCAAGGTTGCTTTGTTCAGTATTGTTTCACCTGCTGTTCAATTGAGAACAAAATTACTTTGATAAGTGGATTTAAAGGCTGTCTGGAGTGATGTTATGTTCTGTAAGCACCTCTGTAACATCAAGATTTTGTAATTCAGTATTCCTCATTATAAATTTCAGTCACAGGTCAGCAAGGGATAAAGATAACCTGAATTCAACCCTTCGTCCCCTCTGTTCCTCTGCAGCTCCACTTTTAGAGCGATAATTAACCCAAGGCTCTTTGAGACAGGGAGTTGCCTTCTTCACACACAGACCCACAGGTATCCCGGATCATTTTCCACACCTGTGTAGATCACTCTCTGAGAAGACTAGTCTTTCAGCGCTTGCCCTCCCAGCTACAAGTGACCGTCTTCTCCACTTCACTCTAGCTATCTGCATCTATGTCCACACCCCACCATCATCCAGAAATACTCTGATTGTGTGATCAAACTGTATTATACTATTCCCTTAATTATTCATACCTCATTTACTATTAACCTCTGTCTTTTCTACCAACCTATCACTCCTGTTTTCACTTGTTTCCCAATTCAGTTTAGAAATTGTAACTCATTTCTTCAGCCTCTATAATCATCTGTGTCCTCAAGTTTATTGTATTTCAGTAAGCTGGACCTATTAAACTGGATTAATCCGGTCATCTGTCTTTTCCATTCTAATACCTGAGGCTGATAGAGGTCCTGGGCTCCATATTCATTAAAATCCTCAAATGAAACTTGTGACAGTCACAGCAGTCAGAATGGCCATCATCAAACATTCTACAAACCGTAAATGCTGGAGAGGGTGTGGAGAAAAGGGAACTCTCTTGCACTGTTTGGTGGGATGTAAATTGATACATCCACTATGGAAGACGGTATGGAGATTCCTTAAAAAAAAAAAAAAAAAACTAGGAATAAAACCACCATATGACCCAGCAATCCCACTACTAGGCATATACCCTGAGGAAACCAAAACGTGTGACAGTTTCTCCAAATGAAGTTATCCTGTCATCCCACAGATATACCTATGCAATTACAAGAAAGCATTCACTAGAGAACTTAAACTTTGTGCTTTTACTAAATGATATCATCTGTAGTGCATTATGAATTAATATTTTAAGTAAATTCTGTAATTACAGGATGAACAGCACAATTTATTGTGTAGTAATGATTGTGTGTCAGTTATTAATTTGCGACGTGTAAGGATTTGAAACATACTCTGATTTCGTAACCCTCTCTTGGCATTTCAGCATGCTCAGATATACAGGGGGGCTTGAAAAGAGGAAGTGTCCAGCCCTCTTCCGCTCAGCCTCCAGAAAGCCTGCTGACACTCTGGTTCCTGGGAACAGCTGGAGGTAATCTCACAGGCTAGTAGATTGGTTCCCCTCCACATTCATAGACCCTAACCATGTTTCCTTATGTCCACAGTCAGCTTCTCACTCATGTGATATTCTAAGCTTTGCCACTCTCCTCTTCATGTTTACTCATCATCTCCCCTCCGCCTGCCTTTCAGAAAATCACATCACCTCCAGCTGCTCAGGGAATGGAGGCCACCATGCACAAAAGACCTAGAAGTCTTCCCCTGAACCTCAGATATGCAGGTAACACCACCATTATGGCAGAAAGCAAAGAGGAACTGAAGAGCCTCATGATGAAAGGGAAAGAGGGGAATGAAAAAGCTGGCTTACAACTCAACATTCAGAAAACTAAGATCATGGCATCTGGTTCTGTCACTTCATGGCAAATAGATGGGGAAACAATGGAAACAGTGAGAGACTTCATTTTCAGGGGCTCCAAAATCACCACAGATGGTGACTGCAGCCATGAAATTAAAAGACACTTGCTCCTTAGAAGAAAAGCTATGACCAACCTAGATAGCATATTAAAAAACAGAGACACTAGTTTGCCAACAAAGTCCATCTAGTCTAAGCTGTGGTTTTTCCAGTAGTCATGTATGCATGTGAAAGTTGGGCCATAAAGAAAGCTGAGTGCCAAAGAATTGATGCTTTTCAACTGTGGAGAAGACTCTTGAGAGTCCCTTGGACTGCAAGACAATCCAACCAGTCCATCCTAAAGGAAATCTGTCCTGAATATTCATTGGAAGGTCTGATGCTGAAGCTGACACTCCAATTCTTTGGCCACTTGATGCAAAAAACTGACTCATAGGAAAAGGCCCTGATGCTGGTGAAGATGCTGAAGGCAGGAGAAGGGGATGACAGAGGATGAGATGGTTGGATGGCATCACTGACTTGATGGACATGAATTTGAGTAAGCTCCGGGAGTTGGTGATGGACAGGGAGGCCTGGTGTGCTGCAGTCCGCGGGGTCGCAAAGAGTTGGGCACAACTGAGCGACTGACCTGAACTAAACCTTCAGAAACATGTATACAACTGCACAAGACCTTCTCTCCACAGGTACATTTTTGGAACAAGCAGTCTACTTGCCTGTTCTTCACTTCCTCACCTTTTGATCATTGACCCTTTGACTCAACCCATCTGAAACTGAACTCTTCACCCCTACCCTCCTCCACCTTATACCACACACACACCCTCCCAAGCCACATCCTCCTTCTGATTCACCGTCTCAGTTAATGGCATCAGGATGCACCCACTTGATCAAACCAGAAAATTGAGTGTCCTCTTAATCACCTCCCTGTCACCATCCAACCGGTTAATACATGTGATTTTCTTTGGCATCTTTGAAAGCCTACTGCCCAGCTCCAGGTCTATTTCCACTTAGACTTCACTTCCCATCCCTTTGTGCAGAGCTCCCCAGATCGTGTCCCTGCTTCTAGTTTTGCGTGGTTCCATCAGACATCTATTCTGACTCTAGTCACTCCATCAGTGATTTTTCCAGTGTGCAGGTCTGATCAAGACAAATTCAGCTCCCTTGGCACAGTATGTAAGGCCCTTTGCTCCTCTCCTCCTCTGAACTCTTAAGCTCACTTATATAAGTTCTGTTTTCCAGGCTTACTGAACCACTTACGGTTCCTTGAATAAGCCATTTGCGCTCTCAGCTTTGACCTCTGCAGGTGCTGCTCTTGCCATTTGGAACATTTTACTCCCCTTTTCACCTGATTTCCCTTAGTACTTGAATTGCAAAGCTTCTCAATGGGAAGCCCTCCTTGGCTCTGCCCTTCTCACTGGCCTCCACCCCACAGCAGCTGAGAGGTGTCTCCTCTGGGCTCTCACAGAAGCTGCCCACCACTTCCATCATGGCTTTTCCCATAGTCATAATGTTTGTGTGTTTCTGTGTCCCTAACACCACTCTGGGAGCTTCTACAACAATATCTCCCATCTCTTTATTCTTGTGCCAGTCAATGCTTAACAATAGACATTCAATAAAAAGAAGGAGGGGAGAGAGGTAGGGAGGGATCCCAGAGCTCCAGAGTAGTGATTTGGGTTTGCTGCCCTGACTCTGATTGTGAAAATTCAGTCTCCACAGAACATACAGATGTTTCTGTATCATATACCTCCACGACTTACAACATTTAATAAATGCCAGTGAATTTGCCTGGCTTTTCAAATGTTCTTGATGGAATGAAAGGAACAGTTAACATGCCAGACACTGTGCTAAGTCATTTAATCCTTATAACAACTCTTTAAAATTAAAAATTCAAGTTAAAAGCAACCTGTTACAGATGAGGAAATAGAGGCAGAGACAAGCCAAAGAGCTTGCCAAAGTTGTACTGCTAGTAGATGGTAGAGCTGCATTTGAATCTTCAGTTTTAAGTCCAGAACGCAAACTTGCCATCAGGCATATTACATTTAATTTCAGGTAATTCAAAAGGATTATTGACAAATTTATACATATAGAAAGGTAAGTGGGTATAGGCACCCTGTCAATATATTTCAAATAAATATAAAGAAATATTTATTTCTATTGACTAATAAATGCTAGTTTAAGGTTATAAAGTCTTAGTGTTAAATGTCAAGGACAATCTGGATTGATATTCAGGAACTCCAACGAAAAGTGTAAAGAGATACAACCTTTTGTCCCAAAGGAGATGTTTGGAAACATTTTACTGAACAATATACTTTTAGGGCTTTTCATACCATGAGGGACATAGATTACCTCGGTTCATGAGAGTCTAACTTAAGAGTTCACAGGAAGGCGAAGGAAACGGTTCTAGTGCGTGGAGTCGGATATCATGGAGCATTATACCTTGATCAGGATTCTTGTCCTTGTAGCCCTAACCTTATGGTGTGTGTGTGGGGGAGAGAGGACAGGACTCTAAATCTTGCAGAATCCATCACTCTCTATTTGTAAATTCTCTATCATAGTGACCTGTACTCAGCTTCTCTTTGGTCTAAAACTGGAGAACTCTTTTCTTCCATCTCTTCCTCATGATTTCTCTTCACTCATAGCTTCAATAGCTTCAAAGCTTCTCCTTTTCCCCTTCTATTTTTGGATTTTCCTACTGGTGTGCTAACTATATGAGTGGATGAAATTCAGATGAAACTTTTGTATAAGTACTTGTAGAGTGATGATTTTGTGCCAGGCATTGGTAGTAATTGGTATAATGATGCCTATTTCATGGGATAATAAAAAAATTAAATAGGAAGTATAAATGAGTTTTTTATTATTGCATCATCAGTATGAAGAAGATCCAAGATTTAGTTGACTTGGAATAATTCAGTACAGTTCAGTCACTCACTCGTGTCCAACTCTTTGTGACCCCATGTACTGCAGCATGCCAGGCTTTCTTTTCCATCACCAACTCCCAGAGCTTGCTCAAACTCATGTCCATTGACTCGATGATGCCATCCTACCATTGCATCCTCTATCAACCCCTTCTCCTCCTGCCTTCAAAATTTCCCAGCATCAGGGTCTTTTCTTATGAGTCAGATCTCCCCATCAGGTGGCCAAAGTATTGGAGCTTCAGCTTCAACATCAGTCCTTCCAATGAATATTCAGGACTGATCTCCTTGAAGATTTGGACTTCAAATCTGGACTGGTTTGATCTCTTTGAAGTCCAAGGGACTCTCAAGAGTCTTCTCCGACACCACAGTTCAAAAGCATCAATTCTTCTGCACTCAGCTTTATGGTCCAACTCTCATATGTATATATGACTACTGGAAAAAACAATAGCTTGGATTAGATTGACCTTTGTCAGCAAAGTAATGTCTCTGCTTTTCAATATACTGTCTAAGTTGATCATAGCTTTTCTTCCAAGGAGCAAGTGTCTTTTAACTTCATGGCTGCAGTTGCCATCTGCAGTGATTTTGGAGCCCAAGAAAACAAAGTCTGTCACTGTTTCCATTGTTTCCCCATCTATTTGCCATGAAGTGATGGGACTGGATGCCATGATCTTAGTTTTTTGAATATTGAGTTTTAAGCCACCGTTTATACTCTCGTCTTTCACTTTCATCAGGAGGCTTCTTTCGTTCCTCTTCACTTGCTGCCGTAAGGATGGTGTCATCTGCATATCTGAGGTCATAGATATTTCTCACAGCAATCTTGATTCCAGCTTGTGCTTCATTCAGCCAGGCATTTTGCATGATATGCTCTGCATATACAGCCTTGATGTACTCCTTTCCCAGTTTGGAACCAGTCCATTGTTCCATGTCCAGTTCTAACTGTTGCTTCTTAACTGGCATACAGATTTCTCAGGAGGCAGGTCAGGTGGTCTGGTATTCTTATCTCTTGAAGAATTTTCGACAGTTTGTTTTGATCCACACAGTCAAGGCTTTGGGTAGTCAATAAACCAGAAGTAGACATTTTTCTGGAACTCACTTGTTGTTTCTATGATCCAGTGAATTTTGGCAATTTGATCTCTTATTCCTTTTCTAAATCCAGCTTCAACATCTGTAAGTTCAGTTCATGTATTGGTGAAGCCTAGCTTGGAGATTTTGAGCATTACTTTGCTACTGTGTGAGATGCATGCAATTGTGCAGTAGTTTGAGCATTCTTTGGCATTGCCTTTCTTTGGAATTGGAATGAAAATGACCTTTTCCAATCCTGTGGCCAATGCGGAGTTTTCCAAATATGCTGGCATATTGAGTGCAGCACTTCCACAGCATCATCTTTTAGGATTTTCAGTAGCTCAGCTGGAATTCCATCACCTCCACTAGCTTTGTTCGCAGTGATGCTTCCTAAGGCCCACTTGACTTCACATTCCAGGATGTCTGGCTCTAGGTGAGTGATCACACCATCGTGGTTATCTGGGTCATGGAGACATTTTTTGTACAGTTCTTATGTGTATTCTTGCTACCGCTTCTTAATATCTTCTGCCTCTGTTAGTTCCATACTGTTTCTTTTATTGTGCCCATCTTTGCATGAAATGTTCCCTTGGTATCTCTAATTTTCTTGAGGAGATCTCTAGTCTTTCCTATTCTATTATTTTCCTCTATTTCTTTACATTGATCACTGAGGATGGCTTTCTTATCTCTCCTTGCTATTCTTTACAACTCTGCATTCAAATGTGTATATCTTTCCTTTTCTCCTTTGCCTTTCACTTCTTTTCTCAGCTATTTGTAAGGCCTCCTCTGACAATTGTTTTGCCTTTTTGTATTTATTTTTCTTGGGGATGGTCTTGATCACTGCCTCCTGTACAATTTCATGAACCTCCATCCATAGTTCTTAGGCACTGTCTATCACATCTAATCCCTTGAATGTATTTGTCACTTCAACTGTATAATCATATGGGATTTGATTTAGGCCATACATGAATGATTTAGTGGTTTTCCCTACTTTCTTCAATTTTAAGTCTTAATATGGCAATAAGGAGTTCATGATCAGAGCCACAATCAGCTCCCGGTCTTGTTTTTGCTGACTGTATAGAGCTTCTCCATCTTTGGCTTCAAAGAATATAATCAATCTGATTTCGGCATTGACCATCTGGTGATGTCCATGTGTAGAGTCATCTCCTATGTTGTTGGAAGAGGATGTTTGTTATGACTAGTGCATTCTCTTGGCAAAACTCTGTTAGCCTTTGCCCTGCTTCATTCTGTACTCCAAGGCAAACTTGCCTGTTACTCCAGGTCTCTCTTGACTTCCTACTTTTGCATCCAGTCCCCTGTGATGAAAAGGACATCTTTTTTGGGTGTTAGTTCTAGAAGGTCTTGTAGGTCTTCATAGAACTGTTCAACTTCAGCTTCTTCGGTGTTAGTGGTTGGGGCATAGACTTGGATTACTGTGATATTGAATTGTTTGCCTTGGAAAGGAACAGAGATCATTCTGTCGTTTTTGAGACTGCATTCAAGTACTGCATTTCAGACTCTTTTGACTGTGAGGGCTATTCCTTTTTTCTAAGGGATTCATGCCCACAGTAGTAGATATAATGGTCATCTGAGTTAAATTCACCCATTCCAGTCCATTTTAGTTCACTGATTCCTAAAATGTCAATTATCACTCTTGCCATCTCCTGTTTGACCACTTCAATTTTCCTTGATTCATGGACCTAACATTCCATGTTCTTATGCAGTATTGCTCTTTACAGCATCAGACCTTGATTCCATTACCAGTCACATCCACAACTGGGTGTTTTTTTCACTTTGGCTCCATCTCTTCATTCTTTCTGGAGTTATTTCTCCACTAATCTCCAGTAGCATATCGGGCACCTAACACCCTGGGGAGTTCATCTTTCAATGTCATATCTTTTTGACTTTTCATACTGTTCATGGAGTTCTCAAGGCAAGAATACTGAAGTGGTTTGCCATTCCCTTCTCCAGTGGACCACGTTTTGTCAGAACTCTCCACCGTGACCCATCCATCTGTGTGGCCCTACATGGCATGGCTCATAGTTTCATTGAGTTGGACAGGGCTGTGAATCATGTGATCAGTTTGGTTCATTTTCTGTGACTGTGGTTTTCATTCTGTCTGCCCTCTGATGGATGAGGATAAGAGGCTTATGAAAGGTTTCTGATGGGAGGGATAGGCTGTGGGGGGATCTGGGTCTTGTTCTGATGGGCAGGGCCATGCTCAGTAAGTCTTTAATCCAGATGGAGGACTAGAGGGATGTGTGCCCCTCTTCTCCTGCAAGAACTCCAAAAATGCAACTCACTGCTGAACACCATCAATAGGAGAATGTTGGATCCCACCAAAAAAAGATACCCCACATCCAAGGCCAAAGGAGAAGCCCCACCAAGACAGTAGGAGGGGAGAGATCACATTTAGAATCAAACTCCATCCCCACCAGAGACACTCGGAGGGCTCAAAGAAAACTTTGTTTGCACCAGGACCCAGAGACCCCACAGAGACTAAGCCAGACCTGCCTTTGAGTGTTTGAGGGTCTGTGGAGGTAGGGGTCAGCAGTGGCCTGCCACGGGGACAGGGGCTCTGGGTGCAGCAGACTTGGGAGGCAAGGTGTGAGAGCCCCACCATAGAGCCGCTGAGCAGATGACCCACAAACTGGAGAATAATTACACCAAAGAAGTTATTTCACTGTTACAAAAGTTCTAGGACCCATAACAGATTTCCCAACCTGGGGATCTGGGAAAGGGACTGAGAACCCCCTGGGAATTTGACTTTGGAGGCCAGTGGGATTTGATTGCAGAACTTCCACAGAACTGGGGAAACAGACTCTTGGAGGGCACAAGCAAAACCTTGTGTGCACCAGGACCCAGGAGAAAGGAGCACTGACCCCACCAGAGACTGAGCCAGACTTGCCTGTGAGTGTCCAGGAGTCTCTGACAGAGACATAGGTTGACAGTGGTCTCCCGCAGGGTCAGCGGCACTGAATACAACAGTCCTGACACAAGCCCTTTTGAAGGAGGTCGCCATTACAGCCATTACCCCTAACATAGTTTGGCCTCAGATCAAAAACAGGGAGGGAACACAACCCCACCACCAACAGAAAATTTATATAATTGCATGAGAAGAAATTAAGGCACAGCTTTCAGGAGAAATTTCTACTTGACCTGATGTTGTTGTGGTTGTTATTCAGTTGTTAAGTTGTGTCTGACTCTTTACAACCCATGGACTGTAGAAAGCCAGTCTCCTCTGTCCTCCATTGTCTCCTGAGTTTGTTCAAATTCATGTCCACTGAGTCAGATATGCTGTCTAACCATCTCATCCTCTGCCACCCTCTTCTCCTTTTGCCTTCAATCTTTCCCAGCATCAGGTTCTTTTCCAATGAATCATCTCTTCGCATCAGGTGGCCAAAGTATTGGAACTGCAGCTTCAGCATCAGTCCTTCCAATTAATATTCAGGACTGATTTCCTTTAGAATAGACTGGTTTGATCTCTGTGCAGTCCAAGGGACTCTCAAGAGTCTCATCCAACACCACAGTTTGAAAGTATCGGTTCTTTGGCCTTCAGCCTTCTTTATGCTTTAAGTCTCACATCCGTACATGACTACTGGAAAAGCCATAGATCTGACTAGAGAGACCTTTGTCAGAAAAGTGATGTTTCCGCTTTTTAATCTGCTGTCTAGGTTTGTCATAGTTTTCCTTCCAAGGAGCGAGCATCTTCTAATTTCATGGCTGCAGTCACTGTCTACAGTGATTTTCATGACTACAATCACTGTCTGCAGGAGCCCAAGAAAATAAAAGCTGTCACTGCTTCTACTTTTATCCCTTCTATTTACCATGAAGTGATGGTACCAGATGCCATGGTCTTAGTTTTTTGAATATTGAGTTTCAAGTAAATTTTTTCACTCTCTTGTTTCACCTTCATTAAGAGGCTTTTTAGTTTTCCTTCACTTTCTGCCATTAAAGTGGTATCATCTGCATATCTGAGGCTGTTGATATTTCTCCTGGGAGTCTTTATTCCACTTTGTGATTCATCCAGTCCAGCATTTAGCATGATGTACTTTGCATAGAAGGAGAAGGAAATGGCACCCCACTCCAGTACTCTTGCCTGGAGGATCCCATGGACGGAGGAGCCTGGTAGGTTGCAGTCCATGGGGTCGCTATGAGTCAGATGCGACTGAGCAACTTCACTTTCACTTTTCACTTTCATGCACTGGAGAAGGAAATGGCAACCTACTCCAGTGTTCTTGCCTGGAGAATCCCAGGGACTGGGGACCCTGGTGGGCTGCCGTCTAAGGGGTCGCACAGAGTCAGACACAACTGACGTGACTTAGCAGCAGCAGCAGCACTCTGCATAGAAAGTTGCTCAGTCATGTCTGATTCTTTGTGACCCCATGGACTATACACTCCATGGAATTCTCCAGGTCAGAATACTGGAGTAGGTAGTCTTCTCCTTCTCCAAGGGATCTTCCCAACCCAGGAATCGAATCCAGGACACCCACATTGCAGGTGGATTCTTTACCAGCTGAGCTACAAGGGAAGCCCAATAATACTGGAGTAGGTAGCCTATCCCTTCTCAAGTGGATCTTCCCAACCCAGGAATCGAACAGGGGTATCTTGCATTTCAGATGGATTCCTTACCAACTAAGCTATCAGATAAACTGAGGTGAAAAGTGAAGTCGCTCAGTCGTGTCTGACTCTTTGCAACCCCATGAACTGTAGCCCACCAGGTTCCTCCATCCATGGGATTCTCCAGGCAAGATAAGATAAACCTGTGGCAAACCATTCAATATCACAGTAATCCAAGACTATGCCCTTACAAGTAATACTGAAGAAGCTGAAGTTCAATGGTTGTATGAAGACCTACAAGACCTTCTAGAACTAACACCCCAAAAAGATGTCCTTTTCGTCATAAGGGGCTGAAATGCAAAAGTAGGATGTCAAGAGATACCTGGAATAACAGGTAAATTTGGCCTTGGAATACAAAAGGAAGCAGGGCAAACACTAATAGAGTTTTGCCAAAAGAACGCTCTGGTCATAGCAAACACCCTCTTCCAACAACACAAGAGAAGACTCTACAGATGGACATCACCAGATGGTCAATACCAAAATGAGATTGATTATATTCTTTGCAGCCAAAGATGGAGAGGTTCAATACAGTCAGCAAAAACAAGAGCAGGAGCTGACTGTGGCTCTGATCATAAACTTGTTATTGCCAAATTCAGATTTAAATTTGAAGAAAGTAGGGAAAACCACTAGACCGTTCAGGTATGACCTAAATTAAATCCTGTATGATTATACAGTGGGAGTGACAAATAGATTCAAAAGATTAGATCTGATAGACAGAGTGCCTAAGAACTATGGATGGAGGTTCATGACATTGTACAGAAGGCAGTGATCAAGAGCATCCCCAAGAAAAAGAAAGACAAAATGGCTGTCTGAGGAGGCCTTACAAATAGCTGAGAAAGGAAGAGAAGCGAAAGGCAAAGGAGAAAAGGAAAGATATATCCATGTGAGTGCAGCTTTCAAAAAAAAAAAAAAAAGACAAGGAGAGATAAGAAAGCCATCCTCAGTGATCAGTGTAAAGAAATAGAGGAAAACAATAGACTGGGAAAGACTAGAGATCTCTTCAAGAAAATTAGAGATACCAAGGGAACATTTCATGCAAAGATGGGTGCAATAAAGGACAGAAATGGCATGGACCTAACAGAAGAAGATATTCAGAAGAGGTGGCAAGATTACACAGAAGAACTATACAAAAAAGATCTCCATGACCCAGATAACCATGATGGTGTGATCACTCACCTAGAGCCAGAAATCCTGGAATGTGAAGTCAAGTGGGCCTTAGGAAGCATCACTACGAGCAAAGCTAGTGGAAGTGATGGAATTCCAGTTGAGCTATTGAAAATCCTAAAAGATGATGCTGTGGAAGTGCTGCACTCAATATGCCAGCAAATTTGGAAAACTCAGCAGTGGCCACAGGACTGGAAAAGGTCACTTTCCAGTCCAATCCCAAAGAAAGGCAATACCAAAGAATGTTCAAACTACCACACAATTACATTCATCTCACACAGAAGCAAAGTAATGTTCAAAATTTTTCAAGCCAGACTTCACCAGTACGTGAACTGTGAACTTCCAGATGTTCAAGTTGGATTTAGAAAAGGCAAAGGAACCAGAGAACAGATTGCCAACATCCACTGGATCATCAAAAAAGCAGGAGAGTTAAAAAAAAAATCTACTTCTGCTTCATTCACTATGCGAATGCCTTTGACTGTGTGGATCGCAACAAATTGTGCAAAATTCTTCGAGATGAGAATACCAAACCACCTGACTTGCCTCCTGAGAAATCTGTATGCAGGTCAGGAAGCAACAGTTAGAACTGTACATGGAACGACAGACTGGTTCCAAATAGGAAAAGGAGTACGTCAAGGCTGTATATTGTCACCCTGCTTATTTAACTCATATGCAGAGTACATCATGCAAAATGCCTGGCTGGATTAAGAAGAAGCTGGAATCCAGATTGCCTGGAGAAATATCAATAACCTCAGGTACTCAGATGACAGCACGCTTATGGCAGAAAGTGAAGAAGAACTAAAGAACCTCTTGATGAAAGTGAAAGAAGAGAGTGAAAAAGTTGGCTTAAAAGTCAACATTCAGAAAACTAAGATCATGGCATCTGGTCCCTTCACTTCATGGCAAATAGATGGGGAAACAATGGAAACAGTGACAGACTTTATTTTGGGGGGGCTCCAAAATCACTGCAGATGGCAACTGCAGCCATGAAATTAAAAGATGCTTGCTCCTAGGAAGAAAAGCTATGACCAACCTAGACAGCATATTAAAAATCAGAGACATTACCTTGCCAACAAATGTCCATCTAGTCAAAGCTATGGTTTTTCCAGTAGTCATGTATGCATGTGAGTTGGACTATAAAGAAAGTTGAGTGCTGAAGAATTGATGGTTTGAACTGTGGTGTTGGAGAAGACTCTTTTTTTTTTTTTTTTTTTTTCAGTGGTTATTAACTAACTGCTATAGAAGTATTTCATGGGCTTCCCTGATGGCTTAGGGGTAAAGAATCCATCTGCCAGTGCAGGTGCCACAGGAGACTTGGGTTCAACCCCTGGGTGGGAAGATCCCCTGAAGAAGGACATGGCAACCCATTCCAGTATTCTTGCCTAAAGAATTCCATGAACAAAGGAGCCTGGCGGGTTACAGTCCATGGGGTTACAAAGAGTCAGACATGACTTGGTGATTAACAACATGAAAGTATTTCAGTGTTTTCTTTTGGTGGTGACAGAAATGTTCTAAAACTGCATTATGGTGATAGTTGCTCAATTGTATAAATTTACTGGAAATTATTGAATAATTTTCCTGCATGACCTTTATGATATGTGAATTATACCCTAATAAAAACTGTTTAAAAACAGAAAGGAACATTTCAATGTTTTAACACAGCCGTAACAGTAAGTCCTGGCTAGCCTTCAGACTGGCTCTCCCATTAATGGTATGAGACCAAAGGCTGGTCAGGTGTCTCCCTGGGACTAGATTTTTTTTTTTATCTGTAAAATGGTTTCTGCAAAGATTTCCAGGTAATCCTTTTCCTTGCAAAAAAAAAAAAAAAATTCCATAATTGTGTCATATTTCTTTATATATATATATATTTTTTAATTTGCTTCCTTGCTTTTTTTATTTTATTTATTTATTTTTTTTCTTCCATTTATTTTTATTTGTTGGAGGCTAATTACTTTACAACATTGCAGTGGTTTTTGTCATACATTGAAATGAATTAGCCATGGATTTACATGTATTCCCCATCCCGGTCCCCCCTCCCACCTCCCTCTCCACCCCATCCCTCTGGGTCTTCCCAGTGCACCAGGCCTGAGCACTTGTCTCATGCATCCAACCTGGGCTGGTGATCTATTTCACCCTAGATATACATGTTTCGATGCTGTTCTCTTGAAACATCCCGCCCTCGCCTTCTCCCATAGAGTCCACAAGTCTGTTCTATACATCTGAGTCTCTTTTTTCTTTTTTTGCATATAAGGTTATCGTTACCATCTTTCTAAATTCCATATATATGTGTTAGTATACTGTAATGGTCTTTATCTTTCTGGCTTACTTCGCTCTGTATAATGGGTTCCAGTTTCACCCATCTCATTAGAACTGATTCAAATGAATTCTTTTTGATGGCTGAGTAATATTCCATGGTGTATATGTACCACAGCTTCCTCATCCATTCGTCTGCTGATGGGCATCTAGGTTGCTTCCATGACCTGGCTATTATAAACAGTGCTGCGATGAACATTGGGGTGCACGTGTCTCTTTCGGATCTGGTTTCCTCAGTGTGTATGCCTAGAAGTGGTATTGCTGGGTCATATGGCAGATCTATTTCCAGCTTTTTAAGGAATCTCCACACTGTTTTCCATAGTGGCTGTACTAATTTGCATTCCCACCAACAGTGTAAGACAGTTCCCTTTTCTCCACACCCTCTCCAGCATTTATTGCTTGTAGACTTTTGGATAGCAGCCATCCTGACTGGTGTATAATGGTACCTCATTGTGGTTTTGATTTGCATTTCTCTGATAATGAGTGATGTTGAGCATCTTTTCATGTGTTTTTTTGCCATCCGTATGTCTTCCTTGGAGAAATGTCTGTTGAGTTCTTTGGCCCATTTTTTGATTGGGTCATTTATTTTTCTGGAGTTGAGCTGGAGGAGTTGCTTGTATATATTTGAGATTAATCCTTTGTCTGTTGCTTCATTTGCTATTATTTTCTCCCAATCTGAGGGCTGTCTTTTCACCTTACTTATAGTCTCCTTTGTTGTGCAAAAGCTTTTAAGTTTCATTGGGTCCCATTTGTTTATTTTTGCTTTTGTTTCTAAAATTCTGGGGTGTGGGTCATAGAGGATCCTGCTGTGATTTATGTCGGAGAGTGTTTTGCCTATGTTCTCCTCTAGGAGTTTTATAGTTTCTGGTCTTACATTTAGATCTTTAATCCATTTTGAGTTTATTTTTGTGTATGGTGTTAGAAAGTGTTCTAGTTTCATTCTTTTACAGGTGGTTGACCAGTTTTCCCAGCACCACTTGTTAAAGAGGTTGTCTTTTTTCCATTGTATATCCTTGCCTCCTTTGTCAAAGATAAGGTGACCATAAGTTCGTGGATTTATCTCTGGGCTTTCTATTCTGTTCCATTGATCTATATTTCTGTCTTTGTGCCAGTACCATACTGTCTTGATGACTGTGGCTTTGTAGTAGAGTCTGAAGTTAGGCAGGTTGATTCCTCCAGTTCCATTCTTCTTTCTCAAGGTTACTTTGGCTATTCGAGGTTTTTTGTATTTCCATACAAACTGTGAAATTATTTGTTCTAGTTCTGTGAAAAATACCGTTGGTAGTTTGATAGGGATTGCATTGAATCTATAGATTGCTTTGGGTAGAATAGCCATTTTGACAATATTGATTCTTCCAATCCATGAACACGGTATATTTCTCCATCTGTTTGTGTCCTCTTTGATTTCTTTCATCAGTGTTTTATAGTTTTCTATGTATAGGTCTTTTGTTTCTTTAGGTAGATATATTCCTAAGTATTTTATTCTTTTTGTTGCAATGGTGAATGGTATCGATTCCTTAATTTCTCATTCTGTTTTCTCATTGTTAGTGTATAGGAATGCAAGAGATTTCTGTGTGTTAATTTTATATCCTGCAACTTTACTGTATTCATTGATTAGCTCTAGTAATTTTCTGGTGGAGTCTTTAGGGTTTTCTATGTAGAGGATCATGTCATCTGCAAACAGTGAGAGTTTCACTTCTTCTTTTCCTATCTGGATTCCTTTTACTTCTTCTTCTGCCCTGATTGCTGTGGCCAGCACTTCCAAAACTATGTTGAATAGTAGTGGTGAGAGTTGGCACCCTTGTCTTGTTCCTGATTTCAGGGGAAATGGTTTCAATTTTTCACCATTGAGGGTGATGCTTGATGTGGGTTTGTCGTATATAGCTTTTATTATGTTGAGGTATGTTCCTTCTATTCCTGCTTTCTGGAGAGTTTTAATCATAAATGGATGTTGAATTTTGTCAAAGGCTTTTTCTGCATCCATTGAGATAATCATATGGTTTTTATCTTTCAATTTGTTAATGTGGTGTATTACATTGATTGATTTGCGGATATTAAAGAATCCTTGCATTCCTGGGATAAAGCCCACTTGGTCATGGTGTATGATTTTTTTAATATGTTGTTGGATTCTGTTTGCTAGAATTTTGTTAAGGATTTTTGCATCTATGTTCATCAGTGATATTGGCCTGTAGTTCTCTTTTTTTGTGGCATCTTTGTCTGGTTTTGGAATTAGGGTGATGGTGGCCTCATAGAATGAGTTTGGAAGTTTACCTTCTTCTGCAATTTTCTGGAAGAGTTTGAGTAAGATAGGTGTTAGCTCTTGCCTGAATTTTTGGTAGAATTCAGCTGTGAAGCCATCTGGTCCTGGGCTTTTGTTTGCTGGAAGATTTCTGATTACAGTTTCGATTTCCTTGCTTGTGATGGGTTTGTTAAGATCTTCTAATTCTTCCTGATTCAGTTTTGGAAAGTTATACTTCTCTAAGAACTTGTCCATTTCTTCCAAGTTGTCCATTTTATTGGCATAGAGCTGCTGGTAGTAGTCTCTTATGATCCTTTGTATTTCAGTGTTGTCTGTTGTGATCTCTGGAGAAGACTCTTAAGAGTCCCTTAGACAGCAAGGAGATCCAACCAGTCCATCCTAATGGAGATCAGCCCTGAATATTCCTTGGAAGGACGGATGCTGAAGTTGAGACTCCAATACTTTGGCCACTTTGAGACTCCAGTACTTTGGATGGGAAGAACTAACTCATAAGAAAAGATCCTGGTTTTGAGAAAGATTGAAGGCAGGAGGAGAAGGGGATGACAGAGGATGAAATAGTTGTATGGCATCACCGACCCAATGGACATGAGTTTGAGTAAGCTCCGGGAATTTGTGATGGACAGGGAAGCCTGGCATGCTACAGTCCTTGGGGACACAAAGCATCGGAGACGACTGAGTCAATGAACTGAATTGACTCTGCATAAAAGTTAAATAAGCATGGTGACAATATACAGGTTTGTTGTCCTCCTTTTCCAATATTGAACCAGTCCATTTTTCCATGTCATATTCTTTTTAAAAAATTAATTTATTTAATTGGAGGATAATTACTTTACAATATTGTGATGGCTTTTCCCATACATTGAAATGAATCAGCCATGGGTACATATTCCCTCTGTCCTGAACCCCACTTCTGCTTCCCTCCAAACCCCTCTGGGTTGTTCTTCCCTGCTTCATGCATTGTACTTGCACTGGTCATCTATTTTATGTATCGTAATATATATGTTTCAATACTATTCTCTCAAATCATTGCACCCTCGCCTTCTCCCACAGAGTCCGTAAGTCCGTTTTTACATCTGTGTCTCCTTTTGTCCCCTGCATGTAGGATCATCTTTACTGTCTTTCTAAATTCCATATATATGCAATAATATACAGTATTTGTTTTTCTCTTTCTGACTTACTTCACTCTGTATAATAGGCTCCAGTTTCTTCTACTTCATTAAAACTGACTCAAATGCATTCCTTTTTATAGCTGAGTAATATTCCACTGTGTATATGTACCACAGCTTCCTTATCCATCTTCCTTATTCGTCTGCTGATGGACATCTAGGTTGCTTCCATGTCCTGGCTATTATAAACAGTGCTGTGATGAACATTGGAGTGCATGTCTCTTTTTCATTCTGGTTTCCTCGGTGTGTATGCCCAGGAGTGGGATTGCTGGGTCATATGGCAGTTCTATTCCCAGTTTTTAAAAGAATCTCCACACTGTTCTTCATAGTGGCTGTACCAGTTTGCATTCCCACCAATGGTGTAAGAGGGTTTCCTCTTCTCTGCACCCTCTCCAGCATTTATTCTTTGTAGACTTTTTGGTGATGGTCATTCTGACTGGCCTGAGATGATACCTTATTGTGGTTTTGATTTGCATTTCTAATAATGAGCGATGTTGGGCTTCCCTGGTAGCTCAGACAGTAAAGCATCTGCCTGCAATGCAGGAGACCTGAGTTCGATCCCTGGGTTGGGAAGATCCCCTGGAGAAGGAAATGGCAACCCACTCCAGTACTCTTGCCTGGAAAATTCCATGGATGGAGAGCCTGGTAGGCTACAGTCCATGGGGTCGCAAAGAGTTGGACACAACCGAGCAACTTCACTGGTTGGATGTTGAGCATCTTTTCATGTGTTTATCAGTCATCTGTATGTCTTCTCTGAAGAAAACTTTAGTTCTTTTGCCCACTTTTTGATTGGATTGTTCATTTCTCTGGTATTGAGCTGCATGAACTGCTTGCATATTTTGGAGATTAATTCTTTGTCAGTTGTTTCATTTGCTGTTATTTTGTCTCATTCTGAAGGCTGTCTTTTCACCTTGCTTATAATTTCCTTCATTGTGCAAAAGATTTTAAGTTTAATTAGGTCCCACTTGTTTATTTTTATTTTTATTTCCATTACTCTGGGAGTTGGGTCATAGAGGATCTTGCTGTGATTTATGTCAGAGAGAGTGTTCTGCCTGTGTTTTCCTCTAGGAGTTTTATAGTTTCTGGTCTTACATTTAGGTTTTTAATCCATTTTGAATTTATTCTTGTGTGGTGTTAGCAAGTGTTCTAGTTTCATTCTTTTACACATGGTTGCAGTGCTGGTTCTAATTGTTGCTTCTGGACGTGCATACAGGTTTCTCAGGAGTACCTCCTTATTTAACTCAAACACATTATTTCAGAGTTCTCCATTTTAATAATTTAGAAGATATTTTGCATGCATTTGTGAATTAAAATAGTCCTGAAATTATTCTTTTATTCTAATTCATGTTCTAAATACTGAAATATAAAATGTTTATCACCACAGCCTTTATTGATTGTTATGCATGTTCCATATTAGACACTAATCAATAATTATAAAACTGTCTCTGATTTGAAGGAGATTCTTCTACAGCAGCAAAAAACAACTGTGAATTGTTTAAAGTGCTTTAAAGATGGACATCTATATGTAAATAATCATTTAAAAACCCAAACCATGTTCACCCCTGTTCAGTCACACAGTATGATTTGGGGTAGGGAGCTGGATTAGAAAAGACATAAGCTAGAGTATGTAAACAGGACTTCTTTGTAAAAGTTTATAATGTCAACTTTTCACTGACTTCAGTGGGCTTTTCTGACAGTTAAGTAGACACGTTCCCTGAGAGCAGAAAAAATATTTGTAAGTAACTCTCCTCAGGTAAAGAATCTGCCTGCAATGCAGGAGACCCAGTTTTGATCCCTAGGTCAGGAAGATCCCCTGGTGAAGGACATGGCAACCCACCCCAGTATTCTTGCCTGGAGAATCCCATGGACAAATTGCCTGGCAGGCCACAGTCCATGGGTTTGCATAGAATCGGAAACAACTTAGTGACTAAACCACCATAAACCACCACTACTCAGGTTGCCACCTGAATGAGCTGGTTGCCTAAACTAATAAACAATATGCCAAGGTATCATAGCCTTCCAGAAAAGGTTGGGGGCATGAGTAAATTGCTCAATCCTGTTCTTTTGTGTTGGAGGACATGTCAGGCCTATTACAGAAGGATCACTTTCAAACACATCCATATAAAATATATAGTTTTAGCACTGTAATGCATTTTGGTTAATAAGCTTTTTTAAATGTAATGTCATACATGCCACAGTATAAAAATATATTTAAAATCAGATGTCTTTTTCTTCTAACATCTAGCTAAAGTTATCCATATGGGAGAAATTAAAGTTTATTTTGAGAGCAGGATGTGAAGAACTTTGGAGTATGAAGCCTTCAGACTTAGGGTAGAACTTGAGTGGAACGTGTCAGCGAGGCCCCAGCGGGCCTCTCTAGTGCTGTACACAACATAGGTTGTCAAATTCAGGCCCGTGCTTTCCATATCCAGGCTTGAAAGGAAAGGTTACTGGTCTCAGCCTTTACTATACTGTTTAAAATTATACTAAAAATGGAAATGTGTCTTCTAAAAATATTAAATGTATTATATTCTCTTGGAGAAGGGCATGGTAACCCACTCCAATATTCTTGCCTGGAAAATCCCATGGATAGAGGAGCCTGGTGAGCTACAGTCCACGGGGTCGCAAAGAGTTGGACACGACTGAAGCAACTTAGCACGCCCACACATTATATTCTCTATCAATTGTTCTCAAGGTGTGGCCCCCAAACCAGCAGTATTAGCATTCCTAAAAGCTTGTTAGAAATGTAAATGTTCAGACCATAACCCAGACCTACTGAATCAGAAACCCTGGAGGTAGACACAGAAATCTGGACTTTATCTATACATATAAAACATCATGCTTTGTAAACATTATGCTTCACTGTTCTATAGATAAGTATCCCTTTCATGTCATCCTTTATTCTAGAAATATCTACATCTAGTATATAATATGTATTTGATAATTGAAAAAATACATATTTGGTAACATATTCATGTTGTAAAGGATCTCAGAGTGATGTCTTGAATATTACGTAAAGGTTGACAATTAATCCTATTTTAAAAGATCTAGAAACCAACACAACATTGTAAAGCAATTTTCCTCCAATTAAAAAGTCAATTAAAAAAGATCTAGTAAGCAGTGATTCCTATTTGTAGTGTTAATGTCCTGTGATTATTATTTTGAAATTGCATATAACACATGGCACGAAAATGGTTTAAAACAGTTAAATTAAAAATCTGAATTTCTTTTGAGGATTTAATATACCAAACTCTGAAAGTGCATCAGTATAACTTATTTCCTCTTTAACTTAATTTGGGTTTGAGCAAACTCTAGGAGATAGTGAAGGATATGGAAGCCTGGTGTGCTGCAATTTATGGGGCTGCAGAGAGTTGGACATGACTTAGCAGCTGAACAACGACGACAATCTAATGGAGAATATCTGGATACCATCTCTAATTACCCTTCATAAATACTTGAATATATTGTCTTCCATCAGTCTTTTTTTCCTAAACGATCCCAGTTTCTTAAACTTTCTTCACTGTTTTGTTTCTCAACTCTTTAATTCTCCTCTTGCAGTCCTCTGACTCTTCTCCAAGTACCCCTTATTCTCCAGCTATTAAGTCACAATATATGTTATATAGTGTCCAAAACATCATTTATACACATTTGATTTAAATTGGTGAAGGTCATTATTTAGATACTTTCTATATGTAAAAGTATATAATTTATTATTTGGAAATACAGTTTTAGGAAGTCAAAATTTGAACTCTTACAATGTGCATATGAATTTTTTATGCTGAATTAGAATGAGAGCATTTTAGAACTAAAAGGCAAAGGAGATCACTTAGCTCAGCTCCCACCTTTTGCACAAGAAGAACTTAAGGTCTTGAGGAGTTACTCTGCACTGTCCAATATGGTAGTCACTAATCGCATATTAAATAGAAAATTCAGTTCCCTTAGTCACACTGCTGCTGCTGCTAAGTCACTTCAGTTGTGTTTGACTCCGGGCGACCCCATAGACGGCAGCCCACCAGGCTCCTCTGTCCCTGGGATTCTCCAGGCAAGAACACTAGAGTGGGTTGCCATTTCCTTCTCCAATGCATGCATGCTAAGTCACTTCAGTCGTATCCGACTCTGTGCGACCCTATGGACAGCAGCCCACCAGGCTCCTCTGTCCACAGGATTCTCCAGGCAAGAATACTGGAGTGGGTTCTTAGTCGCACTAGCCACGTTTTAACTGCTCAGTAGCTACACATGTGGTTAGCAGCTCCAGTATTAGATAGAAAAGATATGGAACCCTCCCTTAACCCCATAAAGTTCTATTGGATAGCACTGGGTAAATGACTTCCCCCAAAGCCATACAGCTTTTGTGACAGAACCAGAGCTTCTCGTTCCTGGTCCAGAGAAATCTCACCATATTTATTTTAAAATAATAATACCACCTTTTAAAAATGGCAGAATAGATTGCTTATCTACAACATTTATTAAGTTTTATAAAAAGCAGTTTGGGAGGCATGGATCCTGACCCCAAAAAGCTTTGAAGAAAAATTACGTTAGGTGGGCTTGCTGCCTATTGGAAAAAATAGCAGGAGGTTTAGTTACATCTCCCTTCTGACCTCCAGCTATTTAATATCTACAGCTGACTCTTATACAACCTGTGGGTTGGGGCTCCAACCCTCCCCACAGTCCAAAAATCCACAGATAAAATTACACTTGTCCCTTGATTTTACATCTGAGGATTCAACCCACTCAGATCATATGGTACCATGGTGTATATTTAGTGAATGATAGCTGGGTGTGAGCTGTTGAAACCTGTGTTGTTCAAGGGGCCACTGTTTATGTATGCAAATGTATTCACTGAATGCACTAAATGTTTACTGAAGTGTATTCAGTCCCTTTGATTTTCCCTGACATATCAGACACTTCTTAGTTCATACCTCAGTTCTTGCAGCCTACTCCTGGCTGGTCTCCTAGGCCCCATCTGGCCTTTCCAGCTTCAATCAATTTTCTGTAGTTCAAAATCCATTTCCCTCAAGTAGCATTTTCACCCTTGATCTTCTATCCAAAACTGTAGTAGATTCCTAGTGTGTACATAAACTAATAAATATGATACAGTCAATGACTTGCATTTGCAAAACAAAAACTTCTCCACACACTATCCCATTTATTTCCATTTTTCTCCTCAGATTTCAAGGGCTTCAATTAACTGTTGCCCTTTTATTTCACAAGATTGCTTCTTGTTAAATGTTTTAAATAGACTTTTTCTAAAAGTTTGAAAACCAGGAACTTGAGAGTCAGCCTCAACTTTTCCAGTTCCCACTCCCCAACCCCCAGTTCAGTCCATCAGAAAGTAATGTTGGTTTGGTTCTGGGTCCAGAAAAACATCTGGAATATATCCACTTCCCTCCATGTGTTAGTTTTCTAGGGCTGCCATAACAAAGTATCCCGGACTGTACGGTTTAAACAACAGCAACTTACTTTCCCACAGCTCTGGAGACTAGAAGTCCAGCATCGAGGTGTGATCAGGGTTGGTTTCTTCTCAGCTTTCTCTCCTTGGCTTGTAGATGGCTGTCCTCTTCCAGAGTCTTCACAGAGTCTTCGCTTGGTGTCTGTGTCCTAATCTCCTCTTCTTATAAGGATGCTACTCATATAGGATTAGGGCCCATCAGTGTGACCCCATTTTACTTTTTGTTGTTCAGTCACTAAGTCATGTTCCACTCTTTGCAACCCCATGGACTGCAGCATGCCAAGCTGCCCTGTCCTGCACTGTCTCTGGGAGTTGTCTCAAATTCAGGTCCATTGAGTCAGTGTTGCTATCTAACCATCTCATCCTCTGTCACCCTTTTCTCCTTTTGCCTTCAATCTTTCCCAGCATCAGGTCTTTTCCAGTGAGCCAGCTCTTTGCATCAAGTGGCCAAAGTATTGGAGCTTTAGCTTCAGCATTAGTATTCCAGTGAATATTCAGCGTTGATTTCCTTTAGGCTTGACTGATTTGATCTCCTTGCAGTCCAGTTCAGCTTAGTCGCTCAGTCGTATCCAACTCTTTGCGACCCCATGGACTGCAGCACGCCAGGCTTCTCTGTCCATCACCAACTCCCAGAGCTTGCTCAAACTCGTTTCCATTGAGTCAGTGATGCCATCCAACCATCTCATCTTCTGTTGTCCCCTTCTCCTGCCTTCAATCTTTCCCAGCATCAGGGTCTTTTCCAATGAGTCAGTTCTTCACATTAGGTGGCCAAAGTATTGGAGTTTCAGCTTCAGCATCAGTCCTTCCAATGAATATTCAGGACTGATCTCCTTTAGGATGGACTGGTTGGATCTCCTTGCTGTCCAAGGGACTCAAGAGTCTTCTCCAACACCGCAGTTCAAAAGCATTGATTCTTTGGCACTCAGCTTACTTTATAGTCCAACTGCTCTATTCAAGGAAGTTCATAATCTTACATGTTCTTTCTACCTCTTGCTTCCCTGGTAGCTTGGACAGTAAAGCGTCTGCCTACAATGCGGGAGACCCAGGTTCGATCCCTGGGTTGGGAAGATCCCCTGGAGAAGGAAATGGCAACACACTCAGTATTCATGCCTGGAAAATCCCATGGACCCAGGAGCCTGGTGGGCTATAGTCCATGGGGTCGCAGAGTCAGACACGACTGAGCGACTTCTCTTCACTTCTTCTTCACCATAGCCTGAAACATTTTCTCTGCCTAGAAATCTCCCGTCCCAAGCTAATCCACAACTGTCCTTTCTTTTAAAATGTCCCTCAATTCCCTTCTCAAGAAGTCCTTTCATTACAAATCATCCTTGACCCTGATCTCTCTAGGCCCCCTCAGAACTTCAGTGACAAGTTTTATATATGTAGGAAGTAAGCACTTACTTTATATGAAGGAAGTAAGTAGTTTTAAGCAAAATAAGTATTTTATTTTACAACATGTTAAGAGGATAAAAGGTAATACCTGATGAAAAATTTGGTTGAATGAAAGTTAATTTATATTGTCATAGGTGGTTTCTATTTTACTACTTCTCTCACACACATTTCTAGTAACAAAAAAGATAAGAAAAAATAATTTACAAATTCTGTTTCTTAAAGCTCAGTGACTTAGTTCTGATAAACAGGAATGATAAGTTTCAACCTTGGTCTCCCCTGGTGGCTCAGATGGTAAAGAATCTGCCTGCAGTGCAGGAGACCTGGGTTCGATCCCTGGATTAGGAAGATCCCCTGGAGGAGGGTGTGGCAACTCACTCCAGTGTTCTTGCCTGGAAAACCCCATGAACAGAGGAGCTGGCGGGTTACGATACATGGGGTCACAAAGAGTCAAACATGACTGAGCGACTAAGCACACGAGTTTCAATCTTACTGAAATCAGTTCAGCCCACCTATCCCAATCCACTTTAACTCGTGTGCCAAGTCTCCTAACGTGCAGACTTACATTAGAGGATATCAGGTATACTAAAGTTTACCAGTTGGACACTGCTAAATGTGGCTCTAAATGCACCTTTTTAGTGCTAATTAATGCAGCTTTTACTGTAAGAGACACATACTTCTCTTTTATTCTTTCCTTTGTTCTTTTGCTTTCATCTATTCCTTTTTTTTAAACTACAGAAGTAGAGAGCAGTTGCTCAACCGCGGAGTTGCCCACCAGAATGAATATATATTATCAAGGAAATATACAAAACACAATGTTCCACCTCATAAAAAAGTCCGAACAATTAAAATAATAAATACCATTTCATACAGATTGAAAACAGCAAAAATTATGAGCGTGTCATTTCTCCAACACAAGTTTCTTGAGAGTAACTGGTATTTCTCTCATTGCTCCTCACAAATGTTATGGGTTCTAGAATGTAAACTCCCCAAAATAGACATTTTTGTATTTTTTGTTGATCACTATATCTGTAGTACCTAGAAGGGCCCACCCAGCACATAGTAAGTAATCAACAAATATCTGTGGAAGAATGAAGGATATTAGTTCTTAGCAAACATTTGCTGATTAACTGGATGACTGAGAAGCCTTCAGTCAGTTTTCAGAAACTTCAGACCTAGGAATGAGCACTCTATTGTCATGTAGTTCATGATGCCCAGAAAGGTCTCTATTGCTACTAACTCAGATCATTCAGTTTTGTGTTTCAACAATTATTATAATCTTCTATTTAACCTTTGGACCGTGAACTTTCTTCATGCCAATTTATAACCGACGGACTAATCTTTCCAGAGTACCACTTTCATAATGCTACTACCCTGCTCAAAGGTCTTTCATGACTTGTATACATCACCTACTTAAAAGATTTAAATTTTTAGCTTTGTACCCATGGCCCTCAGTGACCAGGACCCCATTTACTTGCTTTCCCTGTGTCATTACCCAGAACTCCTGGGCAGAACTCCTCAATTCCAATTAGTCCAGGTGTACTTATGTCTTCCTCAAATCATCTTCTATGTCTCTGTATTTATTTGCTTGCTCATGGGTCTTAAGAGTCCCAAATTCTGTTATTCAGCCTAGGGCCCTTTTTTGAACATCCAAATTATAATTCTGTGAGCCTTCTCTCTTTAAGTTACTTTCAGAATTTCTTAAGAATGCTCTCAAATTCTGGAAAATCATTCTGTTGTTGCTTGTCACCATGGTTGGTTTTTTTCACCCCAGAAAAATCCTCCACCCTCAGCTGATCACAGTTGACTCTTTCAAAGCTGGCTTTCACAGGCTGTTACTGTTCTCCAGGGACAATTTTGTCCCAGGCATGTTCCCAGGCTGCATATCTAATCCCACACAGTACAGCTAAATCCGAATTATAGTAGTCTGCAAAATTTTACAAAAGGCTTAGAAACAGCAAGAGGAAATACTGCATTATTGATATTCCTGGTCCCTACTCGCCCACCGTTCCCAGTCTCTCCACCACACCTGCAGTCACACTTCAAGGGCCAGCTTCTCTCCAGCAAGTAGACTCAATCAGGAAACAGATACTGAGTGTCAATTAAGTGCCAGGCAGTGTGCTACACATTGGGGATGAACCAAATAGACAGTTCCTGTATTCAAGACAGTAATTAAATAAATTATTACAAATAATTGGTAAAATAATTCGAAGTATGCAAAATGCTGCCAAAGAAATACCTGGAGTACAATTTTAAGTCCTCTACATTCTCTAGTGGCCTGGGGGCGGGGGTGGGGAGTGGGGTGGAAACCAGTTCCCATCTCTTACAGATATCTAATCAAATTAGTAATGGTATAATCTGTAGAAAAGCAATTCTGACCTTAAGAAAGAAGTATTTTATATTATGCAGACAGTTTAGCTCCAATTTTTTTTTTTTTTTCTAATTTCCTCCATGGAGAATGAAAAGAGCCAAAATGCACGAACACTTAAACTATGTTCTTGGTACCATTCTAAGCCCAATATATATTAATTTAAATAATTTCCACAATAACCAATGAAGGAGTCCTACTATTTTCCCCATTTCACAGATAAGGCAGCTAAGGCTCAGAATGATTGTAACTAGCTCAAAGTCACACAGCAGGTAATGGCAGAATTAAGAATCCATGCAATCTGACTGCCAGCCCAAATTCTTTATTACTGGTCTATTACACCTCTCAATACAGAGAATTTGCATAATCCTTTCTCAACAGTGCGTTCCTATCTTCCGCCTCTGAACGCCCACCGCAGGGCCTGGCTCAGAGCGCCCCGCAACATTACGCTTCTCCACTCACTGCACTGTTTCTCCTAGTTGCTGCCACCCTACTAGCTCCTCTGTAGCAGCCAGAGGAGACCCCTCCTAGGTCTGGTTCACAGCGATCACTTCCATCTCTGAATTCGTGTACAATCATTGTGCACAGACACCTCTTACAGATTATGTTCTCTACTAGGTTTACAGCAAGTGTGTTTCCCCAAAGTAAACAGCACAGTGCCTTGCACAGAACTGGTACTCAGAATTATTAAGAGAGGGTCCCTGGGTTGTAGGGGTCTGTATGATAGGCAGCAAGGTCAGTGGCAAATGGACATTTTAGTTCTTGATTTTGTTTTTATGATTTTTTTTAAAAAATCTATGGATATTATGATCATATCTGGAAAATACTTTCAATAAACATTTAACATACCAAAGCATTGTGCTAAGTATTAGAAGTAAAATTGACTCTCTTTACCTAAATTGCCAGCTGCCTTCCAGGTACAACTACAGGTTCAAATCTAAGACTATTATCCTGATCCCTGCAACTCAGACGCATATTCCAAACGGCTCTTCCTCAGGGTTTAGGCTCCCCATCATCATCTTTGGGGTACATGTCAATCATTAAAAAGATCAAACTTATATATTCATTATATGAGGGTAATGAGGGGCTTCCCTAATAGCTCAGTTGGTAAAGAATCAACCTGCAATGCAGGACACCCTGGTTCAATTCCTGGGTCGGGAAGATCTGCTGGAGAAGGGATAGCTACCCACTCCATTATTCCTGGGCTTCCCCGGTGGCTCAGCTGGTAAAGAATCTGCCTGCAATGCGGGAGACCTGGGTTCAGTCCCTGAATTGGGAAGATCCCCCGGAGAAGGGTAAGACTACCCACTCCTATATTCTTGCCTGGAGAATTCCATGGACTTTATATAGTTCATGGGGTCTCAAAGAGTCAGGAATGACTGAGCGACTTTCACTGTCAGTGAGGGGACAATACTAAGACACCCTGTAGTTTACTCGTCTGCCAACTTAACAATACCATGAGAGCAACTCTCTTTGTTTATACAGCTCTTGAATTAGTGGTGGGGCAGCTCCAATTTTATTACATAATAAAAGAGTTTTCAATTATGCTCAGAACATTTTTTTTTAATTGAGAATTTTAAGTGGGACAAATGAAACAAAGGAATTGTTATGCTTTTCACAGTTCCAGAAACATAAATCTTCATGCAATGAAGAAACATAATTAAATGAAACTTAAATTTTAAAAGCTAACGATTCACATGAATGATTCATGGTTAGACATGTTTAGTTTTCTTTCAGAATTTCAATCCAGAATTAATTGGCTTCTAAAATAAAATACATGGAATATTGAAGACTCACTTGAAACTTAACGTAACAAATATGAACAAGATATTTAGTTCTTTGTGACTTTCTGTAAAAATTCCATAACTGTACCAGTGTAGATTATGTTAGGGGTAAAATTTGGTTCCTGTGTTGGTATTTCACAAAGATTTAAAGAAAGGCATCTTGGTATTTTCTTCTGCTCTATGCAGGTTCTTTACATTTTACTTGAATTAACTTGCAGAGTAAATGTCTATCTGTAAATCAGTGTTAAAATAAAAAATTGGTAAAGAAAAAAGAGTAAGTATAGATAACCTGAAAAAATATTAAGACACTTCCCCCATGCCGTAACAGTGGTATAAAACATGAACATGACGCTTGAAAGGATCCACAATAAAGTAAGAAAATGTCTGTTCGTGACTCTTTGTTGAAGGGTAGCACACACCAACAGAATCCTGAAAAAGATGAATGTATTTAATATACAGCTACATTTGAGTAATAATCAACACATTTAGCTATTATGTATTTTCTATTAAAATATCATGAAACACATATTAAATCTTTGACAGTAAGTTGGACAGCACAGTTTACCATGCCAACAATACATATAATACTATACACACATGCATACTTCTTGACTTTAAGGAATTTATAATCGAGGAAATTCTTTTAAAAAAGTGCTAATATAGAAAAAATAGTTTTGCATTTTTCTTCTATCTTTGCTTTTGTTAGAACATAGTTTATACATACTATTTGGGCTGGGACTATGTTTCTTTTGTTTAACCCTGGACTCCAGCCCAGCACAGTAGCTGATACATAGTAGGAATTTTAAAAATAATTATTCAGTGATTGAATAGTTAGAAACTGCTTCATATGTATAATATTTTGTGCAATGCTAAAATTCAAGTATCAGATTCTGTGATATAAAAACATTTATGTCATTCTTACTTACTTGTCCTATAAATCTGGTTTGACAAGTTTAAGGAACTGTGTTCTACCTCATCTGAGCTACAGATTTAGCTCTAAAGTAAGAAATAACTATTATTAGGCATGGATAACAGAAAAGCTGGGAGGAAAAGTTCATACTGTTCTCCAAATAAAGAACAGTTCATCAACTTTTAAGAGAAAACTATTAAGTTTATGTTAACTATGTTCTGTGCATACATGTATGAAGTAAAAAAGGAAAAGTGTTAAGTCATTCAGTTATGTCCAGCTCTTTGGAAGACCCCGTGAACTGTAGCCCACCAAACTCCTCTGCCCATGGAATTCTCCTGTCAAGAATACTGGAGTAGGTAGCCATTCCCTTCTCTAGGAGATCTTCCCAAACCAGGGACTGAACCCGGGTCTCCCGCATTGCAGGCTTATTTACTGCCTGAGTCACTAAGGAAGTGTATACACATATATGTTCTATTAACCATGCCTCTCCTAGTTGCTAACTCCAGTTACAACAATCCTTTTAATAACAATTAAATTGATTGGCTGCAAATTTCCCCCTCAACACTTACATATGCTGTAACTTTAAAAATAGAAGAGGTAATTTGTATTTTCTTGGTTTGAGGATTCTTCCGAACACTAAAATAGGGGGGAAAAGGGAACATTTTAAAATTCAGCAAACACTAGTATAATATATTTAAGATACAGATCCCTTTTAGTACTTGGGTGTCCTCATTCACATATAACATGGAAATACAAAATATCTAATTAAGTAGTTTGAAAAGGATGGTATCTGTGGTTTCAGAAAGGTTGACCGAATGGAAATTGCAGAAAATGGAATTTTTCAGTTAGAAGGTTTGAGGTCAGTTTGAGACTCAGATGATAAAAGCACTCTCAGGCCAGAGACAACTATTGACAAACAAGAATAGGTTAAAGTTCGACTTAAGGGTAAACAGCTGAAAGGGGTAGATAAAAGCATACTAAAGATTTAAACAGCCTGAACATAAATGCCAGTTCTGTCACCGATTTGTTATTCTACTTTAAGCAAGATTAACCTTTCTGAACATCAGTTTTGTCATATGTGAACTCATGACTTGGTTCCTTTTAGGATTTTATGAGAATTAGGTAGAATAATATCTATGAAAACTATCTGTTATATCATGTATTCCTAAATTAAAATCACTTTCTCTCCTAGCTCTCTTTCACTTATTCTCCCCACAAAAGGTAATCTTTAGTAATATATAGTGCGGAAGCAAACTGAGGATTGGGGAAATAAATTACTTAATTTATACATAAATAAATACATGTTAAATTTATAATGCTTTACAATCTTCAAAAAACCTTGTTATACTTTACTTCACATAAAGATCACACAATTCAGTGAGGTAGGCATCATTTTGCCAATTTTATAGACAATAGAACTAGAGAAGTTAAATGATATATTTAAGACATTCCAACTAAAAGTGGCATTTCCGGAAACAGGATGTAGGTGATACAGAGTCCAGTTTTCTTTCTCTACATTTCACCTGTTTATCCTATACTTGTGCTATAAATTCATATGCATCAAAGGTACTGTTCGTGTGTTATGTGTGTAGTTTAAATTTAAAGGAAGGGAACCCTCTTCACTTTGTCAGGTGAGATTATTGCTTTCCCTTCACTATGTATGTAAAAAGAATGGGGGAAAAGAGAGACGAGCAGGAAGAAGGGGGCTCTGGGGGAGGGTATGCATGTACGTGTGTTTGAGCTTGGGCACCTGTTGGAGGTGGCCACACATGGACCATTTCAGGGTTCAGGGTTCAAGATTCTTAGGGAGTTTCATCCTGAAAACATTTCACTAAGATTGAAATCCAAGAATCATGCAATTATATTGATTTCTATTTCTGTAACATGAATTGAGGTCATCCTCTTTCATTTCTAATGCCTAAGATACACTGCTTGAAAGTTGGAGACTACATTTAAAACTTCATGCTTATTGTAGGGAAGACTATAACCACTACATATAAAACATTTATATATACCTATATGACCACCCGGATTAAAATACAGAACCTATCTATAGTTATATCTAATTTTAAATCTTGATCTGGAGGTGGTTATTTGGGTATAGAAATATATAAAAATTCACTGAGCTTATGTGTACTATGATTTGTTGAGATTACTGTATGCAAATTATTCCTTAGTTTAGAAAAGTCTAAAAAAAAAGAACCCTTGTAAATGTCTGTGCTTATCAGATGAACTTGGAGGAAAATTTAGTATTTGATACTACATATAATAATCACTTAACACCTACAAACATGTACCATAGATATCTTAACAAAAACCACTACAATATTGTAAACTAATTAGCCTCCAACTAATACAAATAAATGAAAAAAAAAAAAAAAAACTACATTGGTACACTATTAGAAGTTGGTTAGGGCTTCCCTGGTGACTCAGAGAGTAAAGCGTCTGCCTGCAATGAGGGAGACCAGGGTTCAATCCCTGGGTTGGGAAGATCTCCTGGAGAAGGAAATCTCCAGTATTCTTGCCTGGAAAATCCCATGGACGGAGGAGCCTGGTAGGCTACAGTCCATGGGGCTGCAAAGAGACACGACTGAGTGACTTCACTTTCACTATTCCTAATAGATATAAATATTATTCTACTTTACTACCTCTGATCTTGTATTACTTTAAAATATCTCTAAGACAATTTGTCTAATTTTTATAGATCAAGTAAAGTACAGTATTATCTGTCCCACATCTCATAAGAAAAAAAGAGAAGGAAATGTAAAGTGATATTTATTTCTGTCCTGGGGTGTTCAACTGACAATTACATTGTATCAGATTTTTAGCACTCACTAACTCACTCTGAACTGAACTGAACTGACTGAACTCACTCTCCAAAAATTGGTTCCAAATCAGGAAAGGAGTATGTCAAGGCTATATATTGTCACCCTGCTTACTTATATACAGAGTACATCATGAGAAATGCTGGGCTGGATGAATCACAAGCTGGAATCGAGATTGCTGGGAGAAATATCAATAACCTCAGATATGCAGATGACACCAACCTTATGGCAGAAAGTGAAGAAGAACTAAAAAGCCTCTTGATGAAAGTGAAAGAGGAGTGAAAAAGTTGGCTTAAAGCTCAACATTCAAAAAACTAAGATCATGGCATCTGGTCCCATCACTTCATGGCAAATAGACGGGGAAACAGTGTCAGACTTTATTTTGGGGGGCACCAAAATCACTGCAGATGGTGACTGAAGCCATGAAATTAAAAGACGCTTGTGCCTTGGAAGGAAAGTTATGACCAACCTAGACAGCATATTAAAAAACAGAGACATTACTTTGCCAACAAAGGTCCGTCTAGTCAAGGTTATGGTTTTTCCAGTAGTCATGTATGGATGTGACAGTTGGACTATAAGGAAAGCTGAGCACAGAAGAATTGATGCTTTTGAACTGTGGTGTTAGAGAAGACTCTTCAGAGTCCCTTGGATTGCAAGGAGATCCAACCAGTCCATCCTAAAGGAAATCAGGCCAGAATATTCATTGGAAGAACTGATGCTGAAGATGAAACTGCAATACTTTGGCCACCTGATGTGAAGAGCTGACTCATTTGAAAAGACCCTGATGCTGGGAAAGATTGAAGGTGGGAGGAGAAGGGGAAGACAGAGGATGAGATGGTTGGATGGCATCACCGACTGGATGGACATGGGTTTGGGTAAACTCCAGGAGTTGGTGATTGACAGGGAAGCCTGGCATACTGCAGTCCATGGGGTCACAAAGAGTCAGACATGACTGAGCGACTGGATTGAACTGAAGTCACTCTCCAGGTACCATGGTTTTTAAGGATTTTGGAACATAATTTCCACATGGTTCTTTTAAAAAATATGATTAGGGAATTCCCTCATGATCCAGTGGCTAAAACTTGGCGCTTTCACTGCCGGGGCTCCTTGTTTGATACTTGGCTGGGGAACTAAGCTCCTGAAACCCCCACAGCACAGCCAAGAAAAAAAAAAAATTGAATGTTAAAAGTATGATTATATTAATGGTTTAGAAATAAAATAATATGATGATTGATTTCTTATCAATATTATTTGTGCTAATTTCTAAGGATTTGTCTCATATTGACTCTAAATGTCATGGTGTACAGACATAGCTAACTCTGCTCATTTTAAGAAACAATAATCCTACTGCTTAATAAGCATCAGAAGGCCATAATCTAAGCCTAAACCAGTTCAAATCATAAATCTTGGGGAGATATGTAGTTTGGGAAACCTCTCGAAAAAATCTGACAAATGTGTTTAATGTCTAAAATAGGAAAGACACAGGCACTGTTAGTGAGTATAGAATTATGTCTAAGACATTTTTGAAATGTAATGAAACGATTGACCATTTACTCTGATAAAATGATTCTAAAGTATTGCCTATGTGATTGAAAGAAGCCATAATCCTTGAAAATAAGGCATTTTCCAAAACATTTAAAAGATGTCTATTATAGGAGTTACATTAATAATTATGGATGAGGGAAAAATACCTTAAGAATGTTTTTACCCTTTTGTTTGAGCTAGAGACCCCTAAAATCAGACTCTGTAATGTGTGCCCTCAATATCTACTGATACAAATATAAGGGATCAACTTCTTTGCTAGAATTAAATAGTAACAATGTTTACACCTGCAAGTGCAGGTTAGATACTGTAAGGTAGCCACTGCATGTATAATTAGAAAGAAAGCAGATATTTTTTCTAAAGCAGGTAAAGACACCCAAATTTCAAGTAAAGGAACAGAAAAAAATATTCTTCTTGGCTAAGTTAGCTTGTACAAATGACATGACTAGATATGTGGCTCAGAATTCTGAGAAATTACTGATGACTGCAAGTCCCACCTGTGCTTTCTCTACTTCTATATCCCTTGATAAGGGCTATGTTGAACCACCCTGTATCTTTATCTTAACCAAGATGTTTATTCTAATCATAGTTTTCTACTGAAGTTGCATTGAGAAGACAATTTTATATCTTTTCCTCATTCACCAAAGAAACTCATAAGCATACTTAAACTTGGGTCATCGAGAGAGATATTTAATAGTTCTCAAAGAAAAGTAATGCTCTAACTGGCTAGTCTTCTCAGTCTCCCTACAATGACAGACTTGGGGTGCATCACCCCTGAATTGGGAACAGGCTGCCGTCCTCTTTGCTGGCCCTTGCGGACTCCATTCCATCAAGAAATTCTTGACCACTTGTACCCACACTGACAATGTCTTCTTTTGAACTTCTGAGATTTTTATTACAGTATAAAGAGCTATAAACATTTGCCTATACATAACTGAGCATTGAATTATATAAACAATACTTACTTACGAAATATTTAAGCAATTACTTTATTATTTCCTATGTTAACTTGTAATTTCCTTAAAGTCAGAGACTACATGATGCCTCCTCTTGTACTCTTCAGTGCCTGCCAGAGTTCTGTGCCCAATATTAACACTTGCTGGTGGCCTAATCAAGTGATTCCATGGATGCAGTTCCTATTCTTTGTATAAGATGTCATGAATTTTGGCTACTCACTTTATGAGTGGCCATTACTCTGAGTCATGTATTTCTTAGCACCCTCAAAACACAGAAGAGAATCGCCAAGAATTCAGGGACGAGTATGTGGGAAAAAACTGCAGTTTCTGCGATGTTTAGGTTCTGAAGTTGTTTCAAGTATCTTTAACAGAATCTCTTCCTCCACAGCACATGGCAGTGAGGAATTCCACAGGTTCCTGTGGCTGGTGAGGGACAGCACACTGTGGTGGCCGTGGCGTGTGTGTGTTTGGGTATCTACTGGGAGTGTTAGAAGTTGTCTTGTAAGTTTTCATGGGCTGCAAACGATAAGAATATGTTTGACGTGTAGGTATGTGTGTGCTGCTTCTGAAATTGTTTCTGTAATTTCTCATCTAATAATCTCTATGAATTGACACAATAACTTTCATAAAAATCAGAAACAGATTATGGAAATATTTTTGTCTTTAAAACTGTATCAGAAATAAACCCAGTAGAGTAACTGAACCATGCAGTTTGTTGTATGGCTGTATGACACGTGTGATGGATGTGAGAATCAAGATGTTGAGAATAAGTAAAGCAGTAAGAGTCTGATGGGAAGCTAGTTCTACTGTTTGCCTATTAAAGTAAAAATTTGTAACCAAACTCTGGGAACCTTTGCTTTTACTTTTTCCTGTTTGCCTAAAAACATGATCCGATATCTTCATCACTGAAAAACCCAACTATAGAATGTTCACTCGAATTAAAATAAATCAAAGTTCTTATCCTCATGTGATCTTCAAAAAGAAAAAAAAGCCCTGGTGCAATTCCAAAAACAAACTTAGGATTAATTTTGAAAAGATAAACACCTCAGTGAAAATTCTTCCCCCTCCTTAGAACAAAGGTAATTTTTTTACTATTATTTATTAGTATTAGTCAAGCAAGTTCAAACATCCTGAGGGATCTCATGTCTCCTTGAGATTTACAAGGAGGCCTGGGGGGAAAAGGGAGACCTGGAAGACAGCAGCTGCCAGTAAGGGATGGAGTGAGTGACAGGTCTGGCTGAGGAAAGGTCAAGAGGCAGAAGAGAGAACTGAGGACCAAAACAGGGTCAGGGAAATGAAATGTTCTAGTTTGGAAGTGAAGAAGGAGGCTCTGAGGAGCGCGCCAGAGTAGTGCTATTTTTATTCACTTTGGTTATTAATAGATCCACAAATAGAGGTTGGGTAATCTCACCAGAGTTAAACAATTTCCTCTACCAACCAGAGATTTACATATTGTAATAGAGCAACATTACCTCACTAGATCCTTATAGATAAGCTTTGTTGTTTCCAGATATGGACTAATTACATCTTCATATTGACAAAGAGCTCCACCAAGGCAAAGATGTTTGAAAAGACAAAACAGGAACTCTTCTCTATCTGGTTGGCTGAATACTTCATATTTTTCTGAGTCTTCCACTAGCAAAACCTATATAAGATGATAAAATTCATCTTAATGTAACATAATTTGAGGTTCTAATTTATATGCTTTCAAAAGTTTCAATTTATAGTTTAAAAGTGATTTTAGACCTATTTTAAGAACCAATCCAGAGGCCATGGAGAAGATCTGTAAGACCTGTGCTTATTTTCCCTCCATTTTATCATTAGGTAATGACACTCAGTGAAAGGAATAAATCTGAACCTTAGCCTTCTCTTCTGTTGCTTTCTTTGTTCTAGTTTAATCTTTAATACTTTAGTGCTATTGCAATTTTAGCCTTGAGTCACTGTGAATCTCATTTGGAAACAATGGGGGTATAAATAAATGGAGAAACTTCTCCATCTGCTTCCACCAAGTAGCTAAACAAAAATGGTCATTTTCTAAGCCCTCTCATAGTGTTTGGATTACTACTTTCCTTATGCCCGCAGTTACTCCATTTTGAACTGTTCTGGTAGCTGGAACCTCATAATCACCTCTCTTTTATTCCTGCTCTCCTAATAATATCACCTTACACATCACCAACCTACATGGACTCCTGCTCTCTTGAGCCCTTGCTACCTCTTTCAGCAAACAGTTTGGCTAGCTCTGATGTGGAGGATTTTCTTACACCATTGTGCATTACAGACAATTGATTAATTTGTTGACCATGGTGGACATAAACAGGTGATGAATGTACAATACAAAATATATTTCTTTTATTGAATTGTTATATACCACTTACTTGATAAAAGAATGTGAACTAAGCTAACAATAAAATATAGATACACTAAGATAAAAATAATAAGAAACAAAAGAATGTAACCGAGACATAAATTGGGAAGAGAAAATAAATACATGTATGAAACTCTAGATGGAGAAAAGCTATAAAAACTGTGTATAACACTTAATACTACCATACAGGTAAAGGAGGGACACGTGAGTCATATAACAATCACAGTCTAGCAGTAAGAAGCACATTTTTATTAGGAAAATTGATTAAACTTAACCACGTTATTTACCTTAATTTCAAATGGAAATCACCCCAAGGTCATTATATAAAGAGGCATTTAAAAATACTAAACTTTATGGTACTGTCTGTATATAATTTACCCATAATGACCTGATGAAAGCCAAAGTATACGCAGTACAAGATGGGTGAGGGCTTCCCCGATGGCTCAGCGGTGAAGCTTCCGCCTGCCAACGCAGGAGACACAGGTCTGATCCCTGGTCTGGGGAGGTCCCACGTGCTGCAGAGCGTCTAAGCCCGTGCGCCACACTGAGTCCGCGTCCCCGAGCCCAGGGCCACAACCACTGAGCCTGTGTGCTGCAGCTACTGAAGCCCACACACCCTAGGGCCCGTGCTCCACCACAAGAGGAAGCCTGCGTACTGCAGCCAGAGGAGCCTCTGCTCGCTGCAAGCAGAGAAAAGCCCACCCAGCAACAAAGACGCAGCACGGCTATGAATAAAAAAGTAAATAAAATCAAAAGAGAGAGGCGAGAGGAAGTGGTCCACAGTCTATTCTTCTCTGTGTGCCACACATAACACTTGCACATCTCCCCTCCGTCTCTTCCTCTCTCTCAATAAGGAAATGATGTGATACTGAAACCCAGGTTTGCAGCTGCTTAAAGCTCTGGCCCTTAAAGAACAGTTCACACATTTCTAACACAAAGGTTCTCATGTACTTATCTGATTAGGCTGTGCAATTAAAAGATTGTAGTAGAAAAATTTTGTAGTGAATGTTAAAACGATGCTGCTTTATGTCTGATCTCCCTGTTTGTTCACATACAGATCTGTTCAGTTGTGTAGCCCTCCGAGAGTAGACATGCAATAGTGAGTGAGTCCAACTTCCGAGCCCCAGTCAGGAAGGAGACTATGATCAGCTCTCACCTGAGAGCTGGCCTACAGGGTCTGTGTTGCTACACATTGGGAGGGCCCTTTCCAGTTCAGGCTATTTATATATATATTTGTAGCCAGAAAGCAACCAAGTTAAAGCCTTCTCTGTTGCCACAGAAAGGCAAAGAACACAAGAGTACAACAGAGGCAAGCAGCAAAAAACACGGAGCCCCAACACCTCCTGAATAGAGGTGCTATTCCCAGCAATAAATAAGACAGGCAGCAACAGGTGGTTTTGCAAAGTATTCTGTTGAAAACCAAATCCCTTTAAAAAGTCCATTGCTGAGGCTCTCTCTATAGAAGTGAGGGCATAGGAGGCAGAGTTCTTTTAGGTACTGTTCTAGTGAAGATCAATATATAGACTAGTGGGATGCCCTCTGGTCTCCTTCAGATAAGATTTCTGTGTCCAGAATGGTATACCAGTGGCTTCCCTAGTTCATTTTTATCTGGATTTGTAATACATTAGACTTGTACATCTCTCTTAATGTATAATAATAATAATAGTAATTAGTAGTAGTAGTTAATATTATTGAAAGATTACTAAGCGCTGGGCGTTGTACAAAGCATTTTAAATGCATCATCTAACAAAATTCTTTTTTTTTCTTTTTAAAAAAAATTATTTATTTTACTTTACAACATTGTATTGGTTTTGCCATACATTGACTTGAATCTGCCATGGGTGTGCATGTTTTCCCCATCCTGAACCCCCCTCCCACCTCCCTCTGCATCCCATCCCGCTGGGTCATCCCAGTGCACCAGCCCCGAGCACCCTGTATCATGCATCCAACCTGGACTGGCGATTCATTTCACATATGGTAATTTACATGGTTCAATGCCATTCTCCATATCATCAAAATTCTTACATTATTCTGATTTCATATAAGAAACTGAAGCTTAGAGAGGTTAAGTATAACCGTGATTAAGTGGCAGGGCCTGAATTGGAACCTACATCTATTTGATAGCCCTAATTTTTTACCACCTTTAAATAATAATAATTCATTTCAACAGGATTTCATAAATGCTTTCTCAACAATTTTAGAAAGAAAGTAGAATGGGCATTTTAATTTTCATAGTGTATAGATAAGATCTTGAGGCTCAAGATACTGAATGACTTGCCTAAGGTTATTATTCTCTTGTAAATAATAAATTAGGAATTAGGTGAATAATCCATGTCTTCTGATATCAAGTTTGGTACACCTCTGATTAAAACAAAAATTAACTTGGTTAATCAAATAGCTTTTTGATCTCAGCAATGAGATTGAAAGATTATTTCACTCCAGGGATGTTTTTAAGTACTCATTTCACAAGTTAAGGGAAATTTTAAAGAAAAATAGTCATCAATTTAATAGGCCAGTGTTTCTTGAGCTCAGGGTTTACTGACATTATGGGCCAGATAACTTTGTTTTGGGGACTGTCCTGTGCATTGTATGTTTAACATCCCTGGTCTCTACCCCTTAGATGTCAGTAAAACCCCATTCTCTTGTTATTTTATTTGAAATATGCAAATAAACAAGTTGATAAGAAAAGTGCCATTCAAGAAGACACCTACCGTGCAATGATTATTACTGATCATTATTCATTGATAAGAGGTATTTTACAGGTTTTAGGCAGGCAGAAGTTTTTGACATCAAGCATTTCCTGAAATGAAATTCTATTGTGAAAATTTTAAATTCTGTACTTACTTTTCGTAACTCATCAGAAATAAGGAAGGGATCACAAAAAGAATCTAGACATTTAACAATATATCCATTGTCTCGTACAATAGCTTCATCATATAACCGATTAAAAAATGACATTGAAAGCTGTGTGCAAGGAACATTTATAGCTTCAATTTTTTTCACTTCAGTTCCTGAATAAAGATATAAAAATTAATTTAGTATTTTCAATTATTTCCAAAACAAATATCACTATGCAGAGATTCTAACAATTAACAAAAAAAAGACATATGTTTTGATATATTTAAAAGACACATTAGTTTAGGGATTTTATTAAATTCTTATTTTGTAGGTTGTTTATTTTTATTAATTATTAAAAATTTATAACCAAATTTCACCATTTCAGACCTAGATAAAGGATATGTAAATTAGAAAATATCAGCACTTGACAATGAAATACATTTATTGGGTAGTAGGAAGTTCTTAGATCACTTTTAATGAATGATATCAGAACTACCTGTAAAAAACATAGAAATTGCTTCATATGATTTTGGATTTGTATTATGTTTAATGCTTTATAATTCATAATACAAAATTTTTAATCAATGTAACAAGTGTGTTTCTAAAGTTATTGAGGGTGTTTTGAAAATGTTTCTCTCCATTAAAAAATTTCCTCCTGTGATCTCACTGACATTGTTTATTACAAAAAAAGTTTTCTTCAAGCCAAGGTAAATTTCGAACCAGGTCCTACTCAAGTTATTACAAGTATGGAATTAGAGAAATTTGAAATCTATTGCTCTAATCTGGTATTCTATTTTTCTCTTTCAGCTCTAGTTTTTCCCCTTCCAAACCTATATTCCCCCCCTGACATTTCCAGAATGTGTCTTTCAGGAGTGTATTTTCCATTAATAGAGGTTCTATTAAGTGATAAAAAGTTATAAAGATTAAGGCGAATATTTTTATCATTGCCTCAGTGAATCACTCAATCAGTTTCTCTCTTTTGCACACCTGCATATGAACATGCACTCACTCAGATATAAAGGGATGGGGTTCTCCTTGTTTAAAGTTCTAGGAAGACTGCAGACTTAGATGTGGTGTGTCCTCTCCCCAATACCTTTGCTGATCTCTGATCTGAGAAGCAGTTTGAGCTTGAGAAGAGTAATATTGGTGATTATTTGCAATTCTTCCCTCTTGTCCACCCAGAGTCCTGGCTAGGAACTACTGCACTCGTTCTGATCCTGAGCTGGGCTAGTGTGGAGGCAAGATGAGCGTCTGGAGCCAAGAACTGCGTGTGTGAGTCACTCAGCTGTGTCTGACTCTGTGCCCCATGGATACAAGGCTTCCCTGGTGGCTCAGATGGTAAAAAACTGTGTTCGCCTCAGTTATTTCAAAAGCTCCGCTGCTAAGAAAAGCTCCTTTTGTTTCAGAGGCAAAATCCTCTGGGGGATTAAAGTGAAAAGAAGATCCTGGAAAGTGATGAAGTAGGTCTGAGCAATATTGGAAAACCAAAGAACAAGAGCAGTATAAAACCAGACAATCTTTGACGATGAGTTGGTGGCCACAGGATGAGGGACTGGCACCGGGCAACTTGCCACTTTAATAAGTCTACCCTGGGTCTGATGTGGGGAGTGGCAGGAGGGTACGGCTGCTGAGAGAACATAATTAAATTCAAACCACTTAGTCTGAGACACAGAAATAGCATTTGCTGTGGACTGAACTGTGTCCCTCCAAAACTCATAATGTTAAAACCTGTCCCCCAAAGTGATGGTACTTTGAGATGGAGTCTTTGGAGAAAGTAATGAGGTCACAGGGGGTTAGGAGGATCTCAACATATGAAGTTTGAAGGGACACAATTCAGTCCATAGGCTTCTGCCCTTGTCCCCCTCCTAAATTTATTTTATCCCGACAACCTCAAAAGTCTCAGTTCATTCCAGCATCAACCAAAAGTTTAAAGTCCAAAGTGCCGTCTAAATATCATCTAAAGCAGATATGGGTGAGACTCGAGGTATAATCTGTACTGAGGCAAAACTCTTCAGCTATGAACCTGTGAAATGAGACAAGTTACAGGCTTCCAGAAAACAATGGTGAGACAGGCATAAGACAGACATTTGTAGTCCAAAAGGGAGAAACAGGGAAGAAGAAAGAGGTGATGGTCCCAAGCCAGTCTAAAACTTGGCAAGGCAAATTTCATTAGACTTTAAGCCTCAGGAGTAATCCTCCCTGGTCCAATGCTCTGCTTGCCAGACCTACTGGATGGTGGCCCCGTGTTTCTCCTTCCGAGGGGAGTGTGTCACTGACACTGAGGGGCGGCCCTGATGATCTCTGAATTCCCTTCTCAGTCCCTCTCTTTTCTTGACAAATAGCACATGCTTGCAGCTGAATGGCTCCATGGGCCACCCCAAATAAGATTTCACCCAAGCACCCTCATGTTAGTGGACTCTTACGTGACCCTCTTCTCTTGGGTGGAATTGACCACTCCCTTCCTTTTGCTCCCATTGCTATGGGATATACCACTGATATATTACTGCACATATTTTCAAACATAATAATGAGTTCCTTGAGTACAGGATTTCTCTTATTCTAATTTCTCTTACCTCTGCAGTGGGCCCTTGGGGGGGAAGATGTATGGCAGGCCTGGCACAGACGATTATTTTGGCTTTGTTGTTATCAAACATGAGTCATTATTCATAATTTGTATTTTGATAATGAAAATTCCTGAAGTGAAATTTTGTTATAATAGTAAAATAGTAATATGAAGAGATGAAAATAAATTTTGTTTACCTAATGTAATCCACTCTCCAGAAGATTCTGAAAGTAACTTCAAATTGGGAATAACATTTGGATCTTTGAAAAAGGCCTAAAATACACATTTGAAGGGAACAAAGTTAGTTACATTATTATACACAATAATAAGAAATAACTTCTAAAATAACTAGAGTAGAATCTTATTTAAATTGGGGAAGGGAAATCTTTAATTGGTAAAATGTCTAAATAATTAATGTGTCGTAAAGAAATGAAGTTTTGTTACCTTCACTTTAGAACAGTATTAACAATACTGTAATGTCCAAGTAGCTACCTTTGGAACTTAATATAATAAATAGAAAGTTATGATTTACAGTGAAAAGTAGGAAGTTAAATAGCGTTTGGAAATTTTGTTTTCTTTTAACCTCGTTCTCCCAATTAACTGACTTAGTAATCATTACTCCCACTCTCCCTAACTCCCAAATCTAAAAAGTAAAGTGAAAGTGAAAGTTGCTTAGTCGTGTCCAACTCTTTGTGACCGACACACTGCAGTCTGCCAGGCTCCTCTGTCCATGGAGTTCTCTCGGCAAGAACACCGGAGTCAATAGCCACTGGCTTCCCTGGCGGCTCAGACAATAAAAAATCTGCTGCAATGCAGAAGACTTGGGTCTGATCCTGGTGTCAGGAGAAAGGAATGGCTACCTACTCCAGTATTCTTGCCTGGAGAATTCCATAGACAGAGGAGCCTGGCAAGCTACAGTCCATGTGGTCACAAAGAGTTAAACTTGACTGAGGGACGAAATCTAAATGTAATTGTCAATTTAATTCTATCCAAGGGGCACACAGAAAAGTGATAGAGTTTGCTTTTTAAAAATGAAAACTTTCTGTATGGCAAAAGAAGGAAAAGTAGCCATGAGTTTTATTTTTAGGCACTAGCAGCTGACTCTGGGCAAAAAGATCTGAAGAGAAACTTATTAAAAATATCTCAGGCAGTCCATATCATTTTCAGGAGATATAGACAATCAGGCTAAGGCACTGGGAATAATACAGAATCACTGGTAGACCAGCACTGATGAGGAAACAGCCTTGCCAAACACCCTTGCTACAGCCTCGCCAAGCACTAAAAAATGCTATCAAGATCCCTTCCTCAGCAAGGCCACTGCTGTGCCAGGACTGCCCTGCCTGAAAGCTGGATGCCTCGGCCACCAACCCTTGGGGTTCTGTGTGCAGAATCTTTCCTTAAGTTGCTCACTTTTGAAAAACTGGTTTTGTACTGATGAGTCTGATTAGTAACACTAGATCCCAGGTTTGCACTCTGTGTGCAAAAAAAGGCAAGTATTACAAAATGAAGTAAACCGTCAACAAAATGAAAAGGCAACCCATTGAAAGGGAGAAGATATTTGCAAGTCGTACACCTGATAAGGGGTTAATCCAAATTATATAAGGAACTCAGTAACAAATAACTAAAACTCATAACTCAATAACAAAAAAACTAAAAATATGATTTAAAAAATGGGCAGTCTGAATAGACATGTTTCCAAACAAGACATGAAAGGATGCCCAACACTAATCATCAGGGAAATGCAAATCAACCCACAATGAGGTGTTACTTCACATCTATTAGAAGTGCTATCAACAGTAAGACAAGAAATAACTAGCATTAGCAAAGATGTGAAGAAAAGGGAATCCTCATGGATTGCTGGTGGGGATGTGAATTGATGCAGCCATTATGGAGAATAGTATGAAGGTTCCTCAAAAAACAAGAAATAGAATTAACATACTACCCAGCAAATCCACCTCCGAGTATTTATTCAAAAACTATGAAAGCTCTAATTCAAAAAGCTATATGCACCCTATGGTCACTGGAGCATTATTTATCAAGAGTCAAGATATGGAAACAACCTAAATAACTTACATGTCCATATATGGATGAATGGATAAAGCAGCTGCATTTTATATATATATATATATATATATATATATATATATATGTATGGAATATATATATGTATATATGTATACATATATAGTATATATATACATATACATAAATACATATATATATATGATGGAATACCACCCAGTCATAAAAAGATTGAAATCTTGCCATTTGTGACATGTGGAAGGACCTTGAATGTATTATGCTAAATTAGCATAATAAGTCAGACAGAGAAAGACAAATACTCTATGGTTTCACTTATATGTGGAATCTAAAAAACAGAATAAATGAACAAACCAAACCAAGCAAGTGAGCTTCCAGGAAGTCTCACTGGTAAAGAATCTGCCTGCAATGCAGGAGACATAGGAGACAGGGGTTCCATCCCTGGGTCAGGAAGATACCCTAGAGGAGGAAATGGCAACCCACTCCAGCATTCTTGCTTAGAATATCCCATGGACAGAGGAGCCTGGTGAGCTACAGACCAAAGGGGCACAAAGAGTCTGACACGACTGAGCACAAACCAAATCAACAGAAACAGAGAACACATCGGTTGTTGCCACAGAGAAGGGCTGCGAGGTAGATGCAATGGGTGAAGGAGGTCAACAGGTACAAATTTCGATTATAAGATAAGTTAGTTATAGGGTATGTAATGAATAGCACAGTGACTATAATTAATGTATTGAATATTTGAAAGTTGCTAAGTGAATAAATCTTAAAAGTTCTCATCACAAGAAAAAAGAAATGTAACTTTGCATGGTGATAAAATTAGACTTAAATATATTGACCATTCTGCAGTATGTGAATCATTATATTATACACCTGAAACTAGTATCATATGTCAGTTATGCGTGATAAGTCATTCAGTTGTGTCTGACTTTTTGTGACCCCATGGTCTGTAGCCCTCCTCTGTTCATGGACTTTTCCAGGAAAGAATACTGGAGCGGGTTGCCATTTCCTTCTCCAGGGGATCTTCCTGACCCAGGGACCAAACACATGTCTCTTGCATCTACTGCATTGGGAGGCGGATTCTTTACCACTGAGCCACCTAGGAAGCCCATGACACATGGCAAAAAAGGCAAGTGTTTTGGATTCTGCTTTGGACTTCCTAAAAAATGAAGGGTAAAAAATCACTCCAAATCACATATATGTTCAAAAAATATTGGGCAGTCAGAAAACATAATGATGCCCAGGATGAGCAATAAAAGAAAAACAACAGATTGGTAAGAAATATTTGCAATGAATACGATTTAAAAGAGGCTTGGGAGGTTGATATCCCTAATGGCTTAAAAAAACCCAACATTTATGATAAGAAAAACTGACAACCTGATGTAAACACAGCCAAAAGATAACAAAAAGCCATGTAAAAAAATACAAATAGCCAACAAACTTATGAAAAGATGCTCGACTTCAAGAGCAGTGAGAAAAATAAAAATAAAAGCCAGAAGATATCATTTTTACCCAGTATATTGGCAAGATTTAAAAAGACTAGTAACTTTTGGTAGGAGTACCAGAAAATATGCACTCTTACATACTGCAGGTAGAAATGTGAATCTTTATAACTTTATATTCAGGGAGAACTGGGTATTATATTTAACACTAAAAACATGTAACTTATGACTCAACAAAAGTTCACCTTTTGGTATGTTATACAAAAATGAAACATCAGTAGGTAAAATTTATGTACAAGGAATTTTTTAATAATATTGTCTGTAGTGTCAATACCTGAAAATTTTAATGCCCATCAGTAGAATGGTTGAATAAAATGGCTGAATAATAAAAAAAATAAAATGGCTGAATATAGTATATCTACACTAGATGGCATGCAATTATTGAAAAGAAAGTATTAGAATAGCATGTAAGCTCCAGAAGCTTGTTTTTCTTATTCATTGTTATATTGCCAGTACCTGGCATATAGCAGTTACTTAATTTACTGTTTTGACTTTGAAGGAAAGCTGTTAAGTCTTTTGAGTAAAAGCAACAGTTTAAGAGTAATATATATGAAAAAAACAAAAAACTTTACACAAACATAAAGAAAAGTATGGAAGAACACATACCAAACTGTTGCCAACAGTCACCTAAGAAGTGATAGTTGTAGGCTTGTGAGAAGAGGTTGAGAGGGTTGAATTAGATTGGGGTATAGAAAGATTGTTGACTCTGTGAATTGTTCTTTGCTGTTCAGATTGTTGCAATAAACATTTCTCTTATTGCGACACTTCCTTTAAGCTATTGCTCTGTTTTCTTAAATGGTTTCTTGAAAGAGGAGTCTATCTTGTTTCACTTCTGTCTTCCAGTTATTCTTCTATATCTGGCTCCTACTCCTAACACTCAACTGAAAGTATCCCAATTCCCAAAATCAAGTGGACATAGTCCCACCCTCATAGAATCAACAGACTGAAAGGAGAGATGTTAAGATATTAATGCACCGTGAATGTTATGAAAAAATACAGGGCGCTAATACTGAAGTATATAGTAGGCAGACCTACTCTAACAGCTGTGGGATGAAAGGTTAATGCAGAAAGAACATTTAGGTTCAAATCTAAAAGCTGAGTAGGAGTCAGCTGGAAAAAAGGCATACTGGTAAATGCTTAATAACTGAAACCCCTTCCTCCCCACAAAGCCCTGATTTGTAGCATTTGATGATTTCCAGGGTGGATTTCAAACTGCCAACAGTTTAACAGCCAGCAAAGATTCCTGAAAATTTAGCAGTTGGGCTGTCCTGAGCTGGTTCCAGCATGACACTGGAAAGACTATTTTTTTAAGGTGGAGAAAATGGCAAGTTTAAAGTCGTTAAGGTGAGAATGGAAAGGACATTCCATTGAAGAAAAGTAATGAGGTTCATGGGACTTCCCTGGCAGTCCAGTCACTACCTGCACAGTGCTGCCAAAAAAAAAAAGTAAGAAGGTTCAGGGTGACCAGAGTCAATGGGCCAATGGGTCTGATGAAGTTGGGGAGTTAAACTGAACTTTGGAGGTCAAAAGTCAAAAATTTTTATCTTAATCTCACACTGCTCTAGACTGATCAGTAAGGGCAGTTGGAAGACATTGAAGAGATTTAAACAAAGGAAAGATGTGATTAGAGCCATATTTTTAAAAGTTCACTTCTTCTGTAGTGTGGAGAATGAAGTGAGGGGCTGTAGAGACTGGTTAAGAGAGATGGTACTACTGTAATCCAAGAAGATCTGATGTTCACACGTCAAAATGATAGCAAATGGGGAGGGAGAGAAGTGGATGGATTCAATAAATATTTAGAAGAAAGAGACAATGGGAGAAGGAGGACTCAAAGATGACTCTCCAAATTTTTGCATGAAAAATCAGGCCAAATGAATGTCATTTAATGAGAGGCAACAGTGGAGAGGAACAGGTATGTGTGTGAAGATTAGTACAACATTCAACAGCTACTCATGAATAACGTCTACATTATGCCAAGCAAGACAAAGTCCCTGGTCCCATGGTGTTTACATTAAAATGGTGGAAATTAAAGACAAACACCTTACAGGTATCATATATGTCTAACTACAAAAAAAAAATCTTACTCAGAAAAAAGGAAGTTACCTTATAACTTTAAAAAGTCAAATAAGGAGTGTTTGTGCAACTATTTTAATTCATATAACACACATTTTAAAAAGACATGTATGCTGGAATCAATCCCAATTAATACTAGTTTTGAATGCTTTTTAGAAGTCTCCTGAAAGAATCAGCAAAAGGGGAAATTTAGCTCAGAATTAGTAATTATACCTGGGGGGAATCCACTTACGTTTTAAATAGTCACTATGAATGGAAGTAGGTTAAGTGGTCTGCAGTGAATTGGCCTGGAGCCAATGGAAATAAGTCTTCATAAAAGGTCCAGTGATAACAAAGATACTGATATAAATTGCAGGAGAAGTGGACGACAGAGACAAGATGGTTGGATGGCATCACCGACTCAATGGACATGAGTGTGAGTAAGCTCCGGGAGGTGGTGATGGACAGGGAAGCCTGGTGTGCTGCCGTCCATGGGGTCACAAAGAGCTGGACACGACTGAGCAGCTGAACAACAACAGTAACAAAAGGCCCTTCAAATAAAGGAATAGTTGCTACTGAAATCATAATTATACACCAAAGAATGAATTTTCTTAAAAAAACAAGAACACCCTGCCTTAATGTGTACAAATGTTATTTTGGGTTTGTTATAGAATTTCAAGTGAGGCATTAGAAGGGAGTCTCTGAATCTCAGATAGCTTTAAGAAAGGAGACATGTTTGGAATATTTGATTCCCAACTAGGAATGATGACAAATATACTGATATAAACAGTATGAACATGTATGAAAAGACAATGGACCATGAACAGTACGAAAGGCAAAAAGATAGAGGACACTGAAAGATAAACTCCCCAGGTCATTAGGTGCCCAATATGCTACTGGAGAAGAGTGGAGAAATAACTGCAGAAAGAATGAAGAGATGGAGCCAAAGCAAAAGTAACACCCAGTTGCGGATGTGGCTGGTGATGGAAGTAAAGTCCGATGCTGTGAAGAGCAACACTGCACAGGAACCTGCGAGCCTGGGTCCATCAGTCGAGGCAAATTGAAAGTGGTCACACAGGAGACGCCAAGACAGAACATCGACATCTTAGGAGTCAGGGAATTGAAATGGACTGGAATGGGCGAATTTTATTCAGATGACCATTATATCTACTACTGTGGGCAAGAATCTCTTAGAGGAAATGGAGTAGCCATCACAGTCAACAAGAGTCTGAAATGCAGTGCTTGGATGCAATCTCAAAAATGACAGAATGATCTCTGTTCGTTTCCCAGGCAAACCATTCAATATCACAGTAATCCAAGTCTATGCCTCAACCAGTAATGCTGAAGAAGCTGAAGTTGAACGGTTCTATGAAGACCTACAAGACCTTCTAGAACTAACACCCAAAGATGCCCTTTTCATTTAGGGGACTGGAATGCAAAAGTAGGATGTCAAGAGATATGTGGAGTAACAGGCAAACTTGGCCTTGGAGTGCAGAATGAAGCAGGGCAAGGGCTAATAGAGTTTTGCCAAAAGAACGTACTGGTCATAGCAAACACCCTCTTCCAACAACACAAGAGAGACTACACATGGACGTCACTAGATGGTCAATACTGAAATCAGATTGGTTATATTCTTTGCAGCCAAAGATGGAGAAGCTCTATACAGTCAGCAAAAACAAGAGCAGGAGTTGAGTGTGGCTCAGATCATGAACTCCTTATTGCCAAATTCAGACTTAAATTGAAGAAAGTAGGGAAAACCACTAGACCATTCCAGTATGACCTAAATCAAATCCCTTAGGATTATACAGTGGAAGTGACAAATAGATTCAAGGGATTAGATCTGATAGAGTGCCTGAAGAACTATGGATGGAGGTTTGAGACATTGTACAGGAGGCAGGGATCAAGACCATCCCCAAGAAAAAGAAATGCAAAAAGGCAAAATGGTTCTTTGAGGAGGCCTTATAAATAGCTGAGAAAAGAAGAGAAGCGAAAGGCAAAGGAAAAAAGGAAAGATATACCCATTTGAATACAGAGTTGCAAAGAATAGCAAGGAGAGATAAGAAAGCCTTCCTCAGTGATCAATGCAAAGAAATAGAGGAAAACAATACAATGGGAAAGATTAGAGATCTTTTGAAGAAAATTAGAGATACCAAGGGAACATTTCATACAAAGATGGGCTCAATAAAGGACAGAAATGATATGGACCTAACAGAAGCAGAAGACATTAAGAACAGGTGGCAAGAATACACAGAACTGTACAAAAAAGATCTTCATGACCCAGATAACCATGATGGTGTGATCACTCACCTACAGCCAGACATCCTGGAATACGAAGTCAAGTGGGCTTTAGGAAGCATCACTACGAACAAAGCTAGTGGAGGTTATAGAATTCCAGTTGAGCTATTTCAAATGCTAAAAGATGATGCTATGCAAGTGCTGCACTCAATATGCCAGCAAATTTGGAAAACTCAGCAGTGACCACAGGACCTGAAAAGGTCAGCTTTCATTCCAATCCCAAAGAAAGGCAATGCCAAAGAATGCTCAAACTACCACACAATTGCACTCATCTCACATAGTAGGAAGGTAATGCTCAAAATTCTCCAAGCCAGGCTTTAACAGTATGTGAACTGTGAACTTCCAGACGTTCAAGCTGGATTTAGAAAAGGCAGAGGAACCAGAGATCAAATTGCCAACATCTGTTGGATCATTGAAAAAGCGAGTTCCAGAAAAACATCTGCTTCATTCACTACACCAATGACTTTGACTGTGTAGGTCACAATAAACTGTGGAAAATTCTTCAAGAGACGGGAATACCAGACCACCTGACCTGTCTCTTGAGAAATCTGTATGCAGGTCAGGAAGCAACAGTTAGAACTGGCCATGGAACAACAGACTGGTTTCAAATTGGGAAAGGAGTAGATCAAGGCTGTATATTGTCACCCTGCTTATTTAACTTATATTCAGAGTACATCATAAGATAACTAAGATCATGGCATCTAGTCCCATCATTTCATGGCAAATATATGGGGAAACAGTGGAAACACTGACAGACTTAATTTTTTTGTGCTCCAAAATCACTGCACATAGTGACTGCAGCCATGAAATTAAAAGACGCCTGGTTCTTGAAATAAAAGTTATGACCAACCTAGACAGCATATTAAAAAGCAAAGACGTTATTTTGCCAACAAAGGTCCGTGCAGTCAAAGCTATGGTCTTTCCAGTAGTCATGTATGGATGTGAGAGTTGGACTATAAATGTGAGAGTAGAAACATATTTCTAAATTAACATTTTATATAACAACAGTTTAAATGTATGTTTGTTAGATGACACACATTTGAAATATAAGTAGTTATGTGATTCTATATCTGGCAGACTGCTGATTTCTGATCCAATATCATATCTCTCCTTCCTTAAGAAATCTCAATTTTATTTGAAACAGCAATGTGCTCAGCTAAATGTCTACGCTTCCTAGCAATCTCTGTGGCAAGTGATCCTGAGATATACGTAGAGTCTGGTCATGAGATATAAGCAGAAGCTATGTGCAGACCTTCAAGAAGCTCTGTAAACTGAGGAGCGCCCTTGCTGTGAATTTGGAGGGTTCCTATCATTATCTCTGGTGAGAATGCCAGCATTATATTCTAAGCACAGAGCTCTCTTGAGACTCAAAGTGAGATCTTATATTCAACTATCTAGGATACTGCCACTTGGATGCACCTCAAATTTAGCATGCCTGAAACTGAAATCATTTTCGTTATTTATTCTTCTCCATTTTCTATACATTTAAATCTTCCACTCTAGTCAACCAAATAAAAAACTCGGTCATCCTACATTTCATCCTTTGCCTGTCAGTTATCTTATCAGTCCATGAGTACTACCTGTCTCATAAACATCTCTGCAGGCAATCTCAGTGCTTCTGTCTTAATTCAGGGCACCACCATATACAGTCTGGAAGATAAGTTTCCAATTTAGTCTGTTTCCAGATTCAGTTCTAGCAATCCACCCCTATACTTCTGCCAGGTGATCTCAGTACTTTAAATTTTACTGTTTTGCTGAAAACCTTTCAGCAACTCTTCAGCTACATAAAGACCAAGCTCCTTTGCATGGCACAGGAAGTCTTAAAAAGTATTGTCCCACCATCTGTTTAACAATACTCCACTCTGTCTACCTGACAAACTCCTACTCATCTTTCAGGCCAGAGTTCAAGTGCCCTGTCTTTTGGAAGGGCACTTTTTTAACCTTTTTAAGGTTAACTTTTTTTAAACGTTTTTAACTCTCCTTTAACCACCTCAGTCAAAAATGACCACTTTCTCTTTTGCGCCACCGCAGCACCTTGTGCATTTTATATTATACAGCTTCTCATTCTACAATGCACTTTTTGGGCTGTTTCCCTCCTTCACTGTGTCCTGCTCATCTGTACAGACTAGAACTAAAGAAATATTTGCTGGATGAATGTTTCCTTCTTTCCATCCATTTACTACCTTACAAACTTTTGAAACCTAATTTGTTTCTAAATTTTAAGGGAAAATTCAAAATCTGGAATCCTACTTTAAGCAGCCCTCTTTGCTCAGTTATGGGTTTTGTAGTCAAAATGGAAGTTGGAGCCAAAAGGTCTAGGTTTTGCTATTTGCTGGGCGAGCTTGCACAAATTATTTAGCCATTTTGAGCTTCAGTTTCCTCAGCTGTAAAGTAGGGGTCAAAACACCAAATCTACCAGATTGTTGTAAAGATTAGTGATAAATGGATAAAAATTGCTGAAAGCTAAATTTGGCACACAGGAGTCATTTCTGCTTTGGGAAAACATTTTGAAAAGTAGTATACAAATGTTAGTAACAATGACAGCACTTATTATGAGCCAGGCATTTTGCTAAATATTTTCATGTCACTCAATCTTCATAATAATCTATATATTCAGCATTATTTTCATTCTCAGAAAGTACTTAAGTGTTAAGCACTGTGACAATTTTGTAGGAAAGCAAAGGTTGAAGAAGCTTAAATAACTTGCCCAATGTCATACAGCCAGTAAGCAGCAGAGTTGGACAGACAGCTATTTAGAGGTCAAATGAAGGGAGAATCCAGGTTCTGTAGTGTCTTGCTAAGTCACTTCAGTCATGTCCGACTCTGTGCGACCCCATAGATGGCAGCCCACCAGGCTCCCCTGTCCCTGGGATTCTCCAGGCAAGAATACTGGAGTGGGTTGCCATTTCCTTCTCCAATGCATGAAAGTGAAAAATGAAAGTGAAGTCGCTCAGTCGTGTCCGACTCTTAGCGACCCCATGGACTGCAGCCTACCAGGCTCCTCCATCCATGGGATTTTCCAGGCAAGAGTACTGGACTGGGGTGCCATTGCCTTCTCCGTCTGTAGTGTCTTAAGCATGTACAATTTTAGGGGTTCTAAGAATACACAAGAGTTTCCCTTGTGGCTCAGCTGGTAAAGAAGCTGCCTGCAATGTGGGAGACCTGGGTTCGATCCCTGGGTGGCGAAGATCCCCTGGAGAAGGGGAAGGCTACCCACTCCAGTGTTCTGGCCTGGAGAAATCCATGTCCATGAGGTCGCAAAGAGTCGGACATGACTGAGCAATCTTCGCTAAGAATACAAAACAGTTAATTTTGAAAAATTCCAAAAACATATGACCAAGTGAGTATGATGCTGGAGTAGCTCAGACTTCCTTGTAAGGCGATTCTGTGAGTGAGGAGCTTGAGCTGGTGAGGGGTCCTAAAGATTCAGTAGCTTCAAGGTAAATCCCCTTCTGGAGGCCATGCTCTCAGCCACAATTCTTTATCTTCTCCAAATTAGTTGCATGAGTAAAAAATGATTGTATGAATACACCTCTTTATATTAAAATATGAGAATACTGCCTACTCACAAGAAAAAAATTAGGATAAACATGAAGATATTCAAAATTAGTTTGAAAAAATTGCCTATTAAGAGAAATTTATTGTGCTTTATGGATTAATATTGATTCTGTTGAAGATCTGTGTCTACTGAACAAACCAAATTAAGTCTACACCCTTGTCTATGAAATTATTCTGATACCAATGCCCCTTCATTGAATGATCTTTTTCTGTGTGCCTAAGGCACCTTATATAGCCTCCAATATAGCAATTATTTTGTCTTGTAGAGAATTTTCTACACTTCTAGCTTTTAAACCTATACACATGACCTACAAGCTGAGATCAAGACTCTCTGTCTTTTTAACACCTCCCAGCAGGGATACAGTAAGTATTCAACAAACATTTGTTGAATAAATGACTTATATTAAAATTTTTACAGCACTCTAAAATTCAGTTAATTAAAATCCTGATGATCTTTAAAAAAAATTAATTGGAGAGCCAGTCCTGGCATAAATGAAATATATTAAAAACTATAAGAATCGAACTGAATGAGAAATGTCATTAATATTATAATCAGTAGCATATTATATTAACATTATAACACAATCTGAGGTAAAGGGAAATAGACTTTAAGTAATCTACCCTCATTTCAGAGTTGAACAGCATTCCCTCAGCCCCCTGCCCAAAATTCATGTCCTTGGGACCGTGGAAAGTGACCTTAGTTGGAAACAGGGTTGTTGTGGATACAATTAGTTAAAGTGAGATTATACTGGAATAAGGTGGGCCCTTAATTCAATTCGGCTGGTGTTCTTATAAAAGGTGAAGTGACACAGCTATGTACACCACAGGAAGGAGAGCTAAGGGACTCTGACAGTAGAGATTCATGTTTTGCAGCTGCAAGCTAAAGAATGCCAAGGATTGCTGGCAACCATGAGAAGCTAGGAAAAAGGTGAGGAAGGATTCGTTTCTACAGATTTCAGGGAGAGCACAACTCTGTTAACCACTTGATTTTGGACCTCCACCCTTCAAAACTGTAAGATAATACATTTCTCTTGTTTTAAGCCACCCAGTTTGTGGTACTTCCCTACAGCATCAATATACCCTCACAGTAAATATTTTGGTTTGTTAATTAGATTAATATTTTGTTCACTGCACTACCACTCTGTATGAGATGATCTGATTTTTTAAATTTATTGGCAGTCTTGCCAGGAGTTGGTAAGATCCTTGAAAGCCAGGCTCCTGTTTTGTTCCTTCTGGAATCCCCACTACTTGACAGAATTTCTAGCACATGGTAGGCCCTGAGGAAGTGTTTGTCAATGAGTGAATAAACTATGTCAACTACACACTACAGTCAATGCCTGAGGACAAGAACTGCAAAGGTATTATCACAAACAATAAAAGTATTTTTCCATTTAACTGAGGACTAAAAAACCCCTAAGATTTTAAATAAAGTGAATGAAATACAGTGAACACACCAAAATCTACTTTCAAATGAGTTTTCCCCCTTTCAAAGCAGCCACCTCTACCAGCTATAGATTTATTTCAGTAACTTAGTCACTGCTTACAGCTTTCTCTGGAATTCATGTGGAACTGCTAATAGAGCCTCTTCTCACAGGGTAGATTCAATTTTGAGAAACTAGCTCACCAGCTAGTTAAAGCTGGATAATATTTAAAAATGAGGTGTGCCTACTAAAAAAAAAGACCGATTTTCTAGGAAGAGACTAACTTTCCAAAATTGAAAAGCTCTCTATGGCGGCATACTGAAGATGAGCTAATTTATGGTGATGGAAAAGATAAGAAGTTCCTGTGAAACAATCGATTGAACCTTTTTATTTTCTCAAACTTAAAGAAAACGTCGTCACAGAGTAATGCCGTGTTCACCAGAATCTATGCCAAAGTAGGAAAAAAATGTAACATCAGCAGTGGGTCAAGGAACGCTCCAACTTCCATACCAACCATAATGAAATCATCCTTGCGATAAGTCTGAAACGTCTGGTCAAACCCGAACGCCTGCGCCTCGATTCTACCCAGCATAGACCTGGGGCACAGAAGAGAACGACGGTCAACTCGGGGTGGTACCCTCTGGGCAGCAAGTTCACCCGTCCCACCCACGGAGCCCGCCCTTCTTGAGGGTAACGGTGCCCCAGGGTTTCACTCAGGACGGGGCCGCCTCGACGCCCGATCCGCGCCTCCAGAGCCGAGAAGCCCGAGGGGCACGGAGAAGAGCCCCTCGGCCTCTCACCACTGGCGGAGCCGGCTGGTGGTCTGCGGGGTGCTCAGAGACTGGAAGGTTTTCTGAGGCAGGAATCTGAAGCTGTAGACGCCCAAATCGCCCGGCTCCCCAGCCGCCATCTTGCTCCTCACTGCAAGGAGTTGGGGGCCGTTTCCAAGGCGACGCGGCGGCCTCCGTTGAGCGGTGCTGCGGGGGCGGGCGGGGCCGCGGCGGGGCGCGGCGGGGCGGGGCCACAGCGGAGCGGGGCGGGGCCACGGCTCTAGTGCGATCAAGGAGTCCGCGGGCGGAGCCGGCGGAGGAGGAAACTAGGGGTCTGTGATGGAAAAACGCCAGTACACACTTGTTGGATTTAACCGTTAATAATAATTACTCCGCGTGGGTTAATTTCTTAGTTTCAAACCTCTAATCTTAGATTTATAGCCATCTAAGTTTAGTGACTCAACCATTTCTGAAGAAAAAGTTATTCTGAACTAATTATTTTCAAGAGAGATGTCTATATAATTACTTGGGAAACTTTTTTCACCCTCTGGCTTTTTTTTTTTTTTTTCTTTGAATGTTACATCTGAAGGCTAAAAAAACTTTTCCAAATACAGTACAGTACAACGGGCTGTTTAATAGAAACACATATTTCTGATTTCGTATTGAAAATTGCGTTTCGTCTGTGTAGTTTTGTTGTCGTTTTGTTTTGCCTAATAGTTGTGTATCAGAAGGGAGTTGAGAAATGGCAGAATGTCGTTCATTGCCACCTCTCTTGTAACTCCCTTTCCTTCCCCCTTAGTCCTCAATAATCTTGATTATTCCATTTTCAGCCAACAGCAGTCGGCGAAACAGGGAGGGAAACGCGCGCCCACACACACAATATTGGTCTTCATTGTTGATTTTATTTTCAGTACCGTTGTCTTCTAAATATTTATATTAGTCCTCTTATGAACATGGTTGAGTTTAAGCCTACCATCTTGTTTATTGTTTTGTATTTCTGTTCTTTTTTTCCTTTAATCCAAGAAAGAAGAAATAATATTTTTATTATTTCATTTTTCTCCTTTTTAGCTTTTTAATTATATGTTTTAGTGTAGCTTTTAATGATTACTCTAGAGATAAAATATGACTACTTGATTTATTTCATACCACCTTAAGTCATCACTCCAACCATGTTTCAAACAAGAACTTTACAACAAGTAAAAATCTATTCACTTTTTAACCTTTTGTTTGTTGGAGGAGGGGTGGTGTCAATATTTTACTTCTACCAAATGTCCAAAATACATTATTTTGTTACTGTTATTTTAGGCAGTGGATATATTTCACATTTACTAGTATATTTACCCTTTGCATCTTTCTTATTCCTTCTAGCAATTCTGAATTTATAATATGGAATTTTCATTGAAATTGAACATCTTCTTTAGTATTTCTTATAATTCAAGTCTTCTGTTAAGTAAGTTTCTCAGTTTGTTGTCTGAAAGTGTCCTTATCTTCGTGTTTGAGTGATATCTTACATCAGGCTGTACAGAATTCTAAGTTGACAATTATTTCTCTCAGCACTTTAAATATGTATTCTATTGCCTTCTAGATTCCAAATTTTTGTTCAAAAGTCAGCCATTATTTTTAACGTTGCTCGTTTCAAAGCCACATGTCTTTTTTTTTTTTTTTTGCCTTTGATTTCAGCAGTTTGGCTATTCCTTTTCTCTCTGTTTGTGTGTGTGTATCTTGTGTACGTGTGTTTTTGTGTGTGTCTTGTGTTTTCATCCTGTTTGGGATGAGCTTCTTGAATTCTTTCAGTGATCTCGTTTAATCATTTTTCACAAACTCAGCCATTATCTCTTCAAATATTCTACTTTGTCCTTTTCTTTTGGACTCCAGTTACGTGTATATTAGAACTTTTAACCATTTTCTGTATTTCTCTGTTACAGCTTTTTCAGTTCTTCATGTCTTCTTGTGCTTCATCTTTTTTACTCTTTATTGATCTGCCTTTGAATTCACTAATCTTTCCTGCTTAATTCTCAGTTTTATATATCTTTTATTTCTCAAATGTCCATCTTAATCTTGTTTAATCTATTCTATTTAAGTCTCCATTTTTCATTCATTTAGTATACATTTTCTTACAGATTAATTGAAGTTATTTTTAAACTTTGGAGTGCTTCAATAGAAGAATTGTTTTTGGATCTACTTCTTCTGCCTGCTTTATTTCGTGATTATAAATCATGTTTCTTTGCCTTCTCACACGTTTAACAACTTTTTGTTTTAGGTACAACACTGTGTATTTGAAAAGCATAAGAGATTCAGAAAACATATCTTCCACCAGAAAGTGTTCACTATTTGCTTTAAGTAGGTAAGGTAAATAGCCAATAACTTTAATATAATCAGGGATTCAGTGGGTCAAGCTGAGTTTTAGTTTTAGTAGGACTGAACTGTAGACTTCTCTATTTTGTTTCTATACCTTGAGCAGGCTTGATTGAAAATCTAACATCTTTATCTTCTGGGCTCCCCAAAATGAGAACATTAAGGTCTTCTTTTCAGAGGTATTGAGCTTGCACTTCAGCTTCCTACATTCTTGAGCACTGAAATCTAGCAAATGTCTTGACGGGGAGACTGAATGTGTGTTTGACACAGGCCCCAACTCTTTAGCAGGACTTTGTTTTCGAAGCACCAGGAAATTATAGAATATCTCACTGTGTTTTAGAAGTTTCTGCAGAGCAACTCCGCATCCTACACATAGTGCCCAAACTCGGCAAATTTACTTTGGGAGTGTAACCGTGTTCAACCCTTAAAATTTCCTTGCATGACTGCTGAAAGTCATTCAGTCTTAACTTTGCATAGCAGTCAGTAAATGAGACTTTTGAAAACCTCAACTCATCTTTGGAAGGGTTTTCTAGGGGAGCTATCAGAATGTAGATTCCTTGATTTCACCACCAGAGATTGAGATTCCACAACTCTTGGATGGTGCATAGGAATTTTATTTTTAATATGCACTTCGGATAAATTTGATGCAGATTTTCCACACTATTCAATGAGAAAAACTTTCTCACACGTTCTTTAAAATCTATATTAAATATCATCTCATGAAGAAATTTGTTTAATACTTCTGTTTGACTTTGTATAGATTTGGTTCTTGCTAGACAATCAAGTATTTGATCATATAATATTTTGAACTTTTATGTTTCTGATTGTTTGGAAACATCTTTCCAAAGAGATTCCATACTATTCAGTATGGAATTTGACATTTTATGAAAACATTTTCCATAGGACCTAAGCCTGTGTATTTGTTTAGTTAATTTTTTTCTAGTTTTTCTAGGTTCACTGAGGTATAACCAACATACAATGAACTGCACGTATTTAAAGTGTGATGAGATTTGATATATGTGATCTTTGTGGTTTTTAAAAAGCCCTCAGATAAAAGTAAAGATATAATTATACTTATTTTGAATTTAGGATGCTAATTTAAAAACTTCTTTGCTTACTTTTGCATTACTCAAAGGTAAATCATTTGTACCTGTGTTGTTGATGAAATTCATCCTCTTTTTTTCAACCCTGTAATCAGTGATTTTACTTTGCCTGTATAGTCTTAAGTTCAGTGAAAATTGATAGTTTTCTAGTTGTTATTTGTTACTTAAATGTGCATGATTGGTATATGTTCTATACAACCTTTATTAATTCAGTCTTGACCGTAGTTTTTTATTTTTATCTCCCAATCACCTGGGCTTCCGTGATGGCTTAGCAGGTAAAAAAAATCTATCTGCAAGGCAGGAGACACTGGAGACTCAGGTTTGATCCTTGAAGAAGGATCAGGAAGGTCAGGAACATCCTCTGGAGGAAGAAATGAGAACCCACTCCAGTATTCTTGCCTGGAGAAACCCTGACAGGCTAAGCACAAGAACAATCATCTTTAAGTTTTTCCTTTATTAAAAAATTACATAACATGTTTAACACAAGATAAAAATAAGTAAGCAAAAAGAACAGAAATGCGCATGATCCCAGAACTATAATTTTTCAAGTTCTTGGAGCAGTAGTAACATTTTCCATAGGGAGATTTTCCAGAAAAAAAGATGTTTTCAGTCTGAATTTCATTAACACACTCTAAGGCGCCTTGGGCAGACAAGTCTATGTAGGAAAAAAACCCTCCATATTTACAAAACAGTTCTCATATTGTATTTAATTTTATGTATGTTTATGGTTTGTTTTTTCTTTATTTTTATTATCAGTTTTGGTATTTTCAAAGTATTGTTACTGATCAGGGTCCCTGGACTCTTTAATCAAAAGAAATTGTTAAGAGACCAGACAAGGAATTCAGATAAGGCTTTACTGGGACTCCTGCAGTGCAAGGAAGCAAAAACAGGTAACAGAGTCTCTTCCTCACTCTCTGAGGTGCTCCCTGGAAAGGGGTGAGGGTGGAGCTGATGGTAGTTCAGGCCAGAGGGGAGGCTTAGGTGGTCTGCCCAGTCCTTTGGTGGTGCTGTGTGCAGGGATCATTTACAGTGCCCAGTTTTTGCTCTCTGCACCTCAAAAGTGGAAGCTGGATTTGGGCCTTTTTGTATCTTGTTCATAATTTGCCCCAACTGGGAATATGTGCAGTTATAGTTTCTTTGATTTTCTGTTGTTCTAGGAGACGCTTCTCCATGTGCAAACACTACAGCAAAAAGTCTCAGGCCCTGGGTCCCAACCTGTCTCAGTATCAGTCGGTTCAGTTCAGCCGCTCAGTCGTGTCTGACTCTCTGTGACCCCATGAACCACAGCACGCCAGGCCTCCCTGTCCATCACCAACTTCCGGAGCCCACCCAAACCCATGTCCATTGAGTCGATGATGCCATTCCAACCATCTCATCCTCTGTCGTCCCCTTCTCCTCCTAACCTCAATCTTTCCCAGCATCAGGGTCTTTTCAAATGAGTCAGCTCTTTGCATCAAGTAGCCAAAGTATTGGAGTTTCAGCTTCAACATCAGTCCTTCCAGTGAACACCCAGGACTGATCTTCTTTAGGATGGACTGGTTGGATCTCCTTCCAGTCCAAGGGACTCTCAAGAGTCTTCTCCAACACCACAGTTCAAAAGCATCAACTCTTCGGCACTCAGCTTTCTTTGTAGTCCAACTCTCACATCCATACATGACCACTGGAAAAACCATAGCCTTAACTAGACAGACTTTTGTTGGCAAAGTAATGTCTCTGCTTTTTAATATGCTGTCTAGGTTAGTCATAACTTTCCTTCCAAGGAGTAAGCATCTTTTAATTTCATGGCTGCAATTACCATCTGCAGTGATTTTGGAACCCAGAAAAATAAAGTCAGCTACTGTTTCCATGTCTCAGTATAGCTGTGTTTAATAGCATGGACAATGAAGTTAGATCAGAAATCTAACTCTAGTTCTAGTGTTTAGGTTTCCTCATCTATAAATTGAACTTTTTTTACTTTATATAGTGTTATCATAAGAATTAAATTAATTAAGTTGTATGAAGTGCTTATCACAGTGACTTATCACAGCACTTAAAATTCCAGTGTGTGGTAGTTGTTAATATTAATGGCTATTTTCACATGGGCTTCTAAGGACAGAATATCAGTATATCGTTTGTATATATAGGAAATAAGATTTGAGTTGATCTATTTCAATTTATGGCTATCCCTTAGAGATTCATTGGGTTTGTTGTTGTTGTTCAGTGGCTAAGTTGCATCCGACTGTTTGTGACCCCATGGACTGCAGCTTGCCAGGCTCCATTATCCTCCACTATCTCCCAGAGTTTGCTCAAATTCATACCTATTGAGTCAGTGATGCTATCTAGCCATCTCATCCTCTGCCACCACTTTCTCCTTTTGCTTTCAGTCTTTCCCAGCATCAGGGTCTTTTTCAATGAGTTGGCTTTTTGCATCAGGTGGCCAAATTATTAGAGCTTCAGCATCAGTCCTTCTAATGAATATTCAGGGTTGATTTTCTTTAGGATTGACTGGTCTGATCTCCTTGCAGTCCAAAGAACTCTCAAGAGTCTTCTCCAGCACCACAATTCAAAAGCATCAATTCTTTGGCTCTCAGCCTTCTTTATGGTCCAGCTCTCATACCTGTACATGATTACTGGAAAAACCAAATTATTGTTTTTCTCTCTGGCTGCTTATAGTTTTTCATCATTTGCTATGAATCTCAATTTGCATCCTTCAAACATGAACTTTGCTTCATTGGATTGTAAATTGTTGCTACAGTGGTTTAGTTGCTAATTTGTGTACGACTCTTGCGACTCCATGGTTTGTAGCCTGCTTGGCTCCTCTGTCCTTCGGATTCTCTGGGTAAGAATGTGGCGTGGGTTGCCATTTCCTTCTCCAGGGGATCTTCCCAACCCAGGGATTGAACCCAGGTCTCTTGCATTGCAGGCAGATTCCTTACTGACTGAGTTACAAGGAAAGCCTTATGAATGTGTAATTATTACTGCTGGCTCTCATGAGTTCATGTAACTGTAAAAGATTGCCAAGTAAAACATTACCATTGTTCTGATATTTGGTCATTAGCTGTTATTATTCTTTCAGGTTTTACCTTCTTTTCATTTGGCGAGTTTGCACATACCCTGCATGTTACTAGGCACTATGAGAATTCCAAGATGTATGAAATATCAATCCTGCCTGCAAAGCTCTTACAAATTAGTTGGAAATTATTGAACAGTCCTTCTCATCTTGTATGCATGTTCAGTTGCTCTGTTATGTATGACTCTTTGTAAGCCCATGGACTGTAGCCTGCCAAACTCTTCTGTTCATGGCATTTTCCAGGCAAGAATACTGGAGTGGGTTGCCATTTCCTACTCCAGGGGATCTCCTGACCCAGGGATCAAACCCGGGTCTCCTGCGTTGGCAGACCGATTCTTTACCACTGAGTCACCTGGGAAGCCCATGTTATCTTGTCTTTCATGAACATAAACTCTACTTAATTCCTCTCATTCTTCTAAAATTCAGTCTAGTCTTCTCATTGATCATTTACTTATCCTCTGTCACTGTTTAAGGTTGCCAGACTGCTGGCTTTTATCTGGTAATTTACAATACACATCTATGTGACCTCAAATAAGTCTGACTTAAAAACATTCAATATAGTGAGGAGAGAGCTAATTCTAATATCGGCTTATATGTGTCAAAATAGCACTTACATTCTTTCTGTAGTTCTACTTGGTGTGAATTTTCTGTGATTCTAATGATTTGAAAAAGATTTACTGAATACAGTTAGTAGCCAAGAACAGTATTAAGTTGATTTTAGTGGTTGTGTGTTCCTAATAAATAAGGACATAATTTTTACTTTGGAGGAATGAAATAGTAACTGTGATCACAACTATTTGAAATTTGAAGAATGTTGTTTATCAATAAGTTATTTTGTTTAGATCAGTGGCTATTCAAAGTCAGTTCATAATAAAAAATTCATTTCTTCTGTGGCCAAATGAACAAACTAAGCATGACATACTTTTTCATAAAATTAATTAAGTCCCTTCATATTGAAGAAGCTTCTTTATTTCTAAATTATGCTGTCTTTTTTATTTGTAATTAAAATGTCTTTTCCTTAGGAAATGGGCTTCCCTGATAGCTCAGTAGGTAAAGAATCTGCCTGCAATGCAGGAGACCTCAGTTAGATTCCTAAGTTTGGAAGATCTGCTGGAGAAGGGATAGGCTACCCACTTCAGTATTCTTGGGCTTCCCTGGTGGCTTAGCTGGTGAAGAACCTGCCTCCAATGCAGGAAACCTGGGTTTGATCCCTGGGTTGGGAAGATCCCCTGGAGACAGGAATGACAACCCACCCCAGTAGCCTGGCCTGGAGAATCCCATGGACTGTCCATGGGGTCTCAAAGAGTCGGGCGTGACGGAGCAACTTCCACTTCCTTAGGAAATAATGATATTAAATAAAAGTTTTATAACCTTATGTCTATTAGGTTGGTGGAGTCTTGCTGTGGGAGAAGGCAACGGCAACCCACTCCAGTACTCTTGCCTGGAAAATCCCATGGATGGAGGAGCCTGATAGGCTGCAGTCCATGGGGTCGCTAGGAGTCGGACACGACTGAGCGACTTCACTTTCACTTTTCACTTTCATGCATTGGAGAAGGAAATGGCAACCCACTCCAGTGTTCTTGCCTGGAGGATCCCAGGGACAGGGGAGCCTGGTGGGCTGCCGTCTATGGGGTTACACAGAGTCGGACAAGATTGAAGCGACTTGGCAGCAACAGCGTTTTGCTGCTCAAAGTGTGGTTGATGGACAAACAGCATTGACCTCATTTGTGAGCTTGTAGAAATGCAGTATCTCTGACCCCATCCCAGACCTATGGAATCGGATCCTGCAAGTGATTCATATACACGTTAAATGAGAAATGCTGATCTAGAAATACCCATCCATCGGCCCTATCCCCTTTTATTTTCAAGTTATTCTGTACTTCCGTCTATGCATTTGCTCAATTCAGAAACCTAGGCCTTATCTTTGACCCTACCTGTCTCACCCTCCCCTATCCTCTCCCATGTCAAATTCATCATTAAATTTCATAATCTTCTAAATATAGATACTGTATCTGTCCACTTCTCTCCAGTTTCCACTGTTGATACTTCAGTTGAAGCCACCACCATCTTTTTGATTGGATGACGATCAGCAAGACTTCCTACCTCCTCTCCCTCTTTCACTTCTGCCATCCTGACCTCCATTCTGTACACAACAGCCAGACTGAGCTTATGAAAATGATAAATCAGATTCTAAAACTTCACTGTTGAGAATCCTTTAATGGGTTTCCGTTCAGTTCAGTCGCTCAGTCATGTCCGACTCTTTGCGGCCCCATGAATCGCAGTACGCCAGGCCTCCCTGTCTATCACAAACTCCCGGAGTTTACTCAAACTCATGCCCATCGAGTTGGTGATGCCATCCAGCCATCTCGTCCTCTGTCATCCCCTTCTCCTCCTGCACCCAATCCCTCCGAGCATCAGGGTCTTTTCCAATGAGTCAACTCTTTGCATGAGGTGGCCAAAGTATTGGAGTTTCAGCTTCAGCATCAATCCTCCTAATGAACACCCAGGACTGATATCCTTTAGGATGGACTGGTTGGATCTCCCTGCAGTCCAAGGGACTCTCAAGAGTCTTCTCCAGCACCACAGTTCTGTTGCCCTTAGGTAAAATCCAGCTCCTGGTGGTCTATATTCTTCATTTTCAGCCTCATTACTCACCTCCCTCTTGGGCTCCCTACTCAGAGATCATTGGTTTGGGAAGAGCCAAACTCTTTTCTTCCTCAGGGCGTGGGGAAAAGTATATCCTTTGCTTGGAACGCTTTCCTTCCTTTTACTTTCAGCCTAACTACTTCCCATGCGTCCTTCACATTTCAAATTATTAATTGCGTCTCTAGAGGGACCTTTCTGACAGCCTGGTTAATATTGGTTTTCCTGGTTCTCTCATAACACATACTTGTCCCTCAGAACGTTTATAACAATGTACAATTATTTAAATGTTTGTGTGCTTCCGTGGTTAATGTTTGTCTTCCTCACTAGCCGTAAAAATTCAAGAGGTCAGAGACTGTTCAACACATGTTCTTGGTCACTGGCACATTGAAGGAAATTCCAAAAAATCTATTGAGTAAGTGAATCGCTGATTCTGATTTTACTGAACTATTTCATGTTACATGGGCTTCCTCGGCGGCTCGGTGGTAAAGAATCCGCTTGCCAATGCAGGAGATGCAGGTTTGATCTCTGGGTTGGGAAGATACTCTGGAAAAGCAAATGGCAACCCAGTCCAGTGTTCTTGCCTGTAGAATCCCAGGGATGGGGGAGCCTGCTGGGCTGCCGTCTGTGGGGTTGCACAGCGTCGGACACGACTGAAGCGACTTAGCAGCAGCAGCAGCGGCATCTGCTCTTTACTCTGCCACGTACTAATCTCTAAGCCTCAGTTTCCTCGTCTGGGTTGTTGCAAGAATATACATGCTTATCACAGTGCCTGTGTGTGCTGACTAAGGGAGCGTTATCCTTATTTGCTTACTGGCTTTGGCTGTGTTTAGCAGAGCGGCAGCCTGTAGTTCATCAACTCGTGTATCTGCAGCAGTTAAAACGTCCTGTGGTAAAGGAAAGGGTTAAGCCTGACGCCTCCTGTTTCTGGAAGATTTCTGCCTCCAGTGGTGCGGAGGGGGATGGGCAGGGCCCCAGGAAGAGATAAACAAGTTGGGGCTGGAACTCGTCTCTGCTCTGTGACAGGGCTGCTTGCTGTCTTTGACATTAAAGCTTTTCAGGACTGTCAAGAAAAGCAGTCCCTTTGCCTTTCTAATAGTTGGGTACAACTCTTGTTAGCCTTGTTTGGTTTCTATAAAAATATTTGTTATTGCAAAATCCTGGTTTTGGTTGATACTTGTTTAAACAAAGTTTATGAAATGGTATATAGTAAGGGACCCTGATTTCCTACTCCAATCAGTCCGCCACACCTCCTGCCTTGGGAGAGGGGTAAGGCCCAGCGAGGGGTGTCACTCTTGCCTTCGATGGAGGAAAACACTAAGAACTGAAGCAGGAAACTGGTGCTCAGAAATGAAGGGGGAGGTGTGCACTGGGTTATTATTTACAGGCTTTTCTTTATGGGTAGATCTGTAGATAAACCTCCACTTAGTCCAAGAACTGACTGTTCTGCTTACAGGAAGGGACGCTGAGCTGTTTCACACTAGTTTTGTATTGGGAATGGAATTCTGGCGAGAGATCCTCCGTGTTAACCCGTTAACCGTGACCACCCTTCACCCCCAACCGTGTCCTCCCACCTCGATTGCCTTTCCTCACCTCCCGAGATGTTCTGGCTCAATGTGTTGTTTCCTATTTGGAATTAGGAACGTACCTCTGCGGCCCCGGCCATAGCTGTTCCTGCATGCTTCTTCCTAAGTGTAATATTTATCTAGCTTCTCACGCAGGCAGGCCCAGCTCCTCTTGCAAGGCTACAAGGAGTCTTTCATTTGTATGTTGCAAGGTCAGGGAGCTGCCGGAATGGGGTGGGGTGTCTCTCAATCAGAGTAGGTTTCTCTGCAGACCCAAGAAGACAAATTCTCAAGATGTAACAGGTTATTATTATTTTTTTATAAGAGATATGGACTGTTGTTGATACTTTAAAGATTGTTGTGGTGTGTAAAACACGGCTCCTCAGAAAGCACAATGATTTTGTTAAACCAGCTCATCATGTTCTTTAGACACATATTTAAGTAATTATTAATGCAGATGAGAAGCTGAGGCCCTTGAGATGTGCCAGTGTGTACACCAGTCTTTCTTGGCTATAGGATCACACTGTTTTCTTATCCATGTATTTCTTATCTTTGTAAATCACTGTGAATGCTTTTGAAGATTTGGTCTGAATAACCTGTAAAGGCATATGGAGCTGTGCATGTGGCTTTTTGATTTTTTTCCTCTGCAACTTCTCCTTCCCCTTACCTTGCACACAGAGTGGTATCTGTAGATTTTCAGGTGTGTCCAGGTTCCAGTGCTGCAAAGGAATAAGCATACCTCCTCTCATTCATCCAGTCAACTGAGGTGGTGGATTGCGAGGATTAATGATTTAACACATGGAATGTGCTTAGACCAGTCTTCTGCACACAGAGAGCTCTCAAGTGTTAGCCGTTGTTATTATTTATTGGGTGCCCATTATTTACAAAGGGGTTTTCTGTTCTTCTTAGAGACCAGTCTTCTGAAAGTTTATAATATAGTAGGAGAGACAGGACATGTACATAGCAGCTAGAGTTACTGCTTTAAAAAAAAAAATGTGATCATACCTTTTGTATAAAAATCTTCAAACTCTTATCAGGCCTCTAGTGGTCTGCTTCTACCTACCAACACAGTCATATCTTGTACCAGTTTCTCCTTTGTTCTCTAAACTCTAGCTATATTGGATTATTTAATTTCCTGGAATGCAAACTCCATTAGGAGAAAGAATTTTCTTCTGTTTTTGTTTAGTGATGAAACTCCAGCACCTATGATGTATTCGGGAACACAGGAAGAGATCTATCTTCTATTATTTGTTGTTGTTGAATAAATGTTAGTGTTAGCATTTGTGACTTTCTTGGCTCAGCGGGCAAAGAATCTGCCTGCAATGCAGGAGACACCAGAGACTCGGGTTCATCTGGGTTGGGAAGATCCCCTGGAGGAGGAAATGACAACCCACTCCAGTATTCTTGTCTGAAGAATCCCATGGACAGAGGAGACAGGTGGGCTACAGTCCATAGGGTTGAGAAGAGTCAGACATGCCTGAACGACTAAGCACAGGCACTTACTTGAAAACAACCCACTTATCCCCGTCACCTTCTTTCACTGAGCTACACTCTACTTATCCTTTTGGCCTGTGTTTAATATCTCTCCTTTGGAGAGTTGTTCCCTGACACCCTTGTTTGCATTAGATTTTGTGCTATGTGCTCAAATTTAATTTTGTGCTACTGTGAATTTTAAAACTTCCAATTGTTTAAAGTATGGAGAGAATCATATCTGTTTTGTTCACTCTGTGTCCCCAGGTCCTAGTTTATTGCCTGGGTCATTGAAAGTTCTTAATTAATCAAAGTGAAAATAGCTCTAATAGAAGGTTGTTTTTGTTGTTCAGTTGCTAAGTCATGTCTGACTTTTTTGCAACCCCATGGACTGTAGCCCACCAGGGTCCTCTGTCTAGGCAAGAATACTAGAGTGGGTTGCCATATCCTTCTCCAGGGGATCTTCCCAACTCAGGGATTGAACCCATGACTCCCACATTGCAGGCAGATTCTTTTTTTTTTTTTTTTTTATTTGTTGGAGGCTAATTACTTTACAACATTGCAGTGGTTTTTGTCATACATTGAAATGAATTAGCCATGGATTTACATGTATTCCCCATCCCGGTCCCCCCTCCCATCTCCCTCTCCACCCCATCCCTCTGGGTCTTCCCAGTGCACCAGGCCTGAGCATTTGTCTCATGCATCCAACCTGGGCTGGTGATCTGTTTCACCCTAGATATACATGTTTCGATGCTGTTCTCTTGAAACATCCCACCCTCGCCTTCTCCCACAGAGTCCACAAGTCTGTTCTATACATCTGAGTCTCTTTTTTCCTTTTTTGCATATAAGGTTATCGTTACCATCTTTCTAAATTCCACATATATGTGTTAGTATACTGTAATGGTCTTTATCTTTCTGGCTTACTTCGCTCTGTATAATGGGTTCCAGTTTCACCCATCTCATTAGAACTGATTCAAATGAATTCTTTTTGATGGCTGAGTAATATTCCATGGTGTATATGTACCACAGCTTCCTCATCCATTCATCTGCTGATGGGCATCTAGGTTGCTTCCATGACCTGGCTATTATAAACAGCGCTGCGATGAACATTGGGGTGCACGTGTCTCTTTCGGATCTGGTTTCCTCAGTGTGTATGCCTAAAAGTGGTACTGCTGGGTCATATGGCAGATCTATTTCCAGCTTTTTAAGGAATCTCCACACTGTTTTCCATAGTGGCTGTACTAATTTGCATCCCCACCAACAGTGTTAGAGGGTTCCCTTTTCTCCACACCCTCTCCAGCATTTATTGCTTGTAGACTTTTGGATAGCAGCCATCCTGACTGGCGTGTAATGGTACCTCATTGTGGTTTTGATTTGCATTTCTCTGATAATGAGTGATGTTGAGCATCTTTTCATGTGTTTTTTTGCCATCCGTATGTCTTCCTTGGAGAAATGTCTGTTTAGTTCTTTGGCCCATTTTTTGATTGGGTCATTTATTTTTCTGGAGTTGAGCTGGAGGAGTTGCTTGTATATATTTGAGATTAATCCTTTGTCTGTTGCTTCATTTGCTATTATTTTCTCCCAATCTGAGGGCTGTCTTTTCACCTTACTTATAGTCTCCTTTGTTGTGCAAAAGCTTTTAAGTTTCATTAGGTCCCATTTGTTTATTTTTGCTTTTGTTTCTAAAATTCTGGGGTGTGGGTCATAGAGGATCCTGCTGTGATTTATGTCGGAGAGTGTTTTGCCTATGTTCTCCTCTAGGAGTTTTATAGTTTCTGGTCTTACATATAGATCTTTAATCCATTTTGAGTTTATTTTTGTGTATGGTGTTAGAAAGTGTTCTAGTTTCATTCTTTTACAGGTGGTTGACCAGTTTTCCCAGCACCACTTGTTAAAGAGGTTGTCTTTTTTCCATTGTATATCCTTGCCTCCTTTGTCGAAGATAAGGTGACCATAGGTTCGTGGACTTATCTCTGGGCTTTCTATTCTGTTCCATTGATCTATATTTCTGTCTTTGTGCCAGTACCATACTGTCTTGATGACTGTGGCTTTGTAGTATAGTCCGAAGTCAGGCAGGTTGATTCCTCCAGTTCCATTCTTCTTTCAAGGTTACTTTGGCTATTCGAGGTTTTTTGTATTTCCATACAAATTGTGAAATTATTTGTTCTAGTTCTGTGAAAAATACCATTGGTAGTTTGATAGGGATTGCATTGAATCTATAGATTGCTTTGGGTAGAATAGCCATTTTGACAATATTGATTCTTCCAATCCATGAACACGGTATATTTCTCCATCTGTTTGTGTCCTCTTTGATTTCTTTCATCAGTGTTTTATAGTTTCCTATGTATAGGTCTTTTGTTTCTTTAGGTTATACTCCTAAGTATTTTATTCTTTTTGTTGCAATGGTGAATGGTATCGATTCCTTAATTTCTCTTTCTGTTTTCTCATTGTTAGTGTATAGGAATGCAAGAGATTTCTGTGTGTTAATTTTATATCCTGCAACTTTACTGTATTCATTGATTAGCTCTAGTAATTTTCTGGTGGAGTCTTTAGGGTTTTCTATGTAGAGGATCATGTCATCTGCAAACAGAGAGAGTTTCACTTCTTCTTTTCCTATCTGGATTCCTTTTACTTCTTCTTCTGCCCTGATTGCTGTGGCCAACACTTCCAAAACTATGTTGAATAGTAGTGGTGAGAGTGGGCACCCTTGTCTTGTTCCTGATTTCAGGGGAAATGGTTTCAATTTTTCACCATTGAGGGTGATGCTTGCTGTGGGTTTGTCGTATATAGCTTTTATTATGTTGAGGTATGTTCCTTCTATTCCTGCTTTCTGGAGAGTTTTAATCATAAATGGATGTTGAATTTTGTCAAAGGCTTTTTCTGCATCTATTGAGATAATCATACGCAGGCAGATTCTTCACTACTGAGTCATCAGGGAAGCTCCTAATGGAAGGTAGACCGAGATAAACACTATAGTGCCATAAGAGGAATATAGATAAAGTGCTTGAAATTTAGAGGAGAAAAATATTATTTATAATAATAAGAATAAGGGAATGCTCAATAGAGGATGTAGTATTAGAGCTAGGCTTGTTGGATGGGTAGGGTTTGGAGGTGTGAGAAATGTCACCCTTGACCATCGCCTGAGCCAGTGTGTGGAAATGGTGTAGACACTATGTGTACCACCCAGAGACCCTTGCAGAACTGAGGCATTCATTGCCCCAAATAATGGAATTATCTGAGTGTTTCTCCAGGAAAGGCCCACAACCCAAGATTGCTTCTCCGCCCAAGTTTACTTCTCAGGGCAGCCACAATCCAATGCCTGGACAACAATGCCCCTTACTTCAGTTTGGGACTTCTCATTTGAGTTTCAGAGGTCGTTCTAGTTTTTCCTGGAATCTCTGTTGTAACTGTTTCAGAGTTCTAATGTCTCTTTCTGTTTTCATCCTGCTTCCTTCACTCCTTTATAGGATAGAACTCCTCGGTAAACCTTTTGTGCACAGATCTCTGCCTCCAAGTCTGTTTCCTGTGGACCTCGATCTTAATAAGCAGTAGACATTACAGGAGGATCAATTGCTCTAGAAAATGAAAGGTTTTTTTTTTTTTTTTCTCCCATTTAAAGCAGTTGAATCTCTTCAACAAAATTCTTGTCTGGAAACATCATCATGTAAATATGGTGAAAGGGGAGTTTCTGTACTTGAAGTGGGAGGGAGTACTACTGTTTTTGCCTATTTTGGCTCCCTTATTCTGTGCCAAGATAATTCTCAGAGGGCTTTACACACCCACTAGGTCTCATCTGAGTACAGTTCAAAAACCAGTAGGAAAATCACAGAATCCATGGAATAGAGTAGGAAAGAAAACAAGGTCAGGCTCTTGAGTGCTTTGAATGTCAGGACAGGAAATCTGAACATTATTCTGGAGGTGAGGGTAGGAGAATACTGACAGTAGTAAATTCAGGGGCTAACATGATCAGAACTGCATTGAGGCAAATGGGTAAACATAAGGGGAATAAATTAAATCTCTACCTCACATTGTATAACAATTTCCAGGTAGATTACATACATACATACATGTAATGAAGTCATAAAATTAGTATAAAATATATAAATGTGTACAGAGTCTTGGGGTTTTCCTTAAAAACATGATACCACAAGAGTTACCTAGGGGCATTCTTTTTAAGCATGATAATCCAGAAAGGAAAAGATTGACAGATTTAGAAGAAAAATTAGAAACATCTGCACATGTAAAACACCCTAACTAAAAAAGAAACCCAAATGATAATTGAAAAATATATTTTGAAATAAATAGATTGAGAATTACTATCCTGAATACATAAAAGGCTCATGAAAATCAACTTAAGAATAGAAAAATTGGGTAAAGTATATGTACAAATAATTCACACACACATAAAAATGACCAAAATGAAAAAAATTCTAATAATCAAAGAAATGATGTCCCCTTTTTCACTCATCAACCTGTCAAAGTATGGCAGGTACTGTTCTTTGCTTACCCCAAAGCCACCTCCTAGTCTCTTCCTTGCTAACGGAATCATAGCTATGTTTTCAAACTGGGTAGCAGTTTACCGTTCTCAATGAAGGCAGTTCCAGTCCCTGGTTTAGGGGTAAATCTGAGGTCCATTTAGGCTGCTGAAATAAAAGAGTAAATCATTAGCCCTGAATATTCACTGGAAGGACTGATGCTGAAGCTGAAGTTCCAATACTTTGGCCACTTGGTCTGAAGAGCTTACTCGTTGGAAAAGACCCTGATGCTGGGAAAGGAGGAGAAGGGGGCGACAGAGGATGAGATGCTTGGATGACATCACAGACTTGATGGACATGAGTTTGAGCAAGCTAGGCAGATAATGAAGAGCAGAGAAGTTGGGTGTGCTGCAGTCCATGGGGTTGCAAAGAGTTGGACACAACTGAGTGACTGAACAACAGCAACTCCTCTTTAGCTCTTTAGCTCTACTTGTTTCTTTTTTTTCTCCTTGACTCTTTACTTAATCATCCATACAAATGTGTATCATTATCTCCCATCCTAAAAACAGCATGAAAACAAATCTGTAAAAGCTTCTTTGGATTCCATATCCCCAGCTGGTTACCATCCTATTTCTTAGCTTCCCTTCACAGCAACACATCTTGAAAACTTGTCTTAGTCACTGTTTTACTTCACATTTTTTCCCACCATCTGCTCTAGTTATACTTGAATCTATATCAATTCATTAAGATTTCTCATCAAGATCATTAGTGACATCCAATGTCTCTAAATTCTACTTTCTTCCTTATTCTTTATAAATATATATCATATATGATACATATTATCATACATAATACATGTATTATACATACATATACATGTGATATATATATAAATATCACATGGGCTTCTCAGGTGGCACTAGCAGTAAAGAATCCATCTGCCAATGCAGGAGATGTAGGAGATGTGGCTTCAATACTTGGATTGGGAAGATCCCCTGGAGGAGGGCACAACAACCCACTCTAGTATTCTTGCCTGGAGAATCCCATGGACAGAGGAGCCTGGCGGGCTACAGCCTGTGGGATCGAAAAGAGTTGGACATGGCTGAAGAGATTTAGCATGCACACATATATATTATATAAATAAATATATTATTTGGCTGCATGGGGTCTTAGTTGCAGCACACAGACTCTTAGTTGTGGCATGGGGACCCAGTTCCCTGGCTAGAACTAGAACCTGGGCCCCTTGCATTGAGAACTTGGAATCTTAGCCACTGGGCCTTAAGGGAAGTCCCTCTTCTTTATTCTCTTACCTGACCTTTTAGTATCTATTTACTCCTGGTGTCTCTTTCTCTCTGTATGAGGACACCAGTCGTGTGGATTAGAGTTCCACTCTTATGACCTCATTTAACCATAATGACTTCTTTAAAGGGCTTCCCAGGTGGCACTAGTAGTAAAGAACCCAACTGCCAATGCAGAAAATTGAGGAGACATGGCTTCAATCCCTGACCAGGAACTTCCCCTGGAAGAGGGGATATTCTTGTCCAATATTCTTGCCTGGAGAATCCCATGGACAGAGGAGCCTGGCTGGCTAGAACCCATACGGTTGCAAAGAGTCGGACATGACTGAAGCAACTTAGCATGCTCCATGAATTTCCTTAAAGGCTCTATGGCCAATTTCAGTCACACCATGGGTTAGGGCTTCAACCTATGAAATTTGGAGTGGTAGAAACAGTTTTGTACATAAGCAGTTATTTCAGTCTTAAATATCATGTTAAAAAAAAAAAAAAACCCTGACTCTGACCCTTCTTTGAAATTTCAGACTTGTATCTCCAAATGCCTCCTTAACATCGTGCATGAATGTCTAATAAGCACCTAAATTTAACATGGCCTAAAGATACATCAAAGCTGTATACTGTCACCCAGCTTATTTAACTTATATGCGGAGTACATGTGAAATGCCAGGCTGAGTGAATCACAAGTTGGAATCAAGATTGCCAGGAGAAAGACCAAAAACCTCAGATATGCAGGTGATTCCACTTTAATGGCAGAGAGTGAAGAGGAACTAAAGAGCCTCTTGGGGAAGGAGTAGAGTGAAAAAGCTGGCTTAAAACTCAACATTCAAAAAACGAAGATCATGGCATCTGGTTATCACTTCATGGCAAATAGGTGGGAAAATGTGGAAACAGTGTCAGATTTAATTTTCTTGGGCTTCAGAATCAATGTGATTGATAACTGCACCCATGGGATTAAAAGATGCTTGCTCCTTAGAAGAACAGCTATGACAAACCTAAACAGTGTATTTAAAAGCAGACACACCACTTTGCCGACCAAGATTCATGTAGTCAAAAGCTATGGTTTTTCCAGTAGTCATGTACAGATGTGAGAGTTGGACCATATAGAAGGCTGGTCCAAAGAATTGATGACAAAGAATTGATGCTTTCAAATTGTGGTATTGGAGATTCTTGAGAGTCCCTTGGACTGCAAAGAGATCAAACCAGTCAATTCTAAAAGAAATCAACCCTGAATATTCGTTGGAAGGACTGATGCTGAAGATGAAGGTCCAAAACTTTGGCCACCTGATGCAAAGAGCTGACTCATTGGAAAAGACCCTGATGCTAGGAAAGATTGAAGGCAGGAGGAGAAGGAGTGATAGAGGATGGGATGGTTGGATGGCATCACTGACTCAGTGGACATGAGTTTGAGCAAGCTCTGGGAAATGGTGAAGGACAGGGAAGCCTGGCGTGCTATAGTTCATGGGGTTGCAAAGAGTCGGACATGACTGAGCAACAGAACAACACAGACAGGCCCTTCCCTCTTCTGCTTTCTCCACCACTTTCTAGTTTTTTTCCATCCTACTTAACAACCTCTCCTTCTTCTTTGTAGTTTAAGCCCCAAATACAAGAATTCCTGTCTTTCCCCTATCTTTCACAGCATATCTACTAGGAGTTTCTATCAATTCTACTTGTAAAACATTCCAAATATGCCCATTTCTCTTCCTGTTTCCTATTCCCATGCCAGTACAAGCCTACATTTTTTTTCTCCCTTGGATAAAAGGTTCTTAACTGATCTGATTCTACTTTTGCTTCATAGCAATCCATTCTCATGGCAGCTACATGATCTTGTAAAAAGACCTTGCCACTCTTCTGCTTAAAATCCTTCAATGGATCATAGAACTACATGTAAAAACAAAATAGACAAAAGATTTGAGTGGGTACTTCACCAAAGATGTTAAAATGAATGACAAAGAAATGCTCAACATCACTAGATATTAAGGAAATGCCAGTGAAAACTACAGTGAGATCTTGCCACTCTTACTTAAAACCCTGTAGCACTGGGCCTAAATATTAAACAGCAAAAACAAAACAGCAACAACAGTAGGTCAAATGATTTAAATGGAGACTTCACTGAAGATGATAAAAGGCAAATAAGCCCTGGAAAAATGCTCAGCATCATTAGTCATTAGGGAAATGAGAACCAAAACCAGAGTGAAATCTTGTCATTCCTGTTGCTCAAACCTAGTCCCAGCTTCCATCACTTCTCACTTGTACTGTGGATAGTCTTCCAGCTGATCTATCTGCTTCCATTTTTGTGCCTCTTAGTTCCCTTTATTGCACGTCAAAGATAATGCATTTTTTACAAATTGAAGTTTGTGGTGACTATCTGTCGAGTAAGTTTACCTGTGCTATTTTCCAGTGGCATTTGCTTTCTTCCTGTATCTTTGTCACATTTTGTTAATTCTCACAATATTTCAATCTTTTTCTTATTCTGTATTTGTTATGGTGATTTGTGATCAGTGATCTTTGAAGTTACTATTGAAATTCTTTTGGAGCACCATAAAGCACACCCACACAAGACCTCAAGCTTAACTGATAAACGTTGTGTGTGTCCTGACTGCCCTCCTGACCACCTGCTGTCTGTCTCTTCCCCTCCCCTCGGGCCTGTCTATTTCCTGAGATACAAAGTATTGAGATCAGGCCAATTAATAACCCAACGATGACCTCCAAGTAGTCAAGTGACGGGAAGAGTTGCATGTCTCTCACTTTAAATCAAAAGCTAGAAATGATTAAGCTTAGAGAGGAAGTGAAGTGATGTGGAAGTCACTCAGTTGTGTCCGACTCTGGGACCCCATGGACTATACAGTCCATGGAATTCTCCAGGCCAGAAGACAGGAGTGGGTAACCTTTTCCTTCTCCAAGGGATCTTCCCAACCCAGGGATTGAAGCCAGGTCTCCCACATTGCAGGCAGATTCTTTACCAGCTGAGCCACAAGGGAAGCCCAAGAACACCGGAGAGGGTAGCCTATCCCTTCTCCAGTGGATCTTCTGGACCCAGGAGTCAACCTGGGGTCTCCTGCATTGCAGGTGGATTCTTTCCCAACAGAGCTATCAGGGAAGCCCTTTAGAGAGGAAGGTATGACAAAAGCAGAGGCAGGCCCAAAGCTAGGCGTCCAGCCAAGTTGTCAATGCAAAGGAAAAGTTCTTGAAGGAAATTAAAAGTGCTACTCCAGTGAACACAGGAATGATAAGAAAGCCAAACAGCCTTATTGCTGATACGGGAAAAGTTTTAGTGGTCTGGATAGAAGATCAAACCAAACACAACATTCCTTTAAGCCAAAGTCTAATCCTCAGTAAGGTCCTAACTGTCTTCAATTCTATGAAGGCTAAGGAAGGTGAGGAAGCCACAGAAGGAAAATTTGAAGCTAACAGAAGTTGTTGAGCCTTAAGAAGCCATCTCTATGACCTAAAAGTGCAAGGTGGAGCAGCAAGTGCTGATCCAGAAGTTGCAGCAAGTTATTGAGATCTAGCTAAGGTCATTAATGAAAGTAGCACCACTAAACAATAGATTTTCAATGTAGACAAAGCAGCCTTGTAATGGAAGAAAATGACATCTTGGACTTTCATAACTAGAGAGGGGAAAATGCTGACTTCAAAAGCTCTGAAGAACAGGCTGACTCTCCTGTTAGGGTCAAATGCAGTTCGTGACTTTAGGTTTGAAGTCAATGCTCCATTTACCATGCCAAAATCTTAGGGCCCTTAAGAATTATGCTAAATCTACTCTGCCTATTCTTTAGAAATGGAATAACATAGCCTAAGTGTCACCACATATGTTTACAACTACTTTATTCGATTTTTAAAGCCCACTCTGGAGACCTACAACTCAGGAAAAAAAAAGAAAAGATTCCTTTCAAAATACAACTGTTCATTGACAATGCACCTGGTCACCCAAGAGCTCTGATGGACTTGTACAATGAGATTAATTTTTTTTTCATGCCTGCTAACACAGCATGCATCTTGCAACCCATGGACCAAGAAGTAATTTTGAATTTCAAGTCTTGTTATTTAGAAAATACATTTTATAAGGCTACAGCCACCACAGACAGTGGTTTCTCTGAGGGGTCTGGGCAAAGTAAGCTGAAAACCTACTGGAAACCATTCTAGATGCCATTAAGAACATTTGTGAATCATGGGAAGAGGTCAAAATATGAACATTTACAGATGTTTGAGAAGCTGAGTCTAACCCTCATGGATGACTTTGAGGGGCTCAACTTCAGTGGAGGAAGGAACTGCAGATGTGGTGGAAACAGCTGAAATTAGAGGTGGAGTCTGAAGATGTGACCGAATTGCTACAGTGAAGTGAAAGTGAAAGTCTCTCAGTCGTGTCCGACTCTTCGTAACCCAATGGATTATACAGTCCATGGAATTCTGCAGGTCAGAATACCAGAGTGGGTAGCCGTTTCCTTCTCTAGGGGATCTTCCCAACCCAGGGATTGAACCCAGGTCTCCCACGTTGCTGGCAGATTCTTCACCAGCTGAACCGCCAGGGAAGCCCTGAATTGCTACAATCTGCTGATAAAACTAGCGGGTGAGAAGTTGTTTCTTATGGATGAACAAAGGGGTTTATTTCTCTCTTTTTAATGTTTGTTTGTTTAGTTTATTATTTTTGCTTGTGGTGGGCTTCTCACTGCAGTGGCTGTCCGCATCGTGGGGCACAGGCTGTGGGAACGCCGCTTCAGTGGCTGTGGTCTGTGCACTCTGGGGCGCTGGCTCAGTGACTGGGGCACACGCGCTTAGTTGCTCTGCAGCCTGTGTGGGTTTCTCCAGACCAGGTGTCCAACCGGTGTCTCTTGAGTTGTAAGGTGGCTTCTTAACTACAGGGCCACCAGGGAAGCCCAAGAAAGTGGTTTCTTGAGATGAAATTTGTGCCTAGTGAAGATGCTGTGACACGTGTTGAAGTGACAACAAAAGCACTGACCGATTACATTCATCCAGTTGGTAAAGCACTGGCAGGTGTTGAGACCATCAAATCCAGTTTTGAAAGAAGTTCCACTGTAGGTGGAATGCTATCTAACAACACTGCATTTCACAAAGAAATTATTTGTGAAAGGAAGAATCAGTCTATGTGGCAAACTTTACTGCTGCTTATTTTAAGAAATTGTCACAACCAACTCAGGTTTCAACAAAATATATAAATATCTTATACAACTCAATATAAAAAATCAGACAATTCTATAAAAATGGGGAAAAGATCTCAATAGAGATTTTTCCAAAGAAAACATACAAGTGTCTAACAGGTACACGAAAAGATGCTCAGCATCACTAATTAATTCAATTCAGTTCAGTCAGTCTTGTCTGACTCTTTGCGACCCCATGAATCGCAGCACTCCAGACCTCCCTGTCCATCACCAACTCCCGGAGTCCACCCAAACCCATGTCTATCGAGTCGGTGATGCCATCCAGCCATCTCATCCTCTATTTTCCCTTTTCCTCCTGGCCCCAATCCTTCCCAGCATCAGGGTCTTTTCCAATGAGTCAACTCTTTGCATCAGGTGGCCAAAGTATTGGAGTTTCAGCTTCAACATCAGTCTTTCCAATGAACACCCAGGACTGATCTCCTTTAGGATGGACTGGTTGGATTTTCTTGCAGTCCAAGGGACTCTCAAGAGTCTTCTCCAACACCACAATTCAAAAGCATCAGTTCTTTGGTGCTCAGCTTTCTTCACCATCCAACTCTCACATCCATACATGACTACTGGAAAAGCCATAGCTTTGACTAGACGGACCTTTGTTGGCAAAGTAATGTCTCTTCTTTTAAATATGCTGTCTAGGATGGTCATAGCTTTTCTTCCAAGGAGCAAGCACCTTTTAATTTCATGGCCGTAGTCGCCATCTTCAGTGATTTTGGAGCCCCCAAAATAAAGTCTGACACTGTTTCCACTGTTTCCCCATCTATTTCCCATGAAGTGATGGGACCAGATGCCATGATCTTAGTTTTTTGAATGTTGAGTTTTAAGCCACCTTTTTCACTCTTCTCCTTCACTTTCATCAAAAGGCTTTTTAGTTCCTCTTCACTTTCTGCCATAAGGGTGGTGTCAGCTGCATATCTGAGGTTACTGATATTTCTCCCGGCATTTTTGATTTCAGCTTGTGCTTTTTCTAGCCCAGCGTTTCTCATGATGTACTCTGCATAGAAGTTCAATAAGCAGGGTGACGATATACAGCCTTGACGTACTCCTTTCCCAATTTTGAACCAGTCTGTTGTTCCATGTCCTGTTCTAACTGTTGCTTCCTGACCTGCATACAGATTTCTCAACAGGCAGGTCAGGTGGTCTTGTATGCCCATCTCTTTAAGAATTTTCCACAATTTGTTGTGATCCACACAGTCAAAGGCTTTGGCATAATCAATAAAACAGGAGTAGGTGTTTTTCTGGAACTCCTGTGCTGTTTCAATGATGCAGTGGATGTTGGCAATTTGATCTCTGGTTCCTTTGCCTTTTCTAAAACCAGTTTGAACATATGGAAGTTCACGGTTCATGTATTGCTGAGACCTGGCTTGGAGTATTTTGAGCATTACTTTACTAGCGTGTGAGATGAGTGCAATTGTGCAGTACTTTGAGCATTCTTTGGCATTGCCTTTCTTTGGGATTGGAATGAAAATGACCTTTTCCAGTCCTGTGGCCACTGCTGAGTTTTCCAAATTTGCTGGCATATTAAGTGTAGCACTTTCACAGCGTCATCTTTCAGGATTTGAAATAACTCAGCTGGAATTCCATCACCTCCACTAGCTTTGTTCACAGTGATGCTTTCTAAGACCCACTTGACTTCACATTCCAAGATGCCTGGCTCTAGTGATCACACCATCATTATTATCTGGGTCATGAAGATGTTTTTTGTACAGTTCTTCTGTGTATTCTTGCCACCTCTTCTTAATATCTTCTGCTTCTGTTAGGTCCATACCATTCCTAATCATTAGGAAAATGCAAATCAAACCCACAGTGAGGTATCATCTCACATCTGTTAAAATGGAGATTATCAAAAAAGATAAGAAAGGAAAATATGTGGAAATGGAAACACTGTGCACTGTTGATGGGGGTCTAATCTGATGCAGTCACTATGGAAAAAGAAATAGAAATTTCTCAAGAAATAAGAAAATAGAACTATCATACGATCTAGCAATTCCACATCTGAATATTTACCTGAAGAAAACAAAAACACTAACTTGAAAAGATGTATGCACCCCTATATTCATTGCAGCATTATTTACAATAACCAAGATATAGAAACTAACCTAAATGTCCATTGGTGGATGAATGGATAAAAAAGTTGAGATAAATACACACACACACACACACACACATACACACACACACACATCTCAGTGAAGTCAATATACTAAATGAAATAAATTAGAGAAAGACCAACACAGTATGATGTCCTATATATGTGCATTCTTAAAAAACCCCAAGCACAGAACTGTTGGCAATAGGTGAGGGTGAAGGGGTAGAAGTGAGTGAAGGGGTGTTTTTGTTTTTAGTTTAAATAAATTGGAAAAAAAAGAGAGAGAGAGAGAGAAACAGCTAACTGAATTTAGTACTCCTAGGATATTTGCCAGTCAGCAGTTCCTTTCCTGTATGTGGGTTAAGAAGCAACAGTTAGAACCAGACATGGAACAAGTACAACTGGCTGGTTCAAAACTGGGAAAAGAGCTCATCAAGGCTGTGTACTGTCACCCTGCTTATTTAACTTCTGTGCAGGGTACATCACGCAAGATGCTGACAGAGGATGAGATGGTTAGAGGGCCTCGCCAGCTCAATTGACATAAGTCTGGCAAACTCAGGGAGATAGCAGAGGACAGAGGAGCCTGGCATGCTACTGCCCATGAGGTCACAAAGCGCTGGATATGACTCAGCAACTGAACAACAACTAAGTTCCTTTCCAATGGCTAGAGAATAAATAAAGAACTTTGAATTGTACCACACAAAAATGTGCTTTAAAAGGAGCACAGATGGGGAATACATGTAAATCCATGGCTAATTCATTTCAATGTATGACAAAAACTACTGTAATGATGTAAAGTAATTAGCCTCCAACTAATAAAAATAAATGGAAAAAAAAATTAAAAAAAATAAAAGGAGCACAGATTTAAATTTAAAATTCTGACACTTCCAAAAAAAGTTGAGAGATCATCTTTGTTATCTTGGGTTAGGTAAATGTTTGTTAGATTGGAAATAGAAAGTATGAATCATGAAAGAAAAAGGTTGATAATTTGGACTTCATTAAAATTAAAAGATTCTCTTTAAAAGACCTTACACAAAGACTTGTATTTCAATGCTTATAGTAGTTTTATTCAAAATAGTCCCAAACTGGAAATAGCACAAATGTCCTTTCATTGGGAGGTAAATAACTTGTGGCATGCTCATGCAATGGAATACTACTCAGCAACAGAAAGGAAAAAACCACACGTCCAGGCAACAATATGAATGAATCATCAGGCTAAGTAAAAGAAGCCAGATGCTAAAAATGACATACTGAATGTAGAGCTGGCTTCAGAGGTGTGTGATGTTTGCTGTCACGTGGGCTCCATGCTCAGAAGGACCTTGTGTTTGGTTTACTACTATGTTTTTTCTGCCTTGAAATTCTTAATAATTTTGTAACAATGGGTCCCACATTTAAATTTTTTCCTGGGCCCTGCAAATTATGTAATTGTCTTCACTGTGTGATTCCATTAGTATGAGATTTTAGGGAAGCTAAAATTCTGGTAACAACAAACCAGTGGTTAGAAGAGAGGGCATTGAGGGCAAAGAGGCAGAGAGAAGCTTTTTGGAGTGATGCAAATGTCATATCACAGATTGTGGTGTTTATTACACAATTCTATGTATTTATTAAAATCAGTCAATTTGGAAGCTAAACCTGGGAGTTTTTATTGTTTATGAATTATAGTTGTTTATAATGACTAAACAACAACAGCACAACCAGTAAAGATGGCACACACAGTTTCTATAAAGTAAACTGATGGCTTCCCTTCACATTTGGAACAGAACTCTGAACTCTTTTCACTTCTGCTGGGAGATCAGGTCTTCCTAACCTCTGTGACCTCACCTCCCTTCCCTACTACACTCAGTCACTTGGCCTTCTCGCTGTTTCTTACACAGACTGAGCTTCTTTCTGCCTTAGGCCTCTGCACTAGCTTTCCATGTGACTGTGACTCCTTACCCTTATCTTTGCATGACTGGCTCTTGTCATTTGCTCTCAGTGTAAGTCTTCTTTAGTGAGGTCTCCTCTAACCATCCATTTGATAGTAGCCTCAGGGACTCAGTCACATCACCTCATTGAATTCTCTGCCTAGCTCCTATCAAGTCGCAAAAAGTTGGATTCAACTGAGTGACTGAACAAAGTTTGTGTTTTATAAATAAATGGATCAATGTTATACAACTTCTCTTTGTTGCCTGTTTTTTGCCTAAATATGTAGTCAGTTCAGTTCAGTTCATTCACTCAATGGTGTCCGTCTCTTTGCAACCCCAGGAACTGCAGCACGCCAGGCTTCCCTGTCCATCACCAACTCCCGGGGCTTACTCAAACTCATGTCCATTGAGACAGTGATGCCATCCAACCATCTCATCCTCTGTCATCCCCTTCTCCTCCCGCCTTCAACCTTTCCCAGCATCAGAGTCTTTTCTAATGAGTTGGCTCTTCCCATCTGGTGGCCAAAGTATTGGAGCTTCAGCCTCAGCATCAGTCCTTTCAATGAATATTCAGGATTGATTTCCTTTAGGGTTGTCTGGTTTGATCTCCTCGCAGTCCAAGGGACTCTCAAGAGTCTTCTCCAACACCACAGTTCAAAAGCATCAATTCTTCATCACTTAGCCTTCTTTACGGTCTAACTCTCACATTCATACTTGACTACTGGAAAAACCAAAGCTTTGATTGGATGGACATTTGTTGGCAAAGTAATGTCTCTGCTCTTTAATATGCTGTCTAGGATGGTCATAGCTTTTCTTCCAAGGAGCAAGCGCCTTTTAATTTCATGGCTGCAGTCACCATCTGCAGTGATTTTGGAGCCCCCCAAAATAAAGTCTCTCACTGTTTCCATTGTTTCCCCATCTATTTCCCATGAAGTGATGGGACCAGATGCCATGATCTTAGTTTTCTGAATGTTGAGTTTTAAGCCAACTTTTTCACTCTCCTCTTTCAATTTCATCAAGTGGCTCTTTAGTTCTTCTTTGCTTTCTGCCATAAGGGTGGTGTCATCTGCATATCTGAGGTTATCGATATTCTTCCCGGCGTTCTTGATTTCAGCTTGTGCTTCATTCAGCCCGGCATTTCACATGATGTACTCTGCATAGAAGTTCAATAAGAAGGGTGACAATATACAACCTTGATTATACTCCTTTCCCAATTTTGAACCAGTCTGTTTTTCCATGTCCTGTTCTAACTGTTGCTTCCTGACCTGCATACAGATTTCTCAAGAGGCAGGTTAGGTGGTCTGGTATTCCCATCTCTTGAAGAATTTTCCACAGTTTGTTGTGTTCCACACAGTCAAAGGCTTTGGCATAATCAAGAAAACAGAAGTAGGTGTTTTTCTGGAACTCCTGTGCTTTTTTGATGATGCAGCAGATGTTGGCAATTTGATCTCTGGTTCCTCTGCCTTTTCTAAAACCAGCTGGAACATCTGGAAGTTCACAATTCACAAACCTTTGAAGCCTGGCTTGGAGAGTTTTGGGCATTACTTTGCTAGCATGTGAGATGAGTGCAATTGTGAGGTAGTTTGAATATTCTTTGTTATTGCCTTTCTTTGGGACTGGAATGAAAACTGACCTTTTCCAGTCTTGTGGCCACTGCTGAATTTTCCAAATTTGCTGGCATATTGAGTGCAGCACTTTCATAGCATCATCTTTTAGGATTTTCAATGGCTCAGCTGGAATTCCATCACCTCCTCTAGGTTTGTTCATAGTGATGCTTCCTAAGGCCCACTCGACTTCACATTCCAGGATGTCTGGCTCTAGGTGAGTGATCACACCATCGTGAAGATCTTTTTTTGCACAGTTCTTCTGTGTATTCTTGCCACCTCTTCTTAATATCTTCTGCTTCTGTTGGGTCCATACCATTTCTGTCATTTATTGTGCCCATCTTTCCATGAAATGTTCCCTTGGTATCTCTAATTTTCTTGAGGAGATCTCTAGTCTTTCCCATTCTATTATTTTCCTCCATTTCCTTACATTGATCACTGAGGAAGACTTTCTTATCTCTCCTTGCTATTCTTTGCAACTCTATTCAAATGGATATATCTTCCTTTTTCTCCTTTGCCTTTCACTTCTCCTCTTTTCTCAGATATCTGTAAGGCCTTCTCAGACAACCATTTTGCCTTTTTGCATTTATTTTTCTTGGGGATGGTCTTGATCCCTGCCTCCTGTACAATGTCACAAACTTCCATCCGTAGTTCTTCAGGCACTCTGTCTATCAGATCTAATCCCTTGAAGCTGTTTCTCACTTCCACTGTATATTTGTAAGGGATTTGATTTAGGTCATACCTGAATGGTCTAGTGGTTTTCCCTACTTCAATTTAAGTCTGAATTTGGCAATAAGGAATTCATGATCTGAGCCACAGTCAGCTCCCAGTCTTATTTTTGCTGACTATATAGAGATTTTCCATCTTTGGCTGCAAAGGTTATAGTCAATCTGATTTCGGTATTGACCATCTGGTGATGTCCATGTGTGGAGTCTTCTCTTGTGTTGTTGGAAGAGGGTGTTTGCTATGATCAGTGTGTTCTCTTGGCAAAACTCTGTTAGCCTTTGCCCTGCTTCATTCTGTACTTCAAGGCCAAATTTGCCTGTTACCACAGGTATTTCTTAACTTCCTACATGTTGGCTGCAGTCAACAATGCTTGCTTCTTAGAAGGAAAGCTATGACAAACCCAGAAAGCATTTTCAAAAGCAGAGACATCACTTTGCTGACAATGGTCCACATAGTCAAACTTGGTTTTTCCAGGAGTCAAGTAGAAATGTGAGAGTTGCTCCATAAAGAAAGCTGAGCACTGAAGAATTGATGCTTTCAAATTGTGGTGCTGGAGAATAATCTTGAGAGTCCCTTGGACTGAAAGGAGATCAATCCAGTCAACTCGGAGTATTCATTGGAATGACTGATGCTTAAACTGAAACTACAATATTTTGGCCACCTGATGTGAAGAGCCGACTCACTGGAAAAGACCCTGATGCTGGACAAGATTGAGGGCAGGAGGAGAAGGGGGCAACAGAGGATGAGATGTTTGGATAGCATCACAGACTCGATGGATATGAGTTTGAGCAAATTCTGGGAGATAGCGAAGGACAGGGAAGCCTGGTGTGATGCAGTTCATGGAGTTGCAAAGAGTTGGACATGACTGAGTGACTGAATAACAACAAGTAGTAGCTAAGTGGCTTCCCAGGTTTCTTAGTAGTAAAGAAGCCACTTGCAGTGCAGGGGACACTGGGGATGTGGGTTTGATCTCGTTGTCAGGAAGATCCCCTGGAATAGGAAATGGCAACTCACTCCAGTATTCTTGCTTGAAGAATCCCACGGACAGAGGAGCCTGATGGCCTACAGTCCAAGGGGTCACAAAGAGCTGGACACAACTTGAGTGACCGAGCATGCACTCAGGCATAGTAGTAAGAGTGTAGGTTCTGAGGTCAGATAAGCTGTGGTAGGATCCATACATTCTGTGTGGTTTTGGGCAAGTTTCTTAACTTCTCTATGCTTCACTGTTTCATTTGTTAAAAGGGGTAAAAGTGTCCCAACTTCACTATAAGGTTTTGAGAGTATTAAATGAAATTATCTTGTACTGTGTCTAGGAAAATGCCTGACACATTGTAAGTGTACAATAAATTGTCCTTAAATTATCATAGTCAATTTTAATTGATGTCAATCTTAAGTGTCAAGAAATTATAGTATCAATATAGTAACTCATCCAAAAGCTTCCCTTTATGGCACACCCTGTTTATGTCTGAAAAATTATCTACAGCATCTTAATTTTATGAGGGCTTGACATAAAGTGGGTCTTCAATAAAAGCTGACTGAAAATTTAGTTGGATATGTTGACTTAAGAAATAGTCACACCTTAAAGTTGAGAGTTATGCATTTTTCGGTGGAAATTTTTAGGACTTCAAGCCAGGCAGGCAGCATCTCAAGTAACCCCGAGAAAACTGCTCTAAGGAAATGAAGGGAGGAACCAGGTTATATAGAAATTTTGCAACAAAGGGTAGGTAATCTGGTCATCAAAAGATGAAAGGAAATCAGATATCCCAAGTTAAGGAATTTAGTGCTTTTCTATGTATGGGAAAATGCAAGAGTCCAGACTCACTGAAATCATTCTTTTCACATGCATCTCAGCTGTCTGGGGCCAGTATTCTGTGTTTTTCACATCCTGAGCTTCATTTCCTTAGGGCTCACTGTAGGCAGTGACTGTAGTCTGATGGCCGCTAGATAATAGGTATTCTTGTGTTCCTTTAGGGCTCACGGGCTCAGGTTGGAGGGCTGTAATTGCTGATGACATCCTTGTTTATGGACATGGTGGAAAATATTCCATTTCTGTTTCCTCCTCTTGGTCAGGAATTCAACCAATATTTGGAGACATTTCATGGCCCATTTTTGTCCCAGGGCACTGGAGGCTCATCCCAGACCAGGCAACAATTCTCATTGATATGTCACTCCAGGTGTTAATTTCTGGATTAGGCCCATTGATGAATAATAAAAGATTCTCTGGATCTTCTTTATTCTCACCTACTATCCACAAGATATTTCAGTTGTTGCTTCTTCCAGTACCTAGAATCACACTAATACAATTACTGATCACATACAGAACTATACATATGATCAATTGTTTCAAGTCACTTCATCATTGCTACATTTGTTGGAGGCCTAGTTATACACTGTGTGTGTTACACACAACAATTATATAAAATAGATATAAGTAATGTTGCTAGTAACATTGACAAAGTTATAGTGTAGCAGAGGCACAGAGCATAAACAATTTGAAAACAGAACAAATTAAAACAATGATCACTGTAATTAGTTGTAATTCAGTTGTAATAAACCATCAATTCACAGGAGAGCCAGCTGGAGAAGCCAAATTCTGGCAGGATCAGGGAGAGAGAGAAAGATAAATATTTTATCTTTGTTTACAAAGATACACTTTGTCAACTTGTAAGTCACAGCATAAGAGAAAAAGTTTTACTGGAAAACAGATTCAAACTAGTATATTTTCAGAAGTCAAAGTTATAAATAATATTCAGCAGTTTACTCAGTAATTGATTTCTGTTGATCTGCATGATGTAATCAGGTTTTCCATTAGCATTTGTCATTTGTGACCCAGTTCAGTGGTATTATATAAAGGCTATCAGAAACTTACATTTGTTTAAAAAGTTCTTTTTATGAAACTTCTTGAAAATTTTGTAAAAGCAGTGTAAAGTTATGATAGTCTATAAAGTACAAAACAAAATATCATGGTTAAAGATTTGAGTACAATGCAATTAGCAGGAAGCTTGGATATTTCTGTAACATATAACATTTTACGATAATGACAAATTATGACTGATAACATTATATCAGGACATATCAAATGTTAGGGATTTCATATAAATTTTGGAATATCTATATTAATGATACTCATCCATACTAGTGAAATTGTGTGGTGGGTCTGTGTGCTGCTTGTGAACTTAACTCCTCCAGAGTCATTTCAGCTTATTTTACGTGTCTTGATTTCTCCCTTTGGCAGTTTAAGACCACCATCGGTGCTTGGACAGGTGAATGGCCAATTCTTATTTGCGACCTCTGGGTGAGCAAGTGTTTTAATAAATGAGTGGATTTCCCTATGGGACCACTGTCCAGTCTGGAAGGTCAACCTCCATCACTCCTGTAAATTTCTCAGTCACCTGAGAAATCCGTGACTGGCTGGGATTAGTCTTGTCCCTTTTCGTCAGAGCCTAGCTCTCATATAATAGCTTCACTTTTATCCTGACAGTTCTACTAAGGAAGGCAAATTAAGGAAAAGTGTCAGATCAGGCTTTTACCTAACCACTCAGCCATAGACCACTCAGTCAACTACAACTGAGCAAACCCTGGTGCCTTTCATCCAGCCCCTTCCCTCAATGTATTTCAACTGTGTGGGTATTTCCCTGGTATCTTTCAACCAAGCCCCACCCAGTATTTCTCCACTAGGTGGGTATTCTCTGGTATCTTTCAACTGCCTGCCCCTACTGTCCTTGAGAGGGGGCATTTACCTGCCATACCCCACCATAGAAAACAGGATCATCAGTCAGTTGAGGAGACTCACTCAGATTCACGGGGACTCCTGAAGGAGGTGGATGGGCCCAGGAGGTCTCTGCTGCGCCAAGGCTCAGGATCCTTGTAGAACGCAGGCGGAGCATGCAAGTCCACTCTGGGTCCCTTCACGGTCTTCCTAACTGTCGACTTAAAAAAGAGTCACAGCCTTAAAGCTGAGAGTTATCTATTATTCAGTGGAAACTTTTAGAACTTGCTGGGAGGCACCATGTCAAGCAACCCTGAGGAGACTGCTCTGAGGCAGTCAGGGGAGGAACCAGGTAATGTAGAAGTTTTGCAACAAAGGGCATGTAGTCTGAACATCAAAAGACGACTGTTAGTGAAAGAAAATCAGATATGCCAAGTTAAGGAATGTAGCGCTTTTCTGTGTATGGGAAAATGCAAGAGTCTGGACTCACTGACGTCTTTCCTTTCATATGCATCCTTTCCTACATATGCATATGTAGGGGCCAGTATCTCCTGTTTTTCAGTCCAGAGCTTCCTTTCCTCAGGGCTCACTGTGGGCAGTGGCTGTAGTCGGATGGCTGCTAGATAGCAGGTATTTGTCTTCTTGTGTTCCTCTGGGGCTCACAGGCTCAGGTTGGAGGGCTGTAATTGCTGATAACTGGGACATCCTTATTTACTGATAGCGCAGGGAATATTCCATTTCTCAGCGCTTTCTTGCATTTCTGTTTAGGGGATATGTAACTCTGTTTTCAGGTCATATATGTTAAATCAACTGTCATTTGAATTATTTTTATTTGATTCCTTTAATCTTAAAAGAGGGCATATCAAAATATTTCAATAACAGAAAGTTTGAATTTTACCTTAAAATACAATTTATTCTGGAAATTGTGGGACATAAAAGCAATCAGTAGTTTTCATAATGAGAAAGTCTTAAAATAGCACACCTGAATATAAATATTTCAGATTAAGATTTTAATAGGAGCATGGTCATAATACATAGACTTTAATATTGCTATAACATTTTTGATTCATGAGAATAAAAAATAGACTCATGATCTTGACATATGTATTATCTAGGCTTCTTCAGAAGTCTTACCACACTCTTGCCTTCCAAAGACAGGAAATGCTGTGCTTGTATACCTTATTCCTTAAAATGATTCTGATTTTTGTTATGTTTTCTCTTAAAAATTTTTCAAAGTGTTTGTATTTTATTTAATGTTTATTTAGGTACCCAAGATGAAAGGCAGGGTTCCATGAATTATTTAAGAACTGATCTGACTAAAAGAGAATATGTGTCAGTGAAACTCCATGTATGAGAAATACTGTAGCAAGTGTTTCTGTGAGGAGATTATCTTCAGTTTATATCAAACTTATAAATATGCCTCAAAAGCTTAAAAAAAAAAACCTTATCTTGCCAATTAAACCCCATGAATTTCTAGCTTGTTTGTCATGGAAATAAACTGGAAAGTGAGGGTATGATCATAGTGAAGAGGCTGATTTCATTTTCTTTCATGAAAATGATACTTTTGGCTCATGATTCATTTGGATGCATGAATTCTTGGCTCCCTGTCCAAGCACTCTTTCCAGGTCTTTTCTTCTAAAGCTCTGATAGCATCTCTGGGTCTTTGATGATATTTTTGCCTTCCCAACTCATTTGGCAAAAAGCCAACTGAAAACTGTACTCACTTCAGGCAATATGCACATTTGAAAAGCAACCTAAGTAAATACAATGGAATATTTTGCATTGGGGTAGTTCAGCTAGATTCTCCTAGAAATGTATCTGCTTGCTAAATTTGTGACTTTAACAGCTTTTTTAAAAAAAAAAAATCCATTTATTCTTTGTTTTTCTTCTCAGGTCAAGGAGAAAATAGTCTTCTGTTTGTTGATGAAATAGATTTTATCGTAGGTTTTTATTCTAATTCCTAGCCTTTAAAAATGTTTAAAAAAAATCTTCAACTATTTGAACATTAGCTTGTGGTAATCAGTATGTAAAATAAAATATTTTGTATACAAAATTGACACATCCAAATGCATATTACTTATTTGAGACATAAATTTCCATGGGTGATTCCATGAGTGAGGATCTCTATAATTTAATGTTCATTTATTTAACCATGAAATACATTTGCTCGAATTGTGGCTTCCTGCCTTTCTTCTGTTTAGTTTTCTTTCAGTTTTACTATTTTCTGTTGCAGATTTCTTTTCTCATCTCTTTTTTTTTGGATTTTTTTTTTTTTGGTGGTTTTAATTTTACAACAGCTTTATTGAAATATATTCTCATACCATAACACTTGCCTTTATAAAGTATACAGTTCAGTGGTTTTTTAACACCTTCATAGAGCTGTGCAATCATCACCATTATCTAATTTCATAATATTTTCACAATTCTATAAAAAAGTCTGTACCCATGAGCAAAAACTCCCTATTTCCTCCACAAGTCTCTGGCTACCACTAGACTATGTTCTGCTTCTGTAGATTTGCCTGTTCTGGACATTTCATATAAATGAATCATACAATATGTGACATTTTTTGACTGACTTTTCCCATTTAGTGTGTTTTTAAGATTCATTCATGTTGTAGCATGTGTCAGTACTTCATTTCCTTTTTAATCACTGAATAATATTCTACTACATGGATATATTGCATTTTATTGATCCATTCATCAGTTGCTGGACATTTGGGTCTACCAACTTTTTTAAGTTACTATGAAGAAGTTGATATGAATATTCATGTACAAGTTTTTAATGTGGAAATATGCTTTCAATTCTCTTGGGTATAGATCTAGACATAATTTCATTACTGTTTTACAATTTTTAATTAATTTAATTAGAAATAAAATGTTTTTACATTTAATTCATATTTTCAGTTTTTTATGAATTGTTTGTTTATTCACATTATGATGTTTATTTTTTGTTGACTTCTAATAACTATACATTCTACATATGCAAATTGTTGATTTTTAATAATTATTTTTATTTTAAACTTTACCAAATGTACATACAGCTTAAAAATCTCCAAGTGTTGGGGCTTCCCAGGTGGTCTAGTGGTTAAGAACCCACTTGTCAGTGCAGAGGACATATATGGGTTCAATCCCTGGTCCAGGAAGATTCCATGCGCTGTAGGGCAACTTAGCCCATGAGCCGCAACTACTGAGCCTTTATGCAGCAGCTACTGAAGCCCGCACACCCTAGAGCCACACTGCAACTTCTCAGCTCACATCCTGCAGCTGCTGAAGCCAGCATGCCCTAGAGCCCATGCCCTGTGACAAAAGAAGCTGCTGCAATGAGAAGCCCACACACTGGAAAAAGTGTAGCCGTTAATCGCTGCAACTAGAGAGAGTCTGTGTTTACCAACAAAGACTCAGCACAGTCAAAAATAAATAATAAAAAAGGCTTAAAACATTACAAGTGTTCATGAAATAATCACCAGCTCTATCTCCATTCTTTCTTCCCAGTGATAATCACTTTTAATTCTTTTAGTTTTTTTTTCTATTAATATTAGTATTTATCTCCATATTTCTAGGCAACGAGCTTATGCTGTCATTCTTGATAGTTCAGTTGTGTATGTGATACATTCACCTTCTACTGCAGTTCTTGGGCTTCCTTGTCCCTCAGACAGTAAAGAATCTGCCTGCAATGTGGGAGACGTGAGTTTGATTCCTGGGTTGGGAAGACCCCCTGGAGAAGGGAAAGTCTACCCACTCCAGTATTCTTGCCTGGAGATGTCCATGGACAGAGTAGGCTGGTAGGTTACAGTCCATGGTGTCACAGAGTTGGATACAACTGAGTGACTAACACTTTCACTTTTTCACTTCATTGTAGTTCTTATAGCATTCTTTACTCTTTTCCCCATACCACATTTCCTTTCAACCTGTAAATTATTTACTAATATATTAAATTAATATTTAATAATTAACTATATAAATAATGGACTTCCCTTATATAAATAATGGGTTTCCCTTGTGGCTCAGCTGGTAAAGAATCCACCTGCAATGTGGGAGACCTGGATTTGATCCCTGGGTTGGGAAGATCCCCTGGAGAAGGAAAAGACAACCCACTCCAGTATTCTGGCCTGGAGAATTCCATGGACTCTATAGTCCATGGGGTCGCAAAGAGTCGGACATGACTGAGGGACTTTCACTTTCACTTTCATATAAATGATAATTTTTTGCTCTTGTCATATAGTGTCCTATGAACATATTTATTTCTTGTTCAATCTTTTGTTTTGGTTTTTATTAAGAAATCACGATTTTCCATTTAGCTTTTAATTGTAGTTCATGCTCTTCCAGATTGCAGAGTAATAAATAACATCAAACAGGGTAGACTTTCTATCATTTTTATGTTTTTTGTTGTTGATTTTTTTCCCCAGCTGCACTGCTTGTGGGGTCTTAGTTCACTGGCTATGAAAATGCGGCATCCTAACCATTGGACCTTCAGGGAATTCCCTCTTTTTATGTTCTTACAGTCATCTCTTCTGCATCTGTCTAAACTATTGCTTTCTAGGCTTGGTGCTTAGCTGGAATCTTCCTTTACCATTATCCTGGGAATTTAAGAAAAAAATCCTTTTCCTGTGTTGGCTTTGGGTCTTCTAAGAACTAAATGCCAAGATGGGGATAAATGAGCAAATAATTTATTATCAAATGCCTGTGAGTAGAAACAAGGATATTGGAGAGGCTGAGGGAATCTATCAGATCAGAAGCCGAGTCTGACCCTCAGGGATGGAGGGTTTGATGGAAGGAAGGTTAAGCAAGCTTTCGTGTGGCCCATGAGAAGAGTCGTGGGTCTCCCAGGAATAAGCCTTCCTTAGTAATGGAATAATTTGCTGGGACTAGCACATGGAAAGCGCAGGCTGGGCTGGGTTTCTGAGCACAGCCATTAGGATGCCTGGTCGATGTTCTCCTATAGTCTGGAGGGCTGGCAGGTGTGTTCTTGTGGCCACTAAGGCCACCTTGTTTCTTAGATTTCATATATTTTCCCCCCTTAGTTTAGTCCCTTTTTTCTGTAGATCATATCCTCTAGTTGCTTACAATCATGGTGCACTGATATCCTGTGCAATATTCCTTAATATTTGGTTTATTCCCCTTTTTTCAGTGTTTATCCACTAAAATGGTCCCTCTAGGCAAGGACTGAGGGACTCTTTACAGTGTATCTTTGCTGGATGTATTACAGGGTCCTTCTTTCTGGGAACCTGGCTATCTCTTCATTCGGTGGTTCCATATCTGACGATGGGCTCAGGTCTGGGGACTGAGCAAGGTGGTGTGGCTCTTTGCTGGGACCACTGTCCTCAGCCAGCTGCTCCTCCATTCCTACCTCTGATTGCAGATGTTAAGTTGTACCTTTGAAGGGTGCCTGGGCATTTTGTCCCTAGAAACCTAAATTTCTATTAATTCTCTGTCTGCCAGCTAAGTTCTCTCAGCTGCCACTTTAACCTTGCTGGTTGTTATGGTAACTGTGGTCCCTTGACTTCTGCAATTTAGTGCTGCTGCCTGGTTTCTCTTATTCTGGGGACTCATCATGTCTGTCACCACTAGTGAGCCTGGCTCTGTGCTGTCTTTTCCTACATTTAGGCATGGATTACAGATAACTGGTACTGAAGTTCTTAGCGACAGCACTGTCTTCCATAAGAAGCAGCACTTACCCCTTGTAATGAGACAGGAAGAAAGGGGCAGGGCACAACCATGAAAAGGATAGCATAACTATCGAGAAGAACAGGATACAACAAAAACCAGTTACAAACTACTAGGCCCAAGACGGGCTTCCCAGGCATCACAAGTGGTGGAGAACCCACCTGCTAACGCAGGAGACGTAAGAGTCGCAGGGTTCATCCCTGGTTGGGGAAGATCCCCTGGAGGACGGCATGGCAACCCACTTCAGTATTCCTGCCTGGAGACTCCCGTGGACAGAGGAGCCTGGTGGGCTACAGCCCATAGTCGCAGAGTCAGACATGACTGAAACGACTTGGTGCACAGGCCCAAGATTGCAGGAGACTGGACTATAGTAGACTAGGAGCCTCATTACACACTCATTGTAATACATCACCATGTTAACTGACTCACCCACAGGTGCCAGGACAGCTCTGAGGACAACCATGAAAGGCCAAAAAGTGGGTGATGGCCCAATTCTTGGAAATCTTCACCCCTTCCCCAAAATAGTTGGATTAAGAATAATCCTCCCACTCATCAGAAAATGAAGTTATTCAGCCCATAAAAACTAGCCATTCTCAGAATGTACTTTACTGCCACTGAAATGTATAGATAAATACAGTTAAAATAATATGTTTTATGTTAGATGACTTTCACCACAATAAAATAACATTAAAAAAAAAAACCCACAAAAACGAATCACTCCCACACCTTGGGGCCACTCTCAATTTCCAAGACTCTGACTGCTTGCTTAGGATACAAGTCTAGTCTCCGACATGGCCCATGCTCTGTCTTTGGATGTGTATCTCCCTGAATAAAACGGCTTTCACTTCCTTAAGGCTCTCTGTTGAGTTCTTTCCTGTTCAGAGCCAAGGACCCTGACTTGGTGGCCTGACGCAGGGGCTCACCTAAGACTTGGGAAATGATCATCATTTTTTGCCCCATTTCTCCTAAGACAGTAAGCCCCTACTGAGGCTTCTCCACCACAGCCCAATGAGTATTCTCAGAGTTGTCCCCACTTCCTCTCCTGGCTGCTAGGCAGATAACTGTTATTACATCCCAGCACAATACCGCTGGGAAGTGCTGGACCTGGAGGGTCTGCAAACAAGCGTCTGGTGAGAGAGGTACCAGCACCACTAAGAACTTCAGTGCTGGCTCCTCTCTGTAGTTTGGGGCTGGTGGTAGGACAGTGAGCACAGAATTGGGGGTGTGTTGAGCCTCAATACTGGGGGACATCCACGCAGATGTCCCCATCCCATGTTTCAGGGCTCTGACCTTAGTGTAACAGTGTTGAATCATCTCTGCAGCTCCCAGTTGTAAATCTGCAAAGTCCCGTGATTGCTCCTGAGCTGTATTCTTGGCCACTGCGGGGAGAGAAGGATGGCTTTGTAAGAAGGGCCACCACAAGCACACGCTGGCTCTCAGACTTAGCCTTGAACTTCTCACTAACTGCCCTCAGTTTATCGTTATCCCTCAGAAGGGCTTCCATTCACTTGTAAAGACTAGCCCCTGTCTTTGCAGGCGCTGGCCCTCTTGTGTCTTTTAAAGGTCTCATTCATTGCATGGGTAAGCTTGATTTTCTCCACTGGGTATGTTTCCCCAGGCCATCATCTGTGAAACACTCAGCAGTTGAGACACCGCCTTGTGCCAGGGACGATCTGTGGCCCACATCCCACTGAGGTTGGGATTTCCTTGCCGGCCAGTGAGCAATCCAATCTCTGCCCTAGAGGCTGCCTTCTTGGACCGTTTGCTAGTACCAACTGTTCAGTTCAGTTCCTCTGAAAAGCAGATACCATGATAGGATGGAGATGTACGAGGTTTATTAGGAGGAAACACCTGTGAAGGATAAAGTGAAGAGGAGCAGGTATTAGCTAGGAAAGTTTTGACATTATGACATGGGTCTGGCCACCAAAAAAGGAGAGAAGGAAGGAAGCAGCAGCTCAGAGAGTCTTGACCAGGCTGGTGGGACAGCTGTGAGCTAAAGACGCCCCACTAAAGGAGTCCCCATTGGCCAGAATGGTCCTCCTCTAGTCCACTCACTATCAGTCACAGGGAGCAGGCCTAGGGGAGTGAGGCATTGCTTTGAATGTGGTGCTGGATCGTGCAGGTACAACAGGTGGAGGCTGTCAGCCGATATCCTACTGGGGTCAAAGGTGTCTATTTCAGTCAGTTCAGTTCAGTTGCTCAGTCATGTCCGACTCTTTGCAATCTCATGAACCACACATCCTGTCCATCACCAATTCCCGGAGTCCACCCAAACCCATGTTCATTGAGTCAGTGATGCTATCCACCATCTCATCCTCTGTTGTTCCCTTCTCCTCCTGCCCTCAATCCCTCCCAGCATCAGGGTCTTTTCCAATAAGTCAACTCTTCGCATTATGTGGCCAAAGTATTGGAGTTTCAGCTTCAACATCAGTCCTTCCAATGAACACCCAGGACTGGTCTCCTTTAGGATGGACTGGTTGGATCTCCTTGCAGTCCAAGGGACTCTCAAGAGTCTTCTCCAACACCACAGTTCAAAAGCATCAATTCTTCGGCACTCAGCTTTCTTTATAGTCCAACACTCACATCCATACATGACGACTGGAAAAACCATAGCCTTGACGAGATGGGCCTTTGTTGACAAAGTAATGTCTCTGCTTTTTAAGATGCTATCTAGGTTGGTCATAACTTTTCTTCTAAGGAGTAAGCGTCTTTTAATTTCATGGCTGCAATCACCATCCGCAGTGATTTTGGAGACCAGAAAAATAAAGTCTGACACTGTTTCCATTGTTTCCTCATCTATTTGCTGTGAAGTGATGGGACCGGATGCCATGATCTTGGTTTTCTGAATGTTGAACTTTAAGCCAACTTTTTCACTCTCCTCTTTCACTTTCATCAAAAGGCTTTTTAGCTCTTCTTCACTTTCTGCCATAAGGGTGGTGTCAGCTGCATATCTGAAGTTATTGATATTTCTCCCAGCAATCTTGATTCCAGCATGTGCCTCCTCCAGCCCAGCGTTTCTCATCATGTACTCTGCATATAAATTAAATAGGCAGGGTGACAATATACAACCTTGACGTACTCCTTTTCCTATTTGGAACCAGTCTGTTGTTCCATGTCCAGTTCTAACTGTTGCTTCCTGACCTGCATACAGGTTTCTCAAGAGGCAGGTCAGGTGGTTTGGTATGCCCATCTCTTTCAGAATTTTCCACAGTTTGTTGTGATCCATACAGTCAAAGGTTTTGGCATAGTCAATAAATCAGAAGTAGATGTTCTTCTGGAACTTTCTTGCTTTTTTGACAATGCAGCATATGTTGGCAATTTGATCTCTGGTTCCTCTGCCTTTTCTAAAACCAGCTTGAACATCTGGAAGTTCACAGTTCACATATTGCTGAAGCCCGGCTTGGAGAATTTTAAGCATTACTTTACTAGCGTGTGAGATGAGTGCAATAGTGCGGTAGTTCAAACATTCTTTGTCATTGCCTTTCTTTGGGATTGGAATGAAAATGACCTTTTCCAGTCCTGTGGCCACTGCTGAGTTTTCCAAATTTGCTGGCATATTGAGTGCAGCACTTTCATAGCATCATCTTTCAGGATTTGAAATAGCTCAACTGGAATTCCATCACCTCTACTAGCTTTGTTCGCAGTGATGCTTCCTAAGGCCCACTTGACTTCACATTCCAGGATATCTGGCTCTAGGTGAGTGATCACACTGTCATGATTATCTCGGTCATGAAGATATTTTTTGTATAGTTCTTCTGTGTATTCTTGCCACCTCTTCTTAATATCTTCTGCTTCTATTAGGTCCATACAGTTTCTGTCCTTTATTGAGCCCATCTTTGCATAAAATATTCCCTTGGTATCTCCATTTTCTTGAAGAGATCTCTAGTCTTTCCCATTCTATTATTTTTCTGTATTTCTTTGCACTGATCACTGAGGATGGCTTTCTTATCCCTCCTTGCCATTCTTTGGAACTCTGCATTCAGATGGGAGTATCTTTCCTTTTTTCCTTTGTTTTTTGCTTCCCTTCTTTTCACAGCTATTTGTAAGGCCTCCTCAGACAGCCATTTTGCTTTTTTGCATTTCTTTTTCTTGTGGATAGTCTTGATTCCTGCCTCCTGCACAATGTCATGAACCTCTGTTCATAGTTCATCAGGCAATCTGTCTATCAGATCTAGTCCCTTAAATCTATTTCTCACTTCCACTGTATAGTCATAAGGGATTTGATTTAGATCTTACCTGAATGGTCTGGTGGTTTTCTCCACTTTCTTCAATTTCAGTCTGAATTTTGCAATAAGGAGTTCATGATCTGACCCACAGTCAGCCCCCAGTCTTGTTTTTGCTGACTGTATAGAGCTTCTCCATCTTTGGCTGCAAAGAATATAATCAATCTGATTTCAGTGTTGACCATCTGGTCATGTCCCTGTGTAGAGTCTTCTCTTGTGTTGTTGGAAGAGGGTGTTTTCTATGACCAGTGTGTTCTCTTGGCAGAACTCTATTAGCCTTTGCCCTGCTTCATTCTGTACTTCAAGGCCAAATTTGCCTGTTACCCTAGGTGTTTCTTGACTTCCTACTTTTGCCTTCCAGCCCCCTATAATGAAAAGGACATCTTTTTTGGGTGTTAGTTCTAGAAGGTCTTGTAGGTCTTCATAGAACTGTTCAACTTCAGCTTCTTCAGTGTTACTGGTCAGGGCATAGACTTGGATTACTGTGATATTGAATGGTTTGCCTTGGAAAGGAACAGAGATCATTCTGTCGTTTTTGAGATTGTATCCAAGAACTGCATTTTGGACTCTTTTGTTGACTATGATGGCTACTCCATTTCTTCTAAGGGATTCTTGCCCACAGTAGTACATATATGGTCATCTGACTTAAATTCACCCATTTCAGTCCATCTTAGTTTGCTGATTCCTAGAATGTCAATGTTAACTCTTGTCATCTCCTGTTTGACCACTTCCAATTTGCCTTGATTCATGGACCTAACGTTCCAGGTTCCTATGCAATATTGCTCTTTACAGCATCGAAACTTGCTTCTATCACCAGTCCAATCCACAACTGGGGTGTTGTTTTTGCATTGGCTCCATCCCTTCAGGAGTTATTTCTCCACTGATCTCTAGTAGCATATTGGGCACCTACCGATCTGGGGAGTTCATCTTTCAGTATCCTATCTTTTTGCCTTTTCATACTGTTCATGGGGTTCTTAAGGCAAGAATACTGAAGCAGTTTGCCATTCTCTTCTCCAGTGGACCACATTCTGTCTGACCTCTCCACCATGACCCGTCTGTCTTGGGTAGCCCCACATGGCATGTCTTAGTTTTGTTGAGTTAGACAAGGCTGTGGTCCTGTGATCAGATTGGCTGGTTGTCTGTGATTGTGGTTTCTGTCTGTCTGCCCTCTGATGCCTTCTCTCAGTGCCTACCATCTTACTTGGTTTTCTCTTACCTTGGACGTGGGGTTGCTCCTCCTGGTGCCACCCCGACCTTGGACGTAAAAGCTATGAGTCAAGTTTTATTCAGGAACCTTCCTGAGGGTTATAGCTTAGAAAACAGCTTTTTTGGTAGAGATTGCTCTAAGAGGCAGTGGAGGAGCTTGTTAGTATATATATGAATTTTCTGGCTGGGAAATATTATAGTCACCTGTGTGTGTGTGTGTGTGTGTGTGTGTGTGTGTGTGCGTGTGCGCATGCACGCTCAGTTGCTAAGTCATGTTTGACTCTTTGTGACCCTTTTGGACTATGGCCCACGAGGCTTTTCTGTCCATGTGATTTCCAAGGCAAGAATACTGGAGTGGGCTGCCATTCCCTTCTTCAAAGGATCTTCCCAACCCACGGATTGAATCCATGTTTCCTGTGTCTCCTGTATTGGCAGGAGAATTCTTTACCACTGAGCTACTTGGGAAGCTCCAACAATGAACAAATATGTCAATTTAATGACTAGTGCTTTTCTATTGTAAGAAGATTCAAGAATCTGGGGTCATTGAAATTCTCACTTAGGTATGCATCTTAACTATCTAGGGGCCCAAATATCCAAAACACAGAACTTTCATCTTGTTTTTCCAATCCTGAATTCCCCTCGGGTGCACTGTTGTTGTGTTTCATCTTAACCCATGTGTATGATCGCGGACAACAGGCTTCATTCCTTTTATTTACAAAGGGCAATCTGAGCACTGCACATCCCCAAGGGTCACGTCCATCCTCCCCCCACTGATCTGTAATGCCTGCTCTGTCATAAGTCAAGTTTCTTTGCTTGTATGAGTTTGTTTTGAGGTTCTCTAATCTACTCCATTGATTTTATATCTGTGCTAATACCACATTATTTTATTTTGTAAGGACTTTCTATTAAGTCTTTGTATAGCAAATACATCTGTGTTTTTCTCCTTATAGTATCTGGGCTATTCTCATTCATTTCCTCACTCACATAAATTTTCAGACTAGTTTGTTAAGTTTTCATGTTTTAAATGGAATTGCACTCAAAAAATAGTTAAGATCAATGGGAAGAACTCTGTGACGGTGCATCTTCAAATCCAATGACATGGTATATATTTTCATTTATTTCTTTTAATATGTCTTTGGATATTATATGTATAATTTTTTTCCAGAAAGGTCTTGCATATTTTTTTAAAGATTCAACATTGATAATTTAAATTTTTGTCTCTGATGTAAATGGTATCTTTTCTTCACAAAAGTTGTATTTTCTGTCTCTTGATGGTGTATAGTCATGCCTTTCAGAATTGTCCTGCCTTGAGGCAAGGAGGCCTGGCATTTATACCCCGTATCTACCAATTACTGGCTGAAGACTGCCCTCAGGGACTGGGTGTGACCCCGTGCGAGGAGCCTCTTGGCCTGAGGTCAGTGCCTGGAGCTGCAGGGCTCAATTGAGCTGCAGACATTCCCACCAGCTGGGCAAATACCACGTTGGCCTGAAGGGGGGTTCTCAGCATTTAAGAGTCACAGAGATGTTAAAGGCCCTTTAGCAGACTGAAGAATTCTCTTTTATTCTTAGGTTTGTTACGAGTTCCTGGGTTGGTAAAAGAGGAGGCCATGCCTACCTGTATGGTGTGCGGAATTGGATGTGGGGTCCAGCTGTGTTTTAAACAGGCTTTCAGCTCCTGCTTTGTCCGCCTCCGCTTACCTCGGTTAACCCGAGCCTCTTCTGTGGTTTTCAGGAGAGACGGCTTGCTCGTAGTCTTCTCTGACTGCAGCAGAGGATTTAGGTTTCCTCCGCCATCCAAGTCAGTTCCCAGTTGACCTGTGCTTTCTGGCCTTCAAAGGTCTGATGCTGTCTTCTCCTCTGTGCTCTCTTTTTTTTATTCCTTAATTGTCACTTAAGTTGGGTTCAAGAAGGAGCATAGGTAATTCATGGGTTCAATTGTTCTTGCTGAGAAGCTCTCTCAGTTTTCTGATTCAGAGAATTATGAAACAAATGTAAATTGGGCAGAGACTTCCCTGGTGGTCCAGTGGTTAAGACTCCATGCTTGCAGTGCAGGGGGTGTGGGTTTGATCCCTGGTTAGAGAACTAAGATCCCACATGGCTGTGGCAACCAGAAAAAAAAAGAAAGATGAAGTGGGCAGAGTTTGACATAGGCTGTTTCTGAAGTTTGAAACTACCCCTTCTTTCTCCTCAGTCTTTGCTTGTCTAGCCCACCCTTCAGGTCTCAGTGTAGTAGTCATGTTCTCTAGGACATGTCCCTTCACAGCCCGAGTCTGGGCTATATCCTGCTTCTCTGCATTGCAGTGTAAACTTAGTCTTGTTTCCTCTCAGTGTGAATGGTAATACTGTATTTTTGCCTACCTAGTTTGCACTAGGTAGTGCAATACTAATAGTGTTTTCCTATACTTTGTTTGAGGCTTCCCTGGTGGTAAAGAATCTTCCTGCAATATAGGAGATCCATTATTCAATGTCTGGGTCAGGAAGACCCCCTGGAAAAGGGAATGATTATCTAGTATTTTTGCCTGGAGAATTTCATGGACGGAGGAACCTGGTTGGCTGCAAAGAGTCAAACACAACTGAATGAGTAACATTTTCACTTTTTACATACTTTGTTTTCAAAAGAGCAAACCACAGAATAAAAGTCATTCTGATGTAACCTTTCCAAGGAATTTCTTGGAGGATGGATTTTCATTGATATTCATATATAGGAACAAATAAAAGCAAATTTATGGTTACTCATCTTCTGATTCTGAAGGTACAGGAGACTTCCTGTTTAACCTGGAAGGTGCTTTTGTGGTAAGCAAACTCAACCTCCAATATGGTAAAACTATCACAGGAGCTGTAATTCAGTTTCATAGGAAATTTGGAAAGGAAAGCTTTCAGGGGCATTCTTCAGCTTTTTATGTGTACACTTTTATCAAAGAAGACATTCTCATTTGCTGTTAATTTTTTGACTTACCTGATTTTAAAAAAGCAATAAATGCACAAGGTAGATATTGTGAAAAATATACTGAGAAAGCACCACTGCTAATGTTTTGTTGCATACATTTCCTGGTTTCCTTTCTGGCACGTTTGTTTTCTCTCATAGTTAAGACACTGTTAAGTATAGCTCCCTCTTTTCTCACTTAGCAATGAATCATTGTTTTTTCTCCGTTTCATTAAGTATTCTTTACAAACATTATCTTCATGGTTGTGTAATGCTCATCAGAAGAATGCATGTAATTTAACAATTTTCCTATTGTCATCTAGGGTGTTTTATTACATTTTTTTGTAACAATAAACTTTGTTACATATATTTGACTTGCTATTCTTGAGGAAATTCAGTCTTTAACTCTGAAGAGTAAAAGTGGAGAGGCTTTTTGTAGAGACTTTGAGATAATGCATGTGAAATGTATATAAATTAGAAAATGTAATATATTTACCTGGTTTAGCTTTCTATTAGTATTAGTGTATGGAGGAAGAAATGGCAACCCACTCCAGTATTCTTGCCTGGAGAATCCCATGGACAGAGGAGCTTGGAAGGCTACAGTCCATAGGATCGCAGAGTCAGACACAACTGAAGCGATTTAGCATGCGTGGAGACTTTTATTTATATTATTTGTATTATTGAGCTTAATCAACTTACTGTTTGGAGAAGAAGGTAGATCATATCTACATTCAGAGTGAATTATATCATTAATCATAGTCTATGTGATATATATATATATATACATATATATATATATATATGTAAAGTGAAAATGAAAGTGTTATTTGCTCAGTCGTGTCTGACTCTTTGAGATCCCATCAGCTGTAGTCCACCAGGCTCCTCTGTCCATGGGATTCTCCAGGCAAGGATAATGGAGTGGGTAACCATTCCCTTCTCCAGGGGATCTTCCCCATGCAGGGATTGAACCCAGGTCTCCCACGTTGTGGGTAGATTCTTTGCTGTCTGAACCACCATGGAACACCAAATATATAAAACAATATATTAAAATGAAACAAGTATTGTCAGAGACCACTGATTTTCTTTTTTAAAATTTATTTTATCTAAGTGGAGGATAATTGCTTCACAATGGTGTGTTGGTTTCTGCCTGCACTCCAGTGCTAATCAGCAATAATGATTATATGTCCCCTCCCTCATGAGTCTCTCTCTCCTCCCCTCATCCCTTCCCTCTAGGATGTTAGCGTGCCAGGCTGGGCTCCCTGTGTTAAGCAGCTTCCCACTAGCCATCTATTTTACACATGGGAGTGTGTATATATCCTCAATTTCTCCTACCCTCTCTTTCCCCTCCTGTGTCAAGTCCATTCTCTACATTTGCGTCTCCATTCCTTCCCTGCAAATAAGTTCATCAGTACTATTTTTCTAGATTCCGTGCATATGCATTAATATACAAAATCTTTCTCTTTCTGACTTCTTTCACTCTGTAAAACAAGCTCTAGGTTTATCTATTTCATTACAACTGACTCAAATTCATTATTTTTTATGGCTGGGTAATATTCCATTGTGTATATATATACCACATCGTCTTTATCCATTCATCTGTCAATGGTTGCTTCCATGTCCTGGCTATTGTAAATAGTGCTGCAATGAACATTGAAGTACATGTGTCTTTTAGAATTGTGGTCTTCTCAGGGTATATGCCCAGAAGTGGGGTTGCTGGGTCATATGGTAGTTCTGTTCCTAGCTTTTTAAGGAATCTCTGTACTGTTCTCCATAGTGGCTGCACCAATTTACATTCCCACCAACAGAGTAGGAGGGTTCTCTTTCCTCCACGTGTGCTCGGCATTGATTATTTATAGATTTTTTGATGATGGCCATTCTACTGGGGTGAGGTGATACCTCTTTGTAGTTTGGATTTGCATTTCTGTAATAATGAGCAATGTTCAACATTGTTCACTGAGCATCTTTTCTTTTTTCATGTGTTTATTTGCCATCTGTCTGTCTTCTTTGAAGAAATGTCTGTTTATGTCTTCTGCCCATTTTTTGATTGAGTTGTTTTTCTGATACTGAGCTGTATGAGTTGTTTATATAATTAGGAGATTAATCCTTTGTCAGTTGCTTCGTTTGCACTGATTTTCAAACTGGGTGGCAAGATATCAGTGAGTGAATGTATCTTATTGGTTGTAACTAGCATAACTTTGTTTTTAAAGTGAGATGTTATTGATGGGTCTTCCCTTGGTGGCTCAGTGGTAAAGAATCTGCTTGCAATGCAGGAGACATGGCTTTGATCCCTGGGTTGGGAAGATCCCCTGGAGAAGGAAATGGCAACCCACTCCAGTATTCTTGCCTGGGAAATCCTATGGAGAGAGGAGCCTGGTGGGCTACAGTCCATGGTGTAGCATAGAGTTTGCCACAGATGAGCAACAAAACAACTGATATGTTACATTGTATTACTTTTATGTGTACAAAATAATACATTCATTGCAAAGTGATTACTACAATAAATTTAGTTAACTTTCAAGCAACTTTCAAATTCCTCAAAAAATGAAAAGCAATACTACCACATAATCAGGCATTTCTATTTCTGGGTATTTATCTGAAGGAAATGAACTCACTATCTCAAAAAGATGTCCAAACCCCCATGTTCATTGCAGCATTATTTTCAATAGCTAAGGCATGAAAACAACCACATGTTCTTTTCTAAACTTTTTATTTTGTAGTCATTTCAGTTGCTCAGTCCCGTCCAACTCTTTGTGACCCTATGGACTGCAGCACGCCAGGTCTGTCTGTCCATTACCAGCTCCCAGAGTTTACTCAAACTCATGTCCATCCAACCATGATTGATGCCATCCAATCATCTTATCCTCTTCATCCCCTTCTCCTCTTGCCTTCAATCTTTTTTTTGTAGTGGGGTTAAAAAGCCTCTTGATGAAATTCAAAGAGGAGAGTGAAAAAGTTGGCTTAAAACTCAACATTCAGAAAACTAAGATCATGGCATCTGGTCCCATCACTTCATGGCAAATAGATGGGGAGACAGTGGAAACAGTGTCAGACTTTATTTTTTTGAGTTTGAAAATCACTGAAGATGGTGATGTCAGCCATGAAATTAAAAGATGCTTACTCCTTGGAAGGAAAGTTATGACCAACCTAGATAGCATATTAAAAAGCAGGGACATACTTTGCCAACAAAGGTCTGTCTGGTCAAGGTTATGGTTTTTCCAGTAGTCATGTATGGATGTGAGTGTTGGACTGTGAAGAAAGCGGATAGCCGAAGAATTGATGCTTTTGAACTATGGTGTTGGAGAAGACTCTTGAGAGTCCCTTGGACTGCAAGGAGATCCAACCAGTCCATCCTAAAGGAGATCAGTCCTGGGTGTTCATTGGAAGGACTGATGTTGAAGCTGAAACTCCAATACTTTGGCCACATGATGCGAAGAGTTGACTCATTGGAAAAGACCCTGATGCTTGGAGGGATTGGGGGCAGGAGCAGAAGGGGACGACAGAGGATGAGATGGCTGGATGGCATCACCGACTCGATGGGCATGGGTTTGGGTGGATTCTGGGAGTTGGTGATGGACAGGGAGGCCTGGCGTGCTGCGATTCATGGGGTCGCAAAGAGTCGGACACGACTGAGCGACTGAACTGAACTGAACTGAACTGAGAGCAAATCCGGGTGAAACTACTGGCATTCACTGTGATAGAAAGCCCATTGTTTCTTAACCACTAGAGGGCAGTATACTACATTAGTTAAAAAAAAAAAATCTGACAATACAGTGGATCTAGATTTACAACTGATTATGCTGCTGCTGCTGCATAATCGTGATCCGACTCTGTGCGACCCCATAGACGGCAGCCCACCAGGCTCCCCCGTCCCTGGGATTCTCCAGGCAAGAACACTGGAGTGGGTTGCCATTTCCTTCTCCAAGGCATGAAAGTGAAAAGTGACAGTGAAGTCGCTCAGTCGTGTCTTACTCTTAGCAACCCCATGGACTGCCGCCTACCAGGCTTCTCCGTCCATGGGATTTTCCAGGCCAGAGTACTGGAGTGGGGTGCCATTGCCTTCTCCAGCTGATTATGAGAGACATAAAATTACACGTAATTTTGTGTTGGACTATTAATATTATGTGAGAACCTACCACATGGCATACACTGAGATAGGGATAAACTGGTGAATAAGTCATGTTCTATAATTTAGTAAGAGGACGAGACAGTTACCTACTTTGGTTTGGCTCCTGTCCGCCTTTCTAGCCTCATATACTGCCACTCCCCAGCTTGCAACCTGACCTGTGGTCATGCTGAACTCCTGCTAATCATCTTGCACATGCTATTCTCTCTTCCTGAAACACAGTGCTTCTTCTCTGCCTGTTGAACCCTAACTTATACCTCAACCTCCAATATCTTGACTTTCCCAGGCAAAGTTAAGTGCAAACATGTGTTTTCTCCATTTCACTCACATGGAACCAACTTTGATCCTCTTAGAGCTGGTGACCTCTTTTCCCTAGGAAACTGAACTACTATAAGAACTATAAGAACTTCCTATAAGAACTAGGAAGGCAAAAGACGTGTTGTTCATTTTTATTTCTCTAGTTGTGCCTGTGACATAGACAGTGCTTAAAATGCATATTTATTAAATGAGCAAATAAAAGTGCTATGAACAGATGCTGTGATGAGATAATTTCCTCATAATCTCTCCATTAGTTCTTCCGCCCTCTCCTTCTAACCATCCTACTAAAAAGCATCTGTCTAATCTCCATAGCAAACCAGAGAGGCTTTTTTGACTTGCTGATGGTGAGGGAGAGTTAGGCTTTGTCAAACAAGGGAAGGGAAAAGAATTTTGGAGGAAAATTTAGGTTTCCCTAATATTTCCCCATGACACCCTGGGGGATGATCTTCACTTTAGCAACACACAGCTGAGACTGAATAATCTTTGCTCTTCCATCCCTTTCTTAGACTAGCCAAGTAGGCAAAGTGGTTATGTTTGTCATTTGGCTAGCATTTAACAATCCTGACACTTTAGCATTGAGATGACAGAGTGCCTAGTACATTCTATTGTGATCTACAAAAGCTGAAGGAATCAGAGTCAAGTTTCAACATGTTCCAAGTCCTCATGTGGCAAATTAAACAGTTCTCCGTCCAAGTGGTATATGTACTTGTTTATAAAAGTGTTTGTTATATGTTCACTTTAGATATGTTTGCAAAAAGATTAAAACATATTTTTAGCTTGCTTACAGTCTTGTAGGTATGCCCATACTCAAGTGTGTTAGTTGCTCAGTTGTGTCTCTTTGCGGCCCCATGGAGCCCTCCAGGCTCTTCTGCCCATACTCATATCATCTTGGAAATTCTGCTCTATAAAGAGACCTGGTTGTATATTACAAGGGATAAATGAAGTCTAAAGTCAAATGGACTTTTGTTTGAGTCCTGGATGTCTTTTTTTCTAGCTTTGTGAATTTGGGCATGTTCCTCAACCTCACTTCACCTCAGCTCCTTCATTTGCAATATGGACACAGCGGTTCTTCCCTCAGTGGGGCTGCTAGGAGGATTGGACAAAGTCCTGCATGTAAAGAGCTTTACACAAGATTTGGCATATTGTGAGCTTTCAGTAGACATCAGCTCTTATAAGATGAAGATCTTCAATGAAAGATAACATCATTTTTTCTTTGTGTGTTTTTTCTTTTTTTAAAATAACCAGTGCTTAATGGATTCCCGCCCCCCCACCCCTCCCCCCACTCTGCTACTATGGCAGTAAGAAGCTTATTTCCCCATTTTGATAAAATATATGGCATAAGCTAATGGGGGCTTGCAAGCATGAGAACCTTGGTGGAGATGAAGTGAAGGCCCTGCTGTGGGTGCTATAGCCTGGGCTAGTGGGGGTCAGACTTTGTGGGCCTCAGAAAGTCTCTTCCAGTGTTTCCCCATGCAGAGAGTTCTTACCTTTGCTGCCCCTGCGAATGCAGTGGGGCATACAGCCTCGCTATTAAGCATTCTTGAGGCTCTTTTACTACTATGGTGAGAGTGAGCTTTCTCTTCTTAAGCATCATTGATGTTGACTTGGAATATGGTTTTCAAACAGATTGTCTAAATTATCAACTCCTGTGGGTAGGAATGTTGCTCTGTATAATACATATCAAAAGGACATATATATTAATACATAAGTGTGTGTGTGAGTGTGTGTGTGGGTGTGCACTCAGTCGTATCCGACTCTCTGCAGCCCACCGGGCTCCTCTCTCCATGGGATTTCCCAGACAAGAATACTGGAGTGGTTGCCATTTCCCGACCCAGGGATCGAATCTGTGTCCCCTGGGTCTCCTGCATTGCAGGCATATTCTTTATCCCTTAGCCACTGGGGAAGTTACATACATAAGTACTTAATGTATTTTTAAGCTAACTATTAATTATATGTTTTAATGTTTTATATGACTATAGTGACATTTGTTCTGAGCCAAAAATGATAGATCAGTTGGTAAAGAATCCGCCTGCAATGCAGGAGACCCTGGTTCGATTTCTGGGTTGGGAAGATCCCCTGGAGAAGGGATAGGCTACCCACTCCAGTATTCTTGGGCTTTCCTGTGACTCAACTGGTAAACAATCCACCTGCAATGTGGGAAACCTGGGTTCAATCCCTAGGTTGGGAAGATCCCCTGGAGGAGGGCAAGGCTACCCACTCCAGTATTCTGGCCTATGCAGTCCATGGGGTCACAAAGAGTGAGGACACCACTGAGTGACTTTCATATGGCACAACAAAAATTTTAAAACATTTTGAGAGTTTAGAAAATTTTAGCACTTTTATTTTGAGATAATTTTAGACTTTCAAAAGAGTGGTCATGACAGTTCAGAAAGTCCCTAAATACCCATTACTCAGGTCTCCCTAATGTAACGTCTCATATAATCAGGGTGGATCTATCAACACTTAGAAACAAACATCTGTACTGTACTATTAACTAAACTACAGATTTCATTAGGATTTCACCATTTCCACCCCCCCCCCCCATTCATATCCTTGTTCTGTTTCTGAGTCCAACCCAAGATTTCATGTTACATTTTGTTCTTTCCTTTAGTCTCTTCTAATCTGGGACAGTTTCTCAGTCTTTTCTTTCCTTTCACAATCTTGACACTTTTGGAAAGTACTGACCAAGCATTCTGCAGACCATCCTTAATTTGTCTGGTTTTGTGTGATGTTTTTCTCCAGATTATTGAGTTTATAGAGTTTTGGGAAGAGTGCCACAGAAATGATATACCCTTCACAGTGCATTATATAAGGTAGTACAACATGATACGGCCATGTTCTCTTACTAGTAATTTTAACCTAAGTCATATTTAGTTATACATTGAAAGATTTCTTTTAATTGAAAAAGAAAAAATTACATGAAATTGAGAAAATCTGATATATGTAAAAATTTATCAATATATATTTATACACACAGGCAATGTAGTTTTCTCTAAAAGCATTGACATTTGTAGGAACAGAGACATTGCCATTCTGACTCAAACTAACAAGGTTTTGTTCTTAGAAATAAAAAGTTACATATGTATTTATTTTTAAAAATATTTATTTTTAATTGAAGAGTAATTGCTTTACAGAATTTTGCTGTTTTCTGTCAAACCTCAACATGAATCAGCCATAGGTATACATATACCCTCTCCCTTTTGAACCTCCATCCCATCTCCCTCCCCATCCCACCCCTCTGGGTTGATACAGAGCCCCTGTTTGAGTTTCCTGAGCCATACAGCAAATTCCCATTGGCTATCTATGTTACATATGGTAATGCAAGTTTCCATGTTACTCTCTCCATACATCTCACCCTCTCCTCCCCTCTCATGTCCATAAGTCTATTCTCTATGGCTGTTTCTCCATTACTATCCTGTAAATAAATTCTTCAGTACCATTTTTCTAGATTCTGAATATATGCATTAGAATACAATATTTATCTTTTACTTTCTGACTTACTTCATTCTGTATAATAGGCTCTAGGTTCATCCAACTCATCAGAATTGACTCAAATGTGTTCCTTTTTATGGCTGAGTAATATTCCATTGTGTATATATACCACAGCTTCTTTATCCAGTCATATGTTGATGCACATCTATATTGCTCCCATGTTGTAGTTATTATAAATAGACCTACAATGAACATTGGGGTACATGTGTCTTTTTAAATTTTGGTTTCCACAGGGTACATGCCTGAGTGGGATTGCTGGGTCATATGGTGGTTTTACTCCTAGTTTTTTAAGCACTCCATATCATCTTCTGTAGTGGCTGTATCAATTTACATTCCCACCAATGGTGTAAGAGGGTTCCCTTTTCTCCACACCCTCTCCAGCATTTATTTTTGTAGACTTTTTGATGATGGTCATTCTGACTGGTGTGAGGTGATATCTCATTGTAGTTTTGATTTGAATTTCTCTAACAAAGATCAGTGTTGAGCATCTTTTCATGTGTTTGTTAGCCATCTATATGTCTTCTTTGGAGAAATGTCTGTTTAGGTCTTTTCCCCACTTTTTAAGATTGGGTTGTTTCTTTTTCTGGTATTGAGTTGTATGAGCTGCTTGTATACTTTGGAAATTAATCCTTTGTCTGTTGTTTCATTTGCTATTATTTTATCCCATTCTGAGGGTTTTTCACCTTGCTTATAGTTTCATTTGCTGTGCAAAAGCTTTTGTTTACTTTTGTTTTTATTTCCATTACTCTAGGAGGTGGGTCACAGAGGATCTTGCTTTGATTTATGTCATCGAGTGTTCTGCCTATGTTTTCCTCTAAGAGTTAGAGTTTTTGGTTTTGCACTTAGGTCTTTAATCCTTTTTGAGTTTATCTTTGTGTATGGTGTTAGGAAGTGTTCTACTTTCATTCTTTTACATGGAGCTGTCCAGTTTTCCCAGCTAAACTTCCCAGCTAAAATTTATTCCCAGAATAAAATTTCCCATTTATTGAAGAGGCTGTCTTTGCCTCATTGTATATTCTTGCCTATTTTGTCAAAAATAAGGTACCCATAGGTGCATGGGTTTATTTCTGGGCTTTCTATCTTGCTCCATTGGTCTATATTTCTGTTTCTGGGCCAGTACAGAAACAACTGTCTTGATGGCTGTAGCTTTGTAGTATAATCTGATGTCAGGAAGGTGATTCCTCCAGTTCCATCCTTCTTTCTCAAGACTGCTTTGGCTATTCAGGGTCTTTTGTGTTTCCATATGAATTGTGAAATTTTTTGTTCTAGTTCTGTGAAAAATGTCATTGTTAGTTTGATAGGGTTTGCATTGAATCTGTAGATTGTGTTTGGTAGCATAATCAATTTTCATAATATTGATTCTTCCTACCCAAGAACATAGAATATCTCTCCATCTGTTTATGTCATCTTTGATTTCTTTCATTAGTGTCTTATAATTTTCTGTGTACAGTTCTTTTATCTCTTTAGGTAAGTTTATTCCTAGATATTTATTTTTTTTCTGTTGCAATGGTGAACGGGATTGATTCCTTAATTTCTCTTCCTGATTTTTCATTGTTAGTATATAGAAATGCAAGTGATATCTGTGTATTGACTTTGTATTCTGCAACTTTGCTAAATTCAATGATTAGCTCTAGTAGTTTTTTGATACTATCTTTAGGGTTTTCTATATACAGTATCATGTCATCTGCAAACAGTGAGAGCTTTACTTCTTTTCTGGATTCCTTTCATTTCTTTTTCTTCTCTGATTGCTGTAGCTAGGACTTCCAGAACTATTTTGAATAAAGTGGTTAAAGTGGACACCCTTGTCTTGTTCTTGATCTTAGGGGGAATGCTTTCAGTTTTTCACCATTGAGAATAATGTTTGCTGTAAACTTTTCATATACAGCCTTTACTATGTTGAGGTAGGTTCCTTCTATGCTCATTTGTTGAAGAGTTTTAATCATAATTGGGTGCTGAATTTTGTCAAAGGCTTTTTCTGCATCTATTAAGATTATCATATGGTTTTTAGCTTTCAATTTGTTAATATGGTGTAATCACATTGATTTATTTCTGTATAGTAAAGAATCCTTGCATCCCTGGAATAAACCCAACTTGATCATGGTGTATGAGCTTTTTGATGTGTACTTGAATTCTGTTTACTAAAATTTTGAGGATTTTTGCATCTTTGTTCATCAATGATATTGGCCTGTAGTTTTCTTTTTTGGTGTTGCCTTTGCCTGGGTTTGGTATCAGGGTGATGGTGGCCTTGAAGAATGAGTTTGGAAGTGTTCCTTCCTCTGCAATTTTTTGAAAGAGATTTAGAAGGATAGGCATTTGCTCTTCTCTAAATGTTTGATAAAATTCCCCTGTGAAGACATCTGCTCCTGGGCTTTTGTTTTGTGAGAGATTTTTGATCACTGCTTCAATTTCAGTATTTGGGTTGTTCATAATTTCTATTTCTTCCTGGTTCATTCTTGGAAGATTGAACTTTTCTAAGAATCTGCCCATTTCTTCCAGGTTATCCATTTTATTGCCATATAGTTGTTCATAATAGTCTCTTATAATCCTTTGTATTTCTGCACTGTCTGTTGTACCTCTCCTTTTTAATTTCTAATTTTGTTGATTTGATTCTTCTCTTTTTGTTGATGAGTCTGACTAAACGTTTGTCAATTTCATATTCTCAAAGAACCAGCATTTAGTTTTATTAATCTTTACTATTGTTTCTTTTTCATTTATTTCTGCTCAGATCTTTATGATTTCTTTCCTTCTGATAATTTTGGTGGTTTTTTTTTTTTTTTTGTTGTTGTTCTTTTTCCATTTGTTTTAGGTGAAAAGTTAGGTTGTCTATTCAGTGTTTTTCTTGTTTCTTGAGGTAGGATTGCATTGCTATTAAGTTCCCTCTTAAAACTGTTTTTGCTGCATCCCATAGGTTCTGAGTTGTCATGTTTTCCTTGTCATTTGTTTCTAGAAATTTTTTGATTTCCCTTTTGATTTCTTCAGTAACCTGGTGGTTATTTAGAAATGTATTGTTTAATCTCCATGTGTTTGTGTTTTTTTTTTTTAGTTTTTTCCTTGTAATTGATACCTAGTCTCCTAGCATTGTGGTCAGAAAGATGCTTCATACGATTTCAATTTTCTTAAATTTACTGAAGCTTGATTTGTGGCCCAAGATGTGGTTTATCTTGGAGAATGTGAATTTGAGAAGAAGGTGTATTCTTCTGCATTTGGATGGAATGTCCTGAAGATATCAGTGAGATCCGTCTCATCTAATGTATCATTTAAGACTTGTGTTTCCTTATTAATTTTCTGTTTTGATGATCTGTCCATTGGTGTGGGTGGGGTGTTAAAGTCTCCTAGTATTATTGTGCTACTGTCAATTTCTCCTTTTATGTCTGTTCATGTTTGCCTTATGTATTGAGGTGTTCCTATGTTGGGGCATCAGTTCAGTTCAGTTGCTCAGTCATGTCTGACTCTTTGCAACCCCATGAACCACAGCACGCCAGGCCTCCCTGTCCATCACCAACTCCCAGAATCCACCCAAACCCATGTCCATTGTGTTGGTGAAGCCATCCAACCATCTTATCCTCTATCGTCCCCTTCTCCTCCTGCCCTCAATCTTTCCCAGTATCAGGGTCTTTTCAAATGAGTCAGCTCTCCACATCAGGTGGCCAAAGATCTGGAGTTTCAGCTTCAACATCAGTCCTTCCAATGTACACCCAGGACTGACCTCCTTTAGGATGGACTGGTTGGATCTCCTTGCAATCCAAGGGACTCTCCAGAGTCTTCTCCAACACCACAGTTCAAAAGCATCAATTCTTCGGTGCTCAGCTTTCTTTATAATCCAACTCTCACATCCATACATGACCACTGGAAAAACCATAGCCTTGACTAGACGGGCCTTTGTTGGCAAAGTAATGTCTCTGCTTTTTAATATGCTGTCTAGCTTGGCCATAACTTTCCTTCCAAGGAGCAAGTGTCTTTTAATTTCATGGCTGCAGTCACCATCTTCAGTGATTTTGGAGCCCAGAAAAATAAAGTCTTAACACTGTTTCCACTGTTTCCCCACCTATTTGCCATGAAGTGATGGGACCGGATGCCATGATCTTAGTTTTCTGAATGTTGAGCTTTAAGCCAACTTTTTCACTCTCCTCTTTCATTTTCATCAAGAGGCTCTTCAGTTCTTTTTCACTTTCTGCCATAAGGGTGGTGTCAGCTGCATATCTGAGGTTATTGATATTTCTCCCAGCAATCTTGATTCCAGCATGTGCTTCCTCCAGCCCTGCGTTTCTCATGATGTACTCTGCATAGAAGTTCAATAAGCAAGGTGACAATATACAGGCTTGATCTACTCCTTTTCCTATTTGGAACCAGTCTGTTGTTCCATGTCCAGTTCTAACTGTTGCTTCCTGACCTGCATACAGGTTTCTCAAGAGACAGGTCAGGTGGTCTGGTATGCCCATCTCTTTCAGAATTTTCCACAGTTTGTTGTGATCCACAGAGTCAAAGGCTTTGGCTTAGTCAATAAAGCAGAAGTAGGTGTTTTTCTGGAACTCTCTTGCTTTCTTGATGATCCAACAGATGTTGGCAATCTGATCTCTGTTCCTCTAAATACAGCTTGAACATCTGGAAGTTCATGGTTCACGTATTGCTGAAGCCTGGCTTGGAGAATTTTGAGCATTACTTTACTAGCGTGTGAGATGAGTGCAATTCTGTGGTAGTTTGAGCATTCTTTGAGATTGTCTTTCTTTGGGATTGGAATGAAAATGACCTTTTCCAGTCCTGTGGCTACTGCTGCATTTTCCAAATTTGCTGGCATATTGACTGCAGCACATTCAGAGCATCATCTTTTAGAATTTGAAGTAGCTCAACTGGAATTCCATCACCTTCACTAGCTTTGTTTGTAGTGATGTTTCCTAAGGCCCACCTGACTTCACATTCCAGGATGTCCGTCTCTAGGTGAGTGGGAGTGATCACCCCTTTGTGATTATCTGGGTCGTGAAGATCTTTTTTGTACAGTTCTTCTGTGTATTCTTGTCATCTCTTCTTAATATCTTCTGCTTCTGTTAGGTCCATACCATTTCTGTCCTTTATTGTGCCCATCTTTGCATGAAATGTTCCCTTGGTATCTCTAATTTTCTTGAAGCAATCTCTAGTTTTCCCCATTGTGTTGTTTTCCTCTATTTCTTTGCACTGATTACTGAGGAAGGCTTTCTTATCTCTCCTTGCTATTCTTTGGAACTCTGCATTCAAATAGGAATATCTTTCATTTTCTCCTTTTCTTTTCACTTCTCTTCTTTTCACAGCTATTTGTAAAAGGCCTCCTCAGACAGCCATTTTGCTTTTTTGTATTTCTTTTTCTTGGGAATGGTCTTGATTCCTGTCTCCTGTAAAATGTCATGAACCTCCATCCATAGTTCATCAGGCACTCTGTCTATCAGATCTAGTCCCTTAAATCTTTTTCTCACTTCCACTGTATAGTCATAAGGGATTTGAGTTAGGTCATACCTGAATGGTCTAGTGGTTTTCCCCACTTTCTTCAATTTCAGTCTGAATTTGGCAATAAGGAGTTCATGATCTGAGCCACAGTCTGCTCCTGGCTTGTTTTTGCTGACTGTATAGAGCTTCTCCATTTTTGGCTGCAAAGAATATAATCAATCTGATTTTGGTGTTGGGGGCATAGATATATACAATTGTTATGTCTTCCTCTTGGACTGATCCCTTGACTATCATGTAGTGTCCTTCCTTATCTCTTGTAACCTTCTTTAAGGTCTATTTTGTTTGATATGAGGATTGCTGCTCCAGTTTTCTTTTGTTTCCCATTTGCATGGAATATATTTTTGCATCCTCTCCCTTTCAGTCTATATGTGTCTTTAGATCTGAAGTGGCTTTCTTATAGACAGCACATATATGGGTCTTGTTTTTGTATCCATTCAGCCAGTCTGCATCTTTTGGTTGAGCATTTAATCCATTTACATTTAAAGTAATTATTCATAGATATGTTCCTATTGCCATTTTCTTAATTCTTCGTGGTTGATTTTGTAGATCTTTTCCTTCTCTTGTATTTCTTGACTATATAAGTACCTTTAACATTTGTTGTAAAGTTGGCTTGGTGGTACTGAATACTCTTAACTTTTGCTTGTCTGAAAAGCTTTTTATTTCTCCATCAATTTTGAATGAGGTCCTTGCTGTCTGGGTGTAGATTTTTCCCTTTCAGTACTTTAAAAATATCCTGCCATTCCCCTCTGGCCTGCAGAGTTTCTGCTGAAAAATCAGCTGTTAAACGTATGGGGTTTCCCTTGTATGTTACTTGTTGCTTTTCCTTTGCTGCTTTTAATATTCTTTATTTGTGTTTAGTCTTTGTTAGTTTGATTAGTATGTGTTTTGGCATGTTTCTCCTTGGGTTTATCCTGTATGGGACTCTTTGTGCCTCTTGAACTTGATTGACTATTTCCTTTTCCATATTGGGGAAATTTTCAACTATAATCTCTTCAGAAATTTTCTCATACCCTTTCTTTTTCTCTTCTTCTGAGACCCCTATAATTCTAATGCTGGTGTATTTGATATTGTCCCAGAGGTCTCTGAGACTATCCTCAGTTCTTTTCATTCTTTTACTTTATTCTGCTCTTCAGAAGTTATTTCCACCACTTTGTCTTCTAGCTCACTGATTCATTCTTCTGCTTCAGATATTCTGCTACTGATTCCTTCTAGAGTATTTTTAATTTCAGTAATTATGTTGTTTGTATGTTTATTCTTTAATTCTTCCAGGTCTTTGTTAATTGATCCTTGCATTTTCTCCATTCTGTTTTCAAGGTTTTTTTTATCATCTTTACTATTATTATTCTGAATTCTTTTTATTTGGACCTCTGTGTTTCCAGTTTGTTCCTTCATTTGTGTAGTACTTCTCCTTCTTTCCTTTTTTTTTTTTTTTTTTTAATTTATTGTGTTTGAGGTCTCCTTTTCCCAGTCTTCAAGTTTGGATTCTTTCTTCTTTTTGGTTTCCGGTCTCCTAAGGTTGGCCCAGTGGTTTGTGTAAGCTTCATACAGGGTGAGATTTTTGCTGAATTTTGTTGTTGTTGTTGTTTGTTTGCTTGTTTTCCCTCTGATGGGCAAGGCTGAGTGAGGTGGTAATCCCATTTGCTGATTGGGTTTGTATTTTTGCTTTTTTGTTGTTTAGATGAGGCAACCTGCATGGGGTGCTACTGTTGGTTGGGTGATGCTGGGTCTTTTATTCAAGTGGTTTCCTTTGTGTGAGTTCTCACTATTTGACACTCCCTAGGGTTAGTTCTCTGGTAGTCTAGGTTCTTGGAGTTAGTCCTCCCACTCCAAAGGCTGAGGGCTTGATCTTTCTGTCCTTGAGAAGACGAAAGGTAGACTTATTGATGGAGGTGATGAGGCTGTGAATCTTTGTGGAAGAGTTTTAGTTTTCAGGAATTTCTGGATAGGAGTGAGAAGAAAGCCCTCAGGTGCATTTTACACCCCAGTTCTGTGGTTAGTGCCTCGATCCAGAAATTGCGCTGGACAGCAGGACTTCACAGAGGGACACTGACCTTAAGGTGACATAAAGGGAAGGGAGATGAGAGTCAGAGAAGGGTTTGGAAAGCAAGAGTATCCTCTATGCAAATCTATATGTTTCTTGTGTTGACTAGTGTTGTGCATTTTACTTCCAACATGGATTTACTTATTTTAAAAATTTTTATTGGACTATAGTTGGTCTACAATATAGTGTTCATTTCTGCTGTACAGCAAAGTGAGTCAGTTATATGTACACATATACCCACTCTTTTAAAGATTCTTTCCCCATGTAGGTCATTAGAGAGTATTGAGTAAGGGTCTCTGTGATACACAGTAGCTCCTTATTTGCTGTTGTTCAATCACTCAGTCATGTCCAACTCTTTGAGATCCATGGACTGCAGCACGCCAGGCTTCCCTGTCCTTCACCATCTCCTGGAGTTTGCTCAAACTCATGTTCACTGAATTGGTGATGTCATCCAGCCATCTCATCCTCTGTCGTCCCCTCCTCCTCCTGCCTTCAGGTCTTTATTAACTATCTATTTTATATATAACAGCATGTATATATCAATCTCAATCTCCCAATTTACCCCTCCCACTCCTTCCCCCCTAGTAACCACAAGATTGCTTCCTATATCTGTAACTCTATTTCTGTTTTATAAATAAGTTCATTTGTGTCATTTTTTTAGATTCCACATATAAGCAGTATCATATGATATTTGTCTATCTGTCTGACTTACATCACTATGACAAGCTCTAGGTTCATCCATGTTGCTGCAAATAGCATTATTTCATTCTTTGTTAAAGGCTGAGTAATATTCCACTATATATATATTCTGCTATATATATACATTCCACTATATATAATATATATGTATATATATATATATGTGTGTGTATATATATATATATATATATATATATATATTTATCCATTCCTCTGTAGACGAACATTTAGGCTGCTTCCATGTCTTGGCTATGGTAAATAGCACTGTAATTAACAGTGGAGTGCATGCATTTTTATAATTATGGTTTTCTCTGTGTATGTGCCAGGAGTGGGATTGCTGGATTATATGACAACTTATTTTCAGTTTTTTAAGGAGCCTCATAGCAGTTGTACCAATTTACATTTCCATCAACAGTGTAGGAGGGTTCCTGTTTCTCCACACCCTTTCTAGCATTTATTGTTTGTATAGTTTTTGATGAATTCTGACTGACATGAGGTGATATCTCATTGTAGTTTTGATTTGTATTTCTCTAATTTAGTGATGTTGAGTATCTTTTCATATGCTTTGCCAACATGGATTTAAAATGAGGTCATTGAAAATCCTCTCTGATGCTAATTTTAATATTATATATATGTATATATATATATTTCCCAGTTTGATTTTATTTATATAAAGGCCCCAAATGGACAAATTAAATCTCTGGTGATAGAAATCAGAATGGCAATTGTCTTCGGGGGTAATGTATAATACTTTGGGGTGCTAGTAATGCTCTATATCTTCATCTAGGTGGTGGTTACATGGGTGTGTCCACTTCATAAAATTTTATCAAGACATAGGATCTATCTATAATTTGTCCCCCCTTTATAAGTTGATAATTACCACATCTATTTAAAAAATTTCCAGACTCATTCTTAGTTCAAATATCCAAATATTTTTCCATGCTCTTGGAACAAGTATCCTCTCTGACACCAGTTTTAAAGATAAACCTTTCGAAATTTCTTATCAGTTATTAGAAGCTCTGTGTCTCACAGATGCTTCTAACATCTCACAGATGTGTCTAACTTTAAAAAAAAATTTTTTTTTTATATTCTTTGCCTAATAGATTATTGTACCTTGTAGTGAGTTTTATATGTTTATTCACTGAGGAAAGTGATGTTTTCTTTGATTTCTTCTAAGTTTACCTTCTCAATTTGAAAGAGAATTCTTTTTTCTCCCTAAAACTTAAAACTCAGTGTTATAAGGCACTTTTATTACATTATTTCAAATGTATGTATCATCACATTCTTACTTAGTCTTCACTTTGGTCACATGCAAAACAGTATTCACTTTCACTTTAATTTGAAAGGAATATATATTCTTTGTCCTTCTACTTTTCTCATTTAATGAAGCCACTCTGGTCTAAAATTCTAACATCTCTTTTTGGAAGAGTTAGGGTCATGTATGGATGTGATAGCTGGACTGTGAAGAAAGCTGGGCGCTGAAAAATTGATGCTTTTGAACTATGGTGATGGAGAAGACTCTTGAGAGTCCCTTGGACTGCAAGGAGATCCAACCAGTCCATCCTAAAGGAGATCAGTCCTGGGTATTCATTGGAAGGACTGATGCTGAAGCTGAAACTCCAGTACTTTGGCCACCTCATGTGAAGAGTTGACTCATTGGAAAAGACCCTGATGCTGGGAGGGATTGGGGGTAGGAGGAGAAGGGGATGACAGAGGATGAGATGGTTGTATGGCATCACTGACTCGATGGACATGGGTTTGAGTAGACTCTGGGAGTTGGTGATGGACAGGGAGACCTGGCATGCTGCGGTTCATGGGGTCGCAAAGAGTCGGACACGACTGAGCAACTGAACTGAACTGAACTGAACTGAATTGAGGGCCAATACTGGGCTTCCCTGGTGGCTCAGACAGTAAAGAATCTGCCTGGAATGCAGGAGACCAGGTTCAATACCTGAGTCAGGAAGATCCTCTGGAGAAGGGATGGCTACCCACTCAAGCCATTCCTCCAGGCAAGAATGGCTATCAATTCTTGCCTGGAGAATTCCATGGGCAGAGGAACCTGGCAGGCTATATAGTCCATGGGGTCACAAAGAGTTGGACATGACTGAGCGACTACCACACATACACATACACATACACACAGGGCCAATACTGCATGGGGATTCTGGTCATATTGCAGTTTCATAAAAAGACAATGTCATAATGTATTAGCAAAGTACAAATATTGCCCTGCTTTACCAGTTTACTAGTGAGGTTGTTCTAGTCTAGCCTGATTTTGGATTTTTAATTATTTTTAACTATCCCTTGTTTAGAGACATTCTTTGATGTACAAATGAAAGGGATTAAAGTTAGGGATTGTTAACTGTGGAGTTGCTTTAGCATGTAGGAGGCTGTTGAATACATTTACAGCAACACATAAATATGAATCCTTGTCTTAAAAAAAAACACGTTTTCATTTAAGATGTTTGAAATGATTCACAAATATCATGGCACACCCACCTTGCCAGATTACCCCATTGGAATATCATTTTATTTATTTTCCTGAAGAACAGCCTTTATTGTTTGAAATGTGAAGTGGGAGAGGAGAGGCTAGCACAGCTCAGGCTCCCAGGGCGGCTCCACAGACCTGATATCAAAGGAGAACGAGTCAGTACCTCGGGGAGGAGCCTGCTGAACCCTGCTGCTCCTCGGAGCCTGCTGTCCGGGTGCTCGAGGTTAGTACTTACGGACTGGAAGCCACCTGTACTAAAGGCATGGCACAGAGAAGACCAGAGCCCTTTCTCGACCTCCGCACATTACCAGGACTGAGGGGAAAGCAGTTTAGTGCCATCCTGACTCACAGAGGTGTATTGATGGCATAAAGCAAGGTCCAAAATGTTTACTAGTAGAGGCAAGCAACTTTCTATTTTTTAAAATCTGAGCTTTAAATTTTCTATTGCCTTATTAAATTCTACTCTTATACACTCCAAATAAGAATGTACAAAATACTTTTTCTTTCAGTTGGTTATGACCTTGGGTGGGTTTAAGCTGTCTCTGGACTATGGTAACAGAATAATGGTTCACAAAAGATAATCACATTCTAATCCCCATAACCCATGACTCTGTTATGTATGATGGTGTACTAGTTTCCTATTGTGATGTAACAAAATATCACAAATTTAGTGTCTTAGAATAATGCAGACCTATTACTGTATAGTTATAGAGAACAGATAACTGCAGTGGGTTTCTGTGGACTAGAACCAAGGTTTTGATAGGACTGTGTTACTTCTGTAAGCTCTAGAGCAGAATTTGTTCCCTTGCCTTTTTCCCTTTTGGAGGCCACATGTATATTCCTCAGTGTGGTCCCCTCCTCCACCTTCAAAGCCAGCAGTTTAGCAGTTTAGCTCACACTGACCCTCCTGCCTTCTTCTTTTACTTACATGGACCTTTACGATTACATTGAATCCACCCAGATCACCCAGGATAATATTCCTCATCTCAAGATACTTAACTTAGTCATACCTGCAGAGTTCACTTTGCCATGAAAGGTGCCATGCCTATCAATATCTTCACAAGTTCAGAGGAGGAGGATGTGGACATCTTGCCTCTAACCAATTCTATTTGTTTAAGTTTATTACTATAAAAGTTCCAATACCATCTTACTATTATCTTTTTCTCTACTCCCTATTGAACCCATTCCAGTCAGATTTTTGTCCCGATACTCTGCTGAACCTTTTTTGTGAAAGCCACCAGTGACCTCCAGGAAGCCAAATCCAAGGGGAGTGTTTCAGTCCTAATCTAACCCAAATTTATTATCAACTCTGATCCAGTTGCTTCCTCCCACTTTCTTGAGGTGATTTCTTTCTTGGCTGCTCAGATCTCTTCTCTAGCTATATTCTCTTTCCAGATGATTTCATCCAGTTTCATGGCTATAAATACTGTCTGCATACTGGCAATTCCCAAATTATATGTTTAGTCAGGACTGCCCACCCAAATTCCAGACTTGCATAATTAACTATTGAGTGTCACCATTTAGATAGATAATAGGCATCATAAAAATTGATTTTCAACCCAAACCTGCTTCTTCTCCTGTATTCTTCATCTCAGGAAATGGCTCCATCATTCACATAGGTACTCAGACAGAAAAACATTGGAATCATCCTTGATGTCTCCCTCTCTCTATGCTTCACATTCATTCCATCGTAATTCACAAAATAAGTATTTATCTGACCACTTATTATCGCCATTATTATTAACCTGATGCAAGGCATAAACTTCTCTTACTTAAGATTATTGCAAAAGCTGTTTAATTGTACCCCTCCTTAAAATCTTGCCAGCTCCATCTCCTAAATATATGCTCCAGACACCAGGTGATCCTTTAAAGAATCATGTTCCTCCCTTACCCTAAACCCTGAGAAGGATACATTCACATAACTCTAGCCTGAAATCCGAAGTCCCTCTCATGGCCTACAGGCTCTACCTGATCCTGCTTGTGGCCCTCTCCCTGACGTCATTTCCCAGTCATTTTGCCTTGCTTGCTGCTCACTAGCCATGCTAGCAGTTCTACTCCTCTAACATGTTCAGCATGTTCTTGTGTAAGGTTCCCTCTATGTAGAATTCTATTCCCCTCTATACCACCAAGGTTAGCTCTACCTCACTCACAGTTCATTTCAGTTCAGTCGCTCAGTTGTGTCTGACTTGTTGCAATCCCACGGACTACATCACACCAGGCTTCCCTGTCCATCACCAACTCCCGGAGTTTACTCAAACTCATGTCCATCCAGTCGGTGATGCTATCCAACCATCTCATCCTCTGTCGTCCCCTTCTCCTCCCACCTTCAATCTTTCCCAGCATCAGGTTCTTTTCCAACGACTCAGCTCTTCGCATCAGGTGGCCAAAGTATTGGAGTTTCAGCTTCACTATCAGTCCTTCCAATGAATATTCAGGACTGATTTACTTTAGGACTGACTGGTTGGATCTCCTTTCAGTCCAAGGTACTGTCAAGAGTCTTCTCCAACACCACAGTTCAAAAGCATCAATTCTGCAGTGCTCAGCTTTCTTTATAGCCCACCTCTCACATCCATAAATGACTACTGGAAAAACCAGAGCTTTGACTAGATGGACATTTGTTGGCAAAGTAATGTCTCTGCTGTTTAATATGCTATCTAGGTTGGTCATAGGTTTCTTCCAAGGAGCAAGTGTCTTTTAATTTCATGGCTGTAGTCACCATCTGCATTGATTTTGGAGCCCAAAAATATAAAGTCTCTCACTGTTCTCCATGGTTTCCCCATCTATTTGCCATGAGGTGATGGGACCACATGCCATGATCTTAGTTTTCTGAATGTTGAGTTTTAAGCCAACTTTTTCACTCTCCTCTTTCACTTTCATCAAGAAACTCTTTAATTCTTCACTTTCTGCCATAAGGGTGGTGTCACCTGCATATCTGAGGTTATTGATATCTCTCCCAGCAATACTGATTCCAGCTTGTGCTTCCTCCAGCCCAGCGTTTTTCATGATGTACTCTGCATGTAAGCAATATACAGCCTTGATGTACTCCTTTTCCTATTTGGGACCAGTCTGTTGTTCCATGTCCAGTTCTAACTGTTGCTTCCTGACCTGCATACAGATTTCTCAACAGGCAGGTCAGGTGGTCTGGTATGCCCATCTCTTTCAGAATTTTCCACAGTTTGTTGTGATCCACACAGTCAAAGGCTTTGGCATAGTCAAGAAAGCAGAAGTAGATGTCTTTCTGGAACTCTCTTGCTTTCTTGATGATCCAGCAGATGTTGGTAATCTGTTCCTCTAAATACAGCTTGAACATCTGGAAGTTCACAGTTCACGTACTGTTGAAGCCTGGCTTGGAGAATTTTGAGCATTACTTTGCTAGTGTGTGAGATGAGTGCAATTGTGTGTGGTAGTTTGAACATTCTTTGACATTGCCCTTTTTGGGACTGGGATGAAAACTGACCTTTTCCAGTCCTGAGGCCACTGTACCTCACTCACATATGTCCCCAAATGTCAGTTTCTCAGAGCCCTTCTCTGAGCACTTCACCTCTCTGTCTAAAATAATACTCCCATCACTCTCTGTCCCTTACCACGCTCTGATTTTCATTCGGTGCTATCTGATATTATTGTATGTTAACTATCTAATATTATAGTCTTGTTTTAAAATCTGTAATTCTCACTGAAGTTTAAGTTCCATAGTGGCAGACAGTTAGTTTTGTTTTTTATTCTATCCCTAGCAAAGAAAGCAGTACCTAGCACATAGTAGGGGCTCAATAAATTGAACAATTGAATACTTTTTCCTTTGTTATTTTGATCTGCCGCTATGTACCTTATTTTAATTTCAAAGGGCACAAATTAAGGACAATTTCTACCTCCAAGAATTCTCTTGATCTAAAAGAACAGACATTTATGCACACAAATAATTACAATGTAGGGTACAAATTTATATGTAGTGGAGATTTATAGGTAGTGGAGATTATTACTAGAAAAAATTGGGAGGAAATTTAACATAAACAGAATTTAAAAGAATGAACTGAAGTTTATCAGCATATGTAAGTAGAGTGAAAGGGAAGGTATTCCAAGATAGTATCAGTGGTATGTGTACAGGCAGAGAGGCATGAAATGGCAGGTTGTATTTGGGGGTCTGTAAAGAGTTCAGTATGCTGGAATAAGTGGTATGGTGAGAGAGTTGGTAAAGATGATGTAGGTAAACAGGAAGGACTCAGGATATGAATAGCCTTACATGCCATGCTCAGCTGTGCTCTGAGGAAGCTCTAAAGACATTAAAGGTGGAATTGATTTGATTTTCATTCTGGTCACTTTACTTCCATTTCAGAAATGCCACTCTAGCAGCCTTATTGGTGCCAGAGGTAAGAGATTCATCTTGAAATAGTCCAGATGAGAGGTGATGAGAGCATGGAGTAGAAATACTTGATAAAAGGATGTATGCTGCTGATATACTCAGTCGTGGCCGACTCTTTGCGATCCCATGGAGTGTGGTCCACCAGGTTCCTCTGTCCATGGAATTTTCCAGGCAAGAATACTGGAGTGGGTGGCCATTTCCTTCTTCAAAAGGATGTATGAGACTGTCATAATTTTATGAAAACAATTTTTTTTATGACCATACAACTTTTGGTTTTGTCTCTATACTTAGAGAAACAGCTTTCTAATATAAATCTGGTTTCACCAACAGACACTCTCATTGGGAAAAGAATATACTGATCATACAATTTAAGTAATCCAGTTGGGATTGTAGTTTACTTTTTATATTTACCATCTGCCTCATGAGCTTTGCTAGTAAAGCCAATTCTTTAGAGACCAATCACCCCTTTAAAAAGTGATAACTTTAATTTCTGAACATGCAGAACTGAGAATAAGACCCTTTAGTAACATCTCCAAAGTACAGAGATCCTTCTAAGTCTTAAATAGAATTACTATTTATGAGAGGTCTTATTAATTGTAAACTTTTTACACCATTCTACAAAAATTTAGAATTTATTAGGAATTTCAGCAAAACAAGCTCCTGAACTATATACAGCTAACACATAATTTGAATAATAAAATATCTTACTTTGTTTTTAAATACACTGAATTTATTTCCAGTAGCATTCTCATTAAAAACAGTGAAGTATTTTCATTTATTAAAAATGTATTTATCAATAAAATACATAATAAAGTATTATTTATAGCATAAATGTAAATCAATTATCTCCATTGTTCATGTTATTTGATGGTTATAGTATTTTAATAGTTAACAAACACATAAATATATATTTACAGGAGATTCTAAAAAATAATGATCCCATTTAATAGTTACTGTTATACTCATCAGTATTTTCTCTGTGATCTGGATCCAACATCAGGAGATGGACTGGTCCTTGGCTGGCTATTCTGTAACATAATTTCAGAATATATTCTTTTACTGTAGTGTTCATAGACTTTAAGGTAAAATCTGTTAGGTGGAGCTCCTTACACATTACAGATTTTAATAAGACTAAACTTGTAATTCAATTTCTCAAATGCTGCATAAACATCAATCTCAACATGATGACTATCACTTTATATAATGCATCATACTAATTATAATGGCTCATAATCTTTACTGTTTACTATTGGTAAGATGTACTTAGAGGTGCTTTTTAAAAATCATAACCTGCTGTGTAAATGGTTAAAATGTAATAATTTTATTTTCTACAGGAATCACTTGGAGCCCATATAATACCTTAGTAGTAGTTTAACAATGTTAGGCTAAAGAAGTTCTTGGGAAGGTAATTGTTAAAAATTCATTAAATTTATTTTATTTAAAAAGCAGGTAAAATATTCCAAACTGAAAATTCTGCTTCTAAGATTCCTAGTTTTTATATTGAAAAATCATGGGAGGGCCTGGAGTAACCCTTTTATCCTATATTGTTTGAATTTTATCTGTATCATCTGTGTTATAATGCAAACTACTTGAGGAAAGGAAAGCGTTTTCTGCTTTCAAGTCCCAGCCTGACACAGGGTAAGAACTAAGGCTATATTTGTTCAGTGAATAAAAATAGGCAAATATAATAATTTTACAAAAAGAAAAAATCAGACTGCTATGGTTGCCAAACAGAAGAACTTCTAAATTTTGGGTAAAACAAAGTCTGAGCTGGGTAAGCCTATCAGGGTGATGACCCAAGTCAAGTCTTAAAGAACAGTAGGAGAGGGGCATTTGGGGGCAGTCCTGTGAGGCAGTGGGAGCAGCATGGGCCCGGGATGCTGCAAGAAGTTCCAGGGGGACCTGCTTCTTCCTCAAGAGTATGTAAATCACGACCTGTGGAGCAACTGGAGATGAGGGTGAAAAGCTCTTGAATGTAGTTCTCTGGAGTTTTTTAAAAATTACTTTTCATTATCTATTTATTTATTTTTGGTTGCCCTGGGTCTTTGTTGCTGCACCGGCTTTTTCAAGCTGCGGCAAACAGTGGCTGCTCTTTGCTGCATTAGGGTGACTTCTCTTGTTGCAGAACACAGGCTCTAGGTGAAGGGGCTTCAGCAGCTGCAGCCTGTGGGCTCTGCAGTTACGGTTCATAGGCCCTCGAGCATAGGCTCAGTCGTTGTGGTGCATGGGCTTAGCTGCTCTGTGGCATGTGGAATCTTCCTGGGCCGGGGATCGAACCCTGTCCCCTGCAGCAGCAGACGGATTCTTATTCAAGGTACCACCAGGGAAGTCTTAATTTTATCTTTCAGGTGATGGGTAACTACTGAGGTTGGGTTTTAAGAGAGTGTTACGTTCATACTTGCACTTTAAAAAGATTGGTGATGGTGTGAAGACGCAGTGGTGAGAGCAAAAAGGGAGGCTGTTGAAATGGTCTAGATGAGACATGATGAATTCTTAAACTAAGGTAATAGTAGAAATGGAGAGGAGTCAGCAGATTTGAGATGTACTTTATTATTAGGAGGATTTATTGACTAGGGGTTAAGGGAGAATGAGAAGCCTGGATAAGATACAAATTTCTCTCTGAGAAATCTGGTGGATAATGGTGTCATTGATTGAAACAAGGATTATAAAAAGTAGAACAGATTTTGGGGGGAGGATGGGAAAGTGTAAACCCTGACTCATCACTGAATACTTCTGAGAGTTGAGAAAATCAGTTAATGTTGCCAACTTAGAAGATTAAAGAGAAGAATATCTATGAGACCATTTGGTACAGTGCTTTTCAATGGTAGGAGCCTCGTAAGTGTGAGTTTCCTTTCTTCTTATATCTCGAAAATGTTCAGTTGCCACAAAGACTATAATTGATTGAATGTTAGCACTCAGGGGCTTCCCAGGTGGTGCAGTGGTAAAGAGTCTGCCTGCCAGTGCAGGAGATACAGGTTCAATCCCTCGGTGAGGAAGATCCCCTGGAGAAGGAAATGGCAACCTACTCCAGTATTCTTGCCTGGAGAATTCCATGGACAGGAGCCTGGCGGGCTGCAGTCCATGGGTTTGGAGTTGGACACGACTGAGTGAGTACACAGCAACATTAACACTTAGGAGCTTCCTAGGTGGCCGGGTGGCTGGGAGCCCACAGGCTGTGGGTGTGGTCGTGGTCGGGAAACCAAGACCTCAGCTGACAGGACAGCTGAGCCAGTGTGCTCTGGAGCCCGCGCTCTGCAACCAGAGGAGCCTGTGCGCCCACAACTGGAGAAAGCCTGCGCAGCCAAAGCAAACAAACAGATAAACAACACTCAGTAGAGGCCTTTGGAAGAACTCCAGAGACAGTGGTACTTTTATGGACTATAAAATCCTTAGAATATTAAAAAAAGTCTCAGGCTCACTGCATTTAACTGAAGTCTGAAAAATTTGGATAATTTATATATTCACAGATCATGTATAAAAAAGCCATATAATCTCAACCAATATTTTCAAGTATTTAATATGTGCAAATTTCTATGAAGTGGGCAGATAAGTGAAAAAAAAGCCTCTAAGATCCAAAAAAGATTATTCACTTAGAAAGACAACTAACAAAGCACATATGGAGTATATATGTGTAAAACCAGATATACTGCAGTAATAAGTTCAGAGGAGGCTTAGAGTATCATAGATGGATTGGTCACAGGATGCTTCATGGGAGAAGTAACATTAAACTGCAGCTTAGAGGGTTGTGTCTGAAGAGTAGAGCAAAAATATAGTGCAGATGGGAATTGAGCAAAAACCTAAGTAAAGCATGAGAAAAACACGAAAGCAGAGCAGAGCATTGCAAACTTGATTCACATTAAATACATTAAACATGTTTGGCTGGAATGGAAGATCAACATGGTACATTGTGGGATTAAAAATTGTTGTTAGAATAATTCCTATTTTTTTAGAAAAGAAGTTACACTTTGCATGTAAATTTCATGTAAATACTTTTTGGAATGTCACTTTTTTGGATATAATTTAAACTAGTAAGATGACCATGTTTGTTCGTTGCTCAGTCGTGTCTGACTTTTTGTGATCCTATCGACTGTAGCCCACCAGGCTCCTCTGTCCATGGGATTCTCCAAGCAGGAATACTGGAGTGGGTTGCCATTTCCTTCTCCAGGGGATCTTCCTGACCCAGGGATTGAACCCAGTCTCCCACATTGCAGGCGGATTCTTTACCGTCTGAGCCACCTGGGAAGCTGAGGTGGCAATAATAATAACAACAGTGCAAATGAACATGTACTTAGCACATGCTATGTTATAGGTTCTGTTCTAAGTGCTTTACATGGGTGATTATCTCACATAATGCTTATCAGTACTCTATGGGGGTGGATACTATTCAAGTGATTATGAGTGTTCAATGAAGGAATACAGGAAAGAGTGGGTTGAATACTTTTCTTCTGAAAAATCTCAGAACAGCACTTGCTCTAAGCAATAGCAGTTGACTGTGCTATGAAAGATACTGACGTGGCTCTCCTGCTCAAAATTATTCCTCTAACCCAAGTATTAAAGTGCCCGAAATCCCACTATTAGAAATCCATTATTGTTCTTTCTAGATAATGGTTGCAAATGATTTAAATGGTTCTACACCATTCAGAATGATTTTTTAAAATGATAAAGTGTCTTTTAAAATTCATACTAAACACATTAGGAAGAAAAAATACATCAGTTTACTTCTATGCCTGAGATGAGAAACCCAGATCAACACTATCAAACACTGGTGTGGGGGAAATATCCCAAAGGGCAATAGAATGGGGTAAACACGAAACAGCAACAACAATAAAACCATATATGTGGGGTGGGGGGGTGGTGGATTAATATATAAACTTCACTCAGGTTGTGAATTTTCCAGAGAGATATACAACTTCTGGGAATGAAATATCAGTTCTCCAATGTTAAACCAATGACATTTGGGTTTTTAGTACTGGGGTGGGTACCTGATAGATATTATACAATTAGTGTTGCTAGGTGGAGAAACTCAGTTTCTGAATTAACTACAAAATACTTGTACATTGTAAAGCTATAATATAGCATTATAATTTAAAAACAAAATGCTTGTTCATATGGATAGGAAAAACATTGGAGATGAATGAAAAATAAAAAACACTGATAAAAAGCTTATCTGCAATATCCCCAAAATAACAAATACTTTTGAATAGACATTTTTGCCATTTAAAGAGATAGAAATATTTTTTGGAAAAATCTCTATTGACTAGAAATAGGCTATACTACAGGTGTCCTGGTAAATACAATTTTAATGGTCTCTTGTACATACAGAAAGTGTAAGAATATGGTTATATATTGCCTTTTTAAAACTTTCATATTAAATAATTTTACATATATAAAACACAATGAAGATCCAAGAACAAATTCTGAAATCTTTTAAAAGACCAAAGTACATGGAAAGCCCATGCACATTATTCCAAAGGCAGGCACTAAGCCTGGACATCTAAAAGTGTGGACGTCTGTTTTCAGGACTATAAATAACAAGCAGTTCAACAGAAGAGGCGAAGGCAAGGTACAGGTGGAAATAAGCCCAAGTGATTAAAAGAAAAACAGGCTACAAAAACATAAACTGAGAACTCTGCATTCATAATAACCTGAATAAAAAAATAAAAAAATAACCTGAATCCAGTCATGAGAAAACAATCAGAAAAATCCAGATTACAGGGTATTCAGTATAACCCATCCGGAAGCTTTGCAAGTGTCAATGTAGATGAAAGATTGAAAAAGAAAAGAAACTTTTCTAGGTTAAAGATATGACAACCAAATGCAACATTATAATCTTGGGTTAGATCCTGGATCAGAGAAATAAAATAGCCACAGAGAGTTTTTTTTAGACAACTGAAGAACTTTGAATGTGGAATGTGTATCAAATAATAAGTGATATTAATTTCTTGGGTGTGATGATGATATTGTGGTTATGTAGGTGAATTTCTGTATGCTGGGGTATCAGAGGGGAAGTATCACCATGTCTACACTTTAAAGCAGTTCATTAAAATATGTGTTTGTGTGTAATTATGCATCTTCTGTCCATCTACCCTGTCCTATCTGAGCCCATGTATTCTACTCTGCTCTTTCATCTGTCCATCCATCCATCCATCAGATAAACCAAGGACGGCAAAATGTCAACAGCTGGTGAATCTAAATGAAGAGTGAAATAACATAAAATAAAAGCAGCAGACAGAAGGGCAAACAAAAATAAAATGTTCAAATCTCCAGGCAGAATATGACAAATGAAACCGTATTGATGGAGGAGGGGAATGGAGTAATTTTGATGTTATAATTCTGTGAATTTATACCATTTTCCCTGAGAAAGGGAGGTTGCTGACCTATGTTACTGATGCTAAAATAAGGAAGAGTAATGTGTTTGGAAAGAAAGTGAATGGTTACCATCTGTCAATTGATGAAATGCTCTCAATGTAAAAATCTTTGTATTATGATTTTTTAAATTAGAGAATATTTGCTTGATTCTAATAAAAATCTTATAATTAAAAAGTTGATTAGGGAGAAAAGCTTCCTAAAAGTCAGTCTCAAGAAAAATTATCAATAAAGAATTCTTACATATAAAAACATGATGTTTCCTAAAAGAAGAAAACAAAAAATACTCTGAAAATACTTACCAGAAGTGGTATTATTTGTAAAGTACTTTTGATGGATGGATTTTTGCAAATGATTTCTTGTATATCTGAAATAATTATACCATGATATATAAATAATTTAGTTATGTATATTGAAAGGACTGGCTAAAGAATCAAATATTAAATTCTGATGTGTCAAAATATTCTAAACTGAATAAGAAACTTTTTTCCTTATTGTCCTCAGAAACAATCAAGAGTTAATTTGATTAAAAACAATTATTATACACAAAATTTATGTTCCTAAAAAGACATTCTTAGTACTTTGACTGTCCCATATCAATCTTTATTCAAATGCTAGATTATTTTTTCTTTAAAGTTTTTCTATCTTCTTGTGTGTTTTTTTTAAAAAATTTTCCTATCTTTTTTTTAAACAAAAAACAAATTTCATTCTTGGAGGATCTCAGGAAAAAGGAGGAGATGTTTAGCTACTGAGGTGCAAAAATTTTAGTAATTTGGTCAGCTCTTGCCTTTTCAATGTTTTTGCTTTTTTCCATATAACAGCAAGGATCTGGGCAGAAGAAAAAAATTAAGACAGAATCTTTTATATGAAGCATTTAAGATGTGTGGAAGTATCTAAAGGAAAAAAAGAACCCTCCAAAAAAACTGACTCGATGCTTTCATTCTTTATCTACTTAATTTTTGAAGAAGGAAATGGCAACCCACTCCAGTAATCTTGTCTGGAAAATGCCATGGACAGAGAAGCCTGGTGAGCTATGGTCCATGGGGCCACAAAGAGTTGGACCTTACTGAGCACAGCACAACTGCATAATTTTACATCTTAAACCTACAGCTTTAGTTATGTATTGCTTTTGTAGATTCAGCACCCTGTCTTTTATTAATGTATTATTTAATTTTGAAATTAACACAAAGAGTATGTAAAAAACACGTGCATATTTTAGTTAGTAATAATAAAGCTAACGTCTTGTAACTACCTAGACTAAGACATTTGAACATTATCACTTTGCAGAAATCCTGGAATTCCCTATCTCAGCTGCCCTGGGGGTTGTACTCTCTTTCCTTGCTCACAGAGGTAATGCACTAAACTGGCTTTGCTTCTTTATATATATGTTTAAAAATTTTTGGCTTTTGTTGTTATGATCATCTCTATCCCCTGGAGAAGGGAATGGCAACCCACTCCAGTATTGTTGCCTAGAGAATCCCATGGACAGAGGAACTTAATGGGCTACACTTCATGGGGTTGAAAAGAGTAGGACACGACTAAGCAACTAACACACACACACACTACACATACTTATACATGTTTCCTGATACACATGTGCAGTTTTCTCTAGATATGCACCTAGAAGTAAAATTGCTAGGTTGGAGGGTATGTTCAATTTATTACATGGGTAGCAAAACATTTCCTAAAAGATTGCCTCAGTTTACATTCCCATCAGCATTATCAGAGAGCTCTAATTGCTGTATGTCTTTGCCAACACTTAGCATTGCCACACTTTTAAATTCATGTCTTTTGATGAGTTTATAACTGTATCTCATTTTATTTTGCATTACTAATAATGCTGAATAATCTATTAGTGTTTATTATCATTTGCATTTTCTTTGTTGTGAAGTTCCTGTTCATTTTCCCACACCTATTTTTCTACTAAATTGACTTTTCTTATTGATATATAGTTCTTTATATATTTGAACAATGTATTAAATTTTCTTTTGTTTTGTGGCCTACCTTTTCATTCTTTTAATGTTCTGATATGAAGAAAAGTTTCTAACTTTAATACAGTCAAATTTATTATCTTTTTCCTCCATAGATTATGATCCTTGTGCTCTACTTAAGAAATCCTTTCTTGAAATCCTGAGATTACAAATATTTTCTATGCTACCTCCTAAAAGCTTTATATATATTTTTCATATTTAATCTTTAATCACTTTGTAACTGATTTTTACATATATTATGTAGTAGGAGCTCAATTTAATTTCTATTTGGTGACCAATTGTTGCAATATGAAGTGACAAACAACTTGTCTCAAAATGACCCCAGTTCTTCATAGCTCTTTGGAACCCAAGAACAGGTTCTCATCCCATGTGAAAGTGTTTTACCTAAATCCAATCAGTAGCTCATTCCAGTGAAAAAGGCTGCAGTTTCTCACACTGGGATCCCAATCAGATGTTTGTGAGATGGGTTTGTATTGTCCCATGGCTCTTAGATCCTCTGTTCTGGTGTTTTCCTTCAAACGTTTTGTTTTTTCTCTTGGTGTTTCAGTTTGGAAATTTTCTCTCACTTAAATTCAGATTCATAAATTCTTTTCTCAGCTTTGTTGAATCTACTGACAAGTACATAGAATACATTACTCGTTTCTGTTGCAGTGTTCCTATTTCTCACATTTCTATCTGACCCTTTTGTATGGTTTCCATCTCTCCATTGAATTTCTTTATCTGTTCAGCCTTGTAATCTCCCATGTGGCCCACCTTTTCCACTATCATCTTTAACATATTAGTCATATTAGTCATAGTTATTTAAAATTATCTATCCAACAGTTTCAATATCCGGGCCACCTGTGTCTCACTCTGTTCATTGCTTTGTCCCTTGACTGTGAGTTTTTTCCCTTGCTTTTTAAGTTTTGACTGAATGCTGAACATCTTGTTTGAGGTAAGTATGTTTGTGCCAGAAAATGGGCATGTCTTTTCTGTAAGACAATTGGTGTGTATGTATGTGTGTGTGTGTCATTAGTCAACTCAGTTTGAGTCTTACTGTTGCTATGGTTACCTTCAGTGCATCAATGGTTTCAAAATTCTTCAGTGTTATTTTGTGCTTCTGCAGGTGTCAGGTTTCCCCCTTGAGTTTCCCCTCTACTTTCAGGCTCTGCCTCCCGTGTGTCTGCACAGCGTTAGGGTTAGGGTTAGGGTTAGGGTTAGGGTTAGGGTTAGGGTTAGGGTTAGGGTTAGGGTTAGGGTTAGGGTTAGGGTTAGGGTTAGGGTTAGGGTTAGGGTTAGGGTTAGGGTTAGGACCACAAGGCTCTCTGTGCTCTTGCTTTTCTCCAGCTGCTTCCCACTGCTTGTTTTTTGGTACCTGCTGGCCTTGCAGCGGGGCAGTGGTGGAGTTTTTCTGTTGTCCGGCTCCAGGCTTAGTCTTAGGCATGTCCTTTATGCCTCCTCAGTCATTCTGCTCCTCCTTTCCAGGGCAGTCCACCTTGTCCACTATATCTTTGGAAGGTTTTGTGCAAGACAATTTTGTGCCCCTTCTCCGATAGCATGATACCTCTAATAATCTGGGTCTCTGCCTCCTTTTTGCCCCTTCTCCAAGAGTAGAAGCCTGCTTCTCTTACCTTTCCACTACACCCAGTAAGTCTTCACTTGTGCCCTGGGGGCAATCAGCAGTTTGCTGCCTCTATCCCAATACCTGTGTGTGTGCTCAGTTGCTCAGTTGTGTCCAAATCATTGCACCCCAGTGGACTGCAGCCCACGAGGTTCCTCTGCCCATGGGATTTTTCAGGCAAGAATACTGGAGTGGATGCCATTTCCCACTCCAGGGGATCTTCCTGACCCTTCCTGACCCAGGCATCAAAAGCACATCTCTCTTGTCTCCTGCTTTGGCAGGTAGATTCTTTACCTCTAGTGCTACCTGGGAAGCCCAGACCTTCATTCTGCAGGAAAGAAGGTTCTGCACGGAGCTTGATACCTTTCCTACAGTGATGCCTGCTCCCCTTCTCCAAGACTGCACCACTGAGAAAGAATTTCTCTAGTCTCCTGTTCTGCTCTTATATATCAATTTTTTCAGTCGACTTGTTCTATCAATTACTGATTGTAATTAATTATAATTAATGTTAAAATATCTGCTAATCATGGCTAAAAAACACTTTATACATTTTGAGGCTATGTTTTTAAATGTTTATACAATGAAAATATTTTATAGATTTTTCCTGTATTAAAACTTTGATCATCATGAAGTCATCTTTTTTTATGTCTAGTAATGTTTTCTGCTTTATAGTCAATTTCATCTGATAATAATTCATCTAAACTAGTTTTCCTCTGTGACCTTAGTAATTAGCACAGACATACTTTATTTGTCAACATCTAAAGTTAATTTCTGTTTCTCATGGACAGGGAGCCTGATAGGCTGCAGCCCATAGGATTGCTAAGAGTAGGACATGAATCTTTACTCAATTCCATAACCATACAAGAATTCCAGTACACTTTAATACCAGTTATGTTTTCCAATTTATGTAATATTTTTGATAGGTAAATTCTGTTTTCTCTTTGAATCAAATACTACTTTTTAACTACATTTATTATTTTTTTTATACAATATTTGTTCAAATTTACCCTTTCAGGCTATCCATCTGAGATCACTTTTGGTTTGCTAAACTGCATTCTTTAGAATTTCCTTTAGTAAGAGACTGTTGTTGACAAAAACCTCTTAAAGAGTTACATAGACATACAGAGACATACAGAGGGGTGAAAAAAGCTTGCATGTCTTTGCCCCTCATCTGTTTAATTCTGAGACTTGTTAGGCAAGCTTTTTTTTTTTTTTCAGCCTCTCTCTGTTTCTCCCGGAGTGTGAGACTGCATAGGATGTAGCTCCTTGGTAGGCCCTACTTTAGGGTGGGAGGGTCTTCCATGAGACTACTCATCTTAAGTAGGCCATGGATTTTGTCTTGTTCTCATTTTTCCGTGAGGCCATGAAAACAAAGCTCAATTTCACTCTGTGGGTTAAATGTTCTCAAGAGAAAAGCTAGCAGCAGCACTCTCTTTATCACTCTAGGCTCTTATTTATATTTAGTTCCTGGTCCTATGAATTTCTGTATTCTTACCATCTTATTGTTATATTTAAGATTTTGAAGTACATAATCCTGAATTTATGGTTGTTTTTGATGGATTAAGTACGGAGGATGAGATGATTCGATGGGATCACTGACTCAGTGGACATGAGTTTGAGCAAACTCAGGAAGACAGTGAAGGATGGGGAGGCCTGACATGCTGCAGTTCATGGGCTGACAAAGAGTTGGACATGACTTAGTGACTGAATGGCAACAATCCTGAATTTATGGTTGTTTTAGATGGATGGTAAGTACAGATAACTAGCTTGTCACATTGCTGAAATGGAAGTGTATTCACACATTGCCAAAAGACAGTTAAGCCTGCCAGTGAAACTGGTACCATTGTAAATGATATGAATATAGTATACTTGAAATAGTATATACATTCAGATAAATTTTAAATTGTTATATACTTGATTCAAATAGGTGATAAGCTGGACACATTTTGCATTTTCATTTTCAATTTTTAAATTAAATTTTAAACAAAAATTGTCTAAGAATAAAATACAAAATTTCCTGTATACAAAAAGTGTTCTTCCATACTTACAGTATAACCTTTCATTGAGATGATTGAGGGACTGTAGGATCTTTTTTTCTTCAGCTGATAGTGCACAGATGTTAAATTGCTGCATTTTATTTAAAGACAGATTTGTCTGCTGTAGCTGCTTGCTATTCATGACAGTTAGAATCTCATCCTCAGGCACTGAAGCTTTCACTAGATTTTCAGCCATCAAAAATTCAGAAGTACTGCCTGAAACTACAGAAACTTTATATTAACTATTCTTTGATCCCTTTTTGTCTTTGGGATCTGTCCTTATACATACTTAACTGACACGCCTGTATGTATTAATTTCACAAACAGAAACCCAGTATATCTTTTGTTACTTTGCATTTTATTTATCAGGGTCTTCTATATCTAGTATTTTCCTATCCTTAATGAAAAAACAGATACTCAAAATGATGGCAGTGAGGTAATAAAAGTTCATAGAGTGTTAGTTGAACTAAGGAAAAAATACATTATGTATATGTAGATTATTTCTGTGTTGTTTTTATTATTCATTGGTAGAATAAAGAGATGAAGGAGACTGTCTTATAATAGCAATTATGATGATAAGAGAAAAGGAACTTGTGGAAATTTTAGAAAATTAGATAATCAGCTGGACAGAACTGAAAGCTTAGAAACTGACCAAATAAAAGACCATATGACTAAAGAAGGATCAAATACTTGAAAGAAGATAAGTCAAATAACTTAGCTTGTTGCTTATAAAATAAGCACTTTGGAGTTTCACTTCACATCATCTATTTAAACAAATTTCAAAGGAATTAAAGAGCTAAGTTTAACAAATCAAATCATTAAAGTAATCTAGAGGGAAAAAAACATTTCTAACTTTCTTCATTGGAAGTTTCTTTGGTAATGCACAAATCGCTAAGACAAAACCAAAAACAAATTTTTTAAGGTTGGTCTTCCCTAATAGATTTTAAATTCTGAAGGCCAAGACTTTTATATGTTTGGTTAATTATTATGTATCCAAAATATTTAGTTGCAGGCAGGAAATTAGCTCTCAATAATTATTTATTGAATGGAAAAATGTAAAGTAAGACTTCTATATGTGAAAATAAAGCATAAGTGGAATAAAATGCACATAATAAAGTAGTTAAAAACATTTGTAACCAGCATAAGGATCAGAATCCTTGATATTTAAAGAGTGTGCAGAAATGAGTGAGAAAATACTAAAACTCCAATATTTATAGGAAACAAGAATATGAAGAAATAATTCACCAAAATAAATACACATACAGAAACAATTAAGCTTATTATTTGTAAAAGGTACTCAAATAAAAACTAATAACAAACCATTTCTCTGCCAAATATGCAAATAATAGATGTAATATTTACCTCAAGTTCACATACATCCAGAAGAATTTTGAATGATAATACTTTTCAGGAAAATGCTACAGGAATATATAAAATAAGCCACAACAAAATTTATTTCCTTTGACCTAGTACTCATTTAATACACAGTTTCATTCAATACATATTAGTTGGGTGCCAATTAAGCCAGGTACTCTAATTTTAATTCTGGATATATAAATATGGAAATCATCGAATAGTCAGGAAAAAATCTGATGTAGAAAGATGTTCAATATATTATTATTTAGAACAAATAAAAACTGCTAACAGTCTAAATGTGCAGGGTGAGGAGAATTCAGGTCCTAATTAGTGGTATAACAGTCATGTAAGAACTTTGGAAAATATGTATAAGAACAACAAAAAAGAAATCATTGGAAACAAAGCTAAGAGAAAAATGTTTAAACTAAAACATACCTTCTTCAATATTAGAAGTACCCTTTGTAGTTTGTTTTGGCTCATTTGAACTTAGCTGGATACTTTGCCCAAAATTCTATAAAAATAGAATATTAAATCAGAATATAATTCCATATTTAAAATTAGTGATATATATTGGCTTAAAAACTTTTATTTGCTGTTTTTGTTTTCAATGATCATTATTCATATAATACATATTTCCTTTTTTTTTTTTTGGAGCAGAAATTAAGAATTACTGGAATAAGCCCTTTCTATGGTAACTAAATGGCTTTCCTGATAGCTCAGTAGGTAAAGAATCCGCCAGCAGTGACTGATCCGCCTGTTTGATTCCTGGGTCAGGAAGATTCCCTGGAGAAGGAATACGCTACCCACTCCAGTATTCTTGGGCTTCCCTTGGGACTCAGCTGGTAAAGAATCTGCCTGCAATGCGGGAGACCTAGATTCGATCCCTGAGTTGGGAAGATGCCTTGGAGAAGGGAAAGGCTAGCCTGGAGAATTCCATGCACTGTATAGTCCATGGGGTCCCAAAGAGTTGGACATGACTGAGTAACTTCCACTTTCATGTAACTAAAGATTAGAAAAATGTTTTCTGTCAATTTTGGTACATTTTCAGATTGCACTATCATCTCGGACATTTGGAAGAGGGAAGTAAGTTGGGTGTTAATCAAAAGTATTAACTAAAGGAAAGGTAAAAAATTACCCTAAGGCTGGTTTATCATTGTAAGGGTAGGTGACAATTATTAGCCAAACTCTCTGATTCTGGCTTTATGCCAAGGATAAGCAAGCATCTTACATGACAATACTTAAAAAAGAAACAGCTGCCTCAATGCTGTACAGAACTGGGAAATAAGAAATATTAGAGCACTGGCAACTAGCATTTCTATTCAACACTCGAGTGATACCAACTCTCCTTCCCTGGATATGGTCTCCTTTGATTCTTTATGCTCATTCTGTTCCACTTTAAGAAATGATTCTTAGATTAAGTTGCCTGACTATTACTATACCTAGCCTTTGTTCAGTCTAATTGGAAGAGGAACTGAGGGAGGTTTCTGCAAAAACCCTGCTTCAATAGCTCTCATAGCCTTGCCTGATCTCCATTATAGACTTGAGGCAACCTGGACTGAGACCATGGCACAAAGTGGCAATTGTGCTTTTTTTATCTTTCATTGTGTTGGAGAAGACTCTTGAGAGTCCCTTGGACTGCAAGGAGATCCAACCAGTCCATTCTAAAGGAGATCAGTCCTGGGTGTTCATTGGAAGGACTGATGTTGATGCTCAAACTCCAATTCTTTGGCCACCTGATGTGAAGAGCTGACTTACTTGAAAAGACCCTGATCTGGGAATGATTGAGGGCAGGAGGAGAAGGGGACAACAGAGGACGAGATGGTTGGATGGCATCCACCAACTCAATGGACATGAGTTTGAGTAAACTCTGGGAGTTAATGATGGACAGGGAGGCCTGGCGGTTCATGCGGTCACAGAGTCGGATACGACTGAGCGACTGAACTGAACTGACCTCTTTTAGATTCTCTCCACACAGAAGCAGTGGTTGGGAAAAATCCAGTGTGATAAAATACATTTCCTAATAACAAGATGACAGAGCCAGTGCTATAGTAACTGAATCCTTGTTTACCCTCTTGAGTGAAAATAAAACCAAACTCAACCCCAAACCAAAAATCAAAACGAAACAATAGGGATGAAAAAAATTTAAACTTCAAAACTTTGTTTTGAGTCAGGAAACACTAACCTATTTTAAAGCTAACAAGACTTTTGTAGATGTATAAGTGGAGTGAAAGATGTGTATGTGAAAGTGGAAGTGGAGCTTCTGGGAAGAACAGAAATGGACTCTAGAGGCATCAAGATAGAATGCAAAGGAGCAAATCACAGAAGAGCAGAAAAAGACACAGGAAAATAGAGATGAATTTAGAGAGGACAATAGTAATGGCATTTAAAATTCACTTTGTTCATTTTTTGTTATAACTATACATTACTTATAAATTTAATATACATTGATAAAAATAACAAAGATAAAAAATGTGTTCACTTTAGAGATTTCTTTTTTTTTTTTTTCACTTTAGAGATTTCGAGATGTTTGATATGAACAACACGGAGGTTAAAAAGGAAAGATTTATTAGGTATTATTCTATTTGTAATCATGAAGTTATATTTATAATTAAGTACTATGTTTGTTATTAAGCAGTAAAAATGTACTGGTAATGTGACAACATTATTTACATAAATAAAAAAACTAAATGATTTGTTTTGCTAAATCATGGTTGATTATTCTCCATATTAATAACTAGCCATATAAAAATCAATAGTTTCTACAATATTCAGACAATAGGACTGTCTACCTTTAACTTGAAATACAAATTTTTCATAAAACATTCTATTTCAATTCTATTAAAAATCAGAGGTTGCATTTAATGCTATTCACTCATCCATCTAGTTTTAAAAAATAATTTAAATACAATCCTTGGATCAAATTAGACTGCTAGAAAATGTTATATTTAGGTCACATTTACTTAGCTCTCATAGAATTACCTCCACTAACTTTTAAATCCACATTATTATGCTTATGACCTTTACTGAAGGCCTCTATTTCAAACAGTACAGGAACTCCTTATTTATTTGTTGCTGACTGCTAATAGGGATGTATCTATTATGAACTTCAAGGTCCTGTATAGGAGATCCTCAATGGTATAAACAAAGTCATTGTTGATATTCCCTGATAACAATGCAACACTCTATTTTCCTTCTTGGCATGTCTTCCAGGAAGTTCAGGTTCAAGGAGGACATTTCAACACACTGGAACCATATTAGTCTTTATGATAAGCACATTGCTTTATTTTCCATGGCTCTGGTTTACTTTTCTTTTTTTCCCTTTTTTTAATGTATAGCTAAATATTAATATTGTTGTGAATAAATTCAGCTTTCCCCCAGAGCTGACTATAAGTAATAACAAATAAAATAATGTGACTTCTTAAGCTTGCTTTAAAATATTCATTGGTAACTGATCATTGAGGCAAAGTAGAATACAGCATTTACGTATAGTATGATAAGCTCCTGGCATAGAGAGTTCCAGGGCTTCACAATGGCTTTGGCTATATCATTTATGTTGTGGAACAGTTTACAGGCAGGGCACAGACCTTTAAGAACATTGTTTTCCAAGCAATTTTTCACTATTGAATAGAGATGTCTACTAATGCTGTACTTACATTCATCTGCTCACTGTACTTCTGTCCTGCAGATCCAGGGTTTTGTCTTTTTTGCTCTAAAAGACTTTTGTGCTTATTTTCGACAATTCGTTTTCTTCTTCTAACACTAGAATCTTAAACAAATACCATGACAAAGTCAAAATTTACACGAGTAGACAGTATATATCCACTGTAAACTTCCAAGTTACCTTCAAACATCACAGAAAACCCTAAGTTTCATTCATTCAGTTGGCAAGCTTTTATTGAACTTCTCTTACATGTATATGCATGACACAGGTACCATAATGATTTAAACATCTCTGCTTTTGAGGGGTCTATAGTTTAGAGCAGTGACCTCTAAAGTGTTGTGGCAGAACACCAGGAGGATATGCAAAATAAATCACTGTTGCACAGGAAGAACATGTTAAAATTTAATTTTCTATTATCTAAATATTAGAAACTTAAAATTTACTGTGGTGAAACATGATTGATACTGGCACCCTTGTGAGTTTGCAAGGTAGATGCATACAGTGCGCATACACGGTATGCACACTGCATACAGTAAACAGTTGTCTTGCAGGAAGTGCAGAGGTTCTAAGTGTGTGAGGCTGGCAGTGTTATCTTCACAAGTGTTCTTTTGTGTCCTTCAATGCACTGAATTTTATGTGTGCCCTGGATTTATGGGTATCTCATAGTATCTGAATGAATCCTTAAAAGTGGAAAAGAGGCTAAAATGACTTTTGTAGGGCTTTTATTGTATGTGTAATGTTTTATTATTATTATTTTATTTATTATTTTCTCTATGGCTAGTTAAAAACATAGTCTTGCAAAATCATAAAGAAAATACTAATAGTGCAAGCACAGGAGAATAACAAAGAGCTGATTCACATCTTATTCTCATTACAAACTTTGCCACACAATAACAATGACAGAATAGTTACATTATAATAAAGGATCACAAATCTAAAAATTGTAAAAAATAACAATAAACCTCACTCTGTGTATTATGCCTTGAGATATCTAAGGATGGTATATAGAAGTCATCTTAAAAAAAAAAGTCATCACTTATCATCTTATTCCATTCAGAAAATTATTAATACTATGAGAAATTTTTTGCATGTTAATACATAAAATTGTTCTTATTATTTTGAAATGTATGATTTATAAGATACAAAATTTAAAAATTATTTTAAAAGTCTGTATTTCATCCTTGTTTCAGTTAAAAATTTTTTCTATTTCTGGCTAAGGTGCTTAATGTATATATTAGTAGAGTAATATGTGTGTATGGTATATATGTATGTGATATTTGCTCAACATTTTTGTTAATGGTGGTACAATAAAAACTCCTGGAGTCCATGATTCCAGAAGAATGGATATAAATTTAAATGGATTATTACAGTAAAGTGAATGAACTGTATGTGTATGAATAAACTGAAGTTGTAAAGAATTAAGTGAAAACACAGAGCCTTTGTCAGAATCAAGAAAGCTTTCACAGAGGCTATGTTTACGCTTGGTCTTAAAGGAGTAGTAGGCCTCCAAGTATAAGGATCTTTGAGTCAAAAGGAACATTATGTTCTAAAGTACAAAGTAACAAAGATACATAGTTAATAAGATTCTTGGACTGAAAGGTGGAAAATTCAATGAGTGTGTATAAGCACACAAATGTCTTGGGAGTGTATATGTGTGCTTCTGTCATACAGGTTTGGGTAGGAAAAAATATATAAATATTTTTAGCTGAAATTATGTACTGAAAGAACACAGATATTTATGTTACCATAGCTAAATATCTATATATTTTCTCTATATAACATATATTTATAATTATATACATACACTATAAGTAGATATCTGTATCTATATAACAACAAAGACATAAAAGCTTTCAAATTTCAAGAAAGCTGGCTAGTAACTGAACATCTGATTTTTTAGAGTAAGAAATACTAACATAATTTTAGCTAATGTGTTGAACATTTATAGTTGCCCAGGCCTTGTTCTATACTATAGGCACTGTTATCATCACTATTTTTATAGATAAAAAAACTGAGGCACAGGCAAGTGTCAGTAACTTGCCCAAGGTCACAGAGCCAGTAAAGGGCGATGATGAGATTTAGCTCAAACAGTCTCTAAAATCTAGAATTCTACTCTTACTCTCTATGCTATTAATTTTCATTTTGATTTGGCTGTGTCTCATAGAAAGATATCTTCCGTTGTGACCCGTGATGCATATATAGTTTTGTGAACCATATTTACTCTTACAATATACAGTGCCCTCCGGTAGTTTCTAGTCTAGAGCATTCTACAATTATATTTCATTAAAAATTTTTGGTTACTACTCATTAACTGATTTATAATCTGCTAATGAGTCATGACCTATAGTTTAAAAAGCACTGTATTATGTTTACTCTAATAAGGGAATGCTAAATATGTTAAATGCTAGATATGTTACATGTTAATAGCTTGTAGTGAGATAATTTGGGTACCATTGAAGTTTTAATATTGTTTATTATGCTTGGAATTGTCTTCTAAATCTTGAAAAGTCCCCATTTTTCTATTTTTGAACAGCTCTAAAAACATCTTAAATGGAAATTAACTTGGTCACATGACTGCTGTATCAGTAATTCCTCTCTTCCTTCAGCCTGTTTGTTAATAAACCTTCTGGGGGCAAGATCTACCCATACTTTTGTACTTTCTCAATTTGTAGCATAATTATTTGCTTTTGATTGTTCTTTGTGTAGATGTTCAGTTTTGTGGATTATCAAGTGATCCTAAGAACAGAAGAAAATATATGCTTAAAACTGTTCATGTTTTGTTCCATTCACATACATGAACTTAAATACTATTTACTAATTAATATAATAGCTGAGAATATATGTATTTTTGCAAAAATAATATAGTTTGTGCTGGCATCTCTAGTCAAATTTCTTGTCTCATCTGAAAATTCTAAATATGATAGAATTACTACCAAAACTCAAAATAAAGCTAATCTTTAGGAAGGTATTACATATTTTAAAATTTATAGTATTCTTAATTATAAACAAGGGGAAATTCTGGTGACATTAATGAAATTATAGTTTGGGAAGTGATCTTAGATGTTAACTAGTTCAACCTCTTACTCATAAATCTAAATCACTCAGAGGTGGACAGTCAACCTGTGCTTGAATGCTTAATTGATAGGAAGCCACTTCCCCATGGGGGTACCTTCCCCAATTGTTGGTGGTATTAGCTCAAATTCTTCCTCATGCTGAGCTGAAAACATTTGCACATTTTACCCCTTCACTTAGTTCTGTTTCCCCCTTTTTTACATAATAAACCTTCAAACATTTGTACAGAGCCTGTACATGTCTCTCTGGCTTGAGCTCCTTTAATTGGCCTTCAGACACAACCCCTCCTTCCAGAGTTCTGGCTCACTCCAGTTTGTTTATATACAGCTCTTAAAATATATAGCCTAAAATAATGTAGACTATCGCAGTACTTCCAAAGATCTGGTTATTATTGCCTAAAATTATATTAAGTTTCTAACAGATATAGGAAAGTTTTCTTTTTTGTTTGTTTAGTTTTGTCTTCATTTTTTCTTTTCTTAAAGAAAAACTGTCAAGATAGATATCTTGCTTCTGTTTAAAAAAAAAAAAAAAGCCAAACTAAATAGATAGAAGCAAAATGCAAAAAAAAAAAAAAAAAAAGACCACAAATTGGTAGAAAATATATGCAACACATATAACTGATGTAGAATCCTAGAATATATTGATATAAGGAACTTTTATCAATAAGGAAAAAAAACTCAGAACCCAAAAGCAGACATTTCACAAAAGAGAAAATGCAAATTGTGCATAAACATATGAAAAATGCTCAATTCATTAGTAACTAGGGCAATGCAAACTGTTATAATTAGACACCATTTCTCACCCATACTTTTGAAAATATTAAAGGCTGACTACTGGAGGTTTAGTGGGCATGTAGTAAAGGCAACTCTCATTTATTGCTTTGGAAAATAATTTGGCATTACCTGTTGCAGTATACTTAACCTGAGTGAAATACACATACCCAGCAACATGTGTATCAGCAGATGTACAAAACTGTTCCTAGAAGCACTATTCGTAAAGGCGAGAAACTGAAAGCAACCCAAATGGCCAGGAATAGGAGAATGAAAAATTTCCACAGACTGTAATACAGCAATTTCAATGAAATGTAATACAAAACAAATACAAATGAAGTGCAGCTAAACTAATCAATAATAATGAATCCAAAACACAAATTTAATTGAAAAAAAGCAAATCATAGAAGTATATAGATGAAATGGTTCTATTTATATGAGTTACAAAATTAAAGCAAAACTAAACAATATATTGTTTGAGATATATTTACATATGGTAAAATTATAAAGAAAAGCATGGAATCATTAACACAATTCTATATAGTGTCATTTTGTAAGAGAGAAAGGGGATGTAATTAAGGAGAGGCATGTGAGATTTCAACAATACCAGTGATTTTCTATTTTTGAAACTGGGCATTGGGTTCTTTCATTATTAGTCTTTAACTTGTTCTTGTATATTATGTACATTATTTTGTATGTAAGATACATTTCACAATTGAGAGACTTAAAAAAGTATATTGAATGCAGACAGGAATAAATTGGAAGACTGGGATTAATAAATACACACAACTATATATAAAATAGATAACTGAAAAGGACCTATTGTATAGCACAGGGAACTCTGCTCAATACTTTGTAATGGCCTATGTGGGAAAATAAATTTTAAAAAGAGTGAATATAATATAACAGATTCATTTTGCTGTATACCTGAAACTAAAACAACATTGTAAACCAAACATACTCCAACAAAAAATTTAAAAAATTGTATTGAATGCATATACATGACTATAGTTTCCTTTACTAAACCATAGTTTTTTAATTTTGGTTTATCATTTCAACTGGTAAAGATGATTTTAAATCTTCATGCCATTATTCATTTGATTAATGACTTCCTTTGTTACTCTGTACTTTTGACAAACTGTATTAGATGAATGTACTATTTTAAAAATGTGTATCACTGAAAAATTTGTGGTTATTCAGAGTTTTAAAAATTAATTTATACTCTTCAGCTTTAGTGAAATATTAACAATATAACATATTTAAGGTATACAATGTGATTAGTAGGTTACATATATATTTCAAAATAATCACCACAATAAGATTATATCCATCTTCTTACAGACAGAGGTATTTTTGTTGTTTTTGTTTTTAATTACAAGCATAATAGCTAAGTAATTAAGAGCAGAGATAATAGATTCAGAATGCCTGAATTTTAACCCTGGCTCTGCCATTAGTTCTAGTCATGTGACTTACATAAGTTATTAGCCCTCTTACTGCTTCATTCTCCTTGTTTATAAGATGGGAGTATTATTATTTACTCACAGTTATTGAGAGAATTAAACTTGTTTCCACACGTAAAGTGCTTATGATAGTGATTGGCACATAGTAAATGCTACCTAATTTATATCTAGAATAATTTTCTTCAGTATCTCTAATTACATTTCTGATCTCATGAAAACTAAATGTATTCTAAGGTAAGAATAAATTCAGCTGCAATACAAAATTTTGGCTTTGCTTTGAACTACGTGTGTCATCTTGGGCTATATAATCTCATTATGTGTATCAGTTTCCTCATCCATAAAATATGGAGCTAAGCTCAATTGTATCTTTGATCTTTTCTAGTAATCAAATTTTTGATTCTTTGAAGGTATTTTTAATATTTCCTGGAAAAGAAAACAAAGCATTGTTTTTGAAATCAGATTTCAAAGTATTTAGTATGTCAACATCATTTGGATTTTTTAAAAACTGAAGTACAGCTGCCTATAGAAACATGTGCAAATTGTAAGAATTCAGGTAGACGCACCCAGATGGCATAGACACCCAAGTCAAGAAACAGAACATTACCAGCACTGAAAAAGCTTTCCTTCTTACCTGTTTCCATATAACCCCATCCATGGTTTTACCTATTCTTCAACCTGATAGAAATGGAATATAATATGCATTTTTATGATGGGCTTCTTTTGCACGATATCCTGGTGTGAGATTTAGTCATGTTACTGTTTCTTAGTAGTGGCTGATTCATTTTTTATTATATTACACTGAATGAATAACTTTTACTTTACATATTATAGCACTGAAGAACATTTGAGATCATTCTAGATTATGGTTATAAAACTGCTATGAAAGTTCTGGTACATATCTTCTGTTTCACGTATGAATGAATTTCACACACACACACACACACACACACACACACATCTGCTGGTCTTAAATTGTTGAGTCATAGGATATGCATATATTCAAATTTAGTAGATGTGAGCTTCCAGGCATCACATAGCCTTCTTAACAGCATTGTAGTTTAAAAATTTTAGCCCTTCAGATGTAATTTTATCTAATTATTTTAATGTGAATTCTTCTGAGGACTGAGGCCGAAGTCTTTCATATGTTAATTGACCTCTTGACAAGCCTCCTTTATGAAACGCTAATTCAAATATACTGCCTTTAAAATAAATTGGCATGATGGTTTTTTTGATATGTCACCTGTCTACAGTCCCCAGTTGTTAAATTAGACACTAATGTATTGCTGTGAAGGTATTTTGTAGATATTATTAAAGTCTACTATCAGTTTGCTTTAAGTAATGGAGATTATCCTAGATAACCCATGTGAACTTGAGTCAATTAAGTCAGAGGCCTCAAAGGTAAGTCTTTTTTGAGAGAATACAAAATTCTGTCTGTGAACGGCAAGTTTCATCTATTCCTGTGAGTTTCTGCCCTTCTTCCCGGCCTGCCCTAAAAATTTCATACTTGCTTAGATTCCCTGTCCCCTATATTTACATAAGCCAATCTGTTGCAATAAACAATGTATCTTACTGGTTCTGCTTAGCTGGTTCAAACATGACTCATATAACTAGGTTGTCTTTTTCTTATTGATTGTAGGAGTTCTTTATATATTTTGGATATGAACTCTTTGTTGGTATTATGCATTACAAATATCTTCTTTCACTCTATAGTTTGCCTTTTCAGTATTTTAATGGTGTTTTGGATGAAAAAGTTTCAGTCTTATCCTTAATGGTTAGTGCTTTTTATATCTATGTAAAAAATCTCTGCTCATCCCAAAGTCATAAGCACATTCCCTGTATTATCTTCTAGAAGCATTTCTTTTTCACTTTCCATATTCATATATACAGTTCATTTGGAATTGATTTTTGTGTATGGTATGAGCTAAGAGTCATTTTACTAGTTCCATAAAATCATTCAATTGACTCAGTACCATTTAATAAAAAGACAAGTACTTTCTTCCTGCTAGCAGTACCATCTTTGCCAAAAATCAAGCATTCAAATATGAGTCTGCTTTTAGACTCTATTTTATTTCATTGATGTAAAACATCTGGTGCAAAAAGCATATTGCAATCAGAAAGAGGAATATAAATTAAATTACTAATTTTAGAAGTAAGGAAGTTATTGATGTTGACCCAGTCCAAAGTATGACAAAGGGAATGGGTACCTGAAGCAGAATAGTACAGAAAATCACTAGAGGTGAGAAAGATTGAGAGAGATCAGGGTGTTGGATCGTTCACTCACATGAATGCCGAGTCACCAGTATATCCGCAAAGACTTTTCCAATAAAGGAAGACTGTGAACTAGATACCAAAGTCATCTTCAGGGGAAAATGACTTGAAAGGTCAAGAGCTGGTACAGTTGAATGGCTTGGGTCTCATGGAGTAGAGTTTTTACTGAAAGTTTTGCTGGAGAGTTTTGGATATGCTAACAGAGAGCAAGACACCATGCATAACTGTCAACACTGGGTATACTGACTATGAGAATAAAAATGCCCTAGCAAATAGTAGAGTAGAAAAAAATGAATAGATGCTCACTGAACTATAATTCATGGGCTTTCCAGGTGGCACTAGTGGTAAACAACCAGCCTGCCAAAACAGGAGACATAAGAGATGCGGCTTCAAAAAAAAAAAAAAAAAAAAAAAAGAGATGCGGCTTCAATCCCTGGGTTGGGAATATCCCCTGGAATAGGAAATGACAACCCACTCCAGTATTTTTGCCTGGAGAATCCCTGTGGATAGAGGATCCTGGCAGGCTACAGCCCACGGGGTCGCAGAGTCAGATACGAAGTGACTTAGCACTGAGAACTATAATTCAGTATTAACAAAGGGTTCACTTGAAAAGTTTAATACTAAAAGTTTAAAAAAAATGTTTGAATGACTGAACATACAAAGTTTTGTTAGTATTAGATTTTCTAAGTATAATTACAATAATAAGAAGTATAGAAATAAACAACAAAACAGCATGGTACTGGCACAGAAACAGACACATAGATCAACTGAACAGAACAGAGAGCCCAGAAATAAATCCACCCACTATGGTCAATTAACCTATGACAACCTTTTCTCTTCTTCAATGGAGAAAAGACAGTCTCCTTTAATAAGTGGTGCTGGGACAACTGGACTGCTAAGTGTAAAAGAATGAAATCAGAATATTCTCTAACACAGGGTACAAAAATAAACTCAAAATGGACTGCAGACCTAAATATGACTGGAAATCATAAAGCTTCTAGAAGAAAATATAAGTGTAACACTCTTTGACAGAAATCAAAGCAATGTAGTTTTTTAGATTTGTCTCCTAAAGCAAAGGAAATAAGAGAAAAAATAAAGAAAATCCAGTTAAACTTAAAAGCTTTTGTACAGCAAAGGAGGCCATCAACAAAACAAAAAGACAGTGTCATGAACAGGAGAAAATACTTGTAAATTATGTGACGAACTGTTGTTCAGCTGCACAGTCATGTCTGACTCTTTGTGATAAGGGGTTAATATCTAAAATATGTAAACAGCTCAGGTAACTCAATAGCAAAAAAAAATAAATAACCCTATTAAAAAAAAACATGCAGAAGACCTAAACAGACATTTCTCCAAAGAAGATATACAGATGGCTAACAGGCACACAAAGAAATGCTCAATATCACTAATTTTTAGAGAAATGCAAATCAAAACCACAGTGAGGTATCATACAAGTCAAAAGTGTTATCATTAAAAAGTCTACAGATAATAAATTCTGGAGAGGGTGTGGAGAAAAGGAACTCTCCTACACTGTAGGAATGTAAATTGGTGCAGTCACTATGGAAAAGGACATGAAGCTTCCTCAACGAACTAAAAATAAGACTACTGTATGACCCAACAATTCCACTCCTTGACATATATATGATGAAAATGAAAACACTAATTTAAAAAGCTATGTGCCCCTCAATGTTCACAGCAGCATTATGTGCAATAGCCAGGATATGGAAGCAATGTAAATGCCATCAACAGATAAATGGATAAAGAAGATGTGGTACACACACACACACACACACACACACACACACACACACAGAGGAATATTACTCAGCCATAAAAAAGAACGAGATTCTGCCATTTGCAATAACATGGACAAACTTAGAGAGTATTATGCTTAGTGAATGAGGCAGACAGAGAAGAAAAACACTATTGTTATCACTTTCTTGCAGAATCTAAAAAATAAGACATATGAAAGTATATAACAAAACAGAAATGGACTCACAGTGTAGAAAACAAGTCAGTGGTTACCAGTGAGAAGTGGGAAGGGGGAACAGGCAAGATAGGGGTATGGAATTAAGAGATACAAACTACTATTTAAAATATAGATAAGCAACAAGGATATATTATATAGTACAGGAAAATATAGCCATTAGCTTTTAATAACTTTAAATGAAGTATAATCTATAAAAACATTAAATCACTATGATATATACTGGAAACTAATATGATATTGTAAATCAACTATACTTCAATAAAAACAAAACAATGAACAAAAAAGTATGGATATATGCAACAATTTCAATATTTCTATCTCTTTAAAAACATGGCTAAAAGTATTAAAATTTTCCAGTATTTCTTATACAAAGACCCCTACTTTGATTATATGTTAGAAAAATTCTCAGATTATATATGCAATATATATTTTTTCTTTTATCAGAGAATGAGAATATAATTTTCATATGTTATATCTTTATATATATGCTACTGGGAAACTATATTTCCTAATGCTTTTCCTGATCATCTCAGACATATGTTTTCTTAATGATTATATTTATTTATTTATTTTTTCATTTATTTTTATTAGTTGGAGATTAATTACTTTAAAATATTGTAGTGGTATTTTCCCATACATTGACATGAATCAGCCATGGATTCACATGTGTTTAATGATTATATTTATTACATAGCTTTAGTAGAAAAAGCATGGGACTTGGAGTCATAGATAATTTGGATGAAAATACTATTTTTGCTATTTATTGATAATACCTCTTGACTTTTGGCAATTCTATTTCCTTCTCTGTAAAAGGAGGTTTTAAAAAAATACATATTTGCGTATCGCTACAAGATTCAAGTCAATCGTTTTATGGCCAGAGATGAATTATCTGGTGTCATTCTAAATTTTATGACATCCTTTTCATTAACAGACTGTGAGTGACTATATAATAGACAGCTAAAGACTAGGAGGGGGGTACTCTTTTGCCCCCTTCTGATGCCTATGTCAGAAGCTTTCTCTATCTCCTTTATACTTTAATAAAACTTTATTACACACACACACACACACACACAAAAAAATACATATTTGCTAGGATTCTGTGAGGTTTAAATGAGATAATATGTATAAACCACTTATTACTATAATTGGCAAAGAGTAGAAATTCAAAACAGTTAACCATCATAATTTATTTATCATAATTTCCTTTAAAATATCAAATCTACATGACGCTTTTATTTTCTGGAAGCAGTATGAAAACTAAAGTTACACTGTGAAGTGGCTGGATAAAAAGAAAGCAAAACCTTTTGTGAGAGAAGTAATATTTAAAAATCTAGTTTAAAACTAGAGTCTCTGCATTTAGCTTCCCATCTGCTATCATGGCCTGTGTCCATTCAGTTTAAGAAAAGTTTGGGTGTTTATTAAGTGCCAGACACTGTTAAAATCTGGGGATCAGGTAAAGAAGTAAAAAAAATTCCCTTGTTCTTAAAATCCCATGGTCTAATTGAAGAAAGATGTAAATATTAAATCTAACTCTCACTTTATATCTTAATATTTATTCATACCTTTGGGAAAAGAGAGTTGCTTTTCTGATTTTTTTCTCAAATCTTATGTATTTGTGACTAGTCATCTGATTCCTACTAGTAGAAAAATGTATGGGCCTATAGTCCATTCTTTTAGAGGAAAGTAGCTTCATGAGGAGTCAACCAGGCCTACTAAGGGCAATGGCATAACATAGAGAATTAATTTTCAAAAATGTTTAAAGGAATTCTGTATTTTTTTCTTCCATATGAAACCTTCCATACATAGCCAATTAAAACAGAGCTGCCGCTCTTTTGGAAAGATAATGAGAGGGTTAGGCACATCTATTGTTAGCTAATAACATTAAATTTAACAAATATTTTAAAGAAGAATAAAGAAAAGTACTATAATCACATTTATTCACCTATTTAGAATAATTTAAACAAATATTTTTCACTGTGCTTACTCTGACAGAAATTTTGACTATAACATTGCAGTAATAACAGAATTATATGGGATAAGAATCAAACCACATTTCTTGCCTTCCCTCTTTTAAACTAACAAGTCATGGGAAAAATAGAAGTTAGCAAAATTTCTAATTTTAGTTAAGCAAAGGTTGGATCATTTGCTTAAAAGTGTAAGCTACTAGACAGACAAGGGTACAATATTATGGGTGATGTTATTTCTATAAGGCTGTTATTGTTCAATTTTAATATCTTGTAAGGTACATTATCAAACCACAATAAGAAAAAGTTCACATTTTACCTATAAAAATATATAAATTTATTCTTACCAGCAGCCTTTTCATTTTGACCCAGAATATTATGCTGTCTTTTCCACATGGGAACCAGTTCTTCTCTAGTAGTTTTAAGAGTCACAGAGGGATGACTTTCTTCATATGTTGGACATCTTTGGGGGCAATATAACGTCCCATCTTGTAGGGCAACAGCTTGACTGCCATTTGAATGATTTATTTTCGTTAATGTTTGGCACTCAGAAGAACAATATGGTAGAGCTGGCATCACAGTGTCTAAGTCAGAACAAACATGAGGGAGTGGAAGACTACTTTCTTGATTCCACTGATTCAACTTGTGTTCTGTTGGAAGCATATGTTTTGAATTAAAGTAGTTACATGTACTGATGTTTTGAGAATTTTCAGGCATTACAGACTGACACTGAGATACTTGTATATTTTTACAACTTCTAATATTTAATTGAGATGGAGGAGGAGGATGAGGTACAATTAATTTACCCTGAGCTTGTAAAAATGTGCTGGCTTTGCTCGCAGACTGTGGTCGAATAACAGGGCCTTTTCTGTTCACACATACAAAGCCTGACTGGACTTTAGCAGACCTTGCTCTTCTAACGACTTTGGCTTCACTCCTTTGTGGGTTAGTTTTCTGAGTTTTGGAACCACCACTCTTTGCAGGGGATATAGTTTCCTCCTCTGTGGAGTCTGGCCAGGCTTGTTTAGCAGTGCTATAATCTGAAGGTATACAGCAGTTCAAAGGCACATGGTCTATTCCAGATCCTCCTAAAGCAGTGAGGTTTTCAGAGATAAAATCATCCTCGGGCTCTTTTTTATTAGCAGAATCCACAGCAGAAGCAGGAATACTAGGCATGTTGCTGGCAGCACCACTTTTAGAGCGAATGTGGAATGGTTGAGACCACTGTTGGGATACTCTTTTTCTACCCTTCAGCAAATGACTATCTTCAATATTTTTCCTTGTATTGCCAGTTTCATCAAACCATCTCAGTTTTTTAATAGTTTTTGGAGTTTCTGCACTTTTCCCTTTTTCTTTTGTTAATTCAATACTATCTCTGATAACTGCTGCTTTTTGATTTCCTAACTTAAAGCCTTGGTTTGTAACCAGTGCCTTAAAATAATCATGCTCGTATTTAGATTCTTTCTTTAAAATACTTTTAAGAAATCTCACACTATTCTTCTCACAAATATTGTATTTCATTTTCTTGTGCTGACTGACTAAGTCACAATTAGAAATTATATTAGACAATGATTTTGATGCTTCAGATATTTTCTGTTTTTCATCTTCTGAATCAGAGTTGTGAAGTATATAGGTGGCTTGAAAATTATCTGAAAATAAAGACAACTCTTCCTCATTACAATTAAAATATTTTGTCTTTTCATCTTTAACGTCTTTCATTTCCCCTAACTTATCAGAACACTGCACTGGGTCAATTTCTTTTATGTGTATACTGCTCTTTGGTAAAGGCCTAGCTGACTGTGTATTCAATGGCAAAACTAAAGGTGTTGCCAAAGGTACAAATGAAGTAGGAACTGAAGTAGTTCTATTTTCTTGTGTCATTTCAGAATATTTCTCTTGGTCTGAAATTATTGTGATTTCCTGGGTTAGAGAATCTGGAGTGGCCCAGGCTTTGCTGAATTTAAATTTTGGACTCTCGGAAACTAACGGTCTTTCTCTTTTGAATGCTCCAGAAGAGTCAGTTGTCCTTATAACACTAGTTTCAGATGTGTTTTTGCTTTTTTTATTTTGTACAAATATGGATGGACTATATAGAACGGCTACTGAATTATTAGCAGTATTTATGTCTCTTTCCATAGTTCTACTCAGAGTAGATGGATTTTGTTCTTTACTATTAAAACATTTACTTGAGTCAGGGAGAACATTAGGTTTACTAAAAATATCTGAGAAAATATTTGGATCATCTATATTTACAAGCCAATTATTTATGTGTTGAGTTTTAGAGAATGACAGTTTATCTTCATCAAAGCAGCTTAGATTAGTTGATTGCAGATTTGCTGATTTGAGGGAAATAGAATTCTGCTGCTGGACTGATGTGGAAGGCTCCTTATTAAGTGTTAAATACATTTCTTCACGTTCCCCAGCCTCAAGACTGTCTATACTTGAGAGGGTTTCAGAATTTATTATCTGATTAACTTCATCACGAAATTTCTGAAAGAAAAAAAAAAGTACATTGTTTTAGAAATTTTAAGTGTCAACATTAATGATTCAATATACCACTGTTACTTGGCACATACTATGACTACAGACAGTATAGGTATATAAATAATCTATATCCCTGGAGCAGTCCTCACAGTGAAAAAGAGGGAGCCAACAAAGATAATAAAATGTATTTGCCTTAGTTTCTTCACCTTAAAGTAACTACTCAATTATCCTAGCCATTAGTTATAGCTTAGAAAACAATTTTTGCTATTGCTCTTCCATTCAGAGAATAGAGTTTCCTGAAGGTTTCATAAGAGCATGTGAAATTCTGAAAAATAGTTATTTACAAAGGGTATTTTTTTCCCCTGAGACTCAGACTGGATTTGAATGAGGCTCTTAAAAGCTCTATGACTCTAATATGACTTTCCTATTGGCAAGGCTATACCTTCTTATAAAAGTTAATCTAAAAATATAAGATGTTTATGAAAACATGCCTGGATCCTGCTTATTTGATACTTAGATGGAATGCATGCACTGATGGTGGTATTATTATTTTTAAATTCCCCAGGTAATTCTAATGTGGATTTACGACTGAGAACTACTGACTTTAATGGATCATTTTTGGACATTTAGCACAGTAATAATTTCCATGAATTCTTTACAGTAAGAGTCTCATCATTACTTCAATTGTATCTAATGGAAATTATCAGTTTTTAATAAAATTTCATGATCACTTCAAAGTATTGTTATTGTTGCTCAGTCACTAAGTCATGTCCAACTCTTTGCCACCCCATGAACTGCAGCACACCAGGCCTCCCTGTCCATCACCAACTCCCAGAGTTTGCTCAAACTCAGGTCCATTGAGTCAGTGATGCCATCCAACGATCTCATTCTCTGTTGTCCCCTCTCCTTCTGCCTTTAATCTTTCCCAGCATCAGGTTCTTTTCTAATGAGTCAATTCTTTGCATCAGGTACCCAAAGTATTGGAGCTTCAGCTTCAGCACCAGTCCTTCCAAAGAACATACAGGGTTGATTTCCTTAAGGACTGGCTGGTTTGATCTGCTTGCAGTCCAAGGGACTCTCAAGAATCTTCTCCAGCACCACAGTTTGAAAGCATCATTTCTTTGGGGCTCAGCCTTCTTGTAACCCAAATCTCACATCATACATGACTACTGGAAAAACCATAGGTTTGATTATATGGACCTTTGTCAGCAAAGTGATGTCTTTGCTTTTTAATACACTGTGTAGCTTTGTCATAGCTATTCCAAGGTGGTTGTTGTTGTTCAATCGCTCAGTTGTTCCAATTCTTTGCAACTCCATGGACTGCAGCACACCAGGCTTCTCGGTCCTTCGCCATCTCCTGGAGCTTGTTCAAACTCATGTCCACTGAGTCAGTGATGCCATTCAACCATCTTGTCCTCTGTTGTCCCCTTCTCTTCCTACCTTTAATCTTTCTTAGCATCAGGGTCTTTTCTAATGAATGGGCTCTTTGCGTCAGGAGGCCAAAGTATTGGAGCTTTAGTTTTAGTATCAGTCCTTGTAATGAACATTCACAATTGATTTCCTTTAGGATTTCCTGGTTTGATCTCCTTGCAGTCCAAGGAACTCTCAAGAGTCTTCTTCAGCACCACAGTCTAAAAGCATCAATTCTTCATTGTTTAGCCTTCTTTATGGTTCAACTCTCAAAAGCATATGTGGCTAATGGCAAAACCATAGCTTTGACCAGATGAACCTTAGTTGCCAAAATAATGTCTCTGCTTTTTAATATGCTACCTAGGTTTGTCATAGTTTCCTTCCAAAGAGAAAAGATCTTTGAATTTTGTGGCTGCAGTCACCATCTGAAGTGATTTTGGAGCCCAGGAAAATAAAGTCTGTCACTGTTTCCATTGTTTCCCCATCTCTTTGCCATGAAGTGATGGGACTGGATGCCATAATCTATGTTTTTTTCAATGTTGCATTTTAAGCCAGCTTTTCCACTCTCCTCTTTCACCTTCACCAAGAGGCTCTTTAGTTCCTCTTTGCTTTCTGCCATAAGGGTGGTGTCATCCTCATAACTGATTTTATTGATATTTCTCCCAGCAATCTTGATTTCAGCTTCCTCCAGCCCAGCATTTCCAGTGATGTACTCTGCACAGAAGTTAAATAAGCATGGTGACAATATACAGCCTTGACATACTCCTTTCCCAATTTGGAACCAGTCCTTGTTCCATGTCTGGTTCTAACTGTTACTTCTTGACCTGCAAACAGGTTTCTCAGGAGGAAGGTAAGGTGGTCTGGTATTCCCATCTCTTTAAGAATTTTTCAGTTTGTTGTGATCTACACAGTCAAAGGCTTTAGTATAGTCAATGAAGCAGAAGTAGATGTTTTTCTGGAATTCTCTTGCTTTTTCTATGATCTAATGGTTGATGGCAATTTGATCCCTGGTTTCTCTGTCTTTTCTAAATCCAGCTTGAACATATGGAAGTTCTTGGTTCATGTATTGTTGAAGCCTGGCTTCCAAGGAGAAGCATCTTTTAAATTTGTGGCTGCAGTCACCATCCGCAGTGATGGCATAGTCAATGTTTAAAACTATTTCTAATTTCACACATATAACACAGATATTTAAAAAGCATTAATCTGTATAACATATGTAGAAATAAATTCAAGAAGACTTTAACTTGTTAATTTAGTGAAAAAGTTAAATGAACTCAAAGAAAATTAGTTCCCTTAAAATTTTAGAAATTTTAGAAAGTTTAAATATTCTGATATTAAACAAAAATTTAGTATTTTTTTAGCCCTGAAAATAAACTGAGAAAGCAATGAAATCAGTTACAGATTAAAAATATTTTAGTTTGTATAGTTAGTACTTATTGATACACTATTGTAAATGTTTTGCAAATGGTTCATAAGAGTTTGATATTACTAGTCTTTGCTCCCAGCCTGTCACTTCCTTCAACCTAACTCGTACAAAGGAAAGCACAGCTCCTCCAATCTGTTTTTGGAACAGAGTTATTTAATTGATAATGAGGCTCCTAAAAGCTCTATGATTCTAACAAGAATTTCTTCAAGATTGCATCTAATGAGATATAGAAATCTGGATTAGAAGGTCCTTTTAGACATAAGTATGATGTCTGTGGCTTTAATATTTCTCTTTGCCTAGGTCTGTGGTTGCTTTATTTCCCAAAGCACCTAAAAAGAAGTTCAGCAACCTCTGTTTTTTACTCAGAAACTTTCACTAAATTAAACGTTTTTTCTTAGAATTTTTCTTATCACTAAAAAATGAAACATTGTGATCAGCTTCAAGTTTTGCTTGTAAGTTACTGATATAAATTGTACTAGACTTAACATGCTTTGTCTTTTAGTTTTTAAATCAACTTTATTGAGATATACTTATTAAAAGTAAAATGCACTCATTTTTTGGTTGTTATTGTATGTTTATGGAGTAAAACTTCATAACATAAAAGTTGGCTTAAAGCTCAATATTAAGAAAACTAATATGGCATCCAGTCCCATCACTTCATGGCAAATAGATGGGGAAACAGTGGAGACAGCAGCTGACTTTATTTTTTGGGGCTCCAAAATCACTGCAGATGGTGACTGCAGCTGTTAAATTAAAAGACGCTTACTCCTTGGAAGGAAAGTTATGACCAACCTAGACAGCGTATTAAAAAGCAGAGACATTACTTTGTCAACAAAGGTCCCTCTAGTCAAGGCTATGGTTTTTCCAGTGGTCATGTATGGATGTGAGAGTTGGACTGTGAAGAAAGCTGAGCACCGAAAAATTGATGCTTTTGAACCATGATGTTGGAGAAGACTCTTAAGAGTCCCTTCTACTGCACGGAGACCCAACCAGTCCATCCTAAAGGAGATCAGTCCTGGGTGTTCATTGAAAGGACTGATGTTGAAGCTGAAACTCCAATACATTGGCCGCCTGATATGAAGAGCTGACTCATTTGAAAAGACCCTGACGCTGGGAAAGATTGAAGGCAGGAGGAGAAGGGGACGACAGAAGATGAGATGGTTGGATGGTATCACTGACTCAATGGACATGAGTGTGGGTAAACTCTGGGAGTTGGTGATGGACAAGGAGGCCTGGTGTGCAGCAGTCCATGGGGTCACAAAGAGTTGGACATGACTGAGTGACTGACCTGAACTGAATGAAGTGAAACTAGTAATAATCAAATAATTTTTTATTTTTAAATATAAAATGTATCTATTCACATTGTTGAGAAGTTACCATTTCTTCAAAAATTTATGTACAAAATGCCAAGAAAAATTACGATAGTATCTTATTTCAAACCAAAAATACACACATGATGTATAGAAACTTTAAAAAACAGAACACAAGCAATGTGAGAATAGATTATTTCAAAAATATTTCCAATGACATAGCTACAACTTAAATTATGTTAAGAGAAATAAATAATAGTGTTACCTAATATATTTACATATTTGTGTGTCATTTTTTTTGATGTGGACTATTTAAAAAAAGACTCTTTATTAAATTCTACAATATTGTTTTATATTTTAGTTTTTTGGCCACGAGGCACGTGGTATCTTAGCTTCCTCATTAGGGATTGAACCTACACTCCCTTAATAGGAAGGTGAAGTCTCTACACTGGACCACCAGGGAGTCCCTAAATTATCATATTTTAATGTATAGTTTGATGGGTTTTGACAAATTATTTACCCATAACCATCATACTGAAATATTTAAGAAATTTCTATGTGTTGAAAGTTCCCTCATGCTTCTTTGTAGTAAATACCTACCCACCACTGACAACTACTAATCTGTTTTTTGTTACTATATAGATCTGAGTTTTCATTTGTTATCATTTTCATTCTGCCTGAAAGACTTCCCAGAGGGTCTCTTATTGCAGATACTGGTGTAGTACAGCGGTGTTCAGCTGTTGTTCATTTGAAAATGCCTATTTGGCTTTCATTTTAGAAGGACATTTTAGTTAAATATAGATTATAGGTTGGTAGTTTTTTTTCCTTGTCAGAACTTTGAAGATAATGTTTCACTGTCTTCTGGCCTGAAATTAGTGTGGTTCATCTTACCTTTGTTGACTTGCATGTAATACATCTTTTACTCCTTTTAGCTTAATTTAATTTTGATGAGGTTTTTTTGTGATGGGCTGTGTGCACATACATATGAGTGTATACTTACTTATCTTGAAGTTTGTTGAGCTTCTTTGTGGATTTGCAGTTTCATCAAACTTGAAACATTCCCAGCCATTGTTTCTTTAAATCTTCCCTCTCCTCTTTGTGAGATTAATTAAATGTATGTTAGATTTAGATATTGTCCCTCATGTCACTAACATTTTGTTAAATATATTTTTTCCGACTTTTTTCTCCCAATGCTTCAGACTGGATGATTTCTGTCCACTGATCCTTTTGACTATAGTGCCTTCATTGATAAGTCCAACTAGTATAATTTTAATTTCAGGCAATATGTTTTTCAGATCTAGATATTCTATTTGGTTCCTCCAAAAATTTCATTCTCATTATGTTCACTTTTCTTTAATTCTTTGAAAATATTTGTAAAAGTTACTTTAAACTCTTGCCTGATAATTCTATTGTCTCTGTCATTTATAATTATATTTACTATTTTTCCTCCTGGTTATGGGTCATATAGCTTTCTGCTTTTTCATATCTAGTGAGTTCTGAGTGTTGGACATTATGAATATTATGCTGTATGTCTAGATTTCAGTCTTCTTTAAAAGAGTGTTTCTTTTTTTGACAGGTATTTAAAATACCTATGGATTTTTTCTGAGGCCTGTCAGGAGGATATGTCCAGGTAAAAAGCCTATGTGATCATAGGGCTTACCTCATTTGTTTCCCCCTTTTCAAGACATCTCTTATACTACCTGTTCTGTACAGTTTAAAAATAACTGTTTCATATATTTTATTCAGAATTACAGTTGTGTGTGGCAGGATGGCACTTCTTCATAGCCAGACGAAGTCTCCTGCTTTGCTTTTCTAGCCTTGCCACAATTGCTCAGTTATTGGATAAACTAGGCCAAGGTTACAAATTTAATCTTGATACCAGCATACTAAGAATCTTATAAATGTGTGCAATTACTCATAAAAAATAAAGTGCATGAACATTTCAGCAAGTTTAGTATGAAATCCATACTCATTTGTAGGAAAAACCAAAGTAAAAACCAGACTAGAGAGAAGAGAAACACCATTTCTAGCTAATTATGCCATACGTTTATCAAGAACTTAATATCCACATGTATTATAATTTTCAATTTGCTTTTTATAATCAAATCTATAATGATACTTAAGATACATTATACTTGCAAATAACTTTCATATTTTTTAAAAAATAACATTCATAAAGCATATTTTTTTATGTATGGGACATGGGAAAAGAAGAATAGCTGCAGAGAGGAAACTGGAGCAAAAAGCTAAAAATGCTACAATCTTTTCTCATTAGTATCTGTGATTAATCTGTGCTGATTCTTCCAAACATACCCTTGGCTAGTGTGATATATTTCTTTAGTGGAGAACAATGCAAAAATGGGACAGAATTATTGCTAGATATTAAAATATTAATAATGTATTTAGAGTTTCATACTTGCAAACTGCTTAGATGCTGATCTTCTAGGAGTTTCTGCGTTTCCTCCAGTTTAAGCTGGAATGCATCTTTGTTAGTAGTCAAGTTTGCCTTGCTGTTTTCCATTTCTTGACCACAACTGATTTTGGATATGAGATATTTCTGATGCTTATGATCATTTTTTGACAATGATGAAGGCAAGTCATTATCTATAGCTCTGTGAACCACACATAAAAAATGTTTAGTATACTTAAATAAAGTTAACATACAAATGACATATTCATGTAATATGTGTTTGTGTGTGTCCAGATAATCACATATAAGGATATTGGAGAAATATATAGATATATTAGAATGGGAATTTAAATCAATCAATAGTAGAATAAAAATGGATGTGGGATTATAGTGTCAATAAAGCATTCCATCTTCATGTAGGAATGCCCAATTTTTCATGGCTTTGTTTATTAAATCCTATTCCTCTACTGTTCGGGGTAGATATTGAAGTAATTACTATAGACGTACAGAGTCAGTCCTCAGTTCTTTAAGAGCATCCCTATCTGGATAATAATATGCTGCACTACCCTTAGTTCTGAGTTGATATCATAGATGGTGGTATCCCTATAACTCTAATAGAGTTGGTTGAAGATTCAAGCAGTTAGAAAATATGAAAATTTCTTCTCAGGGTAGACTGGAATTTCCATCTAACTTTAATACATTTGGAAGCTTGGATTCCATCTAACTTTACTAGGTTTGGAAGATACTAACATTTTTCTCAGTTGTACCACAAATATAAGCATGGTTTTCACGGCACTGAGGGGGCACCTTTAATGCAGAGCCTGTTTTTAGTGTGTTAAAGTGCCACCTCCAAATTATCAGTGGATGATATCATCCTCTTTCAGAATTTTGCATCTTCTGGAAACTTACAGCATGTTACACCTCAGTATATGAACAAAGTGAAAATAAAAAAAAAAACAAAGGAAGATTTTTTGGGGGGTGGGTGAGAGATGAAATTATATCAAAAGCTGACTGCTATTGCATAAGGGCTGGCAGTATGAATCCCAAGGGTATTTACCCCCAATTCACTTGAATTATCCTCAATTCAATGAGGATTAAAATACTTTGAAAAGTGACTTGTGGTCACATGTGACATATATCTATCTCCAATACCCATATATATCTTTATTTGGACAGACTGGAATAGTCAAAGTCAATGATTACTAGATTCCTGACTATCCTTTTGCAACCACAGAGAGATTGAGGAGAGCAAAAAGGTATCTAAGTTCCTGAACACTGAGATTATGTTTCTCTAATCCTTTTAGGTTTCCTACTCTTACATACTCCTTCCCTTTCAGTCACCCTTCCCAAATGAAATATTGCTAAATCTACAAACATATCTAATAAACTAAATTTATTTACCTTTTAAGTTGTCGTCTCTCAACTTTTTCTTCTCTATTTCTTTCTTCTCTACTCCACTTGCTTCTCTTCTCTTCTCTACTTTCTTCCCCCAGTGAGGAGGATTGAAGGAATGTATAGGAATAAAAGAAGATGGGGAGGCAGAAAGACAGGAAGAGTGAAGCACAGGGGGAAAGGAAGAAGAAATCATAAAAGAAGAAGAAACAGAAGGGATAGGAGAGGGGAAATCTAAATTTGCTGAAGGCAAATATGGAGAGGGAGATGAATACAAAGGAGAGGAAAAAAGAGGGATAGATAAAAGAGGTAAGAATGGAGAGGTAGTAGGGGAAGGTGAAGGAGAGGAGGAAAGAACAGATGAAGAGGAAGAAAGCTGTAGAGAGGATGAAGAAGAGGATACGGAATTAGAAGGTGAAGACAAAGAGGAGGATGGAGAATTACAGGGAGGTGGATTGGACAGAACTGACACAGGTGGATGCCCTACAAAGGCCTGGGGAAGATTTGACAATGCTATGGTTTGTGGGACAGATTGCTGGACTGATGGAAAAGGATCTAACTTGGCATGTTCAGGCAATGGAGTGACAGCAGAAAGAGCAGGGACTGGTTGATGAGGGGGATGACTGGCTAAACAGGAAGGCTTCAAAACAGGAAAACCTTCCGAAGGGGTTGGAGGAACAGTCAGTCGAGCTGGAAGGGAACGACGGACAAGGGCAGGCATTAGGGTAGTTGGGGTTGAATGCTGTGCTGGAAGGGAATGCTCGGGTCTGAAAGTTTTGTAAAACAACCTGCTCTGTGAGTCAGAATCAGGAATGACTGGTGAACCTCGGGGTGGGTGGGGTAAATGGTCAGGTGGGCCAGAAGGAATTGGGGTTGGTAGATGAGGGAAACTGCCAGGAAAGCTGGAAGTAACTGAGGCTGGTGGGCGAGGGAGATTCTTGATCGGGTAGGATGGTAACGGGGGTGGTAAGAAGTTCTTTGGAAGAGCAGAGGGGACAGATGGATGGATAGGCTGGCAGGTGGGAGAAACAGTTGGATAGCTAGGAAGAATTTGGGAATGGTGTGATAGCAATGGGGCTCTGAAAGGAGATAGCTTATTAGGTAAGTGGGGATCAGGTGTGGAGGTAGCTGGACAGGCAGGAATGGATCTGCACAGGTGGAAAAGCATTTGAACAGAAAGTAGAGAGACAGCCTTATTAAGATGGTTTTTCGCTTTGTTGGGCTGCCCCTATATTTTCAATTCATACTATGCTTTGTTCTGACGGTCCATGCATTACATCCTTCTGGTCAACCAGTGTCCTCTCATGAGTTGAGAAATGTACATGTGTTACTTATTCAGGTTCCCCTTTTCTCATTCCTTGCCCTTTAACAGTATTTTCACCTCTCAGAAGTCTGATAGTCATACAGATAATGAATATGGGCTAGAAAATCTGGTTGAAAGTGATGATACAAAGGGCAAATAGAGGTCAAACAGATTACTGCTCATCTTTGGTCAGATTTCTCAGGGTAAGTAGTCTATGGTTCAAGATCAACTGTCTCACCACAAATACATGGATATTGGAGATAGATATCTAACAACATTATTTTAAAGTATAAAAATATGGGGAAAATATAGCTTCTTTTACTCTGTGTGTACGTCTACTAAAAGGGTCAAGTACATAATCTGTGATAAGGATTTGGTTGTGATGGAAGGCTTTTATTTTTATTAGTCATTTCTTATATTATTTCCTGAAGTAGTTTTTATTTTCATATGGACATAAGCCTCATTTTTCTTGAGGCTTAAGCACTGAATGCCTTCCATTTTTAATACAATTCTTCTCTCCTTTAGATTATCACATTACAGCATCTTTTTCTTTACCACTAATATTTTCTACACTAGAACAATCATTTGTGAGTACAGATATATCTCTCCTTCTTTGGAAGACCCCTGTTTCTTGGTATCACTTTATTATTTAACACATTTTAGGTTTATATTGTACAGAAAATGTATTTTTAATGTGATGACTGCATATAAGTATTTGTAGCCTAATTATATTTTTAATCATAGTACATATAAATATTTCTACTAACAACACCTGATCTTTAATATTCCAAGCTTTCACATTTGTAGTACAGTATTTTTATAGTTTATAAAGCATTTTCACATAAATTATTTTAATACTGTCAGTTATCTGTGGAGAGGAGCTTAACTTTATAATAAGTAAACAAGGGTGTTCTCTCCATAAATTGTATACATTTGTTGTATTCCAAATACATAAAGTTTATGTGTGTGTATATAGAGATATAGACATTGTGAAGTCATAGTAATAATAGTATATTACAACAATAACTGAAAACTATGTATTCTAGTTTAGAATGGAAATAATTTCTTGTAAAAGAAAATTGGTACAATGGTCCTAGCACAGATTTGGTATAACAATAACTATATGTTTGTTTGCTACAGTAAAATCAAAGTTGTCTGATGTGTTACTTCTTCTAAGACTTTAGGAAAGTGTACACTGTTGAACAAAAATGTCTATGCCTTTATTCATAGTGCAAAAGAGTTTTTTTTGATTGAAAATAGTTGATGTTATCAGGATAATAATACACAGAAAAATAAACCTAATAGAGCAGAAAGCCTGTATATAAAAGTGCACATTACTTCTAAACTAAATGACTTGGAATTTTTTATTCCTCTAAATTCCCCTGGACCCTAAACCCCCTCTAATTGTTTGTTATCTTCCTTTTTGAGACAAAAATTTCCAGTGAGTATTCTAAAATTACACTGTGTTCACTGTCTCAGCTTCCATTTGTTCTTTAATCTACAGCCATCTGTCTTCTTCTCTCCAATGTACTGCTTTTGCTAGTGATTATTAACTAATTGACCTAACTGCAAAAAGAGACACTTCTTGACCACTATCTTTCCCTTGGTTTTCATATTATCCTATGTTCCTGGATGTTTCACAACTTCTCTGATTTCTCCTCAGGCTCTTTCTTCACTCCTCTTTCTTTGCTTGGATATCCTGGAATATTTGAGAGTTACGCAATCCTCTGCTTGTCTATCCATATTCTCTGCGTAATCTTATTCATATTGTCTGTGTGATCTTATCTGTATGTCTATGTAAGTGAGGGTTAATAAAATCCATCCTCTGTGGACTATTCAACTCTGGGTTAACTCGCTATCTCTGTTCCCTGGATTATTAGTAGAACTAGGACTGTGTTTCAGGCACACAGATGTAAACAATGACCCTTCATGGATAAACTGTCTGTACTGACGGGACTGTGAATAAGTCATAGGAAGGACTGGTAGGAAGCTATAGCTTTGGGTTTCCCCAAGTGTGGCAATTCTTAAAACTGAACATGTTGCTTTCATGGAAGCTATTCATATAGAGTCATTACAAGAAATATTGGCTCCTGTTTAGAACATAGGATTTCTAACCCAGGGTGGCTGTCTGCACATTTTGACGTCACTTATGGGAAGAGGGGCTGGCTGGCCCCTAGCAAAGATGAGCCCTTTGACTATTTCACGGCATGCCATGAGGATTCCTCCTATTGAAGAATGTTGCCTATTGGCATGCTGTGTTTCATGTCTTCTAATTGAGGTCAAACCTGGCCTACTGCAGTCATGAGTTTGAGTGTTCAGCTGAACCAAGACCACCACTGGTGGGTATTAAAGTGTTAGTCACTCAGTTGTGTCGACTCTTTGTGACCCCATGGACTGTAGCCCACTAGGCTCCTCTGTCCGTGGAATTTCCAGGCACGAATACTGGAGTGGGTTGCCATTCCCTTCTCCAGGGGACCTTCCCAACCCATGGATCAAACCTGGGTATCCTGCATTGCAGGCAGATTCTTTACCATCTGAGCCACCAGGGACTGAACCATGGCTTTAACTTGTCCATTCATTGACAACTATCATATCTATATTCATGGCCCAGACATCTTACCAATGAGAAATTGACTCCAAAATAGTTCATAAGTGTCTCAAACTCACAATTTATCATCATTCTTCCAGTTACTCTCTCCCTTAAACCTCTTTGTCCTGAACAGTCCTTATTTTGATAAATCATTTCACTATCCATTAACCAACCAAATCCATTCTTGATTCCTTTTGGTTCTTAAGAAGTTACCAAATTATTGATTCTATCTACTAAGTAGGTCTTAATAAGTCATTGTTTTCATTTACTAAAGTACCATTTTGTCTGATTTTTTCACCTTTAGTCTTACTATATTCTCCCTCATTCTGGCAATATTCCTAAAATATAAATGTTATATGCTTGCTTAAAATCACTCAGTCATTGCTTTTAGGACAAATTCCTTAACAAGGCTCTTCATGACAACTCATGGCTTCCCTTCTAAACAACCTATCTGTCTACAATTTCTCAGTGTACACACTAGTCAGAATAGAACAGACTTGTAACTGACTTATAGTTACCAGAAGGGAAGAGATAGATTGGGAGTTTGGGATTGACATGTACACAGTGCTATATTTAAAACAGATAAACAACAGACCTACTGTATAGCACATGGAACACTGCTCAATATTCTGTAATAACATAATGGGGAAAGAATTTGAAAAATAGATACATGTATATATGTATAACTGAATCACTTTGCAATATACCTGAAACTAACACAACACTGCTAATCAACTATGTTCCAACATAAAATAAAAATTAAAACAAAATGAACTACCTCTTTCAGCTCTCTTAATACAGCATGTCCTTTTATACCTTTATTCCTTTTCACATACTATTTGTTCCAACTTTCTGGAGTTCCCTCTCAATGTCTTTGATAAATATCTTCCTCATTTATTAAGCTTCAGATCATGTTTATATCCTCTGAGTTTTCATAATGCCAGTGATGTTTCTCTGTTTAAAGTATTTATTGAATATTTCCAACATGCACAGCGCTGAACTAAGCATCATAGGGAATATCTGCCTGAGTAAGAATAAGCTATTGTTCTCTACAATATTACAGTTTGGTGCGGCAGGCATAACTACACATAAAAAGCGAGCAATAACATATACAATCAAGACCTTAAAATTTATTTCTATAGCCTTGAGCTCTTGTTTCATCTTAGGTTAAACTGTTTTTATACATTTCTACTTAGATATTTACTCTCTAAATTCATAAAGCTCAAATGAAGTTTAACAATATCTTGTTAAACCTATACACTTTTATTACATTCTTCATAATTTTTAAAGTCAGGAAATTCCCTCAATGATCAAGATTTAAAATTTCACCCTCTTTCGATTTTTATACTTCTTTCATTTTCTTTATCCCAACATACACCAAAGTTATAATCTAGTCTTTCCATGAAATACCTTTTTCTTCTGTCTTTCTTTTGTATTTCACTACCACTCTTTTAACTCAAGTCCTTTTAAACTCATTGCTGGAATATCTCTTGATTTTCCTGCACTATCCTCTCCATACTACAATATTTTTATATCAAGAGACACTTTATTCTATATGAAACTTATCACATTATTCTTATTCTTTAATTTATTCTTTTGATGATTTACAGTATTATGTTAAATTCATGTATACAGCACCTGATTCAGTATTTTTGCAGGTTATACTAAATTATAGGTTACTGTAAGATAATGGGCATAATTGTCTATACTATACAGTATATTCTTGTTGCTTATCTATTTTATTTTGTTATTATTTTTTTAATTACACAGCATGCAGTTTCTTAGTTCCCTCACCAAGGACCGGACCTGAGCCCCCTGCAGTTTAAGGGAATCTTAACCACTGGAATACCAGGGAAGTCCCATTTATCTATTTTATATATAGCAGTTTCTATCTGTTAATCTCATACCCCTAATTTGTCCTCCCCCCTCTCTCTGGCAACCACAAGTTTGTTTCTATATCTGTATGTCTGTTTTGCATGTACATTTATCCGTATTTTTAGATTCCACATATAAGTGATATCATACAATACCTGCTTTTGTTTGACTTATTTCACTAAGCACTGTATTCTCTAGGTCCATCTATGTTGCTGCAAATGGTAGAATTTTATTCTTTATAGCTGAGTAATATTCTACCATATACATACACGTCTTCTTTTAATCCAGTCATCTGGAAAACTGGGATGTGATTTCTAAGTATTAAACTGAGCTGTTTATGTATTTTGGCTATTAGCCCCTTTTCAGTTATATCATTTACAAATATTTTCTCCAATTTTTAAAAAGTAGGTTGTCTTCTTGTTGATGGTTTCCTTTGTGGTGCAAAAGCTTTTGCATTTAATTAGATCATATTGGTTTATTTTTGCTCTTATTTCCATTGATTTAAGAGACAGATCCATAAAAATTGCTATGATTTATGTCAAAGAGTGTTATGCTTCTGTTTTCCTCTAGGAGTTTTACAGTTTTTGGTATTACATTCATGTCTTTAATCCATTTGAGTTTTTACTTTTGTACACTGTGTTAGAGAATGTTCTAATTTCATTCTGTTACATGTAGCTGTCCAGTTTTCCCTGCACTGCTTGTCTTTTCTCTATTGTGTACTCTTGTCCCCTTTGTCACAGGTTAATTGACTCTAAGTGTGTGGCTTTATTACTGGGCTCTCTATTCAGTATCACTAGTCAATGTGTCTGTTGGGCCAGTAACACTACTGTTTTGATTTCTGCGGCTTTGTAGTACAGTCAAAAGTCTGAGATGGTTCTATCTCCAGCTTTGTTCTTTATTCTCAGGATTGTTTTGTCATTTCGGGATGTTTTGTGATTCCACATAAGTTGTAGCATTATTTGTTTTAGATCTGTGAAAAAATGTCATAGGTATTTTGATAGAGATTGTATTAAATCTGTAGATTGCTTTGGGTATTACATCCATTTTAATGATATTACTCCCTCCAATCCAAGAGCATGGAATAGCTTTACATTTCTTTGAATCATCTTCAGTTTCCTTCATCAGGTTTTATAGTTTTCAGAGTACAGGCCTTTCATTTTCTTGGCTAAGTTTACTCCTAGGTATTTTATTTTTTGATGTGATTTTAAACAGGATTGTTTACTTTCTATTTCTGATATTTCATTATTAGTGTACAAAAGATGACAGATTTCTGCACATTATTCTTACATCCCAGAACCTTGCCAAATTCATTAGTTTCTAATATTAATAGTTCTTGGGTGGAGACTATAGAGTGTTATGTCATCTGCAGAGCGAGTTTTACCTCTTCATCTTCAAATTTGGATAACTTTTATTACTTTTTCTGTGGTTAGGAATTCCAACACTATGTTAAATAGAAGCACTGAAAGTGGACATTTTTGTCTTGTCTTGATTTTAAAGGAAAATTTAAAAATCTTTCACAATTGAATAAGATGTGGGCTATTGGATTTGTCATAAATGGCCTTCATTATGTTGAGATATGTTCCCTCTATACACACTGTGATGAGGGTTTCTATCATAAATAGACACTGAATTTTGTCAAGTGTTTTCTCTGTATCTATTGAGACAATCATGTAATTTTTATCTCTCCTTTTGTTAATATGGTATATCAAATCAATTGATTTATGTATCTCAAACCATCCTTGTGACCCTGAAATAAATTTAACTTGATCATGATGTATGATTCTTTTTATGTATTGTTGGATTTGGTTTGCTAATATTTTGTTGAAGATTTTTGCATCTATATTCATCAAAAATATTGGCCTATAATTTTTTCTTTTTTTGTGTAGTGTCTTTGCCTTGTTTTGGTATCAGGGTAAGGGTTGTCTTGCAGAATGAATTTGGGAGTGTTCTCATAAACTCTTTAAGTTTATGGAATAATTTGATTGGGACAGGTATTCTTCTTTATACATTTAGTAGAATTGCCCTGTGAGGCTGTCCTGTTCTGGAATTTTGTTGGCTGGGCATTTTTTTTTTTAAATTCAACTTCACATCTAGTGAATGGTCTTCTGTTCAAATTGTCTATTTCTTCTTGACTGTCTTGGCAGCTGTATGTTTCAAGAAATTTGTCCACTTCTTGTAGGCTGTCTAATCTATTGGCATATAAACTGTTCACAATACTCTATTATGATTTTTTTTTTGTATCTCTGTGGTATTGGTTGTTATTTATCCTCTTTATTTTCTTATTTTATTTGGATCCTCTCTCTTTTCTTCTTGGTGAGCCTGTTTTTTTTCCCAAAAAACTAGTTCTTGGTTTCATTCATCTTTTCTACTGTGTTTTTTCTCTCCTAGGAAATGACTTTTAAAAAAATTGAAGCACGGTTGATTTACAATATTGTATTAGGTGTACAGTAAAGTGATTCAGTTATATATACACATATATATTTCAGATTATTTATATTTTAGATTATTATAGATATTAACTATAGTTCCTTATGCTATGCAATAAATCCTTCTGGCTTATTTATTTTATATATAAGTGGTTTGCATCTGTTAATTCCATATTCCTAATTTATCCCTCCTTTCCCATTTGTTAACCATACATTTGTTTTCTATGCCTGTGAGTTGGTTTCTGTTTTGTATACATCAATAGATTCATTTCTATTATTTTTCAGATTCCACATGTATGTGATATCATTATTTCCTTCCTTCTGCTAACTTTGGGCTTTTTTTATTCTTTTTCTAATTCTTTTAGGTGATAGGTTAGGTTGTTTGAGATTTTTTCTTATTTCTTGAGGAAGGACTGTATTGCTATGAACTAACCTCTTAGAACTGCTTTTGCTGTATCACATAAATTGGAAAGCTTTGCTTCCCATTTCATTTGTTTTGAGGTATTTTCTGATTTACTCTTTGATTTATTCGTTACCCCCTTTTTTTAGTAGCATGTTGTGTGGTCTCCACATGTTTATTCTTTTCTGTTTTTCTTTCTGTAGTTGATTTCAGTTTCATACCCTTGAGGTTGGAAAAGAAAAAGCTTGATATAATTTCTATCCTCTTAAATTTGTTGAGTCTTGTTTTGAGACCTAGTATGTGATATATGTTAGTTGTTCAGTCATGTCTGACTCTTTGCGACTGGGTGGACTGTTATCCACCAGGCTCCCCTGTCCATGGAATTCACCAGGCAAGAATAGTGGAGTAGGTAGCCATTCCCTTAACCAGGAGATCTTCCTTACTCAGGGATCAAACCTGGATATCCTGCATTGCAGGTGGATTCTGTACAGTCTAAGCCATCAGAGAAGCCCCGTGGACTGCAAAGAGACCAAACCAGTCAGTCCTAAAGAAAATCAACCTGGAATAGTCATTGGAAGGACTGACGCTAAAGCTCCAATACTTTGACCACCTGATGCAAAGAGCTGACTCATTAGAAAAGACCCTGATGCTGGGAAAGAAGAAGGCAAAAGAAGAGGGTGGCAGAGGATGAAATGGTTAGATAGTATCACTGACTCAGTGGACATGAATTTGAGCAAACTCCAGGAGATTGTGAAGGACAGGAAAGCTTGGCATGCTGCAGTTCATGGGGTGGCAAAGAATTACTTTACCACAATTGCCTTATTGACTTTCTTTCTGGATGATCTGTTCATTGATATCAGTGGGGTGTTAAAGTCTCCTGTAATTATTGCACTATTGTCAATTTCTCCTTTTATGTTTGTTATTGTTTATACAGTTAGGTACTATTGTATTGGGTATGTATATGTCAAAGACTATATATCCTCTTCTTGTACTGATCTCTTTTTATCATTATATAGCACTCTTTTTGTCTTTCACTAAGCCTTTGTTTTGTTGTCATCTCCATTTGCATAAAATATCCTTTTCTGTATCCTCACTTTGTTTGTATCTTTTGCCTTAAGTAAATCTCTTGCAGGCAGCACATCGAAGGGTCTTTTTAAAAATTCAAGTAGCTATCTGTGTCTTTTGATTGAAGCATTAATCCATTGATATGTAAAGTAATTTATTAATAGGTATATACTTATTACCAATTTATTACTTGTTTTCAAGTTGCTTTGTCATTTTTCTCTCTTTTTGTCTCTCTCTTTTTCTGGTTTGATGATTTTCTTTTGTAGTATGCTTGAGTTCCATGCTTCCTGTTTGTTTTGTATCTATTTGTGAAACCATGGTAAACCGTAATTATGTCTACTTGCTTTAAACTCATAGTCATTTAAATTCACATTCTAAGAGATCTACATTTTTCATTACTCTCCCCCACATTTTGTGTTTCTGATGTAATTTTTTACATCTTCATGTTTATCCCATAACTATTGTAGTTATAGTTTTTTTTTTTTTTACAATTTTTGTCTTTTAATTTATGTACTAGCTTATTTAAGTAATCTTCAATCCCCACTATATATGTCTTTCCTATTGGGGTTTTCCCTTTCCTATAGATTCTTCTTTTTCATTTTGAGAAGACCCTTCAACATTTCTTTTAGAGTAGGTTTATTATTGCTGAATTCTTTTAGTTTTTGCTTGTCTGAGGAGTTCTTTATCTCATCTTCTATTCTAAATGATAATCTCACTGGGTAGACTATCTGAGGTTGCAGGTTCCTCTGCCCTTTTAATTTACTTAACTTTCTATGTCTCTCACTTTAGGTGAAAGAGTTACCTATTACAGTCTTGAAGGGGTATTCTTATATGGGTGTGTCCCTATGCAGACTGTGTGTGCCCAATGTATTTGGAGGGAGGACTGGATTAGATGTGCATGCAAGTCATGTCTTTCCTCATGGTATGCTGGCCTCTACCACACTGGAAAGGCAGTATGGCTGGTAATGGAGGAGTTAGAGCCTGTGCAAGGTGTGGGACAGTACTTCTTCTATGTTCAGTGGCCATCACTGTCCTGTCAGGGGTGAGATCTGCTCCTAAGTTGTGGGAGCAAAAGCCCTCAAATTTGGGCTCAAGCTTGTTCTGCTTCCTTTAGGTGTGTATTTTTCCTTCTCCCTGCACTAGGCTTGAACATGGCATGGTGGTTGTGGGAATTCAAGCACCTGCACTGCCATCAAAGTCTGGGCTAGTTCTTGGGTGCTATTTGAGTAAGCACCAGAAATGGACACTGCTCTATCTAGACTATATCCCTGGCCCCCAGGACACATTTGGATCCTTAGATTGACTATTTTCCCAGGTCCTGAATACCTGAGACCCAGGGCCATTGTGGCTTGGAGTAAGCAGGGTGACATTTATGTGGCTCAGACGGGGGTATGTGACATGGCGGCAGCTACTAGGGTACACCTCTCTCTGCCCTGTCTGGTGGCAAGCTAACATTTGCACTCTCCTCATGAGTGGAGTCTAGGCTTTGCTAGCCTTCCCAGTGGTTCTCCAAGCAGCCAGAGGGGCTTGTCTTCTATGTGCAGGACTCCAGGATGGGGATGCCCAGTCTAGAGTTGGACTCACTCACTTCTCAGGGTGTCTGCCTGTATGATCTCCTTTTTCCTTTCAGTCCTCTCCCAGAGGCAGACTCCTTACCTGATGCTTTTCTTCCTATCCTGCCTGATTACATGTGTATCTTTCTTACAACCTTGGTTATATAAGGGTCCTTCTGTAAGTTTCCAGTTAGCTTTCCATGAATTTTTCCACATGTGGATGTATTTTTGAATTGTTTGTTATGGGAGGTAAGCTCAGGTCCTCTTCAGCTCCCATTTTTTATACTCCACTTCTTACATTTCTGATTAATCAGCATTCTTAAACATTTATGTCTCTTCTCTGCCATAAAGGGCATTTTGATTTTTTACTTCTCTTATCTTTTCCTTCTAATCTCAAAATATTTTTATTCTTTATTAGATCTGTCTTTTTCTTTTTTTAGAAGTTTTTATTGAATTTGTTACAATACTGCTTCTGTTCTGTCTTTTTTGGCCATGAGGCATATGGAATCTGAGCTCCCCAACCAAGGATCAAACCTGCACCCTCTGGAAGACAAAGTCTTAACCACTGGATGAACAGGGAGGTCCCACCTTTTCTCACTATACAAAATAGTACTATTTTAGTTTAGGTAGTAATGATCTGTCACTTGCATTAGCCCATCAAGTTTCTCTAGTCTCCTTGCTTCCAGTTTCTTTCCATTCTTTTCATTCTCCAACATTCATACCAATTATCTTCCAATATAAAGAGGACTATGTCACTCTGTTTAAAACCTCCATTGGCTTTCTACTAGTTATAGGATGAAATAAAAACCTTCTAGCTTCTAGCTCAAATACAAGCATTCACATCTGACCTCAATCTACATTTCTAGATAATCTCTCATCGTACCAGCAACATATATTACAGTCTTGTTACTCTGAACAAATTCTATTTCCTCAGGTGTCTTTGCCTTTTACAACACTGTAGGCCTGAACATGCCAGAAATCAAGCTGTACTTCTTTAGTAGACAATTTGTACTCATCCTTTAAGTCTCCAACTTTAAATTTTGTACTTCATCACTTGTGTGTGTATGCTTAGTCACTCAGTTGTATCCAACTCTTTGCGACCCCATGAACTGTAGCTTGCCAGGCTCCCCTGTCCATGGGATCCTCCAGGCAAGAATACTAGAGTGGGTAGCCATTCCCTTCTCCTGGGTATCTTTCTGAGCCAACAATCAAACTCATGTCTCCTGTACTAAAGGTGGAGTCTTTAGTGACTGAGCCACCAGGAAAGCCCTTTATCACTTTGCTAGTATTTCTGTAACTGCCCACATTTCACAGTATTGTTTGAGTCTTACAGTGTAATTACCATTACACAGTATTATAACTGCAAACACTTCTTGGGTGGAGGACTATACTTCATTCATATTATAACTCTTGCTAATCAATGTACAGCACATAATAGGTACTTAAGACTTTACATTTTTATCTTCTACCTTTCTAGACTGCATTTCTGTTACTCATTAGTTTGACATCCATATTTAACAGGATAATAGTTCTTCCATCATAAGGGAAAAGGCCATATTTTGACCCAACATCCCCTTTGGCTACTGTTCTACCACTCTTTTCCTTTCACAGACAAGCTGCAGTTGGTATTTTTTCTTTCTCGCTCAGCAGTTTCCTCTCAACTCATTGCAGTCTCTTTTCTGTCTCCATCCCTCCACTGAAATTTCTTTGAGAAAAACTGCCAAAGTGACTTTTCTGTTTTGAATTATATGGGGCATATTCCCTCTAAGCTGGATATTTTCTTTTTGCCATTCCAGATTCATTTCCCACACTTAGCTAGGCAGAGACTGAATGATACCCTGCCTTTTGATTTATGGCTGTTTTGAACAAAGAAAGGGACTAGCGAGAGGTGGGAATGTGACCGAACAAAGTGGTTTTTGATAATCACTTCTCAGGCTTCCTCTCCACTTGACTTGGTTTAGCAGTGGCAATGGTCCTCTACCTAGTAGCCCTCTTATACAGCTACAGCTGTTTACAGTTTAGGTTTGTGGTGAAAATACTGAGTTTGCTGTCAGTTTTGGGGTGGCTTCATCATCCTCTGTTGGCCTCCCAGTCTCTTTACTAACCTCTTTTCAGTTACCCCTTTTAAATACTACATGTTTTCTGCCAGTGTCCCAGCTGGTAAAACTTCTCATATTAATGATTACCTAGAAGCCATTTGATTTCCGTAAGCTTTTTCCCCATGAAAGTCTATACTTGCTTAGTTCCATCTTCTCCCTATATATGGCCTCTAGCAACTACTGTTTCTATCTGTAGGCTTCTCTTTTTTCACTTTCCTATATATTGCTCTTCTGTCGTGCTCTATCCTAGTTCTGCTGCCATAGTACATAATCTCCACTGCTGACCCCATCCATTGTTTCGGCTTCTAATGTCTAAGTCTAGACCTTTCTCTTGAGCCCCAGACCTAAGTATTTTCAGTCACAGACACTGAAATAGTCTGTGCTGTCCTCTTTCAATCAGCTATCCACACTTGTTCACCACAGAGAAGGATATGTTGTTAAACAGGAAAAGTGGATCTTATTACCCATCTGCTTAAATCCTTCACTGATGCCTCTTAAACTTTCAGGATAAAGCTTATATGCCTTAGCATACAGGTGTATTTACTTCTCCAATCTCATACCTAATGAAGCTATTGCTATTTTGTATTCTGTTATTCAGCCATACTCTTACTCCTGGAACATATCATTCCTTCTACTACTCTTGGCCTTTCCACATTCTCATCCCTCTGTCTGGAATACCATCTACCCCCTTGTTTCATGATTAACTCCTATTTTCTTCAAAGTTTTGCTGAAGATTCTTCTATTCCATGAGGTCTTTCTTGAACTATAATAAAGACTTGAGAGAATGAATTTAATTGTTCTTAGATCTCATTAAGGGAACAGTTTGCCACAGGTATTCTAAAATTGGAAATACTTTAGTATATACATTATAAATAGGTAAAATATTAACATACTCTACATATGAATTATGTATATATATCTTTATATAAGTAAACATTAAATATTATTATTATTACCTATTTGGTACTGTTCTATAATTTTTAAAGCATTATTTCACTTTCTCCTAGATTATATTTGGGATTATATTTTTGAATATTATATTTCTCCATATCCCCTTCACAATGGCTGATCTACTGCTGTGTACATAGTAGGTTCAAGAAACATTTATAGTAAATAAATGGAAAATACAGGATGTCAGAGGGTACTCTCTAGTTGGTTGGTCCATCCTACTGAATCAAGATGATTCATTAAAACTAACCTAGAGAGGAACCAGGAGGCACTGTAGTAGTTTTTTTTAAAGATATCCATCCAGGAAAGATTTTCAGTGAGGAAAAACCCATAAAGTTCTACCATAAAGTTACTCTTTTTATCTAAATTTATATCACTGTTGTTCAACTTTTTTTTCCCTCTCAGTAAAACCAGTATCAATACTTTGAAATGGTTTTTATGATAGTTCCCATAGAAAATTACTCAACATAAGCAACACTGTAAAACTAAAGACAAGAAATTAAAATTTTTACTTACTCTTGAAGCAATTTGTATTACACTCTACCTCAATTCAATGTGTGAAAATAAAATAGTATACTATAAAATAGAGGTGAGGAGTAATTGATGAAAAGGCCTGTAAACTCAGCAACTAGAGAGCTATTTAATTACCATATATTAGTAACTATACATGATAATCATAAGTTACTTACCTCCAGTTTATTATTGGTCTGTGGGAAGAGGGAAGGTTTACTTCTGATTTTAGGTTGGATTCCTGAATTTGTTTGAGGGCATCTTCTAATGGAAGAACTGGTCTTTGAAGAACTAAGGAAATAATAAAGATCATATAGTACTGAATCACTTCAACAATCTCTTTATACATAATTTAATTGGTCAATGATAAAATACTATCTTAAAACTTTTGTGACAAATTTATTTTGAACAATATATTTTCAATTAGCAATAATCGCGCCTTGGGTAAACCTCATTGGCTATGATACTGCCATCGTGCAAAGCTTGAACAGTATATTTTAAATTTAAACATCCACTTCCCAATAAGAAATAGTTATTTCAAAATTCTCATCACCAATTTTAAGACTACTTTTTTGGAAAAATGAAATCTGAGAAATGTCCAGGCTCTTTGATCTGGCATGCAAACCCCATTATATCTAACCTTATAATTCCATAAATTTCTGACAAAATTTACAAATAACCTTATGAAGAAAAGGGGAAGATATAAAAATAGCAGTTAACATTTATTGAGCATTTACTGTTAAAGACATTATTTTTGAGCACTGTATAAGTATTAACTACTTTATTCTCACTAAGGGCTTTGAAAGAAAGAAAGTGTTAATCACTAAGTCGTGTCCAACTCTTTGGAACCCGATGGACTGAAGCATGCCAGGCTCCTCCGTCCATGGGATTCTCCAGGCAAGAATACTGGAGTGGGTTGCCACATTCTTTTCTAAGAGATCTGTCCAACCCAGAGATTGAACCTGGGTCTCCTGCCTTTCAGGCAGATTCTTTACTGACTGAGCCACCAGAGAAGCCCCAATCTCCATTTGCAACTGAGGAAACTGAAACAAGGCCTAGTAACTTGTTCAGGGTCACACATTACATGGACACTCATCCACATATCACTCTGCACAACCTCTAATCCAACCTTCGCTCCCATAAGTATCCACTTTCCAAAGTATTTCCACTGTGCACTTTGGTACACACCTTCTTGTTCAACTTGAAACAAACCTTCTATTTAAAGGATATTGCTTTCCTGCAGTCCTCTTAGGGGGAGATACAAGTAACTACAAATAACTGAGGGCCTGAAGATAAGATAGCTGACTTTCTAGCTCTCCAATGATGCTACCAAGCTATTTTTTCCTCTTTTCTCCTTTAAAAAAACCCATATCATCATGATTTTGATGTTTGTTATTAACCTTAAAATTTTTAAGCAAAATCAGTATGTTACGATGAATGTGTTAGTTCAAACTTGAACTCTAGAGTCAAAGGGTGATTGCATAAAATACTAGTGAAAAATGCTAGTTATGAGATGGTTTGCTGGATATTCTAACCATGAAGGACCAATCCTCTTGAGGCAGAAACTATCAAGCCTTAGATTTTGATTGTTTTTCTAATGAGCATAAGCAATGTCCCAAATTGTTGTTTATTGGTAAAACTAATGGCTAGCTGCATAGCCTGATGAATGTTAAAAATGAACTTTCTTTGTTGAAATTAAAGATATTCAAGACAGGTGGACTTTCCTAAAATACTTTAATCACTCCCTACCCTTGCATGAACAGAGAATAAGAATCTAGGGAGTCTATACCCTATACCTTTACAGGTGGCATTGAGGTTTGACCTCTAATTAGTCTTGGCTCCAGCTGTTAAACAGGAACATCCCTGATTGTACACTGCCAGAAGGCACATACTTTTGTCTCTAGAATGTGACTGTGTAAGTCTGAATGGATCTTCACATAAAGTGTAGTCAGAGCACCTAAGATAAGAGCTGGGGCTTTATTGAACTTAGTGAAAAAGTTACACTGATTTTTTTGTGTGTGGTTTGTTAAAAACAATGTTTAGTTGAGCTAGATTATAGCTTGAGATTTGCTTTAATTAACACCACTTACTATCAAAGAGAATTAAAAACTACTTTTAAAACTAACCTGGGTCATTGACAAACACTCATTGCTGTTTATTGTTGTTATTATATAATGATGTCCTGGTCAGTACCTCATACTTAATGATGAATATTCAAGTCTACATTTTTTGAGTATTAATTGTGTATTAGGGCTTTATTATTTCATTTAAACTACTAGGCTCCTCTTTCTAGTTCTTTTGCCCTGATAGTGTAACTCCAACAATTCTCTGACTCCGACAATTTTCTGAACTCATTAAAACCCCCAACCCATCCCTTTTTCATAGCAAGGGGAAGCATTAGCTATCATGCATATTGGGTGAACTCTTGGTATAACTCTAATATTTGAGAACAAACTAAATGAATAGACAATTAAGTAAACAGTTGTTTATCACAGCTTTGTTGTTCTTCATTCATGACAGTAAACTTCCTTAAAATTTTGATATTTTGTACAGGTAACATATGTATATTTAGAAATCAAAAAAATATAACACAAATTTGGAAGTTTTGCTCTAACTGGTATTTGTGTATTCTTTCACTGTTTATGCAGATATAAACATACATAAATATATATTCTATTTTTAAAAGTTGAAGTATAGTTAATTTATAATCCTAGCTTAGTTTCAGGTACACAACCAGATATTCTATATTCTTATAGATTATATTATTTCTAAAGTTATTAAAAATAATGGTTATGTTTCCCTGTGAGGTACAATATATCCCTGTTGCTTATCTATTTTATTCATATTAATAGTAGTTTGTGTATTTTAACCCATACCCCTATTTGTCCCTCCTTTTTCACTCTCCCACGGGTAATCACTAGTTTGTTCTCTATATCTCTAAGGATTTTTTATTTATTTATTTGGGCTGTTGCTGGATCTGTGTTGTTTGGTGCAGGCTTTCTTTAGCAGGGGTGAGCGGGAACTACTCCTGGCTGCAGTGCGCAGGCTTAGGGCAGTGGCTTCTCCTGTTGCAGAGCACAGGCTCCAGAGTGCGGGCTCAGGAGTTGTGGTGTGTGGGCCTATTGCTCTGTGGCATGTGGAATTTTCCCAGACTAGAGACTGGACCCGTGTCCCTTGCATTGACAGACAGATTGCTAAATACTGCACCACCAGGGAAGTCTTGTTTGTTTTTCTTAAACATACACTCACTTATTTTTTTAAGATTTTCATATAAGTGATAACATATTTATTTTTAAATGTAAGTTTGTCTTTGACATTTTAATAAGCATAATACTAAGTCCATCCACATTGCTGCAAATGGTGGAATTTCATTCTTTTTATAGCTGAGTAATATTCCATTACTGTTCAATACCCCATGAATGGTATGAAAAGGTAAAAAGATAGGACAGTGAAAGATGAACTCCCCAGGTCAGAGGGTGCCAAACATGCTACTGGACATCACTGGAGAAATAACTACAGAAAGAATGAAGAGACGGAGCCAAAGCAAAAACAACACACAGTTGTGGATGTGACTGGTGATGGAAGTAAAAGTCCAATGCTGTAAAGAGCAATATTGCATGGGAACCTGGAATGTTAGGTCCATGAATCAAGGCAAATTGGAAGTGGCCAAACAGGAGATGGCAACAGTGAACGTTGATATTTTAGGAAACAGCAAACTAAAATGGACTGGAATGGGTGAATTTAACTCAGATGACCATTATATCTACTACTGTGGGCAAGAATTCCTTAGAAGAAATGGAGTAGCCATCATAGGCAACAAAAGAGTCTAAAATGCAGTGCTTGGGTGCAATCTCAAAAACGACAGAATGATCTCTGTTTATTTCCAAGGCAAATCATTCCATATTACAATAATCCAAGTCTACGCCCCGAATAGTAATGGTGAAGAAGCTGAAGTTGAGTGGGTCTGTGAAGACCTTCTAGAACTAATAACACCCAAAAAAGATGTCCTTTTCATTATAGGGGACTGGAATGCATAAGTAGGAAGTCAAGAAACACCTGGAGTAACAGGCAAATCTGGCCTTGGAGTACACAATTAAGCAGGGCAAAGGCTAACCAAGTTTTGCCAAGAGAAGGCACTGGTCATAGCAAACACAATTATACAGTGGAAGTGACAAATAGATTCAAGAGATAGATCTGATAGACAGAGTTCCTGAAGAACTATGGACAGAGGTTCATGACATTGTACAGGAGGCAGGGGATCAAGACCATCCCCAAGAAAAAGAAATGCCAAAAGGCAAAATGGCTGTCTGAGGAGGCTTTACAAATAGCTAAGAAAAGAAGAAATGTAAAAGGCAAAGGAGAAAATGGAAGATATACCCATTTGAATACTGCATTTGAATGCAGAGTTCCAAAGAATAGCAAGGAGAAAAAAGAAAGCCTTCCTCAGTGATCTGTGCAAAGAAATAGAGGAAAACAATAGAATGGGAAAGACTAGAGATCTCTTCAAGAAAATTAGAGATACCAAGAGAACATTTCATGCAAAGATGGGCTCAATAAAGGGCAGAAACGGTAGGGACCTAACAGAAGCAGAAGACAGTAAGAAGAGGTGACAAGAATACACAGAAGAACTGTAAAAAAAAGATATTCACGACCCAGATAATCACGGTGGTGTGATCACTCACCTAGAGCCAGACATCCTGGAATGCAGTCAAGTGGGCCTTAGGAAGCATCACTATGAACAAAGCTAGCGGAGGTGATGGAATTCCAGTTGAGCTATTTCAAATCCTAAAAGATGATGCTGTGAAAGTGCTGCACTCAATATCCCAGCAAACATGGAAAACGCAGCAGTGGCCACAGGACTGGAAAAGGTCAGTTTTCATTCCAATCCCAAAGAAAGGCAATGCCAAAGAATGCTCAAACTACTGCACAATTGCATTCATCTCACATGCTAGTAAAGTAATGCTCAAAATTCTCCAAGCCAGGCTTCAACAGTATGTGAACTGTGAAATTCCAGATGTTCAAGCTGGATTTAGAAAAGGCAAAGGAACAAGAGATCAAATTGCCAACATCTGCTGGATCATCAAAAAAGCAAGAGTGTTCCAGAAAAAACATCTACTTTTGATTTATTGACTATGCCAAAGCCTTTGACTGTGTGGATCACAACAAACTGTGAAAAATTTTTCAAGAGATTGGAATACCAGACCATTTGATCTGCCTCTTGAGAAATCTGTATACAGGTCAGAAAACAACAGTTAGAACTGGACATGGAAGAACAGACTGGTTCCAAACCGGGAAAGGAGTATGACAAGGCTGTATACTGTCACCCTGCATATTTAACTTACATGCAGAGTACATCATGAGAAACGCTGGGCTGGATGAAACAGAAGCTGGAATCAAGATTTTCGAGAGAAATGTCAATAATTTCAGATATGCAGATGACACCACCCTTATGGCAGAAAGCAAAGAAGAACTAAAGAGCCTCTTGATGAAAGTGAAAGAGGGGAGTGAAAAAGTTGGCTTAAAACTCAAGGTTCAGAACACTAAGATCATGGCATCTGGTCCCATCATTTCATGGCAAATAGATGGGGAAACAATGGAAACAGTGAGAGACTTTAGTTTTTTTGGCTCCAAAATCACTGCAGATGGTGACTGCAGCTGTGAAATTAAAAGACACTTACTCCTTGGAAGGAAAGTTATGACCAACCTAGATAGCATATTAAAAAGCAGAGACATTACTTTGCCAACAAAAGTTCCATATAGTCAAAGCTATGGTTTTTCCAGTATTGATATATGGATGTGAGAGTTGGACCACAAAGAAGGCTGAGCACCAAAGAATTGATGCTTTTAAGCTGTAGTGCTGGAGAAGACTCTTGAGAGCCCCTTGGACTACAATGAGATCCAACCAGTCCATCCTAAAGGAGATCAGTTCTGGGTGTTCATTGGAAGGACTGATGTTGAAGCTGAAACTCCAATACTTTGGCCACCTGGTGTGAAGAGCTGACTCATTTGAAAAGACCCTGATCCTGGGAAAGATTGAAGGTGGAAGGGGATGACAGAGGATGAGATGGTTGGATGGTATCACCGACTCAATGGACATGAGTTTGAGTAAGCTCTGGGATTTGGTGATGGACAGGAAGGCCTGGTGTGCTGCAGAGTTCGGAAAGGACTGTGCGACTGAACTGAACTGAATATTCCATTATATATATTTTCCTTAATTCAGTAAGCATTATCATTTTGCTTTGAATACTCTGGTAAACTATTTCTGTTTCATTTTTTTTTCTCTCGCTCTTTCAATTGAGATCAGTTTCTCTATTTTCTGAATTTGCTTAACAGTCTCCATCTCTATGAAATTAGGTGAAACAGTTACCAATTCTATTTGAAGGGGTGTTATTTTGTGGGAGCAGCCCTATACAGCCTGTGTGTCCAACAGTTTTGGTGGGATAGCTGGATTTGACATGAACGCAGGTCACATCTTTTCTCAAGTTGTGCTCTCATATCACACAGGGCATGCTTCCATACATATCACTTTGGAAGGATTGGGGCTGGGGAGGAAAGGCTAGGGCCAGAGCCAAGAGTGAGCTAGGCCTTCGCCTGTCATCAGGGAGTACCACCACCCTACCAGGGTTGGGTCCCAAGTTCCTGGAATAGAAGCTCTGAGGAGCAGGTCTGAGCTAGCTCAGGTGTGAGCTTTTCTCTCTCCCAACATCAGCACTCTGGCCCCTGAGGTGAGCCGTGCTGGAGCAAGAGGGGCAAGTATGAACTCCTAGTGTGTGACCAGGTGCAGGGTGCAACAGTTTGGCCACAGAGAGTTTAGGCTGCTTCTGATGTGCTGCCTGTGCCAGTGCCCATAATGGCTGTCCTTGCCCAAAGGATGCCACTTTTGTTCTGAGCTACCTCTGTGTCTCCTGGCTGAGTTCTTCCTTGGCTGGGGCAACCCTCTCTCCAGTGTGGAGCTCAGGCTGGGTGTACTCCCAAGCAGTTTCAGGAGACCAGCCAGTCAACTGTGCAGTCTCAATCTGCCTTCTCTGCCCTCTTTTGGGAATAAGTGTGTGCGCACGCCTCCCAAGTGGAGTCCAGGCTTCTTGCAGCCCTCCTATTAGTCCCACCAGCCCTCCAGTCAGCCTAGGGGCTCATCTCCCTTGTGCTGGGTACCAGGACGGGGGGTCTAGTATGTGGCTTGAACCGTTCACTCCCCAGAGAGGATTTCTGTCTGTGTAATCTCCCTTTTCCTTTGGGTATCCCTCCGGACATAGGTCCTCCATTGACTGCTTCTCTTTCCTCCCTATCTTATTCTATGAAGATCTTTTTTTTTCAGCCTTGGTTGTACAGGAGTCTTTCTGTCAGTTTCCAGTTAGTTTTCAGCAAGAACTTTTCCATATGTAGATATATTTTTGATGTGTTTGTTGGGGAGGTGAGTTCCATATCCTCCTATGCCACCATGTTGATCTCCTCCCTTAACATACTTCAGCAAGAACTTTTCCATGTGTAGATATATTTTTGATGTGTTTGTTGGGGAGGTGAGTTCCATATCCTCCTATGCCACCATCTTGATCTCCTCCCTTAACATACATTTTAATTTCCTCCTTTTCTTACAAAGAAGTCAGAATATTAAGCATACTTATCTGAACCTTGTTTTTATACTTAATAATAAATATATCCTGGAAAGTGTTTTAAAAAGCAGAGACATCATTTTGCCAACAAAGCTCCATCTACTCAAAGCCATGGTTTTTCAGTGGTCATGTATAGATGTGAGAGCTGGACCATAAAGAAGGCTGGGTGCTGAAGAATTGATGCTTTTGAACTGTGGTGCTGGAGAAGATTCTTGAGAGTCCCTTGGACTGCAAGGAGATCAACCAGTCAATCCTAAAGGAAATAAACCCTGAATATTCATTGGAAGGACTGATGCTAAAGCCCCAGTAGTGTGGCCACCTGATGCGAAGAGCTGATTCACTGGAAAAGATCCCTGATGATGGGAAAGACTGAGGGCAAGAGAAGAAGGGGGAAACAGAGGATGAGATGATTGGATGGCATCACTGACTCAATGGACATGAGTTTGAGCAAACTCGGGGAGATAGTGGAGGACAGGGAAGCCTGGTGTGCTGCAGTCCATGGGGTTGCAAAGAGTTGGATACAACGACCGAACGACAACAAATCCTGGAAATCAGGGACAGATCCAGGTTTTATGAAAGTATAAGGCTTATATAATTTGGGGGCCCAATTAAGAAAAAATAATGCAAAATTACTAATACAAAATTAGATGTAGGGACCCTGACAGAGAGAGGTCCTGAAACTTGAACCTTATTGACTTCATGGTAAATTTACGTCTGCTGGACATCATTCCATATCAGTCTGTAAATTGTTTCTTCTTTTCAATAGCTGCATAATATTCTATTGAGTGAATGTACATGCCGTTTGTTTTTACTAACACTCTGACTCTCTGTACCTAGGCCCTTGGGTAGTCAGCACTCTTTCTGGGTGAATGATACCCAGGAGGGTGAGTACTCTGAGGCATTTATCACAACCAAGTACATCCTCTTTCTTAAGAAAAACTACCTTTTCTTTTGCCTCTTATACAATTTTCTTTATTTGCTTTTATTTCCCATTCTGTTTTCCTGATAACTACTGCTCAAAATCCATTTTCAGGTTTTTTTTTCTACCTATAATAAATGGTAGTCATTTAGGTCTTATTTTTAGGCTCTATCTTCAATCTGTACTCTATATCTAACATTCACCTTATCTTTGCACATGGCTTCCTTTACTAACTACGTATCTTTTCATTGGTGACTCAAATACAATTTCTATTCTATATCTTTTTCTTAAGTTTCAGTTAGATTTTTCTAGTTGTTGACTTGATTTCCTCATTTGCATGGATCAAGGAAGACTCAAAATCAATGAATTTAAAACTTAATGATCTTTCATACCTCTAACCTAATTCTTTTCCTTTATTTGTAATCTTGATTAATATCATCATCCAGGAAAATAATTAATTCATTAACAAAGTAGTTATCAAGTGCTAAATATTTGTAAGGTTCTCTGCCAAGTCCTAGGGGCACTGTTCTCCTAGTCTTTGATCCAGCACTCTTGATAAATTAGTAACTCAATCTATTGATTATATATCCTGAATATATTACCTCCTATCTCTAAATAGAGTGCTTTAATTTAGCAGCTTAATACTTCTTGCTACAAATAATGAAATAGTCTACTATTAGTCTACTTTAATATATCTCTACTTCAATTCAGCTTCCATGTTGTACTGAGAATTATCTTTCTAACAAACAACTCTAATTTTTAGTAAAGACCCCTAGTTTCCTACTTAATATCCATTTTCCCCTTTGTTCTTTGGTACATAATGATGATGTGCATGCAAGCTCAGTTGTGTCTGACTCTTTTGTAACCTCATGGACTGTAGCTTGCTAGGCTCCTCTGTCCATGGAATTTTCTAGGCAAGAATACTGGAGTGGGTTCCCATTTCCTACTCAAGGGGATCTTTCTGACCCAGGGATTGAACTGAGGTTTCCTGCATCTCCTGCACTGGTAGACAGATTTTTTACCACTGTGCTACCTGGGAAGTCCTTATTCCTGGCTAACACACTCTATATTGTTAGGGGTGGCAATATAGTCATAATAAAGATACTAAAATGGTAAACAAGGATTTTATTCTGTGTGTGTTATGTATGTGTTTAAAGAAACTATTTACTGTTGAAAATAAAATTCTAGAATATTGAAAAAAAGTAAATCAATACTTCAGTCAAAAACCCCTATATTTTCCAGTCTCCCTTGCAGATGGAGTTGCCAATTAGATATTAATATAAGCAGATAGAGGGGGGCTTCTAGGAAAATAATTTAACAGGAGTTCAGAGGTATGTCCTTCTGTACTTTATGTATTTCTTCCTTCCCGTCTACAACACTGACAACCCTGCCATGACGTCTGGAGCTCTAGCTGTTACCATATGACCACTGAAGGTGAAGCTATAAATCATATACTAAGGGTGGCTGAACTGTGAGACAGGAGCCTGGGTTCCCTGTGGCATTGCATAATCTTCAGACCAGCTCCCGACTGCCTACCTGAGTATTTCACATTATACAAGAGGAAAAGCAACCTTTATCATGTTTAAGCTGTATTAATTTTAGCAGTTTTACCAGTTGCTCTTACTTTCAGTAAGCTCTCTTATTGACACAGTAATGACTTGCTTTCCAGTTAAAAAACTTTAAGTGGACTGCATACTGGATAAAGACGAGATTCCTAGCATGGCATCCAAATTTCTTAGAGAATTGTCCCAGTTCATTTTTCTAGTCTTGTATCCATTTTCTTTTCTTTTTTTCCCATCCTATGCTTTGGATACACTTTGGATTTGCAATTCATAATTTACTTGCAAAAGTTGTTCCTTATGTCTGGGATTTTTAAAATTGCCTCTTTGCTTGGCAAAATGCTTATTCTTTAAGATTCAAATTAAGTCATTTTTTCAGGGATGATATCCTGCAAGTTCCTATATATGTCCAGTATTCTTTGTACTTCACAGTACTTTACACATTCTGCTACCACAGCAATTAGATTTATTGACGTTACTTGTTTATATTACTCTCATCTCCAAAATAAACTGTAGATCTTTAACGGTAGAGTACAATTAGATTTTTCTGTATCTTGGCATCTTGGCTTACCCAGACCCGTGTACAGTATAGCAGCACAACATGTGTTTGCTAAATACACAAAGGTTCCGCTTGTCCTTTTTCTTTCTGAAGCTTTGACATTTTGTTGCTAATTCTGTGTTACTACTTAAGGCCTAAAAATATAGATGTGATACTGAAGAATCAAACATAATCATTTTAAAATTTTTAACTGGCTCCAGTCTTAGATTGTTGGATTATGCACCCTCTTTATGGATCTCTTTATTTTGCTGGCCTCTCAATGTGAGTTTGAACAAAAATGTGGACAAAATGCCAAAATAAATCTGATAGTAACTTATTAAATCTAAATGCTAAATTGCCTTTTAATGTTAAGCTATTTACTAAATCACTTTTAGAAAGACAGCACATTGCAAGCCAGTATGAAGTACAATCAAACTTGTATGCTTTTCAAATTTACCAACAGACCCAAAAAAATATTAATTCTTCAAAACCTATATCAAACTGCAATTTTTCATTTGGCAAAAGTCCTATTATTCAAAACGTATAGGCTGAATTTCCACTTTGTTTCTTAATTTATTTTATTGTCTACTCAAGTTGAATGTGATTACAACTTTCATTTTTGTTTTTATATTGCTCTAGAAATTAAGGCACCTGTTCTCTTCCGCTGTGAAAAAGGAATATGGGCACGCTGGAATTTTTCAGTAACTTCTTCCACCTTCTGTTTTCGTTGTTGAAGTATCTGTTCTCTGATTTGGTGTTCTCTTTCTTCTTGTTCTTTTCGTTTTTCTTCAAAAGCTCTATATTTAAAACAATGTAGACAACAGAATTAGGTAATATATTTAAAAAAAATCTCAACACAGAAATAGTTCTAAAACAATGCATTTATTATATAATAGTGTTTTCATATTTCAAACATTGAAAATAAAAAAAAGTTTAATTACTTAGAAAAAACAACTTTCAAGTAAAAAAAGGCCATTTGCTAACAGTTTAAATATCTTTGCAAGTAGTCATTTCAGAATCTTACCTAAGACTTTTGCAACTAAAAGAAGGCATGTAATGTATCTCTTTCTAACTTAGGGCAGGCCTGCACACACTTCCCATTTTCAGTTTCCAAACCCTGCAGTGGAAAAAGTCTCTTCTAAAAAGCTACATTATTTTCTGTACTGTAAAGAAAATAACTGATTGGTAAAAGAATAAGCCTTGCAAATTATGTAGTAGCCAGGAAAATAATGTATATTTCTCTTTTAGCCAAAAGTTTAAAATTGGCAGTCATGTTAAGTCTGAGTTGTGCTAAAAATTCAGACAATTTACATAAAAATCGTGATTCTCAACTTTTTTTGAAAACAAGAAAGACTTGACAACCCTGGACTCTTTATTCACTTATGGTTAGAAACATCTTCCCATAATTCTTACCATCCTCTATTTTTCTTTTTTTCTAAATAATTTTTAAATTTTTTAAACTATGGTGGTATGATAACATATTTACAGGAGAGTGAGGAAGTATAGAACAAAGTTACAAATAATTCCTCTATATATTACAACTGTATTTTTAAGTAAATAAGTTAAGATTTTTAGTTGGAGTTTCAATACCAAACTCTCAAAAATTACTAGAATGACTATACAGAAAAGTAGGAGGATACAGTAGATCTGCAAAGCACTATGAATCAATTCAGTATAACTAAGATTTATACAATTTTCATACAAATTCTATTCAAGGTCTCATAAAATATAAACTGGGAGACACTGGAACATATACAGAGAGATAAAACAAGGTGCAAAAATTTCATGGTCTAAAGGTACTGAAATCGTACAGAGTTTGTTCCCTTATCATTGTAGAATTATATTAGAAATTGTATTTGAAAATAACCCACATATTTCAAGTGCAATGTGACATTTACCAAGAAAGATCTTTGACTCAGCCATTGAAAACCTCAATAAAGTTAGAAGACTGAAAAAACACACAGGGTGATTGCATAGAAGATATATTTAAATGAGAAATTAGTATCAAAATGAAAAAATTAATATCAAAGATATTTTTTAAAAATCCCATGCATTTGGAAATTAAATGTCCACTTTTAAATGATGGGTGTATCCCCTCAATGGTGAAAAATTGAAAGCATTTCCCCTGAAATCAGGAATAAGACAAGGGTGCCCACTCTCACCACTACTATTCAACATAGTTTTGGAAGTTTTGGCCACAGCAATCAGGGCAGAAAAAGAAGTAAAAGGAATTCAGATAGGAAAAGAAGAAGTGAAACTCTCTCTGTTTGCAGATGACATGATCCTCTACATAGAAAACCCTAAAGACTCTACCAGAAAATTACTAGAGCTAATCAATGAATACAGTAAAGTTGCAGGATATAAAATTAACACACAGAAATCTCTTGCATTCCTATACACTAACAATGAGAAAACAGAAAGAGAAATTAAGGAAACAATACCATTCACCACTGCAACAAAAAGAATAAAATACTTAGGAGTATATCTACCTAAAGAAACAAAAGACCTATACATAGAAAACTATAAAACACTGATGAAAGAAATCAAAGAGGACACAAATAGATGGAGAAATATACCGTGTTCATGGATTGGAAGAATCAATATTGTCAAAATGGCTATACTACCCAAAGCAATCTATAGATTTAATGCAATCCCTATCAAACTACCAACGGTATTTTTCACAGAACTAGAACAAATAATTTCACAATTTGTATGGAAATACAAAAAACCTCGAATAGCCAAAGTAATCCTGAGAAAGAAGAATGGAACTGGAGGAATCAATCTGCCTGACTTCAGACTCTACTACAAAGCCACAGTCATCAAGACAGTATGGTACTGGCACAAAGACAGAAATATAGATCAATGGAACAGAATAGAAAGCCCAGAGATAAATCCACAAACCTATGGTCACCTTATCTTCGGCAAAGGAGGCAAGGATATACAATGGAAAAAAGATAACCTCTTTAACAAGTGGTGCTGGGAAAACTGGTCAACCACCTGTAAAAGAATGAAACTAGAACACTTTCTAACACCATACACAAAAATAATCTCAAAATGGATTAAAGATCTAAATGTAAGACCAGAAACTATAAAAGTCCTAGAGGAGAACATAGGCAAAACACTCTCTGACATAAATCACAGCAGGATCCTCTATGACCCATATCCCAGAATTTTAGAAATAAAAGCAAAAATAAACAAATGGGACCTAATGAAACTTAAAAGCTTTTGCACAACAAAGGAAACTATAAGCAAGATGAAAAGACAGCCCTCAGATTGGGAGAAAATAATAGCAAACAAAGCAACAGACAAAGGATTAATCTCAAAAACATACAAGCAACTCCTCCAGCTCAACTCCAGAAAAATAAATGACCCAATCAAAAAATGGGCCAAAGAACTCAACAGACAGTTCTCCAAGGAAGACATACAGATGGCTAACAAACACATGAAAAGATGCTCAACGTCACTCATTATCAGAGAAATGCAAATCAAAACCACAATGAGGTACCATTATACGCCAGTCAGGATGGCTGCTATCCAAAAGTCTACAAGCAATAAATGCTGGAGAGGGTGTGGAGAAAAGGGAACCCTCTCACACTGTTGGTGGGAATGCAAATTAGTACAGCCACTATAGAAAACAGTGTGGAGATTTCTTAAAAAGCTGGAAATAGAACTGCCATACGACCCAGCAATCCCACTTCTGGGCATACACACCAAGGAAACCAGATCTGAAAGAGACACGTGCACCCCAATGTTCATCACAGCACTGTTTATAATAGCCAGGACATGGAAGCAACCCAGATGTCCATCAGCAGACGAATGGATGAGGAAGCTGTGGTACACATACACCATGGAATATTACTCAGCCATTAAAAAGAATTCATTTGAATCAGTTCTAATGAGATGGATGAAACTGGAGCCCATTATACAGAGCAAAGTAAGCCAGAAAGATAAAGACCATTACAGTATACTAACACATATATATGGACTTTAGAAAGATGGTAACGATAACCCTATATGCAAAACAGAAAAAGAGACTCAGATGTATAGAACAGACTTGTGGACTCTGGGAGAAGGCGAGGGTGGGATGTTTCAAGAGAACAGCATTGAAACATGTATATTATCTAGGGTGAAACAGATCACCAGCCCAGGTTGGGTACATGAGACAAGTGCTCTTCCCTGGTGCACTGGGAAGACCCAGAGGGATTGGGTGGAGAGGGAGGTGAGAGGGAGGACCGGGATGGGGAATACATGTAAATCCATGGCTAATTCATTTCAATGTATGACAAAAACTACTGTAATGATGTAAAGTAATTAGCCTCCAACTAATAAAAATAAATGGAAAAAAAAAATAAATAAAAAGCCCCCCCCAAAAAAATAAATAAAATACAAATCAAAAAAAAAAAAATGATGGGTGTATCTAAGAAGCCATAACAAGGAAAATTAGAAAATATGTATAATAGAATAAAAATGAAAAGAGAATTTACTAGAATGTGTTGCATGCAGCTGAAGCTGCTCAATGCAACTAAATACAATGTGGAGTCTTGAACAAGGTATGAAAACAAAAAATGAACACTAGCATAAAATTTTGTGAAATCTGAACAAAATCTGTACTTTAGTTAATAATACTGTATCACATGTTAATTTCTTATTTGTTGTTGTTGTTGTTGTTGTAGTTGTTGTTAAAAACATAGTATTCTTTATATCCTCAGAACTGGATTAGAAGTTTCAAGCCTCATTCAATTTTTTTAAAATTACTAAGATAATAAATTTTCTAGACTATTAGCAGTAATACTAGATGCCAAAATACATGGAAATATATTCAAAGTTTTGAGGTAATATAAATTAGAAATCTAGTATTCTATTCATACTAAGTCAAATAAGTGGGGTCAAAATGTCATAAATCTTTTAGCTCAGCAAAAATTCATAAATTTTCTAAAAACATATATATCATACACTATATATATGTATACAAAAGCTTTTCTACTGCCCTTGATAAAGGCTTGAGAAAGAACAAGAACAACAAAAAAAGAGATGGAGAAATTGGAAAACATACAATAAATGAAATGGGAGCACTAAATATGAAACAGAAAAAGTGAAACAAACTAGATAAAAGTAAAAGGTCATCATATAGTCCAGTTGTTTTTAAACATGCCTTCTCATTAGAAGCACAATTGGAGCTTTGGAGAAAAAAAGCAATACCTGGGCATTTTTACTTTTCAAAAACTTCCAAGATAACTCTGATATCCATCTGGATTTTAAAAAGGAATTTCAAGTTTTTGTGTTAAATGGTAGTTTTAGTGATATAGAATTCTATTACTTTCTATTGACCAATCATGATCCAATGGTATTCGGTGAATAACAGTTAACACAATCGCAATAGTAAAAGATGTTTATCAGTTTTCACAATCAGTAGCCAGACAAAAAATAAAAGATAACTACAATGGCAAGCCATAATGGAAACATGATTAACTTAACAATATAAATAGTTATATATAATTTGGTGGGTTAAGTAGACTCATGTGGTAAGTGAAAGTTCATACATGCACATTTTTCATTTGCCCATCCAGTTTATGTCTTTTGGTTGGTGGATTTAATCCAATTACATTTAAGGTAATCATTGATATGTATGATAGACCTTACTACTATTTTCTTAATTGTTTTGGGTTTATTTCTTATAGGTCTTTTCCTACTTTTGTGTTTCCTGCCTAAAGAAGTTCCTTTAGCATTTGTTGTAAAACTGGTTTGGTGCTGCTGAATTCTATTAACTTTTGCTTTTGATTTCTGGAAAGCTTTTGATTTCTCTGTCAAATCTAAATGAAAGTCTAGCTGGGTAGAGTATCCTTGGTTGTAGGTTCTTCCCTTTCATTGGTTTAAATACATCATGCCATTCCCTCTGGCTTGTAGATTTTCTGTTGAGCAACCAGTTGATAACCTTTATCATCTTTCCCTTGTCTCTTTTAATGTTTTATCTTTGTCTTTGATTTTCGTAATTTTGATTACTATATGTCTTGGTGTGTTCCTACTTGGGTTTATCTTACCTGGGACTCTGCACTTCCTGGACCTGACTGACTCTTTCCATGTCAGGTAAGCTTTAAATTATTATCTCTTCAAATATTTTCTCAGGTCTTTTCTCTCTCTCTTCTCCTTCTGCTAAGTCACTTCAGTTGTGTCCGACTCTGTGCGACCCCATAGATGGCAGCCCACCAGGCTCCCCTGTCCCTGGGAGTCTCCAGGCAAGAACACTGGAGTGGGTTGCTATTTCCTTCTCCAATGCGTGAAAGTGAAAAGTGGAAGTGAAGTCACTCAGTCGTGTCTGACTCTTCGCGAGGCTCCTCCATCCATGGGATTTTCCAGGCAAGAGTACTGGAGTGGGGTGCCATTGCCCTCTCCGCTTCTCCTTCTAGGACCCCCTATAATGTGAATGCTGTTTAAATAGGACCCCCTATTCATGTTGTTTCTCATGTTGTCTCAGAGGTCTCTTAGGCTATCTTCACTTTTTTTTTTCTTTTTTCTATATTCAGTTGTGCTGTAGTGATTTCCACCATTCTGTCCTCCAGGTCACTTATCTGTTTTTCTGCTATTGATTTCTTCTAGTGTATCTCTGTTTGTTCTTTAGTTTTTCCAGGTCTTTGGTAAACATTTCTTGCATCTTCTCCATTGTTTTCCCAAGATCCTGGATCATCTCCACTATCATTATTCTGAATTCTTTTTCTGGAAGGTTGCCCATTTCCACTTCATTTGGTTGTTTTTCTGGGATTTTATCTTGTCTCTTCATCTGGGACATAACCCTCTGCTTTTCATTCTGATTAACTTTCTGTAATGTGGCTTTTGTTCTAGCTGCTGTGGGATTGTTGTTCTTCTTGCTTCTTCTGTCTGCCCCTGGTGGATGAGACTAAGAAGCTTGTGTAAGCATCTGATGGGAGACACTTGGGGTGCAGAAAAACTGGGTCTTGCTCTGGTGGACAGGCCCATGTTCAGTAAAACCTTAATCCAAGTATTTGCTGATGGGTGGGGTTGCACTCCCTCTCTGTCAGTTGTTTGGCCTGAGGTGACCAGTCCCGGGGTTTACTGGCTCTTCAGTAGGGGTACTGGAAACCTGCAAGAGGACTTACACTGAGAGGCAGATTCCAGGACTGGTCCTGCTGCCACCACTGCTCCTGTTCCTGGTGAGCCAATGCAGACCCATGCCTCCACAGAAGGCTCTCTAACACTGGCGGGTAGGACTGGTCAGTCTCCTGTGGGGTCACTTCTTCTCTTGCCACAGAGGGGGAAAGCAGTCTTGGTGGGTCTTGATACATGCAAGATTTTGTTTTGCCCTCCAAGAGTGGAGTCTCTGTTTTCCCCAGTTGTGTGGAAGTTCTATAATCAAATGTCACTGGTCTTTAGATTCCTTGTGGATTCCTGGTCCCTTTGCTGAATCCCCAGGCTGGGAAGCCTGACATGAGGCTCCAAACCTTCACAACAGTGAGAGAACTTCTTTGGTATTACTCTCCAGATTGTGGGTCACCCACACAACAGACATGGAATTTGATTTTATCATGTTTGTGCCCCTTCTACCATCTTGCTGTAACTTCTTCTTTGTCTCTGGATGTGGGACATCTCTTTTTTTTTTGGTTGGTTGGTTTCAGTGTCCTCCTGTCAAAGGTTGTTCAAGAGCTAGTTGTGAGTTTGGTGCTCTTGCAGGAGGAAATGAATGAATGTCCTTCTATTTTACCATTATGAACTGGAAGCTTCCCATTCCCTATTTTTCTTATCTTTCCTATTTCATTTATTTCTGACTGTCCCTAGGCACTTGATTTTACAAAGAACTAATGTAAAAAAATTAATTTTGTTCATAAAATGTGTGTGTGTGAGTGTGTCAATAATATCTCCTGGGTAATGAAAAAAGTGAAAGAGCACTGGTACAACTCACTGGTAGAGAAACTGTCAAGTATCTCTTGGGAGTACATGGGGTTGGGAGGCGGCTGGCAAGAACTCTTTAAATTGTTTAATGCCATAGGTCACTATACAACCTTCCAAAGATCTCCATTGGTTGGAACTATCTGAATGACTATTATATTTATAAAAAGACCCAGAAAATTACAACTGTTAACAAGGATATGTTGAAATTGAGACCTTTATGCATTGCTGGTGGGATTGTAAAACAAGCAGCTGCTGTAGAAAATGGTATAGTGAGCCCTCAGAAAATTACATTTAATTACCATATGATTACACTTCTGGGAATATACCCCAAAGAAGTGAAATCAGGGACTCAAATATATGTTTGTATATTTATGTTCATAGTCACATTTTTCACAATAGCCAAAAGGTGGAAGTAACTCAAGCATGCACTGACAGATGAATGGATAATCAAAACATAATATTCACATACAATGGAATATTATGCAGTCTCAAAAATAAGGAAATTCTGACATATACTATAATATGAATGAACCTTGCAGATATTCTGCTAAGCTAAATAAGTCAATCACAAAAGGAAAAATCTTATATAATTTTGCTTATATGCAGTACCTGGGCTTCCCAGGTGGTGCTAGTGCTAAAGAACCTGCCTGCCTAATGCAGGCAGATTTAACAGATGTGGGCTGGATTCCTGGGTTGCGAAGATCCCCTGCAGGAGGGCATGGTAACCCGAGTATTCTTGCCTGGAGAATCTTATGGACAGAGGAGCCTAGTGGGCTACAGTCCATGGGGTTGCAAAGAGTCGGACACGACTGGAGCGACATACCGTGCATATACATACATATGAGGTACCGAGAGATGCATACATTTGAGGTACCTAGAGTAGTCAAATTCATAGAGACAGAAAGTGCAGTACTGGTGGCCAGGGGCTGGAGGGAGTGAGGGGATGAGAAGTTAGTATTTAATAGGCACAAAGTTTCAGTTGAGAAGGTGAAAAAGGTCTGGAGATGGATGATGGTGGTGGTTACACAACACTATGAATGTACCTAATGTCACAACTACACACTTAAAGGTCTGCCCTTGTGGCTCGACTGGTAAAGAATCCACCTTCAGTGCAGGAGACCTGGGTTGGGAAGATCCCCTGGAGAAGGGAAAGGCTTCCCACTCCAGGATTCTGGCCTGGAGAATTCCATGGACTGTATAGTCTGTGGGGTCGCAAAGAGTCAGAAATGACTGAGTGACTTTCACTTTCACTATACACTTAAAAGTGGTTAAACTAGTTAATTCTATGTTATACATATTTTATCACGATAAAAAATAAGAATCCCCTCAGGTCTTTGATATGAAGGATGTTTTCTCAACCTTATGTAATGTACAAAGCAAGTGTAGCTATAAGATCCTTTGTGCAACTGTGCAACCAGATGAACACTTTAGCGTCTCCGTACTGAGATATAATTTATCAGCACTGTCCATGAGAAATAAAATGTAAGCTGTATATATAATTTTACATTTTCTAGCACCCACATTGAAAACCAGGAGAATTTCAGTATTTATTTAATTTAGTATGTCTCAAATATTTTCATTCCAACATGTATCAATGCAAAAATTATTGAAATATTTTATATCCTTTTTTGTACTAAATGTTGCTTTATATTTAAATTTGGACTAGTTACATCTTAAGTGCTCAATGGACATATCAGACTAGCACCTATTTTAATAAACTTTTCTGGTAGGCGGTTTGGTTTTCTGAAGAAGGAAGAGTTTTCACAGCGAAGACTTAAAAACAAGGAAGCTAGGTTAGAAACTAAGAAGGCCTATAAAAGGATTAATACAACTTCTTAAATAATTTTCCCTAATCCATAAGGAAACACATAGTTGTCATTTAATTTTATAAAAATTTTGTTTTAAAACAGAGTTTCCTTGAATTATTCTAATACAGTGGTTCTCAACACTATGATATTTCCCTTTCCTTGGGTGCTTACAAATTTGTGAAGGAGTTTTGATTGTCACAAAAATTAGGGTGGGTGAATGTACTCTCTGTCCTTTAATCTGGCCAATGTGAAGCTTACTCTAGACAAAACTATATATCTGAGAGGTGGCTTGAGAAATCCATGGCTGTCCAGATGCTTAAGGGAATTTGTCAAATAAAAAAAATTTTTTTTCTGTAATTCAAATATGTAAAGTGGTTCATTAATAGCTTATATCTGAGTCATCAGGTAAGACACTAAACATTTACTTGGCATAGCAGACACAAAAACAGGGAAACAAGTTATTTGTTGTTTAGAATCTTAAAACAGGAAAAATGAATTATAACCACTTTACTGTTACTGAAAAGACAAAAGATTCTGAAAAGATTCTAGTAAGCAAGGAATAATAATTGCAAATTTGTTATATATTATTTCATGGCAAATAAATGGGGAAACAATGGAAACAGTGACAGACTATTTTCTTGGGCTTCAAAATCACTGCAGACGGTGACTGCAGCCATGAAATTAAAAGATACTTGCTTCTTGGAAGAAAAGCTATGACCAACTAGATAGCATATTAAAAAGCAGAGACATTACTTTACCAACAAAGGTCTGTCTAGTCAAAGCTATGATTTTTCTAGTAGTCAAGTATGGATGTGAGAGTTGGACCATAAAGAAAGCTGAGCGCTGAAGAACTGATGCTATGAACTTTGGTGTTGGAGAAGACTCTTCAGAGGCCCTTGGACTGCAAGAAGATCAAACCTGTCCTTCCGAAAGGAAATCAGTCCTGAATATTCCTTGGAAGGACTGATGCTGAAGCTGAAACCCCAATACTTTGGCCACCTGATACGAAGAAAAGACCCTGATGCTGGGGAAGATTGAAGGCAGGAGGAGAAAAGGATGACAGAGGATAAGATGGTTGGATGGCATCACCAACTTGATGGACATGAGTTTGAGCAAGCTCGGGGAGTTGGTGATGAACAGGGAAGCCTGGCGTGCTGCAGTTCACAGGGTCACAAAGAATCAGACACGACTGAGTGACTGAACTGAGCTGATCCATTATTACTCTTGTGAGAGAGTGAAAATATAATTGATGTTTACACTGGCTTTGTATTAGTAGATTGTTATTGTTGTCACCAAGGAACCCTTGTATTAGTAGATACAGACTAGCAAATGTATGACAACTTTTTATAGCTTGAATACTTAAAGGGAAATAAAAACGTACTGAGGAGAGAAATAAAAGTTATTTTAAAAAAGAAATAAGTGGAAATTTGGGGGCTGAAAAGTAAAATATCTGGAAGAAAAATTTCCACTAGTAGGCTCAGTGGCAGGTTACTGATAGCACAAGAGTCAGTAAACCTGAGGACTAATTAGAAATCATCTAGTCTGAACAACAGCACAGATGAGAGGGCAAAAGAAAGAGCAACAGCTTTAGTTACCTGTGGGTCACCAAATGGTAAGTGGTCATTATTATGTGTCTGTAGTACAATATATGTATAATTGGAGTCCCAGAAATAGAAGGGAAAGAGAATAAGATAGAAAATGTCTGAAAAACTATGGCCTGAAATTTTCCAAATTTGGTGAAAAACATTAAATTACAGATAAGAGCAGCTCAGTGAACTCCTATAAAGATAAATACCAAACCACAGACTTAGGTAATTTAAGCCAATCTAATGAAAACCAAACATAAAATATTAAAAGTAGTTACAGAAAAAAACATATACTACATATACAGGAATAAAATAGGAGTGACAGCTAACATTTCATGAGAATGACAGCTAACTTCTCCATGGGAAACATGGAGGTCAGAAGACAAGAGAGTGGCCTTTTTATAGTGCTAAAGAAAATAGCTGTTAACTCAGAACTGTGGATTCAGTGCAACTATCTTTTAAAACTGAAAGTAAAATAAAGTTATATCCAGATAAACAAAAGCTGAGAGTATTGCCAGATGTCCTGTACTACAAGAAATGCCAAAGGAAGTTCTTCAGGCTAAAGGGAAATTACACCAGATGGAAACATGCATCTATGCAAAGGAATGAAGAACACTGAAAACAATAAATATGTAGGTAAATGGAAAAGGGTATATTAATTCTCTCTTCCTTAACTGTTAAAAAGACAACCGGAGGTTTAATTAAAAAAATACAATATTGTATTGTGGGTTTATAACATGTATAGGTATAACAGAAATGACAAAAATAGCACAAAGGATGCCAGGGAGGTGGGTAAACATAATTAAAATGTTGAGATCCTTATATTTTATGTGAAATGATCTAATATTAACTATAAACAGTTACAAATAAATATTGCAATTCCAAGAGCCACTGAAAAAAGGAAAACTGAAAAAAAGAAAACTTTTTTTTTCCCTAAGTCGAAGGAAGACAGGAAGGAGGAAAACATAAACAATAGAAAAAATAAAGAATTAATAGAAAACAAAGTTAAATTATAGACCAAAATCAAACCATTTCAATAATTATTAATTGTAAATGAACTAAACACTCCATTTAAAAAGCAGAGTCTTGGTTTTGGGAGATAATTCTCTATGAATACTTCATGTTTCTACACAGTTCAGGTCCTCTTTGAAGGCATTTACAGCCTAGTTAAAAATGTTTGTATAAGGAGACATTCCAGGATAGTAAAGCTTAGAAAGGTCTTTCCTCCTGGAGACTATCTGGGGCAGTAAAGATAGAGATCTCTACTTGTTTACATTCCAGAGTAAAGATAAGATGTTTCTCTCTCTGGAGGGGAGGATGGGCATTAGACTTGCCCAATTCTGCGCTTCCTACTCTGTAATGAATCCTACCGCATATGTAACTGCTGTGGCCTTCACTGCATTGCCCTTTGGGGCCTGGAGGTTGGGAATTGACCCAAGATATTCTTTGGCTATTGCTTTTCCTATGGAAAGTCTATCTTCGGATTAGTGGGGTTATGTTTTTCTTTTAGCCCACCACAACATATGTGAAATTGTGTTAGCTAAATCATTAGCTTGCAAGCTGATTAAAAATCTTAAACCTTTCATAGTTATTAACAGTTTATAACTGAAACACTTGCTAGATTGGTTATAAAGCAAAATCCAAGAGGACCACTGCAAATACAGATAGGATGAAAGCCAAAGGATGAAAAAGCATGGAAAAAAGAAAAAAAAAATATATATATAATATATTAATACCCGATGAAGTAGGCCTTAAGACAGGAGTATTACAAGAGATGAAAAACAACATTTCATAATGAGAGAAGGGTCAGTTTATCAGAAAAACATAACAATCATAAATATGTATGCACTTAAATAACAGATCATAAATATACATCACGCAAACAGAACTAAAGAGAGGAACTGATAAATCCACAATCATAGTTGCATATTGTAACATCCCACTCTTAATAACTGATAGAACAACCAGATAAATAATTCCAGTAAGAATATAGAAGATTTGAAGGACACTATCAACTACTTTGACCTTTTATTTATAGAACTGTTTATAACCAACAACTGTTTTAGATACAACATATGCATTCTTTCAAGTACACCATAAGAAATCTTAGGGAGGGCCATAACATATATACCAATGAATCTCATAAAATTTAAATCCTACAGAACACATTCTCTGACCAAAAAATTAGAAATCAATTATGATATCTAAGAAAGCTCCAAATAATTGGAAATTAAAAACCACCATAGCAATATATTCCTAGATAAGCCACAGGTCAAAGAAGAAATCAAAAGAAAACTTTTTAAACTACCTGAAAATGCAAATATAGCATATCAAACCTGTTAAATGTAGTTATAAGATTGTTAAGAGGGAAATAGCCTTAAAAGCCTATATTAGAAAAACAATGTTTTAACTCAATAATTTAATTTCTATTTTAAGAAGTTAGAACAAATTTATTCTAAAGAAAGGAATAAACAAAAATCAGAAAAGAAACCAATGAAATACTAAACAAAAAATAGAGACCACACAGACTAATGTTGCTTATGAAAATCTAAATAAAATTGATAAACTCCTATCAAAAGTGATGAAGAAAAAAAAAGCAAACAAAAATGATCAATATCATGAATGAAAGATCACTACAAATACCCCAGGCATTTAAAAAATAGGAAAGTATTATGAACAATTCTATGCTAGTAAATTGAACAACTTAGATTAAATGGACTAACTTCTTAAAAGAAATGTTAGCAAAACTGCTATAGAAGAAAAATAAAATATGAAAAATTCTCCTCCTATAATGCTACAATAATCAAGGCAGTGTGGTACTGGTATGGAATATATAGACCAGTAGAACAGAATATGCAACACAGAAGTAGACCTTCCCATACACGGTTCATTGATTTTTGAAAAAAGAGGCCAGGGCCACTAAATGAAAAAAGAAAACAATTCCAACAAATGGTGCCAGAGCAACTAGATACACTTAAAGGAAAAAACTACCTCAACCTTTATATCATACTACACACAAACTGAGGTGAATGATAAACCTAAACTAAAAAGCTAAAACTATAAATGTTTCAGAAAAAAACAAGAAGGATATGCTCATAATCCTGGAGTAGACAAAAATGTCTTACAGAGGACACAAAAAGAACTATCCATAGAACAAAAAACTGATAAATTGTTCTTTATTAAAATGTAAAACTGCTTTTAGAAAGATTTCATTAAGTAAATGAAAAGGCAAGCCACCAATTGAAAGAAAATACTTACAATACATATCTCTGACAAAGAAACTATCCAGAATACATAAAAAAATCTTACAATGACAAGATGAAAATCCAATTAAAAAATGAACAAAGTATTAGAACAGGGACTTCACAAAAACTATACAGGAATGACCAATCAGGGAATTGCAAAATAAAACCATTTAAAGTCTATTATACGGCTAAATGTGAAGAGGTCGAATCGGAAGGTTAAAAAGCTACTGGGGCTCATGTACATCATTAGTGGGTATGTAAAATGGTTAGCCCTTTTGGAAAACTGTTTGACAGCTTCATATACCGATAAACACACATATACCCTAAGACCCAGCAATTCTACTTTTAGGTATTTACTTGGGAGAAATGAAACACACACCCACAAAAAAAATTTCTTATCAATTCTTGCATGTTTTACCACTTCAGCTTGAATTATCACAGTCAGTACCATTATTAATAGTCCTAAATTAGAACAACTTCATGTCCATCAATGGGAAAATGGATAAACAAAGTATGATATATTCTTACAATGCAATGCCACTCAACAATAAAAAAGAATGACCTACTGATACATATATATATACATATATATGTACATTATATATATGTGTGTGTGTATATATATATATATATATATATATATATACATTATATATATATAATTATGAGGATGACTTTCAACATTAAGAAAAAGCCAGAAACAAAAGTACAATAACAGGCAAAATGAATTCTGATTATAGAAATCAGAACAGTGGTTGTTATAAGGGTAGAAATTAACTACAAGGGATTTGGAGGTATTAGTATATGCAAGGGAATGATAATGATAGATCACTTTATTCAGTTTGAATAAAAGCGAGGATACAAGGGATAGAATGAACAGGGGCTTCTCAAGTGGCTCAGTGGTAAAGAAACTGTCTGCTTCCCAGGTAGTGTTAGTGGTAAAGAACCTGCCTGCCAATTCAGGAAACAGGAGAGACATGGTTTCATCCCTGGGTCAGGAAGATCCCCTAGAGGAGGGCAAGGCAACCCAATCCAGTGTTCTTGCCATGGACATAAGAGCCTGGAGGGCTACAGTCCACGGGGTCACAGAGTTGGACATGGCTGAAGCAACTTAACACACATGCATGCAGGAGACGCAAAGACGTGGGTTCAATCCCTGGGTAGGGAAGATCCCCTGGAGAAGAAATGGGAAACCCACTCCAGTATTCTTGCTTGGCAAATTCCATGGATAGAGAAGCCTGTGGGCTACTGTCCATGGGGTTGCAGAGAGTCAGACATGACTGAGTACACAATGAACAGAAAAACGGTGATAAGACAAGTGGACTGGGGTAGGGTCTTAGAATTGCTGAATTCAGAGTACTAGGAGAAAGTGAGAAGGAAAGATAGGAGGTATAGAGATTGAAATGCTTGAAATTTAGGTTTAGGAGGTAGAGGAGCAATTGGTAACAGCTGAGGTCAATAAGAGGGTGAAGTTCAAGAAAATAACAGGCCATCAGGTTGGATGGATGGTTTAGGCAAATATTGAAATTACAAAGAACAATCACTAGAAGAGTGGTAGGGAGACAAAAAGAGCCAGGTGCTAAGACTTTAAAGGGATGACATAGAGGATCTATAGATAACCACAATCAGAGCGGTAAGCAACACAGTTTGACTGGATGTGCTTCAATAGAACTGGAGGATTTTAAAGAATACAGACAGGTTAGGAGTGATAATGAGAGGCAACAATGATTTCTCATACTCCATTCTTTATACCTATCAAATATCCACTAGTTTCTTTTACACCTTTCTACAATATCACCTTCTATTTTCCGCTCACATACTTTATCATAGAGAAAAACAGAAGCTCTTAAGCAGAGAACTTGTTACACACCTAAAAATTTACTTTTATCCATACTAATCTAAATTTGAGGTTTTAGGAATAGTTTCTAATACAATCACATCTTCACCTGTTTTAAGCCTTCATTTTGCTTTGAAGGGGATGAACGTTTTCCACATTTACTGTGTTCTGAAATGCACTCTGCACTTGGGTAAGAGTTTATATAGCTGACCTTTGTGTTCTGGACAGGGGATACAATCTGGATTCTAGGGACTGATTTAAAGAGGAAGTTTGGGTGAAGACTGCTGGGAAAGAAAAGTTCATTACTACACATAAGGCAACCTGTGAAAATGACGTAATAATAACAATCATTTATTCCAGGTGCTACTATGGTCAGGCATTGTATATGACAGGTATTTTATGTGTATTATCTCACAACAGTTCCCTGAGTTAAGTATTTTACAGATGAAAAAACTTAGTCTTTGAAAGGTTAAGTACTTTTTTCTAAGGTCACATTAATCACTAAGTGAAAGAACCGGTAGTCTAAACTAGGCAGTCTGGTTTTAGCTGGTTTTTAAATATTATACGATATACTATGTAACAGCCTTTTTGGGGTAATTTTTCTCTCTCTTTCTAAAGCATTTCTGTCTCTGACATCATGTGTAACAAAACTGGCTTCCCAAAGAACACTAAGCTTGATTTTCTATAGTATTTGTCCACTAACCTGTAATAATCTCTTCAGTTTTCTGTATTACTTGTTAGACTCTCAGTATCTTAAGAAGGACAGTTGGGTCAGCACACAGCATCCTGCTTGGAATATTCATTGTTGAATCAAAGAATTAATCGCATAGCAACTGTCTCTTTCTGTATCTAGCTTATTTCACTTAGTATAATGTCCACTAGGTTCATTCATGTTGTCACAAATGATAGGATTTCCTTCTTTTTTTAAGGTTGAGTAGCAATCTATGGTGTTGAATTATTTACTTATTTTTTACTTAAAAATTTTTTGTTTTGTATTTCAGTATAGCTGAATAACAATGTTGTGATATTTTCATGTGGACAGCAACAGGATTCAGCCACACATAAACATGTATTCATTCTCCCCCAATTCCCCTTCCATCCAGTCTGCCACATGACATTGAGCAGAGTTCTTTGTGCTATACAGTAGGACCTTGTTGGTTATCCGTTTTAAATATAGTAGTGTGTACATGTCAATGCCAAACTCCCTAACTATTCCTTCCTCCCATCCTTCCCCCTGGCAACCATAAGTTTATTCTCTAAGTCTATAAAGATATACCCATTTGATGCAGAGTTCCAAAGAATAGCAAGGAGAGATAAGAAAGCCTTCCTCAGTGATCTATACAAAGAAATAGAAGAAAACAATAGAATGGAAAAAACTATAGAGATCTCTTCAAGAAAATCACAGACACCAAGGGAACATTTTATGCAAAGATGGGCACAATTAAGAACAGAAATGGTATGGATTAACAGAAGCAGAAGATATTAAGAAGAGGTGGCAAGAACACACAGAACTATACAGAAAAGATCTTCATGACCCAGATAATCACAATGGTGATTACTCCAGACATCCTGTAATGCAAAGTCAAGTGGGCCGTAGAAAGCATCACTATGAACAAAGTGGAAGTGATGGAATTCCAGTTGAGCTATTTCAAATCCTAAAAGATGATGCTGTGAAAGTGCTGCACTCAAAGTGCCAGCAAATTTGGAAAGCTCAGCAGTGACCACAGGACTGGAAAAGGTCAGTTTTCAGTCCAATCCCAAAGAAAGGCAATGCCAAAGAATGCTCAAACTACTGCACAATTGCACTCATCTCACACGCTAGTAAAAAGTAATGCTCAAAATTCTCCAAGCCAGGCTTCAACAGTATGTGAACCGTGAACTTCCAGATGTTCAAGCTGGATTTAGAAAAGGCAGAGGAACAAGAAATCAAATTGCCAACATCTGCTGGATCACTGAAAAAGCAAGAGAGTTCAAGAAAAACATCTACTTCAGTTTTATTGACTATGGCAAAGCCTTTGACTGTGTGGATCACAACAAACTATGGACAATTCTGAAAGAGATGGAAATACCAGAGCACGTGAACTGCCTCCTGAGAAATCTGTATGCAGGTCAAGAAGCAACAGTTAGAACTGGACATGGAAGAACAGACTGGTTCCAAATTGGGAAGGGAGTACTTTAAGGCTGTATATTGTCACCCTGCTTATTTAACTTATATGCAGGGTACATCATGAGAAATGCTGGGCTGGAAGAAGCACAAGCTGGAATCAAGATTGCCAGCAGAAATATCAATAACCTCAGATATGCAGACACCACCCTTATGGCAGAAGATGAAGAACTAAAGAGCCTCTTGATGAAAGTGAAAGAGGGGAGTGAAAAAGTTGGCTTAAAACTCAACATTCAGAAAACTAAGATCATGGCATCTGGGCCCATCACTTCATGGCAAATAGATGGGGAAACAGTGGAAACAATGACAGACTTTATTTTCTTGGGCTCCAAAATCACTGCAGATGGTGATGGCAGCCATGAATTAAAAGATGCTTGCTCCCTGGAATAAAAGTTATGACCAAGCTAGACAGCATATTAAAAAGTAGAAACATTCCTTTGCCAACAAAGGTCCGTCTAGTCAAAGCTATGGTTTTTTCCAGTAGTCATGTATGGATGTGAGAGTTGGACTATAAAGAAAGCTGAGCGTTGAAGAATTGATGCTTTTGAACTGCGGTGTTGGAGAAGACTCTTGAGAGTCCCTTGGACTGTATAAGATACAATCAGCCCATCTTAAAGGAGATCAGTCCTGGATATTCATTGGAAGGACTGATGTTGAAGTTGAAATTCCAATACTTTGGTCACCTGATGCGAAGAGCTGACTCATTGGAAAAGACCCTGATGCTGGGAAAGATTGAGGGCAGGAGGAGAAGGGTATGACAGAGGATGAGATGGTTGGATGGCATCACCAACTCAATGGACATGAGTTTGAGTAAACTCTGGGAGCTGGTGATGGACAGGGAGGCCTGGCATGCTGTAGTCCAAGGGGTCAGAAAGAGTTGGACACAACTGAGTGATTGAACTGAACTGATGATTCCATTTGTTTTTTAAATAAGTTCATTTTTATCATTTCTTTTTAGATCATGCATATAAGGGATTTCATATATGTCTCCTTCTCTGTTTGACTTCACTCAGTATGACAATCTCTAGGTCCATCCATGTTGCAGCAAATGGCACCATTTCATCCTTTTTAATCGCTGAGTAATATTCCACACCATGTCTTCTTTATCCATTCTTCTGTTGGTGAACATTGAGATTGCTTCCATGTCTCGGCTATTGTAAACAGTGCTGCAACTCTTTGACATAAATCTCAGCAATATCTTTTTCAATCTCTCACCCAGAATACTACAAGTAAAAACAAAAATAAACAAGTGGGACCTACTTAAATTCAAAGGTTTCTGTTCAGCAAAGGAAACAATAAAAAGTGAAAAGGCAACCCAGAGATTAGGAGAAAATATTTGCAAGGGATGTGACAGATAAGGGATTAGTCTCCAAAATCTACAAATAGCTCATGAGGTTTAACATCATCAAAACAAACAATCCAGTCAAAAAAATGGGCAGAAGATCTAAACAGACATTACTCCAAAGAAGACATACAGATGGCCAAAAGGCATGTGAAAAGATGCTCAACATCACTAATAATCAGAGAAATACAAATCTATACTGCAATGAGATACCACCAGTCAGAAAGACTATCATCAAAAAAAGAACCAAAAAACCCACAAACAATAAATGCTGGAGAGGGTGTGGAGAGACGGGAATCCTTCTACACTTGGGGTTGGAATGTAAGTTGGTATAGTTACTATGGAGAACAAAGTCCTTAAAAAACTAAAAATAGAGTTACCATGTGACCCTGCAATCCCATTCCTGGGCAGGGATTATATATACAGAAAAAAACATGGTCTGAAAGTATACATGCACCCCAATATTCATTGCTGTTTACAATAGCCAAGACATGGATCCATGGTATTTATATTCCACTTTTTCTTTACCCATTCATCTGTTAATAGACTTTTAAATTGGGTACTATGAATAACATGCCTTAGCAACTTTTGAAGAGTTATTTAAAATGTACAATTCTGAAAGATGTAGACCACTTTGATGTAGACTATGAAAGGTGTAGACCACCTTGGCTCAAAGCGATATACTTCATAAAACTATGACTATTTGCTAAACTGTTTGTTTGGTTTCCTGGGAATCTACAATTATGCAGTATAATTTTTTTCTTTATATACTTCCTTAAGAAGTATATAAGTAACCACCATGACAATTACTTTCTTTAACAACAGAACCCAAACAATAGTGAATAGGAGTAACTTTGATCACAACAGCACAGGCAGAACTGGAGAGCTGGCCTTCTGTGATGGGTTTTTTTCCTATTTGGAACCATAATTCAGATTTAGGTAGATATAACTTTCTAGAGATATGATCACATATAAGTTTAAAACACAACTATATTTTGAGATAATTAAAGATATTTAAAAATAGAATAAAATATTATATTTTAAATTAATGGAATTGGAAAAATAGTTTTTAAGAATAGAGCATAACATTTTAGAGAAACAATAATGCCAATATCCTATAAGAAATAAAACATCTCAAGAATATACTGTCAACTTTCACTGCATGGCAAAGAGACATATCTTGTACTTGAAAAGACTGAAACTTATTTGGGATGCCCCAAACCTATGTTGAATATCATATTTCCAACTTATTGTCTGTCATTTGACTGGAAAAGAAAACAATAAAAAATGAAAAATTACCCTTATTGGAGGGGAAAATACCCAAACAATAAAGATTCATATTCTGACTTAACACATAGAATTAGTAATGTAGATACTACAAAGGGAAAATATAATAGCACCTCATTTCTCTAAAGGCTGAGGTATCAGCTAAAGTAAACATATCAACTAAAGCACATAAATTTCAATCATGAGTCTCAAGTCCTTATTCACATAAATTCTTATTAGATTCAGTTCTGACAAAATCCTTTGTTTACTTAGGTAATACTGCATTAGAAATAAAAGAAAAAAGGTGGACAGGCGTCTAGAGGGAGAAATACATGTGTGTATGTACGCACTCAGTGTCTGGCTCTTTTTGACCCCATGAATGTAGCCTGTCAGGATCCTCTGACCATAGGATTCTCCAGGCAAGAATATTGGAGTGGGTTGCCATTTCCTCCTCCAGGGGATCTTCCCAATCCAGGGATTGAACCCACTTCTGCGGCTCCTCTATTAGCAGAGATATTCTTTACCACTGAGCCAACAGGGAAGTCCAGAAGAAGAAATACTAACATCAAAAAGAAATTTTGCTTCTGAGAAGAGGAGGTAAACAGACTTTCTTCTATGTCTTTCACTAAGTACAAATAAGAATCTTGGATATTACATTTAAAAAAAAAATTTAGAAGAGTCTAAAAGATGGAGAAAAGGAGGCACACTGGCTAGGGACCTCAGGATCCAAGGGAAAACATGGTCGTAAGCTCTCTGAGTTTTCTTTTGGCTTCATATATCCCATACCTGGAGTGGGAGAAATAGGCAACATAGAAATGTCAACAGGACAAAAAAGCACCATCTCTCACTTCACCACCACCAAAAAAAAAAAAAAAAAAAAAAGAGTCTGCTATCTCTAGCTCCATGAGGAGGAAAAGGCCAGTGTAGCAAGACAGAAAACTTTCGACAATAATCTTACTACTCCACCCAAACATCACCAAAAAAAAAAAAAAAAAAAGACCTGTGGTCCTTTTCCCATCTAAGCCAAGATTGAGTAGGGAGTCTAGATTTCATTTCCATCCTCGCCAGAATGTAGCCAGAACGCTGCTGAATGCTGTCAGAGCAGCTCAGTAGAGTGCTAGGCTTCCACCCCATCTAGTGGTAATGATGCCCTCCCCAGGCCCAGTATTAGCAGTAACTAAGTGGAGAGTCTATCACCTCTCTAGAGGCACTATCACCTGCCTGGCAGTGATGAGCTACCCTCTACTCCCCCTGGTTGGATTCTGTTCAGGAGGCCTGTGGAAAGACAAAACTTTCACCAGCTTGCACTAACAGTTATGAGGCCACTCCCAGTGTGGTGCCAATGGGAACCGCCTGAGGAGCTGTAACTCAACTGCCCAGAAGTGATGAGAAGTCTCTTTCCCAACCGTGTCAACAGAGGGGTAAACCTAGATTTCCACCTCCAACCGTCAGTGATGAAGCAGTGTCTCCCCCTCCCACCCCTTCCGCTGCTGGCACAGTGCCAGAGAAAGCCAGCTGAGGCTGAAGGTTTAAGTAAGTTTCAGAGTCTCATAACAAGATGTGAAAATGTCTGATTTCCAGTGGAAAAATCACTTGTCATTCTAAGAACCAGGAAGATCACAAACTAAATGAAAAAAGACAGTCCATAGGCCAACACCAAGTTGATAGGTTTGCAACTGAAAACACGGAAAGTCTCAAAAACTAAACTTTAGAAGATATAAAGAAAAACCAAATGGAAATTTTAGAACTAAAAAACACTATTGAAAGAAAAATACTCAGTGGATTTATTAGGAGACTCAACATAGAAAGTATGTCAATTCTTCCCACACCCTTCAGATAAACAAGTATAAAGCAATTCCTGTAAAAATCCCAGTGACATTTTTTACAGATACAAACTAGATTATTTTAATTTTATATGTAAAGGCAAAATAATTAGAATAAAAGAATTTTGAAAAAGAAGAGTAAAATGGAAGAAAGTGATTTGAGGACTTACAGCCACGGTAATCAAAACAGTGTAATAGCCTTGGTGGAGGGATAGACATATGTTAAAAAATAGAGAACCCAGAAATAGACCCACATAAATATGCACAAATGATTTATGACAAGGGTGCAAAAAATTCATGGAGGAAAGATAGTTATTGAACAAAGAATGCTGGACTAATTGGATATCCACAGGTTAAACAAAACAAAACCAAAAAACCATGACCTATGTCTCACACACTATAAAAAAATTAACTTAAAATAGATTACACACCTAGACTGTAAAAATACAAACTTTTTACAGTTTGTAAGTCTATAAACTTTTAGGCGAAAATATTCAGGATCTAGAATTAAGCAAAGGCTTCTTGGACTAGACACCAAAAACCCAATCTATAAAAAGAAAAAGTGATAAACTGGACTTCATAAAAATGAGAAACTTGTTCTAGGAAAGACTCTATTAAGAAGGTGAAAATCTAAACTCCAGTGCAGAATAAAATATTTGCAAACCACACATTTGACATAGGATATGTTCCTAGAATATATAAAGGGCTCTCAAAACTCTATAGTAAAAAAGCAAATAATCTAATTAGAAAATGGATGAAAAATCAATTTAAGACAAAGGAAAAGACCCTGATGCTGGGAAAGATTGAAGGAAGGAATGAGAAGGGGACAACAGAAGATGAGATGGCTGGATGACATCACTGACTCAATGGACATGAGTTTGAGTAAACTCTGGGAGTTGGCGATGGACAGGGAGGCCTGGCAAGCTGCAGTCCAAGGGGTCGTAAAGAGTTGGACACAACTGAGCAACTGAACTGAAGACAAAGGAGGCAAGATTATACGTGGAGAAAAGACAGTCTTTTCAAGAAGTGGTTCTGGGAAAAGTAGACGGCTACCTGTAAAACAATGAAATTAGAATCTTCTCTAACACCATATAAAAATAATCTCAAAACAGATTAAATATCTAAATGTAGGACTAGATACTGTAAAATTCCTAGAGGAAAATATAGGCAGAACACTGACACAAATCATAGCAATATTTTTAGAGCCATCTCTTGAAGTAATGGAAATAAAAACAAAAATAAACAAATAGGACCTAATTAAACTTAAAAGCTTTTGCACAGCTTTTGCACATAAACAAAATGAAAAGACAATCCACAGTCTGGGATAAAATATTTGCAAATGATGCTACTGGCAAGGAATTAGTTTCTAAAATAAAAAAACAGCTCACACAGCTTCAATATCAGAAAAACAAACAACCCAAAGAAATGGACAGAAGACTTAAAGAGACATTCCTCCAAAGAAAACATACAGATGGCCAATGGACACATGAAAAGATGCTCAATATCACTAATTATTAGAAAATCAAAACTACAGTTAGGTATCATCTCATACCAGTCAGAATGACCATTATTAAAAAGCCTACAAATAATAAATGCTGGAGAGGGTCTGGAGAAAAAGGAACTCTCCTAAATTTTGATGGAAATTTAAGTTGGTGCACCCACTGCGGAGAACAGCATGGAGGTTCCTTAAAAAGCTAAAAATAGTCACCATATGATTCTGTAACCCCACTCCTAGGCATATAGCTGGAGAAACCTCTACTTTGAAAACATACATGCACCCCAATGTTCACAGCAGCACTACTGACAATAGTCAAGACATGGAACTGTTAGGAAGTTAGGCATGAACAATGAGGGGTGGCTTGGTGGAAAGGGATGCAAGCTGATCTCTAAACCCCACCTCAGGCACTCCCAGGAGCACTCACAGATATGCTACAAAAATAGCCACAGAGACTTTTCCAATTCTAGGGCCCACGTGCCCTAGGCACATAGTGGATACAGACTCACCACAGGGCTTCTCCAACTCTGGCACATGCTCTCTTGTACACAGCAGTGTCCTCAAGTATACTTAGGCAGCCAGGAGCCCATTAAAGGTTCATTAATATTCTATACATATATACGATTATAACAGGCTGAAATATGGGAAAGCGGGATCAATAGAGCCTGTTAGGTAGCTTGCAACTATTAATCAAAGCTCCCAGCCACTCCCACCTAGATGAATATGTAAAAACGCTATTTTTGCATGTGTCCAGACACGCCCCCTTCCCTGATTGACCTTGAGCATACACAATTTGCATTCCCTTTCCTGATTGGTGGTGGGTACACAGGGCAGAACCAAGAGAGGAGATGGGAAAGTATACAGATGGAAGCCAAAGGGCCGTGGCCACAGCTGCTCCCACGTCTCCAGAGTGTACTATCCACTGTCTGGTTTAATAAAATTTCTGTCTGCTTGAGCTGTAGTTGATTTGTAACTAGTCTGTTGTTTTGAATCCTTGCTATGATTAGACAACAGTCAAGATATCCTGCCTGCTTTAGCTGTAATTAGTCCGTCATTCCAAATCTTTGTTATGGATGAGACAAAAACTGAGGGAGAGAAATAAACCAACCTGACAGAAGCAACCAAAATGTCCACTAACAGATGAATGGATAAAGTAGTAGTATACATATACAGTGGAATATTACTCTGCCACAAAAAGAAAGAAATAAGACCATTTGCTTATGCACCTAGAGATTACCATATCAAATGATGTTAGAGAAAGAAAAATATATGATACTACTTATATGTGGACTCTAAAAAATGATACAAATTAACATATTTACAAAACAGAAATAGACTCAGACATAGAAAACAAATTTATGGTTACAAAAGGGGATAGTGGGAGGGGCAGGAAGATAAATTAGGGGTTTGGGATTAACATATACTCATTACAACATATAGACTAGATAAAAAACAAACAAGGACCTACTGTGTATTACAGGGAACTGTACTTGATATCTTGTAATAACCTATAATGGAAAAGAATCTAAGAATGTGTATATATGTATAACTGAATCACTTGGCTGTGCACCTGAAACTAACATAACATTGTAAATTAACTATACTTCAAAGAAATTGAAAATGGATAAAAGACATTATGAGAAATTTCATAGATAGGCAGATGGCAAATAAGCACATTAAAAGATATTCTGTAATATAATGCAACAGGCATTAAGAAAATATCAATTAAAACCACACCAACATATTACTACACCTTTGTTGTTGTTGCTGTTTAGTTGCTAAGTTGTGCCCAATTATTTGCAACCCAATGGAACTGTAGCCCACTAGGCTCCTTCTGTCCATGGGATTTCCCAGGAAAGAATATTGGAGTGGGTTGCCATTTCCTTCTCCATACTATACCTTTAAGAATGGCTAAAATACAAAATAGTTACAACATCAATGCTAATGAGGATGTGGAAAACTGGATCACTCTTATACTGCTGGTGGATAGTCACTCTGAAGGCCAATTTAGCAGTTTTTTAGAAGACTAAACCACCATATTATCCAGCAATTGTACTCCTTCATTTATTTCAGAGAAATAAAAACGTTCAGTTCAGCTGCTCAGTTGGACTCTTTGCGACCCCATAGACTGAAGCACGCTAGGCCTCCCTGTCCATCACCAACTCCTGGAGTTTACTCAAACTCATGTCCATTGATTCGGTGATGCCACCCAGCCATCTCATCCTCTGTCATCCCCGTCTCCTGCCCTCAATGCTTACACAAAAACCTATACATGAATATTTATAGCAGCTTTATTCATAGTAACTCCAAACTGGGAACTACCCAGATATCCTTAACAGGTGAATGGTAATAATACAATAATACTCAGAAACAAAAAGGAATAAACTATTCATCCAGCAACCTGGATGAATCCCAGAGAATGGGTTGAGTGAAAAAATGCAATCCTGAATCATACATAAATCATCATATATATAATATATACACTATACATATGTATGATAGTATTTATATAATACTCTAGAAATGAAAAAAAATTATAGAAATGAGAACAGATTAGTGATTTCCAGGGGATAGGTGTGGGAGGGAAGAGGGTATGCGTATAAAAGGGCAATAACAGAAATGTTCTGTTTGACTACATAAATGTCATTATCCTGGTTGTGAGATTGTACTACAGTTTTTCTAGATGTTACCACTGGGGGAAACTGAATAGAGAGTATTATGTGATCTTGGGCCTCCCCAGTGGCTCACCGGTAAAGAATGCACCTGCAAGGCAGAAGCTGCAGGAGACGCAGGTTCATCTCTGGGTTGGGAAGATCCCCTGGAGGAGGGCATGGCAACCCACTCCAGTATTCTTGCCTGGAGAATCCTATGGACAAGAAGAGCCTGGCAGGCTACAGCCCAAAGGGTCACAGAGAGTTAGAAGTGATGGAAGCAAGTCAGCATGCATACATGGGATCTCTTTGTATTATTTTTTACAATTGCAAGTGAATCTACAATTACCTCAAAATGGAGGCTCAGTGGTAAAGAATCTGCCTGACAATGCAGGAGACCTGGGTTTGATCCCGGGTGCAGATGATCCCCTGGAGAAGGGGCTGGCAACCGACTCCAGTATTCTTGCCTGGGAAATCCCAAGGACAGAGAAGCCTGGTGGGCTACAGTCTATGGGGTTGCAAAGAGTCAGAAATGACTTAGCGACTAAACAATAACAACAACAAAGTTAAACTTTAAAAAAGAAATTACAGCTACGCAGTAAGGGAAAAAACATTTTAATAGAAGAATTCACCAAGCTAACCAGTAGAGGCTAGTACTGTAAACTAAATAAAACTTAATAGCTCAAGGGCAACACAGTAACATAACAGAGTAAAATATTTGATGCCCATAATAATGATTCTAAGGCATGAAGAAAACATCAAACACATTTATCATAATCTGTATAAAAGATGACAGAAATAGGCATTGTAACTTAGATTTGTATTAAAAATGTCAAAATAAGGTTTGCATAATTGATGAGTATTCCACTTTTGACAATGCTTTTCATGCACCACCCATAACTGACCTTGACTCCTACTGACCCTACTACTCAATCCCGACTCTGCCTTCATAGGCCAGCTTCATACCTTCTCTTGCTTAGATCCCCATAACAGCTTTCTATCCCTCTTCTTTGCCTCCAGCCTATGCTTTAGATTCATTCTCTACCCTTTGTTATAATGAGATAAAATAAGAACATGATCATCCATCTCTCTTTTACTCTTTCAACAGCATCTCAGGATAGAGTTTAATTTCTTTAGACTGGCACAAAAGTTATTTTAGTAATGTCTCCTGTCAGCTCTATAGCTTCCTCTCCTGATACCCTTCCACATTTTCCAGTGCTTAAATCACATAAAACTTTTTTATGTCTTTTATTTCATAATATTGAAGTTTTTTTTCACATACTGTTCTCCTTTGCCCTTCAAGTGAGCTAACTCCTGGTTATCTAATAAGAATTTACCCTTCCAGGAATTCCTTGTCATGTTCTGTGTGAGATGTACTTCCACAGCACCTTCTTGGTGACTCAATTATAGTATTTACTGTACAGCACTACCATCCTTTTTTTTTTTTTTTAACTGCTTCATTATTAGTAAAGAGAGAGCAAGAATTAATGCATTTTATTTTTTATCCTTTGGTATATGAAAGGTGGCTCAGATGGTAAAGACTCTGCCTTCACTGTGGGAGACCCATGTTTGATCTCTGGGTTGGGAAGATGCCCTGGAGAAGGAAATGGCAACCCACTCCAGTATTCTTGCCTGGAGAATTCCATGCACCGAGGAGCCTGGTGGGCTATGGTGCATGGGGTTGCAAAGAGTAGGACATGACTAAGACTGAGAGACTAACACTTTCACTACACTTTCAAATGTTAGTGGAATGAATAAATGTTATCCTTTATAACATTTTAAATAGCTGAAAATATAAATATCCTGAATTCCTTTCATTTCTCTTTACTATATTATGAATATATTATGGGTAATATGGGCTTCACTGGTGGCTCAGTGGTAAAGAACCCGCCTGCAATGCAGGAGACGTGGGTCTGATCCCTAGGTTGGGAAGATGCCCTGGAGGAGGGCATGGCAACCCACTCCAGTACTCTTGCCTGGAGAATCCCATGGACAGAGGAGTCTGTGGGCTACAGTCCATAGGTTACCAAAGAGTCGGACACGACTGAAGCCTCTGAGCACGCATGCATAGATAATATAACCAGGGATATCTAAATCTACTGATAACTAGATTTATTTGGATATGTTTATATTTTTTAGCTTAATCTATACATCTATATATGTAGATTTGATTAATATGACTTAAATTGCTTAAAGTAGAAGTCCTTATTTATTCTAAGGTACAGTTTTCCTGCTTCATGGGGAACTCCATACTCCACCATTCTCACAAATAGATAATGTAGCTACCTCACACTTCATGTTCACCAAATAATTTATCCTGTGATTCTCTAGGTAATATTTTTTTCTGCCTATGGGATATTTAAGGAATCTTCTTAATACAGGTTTTAGAGATTCTTCCAAAGTGCCTGACCCTGACCGCTTGCTAGTGTTTCCTTTTTGCTTTATTTGGGCAGTTTTCCCCATTCAGTCCTTTTCTTTCTTATTGTGCCAGTTGGTTACACAGTTACATAGGAGTTTTGTCTGATCATCTAAACTTTTAAGCTTATATGCTTACATTATATTGTTTTAAAACTATTTGAATGTTTCTTTTGAGTTCTTTACCTCTTAAAATTTATTTCTATTTAGTTTCCTCATGAAGCCACATTGGATCTGATTATTGATATTTCTAATGATGAAACAGATTAACCAAAATTATTTTTTCTCCTAATATAGTATTTAATAATTGGTACTCAATTAGTTATTTTGTTGATGAATGAATGCCTCTTCACTAATTTATAAAAAGATAGTTCTAAGTTGAAAATTAAAAACAATGTAGGAAATAAGTTAATATTCTTTAAGTATGTGTATATATTAAGATTACTTGGTCCACAAAGCAGCCTAACTAGAAAGTTATCTGAGGTTGTGTTCCCAAAAACTAATATTATAAAACAAAACAAAAAAAGGGATGCTATGGAAGACAAGAAACTGTGGCTCTAATTGCTAAGAGCAATTAAGGGAAGTCTTAGGATGCCTATTGTGATTAGGTCTATGGGTATATCTATTGCAGCAGTAACTATTGGTGGAGGAAGGTCTTGGAGAGAAACAAAGAAGACTTCACTGTGTGAATATTGAGTGACAGAATGGAAAACTGAAGAACGCGATAAACACATACAAGAAAAATACTGGCAACAGAAACGCAAAAAATGGTAACAAGAAAACAAAATGTGTGTGATTTTAGGCAATCAATATGAGTAAAAAAGAGCACTTGGTGCTATGAAGATCTTTTGAGTAATACTGGGGAAATAGTAATGACAATGTCAAAGTACAAATTTATCTCATTTTGTAGGAAAAAACCTAAACGTTAGACTATCTCTACCAGTAGGAAAAATAGTTTTTCTAAACTCTATGACTATAATATGAATAGACAGCATAAACTCAGATGATGTAAAGCATAAGTGGATACATAATGGCAAGGCCAAAAAAGTCACAATGATAGATATATTCTGAAGTTCAGAAGTGTATCTAGAATTTTGTTCCCTTTATAAAAGGTGAATATAGAAATAAATCATTAGTGTTTTAAAAAAACACTTTTATGTGGCTTTACATAAAAACAGGTTTTCTTTACCCCTCTGTAGGGCAACAGAAAAGGAAAACATAATGCAATTATATTGAAAAATGTACTGCCTCTTAGAATTTTAAACCCCAAATCTTCTTCTTTATTTTCTACATCAGAATTCATATGGTATTTGATAAGATAGGTTGGAACTTTATGAATCAAATTCCACATATAAAGCCTGCCATTTCATACAGCAAGACTATTAAAAAATGTACAATTGACAGATATTAATTTGCTAATCAATAAAATAAGCTTTAATGTTGAAGCACTACATGACAAATAAATATTTTATATATGTGTTCTCAACTATTTCTATTATTGAACTTTTTTGCTCTACATAACAATTCCTTGAAAAATATAGTATTAATTCCAATCATAAATGAGAAACTAAAGTTCAAAGAGCTTAAATAACTTGGTCTAACTGATGGAGTTAGGATTTTAACCTGGATCTCCAACTCCAAAGCCAATGACACTTTCAACATAAAATTATTCATCTTTATTGAACACCTATCAGTGCCTTTTATAAGCTAAGGAGCTGAAAGGTAGGAGAAAAACAGAAATACACAAATAAAAAACAGAAACAAAATGAAGCTTCATTAAATACTATCAACTACACCAGGCAGTGTAGAGTTACTCTAAAGAGAAATACAGTGCCAGAAAAAAATTACAGGTAAACAATTTTGTATTCCCCAAATGGGATTTGCAACATATGCCCAATGATGTAGTTAATAAACTCTAGGGATTTTCTGCTATTCAGCTTTTGTAGAAATATAAACAATGTAGAAAGAAACAACAATAAAAATGGCATAACCACTCCGCATAAAAAAAAACCCCAGTAATTCAAATGAATTTTGAGAAATGTCAAGCAGGGATAGGATCGTTTGCATTTGCGTTTTTACTTTATTAGGTTTCCAGTTTATACTAGAAAGCTCTTTTTTTAAAGTGGCAATCATTTATAAAATTCTTTTTACAATATTTCCACCATTATTCATATTTCCCCTATTTTTCTGACTGGATGAATGAGGGAAGTATATATATAAAAATTACATATAAGTGAATAATAATTAAAATAAAATATATTCTATTAGAGAGTAAATGCTAATTGGTCACCTTTTATCATTAAAGTAATACAAAAAATGAAGAATATATTTTATAGTCATTTTAAGAAGTAGATATGACACTAATAAGTTCTATGACAAGAAAAGACTGCCTCAGTCACATTTAGTAAACTAGATGATACATCATTCTGTGCTGTGGCAGAAAAACAATAAAATTTAAAAGCCACAAAAATCTTGATCAATTTTATAGAGAAATCACTGTCATGACTTAGGTTCATAAAATGTTACAAAGTAAAGAAATTATTAATTTATAAAGACTGAGTTTCTATGCTTTTGAATAAAATACAATTACTTACTTTTTTCTCCGGTTTGACTCCACAAAATATTTACGTGCTCGATTTCGACATATTTTTTGTTGCTGCAGTAATATTTGGCGCTCTTCTTCTAAATTTTTCTCAAAATGAATTTTCATATCTCTAATGACAGCATAAAGTTAAGGACAGTGGTTTACATCTTTAGTGGATGAATGTCAGTGCTATCTGATAAATATAATTACAGCCTCATACTAATGATGTAATGATTTTTTGTGGAATAATTAGTATGTGCACACATTAGTGTCAGTGTATGACTGGCAGATGTTTTATTTTTTCTTGACTTGATAATAGAACTGAAGATACATCTCATTTTCTTTGAGGAAAAATTAATTAATTTTATACATCATGAGCCCAGATAAGGAGAATGTCTATCGTTTCTTTCATTATACAGATATTTGGGTACTTATTAACAAGTTGCTATCTTAGGAATGTTGGGCTTCCCATATGGTGCTGGTGGTAAAGAATCTGCCTGCTTATACAGGTAGATGTAAGAGATCTGGGTTTGAACCCTGGGTCAGGAAGATCTTCTGGAGAGGGAAATGGCAACCCACTCCAACATTCTTGTCTGGAGAATCCCATTGACAGAGCCTGGCAGGTAGCAGTCTATAGCGTTGCACAGAGTCAGACACAACTGAAGTGACTTAACACACATGCACATCTTAGGAATGTATGCAGAAAAATGAAATAAGGTTATATTTCACTAATATAAAGTAGATGAGTTAAATGTTTCAGTCAATACTTTAATTCACATTATGAAAGTCATATTAAAATATTAAACATCACTTAGCAATATAACTGGGAAAATTTGGTGATTTACTCTTAGGTTATAAAACAAACCATCAGGAAAACCATCATAGCAATGTTTACAAGAAGTCTGCCAGATAAAGAGTATTTTAGTTATCTAAATCATCCATTCATTTGGAATTTATTTCTTTAAATAAGTTGAATTTCTGTGGTTAACTGATATCTGCATTTATTCAGCTACATTTCAACTGGCATTACTGAATGCCTTTATCAAGTTTATCATAGTATTTTTCTGTTTTTGATGATTCTGAAGTTTGAAGAAGTGGTCACTGAATTACCATTTCCAGTACCTCATCATTAGATGTAGATGTATATAGGATTGTATTGAAGTTATATATTGCGGACATGCCTGGTTGTCTTTTTAGAATAAACTATGTTTAAATCACTCCTCCCCCCCAAATAAAGATTTGAAATTCTCTTTAAGAGGTCTATTTAATTAAAATTTTATAAGATATAAATATTAGTGGTAAAACAACATATTAAATAATAAGCAGTAGATAATTTGTTAATTCAAAATGTCTTAATTTTAGGATCCTACAGTGTTTCAGTTTCAACATGGTAAAAAAAAACAACTATCCAATACTATATATTTCAAAACAATCACATTTATTTGAATGTTTGGGTAATCACATTTATTTGAATGTTTTAGTCATTTGAAACTTTGCTAATGGGTGCTTTCAATTATGCTGCTATCTATTTTTATGCCATTGGCCATAATTAATTTATTACAAAATTTTGTACCTCACCATAAACAAATACATGCACTTGCATACATGATATTTTTACTTAATGTTTCTTTTGAAGGATTTATAAAATTGAAACCAAAAAAAGGAAGGAATATGGTTCTTTGTTAGCATGGAAAAAGCTAAAGATTTAGCTGCTTCTTCTAAAAGAGTAATTTATTAGAAGGAGTCAGACTTCAACAAGATGGCTAACTGCTAAGTCACAACATCTCAGTGGGGGAAAGTGCAACTTCCTTTCAGGGTACCCAAGATCAACACTGTTGGGTGGGAGAAAAGGGAAAAGTTGCTTCAGCTCAGGTGAGAAATATGAAGGAGTATGATACACGTGGAAACAATTGTGTTCAATGTTTCAACATGCTTGTGTTCTCACCACAATAACATAAAGAAAATCACAAATGTAACATTTGTAATAATGTTCTGACAACTATGTATTGTTAGATTTAATTAAATCTTTCTCTACATATATATATGGCTAATATATATATATAATATTGCCTGCTGAGTTATAAAAAATGCTTTGCCTTTGCATCTCTTCAAAGTATGGTATTCAAATTTAAAAAATATTACATGGCTGGTTAAACTTTTATTTTTCATACAAGCTGTACTGTAAAGATAAGATAGATACTTCTATAAGAACCATAGTTAAATACTTGTTCAAAGAAAGGCTATATACTTATTAAAGAAAACAACCAACAACAAAACCAAGAAAATTATAGGTTGTAGTACTGGCTAAGTAATACATAATGACTGTAATTTAAAAGCATAGCCTAATATATCCCACCTCATCCTCTCCCAATATAGTCTTTTTCTAATTGTAGCTCATTTAGGTTGTTTCAAATATTGTACCACCACTAATAACTATGAATCATATAACCAATACTCTTGTCAAATTATTAGAGCTATCCTCATGCTTTTTTTTCTCTGTACCTTCTTCTACAGCCTTGACTCTGATGCTCTAAATCCCTTGCCCAGACCAATCCAGTAGTCTTCTAACTCATTATATTACTCCTAAACTTGTCATCCTCCATTCGAACGTCCACAACACCAGCTAAACACAAATCTCACTACGTCTCTCATTCTTTGCTGTTCTCCAAAACCTCCCTGTTACTTTCATGATGACATTAAAATATAAGGCATCCTATAATCTGGTCTTTTTTTTTCATCTTCATTTTTCAACACTTCCCTACATGACTCCTAGCCCAGTCACACTATCACACTATGATACTTATTAACAGAACAAGCCAAGACGTAGTTTGCCATTATATTTTGGTACATGCTGGCTAACTCTACCCATCTTTTCAGGGACACCTCAAACAGTTCCTAGCCCATGAAGCTTTTTCTACCTCTCACTGGATGATATGACACTCTCATGGGTACACCATGTGTGTGTCCTCTACATTTCTATACAATATAATAAGCCTGGCATGGTGCTTAGACGAGATCGGGCGCGCTCAGGGTGGTATGGCCGTAGACTGGCATGGTGCTTAGAATATGGTAATGGTGTAATAAAAGCTTGCAGAATGACTTCCTTGGAGAAAATTCTCAGCAGATAAACTAAGACAAAAGGTATACATATTTTTATAGCTTTCAGTGTCTCACAGACAAACTGATTTCCAAAAGGATTATATAAATTTACATGCCATTGGAAATATATGAATATGAGTTAAAAACCTCGAGTATTAGGTAGTACTTTTTAAAAAAGAAAGACCATGTGGAAAGTCAGGTTTTAGTATGTATGCATTAGCAAAACAGAATAAATATCTTATTTGATACTAATTTTTATTTTCCTCTTTGGTGAATTTTTAGTTCAGGGTCACTGGTCATTTATCTTTTGAGAACTTCATTTAAAAAATCAATTTCAGTAAATTCAATAGAGACAGAATAGTGTAAATATTGACCTTCTATCATAGTTACTACAAGTATTTTCTCCAGATAATTCATTTTATTTAATTATACAATGTCCCCTTACACTAAAGTTTTAAATTAATGAGTTATCTTTGAAATATTTTTCATTTGAAATTGATTCTTGTTTTTCAAAAGGTAAAGTTACTATACCTTCAAGTTATGAAAAATGTGAAAATCTATTTTCTGTCAGTTTTTCTTTACAATTTTGTATTTATTTTTTATGAGCCACCTGGTGGCTCAGATGGTAAAGAATCATCCTGCAATGCAGGAGACCTGGGTTCAATCCCTGGGTAGGGAAGATTTCCCTGGAGAAGGGCATGGCAACCCACTCCAGTATTCTTGCCTGGAGAATCCCATAGATTGAGAAGCCTGGACTATAGTCCATGCCTTTTTTTTTTTTTTTTAATCAGTTCAAATATATTTTGGAATTAAGTATAGTGTAACTCAAGGTAGAGACAGTGAATTTAGACTACTCTTTTTTAGTGGTTTGAATAAGGAAACAGGAGATATTAAAACAAAGTTATAAGAGTTCTTATGATCAAAAGGTTTGATTTTTAGTTTTAAGGATAGCCAAGACCAGAGGATGTTTATAGGCTGTAGGGAAAGAAGGCTATTAGAGAAATCTTGAAAGTAAATTGTAATAGAGGGTTAGGATAATTTACAATCCAGGGTTACGGGGAAGAGGTGATGAAAACAGGGCATAAGTGAATGGACTCACGTTCTACAGTAAAAGTGATATCCCATCAGTGAGCTTGGAAAAAGACAGGGTAGGGGACTGAGGTTGGTGACAGGAGTAGGATGGTTTGTGCTGTTTATTGGGAGGAACCTGAGGGAGTTCATGCATCCATTCTCTTATGAAATATTAAGACAGGCTACTAAGTGAGGGGGAGGTGATCAAGATCTGGCACAGAAATTAATTTAATAGGAACAAGACAAAATTCCATTCTTGTTCTGGTGAAGCTGAGAACAATCAAATGACAGCAGTTTTGTGAATTTTCTCTGACAGATTTTTTTTATTCTTGAGTGAAGGAGTAGAAATATAGGGTTGTAATAGTTACTGGATGGTTGAGAGACAAGAACAGGAGTGCAAAGAACCAAGGATGTTGTTGAGAGAATATGTGTAGATAATTAAAAACAGGGTTAAACTGGGTAGGGAACAGAGAGGCAAGGTGGGTGCTAGGATAAAATGGAATGGGTAAAGACTGGAGATACTTGTGAGAAAAAAAGAGGCATAGTGTGAAGCGGACATGAGACCTTCACTTCTTTATTTTAAAAACAAATTTTATTATATTTTTATTTGAATTGTTTTAAGAAATTGAAATTATAGAACTTTATCTAATTTTAATTAGATGAACTTCATGAAGTTTTGTTCTTCCATAGACTTTAGAGTTAGGAAATTCCAACTCAAGTGAGAGAAATATAGCCTCTGAGTACTGAATTCATATTTAGAAGTCACATGTAGAAATTTTACCAAGCCATTTAAGTCTACAGTTCATTTTTAAAATTTTAGTTATTAATTTAATAAATCTGCACACCTACTCTGTACCAGGTATCCAATATGAAACATTACAGACACAGAGAACGTACAAAATGACACAAGTGCTTAAGTGTTTCTCCAACTAGTAACAACGATATTCTTGATTCACTAGCAAATATATATGTATAAACTAGGAAAAAATCTGTATTATATATAATACATATAGATGCATATATATACACACACACATACACACACACACACACACACACACTAGCAAAAGTTGTTGGATTTTAGCAAAGGCTCAGGGTATCTATTGAAATGAACATTTACAACTTTCTTAATTTTAACTATATATTTAGTATTTAAGTATATTTTTAGTAATATATTTCTTTATAGGAAACCAACATTATAATTCTGGAATTATATCTATTTGGTTTTGTTCATTTAGGTGCTGCCAAATTTATTTTACAACTACTTCCTTTGTTGTATCAACATTCATACCTTAAAAATTTAAAAATATTAAGTCTATGATCATTTCACTAATGAAAATGATGGAAAGATACACCTTGTCAATGAGCCACTTACAGTGCTTCCCTATTTTCCGATTTACAGATAAGTCAGGGTCAGTGTAATAGGAGTTCAGGGTTCAAGTAAACACAATGTCATCGGGACAGAATCAAATCCATACAGAAAGCAATCCAGTTTATTTCAGATTACACCTTGAGTCAGGACAGTTTTGAGGAGCAGCAAGGGCAAAAGCCAAAGTGAATGGAGTTAATAATGAATAGATGAAAAGAATTAGAAGCTGCCATTGCAGGTTAGCATTCTGAAAAGTCGACTAAAGCAAGAAAAGATGGGATAAAAGCTTGAGGAAGCATGATCAGAAAAGGGATATTTACCATTATTTAAGCTTTGTATGTACCTGTGTTCCTCACTAGAGTTGTATCCCAAGCACCTAGCCAAAAGAGGAGGCACTAAATGAAAACTGCTTGTTGACTTGCTTTGAAAAGTGCAATTCCCAGAACCGGGAGACAATAAGTAAGTGGGGGTTAATTTGAAAAGCAGAGACTCTCTGACAAGAATGAAGATGATTACTTAGCATCATCACTACCAACCAAGTCCTCTGAGAATACAAAGGTTACACTCTAATTATCATAACATTCTCTGAAGGAATAAACACGGTTTACATATTCTAAAAACAGAACCGTTTAACATTTTCAATTTTCTACAATGCAACCAATAATAATGTCAACGGTGGGCTAGACCAATTCTTAGGGACAAACTAGTGATAAACCAGTGTGAAGGCTCCAGGTCCTTTGCTTATTTTCTGTCTGTTGTCTCTCTGACAACAGACTGGGCACAGGATGGAAAACAAAACAAATTAACCAACTATGTTAGGCTTTAGCAGCTCTGTAAAATAAATGAAGTGTTAGGTTAACTGCTAAGACGGACTATTTCAGGAGACCAAAACATTTTATTTACTTGCGGCATTCTTTTCTCCAAGCAGCATGAATTATCAGGAGATGAATAATATGAAGTAAAGAACATAATGGCCTAACTCTACAAGAAAACAATCCCCAGAGAACACGTTTACCTATTTGAAAACTCATTAAAATAAAAAAAATACCGCAAAGTTGAAAACACATGAGATAACAAGGTGGTCGGGAAAGTAGTCCTAGAATAGGAGAAAATGGTATTTCAGGTTTAAGGGGAGCAGCGATAGTTGCTGAAGCAAATACCCGCATTAAGATGACTGGCTGGTTTCTCTCATCTGGCATCTGTGATAATGGGAACAGAACAGAAAAAAGATGGGGTTCCCCACTTCCAACACCGCCACCCAGGCAACCACGGCTGGAAGGATACAGGTAGGCGCCAGGTCGGTGACGCCCGCCGCTCAAGCGAGGGCTGAGGGGGGCTTTGACGTGGGTGTCCGAGGATTCAGTGCCCAGTCCGGCGACCGCGCTCCGGGCTCCAGGCCTCCTGGTCAGCATCCTTCACCTCAGCGCCGCCTCCCGGCTAGCCCCGAGAGCCTCCCTCATGGCAGCTCCTGCTGTCTCCTCCGGCCCTCCCAGCACTCCGTCTCTCAAACCTCGCGTCACTGCGGCGGGAAAGTTGGCCGCCGCAGCTCCGGTTCCCGCACAGCGGCGCTCTCGGCTGTGGCAGCTGCCGCAGCGGCGACCTTGCCTGGAAACGGCAGAGGTGGCGACGCCGCCGCCATGTTGACAAGCAACCGACGCCGCGTCCCTCGCGACGGCGACCAGGTTATGGGGGCGGGCCCTGGAGGCAGCCAATAGGAGGAGAGGACCCCTCCCTGTGCCCCGCCTCCCGCCTCCCCCACCCCCACCCCACCCCCGCCTCGAGTTGCCTGAGGGAGGCGGCCAAGAAGCTCGCATCCTCCGGGACACGCGTCCTCTGTGGAGGGCGTGCTGACATGTGCCTTGGAACCTGACTCCGTTCCACCTCGCTTTTATGAGGCTGTTTTCGTGGGGGTACTAAGAGTGATGAAAGACAGTGAGATGCAAAAATCCCCAGATATTGGCAAAAGCCACCGTGGGGATTCTGAAATTATTTTCTCGGGGGTAATTCAGGATAGGATTAACTACCGAGTGCTGTTGTGTGGTTGAAGTTCTGTCTTTCTGGAGCATCACTGTTTCCAACCACCATCTCTTTTAAAAAGCTTTGTGGAGTGGAAATTTCCTTTCTCTGCATTCCATCACTCCCTCCCTGATTTGCCATTCCGTCTGCAAGTCGTCTTCCTCGCCATTTCCCTACTTATAAGATATGCATTTCAAAGGCTTTTAATGGTGCCAGCCTTGTTGCCAGATTCTGGAAATAGACCATCAAAGCATCGGCGGCCAGGAAAGTAGTGCAGATTTAATTTAGTAATCTCCTGGGAAGACTTGCCAAAAGAGATCATCATATTGAAACTGTTTCAGGAGGTATGGAAAATTGAATGGATTTTTGAGCCATAAGTTCAGAAATTTTGCAAGTAAAAAATTTGAAAAAAGGCTGAAACTTTTTGTTGAAGTTCATTGTAAAAACACATGTGAGTTCTGAGTATATTTCAGCGTGTTTTTTTTTTTAAATTTTTTCTTTTTGTGTGGAAAAACCTCCCATATTGGAAGCAGAATGTACAAACCAAATGAAAATCACTCACCCACCATTCAAATGCCTATGTCTGTGAATCAATTTGTTCATTTTTAGAGTTCAAAATAATAAACTTTTCCAGTTGAAGCTATTTAAAACAGAGTTTTTGCAAAGTTGGATGCAATGATTCAAACTGGAATGTGTTCTGATTAAAAGTGCCACAACAAATCGAGTTTTGACTTAAAACACAAAGCACGTAAGCCCCCTTCAGGACCATGCCAAGAGGATACAATATGTAATCTTGGCAAAGAAAGGCTAACTGTGTACACTAGAAAGATTAGCTATCTTTGCAAATTTTTAACTGACCTAGTCACAGGAATTTATATTGATTCTATTCCCACTGGCTATCATCACAAGTCTGTTTCTCTAGAGACAATTTGAGAGAGAGTAAGCAGTGGAGGGCAGTCTTCCCTGGTGGCTAAGTGGTAAAGAATCTATCTGGAATGCAGGATCCTCAGGAGATGTGGGTTTAATCCCTGGGTAGGGAAGATCCCCTGGAGGAGGACATGCAACCCACTCCAGTATTCTTGTCTGGGAAATCTCATGGACAGAGGAGCCTGATGGGCTACAGCCCATAGGGTGCAAAGAGTCAGACATAACTGAGCGACTTAGCATGCAAGTAACGTAGGTCAGTAAAGTGCAAATAAAAGTGAGTGGCATGGTTAGCCTTCCTGAAAGTCTAGTTTTTGCTATATTATTAGTTTTGTATGTCATCACTTCTTATTTTTTTGTCACTTGGTGTATTAGCATTAAGAAGCATAATTTGGTTTTTAGTTTCCTACAAATGCTCGCCCATATAATCATTCTTCATTCAAATGTTGCTTTACAATGATACTAAAGAAGGAAAGAAATTTTAAACACAATGTTACCAATTTTTAAAAAAAATTACAGGATTTTTTAATCTTTAAATTATTTCCTTCTTCAGAAAAAAAAATTATTTCCTTCTTCAAAATGTTAAACAGGCTTTTCAGGTTTTAAGTTGTACAGTCCTTTATTAAGTTGCATAGATTCTAGAAGAACCTTTAAGATTAAATATTTGGATAATAGATAATTTGAAGCATTTATAAGCTTTATCTTTTGGCAGGAAAGATAAGTATGATTTAAGCAATAATAAATAGTATTGCTCTAAAAATCACTAACATCTGCTGGATCATTGAAAAAGCAAGAGAGTTCCAGAAAAACATCTATTTCTACTTTATTGACTATGACAAAGCCTTTGATTGTGTGGATCACAACAAACTGTGGAAAATTCTGAAAGAGATGGGAATACCAGACCCCCTGACCTGCCTCTTGAGAAATCTGTATGCAGGTCAGGAAGCAACAGTTAGAACTGGACGTGGAACAACAGACTGGTTCCAAATAGGAAAAGGAGTACATCAAGACTGTATTATTGTCACCCTGCTTATTTAACTTATATGCAGAGTACATCATGAAAAATGCTGGGCTGGATGAAGCACAGGCTGGAATCAAGATTGCCGGGAGAAATGTCAATAACCTCAGATATGCAGATGACACCTTATGGTAGGAAGTGAAGAGGAACTAAAAAGTCTCTTGATAAAAGAGCCTCTTTCAAGGAGAGTGAAAAAGCTGGCTTAAAACTCAACATTCAGAAAACTTAGATCATGACATCCGGTCCCATCACTTCATGGCAAATAGATGGAGAAACAGTGGAAACAGTGGCAGACTTAATTTTTTTTGGCCTCCAAAATCACTGCGGATGGTGACTGCAGCCATGAAATAAGAAGACGCTTGCTCCTTGGAAGAAAAGTTATGACCAACCTAGACAGCATATTGAAAAGCAGAGATGTTACTTTGCCAACAAAGATCCAACTAGTCAGGGCTATGCTTTTTCCAATGGTCATGTATGGATGTGAGAGTTGGACTATAAAGAAAGCTGAGCGCTGAAGAATTGATGCTTTTGAACTGTGGTGTTGGAGAAGACTCTTGAGAGTCCCATGGACTGCAAGGAGATCCAAACAGTCCATCCTAAAGGAAATCAGTCCTGAATGTTCATTGGAAGGAGTGATGTTGAAGCTGAAACTCCAAACCTTTGGCCACCTGATGCGAAGAACTGACTCACTGGAAAAGACCCTGTTGCTGGAAAGATTGAAGGTGGGAGGAGAAGGGTATGACAGAGGATGAGATGGTTGGATGGCATCACTGACTCAATGGACATGAGTTTGAGTAAACTCTGGGAGTTGGTGATGGACAGGGAGGCCTGGCGTGCTGCAGTCCATGGGGTCGCAAAGAGTCTGACACAACTGAGTGACTGAACTGAATGGAACTGAAAAATCTCTATATTTTGTTAAAAGAGATAAGTGAATTAAATATAATGATTACTTTTTCACATCAAAAGCCATAAAGTAATTCATTCTTTTATTAAGGAAATAAATATTGACCACTTACTATGTGCCAAGTACGCTCTAGTGGTGGGATATAGCAGTCAGCAAAACTTCAAAGTCCCTGTGCTTTTAAGCTTGTATTTATTTTTCTTTCTTACTAGAATATATTAGGTAATGAAAAGTACTATGAGGGAAAATGGAGTAGTGTAGAGGGATAAAGAATTGATGTCAGTTCTATTTTAGATAGTGTGCTCAGGGAAAGCCTCCAAAAATGGGAAATTTGGGAAGAGGTTTGAATGAAGAAAGAAGGTTACCACTCAAATATCTGGATGAAGGTTGTTATTCAGAAGCAGTGGGGGCTTTAAGTACAAAAGGCTCTGAGGGCAGAATTTTAGTTGATATATTCAAGGAACAACAAGAAGACCACTGTATCCAGAACAGAGTGAGGTAGGGGAAGTGCCCTAGGACATGAAATTAAAGGAGTGTATGGGGGTGTCCTTCCCATATGGTGGTGACTTACGTAGTACACAAGGAATTAATATAAAATCCAACTTCCAATGGAGGGAGAGCCATTGGAGAATTTTGAGTAGTAGAGTAAGACCTAATTTAATCTTTCAAAAGGATCACTCTAGGGGCTGTGGGGAAACTAGTCTGCAGTTTATAATACTAGAAACAATGAGACCAGATTGGATGTTATTATGGTAGGTTGGATGAGAGATTATGGAGGCTTTTACTAGGATGGTAGTCAAAGCGGTAGTGAGAAGTTTTCAAAATTTAACCTGAGTCATTAAGAAGTGTTGATGCATGGTTGTGGCAACTGAGCGGAATTTTTTTTTAAAGAAGAGTCAAATGTGACTCTCAGATATGGGACTGGAACCAACTACATAAGGAATATTGCCATTTACTAAAATAGGATGAGTGTGGGAGAATAAGATTGAGGTTTCAAGTATGTTAAGTGTGAGGTGCCTGTTAGACACCTGACTTCATTAACATGGTTTCAGAAATTGTTAATGATGTTCTGTTTGCAAAAGAAAATATAGTAACCACTTTATGGTTATAAAACATGTTCACATAGTAATCTAATTTGGGTACTGTCATAGCCTTGTGAATTATATGAGGCAGTGTGTGATGGACAATTTCTTGAGCTTTCAGTTCTTCTTGGCTGAGGTTATTTTTTTCTTCTATCGAAGTATTTTCTTGCTGAGGCTATTACTTTTTCTGCTGAAGTATTTTCTTGCTCAAGTAAGAATTTCCTGAATTTGTCTGTGGGCAAGCTGTGAAAGAACAAAGTATTTTAACGTCTGGCTGGTTTAAAATTACTACAGTTCTGCCATCTTCTTTTCAATTTTATAAGACTTCAACTAGAAATTTAAGATTAAGGATTAATACTTGAAAATGATGATAATAAAAATAATAATGATACCACCTAACACTTGAATATTTGTCATTTCTCTTGCACTCTGCCTGATGCTTACATACATTAAATAATTGAATCCTCACAACAATCCCCATTCTACAAAGAAAGTAAGCTATCATGATATTAGGTAACTATGCCCAAGTTTCCAGAACAAGGGAGTGGTGAATCAAGATTCATCCAAGAATTCTGGTACTACAGCCAGCACTCTCAACCACCCCATATTGCCTCTTGGGAGAAACTGAGAAATTTTCAGTAGAATAAGAGATGAGAATGCTTGCATTTAAGTAGTGGGTAGTGAGGATGTAAAGTAAGAAAATAATCTAAGATATTACTTCCTTAATTGCTATGTTAGTGCCCAGAGCATACCACTCACTATGCAAGTGCCATAAAAACTATCATCTCTATCGTGTGGTTCTTGGGCTAAGAATGGAAATGGAGATAATACCTTGAATAGGAAACAAAACTCAGGAAAGTCTTAAATTTAAGGTAATGAAGACTTAGGCATGTTTCTATAGGGAAAAGAAGGAGCTACTATCATGGAGAATTTGAAAATTTATCAAAGACATTGATCTATCAACTTTCAGAGAGTAGTGATTTTCATTAACAACAGTTCCCTTATATTCACAATTGTTGAAATTTTAACACTATTGATGTAAAACATACAAATCAGTTAGAGTCCTAGGAATTTGGTTTAGGTGCTTAATATGACCATCATTGATAACTATATTCAGTTGTAAGAATGTTTTAAGTCTGAACTATCTGCTCTGGGTGTCCACACTGATTAAATTTCTACTTAGTATTTTGTAGAAATAGTTATTTGTATTAGTACATGTATTAGTCTTCCACTCCATCATTTAATTAGAAACTTAACTTCTACTTTCTTGCTATTTTTATGCAAACTGGTTCGCAGTGAGAGACACATTATCAAAAGAATTTTTTTCTAAGGAAAAAAATTCCTGGCTCATAAAACTTGGATAATTCTAGAAATTCTTGGTTGGTTGCTTGATTTAGTTAGCTAGCTGGCCAGCTATTGCTTATATTCCAAAAGCACGAACTTACAATGCAGACATGTAGTGATAAAAAGGGTTTGTGTAACTTAGAATGATGGGATCGCTGGAGGCTACCTTATTCCTTATATGAAGGGTGTTGTTTCAAACGAGGGCATGGAAACCAGTAAGTACTGGCTTCTGTTTTTGTTGTACACCTTCCAGAAATTTTTGACTGAAGACTCAATGTACTGGAGCTCTTTCCACACAGAGCTAACTGATATTTGAAGAAAATTTTCATTTCTCCAACCAAGAAAAATATGATTTATCTTTTCCAAGCCTCGCTCTTGTTTTTAAATCTATGTATTTTCACTTGTGGAGAAGCTATACAAGACAACTGTGTGCATCATTCTACGGTAAGAATTTCAGCAATGTTATTTTAGCTAAGAAAGCATGATTATATAGTTTTTAAGATATATGCTAGGTGTTTGACAAGATTAATTACAGCACTCAGTATAATTTATGGAAAAATTAAAGTGTTTATTTAGAAATGCTGAGACATGCTTAAATAATATTATTTTTAAACTTAGGAAACTATAAACTGAAGATTGCCTCTTAACACATTTCTTGTAAAAAATTGTTAAAGAAATTGCAGACCTAGGTTAAAAACTAGCCAACAACTTTCCACTTAACTTTAATAATGAAATATCTGGTAGGCAATGAAAAGTTCATTTTACTAAAAGAAAAAACTGTTCTATAAACTTTCATACTTCAAACACAGTCTAATGCCTGGTTACTCAGGAAATTTTAAAATTTAAAATTAAAAAATTGTATTCAGAGCAATGTCAGAGTGATAGCTAAGACTATTCAATACTATGAGTAGATGGTGATTTGAATCTCTATAATTTAAATATTGGTTTATAATATTTAAATGTTATAAAATGTATTTACCACTGTATCAATACCAAATTCCAAAGTTGAAGCAAGAATAAATTCTAAGAAAGCTACAGAAATATTAGTAAGAATTCTCTGTGCTAAAAATTTAAGAATCTTATTTAGATCTAAAAAACATAGTTGTAAAATATAGCTGTTTTTGAAAACAGCTAATATGTCAATTGTTGTAGGAGTTTAGGGGAAAGAGCAAAAGTTAAAAGTAGATCTTTGTAGCAAAATGTATTTGGGGCAAATATCTTTTAAATTATGTGATTAGCTCTTTACTTTTCTCTCAATATCCATGTCAAAGATGACAGATCTTGTTATTGTTTTATTTTAATTACAGTTATTTAAATCTTATAACTTCTACCAAAGAATGTTTTAATAATAAAGAACTGGTAATGTATGCTTTAACATTAAAAAAAGCCAAGTGTACCGATAAGAACTGATACATTTGGAATGACAGCTGTAATTGGCTTTTTTTTCTTTTTTTTTGAACATAGTAGTCTGTACTTTTTACTCTCCTAACCCCTATCTTGTCCCTCTCTCCTTCGTTGTCCCCACTGGTATTCAAAAGTTTATAGTTGGTTGTTAGCTTTTGATTTTAGTTTAATTTTTAAAAATGTGTTTTACCGAAGTGTAGTTGATTTATAATGTTGTGTTAATCTCTGCTATACAGCACAGTGATTCAGTTATATATATTTATATCATCCATATATAAAATAAGTATCCTTTTTCATATTCTTTTCCATTGTGGTTTATTATAGGCTATTGAATATAGTTCCCTGTGCTACACAGTAGGACCTCATTGTTTATCCATTCTAGATATAACGTTGCTGGCTTTTTAAAATGACATCTGTTGTTGATTTTGCAAAGAAAAATTCCATTCTTTTTTTTCTGTTATCATTATTGCTACCTTTTACGTCTATGAATACTTTACCTTTCAAATCTGTAAATACTTTAGCTTATACAAAAGCGACAAATCTCTTACACATTTTCCCCTCAGCCCCACATCACAGTTCCTACAAATTGGTGGCTGAATGTCCTTCTGGCAAAGAAATGTTGTAGGCTTCTCAGGGAACCTTCTTCGTATCCACTGAAGGAACTTCAAATGGCCTGATTCCTGAGAGAGGAGTGGCTCAGCACTGTATCACACAGGGAAATGTGTAACAGTCAACACCACTGTGATGGAAAGTAGGCCCTAAATGAATCCTTTTGGAATTGGAGAGGAAAAAAGAGAGCAAAAGCTTTGTTTGTGGAAGTTTGAATTAACCAATTAATTATATATTCTTTCTTTGTGTATGTCCTAAAATCTCATCTTTTTCTAGAGTCTTATTTATGATATATTAGGTAATATGACATACTTCATATATTTTTTCTTATTTTTTTTTAATATAAAGGATTCTCCAGGAGTTAACATTGTAGAAGATGACTCTAATACAAAAGGTGAAAGTAAAAGTAATGCTACTGTTTACAAAGAAGATTGTGGGGAATCATGTGATATTAAAACTAAAATTACACGAGAAGAAAAATATTTCATGTGTAGTAAGTATTAAAGATAACTAGAATTAAAAAAGTATTTGGTTTATTATTTCTATGGTAGAGATGGAAAAATATACTTTAACATTTGTTGAGTCATTTAATATATATCCTGATCATCATAGACTAGAGGTATATGTTTTGGGCACATAGTAGGTGCTTCACACCTAATTTACCTAATTAGTAAATGAATGATTCCTTCTTCTATGTTATATAGCCCAGTAACATCAACTGACCACAGAAGGCCCTGACACTATCAATTTGCCTAGGACTATTTTCTTAGTTCCATCTGAATCAATAGGAAATTTCACCTAAGTTTTGAGGGGGGAATTAATTAATATTGAATAACTGATACAATAGATATAATACAAATTCATAGCCAATATATGTAGCAAAGCATAAAAAATAAAGAATTTTAAAATCTTCATTTTTGTTTAAAACTATTTAGTAGCAGCACAGTAATTCTTATGATCTACTATATGTACCTAGGGGATGGGATGAGAAGGGGGATCAGAAGGGGAGGGGGTTTGGATCCAGTTCTTATAGGACCTTAACTCCTAGGTCAGAAAGTATAAAATGCTCACTTTATTGTGTTTAATTCTGTGTGTAACACAAATATCTCAGGCTTCTCAAATCAATGAGTGTAGGTTTAGATCCATTAAGACAAATGTCTAAATCCAGCGAGTATCTAATAGAAAGTGAGACTGAAAGTAAAAATGACACGTGAAACTGAGTGAGGTAGATTTTAAGCTATCAAGAGTTATTACTGGGATTCTACTGCTAGAGTGAAATTTAGGAAAACAGAAATGACTAATTTTAAAAGAATAATTATGCAATAATAGGGGACTTCTTTTGTTATAAAGAATATCATCAGTATAATTGAATAAACTTGGATTAAGTCTGAGACGTACATGGTAATCAATGCATAATTCCTGATTTTGATGGTTGTGTTGGAGAGAATGTCTCTGGTGTAAAATACACTGAAATATCCAGAGGCATCATGGTGGCATGCTCTCAAAAGAAGAAAAAATTCTTCACACTGTTCTTACAACTATTCTATAAGTAAGATTGTTTTAAAAAACATTTTTAAAAAGAAAAAATACATAGTAAGAAAGTTTAACCAGAAACCAACCAGTTAAAACTTTTGACTGAGGTTTATTACGGGTGTATATGCTTATGTGTTTGCATTTTCTTTATACAAAAATATAGCATTAATAGAAAAAAATTAAAAGATTTACTTTAGAAATTAACTTTCATGATACAGAATTATTGCCTTTTACTTTCTTATGTAGTAAGAATTAATGAATTTTTGACCTCCTGCTTCTCTCTCTCATAAAGTGAGAATTGATATTCAGAATGTTGTCTCTCATTTATATCAGATTAAATTAGGAGGTACTGAAACAATTGCTTTCTTGGTTAATCTTTAGTTAAACAAAAAAGTACTAAGTAGAATATGCAACTCTATGTATTTAGTTAGATTGAGATATTATTGTGTTTACATATTTACATATTTATCCAAAATCATTTAAAAATTCTTTTTTACTGTAGTTATTTTCTATAATATAATGTTTAGCAAACCCATTTTATTATGATTTAAGGGAATTTGCAAAATTCTATTGTTTCTTATACACGAAGTACCAAAAAACTACTAAGAAACATGATGGATGAGCAGCAAGCTTCCTTGGATTATTTAATTAATCAGGTATGGCTTTTTTTTTTTTTTTTTTTTAGAATTGTGCTCTTATTGTACGTATACATTGGTATAGTTAGCAAGAAGTATAGTTGTTTGATTTTTTTCATGTCCAGAAATCTATTTAGTGCTTACTATGTCAGAGACACCATAGTAAAGTGCAGGCAAACGGAAAGCAATAACCAAAAAAGGATCTTCACTTAAAGCTTATTCAGTCTGTTCAGGGAGGCTGGGGGTGAAGCAGAAAAACGTATTGAAAATGTTGTGAATGCTGTTAGAAAGATGCACAAAGGAAATTCAAAATTTGAGCTGTGGGAAATTTCCCCAGATTACAGAGATTATGAACTAAGTTATGGAAGATGGATAAATACTTCAAAGGTCACACAAAGTTTGGGTAAGGAGACTAAGAGCAGGACGTTCCATTCTTGGGGAACCGCTTGAAGTGGTGCGGGGGCGGAGTGACTGGTGAAGTAGAGGGTGTGTAAGGAAAACTGACTCAAAGAAATAGGAACTAAATCATGCCACACCAGGGATTCATCGAAGTGTTGAGCAGGGAAATGCAATGACTAGACTGGCATCTGGTGTGGAGGATGGCTTGAGGAAGGGCAGATAACAAACCACATCAAAGGGGCAGACAAGATACAAAGAGCAGATCTGCAAGAGTAGTCAGATACAGAAACGGGCAGATGAAGGCCGTGTTCAAGGGAAAACGGTGCGGAATGTAATGATTGCTGTTTAACGCTACTGCTTTCTTATAGCAGTGAGGAATTCAAAGAAAGGATGAGCATTATATATATTTCAAAGCTGGATTTATAAGAGGCTTAGCGATATCAGTTACAGAATTCAGCTAAAAAGGTTTTGTTCCAAAACATATTTGCTTAAATATATGCCTGTGTGTCTAGGTTAATGAGCTCATGAATCGAGTTCTCCTTTTGACAACAGAAGTTTTTAGAAAACAGCTGGATACTTTTCCTCACAGACCAGTTCAGTCACATGGTGAGAACTTTTGTATTTCAGCCTTTTCATATTTGTCTTTTGCTACTTAAAAATTTCATGGACAGGTTGGTGCATTTAGAACTTTTGTTTAAAAAATATAGCTCGTTATCATCTAACAGGCTGGAGGAGTAGCATCTGTCATTAAGCAAATTTCGGCACAGACAATACATACTTCTCTGAATTGGCAAACTTTTCTGACCATTTGAAAGCCATGGCTATAGATAGATATTCAGAATCTGTTGAAAATAGCATAGTTTTATTAATATGTAACCGAATGTAGGCTCTCCTTTTACATTTTAGTAATAATCAGTCTTTGCTTAGAAGAAAAGGTCTCAGAATTCCTCCCACCTGTAAAAAGTATTTTTGACATGCTTGAGATGTTTCAAATTAGAACATAAAATTTGAAGAAGAAGCTTGATTCAGAAAGAAACTGGAATGTAGCTCTTTTGATGCTAAAATACAGTATAATGGTACAGTAATTCCTAAAGGAATAGGTTTCTAATAAAAATGCCCTATATATCTTACAGTTGTGAATTAATACCAAAGTTTCAAAGCAAATAAATGTTTATTGACGGCCTAGTAAGTGATCTTTCTTTTTTCCTTGCAAAGAGAAGGAAATAAACTATTACTGAGATCATTTATGTGTCAGGTACTATTTCAGGCACTTTCATCTGTTATTGTGTTATTTTTTATTATGTTATTTTACCTCGTTTGTGAGTAGTGAAGGGAGTGTAACATGGTGGTCATGAGCACGGACTCTGGTGTCAGATCATTTGTCTTCAAATCCCCGATCCACTGTTTCCTGATATCAGTTTCCTCATCAGGAAACTAATAGTCTCCTCTGTCCATGGAATTCTCCAGTCAAGAATACTGGACTGGGTTGTCATTTCCTCCTAAGGGGAATCTTCCCAACCTGGGTCAGCGATTAAACCTGGGTCTCGTGCATTGCAGGCAGATTCTTTATTATCTGAGTCACCAGGGAAGCCGGAACTTATAGTACCTACCTTGACTGTTTCTTGTGAGACTTAAATGAGTAAATACATCAAAATCTCCTAAAGTATTGCCTGAGCATGATAAGACAGTATAAGAGTTTGCTATGATGATGATTATCATCAGCTAAGGAATATGGAGTCCAGAAAAATCTAAACAATCTGTTCACATTTATTTCAATGGTGATGGCAAAGCAGATACTCTATCACAGATTAATCCTTCGCTGTAAGCTTCTATCATTTCTCTAAGCATAAATTTATCATAAAAATATCTCTTAGCAACTCAGAAGAAAGGCAACAAATCTATATCTTCTGTAAGTAAAGGGGGCAGCAAACAATTTTTTACAGCTAACTTTTTGTAGATGATATTTTATGCATATTTACTGTGTGCTAGGCACTGTGCTAAGTGCTTTACATAACGTCTTATATGTATATTGTCAGAATAACACTATGAAGTAGATAGTATTATTATTATAACAATATTGCACATGAAGAAAAGTAGTTAAGAAACTTAGCTAATAGTTCTGACTAGTAAAGAGTAGAACTAGCCTCTAACCCAAGCTTCTGGCTCTGAAGTCCCAGGCTTTGATATGTTTGTTCTCTGGGTGATTGATATTGTAAGATTAAATTTATTTTATTATATTTATAGGAGATAAATATAATATCTGAGTTTCCTGGTAGCTCAGATGGTAAAGCGTCTGCCTACAATGTGGGAGACCTGGGTTTGATCCCTGGGTCAGGAAGATTCCCTGGAGAAGGCAATGGCAACCCACTCCAGTACTCTTGCCTGGAAAATCCCATGGACAGAGGAGCCTGCCAGGCTACAGTCCATGGGGTCACAAAGAGTCGGACACGACTGAGTGACTGAACTTCACACTTCAGGAGATAATACAAAGTAAAGCATCTAGAATAAAATGTGGCATCACATTCACATAATAGTTATGTTTGCAATCCCCTGGAAAGTGGAATGCTTTAGAGAAGGTGATTATAGACTGCTACAGTTCTAGCTATTGTCAACAGAGCAGGCTTTAGCCCCAGCATCAATTCCTCTGGTGAAGAACATGATCCCTCTTTTCTCTCCCCTTGCTTGTTTTTAATGGGGGCCCCAATACACCAGAATATCTGAAGTTTCAAATAGTGGAGAAAGGATGTGTCAATAGTAGCTAGCCTACTTATTCTTTTGGATTTTCTCCTTGTCATCATTAAAGATTTCTGTTACATATTATGTTCCCAAGATAAGCCTAGATTTCTGAAAATGCATTGTTTATTGAACAAGAGAGTGTATAATTGTAAAATATATTAAATAAATGTTGATACCAACTGGGCAAATAATAGCAGTGAGCTATCAGTGAAGGTTTATTGCAGCATAAATTATTTAGTCCCAGTTCCTCTGTTCATCTAGATTCTTATTTTTAATGATGAGATGATTTTTCTTTTTAAGAAGTTAAAATCATCATATCATTGTTGTTGTTGTTCAGTTGCTTAGTCATGGACCGCGTGACTTGTGGACCTCATGGACTGCAGCATGCCAGGCTTTCCTGTCTATCACCATCTCCTGGAGCTTGCTTAAACTCATGTCCATTGAGTCAGTGATGCCATCCAGCCATTTCATCCTCTGTGTTCCCTTCTCTTCCTGCCTTCTATCTTTCCCAGCATCAGGGTCTATTCCAATGAGTCAGCTCTTCGTATCAGGTGGCCAAAGTATTGGTGCTTCAGCTTCAGTGTCAGTCCTTCCAATGAATATTCAGGGCTGATTTCCTTTAGGATTGACTGGTTTGATCTCTTTACTGTCCAAGGGACTCTCAAGAGTCTTCTCCAACACCACAGTTCAAAAGCATCAATTCTTCGGTGCTCAGCTTTCTTTATAGTCCAACTCTCACATCCATACATGACTACTGGAAAAACCATAGTTTTGACTATTACAGATCTTTGTTGGCAAAGTAGTGTCTCTGCTTTTTAATATGCTGTCTAGATTTGTCATAGCTTTTCTTCCAAGGAGCAAGTGTCTTTTAGTTTCATGGCTGCAGTCACCATCTGCAGTGGTTTTGGAGCCCAAGAAAATAAAGTCTGTCACTGTTTCCATTGTTTCCCCATCTATATTCCATGAAGTGATGAGACTGGATGCCATGATCTTAGTTTTCTGAATGTTGAGTTTTAAGCTAACTTCTTCACTCTCCTCTTTCACTTTCATTAAGAGGCTCTTTGGTTCCTCTTCACTTTCTACTATAAGGATGATGTCATCTGTATATTTGAGGTTATTGATATTTCTCCCAGCAATCTTGCTTCCAGCTTGTGCTTTATTCAGCCTGGCGTTTCTCATGATGTACTCTGCATACAAGTTAAATTAGCATATCATTAATGAACATTTTAATAATAATTTCACATAACACTGTCAATTCTCTATAATAAAATGATTAAGTCTTAAATGTATATGTGGAAATATCCTAAATAACTAATTTTACTTTTCTAGGTCTAGATTGTACTGATATTAAAGATACCATTGGTTCTGTCACCAAAACACCAAGTGGTTTGTACATAATCCATCCAGAAGGCGCTAGTCACCCATTTGAGGTAAAGTTTTCCCTTATTACATATGGAATAGGATTGGCATCTAATCTGTTTAAATAATATTAGTTTTAGTTGTTTTATTATTTTATTTCTTCTTAAAATTTTTCAAATAAATTAGTATAGGTTCCAGTTTCAAAAGTTTTGTTTTCTGGGATTCTTTGCCCAAACCACAAACCAGTAAAAGAATTAGAGTGTCTTTCACTTTTCTATTTGAGTGTTTCTAGTTACATTCTTTAAAGTGAGTCCATTTGGTGCTAATTCTTATCCTTACAATAGATGAAATTATGCAAAATAAATACTTATTTGCTTTAATTAGCTTACAGATATTAAAAAATAATGGTGTACTTTGTCTTAGAACTTGATAAAAATAATGTAGGAACTTTCTCTTCCTACATATGGATATACTTTGTTTGGATGGTAAATGACTTTTTGTGATTGTATAAAAAATTAATAATTTAAAAAACCTTTCACTAAATTGTGAGAAAGATTGAGAAGCTGATCCATTTCTTAAACTGCATACAATAAATTACTCATATCTATCCTTAGTAGTTCTGTAACATGATTTCTAGAGGCAATTTCAACTCAAAGTTATATATTATCAAAACTATATGTTATTATATATTGTATGTTAATATTATATATATAATTTTCTGGTTACATTTTTGTGCATAAGAAAGGTTGTAATATGAATATCATACCTTATTGATAGTCTTTATTACACAATAAAATTTTTCTAAGTAGATACTACCAGTTTCTCATCTCAGTTACTAACATTTCCTGACATCTATTAAAAGGATGTCAAAAATTGGGAATTAAGTGGGAAATAATTTTAAATTACCTAAATTATCTCACCTACAGATTCAGAAATGGGCCTGAACAGATGTGGAAAGGGAAGGCTTCTAATTTTGTGAAGAGTGGGATGCATAATTACCTCTTTTGTGGGAAAGTGTTGGTTCCCTAACTTCCTCCACACTGCCTTTTTCTGTCTGTGTGTGGGAAGTTTCTGATGGGGAGGATTGGTCTGATTTTCTTGCTTTGTCACTTCCATGAGTCCTCCATGGTGATCCTCTTAAGGACATTTAGCAGAGCACCACAGATGCATCTATAAGTGCCTGTTGAGACGGGGCATGTGCTAAGGTGCTTCAGTTACGTCTGACTCTTTGCGACCCCATGGACTGTAGCCCACCAGGCCTCTCTCTCCATGGGATTCTGCAGGCAAGGATACTGGAGTGTGTTGCCTTGCCATCCTCCAGGGGATCTTCCTGACCCAGGGATTAAACCTGCTTCTCTTATGTCTCCTGCAATGGCAGGTGGGTTCTTTACCACTAGCGCCACCTGCAAAGACCCATAGATGAGGCTTAGACCATGCTTTTCTGTCTGAAAATCTCAAACTGAACATGGGCCATCCAGGCTATGGAGAAAAAAAGCAATCAAAGACAAACACACAGGCATATTTGACATTGTTTTAAAAATCAGCATTTTAATTAAAAGGAAAAGTTATTTATAAAGAAATATATCACTCTGCCACATCAGATGGATGTCATTTGTTTTTGTTGTTGTTCAGTTGCTAAGTCATGTCTGACTCTGTGACCCTATGGACTGCAGCACACCAGGCTCCTCTGTCCTCCGCTGTCTCGCAGAGTTTGCTCAGATTCATATCCATTGAATCAATGATGCTCCCGCCTCTGTCTCCTTTGCCTTCAATCTTTCCCAGCATCAGGGTCTTTTCCAATGAGTCAGCTCTTCACATCATGTAGCCAAAGTAATGGAGCTTTAGCTTCAGCATCAGTCCTTCTAATGAATATTCAGAGTTGATTTCCTTTAGAACTGACTGGTTTCATCTCCTTGAGGTCCAAGGACTCTCAAGAGTCTTCTCCAGTACCAGAATTCAAATGCATCTGTTCTTCAGCGCTCAGCCTTCTTTATGGTCCAACTCTCACCTGTACATGACTACTGGAAAAACCATAACCTTGACTATATGCACTTTTGTTGGCAAAGTGATGTCTCTGCTTTTTAATATGCTGTCTAGGTTAGGTTTGTCAAAGTTTTCCTCCCAAGGAGCAAGCATGTTTTAATTTCATGGCTGCATTCACTGTCCACAGTGATTTTGGAGCCCAAGAAAATAAAATCTGGCACTTTTATTACTGTAAAGTCTGTCACTATTATTACTCAACTGAAAAATATTTATAAAGTTGAGGAATAAGAGCCTTAACATGCAACAAACATATATATTGACTGACTCAGGGACTGCAGTTAGGTTTGTTTTATAACAAACTGTATTATTTCTTGAGATTTTTAAAAAAATCTGAATATTTTAATGACATACAGTTGCATTGGAACTTTCAGTGGTAGTATCTTCTCTTTCTCTAGGCTAAGGGTGAAGTATGGGATTCCCTAATAGCTCAGTTGGTAAAGAATCCGCCTGCAATGCAGGAGACCCCAGTTCGATTTTTCGGTCAGGAAGATCAGCTGGAGAAGGGATAGGCTACCCACTCCAGTATTCTTGGGTTTTCCTTGTGACTCAGCTGGTAAAGAATCTGCCTTCAACGCAGGAGACCTGGGTTCGATCCCTGGGTTGGGAAAATCCCCTGGAGAAGGGAAAGGCTACTCACTCCAGCAATCTGGCCTGGAGAATTCCAAGGACTATAAAGTCCATGGGGTCGCAAAGAGTCGGACACGGCTGAGCAACGTGCACAAGCGTGAAGTATGAGTTTTATATCAAAGAATGAAAATAATAGCATGTTGGTTTTTTTTTCTTTCTGGGTTTATTTTAGGTTATGTGTGACATGGATTACAGAGGAGGTGGATGGACTGTGATACAGAAAAGGATCGATGGGATAATTGATTTTCAAAAGCTGTGGTGTGATTATCTGGATGGATTTGGTGACCTCTTAGGTCAAATTTTATTCATTTCTCCTCTTTTTTCTTCTTTTTGGTATTATGCCTATAGACTGTATTGGTCAAATTATTAGTAAAAATAGCAAATCCTATGAATATAAAAACATAATTTAAACTACTCTACTCATTAGCCAAATTATTTAAAATAATTATGTCTTCAGTTGGGATCTATATATCTTTATTTTTAGATGCCTGTTGAAATGTGATTTGACTGAAAATTATGTTGGGTATTTATTAAGTATTGCTTATACACCCAGCAGAATTCTGGCAGATGGTCAATAGTTATTTGTAGAATTAAAAACTGAGATTTGTGCTGTGTCTGTACAAACAAATGAAATGGAAATTTGGGGTACATTGTGTATAAGCTCAGATAATGTGAACTGAGAGTACTGATGCTTTTATATTTGGGGTACATTGTGTATAAGCTCAGATAATGTGAACTGAGAGTAGTGATTTATAAAAGCATCAGTAAAAATCACTATGCTCAAAATTTGGAAAATGGAAACCCCACATGAACTGTAAAATCTGTTCCCAATATTCCATGGCAACATCACTTTGGCTGTTGAACAGAAACATTAGCATTTCTGAACACTGCAGAATTTTACATTAATTTGAACATTTGCAGGTGACTTTGATCATTTTTATGCTATTATTTTTAGTTGCTATTGTTATAACTTAAAATATTTGACATCCCATAATAAAGTCATTCAAGGATTTAGTAAGTGGTGGTGTTGGTCCTACTGCTAAAAATCCTACTGCATGTCAGTGAGGTTAGAAAGTGTGTGAAATATAATAACATGTCACAAAGAAGGCCAAATAGCTGCCATACTATGGAGTGCAGTTGATATACTTGTGTCTTCTCAGCATTACCTCCAATTTTCCAACAAGTGTGGCCGTCTGAATCGAGCAGTCATAGATCTGCATACTCTAAATTGTTATCTTCCTTACATAATCCTTATTTCTGTAGGTAGATAATTTTAGTTTTAACGAAAAATGTCTTCAGGCAGATATACTTTGGTAAACAGGCTGCTTTGTACTTGGCCTATTAAAGAAATAAACGGTATTAAGGAAAGTCTCTTAAGTTACACGTGGGGTTGGGGTATAGGGGAAGTATAGCAAGGACATTTAATTGGAGTGTCAGACTAGGAGAAACCAAGCGGTCCCGTCTTACTTGTTCGTCTTTCTCACTTCCTATCATCCTTTCTTCCTCTAATTCTTCAGAATACTCTTTAGTTTTAGGTGGGTATGCAGCTAAAATGCTCCTGTAAGCCCTTGAGAGTGACTTAATGTCTTAGCTATAGTTTTAAGAGTCTGAATGCTGTCGCATCGTCCCCAGCTCTTTGAAGTTCATTTTATTAGATCTTACTTCCTTTGGTAATTTCATGATTCAGGCAGAGGGATGTACTTCAGAGCAAGAGTGTCCACATTTAGGCCATGACAGTGAATAGATGGAGGTAGAAAGCCAAGGGCTAGAACATGCAAGTATGCAGTTTGTATTACAGAGTTTAAGAATTCATCCTGGATCTACAATCATCTTGGAAATACAGACCCTAGCCTGGGGATACTCTGGTGTTTCTACCTTACATTTTCATTCATTCAGAGGTAACTGACAAGCTGCATTATAACAAAGAAATATTAGTTCACAAAACATTATTCTCAAAGACAGAGAGAGAATAATTTCTATTGAGCACTTTCAGGAAATACTTCTTCAGGAGTTGCTGATTTGGAGGTTAAACCTCTTACATTTACTGGTACACATCATTTTGTTACCTGCCATAATATTTGAACTGGTAGTTTTTGTTGATATGCCTTAAGGTAAAACTTGACTTTTTATTTAATATTTAAATGATTTTTTGAATTTAACTTAGGCAGATAAAAAATGACACAGTTATATATATATATATATATATATGATATATATATATATATAACTGCTTTGCTTGGTCTAGTAAAGCAGAAGTGGGAAGAAGATACACACACACACACACACACACACACACACACACATATATATATATATTGGCAAATTAGGCACACAGTGATAATTTGAGCTAGGGCCATCTAATCTCTCAAATAATTTATGTGCACCATCTCAGAGTTATTGAAACACCAAACAACATCAAGCACTTAATAATACAGGGTTATTCTAATAATACAGAGTTATTCTAAATATGCTATAACATATTTAAAAAAACATTTTTTTTAACAGGAGAATTTTGGCTAGGACTGAAAAAGACTTTTTATATAGTGAATCAGAAGAATACCAGTTTTATGCTGCATGTGGCACTGGAATCTGAAGATGACACATTAGCTTATGCATCATATGATGATTTTTGGATAGAGGATGAAACAAAATTTTTTAAAATGCACTTAGGACGATATTCAGGAAATGCTGGTAAGTTTTTTATTCCTAAAATTATCCAAAAGATTAAAATCTAGCTGGTTCAACATTAGATGAAGATAAAAAGTAATATATTTATTTTGGCATATATAAATATATATTGATATAACTGTTGACAGATTAAGAATAAGAAAACTGGCTAAGTCTTGAATTTTGAAACTGCTGTGATGGCTGCATCATCTTGTGGTTTTGAACTGCTTTACACATTGTGAAACAATTTGCCATATGTAATCTCAGTTGATTCTTTAGATAGCGATTCTGTGGGATAGTCTGGGAAGGCATCATTTCCATTTTCATGTTCTGAGAGGCCGGCATTTAGAAGTCTTAGAATGTTAGAGCTGATCTTCACTCTTCTCGCTTCACAGGTGCAGAAAGATTAAGTGACTTCCCGGAATTGCCAGCTCATGACATCTGAGCCGTGGCAAAGACCGAGGCTGATAGAACAGCTAGTTTAATGGGCTTTTAAGGGTCTATATTTCAGTGCATCTACTCTTTCCCCCCAAAATTTATATTTGTTAGCACTTTAAAATACTTGATGTTAAATTTATATTTTGATGTTGACAATTTAAACTTGAGTTAGTATCAAATTTAGCTCTTCTGTTGATTGCTCATCATGATTCTTATTCAGTAGGTATGATTAGTGTTAGAAATCCAAAAATAAATGAGTTATGCTTCCAGCTCTTTAACTGATCACAATATAGAGGGGGGGATTAAATAGAACTGAACACAGACTAGAACAGAATACTGATACAGCTTTGGAGGTTAAGAGGGAGAGAATGATTCCGACTGACTGCATCCAGGAAATCTTCATGGAAGGGTGATTTTCAACAAAGAATTAATGTTAGATTCAACCTGGGATGCTTTTTGAAAGTACATACTTGTGCAGAATCTGATTCAGTAAGTTTGGGCCCAGGTATTTGTATCAACTAGATGGATATTTAGCATCCTTATAGCTGAGAATCACTGATTTGTATTTGGAGGAGTGGATGGCATTTGGGCAAATGAATGTAGGCAAAGAGAACAGTTTGAGACAAGGCACAGAAATGGAGAACACACTAGTGAATGTCAGATAAAGGGGATAGAGCAGTGGGGGCAGGATGGTGTGTGGTGAAGGAGCAACACAGATCCCTGCGATAAGAGAATGTACAACAAAGTTTACATTATCCTTTCATGATTCAAAGATTCAGAAAAAATTCCACTGTTTAAAAAGTGCCATATCATGCTATATATAGGATTTCTTTGGACAAAAAGGAAAAGAGAGAACGCAAAATGGGCTAGTTGATAAAGACATATTTAGGGAACTCTATTTGGCATTTCTTTCCTAAAGTGAGATATATTTTCATGTTTCATTTGTTTTTAAAAAATACAAAAGAAACTATCATTCAATTCATACTGCTACTGTTTGGTTCTTTTATACAGTTAGCGAAAATGTAATAGTTTTCAATTTAACTGATAATATGCAGAGTTTTACCTAGGCCCTCACAGACCTCTGTAATTTGTGCCATAAAATGTACACTTGTGGATAAGGGCATGGCAACCCACTCCAGGACTCTTGCCTGGAGAATCCTATGGACAGAGGGCTATAGTCCATAGCGTTGCAGAGAGTTGGACACAACTGAAGCAACTTAGCATGCATGCAATGTCCACTTGAAGATGTTTATTATGTTGAGGAATTCATTACCAGATTTTGGCCTATTGCTCCTGGAGGAGAGATTTTAATCTGATATCTAGTAAAAAGTAATTTAAGCCTTAGTTTTAGATGCAATGCTTCTTCACTATTGGTTGGTAAAGGTTGATTAAAATTACGAAAAGTGCCTTTAAATTTAGTCATTAAAAAAATCTATTTTACCCAGGTGATGCATTCCGGGGCTTCAGAAAAGAAGATAATCAAAATGCAATGCCTTTCAGCACACCAGATGTTGATAATGATGGATGTCGTCCTGCATGCTTCATCGGTGATCAGTCTGTGAAGAGCTGCAGCCACCTCAGTAACAATACCGGCTGGTGGTTCAGCCAGTGTGGTCTCGCAAATCTGAATGGCATTCATCACTTCTCTGGAAAGTTGCTTACAACTGGAATTCGATGGGACACGTGGACTAAAAACAACTCACCTGTCAAGATTAAATCTGTTTCAATGAAAATTAGAAGAACTTACAATCCGTATTTTAAATAATCTCATTTAAAATTTTAATGCTATTTTTGATAATACATAAAAGATTCTACATAGTTCTCTTTTTCCTGAGTGTTTTAAGTACATTTGTCAAAATTTAACCATGGATGACAATTTAGGTATTATGAATCTAATTAGAAATCTTTAATTTTGTAAGGTTTTAATAAAGGAAAACATGGCTCAGTGTATGCTTTTACTACTAGCTATATTAGTAATATATAATAAAATTTGTTTTGAGTGAATTACAACTTGTCTACCTGAAATCTATTGTCCCTTTAAAGGATTTTCCCTTTTCTTTAAAGCATATATAACCATAGTAGATTGTTAGGAAAATTAAAAAGGCATTATATGTATTGCTATATTTATTTGAAATAGCTACCCATATAATCCACAGATAATTTCTATAGAAGACAATTATATGGAATAATTTTGTGCAGATTAATATATAAACTTCACATGGTTTAAAAACCTATTTCTGAGTGACTCCATAATATCTTACAGTTAATAAGAGTTTGCCGCAAAAATAAAGTCTTCCTTGTTTTCTTATTTTATTGTGGCTAATAAATTTACTCTCGTTTGTAATAAACTGACTATACATTTGTATCCTGAGCAGATGAATTCTGCTGGTGGCTTCTCTGGTAGCTCAGTAGGTAAACAATCTGGCTGCAACGCAGGAGACCAGGGTTGGATCCTTGGGTTGGGAAGATTCCCTGGAAAAGGAAATGGCAATCCACTCAGTATTCTGGCCTGGAAAATCCCATAGATTTTCCCATATCCAATAGGGATACGGATATGGGATATCCTTTCTTCTTCATAGGATAGAGGAGCCTGACAGGCTACAGTCTATGGAGTCACAAGAGTTGGACACAACTAAACTACCAGTTACATTTTAAAACACATTTGTATCTTGACTCTTTTTTCAGGCAACAGGAATGGTGTGAACTTTAAGTGAAGAAGAAAGAGCAATGAATCAGTGGGTTAGAGGTGGCTCTAGGGGCAAGCTTATCCCTTCTACTTTTTCATGAAGTTGAAAGGAGTTGGAATGGTTAGGTTTCTATAGGAAAACATAGCAAGGAATATGCTGGACCAAATTTCAATTAATTAAGAAAATTAGGGTTGAACGGAAAAGTATTTTGTCCAGAGTTAGGATTATACAATGTACAAAGGAAGGTAGAAGTATCTGAAAAATTAGGTTAGAGGAGGTGTGAACTACAGGCAAAGACAAATATCTTGTGATATCACTTATATGGGGAATATTAAAAAAATGGTACAAATGAACTTATTTCCAAAACAGAAATAGAGACACAGATATAGGAAACAAGCTTATGGTTACCAAGGGGGAAAGGGTAGGGATAAATTGGGAGACTGGGAATGACTTATATGTATTACCATACATAAAATAAATAACTCTTAAGAACTACTATATAGCATTATTCTATATACAGGATCTTCCCTGTAGCTCAGACGGTGAAGAATCTGCCTGCAATGCAAGAGACCTGGGTTTGATCCCTGTTGGGAAGATCCTCTGGAGAAGGGAATGGCAACCCACTCCCGTATTCTGGCCTGGAGAATCCCATGGACGGAGAAGCCTGGCGGGCCACAGTCCATGGGGTGGCAGAGTCGGACACAACAAAGTGACTAACACTACACGACCATATAGCACAGGGAAATCTGCTCAATACTCTGTAATAGCTTATATGAGAAAAGAATCTAAGAAAGTGGACATGTGTATATGTCTAAATGATTAACTTTGCTGTATGGCAGGAAACAACACAATATTGTAAATCAGCTATGTTGCTTTGTTGTTTAGCTGCTAAGTCATGTCCGACTCTTTGAGACCACATGGACTGTAGCCTGCCAGGCTCCTCTGTCTGTGGGATTTCCCAGGCAAGAATAATGGAGTGATTTTGCATTTCCTTCCCATTTGACCCCAGCCCAGTGATGAAGCCCACATCTCCTGCTTTGCAGTTGGATTCTTTACCACATTATGAAGGTATAGAGATCACAGTGCATTACCTAAGTCCAGCAAAAGGCTTAACTTGATTAGAACACAGAAACTGATTTAAGCTCAGGGATAAGCAAAAATGACATGATCACCTTTCAAGATTGCTTTCACTTTGATCTTCTCTCCAAGCAGTGAATAAATTATGTACAGAACATGCACAGGATACAGTTGCAAGTGGGTAAATATGGTTCTCCATGGCCTCCTGTCCATGGATAAATAGTCCCATTTAAAAATACAAATGCTTTGTTATTTTGTCAACTGAGTTTTCAGTAAACATTGAAACTGTGTCCAGTTTAAAAAATCAAAAGAAAAATATACAGATCAAAAAAATTTGCTTTACACCAGCATGTGAAACTCACACAGTCGTGTCTGACTCTTTGCAACTTCATGGACTATACAGTCCACGGAATTCTCCAGGCCAGAATACTGGCCAGTATTCTCCAGTATACTCCAGTATACTGGAATTCCCCAGGATACTGGAGATCCCCTTTCCCTTCTCCAGGGGATCTTCCCAACCCAGAGATCAAACCCAGGTTTCCCACACTGCAGGTGAATTCTTTACCAGCTGATCCAACAGGGAAGCCCAGCATAGATTAGTTATAAATAAGTTAACATTCATAATAGCTTTGAGAGCTAAAGTGCTTAGAAGTAGGTTACTAATCTATTTTAAAACTGAGAAACATAAATGACTCTAAATTGCAGCATAGTCATGTTCTTTGAAGAGGAGATTTGGTGCAAATGGCTGCAGGCTTTCCAGGTGGTGTTAGTGGTAAAGAACCTGCCTGCTAATACAGGAGACTTAAGAGATGCAAGTTCGATCCCTGGGTGGGAAAGATCCCTTGGAGGAGGGCATGGCAACCCACTTCAGTATTCTTGCCTAGAGAATCCTGCGGATAGTGAAGCTTGGTGGACTACAGTCCATGGAGTAGCAAAGAGTTGGACTCAACTGAAGTGACTTAACACTCACGCATATATTAATAGATGCAAAATTGTAAAAAAATACAAAAAAAAATTATCAATGTAATAAGAACTCATAGGACTTACTCTTATCAACATTTATATATAATATATACAGCAGTACTAATTACCTTTGTCATGTGTTAGGTTGACCAAAAAGTTTCTTTGGATTTTCCATAACATCTTATGGAAAAACTGAATGAACTTTTTAGCCTACCCAGTATATTGCATCATTACTACTTATTTGTCCTGTAAATGGGAGTTTGTACCTTTTGACTGTCTTCATTCAATTCCCCCTCACTGCAACCTCTTCCTCTGATGACTATAAATCTGATCTCTTTTTCTATGAATTTGTTTTTGAAGTATAATTTTCATTTGTTTTTGAAGTGTAATTTACCTACAATACTATATTAGCACATGTTACACAACATAGTGATTCAGTATTTCCATATCATGATTATCTAGTTATGATCAGTCAACATACAAAGATACCACATGGTTATTGACTATAGTCCCCACACTGTACCTTTCACATCTGTGACTGGATCATATGGTAGTTTTATTTTTAATTTTTTGAGAAACCCTCACATTATTTTCCATAGCAGCTGCACCAGCTTACATTCACACCAACAGTGCAGAGGGCTCCCTTTTCTCTATATCCTTGCCAATACTTCTTATTTGCTGTCTTTTTGCTAATAGCTTTCTGATGGGTGTGAGGTGATAGCTCATTGTGGTTTTGATTTGCATTTTGTTGATTAGTGATGTTGAGCATCTTTTCATGTGCTTATTAGCCATCTATATGTCTCCTATTCAGATCCTGTATGTCTATTTAAATCCTCTGCCCATTTTAAAATTAGATTGCTTGTGTTTTGATGTTAAGTTGTATGAGTTCTTTGTGAATTTTGGATACTAACTCCTTACCAGACATATCATTTGCAAATATATTCTCCCACTCACTAGGTAGCCTTTTTCGATGATAGTTTCCCTTGCTGAGCAATAGCTTTTTAGTTTGATGTAGTCCCATTTATTTTTCTTTTTGTTTCTCTTGCCTGTGGAGCAATATCCAAAAATATACCAAAAGCAATGTCAGAAAGTTATTGCCTAAGTTTTCAGGTCTTGCGTTTAAGTCTTTAAACCATTTTGAATTTGTTTTTGTGCATGTGTGAAAGAGTAGTCCAGTTAGATTCTTTTGCATGCAGTTGTCCAGTTTTTCAACACCATTTATTGAGGAGGCTCTGTTTTCCCCATTGTATATCTTGTCTCTTTTGTCATAGATTAGTTGCCTATATAAGTGTGGGTTCATACCTTAGCTCTCTAGTCTGCTTTATTGATCTATGTGTCTAATTTTATGCCGGTACCATACATTTTGATTCTTATAGCTTTGTAGTATAGTTTGAAATCAAGGAGTATGATACCTCCAGCTGTATTCTTTTTTATCAATATTGCTTTGGTTATTAGGAGTCTTTTGTATTTCTATACAAATTTTAGATTTGTTCCAGTTCCATGAAAATGCAGTTGGTATTTTGATAAGGATTGAATTGAATCTGTAGATTGCTTTGAGTAGTATGATCATTTTAACAGTATTTATTCTTCCAATCAGTGAACAAGTTTCATTTTACCATCCATTTGTGTCTTCAATTTATTTCATTAATGTCTTCCAGTTACTAGTACAGGTATTTTTCTTCAGCTAGAATTATTTTTAGGTATTTTATTCTTTTTGATGTGATTTTAAATGGGATTATTTTCTTAGTTTGTTTAACATGTGGATAATGAACCATCCTTGCATCCCTGGGATGGATCTCACTTGATTATGGTATATGATTCTTTTACTTTGTTGTTGAATTCCATTTGCATATATTTTGTTAAGGATTTTTGTATTCATGTTCATCAGATATATTGGCATGTAATTTTCTTTTTGTGTGTGATATCTCTTTTTCTTTTTTTTGTATCAGGGTGATGTTGGCTTGGTAGAATGAATGTGTAAGTGTCCCTTCATCTGCATTTTTTTTTTTTTTTTTGGAATTGCTTGAAAATGATAGGTGTTAACTCTTCTCTAAATGTTTGGTAGAATTCACCATTGAAGCCATTTGGTCCTGAACTTGTGTTGGTTGGGAGTCTTTTTGTATTTTTTTTAAAATTATTGCTTCAGTTTCATTAATGATAATTGGTGTGTTCATATTTTTTATTTCTTCCTGGTTAAGTCTTGGGAGTTTGTACTTAACAAGTATAAACTTGTTACTTGCTACTTGTTTCTGAGAGCTGGTCCATTCATTCTAGGCTTATCCATTTTATCGTTGTGGAATAGTTCATAGCAATCTCATATTTTGTTTCTCTGGTGTTGGTTGCTATTTCTCCCTTTTCATTTCTAATTTTATTGACTTGGGCCCTCTATTTTCTTTTTTTTATTTTTATTTTTTCCATTTATTTTTATTAGTTGGAGGCTAATTACTTTACAATATTATAGTGGTTTTTGTCATACATTGACATGAATCAGCCATGGATTTACATGTGGTCCCCATCCCAATCCCCCCTCGCACCTCCCTCCCCACCCCATCCCTCTGGGTCTTCCCAGTGCACCAGCCCTGAGCACTTGTCCCATGCATCCATCCTGGGCTGGTGATCTGTTTCACCCTTGATAATATACATGTTTTGATGCTGTTCTCACAAAACATCCCACCCTCGCCTTCTCCCACAGAGTCCACTGCCCTCTATTTTCTTGATGGGTCTGGCTAAAGTTTTGTAACTTTTGTTTTTCTTTTCAAATAACGTTTTAGTTTTATTGATCTTTATTTTTCCAATCTCTTTTTCATTTATTTCTGTTCTAATTTTCATGATTTCTTTCCTTCTACTAATTTTGACTTTTCTTTGTTTTTATTTTTCTAGTTGTTGGTTAGGTTGTTTATTTGAGATTTTTCTTGTTTCCCGAGGAGGGCATGTACCACTATAAACTAGTTTCTGAGAACTTTTGCTCTGTCCCATAGATTTTGAAGCATTTTATTTTTGTTTTCTTTAGTCTCCAGATATTTTTTATTTACTGTTGATTTCTTCAGTGATCCATTAGTTGTTTAGTAGCATATTGTTTAGACTCCATGTTTTTGTCTTTTTTGTAGTCTTTAAATTGTAGTTGATTTTTTGCCTTAAACCATTGTGTTTGGAATAGTTGCTCGATATGATTTCAGTATTTTTAAATGTACTGAGACTTGTTTTGTGGATTAGCATGTGATCTATCCTGGAGAATGTTTCATGTACACCTAAAAGAATGCATATGCTTCATTTGATGAAATGTTCTATATATATATACTTCTAATAAATCCATCTGATCTGTATATTGTTTAAGGTCAGTGTTTCTTTATTGGTTTCTGTCTGGATGATCTGTCTACTGATGCTAGTAGTGTGTTAAAGTCTCCTACTCCTATTGTTTTACTGTCAATTTCTCCATTTATGTCTGTTAATGTTTGTTTTATGAATTTAGGTGCTCTTATGATCAGTGCAAATATATTTACAATTGTATCTTCTTCTTGTACTGATCTCTTGATCATTATGTAATGTCTTTATCTCATGTTATAGTCTTTGCTTTAAAATCTATTTTGTCTGCTGTAACCATTGTTACCCTGGCTTACTTTTCTTTTCCATTTGCAAGGAATGTCTTTTTCTGTTGCATCACTTTTTTTTGCCTCACTTTCAATTTGCATTTGTCTCTATAAAGTGAGTGAATTCACTGAAGTGAATCTCTTGTAAACAATATTTGTATAGGTCTTGCTTTTCTTTTTTTTAATCCATTCATCCAGTCCATGTCTTAGGATGGGAATATTTCATCCATTTACATTTAAATTTACTGATAGTTTGTACTTACTGCCATTTTGTTAATTTGGAGGCATTGTTTTAGAAGTTCTTTTTGGTTCTTTTCTTCTTTTGCTTTCACTCTGTGGTTCAATGACTATCTTCAGTGATATATTTGGGTTTCTTTCTCTTTCTGTGTGTGTACCTCTATTATGGCTTTTCAGTTGGTAGTTACCCTGAGGCCTGTATATCTCTATCTATATTATATAAGATGCTGGATTTTCCAGTTTGAATGCATTTTAACAGCGCTGCATGTTTACTCCTTCCACCCCACATTTGCTATTTTTGACGTCATATTTTACAACTTTTATTTTGTGTATCCCTAGCCTATGTGTTGTGGATATAGACTTTATTTATTTTTACTAATTTTGTCTTTTGACCTTCATACTAGCTTTAAACATGGTTAATTTACAAACTTTATATTTGCCTTTACTATTGAGTTTTTTCCTTTCATAATTTTTATATTTATATTGTGACCTTTTCTCTTTTGCTCATACAAGTCCCTTTAACATATCTTGCAAAGCTAGTGTGGTGGTGCTGAACTCTTTTAGCTTTTGCTTATCTATAAAACTTTTGAGATCTTCTTCAAATTTGAATGATAGCCTTGCCAGATAGACTGTTCTTGGTTTTTCCAAGGTTTTCCCCTTTCATCACTTTAAACACATGTGCCACTTTCTTCTAGGCTGCAGTTTCTGCTAAAAAGTCAACTGATAAATTCATGGGAATTTTCTGCATACTAGTTGGTATGCAACTGATTTCGTTTCCTTTGCTGCTTTTAATATTCTCTCCTTAGCTCAGCTGGTAAAGAATTCGCCTGCAATGTGAGAGACCTGGGTTCGATCCCTGGGTTAGGAATATCCTCTAGAGAAGGGAACGTCTACCCACTCCAATATTCTGGCCTGGAAAATTCCATGGACTGTATAGACCATGGGGTCACAAAGAGTTGGACACAACTGAGTGACTTTCACTTCACTGCTTTAACTTTAATTTTTTTTGCCATTTCGTTTATAGCATATCTTGGTAAAGTTTTCTTTGTTTGGTGTTCTCTGTGCTTCCTGGACCTAGATGCTTGTTTCTTTTTCCAGGTTAAGGAAGTTATCAGCTACTATATCTTCAAATATGTTCTCTGCCCAATTTTCTCTCTCCTCCTTCTTGGACCTCTATAAAGTGATTGTTATTATGCTTTGAGGTCTTCAAATTTGAATGTTGATGTTGTCCCAGAAGTCTCTTTAACTGTTGGTCCTTTAATGGACCGGAACCTGGTGGTCCGGAGTCAACGATGAGAGAGTGAAAGAAGAGGCTAATATTCCCTGGGTTACGCAGCCAGCTTCCACACTCCAGGGAATCAGCCAGAAATAGAGAGAGAAAGAAAGAAAGAAAGAGAGAAAGAAAGAAAGAAAGACACAGGGACCCAAGCTCTGATGGAGCAAAGGTGTTTTAATCAACATGGTGTGTGCATATATACTGTCTTACAAGGTAGTTATTCTCAGCAAAGACAAAGATTAAAATTCCAGACTTACAAAACATAAGATGATCCCTATCAAAGAGAGAGTTGCAAACAATCACCTTTTACCGTATGACTCATGAAAAGGAAGCAGGTACTAATCACCATAATGAGAAATGCCTGGATTCCTCAGCCCGGGGAAAGGCATGCCTCTCCTCTTAATTCCTGAATATTCAGGAATTAATAAGGGCCAGAGGGTTCCTGACAGATCCAAAACAGCACATAGGAAGCCTCTTGTGAAATGCTTCCTGACATTTAACTGTCCTCACTTCTTTTCATTCTTTTTTTTTTTCTATTCATCTTTAATGATTTTTACTATTCTGTCTTCCAGCATGTTGATCTGTTCCTCTGTATCATCTAATCTACTGTTGATTATCTCTAGTGTATTTTTTATTTCAGTGATTGTATTCTTTATCTCTTGTTGTTTCTTCTTTATATATTCTAACTCTTTGTTGCAAAATTCTAAATTCTCAGGTTGCAGTATCCTGGAGTTCTGCAGTTGGTCTGTCAGCCTTCTGAAGGGTGGGGCTTGGGCCCAGTGTGTCTTGAGGCTAGTGCATGCCCACTAATGAATAAAGCTGGTCTCAGGGCTACTGAGTGTATCTGGGCCCAGAGTCTCTGGCTGTAGGGCCCTGGATGTCCTGGGTCTAGTACTGGTGCCCTGGTATGCAGGGCTGGATCCTGGGCCTCTGGAAGGCAGGGTTGGATCCTGAGGCTCCTGTGGCTAAGGGGATCTTAAGGCAGCTGGTCTGCCAGTGGATGGGGTCCTCATGTGGTTAGTGGCTTGGCCTGAGGTGTCCAGGTACTGATGCCGATAGGTTCATTGGTGGGGCCGGGTCCTGGTGCTAATAAGCTAAAAGGGGGATTCCAGAATGGCACTTGCCAGTACCAGCCTCCTTGTGGTAGAAGAAGCTCCCCCAAATAGGTGCCCCCAAGGTTTACATCCCCAGGGTTAGCTCCAGTTTTTTCTTACCTTTCCCAATGAGACTCCAAGGTCGGCAGATGGGTTTGACCAACTCCTTTCAAATTTCTGGTTCTGCTCTGGATCCCAAAGCACGTGAGATTTTGTGTGCATTCTTTAAAAGTGGAGTCTCTTTTCCCATAGCACACAGGATATCCCGAAAGTAAGCCGTGCTGGCCTTCAAGTCTAGATGTTCAGAGGGCTTGTCTTCCCAGTGCAAGAGCCTCAGGTTAAGGAGCCCAATGTGGGGCTCAGACCATTCATTCTTTGAGGAGAGCCTCTGTAATTATCTTCCAGCTTGTAGGTTGCCCTTCCAGTGGTATAGGCTTGACTATTCTGTATCTCTACCCCTCTTACACATCTGATTTCTCTTTCTTTATATCTTTATGTATAGATTTTTTTTTCTTCTAGCCATCCAGTCTTTCTCATCAATATTTGCTTTTAAATAGTTGTAATTTTGGTGTGTCTGTAGGAAGAGGTGAGCTAGGGGTCTTTCTACTCCATGATCATGGCCACTCCCCACTGAGCCCCTTCCACATGACAAACAGCTGGATGAAGTGACATATGGAGGCTTAAATGGGCCTCCATAAATGGAGACATATGGGCCATAAAGCTGGCCCTGCCCCTATATATCAGTTGTCTACATTATACTACTATGCAGTGAATATTTCTTAAAAGTAAGGACAAATCAATCCTTATGCTAGTCTGAAACATATTTTCAGTGTTTTATATAGAAAGACTTGAAAGCCATTGGTTGATGTTATAGAAGGTGAGAAAGTGAAGTCACTCAGTTGTGTCCATCTTTTTGTGACCCCATGGACTATAGTCCATGGAATTCTCCAGATCCCTCCTCCAGGGGATCTTCCCAACCCAGGGATTGAACCCAGGTCTCCCACATTGCAGGCAGATTCTTTACCAACTGAGCTACCAGGAAAGACCCAGGAGATAAAAAGGTAGCCAGGAAAAAGCAAAAGCAAAACTATATTTTCTATTGAAATTTGCCCCAACCAGGCTTGCAGTCAGGCTTGCAGTGGTTGCTTACAATCCAAGAAGTGATGTAAGAGTTTCACAGGACTTGTGCTTTCAATTCAAATAAACAAGTATAACTAGAAATTTTTAGAAATAGAAACGAGAAAAATTGGCAATATTGAAGCTTATGGAAGGCTATTTTCATTTCGTGCTTCCTAGTATTATACATTTAATGAAGTCATAATTTTTGTTTTCTATAAAAGCAGAGTTTAAGAAATCAAATACTTGTTTATGTGGCATTTAAAAGTTTAATGCATTAAACAGCTGGGAATAAGATGAGGTATTTCATTTTCCACTAATGCCTGAAGCATTCTGTGTTTCAGTAAGGCTAGTCTTTTGAAACTGAAGCAAATAGTTTAAGGAGAATTGTGATTCTCTTACAAGTTATACAGATTTCTTGGAAACACGCTTGAAAACACAATTAATTTACATTTTAACAATACTATAATTTTACACTTGGAGTGTTTTGTTACAAAAATACATTTTGGGGGTGGTGAAACTCCATAAATATCTCAAATAGGACACCTAAAACCTGTCAGATATGAAACAAGTAAACAGACTTAGCAAAATAAATCAAAAATGTCAAAACAGCTGATTATCTGGCAAGTTCTATCATCTGGACAGCAGTACTTAAATTTAACTATTAATTCTAAATAGGTCTGAATATGAATAGCTATATATTTCTCTATAGTGCAGCTGTTGTATATATGAACCACTGTCTTGTCTCATCAGATGTTTCCATTTCAGTCAACTCTCTGCTAGGTGTTTGTGTTCCACCGGTGTTTTTAAGTGTTCTGAGCCCTGAGAGCAGATGCTTACATGAGCAGCCAGATGACACCTCATGGCTCAGGCTGCACACTGTTCCTCTTAGGTGCTCAGCAGGTGATGCACTCTTTTCCCATTTGCCTTCATAGGTAGGGTAATTTTCCTTGGAACTGGGACTAACATTAGGGACTTCTCCTAGCAGAGTCTTTGGAGAAATTTTCCTCAGTATTCACTCTCTGCCCTAGGAAATAGGTGGTCCTGAGGAAAGTTTTCTAAGAGCTCTCTAGTCTTTCCCATTCTATTGTTATCCTCTATTTTTTTTTTTGCATTGATCACTGAGGAAGACTTTCTTATCTCTCCTTGCTATTCTTTGGAACTCTGCATTCAGGTGGGTATGTCTTTCCTTTTCTCCTTTGCCTTTCGTTTCTCTTCTTTTCACAGCCTCAGACAACCATTTTGCCTTTTTGCCCTTTTTTTTTTTTTTTTTTGCTTGGGGATGGTCTTGATCCCTGCCTCCTGTACAGTGTCACAAACCTCCTTCCATAGTTCTTCAGGCACTCTGTCTATCAGATCTAATCGCTCGAATCTATCTGTCACTTCCAAGCTATGGTTTTTCCAGTAGTCATGTATGGATGTGAGAGTGGACTATAAAGAAAGCTGAGCGCTGAAGAACTGATGCTTTTGAACTGTGGTGTTGGAGATGACTCTTGAGAGCCCCTTGGACTGCAAGGAGATCTAACCAGTCCATCCTAAAGGAGATCAGTTCTGGGTGTTCATTGGAAGGACTGATGTTGAAGCCGAAACTTCAATACTTTGGCTACCTAATGCGAAGAGCTGACTCGTTTGAAAAGACCTTGATGCTGGGAAAGACTGAAGGTGGGAGGAGAAGGGGACATCAGAGAATGAGATGGTTGGATGGCATCATCGACTGGATGGACATGAGTTTGAGTAAACTCCGGGAGTTGGTGATAGACAGGGAGGCCTGGTGTGTTGCAGTCCATGGGGTTGCAAAGAGTTGGACGAGACTGAGCGACTGAACTGAACAGAACTGAAGGAAAGGTTAACTAGATTATTTCACAACCATAAATTAACCAATGAAAACAACCTATTTTCTTCTCTGTGCTGTCAACTTTTAAAGAAATATTCAAAAGTAGCTCAAAGAGTAAAAATGAATTTATGGTCCAGAGGGATTTACACTGGGATTGATTATTCCCTGTGCTAGAGCTCTTGCAGGCCATGGGAATCCCTTCTGTCACCTAAGCAAGTGAGAAGAACAGGTTTCTGGGGCCAGAATTCTGTCTGAATACAGGGATCTTAGAGCCAGATGGTTCCAAATGGTGAGATCTAGAATATAGTCATGTGCTGTTGTTTAATTGCTAAGTTGTGTCCAACTGTTTTGCAACCACACAGACTATAGTCCTCTAGGCTCCCCTGTCCATGGGATTTCTCAGGCAAGAATACTGGAGTGGGTTACCATTTCCTTCTCCAGAGGATCTTTCTGATCCAGGGATTGAAACTGCATCTCCTGCACTGGCAGGTGGATTCTTTATCACTGAGCCACTTGGGAAGCCCTATAGCCATGAGAGTAAATGACAAATACAAGCCAGTGTCTTGAGAACCAGCCTATTGTTGAAATTCTCTAGAGTGGCAGCAAGCCAGGATGGCTGTTGGTTATACTTTGGGTGAAAAAGACAGCAGGTCATCATGATAGAATGAATGTGGGTGGTTAAATAGCAACTGGAATGGTTGGGTCTGGTAGTCAGATTCAGTGGGCAGGTAATTAGACTCAGGCCTTTCCCTGCATACTTTCTTGATAGCGTGAGCTCAGGAAAAGCAAGAGGGAAGCATCTAAAGTTTACTTTAAATCTGTGAGGATATTGCACCATGTGCCCTGATACCTTTTCAGTGGTGGAATTTGGAGAAATTTGAACACCTGTGTCAGAGAGCTAAGAAAGATAACATGTGAGGAAGACTGTGGTGGGTACAGCGGTGCCCAACATTTTTGGCAGCATGAACCAGTTTCGTGGAAGACAATTTTTCCATGGACTGGGTTGGGGGGATGGTTTTGGAGTGACTCAAGAGCATTAGATTTATCATGCACTTTATTTCTATTATCATTACATCAGCTCCACCTCAGATCACCAGGCATTAGATCCTAGAGGTTGGCGACCCCTGGTCTAGAGGACCTGATTGTGAATTGTGTGGGGGATGGGGGGATCTTACCCTCCTGAACTGAATATTAGGGGTCTAGGATTATTCTGGTAAATTTTAACCCTAACCTTTTTCTAGCCCAGGTGTGACCAGAGATGTTTGTGATGTTTGCTGAAGTGCCGTGGAAGATTATGAGTCTTTCTCTGAGACCTATGTTCTAGATGGGCTTCCCTGGTGTCTCAGACAGTAAAGAATCTGCCTCCATGTGGGACACCCAGGTTAGATCCCTGAGTTAGGAAGATACCCTGGAGAAGGGAATGGCAACCCATTCTAGAAATCTTGCCTGGAGAATCCCATGGCAAGGATCCTGGATGGCAGGTTACAGTCCATGGGGTCACAAAGAATCATATATGACTGAGTGACTAACACTTTCACTTTATGTTCTTGATGCTAGATGGTGTGAGGTGGGTTGGTACTTTAAAATTAGATTCTTAGCTTTAGGGGTTGGTTGTCTGACCCTTAGTTCTTGGACTCACTGAGAAAGTTCTTCAGCAGCATAAGTTTCTCTTTCACAGATATAACTCTTATACCCATGTCTATCAAATGCATCACTTGTGGTGCTTTGAAATTGGGTACCCAGGTTTGAGTTTCCACGTTTGAGAAGAGATGCATTCTCTTTGAAATCTCTTTCCATGAACAACTCCTGCATATGTTGGCACTGCCCCAAGAATGGGACTGCTTTCTGCTTATATTCACAATGTGAGAGCCTCACTGGAATAGAATTTCTTTTTCTTTTCTTTAATTAAATTAATTAATTTATTTTAATTGGAGGATAATTGCTTTACAATATTGTGATGGTTTTTGCCATGCATCAACATGAATCAGCCTATTGAAAGAATTCCTGAGGCTTGTCTTCCTTTACTTTTTATTAAAAAAGATGTGCCATAAGGAATGCATTACTAGTACAATAAGTACATTAGACTGGATAATTGAAAGACTTGCAAAGCATCACAGGTTCTGACCTACAGAGGAAAATTGTATAGTACAGCAGGAGAAAGAGAGTGCAAGCAAGCATCTGGAGGTCAAGAAACTTCCCAGTGCAGCTCCCCACTGTTCTTATTTGTGCAAGGATGCATTTTGTCTCCAGAATGAGTTACCAAGAATTGTGTGATGATAGATTTTTGAGATAGGAATTTGAATTTCCATCTTCGTCTTTTATGACTCTGTGGTCACATAGCCAAGCCAGGCTGTCTGACTGGTTACACTGGTATAAACAACCAATGAAAAAAACTGGTCCTGGCTGACACCAGGATAGTTCGAACTCTAAACAGCACATCATAAATCATTAGCTTACTGACCTTAGCTTGGCTAAAAGTCAGAGTTAGAATCCCAGGCATTCCCAGAGATAAGCGTAGAGCTATCCTGGTCCAGTTATAACATAACTATACTATGTAATCTATGCTTTGACTAATGGTCATAGCTTTTAAATGATATGTTGCATAATATTCTTTTCCCTGAAACTTGGGCAGGGAACAGAAAACAAAGAAAAGACATTTTTCAAAATAATACCTGTTTCCCAATGAGCATTGTCTTAAATATGTGTTGTTTTAAACATCTTTTAAAACCAAATTTACTAAATTTCTAGCACAATAATGTACAAACTTAATAATAATTTTACTTCCTTCCATCAATAAAAAATTTGGGGAAGACAGTTTTATTTTTTAAGAATTGAGACATAATTTACAAACCATAAAGGTCATCCTTCAAAAGTATACAGTTCAGTGATTTTTAGTATATTCACAAGATTGTGAAAGCATTTCTACCATGTAATTGAAATTTTTCATCATTCCCAAAAGAAATCCTATACCCATTTTAGGGTATAGGACACTGCCTATTATGAACACTTCATATAAGTAACAATACATGATTTTTTTGTAACTGACTTCTTTCACTTAGCATAATGCTTTCAAGTTTCACCTATGTTGTAACAAATAACAGTACTTCATTTTCTTCCTTTAGAAATAGTAGTTTTATTGAGACTATAATTCACATAATACTCAAAAATTCAGTGGCATTTAGTATGTTCAGAGTTGTACAACCACCAGCACAATCAATGTTAAAACAATTTTATCTGATCTTTGAGTGTACCTTATTTAGAGTTTCTTTCAAATTGTGATACTAGAGAAGAATCTTGGGAGTCCCTTGGACTGCACAGAGTCAATCCTAAAAGAAATCAGTCCTGAATATTTGTTGGAAGGACTCATGCTGAAGCTCCAATACTTTGGCCATCTGATGAGAAGAGCTGATTCATTGGAAAAGACCCTGATGTTGGGAAAGATTGCAGGCAAAAAGAGAAAGGTGGGGGTGCAGGGGATGGGATGGTTAGATAGCATCACCGACTCAATGGATATGAATCTGAGCAAACTCCATGAGATAGTGAAGGACAGGGGAGCCTGGAATGCTGTAGTCCATTGGGTCACAGAGAGTCAGTCATGACCTAGCAACTAAACAGCAACAATAAAGATTTTTGAATATGCAGATGAATGATTTTCATCAAATTTGGGAAGTTTTCAGTCATTATTTCTTCAGATTTTTAAATGCTTCTTTCTCTTTCTTGCCTCCTTCTTGGATTCTCAGTGTGCTATATGTTGGTACAGTTGATAGTGTCCCACAGAATTCTGAGACTTGATTCATTAAAAAAATTATTTATTTATTTGGCACTGTCAGGTCTTAGCTGTGGCATGTGGATCTTTTGCTGCTCTTCATAGCCATGCATGGGTGCTCTAGCTGTGGCGTGGCAAGTTGTGGCTTAGTTGCCCTGTGGCAACTAGGGATTGAACCCATGTTCTCTGCATTGGAAGCAGATTCTTAACCACTGGACCACCAGGGAAGTCACTCTATTCATTTTCCTTTATTCTTTTTTCTTTCTATCCTCAGACTAGGTAACCTCAGTTGACTTTTATTCAAGTTTTGTAGTTCTTTTTTCCTGCCTGCTCAAATCTTCTGTTGGACTTCTGTTGGTCTCTTTACTTTTTCCTTGTGCAGAAACTTAAGGTCAGTCAAAGGCAAGAGTTTAGAACTTTCTTATATCTTTCCTGAATATGCACATAGCCTGTGAGTACACACAGCTCTACACATGCAAATGGCCTTCTAGAGTCTCAGAAATCTAGAAAAATCCCAAGAAGATTCCCATGCTTTATACAAAGGATAAATAGCTTTTTAAAGCTTTTATGGGCTTTAACTGGCTGGTTTTTCCTTTTAAGCTTTTGATTAATCTATTGTTTTCCCCAACTCTTATCTGTTGCTTTAGACAACTGCAGTGTTAAAGAATTGTCTCTAATTGTTTTCAACAAGTGGCCCTATTTTTTCTTCCATTAGGATGAATATGCTTATGGGTCTATCTTGGCTTAGTGTGATCCCTGGTGTTGTATCTAACTATGTCATTAAGTCTCCTATTTGTGTCTGAAAAGCTGTACTATCTGTCCTGTCCAGGCTCCTTTCACTCTTCCCCTTCCTCCTAAAACATCTTGGCTAAGTGTAAAACATGGGCTGATCAGTTTTCCCTCAGGATATTTCTCTTCTTTTGCTTGATCGAGGACTCCTACACATTTTCACCCAGGGCTCTTATACAGTATTTTGGCCAATGTTGGATTATTTACCTACTGTATCGTTGCCACAGAGCACTTGGGTATTTTTGAACATATAGTTTGGACTTGAAAATGCTGAGTTCTACAGGATAATGCCACAAGAGTAGCAGTGAGTAAAATATAGTTTGATTATGCCAAGGGCTTTAAGTTCTTGGCATATTTATGCCATAGATGCTTTGAGCAGACAATGGGCTATTAGTAGTATGTATATAAGCCTACCAGGTCATGTCAACTGACATTGGTTTGTTTGCCTAGCATTCTTTACCTTGATTATTGCTCTTTATCTACAAAAACATGATCTACAGGCATTAGGGTACATGATGCAGTGACAAATTGGGCATGTAGCCAAGCCATCATAGTTGGACACTTTTCTGTATAATTCAGCAAGTAAGTTAATACTTACACAGTGACCTGTGACTCTGCTACTGAACAAAATCTTTCTTTGGCATTTGAGGAGCAATAGCTCTCACTTTCCTGTCTCCTTTGCTTTTCACTTCTCTTCATTTCACAGCTATTTGTAAGGCCTGCTCAGATAATCATTTTGCTTTTTTGCATTTCTTTTCCATGGGTATGGTCTTGATCCCTGTCTCCTGTACAATGTCATGAACCTCTGTCCATAGTTCATCAGGCTCTCTGTCTATCAGATCTAATCCCTTAAATCTATTTCTCACTTCCACTGTATAATCATAAGGGATTTGATTTAGGTCATACCTGAATGGTCTAGTGGTTATCCCTACTTTCTTCAATTTAAGTCTGAATTTGGCAATAAGGAGTTCATGATCTGAGCCACAGTTAGCTCCTAGTCTTGTTTTTGCTGACTGTATAGAGCTTCTCCATCTTTGGCTGCAAAGAATATAATCAATCTGATTTCTGTGTTGATCATCTGGTGATGTCCATGTGTAGAAGCTTCTCTTGTGTTGTTTGAAGAGGGTGTTTGTTATGACCAGTGTGTTCTCTTGGCAAAACTCTATTAGCCTTTGCCCTGCTTCATTCCATACTCCAAGGCCAAATTTGCCTGTTACTCCAGGTGTTTCTTGACTTCCTACTTTTGCATTCCAGTCCCCTATAATGAAAAGGACATCTTTTTTGGGTGTTAGTTCTAAACGGTCTTATAGGTCTTCATAGAACCGTTCAACTTTAGCTTCTTCAGCGTTATTCCCATTTGAATGCAGAATTCCAAAGAATAGCCAGGAGAGATAAGAAAGCCTTCCTCAGTGATCAATGCAAAGAAATAGATGAAAACAACAGAATGGGAAAGACTAGAGAGCTCTTCAAGAAAATTAGAGATACCAAGGGAACATTTCATGCAAAAATGGGCTCAATAAAGGACAGAAATGGTATGGACCTAACAGAAGCAGAAGATATTAAGAAGATGTGGCAAGAATACACAGAAGAACTGTACAAAAAAATCTTCACAACCCAGATAATCACAATGGTGTGATCACTCACCTAGAGCCAGACATCCTGGAATGTGAAGGCAAGTGGGCCTTAGGAAGCATCACTATGAACAAAGCTAGTGGATGTGATGGAATTCCAGTTGAGCTATTTCAAATCCTGAAAGATGATGCTGTGGAAGTGCTCAATATGCCAGCAAATTTGGAAAACTCAGCAGTGGCCACAGGACTGGAAAAGGTCAGTTTTCATTCCAGTCCCTAAGAAAGGCAATCCCAAAGAATGCTCAAACTACTGCACAGTTGCACTCATCTCACACGCTAGTAAAGTAATGCTCAAAATTCTCCAAGCCAGGCTTCAGCAATACATGAACCGAGAACTTCCAGATGTTCAAGCTGGTTTTAGAAAAGGCAGAGGAACCAGAGATCAAATTGCCAATATCCACTGGATCATCAAAAAAGCAAGAGAGTTCCAGAAAAACATCTATTTCTGCTTTATTGACTATGCCAAAGCCTTTGACTGTGTGGATCACAATAAACTGTGGAAAATTCTGAAAGAGATGGGAATACCAGATCACCTGACCTGCCTCTTGAGAAACCTGTATGCAGGTCAGGAAGCAACAGTTAGAACTGGACATGGAACAACAGACTGGTTCCAAATAGGAAAAGGAGTACGTTGAGGCTGTATATTGTCACCCTGCTTATTTAACTTCTACTCAGAGTACATCATGAGAAACCCTGGGCTGGAAGAAGCACAAGCTGGAATCAAGATTGCCAGGAGAAATATCAATAACGTCAGATATGCAGATGACACCACCGCTAGGCAGAAAGTGAAGAGGAACTAAAAGGCCTATTGATGAAAGTGAAAGAGGAGAGTGAAAATGTTGTCTTAAAGCTTAACATTCAGAAAACTAAGATCATGGCATCTGGTCCCATCACCTCATGGGAAATAGATGGGGAGACAGTGGAAACAGTGTCAGACTTTATTTTTGGGGGGCTCCAAAATCACTGCAGATGGTGACTGCAGCCATGAAATTAAAAGATGCTTACTCCTTGGAAGGAAAGTGATGACCAACCTAGATAACATATTAAAAAGCAGAGACATTACTTTGCCAACAAAGGTCCATCTGGTCGAGGCTATGCTTTTTCCAGTAGTCATGTATGGATGTGAGAGTTGGACTGTGAAGAAAGCTGAGGGGCGAAAAATTGATGCTTTTGAACTGTGGTGTTGGAGAAGACTCTTGAGAGTCCCTTGGACTGCAAGGAGATCCAACCAGTCCGTCCTAGAGGAGATCAGTCCTGGGTGTTCATTGGAAGGACTGATTTTGAAGCTGAAACTCCAATACTTTGGCCACCTCATGCGAAGAGTTGACTCAATGAAAAAGACCCTGATGCTGGGAGGGAATCGGGGCAGGAGGAGAAGGGGACGACAGAGGATGAGATGGCTGGATGGCATCACAGACTAGATGGGCATGAGTTTGAGTAAACTCCAGGAGTTTGTGATGGACAGGGAGGCCTGGCGTGTTGGGATTCATGAGGTAGGCAAAGAGTCGGACCCGACTAAGTGACTGAACCTAACTGAAGTTGTCACTTGTCACCTCTGAAAGCATCTTCCGTAACAAATTAAGTGGAGGCAATACATGTGGAAAATAAAGGAAATGGGAAGGGGGCTGGAATAAAAATGGAATAGGAATGTGATATAGGTCTGACACCCATAAAACGAAAAGAAGAAAGATTGGATAAGAAAAACCTCAGAGTGTGGCTCAGATTCCCCAGGTTTGAGAAAGACTTGGCTAGCTATCAAAGAGCTGAAGAGCAAAGATTCTCCTTTAGAGTTTCCAATACTGGGCAGAGGTAGCCAGGCCTTATGATTCCCCCCATGGTGAGTCACTTCCTGGAGCTGCTCAGGAAGCATGTGGCCTCAAGTCAAACATTGAGAGATGCTGAAACCGTGGACAGTGGAGACTGTTGGTTTCCTAACAGTGCTCCGTGCAGAAGGCTTTCCCTCTCTCTCTCCTCAACCATGTCTGCTCTCCAAATCTTTAATCATGTTATCTAAAAAATGTTGTGTAAATGAAGTCATATAGTGTATTCTTTTGAGATTTTGAGCTTTGTTTTTTCACTCACAATTTCCTTGAGTTTCATGTAAATTGTTGTGTATATCAATAGTTTCTTACTCTTTCTTGCTGAGAGGCATTTCATGGTTGGATTCACCACCATTTCTTTTACCATTGTAATATTGATTTTTGTGTATTGGTTTTATATCCTGCAACTTTGATAAACTTGCTTATCAGTTCTAGTAACTTTTAAACATATTTGATTAGATTGTCTACATTGATAATCACATTGTTTATGAATAAAGTTTTTGTAGATGTCATTTATAAGGTTGAAAAAATTCCCTTCTAATCCTATTTTGCTGAGATAATTTATGAACTAGATTACCAGGCAGATAAAGGTTTATGTCCTTTGATCAATTTTTTATATTATATATAATATAAATGTTTTTATTATAATAAAAGGACCTTTATCTCTGAAAATACTCTTTTCTCTGAAGGATACTTTGTTGGTTATTAAGGTAGCACTATAGCTTTTGTTTGATTAGTGTTGGGATGGGAAAAGATATACCATGCTTAAAAAACATATTCGTATCCTTATATTTACAGTGTGTTTATTTTAGGTAGTATATAGTTCAGTTTTGCTTTCTTATCCAACCTTAAAATCTGTGCCTTTAAATTGAGGACTTTCAACCATATGCATTTAATGTATTTATTGATATTATTAGTTAAAATTAGTTGTCTTGCTGTTTGTATTTTTCTCATGTATTCTTTGTTTTCTCTACCTCTCCAGTTTTGTATTAATTAAATCTTTTTTTATAATTCTGTTTTATCTCACTTTTTGGCTTAGTACTCCATTACTTTGCTGATGTACTCTAGCCATTGGTTCTTTTTTTCTCTAATTTTTGAGAAAAAATTAAGATATAATGTATAAATTTAAGGTGTGCAACATAATGATCTGATACATATGAAAAGTGAAAGTGAACATGTTAGCTGCTCTGATTCTTTGTGACTCTATGGACTGTAATGGGGCCCGCCAGAGTCCTCAGTCCATGGAATTCTCCAAGACTATTGGAATATTCTCCAAGAATATTGGAGTGGGTATCCATTTTCTTCTCCAGGAGATCTTCCCAACCCAGGGACTGAGCAACTGATACCTGTATGCAATGCAAAATGATTACCACCATGAAGTTAGCACATTCTTCTCCTCACAAATTATCTTTTTTTCCTTTCTGGTTATTGTGAGAAACTTAAGATCTAATCTTTTAGCAACTTTCAAGTATACAGTATGGTAGTGTTAACTATAGTCATGATACTAAACATTAGATTCCCAGAACTTATTTGTATTGTAACTGAGAGTTTGTGCTTTTGACCAACATGTCCTCATTTCCCTCATCACCTGTACCCTGGCAACCACCATTATACTCTCTGTTTCTATGAGTTTGGTATTTTTTTTTTTTAATTCCCCAGTGAGATCATATAGTATTTGTCTTTCTCTGACTTATTTCACTTAGCATGATGCCCTCAAGGGGCTTCCCGGGAGGCGCTAATGGTAAAGAACCCTCCTGCTGATACAGGAGATGTAAGAGGCATGGGTTTGATCCCTGGGTTGGGAAGGTCCTCTGGAGAAGGAAATGGCAACACTCTCCAGTATTCTTGCCTGGAGAACCCCATGGACAGAGGGGATTCTACATGGTGGGCTATAGTCCACAGGGCTGCAAAGAGTCAGACACGACTGAAGCAAGGGAGTAAATGCCCTCAAGATTCATCCATGTTACTGCAAACAGCAGTTTTCGCTTCTCTTCCTTTATGGCTGAATGTTGTTCCATTATGTACATGCACACCTATTTTTTTTTTTATCTATTAATTTGTTCATGGACATTTAGGTTGCTGTAACCCATGAACATGGGGTGCATATATTTCTTTCCAATAGTGATTTCATTTCTTTTTGATGTATATCCAGAAGTGGGATAGATGGACTATATGGCAGTTTTATTTTTAATTTCTTGAGTAACCTCCATACTGTTTTCCATAGTAGCTGCACCAATTTACATTCTCACAAACAGTGTAAAAGTGTTCCTTTTTCTCTACATCCTTATCAGCATTTATTGTTTGTAGGCTTTTTGATGATGGCCATTCTTAGCCATTAATTTTTTATTTCAAAATCACTCCTGGGACTTTCAACCCTTGTTTACTTGAAGACAGAATCCCTGATCCTCCCTGATGAATGGCACATGTCTCATCCCCGCAACCAAATCTTCTTAGAGAACACGACATCAACAACTAGTTATGAGCTCTGGAACCTGCGCCTCATTGTATCCAAGCGATCTTCTAGTCTAGTAGGGGTGAGGGAAAGAGCTCTGATCCCGTTACTACTAGGCCCTCTTCTTTTCTGCTTTTTATTATTATGAGTTTTCATTATGATGTTTCAATGGAAGCACTCTTCTCCTGGATCCCCAAGATACCCTGGCCTCAGCTACCTTCAGGCCTGACCTTGTGTTATATCTGCCTCTTGTTCTAAGAGAAAGAATTATCCTGGGTGGTGGGTCAGTGTTCAGCTGTGGCTTTCCTGAGCTGCCAGATCCTTGGTTGCTCTGACCATCTCCAGGTCTGAGGCTCCAGAGAGAAGCAGCTTCTCCAGCTATGGACAGGGGTAGCGGCCTGTGTGTTTCCTCCTACTCCAACATAGGATCAGGAGAACCCCTTTTCACATGGCCTTATCCATCCTTTATGCCCAATACTTTGCTAGACTTGAGGTTTTTGCCTGAGCTAGAGAGTTCCCAGCCGAGGAAGTAGCGATCCGCCTTGAGTGGGACTCACACAGTGGGGCCTCTGTGGTCTCAAGCTTTCCTTGTCAGGTTCATTGTACCAGAAAGGGCATCGTGGTAGGGACGGATGGTGGGAAGTGGAGCAGTGCCTCACAGTGGCTCAAATAATTCTTGGTTTGGGTGGGTGATGTTCAAATGGATCTCCAGGATGTAGTAACAATGCAGGCCTCTATCCAAGGAGGGCTTAGAGGTGAGTTTTCTCCTAAACAAGGATTTTATCTGTCCAACTTTAGAAATGATTAATATGAGTAGCAAAGAGGTTTCTATTTGAACTAGAAGAAACTATTCTCATTTCTTATGAAGGAAGGGCCTCCAATGTGGGAGAAGGGCTGTAGGCTTTACTACATCCTTTATTTGCTTGGTGCATTGATGGAAGATTCTTCTTTGGATATCCAAGGTTTACTGCTTCAGAAGCATAAATTATTTGGGCTTAGGTTGGGGCAGAGAAATCTTGGACTTTCAAATGATCTCCTTCTCTTAGAAGTCAGGGAGAAGCTATGGGTGAGCCTCTGGTGATCCAGACTGAGTGAAACTCATGGGCACAGGCAGAAAATCACCTTATGCAGGGGAATCTTCAAAAGGGACTCTGACAACTAATTATGGCTGTAGTAATTCTTAACCTGGGAAGGGAGAAAATTCTCCAAATCTCACAAAGAACTATCTAGTGACTGTTTCCGTCCTAGTGACCACACCTTCAGAATTCATGGTTAGGAAAAATGAGAAATGTGAGATTGTGGCACATATTTAAAAGTCACACCCAGTTACCAGCAAGGACAACAACAAAGTATGGGCAACTGGAGTATCAGCTACAGTTAAAAGCCTGCTCTTGCTTGCATAAGGGTCAGCCAATTCATAGTAACCCTGCATTCCATCCTGGGAATTATTGTTTGTTATATTTAACCACCACTCCAGGACTTTAAAGATGTCTCCTTTCTTAAGTCTTGATGGAGAGAGTATGCCTTCTGCATCCTTTAATAGGATGTAATTGAATAGATGTGTGTACCTGCTAAGTCGCTTCAGTGCTGTCCTACTCTTTGTGACCCTATGTACTGCAGCTCACCAGGCTCTTCTGTCCATGGGATTCTCCAGGCAAGAATACTGGACTGGGTTTCCATGCCTTCCTCCAGGGATCTTCCTGACCCAGGGATCGAACCTGAGTCTCCAGCAGCTCCTGCATTGCAGGCAGATTCTTTACCCCTGAGCCACAGGGGAAGCCCAATTACTTAGATAGTGGTTTCCTAATTCATATATTATAAATCCACTCAGGATTTCTATATTGTGAAGTCCTGAATTGACAGAAATTCTTTGTTTACAATGTACAAGCCAGAACCTAGCTAGGACCACCTTTGAGTTCAAATTTCTGAGTTTGCTCAGAGGCAAGCTGGCTACTTCAGCTTTTATAGTCAAATCCATAATCTGGTAGTTACACCCATATCACTAAAAAAAGCCCAAGGTAAAAGTTAGAACTTGCTTGGTCTAGCAGCTTCACATTTTCTAGCTCAATCTCATACACGTTCCCGTATTTTGCAAATTCGTGTGGCAATATTCTGCAGTTGTTTTGGCTGGTAAATTTTCCATTTATAATCTCAGACCATTCTTCCTCTACTGCCACCGCGTGGCAAACACAGAGATGTGCCCCTCAGGTCTCCTGCTGTTAGGGTTTCTAGCTTCCTTGTGGGGCTAGCAGCTTCTAGTGTGAGATCCTTCATGGTCTGCCTCTGTGGTCACTGTCCCCTCCCACGGTCACCCCCTTGCTGGGAAAGTTCACATCCAGTGACTGACTGGGAGAGGGTGAAAAAGGCTGGGCATTGCAGCCCAAAACAGGACAACTCTGCTAAGCAGTATTCCCTCTTGAGTTTCCCTCCTGTTTGGTTAGAAGATTTGTTGGGCTTGCACTCCAAATTCAGTCTCAGACTGGTTCTAGAAAATCCGACCTGCAACAGTTGGTACTAGAAGTGGAATGGACTGAAAAATAAGTGATAAGTTGCAGCTTGGAGCTGGGTTATTCACTGCCCCACTGGTAATGAGGAGCTTGTGCAAATTTCACTGGTGGCATACGGTGGTGGTCTGCCACGTGGCAGGGTTGCACTAGTGGGTGCAGCATGTCAGGTATTTGAGACGTGGAGGAAACAGAAGCTATGAGAATGAATGAAGATGCTAAGCATCTTCATGCTTCAAAAAGAAAATGAACAAGCAACTGAAACAGATGTAAGAGCCAGAGAACTTATTTGATTATATATAAAGAAATATCCATTTCCTGCATCAGGAAGGCAGAAAAAGATGACCAAACTCAGGACCCAGTGGTCTGAGTGATAGAATGTGAAAGATGGTTAGAAAGCCCAATCTAAGCAGGTCTGTTAGAGCAACTTCAGGACTCCGGTTGAGAGACTCTGGACTCCTAACACCTGAGATGGGATATTTGAGTAGATAAATTCTGACTCCCCCAAATTTTCTGAAAGTGCAGAAATGGCCCATGTTTTCTTAATTAAGAGTTGCTCTTTTTGGGTTGAAAGACAGTCCGTAAGCATTTCTGCTGCAAATCATCCCACCCCTTGTCCTTGGCCAGTAGGTATATTCATGATTCAATTACAGAATGATCTAGTTTGAGAAGTGCTGGATTGGATCCAGAAGGGACAGGAGTATATCCCAAAGGAGTTGTAGAGTTTCTAGTAGGAGTTAGGGGAGTAAGCCTGAGACAAGATTGTGAGGGTCCTTAACTTTGCGACTGATATCAATAGCAAAATATGAAAGAATTTATTGACTTGGTAGTACTCCCCTGCAGTAAAAAATTTAAGCCTTGCACAGACAGCAGGATAGGACGCAAACTTACCATTTGGTTCAGTTCAGTCGCTCAGTCGTGTCCCACTCTTTGCGATGCCATGAACCGCAGCACGCCAAGCCTCCCTGTCCATCACCAACTCCTGGAGTCCACTCAGACCCATGTCCATTGAGTCAGTGATGCCATCCAACCATCTCATCCTCTGTCGTCTCCTTCTCCTCCTGCCCTTAATCTTTCCCAGCATCAGAGTCTTTTCAAATGAGTTAGCTCTTCACATCAGGTAGCCAAAGAATTGGAGTTGCAGCTTCAAAATCAGTCCTACCAAGAACACCCAGGACTGATCTCCTCTAGGATGGACTGGTTGGATCTCCTTGCAGTCCAAGGGACTCTCAAGAGTCGTCGCCAACACCACAGTTCAAAAGCATCAATTCTTCTGTGCTCAGCTTTCTTTATAGTCCAACTCTCACATCCATACATGACCACCGGAAAAACCATAGCCTTGACTAGACAGACCTTGTGGACAAAGTAATGTCCCTGCTTTTTAATATTCTGTCTAGGTTGGTCAAAACTTTCCTTCCAAGGAGTAAGCATCTTTTAATTTCATGGCTGCAGTCACCATCTGCAGTGATTTTGGAGCCCAGAAAAATAAAATCAGCCACTGTTCCCACTGTTTCCCCATATATTGGACATGAAGTGATGGGACTGGATACCATGATCTTAGTTTCTGAATGTTGAGCTTTAAGCCAACTTTTTCACTCTCTTTCACTTTCATCAAGAGGCTTTTTAGTTCCTCTTTACTTTCTGCCATAAGGGTGGTGTCCTCTGCATATCTGACGTTATTGATATTTCTCCTGGCAATCTTGATTCCAGCTTGTGCTTCCTCCAGCCCAGCATTTCTCATGATGTACTCTGCATAGAAGTTAAATAAGCAGGGTGACAATATACAGCCTCAACGTACTCCTTTTCCTATTTGGAACCAGTCTATTGTTCCATGTCCAGTTCTGACTGTTGTTTCCTGACCGGCATATAGATTTCTCAAGAAGCAGGTCAGGTGGTCTGGTATTCCCATCTCTTTCAGAATTTTCCACAGTTTATTGTGATCCATACAGTCAAAGGCTTTGGCATAGTCAATAAAGCAGAAATAGATGTTTCTCTGGAATTCTCTTGCTTTTTCAATGATCTGATGGATGTTGGCAATTTGATCTCTGGTCCCTTTGCCTTTTCTAAATCCAACTTGAACATCTGGAAGTTCATGGTTCATGAACTGTTGAAGCCTGGCTTGAAGAATTTTGAGCATTACTTTGCTAGCATGTGAGATGCGTAAAACTGTATGGTAGTTTGAGCATTCTTTGGCATTGCCTTTCTTTGGGATTGAATGAAAACTGACCTTTTCCAGTCCTGTAGCCACTGCTGAGTTTTCCAAATTTGCTGGCATATTGAGTGCAGCACTTTCACAGCATCATCTTTTAGGATTTGAAATAGCTCAACTGGAATTCCATCACTTCCACTAGCTTTGTTCATAGTGATGCTTCCTAAGGCCCACTTGACTTCACATTCCGGGATGTCTGGCTCTAGGTGAGTGATCACATCATTGTGATTATCTGGGTTGTGAAGATCTTTTTCGTATAGTTCTTCTGTGTATTCTTGCCACCTCTTCTTAATGTCCTCTGCTTCTGTTAGGTCCATATCATTTCTGTCTTTTATTGTGCCCATCTTTGCATGAAATGTTCCCTTGGTATCTCTAATTTTCTTGAAGCAACCTCTAGTCTTTCCCATTCTATTATTTTCCTCTATTTCTTTGCACTGATCACTGAGGAAGGCTTTCTTATCTCTCCTGGCTATTCTTTGGAACTCTGCATTCAAATGGGTATATCTTTCCTTTTCTCCTTTGCCTTTTGGTTCTTTTCTTTTCACAGCTATTTGTAAGGCCTCCTCAGACAACCTTTTGGCTTTTTTGCATTTCTTTTTCTTGGGGATGGTCTTGACCCCTGTCTCCTGTACAATATCATGAACCTCTGTTCATTGTTCTTCAGGCATTCTGTCTATCAGATCTAATCCTTTGAATCTATTTGTCACTTCCAGTGTATGATCATAACGGGATTTGATTTAGGTCATACCTGAATGGTCTAGTGGTTTTCCTTACTTTCTTCAATTTAAGTCTGAATTTGGCAATAAGGGGTTCACGATCTGAGTCACAGTCAGCTCCCAGTCTTGTTTTTGCTGATTGTATAGAGCTTCTCCATCTTTGGCTGCAAAGAATATAATCAATCTGATTTCGGTGTTGACCATCTGGTGATGTCCACGTGTAGAGTCTTCTCTTGTGTTGTTGGAAGAGGGTGTTTGCCATGACCAGTGTGTTCTCTTGGCAAAACTCTATTAGCCTTTGCCCTGCTTTATTCTGTACTCCAAGGCCAAATTTGCCTGTTACTCCAGGTATCTCTTGACTTCCTACTTTTACATTCCAGTCCCCTATGATGAAAAGGATATCTTTTTTGGGTGCTAGTTCTAGCATTATAGGTCTTCATGGAATCGTTCAACTTCAGCTTCCTCAGCATTACTGGTTGGGGCACAAACTTGGATTACTGTGATATTGAATGGTTTGCCTTGGAAACGAACAGAGATCATTCTGTCCTTTTTGAGATTGCATCCAAGTACTGCATTTTGGACTCTTTTGTTGATTATGATGGTTACTCCATTTCTTCTAAGGGATTCGTGCCCACAGTAGTGGATATAATGGTCATCTGAGTTAAATTCACCCATTCTAGTACATTTTAGTTCACTGATTCCTAGAATGTTGACATTCACTCTTGCCATCTCCTGTTTGACCACTTATAATTTGCCTTCATTCAAGGACCTAACTCTCTAGGTTTCTATGCAATATTGCTGTTTATAGCATCAGGCTTTGCTTCTATCATCAGTCCCATCCACAACTGGATGTTGTTTTTGCTTTGACTCTGTCTTTTCATTCTTTCTGGAGTTATTTTTCCATTGATCTCCAGTAGCATATTGGACCTGGGGAGTTCAGCTTTCAGTGTCCTGTCTTTTCAGCTTTTCATACTGTTCATGGGGTTCTCAAGGCAAGAATACTGAAATGGTTTGCCATTCTCTTCTCCAGTGGACCACGCTTTTGTCAGAACTCTCCACTGTGACCTGTCCATCTTGGGTGGCTCTACCTGGCTCATAGTTTTATCAAGTTAGACAAGGCTGTGGTCCCTGTGATCAGATTGGTTAGTTTTCTGTGATTTTGGTTTTCATTCTGTCTGCTCTCTGATGGAGAAGGATAAGAGGCTTATGGAAGCTTCCTGATGGGAGAGACTGACAGAGGGGAAAACTGGGTCTTGTTCTGATGGCCGGGGCCATGCTCAGTAAATCTTTAGTCCAACTTTCTGTTGATGGGTGGAGCTGTGTTCCCTCCCTGCTATTTACCTGGGGCCAAACTATGGTGGAGGTAATGAAGATAATGGGGACCTCCTTCAAAAGGTCCCACACATGCACTGCTACACTCAGTGTCACTAACCCTGCAGCAGGCCACTGCCAACCCACACCTCTGCTGGAGACTCCTGGACACTCACAGGCAAGTCTGGGTCAGTCTCTTGTGGGGTCACTGCTCCTTTCTCTTGGGTACTTGTGCACGTGGTTCTGTTTGTGCCCTCCAAGAGTCTGTTTCCCAGTCCTGTGTAACTTCTGGTGGCTCTATGGTGGGGGTAATGGCGACCTCCTCCAAGAGGGCTTATGCCATACCCAGGTCTGCTGCACCCAGAGCCCCTGTCCCTGCAGCAGCCCACTGCTGACCCATAGCTCCACAGGAGATGCTCAGAGACAGTTCTGTCTCAGTCTCTGTGGGGTCTCTAGGTCCTGGTGTGCATAAGGTTTGTTTGAGCCCTCTGAACGTCTCTGGTGGGAATAGGGTTTTATTCTAAATGCAAATTCGCCCCTCCTACCATCTTGCTGGGTCTTCTCTGCCCTTGGAAGTGGGGTATCTCCTCAAAGTCACTCCAGCACCACACAGCTGCCGCTCCAGCTCCACGCAGCCGACAAAAGTGATAGGTAATAGTAAAAAATTATGTGTAATTCTTAATATTACTGTTACTGGTTTCTGTGAATATTCATGTTTTTTATCCAAGACTTTAAATCTTGAGAGCGTCTCTTTGAATGTGTGTAATGTCACAATCCCTAATTTGATGTTGGGGAAACAGAGAAGAAATGTCTGAGTCCCATTGCCATCAACAATTATATGCAGGACACTGCTTCTGAGAAAGAGTAAAACAATGAGGACTGTCTCTGTGTTAGCTTATAATTGTTGTTTATCAAATTACTACAGCTTAGTAAATTACAACAAAACACATTTATTATCTCATGATTTCTGTGGGCAGGAGTCTGGGCATGGCTTAGGTGGGTCTTCTGCTCAGGATCTTATAGGGTTCCATCGAGGTGCCAGCCACATTGACTTCTCATCTGCAGGCTTGTTGAACAAAGAATCCTCTTCCAAGCTCATTTTGGTTGTTGGCAGAATTTGTGTCCTCATTGTTATAGGACTGAAGCCCTCAGGCCCTCATGTAGCCTTCTCTGTAGGCCCCCAATGGTTGTTTGCTTCTTTAAGGCTGACTGGAGAATCTCTCCAGTTTGCTAAGACTGTGAGTCTTATATAATGTCAGCTAACAAGACAGTGACTTGCTAACCCCTTTGCCATTTTCTATTGGTATAAAAGTGAGTCATACACCCCACCTACACTCAGGGGAAGAAGACTATAGCAGGGCTACAAAGACATGACTTTTAGGGTGACTCAAGGTGTGCTAGCTACAACCTCCCAGATGCTGATCAGCTAACCAAAAACAAAGGGCAAATGCATACTCTATAGCAAAATAACTTCAGCATATCAAGTGCCAAGAATATCTTATCCTTTGCAGCCATTGATTTCCCTTTCTGATGACAAATTTGGCTTTTTCAGTTACCTTGATGGGGGAAAAGTATTATGGAATAATATGTCTCATTTTAACTTATAAATGAACATTCTTTATAACTTTAGCTGACGTAAATCCATTACCATGTGTATTCGTCAGGAGTCTCCAGGGAAAGACAGCCATTAGGAGACATCCCTCTCTTTCTATCAAAGTCTTCAACTGATTGAATGAGGCCCAACCACATATGGAGGTTTATCTGCTTCACTAAAAATGTTTCAATGATTTAAATGAAAATATAATCTGAAAATAACCTTTACACAAATATCTAGAATAACATTTGACCAATCATCTGGATACCATGACCGAGCCACACATGTGGTGGAGTGGGTTGACATGCCTCCTCGTGACCTAGCCATACTGACACATAAAATTAATCATCACACCATGAAAGACCTAGTTGTCTTTGTTAGTCTGGTCAACTCCTTAATTTACATAGAGAAAACAAAGATGAACTGTCTTGCATCAGGCTATACTGCGAAATATTGGTATAAAAACTGGCTATGAACACTTACAGTTGCCATCTTTATTTCTAATCATAATAAATTATTCATAAAATTACACTGGTGGCATTGGGCTTCCCTGCTGGTTCAGACAGTAAAGAATCCACCTGCAATTTGTGAGACCTGGGTTTGATCCCTCGGTTGGGAAGATCCCCTGGAGGAGCCCATGGCAACCCACTCTGGTGTTCTTACCTGGAGAATTCCACGGATAGAGGAGCCTGGCAGGCTACAGTCTGTGGGGCAGCAAAGAGTCGAACATGGCTGAGCGACTAAGCACAACACGGCAAAGTCTGTGGAGGTGTCTCTGTACCCCTAGCAACGGCCGGAAGTGCGTTGTCTAAGAGATAAGCGGAGGTCTGAAAGAGCGGTCCTACATTTAGAAAGCTGAGACACATGTCGACCCCTTCTTTGGGTTCCAAAAAGTATTTTTGGTCAGGGAGGAAGAGGCAGATAAAGGAGAAAGCATAGAGGGGACAGCGCTCTCTCAAAGCAGTATTGTGAGGGAGAGACAGCGGCGACCCCCCTGGAGGCAGCCACCTTCCGGGACAGAAAGGCCAACACCCAGCTGCAGCCTTGCATTCCTACCTCGAGTCTAAGTCTTGGCTAATGTTCTCCTCCCTGTGTGTCAGGGAGGGAGTGGGAAAAACACCCCAGGTCTCTGCAGAGGGGAAAGTCAGAGCACACGCCCAAGGCCGTTCCTTTTTCAAGCATTAGATCACTCTTCACCAGAGCCACCATGGACTGGAAGGGATTCCACATACTTATATCTTCAGGAGCAAAAGTCCAATCACATTCAGAGGTGTAGAATGACCTATATTTTTCTATACAAGTCCTAACTTTCCTCCTAATATGGGTGTATCCTATGTATAATCACGTGCCTTATCTCTCTGCCTTTCTTTCTGCTTTAGCACCAGGTGTAATTATGTGAGTACTGCGCTTTCAGGATTCCCTAGAATCCTGACTTGTCTTTAATGCCGTAGCAGAGAACCCATCTCTACTCCTCGTTGTCGATAACCTAACCGTGGCCAGGGACATGCTGAAGTATTCTTCAGTCTATTTTTTTCTTTCAAGTTTCAGAGTGAGCTTTAATGTTGTGTGCATTCACACACCAAAGCTGTTTTCAAAAACATATGAAGCCTAAATCGCACTATAGGTTTCCTCAAGATCCAGCCTGAGAGCTTGGGCTGTTCCAGAGGCAGATGAAAGGAGGCAGCACCAACAGATACCAGAAGGGCTTTGGGGCGACTGATTTAACTAATCCTTGTTACACTTGTGGTTGAGGTAGAAGACCCTGGCCAGAGTCAGTCACCAGTTGGTGACCACACCTCCCCCATGGTGTCCAGGGGCCCCATATGCTTGATGAGAACCCAGCTTCTGGCCAGCTGGCAGCAGTGGGCTCAGGACCAGCTCAGGGTGACCCCGGACCCTTGGTCCAGGCACACTTTATCCTGCAGTCTTAGAACTGAGGATGACAGTGGACCAAACCCTGAATGTAAATCAACACACACAAATCCTCATTTTGTGTATTTTCCCAAAGCATATTTTGTAATGGGCCTTAACTATGTTCTGGTTTATATGATGATTCAAAGATATTTCTTATGAAGTCTTAAATTTTAACATGAGATATACATTAACTGAAAACAATAGCAAAAAATCAAGTTTATTTTAAAAGAAAATAAGCATTACATCATTATATGAGTCTTAAATTATTCACCAGCAGATGGCAATATAATCATAAGTGCTACTGATCATCGGCAATTAGATAGTTTGTAAAATATGGAAATAGCATATTTCCATGTTTCCAAAGAAATTAAATTCAATTTCACCCCATAGAATTTTCTTGCACCAAGACTTTTTTGGTCTTTTTATATCCATTTAAAAGCTATAAAAACTCATTAATTTTATGATCTTGATTTTATTTTTAATGATAAATTTATAAAATTTTATTTAAAACATGAAAATAAACCCTAAACTATTACAGAGAAGCTATGTTAATCAATGATAGACTCAATATTGTAATGATGAATTTAATGAATTTTGAAATATATAGTATCATTAGAATAGGGCTTCCCTGATAGCTCAGATGGTAAAGAATCAGCCTGCAATGCAGGAGACCCCAGTTCAATTCCTGGGTCAGGAAGATCCACTGGAGAAGGAATAGGCTACCCACGCCAGTATTCTTGGGCTTCCCTTGTGGCTCAGCTGGTAAAGAATAATTAGAATAAATTTTTTTTTTTGGTTGTTGTAGTAGTGAGTCTTTAATTGCAAAATCAAACTAACTTATATATGCTAATTCTAATTTTTTGACAATATTGACATGGTCTATATGGAAGTATTATTGACTTCTAAGGTTCAAAAATACCCTCTTTTAAATGTCAGAAACCTATTGGTTAAAGGAACCCTTCTATTTTTTTCCCAATCAATTTCCCTATGAATTAAGCAATAAAAACTTTTACAGTGAGCTGCTGAATTTAATATCTGAGCACTTTGATAACTAGAAGAGCTTACATATATGATACATAGCTTTATTCTTATTGCTTCCTTCTAGAACATATAAACTAAACATGTGTATGGGTTTGTAACGTGAAATTAGTGAAAGATTAATACGTTCTAATATTTTATAATTAACTGAAATTTCTTCAGATTTCTTTTGTCTTTATGGGACTGTTAAAAACTATCAAGGAGCCCATATTAGTTTAGTATACTTATAAAGAATCAGGAAAGCCTGAAAATTGCTTAATCCATTATTTGTAAATTTTATTGCCTATTAGAATCACTTAGGAAGCATCTAAAACTCACATCCAGGTCACTTGCATACAAATTAAGTAAGAATCTGAGGATGAGATCCACACATCAGTAATTTTTAAAGTTCCTAGGGTGAAGCTAGGGTTTAGACTGGTTTCTCTTAGAGTTAAACATTCATATAAATCACATGAGGATCTTATTAATACATAACATTCAGTAGATCTGGTGGGTTTTCATTTCCTGCTTTTGTAACCAACTTCCAGGTGATGCTGCTGCATTTACCATGCTTTGGAAAGCATTGGCTTAGCTCTTTAAGGACACTGGTTCTCAGTATTTTGTGTGTATCAGAATTACCTGGAAAAATTGGCAAAAACAGGCTCAGACCTTAGTATACTTCCATGAACCCAGGTGATGCTAACTCAAGTTTGAGGATGATTGTTTTAAGATAACCAGATTTCCTGTAGGTAAATAAACCTAGACATTATAATTTGAACACTCTGTTTCTCTGATAGTAACTTCAAACTTGCCTGGCAAGGTGTTGGCCTGGCTGGATGTGCTTCTCAGTTGGAAATACCTTACACCTCCTCTGGTTGTAGAAATTCTACCTACCTTTAAGATCCTGCCCTCATGACAATTTGTCTAGAAGGCCTGTCTGATAATCACTTCCAAGGGACTTGGCCTCTCCTCCAGCTGTGCATAGCTCCACTGGCTCCTGTATCAGCTTTTCTCTCCTGCTAGAGTTAAACTAAAACCAGAGGTTGAATTTACCACTTCAATTTTCCCTTCTTTTCCTCTGAGTTCTTCTTCAGTCAGATTTGATCCCTCTCCTCATTTTAAACTGTATGGTGAATAAATACTCTGTTCAGGAAAGAGTTAACATGATGGAGACTGTTAAATAAGCTCTACGAATATGAGTCATGTGAGTCTTGCTACCCACCACATCCACTATATCTGACATACAATGGATATTCAAAGGTTGTCTTTGGCTCAAATAATGAGAGGAGTGGAAAAATGGGAGTCAAACCATAAAGACATTTTATGGTGAGCTAGGAATTTGAGAGTTGATCTTATAAACAATGTGACATAATTTTTTGATGGGGATATGGTGTGATTAATTTTTTTAATAAATATAGACGTTTTGGCAAAAATAGGATGAGAATGAAGAGAAAAAAGAAGGCAATGAGTCACATTAGAAGGGTATCATATAGTAAAGGTCAGATTAGACATTAAGGGATGGAGCAAAATAAACCACCTTTTTATTGAGCAGCTACTTTATACTACTTATAAGGCTAAGTACCTACTGCACATAATCTTTTATTTTTATAAATATGCCATATAAGAGATATTCTCATTTTATAGATAATGAAATCCAGGCTAAGTAACTTCTCAAAGAGGTTAAGTAATTTATTCAAAAGTCATGCGTGAGAACTAGAACTGGAACCCCAAACTGTCTAACTCCAAAACCTTACACTGCAGTAACAGTAATGATAGGGATGGAGTACAGAGGGCAGGTGCTGGAGGCATTTCCTTAAAAAAAAAAAAAAAAATCAGTCTTCGGGTAATTAAAAAAGAAATTTACTTGGCTGTGCCTGGTCTTGGCTGGGTCACATGGAATCTTTGGTCTTTGTTGCAGCATGCTGATCTTTCAGTTGCTGCATGTGAGCATTTTAGTTTCAATATGTGGGGTCTACTTCCCTGACCAGGGATTGAACCCGTGACCCCTGCATTGGGAGTATGGAGTCCCAGGCACTGGACCACCAGGAAAGTCCCTGGAGACATTTTTATTTTGAGGAGAACTAACTCACTGGTGTTACCGATTCACACTTATGAAAAGCAAGAGATGGGAAAGAAATAATATTGTGCAGCATCTCTGTGATTGTCTGTGTTTCGGTGTCAGCTGTAATGAGTGCCATTATGTGTTGAAGACTGATATGATAGGGTCTGGCTGCTACAGACTCCTAAGAAGAATGGCCCAGGAGAAAGGCAGTGGCTATATGATTCTGGCACAGGTCCCCTCATTCATTTTCTGATTCTCTTAGTGTAATTTTATGGTAACTTGGACACACTATATTAGTAAAATAAGGATGAGTGTCTGAAAAAAAGAGTTTCTGCTGATATTTGATATAGGAGGTAAGGCAGAGAGCATCTCTTGTGACTCTTCCATTTTTCTGAACCTATTAAATACAGTGTTTTAAGAAAAAATATTGTCAATACTGTGCCAACAAGTATGTTTTCAAATCATGAATTTAGAGCTATAATTTGAAAAAAAAATCAACAATAGGTAATTTGACTATATTGCATAAAAAATCGAAAAAGCTCCACCTACCTTTTACTTTCAGAGTCCAGATTAATTTAGTCATGTTAAAATGGGAGAAGCTGTGATGTAATTCCAGATAAGAATGAAAACTGATCGAATTTTCTGAGCATCATAGTCTGGTCTCTAATTTTAAAAATTCTACTTCAGTGTGGTGGGCATTTAAGGTTTTAGCTCCTATATAGCAGTGTCACAAATGATTTCTTAGATTTTTTGTTTTTTTTTTGCACATCTATTGTACTTATGCCCATCAAACTGCTTCAGTCTATAAAGTACCTGAACCTCAGCATTATCAAGTAACTGACATTGTAAAAAAAAATGCTTCAATGCTGCTCAAAGGTATTCTGTATCTTTTCCAATGTTCCTAATTTTGTCATCACTTTTATTTTTAGAAAATTATTTTCCTTATCACCATTTTGACAAGAATGTTTTTTGTAGGCTAATGAGATGACTGGTGACTGAAAAATATTTTATAAAATACATAAAGGTGTAAAGGAAAAAAAAGTCTCCCATAATCTCATTGCCAACCACTGGTAACATACTCTAAGTAACTTTGGAGTGAAAACATATCCACCCCTCCACCCAATTTTGCAATAGAGTATATAGTATCCAATTTTGTAATTTACACTCTGTAGAAAAGTATTAAAAGATGCAGAAAAAGAGGCATGTGGAAATGGATAATGTCACATGATGCCAGAAGATCCAACAGGGAATTCTTTTATTTCACTGAAGGGCCCAAGGGATGCATTTACAATCAGGAATGTATTGATGAGAGAAATCAGCATCAAGTGAAAGTGCTGTGGTGATTTCTCTGCAGGTCGGGGTTGACAGTAGGAAAATTGGTCATAGAACTGGACTTATTAACTGCAGTGGGAATAACAGAGCCACAAAGCGATAGAGGTTGGCAGTAGTTAGCTTCCAGAGGCTGAGCAGTCACAATTATCATAAAGGTCAGTAAGGTTGAAGTGTGTGTGCGTGTTGGTCACTCAGTCATGTCTGACTCTTTGTGACCCCATGGACTGTAACCTGCCAGACTCCTCTGTCTGTGGAATCCCCCAGGCAAGAATACTAGAGTGGTTGTCATTCCCTTCTCTAAGGGATCTTCTTGACCCAGGGGTCGAATGCAGGTCTCCTGCATTGCAGGCAGATTCTTTACTGTCTAAACCACTAGGGAAGCCCAGTAAGTTTGAAGGGTAGTCATCAAAATGGCTTGACCTTGAAGGAATCACAAAGATGATTAAAGAACATGATGTCACCAAGAACAAAACAGGTTTAACCATACATGCTAAAGGCAGAAGACAAAAATACATAAGCAGGAGACTGAAGTCAGTTACTCCCTGCTCCAACATAGTATCTTGCTCAAGACCTGGACACAGTCCGTTTCTCAGATCTGGAATCTGTTGACTGAAGAGATGGTCAGGATAGAGCTGCTAACTAAAATACTGGATGCTTAGTTAAATTTGAATTTTAGAAAAACAACAGTGCTTTAGTATAAGCATGGTCTATACAATACACGGGAAGTATTTTGGCTAAATATTATTCATTGCTTATCTGAAATTCAAATTTAATTGTGTCCTGTATTTCTTTTGCTAAATCTGGCCAGCATACCCCTAGAAACACCACAGTAAAACACATACTATGTCAATTCTTCTGATCTTTTTCTAGAGGGACCTATGGCTATTTACTTGGATGACAGTGCACTAGATGTTCTGAGGAATCTTGGACACAGAATTTGGGTTGACATTGATACTTGGAGACCAGGAGCATCACTGTGGCTCTGTTCTGGGCAGTAAGTGGAGTAGTGGCCAAGTTGCAGTTTCCATTAGATCTACTGAGTCCAAGACTGGGTGTCTCATGACCATTTCCTTGGTTTAGGAATGTATTAATGGCATTGATATACATAGCAGCTGATGTAACTACCATACTCTAGGCCTTATCCTATAGTGGGGAAGGCAAATTGGGAGTCTTTAAAACTGCATTCATTCCTCTCCAACCTCTACCTTCTGCTAAGATAAAATAATCATTGCACATTTCAGGCGATATGGCAGAGATTATTTCCACCACTAAGGATCATAAAGATGCAAGGGTGGTGGTCCCCTCATCTATCTCTTTAATTTATCTGTTTCTTTCCTGCAGCAGTTGGATGGATTCTCAAAAGAGATTATAGATTACTACAAGCTCAACTAAGTATTGGTCCCCACTCTGGCTGCTATGCTGCCTGTGGAATCATAGCTATGGTATGTTAATAAGGTCTTGGGCACTTGGTGTGCAGACACTGATTTGGTAAATATGCTGTTTTCTCTCCCAGTCAGAAAAAAGTATCAGAAACTGCATTCACTAGGAATAAGCAAAAATTTACATGAGTTTTGCCATAGGGCTTTCTGTCACAATATGGTCAAAAGAGATCTGGGCCATCTGGACATCCTAAGAATATCACATCAGTCCATTAAATTGGTGACATCATGTTGATTAAGACAGATAAACAAGCTGTGGTTAGCATGCTGGAGATCACAGTAAAAAAGTTACATTGAATGGGAAACAAAATATTCAAAGATTCCATAATGTGCCATTCAAGAAAATCTTAGAGATCCAGTGCTCAGGGACATACTGGAACACCTACTCCAATATGAAAGATATGCAGCATCTTGCATCCTCTACCACAAAGAAAGAAACAGGATCTGTTGGGTCTATTTGGGTTTTGAAGGCAGCACATTCCACACCCAGTAGTTGTATTCTAGACCATTTGCTGAGTGACCGAGAAGGCTGCCAGATTTGAGTAGGACCCAGGCAGGGATTCTTCCTGCATTAAGACTAGGCTCTGGTGTGATTAATTCTGCTGCCTAGGGCATATTATTTGTCTGACCCATGATACTGAGAGAGTTAAAGCTTAGGCAAGTTGATCGGAAGTCCAAGGCCCTTAAGGGAGGAGAAGGTAAACATTCTTTTAAACATTTGCTTGCCTTAGTCAGGTAAGACATGTTTCTTTTACGCCCTGTGCTGATATAGCAACAATACATCTCACTTGAGACCTGGCCTTTCCTTAGGTCTGGAGCTAATGATTACACAGCACAATAATACATCTTATTCATGGGTATGCCTTTCTTAGGCTCTATGTTAATGATTATGTGTGAAAGTCACTCAGTTATGTCCAACTCTTTGCAACCCCATGGACTATACAGTCCATGGAATTCTCCAGGCCAGAATAATGGAGTGGATAGCCTTTCCCTTCTCCAGGGGGTCTTTCCAACCCAGGGATCAAACCCAGGTCTCCTGCATTGCAGGCTGATTCTTTACCAGCTGAGCCACAAGGGAAGTTCTGCATGCGGAGTATATCATATGAAATGCTGGGCTGGATGAATCACAAGCTGGAATCAAGATTGCTAGGAGAAACAGCAACAGCCTCAGATATGCAGATGATACCACGATAATGGCAGAGGTTTCAGAACTGTACTACAGTCTGAAGAATTTCCTTGTCTACTCCTGCTTCCTTTCCCCTTTATTTTCATAGAAACTACTTGCAGTATATCACTGCAGATGGTGACTGCAGTCATGAAATTAAAAGGCGCTTGTTCCTTGGAAGAAAAGCTATGACCAACCTAGGCAGCATATTAGAAAGCAAGGTCATTACTTTTCTGACAAAGGTCTGTCTAGTCAAAGCTATGGTTTTTCCAGTAGTCATGTATGGATGTGAGAGCTGGACTATAGAGAAAGCTGAGCACCGAAGAACTGATGCTTTTGAACTGTGGTGTTGGAGAAGACTTGAGAGTCCCTTGAACGGCAAGGAGATCCAACCAGTCTATCCAAAAAGAAATCAGTCCTGAATATTCATTGGAATGACTGATGCTGAAGCTGAAACTCCAATACTTTGGTCACCTAATACAAAAAAGTGACTCACTGGAAAAGACTCTGATGCTGGGAAAGATCGAAGGCAGGAGGAGAAGGGGACAACAGTGGCTGAGAGAGATGGTTGCATGGCATCACTGACTCGATGGACATGAGTTTGAGTAAGTTCTGTGAGTTGGTGATGGACAGGGAGGCCTGGCATGCTGCAGACCATAGGGTCGCAAAGAGTTGGACATGAATGAGCGACTGAACTGAACTGAACTTTCAGTAAGAGCTTCCCAGGTGGTTCTAGTAGTAAAGAGCTCTCCTCAGGAGACATAAGAGATGCTGGTTCTATCCCTTGGTTGGGAAGATCCCCTGGAGAAGGAAATAATAACTCACTCCAGTATTCTTCCCTGGAGAATCCTATGGACAGATGAGCCTGGTGAGCTACAGTCTGTGGGGTCACAAAGAGTTGGACGCAACTGAAGTGAGTTAACACTTTCAGTTATTCTCTTGTTTGTCTAGCTTCTCCTGGGCATCTGCTTCCTGGAGGACCCAAAAGATGCACAGACTTCTCAGGTTTTCACTAGTTTAATAATGAATGTGACTTTAATTTTCAAAGTACATGTTTGAATAATTCTTTTCCCTGTTGTTTGCCTCTATGCACTGACTATTTTATTATATACTACTTTTTCACTCTAAATCAGAAATGTACTTGATTACTCACACAAATCATTCATAAAAATATATTTGAGTGTGTCAACAATAATAAATTAGTATAACAATTCCACAGTGGGCTTCTGGGGTGGCTCAGCAGTAAAAAATCTGCCAGCAGTGCAGGAGCTACAGGAGATGCATGTTCGATCCCTGGGTCAGGAAGATCCCCTGGAGAAAGGAATGGCACCCACTGCAGTATTCTTGCCTGGAGAATCCCATGGACAAAGGAGCCTGGAGGCCTACAGTCCATAGGGCTGCACAGAGTCAGACACTGTTGAAGCAACTGAGCACACATAACAATTCCACCAGAAGTTAATTAAAATACAAATTCCTGTTGGGTAAATGTGCCTTCATTCAATGATGTACATAGGTAGTATGGATGTGCCAAGTGGTAAAAGTATTCAGTAATTACAGAAACTTTAGACTGCAACCTAAATGTAATTTGAATATAATTATAAATTTATGGCTAAGTAAATTTATTTATATATAATTATATATATTTATATATAATTATAAATAAATTTATAATTATAAATTTATGGCTAAATGTATGCCTGGCATAGGATATATTCAATATATATTTGTTGAATGAAATTATTGGCATATAATACTGACCAAATAATTATTTAGGAGTTTTAATGTAGAATTAGAGCTATTTTAATCATTTTTCTGAAACTATGTAATAATTATAAATTATTAACAAAATGTGGTAATTCTCAGAAAAATTCTCCTAGGAGCTCTTAGCACACAGATCTCTGATTCCAATTACCATGCCTCTTTTCCACACTTTCAGGCCCAGTGGGAGTTTCTTAGGACATCCTGTTGGTGTTAGACTCTAGGTACTGAATTATCCTTCACTGATTTCCATATGGCCTACCAAACCTATATAAATAATCTTTTCTTTTTCTTTTTCCCAGTTCACCAACTTGAGTGTGCCATCTGTTTCCTGCTATCCTGACTGAATAGAAGCAGAACAGCTAGAAAAGATTGCAACGTACTATCAGAAGAGATAAAAAGTTATGCTTCAGTTTTTAGGAAGTCCCTTTTGAAGGACTGTTCATATTCTGCTAAGTAAAGCTAGGTGAAACGCACCCAAGGCAAGGATTTTGAAGCAAGTGGCTAAGATATGTCTTGGAGAAACTCCACAGATATGCGATGCCAAAGTGCCACTCACAGTGTTGCCAAAGTGAATTATCACAAGTTGATCTCTCTGAAAGTAGATAAGGAGATGGAGTTTAGTGTGTAAGATATATGTCAGAGATCAACACCTGCAAAAAGGAGGAGGAATTGGGTGGAGGAAGCATCACAGTTATCAGAGTGGTGGCCAACACCATTGGGGGAAGGGGTGTAGCAGTGTGTGTGTTGTAGGGGGAAATAAGGGAGTGAGATGAGGCCCAGGTCAGGCCAAAATGATTGCATCTTTATTCTTCCACTCTGTTCAGTCAGGGAATGCTGGCTGCTTCAGAAAGGCTAGGATGTTGGTCAAGTCACATCCTTCATACATTGGCTTGGTTGCCAAGGGCTGAGAGATGTACTCTCCACAGCTGGGTAACAAGCTCTTTCTTGAAGGGAATCTGTGTGGCTTATCATTTTGTGTACAAAATGTGTATAAACTAACAGTAGTCTTACAGCTGCCAGTTTTATTTGAGATATAATTTGTTCATTTGATGGCAAATAAATTTGAAGTGTACAGTTCAATATGTTCTGATAAGTGTAAGCACCCAAGCAACAAAACTATCCCAGTTAACGTAACAAATACTTTTATCACTCCTATATAGTTTCTTCTCTCTTATTCCTAGTCAATCATCTCTTTTTTATATTATATTTTTTATTTCAATAGGATTTTTAAAAATTGTTTTTTAAAATTATTTATTTTAAATGGAGTCTAATTACTTTACATAGTGTGGTGATTTTTGCCATACGTTGACATGAATCAGCCACGGGTGTACAAGTGTTCCCCTGTCTCAAAACCCCCTCCCACCTCCCTCCCCATCCCCCCAGTGCACCTGTTTTGAGTGCCTTGTTTCATGCATCAAACTTGGACTGGTGATCTGTCTCATATATGGTAATATACATGTTTCAATGCTATTCTCCCAAATCATCTCACCCTTGCCTTCTCCCAGAGTTCAAAAGTATGTTCTTTACATCTGTGTCTCTTTTGCTGTCTTGCATAAAGGGTCATCATTACCATCTTTCTAAATTCCATATATATGCATTAATATATTGTATTGGTGTTTTTCTTTCTGACTTACTTCACTCAGGCTTTAGTTTCATCCACCTCATTCAAGTGCATTATTTTTAATAGCTGAGTAATATTCCATTGTGTATATGTACCACAGCTTTCTTATCCATTCATCTGCCAGTGGGCATCTAGGTTGCTTCCAAGTCCTAGCTATTGTAAACTGCTGCAATGGACACTGGGGTACACGTGTCTCTTTCATAATGGTTTCCTCAATGTGTATGCCCAGCAGTGGGATTTCTGGGTCATATGGCAGTTCTGTTTCCAGTATTTTAAGTAATCTCCATAGTGGCTGTACTAGTTTGCATTCCCACCAACAGTATAAGAGGGTTCCCTTTTCTCCACACCCTCTCCAGCATTTATTGTTTGTGATTTTTGGATAGCAGCCATTCTGAACAGCATGAGATGGTACCTTGTTGTGGTTTTGGCTTGGATTTCTCTGATAATGAATGATGTTGAGCATCTTTTCATGTGTTTGTTAGCCATCTGTATGTCTTCTTTGGAGAAATGTCTGTTTAGTTATTTGGTCCATTTTTTTGATTCGTTCATTTATTTTTCTGGTATTGAGCTGCAGGAGCTGCTTGTATATTTTGGAGATTAATTCTTTGCCAGTTGTTTCATTTGGTATTATTTTCTCCCATTCTGAAGACTGTCTTTTCACCTTGCTTATAGTTTCCTTCACTGTGCCAAAGCTTTTAAGTTTAATTAGGCCCCATTTGTTTATTTTTGCTTTTATTTCCATTACTCAGGGATGTGGGTCACAGAGGATCTTGCTTCTATTTATGTCATCAAGTGTTCTGCCTATTTTTTCCTCTAGGAGTTTTACAGTTTCTAGTCTTACATTTAGATCTTTATTTATTTATTTTTAATGTTGAATCTTGTTTATTTATTATTATTATTTTTTAGGTTTTACATTTTCTTTTACTATTAGATCTTTAATCCATTTGGAATTTATTTTTGTATATGGTATTAGAAAGTGTTCTAGTTTCATTCTTTTACAAGTGGTTGACCAGTTTTCCCAGCACCACTTGTTGAAGAGATTGTCTTTTCTCCATTGTATGTTCTTGCCTCCTTTGTCAAAGATAAGTTGTCCATAGGTGTGTGGATTTATCTCTGTGCTTTCTATTTTGTTCCATTGATCTATTTTTCTTTCTTTGTGCCAGCACCATACTGTCTTGATGTCTGTAGCTTTGTAGTATAGTCTGATGTCAGGAAGGTTGATTCCTCCAGTTCCATTCTTCTTTCTCAAGGTTGCTTTGGCTATTTGAAACTTTTGTGTTTCTATACAGATTATGAAATTATTTGCTCTAGTTCTGTGAAAAAAAAAAAACTGTTTGTAGCTTGATAGGGATTGCATTGAATTTATAGATTACTTTGGGTAGTATACTCATTTTCACTATATTGATCCTTCTGATCCACCAACATGGTATATTTTCCATCTATTTGTATCATCTTTGATTTCTTACATCAGCATTATATAGTTTTCTGTGTATAGGTCTTTTGTTTCTTCAGGTGAACTTATTCCTGAGTATTTTGTTCTTTTCATTGCAATTGTGAATGGAATTGTTTCCTTACTTTCTGTTTTCTCATGTTAGTGTATAGGAACACAAGGGATTTCTGTGTATTAATTTTATATCCTGTTTCTTTACTATATTCACTGATTAGCTCTAGTAATTTTCTGGTGGTGTCTTTAGGGTTTTTTATGTAGAGGACCATGTCATCTGAAAATAGAGTTTTGCTTCTTTTTTTCAATTTGGATTCTTTTTTTTTCTTTCTCCTTCTGATTGCTGTGGCTAAGACTTCTGAAACTATGTTGAATAGTAGTGGTGAGAGTGGGCACCCTGTCGTCTTCCTGACTTCAGAGGAAACGCTTTCAATTTTTTTCCATTGAGAATAATGTTTTCTGTGGGTTTGTTGTATATGGCTTCTATTATGTTTAGGTATATTTCTTCTATGCCTGATTTCTGGAGTTTTTTTTTTTTTTAAATCGTAAATGGATGTTGAATTTTGTCAAAGGCTTTCTCTGCATCTATTGAGATGATCATGTGGTTTTTATCTTTCAATTTGTTAATGTGATGTGTTAGTGTGGTGATTGACTCGTGAATATTGAAGAATCCTTGCATCCCTGAGATAAAGCCCACTTGGTAATGATGTATGATCTTTGTAGTATGTTGTTGGATTCTGTTTGCTAGAATTTTGTTGATGATTTTTGCATCTATGTTATCAGTGACATTGACCTGCAGTTTTCTTTTTTGTGTGTGACATCTTTGTCTGGTTTTGGTGTTAGGTGATGGTGCTCTCATAGAATGAGCTTGGGAATTTACCTTCCTCTGCAATTCTCTGGAAAAGTTTGAGTAGGGTAGGTGTTATCTCTTCTTTTTGGTAGAATTCAACTGAAGTCATCTGGTCCTGGGCTTTTGTTTGTTGGAAGATTTTTGATTACAGTTTCAATTTCTATGCTTGTGATGAGTCTGTTAAGATTTTCTACTTTTTCTTGGTTCAGTTTTGGAAGGTTATACTTTTCTATGAATTCGTCCACTTCTTCCAAGTTGTCCATTTTATTGGCATATAGTTGCAGATAGTAGTCTCTTAAGATCCTTTGTATTTCTGTGTTTTGTGCTGTGATTTCTCCATTATTTCTAATTTTATTGATTTGATTCTTCTCCCATTTTTTCTTGATGAGTCTGGCCAATGGTTTGTCTATTTTATTTATCTTCTCAAAGAACAAGCCTTTAATTTTGATGATTTTTGCTATAGTGTCTTTTGTTTCTTTTTCACTATTTCTGCTCTTATTTTTAGGATTTCTTTCCTTCTGCTAACTTTGGGGTTCTTAATTTCTTCTTTTTCTAGTTGCTTTAGGTGTGAAGTTATATTATTTATTTGATGTTTCTCTTGTTTCTTGAGGTAAGCTTGTATTGCTATGAACCTTCCTCTTAACATTGCTTTTACTGAAACCCATATGTTTTGGGTTGTCGTGTTTTATTTTCATTTGTTTGTATGCATATTATGATTTCCTTTTTTATTTCTCCTGTGATTTGTTGGTTATTCAGATGCGTGTTGTGTAGCCTCCGTATGTTTGTATTTTTAATAGTTTTTTTTCCCTATGGTTGACATGTAATCTTACCATATTGTGATCAGAAAAGATGCTTGAAATGATTTCAATGTTTTTGAATTTACCAAGGCTAGACTTATGGCCCTGGATGTGATCTATCTTGGAGAATGTTCCATGTGCACCTGAGATAAAGGTGAAATTCATTGTTTTGGGGTGAAATGCCCTATATATAAATTACGTCTAATTGGTCCACTACATCATTTAAAAAAACTTGTGTTTTCTTGCTAATTTTCTATTTGGTTGATCTATCCGTAGGTGTGAGTGTGGTATTAAAGTCTCCCACTATTATTGTGCTGCCGTTAATTTCCCCTTTCATACTTGTTAGCATTTGCCTTATGTGTTGAGGGGCTCTTATGTTGGGTGCATATATATTTATAATTGTTATATCTTCTTATTGGATTGGTCCTTTGATCATTATGTAGTGTCCTTCGTTATCTCATTTCATGGTCTTTATTTCAAAGTCTATTTTATCTGATGAGTATTGCTATTCCTGCTTTCGTTTGGCCTCCATTTGCATGAAATATCTTTTCCAGCCCTTCACTTTCAGTCTGATTGTGTCCCTTGGTTTGAAGTGAGTCTCTGTAAGCATCATATATAGGGGTCTTGTTTTTGTATGCATTCAGCCAGTCTTTGTCTTTTGGTTGGGGCATTCAACCCATTTACATTTAAGGTAATTATTGATAAGTATGATCCCATTGCCATTTATTTTGTTGTTTTGGGTTCGAGTTTATACACCTTTTCTGTGTTTCCTCTCTAGAGAAGATCCTTTAGCATTTGTTGAAGAGCTGGTTTGGTGGTGTTGAATTCTCTAAGGTCTTGCTTCTCTGTAAAACTTTTGATTTCTCCTTCATATCTGAATAAGATCCTTGCCAGGTATAGTAATCTTGGTTGTAGTTTTTTCTCTTTCATCGCTTTAAGTATGTCCTACCATTCATTCTGGCCTGAAGAGCTTCTATTGAAAGATCAACCGTTATCCTTATGGGGATCCCCTTGTGTGTTACTTGTTGCTTTTCCCATGCTGCTTTGAATATTTGCTCTTTGTACTTGATCTTCATTAGTTTGATTAAATTGTGTCTTGGGGTGTTTTGCCTTCCGTTTGTTCTGTTTGGGAGTCTCTGAGTTTCTTAGACTTGGGTGGCTATTTCCTTCCCCATTTTATGAAAGTTTTCAACTATCATTTCCTCAAGTATTTTCTCATGTCATTTATTTTTGTCTTCTTCTTCTGGAACATCTATGATTCGAACTTTGGGGCGTTTAACATTGTCCCAGAGTTCTCTGAGGTTACCCTCATTTCTTTTCATTCTTTTTTCCTCTCTGCTCCGTTTATTTCCACCATTCTATCTTCCAATTCACTTATCCTCTCCACTGACCCAGTTATTCTCCTGTTGGTTCCCTTCTGAGTGCTTTTGATCTGTTATTGCATTATTCATTATTGATTGATTCTTCTTTATTCCTTCTAGGTTCTTTTTAAACATTTCTTGCATCCTCTCAATCCTTGTCTCTAGTGTATTTATCTGTAACTTCATTCTGTCTTCAAGGTTTTGGATCATCTGTACTATCATCATTCTGAATTCTTTTTCAGGTAGACTCCCTATCTCCTCCTCTTCTGTTTGGTTTGGTGGGTATTTATCAGATTCCTTTACTTGCTGCATATTTCTTTGCCTTTTTATTTCGTTTAGATTGCTGTGTTTGGGGTGCCCTTTCTATATGTTGGGAGTTCGTGATTCCTCTTTATTGTGGAGTCTGCTCCCTGTGGATGGGGTTGCACTAGTGGCTTGTCAAGGTTTCCTGGTGGGGAAACCTTGCATCTGTGTTCTGGTAGGTGAAGCTAGATCTCTTCTCTCTGGAGTGCAATGAAGTGTCCAGTAGTGAGTTTTTTTTTTTTTTTTTTTTGGGGGGGGTGTCTATGGGTTTGGCATGACTTTGGGCAGCCTGTCTTTTAATGCTCAATGTTGTGTTCCTGCTTTGCTGGAGAATTAGCATGGTATGTCTTGCACTGAAACTTGTTGGCTCTTGGATGGAACTTGGTTTCAGTGTAAGTATGGAGACCTTTGGGTGAGCTCTTGTCTATTAATGTTCCCTGGAATCAGGAGTTCTCTGATGTTCTCAAATTTTGGAGTTAAGCCTCCTGCCTCTGTCTTTTAGTCCTTCTCTTACAGTAGCCTCAAGACTTCTCCATCCATACATCACAGATGATAAAACATCTAGGTTAATGGTGAAACAATCCTCCACAGTGAGGGACACCCAGAGAGATTCACAGAGTTACATGGAGAAGAGAAGAGGGAGATATAGGTTACCAGGACGAGAATAGGGGGAGTCAAAAGTGGACAGAGAAGTCAAGCCAGAAATCAATTCCCAAGTGCTCTCCACAGCCTGGAACACCCAGAGAGATTCACAGAGTTAACAGAGGAGAAAAGGGGGAGGAAGGAGATAAAGGTGACCTGGGGGAGAAAAGCTGGAGTCAAAAGAGGAGAGAGCAATCAAGACAATAATGAAATCCCTAAGTGAAAATGGACACTGAAAATTAAACTCTTAAAAGGTACAAAATTGGTAACAAATACCAAAAAGCAAAGATTGAAAATCCAGAATAGAGGTTGGATTCTCAAAATACAATATAAAAATAGAAAATAAAATTAATCAGAAAATTAAAAAAATATACATATGTGAAGTTTGCTTTAAAAATATTTTATTTTGCAAGGTGGGCTGTGCGTGTTAATCAGCTCCCTGGTCCCTGTCGCTTGGCTTCCCCGGGTGTGCCAGAGAGCACCACCTCAGGTGTGACATGGGTCTCCCCTGGGGAGCTGAGGTCAGGCTGCAATACTCCTGGTAGATGTCAACTGTCCAGGATCCCAGCAAGACGTGGTTAGCAACTGGGAGTCTCTCACAGTTTGGAGCTCACTGGTGGCAAACGGGAGTGTCTGGGCTACTTCTCTACTGGCCATTTCTATTAGGTGCACATTCTGTGTTCTTCTTCTTCTTCTTTTCTCCTGGTTATGTTGCTGTCTGAGATTGCAAAACTCCTCACAGGACTGTCTGTGACAGGGTTTCCTACTGTGTGGAAACTTCTCCTTCTAGACTCCCTCCCCAGGTCGGGTCTCTGTCTCTAAATCTTTTGTCTATGTTTTTGTCTTCTTTATTTTGTCCTACCTCCTTTCAAAGAGAATGGGCTCCATCTTTGGGTGCCTCGTGTCCTCTGCCAGCCTTCAGAAGTTGTTCTGTGGAAGTTGCTCAACATTCAAATGATCTTTTGATGAATTTGTGGGGTAGAAAGTGATCTCCCCATTCCTCCTATTCCTCCACCATCTTGGGATAATCCCTCTCAATAGGATGTTTTTGAGATTTATACACTTCTGTGTTTTAGTAGTTTGTTCATTTTTGATGTCAAGCAGTTTTGCATTTAATGAATGTGCCAAAATTTGTCCATTCTACAAGTGGTAGAATATGTGGGTTGTTTGTCCTGTTTTTTCCTCTTATCAATAATATTGTAATGGGTAAGTGTTCTGTGGACATACATTTTCGTTTCTCTTGGGTAAATACCTGAGGGCAGAATTAGTGTATCATGTGGTAAATGCAAATTTAACTCATAAAGAAACTGCTAAACTGTTTTCAAGTGATTGTGTCAGTTTACATTTTCACCAGCTACATACAAGAGTTACAGTTGCTTAAATTCTTGTCAACACTATTAGTTCTTTAATTTTGTCCATGAGTTTGAAGTTGCATTTACTGGTTGTTTTAAACTTGTAATCATCTTTCATCTTTTCATATATTTGTTGATTATTCACACATCTTCTTTTTCAAAGTGTCTGATGGCCATGTTTTCCATTAAGAAAATTTTTTTTGTATGATAAAAAGTTGATAAAAGTACTTTGCCATCTATCTAGCTATCTATCTATTTATGAATCTGTATGATCTGGCTTTTATTTTCTTAATGATTTCTTTAAAAAGCAGAAGCATTTTTAAAAACTGTTATACCTTAATTAATCACTATATTTTTCTTTTATAGTTAGTGATCTTTGTGTCCTATAAAATATTTGCTTCTCAAAATTGCAAAGATATTCACCTTTGTGTTCTATAAAGTTTATGGGTCTATCTTTTTAATACAGATTTATGATTTATCTCATATTAATTTTCCGTGGTGTGAAACAGTGATTGAGGTTGATTTGTTTTTCATGTGAGTAACAAATTGCTTTAGCACCATTTGTTAAAAAAAATGTTCAAAAGCCTATTAGCCATATATGGGTAAGTATGTATTATCTGTGTGTACATATGGTTTAGTATACTTAGATATATTTATAAATTCTCTATCATACATATTGATTTATATTCCCATTTTGTGACCAATACCACACGATCTAGGTTGTTGTAATTTTATAACATGTCTTAAAATCATGTAGTATCTTTCAGTTTTGTTTCTTTAAAAGAGTATATTGGCTACTCAGATCTTTGCATTTCTCTATATTACTTTTGAAATCAACCTACTTATTTCTACAGAAAAAATGTCTGCTGGGATTTGATTCGGCTTGAGCATCTACAGATCAATTTGGGAGAATTAATGTCAGTTTATGAGTTTTCAATTCATGAAATGGTGTATCTGTCATTTATTAACATTCTTCTAAATTTCTCTCTGCAGTGTCTTCTAGTTTTTAAAATACAGATTTTGCACTTTTTTTTGGATTAAGTTTATTCCTACATATTTTGTTTTTTGATGTTTTGCAAATTGTTTTGTTTTACATTTATTTTCCAAACATTTGATGCTACAAAATAGAAATGCAGTTGAATTTTTGCCTATTGACCCTATATTCTAAAACACTGTTAAGTTCATTCATGAATTCTAGACATTTTCCTGTTGATTCTCTAGGATTTTCTATAAAGCAATGATATCTTTTGTAAATAATTTTCTTTCCAATCTTTATTCCTTTTATTTCTTTCTCTTGCCATACCAGCAGGACTCTTTATACAGTACTGAGTAGAAATAGTTATAGTAGACATCCTTGCTTTGTTCCTGGTTTTAGGGAAACCACACCCAATATTACCTTTAAGCCTGATGTTAGCTGTAGGTTTTCATTGAGACCATTTATCAGGTAGGTCTGAATTTTTATCATGAAGGCTTTTGTCTGAATCAATTGAAATGATGTCATTTTTAATATGTTTTTCTCCTTAATTCTATTAAGATGGTAAATTATATTGATTAGTTTTTGAATATTAAGCCAGGCTTGCATTTCTGATATTCACCTTTGTGAATTTTATCTTGATGTATTATCCTTTATATGTATTGCTGAATTTGCTTAGCAATATTTGGTTAAGGAATTTTGCTTTTATATTAATGAGAAGTATTATCTTGTAATATTCTTTCTGGTAAATTTTCTCCTCCAGGTTTCTGTATTGGGATTCTGCTGATGTCAGAAAACCAGTTGGAAAGTGTTCCTTCCTATTCAATTTTCATAAAGAGTTTGTATAAGATGGATATATTTATTCCCGACATGTCAAATAGAATTTATCAGTGAAGTCAACTGTGACTGGGGTTTTCTTTGTGATAAGGTTTTATTAAATTCAATTTTCATTGATAGAATGTTCATATAGTCTTGCTAAATGTTTATTTTTCAAGAATTTGCTTTTAACTCATTATTAAACTATCAGCATAAAGTTATTCATTACTTTATTTTTAATATCTTTAGAATCTATAGTTTAACTTCTTTTATTTCTAAACTCTTAGGATTATGATGTGACTTGGTTTCGCTTTCTTCATTTTCTTTTCTTGAGATTTGTTGAGCTTTTTAGATCTGAGAGTTTATAATATTCATCAAATATGAAAACTAATACTTGAGGATTTTTCATGTACATTCATAGATGTGAAAGTGTTAATTACTCAGTTGTGTCCAACTTTTTGTGAACCCATGAAAGGTAGCCCACCAGGCTACTCTCTTCATGGAATTCTCCAGGCAAGAATGCTGGAGTGGGTAGCCATCCCCTTCTCCAGGGGGTCTTCCTGACCTAGAGCTTGAACATGGGCCTCCTGTACTGCAGGAAGATTTGTAAAGAATCTGAGCCGCCAGGGAATCAGTCTGTAATTTTCTGTCTTTTTTTTTTTTTGTAGTGTCCTTGTCTGGTTCTGATATCAGGGTAGTGCTGGCCTCATAAAATGAGTTTGGAAAAATTCCTCGTCTTCTATTTTTGAAAGTGTTTGAGAAGGTTTGTTATTAATTTTTCTTTAAATGTTTGGTAGAATTAAACATAATATCTGGTCCTGGACTTTTGTTTGTTGATGTTCTTTATTACTGATTGAATCTCCTTACTGAAAATTGGTCTGTTCAAATTTTCTATTTCTTTGTGATTCAGTCTTAGTAGGTTGTTGTCTCTAGGAAATTTAAAATTTCTTTTAGGTTATTGAATTTGTTGGCATATAATTGATTATAGTTTTCTCTTGATCATCTGTATTTCTGTAGTGTCAATTGTGGTGACTCTTATGCACTTAAAATTTTTATTTACTTGAGTCTTTTTTTTCCACTTCATTTGCCTAGCTAATGTTTGTCAATTTTATCTTTAAAAAAAAAAAGGCTGTTAATTTTGTCAGTCGTTTCTATTGTTTTTTCTTGTCTTTATTTTATTTCTTCTTTGATCTTTGCTATTTCCCTCTTTCTTCTCACTTAGTTATTTTTTTAGTTCCTTGAGTTGTAAAATTATTTATTTATGATCTTTCTATTTTTTTAATACCTGCATTTTTTCCACTATAAACTTTCCTCAAAGACTGTTTTTGCAACTTCCCACAGGTTTTGGTGTATTGATGTTGAAACTTCCCATTTGTTTTAAGTTTTTTTTTTTTTTTTTTTTAAATTTACCTTTTGATTACTTCCCTGACCCATTGGCTCAGGAATGTGCTTTTTGGTTTCCATATGATTGCAAAATTTCCAGCTCTCCTCTTGTTAATTTCTAAGTTCATGATATTTGGTATACTTTAAATCTTTAAAAGGTCTCTTGAGATTTGCTTTTGACCATAATATGGTCTAGCCTGCAGAGTGTCCCTTGGGTACTTGAGAAGGATATGGTGCATTCTCCTGTTGTTGGATGGAATTTCTATACATGTCCACTTGGTTGGCTTAGTCAGATACATTATTTAAGTCCAATTTATCCTTGACTTACTTTCTGGATGATCTAACCATTGCTAAATGTATTGAAGTCCTCTACTGTTATTGTGGGCTTCACTAGTGGCTCAGCAGCAAATGATATGCCTACAAAGCAGGAGCTGCAGGAGATGTGGTGTTCGTTCAACCCCTGGGTTGGGAAAATCCCTGTGCAGGAGGGCTAGGCAACCCACTCCAGTATTCTTGCCTGGAGAATCCCATGAATAGAGGAGGCTGGCAAGCTGCAGTCCATAGGTTTGCAAAGAGTCAGACACAATTAAAGTGACTTAGCAGGCATCCATGCACTATTAGTGTATCATTGTCTCTTTCTTTCTTCAGAACCGTTACTATTTGCTTAATATATTTGGGTGCTCTGATGTAGTTATGCTGTTAGTGTTGTACGGTCACTTAGTCATGCCTGACACATTGCAACCCCATGTTCTGCAGCTCTCCAGGCTTCCCTGTCCTTCACTACACCAGAGTTTGCTCAAACTCAATCCACTGTGTTGGTGATGCCATCCAACCATCTAGTCCTCTGTAGTCTCCTTCTCATTCTGCCTTCAATCTTTCACAGCATCAGGGCCTTTACTACTAAGTCAGCTTTTCATATCAAGTGGCCAAATATTGGAGCTTCAGCTTCAGCATAAGTCCTTCCAATGAATATTCAGGACTGTATTCCTTTAGGATAGACTGGCTTGATCTCCTTGCAGTCCAAGGGACTCTCAAGAGTCTTCTCCAACACCACAGTTCAAAAGCATCAATTCTTTGGTGCTCAGCCTTCTTTATGGTCCAACTCTCATATCCATACATGACTACTGGAAAAACCATAGCTTTGACTATACAGACCTTTGTTGGCAAAGTAATGTCTTTGCTTTTTAATATGCTGTCTAGGTTGGTCATAGCTTTCCTTCCAAGGGTCAAGTATCTTTTATTTTCATGGCTGCAGTCACCATCTGCAGTGATTTTGGAGCCCAAGAAAAGAAAGTCGGTCACTGTTTCCGTTGTTTCCTCATCTGTTTGCAATAAAGTGATGGGGTCAGATGCCATAATCTTTGTTTTTTTAATGTTGAGGTGTAAGCCAGCTTCTTCACTCTCCTTTTTCACTTTCATCAAGAGGCTATTTAACTCCTCATTGCTTTCTGTCATAAGGGCAGTGTTACCTGCATATCTGAGGTTATTGATATTTCTCCCAATAATTTTGATTCCAGCTTGTGCTTCATCCAGCCCAGGATTTTGCATGATGTACTCTTCAAATACGTTAAATAAGCAGGATGACAATATTCAGCCTTGGCATACTCTTTTCCCAATTTGGCAGTCCGCTGTTCCATGTCTGGTTCTGATCGTTGCTTTTTGACCAGCATACAGGTTTCTCAAGAGGCAAGTAAGGTGGGTATATTATCTAGGGTGAAACGGATAACCAGCTCAGGTTGGGTACATGAGACAAGTGCTCGGGCCTAGTGCACTGGGAAGACCCAGAGGGATCAGGTGGAGAGGGAGGTGGGAGGGGGGACTGGGATGGGGAATACATGTAAATCCATGGCTAATTCATATCAATGTATAACAAAAACTACTGTAATGATGTAAAGTAATTAGCCTCCAACTAATAAAAATTAAAAAAAAAAAAAAATTTAAAAAAAAAAAAAAAAAAAAAAAAAAAAAGAATTTTCCACAGTTTGCTGTGATCATAGGCAAAAGTTTTAGTGTAGTCAATGAAGCATAAATAGATATTTTTCTAGAACTCTCTTGCTTTTGCTATGATCCAGCAGCTGTTGGCAATTTGATCTCTGGTTCCTCTGCCATTTCTAAATCCAGCTTGTACATCTGGATGTTCATAATTCATGTTCTGTTGAAGCCTGCCTTGGAGAACTTTGAGCATGGTTATCTGGGTCATGAAGATCTTTTTTGTATAGTTCTTCTGTGTATTCTTGCCACCTCTTCTTAATCTCTTCTGCTTCTGTTAGGTCCATAGAGTTTCTGTCCTTTTTTGTGCCCATCTTTGCATGAAATGTTCCCTTGGTAGTTCTAATTTTCTTGAAGAGATCTTTAGACATTCCCATTCTATTGTTTTCCTCTATTTGTTTGCATTGTTCACTTAGGATGATGTTCTTATCTCTCCTTGCTAGTCTTTGGAACACTGCATTCACAGGGGATATCTTTCCTTTTCTCCTTTTCCTTTCACTTCTTTTCTCAGATATTTGTAGGCCTGTCAGACAACCATTTTGTCTTTTTGCATTTCTTTCTTCAATTTAAGTCTGAATTTGGCAATGATGAATTCATGATCTGAGCCACAGTCAACTCCTGGGCTTGTTTTTGCTGACTGTATAGAGCTTCTCCATCTTCAACTGCAAAGAATATAATCAATCTAATTTTTGTATTGACCATCTGGTGATGTCCATGTGTAGAGACCCTTGTGTTTTTGGATGAGGGTGTTTGTTATGACCAGTGTCTTCTCTTGGCAAAACTGTGTTAGCCTTTGCCAGGCTTCATTTGTATTTCAAAACCAATCTTGCCTGTCACTCCAGGCATCTCTTGACTTCCCACTTTTGCATTCCAGTCCCCTATAAGGAAAAGAATATCTTTTTTTTTTTTTTTTTTTGGTGTTAGTTCTAGAAGGTCTCAGATGCCATCATAGAACCATTCAACTTCAGCTTCAACATTAGTGGCTGGGTCATAAAGTTGGGTTACTCTGAGAATGACTTGTCTTGGAAATTAACAGAGATCATTCTGTCATTTTTGAGATTACACCCAAGTACTGCATTTCAGACTCATCTGTTGACTCAGAGGGCTACTCCATTTCTTCTGAGAGATTTGTGCCCACACGGTAAATATAATGATTATCTGAATTAAGTTCACCCATTCTGGTCCATTCTAGTCTGGTTCAGTTCAGTCGCTCAACTCTTTATGACCCCAGCAGCACACCAGGCTTCTCTGTCATCATCAACTCCCGGAGCTTGCTCAAATTCATGTCCATCGAGTCAGTGATGCCACCCAATCATCTCATCCTCTAACATCCTCTTCTCCTCCTACCTTCAGTCTTTCCCAGCATCAGGGTCTTTTCAAATGAATCAGTTCTTTGCATCAGGTGGCCAAATTATTGGCGTTTCAGCATCAGCATCAGTCCTTACAATGAATATTCAGGACTGATTTCCCTTAGGAATGACTTGTTTGCTCTCCTTGCTATCCAGGGACTCTCAAGAGTCTTCTCCAACACCACAGTTCAGAAGCATCAATTTTTCGGTTCTCAGCTTTGTTATGGTCCAACTTTCACATCCATACATGACTACTGGAAAAACCATAGCTTAGACTATTACAGATCTTTGTTGACAAAGTAATGTCTGTGCTTTTTAATAGGCTGTCTAGATTTATCATAGCTTTTCTTCCAAGGAGCAACTGTCTTTTAGTTTCATGGCTGCAGGCACCATCTGCAGTGATTTTGGAGCCCGCCCCCCACCCCCCGCCCCATATAAAGTCTCTCACTGCTTTCATTGTTTCCCCATCTTTTTGCCATGAAGTGCTGGGACCATATGCCATTATCTTTGTTTGCTGAATGCTGAGTTTTAAGCCAACTTTTTCACTCTCCTCTTTCACTTTCATCAAGAGGTTCCTTAGTTCTTCTTTGCTTTTTGCCATAAGGGTGGTGTCACCTACATATCTGAGGTTATTGATATTTCTCCCAGCAATCTTGATTCCAGCTCATGCTCCCTTCAGCCTAGCATTTCACGTGATGTACTCTGCATATATGTTAAATAAGCATGGTGACTATATATAGCCTTGACTTACTCCTTTCCCAATTTGGGATCAGTCTGTTTTTCCATGTCTGGTTCTAACTTTTGCTTCTTGACCTGCATACAGATTTCTCAGGAAGCAGGTAACAAGCTTTCTTCAGGAGCTTTGCATTCTTGTTTTTATATTATCTGTATCAATCACTTCTTCAAATGTTTAGTAGTTTAATGTGGTAGATTCTTTTTATTGGTCCTGTTTATATCTGGAATTTCTCCAACAATGAATGGATGCACTTATTCCACACTTCTTGCTCATTCTTGGGTAGATGTCTTATGTCTTCTTGGTTCTTAGAAGTCACCAGACCAGCTTCAGGAACTTGCCCTGTTGTTTCAAAATTGTTGCTATTGTTTGTGTTTGTGGTTTCTCCATACCTGATAGCTTGGCTTAGCTTTCTGAAGTTACTCTAGCAGATCTTGGCCACCAAACTCAGGTGTGTGTGTGAGGGTCTAGCCCCAGAGTTGGAGGAAATGCTGGCATATCACTCAATACTTGGGGTGCAAGGTGAGGGAATCCTAAACTGAAGTTCTCCCAGTATCCCTTGGGTAGGCTTCTTGCTGGAGTCCTGAAAAAGTCAACAGGAACAGTGTCATTTTAATGCCCTTCGATATTCTTATCTGCCTCTTTCCTCACCTTCCTCCCTATTGGGGAGGTCAATTTGCTAATCTGGGTGCAGCAGGAGAGAAATGTGTTTTCCTAGCAGTGTCCCACACACCTGGAGTAGCTGGGTACTCACTCACTGCTTTCCCTCCCCTTTGCAAGCAAGCTCCCCATGCTGCTTTGGGGAGGGATGGTGCTTTCAAATTTCCACTTATCTTCTCCAATGTATCCAAACTTGGGTCCCTCCCCCCCATTTTTTTCTTTTCTTTTTTGTTATCTTTGCTACAGTGGAGTGCTAGAATCTCTATTTGGGAAGGATGGACTTTTTTTTTTTAAGGCCCTCTCATCCATTTTGTCTACCCAAAGCAGCACTCTCTTGGTTTTCTACAACCAAGGCTGAAAGGGGCCGGAGTCCATTTGACAGATCTTGCTGGTTTCACAATCTGTAGGGATATCTACCTGCCAATTCACATGTGGAACTCTCCTGGGTCTCTTGGCATATGGTGCTGGATCCCACAGCTTCCACAGAGGTACTTATGTTCATAGATGGACGCCAAATCTTAGTTGTTGAAAAGGGGCACAAATAGGAGGGGTATCTTATGTTGCCACACAGCTGATATCACTCACCATATTCTCCAAGAAACTTTATTTACAAAAATAGTTGCTGGCCGATAAACTACAGTTTGCTGATCCCTGCTATAGATAACATAGATTTTAAATGATACGCAAAAGAGAAAAATATGTAAACATTCACATACAGAAAGTTTTCTTTCCTCTCAGTTCTTCACTTACTTGATCCCTGGGAAGCAGTATACTTCATCCTTTTACTCCTATACTGAATATAAAAATTGCTCCAAATTCTGATGTGATAGAATCCAAAAGAATTATTTTTTTAATTAATTATTTTGTTGTTGTTGAAGGATAAGGATAATTGCTTTACAGAATTTTGTTGCTTTCTATCAAACCTCAACATGAATCAGCCATAGGTATATATATCTCCCCTCCCTTTTGAACCTTCTTTCCAACTCCTTCCCCATCCTACCCCTCTAGGTTGATACAGAGCCCCTGTTTGAGTTTCTTGAGTTTGAAAAACTGTGTGAGTTTCATACAGCAAATTCCCATTAGCTATCTATTTTACATATGGTAATGTAAGTTTCTGTGTTTCTCTTTCCATACATCTCACCCTCTCCTCCCCTCTCCCCATGTTCATAAGTCTATTCTCTATGTCTGTTTCTCCATTGCTGCCCTGTAAATAAATTTTCAGGACCACTTTTCCAGATTTTGTATATATGCGTTAGAATACAATATTTCTCTTTCTCTTTCTGACTTATTTCACTCTGTATAATAGGCTCCAGTTTCATCCACCTCATTAGAACAGACTCAAATGCATTCCTTTCTACAGCTCAGTACTATTTCATTGTGTATATGTACCACAACTTCTTTATCCATTCATTTGTCGATGGATATCTAAGTTGCTTCCATGATCTCGCTATTGTAAATACTGCTGCAATGAACAATGGGATACATGTGTCTTTCAATTTTGGTTTCCTCGGGGTATATGCCTAAGAGTGGGATTGATGGGTCATATGGTTGTTTCATTCCTAGATTTTTAAGGAATCTCCATACTGTCTTCCATAATGGCTGTATTAATTTTCATTCCCACAACAGTGCAAGAGTGTTCCCTTTGCTCCACACCCTCTCCAGCATTTATTGTTTGTAGAATTTTTAATGATGGCTATTCTGATTGGTGTGAGGTGATATCTCATTGTAGTTTTGATTTGCATTTCTCTAATAATGAGTGATGTTAGTATCTTTTTATGTGTTTATTAGCCATCTGTATGTCTTCTTTGGAGAAATGTCTGTTTAGGTCTTTTTCCCCATTTTTTAATTGGGTTGTTTTTATGGTATTGAGTTGTATGAGTTTGTATATTTTGGAAATTAATCTTGTTTTAGTTGGTCATTTGCTATTATTTTCTCCCATTCTGAGGGTTGTCTTTCCACCTTGTTTATAGTTTCCTTTGCTGTGCAGAAGCTTTTTTTTTTTTTTTTTTAAATTAGTTGGAGGCTAATTACTTTACAATATTGTAGTGGTTTTTGTCATACATTGACATGAATCAGCCAATGTGCAGAAGCTTTTAAGTTTAATTAGGTCTCACTTGTTTACTTTTGTTTTTATTTCTGTTACTCTAGGCAGTGAGTCATAGAGGATCTTGCTTTGATTTATGTTATCAAGTATTCTGCCTATGTTTCCCTCTAAGAGTTTTATAGTTTTTGGTTTTACGTTTAGGTCTTTAATCCATTTTGAGTTTATCTTTGTGTATGGTGTTAGGAAGTGTTATAATTTCATTCTTTTACCTGCAGCTGTCCAATTTTCCCAGCACCATTTATTGAAGAGGCTGTCTTTGCCCCATTGTATATTCTTGCCTCCTTTGTAAAAAATAAGGTACCTATAGGTGAATGGCTTTATTTCTGGGCTTTCTATCTTGTTTCATTGGTCTATATTTCTGTCTTTGTGCCAGTACTATACTGTCTTGATGACTGTAGCTTTGTAGTATAATCTGAAGTCAGGATGGTTGTTTCCTCCACCTCCATTCTTCTTTCGCAAGACTGCTTTGGCTATTCGGGGTCTTTTGTGCTTCCATATGAATTATGAAATTTTTTGTTCTAGTTCTGTGAAAAATTCCACTGGCAATTTGATAGGGATCACATTGTATCTGTAGATTGCACTTGGTAGTATAGTCATTTTCACAATATTGATTCTTCTTACCCAGGAACATGGAGTATCTCTCCATCTGTTTATGTTGTCTTTGATTTCTTTCATTAGTGTCTTATAATTTTCTGTGCACAGTTTTTTTGTCTCCTTAGGTAAGTTTATTCCTAGATATTTAATTGTTTTTGTTGCAGTGGTGAATGGGGTTGATTCCTTAATTTCTCATTTTGATTTTTCATTGTTAGCATATAGAAATGCAAGTGATTTCTGTGTATTGATTTTGTATCCTGAAACTTTGCTAAATGCACTGATTAGCTCTAGTTATTTTGTGATATTATCTTTAGGGCTTTCTCTGTACAGTTTCATGTCATCTGAAAACAGTGAGAGCTTTACATCTCCTTTTCCATATGTATTCCTTTTATTTCTGTTTCTTCTCTGATTGCTGTAGCTAGGACTTCCAGAATTATGTTGAATAATAGTGATGAAAGTGGACACCCTTGTCTTGTTCCTGATCATAGGGTGAATGCTTTCAGTTTTTCACTATTGTGAATAATGTTTGCTGTAGACTTTTCATATATGGACAGGCTTATTATATATGGTAGGCTTACCTTTTGGCCATTCTTCCAAAAGAATGATTTTACTGTATCTGTACTTAAAAGTATCTTTTTGCTATTTTCCCCCCTAAATAGCTGTGAATCTTGAAATCCTTTGTTGTTGGAAGGTATTTTTAAACTTCCCTTTATTGAACACAGGCATTATAGATTTTTGTGATTTGAGAATTTGTAGCACTGTGTATCCCCTTCTTGGATTACAGCCTTGTTGCGGTGAAGGGGCTTGCATAGCTCAATGAAGCTGTGAGCCATGTTGTGTAGGTCCACCCATGATGGATGGGTAATAGTGAAGAGTTCTGATGAAACGTGGCCCACTGGAAAAGGAAATGGTGACTGACTTTAGTATTCTTGCCTGGAGAACCCCATGGACAGTATGAAAAGGCAAAAAAAAAAAAAAAAAAAAAGAAAAAAAATGACAAGAGACGGTCATATCCTCCAGGTTGGAAGTGTCCAGGATGCTACTGGAAAAGAGCCAGAGGTCAGTTACTAATAGCTTGAGAAAGAATGAAGTGGCTGGACAAAAGCAGTAATGACACTCAGTTGTGGGTATGTCTGCTGGTGAAAGTAAAGCCTGATGCTGTAAAGAACAATAGTGCATAGAATCCTGGAAGGTTAGGTCTGTGAATCAAGGTAACTTTACATGGTCATGCAGGAGATGGCAAGATTAAACATCGACATCTTAAGAATCAGTGAACTAAAATGGATTAGAATGGGTGAATTTAATTCAGATGACCATTTAATTCAGATGACTACTGTAGGCAAGAAACCCTTAGAAGATATGAAATGGTCCTCATAGTCAACAAGAGAGTCTGAAATGCAGTACTCAAGTAAAGTCTCAAAAATGACAGAATGATTGCTGTTCCTTCCAAAGGCAAACCATTCAACATCATATTAATCCAAATCTATGCCCCAACCATCATTGCTGAAGAAGGTGAAGTTGACTGGTTCTATGAAGACCTACAAGATATTCTAGAACTAATACCCCAAAAGATATCCTTTTCATCACAGTGAATTGGAATACAAAAGTGGGACATCAAGAGATACCTGGAAAAGCTTTGGAGTAGAAAATGAAACAGGGCAAAGGTTAATAGACTTTTGTCAAGAGAACATGTTGGTCATAGGAAACACCGTTTCCCCATAATCCAAGAGATGATGATACATATGGACATCACCACATGGTCAATACTGAAATCAGGCTGATAATTTTCTTTACAGCTGAAGATGGAGAAGCTCTAGTCAGTCAGTGGGAAAATAAAAGAAAGACCTGGAGTTGACTATGGCTCAATTCATCCTTGAGCCACACAAGAACACAGTGTTCTTTATTGCAAAATTCAGGCTTAAATTGAAGGAAGTAGGGAAAAGCACTAGACCACTCAGATATAATCTAAATCAAATCACTTATGCTCATACAGTGAAAGTGATGAATAGATTCAAGGGATAGAGTGCCTGAAGTACTATGACCAGAAAGTTCATAAAACTGTACAATAGGCAGTGACCAAAATCATCCCAGTCAAGTGAGCCTTAGGAAGCACTACTGAGAACAAAATTAGTGGAGGTAATAGAATGCCAGCTGAGCTATTTCAGATCCTAATAGATGATGTTGTTAAAGTACCACACTCAGTGTGTCAGCAAATTTGGAAAGCTCAGCAGTGGCCACAGTACTGGAAAAGGTCAGTTTTCATTCAAATCCCAAAGAAGGGCCATGCCAAAGAATGTTTAAACTACCATACAATTGGGCTCATTTCACATGTTAGCAAGGTAATCCTCAAAATTCTTCAAGCTAGGCTTCAACAGTACATGAACCAAGAACTTCCAGATGTACAAGCTGGATTTAGATAAGGCAGAGGAACCACATATCAAATTGCCAACATCCTTTGGATCACAGGAAAAGCAAGGGAATTCCAGATAAACATTTACTTCTGCTTCATTTACTATGCTAAAGCCATTGACTCTGTGGATCACAACAAACTGTAGAAAATTCTTTAAGAAATGGAAATACCAGACCACCTTACCTACCTCTTGAGAAACCTGTATGCAGGTCAAGAAGCAACAGTTAGAATGGGACATTGAATGAAGGACTGGTTCCAAATTGGGAAAGGAGTACGTCAAGGCTGTATATTGTCATCCTGCTTATTTAACTTATATGAAGAGTACATCATGTGAAATGCTGGACTGGATGAAGAACAAGCTGGAATCAAAATTGCTAGGAGAAATATCAATAATCTCAGATATGCAGAAGCAGATGATACCACCCTTATGGCAGGAAGCAAAGAGAAACTAAATAGCCTCTTGATAAAAGTGAAAGAGGAGAGTGAAGAATTTGGCTTAAAACTCTACATTCAAAAAACTAAGACCATGACATTCAATCCTATCACTTCATGTCAGAGAGATGGGGTAAAAACAGAAACAGTGACAAACTTTATTTTCTTGGGCTCCAAAATCACTGAGATTGTGACTGAAGCCATGAAATTAAAACACACTTGCTCTTTGGAAGGAAAGCTATGATGAACCTAGACTGCATATTAAAAAGCAGAGATCACTTTGCTGACAAAGGTCTGTATAGTCAAAGCTATGGTGTTTCCAGTAGTCATGCATGGATGTGAGAGTTGGACCATAAAGAAGGCTGAACACCAAAGAATTTATTGTTTTGACATGGTGCTGGAGAAGACTCTTGAGAGTCCCTTGGACAGCAAGGAGATCAGACCAGTCTATCCTAAAGGAAATCAACCCTGAATATTCATTGGAAGGACTGAGGTTGAAGCTTCAATACTTGATGTAAAGGGCTGATGTAAAGGGCTGACTCACTGGAAAAGACCCTGATGCAGGGAAAGATTGAGGGCTGGAGAGAAAGGGCAACAGATGATGAGATGGTAGGCTGGCATCACTGACTCAGTGAGCATGAGTTTGAGCAAGCTCTGGGGGATAGTGAAGAACAGGGAAGCCTGGTGTGGTGCAGTCCACGGCGTTGCAGAGTCAAACACGACTGAGTGACTCAACTGAGTTGAACTTAAATTGGCTGAGAAGCCTTTACAAATAGCTGAGGCTTTACAAATAAATGAGGATAAAAATAACTAGGTACAAACAATTTGAGGCAAGCCATGTCTAAAGGATGAGTAAGGTTTTTGTAGATGAGGAAAATGGAGGAGATTTGATTCCTCACTTCTTTATTTTTATAACAGAGGAAATGGAGACTTGGACAAGGTTAAGCAATTTGCCCAAAGAAGATAGAGGTATCTCTTGTTTTGTGTATTACTACTATATTGAATTTATTCAATTTTAGTTCTGATTGACTATGTTTTTGTTTTTTAAAATGAGAATGATCTAGTACAAACTAGAGGAAGAACATTTCTATAAATAATTATGCACAGCTTGAGATGTCCATGATTGGAAAGCAGTGTATTTCTCTGATGAAGAGTTGACGAGGCCTTAGCTTGATTCAAGCACTTTTGTAATTCATGTTGCATTGCCCTCTGTTGTAATATATAGTTCATTCATTCTCGGCATTCCTATATGCAGTAACCCAAAGCCAGAAATGATGAAATTTTTTTATTTTAGCATTGTCTTAAAAATAGAAGTAAACATTGTTATTCTTCTGAAGTTTAAAATAGTATGTATGACATTCCAATCCATGCTAATTATGAAGAATTCGACCACAAAAATCTAGCTATTTATAAGTAGCAGACTTAATGATGTAGTCGTAGAACTTTAGAGTGAAAGAGACTTAATATATCATTTATACCAATGGTTCTTACTTCTTTTTAAGATTGTGGATCACTCTGTATATTAAGATTTTGCACCATATTCTGTTGAATATAAACATATATATATATATATATATATATAATCACATATTTACAGTGTACATATATTTTGTTTTAGCCACCTTAAAGATAGCCAAACTTTATTCATAAAAACATCTGATCACTTTTGACTTTGGAAAATAGTACTTGAAAGACTTTTAAGAAGCAGTTCACTAACATACAGGCAGACCTTTACTTCAATCGTTCAAATAATTCTTATCTTTCTTTACTAATATAATACAAAACAAAAAATACAAAAGTAAAAGTCAAAATCAGTTGATCTTGTAAATAGCTAGCTGTTTGTTCTTGATGTTATCACTTAACTCATCTGGACTTTACTTTCTTGTCACTAAATTAAAAAATTATGGAGCAAGAAGAAATTTGGAAATCAAATTCAAGTGCCTAAAAATAGAGATGCTAATACATAAGAACACCTTCCAAACCTCAAATCTTAATTTACATATGGAATTTTTGATAGCATTTAACAATTTTCATCATTTCCAGAGTTTTGTCAGACAAAAGTCTATCAATTAGCTTAAGAGACAAAGCTAACATACAAGACAATGTGGAAGGTACTGATTAGTACCAATACATATATGAGTTCCCTTGGAAAGGCAGAGGAAGTCTACTTGCCTAAGTTCATGTGACTCATTGGTGGCAGATCTGGATGTGAACAAAAACAGCTGTGTCTTCACTATAATACAAACTTGACTATTAAAGGCAAAGTCATTGTCAAAAGGTGGCTGGAGAAGGTCTTTGCTGGTGCTGATAATTGAGTTGCCTATTAAAGAGGAAGATCTAGTGGAGAAAGTAGACTTTCAGGTAATTTGAAGAGCATGGACAGATTTCACAAGGAGCTTAACACTGTTTACATTAATGAAGGCATTGTAATCATAGATACATAGAGTCTTCTTGGAACTCAGTTTTCTCTCATAGAAATCATATTACTTATAATTACAGAACATTACCCAGATCTGCGCTCTTTCTAAAATTTCTTTCCATCAGTTTGGGTTGATAATCTTCCCCTTCTAACATTGTAGTTTAGCATGTCTCAGATGGAACTCTGTGCTCTTTCTGCTCCATGTAGTTCCCAACTTCTGTTAAGAGAAGTAGTGGAAGAAGATGGTGTCAACAAGGCTCTCTTCAGCTCTAAAACACTACAAGAATATAAGATTGGAAATAGTAATGGCCACAGCATGTCTTTTTGAGTGTGTGTGGTGTTCCTTATCCAAAAAATTAATGATGGTGCAATTTTCAAGTTCTTTGCAGCAAACATTACATTCTTGTATCCTTCTCCTATCACTGTGAAAAAGTGTACCTCTAGAGGTTTTCTCTTTGGATAAATTTTGTGTATGTTATTCAAAAATATCAATTATATTTCTTTTTCTGGTTGCACATAAAGCATTTTTTTTTTACATTTTGTAAAGTCCACTTATGGAAAACACAAAAACTCATTGCTTTGTCTTACTAAAATTCATAATGGGAATATTGGTACTTTTGTGAGGCATTCTAGACATCACTTCAAATGTCAAGTTCAAAAATGACAAATGACTGGCAAATGTATGTCAGAAATAGAAATTTTGTAGTTTTTTTCTCTTCTCAGGCCCTAAGCTCTTTGTTTACATCCTATAATATCATTTTTCTTTTTTTAAATTATGTTACTTTTCTGAGTTTCTTCCTCTGGAGTGTGAGCCTCCAGGAGGCAGTGAGTTCTTTGTTATCTCAGCCCTTGAAACAGTTACTGCCTATAATAGGGAGGGGGAGAGGGAAGAAGGGGACAGTAGATGAATGGATGGATGGATAGATAGATAGATAGATGAGCAAATGAGTAAAAGACAGGAAGGGTGAGGGGGAAAATTCTGCTTAGCAAAATTTATTTTTAAAGAATTTTATTTTATTAATATACACCCAAACATTCTATGCATGTAATAACTTTTCACATTGACTAAAATATTATTTCAATAAATAATTTAAGATGCCTTAGTTTGCAAGGTGCAAGAATGTACTTGGATTACCTTACAGATAAGAATGTTTATTTTTAGGGTGTGTGTGTGTTAGTTGCTTAGTTGTGTCTGACTCTTTGTCATCCCATGAACTGTAGCCTGCCAGGCTCCTCTGTCCATGGAATTTTCCAGGCAAGAATACTAGAGTTGGTTTCCATTCCCTTCCCCAGGGGATCTTCCCAACCTAGGAATTGAATATGGGTCTCTTGCATCACAGACAGATTCTTTACCATCTGAACCACCAGGGAAGCCCTTATTTTTAGGAAAGTAAGTGGAAACTTCCAAATTTCTAAAGGGGAAAGTTATAATATATATTAACTTGAAATTTAGGATTGCCTCAATTAATGGAGTCATAAACTGTAGTTTTACATATTTAACTGATTACTTCCCCAAACCCACTATTATTCATCATTTTGTCTGGAATAACTTTAAAAATTCTTGAGTTTTTGTTTTCTCATCTCAAGAATAATGATATATTCTAGTCATTGTGAAGTTTAAATAAGAGCTTCACTACAATATTGTAAAGTAATTAGCCTCCAACTAATAAAAATAAATGAAAAAAAATTAAAGTTCAGTGACTGGGTATTATTGGTCTAAACTATAATGTTAGTTTCTTTCTCCATTTCTCTACTTAAAAAAATGATAATTATATTTTGACTGTGTCACATTTGATTTGATGTTCACAATAATAAATTATGTGAATGGATTGTGAAAACTTAAGAAGTTCACAAATATTTGCTTGGTACTGATTACTGATACCAGACATTCAAGGTAATAGCTAAACAAGGACCCAGAAACATTTGTTAGTGTCCTTTTTTCTCTTTTCTTTTTTAAATCAAATAAGACTCATTTGAGTGCTCAAAAGTGAAGATTACATGCAAACCAAAATAAATTACAATCTATAGCCAAATATTTAAAACTAAGCATTAATGAACTTTAATTTAAAATAGGGGAAAAATTGCCCTATGTTTTTAGGATTTCTGTAACAGTTCTCTGGATTTTTGATTTCTCAATAGGAAGTTGTCTTTCATTGCTTACTTCAGATCAAGCAGAAAATTCCAATAGTGTGTCGTTATGAACAGCTTCATAATTGTTTCCAGTTTATATTTTTAAAAATGTAACAGCGGGGGCGCAGTACCAGCCCCCACAGACCCAAAGGGGTGAGGACAGATCTAGTTGTTCCTGGGAATTCCCCAGCGGTCCTCAGTATCCGGCCAAGCTGTTTCAGCTTCCATGACTAGGAGGTCAGTTGATGGATGCGGGAACCCACCCTGCTGTCTTGGGAAGGTGGAGAAAGCTTTCAAGACTGGGAAAGCTGTCAGTGGGTGCTGGAAACTCTCCCTCTGTTCTGGAAGGGCATAGATAACTCCCTACAGGGAAATCTTCCAGTGGGGGCCAGGATCTGCCTTGCTCTTGCTGCTGGGAAATTCACCAGTGAGTGCCAAAACCTGGGAAGCTTTGGAAATCTTTCATGACTGAGAAATCCAGCCCTGAGCGCTGGAACCTTGCTGTTCCTGGAGGGTGTGGACAGTTCTCGCTACTTGACAATCCATCAGCAGGTGCTAGGATCTGCCTTGCTGTCCTGGGAGAACACAGAAAACTCTTGCTCCTAGGAAATCTGCCAGTGGGTGCCAGAATATGTGCCACTGTCCCAGGAGGGTGCAGATAGCTCCCCCAACTAGGAAATTCACCCACAGGAACAGCTGAAACCATAGATGAGCCCCAGGGGCTTTGTGGCTAAGGAAGAAGAGCTGAAACCTCTCCTTGTGGCTACACAAACTGTGAATACTTAGCTTATACCTAAATTCAACACCTGCAAAACATCCAAAAGGACACCAAGTGCTGTTGTAACTGAGTCTGGCGTTAGTAGCTAGCTGTGGGGCCTGTGGGCATGTGCAGTTGGGAGTAGGGCAGATCCGAGCTTGAGTTGCCTCTATAGCTCCTGCAGTGGTGTAGGTGCATAACGACTGCCATACTGGGGCCTAGCCCCAGTGTACCTGCACCGGTGGCCGGGTGAAAGCAATGCTTGATAGCCACTAGGGCCAATTTCTGGCACATCCACAGTTAAAGTGGGTCTGAGAGCAGTGCCAAAACTACTTTGTGAATCTGTACATCGGGAGAAAGGGGACACAACAGAGCACATTCACAGGTGAACAGCTTCAAAGGAGGAAAACTCAGTGACTTCTCTCCCGGGGGGAAGCGGGGGGGGGGGTGCTCTAATCCTGCTTACCTTGAATGCAGATCAGAATCACAGCTAAGAAATGGATTGGGGGGACTTCTACTCCAACAACTAGGGAGCACACTCATGCCTGATGGAAGCGAAAACCACAGAGCAAAGGGGAGGCCCTGCTCAATATCTAGGGCAGACTCTAATCACCACACCATCAATCAAAATCCTCTAACAATGGGATCCCCATCAAGGGGCTTCCCAGGTGGCACTAGTGGTAAGAACCTGCCTGCAATGCAGGAGATGTAAGAGACATGGATTTGATTCCTGGATTGGGAAGACGCCCTAGAGGAGGGCATGGCAACCCACTCCAGTATTCTTGCCTGGAGAATCCCATGGACAGAAGAGCCTGGCAGTCTACAGTCCATAAGGTTGCACAGAGTCAGACATGACTAAAGCAACTTAGCATGCATCAAGGCAATAACAGCATAAACCTCTGAAAAACTTCATCCACCAGAGGGTAGACACTAGAAGTAAGAGAAACTGTGATCCCACAGCCTGTGGAAAGGAGATCACAAACACAGTAAGTTTGACAAAATGAGATGACAAAAAAATATGTTGCAGATGAAAGAGCAAGATAAAAATCTATGAGAATGACTGAAGAGGAGATAAGCAATCTACTTGAAAAAGAATTCAGGGTAATGATAGTAAAGATGATCCATAGATCATCTTGAAAACAGAAAAGAAGCACAGATTGAGAAGATACAAGAAAAGCTTAACAAAGACCTAGAAGAACTAAAGAACAAAAAAAAAGAGATGAACAAAAGAGTAACTGAAATGAGCAATACACTGGAATGAATCAATAGTAGATTAACGAGACAGAAGAGCAGATAAATGAGCTGGAATACAAAATGATGGAAATCACTGCTCTGGGAGAGAGTAAAGAAAAAGAAAGAAAAGAAATGAGGACAGTCTCAGTAACCTCTGGGGCAATATTAAAAGCACAAACATTCAAATTATAGAGGTCCCAGAAGAAGAAGAAAAAGGGCCTGAAAAAATATTTGAATAAACCATAGTCAAAAATTTCCCTATCATGGGAAAGGAAATAGATACTTAAGCCCAGGAAGCACAGAGAGTTCCACACAGGATAAACCCAAGGAGGAATATGCTGAGATACATATTAATCACAATTAAAAATTAAATACAAAGAAGAAACATGAAAAGCAGCAAGGAAAAAGCAACAAATATCATCTACGAGGAAACCTGAATGGATCTTTTGGCCAACCCAATACAAGGTAATCTCCATAAGGTTATCAGCTGATTTTTCAGCTGAAACTCTGCAGGCCAGAAGGGAGGGGCATATTATAAGTGATGAAAGGGGAAAAACCTACACCTAAGACTACTCTTAGTTAGAGTAGTCTTGGGGCTTCCCTGGTGGCTCAGATGGTAAAACATCTGCCTGCAATGCGGGAGACCTGGGTTCAATCCCTGGGCCAGGAAGATCCCCTGGAGAAGGAAATGGCAACACTCCAGTACTCTTGCCTGGAAAATTCCATGGACGGAGGAGCCTGGTAGGCTACAGTCCATGGGGTTGCAAAGAGTTGGACACAACTGAGCGACTTCACTTTCACTAAGACTACTCTATGCAGCAAGGCTCTCATTCAGTTTTGAGAGAAATCAAAAGCTTTACAGACAAGAAAAAGCTAAGAGAATTCAGCACCACCATGCCAGCTTTACAAGAATTGCTAAAAGCAAGAAACCCAAGAGAAGAGAATGGAAAAGGAATAGAAGAAAACAGACCTATAAAAACAAACTGAAAACAATTAAGAAAATGGCAATAGAAGCATATATATCAATAATTACTTTAAATGCCAATGAATGAAATGCTTTCCAACCAAAAATTTGACTGACTGATGTATGCGAAAATAAGATCTATTTATATGCTGTCAACAAGAGACCCACATCACACCTAAGGACACATACAGGCTGAAAGTAAGGGGATGGGAAAAGATATTCAATGCAATTGGAAATCAAAAGAAACCTGGATCAGCAATACTCTTACCACACACAAGATATTTTAAAATAAAGACTGTTACAAGAGACAAAGAAGGACACTACATAATGATCAAGGGATCAGTCCAAGAATAAGATATAACAATTGTAAGTATTTATGCACCAACATAGGATCACCTCAGTATATAAGACAACTGCTAAAAGCTGTAAAAGGGGAAACAGTAACAGAATAATTTTGGGAGACTTTAACACTCCACTTACACCAAGGGAAAGATCATCGAGACAGAAAATAAGTAAGGAAACACAAGCTCTAAATACAAATTATCATAAAAAAAAATCTGGGCAAGTAAAGAATTCAGTGAGCATTTGTCTCTGGATAGTGAGATTATAGGTTAGTGTATTGGTATTTACTCACTGTCTTTCACATATTCACATTTTTCCAAAATAACAATTTAGAACATGTTTTGGACTTTTAAAAATGTATATCTTGAATATCTTTCTATATCAACTAAAAATTCTTCTATAATATTTAAGTGGCTTATATTAATGTACCACAAGTTTAAAAAGATTGTTATTAGGTTTTGTCATTTTTCATTTTCATTTAGGTATTTTTATTGTTTTAAAAATAAAGACTGCTACATTTGAAGATATATTCATGCTGATTTCCATCAACATAAATTCCAAGAAAGGGATTTGCTGGTTCAAAAAATACCTACTTAAATTTTTTTTTGGTTTATACAGCCAATTGCCCTCCAGAAATGTTATAACATGAATAATCTCTAAGTAAAACCATACGAAATATGTCATTTTTATGTGGCGCTGATGGTGGTCTTGTTTAATTAAAAACACTAACAAGAAGTTTCCACTGTTAGAAAGTAGAAAAAAGGGAAGGAAAAAGACAATGGTCATAGAATAAACATTGGAAAGATTGTTTTCAATATCAGGCCAAGACCTACTCTTACAGTTTGGAATAGACTTTCTTAGCAGATGAGACAAATTATGATAGACCATAGGTGAGATTTTGCATTGCCTTTTCAAAACCTCATTCTTTCAAAGCCCTGTTTTCTCCTACTTTTCTTTAATTTGCCTCTCTTATTTAGATATTCTTTCCTTCATAATAGCACCATTGACATTTGGCTAGTAATCCCTGGAAGGTCTTTCCAGTGTGAAGCTCATGAATTACTTCAGGTCACAGGCTAGGGACAATGGTACTTTGGGATAGTAACATGCATTTCACCACTGACCCATCAGCTGATCAGTTATAGGAATCCTGTCATCAACTTGTATTTTAAAAGAGCTAATTTTTTTAATCCACTAATATAAATCTTTATTACCATTTCAGGACATAATAGGAGCTGTTTCTCTTCACTATTTAACTGCTAACTTCTTACACAAAATTAACAATTTTAGAGAGTGCTGTCATAAATACAGTAGCCTATTAATTATTACCTCTTATAATTCTCAAAATTTGGCACAGAGTCAACAGCATCAGGCTCACCTGAGCACTTGTCAGGAATGTAAATTCTTAGACCCTATTCCACTCCTACTGAATTAGAAACTTTGGGTATAGGGCCCCCAACTCTGTTTTAACAAGCCCTCCAGGATTCTGATGCAAACTGAAGTTGAAGAACCATAGATTTAAGACAATATTCAGGTTTCCAGGAGTCTTTGTTAGTCAAGATGATTTTGGAAGAATGACATTTATTAGTAAGAAAGACCTCTCTCTCCAGGTATTTGAATTAGTTGTGGCAAACAAAGCTTCAAAGATAAATTTAAAATATATGAAAGATAAACCACTTCTCACTGGAAGATAATAGGAAAATTATTACTTCTAAAATTACTATGGCTGAAAAGTTTTGTTTCTTAGGGACATTTTGATGTTATACTCCTCATTTAGCTGAGCACAGCTGAAAGAATGTTTCTCATTATTTCTCCTTGTTTTCCCAGGAGTTAGCTGTAACCTCCCCACCAGGTTTCTGGTTATTATGAGCAAAAAGTTTGACGTCATCATTCATTCAATTGCTTTCACTTGCAAAAACATAAAATACCCTGAGAGAAATTAACCTCATTAGCATTTCCTCAGGAGTATTATCCAGTTAAGACAATAGGATGGTTGTTTGATTTGTTAAGGAATCTTTGCTTGGGTTAAGAAACAAGGTTAATGTCTCCTTGGAAAAATGAGGTTGCTGCTAATATTTACAGGGAGCTATGTAGCATATCGATTGTAAGACAAAACTGTTAAGGTATGTGTGGCATAAGATATATATGGCTGCTATGCCGTACTTTTGAATCAGGTGAAAGGGTCCCAGGAAAAATCAACTATCCAGTGAGAACAAGGACCTCTTTTATCAGTCAGTTTTCCTAGTCAGAACCTTCCTAAGGACCACAGAGGAAACTTTGGGAAGGCATAGGTTTCGAGCAGTAGAAGAAGGAAAGCCAGTTAAAGGAGGCAAGGGAGGGGTGAAGACTTGTTGCTTGAACTTCATTGGGTCTTGAGACTGTTCTGACAAACTGCCCACACACTTTCAGCTCTCTTGGGTGTGGTCAGAGTTACTTCTTGCTATACTTGTGAACTGAGGGTAGGAGGAGCCATGGTTATAGAAGAAAGTGAGAGCAGTAGGTATATATAATAGTAACTTGTAGCCATCACTGAGTTTCATTTTAAGCATAATTTGCATTGTAGAAAATGATTGACACAATCTAGTGAAATCATCCCATGATAAAAAGAATGTATTAAGTATTATACTTAAGAGAATAGAAAATCATATTTGAAAATAATTTTAAGAGAAAATTATATTTCTGAAGGCACATTAATGACAATATTCAAAATAGATCTTTATACACTGAAATGGGGACTGACTCTGTGGTGTAAAATCAGAAATTTCCAGTTTACTGAAGAGTCTCTATTTGCTGAAGAACTGCTCACTTATACATATTTCAGTGCAGATAGAGCTTGATTCTTTTCAATTATTCTATGCAAATAACAACTTGTAATAGTCATATAAAACTCTAGGATTGATTTCAGAAATTATCTATTGTGATTTTTCTGACCTCGAGTGAAGGGAAAACAAACCAACGTTCATTAGCAGAGAAAAGTTTCCCAATAAGTTTTCCACCATATTTAGCTCTTAAAATCAATATTTATTGGTAGTTTGGGAAGTCACCTCATAGGATGTATTAAAATTCATAAAATATTTAAAAAGAAGATGGGCATTGATTTTTCTTCTGAAAGATGAGTGTCAAAATGAGAATTTTTGTTCTCAGTGATTTCAAGGTGCAACCCTTTCTGTTAAACTATAATTTATGAATAAAAACTTAAAAATATCCTTGGAGGATAATCATAGTATGGTTACCTTTTAAGTTGTCTTGAAGATAGCAGTGAAAATACATGTGAAATGTCCAGAATAATGCCTGAAATATAATAAAATATTTCCTTCTCACATTCCTAGGGACAAGAACTCCTTCTTTAACTCTGTTCTTGTACATTTTGGACTTTCTATGAATATTTGCTTATTTATTGACTGTTGTGGCTATTAAAAAAGAGTTTTGCATTATAAGTGGCTCAGAAAGGAACTGGAAGAGCTGAAAGTCATGCAGAGCATGACTGAGTAAAATGATCACAAGTCTAGTTTGGGTAGCTTACCTAGATACTTGGTAACTATTAAGTATTTAGTTTCAAGGGATTAGATTAGATAGACAGACAATAGATTCAAGGGATTAGATCTGATAGACAGAGTGCCTTAAGAACTATGGATGGAGATTTGTACCATTGTACAGGAGGTGGTGATCAAGGTAATCCCCAAGAAAAAGAATGCAAGAAGGCAAAATGGTAATCTGAGGAGGTCTTACAAATAGCTGAGAAAAGAAGAGAAGTGAAAGGCAAAGGAGAAAAGGAAAGATATGCCCATCTGAATGCAGAGTTCCAAAGAATAGCAAGGAGAGATAAGAAAGCCTTCCTAAGTGAACAATGAAAAGAAAGAGGAAAACAATAGAATGGGAAAGAGTAGAGATCTCTCCAAGAATATTAGAGATATCAAGGGAACATATCATACAAAGATGGGCATAATAAAGAACAGAAATGCTATGGACCTAACAGAAGCAGAAGAGATTAAGAAGAGGTGGCAAGAATACACAGAAGAACTGTACAAAAAAGATCTTCACGACCCAGATAATCATGATGATGTGATCACTCACCTAGAGCCAGACATCTTGGAATGCTTTCAGAAGTGGGCCTTAGGATGCATCACTATGAACAAAACTAGTGGAGATGATGGAATTCTGGCTGAGTTATTACAAATCCTAAAAGATGATGCTGTGAAAATGCCGCACTCAATATGCTAGCAAATTTGGAAAACTCAGCAGTGGCCGCAGGACTGGAAAAGGTCAGTTTTCATTCCAATCCCAAAGAAAGGCAATGTCAAAGAATGTTCAAACTACTTCACAACTACACTCATTTCACATGCTAGCAAGGTATGCTCAAAATCCTCCAAGCTAGGCTTCAACAGTATGTGAACAGAGAACTTCCAGAAGGTCAAGCTGGATTTGGAAAAGGTAGAGGAACCAGATATCAAATTGCAAACATCCATTGGCTCATAGAAAAAGCAAGAGAGTTCCAGAAAAACATCTACTTTTTCCTCATTGACAATGCTAAAGCCTTTGACTATGTGTATCACAACAACCTGTGGAAAATTCTTCAAGAGATGGGAACACCAGACCACCTTACCTACCTCCAGAGAAGTCTGTATGCAGATCTGAAAGCAACAGTTAGAACTGGACATGGAACAGTGGACTGGTTCCAAATTGGAAAAGGAGTACATCAAGGCTGTATATTGTCACTCTGTTATTTAACTTACATGTATGCATCATGTGTGATGAAGCACAAGCTGGAATCAAGATTGCCGGGAGAAATATCATTAACCTCAGATATGCAGATAACACCACCCTTATGGCAGAAAGCCAAGAGGAACTAAAGAACCTCTTGATGAAGGTGAAAGAGGAGAGTGAAAAAGCTGGTTTAAAATGCAGCATTCAAAAAATGAAGATCCTGGCATCAAGTCCCATCACTTCATAACAAATAGATGGGGAAGCAATGGAAACAGTTTCAGACTTTATTTTCTTGGGCTCCAAAATCACTGCAGATGGCGACTGCAGCCGTGAAATTAAGACGCTTGCTCTTTGGAAGAAACACTGTTACCAATCTAGACAGCGTATTAAAAAGCAGAGACATTCCTTTGGCAACAAAGGTCCATCTATTCAAAGCTATGGTTTTTCCAGTGGTCATATATGGATGTGAGTTGGACTATAAAGAAGGCTGAGCACTGAATGCTTTTAAACTGCTTTTAAACTGTGGTGTTGGCGAAGACTCTTGAGACCCCCCCCCTTGGACTGCAAGGAGATCAAACCAGTCAACCCTAAAAGAAATCAACTCTGAATACTCTTTGGAAGGACTGATACTGAAGCGCCAATACTTTGGCCACCTGATGCAAAGAACTGACTCATTAGAAAAGACCCTGGTGCTTGGAAAGGTTGAAGGCAGAAGGAAAAAGGGACGACAGAGGATGAGGTAGTTGGAAGGCATCACTGACTCAATGGACATGAGTTTGAGGAAGCTCTAGGAGATGGTGAAGGACAGGCAAGCCTGGTGTGCTGCAGTCCATGGAGTTGCAAAGAGCTGGACAAAACTGAGCAACTAAGCAACAACAAAAGCATCTAAGGCTTCGGCTAAAAGCAAATTGCATAAGCTTATGGGATTTATGTGGTTATGTCAGTTATTTTGGGGGCTGTGAGAACGAAGTTTTTTTTTCCCCAACTCCCTTATGTTTAATAAGTTTCATAATTTTTTGGTTTTGTTTTTTGTTTTATTTTTGGTATTTTCTACTGAGAAACTCAGCTAATTCACATACCCTGAAGACACACATACACAAACACACAAATATAGACAAAATATATTTATTAATTACATGTATATAAATTAGATTGTACACATATTTATAAAATTTGTTGTTCTTGAGTTGCTAAGTCATGTCTAACTCTTTGCAATCCCATGGACTGCAGCACACCAGTCTTCCCTGTCCTTCACTATTTCCTGGAGTTTGCTCAAACATATGTCAGTTGTGTCAATGATGCCATCCAACCATCTCATCCTTTGTATACAAATTAAATACATACATACTAAACATACAAACTAAATGAAAACTACATATAAATACATGATATTGTATATATAAACTCTAGTATGTAAAAATTAACTAAATATAGCATAAAAGTAAACTATATCTATATCTATGTCCATGTCATACATTTATCTACACATTCATTATAATTGGGTGTTGGCAAGGTGCTAGGAATTGTGTTAGAGATATAAGATGAATAAAATATAGTTCTTCCCTCATTAAGTAGATAAAGAAATATTTAATATAGTATTTATATCTGACATAACAGATGTGTAACAAAGAGAGATAATGGTAGAGAAAAGAGCAGTCCTGCATAGTAGGTTTTTGGACACAGCTTATATTGCTTTCACTTCTCGGCCTTTTGGCTAAGATCCAGTATAGTATGGGGGCTTCCCTTGTGGCTCAGTGGTAAAGAGTCTGCCTGCCAATGCAGAAGATGCAAGAGTTGCAGGTTCGATCCCTGGGTTGGGAAGATCTGCTGGAGTAGGAAAATGGCAACCTGCTCCAATATTGTTGCCTGAAAAATTCCACGGACAGAGGAGCCTGGCAGGCTACTGTCCATGGGGTCACAGAGAGTTGAACATGACTGGGTGACTGAGCACACAAGACTTTTTAGGATAGTTGACAATAAATTTTTATGATGATTAGTAGTTCATCAAAAGGAAAAGGATTGGGAAATGATCGAAAGAATAGCATGATAAAAGTCTTGGTAGTATGACAGCACATGGCTTGCTTTTGGGTGGAGATGCATGACTGTGGCTTGAGCAAATAAGTTGTGTTGAGAGGGTTGTAACAGCAGAAGATGAACCTGAAAAGGAACTGAAGAATTGCCTACCCTGAGCTAAAAATGGTTGGTACTATAATCCAGAGGCAAATATGTTGTAGGCAAGGTGAATGAAAAATTGCCTTTCTTTCAGAAATTTAAATTGGAAATTGAAAGGGACATAAACAAGCAGACTTAAGGTTAAGGCAGATTGTGAAGAGAAGTCTAAACTGATGCATCTCAAATTGTAATGTGTGTAAGACTGGCCTGGAGACCTTGAAAGAATGAAGATTATGACTTGGTGTGTCTGGGGAAGCCTAGGCTGCTGGCTTGCAGGCCATGATTTGAGCAGTGAGGGATCACCCTAAGAAGAGTGAACAGAGAATTCAGTCCTGGTGTGAATGGTCCAGAGTGGGCTACCTGGGAGCTGCCTCTAAGAGGACCATTAAGCCTTGCTGAACTTCTTGGGAGGTGGAGCTGAATTAGCAGGAGGAATAGACACAGATGTGAGAGAGTAAGATGACAGAGTAGAAAGAGCCTGAGTTTAGATCCTTTTGTGAGCACACCAAAATCACTACTATCTGCAGCCAACTGTCTTTGAAAAAGACTGGAATCTACTAGAAAAGACATTCTACAACTAAAGACACAAGGAAGGAACCACAATGAGACAGGCAGGAAGGGTGGACTTGAGGTATAATCAAATCCCATATCCCTGGGTAGGCAACCCACAAACTGGAGAATAATTATTTGTAGAGGTTTTCCCGTAAGAGAGTTCTGAGCCCCACACTGGGCTTCTGCACTGGGAAAATGAGACCCCAGAGCATTTGGGTTTGAAAGCCAATGGAACTAATTTTGGGAACCCCACAGGATTGGGGGAAATAGAGACTTCAACCTTAAAGGGTGCCCCCCAAATTTCATACACACTGGTATCCATGACAAGAGCAGAAATTTGACAGGAACCTGGGTCAGACCTAATTACTGTTCTTAGAAAGACTCGTGGAGGGTCAGGGATGCAGTTACATCTTACTCTGGGGATGTAGACACTGATGTCAGTTATAACTAGGCAACATTTTATCATGTGAACACTTCTGCTGGTGGCCGCCATCTTAGTTCATTAGTGCCAAGACATGGCCTCATCCAACAGCCTTTAGGTGTCAGTGCTGGGATGTCTCAGCTGAACAGCTAACTGGGCGGTGACACAGCCCCACTCATCAGCAAACAGGCCTCCTGAGCCCACAAATGTCCCTAGACATGGCCCTGCCCACCAGAGGGCCAAACCACAGTTCTACCCTCCAGTGGGCAAACACTGACCCTTCCCTCCAGGAAGCCTCAACTAACTTCTAGACCAACCTCACTCATCAGGTGGAAGACACCAGTTATAAAGCAAAATAAAAATATATCCTGCAGCTTGCAGACTCAGCACATTCATAGCAGGTCACAACCTAACCTTGAACAAGATGAGCCCTGGCCTTGTCCATGAATAGTAGGTCAATGCAAACTTTGGGACACCCTGGGCCCTATATCCAACTGTATCAGGAATCAGCCAATCCCTACCAGCAATCTTTGGGATCCCTAGATCCTCCACTCAGACTCCAGAAAACAACTCTATCTGCCAGTAGTCCAGGACTAACCCTGTGACCTGGCATTGAACTCCATTGGGTGGACAACAGCTCTGAAGTCTTCAGGACCCTGACTTTGCCCAGCAGTGAGCTAGCAGTAACCCTAGAGCCCCCTAGGGTTCTTCAGCCAGCCACCTTGTGACCAGACCCCATTAAACAGCAGCCAGCAGCATCCACACAAGACGGAGCTTGTTAACCAATCAGGCTAGGAGCCAACCTAGTCTACCAGATTACCAGTATTGCCAGCTACAACAGAAGGACCCACACAACCCTCCTTAGGGGAAACCCCTAGAGCATATAGCTTGGGTGATGAATGGGAAGGCACTGCTGGGATGCATAGGATGTCTCCTATAGAAGGCCACTTCTCCAGGGCTGGGAAGTGTAACTAACCTACCACATACATAAAAATATAAACAGTAATGTAGGCAAAATGAGGTGGCAGATGAACATGTTTCAGATGAAGGAACAAAATTAAACCCCCAAAGAAGAATTAAGTGAAAGAGAAATAGGCAATCTACTCAAGAAGCAATTCAAAGTAATAACTGTAAAGATGATTAAAGGACTTGGAAGAAGACTAGATATATAGAGGGAGAAGTTAGAGGTTTTTAACAAAGAGTTAGAAAATATAAGAACAACTAAACAGAGATGAAAAATACAAAATCAGAAATAAATATACGCTAGAAGGAACCAATAGTAGACTAAATGATACAGGAGAATGGATCAATGAGCTAGAAAGTAGAGTAGTGAAAATCACCACCACTAAACAGAAATGAAGAATAAAAAGAAACAAAGACATCAAATGCCCTAAGATCTGCACTATAGGGTTCCCAGAAGGTTAAGAGAGAGAGAAAGGGCCTGAGAAAATATTTTAAGGTATAATAGCTGAAAAATTCCCTAACATGGGAAACAGTTACCCAAGTCCAGGAAATGCAGAGATTCCCATACAGGGTGAACCTCAAAAGGAACACATCAAGACACGCTGTAACTAAAATGACAAAATTATAAAAAGAGAACATTAAAAACAGAAAGGGAAATCCAACAAATAACATCCAAGGAACACCTACAGGGGTATCAGTCAACTTTTCAGCAGAAACTCTGCTAGTCAGAAGGGAGTGGCACATATATTTAAAGTGAAGAAAGGGAAAAACCTACAAGGACGAATACTCTACCTGAAAGGCTTTTATTCAAATTTGAAGGTAAGCTCAAAGATTTTATGTACCAGAAAAAGCTAAAAGAATTTGGCACTACAAAAACAGCTTTGCAACAAATGTTAAAGGAACTCCTCTAGGCTAAAAAGAAAAGATCACAAACAGAAATGAGGGTATTACAAAATGGAAGCTCATGAGTAAAGGCAAATATCTAGTAAGCATAGGAAATCATCTACCCACAAATTTAGTATAGTAGTTAAAAGACAAAAGTAATAAAATCATCTATATCCACAATAAGCAGTTAAGAGATACATAATACAAATAAACATAAAATATGTTCTTAAAACCAATAATAAGAGGAGAGTATAAAAGCAGGGTTTCAAAAATGCATTTGCAGTTATGAGATCAGCAACTTAAAAAATCACACACACACACACACATACACGCACATACACAGAGGAGAGAGACTACTATACAAAACCCTTATGGTAACATAAAACAAAAATCCATAATAGGTACATACACACATACACTAGGAATCCAAACATAACACTAAAGTTAGTCATCAAATCACAAGAGAAGAGAACAGGAGAAGAAGAAAGGGCATAAAAAGACCTACAAAACCAGACCAAAGAATTAGCAAGATGGCAATAGCATATGTACTGCTAATCACCTTAAATGGAAATGGACTAAATGCTCCAACCAAAAGACATAGAGTGGATGATTGGATATAAAACTAAGACCCACATATGTGCTGCCTATTAGAGACTCACTTTAGATATTCATGTAAACTGAAAGTGAGGGGATGGGAAAAGCTATTTCATGCAGATGCAAACCAAAAGAAAGCTGGACTAGCTATCTTCATATCAGAAAAAGAATTACTTTAAAATGAAGGCAGTTACATGTGACAAAGGATATTATATAATGATCAAGATATCAATCCATGAAGAAGATATAACAATTATATATACACACCTAACATAAGAGTACCTAAATACGAGACAAATGATAAATATGAGGCAAATGTTAACAGATATAAAGAAACTGACAGTAGCACAATAGTAATAGGGGCTACTTTAACTTGTTGCATCAATGGATAGATCATTCAGAAGAAATAAAAAAGACACATTTGATCAAATGGACTTAATACACATATATAGATATTTCATAAAAAAGAGGCAGAATGCACATTCTTTTCTAGTGCTTATAGAACATTCTCCAGGATAGATTTCATGTTAGGCCACAGAACTAATCTTGGTAAAATTAAAAAATTCAATTAAAAATTGAATTATATCAAATATATTTCACACAATGCCATGATAGTAGAAATTAGCTGCAAGAAAAAAATACAAATATTGGGACTTCCCTCATGGCCCAGTGGTTAAGAATCTGCCTTGTAATGCAGAGGATGTGGGTTCAATCCCTGGTTGGGAAACTATGATCCCACATGCTGTGGAGCAACTAATACTGCATGCTGCAACTACTGAGCCCACCTGCCACAATTAGGGAGTCTGTGTGCCACAGTGAAAGACCCCACATAATGAAACACAGGTTCTGCATGCCACAACTAAGACCCGACATAGCTAAATAAATTCAAACCTGTAAAGCTAATCAGTATGCTTCTAAATAATCAATGGATCACTGAAGAAGTCAAGGAAGAAATTTTAAAAACACACAGATTAATAGTGACAACAAAAACACGATGATCCAGAATGTGTAAGATTCAGCAAAGGCATTTCTAAGAGGGAAGTTTATAGCAATATAAGAAAAATCTCAAATAACCAAGCTTATCTTAAACCTAAAACAACTAGAGGAATAAAGAACAAAAAATTACAAAGTTAGTAGAAGGAAAGAATAAAGATCAGAGCAGAAATAAATGACACAAAGTCTAAAAACTTACAAAAGATCAGTGGAACTAAAGGCTGCTTTTTTAAAAAGGTAAAATTGATAAATCTTTCACCAGACTCATCAAGAATAAAAGAAAGACAGAAATCAATAGAATCAGAAATGAAATAGGAGAAGCTACAACCAACACCATAAAGAAAGCTGAGCACTGAAAAATTGATGTTTCTGAACTGTGGTGTTGGAGAAGTCTCTTGAGAGTCCTGTGGGCTGCAAGGAGATCCAACCAGTCCATCCTAAAGGAAATCGGTCCTGAAGAGTCATTGGAAGGACTGATGTTGAAGCCAGAGCTTCAATACTCTGGCCACCTGATGTGAAGAACTGACTACTTGGAAAAGACCCTGATGCTGGGAAAGACTGAAAGTGGGAGGAGAAGGGTAGGACAGAGGATGATATGGTTGTATGGCATCACTGACTCAATGAACATGAGTTTGAGCAAGCTCCAGGAGTTGATGATGGACAGGGAAGCCTGGCATGCTGCAGTCCATGGGATAGCAAAGAGTGGGGCATGACTGAGCTACTGAACTGAACTGAATCGAACAACCAACACCACAGAAATACAAAAGATCATTAGTCTAGTATGAACAACTATATGCCAATAAAGTAAACAACCTAGAATAAATGGACAACGTCTTAGAAATGTATAATCTAATCAGGAAGAAATAGAAAATATGAACAGAGAAATTACCAGTAATAAAATTGAATCAGTAATTAAAAAGCTTTAAATGAATAGAAGTCCAGGACCAAATGGATTCATAGTTGAATTCTATTAAACATTTATAGAAACATTGACACCTAATCTTGTGAACTATTCTAAAAAATTTTCAGAGGAAGGACATTTCCAAAGGCATTCTATGAGGTGATCCTAATTCCAAAACCAGACAAAGATAAAAAAAAAAAAAAGAAATAAAGAAAGAAAAGAAAATTAGAGGTCAATATCACTGATGAACATGGATGAAAAATCCTCGATAAAATACTAGCAAACCAAATATAACAGTACGTTAAAAGGATCAGACACCATTGTCATGTGGGATTGGTCCTAGAGATGCAAGGATTTTTAAATATACACAAATTAACTAATATGATATACCACATTAACAAATTGACAAGTAAAACTATATGATCATCCCAATAGATACAGAAAAAGCTTTTGATAAAATCCAACATCCATTTATGAAAAAAACTCTCCAGAAACTGTGTATAGAGGAAACCTAAGAAAGAAAGAAAGTGAAGTCACTCAGTCGTGTCTGACTCTTTGAGACCCCAAGGACTGTAGCCTACCAGGTTCCTCTGTCCATGGGAATTTTTAGGCAAGGGTACTGAAATAGGTTGCCATTTCCTTCTCCAGGGAATCTTCCCAACTCAGGAATTGAATCCAGGTCTCCCGCATTGCAGGCAGATGCTTTACCATCTGAGCCACCAGGGAAGCCTAGAAACCTACCTCAACATAATAAAGGCCATATATGACCGAACTACAGCTAACCTTATACTTAATGGTGAAAATATGAAAGCATTTTCTTTAAGATCAAGAACAAGACAAGAATGTCCATTCTTACCATTTTTATTCAACATAGTTTGGAAGTCCTTGCCACTACAATCAGAGAAGAAAATGAAATAAAAGGGATTCACATTGGAATGAAAGAAGTCAAACTGTTACTGTTTTGTAGACAACATGAATCTATAGATAGAAAACTACTAAGCTCATCACTGAATTTGGTAGAGTTGCAGGATACAAAATTAACATACAGAAATTTCCTGCATTTCTCTACACTAACAATGAATCATCAGAAAGAAAAATTAAGGAAATAATCCCATTTACCATTGCATTAAAAATATTAACTAAGAATAAACTTACTTAAGGCAGCAAAAGACCTGTACTCTAAAAACTTTAAGACATTGAAGAAATTGAAGATGACACAAACAGATGGAAAGATACAGTGCTCTTGGATTGGAAGAAACAATATTGCTAAAATGACCATATTACCCAAGGCAGTCTACATATTATATGCAATCCCTATCAAGTTACCAACAGTGGCACTTTTCACAGAAGTAGAATAAATAATTTTAAAATTTGCATGGAAACACAAAACCCCATATAGCAAAAACATTCTTGAGAAAGAAGAATAGAACTGGAGGAAACATACTTGTTGACTTCAGACTATACTACAAAGCTATCATAATTAAAATAGTATGTCACAAAAACAGACAGAGACAAATGTGACAGGATAGAAAGCCCAGAATTTAAAAAAAAAGAAAGCCCAGAAATAAACACATAGCTATGATCAATTAATCTATGATAAAAGAGGCAAGAATATACAATGGAGACTTTCCAATAAGTGATGCTGTTGCTGGGAAAACTGGACAGCTACAAGTAAGGAATGAAATCAGAACAACCCCTAACATATACAAAAATAAACTCAAGATGGACCAAAGACCTAAATGTAAGATCAACTACTATAAAACTCCTAAAAGAAAACATAGGGAGAATATTCTTTGACAAAAATTGCATTAATATAATTTTGGATCTCTCTACTAAAGTAAAGAAAATAAAAACAAAAAAATAGATTAATGGGATCTAATTAATCTTAAAACCTTTTGCACTGCAAAGGAAACTATTGACAAAATGGAAAGACATTCTACTGAATAGGAGAAAATATTTGGAATGATATGACTGATAAGAGATCAATATCCAATGTATATAAATAGCTCATACAATCAGCATCACAAAAATCCCCCCCCAAATCTGATTAAACATGGTCAGAAGAACTATATAGTCATTTTTCCAAAGAGGAAATGCAAATGGCCAACAGACATATGAAAAGATGCTCAACATCACTATCTTCAGGGAGATGCAAATCAAAACCACAGTGAAGTATCTCCTCACATCTGTCAGAACTGTTGTCATCAAAAAGAATACATAGAACAAACGTTGGCGAGGATGTAGATAAAAGGGAACCTTTGTACTCTATTGGTGGGGATGTAAGTTGGTGCAGTCACTGCAGAAAACAGTATGGAGGTTGCTCAGAAAATTAAAATTACAACTACTATATGACTCAACAATTCCACTCTTGGGTATATATGTGAAAAAAACCAAAAACACTAATTTGAAAAGATACATGTGCCCCAGTGTTCAAAGCAGCATTATTTATAATCACCAAGATGTGGAAGTAACCTAAATGACCATCAACAGATAAATGTGCAAAAGAGGTCTGGTATACATACACAATAGAATACTACTCAATCATAAAAAGAATGAAATTTTGCCATTCTCAGTAACAAGAATAGACTTGGAGGGCATTATGCTACATGAAATAAGTTGCACAGAGAAAGACAAAAGGTATCACTTATATATGTAATCTAAAAGATGCAACAAATTGTGAACATAACAAAAAGGAAACAGGCTCAAAGATAGAACAAACTATTGGTTACCAGCAGAGAGAGCATGGGAGAGGAAATATTGAGGTCGGGGGGAAAGTGGGAAGTACAAATTATTGGGTATAAGATAGGTTCAAGGATGTTTTGTACAATGTGGGGAATATAGCCAATACTTTGTAATAACTGTAAATGGAAAGTAACCTTTAAAATTGTATGTATATAAAAAGAAATAGACACAGAGGCAAGCAGGAAATGTTAGAAGAAAAATTAATTTAGAAAAAGTTATTAAAATTTCATGGTAGGAGCAGTCTCATATAATGAATGGTTATTGTTGCTGTGGTTTTATTTGCTAAGTCGTGTCCAGATCTTTTATGTCCCCGTGGACTGTAGCTCGCCAGGCTCCTCTGCCCAAGGGATTTCCCAGGCAAAAATACTGGGATGAATTGCCATTTCCTTTCTCCAGGGGATGTTTCTGGCCCAGGGATCAAACAGGCATCTTGTGCATTGCAGGCAGATTCTTTACCACTGAGCCACCAGGGAAGCTACTGTATAACTAACGATTCAAAATAATTTTGCAGGTCCTGATGAACATGATGAAGATTAGTAAAACTTTTTTTCCAAAATACGTGAGTGTACTGTGGGATAGGGTGATGTTTACATGTTGTACATTCACAAATGACAAAACTGCTACTAATTCCTCTTCCATAAGCCCAGTGCTTTGAAATTAAGCTTTGATCCACTTTCAGTTGATATATGTTTTCTCATTCTTTGAACTCCAGAGTCTTCCCATGACCTTGATACTCAGACAGCTCTCTGCCACTCATCTCGCCTCCTCTTCATCTATCAAAATAAACTAATATTTTAGTATTCTGCATTTTATTTCACTTCTTCAATCACCCTGTTGACATAGAAGATATCCTGAAATGGCTGGCCCTCACCCTGTCTAAGCAAATCTCCCCCACAAGTGCTGTGAATTCCATCTTTCTTCCCTGGTTTCAGGATTTAGCTTCTTTGGTTACCTCATCCTCTGCTTGTATCTTAAATATCTTTCTTCAAAGAGTCTTTTCCATCTCCATTCAAATATGTTCCAATATCTTTATGTCAAGAATAGTCTCTCTGGAAGTTCCCTTCAGCTACTGCTGTCTTGTCTTTCTTTTACACTGTATTTGATGTGTCCTCAGCCAGGTGGCTCGGTGCTAGAGAATCCGCCTGCCAATGCAGGAGGTGTAAGACATGTGGGTCTTAGCCCTGGGTCATGAAGATCACCTGGAGAAGGAAATGGCAACCTGCTTCAGTACTCTTGCCTGGAAACTTCCATGGACAGAGGAGCCTGGCGGGCTACAGTCCACAGGGTCCCAAAGAGTAGGACACAACTGAGTGTGTGTGCGTGGATGCACACACCTCACAGTCACGTCATCAAGCCACTGAAATTTGATTTATATCACCTTCCCAAAATGACTTAAGTGAACTGTTAAATGACACGGGCAGTTAAATGCCTTATTCTACTTGACGTTTGGTTCATTTTAATGTCGAAGTGTCCTTTCTCTCTCACAAGAGGCTCCTTTACCTGCCTCTGGTGAGAGCACTTTCTTCTGTTCCTTTTTGACTTTGGTTAAGTTCTTCCTTAGACTTTTAAATTTTTTCCACTTAGTCTCTAAAATTTGTTTCCCAGGTATAAAGCATGTGGGTATTATATGTATTTTAGGGTTCTTAGGAATAATGAGGATTGTAGTAATGTAATTGTATACCATTGACATAGTTTGGACTCAATAACTAGAACTAGTAGAGGAAGTATCGTTGTTAGAACTTTAGCCTTGGAATTAGACTTCCTGTGTCCCACTTTGCCACTGTTCAGTTTGTGGCTTTGGGGAAAACCTTCAACCTGTTTTCCTTTATTTCTTCATCTGTAAGATAGAGATCACAGTAATACCTGCTTCATAATGTGAGTATTCAGTGATGTGGTATGCTTAAAGCACTTAGTACATACAGTACCTGGTAAATAAGTTCTTAATTATTATTAGCTATTTTTATCTTATTACTCATTTGGCCATAAAATGTCCCTAAACCAGCTTTAATAATCCATTTGACATTTATTGACTGACCCCAAGCCTTTCCAACCTTTAATTAAAATTTTTTTCTAATTTTTTTCTTTGAGTAGCTAATCTATCTTTTAAAAAGAATTTGAATAATGTGAACACACTTGCAGTTTCTAGTTCATTTTCCTCTAATCTGTTCTGTTGAGTGAAGGACATCCCTCCATTCTCCTGCTTACCTTTGTAAAGAAGCCAGGTATACTCTCATTTTTGGAATTTTTGAAACCATTCAACAGGAATGTAGGATGGTAAATATGCACTGGAACTGGGAACCAGAAGCCAATATTCACATCCATGCTCCTCCACCAGCTCATCATATGACTTTGGTCAACAGCTACCCTTCTGGGCTTTAGTTTCTACAACTAAGAAATGAAAATATATACTTCTAATATAAAGCACATAGAAAAAACATCTAAAATTATAAATTGTGAAAATTTGTAAATTTACAAATTACAAACACTCTACAAATATGAGATGTACCTAAAACTACTTAATTTACAATATCCTTTAGCATCTTGATAATGTAACTTTTCGTTATTATCACAAAATAAGTTTATATATTTTATGGTTCATTTAACTATGCTACTGTAACTTCCTGCCTTCACTTAATCTGGCTCTTATTTCTAAGCCTTTGATTGCCCCTAGTTCTCTATTCTAATGGTTTTGAGTATTTTCATCTGAAGGCTTCAAAATGTTTCGAATAATGTTTTTCTCTTCTGTCTTAATGGCACATTGAAAGAAAAACCAAAAACAAATACTGTCTTTAGAGACATATAACTAAAAGCAAAAAGCCCAACCCCAAAATAACAATAAAAGCCATAGCTATTAGTTAAAAGCATTGCCTCTTGAAAACAAGATCATGCCTCTTCTTGGTTCCAGTATAATACTTTAAAATTGGAAGAGAAAAAAAGACAGGCTGATTGGTGCAAGTACATTTTCGGTAAACACATTCTCTCTTAGAGGACAATATTGGCTGATGAATTTCCACCTAGTATCTAAACCAATCCTAATTACAGTGGCACTAAGGATATTCTCACAATTGATTCAAATTTGGATTGCACGTGACTGTGCCACTTTGTTTTGTGTTATGTGTAATCAACTGAATGAACAGAATATGAACTACATTTAACACATGCAGTTTAACCAGGAGGAAGATGATTCTGCCAGCAGTGACTAAGATTTATCTCTGATAGGTTTTCAGTCAGCTAAACTTAGAAGCTTGTGATTTCCAACCAATTTAAGCTAAGTTTTCTCCAATGAAAAGTGCACTGGGGGCGGGTGGGTGGAGATCCTCTGTTAACTTTGCACTCACAATTAGGCAGTGTGGGAATTTATGCACGTGCACTTCATGTTCAGTTTTTTTTTTTTTAAATGCAAGAACAATGTCATGAACTTTAAATGGGTCATAGTTTCCTTCTGTCTTTTCCTTATCTTATAACTTACCAAAATAATGGGATGTTTTGCAAAGATCATTAAATGGAATTTTTGTCTTTAGTCATGTATTTCTTATTTGCAGTGTCTTATTTGCAGAAAATCTTACTTGCTCTTTCTCCAGCTGGAAATTATCTCTCTCGCATACTTTTATTTTTGGAGCTCTTTTATGGCATGTTTCACTTCCTGTTTTAACATATATACCTATAGATATTTTATTTTTCTCATTATAATGTAAAACAGCCTTGAGAAAAGATGCTATATACACACAATACTTCCAGTATCTTGAGTGGATGAGGTGCTTAAAAGATAGAATATATAAATGAGTCAATAAATATCTGCATTGAATAACAGCAACAAGAAATTTATAGTACCTGAGAGAAGACATAAATATCTAGTGAAAATGTCTCTTGACTTGAGTAAAAAACTAAGGACTGCTGTTTTCTGGTTACTAAGGAGTCGAAGAGTTGTTGTGAACTTAGGCAACAAGCTTATTCTGTTTTTTTCTTTAAATTATTGGGGTATAATTTACAATGCTTTTTTAGTTTCAGGTGTACAGCATAGTGCGTTTTTGTTTTTCTTTTTAATTTTAGGTCTATTTTCCAGGGGTGATAAGAAGCTCTAAGTCAGGAAATAAATGAAAGGGTGTTTGTTAACTTGAAATTCTATATAAATGTAAGAATCAAACCATACGTGAAGGGCAATCTGGGGCTTCTGTCAATTTCCACATTTAACTGAATTTGAAGTCCTTAGGAGAAATTTATGAGCCTTATATTAAGTATCTGGAAGAATGCCTTCTTATAGTAGACACTCAGTACATATTTGGTGAATTGAATTATTGATAACTTCAACTATTGAAAGGGTTCCCTTAGTGAGTCAAGGGAACTATGCTCTGAGTTGGAACTCAGGAGTAAGGACAGCTAGCATGGGCCTTTGTGATGGTCCTTGAATTATGCTCAGATTACAAGTCCACAGAGCTGTGGATCATTCCACAGAGCTGTTAAGAAGAGTTGTGTAGGATTTTATCCAGAGCTCTCAGCAGGGACCACTTCTTGAACTGCTCAATAGGAATGTGCTCAGAAATTACCCTTGAGACACCCAGCTACTAGAAATCTGAAAGCTGTCCCAGAGGCAAGAAATACCCCAAATTTACAGTAGTTAAGGAAAGCAGATGCTGAAGGCAGTTTTCACTGGTGGTGCTGCCAAATGCAGTCATAGCAGTTGCTAAAAACTATACCTTTATTTAGTTTATTTAAGAACTATTTATTGAGTGCCTATACTGGGCCAAGCAGTGTTAGACACAAGGATAAAGGTGAGGGCAAATAGGATGAAAATTTCTGCCATAATGGATAAAATTTCTTGTTGTTGTTGTCATTGCTGTTCAGTTGCCAAGTCATGTCTGACTCTCTGCAACCCCACGGACTGCAGCAAGCTAGGATCTTCTGTCCTCCATTGTCTCCTGGAGTTTGCTCAGATTCATGTCCATTGAGGTGGTGATGTCATTCAACCATCTCATCCTCTGTCATCTCTTCTCCTCCTGCCCTCAATCTTTCCCAACATCAGAGTCTTTTCCAATGAGTCAGTTCTTTGCATCAGGTGGCCAAAATATTGGAGCTTCAGCTTCAGCTTCAGCATCAGTTCTTCCAATGAATATTCAGGGTTGATTTCCTTTAGGATTGATTGGTTTGATGTCTGTGCAGTCCAAGGGACTCTCAAGACTCTTCTCCAACACCATAGTTGGAAAGCATCAGTTCTTCAGTGCTCAGCTTTCTTTATGGTCCAACACTCACATCCATACATGACTACTGGAAAAACCACAGCATTTGACTAGATGGGCCTTTGTCAGAAAAGTGATGGCTTTGCTTTTAAATATACTGTCTAGGTTTGTCATAGCTTTCCTTCCAAGGAACAAACCTCTTTTAAATTTCATGGCTGCAGTCACCATCTACAGTGATTTGGGAGACCAAGAAAATAAAGTCTGTCACTGCTTCCTCATTTTCCTCTTTTATTTGCCATGAAGTGATGGGACCAGATGCCATGATCTTATTTTTTTTAATATTGAGTTTCAAGCCAGTTTTTCCCACTCTCCTCTTTCACCTTCATCAAGTGTCTCTTTAGTTTGTCTTCATTTTCTGTCGTAAGGGTGGTGTCATCTGCATATCTGAGGCTGTTGATACTTCTCCCAGTAATTTTGATTCCAGCTTGTGATTCATGCAGTCTCACATTTCATATGATGTGTTCTGCATAGAAGTTAAGTAAGCAGGGTGACAATATATGGCCTTGATGTGCTCCTTTCCAAATTTGGAATCAGTCTGTTGTTTCATGTCCTGTTCTACCTGCTGCTTCTTGACCTGCATACAGGATTATCAGGAGACAGGTAAGATGGTCTGGTACTTCCATCTCTTTAAGAATTTTCCACAGTTGATTGTGATTCACAGAGTCAAAGTCTTATTGTAGTCAATGAAGCAGAAGTACATTTTTTTCTGAACTCCCTCCTTTCTCCATAATTCAACGAATGTTAGCAATCTGAGCTCTGGTTCTTCTGTTCCTTCTAAACTGAAAGTGTACATCTGGAAGCTCTCAGTTCACATACTGCTGAAGCCTAGCTTGAAGGGTTTTGAGCATAACATTGCTAGCATGTGAAATGAGCACAGCTGTACATCAGGTTGAACATTCTTTTTCATTGCCCTTCTTTGGGATTGGAATGTAAACCTTTCCAGTCTTGTGGCCACTGCTGAGCTTTCTAAATTTTCTGACATATCAAGTATACTATCATCTTTTAGGATTTGAAGTAGCTTAGCTGGAAATCTATCATCTCCACTAGCTTTGTGAATAGTAACACTTCGTAAAGCCCACTTGACTTTACAGTCCAGGATGTTCAGTTCTAGGTGAGTGACCACAGCATCATGGTTATCTGGGTCATTAAGACCTTTTTGGTACAGTTCTGTATATTCTTGTCACCTCTTCTTGATCTCCTCTGCTTCTGTTAGGTCCTTACACTTTCCATCCTTTATAGTACCCATTCTTGCATGAAATGTTCCCTTGATAGGTCTAATTTTCTTGAGAGATATTTAGTCTTTCCCATTCTATTTTTTCCTCAATTTTTTTTTGTGCATTGTTCACTTAAAAAGGCCTTCTTATTATTCCTTCCTATTGCCCGGAACTCTGGATTCAGTTGGTTATATTTTTCCCTTTCTCCATTGCCTCTGCTTCTCCTTTTTCCTTGGCTATTTGTAAAGGCTCCTCAGAAAACCACTTTGCACTCTTCTTCTTTTTTTTTTTTCATTTATTTTTATTAGTTGGAGACTAATTACTTTATAATATTGTAGTGGTTTTTGCCATACATTGACATGAATCAGCCATGCATTTACATGTGTTCCTCATCCCGATCCCTCCTCCCACCTCCCTCTCCATTCCATCCCTCTGGGGTCTTCTTTTGGACTCTGGGAGAAGGCGAGGGTGGGATGTTCTGAGAGAATAGCACTGAAACCACTTTTCCTTCTTGCCTTTCTTTTTATTTGGGATGATTTTGGTCACTGACTCCTGTATGATGTTCTGAACTTCTGCCCATAGTTCTTCAGGCACTCTGTCTACCAGATCTAATCCCTTGAATCTATTAATCACTTCCACTGTATAATTTATTGACTATGCCAAAGCCTTTGACTGTGTGAATCACAATAAACTGGAAAATCCTGAAAGAGATGAGCATGCCAGACCACCTGACCTGCCTCTTGAGAAACCTGTATGCAGGTCAGGAAGCAACAGTTAGAACTGGACATGGAACAACAGATTGGTTCCAAATAGGAAAAGGAGTACGTCAAGGCTGTATATTGTCACTATGCTTATTTAACTTCTATGCAGAGTACACCATGAGAAACTGGACTGGAGGAAGCACAGGCTGGAATCAAGATTGCCGGGAGAAATATCAGTAACCTCAAATATGCAGATAACACCACCCTTATGGCAGAAAGTGAAGAAGAACTAAAGAGCCTCTTGATGAAAGTGAAAGAGGAGAGTGAAAAAGTTGGCTTAAAGCCCAACATTCAATGGACATGGTTTGCTGTTGGTTATGGACAGTGAAGCCTGGCGTGCTGTGGTTCATGGGGTTCCAAAGAGTCAGATATGACTGAGTGACTGAACTAAACTGAACTGAACTGTATAATCATAAAGGATTTGATTGAGGTTATACCTGAATGGCCTAGTGGTTTTTTTCTGACTTTCTTCAATTTAAGCCTATATTTTGCAATAAGTTGCTCATGATCTGAGCCACAGTCAGCACCAGGTCTTGTTTTTGCTGACTGTGTAGAGTTTCTCCATCTGCAACTGCAAAGAATGTAATTAATCTGATTTCTATATTGACCATCTAGTGATGTCCTTGTGTCCAAAATACTGTAGTAGGTTGCCATTTCATTCTCCAGTGGACCACGTCCTTGTGTAATGTTGTTTCTTCTGTTGTAGGAAAAGAGATTTGCTTTGAACAGCACGTTCTCTTGACAAAACTCTTAGTATTTTGTACTGCAAGGCCAAACTTCCCTGTCATTTCAGGTGTCTCTTGACTTCCTCCTTTTGCATTCCAATCTCCTGTAGTGAAAAAAACATTTTTTTTTTTTTTTTTTTGGCATGATTCGACAGGATCTTGTAGGTATTCACAGAACTGGTCAACTTCAACTTCTTCAAAATCAGTATTTCGGGCATGGAATTGGATTACTGTGATGTTGAATGGTTTTCCTTGGAAATGAACAAAGATCATTCTGTAATTTTTGAAGCTGCACTCAAGTACTACATTTCAGAATCTTTTGTTGACTATGAGGGATACTCCATTTCTTCTAAGAGATTCTTGCCCACAGTAGTAGATATAATCAGTTCAGTTCAGTTGCTCAGTCATGTCCAACTCTTTGCGACCCCATGAATTGCAGCACGCCAGGCCTCACTGTCCATCACCAACTCCCGGAGTTTACACAAACATGGCCATCGAGTCGGTGATGCCATCCAGCCATCTCATCGTCTGTCATCCCCTTCTTATCTTGCCTCCAATCCCTCCCATAATCAGGGTCTTTTCCAATGAGTCAACTCTTAGCATGAGGTGGCCGAAGTATTGGAGCTTCAGCTTCAGCATCAGTCCTTCCAATGAACACCCAGGACTTATCTCCTTTAGGATGGACTGGTTGGATCTCCTTGCAGTCCAAGGGACTCTCAAGAGTCTTCTCCAACACCACATTTCAAAAGCATCAATTCTTCGGCACTCAGCTTTCTTCACAGTCCAACTCTCACATCTATACATGACCACAGGAAAAACCATAGCCTTGACTAGATGGACCTTTGTTGGAAAACTAATGCCTCTGCTTTTTAATATGCTATCTAGGTTGGTCATGACTTTTCTTCCAAGGAGTAAGCATCTTTTAATTTCATGGCTGCAATCACCATCTGCAGTGATTTTGGAGCCCAGAAAAATAAAGTCTGACAATGATTCTACTGTTTCCCCATCTATCTGCTATTAAGTGATGGGACCAGGGGCCATGATCTTAGTTTTCTGAATGTTGAGCTTTAAGCCAACTTTTTCACTCTCTTCTTTCACTTTCATCAAGAGGCTCTTTATTTCCTCTTCACTTTCTGCCATAAGGGTGGTGTCATCTGCATGTCTGAGGTTATTGATATTTCTTCCAGCAATCTTGATTCCAGCTTGTGCTTCTTCCAGCCCAGCATTTCTCCTGATGTACTCTGCATAGAAGTTAAATAAGCATAGTTACAATACAGAACCTTGACATACTCCTTTTCCTATTTGGAACCAGTCTGTTGTTCCATGTCCAGTTCTAACTGTTGCTTTCTGACATGCATAAAGGTTTCTCAAGAGGCATGTCAGGTGGTCTGGTACTCTCATCGCTTTCAGAATTATCCACAGTTTATTGTGATCCACACAGTCAAAGGCTTTGGCATAGTCAATAAAGCAGAAATAGATGTTTTTCTGAAACTATCTTGCTTTTTTGATGATCCAGTGGATGCTAGCAATTTGATGTCGGCTCCTCTGCCTTTTCTAAAACAGGATTGAACATCTAGAATTTCACAGTTTACATACTGTTGAAGCCTGGCTTGGAGAGTTTTGAGCATTACTTTACTATCGTGTGAGATGAGTGCAATTGTGTGGCAGTTTGAGCATTCTTTGGCATTGCCTTTCTTTGGGATTGGAATGAAAACTAACCTTTTCCAGTCCCGTGGCCACTGCTGAGTTTTTCCAAATTTGCTGGCGTATTGAGTGCAGCACTTTCACAGCATCATCTTTTAGGATTTGAAATAGCTCAACTGGAATTCCATCACCTCCGCTAGCTTTGTTCATGGTGATGTTTCCTAAGGCCCACTTGACTTCACATTCCAGGGTGTCTGGCTCTAGGTGGGTGATCATACCATCGTGATTATCTGGGCCATGAAGATCTTTTTTGTACAGTTCTTCTGTGTAATCTTGCCACCTCTTCTTAATATCTTCTGCTTCTTTTAGGTCCATACAATTTCTGTCCTTTATCGAACCCATCTTTGCATGAAATATTCCCTTGATATCTCTAATTTTCTTGAAGAGATCTCTACCCTTTCCCATTCTGTTGTTTTCCTCTATTTCTTTGCACAGATCTGAGGAAGGGTTTCTTATCTCTCCTTGCTATTCTTTGGAACTCTGCATTCAAATGTGTATATCTTTCCTTTTCTCCCTTGCTTTTTGCTTCTCTTCTTTTCACCACTATTTTTAAGGCCTCCTCAGACACCGATTTTGCTTTTTTACATTTATTTTCCATGGGAATGGTCTTGATCCCTGTCTCCTGTACAATGTCATGAACCTCCATCCATTGTTCATTAGGCACTCTGTCTACCAGATCTAGTTCCTTAAATCTATTTCTCACTGCCAGTGTATAATCATAAGGGATTTGATTTAGGTCATACCTGAATGGTCTAGTTTTTCCCCTACTTTCTTCAAATTTAAGTCTGAATTTGTTTATAAGAGTTCATGATCTGAGCCACAGTCAGCTCCCAGTCTTGTTTTGCTGACTGTATAGAGTTTCTCCATTTTTGGCTGCGAAGAATATAATCAATGTGATTTCAGTGTTTACAATCTGGTGATGTCCATGTGTAGAGGCTTCTCTTGTGTTGTTGGGAGAGGGTTTTTGCTATGATCAGTGCGTTCTCTTGGAAAAACTCTAAATTCCATATATATGTCTTAGTATACTGTAATGGTCTTTATCTTTCTGGCTTACTTCACTCTGTATAATGATAACCCTATATGCAAAACAGAAAAAGAGACACAGATGTATAGAACAGATTTTGGACTCTGTGGGGGAAGGTGAGGGTGGGATGTTTAAAGAGAACAGCATCGAAACATGTATATTATCTAGGGTGAAACAGATCATCAGCCCATGTTGGATGCATGAGACAAGTGCTCGGACCTGGTGCACTGGGGAGACCCAGAGGGATCAGGTGGAGAAGGAGGTGGGAGGGGGGATCGGGATGGGGAATACATGTATATCCATGGCTGATTCATGTCAATGTATGACAAAAACCACTACACTATTGTAAAGTAATTAGCCTCCAACTAATAAAAGAAAAAGAAAAAAAAAACTCTATTAGCTTTTGCCCTGCTTCTTTCCGTACTCCAAGGCCAAATTTGCCTGTTACTCCAGGTATCTCTTGACTTCCTACTTTTGCATTCCAATCCCCTATAATGAAAAGGACATCCTTTTTTGGGTGTTAATTCTAAAAGTTCTTGTAGGTCTTCATAGAACCATTCAACTTCAGCTTCCTCAGCATTACTGGTTGGGCGTAGGCTTGGATTACCTTGTTATTGAATGGTTGCCTTGGAAACGAACAGAGATCATCCTGTTGTTTTTGAGACTGTATTCAAGTACTGCACTTCGAACTCTTTTGTTGACTATGATGCCTACTCCATTTCTTCTAAGGGATTCCTGCCCACAGTAGTAGATATAATGGTCATCTGGGTTCAATTCGCCCATTCCAGTCCATTTTAGTTTGCTGATTCCTAGAATGTCAACATTCACTCTTGCCATCTCCTGTTTGACCACTTCCAATTTGCCTTGATTCGTGGACCTAACATTCCAGGTTCCTATGCAATATTTCTCTTTACAGCATCGAACCTTGATTCTATCACCAGTCACATCCACAACTGGGTACTCTTTTTGCTTTGGTTCTATTCCTTCATTCTTTCTGGAGTTATTTCTCCACTGATCTCCAGTAGTATATTGGGCACCTACCAACCTGGGGAGTTCCTCTTTCATTATTCTATCATTTTGCCTTTTCATACTGCTCATGGGGTTCTCAAGGCAAGAATATTGGAGTGGTTTGCCATTCCATTTTCCGGTGGACTGCATTCTGTCAGACCTCTCCACCATGACTTGTCCGTCTTGGGTGGCCCCACATGGCATGGCTTAGTTTCATTGAGTTAGACAAGGCTGTCGTCCTGTGATCAGATTGGCTAGTTTTCTGTGATTATGGTTTCAGTGTGTCTGCCCTCTGATGCCCTCTCCCAACACCTACCATCATACTTGGGTTTCTCTTACCTTGGACATAGGGTATCTCTTCACGGCTGCTCCAGCAAAGTGCAGACACTGCTCCTTACCTTGGAAGAGGGGTATCCTCTCAGGGCTGCCCCTCCTGACCTTGAACATGGAATAGCTCCCCTTGGCCCTCTTGCAACTGGGCAGCCATGGCTCCTTGGGTGTGGGGTAGCTCCTCTCGGATATATAATGGTCATCTGAATTAAATTCACCTATTCCTGTTCATTTTAGTTCATTGATTCCTAAGATGTCGATGTTCACACCTGCTTGTCGCTGTTCAGTCGTTCAGTCATATCTGACTTTGTGATCCCATGAACTGCAGCATGCCAGGGTTCCCTGTCCCTCACCATCTCCCAGAGTTTGCTCAAATTAATATCCATTCAGTCGGTCATGCTATCCAACCATTTCATCCTCCATCACTCCCTTCTCCTCTTGCCCCCAGTCTTTCACAGGATCAAGGTCTTTTCCAATGAGTTGGCTCTTCACATCAGGTGGCAAAAGTAGTGGAGCTTCAGCTTCAGTATCAGTCTTTGCTATGAATATTCAGTACTGATCTCTTTTAGGACTGACTGGTCTCCTTGCAGTCCAAGGGACTCTCAAGAGTCTTCTCCAGTACCACAATTTGAAAGCAGAAATTCTTCAGCACTCAGGCTTCTTTGCGGTCCAACACTCACATGTGTACATGACTACTGAATAAAATCATACCTTTGTCAGTAAAGTAATGTGTCACTTTTTTAAAATACATTGTAGATTTGTCATAGCTTTTATTCCAAGGGGAAAGCCTCTTTTAATTTCATGGTTGCAGTCACCATTCTCAGTGATTTTTGAGCCCAAGAGAATAATTCGTCACTGTTTCCATGGTTTCCCCATTCGATTGCCATGACATTTATTGTGATGCATACAGTCAAAGGCTTTAGAGTAGTCAATGAAGCAGAAGTAGATGTTTTTCTGGAATCCTCTGCTTTTTCTATGATTCAGCAGATGCTGGTAATTTGTTCTCTGATTCCTTTGCCTTTACATATCTTGTTTGGACATCTGAAAGTTCTTGGTTCATGTACTGCTGAAGCCTAGCTTGAAGGAGTTTGAGCATTACCTTGCTAGCAAGTGAAATGAGCACAATCATGTGAAAGTTTGAACAATATTTGGCATTGCCTTTCTTTGGGATTGGAATGAAACTGATCTTTTCCAGTGCTGTGGCCACTGCTGAGTTTTCCAAATTTGCTGACATATTGAGTGCAACACTTTCACAGTATCATCTTTTAGGATTGAAATAGCTCACTGGAATTCCATCCCCTGTACTAGCTTTGAATGTAGTGATGCCCCTAAGGCCCACCTGACTTAATGCTCCAGGATGTTTGGCTCGAGGTGAGTGATCACACCACATTGTTATCCGGGTCATTAAGATCTTTTCTGTATAGTTTATCTTTGTGTTCTTGCTACCTCTTCCTAATCTCTTATGCTTCTGTTCGGTACATACCTTTTCTTTCCTTTATTGTGTCCATCTTTGCATGAAACATTCCCTTGATATCTCTAATTTTCTTTAAAAAAATCTCTATTTTTTTTCCATTCTATTATTTTCCTGTATTTCTTTGCATTATTCACTTAGGAAGGCTTTATCTTTCCTTGCTATTATTTGGAACTCTGCATTCAGCTGTATGTATCTTTCCTTTTCTTCTTTGCCTTTCACCTGTCTTCCTTTCTCAGATATTCCCTGTTGATCCAGCAAAGAGACTGAGAACCCCCAGGGAATTTGACTCTGAAGGCCAGTTGGATTTGATTATAGAATTTCCACAGGACTGGGGAAACAGTGTCTTGGAAGGCACAAACAAAACATTGTGAGCACCAGGATCCAGGGGAAAGGAACAGTGACCCCACGAGAGACCAAGCCATACTTGCCTGTGAGTGTTTGGGATTCTCTGGTGGAGACCTGTGCCAACAATGGCTTGCAGCATGATGAGGGACACTGACTGCAGCAATCCTGGGAGGCACAGCATGCTGATATAAGTCACTTTGGAGGAGGTCACCATTACCTCAATATTCTACAAGCCAGGCTTCAACAGTATGTGAACTGTGAAATTCCAAATGTTTAAGCTAGATTTATAAAAGGCAGAGGAACAAGAGATCAAATTGCCAACATTCATTGGCTCATTGAGAAAGCAAGAGAGTTCCAGAAAATCATTTACTTCTGCTTTATTGATTATGCCAAAACCTTTGACTGCATGGATCACAACAAACTGTGGAAAATTCTTAAAGAGATGGGAATACCAGACAACCTGACCTGCCTCCTGAGAAATCTGTATGCAGGCCAAAAAAGCAACAGTAAGAACTGGACATGGAACAGCAGACTGGTTCCAAATCAGGAAACGTATACGTCAAGGCTGTATGTTGTCACCATGCTTCTTTAACTTCTCTGCAGAGTACATCATGAGAAATGTTGGACTGGATGAAGCAAAAGCTGGAATCAAGATTGCAGGGAGAAATATCAATAACCTCAGATATGCAGATGACACCACTCTTATGATAGAAAGAGAAGAAGAACTAAAGAGCTTCTTGATGTAGGTGAAAGAGGAGAGTGAAAAAGTTGGCTTAAAACTAAACATTCAGAAAACTAAGATCATGGCCTCTGGTCCCATCACTTCATGGCAAATAGATAGGAAAACAGTGGAAACAGTGACATACTTTATTTTTGGGGGCTCCAAAATGAATGCAGATATTGACTGCAGTCATGAAATCAAAAGACACTTGCTCTTTGGAAAAACTCTATGACCAACCTAGACAGCATGTTACAAAGCAGAGACATTACTTTGCCAACAAATGTCCGTTAGTCAAAGTTTTGGTTTTTCCAGTAGTCATGTATGGATGTGAGAGTTGGACTATAAAGAAAGGTGAGTGCTGAAGAATTGATGCTTTTGAACTGTGGTGTTGGAAAAGACTTGAGAGTCCCTTGGACTGCAAGGAGATCAAACCAGACAATCTTAAAGGAAATCAGTCCTGAGTATTCATTGAAAGGACTGATGTTGAAGCTGAAACTCCAATACTTTGGCTACCTGATGCGAAGAAGTGACTCATCTGAAAAGACCTTGATAATGGGAAAGATTGAAAGCGGGAAGAGAAGGGGATGACAGAGGATGAGATGGTTGTATGGCATCACTGACATGATGGACATGAGTTTGAGCAATCTCCAGGAGTTGGTGATGGACAGGGAAGCCTGGAATGTTGCAGTCCATGGGGTTGCAAAGAGTTGGGCACAACTGAGTGACTGAACTGAACTGAATTGAACTGAACCATTATCCCTACCGTAGTTTGGACTCAGGTCAAACTACTGGGAGGGAACACATCCCCATCCATCAGCAGAAAATTGGGTTAAAGATTTCCTGATCATGGTCTTCAAGACCCAGTTTTTCCCACAGCCAGTCCCTCCTATCAGGCAGCTTCCACAAACCTCTTATCCTCATCCATCAAAGCGGAGACAGAATGAAAACCACAATTACAGGAAACTAGCTAAACTGATTTCCTGCTTGACCACATCCAATTTACCTTGATTCATGAACTTAACATTTCAAGTTCCTGTGAAATATTGTTCTTTACAGCATCAGACTCTATTTTCACCATCAGAGACAACTACAAATAATTTTTGTTTTCAGTTTGGCCCAGCTACTTCATTCTTTCTGGATCTATTAGTAATTGTTTCCACTCTTTCCTAGTAGCATATTGGACACCTCTGACCTAGGGTGCTCATCTTCTGGTGTCATGTTTTTTGCCTTTTCATGCCACTCGTGGTGTTCTCTTGGCAAAAACACTTGATTGTGTTGCCATTTCCAGTTGACTACATTTTGTTAGAAATCTTCACTCTGACCCATCCATCTTGCCTGGCCCTGCATGATATGGATCATAGCTTCCTTGAATTATGCAGTCCCCATTGATCCATGAAAGGGCAATACTCTTTAGCAACAGCTATTGGAACTTACTGTCACCAGAATGTGAGGTTAGTAGGTAACTCATCCACAAATGGTACACACTGACAGAAACACCTATGGAAGAAAAGCAGAGGTTTCTCCACCATTTGATTGTAAAACATTCTGACATGCATGGAGATCATTGATTTTTAAAAATAAACATATTTTCCTAAAAAAAACTTATGGCTTGATTCTCATGTCAACAAATATTTATAAATTTCCACATCTGTGTGCAGTTTTTCTCTTTAGCATTACTTACCACTTTCTGGCTTATATTATAGTTAACTTTTCTTAAATGAAGCCACTGGGCTTCCCAGTGGTGCTTGTGGTAAAGAGCCCACCTGCCAATGCAGGAGATGTTAAATACACAGGTTCAATCCCTGGGTTGGGAAGACCCCCGGAGGGGGGCCTGGCAAACTACTCCGTTATTCTTGCCTGGAGAATCCCATGGACAGAGGAGCCTGGTGGGGCTCAGGGTCCACAGGGTTTCAAAGAGTCAGACATGACTGAAGCAACTTAGCATGCACACAAAGGGAGGATAGACTAGAATTAATCAAAATTGTCATAATTTCTGGAAACTCTATATTTAAAGATCTCCATGCTATTAGAGAAGTCTAAAATAGTTTTTAAAAAATTGAGTGACTCAGTAACATTCCCTTCCCATGGCCTCTTGACATATTACTTTGACCCACAGTGAACTCCCTTGGACTTTTAGACATCATTATTTAGTATTCATTATTGTACCTTGAAATGATGCCAAAAAATTGGAGAAGGCATGAAATATTTATGGGATGGAAATGCATTCCATAGACTCTTGAGTATCACTCCAAGAAGTTGAATGTACATAAACTAATAGAATTGGTGTTAATTAAAATATTTTTTTCTGAAAAGATTTACCATTCAGAATGTGTGTCTACATACTAGATTTATTGGGTATAAGCTCCAGATTAAAAGCATGAACCTGAGTTAACTCTGCTTGAATTTCTATATTTATTAGTTATGTGATGTTGGGAATTTACAGATTAAACCTCTACAGATAAAGAACCTGAGGTTCAGAGAGATAATTTTTGGTACTTACCTTATAAGTTGTTATAAGTATAAAATAATGCAATTAAAGCACTTAGCATAGTGCCTATATCTTAATAAACATATGTATGTTCATTTTCAATGATGGAAATACTACTTTTCTAGTCATTTATATTTAAGCCTATTTTGGTTAATTCTCTGCCAGATACTGGTTTCATTACCATATTATACCATTTTAATTATTATGAACTATGGTGTTTAAATATTTTAAACTCTTTAAAATCTTTTTATGGCTTATTTAAAGGGCTTCTGATGTTTGAATCTAGTGCCTGCTAAATATTTTTACAAATTTTTGAATGAAAAAGACAAAAATATGGTTAACCTTGCAAGAGACATTTCTATTGATATTTAGTAGTTCAATTTGACTATTAACATTAACTTCCATATAACCTTGGAAATGTAAATTCTTATCTGTATCAATCAACTTTCACTGAGGGTTCCCTGTGTGCCAGTTATGTACACAGCAGAGAGTTGTTTAATTTAACAGTAGAGGTTTAAGTTGGCCCCAAGTTCAAAATGAGTTCATGGGTCTAGGATAGAGAGTGATAAGGGCACCCTAAAAGTAAGAATAATTTATGAAGACATCTGTGTGACATGTCAGTTTTCATACTTTTATTTGCAAGTGGCAGAAAAATCAACACTCACTGGCTAAAGCCATAATACAAACAAAACCACAATAACAAAAAGGAAATGTATTGTCTCACTCAACTGAAAATTCCAGGTGCAGCATAATCCTAGGACTCAAACTATATCATTGAAAACCTGTTTCTCTACATCTCTAATTTCTGCTTTCCAACCTATTCTGTTCCACAGATCACAGAGAAGCCTATAAAATAGCCATCAGTAGCTCATATCCATATCCTCTCATGTATGTTGGTAGAAAAGGGGGTCTCTTCCCAATATTTCTGGGTTAATATGGATCACACATCTATCTCTAAGTCAGTTACTGTGAATTGAATTCAACATGCTGATGAACTTCTCCTGGGTTATTTATGCTACCCCTGAGACAAGGGTCCTTCCCAAGAGCCATACAGGGTGGAAGGAAGTAGAAGCAGAGCATGGTAGAAAAGTATGGGTATTCTCACTAGAATAAGGGAGAATATATGATCAATAGGAAAAAGGGAAGTATTTAAATTGAGGCTGAACCATCAGAAATATTGTAGACTCTACAATGTAGAGTAAATTCTTCCCTGAGTGGGCTTAAATTAGGTGGCTATAAATTCCTTTTCCAATTCTAAAATTTGTGTGATATTTGTGATTTCATGAAATGCTGTTCATAAATCAGTATCTGTAAGAACAGAAAAAATGCTCAAAATAATAGCTATATTGTAGAAGATTTGTTAGTTTGAAAGTTTAAGAAATCATACTATAAATACAAGAGAAAAGTTATTTTTTATTGGACTTTTCCCATTAATAAAACCGAAACCACCAGACACTGGTTCATAATAAGGAGTCAGTTATGGTGGTTGCATTTGTTTTTGGCAAATCATAGATTCTCCATAAGACATACTATAATAGTGTTGAAAATGAATTGCCATAACTCTTTCTTCAAAGATCTTTGAATATGTCTTTACTTTCAGAAAGAATAAAATATATACAGGTAACATTTGAGTATCTCAAATGTGGTAGCCACTGCCTCTTAAGGTTCACATCTATTACACAATGAACTCTATCCCCAACCCTATGAACAGAGTAATATGATTATTGCCATATCAGACATGAGAAAGCTGAGGGACAGAGAGATTAAATAACAAATAATGTGGCTTATAAATTATATATTATATATGTATATATTATACATTGTATATAATATATAAACCAATTTGCACTTCTATGTGATATGATAACAGTTTAGATTGTCAAAGACTACAAAGAAGACTAAATTATGATTTAATCACAATTAATAAGTACATTAATGCTGAGCTGGATAAAGTACAAGCTGGAATCAAGATTGCCGGGAGAAATATCAATAACCTCACATATGCAGATGACACCACCCTTATAGCAGAAAGTGAAGAAGAACTAAAGAGCCTCTTGATGAAAGAGAAATGAAAAAGTTGACTTAAAATTCAACACTCAGAAAACTAAGATCATGGCATCTGGTCCCATTATGCCATGGCAAATAGGTGGGAAAACAATGGAAACAGGGTGAAAGTTTACTTCTGGGGGGCTCCAAAATCACTGCAGATGGTGACTCTAGCCATAAAATTAAAAGACGCTTGCTCCTTTGAAGGAAAGCTGTGACCAACCTAGACAGAGTATTAAAATGCAGAGACACTACTTTGCCAACAAAGGTCCGTCTAGTGAAAGTTATGGTTTTTCGAGTAGTCAAGTGTGGATGTGAAAGTTAGACTATAAAGAAAACTGAGCGCTGAAGAATTAATGCTTTTGGACTGTGGTGTTGGAGAAGAGTCTTGAGAGTTCCTTGGACTGCAAGGAGATCAAACGAGTCCAACCTAAAGGAAATCAGTCCTGAATATTCATTGGAAGGACTGATGCTGAAGCTGAAGCCCCAATACTTTGGCCACCTGTTGTGAAGAAATGATTCCTTGGAAAAGGCTGTGATCCTGGGAAAGACTGAGGGCAGGAGAAGGGGACAACAGGGGATGAGATGGTTGTATGGCATCACCGACTCGATGGATATGAGAGTTTGAGCAAACTTTGGGAGTTGGTGATGGACAGGGAAGCCTGGCATGCTGCAGTCCATGGGTCACAAAGAGTTGGACAGAACTAAGCGACTGAACTAAACTGAACTAAGTACATTAATATTTTGTATTTTATTGATGTTGCATTTATTAATACCATATAATCAATCCAGTTCAGTCACTCAGTTGTGCCCAACTCTTTGATACCCCATGGACTGCAGCACTCCAGGCTTCCTTGCCCATCTCCAACTCCCAGAGGGTGTGAGACTCATGTTCATTGAGTCAGTGATGTCATCCAGCCATCTCATCCTCTGTCGTCCCCTTCTCCTGTTTTCAATACCATACAATAATGTACTATATGTTGCTATTTTTCAAAGCTTTATTTTGACAACCAGGAGCTTAACTATTTTTTTTTATTAAACAGCTTCTTACTAAGAATTACACAACATATAATACTTTATAGTCTTGAGTGACTCATTTATAAGTAATTTTAAGAAAAATATTTAGAAAATCAGTTCTTGAATTTTATAAAATTATGCTGAATAATATATGACAGAATATTTTTGACTGGGGATGCAAATGATGTAGAGATAAAATAAGCTTTAAAATAATTGCCTTTTTCCTGTTGTACTACATTGCCTTTTAGTATGTCAATCTATTATTTATAAGAATTTCTGTCATTTATGTTTTAAAAATGATTTTGTAGTGTTTAAAAAACCAGTATGTAGAAAGACTTTGAGATTTAAAAAAAAATATTTCATTTATTATTAACTGATTATTTAACTGTGGAAAATTCTGAAAGAGATGGGCATACCAGACCACCTGACCTGCCTCTTGAGAAACCTATATGAAGGTCAGGAAGCAACAGTTAGAACTGGACATGGAAAAATAGGCTGATTCCAAATAGGGAAATGAGTATGTCAAGGCTCTACATTGTCACCCTACTTATTTAACTTCTTTTTTTTTTCTTTTCATTTATTTTTATTAGTTGGAGTCTAATTACTTCACAACATTGCAGTGGGTTTCGTCATACATTGACATGAATCAGCCATGGAGTTACATGCATTCCCCATCCCGATCCCCCCCTCCCACCTCCCTCTCCACCCGATTCCTCTGGGTCTTCCCAGTGCACCAGGCCAGAGCACTTGTCTCATGCATCCCACCTGGGCTGGTTATCTGTTTCACTTTAGATAATATACATGCTGTTCTTTCGAAACATCCCACCCTCACCTTCTCCCACAGAGTCCAAAAGTCTGTTCTGTACATCTGTGTCTCTTTTTCTGTTTTGCATATAGGGTTATCATTACCATCTTTCTAAATTCCATATATGTGTGTTAGTATGCTGTAATGTTCTTTATCTTTCTGGCTTACTTCACTCTGTATGGCTTCAGTTTCATCCATCTCATTAGAACTGATTCAAATGAATTCTTTTTAATGGCTGAGTAATATCCCATGGTGCATATGTACCACAGCTGCCTTACCCATTCATCTGTTGATGGGCATCTAGGTTGCTTCCATGTCCTGGCTATTATAAACAGTGCTGCGATGAACATTGCGGTGCACGTGTCTCTTTCAGATCTGGTTTCCTCAGTGTGTATGCCCAGAAGTGGTATTGCTGGGTCATATGGCAGTTCCATTTCCAGTTTTTTAAGAAATCTTCACATGCAGAGTACATCATAAGAAACGCTAGGCTGGAGGAAGCACAAGCTGGAGTCAAGATTGCCGGGAGAAATATCAATAACCTCAGATATGCAGATGACACCACCCTTATGGCAGAAAGTGAAGAAGAACAAAAGAGCCTCTTGATGAAAGTGAAAGAGGAGAGTGAAGAAGTTGGCTTAAAGCTCAACATTCAGAAAACTAAGATCATGGCATCTGGTCCCATCACTTAATGGCAGATAGATGGGGAAACAGTGGAAACAGTGGCTGACTTTATTTTAATGGGCTCTAAAATCACTGCAGGTGGTGATTGCAGCCGTGAAATTAAAAGACGCTTACTCCTTGGAAGGAAAGTCATAACCAACCTAGACAGCATATTAAAAAACAGAGACAACTTTTGCCAACAAAGTTCCCTCTCGTCAAGGCTATTGTTTTTCTTGTGGTCATGTATGGATGTGAGAGTTGGACTGTGAAGAAAGCTGAGCACCGAAGAATTGATGCTTTTGAAATGTGGTGTTAGAGAAGACTCTTGAGAGTCCCTTGGACTGCAAGGAGATCCAGCCAGTCCATCCTAAAGGAGATCAGTCCTGGGTGTTCATTGGAGGGACTGATGTTGAAGTTGAAACTCCAATACTTTGGCCACCTGATGTGAAGAGCTGAACTCATTTGAAAAGACCCTGATGCTGGGGAAGATTGAGGGCAGGAGGAGAAGGGGAAGACGGAAAATGAGATGGCTGGATGACATCATTGACTTGATGGACGTGGGTTTGGTTGGACTCCGGGAGTTGGTGATGGACAGGGAGGCCTGGCGTGCTGAGGTTCATGGGATCGTGAAGAGTCAGACACAACTGAACGACTGAACTGAACGGAACTGATTACTGACTGCTTTACAGTATTGATTTGATTTCTGTCATGCATCAACAAGAATTAGTTATAGGTGTGCATACATTCCCTGCCTCTTTAACCTCTCTCCCACCTCCCACCCTTTCCCATCCCTCTATGTTGTTATATAATCTCTGTTTGAGTTCTCTAAACTTTGAGATTTTTTTGAAAACAAAATCAGAGGAGCACATACAGACTTTGACCAAACTGGAAAGCCTCAAAATTTATATCCTAACAGTTTGAAAGTGTAAAACATGCAAGCGTCAGTAAAAAAAACCCAGTAAAAACATTAGACCTATTACCTTGTCAGTTTACCAGCATATACTCCAATAAATATTTTGAACAAAGGTTCTTATATTGGGCTAGGAAGTAGATAGTAAGGGTCAAAGTCTGGAACTGGACTTGTTATCTGCTGCATGGCAAACTGGATACTATCACTGGTGGTAAACAGATAGTTGACAATTCTTGGTCAGTCAGTTCAGTCACTCAGTCATATCTGACTATTTGGGACCTCATGGACTATAACACGCCAGGCTTCCCAGTCCATCACCATCTCCCAGAGCTTGCTCAAACTCATGCCCATTGAGTTGGTGATGCCATCCAACCATCTCATCTTCTATCTTTCCTTCCTCCTCCTGCCCTCAATCTTTCCCAGGGTCATGGTCTTTTCTGAAGAGTCAGTTCTTTGCATCAGGTGGCCAAAGATTGTAGCTTCAGCTTCAACATCAGTCTTTCCAATGACTATTCAGGACTGATTTCCTTTAGGTTGGACTGGTTCAATCTCCTTGCTCTCCAAGGGACTCTCAAGACTCTTCTCCAACACCACAGTTCAAAAGCATTAATTCTTTGGCACTCAGATTTTTTTGTGGTCCAACTCTCACATCCATACATGACTACAGGAAAAAACCATAGCTTTGACTAGATGGACCTATGTTGGCAAAGTAATGTCTCTGCTTTTTAATAAGCTGTCTAGGTTGATCATAGCTTTTCTTCCAAGGAGCAAGCATCTTTTAATTTCATGGCTGCAGTCACCATCTGCAGTGATTTTGGAGCCCAATAAAATAAAGTCTGTCACTGTTTCCATTGCTTCCCCATCTATTTGTTATGAAATGATGGGACTGGATGCCATGATGTCAGTTTTTTTAATGTTGAGATTTAAGCCAGGTTTTTCACTCTCCTCCTTCACTTTCATCATGAGGCTCTTTAGTACCTCTTTGCTTTCTGCCATAAGGGTGGTGTCATCGACATTTTCTCCCAGAAAACTTGATTCCATATAGTGCTTCATCCAGTCCAGCATTTCACCTGATGTACTCTGCATAGAAGTTAAATAAGCAGAGTGACAATATACAGCCTTGATGTACTCATTTCTCAATTTCAAACCAGTTTGTTCCATGTCCAGTTCTAACTGTTTCTTCTTGACCTGCATACAGTTGTGTCAGGAGACAGGTAAGGTAGTCTAGTATTCTCATTTCTTTAAGAATTTTCCCTTTTGTTGTCATCCACACATTCAAAGGCTTTAGTGTAGTCAATGAATTAGAAGTAGATGATTTTCTGGAATCCTCTTGCTTTTTCTATGATCCAACAGATATTGGCAATTTGATTTCTGGTTCCTTGGCTTTTTCTAAATCCAGCTTGAACATCTGGAATTCTTGGCTCATGAATTGTTGAAGCCTAGCTTGGAGAAGTTTGAGTGTTACTTTGCTAGCCTGTGAGATGAATGCAATTTTGAGGTAGTTTGAACATTCTTTGGCATTGAATTTCTCTGGGATTGGATTGAAAACTGACCTTTTCCAGTCCTGTGACAACTGCTGAGTTTTCCAAACTTGCTGGCACATTGAATGCAGCACTTTAACAGCATTCTCTTTTAGGATTTGAAATAGGTCAACTGGAATTCTATCAACCTCCACTAGCTTTGTTTGTAGTGATGCTTCCTAAGGCCCACTTGACTTCACACTCCAGGATGTTTGGCTCTAGGTCAGTGATAACACCATCATGGTTATCTGGGTCACTAAGTTTTTTTTTTTTTTGTATAGTTCGTCTGTGTATTCTTGCCAGCTCATCTTAATATCTTCTGCTTCTGTTAGGTCCATAGAGTTTCTGTTCTTTTTTGTGCCCATCTTTGCATGAAATATTTCCTTGATATCTCTAATTTTCTTTGAGAGATCTCTAGTCTTTCCCTTTCATTGCTTTTCTCTATTTCTTTGCATTGATTACTGAGGAAGCCTTCTTCTTCTTCTTTTTTTTTTTTTGTTCTTTCTTTCATTTTTATTTTATTTTTTCCATTTATTTTTATTAGTTGGAGGCTAATTACTTTACATCATTACAGTGGTTCTTGTCATACATTGAAATGAATCAGCCATGGATTTACATGTGTTCCCCATCCCCATCCCCCTCCCACCTCCCTCTCCACCCGATACCTCTGGGTCTTCCCAGTGCACCAGGCCCGAGCACTTGTCTCATGCACCCAACCTGGGCTGGTGATCTGTTTCACCCTAGATAATATACATGTTTCGATGCTGTTCTCTTGAAACATCCCACCCTCGCCTTCTCCCACAGAGTCCAAAAGTCTGTTCTATACATCTGAGTCTCTTTTTCTGTTTTGCATATAGGGTTATCGTTACCATCTTTCTAAATTCCATATATGTGTGTTAGTATACTGCAATGGTCTTTATCTTTCTGGCTTACTTTGCTCTGTATAATGGGCTCCAGTTTCATCCATCTCATTAGAACTGATTCTAATGAATTCTTTTTAATGGCTGAGTAATATTCCATGGTGTATATGTACCACAGCTTCCTCATCCATTCGTCTGCTGATGGGCATCTAGGTTGCTTCCATGTCCTGACTATTATAAACAGTGCTGCGATGAGCATTGGGGTGCACGTGTCTCTTTCAGATCTGGTTTCCTCAGTGTGTATGCCCAGAAGTGGGATTGCTGGGTCATATGGCAGTTCTATTTCCAGCTTTTTAAGAAATCTCCACACTGTTTTCCATAGTGGCTGTACTAATTTGCATTCCCACCAACAGTGTAAGAGGGTTCCCTTTTCTCCACACCCTCTCCAGCATTTATTACTTGTAGACTTTTGGATAGCAGCCATCCTGACTGGAGTGTAATGGTACCTCATTGTGGTTTTGATTTGCATTTCTCTGATAATGAGTGATGTTGAGCATCTTTTCATGTGTTTGTTAGCCATCTGTATGTCTTCCTTGGAGAAATGTCTGTTTAGTTCTTTGGCCCATTTTTTGATTGGGTCATTTATTTTTCAGGAGTTGAGCTGGAGGAGTTGCTTGTATATTTTTGAGATTAATCCTTTGTCTGTTGCTTTGTTTGCTATTATTTTCTCCCAATCTGAGGGCTGTCTTTTCACCTTGCTTATAGTTTCCTTTGTTGTGCAAAAGCTTTTAAGTTTCATTAGGTCCCATTTGTTTATTTTTGCTTTTGTTTCTAAAATTCTGGGATGTGTGTCATAGAGGATCCTGCTGTGATTTATGTCGGAGAGTGTTTTGCCTATGTTCTCCTCTAGGAGTTTTATAGTTTCTGGTCTTACATTTAGATCTTTAATCCATTTTGAGTTTATTTTTGTGTATGGTGTTAGAAAGTGTTCTAGTTTCATTCTTTTACAGGTGGTTGACCAGTTTTCCCAGCACCACTTGTTGAAGAGGTTGTCTTTTTTCCATTGTATATCCTTGCCTCCTTTGTCGAAGATAAGGTGACCATAGGTTTGTGGATTTATCTCTGGGCTTTCTATTCTGTTCCATTGATCTATATTTCTGTCTTTGTGCCAGTACCATACTGTCTTGATGACTGTGGCTTTGTAGTATAGTCTGAAGTCAGGCAGGTTGATTCCTCCAGTTCCATTCTTCTTTCTCAAGGTTACTTTGGTTATTCGAGGTTTTTTGTATTTCCATACAAATTGTGAAATTATTTGTTCTAGTTCTGTGAAAAATACCTTTGGTAGTTTGATAGGGATTGCATTGAATCTATAGATTACTTTGGGTAGTATAGCCATTTTGACAATATTGATTCTTCCAATCCATGAACACGGTGTATTTCTCCATCTGTTTGTGTCCTCTTTGATTTCTTTCATCAGTGTTTTATAGTTTTCTATGTATAGATCTTTTGTTTCTTTAGGTAGATATACTCCTAAGTATTTTATTCTTTTTGTTGCAATGGTGAATGGTATTGTTTCCTTAAATTTCTCTTTCTGTTTTCTCATTGTTAGTGATAGGAATGCAAGAGATTTCTGTGTGTTAATTTTATATCCTGCAACTTTACTATATTTGTTGATTAGCTCTAGTAAGTTTCTGGTAGAGTCTTTAGGGTTTTCTATGTAGAGGATCATGTCATCTGCAAACAGAGAGAGTTTCACTTCTTCTTTTCCTATCTGGATTCTTCTTACTTCTTTTTCTGCCCTGATTGCTGTGGCCAACACTTCCAAAACTATGTTGAATAGTAGTGGTGAGAGTGGGCACCCTTGTCTTGTTCCTGATTTCAGGGGAAATGCTTTCAATTTTTCACCATTGAGGGTGATGCTTGCTGTGGGTTTGTCATACATAGCTTTTATTATGTTGAGGTATGTTCCTTCTATTCCTGCCTTCTGGAGAGTTTTAATCATAAATGGATGTTGAATTTTGTCAAAGGCTTTTTCTGCATCTATTGAGATAATCATATGGTTTTTATCTTTCAATTTGTTAATGTGGTGTATTACATTGATTGATTTGTGGATATTAAAGAATCCTTGCATTCCTGGGATAAAGCCCACTTGGTCATGGTATATGATTTTTTTTAATATGTTGTTGGATTCTGTTTGCTAGAATTTTGTTAAGGATTTTTGCATCTATGTTCATCAGTGATATTGGCCTATAGTTTTCTTTTTTTGTGGCATCTTTGTCTGGTTTTGGAATTAGGGTGATGGTGGCCTCATAGAATGAGTTTGGACGTTTACCTTCTTCTGCAATTTTCTGGAAGAGTTTGAGTAAGATAGGTATTAGCTCTTCTCTAAATTTTTGGTAGAATTCAGCTGTGAAGCCATCTGGTCCTGGGCTTTTCTTTGCTGGAAGATTTCTGATTACAGTTTCGATTTCCTTGCTTGTGATGGGTCTGTTAAGATCTTCTATTTCTTCCTGGTTCAGTTTTGGAAAGTTATACTTCTCTAAGAGCTTGTCCATTTCTTCCAAGTTGTCCATTTTATTGGCATAGAGCTGCTGGTAGTAGTCTCTTATGATCCTTTGTATTTCAGTGTTGTCTGTTGTGATCTCTCCATTTTCGTTTCTAATTTTGTTAATTTGGTTCTTCTTCCTTTGTTTCTTAATGAGTCTTGCTAATGGGTTGTCAATTTTGTTTATTTTTTCAAAAAACCAGCTTTTAGCTTTGTTGATTTTTGCTATGGTCTCTTTAATTTCTTCTGCATTTATTTCTGCCCTAAATTTTAAGATTTCTTTCCTTCTACTAACCGTGGGGTTCTTCATTTCTTCCTTCTCTAGTTGCTTTAGGTGTAGAGTTAGGTTATTTATTTGACTTTTTTCTTGTTTCTTGAGGTAGGCCTGTAATGCCATGAATCTTCCCCTTAGCACTGCTTTTACAGTGTCCCATAGGTTTTGGGTTGTTGTGTTTTCATTTTCATTCATTTCTATGCATATTTTGATTTCTTTTTTTGATTTCTTCTATGATTTGTTGGTTATTCAGAAGCGTGTTGTTTAGCCTCCATATGTTTGAATTTTTAATCATTTTTTTCCTGTAATTGAGATCTAATCTTACTGCACTGTGGTCAGAAAAGATGACTGGAATGATTTCAGTTTTTTTGAAATTACCAAGACTAGATTTATGGCCCAGGATGTGATCTATTCTGGAGAAGATTCCGTGTGCACTTGAGAAAAAGGTGAAGTTGATTGTTTTGGGGTGAAACGTCCTAGAGATGTCAATTAGGTCTAGCTGGTCCATTGTGTCCTTTAAAGTTTGTGTTTCCTTGTTCATTTTCTGTTTAGTTGATCTATCCATAGTTGTGAGTGGGGTATTAAAGTCTCCTACTATTATTGTGTTACTATTAGTTTCCTCTTTCATACTCGTTAGCGTTTGCCTTACATATTGTGGTGCTCCTATGTTGGGTGCATATATATTTATAATTGTTATATCTTCTTCTTGGATTGATCCTTGATCATTATGTAGTGTCCTTCTTTGTCTCTTTTCACAGCCTTTATTTGAAAGTCTATTTTATCTGATATGAGTATTGCGACTCCCGCTTTCTTTTGGTCTCCGTTTGCGTGGAATATTTTTTTTCCAGCCCTTCACTTTTAGTCTGTATGTGTCCCTTGTTTTGAGGTGGGTCTCTTGTAGACAGCATATATAGGGGTCTTGCTTTTGTATCCATTCAGCTAGTCTTTGTCTTTTGGTTGGGGCATTCAACCCATTTACATTTAAGGTAATTATTGATAGGTATGGTCCCGTTGCCATTTATTTTGTTGTTTGGGGTTCACGTTTATACCACCTTTCTGTGTTTCCTGTCTAGAGAAGATCCTTTAGCATTTGTTGAAGAGCTGGTTTGGTGGTGCTGAATTCTCTCAGCTTTTGCTTGTCTGTAAAGCTTTTGAGTTCTCCTTCATATCTGAATGAGATCCTTGCTGGGTAGAGTAATCTAGGTTGTAGGTTATTCTCTTTCATTACTTTAAGTATGTCCTGCCATTCCCTTCTGGCCTGAAGGGTTTCTATTGATAGATCAGCTATTATCCTTATGGGAATCCCTTTGTGTGTTATTTGTTGTTTCTCCCTTGCTGCTTTTAATATTTGTTCTTTGTGTTTGATCTTTGTTAATTTGATTAATATGTGTCTTGGGGTGTTTCACCTTGGGTTTATCCTGTTTGGGACTCTCTGGGTTTCTTGGACTTGGGTGGCTATTTCCTTCCCCATTTTAGGGAAGTTTTCAGCTATTATCTCCTCGAGTAACTTCTCATGGCCTTTTTGTCTTCTTCTTCTGGGACTCCTATGATTCGAATGTTGGGGTGTTTCACATTGTTCCAGAGGTCCCTGAGGTTGTCCTCATTTCTTTTGATTCTCTTTTCTTTTTTCCTCTCTGCTTCATTTATTTCCACCCTTTTATCTTCTAACTCACTTATCCTATCTTCTGTCTCTGTTATTCTACTCATGATTCCCTCCAGAGTGTTTTTGATCTCATTTATTTCATTATTAATTTTTAATTGACTTTTTAAAATTTCTTCTAGGTCCTTGTTAAACATTTCTTGCATCTTCTCAATCTTTGACTCCAGGCTATTTATTTGTAACTCCGTTTTTTTTCAAGATTTTGGATCATTTTTATTATCATTATTCTAAATTCTTTTTCAGGTAGGTTCCCTATTTCCTCCTCTTTTGTTTGACTTGGTGGGCTTTTTTCATGTTCCTTTACCTGTTGGGTATTTCTCTGCCTTTTCATCTTGTTTAGATTGCTGTGTCTGGAGTGGGCTTTCTGTATTCTTGTGGTCTGTGGTTCCTTTCTATTGTGGAGGTTTCACCCAGTGTTTGGGGTTGGACGATTGGTTTGTCAAGGTTTCCTGGTTAGGGAAGCTTGTGTCAGCGTTCTGGTGCATGGTATTGGATTTCTTCTCTCTGGACTGCAATGGAGTGTCCAGTAATGAGTTTTGCGATGGGTCTATGTGTTAGGTGTGACTTTGGACAGCCTGTATGTTGGCACTCAGGTCTATGTTCCTGCGTTGCTAAAGAATTTGTGTGGTATGTCTTGTACTGGAGCTTATTGGCTCTTGGGTGGTGGTTGGTTTTGGTGTAGGTATGGAGGCTTTTGGATGGTCTCTTATTCCTTAACGTTCCATGTAGTCAGGAGTTTTCTGGTTTTCTCAGGTTTTGGGCTTAAGTCTCCTGCCTCTGGATTTCAGTTTTATTCTTCTAATAGTCTCAAGACTTCTCCAACTATACAGCACTGATAATAAAACTTCTAGGTTAATGGTGAAAAGATTCTCCACCATGAGAGACAACCAGAGAGGTTTACAGAGTTACATGAAGAATAGGAGAGGGAGGAAGGAGATAGAGGTGAGCAGGAGGAGAAAAAGGGGACTCAAGAGGAGAGAGACAGATCTATGCAGTTATCTGTTCCCAAAGTGTTCTCTGTAGCCCAGACACCCACAAAGATTCACAGAATTGGATTGGGAAGAAAAGGGGAAAGGAGGAAATAGAGGTGTTCTGAGGTAGAAAACAGAGAGTCAAAAGTGGAAGAGTAATCACCACACTCCTGAATAGAAATGGGAACTGAATATTGGATTCTTAAATGTCCAAAATTTATATCACATACTGAAAAACAAAGATTAAAAATCTAGTGTAGAGGTTAGACTCTTTGAAATACAATATTTAAAAACAAAAACAAAAACACAAAAAAAATTTAGAAATGTATATGAAGCTCGGTTTAAAAATAGGGTTTGTCTCTCTTTTTTTTTGGCAAGGTTATAGTGAAATGAAAATGAAAATTAAGGAATAATAGAGGAGTATTAGAGGACTTTAAAAGGAAATAGGAAAGAAAAACAAGAAAAAGAAAAAAAAAGAAAAAAAATTTTTTTCCCTAATTAAAAAAATCATAAAAATATATGAAAATGAAAGTTGAGGAGTAATGGGGGAGTAATAGGGAATTTTAAAAGAAAATAAAAGAGAAAAAATAAAAAATAAAATAAAAGGAAAGAAAAAATTTTTTTTTAAATTAAAAAAATATATATACATATATATCAAGGAATTTCTCTGGAGTTGTTGCGGTCAGTGTAGGTTCAGTTCAATTTCAGATAGCTCCTCTTTCCAGCTTACACTTCTCCATATCTATAGGCCCCTTCCGGTGTAGTCGGTGTTACCTTCAGGGATTTTAATCTGTTGCACCGGTCCTTTCTGAAGTGGTTTCCTTTGTTTATTTGGCTTCTGTTTGCCGTCTCTTCGGTGTCTAATTTCCGCCCTGACACAGGCGGGCGGAGGTGATCTCTTATTTAGGTTCGCTAATTCAGTTCAGTCCTGCTACGGGGAGGGCGGGGCGCTGCAGACAGATACCGCTCTGTGTAGATAGCACCCACCGTGTTCCGGCCCACTGGGTTTGCCCCGCTCAAGGGTGTCAGTGCTTTCCCCGTCTACACTGCTCAGGCTCCCGGCTGCTCTGTATGGAGCGGGCCCTGCGTTGAGTGCGGTTCCAGTTTTCGGGTACTCCACAAAAGCGCGGATTCGGTTGCACCTGCGTTTTGTGCCTTCCCCGGCCTGAGCGGTAGGCAGCCAGAGGCTTGGGCGAACTCTTCCCGGGTACGGCGCGCTTTTTCCCTCTGCGGCTCCAGCGCGCGCCGCCAGTCGGGTCTCAGGAAATCTTTGGATAGGAACCGGCGGCCTGTTTGCAGTGTGGGAGGGGGTGGCTTCTCTGGGGCTGAGTTTGCCCTTTTCCCCTCTCCCCTGCCTCCTACCTCCAGCGGGGATGGGCCGGCACTTCTCTGGAGTTTCTCAGTCCCTTTGTTTTGCGAACCACTGGCAATGTGTTCCAGCCGGTTAATTTTGTCCCTTGCTATCCCACAGTTTAAAAAAAGCTCCCTCCAATTGCTCTCAGGGTCTTTGGGCTGGTCCTTACCCTAAGCAATGCCACCCGCTCCTCTCCGTTCCGCCCCCCCTTGTTGCTGGCGGGTGCGGGCGTCTCGGGTACTTTTCTGCTGGGAGTTGCTTTTAGGCACATAATCTGTGGGCCTTATTTAATTTTTCCTCCCAGTTAGATTGCCGAAAACTTGCCCCATTCCGCCAGTGCGAGGGTTTCCTGGTGATTGGAAACTTCCTCAATTAAGACTCCCTTCCCGGGATGGGTCTCCGTCCGTAGCTCTTTTGTCTCTCTTTTTATCTTTTATATTTTGTCCTACCTCCCTTCGAAGACAGTGGGCTGCTTTTCTGGGTGCCTGATGTCCTCTGCTAGCGATCAGAAGTTGTTTTGTGAAATTTTCTCAGAGTTCAAATGTTCTTTCGATGAATTTGTAGGGGAGAAAGTGGTCTCCCCGTCCTATTCCTCCGCCATCTTGGCTCCTCAGGAAGGCTTTCTTATCTCTCTTTGTTATTCTTTGAAACTCCACTTTCAGATGGGTATATCTTTCCTTTTCTTTTGCCTTTTGCTTCTCTTTTCTCAGCTATTTGTAAGGTCTCCTCATAAAATCATTTAGCCTTCTTGCATTTCTCCCTCTTGAGGATGGTTTTGATCACTGTCTCTTGTACAATTTCATAACCTCTGTCCATAGTTCTTCAGCTTGTCTGTCAGATCTAATGCCTTGAATCTATTTGTCACTTCCACTGTATAATTGTAAAGGATTTGATTTAGGTCATACCTGAATGGTCTAGTGGTTTCCCCTACTTTCTTCAATTTAACTGAATTTTGTAATAAGGAGTTCGTGATCTGAGCCACAGTCAGCCCCTGGTCTTGTTTTTCCTGACTGTATAGAGGTTCTCCATCTTTGGCCTCAAAGAATATATCAATCTGATTTTGGTATTGACCATCTGGTGATGTCCATGTGTAGAGTCATCTCTTGTGTTGTTGGACGAGGGTGTTTCCTATCACCACTGCTTTCTATTGGCAAAACTCAGTTAACCTTTGCCCTGCTTCATTTTGTACTTCAAGGCCAAACTTACCTGTTACTCCAGGTATCTCTTGACTTCTACTTTTGCATTCCAGTCCCCTATGGTGAAAAGGACATCTTTTTTTGGTGTGAGTTCTAGAAGATCTTGTAGTCTTCATAGAAGCATTCAGACTCAGCTTAATCAGCATTACTGGTTGGGGAATATACTTGGATCAGTGTGATATGGGATGGTTTACCTTGGAAATGAACAGAGATTATTCTGTCAGTTTTGAGATTGCATCCAAGTACTGCATATTGGACTCTTTTGTTGACTATGAGGGCTACTCCATTTCTTATAAGGGATTCTTGCCCACAGTAGTAGATGTAGTGGTCATCTGAGCTAAATTCCCCCATTCCAGTCCATTTTAGTTCACTGATTCCTAAAATGTCTATGTTCACTCTTGCCATCTCCTGTTTGACCACTTCCAATTTACCTTGATTCATGGTCCTAACATTCCAGGTTCCTATGCAATATTGTTTTTTACATCATCGAACCTTCCTTCCATCACAAGTCACATCCACAACTGGGTGTTATTTTTGCTTTGGCTCCACCTGTTCATTCTTTCTGGAGCTATTTCACCCCTCTTATCCAGTAGCATATTGGGCACCTACCAACCTGGGAGTTCATCTTTCAGTGTCATATCTTTTTGCCTTGTCATACTATTTATGGAGTTCCCAAGGCAAGAATATTGAAGTGGTTTGCCCTTCCCTTCTCCAGTGGACCACATCTTGTCAGAACTCTCCTCCATGACCCATCTACCTTGGGTGTCCCTGGTTTCATTGAGTTAGACAAGTTTCTGATCGAAGTGATCAGTTTGGTTAGTTCTGTAACTATGGTTTCCATTCTGTTTGCCCTGTGAGGGGTAAGGATAAGAGGCTTGTGGAAGCTTCTTGGTTAGGAGGGACTTCCTGTGGGGAATCTGGGTCTTGTTCTGATGGGCAGGGCCATGCTCAGTAAATCTTTAATCCAGTTTTCTGTTGGTGGGTGGGGTTGTGTTACCTCTCTGTAGTTTGGCCTGAGACCAAACTGTGGTAGGGGTAATGGTGATCATGTCGACCTCCTTCAAAAGGACTTATGCCAGGACTGTTGTATTCAGTGCCTCTGACCCCACGGTAGGTCACCATTGACCCATGCCTCCACCAGAGACTCCTGGACACTCACAGGCAAGTTTGGCTGCCTCTTGTGTGGTCATTGCTCCTTTCTCCTGGATCCTGGTGTGCACAAGGTTTTATTTCCAAGGTTCCTGTTTCCCCAGTCCTGAGGGAGTTCTGTAATCAAATCCCACTGGCCTTCAAGGTCAAATTCCCTGAGGGTTCTCAGTCCCTTTGCTGGATCCCCATGTTGGGAAATCTGCGGTGGGCCTTAGAACTTTCATAACAGTGCAATAACATCTTTGGTATAATTTGGTATAATATTTCACAGTGTGTGCTGTTAATAGCAGTGCAATTGTTAAGACTTTTATCGATAGTATCCTGGGATGGATTCCTTGAGGAAAGAAAAGAACTAATAGTGCAATGTCTCAGTGAGAGAGTTAATATTTAGGTAGGTTGATAAGAAGTCCAGGGCTCTCAAGGAGCAGAAAGGGGTCCAGAGCCCTCAAGGAGAAAATGGTCCAGGATTCTCGAGGAGGAGAAAAAGACACTCCCCCCACCCCCACTGCTTTGTTTTAGTCACATAAGATGCTTTATCTTAAACTCTGAGTTGTTATGATGGTGATCTTTAAGACTAACTTTCTTTAAGCCCAGAGCTAATGATTACACCAGGAAGCAATTCATCTTGCTCAAGGATATGTTTTTCCCTAAGCTCTGTACTAATTATTATATAACAACAATGTATCTTGCTTGAAGACATGGTTCCCCTTCTTAACTAGAACCTTCTGACTAATCTTGTTGTCTTAAGATGTTTGCTGTGAGAGTGGGTCTGGTAACATCTTTCTATTGTTTTTTCTAATCATGTTAATTTAAGATGTATTTTGTGGGAGTGTGTCTGGTAAAAGTATATAGGGCCTTGATAAGAACAGCTCTATCTGCATTGTGATGTCTATGTCAGAAACTTCCTCTGTCCTTTTTCACTGTAATAAAACTTGGACCACACAAAAGCTCTGAGTTATCAAGCCTGGTCCTTGGTCCCGAACCTAAAGCTTCTTTGGAGATAACAAATCCGACATTGTTCACCATAAGCTATCAGCATTTTAGAGGTATAGGAGGAATTGTAACTATTCTATTGCTTGGAGACTATCATGGATGAAGCCTGGTGGGCTACAATCTATGAAGTTGCAGAATCAGGCATGACTGAGGTGACTTAGCACAGCTAAGCACAGCACATGGACTTATAAGAGGAAATGATTAGTCAAATCTGTTAATCACCAATTTAAAGAAAAGCATGAGGGTCAGAGGGCCTCCAAGACATCATTTAAAGAAATTCTTTTCTCTTGCAGTTGGAGGACAAACACGGATGAAGATCAGGCACACAATGGAACAATTTAATAGAAGGTTGAGTTCTAAGCCTAGACAAGTCTTCTACACCAATGTTAGCCCTGCTAAGGAAGGAGTGGGATTTCTGAAACTTGGAATGAAGTTGTTTGGGTAAAGATGCTTGATACCTTTGTGAGCCTCTAGATTCCTCTGAAACTTCTGGGTCTGCAAAAGAGGCCTACTACCCTTTGTTGGGATATAGAATATCCTTTCTCCCTTGCTTGGAAGCTATGCAAAACAGTCAAGTAAGGCAATTCCTTGTAGGACAATGCTTTCTCTTATTAGATTCTGCCTCCATCTCCTTTCCTGCCCACTATTCCATAATTGAGGTCAAATATTGGCATAATTCTGCTAAGGGAAGATAAGTGGTCTTCTCTTAGAAGCAGCCACGACCTGACTTACCTGTACTACCATGAAATAGAAGAGTCTGACTGGGAAGGAATCTTGAGAGTGCTAGACCAAGGGGGTGGAATATGAAGCTGGATTAGGAAAATTTATCAATATGATGGTTTTTCCTATACCCCTCTGAGACCATAGGCGATGGTGCTTATATACAGCTGGCATTTCTATTTGAAAGCTTGGAGAAAAATATCCCTCATTAAATGAAGCTGAGATGCTACAACTCCCTTTTTCCAACAATTGAGAAAAGCGGGAATGCTAGAGTGGGTCTTCTACACAAGAAAATTCACAAGCTTCCCACTCTCCTTAGTATACTTCATTTACCAAGGCAATAAGGAATACACTGGTAAGGGAGCTTTGGCATCAAGAGCTCAGCATGCTGTCAGAATTTAGATCCCTGGTAGTGCTGTGGATTATAGGATCCTAAATACCCGAGGCCAGGTGCAACATTTAACCATCAAAGCCAAGGCAAGGATGTGTACCAGATGCTATCATGCTTCACTCAGATGCCTTCTTCTTCAATCAGAATTTTCCCCAAATGCTGAGACTATTAGTTACTATTGGTACACAGTGGTGTTCCTTGGCCTCAGAGAACTGAATCTTTGAAGGTGTAACTACCTTGCCCAGGAGACAAGATTTTGTCAATGATTGACTGATAACAGGGCATCTAAAGGTCTACCCTTTTGACTCAATTTGGGACAATTTTGAAGAGTCCTTGCTTCAAAACAGCCTGTTGCATTGGTTTAAGTCTCATTTGCAGCTTCATTAATGATGGATGACCATAAACCTAACCAAGTAGGATACCTAAAGCAGTTGCTATGCCGGCTGTGGTATCTCTGCTAGAGCAGATTAACACTACTTTCCCTACATGGAATGTGACTGCTGATTTGGTAAATGCATTCTTTTACTTATCCATCATGAAGGAAGATCAGAAACAGATTGTATTATCAGAGGTGTGTCAATCGTCTACTTTCAAAATCTTTCTTTAGGTGTTTATTAATTCTACTATTTCTCATAATTTAGTTCAAAGCGATCTCAATTATCTGGAAATTCAGCAAAAGATCCTTGTTCCCCCATTTTGATTACCTTATGTTAATGAAATCTAATGAGAAAGAGCTGATGAGTATTCTGGAAGCTTTGGTAAAGCATTTGTGCTCCAGAAGGTAGGAGAAAAACTCTACAAAAATTCAGGGACATATCACATTAGTGAGGTGTTTAGGAATCTATGGTCTAGGGTACATCTTTCTATCCTTTCCAGAATATGGGACAATTATTGTACCTTGTATTTCTACCCCTAAGGAAAAAGCAGAAAGGTTGGTAGGCTCCTTTGGGGTTTTGTAGTCCACATATTCTACACTTAGGATTACTTTAATGCTCAATTTATTTGGTGACATGGAAGGCTTCTCATTTTGAGAAGGACTCAGATCAAGATCAAGGAAAGACATCACAACAGGTCTAGTTTGCAGTATTAGCAGTTCTGTTATTGGGGATATACATTTTAGCAGATACCACATTCTAGAGTGGTAAAGAAAGATGCTGTCTGGAGTTTCTGTCAAGGCCACAAAAGAGAAACATAGTACAGACTCATAATGTTCTAGAGTAAAAACAATTCTTATACATTTTATAACTATTGTACTCCAGTCAAACAGCTCTTGGTATATTTCTGGGGCATAAGAGAAAGTGAGCATCTCGTCTTGGGGACCAAGTAACCATGAACCTGAAACTTCCCATCATGATTTAGGTGTTGCCAGATACATAAACTCATTAAGTAAGGTAAATGAAAAGCTATTTATCACATAATGGGAATAATACATCATATGGTTTGTGCAGAGCTACAAGTAAACTGCATGAGCAACTGGCCCAGATACCCATCACCTGCGACTATTATTGATGCTTATTTTCAGCCTAAATGTATATGCAAAAGGTAGGGGGAGACTCCCTTATGAACAGTTGATGAAGGAAGAAAAGGGTAAACCCAATCACAGGTAGGTTGACTGAAAAACAGACAACAGATTCACTATAGTTCCCCTTGAAGGTGGCCCTGAAAAACAGTAGTGAGGTGAAATCCTCCTAGTTGACAGAGCTATGTGTGGAGAAAAAATTGACCCAAGTTAAGAATATACATGTAAACATGGGCAGTGGTGAATAGCTTAACAGGTTTTCCAGGGGGCCTGAAAGGAAAAAAATTGCAAAGAGAAGGGTAAACCCAATCATGCATTTGGGAAGAGACATAGTAATGCAGGGGTCCCCAGCTCCGGGGTCATGGACAGGGACCGATCTGTGGCCTGTTAGGGGCCAGGTTGCTCAGCAGGAGAGAAACAGTGGGCAAGCAAGTGAAGCTTCATCTGTCACTCCCTGTCACTTGCATTACTGCATTACTGTCTGAGCCGCACCCCTGCTCCACAGCTCAGGTTACCCACCCCCACCCCCATCCATGGAAAAATTGTCTTCCATGAAACTGGTCCTTGGTGCCAAAAAGATTGGGGACTGCTGTGGTAATGAACCTATGGAAGTGACTACAAAGTGTGAGGGTGTTTCTACTGTAATTTAATGACCACCAGAAAGTATATAATTTAAAAAAATCTAAACTATCAGGTAGATGAAATGAGATATCAGGAGATACCTACCAGCCTCTTTCCTTGATCACTCCTATGTCTGTGTTCTGGCTCTGTCCTAGTGAGCTCAGGCACTGGAATGGTTTTGTTAATAGTTATTGGGGAGTTCCCCCAACCCCTTGGCACCTCTATCCCTCAGGTAGACAAAACCAGTGATTGACTAATATGAGAATGCAAAGGGATATAAGTTCCACTCATTAAGGTGAGACTATATCTTGTTTGCATTCTAGAGATTCTCCATGGAACAAACTAAAGCTAGTCTTCAGACAAGACCACATTCTGGCTTGATTATTTTCTCCACTTTATCTAGCTTCACTCACCCCACCTCCCCCTTATCCTAAGAATGTGTCTTCAAATAAATATTTTTAACAAGGATCCTGGAATCAAGTTGTTTCTAGGGAGCCTGACCTAAGACAGGAGCCATCAGCAGAATAGTGGCACTCGGAGCCATGCCTGCTAATCAGATCACCTAAGTAGAATGAAGAGCGAGAATGACCCTGGAGAATAACAGTAGTTAAAGAGCAGTAATAGGAGGAAAGGGCTTCCCAGCTGGTGCAGTGGTGAAGAATCCACCTGCCAAGAGATGCGAGTTCAAACCCTGGCTCAGGAAGATGCCCTGGAGTAGGAAATGGCAATCCACTCCAGTGTTCTTGCCTGAAAAATTCCATGGGAAGAGGAGCCTGGAGAGCTACAGTTGGGCGGGGCGTTTGGCGGGGGGAGAGCAAGTTAGACAAGATGGTTTGTTCAGGCTCTCTCAGCCCAGTTTTGTAAATAATGACTATGCAGCAGCTGAGATCGTTTAGAACACTGCCCACGTATGTCATAAGGTATTCGCTTGGTCACAGGCTACTTTGTGGTAAACTTAGAAAGGGGCAGCATTTCTGCTGCATCATGGCTGTGTCTGTTGGATCAGCCACTAGAGGAGAGAATACAACGTGTCTACAGCTAGGGCTGCGGCATCAGCCAGGAGAGAATACTGTTGTGGCTGCTATGACAGGCAACAGAGAGGTTGTGTTGTGTTAGGTAAGGCTATGGCTGCTGCCACAGCTGCTGTGCCAGCAGGGGAGAATAAATGTGTCTGCAGTTCCTCTGGTTCTGCGTCTTCTTCCAACCTCTTAGCTCGAGCCTTGCCTACTCTGGGTTCAGCAAACGGTGCGACAGTGTGAACAGGGAGATGGCGCTGTAAGCAGGATTGGCAGTCCAGGAACAAACTCTGCAGTACAGTTTATGTGTTTCACAGCTTCCTATGGGATATGGCAGAGAAGGAAATGGCACCCCACTCCAGTATTCTTGCCTAGAGAATCCTGTGGACAGAGGAGCCTGGTGGGCTGCTGTCCGTAGGGTCGCACAGAGTCGGACACGACTGAAGCGACTTCGCATGCCCGCATGCACCAAGCATTCTGTTGTGAAACTGAGCAGAGCCATAGGGTAGACAAATTTGAGGATGAGGTAAAGAGAGGTGCACCGACTCGATGGGCAGGAGTTTGAGTAAACTCCGGGAGTCGGGGATGGACAGGGAGGCCTGGCGTGCTGCGATTCATGGGGTCGCAAAGAGTCAGACATGACTGAGCGACTGAACTGAACTGAACTGAAAGAGAGGTGTGTAAGTGTGCACATGAGTGTGTGTATGTGGGTGCATGCAGGTGTTGTGAGATGTCAGATTTTTGAGCATTCTATGTTTAGAGAAAATAACCAACAGGAGGAAGAAATTGACAGTCTTAGGAAAGAAGTGGAACTGGTGTCACTGAACACCTGTGTGATTCTCGTAAAAATGCATGTGATTGAAAAAACCCACAAACTTGGAATAAAGGATGAATGGAAACATTTTCTTTTTATATCTGGTAAAAGTACTTGGAGTATAGAACCTCAAGTACTCAAATGCATCTAAACATCCTGAATAGAAAATATGGTTTTCAGTAAAGTGGTGAACAAAACCTTAAGAATAATAGGTTGCTTATTGCCTGACTTGTGCTATATTAAATATATTTCTTGTTGCTAGGTATCAGATGTGATGGACTATATGGTGAAGTGATGTGTGCTATTTTAGAAGTTTGCAAGTTACTAAAAAGCAGACTGATTATATTAATCAAATTGGAATGCATGAAGACAGCAAAAATATGGATATGGATATGGAAAAAGAAATTAAATGAGAATGTGAATGTTTTAAATTAAGTTAATGTAAATTGTAAGTGACTGTGATGGGGGCTACTAAAAAGTTTAGACAATAAGCCTTGTCTCAATATTATAATTCTTACCATTTACTTTAAACACTTGTCGTAAAGTCTAAAGATTATTTATAGACACACAGGCTCATCATACAAACTTTTCCCTCTCATTTTTTTCCATTTGCAATTGCCAACTGGCTGCAGTGGTCATTCATCTTATTTTCCATTTCCTCCTCATTATTTTTCCAAAGAGTCCTCTTAGCTCCAGGAACTCTTACCTATTTGCACATTTTCATCTGTTGGCTCAATTCAGGAAGTTTGCAAATTGACAATTCTTCATCATATTCAGCTTCTTTTTTTTTTCTTTCATAATTGTTTTATTTATTTTTTAAAATTTATTTATTTTAATTGAAGGCTAATTACTTTACAGTATTGTAGTGGTTTTTGCCATACATTGACATGAATCAGCCATGGGTTTGCATGTGTTCCCCATCCTGAAACCCCCTCCCTCCGCCCTCCCCATCCCATCCCTCTGGGTCATCCCAGTGCATCAGACCTGAGTGCCCAGTCTCATGCATCGAACCTGGACTGGCGATCTGTTTCACATATGATAATACACATGTTTCAATGCTATTCTGTCAGACCATCCCACCCTCGCCTTCTCCCACAGAGTCCAAAAGGCTGTTCTATACATCTGTGTCTCTTTTGCTATCTCACATATAGGGTTATCATTACCATCTTTTTAAATTCCATATATATGCGTTAATATACTACATTGGTGTTTTTCTTTCTGGCTTACTTCATTCTGTAAAATAGGCTCCAGTTTCATCCACCTCATTAGAACTGATTCAAATGCATTCTTTTAATAGCTGAGTAATATTCCATTGTGTATATGTACCACAGCTTTCTTATCCATTCATCTGCCAGTGGACATCTAGGTTGCTTCCATGTCCTGGTTATCATAAACAGTGTTGTGATGAACATTGGGGTGCATGTGTCTCTTTCAATTCTGGTTTCCTCGGTGTGTATGCCCAGCAGTGGGATTGCTGGGTCATATGGCAATTCTATTTCCAGTTTTTTAAGGAATCTCCACACTGTTCTCCATAGTGGCTGTACTAGTTTGCATTCCCACCAACAGTGTAAGAGGGTTCCCTTTTCTCCATAACCTCTCCAGCATCTATTGTTTGTAGATTTTTGGATAGCAGCCATTCTAACTGGCGTGAGATGGTAACTCATTGTGGTTTTGATTTGCATTTCTCTGATAATGAATGATGTTGAGCATCTTTTCATGTGTTTGTTAGCCATCTGTATGTCTTCTTTGGAGAAATGTCTGTTTAGTTCTTTGGCTCATTTTTTGATTGGGTCATTTATTTTTCTGGAATTGAGCTGCAGGAGTTTCTTGTATATTTTTGAGATTAATTCTTTGTCAGTTGCTTCGTTTGCTATTATTTTAAAAGCAAGTAGATATATAAACACTGGCTCCAATGCTGGGGGTGTTGTGCTATCATCCAGTCTGAAATATGACAAGAATTATTAACTTCATAAGGATCATTCCTGTAATCTTTATACCCTGTGATGTCAATTCACTTTTGTTTTCTCCTTGTCACTTCCATTATGTTTTGTTTAGAGAAGCAAGTGTGAAGACATAAAAGGCATCTGGCTCTCAGGCTTCTGGCTATTACTTGAACTGAAATGTTAAGTTTTCTATTTGCTCTGTAGGTCAACTGACTCAGATTCTGTCAGGCCCCAGTGGGTTAGTCATGTTAAAGGCCACATGCCGTCCAGTGAGACTGGCCTGTCAGCTTTCCCCACTTCCTGCTACCATCTCAATACAGAGGTCATTCATTGTGGCCTAGGTTGGAAACGACCTTTCTATGATAGTCAGGTCTTGCAACTGTTCTTCATACTTATTCTTTATAACAAAGTTGACAACTGGTGAGTGTGACATTTTTAAAGATAATCTTTCTGCTATAGATTCCAGCTAGAAGCCTTTTGTTGCTGAACGCGTTTATTCACTTTGTTACCAGGAGCAGTTAATGCTCTGTCACTGACTCTGTGGTTCCATCTTAAGTCCCTTTGTTTCCAGAAATCAATACTAGTTTTCTTTGGATGACTATAGGTAAAAACCTTCCATGCATAAAAAAAATTCATGGGAGGCACCAGCTAAAGGTAAACCACAATGTTAGAAATTCTAGATTTTCAGCTTTCCCCAAAACCAGATACATCTTCAGAATTACTCAAAATATTAATGCTATATTAAAACTCCAGTCTGATGAATCTAGTAGATATGGTTCCCAAATAGCCAAGTGGAAGATGTAATAATTCTGCAAACCTTCTTTGTCTTCTACAGTTCTCTCTCACCCTTTCCATCCCCTTCGCTCTTTTTGTTGTCATTTATATTCCTGCTTTAACCACCTATGTAGTTCCTAACTCAAAGTTGAATAAAATGTTATTCCTTCCTCATCTGCAGAGACCCAGAGTATAATGAAGGTGGGGAGATATATTATATTCATAAATAACCACAGGATAACATATTGAATGTCCTGAAAATAGTAAATAAAAAGTACTCTGTATTGAGGATAAGATGACCAAAGAAGAGAAATTAAACTCTAACGGAGAGGGAGAAGGGATAAACTGAGCTTGTGTTCCTCTGACATCTCTCTTCTATATGGAAAGCTCTGCTGCTGGCTTAGTCTTTCAAACTCCTTCCTTTTTTTTTTTTTTACTATGGACTAAGGATCAGATTAATGAGAGAACAGACATGTTTACAGAACTGCAAGTAGCTTTGTGTAGTAGTCTACATTGGGGAAATGGCAATGACCTTTTAATACATAAGTATCAATCTTCCACTCACTATTTTTAGCTGTGTTTCTCAAACTTGAGTAATATAGAAATTCCATAAATAAGGAAATATTTTTCAAAGATTTATTGAGTACTGTATTTCTCTTTTTAACTTTTTAATTAATTAATTTTTACCTGTGCTGGGTCTTCATTGCTGCCTGGGCTTTTCTCTGGTTGTGGTGAGCAGGTCCCACTCTCTAGCCTTTCACTGTAGTGGCTTCTCTTGCGGAGCATGGGCTCTAGGGCACTCGGGCTTCAGTAGCTGTGGCTGTCAGGCTCTAGAGCACAGGCTCAGTAGTTGTGGTGCCTGGGCCTAATTGCTCTGCGGCATGTGGGAGCTTCCCAGATCAAGAACTGAACCCATGTTTTTTGCATTGGCAAGGAGATTCTTTACCACTGAACCACCAGAGAAGCCCCTGTATTTCTTAAATATATAAGGACGTAAAACTAGTTATAATCTCTTCATACTTGAACTCTTTCATGCCTATCAAGCAAAAACAAATCTATAAATTAAATAAAACAATTCTAAAGGATTTTAAAAGTCAAATTAATGACAGGAATTTAAAACAATGTTTGGTAGTCGATAAAATTAAATTGCTAGTTTAAATTTAATAGTAGAAGGATGTACTTGCTGGCTATCTATCTCTCTACCCATCCATTCATTTATTTATTCACTCATTCATTCTGTTTTATTTGAAGCTCAATCAACCATCCTTAAAGTGACCACCATTATCAGTGTCATTAATATCCTTTTCATCAAGGCTTTGGTTACTCATACTTTATTTTGTGGGGCCAATGATTTGAATATTATATGACTGAGCCACTAAACACAGACACATAGCAAAAACTAAGCAAATGAAAGTAAAGGAATTTTAATCATCATTTAGAAAACTTTCCCTTTTAACCATAAATTATTTTGCACAACATAGGATCTGTACAAGGAGCTGCTCTAATGATTATCCTACCCAGTGCTCTGGGGTAGATACATTTGTGTTCAAAATCTCTAATATCCCAAGCCACACGGTAGCTCAGTTCTTTCAAAATTTTCTACAAGTAAATCACAGTGAAATTTTTGTTCATACCTATAATATGATTTAATCTTTACTTGATACCAGCTCATCATTACATAACAAGTCTGCTATGATTTTTTCCTCTTTGTACCATGTGCTACTGTGCTGTGTTAAGTCACTTCAGTCCTGTCTAACTCTGTGGCCCTATGGACTGTAGCCCACCAGGGTCCCCTGTCCATGGGATTCTCTAGGCAAGAATACTGGAGTGAGTTGCCATGATGCCATGCCCTCCTCCAGGGTATCTTCCTGACTCCGGGATTGAACCTGTGTCTCTTATATCTCCTTCATTGTCAGGTGTGTTCTTTCACCACTAGCACCACCTGGGACGGCCCCATTATACTATAGTAATTAAATATATTATTTTATACATATATATAATTACTTGTCAAAATATCATCTTATTAAAAGTTTTGTTAAAATGTTTTTCAATTTTAAATGTCTTTGCTCCAAAAGAATTATTTTGCAAGGTAAAAGAAAACATTGTAAACGTACAATGGTATAGATAGAAAAATTAAATTAGTTTGTCAGTCTCTGTATCTCCAGGTATATTTTAAACATTTTGAGATTAGGGATAGTGATTTACCCAATTTTGATCATTCAAGTACTCAAAAAATGTTTATTGAATGCTAACTATTCATCACATTCATATTACAGAAACATCACTCTAAAACAATGCTGTGGATTGGTTGCTGTTCTGTCACTAAGTCATGTCTGACTTTTTGTGACCCCATGGACTGCAGCATGCCAGGCTTTCCTGTCCTTCACTATAGCCTGGAGTTTGCTCAGACTCATGTCTATTAAGTTTGTGATGCCATCCAACCATCTCATCCTCCATCACCCTCTTCTCCTCCTGCCCTCAGTCTTTCTCAGCATCAGGGTCTTTTCCAATGAGTTGCCTCTTCACATCAGGTAGCCAAAGTATTGGAGCTTCAGCTTCAACATCAGTCCTTCCAGTGAGTATTTAGGGCTGATTTCCTTTAGGATTGACTGGTTTGATATCCTTGTAGTCCAATGGTCTCTCAAGATTCTTCTCCAGCACCACAATTTGAAAGCATCAGTTCTTCAGTGCTCAGCCTTCTATATGGTCCAGATCCCACATCCATATACAACTACTGGAAAAACCATAGCTTTGACTAGATGGACCTTTGTTGGCAAAGTGATGCTTTTTAATTCCAAGGAGCAAGTGCCTTTTAATTTCATGGTTACAGTCACCATCTGCAGTGATTTTGGAGCCCAAGAAATTAAAATATGTCACTGTATCCACTTTTTGTCCATCTATTTGCCATGAAATGGTGGGACTAGATGCCATGATCTTAGTTTTTTGACTGTTAAGTTTTAAGACAGCTTTTCCACTCCCCTCTTTCACCTTCATCAAAAGGATCTTTAGTTCTTCTTTGCTTTCTGCCATTAGAGTGATATCATCTGCATATCTGAGATTGCTGATATTTCTCCTGGTAATCTTGATTCTAGCTTGTGATTCATCCAGCCTAGCAATTCTCATGATGTACTCTGCATATAAGTTAAATAAGTAGTGTGTCAATATACAGCCTTGTTGTTCTCATTTCTCAATTTGCAACCAGTCCTTTGTTCCATGTCTTATTCTAACTGTTGCTTCTTGACCTTCATACAGGTTTTTCAAGATGCAGGTAAGGTGGTCTGGTATTCCTATTTATTTAAGAATTTCCCACAGTTGTTGTGATCCAAGCAGTCAAAGGCTTTAGCATAGTCAATGAATAAGAAGTAGATTTTTTTTTTTTCCTGGAATTTCCTTGCTTTTCTATGATCTAGTAGTTTTTTGTCAATTTGATCTCTGGTTCCACTGCCTTTTAAAATACAGCTTGTACATCTGAAAGTTCTGGGTTCTCATACTCTTGACAAGGCTGAAAACTTGGAAAACTGTCAAGATCATGAATCTGATTAGGAAATGATGAATGTCTGAGCCAAGGTAAGTATGTGAGGATGGAGTAGAGTGTAGAAATGTTTATAAATAAAATTAGGTAGAATGTTGTATAAATTTGAGATGTAAGTGTTATTCTAGACTCCTGAATTTTCTCTCCACTCTTGTATAGCATACTTCACTGGAGCAGATGCCATTTAGAGACAGTTAAACTATGAGAAATTATTTTAGAGTAAAGGTAAAGAATAAGAATTCATTTTGGATTCCTTGATGCTCCCATAGGACATCTGAAAGGAGATATTCTGCTCTGGTCCCTGTGGCCCATGCAAAATGAGGGGGACGCCTGGCTTGATTCCCTAAGTTTTTAGGATAAATTGTGGCTCCTAAAGATGCCACATATAGGGTTTCTTAGAAAATTTAAGCTCTTCACTATAGTGATACAGACCACCAGCCCAGGTTGGATGCATGAGACAAGTGCTCGGGCCTGGTGCACTGGGAAGACCCAGAGGGATTGGATAGAGAGGGAGGTGGGAGGGGGGATCGGGATGGGGAATACTTGTAAATCCATGGCTGATTCATGCCTATGTATGACAAGACCCACTGCGGTATTATAAAGTGATTAGCCTCCAACTAATAAAAATAAATGAAAAAAAAAAAAAGAAAATTTAAGCTCTTCAAACATGCAGATGTACCTTAACATATGTGTCTTTTATTTGCTTTTCACACTTTTAACTTCTGAATGCACTTTTTGAAAAAGGGGCAACCTACATAATGTTAGACTTTGTTATTGTAGATCTGCTGACCAAAACCAGAGGAGAATATATACAATAGGAAGAGAAAAGCATTAGGAATGGAATATGGGGAATTCCATCTTATTCTTAAAACTTAAAAAAAATAAAAGTTATTGTTTATTTATTTTTAAATTTGTTTCATGAAAGAGAACTTGGAAGCTAAAGAAAGGTACCAGAGAGTGTAGAAAAAAATTACAGAACCACCCTCTCAAACACTACCACTATTAAAATAGTTTTGTATAGGTACTTCTAACATTTTCCCACACATTTAAAGGCTTTTGTTTTTGTTGTTTGTTCGTTTTTTTTTTTTTTTTTTTGTTTTGGTATTTAACACCATTTGGAGTGGGAACAATTGGAGGAAAAGGAATCTCTGAAGATGGTTGGACGGATGTGGGAGCAGAAGCAAGGAAAGAACTGCTAGAGAACATCACTGGAACAGCTAAGGGAAGAAATGTTGACTCATCAATACTGCCAACATGACTGCTATTTAAAACCATTGTATTTCATAATTAGGAAGTCTTCAGTTATTTTAGGTAGAGCAGTATTATGGGACAGGTGATTTTATGACTTAGTTTATAGTTGGTTAAATCTGCAGGCTGTTTTTGTTAAGCAGTGCTTTGAGCATGTGGCTGTTGTGTTCAGGCATGAACATGAACAAACTCAAAAGACCTGAAAAAGAAGTTGTACAGCAAAGAACCTAGAAAAGATGAACAAATTACTAATCTTTGCCAGAAAAAAAATCAGAAAAATACGAAGTAATTCATAATACCAGCAAACCACTTCATGACTTCATTGACTCAGTTTTTCTGGATATTATTTTGAGACAAATGCTCAGAGCTGGTGCACTGGGAAGACCCAGAGGGATGGGATGAAGAGGAAGGCGGGAGGGGGGATCGGCATGGGAACACATGTAAATCCATGGCTGATTCATGTCAATGTATGGCAAGAACCACTACAATACTGTAAAGTAATTAGCCTCCAACTAATAAAAATAAATGGGGGAAAAAAAACAATAACACGCAAGTCACACTAAAACATGAATAGTGTTTTTCATGTAAATTCAGGCTGTCAGATCAAAAAAAGTGAGATGTTAAGGTATGTGAGCACACAAGAATTTTGTTACAAAGCATCAATTGAAGAGACTTTTGATTCCATTCTTCAAAGTATGCATAACTTTAATTTAGCTAACATATTCTTATCTTTTTGGATTGGAAAACCCTTGATAACAAGCTAAGAACCTCAGATATAACATTTTATTTTCTCTCTTGTTTGTGACTCATGTTTTGAAGATGTACTAATTACTTCTCTTTTCCTTGTTAAAAAAGGTGTTTTTTTTAAAAGTGAAAAGTTTAACTCATTTAAATTATATTCTACATTTTATGATTGTGTGTATTGTACAGATTTATTCCCCTGGCAGCACCTCCTGAATATTAGGGAATGTTGCTACCTCCAGATCACTATTACCCCCAACATCTCGCTCAGAAGAAAAAAGGACAATTTGAAAGATTATTATTTTAAATAAAAGTATGGTTGATTTACAATATTGTGTAGTTTCAGATATACAGCAAAGTGATTTATATGTATACAATATGTATATACATGTGTGTATATTCTTTCTTAGATTATTTTCCATGATAGGCTATTACAAGATTTTGAATGTATTTCCCTTGCTATACAGTAAGTCTTTATTATTTATCTATTTTATATACAGTGAAAAGTGAAAGTGTTAGTCACTCAGTCACATCCAGCTCTTTGCAATCCCAGCAACTATAGCCCACCAGGCTCCTCTGTACATGGAATTCTTCAGGCAGGAATACTGGAGTGAGTTGCCATCTCCTTCTCCTGGGGCTCTTCCCAACCTGGGAATTGAACTCAGGTCTCGCACTGCAGGCAGATTCTTTGCCAGTTGAGAAGTGTGTATCTGTTAATCCCGTAATCCTAATTTATCTCACCCTTACCCTTTTACTTTGATAAATATATATTTGTTTTCTATGTCTGCGAGTCTGTTTCTGTTTTGTAAATAAGTTTATTTGTATTATTTTTAAAGATTCCACATACAAGTGATATCAGTGACAGGTTTTTAATCATAGATGACTCAAGAATAAAATGAAAGCCAAAAGATGTTTGTGATACTTGATAATTTTCCCTAAATAACATTTTTTTGGTGCATATGCTTTTCTGATTATTTGCTTTGTTACATAGTTTGGAAATATTTTATCCATTTGAAAGGAGATTGAAAACATGTTTTCTCAGATCCAGGTATGTGAGTCTAAGATGATTGGGATTTTAATTGACTGCAATGGAGAAAAAAAGAGATATGTGTCTATCTCAGTACTGGGCAAGTAGGATGCATTCCAAAAGCACAATAGATAAACCAGAAAAAAGATATAAACTTGCCTTTTAATGAAATTACTACCTTTTTACTTTGACTCAAGAATGATCACTTTTATATTTATTTTATTTTTAGAAAACAGTGAAAGTTGGAAATCTTTTAAGAGTATGCCTATTTATGATTAAGATAGTGCTCTGTGGGCCTATTTGATGAGGAAAGTGTGAAAGTGTTAGTTGCTCAGTCATGTCTGACTCTTTGCAGCCCCATGGACTGTAGCCCACCAGACTTCTCTGTCCATGGGATTTCCCAGGAAAGAATTCTGAAGTGGATTTCCATTGCCTTCTCCAAGGGATCTTCCTGACACCGGGATTGAACTCCAGTCTTCTACATCACAGGCAGATTCTTTGATAAAGAAGATAATGTCAATGGGATTCCCTGGTGTCTCAGCTGGTAAAGAATCCACCTGCAATTTGGGAGACCTGGATTTGATCCCTGGGTTGGGAAGATCCTCTGGAGAAGGAAATGGCAACCCACTCCAGTATTCTTGCCTGCAGAATTCCATGGACAGAGGAGCCTAGTGGGCTGCAGTCCATGGGGTCACAGAGAGTTGGACACGACTGAGTGACTAACAGACACACACACACACACACACACACACACACACACACACACAGAGTAACCATACTATATTACATCCCTAGTACTTATTTATCTTATGACTAGAAGTTTGTAAGTTTTCACCACCTTCATCCAATTCTCCCTCCCCACACCACATTCCTGGTAGCCACAAGTATGATCTCTTTTTAAATGATTTTATTTGTTTAATTTTTTTGAAGTTTAATTGACCTACAACATAATGTTAGGTCCTGATACACAACATAGTGATTTGATATTTCTATATATTTCAAAATTATTACCATAGTATGTCTAGTTGTCATCTGTCAACATACAATGATATTACATATTTATTGACTATTTTCCCCAGAGTATACATTTCATATCAGTGTCTCATTTATTTTGCAACTGAAAGTTTGTATCTCTTAGTCTCCCTTATCTAATTTCCCTCCTCCTTCCCACCTCTCTCTCCTCTGAAAACCACATGTTTGCTCTCTGTATCTATAGTTCTGTTTCTGCTTGGATACGTTTGTTCACTTAATTGGGTTTTATATTTGACATATAAGTAAATTCATATGGTATTTGTGTTTTTCTGTCTGATATTTCACTTAGCATAATACCATTTAGGTCCATCAATGCTATCACAAATGGCAAGATTTCATTTGTTTTATGGCTAATATTCCATTTCATGGCTAATATTCATAAATATATATGTGTACATATACCTATATATATGTACATATGATCATTTATGTTGCTTTCATATCTTAATTATTTTAAATAATGCTGTAATGAACACAGGAATGCATATCTCTTTTCAAGTTAGTGTTATTTTGGCTTTCTGCCAATAAATATCCAGAAGTAAAATTAATACATTTTATGGTAGTTTTATTTTTAATATTTTAAGAATCTCCATATTGTCTTTTTATAGTGGCTGCACAAATTTACATTCCCACCAACAGTGTACATCTGTTGGTCTAAAGGAGGAGTTGATAGATCCAAGGGCCTGTTCTCTCTATAGAAACTTCAAAACATAATGCAAAAGTTGTCAGAAGCAGTTTTGTGGGAACTCTGGAAAACAGGCAAAGATTTTTAGAAAAGAAGCAAACATGCTATTTTAAAAGGGAGCAACTTATGAATGATAAGAAAGCTTTGTGTTGTTCGCCCCCTCTCACCTCATTTCTCTGCTTGGTCTGATAGTAGACTGGAAAATGGCAGCCTGTGTGCACAGTGTGAGCCCTAGTATCTGCTTCTGGAGGGAGCAAAGTACAATATACTCTCAAAAAATTGTGCTTGTATGTTTTGAACTATCTGGGGGTTACCTGAAGAAACGATGTAAATTGCTTGCTTTTGTTTCACCTAAGTTGAAATTTTCTCAGGGTGAAGAGTGGCCACACAAAGGGCATTCCTTGAAGTCATTTTAAGGCAAATGAAAAACTTGCTGCTGCCTGGGGCAAAAGATTAAAGTTGAAGCAAAACAAAACAAACAGACAACAGCAAATAACAACTCGACCTTCAGCACCCTGGAAGGAAAAGCTGGGGATAGAGGTTTGTTTTTTTATTTTTCTTTTTTTAAAATTTAGGGCATTGAATAGTCTTTCATATTCCAGGGAATCTAGAAAGACATGTGCATGCCCAGAGCAGGTGCATGCTCGTAAAAACTAGAAACCACCCATAGCTTCCTCCTCTGGCCATTCTTTAGGCTCAGTGAAACACAAACTCAGGCTAATTCAGAGTTGTGAACAGCCTGGTTAAGCATCAAGAGAACCAATTGGCAAATGCTGGGAGAGATTTTTGCCTTTTCTTTCTTTTTTTGTATCTAGGCATTCAAAGCAATCTCTGTCAACATTACTTGATTGCAAGAGACTTCAGAGACTACAGTCAACAAAAAATAAAAGCTTTACAAAAGTAGTTTAGAAAAATAACAAAAACAGAAAACAAACCACTAAAACCTACAGTAAGCAAGATCAATCTAAAATAATGTAAAATGAAATTTAGTAAGTGGAGAGGGGAAGAATAAGATTTCTAGAGTTAATATATTATAATATATAATAGTATAATATTCAAAGTGTTCAGTTTAAAAAATTGTAAGTATACAAAAAACAAGAATATATGGGTTATTCACAGAAAAATGAATGGAAACTGTTTCTCAGGCAACACATATATTGGACTTAAAAGACAAAGATTTTTAAATCACTTGTTCCATATATGATGAAAGAGCTAAAGAAAACCATGGGTAAACTGATAGAGGAAACTGTCAGGGGTTGTTTAACAGTAGGATTCCTGTGTGCTGTTTCCTGTCTCTCAAGGGCCCTCTGTTCCTTATCAGTTCCTGTCAGGAACCAGCGGAGCGGCACCCTGCTTCCAGAACTGAGATCAAGAGATGGAATGCATGCACAGGATTTCCTTCATTAGCTTTTCCATATGGTGAAAGTGATTATTTATGACCCTCTTTTGATATGGATTGTCTTTTGGCTTTACGGCCTCTATTGCTCCTTGTTTCCGTGGTAACTTGTAAAGTCTGGTCTTTTGATCTTTATCTGAAGAAGCTACCTTGTAATACCTTGTAATATGGTATATATATACTCACACAGAGTTCAATAAAGCACACTTGTTCCATTAGAGACTTGGGTCCCCGTGTCCTTTTCTCTCTCTCTCTCTCTTTTTATTTCTCTTTCTGACTGATTCTCTGGAGCATGGAAGCCGGCTGAGCTCATTTTCCTGCCTGGGCTTTCAAGACCTCTTCGACGGCACCCTGTGCCTACATGAGCGGTACGAGCCCTGTCCTAGGGCTTTATTGGTTTTCTGTGTAACCCAGGGACTATTAGCCTCTTTTCTTCTTTCAGTTTCTTATCGTCGACTCAGGACCACCAGGTTCTGGTCCATTAAAGGACACCAACAAGTGGCGTCTGAAACAGGGACCTGATACACATGGCATTTCGGACGGAGTGACTCAGGACCTATTGATGTCAGTAAGTACAAGGACATGGGTCAAACGGAAAGCCCTATCACTTTTCTACTTTACTTCATCATTTATTTAAAGTTCAGGGACTTTCGATTTTGCACCAGCGAATAGAGGCTTGCCTTCAAACAATAGTTGAACATAATCCCTGGTTCCCTGATGAAGGCAGTTTTGATTTAGAAATTTGGCACCAGGTCAAAGAGAATGTTGAATGAGCCACCAGATGGGGAAAAAATATTCCAATTGATTTCTGGCCCCTGTGGCCTCTCATTAAAGCTGTAATTCTGTCATTTCAAGGTAATTCTAGCCCTCCAGATATTTGACAACAGACAGAACACTTATTACATGAATTAAAACAGGTAATTCATTAGAACAACATAAAATATTTAAAACAACATAAAATTAGAACAATTAGAACAACATAAAATATTTCAGAATTTTCCTATAAGCCCTGCCCTGGCTGCTCCAAATGCTCTTCCTCTGCCAACAGACGTGAATCAAAAAGTCTCTCCTTTGCTAGGACATAATGATTCTGACAACAACTCTCCTGAGACATTTTTTGACACCAAAACTGGCAATACTTTTCTGGATAATAATGCTAAGTCCCTAGCACATACTCATAATTGCAAAAAATTGCTGCCTACTCACTCTCCTTCATGACAGAGGCTCTCTGAATTGCTGGTTTGCAATCACAAATCTCTGAAGCCGATGGTTTTTCCGCCTTTCCAGTTTTAAGAAATGCTGACGCTCAAGGGCAGATAATACCTCAATATGAACGTATTAACTTTTTTCACATGCAACAAATGAAAAAGGCTGTAGCTATGTATGGCCCACATTCACTCTTTACTAGAGAGATTCTAAATGCTATGGGGTCTTCTATTGGAACCTTTATTCCCTATGATTGGCGAATTTTAATAAAAGTTTCCCTTAAGCCAGGAGAATACCTTCAATGGAGGATGTGGTTTCAAGATATAGCCAGAGATCATGCTACCAAAAAAGCTCGAGCTGGCTCTCCCACAAACCAAATTACTTTTAAATGTTAACTGACACTGAACAATTTGACACTACAGAAGCTCAAATACAATGCCCTCCTTTGTTGCCTGAACAATTAAAAAGAGTGGCCCCTGAAGCCTGGGATCGAATTACTCCTCAAGGGGAACCTACAGGTAGCTACACTAAAATATTGCAAGGACCTAATGAAACTTATGCTGATTTTTTAGCTAGATTAGAAACGGCTATTTCCCGTACTATAATCGGAGAAGAAGCTAAAAGGCAACAAAGGAAATTACTTGCTTATGAAGATGCAAATCAGGAATGTCAAAAGGTTATAGCTCCAATTCGTGAGACAGGGACTATTATTGATTATTTGAAGGATTGTCACAATCTAGGATCAGAAACTAAAAAAATGCAAATGCTAGCTGAAAAATGGTGGCTGCTTGCTTTAAAAAGGGAAATGAGGGCTGTTTTACATGCAGGGATAAGGACCATTTAAAAAAACATTGCCCTAAGAAAACTAATAAAAAGCCTCCAAAAATCTGCCCCCACAAACCTTCGGTCTTTTACTTGGCCAATCTAATTAGAATTCTAAAGGAATTACTGTTCACCCTGGAGTAATCGATTCAGATTATAAAGGAGAAATTCAAATTGTGATGTCATCTAAGATTTTATGGCAATTCAAAAAGGGGGACAAAATTGCTCAATTACTTCTTTTACCCTACATTTCTATTAACTCCTCTAGTGATGTATGGACAAGTGGATTCAGCAGTACAGACCAAAAACAATCTTTATGGACATCACTGGTATCTGAATATGCCCGACAAAATAGAAACATCAAAATTAATGGTAAAAGACTTTCTGGTCTCCTTGATACTGGATCTGATATTACTATTATATCCAAACATTTATGGCCCAAATCATAGCCTATACAAAAAGTCTTTTGCCAAACTGCATGAGTTTCTCAAACCAAGGTACAAGAGGTTTATCAAAGTGTTCAAATCTACTAATGTGACGGACCAGAAGGCCAACCTGCATCTTTAAGACCTTATGTGATAGCTGCACCCCTTAATTTAATAGGAAGGGATTTACTTATGAGAGCAGTGGCCCCTTACAAAAGAGAAACTACAGGCTGCTAAAGAACTTATAGATACACAATTAGAATTGAAGCATATTGAGGAATCTTGCTCTCCTTGGAACTCTCCAATTTTTGTTATGAAAAAGAAATCTAACAGGAAACCAGTAAAATGATGTCTCAACTAATAAAGAATATCATTTGAGATATAGAAATTATAAAAAGGAAACTCAAAGAAATTCTGAACTTAACAGAGCAATAGCAGAAATGGAAAACTCAGTAGTAGATTTTAATAGCATGCCCATTTGAGCAGGCAGAAGGAAGGATCAGCAAACTTGAAAATAGATCAACTGTGATTATCTAGGTTGAGGAGAAGAAAGAAAAAAGAAGAAAAAGAGACTTGTTAGAACCACCAAGAGTCCCAATAACTGCATCAGAGACCCCAAAGGAGAGGAGACATAGAGAAATAGAAAGGATATTTGAAGTAATAGTGGGTGAGGAAGATCCCCTGGAGGGGGAAATGGCAACCCACTCCAGTATTCTTGCCTGGAAAATCCCGGAGTTTGGTGGGCTACCATTCATGGGGTTGCAAAGAGTCAGATGTGACTGAACGTTTGAGCACAGTACACATTCAAGAAGCTAAGCAAATTCCAAGGAGGATATGCCCAAAGAGTACCATACTAAGACACATATAAGCAAACTGTTGAAAGTCAAAAACAAGGAGTCTTGAAAGCAGCAAGATAAGCAACCCATCATATACAAGTGATCCCCAATAAGAAAATAAATTTATTTTTCAGCAGAAGCCCTGGAATCCAGAAGGTTGTGAAATGACATATTTAAAGTACAAAAGAAAAAATATCTGTCAATCAAGAACTGTATACCCAGCAAAACTATATTCAAAATATAAGGTAAAACTAAGACATTTCCAGATAAACAATATCTGAGGTAGTTCATCAACAGTCAGTTCAGTTCAGCCGCTCAATCGTGTCCGACTCTTTGCCACCCCATGAATCGTAGCACGCCAGGACTCCCTGTCCACCACCAACTCCCGGAGTCTATCAAAACCCATGTCCATTGAGTCGGTGATGCCATCTAGCCATCTCATCCTCTATCAGCCCTTTCTCCTCCTGCTCCCAATCTTTCCCAGCAATAGGGTCTTTTCCAAGGAGTCAACTCTTCACAAGAGCTGGCCAAAGTATTGGAGTTTCAGCTTCAACATCAGTCCTTCCAATGCACACCCAGGACTGATCTCCTTTAGGATGGACTAGTTGGATCTCCTTGCAGTCCAAGGGACTCTCAAGAGTCTTCTCCAACACCACAGTCCAAAAGCATCAGTTCTTCAGTGCTCAGCTTTCTTCACCATCCAACTCTCACATCCATACTTGACTACTGGAAAAACCATAGGCTTGACTAGACTGACCTTTGTTGGCAAAGTAATGTCTCTGCTTTTAAATATGCTATCTAGGTTGGTCATAACTTTCCTTCCAAGGAGTAAGCATCTTTTAATTTCATGGCTGTAATCACCCTCTGTGGTCTACCTGCAATGCGAGAGATGTGGGTTCGATCCCTGGGCCAGGAAGATCCCCTGGAGAAGGAAATGGCAACCCACTCCAGTACTCTTGCCTGGAGAACCCCATGGACAGAGGAGACTTGTGGGCTATAGTCCGTGGGATCGCAAGGAGTCAGACATGACTGAGGGACTTCACTACTACCACTACTAATCACCATCTGCAGTGATTTTGGACACCCCCCCAAATAAAGTCTGACACTGTTTCCACTGTTTCCCCATCTATTTCCCATGAAGTGATGGGACCGGATGCCATGATCTTAGTTTTCTGACTGTTGAGCTTTAAGACAACTTTTTCCACTCTTCTCTTTCACTTTCATCACAAGGCTTTTTAGTTCCTCTTCACTTTCTGCCATAAGGGTGGTGTCATCTGCATATCTGAGGTTATTGATATTTCTCCCAGCAATCTTGATTCCAGCTTGTGCTTCTTCCAACCCAGCGTTTCTCATGATGTACTCTGCATAGAGTTGTCCAGAGGGAGTCCTACAGGTGGAAATGAAGGAACACAACTTGAAACCATACAAAGAAATATGAAATGTTGGTAAAGTTAGGTACATAGGTGAGTAAAAGAGATAGTGTTATTATTTTAATGTATTTTTGGTTTGTAACTTCCCTTTTTTTCTTACATGACTTAAAAGACAAATGCATACAACATAAATTATAAATCTGTGTTAATTTGTACATAGCATTTAGAGATGTAATTTGTAATAACAGTTTCATCAAGGGGGAGAAATGGAGCTGTATAGGAGCATGATTATTGGGGCAGAGGATAATCAGTAGGAAAGTAACTAAAAAGATACAGAAAACAAAATATTAAAGGAATAAAAGTATATAAAAATTAAATACAAAAGATGAAAATAATAAAGGAATAGAGGAACAAACAAAATATAACATACAGAAAATAAATAGTAAAATCACAGAAGTAAGTCCTTCCTTTTCAGTAATTGCTTCAAAATTAAATAAATTAATTCTCCAATTAAAAGGCAAAGATTGTCAGAAAAGATAAAAAAAATTATCCTAGTATATGCTGTTTAAAAGAGGCTCATTTTGGGTGGACTATTACTCTGATACCAAAGCCAGATAATAACATCACAAGGACAAAAACTATAAACCAACACCCCCTTACGAATATAGATGAAAAAATTCTCAATAAAATTAAGTAGCATATTAAAGGGACTATATACCATGATCAAATGGAATTTATTCTCAGAATTAAAGTGTGCCTCAAAGTGTAAAAGTCAATGTAATACACCACAGTGATATAATGAAAGGAAAAAAGCTCACATGGTCACCTCAATTCATGCATAAAAATATTTGATACAATTCAGCACCATCTCCTGATAAAAACTTAAACTAAGAGGAAGGAAACTTCTTCAATCTAGTAAAGGGCATTTATGAAAAACCCACAACTAACTTCATATGCAATGGTTAAAGACTGAAATTCTTCCTTGTAAGATCAGGAACCGGGCATTGAGGCCCAATTCCCATTTCTGTTCAAGGTTATAATGAAAGGTTTAGCCAGAGCAATGAAATAAAAAAGGAGGCATACAAATTGGAAAGAAAGAAATAAAACTATTTCTATTCATAAGTGACATGATCTTATGTATAGAAAATTAAAAAAATCTGCAAAACCCAATTAGAACTTATAAATGAATTCAACTAAATTACAGAATACAAGATCAACACACACAGTCAGTTTTATATCTATACCCTAGAAATAAATGATGAAAAATAAAATTAAGCAAACTATTTCATTTACAATAGCATCCAAAAGAATGAAATAATTAGGAATAAATTCAACCATGGAGATGAAAACTTATACATTGAAAAAACTACAGAACATTGTTAGAAGAAATTACAGAAGATCTAAATAAATGGAAAGATATCCTATGTTAATGATTGGACAATTTAAAGGCAATATTACACAAAGTGATCTACAGATTCATTGTAACCGCTATTAAAATTCCAATGGTTTTTGAGAAGCAGAAAAGCCAGCCCTCAAATTCATGTGACCTTGCAAAGAGCCAAAACAATTTGAGAAAGAACAAAGTTGAAGGGCTCCTACTGCTGCTGGTGCTGCTGCTAAGTCACTGCAGTTGTGTCCCACTCTGTGCCATCCCACAGATGGAAGCCCACCAGGCTCCCCCGTCCCTGGGATTCTCCAGGCAAGAACACTGGAGTGGGTTGCCGTTTCCTTCTCCGATGCATAAAGTGAAAAGTGAAAGGGAAGGCGCTCAGTCGTGTCTGACTCTTAGAGACCCCAGGCTCTTGCCTCCAGGCAAGAGTATTGGAGTGGGTTACCATTGCCTTCTCCATGAAGGAATCCTAGTTCATTTCAAAATGTACTAAAAATCTACAGTAATCAAAACAGTGTGGTACTGGACAGATATAAAGATCAGTGGACTAGGATAGAGACTCCAGAAATAAACCTTCCAATTATGTTGTTAATATTCAGGGTTGATTTCCTTTAGGATTGACTGTTTTGATCGCCTTGAAGTCCAAGGGACTCTCAGGAGTTTTCTCCAACACCGCAGTTCAAAAACATTAATTCTTCAGTGCTCAGCCTTCTTTATGGTCCAGTTCTCCCATCCATACATGACTACTGGAAAAACCATACCTTTGTCTACACAGTTCTGTTTATATAAAAACCCACAAAAGGAACATTCAGGGAGACAGAAAGCAGGTTGGTGATTGCCAGGGGCTGGGAAAAGGGAAGAATTGGGAGTGTCTGCTTACTGGGTATGAAGTTTTCCTTTGGGCTAATGAAATGTTTTGGAACAATATGGATGGTAGTTCAACAATATTATGAATGTAAATTTTGATATGAAAGTTGCACCTCAATAAAAATAAAAGCACTGGACTCTGAGTTCCAGGCAAGTGGAACAAAAAAAGACAATTTGACTTGAATTATTTGCTTAGCAATAGATTTAAACTTAAGCTTCTCACATAAAAGGTATTTGGGATTTTTTTATTATTCCTACTTATAATCACATTAAATATTTAACTATTTCAAAATAAAAAAATTAGTTAAAAAAACTATCAGAGTTTGTTGAAAAACTGAGAGATGATTTAAAATTTGAGGCATAATCAGTATATACTTAGGATTTTATACATATGCTTATTTTTTATTTGTTTAATAGACATCTACCACTTAATATGTGTCAGTAACAGTAACACAGTCCAAAGCATTTTATAAATGTTAAAATGGCTCAGTAATTTAATGAGTAACTCAGAAAATGGCTATTTTTAGTAGCCAGCTCCTGAAGCAGCATTCCCAGTTCATGGAACAGTGCTTGGCACTAGTAAGTACTTTATAGATATTTGTTCAATGATCAGATAATATTTTCCCATGTTGCTCTCACTGATTTTGTCTCAATAGCCAAAATTTAACTATTTAGATTTCACTAGATTTAAGATATTTGACATCTTTGTTTGGGTTCTCCTAAAGCAAAGCCTGAGATTTGAAGTTGGGAGCAGGTATTTTGATTGGGATAGAATTCCAGGAAGTTTTAGTGAAGGAGCATAGAGAATTAGCACAGGAAAGAGAAGAAACCAATATCACGATAAGCCACTGAAGCTGAGGCAGGCACAGATTTGTAAGAATATCAGAGAAACATACAGATTACCTCTTGGGACTATTCATCTAAAAGAGAATAGGGCACTTCTCTGCCAGCTTGCATGCCCCACTGATGGAATGTGCCTCTGGGGACTTGAATCACCCATACTCCTGAGCTGTGGTTTTGCAGGGCTGAGTAAGCTCTTTGATTTGGATGAAATGCGTATGCTTAAGATGGGATGTTGGCAACTCCAAACTGCAGCTGGAATCTGAGGTGGACTGTGGGGATGATATGGAGAACTGCAACAGTATTTGTTGCATTTAATGAATATAATTTTTAATTTAGCAAACAATTTTAAAATGATGATTAAAGGAAATACCATAAATGAAGTGCAAAAATATAGCTATTACAAACTGAGTTGTAAAATATCTACAAGTCAGTGTTCATTTTCAGAAGAAAGATGATTGCCTCAGTGGCTTGTAGAAATATTTATGATAGTAGATACAACATATGTTGTATACAACATATACAAACTGTCTGCGCTTAGGTCATGAAAACCTGATGCTTGCTGTTCTTTCTACCCACTCTCTTATACTCAGGGTTTTCAGTTTATGGTTGACTCTTTCCAAGTGTCTGTGTTTACTAAACAGCAATTCAAACATTCCCATAAATGACCTTTGGTTCTGTAGAAAAATGTTTTTCTTTGCATCATCAGTGCTGGGTATTGTCATTGCTTAGAATTTAAAGGAAGAGTTATGACAGACTTATACTCTGATATCATCAGTGGGCCTGTGACCCACCTGGAATTTGTAAAACAATATTTTCTCATAAATTAGTCATGGGATGTGGAGTTATTAAAAAAAATGAACACACATCTTTATCAAAGAGCACATCACTGCAGATGTGAAGTTGTGGCTATTTTTAAAGTATTAGCTGTATTTCATTTATTTTTAACCACATAGTACTGTCCACTGAATATAACAAGTAGACAGTAGTAATCTTTGTAACAGAAAGGGCTTTGAAAATTTCTTAACCTTCTGTGCAATCTTCAAATTTTGACAGGAGGGGCATGCTTGAAAATGTGGAGAAACAGGCCATAGTGTTTTGTGTTGGCATAAATGCCTCATGGCTTACAGGGGTGGTGGAGAGTTGTCTTAATTGGGGAAAAAAACATGGAGGTAATTTGGGGATCTAGCTGGGCTTCCCAGGTGGCACTAGTGGTAAAGAACCCACCTGCCAATGCAGGAGACATAAGAGACTTGGGTTCAATCACTGGGTCAGGAAGATCCCCTGGAGGAGGTCATGGCAACCCACACCTATACTCTTGCTTGGAAAGTTCCATGGACAGAGAAGCCTGATGAAATGCATACAGTTCAGGGGATCACAAAGAGTTAGACACACTGAAGTGATAGCACGCACACATGTGAGCACAAGCTATCTTGAGAAAGCAAAGTAGTTTGGGATGTGACATGCTCACAGTTGGATAGGTTATCCTGCTGGATGGGAAAGGGTATCCAGCATTCAGCTATAGGTCTTGGGAGCCTCTGCAGATTTTGCACCTATCAATTGTACAGTCTGGAAGACTGTCTTGAGGTGGGAGATGTCTTGTTCCCAAGAGTAAGAATAATTTTGATTTGTAGTATTTCAAGTGGGTCAGACCTCCCAAGGGCTGTTGTGAGAGCAGCATGCCAATCAATATCATCCAAATGGAGTTTAGAGCATTTTCTTGATTAGTTATAGGAAAATTTGGCTTTTTAGGACTAAGTAGTCACACGTGGACCCAGAAGTATCCTAGTTTGTCTTTAAAGAATAATGGGAAAGCGTTTTAATCATTTACCAAAGCTATTTTCTCAAGCTGAGATGGCAAGATCAGATTGTGTTTCTTTTCAAAATGTTCTTGACTTTACTGAGGTTGATCTCACTGTATGTGGAATCTAAAATAGTCAAATGCATAGAAGCAGAGGGTACAGTAGTGGCTGCTGGGAATGAGGTTGGGGGGAACAAAATGCTGATCACAGGGTGTGAAGTTTCAGTTACGCAGATGAAGGAGTTGTGGAGAGCTAAGGTACAGCCTGGTGATGATAGTTAATGAGACTGCACTGTATACTTGAAACTTGCTAAGAGAACACATCGGGTTTCTCAAACTTGAAATTTCAGTCTCAGCTTGTCTCAGGATGGCTGAGGCCAGTGAGTCTCACTCTTCACTACCTCAGTTTACACTTGGCCCTTCCTTGTCCCTGTCTTCCCCTCTGCTGCTCTTTGCTTAAGTAAGGTTTATGCATTTCACTCGCTACTTGAAGTAGCCTACATTTATTTATTTATTTAAAACATTTTGTATTGGTGTATAGTTGGTTTACAATGCTGTGTTAGTCTCAGTGATTCAATTAAGCATATACATATATCCATTAAAAAAAATTCTTTTCCCACGCAGGTCATTATAGAGTATTGGATAGAGTTCACTGTGCTGTTCACTGGATTCTTATCAGCTGTCTTTTATTTATAGTAGTGTGTATATGTATATCCCAATCTCCTAATTTATCCCTCCCCCCATTATCTCCTAGTAACCATAAGTTTGTTTTCAACATCCATGATTCTACCTCTGTTTTGTAAATAAGTTCATTTGTACCCTTTAAAAAAAAATGTTCCACATATAAGCAATATCATATGGCATTTGTCTTTCTGTGTATGACTTACTTCACGCATTTCCATTGTAGTCTTAGAGGTGAGGGGCACTGATCTACTGTGTGTGTGTGCATGTGTTTAAGAAAAACAACAGTCCCTGGTATCTTCTAGATCGAACATTCTCGCCCTAACATACATATTTCACTATTTCCTTTTATGTAAAGTTTTACATCCAACACTAATGTGACATAGATGTGAAAATGCCATTTCCTAGAAGGAAATAACAGCATTGTTCAGATACGTAAATCTACTTTCCTCCCGCTCAGCCCTGTTCCATGTGTAAATCTCTGTGGGATAGTTTTACTCTCTCAGAGCCCTATCTCTGGTCAGCCTCCTTCTGACGCTGAAAGTTAATAGTGCGTCAATCTGGAGAACTGCCGGGCATTTGAGCTTGCCTTACCCTGGGGATATGTCTCTTTGTAAAGAATATTGGTTGTGAGAGACCTAAACCAGGACTATTCCCATAAAGTATTTTAGTACACAGTGAACAGAGATATTCTTCTTTTTGGGAACTTATTATGTGCTTCAGTTCACTTATAGTAAAAATACTGAGGAAAATGTTTAGTTGCTAAGTCATGTTTGACTCTTCTGTGACCCCTTGTACTGTAGCCCGCCAGACTCCTCTGTCTTCTCTGATTTCTCAGGCAAGAATCCTGGAGTAGGTTGCCATTTCTTTCTCCAGGGGATCTTTCTGACCCAAGGATTGAATCTGTGTCTCCTGCATTGGCAGGAGGACTCTTTACCACCGAGCCATTAGGAAAGGCCCCAAGGAAAATGTAAAATGTGTTTAAAATTATCCCCCTACTAGATCACTAAAATGTACTTCTATATATTTCTCCATTCTGCCTCATTATGTTTTTGTTACACATATAATATGAGACAGTTAGTGGCAATTATAGTTAATATTCATTGAGTGCTTACTATTTTTCAGGCACTGTGTTGAATACTTTATATTCATATCTCATTTAATTATCAAACTACTCCCACAAGTTAGATTATTATTATTCCTATCTTCAACCTAAGGTTCGCTTTCTTTTCCAAAGTCAGTTAGTAAGGTGGTCAAACTTGAATTCAGGTTTGATTCCAAAACCAAAGTTATTTACATTCTAATTGGGAAGGCATACACAATAACATGGTGTGTATGTAAAGTTGCTTCAGTTCTATCCAACTCTTTGCAACCCAAAGGACTGTAACCTTCCAGGCTCCTCTGCCCATGGGATTCTCCAGGCAGGAATACTTGAGTGGGTTGTCATGCCCTCCTCCACGGGATCTTTTCATAACATGGGGATTAGTTCAATTCATAAGAAAAAATGTTTATTAAGTCTCTGTGGTATATAATTCTCTGAGTTAAAAGCTGGAGAATTAAAAGGCAAAAAAATAGTGTATTGGCCTGCTAGGGCTGCTTTAAAAATGTACCACAGACTAAGTGGTTTAGACAGTAGAAGATTTTTTGCTCATAGTTCCAGAGGCTAGAGATCTGAGTTTCATATGGACAGGGTTCCTTCTGAGGGCTGAGAGGGAGGGAGGGATTTTTTCTAGACCTCGCTCCTTGGCTTCCACATGGCCATCTTCTTTATCTTCAGACAATCTTTCTTCTGGCTGTGTCTATATCTAAGTTTCCGCTTCTTTTTTTCTTAAAACACACACACACACACACACAACAGCTTTACTATGATATAATTCACATACCAGACAATTCACCCCTCATTTTTTTGGCTGTATTTTGCAGTCTGTGGGATCTTTGTTCTTCGACCAGGGATTGATCTCATGCTCCCTGAGTTGGGAGCATGGTCTTAATCACTGGGCCATCAGGGAAGTCCCTATTCTCTCTTCTTAGAAAGACATTAGTCATATTGGTTTATGACTGGGTTAATGCAGTCAAGATGTGACTGGGGCATAGGGAAAGGACAGGCCATGTGAGGTCTTTGTGATCATACTAATGATTTTAGTGTTTATCTTATAACCAAAGGGCAGCCACCAAATGGTTTTCAGTAAGTCTTAAAGTACACGAATATTTGCAAGCACACATACTTCTGCATGCCAGACTCCCCTGTCTACACTATCTCCTGGGGTTTGCTCAAATTCATGTCCATTGAGTTGGTGATGCTATGGAACCATTTCCTCTTCTGCCTCCCTCTTCTCCTCCTGCCCTCAATCTTTCCCAGCATCAGGGTCTTTTCCAGTGGGTCAACTCTTTGCATCAGGTGGTCAAAGTATTGGAGCTTCAACTTCAGCAAGAGTCCTTCCAATGAACATTCAGAATTGATTTCCTTTTGGATTTACTGGTTTGATTTCCTTGAAGTCCAAGGGACGCTCAAGAGTCTTCTCCAGCCCCACAGTTCAAAAGCATCAATTCTTCGGTGCTCAAGTTTTTAATGGTCCAACTCTCACATCCAAACATGGCTACTGGAAAAACCATAGCTTTGACTATATGAAGCTTTGTCGGTAAAGTGATGTCTCTGCTTTTTAATATGCTGTTTAAGTTTGTTATAGATTTCCTCCAAAGGAGCAAGGGTCTTTTAATTTCAAGTCTGTAGTCATTGTCCACAGCGATTTTGAAGCCCAAGAAAATAAAATCTGTTACTAGAGTAAAGGCTAGCTCCAGGTCTGGAGAAGGAAAAGAGGAAATCCTGAAATATATTGTTGAGTCAGAAAGCAAAGGCATGTTTAAAAATGATAGTGATACATCAAAATGATTCAGAAGCCAGTGAAAAAGCTAATAATGATAATGGATGATAGAACACTGAAGTCAGAAATAGAATCTGTTATTATACAGTGATAAAATAAAAGTATGTGTGAAGAGAAAACTCTGCTTTAAAAAAGGATGTCAGCTAATAAATGTAAAATGACTGGCAGAATTAGACAATCATTATTTTGTAAAATCTGTATAATAATTATTCAAGCAAGATTCATCAGTGGATATTACATTTATTGTAATAATAGAATACTCAATCTACAAAAACCACCCCACATATTACTTTTTAATTACAGAGAGAAAGCAGTGTTTTATAGGAGTAACTTGGTAATACTACTTAAATCAAGTGATCAAATTTGGCATCATTACCATCAGAACATACTGACATCACATACTTCCTTTAATCATGCACACATCTTTTGAGACACACAAAATCACCTAAGTAGTATTTTTGCCAAAAATGTTTAACTGGACTTCTGAAAGTGAGGGAGCCACCAGTCAAATGCAGGTGTTTTTATGAACCCACTAAACTATCCCTTCAAATACCACTAGTTGGAGTTGAATTAGATAATTAGTTGAATTAGATAATCTTTTCCTAAAGGCATTTTGACAATATTTGAAAAAAGGTATACGCCCTTTGGCACAAAAGTTCCATATCAACAAATATAACTTGGAATTACAGGTGTATATAATGTGTATATAGAGAAGGGGACGACAGAGGATGAGATGGTTAAATGGTATAACTGATTCAATGGACATGAGTTTGAGCAAGCTCTGGGAGTTGGTGATGGACAGGGAAGCCTGGCGTCTGCAGTCCACGGGGTTGCAAGGAGTTGGACACGACTGAGCGACTGAACTGAGAGAGATTTTATAGCAATCTCATTGAAATTTATTGTTTTAGACTTACTATTCAGTGCCAACCTAGCTTGCTCAGATTTCTCTTCAATTTATTTATTTAATTTTTTTTTCTTGGAGTACAGTTGATTTCAAATGTTGTGTTAGTTTCAGGTGCACAGCAGATGGAATCAGTTATACATATACATATATGACAGTTTTACTTCTTTTCCGATTTGGATTTCTTTTGCTTCTTTTCTCTGTTATCTGTGACTTGTGCATGTGTGCTGAGCTGTTTCAGTCATATCCGACTCTTCAGTTGTGTCTGACTCTTTGCGACCCGATGGACTGTAGCCCACCAGGCTCCTCTGTTCGTGGGATTTGCCAGGCAAGAATACTGGAGTGGGTTGCCATGTCCTCCTCCAGGGGATCTTCCCAACCCAGGGATTGATCTTCCCAACCCAGTCACCTATATAGGCAAGTGGGTTCTTTACTACTAGTGCCACCTAGGAAGCCTGATCCTGTGGCTTAGGATTTCCAAAATTATGTTGAATGAAAGTGACAAGAATGGACATTTTTGTCTTGTTTCTGATCTTACAAGAAATGCTTTCAGGTTCTCACCATTGAATATAATGTTAACTGTAGGTTTGTCATATATGGCCTTTATTATGTTCAGGTAAGTTCCCCCTATGCCCACTTTCTGGAGAATTTTATAATAAATGGCTGTTGAACTTTGTCAAAAACTTTTTCTGCATTTATTGAGATGATCCTATGCTTATTTTTATTCTTAAATTTATTATATGGTGTATCACATTGATCAATTTGCAAATGTAAAATCTTGCACCCCTGAAATAAATCCCACTCAGTCAGGGTGTATGATATTTCAATGTGCTTTTGGGTTCAGTTTGCTACTATTTTGTTGAGAATTTTTGTGTCTATGTTCATCAGTGATATTGGTCTGTAATTTTATTTTTTTCATGATGGCATTGTCTGTTTTTGGTATCAGGATGATGGTGACCTCATTGAATGAGGTTGGGTGTATTTCTTTCCTTGCAGTTTTGTGGAAGAGTTTCAGAAGAATATGTGTTAACTGTCCTCTTAATATTTGATAGAGTTTGCCTGTGAAGCCATCTGGTTCTGAACTTTTGGTTGTTGAGACTTTTAATCATAGTTTCAGCAATTGCGATTTTCCGTTCATGTTTTCTATTTCTTCTTGGTTCAGGCTTGGAAGGTTGTACCATTCTAAGAAGTTGTTCATTTCTTTGAGATTGTCTATGTTCAGTTCAGTTCAGTTGTTCAGTCATGTCAGACTCTTTGTGACCCCATGAACTACAGCACGCCAGGCCTCCCTGTCCATCACCAACTCCCAGAGTCCACCCAAACCCACGTCCATTAAGTTGGTGATGCCATCCAACAATTTCATCCTCTGTTGTCCCCCTCTCCTCCTGCCCTCAATCTTTCCCAGTATCAGGGTCTTTCCAATGAGTCAGCTCTTCACAATAGGTGGCCAAAGTATTGGAATTTCAGCTTCAACGTCAGTCCTTCCAATGAACACCCAGGACTGATCTCCTTTAGAACGGACTGGTTGGATCTCCTTGTAGTCCAAGGGACTCTCAAGAGTCTTCTCCAAAACCACAGTTCAAAAGCAGCCTTCTTTATAGTCCAACTCTCACATCCATACATGACTACTGGAAAAACCATAGCCTTAACCAGATGGACCTTTGTTGACAAAACAATATCTCTGCTTTTCAATATGCTGTCTAGGTTGGTCGTACTTTCCTTCCAAGGAGTAAGCATCTTTGAATTTCATGACTGCAATCACCATCTGCAGTGATTTTGGAACCCAGAAAAATAAAGTCAGCCACTTTTTCCCCATCTATCTGCCATAAAGTGATGGGACCGGATGCCATGATCTTAGTTTTCTGAATGTTGAAGTTTAAGCCAACTTTTTCTCTCTCCTCTTTCACTTTCATCAAGAGGCTCTTTAGTTCCTCTTCACTCTCTGCCATAAGGGTGATGTCATCTGCATATCTGAGGTTATTGATATTTCTCCCAGCAATCTTGACTCCAGCTTGTGCTTCCTCCAGTTCAGCGTTTCTCATGATGTACTCTGCATGTAAGTTAAAAAAGCAGGGTGAAAATATACAGTCTTGATGTATCCCTTTTCCTATTTGGAACCAGTCTGTTGTTCCATGTCCAGTTCTAACTGTTGCTTCCTGACCTGCATACAGATTTCTCAAGAGGCAGGTCAGGTGGTCTGGTATTCCCATCTCTTTCAGAATTTTCCACAGTTTATTGGGATCCACGCAGTCTGTATTTCAAAGTTCATTTTATCTGATATGAGTATTGCTACTCCGGCTTTCTTTTGGTCTCCATTTGCATGAAATGTCTTTTTGAGTCCTTCATTTTCAGTCTGTATGTGTCCCTTGGTTTGAGGTGGGTCTCTTGTAGACAGCATTTATGGGGTCTTGTTTTGGTATCCATTCAGCCAGTCTTTGTCTTTTGGTTGGGACATTCAACCCATTTACATTTAAGGTAATTATTGATAAGCATGATCCCGTTGCCATTTACTTTGCTGTTTTGGGTTCAAGTTTATAAACCTTTTCTGTGTTTCCTGTCAAGAGGATTCATTAGTATTTGTTGAAGAGCTGATTTGGTGGTACTGAATTCTCTCAGCTTTTGCTTGTCTATAAAGCTTTTGATTTCTCCTTCATATCTGAATGAGATCGTTGCTCAGAATAGTAATCTTGGTTGTAGGTTTTTCTCTTTCATCACTTTAAGTATGTTCTGCCATTCCCTTCTGGCCTGAAGAGTTTCTATTGAAAGATCAGCTGTTGTTCTCTTGAAACATCCCACCCTCACCTTCTCCAATGCATGAGACAAGTGCTCGGGCCTGGTGCACTGGGAAGACCCAGAGGGATCGGGTAGAGAGAGAGGTGGGAGGGGGGATCAGGATGGGGAATACATGTAAATCCATGGCTGATTCATGTCAATGTATGACAAAACCCACTACAATATTGTAAAGTAATTAGCTTCCAACTAATAAAAATAAATGAAAAAAAAAAAAAAAGAAAGATCAGCTGTTATCCTTATGGGGATCCCCTTGTGTGTTACTTGTTGCTTTTACCCGGATGCTTTTAATATTTTCTTTTTGCATTGACCTTAGTTAGTTTGATTAATATGTGTCTTGTGGTGTTTTGCCTTGGGTTTGTCCTGTTTGGGAGTCTCTGGTTTTCTTGGACTTGGGTGGCTATTTCCTGGCCCATTTTAGGGAAGTTTTCAACTGTTATCTCAAGTATTTTCTCATGCTTCTTCTTTTTGTCTTATTCTCCTGGGCACCTGTAATTTGAATGTTGGGGCATTTAACATTGTCCCAGAGGTCTCTGAGATTGTCCTCATTCCTTTTAATAATTTTTTCTTTCTTCCTCTCTGCTTCATTTATTTCCACCATTCTATCTTCCACCTCACTTATCCTCTCTTTTGCCTCAGTTATTCTACTGCTGGCTCCCTACAGAGTGCTTTTGATGTCAGTTATTGCATTATTCATTATTGACTGACTCCTCTTTACTTCCTCTAGGTCCTTGTTAAACATTTCTTGCATCTTCTCAATGCTTGCCTCTAGCATATTTTTCTGTAACTCCATTTTGTTTTGAAGATTTGGAATCATCTGTACTATTATTATTCTGAATTCTTTTTCAGGTAGACTCCCTATCTCCTCATTTTTTGTTTGGCTTGGCAGGCATTTGTCATGCTCCTTTAGCTGCTGAAAATTTCGCTGCCTTTTCATTTTGTTTAGATTGCTGTGTTTGGGATGCCTGTTCTGTAGGCTGGCAGTTCGTTGTTCCTCTTTATTTGGATCCTAGGGGAGAGACCAGTCTAGCCAGTAATCATATCCCTAAGTGCTCTCCACTGTTATGTAGAGAAGAGATTGGGGAGGAAGGATATAGAAGTGACCTGAGGAAGAAAAGGGAGAGTCAAAAAGGGAGAGAGCAATCAAACCAGTAGTCAGATCCCTAAGTGAAAATGGATACTGAATATTAGAGTCATAAAGGTACAAAATTGACAATAAATACCAGAAAGCAAAGACTAAAAATATAGAATAGAGGTTAGACTCTCAACAATACAATATGAAAAATACAAAACAAAATCAATCACAAAATTTAAAAATATATATATATATGAAATTTGCTGTAAAAAATAGGATCTTGTTTGGGAAGGTAGTAGTATGTTATTTAACTTCTATGTAGAGTACATCATGAGAAACGCTGGGCTGAAAGAAGCACAAGCTGGAATCAAGATTGCTGGGAGAAATATCAATAACCTCAGATATGCAGATGACACCACCCTTATGGCAGAGAGTGAGGAGGAACTAAAAAGCCTCTTGATGAAAGTGAAAGAGGAGAGTGAAAAAGTTGGCTTAAAGCTTAACATTCAGAAAACTAAGATCATGGCATCTGGTCCCATCACCTCATGGGAAATAGTTGGGGAGACAGTGGAAACAGTGTCAGACTTCATTTTTTTGGGCTCCAAAATCACTGCAAATGGTGACTGCAGCCATGAAATTAAAAGACGCTTACTCCTTGGAAGGAAAGTGATGACCAACCTAGATAGCATATTAAAAAGCAGAGACATTACTTTGCCAACAAAGGTCCATCTGGTCAAGGCTATGGTTTTTCCAATGGTCATGTATGGATGTGAGAGTTGGACTGTGAAGAAAGTTGAGCACTGAAAAATTGATGCTTTTGAAATGTGGTATTGGAGAAGACTCTTGAGAGTCCCTTGGACTGCAAGGAGATCCAACCAGTCCATCCTGAAGGAGATCAGTCCTGGGTGTTCATTGAAAGGACTGATGCTGAAGCTGAAACCCCAGTACTTTGGCCACCTCATGCGAAGAGTTGACTCATTGGAAAAGACCCTGATGCTGGGAGGGATTGGGGGCAGGAGGAGAAGGGAGCGACAGTGGATGAGATGGCTGGATGGCATCACCGAGTAGATGGGCATGAGTCTGAGTAAACTCCAGGAGTTTGTGATGGACAGGGAGGCCTGGCGTGCTGCGATTCATGGGGTCGGAAAGATTCGGACACGACTGAGCGACTGAACTGAACTGAACTGAAGTATGTTATGAAAAAGAAAATTAAAGGAGTAATAAAAATCTTAATTTTTTTAAAAAAATTAAGAAGTCATAATTGTTAAAATATATCTGGGAATTTCTCTGGAGCTGTTGTGGGGTCAGTTCAGTTTCATATAGTTCCTTGTTACAGCTTGTAATTGTTCTTAAGGTCTATAGATCCCTTCCAATACACAGTCAATATTAATTGCAGAGTTTTAATCTGTTACACCTGTCACTTCCAGAGTGGTTTCTCCCTTCTTTGTTTATTTTGGTTTCCTCTCTTTGCAAGTCTCTTCAGTGTCTAATTTCTGCCCTGACACAAGGGGGCAAAGGTGGTCACTTATTTAGGCTCACTTGTTCAGTTGCATTGTGGGGAGAGATGGACACTGCAAGCAAATATTGCTGGCATGTGTGGGGAGTGCTTGCAGTTGATGGACCACACTGGGTTTGCCACAGCCCAAGGCAGCATGTGCTTCCTGGGTCTGCACTGCTCAGGCTCCAGGGTGCTCTGCAAGGACACTGTCCCAAGTGGGCCCTGCATTTCATGCACTTCCCAAGTTTAAGATGCTCAGGTTCTCAGGTACTCTGCAAGGTCACAGACCTGGTTGGGCGGTGCGTTTTGTGTCCTTCCCAGGTCTGAGCAGCTCAGGCAACTGGGTGCTTGGTGAGTGCACTGTCCCAGGTGAGCCGGGAATCTTAAACACCCCCTGATCCTGGCTGCTTAATTTTCTGGGCACGCCAGAGAGCACCATTTTAAGTGTGCTGTGTGTCTCCTCTGGGGAGCTGATCTCAGGCTGAGATACACCTAGTAGATGTTAACTGTCCAAGATCCCAGGAAGACATAGGAACCTGCTCTCAGTTTGGAGGGAAGTTGCCATCTCTGGCGCCAAGATTGCAGTAGCCCCTTGCCTTTCGCCTCTGGCTGGCACCTGCCTGCCTCTCTGTCTCAGTAGGGGAGAGGACTATATGCCACTGGATAGCTCTCCTTTGGTATGCGCTAAATCCTTTGTTCTATGAGCACTAACAGGCTGCGAGTTAGAGCCATTCGTGGGAACGGTTTTTTTTTTTTTGGTCTCTCTGGCGATACCAAGGTTTGGGGTACTATCTCATGTTAGCTCCCTTAGATTGTCCTCAGGGCATCCAGTCCTGGTCCTTACCCTAATGACCAATGATGTAGCCTGTGCAGCCCCTGCTCATTGGTGGTGGATGCGATGTCTGAGCCACCCAGTTGCGGTTAGATGTGTATTCTGTTTGTTTTTTTTTTCTTCTTCTCTCCTGATTATGTTGCCCTCTGAGATTCCAAAACTCCCCACAGACCTGCCTGTGGGAGGATTTCCTACTGTGTGGAAACTTCTCCTTCTAGACTCCCACCTGAGGTCAAGTCTCCATTCCTAAATCTTCTGTCTCTCTTTTTGTCTCTTTTATTTTGACCAACCTCCTTTCAAAGAGAATGGGCTACCTTTCTGGGAGCCTGGAGTCCTCTGCCCGCATTCAGAAGTTGTTTTGTGAAAGTTGCTCAACATTCAAATGATCTTCTTATGAATTTGTGGGGGAGAAAGTGGTCTCCCTGTCCTATTCCTCTGCCTTCTTGGGACCGGCCCCATTTCTAATTTTATCGATTTGAGTCTTCTACCTATTATCTTAATGAGTCTGACTAACGGTTTGCCAATTTTGTTTATTTTTTCAAAGAACCAAATTTTAATTTTATCTTTGCTGTAATATCTTTTAGATTTGCCTTTGCTATCAGTTCAGTTCTGTCGCTCAGTTGCATCCAGCTCTTTGTGACCCCATGGATTGCAGCAAGTCAGTCTTCCCTGTCACCAACTCAAACTTAGGTCTATCGAGCTGGTGATGCCATCCAACCATCTCAACCTCTGTCATTCCCTTCTCCTACTGTCTTCAATCTTTCCCAGAATAAGTGTCCTTTCCAACGAGTCAGTTCTTTGCAGCAGGTGACCAAAGAATTGGAGCTTCAGCTTCAGCATCAGTCCTTCCAGTGGATATTCAGGACTGATTTCCTTTAGAATTGACTGGTTTGATCTCCTTGCAGTCCAAGGAACTCTCAAGAGTCTTCTCCAACACCACAGTTCAATAACATCAATTTTTCATTGCTCAGCTTTCTTCGTGGACCATCTCCGACATCCATACATGACTACTGGAGTAACCACAATTTGACTAGATGGACTTGTCAGCAAGGTATGGTTCCTCTTTTTAATATGCTATTTAGCTTGGTTATAGTTTTTCTTCCAAGGAGCAAATGTATTTTGATTTCATGGCTGTAGTCACCATCTGCATTGATTTTGGTGCCCATGAAAATTAAGTCTCTCACTGTTTCCATTGTTTCCCCATCTATTTGCCATGAAGTGATGCGACTACATGCCATGATCTTAGTTTTCTGAATGTTGAGTTTTAAGCCAGCTTTTTCGCTTGTGTCTTTCACTTTCATCAAGAGGCTCTTCAATTCCTCTTTGCTTTCTTCCATAAATGTGGTGTCATCTGCATATCTGAAGTTATTTGTATTTCACCCAGGAAAATTGTTTCCAGCTTGTGCTTCATTCAACCCGGCATTCCACATGATGTACTCTGCATAGAAGTTAAATAAGCAGGATGACAATATACAGCCTTAACATACTCCTTTCAAAATTTGGTACCAGTCCATGTCTGATTCTAACTGTTGCTTCTTGCCCTGCATACAGATTTCTCATGAGGCAGGTAGGGTGGTCTGGTATCCATATGTCTTGAAGACTTTTCCACAGTTTGCTGTGATCCACACAAGGACTTTTGTATAGTTAACAAAGTAGAGGTATATGTTTTTCAGGAACTCTCTTGCTTTTTCTACGATCCAATGGATGTTGACAATTGGATCTCTGGTTCCTCTGCCTTTTCTAAATCCAGTTTGAACATCTGGAAGTTCTCAGTTCACACACTGTTGAAAGCTGGCTGGTGAATTTTGGAATATTCTTTCTAGCCAAATATGGATAAACTCCATACAGTCAGCAAAAACAAGACCAGAAGCTGACTCTGGTTCAGATCATGAACTCATTGCCAAATTCAGACTTAAATTGAAGAAAGCAGGGAAAACCACTGGATCATTCAGGTATGACCTAAATCAAATCCCTTACCATTATGCAGTGGAAGTGACAAATAGGTTCAAGGGATTAGATTTGATAGACAGAGTGCCTGAAGAACCATGAACAGAGGTTTGTGACATTGTATGGGAGGCATGAATCAAGACCATCCCCAAGAAAAAGAAATGCAAAACGGTTGTTTGAGGAGGCCCTACAAAAAGCTGAAAAAAGAAGAGAAGCTAAAGGCAAAGGAGAAAAGGAAAGATTTACCCAGTTGAATGCAGAGTTCCAAAGAATAGTAAGGAGAGATAAGAAAGCCTTACCCAGTGATCGATGCAAAGAAATAGAGGAAAACAATCAAATGGGAAAGACTCGAGGTCCCTTCAAGAAAATTAGAGATCGCAAGGGAACATTTCATGAAAAGATGGGCAAAATAAAGGACAGAAATAGTATGGACCTAACAGAAACAGAAGATATTAAGAAGAGGTGGCAAGAACACACAGAAGAACTATACAAAAATCTTCATGACCCAGATAACCACGATGGTGTGATCATTCACCTAGAGCCAGACATCCTGGAATGTGAAATGAAGTGGGACTTAGGAAGCATCACTACGAACAAAGCTAGTGGAGGTGATGGAATTCCACTTGAGCTATTCCAAATTCTAAAAGATGATGCTGTGAAAGTGCTGCACTCAATATGCCAGCAAATTTGGAAAACTCAGCAGTGGCCACAAGACTGGAAAAGGTCGGTTTTCATTGCAATCCCCAAAAACAGTAATGCCAAAGAATGTTCAAACTACTGCACAATTGCATTCATCTCACACACTAGCAAAGTGATGCTCAAAATTCTCCAAGCCAGGCTTCAAAAGTACATGAACTGTGAACTTCCAGATGTTCATGGAACTGGATATAGAAAAGGCAGAGGAACCAGAGATCCAATTGCCAACATCCATTGGATCATAGAAAAGGCAAGAGATTTCCTGAAAAGAATCTACTTCTGCTTTATTGACTATGCCAAAGCCTTTGACTGTGTGGATCACAACAAACTGTGGAAAATTCTTAAAATTATTTGAATACCAGACCACCTTACCTGCCTCCTGAGAAATCTGTATGCAGGTCAAGAAGCAACAGTTAGAACTGGACATGGAACCAAGGACTGGTTTCAAATTGGGAAAGGGAAACATCAAGGCTGTATATTGTCACCCTGCTTATTTAACTTCTACGCAGAATACATCATGCGAAATGCTGGGATGGAAGAAGCACAAGCTAGAATTAAGATTGCTGGGAGAAATATCAGCAACTTTAGATACACAGATGGCACCACCTTTATGGCAGAAAGGGAAGAGGTACTATGCAGCTTCTTGATGAAAGTGAAAGAGGAGAGTGAAAAAGTTGGCTTAAAGCTCAACATTCAGAAAACCAAGATCATGACATCCGATCCCATCACTTCATAGCAAATAGATGGGGAAACAATGGAAAGAGTGAGAGACTTTATTTTCTTGGGCTCCCAAACCACTGAAGGTGGTGGCTGCAGTCAAGAAATTAAAAGACACTTGCTCTTTGGAAGAAGAGCTATAACCAACCTAGACAACATATTAAGAAGAAGAGACACTACTTTGCCCACAAATGTCCATTTAGTCAAAGCTATGGTTTTTCCAGTAGTCATGTACAGATGTGAGAGTTGGCTTATAAAGCTGCACAATGAAGAACTGATGCTTTTTAACTGTGGTGTTGGAGTAGACTCTTGAGAGTCCCTTGGACTGCAAGGAGGTCAAACCAATCAATCCTAAAGGAAATAGTTCTGAATATTCATTGGAAGGACTGATGCTGAAACTGAAGCTCCAATACTTTGGCTATCTGATGTGAAAAACTGACTCTTTGGAAAAGACCCTGATGCTGGTAAAGATTGAAGGCGGGAGGAGAAGTGGATGACAGAGGATGAGATGGTTGTATGATATCACCGACTCAATGGACGTGAATTTGAGCAAGCTCCTGGAGTTGGTGATGAACATGGAAGCCTGACGTGCTGCAGTCCATGGGATTGCAAAGAGTCAGACACTACTGAGCGACTGAACTGAAAAGTCTGTTTCCCTAGTCCTTTGTAAGTTGTGTAATAAAATCTCACTGGGCTTCCCTGTGGCTCAGGTGGTAAAGAAACTGCCTGCAATGTGTGTGACCTGGATTCGATCCTTGGGTGGGAAGATCTCCTGCAGAAGGGAAGGCCTACCCACTCCAGTATTTTGGACTGGAATATTCCAAGGACTGTATAGTCCATGGGGTCACAAAGAGTCAGACATGACTGAGCGACCTTAAGTCTTTTCTATAGTTTGCTTTCTTTTTCATTTATTTCTGTCCTTATTTTTATGATTTGTTTCCTTCTGCTAACATTCTTTTTGTTTTGTTTTGTTTTCCCCTAGTTGCTTTAGGTGTAAGTTTGTTTATTTGATGTCTCTTTTATTTCTTGAAGTAGGCTTATATTTCTATGAACTGTCCTCTTCCCTCTGCCATCTTTAGCCTCCCACACTCAGATTTCACTACCCACATTCAAGGCCATAGAATATACCTGGAGGGCTTGCTAACCTCTGGGATTTATGTGTCTTTCCCACAGATTAAAGATTCATTCTCCACTATTTGGTCTCCATTTGGATCTTCGTTATTTACCATATCTGTTAATAACTTAAATAACTGCTTTATATTTCAGAGACTTAACCTGTAACTTTACCTAGAAGAAAGTGGTCTATTTCATTAATGAATAGGTAAAAGGATTAGAGATCATTATTCTAAAAAATATATGCCAAATATTTGGTTGAGAAATAATAAAATGAAACATCAAAGTCTAAGTTGACAATTTAAAAAGCCTATGCTTAGGATCATCCATCTTTTGAAGTCAAGTTTGTTCCAGGGCCCAAGAAGAATCATAGTAAATCTAAAAGTATATTTCAGTCTTATTTGCCTTTGGGTATATTCCATGAAGTGGAATTGTTGCATCATATATAGTTCTATTTTTAAGATTTTATCCTACTACTATACTGTTTTCCACAGTGGCTGCACCATCAGAATATGTGTTTATATGTTACCATGTCATAACTGTTGGATGAGTGGTCTTTCATGTGTTTTAAGAATTTGAGTTTTCCCTGCCAGGTTTCTTCATCATCCCCTAGGAACTGAAAGGCTTTTTGTGTATCCCTCTTTCCAGCCAGTAAGTGTGGAAGAAGGGGCATGTGGAGGATCACTGAGAGGTTTTTGACGCCAAGCTTGAAGATAACTTTCATTTATTTTGTTCCTATTTCATTTGACTGAATTTGCTTCTTTGTTCCCACCCTCTGTCTTGTAATTTCAAGAAGGCTGGAGAGTATAGTCTGGTACACTGCCCAAGGAAGCAGAAACTGTGACTTATTTATCATTGCATCATGGCTCTAAAACAGTGATAGGTGTATAGTAGGAACTCAATATTTGTTGAATAATTGCTTTAATGAGTTTATGAGTTTTTGAATGAATGAATGAACCAATCCTTGTTAGTACAGTAGGAAAAATTATGTACAAATAGGGAATAGCAAGCACTGAAATCCATGGGAAATTTAAGTTCACTGTTGACACATTTAACTAGAGATGAGACCTAATTTTTAGAGCAGGTGCTTCTTTGGTCAAGTATAGGAAATATTTTGAAGACTGTCTTAAACATTTGCTTTTTTGAGGGTAAAGCATCAGAAAATATAATAAAGTTATACATTCACTATTATAGCATACATATTTTTTTATTTTTAAAAACTGTCTTTTTATTGGAATGGGCTATTAGGAAAAATTTTAGCTATAAAATTTATTTTTATAGGCATTATTTAAAACGTTTTTACTTTAAGCCTTCACTGTATAAGAGTAAGCTAATTGAAATAAGTCATCATCTGCTAATCATCTTAAGTGTGTAGTGTAGTGTGTTAGTCACTCAGTCTCGTCCAATTCTTTGCAACCCCAAGGACTGTAGTCTGCCAGGCTCCTTGTCCATGGAATTCTCACCATTATATTGGGAAGTTTTTAGCTATAAACTTTTTTTTATAGACTTTATTTAAAATATTTTTATTTTAAAGTTTCATTGTTTATAAGAGTACTCTTGTAAATTTTGAAGATTTAGAATACATATATTTTAAAGCTGAATGCAATTAAAAATATTTCTTTGAATTGATTTGTAAACACCTTTTTATAGTCTTTTGTGAACTCATGGACCTACCTAAAATTCATTATGCCACATTCAGAGATTGAGTTTGAGATATATAGACCTTTCTCTAAATTGTTACTGTATAGTAAGAGTTAGTGTTTGATTGCTAAAGAAATGGAGGATAGCAAAGATCCAGGCTTTGAATTAAAAAAAAAACTTGAGCTGAGTCTAGACCCTGCCATTTCTCAACTGGGTATCCTTGGCTATATATGTATCTTCTCCTGGCCTTAAAAAAAAAAAAAAAAAAAAAAAACCTAGTAAAATGAGACTAACACTTCAATGCTAGCATTCTTGTAAGGGTTAAATGAGATTAAATAGGCAAAAAATGTAGCAGTGTCTGAAACTCTCTGGTTCTCACAAAAGACAAAAAATGCTGTCTTCGACCTCTTATTTCTCCTCTCTTCCCTATATGCGAAGTAGTCTTCAAACAGAATTAGTGTAGAAATATTGCCTAATATTGCATCATCACCTCAGTGTGGTAAATTAATTTCAGTTTAGTGCTATAGTGGAAGGTGATGAGAAGATAGCCAGATTCTTCCAGTTCCAGTGGAAAGGGTCCATGAATTTGTCTGACCAGTGTTCTCTATTCAATTTCTTGCATAAATCCTACCCATAATGTAGCATTTGCTGTCACCTATTTCTGCCTTTTTATGTCAGGTAAGCATTTAATGACACTGCAATGAATTCTGAAAGCAACATTTTCCTTGATTTTTCTGATTTTGTTCTCTCTTTTTAAAGTTGTTTTTCCCATAATCAAATCAGCAGCAATTTTATGCTCAATTGTATTGAGTTTTTACAAAGCAATCAATGAGTTTCACACTGATATTTCTTCTGTTTACATACTAGTTAATCAAATTATGGAGAGAGAAATGGCAACCCACTCCAGTGCCATTGTCTGGAGAATTCCATGGACAGAGGAGCTGGACAGGCTACAGTCCAGGGGATTGCAGAGTCAGACTCGACTGAGTGATTAACCAGTAACTCATCAAATTATATGTTAGTTGTATAACAAATACAAATGGTATAACTAGCTTTGGGAATAAACACAAATTTCTTGTTTTCCATTCAACTTGAGTAAGACAGAAGAGCAGACATACGGAGCTGCCTGCTACCACTGCTGCCATCAATAAATTCTAAAGCAGGAAAGCAATTTGGTTAGTCCATAGAGTCAGTTAAGTAGAAGCTGATTAAAAGAGCTCATACAAACTGAATTATAGGTTACTGCATGGCTTTATCTTGCAGCAAATATAAACTGAACATAATATGAAATGTGGCTACTTTTATGCAATACTAAACATTCAGAACAGAACTATAAATTAGAGGCTCAGAAGATGGTGGAAGAATAGGACAGGGAGACCACTTTCTCCCCCACAAATTCATTGAAAGAACATTTGAACGCTGAGCAAATTCCACAAAACAACTTCTGAATGCTGGCAGAGGACATCAGGCACCCAGAAAGGCAGCCCATTGTCTTTGAAAGGAGGTAGGACAAAATATAAAAGATAAAAAGAGAGACAAAAGAGGTAGGGACGGAGATCCATCCCGGGAAGGGAGTCTTAAAAGAGGAGTTTCCAAATACCAGGAAACACTCTCACCACGGGGTCTGTAGGGAGTTTTGGAATCTCAGAGGGCAACATAACTGGGAGGAAAAATAAATAAAACCCACAGATTACGTGCCTAACAGCAACTCCCAGCACTCGCAGCCACCACCAGCAAGTGGGGGCTGAACAGGGAGGCGCCGGACTGCATTGCTTAGGGTAAGGATCAGGCCCGAATGCCCTGAGGGCAATCTGAGGGAACTAACGTGAGATAGCGACCCAAACTGTAGGATAGCCCGAGAGAGAGAAAAAGAGAGAGAGAGAGAGAGAGAGAGAGAGAGAGAGAGAGAACTATCCCACGAAAAGCCCTAACCTAAGGCACTGTGGGCCTGCTCGCAGGACAAAGGACTAAGCAAATAGCAGAGGAGAGCTAGCAGGCTGTGGACCAACCCATCCCCCACTGGAGACAGGCAGGCAGGGGGCAGCCAGAGCTGGAAGCAGCAAACTCGGCCCCAGAGAGGCAACCTCTACCAAATTGCAAGCAGGCTCCGTTGCTAACCAAGACTTCTTGGGATTCTGGAAGGCTGACATCCACCTGGAGGGCCGCAGCCAGAGATCAGCCCCCAGAAGAAACACACGTCACACCTGAGAGGGGCGCGCCCGCAGCCACCCAGAAAACCGAGCGGCAGGGACGGGGGAGGCGACAAGACGCACCCCCACCTGGGGGAGACCGCGCTCACCAAGCACCTGGTCGCCTGAGCTGCTCAGACCTGGGAAGGGCACAAAACGCAGGCCCAACCGAGTCTGCGCCTTTGTGGAGTACCCGAGAACCTGAACCTGAGCGGCTTAGGCCTGGGAAGTGCATGTAAATCAGGGCCCGCATCAGACAGTTCCCGGCAGAGCTACCTAGAGCCTGAGCAGTGTAGACAGTGAAAGCACACACGCTGTGAGCGGGGGCAAACCCAGTGTGGCCAAAACACTGCGAGTGCTCCCCACACACGCCAGTGACATGTGTTTGCAGTGTTCCTCCCTTTCCACAACATGACTGGACAAGTGAGCCTATATAAGTGATCACCTTCGCCCCATTGTGTCAGGGCAGAAATTAGACACTGAACAGACCAGCAAACAGAAGAAGCTAAAATAAATAGAGGGAACCACTTTGGGAGTGACAGGTGCAACAGATTAAAACCCTATATTTAGCACCAACTACATTGGAAGGGGCCTATGGATCTTGAGAAGTATAAGTCAGGTCAAGGAACTATCTGAAACTGAACTGACCCCACACTGTCTGCAGCATCTCAAGAGAAATTCCTAGATTTATTTTCACTATTATCATTTTTAAAAATTTAAAGCTTTTTAAAAGTCCTCTATTACTCCTTTAATTTTCATTTTTATAACCTATTATTCAGTTCAGTTCAGTCACTCAGTTTGTCCAACTCTTTGCGACCCCATGGACCATAGCACGCCAGGCATCCCTGTCAATCACCAAATCCTGGAGACCACCCAAACCCATTCCATCAAGTCGATGATGCCATCCAACCATCTCATCCTCTGTCATCCCCTTCTCCTCCTGCCCTCAATCTTTCCCAGCATCAGGGTCTTTTAAAATGAGTCAGCTCTTCGTATCAGGTGGCCAAAGTATTGGACTTTCAGCTTCAACATCAGTCCTTCCAATGAGCACCTAGGACTGATCTCCTTTAGGATGGACTGGCTGGATCTCCTTGCAGTCCAAGGGATTCTCAAGAGTCATCTCCAACATCACAGTTCAAAAGCATCAAATTTTCGGTGCTCAGCTTTCTTCACAGTCCAACACTCACATCCATACATGACCACTGGAAAAGCCATAACCTTGACTAGACAGACCTTTGTCGGCAAAGTAACATCTCTACTTTTTAATATGCTGTCTAGGTTGGTCATAACTTTCCTTCCAAGGAGTAAGCGTCTTTTAATTTCATGGCTTCAATCACCATCTGCAGTGATTTTGGAGCCCAGAAAAAAAAAAGTCAGCCACTATTTCCACTGTTTTCCCATCTATCTGCCATGAAGTGATGGGATCGGATGCCATGATCTTAGTTTTCTGAATGTTGAGCTTTAAGCCAACTTTTTCACTCTCCTCTTTCACTTTCATCAAGAGGCTCTTTAGTTCTTCTTCACTTTCTGCCATAAGGGTGGTGTCATCTGCATATCTGAGGTTACTGATATTTCTCCCAGCAATCTTGATTCCAGCTTGTGCTTCTTTCAGCCCAGCGTTTCTCATGATGTACTCTGCATATAAGTTAAATAAGCAGGGTGACAATATACAGCCTTGACACATTTCTTTTCCTATTTGGAACCAGTCTGTTGTTCCATGTCCAGTTCTAACTGTTAGTTCCTGACCTGCATGCAGGTTTCTCAAGAGGCAGGTCAGGCGGTCTGGTATTCCCATCTCTTTGAGAATTTTCTACAGTTTATTGTGATCCACACAGTCAAAGGCTTTGGCGTAGTCAATAAAGCAGAAATAGATGTTTTTCTGGAACTCTCTTGCTTTTTCGATGATCCAGTAGATGCTGGCAATTTGATCTTTGGTTCCTCTGCCTTTTCTGAAACCAGCTTGAACATCTGGAAGTTCATGGTTCATGTATTGCTGAAGCCTGGATTGGAGAATTTTAAGCATTACTTTACTAGCGTGTGAGATGAGCGCAATTGTGTGGTAGTTTGAGCATTCTTTGGTATTGCCTTTCTTTGGGATAACCTATTATTACCTTGCAAAAAAAAAAAAAAAAAAAAAAAGAAAGAAAAGAAAAAGAAAACAGACCCTATTTTTAAAGCAAACTTCATATATATATATTTTATAATTTTTGTGACTTTGTTTTGTTTTTTTTTTAATATAGATTTTGGAGATTCTAACCTCTACTCTAGATTTTTAATCTTGCTTTTTGGTATTTGTTATCAAATTTTGCTTTAAGAACCCAATCTTCAGTACCCATTTTTACTTGGGAGTGTGATTACTGGCTTGATTGCTCTCTCCTCCTTTTGACTCTCATTTTTCTCCACCAGGTCACCTCTATCTCCTCCCTCCCCCTTCTCTTCTTTACTCAACTCTGTGAATCTCATTGTGTGTTCTGGGCTGTAGAGAACACTTAGGCAACTGACTACTTGCTGGATCTGTCTCTCCCCTTTTGATTCCCCCCTTTCTCCTCCTGGTAACCTCAGTCTCCTTCCTCCCTCTTCTTTTCTGTGTAACTCCGTGAACATCTCTGAGGGGTCCAGACTGTGGAGAGCATATAGGAAATTGATTTCTGGATAGCTTGCTCTCTCCCCTTTGATTCCCCCTCTTCTCCTCCTAGTCACCTCTATCTCCCTCCTACATCTTCTCTTCTCCATGTAACTGTGAACCTCTCCTGGTGTCCCTCACTGTGGAGAAACTTCATCATTAACCTAGATGTTTTATCATCGGTGGTGTATAGATGGAGAAGTCTTGAGGCTACTGTGAGAATAGTATGGAAAACCAGAGGCAGGAGGCTAAAGCCTCAAACCTGAGAATAGCAGAGAACTCCTGACTCCAGGGAACATTAATTGATATGAGCTCATCCAAAAGTCTCCATACCTACACTGAAACCAAGCACCACCCAAGAGCCAACAAGTTCCAGAGCAAGACATACAATGCAAATTCTCCAGCAACTCAGGAACATACCCCTGAGCTTCAATACACAGGCTTCCCATAGTCACACCAAACCCATAGACATCTCAAAACTCACTACTGGACACTTCATTGCACTCCAGAGAGAGAAACCCATTTCCACTCACCAGAACACTTACACAAGCTTCCCCAACCAGGAAACCTTGACAAGCCACCCGTACAACCCCACTCACAGCAAGGAAGCTCCACAATAAAGAGAAACCACAAGCTGCCAGAAATGGAAAGACTAAACAAGATAAAAAGGCAGAGAAATATGCAGCAAGTAAAGGAACAGGATAAATGTCTGCCAAACCAAACAAAAGAGGAGGAGATAGGGAGTCTACCTAAAAAAGAATTCAGAATAATGATAGTAAAAATGATCCAAAATCTTGAAAACAAAATGAAGTTACAGATAAATAGCCTGGAGACAAAGATTGAGAAGATGCAAGAAATGTTTAACAAGGACCTAGAAGAAATAAAAAAGAGTCAATATACAATGAATAATGCAATAAACGAGATAAAAAACACTCTGGAGGGAACCAACAGTAGAATAATGGAGGCAGAAGATAGGATAAGTGAGGTAGAAGGTAGAATGGTAGAAATAAATGAAGCAGAGAGGAAAAAAGAGAAAAGAATCAAAAGAAATGAGGACAATTTCAGAGACCTGTGGGACAATGTTAAATACCCCAACATTTGAATCATAGGAGTCCCAGAAGAAGAGAAAAAGAAAGACCATGAGATAATACTTGAGGAGATAATTGTTGAAAACTTCCCTAAAATAGGGAAGGAAATAGTCACCCAAGTCCAAGAAACCCAGAGAGTCCCAAACAGGATAAACCCAAGGTGAAACACCCCAAGACATATATTAATCAAATTAACAAAGAACAAATATTGAAAGCAGCAAGGGAAAAACAACAAATAACACACAAGGGGATTCCCATAAGGATAACAGCTGATCTTTCAATAGAAATTCTTCAGGCCAGAAGGGAATGGCAGGACATACTTAAAGTGATGAAAGAGAAAAACCTACAACCCTGATTACTGTACCCAGCAAGGATCTCATTCAAATATGGAGGAGAAATCAAAAGCTTTACAGACAACCAAAAGCTGAGAGAGTTCAGCACCACCAAACAAGCTCTCCAACAAATGCTAAAAGATCTTCTTTAGACAGGAAACACAGAAAGGGTGTATAAACTCGAACCCAAAACAACAAAGTAAATGGCAACGGGATCATACTTATCAATAATTACCTTAAATGTAAATGGGTTGAATGCCCCAACCAAAAGACAAAGACTGGCTGAATGGATACAAAAACAAGACCCCTATATATGCTGTCTACAAGAGACTCACCTCAAAACAAAGGACACATACAGACTGAAAGTGAAGGGTTGGAAAAAGATATTCCACGCAAACAGAGACCAAAAGAAAGCAGGAGTAGCAATACTCACATCAGATAAAATAGGCTTTAAAATAAAGGCTGTGAAAAGAGACAAAGAAGGACACTACATAATCATCAAAGGATCAATCCAAGAAGAAGATATAACAATTATAAATATATATATGCACCCAACATAGAAGCACCACAATATGTAAGGCAAATGCTAACAAGTATGAAAGGGGAAATTAACAATAACACAATAATAGTAGGAGACTTTAATACCCCACTCAGACCTATGGATAGATCAACTAGACAGAAAATTAACAAGGAAACACAAATGTTACATGATACAATGGACCAGTTAGACTTGATTGATATCTATAGGACATTTCACCCCCAAACAATGAATCTCAACTTATTCTCAAGTGCACACGGAATCTTCTCCAGGATAGATCACATCCTGGGCTATAAATCTAGCCTTGGTAAATTCAAAAGAATTGAAATCATTTCAAACATCTTTTCTGACCACAATGCAGTAAGATTAGATTTCAATTACAGAAGAAAAACTATTAAAAATTCCAACATACGGAGGCTGAACAACACACTGCTGAATAACCAACAAATCCCAGAAGAAATAAAAAAAGACATTAAAAAAAATGCATAGAAGCAAATGAAAATGAAAGGACAACAACCCAAGACCTATGGACACTGTAAAAGCAGTACTAAGGGGAAGGTTCATAGCAATAGAGACTAACCTCAAGAAAGAAAAAAGTCAAACAAATAACCTAACTCTACACCTAAAGCAGCTAGAAAGGGAAGAAATGAAGAACCCCAGAGTTCTTCTTCAGGAAAGAAATCTTAAAATAAGGGCAGAAATAAATGCAAAAGAAACAAAAGAGACCATAGCAAAAATCAACAAAGCTAAAAGCCATTTTTTTTAAGAAGATAAATAAAATTGACAAACCATTAGCCAGATTGATCAAGAAATAAAGGGAGAAGAACCAAATCAACAAAATTAGAAATAAAAATGGACAGATCACAACAGACAACACAGAAATACAAAGGATCATGAGACTATTATCAGCAACTACATACAAATAAAATGGACAACTTGGAAGAAATGGACAATTGCTTAGAAAAGTACAACTTTCCAAAAGGGAAGAAATCAGGAAGAAACAGAAAATCTTAACAGACCCATCAGAAGCATGCAAATTGAAACTGTAATCAGAAATCTTCCAACAAACAAAAGCCCAGGACCAGACGGCTTCAGCTGAATTCTACCAAAAATTTAGAGAAGAGCTAACACCTATCCTACTCAAACTCTTCCAGAAAATTGCAGAGGAAGGTAAACTTCCAAACTCATTCTATGAGACTACCATCACCCTAATACCAAAACCAGACAAAGATGCCATAAAAAAAGAAAACTACAGGCCAATATCACTGATGAACATAGATGCAAAAATCCTTAACAAATCCTACCAAACAGAATCCAACAACATATTAAAAAGATCATACATCATGACCAAGTGGGCTTTATCCCAGGGATGCAAGGATTCTTTAATACCTGCAAATCAATCAATGTAATACACCACATTAACAAATTGAAAGATAAAAACCATATGATTATCTCAATAGATACAGAGAAAGCCTTTGACAAAATTCACCATCCATTTATGGTAAAAACCCTCCAGAAAACAGGAATAGAAGGAACATACCTCAACATAATAAAAGCTATATATGACAAACCCTCAGCAAACATTATCCTCAATGGTGAAAAATTGAAAGCATTTCCTCTAAATTCAGGAACAAGACAAGGGTGCCCACTCTTACCACTACTATTCAACATGGTTTTGGAAGTGTTGGCCACAGAAATCAGAGCAGAAAAAGAAATAAAAGGAATCCTGATTGGAAAAGAAGAAGCAAAACTCTCACTGTTTGCAGATGACATGATCCTCTACATAGAAAAACCCTAAAGACACCACCAGAAAATTACTAGAGCTAATCAATGAATATAGTAAAGTTGCAGGATATAAAATTAACACACAGAAATCCCTTGCATTCCTATACACTAACAATGAGAAAACAGAAAGATAAATTAAGGAAGTAATTCCATTCACCATTGCAACGAAAAGAACAAAATACTTAGGAATATATCTACCTAAAGAAACAAAAGACCTATATATAGAAAACTATAAAACACTGATGAAGGAAATCAAACAGGACACAAATAGATGGAGAAATTTACCAAGTTCTTGGTCAGAAGAATCAATGTAGTGAAAATGAGTATACTATCCAAGGCAATCTATAGATTCAATGCAATCCCTATCAAACTACCAATGGTATTTTTCAGAGAACTGGAACAAATAATTTCACAATTTGTATGGAAATACAAAAAACCACGAATATCTAAGGCAGTCTTGAGAAAGAAGAATGGAACTGGAGGACGAAACCTGCCTGACTTCAGGCTATACTACAAAGCTACAGTCATCAAGACAGTATGGTACTGGCACAAAGACAGAAATATAGATCAATGGAACAGAACAGAAAGCCTAGAGATAAATCCATGCACCTATGGACACCTTATCTTCGACAAAGGAGGCAAAGATATACAATGGAAAAAAGACAACCTCTTTAACAAGTGGTGCTGGGAAAACTGGCCAACCACTTGTAAAAGAATGAAATTAGAACACTTTCTAACACCATACACAAAAATAAACTCAAAATGGATTAAAGATCTAAATGAAAGACCAGAAACTATAAAACTCCTAGAGGAGAACATAGGCAAAACACTCTCCGACATAAATCACAGCAGGATCCTCTATGACTCACCTCCCATAATATTGGAAATAAAAGCAAAAATAAACCAATGGGACCTAATGAAACTTAAAAGCTTTTGCACAACAAAGAAAGCTATAAGCAAGGTGAAAAGACAGCCCTCAGATTGGGAGAAAATAATAGCAAAGGAAGCAACAGACAAAGGATTAATCTCAAAAATATACAAGCAACTCCTGCAGCTCAATTCCAGAAAAATAAAAGACCCAGTCAAAAAGTGGGTCAAAGAACTAAACAGACATTTCTCCAAAGAAGACATACTGATGACTAACAAACACATAAAAAGATGATCAACATCACTCATTATCAGAGAAATGCAAATCAAAACCACAATGAGGTACCATTTCACGCCTGTCAGAATGACTGCTATCCAAAAGTCTACAAGCAATAAATGCTGGAGAGGGTGTGGAGAAAAGGGAACCCTCTTACACTGTTGGTGGGAATGCAAACTAGTACAGCCACTATGGAGAACAGTGTGGAGATTTCTTAAAAACTAGAAATAGAACTGCCATATGACCCAGCAGTCCCGCTGCTGAGATTCTGAAGAAACCAGAATTGAAAGAGACACATGTACCCCAATGTTCATCACATCACTGTTTATAATAGCCAGGACAAAGCAACCTAGATGCCCATCAGGAGACGAATGGATAAGAAAGCCGTGGTACATATACACAGTGGAATATTACTCAGCCATTAAGAAGAATACATTTGAATCCGTTCTAATGGGGTGGATGAAACTGGAGCCTGTTATACAGAGTGAAGTAAGCCAGAAAGAAGAACACCAATACAGTATACTAGCACATATATATGGAATTTAGAAATATGGTAATGACAACCCTATATGTGAGACAGCAAAAGAGACACAGATGAATAGAACAGTATTTTGGACTCTGTGGGAGAAGGCAAGGGTGAGGTGATTTGAGAGAAAAGCATTGAAACATGTATATTATCATATGTGAAAGTGATCGCCTATCCAGGTTTGATGCATGAGACAGGGTGCTCAGGTCTGGTGCACTGGGAAGACCCAGAGGGATGGGATGGGGAGGGAGGTGGAAGGGGGGCTCAGGATGTGGAACACATGTACACCCATGGCTGATTTATGTGAATCTATGGTAAAACCACTACAATATTGTAAAGTAATTAGTCTCCAATTAAAATAAAAAAATTTTTAAAGAAGCAAAAAAAAAAAAAAAAACAACAAAAATCAAAATTATAAATTAACATCAGTCATCCAGATGTTTTAGTTTGTAAAGACATAATTATAATGGCTGAATATTTCAGTTTGCACCAAATGAGCCTACATTTTTTAACATGCCACTTTGTTTTAGGTGCTCTATAAATAGTTTTTCAATTTATTAAAAGTGAATTCAATAAATTCACTTTCATTGAAAATAAAAATAAAATATTAAGTATTATTGCAGTTTTCCAATCTTCAGTAGCTGGATAGCTTTGGCTTTTTCTTCTTAAAAAAACTAGGTTATGTGGTAAACCAAAGAGTACTCTATGCTGTGCTCCCTCATGCAGGCTGGACAAGACTCCCAAGAATAACATGGTTGATAGTATGCAAAGCAAGTGAAAAAGAAAGTTTGATGTAAAAAGAAAAATACTATCCAGGATCCTCAACTGATTCAAAAGTATAACTCCAATAGACATGGAGTTGTTTCAGTAAAAGAAATTCAAGAGACCGGTGATAAAATAGACTATATTTTGAAAGACAAAGAAGACATTAAAATGGAGACTGAATTTAAAAGACTCAAATGGAATCTTCTGGCCAAGAATGAATATTCTCCAGTTTCATTTTAAAAAAGTCAAAAGGGCTACAAGCTATGCTGGAGGCAGTGAGAGGCAAACCCAGGCAGTGGAGAGAAATGTATATGCAATTTTTTTGATAGGGCGAGTAGCAATGGGTAACCTTGAGCAGGTCCTTTCCCCCTTGTGGGGTCCTGACCACATTTGGAAGTCTTAGGTTTGAAGACGGGTATTTAGACCATATAGCCAATTCTAGAGCTGTCATTTGCCCAGGGAAATGCGGATTTGCCTTTATGTTTTGTTTTTCTCTCTAGTTTTTGGAGATCTCACTTTCTTATTATTTCAGCAATATATTCAAAAGCAAAACTGTGGCAGTTCATCCAGGACAAGGAATTGTATTGCAGCAGCGGAGTTTGTCAAAGTCTCTTGTTCCCCTCCTGGTAGCTTCTTAGGAATACACAGAATGAATATAGAGTAGATGTCTAATTAGAGCACATGTATGTGCTTCCACTAGTGAAATAACTTCCACTAATGAAAATAACTTCCACTAATGAAAATAACTGCTTTTGTATTTTGCTTCAGCCTTTTTCTTCAAATGTTCTCTAGCATGTTTCTCCTCAAGGCTCCTTTGTGAACATCACTATCAATATTTTCTTACTGATACATTATTTGATGAACTTCCCTGGTGGCTCAGACAGTAAAGAGTCTGCCTGTAATGCAGGTGAACTGAGTTCAATCCCTGGGTCCAGAAGATCCCCCAGAGAAGGGAATGACTACCCACTCCAGTATTCTTGCCTGGAGAATTCCATGGACAGAGGAGCCTGGCAGGCTACAGTCCATGGGGAAAGAGTCAGACACAACTGAGCGACTAACACTTTCACTGTTTCTTCTTCACCTTATTTGACATTGTCAGTATTTAGATATTATCAGACAAAATATTCCTAATATTAATTTGACTGAATTGTTTCTTCTCAGTTGGTAAGGACAAAACAAATTGAGTTCAATGCAACTAAATTTGAGAGAACTGAAATTTTCAAAAAGTTCCAAAACCTTGCTGCAACTTCTGAGGTAGAATATGATTGTGTCTTCTAAATAGTATTTTTTGGCATTTTAGACAATGTGAAATTCAAAATAAGTGACAATTTTTGTTTAAAAAGAAACTAAAATGCTATATTTAAAACATCTAGGTTTTGCATAAGTAATAGTTGTCAGTCATAGTCCTTTGACCCCAATAAATTCCTTACAGGTTTCAGATTTTCTTCTGTATTAATTAATGTTGGTTTAAAATATTAATAGCATAATAGCATATATTAATTTGATGTGGTGTGGAAGAACTTCTTTGAAATAATAGGAACACATAAAAAATGTGAGCTACATAAAATTAAATATTTCTGTACATTAAAAGCACTGCTGCTGCTGCTAAGTCGCTTCAGTTGTGTCTGACTCTATGCGACCCCATAGACAGCAGCCCACCAGGCGCCCCTGTCCCTGGGATTCTCCAGGCAAGAATACTGGAGTGGGTTGCCATTTCCTTCTCCAATGCATGCATGCATGTGAAGTCGCTTCAGTCATGTCTGACTCATTGTGACCCTATGGACAGCAGCCCACTGGGCTCCACTGTCCACAGGATTCTCTAGGCAAGAATATTAGAGTGGGTTGCCATTTCCTCTGTTCAAGCAAAATAAGAGCCACCAATTATGAAAAGGACAAATTATGACAAAAACTAAGGCAAATATGTAATGTATTCTTATAGATAAAGAAAAACATCATTGAACACTTTATTATAAAAGTGTTTTAATAAAAACCATATTTTGATTATTGAATTATCATAAAGTTTTAAAACTTATAATGCCCAGTCCCAGGAAGGTGAATAAAGTTTTGTGCTCTCTGAACTGCTTGGGTCAACTTATTTTAGTACATGCTATCTCTGGAGCAAGATTTTTGATAAGTTTCAGAAATATTAAAAATATTCATCCGTTTAATCCAGTTGTTCCACTTTTAGGAAGTTGTGTTTATAAAATATACACAAGATTTATTTAAAATGGTGTTTGTGTGCAACTCTTTGTAACCCCATAGATTGTAGCCCACCAGGCTCCTCTGTCCATGGGATTTCCCAGGCAACAATACTATAGTGAATTGTCATTTCCTCCTCCAGTGGATCTTCCTGACCCAAGGAATAAACTCCCCTCTCCTGTGTCTCCTGCACTGGAAGATGAATTCTTTATCACTGAGTTATGAGGGAAGTACAAAATGATGTCTACTTCAGCATTATTTATAATACAATTGATGTAATTGAATCCAAAAGGTAATGATCAAATTAATTATGATATATCTATATGGTGGAATATTGTGCCATCTATTTAATTAAATAGACTGAAATGCTCATGATGTATTTTTAAATAATAGAAAATTTTAAAAATATACAAAGTATGCTTCTGTTTTGTATGTGAAAATTTACAAGAATGAGGGAAAAAGTATAAAATATAAATAATGATTCAGATACTGACATTCTGGGTGGGCTTATTTTTATCTACATTTTTTTCTGTAACATACTGTTCAGACTAAACAGTACCGAACATACTGAACAGACTGGTTCCAAATAGGAAAAGGAGTATGTCAAGGCTGTATATCTTCACCCTGCTTATTTAACTTACATGCAGAGTACATCATGAGAAACACTGGGCTGGAGAAAGCACAGGTTGGAATCAAGATTGCTGGTAGAAATATCAATAACTTCAGATATGCAGATGACACCACCCTTATGGCAGAAAGTGAAGAAGAACTAAAAAGCCTCTTGATGAAAGTGAAAGAGGAGAGTGAAAAAGTTGTCTTAAAGCTCAACATTCAGAAAACTAAGATCATGGCATCCGGTCCCATCACTTCATGGCAGATAGATGGGGAAACAGTGGAAGCAGTGGCTGACTTTATTTTTCTGGGCTCCAAAATCACTGCAGATGGTGATTGAAGCCATGAAATTAAAAGACGCTTACTCCTTGGAAGGAAAGTTACGATTAACCTAGACAGCATATTAAAAAGTAGAGATGTTACTTTGCCAACAAAGGTCTGTCTAGTCAAGATTATGGCTCTTCCAGTGGTCATGTATGGATGTGAGTGTTGGACTATAAAGAAAGTTGAGTGCAGAAAAATGGATGCTTTTGTTTTTGTTTTTTGCATTTAAATTTATTTTATTAAGATTACAATCTCCTGGTTATAAATCTTTTTTTATTTGACTTGTGGCATGATAAATGAAGAGTAAATAAAGAATTCTTAGAAAAATATATAGGTACTATGACAAGAATAAAAGCAGTAAAAGAACACATTTCATACTATGGTTGTGAATCTATAAGTTTCATTAAAGCAAGAGAATGAAAGCTGATTTGTAAGGTAGGCTGTATAGCAAATGTGAAATTATGAAAGGATAACTGTTACATATATTCACAAGTCATTTGTTCTTGCTCATAAAGAAGCAGAGGAATGGGAGAGAGACTCTAATTGTGGGGCCACACATTGAGATCAGCCTGGATCCCTTTCTCTTGCCATGTGAACTCCAATAAAATTGATGCTTTTGAACTGTGGTGTTGGAGAAGACTCTTGAGAGTCCCTTGGACTGCAAGGAGATCCAACCAGTCCATCCTAAAGGAGATCAGTCCTGGGTGTTCATTGGTAGGACTGATGTTGAAGCTGAAACTCCAATACTTCGGCCACCTGATGTGAAGAGCTGACTCATTGGAAAAGACCCTGATGCTGGGAAAGGTTGAGGGCAGGAGAAGGGGATGACAGAGGATGAGGTAGTTGGATGCCATCACCGACTCAATGGGTATGGGTTTGGGTGGTCTCCGGGAGTTGGTGATGGACAGGGAGGCCTGGCGTGCTGTGGTTCATGGAGTCGCAAAGAGTTGGACATGACTGAGTGACTGAAGTGAATTGAGCTTTCTGCAACATAATGTTTCTTATGCTACACAACATATTCATTTCTACATTTACATGTTTTTATAATATCAATCTACTAGTTTAATAATTACATGAAGAATGCTTCTCAATTGCACTGAGTGGAATTTTAAGTTTGGTTATAAAGAAAGAGGGAAGAGAAGGGAAATGCTGCAGGGTATTTAAGAAAGGATGTGATAGAAATTTTTTCTTTGTTCTATACTATCGGTATGGTAAAGAAACCCCCTGCCAACGCAGGAGATATAAGAGATGCAGATTCAATTCCTGGGTCAGGAAGATCCTCTTGAGGAGGAAATGGCAACCCACTCCAGTATTCTTGCCTGGAGAATCCCATGGACAGAGGAGCCTCGTGGACTATGGTCCATGGGGTTGCAAATTGTCAGACAGGACTGAAGTGACTTAGCAGTAGCAGTATAGTTTCAAAAAGTGCCTTGCCTTGTATCTCAGTGGCAAGAGATGTGAATAAAAAGAAATAATAGAAGAAAAGCAGCTAATTCCATAGATTTGATGAAGCACTTAAATATGTTGTTGGGAGCTGTGGTGGATTATTGCATTGTTTATACATGAGTAGAAATAATTTATTCTTTTAACAGAAATCAGAGTACATCTTATTTTTTATGTACATTTACACCAAAATGCAATGGGACAAAATGCAACTGCTGTTTTATTGAGAGCTTTTAATATTCTTTTATCCTGATATATTTTACATTCCTATGCTTAAGATTCAAATTTATAGGTTGATAAATTATTGGCATTGATAAATTAGAACTGACAACTAAGTAAGCTAGCACATGAGAAAGCAACAGTAACTGATTTAAATAGAAGAATTATTTTTTGGATGTGGGAATTCCATTCTTTCTTTCTTTCTTTAAAGTAAAAGGTGTTGCATCAGTTTTTATTTGCATTGCAATTCTGTTTCATCTGGTTATTGAGCATGAATTCTTTGAAATCAGTATGTTTTGAGAGTCGATGCATTTCTCTAAGTTTGTAATGTGAGGCATTTGCTCAGTAGAACTTTTTGTTTTCATGTACAACTGTGGTCAGCAAGGAGGAAGCCAAAAATTCAGAGTTTAGTATCTCTTGAGGGGTCACAGAGATATCACAGCACAGTATGTTATTATTCCACGTGGTTGAGTTGCATTGTTTTGTCACAGATGTACTCAGAATAAATGTTCTTCTTTCCTGTATGTGAGCAGCTCATGAGCTTTTGTTCTCCTTTTCATGTCTTCACAAGGATCAGAGCACAAATGCATTCATAATCCCCCTACTGAAAATAACTAGTTATTTCCATTTCTGTGTTCAATTTCCGAGACATAGGGTTTTCTAAATTCCAGGCACTTAATTGTGTTATCTGGGCTCCTAGGCCTTCAGCATATCCTTAATGGCAGTGAAGCACTGACTCCTTCAGTGCTGTCTTGTTTTCATTGCTTTCAGACTTTTGACTTTTTACTGCACCTGGCCCACTGAAGTATTTCTAATCCTTATACCTGCTCCAGGCCTTGTAATTTACTTTACTATCAGATGGTTATAATTCTTGTTTCAAAGGTACCTTCTTTTTACCTGTCCTATCTTAAGGTATTAATAATTTTGGTTTTCAATAAAAACAGAAAATTATTATTTGGCAACTTATGTTTTACATCTAAGAGTATGATTTCTTGATCTTTTCATGCTGATGAATAAAAATGCATTTCATCTTTTGGAATTGCTGCAGAGTAGCATCATAATATGGTATCATAAAATTTATTTAACTATTTTCCTATGGGTAGTTAAATAGCAGGCTTTGATTTTTTTAATCACAGTTGCTGGCTCAAAAGGTATACATTTAAAAAAATTTGATAACTAATTAATTCATTCAGTTGCTAAGTCGTGTCTGACTCTTTGCGACCCTGTGGTCTGTAGCCCACCAGTCTCCTCTGTCTGCGGGATTTCGCAGGCAATAATAACTGGAGTGGGTTGCCATTTCTTTCTCCAGGGAATTTTCTTAACCCATGGATTAAACCTGCGTCTCTGGCAATGGCAGGTGTATACTTTATCACTGAGCCACTAGGGAAGCCCTAATAATTAATTACTTTTAATCAAAACTACCAAACTGTCCATTAATATGACTAGCTGACATTCTAGTAATTATATTTGAAAGTCAATTTCTTCATATCCTTATAGACCCTGGCTGTAATCAGTCTCCATGATTTTTACTAATTGGGTGATGGGAAAAGCCCTCTTTAAAAATTGTATATTTTGTTTCACTGTGCTGCGTGACTTATGGGATCTTTGTTCCCTGACCAGGGATCAAACCTGGGCCTGTGGGAGTGAAAGCATACAGTTCTAATCACTGGACTGCTGGGAAATTTAAAAAGTTGCATATTTTGATTGCTAGTAAGGGTGAGCATATTTGGAGCTGTTTACTGACTCTGTTTCCTTTTTGTGCAGTTCCTATTGTGATTTCCTGTTTATTTTCATGCTTTAAAATCTTGTGTATGAAAGTTCCTTATATGTTAAGGACTTCATTTGTTCTTTTGATGTTTTAACCTTTTTTGTTTTACTGTCAACTGTAACACATACACACAGAGAAAAATTCATATCATTTTATTTATTCTTTTGTCATACTTACATAACCTAGAGATGAACCTTATATGATTTAACTGGTGTTGTCTCAATCATGAACTGCTAATATTTTGTTTTCCCATCTCTCTTCCTTCTGGGAATAGTATAATCTTTGCCCCATGACTACAGAGGATAGGGGTGATAGATCTGGGCTATGGGAATATGAAGTCATTCTTTCTCTGTGGATGGAAATGGAGCCAAAAACCTGAGAGAAGCAAATACAGGAGGGAGGAAGAGAGACTGAGAGAAGCAATAAGATGGTATCCATTTATCAAGTTTTATTCTGAAGTCATGTAGCAAATCTGTACTTAGATTTGATGGAAGCACAATGTTGTTAGGATGATTTTCTTGTATGTTTAAACTAGTTCAAGATGAATTTTTATGACATGCAGCAGAATGCATCCCCATGAAAGCAGAATTTCTTCCTAATTTTGAGGTAGGTTACTTTATTTACTTCCAATAAAGAATTTGGGTATAAATTTCTAGGGAGTGCATTAATAACCCACTGAATAAAAGCTATGTTCAGATAAAAACTTTTGTTCATATGAGTAAGACAGATGGTATTTATTCTTTATTATCATGAGCTTTTCTTATTGGAATATAATTGCTTTACAATGCTGTGTCAGTTTCTGTTATTCAACTAAGTGAATCAACTATCAGTTCAGTTCAGTTGAGTTGCTCAGTCGTGTCCGACTCTTTGCGACTCCATGAACCACAGCACGCCAGGCCTCCCTGTCCATCACCAACTCCCGGAGTTTACCCAAACTCATGTCCTTCGAGTTGGTGAGGCCATCCAATCATCATCCAATCATCATCCAATCATGTCCCTTTCTCCTCCTACCTTCAGTCTTTCCCAGCATCAGGGTCTTTTCAAATCAACTATATGTATACATATATCCCCCCCTTCTTGAGTACCCTTCTCAGCTCTCTCCCATTCCATTCCTCTAGGTCATCACAGAGCACTGAGCTGAGTTCCCTGTGCTATACAGCAGCCTCCCACTAGCTATCTGTTTTACACATGGAAGTTTATATATGGCAATGATGTTCTCTCGAGGGTAGGACGAATTGAGACAAATTTATTGATGAGATACCAGTATCTTTGACCGTTTTGTTTGTAGATTACATATCTTAGTAAAGTTGGGGGAGAGTAAGTGATAGAAGAATAGGGAGAAGGAAAGAATAAGAAATTGTGAAAGGTTGTCAAAACCACTGATGAAATACAGAATAGGGATTTAAACTTCAATTTTCTGTTCTAGAAGAGTTAATTTGTTCTTTTAAAAAATTGTCTTAGAAGATGGCAGAGGAATAGGACAGGGAGACCACTTTCTCCCCCACAAATTCATCAAAAGATCATTTGAATGCTGAGTAACTTCCACAGAACAACTTCTGAATGCTGGTGGAGGACAGCAGGCACCAAGAAAGGCAGCCCATTCTCTTCAAAAGGAGGTAGGACAAAATATAAAAGACAAAAAGAGAAACAAGAGTTAGGGACAGAGACGCATCCTGGTGAGGGAGTTGTGAAGGAGAAGAAGTTTCCAAATAGTAGGAAACCCTCTTACAGGCGGGTCTGTAGGGAGTTCTGGAATCTCAGAGGGCAACATAACTGGGAGACAAAAAGCAAACAAACAAACAAACAAAAAACCCACAAGATATGTGCCTACCTGCAATTGCCAGTGGAGAAGTAGCCCAGAGGCTTGCGTTGGCCACCAGCAAGCAGAGGCTGGGCAGGGAGGCACGGGCTGCATAATCGGTGCTTAGGGTAAGGACTGGGCCTGAATGCCCTGAGGACAATCTGAGGGAGCTAACATAAGGTAGCAACCCAAATGGTGGGATCGCCAGAGAGAAAAAAAAAAAAAAAATGAGAACTTTCCCACTAAATGTTCTAACACGCAGCCTGGCCGGCTCACAGAACAAAGGATTGAGCAAACACCAAAGGAGATAGCTGACTGTGTACAGGCCCCTCCCACTTGCCAGAGGCAGAGAGGCAGGCATGTGACAGTCAGAGCCCAAAGGCAAGGGGCTGCTGCAAACTTGGCCCCTGAGACCAGCATCTTCCACCAAACTGTGAGAAGGCTCCCAGTTGCTAACCACGTCTTCCTGAGTCCTAGAAGGTTGACATATGCAGGAGGGTCACAGCCTGAGATCAGCTCCCCAGAGGAGACACACTACACCTGAGATGGTGCTCTTGCAGCACACCCAGGAAACTGAGCGTCCAGGACCGGGGAGGTGGTTCAGGAGCATGGTCCACCTGGGACAGTGCGCTTGCCAAGCACCTGGTCACCTGAGCTGCTGGGACCTAGGAAGGGCACAAAATGCACTCACAACCGAGTCTGTGACCTTGTGGAGTACCTGAGAATCAGAGCGGCTTGGACCTGGAAAGTGCATGAAATTCAGGGCCCACTTGGGACAGTGCCTTGCCGAGCACCCTGGGCCTAAGCAGTGTAGAACTGGTAAGCACATGTTGCCTTGGGCTGTGGCAAACACAGTGTGGTTCATATTCTGTGAACACTAACTCAAGCCAGCTATATTTATTTGCATTCACCTCCCTCTCCACAGCACAACTGAACAAGTGAGCCTAAATAACTGACCACCTTCACCCTGTTGTGTCAGGGTGGAAATTAGACACTGAAGAGACTTGCAAACAGAGGAAGTCAAAATAATAAAGGAAGAGGGAACTGCCCTGAAAGTGACAGGTGCAACAGATTAAAACCCTGTAGTTAACATTGACTAAGCATGACAGAGGGCCTATAGACCTTGAGAGGAGCTACTCCACGTAACATTGACTAAGCATTACAGGGGGCCTATAGGCCTTGAGAGGAGCTACTCCACATTCAGGAGGGGCGGCCGTGAGAAGATACCCCTCGTCCAAGGTAAGGAGCAGTGGCTGCGCTTTGCTGGAGCAGCTGTGAAGAGATACCCCACGTCCAAGGTAAGAGAAACCCAATTAAGATGGTAGGTGTTGTGAGAGGGCATAAGAGGGCAGACACACTGAAACCATAATCACAGAAAACTAGCCAATCTGATCCCAGGACCACAGTAGTGTCTAACTCAATGAAACTAAGCCATGCCATGTGGGGCCACCCAAGATGGACGGGTCATGGTGGAGAGGTCTGACAGAATGTAGTCCACTGGAGAAGGGAATGGCAAACTATTTCAGTATTCTTGCCTTGAGAACCCCATGAACAGTATGAGAAGGCAAAATGATAGGATACTGAAAGAGGAAATCCCCAGGCAGGTAGGTGCCCAATATGCTACTGGAGATCAGTGGAGAAATAACTCCAGAAAGAATGAAGGGATGGAGCCAAAGCAAAAACAATGGCCAGTTGTGGATGGGACTGGTGATAGAAGCAAGGTCCGATGCTGTAAAGAGCAATATCGCATAGGAACCTGGAATGTTAGGTCCACGAATCAAGGCAAATTGGAAGTGGTCAAACAGGAGATGGCAAGAGTGAATGTTGACATTCTAGGAATCAGCGAACTAAAATGGACTGGAATGGGTGAATTTAACTCAGATGACCATTATTATCTACTACTGTGGGCAGGAATCCCTTAGAAGAAATGGAGTAGGCATCATAGTCAACAAAAGAGTTCGAAATGCAGTACTTGGATGCAATCTCAAAAACGACAGAATGATCTCTGTTCATTTCCAATGCAAACCATTGAATATACGATAATCCAAGCCTATGCCCCAACCAGTAATGCTGAAGAAGCTGGGGTTGAACGCTTCTATGAAGACCTACAAGACCTTTTAGAACTAACACCGAAAAAAGATGTCCTTTTCATTATAGGGAACTGGAATGCAAAAGTAGGAAGTCAAGAAACACCTGGAGTAACAAAGGCAAATTTGGCCTTGGAGTACGGAATGAAGCAGGGCAAAGGCTAATAAAGTTTTGCCAAGAGAACACACAGGTCATAGCAAACACCCTCTTCCAACAACACAAGAGAAGACTCTACACATGGACATCACCAGATGGTCAACACCGAAATCAGATTGATTATATTCTTTGCAGCCAAAGATGGAGAAGCTCTATACAGTCAGCAAAACAAGACTGGGAGCTGACTGTGGCTCAGATCATGAACTCCTTATTGCCAAATTAAGACCTAAACTGAAGAAAGTAGAGATAACCACTAGACCATTCAGGTATGACCTACATCAAATGCCTTATGATTATACAGTGGAAGTGAGAAATAGATTTAAGGGACTAGATCTGAAAGACAGAGTGCCTGATGAACTATGGGTGGATGTTCATGACATTGTACAAGATACAGGGATCAAGACCATCCCCATGGAAAAGAAATGCAAAAAGGCAAAATGGTTGTCTGAGGAGGCCTTACAAATAGCTGTGAAATGAAGAGAAGTGAAAAGCAAAGGAGAAAAGGAAAGATATTCCCATTTGAATGCAGAGTTCCAGAGAATAGCCAGGAGAGATAAGAAAGCCTTCCTCAATGCAAAGTGATTGATGCAAAGAAATAGAGGAAAACATTTGAATGAGAAAGACTAGAGATTTCTTCAAGAAAATTAGAGATACCAAGGGAACATTTCATGCAAAAATGGACTCAATAAAGGACAGAAATGGTACAGACCTAACAGAACCAGAAGATATTATGAAGAGGTGGCAAGAATACACAGAAGAGCTGCACAAAAAAGATCTTCACAACCCAGATAATCACAACTGTGTGATCATTCACCTAGAGCCAGACATCCTGTAATGTGAAGTAAAGTGGGCCTTAGAAAGTATCACTATGAACAAAGCTAGCGGAGGTGGTGGAATTCCAGTTGAGCTGTTTCAAATCCTGGAAGATGATGCTGTGAAAGTGCTGCACTCAATATGCCAGCAAATTTGGAAAACACACCAGTTGTCAGAGGGCTGGAAAAGGTCAGTTTTCTTTCCAATCCCTAAGAAAGGCAATCTCAAAGAATGCTCAAACTACCGCAAAATTGCACCTATCTCACATGCTAATAAAGTAATGCATAAAATTCTCCAAGCCAGGCTTGAGCAATACGTGAACCGAGAACTTCCAGATGTTCAAGCCGGTTTTAGAAAAGGCAGAGGAACCAGAGATCAAATTGCCAATATCCCCTGGATCATCAAAAAAGCAAGAGAGTTCCAGAAAAACATCTATTCCTGCTTTATTGACTATGCCAAAGCATTTGACTGTGCAGATCACAATAAACTGTGGAAAATTCTGAAAGAGATGGGAGTACAAGACCGCCTGACCTGCCTCTTGAGAAACTTGTATCAGGTCAGGAGCTAACAGTTAGAACTGGACATGGAACTACAAACTGGTTCCAAATAGGAAAAGAAATGTGTCAAGGCTGTATATTGTCACCCTACTTATTTAACTTATATGCAGAGTACATCATGAGAAACGCTGGGTTGGAAGAAGCACAAGCTGGAATCAAGATTGCTGGGAGAAATTTCAATAACCTCAGATAATGCAGATGACACAACCCTTATTGCAGAAAGTGAAGAGGAACTAAAAAGCCTCTTGATTAAAGTGAAAGAGGAGAGTGAAAAATGTTGGCTTAAAGCTTAACATTCAGAAAACTAAGATCATGGCATCTGGTCCCATCACTTCATGGGAAATAGATGGGGAGACAGTGTCATGCTTTATTTTTGGGGACTCCAAAATCACTACAGATGGTGATTGCAGCCATGAAATTAAAAGATGCTTACTCTTTGGAAGGAAAGTTATGACCAACCTAGATAGATAGCATCTTAAAAAGCAAAGACATTACTTTGCCAACAAAGGTCTGTCTGGTCAAGGCTATGGTTTTTCCAGTGGTCATGCATGAATGTGAGAGTTGGACTGTGAAGAAAGCTGAGCACCGAAAAATTGATGTTTTTGAACTGTGGTGTTGGAGAGACTCTGGAGAGTCCCTTGGACTGCAGGGAGATCCAACCAGTCCATCCTAAAGGAGATCAGTCCTGCGTGTTCATCAGGACTGATGCTGAGCTGAAACTCCAATACTTTGGCCAGCTCATGTGAATAGTTGACTCATTGGAAAAGACCTTGATGCTGGGAGGGATTGGGGGTAGGAGGAGAAGGGGACGACAGAGGATGAGATGGCTGGATGGCATCACCAACTCAATGGACATGAGTTTGAGTAAACTCCGGGAGTTTGTGATGGACAGGAAGGCCTGGCTTGCTGCGATTCATGGGGTCGCAAAGAGTCGGACACGACTGAGCGACTGAACTGAACTGAACTGATAGACCTTGAGAGGAGAAAGCAATGGCAACCCACTCCAGTACTCTTGCCTGGAGAATCCCATGGACAGAGGAGCCTGGTAGGCTTCAGTCCATGGGGTCGCTGAGAGTCGGACACGACTTCACTTTCACTTTCACTTTTCACTTTCATGCATTGGAGAAGGAAGCGGCAATGCACTCCAGTGTTCTTGCCTCTAGAATCCCAGGGACGGGGGAGCCTAGTGGGCTGACGTCTCTGGGGTTGCACAGAGTCGGACATGACTGAAGCGACTTAGCAGCAGCAGCAGCAGCATAGACCTTGAGAACAAGTACAAGCTGGAACAAGGAGCTATCTGAAACAGAACTGACCCCACACTGCCCACAACAGCTCCAGAGAAATTCCTAGATATATTTTTACTATTATCACTTTTTAATTTTTTAAATTCTTTATTATTCCTTTAATTTTCATTTTTATGAGCTACTATTACCTTCCAAAAAAAGACCTCATTTTATTTATTTGTTTATTTTTTCCATTTATTTTTATTAGTTGGAGTCTAATTACTTTACAATATTGTAGTGGTTTTTGCCATATTGACATGAATCAGCCATGGATTTACATGTGTTCCCCATCCCGATCCCCCCTCCCACCTCCCTCTCCATCCCATCCCTCTGGGTTTTCCCAGTGCACCATCCCTGAGCACTTGTCTCATGCATCCAACCTGGGCTGGTGATTTGTTTCACCCATGATTGTATACTTGTTTCAATGCTATTCTCTCAGAACATCCCACCCTCGCCTTCTCCCACAGAGTCCAAAAGTCTGTTCTGTATATCTGTGTCTCTTTTTCGGTTTTGCATATAGGGTTATCATTACCATCTTTTAAAATTCCATATATATGTGTTAGTATACTGTATTGGTCTTTATGTTTCTGGCTTACTTCACTCTGTATAATGGGCTCTAGCTTCATCCATCTCATTAGAACTGATTCAAATGAATTCTTTTTAATGGCTGAGTAATATTCCATGGTGTATATGTACCACAGCTTCCTTATCCATTCGTCTGCTGATGGGCATCTAGGTTGCTTCCATGTCCTGGCTATTATAAACAGTGCTGCGATGAACATTGGGGTGCACGTGTCTCTTTCAGATCTGGTTCCCTCGGTGTGTATGCCCAGAAGTGGGATTGCTGGGTCATATGGCAGTTCTATTTCCAGTTTTTTAAGGAATCTCCACACTGTTCTCCATAGTGGCTGTACTAGTTTGCATTCCCACCAACAGTGTAAGAGGGTTCCCTTTCCTCCACACCCTCTCCAGCATTTATTGCTTGTAGACTTTTGGATAGCAGCCATCCTGACTGGCGTGTAATGGTACCTAAAAAGCAAATTTCATATTATATATTTTTTAATTTTTGTGGTTGATTTTCTTTTGTATTTTTAATATTGCTTAATTGAGAGTCTAACCTCTACTCTAGATTTTTAATATTTGCTTTCTGGTATTTGTTATCATTTTTGTACCTTTAAGAATCTAATCTTTAGTATCCATTTTTACTTAGGGATATGATTACTGCTCTCTCCCCTGTGACTCTCTCTTTTCTTCCCCAGGCCACCTCTATCTCCTTCCCCTTCTCTTCTCTACTTAACTCTGAATCTCTCTAGGTGTTCTGGGCTGTAGAGCACACTTAGGGAACTGATTACTGGCTAGACTGCTCTCGTCCCTTTTGACTTCCCCTCTTCTCCTCTTGGTTACCTCTATCTCCCTCCTCCTCTCTGGGTGTTCCAGACTGTGGAGAGCACTTAGGGAACTGATCACTGGCTAGATTGCTTTCTCCATTTTGACTCCCCCTCTTCTCCTCCTGATCACGTCTATCTCCCTCCTCCCTCTTCTTGTCTTCATGTAACTCTGTGAACCTCTCCGGATGTTCCTCACTGTGCAGAATTGTTTCACCATTAACCTAGATGTTTTATCATCTGTGCTGTATGGAAGGAAAAGGCTTGACGCTACTATAAGAATAATGCTGAAAGCCAGAGACAGGAGGCTTAACTGCCAAACTAGAGAACGTCAGAGAACTTCTGATTCCAGGGACCATTAATAGATAAGACCTTAACCAAAAGCCTCCATACCTACACTGAAAGCAAGCTCCACTCAAGAGCCAAAAATTTCCAGAGCAAGACTTACCATGCTAATTCTCCAGCAAAGAAGGAACACAGCCCCAAGCATTAAAAGACAGGCTGCCCAAAGCCATACCAAACCCATAGACACCAGAGAACTCATCACTGGACATTTCATTGCACTCCAGGGAGAAGAGATCCAGCTCCACCCACCAGAACATAGATGCAAGCTCCTCCAACCAGGAAACCTTGACAAGCCACTAGTGCAACCAAACCCATGGGGGGCAGGCTCCACAATAAACAGGAACCATGAACTGCCAGCCTACAGAACAGGTACCCCAAACACAGAAATCTAAAGAAAATGAAAAGGCAGAGAAATATTCAGCAGGAAAAGGAACATGATAAATGTCCACCAAACCAAGCAAAAGAGGAGGAGTTAGGGAGTCTACCTGAAAAAGAATTCAGAATAATGATAGTATAGATGATTCAAAATCTTGAAATCAAAATGGAGTCACAAATAAATAGACTAGAGACAAGGATTGAGAAGATGCAAGAAATGTTTAACAGGGACCTAGAGGAAGTAAAGGAGTCAATAAATAATGAATAAGGCAATAAATGAAATCAAAAGCACTCTGGAGGGAGCCAAAAGTAGAATAACTGAGGTAGAAGGAGGATAAGTGAGGTGGAAGATAGAATGGTGGAAATAAACGAAGCAGAGAGGAAAAAATGATTGAAAGAAATGAGGACAACCTCAGAGACCTCTGGGACAATGTTAAATGCCCCAACATTTGAATCGTAGGTGTCCCAGATAAGAAGAGAAAAGGAAAGGGCATGAGAAAATACTTGAGGAGATAATAGTTGAAAACTTCCCTAAAATGGGCAGGGAAATAGCCACCCAAGTCCAAGAAACCCATAGACTCTCAAACAGGACAAACCCAAGGTGAAACACCACAAGACACAAATTAATCAAACTAACAAAGGTCAAACACAAAGAACAAATATTAAAAGCAGCAAGGGAAAAACAACAGATACACACAAGGGGATCCCCATAAGGATAACAGCTGATCATTCAATAGAAACTCTTCATACCAGAAGGGAATAGCAGGACATACTTAAAGTGATTAAAGAGATAAACCTACAACTGAGATTACTGTAACCAGCAACGATCTCATTCAGATATGAAGGAGAAATAAAAAGCTTTACAGACAAGCAAAAGCTGAGAGAATCCAGCACCACCAACCAGCTCTTCAACAAATGCCAAATGATCTTCTTTAGACAGGAAACACAGAAAAGATTTATAAATTTGAACCCAAAACAACAAAGTAAATGGCAATGGGATCATACTTATCAATAATTACCTTAAATGTAAATGGGTTGAATGCTCCAACAAAAAGACAAAAACTGGCTGAATGGATACAAAAACAAGACCCCTATATACCCTGTCTACAAGAATCTCACCTCAAACCAAGGGACACATACAGACCGAAAGTGAAGGGCTGGAAAGAGATATATCATGTAAATGGAGACCAAAAGAAAGAAGAAGTAGCAATACTCATATCAGGTAAAATAGACTTTAAAATAAACACCATGAAAAGAGACAAAGAAGGACACTACATAATGATCAAAGGATCAATCCAAGAAGAAGATATAACAATTATAAATATTTACACACCCAACATAGGAGTACCTCAGTACATAAGGCAAATGCTAACAAGTATGAAAGGGGAAGTTAACAGTAACACAATAATAGTGGGAGACTTTAATACCCCACTCACACCTATGGGTAGATCAACCAAACAGAAAATTAGCAAGGAAACTTTGAATAATACAATGGACCAGTTAGACCTAATTGATATCTATAGGGCCGTTCACCTCAAAGCAATGAATTTCACCTTTTTCTCATGTGCACACGGAACATTCTCCAGGATAGATGACACCCAGGGCCATAAATTTAGGCTTCATAAATTAAAAAAAGTTGAAATCATTTCAAGCATCTTTTCTGATCACAATGTGTAAGGTTAGATGTCAAATACAGGAAACAAACTATTAAAATACAAACACAAGGAGGCTAAACAACATGCTTCTGAATAACCAAAAAATCATGGAAGAAATCAAAATGGAAATCAAAATATGCATAGAAACAAATTAAAATGAAAACTCCACAACCCAAAACCCATGGGATTCAATAAAAGCAGTGCCAAGAGGAAGGTTCATAGCAATACAAGCTTACCTCAGGAAACAAGAGAAACATCAAATAATTAACCTAAGTTTACACCTAAAGGAACTAGAAAAAGAAGAAATGAAGAACCTCAGGGTTAGTGGAAGGAAAGAAATTATAAAAATTAAAGCAGAAACAAATGATAAAGAAACAATGGGGACTATTTAAAAAATGAGCAAAACTAAAAGATGGTTCTTTGAGAAGATAAATAAAATAGACAAACCATTAGCCAGACTCATCAAGAAAAAAACAGTGAAGAATCAAATCAACAAAATAAGAAATGAAAATGGAGAAGTCATAGCAGACAACACAGAAATACAAAGGATCATAAGAGACTACTATCAGCAACTATGTGCCAATAAAATGGACAACTTGGAAGAAATGGATAAGTTCTTAGAAAAGTATAACCTTCCAAAACTGAACCAGGAAGAAACAAAAAATCTTAATAGACCCATCGCAAGCACGCAAATTGAAACGGTAACCAGAAATCTTCCAGCAAACAAAAACCCAAGAACAGACGGCTTCAGCTGAATTCTACCAAAAATTTAGAGAAGAGCTAACACCTATCCTACTCAAACTCTTCCAGAAAATTGCAGAGGAAGGTAAACTTCCAAACTCATTCTATGAGACTACCATCACCCTAATACCAAAACCAGACAAAGATGCCACAAAAAAAGAAAACTAATATCACTGATGAACATAGATGCAAAAATCCTTAACTAAATTTTAGCAAACAGAATCCAACAACATATTAAAAAGATCATACATCATGACTAAGTGGGCTTTATCCCAGGAATGCAAGGATTCTTCAATATCCACAAATCAATCAATGTAATACACCACATGAACAAATTGAAAGATAAAAACTATATGATTATCTCAATAGATACAGAGAAAACCTTTGACAAAATTGAGCCTTCATTTATGATAAAAACTCCATAAACCTGGCATAAAAGGAACATACCTCACATAATAAAAACCATATACAACAAACTCACAAAAAAACATTATCCTCAATGGTGAAAAATTGGAAGCATTTCCTCTAAAATCAGGAACAAGAAAAGGGTGGCCACTCTTACCATTACTATTCAACATAGTTTTGGAAGCCTCAGCCACAGCAATCAGAGGAGAAAAAGTAATAAAAGGAATCCAGATTGAAAAAGAAGAAGTAAATCTCTCACAGTTTGCAGATGACATGATCCTTTACATAGAAAACCCTAATGACACCACCAGAAAGTTACTAGAGCTAATCAATGAATATGATAAAGTAGCAGGATATAAAATTAATACACATAAATCTCTTGCATTCCTATACACTAACCATGAGAAACCAGAAAGACAAATTAAGGAAACAATCCCATTCATCATTGTGACAAAAAGAATAAAATATTTAGGAATAAATCTACTGAAAGAAACAAAAGACTGGGACTTCCCTGGTGGCCCAGTGGTTAAGACTCTGCACTTCCAACACAGGGGACATGAGTTCAATCCCTGGTCAGGGAAGATCCCATATTCCTTGTGGCCAAAAAATAAAATTAAAATAAATAAATAAAGAAAGAAACAAAAGACCTATATATAGAAAACTATAAAACACTGATGAAAGAAATCAAAGATTCCACAAATAGATGGTGAAACATACCATGTTCATGGATTGGAAGAATCAATATAGTGAAAATGAGTATACTACCCAAAGCAATCTATAGATTCAATGCAATCCCTATCAAACTACCAATGGTATTTATCAGAGAACTAGTACAAATAATTTCACAATTTGTATGGAAACACAATAAACCTCGAGTAGCCAAAGTAATCTTGAGAAAGAAGAATGGAACTGGAGGAATCAACCTGCTTGACTTCAGACTATATTTCAAAGCTACAGTCATCAAGACATTATGGTACTGGCACAAAGACAGAAATATAGATCAATGGAACAAAATAGAAAGCCCAGAGATAAATCCACGAACCTATCCACACCCTATCTTTGACAAAGGAGGCAAGAATATACAATGGAGAAAAGATAATCTCTTTAACAAGTGGTGCTGGGAAAACTGGCCAACCACTTGTAAAAGAATGAACCTAGAACAGTTTCTGGTAGTTATATATGGATGTGAGAGTTGAACTATAAAGAAAGCTGGGCACTGAAGAATTGATGCTTTTGAACTGTGGTGTTGGAGATGACTCTTGAAAGTCCCTTGGACTGCAAGGAGATCAAACCAGCAAATCCTAAAGGAAATCAGTCCTGAATATTCATTGGGAGGACTGATGCTGAAGCTGAAATTCCAATACTTTGGCCACCTGATTCAAAGAGCTGACTCATTTGAGAAAACCCTGATGCTGGGAAAGATTGAAGGCAGGAGAAGGGGATGACAGAGGATGAGATGTTTTGATGGCATCACTGACTCAAGGGACATGAGTCTGGGTGGACTCTGGGAGTTGGTGATGGACAGGGAGGCCTGGTGTGCTGTGGTCCATGGGGTTGCAAAGAGTTGGACACGACTGAGTGACTGAACTGAAGAACAGTTTCTAACACCTTACACAAAAATAATCTAAAAATGGATTAAAGATTTAAATGTAAGACCAGAAGCTATAAACTCCTTAGAGGAAAACATAGGCAAAACTTTCTCTGACATAAATCACAGCAAGATCCTCCATGACCTACCTCCCAGAGTAATGGAAATAAAAGTAAAAATAAACAATTGGGACCTAGTTAAACTTAAAAGCTTTTCCACAACGAAGGAAACTATAAGCAAGGTGAAAATACAACCTTCAGAATGGGAAAAAATAATAGTAAATGAAGCAACTGTCAAAGAATTAATCTCAAAAATATACAAGCAGCTCAATTCCAGAAAAATAGATTACCCAATCAAAAAGTGGGCCATAAACCTAAACAGATATTTCTCCAAAGAAAACATACAGATGGCTAACAAACGCATGAAAAGATGTTCAACATCATTCATTATCAGAAACATGCATATCAAAACCACAGTGAGGTACCATCTCAAGTGGGTCAGAATGGCTGCTACCAAAATATCTACAAATAATAAATGCTGCAGAGGGTGTAGAGAAAAGGGAACTCTCTTACACTGTTGGTGGGAATGCAAACTAGTACAGCCACTATGGAGAACAGTGTGGAGATTCCTTAAAAAACTGGAAACAGAACTGCCACATGACCTAGCAATCCCACTGCTGGGCCTACACACTGAGGAAACCAGAATTGAAAGAGACACGTGTACCCCAATATTCATCAAAGCACTGTTTGCAATAGCTAGGACATGGAAGCAACCTACATGTCCATCAGCAGATGAATGGATAAGAAAGCTGTGGTACATATACACAATGGAATATTACTCAGCTATTAAAAAGAATGCATTTGAATCAGTTCTAATGAGGTAGATGAAACTGGATCTATTCTACAGAGTGAAGTGCATCAGAAAGAAAAATCCCAATGCAGTGTATTAATGCATATATATGGAATATAGTAAGATGGTTATGACGACCCTTTATGCAAGAAAACAAAAGATATAAAGAACAGACTTTGGACTCTGTGGGAGAAGGCGAGGGTGGGATGATTTCTAGAGAATAGCATTGACACATGTATATTACCATATATGAAATACATGTCCAGTCCAAGTTCTATGCATGAAACAGGGCACTTACAGCTTGTGCACTGGGATAACCCAGAGGGATGGGATAGGGAGGGAGGTGTGAGGGGGGTTCATGATTGGGGACACATGTACACCTGAGGCTAATTGATGTCAATGTATGTCAAAAATCACCAAAATATTGTAAAGCAATTAGCCTCCAGCTAAAATAGATTAATTAATTTAAAAAAATTTAAAAATTGTCTTATTACTTTTGTATAGTTTCCAATTCCTTTGAAATATTTTCAAGATTAAAGGATTTTAACATACTCAGCATACTTTTCAGTGTGTATGATAATTCCAATAGATAAAGTATTTCTGAATGTTTCAATTATCTTGTTACTCCTGTTTTTTGTCTTTCTTCCTTATATGTTGATTTTTAAAGTGTGGTATTCCAAGCTCAACAGTTAAACTTCCTTATCATGGTTGGGTTGCAAATCTAAAAGAGTGTTAGCTTACTTCCAGTTTACTCTTCCCCTGAAAGTCCCAATTTAAAGTGTGGGTGGTGGTGTCTCAGGACGCCTCCTTAGGGAGGCTCTGACTTTTACTTTAGTTGTCATCAGTCTGAAAAGCTACAGAACCCGTGTTCTGTTCATAGCTATATCTTTATGTGGGCAAATGCTCTCAAGGTAAAAGTGGTTTAGCAAACGGTTCTTACCTTATTGGGTTCCCATGTCTTCTTAGATTTCTACCTGGTAATTTTCATATAAATTGCCATTCATCTGTTTGCCATACATTATGTACATAATGTTGATTTTTAATTCTGTTAGATGGAAAGCTGGTCTTAATTACCTGAGGCAACATACTAGAAGTGGAATTATTTTCTCCTAGAGCAGAAAGCAGACCAGGGGCTGCTAGAACCTGGGTGGGCAGGAAGATTGGCTACATGTAAGGGATTTGCTACATATGGGTAGGAGGGAACGTTTAAGGATGATGCAAGTGTTCTAAAACTGCATTATGGTGATGGTTGTATAACTGTATAAATTTGCTAAAATGCATTGATCTATAAACCTAAAATGTGTAAATTCTATGGCATATGAACTATCCCACACTAAGGCTGTTTAAAGAAAGACTCTGGAGGTGGTTATTAAAGAATGAGAGAAACCTCAGAAAGATTTAAAAGGGGGGTGTGCAAGCAGAGATAAGTTGAACCCTCTTTTTCTATTAGATTCTCAGATAGTAGACCATTTCATAGGGAGCCCCAAGGCCAACATGGAGAGCCCACATGTTGGAAATGATAATGATAATTGTGCATGTTTGAGTAGAGAGTGCTGGCGATCTCTTCCCTCTCTTAAAAGCTGTCTTAGCTGGATAGCATGAAGAGAGATCCAGAATTTCTCACATGTTCTTGAGGAGAACCAGTGACATTGTCACGGCGAGGACTGTGTTAGCCACCTACCAGAGGCTGCAGTGTGACCAGCCAAGGTAGAGACTAGACAGAGAAAGCAGAAGAAACCCAGAAGACTCAGGAGCTGAGATGGGAGGCTTGGGCTGAAGGGCAAGAGCCACCTCATATGCTGGAGGGACAGACCACAAGTTACATAAGCTGAACATCCCAGAAGCAGATGTAGTGAGGACAGAAGCTACAGACAGACCTGGCAAGATGAAGTTGCTGGGGGTATGTTATCTACACCTCCTCTCCATCTGGAACTCAACCAGAGCCGGATTGGTGCTCCCGCTGCTCCAACTCCCTGGGTGTTCACGAGACTTACTCCGTTCCCAGAAACTGTCTCATGAAGGAGGAAGGCAGTCTGTTTGACAGAGGAACGGCAGCCCTGATGTATAGTTTGAACTTTGAATTAGCTGAATATCTTCCTGAATGGAACTTTTGTATTATAAAAGACCATTTTGGACTAGAAAACAATGATTCACCTCTAATTGTCATTTTAGTGTTCTGCCCCCATCCCACCCCCAGCCATATGCCAGAATTGTGCTTGGCAGGAAGCTTAGTGCTTTTGTAGAGAAATTAAAAACACTTCACTTTTGTTATACCTCTGAGCTCTAGTGTGTAGATTTTGACACATGACTACCATTACTGTGGCATCATCTACGGCCTGTCAACCAAAACAATAAATTCCAATGGAGAAAAGTGGCTGTCAAATGATATGTACTTGGATAAGAAAAAGCAAAGGGTGTTTTGTTTCTCTGGCTCTGTCTATTCTCTTTGTCAATACCAGTATATATTTGGCTTCTGCTTAAAAGAGCCCATCAGACAATCTGGTTAAGATGGCAAAGATTTTCAATAGTGTGGGTCCTGCTTCAATTTTCTGCAGTTTTAGCCAAGGTCAGTCAGGCCAGCTCTGTCCTAGAAATGTCACAAGCTGTGAGTGAAAGTCACTCAGTTGTGTCCAACTCTTTGGGAGCCCATGGGCTGGAGCCTAACAGGCTTCTCTGTCCATGGAATTCTCTAGGCCAAAATACTGGTGTGGGTACCCATTTCTAAATAAGATCTATTTTTGTTGTTGCTTTTTATCCTCCTTCTCTTCTCCACCTGGTCCAAACACTCTCTTTCCTCCAGGCCCAACTTGTACATCCTCCCCATGGCCCCTCCTCCAAGCACTTTAAATCACACCCTTTTCCTACGCTTCTGGTCTCACATAGCATTTCAATGAAGACCACTTCTCTGGCTGTCAAACACACACTGCCTACGATGATAATTTAGCTATGTCTCATATGGTAATCTAAAACTTTCCCAAGCTGTGTGAAGTTAGAACCTACAGCTTATCTGTCTTCGTATATATCTATAGAGCATGGTTGACTCATAGTTTGGTTGCAGCCAAATGTGACTGCTGTTTTACTTATTTGATGACCCTGAGCAAACACCTTAGCTTCTCTTAGCTTAAATTTTCTCATGGGGCTGTTGAGAAGATTAGTGATATTAGACATGTAAAGAGTTTAGCTCAGTGTATGTATATTTTGGTATATGAATATTGAATAAGTGTCAGTTATCTCTTAGAGAAAGACCTTTAAGGGCAAAGATTGTCTCTTTTCTTCTTTCCTTTTAACTTTATCTTCAAAGTATATTCACATCCAACCTCTTCTTCTCCAGCCAGCCTCCACCTGATCCTGGTCCTTGTCATCTCTGGTCTGAGAGGTAGCAGTGCCTCCTGACAGTTCTGCCTGCATCCCTCCTGTCTGTAGACCATCCACCACACAGAACCAGGAGAGATTCTATTGAACTGAAGAGTGTTGGGATTCTGAGAAGACTTTGAAATCATTCAATAGCTTATTTCTCTATGTGTAAAGTCCTGTGATTTCAAGGACTGCTTCCAACACTCACTTTGTGACTTCATTTCCCACCACTTGTTCTATCAGTCCCTTGACTTTGGCCATGCTGACTTCCTCCTGCCTCTGGACTGCAATCAGAATTTAGTCTGAGCACCCTAATACTCACTTTTTCACCTACATGTCTGCTCCCTTGCATTTTTCAGTTCTATGTTCCAACCTGCTGAGGTCAGTCTTCCTTCATTACCCAAAGCAATACCATTTCCCGTCTTGTATTCCAACACTATCTCCTTTACTTAGCTTTATTTTTCTCTGATTCACTGACTCTGATATATTATTGTTTGTTTTCTGTCTTCTTTCACTGAAAGGCAAGCTCCATGTAGGTAGTCTTTTGTTCACTGCTCTATTCCCAATGTTTTAAAAAAAAGTATCTGGCATAAAGCATAAAAGAATGAGTACCTTAATGAAAAAGCAAGTAATTGCATTTGCTTATAGCTATATGTTGAAAGTTATCTGTATTATATTCTCTAAGGTGGTGGGAAAATGGGTATTCTACATGTTTATATTTTCTAGCTTTAAAAAATAATGCACATGTATTTCTCTGTTAATTTTGCAAAATGAAATTTTTAAACAGAAAAAAAGAAAAGTCATCTGACTGTGTTTGCAATAGAAATGATGAGACATTTCTGTATGCAAGCCTATGCTATAACCTTCAAAATTTTAGTATATTTTCTAACTGAGTTAATTCTAATATCCCATGAATTTTGATTATGTCTGGGTAGACATATTCATTGCATCCTATGTTTTGTACCATTTTTCATTCACTGTGTGGTGATCACAGTATTTCTATTTTGTGCCCTGTTAGACTCTAATCACTGGAATCCATTACTAGTAGGGTTTCCAGATTGGTACATAAAATACAGGATGCCTAGTTATATTTGAATATCTCCCAAATAAATTATATTTTAGAATTAAGCATATCCCAAATACTTACGGATCATACTTATCTCCTAAAACTTCAATGCTTCAAATTTAACTGGACATCTGTATTTTATCTGGCAACTACAATTACTAGCATGAATTTCCCACACTGTTCACTTTACTGTTATGAGAGCTTTCTTTTCCAAATCAGAATCGGGCAACTTTAACTTGACCGCCTTGGCCTATGCTTTGCTGTTGACATACTTGACCACTAGAGGGATTATTTCACTTTTGTTTTGGCCTTTTGTAAAAAGTAAAGCCAAAAGATAGGAATGATTAAATAAGAGCCCTTCCTTACCTTGACTCCAGTAAAAGAGAGGCTAGAGGTCACATGGTTGGATTAGAATTTTACTTTGTGAAGGAGCCTTGAATAATGATTTGCTTTCTGTAATGGATTTAGTCACTTGTTTCAAGTATTAACTCACCATCATGAAACAGTAGATGGCCTGGTGTGGAATGTGCCTACAGAGCTCTGTTTATGGGGAAAATCTTTGCCAAGGGCTGTGTTTATTTCTCTTTTCTAATTACCCATTTGGTTGAGATATTTTTGGAATTTCCTGTGGTGAAAGTTACTTGGTTGAGGATTTGATTTGAAACCTATGTGGCTTTTGTAGCACAGCTAGTATCTAAGCTCTTGGTTTATTATGGTTTTGTGTATTGTCCACTGAGACATAAATAAAATAATTTTGGACTTGAATGAAGGTCCCATAAGTTACTTCCAAAATTTGCCTGTACAGTAATAGTGATTACTCTGCTGTACAAAAATGTGTAACTTTGTCTGATACATTTAATTTCTTTTTCATTTTAATATTCTTATTTAATAGGTTGTATTTTCTTCTGATTTTAATCCCAGACTAAAGCATCATCAGTTGATGTATATATGAGTCACTATATCTGACAAGGCATTTAAATTTACCCAAATGCTTCTTAAGATATGGGCTTTTGGTTTTCGAAGCCATTTGACTCATTAACCAGAGTAAAATTTTCATATGTTGCTTTTTAGTTCTCCTATTTGGTCCATAAACTATTCCTATCTTTGACTTTCTAAAGATAAGTACAACTCTGTGAGGAAATTGCATTCTTAGAATTATTAAACTAGAGTGAATGGCAAACATTTATAAAGAGAATAAATATTAAAAGAACAGTCAGTGTGGTGTAGGGCTTAGATTAAATAGTATTTGGTTTGCTTTGTTCTCTTACCTTTCAAGTTTTGCTTACTCAGAGGCGCCATATGAAACAAAAATGTCCATTATTGTGTACATATCAGGTTAGTAAGAAAGAAATTACACCTCTTGAATAATATTAAGTGCCCAGTGTCTGTCCTCAAGGCTATTTTTCCCAGCTCAAGTAACAGTAATAATAGTAATAATAAGAATTACAGTTAATAGTTTCAAGCACTTATGTTATGCTAGGAGGTTTTAATATAATATTTTGCTTTTCCTTCCTATTCATGGAGAAGAGTGATCATGTTAAAATTCTCCCATCACATTGTAAGTTGTTTAAGAATACTGATGATCTTTTTGTCTCTGAATTCCTAGTAACTAGCACAGTTGTTCTATTTCTTCATTAAGAGGAGAGTAAATAAATGAATAAGTGAAAGAGAAGACTATTTTACTTAAAATGTTAGAGAATAATGTTTACTGGATCCTTTACAGGATTTAGTCAAATCTGAGAATATATAAAAATAATATTTATTTTCCTTTTTAATATATGTTTTGGAATATATACACAAAATAAAGCATGATATACTGATTAATCACAACCGACAACCCAAATTAGATCTTAGTTCATTGCTAATAACTTTCACCCACTTTTATCTTCTTCCCCTCATTTAGTCCCTGACCCCCACCCCACCCCACATAATGATTCCTATGAAATTTTGATTTATCATTCCATCATTTTTATTCTTTATATTTTTATTACATACATACATGTGTCTAAAGAATGTACTATTAAGCTTTATTTGCTTTTGAGCTTTATAAAGTATGGTATCACACTAAATGAATTCTGCAGAAATAAGCTCTTTCTTATTTAACATTAAATTCCTAAGATTCATCCATATTTTTGCATACAACTGTAGGCCACTCATTTTTACTACTGTATAATATTCCACTGTGCAAATGAACCACAGTTTATTTCTTCTCCTGCCAAAGAACTTTTGGAGCTTTATGTTTTTGCTGGTAAAAATAGTGATGCTATCAATATTCTTGGACATACCTTCCTGCTCATGTGCTAGGACTTCCTTCAGATATATGTGTATAATTAGAATTCCTGGGACAAAGTGTATGTGATGTTAATGTCAAATGATTTAAGATGGCCATCACCTTATCTCCTTGGGTGAGCCAAAATTGAGAATCTAAAGTTACACAAATTCAAATTACTTACCTTGTCTTTCTATTTAGTGTTATGACCCAGAGACTATATACCTTGTTAAAGAGCAAATTCTAGTAAGGACAACATCTTAAGGCATAGAGTTAAGTGTTCCTGGTGATAGTATATGGTATACAATGAATATTTATTGCATAACATCTGTGATTGTTCTTTCCATAAACCAAAGGCCTAAACTGTGGTGGTGGCAAAAATATAGAAATACTAGCATTGTCCTGAAGACTTTGTAATTCCAAGAGCTTCTCTTCTAAATCCCCCTGAACACAGAAGCACTATTCTGAGGAAATAAAATGACAAAGGTATTTCTACTCCATCTTGTTAGTGTGGAGAACAGTTCAATATAGGATAAACTGAGCTAGTCAATTATTTGCAGGGTGCTTTTCCTTTTCATAATTTATCCCTCTCAAGATTGTGGGCTGGTCTATCATTATATCATAAGAAATGTAAAAAAAATTTGCTTAATGCAAATGATTTCTAAAGGAGTGTTTATCCACATATGTTCTAAGAAAAAATGTTAATGTAGATAATTATATGCATACAGTCATATCTTTATAAGGCATCTTGGTATGTCTACTACAGATTGGAAATTTTAACTGAGGAGAATCCACATATTTTAAGGAAGCTTTCATCTGACCTAAAAGTATTCTGATCTATTTGGCAGATTACTTCCCTATAGATTCCAATTGTAATCCAGGTTCTTGGACTGACTATATTGTTCAGATTCAGACAAAATGATATGGTGTAATTATGGTACCACAAAATAGACCTACTATGTAAGAAACTACTGGTGTTCTGCATATATGCAGGAATCACGTCCTCAAGTGTTGCGTCTGTGCTTTTGAATTGATCAAATGTTGAGTGAAACTGTAATAATTTGGGGAGTAATCCATCCATTGAACTTATTTGTATTTCTGTCTGTATTTATACATTTAAATAGAAGATCAAAAGGCTTCTTTAATTTTATAGTTTCATATTTTGAATGGCTAGATTTATAATAATGGCTAATTATAATAGTAGCTAATTTATAATATGATCAGGAAGCAACACTTAGAACTGGACATGGAACAACAGACTGGTTCCAAATAGGAAAAGGAGAATGTCAAGGCTGTATATTGTCATCCTGCTTATTTAACTTCTATGCAGAGTACATCATGAGAAACCCTGGGCTGGAAGAAGCACAAGCTGGAATCAAGATTGCCGGGAGAAATATCAATAACCTCAGATATGCAGATGACACCACTCTTATGGCAGAAAGTGAAGAGTAACTAAAAAGCCCCTTGATGAAAGTGAAAGAAGAGAGTGAAAAAGTTGGCTTAAAGCTCAACATTCAGAAAACTAAGATCATGGCATCTGGTCCCATCACCTCATGAGAAATAGATGGGGAAACAGTGGAAACAGTGTCAGACTTTATTTTTGGGGCTCCAAAATCACTGCAGATGGTGACTGCAGCCATGAAATTAAAAGACGCTTACTCCTTGGAAAGAAAGTGATGACAAACCTAGTAGCATATTAAAAAGCAGAGACATTAGTTTTCCAACAAAGGTCCATCTAGTCAAGGCTATGGTTTTTCCAGTGGTCATGTATGGATGTGAGAGTTGGACTGTGAGAAAAGCTGAACACTGAAAAATTGATGCTTTTGAACTGTGGTGTTGGAGAGACTCTTGAGAGTCCCTTGGACTGCAAGGAGATCCAACCAGTGCATCCTGAAGGAGATCAGTCCTGGGTGTTCATTGGAAGGACTGATGCTGAAGCTGAAACTCCAATACTTTGGTCAGCTCATGTGAAGAGCTGACTCATTGGAAAAGACCCTGATGCTGGGAGGGATTGGGGGCAGGAGGAGAAGGGGATGACAGAGGATGAGATGGTTGGATGGCATCACCGACTCGATGGGAATGAGTTTGAGTAAAGCCCGGGAGTCTGTGATGGACAGGGAGGCCTGGGGTGCTGCGATTCATGGGGTCGGAAAGAGTCGGACACGACTGATCAACTGAGCTGAACAGAACTGAATTCATAATATATTATATTTTTAATAATATTAAATCTATTCAGATGTAGATTTGTAATTGTTAGAAACTATATTTTGGATAAAGTTTGGTTCACACCTTATCTTTATTGTTTATAAAAGTGTTTAGCACATAGTAACTGCTCAATTAATATTAATTCCATGGACTATCACTAGTTAAAGTAATAAATATAAAAATGAATATAAAATATATTAAGCCAGTTTAATGATATTCAATATCATTAGTGACCAGAAATAAATGTTATGAGCTCAACCAGTGTCTGAAAATATTGCTTATGGAATAACCGAGGAGTTAAAAAGGTAGAGTCCTAATCACCATAGCTTTGCTCAGGATATTTTATTGTCAAAAATGGCCCCTAAAATAATATTGGAGATGAGCATTTAGTGACATGCAGATTATGAGACACAATGTTGTTTGTGTACCTGTAAGGTTCTCCTTAAAACAATTTGCTCTAAGTCAACTTGGAACAAGGTTATGATTAACTTTGACCCAGAAATGAAATGCATTGTTATATACAGTCATACCTAATTTATAATGAATTTCATTAAAGAGCAAAATAGAAGATGGTAAACTAAAAAATAAGTCTATCTATCTATCTTTTTCTTACAAATATTTCCTCATATTTTTCCAGGGAAAGGATTAAGCCAAAAAGGAAATAGTCCATCATTCACAGCATATAAATACCAGTAATCAGTGGTGGTCATAACTCACTGTGAATAACGAAAATTCTATTAAATACTTGTGAAGGTATTCACGATTTGTAAAACGGTCTTCATATATATTTTTTTCACTCACCTTTCCCTATATGACTTTATATATCATAACATCAAACAAACCAAACAGATGAGGAAACTGAGGCCCATTTCGGTTGTGACTTCCCCAGTCTTTCATGATTAATAACTTGCCATTGTTCTTTCTCTGTCGGGCTTATCAATATCATTTCTTCTATTATTGTTTTATGTGTTATTAGTTTAACCATACTAAACAAAAACTACATAAAAGTTTATATTTGGCTTGCTTGCTACAATATATATTTGTGCTATTATTTAACTTTTTCAATTATTATCCTAAATATCTGTGTAATATTTTATTGAAAGGATATGAGTCACTTACTCCATTCATTGAAAAACATTTACTAAGCTCTGATAATGTTCCAGGCAGTAGGGAGTGAGGATATAGCACTGAACTAGGCAGTTTGTTACTGTCAGGAACTAAAAAGTTTTTAGAAAGTATTTTCTAATATGTGATGCATATGGAAAAACAGCACTGCATGCAGTATTCCTAAATATTAGCCTGCTCCCTATGATATTAGGTAAAAGAGATATTTTAAAAATGATCCTTGATATAAGAACTGCTTTTCAAATAGATTGAAAAATGTACATATTCATTGAGTGTGTAATAATATTTAATTGCCCAAATTCTTACCAGCATTTAACACACACACACACACACACACACACACACACTCACTCATGCATGTATAGTATTATATGTGTGTGTTTAAGTAAATTGATAGGTGATGGTGTCATCAACTTAATTTATAAATTTTGATAACTAATGAGAATATTTAACTGTATACATTTATATAAATGTAGTTTTTCTCCCATGTGAAACATCTATTCATGGCTCAGTCCATTTGGATTTTGAAATATAAAGGTTAAAATATAAAAAGTTAAAATAGAGAAGTCCAACAATATTTATGAAGAAACTATTTTTACTTTCTTAGTTTTACCACCTTTTCCACATATCTAACTCACTTATATTTAGACATGTTTCTGTCTTAGTTATATTTAAATAGGTAAATATACTAAAATTTAAATGTGGCTTACTAATATCTGTTTAAATCACATTATATTTAGATGCATTTAAACATCTGATAAGGCACTTTGCCCTTTATTCATCATTCTATTCAAAAGTGTACTAACTTTTCTTGATCACTTATTTACTTTGTTTTGGTGAAGCATTATCATTTTCTCTATGGAAGTTCTATATGTAAGATTTGTTTTACTCATTACAGACACATGCACAGGTTACGCATTTTTCAGTTTTGCTGTCATTAATGGACATAGTTCCTTTACAATTTCTAAATAGCTTTTTGACAATATGTGAGAAACTTTAAGGTTGGCTTATGTATTTTCTAATTGGCCAATTTACTGAACATTTAATTTTCTTCACTTATTTGCTTTGACCAAAAATTCAAAGACAAAATTCTGATTTTGAATAGTATGCAATAACTTGTGATATTCTAATCTTTGTGATGAAAACAATTGGGCAAGAATTAAATTTAAAAATTAAAACTCTAGATTGCTGTTGAAGCAATGAGAGCTGGAATGGACAAAATTCAGGTTCAGGGAGAACCACAGTGAGCTGACTTGTTCTGAAGAGGCTTTAACCTAGGGATTTGACCCGATTTGTGGTAGAGGGTGAGAGACCAAGAATCTGGGTTTCATCTGGGAAAAGGACTGATACTAGGTGCATAGAAATTAATAAATATTTTAGTAGTTTTATGGAGCTGAAGACACAAAATTGAAGACTAAGGCCTCTAAATCATGATTGCTTTTTGCCTAAAAACTTAGCTGTGTTTTGAAGTTGTATGTAGCAGGAGGAAATATATTTTCCTCTTGAGAATCATGCTGCAGGTTAACAAATTAAATGCTTTGAGAAGCCCCCAGAAACAAAAGACATTTAACTTAGCTTTCCTGTAATTTTCCAAGCTTGTTTAAGGGGTTCTTCATTCACAACAACAGCAACGAAACCATTCTATTGAGAAGGTAGCAGGGAGGAAGGCCAGGGGCCTCCAAACAGAGGAGATAGGCTGCAAGTGTCAGACATTTTTTATCTCTCAAGTGGCAGGAGAAAGCAAACCAATGTTAGGTTTTTTCCCCTTTTCTATACAAATTTAAAGAGATTTCTCTTAAAATTCTGTGTTGCCATCTTGACACCTGGTTCCACCTGAACTTAACTTTTCTCAAACATTGAGCTAACCAATGCATTTTTCTTATGGAAATGCTTGTCTTAACCTATGTTAATGAACTATGTATTTACCCTAGACTCTGTCTTTCTTCAAGTCTGTTTCATCTAAGACTTAGAATCAACTTGACAAACCTGTATGTTTTACTCATACATTGTTCTCCTAACTATGTTAATGAGACTACATATTTACTTGGAAACCTGCCTTTCTTCAAGATTCATGTCAATCATTTTGTGGCCCGGGGTGACTCACCTGGTGGCAATTTTATCTCAAAACGCATGTTGTGGGTGAGGGGCCTGGTGCCACTCTGAATTTTGAGACAGCTCCTTTCTATAAAACAACTTGCTAGCAGCTATATAACATCCAGCTAAGACTAGGAGGGGGGAATGTTTTCTGCCCCCTTCTGATGTCCATGTCAGAAGCTTTCTCTGTCTCTTTTATACTTTAATAAATCTTTATTACACAAAAGCTCTGAGCAATCAAGCCTCGTCACTGGCACTGGATTGAATTCTTCTCCTTCAGAGGCCAAGAATCCTGGCATCTTTCGTGGCTCAGCAACAACCTTTCACTATCAAACAGTTTTGGAAATGCTAAGCGACATCATGCAAAATGCACACAAGTGTTGACTGACTATGATATGTCTGAATATATACTCTACCTGTATCTATTAAGTTGTACATCAATTTATCTTAAGCATTAAAGGAAAAACAGATTCTCAAAACAAAGGCACACTTTATTAAATGAAAATTCATACTTTGACAATATAACATAATTTTTCATTTTGCAATGATACTAAAGAACAGAAATAACATTTTATGCCTTTTTTCACAAAATTTCTATTTGCATACATTGAAAATTTTAGAAATGAATATCTTGGAGAACCTCCAAAAATCTGTTAAGAATTACACAGTTCAGCTTAGTCCATTTCAGTCTCTCAGTCCTGTCCGACCTTTGCGACCCCATAGACTATAGCACACCAGGTCACTCTGTCCATCACCAAACCCAAAGCTTGCTCAAACTCATGACCATCGAGTGAGTGATGACATCCTACCATTTCATCTTCTGTCATCCCCTTCTCCTCCTTCCTTCAATCTTTCCTAGCATCAAGGTCTTTTCAAATGAGTTAGTTCTTCCCATCAGGTGGCCAAAGTATTGGAGTTTCAGCTTCAGCATCAGTCCTTCCAAAGAATATTCAGGACTTATCTCCTTTAGGATGGACTGGTTTGAACTTCTTGCAGTACAAGGGACTCTCACGAGTCTTCTCCAACACCACAGTTCAAAAGCATCAATTCTTTGGTGCTCAGCTTTCTTTATAGTCCAACTCTCACATCCATACATGACTACTGGAAAAACCATAGCTTTGACTAGACAGACCTTTGTCAGCAAAGAAATGACTCTGCTTTTTAATATGCTGTCTATGTTGCTCATAGCTTTTTTCCCAAGGAGTAAGCGTCTTTGAATTTCATGGCTGCAGTCACCATCAGCAGTGATTTTAGAGGCCTCCAAAATAGTCTGCTGCCATTTCCATTGTTACCTCATCTATTTGCCATGAAGTGATGTGACTGGATAACATGTTCTTTGTTTTTTGAATGCTGAGTTTTAATCCAGGTTTTTCGTTCTCCTCTTTCACCTTCATCAAGAGGCTCTTTAGTTCTTTGCTTTCTGCCATAAGGGTGATGTCATCTGCATATCTGAGGTTATTGATATTTCTCCCAGCAATCTTGATTCCAGCTTGTGATTCATCCAGCCTGGCATGTCACATGATGTACTCTGCATATAAGTTAAATAAACAGAGTGACAATATACTGCCTTGGCATACTCCTTTACCGGTTTGGAACCAGTCTGTTGTTCCATGTCCAGTTCTAACAGTTGATTCTTGGCCTGCATACATATTTCTGAGGAGGCAGGTTAAGGTGGTCTGGTATTCCCATCTCTTTAAGAATTTTTCACAGTTTGTTGTGATATACACAGTCAAAGCCTTTGGCCTAATCGATAAAGCAGAAGTAGATGTTCTTCTGGAACTCTCTTGCTTTCTCTATGATCCAGTGGATGTTGGCAATTTGATCTCTGGTTCGTCTGCCTTTTCTAAATTCAGCTTGAATATATGGAAGTTCACGGTTCACGTACTGTTGAAACCTGGCTTAGAGGATTTTGAGCATTACCTTGCTAACATGTGAGATGAATGCAATTGTGTTGTGGTTTGAACATTCTTTTGCATTGCCTTTCTTTGGGATTGGAATGGAAACAGACCTTTTCCAGTCCCATGGCCACTGCTGAGTTTTTCAAAATTGCTGGCACATTGAGTGCAGCACTTTCATAGCATCATTGTATACAATTTGAAATAGCTCAATGGGGATTCCATCACCTCCACTAGCTTTGTTCTTAGTGATGCTTCCTAAGGTCCACCTGACTTCGCATTCTAGGATGTCTGGCTGTAGGTGAGTGATCACACCATCATGGTTATCTGGGTCATGAAGATCTTTTTTGTATAGTTTTTCTGTGTATTCTTGAAACCTCTTCTTAATCTTTTCTGCTTCTGTTAGATCCATACCATTCCTTTCCTTTATTGTGCCCATCTTTGCATGAAATATTCCCTTGATATCTCTAATTTTCTTGAAGAGATCTCTTGTCTTTCCCATTCAAATGTTTTCCTCTATTTCTTTGCATTGATCTCTGAGGAAGGCTTTCTTATCTCTTCTTGCTATTTTTTGGAGCTCTGCATTCAAATGGTTATATCTTTCCTTTTCTCCTTTGCCTTTCACTTCTCTTCTTTTCACAGCTATTTGTAAGGCCTCCTCAGACAACCATTTGGCTTTTTTGCATTTCTTTTTCTTGGGGATGGTCTTGATCCCTGCCTCTGGTACAATATCATGAACTTCTGTCCATAGTTCTTCAGGCACTCTGTCTATAAGATCTAATCCCTTGAATCTATTTGTCACTTCCACTGTATAATCATCTGTACAATTGTCAGAAAGTTTTTGTTAAAAATGAGAAATGTGTCCTTGAGTAACATACATTATTGTTATATAATCATTAGTACAGAGCTTAAGGAAGAACATACCCTTCAGCAAGATGAGTTGTTTTGTTGTGTATTCATTAGCACAGGGCTTAAAGAAAATAATGTCTTATATGACTAAGGCTAACGAAAGTAGGAGGAAAAAAAAAAGTTTTTCCTTTTCTCCTCCTTGAGAACCCCAGACCTTTCACTTCCCTGGGGACCCCAGACTTCTTATGAACCTACCTAAAACTTGCCTCTCTCAATATGACTTTGAAGACAAGCAGGATTTGATTACAGGACTTCTACAGGACTGGGGGAAACAGAGACTCTACTATTGGAGGGCACAAACAAAATCTTGCATGCATCAGGACCCAGGTGAAAGGAGAAGTGACCTCAAAGAAGATTGGACAAAACTTACCTGCTAGTGTTGGAGGGTCTCCTGTGGAGGCGTGGGTCAGCAGTAGCTTGCCACAGGGGTAGGGGCACTGGCAGCAGCAATCCTGGAATACCCCAGCCCCTTGGTGAAAGCCCTCTTGGAGTTCACCCTACCATAGAGACTGTAGATTCCAGTGCTGGGATCATCTCAAGCCAAACAGCTAACGGAGAGGGGACATAGTCCCACCCATCTGCAAAAAAGAGGATTAAAGTTTTACTGAGCATAGCCATGTCCACCAGAGCAAGACCCAGTTTTTCCCACTTCCAGTCCCTCCCATAATCTTGTCTGAGGAGTCCTGACAAATAGCTGGGAAAAGAAAAGAAGTGAATGGCAAAGAAGAAAGGGAAAGATATACCCAACTGAATACAGAATACCAAAGGATAGCAAGGAGATATAAGAAAGCCTTTTAAATGCAAACAATGCAAAGAAATAGAAGAAAACAATAAAATGGGAAAGACTAGAGATGTCTTTAAGAAAATTAGAGATGTCAAGGATATATTTCCTGCAAAAATGAGCACAATATAGGACAGGAACGACAAGGACCTACCAGAAGCAGGAGTGACTAAGAAGAGGTGGCAAGAATACACGGAACTGTACAAAAAATATCTTAATGACCCAGATAACTATGATGGTGTGGTCACTCACCTAGAGCCAGATATCCTGGAATATGAAGTCAAGTGAGCGTTATTAAAGAAGCTAGTAGAGGTAATGAAATTCCAGCTAAATTATTTCAAATCCTAAAGGATGATGCTATCAAAGTACTGTGCTTAATATGCCATCAAATTTCGAAAACTCAGCAGTGGCCACAGGACTGGAAGGGCTTAGTTTTCTTTCTAACTCCAAAGAAGGGCAATGCCAAAGAATGTTCATACTACTGCACAATTGTGGTCATTTCTCATGCAACAAGGTAATTCTCAACATCCTTCAAACAAGGCCTCAACAGTACATAAACCAAGAACTTGAAGATTCAGGTTGGATTTAGAAACAGAGATCAAATTGCCAATATCTGTTGGATCATAGAGAAAGCAAGGGAATTCCAGAAAAACATATGCTTTTGCTTCATTGACTACGCTAAAGTCTTTGACTGTGTGGATCACAGCAAACTGTGGAAAATTCTTAAAGAGATGGGAATACCAGACCACCTTATTGGCCTCCTAAGAAATCTGAATACTGGTCAAAAAGTAACAATTAGAACCAGACAGAAAACAATGGACTGGCTCCAAATTGGAAAAGGTGTATGTCAAGGCTGTATATTGTCACCCTGTTTATTTAACTTCCATGCAGAGTATATCAAGTGAATGCCAGGCTGGATGAAGCACAAACCTGAATCAAGATTGCCAGGAGAAATATCCATAATCTCAGATATGCAGATACTCTAATCTCCTGGCATGCTGCAGTTCATGGGTTCACAAAGAGTCGAACTTAGAGACTGAACAACAGTAGCAACAATAATCCCTCCAATCAGGAATGTTACACAAGTCTCTTAGCCTGATCCACCAGAAGGCACAGAGATAAAACAAGAACCACAATCTCCCAACTTCCTGGACAAAAGCCACATCACAGAAAATTAATCAAAATGATAAAGCAAAGGGTTTTGTTGCAGATTAAGGGACAAGATAACCCCCCCAAAACCACTAAATAAAGTGGAGATAGGCAATCTTCCAGGAAAAGAATTCAGAATAATGATGGTGAAGATGATCCAAGACTTTGGAAAAATAATGGAGAAAATGAAAAAATATTTACCAAAGACCTAGAGCTAGAGAACAAACTAACAGAGATGAACAATACACTAGAAGGAATCAATAGCAGAATAACTGAGGAAGAAGAGCTGATAAATGACCTGGAGGACAAAATGGTGGAAATCGCTGCCACATAACAGAATACAGAAAAAAGAATGAAAAAAAAAAAAAAAGCCTACGAGACCACTGGGGCAACATTAAAGGTACCAACATTCATATATGGGTCCCAGAAGTAGAAGAGAGAGGAGCTGAGAAAATATTTGAAGAGATAATAGTTGAAAAGTTCTATAACATTGGAAAGGGAATAATCAACCAAGTCCAGGAAGCACAGAGTACAAGGCAGGATAAACTCAAGGAAGGAACACACAGAGACACATAGTAATCAAACCGACAAAGATTGAGACTAGAGAGAACAAGACGGTGGAGGAGTAGGTGGACGTGGAGTATCTCTCTCTACATGGATACATGAGGAACACACCTTCAGACACAGAAATGCATGCAGAACACCAGCTGAGAGTGGAAAGAAGTACCTGACCAACAGAAAAGAATATATAGAACCATGCAAAACTCGGTAGGACAAAGGAACTGGGGGAAAAATGGGAGTGTTAGTAGGACTGAACCTGGCCTCAGACAGTGGGGGAACTGGAGCAGGGGTCTGATCCCCACGTTGGGGGCAATTGTCTGAGTGAGAGGAGAAACATTTAAGGCTGAGAGTGAAACAGCTGATCTGTGGCAGCCTGAATGGAATGAGAATCAGACAGTCCTTGCCGCAGCCGTACATACCCCGGACAGGGACACAGGTCCCTGGAAGGTGCAGCAGCTGGGAGCTGGAGTTTAGGGACTGTGGGGCAATCCCAGGACGAGGGCTGCTGTTGACTGTGGAGAGACGGATCCAGGGGATGTGAGGGAGGAGACTGTGGTGGGAAATGCCTGTGGAGGAAAGCCAGGCAGCCATGGGAGCAAGGAGGTACTGCTGCGTCACACGTAGGGGGTGGAGCCATCACCATAGCCTGTCTCTCCCCACAGGCCAGCAGCCACAGCTGAACAATAGAGAGGCTTGCCCATCAACCTCCTGAGGCGCTGAACTACAGAGCAGGACCCCACCCAGGGTGCCCCTTTAAGTGCTTGAAGCGCCAAACTACAGAGTCAGACTCCAGTGGGGGGGAGGGGGGGAACACTTCTATGTGCCTGATGCTCCAAACAACAGAGAAGGTCCCCAGGAGATGGAGCCCTCTAAGTGCCTGAATAGGCGGAGCTACAGAGAAGACTCGCTAAAGAGGCCTTCTGATCACCAGCTACAAGAGGCTTGAAAAAAGACTCACAGGACCATAAGTCCTGCAGTGGAGGCAGGCCATGTCCCTTCACACTTGGTGCTGCCAGGGTCCCCGCAAGCCAAGCAGCAGCACCTTCACTCTCAACCCTCACTGGGGCAGAGCTGCCACAGGCAAAAAATAGTCTTGCATCTATGTCCACAGGGTTACTTTGGTCCTGTCTGACTATTTGCGACCTGTAGACTGTGGCCTCCCAGGCTTCTCTGTCAGCGGGGTTCTCCAGGCAAGAATACCCGAGCGTAGTGGCCAACACTGGTTACCACACCCTTCTAGAGCACTGTATTTCCTGCTGCCCTAGCCACCAACCCCCCTGAGAACCTGGTGCTGCCAGAACCCCTGCGACCCACGCAGCTGCACCGCCTCCACGCCTGGCCCTCACAGGGGCAGACCCAAGTCCTCCAGGGCAGACTCAGGGGCTAATCCCGGTGGACAACCCACATGCAGAGGTGGACATAAAACCACAACTGAAACCAGGGGCAGTGGGACTGAGGAAAACGACCCCAAACCTTCCCAATAGCTGTACAAGCTGAGATTAAACCACACGATCAACTAGGCAGACTCTGTCTATGGAATTAAAAGAAGGTCATTGAGAGCTCCCACAAAAGAAAACGCACTCGTTCTGATGGATGTGGACGCTAGAGGCAAAAACACAAGAGGACTAGGACCAGATTAGGATCTGAGCTGCCCCCACAGCAGGTCCAGAGATCAGCACAGTGGTGGAGGGCATCCCGGGGAGGGGAGGTGGACTGATTCCCAGCGATGGAAGGGACTCTGACAGAGCGATTAAAGAAAAACATGTGCTATTCTTATGTTTTGACTTGTTCGGTACATTCTTTTGAATTTTTTCTTTTTCTTTTTCCTTCCCCCCCCCCCCCCACTCTATTGTAGTTGTCTATTTTATTGGCACTATGAAATCTAATAAAGCTTTTGAGCTTTTTCTTTTCTTTTTCCCCCTCAGTCACATTTTTTTTTTTTTTTTTTTTGTTATAAGCTTCTGCCTTTACAGTGGGCTTTTGCAGTTCTGGGGAGTTTTCCTTTTTTTGTTGTTTCTTTTCTTTTTTTTTAATTCTAATTTTTTAAACCCATTAGAATTTTCTCTATGTTTATTCCTTTGTTTGCTTTTCCTACTGCTCTTTTCCCCTTGCAGTTAATCTTTAATGTATAAAAATCTTCTTCATTTACCTGTATTTAACTTTGCATACCTACTCTTTATTTCATTTCTTTCTTTCCTTTCCTCTCAACAGATTTGTTAGTTTCATTTTCATTGAGTTATGCCCTACTTGGCACCTTGCTTTAGTTTTGTTTTCCATTTCGTGCTTTGGTTATTTTGTTCTTAACTGGTAAATATAAAATTTTTGATTTTATATAATATATAAAATTTTATATTTTTATGTAATGTATATAAATTTTATAATTTTATATAATATATAAAAAACAAAATTAAAATTTTGTTTCCCTGGTCAATCTATTGTACTTTATTTTTGTTGGACTGTGTTGGCTTTGCTCATGGGTGTATATGTATATGTGTATATTCCATTAATTTTAATATCATTTGCCTGATTTTATAGCTGCCATTTGTCTGGGTTTCATCTTTGGTTTCTCGCTCTTGGATATTTCTTTTAATCTCACCTAATGCCATAACAAACCACTTGTGGAATCTTTGTTCCTGAACAGATATCAAGCCCCAAGCCTTTGGAGTGGTAGCACTGACTCCAAGAACCTAGATGACCAGAGAACTAATCCTAGGGAATATCAAATCGTGAGACTTCACACAAAGGAAACCACTTGAATACAAGACCTGGAATCATCCAACCACCAGTAACACACTGTGCAGAAAGCGTCATCCAAGCAACAAACAAAAGAAAAATACAAACCCAATCATCAGCAGACAGGATTGCCACCTCACTCAGCCTTGTTCATCAGAGGAAAAACAAGCAACAAACAAATGAAAATTCAGCATGAATCTCACCCTGTACAAAGCTTACACAAACCACTAGACCAACCTCAGGAGGGCAGAAACCAAAAGGAAGAAAGAATTTAACCCTGAAGCCTGGGAAAAGGAGACTTCAAACACAATAAGTTTAAAAAAATAATGAAAAGGCAGAGAAATACTACAGAAATGAAGGAACAAACTAGAAACACAGAAGTCCAAATAAATGAAGAGGAAATAGGTAAACTACCTGGAAAAGTGTTCAGAATAATAACAGCAAAGATAATCAAAAACCTTGTAAACAAAATGGAGAAAATTCAAGAATCAATTAACAAAGATGTATAAGAATTAAAGAATAAGCATACAGAGACAAACAACACAATTACTGAAACTAAAAATACTCTAGAAGGAATCAATAGCTGAATATCTGAAGCAGAAGAACAAATCAGTGAGCTGGAAGATAACATGATAGAAATAAATTCTGAAGAGCAGAATAAAGTAAAAAGAATGAAAAGAACTGATGATAGTCTCAGATACCTCCGGGACAATATCAAATGCACCAACATTAGAATTATAGGGGTCTCAGAAGTAGAAGAGAAAAAGAAAGGGTAAGAGAAAATTTTTGAAGAGAATATAGTTGAAAATTTCCCCAACATGGAAAAGGAAACAGTCAATCAAGTTCAAGAGGCACAAAGAGTCACATACAGGATAAACCCAAGTAGAAACATGCCAAGACACATACTAATCAAATTAACAAAAACCTAATACAAAAAAAGAATATTAAAAGCACCAAAGGATATACATGCATGTATATCCATGGCTGATTCATGTCAATGTATGACAAAAACCACTACAATATTGTAAAGTAATTAGCCTCCAACTAATAAAAAATAAAAATAAAAAAAAATAAATAAAAAATAAAAAAATAAAAGCACCAAAGGAAAAGCAAGTAACATACAAGGGAAACCCCATACTCTTAACAGCTTATCTTTCAGCAGAAACTCTGCAGGCCAGAAGGGAATGGCAGAATATATCTAAAGTACTGAAAGGGAAAAATCTACAACCCAAGATTACTGTACTCAGCAAGGATCTCATTTAAAATTGATGGAGAAATGAAAAGCTTCCCAGACAAGCAAAAGTTAAGAGAAATCAGTACTACCAAGCCAGCTTTACAACAAATGTTAAAGGGACTTATATAGTCAAGAAATACAAGAGAAGAAAAAGGATCTACAAAATCAAACCCAAACAATTAAGAAAATGAAAGTAGGAATATATATACCAATAATTACTTTAAATGTAAATGGATTAAATGCTCCAACCAAAAGATGCATACTGGCAGAATGGATACAAAAACAAGACCCATATATATGCTGTCTGCAAGAAATCCACTTCAGACCTAAAACACATATAGACTCAAAGTTAGAGGATGGAAAAATATACTCCATGCACATGGAAAGCAAAAGAAAGCTGGTGTAGCAATCCTCATATCAGACAAAGTAGGTCTTAAAGAATATTACAAGAGATGAGGAAGAACACTACAGAATGATCAAGGGATCAATCAAAGAGGAAGACATAACAATTGTAAATATCTATGCACCCTACACAGGAAGACTTCAATACACAAGACAAACACTAACACATAAAAGAAGAAATTGACAGTAACACAATAGTAGTAGGAGACTTTAACACCCCACTCACAGCAATGGACATATCATCAAAACAGAAAATTAATAAGGAACACAAGTCTTAAATCATACATTAGAGTAGATGGATTTCATTAATATCTTCAGTACATTCCATCCAAAGCAGAAGAATACACCTTCTTCTCAAGTGCACATGGAACATTCTCCAGGATAGATCACATGCTGGGTCACAAATAAAACCTCAGTAAATTTAAGAAAATTGAAATCATATCAAGCATCTTCTCTGACCACAGTGCTATGAGACTAGATATCAATTACATGAAAAAAACTGCAAGAAGCACACACACATGGAGATTAAACAACATGTTTCTAAATAACCAACAGGTTATTGAAGAAATCAAAAGGGAAATAAAAAAGTTTCTGGAAACAAATGATAATGAAAACAACTCAAAACCTATGGGCTGCAGCAAAAGCAGTTCTGAGAGGGAAGATTATAGCAATACAATCCTACCTCAAGAAACAAGAAAAACATGGAATAGACAACCTAACTTTACACCTAAAACAACTGGAAAAAGAGAACCAAAAATCCCCAATTAGCAGAAGGAAAGAAACCATAAAGATCAGAACAGAAATAAATGAAAAAGAAATGAAACAAACAGTAGTAAAGATTAATAAAACTAAAAGCTGGTTCTTTGAGTAGATAAACAAAATTGACAAACCTTTAGCCAGACTCATCAAGAAAAAAGGAGAGAAGAATCAAATCAACAAAATTAGAAATGAAAAAGGAGAGATTACAACAGATAATGCAGAAATACAAAGGATTATGAGACTATTATGAACAATTATATGGGAATAAAATGGATAACCTAGAAGAAATGGACAGATTCTTAGAAAAGGTCAATCTTCCATGACTGAAGCAGGAAGAAATAGAAATTATGAACAATCCAATTATAGGAACTGAAATTGTAGCTGTGATCAAATATCTTCCAAAAAATAAAAGCCCAGGACCAGATGGCTTAACAGGAGAATTCTATCAAACATTTGGAGAACAGCTAATTCCTATTCTAAAACACTTTCAAAAAATTGTAGAGGAAGGAACACTTCCAAACTTATTCTACAAGGCCACCATCTCCCTGATACCAAAGCCAGACAAAGACAACACAAAAAATTTGTAAAACAATAAAATTGAGCTATACTTAAAAAAGAAAAGAAAACTACAGGCCAATATCACTGATGAACATAGATGCAAAAATCCTCAACAAAATTTTAGTAAACATGCTTCAGCAACACATCAAAAAGCTCATACACCATGATCAAGTTGGGTTTATTCCAGAAATGCCAGGATTCGTCAATATACACAAATCAATCAATGTGATTTGATTGAAAGATAAATTAAAAGATAAAAACCATATGATGATCTTAGTAGATGCAGAAAAAGACTGACAAAATTCAGCACTCATTTATGATTAAATCTCTTCAACAAATGGGCATAGAAGAAACCTACCTCAACATATATGATAAGCCTACAGCAAACATTATTCTCAATGGTGAAAAACTGAAACCACTCCCCCTAAGATCAGGAACAAGACAAGGGTGTGCACTTTCACCACTAACATTCAACACAGTTCTGGAAGTCCTAGCTACAGCAATCAGAGAGGAAACAGAAATAAAAAGAACCCAGATCTGAAAAGAAGAAGTAAAGCTCTCCCTGTTTGCAGTTGACATGATATTGTACATAGAAAACCCTAAAGATAGTATCAGGAAATTACTAGAGCTAATCAGTGAATTTAGCAAAGTTGCAGGATACAAAATCAAAACACAGAAATCACTTGCATTTCTATATACTAACAATGAAAAATCAGAAAGAGAAATTAAGGAATCAATCCCATTCATCAGTTCAATAAAAAGAATTAAATATCTAGGAATAAACTTACCTAAAGATACAAAAGAACAGTATACAGAAAATTAAAAGACACTGATGAAAGAAATCAAAGATGACATAAGCAGGTGGAGAGATGGAACTCATAGTCCTGGGCAGGAAGAATCAGTATTGTGAAAATGACTATACTACCAAATGCAATCTACAGATTCAATGTGGTCCCTATCAAGTCACCAGTGGCATTTTTCACAGAACTAGAACAAAAAATTTCACATTTGTGTTTCATTTGGAACCACAAAAGACCCTGGAGAGCCAAAGAAGTTATGAGAAAGAATGGAGCTGGAAGAATCAACCTTCTTGATTTCAGATTATACTACAAAGCTACAGTCATTAAGACAGTATGGTACTGGCACAAAAACAGAAATATAGACCAATGGAACAAGATAGAAAGCCCATAAATAAACCCATGAACCTATGGGTACCTTATTTTTGACAAAGGAAGCAAGAATATACAGTGTGGCAAAGACAGCCTCTTCAATAAATGGTGCTGGGAAAAGCTGGGCAGCTATGTGTAAAAGAATGAAATTAGAACACTTTCTAACACCATACACAAAGATAAACTCAAAATGGATTAAAGACCTAAATGCCATAAAAAGGAATAAAAAGCCATAAAAAAGGAATGCATTTGAGTCAGTTCGAATGAGATGGATGAACCTAGAACCTATTATACAGTGAAGTGAGTCAGAAAGAGAAAGATAAATATCATATTCTAATGCACATATATGAAATCTAGCAAAATGGTACCGAAAAATTTATTTACAGGGCAACAATGGAGAAACAGACATTGAGAATAGATTTATGGACATGAGGAGAGGGGAGGAGAGGGTGAGATGTAAGTAAAGAGTGACATGGAAACTTACATTACCAAATGCAAAACAGATAGCCAATGGGAATTTGCTGTATGGTTCAGGAAACTCAAACAGGGCTCTGTATCTACCTAGAGGGGTGGGGTGGGGGAGGGGGAGATTGGAGGGAGGTTCAAAAAGTAGGGGATATATGTATACCTATGATTCATGTTGAGGTTTGACAGAAAACAACAAAATTCTGTAAAGCAATTATCCTTCAATAAAAAAATAAATGAAAAAGAAAAAAAAACTGACAAAGATTAACAAAGGTATAATATTAAAAGCAACAAGGGAAAAATAACAAATAACATAAAAGGAAATTCCCTAAAGGTTATCAGCTGATTTCTCAACAGAGACTCTAGAAGCCAGAAGAGAATGGCATGATATATTTAAAGTGATGAAAGGGCAGAACCTACAGCCAAGTATATTCTACCCAGCAAGAGTGTCATTCAGGTTTGAGGAAGAAATCAAAAATTTTCCAGACAAGCAAAAGTTAAGAGAATTCACCACCACCAGACTAGCTTAACAATAAATACTAAACAATAAATACAAAAGGAACTTCTCTGAGCAGGAAACAAGAGAAGAAAAAGACTTACAAAAAATAAACCCAAAACAATTAAAAAATGATAATAGGATCATACATATCAATAACTATCCAGAATGGTGTATTAAATGCACCAACCAAAAGATATACTGGCCAGGCAGGATGAAAACATGCACGTGTATGCATTTCCACTTACCACATCATTCTACTTAACTCCTAAAATTGTATGTAATTATTTTATATTGTTAAGTTAATCATACTTCCATTATGGGTTGCAATTGTAACTATTTTTATTTTTTGTCTGGTTATTGGCTATGAAAACGGATAAACATCTTTTAATATTATGATTAAGGAAACATTATTCATTTTAATACTATTGTGTCTTGGTTGGTCAACAAAAAATAATAGGATTCTGTATCACTAAAACTGTCATTTAATAAAAACCTATGGTAGATTCAATGCAATCTCTATCAAGCTACCAATGGTATTTTTCACAGAACTAAAACAAATAATTTCACAATTTGTATAGACATACAAAAAAAGCTTGAATAGCCAAAGCAAGCTTGAGAAAGAAGAATGGAACTGGAGGAATCAACCTGCCTGACTTCAGACTATACTGCAAGTCTACAGTCATCAAGGCAGTATGGTACTGGCACAAAGACAGAGAAATAGATCAATGGAACAAAATAGAAAGACCAAAGATAAATCCACACACCTGTGAACGCCTTATCTTTGACAAAGGAGGTAAGAATATACAATGGAGAAAAGACAATCTCTTTAACAAGTGGTGCTGGGGAAACTGGACAACCCCTGTAAAAGAATGAAACTAGAACACTTTGTCACGCTATACACAAAAATAAACTCAAAATGGATTAAAGATCTAAATGTAAGACCAGAAACTATCAAACTCATAGAGTAAAACATAGGCAAAACATTCTCTGACATAAATCACAGCAGGATCCTATATGACCCACCTCCAAGAGTAATGGAAATAAAAGCAAAAATAAACAAATCGGACCTAATTAAACTTAAAAGCTTTTGTACAATGAAGGAAACTATAAGCAAGATGAAAACACAGCATTAAGAATGGAAGAAAATAATAGCAAATGAAATAATTGACAGAATTAATCTCCAAAATATATAAGCATCTAATGCAGCTCAATTCCAGAAAAATAAGCGACCCAATCAAAAAGTGGGCCAAAGAACCTAAACAGATATTTCTACAAAGAAGACATACAGATGGCTAACAAACACGAAAAGATGCTCAACATCACTCATTATCAGAGAAATGCAAATCAAAACCACAATGAGGTACCACTACACACCAGTCAGAACGGCTGATATCCGAAAGTCTACAAGCAATAAATGCTGGAGAGGGTGTGGAGAAAAGGGAACCCTCTTACACTCTTGGTGGGAATGCAAACTAGCACAGCCGCTATGGGAACAGTGTGGAGATTTCTTAAAAAACTGGAAATAGAACTGCCATATGACCCAGCAATCCCACTTCTGGGCATACACACCGAGGAAACCAGATCAGAAAGAGACACATGCACCCCAACGTTCATCACAGCACTGTTTATAATAGCCAGGACATGGAAGCAACCTAGATGTCCATCAGCAGATGAATGGATAAGAAAGCTATGATAGAAATACATAATGGAATATTACTCAACTACTAAAAGAATGCATTTGAATCAGTTCTAATGAGGTGGATGAAACTGGAGCCTATTATACAGAATGAAATAAGTCCGAAAGAAAAGCACCAATGCAATATATTAATGCATATATATGGAATTTAGAAAGATGGTAACGATGACCCTATATGTGAGACAGCAAAAGAGATACAGATGCGTAGAACAGACTTTGGGACTCTGTGGGAGAGGGCAAGAGTGGGATGATTTGAGACAATAGCATTGAAGCATGTACATTATCATATGTGAAAGATTGCCAGTCCAGGTCCGATGCATGAGACAGGGTGCTCAGGGCTGGTGCACTGGGGTGACCCAGAGGGATGGGATGGGGAGGGAGGTGGGAGGGGGGGTTCAGGATGGGGGACACATGTACACCCATGGCTGATTCATGTCAGTGTATGGCAAAAACCACTACAATATTGTAATGTAATTAGCCTCCAATTAAAATTAATTAATTAATTTTAAAAAACCCTATAGTAACTTTTATTTTAGTTGGAGATTAATTGCTTTACAATATTGTGTTGGCCTCTGCCATGCATCAGCATGAACTAGCCACAGATACACTTATGTCTGCTCTCTCCTGAGCTCCCTTCCCATCTCCCACACAATCCCACCCTTTAGGTTGTCACAGAACACTGGGTTGAGCTTACAGCATAGTCCTACTTGCTATCTATTTTGCATATGGTAGTGTATATGTAAAATCCACATGCATCTAGCAATCCAGCATTTAGTATTACTGCTAAAATCTAGAAACTACTATCTTATTGATTTTCTTTAAAAAAGTGAATGAGGCTTGAAACTTCTAATCCAATTCTGAGAATATAAAGAAATACTATGTTGTAAAAACACAGGAAATTAACATGTGGTACAGTACCATTAACTAAAGTATAGATTTTGTTCAAATTTCACACACACACAAAATAAATAAATAAGCAAATAAGCAAATGAATACAAATAAAAAAACCTGTTTTTCTCTGAAAAATCATAAGACATGTAAGATGTTTTGAAGGTTATAGTCTTTTAAAGGAAAAGGCAATCTATATTATACAAAGCTGAACACATTTTAATGTTTAAGTACAAAAAACTATGAATAGAATTTAAAGTTTGTAAAGCACTTTTCTCTCTATTATCTCATATTATTTCTCTAATTATGCTATAATGCAGGCAAACTAAATCCAATAATACCAATTTTCTTAATAGGGAATTGGAATTCTGATACGTTAGGTAGCACAACTGAAAAGTAAGGAACTTGAGTTAAATCTTCACTTTGGGTTCTCAAACTCTTTCATTAAAGCTGCTATCTCTGAAGATACAGAGTAGAAGATTAAAGAGACATATTTGAGAAATAAAAGATGAAATATTAAAATGAAATGTATATCATTTTGTGCCTCCTTGCAGGCAGCACTTTCATTGGTTTCTACTTTAAGAATGTGGATACACAGTTCAGTGTACTGAAAGTTCAGTACCGAAACTGCTTGGAAGTGATTTTACTTGTAACGTGTTTTTCTGTGCCTCTTCAGTTTCAAGTCTAAACTTAGCTCTCAGGAGAGTTATTATTCAGTTGGTTGGCTGACTTTCTTTTGATATTTTTTTTTTTTACATGAAAAGTGACTTGATGATTGGGATATTTGGGGCTTTTCTTTCCCCAGGACATTTGAACTAATTGAAAGTGGATGTTTTTTATACTCTATTGTTGTGAGTATGCAATTCAGCAGGATGTAGAGACCTTTAAAACGAACTAGGAATTTTAATTACAGTCCTCTGGGCCACTTGTGGTCAGTGGGCTTGTGAATAGAGAGGTCACTACAGGTGTTATGGCTTCCTTGCCAGTTTATAATGATCCATTTTTAATTTATGGAAAATGCTCCTGCAAACTCTTTAATTATTCACACACTGTAAAGCAGGGTTGGACGGGGGATAAATGAAAAAATAAATTTTTTTTGACAAGTTATGACTGAACTTTTCTAGATTACCAAAGCAATTTAGTAACATATCTGGATTCAGAGCTCAGTTATGTTAAATTCCTTAACAAAACATAGCTTTACACCAGTTTAACTTGGAGGAAATACAGTTCCCAAAATCTTAACAATGATTATACTGGATATATGACTTTATTGTATTTAAAGAAGCTTATAACTGTGATGTTTTTTGCTTCTTCCCTTTGCAAAATTATGATATGGCTAAATTTAAAGCTTCTTCCTATTTTTCCCTAAAAAGGGTAGTTTTAATTGGATATCACATACCAGAAATTATGGAAATATACTGTTTTTCTGTTGTAAGTTTAGTGGCTAATTTGTAAATATTTATTTAAAATAAAAGTACTGTTATGAAAAGTGCAGATGACTTTTGATTCCATTTTCCAGCCAAACCTTTTCATTTACAAATAAGGAAATTAAGGTAAAGGGGTTAAGAGACTTTTGCTCAAAAGTTTATAGCTAGTAGGCAAGAGAATTAGGATTATAACTGAGATCACAAGACCCCATCCTGTGTACTTTCCACTCTACCATTTTTGTTGTTCAGTCACTCAGTAGTGTCCAACTCTTTGCAACTCCAGGGACAGTAGGACCCCAGGCTTTCCTATTCTTCACCATCTCTTGGAGCTTGCTCAAGCTCATGTCTGTTGAGTCAGTAATGCCATCCAACCATTTCATCCTGTTGTCCCCTTCTCCTTTCACCTTCAATCTTGCCCAGCATCAGGGTCTTTTCCAATGAGTTGGCTCTTTGCATCAGGTGGCCAAAGCATTGGAGCTTCAACTTCAGGATCAACCCCTTCAATGGGTATTCAGGATTGATTTCCTTTAGGATGGACTGGTTTGATCTCCTTGCAGTCCAAGTGACTCTCAAGAGTCTTCTCCAACACCACAGTTCAAAAGCATCAATTCTTCGGCACTCAGTCTTCTTTATGGTCCAACTCTCACATCCATACATGACTATTGAAAAAACCATAGTTTTGACTATATGGACATTTACTGGCAAATAATGTCTCTGCTTTTTAATACAGTCTAGTTTTGTCATAGCTTTTCTTCTAAGGAGCAAGAGTCTCTTAATTTCATGGCTGCAGTCACCATCTGCAGTGATTTTCCAGATCAAGAAAAAAATGCCTGCCACTTTTTCCTTTGTTTCCCCATCTATTTGCCATGAAGTGATGGGACTGGCTGCCATGATCTTTGTTTTTTGAATGCTGAGTTTTAGCCAGCTTTTTCACTCTCCTCTTTCAGCTTCATCAAGAGGCTCTTTAGTTCTTTTTTGCTTTCTGCCATAAGGATGGTGTCATCTGCATATCTGAGGTTATTGATGCTGCTCCTGGCAATCTTTATTGCAGCTTGTGCTTCATTCAGCCCAGCATTTCTCATGATGTACTCTGCATAGAAGTTAAATAAGTAGGGTGACAATATACAGCCTTGACATACTCCTTTCCGAATTTGGAACCAGTCTGTTGTTCCATGTCTAGTTCTAACCGTTGCTTCTTGACCAGCATACAGGTTTCACAGGAGGCAAGTAAGGTGGTCTGGTATTCTGAACTCTTTAAGAATTTTCCACAGTTTGCTGTGATTGACACAGTCAAAGGCTTTAAGGTAGTCAATGAAGCAGAAGTAGATGTTCTTCTGGAACTCCGTTGCTTTTTCTATGATCCAATAAATATTAGCAATTTGATCTCTGGTTCTTCTTTCTTTTCTAAATCCATCTTGAACATCTGGAAGTTCTCAGTTCACAGACTGTTGAAGCCTAGCTTGGAGAATTTTGAACACTCTTCCATAATGCAGATTAAATTAAAAAATTCCACAGTATAGCATTGTTGCAGTTCTATTACTCTATCAGTATTAGTGAAATATGTGGGTGGAGTTTAGATTTTAGTCATTTTTAAAATTAAAACTCTAAATGTGCCCTTTTCACCAATCTTTTGATAAAGAATCCAGGGCCCACTGATTGGGCAACTCAAGGTTTTTCTTACATGTCACAGCAATGGTATAGCATTTACTCTATCCCTTGTCAATTTCTTTACTTTAGAGACCTTACATTTGCAAAGCAATCTGAATCCAGATTTTATTGGTCTCCTTCCCCATTCTTTTAAGTTAGCCCCACATATTTAGGCAAGTTCTCTGTCTCCCCTTCTTTCAGTCAGTTTATTGGACTTTATGGAATCCTTTCAAAACTGTCAACTTGGTTCTTAGAAATTGCAGCTCTCTTTGTTTCCTTGCTCCTATTTCGTCTATTTACATACTAGTCAATTAAATTACAAAATAACAATAATAAGTGCAACCAGCATGCACAGGCTTGGGCAACTCTAATAGATCCTTGTGAACTTTACCTAATTGTTGGCAGCATTAATACTGAAGTGTCCTGGAGAACGTCATGCTGACTGTGACTGCTCAGTGTGCAAGGATCAGGATGTTGAGAGAGCAAGGGGATGGAGAGTCCATCAGTTTTACTAAACATGATAATTATAGTGTTATGTGCTCAGGATGTCTGACTCTTTGCCACCCCATGGACTGAAGGCTGCCAGGCTCCTCTGTCCATGAAATTCTCCAGTGCCTAAGTAATGATTAAAATTGCTTCTTTTGTGATTTCCCTGATGGACCAGTGGTTAAGAATCCACCTTCCAATGAAAGGGACACAGGTCTGATCACTAGTAGGGAAGCAGATCTCATGTGCTGTGAGGCAATTAAGCCTGTGCACCCAGCTAGAGAAGCCCACAGCCTGCAGTAATGAACCAGCACAGCCAAAAGAATCGCATCTTTCATTGATTTACACTATGGATATTTCCCACATTAAGTGTTTTTTCAAAGTGTCTCCAACTAATACAAATAAATGAAGAAAAAGTGTGTATTTTTAATAATTTTGCAGGATTTCATCTTACGAATTCCCTAAAATTGCTTGGTGCCCGTGAGCATGCTCAGCTGTGTCCAACTCTTTGAGACCCCATGGACCTGCTAGGGTCCTCTGTTCATGAGATTTCCCAGGCAAAAATACTGGAGTGGTTTGCCATTTCCTTCTCCAGGGGATATCCCCAACACAAGGATTGAATCCGTGTCTCTGAGGCTTCTCAGAGCCTTAAAATTGCTTACCTAATTGAATATTATTGTATGTTTAATTACCCTTAAGCCTTTTCTTCACTTCTAAGGAGAATATGCTAGAATAAATAAAAACATGAACTTTATAGTCAGCATATGCTAATCATAGAATATGACACAAAGAATAAGTGCCTAAAAGCATTAGTGTCATATATCTGGCAGTGCAAATCCTCATTCTCATGTTTTAAAGCAATTTTTGTGGCTGTGTATGTGTATGCGTGTGTTTATATATACACCTTTTGAGTAGTGGTTGGATTTGTATTATTCTTATAAACAAATTTGATAGGAAATAATATTGAGTCTTGTCATCAAGGAACATATATTATTTTTCCATCTATTTACATTTTGTTTTAGGTCTCTTCATTGAGTTCTGTAGTTTCTTTGATGTGATGTATATTTCTTTTCAAGTTTATTCTGGGTATTAGTATTTTGTGATTATTGTAAAGAAACATGCTCTTTATTGCTTCACTCTAATTTGCTAAATTGTAATCTGTTGAACTCTATTCTTAGTTTTCAAGAGCTTCTTAGTTTGTTGAGTTTTATAAAAGGCCTATTTAATGCAACTGGTCATTTTAATAGAACATTAACTAATGAAACAGTCTAAAAGCAGAAGAAAGAAATGTCCAAATTAGGTAAATTTAATAAAGACACTTCTGCCTATACTGAGATTGCTTTCCCAGTTAATTAAAACTTATGTACATTTTATAACCTCATAATCTTTTAGCCACTTTGTACCTGATAGACTAAAAAGAAAATCTGGTGGGATCTGATGGAGTTATGTTCACAGCTGCTGTCCTGTGCCAACAAGCTGAGGTAGCAGATAAGCAACACACATCTGAGCTGCAATGTTCTGGTCCTAGAACAACTTTCATAGCAAAGAATAACCTGCTTCATATCTACCTTTCAAATCTCTTTGTAAGTGTCTCTTCAAGCCCATTCTGACCTCCAATAATATAAAGAAAAAACTTCTTGGAACCATGGTTCCAACTTAGCTAACTTGACACATTACAGAGTCACAACACCTTCCATTCCTGAGTCAAAATGTCTTTTTAAAAGGAATTCTAAATTTTCATAACATATAGGTTGAAAACAACCTCTAGCACCATGGTCAATATAATTATATTAATATCTTGTCCTCAGGGCTGCTGTTTCCCCTATCACTCTTTTATTTATTTAAAAATTTTTGTCTTTTCTCTTTTTCTTTTAATCAGAAATTTTATTGTTGATTTCATCAGAGATAACTAGAATAGCACAGGTTAAAAACTTCCTTACTTTATCTTCATTATCAGATGACACACCCACTACCTCTGTGGTTTCCATTACCCAATGAAATATGTTTAATAAAACATGCTTATTGGTATGCCTTTTGTCTTTAAAAACTCAGAGAATCACATTTGGTCAGATGACTTTCTAAAGTCAGGGTTCAGTGTCTTGCATTCCTAATATGTCTACTATGAAAGTGGCTTGTTGTCATTAGTCAACCCTATAAAACAAAACAAAACAAAAAACCCTAGAATGTATTTATAGAAGAAGATAATTGGTAAATTGATATTCATTTGTTTGCATAATTCTACACTTAAAGGGTGGCTATCTTCAATTTCTGCAGGGAAACTATTTTAGTACTTTTGTACATATGGTTCTTTGGGAGGCATTTTCATTATTTCTAGTAAATAAAATGCAATGAATTGTAAGATGCTGCAAATGGCCTTTCTTTTTTATACATAAAAGGAGAAAACAAAGAATATGATTAATGGCAAGAAATATGAGATTGGAATTTCTTAGTATTTTTCTCTCTTCTCTCAACCTCTCTCTTTCCACACCCCTCTCTGATAAATACAAATATTGTGTTAATAGCTTAAATAATGGTGGTTTAGTCACTAAGTTGACTCTTGCCACCCCATAGATTGTAGCCCACCAGCCTCTGTCCATGGGACTTCCAAGGCAGGAATACTGGAGTGGGTCATTATTTTTTTCTCCAGGAAATAAATAGCTTATATACTTAAACTCTTCATTGAGTTATTAGATATAGTAAGACTATTGATAGATAACTATGTTTTAGATATTAAACATAAGTCTTTAGTGCATTACATTTGAATCCCAAGCCAAAGAATTGAGGGTGATCACGGGAGTAATTGGGCTTCCTGGTGACTCGGACAGTAAAGGATCCACCTGCACTGTGGGAGACCTGGGTTCAGTTCCTGGGTTGGGAAGATCCCCTGGAGGAAGGCATGGCAACCCACTCCAGCATTCTTGCCTGGAGGATCCCCATGGACAGAGAAATGTGGCGGGCTATAGTCCATGGGGTCTCAAAGAGCTGGACACGACTGAGCGACCAAGCACAGCACAGCACAGCATATGGGAGTAATTCAGTCAGTCGGTTCAGTCGCTCAGTTGTGTCTGGCTCTTCTCGACCCCATGGACTGCAGCACGCCAGGCCTCCCTGTCCATTGCCAACTCCTGGAGTTTACTTAAACTCATGTCCATTGAGTAGGTGATGCCATCCAACCATCTCATCCTCTGTCGTCCCCTTCTCCTCCCACCTTCAATCTTTCCCAGCATCAGGGTCTTTTCCAGTGAGTCGGTTCTTTTCATCATGTGGCCAAAGTATTGGAGTTTCAGCTACAGCATCAGTCCTTCCAATGAATATTCAGGACTGGGAGTAATTAGTTTTCAAATTTTTCATTTAAATGAAAAAAAAAAATCATTGCCCAGAAGAAATTCTTAAGAGATGAATTTAATTAAATTCCTCTTGCCAGGCAATTAATTCCTTTCTACTTCCTTTTAAATTACTTCAGCTTGATGGACCATCTGTTCTTTGAGTCTGTTTAGGGCCTAACTTCAGCTTATTAAACCAGCCAGGTTACATTACCGTGAATCCCAGGTTTCATTTCTGCAGATGCTCCTGTCGTTGTGTCAAGTGGCCCCTGATTTCCTAAACCTTCTGCCTTAGAAGTCTTAGTGACAATCCTAGCTATTTTCATCCATTCATAGGGCCTACTCGGATGACTTGACTTCAGTTTGGGATCTTCTGTCATATTAAAAATCTACAAGGAATAAGTCAGTCAAGTCTTACTGCATGTAGTCTTGGCATCCAGTTATAGCATTAGGATGCCCTAGGCTCCAGTTAACAGAAACTAGCATTTAAATGGGAAGAAACAGAAATGTATTATTTCATAAAGGGAAGTCCAGGGGTAGAGCAGACTCTAGGATTACTCGGTCAGTCAGTTTCATGGTACTTTCGTTCCTCTTATTCCTCCTTATCTGTCCTCTTTGACAGAAGCTTTTCTTCAGGCTGGCATGAAGTTGTTAGTAGGCATCTCTTCCAGACAAAGCCATATCCCAAAGATGAAGAGAAGTGTTTCTGGTTTGGTTCACTCCAAAGAAAGAGGAATCTCTTTTCCCCAAAGCATTTCCGATCAGCTGCCTTTCCACTAGCAGATTTCCTCTGTTATTGGCCAGAACTGATTTGCACTGCCCCCTGTCCCCCCACTAGTCATTGCAAGGAGGATGCTTTCAATCAAGCACCCCTTGAGTGGGGGATGCTGTCTCCTTCTGAACTACATGGTGATATGGGGAGAGTGAATGTCTTAACCACATTTGGGTTTTATCAAGAATAAGAGAGAATGGATGCTAGTAGTCAACCAGTATTGCCTGCTGTGTCACCATATGACACTTTTGTATGCATGGACCAAGCCTGGGCTGTGGATTCAGATGGATCTGGGTTAAATTCTTGAGTAAAGCTTGGACAGCCAAGTGACCTTGATCAAACAGCTTAGCTTTTATGAGGTTCAGGGCTTTTTTCACTTTAAAGTGGATGTAACTATCCTTTAAGGTTATTAAAATTGTCAAATAAGAATAGCTGCAACAACTATAAAAGAAAAAAGTTTATAGAATTCTGTCCTCAGTAAGTTCTCAGTTTAGTTTTTACCCTTCTGTTAGCACTTGCTTAAACCTATAAACTCCCCATCCCAGAAAATCACTTCAAATTCTACAAATTTTACTAGAGGTTTAAAATGCAAGGATTTTTCTTAAGAAATACAGTGTCAAACCTCTTCCAATTTTGCTATATAGCATGACATTTTGTTTCCTTTCTATTGAGCATAGAAATGTTTATTATATTGGAGTATTAGCAAAATATTCATTTATAAAATAAATATCAATGATTACATAATCTGTCTAGCACAAAGACAGTGCCATGTTGTTCTGACTTAAGAAACTGTAAATTATGCAAAAGGGTGAGAGTCAGATACACTAGACATAAAATATGTGCCAACTTGTCACAAAACCTGAAACAAGTAGAGACCAACTTCACCTTCATGAAATCTTATCTGACCTAGTTTCAAACAATGTTTTGAATTAAAAGTTGGCCTTAGGCCAATAATACCCAAATTGGAAATGAGTGGTAACCTTGCAATAAAATCTCATTCCAATTTTCAATTGAAAATAAATTTGATGGCTCTCTTTAAACATTTGAATTCATTTTTTATGAGTTCAAATTCTTTAGATGGAACAATATGTGATGAGTTCTGAGGGTAGATTTGGAGCAGGAAACTCAATGAACTTTTGCGCAAAGCAGTAATGGAGACACAGTCTTGAGAACAGATTTATGGATACAGCTTGGGGGAGGGGAGGAAGAAGGAGAGGGTTGGGGGTATAGAGAGAGTAACATGGAAACATACATTACTATACGTTAAATAGATAGCCAATGGGAATTTGCTGTGTGACTCAGGAAACTCAAACCTGGGCTTGGTAACAACCTAGAGGGGTGGGATGGAAAGGGAGGTGGGAAGGATTTTCAAGTGGGAGGGGACATGGGTAAACCTATGGCTGATTCACGTTGATGTTTGGTAGAAGCTGATGCAATACTGTAAAGCAGTTATCTGTCAATTAAAAATAATTTTAAAAAAGAGCTGTATAACTTGCATTGGTGAGTTCATTGATTATTCACTTAAACTTTTATAGTAAATGTATCTTGAGAGTATAATTTCCCATCCTTTCTTAGGGTACAATTTTTATGTTTTTACTCTAGGGCAGTTAGATACAGTAAAAAACAATCTGACTTTCCACTTTTCCTGCTTGGGAGTGTGAGTCTTTATGAGAAATGATTTTCACTTAGCTCCTGTGTGGAGGAGCAGCTTATCTGAGCTCTAGTTGGTCCCTGATAACTGCTAGCTCACTACCTCTAACAAAAAGCCATGTTCTCAAGGCCTATATGTCCTCAGCCTCACAAGCTATGATTGGAACCTCTTCTCTTGTCCGATTTCTCCAGCTTTTGCCCTGTTTCCTCTCTCTGGTGAGCCCTTTCTTACCAAGAAATTGGTTGATGCTATGCCTGACTTTCTATCTCAGATTCTCTTAAAGATGATCTTTTAATTCAATCTCAGGCCTCAGGTGCTGCCTTAACTTTGAACTGGAGTATAATACCATGCAAATATACCCGGTCACCCTGCACCATCAGATTTTGTAGAGCACAGCCCTAAAACTGTAGCTAGCTTCAGTTCCTATTATCTATATTTAGTTGAAGTACAGTAGATCAACAGCATGGAATGTTAGTTCCAGGTATACAGCATAGTGATTTGATATTTCTATGCATTACTAAGTGATCATGATGATAAGTCTAGTTACCATCTGGCACCATACAAATTTATTATAATATTATTGACAATATCCCCATGCTGTACATTTCATTCAAATGGCTCATTTATTTTCTAACTGGAAAATTTATGCCTCTTAATCTCCCTCAAATTAATATTTTATTTTCTTCAGATAAATAGAAGTAGAATTGCTGGATTGTATGGAAGTTCTTCTTCTTTAAAATTTATTTGCAGTATTGTGTTGGTTTCTGCCAAATATCAATATGAATCAGTCATATGTTGCCTTGCCCCCACCTCTCTCCATCCCACCCCTTTTCATTGTTACAGAGCCCCAATTTGAGTTCCCTGAGTCATATAGCAAATTCCCATTGGCTCTCTGTTTTGCATAGGGTGATGTACTTTTACATGTTACTCTCTCCATACATCCCACCGTCTCCTCCATGTCCATAGTCTGTTCTCTATGTCTGTGTCTCCACTGCTGCCCCACAAATAGTTTCATCAGCACCATCTTTCTAGATTCCATATATATACATTAGTATACAATATTTGTTTTTCTCTTCTGACTTACTTCATTGTGTATAAAAGGCTCTAGCTTCATCTACCTCATTACAACTGGCTCAAATGTGTCCTTTTTATGGCTAATATTCCATTGTGTATATGTACCACAACTTCTTTATCCTTTCTTCTGTTGATGGGCATCTAGGTTGCTTCCATGTTCTAGTTATTGTAAATAATGTTCCAGTGAACACTGGGGCACATGTGTCTTTTTTAATTTTGGTTTCCTCAGGGTATATGCCTAGGAGTGGATTTGCTGGGTCATATGGTGGTTTTATTCCTAGTTTTTAAAGGAATCTCCACACTGTCTTCCATAATGGCTGTATCAATTTACATTCCCACCAATAGTGTGAGAGGGTTCCCTTTCCTCCACATCCCCTCCAGTTTTTACTGTTTGTAGACTTTTTGATGATGACCATTCTGACTAGTATGAGGTGATATCTCATTGCCATTTTGATTTGCATTTCTCTAATAATGAGCTATACCAAGCAGCTTCACTCTTACCACTATTATTCAACATAGTTCTGAAAGTCTTGGCTATGGCAATCAGAGAGAAAAAGAAATAAAAGGAATCCAGATTGGAAAAGAAGCAAAACTCTCCCTATTTGCAAATGACATGACACAATACAAAGAAAACCCTAAAGATACTATCAGAAAATTACTAGAGTTAACAAGTGAATTTAGTAAAGTCTCAGGATACAAAATCAACATACAGAAATCAGTTGCATTCCTATATGCTAACAATGAAAAATCAGAAACAGAAATTAAGGTATCAACCCCATGCACCATTGCAACAAAAAAAGAATAAAATATCTAGGAATAAACCTTCCTAAGAAGACAAAAGAGCTGTATATAGAAAGCTGTAAGACATTGATTAAAGAAATCAAAGACAACATAAAGAAATGGAGAGATATTCCATGTTCGTGGGTTGGGGGAAATAATATTGTGAAAATGACTATACTACCAAATGCAACCTACAAATTCAATGTGACCCCTATCAAATTACCAATGACACTTTTCACAGAACTAGAACAAAAATTTCACAATTCATATGGAAACACAAAAGACTCCAAATAGCCAAAGTAATAATGAGAAAGAAGAATGAACCTGGATGAATCAATCTTCCTGACTTTACACTGTACTATGAAACTACAGTCACCAAGAAAATATAATACTGGCATAAAAACAGAAATATAGGCCAATGGAATAAGATGGAAAGCCAAGAGGTAAACCCACACACCTCTGCATACCTTACTTTTGACAAAGGAGGCAAGAATATACAATAACGCAAAGATAACATCTTCAATAAGTAATTCTGGGAAAGTAAAATAGACAAAAGTAAAAGAATGAAATGAGAACACTTCCTAATGCCATACACAAAGATAAACTGAAAATGGATTAAAAACCTAAATGCAAAACCAGAAATTACAAAACTCCTAGAGGAAAACATAGGCAGAACAGTCAATGACATAAATCACAGCAAGATCCTCTATGACACCCACCTAGAGTAATGGAAATAAAAACAAAAATAAAAAAGTGGGGCTTAATTAAGTTTAAAAGCTTTTGCACAGCAAAGCAAACTATAAATGAGGTGAAAAGACAACCCTCAGAATGGGAGAATAATAGCAAATGAAACAACTGACAAAAGATTAATTACCAAAATATACAAGCAAGCCCACACAAGTCAATATCAGAAAAACTAGCAACACAATCAAAAAGTGAGGAAAAGATCTAAACAGACTTTTCTCCAAAGAAGACATACAGATGAGTAAAAAATACATGAAAAGATCCTTTTACTTTTTAAAGAAAACTGTGTACTCTTTTCAATAGTGACTGCATTAATTCACATTACCACCAACAGAGAGAGGGGCTTTCCTTTGGTCCACATCTTTACCAATACTTGTTATTTGTTGTCTTTTTTGATAATAATTATTCTGACAGGTATGTTATGATAGCTCAGTATGTTTGGTTTTGATATGCATTTCTCTGATGATTAGTGACGTTGAGCATCTCTTTATATGCCTATTGGCCATCTTTCTGTCTTCTTTGGAAAAACATCTATTTAGGTCCTCTGCTCATCACCTAATTAGAAACTTTTTTTAACCAGTTTGTACTTTTACTCAATTTCATATTGATGTACTCAAAAATATATTTGGCTTCTTATGTGAGGGCAGTATAAATTAGTTTTATTTTGAGGAAGCAGTCTAAAATACTTAAGCATGACTATGTATTTATATTCTCTTTTAATTTTTCTCCTTATTAATTTTTTATTGAATTACACTTGATTTACAGAATCATATTATTTTAGGTATATAGCATAGTGATTCACTATTTTTGCAAATTATATTCAATTGTACAGTATTACAAGATAAAGGTTATAATTCCATGTGTTATACAGTGTATCTTTGGTGCTTATCTATTTTACACACAATAGTGTATATCCATTAATCTGATATCCCTAGTTTGTCCTCTGCTCTCCTCTCTCCTTTGGTAGGCCCAAGTTCGTTTTCTGTATCTGTGAGTCCGCTTGCATTCCTCATATGCATACATTTGTATTGGATTCCACCTATAAGTGATATAATGGGCTACTTGTCTTTCCCTGCTTGACATTTCACTAAACATAATATTCTCTAGGTCCATTCATGCTAATGCAAATGGCAGAATTTCCTTCTTTTTTTATGGCTGACTAAGATCCCATTTAAAATATATACATCTTCATCCATCTGTCTGTAGGTAGACATTTGTGTTGTTTCCATGTCTCGACAACTGTAAATAGTGCTGCTGTGAACATTGTGATGTATGTATCTCTTTGAGCTCTTGGAATGGAATATTGGAATATTGCTAAAATGACCACACAATCCAAAGCAGTCTACAGATTTTAAAAAATTCCTACCAAATCACCCATGATGTTTTTCACAGAATTATAGCAAATAATTCTAAAATTTATATAGAACCAAAAAAGACCCAGAATCAAATCAATCCTGAGGATAAAGAACAAAGCTGGAGACATAACCCTTCCAGACTTCAGATAGTATTATAAAGCTACAGCAATTAGAACAGCATAATGTTGGCACAAAAACAGATATATAGATCAATGGAACACAATAGAGCGCCCAGAAATAAACCCTCAAACTCATGGTCAAGTAAATTTTAACAAAGGAGGCAAGAATAAATAATGAAGGAAAGATAGTCTATAGCAAGTTTTGCTGGGAAAGCTGGAATCTTCATGCAGATCAATGAAGTTAAGAACACTCCTTCACATCATACACGAGAAAAACTTAAAATGGCTTAAAGACTTAAATGTTAGACGTGACACCATAAAACTCCTAGGAGAGAACATAGGCAAAACATTCTCTAACATAAATCATAAATTATAAAAATGTTTCTTATATTCTCAAGTCAGTCTCCTTAGGCAAAATAAATAAAAGAAAAATAAACAAATGTGACCTAATCAAATTTAAATGCTTTTGCATAGCAAAGGAAACCATAAACAAAATGAAAAGACAACCTACAGAATAGGAGAATGTATTTACAAATGATGAAACTGAAAAGGGATTAATATCTAAAACATAAATTTTATACAGCTCAAGATCAAAAAGCCAAACAACCCAATTCAAAATGGTCAGAAGACCTAAAAAGACATTTTTTCAAAGACATACAAATGGCCAATAAGCACATGAAAAGATGCTCAACATCATTAATTATTCAGTTCAGTTCAGTCACTCAGTCGTGTCCGACTCTTTCTGACCCCATGCACGCCAGGCCTCCTTGTCCTTCACCAACTCCCAGAGTCCACCCAAACCCATGTCCATCGAGTCAATGATGCCATCCAACCATCATCCTCTGTCATCCCCTTCTCCTCCTGCCCCCAATCCCTCCCAGCATCAGGGTCTTTTCCAATGAGTCAGCTCTTCACATCAGGTGGCCAAAGTCTTGGAGCTTCAGCTTCAGTATCAGCCCTTCCAATGAACGCCCAGGACTGATCTCCTCCAGGATGGACTGGTTGGATCTCCTTGCAGTCCAAGGGACTCTCAAGAGTCTTCTCCCACACCACAGTTCAAAAGCATCAATTCATTAATTATTAGAGAAATTCAAATAAAAAATACATTCAGTATCACCTCATACAACCAGAATCAGTTCAGTTCAGTCACTCAGTCGTGTCCGACTCTCTGCAGCCCAATGGAGGGCAGTATGCCAGGCTTCCCTTTCCATCACCAACTCCTGGAGCCTGCTCAAATTCATGTCCATTGAGTTGGTGATGTCATCCAACCATCTCATCCTCTGTCGTCCCCTTCTCCTCCCACTTTCAATCATTCCCAGCACCAGGGTCTTTTCAAATGAGTCAGTTCTTCGCATCAGATGGCCAAAATATTGGAGTTTCAGCTTCAGCATCAGTCCTTACAATGCATACTCAGGACTCATTTCCTTTAGTTATTTGTCATGAAGTGATGGGGCCAGATGCCATAATCTTAGTTTTCTGAATGCTGAGTTTTAAACCAATTTTTTCACTCTCCTCTTTCACTTTCATCAAGAGGCGCTTTATTTCTTCTTTGCTTTCTGCCATAAGTGTTGTTCCATCTGCATATTTGAGGTTATTGATATTGCTCCCAGTAATCTTGATTCCAGCTTGTGCTTCATCCAGTCTAGCATTTCTCATGATGTACTCTGCATATAAGTTAAGTAAGCAGGGTGACAATGTACAGCCTTGATGCACTCCGTTCCTGATTTGGAACCAGTCTGCTATTCCATGTCCAGTTCTAACTAGATCTGTTGCTTCTTGATCTGCATACAGATTTCTCAGGAGTCAGGTCAGGTGATCTGGTATTCCCATCTCTTGAAGAATTTTCCACAGTTTGTTGGGATCCACACAGTCAAAGGCTTTGGCATAGTCAATAAAACAGAAGATGTTTTTCTGGAACTCTCTTGCTTTTTGATGATCCAACAGGTGTTGGCAATTTGATTTCTGGTTCCTTTGCCTTTTCTAAATCCAGCTTGAACATCTGGAAGTTCATGGTTTATGTACTGTTGAAGCCTGACTTGGAGGATTTTAAGCATTACTTACTAGCGTGTGAGATGAGTGCAACTGTGCAGTAGTTTGAGCATCCTTTGGTATTGCCTTTCCTGGGATTGGAATGAAAACTGACCTTTTCCAGTCTTGTAGCCACTGTTGAATTTCCCAAATTTGCTGGGATATTGAGTGCAGCACTTTCACAGCATCATCTTTTAAGATTTGAAATAGCTCAACTGGAATTCTATCACCTCCACTAGCTTTGTTCTTAGTGATGCTTCCTAAGGCTCACCTAACTTCACATTCCAAGATGTCTGACCCTAGGTGAGTGATCACACCTCCATGATTATCTGAGTCATGAAAATCTTTGTTTAGTTCTTCTGTGTATTCTTCCCACCTCTTCTTAATGTCTACTGCTTCTGTAAAGTCCATATCATTTCTGTCCTTTATTGTGCCCATCTTTGCATGAAATGTTCCCTTGGTACCTCTAGTTTTCTTGAAGAGATCTCTAGTGTTTCCCATTCTATTGTTTTCCTCTATTTGTTTGCACTGATCACTGAGGCTTTCTTATCTCTCCTTGCTATTCTTTGGAACTCTGCATTCAAATGGTTATATCTTTCCTTTTCTCCTTTGCCTTTCACTTCTCTTCTTTTCATAGCTATTTGTAAGGCCTCCTCAGACAGTCATTTTGCCTTTTTGCATTTCTTTTTCTTGAGGATGGTCTCGATCCCTGTCTCCTGTACAATGTCATGAACTTCTGTCCATAGTTCTTCAGGCACTCTGTGTAACAGATCTAATCCCTTGAATCTATTTGTCACTTCCACTGTATAATTGTGAGGGATTTGATTTAGGTCATACTTGAATGGTCTAGTGATTTTTGTTTGTTTCTTCAGTTTAAGTCTGAATTTGGCAATAAGGACTTCATGATCTGAGCTAGTCAGCTCCTGGTCTTGTTTTTGCTGACTATATAGAGATGCTCCATCTTTGGCTGCAAGGAATATAATCAACCTGATTTCGCTGTTGACCATCTGGTGATGTCCATGTGTAGAGTCTTTTCTTGTGTTGTTGGAAGAGGCTGTATAGTCCATGGAATTGTCCAGGCCAAAATACTGTATTGGGTAGCCTTTCCTTTCTCCAGGGAATCTTCCCAACCCAGGGATTTAACTTAGGTCTCCCACACTGCAGGCAAATTCTTTACCAGCTGAACCACAAAGGAAACCCTACAACCAGAATGACCATTATCTAAAAGTATAATTTTTTCTTTCCTGTAAATTAATTCTTTCCATTTAAAGAAGAGACTTCAACATTCCCTTTAGAGTAGATTTAGTATTCCTGAATTCTCTCAGTTTTTTGCTTTTCTTTTTCCTTTATTAAATTAATTAATTTACTTATTTTACTTTACAACATTGTATTGGTTTTGCCATACATTGACTTGAATCCACCATGGATGTATATGTGTTCCCCATACTGAGCCCCCTTCTCACCTCCCTCCCCATCCCATCCCTCTGGGTCATCCCAGTGCACCAACCCCGATCATCCTGTATAATGCATCAAAACTGGACTGGCGATTCATTTCATATATGATAATTTACATGTTTCAATGCCATTCTCCCATATCATCCCACCCTCACCCTCTCCCACAGAGTCCAAAAGACTGTTCAATACATCTGTGTTTCTTTTGCTGTCTCACATACAGGGTTATCATTACCATCTTTCTAAATTCCATATAAATATGTGTTAGTATACTGTATTGGCGGAGAAGGCAATGGCACCCCACTCCAGTACTCTTGTCTGGAAAATCCCATGGGCAGAGGAGCCTGGTGGGCTGCAGTCCATGGAGTTGCGAAGAGTCGGAGATGACTGAGCGACTTCACTTTCACTTTTCACTTTCATGCATTGGAGAAGGAAATGGCAGCCCACTCCATTATTCTTGCCTGGAAAATCCCAGGGACAGTGGAGCCTGGTGGGCTGCCGTTTAAGGGGTCGCACCGAGTTGGACATGACTGAAGTGACTTAGCAGCAGCAGCAGCATACTGTATTGGTGTTTTTCTTTCTGGCTTACTTCACTCTGTATAATAGGCTCCAGTTTCATCCACCTCATTAGAACTGATTCAAATGTATTCTTTTTAATGGCTGAGTAATACTCCATTGTGGATATGTACCACAGCTTCCTCATCCATTTGTCTGCTGATGGGCATCTAGGTTGCTTCCATGTCCTGGCTATTATAAACAGTGCTGTGATGGACATTGGGGTGCACGTGTCTCTTTCAATTTTAGTTTATCAGTGTGTATTCCCAGCAGTGGGATCGCTGGGTCATATGGCAGTTCTATTTCCAGTTTTTTAAGGAATCTCCACACTGTTCTCCATAGTGGCTGTACTCTACTACAAAGCCACAGTCACTAAGACAGTGTGGTACTGGCACAATGACAGAAATATAGATCAATGGAATAAAATAGAAAGCCCAGAGATAAATCCATGCACCTATGGATACCTTATCTTTGACAAAGGAGGCAAGGATATACAATGGAGAAAAGGCAATCTCTTTAACAAGTGGTGCTGGGAAAATTGGTCAACCACTTGTAAAAGAATGAAACTAGAAAACTCTAACACCATACACAAAAATAAACTCAAAAATGGATTAAAGATCTAAACGTAAGACCAGAAACTATAAAACTCATAGTGGAAAACATAGGTGAAACACTCTCTGACATAAGCCACAGCAGGATCCTCTGTGACCCACCTCCCAGAATATTGGAAATAAAAGCAAAAATAAACAAATGGGACCTAATTAAAATTAAAAGCTTTGCATAACAAAGGAAACTATAAGCAAGGTGAAAAGACAGCCTTCAGAATGGGAGAAAATAATAGCAAATGAAGCAATGGACAAAGAATTAATCTCAAACATATACGAACAACTCCTGCAGCTCAATTACAGAAAAATAAAAGACCTAGTCAAAAAGTGGGCCAAAGAACTAAACAGACATTTCTCCCAAGAAGACATACAGATGGCTAACAGACACATGAAAAGATGCTCAACATCACTCATTATCAGAGAAATGCAAATCAAAACTGCAATGAGGTACCATTACACGCCAGTCAGAATGGCTGCTATCCAAAAGTCTACAAGCAATAAGTGCTGGAGACGGTGTGGAGAAATGGGAGCCCTCTTACACTGTTGGTGGGAATGCAAACTAGTACAGTTTTTGCTTTTCTGGGAAGTTCTTATCTCTCTTTCTGTTCTAAGTGATTATCTTGTTCTTTATGATATCCTAGTTTGCATTCTACCCTCGCCGTCCTTAGGATTTTGAATATACCATGCCATCCCTTCTAGCCTTCAAAGTTTCTGCAGAGAAATCATGTTAGAGCTTTATTGGGGTTCTCTTGTACAATGTTGGGTTCACTGGTGGCTCAGATGGTAAAGAATCTGTCTGCATTGCAGGAGACGCAGGTTCAGTCCCTGGGTCGGGAAGATCCCCTGGAGAAGGGAATGGCAACCCTCTCCAGTATTCTTGCCTGGAGAATCCCATGGACAGAGGAGGCTGACAGGCCACAATCCATGGGGTCACAAACAGTAGGACACGACTGAGTTTACTAACACTTTGTACAATAAATGTACAATTGTTCATATATTTGTATATGAACAACAATAGAAAAATACATATGTTTTAATTTTGCTGCCTTTAGTATTCTTTAACCTTGTCATTTTAATTATGATGATTTGTTATTTGGTTATGTCTTGGGGTTGGTCTGTTTGGGTTCATCTTATTTGGGCCCACCTGTTTTGTGCTTCCTGTTCCTGGAAATTGGTTTCCTTCTTTAGACTTGGAAAATTTTCAGTCATATTTTCCTCAAATACATTTAGACTTCCTTCTCTCTCTTTTCTCTTTCTGAAACCCCTATAAGGCAAATGTTGACATTTGATATGATATCTCAGAGATCTTGTATGTTACATTCCTTTTTTTTTTTTTCCCCCATTTGCCTCTTATTTGCTCTTCTGATTAGGTGATTTTCAGTATCTTATTTTCCAGATCAGTTATGTGCTCTTCTGTGTCATTTAGTCTGCTATTCATGGTTTCTAGAGTGATTTGTTTTTAATTTCAGATATTGAATTGCCTATTTAATTGGTTGTTTCTTATATTTTCCTGTTTCTTACTGAAGTGATCTATGCTTAGATAAATTCTCTTCCCTAATTCAGTTGGCAGTTTTATTAACAAAGTTTTGAATTCTTTATCTGGTAAATAGCTATATTATTCATTTTTTCAGAGATTTTCTCTTGCTCTTTCCACTGATAATAGATTCTCTGCCTTTTCAATTTTCTTGACTTTCTGTGTCTTTATGACTTTAAGTGAAACAGTTACCTGCTGTGTCTTTAAAGGGGTTTTCTTATGTGGATGTGTCCCTATGTGGACTGTATGACTGTCCCAGTCATTTCCACCCATGACTTTTGGTGGAAGGGCTGGATTTGATGTGAATGCCAGTCGTGTCTTTCTTCAGGGTGTGTCGGCTTCTATCCCCTCGGTAGGGGATATGAATCATGAAGGAGGAGCTAGAATCTATGCAAGATGTGAGGAAGTGTTCCTTCTTCTCTGCTCAGTGGCTATCAGTGCCCTGGCCGAGCTGAGATCTCCTAAGCTGCCAGAGTGGAAGCCTGGGGGGCTGGGCTTGAGCTGATTCTGTTCCCTCTAAGTGTGACTTCCTTCTCAGTATACTGGGGCCTTTGATCCACAGGAGGGTAGCCCTGAAGCAAGGGGGATCATGTGCTTACAGAAGTCCAGTGCTCTGCCTACGTAGGTGTGTGCAGCCCATGAATGCATCTTTTTGGGGTTGTGATTGTCCCAGCTCGTGTTGCACTGTAGTAGGGAGTGACTAGGGTTGGAATATTCCTTTGGCTGGGACTAGGGGGTGCACCAAGGCAGTCATGGGAAATTTGGCAGCCACAGTAGTGTCAGAAATCTGGGCTGCTTCTGGGACAGCAATTGAATAAGTGCCAATGATGACCTCTGTCACCACACCTGGACCACACCCTGGGTCCTTGGGTTGCCTCTGCATAATTATGTCAGCTCTTTCCCCAGGTCCTGGCAGCCCTAGATCCAGTACCAAACTGTGGTGTGGAGGAAACAGAGCCAGTGTGCTCACGCAGATGGGGCCGGGAGCAAGGCAAGTTGGCAGTCACTATAGCTGCCCTGCCTGGGGGTGAGTCACACCCGTCACCTCCTCATGAATGGAGTGTAGCCTTCTAGGGCCTTCCTATTTGTCCCAGTGGTTCTCTGAGCAACTAAGGGGGCTTGTCTCCTATGCGTAAGACCCTAACTGGAGTGCCCAATCTGTTGCTCAACGCATTCACTTTCCAAGGTGAGTGCATACGATCACCCATTTCTTCTGAGTCTCCTCCCAGGGACACAGGCCCTGGCCCAATTGCTTTTCTTACACTCTTACTTGATTACATGTGTGTCTTTCTTACAGACTTGGTTGTCTAGGAGTCTTTCTGCCCATTTTCAGTTAATTCCTCATGAGAATTGTTCCACATATAGGTGTATTTTTGATGTATTCATGATGAGGATGTGAGCTCACATCCTCTGGGTTGTTTATTGTTTGATGCTAAGTTGTATGAATTATTGGTACATTTTGAATATTGCTGCCCCTTATTAACTATATTATTTTAAATATATTTTCCCATTTAGTAGGTTGCTTTTTTTTTTGATAGTTTCCTTTACTGTGCAAAAGCTTCTTAGTTTGATGTAGTTCAATTATTTATTGTGCTTTTGCTTTGGTTGCCTGAGTAGACATATCCAAAAGAAAATATTGCTAAGGTCAATGTCCAAAGGTTTACTGCCCAAGTTTTCAAGGAGTTTTATAGTTTCAGATATACATTTAAGTCTTTAGTCCATTTTGAGTTTATTTTTGTTTATGTGATGTGAGAAAGGAGTCCAGTTTAATTCTTTTGCATGTAGCTGTTTAAATTTCCCAATTCTTATTTGAGAGACTGTCTTCCCGGCATTGAATATTCTTGGCTCCTATGTTGTAGATTAATTGGCCATATAACATGGGGTTTTTCCTGGGCTCTCTATTTAGTTCTGTTTTATGTACCTGTATTTTTTCTTTTTGCCAGTGCCATACTGTTCTGATTGCTGTAGTATGTAGTATAGTTGGAGATCAGGGCGTATTATACCTCCAACTCTGTTCATCTTCCTCAAGACTGTTTTGACCTTTCAGTGTCTTCTGTTTTTCCATTACAACTTTTAGAATTATTTGTTTTTGTTTTGTGAAAAATGCCATTGGTATTTTGATATCAAAGGGATTGCATCAAATCTGTATATTTCCTTGGGTAGCAAGGTCATTTTAACAATATTAATTATTTCAGCTTATGAGTATGATAATATATTTCCATTGTTTGGTTTTCTTTAATTCATTTCATCAGCATCTTATAGTTTTCTTAGTATAAATTTTTAGAACAAATCCTACTGTTGTGGTATGGCCAACTGCTTTGTGAAGGTAGGACTGGTCACTGGCCCAGCAGGTAGCCAGACATGTGGAAAGGCTGCTGGTGGGCAGGCCTGGCTTCTGAGGCTGCTGGGTGAGGGCACTGTGGGTCCTGGAGCTGATGCTGGCCTCCTGGATCATATGGTACATTTTCAATTTTTTGAGGAAAAGAGGGGGTTAACTTAAAAGTCACTCCTATCTTATATAATACTATATAATGCTTAGGTATATTTCTCAGCTCTTTCTGAGGTTTTGTAAATCTATTGATTTCTTCTAAGAAAAGATGATGTAGCTTAAAGGTTTAGAGCATGGTCTCTGGAGCCAGCATGTCTTGATTTCAGTCCTAACTCTGTTTTTAGAACCTGTGTGAATTAGAGCATAATACTCAGCTTCTCTGTGCCTAAGTTTACTTGTTATCAGTATAAGAGAAATTATTGCAGTCCGTACTTTATGACATAGCTGTGAGGATCAAACAAATACATATAAAACACACATATGAATACATGAATAAATTGTATATTAAACTTAAGGTACTATTCTAATTTGTTTTCTACTATTATTTTCTTAACTTTTTGTTAATATTGCATTCTTTAAATTATCATAGCTTCATAAGAAAGCAAGATATATGATAAAGCCAGTTGCCCATTCTGTTCTTTTTCAAAATTAACTTAGATACAGACTTCTGCTTCTGGTCAGGATGGGATAATAGGGGTTGGCTTTGCCCTCTGCCTTATACAATTAAAATATATGAAACAATGTTTTTTATATATTGAACAATGACAGAATAGGACAGTGATCCCTGAGAGAAGAGAAACAAATGAAATGAACTTTATGATTGCCTCAGTTTACTGTCTGGAAGGAATTTCCAAAGCCATGGTGCAAGGAGGAATCAAAACAGTATATTGCCTCCTAAGCTGTGGAGACAGAGTTCAGAATTCAGGGGGACTAACATGTCTAGGATATTCAGGACAGAATATCAGACAGGGGGGAACTGGAGAGACAGAGAATATTGGAATTCTGTAGAGGGTTTGACAGCCCTCAGATATGTGCTGATCAGTGCCTGTCTAGGAAACTATCTAAGGCCAGGATAAGAACCACTGTGAACAAGAAGGTGAAGAATTCCTGAAGTTTACACAGGGTTGGAGTAATTCATGTTCCCTATAGCCAGACTGAAGAAATCTCGTAATATATCTGGCACTGGGTTAAGTACTCAGTGAGTATTTTACTTCAGTAAGATCCAAATAGCTCTTGGACTTAAGCCTCCTCTGATTCCACCTAACAAAGCTTAATAGCAAACTCAACATTTATTTGTTTCCAAATAATTTTACTGGGTTTCAGAAGACTGCTAAAAATATTTCAAGAAAAGAGAAAATTTCACACCTAATAATGTAAAATTCACAAGGTCTGCCATTCAGTTAAAAAAAAGTATTGGTTATGCAGAGAAGCAGGAAAATAGAATCCATAATAAGAAGAAAATGAACTCAATAAAAATAGACCCAGAAATGATGCAGATGATAGAATTATTAGAAACAGACATTAAAGCAGCTTTTACAAAGCACTGTGTCAAAAAAGGGAGAGTGAAGCATTGCATGTTAATGAAAGGCATAGAAGACAACCCACCCACCACTCCCCCCCATCCCCTGCACCAAAGGTAAAAAGAGAGTCACTCCTGGTGATGGTACATACATACAATATCTGAGAAGAAAATACACTGGATGGTGTTAATAGCATATTAGATAATTTAGAAGAAAATATTAGTGAATTTTGGGGCAAAGGGATAGAAATAGTCTCAAATTAAGCAGAGAAAGAAAAAGGACTAAAAATAAATGAACCAGAGCAACAGGAAACTGTGGGATAACTTTAAGTTGTCTGAAGATATGTTTAACTAGGGAACTCCCAGAAAGATGAATTGGGGAGTGGCAACAAAAAATGATGGAAGAAATAATGGCTGGGAATTTTAAAAATTTATGTAAATTATAAGCATATAGATCTTCAAAACTCAACAAACCACAAACATAGGAAGCATGAAGAAAAAACACCAAGGTACATCATCATAAACTGCTTAAATCTGGTAAAACAAAGAAACTCTTAAAGGGATTAAAAGAGCTTCTTGACGAAGGTGGAAGAGGAGAGTAAAAAAGCTGGTTTAAAACTCAACATTCAAAAAATGAAGATCATGGCATCCAGTCCCATCACTTCATGGCAAATAGATGGGGAAACAAAGGAAACAGTGACAAACTTTATTTTCTTGGGCTCCAACATCACTGCAGATGGTTTACTGCAGCCACAGAATCAAAAGATGGTTGCTCCTTGGAAGAAAAGCAGTGATGAACCTAGACAGAGTATTAAAAAGGAGAGACATCACTTTGCTGACAAAGGTCCATATTGTCAAAACTATGACTTTTCTAATATTCATGTACAGAAGTGAGAATTGGACCATAAGGAAGACTGAGCACCAAAGAATTGATGCTTTTGAACTGTGGTGCTGGAGAAGACTTTTGAGAGCAAGGAGATCAAACCAGTCAATCCTAAAGGAAATCAATCCCAAATATTCATTGGAAGGACTGATACTGAAGCTGAAGCTCTGGTACTTTGGCCACCTGGTGGGAAGAGCTGACTCACTGGAAAAGACCCTGGTGCTGGGAAAGATTTAGGGCAGGAGGAGAAGGAGGAACAGAGGTGAGATAGTTGGATGGCATCATTGACTCAATGAACAAGAATTTGAGCAAACTCCTGGAGATAACGAAGGACAGCGAAACCTGATATGCTGCAGTACATGGGGTCACAAAGGGTTGGACACAACTGAGTGACTTAACTGAACTGAACACAGACAGAAGTAGAATGACGGTAGCACACAAGTCATAATTGGTGAAATGTGAGTAAGATGTGATATAAGGTATTTCCACTGTAGGGATAAAGTAGTATAATATCACTTGAAAGTAGAATGGTAAGTTGAAGGTGTATACTATTAACCCTATAGTGACCACTACAAAAAAAAAGAAGAGTATCTAACAAGGAAATAAAGAAACTAAAATATAGTACATGGATTTTCTATTATTGTGCAGCAATTATCACAAATTTAGTATTAGATAGCATATATTTATTATCTCACAGTTTCTGTGGGTCAGGAATCCAGGCATAGTTTAGCATAGTCTTTGCTGAGGATCTCATGTGACTGAAATTCAAGGGGTTGCCTTGGCTTCATTGTTATCCAGACATTTGACTAAGGAAGATCTGTTTCCAAGCTCATGAAAGCTACAGGCAGAATTCATTTAATTGTTTGTATGACTGAGGCCCTTTATTGTTGTTGTTATAAGTCAGAGACCACTCTCAACTCCTAGGGCTGCTCTCAGGTCTTTGCTATGCTGTCCTCACAGGCCATTCCACATCATGGGAACTTAAGTCATCAAATTCAGCAGGAAGATCTCTAAATTCTAATCACCCTTCCTAAGAAAGGACTGGGCTTTCTTTTTTTTTTATGGCTCACCAAGGATAATATCTTTGTGATTAGTTCCAAATCCATTGATCAGGGGCCTTAATTACTGAAAAATGTCTTTATATTTGCTATATAAGTGTGCTCTGCTAAGTCCCTCCAGTCATGTCCAACTCTTTGAGATCCTGTGAACTGTAGCCCATCTGGCTCCTCTGTCCATGGAATTTTCCAGGCAAGAATACTGGTGTGGTTGGCATGTTCTCCTCCAGGCAATCTTGCTGGCCCAGGGCTCAAACCCAAGTCTCCAGTGGCTCCTGTATTGCAGGCAGATTTCCTTTACTGCTGAGCTTCCTGAGAAGCCCCCAAGTAGTGTGACCTAATAAAGGGATTAAAATTCCATCCCATTCACCGGCCATGTGTACACTCAAGGGTAGAAGAATATACAGAGTGCTCAAACCTGGGGTAACAATCCTGGGAGACATCTGAGAGCTGTGCCTGCAGTACGGATGGATAAAGACCTAACCAATGTTAAAGAGGGGAGAAAAAGGAAAAGGAACACAGAAGAGACATCTGAGAGCTGTGCCTGCCATATGGATGAATAAAGAAGACCTAATAAACATTAAAGAGGGGAGAAAAAGGAAAGGGGAACACAAGAGATGGGACAAATGTAAAGCAAAACGCAGTAGATTTAAACTGAACAATATCAATACTCATATTAAATTTAAATGGTCTAAACACCAAAATTAAATGGCAGAGGTTTTTCTGTTGGATAAAGAAGCCAGATGGCTATGCGCTGTCTATATGAAATCCATTTAAAATATAAACACACAAATAGATTAAAAGTAAAAGAACAGAAAAATAAACCATCCAACACTAGCCAAAGGAAAGCTAGAGTGGCTTTATTTATAACAAAGTCAATTTCAGAATCTCACTAATAGTAAGTCCTTTGATAATAAGTAAGTAATAATAAGTAAAGGGTAACTTTATGCAGGGGGCATAACAATTTTAAATGTTTATTAATAACAAAGTTTCAAAATATATGAAGCAACAATGCTCTAACTGAAAGGAGAAATAGATTCCAGATGTAATTGAAGAATCAGCACCCATATCTCAACAAATAGTAAAAATAAAATGAGTAAACAGAAGCCTTGAACAGCACTTTTGATCAATGTAACCTAACTGACATTTTAGAAACATGCTAGCCAATGACAGCAGGATATGTATTGTCAACCTTGACACTATTTGCATTTTATCCTGGATAACTCTTGTGGGAGGCTGTCTTCTGAACTGTAGGATGTTTGGCAGCATCCTCAGCCTTTATCCACTGGATGCTGGTGGCATATTTCCTTCATTATAACAAAGCAAAATGTTTCCAGACTTTGCCAAATGTTCCCTTAGGGGCACAATCATCCAAGTTGAAAATTGCTGATTTAAAACATGGTTTACTCTGAAACGTATGTTTGAGAAAAAATATGGTTAGCTAGTTTTCCAATAAAGTCAGGTCACAGTTTCAAACATTGTTTTGATAAAATCAGTGGACTTTCCAATATTTAGTAACAGTTCTCTCAGTTTCATTGCAAAATGTGGACTGGGGCTATGGTTACTCATGAATCTTCATTGCTGTGTTGGTTAGAGACTGGCACATGGTGAATCAGCACTCCTAATTTTGTGCCATTATTTATCCATTTAATTCAACAATTGTGTATAACTGCCTCTATCAGCTAGTTGCTGTTCTAGTATTGGGAATGTATCAGGGAAAAAATGAATGCTCTTCCCTTAACAGAGCTCACATTTGGTAGAAGAATAGAATAATAAACAAGCAAATTCTCCAAGCAAGTCTTCAAAAGTATGTGAACTGAGAACTTCCAGGTGTTCAAGCAGGATTTAGAAAAGGCAGAGGAATCAGAGATCAAATTGCCAACATCCGTTGGATCATAGAAAAAGCAAGGGAATTCAAGATAAACATCTACTCCTGCTTCATTGACTATGATAAAGTCTTTGACTATGTGGATCACGAAAAACTGTGGAAAATTCTTCAAGAGATGGGAATACCAGACCACCTTACCTGCCTCCTGAGAAACCTGTATGCATGTCAAGAAGCAACAGTTAGGACTGGACATGGAACAATGGACTGGTTCCAAATTGGAAAAGGAGTACATCAAGGCTGTATATTGTCACACTGCTTATTTAATTTATATGCAGAGTATATCATGCAACATGCCAGGCTGGATGAAGCACAAGCTGGAATCAAGATTGCAGGGAGAAATATCAATAATCTCAAATATGCAGATGACACCACCCTTATGGCAGAAAGTAAAGAGGAACTAAAGAGCCTCTTGATGAAGCTGAAAGAGGAGAATGAAAATGCTGACTTAAAACTCAACATTCAAAAAACGAAGATCTTGGCATCCAGTCCCATCACTTCATGGCAAATAGATGGAGAACCAATGGGAACAGTGAAAGACGTTATTTTTGGGGGGCTCCAGGATCACTGCAGATGGTGACTGCAGCCATGAAATAATAGACACTTGCTCTTTGGAAGAAAAGCTATGACACACCTAGTGAAAATGGCTCAGTCGTGTCCAAGTCTTTGTGACCCCATGGATTATACAGTCCATGGAATTCTCCAGGCCAGAATACTGAAGTGGGTAGCCTTTCCTTTCTCCAGAGGATCTTCCCAAATCAGGGATCAAACCCAGGTCTCCCCCATTACGGGTGGATTCTTAATCAGCTGAGCCACAAGGAAAGTCCAAGAATACTGGAGTGGGTAGCTTATCCTTTCTCCAGAGGATCTTCCCAACCTAGGAATTGAACCAGGATCTCCTGCCTTACAGGCAGATTCTTTACCAGCTGAGTTATCAGGGAACCCCATGACAAACCTAGACAGCATATTAAAAAGCAGAGACGTTACTTTACCAAGAAAGGTCTGTATAGTCAAGGCTATGGTTTTTTCCAGTAGTCATGTATGCAAATGAGAGTTGGATCATAAAGAAAGCTGAGTGCCAAAGAAATGATGCTTTTGAACTGTGGTGTTGGAAAAGACTCTTGAGAGTCCCTTGGACAGCAAGGAAATCAAACCAGTCAATCCTAAAGGAAATCATAAGCTGCAACTGAAACTCTAATACTTTGGCCACCTGATGGGAAGAACTGACTCATATGAATAGACCCTGGCACTGGAAAAGATTGAAGGCAGGAGGAGAAGGGGATGACAGAGGATGAGACGGTTGGATGGCATCACCAACTTGATGGACATAAGTCTGACCAAGCTCCAGTATTTGGTGATGGACAGGGAATGCGGCCACAAATATTTGGGGCAGCAAATATTTGGACACAACTGAGCCACTGAAACAAACATCAGTTTGTAAGATAGCTACACAGCTATGGAAATAAACAAAGTAGGATAAGAAAGAGAAGGAGTAAGGAAAGTGGTCATGAATTGTGACAGTTTAACAGACTGAAGGAAGTAAGAGTGAGTAATGTAGATGCATGTTTTTCCGTTTCAGGTAGAAGGACAAATAATAACCAAAAACTGCTTAAGTGTATTCTAGGAAGGGCAGTGACGCTGGCATAGAAGAAGCAGAGTGAGTTAGAGTGGTAGCAGGTGGGGTTAGTGGAGTTGCCGAGTGGCCAGATCACAAAGAGACTCTAGGTCACTGTAAGGATTTTGGCTATTGAGTGAAATAGAAAGCCATCAGAAGGTTTTAAGTGAAATGATGAGATACTAAAAATATTGTAAGAGAATTATTTTGTTGGTTAGATTGAGCCTAGATGTTAGGGGAACAAAGTGAGAAGCTGAAAGCCAGTTAGGAGTCTGTTAGACTATTCCAGGTGGGCTATGATGCTTGCTCTGTTCACATAGAAGCAAGGAAGATGGTAATAAGTATTGGATTTTGAAGTGTTTTTGGAGGCTCAACAAAAAGGATTTTTTGGCAGGAAGCAGTGTAGGATGAATAAAAGAGGGGAGTCAATGATAACTGAAGATTTTAGCCTGTGAAACAGCAAGAGATGAGCTGGAGCTGTTATTTGCTAATATGGGGAAGATAGCAGAAGGACTGTGCATTTGGAGACATTTTAAATTTGAGATGACTTTTAGAAATTTACGTGAAAATATTGTGATCCACTAGCTAAACTAATTTGAAGTTTAGAAAAGAAGTCTGATCCAGAGAAATAAATGTGAAAGTTATCAATATTTATCTGTTATTTTATTTTGTTATTTATTTTCCAGTTTTACTGATTTATAATTAACATAAAATTGTATCAGTATAATATAATGTTTTGATAGATACATATATCACAAAATGACTACCACAGTAAATTTAGTTAACATCTATCACTTCACCTAGTACAAGTTTTTATTTCTTATAATGATGAGTTTAAAAATCTACTCTAAGAAATTTTCAAATATACAGTACAGGAGTGTTAATTAAAGTCATAATGCTGTATATTACATCTCCAGAACTTATTTATCATACAACTGGAAATCTGTACATTTTGATCCCCTTTACCCATTTCTTTCATCATGCCCCCTCCATCTCTGGCAGCCACCAATCTTTCCTGTTTGTAAGAGTTTGTTTTTTAGATTCCATATATATTAATACATGAGATCATACAGTATTTCTCTGAATTATTTCACTTAATGCCCTCAAGTTCTATACATGTTGTTACACACTGCAGGGTTTACTTTTTATGATTGAATTCTGTTACATATATAAGCCACGTCTTTATTTATTCATCAATGAACCCTTATGCTGTTTCCAAATCTTGGCTCTTGTAAATAATGTTTCAGTGAACGTGGGGGGCAGATATCTTTTTGAGATAGTGATTTTGTTCTCTTTACCTAAATAACCAGAAGTGGGATAAATAGATCATATGGTAAGTACATTTTTTATTTTTTGAGGAACTGCTATACTGTTTTTTATAGTGAATGTACCAATTTACATTCCCACCAATAGTGCAAGAAGATTCCCTTTCCCCCACATCTTTCTCTACACTTATTTCTTATCTTTTTTGATAATAGTTATTCTAGCAGTATTGTTGCCTGGAAAATCCCATGGATGGAGGAGCCTGGTAGGCTGCAGTCCATGGGGTCGTGAAGAGTCGGACACGACTGAGCGACTTCACTTTCACTCTTCACTTTCACGCATTGGAGAAGGAAATGGCAACCCACTCCAGTGTCCTTGCCTGGAGAATCCCAGGATGGCGGAGCCTGGTGGGCTGCCGTCTGTGGGGTCACACAGAGTCGGACACGACTGAAGTGACTTAGCAGCAGCAGCAGCAGCATTCTAGCATGTGAGGTAGTATCTCATTGTGGTTTTGACTTTCATTTTTGATAGTTGGTATTTTTAAAGCCTTCAAACTGGCTATTTAGAAGCTATTCAGTTCAGTTCAGTCGCTCAGTCATGTCCGACTCTTTGCGACCCCATGAATCGCAGCATGCCAGGCCTCCCTGTCCATCACCAACTTCTGAAGTTTACTCAAACTCATGCCATCGAGTCGGTGATGCTATCCAGTCATCTCATCCTCTCTTGTCCCCTTCTCCTGCCCCCAGCCCCTCCCAGCATCAGGGTCTTTTCCAATGAGTCAGCTCGTCGCATGAGGTGGCCAAAGGACTGGAGTTTCAACTTCAGCATCAGTCCTTCCAATGAACACCCAGGACTGATCTCCTTTAGGATGAACTGGTTGGATCTCCTTGCAGTCCAAGGGACCCTCAAGAGTCTTCTCCAACACCACAGTTCAAAAGCATCAATTTTTTGGCACTCAGCTTTCTTCACAGTCCAACTCTCACATCCATACATAACCACTGGAAAAACCATAGCCTTAACTAGATGGACATTTGTTGGCAAAGTAATGTCTCTGCTTTTTAATATGCTATCTAGGTTGTCATAACTTTCCTTCCAAGCAGTAAGCGTCTTTTAATTCCATGGCTGCAGTCACCATCTGCAGTGATTTTGGAGGGCCCCCCCCCCAAATAAAGTCTGACACTGCTTCCACTGTTTCCCCATCTCTTTCCCATGAAGTGATGGGACCAGATGCCATGATCTTAGTTTTCTGAATATTGAGCTTTAAGCCAACTTTTTCACTCTCCTCTTTCACTTTCATCAAGAGGCTTTTTAGTTTCTCTTCACTTTCTGCCATAAGGGTTGTGTCATCTGCATATCTGAGGTTATTGATATTTCTCCCAGCAATCTTGATTCCAGCTTGTGCTTTTTCCAACCCAGGGTTTCTCATGATTTACCCTGCTTATAAATTAATTAAACAAGGTGACAATATACAGCCTTGACATACTCCTTTTCCTATTTGGAACCAGTCTGTTGTTTCATGTCCATTTCTAACTGTTGCTTCCTGACCTGCATACAGGTTTCTCAAGAGACAGGTCAGGTGGTCTGGTATTCCCATCTCTTTGAGAATTTTCCACAGTTTATTGTGATCCACACAGTCAAAGGCTTTGGCGTAGTCAATAAAGCAGAAATAGATGTTTTTCTGGAACTCTCTTGCTTTTTCAATGATCCAGCAGATGTTGGCAATTTGCTCTCTGGTTTGTCTGCCTTTTCTAAAACCAGCTTGAACATCTGGAAGTTCACGGTTCACGTATTGCTGAAGCCTGGCTTGGAGAATTTTGAGCATTACTTTACTAGCATGTGAGATGAGTGCAGTTATGCAGTAGTTTGAGCATTCTTTGGCATTGCCTTTCTTTGGGATTAGAATGAAAACTGACCTTTTCCAGTCCCGTGGCCACTACTGGGTTTTCCAAATTTGCTGGCATATAGGGGATGGGTATGGAGAAATCAAAGATCCTAGGAATGAGCTCTGGTACAGGCCAATATATAGAGGTTGGATTGATGAATATATTGGTTTGCTGTTATTTATTAAATGAATTATCAAAAATTTAGTGGCTTAAAAACAGTAATTTATTGCCTTATGAATATGGAGATCTGAGGTCTAAAAGCAAGTTCTTATCAGGACTTCAAGCCAGCATTCCTTTTGGAGTCTTCAGGGGACAGTCTATTTCCTTGACTTCTTCTTTTTCTTCTTCTTCTTCTTTTTTTTTTTTTTTTTTTTTTTTGGTTTCTAGAGGTCCTCAGCTTTCCTTGGCTCATGACCCTTCGTTGTATTACTCCAACCTTTTGCTTCCATCATCACATTACTTACCATTGACTCTAATTCTCCTGTTTTTCTCTAATCAGAACCATCGTGGTTACATTGGTCCTGCTAGGGTAATCCAGGATAATCTCTACTTCAAGATCCTTAACTCAGTTATATTGACAAAACCCTTTTAACCATGTAAGGTAACATAGTCATAGTTTTCCACTGTTAGGTCATGCATACCTTTGGTGGACCAATATTTCAGCCCACAACCAGGAGGAACCAGAAGATAAGACTAAAGAGAGCAGCATCTAGTGAGGTGGACAGAGAACAGAGGAACTGTTTTCTGGAACTAGGTGAAGATAGTCCTTCAAGGAAAAAGGAGTGATCACTCTGTTATATGCCATTCATTGATCCAGGAAGATGCAGATGAGAATTAACTTAGAGATCTAACCCAGTGGAATTCACTGCTGACCCTGACAAGAACTACATTCATGAAAATGTGGAGAATGAAAGCCTGCCTGGAGTATATTAGAAGATGGAGCAGGACCAGCTTAGTGGGTATAAGTTCTGCACTGTCCCACAAGACCTCACTTTTAGATGAGTCTCACAGGTAGATTAATGTTTTACTCTTACTTGGTCAGGAAGATCCCCTGGAGGAGGGCATGGCAGCCCACTCCAGTATTCTTGCCTGGAGATTCCCATGGACAGAGGAGCCTGGCAGGCTACGGTCCATAACGTGGAGAAGAATCAGACATGACTGAAATGACTTAGCACACACACACGTCACTCTAGAAATTCTTAATTTTGAAAAGGGATCTTATAAAGAAGTCTCACAGTTTTATTTTGCACTGAGCACAGCAAATTATATAGCTTGTCCTGCAATGGAAGAAAAAAAAAAAAACAAAACTGGAAACAGTGATCATGGATAACCCTTTCAAGGCATTTTATGCAAATGAAATCAGAAAAATGGAGCCAGAGGAGAAAGAGGAGTCAAGTGATATGACTCAAGTAAATCACCTGAGTCAAGTGATTAAAGCTTAAGATGGTTGATTTCTAGTTTGGTGCTTCCTATGTAACAGTGGAGAGTCAGGACTGACCAAGACTGATTCTCCCTAATGCCAGATGTCCCACGTGTGGTTTTAGCTGAGTTTACAGCATGGCTTCAAAGATCCCTGCATAGGAAGACATGCCTCTGCCTTTTGGCTCCCCTCCATTATTTTTCCAGTGGATTGGTGGCTTCATGCAGGAAGGATCAAAATCTTATAAAGTTAAACTCCAACATATCTTCTTAACCTATCAATCTGATATCACTCTGAACTCTGGCTTATGAAATAAATTTTCCAGGCTTTGTTCTTCACAGATCCACGGTCTTTTAGAAACAGTTGCAAATTGATTTTATCATGATTTGCTCTAGCATTTTCCCAGGCATACCAGTTAAGCTGACTCAGGGCCAGAGACATTCATTGCTGGCCTCAGGAAAGATACACTGTTGGCACTCAGCCAACTTTCAGGCATTTTCCCCCCTTTCTATCCTAGTCACTGGAAATAAATTGCACTGAGAAGCCCTGCTAACCAGACTTAACAAATAACCATCCAAAGAGCTTGCACTAAGCAGTCAAGCCTATCAACTTTCCTTTCAAATAAGTGAGCAAAGGTCTCATTAAGCAGTATAACCTTGACTATTATAGGTTAGAACCTTCAGAAATCCCTGAGATGATTGCTATTTATCTCAGATATCTCAGAAAAGAAAATTTGCCAGTCTCTCAAACCACCTTTAGTACTTAAAGCTACAATAATTTTTACTTATTGGAGCAAATTATCTTTTGTATAACTTTCAATTTTACCCAGGGATAATTCCTCAATGAACTCCATATTAATAATTTAATACAATTTAAATAAAATGGTGTTATCTGATGTTTGGAAAATTTAAATTTATATAGGACTTCCTTTCCTTTCCCCTGAATTGGCAACACTCACAGCAGTGCTTCCTCTCAGTATTTATTTAATAAGTACCTTCAGATTTGCAGGTGATGAGGGAAGAAGGATGAAATAATGGACACATGGATGAAAAGACAGGTGTCAGTAATTTTAAAAGCATTTTACTTGTATAATTTTTCCTTTTTAATCGAAGAATAGTTGACATATAATCTTATATAAATTTCAGTTGTATAATACATGATTTAACAATTACATACATTACAGTTGGGCTTCCCTGGTAGCTCATATGGTAAAGAATCCACCTGCAATGCAGGAGACCGGGGTTCAGTCCCTGGGTGGGGGGCATCCCCTGATAAAAGGATTGGTTACCCGCTCCAGTATTCTTGCCCAGAGTATTCCATGGATGGAGGAGCCTGGTGGGCTATAGTCCACAGGGTCGCAAAGAGTTGGACAGGACTGAAGAACAAACACTTTTACTTTTGCACTTTCACATGACAAATTGATCACCATGACAAATATAATAACCATCTGTCACATGCAAAGTTATTACAGTATTGTTGACTATATTCTCTATACTGTAGATTACATCCTCATGACATTTATTTTATAACTGGAAGCTTATTCTTTTGATCTTATCTGTTTGGTTCAATCCACTTCCATGTTCCCCTCTGGTGACCACCAGTTTGTTTTCTGTATCTATGAATCTATTTCTCTTTTATTTGTGTTTGTTTTGATTTTTAGATTCCACATGTAAGTAAAATTATATGGCATTTATCTTTTTCTGTCTGGCTTTCTTCACTTAACATATTATACTTTGCCGGAGCCTGCCGGCAAACGAACTGGTCGAGAACGCAATTACCAGAGTACCTGAGAAATATAAGACTTAGACAGACTTCGAAAGACTTAGACAGACTTCGAAAGATAGGGTTGAGAGGGACAGAGTCAGCTTGCATCTGACTCTGCCAACTTTATTGAAGAATACCACACCTATATATATGCTAACAGGAGTTGCTAATAGATCAAAGGTTTGCATATGTGCAGAGCTACAGGCACAGGTGTTTTAAATTCCTCCACTTAAGATCAGTAAAGCATCACCTTAGCACCCAACTGAAATCAATAGAACATTAACTGGATAGAAAACAGGCTTCAATCATGACGAGTTTATCAGCACCAGGAAAACAGGTGAAAGATCGCTACAGCAATTTCCTTGATGGAGGTGAGAAAGGCCAACCTGTGCTTTAATAAATCAGGGGTGGCGGGACAGAGAGGGACCTCTTGATCTCTCTCAGAGCCAAGAAGGAGCCTGAGCAGTCAGGCTGGCTCCCCGCATCTCCCCCTTTTCTTTTTACTAATGGCCTTTATATCTCCCTCAAAGGAAATGGCTGCGTTTGCAAATGGGAAAACATCAACAATCTTTTATATATCATTTCAGATAGGCATTGACAAATGCAAGAACCAAAGGTTGTATTCACAAATCCATCAAGTGTTATTTGGGGCTACGCATCTTATACCAGGATTATTGTTCCAGTCTGACCCAGGCCACACAAAGGACTTATTAGTATCAAACATCACATCTATCACAATTTTACATTTGTAGGAAAGTAACAGTCCCATATGTTTCATCAGGTTTCCTGGGAATGTTCAGCCTTCAAATGTTGGTATATGAGTCTTTTGCTCCCAGCAAATGTCAACAGGGGTCAGTAGCTGTCCTTTTTCAGGGGTCATCCAGAAATATTCTTCCCAAACTTGATGATAATCACCTTCAAATCGATCAGGAGCACTGGGGGAAAGCTTGATTCTTTTGTTCTCGTTTAGAAGCAGTTTTCCCCTCTAAATGAAGAGGTAGCAAAACCAGTTGTGCTATTCATTGATGGGAATGCTAATTATATTTGAAGGTGCATGGGCCATAATTCTAAGTTCCCCCGTGTAGTCTGTGTCAATCACCCCTTTCATAGTCCAACTACTTCTACCAATAATTAGTCCTACAGTTCCTTTTAGTAACGGCCCAAAAACTCCAGTTGGAATAGCTTGCATTCCTATATCAGGCGTTAATATTGTGCAGGTGGTGGCACACAAGTCCAATCCTGTGCTGCCTGGGGTGGTTCCGAAAAGGCTTTTAATGCCGAGTCGATTAGATTTAGCTGAGGCTCGGTCTGAAGTGCCCCATAACATTGCTCTGGGGTCCGAAGCTGGCCCCTCACCCAGTTTCCCGACTGTGGAGGGAGAGGTTTGCCTTTCTATATCCATTTTTGATCTACAGTCCCTGGCCCAATGTTTTCCTTTTTTTTTTTTTTTTTTTTGCATCTGGGGCATACATCAGGATTCTTTGTACTATCTAAATTATTTTTCTTAGGACATTGGGCCATACGATGTCCCAGTTGTCCATATGAGAAGCAACTGCTGGGAGGCCCTCCCTTTTTCACACTACCCTTGTTCTTAGTCTGTTGATATAGAACTTCCTTGACAGTTTTTCCCTGGATAGCAGCAGCCATAGACAATCCCTGAAGATAGGAAGGGCCAATGTCAGCACAAATTCTTATATAATCTGTTAAACCCTCATACTCAAAAGCCTGCTCTTCTAAATCATCTGGGTCTTCAGGGCAGAGTTCTGAATCAGAATCTTGCTCGAGAACAATAGTCTCAGCATTTTTTCTAGGACCTGGAATTATTGGGGAGTCATATGTGTGCTCTGCTACCCTCTGGGGAATATTCGAACGTTTGGGTGTTATAAGTTTCAAAGCTGTTTCAAGTTTCTTGCTTTCGTGTTCTGGGTTCAAACAAAGTCCATAGGGAATAAGCATCAAGAGGAACCCTATCTGGCCCATGGAGAGTATAAGCAGTTTGAATTTGTTCTCCCACCTTTGCCCAAGTTTCCAAGTTAACAGTTCCTTCCTCTGGGAACCAAGGACAAGTTTCCTCTATGAAAGCAAGAAATCTTTCCAGTTTCTGTTTAGACACCAAAAACTCCTCTAGCTTTTAACATAATTTTTAACATAGAAACAAAGAACTATCTACTACTATTTTGCCCCATGAGTTTTACTCTCAACTATACCCTCTCCACCCGCAATCATCCACAATGCCTGAACTCGCAAATACCTCCCGCAGGAGAACCTTAGGTCTTCGGGTGGCTGTACGCTGGAATCCGTCCACGTCCCTGTTCGGGCGCCACTCTTGCCGGAGCCTGCCGGCAAGCGAACTGGTCGAGAACGCAATTACCAGAGTACCTGAGAAATATAAGACTTAGACAGACTTAGAAAGACTTAGACAGACTTCGAAAGATAGGGTTGAGAGGGACAGAGTCAGCTTGCATCTGACTCTGCCAACTTTATTGAAGAATACCACACCTATATATATGCTAACAGGAGTTGCTAATAGATCAAAGGTTTGCATATGTGCAGAGCTACAGGCACAGGTGTTTTAAATTCCTCCACTTAAGATCAGTAAAGCATCACCTTAGCACCCAACTGAAATCAATAGAACATTAACTGGATAGAAAACAGGCTTCAATCATGACGAGTTTATCAGCACCAGGAAAACAGGTGAAAGATCGCTACAGCAATTTCCTTGATGGAGGTGAGAAAGGCCAACCTGTGCTTTAATAAATCAGGGGTGGCGGGACAGAGAGGGACCTCTTGATCTCTCTCAGAGCCAAGAAGGAGCCTGAGCAGTCAGGCTGGCTCCCCGCAATACTTCAGATACATTGATGTTGCAGATGGCAATATTTCATTCTTTTTTAATGCATAAGTAATATTTCATTTTATACATATACCAAATCTTTATCCATTAGTCTATCGATAAACATTTAAGTTGCTTCCATTTCTTGCATATTGTAAATAAGACTGTAATAAACATAGGAGTTTATATATGTTTTTGAATTAATGATTTTAGTTTTCTTCAGCTAAAAACATGAGTGGAATTGCTGGATCATATGATAATTCTATTTATTTTTGGGAGGATCGCCATACTATTTTCCATAGTAGCTGCACCAATTGTATTCCCACCAACAGAGTATAAGTGTTGCCTTTTCTCCATGTCTTTGTTAACACTTTTTATTTGTAGTCTTCTTTTATTACAGCTATTCTGAGAGATGTGATGTGATATTTCATTGTAGTTTTTTTCATTTTCCCAGTGATTAGTGATGTTGAGCATCTTTTCATGTGCCTGTGGGCCATCTGTATGTTTTCAGAAAATGTTTATTCAATTTCTCTATTTTTACATCAAAATTTTTTAAAGTTTTTTTTCATATTAAGTTGTGTGAATTCTTTATATATTTTTGATATTAACCACTTATCTTTTAGAATATCTAAGGTCCATCTAGTCAGAGCTTTGGTTTTTTCAATAGTCATGTATGAATGTGAGAGTTGGACTATAAAGAAAGCTGAGCACTGAAGAATTGATGCTTTTGAATTATGGTGTTGGAGAAGACTCTTGAGAGTCCCTTGGACTACAAAGAGATCCAACCAATCTATCCTAAAAGAAATCAGTCCTGAGTATTCATTGGAAGGACAGATGTTTAAGCTGAAACTCCAATACTTTGGACACCTGATGTGAAGAAGTGATTCATTTGGAAAGACCTTGATAATGGGAAAGATTGAAGGAGGGAAGAGAAGGGGATGACAGAGGATGGGATGGTTGGATGGCATCACCTACTCGATGGACATGAGTTTGAGTAAGCTCTGGGAACTGGTGATGGACTGGGAAGCCTGGTGTGCTGCAGTTCATGGGGTTGCAAAGAGTTGGACATGACTGAGCGACTGAACTGAGCCACTCATCAGATATATCATTTTCAAATATCTTCTCTCCTATTTAGTAGGTAATCTATCTGTTTTGTTGACAGTTTCCTTTGTTGAGCAAAAATTTTTGATTTGGTGTAGTCTCATTGGTTACTCTTACCTGAGGAAGAAAGCATAAAAAATGTAGCTAAGATTGAAATAAAAAAGTATATTTTCTAAACTAAAGTTTTTTGGCTTCAGGTCTTATATTTGCATCTTTAACCCATTTAGAGTCTACTTTTGTATATGGTGTAAGAGAAGTGGTCTGATTTCATTCTTTTGCATGAAAGAATCCCACTTATTGAAGAGACTGTCTTTTCCTCACTATATGTTCTTGGTTCCTTTGTTGTAAATTAAGTGACCATATGAGTTTATCGCTGGGTTTCTGTTCTGCTCCTTTGATCAATGTTTTTGTGTCAGTACTGTGTAGTTCTGGGTACTATAGCTCAGTAGTGTTCTTTTAAGTCAGAGAGCATGATGTATTACCTCAAGCTGGTTCTTCTTTCTCAAGATTGCTTTGGCTGTTTAGGGTCTCATGTTTTTCCATACAAATATTAAAATTATTTGCTCTAGTTATGTGAAAATATTATTGACATTTAATATGGATTGCATTGAATCTGGAGATTGCCTTGGTTAGTATGTTCATTTTAACAAATTCTTCAAATTCACAAACATGGTATATCTTTTCATTTTTGGGGTCATCTTCAACGTATTTCATCAATGATGCATAATTTTCAGTGTCTAAGTCTTTTACTTCCTTGATTAAATTTATTCATGAGTATTTTATTCTTTTAATGCAATTGTAAATAGGATTGTTGGTTTCTCTTTCTGAGTTATATGTGTAGAAATGCATCAAATTTCTGGTATACTGATTTTGTACCTTGTGACTTTAATAAATTTATTGATAGTTCTAATAGATTTTGATGGTCTTTAGAGTTTTCTATGAATAGTATCATGTCATCTGCAAACAGTGATGGTTTTACTTTTTTGTTTCCAATTTAGATGCCTTTATCGCTCTCTCTCTCTTTTTTTAAACTGAAATCAGACTGATTATGTTCTTTGCAGCCAAAGATGTATGGTGAAGCTCTTAACAGTCAGCAAAAACAAGACTTGGAGCTGACTATGGCTCAGTTCATGAGCTCCTTATTGCAAAATTCAGGCTTAAGTTGAAGAAAGTAGGAGAAACACTAGATCACTCAGTATGACCTAAATCATATCCCTTAAGGTTATATAGTGGAGTTGATGAATAAATTCAAGGGATTATATCTGGTAGACCAAGTGCCTGAAGAACTATTGACTTAGGTTCTTAATATTGTATGAAAGGCAGTAATGAAAACCATTCAAAGAAAAAGAAACCAAGAAGGCAAAGTGGTTGTCTGAGGAGGCTTTACAAATATCTGAGGAATGAAGAGAAACAAAAGACAAAGGAGAAAGGGAAAGAAATACCCAACTGAATGAAGAGTTCAAGAGAATAGCATGGGGAAATAAGGCCTTTTTAATTTTTTTGAGAAACTAAGAAAATGGCATATAATTAGGATGTTTTTAAATTACAGAAAAGTACAAATTTGTACTTATATACAGATGCTCTTTTTCTTTTACAATTCATTTATTTATTTTAATTGGAGCCTAGTTACTTTACAATTTTGTGGTGCTTTTTGATATACATTGCCATGAATCAGCCACGGGTGTACATATGTCCCTCCATCCTGAAGCCCACTCCCACCACCCTCCCCACACCATCCACCTGGGTTGTCCCAGAGCACGGGCTTTCAGTGCCCTGCTTCATCCATCAAACTTGTACCTATTTTATAAACTTGTCACCTATTTTACATATGGTAATCATCCCACCTTCGCATTCTCCCGTGTAGTCCAAAACTATGTTCTTCACTTCTGTGTCTCTTGTGCTGTCTTGGATATAGGATCATTGTTACCGTCTTTCTAAATTCTGTATATATGTGTTAATATGCTGTATTTGTGTTTCTCTTTCTGACTTCATTCTGTATAATGGGCTCCAGTTTCATCCACCTTATTAGAACTGACTCAAATGTGTTCATTTTTATACCTGTGTAATATACCATTGTGTATATGTACCACAACTTCCTTATTCTGCCAATGGACATCTAGGTTGCTTACAGGTTCTAGCTATTGTAAACAGTACTGCGATGAACGTTAGGGTATATGGATCTCTTTCAATTCTGGTTTCCTTGGTGTGTATGCCCAGTAGTGGGATTGCTGGGTCATGTGGCAGTTCTAGTTTCAGGTTTTTAAGGTATCTCCACACTGTGGCTGAACTAGTTTGCATTCCCACCAACAGTGTGAGAGGGTTCCCTTTTCTCCACATCCTCTCCAGCATTTATTGTTTGTAGACTTTTTGGTGACAGCCATTCTGACCAGCATGACAAGTTACCTCATTGTAGTTTTGGTTTGGATTCCTCTGATAATGAGTGATGTTGAGCATCTTTTCATGTGTTTGTTAGCCATCTGTATGTCTTCTTTGGAGAAGTGTCTGTTTATTTCTTTGGCCCACTTTTTGATTGGGTCGTTTATTTTTCTGGTATTGAACTGCATGAGCTGCTTGTATATTTTGGAGATTAATTCTTGTCAATTATTTCATTTGCTATTGTTTTCTCCCATTCTGAAGGCTGCCTTTTCACCTTGCTTATAGTTTCCTTCTTTGTGCAAAACTTTTTAAGTTTGATTAGGTCCCATTTGTTTATTTTTGCTTTTATTTTCATTACTCTGGGAGGTGGGTCATAGAGGATCTTGCTGTGATTTGTGCCAGAGAGGGTGTTCTGCCTATGCTTTCTTCTAAGAGTTTTCTAGTTTCTGGTCTTACATTTAGATCTTTAATCCATTTTGAGTTTATTTCTGCATATTGTGTTAGAAAGTATTCTAGTTTCATTCTTTCACATGTGGTTGAGCAGCTTTTCCAGCACCACTTGTTAAAGAGTTTGTCTTTTCTCCATTTTCTATTCTTGCCTCCTTTGTCAAAGATGAAATGTCTCTCGGCTTTCTATTTTGTTCCATTGATCTATATTTCTGTCTTTGTGCCAGTATCATACCGTCTTGATGACTATAGCTTTGTAATATAATCTGAAGTCAAGAAAGTTGATTTCTCCAGTTCCATTCTTTTTTTCTCAAGATTGCTTTGGCTATTCGAGGTTTTTTTGTGTTTCCATACAAATTGTGAAGTTATTTGTTCTCGTTCCGTGAAAAATGCTATTGGTAGCTTGATAGGGATTGCATTGAATCTATAGATTGCTTTGGGTCGTATACTCATTTTCACTATATTTCTCCATCTATTTGTGTCATCTTTTATTTCTTTCATCAGTGTTTTATAGTTTTCTATATATAGGTCTTTTGTTTCTTTAGGTAAATTTATTCCTAAGTATTTTATTCTTTTTGTTGCAATGGTGAATGGGATTGTTTCCTTAATTTCTTTTTCTGTTTTTTTTTTTTTTTTAATTGCTAATGAATAGGAATGCAAAGGATCTATGTATTAGTTTTGTATCTTGCAACTTTATTATATTCATTGATTAGCTCTAGAAATTTTCTGGTGGTGTCTTTACGGTTTTCTACATAGAGGATCATGTCATCTGCAAACAGGGAGTTTTACTTCTTTTCTAAACTGAATTCCTTTTATTTCTTTTTCTTCTCTGATTGCTGTGGCTAGGACTTCCAAAACTATGTTGAATAGTAGTGATGAGAGTTGGCAACCTTGTCTTGTTCCTGATTTTAGAAGAAATGCTTACAATTTTTCACCATTGAGGATAATGTTTTCTGTGTGTTTGTTGTATATGGCTTCTATTATGTTGAGGTATGCTCCTTCTAAGTTTGCTTTCTGGAAAGTTTTTATACATAAATGGGTGTTGAATTTTGTTAAAGGCTTTTTCTGCATCTATTGAGATAACCATATGGTTTTTATCTTTCAATTTGTTAATGTGGTGTATCACAATCATTGATTTGTAAATATTGAAGAATATTGTAAATATTGAAGAATCCTTGCATCCCTGGAATAAGAATATTGTAAATATTGAAGAATCCTTGCATCCCTGGAATAAAACCAACTTGGTCATGAAGTGTGATCTTTTTAATATGTTGTGAGATTCTGTTTGCTAGAATTTTTGAATGTGTTCATCAGTGATGTTGGCTTGTAGTATTCTTTTTCAGTGGCAAGTTTGTCTGGTTTTGGTATCAGAATGATGGTGGCCTCATAGAATGAGTCTGGGAGTTTATCTTCCTCTGCAATTTTCTGGAAGAGTTTGAATAATATAGGTGTTAGCTCTTCTTTAAAAATTTATGTAAAGTTCAATGTGAAGCCATCTGGTCCTGAACTTTCATTTGTTGGAAGATTTATGATTACAGTTTCAATGTCTGTGCTTGGGATGGGTCTGATAAGGTTTTCTATTTCATCCTGGTTCAGTTTGGAAGGTTTTACTTTCCTAAGAATTCATTCATTTCTTCCAAGTTGTCCATTTTATTGGCATACAATTGCTTATAAGACAATTACAGTGTCTTATGTTCTTTTGTATTTCTGTGTTGTCTGTTTTGATTTCTCCATTTCCATTTCTAATTTTACTGATTTGATTTGCCTACCTTTTTTATGATTCTGGCTAACGATTTGTCTATTTTATTTATCTTGTCAAAAAAGCAGTTTTTAGTTCTGTTCATTTTTGCTATAGTCTTGTTCGTTTCTTTTTTCACTAATGTCTGCTCTGACTTTTATGACTTCTTTCCTTCTACTAACTTTAGGGTTCCTCTTTTCTTCTTTTTTATAGTTTCTTTAGATGTAAAGTTAGGTTGTTTATTTGATGTTTCTCTTGTTTCTTGAGGTAGGATTGTATTGTTATGAACCTCCCTCTTAGCACAGCTTTTCCTGAATCCCATAGGCTTTGGGTTGTTGTGTTTTCATTTGTTTGTTGCATATTTTGACTTTCTTTTTGATGTCTTCCATGATATGTTGGTTATTCAGAAATGTGTTTTTTAGCCTCCACATGTTTGTATTTTTAATAGCTTTTTTCCTGTAGTTGACATCTAATCTTACCACGTTGTGATCAGAAAATATGCTTGAAATGATTTCAAGTTTTAAAAATTTACCAAGGCTATATTTATGGACCAGGATGTTATAAGCAATAAGAAGAAATAGAGGAAAACAATAGAATGGGAAAACTAGAGATATCTTCAAGAAAATTGGAGATACCAGGGAATATTTCATGCAAAGATGGGCAAAATAAAGAACAGAAATGATCTAACAGAAGCAGAAGAGATTAAGAAGAGGTGGCAAAAATACACAGAAGAACTACACAAAAAAGATTTTCATGACTCAGATAACTACAATGGTGTGGTCACTCACCTAGAGACAGACATCTTGGTGCGTAAAGTCAAGTGGGCCTTCAGTAGCATTACTAATAACAAAGCTAGTGGAGGTGATGAAAAATCCCACTGAGCTATTTCAAATCCTAAAGGATGATGCTGTTAAACATGCTTCACACAACATGTCACACAAATTTAGAAAACTCAACAGTGGCCGCAGGACTAGAAAAGATCAATTTTCATTCCAACCCCAAAGAAAGGCAATGTCTAAGAATGTTCAAACTACCATTCTATTGTGCTCATTTCACACACTAGCAAGTTTATGCTAGTGCTTATTCTCCTTTGCTTGTTCTTACTTCTTTCTAGATCGTAAAAATCTTTTTTATTGTTTGTATTTTGAATATTTAGAAATAATTTCTTTTAAACTGTTACAGCTTTAAGCCTGACTTTGAGATAAACTGATTGTTTTTATTATTCATGCACTTGTTAATCATACACTTGTATCCTAATTTTAAAGTTATTGCTTGTGAAAATACTTTGTCTATTAAAATGTCAAATAGACTCAGGGATAGAAGGAAACAAACACATTAAAAAAAATGAACCCATAACTTCCAGATTTAAAAGGTGGTTTGGAAAAGGTGAAGGAACCAGAGATCAAATAGTGAGCATTTGCTATATCATAGAAAAAATAAAGGAATTCCATGAAAAAAAATCTATTTCTGTTTCATTGACTACTCTAAAGACTTTGACTGTGTGAATCACAGCAAACTGTGGAAAATTCTTCAAGAAATGGGAATACTGACCACCTTACCTGGCTCCTGAGAAACCTGTATGCAGATCAAGAAGCAACAGTTTGAACTGGATGTGGAAGAACAGACTGGTTCCAAATTGAGAAAAGAGTACATCAAGGCTGTATATTGTTACCCTGCTTATTTAAATTCTATACAGAGTACATCATGTGGAATATCATGCTGGATGAATCACAAGCTGGAATCAAGTTTGCAGGGATAAATATCAACAACCTCAGATATGCAGATGATGCCACTCTAATGGCAGAAAGTGAAGAGGACCTAAAGAACCTCTTCATGAGGGTGAAAGAGGAGAGTGAAAACCTGGCTTAAAACTCAACATCAAAAAACTAAGATCATAGCATCTGCTTCCATCACTTCATGGCAAATAGAAGGGAATAAAGTAGGAGTGGGGGCAGATTTTATTTTCTTGGGCTTTCAAATCAGTGCAGACAGTGGCTGCAGCCATAAAACTAAAAGAAAAGCTTTTTTTTTCTTTCTTGGAAGAAAAGCTATGACAAACTTAGACAGCATATTAAAAAGAAGAGACATTACTTTGCCAACAGATGTCCACCTAGTCAAAGCTCTGGTTTTTCCAGTAGTCATGTATGGATGTTGGACCATAAAGAAAGCTGAGCACTAAAAAATTGATACTTTTGAACTGTGGTGTTGGAGAAGACTCTTGAGAGTCCCTTGGACTGCAAGGAGATCAAACCAGTCCATCCTAAATGAAATCAGTCCTGAATATTTATTGGAAGAATTGATGCTGAAGCTGAAACTCCAATACTTTGACCATCTAATGAGAATTGACTCATTGGAAAAGACCCTGATGCTGGGAAAGATTGAAGGCAAAAGGAGAAAGGGGTGGCAGAGGATGAGATAGTTAGATAGCTTCACCAATTCAATGAGTGGGACTTTGAGCAAACTCCAGGGGACACTAGAGGACAGAAGAGCCTGACTTGCTGCAGTTCATGGGGTCTTAAATATTTGGAGATAACTTAGTGACTGAACAACAACAAATCTTTTTCTTGCCTGATCACTTTAGCTAGGACTTCCAATACTATGTTGAATAACAGTGGCAATAGTGGACATCCTTGTCTTGCTTCTTAGAGAAAATGCCTTCATCTCTTCATGGTTCAAGTATGATGCTGGCTGTAGTAGCCTCATGTATGCATGCTAAGTTGTTTCAATTGTGTCTAACTCTTTGGGACCCACTATGGACCATAGACTGCCAGGTTCTTCTGTCCATGGGATTCTCAAGGAAAAATACTGGAGTGGGTTGCCATGTTCTCTTCCAGGAGATCATCCCAACCCAGGGATTGAACCTGTGTCTCTTATGTCTCCTTCACTGGCAGGTGGGTTCTTTACCACTAGCACCACCTGAGAAGCCCAGGATTGTCCTATATAACACTTTTTATGTTGAGATATTTCCCTCTGAACCAACATTGTTGAGTTTTTGTCAAAAATGGATGGTGAATTTTGACAACCTATTTCCTGTGTATATGGAGATGATCATACACTATTTAGTCTCTTTTTATAAATACGGAATATCACGTTGACTAATCGGTGAATTTTAAATCACCCTTACATCCCTGAGATAAATCCCACTTGACCATGATGCGTGATTTTTTAATGTGTTGTTGACTTTGGTTTGTTAACATTTTTTGAGAATTTTTTGTAACTGAGAGATGAATTTTTTTAGTTGTTTTTAGTTTTTAGTCATTTTTAGTCATTACTTCTTCAAGCAGATTTTCAGCCCCTTCTTGCTTTTCTTCTGAAGTGCCTGTATAATTGAAATGTTAGTATGCTTGATGTTCCAGAGGCCTCTGAAACTTTTCTCATTTTTTGACTTTTTTTTTTTTTCCTTTTGCTATTCTGATTGTGTGATTTTCACTACCCTGTCTTCTAGATTGTAATTTTCTCTTTTAAAAGTAGTCTTTGTCTAGTTTTGGTGTCAGGGTATTAATGGCCTCATAAAATCAATTTGAAAGCTTTTGTTCCTTTTCCTTTTGTGGTGATAGTTTCAGGAATCTAAGTGTAACACCTCTTTAAATATTCGGTTGACTTTAGCTGTGAAGCTGTCTGAATCTGGACTTCTATATATTGAGAGCTTTTGATTAGCAATTCATTATCGGTAATTGGTATGCTTATATTTTCTATTTCTTTCTGGTTCAACCTTAGAAGAATGTACACTTCTAGGAATATATCCATTTATTCTAGGTTATTCAATTTGTTGGTACTTAATTATTCATAATATTCTCTTATGGTCCATTGTATTTCTGTGGTGTTAGTTGTAACGTCTCTTCTTTCATTTATGATTATATTTATTTGTGCCCTTTTCCTTTTATTTTTGATGAGTCTGGGTAAAAATTTATAAATGTTGTTTATCTTTCAGAGAACCAACTCAGTTTTTATTGCTTTTAATCTCTATTTTATTATTTCTGCTTTGAGATTTATTATATTCTTTCTTCTACTAGCTTTGGGTTTTGATTATTCTTATAGTTCTTGTAGTTGTAAAGTTAGATAGCTTATTTGAGATTTTTCTCATTTCTTGAGGTAGGACTGTATTGCTATGAACTTCCCTCTCAGAATTGCTTTTGGGATTCCCTGGTGGTTCAAATGGTAAAGAGTCTGTCTGCAGTGCAGAAGATCCCCTGGAGAAGGAAATGGCAACCCACTCCAGTATTCTTGACTGGAAAATTCCATGGATGGAGGAGTCTGGCATGCTACAGTCCATGCGTCCCAAAGAGTCAGACATGATTAAGCTACTTCATAACTAGAATTGCTTTTGCTGTGTCCCATAGACTTTGGAAGGTTGGCTTCCTTTTTCAATTGTCTTGAGGTAATTTTTGACTTCCTCTTTAATTATTCCAATGACCTATTGTTTGTTTAGCAGCAGATTATTTATACTCATGTTTGTGCTTTTTCCAATACTTTATATGTCTTTGATTTCTAGTCTCATACTGTTGTGGTCCAAAAAGATGTTTGATATGATTTCAACTTTGTAGAATTTATTGAGATTTGCTTTGTGATTTAGCATGTAATCTATTATGGAGAATGTTTCACAAGCACTTGAAAAGAATGTGTATGTGTCTACTTTGTGCTTTTGGATGAAAAGTTATATGTATACATACATATACATACATTACATATATGTACATATATGTAATGTATGTATGTGTGTGTATATATATATATATATATATATGGAATATATGCATATATATTCCATCTTATCTAATGTAATAAAGGCCAGTGTTATGTACATTACATATGTACATATATGTAATGTATGTATGTGTGTGTATATATATATATATATATATATATATGGAATATATGCATATATATTCTAATGTAATAAAGGCCAGTGTTTCCTTATTGACTTTGTGAGAATGCTCTATCCACTGACATAATCAGGGAGTTAAAATCCCCTGCTATCATTGTATTATTTTCAATATTTTTTAATGTTTTTTTAAAAAATTTGCTTTATATATTTAGGTACTCTTAAGTTGTGTGCATAGATTTTATAAGTATTATATCATCTTGTTGGATTAATCCCTTTATCAATCTATAATGTTCTTCTTCATATCTTGTTACAGTTTACTATGGTCTTATCTTTTACAGCCTTTGTTTTAAAATCTATTTTCCCTGATGTAAGTATTGCTACCCACTTTTCTAAAATTTTCATTTCCATGGAATACCTTTCCCATCCTGTCACTGTTAGCCTATGTGTGTCTTTAGATCTGAAATGAGGCTCTTGTAGGCAGCATATAGATAAGTCTTGTCTTTTTTTAATCCATTCAGCTACCATACGTCTTTAATTGGAGCATTTAGCTTATTTAAATTGAAAGCATCTATTGATAGATATGTATTTATTGTCATTTTGTTGATTGTTTTCTGGTTGTTTTTGTAGTTCTCTGTTTTTCTCTGGCTCACTTCTCTTATGATTTGATGACTTTTGTGTTATATTTGTCTTTATTTTTTGTGTATCTGTTACAGATCTTTTTGTTTATGGTCATTGGGGGTTCATTTGTAACAATTTATATATATATATATATATATAGCCGTCTATTTTAAGTTGGTGTTCATTTGAGTTCAAATGCATTCTGAAAGCATTATATTTTTATTCCCCTGTCCCAATGCACTCTGCTTTGAAATCATATTTGGCATCCTTAAATTTTTTTGTAGCACTTAATTATTTTATATAAATACATCAATGTTTACTACATTTGTCTTTTTTTTATATTACCTTTATAGGTGGCTGATCTTTATCATATATTTGCTTTTACCTGTGAGATTTTTTTCTTTCTTATATATATTTTTTTGTTTTGTTTTAAAGAAACCTCTGTTTGAAGAAGTCCCTTTGACATGAATTGCAAGGCTGGTTTAGTGGTGACAAATTGCCTTCAGCTTTTGCTTTTTTAAAAAATCTCTTTCAAGTCTGAATGATAATCTTACCAGGCAGAATATTCTTGTTTGTAAATTTGCCCCTTTCAGCTCTCTGAAAGGATTGTGTAATTGCTACTGGCCTGTAAAGTTTTTTTGAAAAATCAGCCGCTAGTCTTATGGGGGTTTCCTCATATGTGATTACATTTTTTTCTTGCTGCCTTGAAGATGGTCCCTTCAACTTTTGACAAGTTAATTATAATGTGTTTTGGTGTGGGTCTCTTTGTTTTCTTCTTTTGGGGGGCTTTCTGTGCTTCTGGTGCTTGGATATCTGTTTCCCTTGCCAGGTGGGGGACATTTTTAGTCATTACTTCTTCAAGTAGATTTTCCATCCCTTCTTCTTGCTCTTCCTCTGAGGTGCCCTAATTGAAATGCTGAATGTTAGTTGCTTGATGTTCCAGAGGTCTCTGAAACTTTTCTCATTTTTTGACTCTTTTTTCTTTTGCTATTCTGATTGTGTGATTTTCACTACCCTGTCTTAGTCTAGATTGTGAAACTGTTCTTCAACATCCTTTAATCTGCTATTGATTGCCTCTGGCATATTTTTTACTTCAGTTACTGTATTTTTAATTTATGATTGATTCTCTTTATATATTTTTAACTTATGATTGATTCTCTTAATATTTTATCTCTCAGTTAAAGTTCTTACTCTGTTCATCCATTGTTCTGAGTTTGGTGAGCATGTGTGAGACTAATTTTTAAACTGTTCTTGAGTAACTAATAATAGTCAAAGATTATATCTGCACAGTACTGGGAAGTATAGAGCAAAGATTATTAATTTAAAATATTTTTTTTTCTAAAAAATTGCTTATATGAATTACATTTAGTTCTTTTTAGGAGATTTGCCTTTTTCTTTCATTTGGAAGGTATTCCTTTGTCTTCTAATTTTGCCTATTTGTGCTTGTTTCTATGTAGTAGGTATATTAGCTATGTCTTCAATTTTTGAAAGAGTAGCCTCATGTAGAAGGTGTCTGTGAAGCCCAGTGGCATGATTCCTACCTTGTTCACCAGAACCAGGTGCTCCAAGGGTATTCCTAGTGTGGGCTGCGTGCATATTCCCATTCTGGTTGTGCTGCAATTACTGTGAGTATGCTTTTGGGTAGTGTTGGTGCCCAGGCTGGCCAGCTGCAAGACCTAACTGCCACTGCTGTGAGCGCTCTGATGAGTGGGGCTGGCTCCTGGTCACTGACTGCTGTGGCTGTGCTGATGAATCAGGCTGACCCCTTGGAGTACACGTCACCTTGGAGGTGGGTAATGTTGGCCAGGATCATCTTCCAGGTGGGGCACCGTCGGAACCCCAGGAGCTCTGGAAGAGTAACAGTGCCACCTGTATTTGCCTGCTGGATGAGGTAGGGCCACTTTGGAAGGGCTGGCTGAGTAGGCCACATGGTGTTAGCTAAGTTGACTGAGAGTGACAGAAATGGCAGCTGCTGGCACTAACTAGCTAGGTAGAAGAAAAGTTTAAAAAAATTGGTGTGTATCACCATTTCTGTACCACCATTTCCTTCCCTGGAGAAAGTTCCACCCGATCCCTGCCACTGTGCCACATGCCTTAAAATCAGACAGTGAGTCTTTATTTTGAATGACTCAGGTGCTTTTCAAGCTGCTGCCTATGTTCTGTGACTCAGACTGAGTGAGTTTGAAAGGCACTCTTGTGCCTTTCAAGAGTGGGTGTCTTGGTTTCCTTCAACCTTCTGGTTCTCCTGGATGTAACACTGCTGGTTTTCAAACCAGACGTTATACAAGCTATTTTCCAGACACAGGTTCCCTGGTATTAGGAACCCAGTGTGGGACTCAGACACCTAACTCTTCTGGTGGGGACCTCCATGGTTGTGAAATCCTTCCCACTTGTGAGTTGCTGCATCAGGGGTGTGGGTTCTGACTAGCCCACATCTTTGCCCCTCCTATCTGTCTTGATATTGTCTTATATCTTTAGTTGTAGAAAATCTGTTCTGTCAATCTTCAGGTCATTCTCTTTTTTTTTTTTTTTCATTCTTTTTTTTTTTTTTTTATTAGTTGGAGGCTAATTACTTTACATCATTACAGTAGTTCTTGTCATACATTGACACGAATCAGCCATGGATTCACATGTACTCCCCATCCCAGTCCCCCCTCCCACCTCCCTCTCCACCCGATCCCTCTGGGTCTTCCCAGTGCACCAGGCCCGAGCACTTGTCTCATGTACCCAACCTGAGCTGGTTATCCGTTTCACCCTAGATAATATACATGTTTCAATGCCGTTCTCCTGAAACATCCCACCCTCGCCTTCCCCCAGAGTCCACAAGTCTGTTCCATACATCTGAGTCTCTTTTTCTGTTTTGCATATAGGGTTATCGTTACCATCTTTCTAAAGTCCATATATATGTGTTAGTATACTGTAATGGTCTTTATCTTTCTGGCTTACTTCGCTCTGTATAATGGGCTCCAGTGTCATCCATCTCATTAGAACTGATTCAAATGAATTCTTTTTAATGGCTGAGTAATATTCCATGGTGTATATGTACCACAGCTTCCTCATCCATTCGTCTGCTGATGGGCATCTGGGTTGCTTCCATGTCCTGGCTATTATAAACAGTGCTGCGATACACACCAAGGAAACCAGATCTGAAAGAGACACATGCACCCCAATGTTCATCGCAGGTCATTCTCAAAGATAGTTGTTCTGTATGTGGCAGTAATTTTGATATATCCATGGGAAGAAGTGAACTCAGGGTCTTCCTACTGGGCCACCTTGACCTGGACTTGATCTCAAGAAAATTGAAACAGACTTTTAACTCATCTACTCAGTTTTTCCTTAAAATTATATACACTAGGAGGAGCCAAGATGGCGGAGGAATAGGACGGGGAGACCACTTTCTCCCCTACAAATTCATCGAAAGAACAAATGAACGCTGAGCAAATTTCACAAAACAACTTCTGATCGCTAGCAGAGGACATCAGGCGCCCAGAAAAGCAACCCATTGTCTTCGAAAGGAGGTAGGACAAAATATAAAAGATAAAAAGAGAGACAAAAGAGCTAGGGATGGAGACCCACCCCCGGGAAGGGAGTCTTAATAGAGGAAGTTTCCAATTACCAGGAAACCCTCGCACTGGCGGGTCTGGGGGAAGTTTTTGAATCTCGGAGGGCAACCTAACTGGGAGGAAAAATTAAACAAGGCCCACAGATTACATGCCTAAAAGCAACTCCCAGCAGAAAAGTACCCCAGACGCCCGCACCCGCCACCAACAAGGTGGGGGCAGAATGGAGAGGAGCGGGCGGCATTGCTTAGGGTAATGACCGGGCCCGAAGGCCCTGAGAGCAATTGGAGGGAGCTCTTTTAAACTGTGGGATAGCAAGGGAGAAAAATAACTGGCCCGAACACACTGCCGGCCGTTCGCAAAACAAAGGGACTGAGAAACTCCAGAGAAGAGCCGGCCCATCCCCGCTGGAGGTAGGAGGCAGGGGGGAGGGGAAAAGGGCAAACTCAGCCCCTGAGAAGCCACCCCCTCCCACACTGCAAACAGGCCCCCGGTTTCTATCTAAAGACTTCCTGAGATTCTGGATGGTCGACATCCAGTGCCGGGAGTGTCGTGGCTAGAGCCCAGCTCCTCTGAACAAACGCAAGCCGCAGGCACCAGACTGGCAGCGCGCGCTGGGGCCGTGGAGGGAAAAGGCGCGCTGCATCCGGGGAGAGTGTGCCAAAGCCCCTGGCTGCCTGAACCGCTCAGGCCGGGGAAGGCACAAAACGCAGGCGCAACCAAATCCACGCTTTTGTGGAGTACCCGAAAACTGAAACTGCACTCAACACAGGGCCCGCTCCATATAGAGCAGCCGGGAGCCTGAGCAGTGTAGACGGCGAAAGCACTGACACCCGTGAGCGGGGCAAACCCAGTGTGGCCGGAACACGGTGAGTGCTATCCACACACAGCGATATCTTTCTGCAGCGCCCCACCCTCCCCGTAGCAGGACTGAACTGAACTAGCGGACCTAAATAAGAGATCACCTCTGCCCACCTGTGTCAGGGCGGAAATTAGGCACCGAAGAGATGGCAAATAGAAGCCAAATAAACAAAGAGAACCGCTTCAGAAAGGACCGGTGCAACAGATTAAAATCCCTAAAGGTAACACCAACTACCCTGGAAGGGGCCTATAGATATCGAGAAGTGTAAGCTGGAAAAGAGGAGCTATCTGAAATTGAACTGAACCTACACTGACTGCAACAGCTCCAGAGAAATTCCTAGATATATATGCATATTTTTTGTTAAATTTATAAAAAAAAATTTTTTTTCTTTCCTTTATTTAAAAAATTTTTTTCTCTTTTATTTTCTTTTAAAATTCCCTACTACTCCATTACTCCTCAACTTTCATGTTCATATATTTTTATGATTTTTTTTTAATTAGGGAAAAAAAATTTTTTTCTTTCTTTTGTTTTTTTCCTTCTTTCTTTTTTTTCTTTTTCTTGTTTTTCTCTCCTATTTCCTGTTAAAGTCCTCTAATACTCCTCTATTATTACTTAATTTTCATTTTCATTTCAATATAACCTTGCAAAAAAAAAGAGAAGGCCTATTTTTAGACTGAACTTCATATATATTTCTAAATTTTGTGTTTTTGTTTTTAAATATTGTATTTCAAAGAGTCTAACCTCTATGCTAGATTTTTAATCTTTGTTTTTCAGTATGTGATATAAATTTTGGACATTTAAGAATCCAATATTCAGTTCCCATTTCTATTCAGGAGTGTGGTGATTACTCTCCCACTTTTGACTCTCTGTTTTCTACCTCAGAACACCTCTATTTCCTCCTTTCCCCTTCTCTTCCCAATCCAACTCTGTGAATCTTTGTGGGTGTCTGGGCTACGGAGAACACTTTGGGAACAGATAACTGCGTAGATCTGTCTCTCTCCTCTTGAGTCCCCCTTTCTCTCCTTCTGCTCACCTCTATCTCCTTCCTCCCTCTCCTATTCTTCATGTAACTCTGTGAACCTCTCCGGTTGTCCCTCATGGTGGAGAATCTTTTCACCATTAACCTAGAAGTTTTGTTATCAGTGCTGTATAGTTGGAGAAGTCTTGAGACTATTGGAAGAATAAAACTGAAATCCAGAGGCAGGAGACTTAAGCCCAAAACCTGAGAAAACCAGAAAATTCCTGAGTACATGGAACATTAAGGAATAAGAGACCATCCAAAAGACTCCATACCTACACCAAAACCAACCACCACCCAAGAGCCAATAAGCTCAAGAACAAGACATACTATGCAAATTCTTTAGCAACGCAGGAACATAGACCTGAGTGTCAACATACAGGCTGTCCAAGTCACACCTAACACATAGACCCATTGCAAAACTCATTACTGGACACTCCATTGCACTCCAGAGAGAAGAAATCCAATTCCATGCACCAGAACGCTGACACAAGCTTCCCTAACCAGGAAACCTTGACAAGCCAATCATCCAACCCCACCCACTGGGTGAAACCTCCACAATAAAAAGGAACCACAGACCACAAGAATACAGAAAACCCACTCCAGACACAGCAATCTAAACAAGATGAAAAGGCAGAGAAATACCCAACAAGTAAAAGAACATGAAAAATGCCCACTAAATCAAACAAAAGAGGAGGAGATAGGGAATCGACCTGAAAAAGAATTCAGAATAATGATAGTAAAAATGATCCAAAATCTTGAAAACAAAATGGAGTTACAAATAAATAGCCTGGAGACAAAGATTGAGAAGATGCAAGAAATGTTTAACAAGGACCTAGAAGAAATAAAAAAGAGTCAATTAAAAATGAATAATGCAGTAAATGAGATCAAAAACACTTTGGAGGGAACTATGAGTAGAATAACAGAGACAGAAGATAGGATAAGTGAGGTAGAAGATAAAATGGTGGAAATAAATGAAGCAGAGAGGAAAAAAAAAAAAAGAATCAAAAGAAATGAGGACAGCCTCCGTGACCTCTGGGACAATGTGAAACGCCCCAACATTCGAATCATAGGAGTCCCAGAAGAAGAAGACAAAAAGAAAGGCCATGAGAAGTTACTTGAGGAGATAATAGCTGAAAACTTCCCTGAAATGGGGAAGGAAATAGCCACCCAAGTCCAAGAAACCCAGAGAGTCCCAAACAGGATAAACCCAAGGCGAAACACTCCAAGGCACATATGAATCAAATTAACAAAGATCAAACACAAAGAACAAATATTAAAAGCAGCAAGGGAGAAACAACAAATAATACACAAAGGGATTCCCATAAGGATAACAGCTGATCTATCAATAGAAACCCTTCAGGCCAGAAGGGAATGGCAGGACATACTGAGTAATGAAAGAGAATAACCTACAACCTAGATTACTGTACCCAGCAAGGAACACATTCAGATATGAAGGAGAACTCAAAAGCTTTACAGACAAGCAAAGGCTAAGAGAATTCAGCACCACCAAACCAGCTCTTCAACAAATGCTAAAGGATTTTCTCTAGACAGGAAACACAGAAAGGTTGTATAAACATGAACCCCAAACAAAAAAGTAAATGGCAACGGGACCGTACCTATCAATAGTTACCTTAAATGTAAATGGGTTGAATGCCACAACCAAAAGACAAAGGCTGGCTGAATGGATACAAAAACAAGACCCCTATATATGCTGTCTACAAGAGACCCACCTCAAAACAAGGGACACATACAGACTAAAAGTGAAGGGCTGGAAAAAAATATTTCACACAAACGGAGACCAAAAGAAAGCAGGAGTTACAATACTCATATCAGATAAAATAGACTTTCAAATAAAGGCTCTGAAAAGAGACAAAGAAAGACACTACATAATGATCAAAGGATCAATCCAAGAAGAAGAGATAACAATTATAAATATATATGCACCCAACATAGGAGCACCGCAATATGTAAGGCAAACGCTAACAAGTATGAAAGAGAAAATTAATAGTAACACAATAATAGTGGGAGACTTTAATACCCCACTCACAACTATGGATAGATCAACTAAACAGAAAATGAACAAGGAAACACAAACTTTAAAGGACACAATGGACCAGCTAGACCTAATTGACATCTATAGGACGTTTCACCCCAAAACAATCAACTTCATCTTTTTCTCAAGTGCACACGGAACCTTCTCCAGAATAGATCACATCCTGGGCCATAAATCTATTCTTGCTAAATTCAAAAAAATTGAAATCACTCCAGTCATCTTTTCTGACCATAGTGCAGTAAGATTAGATCTCAATTACAGGAAAAAAATTATTAAAAATTCAAACATATGGAGGCTAAACAACACGCTTCTGAATAACCAACAAATCATAGAAGAAATCAAAAAAGAAATCAAAATATGCATAGAAATGAATGAAAATGAAAACACAACAACCCAAAACCTATGGGACACTGTAAAAGCCATCCTAAGGGGAAGATTCATAGCATTACAGGCCTACCTCAAGAAACAAGAAAAAAGTCAAATAAATAACCTAACTCTACACCTAAAGCAACTAAAGAAGGAAGAAATGAAGAACCCCAGGGTTAGTAGAAGGAAAGAAATCTTAAAAATTAGAGCAGAAATAAATGCAAAAGAAACTAAAGAGACCATAGCAAAAATCAACAAAGCTAAAAGCTGTTTTTTTGAAAAAATAAACAAAATTGACAACCCATTAGCAAGACTCATTAAGAAACAAAGGGAGAAGAACCAAATTAACAAAATTAGAAACGAAAATGGAGAGATCACAACAGACAACACTGAAATACAAAGGATCATAAGAGACTACTACCAGCAGCTCTATGCCAATAAAATGGACAACTTGGAAGAAATGGACAAGTTCTTAGAGAAGTATAACTTTCCAAAACTGAACCAGGAAGAAATAGAAGATCTTAACAGACCCATCACAAGCAAGGAAATCGAAACTGTAATCAGAAATCTTCCAGCAAACAAAAGCCCAGGACCAGATGGCTTCACAGCTGAATTCTACCAAAAATTTAGAGAAGAGCTAACACCTATCTTACTCAAACTCTTCCAGAAAATTGCAGAAGGTAAACTTCCACACTCATTCTATGAGGCCGCCATCACCCTAATTCCAAAACCAGACAAAGATGCCACAAAAAAAGAAAACTACAGGCCAATATCACTGATGAACATAGATGTAAAAATCCTTAACAAAATTCTAGCAAACAGAATCCAACAACATATTAAAAAAGTCATACACCATGACCAAGTGGGCTTTATCCCACGAATGCAAGGATTCTTTAATTTCCACAAATCAATCAATGTAATGCACCACATTAACAAATTGAAAGAGAAAAACCATAGGATTATCTCAATAGATGCAGAAAAAGTCCTTGACAAAATTCAACATCCATTTATGGTTAAAATTCTCCAGAAAACAGGAATAGAAGGAACATACCTCAACATAATAAAAGCTATATATGACAAACCCACAGCAAGCATTACCCTCAATGGTGAAAAATTGAAAGCATTTCCCTTAAATTCAGGAACAAGACAAGGGTGCCCACTCTCACCACTACTATTCAACATAGTTTTGGAAGTGTTGGCCACAGCAATCAGGGCAGAAAAAGAAGTAAAAGGAATCCAGATAGGAAAAGAAGTGAAACTCTCTCTGTTTGCAGATGACATGATCCTCTACATAGAAAACCCTAAAGACTCTACCAGAAAATTACTAGAGCTAATCAACGAATATAGTAAAGTTGCAGGATATAAAATTAACACACAGAAATCTCTTGCATTTCTACACACTAACAATGAGAAAACAGAAAGAGAAATTAAGGAAACAATACCATTCACCAATGAAACAAAAAGAATAAAGTACTTAGGAGTATATCTACCTAAAGAAACAAAAGACTTATACATAGAAAACTATAAATCACTGATGAAAGAAATCAAAGAAGACACAAACAGATGGAGAAATATATCGTGTTCATGGATTGGAAGAATCAATATTGGCAAAATGGCTATACTACCCAAAGCAATCTATAGATTCAATGCAGTCCCTATCAAGCTACCAATGGTATTTTTCACAGAACTAGAACAAATAATTTCACAATTTGTATGGAAATACAAAAAACCTCGAATAGCCGAAGTAATCTTGAGAATGAAGAATGGAACTGGAGGAATCAACCTGCCTGACTTCAGACTATACTACAAAGCCACAGTCATCAAGACAGTATGGTACTGGCACAAAGACAGAAATATAGATCAATGGAACAGAATAGAAAGCCCAGAGATAAATCCACAAACTTATGGTCACCTTATCTTCGACAAAGGAGGCAAGGATATACAATGGAAAAAAGACAACCTCTTTAACAAGTGGTGCTGGGAAAACTGGTCAACCACTTGTAAAAGAATGAAACTAGAACACTTTCTAACACCATACACAAAAATAAACTCAAAATGCATTAAAGATCTAAACATAAGACCAGAAACTATAAAACTCCTAGAGGAGAACATAGGCAAAAAAATCTCTGACATAAATCATAGCAGGATCCTCTATAACCCACATCCCAGAATATTATAAACAAAAGCAAAAATAAACAAATGGGACCTAATGAAACTTAAAAGCTTTTGCACAACAAAGGAAACTATAACCAAGGTGAAAAGACAGCCCTCAGATTGGGAGAAAATAATAGCAAACGAAGCAACAGACAAAGGCTTAATCTCAAAAATATACAAGCAACTCCTGCAGCTCAACTCCAGAAAAATAAATGATCCAATAAAAAAATGGGCCAAAGAACTAAACAGACATTTCTCCAAGGAAGACATACAGATGGCTAAAAAACACATGAAAAGATGCTCAACATCACTCATTATCAGAGAAATGCAAATCAAAACCACAATGAGGTACCATTACACTCCAGTCAGGATGGCTGATATCCAAAAGTCTATAAACAATAAATGCTGGAGAGGGTGTGGAGAAAAGGGAACCCTCTTACACTGTTGGTGGGAATGCAAATTAGTACAGCCACTATGGAAAACAGTGTGGAGATTTCTTAAGAAAACTGGAAATAGAACTGCCATATGACCCAGCAATCCCACTTCTGGGCATACACACCGAGGAAACCAGATCTGAAAGAGACACGTGCACCCCAATGTTCATCACAGCACTGTTTATAATAGCCAGGACATGGAAGCAACCTAGATGCCCATCAGCAGACGAATGGATAAGGAAGCTGTGGTACATATCCACCATGGAATATTACTCAGCCATTAAAAAGAATTCATTTGAATCAGTTCTAATGAGGTGGATGAAACTGGAGCCCATTATGCAGAGTGAAGTAAGCCAGAAAGATAAAGACCATTACAGTATACTAACACACATATATGGAATTTAGAAAGATGGTAATGATAACCCTATATGCAAAACAGAAAAAGAGACACAGATGTATAGAACAGACTTTTGGAATCTGTGGGAGAAGGCGAGGGTGGGATGTTTCAAGAGAACAACATCGAAACATGTATATTATCTAGGGTGAAACAGATCACCAGCCCAGGCTGGATGCATGAGACAAGTGCTCGGGCCTGGTGCACTGGGAAGACCCAGAGGGATGGGGTGGGGAGGGAGGTGGGAGGGGGGATCGGGATGGGGAATACATGTAAATCCGTGACTGATTCATGTCAAAAACCACTACAATATTGTAAAGTAATTAGCCTCCAACTAATAAAAAAAATTATATACACTAACATGAGGCTCTTAAAGAGATAGGAATACCAGACTACTTTTCGTGTCTCCTGAGAAACCTGTATGCAAGTCACGAGGCAACAGTTAGAACTGGACATGAAAAAATGGACTTGTTTAAAATGGGGAAAGGAATACATCAAGGTTGTATATCATCACCCTGCTTATTTAACTTATATGCAGAGTACATTATATGAAATGCTGGGTTGAATAAATCACAAGTTGGAATCAAGATTTCTGGGATAAATATCAACAACCTCAGATATTCAGATGATACTACTTTAATGGCAGAAAATGAAGAGGAATTAAAGAGACTTTAGATGAGAATAACAGAGGAGACTGAAAAAGCTGGCTTAAAACTCAGCATTAAAAAAAAGATCATGGTATCTGGTCCCATTACTTCATGGCAAATTGATGCAGAAAATGTGGAAACAGTGATAGATTTATTTTCTTGGGCTCCAAAATCACTGCAGATGATGACTGCAGCCATAAAATTAAAAGACACTTGCTCCTTGGAAGAAAAGCCATGACTAACCTAGACAGTGTATTAAAAAGCAGAGAGATCACCTTGATGACAAAAGTCCATATAGCTAAAGTTATGGTTTTTCCAGTAGCCATGTATTAATGTGAGAGTTGGACCATAAAGAAGGCTGAGCAGTGAAGAACTTATGCTTTTGAACTGTGGTGATGGAAAAGACTCTTGAGAGTCCCTTGGACAGTAAGGAGATCAAACCAGTCAATTCTGAAGGAAATTACCCTGAATATTCATTGTAAGGACTGATGCTGAAGCTGAAGCTCCAATCACTTGGCTACATGATGTGAAGAATCCACTCAGTGGAAAAGACTCTGGTGCTATGAAAGATTGAGGGCAAGAGGATGAGATGGTTGGATGGCAGCACTAACTCAATGGACATGAGTTTGAGCAAATCCCAGGGGATAGTGGAGGACAGGGAAGCCTTGCAGGGTATAGTTCATGGGGTTGAAAAGAGCTGGACATGACTTAGCGACTGAGCATCAACAACACAAGGTTAGAAAATGTAATTCTTGCAAGCAAGCTGGGATACAGATAAATGAACAAGAAATGACCTCATATTGTGGGAGGTGGCATGTAATCAAAACTTCAGTCTTTGGAACCCTCCCTTTCTTTCCTAGCTTTAATGAATCTTAAATCTCCTTATGGTGGTCAGACTTCTCTCCTTGGTTTAGTTTCTTTCTCTTATGTTTTCCATTCTTACCATTCTTTCATCTACACTTAGCTATTTCCATGTGTAAGTTGCTTCAGTTGTGTCCAGCTCTTTGTGATCCTATGGACTGTAGCCCACCAGGCTCCTCTGTCCACGGGATTCTCTAGGTAAGAACACCAGAGTGAGTTGCCATGCCCTTCTCCAGGGTGTCTTCCCCACCCAGGAATAAAACTCAGGTCTCTTATGTCTCCTGCATTAGCAGATGGGTTATTTACCACTAATGCCACCTGGGAAGCCCTACCTATTTCTATATTTGTTATGAATTGATAAAACCTATTCCTACTATGTGAGTAATTGAATAGGTTGCCCTTCTTAGCAACATTGCTAAACAATGTTAAGTTCAGTTATGAATCTTGAAAGGTATTTTCTTCTTCAACTTTTATTTAAAAATAAGCTATAAGTGACAGCTCCAGACATTTTACTAGGGAAATGTGGCATCCTAAGAAAATCATTGTCATCTAAGACCAGTTAATATCTGCTTTGGGGGGATATACAATTTATAAAAATATCTTAATTTATTGAAAATTTTGAAGTTTCATGAATGTTTTCAGGTATGTCTTATCATTTGGTACTTATATCTACCCCACATAAATTTAATTCTTTTTATGTTATGGATGAAGAAACAGAAATCCAGGTCAGATTCACTTAGCTAGTAAATAACAGAATTTCAAATATATACTTGCAATTTTAAATCTGGTACATTTGCTAAGACTTTTTTTTTTTACTTCTCCAGTTCCAAAAGCCAGGTTTCTGAAGGGCTCAGTCATGTTTTTGACTTGGGAAAAAGGAAAGAAGAAAGAAAGGAAGGTAGGGAGGGAAGAGTGAAAAGTGGAGTGAAGAGAGGAAGGAAAGAAAAGAAGAAAAGAAAGAGTACAGAAAGGAAAGAAGAAGAGAAAGGAAGGAAGGAAAGAAGAAAAGAGGAAGAGGGAAATGTAAAAATATCAATTAAGGTACAGGTGGAAGTTGAGACAGCAGACTGAATATGCTCTGTGCTAAGTGTGGTACACAAAAGGATAAGTTTCTCCCGTAAACTCTTCCACTGTGGCTCTTCCCAGCAGCAAGTTAAAAGATAAAGAATCTTGAAAATTAAAATAGATGGGTAAGTACAGAGTTTCCTTTGTCATATTGAAGCTTGATTAATAAATAGAAAAGTAACAGCTGGACAGGCATCTGCAGCTTCATTGTGTCTAAGATCTCTAATGCAGTATGGCCTATTTATCAGGTGATTAACTTGGTAGAACCTTTACAAAAGGTTCACTCTGTGCTCTTTGATGATCTTTGATCAAGGTAGAATAGCTTTAGTTCTGAAAGGTAAAATTAGCTTAAAGTAGGTTTAATCTATTATTCATATCTATAAAAAGAACAGATCAGATGTAGAAAAATTTAGTGATTTGAGTACTAATCTATAAGGTAGTTATTTTTTATGAAACCAATCCACACTAATATCTTTCTTTCTTGTTTTCCATATTAATTATTGGATCTACATGTGGATTTCGTCATTTTGCTTATAGAGAAATAATCTTATTTCTCTTCTAGATATTTACCTTAATGTCAGTGACATGTTAAATACTTTTAAAATGAACTCCTGTTAATATTCAGCAGAGTAATCACATAAAGAAATTCAGAATCACCCATTTTAATTAAAATAGCTTGAAATTTTATCAAAAGAATAGCTTTCTTTAAGAAAAAAATCAAATAAAACCTCATACTTTGTTCTCTTCCTTATATAAGAAGATGATTTCAAATTAGGCTATTCACAACAGTTGTCTCAACCAACTCATCTTATTCATAGAATGTTGCATACAGTAAAATCTCTTTAACACTGCAATTTCAAATAATTAGAATCTAGAAAAGGTGTGTGTATGTGCATGCGTGCTAAGTCACTGCAACTGTGTCCAACTTTTTATGACCCTTGGACTGCAGCCCACCAGGCTCCTCTGTCCACTGGATTCTCCAAGCAAGACTACTGGAGTGGACTGCCATTTCATTCTCCAGGGGATCTTACCAACCCAGGGGTTGAAACTGCATCTTTTACATTTTCTGCATTGGCAGGCTGGTGCTTTACCACTAGCGCCACATGGGAAGCTGATTTTTAGCTAATTTTACCTACTGTTCTTTAACAAAAATATTTTTTAAAATGTATAGAACAATTAAGGTATACTTGGTGTTGTTACAAAATTGAATCTTACAAACCATAGATTATCTCTCCATTTATTGTCTTCTCTAATTCCTTTCACGTGCAATAGTTTTGTTTGCAGAGAGTTTGTATATCTTGTGCCAAATTTATTCCAAGGTGTTGATGTATTTTAACATTTTGGTGGTGCTTGCATGCTCAGTGTCCAACTCTTTGTGACCCCATGGATGGTAGCGCCTCTGTCCATGGGATTTTCCAGGCAAGAATATTGGAGTGGATTGCCATTTCTTCCTCCAAGGAATCTTCTGGTCCAGGGATTGAACCCGAGTCTTCTGCAGTTCCTGCATTGGCAGATGAATTCTTTACCACTAAGCAACCTGGGAAGCCATTCTAAAAGTTATAAGTATATAACTTTTATTTTCCAGATTTTACAGTGTTGATGATTATGTTAATACTGTATATAGAAACATTGCTGAATTAATCAATTTTACTAGTTTTTCTAAATTATAAGTAAATGACAATTTTTTATTTTCTTCCAATACTTTTCCTATTTATTAAACCCCGTTGCACTGACCAAGATCTCCAGGAAAATGATGAATATCAGTGGTGATAGTGTCATTGTTATCTCATTTGTCTTAAAAGAGTAGCTTTCACTATTTAATCATTATATACTATATTTGCTAGAGGTTTTGTTGGTATCTTTTATCAAATTGAGGAAGTTTCCTCCTATTTCCAGTTGATAAGAATTTTTATCACGATAAGGTGCTGGACTTTATCAAATACCTTTTACACATCCGATTAAAAAATTTTATTGGAATACAGTTGATTTACAGTGTTGTGTTAGTTTCAGGTGTACAGCAAAGTAAATCAGTTATATATATACACATATCCATTATTTTTCAAATTCTTTTCTCCATAAAAATATTGATAATTAAATCTACTTAAGTATAGCTTTGTTTTATTTTTTCCTTGAATTTCTATCAGTATATTTTCTTGAAATATGTTTTGGAGATGGTAAGCATTGCTGTCAGGCTAAGAAACTTAAGCAAATGGTCTTTTCCTCCAAGCTAGTATATTCTCTTCAAAATAAGTTACAATGTGAAATAGTTATTGCACTTCATAGAGATTAAAAAGTTAGTGACTGGATGGTCATACTGCCTCTTAAAATGAGAAAATTTAGTCAAGTAATATTTATCTTTCTGATACCTTAAATCTGTGGGAAACTTCCATTTTAAGAAAACAATGCTTCTTTGTTTGAGCATTTACATTTTTCATATATTTGTATAAAAATAGAAGCTTAAAAGAAAATGTATCAACTTGGATTTAAAATTAAATCCGAGTTGATAAATAGGCACATATTTCAAGTAGTAACTTGGAACCACTGAAAGGAATAGTTGGGCTTGTCCAAAAACATCTGAAATAATTAACTCATTTATTTTTTCAGTAATGTCTTGCAAAAACTATTTATAAATGCTTTGCATTCAAGATGTTTCTTTTTCTGTCCTAAGAGAAAGAAAACATCATTCTGTACAATGCACCTAATAGATTATACAAGCATACAGGGTAAACCATTTTAGCATTTCTCCATTTTAGGCAACATATCTTTCTAAGGCAATTTACCAAAGCAGTCTTTCTAAAGCTAATTTATCTTATAAGCTGTAGGGTACATTCATTTAACCTGGTAAGGTTTCCACTCTAAGTAGAAATACTGAATCAAAAATTAAAAATTTTTAGCTACCAGAACATTAAAAAAAAAAAGAAAAGAAAAGCAGAATTCTGATTAGCATTAGCTCTGTGGACCTAGAGGTAAGAGCTGTGGGCTTTTGTCCTCCATAGCCTGTGGTGTGACATGATGGCAGCGTGAACTCGTTATCTGATTTCACAAAGACATGAAGCCTTTTCCTGAACCTGTGACCATGACATCACAGTTCCATCCCTCGTCTCCTGTTTGTTTTCACTGTGATTAGTCCCGTGTGCTTTCAAGACAGCTTTCTTAAATTCAACCCAAACTGCCATAACTGAAGTGTATGTTGCATCTTTCACTGTTTAATCTGCTGAATAAACAGCATGGTAAATTTATCCTCGTGCCTGAAGTTTGATCCCTGGGTTGGAAAAATCCCCTGGAGAAGGAAATGCCAACCCACTCCAGTATTCTTGTCTGGGAAATCCCTTGGACAGAGGAATCTGGCAGGCCACAGTTCGTGTGGTCACAAAGAGTCAGATATGACTGAGCAATTGAGCCCTTTCTATTTTGTTTCACAGTGATTTTATGTACACACAGCATGTGCACACACACAGACATACACAGATATACTTTTCCTGGGCTCTTGGGTCCATTTCTAAAAGCAATAGTGTGTAGCACCTACAATTATCATGTTTTGTGCTAGATGTTATGAGAGATAACAAGATGAATAACATAGTCTTTTGCCCCAGGAAGGAGATCTTGTGGAGAAAAGATCTACCAGATATATGAATAAAAAAATAAATGCAATGTTTTTTGGACTCCCAAATCACTGCAGATGGTGATTGCAGCCATGAAATGAAAAGACATTTGCTCCTTGGAAGAAAATCTATGACTGACTTAGACAACATATTAAAAAGCAGAGAGATTACTCTGCCAACAAAGGTCTGTCTAGTCAAAGCTATGGTTTTCCAGTAGTCAGGTTTGGATGTGAAAGGTGGACTATAAAGAAAGCTGAGCACTGAAGAACTGATACTTTTGAGCTGTAGTGTTGGAGAAGACTTCTGAGAGTCCCTTGGACTGCAAGGACATCCAACCTGAATCAGTCCTGAATATTCATTGGAAGAACTGATGCTGAAGCTGAAGCTCCAATACTTTGGCCACCTGATGTGAAGAACTGACTCATTTGAAAAGACCCTGATGCCGGGAAAGATTGAAGGCAGGACGAGATGGGGGCAACAGAGGATGAGATGGTTGGATGGCATCACTGAGTGGATGGACATGAGTTTGAGTAAGCTCCAGGAGTTGGTGATGGACAGGGAAGCCTGGTGTTCTGCAGTCCATGGGGTTGCAAAGAGTCAGACACGACTGAACTGAAACGAAATGTTAGAGGACATCTTTGGAATGATAAACAAGGTGACATTAAAAGTACTCCATGGATTTTGCATTTTAAAAGCAATTCTACTGAGGTATCATTTATATACAATAAAATGCATCCATTAAAAAAGAAAAAAAAAGAACACTTGGATTTTAAGTTCTTTTCGAGCCACTTATAAGTCTGTGACCATGAACACCTCAGATGGGATTGATTAATGTAAGCTTCATAGGCTCTTACTGAGTTTAAATTCAAAATAATGGATATGAAATGGAACCCCTTTACAATTACCAAATGATATACATATCAGTTACCTGTATTTTCAGCAAAAGATTTCATGGAGAGTGTAACTTTCATGACAATCTCTTTAATAAGCAGGCAATCTGAATATCTCTTTTGGTCCCTGGCTTCCACTTAGCTAAACTTCATCTCTTTCTCAAAAGGACAGATTTTTTAAACTATATTCTTGAATTCTGTTTTGAGATTTTCACACTTTGCTTTTCTCTGTCTAATTTTTAAAAATTTATTTATTTTTTAATTGAAGGATAATTGCTTTACAGAATTTTGTTGTTTTTTGCCAAATGTCAGCATGAATCAGCCATAAGTATACATATGTCCCCACCCTCTTGAATGTCCCTCCCATCTCCCTCTCCATCCCAACCCTCTAGGTTGCTACAGAGCCCCTGTTTGGGTTCCCTGATTCATGCAGCAAATTCCCATTGGCTGTCTACTTTACATATGTTAATGTAAGGTTCCGTGTTACTGTCTCCATACATCTCACCCTCTTCTTCCTTCTCCGACATGTCCATAAGTCTGTGCTCTATGCCTGTTTCTTCATTGCTGCCCTGCAAATGAGTTCCTTGGTACCATCTTTCTAGATTCCATATATATGCATCAGTATATGATATTTATCTTTCACTTTCTGACTTACTTCACTCTGTATAATGGGCTCTAGGTTCACTCACCTCATTAGAACTGACTCAAATGCATTCACATTCCATTGTATATATGTACTACAGCTTCTTTAGCCACTCATCGGTCGATGGACATTTAGATTGCTTCCATGTTCTAGCTGTTGTGAATAGTTCTGCAATGAACATTGGGGTACACGTTCCTTTTCAATGTTGGCGAACATGTGTTTTTTTTCAATTTTGGTTTCCTCAAGGTATATGCCTAGTAGTGGGATTACTGGGTCATATGGTAGTTTCATTCCTAGTTTTTAAAGGTATCTCCATACTGCCTTCCATAGTGGCTGCATCAATTTCATTCCCACCTGTATTGCAAGAGGGTTCCCTTTTCTCCACACCCTTCCCAGCATTTATTGTTTATAGACTTTTTGATGATGACCATTCTGACTGATGTAGAGTGATATCTCATTGTAGTTTTGATTTTCATTTCTCTAATAAAGAGTGATGTTGAGCATCTTTTTGTATGTTTGTTAGCCATCTGTATGTCTTCTTTGGAGAAATGTCTATTTAGGTCCGTTTCCCACTTTTTGATAAGGCTGTTTGTTTTTTCTGGTATTGACTTGTATGAGCTGCTTGTATATTTTGGAAATTAATCCTTTGTCAGTTGTTTCATTTGCTACTATTTCCTCCTAGCCTTAGAGTTGCCTTTTCACCTTGTTTATAGTCTTTTGCTTTGAAAAAGCTTTTAAGTTTAATTAGCTCTCACATGTTTATTTTTGGTTTTATTTCCATTACTCAGGGAGATGGGTCATAGAGGATCATGCTTTGATTTATGTCATCAAGTGTTCTGCCTATGTTGTCCTCTAAGAGTATTACAGTTTTTGGTCTTACATTTAGGTCTTTAATCTATTTGAGTTTATCTTTGTGTATGGTGTGAGGGAGTGTTCTAATTTCATTCTTTTACATGCAACTGTTCAGTTTTCCCAGCACCACTTATTGAAGAGGCTGTCTTTGCCCCATTGTATATTCTTGCCTCCTTTGTAAAAAATGTTACCAATAGTGTGTGGATTTATCTCTGTGGTTTCCTGTCTTGTTCCATGGGTCCACACTTCTGTTTTTGTGCTGATACCATACTGTCTTGATGACTGTAGCTTTGTAGTGTAGTTTGAAGTCAGGAAGCTTGATTCCTCCAGCTCCATTCTTCTTTCTCATGACTGCTTTGGCTATTCCAGATCTTTTGCATTTCCATTTGAATTCTGAAACTTTTTTTCTAGTTGTGCCATTGGTATTTTGATAGGGATCAAAATGAATCTGTAGATTAAATTTGGTAGTATAGTCATTTTCACAAAATTTATTCCTCCAACCCAAGAACATGGAATATCTTTCCATCTCTTTATGTCTTCGTTGATTTCTTTCAACAGCACCTTACAATTTTCCATATACAGTTCTTTTGTCTCCTTAGGTAGGTTTATTCCTAGATATTTTATTCTTTTTGTTGTAATGGTGAATGGGATTGATTCCTTAATTTCTCTTTCTGATTTTTCATTGTTAGCATATAGAAATGCAAGTGATTTCTGGGTATTGATTTTGTATCCTGCAACTTTGCTAACTTCAGTGATTAGCTCTAGCAATTTTCTGATAGTATCTTTAGGGTTTTCTATGTATAGTATCATGTCATCTGCAAACAGTGAGAGTTTTCTTTTCCAAATTGGATTCCTTTATTTCCTTTCTTCTCTGGTTTCCATAGCTAGGAATTCAAAAACTATGTTGAATAATAGTGATGAGAATAGAAACCATTGTCTTGTTCCTGATCTTAGTCTAGGGAATGCTTTCAATTTTTCACCATTGAGAATAATGTTTGCTGTGGGCTTATCATATATTACCTTTACTATGTTGAGGTAGATTCCTTCTATGCCCATTTATTGAAAGTTTTTTTTTTTATCATGAATGGGTGGTGGATTTTGTCAAAGGCTTCTTCTGCATCTATTGAGATTATCATATGATTTTTACTTTTCAATTTGTTAATATGGTGTATCACATTGACTGATTTGTGTATATTGAAGAATCCTTGTATCCCTAGAATAAACCTGAATTGATCATGGGGTGCGTGAGCTTTTTAATGTGTTGTTGATTTCTGTTTGCTAGAGTTTTGTGGAGGATTGTTGCATCTATGTTCATCAGTGACACTGGTCTGTAATTTCCTGTTTTTTTGTCATGTTTGCCTGGTTTTGATATCAGGGTGATGGTGGCCTCATAGAATAAGTTTGGGAGTGTTTCTTCCTCTGCAGTTTTTTGAAAGAGTTCTAGAAGGATAGGCATTAGCTCTTCTCTAAATGTTTGATAGAATTCAAGCATTTCATTTTTTAAGCTGTCTGACCCTGGGCTTTTGGTTTGGGGGAGATTTTTGACCACAGTGCTTGTAATTGTGTTGTTCATAATTTCTTTCTTCCTGGCTCAGTCTTGGAAGATTGAACTTTTCTAAGTCCATTTTTCCAGGTTGTCCATTTTATTGCCATATATTTGCTCATAATAGTCTCATAATTCTTTTATTTCTGCCTCTTCTATTGCAACAGCTCCTTTCATTTTGTAATTTTGCTGATTTGATTCTTTTCTCTTTTTTTCTTGATGAGTCTGGCTAAAGGTTTGTCAATTTTGTTTATCTTCTCAAAGAACCAGTTTTCAATTTTATTGATCTTTACTATTGCTTCTTTCATTTCTTTTTCATTTATTTCTGCTCTGATCTTTATGATTCATTTCCTTCTGCTAAGTCAGGCTTTTGTTGTTATTCTTCTTCTTTTTCCAGTTATTTTAAATGTAAAGTTGGGCTGTCTATTTGATGTTTTTCTTATTTCTTGAGGTAGGATTATATTGTTATAAATGTCCCTCTGAGAACTGCTTTTGTTGTATTCCATAGGTTTTGAGTTGTCGTGTTTTCATTGCTCTTTGTTTCTAAGAATTTTTTTTATTTCCCCTTTGATTTCTTCAGTTACATATTTGTTATTTAGAAACATGTTTAATCTCCATGTGTTTGTGCTTTTTACAGTTATTTTCTTTTTATTTTTTATTTTTATTTATTTATTTATTTATTTCATTTATTTTTATTAGTTGGAGACTAATTACTTTACAACATTGCAGTGGTTTTTGTCATACATTGAAATGACTTAGCCATGGATTTACATGTATTCCCCATCCCGGTGCCCCCTCCTACCTCCCTCTCCACCCCATCCCTCTGGGTCTTCCCAGTGCACCAGGCCCGAGCACTTGTCTCAGGCATCCAACCTGGGCTGGTGATCTGTTTCACCCTAGATATACATGTTTCGATGCTGTTCTCTTGAAACATCCCACCCTCGCCTTCTCCCACAGAGTCCAAAAGTCTGTTCTATACATCTGTGTCTCTTTTTCTGTTTTGCATATAGGGTTATCATTACCATCTTTCTAAATTCCATATATATGTGTTAGTATACTGTAATGGTCTTTATCTTTCTGGCTTACTTCACTCTGTATAATGGGCTCCAGTTTCATCCATCTCATTAGAACTGATTCAAATGAATTCTTTTTAATGGCTGAGTAATATTCCATGGTGTATATGTACCACAGCTTCCTCATCCATTCGTCTGCTGATGGGCATCTAGGTTGCTTCCATGTCCTGGTTATTATAAACAGTGCTGCGATGAACATTGGGGTGCATATGTCTCTTTTGGATCTTTACAGTTATTTTCTAGTAATTGATACCTAGTCTCATAGTGCTGTTGTCAGAAAAGGTGTTTGATATAATTTCAATTTTCTTAAATTTACTGAGATATGATGTGTGACTCAAGATGTGATCTATCCTGGAGAATGTTCCATGTGCACTTGAGTTTTTTTTCTGCTTTAGAACACCAGAGCTATTCTCCTTCTCTTGGAAGAGTCAGCATGATCTTGTTTTTAAATCTTTTCATAATTAAGGCTTCACAATTAACTATTGTCACTAATACAAACAATTACCTGATATTAAAAATTATACTCAAAAGTAGATCAGATGCTCAAGCTCAGGAAATAGAAGTAGGAGTAATCTATCACAAAGTACATGGGATTTGTACATGAGATTCCAGTGTGTTAGAAATTCAGTAGCCTGTGAAAATTTAATTTTTGAAATATTAATCTTATATCCCATTAGAATGTTGATATGAAGAAAACAGCTGCACCTAATACAATACAGTCAGCCAAGTTATCTTCTTCCACTTCTCATTATAAGATGTCTTTCAAAGACACAAAATGTTAACAATCCATATCCTAGTTATCACAAGTCTTAGAGCTCATAATTAAGAGTTACAATTGCTGGTCAAACTATTTTTCCTTTCAAAGAGTTTATTTCCAAAGAATCACATACAGGATATTTAAGGGTTAACACACCAATTTTTCTAGTTATTTTGTGCTTTTGGTTGGGAGGAGGGATGGAAGAAGAGGCAAAGCCTGCCATGTGATGTGTTTGAGACAAGCTTCTAGTTGATAAAATTTGTAGTTGAAAAAATGTTTTAAACTCAGATAATTAAGCTTTATATCATAAAGTTTGTTTTAGTTGTACGTATTAAACTGACAACAAGTTCACTTATTTCATCTTCATTTGGGACATAATGGGGTTAATAAGCTTAAAACTTTTACTTCTTTAAAAATTAGATATATAACATTCATTGTGCTCATCCATAGCCTTCTAAAATATTTGCTCACAAGCTGCTTTATTATCTAGAATTTATTTACTGTGTACTAATTCAAAAGGAAGTGAATGCATCTCCTTTGCCTGTGACTGTTTGTGACATTTGTGTTATCCTGTTATTGTGGTATAAAAAACAAGTATGCTTATATAATATATTGTGTTTGATTGGTGTGACATTGTTAGATGCTATTTATGCTTATTAAGTCATCTGCAATTTTTTCAGTACCACTGAAAAGTGTTAGGTGAGGGCTAGCAAATTGGATTACTCATATTTGATAAATCAAAGGATATATTTAATGTTTTATTTTTCTTAAGAGGAATGTTTATTTAGTCTAAATGTTATACAATGACTTTCCTAATTGTTTCCAAGATTTTTCTCTCCTGGAACCTGAAATTTTACAGCTATGTTAATTAATAACAATGTTTTGCAGTTCTGTGGCACCTTTTTGTCTGAGAATCTCAATGTTTACTTAATGTTCATCATATCTTTCGAGATGTGAATCAGTGATATTTTCTTTTCTACTTTTTCTTTTTTAATGCAAATAGTGCATGAATTAAAAACAGCAACAACAACAACCTCTTTTGTTCAGTAATGCATTTGCATGGTACACTGTGCAAATAAAATGAGAGTCTCACTCAGCTGTGGTTCCCAAGGAACCTGAATGGGTCTTAACTTTCTTGCCTTCATTTGGTGAAGGTGCAAATGAAGCCACAAGTAAAGTTACAAAAAAGTCCATTTCATGGGCTTCTTGGAGGTAAAATCATGCTTTTGCATTGTTTTAATTTTCACATTGTAGGTACAGTCAAAGTAACTGTAAACTCCAAGTATACACATTCTATAGGATAATGGACTGATACTATCCTTGTAGGCTAAGGTGAACTACAGTCACAGGGAATTTGAGAACTACAGATTAAGTCTAGATTCCTTGTGTTAGCAACCTACCGCTGCATAACAGATACAACAAACTCAGGGGCTTCAAGCAACACAGGTTTATTGTTAATATCTCACAATGTCTGAGGGTCCAAGTTTGAGTTCTCTGCTTAGGATCTCAGAAAGATTCAACCAAACTGCTAGCTGGGGTATGTTCACATTTGGAGGCTGATGGGAAGAATTCACTTCCAAGGTTACTTAGGTTGTCAGCAGAATTAATTTCCTTTGGTTGTTGGACTGAGGACCCTGCCTTGTTGCTAGCTGTTTTGTGGAAACCACTTTCAGATCCTAGTGACCACCCCCAGCTCCTTGCCAGGAGAGTCTTCCTGGCAAGGAAAAAGAAAGTTGGCTAGGAAAAAAGAGAATCTAGTTAATCTGCCAACAAGATAGTCTTATAAACATAATGTAAACATAGGAGGGACTTACCTTTTGCTTTGCCATTTTTCCACCAAGTAAAAGCAAGTGACAGGCTTTACCCGAACTCCAGGGAAGGCAATTCTATGTGGCCATGAGAACAAGGAGGTGGGGATTATAAGGACTACTGTAGAGTCTGCTCATCCTAGTCCTTAGCCTGTCTGTATTGACTGAGATTAAGGAAAGTTGCTTATAATGGAAAAGCCAAGTTAATAGTGACTAAAGCAAAATTAGAACTTAATTTTTCTCTCACATAAAAACAGAAAAAGTTTCCTTTGTTGTGAAAAAGCTTTTAAGTTTAATTAGGTCCCATTCGTTTATTTTTGCTTTTATTTCCAATATTCTGGGAGGTGGGTCATAGAGGATCCTGCTGTGATTTATCTCTGAGAGTGTTTTGCCTATGTTCTCCTCTAGGAGTTTTATAGTTTATGGTCTTACATTTAGATCTTTAATCCACTTTGAGTTTATTTTTGTGTATGGTGTTAGAAAGTGTTCTAGTTTCATTCTTTTACAAGTGGTTGACCAGTTTTCCCAGCACCACTTGTTAAGGAGGTTGTCTTTTTTCCATTGTATATTCTTGCCCCCTTTGTCGAAGATAAGATGCCCATAGGTTCGTGGGATTTATCTCTGGGCTTTCTATTCTGTTCCATTGATCTATATTTCTGTCTTTGTGCCAGTACCATACTGTCTTGATGACTGTGGCTTTGTAGTAGAGCCTGAAGTCAGGCAGGTTGATTCCTCCAGTTCCATTCTTTTTTCTCAATATTACTTTGGCTATTTGAGGTTTTATGTATTTCCATATAAATTATGAAATTATTTGTTCTAGTTCTATGAAAAATACCATTGGTAGCTTGATAGGGATTGCATTCAATCTATAGATTGCTTCGGGTAATATAGTCATTTTGACAATATTGATTCCAATATTCATTGCAGCACTGTTAATAATAGCCAGGACATGGAAGCAACCTAGATGCCCATCAGCAGACGAATGGATAAGGAAGCTGTGATACATATACACCATGGAATATTACTCAGCCATTAAAAAGAATTCATTTCAATCAGTTCTAATGAGGTGGATGAAACTGGAGCCCATTATGCAGAGTGAAGTAAGCCAGAAAGATAAAGACCATTACAGTATACTAACACATATATATGGAATTTAGAAAGATGGTAACAATAACCCTATATGCAAAACAGAAAAAGAGACACAAATGTACAGAACAGACTTTTGGACTCTGTGGGAGAAGGCAAGGGTCAGATGTTTCGAGAGAACAGCATTGAAACATGTATATTATCTAGGGTGAAACAGATCACCAGCCCAGGTTGGATGCATGAGACAAGTGCTCGGGCCTGGTGCACTGGGAAGACCCAGAGGGATCGGGTAGAGAGGGAGGTGGGAGGGGGGATTGGGATGGGGAACACATGTAAATCCATGGCTGATTCATGTCAATGTATGACAAAAACCACTACAATATTGTAAAGTAATTAGCCTCCAACCAATAAAAATAAATGGGGGAACAACAACAACAACAAAAAAAACAGAAAAAGATAAATCCAGAAGAAAGCATATCAAGACCAGTATGGCAGGTCCTCTTATTTATCTGGGACCCCAAATCTCTCTTTGTTCTGTGCAATTCTTAGTGTATCTTTCAGTCATCGCATTTAGTCTTAAGGTCACTTCATCATTCAATATGGTTATTGATAGTTATAGCCATCACTAACATAAAAAATAGGATAGAAAAATAGAAAAATGTTCAACCCAGCTAAAGCAGCTCCAATAAAGCAGTCCATCACTTTGGACAAAACTTACATATAGCTGAGGCTTACATATACTTTAGTTGCACAGAGCTGACAGGGAAGCTGAAAGATGTAGTTTTTAACTGGAGATATTGTTGGCCCAATTAAATCAAGGTTCTTTTTCTAAACAAGACAATAAGAATAGCTATTGGGCGATAAGTTGCTGTTTCTGCCATGCTGTCAATGAGAGCTCCTTATAAGCTTGCCCTAACAAAATGTTGCACCTAACTCTCCTAACCTCCTACGGAAGCTATGCACCTGGGCCTGTATTCAGCCACCCCTAAACAGAGAAACTATGGGACTTCCTGGTGGTTCAGTGGTTAAGAGTTTGCCTGGTAATGCAGGGGACAGGGGTTTGATCCCTGGTCAGGGAACTAAGTTTCCCATGTACTGCAGGGAAACTAAGACTGCCCTCCACAACTAGAAATTCCATGGGCTTCAGTGAAAGATCCTGCATGATGCAAAGAAGATCCCACATGCTTCAGCTAAGAACTGATGCAGCCAAATAAATAAATAAAAACAGAGGAACAATGTAGATCCTTTCCTGTGCTGGCCCAGGTGTCTTTACCATGGAATGTTTCATACACTGATTTTTCCCACTCTTGTCAGAGTTCCTGCATTGGTAACATGTGCAGCGAATCAATCAGAAATACTTGGTCTGTGCTTTGTTTTGATTAATTCCATCCTTCATCCTCACCCTTTGGTTCCTAAAGCTCTTGAGTTGATGTCCTGGCCCAGTGCCTGACTCCCTTCTAGTTGGTGACTTATTGCCTGCTCTGGAATCCCCATCACTGTGTTCTGGCATCATTTCAGGACACAGATCACTCCCTTTTATGTCTTTGATGCTACGTCCTTGTTTGGGTGTGTTGTGTTCTCTGTCCTCACGCTCCTGGCTACCATGCTATTCTGTCAATTACAGCTGGGACTGACCCCAGTGCCTGTCCTATCTCATTGTCAGAGTGTAGTTCACAATTTATCTATTAATACCTGCAGCCTCAGCATGCCACTCCCACTGCAATTATATAGGCCACATCAGAGGTTGCACAGATGGCAATGATTAGCCTAGGTGTATGATAGGAAGTTTATGAACATTTGAACTGAGTTTAATGAATATTATATTTTGGGAGAAGATCTTTGATCATACTAATTCCAACTTCCCTTCCATACACAGGCTATGATTTTTTTCTTCTCCAAAAATATTCCAGTACAAGTCCAAGACCATTCCTTTTTTTTTTTAATTTGTTTGTTTATTTATTTTACTTTGCAATATTGTATTGGTTTTGCCATACATTGACTTGAATCCTCCATGGGTGTACATGTGTTCTCCATCCTGAAACCCCCTCCCACCTCCATACCCATCCCATCCCTCTGGGTCATCAGAGTGTACCAGCCCTGAGCACCCTGTCTCATGCATCGAGCCTGGACTGGCAATTAATTTCATATATGATAATTTACATGTTTCAATGCCATTCTCCCATATCATCCCACCCTCGCCCTCTCCCACAGAATCCAAAAGACTGTTCAATACATCTGTGTCTCTTTTGCAGTCTTGCACACAGGGCTATTGTTACCATCTTTCTAAATTTCATATATATATGTGTGTTAGTATACTGTATTGGTGTTTTTCTTTCTGGCTTACTTCACTCTGTATAATAGACTCCAGTTTCATCCACTTCATTAGAACTGATTCACAGGTATTATTTTTAATGGCTGAATACTATTCCATTGTGTATATGTACCACAGATTTCTTATCCATTCATCTGCTGATGGACATCTAGGTTGCTTCCATGTCCTGTCTATTATAAACAGTGCTGTGATGAACATTTGGGTACACGAGTCTCTTTCAGTTCTGATTTCCTCAGTGTGTATGCCCAGGAGTGTGATTGCTGGGTCATATGGCAGTTCTATTTCCAGTTTTTTAAGGAATCTCCACAATGTTTTCCATAGTGGCTGTACTAGTTTGCATTCCCACCAACAGTGTAAGAGGGTTCCCTTTTCTCCACATCCTCTCCAGCATTTATTGCTTGTAGACTTTTGGATAGCAGCCATTCTGACTGGCGTGAAGTAGTAACTCATTGTGGTTTTGATTTGCATTTCTCTGATAATGAGTGATGTCGAGCATCTTTTCATGTGTTTGTTAGCCATCTGTATGTCTTTTTTGGAGAAATGTCTGTTTATTTCTTTGGCCCACTTTTTGACTGGGTCTTTTATTTTTCTGGAATTGAGCTGCAGGAGTTGCTTGTATATTTTTGAGATTAATTCTTTGTCAATTGCTTCATTTGCTATTATTTTCTCCCTTTCTGAAGACTGTATTTTCACCTTGCTTATACTTTCCTTTGTTGTGCAAAAGCTTGTAAGTTTAATTAGGTCCTATTTGTTTATTTTTGCTTTTATTTCCAATATTCTGGGAGGTGGGTCATAGAAGATCCTGCTGTGGTTTAAGTCAGAGAGTGTTTTGCCTAAGTTTTCCTCTAGGAGTTTAATAGTTTCTGGTCTTATGTTTAGATTTTTAATCCATTTTGTGTTTATTTTTGTGTATGGTGTTAGAAAGTGTTCTAGTTTCATTCTTTTTCAAGTGGTTGACCAGTTTTCCCAGCACCACTTGTTAAAGAGGTTGTCTTTTCTCCATTGTATATTCTTGCCCCCTTTGTTAAAGATAAGGTGTCCATAGATGCATGGATTTCTCTCTGAGCTTTCTATTTTGTTCCATTGATCTATATTTCTGTCTTTGTGCCAGTACCATACTGTCTTGATGACTGTGGCTTTGTAGTAGAGACTGAAGCCAGGCAGATTGACTCCTCCTGTTCCATTCTTCTTTCTCAAGATTTCTTTGGCTATTCGAGGTTTTTTGTATTTCCATATAAATTGTGAAATTATTTGTTCTAGGTCTCTGAAAATTACCGTTGGTAGCTTGATGGGGCTTGCATTGAATCTATAGATTGCTTTGGGTAGTATACTCATTTTTACTATATTGGTTCTTCCAATCCATGAACATGCTATATTTCTCCATCAATTTGTGTCCTCTTTGATTTCTTTCACCAGTGTTTTCGGGTTTTCTATATATAGGTCTTTTGTTTCTTTAGGTAGATATATATTCTTAAGTATTTTGTTCTTTTCGATGCAATGGTGAATGAAATTGTTTCTTTAATTTCTCTTTCTATTTTCTCATTGTTAGTGTATAGGAATGCAAGGGACTTCTGTGTGTTAATTTTATATCCTGCAACTTTACTATATTCATTGATTAGCTCTAGTAATTTTCTGGTGGAGTCTTTAGGGTTTTCTACGTAGAGGATCATGTCGTTTGCAAACAGTAAGAGTTTTACTTCTTCTCTTCCAATCTGGATTCCCTTTATTTCTTTTTCATCTCTGATTGCTATGGCCAAACCTTCCAAAACTGTGTTGAATAGTAGTGGTGAGAGTGGGCACCCTTGTCTTGTTCCTGACTTTAGGGGAAAGGCTTTCTATTTTTCACCATTGAAGATAATGTTTGCTAAGGGTTTGTCATATATAGCTTTTATTAGGTTGAGATATGTTCCTTCTATTCCTGTTTTCTGGAGGGTTTTTTTTTTATCATAAATGGATGTTGAATTTTGTCAAAGTTTTTCTCTGCATCTATTGAGATAATCATTTGGATTTTATTTTTCAATTTGTTAATGTGGTGTATTACATTGATTGATTTGTGGATATTGAAGAATCTTTGCATCCCTGGGATAAAGCCCACTTGGTCATGATGTATGATTTTTTAATATGTTGTTGGATTCTGTTTCCTAGAATTTTGTTAAGGATTTTTGCATCTATGTTCATCAGTGATATTGGCCTGTAGTTTTCTTTTTTCATGGCATCTTTGTCAGGTTTTGGTGTTAAGAGTGATGGTGGCCTCATAGAATGAATTTGGAAGTTTACCTTCCTCTGCAGTTTTCTGGAAGAGTTTGAGTAGGATAGGTGTTAGTTCTTCTCTAAATTTTTGGTAGAATTCAGCTATGAAGCCGTCTGCCAAGACCATTCTTAAATTCTTAAATACTTATGTCAGGGGATGGTCTTAGGACCTAACCTTGACAATGCTATAGGCCAAAAATCTCACTCTCTCCACTGAGAACAGTTAGGACATCATACTATCAGTTTCCATTCACACTACTAATATTTATGAAAACTTTCTTTGTATAAGACCCTGTTCTTGTTGTTTGGGAGACAGGACTGAATAAAATAATGTCCGAATTTTACATCATTTATAATCTAGAGAAAAACATAGACAGTGAACAGGGAAGTGAATGGACAAACATGCAAATATCAAGGAATGATAAATGCATTGCCAGGAATTAAAGTAAGCTATTGTATTAGTGAATGACTTATGTTTAAATAATTAAGAAAGGCCTCTGAAGAATTAATTAATTAATATATGCTGGGAATTTTTTCCAATAGCCAAGATATAGAGCAGTCTATCTGTTAACAGATGAATGGATAAAGAAAAGTGGTGTGTATACATACATATATATATAATATTCAGGCTAAAAAAGAAGGAAATCTTGTCGGTTGTAACAACATGGATAAACCTGGAGGGCATTTTTTTTAATGAAAGGAGCATACAGAAAGAAAAATACTGTATGGTTTCACTTATAGAAGAAGAAGTGAAGTCGCACAATCATGACTTTTTGCGACCCCATGGACTGTAGCCTACCAGGTTCCTCTGTCCATGGAATTTTCCAAGCAAGAATACTGCAGTGGGTTGCCATTTCTTTTTCCAAGGGATCTTCCTGACCCAGGAATTGAACCCGTGTCTTCTGCATTGCAGGCAGACGTTTTGCCATCTGAGCCACCAGGAAAGCTCACTTATATGCGAACTTTATTTTTTTTTTTTTTAAATAAACTGATAGGGAATTTTCCTCCCAGGGGACCCGGCAGCAGGCAGAATAAAGACAGGGACTCACACCAGCCCAGTCAAAACTCAGCAAGTATGAAAGTCCCTCTGACCCACTACCTGGCTTCCAGGGTGGCCTTGGAGGTAGAGAGCTAAATCAACAACCAGTAGGGGACCCCTCACAAGGTGTTTCTGATGCAAACAGTCAATCAAGCCAGCCTGGAGGATACTTCAGGAAGAGGATATAAGCATTGCCTTAAATTTTCTGTGGAGGAAATTATTCAAAAAGAAGTTACAGCTGAAGTACTGTACCCTCCAATGGGACAAGATATGGCACCAGAAGTCAACTTCACATTTGAAGGAGAAATTAGAGAAAACCCAGATGAGGAAGAAAACACATTTTATCAAAGACTCAAGTCAGTAAAAGAAACAATAGAAGCACAAAATATTCCAGACAGTTTTGGAAACGTACATCCAGAAAAGAAGACAGTTTGATAGTTAGCTTGGGTTGCCAGTGGTTATATAAAAATGGTAAAATTCTGCTGAATATGCATGGTACAAAATGGCAAAAATTCAAACTGTCTAGCAAGTACAAAGAAATGATGACTTTATTGAGTTAGACTAGACCATTCTCCTTCATGACATTGCATCTCAGGAGATTATTCATTGGCAAACTCAAGTTTTCTGGCATCCACAGTATGGTCCTAAAGTAAAACATAATAAGAGCCATCTGACCAAGGAAGCACAGTTGGAATAAACGAAGACCATGAGGTTGGCTGAAGTGTAAACATGCTTGTTGATGATGACTTGTATACCAGTCTTCACTGATATCTAGCTTACAGGGTTAGACAAATCCCAAAAGTGCCACTTTGTGTAAATGGCCTGATTACAGAACTATATAGCTTCCATAATAAAGAGCATCACAATGTAAAAGTGTCTTATCAACAGTAATAGTGCTATGTATGTGTGTATGTTAAGTTTCTTCAGTCGTGTCCAACTGTTTGTGACCATGTGGACTATAGCCCACCAGGCTCCTCTGTCCATGGGATTCTCCAGGCAAGAACACTGGAGTTGGTGAGGGTGTGGTTGAAATAGGGAGAGGTTAGTCCAAGGTTAAATAAATAAATTTGAAGATTCTAACATAGAGTATAGTGACCAAAGTTAATAATATTGTATTGTATACTTGAAATTTGCTAAGAGAGTAAAGCTTCAGTGTGGGAGACCCAGCTTTGATCCCTGGGTCAGGAAGATCTCATGGAGAAAAGAATGGCAACCCACTCCAGTATTCTTCCCTAGAGAATCCCATGAACAGAGGAGTCTGGTGGGCTACAGTCCATGGAGTCACAAGGAGTTGGACATGACTAAGCAACTAACACTTTCATTTTCTTTCACATGAGTTCATGGATATGTTATTTATCTTCATTCTAGGACTCTTTCACAATGTATATGTATATCAAATCATTATGCTGGACACTTTAAATATATTACAATTTTGTCTGTTATAGATCAATAAAAACACAAAAGTGAAGTAAAATTAAAAAATATATATATGCTGGGATCTTGAAAATACTTATCACTAGATGTTTAACAAAATAATTTTTAATGTATCCATAAAATACACAGCCACTAAAATTAATGATGATGTATATTTAGATAAAGAGGAAACTGTGTGTGTGTGATTAAATGTGTATACAAGTTTATACCACAAAATGTTTATAATCACAACCTCTAGGTAGTGAGGTTAGGAATCATCTTTAAAAATTCTGCTCTTCATATGTTTCCTGACCTTTTTCTTGCAGTGTGTATGATTTTTTTCTTACAAAAAGGAATGAAAAGCAATACAAATTACATTATAAAATAGATAAAAAGGAATACAGACAGGATGTCTCTGAGCATTTCTCTTTTGCAGATAAAGGCTGATGACCTTTGCCATCACAGGGAGGAGTTGTTTTCCTTACTAATACTATTTTTAGACAACTAGAGTAAGCACTACCTAATACTAGATTTATTAGTGCTTCATCTGAATAAGATGGAGCCATGTGCAGCTTATAGTTGCAAGGAAATGAAACCTCAGACAAGCTAATGGGAGAAGAAAGAAACAGGCCTCTGAAGATGTCTGCTTGTCACTGAGCTAAAAATTCTTTCCTGGATTACTTCTTTTTTGCCAGCTCTGCTAGGTGACCCAGTGCTTTGCCCATGAGAACTTCCATGTTCAATGGATTGTAATGGAACAATTCACCCATGCAAAAACATTTGTATATTTCCAAAGAAGGATCTTAAGCAAGTTCAAGAGCAAAATGAAACCCTATATTGTGCTGAACTCTTTTTTAAATACATGCACATATCATAAGTATGCTCAACTGACTAACTAGTTATTTATTATAAAGACATAACACTTCTTGCTGATTCTAAAAGAGGGAGCTGCAAATTATTATATGGGTACATTTATCCTATATTTCCACTTCATTATACTTGTAGATGATTAATACTCTGCATAGAACTGCAGTCAGTATGTACTCAAATATAAATACACATTGTACTGAAATGACAATTTATGATTTTTTTTCAATAAACCCAGAGATTCATTTCCATGTGTGTTACAATCTACTTACTTTTTGAAGTTGGATCCAAAGCCCTTAGAGTAAGAATGTACCGTGTTCCAGTAGTGGCAGAGATGTTTATCTCAGGAATTTGAGAATAACAAAAAGCAGGAGGGAAACTGCGAAGGATATAACCCTTAAAGGGGGAAAACTTCACTGGGCGGGATGCATTTTAATCAGGCTTTTTCTCTGAGGGAAATCTCTAGCCTGAGAGGCGCAGAAAAGCTGGAAATGAGCAGAAGGCTGTTCTGTTACTGACTTGAGCTATCAGAGGATAGATCTGAGGACTGCCAGAAAGACTGGAAATTGAGTGAGGAAATCATAACAAGAAAGAAACCACAGAAGGAAGAGCCCCCAAAGTCTCTATATAAATTCCTCTCGAATACCCCAACATAGGGGAGATGCCCAGACACCCTACAGAAAGCAACAGTGGAAAGCTTGAAAGAAATTTCAGTTGCTGCCTCCACGAGGGAGAAGAGAGTTTAGAATTTTTAGTCTGGCCATATTGGAAGGCTTGGTTAACTCAAGCTGTTCATAAAACCCCCCCACATTTCAAGTCACTGGACTAAAGACTATGCACCAGATCTGAAGGGTTCACTCTAGGTCTGAACATAAATCATGAGACTCACTCCTGACAGCATAGAAACAAGCCTTCACAAGTTCAATGTAAATGGCCAATAATGTAACAGCCTGTTAGAACAGAAATAAACGCCATCCAGAGGATGATAGGAGGATCTAGAGCCTCTGCACTCTCATCCACAATGTCTAGTACATATTAAAAATTAGTAGGTATGCAAAGAAACAGGAAAATGTGATACAAAGACAAGAGAAAAATGAACCAAAGGAACCAACCCTGATGACACCGATGTTGAAACTAGCAGACAAGAATTTTAAAAGCAGCTGTTGTAACTATACGCAAACTGGAATTTATTTGTTTATTGTTTCTCAGTATCAACTTAACCTTTCTTTGCCCTGCTTTGTGACATTGGAACTAGAGTCTACAAACACTTCTCTTTTGCCAGCTGGCACAATGAAAAATTTTGTTAATAGAAGGTACTGAATGAGTATTGCAAGGGATAGAGGCTCTTCTTCCTGGTTATGGTGTGCTTTTAACTTTTAAAAAATGCTGGTTGCTGCAGCATGAGGCAGCCAGTAGAATGTGTGACACCAGACAGTGGCTTTCCAATGAGTTTTAGCAGCACCTCAGCAGGCAGCTTCCCACTTGTTTCTCCACTTGACTGCCATCCCAGCAGGTGATTTCCTGCTTGCCATCCCTTGCCCAAAGTACACCATGAACTTTCCTATCATCCAGTGGTCCAAAGATATACTCAATCTAATGATGTATGAATCTCAGTCTTGAAGATGGAAGTGACTTATTCCATGTCTATTTATACCTAAATTAGTGGCAGTGACTGCCCTCTGTGTAAGTTATTTATATATTCTTTCAAGTTCTCTTTATCTCTCAGTAGTTAATTCCCTGGAACTAGTTAATAATTCTTTTAAGTATACTTTTCCTATTCAAAGTATTGGTGTATTTTCTACCTCATGGGTCCCTGAACTGCAAAATATATTCACAGTGCTCACAAAGTTGTCTAAAAATAAGTTGAAAGTGAACAGGATACCTAAGCAGAGTTTCGGGAGCTAAAAACTAAACTGAATAAAATATAAAATATAGCTATTTTATAAGAAAAATAATCAATATATAAAATATCTAAAAAATTCATGACATGGACTTACTAGCAGACTGATCATGACAAAATAATGTCTGACCTTAAAAACTGGATAAAGTCCATGCATTTCTCTGGGTTTCCTTGGTGGCTCAAATGGTAAAGACTCTGCCTGCAATGCGGGAGACCTGGGTTTGATCCCTGGGTTGGGCAGATCTCCTGGAGATGGGCATGGCAACCCACTCCAGTATTCTTGCCTGGAGAATCCCATGGACTAAGGAGTCTGGAGGGCTACAGTCCATGGGGTTGCAAAGAGGCAGACACAACTAAGTCACACACACACACACACACACACACACACACACACACACACACACTTCTCTGGTGAACTTAAAGAACAGAGGACAAAAAAAAAAAAAAGTGAACAGAGCTTCAGGGACCTGTGGACTATCATCACAAAGATATAATATACGTATAATTATAGTCTCAGAAAGAAAGGAGAAAGAGAAAATCAGACAGAAGAATATTTTTAAAAATAATGGTTGAAAAGTTCCCATCTTGGAGAAACATAAATCAATAGATTCAAGAAGTTCATCAAGGTGTAAAGTAAAGAAATATATATAATATTTTTTTAGGCATATCATAGTCAAATTGCTAAAAAGTATTTAGAGAGAGTCTTGAAAACAGACCAAAAAATGATAATTATATAGACAACCAATAATATAAATGGCTGCTGGATTCTTATTTTAACTAATGAAGACCAGAATGTAGGAAACATCTTCAAAGTACTGAAAGAAGAAAAAATTCAGCTCTGAATTCTTTCAGTAAAATATCCTTCAAAAATATATCAAGATAAGTAAAAACAGACAAGAACTTTCTCAGGTAAGAAAGAGAAATGAGAGTTCTTCACCAGCTGCCCTATACTATAAGGAATACTAAAGGGATTTTTTTTTAAGAAAAAAATTATACCACAGGGAAAATCATGTTTACAATTGGGAATGAAGGCACTAGAATTTTAAATATGTGCATACATGCAATGGAGACTGATTTTTTCTTAATTTTTGTAAAATCCACACAATCAAGTAAAATAAAACAAAATTTATAATATATGCAGATACAAGATATATGAAAACAATAACAAAGGAGATGGTGAATGGAATTATGTTTCAAAATTCTTACATTGTATAAAAAACAGAATTTTAATTCTAAGTAGAATGTGACAAGTTAAAGATGCAGAGTGTAATAGCTACAGCTGTAATTTAAGAGAGAGGATACCCAACTACAAAGAATTAAAAATGCAATAATATAACTACTAAATTAATCTTAAATAAAGAATGAAAGCAGAGAGACATATAGAAAACAAATTATAAAAAGGTAGACTTAAGTACCATCATGTAAACAATTGCATTAAATGTTAATAAACTAAGCATTTCAGTTAAAAGGCAGAGGCTATGCAATTGCAGATGCTTAACTTAAAAACAAAAAAGTGATATCTGATTTGTAGTAACTGTAAAGATAGAGCATGTAAACTGTAAATAAGTGGGGAAAACATACCATTCATAATTATATATGAAAGCTGGTGCAACCATCCAAGCATCAAAAACACAGACTTCAAGAACAAGAATACAAATAAGGTGTAATTTTTTAATGGTAAAAAGTTCAACAGGCAGACATCATATCTGTAAATACATACACACACAATAAAAAGAAGAGGTTCAAACTACATGAAGCCAAACTGGCAGAACTAAAAGGAGGAAGAGACAAATCTAAAATTAGAGTGGAGTATTTTACCAGTCCCCTCTCTTTAATTATAGGATAATAAAACAGTAAGAATGTGGAATGTATTTAACGACATGATCAACCATCTTGACCAAGTGACATTTCTACACTAATTGAAAGTGAGCAATTGAAAAACATATCCTACACATAAAATGTACATCAGAATAGATTATATGCTGGACCATAAAAATGCTTTCAATTAGCTAAAAAAGATTGAATCTTAGAGAGGATGTTCTTTGATGAAAGAAAATTAAATTAGAAACCAACAAAAATTAAATATATAGAAAAGCCTAACTATGGGTAAATTAGCAACACACTTTAATATATTCTATGAATCAAAGAAAAAGACACTAGGAGGAATTAAAAATATTCCAACTTAAAGATAATAAAAACAACATATAAAAATTGTTTTTGTTTAGTTGCCAAGTTCTGTCTGACTCCAAGACCCCATGGACTGCAGCATGCCAGGCATCCCTGTCCCACACCATCTCCTGGAGTTTTATCAAGTTCATGTCCACTGCATTGGTGATGCTATCCAATCATCTCATCCTCTGTCACCCTCTTCTCCTTCTGTCTTCAATCTTTCCCAGCATCTGGGTTTTTTCCAATAAGACAGTTGTTCTCATCAAGTGGCTAAAGTATTGGAGCTTCAGCTTCAGCATCAGTCCTTCCAATGAGTATTCAGGGTTTATTTCCTTTAAGAATGACTGGTTTCATCTCCTTGCAGTCCAAGGACTCTCAAGATTTTTCTCTAGCACCGCAGTTCAAAAGCATCTGTTCTTCCATGCTCTGCCTTCATTATGGTCCAGCTATTACAATGCTATGTGACTACTGGAAAGACCATAGACTTGATTATATAGACCTTTGTTGGCAAAGTGATGTCTTTGTTTTTTAATATGCTGTCTAGATTTGTCATAACTTTTCTGTCGAGAAGCAATCATCTTCTAATTTCATGGCTGCAGTCACCATCCACAGTTATTTTAGAGCCCAGGAACGGGAAATCTGTCACTGCTTTCACTTTTTCCCCTTTTGTTTGTCATGAAGTGGTGGGACCAGATGCCATGATCTTAGTTTTTTAAAATTTATTTATAAGGCAGCTTTTCCACTCTCCTCCTTCACTCTCATAAAGAGGTCCTTTGTTCCTCTTGCTTTCTGCCATTAAAGTGGCATATCTGAAATGGTTGATATTTCTCCCCACAAACTTGATTCCAGCTTGTAACTCATCCAGCCCAGCATTTCTCATGATGTGCTGTGCGTATAAGTTAAATAAAGAGAGTGATAATAAACAGCCTTGTTGAACTCCTTTCTCAATCCTGAACCAGTCAGTTATTTCATAAAGGGTCCTAACTGTTGCTTCTTCACCAGTATACAGGTTTCTCAGGAGACAGGTAAAATGGTCTGATATTTCTATCTGTTAAAGAGTTTTCCACAGTTTGTTATGATCCACACTGTCAAAGGCTTCAGTGTAGTCAATAAAAAGATGTAGATGTTTTTCTGGAATTCCCTTGCTTTCTATATGATCCAGCAAATGTTGGCAATTTGAACTCTGGTTCCTCTGCCTTTTCTAAACCCAGCTTGGACATCTGGAAGTTCTTGGTTCACTTAATGCTGAAGCCTAGCATGCAGGATTTTGAGCATAACCTTACCAGCATGGGAGATGAGTGTCATTGTCTGGTGGTTTGAACATTCTTTAGTTCTGCCCTTCCTGGGAATTAGGATGGTGATTGACCTTTTCCAGTCCTGTGACCACTGCTGAGTTTTCCAAATATGTTGATATATTGAGTGCAATACTTTGATAGCATCATCTTTTAAGATTTTAAATAACTGTTGGAATTCCATTGCCTCTACTAGCTTTATTGACAGAGTGCTTCCTAAGCCCACTTGACTTCACACTCCAGAATGTCTGGCTCTTGGTAAGTAACCATATCATTGTGGTTATCCTGGTCATTAAGATCTTTTTTGTACAGTTCTTCTGTATATTCTTTCCATATCTTCTTGATCTCTTCTGCTTTTATTAGGTCTTTACCTTTTCTGTCCTTTATTTTGCCTATTTTTGGAGAAATATCCCTTTGATAATTTCAATTTTCTTGAAGAGATCGCTAGTCTTTCTGCTTCTGTTGTTTTCCTCTATTTCTTTGCATTTTTCATTGAAGAAGGCTTTCTTGTCTCTCCTTGCTATTCTCTGGAACTCTGCATTTAGTTGGGTGTACCTTTCCCTTTCCCCCTCGCTTTTCACTTCTCTTCTTTCTTCAGGTATTTGTAAAGCCTCTTCAGACAACCACTTTGCCTTCTTGTTTTTCTTTTTCTTTGAGGTGGCTTTGTTCACTGCCTCCTGACCAATATTATGGGTCTCTGTCCATAGTTCTTCAGGCATCCTGTTTACTAGATCTAACCTCTTAAATTTATTTATCACCCTCACTGTATATTTATAGGGGAGTTGATTTAAGTCATACCTGGCTGGCCTCCTGGTTTTCCCCACTTTCTTTAGTTTAAGCCTGAATTTTGCTATGAGAAGTTGATGACGTGAGCCACAGTCAGATCCAGGTCTCATTTTTTTTGCTGACTGTATTTAGCTTCTCCATCTTTGGCTATGAAGAATGCAATCAATCTAATTTCGGTATTGACCATTTGGTGATGTCTATGTATAAAGTCATCTTTTGTGTTGCTGAAAAATGGTGTTTTCTATTCCTGCATTCTCTTGGCAGAATTCTGTTAGCCTTTGCCCTGCTTTGTTTTGTACTCCAAGGCCAAACTTGCCAGGTACCTCTTGACTTCTACTTTTGCATCCAAGCCCTTATGACGAATAGGATATCTTTTGGTGTTTGTTCTAGGAGGTCTTCTAGGTCTTCATAGCACTGATCAACATCAGCTTCTTTGGCACTGGTGGTAAGGCGTAGACTTGAATTACTGTGATGTTCAATGGTTTGCCTTGGAAATGAACTGAGATCATTCTGTTGTTTTTGAGATTGCACCTAAGTACTGCACTTAGGACTCTTGTTGATTAGGAGGGCTACTCCATTTCTTCTGTGGGATTCTTGCCCACAATAGTGGATATAAGGCTGATCTGAAGTAAATTCACCCATTCCTGTCCATTTTACTTCATTGATTCCTAAGATGTCAATGTCTACTCTTGCCATCTCCTGCTTGACCATGTCTAATTTACCTTGATTCATGGACCTAACATTCCAGGTTCCTATGCAATGCTGTTCTTTGCAGCATCAGATTTTCCCTTCATCACCAAACACATTCACAGGTGAGTGTCATTTCTGCTTTGGCACAGCCGTTTCATTCATTCTGGAGTTATTGTCCTCCGCTTTTCCCCAGTAGCATGTTGGACACCTTCTGATCTGGGGGACTCATCTTTCAATGTCATATTTTTTGCCTTTTTATACAGTTCATGAGGTTCTCACAGAAAATATACTGAAATGGTTTGCCATTTCCTCCTCCAGTGGATCTCCAATATGACCCATCCACCTTGGGTAGCCCTGCCCATCATGGCTCATAGCTTCTCTGAATTATGCAAGCTCTTCCACCACAACCAGGCAGTGAGCCTTGAAGGGGATAAAACCCATTAGAAGCAGCTATAATTGCACTGATTGAATTTTATAACTTTAAATGTTTATATCATTAATTTCAAACTCACTTTTTTAACCTTCCAAATTAAAAAGCTTCAAAAGATGTGCAAATTAAAACCAATCAGTAGAAGATAAGCATATAAATAAATTAACAAAATGTAATGTCCATCCTTTGAAGACATTAATATATATTTAAAAAACCTAGTTCAGTTCAGGTACATCAAGAAAGAAAGAATAGTGAGAGAAAAACAACTATCTCCTTTATAATTCCTGGTATTAATAATTTAACTACCTATGTCACAGGCCTAAAAATATAAAGGAAGGAGTAGCATAAACCACTATGAATCTGACAATAACTTCAATTTTAGTGAATTAGAAAAATTTTTTCAAAAAACTTTTCAAAATAGACCCAAGATGACATAGAAAATATGTTATATTGTAGAAATATAAATTATGGTACTTGATAAATTAGAAGAGAAGAATAATGAGTAAGAAGGAGGAATCAAACAGGATTCCAGATCCATTGACTCAAGCATTGTGCAGATTACACCGACATTTATTGTGAAGGAGGAAACTAGAGGAGAAATAGATTTTCTTGGGAAGTGGGAGTATATATATGATGAGTTCAGTTTTCAACATATTAAGTATGAGATTTCCCAAAGAATGTATGCATAAACAATTGTGCATATAGGTCTGAAAGGCAGAAGAGAGGGTTGAGTGAGAGTTGTATATATGAGCAAAAATTTAAGCCACAGAAACAATGATATTATGTAAAGAAGTGGTGAAGACAAGATGGCTTAGGCTGCAGATATAAACAACATTTACAGATAACAGAAGTGGAGTCTATAAAAAAAGATAAGAAAGAGTAATCAGAAAATATGAAGAAAAGCTAGAGTATAGAATCATAAAATCTAGGAGAGGACAGTGTTGAATTTTGTTAAATGTCTTTTCTGAATCTATTAACAAGACCATTTAAGTAATTCTCTTCTGTATCATTTCATTGATTAAAATTTAGCATTAAGCCAGCTTTGTATACCTGGGGGATAACCATATTCAGTCACAATGGCTCATTTTTTAAATATTAATGTTTAATTAAGGATTTTTTTCATCCTTGCTCATTGCTCATGGTATGGTAGATATTGTTCTATGCTTTATTTCTGTTGTAATATATCTGGCAAGCTGTGTTATCAAGGTTGCACTGGCCCCATAAAAGCAGTTGAACAGTATGGCCTCACCCTATTGTCTCCAATACGTTGTACAATATTAGTACTGTTTCTTCCTTACATGTTTGATGCAATGAAAACATATAGGCCTGTAGTTTTACTTTGTTTGGAATTTTGATTTAAAAACATCCAGTGTCAGATAGATGTTAGGTTATCTCATAGTTTTTATTGGCAGAAATATTGTTGTGACTTAACTGGATGTCTCTGGCTCAAGTTCATTCATGAAGTCACAGTTAGGCTGTTGACCAGGATTACAGTCATTTCAAGACTTGTTTGGAGCTGAAGAATTCACCTCTGAACTCCTGATGTTGTTATTGTAGGTTTTGGTTCCTCAGTGTTTGTTGGCCTGTTCCTTGCCACATGAAGCTCTTCTTAGCTTGCTTGAGTGTCCTCACAAGTGGTAGCTAGCTTCCACTTCCAGAGTGAGCAATCAAAGAGAGAGCAAGGGTGCAGAACAGAGTTCCCAAAAGAGAGTCAGAGGTTTTTTTGTTACTGAATCCCAGACCTGATATTCCATCACTTCTGTTGTATTCTACTCATTAGAAACAAGTCACAAGATCCTGTCCAAACTCAAGTGGAGGGCATCACACAAAAGTATGACTACCAGGAAGTGGGGGTCACTGGAGGCCACTTTACAGGCTGCCCATGATACTCCTCATTTCACTCAGAAATTGGCCTTAATCTCTAGGTAGCAAGCAGCCCTCAGTTCTGGATGGTGACGTGAATAATGGACACAAATTTGCGTTGTCATTAAAGGTGTCAGTAATGCTGATTAAGTACCACCTCTGAAATAAACCCTATAATACACCCCACTCTAGAGTCATTACAGTTCAATGTGACTATAAACCTAGAAACACATTTAAATCATAGGCACAATCAAATTTGAGCCCAAAACTGACTTGTACAACCCTAAATCTTATACTGAAATAGATCTTCAAAGGTTTTAGAATGTACACACAGATTACTTTTAAAAATCACCTGACTGTATGTTCAGAAATAGGAACTATAAAAATAATTCTTGGAAAATAAACAAATTAAAAAAGAATATTTTGAATACACACATAACTCATGTACCTTATCCTAATATTAAATATTAATAAGAAAATACTCATTCTATTTTTTTCAAAGAAAACAACTTTCTAAGCTAGTGTCTGCTTAATTCAGCTTAATAGGTACTTAATAGATACTACCCACCTTTGTTAGCTGTTCTTACCTTTATGATTAGTCTGATAATCTTCCATATACCAAAGCAGAATTCTCGAAAAGCCTTCTTCTGCTGAGTGAATTTAACTCAGATGACCATTATATATACTACTGTGAGCAGGAATCCCTTAGAAGAAATGGAGTAGCCATTATGGTCAACAAAAGAGTCTGAAATGCAGTATTTGGATTCAATCTCAAAAATGACAGAATGATCTCTGTTCGTTTCCAAGGCAAACCATTCAATATCACGGTAATCCAAGCCTATGCCCCAACAAGTAATGCTGAAGAAGCTGGGGTTGAACGCTTCTATGAAGACCTACAAGACCTTTTAGAACTAACACCCAAAAAAGATGAAAAGAAAGTCCCTTTTCATTATAAGGGACTGGAATGCAAAAGTAGGAAGTCAAGAAACACCTGGAGTAACAGGCAAATTTGGCCTTGGAGTACAGAATGAAGCAGGGCAAAGGCTAGTAGAGTTTTGCCAAGAGAATGCACTGGTCATGGCAAACACCCTCTTCCAACAACGCAAGAGAAGACTACACATGTACATCACCAGATGGTCAACATCGAAATCAGGTTGATTATATTCTTTTCAGCCAAAGATAGAGAAGCTCTATACAGTCAGCAAAAACAAGACTGGGAGCTGACTGTGGCTCAGATCATGAACTCTTTATTGCCAAATTCAGACTTAAATTGAAGAAGGTAGGGAAAACCACTAGACCATTCAGGTATGACCTAAATAAAATCCCTTATGATGATACAGGGGAAGTGAGAAATAGATTTAAGGGACTAGATCTGATAGACAGACAGTCTGATGAACTATGGACAGAGGTTCATGACATTGTACAGGAGACAGGGATCAAGACCATCCCCATGGAAAAGAAATGCAAAAAAGCAAAATGGCTGTCTGAGGAGGCCTTAGGAATAGCTGTGAAAAGAAAAGAAGTGAAAAGCAAAGGAGAAAAAGAAAGATATTTCCATTTGAATGCAGAGTTCCAAAGAATAGCAAGGAGAGATAAGAAAGTCTTCCTCAGCGATCAATGCAAAGAAATAGAGGAAAACAACAGAATGGGAAAGACTAGAGATCTCTTCAATAAAATTAGAGAAACTAAGGGAAAATTTCATGCAAAGATGGGTTTGAAAAAGGACAGAAATGGTATGGACCTAACAGAAGCAGAGGATATTAAGAAGAAGTGGCAAGAATACACAGAAGAACTGTACAAAAAAGATCTTCACGACCCAGATAATCCTGATGGTGTGATTGCTCACCTAGAGCCAGACATCCTGAAATGTGAAGTCAAGTGGGCCTTAGAAAGCATCACTATGAATAAAGCTAGTGAAGGTGATGGAATTCCAGTTGAGCTATTTTAAATTCTGAAAGATGATGCTGTGAAAGGGCTGTGTTTACTATGCCAGAAAATCTGGAAAACTCAACAGTGGCCACAGGACTGGAACAGGTCAATTTTCATTCCAATCCCAAAGAATGGCAATGCCAAAGAATGCTCAAACTACTGCATAATTGCACTCATCTCACATGCTAGTAAAGTAATGCTCAAAATTCTCCAAGCCAGGCTTCAGCAATATGTGAACCGTGAACTTCCAGATGTTCAAGCTGGTTTAAGAAAAGGCAGACAAGCCAGAGATCAGATTGCCAACATCTGCTGGATCATCGAAAAAGCAAGAGAGTTCCAAAAAAACATCTATTTCTGCTTTATTGACTATGCCAAAGCCTTTGACTGTGTGGATCACAATAAACTGTGGAAAATTCTCAAAGAGTTGGGAATACCAGACCACCTGACCCACCTCTTGAGAAACCTGTATGCAGGTCAGGAAGCAACAGTTAGAACTGGACATGGAAAACAGACTGGTTCCAAATAGGAAAAGGAGTATGTCAAGGCTGTATATTGTCACCCTGCTTAATTAATTTATAAGCAGAGCAAATCATGAGAAACCCTGGGTTGGAAGAAGCACAAGCTGGAATCCAGATTGCTGGGAGAAATATCAATAACCTCAGATATGCAGATGACACCACCGTTATGGCAGAAAGTGAAGAAGAACTAAACAGCCTCTTGATGAAAATGAGAGGAGAGTGTAAAAGTTGGCTTAAAGCTCAACATTCAGAAAACTAAGATCGTGGCATCTGGTCCCATCACTTCATGGGAAATAGATGGGGAAATAGTGGAAACAGTGTCAGACTTTATTTTTGGGGGGCTCCAAAATCACTGCAGATGGTGATTGCAGCCATGAAATTAAAAGACGCCTCCTCCTTGGAAGCAAAGTTATGACCAACCTAGATAGCATATGAAAAAACAGAGACATTACTTTGCCAACAAAGGTCTGTGTAGTCAAGGCTATGGTTTTTCCAGTGATCATGTATGGATGTGAGAGTTGGGACTGTGAAGAAAGCTGAGCGCCAAAGATTTGATGCTTTTGAACTGTGGTGTTGGAGAAGACTCTTGAGAGTCCCTTGGACTGCAAGGAGATCCAACCAGTCCATCCTAAAGGAGATCAGTTCTGGATGTTCATTGGAAGGACTGATGCTGAAGCTGAAACTCCAATACTTTGGCCACCTCATGAGAGGAGTTGACTCTTGACTCCTGATCCTTGGAGGGATTGGGGGAAGGAGGAGAAGGGGATGACAGAGGATGAGATGGCTGGATGGCATCACCGCCTTGATGGACATGAGTTTGGGTAGACTCCGGGAGTTGGTGATGGACAGGGAAGCCTGGCGTGCTGCGATTCATGGGGTCGCAAAGAGTCAAACACAAGTGAGAGACTGAACTAAACTGCAGAACAGTCAAAGTAATCTTTTCAAATCATGGATCAGAGGAGATCAGCTTTCTAATTAAAGCCTTTTGAAGGTATCTCAGAGCACTTAGAATAAAACTGAAGCTCCTTACCGTAATCAACAAGGCCTAACATGATCTGCCACTGCTTGCCATCCAATCTCATCTAAAACCATCTACATCTTTTACTATTTTCCCTAAATCATGGTCATCTTTCTTTTCTCAAACACACTGAACTGCTACCCGCCTTGGAATCATTTGTTGTTTTTGCCTGGAACACTGCTACTCAAGAGGGTCATATGGATGATACCTTCTTGTTATCCAGGACTCCACTCAAATGTCATCTCGTTAAAATGGCCCTTCCCTGATCAGCCAGAGCTATATAGTACAGCTCAAGAGGTCACTATTTACACTGTGGTCTATGCAATGGTACTGGAGTTGGGCAATGTACAACCTGGTTCAGTTTTGTACATCCATCCTGAATCACTCTGTAAAATTGCTCCCTACCATTCTTGAGCATAAAACCTTACTGTTATCTGACAAAATGTTATTTGTTCATTTACTTTATAGAATGTGTACTTGCATATTGCCACTTTTATCCCGAGAAGACAGGATCCTTCCTTATTATTCATTACTGTATTCACAAAATTTTGAGCAAAACCTGGAACATGGTTTGGCACTTCATATATATTTGTGTAATGAACAAATATGTGGACAAATATAAAACAAACTTGGGTGGTAAGAGTGTCTCCATGCAGATAATATGTTAAAGGTCTTGTCCCAGAGGTTTTGTTTGTGTGTTCCTAAAAGGGCTCAGTGGCTTACACTGAGTTTTTGTAACAGTAGCTAAGTGCTTAATAAATGCTTCTTGGATAAAATTATTGTGAAGATTCATTAATTAAGATGGTAACCTATTTGTGCAAGGATAGATAAATAGAAATATAGATACAAGAATGCAGATAATTAATTTCAAAAAGATTTTAATGCAATTAAAAGCACAGTGAATGTTTTGTCAATTAATGGTGCTGGGGAACTGGTAAATTCATATGGAAAAAAGTAACTCTTTACCCTATAACTTACACCTTATATAAAAATTTATTTTACATGAGACAGAGACCTAAATGTGAAAGCTAAAACTGTAAAACTTCTTGAAGAAAACAAGAGAATAGCTTTAAGGCTTGGGGTATATAAAGATTTCCTAAACAGAAAACAAAAACACTAGCTATAAGAGAAAAAAATTATAATTAGATGCTATAAAAATGAAAAATCTGCTCATCAAAAGACATCATTAAGAAAGTGGAAAGGCAAATCATATGCTATTGGAAGGTATTTATAATTCATAAATTGACAAGGTCTTATATCAAGATTATATAAAGAGAAAGAAAGGCAAGTCTAGTTTTTTAAACACAGCAAAATAAAATATCCAAAAAGCTGATGAATATATAAAAAGATGGTCAGCATAATTCATCACCAGCAAAATGCAAATTAAAATCATAATATAGCAGCACACAGTCCTTTAGTCTGCCCAAAGGACTAAGGTTTAAATGGCTGTCAAAACCAAGTGTATATCCAAGAATTTGGAGCAGAGAGTTGTTGTTGTTGTTTTTTAAACCACAGCCCAAATTGAAAACAGTCTTAATGGCAAATGGATAATGGTGTGGATACATTATGAACAGCTGAAAATACCACATCATGGAAGAATGTTAAAACATTTGGTTGAATCAAAGAAGTGAAAAGAGTACGGAGCATATGATTTCTTTATTTGAAGGTTTTGCTGTTGATAAGTCACTCAATCATGTCTGATTTTGTGACCCCATGGACTGCAGCATGCCAGGCTTCCCTGTCCTTCACTATCTCCAGGAGTTTGCTCAAATTCATGAACATTGAGTCAATGATGCCATCCAACTATCTCATCTTCTGTCGCCCTTCTCCTCTTGCCTTTAATATTTCCCAGCATCAGAATCTTTTCCAATGAGTCAGTTCTTTGAATCAAGTGGCAAAAATATTGGAGCTTCAGCTTCGGCATCAGTTCTTCCATGAATATTCAGGACTGATTTCCTTTAGGATTGACTGGTTTGATCTCCTGGCAGTCCAAGGGATTCTCAAGAGTCTTCTCCAACGCCACAGTTCAAAAGCAGCAATTCTTCAGTACTCAGCTTTCTTTATAGTCCAACTCTCACTTCCATACATGACCACTGGAAAAACCATAGCTTTGACTAGATGGACTTTTGTCAGCAAAGTAACATCTCTGCTCTTTAACACACTGTCTAGGTTTGTCATATCTTTTCTCTGAGGAGCAAGCGTCTTTTAATTTCATGGCTGCAGTCACTGTCTGATGTGATATTGGAGCCCAAGAAAATAAAGTTTACCACTGCTTCCATTGTTTCCCCATTTACTTGCCATGATGTGATGGGAATGGATGCCATGATTTTAGTTTTCTGAATGTTGAGTTTTAAACCAACTTTTTCACTCTCCTCTTTCACTTTCATTAAGAAACTCTAGTTCCGCCTTGCTTTCTGCCATTAGGGTGGTGTCAACGGCATGCCCGAGGTTATTGATATTTCTCCCAATCTTGACTCCAGGTTGAGATTCATGCAGCCTGGTATTTCTCATGACGTACTCTGGATATAAGTTAAGTAAGCAGGGTGACAATAAACAACCTTGACATACTCTTTTCCCAATTTGGAACCAAACTGTTGTTCCATATCCAGTTCTAACTGTTGCTTCTTGACATGCATACAGGTTTCTTAGAAAGCAGGTAAGGTGGTCTGGTATCCCTATCTCTTTAAGAATTTTCTGCAGTTTGTTGTGATCCACATAGGCTTTAGGATAGTCAGTGAAGAAAAAGTAGATGTTTGTCTGGAGCTTCCTTGCCTTTTGTAAGATGCAGTGGATGTTGGCAATTTGATCTCTGGCTCCTTTGATTTTTCTAAATCCAGCTTGTACATCTGAAAGTTTTCAATTCACACATTGCTGAAGGCTAGCTTGAAGAATTTTGAACATTACCTTATTGGCATGTGAAATGAGCACCATTGTGTGACAGTTTGAACATTCTTTGACATTGCCCTTCTTTAGGTTTAAAATGAAAATTGACCTTTTCCAGTCTGTGGCCACTGTTGCTTTCCCAATTTGCTGGCATATTGAGTGTAACACTTTGACAGCATCATCCTTTAGGATTTTAAATAGCTCAACTGGAATTCATCACCTCCACTAGCTTTGTTCATGGTGATGTTTCCCAAGGCTCACTTGACTTTGCTATGGCTATATGTGATGTCTGGCTATAGGTGAGTGACCACACCATCATTGCTATCCAGGTCATTAAGACCTTTTTTGTACAGTACTTCTGGGTATTCTTGCCACCTCTTCTTAGTCTCTTCTGCTTCTGTTAGGTCCATATCTTTAAGAATAGACAAAATTTATGTTAGGATTGATTGGGAAGATACATAGGGAATGAGGAAAATGTTCTATATATATATTTTAAACTGGCATGGTTATATGAATGTCTACATAGGAAAATTTCATTGACCTATGCAATTAACAATTGTACATTTCATTATGTGTAAATTATAATTAATTAATAGACTAAAAAAAGAAGACAGATATGTTTTGAATTTGAGAAAAAGGAAATTGTTTACTACATAAAAATAAGTGTTCACCAAGGGCTGAAATGCAATTTTTTCTTTAGAACCACATACATCTCAGTTGATTCCAAGCGCTTATTAATGTTGCATATTGCTTTAAAGTAATGAAAAATGGCAAAAAATATTTATATTCATAATTTTGAGCTAAATTTTTAAACTATTTTTAAATGAAATAGGAAAGAAGTCATGATTTCTACCCTATAAACAACAGAAATTTCCCTAATATCAGACTGTTGCAAATAGATTGCACCAAACTGTGGCCCACAGTTATGAACCTATAATAACAGCAAGATAACCTTCCTTTCTGGTTTCATGAGATAAACAGCTTAACATCCTAAATAAGTTTCACAAATGTTATCTCAGCACCAAAAAAAAAAAAAAAAAGAACATATTTATAAACTATGCTATGCACGTTTCACACTTTTCCTTTTATGGTTTTCAAATTCTGTCATTTTCCTTCTCCCTGTGTCTTTCATACTGAACCCCTCCTCACCATAATTCAAGACCTTGAAAACACCTCCTGGAGAGTGAAGATGGTATAATAAGGAAGCATGATGACATTTTCCCCAGTTATCATTTGACTCTACTTTCAATAATGGCATCCACAGATTGCGGGGCCTTTGCCTGGCCCAACTAAGCACGTATTATGACACATTTTATTCCCCATCTTCATCACATGTGCCTCATAATATTGTTGTCACAATTGTTTTTCTCATAACCCCCTCTACAATTCAAGATAATGATTTCCTATTGCATTTTTTACTGGTGCTTTTTCTCTCAGCCTTTCTGCCTTTGTCTAGTATTTTGTGCTTAATATGTACTCACTGTCTTAAGATATGGCATAAATATAAGGTTGCCTAATGTTCTGGATGGTCTTCCCTGGTGGCTCAGTGATAAAGAATCTGTCTGCAATGCTGGAGACATGTGTTCAATCCCTGACCCAGAAGATCCCCTGGAGAAGGAAAATGGCAACCCATTCCAGTATTCCAGTATTCTCCCTGGGGAATTCCATGGACTGAGGAGCCTGGTAGGCTACAGTCCATAGGAACACAAGAATCAGACATGACTTAGCAACTAAACCACCACCACCAATGTTTTGGATATTTCTGCTTGCTTTTCCAAGTCTGCTCTTCACATTTGCCACTAGGCTCTGTGCCTTAGGAGACTGAGTGCTCTGTCACTTATAATCCTTCACTCTCTATTCACTCTCTAGATTCTTGTTGGATTTTGTGGATGACTTTCAACAGCCAGATATTAGTAATTGGGGATAGAGAGAGACAGGGGTATTTATTTTGGGGGATTATAGTGACTGCATTCCTTTATCTAAGGCCATAGTTCCCATCACATGACATCTCACCCACACTATAAATTTTGCTGTTTTCTTAAAAGCTACCTCTACCTATCCTTACCCGTTCAACTGAAGAAAGGTAGAATTTTTCTGTGACTTCTAGTCCTGGGATTCATCACCACTACTTGTGAGTTCCAGACTTGCCCACAGCCTCTTAAACCATTTCTTCATAAAAGCCTCTTTGCTTTCTTCTCTGGGTGTGCTATTTCCCAAGACCCTGATTATATCTGTTTAGTGTAAAACAAACAACAAAAAATGAGACTTGAATATGTGACCATCTCAGAAAACATGAGTTGGCTTCCTCAGTTTTAAAATATTATTTTTTATCTCTGTTTCATATTTTAGAGGATGTGTATAGAGTACAACAGCAGCCAGGAAGCCTCGTGGAATTCTGTGTAAGCTTTTTAAAAATGGGATTTACCTAGCCTGTAGCTTTGGACTGCAAATTTCCCAAATTTCTTTGGAGATTTGAATCATAGAGCCTTGAAATAAGAACCAGAAGGAGCTTCATCTAATAAAATACTGATTTTTCCAGCTATATTAATTGGACACAAATATCTTGCAAATAACAAATAATAGCTAGGATTTATCAAAAGCTTACCATATACATTGGTATAATTGCTTCACATTCATTTTGTTATGTAATTAGGACTATGCTCCTCCCTACAAAAAAAAAAAAAAGTAATGGAAACTAACTCCAGGCTGTGGGGATTTTACTGAATGTGAGTGTATAACTCTATGCTATAATGTTTGGCCCTTTCATCTGACAACTGTTAAGAGGTTAAGAAAATGAAAAGGATACATCCTGGGATATCCCAAGATGTCTTTAAAGCTTACTGACTGGAAATATTTTGTTTCTCTAATTAAATTCACCACCTAAAACTCCATCCCTAGTTAAATTTCCTTCATGGTGAACTGACTTGTGATGAGGTATTGCTTTCAGTTAACATTTACTGAGCATTCATTAAGTATCCTCTAGGGCTTTCCTGGTGGCTCATTCAAGAGTCTGCCTATGCAGGAGACCTGGGTTCAATCTCTGGGTCAGGACAATCCCTGGAGATGAGAATGGCAGCTCACTCCAGTATTCTTGCCTGGAGAATCCCATGGACAGAGGAGCATGGCTACAGTCTATGGGGTCACAAAAAGCCAGACACAACATTCACTTTCACTCATCTGTAAGACACAGTTCTTTCAGTAACAGAGAGATGAACAAGACCAAGTCTGTGCCCTCAAAGAGCTCACAAACATGGACATCAACAAGATGACTATGCAAATATAAAGCATAACTCAGGTCCTCCAATTTTTTTTTTAATTATAATAGTTCATGAAGGAAACTTGGAAACCATTTAATCCACCCTGCTCATTTTACACATTAAACTCAACTCTAAATGACACATGTAGTGCCCAGATTTGTGAATTCATGGTCTCTTTAATGTTAAAATTTAAATGGCTACAAGTCCTCTTTCCTCATATTGAGGGAGTAATGTGTCTTACCAAATGTATGCAATTTGTCAGGGATTAAAAGTTTTATGGTCCTGTTCCACTCCTACATTTTAAAGAGCTCTTACACTTGTTGAAGTCTTGCTTTCTGCAACCATTCCATCCTCAGTCTCTGAGATGAACAAGACATGGAGCATAGTCCCCCATCTCTGGTGTCTGAAGCACTACCCATACAAGGCAGTTGGCAGTTTTGAGGGTAAAGGATAGACACACTATTGCATACCAAATCACAGAAAACTTAATGTTGGAATTTATGGCTCATAAAAATCACTTGGGTATTCCCTACGTGAGGAATTATATGGAAGAAATAGTGTAATGAGCTAGGCCTTGAAGAACAATAGGATTTATACACTTAGAAATTGGGAAAAACAGGGCATTTATCAAGGAAACATTAGAAACAAAGATAAGAATAAGGGTGGGATATGAAAAGTGATCTTTCATAAAAATGCTTTTCCAGATTGTCCACCAATGTTCCTACATACACATGCTTCATCTGGCTGCAGTTGAGAGCTGCACTAGCTTAGGGATGTGGTTTTGTCACATTGAGGATGCATACATGAGTACTGTGGATGAGAATTTAGAGAGATGGTTTGGGGGGGGCAGAAAAAGGAGAACTAGTCAAATTAAATTTTATTGCATTTTTTGAAGCTCAGGCTGGCTTTTGCGCAGTTTGGTGTCATGAGTAAGCCTGCCCTGTTGGGAGATTGATCTGGGGAAATGGTTATAATATGTGTGGTGAATTACAGTGGGGAAAGGGGGAAGGAGGAATCCAACCATGGTGAGCAGTGAGCTGTGCCCCCAAATGAGGGGAATGATGCTGGGAGTGCTAGCCACAGGCAGCCTTTGATTATCAGGCTTGCCATGGTTTGGCTCAGCTATCTTGGACAAGGTCAAGTTTCTGACAGGAGCAGCTCACATTCAGTGACTACTTTATGCAGTACTATAAAGGCTTGCAGGGCTTCCCAGGTGGCGCTAGTGGTAAAAACAAAAAACAAACAAACAAAAAAAACCCCAGCTACTAATGCAGGAGACTTTGCAGATGTGGGTTCAACCCCAGGGTCAGGAAGATCCCCTGGAGGAGGGCACGGTGACCCGCTCCAGTATTCTTGCCTGGAGAACCCCATGGACAGAGGAGCCTGGCAGGCTACGATCTATAGGGTCGTACAGAGTCGGACACGACTAAAGCAACTTAGCATTCATGCACATAAAGGCTTGCATATCTTTTCCAAACTTGGGGCAACTCAGAAGAGTCATGCTGGCTTCTGAACTTACTGTGGCATCAGGCTGAGCTCAGGCTGCCCTTGGACTTGATTGTGGCCTGACTTTTCTCTCTGCCCATTCCTGCTTCCTTTCCTTCCCTTCCACAGATATTGATCCCAAGGGCAATTCTTAATAAATATCCTGCATCCTAAACTCCATCTCAGAGCCTGTTTTCCAGGGAAATCAATCTGTGACATTACTCATGATATGATTGCACTACTAGTCTAGATGATAGGCAATAGGACATAAATTAGAGTAGTGTCATTTGGAATAGAAAGGGCAGACATAACGGAGTCAGCTCATCCATTGGATGGTTTTGCAGTATGTAGACACCCTTGGAGACCTGTCATTAGGATTCACTAGGACCAATCTGCGTGACTGCAAAAATGATTCAGCCTCATCCATTCAAAGCATATGTGAGAACGTGAATGAGTGAGTAAATTAATGAATAAATCAAAAAGTGAAACAGATGTGGCAAGTTCATTTATAGTTTCATGAAGAGAGTGAGACCAGAAGTACAGATTCTGCTCTTTGGAGGGCTATGGTAATAAGCCACAGAGAAGCTGACTGGCTGTTTTTGTCCTTGCATCTGATTCTGTTGTACTTGTATACACAAAGATTGTGATGAGGAAAGCAGTGCAGAACATTTTCAATGAGATATTTACTGTGCTACAATTGCAAGTCCCATGAATGCTAATCAGGGATTTGAGATCCCCTAAATAGGTGCATCTTACCACAGTTCACTGCCAGCTGGGAAACCTGAAATGGCCCCTTTTCCCATTTAAGGCACTAACTTTATAAGAGGGTGCACTGAAGCTTCACCTAACCAGATACAAATATTTGTAACTGTAAAGCATCCAGGAATTTTTTTAACCAACACTTTTGTTTTATGATCTAGTCAAAATATAGCAAGATGATGAAGAGAATTTACAATGAAGGAGCTATTTCTGTGGTAATGTGCCTCTTCTTATTACAGTTTGAGAGCAAATAAAACCTGAATAATTTTAAATATTGTAGTTGGGCACCAGCTAATTGTTTTTTTATTCTATTAAGAAAAGATAATTCAGAGGATAGTTTAATTTCTACACTGATAGAGACAACTTTCTACCCTGAGTATGTCCACAGCTCAGACATAACAGTTCTTAAACATTAAAATATAAAATATACTTAATGCTCAAAAGAAATTTGAACTGTGGTACTAGAGAAGATCCTTGATAGTCCCTTGGACAGCAAGGAGATCAAGCCAGTCAATCCTAAAGAAAATCAATCCTGAATATTCATTGAAAGGACTGATGCTAAAGCTGAAGCTCCAAGACTTTGGCCACCTGATGCAAACAGCCTACTCATTGGAAAAGACCCTGATGCTGGGAAAGATTGAAGGCAGAAGAAGAGGATGACAGAGGATGAGATGATTGGAGGTTGTCACTGACTCAATGGACGTGAGTTTGAGGAAACTCCAGGAGATGGTGAAGGACAGAGAAGCCTGGCATGCTGCAGTTCATGGGGTCACAAAGGGTAGGACACAACAGTGACTGAACAACAAAAGAAATTCATTTTTGCTCAATAGGTTATCATCAAGGCCATTTTTATTAATTCCACAAATATTTACTGAGTACTAAACATGCACTGAATATCATGCTAAACAGGGGGGTTTAAATTTACCAAAGAATAAAATCAGCCAAGAGGGGGAGGAAGAGGAAGGAGATGTCTAAAAGGAAGGGGAAAAGAGGGAATGTCTAAAAGGAAGGGAAAAAGAGGGAATGTCTAAAAGGAAAGAATTTTTTACATTGTCAACATTCATGAGGGTTCAAATACAGTAAGAACCAAATAGCATCTATTAGATTTGATACCTGACTCATTATAAGTAACTTTTGAAAGGCAGTTTCTTCAGGAAAGAGGCAAGAATGTAGCAGTTTCATATTAATGAAGGAAGTGAACACAGCAGATTCTGAACAGCTCTTAGAGAGCTTGACATAAAGCACAAGAAAAATGTAGGGTGTGATTTAGAGAGAGGAATCAATGTAGAAGATTTTTTTTCAGTTATGAGAGAAGTGATCTATGCTGAGAGAAAAGAGCTAAGATTGGAAAATTTGGAAGATACAGGAGAGAGACAAGATTAATGATGAAGTAAGAGGCTCCAGGAGGCTGCCTGGGGTGACACTTTAAGGATAGATGTTGGCATCAGGATTGGACAACAACCATAATAATAACAATGATGGTGACTAACAAGTATTGATCATTGCATGGCACACCTGCTTGGGTATTGCATGTTATTTAGTCTTCCCTCCAAAGCATTGTCAGATTTGTGTAATTATTATTTCATTTTTATAACCTAGGAAATAAGACACAAAGAGGAGAATGTAGACACAGATGAATTCTTAGGTGGGGAAAAGAAATTGATGTTTTACTGCTTTTAGACCTCACTTTGGCCCTATAAAACAGAAGGTGAGGAAATCTGCTGAGAATGGGGAGGAAGCTTACATCGTAAAAAAACAAGTTGGATTTTGAAGGCTGGAAATACTTGTGAAGGAGTAAGAGTGAGCTCTACCTAGAAATCACAGAAGAATTCCTGACCAAAATCAGCTGAGTTTCAAGGTCATGAATTTTCACTGTTTCCAATCAGTTGTGCAGTGTTGGCTCCTGGAAACAGAGCAGGTGAATGTTTGGCATTGACAACAGACTCACAATCTTCCTCTGCACATCTAAGAACTTCTGTCCTGGAGTTCATCAGTGTCAAGATGGTAGCCCATAGCCCTACTCCATCATCAAAGTTCCTTGACCCTCTCTATTTCAATTACATTCCTGGCCACTTCGTTTTAATTGCTCAGCCCATGGACATTTCATTAACTTTACTATGAAGCTTATTCATAGTAATGTAATGGGACCCCATTAAGATTCCAACTTAAACTTCCCATTTTACCCCAAGCTATAAGATTTTTCTTTTCTTGTAATGATCCCAGGTTTACTCATTTTATTCATTCACTGATGCTACCCAGATTACTGCCTCCCTATATTCTTGCACATGCCCTTTCCTGTCTAGATATACTTTTCTTTTTTTCTTGCCTGACAAAATTTGTTCCATATTTCAAAGTTATATCAACATCAGCTTTTCCAGGAATCCCTCCAAGTCCCCTTATCCTAAGCTTATTTTTAGTTATGTGTCTCCTAGATCACTGCTCCCTCCCGGTTCTCTTCACAACTCTTCATATCCTACAAAGCAATGATTAGTTTGTTTTCTGGTGTCCCACATAACTAAATCAAGTTGGGGTTGTATTTTTGTTTAATGTCTGTATGCATGTAACCTAGCATAGTGACTTATAGTTTATCTGTCTATCTATTTATTATTATTGAGTTAAAACTGTATGTGTTTAATACTAGGTTTGAAGAAAAATGGAGAGATGCAGAAAAAGTATCAAAAAAGCTAAGGGTAATAAACTGGGCAAATCTGACTTACAGTTTATTAAATAATTGCTTGAAAAACACTTGAAAGATAAGCTCAATTCATTTTTAACATTCACTTAAGACATAAATATTCCTCTGCTCAGTATTGATAAACTTTTGAATCAGATACCCATTTGTTGTGTAAGAATTTACTAAAACTAAATTAACATGCCAATTTTTAGTAACCTACACCAATATTCAGACTCTTGATGCTGTGTGCTTAGTCGCTCAGTGATGTGTCCGACTCTTTGTGACCCCATGGACTATAACCCACCAGGCTCCTCTGTCCATGGGGATTCTCCAGGTAAGAATACTGGAGTGGGTTGCCATGCCCTCCTCCAGGAGCTCTTCCCAACCCAGGGATGGAACTCAGGTCTCCCACATTGCAGGTGGATTCTTTACCATCTGAGCCACCAGGGAAGCCCCGTGATGCTCTTATTTATGATTTCTCAAATAGTGATACATCACATGTAATTCCTGAGAAAACATCTCAATATTAATATCAGTGATATTGGATATTATGTGATACTAGACTGAAAAAGTTATTATATTGTCCTTCAAATAAATTATTTTTTTTAATGTACTGGGTATCTAGTGCATAGTTTGCCTGATTTATCTTGTGTGGAATAACACATATAGAAACTAGATAACAGGTCAATCATAAACAAACAGAACTCAGGAATAACCACATGGAAGAGAAACATTAGGACAAGGCATGGGGAAAGGGTGGGGAACTTTCCCAGCATCTCCCGGCACCTCTACTGATTCACCAACCCAGAAGCTCGGAAAGTAATTTTTAAGGGTATTATCTATAGATTCCAAAGCTTTGTGCTAAGCTTTGCAACTATAGAGAATTTAACTATGAGACCCCACAGGGTCCAGTCTCATTCGCTGCATTCCTTCTGTGTTGCTCATCTGTTCTCAATGGAGATGAAAGAGTATTTTCACCATTGATAGAGCATCTTGCTCTTTAGAAATGGTGATAAATATTTGGTCTTTAATAGCTAACCATGTACAAGTTTCCTCATTATTCTCTGTGTGGGTCCATCTAGTGGTCTTCACAGACTCAGGATATAACACAGGAGGAAAAACATGAACATGGGGAAAGTGAGGTACTCTTTCAGATCTGTTCCTTGGTTATGATTCACCAACCAGAAGTGGGATTTTAGGGTATAATTCTATTTCCAAGCTTTTCTAAGATTCTCCAACTATAAGATTTAACTATGAGTACTAAGTCCAGTTCTCAATCGCTTAGATTCCTTCTGTTTGCTCATCCTGTTCTCACTTTCACTTAAAGAAGAGTTGTATAGCATTTCTAAGACAAAAGTAACAATATAGGAGTAACAGAGTAGTGCAAAAGTCTGAAGACGCTTAGAATTGCATTATTTAAATCTGGAAGCTTACGATGTAGCCCCACCTGATCTGCCGCTGTCTCCCTCAGCAACTGATCTTTGTACAGAGCTCACAGGGTGGCGGCCATTTTGAGACAAGAACAATCCGATTCTAGAGTCACGGAGCTGCCTGCAGATGTCCCTCAGAGATAAGGCCAATGGCTCTGCACCTGTCTTCCGTCCTGTCTTTGAGCCGCTGTTCCCTCAGATAAAGAGGAAGAGAACTAACATTCTGTTGTCTATTATGCTGTCCAGTCTTATCCTAAGTACTTTATTTTATGTCATCTCATCCTCACACAGTACTACAATGTACGTATTCCTTAAAATTTGTAGACTAAGAAACTAAGGGCTACTTACATTAATTATTAATAGTATTAAGGAGACCCCCTGAAAAGAGCACAGGCTTTGGGGTTAAGCATTGGCCTTAACCATTTCCCAAGATATTAGAGAGGCAAGCTGTTTACCCTCTCTAATCTTCAGTTTTTTAATATATAAATAATGATAATAAACATCTCAGCATGATTTTGACAGTTAAGGTAACATATAAAGCACTTACCACAGTGCTAGGAACGTGGGTATTACTAGGCAGATATATATATATGTGTGTGTGTGTGTGTGTGTGTGTGTGTGTGTGTAATATTTAGAATCTAGTATCTATATGTATTTATTGTAGGAAAGTCAGACTCTCCTGCACTTACTAACCTGTTCTTGAGCAAAGGATTTAAGTTCTACAAGTTTCCATTTCCTTAGTTGTAAGATGGAGATAGTATAAACATTTGAAAGATACAATGAGGGGATTTGTGTAAAAGTATTTGCAATAATATTTTAGTGTTTTCCACAAAAATTACTGTAACTTCTATCATTTCTTCTATATCCAATACTTGTATTTCTATTAGTTATTCCCAGATCTTTCTCCACACAATTTCATTTAAAGCTCACAAAACCCTTGATATAATGACCTTTATTATCCAGTATTTAAAGATGAAGAAATTAAAGCTTAGGGAGTTTAAATCACTTTCTCAGGGTAGACTAATTTGAGTAGAGTTTACTCTACTCAGGTAGAGTAATTTGGTATATAAAGATACTTTACAAAGTAATTTGCCAGTAGAGACAAGACATGATGGCAGAAGTTAATTGTATCCTGTAACAGAATGGTTAATAATCATAAGCAAGCACTTGGAAATTTTCTCAATCTTTCATACTGAAGCTTCTTACCTCTGAATTAACAGGAGCTGTGGGCAGTTATGAATATTCCAACATCACCTACCCTGGAAGGATTTCAGTTCACTGTTAAGGCAGTGGAGGAAACCTTTATAAACATTCCCAGACCAGTGGGGCCTAGACGTTGATGGAGGCTGTGTGAAGTGCTGGAAAGAACCCCAACTTGGCTTCATGTACAAGTGGATTAGAAACCAGCATTGCCATATTGTGACTTTAGAAAGTTAGCATTCAGGACCTCACTTTTCTTAGGAATAACTGTACAGTAATGATTTCAGTAACTTGATAGTACAAATAGTGACCCATAAGCCAGAAGATTTGCAAGAAAATAACTAGAAAGCCAAAACATGTCTGCAAACTCTCACTAGGTAGATGTCATTAAAATAATCACTCATCAGTGTGGGCCACTTTATGATCCAAATATCCAAACTGAACTAGAATTTGTTTCATGAAAGGCAGGAGAGCTAACCTGAAGGTGAAAAGACAATCACACAAACTGTAATCTGAGGAATGTGAACAATACATTGCAATGTTGTTCTTCAGTCACCAAGTCTTATCTGACTCTTCATGACCCCAATGGACTGCATCATGCCAGGCTTCCCTGTCCCCTACCATCTCCTGGAGCTTGCCCACATTTATGTCCATTGAGTTGGTGATGCCTTCCAACCATCTCAGCCTCTGTCACCCTCTTCTGCTTCTACCTTCAATCTCTCCCCAGCATCAGGGTCTTTCCAAAGAGTCAGCTGTTCACATCAGGTGGCCAAAGTGTTAGAGCTTCAGGCTTCAGCATCAGTCCTTCCCATGAATATGCAGGACTAATCTCCTTTAGGATTAATTGGTTTGATCTTCTTGTAGTCCAAGGGACTCTTGAGCATCTTCTCCAGCGCCACAGTTCAAAAGCACCAATTCTTCAGCACTCTACCATCTTTATTGTCCAGCTCTCATATATGTATGTTACTACTGGAAAGCCTTCACTATATGGACTTTTGTGGGTAAAGTTCTGTCTTTGCTTTTTAACACAGTCTAGTTTTGTCCTAGCTTTCCTGCCAAGAAACAATCATTTTCTAATTTCATGGCTGCAGTCACCATCCACAGTGATTTTAGAGCCCAAGAAGAGGAAATCTGTCACTGCTTCCACCTTTTCCCTTTCTATTTGCCATGAAATGATGGAACAGATGCTGTAATGTAATTTTTTAAATACTGAATTTTAAGCTGGCTTTTTCACTCTCCTTCACCCTCATCAAGAGGCTCTTTAGTTCCTCTTTGCTCTCTGCCCTTAGAGTGGTATCATTTGCATATTTAAGGTTCTTGATATTTTTCCCAGTAATTTTTTTTAATTTGTTTTTTAATTGAAAGTTAACTGCTTTACAGAATTTTGTTGTTTTCTGTCAAATCTCAACATGAATCAGCCATAAGTATACATATACCCCTCCCTTTTGAACCTTCCTTTCATCTCTCTCTGCATCCCACCCCCCTAGGTTGATACAGAGTCACTGTTTCAGTTTCCTGAGACATATAGAAAATTCCCATTGGGTATCTATTTTACATATGGAAAAGTAAGTTTCCATGTTACTCTTTCCATACATCTCACTCTCTCCTCACCTCTGCCCATGCCCATAAGTCTGTTTCTTATGTCTGTTTCTCCACTGCTGCACTGCAGATAAATTCTTTGGTACCATCTTTCTAGATTTCTTATATATGTGTTAGTTGATGATATTTATCTTTTTCTTTCTGACTTATTTCACTCTGTATAGTAGGCTCTAGGTTAATCCACCTCATTAGAACTGACTCAAATGCATTCCTTTATATGGTTGAGTAATATTCCATTTTTTACCTGTACCACAACTTCATTATTTGTTCATCCGTTGATAGACATCTAGGTTGCTTCCATGTTCTAGCTATTGTAAATAGTGCTGCAAAGAACAATGAGATATATGTGTCTTTTTCAATTTTCCTTTCCTTGGGGTATATGCCTAGGAGTGGGATTGCTGGGTCATATGGTGGTTTTACTCCTAGCTTTTAAAGGAATCTCCATACCACCTTCCATAGTGCCTGTATCAATTTACATTCCCACCAACAGTGCAAGAGTGTTCCCTTTTCTCTACACCCTCTCCAGCATTTATTGTTTGTAGACTTTTTGATGATGGCCATTCTCACTGGGGTGAGGTGATATTTCATTGTACTTTTGATTTGCATTTCTCTAATAATGAGCAATGGTGAGCATTTTTTCAGGTGTTTATTAGCCATGTGTATGCCTTCTTTGGGGAAATGTCTGTTTAGGTATTTTCCCCACTCTTTGATTGGGTTGTTTGTTTTTCTGGTAACAAGTAGTATGAGTTGCTTGTATATTTTGAAAATTAATCTTTTGTCAGTTGTTTCATTTGCTATTATTTTCTCCCATTCTGAGGGTTGTCTTTTCACCTTACTTATAGTTTTCCTTTGATATACAGAAGCTTTTAAGTTTAATCATGTCCCACTTGTTTACTTTTGTTTTTATTTCCATAACTCTAGGAGGTAGGGCATAGAGGATCTTGCTTTGATTTATGTCATCGAGTGTTCTGCCTATGTTTTCCTCTAAGAGTTTCTGGCCTTGTATTTAGGACTTTAACCAATTTTGAGTTTATCTTTGTGTATCATGTTAGGAAGTGTTATAATTTAATTATTTTACATGTAGCTCTTCTGTTTTCCCAGCACCACTTATTGAAGAGGCTGTCTTTGCCCCATTGTATATTCTTGCCTCTTTTGTCAAAAATAAGGTACCCATAGGTGCATGGGTTTATTTCTGGGCTTCCTATCTTGTTCCATTGGTCTATATTTCTGTTTTTGTGCCAGTACCATACAGTCTTAATGACTGTAGCTTTGTAGTATAATCTGAAGTCAGGAAGGGTGATTTTTCCAGCTCCATCCTTCTTTCTCAAGACTGCTTTGGCTATTGTGGGTCTTTTGTGTTTCCATATGAATTGTGAAATTTTTTGTTCTAGTTCTTGGAAGATGCCATTGGTAATTTGATAGGGATCACATTGAATCTGTAGATTGAATTTGGTAGTATAGTCATTTTCACAATACTGATTCTTCCTACTCAGGAACATGGCTTCCATCTCTCCTTCTGCTTATGTCATCTTTGATTTCTTTAATCAGTCTCTTATAATTTTCTGAATACTGTGCTTTTGTCTCCTTAGAGACAAAATATTCCTAGATATTTTGTTCTCTGTGTTGCAAAGGTGAATGGGATTGATTTCTTAATTTCTCTTTCTGATTTTTCATTGTTAATATATAGAAATGCAAGTGACTTCTGTGTATTGATTTTGTATCCTGAAACTTTGCTCTAGTAATTTTCTTACACTATCTTTGGTGTTTTCTATGTACAGTATCATGTCATCTGCAAACAGTGAGAGCTTTATTTCTTCTTTTCTGATCTGTTTTCCTTTTATATCTTTTTCTTCTCTGATTGCTGTAGCTAGGACTTCCAAAATTATGTTGAATAATAGTGGTGAAAGTGGTCACCCTTGTCTTGTTCCTGATATTAGCGTGAATGCTTTCAGTTCTCCACCATTGAGTATAATTTTTGCTGTGGGCTTATCATATATGGCCATTACTATGTTGAGATAGGTTATATCTATGCTCATTTTTTTGAACAGTTTTAATCATAAGTGGGTGCTGATTTTTGTTAAAGACTTTTTCAGCATTTATTGAGAATATCATTTGTTTTTTATCCTTCAATTTGTTAATATGGTGCATCATATTGATTGATTTGTATATACTGAAGAATCCTTGCATCCCTGGAATAAAACAAACTTGATCATGGTGTATGGGCTTTTTAATGTGTTGTTTAATGCTGTTTGCTAAAATTTTGTTGAGGATTTTTGCATCTATGTTCATCACTGATATTGACCTATAGTTTTCTTTTTTTGCGCTGTCTTTGTCTGCTTTTGGTATCAGGGTGATGATGCAATTTTTTGCATCATTTTTTGAAAGACTCTTAGGCATTGGAGTCTTTTCACTAAATGTTTGATAGAATTCACCTGGCATCTGGCACAGGGCTTTTGTTTTTTGGGAGATTTTTTTTAATCACAATTTTATTTCAGTGTTTGTAATTAGGTAGTTCATAATTTCTATTTCTTCCTGCTTCAGTCTTGGAAGATTGATCTTTTCTAAGAATCTGTTCATTTCTTCCAGGTTATCCATTTTGTTACCATATAGTTGTTCATAATAGTCTCTTATAATCCTTTGTATTTCTGCATTGTCTGCTGTAACCTCTCCTTTTTCATTTCTAATTTTGTTGATTTGATTCTTCTCTCTCTTTTTCTTGATGAGTCTAGCTAAAGGTTTTTCAGTTTTTCAAAGAACCAGTTTTATTTTTATTAATCTTTACTATTGTTTGTTTCATTTCTTTTTCATTTATTTCTACTCTGATCTTTATGATTTCTTTCCTTCTGCTAATTTTGGGAGTATTTTTGTTTTTCTTTTTCCAATTGTTTTAGGTGTAAAGTTACATTGTCTATTCGGTGCTTGTTTCTTGAGGTATGGTTGTATTGCTCTAAACTTCCCTCTTAGCACTGCTTTGGCTGCACCTCATAGGTTTTGAGTTGTCATGCTTTCATTGCCATTTGTTTATAGAAATTTTTTGATTTCCCTTTCAATTTCTTCAATAACCTGTTCGTTATTTAGAAAAATATTGTTTAATCTCCATTTTGTGTTTTTTACAGTTTTTTTTCCCCTGTAATTGATATCTAGCCTCATAGTGTTGTGGTCAGAAAAGATGCTTGATACATTTTCAATTTTCTTAAATTTACTGAGGTTTGATTTGTGATCCAAGATGTGGTCCATCCTCGAGAATGTTCCATGTGCATTTGAGAAGAAGGGGTATTCTTCTGCATTTGGATGGAATGTCCTGAAGATATCAATAAAATCCGTCTCATCTAATGGATCATTTAAGACTTGTGTTTCCTTAGTAATTTTCTGTTTTGATGACATATCCATTGGTGTAAGTTGGGTGTTATTGTGTTATTGTCAATTTCTCCTTTTACGTCTGTTAGTGTTTTTTTGTGTATTGAGATGTTCCTATGTTGGGTGCACAGATATTTACAATTGTTATGTGTTCCTCTTGGCCTGATCCCTTGATCATTATGTAGTGTCTTTACTTATCTCTTGTAATATCCTTTATTTTAAGGTCTACTTTTTCCGATATGAGGATTTCTACTCTAGCTTTCTTTTACTTTTCATTTGCAATATTTGCACTTTCAAATATTCTATATTGATGGAATATATTTTTCCATCCTCTCACTTTCAGTCTATATATGTCTCTACATCTGAAGTGGGTTTCTTGTATATATATATATATATATATATATATGTTCTATTTCCATTCAGCCAGTCTGTGTCTTTTGGTTGGAGCATTTAGTCCATTTACATTTAAAGTAATTATTGATATATATGTTTCTATTGCTGTTTTCTTAATTGTTTGCAGTTTATCTTTGTAGATCTTTTTCTTCCCTTTTAATTCCTGACTATATATGTCCCTTTAACATTTGTGGTAAAGCTGGTTTAAGTAAGTAACTGAAGTCGCTCAGTTGTGTTCAACTCTTTGTGACCCCATGAACTGTAGCCTGCCAGGTTCCTCCATCCATGGGATTTTTCAGGCAAGAGTACTGGAGTGGGTTGTCATTTCCTTCTTTCCTTCTCCTTCTGCCATTTCGTTCTTCTACTGAATTCTCTTAACTTTAGTTTGTTTGGAAAGCTTTTGATTTCTCCATCAATTTTGAATGAGAGCCTTGCCAGGTAGAGTAATATTGGTTATAGATATTTCCCTTTCAGTACTTTAAATATATCCTGCCATTCCCTTCTGGCCTGCAGAGTTTCTCCTGAAAGATCAGCTGTTAAACATATGATGTTTCCCTTGTATGTTACTTGTTGATTTTCCCTTGCTGCTTTTTCCATTCTTTCTTTGTTAGTTTGATTAGTATGCGTCTTGGGCATGTTTCTTCTTCAATTTATCCTGTATGGGACTCTTTGCGTCTCTTGGACTTGATTGACTATTTCCTTTTCCGTGTTAGGGAAATTTTCAACTATAATTTCTTCAAAATTTTTCTCATACCCTTTCTTTTTCTCTTCTTCCTCTGAGACCCCTATAATTCAAATATTGGTGTGTTTGATATTTTCCAGAGGTCTCTGAGACCATCCTCAGTTCTTTTCATCCTGTTTACTTTATTCTGCTCTTCAGAAGTTATTTCCACCATTTTATCTTCCCGCTCACTGATCCGTTCTTCTGCTTCAGATATTCTGCTATTGATTCCCTCTAGAGTATTTTTAATGTCAGTAATTGTTCTGTATATCTCTGCATATTTATTTTTTAATTCTTTTAGATTTTTGTTAATTGATTCTTGCATTTTCTCAATTCTGTTTTCAAGGTTTTTGATCATCTTTACTTTCATTATTCTGAATTCTTTTTCAGGGAGTTTGCCTATTTCCTCTTCATTTATTTGGACTTCTGTATTTCTAGTTTGTTCCTTCATTTGTGCAGTATTTCTCTGCCTTTTCATTACTTTTTTAAACTTATGATGTTTGAGGTCTCCTTTTCCCAGGCTTCAAGGTTGAATTCTTTCTTCCTTTTGGTCTCTGCCCTCCTAAGGTTGGTCCAGTGGCTTGTATAAGCTTCATATAGGGTGGTATTTGTGCTGAGGTTTTTTTTTTCCCTCTGATGGGCAGGGCTGAGTGAGGTGGTAATCCTGTGTGCTGATGATTGGATTTGCGTTTTTGTCTTGTTTGTTGTTTGGATGAGGCATCCTGCACAGGTGCTACTGGTAGGCGGGTGATGCCGGGTCTTGTATTCAAGTGGTTTCCTTTGTGGGAATTCTCATGATTTGATACTCTGTAGGGTTAGGAGTATCGGAGAAGGAAATGGCAACCCACTCCAGTGTTCTTGCCTGGAGAATCCCAGGGACGGGGGAGCCTGGTGGGCTGCCGTCTATGGGGTCGCACAGAGTCGGACACGACTGAAGCGACTCAGCGGCAGCAGCAGCAGCAGGGTCAGCAGTTCTCTGATGGTCTAGGGTCTTGGAGTCAGTGCTCCTACTCCAAAGGCTCAGGGCTTGATCTCTGGATTATGGCATAGCCTTCTGACTTGTCTTCCTGATTCTGCCTTCCCCAACTTCCGTTAGTTCTCCATCACATTCTTCATGATCCTGTGTTATCATAGTCTAGAAGTTAAGCTTGTGTGGATTTATCTACTCTTGAAGGAAAAGCCTCTGTACATGCTGAACTTTTTCCAATTCTTCATGAAGTTGGGAAATTAGCGCATCCTTCTCTTTCAGCTGCAGCTTCAGCATTAAGCATTGATTTTTCATTATATCCTGACAAATCCTCTACCAGCTAAATCAGGAGCTCCAATGCTAAGACTGCCTGTGAGAGGAATGCACTGCCTCCTGGCAATCTTGATTCCAGTTTGTAAGTCATCCAGCCTGTCATTTTGCTTGACGTGCTCTTTGTATAAGTTAAACAAACAGGGTTACAATAAGTAGCCTTGTCCTACTCCTTTCTTAATCCTGAACCAGTCAGCTGTTCCATACAGGGTTCTAACTATTGCTTCTTGACCTGCATGGAGGCTTCTCAGGAGACAGGTTAGAGGTCTGGTATTCTCATCTCTTTAAGAGTTTTCCACAGTTTGATATGATTCACATAGTCAAAGGTTTTAGTGTAGTCAATGAAAGAGAAGTAGATGTTTTTCTAGAATTCTCTTGCTCTTTCTATGATCCAGCAAATGTTGGTAATCTGATAAAATGAGATGCATCCAGTCTGTTGAGATGAGGCAGTACATGAAAAGCTATTTCTTGTTTGTATGTGTGTGTGTGTTGTCTTTTACACTTCATTATTGCTTTGGTACTTATTAACCCAAATCCTTTCAATACTGCCATCTCAGAGTGGAGGGCAGGAGCGAGAGCTTTTGAGAAGGCACCTTCAGACAACACTAGAATAGCACTCGCTCCTTTTGTCCTGAGGCAAAGTTCACAAAGGAACGTCTCAATTCATACCTAGATCTATTTATGGGGGAAAAGTGCACTGAGAGTAAAGTGTTCAGATATTTTCTGTCTCCAAGGCAGAGATGTTTCACGATTTTTCAACAGTTTCCTACGCTGCTTACCACAGGAAAAGAACATGTTTGGCCTACATCTGCTGTCACAGTGCAGCTGTTTCCCACCAGGTAACGTTAGTCTCTTGGGTATTTTACCCAGCACGAGTCAAGTCCTCAGGGCCTGGCCGTCTCGAGGCACCGACCCAATATTGTTTCTGGGCCTACAAAACACATTTTCTCAGAAAGTGCAGCTTCCCTCCACACACCAACCCATCTTACAGACAGAGCATGCCCATTTTGCAGAGAAATAGATACACTTGAAGAACTGCTTGGGTGTCATGAAAGGACTCTTGGATGCTAAGGTTAGCATATAGATGCCCAGAAAATTATGAGAAAATGTACTCTTAAAAGAAACCCATTTTGTGACCCTAGGCAGGCCATGGGAAAAGTGACCTATGCCAGTGCTCCCAGTCATCCTTCCTGTGACCTTGTTGCTGCTTCCTCAGATCTGTGAGAGCTTGACTGAATCTCAGTGTTGCAAGACATCATAGCGTAAATTCAAAATTCACCTGAATATTTTAGTCTGACTTGATAATTTTCCAACTCTAGAAGTAAGTGGACACTGAACCCACTCAATACACATGTGTGCACATCACATCTCAGGACGGGAGATGGCTGTCTGGATGAACGAGTCAGTCTTCTGTTTATGGAGCACTTCGTAACTTCAGATTCAGAAAAGCACAAAGTAGACAACATACTTATTGAATATCAGAGGAATTTTTCTCTTAAAAGCTATCCCACACTTATCAGTTTTCTTTCATTAGTTTGATTTCACATGAGTGAATTTGCTCTCAATTTACTTGCATAACATCATGAATAGAAACATTCTGAAGACTCCCTAGAGGAGACAGCAGAGATTTAACTGACAAATCCCACAGTCAACAATTTAGATGAAACAACTTTTACTTTGCAACTTTATTTGTTTTTTTTTAATTGAAGGATAATTGCTTTACAGAATTTTGTGGTTTTCTTTTAAACATCAACAATAATCAGCCATAGGTACAGCCATGTCCCCTCCCTCCCATCTCACTCCCCATCCCGCCCTTCTAGATTGTCACAGAGCCCCTGTTTGAGTTCCCTGAAGTGTACAGCCAATTCCCATTGGCTATCTATTGCAACGTTTTTAAAGTTCTTTCCCAGCCAAGGACCCTGGGGCTAGAGGAAAGGGAGGTTTTCTTTCTTTCCTTCAAGTGGCATTGCTGGCACTTCACTGATGCTTGTGTCCTTCCTTTCAGATTTTCCCTTGGGAATTCAAAATATTCCAGTCCTTTCAGATGATTTCTTTCTCTCATATTAAAAAAAAAAAAACTTTAAGCAGATTGGCCTTGCTAAGTGAAGGAGTCTTCTACCAGGTCCTAATGGACAAATTATGTAACAAATGTAGATTATTCTTATTGTCATGTGATTGGGCAGTAACATTATGCTATAGAGTGAGGAAGCTTTTTTTTCTTAATATTTAGGACAATTAAAAATTAAGATATGCTGGTCAGAATGGCTATCATCAAAACAATCTACAGACAGTACATTCTGGAGAGGATGTGGAAGAAAGGGAACTTCTGCACTGTTAGTGAGAATGTAAATTTATACAGCCAGTTTGGACAACAGTATGGAAATTATTTTAAAAACTGGGAATAAAACTACCATATGACCTAGCAATCCCATTATTGGACATATATCCTGATAAAATCATAATTTAAAAAGACACATGTACCCTGGTGTTCACTGAAGCACTATTTACCATAGCTAGTGCATGGAAGCAACCTAAATGTCTATCAACAGATGAATGGATAAAGAATGTGGTAGATATTACAATGGAATATTACTCAGCCATGGAAAGGAATGAACTTGAGTCAGTTGAACTGAGGTGGATAAACCTAGAGCCTTTTATAGAGAGTGAAATAAGTCAGAAAGAGAAAAACAAATATTAAATAGCAACGCATATATGGCCTTCCCAGGTGGTGCTGGCAGTAAAGAACCTGCCTGCCAATGCAACAAACATAAGAGACACAGATTTAATCCCTGCATTGGGAAGATTTCCTGGAGCAGAGCATGGCAACCTACTCCAGTATTCTTGCCTGGAGAATCCCCATGGACATAGGAGCCTGGTGGGCTATGGTCCATAGGGTTGAAAAGAATCAGACACAACTGAGGTGACTTAGCACAATGCATATATATGGAACCTAGAAAAATGGTAGCAATAAGACTATTTACAGGGCAGGAATAGAGATTCAGACATAAAGAGAATTGTGGATACAGTGGGGGAAGGAAAGCATAGGATGAACTGAGAGAATAGCATAGAAACATAACATTACCATATGGGAAATAGATAGCTAGTGGGAAGCTGCTGTATAATGCAAAATGCTCAGCCCAGTGCTCTGTAATGACCTAGAGAAATGGGATGGGGGAAAGTTGGAGGGAGGCTTGGGAGGCAGGGGACATGTGTATATTTATAGATGATTCACATTGTTGTAAGGCAGAAACAAACACAGCGTTGTAAAGCAATTATCCTCCAGTTAAAAATAAAACAATAAAGATAAAACACAAACTTTTATTATTTATTGATTACAAAACTATCTAGAAAAACTACTCTATACTTTTCTGTGGAATAACTGGTTAATTATAATCAATGATTGACAAATTATTTTAAAATCAAGTATAAAATATCATAACCAATTATCAATAGTTATTCTGAAAAGAAAGGGTTATAATAGCTATTAGTCTGTGTTTCAGAAAAAAAAATTAGCTGTATTATAGTTGAGAATGAGAAGAAGAAATTTGATTAAGGTTCATCAGTTATGACCCTGGGATCACACCATACATGTGGTTATATAAACAATTTACTTCGGATGGATGCTTGATCAGTCAGTGTCCAATTGGGAAAAGAGAAACACTTTATTTCTTTCAAATAGCATAAGTGTAATACAAGAAATTGGTTATACAGGGGTAGAAAAGTTTTTTGTTTTTTTTTAAAGCCAATTGGAGGTGCTGAGGCAATTTTGAGATTAGCAATAGCAGGAGGGTAACAGAAGAAATGCTTCCAGACTCTAAAAGCTAGAACTGTTTGGAATGTGTCAGAAGATAGGAATTACTAGCTGAGAGCAGAGAACACAGCTAGCTTTTTAAGATCTTGAACTCTTGTTAGGATCTGTCTGCTGCCAAACACCATAAGAAGAAGAGAAAGAGGGAGGGAAAGGCTTTGGCTTATTCCTTTCTCCTGTCCTCCTTTCTTCTGCCAGCTACACCAACTAGTCAAAATTACCATGAAGCCAGAAGGAAGAGATGCTAGAAAATATAGCTTCCTATAGCACAGAGTATAAGAAGGAAAAGGTAGGAAATTAATCTAAGAGAAAACAGAGTGTTGACCTACATAAATGCTATTTTGATAATCTGTATTTGTGCTAAAAAGAGGCTATTAAGGTATAAATTTTGTGAAAATAATTTAGAAGGGACCTAGGCATTAACCTGTCCCACTGCACTTCATCACTCTTCCAAACTCTTCTCCATGACACCCATCCTTATTCTTTTACTGTCTTTCTTAATGAAAAGCTATCCTTCCTTAATCCAAGTTTCATAAATCTAACTGCACTCAGATGCTATACTGCCATAATTATATTCCATCTATGAACCATCCTCTAACACCCTTCTCTCTCCCCCTCCCCTTTTTCTTTCTCTCCCTCTCTCTTTTTCCTTTCAGCCAAGACTGTAAATATTTAAGCATACAACATCAGATAACCTAAATACACAATGCAAATACTAACAGAACTGAAAGGAAAAATAGCCAAGAATACAATAATAATAGGGGGCTTCAATACTCCATTTTCAACGTTAGATAGATCATCCAGACAGAACCCCTATAAGGAAACAGTGAATTTGAACAACGTTAATAGACAAATTGACCTAACAGACATAAACATTCCAGGCAACAGCACTGAGATACATATTTTTATCAAGTATACATAAAACATTCTCTACGATAGGCCGCATGTTGAATTCAAAGCAAGTCTTAGCAAAATTAAGAAGACCGAAATCATAGTATCTTCTGATCACAGTGGAATGGAACTAGGAGGGAAACTAGAAAATTTACAAACACCTGGAAGTTAAACAGCATTCTCCTGAAAAGCCAATGTGTTGAAAAAGAAATCAAAAGGGAAATCTGCAAGTCCCACGAGACAGACAACAAAACAAAGTGAAACATAACAAAACTTATGGAAGGGGCAATAGGAGTCCTGAGAGGGAAATTTACAGCAATAGATGCTTACATTAGGAAAAAACATATGAAATAAGCAACTTTATGCCTCAAGGAATTAAAACAGAAGAACCAAGTAAGCCCACACTTAGCAGAAGGAAGGAAATAATAAAGACTAGGAAAAAAAAATCAGTGAAATAGAAAATAGTAAAAGGACAGAAGAAAACATCAAAGTAAGCTTTTATAGAAAGAGTAATAGAATTGACAAAATCTTGCTAAACTACCCAAGGAAAAAAGAAAGGACTTAGATAAAAACAATAAAGAAAAAGAAGACTTTACATTTGACATACAGAAATCAAAGGATCATAAGAGGTTACACTGAACAATTATATGCCAACAATTGAACAACAGAAGAAATGAATAAATTCCTAGAAATATATATCAGACCAAATTTGAATCATGAATAAACAAAAAAATCTAAACAGGTTAATAATGAGTAAGGAGTTTAATCAGTAAACAAAATCCTCTCCAAAAAGAAAAGCCAGGATCTGATCATTTCACTGATGAATTCTATCAGATATTTAAGGAAAATTAACTCAAATTCTTCTCAAATTGTTTCAAAAAATTAAAGAGGAAGAAATACTCCCAAATCATTTCTATAGGACCAGATTACTATGATATAAAAGTCAGGTAAGGACACTACAGGAAAAACAACAAACCTACAGACTGGTAACTCTGATGAATAAAGTTATAAAAATTCCTAAGAAAACACTAATAAGCTGAATTTAACAGTACATTAAAAGGGTCATACAGTATAACCAAGAGGGACTTATCACTGGCATAAACTGATGGTTTACTAACAGAAATCAATAAACATGATTTATTACATTAATAGAATGATTGATAAAAATCATGGATTCTCTAAATAGGCACAGAAAACTGACAAAAATTAATGTCTTTTCATGATTAAAGCTCTCAACAAACTAGGTGTAGAAGGAACACGCCTCAAGGTAATAAAGGTCATATATGGCAAGCCCACAGCGAACACCATATTCAATGGTGAAATATTGAAATCTCTTCCTCCAAGGTCAGGAACAGGACAAAAAGGTGCCCACCTTCACCACTACTATTCAACCTAGTGTGGAAGTCCTGGCTAGGGCACTTAGGCAAATACAAACATACATATAACTAGATTTAAAGAAAGAAAAAGGTATCCATATAGGAGAAGAAGAAGTAAAACAGTAGTTGCTAGGGACTGAGGGGTGAGGGAAATGAAGAGACATTGGTCAACTAGCACAAACTATCTGTCATAAGATGGATAAATTCCTGGGATCAGCCTGGTGACTATAGTTAGCAATACTGAATTGTATATTTGTATATTTGAAAGTTGCTATGAGACTAAAGCTTAAATGTTCTTACCATAAGAACAACAATGACAAAATAGTAATATGTAAGATAAAGAATATGTTAACAAACTTTTGTGGTAGACATGCTGCAATATATATGTATATTAAATCATCACATTGTACACCTTAAATTTACACAATGTTGTATGTCAATTACTAAGGCTGAAGAAAAGTAATTTTGCTGCTGAATTTGCTTTGATTGACCTCTCCCTCTTTCATTTTCTTTCTTTACTTGCATTTGTGAAGCCAGTTACTCTAAGCTTTCCTCTTTCTTCCTAAATAGGTTTGCTGTTGTTGTTGATGTATTCCTTTCCCAATTTTAAACCAATCCATTGTTCCATGTCCGGTTCTGTTACTTTTTGTTCTGCATACAAGTTTTTCAGGAGACAGCTAAGGTGGTCTGGTATTCCCATAGCTTTAAGAATTTTCCACAGTTTGTTGTGATCCACACAGTCAAAGGCTTTAGCATAATCGATGAATCTTAATTTATCCCTTGTCTTAAATAGGTAAGAGATAAATTTGTTATCTGATGGCAAGGAGATAAGAAGAGGAAGGCAAGGCCAGTGGAGGAAATAATGTACTATAGTTCTTGGAAAGAAGTTGGAAGGTAAGTCCCAACCTACCCAATAATCTCTCAGGGACAATCTTCTATTTTGTTCCCACTAAATGGATGCTAGTACCCATGAGATTTCTGTGGAATATGCCTTATGTGGAATATGTTTCCTTTGAAAAGGGAAGAAAATCTAGTAAAAGATTATACATAGTTCCCAGTAGAGTGGAAGCTATCAGGCCCAGCTACAAATCACATACTGTATTCAAGCTATGCTCACAAAGCAGTATTGCTGAGATAGGTTTGAAACCATGCCCACCAGTGGTTAGAAAGTCTTCTGTGTAGATTTATACCAAATGGCTAAAATCTTGGAGAGTATTAAGTTCTTTGCTGTGAGTTTAGCAGTGTTGACAATTGTCCACTCCCATGGAAGATAGTCTGTCTAGTCTTTTGGTTTCCAGACTCTCTCTCTCTTCTAGCTCTTTGCACCCTGCCAGAAATCGTGCTGTACCCAGGCCAGCTGGCCGGGACATGCATTCTTTTCTCATTCCTGCCCAGCTTTGTTTCTCTGGACTCAGCTCTGTTTTGCGTATTTCATGGTTCATCTCAGAAAGAGACTATCCAGGGCATGTCTCTGCCATCTGGTTGCTATATCTCTCTCTGATCTGCTCCTCTGTCCTTGGGATTCTCCAGGTAAGAATACTGGAGTGGGTTGCCATTTCCTTCTCTAGGGGATCTTCCCAACCCAGGGATGGAACCCAGGTCTCCAACACTGCAGGAAGACTCTTTACCAACTGAGCCACCAGGGAAATCACCTTCTCTCACCTCCTGAAATCAAACCTTTGCTTTGTTTCTTGAATGTGAGGCTTTGCTACTTGATATGAACCCTGGTGTCCCCCCTGTCCTAGGATCAAAAATTTCTATGCCATCCAACCTTCTCATCCTCTGTCCCCTCCTCCTCCTGCCTTCAATCTTTCCCAGCATCAGGGTCTTTTCCAGTGAGTCAGTGCTTTGAATCAGGTGGCCACAGTCTTGGAGCTTCAGCTTTAGCATCAGTCTCTCCAATGATTATTCAGGACTGATCTTCTTTAAGATTGACTGGTTTCATGTCCTTGCAGTCCAAGGGACTGTCAAGAGTCTTCTCCAACACCACAGTTCAAAAGCATCAATTCTTTGCTGCTCAGCTTTCTTTATATCCATACATGACTACTGGAAAAACCATAGCTTTGACTAGACAGAACTTTCTTGGCAAAGTAATGTCTCTGCTTTTTAATATGCTGTCTATATTGGTCATAGCTTTTCTTCCAAGGAGCAAGCATCTTTTAGTTTCATGGCTGCAGTCACCATATGCAGTGATTTTGGAGCCCCTAAAAGATAAAGTCTCTCAGTTTCCACTGTTTCCTGATCTATTTGCCATGAAGTGATGGGACCAGATGCCACGATCTTCATTTTTTGAATGTTGAGTTTTAAGCCAGCTTTTTCACTTTCCTCTTTTACTTTCATCAAGAGCTAACTCTTCTCCCTCACAAATCTTACTGCCATGCGAGAAGATGGATGAAACTAAACCACTGAAATAGCTAAAGCATGCTCTTACAGGACAGGTTTTCTGAGGCTGGAAATTTTGAGCTTCGAACGCTTCACATTAGCTGCGTCCTGCTGGAAGCCAGCTTACACAGAACTTGGAAGTGAAGTTGTAAAAGTTTATCCCCCATCCCCTCACTCCGTCTTCAATAAACCCAGGGAAAAAGATTTAGCGATAAGCCTGGCACTGACAGAAGCACTCGCTGGACGTGTAGTGTACTGGGAGGGGAAGGGAGTAAGCTTAGAGATGTGTAGTGTGTGTGTGCAGGGGACAGGGAGAACATTGTTGCAGGGTGCTGGTGATGCAGAAATGCATGTGGGGGCTCTAGGAAGAGTAAGACTAGGTCAGTAGCCAGTGATCATATTTAAGAAAACCAGACTGAAGCAACAGGCAGTGGAAGTCATTGTTGATTACTGGGTGAGATCAGTTTGATACAGTGTCCGACCCAGGGCCTTGCAAGTATTAGTAGCATTTAGAGCCAAATAGATTTAGTACTTAAAGTTTAGGTTGTGGCTGGTTTTAAAAATCTACCTGCGGCCTATCTGGTTAGTAAGAAAGTAAAACTCATACTTTCTTTTAAAAAAAGTCAATTTTAGGAAGCAGTTTCAGGTTCAAAAACCTCAGAACTTTCCTAAGAATAATAAATGGATACAAAGAAGACTCTCTCAAGAGTTTTTCTGATTTCGTCAGAATTAAAATATACCTGGATTTATTCAGTAAATATAGGACAGAATTAAATGGTTATTTGCAGAAAATCTTACACAGCTGCTTTGAAAATGTACAATATTATAAAATTCAGTTCTATTTCTAATGAATTGTCTTAGCTCTCTCTGTGTAATATAAATCAGGCTGTCTCAAAAATCAGGTTTGAGAAAAATCTGTGTATTTCTTCTCATGCAGTAAATTGGTAGTGCTGAGGTTCATACTGAAGAGTTTCTGCACTATTCTACAAGGTTGTTCCCTTCCCATTTATCTTGCTTGCCCACCGGGTGCTGAGCTCCCCTGGGGTAAGATATATTTTATTTTCTGAAGCTCAGGACCTACCACAATGTCTGGCACACAGTAGGGTCCAAGTTCATCTTTGACAATTTGCTTTCATTAAATCAACTGTAGAATATTCTTACAAATGAGGTCACAGGAGACACTGATACTGTTCTTGTTTCTTGTGGTTCCATGATAAATTAACCAAATAGGTCTTGAAATATTGCTTCTGACAAAAGGTGGACTCATGTTCACTTCTCATACTCCCTGATCTGTATTCAGATTTCTTCTCTACCATGCAAACTAGTTTCTACTCATGTGAAATGAGCTTCTCTGATCTCAGCACTGGCATTTGTAACATAAGCTCCCCATAGTTACATTTAGAAATCTGTGAAGGTGAAAGAGAATCATAGCTGGAAATGAACAATAATGATTGAGCACTCACTACGAGCCTGGCATGGTGTCAGTCATTAATCTGCTAAAACATGACTCATTCCCAATGGAGCTACACTTTGGACTGCTTTCCAGGTGATACGGAAGTCTCATTAATTTGAAGCTAGAGAGTTAACTTCAGGAAAGTTGACTAGATGTACTACAACTGCTTAGTTGAGTGTATGATCACCGCGTACCTTTAACAATTCTTTTCTTCCATGAATTTCCCATGGCACAAAGTCCATCTGGTTCTCCCTCTGAAATATGCCTTACGTTTCATTCCTTCTATCTATTACCTTTGCTACTGTATAACCATATGCTTTTACCCTCATGCTGGATTACTGCAATAATTTCCTCATCATCTCTTCTACACCTGCATTTCTGTCCTTCCATTTCCATATGTGCCTGGTAGATTTATCTTCCTGAATAATTTGCTCTAAACCTCACTTTGGTTAGAATTACCTTTATAAACTTTAAAATTTCAAAGAGTGTTTCTACCAGTCTTAAAATAAAACAAAATAAAAGTTAAAAACTATTTTTACTTTTTTATTTAACATTTTTATGCAATGATTTTGAAAATAGCAAGATAGACATCTTTCAGAATATAGGATATTACATCAACTTGGTAGTTTTATTTTTAATATAAAATTCATTAATATACCATTTCCTTACTGAGATCATTAAAAATTTTTACCATAAATCAGTATTCAAAACCACTAAAATACGCATGTTGTTTAACAGATGTTTAGAACCAAAGGCATCCTCTAAAACTAAACTCCAATAAATAGTTAGGGAAGTTGGGGATTGGGAAGACAGGAAAAGGAATAGAAATAATTTCTTCCATAAATTTTACTGAACTAGTTCTATTCCTTTCCTACTTCCACCTCACCTCTGTAACCTAAATTAATGTCTCATTGTTCCACTCACCCCTTGTTACTGGGAAGATTTCCATTCATCACTATCCCTGATCACATAAACCCTGCTCTTCACTTAGATAGCAATAAACAAAGATGGAAAGGCCATGTATCCCAGATCATGAGCTTTGGACTCAGGAAACTATTTCAGCAATCTTGGAGCTGCAGCTTAACTGTATACAAGCAAGTGTCTTAAAATATCAGGGTAAAAATGTCAGTACACATAGTTCTTGGTATATCAAAATTGCACAGTAATTGGTAGCTCTTATATTATAACTTTATTTTAGAACTTGAGAACAGGAATGGAAAAGGTAAAAGCGTTGTTTCAAAGCTGTTTGTAGGTGCTTAGTCATGAACAGAATAGAATTAAAGCTTCTGAGTCACCTTTATTTCCTTTCTCTTGAGCCATTTTGTTATTCACTTTGTCTTATTTTGTACAGCACAGAAAATATATTTCCTCTTATCAGTACACAGAGGATGAGTTCTGATTTTTCCTAACATCTATGTTAGTTTCACCAGACATCAATGGAATATGTCACATCATTTCAGAGAAACAAAAATTAATTTTAAATGTACCCTTATGTATTAATTCCATGTCTATGAAAAAACAAACCAAAAAGGATGGAAGCAAGCAAATCCAGGAAATAAGAATCATGGGACTAGTCAGGGAACTTCCAATAAATCCTCAGAAGGAGGCTCAAAGGAAAGAGCTTCTGCTTAAGCAGAATAGTAAAGGTCACCCTTGCTTATTTTTGCTGTTTCAGGGAGAGAAGAGGAAGACTTAAATATATTCAAATGCTTAAAACAGAATGAAGTTGAGACTGGTTTATCTGACTGCTGCACTTTTTCAGTTGCACTGAATTCTAACCATTCTAAACAGAGTCAACCTGTGTGAGGTGTTGAAAACCCACACTGAAAAAACAGATGACCCAGAACCACAAAGACTCGGTGGAAAACAAGCCAAATTTAAGAGAGCTGATATGCAGGGTTTATATTCTTACATATGTAAATATCACCTGTAAATGTCATAAGACAAAGTACATCCTGAGCCTGACATCTTATGAAAGTTAGTTTAACTCTCCTCCTGAGAAATCTGTGAATATGTGAACTTCTAATACAGAATCTAAAAAAGCAAATTTTTCATCAAAGCAAAGCACCAAATTTCTACTTTAAATCTATATTTTAGAATGAAGAAACTTTATCTAACCCAGTACTGGTTTGTCCAATATCTAAATTGAAATGTTTACATAATCTTATATTTCTTTAAATGTGTGTGTTCCATACATTATCAAAGTGTCTGACAGTGAAGACTGGAATGTGAGAGAATTACTAGTGGGTCATTCCCTCACCAGGAAGAAAGCTGTGAAGTGTGAAAAGCAAGTCTTAGGAGAAAGCTGGAGTGAAGGCAGAGTGACAATTACTTATAAATAGATCAGATTATTAACTGAACTGAGATTTCACAGCTATGCCCTTCACTCTTCTGGAACTCCAGGTCCTTTGAATAGCCAGTGGGATCCTAGGTTAAACCCAGGAAGAATGAAAGTGAGCAACCACAATGAGAAGGGGAGCACAGAACTGTGAGTGGCTTAGCACCCTGCACTGGAAACAAGTGATCTTTGAGCCCTCAAGAAAGTTGTGGGTGATGCAGAAAGGGAGGATGGGATTAGAAAGCATTTGTGATGATGTGCTTAGAGCTACCTGGATGGTTTCCCCTGGTGTCTTGAAATTCACACTTTTATCCAACATTTTAATTTTGCAGTGGAGAGAGAAAAGGCCCCAAAAGATGAAAAAGATTTAGACAACGTCATATGAAGGTGAAGGTGAAAGTCTCTCAGTCTTGTCTGACTCTTTGCGACCCCATGAACTATACCATCCATGGAATTCTCGAGGTCAAAATACTGGAGTGGGTAGCCTTTCCCTTCTCCAGGGGGTCATCCCAACCCAGGAACTGAACTGGGGTCTCCTGCACTGCAGGCATATTCTTTACCAACTGAGCTATCAGGGAAGTCTAAAGTCGTATAACCCATTCATTTATTCCTAAATATGGTCTATAATGGTGCTTCCCAGGTGGTGCAGTGATAAAGAATGAACCTGCCAATGCAGGAGATGCAGGCAATATAGATTCAGTCCCTTGGTGGGGAAGATCCCCTTTGGAGGAGGAAATGGCAACCCACTCCAGTATTCTTGCCTGGAAAAATCCCATGGACAGAGAAGTCTGGCAGAATACAGCCCATGGGGTCACTTTATGACCCCATGGATGGATTGTATTTGCCATTATCTGCCACATACTTGGCACATGTGCCAAGGGGTGTTCCAGAAAATGACAAAGAATGCAGGTATTTTCTGCCATAATCCAGTGGCCTTGCTACTGAACTTAGGTTCTGGGAATATCATGAAGCCTCTAGATCCTTCAGATTATACCACCTTCTTCAGAGGAAAATTGTGCCAGGTAATTCTTAATGTATCAAGAATCAACTAATTGCAACCTGTCTATTGTATCAAGTCAAAGGAAATCTATGTCCAATTCCATAGAACAATTTGAAATTCTTGGACACTATTAAATTTGTTCCTTGGCAAGAATAGATACTAGAAAAATGTAGGTGGATGATGCAAGTTTTGTTGACCAATTTGGAGAACACAGGACCCAGACTGGGCTTCCATGGTGGCTCAGTGGTAAACAATCCACTTGCCAATTAAGGAGACATGGGTTCAATCCCTGGGTCAGGAATATCCCCTGGAAAAGGATATGGTGACCCCCTCCAGTAGTTCTGCCTGGGAAATCCAATTGGGCTGGCTGGGCTGCAGTCCATGGGGTCACAAAAGGAGTTGGACATAACTAGTGACTTAACAACAAGACCCAGATTGGCTGTGTGTTATACACATACCCCCCCACTTGAAACTCCATTCCACTTCCTCATCCCACTCCCTAGGTCATCACAGAGCACTGGGTTGAGCTCCCTGTGTTGTAACGGCAACTTCCCACTAGCCTTCTATTTTCCATATGGTAATGTACATGTTTCAAAGATACTCTCTCAATTTGGCTCACCTCTCCTTCCAACTGCTGTGTCTGCAAGTCTGTTCTCTTTGTCTATGTCTCTATTCACGCCCTGCAAATAGGTTCATCTTTACTAGATTCCATATATACATGTTAATATATACAGTATATGTTTTTCTTTTTCTGACTTTCTTCACTCTGTATAACAGGCTCTTAGGTTCATCCACCTCAGTCCAACTGACTCAAATTCATTCTTTTTTATGGCCAAGTAATATTCCATTATATATATACCAAATGCTGGAGAGAATATGGAGAAAAGGGAAATATCTTGTGCTGTCGGTGGGAATGTAAGTTGATACAATTACTATTGACAACACTATGGAGATTCCTTATAAAACTATGAATACGGTTACCATATGACCCTGCAATCCTACTACTGGGCATATATTCTGAAAAAAACATAACTGAAAAAGACACATGTACCCCAATGTTCATTGCAGCACTATTTACAATAATCAGCACATGGAAGCAACCTAGATGTCTGTTGACAGATGAATGGATAAAGAAGTGACAGTACTACAGTTAATTTATCCACTCACTTACTGATGGACATCTTGGTTGCTTCTAATTGTTGACAATTATGAATGAAACTACTATAATCATGCATGTGCAGGTTTTTGTGTGAATGTAAATCTTCAACTTCTTTGGCTAAATATCAAGGAGCATGATTGTTGGATCATGTGGTTAGAGAATGTTGAGTTTTGTTAAAAAATGCCTAAGTGTCTTCCCAAGCAACTGTGCCATTTTGCATTCCTGGAAGCAATGAATGAGAAGTTTCATTGCTGCACATTCTGGCCCCCTTTTAGGGTTGTCAGTATTCTGGACTTCGGCTATTCTAGTAGTATGTGGTGGTATTTCTTTGTTTTTAAATTTGCATTTTCTTGATGACCTATGATGTGGAGTATCTTTCCAGACACAAATACTTAATTTCCATTTGTATATCTTCTTGGCCAAGGTGTCTGTTAAGATCTTTGGCTCATTTTTAAGTTGAGCTATTTGTTTGAAAGTTATTTGAGTTTTTTTTTTTAATAATAGTCCTTATCAAATATGTATTTTACAAATAGTTCCTCCCAGTTTGTGGCTTGTCTTTTTATCCTTTTGATGATTTCCTTTGCAGAGCAGAGATTTTTAATTTTCATGAAGTCCAGCATATCAATGACGTTGATGTTATATCTAAAAAGTCATCACCAAACCCAAGAACATCTAAATTTTCTCCTATGTTGTTTTCTGTGAGTTTTATAGTTTTGCATTTTATATTTAGGTCTGTGATTTATTTTGAGTCAATTTTCATGCAGAATGAAAGATTTTTGTTTAGATTTATTATTTTTTTGCATGCAGATATCTAGTTCCAGCACAATCTGTTGAGAGCTTCTTGTCTCCATTGCTTTTGCCCTTTTGTCAAAGATCAATTGACTGTATTAGTATAAATCTATTTCTAGTCTCCCTATTTTGTTCCACTGATATATTTGTCAATTTTCTCTTAAATACCATACTATCTTGATTATTGTAACTCTATAGTAAGTTTCAAAATTGGGTAATATCAGTCCTGTAACTTTGTTATTCTTCAACATTGCTTGGCTATTCTGGGTCTTTTGCCTCTCCATATGAACTTAGAATGTTTGTTGATAGCCATAAAATAGATGGCTGAATTTTTTGCTGTGATTGCATTAAATCTATCGATCAAGTTGGGGAGAAATGAAAATTTTACACTATTGAGTCTTTCTATCCCTGAGCATGGAATGTCTTTCCATTTATTCAGTTTTTTTATATCTTTCATCAGTGTTTCCTAGTTTTCCTCATATAGATCTTGTATATATTTTGTTAGATTTATGTCTAAGCATTTTTGGAAGTGCTATTATAAATGGTATTGTTTTTTTAATTTCAAATTTCACTTTTACATTGCTGATACACAAGAACACAATTGATTTTAAAATATTAACCTTGTGTCCTGTAACCTTGGTCTAATTGTTTTATTAACTACAGGAATTCTTTGATCAATTCTTTTCAGATTTTACATACAGGAATTCTTTGATCAATTCTTTTCAGATTTTACATAGATGGCCATGTAATCTGCAAAAAAAGACAGGTTTATTTCTTCCTTTTAATCTTCATACATTTTATCACCTTTTTTAATTTTATTGCATTACCTGGAACTTCAATATGATGTTGAAAAGCATGGTGAGCGGGCATATCTTTGTCTTGTTCCTGATCTTAGTGGGAAAGCTGAAATATTTATCCACCATTAAGGATAATGTTAGCTGTAGGTTTTCTGTAGATATTCTTTAACAAGTTGAGGGAGTTCCTCTCTATTCCTAGTTTACTGAAAATATGGGTACTAGTTTTTCTCAAATGCTTCTTCTGCATCTATTGATATGATCAAGAAATTTTTCTTCTTTAGCTAGGTTATGTAATTGATTATATTAATGATTTAAATGTTGAATAAGCCTTGGATACCCTGGATAAATCCCACTTGGTTGTAGTGTATAACTCTTTTCATATATTTTTGGATTTGATTCAACTTTGGGAAATTGTGTTTCAAGGAACTGATCCATTTCATCTAAGTTATCAGATTCATGGTCATAGTTATTTACAGTATTTCTTTTTTTAGGTTGGCATCTATTTAATAGCATCTACTAAAATAATGTTATGAATTAATAGAAACAATAAGGAAGCAAAAATTATAATGAAAGATATATAAAATTCCAATTAAAATCCCAAACTATCTAATATGTTCATACATGAGTTAGCTAAAAGCCCAAGAAAGATAAGATATCCAATATAATAAAGCACTGAAAAACAATTGGCATTTTTCTGTTATCAAAATTGTGGATTTTGCATCTTGTGTCCTTTTCTTAATCAAGAAAAAAATCCTTTTGAATGTTATATGGCATACATATAAAAGTGAATAGAAAATACATTATAAATCTGGAAAAATGGTGGTAAGTAAAGTATCTTACATGTTTCTTATAGGGAATATCATGGTTATGGTACAAACATAGCATAAAATGACTAAGATAATAAAGAATAGATAGAACTACATGTTAACTGTATGCTAACATACAAGCAATGCACCCATCTACCCATGCTAAAAGAATTACATAATACTGTCAGAAAAAAAGTTCTTAGTATTTCTCAATTACTATTTTAATATTCATGGGATTGTCAGTGATGTTCTCCTTTACATTTCATTTTTCTTTTCTTTTATTCAAGTATAGCTGATTTACAATATTATATTAGTTCTGGTGTACAACATAGAGAGTTAATGTTTTTATAGACTATACTCCCTTTAAAGTTATAAAATAGTGGCTGTATTCTGTGTGCTATAAAGTATATCCTTGTATTTCATCTATTTTATACATAGTATTTTGCACTTTTTAATCCTCTACTTTTATTTTATCCCTCCCCTATCCCCCTTTCCATTGGTAACTACTAGTTTTTTCTCTATATCTGTGAGTCTGTTTATGTTTTGTTATATTCATTCCCTTATTTTATTTTTCAGACACCATAAAAGTGATAACATACAGTATTGTCTTTCTCTGTCTGAATTATTTCACTAAGCTTAATACCCTTCAGGTCCATTCACATTGAAAGGCAAATGGCAAAATTTCATTTGGTGTTTGGGGGAGAATGGGTCCATGTACATACATGCCTGAGTACCTTTGCTGTTCACCTGAAATTATCACAACATCGTTAATCAACTATACCTCAATACAAAATAAAAAGCTCAAAAAATTTTTAAAGACTGAGTAGTATATCACAGCTATATATATATATATCACTTTATACATTCATCTATAGATGGATACTTTCTAATCTTGGTTATTGTAAAAATGCTGCAATGAACATTGGGTTGCATGGATCTTTTCAAATTAGTACTTTCTTCAGATATAAACCAAGAGGAATTGCTGGATCATACTGTACTTCTACTTTCAGTTCTTTGAGAAGCTTCCACACTGTTTTCCATACTGGCTGCACAAATTTACATTCCCACCAAAAAGCGTTCCCTTTTCTCAATCCTCTCCAACATTTTGTATTTGTGTTCTTTTTGATAAAAGACATTTGGCAGGGGTAGGGTGATATCTCTTTGTGGTTTTTTTTTTTTGTTTGTTTCTTTGTGTGTTTTTAAAAATTATTTATTTACTTTAATTGGAAGATAATCACTTCACAACATCATGGTGGCCCCTGCCAAACACTGGCATGAATCAGTTATGAACGCACATGCACCACGCCCATCCTGAAACCCCTCCATCTTCCCTCCCCACCTCATCCCTCTGGGTTTTCTCGGAGCACCAGCTTTGAGTGCCCTGACTCATGCATCAAACTTTCACTGATCATCTATTTTACATATGGTAATATACATTTTTCAATGCTATTTTCTCATATCATCCCACCCTCGCCTTCTCCCACATAGTCCAGTAGTCTGTTCTTCACATCTGTGTCTCTTTTGGGCCTTGCATACAAGATTGTCATTACTGTCTTTCTAAATTCCATGTATATGCATTGGTATACTGTACTGTTGTTTCTCTTTCTGACCTGCTTCACTCTGTATAGTAGGCTCCAGTTTCATCCACCTCATTAGAACTGACTCAAACACATTCTTTTTATAGCTGAGTAATATTCCATTGTGCATATGTACCATAACTTCCTTATCCATTCATCTGCCAATGGGCTTCTAGTTTGCTTCCATGCCCTAGTTATTGTAAACAGTGCTGCAATGAACACTGGGGTACACATATCTCTTTCAAGTATGGTTTCCTCAGTGTGTATGCCCAGCAGTGGGATTGCTGGGTCATATGGCAGTTCTATTTCTAGTTTTTTTAAGGAATCTCCACACTGTTCTCCATAGTGGCTGCACCAGTTTGTATTCCCACCAACAGTGTAAGAGGGTTCCCTTTTCTCCACACACTCTCCAGCATTTATTGTTTGTAGACTTTTTGATGGCAGCCATACTAACTGGTGTGACATGATACCTCATTGTGGTTTTGATATGCATTTCTCTAATAATCAGTGATGTTGAGCATCTTTTCATGTGTTCATTAGCCATCTGTATGTCTTCTTTGGAGAAATGTCTGTTTAGTTCTTTGGCCTACTTTTTGATTGGGTTGTTAGTTTTTCTGGGATTGAGCTGCATGAGCTGCTTGTATATTTTGCAGACTGATTATTTGTCAATTGCTCAGTTCGCTATTATTTTTTCACATTCTGAAGGCTGCCTTTTCACCTTGCTTATAGTTTCCTTCATTGTGCAAAAGCTTTTAAGTTTAATTAGGTCCCATTTGTTTATTTTTGCTTTTATTTCCATTACTCTGGGAGGTGGGTCATAGAGGATCTTGCGATGATTTGTGTCAGAGAGGTGTTCTGCCTATGTTTCCCTCTAAGAGATTTATAGTTTCTGGTCTTCCATTTAGATCTTTAACCCATTTTAAGTTTATTTTTGCATACGGTGTTAGAAAGTATTCTAGTTTCATTCTTTTATACGTGGCTGAGCAGTTTTCCCAGCACCACTTGTTAAAGAGATTGTCTTTTCTCTATTGTATATTTTTTGCCTCCTTTGTCAAAGATAAGGTGTCCATAGGCACATGGATTTATCGCTGGGCTTTCTATTTTGTTCCCTTGATCTATATTTCTGTCTTCATGCCAGTACCATACTGTCTTGGTGACTGTAGCTAGACTGTAGTATAGTCTGAAGTCGTGAAGGTTGATTCTTCCAGTTACATTTTTCTTTCTCAGGATTGCTTTGGCTATTCAGGGTCTTTTGTGTTTCCATACAAACTTTGAAATTATTTGTTTCAGTTCTATGAAAAATACCATTGGTAGCTTGATAGAGATTGCATTGAATCTATCAATTGCTTTGGGTAGTATACTCATTTTCACTATACCGATTGTTCCAGTCCATGAACATGGTATATTTCTCCACTTCAAACCTAGGAACACCTACAGACTGAAAGTGACGGGCTGGAAGAAGATATTTCATGCAAATGGAAGCAAAACAAAAAAGGAGTAGCAATGTTCATATCAGACTTTGAAATAAAGACCATGATAAGAAACAAAGAAGGACACTATATAATGATCAAATGATCAACCCAAGTAGAAGATATAACAATTATAAATATATATGAACTCAACATAGGAGCACCTCAATATGTAAGCAAAAAATGCTAACAAGTAAGAAAGGGGAAATTAACAGTAACACAATAAAACTGGGGGCCATTACTACTCCACTCTCCTATGGGTAGATCAACCAAACAGAAATTTAGTGAAGAAACACGAGCTTTAAATGATACAATGGACCTAATTAGATATTTAGACCTAATTGATATTTACAGGGCATTTCTCCTTGTGGTTTTGATTTGAATTTCCCTGATAATTAGCATGGTTGAATATCTTTATTATTATTCTTTATTGATGTACAATATTCTGTAAGTTATAGATGCACAATAGAGAGATATATAATTTTAAAGGTTTTGCTCCATTTATAGTTATTATAAAGTATTGGCTATATTCCCCCTGTTGTATAATATATCCCTGTACCTTCCATTATTCTTGATAGTTTGTACCACTTAATCCCCTATACCTATATTATTTCTCCCCCCACCTGTCTTCCCAATGATAGCCAAATTAATTCTCTGTATCTGTGAGTCTGTTTCTCTTTTGTTTATTCATAGTTTGCTGTATTTTTTAGATTCCATATATAAATGATATAATACAATATTACTCTTTCTCTGTCTGACTTATTTTACATGATGCCCTCCAGATCAATCAGAGTTGAACATCTTTTCATGTGCCTATTGCCATTTGTATTTCTTCTTTGAAAAAAATGTTTATTCTGGTTTTCTGAACATTTTTAAATTGTTTTTTTTAATATTGAGCTGTGTGAACTGTTTACTCTCTGCATCAGGTGGCCAAAGTATTGGAGCTTCAGCTTTAGCATCAGCCCTGTCAATGAGTATTCAGGGTTGATTTCCTTTAGGATGGACTGGTTGGATCTCCTTGCAGTCCAAGGGACTCTCAAGAATCTTATCCAACACCACAGTTCAAAAGCATCAATTCTTCTGCATCTAGTCTTTATGGTCCAACATTCACATCCATACATGACTACTGGAAAAACCATAGCTTTGACTAGATGGACCTCTGCCGGTAAAGTAATGTCTCTGCTTTTTAGTATGTTGTCTAGGTTTGTCATAGCTTTTCTTCCAAGGAGCAAACATCTTTTTAATTTCATGGCTGCAGTCACCATTTGCAGTGATTTTGGAGCCCAAGAAAATAAAGTCTGTCATAGATTATCTGACCATAAATCTTTTGATTTATTTCTCGGGTCTCTATTTCACCTACTGGCGTTTGTGTCTGTTTCTATGACAGTACCATGTGTGTTAGATTATTGTAGCTTTATAGTGTAGTCTGAAGTCAAGGAGCTTGATACATCCAGCTTTGTTCTTTTATTCAATATTGCTTTGGCTACTAGGAGTCTTTTGTGGTGCCATATAAATTTTAGGGGACTTCCCTGGTGGCTCAGATAGTAAAGAATCTGCCTGCAATTCAGGAGACCTGGGTTTAAGCCCTGAGTTGGGAAGATCCCCTGGAGAAGGGAATAGCAAGCCACTTCAGTATTCTTGCCTGGAAAATGCCATGGACAGAGGAGCCTAGTGGCTAAAATCCATGGTGTCACAAAGAGTTGGATACAACTGAGTAGGGGATTATTTCTTCTAGTTCTGTAAAAAATATCATGGATATTTTATAGAGATTACATTAAATCTGTAGATTGCTTTAAGTAGTATGATAATTTCATTCATTTAAAAATTATTAATCCTTTGATAAAATAGGATATCTTTCAATTTCTTTGTGTCACTTTCAGTTTCCTTCATCAATGTTTGTAATTTTCAGAGAATAGATCTTTCACCCTGTGGTTATGTTACTACTAGGTATTTCATTCTTTTTGATGTGATTTTAAGTGGGATTTTTTTCTTGGTTTGTCTTTCTGATAGTTTATTATTAATGTATAGAAAAGCAGCATATTTCAACATGTTAATTTTGGATTCTGGAAATTTACTGAATTCATTTATTAGTTCTGATAGTTTTTAGTGGCAACTTTAAGGTATATAGTGTCATATCATCTACAAATACTGATAATTCTCTTCTAATTTGGATGTCTTTTATTTCTTTTTATTATCTGATTGCTGTAGCTAAAACTTTTAATATTATGTTAAATTGAATTTGTGAGAATGGGCATTCTTGTCTTGTTCTTGAATTTAACAGGAAACCTTTTAGCTTTTCACTGTTGAGTATGATGTTGGCTGTGCGTTTGTCATAAATAGCCTTTATTATGTTGACATATGTCCCCTTTATACCCAATTAGATGAGGTTTTATCATGAATGGATGTTGCATTTTGTTAAATGCTTTTTACATGTCTATTGAGATAGTCATGTGGTTTTTATCCCTTGGACAATAGCCTGCCAGACTCCTCTGTCCATTGAATCCTCCAGGCAAGGATACTGGAGTGAGTTGCCATCCTCTTCTCCAAGGCATCTTCCTGACTCAGGGATTGAACTTGAGTCTCCTGCATTGTGGGAAGATTCTTCATTGTCTGAGCCATCAGGGAAGACTGTTCTTTGTTAACATGGTATATCATATTCATCTGTAGATATTGAACTACTCTGCATCACTGGAATAGTCTCACTAGAGCATGGTATATGACCTTTTTTTATGTGTTTTTGATTATGATTTGCTGATATTTTGTTGAAGATTTTTGCATCTATGTTTATCAGAGATATTGCCCTTATAACGTTCCTTTTTTGTAGTTTGCCTTTGCCTGTTTTTTGGTATCAGGATAATGGTGGCCTCAGAATGAATTTTGGAGTGTTCCCTTCTCCAGTTTTTTGGAATAGTTTGAGGAGAATAAGTAGTAGCTCTTTTTCATATGTTTGTAGAATTCTCCTTTGAAGCCATCCAGTCCTGGACTATTGTTTGCTGGAGTTATTTTTTTTTTAAATTACCGATTTGTTTTACTACCAACCTGATGATGGTCCTGTCCATATTATCTATTTATTCCTGATTCAGTTTTGAAGATTTTAATTTTATAGGAATTTATCCATCTCTTCTAGGTTGTTCAATTTGTTGACCTATAACTATTTTTAATGTTCCCTCATGATTTTTTTGTGTCTCTGTATTATCAGTTATAATTTCTTCTCTTTCATTTCTTGTCTCATTAATTTGTGTCTTCTCTCTTTTCTTTCTTGATGAGTCTAGTTAGATGATTATTAATTTTGTCTTTCTTTTCTAAAAACAAGTTCTTGATTTCCTTTAATTTCTCTCTGTCTCTCTTTCTCCTGGGGAGAAGGGGAGGTCTATCATATTTGTTTCTGCTCTAATCTTTATTATTGCTTCCTTTTTCTGACTTTGTGCCTGTTATTCCTTTTTTAGGTGTTTCACATTGTATATGCATCCGGGTAGTCAGAATAGTGTCGTGGTATACTGGATAATCCTAGGATAATTCCTTTACATGGTAGGATAGGGTGTTTATTTGATGTTTTTATTGTTTCTTGAGGTAGGCTTGTATTGCTATGAATTTCGCTCCTAGAATTGCTTTTGTACATACCAATGATTTTGGAAAGTTATATTTTTATTTTCAATTTTTTGAGGTATTTTCTGATTCTCTCTTTGATTTATTTATTGACCCATTGCTTTTTAGTATCATGTTGTTTAGTCTACACATATTTGTGTTTTCCCCACTTTTCTTTCTGTAATTAATCTCTATTCTTTCATACCATTTCATTGAGGTTGTAAAAGATGCTTAACATGACTTCTAGCCACTTTAATTTGTTGAGACTTGCTTTGCAGTCCAATATGTGATCTATCTTGGAGAAGCTCCAAGATATGTGCACTTGAAAAGAAAGTGTATTTTGCTGACTTGGAATGAAATGTCCTGTAGATCTCTATTAAGTCCAATGGTCTAATGTATAGTTAGACCAGTTTTCTTATTTAGAGCAGTCTAATGTGTACTTAGACCATTCTTTTCTTACTAATTTTCTCTATGAATGATCTGTCCATTGATGTAAGTGAGATGTTAAAGTTCTCTATTGTTATTACATTATTGTCAACTTCTATCTTTATGTCTGTTAACATTTGCTTTGTGTATTTAGGTACTCCTATAATAAGTGTATATATGTTAAGAAATGCTAACTTTTTTTGAGGTAATTCCTGTATCATTACGTAATGCCCCTCTTTGTCTTTTGTCATAGGCATTGTTTTAAAGTCTGCTCCTGCTGCTGCTGTTGCTGCTAAGTCACTTCAGTCCAACTCTGTGTGACCCCATAGACAGCAGCCCACCAGGCTCCTCCATCCCTGGAATTCTCCAGGCAAGAATACTGGAGTGGGTTGCCATTTCCTTCTCCAATGCATGCATGCATGCATGCATGCTAAGTCGCTTCGGTCATGTCCGACTCTGTGCGACCCTATGGACAGCAGCCCATCAGTCTCCTCTGTTCACAGGATTCTCTAGGTAAGAATACTGGAGTGGGTTGCCATTTCCTTATCCAGTTTTAAAGTCTACATCATCAGATATGAGTATTACTACCTCTGCTTTTTTGTCATTTACATTTGTATGAAATATCTTTTTCCACCCCTCATTTTCAGTCCATAAGTCACTGTTATTTCTTTCTAATGTATTTTTCATTTATTGTATTCTCTTAATTTCTCAGTCTGTTAATATACTCTTCCCTTAGTTTTTTGAACATCTTTATGATCCATACCTTGAACTCTTTATTGGGTAGATACACTTAATTGCACTTCACTTACTTCTTCTCCTAGAGCTTTGTCTTGTTCCTTTGTTTGGAACATATTCATCTCTCACCTCATTTTGTTTAAACTGTTGTTTTTATATCTGTGTATTTGCTAAGTGTAGAGAAGTGGCCTTTTGTAGAGAATATCCTATATGTCCCAGCAGTGCACTTCCCTCTGGTCACCAGAGCTATATATTTTAGGAGTGCCCTCTATTTGTGCTTCATGGGTCCTTCTGCTTTGGAGGGTTAACTATAGGTGGCCAGGCTGGCATGGGTGACCCCTGTCTGATTGGTTGCCAGGCCTTGACTTGTGCAGAGGCTGTTGGTCACTGGTGAGCAGGGCTAGGTCATGAGGTTGCTGGCTGTGAGGTTCTTGGAGTCCGAGGGCTAGTGCTGTCCTACTGGACAAAGCTGGGTTATGGAGAGGGTGATTGTGGGGTTGGTGGTGCTGGATCTGGTTTCAACCTGCTGGTAGGGAGGACCAGTTCCTGACACAATTGACTGCAGGTTCAGAGATATTCCCAAACTGGTGCCTACCCACTGGTGGGTGAAGCTGATCCTTGGACTAACGCTAGTGCACTAGTGCATAGGGCCTGGTTCTGGGCCTTCTGATGGACAAGGCAGGGTCACAGTATGGCTCACCAGTTCTTAAGGCAGTAGGCTTGTTCATGGCTAGGACTGTGTCTCCACACAGCTAGTGTCTTGGTCTGTAGTGTCCCAATATTGGTTAGCATCCTAGTATTGACAGGCTAGTGGATGTGGTTGGGTCCTAGTGCTAATAAGATAGCAGGAGATTCCAAAATGGCACTTGCCAGGACCTGGGTCCAAATGATAGAACAGGCTTCCCCAAATAGGTGCCACCAATGTCCATGTCCTCAGGATGAGTTCCTATTGCCTCTTGTCTCTCTGGGAGATTCTCCACGATCAGCACGTAGGTCTGACCTAGACTGCTTTCAAATTATTCCTTCTTTCCTGGGTCCTCAGTCATGTGAGACTGTCTATGTGTTCTTTAAGAGTGGAATCTTCCCACAGTCCTCTGGTTTCCCTGAAAGAAAGCTCCACTGGACTTCAACAAAGTGTTTTGGAGGTTCATCTTTCTGATGCAGAACCCCGGACTGGTGAGATTGGTGTACTGGTTCAACCCCTTGATCCTTGGGTGCAATCTCTGTAATTGTAATTATCTTCCCAATTGTGGGTTGCCCACAGAGGGTATGGGGTCTTGACTGTATCTGTCTCTGCTCCTCCTACTTCATTGTGGTTCTCTACATTTTTAGTTGTAGAAGATATTTTCTGCTAGTCTTCCAGTTTCTCTCATCAATTATCTCTTCTCTAAATGTTTGGTAGAATTTGCCTGTGAAGCCATCTGGTCTTGGACTTTTATTTGCTGGGAGTTTTTGCATCACAGTTTTAATTTCAGTACTTGAGATTGGTCTGTTCATATTTTCTATTTCTTCCTGGTTAAGTATTGGGAGTTTGTAGCTTCCTAAGAATTTGTCATTTCTTTCAGGTTGTCCCTTTTATTGGTATATATTAATAGTTGCCTTTAGGAGTCTCTTATAATCCTTTATGTTTCTGTGATATCTGTTGTAATTTGTTTTTCATTTCTTATTTTATTGATTTGAGCCCTGGTTAACTAGTTTCTCCTGAGGGCAGAGCTTATCAAGAATAAAAGAACATTCTGGAATATTTTAAAAATGGTTTCCTCTCCATTTCCTCTGCATGAAGTACTGGGAGATTTTCTCTTATATTCACCATGAGAACCTGGTAGAGTTTCAGAATGTAAACTTCACAGACATGTGAGGGCCTCCTGGTCACTGGCTTAATCTTTCAGAAGGCCCATATCAAGCCTCCAGCATTTGTTAATTGCACTTTAGGGTTTAATTCTCCACCACTGGTTCCCATGGACATTTCTGCTCCAGTGAGTATGGTTCTCTGTACTCGCTCCTCAGTCTCTCTAATTTAAGGGAGAAACACTTTGCCCTGTGACCTCTTTGGCTTATGGATCTAAGAAGAGTTGTTGAATTTTCAGTTTGCTCAGCTTTTTCCTTGTTGTTAGGGTGACTTTTTTTTTTTTAGGCATTATTTCCTTTTTATTTTTATTTTAAATTTTCTTTTAAGTTTTTATTTTTAATTGCTTTACATTGTTGTGTTGGTTTCTGCCATTCAACAAGGTGAATCAATCCTAAGTATCCATATGTCCCCTCCCTTTTGAACCTCCCCTCACCTCTCGCCCCATCCCACCCCTCTAGGTCATCACAGAGCACTGGGTTGAGCTCCCTGTGTTTTAAAGCCGCTTCTACCTAGCTATTTTACATATGGTAATGCGTATGTTTCAATGCTACTCTCTCAATTTGGCCTGCCCTCTCCTTCCCACTGCTGTGTCCACAAGTCTGTTCTCTACATTTGCGTCTCTATTCCTGCCCTGCAAATAGGTTCATCATTACTAATTTTCTAGATTTCATATATATGCAATAATATAAAATATTTTTTCCCTCTAACTTCACTCTGTATAACAAGCTCTAGATTCATCCACCTCACGAACTGACTCAATTTTTTTCCCCCCAAACTCCTTAAATGCTGGCCAGAAACTATCAATATATTTTAAACAAATACACTGGAAAAGTAATGCTGGACTGACAACCATCTGGAGTTGTATTTGAGAGGGTGGCCAGGGATATCCAAACAAAATTCAGAAGAATTTTTTCCAAAACTGAACATAACCAGATTTTTAGTCAAACTTACAGATGTTTAATATCTCATAGAGTTTACATCCCTGTCTGTTCCTACTCCATATAACAGGAGTCAGTGGTCACCCTGGAGAGGGCTCACTGGAGGAAATATTGTGCTATAATAATAAACTTTCCACATTTAAATTTTCTCTGTGACTGACAGAAACTGAGTTATCTTTGGAACAGAAAACCTTTTAAACTGTATTTCAGGAATATTTTGGTCTCATTCAGCTGGGAAAAAACAAATTTTCTATCTCCATATTTCCCTCCAATTCCCAAGGAGCTTCTAGGGCCAAATCACAGACTAAAAATAGCTTAGACTAATTTAGGCTCAGTTAGGCAAGCTATTTATCCTGTTTTACATAGTTGCTTTTTTTTTTCCCCTTCTTTTTTGAACATCTAGTCATAGGCATTCTATTAATGCTATGAAATCATCTATGTGGTATGGACAAGACTGCTGTACATATGGAGTCACTCTCTTGAAAGTAATTCTCAGAATTCAGCTTTTGCTGAGCATCTATTATTTGTGTTTCCAATTGCATTTTGTTACATGCCATTACCATATTATAACTACAAATTCTTCATCATCTGCCTAGTTATTGAACATGTTCAGTAACAAGTAATAAACAAGTTCATTCTCAATATCTAAATATTTTGGCTATAGAATTAGGTAGTTTTACACATTTCCCTGTCCCATTAATTTCTGGGTTTCTTTGGTCACTGTACATTGAGTATCTGCATCTAGATACTTCTGTACTTTTTTCCCCCTGCATATATACAGTTTATTTGAGTGAAGAGTCTCCATTTCTTCCTTGAACATTGTGATTATTACTCACTAATGCTTCATCCATGCTTAGGTTTCTGACTCATTATATCTTTCAAGTTCTTCCTTCAAATTTTTTTCAATTTGTCTAAAATTTATCTATCATCTCTATTTCTTAATATGACATTTTATGAATGATCAATTTGTAATTCTCTCAGTGTGTAGGATAGCTGTAAAGACAAATGGCAAGTATGTACTTTCTATGGTTAAATACTTTCTGGTTATGCCCTCTCTTACCTACATTTTGGGCTTTCCTGGTGGCTCACATGGTAAAGAATCTGCCTGCAGTGCAGGAGACCCAGGTCTGTCCCTGGGTGGGGAAGATAGCCTAGAAGGGCATGGCACCCACTCCAGTATTCTTGCCTGGAGAATCCCATGGACAGAGAAGTCTGGGAGAGTACGATACACAGAGTCTCAAAGAATTGGACACTACTGAAGAGACTTAGCATGCATGTAACTATATTTTAAGTTAACCATCCCAACTTTTACCAACTTTAAGTCTTGCCTCACTTTGTCACTCTTGCCCCCAACAAGTGTCAGGTTCTGGGGTGCATTATATTTTGCTAAATTAATAAAGAGTAAAGTAGTTGAATTGGTAAGACCCAAGGCATGTTTTCGATGTGGCCAATAATTCTTGAGTGCTGACTACATGCCAGGCACTAGTTCTTGTGAACTAAAAATTCATTGGTAAAATAGAAAAAATCCCTGTACTCAATAGTCCAGTCAGGAAGACAGACAATGAACAAAATCAGCATTAAGACAACTGGTGCTATAAAGACAACTGGGAAAACAGGATAAGGAGTGATGTCCTGAATTTCTTTTTCATTGGATACACATTTTTAACTTTAATATTCAGAAAGGGCTTCTCTGGTGAGGTAACAATTAAAAGCTCAGATGTGAATTTGAAGGCAAGGAGTCAGCTGATTTCTGGGCTCCAAAATCACTGCAGATGGTGATTGCAGCCATGAATTTAAAATACACTTACTTCTTGGAAGGAAAGATATGACCAACCTAGAGAGCATATTAAAAAGCAGAGACATTACTTCACCAACAAAGGTCTGTCTAGTCAAGGCTACTGTTTTTCCAGCAGTCATGTATGGGTGTGAGAGTTGGACTGTGAAGGAAGCTGAGCACTAAAGAATTGATGTTTTTGAACTGTGGCGTTGGAGAAGACTCTTGAGAGTCCCCTGGACTGCAAGAAGATCCAACCAATCCATCCTAAAGGAGATCAGTCCTGGGTGTTCATTGGAAGGACTGATGCTGAAGCTGAAACTCCAATACTTTGGCCACCTGATGCAAAGAGCTGACTCATTTGAAAAGACCCTGATGCTGGGACACGACTGAGCAGCTGAACTGAACGGAGCTGAGTCAGCTGTCAAGACATCTACAGGCAGGGGCATTTCAGGTGGGCGGAGCAGGATGACCAAAGGTTGGAAGGCAGAAGCGCTCTCGGCATGTTTGAAGAAGAGCCAGAAGAGGAAGTAAAAATGCAGAACCACATTTGCCAATCTTTGGTGTGATCTTATCGGCTAATACCTCTTGTGTAAGCAAGTCACACAGCTAACCTCAGAATCAAAAGATGAGAAAATCGACTCCACCTCTTTAGTAGGAGAAACTACAGTCACATGGCAAGGGGAATAGACAGAAAGATGGGTGAAAAATTTAATTATCTATAAAAATGTTTATTCAAATCTCTAATTATTCACTTAGAATAAAAAAACCAGGAATTAAGAGATGATTGATCTTTTGAGCATTTTCCTTTAAATTATTAATGCACCAAATTGTTGTTCAGTAATTCAGTTGCCTCTGATTCTTTGGGATCCCATGGACTGCAGCATGCTAGACTTCCCTGTCCTTTACTATCTCTGAGTTTACCTGTCTCCCAGAGTCCCATGTCCATTAAGTCAGTGATGCCATTCAACCATCTCATCCTCTGTTGCCCACTCCTTCTTCTTCTGCCCTTAATCTTTCCCAACATTAGGATCCTTTGCAATAAATTGGCTGTTTTCATCAAGTGGCCAAAGTATTGAAGTGTCAGCTTTAGCATAGTCCTTTCAATGGATATTCAGGGTTGATTTCCTTTAGGATTGACTGGTTTGATCTCTTGCTGTCCAAGGGACTCGCAAGAGTCTTCTCCAGCACCATAGTTCGAAAGCATCAATTCTTTGGTGAAAAATACCTTGCTTGATTTTTTAATATTAAATTCCCCTTACAGTCTTAGGATAAAGTCAATTTGTTCATTATGTACATGATACTTAGATATTCATGCTTTTGTTTTGCTTGTATGTATTTGAGCTTCTGGATGGACTTCTGAAGTTACATGAGTGAATAGTAGTAAGGAAGATTAGCCTAGAAATTTCTTTTCTTACATTGCCTAGTTTGCTTTGATATTGAGACTATGGAAGTAATTGGAAAATATCCCCCCCCCCCCCTTTTTTTTTACTATTCTGTGGATAAGTTAGTTTCAGACTGGACTCTTGTTTCTTGAAATGTTGAAGTCATTTGGTAATGTTTTCTTTGTGGGGCAGTTTTAAATGCTGATTCAGTTCTTTAATAATGTAGGACTAGTAAGACATATCTTCTTGTGTTAGTTTTGATAAGCTGTATTTTTCTAGGACTTCAGTAACTTTCATATAGTTATAACTGTTTATAAAAGCTTTTCACTATTTCTTAGTGTCTGTAAGAGGTACAGTGATATTCTCTTTTGAAATTTTTTTTTTTGCCCTTTCCTTTTTTTTTGGTAAGTCTTGCATTAGGTTTATCACATTCATTAATTTTTTTTAAAAAATTGGGCTTTTATTGTTTATTTTTACATTGGATTTTATTCCTTTACTTTCTGTTATTATTTTCTTCTACTTTCTTTGGTATCATTTTGCTTTTGATTTTATTACACCGTGAGATGAGTAATTCCATCATTAATTTTTCACCATTCTCTTTTTGTAATACATGAATTTAAAGCTGAATTCTTTAAATTCTGCCTTAGCTTCATCTTTTAAAGTCCAAAAATGTATTTGTGTTAGTAAGATAGGACGGGCTGTTAATCCAAATATCAAGGGCTCAGTACAGTAAATATTTATTTTTCACTTATGTATGAGTCTAATGTGGGTCAAGGAAAACTCATGCGCCAGTCTTCTCAAAAATCTAGGCACCTTTTGTCTCATCAGTATGTCTGCCAAACCTCCTGCTATGAGAGAGTCATTACGGAAGAGAACTTAAGAGTAGGTGGGATTTATGGCTAATTTTCAAAGTGGCATGTATAACTCCTACCTCTATTCCACTGATAACTGATCTAGTCACTATAACTGCATGACCAACTACCCCCAAACTTAGTAGTATGAAATTACCATCTTATTATGTTCACAGATTCTGTGGGTCAGGTATTCTCACAGGATACATTAGCTTGTCTCTGGCCCCCAAAGTCTATAGCCTCGGTTGTTAACACTTGATGACTTCAAAGCTCAGGGCTGAAATTATGACTGTCTCTGTGCATATATCTGGTTGTTGCTGCTGATTGTCAGCTGGAACTGTCGCCTTTACACGTGATCTGGATTCTTCACAGCATGAGGATCTCCAATAAGACCTCCAGTTGGGTCACGCTGAAGGCAAGTGACCAGACAGTTAAGCGGAAACAGAAAAAGGCTTTTTTTTAAATCTTTGCCATGGCAGTTACTCATCATTGTTTGTCCTGCATTCTAATAGTTATAAATGGGTCATTAAAGTTGATTCCAATTCAACGGGGGGGGGGGGACATATCAGTTGGAAGAGTGTCAACTGATGTACAGAAATGTTTGTAACACTCTCATAGTCAGTTACATGGCCCTTAAGTGTAGAAGAATTTGATAAGTGCTATTTTCTTACATGCTCAGAAAGAGGAAAATTAAATAGACTTTGATGAATACATTACAACACAAGTAGATAAAGCAGCATATTTCATCATTTACTAACAAACCATTATGAGATCCTCTTTGACTGACATTTTAATATTTCAGGTATGTTTGTAAAGGTATGTGTATGGGTCAGCATTTTCTTTTCTCTGAAGAGTAAATAGTAAATATTTTAGGCTCTGTGGGCCACTCATGGTCTTTGTAACAATTTTTTCTTTAATTTTCACAACTGTTTTAAGATGTAAAAACCATTCTTAACTCACATTTCATTCAAGAGTAGGCCACAGGCAGAATTTGGCCCAGTTTGCTGGCTCCTGCTCCAATTGATTGTTCTATATATAACTATTAGGTCATATATTGTCTATATGATTAATCTACTAGTCTATATATGACTAATAGACCATACATTGCCAATTTATTTCTATTTGTAGACCTATTAGTTTTTGCTTTATATATTTTGAGGCTTTATTATCAAGAACTGTTATATAAGCAATTTCTGCTTAATATCAGTAATATGCCCATGGAAAAATGACATTATGTGCAAAAACACTAATCTGGAGTGCTGTTTAGTCACAAAGTCATGTTTGGCTCTTGTGACCCCATGGTCTATAGCTTGCCAGGCTCCTCTGTCCATGGGATTTCCCAGGCAAGAATACTGGAGTGGATTGCCATTTCCTTCTCCAGAAGATCTTCCTGACCCAGGGATTGAAACTGCGTCTCCTGCTTGGTAGATGAATTCTTTACCACTGAGACACCAGGGAAGTCCCTGTAACTATCTATATGACTATAAAGTAACATGATAGGATACCAAAAAATGTTCAAAACACTACTTTTTAATCACCAAAGAAACTAGTTTATCAATATTTGTTAACCAATATCTTCTTTGCACAAAAAAACAGTCTCTTTTAGCACCAATAACATCTCAGGTAAACATTCATTACCTTTGTTGACACTCTGAATGCTTTTCAAAATGTCTACCTTTATGGCACAAAAACAATGTTACAGATCAATATTTACTGTGAATATTGGTACAAAAAACCCAAATAAAATATTAGCAAGCAACATTCTGCACCAAATTTGGGACATAATATATTAATATAATGATCAAGTGGGATTTATTCTGGTACTGCAAGAATGGTTCAGTACTGTTATTCATTAGTATAACAGACCACATTAATAAACCTCAAGAGAAAATTTATATGCTTATCTCCATAATGATTTGGGAAGCCTCTTTAAAAAAAAAAATTAAAGCTCAAGAAAATAGAAATTGACAGACATTTCCTTAGCATATACATCCCCTTCACACACACACACATGTACATTTCTATTATTTATATTTAATCTACAGTAATATTAACAATATTCTGGTACCAGGAAACAATTAGAATAGTAGAAATTAGAAATTTGAAAAAAAAATAGAAAATCTATTTCTCATTCAAAGGATATGATGGTATTTCTGGAAACCCCTAGAGTCAATGGCAAACTGAAAAAATAAAAGAACCCAGAAAAGTATCAGGATATAAGGTTAACCTAGAAATCAGTTGATTTCACAAAAGCAAAAATAAATGTTTAGATAATATAATGGTAGATAATCAGTATTTAAAATAGGTTGATAAACTTTTTAAATGTGGGAACGTGCTTAGAAAGAAATGTGTAAAAGTTGTATGAAGAAAACTTTAAAACAGAGTCCACACAATTCTACAAGACACAAAAATAGATATGAGCAAAGAAAAAAAGCATGCCTTGTATTTGAATATAACTGAGAGCCATAAAGACGTCAGTTTGCTTGATTTATAATTGTAATGTGATCTCAATAAAAATACCAACGAATATTTTTTTCTGGAGTTACAAAAGTTGATACCAAAGTTCATATGGAAAAATAAGCATACAAGAATGGCTAGGAAAACATAGAAAAGAAAAGCTAAAATAAGGGACTAATCTTACAATATATTAAAATATATTATTAATCCTCTGTAGATAAAATAGTTTGGAACTCACATGTGAATAAACAAACATTAATGGAAAAGGATATCAAATCTGGAAAAAGACTCAAGTACACATGAAAATTTAATATGTGATAAAGATGGTATCTAAAATCACTGGGACACAAGTAAAGTTTTTACTCAGTGGTGCTGGGGTAAGTGGATAGCCACGTAGAAGAAGATAAAAGTAAATCCATATCTCATACCACACACAAGAATAAATTTCAAAATGATATAAAAATAAAGTCATGCAATTACTAGAAAGGGTAATTTTCTCTACACCCATACAATCTAACTATGACTCAAAACCCAGATTTGATAAGATTTAATGAAGCTATATTGCTGTCTTCTGGACTTTAGAAAGAAGTTACTGCCTTAACTGAACTGTTGGTTTCCTGTGTATAATGTATAATTTGCCACCGGCTTCTTTCAAGATTGTCTCCTTGCCTTTGGTTTTCAGCAGTTAATCTATGATGTGCTTACTTCCATACTGCAAATTAAATTCCTTTCAGACTCAAACCTACCATATGTAATAACTATTAACTTTGGACAAAATACAACAAAAATACACAAAGTTACTTAAGAATCATGAATAACTCGCTCAGGATTTCTTGAGGAGTGTGAAGACTTGAATGAAGAGGCTCACACAGAGCAAGTTCTCCCCTTGTACAACTCTTATGTGAGAAGAGGCCAAAACAGTCACCAAGTAGGGTGGGAAAAACTCCAGAATCCATAGTGTGTATAGATTACAGAACAAAGAACAGAATTCCAGGCAATTTCAGCTGCTGGGAAGTCTGGAGAGAGTTCTGAAATAAAGTCAGAGTAGAGTAATTTTCAAATTTTGTGAGTGAACTCTAGCCAAGTCTTTGTCTGGCCCTTGAACTATGATACAAGGAGCAGAATCAAAGTAGTGAACACATATAAAAGAACTGAACTGAGATTTGAGCAGCCTTCCAGGAGAAATAGTTTCCAGTTTAATTTCAATCAAATACATTTCTCTCAGAACAAAAATATCAGACTTTTTCCAAACTCTCCAAAACATAATATTCACACTTTCCAGGATATGATAAAAATTGACCAAAAAATAATGAACCGGGAAATTGTGACCCATTTTTAAGAAAAAAGGTAATGAATAGAGATGATCTAGATTCTAGAATTAGCAGTCAAGGATTTAAAAGGAGCTGTTATAACTTGTGCAGTGAAGTAAAAAAAAATATATACATATTATATATATATGTATATATATATATATATATGGGAATACAACAGAATAACATAATATCTGAAGTTTTAAAATCACTGGATGGTTTTATCAACAGAATTAAGATGAGAGAGAAAAAGAGCAGTGAAGTTAAAGATAAACCAATAGACTATAGCTTATCAGAAGAAGAATAAGAAATAAAATTGAAAGAAAGCAAACAAAGCTTCAGGGATCTGTGGGACAGTAAGTGAGATGTATATGTGTTTGGAGTCACAGGAGAGGGGAAGATGGGAGAAAAGTATCTGAACATATAATTGCCTAAATTTTGTTTTTCAAATTCAAGAAACTCTGCATCTGCTTTGATCTGGCTTCTAGGAATTTACTCTAAAGATGTATCTCTAATAATATGAAAACACTTATAAAGTTATTAATTATAGCATCATTAATAATTTAAAATATTGCTTACATCTTAATATCAATACATTGAATATTATTTGAAAAAATTTTGAATAAATTTCACCAAGTGATAGCCAACTTTTCTTAAAGATCCAGATAGTGATTTTTGGCTCATACTGTCTCTGTTTCAGCTACTTACCTCTGTGGTTGTAACAGTCATAAATAATGTGCCAGCAAATGTGCATGGCTGTGTGTCAATAAAAGTTTATTTAAAAAAACAGATAAATGAGGTTTAGATTTAGCCAGTGGCTCATAATTTATCAAGCTCTGATTTACGTAATGGAGTACTATGCACTTATTTTTTAAGAAAAATTGAGAGACTCTCTGTAAACATATGGAATAATTGTCAAGAGGCCCAATAAAAAGGGCCTAATCAAGGACCATTTGAGTATTAAAATAAATAATGACAATAATAGATTACAACATTTAGAATAAAATACATTCAGAAAATGAATGAATGAATGGCAAGGAAAGAAAGCCTTTCTTACAGTATAATGCCAACAAATGAATATGAAAGAATGATGATATTAGAAATATCACTATTTCTTATGGCTATTATTGTAGCCATAATAATAGTTAAATCAGACAAGAATCATTAATGAATGCTAAAACTAGGGTGTATAAAGTTTGGTAAAGAACAAGGTATTTATTTTCATAGATTCAATATATCACCCTAAAAATTACTTACTGACTACAAAGGGAAAATAATAACTCACAGTAGAAGCCATCCGAATACCATCTTAACCAAGTGATCAAGGTTAACAATACAAATGATGGACAAGATGACATCTTATCTTTCTTGATGAGGAGATACGCACTGAGGAGAGCATGTCATTTTTATAGTATTCCTACCCAAAATGTATTACTTCAATCTAATGATGAAGCAGTGTCAGATGAACTGAAATTGGGAGACATTTCACAAAATAATTGACCTGTCCCTTCAAGATACCAATATCATGGTGAAGACACTCAGAGAAACTGTTCAGATGAAAGAAGACCAAAGAGATGGCATGTGAATGAAGTGCATGAACCTGGATGGGGCCCTGGACCAAACAAACAAAATTGCCAAAAAAGACCTTCTTGGAACAATTTGCAAAATCAGATTAAGTTCTGGAGGTTATACAAGAGAATTGCATAATGTTAAATTTTCTAGTTTTGATAGCTGTATCTGAATATCTTTGCTCTTAGAAAATTCATACTGAGGTATGTGCATGCGTACTAAGTCTCTTCAGTCGTGTCTGACTCTTTGTGACCCCATGGACCGTAGCCTGCCTGGTTCCTCTGTCCATGGGATTCTCCAGGCAAGAATACTAGAGTGGATTGCCATTTCCTTCTCCAGGGGATGTTCCTGACCCAGGGATTGAACTTGGGTCTCCTGCATTGCAGGTGGATTCTTTACCACTGAGTCACATGGGAAGCCCAACACATCAAGTTGCCATCTTGCAACAACAGGAGGTTCTCAATAAAACTTGCTACTTCTCAACAGAAAAATCTACATATTTTGGATTTTTGATGATGCTTCATCAATTGCATTTGGAATGGAAATCAACTAAATGCACATCATTTTGTTAAAAATGTTGCTTTTAGTTTGAGTATGTAAATATTAGCTTATTGCTTAGAAATCAAGTCCAAAAATGTTATAATGAGAACTCGGTACTCTCTCTAAAGTTTGGATATTGAAGGAAACTGGAAAATCATCACTAGGGGATGCTTGTGTTATGACCATATTTTCTAAAAAATTAAACATTTTATCACTATGAAGTTGTTGGTTTACAAACTTGGGAGTTCCTCCAGTGAAATCTGAAACTGACTCCCCTACACAGAAGGCAAGGAAAGAATGAAGAAAGAGCACACCACTCAATTGGTAGGTGCAGGATTAATAACCAAGTCTTATCTTGGGGGGCTGCAAGATGAGTAGATCTTTGCATCCACCTGCCAGCATCTCGAACACTTACAGAGAGAACTTGACTGGGCTCAGTTACATATACAGTCCAGGTGAGCTCAACAACACATATGATCTCAAGGCTGTGTCCTTGAAATGGTCTAAGTGTAGGTGCTTTCACACATTCTAAGGACAGGAAAGTCCGGGTCCAGTTTGAGGATCAGCTGGGAGTCATGCCCTCTTGGGGATCTCTTCTAATAGAATGACCTTCCTTGTCTCCGTCACCAAGATTAGTAATAAGAAGAGGAGTGATTCTGTAAACGAGACAAAAGAACACACAAACTAAACTGAAATATGTAGCATTTCCTCAGATGCCAAGTGATGGTAGACAAATAATTTGTTATCAACTCCTGGAAAGAGGGCCGTTCATATTACTGGTGTTATGTGGTAGGAAAAAATGTCAAAACCTGTCACCTCCAATTACTTGGAGGACAATGTACCTAATGAGGTGCTAATTGTAAAGAAGAATTGAAAAAAATGAATGTTCATAGCAAATGTTGGTTACTATTGGCTATATTTGGCAATTTGACAAGAAAGAGATGATCTCTGAACAGTACTGGAAAGTTGGCGAGCAAAATTGAAAAAGAATAGAGTCCTGAAATTCAGAGACCTGTAGGGTTAAAGGCTCCCCTGGTGGCTCAGACAGTAAAGAATCCACCTGCAATGCAGGAGATCTGGATTCAATCCCTGGATCGGGAAGATCCCCTGGAGGAGGGCATGGCAACCCACTCCAGTATTCTTGCCTGGAGAATACCATGGACAGTGGAGCCTGATGGGTTATAGTCCATAGAGTCATAAGGAGTCAGACACAACTGAAGCAAATTAACAGGCAGGCATGCATGCACATCAGAGTTAAAGAGGCTGTTGTTGGTTTTCATCCCCAAACAGTAAAACTATAAAAGTGAGAAATTATTTGAGCCCCCAAAGACCTATACCTCTCAGTCTTACATGAAGGATCAAGTCAAAGTTGTGGCCACGAGGCTCACTGTTAAAATCCTGACGGATTTAGGTGGCACAGAGTAAAGTATTTCAAGAGCAGGAAATGGCTAAGAGTGTGGGGCTCTCCCTGCACCCTGATCTGTGTTTGGTGTCTGCATTTATAAAAGACAGTGGGGGAATAGGAGAGTCACGGGGGTGAAGATGTAATGAAATGTGGCAAATCCAAGGAATGTGACTAGAAAAGAATGGCTATGCCCACTGGCACATGAAACTTACCAGAATAAAATGGAAAGAAATTTTTTAATTTTCAGAAAATTATCTGCCAAAGGAACTATAAGTCCACAATAGAGCTTAAACTTTAAGCTGCTGCCTCTTTGAAGACCCCCAGCATTTCAGGTTAAACTCTCTGAGTTATATGTATTAACATTTCTATATTTTTGCTTTTATTAATAGATTCTATAAATTTAAATTTTGCTTGTTTGTTTGTTTCAACTTTTGGTGAATGCTTAGACTGGCATTCTCCACTTGAAGATTACATATTGTAAATAAATTTCACTCCTATCTTTCTCTAATGAGATTTAGAGATTTAAAATTACACTCAACTTTAATGACTTCCATTAATTTTGACAAAGGTGAAGACAGAAATCACTTACCCAGTTCCACTTATTCAACATTTCTTCATTTCCCCTCTTGAATTAAGATGTCTTCTCTATCATATCATAAAATCTTTAATATATTGAAGTATTTTACTAAACTCTCTTATATTCTTTGAAAGCTTCTGTTTTGTTAATATGAATCTATTTGTTGTGAACAAATAAATAATCAAAACTAATTTAATGTTTAATAGAGGAATATCCTTTCATTCCTTTCTTAAAATGAATTTTCTTACTTTTTTTCACATCTTATTCTCAGAAAAAATAAATAGTAGAGAAAAACCTGTCCTTAGAGGGAAAGACAATATTGAAAATACTACATTCCACCCATTAATCTGTATATTTTAATACCAGTCTCATCACACTCTCAATAAAATTCATTGTATGATTTGAGTTAGGCCTTTGACGCATTTTAAAATTAGGTCTTAGTAAACTTTTTTACAATTTTCCTTACATAGGTCTTACAGTGCTTGGTGAAATTTATTTCAATTTATTTTGTGCTTGGTAAAAATTTTATTATATTTTGACTGGCTATTGCTAGTATATAGGAAAGCTACTGAAGTTTCTATGCTTACCTTTATAACATAACATTGTTCCAAACACATTTCTTACTCTGTAGTTCTAATCATTTTCAGCTAAAGATCTTGAAATTTTTACAGTAGACAATTATATCATCTGTAAATGAATAGATTTATGTCCCTTTTCAAATTTTTCCTTCATTTATTTATAATGTCTTATTTAGCTTATTATAGAAGTTCTTAGCTAATAATTAATAGTGATGATGGTAATATCTTTGTCTTCTTCTTACACTTATGTAAACATGTCCAGTATTTCCCCACCTTGGTTTTGTCTGAAGTAGATCTTCTTTACCTTGTCAAAGAATGTACCTGTTTACTAAGTCTTTATGAAAAAAAATAGTAAGTCAAAAAAAGATGGAATTTTATCAGTTGTGCATTTTGGATCCACTGAGGGGTAACCCACTCCAGTACTCTCGCCTGGAAACTCCCATGGAAGGAAGAGCCTGGTAGGCTGCAGTCCATGGGATCGCTAAGGGTCAGGACACGACTGAGCGACTTCACTTTTCACTTTCACGCATTGGAGAAGGAAATGGCAACCCACTCCAGTGTTCTTGCCTAGAGAATCCCAGCCACGGGGGAGCCTGGCGGCCTGCTGTCTATGGGGTCGCAAAGAGTTGGACACGACTGAGTGACTGAACTGAACTAAACAGAGATGACAATCAGTTTTGAATTTCAGACTTTTCTTAAAGGATCTTAGAATTCATTTAATTTTCCACAAATACATTGGCTCATTTTATAGCAAAACTTGAGGTCTAGACTGCATTTTAATGTGTCCAGTGATGGGAAACTAACTAGTTACCAAGTAACTCCATCCATTCTTGACATGTCTCCATTTACTGAGCCTGAGTGACATTGATCCATAGACCAGCCATCTTCTCAACAGCCTTCTGACTACTTCTAAATCATACATCTGCTCCTCAGTCCACATTTTCAATCTTACTGATAAATGTCATATAATGCCCTTGGCCAGTAGTTTACTGAAACTATTTTAATAATTTACTAAAAGAGAGATTAGTCAAACATGACTTGTTCTAAGTGAAACCATGGTAATCACAAGTGCTTACAAAATACCCATATGATAATGTGAGAATTTTAGATAGCTATGTTAAGCTCAAATCAAAGAAAATATTAAAATAGGTCACTGCTTTAACTTTTTGTTGTAGCTGTTTAGTCCCTAATTTGTGTCCGACTCAGTTGTGACCCCATGGACTGTAACCTGCCAGGCTCCTCTGCCCATGGGATTTCCCAGGCAATTGACATTTCCTCCTCTAGGGGATCTTCCCGACCCAGGGATCAAACCTGCATCTCCTGCATTGGCAGGCAGATCCTTTACCACTGAGCCACCATTTTAACTCTACTGCTTCTAATACTTAATATAATATAGTTTTAATATCTGCAGTAGAGATTTAAATATAACTGTTACAGCCTTTTTACTTTAAAAATTAAGCAACTGAGGTTCAAAGATCTGGTATCACCTGCAACTATTTCACTCAAACCAGAATTTACAGAGGACCTTTCTTCATAGATCAGGCCTTCTGAAGCTTCCAGAGTGTTATTGTTGCTTTGTTTGTTTGTTCCCCTGTAGATTCTCCCCTGTAGACTCTATGTGCATGAGAAGTCAGGGCTCTGGGTCTCCATGCTTTGAATTATCTACATGAATTTCTGACTAAAGTATTATTTGTAACTGTTGGTCAACTAACCCCAAAGCATTTCCCAGAAAAGCTCTTGTGCCAGTGGCTTCCTATCAACAGTAGCATCTGATAAACAGCAACTGCCTAAAGTCTTCCATGCAATGCCTTCTTTTTGAGTCATTAGGCATCTACTAAGGTTTTCTCAACCTTTTGTCCCTGATGCCACTAGCAATATCATTTTCTTTCCCTTTGGGCTCTTGGTTTGAGATCTTCTAGAGGGCAACTCTTCTTCTTGACTTTTCAAAATACTGTGTTGTATTAAAATCAATCAATCAAACAAACTGCATGTATGTATAATGAGGTGAAAGTCCTCTCTTAATGGCATCTTACCCTTTGCCCATTGAGACACACAGCCTGCCTTCATCTCCACATCTCAGACCTACCACTTGGTGTTCTTTTTTATTAATACCATAAACATATGACATACATACAACATAAACTTGCATAGCAATGTTTTAAGCTCTGTGAAAACTATACTTTGTTCTCTCAACCAACCATTTTTTACTTTTTTTTAAAATTTAAATTTAAATTCCCCAATTTTCTTCATTACTTCAGATCTACTACTAAACAATGCCCCACTTGATTAAAAAAATACATTAATTGGTTGGGAGGTTGTCTTCTTTTTAATGTAATTGAAGAGAAAACTGCATATTTAGGATAAAATGAAGAAAGTTAGAGATTGAGGAGTGCTTAGCAATTATATCTCTGCTTACTGATTACTGAAAGAGGCAGAGAGAAATTAGATATCCTTTTTGAAATTATACAGTTTCAGTTAGTGGAATGGTTAGAACAAGGCTTTCAAGCTTCCAGTCAAATGCTCTTTCCACTTCATCAGATTATTAAACTCTTTCAGAATCCTCTAATCCTTTGTCCACCACCTTCTCCCACATGTGAAAACAGCCCTGGAATTTTTTTGGTCCAGTACTAACTACATTTCAAATAACAGAGAAATGTTATGCATGTCTTATCCTGCAAAATGATAAATTTATGTCACATTATAAGTTTACTGTAATAATTTTTTCAGTGTGAAGGTTGCTACCTGAGAATGAAAAACAGTGTTATAAGAAAAGGCACAAACAGCTCAACTAACTATGACAACACCGTTAATTCTGTCTCAATTTTTGTTTTCTAAGTTAAACTAACACTTAAACTAACACCACCAGTAGTTTCTAACTTTTCTTTAGCTCACAGAATTTGAGTCAGTTTAAAATCATTTGTTTACTTTCCCCACTATTTTTTTTTTTTTTTTTTTTTTGCTGTGTTGTGTCTTCATTTGCTGCACTAGGGGTTTCTGTCTAGTTGGGGCGTCTGAGCTTCTCCTGTTGCACAGAACACCGGCTCTAGAGCATGCGGGCTTAGTAGTTGTGTGGTTGGGGTCTCTACTTGCTTAGTTGCACCGTGGCATATGGGATCCTAGTTCCCTGACCAGGGGTCAAACCCACATTTCCTGAATTGAAAGGAACCTATATTTCCTGCATTGAAAGGCCGTTTCTTAACCACTGAACCACCAGCTCAGCTCAGTCGCTCAGCCGTGTCCGACTCTTTGAGACCCCATGGACTGCAGCACACCAGGCCTCCCTGTCCATCACCAACTCCCGGAGTTTACCCAAACTCACGTTCATTGAATCAGTGATGCCATCCAACCATAAGGGAAGTCCTTAAATTGTTTACTATACTTGATGTTCCCAAACAGATTATCTTGGCACTATTTAATTAAACATTTATTAACTAATTCATTCAAGAATGAAAACTATAGAAAGATGGTAACGATAACCCTATATGCAAAACAGAAAAAGAGACTCAGATGTATAGAACAGACTTGTGGACTCTGGGAGAAGGCGAGGGTGGGATGTTTCAAGAGAACAGCATCGAAACATGTATATTATCTAGGGTGAAACAGATCACCAGCCCAGGTTGGGTGCATGAGACAAGTGCTCGGGCCTGGTGCACTGGGAAGACCCAGAGGGATCGGGTGGAGAGGGAGGTGGGAGGGGGGACCGGGATGGGGAATACATGTAAATCCATGGCTAATTCATGTCAATGTATGACAAAAACCACTGCAATGATGTAAAATAATTAGCTTCCAACTAATAAAAATAAATGGAAAAAAAAATGAAAACTAGTGTTCTTACAGATGGTAATCACCACAAACAAATTTCAAGCAGTGAATGTTATCATTATGCATAATTACCAGACAGTAGTAAGAAGTTTAAGCCATGGCTCCACAGGATAAGAAATCCAAAGAGGAGATTCTTAAATCAGGAATAATGTACTTCAAAATGATGGCAATTAGTTTTTCAGGGTAAGTGTTGTTTCAGTGGTCAAGACTCTTTTCTTAATTTTTCTGTACTTCATCCATCCATCCATCTATCCATTTATTCATTCCACATACCAGTGACAAATACAGAACCAGATTCTCAGAATACAAGTGGTTCCTGTCTTCTCTGAGTCTTCATTAGCGTACTGGCCAAGTAAAAACTTTAAATCTGTGACCTCTTTTCTCCTCTATTAATTTCATTGCTTTCACACTTCCAACATCCATTTTATTGTCCACTTACTTATGGGATGCAAAAGTACCTTTACAACAGTCTTCAATCCTTTTGTAACCCGTTTCTGATCTTTTCATATCTGGCTCCTTGCCCTGTCCATCTCCACTTAACTAGCACCTGCTTGAAAAGGCCTCTTTAAACCACCTAATAATATTAAGTAGACAGTCTCCAGTTATTATAACATCAACCTGTCTTATTTTTATTGTTACCTCTGTCTCTGAAACTTTTTCATTTGCTTGTTTAATCTCTGTCTCCTTCTCTTCCATTATATCTCTACAAGGGCTGATGTGGGCCTTATCTGGCTAGTTTGCCTCTGAATCCTAAAATGGTGCTTGGAACACAACTGGGATCAATGAAATATTTGTTGAATGAATGAATGGATTCTTAATTAACAATTGCTTGAACTACTACAGTTAGTGATTCATTCTTGTTGAGTAGTTTTTTACTTCACACGTGTATGGAGATTAAGTCATAATTTAAAACGAAGTTTTAAGATTAAAAACAGTTCTGAAATGTGGAAAACATCTGGCAGAGAAGTAATTCTGGCATTTGCAATGATGGAAGAAAAGTTTTTCTCTGAAGTAAGCAGGTTGTTGGCCTCTATTGGTGTTATCGGAAAATGCTGGCCTATTTTGGTTGATTTGCTCAGGAACTGGGACCATCTGGCACTGGGAACACAGAATGTTGTTCATTGTAAAGTGAAGAGTTATCACTTCGGGGGGTAGGGAGGGGGAGAGAGAAGGTCCTAAGAAAATGCAGGAAGTATGGAGCAAGGAGAGGCTCCTGTCTTTAAAACAGTTGAGTTCTTGGTTCTCTTGAGTCTTACTTAAGAGAAGCTTCCTAGAAAGTTCTTCATTTGGATGGTTTCTAAACAAGCAGACTCAGGGCCAAGGGGAAAAAAAAAGTGTGTGTGTGGCTCCACCTACTTGAGGTTCCTCTCGGTTCTGAAAGTTGTGGCTCCGCGACAGGCTTCAGCTGCTTTCTGGAACGTCGTTCCGATCCCTTTAAAGGTGGGATCAGGACGGAGGGCGCGGGGGAAGAAGGCGGGAGCCGAGGGCTGGAGAGTCTCGGTTGACATAGTAACTCCAGCGCGGTCTTCCGGGCTTTCCGCTCTCAGGCTCCGCAGCCGCCCGCCGCCCCGCCTGGGCTCGCTCGGCCCGGGAGCCCCAGCCACCTCATCGAGGGCACCCGGCCCGTCTGCTTGGTGCCCCGCTACGTGGCGACTGCTCCCCGGGCCCGTGGGGCAGACGCGAGCGGAGCTCAGCCCGCGGGGCGTCTGCGCGCCAAGCCTCAGCCTCGCCCGGGGGGTGCCGGGCCGCCGCGGGCCCCTGCGTACCCGGTCCCCGCGGGAATTGCCGAGGCGGCTCCGCCTCGAGCGGGACCCCAGCCAGTCAGTCAGTCGGCGTCCCCGCCATGAACCAAAGCCCAGCTGCGTTCGGGCCCCGGAGGGGCGGCTCTCCCGCCGTGGCGGCCCGGGCTGGCGCGCGGCGCAACGAGAGCCAAGACTACCTGCTCATGGACTCGGAGCTGGGAGACGACGCGCAACCCCCGCTGCCTGCCTACGGCTACTACCCCTGCCTGTGAGTGCGGGCGCCGCGGCCGTGCGGGAGGGCGGGTGCCTCCCCGGCCCGAGGGGGCCAAGTGCGCACCGGCGAGCGCGCGCGGGCGGCCGTGCCCGGGAGCGCGGGGCGCGGGGTCCCGACGCCGCCACAGCCGGTCCGCTCCGTTTCCCCCGCTCCCTCGAGGAGCTCCCTCGTCACGGTCGGGGCCGGGGCTGATTCACAGCTGCGTCCCCTGTGGCCCGCCGCTGGGGGTCGATGAGAACTCTCAGGGTCGCGGGCGCAGCTCGGCGCTCCTGCCCGCGGGGGATTCGGGAATCCGCGCGCCCCGCCGGCGCCCTTCAGAAGGCGCCCGCGGGCCCCGGCCGGCCGCCGAGTTAGCAGGCGGCGGAGAAATGCTGCCTCCAGGCTCACCTCCCCGCCGCGCTCACCTCTCACCGAGGGCTCCCGGGAGGGACCTGTTACAGGTGCGCGCCCGGGAGACTCGGCGTGGGAGAAGCCCCAGAGGGCGGTTGGGGGTGGACTCCGAGTAACTACGAGACCTCATTCAAAAGTCTGGAGGGTTCCTTTTTTTTTGGAGGGGGGGGTGCGGTTTAGAAGATGGGTGGCAGGGGCGAGCCGAGGGCAAAATAGGGGCGAAGTCTCCCTCCTCCTGGAGGCCTGGGCCCAGAGTGCGGCCGGCAGAGAGGCTGTCTCCCTGCCCCTTTAGTTGACTGTGTGGTCTGGTTTTTTGACACGTCGCATCATCTGCATGGGGTTTCCCACGGAAAGCAGTTCTCGGCAGCAGTTTTGTAAGCAGCTCTAGTGTGTGTGTGTGTGTGTGTGTGTGTGTGTGTGTGTGTGTGTGTGTGTGTGTGTGAGGAATAGGGGGGGCAGGATGGATGGGGACACCTTCAGATCACTGCTCAGGGCTGCCCAGCATCAAGGTCTAGTGTGGATCCTTTTCCCAGGAGGAAGTGACCCCCAGAAGATGCTGCATGTCATTTTCCCCCTAGATAAAAGAAAAAAACAATTGTAACTCCTTCCCTTCATCTGTGTGCTGTTTGGTTTGAAAACATTTACTATTCCTTTTTTTTTCTTTTTTAAAAAATAAAATAGATTTCACATTTCATAAAATTTACCCATTTAAGTTGCATAGTTCAGTGGTGTTTAGTATGTGCACAGAGTTGGGGAAACCATCACCACTGTCTAATTCCAGGACATCCTCCCTTAAAGAAAAATTATACATTAACTTGACGTTAAATTAGAAAGTATTACTATGTCTGTTATTACAGAAATTGTCAAACTTTAATGGACACATGAATTACCTATGGACCTTGTTAAAATGCAGATTCTGATTCAGTAGGATCTAGGTGCAGCCAAAATTTCTGCATTTCCAACAGTCTCTGAGAAGATGTGGAAACTGCTGGTCGGTGGAGCACACTTTGAGTAGCAAGGAGATATATCCCAAGAAAAGACAGAAAATAAATCATTTCTGCATACTCTGAATGTAGCTACTTCCAAGTTTGCTTTGAGGGTATGTTTAAAACACATGGATTTTTTTCATTGACTTAGACTTGAGCTTACCCTTAAGTCTGAGGGTTATGTCTGGTAATGTTACCTGTGAGTAAGTTAAGTAACTTATAAAAGCTATATTGCTTTTTAAAAGTTGTGCTGTTCCATAGACAAAAATCTATTTTTTTTTTATCATTTTATCATTCTGTAGTCACTTGTTACTTTGTGGGGAAAATTGATTTTTAAAACTTGTGGATATATATTAGTAGTGAGAGAGACTAAATAAAATACTAATTCCAAGTTGTCCTGAAAAATAACCCTAATGCTTTCTTCAAATGTGGTTTACTTCCTTGTTGATTTATCTAGTTTTTGTATCATCTACTATTTAGAGAAGAAGTATTTTTCTGCAATAAGGAATCCCAGATCATTCTTAATGCACTGGCAACAGAGAGATCAACAGAAATATTTTAATGTGCTTCAGTTTATAATGAGCACCTCCTGTCAGGTCAAACATATGATAGTAAAATTAAGAGTGAGCCATGTTTCTGAGTAAGACTTTAGGCTTGTCCAAATCTATTATTTCCGAAAGGTTCTATGGTAACTTTTCATCACTGTTTACTCTTACAAGGTTTTTATTTTTTTCCTCTTGAATAATCAAGTTACTGAAAAATCTTCACCAATAAACAGCAGCACTTCACACCTGTGATTTATGAAAAAGAATTAAGGAAAATTATTTTTTTCTGGTAGAGGGTACAAATAAGCCCTTCTTCTATGCTTTTGACTTATAATTTAAACAATTTCATATACTTTCCCAGAGTAGGATGCATACTATTTTTGAAAGTTGAAATAACAAGTATACTTTAGGTTCGATTCTTCCATTATCTCAAATTATTCAGGTTTTTCCCTTGTAAGAACAGATTTTTGCAAATTGTCATTTCTGTGATAAGTTCTATGGACTCTTGCTAAAATATTCTTTTTCATAGTTCACTTTTGTATAAAGATTTTCTTACATATTATTTATGAGGCTTTTACTACTGAAATTTGTGTCTAACTATCTTGTTTGAGAGTAATTACATATTCTCAGGCTTTAAGTCCAAGAAGTAACATTTTGAAGTTAGTATTTAGAAGAAAAAGACTCAAATTCTTCCTTTTGTTTCAACTTCTAATTGAAAATAAATGAATACAGTCCATTTTAATCAGTTTGTAATGATGATTAGCAAGAAATGTCCATGTCCTGGGAGGATCCCAGAAATTATGTCACAGAATTCCTTCATTTAGAATGTAACTATGTCTTTAGTCCATCACTTCTGAACATGGAGAATTCTAGACATAAAGCATGTTAAGTGTTTCTGAATTCTCAAGATCTGAAACAGTCCGGCTAAAATTCCTGCTTGGAAATGACTGACTGATTACAAACTGTAACTAAAGCTCCGGCAAAACAGTATACTGAGGTATTCTGAAACAGACTCTTGGTTACAAACACCTAGCAGTAATGGATAAAATGATTAAAAAGATTTTAACATGGTGCCCAATTTTGCAAAAATAAATAAATAAGTAAAAGTGATTACTATTTGCCAAAAGCAAGGACGTTAAAAGCCAGAGGATGCCACAGGGAACTGATGCTGTGGTTGCCCCAGGGGTTAGAGGTTTGGGTGACCAGGAAGTTGGAGTCTAATGTCCATTTGAAGTAGAGAAAAGCTAAGGCCTTGGCCCCATATGAGGCAGAGAGTTGGGATTGAGACATCCTTAGCCCCTGCTTAAAACCAGGACCCTATATTAGTGAAAAGTTAGGCTAGAACAATTTGCTGTCAGCACAGAGTGAGAAGAAAAAATTTTATCAGTAAGAGGAAAAGAAATCTTCCCTAAGAATTTCATTCTTCAGGCCTGCACATCATGTGACTTTGTTTTGCTTTTGCTTTTTATACCACCTAACTGACCTAGAAATCTTTAAATTGAAAAATACCCCCGAGGCTCCTAGAAGAGTAAAACAGAAAACCATTCTGAAAGTACAGTAGTAACCATCTAGACTGCTAAGGATTTTCAGGAAAACAGCAAGCCCTGCTAAAGATATGACCGCTGTAATACATGATGAAACACACTAGGAAACGATCCACTAAACAAAAGTTAGCAGACAGTACAATCCATGAGAGAGAGAGTTAACATGAGACCTAACATCAGTATTAGATCCTTAAAAACTTGAGATCATATTGCAGCATAAAAGAGAATATATAAATGTCTACAGTTTTGAGGGCTTCCCTGGTGATTTAGGCAGATGCAAGCATCTGCCTGCAATGCAAGGGACCTAGGTTTGATCCCTGGGTTGGGAAGATCCCCTCAGAAGGGAATGGCTCCCCACTCCAATATTCTTGCCTGGAGAATTCCATGGACAGAGGACCTTGACAGTATAAAAGAAGACATTAAGCCCTAACAAAGAATATGTTACTAAAACACACACACACACACACACAGAAAACCTGTAAATGAAAAATACAGTTTTGAAATAAAAACAATGGAAGAGTTAAAAGTGCAGACTAGTCATGGTATAATTCATAGTAATACCTAGAATACGGAGATATAAATAAGTGGAAAAGATAAACATTAAGGCAAGAATTCTAGAAGGAGAAAATAAAGAGAATGAGGGCAAGGCAATATTTGAATAGATAATGGGTGATAATTTTTCAGAAGTGATTAATTCTCATGTTTATGAAGTACAAGAATATTAGTGTGATGCAGAAACATAAACTCATTTAAATGCATCATATTGAAATTGCAGAACACTAAAAAAGAAACATTAAAAATGAACCAAAATATGAGAGATTTGAAAAAGTTTTAAAATTCAAAATATGGAAATGTACTCATACTGTATCTTGATACCTAGGTTATGCAATGTGTAGCTTGTGAGAACCATGGTTTTCTTTTATGTAAAGCAGTTTTTACTCTCTAGTTATTAATGTAGTTTTTTAAATTATTTTTAATACAAAGTCACTGCTCCATTACTGGTAGAATCTGTTTAAACGTGGATACAGACAAAAAGGGATTCCAAGGGTCATTAAATCATGGTCTCAGAAAAAACCCAAAGAGATTCTTTAATTCACATGATGAAACAAAAATGACCTTTTAAAAAAATGTTTTAATGGATCACAGACCTTTTAAAATCGTTATTGACCTCAGGGTGGTTTTGGATGAAACCTGTCTAATGAGCCCAAGGATCCAGACTATTAACTCCTGATTTAAGAGTGGTAACCTACAATATTGTAAAGTAATTAGCCTCCAACTAATAAAAATAAATGGGGGAAAAAAAACCATTCAGGACAAGTAGGTGAAAACAATTAAAAAACAAACAAACAAACAAAAAGAGTGGTAACCTAATATCAGAGACCGCAGATAAATAAAATCCCCCCCATCTAGCCGTCTTTTCTCCAGGCAAAATTATGGAAATGAAATGAAATGAAAAATTCAGGCTGCAGGCTGGATATGTTTTTCTGACATTAACTGTTGACAGAGTATAGTACATGACTCTCTTGAAGTTTGATTGAAGTTAGGGGATGGATATAACCTCAGTCAAGCTTCAAAAGAAGTTTACAATGCAGAAGGCCCCAGTTCGATTCCTGTGTTGGGAAGATCCACTGAAGAAGGGATAGTCTACCCACTCCAGTATTCTTGGGCTTTCCTGATGGCTTAGCTGGTAAAGAATCCACCTGAAATGTGGGAGACCTGGGTTCAGTCCCTGGGTTGGGAAGATCCCCTGGAGAATTCCTCAGACTGTATAGTCCATCGAGTCTGACTGAGGACTTTCGCTTTCTTTCAGAGTATCCATCAAACCTATGAATCACATTACATTATTATATGCTTGTTATGCCTCCATCATTTTTGCCTCCACATGTCTGATAAATGCATTTATTCAAACATCTATTTTACTTTTCTACACTTCTTTGCTCACATATCTGTTTCTACCAGACTATGCCTCAGAGGTGGGGCTGTCCTTCATCCCTCTACACTTAGCAGAGTGTCTGGCAAAGGGAAGGTATAAATTAATTTATTCCTCAACGGAGACATGGTACTGTCCTAGGTGTTATTCTGATAAGGAATAAAGTGATGCTGGCTCTTTTCATGAAGTAGCATCTGAGTCCTTTAAGGAAGGTAAAAGAGTGAATGTCCACATAGAAGGAGATTCCCAGATCTATTCCAGTTGCTTGTCCCTGGAAATTCACCCTCTTCTGGGGAAACTGTCACTGATGACTGTGCCACAGCACTGCTCTCCTTTTAGTCCTAGCGCCAGGCTCTTCCCTTCACTTTCCTTCTGCTCACCTGAGGTAAGGCTGTATCCTTATCAGTACTTGTCAAATGCTTAGGGATAACAAAAGAGAATTAACACACAGAGACAAACTCCCAGCTGGCTGTGACTGTCTTTCCCCTCATTTGTGAAGCTTCTTAAGGACTGACCCCTCCCTAACTCCAGACTTCATCCAGTTGGCAGAGAGTGTTCTCCCCCACTCCCCAAGACCATCCCCAAACAATCTAGCTCTTAACAGTCAGTCAGCCCAAATGAATCGGAGAAGGCAATGGCACCCCACTCCAGTACTCTTGCCTGGAAATCTCATGGACGGAGGAGCCTGATAGGCTGCAGTCCACGGGGTTGCTAAGAGTTGGACACGACTGAGCGACATCACTTTCATTTTTCACTTTCATGCATTGGAGAAGGGAATGGCAACCCACTCCAGTGTTCTTGCCTGGAGAATCCCAGGGACGGGGGAGCCTGGTGGGCTGCCGTCTATGGGGTCGCACAGAGTCGGCCACAACTGAAGCGAGTTAGCAGCAGCAGCAGCAGCCCAGATGGATGAAGGAATACCACCTTCTCCCTTTAATCCAATGTAGCATGTGCCTTTCAAACTCCATTTGTTTTTCTAGTTTCTCCTTTCTTCTTTCCTGGATCATTGACATTAGGTACGTCTAATACTTTAACAGAGACCCCACCACTTACCCCCACAGGTATGACTTCACTCTTGGGCCCCTAGGGGCAGTTACTTGAGAACACAGCCATCCAGCAGCTGTAAAAGGGATTTCCAAATAAAATCAAGGGGCTCATTTCCTCATAAAAATACACTTATCAAGTGAAAAATAAAACCCATCAAAGGGAGTATGTGTGATATCATGATTCCTTATGATATCACAAACGTATGTAGTTGTTTAGAATTCAGAGAATCTTAGTATCTATTATGTCCTTTGAAAAAAAAAATAGCATCCATAACCATAAAGCAAAAACCTGGACCTTGGTTAAGAGTTTGCAGTTTGGAAGCTGCAAAGCAAGCGTGAAAATCACCTATGGTTCTGCTTCCTCTTCATTTAGCAATCTGCATCTCCTCTAGCTGCCGTTTGGGTTAATGGTGGATCTCTTTCAGTTGACCACTTTTCAGGATTATGTTCTGCCTGACAGAAACCACACATTTTGTTTCTAAATCTCCCTGGATTGAAGTAATCAACATCTGCTAACAGTTTATTATCATGAAACATTATTAGGGTCTCAGCACTGTGAATTGTGGAGTTATTGCTGGATGTGCTGAAATGCACACACTTGTTCTGTAACAGAATGTTTACCTCTAGGAAGACCTTGCATAATTTTTTTTTTCTCTGGACAGTTATGTTCCTTGAGTTTTAAGAAGTAAGTTAACTTCATAAGGCAGTTCATCTTTGCCTCTTAGAGAGTAAATCGTAAAAGGAAAACATTTTCTTGAGCCCATTCTTCGTTTTCTGCCTCTGTCATAAAAAAATGCTAAATATAATTGTATCCAGTTGGATAAAATTACCATTTGTGATTGCTCTTTGTTTATGAGTCATCTGCTGGGTTTTAGTACATGGAGAAGTGCTCATCTGTATGCCAAATTTCAGTTAAACTTTGATATCTAAAACTTGGTATGCTGTTGAAGACCCTTAAGCAGTTGGAATGGATTGAATCACGTTTCTTACAGAATGTCCATTTGGAGCAGGGTATAGAAATGATGCATGCTGTTACAATGAAACAATGACACCCAAACAACACATGTAGTTGCAGCTTAATTGTTCTCAGCCCCATTCTAGTAAGTCAGATGGGACAAAGAGGAGCGATGGTGTTGACTAGAGTTATTTACAGGCTCAGGCGAGTTGCTGTTTCTGTGAAGGACTAATCTGTAAACTATTTACATATATTTTGAGGGACTACCATTTTTTGAATACCTACTCTGTAGCAGATCCTTTTCTAATTGTCATACAAATGTGATTTGCTTTTCAAGGCAACCACTTGGCTATTTTTAATGTCCATTTTATAGATGACCCATGCTGGAGTTTAGAGATGTTAGACAGTGTTTGGGAACTTACATAGCTGGCAAGTTATTGTCAAGTGGACAATAACCAAATGCATTTTAGATAGTGCAGACTGGAGCTCATGGAGGAAGGGCTGGCTGGTTGCAGAGTCTCCTCTCAGCATCCCATATAATCATGCCTGCTCCCAGCACAGTTGGCTATGTTGTGAGTGTGCTCTGGGAGTGCACACTCATCACTCCTTCTCATCTCTTCTTTGATAGGCACTTGAGAAGCCACAGGTTGGCTCTGATGCACTGAACCAAGATTCCTGACCTGTGATCCTTTTATCTAAGTTATACTCTGGCAAGAGGAGAAGACAGGAAGAAAGGTTATGAATAGCAGGAATAAGTATATTTCACTTCTCCCTCTTCTCTCTGTTGAAATCTTAATCACCTATGAAGGTCAAGCTTTATATTCCACTAATTCATTACTCTGTTTATTCATTCATCTTTGACCTTATGTGATTATGTCGCATATTAGTAACAATAGCAACTAGATTTATTAGGGGTTTCTGTGTGCTAGGCCCTCTTCTAAGTGCTTTATAGCCTTTAATACTTTAGCAAATCTGTGAGGTATGCACTTTTATAATCACTGTTTAACTGATATTTTATTGATAAGAAAGAAAAAAAAAAAAGCAACCACAGTAATGAGAGGGTAACTTGCCAAGGATTACACAGCCAGTAGTTGACAGAAAGAAAGGAAAGAACAGAAGATTCTTTTTATCACTTATCTAGACAAACAGTGAAACTAGGTTTTAAATAACTGTCAATCTTTGCCACCAAAGGAAGATTAATAATGCATTAAAGCTAGGTAATCTGTAAATTACTTACTAATTTTGGTCCATAAGCTGATTATGACACTTTAAAGGTTACAAAAGATGAAACTTTCTTTTGGTCTTGATTTCTATCAAGTGGATAAATTGCTTCTGTGCTATAAAACAGGTTGTATCAGAAAAACTGACCTGACTCAACTGGTAGTGTGATACTGTGGATTTATTTCATTGTAGGATTTGCATAATTTTTAAAGCATTTTACATGGTATTCATCTGAAAGTATATATTGCCAGAAATCAATTACAGCATGAATAGCTATGTTAAGATTGATTGCCTTTTAAAGGCAGATTTCATGTTTTGATTACAGAAACTCTGCTTGTAGCATAAAGAGCATTTTGTCCTGACGTGTGGGTCAGCACAAAACCCCTGCACAAAACTGGGGAGAGTTCTCCTCATGAGAATTACTAAGAAAATTATCTTAAAAGTTATAATAAGAATTAGAAATGATGTGATTTCTACAACTCTTTTAAGGTTTCTTTTAGACAGTTAAACTGTTATAGTAATAATACCAATAAGTTTTATCTATGTTAACCTTTTTGAAACAGAATTTTGAATTGAATGGTTGAAGGATGGCTATGGTTGCTATGAACAGCTGATTCCTAAACACTGTAAGAATCCTCTCCTCTCCTCAGGAAAATGTTTTCTGTAGGACCCCTTTTCTTGGAGGAGCATTCAGGGCCAGACACAGTATTCTTTCTTGAATGATGCATTCATTTATTTGAATGAGTATTTATTAAGCTCCTTTAATGGGCCAGGTACCATATTAGAGAACTCTGGATATCATATTTCACGGAGTCCAAGGTTCTATCAATTTTAATCTATCCTGATGTTTTATATGCCTTTGAAAAGCAAGAAAAGATGATATCAATTAAATTATACCTTAAATTTTTATATGATAACTATTGAACTGTATCTTTATACTTAATTATGGGCTTCCTTGGTGGCTCAGTGTTAAAGAATCCACCTGCAGTGCAGGAGATGCGAGTTCAATCCCTGGGTCAGGAAGATCTCCTGGAGAAGGAAATAGCAACTCACTCCAGTATTCTTGCCTGGGCAATCCCATGGACAGAAGAGCCTGGTGGTCTACAGTCCATGGGGTTGCAAAGAGTCAGACATGACTTAGTGACTAAACAAGAACAAGGTGTAAGTTTGGGTCATATATAACTCTTATGCACATTTGAAAAAAGAAAGTCTAAACAAAACGAATTTAGTTAAAGTTCTAATAAAGCTTCTTCACATTATGAGACGAACTTTCCTGAGCCATTTTCAACTCAGGATTTTCAATATCTATGTTTCTCCACACAGTCTTGTCCTCTGTGCCAAAAAGACATTGGTGATGCAGCATTTCTTTAAAGAATCCAAAGAAACCAAAGCTTTTGTTTTTAGGCAGTTAAGCTGACTTTGCAATTATATGTGTCTGGTGGTTGTGTCCAACTCTGCAACCCCATGGACATGCATGCCAGGCTTCCCTGTCCTTCACTGTCTCCTGCAATTTGCTCGCATTCATGTCCATTGAGTCGGTGATGCCATCCAACCATCTCATCCTCTGTCATCCCCTTCTCCTGCTCTCAATCTTTCCCAGCATCAGGGTCTTTTCAAATGAGTCAGCTCTTCGCATCAGGTGGCCAAAGTATTGGAACTTCAGTTTCAGCATCAGTTCTTCCTAGTGAATATTCAGGGTTGATTTCCTTTAGGATGGACTTGTTTGATCTCCTTGCTGTTCAAGAAACTCTCAAGAGTCTTCTCCAGCACCACACTTTGAAAGCATCAATTCTTCAGTGCTCAGCCTTCTTTATGGTCCAACTCTCACATCTGTACATGACTACTGGAAAAACCATAGCTTTGACTAGATGGACCTTTGTCATCAAAATGATGTCTTTGCTTTTTAATACACTGTCTAGATTTATCATGGCTTTTCTTCCAAGGAGCAGATGTCTTTTAATTTCATGGCTGCAGTCATCATCAGCAGTGACTTTGTAATTATATAGAGCTAGACTATTTTGACCTAGCAGTTCTTGAGTGTTGCTGAACACATGTGATTCACAACCATTTCCCTCCCTGATACACATGTGCACATACACACACATATTAGTTTTTCGGGCTTGAAAGGTATGCTTAGCTACTGTTTCCAAGGTTTATTTTCAAGCCACTGTCATCCATTTTGCAATTTTGGAGCCATTTTTTTTTTCATTCTTACACAGATACTGGCAATGGGAAACTATCATGGTAATAATTGATATTTGGCTAGCAGCAATTTCAAGAAGGCTTATATGATGACATGTTCTCTTCCAGAGAAGTTAAAGTGGGAGAAATATATGTTCTAGAATCAATGCAATTTGGTTTTTGGTGTGCTAGAGTTGGTGTAAATGAAAGCAGGTGAGATAGGAAAGTTTATAAGGCAGACAATACGTTTTATTATCTGTCCAGAATTTGAGAGTTTAAAATTTTAATCTCTACCTGACTTTAAAACACAGGTAAGACCATGCCAATCTTGTTTGATCCTAACAGCAAACTTGTGTGATAGGTAGTATCATTTCTACTTGTAAATAAGGAAACAAGTTCAGAAAGGTTAAGTAATGTGTCTAAGAATTTATAGCTCTTAAAAATTTGAGCTTGTGTTTGAACTCATATTTGACTGTTTTGTTTGCTTGTTCGCTTTTCATCTTCACTCTCTGAGCTTCCCCCACTGGAATGGCAGCTCTGTGAGGGCAGGGATACAGTCTGTAAACGTTGAGTAGCATTTGTCAGGGACTCAGTAAATATTTGATGGGTGAATGAATACAAAGTCTTCCTTATACAAATTGATTCCAGTTGATTGGCCTTACCTCTAAAATTCTTTTTTTTTTCTGGGCTTCATACAGTTATGTGAGACTTTGCCTTTAGGGTGCCATGTTTTCATCTTAGTCTTTTCAAGAATACTATACTGTTAGAGTCTTGTGTTCTTGTAGCTTCAGTCATTTAATGAATTCTAAGAGTTTTGTGATATATATTTTATTTGATCACTAAAATTGTGCTTGTTAAATATTTTTAAATAATCTTAAAAACAAGAAAATATGAATATAATCCAGTTTCTTTACATTATGTTGATAGACCATTCATGGGGATTAATCTTTTTTGTTTTTACTATAATGGCAAGAGAAAAGTTACTTGAGTTTCTTTTTGTTTAAGTTGAAAAAGTTTATGAAAACTGAACTTCCTGAGACTAAAGCTCATTACTTTCAGGAAAGTTTTAAATACATAAATTGAAAAAAAAAAAAAAATCCAGCTCACAATTGAGGAAAGCATGATTAAATAAAATGATCTAAAAATTACATGTTAATTATAATGCAACTTTAATTGAAACATTGTGCATGGGCAAAACTTACAATGTCATTTAGTTGATTTCATAGCAATATGTCTTCTTGAAATTTGATCAGTTATTCTCAAATTATATTGCAATCTCCCTTACACTCAGACAGAGAGCTTCCCTGGTCTCTTTCTTATATGTAAGAATCTGATATATCCTCAACAGAATAGTGTTGCACACTGATGTGAACACAGGAAAAATGTCAGCAGCCTTTTGCCTAAACATGCACCAGATGATGGGGATTAAAAAATGTTTTTATCAGTGGTTTAATAATCTGGCTATATATTAGACTCAGTTCAATTCAGTTCAGTTGCTCAGTTGTGTCTGACTCTTTGGGACTCTATGGACTGTAGCACGCCAGGCTTCCCTGTAATCACCAACTCCCGGAGCTTACTCAAACTCATGTCCATCCAATTGGTGATGCCATCCAACCATCTCATCCTCTGTCATCCCCTTCTCCTCCCACCTTCAATCTTTCCCATTATCAAGGTCTTTTCAAGTGAGTCAGTTCTTCACATCAAGTGGCCAAAGTATTAGAGTTTCAGTTTCAGCATCAGTCCTTCCAATGAATTTTCAAGACTGATTGCCTTTAGGATGGACTAGTTGAATTTCCTTGCTGCCCAAGGGACTCTCAATAGTCTTCTCGAATACCACAGTTCAAAAGCATCAGTTCTTTGGTGCTCAGCTTTCTTTATAGTCCAACTCTCATGTCCATACATGACTACTGGAAAAACTATAGCTTTGACTAGATGGACTTTGTTGGCAAAGTAATGTCTCTGCTTTTTAATATACTGTCTAGGTTGGTCGTAACTTTTCTTCCAAGGAGCAAGTATCTTTTAATTTCATGGCTGCAGTCACCGTCTGCAGTGATTTTGGAGCCCCCAAAAGTAAAGTCTGTCTCCGTTTCCATTGTGTCCCCATCAATTTGCCATGAAGTGATGGGACCAGATGCCATGATCTTAGTTTTCTGAATGTTGAGTTTTATTTTTTAAAAATATAGATTCCCTAATAATTATGAGAATCCAAATAAATCAGTATTTCTGGGTTGGGGGGGTGATATGGCCTAGGATTAATACTTTTTAAAAATTTCCCAGTTGATTCAAATCGTAGTCAGTTTTTTACCTATTGTTTTAGCTGCTTTAGATTCACTATGAAAACCAGTTAGGAACTAAACCTAATTTCAATCAAGAAAACCATTATTGTGTATTCATCCATGCAAAAATATAAGATTGAAATTAATTTTTCTACCTAAGATCCACTGATCAGTCATAATCAGATAAATTGAAAACAGTATATTTTAATGCGGCAAATTTTCATCAAGTACCTGCTATATGTAAGGTGCTATTCTTGATATATTTAGAAGAATAAGTGATAATATAGGAAATATGCTTGATAAGATGTCAGGAGAGTAATAGCTTGTTTTATGAGAAAGTATATCAGAAAAACTAGTCTGTTTTTCCAGTCTGTTTCTTAAATCAAGCATGACACAATAATTTTATATTTAAATTAGAGGAGAACGTAATTTGTTTGAATTTTATTTTTATCTTAATGTTGACCTCCCTCTTGATTTGAATTATCTATTTTCAGAAAATATGGAGGAAGTTTGACCTTAAATCATCCATGATTTTATGAGTTAAAATTTCTTAAAAGGATGAAAATTCTATTATATAAGCTTATTATCATTTAACTGAATTTTTTTTTTCTGAATATTATGAACTTTGGAAACACTCTTTTGAAATTCTGCCTCCAGTAGAATAATCTTGGTGGTCATCCTGTTACAAAATAGCTAGATTCTGCATGAAATATAGTAGCTTATATTTCTGAGCTTATAGGAAGGAAGAAAAATCTTAGCCAAGTCTGTATGCAAACACACGCATGATAGAAGTCACAGATTTCTATCAGAGCAGCAGTGAATGGTGAACTCTCTTTAAAGGCAGAATTCCATAATACGGTGCTAATGTCAGCATTATTATGGTCAGGAGACTCAGCTTTGAACCTGAAAATTCTAAGTTAATCCTGGTCCCCTGAGTTCTCTACAAATTGGTAATCTTTAAGTGTGATTATATATTTAATTTACCATAATTACACAAGAAAACAGCCAAGAAGTAGGGGTCAGCAGAAATAACAAGCAAAGTATAAACTTTTAATCATGTCAATGTAAAGATTAACAATAAGCACATAAAGTTACTTTGAAATGTGTAAAGACATAGAGTCTCAAAAGTGAAAAAACAATGGAAAACTGTCAAAATGAGCAAGCATATTGAAAAAAATGACAACACTGGAGCTTTCAGAAAGAAAGCAAAAGTTATTGAAATAAAAGTATTAATGGACCAGAGTTCTTTGTGGAAGGTTAAGAGCAGCTAGCAACAGAATTGATAATTGGAGAGAGAGATTCTAAAAAGTTTCTCAGAATGCAACAGAGAAAGATAAGAATTGTAAAATATGAGACGGGTTAAGAAATATAGAGGCTAGAATTGGAAAGAACAGTTTACATATATCCAAAATACCATAAGCAAAGAATAAAGGGAATGTAGTTGAGGAAACAATTAGAAAAATGGTGGCTTAGGTTTTGTTTTTTTCCAGAATTGATGAACGATATGAAGCTACAAAGAAAGACTTCTATATATCAAATAAGATAAATAAAAAGAAACTCACAACTAGTTACAAGGAACTGAGAGCAAGATATTAATATGACTTTGGACATATTGTTCTTTTCTGCTTTCCTTTCTTACTGTTGAGATATTTGCTGAAAGAAAACTCTTTTTTCTTGGTACATAATCTGTATTTTTCCTTCTGACTGCTTACAAAGTATTTTTAAATGTTTTGTTTTTTGGAATGTAGTTTCAGTTTCTTGTATCTAGGTGTGAATTTGAAATAAAGATATTTTCAGGGGAAAAAAAAATCAAAAGCTTTTTTTCTTTCTATACCAACATGCCTACATGAAAAGAACTTTTAAGGGATAGACCATACTGCAGAAAGGTGGAAACTTATCCTAGGAGGATGGTTTGTGATATTAAAGGAATGAGAGCAATGACATTGATAAATGTAGATAACATTAAATAATCATTCTCCTATAATATAGTTATGTCTAATTTGTCTTTTAAAAAGAGGACAGAGCTAGCATACTGAACAATTTCATTTAGACTGGAAGGGAATTTTCAGACTTAAAAAGTTCTAAAGTCCTTATGTTGGTTAGGAAGCAGTGGGGCTTAAAGTCTACATTATAAAATTTCAAGGGAAGTCCACATAAGAATAGAAATAGAGGATATAGCTGTACAGATCAGTAGAGGGAAGATGAAAAAGAAAGGAAAACAGAAAAAAAGAACTGGAAAGAAAAACAAGCAAGAGAAATGCTGCCTGGAAAGAAAAAGATAAATTCAGAGAACAGCAAGTTGGTAGAAACAAGTTCATATATTATCAGTTAAGATAATAAATATAAACAGACTAAATTCACTGGGGAAAATCCCCAGAAGCGTAGAGTTGTCTTAATTTAGTTATTTTTAATTTAAATAGGAAGTATACTTAAAATTAACAGACATGGAAAGACTGGGATCAAGACAAGAACAAAAATATATGTGACAAACACAAAGAGAAATATTGGTAGGTATAATGACATCAAATTCAACAAATGTTTTAAAACAAAAATCATTAGTAGGAAAATAGAGGCAACAACAAAATAATAAAAGGTATAATTCATCTGGTAGGTATAGAAGTTAAAAACTTGTATACCCATCATAAAGTCGTCTTCAAAACATAAAAGCAGAGATCAAAAGAACAGTAAGAACAACACTGACAAATCTGTCATCATAGTGGGAAATCTCAATTTTTGATAGGTTGAGCAAATAAAAAATTTTAAATAGGGAAAACTTGAAAGTAAAATTATGAAACATTATTAATTGGACATATATAGAACCTGGCTATTTAAATAATATCCACTTTTTTAATGTGAAACATTAAAATTTGTTGAGATAGCTTTTTGGTATAATACATATAAATTTTACTGAGAGAACATATACCTTCGTAGAAGAAATATCTGATCACAATATATTTGAAATAGAGATGAGCAACAAAAATAGTTTCCATAAACTTAAAAATTGATATGATAAATCTATCCATACACATACACACATTTCATGGAGCAAAGAAGAAATTATAATAGAAATTTAAAAATAAATTACAATGAAAATAGTATATAGCAGTTTATAGTAGTGGCAGTAACATTGGTACTTAGACTTAAATGCTTGGAGAAAACAGAATCTAGCAAATATTTTTATTCTATAATATTTTTCTTGTGTTTATTCTCTTCTGTGCTCTCTTTCATAAATTGAACATTTAGCTAATGAGTAAAATTAAAATTACAAACAATAAAATAGTGGAGTGCAACAAGTCTAAATGTTTATTATTTTCAAAAATGAAGTAGAAAAGACTGGTGAGTTTTATCCAGAAAAGATAATTCACAAATAAATAATATTAAGCATGAAAGATATATTCATAGGTACCTAAATATTGAAAAAGAACACAATGATAGAACATAATAACAGTTATCAGAAGTTGGAAAAGGTATGATCATAGAGTAAATTTATGCCAAAATTTGAAAATTTAAAGCACAATGCTCAATTTTTAGAGTAATAGAACATACCAAAGTTCACTCAAGAAGATATCGAGGGCCCAAATAGTTTCATAATTATTTTTTAAAGAAATTTATTCAGTATATAGAAATTCTCATAAAGAAAAGATAGGCTCAGGGAGTCTTATAAATAAGTTTTAGTTTATTTCCTAAAAGTAGATCACTTTAATCTCTCACATACTCTTATAGGGAAGTCATTGTAACCATGATACACAACCCAGAATAGGAGTGTAAGGTAAGAAATTTATAAGACAGTTTTATTCAAAGCTTTCTGAACAAAGTATTGGTAAACCAAACCCAGCAGTTAAATTCTAAGGAAATAATTTATATAATTCATCAGATCAGTAAATCAAAGAAAATATGTGATCATCTCAATGGTAAATGAAAAATCATTTGATAAACTTGAGTATTAATTCACAGGAAAACTCAACAAAGTAGGAATCTCCCCAGATCTACAGGAAAATATTCTGACACATTCCTTTTAAGATTTTAGATCTAGACACTGATGATCACCTCACTTCTTCTGTAGTGTGTATTGGAGAATTAACAAGCACAAAGGAAAAGAACATAAATAGAAATAATAAGTTTTAAAGGAAGAAAAGACCTGCCGTTATTGTATATGTATTGCAGCATTATTTAGAATAGTCAAAATAGGTTTCATCAATGAATGGATAAAGATGATATTTAATGGAATATTATTCAGCATAAGAAAGAAATCCAGTCCTTTGCAACAGCAGGATGAACCATGAGGGCATTATGCTAAGTAAAATAAACCAGGGAAATACACATATTTTACACTGGTATCACTTATATGTGGACTCAAAAAACTTAAAATTATAGAAGCAGAATAGAAGAAGGTTGCCAGAGGACTGTTGTTTAGTCTTCCAGTCATGTCTGACTCTTTTGAGACCCAGTGGACTGGGATTTTCCAGGCAAGAGTACTGGAGTGGGTTGCCATTTCCTTTCTCCAGGGGATCTTCCTGACACAGGGATCGAACCTGCGTCTCCTGTACTGGCAGGTGGATTCTTTACCTCTGAGCCACCAGGGAGACTTGCCAGAGGAGAGGAGTTGGGGAAATAGGGACAGGTTGGTAAAAACTTCTAGCTAAAAGATGAATATGGTCTGAGTCTGATAATCTAATGTAACATGGTGAATATAGCTGCTAACATTATATTGTATAATTGAAATTTGCTCAGAGAATGGAATTTAAATATTCTCACCAAAAAAAGTAAAGTATGTAAATATGTGGGGTGATGGATGTGTTAATTAACTAGATGGGGGAATCCCTTCACAATACTTACCTGTATCAAATCATCAAGATGTATATGCTGTAAATGTCTTATAATTTTATAAAGTCAATTATATCACAATAAAGCTGAAACAACCCCAAATTATTAGCATAATATTGTTTGCATAGTAAAGTCCCCAAATTCTATAGACAAATATAGAAATAATAAAAGAATTTAACACATTGTTATGAGATCAACATATAAAATCAATTACATTTATTTATATCAGCAACAGACTGTTATAAATCACAAAAAATACTATTCACTGAAAAAAAAATACTTAAGGCATCAGTACTAAATCTAACCATAAATGTGCATGTTTTATGAAATAAACTTTAAAATTATACTGAAAATAAAAGAATGTTCATGTAAATACAAATATACTAAATTATCTTTGCAGATATTAAAACTTGATATTTTAATGATGTCAGCTTTTCCTCAAATTAATGTATAACTTAACCTTAATTTCAATGAAAATTATAAGATTTTTTTCTTTCCAGAAGATTGATAAGTTGATACTGATATTTACTCACATCTGCAAATAATCAAATCATAGCCAGTGCAATCCTGAAGAATTATCTGGAGGAACTTGTCTCACCAATATCAGAATACACCTTAAGGTTTTACTAATTAAGCCAGTGTGATATTGCTGTAATAACAGACTAATTTGTTGAATTAAATTTATATGAAAGAGGTGGCTGGGCAGCTCCATGAGAGAAAGCTGATTTTTCATTAAAATCATGATAGGGAAATTGGACATCCCTGTAGGGGTAAAAAAGTATAAATTGGGTCTCTAACTCACACCCTACAGAAAATTCTACTTCAGATTATTTTTAAGAGGCAAAACATTTGTTTTCATTTTTTCTAAACATTTTAATGACTTTGGGATAGAAAAGGATTCCTATGGCACAAAAAAAATCACAAAACATTAATCATAAAATTGATAAGTTTAACACATAAAAATTAAGAAACTCTGCTTACCAAAAGATACCATAAGTGGAAAAGGAAGACAAGATTACAGTTTGGCAAAAGATACTGAAAACATGTAAAATACTGACACTATATAGCATATTGATAATATATAGATTCTCTAAGAAATAGCAAAGACGCACAGCTTTTTCTTACAGCAACAGAAACACAAATGACCAATAATCATCCACAGTCATATTAATAATCTGGAAAATGCCAAAGAAATCACAGAGTTACTCTCTGACATCCAGTAAATTGGCAAAAAAAAAAAAACACAAATGAGTTTGATTATATTAAGTATCTATGATGATGTAGATCAATGAAACCTTATACCCAGTTAGAAGGAGTTTACATCAAATGGGAGAAACTGTTAGAATAAAAATGGCAAAACTCAGTACAGGTGAAGATGGGAACACCATATAGCCCAATAATTTCACTCCTTGGCATATACCTGAAGTACTAAAGCACTGGTCTTGATGATGTTCAGGTTGGTTACCCTAAAAGAATATTAACATCTGAAACTTTTATCATGAGTTTAAATAGTTGCAAAATATGTAATTGTCATTGTATTGTGAAATTAATGTTTATAAATAAAATTTATCCATTACTTTGAAAATTGTATTATATCACCATTAACTTGAAAAGTATGTAAGTTCTTTAATTACAAATGTTTACTTCCTTTTACTTGAAATCATTTTTTACATAATTTAACCATCATGTTGCAACATACTTTTAAAGGCTGTTTTTATTAATGACCTTCAGAAAATTTTCTGAAACAAATCTATATAAAATTTTTAAGTTAAAATATATCCTGAGATATTGTTATTAGTTAATAATTACAACAGCAACACTGTAGGCTAACACATACAGCATTTCCCATGTGCCAGATGCAATTCTAAATATTTCTAAATATATTAATGTATATAATTTACACTTACACTGTTTATGTATATTTTTTAATGTCTACAATAATCAAAAAAAGGAACTCACCATTTGCTTTTTACAGAAGCGGAGTTTGAGGCGCAGGGAGATTAAATAACTTTCTCAAGACTTCACAGCTAGTTAAGTAGTTCAGGATTGGATTCTGTGACTCCTTTTTTCAGGTTTTTTAAAAATCAAGTCTTCATGCATTTTGATCAGTAATAGTTTATTTTTTGTTTAGTAATGAGTAGGGCTTCCCTGTAGCTCAGATGGTAAAGAATCAGCCTGCAATACAGGAGACCCAAGTTTAATCCCTGGGTCAGGAAGATCCCCTGGAGGAGGGCATGGCAACTGACTCCAGTACTCTTGCCTGGAGAATCCCATGGACAGAGGAGCCTGGCAGGCTACAGTCCATGGGGTCACAGAATTGGATATGAATGAGCCACACACACACACACACAAGTAGAAAAGCATCTACTGCAAAGATGGATGGGGATACTTCTGGTGCCCTGATTAAGAGAGGCGTAGGTTGAACTTTGGAACATTTGTTTAATATTCAAGAAGGCTTTACACTTGAGGTCAGTGCCAGGAATGGGTGAGGGGCGTGTTTTTCCTTTGCAAAGTGAGACAAGGGCGACGTGGCTGGGAAGTGGTGACTGATGACCAGCGTGTTCTGAGGGAACCCTGAGGGGTGTTTTAGGAAAGGACACATACAGATATGGAGGAGTTGATAGATTTCAGTGGACTCTTTCTGACCCTTCACCTCTTGCAAAATTCTGTCCTGCACAGGTAGGAGTACTCCAGTTTAAAGTCAGAGGCTGGAGCAGGGCTTCTCAAAGCGTGTGCCCAACAGCACCTGGAACATATTAGGAATTCAGATCATCAGGCCTCATTCCAGACTAAGTGCATCGGAACTGAGGGTGGAGACCAGCAACATGTGTGGTTTTTACTTGCTTTTTTAATGTACAGCCTGACTGCAGACCGCTGTCCTAATCGCCATAGATTCTACACAGCTCTTACGGCGTGATGCTCTTTTGCACTATCTTTATGATCTCATCCAGTTGAAAGCACCACAATTGTAAGACAAAGTCCAATTTCAAAGGTCTTAAAATGTAAAAGAAGTATCTTCGATTGAATGAAGTGTTGTCTTGCCTTACCAGAGGATCAGTCGTACCCAAAGGCAAGAATCGTGGCTTCTTTCTCTCCGTGTTCCTCTCACCCTTCAGGACTTGGTTACGTGGGACCTGTGGAGTAGAGACTCGCTGAGTCCACGTCAGCATTGGGCTTCTCTGTTAATGTCCTTCTGGGTTCTTACTTTCCCCTTTTTTGCCCTGATAAGAGCCTCATCCTGAGAAACAGGAGATGCTCAGTAAGCATCTGTGGATTCACTGACCTGTTGTGAAAGGAGCGGTAGGCTGGTGTCAGGAATTGGAGTCAAGTATGACTTGAGGACTTGGTGGTATCTTTGGCTATGGAAGGAGGGAAATAGCCCTTGCTTCTATTCCTAGATGGTGAGAAAGGGGACAGAGTGTCCTCTGCTATGAGAAGTGTGGGGATAGAGTCAAGAGATAAGTCTCTGATTGACCAGCATTAACCTCTCCGTTATTTTAAATCATGCTGTTTATATAGCCTCACTAGTGTATAAGCTCAGTGAATGAGGGACTTAGAGACCCTTTCTACTATATTCTCATATTCTCAGTGCCTAGAATGGCACCCATCTCATAGCAGATAATCAGTATGTTTGAATAAATGCTTGATAAAGGTATCAACTGCGGTTTACTAAAGCCCAAAAGGAGTTGTGATGTGTGGAGAAGTTTTTTTACAACGATTCATGTTGTTTGTTTTTATTTATTTATTTGGCTGCACTGGGTCTTAGTTGTGACATATGAATCTTCACTCTTCATTTCAGCATGTGGGATCTTTAGTTGCAGCAGGTTGAGATCTTATCTGTAACATGTGGGATCTAGTAATAGTTTCTTGACCAGGGATCGAACCCCAAGCCCCCTGTATTGAGAGCTCGGACTTTTAGCCACTTGGCCAACAGGAAAGTCCCAATAATTAATGGCTTAATTTTATTCGTTTACATTGAGTTGCAATATTTAAGCTCTAGTGTTTCTCAAGCTTTAGTTTTAAAAATATTTATTTACTTTATGGTTGTAATTGACATATAGCATTGTATTAGCTTGAAGTGTTCAACATGGTTTGACATGTGTATGTATTGCAAAAGGGTCACCATAAATGTCTAGTTAACGTACATCATCACACATAGTTAACAAGTCTTTTCTTAAAAATCTGTTCTTTTAGTAACTTTCAAATCTATTATACAGTGTCATTGACTACAGTCACCATGTGGTACGTTACATCCCCAGGACCGATTTATTTTGTAACTGGAAGTTTTGATCCACTTCACTCATTTGGCCTCCCCCTCCCCCTCTTGCAACGGCAACCACCCACCTGTTCTCTGTCTCTCCGAGTTCATTTTTTGTTTTTGGATTTCACTTATAAGAGCATCAGCCTCTGTTTTAACAAGCTCTCTAGGTGGTTCTAATACATGCTAAGTTTTGCAAGCTACTACCCAAGAGAAATTTTTATTCATGTGTCCCAGTGTATACATGCAGGAATGTTCAAACCATTGTTTATAACGTCAAGCAGTTATGCAACATTCCCGAGAAGGAATTGTAGGCTGTCTGTAGACCTGCCGAGTTTGAAAACAAATTAACAATAGAGGATACTAACATAGCCAGAACCAGTCAATTTCCCTCACAGTTTCCTTGGGGGAGGTCTTTGGACCTTCCCAATGTGTGCGTGGATAGACATTGTCCATTGCTACAGCTCCATGAACATATAACCCTCTTTTCTCCCACTCGAAATGTACAGGTAAACATGGGGATAAAGAAGGGAAATCCTTAACACAAGCAGGGTGGGCATCCCCAGGCAAAGGATGAGGGGGCGTGATCTGCCCTCACCTTCGGTCTCCACGCTCCCCGTGCTGCCTGCGCCTCGGGGTGTGCTCTGCTGACCCTTTCTCCTGGAACTTCTCTCCTCTCGTCCTGCCCTTCCCTCTCCTTCCTCCAGCCTCGCTTCCAGGCGCTCATCCTCACCATCCTCACTCCATTCAGATCTGACTTTTAAAACTCATTACTTCGAAAATGTATGGTGAGCAGTCCTGTGGTGAACCTTGTGCAAGGAACAAGAAATTAAAAAGATGAATAAGACACACGTAATATTGGTATATGGAGTTGAGATTTTAGTTACACAGATGACTAATAAACAGCTTTAAAGTTCTGTAATGTTTCCCTACATAAAATGTAATCACCCTTCAAGTCTCCTTACAGTTAATTTTCCTGATTCATCAGCCCGCCCCCACCCTGACAAGCACCTGGGGACACACGCAGGCGTGCACAGACAGACATGGTATCCTCTGCATTTCATATGGCATCTGGTCCAGGGGAAACCCTCACTCCATGTTTAATGACTGCCTGACTCAATGTATTCTTGTCCTAATTCTGTTCCTGGGGTTTCTGTTGTACTACTGCTATTATAATTATCAGTGTCTAGCACAACACTGTGCTGTAGAACTTTCTGGGGCCATGTGTTTTGTACCTGCCATGTCCAGTATGACAACCACTAGTACTGAGCCCCTGAAATGTGATGAATGTAACTGAGCAACTAAATTTTTAGCTTCATTTAATTTCAGCTAAGTGAATTAAAGCTTCAGTTGCTGTTTGTGGCTAGCGGCCACTATATTGGACAGAACTGTTCCAACACCTTTGCACAGGTTAGTTTTCCAGATTCCCAGCAGAGGGAGCTTTAATAAAGAACAGACAATGTGCCAGGCACTGCCCTAAACATTTCCCACCTATTAATTCATTTAAACCTCACTATAACCCTATGAGGTAGAGTTTAATAGAGAGTCTTACAGCTTAAGATGACATGTTTAAAGTAAAATTTCCTCCTAATGATGACTTGAACCCTGCCACTCAGTGGGAGAGGCAGCAGAACTTGTAGGATCATATCTGGAATTGACTTTATTTCATTTGGTTACTATTTATTTGAATTTTAATTTTTATTTCATTGGAAAGGTAATGCTCAGGTTCAAGCAAGTTTTGCAAGTTGCTTTGTTGTCAGAAAACTGAAAGAAAGAAAGCAAGTGAAGTCACTCAATCGTGTCTGACTCTTTGTGACCCCATGGACTGTAGCCCACCAGCCTCCTCTGTCCATGGGATTCTCCAGGCAGGAATACTGGAGTGGGTTGCCATGCTGTTATCCCTTCTCCAGGGGGTCTTCCAAAGCCAGGGATCAAACCCGGGTCTTTCGCATTGCAGGCAGATGCTTACCCTCTGAGCCACCAGGGAAACCCCTTCAGAAAACTGAATGTGTACACAAAAGTGGTTTTTTTTTGGGAGGGGTGGGGGTGTGGTTTACATAGATCTTTGTAAATGAAGTTGTTTTCCATGTGCCCTTTTCCTAGCCACTCAAGTGGAGTGTTCCGGGTCATTTGTCATAATACACAGAAGGCAGTCTATCTGTGCTTTTCGTCTGTGACGCCTCTGACGCTCAGCACACCCCAGCCCACCTTCTCCTTCCTCTCTCTCAAGGCCCACGTCTCCTTCCCTCCCTCCCGAGCACCCATGGGCACACGGTGCACCTTGCCAGCTCCAACTGCACCATATTTATCTTTCCCCAAAGCCACACCTCCACCCACTGTCATCTCCATATAGAATAGGAAACGTAGGCAGGCATAGCTAAAGTCATTTTCCCAATTGTCAGATCTCAGATTCAAACCCAAGCAGTCTGACTCCAGAGTCTAAAATTCTACACTCTCTAGTGAGATAGTCTTAACACCCATTTCCAGCAAAATAATCCCAAACATCAGAAACAAGGAAAAAGATACATTTCCTATTATATTTGAACTCAGAACAGACGGTAACTACCTACATATGAATATAAAGTGCATTACAAACGAAGATTCTTTGTAGGAATGTCTAGGACAAAATTTAACCACTTTAAAATTTCAGGTTGTACAGAAAATGCCATTTTTATGAAATAAGTTAAAAGGAAAGAGAATAGAGAAGAATTTTAAAATACGCGATTTGCAAAGGGATTTACCCTGGTGACATTCTGGAACCAAGGATGAAGTCATAAGTTTCTTGAATTTAGGGACTGCCCCCAAAAGATAGTTACTAAATATATAAATGCTTATTCAAATCCTAGAGAGATCCATTGAAATTGGGTGATTTCCCATGGTTTCTTCTCTTCCTCTTGTGTACCTTTTCTTTCTTCAGTTCTTTATTTTTTAATTCCTTTCTTTTCCTTCTCTTCTATGACCTGGCTATCTGTTTTCAAGAAGATTAGAGGAGGAAGAGTTAGGGACCACTCATAGTCAAAGCAGGTTTGGAATTTTAGTATCTCAAGATGTTTATTTCACCACAGATTCACTCACTCATCCGAGCAACTGAGACTGTCTTTTTGTGATGTTATGGTGTTTCTTAGGCATTTATGAAGCTGTGCCCCAGGCAACTCATTAGTAACAAGGGTTAAAGGACTAATACCTCAAAGGAATGGCTTTAAAAAAGTTAAATTTTAGGGGACTTAAGGTAATCTCTAGGATCTTATTACTGACCTCCTTTTTCACATGTTTTGGAAGCAGGAGTAGAAGAGAGGAGTGAGATTTATGTATAACCCAGCCTATACTGTCTGTATCCAGTCCAAGGAAGATTCTTTCCCTTTTGATATCCACCAGCTCGGATGTAGAGAGGAATAAAGGGGTGAGAGCCACTGATCTCAAACATACTCAAGTCCACATGAAAGTTTTTAAAAAAAAGGGGCAAGGAGGTGGTTCTGAGTAAATAAAAGAGTTGGCATGAAGTTAAGGCATACCAGTTTATAAAAGTACTGATCCCAACCTAAATAAAAGACATAGTGTATGTATTTGTAATAAGTTTGATGATTTACTTTTAGCCTATATTGTTTCAGGAACAACAAATAAGGGGGAGACAACACTTGAGACTTCTTACTTTTTCCTTAATTGCTTTCAATTCACCTAACAGGTATATATCAAAAAAAAAAAAAGATGAGTTTACTTAAGATACATATTGATTGTATCTACTACCAACATTTATATCCAATTCTAAGAGTTTTGAAAAAATTTCTTGTTCTTTGCTGCTCAGAAAAAGTTTACTGAAAATACCAAGTCACTAAATCCACTGACATCTGCTGTCTGTCCTCTGCTAAAATATTGTTTAGAAGTGTGGAGACTTCTCTTGTCATACAGTCATGTGGAAGGTGAAAATAGTCTGTTGGCATCTGTGTGATTGGAGACATGCAGGTCGAGTCTACACAGCCCTCTCCCGTTATATTTGGGATAGTGTGCTAAAGATTTGTTCACTTTAATAAAGACAGGTTTTGGTAAAGTAGGGAAAAAAAAAGATGTTACTCAAACAGAATATTATTAGCATAGGAGTAAGAGTCAAACTTATGAAAATGAGTGTTAGTCACTCAGTTGTGTCCAACACTCTGCGATCTTATGGACTATAGCCTGCCAGGCTCCTCTGTCCATGGTTTTCTTTAGGCAAGAATACTGGAGTTTGTACCATCCTTTTTCCAGGGGATCTTCCCCACCCAGGGACTGAATCCAGGTCTCCTGAATTGGCAGGGGTCATGGGATGCAAAAAAGGCAAAATGGCTGTCTGAGGAGGCCTTACAAATAGCTGAGAAAAGGAGAAGTGAAAAGCAAAGGAGAAAAGGAAAGATCCATCCATCTGAATGCAGAGTTCCAAAGAATAGCAAGGAGAGGTAAGAAAGTCTTCCTAAGGGATCAATGCAAAGAAATAGAGGAAAAAACAGCAGAATGGGAAGGACTAGAATCTCTTCAAGGAAATTAGAGATACCAAGGGAATATTTAATGCAACAATGGACACAATAAAGGACAGAAATGGTATGGACCTAACAGAAGCAGAAGATATTAAGAAGAGGTGGCAAAAATATACAGAAGAACTATACAAAAAAGATTAATGGCCCAGATAACCATGATGGTGTTATCACTCACCCTGAGCCAGACATCCTGGAGTGCAAAGCCAAGTGGGCCTTAGGAGACATCACTATGAACAAAGCTAGTGGAGGTGAAGGAATTCCAGCTGAGCTATTTCAAAACCTAAAAGATGATGCTGTGAAAGTGCTGCACTAAATATGCCAGCAAATTTGGAAAACTCAGCAGTGGCCACAGGACTGGAAAAGGTCAGTTTTCATTCCAATCCCTAAGAAAGGCAATGCCGAAGACTGTTCAACTACTGCACAGTTGCACTCATCTCACATGCTAGCAAAGTAATACTCAAAATTCTCCAAGCTAGGATTCAACAGTACGTGAACCAAGAACTTCCAGATGTTCAAGCTGGATTTAGAAAAGGCAGAGGAACCAGAGACCCAATTGACAACATCCGTTGTATCATCAAAAAAGCGAGAGAGTTAGAAAAGTCATCTACTTCTGCTTCATTACTAAAGTCTTTGTATGGATCAAAACAAACTGTGGAAAATTATTAAAGAGATGGGAATACCAGACCATCTGACCTACCTCCTGAGAAATCTGTTTGCTAGTCAGGAAACTACAGTTAGAACCAGACATGGAGCAATGGACTGGTTCCATTTTGGCAAAGGAGCATATCAAGGCTGCATATTGTCACCCTGCTTGTTTAACTTATATGCAGAGTACATCATGCAAAATGCTGGACTAGATGAAGCACAAGCTGAAATCAAGAGTGCTGGGAGAAATATCAATAACCTCAGATATGCAGATGACACCACCCTTATGGCAGAAAGTGAAGAGGAACTAAAGAACCTCTTGATGAAAGTAAAAGAGGAGAGTGAAAAAGTTGGCTCAAAACTCAACATTCAGAAAACTAAGATTATGGCATCTGGTCCCATCACTTCATGGCAAATAGATGGGCAAACAATGGAAACAGTGACACACTTTATTTTCCTGGGCTTCAAAATCACTGCAGATGGTGACAGCAGCCATGAAATTAAAAGGTGCTTGCTCCATGGAAGAAAAGCAATGACCAACCTAGACAGCATATTAAAAAGCAAAAAGCAAAGACAGTACTTTGCTGACAAAGGTCCATGTAGTAAAAGCTATGGTTTTTCCAGTAGTCATGTGTGGATGTGAGAGTTGGACCATAAAGAAAGCTGAGCACCGAAGAATTGATACTTTTGAACTGTGGTGTTGGAGAAGACTCTTGAAAGTCCCTTGGACTGCAGGGATATCAAATCTATCCTGAAGGAAATCAACCCTGAATATTCATTGAAAGGACTGATGCTGAATCTGAAGCTTTGGCCACCTGATGTGAAGAACTGACCCATTGGAAAAGACTCTGATGCTGGGAACGATTGAAGGCAAGAGGAGAAGGGGACAACAGAGGATGAGATGATCGGATGGCATCGCCAAAGTCTGCAGACATGAGTTCGAGCAAGCTCTGGTAGTTGGTGATGGACAGGAAAACCTGGCGTGCTGCAGTCCATGGGGTTGCAGAGTTGGACACGCCTGAGTGACTGAAATGAACTGAACTGAACTCCTGCATTGTGGGCAGATTCCTTACTGTCTGAGCCACGGGGGATCCCTTATTCACATAAGAGGAAGATTCCCACTTATAGCATTGGCATTTTATTGGCAGTGATTTAATCATTGACATTTATATTGCTCTTCTTGAGTCATCCAAAGAAATTTAAATTTATCATTCCATACTTTAAGAAAGAGGAGATGTATGCAATGCATTTTAGGAAGATTTTAAATCCAATATAGCTAACAAAAATGTTCATGTTGTAAGACATGGGAGTAAACTGTAATGTTACTTTATGTGGACTGTTTTTTTGATGCCACATATAACCTGAGGCCCTGTGTGGGCAACTCAGTATACTGGCTTCTTCAGTCTGACTTCTTTCCTTCTCAAACGTCAACTCTCTTCACCTTTTTCCAGTCTTTGCATTCTCACGATAGAAGTAGAGACAATTTTGACTGCTGTGCCTTTCTTTAGACTATTCACTCAGCCTAAATTATCCTTGTCTCCTTTGTTACCAGCCACACCCCTTCAGGGACTCCTCCCCTGAACTCTTTTTTCCATTCCAGACTGGAGTTGCTTCACTTCAGAGCTCTCATACTGTTCAGAGCAGTTCTCTGTCATTGCTTTCACAATGCCATAGTTCAGTGATTCATTCTTGCCTCTGTTGTATGGGACTTCTGGGTATTCAAGGACAGGGGCAAGGGCTAAGTAATATACTAGCTAGTTGCAGAACAGTGTCATTTGTTGTTGACGTTCAGTTGCTCTGTCATGTCCGACTCTTTGCAACCCCATGGACTGCAGCACACCCGGCTTCCCTATCCTTCCTCATGTCCTGGAGTTTGCTTAAACTCATGTCCATGTGATGTCATCCAACCATTTCATCCTTGGTAGTCCCCTTCTCCTCCAGCATTCAATCTTTCCCAATATCAGAGTCTTTTCCAATGAGTTGGCTCTTCACATCAGGTGAACAACTTCAGTATCAGTCCTTCCAATGAATATTCAGGACTGATTTCCTTTAAGATTGACTGGTCTGATCTCCTTGTAGTCCAAGGGACTCTCAAGAGTCTTCTTCAACACCACAGTTCAAAAGCATCAGTTCTTCAGTGCTGAGCCTTCTTTATAGTCCAACTCTCAAATCCATACATGACTACTCGAAAAACCGTAGCTTTGACTACATGGACCTTTGTCCGCAAGTGATGTGTCTACTTTTTAATATGCTGTCTAGGTTGGTCACAGCTTTTCTTCCAAGGAGCAAGTATCTTTTAATTTAATGGCTGCAGTCACCATCTGCAGTGATTTTGGAGCGCCGAGAAAATAAAGTCTGCCATTGTTTCCATTGATTCCCCATCTATTTGCCATGAAGTGATGAGACCAGATGCCATGATCTTAAGTTTCTTTGAACGTTGAGTTTTAAGCCAGCTTTTTCACTCTCCTCTTTCACTTTCATCAAGAGGCTCTTTAGTTATTCACTTCCTGCCATAAGGGTGGTGTCATCTGCATATCTGAGGTTATTGATATTTTACCAGCAATATTGATCCAGCTTGTGCTTCATCTCGTCTGGCATTTCTCATGATGTATTACAATGTCTAAAAATGTCTGATGAATCTAAGACTGGTAGAAAGATTCAATAGTGTCAACTCAAATGCCTAGGCAAGTTATGGAAAGAAATAAATCAAGTCTGCTAGAAAGGCTGGGAGTGTTGGGAAGGTTTTGACCTGGAGAAGATGCCCTGTATAAAAATGGCAGTCTCCACTTAGCACTTGTCAGTTGTTACCATGAGGCACTAGAGGTCCATGTTCCTAAATCCTCCAATTTTTAAAGAGAAGCCCAAGGTAAGATATTTATATGAGAAATATTTTCATTAAAAAAAAAATCAAATGGTCCAAAAGGTCTATAGACCAGATCTAACTCCCAGACTGACAATTTTAAAGATTTAGAATGAGTAAAAAGTCAGTTTCCATGAAACCTTAGTTAGAAGTTTAACAAATTTTGCTTGCTGATATTCTGTTGTAATGGAATCTACCACATTATTGATAAAAACAGAATGTTACTATATCTTGGTGACATATAGGTTTTAATTGTAATTCTCAACTTGGACTCACAGATGTTACTTTTACACAAGATGGAGTGCTATTTTAAAAAGGAATTAAAAAAAGAATGAATTGATGCTTTTAGAGTAATAAATCTTGAAAAATCTCAGTAATAAAAATACCTCCAAATTATCAAGAAATTCTGTTAACTCCCTAGTTAAAAAAAAAAACAAAACAAAAACTGTTTGCCCTTATTTAAAGGTATTTTTAAGGTTTATTTACTCTGTTAAAATCTATAAAGACAATTTCATGAAAAAACACTCTAGGGATAATGCTCCTCAAAATTTTATGCATTTTTTTGTATATAAAATTTTATGAATATTTTTATATAAAATTTTCAACATTTTATATCCCCAGCCACAGGGGGGAAAAAAAAAAAGACTGGTTCTCATAGAAGTCTTTGAGACTGGTACAGTCCACTGGAGCCACAAATATTCTTTGACGTCTGCTTCCCAATACAAGTTTGCACTTTATTGCATAATGTTCCCATATTTATTGGGAAAGGAAATAGCTTTCCAACACCTCTTCTTTCAGAAAGATGTAATAGGTTTATTTCTAGCTTTGTGTACCGTTAGGTCTTGCCACATGCTCAGTGGTACTAATACAGGATGGGGAAGAGCTAATAAGTCACATTAGTGACTATGAACAGAAAATGTCAGCTCGGCCCCTTCCCAAACTCAGACCATGAGCAAATACACTGAGCACCTAGGAACGTCTTAGACAGGAAAAGACAGTTAGGGGAGCCAAGAGGAAGCATTTTTAAAATAACGGAATAAAAGGAAGGCCCCTTTTGGCATGCTGAAAGAGTAGGATGCCACATGGTGATGTTGAAAAGAGAGGTGTTTGGAAGGGAAGAAATCAAATGGAGCCCCCATATGTTCCATGACCGGTTGACACCAAGCAAAAAGCATCCCGCTTTGAAGAATAGGTGTAGAAAGCCGACTCCACCAGTAAGAGAGTCAGTTGGATCATCTAGTGAATGCACACACCACATCTGAAACCAGCAGCGAGAGGAAGCTCCAAAGCCTGAACTCTGCCACACAGGGCTTGGCAAGTGAGGGCTCAGTGCATATCAGCCCACACTCTGCTGTCTCTGAAAATTAGATAAACACTGATGTAGCGGATAGCATCTTTGTGGCCTGTTCTAGGACTCCGAAGTACAGAGAACAAGACAAACTGTGAGAGGACAGTGAGAGGGCAGAGCAGGGCAGCTAGGGCCCACACCTGTGAGCTTAGTCGCTCGGTCGTGTCCCCCCAGGCTCCTCCGTCCATGGGATTCTCCGGGCCAGAGCACTGGAGCGGGTACCCCATGCCTTCTCCAGGGGATCTTCCTGACCCAGGAATCAAACCAGGGTCTCCTGCATTGCGGGTGGATTCTTTACCAGGTGAGCTCACCCACATCTAAGGCAAGGAGACAGGGCTGAGATCGCTCGAGGGAACCTCCAGTTCTTATAGGTGGGCCAGCTGCTGTCGGTCTGAGCTTGCAGATTAAATTTATTTCATCTATACTTAATAAATAATATTTTGGATTGGTTGTATTTCATTAAAAAAAATGATCACTGTTTGGGTGAGGCCAAAAACAGATGCAGTGAGACAGATAATTGTCTCTTCTTGTTGCCCTGCCCTCGGCAGCTACCAGCTGAAACTGGCCGGGACACAGGGGTTACTGAGCTGGTCAGTGACTCTCCCTGAAGCCAGGAAGACCCCCATATACCCAATCCATAGATGCCTCACAGTCAGAGTCATTCAGATGTGGGGAACATGAGGGGTTCCAGTGTATTAGGCTATTGCTTATTTTCTTAAGAGGTTAACTTTCCACTGTTGCTCAACTTTCAGGTAAGCTTGTGTCTAGTTAATATACCAAGCATAAAATAAACGCAAACAAAAGTTTAAGAAGATGAATATATGCAAATAAAAACTTTTTTTTTTTGTACAGCTTCTCTGAAACTGACCCCTCAATAATAAAAATGAAGTAAAAAGGAACAATGCTGAATTTCAGTTCTTCCTGTTGAAATGACAGCACATGGTCTCAATACTTCCTTTCCATTACATACACTAGTCTGTCTGCGTGGGCTTCCTTCCTCTCACTTAGACAACCTCTTTGCATCTTCTCAATGTATTTTAAAATCACCTCCCTGTGAATTCCATTCCAACTCAAGCTAAGTTCAATGTGTCTCTTTCTGTATTTTCATGTTCATTATATAAACTTCTGGTGTAACATTTAAAACAAATATGAAAGATGCTCACATGAACATTTTTCCCACTGAAGTATGAACTGACCACCGCTTTCTGTACAGAGCAGATGTTTACAAAATACCTCTTGTCTGCAAGTGTTTTATTTTCCTTTGTGTACATCCTATTACTCCGGGTTGGTCTCTGGAACATGACAAACGTGAAATGAATTTCTGTGGGAAGAATGATGTGTGAGTGTATTTTCTCTTCTAGAACTAACTGTGGGGGTCAGTGGAGACATGGATACAACAAAAGAACTTTCAGATACAATGTCACTGAAAATTGAATGATTCTTTGTGGACCTGATACAGTGTATGCTGAGATCGCAAGCAAGTGAACAGTTTGAGAAGGGAAGAAAGTCAGGAACTATTAAGAACACAGTCTAGGTTGATTCTATAGTTTTGGTCAGGAGTCTAGTTTATAATATCCAAAAGTATGGGACCAAGTTACTTGGTTTAGGTGGCCGGCATCCACAGGGGTCTGTTCTAACAGGTGGTCAAGGCAGCGGGAGCCAACTGCTAGTGAGACATTTAGATTCGTTCTATGATGTCAGCTTCATTATTTTCTATTCATCTATTTTGAAATAAGGTACCAACTCTAATAAAGATTCCAGGAGAGAATTACAAAGCCTAGGCAGGGAGAAACATAAAAACCAGGCTGTATCAGGACTGGCAAATGTGGGACAGGTTATAGGGAAGAACACAGCTCAGGAGGATTCTGGTTTCTGCACCAGGACTGTTGAGATTCTCAACTTTACAGACTAGAGTAATTGATAGGTCAAGACCAGCTTGGATTCATGATCTTGAGCACCAGCTGCTGAGTCAGGCATGCAAAGAGATTGCCTGCTTCTTTTTAAAATTACATTCCACCTCATAGCTCTTATCTTACTTCTCATTAATACCCTACTTCCTGATTTCTGCAAACCAGACTTTAAGAAAGCTTCTCTTTTCACATTAAATGAATACAGCTTAATTTCTTCTCCATTTTCAGAGGGAAAAAATGATTTCCCATCCATGATATATTTGTTTCATTTCTGCCATTTGCAACAGGAAAACCACACTGGATAAAGTCCAACAATATTTATAGCTATCATTTGTGTTCACATAATAGCATTTACACATCTATTTTTCTAGGCATTGCCTAGAACCCGGAATTAGACCAGATCCTTTATTGGGGTAAGATAAATACTCAATACTAATACACAATAATAATGTGGAAATTGTAGAGGAAATGTGCAGAGTTTGAGACACTTATAATCAGTTGGACAGAATTTTTAAAAACTGGGTAGTCTGATAACTAAGACAATTTCTTTTAGAATTCATGGTTGGAGTTTTGACCATTGCTCTTTTTTTGGGCCGCGGGGGGGGGGGGGGGGTGTTGGGTGGGGAGGGGAGGGGGGGCAAGCGCGGGCAGCAAATAAATAGACCTAAATTGAGAGAAAAGAAGATGTCTCAAAAGCAACACTTGAAGTTTCTGGCTTACTGCATTAGCTTCTATTTTGTGCCAGAATGGGTTGACTAAAATTTTATTATTTCATACAAATGCTTCTTGGACAATTTTTAGTTCTTGATATATAAACCAATGAGACAGAAGGTGACACAAATATTTAAAGCCAAGTAATTTTGGAAAATTCTGCCCCATGTGGCTTTTTTATGATTTTTTCAAATATAGGTCATTGTGTGTTTCAAATATGGGTTATGTTGATTTCTCTTCATCATGTATTTCTTAGTCTCTGAAGCTAACAGTAACTAGGTGCACATTGGAAGATGTGCAGTGCGTGGCCCTGGCTTCATTTAGTTAATGAAAATCACAGTCAAATAAATCCTGAAAATAATTTATAAATCATATGTAAATTACATGTCTTACTGATGTCCAGTACAGCGCAGGGTTTGAGATCTTACTTCACTTGCAGACTTACAAGACAGCCTGTCAAAGCTTCATGGATACAGGTAGGAGACACAAGCCTCCTGGGTCAGAGATAAAGGACAGTTTGTTATACTAGCAGTGACAGTGGCCAGTGTTTTCTCATTTTGGATTGGTCCCCCAAGCTCCAATTTCCATAAGGTGACATGGGTGGTCAAGGTGGTGCTATCCTCAGTGAGTTACGTTGCAGGAGAGAAACTTTGAGCTTAGGGAACCTAAATCTTTAGAAATGGACAGTGCCCATGAGTGCCCTTGTGCTCTGGAGAAAGACAGCATCTCTGTCTTCCAAGGCTGTTTGCCAACATTCTTTAAATTATAGTTTGGAACAAAGGACAGTCGTTGCCTCACACACAAACCATGTAGGCACTCTAGACTCATCTCTAAATAACTGCATTTTAAGAGTCTTGTTGAGTCAATAATTAATAGACAATATATTGGGGGGGAAGGTGATTTTAAAATTGTAACTATAGAAAAAATTGCATACTTATGACTATGAGGAAATAGTGGAAAGCAATTTTAACTTAGGTTTGAAAATGTTAGGTCAGGTTTTTTTTTTTTAAGTCAGGTTTTTTAAAAATGTTATTTGGAAGATTCTTGAGAGTCCCTTGGATTGCAAGGAGATCCATCCAGTCCATCCTAAAGGAAATCAGTCCTGAATATTCATTGGAAGGACTGATGTTGAAGCTGAAACTCCAATACTTTGGGCACCTGATGTGAAGAACTGACTCATTGGAAAAGACCCTGATGCTGGGAAAGATTGAAGGCGGGAGGAGAAGGGGATGACAGAGGATGAGATGGTTGGATGGCATCACCGACTCAGTGGACATGAGTTTGGGTAAACTCCGGGAGTTGGTGATGGACAGGGAAGCCTGGCGTGCTGCAGTCCATGGGGTCACAAAGAGTCGGACACAACTGAGTGACTGAACTGAATTGACTGATTTCTCAGTAGAGCAATTTAATTAATATTACTCCTTTTTCAGAAACAGAAGTTATGCTTCCAAAAGAAAATAGTTTAAATGGTCAAAGCTAACATATTTTTGGCCTTTTTTTAAACAAACTTTTTATAAAATTTTAAAATTAAGATTGTCACCCTAAATTGGCCATACATATAGTTTACTCTAATGCTTTTAAGTTGATAAAGCTTAATGAGTGCCAATTCATGCTATTCGTTTAGTCCTTTTAATTTATTTCATAGTTTCACTGAATGTGTTTACTGATTACATGTTAAATACTCATTTCTATGATGTTGAAATCATGCTATTTTTATAGATGTATATTAAGTTGAAAATATGTTCTTATATGGAGAAACTATTTTCTGATTACAAAAGAAGCATTTTCTCCAAGCAAGCTAGACTGTGGAAACTAACTACTTTATCCTAAATACTTACATATTTATAGTAGTATAACTACTCTTAATGAAAATGATTGATTTAATTTTGGCTAATGAAGCACTTAAATTTTGGCTTCATTTTTAAATCATATGATTCAGTTTCTTTTTAATATTACAATTCAATAAAATGTAGGAATCATCTCTTACTTCACTACACTTGTGAATGTAATGAACACAAAATTTAGCACGTGTGTTATTTTTTGAATAGAATGAAACATTAATGTGGAATCTTAAAAAGTACTATATTTGATCCAAACATTTAATATTTCTCTAAATGTTAAAGGTAATATTAATACCTCCTACTCTGGGTATATCACATATACTTTTGCTTAACCTGTTGTGTTTTGTGATATGTCATCTTACGAAGTCTCTAAGAAACATTTATATATAAACAGTAATATAATATTCAACTGCCCTTTGTCACTTTTTATTAGTGCTTATAACTAATTATAACTTTTGCAATTGAAATTAATTTTTGTTTTTTCTTTTTGTTGCTTAAAAACACTACACTGTTTTAGGGTTATAAAATTTATCATTAGTTGCACAAACATTTTCATAGCAATATTAATAGAAATCAAATTAAAATTAAGAAAAATGTATCAATACATCTGAACCCTAACAAATCAAAATATAATTATTTTACTTTCTTTTTACCCAGGTATATACATGTATTATTTTATATCATAGTATATATCTCTATACTTTCTACATGTGATGTACTAATATACCTATTTTTTCACATGTAGGATATGTATTTTTTATAATAGTTATGTTGAAAGTCACATAAAATTCTACTGAGAAAATTTTATTGAAGAATTTATTATGTTGTTAATAATTCCCTTATTGTTTGTCACATATAAATTGATTCTAAATTTTTTGTACTTATACATGGTGTTTAGAAAACCATCCAGTATGCATATTTTTTCCTTTACACTTTTGTATACTAAATTCCAAAAAGGAGAATTCTAAACTGCAAAAACTTAATACATTTTAATTATTCTTTGACATATTATTTTTTTCCAAAAGGATTTTTCAAATTTGTGTCATCAATGAAAAAGGACAAATTTCACTTTACTCATATACTTTTGGTATAATTTATATTTATTCAGGTCCTATGACCATTTCAAGATCAGATTTTTTTTTTCTGTTCTAATGAGTTGTAAGAGCTTCTTATATATTTTGGATGTTAACTCCTTATCAAAGAGATCATTCAAGTAGTTTTTCTGATTCTGTTTATTTCTATTTGTTTATTTTTGCTATCGTTGCCTGCACTTTTGTAGTCAGATCTAAAATGTCATTGCCAAGACAGATGTCAGTGAACTTTTCTTCAATGTGTGTTTTAGAAATTTTACGGTCTCAGGTCTTATTTTTAAGTCTTTTTTTTTAATTAATGTATTTCTTTTAATTGGAGGCTAATTACTGTACAGTATTGTAGTGGTTTTTGCCATGCATTGACATGAATCAGCCATGGGTGTACATGTGTTCCCCATCCTGAACCCCCCTCCCACCCCCCTCCCCATCCCATCCCTCTGGGTCATCCCAGTGCACCAGCCCCGAGCACCCTGTCTCATGCAATGAACCTGGTCTGGTGATCTGTTTCACATATGATAATATACATGTTTCAGCGCTATTCTCTCAAATCATCCCACCTTTGCCTTCTCCCAGAGTCCAAAAGACTGTTCTTTGTATCTGTGTCTCTTTTGCTGCCTCACATATAGGGTCATCGTTACCATCTTTCTAAATTCCATATATATGCATTAAAATACTGTATTGGTGTGTTTTTCTTTCTGTCTTACTTCACTCTGTAGAATAGGCTCCAGTTTCATCCACCTCATTAGAACTGATTCAAATGCATTCTTTTTAATGGCTAAGTAATAGTCCATTGTGTATATGTACCATAGCTTTCTTATCCATTTGTCTGCTGATGGGCATCTAGGTTGCTTCCATGTCCTGGCTATTATGAACAGTGCTGCAATGAACATTGGAGACACATGTGTCTCTTTCAGATCTGGTTTCCTTGGTGTGTATGCCCAGAAATGGGATTGCTGGGTCATATGGCAGTTCTGTTTCCAGTTTTTTTTTTTTTTTTTTTTAAGGAATCTCCACACTGTTTCCATAGTGGCTGTACCAGTTTGCATTCCCACCAATAGTGTAAGAATTTTCTCCGTACCCTCTCCAGCATTTATTGTTTGTAGACTTTTTGATAGCAGCCATTCTGACTGGCGTGTAATGGTACCTCATTGTGGTTTTGATTTGCATTTCTCTGATAATGAGTGATGTTGAGCATCTTTCCACGTGTTTGTTAGCCATCTGTATGTTTTCTTTGGAGAACTGTCTGTTTAGTTCTTTGACCCATTGTTTGATTGGGTCATTTATTTTTCTGGAATTGAGCTGCAGGAGCTGCTTGTATATTTTTGAGATTAATTCTTTGTCAGTTGCTTCATTTGCTATTATTTTCTCCCATTCTGAAGGCTGTCTTTTCACCTTGCTTTTAATTTCCTTCGTTGCGGAAAAGCTTTTAAGTTTAACTGGGTCCCATTTGTTGGTTGTTCAGAAGTATGTTGTTTAGCCTCCAAATGTTTGTATTTTTAATAGTTTTTTTTTCCTGTAGTTGACATCTAATCTTACCACATTGTGATTAGAAAAGATGCTTGGAAAGAGTTCAATTTTTTTGAATTTACCAAAATTCAAATTTACCAAATTTACAAAAATTTACCAAATTTTGATTTATGGCCCAGGATGTGATCTATCCTGGAGAAGGTTCCATGTGCACTTTTGATAAAAACGTGAAATTCATTGCTTTGGGGTGAAATGTCCTATAGATATCAATTAGGTCTAACTGGTCCATTGTATCATTTCAAGTTTTTGTTTCCTTGTTAATTTTCTGTTTAGTTGATAGGTGTGAGTTGATAGGTGTGATAGGTGTGAGTGGGGTATTAAAGTCTTCCACTATTATTGTGTTACTGTTAATTTCCCCTTTCATACTTGTTAGCATTTGCCTTACATATTACAGTTCTCCTATGTTGGATGCATGTATATTTATAATTGTTATATCTTCTTCTTGGATTGATCCTTTGATCATTATGTAGTGTCCTTCTTTGTCTCTTTTCACAGCCTTTATTTGAAAGTCTATTTTATCTGATATGAGTATTGCGACTCCTGCTTTCTTTTGGTCTCCATTTGTGTGAAATATTTTTTTCCAGCCTTTCACTTTCAGCCTGTATGTGTCCCTTGTTTCAAGGTGAGTCTCTTGTAGACAACATATATAGGGGTTTTGTCTTTGTATCCATTCAGCCAGTCTTCATCTTTTGGATGGGGCATTCAACCCATTTACATTTAAGGTAATTATTGATAAGTATGGTCCTGTCTCCATTTGCTTTGTTGTTTTGGGTTCACATTCATACAACCTTTCTGTGTTTCCTGTCTAGAGAAGATCCTTTAGCATTTGTTGGAGAGCTGGTTTGGTGGTGCTGGATCCTCTCAGCTTTTGCTTGTCTGTAAAGCTTTTGATTTCTCCTTCATATTTGAGTGAGATCCTTGCTGGGTACAGTAATCTGGGTTGTAGGTTTTTCTCTTTCATCACTTTAAGTATGTTCTGCCATTCCCTTCTGGCCTGAAGAGTTTCTATTGAAAGATCAGCTGTTATCCTCATGGGAATCCCCTTGTGTGTTATTTGTTGCTTTTTCCCTTGCTGCTTTTAATTATTTGCTCTTTTGTTTGATATTCATTAATTTGATTAATATGTGTCTTGGGGTGTTCCGCCTTGGGTTTATCCTGTTTGGCAATCTCTGGGTTTCTTGGATTTGGATGGCTATTTCTTTCCCCATTTTAGGGAAGTTTTCAGCTATTATCTCCTCAGGTATTTTCTCATGCCCTTTCTTATGGTCTTCTGGGTCTCCTATTATTCAAATGTTGGGGCATTTAACGTTGTCCCAGAGGTCTCTGAGGGTGTCCTCATTTCTTTTAATTCTTCTTTTCTTTTTTCCTCTTTGCTTCATTTATTTCCACCATTCTATCTTCCACCTCACTTATCCCTTCTTCTGCCTCAGTTATTCTACTGTTGGCTCCCTCCAGAATGCTTTTGATTTTAGTTATTGCATTATTCATTATTGATTGACTCTTTTATTTCTTCTAAGTCATTGTTAAACCTTTCTTGCATCTTCTCAATCTTTGTCTCCAGGCTATTTATCTGTAACTCCATTTTGTTTTCAAGATTTTGGATCATTTTCACTATCATTATTTGGAATTCTTTATCAGGTAGATTCCCTATCTCTTCCTCTTTTGTTTGGCTTGGTGGGCATTTATCCTGTTCCTAACATGCTGGGTATTTCTCTGCCTTTTCATCTTATTTAGATGGCTGTGTTTGGGGTGGTCTTTCTGTATTCTGGCAGTTTGTGGTTCCTCTTTATTGTGGAGGTTCCTCCCTGTGAGTGGGGTTGGACAGGTGGCTTGTCAAGGTTTTCTGGTTAGGGAAGCTTGCGTCAGTATTCTTGATGGGTGCAGCTGGATCTCTTCTCTCTGGAGTGCAATGAAGTGTCCAGTAGGGAGTTTTGGGGTATCTGTGGGTTTGGTGTGACTTTTAGCCACCTGTATATTAATGCTCAGGGCTATGTTCCTGTGTTGCTTGAGAATTAGTGTTGTATGTCTTGCTCTGAAACTAGTTGGCTCTTGGGTGGAGTTTGGTTTCAGTGTAGGTATGGAGGCTTTTAAATGAGCTTTTGTCAATGAGTGTTTCCTGGTGTCAGGTGTTTTTTGGTTTTCTAAAGTTTTGGATTTAAGCTTCCTGCCTCTGGTTTTCAGTCTTATTCTTACAGTAGCCTCATCACTTCTCCATCCATACTGCACTAATGATAAAACATCTAGGTTAATGCAGAAAACATTCTCTGCAGTAAGGGACACCCAGAGAGGTTCACAGAGTTACATGGAGAAGAGAAGATGGAGGAGGGAGATAGAGGTGACCAGGTAGAGAAGAGGGGGAATCAAAAGGGGAGAGAGCAATTTATCCAGTAATCACTTACCTATGTGCTTTCCACAGCCTGCAACACCAAAAGAGGTTCACAGAGTTACATAGAGAAGAGAAGAGGGAGGAAGGAGATAAAGGTGACCAGGAGGAGAAGAGGGGGAATCAAAAGGGGAGAGAGACAGATCTAGTCAGTAATCAGTTCCCTAAGTGTTCTTCACAGCCTGGAACACCCAAAGAGATTCACGGAGTTCGGTAGAGAGTAGAAGGTGGAGGGAGGAGATAGAGGTGACCTGGGGGAGAAAAGGGAGAGTCAAAAGGGGGAGAGGGCAATGAAGCCAGTAATCACACTCCTAAGTAAAAATGGGTACTGAAGATTGGATTCTTAAAGGTACAAAATTGATAACAAGTACTAAAAAGCAACGATTAAAAATCTAGAGTAGAGGCTAGACTCTCAAAAATGCAATATTAAAAAAGCAAAACAAAATCACAAAAAATTATAAAAAATATATATGAAATTTGCTTTAAAAATAGGGTCTTTTTTTGCAAGGTATTAGTAAGTTATAAAAATGAAAATTAAAGGAGTAATAAAGGATTTAAAAATTAAAAAAATAAAAAAATTAAAAAGATGATAATAGTAAAATGTATCTAGGAGTTTCTCTGGATCTGTTGCAGGCAGTGTGGGGTCAGTTCAGTTTCAGATAGTTCCTTGTTCCAGCTTATACTTCTTTTTGAGGTCTATAGGCCCCTTCCAGTATAGTTGGTGCTAACTACAGGGTTTTAATCTGTTGTACCTGTCACTTCCAAAGCGGTTCCCTCTATTTTAGCTGGTCTCTTCAGTGTCTAATTTCTGCCCTGACACAATGGGGCGAAGGTGGCCACTTATCTAGGCTCACTTGTCCAGTCGCGCTGTGGGGAGGGAGGAGCACTGTAAGCAAATATGACTGGTGTGTGTGGGGAGCGCGCGCAGTGTCTCCACAGCACTGGGTTTCCCCCGCTCACGGCGTGTGTGCTTTCCCCGTCTACACTGCTCAGGCTCCAGGTTGCTCTGCAGGGGAGCTGTCTGAGGCGGGCCCTGGGTTGCGTGCACTTCCCAGGTCTAAGCCGCTCAGGTTCAGGTTCTCGGGTACTCCACAAAGGCGCAGACTCGGCTGGGCCTGCGTTTTGTGCCCTTCCCAGGTCTGAGCAGCTCAGGCGACCAGGTGCTTGGTGAGCACACACTCCCCGGTCGGGGGTGCGTCTTATCGCCTCCCCCGTCCCAGATGCTTAGTTTCCTGGGTACGCAGCAGGACCACCGTCCTAGATGTGCCAAGTGTCTCCTCTGGGACACTGATCTCTGGCTGCGACCCTCCTGATGGATGTCAACCATCCAGGATCCCAGGAAGGCTTGGTTAGCAACTGGGAGCCTGCTCGCAGTTTGGTGGAGGATGCCATCTCTGGGGCCAAGATTGCCCCTCACCTTCCGGCTCTGGCTGCCCTCCGCCTGCCTGTCTCCAGCAGGGGATGGGCCGGCGGTCCGCAGTCGGCTAGCTCTCCTCTGCTATTTGCTCAGTCCTTTGTTCTGTGAGTGGGCCGGCAGTGCCTTAGGTTAGGGCTTTTCGCGGGAAAGTTCCTTCTCTCTCTCTCTCTGGCTATCCCACAGTTTGGGTTGCTATCTCACGTTAGCTCCCTCAGATTGTCCTCAGGGCATTCAGGCCTGGTCCTTACCCTAAGCATGCAGCCTGCCCCTCCCTGTTCACCCTCCACTTGCTGGCGGTGGACACGAGCATCTGGGCTACTTCTCCGCTGGGATTTGTGGCTAGGCACGTACTCTGTGGGTTTTATTTATTTTTTTCTCCCGGTTATGTTGCCCTCTGAAATTCCAAAACTCCCTACAGACCCGCCAGTGAGAGGGTTTCCTGGTGTTTGGAAACTTCTCCTCTTTCATGACGCCCTCCCCAGGACGGGTCTCTATCCTTAACCCTTTTGTCTCTCGTTTTTATCTTTTATATTTTGTCTTACCTCCTTTTGAAGACAATGGGCTGCTTTTCTGGGTGCCTGGGGTCCTCCACCAGCGTTCAGAAGCTGTTTTGTGAAATTTGCTCAACATTCAAATGATCCTTCAATGAATATGTAGGGGAGAAAGTGGTCTCCCCATCCTATTCCTCTGCTATCTTAGGACCGCCCTCCTATGTTTAAATCTTTACTTCATTTTGAATTGATTTTTGTGTTTTAAGATAACAGTTTGATTTTGTTCTTTTGGTCATTAAAATATTTGTCCAATTTTCCCAAACCTATTTAGAAAGAGACTGCTCTCCTTCCATTGTATGTTCTTTGTGCCTTTGTCAAAAGTCAGGTGACTGTATACTGTGGGTTTCTTTCCGGAGCCTCTATTCTGTTCCAGTGATCTATGAGTCTTTTTTTTTTTTTTAAATTCAAATACTCTACTGTTTTGACTGCTATGACTTTGTAATATAGTTTGAAATCAGGAAATGTGATGTCTCCAACTTTACACTTCTTTCTCAAGAGTGGTTTGGGGCCTTTTGGAGTTCCACACAGATTTTAGGATTGTTTTCAATTTCTGTGAAAAATGCCATTGGGATTTTGATAGGGATTTCACTGAATCTGTGGATTGCTTTGGATGTATGGATATTTAATATTAATTCTTCTAATTCATGAACATGGAATATCTATTTATTTGTGTCATCTTCAATTTATTTCATCAGTTTTTCATAGTTTTCAATGTATAGCTCTTTCATTCCTTAGTTAAATTTATCCCTAAGTACTTTATTCTTTATGATGCTATTGCAAAGGGCTTGAAAAAAAAAAAAAAGAATGTCTTCTTCAGATAGTTTGTTGTTTCTGTATAGAAATGCAACACATTTTTGTATATTGATTTTGTATCTTGCAAATTTGCTCTATTCATTGATTAGTCCTAACAGGTTTTTAGTGGAGTCTTTAGGGTTTTCTGTATATAAGATTATGTTTAGCTTTCCTTACTAACTAAGGAAAAAAGAGAGTCTGAAACAATAGATTCAATGTATATGGTAAAACTTCTGTGCTCTGAACAGCCCTAAAGAATCTTAAGGTCATAATTGGCATCTCCAGAGACAGTTTATATGTAAGAAATGTGTGTGAATGCATTTTAATGTAGTATATTTATTGACATAACAATTTTGATGTTGAAATTGGTTAGTAGTCTCCCTTTAGTGCTTCTTGGTTTGCTATGTAGTCATGAGTATCAGAAATTAATAATAGGAAGAGAGGGACAACAGGCTAGGAGAATATAGTGCCTATTGAGACCAAATAAAATATGTGTGTATAATCATCAAGGGTATATATTGTCGCCCTGCTTATTTAACTTATTGCAGAATACATCATGCGAAATACCAGGCTGGATGAAGCACAAGCTGGAATCAAGATTGCCGAGAGAAATATCAATAACCTCAGATATGCAGAGGACACCACCCTTGTGGCAGAAAGTGAAGAAGAACTAAAGAGCCTCTTGATGAAAGTGAAAGAGGAGAGTGAAAAAATTGGCTTAAAACTAAACATTCAGAAAACTAAGATTATGGCATCTGGGCCCATCACTTCATGCCAAATAGATGGGGAAATAATGAAAACAGTGACAGACTTTATTTCTTTTGGGCTCCAAAATCAATGCAGATGTTGAGTGCAGCCATAAAATTAAAAGACACTCGCTCCTTGGAAGAAAAGCTATGACCAACCTTGACAGCATATTAAAAAGCAGAGATGTTACTTTGCCAACAAAAGTCCATCTAGTCAAAGATATGGTTTTTCTCAGTAGTCATGTATGGATGTGGGAGTTGGACTATAAAGAAGGCTCAGCACTGAAGAATTGATGCTTTTGAACTGTGCTTGTAGAATACTCTTGAGTGTCCCTTGGACTGCAAGGAGATCCAACCAGTTAATTCTAAATGAAATCAGTCCTGAATATACATCAGAAGGACTGATGCTGAAGCTAAAACTCCTGATGCAAAGAACTGACTCATTTGAAAAGACCCTGATGCTGGGAAAGATTGAAGGTGGGAGGAGAAGGGGACAACAGAAGATGAGAGGGTTGGATGGCATCACCGATTCGATGGACATGAGTTTGAGTAAGCTCTGGGAGTTGGTCATGGACAGGGAAGCCTGGCGTGCTGCAGTTCATGGGGTCACAGATTCAGATACGACCGAGCGACTGAACTGAACTGATAATATACCTGTTCCATTCTCCATGTGCCTATGTTAGTGTATGTCTGGCCTTTGAACTGTTTGTTAGGACATGAGTCAGAAACTCTCACAGGAAGATAATCACTTAGATGTCTTCTAGGAAAGCCTGTTTTCTGTACAAAATTTCTTATAACTCACTGCTTGTAAATTACTGACAGGAAGAGACATTCATAAGACTAAGCTTTAAAGTAATTAATGCCCTCCTGGGGGTATGCTTGGCATAATTTGCAGGGATCATAAATTCTTAGTTTGAACCAAGGAGGTTTTGGGGATTTCTAAATTCAGGTACTAGATTTCTAAAAAGTTTTCCTGGCAGCAGAGCTTTTTCCTTTGCCATTCATCCTGTGTATACTCTGGAAACTTGAGCTGCTTTGTTAGCTCCCATGTCAAAAAAAGAAAAATCTTACTAGAATGGTTTATGAGTGCTAGGAATCTTAAGCCCTGCCTTGCTCCTAGATATAAGGATACTTTGGGGATATTGAAAACACTGCATATGAACAGCCTTTGTGAGTCTCTTTCTTGGTGTCTCTCTGCGTGGGACCACAACCCTGAGACTGTGTCTTATTTATCTTCTTTTATTTCTTCATTCAATCATTTATTTATTTATCAATACTTTCACACTCACAATAGTAACCCAATGTGTAGATCCAAATTTCTTCCTCTAAATACTTCATTTTCATGGGGAGTGTGTGTTAGCTGCTCAGTCATGTCCAATGCTTTGTGACCCTGTGGACTGTAGCCTGCCAGGCTCCTCTGTCCAAGGGATTCTCCAGGCAAGATGACTGGAGAGGGTTACTGTTTCCTTCTCCTGGGGATCTTCCTGACACAGAGATTGAACCCAGGTCTCCTGCATTGCAAGCAGACTCTTTATGGTCTGAGGCACCAGAGAAGCCTTTTGATGCAGAATCCTGACAAATATATAAGATAAGTAAACATATTTTAAAGTGTGGTAAAGTATTACTTTAAGAAAATCAAATTGTGCAGTGGGATACAATGTGATAGGATGTAGAGCTTCTTTAGCTAGGCTGTCCAAAGTACTGTGTGAGGAGCAGAGAGCTATGTGTAAATCTGGAGGGAAGTTCATTCCAGATAGACTGGAGAGACCCCGAAACAGGAATGGACCTGGTGTATTCCTGGAACAGCAATGGCGACAAAGACAGTGTCCGTGGAGCAGAATGGAAAATGGGCAGAAGTGTGAGCCATGTATTATCAGACTGCTAGTTACCAATTTGATTTTTTTTTTCCTGATTTGCCTTGGGAAAGAGTTTAGATACTGTTTGATTGCAATGGGAAACTACTGGAGTTCATCTTTTACCAAAATAAGTATACTGTCTGGTTTTATGTTTTGAGAAAATATTTGGACCTCTGTGTAGGGGGCAAGAATGGATGCAAAAGAGCTGTTGTAGAGTTATTGTAGATCAGGGATGGGGGGGGGGAGAGGCTTAGACGAGAATTTAAGGAGCAGACACATTGGTAAGTGTTAGATTCCAAACATATTTTGGAGATGGATACACTGAAAAATTTACTTGTAAGGAAAAGACATAGATAAAGGATTGCTCCAGGTTTTCACCCTAAGTTTGATGGTGGGACTGTTTGCTGAATTAAAGAAAATCGGGGAACAGGAAAAATAAATACAAGAGTACCATTTTGGTCATATTAAATCTTAAATGCCTGTTAGGCATCAGGAAGTGGAATCAATGGCCTCAGGGATGAGGCTAGATCTGGGTATACTGATTTGACATTTAAAGTCACATACTGGATGAACTCTTCTAAGAAGTAAGTGGAAATAGAGAAGAGAAGGGAACCAGGACAAGGACCCTGGGAATTATAACCTTTAGACATCAGGCAGAGGAAGAGGGACTGGCTAGTACAATGGGAGAACATGGGGATGTGGCATCTCAAGAACCTAGAGAAAATAAATCTTTCAAGAAGATACAACACTTGTTTTGTGTCCTTGATGTCAGCACAACAGTCAAGACGGATATAAATGAATTAACTTTAGAATTTTCACAGTAGAGGTCAATAACCACCTTGGTGCAAAGTGTTCAATGCAGCCAGTAAATACAAAATCCAGATTAGAATAAGGTTGAGAGGATGGAGATAATATATCCATTTGAGACTTCTGAAAACTTTAGCTACTTAGGGGGAGATTTTTTAAATCAAACTTCCAGTGCCCTCCCCACAGTAAGCGGTTGAAAATACAGTAATTTAGGGGTTATGTAAGAGGAGGTCAGTTAAGAAAGTAGCCTGTATATGGTCATTGGATTGTGCCTTTAAATTCATGTCTTTCTCTTATCAACTACACTAAAGTGCATAATTTTAAATCTATAGTGTTAATGAGAAGTTACAAACTACAGAAATCTGAGAGTAGAATTCTTCTAGAGTCCTATGATTTTTCATCTTTGTAGTGGATTTAAATGTACAACAGTTTTTCTTGATAGACTCTCCCTTATCTTGTCCTCCCAAAGTATCAAAATTACTCTGCATAGAGTTGACAAGTTTCACTTTACATTCCTATTCTGTTATTAAAAATACAGAATTGATTTTTGTTGGTGCTGTTGCCATATTCAGTAGCCACAAGCATTTGTGTTCTAAGAGAACCAGTGAGTTTATTTTCCAAATGGTAAATATTAGTTAACTTAGGGGTTATATAAGAGGAGGTCAGTTAAGAGAGTAGTCTATATATGGTCATTGGATTGTGCCTTTAAATTGGAGAATTCAGGTATGTTAAAGAACATAAGGATTTGGATTCCTACTAAAAAAAATCTCTGACCCTAGTTTCACACATGTAGATTTTATGTATTTGTAAGAGAAAAGAAACATTAATAAAGACAAAGTCTAAGAATAATGATAATAACTATACTTTTGTTCCTGTTCTTTATTGAGATACATATCACATATACAGAAATATTAAACCTATGTATGCATAGCTTAAATAATAACTGTTAATTGACCCCCATGTAACCAATACCAAGATGAAGAAACATAACACACAAAAACCCAGAAGACTCCCATGGGCTTCTTTCTAACCTGACCTTTGTAACGATCATTTCTTTGTTTCTCTTTATCATTTACCACCTGTGTATTTATTCTTTTTTTAAAGAAAATCTTTTTATTTGTATTGGGGTATAGCTGATTAACACAGTTGCGATAATTTCAGGTGAACGGGGAAGGGACTCAGCCACACACACACATGTATCCATTCTCCCCCAAACTCCTCCCATCCAGGCTGCCACATGACATGGAGCAGAGTTCCCTGTGCTACACAGGAGGTCCTTGTTGATGACCCATTACTGTGTTTGAGCTTTATGTAAATGGATAATGCCATTTGTATTCTTTTAGTTCTGCTTAATTTGCTTATATAATAATTTTGAGATTCGTCAATTTGGTGTGTAACTCTAGTTCATTTTCATTACTGTATGGTATCCCATTGTATAAATGTAATTTATCCATCCTATTATTTATAGTTTTGTGTGTTATTTCTAGGTTGGAGTATTATGATCAATACCACTGTAAACATTTGGTAGTGCAGCTGTGGCAACTATGGCAAGCACTTGAGTGACAACTTAAATTGAAATTAGTTACTATTAAATGAAATTAAAGATGCAGTCTTTTAGTTGTGTTAACCACATTTCAAGTGTACAACAGCCACATTGTGTCACTATTACTCTTGACTCACAGCAATAGTATTGGACAGCACCATCTCTAGAACATTTCCATCACTCCAGAAAGTTCTACTCAACAGCAATACTCTAGGAATACATACCTGGGAGTGGAATTGTTAAGACTTCAGATAGACATTTCCAGATGATATCACACTGTTTTTCAAAAAGTTGTATTAGTTTATATTCCATTCAACTGTGTAAGAGAATCCTGCTCCTAATGCCCTTGCATCCTCAACAGCACTTGGCTTGGAGCTCAGCAGCTAAGGCTTCTGTAACAAAGTACCACAAACTTGGTGGCATAAACATCAGAAATTTATTTTCTAACAGTTCTGGGGGTTGGAAGCCCAAGATCAAGTTGTCAGCAGGCATAGTTCCTTTGGAGGGCTGTAAGGAAAGGATTTGTTCCAGGCTTTTCTGTTTGGCTTGTGGATGGCCATTTTCTCCAGGAGTCTTCACATTGTATTCCCTCTGAATGTCTCTGGATTCAGATTTCCCCTTTGACTTCACCCTAATGACCTCATTTTAACTTGATGACCTTTGTAAAGACCCTATCTTCAAATAAGACTCCGTTCTGAGAAACCAGGGGTTAGATCTCAGCACATATATTTGGACAGAAGGGGCATAATTCAGCCTATAACAAGTATATTAGATGTTTCAATATTTGCAAATCTGGTAGAAATATAATGGTATTGCATTATAATTTTAATTTTACTTCCCTTGATTTTTCACATACTATCCCATTTTTTTCACATGTTATTTATAATCTGATAGTTTTTTTTTAAGTACCAGGTCAAGGTTTAACCCTTTATTTCTCTTAGGCTGCCAACTTTTTTCATACTTCTTTATAGGAATTATCTTTACTATTTTGGACACTAGTACTTTTTTGATCATAGGTGTTGCAGCTATGTTCTCCTATCCTGTGGTTTGCCAGTTACTTATTTTTTATAATAAAACTAAGTTCTTAAATTTTTATTTGATTTAGTAAACATTTTCTTTATGGTTTGTACTTTTTCTTTCTTGTTAAGAAATCCTTCCTTACCCTGAGGTTATGGATTTCTTCTTCTATGTTGTCTTCCTAAAGCCCTACAGTTTTGTTTCTCTCACTTAGGTCATTTTTCTACCTGGGATTGGTTTTTTTTTTTTTTTTTGTTAAGTGGTGGTAAAATTTTATAATAAAGAAAATTAGATTTCCAGCGTCATTTATTGAAAGTTCTATTCTTTCTCCCCATATCTTCTCTATAAAACAATGTCCATTGGTCTGTTTATACTACTTTATTTAGTTCTCCTGGGTATGTTTTTCTCCCACTGTGTCTATATCACCCTTCTTTATTATGAAAGTTTTACAATAAGTTTTATTTGATAATGAAAGTCTTTCTAATTTGTTCTTCAAGAATTTCTTATCTATGATTTGATATTTGCATTTCCTAGTTTTTTATAGCCATGTTTTGACAGACTAAGTTCCCTTCTATTCCTGGTGTGCTAAGAACCTTATTTTTTAAAATCATAAATAGAAGTTAAATTTTGTCAAATCTTCCTGCAGCTGTGCTTTACTTTTTCAAAAATCTACTGTTTCCCAAATAATGTGCTAGATGCTTTATATGTACATCATATCTAGTCCTCAGATCAGTTTTGCCAAGTAAGTATAATTATTCCCATCTTGGAAATGAAAAAATAAAACAAAGCTCTGAAAGACTGCGTAGTTTGCCCAAATTTCTAGATACTAAGTGGAAGAGCTAGGATTCAAACTGAGGTTCCTCTGGCCCCTTAATTCACTCATTAATTAATTTTGCACGTATTTAATCAGTAAATTGTTATTGAATAACCTCTGTGTTCCCTTGAAACGTTTGCACTTGCTGTTTTATTTCATTATCACCTGAGTTTGGGTACAAGTCTACCTTGGAGGTGTTGAGGATTCCACTCGACTGTGACAGAGTTAGTCACACAGAGTTCCTGGTTTCTTGGTACACATAAAAGTTATGCTTTCACTATAGTTTGTTAAGTGAAATAGCACTATATCTAAAAAATAATGCACTACCTTAATTAAAAAGTACATAATTGCTAAGAATGCTAACCATCCTCTGATCATCCATATTTTTCTGCTGGTGAAGGATCTTGCCTCCATGCTGATGGCTGCTGACTGATCAGGGTGGATGTTGCTGAAGGTTGGGGTAGCTGAGATAATTTCTTAAAATAAGAAAACAGTGGAGTGCGCCACATCGATTGACTCTTCTTTTTAAATTATTATGTGTCAGGGAATAGGAGGCTGGCAGAGAGGGAAAAAGATGGGAATTGCTGGTTAGTGAAATGGAACACACACATTTATCAGTAAAGTTCGCCACCTATATGGTTAAGTTTCATGGTGCCCTAAAACAGTTACAATGGAAACATCAAAGGTTCCTTGAGAACACATTGTTGTTAACAGTGCTAAACATGCATGTGTATTTTAGTTCCTAAATTATTGAGAATGCTAACAGGATGACACTGGTTTTCTCTAAGTGACAATTGGAAAAGGCATTTCCCAGTCCAACATCCTCCGAGGAATTTTGCAGTCCTTGGTAAAAGGAGGCATGAGTGGAGCCACTAATCAGAAGCTGCCTGTGAAGAATTCCCTTCTCATATCCAATCCATTCAGCTTGGCCTTGGCCAAGCTTTTGATCTCATGGAGGCTATCAGAAATACAATCATTTTACATATAGCAACAAAGTTAAACAGGAATGAATTTTAGTATACTCAAACACATATGATAAATGGGGACATTTAATACTACATAGAAGCCTGGGAAAATACATCTGATAAAACATATATTTTAAAGTATTGACTATGGAAAACACCACTTCTTCCCTTTGTTTCATATCTTTAAGAATGATGAAAAGTGAAAGATAATTGCTTTAAGTACCTAAGTCTACTTGGTTTCCTGTTTTGTATTCCCTAATCTGTTCTTGATCAGCTGTTAGACTTCCCAGTTGGGGAGGAGAGGCCTAAGACAGTCTTCTCCTATCTACCCCATGTGTTACCTCATTTTCTTGCTGATGTTTAAGCATTTCTTAGAAAACAGGAAGTTTTACACAAATGTGTTGCTCAGTACTCAGAGGAACTATAGACATTTTGAATAAATTTTTCATCTTCTTATATAACTCACTCAATTCCTTGCTGTATTTTGACAGAACTGGAGACTTAAAGATGACTTAGTATTTCAGACATATAGTTAATCTCAGAACAAAAGTAAATGATCCCATTGAAACGTCTATAATTGACTCTGAATGGCTGTTGCCTTTACCACCTGCCACTTGCTCAGCATTGATGCACCTAGTCTGTAATATACATGTGGACCTCACTTCACAAACACCCCAGATTCATAAAGTGCACAGTCTAGGGCATACTTAGATATATATTTTAAGTAACTCTTTTTACAGAGTAACTTATTACTAAATTTCTTTACAAGAAAAGCTGCTACTGGGTGGTTAAAATATGCCCCACTTTCTAAGAATGATATTTACAAACAATTTTTCAAAAATGTCTATATGTCCAGATTAGGCTTGAAATTCTGGGAAGATGGCACCAGCAGAAGACATCCAGTTTTTTTAAGTGTATTTGAATTCCCACACATAAACAACCAAGGCAGCTATTTAGCAGAACCAAAACCAATGGGCATTTTAACAAAACTGGTAACAGTATATCTCCACAAACCCCCAAAATGCAGGCTGCTGGAGTAAACTGGCTGCAGCCACAAGGCCAGCTTGTTACCAGTGTCTGAACTGCAGGTAGCAGAGGGACCCTGAGTGTGGCTTCTGGGAAGCTGAGAGCAGGTCAGCTCACAGCTCTTTACCAGAAGTCTCAGGACAATCGGAGAACAGCGGCTGCAGCTGGGCAGCTGGGAGGGTTTTGCTCATCTCAGTAGCAAAGCACAAGAGGCTCACTGTGAATCCTGAACACTCGAGCAGCCAGGTCCCTGTGAGATCTCCACACGGAGCCTTCGGAGCTCCTTTTGGAGAAAGGGTCTCACAGTGAAGCGTGGAGTCAAAACTGAGCATGGTAAGCATTACAGAGAGAAAAAAGGAAGCTTCAGATAAAGTGAGAGAGCCATGAGCCTCGAGAAGACATGGAGGAAACTTACATACGTGTTACTAAATGAAAGAAAATCTGCGAGACTTCATAGTGCGATATTCTAACTCTACAACATTCTAGAAAAGGCAAATCTATGGAGAGGGTGAAAACCTCAGTAGCTGAGGGAGCTAGAGGGTAGGGAGAGATGAGTAGGCCAGGCCGAGGACTTTAAGTGCAGCAGGACTACTGTTTGATGTTTTAATTATGGATATATGTCATTGCATGTTTGCCTAAACTCGTAGAACATACCAAGAGTGAACTCTAATGTAAACTGTGGTCTTTGATTGGTAACGGCGTGTCACTGTAGGTTTATCTGTTGCAAGAAATATGTGACTCTAGAGGAGACTCTGCATGAGCGGACACAGGGCACGTATGGGAAATCTCTGCACCTTCCAGTCAGTTTTGTTCATGAGCCTAAAACTGCTCTAAAATGTTGTCGTTGTCATTTAGTCGCTAAGTCATGTCTGACTCTTGCGACTCTGTGGACTGTGGCCTGCCAGGCTCCTGTGTCCATGGGATTCTCCAGGCAAGAATACTGGAGTGGGTTGCCACTCCCTTCTCCAGGGGATCTTCCGGACCCAGGGATTGAACCCAGATCTCCTGCATTGCAGGCAGATTCTTTACAGACTGAGCTACAAGGGAAGCTCTAAAAAGTAAAGCCTATCAAAAAAACTGGGTGTGTTTGTTTGCAGTTAGCACTGTACGGCATTGCTACAGACTTAGTGACTTAGAAACAACATAAACGTACTATCTTAGCGTTCTTAGGTTAGAATTCTGGATGGTTTCAGCACATTCTCTGCTACGAGACTTAAACCAAGGTGTATGTGTCTGTGCTCTTAGGGGAGATTGTAGGAAGAATCCCCCTCTGTTCATTCAGATGGATGGCAGAGCTCGCTGCCGTGTGTTAAGGGACTGAGGTCCTGTTTCCTTGCTGTTTGCTCTGAGGGCCATTTCTCAGCGTCCAGAGCACCCCAGCATTCTGTCCTTCGTGGCCTTCTTCATTTTTGAGGCCAGAATCAGGGACCTCCTCATGTGGGTCAGTCCTCCTGTCTCAGCTCTCTCTTATCTCTTGTTCTGCCCCATCCCTCTTGCCTCCAGCTGAAGAAAGTTCTCTTCTTTTAAGGCGCTCCTATGATTTGACTGGGTTTCCACAGATAATCCGGGATATCTCCCGGGATTTTAGTTTATGGTCTATAACCTTAGTTATGTCTTCACAGGTTCTAGAGATTAGGACTCAGATATCTTCGTGTGACCATTCATTCTACACTCAGAAGGGAGGGGCACAGAGCCTGGAGATCTCAGGAAGCAGCTGCTCTACAAAAATAACAGAAGAGGGAGCTCCGTGATGTTAAAAATTTAGCCTGAACTGAGCCTCCTTCTAAAATTTCATAAAAACTAAATTCAACAAAAAAAGTATAGATATAGCCTTTTATAATATTTCAAAAACAAAGATTTAAAAATATGGTATAAGATGTGAAAGAAAAATATTCATCAGAGAAAAATTCAGAAAGGAGGTAATGGAACTGAGCTGAGGTATTAGAAATAAAAGAAAAAAATTCAACACGAGAGAATAAAGAAGTTACTTTAAGAAAAACTGTTAGTACAAAAGAACAACATATCAAATTTAAAACGTGAAAAATTTAAAGAAGAATTGGAGTTAAAAACACTGAGAACTGGCAATAAAAATTCAATATAAATGTTATTGAAGTCTCTGGAAAAAATTGAAAACAAAGCAAGAAAATAGGAAAACCCACTAACAAGAAGACTTTCCGAAAATATGTATATATTTGTATATGTATATATTTGAAATTATGTATTAGATGCATACTGAGTACCTAAGAATATCATCTAGGATGACCAAAATCAAGATATATTCTAGCAAAATTACTACAACTTAAAGGAAAAAAAGGCTTATTTTTCATCTTGGCAAAATCAGCAGTTGATTTACAAGGGAAAGAAAATTATGTTATCATCAGACCGTTTTTGTTAGCAGTACTTTATGCTAAGAGAAAATGGAGTAACATAAAGTTAAGGTACTCAAGGGAAGAAATGTTAGCCAGGGATTTTATATTCATCAAACTTACCTTCCAATTTAAAGGATATAGACAAACGAATAGCATTAGAACTCGAGGAGATCGTTCCCATGAGGAAGCTTCTTGAGACTGTGCTCCTAAACCACCAGAATGACTAGAGAAACAGCAACATAAGGCCATGTGCTGTCATTAAATAGTATAGTTACTTATAAAACGCAAGGGTAAATGATTTTAGGAGGAGAGAGGATAGTATATGATGGCTATATGCTTAGGCATAATAGAGTCCAACTACTAAGAAACAGAGAGTAAAAAGCACATACGTAAAAGAAAAAAATATTCACCTATTCTCGGTAATTATATAGGTAGCTAATAATTCTAATATAGTAGAATTACTATTGTTATTCTGAGACCCTTATGTGTGTAATGTGGGAAAAAGTAAATGAATACATGTGGGATATTCTGTTATTCCCTGTGTCCTTGAGACGTAGGGATTCTGGGTACAGATGAAGCGTACATAAGACAGAAGTATATAAAAGAGTATATAGAAGAACTCTGGTTTAGAATTTGGATTTGAATTGAATGTATCAGTACAAACGTTATCTTAAAATATTAAATTATCTTAAAATTATCTTTTACTAAAGGAAATGACACTCAATGCCTGCATTATTTTATCCCCAATTCCTACTTCTCTTGCACATTAAGTCCAGAAACTTGATAAGCCACACTTAACCCTTTAATTCCTTGACTTCTTCATTCCCTCTTAACAGACAGTGAGCCTGCAAATTCTAATCTTGTTCAGTTGCTCAGTTGTGTCCGACTCTCTGTGACCCCATGGACACCAGGCTTCCCTGTCCTTCACTATCTTCTGGAATTTGCTCAGATTCATGTCTATTGAGTCAGTGATGCCATCCAACCATCTCATCCTCTGTCACCCCCTTTTTCTCTTGCCCTCAGTCTTTTCCAGTGAGTCAGTTCTTCGCGTCAGGTGGCCAAAGTATTGGAACTTCTGCTTCAGCATCAGTCCTTCCAATGAATATTCAGGATTGATTTCCTTTAGGATTGACTGGTTATATTTCCTGGCAGTCTGAGGGACTCTCAAAAGTCTTCTCCAGCACCACAGTTCAAAAGCATCAATTCTTTGCTGCTCAGCCTTCTTTATGGTCCAACTCTCACATCCACACATGACTACTGGCAAAACCGTAATTTGACTATCCAGACCTTTGTTGGCAAAATGATGTCTCTGCTTTTTAATATGCTGCCTAGGTTTGTCATAGCTGTTTTTCCAAGGTACAAGAGTCTTAATTCATGGCTGCAGTCACCATCCACAGTGATTTTGGAGCCCAAGAAAATAAAGTCTGTCACTGCTTCCATCTTTTCCCCATCTATTTGCCATGAAGTGATGGGACTGGTTGCCATGATTTTACTTTTTTAATGTTGAGTTTTAAGCTAGTTTTTCACATTCCTCTTTCACTTTCATCAAGAGGCTCTTTAGTTCATCTTCACTTTCTGTCATAAGGGTGGTGTCATCTGCATATCTGAGGTTACTGATATCTCTCTAACTCTACCTTTTAGATATTTCTCAAACCCATCCATTCCTCTCCACTCTAATGGTGCCGCCATCTTTCCTGGGAGTGCTGCAGTCATCTCCTCAGTGGTCTCCTTGCATCTCTCCTTGCCCCTCCAACCCACTCCTCATTTTGCAAAATGATCCCTGCATAGCAAGTATACATTTTAAACTCATTAGTGGCCTCCCAGAGTCCTGACAGGGGCTACAATGGCCTGGATGATGTAACTGCTGTTGATGCTGAGTCCTCAGAAGCACCATTTCCCTCTGGCTCTGAGTTTTCAGTCCTGCTGGACTTCTTTTGGCTCCTCAAACATGCCAGAGTTTTAAGGGCCATCACATGGATTGTTTTCTCTTCCTGTTACACATTCTTCCTCCTATTGTACCATCTCATTCTTCCTTATAGCTTCAGCTTGAATATCACTTTCTCTAGATTCTCCTGATCACTACCCCTAATTAGAGGAAATACCCCTGAGTATTTAACATCCTGTACTTCTAAGGAACACCCTGAGCACTTGTATTTTTAATGCCGATTTTCCCCATCAGCATGGGAGTTCCATGAAGAGAGGAATCTACCTGTTTCCCACATAACTCCCATTTCCTAGCACGTGGCAGTTACTGATTAAATATTTACTGAATGAATAAGGGAGTGAAAGTGAAAGTCACTCAGTCGTGTCTGACTCTTTGCAAGCCCATGGACTATACAGTCCATGGAATTCTCCAGACCAGAATACTGGAGTGGGTAGCCTTTCCCTTCTCCAGGGGATCTTCCCAACCCAGGGATCGAACCCAGGTCTTCCGCCTTGCAGGAAGTTTCTTTACCAGTTGAACCACAAGGGAAGCCCATGAATAAGGGAATGATTGTCTAAATAGGCAAGATTGAGACATAAAAATGTTGGTTAATTTCTTTCCTCTAATCTTTGCATTTATTGAAACCAAGTGTGATGTCATCTATTTCATATTTATAGGAATATTATATGTAGGATATTCTCCCTTTCCACAGTGATTTATCTGGCAATCAACTTTTTAAAATTTTTCCAGTCAGGTGTTTAGATTTAATCGCAGAACATTTTATTCTTTCCATCTAAACTTTTAAGTGGACTTCCGAGGTGGCGCTAGTGGTAAAAAACAAAAACCAAAAACCCTGACAATGCAGGAGATATAAAAGATGCAGATTTGATTCCTGGGTTGGGAAGATCCCTGAAGTAGGACATGGCAACCCACTCCAGTATTCTTGTCTGGAGAATCCTATGGACAGAGGAGCATGATGGGCTACAGTCCATGGGGTCGCAAAGAGTCAGACATGACTGAAGTGATTTAGCTTGCCATGGAAGACTTCTAAATAGTACACAAAAACGATTAACTAGTATTCTCAATTAGTAATGCTTTTATACTCTGCTTTTAACAGGCTAAGAAAGCACAATGAGGGGAAAGACTATTATCAGAGATTTTACTAAACTGGAAACAGAACTACTAAGACATGTCCCAGAGTTAGCCCAGCTTTCTACATTGTTTCTATTTGAGGTTAGCATGAATGTTCAGAATAAGGACCCTATGGTCCTCTGAAGTCCCACATCATGAAAAAAAATTTAATTATCTTGGCCCAAAAGTGGATAACTATTTTTATGAGGACTTTTAATAATAAAGATAAAAACAGAAAAAACAAAATAAAATTAATGGGTTGTTTGGATAGTAACTAAGTTAACGACAAAATAAATTCACCAGAACACATTACTTCTGAGCATCCTGGACTTTTGAACTCCTCTTTTATGTTACTATATATTTCTTAGTTGCTTTGGCATCCCACGTAATTTATATGTGTATATTTTCTCACATAAATCTTACGTAAGCTGTACAAGATTTCTGTTGTGCAAATCAAGATTTCTTAATAAACTATTGTTTTAATTTCTGAAAAAAACATATTCGACTAAAACTTTGGTTTGCTGTGAAGTGGGCATAGTAGAGACGTGACCCATCACATTTATCAACCACTGCTTCTAATGTGGGAGTGAGAAGCTCTGAAGCTCCTTAGCTTTAGGATAAATGTGCTCTGAGTTCAGCTGCGCAGCATGGTTGCTTGATCTGACCTCTGACCTTGCTTCTGCCTTGGCACTATGAGTAATTGGTCTGATTTGGGCCCTGTTCATCCAGCTGCGCCTCTGTCTTAGGATACGGCTTCCCTTATCTTCAGAGGTAATGACATCTCTGCCATGTCTAGAATGGGAAGAAGGAGATGGATAAAGAACGCTGGGGACATACCTGCAATAATCTGGGTGATAAGAATTTGAACTTCAGTGGAGCAGAGAGAACAGGGAGAAGAGAGGGTGAACTTGACTGGTTATAGGGGATGAAAACAAAACAGTATATGGTGTTAATACCAAATGACTGGGAGAGGGGGAATGGATGTGGAAAAGTTGCTGATTTAGGTCTGCATATCTAGATTAGTTGAAAATACGATAGGCAGTAAAACTTTGTCAATACAGAAAGCCTCAAATTATGTCTACTTCATTCATCATATTCACAGGATTCAGTAAGAATTTTGGCAAATAATCTTCCTTTAGAACAACCAAACAGATATTCTTATATTCAAGATTGTGAATCAAAATATTTCTTAGAACACAGGCTATGCATGTTGTTCATACACACCATCACACCTTTCTTATTGTAGAGAATGTAACACGGAGTGCCTACCTAGATTAAAGGTAACACATTAATGAGGTGAAGGCTGCAGACTTGGGCCAGACTTACTGGCATCAAATCCAGCTTTGTCACTGAGGAGACCCTTGTGTGATTAACAGCAAGTTACATAGGCTCTCATCCTTAGTTTTCCCATCTGGACAGTGGAGATACTCATAGTTATATACCTTGTAGTATTAAAGTTGTTATGACAATTTATTAATTATAAAATAAACTTTAGAATTGTACCTGGCATGTACAGAGTAAGTAGTATCCAAGTATTTCATAAATAAATGTTTTCTAAGATTCTCCTAATTCTCAGATTACCTAATTTTATAGAAGAGTCTGTTCTGCCCAATCTTTAGCCTTGTTTTACTTTGCCTTTAGGTGATTCTACACTGACAAATATTTTAAAACATACCGTGTATGTGTTACTCACTCAGTTGTGTCTGACTATTTGCGACCCCATGGACTGTAGCCTGCCAGGCTCCTCTGTACATGGGATTTCCCAGGCAAGAATACTGGAGTGGGTTGCCCTTTCTTCTTCAGGGGATCTTCCTGATCCAGTGATAGAACCTGGGTCTCCTGTGTTGCAGGCAGATTCTTTATCATCTGAGCCACAAGGGAAACCCATGTATGTCAGAGGACCCAGTTAAAGGACAAACGTCTTCTCCATGCACTCATGCCTTTCCCCAGGCTATTTACTTCCGTTGCTGCATCAGTGGCACCTGCCCTCAAGATAGGGCTCTGAAGGCAGGACTTGCAGGGCTGGGAGGCCGCCTGGTATTCATCCTGCTTCCCATTTCTTCTGCGTCACTCCATCCTTCCTGGTTAATAGACTGCATGTGCGTCATCCTACTCCCATCTTTAGCAGCATGTGAACTCCTTTAATCCTGCTTTATCTTGAACTTTGCTAACCTTTTGAGCTATAAACCTTTATAAAGCTATAAATGAAATCTTATGGATCTACAAGTCTGGCACTTAAAACACATGAGAATTCCTTAGCAAATATACTTTCTTCTCCTTGAAGTGTAGTGGAAGTCACTCAGTCGTGTCCAACTCTGCCACCCCATGGACTGTATGCAGCCCACCAGGCTCCTCCGTCCATGGGTTTTCCAGGTAAGAATGCTGGAGTGGGTTGCCATTCCTTTCTCCAGAGGGACCTTCCTGATCCAGGGATCGAACCCCAGTGTCCTGCACTGCGGGCAGGTTCTTTACCACTGAGCTACCTGGGAAGCCCTTTTATTCCTTACTTTCAACTGAAATTCAGTTCATTAGTAGTTAAAAAGAGGAAAACTGTGCTTGTCCATGGTTAATGCCTCCTTCCTACTGATAGGTTATTTATTGATTAGTTGGAAATTTCCAGGATGTATGACTTGGCAAGGACCATTAATATTTTCATGATTTCCAATACCAATTGGTGTTTGGTATTAGTTTATAAATGACTGCTTCATTTCTACACTCTTAGATCAATTTAACCTCCTAGAAGATATCTAAGAACTTTTTTGGCCTGTCAAAATTCTGTTTGTCTGAAAATTTTTCTTGGTACATTTACTTATGACCTCACACTCCTGAGCAGGTTTTTATTTTTTAAATACACATAGGTGAGAAGGCATCACATGGCAAAAGCAATTGTCCTGCATCCTCATAGATTTATATGAGAAGAGAAAACAGTCTACAAATGAGAGGTAATAATAGAAACAGTAAGGAAACAATGAAGACAGCATTTATTGTGTCTTTATGCCAAAGGCCATGCTAAGCAGTTCTTTATATGTTATAATATATGGGGCTTCCCTTGTGGCTCAGGCTGGTAAAGAATCCACCTGCAACTGGGGAGACCTGGGTTTGATCCCTGAGTTGGGAAGATCCCCTGGAGAAGGGAAAGGTTACCCACTCCAGTACTCTGGCCTAGAGAATTCCATGGACTATACATGAGGTCACAAAGAGCTACTGTCCATGGGGGTCACAGAGTCGGACACAACTGAGTGACTTAAAAAAAAAAACAGAGGACACACCCTAAGGTGATATCTGTATTTTAAAGATAATTTTTAATCAAAATATTTCATAGCAAGATTACATGAGTGAATAAAATTACATTGCATATACTACTTTATGAACTGCATTGCATTTATAAATCATATCTTAGTTTCCCTTTCCCCTTTAAAAATCACGGTAGACCTCTTTCCATGTCAGTATCTCTGAATCTCACATTTGGCTAATACTTATTAATCTGACTTTTACCTTTTCTATCACACATTTTTAAAATAAAAAATACATAAATGTAACATAAGTTTATTTATTCAAATAAATTTAAACCTGGTTATAGATATGGATATACAGATAGACACAGATAAAATATATAATCCATTGTATATCAAAAAGAATTTGTGGTGGCAGGAATTTAAACAAAAAACTAAAAACAAAAGGTGTAACTATTTAGTTACCTCATTTTAAAACATGTTCTTTTGTAAACAGATAATTTCATGAAGTTAATTAATAAATTTTAAATTGTGCACCATTGCTTTTATAAAAGCTGTAAAGTATCCATGGTATGGACCTAACAGAAGCAGAATATATTAAGAAGAGGTGGCAAGAATACACAGAACTATATAAAAATGATCCTCATGACCCAGATATCCATGATGGTGTGATCACTCACCTAGAGCCAGACATCCTGGAATGGGAAGTCAAGTGGACTTTAGGAAGCAGCACTAAAGCTCCTGGAGGCAATGGAATTCCAGTTGAGCTATTTCAGATCCTTAACAGTGGCCACAGGACTGGGAAAGGTCACTCAAAGAAAGGTAATGCCAAAGAATGTTCAAACTACCGCAGTTTTACTCATTTCACATGCTAGCAAAATAATGCTCAAAATTCGCCAAGCTAGCTTCAACAGTATGTGAACCATGAACTTCCAGATGTTCAAGCTGGATTTAGAAAAGGCAGAGGAACCAGAAATCAAATTGCCAACATCCGTTGGATCATTGAAAAAGCAAGAGAATTCTGCTTCTGCTTTATTCACTATGTCAAAGCCTTTGACTGTGTGGATCACAACAAACCATGGAAAATTCTTAAAGAGATGGGAATATCAGACCACTTTACCTGCCTCCTGAGGAATCTGTATGCAGGTCAAGAAGGAATAGTTAGATCCAGACATGGAACAACAGGCCAGATCCAAATTGGGAAAGGAGTACATCAAGGCTATATATTGACACCCTGCTTATTTAACTTATATGCAGAGTACATCATGCGAAATGCCACGCTTGGTGAAGCACAAGCTGGGATCAAGATTGCTGGGAGAAGTATCAATAACCTCAGATATGCAGATGACGCCACCCTTATGGCAGAAAGTGAAGAAAAACTAAAGAGCCTCTTGATGAGAGTGAAAGAGGAGAGTGAAAATGTTGGCTTAAACCTCAACATTCAGAAAACTAAGATCATGGCATCCAGTCCCATCACTTCATGGCAAATAGATGGGAAACAATGGAAACAGTGAGAGACTTTATTTTTGGGGGGCTCCGAAATCACTGCAGATGGTGACAGTAGCCATGAAATTAAAAGATGCTTGCCCCTTGGAATAAAAGCTATGACCAACCTAGACAGCATATTTAAAAGCAGAGACATTACTTTGCCAACAAAGGTCCATCTAGTCAAAACTATGGTTTTTCCAGTAGTCACGTATGGATGTGAGAGTTGGACTCTAAAGAAAGCTGGGTGCTGAAGAATTGATGCTTTTGAACTGTGGTGTTGGAGAAGACTCTTGAGAGTTCCTTGGACTGCAAGGAGATCCAACCAGTACATCCTAAAGGAAATCAGTCCTGAATAGTCACTGGAAAGACTGATGCTGAAGCTGAATCTCCAATACTTTGGCCACTTGATGTGAAGAACAGACTCATTTGAAAAGACCCTGATGCTGGGAAAGAGTAAAGGCAGGAGGAGAAGGGGATGACAGAGGATGAGGTGGTTGGATGGCATCACCGACTCAATGGACATGAGTTTGAGTAAGCTCTGGGGGTTGGTGAAGGACAGGGAAACCTGGTGTGCTGCAGTCCATGGGGTCGCAAAAGAGTTGGACATGACTGAGTGACTGAATTGAAAGTGTCCACGAAAAGAATTAATGTGTCATATGCAGACCCCACTTCACAAAAGCATATAGTCTTCTGTCAGTCTAGTATATAGTACTGGAATTCTGTCATCAAAAAATATAAATTGTGAAATCTGTGTTTTCTCTCAACATTATATAAGAACATTTGTTTGCTCAGTCCAGTCATTGTGGGCATAAAATGATCAAGCAAAATCAAAAGATTTTACTTCATGAATGTTTAAGTGTACTAGAAGATTCGATTTTAATTACAGGTAGTGGTTTCAATTGTTTTTAAAGTTTTTAAAAAGTTTTTTAAACTTTTAAAAGTTTTAAAATAACTTACCAATTATTCTTAATTGGTAAAACAAGTTTAACCAAGACTTAGAGGCAATAATTCAACAGAGCCTGCAAAGTCCAGAAACATCACTTGGCATTTTCAGGAGAAGTGAAGATTTCAGAGGAAAATAAATATTCTGCAGGAAATAAAAACCAAAAGAGGACATTAGTTTTATTCCTGAAAATTTATAACTAATTAAGTTTTTCTTATATTGCTAGTCTTATTTCCTTCTCCAGTTTCAGTACTATGATGTATAAAATATTGCGCAACCTTGTACCTATACATTTTGAAATTGTAGCCTTTTTCATCCCATCAGCATTTATATGTATAGTGAATAGTATAATTCATTAGAAACATGACTTAATTAATTGTACTTTAAAATGTACACTGCCTATACTTTAGGAGATGTCTATCTAATAAAATCATCTTTCGATATCAGAACATTCTAGAAAGGAGTTATATACACAATAAAAGACAATTTAGGAATGACTCATCTGGAAAAAGCCCACTCAGTAAAAAAATAACCGTGGTCATTGATCTTGATTTTTAAAAAGGGAAGGGAAACCAAGATGTATAACATTTTTTGAAAATTAAGCGTATATCTTGTATATAAGCTTCTAAGGACAGAAAATAAACTGTAGGTAGCTTATGTTTGGTGTTTAATGCAATTTCACGTGGAAGTCAGCACTCAGAGCTTTAACGGGGATGGTATTGCTCCTCTCTACGCTGGAAGAAACAGTTCCATTATTTTGAGGTGTCTGCATTATCCTCATGAGTCTTCATTGTTTGAAGGAGAGATGCAGAATAGGAAGGAGATTCCTATTTATGCCTCTTCACTAATGTTTACATATATTGAACACTCTCCACATGCCAGTGTGTAGGACTGAAAAAGAAAAGCTTGATTTTTGTCCTGCTTGAAGTCACATTGTACCGTGTGATGAAAGCTCACTGTGGTGAGTACCCTGCGACGCAGGCAGTGAGCGCACAGGGCCGTGGAGCACAGATCAGCAGCTGCCCTTGTCCAGAGGTCAGAGAGAGCTTTCCTCTGTGTTTCTCAGCCCCCGTTCTTGCTGCCCTGTGTTGGGTCGTCCTTGTCTGCACCCAGCTTTTAGCCGCAGTCTCCTAACTGGTCGTGCTGCCTCGCGTCCTTGCTCCTGTCCACTCTAAATCCAATTTAGAAGTTTTCACTGTCCCTACATCTCTCTCAGGATTATGTTCAAGCACAGTATTATGTCTCAAAACGTCTTTCATAGTTGGGATGCCATGTTCTTCCCATCCTAATCTCTAGCTATCTTGTTACACTTGACCCTAAAGTGTAACTAAACTACCGAGTTCCAAGGACACGCTATGTTTATACACATAATCTGCCCCTGGTTCATGCATTACCTCTTTCTAAAACATTCTGATCTCCCTTACTGCACCGGTACCTGGCTAATTCATTCTCATTGTTTAGGTTTCTGTTCAGATGTATTCATCCAAGCCAAAAACATGTGTCTTCCTACTATCTTCCCTTTATCTTGTCCTTTTCATTTAATCAATCATCAAATCCTAAAAATTCTAAGACTAAGCACCTTTACTGTGAATTATTTAAATTTTTTCTACTTAACTAACACATACCTACAAGGTTGGTATTCTTGTTCCCCTGGTAAAACTAAAGCTAAAAGGGATTAAGTTGCCAACTCAGGAGCACACATTTAATAGGTCACACAATCTGGGATGAAAATCAAATTCCATCTGACTTCAAAACCAAAGTGCTCTAGCAAATTGCCTTTCTACTACCTTTCCAGACTAAACCATTGGGTGTTTGCTCCAAAAATGTTATTGCTTTAAGATGTTTAATTTAATGTTTTTGTTTCTTCCATATTTATATAAAAATCAGTGGCTAACAAAATTGAGCACTAGATTTTTACTTTATATTTCTAAGGGATAGAAAGTGAGAAATAATTGAAAAGTGAATGAAGCAGATGCTTTCATTTTAAATAAAAGAAAAATAAATTATTTAAAAAGGATTTCAGGCTGATCTCACTTTATATGTAGATCTAACAAAGCTGAATATACAGAGATGTAAGTGAAATGGTGGTTACCAGGGACAGGGAAATGAGATAAATGGGGAGACGTTGGTCAAAAGGTACAAAGTTTCACTTATGTAAAATTAATGGGCTCGAGATCTCAAGTACAGCATGATAATTATAATTAATAATTCCATATCAAATACTGGAAATTTGCTAGGAGAGTAGACTGCAGGTACACTTACTCTCACAGAAAAGGTAGCTATGTAAGTAAATGGATATGTTAATTAGCTTGACAATAGTAATCATTTGCTACGTGTACATATATCAAATCATCATGTTGTAAACCTTCAATATAATCAATTTTATGAAAAAATAAAATAAATTCTAATCAGACAAAAATGTCATTGTAGTTATGAATCTCCTATGAACAAATAAAAATTTTAAGATATTGCAAGCAAACTGTAGGAAAGTCTACCACCCACCCACATTAACCATTGTTAACAAATTTTCCTGTATTTTGTAGATTATATATATAAAATGTATACACATGTATCATACTTCCTGCTACTCACTCTTTTGGGGGAAATGAGAATATTGAAACAAAAGACCCAGTCTTGAAAGCAAAGCTTTACAATATGGTAGAATTACATTTTGACTTAAATACATTCAGATCTAAGGGATAAAACAGGCTTGACAGACATTGAAGTCCCTGTCTTTAGACATTCACCAGAATGGTCTTGATGGGTATACAGTCCACATTTGTGAAAGTGACACTACAGTGAAGATAGAAATTAGTGTGAGTGAGAGACTACTTTCAGATTGGAGAGATGCTACCTGGCTTTCACTTAGTAATCCCAAATTGACTTTGGCAAGGACAGGGTCTGTCTAGTTTAGGGAGATGCTTCCAAATTCGCTATTATAATTTTAAAACAATAAAAGAATACAAAGGCAGAGAAGTGAGAGAGAAGTGAAAGTTTGCCTCAAATGTTGACATGGGAGGAGTCGAAAATTTCATGTGGAATCACTGTATCCATTTTTGATCTTTTAATGCATCAGAAAAATTGTAAACAACTTTTTTCCATTTATATATACATTACTTAAATAGTCATTGCAAGTAGAGAATATTTGAGTAGTGATTAGATACATTTTTATCATCAATGAATAGCTTTGGTCCTTTTCAATTTGTTCTGTTTCAGTTTCAGATATATATTTGTGACAGTTGTCTAACCTAAGGGGAAATACACAACTTTTGCTTTTTACTGAAGATTGCAGTTGGTTTTATCACAGAGTTAGTCTCCAGTGATTAGTGAAATCTGTGTTTTATTTCTGCTACAGTTGATTTAAAATGTTTCAGAATAAAGACAAAACAACAGAGAACTCCAGATAAAGGAAGACAAGGGTCACTGCATAGCTTAATATATCTTCGAAACAATAAAGAACAAGAAAGAGCAAGTAAAATTTCACAGAAACATACCCATGGTAAAACTTGAAAACAAAGAGTGATCAAACTTCAAAATAACTGTAATAAGAAAACGGAAAACAAACTTACTAAATCCTAGTGCAAGATCGCATCCTCCTGACACCTCCGCTCTACCCTGGCCTGCTTTGTTTTGGCACAAGCAAGGACAGACCAAGAAAAACCATGGGTAAGAGAGAAGAAAGCTAGTAAAGAGTCTCAGGTTGATCTAAAAGCACTGTCAGAAAGACTATGCTGTGCTTAGTCACTCAGTCATGTCTGACTCTTTGTGACCCCATGGACTGTAGCCTGCCAGGCTCCTCTGTCCATGGGGATTCTCCAGGCAAGAATACTGGTGTGAATAGGCTATCCATTTGCCAGGGCATCTTCCCAACCCAGGGATCAAACCCAGGTCTCCCGCACTGCAGGCGGATTCTTTACCATCTCAGCCACCAGGAAAGCCCAAGAATACGGAAGTGGGTAGCCTATTTCTTCTCCAAGGGAACTTCCCTACCTGAACTGGGGTCTCCTGCACTGCAGGCAGATTCTTTACCACCTGAGCTACCAGGGAAGCCCCAGAAAGACTAAGCCTACCCTTAGTCTGATAAATACTAAAAAATGTGTCCTGGTAGATCAGAGCATGAACTCCAGGGAAAGAGCTACTGGGTATATATTGAGCATTCTTGAAAATGATGTGAAAAGCTCCCTTTGGCTATTTATTAAGTAATGAAAGATAAAAGAGGCCAAAAAGAAAAGTCTTTGTCCAGGAAGACAATGGATAACCAAAATTGGAAGGATATACAACCTGATCTCCCACCACCAAAAGAGCAATAATCTACTCACCTATCTGAGCTTTGCAGTATTAACAGAAGAGGATACAATTGAACTAGGAATCTTGTACAATAAAAAAAGGAACAGAAAAGGTTCCAGTTGTCGTGCATCCATACCAAAACATGGTGTGATCATTGTTTTAATTTTAGCCATCCTAACTGCAGCCATGAAATTAAAAGATGCTTGTTCCTTGGAACGAAAGTTATGACCAACCTAGAGAGTGTATTAAAAAGCAGAGACATTACTTTGCCAACAAAGGTCTGCCTAGTCAAAGCTATGGTTTTTTCCAGTGGTCATGTATGGATGTGCTGCTGCTGCTAAGTCGCTTCAGTCGTGTCCGACTCTGTGCGACCCCACAGACAGCAGCCCACCAGGCTCCCCCATCCCTGGGATTCTCCAGGCAAGAACACTGGAGTGGGTTGCTATTTTAACAGTGTCTCACAAAAAGTGAAAGATCCTCACCTTGATGAAGCATAATTTACTAATTTTTAAGTTTATGGATCATTGTTTTGGTGTCATATCCAGAATTCTCAAAATTGTCTAATTTGTAGGCATAAGGTAGTTCATAATATTCTGTTATCCTTTTAACATCTGTAGAGTCAGTAATAATGTCACTTTTCATTCTTGGCATTGTTTCTTGGCATGGTAGAGCTTTATAATTTCTTTATTTTTAATTAAAACATAATTGCTTTACAAATTGTGTGTTTCTGCCATGTATCAACATGAATCAGCCATAGGTATACATATGTCCCTTCCCTCCTGAACCTCACTCCAGCCTCCCACCCCATCCCACCCCTCAAGTTACAGATTACCTCAAAGTTGTCACAGCTCCATGCATCACAGAGCAAATTCCCACTAGCTATCTATTTTACATACGGTGGTATATATGTTTCAATGCTACTCTCAATTTATCCCACACTTTCCTTCCCCCGCTGTGTTCACAAGTCTATTTTCTATGTCTGCATCTAAATTGCTGCCCTGCAAATAGATTCACCAGTACCATCTTTTTAGACTACATATATATGTGTTAGTACATGGGATTTGTTTTTCTCTTTCTGACTCACGTCACTCTGTATAATAGGCTCTAGGTTCATTCACCTCATCAGAACTGACTCAAACGTGTTCCTTCTTATGGCTGAGTCATACTCCCTTGTATGTACCACAGCTTCTTTATCCATTCATCAATTGATGGACATCTGGGTTGCCTCCTAGCTATTGTAAATAGTGCTGTGATAAACATTGGGATGCTTGTTCTTTTTCAGTTATTGTTTCCTCAGGGTAAATGCCCAGAAAGGGGATTGTTGAGTCATATAGTAGTTTTATTCCTAGTTTTTTAAGGAATCTCCTTACTGTTCTTCAAAGTGACTGTATCAATTTACATTCTTAGCAACGATGCAAGAGGGTTCCGTTTTCTCCATACCCTCTCCAGCATTTATTGTTTGTAGATTTTTTGATAATGGCCATTCTGACTGGTGTTAAGTGATACCTCACTGTAGTTTTGATTTGCATTTCTCTAATAATGAGTGACCTTAGGCATCTTTTCACGTGGTCATTAGCCATCTGTATGGCTTATTTGGAGAAAAGTCTGTTTAGGTCTTCTGCCCACTTTTGATTAGGTTGTTTGTTTTTCTGGTATTGAGCTACATAAACTGCTTGTGTATTTTGGAGATTAATCATTTCTCAGTTGCTTCATTTGTTATTATTTTCTCCTATTCTGAGGATTGTCTTTTCACCTCGTTTATAGTTTCTTTTGATGTGCAAAAGCTTTTAAGTTTAATTAGGTCCCATTTGTTCTTTTGTTGTTGTTTGTTTAATTTTTTGGTTTTATTTCCATTTCTCTAGGAGGTGGGTCATAGAGGATCTTGCTGTGATTTATATCAAGGAGTGTACTGCCTATGTTTTCCTCTAAGAGCTTCATATTTTCTGGCTTTATACTCAGGTCTTTAATCTATTTTGAGTTTATTTTCATATATGGTTTAAGGAGGAGTTCTAGCTTCATTCTTTTGCATGTAGTTGTCCAGTTTTCCCAGCAGGACTTACTGATGAGGCTCTCTTTTCTGCATTGTATAGTCTTGCCTCCTTTTCAAAGATAAGGTGCCCATAGGTGTATGGGTTTATTCTTGGACCTTCTATCTTTTTCCATTGGTCTATATTTCTGCTTTCGTGCCAGTACGGTACTGTTTGATGACTGTAGCATTATAGTAGTCTGAAATCAGGAAGGTTGACTCCTTTAGCTCCATACTTCTTTCTCAAGACTGCTTTGGCTATTCAGGGTCTTCTGTGTTTCCATACAAATTGTGAAATTTTTTGTCCTAGTTCTGTGAAAAAATTGGTAGTTTGATAGAGATTGCATTGGAAATGTAGACTGCTTTGTGTAGTATAGTCGTCTTCACAGTACTGATTCTTCCAACCCAAGAAGATGATATGTCTCTCTGTTTGTGTCATCTTTGATTTCCATCAGTGTCTTATAGCTTCTGCATACAAGTCTTTTGTCTCTAGGTAAGTTTATTCCTAGTATTTTATTCTTTTTGTTGCAGTGATGAATTGGGTTGTTTCCTTAATTTCTCTTTCTAATTTTTCATTGTTAGTGTATAGGAATGAAAAGGATTTTATACCCTACAACTTTTACCACGTTCACTGATTAGCTCTAGTAATTTTCTGGTGGCAGCTTTAGGATTTTCTGTGTGGAGGATCATGTCGTCTGCAAACAGGGAGGGCTTTCCCATCTGAACTCTTTTTATCTCTTTGTCTTCTCTGATTGCTGTGGTTAGGACTTCCGAAACTGTTGAATAATATCACTGAGAGTGGGCACCTTCATTTTGTTCCTGATCTTAGAGGAAATCCTTTCTGTTTTTCTCCTGATAGAATTTTATAGATTGTATTGTTCTCAAACAACAACAACAAACCTCTATATAATGCTGGCACTGAAACTACACCCACCCAATTTCTTATAGGCAGTCAGTCTAGGGTATATCTATTCCTCTTTTCATCCATTCAGCAGACATTTACTGAGAATTTACTAGATGCATTGAGAATACATTAGGCAAAAAAACCCCACATACCTCCATAGACTCTACATTCTTGTGAGAGAAACAGATAATAAATAAGACAAATAAGTGGAACATGTCAATGTTGATGATATACAGTAAGATGAAATAAAAGCAGGGCATGTTAGAGGTTTGGATTTTACTTTAAATAGTAACCAGAGAAGACCTCAATGAGAAGGTGACTATTAAGTGAAGACGTGAACTCAGATATTAGGCAGGGCATAGAAGTACAAAAGCACATGCATGCTTGTCACATAAAGGAAGAGCAGTGAGTTCAGAGTGGCTGGAGAGACAGGTCTGAGTGGGGCTGGGCTCCAACTCAGAGAACAGGTACAAAGTCACGGTTGTGAGTGGCCTTGTACGTCACAGTAAGAACTTTGCTTTTGTTTTGAGACAGGGAGTAGTTGTAGAGTTTTGAGGTGAGAGGTGACACAATCTGACTAGTGTTTTAAAAGTATTGCCCTGACTGCTATTGTGGTAAGAATAGTCTTTCCTGGATGGTGGTAACCATCCAGGATGAGATGAAAGCAGGGTGGAAACTATAGCAGTGGTTTAGATGATAGGGTCTAGACTAGGGTGGGAGCAAGGTGCGCTCAGATTCTGGATGCATTTTAAGGTACAATTGAGAAGATTTTCTAATTTAAAGTTCTTGGGGGTATCCAAGAAAGGAATAAGTCAAGGATGAATGCCATCAGCAATTTTTTAAAAAATCTATTTATTTTCATTTATTTTTATTAGTTGGAGGCTAATTACTTTACACTATTGTAGTGGTAGCAACTTTTTTTGTTTTCTTTCCTTTTTTTTTTTTTTTTGAGTAACTAGAAGATTGGAGGGCCGTTAACTGAGGGACCAAGATAAGAGAAGCAGAATTTGGCAAAAAGCATCATATTGTTGAATGTTTTCCTCAAGTTTTTACCTGACTTCAAGTTATTCAGTTTTGTCTCTACCCTCAAAGCTGTTGGAAATGAAGATAAGTATTCCATTATTTAAAATAAAGAAACAGAATCAAATATAGTATTAACTGGAATGGACCTTAGAGATTCCTTTACAAACAAGAAAATGGAAGACCAGAGAGGAATACTGATGCTTTTCTCTGAGTTGAATTCACTACTCTGGGCTTCAGCTAAGAGATGAAGTCTATAGATCCAGCCAAATGTTTTGACTTTTCTCCTTTATCTGGCCACAGTCTCTATGGAATAAATTTAATACCAGCTATGAGACTGTCTGATAAACAAGAGGTGTTTATTAAATTTGATCTTTATCATAAGAAAATTCCTCTTAACAGGACCGGAAGCTAATTTCCTTTATTTTAAAATTTATTTTGAGGTAATGATATCTTGGAGTGAAAATGAATGAACTCAGGGTTGTAAGAAGCTATTTAACATTGGGCAAGTTATTTTGGGCCTCAGTTTTCTTTAATAGAAAGTAACTTAAAGCAGAAAGTTGGAAGAGAGAATTTCTAAGTGTCCTTCTAACATTTCCAGTCTGTGCTTCCACTATTATTGCTTTGGTGGATAAAGTGAAGTGATGCAGAAATGTATCCCATACATTTAGACATTTAAGTAACTAGCATTCACTAAGTGACTGATGGTATTAATAAAGAATCACAGAGTAGTATGCCTAGAGGAAATATGACCCTTGGACAGGGTTCTCAATTTTAAATTTACTAGCATAGCAATTTAATGCAGTTAATAAAAAAAGGGTTTGTGTTATACCTATAGGAACTGAAGTTCATTTTTACCATAAAAGGGTAAGCTAAGAATTACTACTCTGTGGAAAAGTAGACCCTTATTTTTTGTTCAGGTGATATCAAATACTCTAGAGGTTAGTCAACTAGGTTTGCTTTGTATTCTATCAAAGCAGTGGCTTCACTGGTTTCAGTTTGTTTTTTCCTTTTCATCTTACTTTAGGGAAGTCATATGACTTTTATAGTTCAAGTTGCCTTGAAAGTCCCATTTAAGGGAAGCTCACTTACCATGCCTCTGAAAGTTGAATATAGCTGCAGATGGAGATATAGACTTTCCATCCATGGCTCAGGATAACTGGTAGCTTTCAATTAGCATGGCTAGTTATGCTATGGAGCTTTCCTTGTAATTTGGTGTTGTTTTCCTGAGATTATTATTTTTTTAAATACAGAGGAAAGAGGAGATGAAGCAAAGTCAGATAACTGATTTCTAAAGCCCTTATGGAAAAAATAGGAGAAGGGCAAGGCCCTTATTCCATCTGAGGTGATTTGCCTTAATTCTGTGCAGCGGAGTCAGGAGCTGCAGAAGGCCAGATGCCTCAGCATGTGTCCGGCCAGATGCTACAATTTAGGTGAACCCCTTGTCTCCCGGGACTCCGAGTGGTCAGTTGCTACCACCACATAGGGACCCCTGTAAACCGTCAGGGTAGCTGGAGCCAGACGGTGGAGTACGGACTCCGCTCTGCTGGTCCTGTCTCAAGAGCCTCCCCCACCAGGAGAATGGCAGAGTAGTTCCCGTTCCTTATTCTGCCGAGTTTGTGCTAAGTACTTAGTTTTCTATATTATTTAGGGCAGACACAGATGGAGTGGCTATAATAATAATGTTAAGAATGTTTAATGCCAAGGCAAGGTGCTGGTGTAGTGGTCACTTGTTGCAGTGCGCAGGGGAGATAGTAATTCTGAGTGAGCCACGGAGGTTTCCAGTTATCAGTGGTCTATTCTTAGAGGGAAGGTGGGGGTCAGGGTTGGTAAATGGTGTTCATTTTACTATTAATCTTAAAATCGTAGCTCTTTTCAGCATGTATGCTTCACAGTAATAAAAATGAGATTTAAAAAGTGAAATACATCTACAAATCTATTTTATAATCTTGCTTTACTATATTTGTCATTAGTATGAATTTAAATAGCTAACCCACTCCAGTATCCTTGCCTGGAAAATCTCATGGACACAGGAGCCTGGTGGGCTGCAGTCCATGGGGTTGCAAAGAGTTGGGCACAACTGAGCGACTAACACTTACTTACTTAAGGAGTATTTAGTGTATCATAACTAGTTCCAGGTACTGTAGAGAGTTTGTAAACATTTTCTAAGGTATTAGGTTTTTTTTTTTTCCAACTGTATTAAAAAATAGAGACATTACTTTGCCAACAAAGGTCCATCTAGTCAAGGCTCTGGTTTTTCCAGGGATCATGTATGGATGTGAGAGTTGGACTATAAATAAAGCTGCACACCAAAGAATTGATGCTTTTGAACTGTGGTGTTGGAGAAGACTTTTGAGAGTCCCTTGGATTGCAAGGAGATCCAACCAGTCCATCCTGAAGGAGATCAGTCCTGAATGTTCATTGGAAGGACTGATGTTGAAGCTGAGACTCCAATACTTTGGGCACCTGATGCGAAGAGCTGACTCATTGGAAAAGACCCTGATGCTGGGAAAGATTGAGGGAAGGAGGAGAAGGGGATGACAGAGGATGAGATTGTTGGATGGCATCACTGACTCAATGGACATGAGTTTGAGTAAACTCCGGGAGTTGGTGATGGACAGGAAAGCCTGGTGTGCTGCAGTCCATGGGGTCGCAAAGAGTCAGACATGACTGAGTGACTGAACTGAATTTTAAAAATATAACAACAACAAAAATAACGCTTTTCCCTATGTTTACCATTTCTGATCTTGATTGATCTCTGAACAGTTCTTCATGTGTATGGTGGAAGTAACAATGCCCACTTCACCAACTGCAGGGAAATTAAATAAATTAATAAATTAATAAATAAAATAAAGTTCTAGTCAAATTAATTTAATATATAGATTTTTAAGAGTTTATCCAGTAATTTTGTTTATAATATTTTATTTTTTCTTTAAAGATAATTAATATGTAGGGCTTTGCAAGTGGTGCTAGTGGTAAAGAATCTGCCTGCCAATGCAGGAGATGCAAGAGGCGTGGGTTTGGTCTCTGGGTCAGGAAGATCCCTTGGAGTAGAAAATGGCACCAGACTCCAGTATTCTTGCCTAGAAAATCTCTTGAGCAGAGGAGCCTGGTGGGCTACAGTCCGTGGGGCTGCAAAGAGTTGGACTCAACAGAACAACTAAGTGTAGCACAGTCAGTGTATAACACTGTGTTAATTTTAGGTGTACAGTTTAATGATTTAACATCTGTATGTATTGCAAAATGGTTACCACGATAAGTTTAGTTAGCATCCATCACAACGTAAAAGTGCAAATCTTTTTCTTGTGATGAGACTTTTTAGATCTACTCCCTTAGCAACTTTTAGTTATCTTGTAACTGGTAGTTTGTGCCTTTGGCCCACCTCCACGCATCTTGACCCTACTTCCTACCTCCTGCCTCTGGCAACAAACAATTTGTTCTCTGTCCTGATGAGTTTAGATTTTTGTTGTTGTTGTTATTTTGCTTTGTTTTGATGCTATATATATGTAAAATTATACACTGTTTTCCTTTCTCTGACTTATTTCACATAGCATAATGCCCTTGGCATCCACCCACATTGTTGCAAATGGCAGGATTTTCTTGGTTTTTTAATGGCTGAATAATATTCCATTGCACACATACATCATATTTTCTTTATTATTCATCTGCCGATAGACACTAATGTTCCTTCCGTGTTTTGGCTATTGAAAATAATGTTGCAGTGAATATGGGGGCACAGATACTCTTTTGAAATCACAATTTCATTTTCTCTGAATATATACCCAAAAGTGGGATTACTGAATCATATGGGAGTTCTATTTTTAATTTTTCGAGGAACTGCCATACTGTTTTCCATAGCAGCTGCACCAATTTACATTTCCAACATTGCATATGTGTTTTAATCTTATTTATATAACTTTTACTTACAAAGCTAGAAAAAATAGTAACTATACAGTGAACTAACAACTTTACTTGACACAATTGGTATGCTAAAAATCAAGCTCTACCAAATTGCCATATTTCATTCTCACTGATATTCATGGACTGTATAGTCCATGGGGTTACAAAGAGTTGGACATGACTGAGCAAATTTCACTTCACTTCACTTCATTATCACTGATGGTGGACAAATATATTTGATTTTATTACAAGTAAAAATTACTTTCAAATGCAGTAGAATAATAATAACAAGACTATTTTCTAAACACTTATTATTAGTAAGTAGTAAATGCTTTACATCCTTTACCTCATTGAGAATAATAAGAGTACTTACTATATAAGGTTGTTAAGATTACTTGAGTTAAGACTTGCAGAACCCTTATTACTATGCTGGGTTTATAACTGATATTTCCAAATAAAATACATACAATTTTTTAACCCTTCCAGCAATCCCGTGAATGGGATAATTATCATCCTTATTTTGGAGGAAGCCAGGGAGTCAACAACTTGGCACATCAGAACCTGAATCCATACCTGGTTACTCTAGCATTTGTGCTTTAAACCACTGTGAATCTAAAGTATTTAATGAAAATTTATGATTTGATCACAGAATGAGGAAAAAATGTGTAGCTTTGCAAAGTCTGATGTTGCTGTACTAGGAATGGTAAATGACACAGTTATATAGATTAGTTTTGAAAGTCATTGGGGCAATATTTATTTATTTTTGGTACTTTCAAATACTTTGCCTTATATTTCTAAGGAACCAGTCTATTAAAAAGAGAACACTGAGGATTATTGGAGATCTTAAGTTGTGTCAAGTGAGTAAATAAAAATTGGTTGATTTAGCCATTTGACTATTTTAATATTTAGACATAAAATTATCTTATCCCACAAATTCATGATCTAAAAATCTGATGTGTTGTTAATTAGATTACATCCTTCTGGATGGGAGAAATCCTAAATGAATAGATATTCATTTTGTAGGAAGTTTAGCAAGTATGGCTATATCTACAGAGTGGTTTGTCTACTTTCCCCTCAGCTACCTGAATGATGCAGGAACATTATGAGAAGTTATCCTTACTTGGTCAATACAGGGTGTACTTTTCAAAATTTAACTCCCTGTCAGCACAGGAAGCTTGTGCAGTATGGTTGTTGCACACTTGGTTATTAAGGATAAATGACATTCTAACTGTATAGTTAAAAAAAATAGTTATTGATATGGAGTAAAAATTGGAGTAGGAAATGGCAATCCACTCCAGTATTATTGACTGAAAAATTCCACGTATAGAGGAGCTTGGTGGGCTGCAGTCCATGGGGTCGCAAAGAGTTGGATACGGCTAAGCACGCTCACACAGATACACATGGAATAAAATAGCTTTGGAAGCTCCTAGAAATGTGACAAAACAGGATGCTCTCCATTAATTTTTCTTTTCATACATGTTTCTTTCTATTACTTACTCACTGATGTGTAGATTCACAGACATTATAGGCACGGTTTGTGCCTGACACTGGAAAGTGAAGATAAAATGGTGCTTTAAGAGCACATGTATACAAGAAGGGTATGGGACATACACGGTCAAGGGATGAAGAGAAAAGACTGGAGCATTATTTAGGAGCAGTGCAAGCAAGAATGAAGTTCAGAATATGGTGAAGATTAAAACAAAACTAAGGCAATGAAAGTAGCAAGGAAAAAAACAAGGGAAGGTCAATCTGTCATTTTGGACACATGATGCACATTTAAGAGATTACACTGAGGAAAGGAAAGCCATTTAATGACTACTTAGCTTCCACCTTGTTTATTAAACAGAACATTTTCAAACTGGAAAGCTTTGAACAATTATAGTTAAGAAGGATTTAATGTCCATAAGGCTTAAGGCATTGAATTACCTTGAGCTGAATTGTGTGAGTCACTGATTTCATAGTAACTCTGCAAAGTTACATTATTCCCCCCGCTCCCAAATTTACCCATTTAATAGTATTGGATGCTCTGAGAGGTGATACAGCTAGTAAATGGTCCACTCAGGATCCCCAACACAGTCTGTCTTTCTTCAAAGCAGTGTTCTTCCCAGTACTTGGCAGAGCTCCCCAGACTTGCCTCAAGTTCTTTAGATCCCTAAAGATTTAATTCTCAGAAGTCATATATGTGTCCTTAATTTTTCCAAACTTGTGCACTTGAATTATGTAATCTCCAAATGCCTCAGAACAAAGACCCTTGAGCTAGAAACCTCACAGTTGAGTTCTGAAGCTTGAATCTCTTAAAATAAAATTAGTAACTTTTTACCTTAGAGTTATCTAAATTTTCACCTTTTTGCCTAAGGCATACATCCTAAGTGTTGAACTGAGATTAGCAATGGAACCCAGACCCCAGCTTCTAAATCCTGAGTCCTCAACCTTCAATTAAACTGAGCCAGGGATAAGAAGCCCCTTGGAGGAGGGAACTCCAGTGCATTCCAGCCATAATGGACATCTTTCCATTTCTTTGGACTGCTGACATTTGCAAGTATGGTTGTTTTGCCTGGAGTGCCTTTTTTCCTCTTCTCTCCCTTCTGCTAAGTTCTTCCTTGTTCTAACAAGAAGGAAAATTCTTCAGAAGGCCTTCCTTGACCCATAGATTAAGTTGAAAATTCCTTGCTCTTCATTTATATAGCATGTTGTACCTTTTCTTTATTAATATGCATCACCCTGTAATTTTCAGCTTATTTTTCTCCTTTCTGCCATGTCTTGAGTGTCTTTCCTTGAAGTGTCCCTCATGTGTCTAGCATAGTACCTGGAATTGCAAATATTTGATCTGCTGAATGAGTGAACTCTTAAGATCATGATGGTTGATATGAGGCATGATAATGGTAAAATTATGCTGAAGCAACAAAGAAAGTCCACAATTTTGATTTCTAAATAAATTAAACTATGCACTGTATCTTTTAGTCATCTTTCTCTATATTTGTACTCCTTTATACATTCTGGGTGCATATAGATTTAAACCTACATTGTGAACAACTGGATCTAGCCTCCAACGAAGATGTTGAAAGCATGTTTCAGACTTATTATTATAGTCTAGCACTGTTAGCGTTAGCAGTTGGCAGCTTCAGCTCATGCTAAACACACAATCTTAACAATTCTGAATGTTTCAGTGACATCATATTGCCCTCCTTCTCACCCTCACAATCAGAGCCATTCCTCTTAAGCATCATAGGAACAGTAACTGAAATGTGGATAGATGAGTCTTAGTTAAAGGCTCATTTTGAAGATATTGGACTGCCTGAAATTGAATGTGGGTGTCTCTCTGACAGTTTATAGAAGGGAAAAGTAAGCTCAGAAAGGTGACAACTAATTATGCATCAATGACTCATAAAAAAAAAATCGTAGACTTACAATTTTCTATGCCTGTTTTCATCAGTGATTTCTGAAGGAGATAATCATGGCAAAATCAGATTCACCTCCAGATCATGTGTTGGGTGTTGCTGGCTTGCTCTCATGGCCCACTCTCCATCTTTGCACACTGCCCTCTGCCCGAGGGGTTGAAATCAGTGCAAACCTGTGTGGACAGCTTCACTGTGCTCCTTTACCCCCAGGTTTTGGGTTGGGTGCAGCCCATGGGAAGGCCCCTCTGAGATATTAGAGGGTGGGAGAGTGAGGTCAGAGTATCAGTCCCCCTGATTTTTCCCTCGAGGGTTGGCTGTTACTCTCAACTAAAGGCCAGAAACACTGTCAAGCAGGCCTTGCCTTAGAGTTACCCTATTTAACTACTTATAACTTTTCCTCCTTTTGCCCCTTCAGCCTGAAGCCTCCCCTGTCCTAGACCAAAATACTGCAAGGTACTGTGGTGGATTTCCCCAGCTCCTGCCACACAGTCCTAGTATCTCTTCATTAAAGTCCTCAGATTACCCAATTTAAATCTTCTTTTTCCTGCCCGGAATCTGTCTTATTTTAGAAGTTATTTTGGAACAGGAAAATATGCTTGTGCAATACACAGGGCTATGATGGCTGTTGATATTGAGGCAAAGGGCTTAAAACTCTTTCTTTGGTGAGATAATTGGGATATATTTTGCTCGTGTTAAACACAAACTTTTAATATCTCCAAGAGTACTCTGTCAAAACAAATAAAAATAAATCCATGGGCATTCTTTCTTTGCAAGAGCATTTCAAAAAAGGATGGCATGACACATGAAATAAACTACAAGCTAAAGGCTGAAAGGAAACAATGACATTTCAGCTTTAGTTGTTCTAAAAAAATTCTATAACTGTTCCAGTATTTACTCATGTTTTCATTCTCTCACATAGTTTGGTTTCTAATTTATATAAACAAGATGTCAATTGGCGATAAAAATAAAAAACAATACATAATATGCACCAGACATTTTTCAGTCACATTTTTGCTGGCTCCCACCTAAAAGTGACAAGCAGTGCAGGCTTCTATCATTTTGCAGAATACGGAAGCAGTGGTGTGATATAGTGTGACTAATCAAATAGAAAGTTAGTGTTTGATGGACTAGGAAGAGTCCGTGGGGGAAAATCGAAGCTAATTGAATCAAAATAAAGAACTGATCTTGAAAAGTACCTGGAGGTTAAAGAGATTTGATAATACGTTGCGAGGATGGGTGGTTCTGCTCTATGTGTGGTATCAAGGGTAGACAAGGAAAGCAATAGAGGTGAGATAATATTAATTTTTTTAAGGACGAGAGACTCCACTTCTGGATCATGGACAAGTCACGAGGATGCCATTTTTAAAAATATGCCTTTCAATTTTCTTCATTCCCTATTGAACTTGCCATTTATTTGAAATGAATACAAATTGTATGTACTCCAGGACACATCATGATTCAACCTTCTTGTGTTCCTTTTTTTTTTTTTTTTTTTGGTAGGGTTGTAGATCCTAATGATTTGCTATTGGCTTAATAGCAAATAAACAGGCTTTGGTCTTTACTCCTGTGACAAGAGGGGTTCATGCATTTGATGTTGTGTCTGGAATGTTTGCAGCGTGCCTTTCTGCTAAGCACTGGGAATCCAGTGTTGAATAAGGCAAAATATCCGTGTTCTCATGGGAGAAGGGAAAACCACTGCAGCTGTTTATTGCCCCCTCAGCCCCAGAGGAAGGACCAGAGGAAGCCCCAGAGGAGAGTATGCGGCTGGAGATTAGGCAGAGTGAAAGCAGTCTCATTACAAAGTCAGAATAAAATGACTTTATCATTTATCCTCCTAAAGTAGTATGCAAAATTGCTAGTTGTGTTGGTTGTTAACCTCTAATTATCCACATCTATTTTTTTTCTGTGGATAATTGTGCACATAGTAAAATATACATCCTAGAATTGTTTAATTTTCACTTTCCTATAAGAAATCTAAAAGTCTACTCTTGTGGCTCTTCCATGCTGCCTGGAATAGTTACATGCCATTTATGGTTTCAGCACTTTGCTTTAGTAGAATTGTGCTTTATTTGAATATTTCAAGGATTTTTGAAGCAAAAAGTAAAAGTGAAGCTAGATACTTAATATGGAGCTTAGTTTGTAGAGGAGCAGTTCCATTTGATAAAAGTGTATCATATTTGAACAGGATGTAGAAAATTACTGCATATGCTCTGTAATTCAAACACACTGTCCATTTGACTCAGAAGCTAATTTGCACTGCTGGCATTTTCAATAGAGATGGGTTATTCCATCTCTCCCTATCTAGGGCAACAGGCACTATTTAGCCAACAAAAATAATTATAAAAATGAGGTATGTAAAAAAGTTGTTTTTTTGACCTAATCAATATTTGAGTAGTATGGAGGCAGTGACTATTTATACTATTTCCTAGAACTTGTATTTATATATTGTGATAAAGCAAATTATAAAAATATGGTCACAAAAATGTAGGTTACTAAACATCCAACCATGCTAAATATGGCTAAAGGGATGAAGAAAAAAATCTTTAGTATTTTTCTTAAATACAAGAACCTACTTTTTAAGTGTGTACTTAAGGTGGAATGGAAATGTCTCTTCTGTTAACATAATGCTTTGGGCTATTGTTCCTATTTCTAGTAGACAGTTCTTCTAGGTTACATTTGCAATTAATATACAGTTCTACAATATAGCCTTGTAAAATCCATTCTCAGAGAGGTAATATAATCTAGCAATGTCTAGTATTTTTCTTCAAAGGCTCAGATATTTGTCATTTAAAAGGCTGTTTACACATTTTGCTTTTGTGTTTGACACTTAAGCATTAAGCATCACCACTTGTGATGAAATGCTATACACAGAGCCTTTTGTTGCTTCTTTAGAAGGCAGTTGAGGAAGACAAAGTGAAAGTGAAAGTCGCTCAGTCTGTCCAACTCTTTGCGACCCCATGGACTATGCAGTCCATGGAATTCTCCAGACCAGAATATTGGAGTGGGTAGCTGTTCCCTTCTCCAGGGGATCTTCCCAACCCAGGGATCGAACCCAGGTTTCCCGCATTGTAGGTGGATTCTTTACCAGCTGAGCCGCGAGCAAGCCATTGAGGAAGACAAGGAGACAGCACATCATGCATTTTGTCAGCATGCAAACACTTCCCTTTATCCCACTACCCGTGCAAGGACTACTGCCTTCATTCTGCCCGTCAGAGTTATCTTCCCGAAACAATCTTAGACGCCTCTATAAGCATTCTGTGTCTGGCTTTCCTGTGGCAGAGTGCTAAGGAAATGATGATGATCCAAGCCTTTTTATAAAAACATATCTGAGATCTATGTCACTGCATATGATTCAAATTTGTGATAGAGACAGGAGAAGCTTTAAAACTGAAGAAATCATTTTCTCTGGAACTGTCTTTGCTGTTCTTGAGAAGGATGAAAGTTACAAGTATGAAAGTCATAATAGTTCAGAAGGTGATTGGATATATCCTTAGTGGCTTGCCAGGATAGAACTTGCCATTATTCAAATTAATAACATTAAAGTCATAAATCATTAATTTAGAAATTTAGAATGAAAGGTGTCACAACTCAGGCTTATTCTGCCTCAGTGTAATTCAATGAATGAGGCAGGCACCCAAAGCCAATGCTCTGGGACAACCCAGAGGGGAGGGACGTCGGGTGGGGTTCAGGATGAGGGAGACACATACATACCTGTGGCCGATTCATGTTGATGTATGGCAAAAACCACCAGAATATTGCAATTATCCTCCAATTAAATAAATGAATTTAATAAATAAATAAATCTCAGGTACTCTTGGGTGACAACTTGCTCCCAGATTATGTAGATTAAAGCACTCTTGATAGTTACAAGAATAGCCTAAAATATCACATGGACGTCAAGTGGGAAAGCAAACAGTATTATTAGAACTTGAACATTTCCATTTAAATGCTTTCCACATTCATAATTTCAATTAAGCCTAGAAGTAATTCTGTAAAATAGATTGGAATAATTATTTCTGCTGATCTTATGAAAGAAAAAGAACAAGAAAGAGGCTTGGTTCTTGGCCTTTTGGTCCTTGATGCTATTTTGTGTCAATTCTGTGTCTTTTTATTTTTTAGTTACACAAAAACCTTTCTTGCACTCCTAGTAATTTAATCTCACTTCTATAAATCCCCTGATCCTAGCTCTTTTCTCCTTTAATTTTACAGCTTTTCTTTCTCAGAGCTTTAATCATGTTCAGGAGATGTCTCCCCTCCCCCTGATTTTTGAGCTTCCTCCTATCTACAACAGAATCTATGGAAAGTAATATATATAGAAGATAAGAGAGGAAGTGAAAGGCTAAAGAGGTTATTAGAAGCCAGAAAAGTGACACAAAAAAGGGAAGAGGGCTCAGGATTTCAGAAGGAAGATGATGGATGGTTGCTCATGCAACAGATCTTGGTGACCTCTTGTCTCTTTCACTTCTTCCATCCTGTTAACTCAGAAATAATTGTACTCTTCTAGAAATTCACCTCTAAGTCAAGAATCACCTTTTACCAAAATCAGCGTTAGATTCTGGCTAATTCTTGTAAGAGAAAATTACATTCTCTTTGAAAAGACATTAGAAGTAATATTTATTTTTTAAAAATTGAAAATAATATCAACTAACGATCACTAGTTACTTGAGGCAAAACTTTAATATAAAGTATAAAACAAACATAAAATAGAAATATAAAAATAAACATAAAAAAGGAGTAGGAATAAATTCCCTGAAGTGTTCTGATCTGTGTTAGAATCTTTATCACTGATGTCCCCAGAATTAGATAAGATACTGTGTTTTCAAAAGCAGAAAAAGGTATTATTTTTCTTTAAATGTGAAGAATAAAAGATGTCCTTGCAAATTAAAAAAGTAATAGCAGAGGAAGAATTTTCAACAGATATATTAAAGTTGAAGAAATATCTCAGAGTATTGTACAAAAAGATAAATAATTGGAAAATAGGAGAGAAAAAAGAAGAAAATAAAGGATATTCCAGAATTACCAACATTCAAAGAGGAGTTCCAGAAACAAAGGACCCTGTAGACAAGAATCAAAAATATCAAACAGTGTTCTGTTTATGTTTTCTTCTAAGACTTTTACAGCATCTGGCCAAAATTGAAGCAAGGTTTGTTTTTGTTTTTTTACCCATCTTCTAGAGTAATGAAAATAAAAACAAAAATAAACAAATAGGACCTCATTAAACTTAAAAGCTTTTGGATAGCAAAGGAAACCATAAACAAGATGAAAAGACAACCCTCAGAATGGAAGAAAATGTTTGCAACTGACAAAGGATTAATCTCCAAAATATACAAATAGCTCATGTAGCTCAATATCAGAAAAACAAACAAACAAATCAAAAAATGGGCAGAAGATCTTAATAGGCATTTCTCCTATGAGACATAGGAGACATACAGATGGTCAACAAACACATGAAAAAATACTCAGTATCACTAATTATTAGAGAAATGCAAATCAAACAACAGTGAGATATCACCTCAAGACATCAGAATGGCCACCATCTAAAAAGCATGGTCTGTTTATGTGTGCGTCTGTGTGCATGCGCGCACGAGAAGGGTGTGAACATAGGGTGGGAGATTGTGAAAGTGACCTAAATACTCAACTTTCACAATGGGAAGTCTGTAGGTAATACCAAATCTGGAAAATTAAGAAATAGCAATATTACCAAGTTATATGAATGTAAGGATTTAAATTATAACATAATCAACTAAAATAGTTGAAATGTATTTCCTCTAAATATCAGGATGTGGAGAAAATGAAGAATAAGGGACTGTTGTTTTCTGTAACAAGCTTTTCAAGTCTTTCAGCATGCACATGCATGACTAGGATGCAGGTTAAAATGGGATTGGAAACAAAACAATAGCTATAGAAAGAAAAATAGATGTATAAATAATTCCCTTATTATAGTACTTAATAAAAGCTATATATTCATTACTTAAAGATCTATCTTAAAAATTATGGAGAGGTGAGAGGGAGGTTCTAGAGGGAGGGGATATATGTATACTTTTGGCTGATTCACTGTATTGCATGGCAGAAACCAATGCAATATTGTAAAGCAATTATCCTCCAATTAAAAATTTTAAAAGATTACTAGTATCATAGCATGTTTGGCTATGGCCTCAACATCATTTTAAAAATTTTTACATAGCTATCTTTTGAGTAAAACTGCTTGGTTAGTTCTGAAGAGGCCGTGAATGGTTACACTGTTGAACAAAAATTTCTGAAAAAAATTTGTGAATATGGCAGAACATCTTCAAGCTCCTTGGACAGCCACAACCTATTTCTGAGTTGCAGACATATTGCTGACTTATTTGGGCATCATACTGCCATGGTCAACATTGCCTGGAACTTTGGTATCAAGATGGACAAGGGTTAGTTTGGAAAGAAAGTTAGGTTCTCTAGGCCTGGCCCCATAGAAGGGGAAGATGGCTTATGGGGTCTTTGGGTCTATTTAAATCTCTTCATACAGGGAAGTTTGTGACAGTCTTTGAAGGAGGATGACTTTTGGAACATTTATAAAGATCTGTGACATCAATCATCAGTCACACTTTTCTTCATTTCATACTCCCCCATAACCTGACTCTTTCATATTCTGCAGGAACTTATTCTTGTTGGGTTTCCAGTTAGTGATAGTGACACAGCTTCAAGCTCAAAAAGACCTTAAGACATGAAGTTGTGAATCACTAGAGAAAAAAAAATCCCCATTGTAGCATTTCCTTTAGAGGGAGAATTGCTTTTTCTGATCACAGAGTGAAAGTCAACACTGAAGGCTGGCCACCCTTTTAATCCTTCCCGCTTAACACCTGGATCACAGCTTTTCAGGTTTCCAGTGATTTTTAGAATAATGCCTAGCAGAGTCCAACCCATTTATTTTCCTTGTCAATGAAACCCTCACCGTGGCATTTAATTGATCCCTGTGCTGGAGGAAGCTCCCCAGCTGTACCTGACCTTGTCCCACTCTCACACTCTCTCATACTCTTTCCTTCCCACTTAACACCTGGATCACAGCTTTTCAGGTTTCCAGTGATTTTTAGAATAATGCCTAGAAGAGTCCAACCCACTTATTTTCCCTGTCAATGAAACCCTCACTGTGGCATTTAATTGATCCCTGTGCTGGAGGAAGCTCCCTAGCTATACCTGACCTTGTCCCACTTTCCCCAAATACACTGTCACACTTGACTTCTTCTATGCTTCTGTTTTCAGCACATCACTTTCTCTAGGAAGGTAGACTAGATGCCCCTGCGGTAGGTTTATCATGACAATTAAACAGCTAATAACAAGGTAAGGCACTAATTGTCCATTTCTTCCTTTGGATTATGAGATTTATAAGGACAGAAACTTTATTTATTTTGTTTTCACCTTTGCTTTTTCCAGACCTTATATAATGCCTGACCCTGGCATAGGAGGGACTCAATAACTATATGTTGACTTGAGTCGATTTGTTATTTTCCTACTTATTTTTTGTATTTTCACATACTATGTCATAATGGCAACATTTTGGTCTCTCTTTATCTATCCCACCTGTAAATGAAAAGCACATATTAATCTGTATGTGCACAGCACAGAGAGATTATGGGAACTGCTTGAACCTTCACCCAAATTAAAATATTAAAATCTGCAACGTGTTTGACTTTCTAAAAAGAGAAATTCTTGGAATCCATTAACAAATAAATGCATCTTCATTTGTATTATAGTTGGTCTAGAGATGGTGGGACAGCATCTAATACACTTGAGGACTGCATTAGATGAATGGCAGGTCATCTGACCCACTAAAATGCTCTTAATGTAATTTGTTCACAATCTTTCTATCTTATTACAGCCGGGGCACCGACAACAGACTGACCCACCGGCGGCAGACAGTTCTCCGTGAGAAGGGAAGACGGTTAGCTAACCGAGGACCAGCGTACATGTTTAATGACCACTCAACAAGCCTGTCTATTGAGGAGGAACGCTTTTTAGATGCAGCTGAGTATGGCAATATCCCAGTGGTAAGGAAGATGTTGGAAGAATGCCTCTCACTCAACGTCAACTGTGTGGATTACATGGGCCAGAATGCCCTGCAGCTAGCAGTGGCTAATGAGCATCTGGAAATTACAGAACTTCTTCTCAAGAAAGAAAATCTCTCTCGTGTTGGGGATGCCTTGCTTTTAGCTATTAGTAAAGGTTATGTTCGGATTGTGGAAGCCATTCTCAGTCACCCAGCTTTTGCTGAAGGCAAGCGGTTAGCAACCAGCCCGAGTCAGTCTGAACTCCAACAAGATGATTTTTATGCATATGATGAAGACGGGACACGGTTCTCCCATGATGTGACCCCAATCATTCTGGCCGCCCACTGCCAGGAATATGAAATTGTGCACACCCTCTTGCGGAAGGGTGCTCGGATCGAACGGCCTCATGACTATTTCTGCAAGTGCAGTGAATGCAACCAGAAACAGAAGCATGACTCCTTCAGCCACTCCAGATCTAGAATTAATGCCTACAAAGGCCTGGCGAGCCCAGCTTACCTGTCATTGTCTAGCGAAGATCCAGTCATGACAGCTTTAGAGCTTAGCAATGAGCTGGCAGTGCTGGCCAACATAGAGAAGGAGTTCAAGGTAGGTTTTTAACAAGTCGAAGTCAAGGAGAGTTTATGAGCTTCCACTGTGTACTTACACTCTGTTAGGTCTCATAGATAGTAGACAATTCTATATGTTTGATTCAACAAGTTCTTTATTACATAGAGTAAAAGTTGTGGTTACTACTATTTGGAGATGATCTACTATAAACTAGACATTTTACATTTATTATGTCTGATACCTATTATAAACTTGGGAAGATCTTAGCTCCTTTTCAGATGCAGAAATGGAGGTATAGAAAGGTTAAGTAAGGCCCAAGATCCACAGCTGGTGAAATGACAGAGCCGGGATCAGAACCCAGGGATGCAGACTCTAAAACCCAGGTTCTGTCTCCTGTGAAACTCTGTTTCTATATTCAGATCATGGTGATAGCTACTGTTGAGGTCAGAAAGAGGAATAAGATAAAGGAAGTCATAGTTTGACTTGAGAGACAGATGCATGCATGCGTACATATGGTATAAAGAGAAATGAAACTACTAGATAGGGCTATAAGCAGTGTGCTGTAGCAGTTCAGAGAAAGCAGTATTTAATTCAGATTAGATGTCGGAGAAGTTACATGAAAAATGGTATTTCAGCTGCATATGGCAGAATAAGTAGCATATTTGAAGGCAGAGAATGAAGGAGAAGATATTTTAGGCCAAGGTAATAGCCAAAACAAAAGCTTGTAGATACGGGAGAAGTAGTCCATTACAATTGCTTTACGATGTATTCGTTTCTGCTGTACAGCAGTGAATCGGTCATGTATACACACACACACACACACACACACACACACACACACACACAAACCCCCTCCCTTGGGAATCCTCCTCCGGCCCCTTGGTCGCACCCCTCCAGGTCATCACAGAGCACTGAGATGAGCTCGCTGTGCGGTGATGAGATCCCACCAGCTACCTGTTTCATATCTGACATATACACGAGGTAGTGCCTATACATCAATCCTGCTCTCTCAACTCATCCCACGCTTCCCTTCCCGCCCTGAGTCCACATGTCCTTCCTCCATGCCTGTGTCTCTGTTCCTGCCTCAAGGGAACTTGGAGTGATCTCTAAATAAGAGGTAAGTGGGGAGACACGGTGTCAGATCTTGCCATTGTCTGCGTGGTTTGAGCTTTGTTTGAAGAGGGTGAAAGTTACGATTCCTGGTCTGAGGTCACACACTCACACACACACACCTTTAAATTTCCTCCACAGGTTATCTGACCTTTCTTACAGTGTTCATCGTGTTTCGCTGTATGTTAATATTTAGGCTGGGCTTTTCTTCTTTACTTGGCTGTACACTGCTTTAAATCAGGTCTGATTCATCAAATACAGTATTACACAAAGATAAACATTGGTTTCACTTTCTCTGTCCTGTGTGCTGTTAAAAAGTCTCTCTATTCCGTACCTCGGGGTCTCTCCTGTGCAGTTTCTTGGTGCCTCTGTAACTGAAGCAACACTGCAAACCCCAGCCTAGCATGTGTCTCTCCCGGGCCCTATCTGTTCAGGTGAGGGGGCAGGTCACCGGCGACTGAAGCCTTCCAATGGCCCCCAGCGTGGAGGGTGTGCTTTTCCTCTATCTCCCTGGCAGCTGAGGATGCAGGACAAGCAGATGATCTCTTCCAACAATGTCTCATTCTTTCCTACTTCTCACTTTGCTCCCAGGACTCAAGGATGCAGGGGACTGTGCTGTCTTGGAAATCTGATTAATATGATCTTAAAATTTATACTTAATTTTTATGAAACTTTACTGACATTTCTGTTTCTGTAATTGAATCTTTGTTTACATGATACTGTAAACCATTCTTCATTCATTCACTCACTTGCTTACATCTTCTGAGCCCATGGTTGTAGCAAATATTGTACTGGGGAGAGTCAAGAATGAGGATGGAGATGTCACAAGCACAAAGACAGTTCAGTTAATAACCCTACCCTCAATTAACTTATAATTTAATAGGAGAGCAAAGACCTGTGTGAAGTAACTATAAAATAAGACATGACCTTGTGGACTGAGCGGTGGGCTGGTGGGCCAAAGGTGAAAGAATCACATCTAATCAGAATGTGAATTTTTCATTGTCCCTAAATGCATTACATAATGTGAAGCCTTCTTTAGGTTTATGATAAGTTAGGGATCCGTATATTCCTTTGTTTATTAATCACACACTGTTTCTGCACACCTAGGTGTGAGGTATATGGATCAGGCACTTTCCCTCCATCCCTGCTTCCTCTTTGTAGGTCCGCACCTTTAGCCTCTAATCAGGCTCACCCTTTGCTTAATGCCCTACCTCCGTGAAGGGTTAATGGCAAAGAAAAGGTAACTCTCTCTGGAAACACAAATCTCTTTAATAATATGTTATTCCTAATATCTTTAAAAAATCATCCTCAAGGATTAAAGTTTACTGTTAAAAGAGGGTAGCAGTTTTAAAAATGTTTTTAAAAGTATGACCTAGAACTTGACAATTCAACGGCTTTTCTAATTAGAAATTTGACTCCCCAAATCCTTGTATTACACAAGGAGAAAGGCCAGTTCTTGGCTGTTTTTAAAAGCCTTTGGCAAATACAAAACGAGAAAGCATAATGTTTTCTTTCTCACCAGACAGGACGCTCTAGAACAATGATTTTATTCTCCAGACTTGGTTGGCCCATAGAGGCACGGACAGCCTCATGTGACAATGAGCCCCATGACTCGCGTGTGTAAACTCAGGGAAAGCATATCGTCCGACCATGCACGCTGGTGTGATGATGCTAAACCTGCTCCAGCAGCCCAGCCTCAGTTTACAACAGGATGGGACCCAAAAGGGCTTGGTGTCTCTGGTGAGATTTGCTAAATCTGCTGCTCTATCCTTCAAGAATAACTTCTCTTTTCTTATTTTAAAAGAATATAGTTGACCCTTGAACAACACGAGTTTGAAGTATATGGGTTCACTTAAATGTGGATTATTTTCACTAATATGCACTGCAGTACCACACAGCCCGGACTGGTTGAATCCATGGATGTGGAACAGTGGATACCAAGGGCCCTCTGGACAGTTATATGCAGTTTTCACTCAATAGAGTACTGGTTCTCCTTACCTCTGCTTTGTTCAGAGGTCAACTTACATGATCATGTTAAAAAATACTAATTTAAGCATGAAGAAAAATTTAAAAATCATTTCTAATTTTGATACTGCAACATGCCAACATGTATCCTTCCAGTCTTATTTTTAGTAGTCAAGCCCTTTAGCGTCTCAGGGACCACAGATTGCAGGATCTGAGATGCCTCACAGGGACCTGAAATATTGTACTGGCCAAAGGAATCCTCTCTGCTCATGGTCTTCAAATTCTTTTGCTTCCTTTTCACCTGAAAAACATTTGAAATATTCTGTGCTCATGAGTACATTTTAAAGTTGGCATCTACATTTATTTACTTTGTTTAAATAATTTTAAAAAGTATAATTTCTGCATGGCCTAAATATTAACATTTAAAAATAGATATCTTAAATGGCTGTTTCAGACGTATGTAGGGGCCTTTGAGTGCTATGATTTTGTAACACCATCACTTATTTTAAAAATAAGCAAACAACCTCCTCTTTAATATTCATAACAGTTACATCTTTCCTTTTCTCCTTAAACTTGTATTCTAGTCCATTTTCCTCCACAAATGTGATTTCTAATGTAATAGCTTTTTATTGTAAAGTCCTTTATAGATCACCTATTATATATATATATATATGTATATATATTGCATAACACATATGTAACATGTATGTTTATAAGAATTTTTAGAATTTGTTTTACTTTCTGTTATCATTAGGCTCTAGGTATTTAAAATATTCTGGAAATACTTACCATTATATTTATTAGAAGTATATTTGATCAAAACTACATAAATTGAACATAATTGTTCAAAATAACATACACAAATTCCAAAAACTAAATTTTAAATATATGACACATTTCCTATTGGAAATAAATTTTAAAGGAACAAGTCATGTTCATACTTTTGTTATGTATTTAATGAAAGAGAAACTTATAACCTGTTAAAATAACTTGATTTGTCAGCCAGCATAGTGTTTTAGTTTTTGTTAATGGAATATGTAAATTATAATGATTTTATGGAATATAATTAAAAGATATTAGACTATATTTGGGATAAATTATTTCTTGATATGATTTGATGACTGCCTTACTGAATTACCCACACTGATCTGAAACAAATCACGTAAAAGTTTTATCCTTGTGCTTTAGCCAATAGCCTATGAAAATTTTGAGTCCTGGAAACCATTCCAAATGTAAAAAGACTCATCCTGACTAAACTTTTCTGCCTTGCACATTTGTGATGTCTTTCTTTTAAGTTAATGATACATCCAAAGGATGAGTACTAAGAATGGTTTTAAATAAGGGTAAAATAAACTTGTTTACAAAACAGAAACAGAGTCACAGATGTTGAAGATAAACTTATGGTTATCAGGGTGAAGGGGATAAATTGGGAGATTGGGATTGACATATATGCTCTACTCTATATAAAACAGACAGCTAATAAGAACCTACTGTGTAGCACAGGGAACTCTGCTCAGTACTCTGTAAGGGCCTATATGGGAAAAGAATCTAAAACAAGTAGGTTTATGTACACGTATGATTGATTCCCTTCGCTGTACACTTGAAACTAACATTGTAAATCAACTGTGCTCCAATACATTTTTTAAAAAGAATAATTTTAAATAATCACTTAGTGAATTTTGTATTCAGTATTCCCTACTGATGTCTTCTTTATTGTTCTCTCATTTAAGAAGGATGCATTCTTTGACAGCTGTTGAAGAATGAAGAGGCAAAGTACATTAAAATTCATCTAAAGTCAGAACATCCCAACATGAACTGGCATGTTGTACTCCTATCATTAAGCTTCCTCTTCACTGGAAATGTGTACTAAGGAAAGGAAATACAGGAAACCCCTGAGGGTCTGGATAAATTATTAAAGGGGAATTTCCATTGTTTGCTGCAAGGGTGAGTGAGAGTGAGGAATTTTTGTAAGGGGAAAAATGATCTGTTCTCAAATAAATTAGTTACAGGAAAGTTGAGGATCTAGAAATTATTTCTCTTAAAACTGTCAGTGTTCTCTGGCCCCCTTGAAAAGTCTTCATATTTCTCTGTTTGAAGGCAACTAATCTCTTTAATGAGAGTTAGAGATGAGAATGATCACAAAGATTGCAAACTCCAATATATAGCTTCTCTAAGCTAAATGCTCCTTTTCTGTATTAACCCGTAGTCATTTAACAAAAGAGGACAGAAGAGGTGCAACTGAGCTCCTCAGGCAACTGTAGTCTGGCATTTTGACTCTTCTGAACAGAACAGATTGCACTCATTACCAGTATCATCAGGTCTGAAGATGGATCTATGCAGAGGTGACAGCCAGAGCACAGCAGAGAAATCTAACAATTAGATGGAACCTCAGGAAGAGAAAAAAACCGATAGACCTGAGAGATTGCAGGTCCTCACAGTGAATGGAGGAGAAGCCAGATTTAAAAGTTTCACCCATTCAAGTTCAATCTTTATATACTGAGTTTTTAGCAATAACTTTTTGCTTTGGTAGAAAGAGACCTCAGTCACCTTAAGTTAAACTTGGGCTAAGCCTAATTTTGGCAATATACTCTCAGAATTTTGACTGTTTTTGATACTGAGAAAGGAGAGTATAACTCCTCCCTTCTCTCCTTGACTCAAGATTAAGAATTGTCATAAAGACAAAAGGATCAGTACCAGTTTTTTAGTAAATGCATTCTTCCAAATTTTGAACTTCCCTTTACAGTCTCAGAATGTACCTATGTTTCCGAATGCTTTTTAAGCCTATTTACATTTTAGATTGTTTGTGGTAACAATATTTCCTTTAATTACCCTAAAATTACCTTCTGTAGAAATGTCAGGGATTTCCCTCTTCCTTATCATTCTGGATAAATAGATTTTCTGAAGCTTCACCAAATCCTGCCTGTCTTCCTGGGGCTGTGTATCTAAACAGGCACTTGGCTCTCCAGATGCCTCTGCCATTGACTTAGACAAAAGGGAAGACACTACTGTGTTTGCTTTTAAACTGTTGCTATGTTCTGGCATTCAAAATGTTCAAAAATGCCTGGCATTGTTTGAAAAATAAATAACCTTCTAAGAAACAGATCAAGTTGGAAAGTAGTTTTTGTTAGCAGAAAGGCATACCTTAGTAGGGTGAGAGGTGTTGCTTGCATGCAAAGTAGTCTACAGAGGCACAGGACAAGGGTCCAGGCCACAGGGGAGGGAGGAAATGGACCACTGTCAAGCTTAATGAATTATTCTAAGTGATTTACAATCTAACTTTATGATATAGCAGCTTTTAAGTTTCCCACATGGTCAAGAATCTGCCTGTAATGCAGGAGACCCAGGTTCAATCCCTGGGTCAGGAAGATCCCCTGGAGAAGGGAATGGCCACCCACTCCAGTACTCTTGCCTGGAGAGTTCCATGGACAGAGGAGCCTGGTAGGCTACAGTCCATGGGGTCCCAAAGAGCTGGACACAACTGAGCGACTTAAAACTTCCACCTTGGGCCTTCCTGTAGCTCAGATGGTAGAGAATCTACCTGCAGTGAGGGAGGCCTGGGTTCAATCCCTGAGTCAGGAAGATCCCCTGCAGAGGAGAATGGCAACCAACTGTAGTATTCCTGCCTGGAGAATCCCATGGACAGAGGAGCCTCATGAAGAATCGGACATGACTGAGCAACTACCACTTTTTTCAAGTTCTACATAATTAGGATAAATTATCAAAAGACTGGAAAATAAAGTAACCTTTCAAGATCATAGTTGTTAAGTAGCAGAGCAAGAATTCAAATCCACTTATGTTTTATACCCAGTCATGTTCCTTTCTTTGTATCACTCAACAAAAGTGTTGATTATCTGCTATGTGCCACACACTGTGCTAGGATGTGAGGATTCATAGATGAGCAAGACCCAGTCCTTGTTCTGAAGAATTGTCATGCGTCTTGTGCTTCTGCTCAGTCTTGTCCGACTCTTTGTGGCCTTGTGGACTGAGGCTCCTCTGTCCATGGGATTCTCCAGGCAAGAATACTGGCATGGGTTGCCATGCCCTCCTCCAGGGGATCTCCTCAGCCCAGGGTCTCCTGCATTGCAGGTCAGTTCTTTACCACTAGCACCCCCTGGGAAGCCCTGTAGGATCATTGTTGTTCTTCAGTGGCTCAGCTGTGTCCATCTCTTTGTAATCCCATGGACTGCAGCACACCAGACTTCCTTGTCCTTCACTATCTCCAGCAGTTTGTCCAAACTCGTATCCACTGAGTTAGTGATGCCATCTAATTATCTCATCCTCTATCACCCCCTTCTCCTCCTGGCCTCAGTCTTTCTCTGCATCAGGGTCTTTTCTAGTGAGTTGGCTCTTTGCGTCAGGTGGCCAAAGTATTGGAGCTTCAGCTTCAGCATCAGTCCTTCCAGTGAATATTCAGGGTTGATTTCCTTTAGGATTGACTGGTTGGATCTCCTTGCAGTCCAAGGGATTCTCAAGAGTCTTCTCCAACACCACCATTCAAAAGCATCAATTCTGCGGTTCTTAGGCTTCTATATGGTCCAACTCTCATATCCATACATGACTACTGGATAAACCATAACTTTGACTAGACAGACCTTTGTCAGCAAAGTAATGTCTCTCCTTTTTAATACGCTTTTGACAGCTCAGTTAGTAAAGAATCCACTTATGATGCAGGAGACCCCGGTTCAATTCCTTGGTCAGGAAGATCCTCTGGAGAAGGGATAGGCTACCCACTCCAGTATTCTGGCCTGAGTAATTCCATGAACTGTATCATCCATGGGGTCTCAAAAAGTCGGACATGAGTGAGTGAGTTTCACTAAGTTCATCATAACTTTCCTTCCAAGGAGCAAGCATCTTTTAATTTCATGGCTTCAGTCACTGTCCGCAGTGATTTTGGAGCCCGAGAAAATAAAGTCTGTCACTGTTTCCATTTTTTCCCCATTTGTTTGCCATGAAATGATGGTACTGGATGCCATGATCTTTGTTTTCTGAATATTGAGCTTTAAGCCAGCTTTTTCACTCTTCCTCTGTCACCTTCATCAGGAGACTCTAGTTCCTCTTTACTTTCTGCCATTAGGGTACTGTCATCTACATATCTGAGGTTAGTGATATTTCTCCTAACAATCTTGATTCCAGCTTGTGCTTCATCCAGCCCAGGATTTCACATGATGTGTTCTGCAAATATTACATAAGCAGGGTGACAATACACAGCCTTGTGGTATTCCTTTCTCAATTTTGAGCTGTTCCATTGTTCCATGTCCAGTTCTAACTGTTGTTTCTTGACCTGCATACAGGTTTCTCAGGAGGCAGGTCAGGTGGTCTGGTATTTCCTATCTCTTTCTGAATTTTCCCCAGGTTTTTGGGATCCACAGTATACTGAAGAGAGGCCGATACATGAACAAATGCAGTAAAGTGTATGAGTCTGTTCTTGTCTTTGACTTTCCTATCAGTTTAAATAGATGGGCAAAAAAATCCATTCTGGCAAAACTTTAGATCGAAGGCCAGTCAATAGTTAGGGAGGGAAGTTAAGTGCAGTGGTTTGTAACCTGAGAGCCCTCAGCCCCTGAAGCACCTGTTTACCTTCATGGCTGCTCTTTAGGTTTCATTGCTTCAGCTGAACCTGAGAATTTCTATGCTGAAGGAAGAATAAAAACTGTAATCAAACACCGTATTAAGTTAAATAAGTAGCTGCTGCCATGGCAACGATCAACATAAAAGTGAGTAGCATCTGACATATCTAGGAAAATGTCTGTCTTCAGTTCTTGTCTGAAATTGTATCTCACCTCCTGTTACCTTTTCTTTAGAGCAGTATCTGATTACCTTTGTTTTTTATTTTTTTATTTTATTTTATTTTATTTTTCTTCCCAATTATTTTTATTAGTTGGAGGCTAATTACTTTACAATATTGTAGTGGTTTTTGCCATACATTGACATGAATCAGCCATGGATTTACATGTGTTCCCCATCCTGAACCCCCCCCGCCCCACCTCCCTCTCCACCCGATCCCTCTGGGTCTTCCCAGTGCACCAGCCCTGAGCACTTGTCTCGATTACCTTTTATGTTGCTCACAACCCTGCATAGTAGGTGCTGTATAAATGCATGTTACTCTTCTGTACACCAGCTATGACAGGGCTCAGGGATCATTGTGCCATTTAGTGACAATTATTCTGAAGAGCAGGAAAGCCCTAGAGTTGCTTGTGGTTCCAAGAGCATGGCTGGTTAATTCAGTCACTAGCTGGATAATGATAGTCTGTGCTTTCTTTATTCTTCAAGAACGCAATCTTATTTTAAAAATTCCATCTGAGATAAAATGTGGTATCTATCACAGCACTAGCTGCTGAATATTTGTAGAATTTTTGTTGAAATAATAAATGAGTGAATCATTGTTTTATTTTCAGCACATTCAAGTGATACTCAATGTTGATGAAAATAATCAATAAACAATCTACAATAGGCTTAGAAAAGAGTTTTATTTAAGCCAAACTGAAGCCTGGAAGACAGCCTCTCATAATTTTGAGGAACTGATCTGGAAAAGCACGGTTTTTAGCACAGTTTTATATCTTGTCACAACAAAGAACATTAAGCAAGTCAGGGATACATTCCTTCAAGGTTTCAAAACACAGGCCAGCATGTCCACGTTAGTATGGCCTTGGCACCTGGGAAAGGAATCTTATCAAAAAGGAGGACCAGTATGGGCTTCCCAGGAAGGGAGGCATTTAATTTTTATTTTTAACATGGACATTCCTTACTTCTGGTCAGTGTGCCCTTTTCTTAATAATTAAAGCAGATGTACAATGTATGTTTGACAGGCCACAAACAGGCTGTTTTAGTTAGCTTAAATTTAAGTTAACTCGTGTATAAGCCAGAATGACTTACCCATGCCTTAGTATGTGAAAATATCTTTTATCACTAGGAATTTATCATGGTTTTATATTTTTTAGTGAAATTTTGTGTCAAGGTACTGAGACGACTTGAGTATTTGTGAAATGATGAAAACAACAATAATAATCACCATTGATTCAACCCATCCCTGAACCAGGAAGTTAGCATTTGTCATCTTGTATGACCTTCACAGCAACCCTAGGAAGAACCTTATATTATCCCCACTTTACAAATAAGAATTTTGAGGCTGTAAGAGCTTAAGTAATTTGCCCAACTCATGCACCTAGTAAATAACTGTACTTAACTTGAAATCCAGGTCTGCCCTTATCCAAAATTCACTTAATTAGTGTTTAATTAATTAGGCTTGATTCATGAGAATTAAGACATGCATTTTCCTCATCCTTTTAATTTCCATAAAGCAGACTTTTCTTTATATGGAATTATGCATTAAAATTATACACCGTATCTTCTACTATATAAAAGTCCAACTAAAATGACCCTTTGAAAGGATAATTGTATCAGGGTCTTTTTATGTTTTATAATATTTATGTTCTATTAACCCACTATCAGTCATCTCTTTATAAGTCAAAGGTTAATAGTCAAGCACCCACTTTTAATTTATTAATGTATGGTGTGCCTGTGTGAGCCAAAGGCAGAATTAAATCAACCACCAGCTTCACTTTTTCTTTCAAAAAACTGAAATCACAGTGTTAAGTCTGGCTCATGAACTACTGCCAATATCTCACTTTAAGTGAGTTTACATTTCAGTGTGAGAGAACATAAATATGAAAACATTTGTAAATGATTCCCAAGGTGAAAAAAAAAGCGTATTTCTAAAAGCAGTCTTATTTTTTTCTTTCTTCAAAAAGTGGGTTTTTGTTTTGTTTTTGCTTGGAATATATTTTGTGAATTAGCAATGAATTGGAAACAATTTTTAAGATATTGTACAGCAAAGAATGCCTGTACTTTATCAATTCATGTGGTTTCTACTAAACAGTATTACCTCATATTTGAAGGGTCATACCCTCCTTTGAAATATCTAATTTCACATGAGCCTTATTGGAATTCTAGAGAGTATTGGTTTTGAGTCTTACATTTTTGTCTCCATAAGAACTAAGGATACATCTAGAATTCAGCTCTACAAACAGAAGAGAGGCCAGGTATATTAACTTTTGTCATAACTCCATGGGTTCTTACTAATGTTAAGAAACAGCTTGTTTTCAGGTCTTGCCTTTGATGATATAATACAATAATTATGTTTTATCAAGTGCTTGATATTCACTTCTTTATATATATTCTTTATATATGTTCTTTCTTTATATATAAAGAAATGGGTGATTTCTTTAGCACAACTAATCTCACTAAGCCTTGTGTTGTTTTTTTTTTTAATCTGTAAAATGAGAATAATAATAGCACCTACTTCATAGATTGATTTTAAGTTACCTTAGGTCACATGGCTAAAAAATGGAAAAGCTGGGATTTGATTATGAGTATATCTAACCTTGGGCTTCCTAGGTGGTGCTAGTGGTTAAAAACCTGCATGCCAATGTAGGAGATATAAGAGACACGGGTTTGATCCCTGGGTCAGGAAGATCCCGTGGTGGAGGGCATGCAACCCACTCCAGTATTCTTGCCTGGAGAATCCCATGGCCAGAGGAGCCTGGCGGGCTACAGTCCACGGGGTCACAAAGAGTCGGACATGACTGAAGCAACTTAGCATGCATGTAGCACATATCTAACCTTAAAAGCCCAAGCTCCTGACCATTATAATGTGGAATAGTGGGCATGGACAACATATGTACTTCCACACCTCAAAGTTCTTCCCCATGACCTTAACTGACTACATCATGAAAGGGGTAGAGCTGTTTCCTCGTGACCTTATTTATACTATCTGACCAGATACCTGTGGAAAGTAGTTTGAGTCATTCTCAGTTGTGACATAGTAAATTTCCTTTTATAGGATCTGTTTGAACCTACAGTTAGCAAAGTGAAACTTGGCATGATTTACAGGGAGGTGCCCAAGTAGGTGCTTTGCATATACTCAGGATGAAACTGTTATCCATATAGACTCAACCCAATATTACTTATTGACTCACATCTAGAGCCTCTCATATTTCTCCAGTATCCTCTTCTCTTGATCCCTGCGAGGAATCTTTTTATCCTATAACACACTGGTGACTTCAAAATGCAGGAGACAACTAATTCTGAATCTGCAAAGCTGATTGAGGAGTAAACTCAGCTGTGGAGGCTGTGGCCTCAGGGACCTTAGTTTTCTCATGTACAAAGTGGAAATAGTATTTACCTGGCTTACCTTGCAGCTCTTCATAGATCGAAACAAAAAAGCATTCTACAAAGAGACAAAGTGACAAAACCCTTACAGGCAAAGTGTAGCCACACAGCCTTAAATTTAAAGCCTCTTTTTGGTACCTAGTAGCTGCACAGTTTTGGACATAACCTAAGTGATCAAGGTGACTGTGAAGATTAACTGAGATTCTATGATCTACTTGCAGTGCAACAAATTCTAGCTAATATATTATCTTTATTAACATTGGGTTATTGATGGCCTTATTTCCATGTAAGAGAATACAGAGGAAGGAAATTTTAGAAAGACCCAAATGAAGATATACATGCATGGTGTATGTAAATTCAAAATGAGTATTTGATGTTTAAATATGATCTGTAGTCTATAAATCCTCTCAACATACTATTAGGTCCTCAGCAGTAATTTATAATGAAAGCATTTTCATAAAACTTCCTTTTATCCAACAAATCTCAATTTGTGAACTTTATATTAGATCTTGTCTTTTGATCCCATGTTTGATAAACAAATTTCCTCAATAACAGTTTAGTAAATAGATTAGTGATATATGTTTGCTTTTCTTGAAACCTTTCCAAATGTTCTGTGTTTCTCAAGTTCATCAACACAGTATATAAGGTCTTCCAAAGACCTAGCAAATATATGTATTATGTGCCTAGCTAATGAAGTTATGAACATAGGAGATATGATGTGTGCAAGAAAGTATGATCATGATATGGGAAGAGTTGCTTTTCATTTCTCCCGAATCAGGAAGTGAGTTTGGTGTAGTACAGTACTTTTTGACAACTTTGATTGTGTTTTAGACAAATTTCCTCTTCAGGGATATAAAGACAATCTTTATGGTGCTAATATATTTTAGAGCTCACCCAACAGAATAGCAACTGAAGCATGTTAAAAAGAGTAATAAACCTAAAAATAGAGCTTTTGTTTTCTCTATAGTCAAATCACTGATAAATTCTACAGTGTAACATAGTAAAATGTGATACTTCTACTTTTTTTTTTTTTTTGCTTTGCTTTATCTTTCCTAGAATGACTACAAAAAACTGTCGATGCAGTGCAAAGATTTCGTTGTTGGACTCCTTGATCTGTGCAGAAATACTGAAGAAGTGGAAGCCATTCTGAATGGGGACGTTGAAATACGCCACAGTGGTGGAGATCATGGTCGTCCTAACCTCAGCCGTTTAAAACTTGCCATTAAGTATGATGTAAAAAAAGTAAGATCAGGCACAAAGCCCCTTTTATGTTATTTCACTTTTTATTGGCACTAAATCAAGATGAAGGGTTGGCATAATTAGGCTAAACTGGGTTTTTCTGATTAATTGCTCTAGGTAGGATCTCTTGTAAATTCTAAGTGTCTGGCTGTGAGACATTTCACTTACACTAAATGCTGGTCTTTAAAATCTAGACTTGTTTCTGCAATGACTGACACTTTCTTTTACTTAACGAATGATGTAAAAATGGCTTTGTGTGTTCAAACTACAAGTCATTTGTTATAGAATGGGAACATCATTATTTAAAACCAATCTCCATTTATTAATTTAGTCCAATTCTGGACCAATGCCTTCAATTCCTTCTTTAGTGCATTTGAATCTCTTGCATCTTTATTTGTGGAATATTTTTAGTCTCATCTTCAGGCAGTGCCTCCTATTCTTGACTGCTTTCTTAGGTTATGTAAGATATCTTAAAAAAAACAGCAGTTTCTAAAGGTGGATTTTATAATAAAAGTAATACAGACTTATGATTGGCTTTCAAACAGTATAGACCTAACCCCTTTCTGTCTTCCTATTTCTTAGTGGAAAATAGTCAGTATTCTATTTTTGTCCATAAATTTATCTTGGACATCTTCACATATCAGTATGTAAACATCCATTCAACCTTTTCAAAGCCTACATATCAGTGTGCTGATTTATATTATTATGTTCATTTAATCTATTTACTATTTAAGGGTGTCCATTATTTTCTTTAAGTTTCTGTTATTTCAAAACATTTGATAAATTTCCCTCAAAAAAGGTATACATGTCAACAGTGTATAGAAAGGCCTATTTCTTCCACTCATATATCATTAAACCTTACCATTCTACAAAGACAAACATTGCATCTTGATTTAATTGTCTTTGACTATTAATCATCCTTAGGAAATATTTTTAGTTCCTTTATATAATCTGTCCTTTGTCTAACCTTTTAATATTATTTGGCAATTGTTATTTTAGACTGTTGCTTTTTGTATATTAAATAATGCTCTCTGTCATATTTAGCATTCATCTGTAAAAATTAAATATGTGAGAATAAAAATATTCTGAAAAGTAAAAATTCTGAAATTTAATGATATAATTTTCTTATTTGAAAGAGCTTATGGCACAGGAATATATCAATGGAATAGAATAGGTAGTCCATAAAAAGACCATATGTAAATGGGAATTTAGTATAAAATACATTTAGTACTTTAGGTCAGTGCAGAAAAGGTAGTATACTTTTTTTTAAAAAAGTATTTAGATATCTAAATTAGCAGGATCTTTATATCATTCCTTCTAGATGGAAAAAGTGCATAATCATAAAAGTCCTCGTATAAAATATTGATGAAGCTTTTTATAACACTAAATTTTCAAAATTTGTCTATGCTTTGAAAGCCCATTAGTCCTAAAGGAAAAGTCTGATAAATTTGAATCCTTGAATTTGCGTAAACTATATTAGAACCTCCTGCCACATTGCTTGATACTTGTCCCCTACATACTTTACGTTTGTTCTTTAATTCTAACAATATTTTTATGGGAAAGGAACACAAGAAAAAGGCTTATGCTGAACCTGTCTTTAATCAAGCTGTCAAATGTTTTGTTATCCCCGCTAGTTTGTAGCCCACCCGAACTGCCAACAGCAGCTCCTGTCCATTTGGTACGAGAACCTGTCCGGCCTGCGGCAGCAGACAGTGGCGGTCAAGTTCCTGGTGGTGCTCGCCGTGGCCGCGGGCCTGCCCTTCCTGGCCCTGCTCTACTGGTTCGCCCCCTGCAGCAAGGTACGTCAGTGACCCTGGGCTTCTGCCGCCGCCCCGAGTCTGTCTGGTCTGTGTATCAGAGCCAGTTAAGCAGCGAAAACTCTATTTCTCCAAAATGTCAGGCAGTCAGAGTTGGGTTCACGTTATAAAGTAACATATTTGCTCTAAGAAAATTTTAAAAAGCAATGGGAAGACAAAATTCACCTGTAATATCACCGTTAGTAATACGTGAAAGAAAACCTCAGATTATTCCTATTTGTCTTCTCTCTAGTCATGCCTATGCATATATTTCTACATTTTTAATGAGACGTGCATTAAGCAGAATTTCAAATAACATCCTAAAAGAATGCTTCCTTTTGTTTTTCCCCCCCGCTGGCAAAATTTGAGATGAAAGTTTTTGTTTATCATTTATTTTAACTAATAAAGCTTAATATAAATAAAGGACAATTGTGTAAATGCTCCTACAATGCTTGTTTCAATGAAGAGGATTTATTTTGGGACAGTATACATTGTAACCTGACAGCAAAGATAGCTTTGTTTGTTTGTTTGTTTGTTTTTATTTTTAGCAGACTCCCTCTGCCCAGACTTTGATGAAATTGGTTTGTTCAAATGAACCTAGCCTTTCAGAACAAGTTTGGAAAATGTTGACCTGTCATTCTTTAACAGGCATAGAAATTTGCCCTGCATTGCCAACAATCTTATTCTTCATATTTTGGAAGCCACATTTCTGGAACCTTTTAAGTTTCAACTCTGAGAGTCAAATAATTCTAAAGCTATGTAGCTAAAATGTCTACGGGACTATCTATTTATGTGCTGTGTAGATATGCCTATTGAATCACTTGCTGTTCTTAAACCTGATATGGCTTATTTTCAAACATTTGTTACACATGGGTCCAAACATCTTGCCATTGTTTTCTTTATTTATTGCCAACATTTTTATTATTATTATTATTTAGTCACATATTTGGTGCTTTAACCTTATAGGAATGTTTCTAAGTGGCTTATAGTAGGAAACTGGTGCAAAGCCTTTTTCACATAGTGGGAGCTTCATCATTATAGGAACTGCTAGAAACTGGGCATTTTCTCCTGAGGGGTAAAATCTATCATCATAAATGTTTCCCCCATAAGGGCCAAAACTAGATTCATAAATAAAATATAAAGGAGGAAAATAAATGAAAATAGTGATATTTACTAGAATTAAAATTTATAGCATGCATTTTTTTTCTAGAAAGTTAAACTTTTTTTCCTTTTTTCATAGGAATGGCAGATTTCATTTTGAAAAAACTAATTAATCCTCCTTACTAGAACACAGGCCACATCTATGTATGTAGTCCCTATTCTGCTTCTACACACATTTCCGGGTTCTTTGGAGATTTAAACTGAATTATGCTTGTTATTACTCTGTGATCAGTTAAACTGTAATATATTTTCTAAAGTGAATAATTGCCCATCTCCATAATGAGCTCAAAAGCATAATGCCTTTCAGAGGGTTTGGTGTTTGACAGACTATTTTTGGCAGTCCTTAGAGTTGCACGTTTCTTAATTTTTTATTAAATCCTAATCAACCTGATTTCCTTCACTATTTCTTCTTCCTGACTATGTTTCTTTCTGGCATCTGTTTTTCATTCTCATTTAGATCATTAAGGCAAATAATCATATTAAAAGGACACTGTCAAGATATTTTTTCTCATATCTAAAATCTATTTTACTGACTCTCATTTAGGGTTTGAAGCATGATTATAAAATATATTTTATATTTTCCCTTTAGTGATATAGATATGAATATTACAGCTTAGAGAATTTTTTTTAATAAGGGAAAATTACTCAAGTTGTATTGATACTTTTATTTAAAATACTGTTTTAAATACTTAAAAATTCAAAAACACCCATGAAAATCGCACCAGATCAAATTTCAGGCCTATGCACCTTGACAGAATCCCTGTTTCTGTTTAGAACTTGGTTTTCATTTTCCCCGAGTGCTCTTTAAGAAATTCTTTTTTGTCCTCACTTGTTCTCTTTTTTCCACCATAATCCAAATATGTTTTATGCTCATTGTAGTAAAAATAGGTCATGCTGTGATTTCAAATCATTTTGGCTTCAGCTAGAACTAGCTTCAACCTTTTCTATTTACTATTGGTATTTAATAGCTCTTTGATCATAAATACATACTTTAAAAGAATATGATGTAATATTTAAAGTTCTTCCTTTCAGTCATTTTACAGGTACATCAGTTTTGTGTTTTTTTTTTTCCTTTTGTATAGCAGAGTTTTATTAAAGTGAAAAGGGGCAGAGAAAGCTTCTGAGATAGACATCAGAACAGGGATGGAGAATGCCCCCCTCTTTAGTCTTGGCAAGGGAGCTATATACTTTTTAAATTAGTTATTACAATAAGTCAAAAGAACATCTCAAGGTTGTAAAGATCTTTCAAGACCCGCTCCCCGCAATTTACATTTTAGAATGACAGGATTAGAACTTAACAATAGAAAGACCCTACCAGACCCACTCCCATGATACACATTCTAAGATATCAGGATTAGTCAGAAGCTTTTCAGGAAGGAAAAACTGTCTTCAAGCAGGATACATTTTTGTTATCTAATCCCTAGTACAGAGTTTAAACTGAATTGTTTCTTTGTGTGTAATCATCAGTTCTGGGTTTAAAGAAAAAAAAAATGTTTTATGTGACTAAGACTAAGGAATGTAGAGAAAAAAAAAAAGTTTGTCTTTTCCTCCTCCTTGAGAATTCCAGACTCCTGTCTCCTCCTCAAGAACCCCAGACCCTCTCTCCTTGGGGACCCTGGGCTTATTATCAACCTGCCTAGGAATTGACTCTCTCATCCCGCCTTTTCTTTTAGGAGAATTGTGTTGCCAAGGGAAAGGGTTGTTTTTGTTCCATAACTGCTTCCTGCTGTTGAGGGGCATGGTCCCTAAATCATTGAGGCAACTTACTCTCCTAACCGTCATATGGAGGCTCTCTGATCCAGGGGCCCCAAGTAATAGCTGGAGGAGGCTGTGGCACTTGGAGGAGCTTAAACAACCATTTGTAACATGAAGGCTTTCAGACAGCGAGAAGCAAATCCAGTTACACAGTTACAGATGTAAGGCAAGCAGCAAAACAGAACAACTAGAATTACTACGATTTAGATAGTTTTCCACCATGGGGAGCTAGTTAAGGTTTCCCAAAGTGAAGTGATGGCGGCTTCAGGAGTATCCATAGCCTGATTCATTTTGTCACATGTTTAGTCAAGTGAGTAACATTAGTACTCATATCTGGTATATATGTACAACATTGGGTATTAATAATAGAACAAGTTTCTTCTTGTGTGGCTGTTAGAATACCTAAGGCCAATCTGTTTTGTAAAACCACCTTTCTAATTTGTATTTGTTCAGCATTAAGGGCTGAAAGTTAGTCAGAGCATCAACTCGTAGCATAATACCTGATCTGTAGTTCCCAGAGAGGGAACGGATATTGTAGCCAGATAATCATACCAGCAAAATACAGACCTTTCCCAATGAGGTTTTTTTTTTTCTGGTGTGTGTTTTTTTGTTTTTTTAATTTAATTAATTTATTTTTTATTGAAGGTTAATTGCTTTATGGAATTTTGCTGTTTTCTGTCAAACCTCAACATGAATCAGCCTTAGGTATACAAATATCCCCTCCCTTTTGAGACTCCATCAGGTTTTCACTTTGGTCAATTATTCTTTACAGTTATTTTTTTAGAAATTTGTTTATATCACAGAATATATAGATGACAAATTTTACTATGAGTAACTCATAGTAAACTCAAAGGAGTAACTCCAGTTCCTAAAGTCCACTGAATCTCCTAGCATCTCCTTTATAGGGAAATGCAACTCTCCATGATTTGTGATAATAAATGGAAAATATGAATGTCCACACACATCACTTTAGTTTCCTGTCAGCCAGCTTTTTATCTGTTTTCTTGTTTTATTTTTTCTTTAAACCACAACCTGTAAGAAGCAACTAAAGCCCTGGGCTTGATTCTCCTCTTTCCCCCCTGAATAGAATGAAGGGGTCATATTGCAGAGGGCCAGGATCCCCATGAAGGGCGAGAGCGAGCCTGCGCAGGAGGAAGGTGCAGATCATCGCCCCGGATGGCTGAACACGGGCTTGAGATGTGTTCAGACAGCTGAACTCAAGCTCCAGGCCTCTCAGACTTGAGGTCCACTCTAACATGGGTGGCTCTCTTCTCACTGTTGTACAGCCCTAGCCTTTTCTCTTCTCCTCCCATTTTAGTTTGTGCTTTCTTGAGTTTTGAGGCTTCCTCTGATTCCACCCCGAACAAGGCAGGGAATAAATAAGTTTTTCATGGATTTCACTACTAATAGTCAATGCCCCAATCCCAGTTTTCCACAACAGTCAATAAATTGGAATCTTTTAAAAAATTAATTTAATATTTATAACAATAGATTTTTTCACAAGAAAGATATTGAACCTTGCAGTAAATGATTAAAGGCCATATACATGATTAAACTTTACATAATACATGATTAAATAGCCATGTCACAATAAATTGTATATATAACAGTGTCAAATTAAAATTGTATATGTGGTACACTATGGAAAAGAAATTAAAGTTGCATTAATGTTCAGTTTTTAACAGTCCATAATTTAAAAAAAAACATGGCTGAGGACAATAGGCAAAAGAAAATCAATCCTATTTTCTCTTGCATTTGTCTTAACTTTATAGAAGAATTCTATTTAAACCGGATCTTAAAAAGAAACACAAAAAAATACTCTGATTCAAGCTAAGGAACATTTACATGCTTTTCAGACATGATTTTTACAGCAACTTTTTACAAATTAATTTTGGATTGGCTCTGCAATACATCTAACTGTGAGGATCCATTGACTTAAAACTAGATTGATCTATTAATCTAGATAAACACACACATACACACACACACACATGCACGACATGACATTCTGCCTGGCCTAACTTACAGAAAACAAATGTCATACATTAACACATATAAATGGAACCTAGAAAAAACGGTACTAATGAACCTATTTTCAGGGCAGGAGCAGAGACACAGACATAGAGAGTGGACATGTGGACATGGAAGAGGAAGGACAGGACTGGGACAGCAGCATTGACATGTGTCCACTGCCGTGGATAGCACGGATAAAATAGATAGCCAGTAGGACGCTTCTAATGGCGCAAGGAGCTCAGCTCCGTGCTCTGTGACGATTCAGGGGGTGGGATGGCGGGAGAGGGAGGCTCAAGAAGAGCGGAAAATGTATATACATATACCTGATTCATTTTGTTGTATAGCAGAAACTGACACAAGATTGTAAAGCAATTATACTCCAATAAAAATTTTTAAAAAATGATTCTAGTTAAGAGAGAGGGGACTAAGCTATGTGATTCATTCTAGCTCTAACTTTTATGATTTTGAAAACCATATAGACTGATAAAGTTTGTAGGAGCAGAGAATATTGACTGCATTTCTTCCATTATAGCATTTAGCTTTTTTAAAAACCTTAGAACCTTTTTTTTTCCTAAGAATTTACATGTATATGTACTTCCATGAGAAAATAAGAAATTGTGTTGTAAACCAAATGGAAACATTAACTCTTAAACAAATATGCTGTTCTTAGTTGCTTAGTCATGTCTGACTCTTTGCAACCCTGTGGACTGTAGCCCACCAGGATCCTCTGTCCATGGAATTCTCCAGGCCAGAATACTGGAGTGGGTAGCCTATCCCTTCTCCAGGGGAACTTCTCGACTTCCCAATTCCCCAGGAATTGAACCGGGGTCTCCATTGCAGGCAGATTTTTTGCCAGCTGAGCTACCTGGGAATCCCCAAGTACACCTGAGTTCAAATTCCAGCTCTACCACTTAAGGAGCTAGTTTCTGGACCTCGATTCCTCTTTTTCTTCACCTGTAAAATGGGCATTTCAGCAGCACATACCCCTTTGTGTTGTTGTAACGGTTACATGTAATTAATAGAGTAAAGCACTTAAAACAGTAATAGCACATACAAGTACTGGATAAGTGGTGGTGTTATTAATTTCTATATTTTTCTGTAATAATCAGTTAATTTGAAAAGCTATTGAAAGCTATGAGCCCTCTCCTAAGCAAAAATGTCCTTCCATGCGTGTACTGAGTTTTGTTTACCATTCCAGGGGTGCACAGAGCCCCTGAGACACATCTTGGGCACACACCACCCCTCTGCTCTGACTAGGATACATGCAACTCAGATGGGAATGATTCCTGTACTATTGATGCATGGGAGCTTTTATGGTCTCCATATTTTTAATGAAGGACCTGATTTTCACATAATTCAGGAAGTTCATTCATTGCTAATGAGGGAATGAAACTGGAACCTGAAGCTAAAATGCTGGACTTTCAATGCAGTGTCATTCCAGGACGTTGGTCCAGTGCATGACAGGACCTGCCCTGCTGTCCTGCCCTTGGCTGGGCATCCTCTTCTTGGGACTTCTGACTTCTGCTCTACTTACAGCATCTCCAACATACAACATCACCTGAAGCCTGATCTGCACCCACAGCAGTTCAGTTCAGTTCAGTTCAGTCGCTCAGTTGTATCCAACTCTTTGTGACCCCATGAAACACAGCACGCCAGGCCTCCCTGTCCCTCACCAACTCCCGGAGTCACCCAAACTCATGTCCATTGAGTCGGTATTGCCATCCGACCATCTCATTCTCTGCCATCCCCTTCTCCTCCTGCCCTCAATCTTTCCCAGCATCAGGGTTTTTTCAAATGAGTCAGTTCTTTGCACCCACATCAGTGAAGTACATATGCAGACAGTACTAATGCTAAGTCACTTCAGTTGTGTCTGACTCTTTGTGATCCTATCGGCCATAGCCCGCCAGGCTCCTCTGTCCCTCTGTCCATGGGATTCTCCAGGCAAGAATACTGGAGTGGGTTGCCATTTCTTTCTCCAGGAGATCTTCCTGACCCGGAGGTTGAACCCACGTCTCCTGTGTCTCCTGCATTGACAGGCAGGTTCTTTAACACTAATGCCACCTGGGAAGCCCTCAAGGCAAATATCAACCAAAGGTGTATATATGGCAAGGTAGATCAGTTTAATATTTTCATTGCTTCTTCCTCAACACCTCTTGCCCACTAAATTAGTTTGCTTTTCATGAGTAATTGTGATACTCTGCTCTGCCTTTTGTTATTATACTAATAAAATATTCTGTCAGTATTACATACAATATTTTAAGAACTTAAATATTATTTCATAGAAGTGAATGTATTTAACTATCAATCCAGAATATCAGCATATGTAGATGAGCAATGAGACCAAATTTTATGTTAGCATAAAGGATTACTTTTCTATTATCAGTTGTAAATGTACATAATATCTTAGGAGAACATTGGACTGCACAGATGTTTGTTCTTGTGTGTACACACGTGTGTTTTGCAAAATGCACAGGACAAAGCTAAGACTTCCCTTTGGTGTGTTTTGTGGCAGATGGGGAAGATAATGCGTGGACCGTTCATGAAGTTCGTAGCACACGCAGCCTCCTTCACCATTTTCCTGGGACTGCTAGTCATGAATGCAGCTGACAGATTCGAAGGCACCAAAATCCTTCCTAATGAAACCAGCACAGATCATGCAAAACAGCTGTTCAGGATGAAAACATCCTGCTTCTCATGGATGGAGATGCTCATTATTTCCTGGGTAATAGGTAAAGACTGATTTTCTCTCATCGTTTATTTTTGCAGCCTTAGCAATAGGACTGAGTGACACCTGTTCCCTCACACGTCAGTTATATAAATGTACGCAGCATAATACAGTGCTCTGCACAACATGATTTTGTGTTTTTAAAGTGCAGTTATCTAGGGTTCATGTTCAGTACCACAGTTCTCTCACATGCCACATGCTTTTTAGATTTCCAAGAAACACCCAGGAAGAAAATGAATGGGATAGTATGACTCAAACCCTGCCAGTGATGAAAAACTGCTATTCATATTTTGGGACAGCTGTGACTTCAAGTTTAAAAATAACCATATGATTTTATGTTGCAATTTAATAGGAACGGAAGGTCCTAGCCACTCACATCTATTGAACATTTGTTATATACTAAGAACTGTTCAGATCATTTTACATCCATCACATTACACACTGTCTTTGTGCCTTAGTGGTCTAATCTGTCATATAATAATAACATCTACACTATGGCTTTCGGTCTCCCAGATGGAAAATGAAACAGAGGGAATGCAGTCTTAATTACTATGCTGTCTTTACAATCAGTCATCCATATTGCTTGACATTAAATATAATGCAAATGAAAGATATTTCAATTGGATATTTATAAATGAATAGACTCAGTAGCTATTACCTATTGAGGATAATAATGTGAATAAACTGTAGTCCTTACAGTCAAGGAAGTTAAGTCTGCTGGAGTGGGGCAGGCAGGTCAACAAGTAAGGTCAATAAAGAAAACTATGTGACAAATGATATTACTGAGGAGCTATTAGAGGGTCATGAACATACACAGATTGGGCACCTAAATCTGAGTGGGTGGGATGTGGAAGGGGCAGAGAAGGTCTCCCTAGACAGTACATTAAATCTGAAGATACTGTTGCTGCTGCTGCTAAGTCGCTTCAGTCGTGTCCGACTCTGTGCGACCCCATAGACGGCAGCCCACCAGGCTCCTCTGTCCACGGGATTCTCCGGGCAAGAACACTGGAGCAGGTTGCCATTTCCTTCTCTGGACTTTAAAGATAAGGGCATGTTAATCCTACTGACTGCTTATGGGGAGCTGAGAACCCTACGAGACATGAGTCAAGGTGTTGAAGGCAAAGATGTGGAACTAGGTCCATACCTGAGACCTCATTGCCAAGTCATGTGTTAGGCTCAGCTATAATGCAGGCGCATTGATGGATGTGAGTGATGGGAGAGAGGGGAGGAGACATGGCCAGAGGATGATTTTCAGCTATTGGTGCTGTGATTCCTCACCTCTCATAAAACACAGTTTGCTGTGAGGTAGAGGGTGGCTTTGAGCCTGAGAGACAGCTGAAGTGATCCGTGTGTGGAACGTGTGGCCAGAAGTCAGGGAGTGAGGAAAGAACTTGAAAGCTTTGTAAAAGATACTCTTCAAAAAACCTGGTAATATATTACACATGGAAAGGGAGAGCTGTGGATTCTACCTTGGGTTTTGGTGCTGACTGCAAGTCTCTGAGAGGAAGAATACAGAGGGAAGATAAGGATTGAGACCAGGAGAATGAAAAGCTGGTAAGGAAGTTTGGGTTGAGATTGACTTTAAAGGGCCCATGGGATTTCTAGATGAAGATGTCTACTAAATAATAGAAAATTCAACCCCAGGGAGAAGCCAGGCTGTGGACAAAGTTTCAGCTGTCTCTATAAGGTCCTGGCTATGCAGGAAGTCCTACAGTGTAGATATGTGGAAAAGGACATGAGAAGGGAGCTCAAGGAATCTTAATCCAAAATCGTTGGCAGTCTGTCAGCTTGGTTCTCCCCCAGTGATCTGGAGAAGCATCTGTAGTCGGGTTTATGTCACTTCTGTGGCAGGGCATATCTTCTTGGCTTCCTCATTCTGGGGCTGATAGAATAATTAATTGAAATGTTATGAAGCACTATACAAATTACCGTATGAGCATTTTAAATGCATATGAGGTAATTCAACAGCATTGAGAGTTATCAAAACTTCTGAATCAGGAGGGGGGACCTGGATGGGGAATACATGTAAATCCATGGCTAATTCATTTCAATGTATGACAAAAACCACTGCAATGTTGTAAAGTAATTAGCCTCCAACTAATAAAAATAAATGGAAAAAAAAAAACAACTTCTGAATCACTTCATTTCCTGGTTATGTTCCAAGGAGAAATATAGTGTCTTAGCATGTGAATTGCATCACTAAGGTAAATCTTTGATAAAGAAGAGTTTGATTATCCACTCTTTCTTTTCTAATTTAATTGGTTTGTCTTATGCTATAAAGCTCTAAGAAATATATTACATCTCACTTTGAATATTTGATTTAAAATAAGAACAATCATTTGGACATTGCCTTTATCTCAAGCTAAATGCCTATATGCCATCATATTGTGTGTGTGTTAGTATGTGTAACATACATAATATAATACTTGGCACATTGGAAATGTTTAATAAATTTCAAATGGCTATGATTATTACTAAAATCTTCCTTAAGAGTTCATATGTTTTATATGGAAGTGGTATTTCCTACTGAAAATATATTAATCAAGATATGACTCTTTCATTCAAGGTTAAACATTGAAAGCATTTAATTTTATGCAAGGGGATTAGATATAAAGAATGTGCATTTTATTTTTTCTTTTATTTTAAACTTTCTCTTTTGCATTGGGGCATAGCCAGTTAACAAGGTTGTGATAGTTTCAGGTAAACAGTAAAAGGACTCAGCCATACATACACATGTATCTGTGTTCATCTTATTCTTTATCAAACATAATTTGCTCTTCTCATACTAATATTTTAATATAAGCATTAGAAGTTTTTCCTTTTTCACTTGGAAACCTAAACCAAGAATGTTAACTTTTAATTTTACCAATAAAAGCATTTTCCTTGGAACAACTGGCCCAATAACCTTTACATTTGTGATTCAGAGATGATCTCAGTGTTCATTTAAAGGGAAAACAATGAACAACTCAGAATGGACAACTGGTACTTTGTAGAATGTGTTAGACTCCTGTTTCAGTTTTTAACACTGATATTTATTTTTCTTGAGTTTTCTTGAAAGTTGTTGTACCTTCTGGAAATATTATTAAGTGGCCTACTTAGGTCAGATGCTAGCTGGTTTGAAGGAAAAGGCTGACATTATTGGTCACAAAAAGCAAATTGATATAATTTTTAGTGAAAAGTTGAAAAGCTGAATGATGGAATCTGCATTCCAGCAGATCCTAACAAGACAGAATGGCGAGCTCAAACCAAGGAGAAATGAGAAGCGTAGCAGGAACACAGGGAGGGGGAGACGTGCTTGGTGACCCTTCACAGGAAAAGGTCTTAAGCAGCAGTTTTAACCTAATGTCCAGTGTGAGCGCTGAGGAAGGAAATGCAATGCTGGACTGAGTCTTCAACAGAAGGGAAGGACTGCAGGCAAGGGCTGTAATTACGTCCCTGATCCATACTCTGTCTAGACCACAGCTGCAGGCAATTGGCAAAATAGGGAGCATTCCAAGTGGAAAGCCGTCTGAAAAGTGAGTGGCTTCTCCACAGAAAAGCCCTTGTTGGGACTGAAGAAGCTTCCTTTGGAGGGTGGGCGGAACCTGGGGATTGTGAAGCCTGAAATTTAGTTTTTTGGAGGGCCCCATTTAGAGAAAAAGAAGACAGAGACCTCAGAGGATCCTGGGCAAATAAGGCATCCTAGAGTTTAAATTTCATTCGCTTCATGGGAACCCCGCCTCTGCTCTAGAAGAATAGATTTAATGAGTGCACAGGTGTTTTTGCTCTTTTAAAATTTTGTTTTAAGAAATTTAAAAGTGGAGGGAGCAGATTCATTCCCTTGAGGGCAGAATTAGTACTAACAGGTTCACAGTGAAGGGATACTTTCTGCAAAGTCAACAATGGGATGAGCAGTCTTCAGTAGGAGTAACTCAGGACATATTCAAGCAGAGGCTCGACCTTGTGGAGAAGTTCTCTACTTGTGGAGAAACTGGACTAGATGGAAGATTTTGAACCATGCTTGGCAACGTCTGGGGGTCCCCAGAAAAGATAACATGGATTCTTCCTTCAAACAGAATAGTTTGCTGTATCTGTTTTATCTTTTAAGCTTTGGGAAGATTATAATTTTTATCAAGAATTGTACCCTTTAAAGAGAGAAGAAGATGGAGGAGAAATGGGAAGAAGGAGACAAGCTTTGAAAACAGCTAGACTATATGAGTTTAAAACCCCCAGTAATCCATTTTTCAGCTACTCTAAACTACCCTTGTTTCCTATTGAGGAAGCTGGCGGGAACCCAGGGACATCATCCACACAAAGACTGCCCTCAGATTTTTTCACTTCTGCTCATAGTTTGTGTGTGTGTGTGCATGTGTGTGTGCATGAGTGTACACATGCAGTGTTTCCTATTAATAAATTTGATCCACTAAAGTATATATGAATTCAATCCCAGCCTTCTCTAGATTTGGAATAATTTCAAAATAAGTAAGTCGTGTGATACATTGAATGCTGATTTTGAGAAAAGCACAGTTAAGTTGTTGGAAGGGGATTCCTAGGTGGTGCTAGTGGTAAAGAACTTGCCTGCAAATGCAGGAGACACGGGAGACACAGGTTCAATCCCTGGGTTGGGACGATCCCCTGGAGAAGGAAATGGCAACCCACTCCAGTGTTCTTGCCTGGAGAATCCCATGGACAGAGGAACCTGGCAGGCTACAGTCTATGGTGCCGAAAAGAGTCAGATACAACTGAAGTGACTTAGCATGCACGCACAAGTTGTTGGAAGAACAGAGAATATGGCTTTTTAAAACCCCTATAGGGCTCCACAATGATTCACATAGGTTCTGTGATAAAGGTTCATGACAAATGTGGGCATTTGGGGAAGGTGATTAGTGGGAGAAGGGGCGGAAGATTAATTTCAACGAGGGTACCCTGGAGACTTCTTGATGGAAGCAGATTTTGAGGAACTGTTGGGGTTCAGGTTGTGTTTCTCCAGATCGCTCTAGGAGGAGACAGAACACCGGAGATTAGGGTATCTTAAAGATAATAGAGGTAAAGTTACTTCTTTTTAGCGAAGAAAGAAAATATGTGCCAGACATAGAAAATTTGAAATAGTAAATTCTCAGTAAAATTAGTTATTTTTTCAAGTGCCAGACACTGTGCTGTGCATTTTTCATAAGTTACTTAAGTCTCATAACCATCCTATGAAGTAGGTACAAACTACTATCATGCCCATTTTGCAAGTTGAGTTTTAGAAAGTTTCAGTAAGTTGCCAAAGATTACACAGCTAACAAATGGATGACTGTGATTGTTCAGTCACCCATCCATGATTGCAGCATGCCAGGTCTCCCTGTCCCTCACCATCTCCCAAAATTTGCCCAAGTTTATGTTTATTGCATCAGTGATGCCATGGTGTCTGATTTCAAAACCTAGGCTCCTAAGTAATACACTAAGTTTTAGAGTAGATGTGCAACATTAATAATAATTCTGCCAAGAAGAAACTACTACTATTATGCTCCTGTAATTCCTTCTAGTCTTTTGCTATGCTGTTTTAAACATAATATCATAGAATATATAAAATGTTTACGTGGCATGCTTGAATGTTTATGACATAAACATTTCCCATTGTGTATTAGTCTAGGTCCTCCAAGAAGCATATGCAAAGACAGAATTTAACATGCAACAATTTTATTAAGAGAAATTCTATGTGAGAGAAATGGGAGGGAGTTGAAGAAACCTGCAAGGGCTGTAAGACTGTGATGCAAGGTTGATGCTGAGGGATGGAGAGAGGGAAGGAAAGTAGGACAGAAGCACCCTAGATCTCCATTCCGTCTAAAGAAAGTTTGACAAGGCTGTCAAGAGATCCTTGAGCTGAGGTCAGCCACCGGAGGAGTCCCATGATTCCTAAGAAGGGGTGCCCTCAGTCATTGGTGAGGAGCAACCCATGCTTCCCATGGGCTTAGGGAAAAAGTGTCTCTAGGTTTCAGAGTGCTCCAGCTTTGGCCCATGGCCAGTTAAATTCCCATATTTGGAGGCCTGTGGGGCACATTCTTGTGGCCACTATTCCATGGTAATTAAATATATCATATAATAAATATAATAAATATATCATATGAATAAATGATATCATGAATAAATCATATCATAAATAAATATCATATGAAATGGCTACATAATAGTCTATTTGTGAAAGTCCCATGATTACTTCTATTTTGAGGATGTTAGTATGGGTGTGTTTACATTTTTTATTATAAAGAATCCTATAATGAACATCTTATGTATAGAATTAATGGCTCAAATCATGTTTGCTGCTTGAATGCCCTTAATGAACTTTGTCAAATTGCTTTAAGGTAATGTACTGATATTTTTAGACTGTAGGATTTGTAGGGACAGGATAATGATGGCTGAATGTGTAAGATGAGGTCACATTTTGAAGGGTTTTGAATGTCAGCCTGAGCCCTTTTAAATTTGTTTTATTTTGGTGAGAATCTAAGGCTGGAATGAAATTGGATTGCTATTTTAACCTCTTTCCCATACAGGCATGATATGGGCTGAATGTAAAGAAATTTGGACTCAAGGCCCCAAGGAGTACTTGTTTGAGCTGTGGAATATGCTTGACTTTGGAATGCTGGCAATCTTTGCAGCATCATTCATTGCAAGATTCATGGCGTTCTGGCATGCTTCCAAAGCCCAGAGCATCATTGATGCAAATGATACTTTAAAGGATTTGACAAAAGTCACACTGGGAGATAATGTGAAATACTACAATTTGGGTGAGTTTACAGTACCCAGTCAATATGTTTATAAAATGTAGAATTTATATGATATCATTTGTTTGCATAATCTTAAAAAAAATTGTACAAATGAGCCTATTTACAAAACGGAAATAGAGCCACAGATGTAGAAAGCAAGCTTATGGTTACCAAGAGGGAAGGGAGGGGAGGAATAAACACAAGAGGGAGGTTGGAATTGACATATACGTGCTACTATATATGAAATAGATAACTGATAAGGACCTGCTGTTAGCACAGGGACCTCTACTCAATACTCTGTAATGACCTATATGGGAAAAGAATCTGAAAGAGTGGGTATATGTATATGTAACTGATTCTCGTTGCTATGTAGCAGAAACTAACACAGCACTGTGAATCAACTATACTCCAATAAAAATTTATTGGAGTCATTCCCGAAGTGGGTATATTAGCAGGTATGGTCATGTGAGATTCCTCCATGGAAGATCAGAGGAAAATTCCCAAGGTAAAGAGGGCGGAGCTGAGTCAAGCAAGTTCAGTGTTCCACCCCAGTCCCGCAATCAGAGAAGTCACTCTACCTCCCCAGGAGGGAAGTGACTAGGAGTATAAATAGGTCCAGTTATTTGCTTAGGGGAAATCTCTCCTTGTACAAACCTAGGGTGGGAAAAACATTCTCTTTGACTACTTACTTCAAGTCCTCCTCTGATAAGATGTCAGTTAACATACGGTTGACATCTCTATGAGTTTTATTGCCTGTATCACATAGGGATTTCTTTTTTTATTATTTCTCTGTAATATTTTAATACTTAACAATTTTTAGAGCGTATGTAGGGCTTAGTTTATACAAGGAAATATTGTACAGCACAGGGAATATAGCCATTATTTTATAAGAAAAATTTTAATATATGGAATTTTACAAGTCAAACTATTTATATACTACTAATATTCAAAGTGCTATATAAAAAGAAACTGCTTTTATTACTTTATTGTTCCTAATTCTACTTCTCAGCAAATAATCAAATACAAATTTATAATTATATTTTTCCTCTCTGTTACACACTGCTTTGCATTTTTCTTCATAATGGCTTTTTAATTAGATTTTTGATGTTCTGATGTAATAATGTCAGAAAAATTCATAAATGAATAATTACTACATTCTATGATAAAAATAGACTTGAATGTCCAATATAAATGACCTTAGTAAGTTTAAATAACTACAAGTATTGCATAGGCCCCAAATTACTTTATAGTGTAATTATAGTTTAAGACTAAATAATGATATCATTTACTAGGGCCTTATTTTCTTTTATTATAGTTTAAGATTAAATAGTAAATGCTACTATTTAGCTATTGCCAAGCACTTTCTAAACACTGAATGTTTGTTGACTTACTAAATTCTCACAACAGATGATAGATAGAAGCAGTATGTAATTTTTAAAGATGGGAAAATAAAACTATTAATATGATAAATAATTTGTACTAGTTCTTCTAGTTGATTTTAGATAGATAGATGCATGCAGGAATGTGTGGTAAGTTGCTTGAATCGTGTCCAACTCTCAGCGACCCTACAGACTATAGCCTACCACTCTCCTGTCCGTGAAATTCTCTAGGCAAAAATATTGGAGTGGTTACATATGACAAGTCCTTAGTTTGTACTCTCAACCATTATGCTCTACCATTATGGAAAACTGCCAGCAAACCAGGGGGATAATTTTCTTTGTAAATTCAGAACCTGACACTTAAAGAAGTTTCATCAGGAACTGGATTGCTAATATAATTATATTTCTATCCCAGAAAAGAATTTACCTAAGTAAAAAGTTTCCTTCTCCAGGAGATCTTCCTGACCCAGGGATCAAACCCAGGTCTCCTGCAATGCAGACAGATTCTTTACCATCTGAGCTACGAGGGAAGCCCCAAGTAAAAAATGTAAATAAACTCACCATAACTTTTGTCCTTCCTTCCTCCTAGCCAGGATAAAGTGGGACCCCTCTGATCCTCAAATTATATCTGAAGGTCTTTATGCAATTGCTGTAGTTTTAAGTTTCTCCAGAATAGCCTACATTTTACCAGCAAATGAAAGCTTTGGACCTCTGCAGATATCACTTGGAAGAACAGTAAAAGATATCTTCAAGTTCATGGTCATATTCATCATGGTGTTTGTGGCCTTTATGATTGGAATGTTCAACCTCTATTCCTACTACATTGGTGCAAAGCAAAACGAAGCCTTCACAACGTAGGTGATTTTGGTTCTTTTAATCATGATGGTTGTCAGTTAAACTCTAGCCTAATAATGTTCATATGCAACAGTGGGATAAATAATGTTTTAGTAAAGACTTTATTTCCAGTTACTCTTTAGCATTATGAGAGAAGTTTTAAATGTGTTGTAAGAACTCAACAATGTGAGCAACCTTTCTAATAGTAAGTAATAATAGTTAACTATTTTAGGCCCAGGAGCTACCTCACACACATCATCTGATCATCTCTGTTTCACACAGAAAGGAACGAAGCTCAGGGAAGTTAAATGACACGCTAAATGCTTCATAGCTGCCAGTAGGTAGAAAAACCAGGACATAGTCCGTTGTCCACTGACTCTAGCATCTGGGCTCTTCACTGCTGTGTCCTGCTCAGTTCAGATTCCTGGGGCCCCACGAGAACGGCTGCTTCCAAAAGCAATCTGAGTTACCAGCAGTGACAAGAGTTTTAACTTATGTTCACCATGGACACATGTGTTTTTTATGAAGTGTGTTTGGAATACATTATTCAAATATTAGGTATTCAGGTATACTTTGGCCACCTGATGCAAAGAGCTGACTCATTGGAAAAGGCCTTGATGCTGGGAAAGATTGATGGCATCACTGATTCAATGAACGTGAGTCTGAGCAAACTCTGGGAGACAGTGAAGGACAGGGAAGCCTGGCATGCACAGTCCATGGGGTCACAAAGAGTCAGACATGACCGAGCAACTGAGGAACAACAAAAAAATGTTACAATGAGAAGTATTGATGGAAGCATAACCTATATTCATATTCCTGTAAGGTTCAGTTTGTCAGAGAAACTGAACCACCTGACCTAAGCAGAGGAACTTCATTTTGGTCAATAATTATGCCTAAAGCATTGAAATTCCTAAGACATGTCAGTGACTTTAGTAACACTGACTATGTTTATATTGTCATATTTTCCTTAAGACACCTTAAGACACATACTATTATCTATTTATTGGATATTAGAAGTGTAGATGAGCAGAAACACAAAAGGACTATAAAAGATTACATCATTTTTATTAAGTAATACAGTTAACTATTTCCTTTACCAAACCTATGGATTATTTAAATGTTAATATCTGTGGTTTGAAGTTATGTTAGCATTTATTGAGCACTTATTATGTGCCAGATAGTGAGTTGTGTGCTTCATATGCAAAATATTCCCTTATCCTTGCAACAATCCTGGAAATGGTTATTGTCCCATTTTACAAAAAAGAAAACTGAGGCTCAGGGAAGTAAAGAATTTTCTCATGCATATCTAATAATTTTCAGACATTAAATCAGCTTGCTTTTATTATGATATCGTTGTCATTCATTTGTATGCTTTATCATTTCCTTTATTTCCTTCTTTTTACCCAGAGTGGAAGAGAGTTTTAAGACGCTGTTTTGGGCTATATTTGGACTTTCTGAAGTGAAATCCGTGGTCATCAACTATAACCACAAATTCATTGAAAACATCGGTTATGTTCTTTATGGAGTCTATAATGTTACGATGGTCATTGTTTTGCTAAATATGTTAATTGCAATGATCAACAGTTCATTCCAGGAAATTGAGGTATAATCTCTATATATTTGTATACTATGTGGTATACGTTTTAACTATTCCAGGGATCAACTCAGCAATAGTGGTGACACTATAGACTACTTTCTATCTGTTCTTGCCCTTTTTATATGCTTCTTTATATATTTTATAGAAAATTTATACTTTTTATATTCTTTATATGTAGTAATCTAGACAATCTTAATCCTTTCCTTCCAAGCACAACATCTATGGGTGTGGTGGGATAGTAAGGAATAAGGATGAGAAATGTTGTATGATTTGTTATTATTATTTATAAATTCTTATAAACACTATATAAGCATGAATTTATATTTCATTCAAAAATTATTGCTCATGAATGCCACTATTCTCCAAATATTGCTTTGAGCGATGCTCAAAATTGACCCTTTCTCAAATTTAGAGTGATTTTTATTCTAAGAATCTTTTGGTCTGTGTCCCACATTCATCAAAGCAGTGATCTGTTGCAAAATATAAGAGTGAATAATTTTTCATAGTGTTTTTCAGAATATAGGAAATAGATTTATAACTTTCAGTGTATTTGTAAATACATGCAAGTGTTGAGATCTGTACATCTGTAAGAATGATAAAATTTTAAGTAAATTTTCCTAAATTTTCTTTCCTAAGAGTGTGTGAGTAGTACCTTTACATTTTTGAGACCATCTTGGGGTAGTGTTTGAGGTCTGAGGTTGTTGTAGGTGACATTACTCCCATCTAGCCACACAATGTCAGAAGCGTCCCAGTAATTCTGTTTGTGCATTTCCTTGCTGACCTGTCATATTTATTTGTATAGGATGATGCTGATGTGGAATGGAAATTTGCAAGGGCCAAACTTTGGTTTTCTTACTTTGAGGAGGGAAGAACTCTTCCTGTTCCCTTCAACCTGGTGCCAAGTCCAAAGTCCCTGTTTTATCTTTTATTGAGGCTTAAAAAATGGATTTCTGAATTGTTCCAGGGCCATAAAAAAGGTTTCCAGGAGCAGGAGGATGCAGAAATGAACAAGGTGATTTCACTTGATAATCTGAAATTATGTTTTTAAACTAAAACCATGATAAGCACGATACCACAGCCCTTTATAAAGAAGCGGTTTGTGATGACATGCCCATCCATTCCCAAATGTAGTCACTTAGTTCAGAGCAGTCCTGTGACTTTACATTTTTTACTAAAAAGTGTAAGAAAAATCCATGAAATGCAGCTAGAACAATGTGTCACATTATCCAGACTGGGTATTAAAAGGGAGAGCTATTCTGGGGCATGTCTTTGCTGCTGTAGGTACATATCCCTCACTCTGCCTTCACTTTTTACAGCTGGGTATAGTTACATACCTCAGTTTATGCAGCTTCAGTTTTCTCACCTTCAGCTTATAGAGCTAGCTGATTGTGACTTCGGGGACTCTGACAGACTCTTAAGTAAGTTCTACACTGAGAATTTCAGAAATCAGTTGCGCACATGTACTATGGGGGGGTGAGGCTTGGCATTACATAGTTCGAGAGAGATATGTCTGAGGGTACTAAGTGGGAACAGTAATCTCATGAAGCAGGGCCCTCTCAAGCGTCCGTGGAAGTGATGTGTCTGGAGCCCAGATGGCGGAGGAGAGCCACCCCAGGGGCTGAAGGAATGTGTGGCGCACGCGGAACGCTCTGGGAGTGCGTGCGCGTGGGGAGGCCATTCTCTGCCAGGAGTTCCGAGGGGACAGAACTCTGCATCCAGGAGGAGCACAGAGACTAGATGCCGCCAGAGGGGGCCAGGAGGCAGACGGTTTGGATACGGCGCCATAGTGCATAGATAAGGACGTGGCCGAGTCGGCTGCTTCTAGAAGGAAGGCTGAAGGGGAATACAGTGACTATTTTTTACAATTCCCAATTTTAATGAGGAAACACATTTTTTTTAATTCAAATACAGGAAAAGAGGCCATGTGCAAAAGCTGTGAATTTTAGCTGTATGTTTGGGAAAAAAAAAAACCAAACTAGATCTGTCCAACAGAATGGTGGGCTCTTATGAAATAGTCAGTTCCCTATCATTTTAAGTAATCAATAAATTCTAGATGACCAATATTAGGATTTTATAGATTTTCTGCACTGGGTGGGCAGCTGAGCCGAATAATCATAATGGTCCCTTGCAATTATAAGATTCTATTATTGAATAAAAGGGAAATATTTTAATTGCTGTTGGGTTTGCGTCTTACTACTTGGGATTCTCAAGTAAAGCTCCCTGAGCTCCAATTTCCTCATCTGTAACACGGGAATTACAGTTATATCCATGTCATGCAAATCAAATCAAATAAATAGGTGACAGTGCTTTGAGAATCCTTAAGCTTTCTTTAAATGTATGATGATTATTTTGGATAGGAATTTTGGAAAAAATATATGATCTTTGGTGCTCTCCCAGATGTATCCCTTATAGAACTCAGTGGGTTGAATAGCAAAAATTTCCCTCACCTTACTCCATGTTACTAAGCATGTAGCTCTTAGTAACATGTGGTTAAAACTGCAGCCCCAGACAATTCAGTGTCCAAACGAAATGTCCGAGTATTCACCAAAGGGAAGACCCTAGTAAGAATATGTTCCTCTCAAAGAAACTTGCTGGAGGATTAGACCAGATGGCTTTTAGAATATGGGATGAAGGAAGAGTGAAATTCATTTTACAGTTCTCAATGTATAATTAGTGATTGTACTCATTTTACTCTCTATCTTTAAAAGAGAAATGAAGGAAGGAAATTTGGAATTTTGGGAAGTCATGAAGATCTTTCAAAATTATCACTTGATAGAAAACAGGTAAGATCACATTTGAAAATATGGAGCCACACTTGTGATCTGGCTTATCTTCTCAGAGAGAAGGACAAATATTCAGAAGCAATTTTAAGAAACAGTAGACACATTAAAGAATTAACAATTTGGCAGTGCTCAAAGAATCTGTTATTGAGAAGTGAAAATAAGCCTGTGTCCAGTGCATCAGCAAAAAGAATTCCGTGGCTGTTTAAGGCAGATATTAAACATATATTTGGAGTACTTTGGGATGATGAAATATAGAATTGTGATGTAGAGAAGGAAAAATTAAAACAATAGACAAACTTGTCAGGGACCTGATGGAGATACAATTAATTTAATTCTCCACAGCTCAGGTGGTGATTATGCACACCTAGCAGAGCCACATTATTTGTCAGTAATCGAGAAGTTGTCAGAAGAGGCTCCCTGAGAATTCAGTGGCTGCTCCAGTCAGCACAGTTTATAATGAGCAGTGTACCCGAGAGCTACGTCAGCTCCCTAATTTGGAGTGGCAGAATCCCTCATGATGAGGACTTTTGCTTTGTTCTGGCAGCAGGCACATAGTAGGGGCACAAGGCAGAAGGAAATTATGAGTGAACTAATTAGGAGAAGAGCAATGTATTAGGTGGGACTTGCATTCAGTTTCACATAATAATAATAATAATAATAAAAAATCATGGTGATTTAAGCAAGACAGTTGTTTTCTCCCCTCTCATTCAACTCCCCAGAGTTGGCAGTACAGCGTTCTTGTCAGGAGTGAGTCTCTGTGATTCCCCTGGATATTTTTATCATAGTCAAATGTAAGATGACACCTTTACCTCCAGACATCACACCCACTATTCAGACATGAAGAAGCAAGGGAGCAGAGGAAAAGCTGAGCGCCAGAGGAATCGGTCACCACCGTCAAAAGTGCCTCCCAACAACCTCTGTTATTATATCTCATTAGCCAGAGCTCTGTTCCAGGGCCACCACATGCAACACAAGCGCCAAGGAGGGTTGCGATTTTGTTTTGTTTTTAAGCCAAGTGTGTTACCGCCCCTAACAAAATAGGAATACTCTTAAGTATTGATATAATATTGATATAGTGAGAGCATTGAACTAAGTAGTCAGAAGATTAAGATCTCATCTCATCTCTGCCACTTTAGCAATTCATTTAACTTCTCTGAACCTCTGATCAAGTTGTACAACCCATCACACAAAATCATTGGGAGGATTCAGTTAAAGCTTTGTAAATCACAAACACTAGTAGGTACCTGTTACAGAGAAGCAGCTTTTGTCCTTTGGTTATAATTAAGTCAATACAACTTTTCAAAAAAATAGGCCAGTGTAAGTTAGGTTTGGGGCTTCCCTGGTGGCTTAGATGGTAAAGAATCCCACCTGCAATGCAGGAAACCCAGATTTGTCCCTGAATCAGGAAGAACCCCTGAAAAAGGGAATGATTACATACTCCAGTATTCTTGCCTGGAGAATTCCATTGACAAGAGAAGCCTGGCGGGCTACAGTCCATGGAGTCACAAAGAGGTGGACATGACTGAGCAACTAATACTTTCACTTCAAGTTGGATTTTATAACTTTGCAGTAAGAAATGCTTATACTGAAAGTATGATGAGTGAATAATAACAAATCATTGAACAAGTATAAAAAATTTAAGGGGGATCAAAATGCTTTTTTTCCCCCTTTATGATAGAATCTTCTGTGTGTGTTGGAGAAGGAAATGGCAACCCACTCCAGTACTCTTGCCTGGAAAATCCCATGAACGGAGGAGCCTGGTGGGCTGCAGTCCATGGGGTCGCAAAGAGCTGGACACGACTGGGAGACTTCACTTTCACTTTTCACTTTCATGCGTTGGAGAAGGAAATGGCAACCCACTCCAGTGTTCTTGCCTGGAGAATCCCAGGGACGGGGGAGCCTGGTGGGCTGCCGTCTACGGGGTCGCACAGAGTTGGACGCGACTGAAGCGACTCAGCAGCAGCAGCATGTGTGTGTGTTGGTCACTCAGTTGTCTCTGACTCTGTGATCCCATGGACTGTAACCCTGCAGGCTATGTCCATGGAATTCTCCAGGCAGATAGAATCTGTAGTACCTTTCAAATGAAATAATTGTATTACCTCTGTAGTTTCTCTAAAAATGTAGAAAATTAAAATTTGCTTAAATCATCTGAAAAATACACTTTCTATCCTTTTAACATGACTTGGATTACTTTATGCTTTCCAGTAGCGTATATTTCAACCCCGGATTAAAATAAACTCTTTAAGATCAATACAAAGCTTCTGGTGTCTGACCATAGTAGTGGATCAATAAAATGTTGACTCCAGTGTCAGCTGAACCTTCTGGTGTGTGCGTGCTAGTAGTGTTCAACTCTGTGTATCCCTGTTTACTGCAGCCCGCCAGGCTCTGCTGCCCATGGGGATTCTCCAGGCAAGAATACGGGGGTGGGTTGCCATACCCTTCTCCCAGGAATCTTCCTGACCTCGGGATCGAACCCAGGTCGCCTGCATTCCAGGCAGATTCTTTACCTTCCAAGTCACCAGGGAGGCCACCAAGGAACTTTCTAGAGTGACTGTTTATTTTGGCAACCATGGAGATGTATGGCTTGTGTCTTCTTTCGAGAGAACCTGCTTCGGGGAGCTCTGTCAGCTGGCAGCCTCCTGCTGCAGCCTCTTTGGGGTGCCCTCAGCTTTCCCACCATGGTCATGCTTTTTGGGTCCTGGGTATTTCTTGCCAGCACAAGACCTCTTGGGGCACTCTGTGCCCAGCTTTCTCAATCTTCCTACCTCTCCCTCTTTCACAAGTGAGCCAAGCCTCATGGTCTGGAAGCTTTTTCTGCCATCTGCTCACACTTCCCAGTATCTTTCAGAGGCATGATTCTGAACACATTTCATATTCCTGACTTTGTCTTGACATTTGATTCCCAGAGGGCCAAACCAACACAGATGTCTATTTCCCCTTGCCGTGTAAGCTTATGATGAACAAAACTAGGCATGTTTCACGTAGTGTGTTTTAGCATAATACATTAATGATATTCCCAAGAAAATGTTTTCTAAAGCAACCATTTGTAGTTCCATTTATTTTTGCCTGTTGTTGCTGAGGCGAACTCCTACTGGAACATGTTTGACGCTGTCATGTACTAAGAAAAACTCTCATAGTGTGTTTTCCCTTATTCATTTTGTGTCACTTTTGCTCTCTTTTTCATGAAGTCGATGTTTACTTTCTATTTCTCTCCAGTCTTCTTTCTGACTCCTTGAAGGTTAAAGTGGTTAGGTCACATGAACATTCCTTCACATCTTCCTGCATATCTTTTCCACGTAAACTATAGAAATCCGTCAGATGAGCCATATAACAATACTTTTTGAAACAAAGTAAGCATTCTTTCTCTTTAGTCATTGCTTTTAATTCTGTCACTCACTTTGGTGGTCTCTAGCCTTAGCTTTTCAGACACTGAGTCTGAAAGGACAGCATACATTCAGTCTCTGCTGTACTATATTACATATGTAGACCTGAAAATGCCAAATAGCTTCTTGAATATCTGCTGTGTTCCATTTCTAGAACAGATCACCTTCAAGTGTCAGTTTCAGAGCAGGTTTCACGAGACCCTGGCCATAGGCCAGAGTGGAGCCTAAAGATGTTATCTTAGCATTTTGGGTCCATTCTGCACTATATTGAATGAGACGTGTAGTTTTTTTCATCAGTTACATATCCAAGAACTATGTTCTTTAGCTTTCAGTTAGGTCAGAGGCTATCATTTTAGTCATCTGATGAAACAGTTATATAATAGAGTGGTTCCAAGTATAATCACCAGGGTCATTTTGCCAGAATTTGTGCAAATTACCCATCCTTTGCTCTAGAGCTATCAAGTTAAAATCTCTGGCCATGGGACCTGGAAATATGTATTTCATTAAGTCCTTAAGAGAGTCTAATGCTTATCTAGGTATGGGAATCATTAAATATTTTGTTGCCTGAATGCCTTAGTCATGGACACATAAGTGAAAAGCAATATTCAGCGAAGTAGCTCCAGGGGAAAAAAACACACACACACACACAAAAACAGATTCACACTAATCATGAAACAGGTCTAAAGTCACAAAGTAGATATTTACCCTTCTATACAGTAAAAATAGTTGTTGACACTTGTATAACATCAACTGTATGTCAAGCTACATATTCTACAGCACTTATCTCTTTAATCCTCACATTAGTTCTAGGATGTAGGTTATATTATTTTCCCTATTTTATACATGAGAAACCTGAGGATAACAAAAGTGAAATGAATTGCTCAAAGTCCCATTTCAGACATGTGCCAGAGCCAGAATTCAAATCCACATGTACTTGATTCCAAAGTAAGAGTTTTTACAAGCACTGTACCACATGGCTTCCTTCCCACACTTCAGCACCCATTGCTGACTGATCATATTGCCTATACCTTTTCAGTTCATTGCTTTGATCCCAGCCTCAGACCCTTCAAAGCTTGTGGAGAGTGGGAAACTCTCAGAACTGTTGCTATGTCCAAACATAAAAAATTCCAAAGACTGAAGCTTGCTTGTTCCACTTAATAAATAACAACAGTTATTTAGTATTCCTCACTCCCATCCTACAGTGAAGCTGCAGCAAGATGAAAAATGCTAATATCAAACTAATTACTAGGAAGTGAAAGAAAGACAACATAAAGAATGCAGGAAATGTGGTAGAAGGTATGAAAAAAAAGGAGCAGGCGGTGCTTCCTTCAGAACTAGAGTGTATATTTGCATATTGGTCAGGTATAGAGCTCACACCCAATCATTCCTGCTTCCACTCATCAAACCCCCTTCCTCACTCCCATCACATATTATACATCAGTAACATCTGTAAATGTCCAAATCACTAAGGTTTAAATCCTATTCATATTGCCCGCTGAATCGCTTCGACTTCTCAGTCTATTTTAGTGGCCGTACATCAAAACAAATATAAATTAGAATTTTCTGCCACCAAGTGGTTAAAATGCTTCTTTGCACCATTGGGTACATTTCTTCTTACATATTACTCCTTGGGGTTATTAAGTTTTTAAATATGTGTTTGTTGAATACCTACTACGTATTAGAAACTGATTCGAAATTTTTGCTGTATAGATGTTAGATTTGCATTCAAATTCATATTGCAGATATAGAGCAGAACTCATCACATAAAAAAGATCCAAGTGCATTTATTACTGTTTAGTCAGGTGCCATTTAATTATTATCAGTGGTTCCCAGTGAGATCTGATTTTTATTTCACATGACCAGCAGTCTAGGGTGCATTTGTAATACCTGGAGACAGGTTTGGTTGTCACAACTAGTGATGGATCCTATTATTGGCATCTAGGGGTGAAGACCAGGGATACTGGCAAACATTATACAATGCACTAGAAGACCCCCACAGTAAGGAATTGTCCAACCCATAAATGAAATGAAATGGGAGCACTGAACATGAAATAGAAAAAGTGAAACAGGCTAGATAAAAGTAAAAGATCAAATTAAAAACCTTGTTTTTAAACATGGCTGCTCATTGGAATTACATCTGGAGCTTTGGAGCAAAAAAACAATACCTGGGTATTTATAGTTTTCAAAAAATTCCAATGTGCATCTGGATGTTAAAGAGTGATTATAGATTTTTATATTAAATGGCAGTGTTAGTGATATAAAATTCTATTATTTTCTGTTACAAATATTTTCTAATTTTCCATGTAATGGCTTCTTAGATACACCTGTCATTGAAAAATGGACATTTAATTTTCAAATACATGGAATTTTTAAAGTAAAAAAAAATTACTCAGCCCAAAGTGTCAAAAATGTTGGAACTGAGAAATGCCAGACTCTGCCCACTGGGTACATGCAAAGGGAAGGCATGTGTTATGCTAGAACTGTATGACACCCTGTAGATCTACACTTTAGAAACCTATAATTGTGTGCATTCTTCAAACTGTTTCCTGGCTTTTCCTTGCCTCTTTTGTGTCATCCAGGATGTTAGTTTGTAAGTCACCTGCCTCAGACCTTAAAACCAGCTCTCCAGGTTTCAGATATAACTTTCCCATGTGGTTGAATTGCAGCCAACTGTTTCATGAACCTAGATTGTACATGCTTTGTACAGCAAGGTGTCTGGAAACCAAGTGATCTCCATTAGTTACCCAAAAGTACTTCTTCATTCATTTCATCATCCAACAACTTCCGTCACAGAGTGATGGCTCTGGGGACACGGAGGTGAACTAAACAAAGTCCCTCCTTCTGTGGATCCCAGGAGGATGTAGATAATAACCATGTAAACAAGCCAATGAATAAAGCAATTGGCATGTTATGAAGGATACAAGAGGCTTCTTAGGTGGCGCTAGTGGTAAAGAACCTGCCTGCCAATTAAGGAGAAATAAGAGACATGGGTTTAATCTCTGGGTTGGGAAGATCCCCTGGTGGGCAACCCACTTCAGTATTCTTGCCTGGAGAATTCCATGGACAGCAGAGCCTGGTGTGCAAGAGTCCTTTGGGTCACAACGGGTCAGACACGACTGAAGCAACTTAGCATGCACAGAGCACAAAGGATACAAAAGGCCTAGCTTTCTCAAGATCTACTTTCATGGGGTGGGCAGAGAAAGCCATCTGAGGAGCTTATATGTTGATCTCAACTCCAGAGGATCAGACAAAGCAAGTGAGTCAGGCAAAAACTCAGGAAGATAATGTTTTGGGAATTGGGAACAACAAATTCAAAGGCCTTAAGTCAGAAAAGAGCAAGTGAAAGACACCTGTGTGGTTATTAAGTTTTCAAAAAAGGATTATTGCCATGGGTGTGTTGTGTTGTGGAGCTGCTTTAATTTGTCATCATGTACTAAAATCCACACATTCATCTCTAAAATAATCTCAAAGAAGTATAAATTTTCACTTTATTATTTCCATGAACACCATTTGGATGTGTTCGTGGCCTCTAACAAAAGAAAACATTAAATTAATAACTTGCCACCATGAGGCTAGGTGTTCATAAGTAGATGGCCATGATGCCCCAAAATTCCCTTTGTCTGGACCCTTTCCCTCTGGTCATGAACCTGTCCTCACCTCCATGCTTTATCTTAAATACTGAGGGGTGGAAGTGAGCTTGACTCTGGTCATCATGTTCAATGATGTCTTTAAAGAATAAGTCACAGTTTGAAATTCAGGAATCATGTCTAATATTATATGTTGATATCATCCCATTTTATATCATTATAAAAATTAATGATTATGTTATTTGCAAATGAATTAAATGTTAAAATATGCTGAAGTTTGCATTTGTGTCACAAATTCATAAATTAATGGGGTTTGAAGGACTCCAGAGATTAACTAGGGCATTCTCTTAACTATGAGGAGAGATTATAGGATTTCAGCTTCTCACCTAGTGTTCCATGGCTAACCTGAAGGCAGAACCAGATTTGCGTCTTCAGGCTTTTGTCAAGAGTTCTTCTACAGAACCTAAGCCATCTCTCTGGTTAATCTGGTCAATTGTATAATTTTATCTCATTTTTTTAAAAGTTGATATCAAGTTAAAAAAATACGGATATTTTCTTGACATTTTTAGAAATGGTGAAAGAGAAAGGGAAATAGCTACATGAAAAAGGATGTTATCTAAAGAATATCTTCACAATTATATATATTTTTATGAATCTTGTCAGCATTGCCATATTTTTCCTATTATTATAACTCAGCTAGATAATTATTTATGTTCTTCATTAAACACCCAGGACATAGCACAGTACTTTACATATAGAAGATGCTCATAAAATACCTGTTTATTGGATGAATGTGTGCATAGCCGCTTTACTTCAATGTGTGGCTATCTACAGCATCAAAGAACTGGAGTTAAGGATTTTAGTTGAATTTCATTGGGCTTCCCTGTGGCTCAGTTGGTAAAGAATTCACCTGCAATGCAGGAGACCTGGGTTTGATCCCTATGTTGGGAAGATCCCCTAGAGAAGGGAAAGGCTACCCACTCCGGAATTCTGGCCTGGAGAATTCCATGGACCGTATAGTCCAGTGGGGTGGCAAATAGTTGGACATGACTGAGCGACTTTCACTTTCACTTTTCACTTTCACTTCACTTCTAACAGAGGAGGAAATGGCAACCCACTCCAGTGTTTTTGCCTGAAGAATCCCATGGACAGAGGAGCCTGGTGGGCTACAGTCTATGGGGTCACAAAGAGTTGGACACAACTGAAGCAACCAAGCTCTAACAACGTAGATATCACTGGGAAATAGAAATCATGGCTGTCTTAGAAAATGGTCTTGAAGTTTCTTTACCCCTGAAAAAATTTTGCACCCTGCAAAATATATATTTGGAGATACTGTGTTTTGTTCAGTTTCTCCTATTTATGTCTTTGTAAGGCCATTTTCCCTTTAGAAAATGTGTTAAATAGGTTTCTAATCTTTCTCTTAGCATTTTAATACGGTGCTTTACCACCTCTCTTGCAGATCGCTTTCTTTGTTCTTTGCCTCTTCAAGCATATGTATTATTTGAAAAGTGCTGCCCAGATAGGATATTATACAGATCCTAAAATTCAAATAGATTTATTAGTGCTTTCTTGACAGCTGGATCCTATCCCTCAACAAAGTTGTCTCCTGGTGTTTCCTCAGGAGTCTCATCACAGTCTGCTGCATGTGCAGATGGTGTTGTCAGTCATGCTGGACTGTGGCTCCCTCACCAGTGGACTCCTGAGATCACCACTATTATTTTCTCAATGTGTTTGTCTCTTCCTCTACAAGGATACAATTGTGGGAATGTTAAAGCATGACTCCCATGACAGCATGATTGACAGCCACAAAGTCTAAGACAGTCCTTAGACAACCTCTAATAGCCACCAAGAGACTGAACACACCTAAGACGTCTATGATTTGTGTTAGAAGACAGAATATTAAGCAAATTAAGTTAAAATGGCACTATACATATAGAAAGGATTATTTATGTATATGACTATTAATTCATATATGTAACTATCACGTATGTAACTATGAGGTAAATGCTATCACATCATCTAAAAATTAAATAAGAATCAATTTCTAATTATTTTCAAATTACAGTTTGCACATAGTAAACAATCAAGTATAAGGAGCTCAGAAGATTTCCAGTTAAACAGTTTCACTAATCCTCCAAGACAATATCAGGTAAGCATGAGGTTTTAAAGAAATAAGACTAGTTATTTGTAATATTTAGAAACTCACATTATGCAATTATTGAAAGGATAATGACCTGTTATGATATTTTTTCAGTAATAATGCACTAGTACAAAAAATATTTATTAACTACCACATACCATGCACTAAGTACTAGAGATATAGAAGTAAATAAAATAGATGAAATCTTGCCATCATGGAACTTAGACCCTACATGTTTATTGTATCAAGACTATATATAAAGAAGAGAGTAAAAGTCACCTCAAACCCTATTACTGAGAAATTAAGACTACTTACAGTTTGTGAATATTCTGCCAGATGATTATATGTATGTATATAATTTTACATACATTTTAATATTATTATAGAAACATTTATACAACATTGGGCTTCCCTGGAGGCTCAGTGGTAAAGAATCCACCTGCCAATGCATGAGATGCTGGTTTGATCCCTGGGTTGGAAAGATCCGCTAGAGAAGGAAATGGCAACTCAGTCCATTATTTTTGCCTGGACAGAAAGCCTGGAGGGCTACACTCCACAGCATCACAGAAGAGTCGGACATAACTTAGTGACTAAACAGCAACAGCAACAAATATGAGTGTTATCTAAATGAGTTAACAATATATAATGAGTAATAGCTTTTCACTTTGCAAAGCATATATTCATATTAATTTTAATGGAGGTACTGTATTCCTTTGTACAAATAAATAATCCCCTATTGATCGACATTTAGGGTTTATTTTTTCCACTATTGTAAGTAGTACTGCTATGAACAGACTTGTTTGTATACTTAATTATATCCTTAGAATAAGTTCTTGAAAGTGGGACTTTACTGTCTATCATTTAATTTTGGGCTTAGGTAGTAAGGTTTGGTTTTCCTGTATGGGCATCCACTCAGGACTTCCTACATATGTGCTGAGCCTCTTATTATTTATAAAAAGTATATAGTAAAGGAGTTAATAAGGAGTTATTGCCAAATTCATACTTAAATTGAAGAAAGTATGGAAAACCACTAGACCATTCAGGAATGACCTAAATCAAATCCCGTATGATTATACAGTGGAAGTGAGAAATAGATTTAAGGGACTAGATCTGATAGACAGACTGCCTGATGAACTATGGATGGAGGTTTGTGACATTGTACAAGAGACAGGGATTAAGACCATCATAGAAAATAAATGCAAAAAAGCAACATGGCTGTCTGAGGAGGCCTTACAAATAACTGTGAAAAGAAAAGAAGTGAAAAGCAAAGGAGAAAAGGAAAGATATTCCCATCTCAATGCAGAGTTCCAAAGAATAGCAAGGAGAGATAAGAAAGCCTTCCTCAGCAATCAATGCAAAGAAATAGAGAAAACAACAGAATGGGAAAGACTAGAGATCTCTTCAAGAAAATTAGAGATACCAAGGGAATATTTCATGCAAAGATGGGCTCAATAAAGGACAGAAATGGTGTGGGACCTAACAGGAGCAGAAGATACTAAGAAGAGGTGGCAAGAATACACAGAAGAACTGTACAAAACAGATCTTCATGACCCAGATAATCATGATAGTGTGATCACTGAACTAGAGCCAGACATCCTAGAATGTGAGGTCAAGTGGGCCTTAGGAAGCATCGCTACACACAAAGCTAGTGGAGGTGATGGAATTCCTGTTGAGCTATTTCAAATCCTGAAAGATGATGCTGTGAGAGTGCTGCACTCAATATGCCAGCAAATTTGGAAAACTCAGCAGTGGCCACAGGACTGGAAAAGGTCAGTTTTCATTCCAATCCCTAAGAAAGGCAATACCAAAGAATGATCAAACTACTGCACAATTGCTGTCATCTCACATGCTAGCAAAGTAATGGTCAAAATTCTCCAAGCCAGGCTTCAGCAATACGTGAACCAAGAACTTCCAGATGTTTCAGCTGGATTTAGAAAAGCCAGAGGAACCAGAGATCAAATTGCGAACATCCATTGGACCATAGAAAAAGCAAGAGAGTTTCAGAAAAACATCTATTTCTGCTTTATTGACTACGGCAAAGCCTTGGACTGTGTGGATCACAATAAACTGTGGAAAATTCTGAAAGAGATGGGAATACCAGACCATCTGACCTGTCTCTTGAGAAACCTGTATGCAGGTCAGGAAGCAGCAATTAGAAGTGGCCATGGAACAACTGACTGGTTCCAAATAGGAAAAGGAATCTGTCAAGGTTTTATATTGTCACCGTGCTTATTTAACTTCTATGCAGAGTACATCATGAGAAACGCTGGGCTGGAAGAAGCACAAGCTGGAATCAAGATTGCTGGGAGAAATATCAATAACCTCAGATATGCAAATGACACCACCCTTATGGCAGAAAGTGAAGCGGAACTAAAGAGCCTCTTGATGAAAGTGAAAGAGGAGAGTGAAAAAGTTGGCTTAAAGCTCAACATTCAGAAAACTAAGATCATGGCATCTGTCCCATCACTTCATGGGAAATAGATGGGGAAAGTGGAAACAGTGGCAGACTTTATTTTTGGGGGGCTCCAAAATCACTGCATATGGTGATTGCAGCCATGAAATTAAAAGACACTTACTCCTTGGAAGGAAAGTTATGACCAACCTAGATAGCATATTTAAAAGCAGAGACATTACTTTGCCAACAAAGGTCCGTCTAGTCAAGGCTATAGTTTTTCCAGTGGTCATGTATGGATGTGAGAGCTGGACTGTGAAGAAAGCTGAGCACAGAAAAATTGATACTTTTGAACTATGGTGTTGGAAAAGACTTTTGAGGGTCCCTTGGACTGCAAGGAGATCCAACCAGTCCATCCTAAAGGAGATCATTGGAAGTGTTCATTGGGTGTTCATTGGAAGGTCTGATATTGAAGCTGAAACTCCAATACTTTGGCCACCTGATGCAAAGAGTTGACTCATTGGGAAAGACCCTGATGCTGGGAGCAATTGGGGGCAGGAGGAGAAGGGGACCACAGAGGATGAGATAGCTGGATGGCATCACTGACTCAATGGACATGTGTTTGGGTGGACTCCGGGAGTTGGTGATGGACAGGGAGGCCTGGCGTGCTGCAATTCATGGGGTCATAAAGAGTCGGGCATGACTGAGCGACTGAACTGAACTGATATAGTAAAAGCAGCATCCTCATGGTAGAAGTCAAGTGCTGGAGAAATATTATTACATTGAAACTAGCCATTCCTAAATTATTAGGAAGTATACAATCAAAACTGGCTATATTTCTTGGTAATGGAGGGGAATATCCATAAATGAGGCACATTTACTTAACTTTCCATTCCCAGAGACAAAACTGCATACCTTTGACCTGCCAGGCTGAAAGGCTGTGTCTTGTTCTAACATTTTTCATGTAAAATGCAAACAATGAACATCAAGGATTGAACGTTTGCTCTAAACTTACTCTTTTCTCACAAATTAACTTTTGAGTCATTGGCCCTGGTGATGTGAAAATTTACTTTAAAATCTGTAGATCGTATACATTCCCTATCAGATAAGTAATCTTAATCTTTCATAGCTATCACTTCAAAGTATTCATTAAAGAGAGAAAGATTCAGAAGCTTATTCCAAATGAGAGATTGGTCATGAACATAAAACTAAGATGGATTTCTCCTTTCCCTGTCTAGAAAATAATGAAGAGGCTCATTAAAAGATATGTATTACAAGCCCAGATAGACAAGGAGAGTGACGAAGTGAACGAAGGTGAGTTGAAGTCAGCTCGTGAGCGTGAGCCAGGACCTGGGGCCTGAAGTGGAGCTGAGGGAGAGCTGGAGAGGTGGGCGTGGGAAGGGTGGGCTTCAAGGGGAGAAGACTGCATCTCACTAGGCATCGGCACTGCCTCATGCTGGGGAAATAGAGGCTATTTCTCCATAGGGCAGATGCCATTGGCTAGATAAGTAACTATGGTCATCCCTTAGTATTTCTGGGAGATTGGTTCTAGGACCTGTGTCAATACCAAGTTACTTATATAAAAAAGGAGTAAGTATTGTACTCCAGTCTATCCTTCATTTTTCAAATATGGAGCCTGCAGACAAGGAAAGTAGACTACTATTTTTGTGGGGGGCTTTAGAGGGAGAGGGTTTCCCTGGTAGTTCAGACAGTAAAGAATCAGCCTGCAGTGCAGGAGACCGGGTTCAATCCCTGGGTCAGGAAGATTCCCTGGAGGAGGGCATGGCAACCCATGCCAGTATGCTTGCCTGGAGAATCCCATGCACAGAGAAGCCTTCATGGGGTTGCAAAGAGTTGGACACAGCTGAGTGACTAACGCTTTCACTTACACTTGGAGGGAGAAATAAGTGGGTGGGTAAAGTGAGGGTCCATTGCCCCCAAACCCTGTAATTTTGCCAATGTTTCCATTTCAGTTATTTTAGGAGGACTTTCATTACAAGTTTTCTCTATAATCTTTTCATTACCCAAAATACTTAGCTGAGAAAATAGAAATCTGCCCCCATTAAGAGTGATTTCCTTTGAAAAGATTCAAAATACAGATGTGTGTGGAATTAAAAAAGATTTTGATCTAGACAGAATCACTACTTTCTCTGCATTACATATTTACAATTGACTTCTTGTCACTCTTGTTTTTCAAAGGGGAACTGAAAGAAATTAAACAAGACATCTCAAGCCTCCGCTATGAACTTCTTGAAGAAAAAACTCAGAATTCAGAAGACCTGGCAGAACTTATTAGAAAACTTGGGGAGAAATTATCAATGGAGCCAAATCAAGAGGAAAGCAATAGATAATGCAGAGACTTTCTTAAAAATTCATATTTATTCGTCCACTTGAAGCCATATTATTTTCTGATTTATTTTTTTAAGTGCCACTGTGACCAGCTTTTAAAAAAGAAAAAGTTCAAAGATAACTTGGGTCATCCTATCATTTGGAATTCTACTATTTAATATTTTTGGTGATTAAATTCATTATTCAGGTTAAAGATTGCAGATTATGATGAAAATTACAGCCAATTGTTTGGTGCTTTTTTTTCATAAACTGCTTTCTTGGGTCTAACTATTGTGATGGTGTGACTGCCATGTAGTGTCTGTCTGGGGATCGTTTCAGCTGGCAGGGCAAACACACTGCACTGTTATTTCCCCTGATGGTCACTTAAGGCATCTTCTTGCCTGTTCCGTGGACCCCCTGATGGTGACTTCCAGACTTGAATTTAGAGAAAAATAATCCCTTGCCATTTAGAGAATACTGTTTAATCATCCACCCTTCTTAGTCCCCACAAAATAGGATTGATATTGTCTGTGCAAAGTGGTGTTAAATCGTTCCTAAATTTTCTGATTCATCTCTTTGGATATGTTACCAGTGAAAAAGTGCTGCCTTCACTGAACCTTGCAAACATAGTTCAGTGTGTGGTATGTGTGTGTGTGTGTGTGTCTTTGTGTGTGTGTATATGTGCACGCGTGCATATGAAATACTTGTCCTGTTTTATTTTGCAGCCAGTATAGACACTTAAAAGTTCTTTAAGTTGTACTTTTTATTGTGACTAAAAAGATGTTGACCAATAAGAACCTTTTATTGGATAAGCATCAGAGCCACAGATAATTGTCATTATTTGGTCCAATGATAGCACAATTTTGTACCATTTCCAAGGATCTTTATAGGTGATTTCCCAAATTTGGCATCAGATGGAAAGGAAAAAATACGTGTTGACAGAACTTGCAAATGCTTATCTGTTATTCTCAGTATATACTACCCTCCTCTCAAAATATATAAAACAAGAATTTGCATTCATGAACATTTACCAAGAGGTTGCTATTATATATGTATTATGCAATCTAGAACAACTAAAAGAAAGAAATGAAGGTTCACACTTCAGCTACCCAAAGACTATCAATATTTAGATGATGCTGGGCATTGACTGGAAGTGCTTCTTTAAACTCAATAAAGAGAGGCTTCATATGCAAAATTTTATTTTAAAGATAAAATGGTCACAGAGAATCTGGTTAGCCCCAACTTTGATTTAGTTTACATCAAAATACCTTTAGGTAACCAGATCCAAAAATTTAGCTGAGATTTTATATTAGGTGATTTTTGTATTTATGGTTATTACTTAATTGGAAAGTTATTTAGTGATACAGAAAAGGTCTGTTTTCAAATGTTTCTTGACAATATTTGAATCAGAAACTGTAAAAATCAAACTCATACCAAATGCATTACCTATGAATTAAAATAACCTAAATGCAAAATACTTGTGTGTTGTGCCATGCAAGAGACTGGCCTCCATGCCAAGGAGCACTCTATGACGGCAAATGGGCTTGATTCTAGAAGATTCTACAGAAGATATTTCGATTCCTAAGCACTCTAGCCACCTAAAGCACCAGCAGCTGCATGGTGACCAAGCTCACCAGGTAACAGTTGGTGAATTGGACTGACTTTTAAGTTGGATTGACTTGACAAGATGTAAGTTTTAGGAAATGCAACAGGCATGATGGTGGGCTCCCTCAAAAGGCAAAGTGATACATGTTATTATTCAAATTAGATGTCCTGAGGTCAACATATTTCCTTCAAAGGGCAGCTGAATTGGCATCTCTTCTCATTTCCTTTTAATTGGAAGATGAAAAGAGAAACCAAGCATATATTAAGAAAGGGTTTAAGAATTCCAGCAAGAGCTTCTTAATTCAAGGCATATTGGCAAAGGATGGTCAAAGCACAACCATCCTTCAAAAGTCTCAAGACCACTGGCTTTAAATCATGTGTTCATGTTGAATCTGCTTAACCTTTTACAATTAGGTGATTAAGAAATTTAAATGTGTTTACCCAAACTGTTCTATCTCATACTTCTCTGCGATTTGGAGCGTTCTGGACTTTGGGTCCCAGGAGGAGGACAGAACAGTGATGTCTGATACTCTGACCACACAGCTTCTCCCTGAGGGCCAAGCCTGCCTGCTCCCTGGCCTGTTTTACTCTCTGCTGTTCTTACTCTGAAATTGAGAAATAATACAAATTCAATACAATTTTACTAGGTGTATAAAATTAGTCACCAGAATCCACTGTCTGCTTAAAACTCTGCCAGGGTTTAAGAGAGAGAAAATGTGTCTGACCTCAAGGAGACTGCAACCAAGTAAAGAAATGGGACTTAATACAACTATAAGAAGTGCTTACTAAACACCCACCATCTGCTAAGTACTGTGATAAATGCTTTCTCTGCTCTATGTAATTTAATATAACTTAATGCTTACCATGGGTTTCCCTGGTGGGGCTCAGTGGTAAAGAATCTGCCTGCCAAGCAGGAGGTGCTGTTCAATCCCTGGGTCAGGAAGATCCCCTGGAGAAGGAAATGGCAACCCACTCCAGTATTCTCGCCTGGGAAATCCCATGGACAGAGGAGCCTGACAGGTTACAGCCCATGCGGTTACAAAAGAGTCGGATATGACTAAGCAACTGAACAACAGCAAACAACGCTTACAACAGCTGTATAAGGTAACTATTATTACTATTCTCATTTTAGAAATGAGAAAATAGAGGCTTTTAGGGTCTAAAAGCCTTGCATATAGAGTAAGTGTCAGAATCAGGACTAAAACCTAGGCCTGCTTCACAAGAGAGGTCTCACACATACCTGGAATCTTGACCCGCTAATCTGCAGCGTGATTGCCTCAGTGTGAAAGCTCATAGTTCAAGCTGTAGGGGAAGAAGAATGGCCTGTACCTGAAAACCCACAGTTGCACTGTATACCCAGTCCAGAGGCACACAATCACATTAATCAAGGAAGGTTATGAGTGAAGAGAAGATCTGATTTCAAAAGGATTGCAGATATAAAAGAGAATAAGAGATGGAGATGTATATTATGGGAGGAGGGAGCATAGAGTGAGCGAGGCCAAGTGTTGGACATGAGTGTGGGGCACAGAGGGAGAGAGTGAATTCAGTGGCTGTGACTCAGTCTGAGGAGAACAGATTGACATTGGACAATCTATCCCACCCATCCAGCACTATTCCTGTATGAAAGAATCTTATCACTGTGAATAGTTAAAAAACAAAAAAATATACTAAAATTTCAATTAAAATGGAGAGACTATGTAGCAGTATTTGCCAACCAGGCAGCCTGACCTACAAATGCTCCAATAGAATCAGTCTGGACCAATATCTAGCTTCAGGCCAAGGAAGAGAGGTTTCTCTAAGTGCCACAGTCTAAGTATGACCTTCATCTGTTCCAACAAGCAGGTATGTGTTTCTTCTTCACCCTGAAACCATCCCTTGCAGTCACGTGCCAGGCGTTCCCACCGCTCTGCTGAATGGTGCTGGGTGGGAGGTTCTACTGTAGTTAGAGCCTCTGCCCAACTAGAAGCTGCAGGTTGAATCACTAAAGAAGCAGAAAAAGATACGAATTCTTTTTTTTCGATCTGAATCTCATTTTCATATAATTAAGAAAAGCTTTTTTAGTAAGTACACATTGTTTAAAACTGTTTATTTTTTAAGTACACTTTAGTGTTTTTTAACAGTTTAGCCTAATCTAAAAATGATATAGTGTACATTAATATTTCCTTTGAAAGTCAGATAAAGGAAATGAGTATATAATCTCTGTTTTACAGAATACCAGAACAAAAAGTCCACTTCAATATAGGCAGACAATTTACAGAATAATAAAATAGTATAAAAAGGTAAATTTATTTCCTGGTTGAATTAGCAATAAGAAAAAATACCAAAAATGTCAGAACTAAAATATTAACAATATCAAAAATTTGGTCTTCATCTGTTTTGAGCATCTATCACTGTACAGAAGACGTCATCTAGAGATTAGCTCAAGGTGGCAGAGTAGAAGTTCACCCCCTTATTATGAAAATACCAAAATCACAACTAACTGCTCTACAACCATCAACAAGAAAATGCTAGGATCTATCAAAAAGGATGTGAATTCTTGACCCAGACCTCTGTGTTGTTCTTGGGAAAGTTGATCTGAGCTGCTTTCCAAGTGAGCAAGTTAATCACAGGTTGTGTAGCAGTACAACTCAGCATCTTACCATTGACAGTCAAGTTCAGAATTCAGCTAAACAGCTGTTACCATAGAAAACACTGACTTTTCTGAGTGTTTACTTTTATATGTGACTAGCTGAGGTTAGAGATAACCACAAACATAAGACCCAGGTAATTAAGGCAAATTAATTGAATCATTAGAATGATTGCTCGAAGTTTCTTCTTTACTTTGTATTTACAGCAACAACTGTAAATATTTCTGTAGACACTTTTAAAAACTTTCCAAGTATGAATTTGATAACACCTCACAAGTCGGATAATCACAATGGTGTGATCACTCACCTAGAGCCAGACATCCTGGAATGTGAAGTCCAGTGGGCCTTAGAAAACATCTCTACGAAAAAGCTAGTGGAGGTGATGGAATTCCAGTTGACCTATTTCAAACCGTGAAAGATGATGCTGTGAAAGTGCTGCACTCAATATGCCAGCAAATTTGGAAAACTCAGCAGTGGCCACAGGACTGGAAAAGGTCAGTTTTCATTCCAATCCCTAAGAAAGGCAATCCCAAAGAATGCTCAAACTACCACACAGTTGCACTCATCTCACACGCTAGTAAAGTAATGCTCAAAATTCTCCAAGCCAGGCTTCAACAATATGTGAACCGAGAACTTCCAGATGTTCAAGCTGGTTTTAGAAAAGGCACAGGAACCAGAGATCAAATTGCCAACATCCTCTGGATCATCGAAAAAGCAAGAGTTCCAGAAAAACATCTATTTCTGCTTTATTGACTATGCCAAAGCCTTCGACTGTGTAGATCACAATAAACTGTGGAAAGTTCTGAAAGAGATGGGAATACCAGACCATCTGACCTGCCTCTTGAGAAACCTGTATGCAGGTCAGGAAGCAAGTTAGAACTGACATGGAACAACAGACTCGTTCCAATAAAAAAGGAGTACGTCAAGGCTGTATATTGTCACCCTGCTTATTTAACTTATATGCAGAGTACATCATGAGAAACGCTGGGCTGGAAGAAGCACAAGCTGGAATCAGATTGTCGGGAGAAATATCAATAACCTCAGATATGCAGATGACACCACCCTTATGGCAGAGAGTGAAGAGGAACTGAAAAGCCTCTTGATGAAAGTGAGAGAGGAGAGTGAAAAAGTTGGCTTAAAGCTCAACATTCAGAAAACTAAGATCATGGCATCTGGTCCCAACACCTCATGCGAAAATAGATGGGGAGACAGTGGAAACAGTGTCAGACTTTATTTGTTTGGGCTCCAAAATCACTGCAGATGGTGACTGCAGCCATGAAATTAAAAGACACTCCTTGGAAGGAAAGTTATGACCAACCTAGATAGCATATTAAGAAGCAGAGACAGTACTTTGCCAACAAAGGTCTGTCTGGTCAAGGCTATGGTTTTTCCAGTGGTCATGTATGGATGTGAGAGTTGGACTGTGAAGAAAGCTGAGAGCCGAAAAATTGATGCTTTTGAACTATGGTGTTGGAGAAGACTCTTGAGAGTCTCTTGGACTGCAAGAAGATCCAACCAGTCCATCCTAAAGGAGATCAGTCCTGGGTGTTCATTGGAAGGACTGATGCTGAAGCTGAAACTCCAATACTTTGGCCACCTGATGCGAAGAGTTGACTCATTGGAAAAGACCTTGATGCTGGGAGAGATTGGGCGCAGGAGGAGAAGGGGATGACAGAGAATGAGATGGCTGGATGGCATCACCGACTCGATGGACATGAGTTTGAGTAAACTTCGGGAGTTGGTAATGGACAGGGAGGCCTGGTGTGCTGTGGTTCATGGGGTAGCAAAGTGTCAGACATGACTGGGTGACTGAACTGAACTGAATACTCAAATCACAGAAAGCTTTCATTTTGAAATCCATTTTTGATGAGATTTTTGTACAACTGAGTAAATGCTAGAGACACTGACCAACTGTATGATAGGCTTTTTTATTAATGCCATTTGACAGACATTTTTCCAGTGTAGGTGGATCATGGGGACATTGATTCAAGTTTTTCAAACTCTTTGAAAATGACAAAGCAAGCAGCCAACTTATTCAATGATAAGGGGAATTATACCTACTAAAGAGACTGTATTAGTCATAGTGCTAAAAAATAGTTTTTCAGATTCATAATAGTCATCGTATTCCCTAAGTATAATGTTGTCGAAGACACTGAAGTAAAAACTAAGAGAAATATTGGTATGTACAGAATCTAAGAATGGTTTACTTTCTTCTTTTTCTAATGGCCACTCTGAAAGCCGTAAGCTTCTGTCATTGTCTACTGATAAACTGTAGGAACAGTGTGTAAAAGGTAGACAAATAGGCATGCCCTCTAGTAAATGCACAGAACATTAATTTTTTTTCCCTAAATATTTAGAGGAAACCTTGATGACAACATTCAAGAAATGAGTCTTGAACATCACTGCCCTGCCTTTTTGTCCTCATCATTGTCCATGAAAATAGACTTCCGTATTACTACAAGAACAGTCTCAAAATAAATTAATTTACTAATTATCGTGTCTGAGACTAAAAGTACTATGGCAATGCTCTGCTTCTGCCATAACCTTTCCAGTATTTTGTGATTTGGTCATCTGACATTTACCCTTCACTCTCCTTCAGAAAAATGGACTATCCTTCAGAATAATTAGAAGAAGTAAAATTTCAGTGTTACATGATGTTTTAAAAAATGTTAACATGTTGTCATATTGCTGTTACTATTAATATGTAGAATAATATATACACACACACAGATACATAGTTTGTCATTATATTTAGTCTGTAATCATACAATGCATGCATAATATATGCCTGTTTTATATATATGTATATATAAATCAAAACAAAGACATTTTTCAAAATATGGTTATAATCCTAGGAAAAAACACTTATGTTCTGGCTTCCCTGATGGTCCAGTGGTTAAGAATCTGCCTGCCAATGCAGGGGACATGGGTTTGATCCCTGCTCCTGGAAGATCCCACATGCTGCGGAGCAGCTAAACCTGCTCACTCGAGGGCCAATGTCCAGCAACAAGAGATGCCCCTGCAGTGAGAAGCCTGCACACTGCAGTGACGAGTAGGCCCTGCTGGCCACAACCAGAGAGGAGTCTGCATGCAGCGATGAAGACCCAGCACAGCCACAAAAAATAGACTATGCTTACAAATCTGTACTTTTTGATTGTTTCTTTTCTCACCTGTCCTTTTCTTTCATTTCCATTTCAATGATTTCAGCTTTTTCCTCTAGTCTCTGTATGTTACCTACCTCCTCTACTGAGTTTCTTCAGCCTAGTAGTTCAGAGTATACGATCTAGAGCCAGAACATGTGGGCTTGAATCTGACCTATGACAATCATCAGCTGTGCATTTGTCATTAGGCTGTTTAACCATTCTGGGTATAATTATCTAAATTCTACAGATGAAAGTAAGTTAACATCACCTCCTGCATAAAGTTTCTGTGAGGATAAATGAGTTAATACACCTTAGACTCAGAAAATCATTTCTGGTGTGTATAAGTATTCAGTTAATGTTAGCAATTATAGAGAAAGAATGTGGTTCTCAAATTCTACCCTGTCTTAAATCTCTCCCTCCTAAATCTCATAACATTGTATAAAATTTAGGTTTCAACTCATGTTGCTCTGATCAGTTGGAAAATGTGTCTGGAGCATTGTGCTAAGAAGGGATCTGCTGAGATCAGTAAGAAAGAAATATACAGTGACTATTTAAACAGTTCTTGCCATACAAATGGGAAGTTGGCCCTCTTGCCCAACTTCAAGGAAGGTTTTCCTTCCTTGAAAAAAGAAATCATATTTGAATAATATTTAGAAAACTCTTAAGGCATATTTGTTACTTTTGATTTGATAATTTTGTATTGTTATAAAATATTCTCACAAAATATTTTAGGGCAGGTACTCTATTAGATCTCAATCAAAAATTTTTATTTAAAACCTATTATATTCATTGCAATGTGCTGGGTGCCATTGCCAACAGCAGTACTAGAAACAGAAAATAAGTAGTTTATGTAGAATCAATAGTTCAACAGGGCCTACTTTAATTTATTCATCCTAGAGAGCTATACAATACTTGAGAAGAAATTCTTTACCATCTTTTACCAAGTAGAAAATGAAGCCTGGACTCATTTTTCAGTGATACGAGGAGTATCTAATGCTACTTTCATTCCAGGCACTTTTTTTTTTTTTTTTCATTCCAGGCACTTTTTTGCATCTCCCTGCCTGGGAGATCCTGGGATGTTGTGAGTGTCAGCAATAGGTGGTTTATTCAGTCATTTCACTTAAAATTCAAACAATAATCAGGATTCATTTTCTACCCTCCAGGAGCCTTAGTGAGACACAGGAGTCAGACATGTCACCTGTTTGATGCTGTGAAAGCCCCCAGGGGGAGCATCAAGGTATTGGGAGAGAGGTGTGTTATTTCAGGTCAATGAGACTTCTGGTTGGAAGTAACATATATTTCAAACAAGCATGCCCGTAGGCTGATACACTGTTCTTTCCACCTCCTGGAAATAGCAGTATTGGAAATACATCTGTGGTGGCTTGGCATGATGCTTGCTCTCATATAGGCTGTCTTAAATAATGTTTCCCAGAAGCAGACTTGGAATGAAGCCATGCTCCCAGGCCCAGGATAAACTGATGAAGAGCTGGGAAAAGCAGGACAGGGAAGGAGAAATCCTCACAAGGATGTGATGCAGGCAAAATCCCACTAAGGCTTCATTTTCCACTTGGCAGATGGTAAAGAATTTCTTCTCAAGTGTTGTATAGCTCTCTAGGATAAATAAATTAACGTAGGCCCCATTAAACTATTGATTCTACATAAACTACTTGGTTTCTCTTTCTAGTACTGCTATTGGCAATGGCACCCAGCACACTGCAATGAATATAATAGGTTTTAAATAAAATGTTTTTGATTGAGATCTAATAGAGTACCTGCTCTAAAATATTTCATCAACCTGGAGGGAGTTCTGCCTCTGGTCCATTGGTCTTCATCCAGGCTCTTTGAGTAAGGCTTCAGTAGCCCAAGAGCAGGCCTGCAGAGAGCACGTTTCAGGTACAGACACTTAGAAGCAAAAGCACACAGATGTCAGGGAGGGGCGCACTGTAAAGGCGTCTGCTATCATCTGGAGAAGCCCCGACAGCATCCCCTCCACTCCCAATATGCAGTGGGTGTGTACTTTTCTTTTCTAATTAATTATTTTTGGGCTGTGCTGGGTCTTTGTTGCTGTGTGGGCTTTTCTCTGGTTGCCACAAGTTGGGGCCCCTCTTTACTTGTGGGGCATGGTCTGCTCATTGTGGCGGCTTCTCTTGGTGGGAACATGGGCTCTCCGGTGCTTGGGGGTACTCAGGCTTCAGCAGTTGCAACACTTGGCCTCAGTAGTTGCGATGCCCAGGGCCAGTGGTTGTGGCACACGGGCAGAGTTGCTCCACAGCCTATGGGATCTTCCCATGTCTTGCCAGGGATCAAACCTGCATCTCCTGCACTGGCATACAGATTCTTTACCACTGAGTCAACAGGGAAGCCCCAACAGATTCTTGAAACCAAGGAGATTCTGTGTTAGTCGTACTTGGGGTTAAACCAGGTGGTGACTGTATGCATCAGAAACAGGGCTGTTTCCAGAGGTGGCTGCTTACTCCATTGAACTAGATAAGTGTTGAGAGTTACACACGCATGCTGGACCAACATACCTCATGAGGCAGCTGGGCCCTTCAGATTGCCCACCAGTTGGCATTCCTTCAAGTAGAGGTATAATGCATTTCTTTGAAATGTAATTTTAATAAGGGTGATATATTAAGCAGTTATGAACATCAAACTGAAAGAATTTATCTAGACCTCTGGATAAAGAGGTCCTTTATAAAGAGGTCCTCATTCCTCATAAAGAAGAATGAGACCCAGAACTGTTAACTTTAGATGAAAGTTGGTCCAAGAAAAAATCTAGAATATGGGACTGTTCAATTAGACCACTTTACAACCAAGAACATCCTAGCAGTATCCCTAGCTTAAAGCACAGCAGAAATTAATAAAAGGCTGTGGAGAATGCAACAGCCCAGGACAGCCTTAATAAAATGCATTGAAGAGCATCAGTGACTAATGATTAGCTTACATGTCCTACTTCACAATATTCACAGCACTACTGCCACCAAAAAACGATTTGCATGACCCCTCAAAAAACATATATTGTGTCTGTGTGCTCAGGCATGTCTGACTGAGCATGGACTGTAGCCTGCCAGGCTCCTCTGTCCATGGGATTTTCCAGGCAAGAATACTGGAGTGGTTGCCATTTCCTTCTCCAGGGGATCTTTTCAACCCAGGAATCAAACCCGTGTCTCTTGTACCTCCTGTATTGGCAGGCAGATTCTTTTGTGTCACAGGTACTTACAGGGTTCCCAACACATACTGGGTGCTCAAAGTATATTTCCTGAATGAATATATATATTGGATGAATGTGTTTGGTGCCACCTGCTACTCCAAGAGGGTCTGCTATTCCCTAGGAGAAGAAAAACAGAACAGGCCTTGGACAGACAAAACTCCTGAGAGAAACACTTTCAAGACTTGCTCTCCAAACACTTTGACAGGAGAACCCAGTGACCTCCTGCAGGCTTGGTCAGCAATGTGGTCTAGTGAGGGACACAGATTTCTAATGCTGCAGGCTATCTCTGTCTGGTCACCATAGGGGTCTACCCTAGACTGACAGAACACACAAGTCTGGCTTGACTTGGGCTCTTTTATTCACTTTTTGAGGAATTTATTCTGGTCCCAACCTTCTGGGTACCACCTTTCAGCTACATCAGAAGAGAGATTAGAGTTGAGAAGAGGTCTGCCTGGGTGATACAGTGTGATCAGAATTTCTAGGGAGGAAGGACAAGCAGAAAGCTGCCTTTATCTCTGCTACTTTGGTTTCCTTTATCATCAGAGGAGGGGAGTAATCCTTGCTGTACACTTGACATCCTGAGATTATGGTGAAGTGCAAAAAAAGAAAAGAAAAAAGTGGTATATCTAAAATGTTTACAAATTGCCCCACAGAGCAAGGCAGCCTCCCTGAACAGAATGTCAGTGATGGAATTTCACCCCATAAGAGTTGCCATTTGCTTGGAATAATTAAGACTCTTCTACCAAAATCTCATTGATAAGTACTGGGTAGAGAGCAAATATCAATCCAGTCTTTGATTGGTTTTCTGAAAGGAGCTAATCGGTGGGTCCACTTTGGCTTCTACTATTCAGAATTCTTTTCATTCTCTTTTTTTTAAAAATTGAGGTGTAATTGACATAATACATTATGTTAGTTTCAGACATATAATGATTTGCTTATATTGTGAAATAAGCACCACGATAATTCTAGATAACATCCATCACCACAAATAGTTACAATTTTTTTTGCTTGTGACAAGAACTTTCAAGATCTACTCTCTTAGCAACTTTCAAATATACAATACAGTACTATTAACTATAATTACTGTGTTGTACATGACATCCAACTTGGGCTTTTTTTGTTCCCATTATGCCTGGCTGCTGACCAAACCACAAGGTATTCTATCCCAGATCTAGGAGGTCACAGTGACACAGTTCAGGCAGGCTGGCGACAGGACCTGCAAGGAACTGGGCAAGCTGGCCCCACCCTGCTGATGCCAATGTGTGGCAATGTGGTTCAGAGAGATGCACATAGCTCCTGAGACAGATCTGGAAAGACACTTGCCCCCCACCTGCTGACACTGCCTTGAGCTTAGACAAATGTTGAACATTTCCAAGGAGCTCATTTTCCTCAGTTGTTTAAAAAATGCCTTCCTCATGAGGTTGACATAAGGATTAAATAAGAACATGTACAAGAAGCACTGTTTCTCTAAGGACAGTACAACTGAGCATCTCTGTCAGACATTGGGTGATACAATCCTCAGACATCTTTTACCTTCCGTCCTCCCCAGATACCCAATTCACTTTTTAAAACTGAAGTAGACTGATTTACAATGATGTGTTAGTTTCAGGTGTACAGCAAAGTGATTCAGTTATATGTACATATATGTCTACTTTTCAGAGTATTTCCCTTATAGGTCATTACAAAATATTGAGTATATTTCCTTGTGTCATACAGTAGGTCCTTGTTGGTAACCTATTTCATATATAGTAGTGTGTATATATTAAACCCAAATTCCTAATTTATTGCTTCCCACTTCCCCTTTGAAGAGTGGTTTTCATGTCAATGGGTCAGTTTCTGTTTTGTAAATAAGTTCATTTGTATCGTATTTTTAGATTCCACGTATAAGTGATGTATGATATTTGTCTTTCTCTGACTTCACTTAGTATGATAATCTCTAGGTTCTTCTATGTTGCTACAAATGGAATTATTTCCTTCTTTTTTATCACAGAGTAATATTGCATTGTATTATAAATATACCACATCTTCTTTATCTGTTTCATCTGTTGATGGTCATTTAGGTTGCCCAACTCACTTTTGAGATAAAATAATCCCAGGACACACCTCAGGATATGTATCTGGATCAATAAAGACCAGGTTGAGGCATTCACTGACCTTTGCCAGGTGTTTGGGGGAGGGCAGTCATCCAGAGAAATATCAAGGCCCACAACCCCATTTTGTCTGTAGGCCTTGGGATCCTAAGTTTCCCCTCCAAACTTCACACATAATTTGCCTTCAATATAGGGTTGCTCTTTCTGATGGCGACAGCTTCATCCTGGGCTTTGTTTTCTGGTACCCCCAGGGTCCGGATGGCAGAGGCTTAGTTACTGGCCCCCTCAGTCTTATATCCGTTCCTCAAAGTTACCACCCCACAGACTGAAGGGCTCTACAGATGATTCCTAAACACACCGGCTCTCCGAAAGCCCACTGGATCAGAAACACCTCCTTGACAACCCTGTGTGAGCCCCTCGTGCTCAGGCCTCCTGTCTCCCGGAGTTTCCGCGCCCTACCTGAGACGCCGTGCTGAGAACAGCGAGCTCGACACTTAATTTGCTGTGGAACAAACACGCTTCGCGCGCTCACCTGTAGGAGGCACTGCCCCGGGGGGCGAAGGGCGCGCGGAACCTCTGCCTCCTCACGGAACCCGCATTCAGGAAGGGGAAGTAGCCTAGAAGCAGAATAAGTAAGTGAAGCGCCCGGTGTGTTAAAAGGTGACGTGTGCTATGAAGAAAACTGAGGCGGTGAGGGAGTTGCAATTTTAAGCAGAGTGAGTGGAAAAGGCCTCGTGAGAAAAGACCGAACAGAGGTGAGGGAGGGAGTTTCGCATGTACGTGAGGAGAACAGTCTCATGGGCCCACCTGAGAACAGAGACGCTAGGGCGGCAGAGTGTGTGCTGTATTTGAGGAACAGTGAGGAAGGGAGAAGGTTCGGAGCAGAGACGACGCGAACGGAAGGGCTAGAGAGGAGGTCGGACCGGAAATGCCTGCAGACCAGGTGGGAGGAGCTTTGAGGTCATAGACGGCCAGGCTTTTACTGTGAGTTTCCTCAGGAGCCGTAGCGGGATCTTCAAGTGAGCGAGAGCAACGTTCTTCTCCAGCTGCCTGTCAGGGGCCTGTTTCAGACCCTCGTTTCTAGAAACTGGTGGAGGTGGTTTAGTCACTAAGTCGTGTCACACTCGTGACCTCATAGACTGTAGCCTGCCCGGCTCCTCTGTCCAAGGGATTTCTAAGCAAGAAATGAAGTGTTCTGCAGGGGATCTTCCGGACGCGGGATCAAACCCGCGTCTCCTACATTGCCAGTGAATTCTTTACTGCTAAACTTCCAGGGAAACCCCTTCTAGAAGCTGAGCCGTCTTTCTTCCTCTCATGTCGCCATCATCTCTGAATGGCCCTTTGGTGAGATGTCGGGAACAGCAGAACTGGCTGGGTCAGAATCCGCGTGGTGATGCTCTCCGCACACATTTGCTCTTGGCATACCTGCAGGAACTGAACTGGGTCAGTCACAGCCCTGTTTATACTCTCTGATCACAGCTTATACATGCAAGCTTCTAGCTGAATCATTCTCTCCTTTCCCCTTTCTTTCCCTGTAACTTCCTTAACATGGACTACATTGCCCTAGCTTTCCAGGAAACTGACACTAGTCTCAGAGCTTTGTGAATATCTACTAGAAGCTAGTGACAGCTACCAAGCTGCCTGGTGATTAATGGGAAGATTCTGTGCCCACTTCTCTGCCCATTTCTATCAAGAAATGAGAATAAATGTACCAGAATGCTTGCCCCAAGAATTACAGGTCAAGAGGGGAGCTGATGAAGGAAGAAAGGAAGAACTTGCCATTATTTCCTTCACAAAACTGACTGACTTGAGCCAGTATTTCAGGACAAGCAAGATGCACTTGGTAACTCAGGGCTGCTGTGAGCCATATATCGGGGTCACCCTCCAGCATCACTCCCTGGTAGAGAAGGGTCGATACTGTGGTTCTTCAGTTGGCAGAGTCAGCTTGAGTACCAGTGTGTCTGGTGGCTCAGTGGTAAAGAATTGATGTGCCAATACAGGAGATAGGGGTTCAGTCCTTGAGCTGGGAAGATCCCATATGCCCCGGAGCAACTAAGTTCATGCGCCCTAACAATTGAGCCTGTTCTTCAGAGCCCAGGAGCCACAACTACTGAAGCCCACCTACCCTAGAGCCCATAGTGCCCAAGAGAAGCCCCTGCAGTGAGAAGCCTGTGCACTGCAACTAGAGAAAAGCCCACACAGCAACAAAGACCCAGAACAGACAAAAATAAACAAACAAATAGAACTATAGATCACATCATTTGCCCCAAGCCCTGCATCTTTAACTGCACCTCGTATTAATGTGGTAGAATCAGGACTTAAATACAGGTCTGTTTGAAAATGACAGTGCTGTAGAGGCAGTTCAGGTATTGGAGTTAAAATGCCTGGGATTCACAGTGGTGGTTTCTGTGGACAGATGGATAGAGGGTGGTTTGCATGTGTTTAATGGCGTTGCGCAGGGAGTGTTACAGTACTGCACAAATGGAAGGATACATCTCAGCTCCCGCTACAGTGTCCATCCCACACTCTCTCACAACCCACGGAAAACACTGCTCTTGAGCTGTGATGGCAGAGGAATGCAGAGCCCCTGGCAGCAGAGACAGCTCCCACTCTGCACCACCAGGTCCTGAGATCACAAATATGAAATACTTACTTCAGTTGGTCCCAAAGGGCCCAAGAAGCTAACATACAAAGAATGATTTTGCTGCTTATCCCATTAGAATTCTCTTCCATTTCCTTGTCGTATGGGTTAAAACAAGCCTCAGCTCCACAATAGGAATGAATTGGCACTCGAGCTCTGTAACTGATAGAAGAGATACATAGGAGGTTCTGTTAAGTATACAGAGTAAGTTTGGTTTAATTCTCCTTTCAAAACATTTAACTCAATATCATATAAAGGTAGTTGAAATATTTGTTCATAATCACTGTGCCCCTCTGCTCGTTTTTGTTGGGATCCCATTTCCCATTTGACAATTAAAGTCAATTTTCTAATACTCAGAGTAAGAAAATGTCAATGAATAGTCCCCTTGGAGAATACTTGTTTAATGTGCGCTAGTTTTCTTTGGGTGTGCTTCATGTGATGCCTTACATATTTGCTCATTTCAGTCTTCTTAGTAGTTCCCATACTGAGGTTTAAAGAAAAGAAGGAGTGAACATGTTTCTTGCCTGAGACCAATATTCTAATTCCAGATCTTTTAATGCAAGGCTGGTACTTTATGCTTGCATTTTACATAACCATAAAAGAAGAAACTATCTTCAAGAGGAGGAGTGTTGAAGCAATCATCCAGTTCAGGTCAAGTTGCTCCTGTCTATCGGCAGTGAAGTTAGACAAAAAAGAAACTGTTTTTGAAGTTACCAGGCAAGATCAACAGAAGGCATCTTGATAAAAGTCAGCCACACTAGAGGGCGCCATTGCCCCACTCTGTAAAACCTCCTAGGATGTTACCCCGCTTACGTTCTGAAGAGATCCAGGTGAGAGAACCCCAAAACTCTCTCTCTCTGTCTCTGTCTGTCTCTGTCTCTATATAGATAGGTAAATATAGATGTATGCTCCTGCATCTGTTCTCCACAAAATCCAGGAAATCAATAAGAAAATGTTCTTTTTAGCAAGCAGGAAATGGTGCTTTATAACGTTACAGATAACTTGATGTCTTTTAAACTGTCTTCAAAAGGTTTTCTCACTAAAAAATATTTTAAAATAAGTGACTAAATGAAACCCAGGAGGGAAACAGTAGCTCATGTTGAAATTGAGCTAATTGAACCTAGAATTGAAATAATTCTAATTTTCTCTTTGTAGGCAGAGTGGATTAGTCTGTGAATCACCACCTTAACCCAGTTCTTTCAGGAAAATCAGAGTTTAAACTTGGATAGACAATGATCTCTAACCCCATTTCCCCACCATCACCAGTTCTAAACTCTCATCCAGCTACCTTACTGGACCGGGGAGTAAAACAGTGAGCAATACAGGGACTTCTGTCCACATTGAGCCCTTCATAACTGCTGGTTGAAAAATTACCCAAAAGACTCCAATCTCTGCTCTAGCATCCCTGACAGAAACAAGGTGATGGTGACCTTTGCCAGCTACGCCTTTTGCCACAGGTCCTGAGCTGTCCACTTCACACCTATCAGTAGTGAGCGTGTTGAAGATCAAGCATAGATGATGTTTAGATTTGTCCTTTTCCTTTCAGTGGTTACAGACACAGCTCACACTTCTGGTCAATGCTTTATAAATACCTGATGAGTTGAATAAGTAGGAGTGGACTCTAATTAGGAGTTACAGGCGAAACTGAGTCCTGGAAAACTGAAGATGGAACAATTTAAATGGGAAAAAGTAATGGTAAAATGCACTCCCGTTTGTAACCACCTCCCATCAGTAGCAGTGGCTGTCCCCCCACCTTAATTAACTTAGAAAAAGAAACAGCTCGGCCCAAAGGCCGGTTTGCAGGATGCAATGAGAGGGTGAGAGAGGCAGAAGCAGCACAGCGAAGACGCTCTAATGGGTTTTCCACATCTAGGTTGATTGACTGTTGAGAAAAGAAAGAACAGCTTGTACTATTCTGGGTAGTATGAGCACTGTAATTTGTGACAGCTATAGGTCATGTATCTATTTTTCTGTCTGACAAGGACAAGGAGCAGCTGGTGGCTGGTACAAACCCAGATTGGCTTTTTCAGACTGTGAACTCTGGAGGTAGAGCCTGGATTTTCAATCTGAGCTATACAGGAGGTAGCCTGTGGGGTTAGTGCATGTATATCTGTGAAAATATAACTAGAGTGAACAGATTTCTGGCTGTAGGTGGGAAAATGAAGCTTAATGATTCTAAGAGCTCTGTCCTTAATTTCCTTCTGAGCATGAAAAGAAAGTTGGTTTTATGCCTCTCTCTTGCCTCTCCTCTCCCAGCTTCGGTTCAATTAAGTCTAACAAATATCAACCAAGCTCTTAGACTTTGCAGGGTGCTGGGCGCTGAGACAGTGAGGTGAGTGTGGCTTCTTCCTCGTGCCTCCAGGACTAGTTTAATGCAGAAGGCAGACAAGTGAGCACATATAGGGTGGTAATTGTGACAATAGATATATGTGTGAAAGCTACAAGATGCAGTAGAGAAGGGAGAGATTTATTCTATTGCTGTAGATAAGCCCTCCAGGCTCCTCTGTCCATGGAGTTCTCCAGGCAAGAATACGGGGCTGGGTAGTCATTCCCTTGTCTAGGGCATCTTATTGACCCAGGGATCGAACCCAGGTCTCCTGCATTGCAGGCAGCTTCTTTACTGTCTGAGACAGCAATGAAAGTGACAGTCACTCAGTCATGTCTGACTCTCTGCTACCCATGGACTGTACAGTCCATGGAAGTCTCCAGGCCGGAATACTTAACTGGGTAGCCTTTCCCTTCTCCAGGGGATCTTCCCAACCCAGGGATCGAACCTGGGTCTCCCAGCAGGGACTCTCATAAATAAGAACTGTAAAAAACCTCTCAATCCATGGACATGAGAAGACCACACTGCTGCTACTGCTAAGTCACTTCAGTCGTGTCCGACTCTGTGCAACCCCGTAGATGGCAGCCCACCAGGCTCCCCATCACTGGGATTCTCCAGGCAAGAATACTGGAGTGGGTTGCCATTTCCTTCTCCAATGCATGAAAGTGAAAAATGAAAGTGAAGTTGCTCAGTTATGTCCGACTCTTAGCGACCCCATGGACTGCAACCTACCAGGCTCCTCCATCCACGGGATTTTCCAGGCAAGAGTACTGGAGTGGGGTGCCATTGCCTTCTCCAAAGACCGCACTAGGAAATGCAAATGGCTTCCCAGTGCACAATTCTAACTTTCCCCTCCTGTAAATTGATGAGAAAGAGCTGAGAGGAGAAAGGACACATCTAGATAGCAATCGGTTCCTCCCAGCATGTCCCAAGCCCCATCTTCCCTTCCGTGCCAAGCGGTGACCCTCCTTCCTTGGGTGTTCCACTGGCAGCTGCTCCACTGGTACTCCCAGGATGGTACTATTACAGGGTCTGTGCACCCAGCTTTACTTCATGCCTTTTTTCTCCTGCAAAATGATTATCTTCATTTCATTTACTTATTTTCCTAGAAAATTCCTTTTGTCTTTTACAGGCCAGAAGTGCTGACATTTTCCCTAAGAAAAGGGCATTGGCAAACTCCATGGAGTTAGTCACAAAGTGAATGTAAGTAATTAAATGCAATAGTTTAGAGGGTCAAGCATACAGGGTTTCCTGACATCTTCTACTTGTTCTTTGCAAGCCCATTAAATCTATGTTCCTTTTTCCCCTAGTGTCTCCCACTCCTCCCCACACCTTCCCCAGCCCTCCTCTCACAGGTCTTTTCCCTGCCTGCTTCTGACACCTCAACTCAGCCCTCCTCATATAAACTGTCAAATTTTGGCAAAATTAAAACAGTGTAGTCAACGTTTTATGTCCTTTATTTAAAGGCTGGAATCCATGGGTTGGGGAAGTACAGTGCTCATAGCGTGGAGCATTCTGCCCAAGAGGTTTGGGATGGAGTGAGTTTTAACAGACTTAGAAGTAGCAACATGGAAATAGGACATAATTGGCTGGAAGGTCAAGGCCAAGGCAAAACAGGTCCTATTTTCCAGGGAAAGGTAAGGTACCTAGAGTTGAGTTGGAGGACCGCATTTGGTGTTTGTTAGATTTCCTTGACAAGAGTTTCTCCTAAGTGCAGGCTGACATAGGTTTAGATTTGAGATCTGTGCTGGATCTCTGGGACAGCCTCCATCTTGTGGTCTTGATATAGGAATGAGTATTATCAACATCTGACTCATCTCAAAAAAAAAAAAAAGATGGCCAAGAGGAAATTCCTGATGTCCTCTTCCTATGTGAGTGTCACTGTATTCACTTCTGGACACTGATGAGGAATAAACAGGGTAGGGATGGAAAACAAGTCTGTGTATCTCAGAAAGCCTCATATTCTTGGAATAAATACATGCCTTCAGATTCTTAATGAAAGTGATAATCTCATAAATATTGAAGTAAATTCTCCATGTTAAATGAAGAAAATTCATGGAGATTTTAGAAGACATTACATGTAACATTCCATACTGGAACATTCCACTGTGCGGCAGCAAGTCACTTTGCATTTGTGGATAGTCCCCTGAGGCCAGATGGAGCCTCATGATCAACAGAAAGCCAACAGCAAATGTTCCTACAGGGATATTCCTCCCAAACCCTAGAATTTCCTGTATCAGCCAAGCACTTAAGTCTTTAGGTACTGTTCTCTACTTGAGTCTGTCATGCTCATCTGTGTGGCCAAGTCCACAGAGGACTTGGCCGAGGGGTTCACTCTGAATCAACCCAGGTCATGTTTAGGCCACAGTACGTACCAGGAAGCCTCTGCATGTATATACATCCTGGAGACATTTGCCAAACATTGGATGGTGGTGTACAAGAGGTTTAAGGACAAACCACAACTTGGGAGGCCTTCAAACCAAAGGGCAGTGTGGACTCATGGCTGTCATGTGTGTGCATGCTCAGTCATGTCTGACACTTTGTCACCCCAAGGACTGTAGCCTGTCAAGCTCTTCTGTCTGTGGGATTCTCCAGGCAAGAATACTGGAGGGGTTTGCCATTTCCTCCTCCAGAGGATCTTCCCGAATGAGGGAAGAAGTACTGGCTGTTGTAGTGTGTCACATAAATAAGAACCCTTTATTTAGCAAAATCTTGGAAGTTTTAGTGTTGCCAAAGGTATATCCAGGGACACAATCCACTTGCCTTCACTGCCAATGAATTCACACTGTGACCTATTTTCCACAGCCACCATGAGTTTGTCTTCTGATGAGACTCAGTTGAACCTTGGAAAAAGTAATGAAAACCAGCAACTTTACACCTTACAGTCTGGATCTGGCAACACTTAAAGTTGAAGGCTGGCAGTGGCCACAGGATTGGAAAAGGTCAGTTTCATTCAAATTCCAAAGAAAGGCAATGCCAAAGAATGTTCAAACTACTGTACAATTGCACTCATCTCACATGCTAGCAAAGTAATGCTTAAAATTATCCAAGCCAGAATTCAACAATATGTGAACCATGAAATTCCAGATGTTCAAGCTGGTTTTAGAAAAGGCAGAGGAACCAGAGATCAAATTGCCAACATCTACTGGATCATCGAAAAAGCAAGAGAGTGTCAGAAAAACATCTACTTCTATTTTATTGACTACACCAAAGGCTTTGACTGTGTGGGTCACAACAAATTGTGGAAAATTCTTCAAGAGGTGGGAATAACAGACCACTTTACCTGCCTCCTGAGAAATCTGTATGCAGGTCAAGAAGCAACAGTTGGAACTGGACATGGAACAACAGACTGGTTCCAAATCGGAAAAGGAGTTTATCAGAGCTGTATACTGTTGTCACCGTGTTTATTTAACTTATATGCAGAGTATATCATGAGAAATGCTGGGCTGGATGAAGCACAAGCTGGAATCAAGATTGCCAGGAGAAACATCAATAACCTCAGATACACAGATGACATGACCCTTATGGCAGAAAGTGAAGAAGAACTAAAGAGCCTCTTGATGAAAGTGAAAGAGAAGAGTGAAAAAGTTGGCTTAAACTCAACATTCAGTAAACTAAGATCATGGCATTCAGTGCCATCACTTCATGGCAAGTAGATGGGGAAACAATGGAAGCAGTGTGAGACTTTATTTTTGCGGGGCCCCAAAATCGCTGCGGATGGTGACTGCAGCCATGAAATTAAAAGACGCGTGCTCCTTGGAATAAAAGCTATGACCAACCTGGACAGCATATTAAAAAGCAGAGACATTGCCAATGAAGGTCCATCTAGTCAAGGCTATGGTTTTCCAGTGGTCATGTATGGATGTGAGAGCTGGACTATAAAAAAAAGCTGAGTGTAGAAGACTTGATGCTTTTGAAATGTGGTGTTGGAGAAGACTCTTGAGAGTGTCTTGGACTGCAAGGAGAGCCAACCAGTCAATCCTAAAGAAAATCAGTCCTAAATAGTCATTGGAAGGACTGATGCTGGAGCTGAAGCTCCAATACTTTGGCCACCTGATTAGAAGAACTGACTCATTGGAAAAGACTCTGATGCTAGGAAAGATTGAAGGCAGGAAGAGAAGGGGATGACAGAGGATGAGATGGTTGGATGGAATCACTGACTCAATAGACATGAGTCTGAGCAAACTCCAGGAGTTGGTGATGGACAGGGAAGCCTGGTGTGCTGCAGAGGTCACAAAGAGTTGGATACGACTGAGCGACTGAGCTGAACTGAAAGTTGAAGGCAGGGACTACAGTTAGACCCTTATGTTGCAAGAGACACAGCCAGGATGTTAAAATCAAATTGTTTCTGGTCTTGAGGGCTCTGGCTGCAGGAAGCTCTATAGAGAGGGGGAGCAAGGATCAGCTCTATTCCAGTTGATTCTGGAACCTCGACACCTCACTCATTAGACAGAGGATGGCATCCGACATCTGTTTCATCCCTCCACCTTGCATTTTGCAGGTGTCAGTCTCTGGGGCATTATTTGTGGAAAGTTACCCTGTAGAATCAGGATGGACTCCATGGGTTTTGTGGTAAATAATCTTGGCAAATACTATTTCCTCTATTTCCTCCTGAAGAATCACAATATTGCTTCTTGGTTATTTTAAAGACTCTGAGAAATTCTGAAATCAAAACATTTTCATTTTTTTAAACTCCTTTACACATTTTTTTAGCCCAGCATTTAAAAATTTTATTTAACCATTGTTAAAAGATAAACTGAGGCATATTGAATATTTTAAGAATTTATTTGAGAGCAAAAGAGACACAGATATAAAGAACAGACTTTTGGACTCTGTGGGAGAAGGTGAGGATGGGATGACTTGAGAGAATAGCATTGAAACATGTGTATTACCATATGTGAAATAGATGACCAGTCCAAGTTCGATGCATGAAACAGGGCACTCAGGACCTGGGACAACACTGGGACAACCCAGAGGGGTGGGATGGGGAGGGAGGTGGGAGGGGGGGTTCAGGATGGGGGCGCATGTACACCCATGGTTGATTCATGTCAGTGTATAGCAAAAACCACCACAATATTGTAGTTATTAGCCTCCAATTAAAATAAATTAATTTTAAAATTTTTTAAGGAAAAAAATCTATTTGAGCAAAATCAATTTGTATCAGGTAGCAAAATGCTGAAGTGGTTAGGAGAACTCCAGTAGGAGCTAGAAGAAAGATTTATAAAGTGAGGAACAACAGCAGCAACTATATATACATAATTGCTTGGCTATGGCTTAAAGCCCTGTAGGCTGTTTGTGACTATTTGTCCTCAGGTTTCAGTTCCTTAACCTTGGGGTCATTACAGGCTTAGATTTGGTTGGCTTATGTGGGTCACTGTGATGTTAGAGTCACTTCAGTCTAATGGCTTTCAGGTTTAATTAATTTTAGACCATGAAACCATTTTGGCAGAACAATTACTGGCATCTCAAGCAATGAGTGTTCAGTGGTACGCAAAAGTGACATGCACCTCACACAACAAATAAACGTGGTACAAAGCAACCTGTGAGTAAGGAAGGATACTGACAAATATTTGTATGAATTCATGCTTTCAGAGCCTCAAGGAATACCATGATGTACACGGTCAGTAATGACCAGGTGATTCTTTGCTTACAAGTGAGGGTGTACTTGGTAGAAGTGATCATTAATTAATTTCAGCTCAAAAAAAGGTGATTGGCACAGCAATCAAAGGGCCTGAACCTTCAGGTCTTTCCATCAGACCACATAGGGGCTCCTCTTGTCAGATCACAAAAGCCTTGGGCTGGGTGGATTCTGAATCCTCAACAGAACCACGTAACGATTTGCCTTGGGTGGGCCACATGTGGAACAGGCGTGTGGCTCCCTCATGGGCCACCTACCACACTAGAAGACTAAGTGAGGGGAGGGAAGGGGAGACCACACAGACTAAGATCAGAAGTGTCCTTGCCCTTTAATGATCACCAGTTAAAGCCAATTTGGAAGGGGAGCCTGAGCGTAAATTGAGAGACTCTGGCCTGGGAGGCTTGAACTGGGCTCACATTCTTCCAGCCCTGCTGTAGTTAAGTGTTGTAATTTATAGCTCTGCTGTGGATGGGAGTATGCTTGGGAAACAGAATTCTTAGCCTAAGAGTGTAAGGGTGGCTTGGGGACAAACAAGTCGTTAATTGAGGTTGTTTACCAGAGATCTGGGGAAAATATCCAAGAGAAAAAATTCCTCAGGAAAAACAAGCCCTGATGGAGATTCTTACTTTCTGGCTTTTTTTCCCCTCTTAGATCAACACCAAAGGCTCCTCTGTTCATTTGGACCCTCCTAAACGCAGACTCAAGACAGGATTGGTGCATAAGAGGCTTACTCCAAGGATAAAGGGGAGAGAAGTCAGGGAGGTGGGCAGAGTCAGGCACCCATGAGTAGAAGGGCCGAGAAGGACGGTGCAGTCGGGGGTGAGGAGGCTGACTCAGCCTAGACAGTACCATGTCTCTGCCACCCTCGCAACCTTCTCCTCATCCTGTCTGGTCAGCTCTTGGTCACTGATCAGGTTCACCAGGCCTCTGAGTTGCGGCACACTGCGGTCTATGTCCAGGATCTATCTTGTCTCTGTGGAGGCCAGACTACAACTTGTATGGAGACATGATAGGGACCATGAGCGCTCATATTTTAGGGATTTAATGGCGATGTCACCCCTCCCCGGAGGGATTATGTCAATCAGCATCTGAAGTCTGGCTGGGGTCTGGAAATTGAGCACGGAATTGTGGTTTTGTGTTGAAGCAACTGTCCCAGCCTCCTGCTCCTCCATGCTTCCTTTTTCTGGCAGTAGATTTTTTATAGCTCCCTTTTTGGCTGCTGTCCACTTTGCTCCTGGGAACGATATGCTCAAGTGACCATCTACAAAACTCCCTGAAGATCAGGCCCTCTTGGCTGCCCTCTGTGCATGCCAGTTATTATGGTAATTATGGCCTCCTGGCTTCTGGCAGTTAAGTGCTAAGTACTGCTGCCCCACCTCTAATACCCCAAGGTTCCATCTTCCCCATGGATACTAGTAGGCCCAGCTCTGTCAGTTCTGTGACTGCCTTTCCCACTGCAAGCACTGGCCTGCGGAGGAGAGCTGCCCCTAAACTGCTGTCCTTGTCATCAGTACATTACTGGTGACCTTGGTGAATCCTCTGGATCTTCCTGCAGAATAGAATCCTTCGTGCCCTTCTGTCCTCCCAGAATAAATCTTTGCTGGCATGCCCACATCCCTCAGCCTCTTTATTCCTTCCTCCACTGTCTTCCAGGACTTGAGCATTTGCACTTGACTCAATCTGAGCAATCATTTTCTCCAGGTTTTCAATAGCCTCCCTACTAGTGAATTTGCCTCACCCCCTAGAGTCTTTACCAGGGTGGATGTTAAACTCAGTGTCTTGAGAAATTTCCCCCGAGTCAATGAATTCTTGCATCACCACTCTTAAATTCCATCATCTTTGATCAAATACTCTCAAAATCCAGTAATGATATAGGGTAGCCAGTTTTTGCAGCTCCTCTCAGTATATAATCTCTTCCTTCTCTTATCAGGCCCAGCTTATCTTCAACAGGTTATCAGTCTGGGATATAGGAGATAAAGTTGGAGAAGCTCTTATGAAGGGATGCTTCTCACCTTGTTGGACAGAAGTCTCTGTTGCATCTTTCGAGATAGAGGAAAGTGTTGGCTCTTATTAAAGAAAGGTAGCTACCTGATGCAAACTCTGAGGATTGTCCAGGGTGTGTGTACAGAGCCAACATTCTCATGCTCATTGGTGTACTTCTCAATGCCCTCATTCCATTTTTCAAGGTCCCAAGTTTTCTCAATTTTTTCCAAGCTTTCTCACCATTTTTACATCTTAGGAGTTCCAACTTCAACATTTAGATCTCTGTTCAGCTATTCAACTGTGTCAACTTTCCCACTTCAGGACATGAGGTACTAAAGAAGCCCTCTGGAACTCACACTCACACTTAGCTTTTAAATGCTTTAAAATTCTTCAGTTTTTCAATATGTTAGCCCAGGACATCAATATGGTTTAGCAGTCACTGACAAACTTCTCTGTCCCATACATTGCACTGCCATGTTTTTGAAAAGCTTGAATCTTGTACCTGCAGTGATGTTCCCCTCCACTGAGAAGTTTCTCCAGTTACTGCTTGTGAAATATTTAACATTTCAGATGCCACCTTGTGCCTGAAACTACCCACTTTCATTTCACTTCCTTTCTGCTTCTGATGGGATTTTGGGACTGACAACTGGAATTGTGAGAAATGTGTATGACTCCATGTGTACATGCTGACTTGCTCCCAAAACAAGGTGGAGAAAGCAAATTGAGATGTCTGGGACTATGATGAGTTTCCCATGACTGCACCAGGGCACACCCACATCAACCCACTCTGGCATGTTTGGCTCCTGCACAGCTTCATACTAGTGCAAAAGCGGCTTTTGCTGAGAAGAGTGCACACTTGTGGGTTATAGAGGTGCCCTCCACCTGGCCCAGCATTAAAACTGGGCGAGGGCAGCCATTACAAGCTTTGGTGGAGGGGACGGATTGGAAGCACTGCCTGGGGTGACAGGATCGTCTCAGGATACCCCTGGCCCAGGCCAAGCAACCTCTCCAGCCTCTCTTGCTTCAGTGCTGCTCCTTTCTGGGGTGAAATTACCATTGATGAGAGCAGGAAAAGAGCACGCCTAAAGGGAACAGAACTAGCTCAGACATGACCCCCAGGACTTCTGTTCTAGCACCTTGAAACTGCAATAAGCTGCTGATAGCTACTGAAGGTAGGAGTAGCCCCAGCTGACATCAAAGTGATAACTACTAAAACCTCCTGGGGGAATATGCGGCTCACACTCACTTCAGGCCAAACTCTCCCATCAAAGATTTCACAGGGACATTCTCACACAAGGACACCACATCAAGACCAAGGTAATTATTTCCCATAGTTTCACACAGAGAGAACGTTAAGCAAAATGAGAAAATGAAGAAAAAAGCAACTAATAAAACTGAGATAAATAATTTACAATATAAAGAGTTCAAGGTATTAGTAATAAAAATGCTAACAGAACTGAGGGAAATAATAGGCAGAGTGAGAAGTTTAACAAGGACCCAGAAAATATATATAAAAAAGAACCAGTCAAAGCTGAAGAATACAATAACTGGAATAAAAAATTTACTGGAGGGAATTAACAGCAAGTCAGGTGACACATAAGAAAGCATAAGTGATCTGAAAATTAAAAATTGACTCTGAATACATTGGAAAAGCTGTTGCTGAAGCTCCAATATCATGGCCACCTGGTGCAAAGAGCTAACTCATTGTAAAAGATGGATACTTAGAAAGATTGAAGGCAAAAGAAGGAGGCAGAAGAGGATGAGATGTTTAGATAGCATCACCGACTCAATGGACATGCATTTGAACAAATTCTGGGAGATAGTAGAGGATAGAGGGATCTGGTGTGCTGTGGTCCATGGGGTCGTAAAGAGTTGGACACAACTTAGAGACTGAACAACAACAGTATACTATCTAAAGGCACTAGTAAAAGGAAAAAATAAAGCCAAAAGTCAGCAGAAGGACAAAAACAATAAAGATCAGAAAATAAATACATAGAGACTAGAAAACAATATAAAAAGACTAATGAAATCAAGAAATTTGTCCTTAAAAAGATTAAAAAAATATTAACAAACCTTTCAGTCCAGTTCATTTCAGTCACTCAGTCGTGTCCGATTCTTTGTGACCCCATGAACTGCAGCACACCAGGCCTCCCTGTCCATCACCAACTCCCGGAGTCTACCCAAACCCATGCCCATCGAGTCAGTAATGCCATTCAGCCATCTCATCCTCTGTCGTCCCCTTCTCCTCCTGCCCCCAATCCCTCCCAGAATCAGGGTCTTTTCCAGTGAGTCAACTCTTTGCATGAGGTGGCCAAAGTACTGGAGTTTCAGCTTCAACAAACCTTTAGCTAGGCTCATTAAGAAAAAAAAAATAGAGATCAAAGAAACAAAGTAAGAAATAAAAGAGGAGAATTTACAGCTGATACCACAAAGATAAACATATGAACAGCTACATAACAACAAATTGGATCACCTAGAAAACATGGATAATTTTAATTTTTTTTATGGAATAGGAAGAAACAGACAGTCTGAATAGACCAAATACTAGTAGTGAAATTCAGCTAGTAATCAAAAATTCTCAACAAGCAAAAGTCCAGGACCAGATGGTTTAACAAGGAAATTCTGCCAAGCATATAAAAAGACATTTTCAAAATATTCTAAAAAAGTGAAGAGGATAAAACACTCCTAAATTCATTCTACAAGGCCACCATTATCCTAATACCAAATAACTACAAAAAATAAAGAAAATTACGGGTCAGTATCTCTGATGAATATAGAGGCAACAATTTTCAACAAAATATTATCAAATCTAATTTAACAATATATAAAAATGACCATACACAAGAATTTTATTCTAGAGATCCAAGAATGGCTCATATTTGCAAATTAATCAATATGATATACCACATCAGTAAAGGAAGTGTAAAAATCACATGATTATATCAGAAACAGAAAAATTAGTTGACAAAATTCATGATAAAAAACACTCTCAGGAAAGTCTGTGAGAGAGAACATATCTCAACAAAATAAAGTCCATTTATCACAAACCCACAGCTAACATCTTACTCAATGGTGAAAAAATTAAAGATTTTCCTCTAAAATAAAGGAAAAGACAAGGATGTCCACTCTTGTCCCTTTCATTTAACATAATAAAGAAAAGAAATAAAAGAAATCCAAACTTGAAGAGAAGTAAATCTATCACTATTTGCAGAGAACATGTTACTATATATATGTATATACATATATATATATATATATGTATATATATATATATATATATGGGGCATATACCCCTAATGTCTCCATCAAAAACTCTTAGAACCTATAAATAAATGCAGTAAGGTTACAGAATATGTAATTAACACAGAAATCTGTACAATCCAAAAGGGAAAATAATAAAAACAATCCCATTGGAAATCATATCAAAGAGAATAAAACATTTAGGAATAAATGTCACACAGAAGTAAAAGATCTATATTCTAAAAACTTTTAAGACAGTGATAGGAAACTGAAGATAACACAAAGAAATGGAAAGATAGCCCATGTTCATGTATTGGAAGGGTTAATATTTTTTAAATGTACACACTACTCAGAGTAATCTATAGATATATTGAAATCCCTATCAAAATATCTATCACATTTTTTCACAGAACTATAACAAGTAATTCTAAAATTGGTAAAAGACCCTGAATGTCAGAGAAATCTTGAGGAAAAAGAACAAAGCTGGAGATATTCTGGTCCCTGACTTCAGACCATACTACAAAGCTACAGTAATCAAAAGAGTATATTTTGGCACAAAAACAGACACATAGATCAGTGGAAAAGAAGAGAGAGCCCAGGAATAAGCCTATACACTTATGGTCAACTAAACTATGACAAAGGATTTAAAAATATACAATGGAGAAAAGACAGGCTCTTCATAAGTGGTGCTGGGAGAACTGGACAGCTACATGTAAAAGAATGAAATTAGAGTATTTTCTCATACCGTATACAAAGATAAACTCAAAATGTATTGAAGTCCTAAATGTTAGATTGGAAACCATAAAATTCCTGGAAGAAAACGGAAAAGTGGCATAAATTGTAGCAATATATTTTTAGATCTGTCTCCTAAGACAAAGGGAAAAAAAGCAAAAATAAACAGTGAGGCTTAGTTAAATTTAAAAGGGTTTGTACAGTGAAGGAAACCATTAGCAAAATAGAAAGATTGGAAAGGAAAAAGAATTCTCAAAAAATATAGGGGTTATAAGGGGTGATAAAAGGACTGATAAGGGGTTAATATCCAAAATATATGAACAGTTCATACAACTCAGTATTGAAAAACAAAACAACCTAATTAAAAGTAGAAGACTTGAATAGGCATTTTTCCAAGTAAGATAGACAGATAGCCAGCAGGTCCGTGAAAAGATCCTCAACCTCTCTAATCATTATAGATATGCAAAATAAAACCACAATGAGGTACGACTTCGCACTATCACAGAATGATATAGTCACATAATGATTATCATTAAACAAAACACACATAAATAAGTTTTGCTGAAGATGTGGATAAAAGGGAACTCTTTTCATTCCTGTGGGGATGTAAATTAGTGGAGTCACCACGTAAAACAGTGTCTAGATTCCTTCAAAGCTAAAAATAGAACTGTCATATGATCCAGCAATTCTACTCCTGAGTATATAGTTGAGGAAAATGAAAACAATTCAAAAAGATACTTGCAACCCAGTGTTAGTAGCAGAATCATTTACAATTGCCATCATATGAAAGCAACCTAAGTGTCCATCAACCAATGAATGGATAAAGAGCATGTGGATTCTGTGTGCTATCATTTATAAGTGGAATCTAAAAAGTAAACAAAGAATGACAAACAGAAGCAGATTCAGAGATAAAGAGAAAAACTAGTGGCTATCAGTGGTGGGAGGTAGGAGTGGTGGGTGGGAAAGGAAAGATGGGGTAGGAGATTAAAAGGCACAAACTACTATATATCAAATAAATAATCTACAATGATATATTGTAGAGCACAGGAAATTTTGTTAATATTCTATAATAAGTCTTCCCTGGTGGCTCAGATGGAAAAGAATCTTCCTGCAAGGCAGGAGACATGGGTTTGATCCCTGGGTGAGGAAGGTCCTCTGGAGGAGGAATTGACAACCCACACCTGTATTTTTCCCTGGAGAATCCCATAGCCTGGCAGGCTACAGTCAGATATGACTTGGCAACTGAATGACAACAACAACATATTTAAATTAAAAGTTAAAGAAAGAGAAGACGAAAACAATAGGATCACTAAAACATGTATTATGTGCTTTGAAGGTACACAATAAAACACACATAAAAAGACAGTAGCTAACCTAACCAGGAAAAATAAGAATACTTAAAGACAAAAAGTTTAACAGTTAAATGAAAAAAAAAAAAAAAAAGAATTCTATCAGAAATTATTGAGTACTTTGAAAAATATGACAACATAAATGAATAAATGAGATGGATAAATTCATAAGGAAATAGAAATTCTTTATCTCATGTTATTTTAATAACATTTTGATTTCTTGTAAAGCATTGATCTGTTTAGGTTTTCTAAGAGTTCATTCATCACAAAAGGCCTACATAGTCACTGAAGAGTTTTTTTTTTTTCCATTTATTTTTATTAGTTGGAGGCTAATTACTTTACATCATTGCAGTGGTTTTTGTCATACATTGAAATGAATTAGCCATGGATTTACATGTATTCCCCATCCCGGTCCCCCCTCCCACCTCCCTCTCCACCCGATCCCTCTGGGTCTTCCCAGTGCGCCAGGCCCGAGCACTTGTCTCATGCACCCAACCTGGGCTGGTGATCTGTTTCACCCTAGATAATATACACGTTTTGATGCTGTTCTCTTGAAACATTCCCACCCTAGCCTTCTCCCAGAGTCCACAAGTCTGTTCTACACGTCTGAGTCTCTTTTTCTGTTTTGCATATAGGGTTATCGTTTCCATCTTTCTAAATTCCTTATATATGTGTTAGTATACTGTAATGGTCTTTATCTTTCTGGCTTACTTCGCTCTGTATAATGGGCTCCAGTTTCATCCATCTCATTAGAACTGATTCAACACGCCAGTCAGGATGGCTGCTATCCAAAAGTCTACAAGCAATAAATGCTGGAGAGGGTGTGGAGAAAAGGGAACCCTCTTACACTGTTGGTGGGAATGCAAATTAGTACAGCCACTATGGAAAACAGTGTGGAGATTTCTTAAAAAGCTGGAAATAGAACTGCCATATGACCCAGCAATCCCACTTCTGGGCATACACACCGAGGAAACCAGATCTGAAAGAGACACATGCACCCCAATGTTCATCGCAGCACTGTTTATAATAGCCAGGACATGGAAGCAACCTAGATGCCCATCAGCAGACGAATGGATGAGGAAGCTGTGGTACATATACACCATGGAATATTACTCAGCCACTGAAGAGTTTTAAGCAGAGAAGTGAAGTGATTCGAGTTGCACTTAAAAGTCTCCATCCAGGTCATTCTTTATTCTGAAGCTAGAGAGAGTGCTGTTAAAAAACTATTACAGGACACTAAAGGATGTGGTGGCTCTCACTGAGGTAATGGCAGTGAAGTTAAAGAGATGTGGGTAGTTTCAAATGTATGAACAGAATCAGCATGATTGTGATTGAGTAGATGAAGGGAAGGGATTGCACAGCACACTGGTCATATTCATCCTTTCACTTGATTATCTTCATAGCCCCCAAACCTAGCATAACATCTGTCACACAGTAGGTATTCTGTGACCTGTTCATTGCTTCACTCAACACATATTTATTCTCAAATAGCACTCAAGAGATGATGATCTATTTTCTGGGTGTTGCTACTTAGTAAAAAAGTATCTAGATGTAAAAATTCGGAGAAGAAAATGGCAACCCACTCCAGTACTCTTGCCTAGAGAATCCCATGGACGGAGGAACCTGGTGGGCTGCAGTCCATGGGGTTGCTCAGAGTCAGACACGACTGAGCTACTTCACTTTCACTTTTCACGTTCGTGAATTGGAGAAGGATATGGCAACCCTCTCCAGTGTTCTTGCCTGGAGAATTCCAGGGACGGGGGAGCCTGGTGGGGTACCGTCTATGGGATCTGACAGAGTTGGACATGACTGAAGCAACTTAGCAGCAGCAGCAGCAGATGTAAAAATTGCTAAGGAAATAAACAAAAAATTAATAAACAGACTATGATTCCTGCTTTTTGTTAAAAAGGGCTGTAGTAAATGCATTATCAAAATTCTAAGAATTGAAGAGCATGAGTTGGCATTGGAGTGGCCATTTTCCACAGAGAAAGACTATTAACTTATGACCCCATTCACAAAGATAGTAGAGGACAACTTTTAGTTGGTTCATACTTGATAAAAGCATAAGCCCCTATGAATGAATTTGAAATGAAACCTGGGGTTTTAAAAGCATATTAGCAAGTACATAATGACTAAGCACATTAAAAATCCAATAGACTGAGACTCAACCAGCATACAATGTCTCAACTTGGAGTCAACATTCCTAAATATTCAAAATGCCTTTTTAAAAAAAAATTTTCATAACTGAAAGCCTTTTCCACTTACCCCAGACAGGGTTCCTTGACTTCCCTTCCTTTAGTACAGAACTAACATTACCTAAACATAATTGAATTTTTAGTCAGCCTCCTTTCATTTGAGTTTGAACTTCCTGCGATCAGCAACAATGAGTTATTTATTTTTTTATGTCCTCCTGGATAATATTTAGCACACAAACAATGTTTAATAAATATTGAATAAATGAAATTTTGTGTTCACTGTTCCTTCCAAGAAACAAGTTTGGATTATCAGAAAATGGATGGGCTGAGAGAAAGATGCAGTTTAAAAATGATTTTTTTCTTTTTACCATGAACTACTGACAATGCGAGACTTACTCTTTCATGACTTAGCCTCCCCAATTTCTTCTTTTTGTCCAGGGTTTCTCAGTCTCAGCACTGTAGACGTTTTTGGGCCTGGGTAGTTCTTTGTTGTGGGGCTTCCCTGTTCCAATATAGACTGTCCGGCACCACCCGTGGCCTTATTCACTAGGTGCCAGTAGCTCTCTCGTGGTAGTAGTCAAAAATGTCTTCAGACACTGTCAAATGTCCCTCATGAGGTAAAAATCACCCCAGATACAGAACCACTGATTATGTCTGCCTGGAGTTTTATGGTACAAAGCAGTTAAGGAAAACAAAACAAAACGAAATCCTTGTCTAAGACAGGTCAGTTGCCTTGTACAAAATTATATGACTTCAAAGCTACAGAGCAAACGCAATCTTCAGTTGAGTTACAGTGGAAATAAAGCCTACTCTAGAGATTTGTGGTAGGAATCACATGATATAATATGTAAGCATGTCTGACATACTTTTATTGGCTTATGTTGGCCTTGTGAAGTACGTATTGAATCTGAATGCTGATTAACACAGTGTGTCTTTAGAAAGAGGAGTAAGTGAGCAAAAACTGGCAACAGTCATTTTGGATTTGCTGTCAGCATCTTCAGCTGCTTTAGTGATGTTTTTCATGTTCTAATGTCTCTAGTTTCCACTCCCTGAATCTTTCTTCAGATGTCCACTTAGTTGCTGTATCAACAACACATGCAGAAATCATGCTTGTCTACTAGTGCCCTCAGATAAAACTCCTGCACCCAGCATGGGAGAGATGTCCATTAGCAATTCAACTATTTCAGTACAGTTCACAACTTTGGCAATAACATTGCTTCATCAGCATGTGAATAATGTTTTGTAAAGCTTTTGCTTAAAAATAAAGATCAGTTTTGCATGTTTATTGACAAGTCATTGAAGAATATGCTAAATTATTAAACAAAGAAACACTCTTAAATTTTATCCTTTAAACTCTCTTTATCACATAGCCAAATGCTTGCATTACTGAAATCTTAAACAAGGAGAAGCTTAAAAAAAAATACAGTGTGCACCATGGCATTTTCTAGAAACCTGAAAGGAAAATATTTTCCCAAATGGGATATATAGCTTAAGTGGCAGACTCTGCCTTATTTCCTGACCCAAGCTTGAATATGAAAGGTCATGTTGTCCTGCAGAACAGGTCTCCATGGCCTTGGGTGTACTTTCATTTTGCTATGGGAGAAGGAAAGAATAAAAAGAACTGTTTTCCTTTGCTTTCAGGCAGTGGCAACTCATCTCTTGGCAAGTCTGCTGCATTCCTCCTGGGTTTGGAAGCAGCCCACACAGAGTCCTTGAAGTCTTACTCCCCTGGGACTTCTCTGTATGAGAATCATATTTGAGATAGGGGCAGAGCATAGCCTAAAACTCAGCTACCTGCTTTTGCAGGTATCATCTCAACCATCAGGTCTTGACTCTACCACCACCTGAATATCTCAACCCCCCAGCCCTCCATCCCTGGTCTTGGTGCAGGTGAACCAAAGTATCTCTCTCTTCATTTTTCAGGGCTGCCTTGGGGAACTTCCACAAGTCCCTGCTCTCCCAGTCCCACCACTTGCTCTGGACACTGCTTTAGATCTAGTCTCTGCTGTCCCCAACCCCCATGACTATGGCTAATCATGTCTCATGGCAACTTTCATTAAATAAACTATTTTTGTGTGTGTGTGTGCACAGGGATCTGTGATTGAGGGTTTACTCCTTTGGAAGGAGAGGGATTTATTCTTTTGTAGGAATCATAATGGATGCTTTTGAATTGTGGTGCTGGAGAACACTCTTAAGAGTCCCTTGGAATGCATGAGACAAGTGCTCAGGCCTGGTGCACTGGGAAGACCCAGAGGGATCGGGTGGAGAGGGAGGTGGGAGGGGGAACCGGGATGGGGAATACATGTAAATCCATGGCTAATTCATTTCAATGTATGACAAAAACCACTGCAATGCTGTAAAGTAATTAGCCTCCAACTAATAAAAATAAATGGGAAAAAAAAAAAAAAGAGTCCCTTGGATAGCAAGGAGATTAAACCAGTCAATCCTAAAGGAAATCAACCCTGAATATTCATTGGAAGGACTGATGCTAAAGCTCCAATACTTTGGCCACCTAATGTGAAGAGCCAACTCATTGGGAAAAACCTTGATGCTGGGAAAAGTTGAAGGCAGGAGAAGTGGGCAGCAGAGGCTGAGATGGTTGGATGGTATCACCACCTCAATGGACACGAGTCTGAGCAAGTTCCAGGAGATAGTAAAGGACTGGGAAGCCTGGTGTGCTGTAGTCCATGGGGTTGCAAAGAGTCAGACAAAACTTAGGGACTGGACAACGAGGAGGAAGAACCATAAAGGAACCATACAGGCAGCCTTGTATGCTTAAGGCATATACATTTCTTCGCAGGTAGTAAAAATCTAAAACCTTGGTTTTACAGATATCAATACTGGAGGTGTGTTCACATCCATCTAAGCTTAAAGACAGAACCCAAACACCATTTTCATTTTGAGATATAGCTTTGGAGAAAAATAGTGCTGTTTCTTGTCAATGTCTTTGTGGTAACAATAAAGATGTCTGCACAAGGCCCTCTGGGAAATGGTGAGATATTCCCTTGTCAGTGACTGGACAGAAATTGCTTCCTGTGGCATGACTGTTTAGTTGCAGCTGAAGGAAACTGGAAAGAATGATGAACCTGGATACAGACTAATAATAATGGTTAACTCCATATATCATATTTTTAATCCTCACATAAACCTTTAAAATAGGTACAACTATTATCCCTATTTTAATTGAAGCATGAAGTAGTTAAGGAATTTGCCCACTGTTTAATAATTAATAGAAGAATATTCAAACACAGCTCTGTCTAATTCCAACATATCTCTTCTCTACCACTGTTCTCCCCTGCTCCTGGGAATATAAAGTCATATTAGTCCTAGTTTTGGAACCTAGTTGTGACTTCATTTTGGTTTTCCTCAGTTAATTTACTTATTTAAAGAGTACGGCAAAATTTATCTCAGAGGACCCTTGTGGAAATGACAGGATAACGGATGTGGAAGTGGAAATATTTAGATTGTAGGATCTGTCACTTATAATAGGATGTGGTACATTGTTGAGTTAATAGTAATGCTCTGGGGTGACTCCCAAGAGATGCTTTTCATAGCTTAATTTAAGAGTATAGCTCTATCTTTGTGTCCTGATCTTTTTAGAAACTCAGTTTGACTTACAACATTATTTTGTGACCCAGTTGAGTTTCAAACAAAACAGCTTGACCTGGGCTTTGCCAACCTGGATTAATTGTTGGTTTGTCACTCTGATCCTTAAAGAGGAAACAACAAAGATTGGGCATCTGGCATGCTTATTACTGGCAGCCACGTGGTCAAAACAAACTTGGAGCTTTAGTCAAGGTTTGTATTGGCAAAAAAAAAAAAAAAAAAAAAGCAAGCCAGTGCTATTTAATAGCATTTCAAGAAAGTGGACTAACATTTCTTGAGGGCTGCAAAACCACCATGTATTGGAAATACAGGATGAACAAGGGAAATAAGAAGCAAAATAAGAGTTCTTGAAGAGAAATGATGAAACTTGAGGGCTGGTTCATGTGAAAATCATGTGAATGCTACTTTATAAACACAAAAGGATTTTCCTCCCCCAAGCTCTTACAGTACAGATATTATTTTCCTTACTAGACCTATTTAGAAAATATTTTCTTTTTATTTTCTTTCTCTGCCCCCATTTAATTATTTAAATACTTTAAAGGATATAATTCCAGGTTCCAATGTTTTGTTTGTTTGGTTTTTGTTTGTTTATTCTCTGGCTTTCTATCACTGGGATGTGAACTGTCTTTCTCTTCTGCCTGAGAGTCTGCTATTGGAGAACCCTTCTCAGTCCAAGTATCACTCTTTTAAACCTGTCTTTCCTTTACAGAAGGGAAGCCATTTTGAAACAAGGCCCTTCCTTTTTAGAAGGGAAGCCATTTTGAAAGGAGGCCCTGGGGTGCTACTAGCATGAGTGATTTAATCAGTTTCTCAGAGTATTTTACTTTAAGTGTCTTGTAATGGAAATAGAACTTGTTTCTAAGTCCAACAACCTGACTTCATTTCAAATTTCAGCCTTACCACTTCCTAGTTTTGTGATTATAAGTGAGTTACAGAAGCACTCTATATCTCAATTAAGTCCTTGACTTAATGGTAAAAATAACAGCACTGTAGACTATTTCATGTAGTTCTTATAACATACTGGAAGAAGGGCATGTAGATCTGGGTTTGTTATACAAGAACCCCTTGGTAAACTTTCCTGCCCTGCCCCCACCTTTGTTCTCCAGAAATATTCATTTCCAATGTCAGGGAAATAGAAGGAAAAGAAAACTAGGATGCTAGAATGGCAATCACCTTAGGAATAGTGTCAGTTTTAACTAATTTAACCAACCCTTTCTCCCTGAGGTTATTACTCCAGCTAATGGAAGTATTCTTGGCAGCAATCTCATGCTGGAGGGAGCAGTTACTATTTAATTTTGTATTAGCAGAAGTATTTAGGAACAGTATTTTTTAAATGATGGATCACTTTTTTCTTTTTGTCTCGGGCTTTAAGCTACAGATGAGTAGGCAGAATTCTTTCCTTCAAGGAGATTTCAGTCTTGAGATAGCGATTCTTTGACTTCAGGTTTCGCACAGGCTATACCAGGCTGCTCTTTTTTCTTTTCCTGGACATAATAATCAATAGGTAAATCTGATCAAACCACCTTTCCTTCAGTTTTTCAGACTAAAATCTTTGCCTTCATACAATGCAAAATTCTGGAGCCTCACCAAAAGGCTTGTGCTACTGTTGGAGAATAGATCATGCTCTTTCCTGGTGGGGGGTGGGGGGCTGGGGGTGGGAATGCTGGTTTCTCCTGCTGCAGCCCCCACCCCCACCCCCTTTTTAAAAATTATTTTTATTTAACTGCACTGGATCTTAGTTGTGGTGTGTGGGATCTTCCAAGCAGCATATGAGATCTAGTTCCCTGACCTGGGATCTAATGCAGACCCCCTGGGTTGAGTGAGGAGTCTTAGCCACTGGATCACCGACGAAGTCCCTGTTGCAGCCCTCTCTGCTGCTCCCTCCACGTCACGCCAGAAGGGGCATCCCAGCTGACCTTCTGTCAAGGCAAGTCTGCAATCCTCACTCTCCACTTTCCATAACATAGGGGTACCCTAGCCCTTTCCAGAGCTGAGAACCAAATCACGTAACTCGCACTAAAACTAGTACAGTGTTCGTGCTTTAGGAAATTCAATCCTGTGGTAGCTAAGATAGAGACAATCATGTACAAGGCATAGTCTGCATACAGGCAGCTTACATTCTGGTGAGAGGAGGCGAGTAAACGATTAGAGCTTGGATTTACTTCCTTTAAGACATTTCGATAATTAAAAGGGGGCAGAGAAAGAAAATAAGAGAAAACATTTTCTATAATAGGGTAGTCAGGGAAAATTATCTTTCAGTTTCAAAAAAGAAAGTCATGCAAAGGGTGGGAGGAGTAATTAACTAGGGGAACCAGTGGGTTCAGGGTCCTGAAGAAGATCAGAGCTTGGTGTATTTAGAGGGAGCTGAAGGGATTGTGGGCAGCCTGAAATAAGCAGGTTGCGGGGAGAAGTCTGCCTTATATCTCTCTTCCTGTTTTTCATTGAACAGAGATGAAGATAGTCTCACGTGAACCTCAAGACACCTGATTCTTGTTGTGAGATTGGGTTTCAGAGGAGAAAGGATCGCACCACCATCTGCCATACCAGTTTTCCTTGAACCTGCCAGAGGCAGGTGGGATGAGATGAGCTGACTTGAACCCTCACTCAATTCCCTGAAGAACCCCTTCTTCTCAAGACCTGGCCTGATCTCTTGAAGATGTTTTTCTATTCAGCCCTCAAGGGCTTTGCCACAGCTGATACCAAACCTAGGGACATTACTATAACACTGGAATGTTTTAGTCTTGGATAACTACTCACTATTGTGGCTTAGAAGGAATATTGGATGTAAATATCGAATAATATAAATATAAATACCTAATAATATGAAAAAGCTGACTTAACTCTACATTCATAAAACTAAGATTATGGCATCTGGTCCCACCACTTCATAACAAATAGATGGGGAATAAATGCAAAAAGTGACAGATTATTTTCTTGGGCTCCAAAATCACTGCAGATGGTGACTGCAGGTAGGAAATTAAAAGATGTTTGCTTCTTGGGAGAAAAACTATAATCAACCTAGATAGTATATTAAAAAGCAGAGACATTACTTTGCAAACAAAGATCTGTAAACTTAAAGTTATGACTTTTCCAGTAGTCACGCACTGAGATGAGAATTTGAACATTAAGAAGGTTGAGTGCTGAAGAATTGATGCTTTTGAACTGTGGTGTTGGAGAAGACTATTGAGAGTCCCTTGGATAGCAAGGAGATCAAACCAGACAACCCTAAAGAAAATCAGCCCTGAATATTCATGGGAAGGACTGATGCTGAAGCTCCAATACTTTGGCCATCTGATGCAAAGAGTTGATTCCTTGCAAAAGACCCTGATGCTGGGAAAGATTGAAGGCAGGAGGAGAAGGGGATGACAGAGAATGAGATGGTTGAATGGCCTCTCCAAATCAATGGACATGAGTTTGAGCCAACTCTGGGTGATAGTGAAGTATAGGAAAGCCAGGCATGCTGCACAGAGTTGGACATGACTTAGTAACTAAACAACAACAAATGTATTAGACTGAGGTGATTAAGGACATTGCTATAGAGCTGTGCCTCTCCTCTTCCTGATGTTCTTTCCTCATGTTCATGTTCCCCAAATTCCTCCATCTACTCTGTGATTGACTACCTTTTGCTACCAACCCAAATCTGCCATAGCTCAATAATTTTCAATAATCTACAATCACCCATTCCTACTGGCCACATCACTCTTCTAGAACACTTTTTCCAAAAGAAAAAGATAAGTTTAGCTTATTCTTGATGTTGAGGTGGGAGTGGGGAGATGAATCATTAAAAAGAATCATGCTAAGCTGTAAATAACTAACTGAGATTCCACTTCATACCTCCCCAAAACATTTCCATTTTTGGAGAATAGTCCAATACCTCACAAAAATAATATTTCTCTGATGGTAAAATTCTAGAAAAGGTAACTTTGACTTTGTATGTACTAAACTTAGCTGAGTGCAATCAAAGATCAAGAGCTACTGATAACATTTCAGGAACTCATCTAAGGTTTGATCCTATTGTTTCACTTCATAATCACCCGATCTGAATTTAGAAAAAACACTCTATTAGTAAAGATGAATTTAATGAAATAAAAGTAACTTCTAAGCTAAATGCCCAGCTTGATTCTAGAAAATAATCAAATTAGTGTAGACTTTATTTTGGAATGGTTTTTAAGCATTAGAAGATGTGGGCCCCACTGATTCACTCAGGATCTGTATGATCATGTTTGAGTAATTTATTTATTCTATAGGTCTTTTTCCTCATTTAACAAAATGATTGAGTTGAACTAGATGTATAATTTTAGTGATCACAGTTATGTCTGGTTTATATTATTTAGGAGCCCATGAAATACAATTTTTAACCCTGTACCAGCTAAGTTTGAGAGGCTTCTTTTGATAATCTTTCAATAGACACACACTTTAAACACAGCATCTTTCCCATAGTCAGTTGAAAATGTGATGATCTAAAATATGCAATTGTCCTACTAAATAATGTCTGAACTTTATTACAACAAAGAAAAGATTTTTTAATTTATAATATTAAAAATACACTTGTAATATAATCATAATACATTTTGCCAAATATATATATTTTATTAATCTTGTATTTTTATATTTGATTTCTATTTGAAAGACAAAAATACCAGAGTCATTCTTTGGTTTTATGCAATGTAATCCTTTATGCTACAGAGAAGAGTTAAATACATTCAGCTGAAGCTGGAGAGGGTTTATTCACTGCCATGCAAACAGCTAAGCAGAGGCAGGACTCTGAGGACAACACTAACATAATTTGAAGATTTTTATAGAGTTGGCTGAGGAGCCTGACCCAGGAGTTAAATTGAATAAGGATTTTGACCAGATTAGGTTTCTGATGACAATGAAAAAGAAGCCTGGGGCCAATGCTGAGAGGAATAAACTCATTCCTTAAATCTGCCACTTTCACCTTTTCCTTTTAACAGTCCATCAAAACCCCCATTCCAAACTTTTCTGCTCTTGAAACTTTGCTTTGTTTTGATCTGAAGCTCAATTGCATCTTTTCTTGAAAGATTTATCACCTAGCCTAACTCTTAATTAATAGTACTTGTTTATAATCATCTTTTATTATTCCAAAGAGTATTCATATTTTATATTTCTTTCTATTATCTTCCCTAACATCCTTCTAGATTGTACAGTTTTGCCATTTTATCCTAAAGAAAATGATTTTCTGTTTTCCCAGAAAAATCTCATTTTTCTATCCAAATTCTCAGAGTCTGTACTTAAAAGCATGCAAGACATTAATTACTACAAGTTAACGCCTTAATTGTTGAAATTCAGGCTGCTAGTCTGAGCTAAGAGGCCAAAAATCAAGTCAAAAAGGTAATCATTTGTGCATTTAAATTTTGTGCCAATTTTTTCTTATGTTATGAGGTTACTTACTGAAATTTCTGTTTTTTATATAACTAGTGGATTTCTGAAGCTCCCTGTAGAAATTCTACACTTAATAAGCAGATGTTCCTATATTAAAACTATTACAATTTTTAAAGAAAAAGACATCTCATGCTCCCCATTATATCTTAGCTTCTGGGACTGAATCTGTTTAAGCAGAGCTCCAGAGACCAGGCTTCAGTTCAGCTCAATCATTCAGTCGTGTCTGACCCTTTGTGACCCTGTGGACCACAGCACGTCAGGCCTCTGTCCATCAACAACTCCTGGAGCTTGCACAAACTCATGTCCAACAAGTCAGTGATGCCGTCCAACCATCTCATCCTCTGTCGTCCCCTTCTCTGCCTGCCTTCAATCTTTCCTAGCATCAGGGTCTTTCCCAATGAGTCAGTTCTTTGCATCAGGTAGGCAGAGTATTGGAGTTTCAGCTTCAACATCAGTCCTTCCAATGAATATTCAACACTGATTTCCTTTAGGATTGGCTGATTTGATCACCTTTCTGTCCAAGGGACTCTCAAGAGTCTTTTCCAACACCACAGTTCAAAAGGATCAATTCTTTAGTGCTCAGCTTTCTTTATGGTCCAACTCTCACATCCACACATGACTACTTGAAAAACCACAGCTTTGACTAGATAGACCTTTGTTGGAAAAGTAATGTCTCTGCTTTTTAATACATTGTCTAAGTTGGCCATAGCTTTTCTTCCAAGGAGTAAGCGTCTTTTAATTTCATGGCTGCAGTCACCATCTGCAGTGATTTTGGAGCCCAAGAAAATAGTTTGTCACTTATCTATTTGCCATGAATTGATGGGACCAGATGCCATGATCTTTGTTTTTTGAATGTTGAATTTTAAGCCAGCTTTTTCACTTTCCTTTTTCACTTTCATCAAGATGCTGTTTAGTTCTTCTTTGCTTTCTGCCATAAGGGTGGTGTCATCTGCATATCTGAGGTTATTGATATTTTTCTCAGCAATCTTGATTCCACCTTGTGCTTCATCCAGTCCAGCATTTCACGTGATGTACTCTGCACATAAGTTAAATAAGCAAGGTGGCAATATACAACCTTGACATACTTCTTTCTCAATTTGGAACCAGTCTGGTGTTCAATGTCCTGTTCTAACTGTTGCTCCTTGACCTGCATCCAGATTTCTCAGGAATCAGGTAAGGCGGTCTGGTATTCCCATCTCCTGAAGAATTTTTCAGAGTTTGTTTTGATCCACACAGTCAAAGTCTTTGATGTAGTCAATAAAGCAGAAGTAAATGTTCTTCTAGAACTTTCTTGCTTTTTCAATGATCCAACAGATGTTGGCAATTTGATCTCTGATTCCTCTGCCTTTTCTAAATCCAGCTTGAACAGTTGGAATTTCTCAGGTCACATACTGTTGAAGTTTAGCTTGGAGAATTTTGAGCATTACTTTACTAACATGAGATGAGTGCAATTGTGCAATAGTTTGAACATTCTTTGGCATTGCCTTTCTTTGGAATTGGAGTGAAAACTGATGTTTTCCAGTTCTGTGGTCACTGCTGAGTTTTCCAAATTTGCTGATGTATTGAGTGCAGCACTTTAACAGCATCATCTTTTGGGATTTGAAATAGCTCAGCTTGAATTCTATCACCCCCATTAGCTTTGTTTGTAGTGATGCTTCCTAAGGCTCACTGACTTTGAATTCCAGGATGTCTGGCTCTAGGTGAGTGAACACACCATCATGGTTATATGGGTCATTAAGATCTTTTTTGTATAGTTCTTCTGTGTATTCTTGCCACCTCTTCTTAATATCTTCTGCTTCTGTTAGGTGCATACTGTTTCTGTCCTTTATTGTACCTATCTTTGCATGAAATGTTCCCTTGGTATCTCTAATTTTCTTGAAGTGATGTCTAGTGTTTTCAATTCTATTGTTTTCCTCTGTTTCTTTGCATTGATCACTGAGGAAGGCTTTTTTATCTCTCCTTGCTATTCCTTGGAACTCTGAATTCAAATGGGTATATCTTTTCTTTTCTGCTTTGCCTTTAGCTTCTCTACTTTTCTCAGCTATTTGTAAGGCCTCCTCAGACAACCATTTTGCTTTTTTTTCTGGAACAACTAAACCTAGTGTAAGTCACCACAGACAAGCATGGCTCCTGTCTCTCCAATTTTATTTGATTTCATTTTTTGATAAAAGGTGATTTATTGCTATTTCAATAGAACATTTCATCCAGAGACTTCCTGGGTGTAGGATCTTTATTGTCCTGATAAGCTCATCTTTGCACAGTAGCAGAAAGGTCCTCGATTAGCTGGTAGTCTTTCAGTTATAAGCAGGGGAAACCATAATCAAAATGGCCTAAGAGACAGGGGACATTATTGGTCCATTTAACTGGGTCATTCTAGAGACAGATCTGGGATTAAGGCTCAGTTGGATCCAGGTGACCAATACTTATCAATAGAACTTTCTCTGATGTAGTTTATTAGCTTTACTTCTTTTTTCTCTTGACCTCATTCTTTTCTTCTCTTACCTGACATGTTTTCCTTTACTCTTTTCAATCCAGGAAGATGAGTGCTGGAGGTCCAACATGACTTCTTCCTATCACTACAACCACCAAGGCAAGGGGTAGTCTTTGTTATTGGCTCTACCAGAGAAGTCCTGGTAAGAATCTAATTGTCTGACCTGTGTTGCATGCCCAATCATTGTTGTAGGTTAGGTGTGGGTAGAAATTCTGACTAATGAGGCTGCATTTCAAGCCCATGGCTATGTGATTGAGATATGAGGAAGGAGTGTCTTGTGTTTGACCGCCCCCAGGTCCACTTAGACTGTGAAAGGGGTATCTCCAGAGGAAGAGATACCAGGCCAATAAATAAGGTGATTTATTATATGGAGCTTCTAAGTTTCCCATCTTTGCCCTGGTTTATTATTATCTTTTTTTCTCTAGAGGATTCCTTTCAGAAGTATCTTCCTTACACGTGATGCATTTTCTCCCACTGTTGTTTTCTATTTGGAGTTTACCAGTTATTTAATTAGGATTAAAGAACCTCTCAACCTTTCTCCAATAGGTAAGTTCAAATGGTGAACACTCAGAGGATTCCTTGGGAATGTCTCTGTAAGGAAGTAATTGAATACAATAACATCATCTGAACTATTAGGATGATTAGTTGCTTGTTTCCTAAGCATTTTCTCCAGGGCTGAAAAGTATTTCAGATAAAGACTCAGCTTTTACACAGATAGTTGGGAGCCAACTATCTGTGGCTCCAACATTGGGAGCCAAGCATTGCTGTTCTTGAGGGAACTCGTGGCAGCGGCCACAACTTTAAGAACATGGGCTTGTGCCTTGGAAACCTAGCAAGAGGACCACTAATATATTTCTCCTATCCTTTAATGTAAACGTGGTGCGGCTCCAGTCATATTTGTGTTATGGGCTAGATTTTTAGTGTATATTTTTAAGAATTGTTCAATCACTCAGCCGTGTCTGATGCCTTGTGACCCCATGACCTGCAGCACTCCAGGCTTCCCCGTCCTTCACCATCTCCCAGAGTTTGCTCAAACTCATGTCCGTTGAGTCGGTGGTGCCATCCAGCCATCTCATTCTCTGTTGCCCCCTTTTAAAATTGTTTATAAAATACCTCTATGTATTTATTTGTTTTTGGCTCCCCTGGGTCTCCCTCGCTGCTCGGGCCCCCCGCTAGCTGTGGCGAGGAGCGGGGGCTCCTCCCCAGGAGGGTGTGCACCTCTCCTGCGAGGCTCCTTTTGTTACACAGCACAGGCTCTGGGTGCACAGGCTTCAGTAGCTGACGTGCATGGCTCAGTCGTCTTGCTTCCCAGGCTTCAGAGCACAGGGTCAGTAGTCATTGGACACAGGCTCAGTTGCTTTGCAGCATTTGCGATGTTACCGGACCCAGGATCGAACCTATGTCTCCCACGTTGGCAGGTAGGTTCTTTCCTACCAAGCCACCAAGGAAGCCCCCTTGGTATATGTTGATGGTGTGACTAGATATGTCCAATACTGCCCTGCCAGTCACCCCCAGTGATGGCTGTGATAGTTTTGTGTATCAATTTGGGGCAAAAGGTGCCCAGATTAATTATTTCTCAGTGTGCATGTGAGGGTATTTTGAGATGAACATTTAAACCAGGGGATTCAGTAAAGCAGGTTCCCCTCTCCAATGTGTGTGGGCATCGGCAAATCCATAGAGGACCATTTCACTGTGGCTTCTCCTTTGTCCTTGGATGTGGGATACCTTTTTTTGGTGGGTTCCAGTGCCTTCCTGTCAATGGCTGTTCAACAGTAAGTTGTGATTTGATACTCTGGCAGGAGAAGGTGAGTGCACGTCCTTCTGCTCTGCCATCCTAATCACCAATATCTCTCTCCAATTTTAAATACTCAGTAAAGGGATATGACCACCAACACTGCTGCTATTGTTTTCTTATCATTATCATTACCATCATTGCGCTTCCCTGTGGCTCAGAATTAAAGAATCTGCCTGCAATGCAGGAGCCACAGGAGATGCAAGTTTGATCCCTGGGTAGGGAAGATGCCCTGGAGGAGGGCACGGCAAGCCACTCCAATGTTCTTACCTGGAGAATCCCATGGACAGAGGAGCCTGATAGGCTAGAGTCCATAGAGTTGCAAAGAGTCAGACATGACTGAAGCGACTTAGCATGCACCATCATTACTCTTATTACCATGTAATATACTAAGTGCTTTATAATACCTCATTTAATAGTCACAGTAGACTCTTAGAGGTAGGCAATATTCTCTTTATGCTACATTTAAGGAAAATGAGAGGTTAAATAACTTTTAAGAGGTCACACATTTAGAAAGAATCAAGTTAAAGTGTATCAGTGATCCTCTAGAGCTTGTGTTTTTGCATTATGTCATATGATCTCCCTGAAAGCTGGTGTTCCAAGGATACACAGTGAGGTAAAGCCATATTGCCTCCAGGGACCTAGGATTAAACAGATTTAACACAGTTTCCCCTATGTGTCCTTAATGCCCCGTTATAGTTCTGGAACTTCTCCCATCTAACTGGAATCAATTTTCCATTCTTAGTAAGTTTAAATCACATTTAAGGCAGACTTCTTGGGCCTGTTTTCATTTAGTTCAAACTGTTCAAGCTCAGGATAAAATTAAGTCTGCTTTCAACAAGTTGAGTATTTGTTCCATGAGTGCTCTGATTTTTTGATCCATAGTATGTGCATCTTTTTGCTGCAAGAAGTCCCACTGAATTGGTAAAGCAAAAAGGAAATATGTTATCTCACATAACAATAAACCTAGAAGAAGTGTGGATTCCAGGGTTGATGACTTTATCCTCCCCAGTCTTCAAGTACACACAATAAGTGTTTCCTTGTCATTAGCAAAGTGGCTGTAGCATTTGCAGGAGTTACCTCCAGAAATAACGTGATCTTGTATAAGAAGAGACATGATCTCTCTGCATTGATCTCTTTTATGAGCAGTAAAACTTGTGAAATGGAGCTGAAACTCTCATGATAGTCTGGGTGCGATGAGGTTGGACATTGTCCCTTTCAACTTGTAGACTGGTTCTACCCAGGCAGATTCACAGCAAACTATAGCTCTCACATATATAATTGTATAACCAAGGCTGTTAGCTGATATTACTGGAGTTACGGTTCTACAGATGATGTAGAAACAGATTCAGAGAGGGTGAGGGTCTGCCCATAATGAAACTGCTAGCACATTGAATGGGGTGTGAAGTCAATGGCATGGATCAGCAGCTAATGATAGAGTTTTCTTTTCAGACATGACTCATGAATACAAATTTTGTCCTTGACTCTATGGCAAGAATGAACTATTGAAGATGTGTGTGTGTGTGTGTGTGTGTGTGTGTGTGTGTGTGTAGATTTTCATACCCTTTATTGGCTAGCCTATTTCTAAAGTAGTGGTTCTCAACCCTGGCTGCTCATTAAAATGAAAGCAAACTAAAATAAAACAAATAAAACCACTGGGAAGGTTTCAAAAATACTGGTGCTCCTATCTCATAAAAATTAATTATAAGTCTTTGGAAATGGGATATAGACTAAAAAAAAAAATTCTCCATGTGATTAATGTGCATCCAAGTTGGGAATCATAGTCCTAAAAATAAAGTCTAAGCTTCTGTCTTGAGACATAAGACTCATCATGACCTGACCTCTCTTTCCTATGTCACCATTGAATTTTTAGACTCTCTAACCTGGTCCCCTTGGGTCTTTATACTCCAACAACCCCAATCTATTTCTGAACAGCTAAGCATTCCATGCTATCTCACAACTCTGAGCCTCTGCACATAACTATCTTTTTGCCTGAAATGCTTGTTCAACCACTACCTATCCCTCACCATAGAATTTGATGAACTCCAGTTCAGCCTGATAACATCATCTGGAACATCTTCCTGGACCCCTGCATCATTAAGTAGATATAAACACTCTTTCTGCTGTGTTTCCTCATTTTTCATTTACAAATCTGAATGCAATATAAAAATCACATACCAAGTGAAGTGAAATTGAGTGTCATGTCTCCTCTTATGGGCCATGAGTTTTTTAAGAACAAAGACTGGATTTTCTTATTTTAGGTGCTTAAGATGATGCCTAGCATTTGGAAAACACTTTAAATGTTTGTTGAATTAATTTCATTTACCTTTTTTCTCAATTTCAAGAAAATGTTTCCTTTTAATTATTATTTTATTGTAGGCATTTCTCATAAAAAATAGAGCAGAAGCATTTTTTTTTAATTTTATAATCTATCTGCACATGGTCCAAATGTTTTTCTTACCATTTATGTGCAATCCAACAAGAAACTGTTGTGCTAACTTACCCTCTGATAGCTCTACTTTAACAATGGAAAAACAATCACTCTTTCCTTTGGAAGAAAATCATGCTATTGTCAGTATAGCAATTTGATAAAAGTCCACTGTGTTCTTGTCTATCACATTCCAAGTTTAGGCTAGAAAATCTGACAGTCATTTTGTATTTAATCAGTGTAAGAAGAAAACAGGGCTGTCTGAGTACTGTGGAATGTTTTCTGTAATAAATCATTGAAAGTAATAACCTGATCTGGGGCTAGTCTGAAAACACAAGTGAATATTGCCACAGATACATTACATTCAGAGTATATATGGAAAGATAAGCAAAATTTTCTTATTCTTCCAATCTAGTTTTCACAAGACACCACCAAAGAGGGCAGAATCAATATATCAAACTGAAAAGTCTTGAAAAACTGTGAATCTAGATGGAATAAAAATCATAAAAAAGATAGAAGGATTAATAATATGGAATGCATTCCTGTGAAACATAGATTTAATTATTTAGAAAGTAGGACTGAAGACGTTTTTATTGATCTTGGCAATAATTATTTGACTATGACAACAAAAGCTCACGCATAAAAGCAAAGACAACAAAAACAAAAATAAGCAAGTAGGATTACATCAAAATTAAAGGCTCTGCATAAGCAAAAGAAACAATTAACAAAATGAAAATGCAATCTATAGGATGGGAGAAAATACTTGCAAACCGTACATCTAATAAGGGATAATATCTGAAATATATAAGGAGCTCATACAACTAAGGAGCCAAAAAAATCCAATTTAAAATGGACAAAAGATGTGAATAGATATTTCTCCAAAGAAGAAATGCAAATGGCCACAGTTACATCAAAAGGTGCTCAAGAGCACTAATCATCAGGGAAATGCAAATTAAAACCACAATGAGATATACCCTATATCTGTTCGGGTCACTATTCTCAAAAATGCAGGAGATTAAAAAGTGCTGGCAAGGAGTGGAGAAAGGTACATGTTGGTACTGGGTGGTAAGTCACTCAGTCGTGTCCAGCTGCAACCCCACGGACTGCAGCCCACCAGGTCCCTCTGTCCATGGGATTCTCCAGGCAAGAACACTGCAGTGGGCTGCCGTGACCTCCTCCAGGGCATCTTCCTGACCCAGGGATTGAATCCATGTCTCCTAGGTCTCCTGCATTGGCAGGCAGGTTCTTTACCACTAGCGCCACCTGGAATCCCACACTGTTGGTGGGAATGTAAGCTGGTGCAGCCACTACGGAAAAGAATATGGAGATTCACCAAAAATTAAAAGATAGGTCTTCCCTGGAGGTTCGGTGAATAAGAAACCACCTGCCAATGCCAGGGACACAGGTTCGCTCCCTGGTCTAGGAAGATTCTATGTACAGCAGGGCAACTGAGCCTGTGTACCACAAGTGCTGAACCCACGCTATGGGAACCAGGAGCCACAACTACCGAGCCTGCTCGCTGCAGCTGGAGAAAGCCCATGTGCAGCAATAAAGGCCCAATGCAACCAAAATAAATACAGTTGCTTTTAAAAATTAAAGATTGAACTATCATGTGATCAAGCAATGCCATTTCTGGGTATACCTCTGAAGGAAAAGAAATCAGTATCTCCAAAAAATATACTTACTCTCACACTCATGGTTATTTGATGTAACCAAGATTGTGAATAGAAACAGAAACAATGTGTCTGTCAACAGGTGAGGATAAAGAAAATGTGATTATATATTGTGATTAAAATGCAATTGTGTTATGCACACATACACACACCTACATATTTTATTCGACCATTAAAAAAAGGAAATCCTGCCATTTGTGACAACATGAATGAACTTTGAGAACATTATGCTAAGTGAAATAAGCCAGAAACAAAATTCAAATTCTTTATGATCTTGTTCATCTGTGGTACCTAAAAAAGTCAAACACATAGAACCAGAATGAATTAATATAAGGTGATTACTAGGGGCTGTAGTTGAAGGAAATTAGACACAGTTCAGTGGTGACAAACTTCCACTTGTAATATGATTAATTTCTAAAGATTTAATGTAGAACATGATGACTACAGTTAATAATACTATATTTTATACTTCAAATTTGCTAGAGAGTAGATCTTGTGTATTCTCACCACACACACAGGAAAAGGTAACTGTGTGCGGTGATGGATGTGTTAATTAACTCAATTGTGGTAATATTTCACAATGTATACATATATCAAATCATCATTATACCCTTTAAATACTTTCAATTTTATTTATCCATTAAAAAAAAGGAGGAGAAAGCAATAACTTTAAAAAATAACTAAAATAAAAACCAAAAGCAAATGTATAAGAGCAGAAAGAATTCTAGGTGGGATGATGTATTAATAAATGTTCTCCATAGAAACATAACTGATAAGATAAATGTTTGCATACACATATTTTATACATATATGTATATATATATATACATAACTATCTCTTATGCATATATATGTGTATAAGTTCAGTCACTCAGTCATGTCCATACTTCATGGACTGCAGCATGTCAGGCTTCCCTGTCCATCACCAACTCCTGGAGCTTACTCAACTCATGTCCATTGAGTTGGTGATGCCATCCAACCATCTCATCCTCTGTCGTCCCTTTCTCCTCCTGCCTTCAATCTTTTCCAGCATCAGGGTCTTTTCCAGGGAGTCAGTTCTTCGGATCAGGTCACCAAAGTGTTAGAGTTTCAGCTTGAGCATCAACCCTTCCAATGAATATTCAGGACTGATTTCCTTTAGGATTGACTGGTTTGATCTCTTTGCAGTCCAAGGGACTCTCAAGAGTCTTCTCCAACACCACAGTTCAAAAGCATCAATTCTTTGGTGCTCAGTTTTCTTTATAGTCCAACTCTCACATCCACATGGAAAACCATAGCTTTGACTAACCTTTGCTGGACCTTTGTTGGCAAAGTAATGTCTCTGCTTTTTAATGTGCTGTTTAGGTTGGTCATAGCTTTTCTTCCCTAAGCATCTTTTAATTTCACGACTGCAGTTACCATCTGCAGTGATTTTGGAGCCCCCAAAAAAGAAGTCTCTCAGTGTTTCCATTGTTTCCCCATCTATTTGCCATGAAGTGATGGGACCGGATGCCATGATCTTTGTTTTTTGAATGTTGAGTTTTAAGCCAGCTTTTTCACTTTCCTCTTTCACTTTCATCAAAAGACTCTTTAGTTCTTCTTGGCTTTCTGCCATAAGGGTGGTGACATCTGCTATCTGAGGTTATTGGTATTTCTCCCAGCAATCTTGATTCCAGCTTGTGATCTATCCAGCCCAGCATTTTGCATGATGTACTCTGCATGTAAGTTAAATAAGCAGGATGACAATATACAGCCTTGATGTACTCCTTTCCCAATTTGGAACCAGTCTGTTTTTCCATGTCTGGTTCTAATTGTTGCTTCTTGACCTGCAAACAGATTTCTCAGGAAGCAGGTCAGGTGGTCTGGTATTCTCAACTCTTGAAGAATTTTCCACAATCTGTTGTGACCCACACAGTCCAAAGCTTTGTTATAGTCAATAAAGCAGAAGTAGATGTTTTTCTGGAAACATATGGCTTCCCATGTGGCACTAGTGGTAAAGAACCGACTTGCCTATGCAGGAGATGCAAGAAAAGTAGGTTCAGTCCCTGGGTCAGGAAGATCCCATGGAGGAGGCCATGGCAGCTCAGTCCAGTATTCTTGCCTGGGGAATACCTTGGACAGAGGAGCCTGGAAGGCTATAGTCCACAGGGTCGCAAAGAGTTGGACAAGACTGAAGCAACTTAATATATATGCAAATATGAGTGTCTGTCTGTCTGTCTGTCTGTGTGTCTGTAGACAGAGAGAGAGAGAGATTTGTTACAGTATAAGGAATTGCCTCATGTGACTGTGGAGGCTAAGACCAAAATTTATAGATTAGGCCAGTTGACTAGAGAGTCACAAAGTTAATGCTGCAGTTTAATTCTAAAGCAGTCTGCTGGCAGAACTCTTTCTTTTGGTGAACACAGTGTTTTTCCATCAAGTCTTTCAAATGATTATATGAGGCCCACTCACTCATAATCTCATCTGAAAAATATCTGCATAGAAACTTCTAGAATCAGTTTGGCTGCTCAGTCGTGTCCAACTCTATGTGACCCCAAGGACTGCAGTATGCCAGGCTTCCCTGCCCATCACCAACTCCTGGAGCCTACTCAAACTCATGTCCATTGTGTTGGTGATGCCATCCAACCGTCTCATCCTCTGTCATCCCCTTCTCCTCCCACCTTCAATCTTTCCCAGCATCAGGGTCTTTTTCAATGAGTCAGTTCTTCATATCAGGTGGCCATAGTATTGGAATTTCAGCTTCAGCATCAGTCCTTCTTCTGGAATAATAGTCAACTATATAGCTGGATGCAGCCAGGTTAACATACAAAATTAATCATCACAAATAATATTTGTGAAATGTAGAAATTAATTAGTTAATTAAATGTAATCACATTCACTCAGAGACTATAGTTCAAAGCATGTAGTGGAAAAGAGTGATATTGAGGCTGTTCCAATATCTGCTTTCTTCCTCACATTAGCACGAAGAGATGCAATGAGTTGACAGACACCCTAGAAAAGTAGTTAGGATTATTACCTTGGCCACTGTGTTCTAAGTAGGTGGACCAGTTGGCTCCTTGCCCTTCCTGACTTGAGCTGAGCAATGAGCAGCAGCAGTATTGCTCACAGGTTACAACTCGGCAGGGGCACAGGGTGGGAAGGGCAGCACAGAGTATTTGCAGAGGCAGGCATCACAAACTCCTCGGAGTCGAGCTGAGGTACCTCACACTTAGTGGCCCATCTTATACTTTACCATGATCACATAACCAGAATCTAGAAAAAGGAAAACAGGAATTCTTAAATTCAGAGATAAAATGACAATCAAAATCACCAGCCTTTTGAACAAGATACGAAAGGAACTGTAAAGAGAGCAATTTGACTAAAGAACAGAATATCAAGGGATAATGTGACTTGACAGGACAATGGGGCATTAAGAAAGATCATGCAGGCCTTTTAAGCCAAGAAAACTTTCTAACTTCATCCCAAGGGAAACTGAAATTGTTAAAGGATTTTCAGCTTTAATATAATATGATGAATTAGAAAACAAAACAGATTATACAGCCACCAGTGCTACTAGATTGGGGAAACTTTCCATTGTCAGTTATGATAGACTTGGCAACCAAACCAAACTTTCCAGTGGTTACTAGTGAGGAAAGGGAAAGGTGGGGGGTGGGGGGTGGGGGGTTAGGGGGGAGGATGATATAGGGGGGAGGAGATTGAGAGGTACAAACTATTAAGTATAAAATAAGTTACAATGAGTTATTGTACAACACAGGGAATAAAGCCAATATTTTATAATAACTCTAGAAGTATAACCCTTAAAAAGTGTGAATCACAGTGTTATGCACCTGTAACTTATATTGCATGGCAACTACACTTCAGTTTTCTTTTTTTTTTTTTTAAGTTCTAGGTAGAATATAAAGTCATCAAATAAACTAGAAAAATGTATGCAACACTGACAGTTAAATTCACATGAAGTCAGGAATCCAGAAAAATAAAGAAACATAGAAACAAGTTTTGGTCTGAGTTCAACTGAAACTACAGAATTAACTTTATTCATCATTCTTCTTGAGCACAGGCAAAATGAGACAGGGCAAGACTAACCAAAATAAAGAAGATAACAAGAGACTGGAACCTTTTAAAGCTGGTACTCCGGTAGGGACATACTCAGTATCAGGGTAAATTCAAAATAAACTCATCTCCTCCTGATCCCTCTCCTGTTAAGGATAACTGCCTGTTTCAGCAATGACACTGAGTAAAGGGGGGAAAGATCCTTGTGAAGTGTGACATAAACTGACTCTCTCGGGTATTTGTACCTCAAATTACCATGCCTGGGTAAAGCAAAATACTTCAGTGGTGATTTTGCTTAAATGATTCTACACAAGTGGTGCCTCTATCTGCCAGAGAGGTAAAACAAAACTGCATTGAAGTAAACTGTCTTTATCCTACTTATCGAAGAGTTCCCACAAAGATACAATGAAAATGCACAGTTCACAGAAAAAGTTTGATAAAAATAAATTACTAGACACTAAATAAAACAAGCAATCTTGCGTGAAAACCAACCAAAATAACACAGTTGAAACAGATAAGCAGAGAATATTGACAAGTTTTGCTTACTTAAGAGTCAATGCAGGGAAGAGGAAACTAGAATGACTTAGGACAAAAATGAGCACCCCAGGTTGGAAGGTGTCCAGTCTGCCACTGAAGCAGAGTGGAGGGCAATCACTAATATCCAGAAAGAATTAGAGCAGCTGGGTCAAAGTGGAAGTGAAGCTCATTTGTGGATATGTCTTGTGGTGAAAATAAAGTCTGATGCTGTAAAGAACAATAATGCATAAGAATATGGAATATTAGGACCATGAATCAAGGTAAATTGGATGTGGTCAAGCAGAAGATGGCAAGATTGGCTATCAACTTCTTAGGAATTAGTGAACTAAAATTGACAGAAACAGGGGAAATTAATTCAGATGACCATCATATGTACTATGATAGGCAAGAATCCCTTAGATGAAATGGAGTAGCCCTCATAGTCAACAAAAGAATCCAAAATGTAGTACTTGGGAGCAATCTCAAAAATGACATAATAATCTCAGTGTGTTTCCAGGGCAAACCATTCAATATCACAGTTACCCAAATACATGCAACCACTTATGCCAAAGAAGCTAAGGTTGACCAGTTCTATAAAGACCTACAAGATCCTCTACAACTAACACTGAAAAAGATATCCTTTACATCATAGGGGATTGGAATTGAAAAGTAGTCAAGAGTTACCCAGAATAATAGGCAAGTTTGCCCTTGGAGTATAAAATGAAGCAGAGCAAAGTTTAACAGAGTTTTGCCAAAAGAACATGATGGTCATAGGAAACACCTTTTTCCATCAAGTGAAAGTGAAAGTGAAGTCACTCAGTCGTGTCCGACTCTTTGCAACCCCATGGACTGTAGCCTACCATGCTCCTCCATCCATGGGATTTTCCAGGCAGCGTACTGGAGTGGATTGCCATTTCCTTCTCCAGAGGATCTTCCGAACTCAGGAATTGAACCTGGGTCTCCAGCATTGTAGTCAGATGTTTTACCATTTGAGCCACAAGGGAAGCCCATCCCTGGACTTCCCTCTTGGGTTTTTCCATCAACCCAAGAGATAACTACACATGGACATCATGAGATGAACAAAACCAAAATCAGATTGATTATATTCTTTGCAGCTGAAAATGGAGAAACTCCATACAGTCAGCAAAAACAAGACCTGGAGCCACAGTGGCTTAGATCATGAACTTTTTGTTTGTTTGTTTGTTTGTTTTTAATATAAATTTATTTATTTTAAGTGGAGGCTAATTACTTAACAATATTGTGGTGGTTTTTGCCATACATGGACATGAATCAGCCATGAGTGTACATAGGTTCCCCATCCTGAACCCCACTTCTACCTCCCTCCCCATCCCATCCCTCTGGGTCATCCCAGTGCACCAGCCCCAAGCACCCTGTCATCATGCATCAAACCTGGACAGGCGATCTGTTTCATATATGATAATATACATGTTTCAAGGCCATTCTCCCAGATCATGAACTCTTTATTGAAAAATTCAGGCTTAAATTTTGAAGAAAGTAGGAAAAGACACTAGGCCATTATGACCTAAATCAAATCCCTTATGATTATACAGTGGAGGTGATGAATAGATTCAAGGGATTAGATCTGATAGATAGAGTGCCTGAAGAACTATGGACGGAAGTTTATAACGTTGTACAGGAGACTGTGACCAAAACCATCCCCAAGAAAAAGGAATGCAACAAGGCAAAATGGTTGTCTGAGAAGGCTTTACAAATAGCTGAGGAAAGAAGAGAAGCGAAAGACAAGGGAGAAGGGGAAAAACATACCCAATTGAATGCAGATTTCCAGAGATGAGCAATGAGAGATAAGAAGGCTTTCTTAAATGAACAGTGCAAAGAACTAGAGGAACACAATAGAATGGGAAAGACCAGAGATCTCCTCAAGAAAATTGGAGATATCAAGGGAATATTTCATGCAACGATGGGCACAATAAAGGATAGAAAAAGTAGGATTATAGCAGAAGCTGAAGAAATTAAGAGGAAGTGGCAAGAAGACAAAGAACTATGCAAAAAAATGTCTTAATGACCCAGATAACCATGATGGTATGGTCACTCACCTAGACTCAGAGATCCTGGGGTGTGAGGTCAAGTGGGCCTGAGGAAACATTAATATGAACAACTATAGTGGAGATGAAGGAATTCCAGCTGAGCTATTTCAAATCCTAAAATTTAATGCTGTTAAAGTGCTGCACTCAATATGTCAGCAAATTTGGAAAACTCAGCAGTGGTCACAAGACTGGAAAAAGTCGGTCTTTTTATTCTAATCTCAAAGAAACTCAGTGCCAAAGAGTGTTCAAATTACTGTACAATTACACTCATTGCACATGTCAGTAAGATTATGCTCAAAATTCTTCAAGTTAGGCTTCAACTGTACATAAACTGAGAAATTCCAGATGTAAAATTTGGGTTTAGAAAAGGCGGTGGAACCAGAAACTAAATTGCCAGCATTATTTGGATCATGGAGCACCAAAGTGAATTCCAGAAAAATATCTACTTCTGCTTCATTGTACACACTAAAGCCTCTGACTGTGTGGATCACAACAAACTGGGAAAAATTCTTAAAGAGATGGGAGCATCAGACCCCCTTACATGTTTCCTGAGAAATCTGTATGCAGGTCAAAAAGCCAAGAGTTAGAACTGGATATGGAAACAGGGCCTGCTTCAAATTGGGAAAGGAAGACAAGGCTATATATTGTCACCCTGCTTATTTAACTTATATGCAGAGTACATCTGGTGAAATGCCACTCTGGATGTAGCACAAGCTGGAATCAAGATTGCTGGGAGAACTATCAATAACATCAGATATGCTGATGATACCACTACAAGGGAAGAAAGGAAAGAGAAAATAAAGAGTCTCTTGATGTGGGTGAAAGAGGAGAATAAAAAAGCTGGCTTGGAACTCAACATTCAAAAAACTGACATCATGGCATCTGGTCCATTACTTCATGGCATAGAGAAGAGGGAAAAGCAGAAAGTGACAGGCTTTATTTTTCTTGGGCTCCAAAATCACCACAGATGGTGACTGCAGCCATGAAATTAAAAGATGCTTGCTCCTTGGGAGAAAAGCTATGACAAGCCTAGACAACATGTAAAAAGCAGTGACATCACTTTTCTGACAAAGGCCTGTATAATCAAAGCTATGGTTTTTCCAGTAGTCATGTATGTATGTGAGAGTTGGACCACATAGAAGGCTGAACACCAAAGAACTGAAGCTTTCAAACTGTGGTGCTGGAGAAGACTCTTGAGAGTCCCTTGGACTGCAAGGAGATCAATTCAATCAATCCTGAAGGAAATCACTCTGAATATTCTGGAAGGACTGATGCTGAAGCAGAAGCTCCAGTACTTTGGCCACTTGCTGCAAAGAGCTGACTCATTGGAAAAGACCCTTGATGCTGGGAAAGTTTGAGGGCAGGAGGAAAAGGGGACGACAGAGGATAAGATGGTTGGATGGCATCACTGACTCAATGGGCATGAGTTTGAGCCAACTCCAGGAGATTGTGGAGGACAGAGGAGCCTGACTTCCTACAGTTTATGGGGTTGCAGAGTTGGATATGACCTGGCAACTGAACAACAATCAGGTAGAAATCTGGGGGGGGGGGCATGCACCTCATATTTAACATAATTAATAGATCATTGAAACAACAGAAAAAAAATTTAAAGTTCATAAAATGGAAAATATAGCAGAAAAATAAATCTTCACTGTAGCAAAAGAGCCTAACAGGTGGAAAATCTGAGAGATTAACATACAGAGGGGATTGAATTAGAAAGGCTAATATGTATTGTCCAGATACCCAGAAAAAGAATAGGGTAGAGGTAATAATAGTTGCTGAGAATTTTCCAAATCTAATAAAAGACACCAATTCACAAATTCAAGAAATTTAATACTTCCCTAATAGGATAAAAAAAAAAAAAAGAAAGAAACAAGTCTACATTTAGGCCCTTGAAATGAAAGTACTGAACATCAAATCTAAAGATATATTCAAAAAGCATGCAAAAATATACTTTAAAAAATGATAATAGATTGAGAATTGACTTATAAATAGCATCACAATGGAAGGGGAGATATAGTGAAATAAAATCTTTGATATCTTAGGGAAAATAACAATCTGAAGTATTTTACTGGGTGCTTCTGGCAGTTGCATATCAGCTTGTGGTAAGTCAAGACTTCTTACAAAGACAATTAGAAAGACTGAATAAAGTAAAACAAAAATCTCTTCAAAGTTATCTAAGACCTACCCAGGCAGCAAGGAATTCACTGATCAAGATCAGAGATGTTATCTTGACATCCACTGTCACTTTTCTTACTGAGTGCATTTATTGACTTCAGATGATAAGAGACTAAGAAGCTCAGCTGAGCTCTCAGTGGTCTTATAGGGTTGTGGGACCATATAGCTCAGGGCCAGAAGGAATGTGGGCCCTGAAAAACACCCTAAACTGTCTTTTGGAATTCCCAAAGGTCTACAGTCTAAAAATAGGCATAAATTAGAATTAAATGCAAACCCTGAAGCATAGCTTGGAAAGAGCTTTAATTTTTAATCAAATTGAAACAACATATTTTGACATTAACTGCTTGACAGAAGAAAGTAAAAAGAAGGAAAGTAGGTATAATGGTCATCTGACTAAAATTCGCCCATTCCAGTCCATTTAGTTCGCCTAAAATGTCAATGTTGACTCTTGCCATCTCCTGCTTGACCACTTCTAATTTGCCTTGATTCATGGACCTAACATTCCAGGTTCCTATACAATAGTGCTCTTTACAGCATAAAACTTTACTTCCATCACCAGTCACATCCACCACTGGGCTTTGTTTTCACTTTAGCTCCATCCCTTCATTCTTTCTGGAGTTATTTCTCCACTGATCTCCAGTAGCATATTGGGCACCTACTGACCTGGGGAGTTCATCTTTCAGTATCCTATCTTTTTGCCTTTTCAAGCTGTTCGTGGGGTTCTCAAGGCAAGAATTCTGAAGTGGTTTGCCATTCCCTTCTCCAGTGGACCACATTTTGTCAGAACTCTCCACCATGACCCGTCCATCTTGGGTGGCCCTGCACGGCATGGCTCATAGTTTCATTGAGTTAGATGAGACTGTGGTCCATGTGATCATTTTGATTAGCTTTCTGTGATTGTGGTATTCATCCTGTGTCCTCTGACAGATAAGGATAAGAGGCTTATGGAAGCTTCCTGATGGGAGAGACTGACTGTGGGGGAAGCTGGGTAAACTGGGTCTTGTTCTGATGGGCAAGGCCATGCTCAATAACTCTTTAGTCCAATTTTCTGTTGGTGGGCATGGCTATGTTCCCTCCCTGTTGTCTGACCTGAGACCAAACTATGGTGGAGGTAATGAGGATAATGGTGACCTCTGAAAAGGTCCCATGCAGGCACTGCTGCACTCAGTGTCCTGACCCTGCAGCAGGCCGCCACTGATCCACGACTCCCCCAGGGACTCCTGGATACTCACAGGCAAATCTGGGTCAGTCTTTTGTGGGATCACTGCTCCTTTCTCCTGGATTCTGGTGCACACAAGGTTTTGTTTGTGCCCTCCAAGAGTCTGTTTCCCCAGTCCTGTGGAAGTTCTGTAATCAAATCGCCCTGGCCTCCAAAGTCAAATTCTCTTGGGGTTCTCAGTCCCTTTGCCAGATCCCCAGTTTGGGAAATCTGTTGTGGGTCTTAGAACTTTCTTAACAGTGTGAGAATTTCATTGGTATAATTGTTCTGAAGTTTGTGGGTCATTTGCTTGGTGGCTCTATGATGGGTTAATGATGACCTCCTCTAAGAGTGCTTATGCCACAGGCTATGTGACCCAGGGAGCTGCACTCAGAGCCCCTGCCCCTGCGGCAGGCCACTGCTGACCCACACCTCTGCAGGAGACTCAAACACAGGTCTGGCACAGTCTCTGTGGGATCTCTGGGTCCTGGTGTGCACAAGGTTTTGTTTGAACCCTCCAAGTGTCTCTGGCAGGTATGGGGTTTGATTCTAAACTCAATTTCACCCCTTCTACCATCTTGCTGGGGCTTCTCCTTTGTCCTTGAATGTAGGGTATCTTTTCTTCTGTGGGACCCAACATTCTCCTGTTGATGGTTGTTCAACAGCAAGTTGTAATTTTGGAGTTTTCACAGGAGAAGATGAGTGAACGTCCTTCTACTCCACCATCTTGCCAGAGTCTTGGGCTTCCACAGTGGCTCAACTGGTAAAGAATCAGTCTGCAATGCAGGAGTCCTGGGTTCAATCCCTGGGTTGGAAAGCTCCCCTGGAGAAGGGAAAAGCTGTAGACTCCAGTATTCTTGCCTGGAGAATTCTAGTCCGTGGGGTAGCAAAGAGTCAGACACAAGTGAGCAACTTTCACTTTCAGCTCATTAAGACTATTCAAAAAATCATAGTCAAATATAGGATGAAGATATATTAATATTTCAAATGAGTGACTTCATCAGTATGTTCCTGAGTTGTATCTGTATTTTTTCTCATCATTCACTTTATTTTCCATGATCATACAGGTGTGTTTTCTTTCTCAATAATTACTTGAATGCACATAAAAGGCAGAAACTTATGAAATACCATTCACGCTCTAAACCTGAGGGCAGAAGAAATAATTTGAAAAGTGCCTGGGTCAGACTCACTTGTTGATTTTGGAGAGCATTCTGTAGAGGTATAAGGAAACCAAGACTCATACTCAGAATGTAGGTACAGGCAGCACCAATTCCAGGGAGCTCATTCTACCATGCAGGAAGCACCGTTTCAGAGTCCTCCCTCTAGCTCATTAGTGCTTCAGTCAGGGCCAGCCACTAGGCAACTGTCCCTGGAAGCCTGAAGCCAAGCAGATAACTGCATGAATATAGCCCCATGAGCCAGAATACAGGCTGATTAGACTCCCCTTATCATCCCAGCCTTCCAAGACACAATGCCGTACAACAGAGGACCCAAAACCTGGTCCCAGCCACCAGCAAACCAGCACCAGCTCTAAGACCTGCAGGGCCCCAAAACCAGAGAACCTGGGCTATAGCTCTACCCACTACCTGGTGGAAACCAGTCCTGGGACTACCACAGCCCCACAGCCAGCCACTCTGTGATTTGACCCTACCAACCAGTGAGCCAAGATTGGTCCAGGACCCAGTCCCTCACAGCAGCTAGCTCACACGCGTAGGTCCCAGAGTGAGAGAACCCAAGTCCTGGGTTCCACCTGGTTCCTAGTCCCACCCATAGAGAGCTTGCAAAGGCCCTGGAATCAGGTATCAGTTAACAGTTGGGGGAAGGGGGCTAGTTACCCATGAAAATGTGCCCCACCAACAAGCAGGAGACCCTAGCTATAAGTCATCCTGGGGCCCTCAGCCAGCTATGTCAGTTACCAGTCATACTCGCCAGCAGGCCAGTACAAACCCAAGCCCTGGCCCTACACAGTAGTAGGCAACACCAGCTCTGGGACCTCTGGCCTGCAGTCAACTATCCTGTAACCCAGTCTTGCACACCAGTGGGCTGACACCAGGACTAGGACTCCCTGGGTCAGGCAGCTAGATACCAGGACACAGCCTCACTCACTATTAGCTGGCAGCCTCCATACTAGATAGTATCTAGCAACCAAACAGACTATGAGTCAGCCATGCCCACTAGCCGGCCCACCGCAGTAAGCCCTACTATAACAGGAGGGTCCATAGAAGATACTCTTAGAGCATATAGCTCTGGTTAGTAGAGGAGAGTGTAGGGCATTTCCTACACAAGACCACTTTTCCAACATCAGGCACTGTAACCAACTTACTAATTTCATAGAAATAAAAGCACTGAATTAGGTGAAATGGAGCAAAAGAATGTTCCAGATGAAGGAATAAGATAAATTTCCAGAAGAAGAGCTAAGTGAAGTGGAGATAAGCAATCTACCCAATAAAGGGTTCAAGGTAAGATCATAAACATCCTGAAAGAACTGGGGAGAAGAAGGAATGAACACAGTGGGAAATTTCAAGGAGAAACTATAAAAATGAACCAAACAGCACTGAAGAATACAATAACTGAAATTAAAAAGACACTAGAAGGAATCAAGAGTACATTAGATGAGGAATGGATGAGTGAACTGGAAATCACACAAGGTGACAGAAAAAAAAAATTTTTTTAATGAGTACAAGAAACCTCTTGGACACATCAGGCATATTAATACTTTAAATATAAAGATCAGTTCAGTTCAGTTCAGTTGCTCAGTCATGTCCGACTATTTGTGACCCCATGAACCACAGCACACCAGGCCTCCCTGTCCAACACCAACTCCCGGAGCCTACCCAAACTCATGTTCATCGAGTTGGTGATGCCATCCAACCATCTCATCCTCTGTCGTCTCCTTCTCGTCCTGCCCTCAATCTTTCCCAGCATCAGGGGCTTTTCAAATGAGTCAGCTCTTTGCATAAGGTGGCCAAAGTATTGGAGTTTCAGCTTCAACATCAGTCCTTCCAATGAACTCCCAGGACTGATCTCCTTTAGGATGGACTGGTTGGATCTCCTTGCAGTCCAATACACACCTGCTAAAGTGAGAGGATGTAAAAAGATCCAAGTAAAAATGAAAAGAAAGTCAGGGTAGCCAACCTTGTTATCAGACAAAATATACATTAAAATAAAGTCTGTGTTTAAGTACCATGTCTTCTTTATTTATTCCTCTGTCTATCGAGATTTAGGTTGCTTTCATGTCTTGGTTATTTTAAACAATGATGCAATAAACATTGGGGTGCATGTATCATTTTAGGTCAAGTTTTCCTCTGGATATATGCCTAGGAGTGGGATTGCAAGGTCAAATGGTAGATCTATTTTTAGTTTAGTTTTTTTTTTTTTAAGGAATCCCCATACTGTTCTTCACTGTGGCTATACCAATTTATGTTCCTACTAACTGTGTAAGAGGGTTCCCTTCTCTCCACACCCTCTCCAGCATTTACTATTTAAGAATTTTTTGGTGACAGCCTTTCAGCTGGTGTGAGGTGCTATCTCATTGTAGTTTTGACTTGCATTTCTCTAAAAATTAGTGATGTTTAATGTCTTTTCATGTGCCTATTCACCATCTCTATGTCTTCTTTATAGAAATGTCTATTCAGGTCTTCTGCCCATTTGTTCATTGGAATATCATTCAACCATTAAAAAGAATGAAATGATTGCACTCATCTCACATGCTAGCAAAGTAATGCTCAAAATTCTCCAAACCAGGCTTCAATGGTAGGTGAACCAAGAACTTCCAGATGTTCAAAATGGATTTAGAAAAGGCAGAGGAACCATATACCAAATTGCCAACATCTATTGGATCATAGAAAAAGCAAGAGAGTTCCAGGAAAACATCTACTTCTGCTTTATTGACTATGCCAAAGCCTTTGACTGTGTGGATCACAACAAGCTGTGGAAAATTCTTAAAGAGATGATAACACCAGATCACCTTACCTGCCTCCTGAAAAATCTGTGTGCAGGCGAGGAAGCAATAGGTAGAACCAGACATGGAACAACAGACTGGTTCCAAATTGGGAAAGGAGTACATCAAGGCTGTATATTGTCACCCTGCTTATTTAACTTATATGCAGAGTACATCATGTAAATGCCACACTGGATGAAGCACAAGCTGGAATCAAGATTTCCAGGATAAATATCAATACATTAGATATGCAGATGACACCAACCTTATGGCAGAAAATGAAGGATCTAAAGAGCCTCCTAATAAAAGTGAAAGAGGAGAGTGAAAAGCTGGCTTAAAACTCAACATTCAAAAAACTAAGATCTTGGCATATGGTCCCATCACTTCATGGCAAATACATGGGAAAACAGTGGGAACAGTGACAGACTTTATTTTCTTGGGCTCCAAAATCACTGCAGATGGTGACTGTAGCCATGAAATTAAAAGACACTTGCTCCTTGGATGAGAAAATATGACCAACCTAGACAGCATATTAAAAAGCAGAGGCATCATTTTGCTGACAAAGGTTCATCTAGTCAAAGCCATGGTTTTTCCAATAGTTATGTATGGATGTGAGAGTTGGACCATAAATAAAGCTGAGCATCAAAGAAATGAAGCTTTTGAACTGTGGTATTGGGGAAGACTCTTGAGAGTCCCTTGGCCAGCAAGATCCAACCAGTCCATCCTAAAAGAGACCAGTCCCTAATATTCTTTGAAGGACTGATGCTGAAGCTGAAACTCCAATACTTTGGCCACCTGATGCAAAGAACTGACTCACTGAAAAAGATCCGATGCTGGGAAAGATTGAAGGTGGGAGGAGAAGGGAATAACAAAGTATGAGACAGTTGGATGTCATCACTGACTTGATGGACATTGAGTTCGAGTAAGCTCAGGGAGTTGGTGATGGACAGGGAAGACTGGCTTGCTGCAGTTCATGGGGGTCACAAAGAGTCAGACATGACTGAGCAACTGAACTGAACTACCCCATATATAATTACATCAGAAAGAATAAAATACATAGGAATAAATCTAATCAGGAAATGAAAGGCCTTTACTCTGAAAACAATAAGACATTGATGAAATATACTGAAGAAGACATATACAAATGGGAAGATATGCCATGTTCATGAACTGGAAAAATTAACATTGTTAAAATGACCATACTATTTAGGGCAGTCTATAAATTCAAAAGCAATTCTTAATAAAACACCAAGAGCATTTTCCACAAAATAGAACAAAATATAAGAATTTGTGGAAACAGAAGAGAGTCAGTAGCCAAAGCAATCTTTAGAAAGGACAAATGTATCAACAACTCCTAAATTTTAAACTATATTACAAATTTACAGTAACCAAAATAATGTGATACTGGCACAGTAAGAGACACATGGATCAATAGAACAGAAAACAGAAACCAGAAATAAACCCCCACATCAATTAGTATATGAGAAAGGAGGCAAGAATATGCAATGGAGAAAAGCCACTCTTCAGTAAGTGGTCTTGAGAGAAATGAACAACATTGGTTAGCTTTCCTTTAAGGGAAAATGGTCTAAAATATATAAGTGTGACTATCTGCATACTTATATTGACTTTTTATTTTCCCCTTATCATTTTTTATTGAAGCATAATTGACTTACAACATTATATTAGTTTTAGGTGTACAGCATAGCAATTCAGTATTTTCACAGCTTATAGGTTATTACAAGAGAATGGCTATAATTCATTGTGCTATACAGTATATCCTTGTTGCTTTTTTATTTTATACATAGCAGCTTGTTTCTGCCCCCAATCTGTTTCTCTTTTCTTCTCCCTCTCCCCTTTGGTAACCACAAGTTTGTCTTCTATACCTGTGTGTTTCTATATCTGTGTTTCTGTTTGCATATGCATTCAATTGTATTCTTTCTTAGATTCTATGTATAAGTGACATCATACAGTATTTGTCTCTCTCTGCCTGATGTTTCACTAAACATAATATTCTCTAGGTCCATCCACTTTGCTGGAAATGGCAGAATTTCATTTTTCATGATTGAGGAATATTGCATACCACAATATTTTCTTAATATTGCATACCACATTTTCTTAAGCCACACATCTGCCTATAGTCACTTTATTTGCTTACATTTCTTGGATATTGTAAACAGTGATGCAGTGAGCATTTGAGTGCATGCCTATTTCTGAATTAGTGTCTTTATTCTTCCCAGATATATACCCAGAAGTGTAATTGGTGGATCATATGCTAGTTCTTTTTTTAGTTTTTTTTTTTTTAAGAACCTCAATACTTTTTTCAATACAGACTGCATCAATTTACATTTCCACCAACCGTGTGCAACAGTGCCTTTTCTCTGCATTCTCTCCAATATTTGTTACTTGCAGACTTTTTGATGATAGTTAATCTAAAAAGTGTGAGATAATACCTTATTGTGGCTTTGATTTGCATTTCTCTTATAATTAGTAACATTAAACATCTTTTCATGTGTCTGTTATCCATCTGTACATCTTCTTTGGAGAAATGTCTGTTTAGGTCTTCTGTACACTTTTTGATTGGGATGTATTTTTCTTATTGAATAGTATGAGCTGTTTGCATATTTTACATATTAACTCTGTCTATCACACTATTTGCAAATATTTTCTTCCATTTTGTAGGCTGTCTTTTGTTTTGTCAATAATTTCCTGTACAAATTTTTTAAGCTTAATTAGGTCCCATTTGCTTATGGTTGCTACTAATCCCTTACCCTTAGGAAACTGATCCAAGAACATACTGCTCAATTCATGTCAAAGAGTGTTCCACCTAAGTTCTCTTCTAGGTGATTTAGGGTTTCAGGCCTTAAATTTGGATCTTAAACCAGTTTGAGTTTATTTTTATATGTGGTTTGAAGGAATGTTCTAATATCATTGTATTTATATGTGGCTGTCCAGCTTTCCTAGCACCACTTTTTGAAGAGACTGTCATTATTCTGTTGTCTGTTCTTGCCTCCTGTGTTGTAGATTAATTGACTGTGGGTCTGTGGGTTTGTGTATGGGCTCTCTATTCTGTTTCATTGATCTAGGTGTCTGCTTTTGTGCCAGTACCGTGCTCTTTTGATTACTGCAACTTTGTAGTATAGTCTGAAGCCTAGGAGAGTCATTCCTTCAGTTTTCTTCTCTTTACTCAGGATTGCCTTGGCAATCCCAGGGTCTTTTGTGGCTCCTTATAAGTATTAGGATAATTCCATATCTGTGATAAAATGTCATAGGTATTTTGATAAGGATTGCATTCAATTTGTAGATTGTTTTGGGTAATATGGCCACTTGAATAATATTAAGTCTTCCAATTCAGGAGCATGGGATACCTTTCCATTTCTTTGAATCACCTTCAATTTCCTTCATTAGTGTTTTATAATTTTCAGAGTGCAGTTCTTCCAACTTGTTGGTTATATTTATTTTAGGTAATTTTGATGCAATTTTAAGCAGGATTTTTAAAAATTTTTTCTTCCTGATATTCTATTATTGGTATTTAGAAAGGCAACATATTTCTGTATATTAATTTTGTATCCTGCAAACATGAATTCATTTGTTAATTCTAATAGTTTTTCAGTGGAGAGTGTAGGGTTCTCTATATAGAGCATATTATGTCTTCTGGTGATAGTTTTACATTTCCCTTCCAATTTGGATTCCTTTTGTTTCTTTTTCTTTTCTGTTTGCTCTGCCTAATCCAATGGTTCCAATACTGTGTTAAATAGAATTGGTTAGAATAGGTGCTCTTGTCTTCTTCCTAAATTTGGTGGGAAAGCTTTCAGCCTCACACCATTGAGTATTATGTTGGCTGTGGGTTTGTCATAAATGATCTTTATTCCTTTGAGATATGTTTCCTTCATGCTCACTTTGACGACAGTTTTTATCACGAATGTTAAAGTTTTTCAAAAGTTTTTTCTGTATCTATTGATATTATCATGTGATTTTTAATTTTCTTTTTATTAATGTGATATATCACATGGATTGATTTGCTTACATTGAACCATTCTTATGATCCTTTAGTGAATCCAACTTAATCATGATGTATGACCCTTTTTACATACTTCTGGATTAGTTTGCTGATATTTTGTTAAGGATTTTTGAATCTATGTTAATCAAAGCAATTGGCCTATAATTTCTTTATTGTACTATGGTTGGTGTCAGGGTAATGAAGGCCTTGTAGAATGAATTTGAGAGTGTTTCCTCCTTTTCAGTCTTTTGTAATAGTTTGAGAAGCATAGGTATTAATTCTTCTTTATGCTTCATAGGATTCCCCCATGAAGCAATCTGGTCCTGGACTTTTGTTTGCTAGGAGCTTTTTCATTACAGATTCAAATTTACTTTTAGCGATAGGTTTGTTTAGCACATCAGTTTCTTCTTGATTCAGTCTTCGAAGGCTATATATTTCTAGAAACTTGTTCATTTCCTACAAGTTGTCCACTCTGTTAGTACATAACTGTTCATAGTATTCTCATGTGATTTTTTTTTGTATCTCTATGGTATCAGTTATTATTTATCCCTATTCATTTCTTATTTTATCTATTTGAGTCCTCTCTCTTTTCTTCTTTTGACCTTGGCAAAAAACTTATTAGTTTTGTTTACCATTTCAAAAAAACAGATCTTGTTTTCATTGATTGTTTCTATTATTTTTTCAACTCTATTTCACCATTTCCTCTTTGATCTTTTTTATTTCATTCCTTTTGCTAATTTTGGGTTTTATTTATTCTTCATTTAATAGTTCATTTAAGTGAACTAAATGAGGTTGTTTATTCAATATTTGTCCTGTTACTTACCAAAGGCCTCTACCACCTTGAATTTCCCTCTCATAACTATTTTTCCTGCTTCCAATAGCTTTTAAAAAATTACTTTTTTTTATTTGTCTTAAGATATTTTCTGATTTCTTCTATGATTTTATCACTGACCCTTTGAATTTTTTTTTTCTTTTTTTTTTCTTTTTATTTTTTTAATTTTTATTAGTTGGAGGCTAATTACTTTACATCATTACAGTAGTTTTTGTTATACATTGATATGAATTAGCCATGGATTTACATGTACTCCCCATCCCAGTCCCCCCTCCCACCTCCCTCTCCACCCGATCCCTCTGGGTCTTCCCAGTGCACCAGGCCCGAGCACTTGTCTCATGCACCCAACCTAGGCTGGTGATCTGTTTCACCCTAGATAATATACATGTTTCAATGCTGTTCTCCTGAAACATCCCACCCTCGCCTTCTCCCAGAGTCCACAAGTCTGTTCCATACATCTGAGTCTCTTTTTCTGTTTTGCATATAGGGTTATCGTTACCATCTTTCTAAAGTCCATATATATGTGTTAGTATACTGTAATGGTCTTTATCTTTCTGGCTTACTTCGCTCTGTATAATGGGCTCCAGTTTCATCCATCTCATTAGAACTGATTCAAATGAATTCTTTTTAATGGCTGAGTAATATTCCATGGTGTATATGTACCACAGCTTCCTCATCCATTCGTCTGCTGATGGGCATCTGGGTTGCTTCCATGTCCTGGCTATTATAAACAGTGCTGCGATGAACATTGGGGTGCATGTGTCTCTTTCAGATCTGGTTTCCTTGGTGTGTATGCCCAGAAGTGGGATTGCTGGGTCATATGGCAGTTCTATTTCCAGCTTTTTAAGAAATCTCCACACTGTTTTCCATAGTGGCTGTACTAATTTGCATTCCCACCAACAGTGTAAGAGGATTCCCTTTTCTCCACACCCTCTCCAGCATTTATTGCTTGTAGACTTTTGGATAGCAGCCATCCTGACTGGCGTATAATGGTACCTCATTGTGGTTTTGATTTGCATTTCTCTGATAATGAGTGATGTTGAGCATCTTTTCATGTGTTTGTTAGTCATCTGTATGTCTTCCTTGGAGAAATGTCTGTTGAGTTCTTTGGCCCATTTTTTGATTGGGTCATTTATTTTTCTGGAGTTGAGCTGGAGGAGTTGCTTGTATATTTTTGAGATTAATCCTTTGTCTGTTGCTTCGTTTGCTATTATTTTCTCCCAATCTGAGGGCTGTCTTTTCACCTTGCTTATAGTTTCCTTTGTTGTGCAAAAGCTTTTAAGTTTCATTAGGTCCCATTTGTTTATTTTTGCTTTTATTTCTGAAATTCTGGGATGCGGGTCATAGAGGATCCTGCTGTGATTTATGTCGGAGAGTGTTTTGCCTATGTTCTCCTCTAGGAGTTTGATAGTTTCTGGTCTTACATTTAGATCTTTAATCCATTTTGAGTTTATTTTTGTGTATGGTGTTAGAAAGTATTCTAGTTTCATTCTTTTACAGGTGGTTGACCAGTTTTCCCAGCACCACATTCTAAGACTTGCCAGTAATATTTGAACCCCCCAAAAGGTAACAAGTATATCAATACAAAAGCTAAATTTATTGTCATCTCTTTGCAATTTAAATATATTTAACCCTTTTCTATACTTTTCACTGTAAAAATTTAGATAAAGAAATCTGAATCTCAAAGGAAAATATTACTATTTTTTATTTTTCATAAAATTGTATTGATTGTTTCCCAGTCAATTCCTTTTTTGTTTGTTTGTTTGTTATGGTAGGCAAAAACGTCTTATACGTGTCTTGTGGATGTTTCCTCATGGTCTCAACAAACAGCATAAAAGGTTGAATACAGAGCTTCCTTGTCTTGTGGCAATAAAAATCTTTACACAATGAAGGAGTAAAATACAAGTGACTAGCAAATTCATGTTAATGTTTATTTGAGGAGGAATTATTTTATTTTGATGTTCCAGGCAAAAGGCAGATAAATAATGCAAAATATCCCACCAGTTATCTACAGAGCCCGAATTTTATGTATGACATACATAAAGTTTATAGATAGATGTATAAGAATGTGTTTGTGTGAACATGTATACTGTACATTCAGTGGTATCTCCAAATACCAATCCATTTGAATTCATTTGAATTATCCAAACAGAATGGAAAAATCCATACGTACCAAAAAAAAAAAAAAAAAGGAATCCTACAAGTCTGATGCTGATGGAAGCCCCAGAAGTAAGGGGATGGGAACTTTACATGGAGATTTTGGCTACAGACTTGATTCAGTCTTAAAAGAAGTAAGAAATTGGAACTGAAACTTTTGCAAAATGCCAGATCCTCAAATAGGTGAGTACTTATTTCTAAACGATGAGAGAAATACACTTACAAGGACTTCCCAAAGTTTACTCTTGCTGTTCCAGGTGTTTTTTTTTTTTTTAATATTGTGATCTAATCTTTCAGCAAATATGCTCTTCCAACATCACAAGAGGCGACTCTACACATGGACATCACCAGATAGTCAATATCAAAAACAGACTGATTATATTCTTTGCAACCAAAGATGGAGAAACTGTACAGTCAGCAAAAACAAGATGGGGAGCTAACTGTGACTCAAATCATAAAGTCCTTATTGTAAAATTCAGATTTAAATTGAAGAAAGTAGGAAAAACCACTAGACCATTCAGGTATGACCTATATCAAATCCCTTACAATTATATAGTGGGAGTGACAAACAGATTCAAGGGATTAAATCTGATAGACAGAGTGCCTGAAGAACTATGGATGGAGGTTCATGACATTGTACAGCAGGCAGTGACTAAGACCATTCCCAAGAAAAATAAATGCAAAAGGCAAAATGGTTGTTTGAAGAGGACTTACACATAGCTGAAAAAAAGAAGAGAAGTGAAAGACGAAGGAGAAAAGGAAAGATCAGTTTAGTTCAACTCAGTCACTCAGTCGTGTCCGACTTGTTGCGACCCCATGAATCGCAGCATGCCAGGACTCCCTGTCCATCACCAACTCCTAAAGTTTACTCAAACTCATGCCCGTCGAGTTGGTGATGCCATCCAGCCACCTCATCCTCTGTTGTCCCCTTCTCCTCCTGCCCCCAATCCCTCCCAGCATCAGGGTCTTTTCCAATGAGTCAACTCTTCCCATGAGGTGGCCAAAGTATTGGAGTTTCAGCTTCAGCATCAGTCCTTCCAATGAACACACAGGACTGATCTCCTTTAGGATGGACTGGTTGGATCTCCTTGCAGTCCAAGGGACTTTCAAGAGTCTTCTCCAACACCACGATTCAAAAGCATCCATTTTTCGGCACTCAGCTTTCTTCACAGTCCAACTCTCACATCCATACATGACCATGGGAAAAACCATAGCCTTGACTAGATGGACCTTTGTTGGCAAAGTAATGCCTCTGCTTCTTAATAAGCTATCTAGGTTGATCATAACTTTCCTTCCAAAGAGTAAGCATCTTTTAATTTTGTGACTGCAATCACCATCTGCAGTGATTTTGGAGCCCCCAAAAATAAAGTCTGACACTGTTTCCACTGTCTCCCCATCTATTTCCCATGAAGTGATGGGACCAGATGCCATGATCTTAGTTTTCTGAATGTTGAGCTTTAAGCCAACTTTTTCACTCTCCTCTCTCACTTTCATCAAGAGGCTTTTTAGTTCCTCTTCACTTTCTGCCATAATGGTGGTGTCATCTGCATATCTGAGGTTATTGATATTTCCCCCGGCAATCTTGATTCCAGCTTGTGCTTCTTCCAGCCCAGCGTTTCTCATGATGTACTCTGCCTATAAGTTAAATAAGCAGGGTGACAATATACAGCCTTGACATACTCCTTTTTCTTTTTGGAACCAGTCTGTTGTTCCATGTCCAGTTCTAACTGTTGCTTCCTGACCTGCATACAGGTTTCTCAAGAGGCAGGTCAGATGGTCTGGTATTCCCATCTCTTTTAGAATTTTTCACAGTTTATTGTGATCTTCACAGTCAAGGTTTTAGAATAGTCAATAAAATAGAAATAGTTGTTTTCCTGGAACTCTCTTGCTTTTTCAATGATCCAGCAGATGTTGGCAATTTGATCTCTGGTTCCTCTGCCTTTTCTAAAACCAGCTCGAACATCTGGAAGTTCACGGTTCACGTATTGCTGAAGCCTGGCTTGGAGAATTTTGAGCATTACTTTACTAGCGTGTGAGATGAGTGCAATTGTGTGGTAGTTTGAGCATTCTTTGGGATTGCCTTTCTTTGGGATTGGAATGAAAACTGACCTTTTCTAGTCCTGTGGCCACTGCTGAGTTTTCTAAATTTGTGGGCATATGGAGTGCAGCCCTTCACAGCATCATCTTTCAGAATTTGAAATAGCTCAACTGGAATTCCATCACCTCCACTAGCTTTGCTTGTAGTGATGCTTTCTAAGGCCCACCTGACTTCACACTCCAGGATGTCTGGCTCTAGGTGAGTGATCACACCATCGTGATTATCTGGTGTGATCCCAGAGAAACCCAAGTAAGATGGTGGGTGTTGCAAGAGAGCATCAAAGGGCAGGCACGCTGAAACCACAATAACAGATAACTAGCCAATCTGATCACAGGACCACAGCCTTGTTTAACTCAACGAAACTAAGCCATGCTGTGTGGGACCACCCAAGATGGATGGGTCATGGTGGAGAAGTCTGACAGAATGTGGTCCACTGGAGAAGGGAATGGCAAACCACTTCAGTATTCTTGGCTTGAGAACCCCATGAACAGTATGAAAAGGCAAAATGATAGGACACTGAAAGAGGAACTCCCCAGGTCAGTAGGTGTCCAATATGCTACTGGAGATCAGTGGAGAAATAACTCCAGAAAGAATGGAGGGGTGGAGCCAAAGCAAAAACAATATGCAGCTGTGGATGTGACTGGTAATAGAAGCAAGGTCCGCTGCTGTAAAGAGCAATATTGCATAGTAACCTGGAATGTTAGGTCCATGAATCAAGGCAAATAGGATGTGGTCAAACAGGACATGGCAAGAGTGAATGTTGACATTCTAGGAATCAGCAAACTAAAATGGACTGGAATGGGTGAATTTAACTCAGAAATTTAACTCAGAAAGGAAAGATATGCCCATCTAAATGCAGAGATCCAAAGAACAGCAAGAAGAGATAGGGAAGCTTTCCTCACTTATCAATGCAAAGAAATAGAAGAAAACAATTAAATGGGAAAAACTAGAGATCTCTTCAAGAAAATTAGAGATACTAAGGGAAATTTTCATGCAAAGATGGGCACAATAAAAGACAGAAATTATATGGATCTAAGAGAAGCAGAAGATATTAAGAAAAGGGGGCAAGAATATACAGAAGAACTGTACATAAAAGATCTTAATGACCCAGATAACCATGATGGTGTGATCACTCACCTAAAGCCTGACATCCTGGAATGTGAAGTCAAGTGGGTCTTAGGAAGCATCACTATGAACAAAGCTAGGAGGTGATGGAATTCCACTTGAGTTATTGCAAATCCTAAAACATGGTGCTCTGAAAGTGCTACACTCAATATGTCAGCAAATTTGGAAAACTCAGCAGTGGCCACAGGACTGGAGAAAGTCAGTTTTCATTCCAATCCCAAAGAAAGGTGATGCCAAAGAATATTCAAACTACCACACAATTGCACTCATTTCACATGCTAGCAAAGTGATGCTCAAAATTCTCCAAGCCAGACTTCAACAGTAGGTGAACTGAGAACTTTGAGATGTTAAAACTGGATTTAGAAAAGTCAGAGGAACGAGAAATCGAGTTGTCAGCATCCATATGCCAACATACAAAAAGCAAGAGTATTCCAGAAAAACATCTACTTCTGCTTTATTGACTATGCCAAAAGCTTTGACTGTGTGGATCACGACAAACTGTGGAAAATTCCTAAAGAAATGGGAATACCAGAGCACCATACCTGCCTCCTGAGAAATCTGTAGGCAGGTCAATAAGCAACATTTAGAACCAGACGTGGAACAATGGAGTGGTTCAAAATTGGGAAAGGAGTACATCAAAGCTGTATATTGTCACCTTGCTTATTTAACTTATTTGTAGAATACATCATGCAAACTGCTGGGCTGGATGAAGCACAAGCTGGAATCAAGATTGATGGGAGAAATATCAATAACCTCAGATATGCAGATGACACCACTCTTATGGAAGAAAGCCAAGAGAAGCAAACATACTTATTGATGAAAGTGAAAGAGGAGTGTTGAAAAAGCTGGCTTAAAACTCAGCAGTCAAAAAACGAAGATCATGGCGTCCGGTCCCATCATTTCATGGCAAAAACTTGGGAAACAATGGAAACAGTAATAGCCATTATTTTCTTGGGCTCCTAAGTCACTGTATATGATGGCTGCAGCCATGAAATTAAAAGATACTTGCTCCTTGGAAGAAAAGCTATGACCAACCTAAATAGACATTACTTTGCCAACAAAGGTCCATCTAGTCAAAGCTATGGTTTTTCCAGTAGTTATGTATGGAGGTGAGAGTTGGACTATAAAGAAAGCCGAGTGCTGAAGAATTGATGCTTTTGAACTGAGGTGTTGGAGAAGACTCTTGAGAGTCCCTTGGACTACAAGGAGATCAAACCAGCCCATTCTGAAGGAAATCAGCCCTGAATATTCATTGGAAGGACTGAAGCTGAAGCTGAAATACTTTGGCCAATACTTTGGCCACTGATATGAAGAACTGACTCATTGGATAAGACCCTGATGCTGGGAAAGACCAAAGGCAGGGGGAGAAGGGGATGACAGAGGACTAGATGGTTGGATGGCATCACCAACTTGATGGACATGAGTTTGAGTAAATTCTGGGAGTTGGTGATGGACAGGGAGACCTGGTGTGCTGCCATCCATGGGTTGCAAAGAGTTGGACACAACTGAGCAACTGAACTGAACTGAACTGAATACTTCAGGCCAGGTCGGCTGGATCTAGTTTCACAGTTCATTCTCTAGGTATGATAGCCTCACTTTTACTATCATATTTTCTTAAAGAATAACATTCAAAATATGGCCCTGCTGTATTCTTCTAGACTTCTCTCTATCAGGTACAATTCAATAATAATGCATTGGATTAAGTAGCTACAAGTAAAAAAAAATGAAAATCTGCACTTTAGGATTTCATCTCCACTTGTGAAAAAGGGGATAATAGACCAGGGTGGAAATAACTCTATAGATGGCAAGAGCAGGAACAGCATAGTGTAATAACTAAGTCAGGGGGGGTAGGCAGGCACAGAAAATACTAATATGGGATATAAAATCCAGGGGAGAGATTGAGAACAGAGTTCACAGTAGCATCTATAAAGTGGTGACTCACTAGCTCTGTTTGAAACAATATTTAATTTTTAAAATAATAATAATAGAAATTATAATAGACATTATTAATTAATTATGTACTATGTGCATACAATTGTTTCACTTATGGTATTTTATTTTATCCTCAAGAAACTATATATAATTGTAGATATCATTATCTTCATTTATAGATCTTGAAGTTGAACCTCCGTAGATTACAGTGTCTTCCCCAAGCTGCAACAAGAAATAAGCGGAGAAGTTCTCACTGGAGGTCAGATTTGTGGGAGTCTAATGTCCGTATTCTCTTCACTATACTTCTTTGCCTGTTTAACAGACTTAAGGCGATTTGGCTAAGACTACCCTGCAAAAATAAGAAAAAAATGAGTTGGCATGTCAGAGTTAATATGTCAAAACTGAACCCCAAATCAACACTGCCCCCCAACCACACACACAAGCACACACGCCCCAATTCTGTTTCACCTGTAGCCTTTCATGTGAGCTGCTATTGCCCATAATTTTAGTTGCTGAAGTCATAAACTTTGAAAATATTTTTGGCTCCTTTTTTAGATATGTCCCACAGACAATCTGACAAAGAAACCTAGCAGATTCTACCTTCAAAATATGTCCAGAATCTGATCACTACTCATCATGTTAGTCTGTGCTCTCATCATCTTTACTTGAATTTCTGTAACAGCCTTCAAACATAGTAGAGAATGAGACTTTTTAAAAGAAATCCAAATCTTGTCATTCCTAGACTTAAAACCTTCTAAAAGCTCTCCAAAACCTTCTATTATCTGTATACAATCCACATCAAAGACTGGGAAAGTAAGAAGCTAAGTGACTTGTCAAAATTCACAAGGCTTATTTGTGATTATAATGATGAACCTAACTCAGTGCAGTAAGATGAAAATGATTAGTTTCAGGCTTTTCAGTCACACTGATAATTTATTCAATTTAATTTGTAGTCGAGAAAATGTGGGAGAGGATTGCTTACTGTACCAAAATTAAAGTTTGTTAAAGGCAGTGATTAGCTCTTCTAACTCTAAAATCTTCCTACAATCTTTCTTAAATGAAGGAACCATTCCATGTCAAAATGATCAAATGTGTAATGTAATTACTGACTCTCATAGTGTATACTGTATTCTAGGCTATGGATGTTATACAGTAATATTTGTCACCATCAGGATTCTACTACTAGTCTTCACTGTACTATATACCCAGCAAGTGATTAAGAAAATCTTCTGATGGCACATGTGTTTATAAACAGGAAGTGCTTGATAATTATAACAAATGATGAAAATATTAGATGAATAATATTTTCATACTCCTCAAACTCTCAATATCATTTTTGTTAAGATCTTCTACTCTGTTGAAAATGTTCCCTTCTCCTTACCCTCCCTTTTACTTCTACACACATGTGAAATAAACTCTGTTAATCTGAACTCTCTTCTGAAGGAAAAAAAAAAAGAACACATTAAACCCTTGGCACTGGGCCTGGTTCAAAATGTTATTTTTTAAATCTGTGGAGAATGCTGAAAATGAGAGTTCTCTCATAAACACTGGGTAACATGGAGGCCCCCTTTCCAGGGGCAGCAGGCCCTACTTGCAGCTTTCCCCATAGAGGAGGTAAGTATAAACCAAGTAGCCTAAGGTTATAAGGTAAATGTCTATTGTCCTTTTGTATTATTCCATCTTATCAGGCACCGTGATCCTAGAGAAGGGGATTCAGTTGATATTCATTGTTCTAGTATGTAACATTTTTATTAATGTTGGTGAAGACCAACATGATTTTCTTATAGTGGCAAGCCCAACATAATATTGTGTTATATATTTGCATGTTAGTAACCTCAAGCAATATAAAAAAATCACTTTTTTCAACCAATCAGTTTTTCCAAATGTATTTAAAAAGTAAAATAACAAGTACTATTTGGGGTTTCATTCTCTAAGTATCTTGAATGCTTTATGTCATGTCACTCTAGAGAGCTATATTTATAAAACACTCACTTATTCTTTCTCATTTCCCAAATGTATCAAAAAAGGGATCAACTTATTTGCTCAAAGGCATGAGACAAACAAAGTTGGCACCAAGTCCCATGATTCCACTACTCAACAAAGAGACACACAAGGCCATTTATTAAGTTATGATAAACAGTCAATCAGTGGAGAGGGATGGAACCAGAGATCCTAAAAGCTTTCCTTACTCTGATTTCCTTGATTGGAAGCAGGATCAAAATTATCCCCCATTTTCTACAGTAAAAAATACTGCTTTTGAAGCAGTTCTTAAATGGTTATATAATGGGATGCTGTCTGTGAAACAAACATTTCCCAGGTTGTCTCCATCCCAAACAACCACTTGCACTCAAGAGGGTAGTTGTTTTTCATTTCACTTAAAAGATTTGGTCAGAAATTACAAAATAGGTAGAATATCCTCAACGGAGGGCTCTTTTCATCTTTTGAAATGTAAGATGGAAAACAAAATTTATGAAAACATATCAATAGCATGAAAACTGTGCCTGGGGAAGTCATTTAAAGGCAGGGCACAGTATTCGTTTGAATAAGACTCACCACATGTAAATCCATGGCTGATTCATTCATGTCAATGTATGACAAAAACCACTACAATATTGTAAAGTAATTAGCCTCCAACTAATAAAAATAAATGAAAAAAAAAAAAAAAACAAACTCGCTACAGAGAGAGAAGTTCAGAACTTGGTGACCACTCATTTCATGATCCTTTAAGAACACAGGAGAACTAAAAACACTATGGGTTAAGATCTAATGGGCTTAACATTTACTATCAAATCAGCCTCTCATTAGCTATGAGACTTTGAGTCATTTAATCTCTCTGAACCTAAGTTTTGTTGTGATTGTGTATATGTGTTCTCAGTCATTTATTTACATATTAAATGAGAATATTAAAACTAAATGATCATATAAGGCTCTTTTCTATGTTATAATTTGAAAACTATCCTTTGACTTCAAGAAAGTATTTACCCTGAACCTCATCTCATTGCTTACTCACAACCAACTCACATATTCAACTGTCCTCCACAGTGAAAATTTAGTATAATCTCACATTTTAAAGCAAACTGTAAAACTGTTCCTCTTTCTGAGGTGAGAATCATCATTTTACAACACAATTATGACATTCCCTAGATTAAAACACAGCATAATTAAAATAGCTAATACTTACTAAGTGATTATGATATTCTAGGCACTGTTTTAAGTGCTTCTTGTGGTACAAGTTGCTTACTCTGTAAATAATCTATAAGTGAGGTTTTATTACTATCAGCCCATTTTACAGATAAAGAAACTGAGACAGAGAGTTCACAATCCTAAACACTCTACTTTGCTGCATTCTCTCATAGGATTATGGACAATGCATTTTCCCCATTGCCCTTAGGATAAAATACAATTCCTAACAAAGCTGGCAGAGTCCAGGGATTGAGTTCGTGCTTATTAGCCTGATTTCTGGTCATGTCTCTTCCCAATGCTCCGTTGTGATTGTACTGCATTCATTGCAGCTCTTCTGGAAGGCAGCCTTGAGGTGAAAATGCCATAGTTCAGAATTCACGTCATCCAGGAAACTGCTGTTTCAGCATCCCTCCTCTTGTGCTCCTATACATTTCTGTCTACTCCTCCTGTAGCATGCCTTATAGGATGTTTAAATTGCCTGTTTATACCATGCTTCTTTCTGTGGGTGAAAACTACATATTCTTGGAGCCTAACATATGTTTTTACTCAAATATTTATTCAATTCATAAAAGAAGAAAGTGCAGTTTGCTTTCTTCCCCGTATCACATTCCTAATATTGCCATGTAAATTCTGAGAAAATACAGTGAATTTCATACTGCTATGAATCATTTTCCCCTTGTTTTCTTCTTCATTAAAACATCCATTTTATAATCTGTTCTATCAAAATACTGATCCACTTGCCCATTTGTCTAATAGTGGTTCATGTTTCCCCACCAACTTCCCAACATGGTGACTTCAGGCAATCTAGGTGTTGAGAAAGAGGAGGTTTCTGTCCAAATCATATTGAAGGGCCTGCCTGCTTGATCAATGCATAAACTCAGATGCAGCATTATGACACTTGGCTTTCAGAAATGTATGGGCTTTGATGTTCTTCCAGTTAATATCATCATTGTTATTCCTGGGGATAATAGCTGTAGTTCAGAGAAAGATTATTTCACTAATAATAAATATTTGTCTGACACTTCTAGATTTGGGGAAATACTTCTGAAATGATTATCTTTTACCTCTCAAATTTGTACATGGGTGTTTTTAAATTAAAAGACATGACTGCCAATTCTGTCTAGAGCAAACAATATGAAAAAGGTTTGGTATCAGAAAACTAAATTGCTTCTCCCCACAGGAGAAAGTTTAAAAAGCATTGGGAAAAAAATTCTTCACTTCCCCATTGATACCACATCTGTTTAAGAGCCAGGATCCCTTGACACTTTGCACATCTACTGTTGATTGCCTTACACTGTTTCTTGGACTTAAGGTCTGAGGTTTCTGGATTGTAAATATAGAAATGGGACAGAATGTGACTACAGTAGCCAATAATGTCTGTTGTAAACTGGAAACCATTCTAACACTTCCTAAGCTTTCGAATACTGTTTGGAAGAGATTAAAGAAAGCAGGCTGCCAATAAGGGCACAGGAAGAAGCACATTGCTGGTCTGAAGAATGACCTGTGAGCCAGGCAAGCACTCACCGACAGAGCTTGACAGTGCGTGCCTGCTTTCTACAACTCTTTGTAACACCATGGACTTTAGCTTGTCAAGCTCCTCTGTTCATGGGATTCTCCAGGCAAGAAAACTGGGGTGGGTTGCCATTTCCTCCTCCAGGTTATCTTCCTGACCCAGGGATTGAACCCGTGTCCCTTGCATCTACAGCACTGCAGGTGGATTCTCTTCCCCCCTACTACACAGGGGAATCCCACGTAGTAATAAAGGAAGCAAATCCTTGTAGGTATGATGGCATTAAATCAGCTTCTACAGTATTTAGATTTGGGCTGGGCATCTAAGTTTTAGTCTTGGATGGCATGGTAACTTATTTGTCCTCACCAGGAGTATACAAACTATTGTAGAAACTGTTGTTTGCAACACATGAACTTCTTTGCCCATGTCACATTAACATAGACAAGTCCAAACTTTAATTTCTATGGAACTACTCTCTCTGGAGTTTAGATGATTTTGACTTTCAGGACATTGGAAAGAGCTGTAAATAGCTGTAAATAGCTGTAAAAGCTAAGAGGGAGAAATCTGAGTAAGAATCTCTTGCCAGGGTATTTCTCATCTGATCCTTCTTAGAAGTGAATTTTTAGTGCACTAAGGACTTTCCTTTCTTCTGTTCCTTTATCCTGGGGAGCAGTAGGAAATTGTTATGAATAATAATATGTGGCATTTGACACAGAACCTTTACATACATTATTTTGGCCCTATCAATACCTGACATCAGATAGGACAGTTGTTAGTATGTCAGTTTAGGAGATAAAGAAGTTGGCTACCATAAAAGTTAAATGACTCAACCAAATTCATTAAAAAAATAAAGATAGTGAAGGTAAGAAGATAATCTTTGCTTTCTGTCTCTAGAACCAGAGATTTTTTCCTCCACTTCTTGCTGCCTCACTTATTCTATTTATGACACATTGATATATATATAATTATTCATATTATTAAGAAGCACACATTATCCTCTTAATAGATATTTGTGGAATTAGCTAATGACTATTATATGGAGGAAGGAGAAAATTTACTGTTTGGAGAGTAGAAAAACACCTAACACAGAGAAACTTATTTATTCCTTACAGTTACCTCATGAGGCAGCTACTATTGACATACTCATCCTACAGGAGCGAAAAAAATGAATTTTTGAGATGCTTAAGTATGTAATTTACTGAGGTATTTTTATGAGCCTGGAATGTGTAATTGGCTTTATATAATTGTTCCATTTGTGCTTAGTCGCTCAGTCGTGTCCAACTCTTTGCGAACACATGAACTGTAGCCCACCAGGCTCCTTTGTCCATGGGGATTCTCCAGACAAGAATCTTCCCCATCCAGGAATCAAACCAAGGTCTCCTGCATTGCAAGCAGATTCTTTACCAGCTGAGTTATGAGGGAAGCCCCTTGTAACTCATCTAATCTTCACAAAAATCTTATAAGTAGTATCACAATTTTTTCCATTTTATAGCAAACGAAAACTTAGAGAAGTTAAGCAATTTGCCCTGGGTCAGATAGCTGAGTTAGATGTGAATTCCTGGATTCTGAGGCTTTTCCTGGGTCTCTGTTAAACAAACCCTGACTCAGAGGCCCATGACAGCTAGAGTCCAGATTTAAGCTCAGACTTCATGAATATACTGCCTCCTGGGTACACATTAAAGACTTGAAGTATAATAATAATTGAGCAGTTAAAATCTTTTTCACCTATCAAATGTTCTATAGGAATCTTATACTCAATATAAATTAAAAAAAAATTTCAAAATTGGTCTTGTATAAAATCTCTAAGTGAAAAGAAACCATAAATTCTGCTTTTCGAGACTTGTGTTTGCTTTGTTATTTATCTGTGGCCAGTACTTCAAACTGTGGTCAGTATGTCAAACATTAACATCTAAGTAGTTGCTGGTAGACTGTAAATGTATTTTTTATGTGAAAGCAGGAATTACCCAAACTGGGCTTATTTTGTAAAGAGGACTGAGAGGAATTCAAATTCCCTACAGATGAGATGACCTCAAGATCCACATGTAAATTACAAAAATGTCCTTCTTCTAGCAGACAGGAACACCTAAAATTGTGATATACAAACTGTTTGGAATTGTGAAGTTCTATAGTGCAATTTTTTAGATTTCCAAATATCTGCACCTTCTTCTAAAACAAAATGGAAATGTCTGCAATTTTCCAAATTTAGAGTGAATTTCATGTTAAGATCTTTTTAAAAATTTAGTGATTCTAACTGAGATGTGCCATGTTGCAAAACAAAAATTTCAATAGCAAATAGAGAAATTTGATTGTGGAAGCAAAGTGCCAAAAATTTGATTGTGGAAGCAAAGTGCCAAAAATTTGTGGAAGCAAAGTGCCTCAAGCAAAGACTATTTCATCAGCATTTAGTAAAATAGAAGAGATGGTATATATTCCTAAAAGCTATAATTTAACTCAAATATACAAATATTTTTAAGAATCTATTTTATGCTCAGAACTATATAAGATCCTATCTTTGATACAATGATGAATGGTAAATGGCTTCTCTCATCTTGGGGGCTTCCCTGATAGCTCAGTTGGTAAAGAATCCACTTGCAATGCAGGAGACCCCAGTTCGATTCCTGGGTCAGGAAGATCCCCCAGAGAAGGGAAAGGCTACCCACGCCAGTGTTCTTGGACTTCCCTTATGACTCAGCTGGTAAAGAATCTGCCTGCAATGCAGGAGACCTGGGCTCAATCCCTGGGTTGGGAAGATTCCCTTGGAGAAGGGAAAGGCTACCCACTCCAGTTTTCTGGCCTGGAGAATTCCATGGATTGAATAGTCCATGGGATCGCAAAGAGTCAGACACAACTGAGCGACTTTCACTTTCACTTTCTCATCTTGGACGTTACATCCTAGTGGAGGAAACAAAATACACATTATATACTAGAAAAGGTAAAGTAGACATGATGTGGGAATTTTAAGATTGAAAGTGATACATTCCAGGGAGGAAAATCTGGAATAGATTCTGGGAGAAGATATTAGAGATGTGTCTTCTACTCAGAAAACAGATGTGAAATCTTGGTACACACCAGTCAGGATGCCAGTACAGTGTTGTATTAATTCTTATCAGCCTTAATCTTAACTTTACCATTCTGAAGTGTTTGATACTTGTAGCCTCTCTGTTGTTCCCTTCATTGGTCTTCTGGTTTTCCTTCCCTCTCTCTATATTCTCAATTCCCTCCTTCTTTTCTTTCCGATACAATGCTACCTACCATAGTTCCTATGAGCTTCTCTCTTATTGGGCCATGCATGCCCTCTACTGACAGCATCCTTCACACTTCCACCATATGCTTTATGTCTTACAATTTAGTAACATATCCCCTGTTCTAACTGTTGCTGGAATGCTGAATCTGTACTATACATTGACTATATAACTATTTGGTTATCTCATTGACTCCTGACCTCAATATATTCAAAACCATATTTGATTTCTCTCAAACATGCTTCTCCTTCCCTGACCCATGTGCTGCCCTGCATTTCTTTGAGATATTGGAATACCCAAACCTTATCTCACTCCTTCTTCCTTTCAGAAAGTTAGCAAGGCCTATGGATTCTATATCATCAGTATATTTCTTGGGTTGTCCTGTTTATAATCTCACTAACAGCTTCAGTTCAGGACTCATTACCCGGGCAGTAGGTTTCTTTTTGTATCCAGCTCATCCTCATCCATCTTCTTGCTACAGAATAAGCAAGTCTTACACTTGCTTACAGAGGAAGACTTCTCAATTTAAAACCCAGCTGTCTTTATCCAATACTTATCTTGAATGCTGTGTGAAATAATAGAAGAATTTCTAACTCTGGGAGTCTTTGCTCCTGCCCATCTCTCTGGGCTCAATATTCAAGCCTCCTTCTTCATGCCCTGCTTTTTTATCCGCTCCCCTAGCCTCTGATCCAGACACACCAAATAATTTTCAGGGACACAGAAGCATCATGTTGTTTAATGCCATTGTGCCTATCAGCACAGTTTTTCCTAGAATTTTATTCTGTCCTCTCATGTTGTTATTCAGTCTTAACAATTCAGCTCAATTATAATCTATTCCTTGATTGCCCACAATTTCATTGATGTGACCTTTCTCTGCATCCATAGAACAAATTCAAACCTTTATCAATTTTTTAAAAAATTTTGGCTGCACTTGTGCAGCATAAGGGATCTTAGTTTCCTGATTAATGATTGAAAACCACACTGCCTGCAGTGGAAGTATAGAGTTTTAATCACTGGACCTAGCGAAGTCCTTCAAAACTGTATTTTATGTGTATGCATTCCCTTCTCACAAGACCAACATTTCTTTGACCTTTTGGGAGATTCACAGTTCTACCTTTGAAATTCTAATGAATATTTTGGAACTATTTTCTAGAAAAATGTAGCGTCACATAAAGTTTTCACACAGTTTCCACTGACATACAAATATCTATCCAAGTATTTATGAACGAATCCCCAGGGATTCTAGACCAAGTGTCCCTTCTTAGACAGTACTACTTAAGGATAAAAGCTATATTTTTTCCTTTAATTGACTATTTTCCCAGTATTTAACACAATGCTTAGCATAAATTAGTATCTCATCATTAATAAAAAAGTTTATTAAATGAGTGAAATGTAAGTCTTTGACATTTGGGTATGGCAAAGGGTCTAAGGAAAGAAAGTGGTCTTTCAAGACAGATGAAACAGCTTAATGGATTATGGTTTTAACCTCATGAGCAATATGTAGTTAACTATCTTTCCAGATGGTTATAACTGCAGGGATAGGATTTGGGGCTCCGTTAATTTTTCCTCATAAAGTTGAACATATAAACTGGTGGCCTCATAAGCCTAACCATTTATCTGAAAATTGCTAAATGGATAGAGTCTAAGAATATCTTATTTTGGCTGCTTACATACAACCTGCCCAATTCAGTGCCTATAACTGAGAGATAAGTAAGCTAATCTATGTAATTAAATAAAATAATGGATTAAGGATATGATCACAATTTAAACATCATAAGTAGTGTGCTGCATCATCCTAAATCTGATACAAGGAGTGTGTGAGTTTCTATGCTGTTTGTTAGTCATCCATAGTTGTCTGGTTGCTTTGAAAATTCATTCTTCACCAAGAGATGAGGAAAAGATTAGATTACAATAATTGCTACCTGTGTGTGTATGTGTCAAAAGAATTCAGTTTGAGTGATTTGTCCACACTAGTGATTCTCCTGCCTCTAATCCTTAGTGTGTTGTTCTAAAGCTCTCTCTGCTTCAGAACAGTAAACAGAATGATTTATTCCTGATCTTAAATACACATCAATACCTCCTTTCCTTTGATACAAAAATCTGCTTAATAACATACACTTTAAGCACACCGTTTTGACAGTAGTTGACAACATAGACTTTGGAATCAGATAAACTGGGATTCAAACCCCTGTTCTGCTCATTCTAGTTGTGGTATTTTGGACAAGGCATTTTATAGATAAGGAAATTGTGATTTTGAGAGGTTAAATAAAGAAAGTTTAATTTTACAAAATGGTACCCTCTAAATTATTACTATTTTAGTAAGTACATTTTGCACTTTAAATCAGAAGGTAAATTATGTAGAGAGTTGGATTTGATGTTGCAGGAAGAATTTATTTTTCATAGCATCTAATCACAAAGCCATGAGTCCAGTAGCATGGTGACCCAGATTTTAGAATTCCAAGTAATCACACAAAATGATATAAATTGCAAATTCACAGTCTAGTGATCACTCATTTAAGACCATTAATAAACATTTACTGAATGAACAGTAGAGTTTAAAAGGAACAGATGATATTTTAGTCATACATTGAATGTAGGTAGCCTTTCTAAAGATATTTTCACATGATTATTTCACAAATATGAAAGATGTGGTACAAAAAAAAAATTCCCTGCTGTCACATAAGCTGTTAGATATTTGAATAGAATGTGAATTATGGGATCTAGAAATTGCCTTGAAAAGAGATTGAAACTGTTGTATAGCAACCACCATTTGCTAAATTTTATGTCAGTTATTTAAAATTTAGAATATTTTAATTTTTTCAAGTATTTCATAAGACAAATATACAGTTATTGATAATAATGAGTGGGGAGAGGGATTTTATTAATGTTAAAGAAAACATTTGCTAATTCCAATCAGGTCACTAAAGAAGACAGGAAAGCCTTGTATGTTTACATTTTTAACTGGCTTTGAGCACAACACATGCTATTTATAATTGGAATTTTCAATTTTATAAAAGCTTTCCCCTCATTCCAAAGACCCCTGTAAATTCTGTACAAATTCTGGAGCAATTAAATTTTCTTAGACAATACCTGTCAACATGTCAACCTCTGCATTAGCAAAATTATTTCTATTTAACAATCTGTGCTGATCCTAGCTAATATGTGACATTTGCCAACCAGTTTTACAGGGTTGTGTGATAGCATTTGGTTATCAGCAGAATTTGGAAGTAAGACTTTCAGAAGGATTCTGAAAAGAAGGATAAACATCTGTGACTTGTTCTTTATCACCTGTCCCAGTTTCTTGTCTAGAATGAAACTATGATGACTGGACCTCCAAAAGACATATTGGGCCATGAGGTCATTGTGAAAGCAAAAGGACTGGTAAAGCAAATTGACAGAAGAAACATGAAAACCTGACAATCACTGAGACACTCCATCAGCCTTGGGCTGCCTATCTTGGGGCTTTCTCTACATAATAGAAAAATAACATGTCTCACTTGAAAGTAAAAGTGTAAGCCACTCAGTTGTCTTTGACTCTTTGCAACTCCATGGACTGTAGCCCACCAGCCCATGGAATTCTCCAGGCAAGAATGCAGGAGTGGGTTGCCATTCCCTTCTCCAGGTGATCTTCCCAACCCAGGGATTGAACCAGGGTCTCCCATGTTGCAGGCAGATTCTTTACCAGCTGAGCCACCAGAGAACTTACTTAAACAACTATTATTTTGAAGTGAAAGAAAGTGAAAGTGAAATAACCCAGCCATGTCAGACTTTTTGTGACCCCATGATTCCCTGTGGCTCTAATGGTAGAGTCTGCCTGCAATGTGGAAGACACGAGTTCAGTCCCTGGGTCGGGAAGATCCCCTGGAGAAGGAAATGACAACCCACTCTAGTATTCTTGCCTGGAGAATCCCATGGACGGAGGAGCCTGGTGGACTACAGTCCATGAGGTCGCTGGTGCTCCACTATATGCAACTGAATTTAATCCCATCTGAACAACCTGAGGGTGTTAATAGGATAGGTGCTGGGCACTTCTGACACCTTGGTGCTCCTGCTGCTTGCTACTGCACACTGCTTCTCTTACTGGAATCCTCCAGTTGCAATGCTATATGACAGTTTCTGCTCCAGTTTATAAAATACTAGAGGCTTATTTTCACTGACCTCCAAGAGAGGTTTAGTTAAGCAGCAGTTCTCTCCCAGCAAACTCCTTGTATAAACCAGCACCTGTTGAACTACCCTATCAGTTGCCAGAAACATCTGAATCCTCACCGGTGACTGAAGTTTAGGACTAATATGTGATTTCTGATTCACAAGCACTATTATATAAGCTGATGCTTCCTACTTTGAAACATATATACTACAAATACAAGTGTTAAGTGAAAGAGTTAAGGATAGGGCACATCGTTTGCTCTCATCTCAGTTCCTGCTTTCTTTTTGCCAAGTGAAGTGAAAGTCACTCAGTTGTGTCTGACTCCTTGCGACCCCATGGACTATACAGCCCATGGAATTCTCTAGTCCAGAATACTGGAATGGATAGCCTTTCCCTTCTCCAGGGGATCTTCCCAACCCAGGGATTGAACCCAGGTCTCCCGCATTGCAGGATTCTTTACCAGCTGAGCCACGAGGGAAGCCCAAGACATGGCTTTTTCCAAACCACATGCTTCCCTGGCTTCGGGTCAGTAATCAAGTAATAACAGCATTCAGTTCATCACAGTGTAAACACACAACACTGGCGGGAGGAGGTAAGCATCAGATTGGTAGTGAACCTATTCCTGCCCAAGAGTAAATGACACCAGGCTGGCTAGCTCCTCTGAACAATGTGCTAAGTCGCTTCAGTCGTGTCTGACTCTCTGCAACCATATGAACTATAGCCAGCCAGGTTCCTCGGTCCTTGGGATTTTTCAGGCGAGAATACTGGAGTGGGTTGCCATTTTCTCCTCCAGGGGATCCTTCTGACCCAGGGACTGAACCTGTGTTTCTTACATCTCCTGCATTGGCAGGCAGGTTCTTTATCACCAGCGCCACCCGGGAAGCCCCTCTGAGCAAAGGACACAGGGAAAAGACAAGAAGTTATGAAGCTTCGGTGAAAAGACAGCAAAAAGTCTCTACTCATTGCAACATCATGCTGACAACTCTCTAGAGTCAATACACTCTCTTCCTTAGGATAATTCATCATGACCTTATGGTTGAACCCCTTACTGCTCACAAAGGACACATCCACCAGGACAGATTTTAGGTTTATCCCCTTGGCTCATCTACTAGACAAACCAGGGAAACTCTTACACCATGTAGGTTAGCTCAACGGTCTACATGACTTTAAGTTTATTTCTTTTGTATACCGAATACTGGCACAGATCAATTCCCCCCCCCAATCTTTTATAGAATTAAGAATTTATAGCCACTACATATTAGTTTGTCAGAGGAAGGAACTAGTTACACAAATCCAAAGGTTTCTCCTCTACCTTTCCATAACATTTTTATAGATCTAAGTGACTTGTCCATGGTCAAAAAGCTAGCAACTAATAAAACATAGATCAAATTCAGATCTCTCTGATTCCATGGTGGTGAATTTTCATATATGAGTCTAATGGATAGATTTGATTGCTTCATTCTATCTTATAATGCTGGGAAGGGCTTCCCTCTGAAGATTAAAATGAACATCTCATCTAGCTCCCAGAAAAAAAAGAGGAATCAGCAACCTGTTGAGTATCACTTTGATCCCTCTAGTCATCTCCTCTCCTGTCCTTTGGTCCAGCTGCAGTTACAGTGACCAGCTCTTAATAGGTTCTAAGGCAACCTCAAAATACCATGCCTCATGCTAGTGAAGGTGCAATGTACCTCTCACTTCCTCCATGGAGTGTGGTGCAGTAGGATCACACATACAATAACAGAAAAACTAGGGGCTCTATGCCCTGCAGAACAGAACTTTAACCAATGGCAAATATTTGAGATAGTTCTTTGTCCTTCATTCCCATCAATATACTACTCTGATATCAGTTTATGTAGCTTCCTAACAATTGCCTTTTGGAATCAACATTCTCATCTTCATTCTGCTTTTCCTGCTTCACTGCCTATAGTCTAAGGGGAGGCATATGACTGATGAGATTAAAATATTTCCAAACATGCCATTAAGAATTCACTATCATAAAGTGTTGTTCTTTAGTCGCTAAGTTATGTCTCTTTTGTGACCTCATGGGCTGTAGTCCACCAGGCTCCTCTCACCATGGGTTTTCCAGGCAAGAATACTGGAGTGGGTTGCTATTTCCTCCTCCAGTGGATCTTTCCAACCCAGGGATCGAATCTGTGTCTCCTGCACTGGCAGGAAGATTCTTTATCACTGAACCACCAGGGAAGCCCTATCACAAAGTATATTAGCATAAACTATGCTGTAGCCTGTCATAAGATATATACTGTGGCATGTCATAAAGTATATTAAATTTGAGGACATATGGTATTTTAATGATGAAGTGATGTTAAGCCTGTGTCCCCCATAAAAAAGAGTGAAAAATCCAGATTATTATTGCCAGAAGTGTCCTTATAAATGGTTTTGTTCAACCTTGCATCTTAGAAATAAAGAAACTATGGCCAGAGAAGTTAAGTGACTTCTTTCAAGTCACACAGCCAACTGATAACAAAGCTTAGTTGGCATTCAGGCTTTGCCCAAGTCTCAGCATGGTGCTTCAAACATTACATCACAATGCTTATCCTGACCAGTGACAAACATGCTGTCCACTTGGTAGTTTTGGCACACAGAACAAAGACTGAATTGTCAGACCACCACAACTTGATGAAAGCTATCCACTAAGGGCTCCAACTTGTCAGTCTCCATTCTCCCAAAACATTTCTGGTTGTTAATCAGTTTACACAGCTGCTTTCATTTCAGAAAGAGATAGCCATGGTTATTGTGCATGAATATTCAATCTACCTAATAGCTATATACCAAAATGTAAAATATTTTGAATCAGTTACCCAGAATGTTATATATTTGTAAGGAAAAGCACAAATAAAATTCTGTTTCCTGAGTTGGAGAGTCACTGGACAGGAATTCAGAGAATGAGCATGTAACTACAGTAATATTTGAGAGTCTGCCCAAAACAGAAGCCAGACTTCAATCCATAAGGCTTGACTTTCTGCTACTCTTTGGTTTCCATCAGTGAATGAAAAGTTTGCTCCAAGATACATGTTAGTTTAATTCAACAAACATCTGTTGAGGATCCACTATATGCAAGAAACTGAGCTCATGAAAAATCTCAGATTCTGCTCAATTTTTCTCTTCCACAAAAATATTTCACAGATATTGTAGCTCTCTCTCCTTGAGTGACAACAGTGCTAAAATCACATATAATGATGGAAAAATCAGGGTGGCATTATCAGTAATACTCTTTTATTCTTTCAAGTACAGATTTTAAAGGCTATGAAGGCAGGAACTGTATTAGCTCAGTTCAGTCGCTCAGTCTTGTCAGACTCTTTGCGACCCCATGGACTACTGCATGCCAGGCCTCCCTGTCCATCACCAACTCACAGAGTTTACTCAAACTCATGTCCATTGAGTCAGTGATGTCATCCAACTATCTCATCTGCAGTCATCCCCTTCTCCTCCCACCTTCGATTTTTCCCAACATGAGGGTCTTTTCTAATGAGTCAGTTCTTTTCATAAGGTGGCCAAAGTATTGGAGTTTCAGTTTCAGCATCAGTCCTTCCAATGAATACTCAGGACTGATCTCCTTTAGGATGGTCTGGTTGGATCTCCTTGCAGTCCAAGGGACTCTCAAGAGTATTCTCCAACACCACAGTTCAAAAGCATCAATTCTTCAGTGCTCAGCTTTCTTTATAGTCCAACTCTCATATCCATACATGACTACTGTAAAAACCATAGCCTTGTCCAGAGGGACCTTTGTTGGCAAAGTAATGTCTCTGCTTTTTAATATGCTATCTAGGTTGGTCATAACTTTCCTTCCAGGGAGTAAGTGTCATTTAATTTCATGGCTTTAGTCACCATCTGCAGTGACTTTGGAGCCAAAAAAAAAAAAAAAAAAGTCTGTCACTGTTTCCACTGTTTCCCCATCTATTTGCCATGAAGTGGCAATGATCTTAGTTTTCTGAATGTTGAGTTTTAAGCCAACTTTTTCACCCTCCTAGTTCACTCTCATCAAGAAGCTCTTTTGTTCTTCACTCTCTGCCAAAAGGGTGGTATCATCTGCATATCTGAGGTTGTTGATATTTCTCCTGGCAATCTTGATTCCAGTTTATGCTTCATCCAGCCCAGTGTTTCTCATGATATACTCTGCATATAAGTTAAATAAGCAGGGTGACAATATACAGCCTTGACATACTCCTTTCCCAATTTGGAACCAGTCTGTTGGTCCATGCTCAGTTCTGACTGTTGCTTCCTGACCTGCATACAGGTTTCTCAGGAGGCAGGTCAGGTGGTCTGGTATGCCCATCTCTTTAAGAATTTTCCAAGGTCTGTTGTGGTCCACACAGACTAAGGCTTTGGTGTAGTCAGTAAAGTAGATGTTTTTCTGGAACTCGCTTGCTTTTTCAATGATCCAATGGATGTTGGCAATTTGATCTCTGGTTCCTCTGCCTTTTATAAATCCAGCTTCAACATCTGGAAGTTCGCAGTTCACATACTGTTGAAGCCTGACTTGGAGAATTTTGAGCATTATTTTGCTAGCGTGTGAGATGAATGCAATTACGCAGTAGTTTGAGCATTCTTTGGCATTGCCTTTCTTTGGGATTGGAATGAAAATGGAACTTTTCCAGTCCTGTGGCCACCGCTGAGTTTTCAAATTTGCTGACATATTGAGTGCAGCACTTTCACAGCATCATCTTTTAGAATTTGAAATAGCTCAACTGGAACTGAATATCTGTATATTTTGTTCTATGTTATAATCCCTCGTGTCTATATATTACACAGCATGTGCAAGAATTTATTGAAAGTACTTACTGAATTAATTTTTGAATCACTTAATCTTAGTCCTTCCCTGTGTTATAGTCAACTTTCCCCAATTTACTGGGAACTTTCTTATTTTTTCACCAAAAGTCCTGTATCCTGGCATATTCCCAAGTCTCAGGTAAAAGAGGGAAGTTGATTACCCTATTATGAGAGTTCACAAGCTGGTCAACTCATGAAAAATACATCTTCTAAAATTATATACCCTGAGACTTTGCTGGATATGTAATAAATAATAAATATACATTTATTTTGATTTTTCTCCCTAGATACTGTTCTAACCAAAACTCTTTAAAAAGGGATTTTGTTTTGAAAGACTATCCCCAAAAAATCTATCTTCAAACAACAAAATTATCTTGGAGAATCTCCTCTCTGGCAAGAAATAAATTCCTCTGTCATTAAAGTCTGACTCACAGAGATGCTCAAAAAACCAAAGATCAGGGCAGTTCAGAGGCAAGAGGAGAACACAGTGACCCAGCAAGGCCCTCTGAAGGGCCCAAAGGTCTCAGACATCAAAGTGAGAAGAGGCAATTTCCCTTTGGTATTAGTAAGTGGCTATATCTTGTCATCTTTCTTTGATGCAGCAGAACTGGCAGTTCCAATTTGTTTTTTGTCCCACATCCTTAAGGTGTAATAAAATTGTAGAAAGCATTCTTCATTAGCTTAAGATTTTCTATTAATTTCTTTTATTCAATTTCTCTTTTATGTCTCAAATAAATACTGCACTACATATATTCTGATTGTGTTAAAAGTAGGAAATATATGAAATAAATAATTTCAAGGATGGGAAATCAACATTACTTCTATTACTCCTACCATAGTTTGTCCTCAGGGCAAACAACAGGGAGGGAGCACAGTCCCATCCATCAACAGAAAACTGGATTAAAGATTTATTGAGCATGGCCCGCCCATCAGAACAAGACCCAGATTCCCCTACAGTCAGTTTTTCCCCCCAGGAAGCTTCCATAAGCCTCTTATCCTAATCCATTAGAGGGCAGGCAGAATGAAGACTACAATCACAGAAAACTAAACAAACTGATCACATGGATCACAGCCTTGTCTAACTCAATGAAACAATGAGCCATGCCGTGTAGGGCCACCCAAGACAAACGGGTCATGGTGGAGAGTTCTGACAAAATGTCCACTGGAGAGGGAAATGGCAAACCGAATTCTTGCCTTGAGAACCTCAAGAACAGTATGAAAAGGCAAAAAGATATGACACTGAAAGATGAACTCCCCAGCTTGATAGGTGCCCAACATGTTACTGGAGAAGAGAGGAGAAATAACTCCAGAAAGAATGACGAGATGGAGCCAAGCAAATACAATGCCTGGTTGTGGATGTGACTGGTAATGGAAGTAAAGTCAGATCCTGTAAAGAACAATATTGCATAGGAATCTGTAATTATTCTTAGTATATGTGCTGCTATAATTTTAGGTCCATGATTCAAGGTAAATTGGAAGTAATCAAACAGGAGATGGCAAGAGTGAATGTCAACATGTTAGGAATCATTGAACTAAAATGGACCAGAATGGATAAACTTAATTCAGATGATCATTATATCTACTACTGTGGGCAAGAATCTTTGGAAGAAAAGGAGTATCCCTCATAGTCAACAAAACAGTCCAAACTGAAGTACTTGGGTGCAATCTCAAAAATGAAAGAATGATCTCTGCTCATTTCCAAGGCAAACCATTCAATATTACAGTAATTCAAGTCTAGGCCCAAACATTAATGCCAAAGAAGCTGAAGTTGAACCATTCTATGATAATATACAAGACCATCTAGAACTAACAGGAAAAAAAACAAACAAACAAAAAGAGATGTTCTTTTCATCATAGGGGACTGGCATGCAAAAGTAGGAAGTCAAGAGATAACTGGAGTAACAAGCAAGTTACTCCACAGAAGCACTATACAAAAAAGATCTTCACAACCCAGATAACCAGGATGGTGTGATCACTCACCTAGAGCTAGATATCCTGGAATGCAAAGTCAAGTGGGCCTTAGGAAGCATCACTATGAACAAAACTAGTGGAGGTGATGGAATTCCAGTTTAGTTATTTTAAATCCTAAAAGATGATGCTGTGAAAGTGCTGCACTCAATATGTTGGCAAATTTGGAAAACTCAGCAGAGGCCACAGGACTAGAAAAGGTCAATTTTCACTCAAATCCCAAAGAAAGGCAATGCCAAAGAAAATTCAAACTACTGTACAAAGGCACTCATCTCACAGACTAGCAAAGTAATGATCAAAATCTATAAGCCAGGCTTCAACACTACATGAACTGTGAACTTCCATATGTTCAAAATGGATTTAGAAAAAGCAGAGGAACCAGAGATCAAATTGCCAACATCCATTGGATCATAGAAAAAGCAAGAGAGTTCCAGAAAAACATCTACTTCTGCTTTATTGACTATGCCAAAGCCTTTGACTGTGTGGATCACAATAAACAGTGGAAAATTCTTAAAGAGATGGAAATAGCAGATCACCTTATCTCCCTTCTGAGAAATCTGTATGCAGGTCAGGAAGCAACAGTTAGAAGTGGACATAAAACAACAGATTGGTTCCAAATTGGGAAAGGAGTATGTCAAGGCTGTATATTGTCACCCTGCTTGCTGAAAACTATATGCAGAGAACATCATGCAAAATGCCAGGCTGGATGAAGCAGAAGCTGGAATCAAGATTGCTGGAAAAAAATATCAATAACTTCAGATATGCAGATGACACCACCCTTATGGCAGAAAGTGAAGAGGAAATAAAGAACGTCTTAATGAAAGTGAAAGAGGAAAGTGAAAAAGTTGGCTTAAAACTCAACATTCAGAAAACTAAGGTCATGGCATCTTGTCCCATCACTTCATGGCAAATAGGGAAACAATGGAAGCAGTGAAAGACTATTTTGAGGGGCTCCAAAATCACTACAGATGGTGTCTTAAGCCATGAAATCAAAAGATAGCCAGCTCCTTGGAATAAAAGCTATGACCAACCTAGACAGCATATTAAAAAGCAGAGATATTACTATGCCAACAAAGGTCTATCTAGTCAAAGCTATGGTTTTTCCAGTAGTCATGTGTGGATGTGAGAGGTGGATTATAAAGAAAGCTGAGCACCAAAGAATTGATGCTTTTGAACTATGGTGTTGGAGAAGACTCTTACGAGTCCATTGGACTGCAAGGAGATCCAACCAGTCAATCCTAAAGGAAATCGGTCCTGAATAGTCATTGGAAGAACTGATGCTGAAGCTGAAACTGTAATACTTTGGCCACCTGATGTGAAGAACTGACTCATTGGAAAAGACCTTGATGCTGGGCAAGATTGAAGGCAGGAAAAGGGGATGACAGAGGATGAAATGGTTGGATGGCATCACCAACTCGATGGATATGAGTGTAAGCAAGCTCCAGGAGTTGGTGATGGACAGGGAGTCTGGCATGCTGCAATCCATGGGGTTGCAAAGTGTCAGACATGACTGAGCAGCTGAACTGAACTGAACAGGCAAGTTGGGCCTTGTATTACAAAGTACAGCAGGGCAAAAGCTAACAGAGTTTTGCCAAGAGAACTCACTGGTCATAGTGAACACCACTTCAAACACAAGAGAGGACTTTACAGATGGACATCACCAGATGGTCTATATGGAAATCAGATTGATTATATTCTTTGCAGCTAAAAATGAAGAAGCTCTATACAGGCAGCAAAAACAAAATTGGGAGCTGGTTGTGGCTCAGATCATGAAATCCTTATTGCAAAATTCAGACTTAAATTAAGAAAGTAGAGAAAATCACTACACTTTTCAGATATGATCTAAATCAAATCCCTTATTATTATACAGTGGAAGTGACAAACAGATTCAAGGGATTAGATCTGATAGAGTGTCTGAGAACTATGGACAGAAGTTCATGACATTGTAAAGGAGACGGTGATCAAGACCATCCCCAGGAAAAATATATGCAAAAAGACAAAATGGTTCTCTGAGAAGGTCTTACAAATAGCTGAGAAAAGAAGAGAAGCAAAAGGCAATGGAGAAAAGGTAAGATATACCCTTCTGAATGTGGAGTTCCAAAGAATAGCAAGGAGAGATAAGAAAGTTTTTCTCAGTGATCAATGCAAAGAAGTAGAGTAAAACATTAGAAAGGGAGACTAGAGATCTCTTCAAGAAAATTAGAGCTACCTAGGGAATAATTCATGCCAAGATGGGCTCAATAAAGGACAAAAATATTATGGACCTAACAGAAGCAGAAGATTTTAAGAAGAGCTGGCAAGAATATAGAGAAGAACTATACAGCAAAGATCTTCATGACCCAGATAACCACGATGGTGTAATCACTAACCTAGAGCCAGATATCTTGGAGTGCAAAGTCAAGAAGGCCTCACTCAGGAAACATCACTACGAACAAAGCTAGTAGAGGTTATGGTTAGCTATTTCAAATCCTAAAAGATGATGCTGTGCAGTGCTACACTTGGTATGTTAGCAGATTTGGAAAACTCAGCAGTGGCCTCAGGACTGGAAAAGATCAGTTTTCATTCCAATACCAAAGAAAGGCAATGCCAAAGAAAGTTCAAACAACCGCACAACTGCACTTATCTCACATGCTAGCAAAGTATTGCTCAAAATTCTCCAAGTGATGCTTCAACAGTACACAACCTGAGAACTTCCAGATGCTCAAGATGGATTTAGAAAAGGTGGAGTAACCTGAGATGATCAAATTGCCATCCTCCATTGGATCACAGAAAAAGCAAGAGAATTCCAGAAAAACATCTATACCTGCTTTATTAGTCAATAAAGCCTTTGACTGTGTGGATCACAACAAACTGTGGAAAATTATTAAAAAGATGGGTTTAACAGACTCCTGAGAAATCTGTATGCAAGTAAAGTAGCAACAGCTAGAACTAGACATGGAAGAATGGACTGGTTCCAAATTACAAAAGGAGTATGTCAAGGATGTGTATTGTCATCCTGTTTATTTAACTTACATGCAGAGTGCATCATGTGAAATGCAGGGCTGGATGAAGCACAAGCTGGAATCAAGATTGCCAGGAGAAATATCTATTACCTAAGATATGTACATGAAACCACTGTTATTGCATAAAGCAAAGAACTAAAGAGCCTCTTGATGAAAGTGAAAGAGGAGAGTGAAAAAGATTGGCTTAGAACTCAACATTCAGAAAACAAAGATCATGGCATTCAGTCCCATCACTTCATGGAAAATTGTTGGGAAACAATGGAAACAGTGACAAACTTTATATTCTTGGTCTCCAAAATCACTGCAGATGGTGACTGCAACCATGAAATTAAAAGACACTTGCTCCTTTGAAGAAAAGGTATAACCAACATAGACAGTATATTAAAAAGCAGAGAGAGTACTTTGCCAACAAAGATCCATCTAGTCAAAACTATGGTTTTTCTAGTGGTCATGTATGGATGTGAGAGTTGGACTACAAAGAAAGCTGAGCACCGAAGAATTGATGTTTTTGAACTGTTGTATTGGAGAAGACTCTTGAGAGTCCCTTGGACTGCAAGGAGATCCAACCAGTCCATCCTAAAGGAGATCAGTCCTGAATATTCATTGGAACGACTGATGCTGAAGCTGAAACTCCAATACTTTGGCCACCTGATTCGAAGAACTGACTCATTGGAAAAAACCCTGATGCTGGGAAAGATTGAAGTCAGGAGGAGAAGGGGACGATAGAGAATGAGATGGTTGGTTGACATCATCGACTGGATGGACATGAGTTTGAACAACCTCTGGAAGTTGATGATAGACCAGGAAGCCTTGCATGCTGCAGTCCATGGGGTTGCAAAGAATCAGACACAGCTGAGTGGTTGAACTGCACTTACTTATACACAAGCCTGCTCAAATCTTCTCCTTTCTTTTGGGAACTGTTGTAAATGATTTAGTGTGCATTGTTCTTGGGCTTTTCTTAAGAAGTGAAAAAGTGAAAGTCTCTCAGTCGTGTCCAAATCTTTGTGACCCCATGGACTATATAGCCCATAGAATTCTCCAGGTTAGAGAATGAGTGGGTAGCCTTTCCCTTCTCCAGGGGTTCTTCCCAATCTGGGTCAAACCCAGGTCTCCTGCATTTCAGGTGGATTCTTTACCTGCTGAGCCACAAGGGAAGCCCAAGAATACTGGAGTGGGTATCCTATCCATTCTCCAGTGATCTTCCCAACCCAGGAATTGAACTGGGGTCTCCTGTATTGCAGGTGGATTCTTTACCAACTGAGCTATCAGCAAAGCATACATTACATATAAATATATAATTTCTTCATAAATAGAGTCATCTTTTTGCAATTGCTATTCCACATATATATCCCAGAGAATTGCCCATTAGTAATATAATTTACCTCATTATTTTTTATTCTTGTCTGTATATAGCTATTAAACATTTATCTTTATGTCAATGTATGCTTTCTAGTCTTTTTTAAATTTTGTTTTCAATTGGAAGATAATTACTTTACAATAGTGGGATGGTCTCTCACACATCAGCATTCATCAGCCATAGGTATATATATATATGTCCCCCTCCGTCTTGAACCTCCCTCCCACCTCCACCTCCATCCCACCCATCTAGGTTGTCACAGAGTATTGGCTTTGGGTTCTCTGGGTCACACAACAAATTCCCACTAACTCTTTATTTTACATATGGTAATGTTTATGTTTCAGTGCTACTCTGTCAAATCATCCCACTCACTCTCTCCTTCCCTCACTGTATCCAAAAGTCTATCTTTCATGTCTGTGTCGCCTTTGCTGACTGCAAATAGGATCATCGGTACCATCTCTCTAGATTCCATATATATGTGTTAATATTTGCCTAGTCTTTTTAAATAAAGACAAATGGAGATATACAATTTAAATTATAGGATCTTATGAAACATAAAGGAGTTTTAAACTACAAAATGTATATAATCAATAGATTATTACAAAGTTTCTAAGTTCACACTTCAGGAAGGATAGTATTATGTATATAATTTTTAAATTTAAAAGATTTGGATAACAATCTATATTAACAATCTAAATTAACAGTCTTTAATTTACCCACTCCAGTATTCTTGGGCTTCCCTTGTGGCTCAGCTGGTTAAGAATCTGCCTGCAATGCAGGAGACCCGGGTTCGATCCCTGGGTTGGGAAGATCCCCTGGAGAATGGAAAGGCTACCCACTCCAGTATTCTGGCCTGGAGAATTCCATGGACATGGGGTCGCAAAGAGTCGGACAAGACTGAGCAGATTTCACTTTCACTTTCTTGAATTTACATACAGTACAAGTGTATATTTCTGTGGGTTTGGGGAAATATAGAGTCATAGATGCACCACAATCAGGGAACAAAACAACTCCCTCGTCACAAAAATCTCATGTTGCCCCGTTGCAGTCAACTTCACCCCTTACCATACTGCTAGAAACTACTTTCTGTTCTCTGTCATAATGTTTTATCTTTTTCAGAATGCCATATACATGACATCTTACGTATCACATTTGAGACTGGGTTCTTTAACTTACCTGCTTTTAAGATCGCCCATGCTGTTGCATGGATCAGGAGCTCCTTGCTTTCTATTGCTGAGCATCCACTGTATGGTCAAAACCACAATTTATCAGTTCACCTATAGAAGGACAGTTAGATTATTTCTATCTTTTGATGATGCTACTATAAGCATTTGTGCTTAGACTTTTGAGTGAATGTAAGTTTTCATTTCTCTAGCAGTCAGTTTGCTAGGTCAGTTAATAAAGTAGGATAAACTGACAAGAAACTTCCAGTTTTCGGAGTGGCTGTAGCATTTTACATTCCTACCAGAATGTATGAGTATTCTAATTGCTATGTGTTTTTCCTGCCTTTATTTTTTCATTTATTTTTATCAGTTGGAGGCTAATTACTTTACAATATTGTAGTGGTTTTTGTCATACATTGACATGAATCAGCCATGGATTTTTATATACATATTATTTTTTATTTATTTCATCCATTCCAATAGGTATATAGTGATATTTGATTGTGATTTAATTTGCATTTTACTAATGACCAATTATTTAGGGGCTGCCCTGGTGACCCAGAGGGTAAAGAATCTGCCTGCAATGCAGGACATCCAGGTTCGATCCCTGAGTTGGAAAGATCCCCTGGAGAAGGGAGTGGCAACCCACTGCAATATTTTTGCCTGGAGAATTCAATAGATCAAGGATACTGGCAGGCTACAGTCTATAGGATCACAAAGAGTCAGACACAACTGAGCCACTAACACTTTCTTTTTCACTTTCAATGATTTTGAACATCTTTTAATTGGATTATTTGACCACTGTATATGCTTTTTGATGATGTGCCTGATTGAATCTTTTGAAATTTCATAAGAAATCAGTTGCTGTCTTCTCAATGTTGAGTTTTATTGCTTATTGTTTACTAAAGGATATTGATGAATGGTGCTTCCCTGGTGGCTAAGATGGTAAAGAATCTGCTGCAATGTGGGAGACCTGGGTTCAACCCATGGCTGGATAAGATCCCCTGGAGAAGGGAATAGCAACACACTCCAGTGTTCTTGCCTGGGAAATCCCAGGGACAGAGGAGACTTGCAGCTACAATCCACAGTGTTGCAAAGAGTTGGACACAACTGAGCTGACATGAAAATTAAAATACTGACGAACAATATTACATTAGTTTCATTGTACAACACAGTGATTCAACAGTCAAATATATTACAAAATGATCACCCTTTTGTAAAGTACAGGCCAGTAACCATCTGTCACCATAAAAAGTTACAGTATTATTCCTTATGCTGTACACTATATCCTGTGACTTGTTCAGTTGCTCAGTCAATGTCTGACTCTTTGAAACATGGATTGTACCATGCCAGGCTTCCCTGTCCTTCACCCTTCCCCTGGAGCTTGCTCAATCAGGTCCACTGAGTCAGTGAAGCCTTCCAACCATCTCATCCCCTGTTGTCCTCTTCTCCTCCTGCCTTCTATCTTTCCCAGCCCTGAGGACGTTTGTAATGAGTTGGCTATTCACATCAGATGGCCAAAGTATTGGAGCCTCAGCTTAGCATGAATCCTTCCAATGAAGATTCATGATTTATTTGCTTCACAATTGACTGGTTTGATCTCCTTGCAGTCCAAGGGACTCTCAAGAGTCTTCTCCAACATCACAGTTCAAAAGCATCAATTTTTCAGTGCTCAGCCTTCTTGAAGGTCCGAATCTCACATCCATTCTTGACTGCTGGATTTGGCAATATGGTTCATTGTCTGAGCCACACTCAGCTCTCATTCTTGCTTTTGCTTACTGTGTAGAGCTTCTCCATCTTCGGCTGCAAAGACTCTAATCAGTCTGATTTCAGTATTGACCATCTGGTGATGTCCATGTATAGAATTACCTTTTGTGTTGTTGGGAGAGTGTCTTTGCTATGACCAGTATGCTCTCTTGGCAAAACTTTGTTAGCCTTTGCCCTGCTTCCTTTTGTACTCCAAGGCCAAACTTGCCTGTTACTCCCGGTATCTCTTGACTGCCTACTTTTGCATTCCAGTCTTCTGTGATGAAAAAAATGTGGTTTTTTTGGTGTTAGTTCTAGAAGGTTATGTGAACTTCATAGAACTGTTCGAGTTAGCTTCTTTGGCATCCTGTGACTAATATATTTTAAATTTGGAATCTTCTATTCTTAATCCCTTTACCTATTTAACAAGTTTGCTCTCTGCATCTAAAGTCTGTTTCTGTTTTGTTTTGCTTGCTTTTTTTTTTCTTAGATTCCATATATAATCACAACACAGTATCCATCCTTCTCTGTCTGACTTATTTCACTTAATACTCTCTAGGACCATCTATGTTGGTATGTTGTCACAAATGACATGATTTCATCCCTTTTTATGACAAAGTGATATTTCATTGTGACACACACTACTTCTTTTTTATTCATTCATCTATCTGTTGATAGACAAATAGATTGCTTCCATATCATGACCATTATAAATAATGTGGCTGCGAACATATAGGTACATATATATTTTTGAGTTGGTGTTTTCGTGTTCTTTGAATAAATGCCAGAATTGCAGGATCATATGGTAATTCCATTTTAAATATTTTGAGGAGCCTCTGTATGGTTTTTATAGTGGCTATACCAGTTTAAAGTTCCATCAACAGTGCACAAAAGTTCCCTTATCTTCACATTCTCTGCAATACTTTTTATTTTTTGTCTTTTTTGATGATAGCCATTCTGAAAAGTGTGAAGTGGTACCTTATTGTGGTTTTGATTTGCATTTCCCTAATAATTAGTGATGTTGAGTATTTTTTCATGTGTCTGTTGGCCATCTGTATGACTTTGAGAAATGTCTATTTAGATCAGATGCTCATTTTTCTAAATGGATTTTTTAAAATATTGAGTTGTGTGATTTCTTTAGGAAATTTTTATATTAACCCTTAGCAAATATATTGTTTGAAAATATTTTCTCCCATTTGGTAGGTTGACTTTTAACTTTGTTAATGATTTTCTTCCCTGTGCAAAAGTTTTTTAGTTCAAGGTAGTCCCATTTATTTGTTTATGCTTTTGTTTCCTGAGGGGACAGATCCAAAAATTATTGCTAAGATCAATGCCAAAGAGCATACTTAGTTGCCTGTTTGTTTGTCTGTTTGTTTTTCTTAAGGGGTTTTAGGGATTTAGGTCTTATATTTAAGTCTTGAATCCATTTTGAGTTTATTTTTGTGTGTGGTGTAAAACTGTTGTCCAGATTATTATTATTTTTTTTTCATATAGCTGTTCAATTTTCACCATTTGTTGAAGAGTTTGTCTTTTTCCCATTGGATATTCTTGCTTCCCTTGTTGTAGATTAACTAATCATATAAGTATGGCTGTATTCTGGGCTCTCGATCCTATTCCATTGATCTCTGTGTCCATTTTCATGCCAGCACCATACTGCTTTTATTACTATAGCTTTATGGCATAGTTTGATATCAGGAAGTGTGATATCTTCAGCTTTGTTCTTCTTAAGATACTTTTGGTTATTTGGAGAATTTGTGTTTCCATAAAAAATAAATGTGTATTATTAGTTCTAGTTCTGTGGAAAATGTTCTTGGTATTTGATAAGGATTCCACTGAATCTGCAGATTGCCTTGGGTAGTATGGTCTTTTTAACAATATTAATTCTTCCAAATGATGAACAGCTTTCCATTTGTATGTATCATCTTCAATTTCTCTCATCAATATCTCATAGTCTTCAGTGTAAAGGTCTTTCACCACCTTGTTAGATTGATTCCTAGATATTTCATTCATTATGCTGAAATAGTAAATGGAATTGTTTTCCTAATTTCTCTTTCTGATACTCCATTTTTAATGTAAAGAAATGAAATAGATTTCTTTTATATTAATTTTGAATACTTAAACTTTACTGAGTTCATTTATTATTTTTAATAGTTTTTTGGTGTTGTTTATAGTGTTTTCTATGTTTAGTATCATATCATCTGAAACTGACAGCGTTACTTCTTCCTTTCCAATTTAGATGCATTTCATCTTTTTTTTTTTTTCTTCTTGTCTGATTGCTATGGCTATATTGAAAAAAATTGTCTTGTTTTGATCTTAGTAGAAATACTTTCAGCTTTTCATTATAGAATGATATTGACTATGGTGTGGAAAACCATTACACGGAAGACTATAAAACACTGTAGCTGTAATGATGATGGAAAAAAACTTAGAAGGGCAGATTCTTTGCCACTGCACCACTTAGGAAGTCCAAGAGATCTTTTTAGGCTAACTTGTTAGATGAGTATATACTGGTAAATAAGACAGATGGGGTCCTCATTCTCATGGAGATTATATTCTACTCCAGGGAAACATGCAACACACAAATAAGCAAACATAGGTATCAGGTGTTTATAAATTCTGAGTCAAAATAAGTATGGAATGGAAGATAATCATGTGGGGACATGATATTTATATGGGGTATCTTTGACTAGAAGGTATCTTTGACTAGAAGATGTTAAAACAGAGAGCTGAAGGAACTGAGAGAATGAGTCCTATAAACATCTGCAGGCAATAGGGATTTAATAAGAAGCAGCACATGAAAAACAGGCAGAAACAATCTTATAGTATGTCCAATTTCTTGGCTATTTGTTGTTCCTTCTGTAAGTTACTTGTTCATATACTTTCTCTACATTCCCACAGGGTTATTCCTTTTTTCTTATTAATAAATAGGAACTCAGTATATTATGGCAAGTCGTCTTTTATCTTTTATTTATGTTGCAAATATTTTCTCCCATTTTTGTTTGTTTTTTGTTTTTAAAGAAGAATTCCATACTGGGTAATTTTATTGTTCCTTGTGAACAGGAGTTTTAAAGTTTTTTGTCTGGTGGAAGAAGGTTTTCTTGAACAAGTCACTTTTACTTTTCCTGTGAAAATAGAGGTTATAATCACTCCAGAAAAGTTATCCTCAAGTGCTTCATTTTTTATTGTGCTCCTGACCCTTCTAGTATTCCTTCAAGAGCTCTCTGACTTGTTACTGCAGTGTCCTAGGGAAGCTGCCATGTCCTAGGGAATTCCTCTGCAATGCAGGAGACCCTGGTTTGATTCCTGGTTGGGAAGATCTGCCGGAGAAGAGAAAGGCTACCCACTGCAGTATTCTGGCCTGGAGAATTTCATGGATTGAACAGTCCATGGGGTCGCAAAGAGTTGGACATGACTGAGTGACTTTCACTTTAACTTTCAGGGAAGATGTAGCACTCTGGAATCACCACTAGCTGCTGCCAGTCATTCCAAGAAATGGGTCTGCTCAATGAATTTCACAGCTGTACACTGGGTAGAAGTTATTTTTCCTTCATGAAATGAAGAAATGAAATTTGGAATGATTTAATGGGGCTCAGAAATAACCTTAGAGTGAATGTATTTGTAGGGTGTACTCTGGGTGGCTTTGAAAATGGCTTAGTGATGGAGTAGTCATAAATTCTTCCCTCCCCACATATTCCTAAGATTCCAGGAAGGTATATAACAAGGAAATGCAGAACACAATGAGGAATGGCCCACTCAAACCTGTGTAAGTGGGTTCAGATAGTTCAGAAGCTTGGATTGTTTACAAACTCATTATGTGTCTTCTAGATATGGCATTCAGCAACTTTGAGATAAGCCCCTAAGGCATAGTTCTCAGATCTGACAGAGGATCAGAATCATGCCCATGGCTTTCTGAAAATGCAAAACTTAAATCAAGAAACTGTAATTCCCTATATATGGTGTGAGTCCTGGAAATTAATTTCAAAGGCAAATGGGCAATGCAAACATCAAGTTCATATCTTGCCACTTGTCTATATGTATCCGCCAAATCTGTTCTGTTTCCAAAACAACTTCAGAGCACTAGAATATTATGGGCTAATTAATATTTTTTTTTAAGAATGATGAGTGGTAAATATTTTATATTATTGAGTGTAGATGCTTTTAATCAATCGACTTTATGAAATGAAACATGCATCACATTTGTAAGATTTCCTTGTTTTTTGTTGAATATGGAGTATTTTAATTTTGCTCTTGTTCTGTTTCTTTCCACTAGCTTGTTATTTTCTCAGGAGTAGGAATCATTTCAATTTTTTCCATCATAACATCCAAAAAGGTCAAGAACAATACTGAAAGGTGGTTTATAAACATATTCATATCTTACCACATGCTCCAGAAATCAGGAAACAGACTAAATCACTATTAATTCTTAAAAGTTAGGTGTCTAAACAACATAGGTAGGTTCTCTATGTACTAACCATAAAGAAAGATATCTTATTGTTAACAATTATCATAAAAAGTAACCAACTCTAAGGCCAAACAGAAGAACTTCCTAATATTGAGTGAAGTTCTAAACCACCAAGAGGATATTCAACTAGTGTGGTTACAAAATAAAACACATGTGGAAATTCAAAATAGCAGAATGTACAAGTAAATTGATTTCTTTCTGAAAGTTCAGATTTGAGTGTGTGAGGGAGACTTGGGAGACATGAGGAGGATGCAGTTCCTGGCAGCTTTTGCTATTTTTATGGCCCTAAAAAAATCATTGTAGGAGTATGTCATTCTAACCCCAGTCACAAGACAAAAAATACGCTTCCTTGCCCTAACCTCCAGACAACTGCAAAACTAAGTTTATGTTTCTCTCAGGAATCCATGACGCACTTTAGAAGAATCAGAGGTCAACATAAGCTGTCAAGTCTTCTGCTTCTGACTGGGACAGAGTAGCCCACATTTTCAGACCTCCATCCATGAAACTCTGTTTTACTCAGTTCATCCTCAGTCTGACTGGATGCTTTTCCATGTTCCCCATCATCCAGCTTCTTAACTTATATCCCTAGTCTTTGTTTCTCCCTAGGTTCCACTCCTCATACTCTGCACTCCACAAGGATGACAAAAATATCACAACATAAGCATCCTTGTTTACTTCTTTGTACTTTCTAAGAAGCAGTCTATTTGTACTATTCAGCTTTTGCATTATTTAACTCTGGACATCATTTTATACTCAATATAGGAGACAAAGGAAGAAATTAAAAAGGGTTACAATTATAAACTATATACTACATGGTATTATTATATGCTATATAATGTATAATATTATGTTCCTGTTGTTCATTCATGAAGTCATGTCCAATACTTGTGATCCAAGGAAAGTAGCTCGCCAGGCTTCACTGCCCTTCACTGTCTCCTGGATTTGCACAAACTCGTGTTCATTGAGTCGGTGATGCCATCCAACCATCTCACCCTCTTTTGTTCCCTTCTCCTCCTGCCCTCAATCTTTCCCAGCATCAGAGTCTTTTCTGATGAATCAATTCTTTGCATCAGGTGGCCAAAGTATTGAAACTTCAGCTTCAGTATCAGTCTTCCCGATGAATATTCAAGGTTGACTTCCTTTAGGATTGATTAAATTGACCTCCTTGCAGTCCAAGGCACTCTCAAGAGCCCTCTCCAACACCACAGTTTGGAAGCATCAATTCTTCAGTGCTCAGCCTTCTTTATGGTCCAACTCTCACATCCATACATGACCACTGTAAAAGCCATAGCTTTGACTATAGGGACCTTTGTTGCCAAAGTGATGTCTCTGCTTTTTAATATGCTGTCTGGGTTTGTCATAGCTTTCTTTCATGGAGCAAGCATCTTCCAATTTCATGGCTGCAGTCACCATTGATAGTGATTTTCAGTTCAGTTCAGTTCAGTCGCTCAGTCATGTCCGACCCTCTGCGACCCCAAGAATCACAGCACGCCAGGCCTCCTGTCTATCACCAACTCCCGGAGTTTACTCAAACTCATGTCTATTGAGTCGGCAATGCCATCCATCATCCACTGTTGGCCCCTCCTCCTCCTTCCCCCAATCCCTCCCAGCATCAGGGTCTTTTCCATGAGTCATTTTAGAGCCCAAGAAAATGAAATCTGCCACTGTTTCCAATTTTCCCCATCTATTTGCCATGAAGGGATGGGACTGGATACAAAGATCTCCATTTTTTGAATGTTGAGTTTTAATAGTCAACTTTTTCACTCTCCTCTTTCACCCTCATCAAGAGGCTCTTCAGTTCCTCCTCACTTCCTGCTATTAGAGTGGTATCATCTGCATATATGGAGTTATTGATATTTCTCCTGGCAATCTTGATTCTATGTTGTGAGTCATCCAGTCTGGCATTTTGCCTGATGCACTCTTCATATAAGTTAATAATCAGGGAGACAATATATAATCCTGGCATATTCCTTTCCCAATTTGGAACAAGTCCGTTGTTCCACGTCCGGGTCTAACTGTTGTTTCTTACCCTGCATACAGATTTCTCAGGAGGCAGATAAGTTGGTCTGGTATTCCCATCTTTTGGAGAATTTTCCACAGTTTGTTGTGATCCACAAAGCCAAAGTCTTTAGTGTAGTCAGTGAAGCAGAAGTAGATGCTTTCTGGAATTCTTTTGCTATGATCCAATGGATGTTGGCAATTTGACCTCTGATTTTTCTGCCTTTTTAAAATCTAGCTTGTACATCTGGAAGTTCTTAGTTCATGTACTAAGCCTAGCTTGAAGGATTTTGAGCATTAACTTGATAGCATGTGAAATGAATGAAATTGTATGGTAGTTGGAACATTCTTTGGCATTGCCTTTCTTTGGGATTGAAATGAAAACTGTGGCCTGCAGTCCTGTGGCCACTGCTGAGTTTTCCAAATTTGCTGGCATATTGAGTACAGCACTTTCACAGCATCATCTTTTAGAATTTGAAATAGCTCAGCTAGAATTCCACCACCTCCACCAGCTTTGTTCATAGTGATACTTCCTAAGTCCCACTTGGCACCACCCTCCAGAATGTCTGGAGGGTGTGACCACACCATCCTGGTTATCTGTGTCATTAAGACCTTTTTTGTATAGTTCTACTGTGTACTCTTGCCACCTCTCTTAATTTCTTCTATTTCTGTTAGGTACTTGCCATTTATATATATATATATATATATATATATATATATATATATATATATATATATATATATATATAACAGAATAAAAACTTTATGCTCCCAACCATATACCTGTGCCAATGATTGGGTGTTATAGGTATGAAAAATAAATAAATCTGCTTTTCTGGGGAGTAGGGACACAACCCTGCTTGGTGTATTCTATCTAGCCTTCCCTCAGTAAACCAGGCCAAGGCTAGATCTCATCTGTATCTTTGCTCAGTTCTAGCTCTCTTCTTATCCTGCTTTCTTTTATTGCTTCTTCTTGAAGAATTCTCCCTGAATAGATCACATGAACACCAATCCCTGCCTCAGGTTCTGTATTTCTGCTTTTAAGGGACCCAAACATAAACAATGTCTAAAAAGGACTTTTAAGGATCTTGCTATATGCTAAGTGACTTTCTATAATTCCAAACTTTTTGATACTGACATTCTGTTTGTTTGGTTTTTTTAAAAAATTCTTAATATATTCTTTCTTGAAATTACCTTGAGGAGAAAAGCAAGAGAGCCAGATTGTTCATATTGTAATGAACTCTTATTTTCATAAAACAATTTACCTTACCTTCTCTTCAGATTTTCTTACATGCTGTCCCCTAAGTTTAGGACAATTTTCACCTTATTGTGTGTGTGTGTGTGTGTCTAGGAAAAGCTCTGATTTATCCTCATCTGAGTTTCCTTCAGGAACCCTCCCAGATGTCTCTCTACCCTGTTCTCCTAAATCTATGTTATGTGTGTGTGTGTGTGTGTGTGTCTCAAGTATTCTTGTAACATTCTAGAACACCTTCCAGACATTATATATTATAAACTCAAGAAAAATATGGAATGAGTCTATCTTGGTCATTTCTGAATCTCCAGAATCTAGCATAATACCTGACACACAATAAAGATGCCCTTTTAAATAAAAATGAGTGGATATGCAACTGCTAACAAAATGGAAGATATGCTGGATTGTCTTGTTTCTTATGATCCTTAGTATAGTCTTGAACATGGGGACAATTTTTCTCAGCAGGTGGACATTTGTAGTCTGTCCCTCATCTAGCCTCCTCCGAGCACTTTCCCACCACCTTTCCAAAGTAGGGCTGTGAATGGGAATGGAAGGCCCTCAATACGACATTTGGAAAGAACTTGAATTAAGATCATTAGATGGCAAACTGCTTAATAGAATGGACTACATCTCATTTATCTCTTTATTCCAAAATGCTAGCAGTGAGTTTAGCAAATGGAAGATAGTCAGAAAATACTGAATAAGAAAGTGAGCCATTTCCTGAAGCACAGAAAATTATTTAAAAGTAAACTTCTGAATCTAACTTTCCTACCTACCTCTTTCATTGCTAATTTTTAATACTGTGCTTAACTTCCTCTAGTATCAAATTACACTACTCTTCCACTGCCAGTTACATCATCATGCCTCCATATGTGTTGTTCTCATCATCTAGAGCACCTTCCCTACACATCCAAATCCCACAGAATCCACAGATATCCTCAGTTGACTCATGAGGCTTCCTTTCCCAGCATCTTCCAGCTCTTGTTGATCTTCTTCATTGGATTTCATCAATCTAAAACCACAGAAATGTTGTCATCTCCTCTAGGGCAGAAACTCTATCTGAGACACTGGGAATGCAGAGATAAATGCCAAAGCATAATCAGCACTCATTATTCTTTTTAAATGTCAGTATAGTGGAGTGGGGGTTGAACCAAAAATTCTTTCATCATTTTCTGTAATCCAAAGCTAAATTTAGGATTGAAAAAAAATCAGCTTGGGCCCAGGGGTATTTATTGGCTGTTAACGTATGGAAATTTACAAATATACCCAAATACCCAATGTAATGAAAAGGTTAATGCTTTTTGTTTTTGTTTTGTTTTTCTGCTATGTGGCATGTGAGATGTTATTTCCATGACCAGGGATCAAACTCACACCACCTGCAGTGGAAACATGGAGTTTTAATTCCTGGACCACCAGGGAAGTCCTAATGTATTCTTGACACTAAAAACTAAACAAAACAGGGTTATTTTAACCCAAGAAGGGTTGTCAACATTGTACTAATTTTAAAAATATGAGTGCTTCATATAGAATCAATGAGAAGTTCAAAAGGGAAATAATCTGTATTGTGGCAAAGTGCGTTTGATTTTATTAATAAATACTGAAGAAAAAGTGCAGTCATAGACCTGAGTTGAAGCCATCACACAATTTTATGCCCCTCTCTACTATCTATAGAACATCTTATTCTTCCTCAAAATAATAAGCACTGAGACAAGAACCCACTTTTCTCCTCAAAACCATTTACACTATGTAGTTGTTGGAAGTCATGAAGTTTTCAGAACCTCATAGAGAAAGGAAGTAGCACATTATGTGAAAAGGAATGGTATTTTCTGGGGATAATGGGTTAGAATAGGAAAACTGATATAAAGAGGTTAAATTAATAAATAGTGCAACTGAAGGAGGGTGTTTGAAGACATACCCCTGTGAAACACCTTCGGAGATCTGTGTAAGAGATCTCAAATGACTCTGTAAGACTCAAATGACTTCAAGAGACAGAAAGGTAGGGAGTGCTGGAGTCTCTGTTACATCAAAGAAAACTTGCATAACTTACAGGCATTTAAATTTTAAAAATCTGACCACAAGTTTGCAACTCATAGCCCAGGCAATCTTGTGCTTTTTGTTAGTCTGGGAAATACACTTGATCCACAAACATACCCTAAATCTTAAATATATATATATATATATTAATAGCTTCAAGAAAATTGCCAAAATCTCTTAATGAGTATCACTGAAGTCCAGGTCACATTTCAGCTAGGAAGATGAATGAGACAGTTCTTGGAATAACAGATAACCTCGCTACATTTTCCACTATGGTCAATTAATGGACATTAACAGCATCTTGATTTTGTATTACTGAGTAGGAAGGAAATAGTCCCCTAGAGAAAGAAACAATACTTTAACTTTCCTCTTAACTTTAGTTTAACTTTCCTTTACCAGACGGCAGACTGAAACATGAGTGAGTGAAGTCGCTTAGTTGTGTCTGATTCTTTGCGACCCCGTGGACTGTAGCCTACCAAGCTTCTCCGTCCATGGGATTTTCCAGGCAAGAATACTGGAGTGGGCTGCCATTTCCTTCTCCAACTGAAACATACTTAGCACCAAAACAATGTCCAAATCTTAGCTATTCTACAGACTACCTGTGTGCCTTTAGGCAATTCATTGGATCGTCTTACCTTCATTTTTTTTTCTTTTGGTTATGGTAAGAACATTTGGGCTGAAAGGTATTTTGGGGTTCCTAACAGCTCTGAAAGTTAATTTTATTATAAAACTATTTATAATATATTCTGTACAACTTTATAGATAGAAAGCATACTAACTAATTTGACCCCTTAATGTAATATTCCCCTAGTTAACCATCTCTCCCAAATGGATGTCATCACTATCATTTTTTAAATTTTATTTTTAATTGGAGGATAATTACCTTATAATTGTGTGATTTTCACACATCACCATGAATCAGCCATAAGTGTATGTAACCCTCCTTCCGTCTTGAACCTCCTTTCCTCCTGCATCTCCCCACCCTTCTTGGCTTTCACAGAGCGCCAGGTCTGGGTCCCCTGCACCATATGGCAAATTCCCACTGACTCTCTATCTTACATATGTTAATGTGTATGTTTCAATTCTCCTCTCTCAAATCATCCCACCCTCTTCATCCACCACTGTGTCCACAAGTCTGTTAAAGTGTGTGTGTCTGTTTGTGTTAGTCACTTAGTAGTATCTGACTCTTTGTGATCCCATGGACTGGGGCCTGCCAGGATCCTCTGTCCATGAAATTCTCCAGGCAAGAATACTGGAGTGGGTTGCCATTCCCTTCTCCAGGGGATCTTCCTGACCTAGGGATCAAACCTGGGTCTCCTGCACTGCAGGCAGATTCTTCATCACAAATCTGTTGAGGAAAGCAGTAAGATTTATCAAGGGGCTTTGGTGAGAGTCACTCAGTCATGTGTGACTCTTTGCGACCCCATGAACTATACAGTCCATAGAATTCTCCATGCCAGGATACTGGAGTAGGTAGCCTTTCCTTTCTCCAGGAATCTTCCCAACCCAGGGAAGGAACCCAGGTCTTCTGCATTTCAGGCAGACTCTTTACCAGCTGAGCCATAAGCAAAGCCCAAGAATACTGTTGCAGGTAGCCTATCCCTTCTCTAGGGGATCTTCCTGACCCAGGAATCAAACCAGGGTCTCCTGCATTGCAGAAGGATTCTTTGCCAACTGAGCTATAAGGGAAACCTATCAAGGGGATTTACTATCATCCAAATATATCTATGAAATGCCCTTCAGTAAGCAATTTAAAAACTTTTTTCAAAAGATTGAAAGTGGGTTTGTAAAGTATGATTTGTTCTTATTGGAGATATCCCCTGGTGATATCACTTCACTTTTAAGTACTATGCATAATAATAATAACAATTATAACACCCAGTCTCATAGATCACTTAGTATGTGGCTGCAATCTTTGACATGCCTTAAGAGAATTTAATCTTCACAGGTAAGATTAGGTAACCGAGACAGGTACTCCAATTTTACAGCTGAGGAAACTGAGGCACATAGAGGTTATATAACTTGATGTAAGCCATACAGCTGTAAAGTGTTAAAGCCAGTGTGCAACCTAGTTAGTCTGACTTTGCCTGATATTCATCCTAAAATTCTACTGATAAATGTCCAGTTTTATATCTAGATCATAATGTCTAGCACTCATTTCTTCCCAGAAATTGCTTAGTATTTTCCCATATCCAGAAGTCTGGCACTTCTGCTTTCCGTGATTCTTCAAGCACTTCAAGTCTTTTTGGAAGACCTCTATAAATAAGTGAAGCATTCTTATTTTAGGTCTCCATTTAATGTGATTGTTTTACTCTTTTAAGTTATAAAGTCCTTTGATAGAGATAAATCATCAACAGAGAGGTAATTGTCATTCTGTCTGCCATTTGTTAACCTAGGCATGGGGTTGCCCCTCTTTGTGCTTTTCTGATCGCCAAACCTTTTGCATTTCCATTAAAAATTCTAAGTTCCAGTTCCTGCTGGTTTTTGTCACTTTTCAGTATTTAGTGTCACTTAGTTGTCTCAGATCAACAAATGTCTGTGTTGTGTTAGTCTCTCAGTCTTGTCCAACTCTTTGGGACCCGATTGATGGGACTGTGACCCATTAGGGTCCTCTGTCCATGGGATTTTCCAGGCAAGAATACTGGAGTGGGTTCCATTCCCTTCTCCAGCAGACACACACACAGCAGATAAAAAAAATAAAAAATAAAAAAGCCCAACAATGCTTTTAGAAATGAGCACGATGCTCTGTGCCCATAGCCATCATTACAGATTAAATTTGCAGCCCAGGGGTGGATGGTGAGCCTGAGGAGACAGCCTGGCAGATGCCAGGAACCATGTCTCAAGGTAAGAGGCCTTGGAGGGGCAGGGAGACATGGGGGAAGCTCTCGGTCACAGCCGTTCACTATTAGTGTTAAGATCCGGAGTCCCACCCTGCAAGTCCTAAGAGGTGTGCTTCCTGCGGGCAGGATGGCCTGACACGGTGGCAGCCAGCCCAGGACATTGCCAAGGCAGTTCGACCATGGAATTTGGCAGGATCTCTGTGAGCTTCTCTCTTAACATTCAGAAAACTAAGATCATGTCATCTGGTCCCAACACCTCATGGGAAGTAGATGGGGAGACAGTGGAAACAGTGTCAGACTTTATTTTTTTGGGCTCCAAAATCACTGCTGATGGTGATTGCAGCCATGAAATTAAATGACGCTTACTCCTTGGAAGGAAAGTTATGACCAACCTAGATAACATATTAAAAAGCAGAGACATTACTTTGCCAACAAAGGTCCATCTGGTCGAGGCTATGGTTTTTCCAGTGGTCATGTGTGCATGTGAGAGTTGGACTGTGAAGAAAGCTGAGCACTGAAAAATTGATGCGTTTGAACTGTGGTGCTGGAGAAGACTCTTGAGAGTCCCTTGGACTGCAAGGAGATCCAACCAGTCCATCCTAAAGGAGATCAGTCCTGGGTGTTCATTGGAAGGACTGATGCTGAAGCTGAAACTCCAGTACTTTGGCCACCTCACGCGAAGAGGTGACTCATTGGAAAACACCCTGATGTTGGGAGAGATTAGGGGCAGGAGGAGAAGGGGACGACAGAGGATGAGATGGCTGAATGGCATCACCGACTCGATGAGTGTGAGTTTGAGTAAACTCCGGTAGTTGGTGATGGACAGGGAGGCCTGGTATGCTGCGATTCGTGGGGTCGCAGAGTTGGACACGACTGAGCGACTGAACTGAACTGAACTGAAAGCTTCTCAGTCTCTCAGAACCAGTTACGATTGCCAGAGACCACCGCTGCCCTCTGGAAATCTCCAAGCCCTCACAACACCTTCAAGTGTCTTCTTTGTTGGTTGAGACCCCCCCCCCCCACTCCACTCCACACAACACCCTTGCAGGAAGGAAGGGCAGGGTAAAGGCCCCAAACCAAGGGACTGGCGTGGGCATGGGGCCCTGCGCCAGCAGTGCTGAGCACTGACTACATTCCCCCCACGGCCCAGGGGTCACCTTCCCCCTCTCCCCCATGGGCCACGGGTCACTTCACCCCTCCCCCCACGGCCCAGGGGTCACCTGTACTCCTCCCCCCCACAGCCCAGGGGTCACCTGCACCCCTCCCCCACATGGCCCAGGGGTCACCTTCCCCCTCTCCCCCATGGGCCAGGGGTCACTTCACCCCTCCCCTCATGGCCCGGGGGTCACCTGTACTCCTCCCCCCCACAGCCCAGGGGTCACCTGCACCCCTCCCCCCCATGGCCCGGGGGTCACCTGCACTCCTCCCCCCCACAGCCCAGGGGTCACCTGCACCCCTCCCCCCATGGCCCGGGGGTCACCTGCACTCCTCCCCCCCACAGCCCAGGGGTCACCTGCACCCCTCCCCCCATGGCCCGGGGGTCACCTGCACTCCTCCCCCCCACAGTCCAGGGGCCACCTTCACCCACTCCCCCCGGGGCCCAGGGGTCCCTTCACCCCTCCCCCCACGGCCCAGGGGTCACCTTCCCCCACTCCCCCATGTGCCACGGGTCACGACACCCCTCCCCCCACGGCCCAGGGGTCACCTTCCCCCTCTCCCCATGGCCCAGGGGTCACCTGCACTCCTCCCCCCCACAGCCCAGGGGTCAACTGCACCCCTCCCCCCACAGCCCAAAGGTCACCTCTCCCCTCCCTCCCCCCCCACAGCCCAGGGGCCACCTGCACCCCTTCCCCCACGGCCCAGGGGTCACCTCCCTCCCCCCCACAGCCCAGGGGTCACCTGCACCCCTCCCCACCACGGCTCATGGAGGCTATAACGTGACGGCTCTTGGGAGACAGGGGCCGCGGAAAGGAGGCCCAGGCAGAGTCACCGGTCAGGGGCTGTGCTGGTGTGAGGCCAAGGAGAAAGGCGGTTCAGATCAAGGCGGCCGGAGGCCAGCGCCACGGCGTGGTGTCGCGGCCTGTGAGACGGCCCTGCGGGGCCTCAGCGCCCCGTGGAGACCACGGTCACGGCGGGGCGGACGGGTGCTGACTGGAGCGAGCGGGCCGCCCTCGCGCCCACGCCACGTGCAGGAGCGGCTCCGGCTGGAGAGGGCTCCCCGCCGGCCCCTCGGGGCCTCTTGGCCCGGGTCTGAGGGGGCAGACAGGCGGGGCCTGTTGCAGGGTGCGGGTTATAGGTGCAGGCTCGGCTGGCCTCCCAGGCCCTCTGGGCCTCTCCCAGCCCCTCTTCACAAATGCTTATTGAGAATGTACTATGTATCAGCCACGAAGAGACTCTGGGGATCAAAAATGAGGATAGCACAGCCCCAGCTCTGAAGGAGCTCACAGTTTAGTAAGAGGAAAGAAGTAACTCAGAAAATACTGGCGAAACTTCAAAGAGTTAGTTCCTACTTTACAGAGTGTGTTCTTGCTGTTCAGGTGCTAAGCGGTGTCCAACTCTTTGTAACCCGAGGAACTGCAGCACACCAGGCTTCCCTGTCCTTCACCATCTCTCACAGTTTGTTCAAACTGATGTCCATTGAGTCAGTGATGCCATCCAAGCATCTCATTCTCTGTCGTTCCCTTCTCCTCTTTCCCTCAATCTTCCCCAGCACCAGGGTCTTTTCCAATGAGAAGGCCTTTTTGCGTCATGTGGCCAAGATATTGGGGCTTCAGCATCAGTCCTTCCAAAGAGTATTCAGGGTTGATTTCCATTAAGATTGACTGGTTTGATCTCCTTGCTGTCCAAGGACTTTCAAGAGTCTTCTCCAGCATCACAGTTTGAAAGCATTAATTCTTTAGTGCTCAGCCTTCTTTATGGTCCAACTCTCACAGCCATACATGACTATGGGAAAAACCATAGCTTTGACTAGAAGGATGTTTGTCAGCAAAGTTATGTCTTTGATTTTTAATACACTGTCTAGGTTTGTCATAGGATTTCTTCAAAGGAGCAAACATGCTTTAATTCCCTGACTGTAGTCACCATCTGCACTGATTTTGGAGCCAAGAAAATAAAATCTGCCACGTTTCCACTTTTCCCCCATCTATTTGCCATGTAGTGATGTGACTGGATAGCATATTAAAAAGCAGAGACATTACTTTGCCAACAAAAGTCCGTCTGGTCAAGGCTATGGTTTTTCCAGTGGTCATGTATGGATGTGAGAGTTGGACTGTGAAGAAAGCTGAGCACTGAAAAATTGATGCTTTGGAACTGTGGTGTTGGAGAAGACTCTTGAGGGTCCCTTGGACTGCAAGGAGATCCAACCAGTCCATCCTAAAGGAGATCAGTCCTGGGTGTTCATTGGAAGGACTGATGCTGAAGCTGAAACTCCAGTACTTTGGCCACCTCATGTGAAGTGTTGACTCACTGGAAAAGACCCTGATGCTGGGAGGGGTTGGGGGCAGGAGGAGAAGGGGACGACAGAGGATGAGATGGCTGGATGGCATCACCAACTCGATGGACATGAGTTTGAGTAAACTTCAGGAGTTGGTGATGGACAGGGAGGCCTGGCATGCTGCGATTCATGGGGTCGCAAAGAGTCGGACATGACTGAGCGACTGAACTGAACTGATGCGACTGGATAACAGAGTGTTAGAGGTCCTTCTTTTTCTACCTGGAACTCTCACTTTCAAATCTGTCCTAACTTTCAGAAGAATGGTTAGGCCTCCTCTCTTCTAAGGCTCATCCTTCCACCAATGGAATCTGATTTTCTTATTTTACTTATGTCATAAACCAGTACTTTACTTAGCAAAAGAATCATAGAATGTTAGAGTTAGAAGGAACTTTCCTGATCTTCTCTGTCAAACTTCTTAGGAAACCAGGAGTTTGCCAAAATTTACCTGATGGAGTCAAAAGTATAATTGATTTCTTACATAGTCCTCTGTCCAACTCACAAAGCACATATTTAAGACCCTGAGAATCTGCCCTCAGATTCCATGTTGATTAGAAGAATGCATGCATGCTAAATCTCTTCAGTCATATCTGACTCTTTGCGAGCCTATAAACTATAGCTCTTCAGGCGCCTCTGTCCATGGGGATTCTCCAGGCAAGAATACTGGAGTGGGTTGCCATCCCTCCTCCAGGGGATCTTCCCAACCCAAGAATCGAACCCGTGTCTCTTATGTATTCTGCATTGGCAGGTGGGTTCTTTACCACTAGCAGCACCTGATTAGAAGAATAGAGTTCATTAAATAAAAGGAAAGATAGTTTATTTATATTTTTAATAAATAAAGTCATGATACAGTCATAAATACACATATACATGTACACATATCTTCTTTTATACACAGATTTCTTCAGGTTCAATGCCAATAAAATGTCAGCCATTAATGGACTAGGAGGAGAAAATAAAAAGGAAGCTTGAAGGAAGATATAGGAAGAGCCAAAATTAATGAAAAATATAAGAAAATGGGAGGGAAAGACTGAAGAGAGTTTATAAAGCAAGTCGATTGTAGGATTTAAAGAACAGTAGTTTCCAAAGTTTTTGCTCTTTCCTCAGTCAGTGCTATTAGATGCCATAAATTGCAAGAGAACAGCTTATCACAAAGCAGATTTAGGTGGAATTACTTTTTCTATGGATCCATCTATTTGATGCTCCATTTCATAACTTGGTATGCTGGATAAAAGGACCTAAACTGCTCTTGAGTATGGAATCTGGCCCAGTGAAAGCATGCCTCACAATTACATATATTGCAAATGTACCTGGTGAATAATACATCACTTTTCTCCAGATTTTGGTTTTAGGAGAAAGCTTTTAGTGGGAGTTTGGTGAACTATATTAAGGATTGTGTTCCCCAGAGGTTTAAGATAAGAATTAAATGAAGGTTTACAATTTTGTTAAAATATTTAGAAGTCAGAATATAAGTTGCCAACAATTTTTGCTATTAAAAAAAAAGAAATGATAACTAAGAATCTTTTGGTCATCACCTTGCCTCTTTCCAGTCTCATTTCCTCCTAACTATTTTCTTCTTAACCACTATAGAGGTGATATAGAAGTAACACAAATATTCTCAATGTTATTATCTGCATAAAGTTTCTGTGGTCTAAAAATTCCTACTACTTTTATGGACTATATCATTACATTGGTACATCTTAAATATTGTCTATACTTCTTTGTATCTATAGTAGAGTCTAGAGAAGTAGCAAGCAAAATGAAAAATTTATAAATAAATGTCACATAACTTCCAAATTGGAAAATTCTGAAAGAGATGGGATTACCAGACCACCTGACCTGCCTCTTCAGAAACCTGTATGTATGTCAGGAAGCAACAGTTAGAACTGGACATAGAACAACAGACTCATTCCAAATTGGAAAGGGAGTACATCAAAGCTGTATATTGTCACCCTGCTTATTTGACTTATATGCAGAGTACATCATGAGTAACGCTGGGCTGGAAGAAGCACAAGCTGGAATCAAGATTGCTGTGAGAAATCTCAATAACCTCAAATATGCACATGACACCGCCCTTATGGCAGAAAGTGAAGAGGAACTAAAAAGCCTCTTGATGAAAGTGAAGGAGGAGAGTAGAAAAGTTGGCTTAAAGCTCAACATTCAGAAAACTAAGATCATGGCATCTGGTCCCATCCCCTCATGGGAAATAGATGGGGAGACAGTGGAAACAGTGTCAGACTTTATTTTTGGGGGCTCCAAAATCACTGCAGATGGTGACTGCAGCCATGAAATTAAAAGACACTTACTCCTTGGAAGGAAAGTTATGACCAAACTAGACAGCATATTAAAAAGAAGAGACATTACTTTGCCAACAATGGTCCGTCTGATCAAGGCTATGGTTTTTCCAGTGGTCATGTATGGATGTGAGAGTTGGACTGTGAAGAAAGCTGAGCATTGACAAATTGATGCTTTTGAACTGTGGTGTTGAAGAAGACTCGAGAGTCCCTTGGACTGCAAGGAGATCCAACCAGTCCATCCTGAAGGAGATCAATCCTGGGTGTTCATTGGAAAGACTGATGCTGAAGCTGAAACTCCAATACTTTGGCCACCTCATGTGAAGAGTTGACTCATTGGAAAAGACCCTGATGTTGGGAGGGATTGGGGGCAGGAGAAAGGGATGACAGAGGATGAGATGGCTGGATGGCATCACCAACTCGATGGACATGGGTTTGAGTAAACTCCAGGAGTTGGTGATGGACAGGGAGGCCTGGTGTGCTGTGATTCATGGGGTCGCCAAGAGTCGGGCACGACTGAGAAACTGAACTGAACTGACTGAACTTCCAAATTAATATACTTTTTAGCATATCCTCATTTTTCTAAGACCAAATATTTTCTCTACATTTACATATAAATATATGCTAGAAATTCCAAACTCATTATAGCTGAAACAAAATTTAGGGTTCTTCTGTACCTGCACTAACCAAACATGTTTTTTTGCCTATGTTCCCTAAACTAATAAATGGTCCTGTATCTATTTATGACAGAAACCTGAAAAATCATCCCTTATGTTTCCCTCCCACTATCACAATCTGTCTCCAAATCCTGTCCCTTCTATTTCTGGAATATTTCTTGAATCCATCCATCTCTTTGCATTGCCAGCACCTTAGCACTTTCATCTCTCTCCAGAGGTCCTGCAATAGCCCTGTGACCTATTTTCTCATCGATTCTTTCTAGACTTTCCGCCCCTCAGTTTCTCTTCAGGCATTGTTCAGAGGTATATAGTTAAAATTAAAAGTTTGATGAAGACATTCCTCTGCTTAAAACTATTGTATAAATTTTTATACTATTAGGACAAAAATTGTAATATTTTGTTTGGTTTTTCAGTTCCTCAATGATTTGTGTCCTAATTTCATTGTAAAACTCTGCTGAGTTTCCACATCTATAAGATGGGGATAATAATTGTACATTTGTCATAAAATTATTATATAAGAGTTAAATGAATACATATTTGTAACGCACTTAAGGCTTCCCTGGTGGCTTAGCTGGTAAAGAATCTACCCACAGTGCGGGAGACCTGGGTTCAATCTCTGGGTTGGGAAGATCCCCTGGAGAAGGGAAAGGCTACCCACTTCAGTATTCTGGCCTGGAGAATTCCATGGACTGTACAGTTCATGGGGTCACAAAGAGTCTGACACAACTGAGTGACTTTCACTTTCATTTTCAAAGCACTTATAGATGTTCCTGGCTGGCATAGAATAAATGCTATACAAATGTTTATTAAATGAAAAAATAAAAAAAACCCTTATCTTCAGTTATACTTCCTGTATTTTATTTTCTCTATCACATTCTCTCCTTTAATTTCTAGCTACTTCAGGGTTGTTCCCCCTTTGGCTCTATGCCCAATTAAATCTCTCTACCAGGAATTTCTAGCTTTGACATTATCCTTGTTATTACTCAGTTTAAAAAGGGAGGGTATGATGCCCAACTTTCAGACTAAATTAAATTCACCAAACAAAAATTTTAAAGCACTCTCTACCATTTTTTTGTTGGATTTATCACAATCTTAAGCATTTGCATGGTTTCCTCCCTAATGCCCATATATGTACCTGAACTAGAAACCCTCGGGTGTTAGCATTAAGATTGTGTTTGTAATTGCTTATGTTCTAATCTCATCACTTATCACAGTAAATAGTCCATGGTAGACTCCCAATAAACATTTAGAAAATGAACAAATGAATGAAGAAACAATACTCCCAACATTCCATCCTTGTGTGCAATCCTAGAGTTTTGTATCTACCTTGAAAGAAAATGGCAGTTTAGTCTTGTCAGTTTATGAAAGACAGATGTGCCAAAGCTGAGCTTAGACACTCAGTTTGAATGACTTATACAGTGAGTGGTTAGTTTTTTAAAGTTATCTTAATATGAATATTAATACCCAGTGTTATTCTCCTTAAACCTCTGTCTCACACAATGTGGCAAAAGTAATAAACCCCAGCCCAGTAATAATTTATATCCTTAGTCATAAAGAAAGAGTTCAGATAATGTTCTGAACAATGTAACTGAACAACCCTCCCTTTTCCACATGTGGGGTATCAGAACTGAAAGTAGAGGAAGTCATCTCCACAGCATCCTGCTGTGAAGCTTGTGTGAGACTGAATTGCACTCCTATGGACCAGTGAGGAATGCTTACTTGTCCTCTTCACCATTTTAGAATGAAAAAATAGACACAGTAAACAACTTTGTTTTGAAGGAAAAAGTGCAGTTGAATTGCAATTGCTGGAGGGGTCAAAAAAACATACTTTTAGCTACCCCTTAAAAAAGCATCTATTCATTTGTATACTTGCTCTTATGCTCTGAAACATCTAAGTCTTGGATTGGGTGATATATGAAGGGATCAATCAGCTTGCCTGTGAGCCAAGCACTCTCCTTGTAGCCAGCTAAGGATATAACCACTTTCATGGCAGTAGGGTGTCTTGACATTATGGGGTAAATTGCCTCCTCTTGGATACCAAGTGGTACCAGGAAAAAGTAATTTACCTTCTTCAGGTTACACTCCCCCAGAGGATAAAGCACTCACCTAGATGAGCAAATTGCTTTTTCCTTATCATTATGAAATACCATTCTACCACAGTGTTTTCTTTGCCCTGGTCCATCAGCAGGCTGATTTTTGTCATTCTTTTTCTTTTTTTTTTTTTGCTTTTCTCCCTTTTCAGTGCATAGCTAGGGGAAGAACTCAGTGACAAAATGAAGAGTGCTGTTTTCACTGAAAATGGAAGGCCACAACTCAATAGAGTAATATTGGTTTGGTTATTCCTCCGAATTTGTGTCCTTAAAACAGATGAGATCTAAACTAAAGATTAAAGTGTATTTCCAAACATGAAGTGGAACAGCAAGGTTCAAACATGTTCAGCCAGGCTGATTTGTAGCCACAAAGAATCAGTCTGACAATAAACATTCTGAATGATTGTTCTCACGATGATTCATTGCAACTACTTACAACTATTTTACCAAAGTCTAGAGCACTAACTCTAGAGTTTAATTTGGCATTTGATGGTCCTGCAACCCCTTTAGTGAGAATGAGGAGATGACTTCTTTCAGGATATCCATGAGTTCTTTTCAGCCATAAGGGCATTGTGTTATGTCCTCAAAAACTCAAGTTTATAAATTATCCTTTATGTCATCCAAGAGTTAATGTGATCATCCAAATGACTCACTTTCTTCTCATCCTCAGAGACAGGTGTGCCATGGATTTGATTGCATCAAAACAAGCACTAACCGAGGATAGAATGTTTACAGAATTAAAGCAAGAGAAAATATTAGACATGCATCAAGATGGGCAGATTTAAAAATACACAAGGGTGTCCTGACCCATCATAGTTTTCATGGAGGAATTAACTTCAAAAAGTCAACGATTTTTGTGGTTTGTTTCATTTTGTTTTCTGGGAACACTGCTATATTAATTGAGAAAAATAAAACATAGACCACAAGCCTTCACATGTACAGCTATTATTTTGGTAATGTGATTTTGCTCCTAAGCTTTATCTTTAAATATGGCCTCAGTTTGCAGCCATGGAAAATTAACATTTAAAAAATAATAAATACAGCATTTAAAATCTGAAATGCTTCCAAACTAATGATATCTTAAAGTAATCCTTTGGAGGAGCAGGAAATTAAGAGAAAAATAGTGTGAAAGTAGGCTGCTTTAGATATTAATTGTTAAGTAGCAAATGAATGTGATCTAGAGTACTGCTCACTTCCCCTTGGGCCCCTGCAAGTCCTTCTTGCATTTCCTTTTCATATTCCCTTTTTTCACAGCTATCTCAATTTTATCATATGAAAGGAATTTTCAAACTAGTGTGTATTACATAAACTTGTTATTTGTATCTCTTTTCCCAGGTACAGCTGGGGTTTAATATTTGCTAATTTATTCAACCTATCATTTATAGAGTGAATATTGTATGCTAGTAATTGTGTTAGACAGTGGGGTTGCTGCATGAGAGCGGACATAGTTGTTCTTGCTCCAACACATATCAAGTTTACAGATAGAAAGCTATGTTGTGGGTACACATATTAGCAAAAGACAAAAAAGGTACACACACACACACATATATACACATACACACACACACACACACACACACTTGATTCTAAGTTGGCAAAAGTAAGCAATAGAAAGATAAGAGACAATTTTTTCTGGGTGAGATAAAGTATTTGGGACTGAATTTACCCCTCTGTATGAAATAATTCAAAACTGAACAAAATACATGGGAAAATGGCATCAAGTATTAAATCAGTTCAGTTCAGTTCAGTCTTTCAGGCGTGTCCGACTCTTTGCGACCCCATGGACAGCAGCATGCCAGGCTTCCCTGTCCATCATGATCTCCCGGAGCTTATTCAAACTCATGTCCATTGAGTTGGTGATGCCATCCAACCATCTCATCTGTGTTGTCCCCTTCTCCTCCTGCCTTCAATCTTTCCCAGTATCAAGGTCTTTTCAAATGAGTCAGCTCTTCACATCAGGTGGCTAAAGTATTGGAGTTTCAGCTTCAACATCAGTCCTTCCAATGAACATTCAGGACTGATTGCCTTTAGGATGGACTGGTTGGATCTCCTTGCAGTCCAAGGGACTCTCAAGAGTCTTCTCCAACACCACAGTTCAAAAGCATCAGTTCTTTGGCACTCGGTTTTCTTTATACTCCAACTCTCTCACCCATAAATGACTACTGGAAAAACCATAGCCTTGACTAGATGGACCTTTGCTGGCAAAGTAATGGCTCTGCTTTTTAATAGGTTGTCTAGATTGGTGTTAACTTTCCTTCCAAGGAGTAAGCATCTTTTAATTAAATGGCTGCAGTCACCATCTGCAGTGATTTTGGAGCCCCCCCAAAATAAAGTCTGCCACTGTTTCCACTGTTGCTCCATCTATTTGCCATGAAGTGATGGGACCAGATGCTATGATCTTAGTTTTCTGAATGTTGAGCTTTAAGCCAACTTTTTCACTTTCCTCTTTCACTTTCATCAAGAGGCTCTTTAGTTCTTCTTCACTTTCTGCCAAAAGGGTGGTGTCATCTGCATATCTGAGGTTATTGATATTTCTCACAGCAATCTTGATTCCAGCTTGTGCTTCCTCCAGCCCAGCGTTTCTCATGATGTACCCTGCTAAATAAGCAGGGTGATAATATACAACCTTGATATACTCCTTTTTGGAACCAGTCTGTTATTCCATGTCCAGTTCTAACTGTTGCTTCCTGACCTGCATACAAGTTTCTGAAGTGGCAGGTCAGGTGGTCTGGTATTCCCATCTCTTGAAGAATTTTCCAGTTTATTGTGATCCATAGTCAAAGGCTTTGGCAAAGTCAGTAAAGCAGAAATCAATGTTTTTCTGGAATTCTCTTGCTTTTTCAGTGATCCAGTGATGTTGGCAATATGATCTCCAGTTCCTCTACCTTTTCGAAAACCAGATTGAACATCTGGAAGTTCACGGTTCACATATTCTTGAAGCCTTGCTTGGAGAATTTTGAGCATTACTTTACTAGCATGTGAGATGAGTGCAATTCTGTGGCAGTTTGATCATTATTTGGCATTGCCTTTCTTAGGGACTGGAATGAAAACTGCCCTTTTCCATCCCTGCGGCCACTGCTGAGTTTTCCAAATTTGCTGGCATATTGAGTGCAACACTTTCACAGCATCATCTTTTAGGATTTGAAATAGCTCAACTGGAATTCCATCACATTCACTAGCTTTGTTCATACTGATGCTTCCTAAGGCCCACTTGACTTCACATTCCAGATGTCTGGCTCTAGGTGAGTGATCACACCATCGTGATTATCTGGGTCATGAAGATCTTTTTTGTATAGTTCTTCGGTATATTCTTGCCACCTCTTCTTAATATCTTCTGCTTCTGTTAGGTCCCTACCATTTCTGTCCTTTATTGTGCCCATCTTTGCATGAAATGTTCCCTTGGTATCTCTAATTTTCTTGAAGAGATGTCTAGTGTTTCCCATTCTATTGTTTTCCTCTTTTCTTTGCATTGATTGCTGAGGAAGCCTTTCTTATCTCTCCTTGCTAATCTTTGGAAATCGGCATTCAACCATTTAATATCACGGTAATCCAAGTTTATGCCCCGACCAGTAATGCTGAAGAAGCTGAAATTGAACAGTTCTATGAAGACCTACAAGACCTTCTGGAACTAACACCCCCCAAAAAATGTCCTTTTCATTATATGGGACTGGAATGCAAAAGTAGGAATTCAAGAAACACCTGGAATAACGGGAAAATTTGGCTTTGGAGTACAGAATGAAGCAGGGCAAAGTCTAATAGAGTTCTGCTAAGAGAACAAACTGGTCATAGCAAACACCCTCTTCCAGCAACACAAGAGAAGACTCTACACATGGACATCACCAGGTGGTCGACACTGAAACCAGATTGATTATGTTCTCTGCAGCCAAAAATGAAGAAGCTCTATAGAGTCAGCAAAAACAAGACCAGGAGCTGACTGTGGCTCAGATCACGAACTTCTTATTGACAAACTCAGACATAAATTGACAAAAGTAGGGAAAACCACTAGAAAATTCAGGTATGATCTAAATCAAATCCTTTACGATTATACAGTAGAAGTGACAAATAGATTCAAGGGATTAGATCTGATAGACAGAGTGCCTGAAGAACTATGGAAGGAAGTTCATGACATGGTACAGGTGGCAGTGATCAAGAACAACCCCAAGAAAAAGAAATGCAAAAGGCAAAATGGTTGTCAGAGGAGGCCTTACAAATAGCTGAGAAAAAAAGAGAAGCAAAAGGCAAAGGAGAAAAGGGAAGATATATCCATCTGAATGCAGAATTCCAAAGAATAGCATAGAAAGATAAAAAGTCTTCCGCAGTGATCAGTGCAAAGAAATAGAGGAAAAGAACAGAATGGGAAAGACTAGAGATCTCTTCAAGAAAATTAGTGATACCAAGGGAATATTTCATGCAAATTGGGCACAATAAAGGACAGAAATGGTAGGGACCTAACAGAAGCAGAAGATATTAAGAAGAGGTTGCAAGAATACACAGAAGAACTATACAAAAAAATTGTTAATGACCCAGATAACTACAGTGGTGTCATCACTCAACTGGGGTCAAACATCCTTGAGTCTGAGGTCAAGTTAGCCATAGGGAGCATCACTATGAGAAAAACTAGTGGAGGTGGTGGAATTCCATTTGATCTATCCTAAAAGATAATACTGTGAAAGTGCTGAACTAAGTATGCCAGCAAATTTGGAAAACTGCAGTGGCCACAGGACTAGAAAAATCAGTTTTCATTCCAATCCCAAAATTAAGCAATGCCAAAGGATGTTCAAACTACCACAGAATTGCACTCATCTCACATGCTAGAAAAGTAATGCTCAAAATTCTCCAAGCCAGGCTTCAACAGTACATGAACTGTGAACTTCCAGCTGTCAATCTGGATTTAGAAAAGGCAGAGGAACCAGAGATCAAATAGACAACATCCACTGGATCATGGAAAAAACAAGAGAATTCCAGAAAAAATCTACTTCTGCTTTACTGACTATGCCAAAGCCTTTGACTGTGTGAACCACAGTAAACTGTGGAAAATTCTGAAAGGGATGGGAATATCAGATAACTTGACCTGCCACTTGAGAAACCTGTATGCAGGTCAGGAGGCAACAGTTAGAACTGGACATGGAATAACAGAATGGTTCCAAATAGGAAAAGAAGTACGTCAAGCCTGTATATTGTCACCCTGCTTATTTAACTTCTATGCAGAGTATATCATGAGAAATGCTGGGCTAGAGGAAGCACAAACTGGAATCAAGATTGCTGTGAGAAATATCAATAACCTCAGATATGGAGATGACACCACCCTTTTGGCAGAAAGTGAAGAAGAACTAAAGAGCCTTTTGATGAAAGTGAAAGAGGAGAATGAAAAATTTTGGCTTAAAATTCAACATTCAGAAAACTAAAATCATGGCATCTGGTCCCATCACTTCATGACAAATAGATGGGGAAACAGTGGAAGCAGTGTCAGACTTTATTTTTCTGGGCTCCAAAATCACTGCAGATGGTGATTGCAGCCATGAAATTAAAAGACTCTTGCTCCTTGGAAGAAAAGTTATCACCAACCTAGATAGCATATTAAAAAGTAGTGACATTACTTCATCAGCCAAAATTCATCTAGCAAAAGCTATGGTTTTTCCAGTAGTCATGCATGATATGAGAGTTGGACTATAAGGAAAGCTGAGTGCCAAAGAATTGATGCTTTTAATCTGTGGTGTTGCAGAAGTCTCTCTAGAGTCCCTTGGGCCACAAGGAGATCCAACCAGTTAATCCTAAAAGAAATAATCCCTGAATATTCATATTCATTTGAATAATGAATATTCAATCATTATTAGTCAATAAGCATTGGATATTCATACTGAAGCTGAAACTCCAATACTTTGGCCACCTGATTGAAGAATTGACTCATTAGAAAAGATGCTGATGCTGGGAAAGACTGAAGGCAGGAAGAGAAAGGGACAACAGAGGATGAGATGGTTGGATCGCATCACCAACTCAAAGGACATGAATTTGAGCAAGCCCCGGGAGAATTGATGGACAGGGAAGCCTGGCGTGTTGAAGTCCAAGGGGTCACAAAGAGTCGGACACGACTGAGTGACTGAACTGAATTGGAACATATCAATCGATCACTGAATAAATCAAAGAGGAAATGAGAAGCTACCAAGAGACAAAAGAAAATGGAAACACAATGAACCAAAACATACAGAGCACAGCAAAAACAGTTCTAAGGGAGGAGTTTATAGCAATACATACCTACTTTATGAAATAAAAATAATTTCAAATAAAGTAAAATTATATTTAAAATAATATAAAATAATAAACAAAACTTAATATTAGTACCAGGAAATAAATAATAAAGATCAGAGCAGACATAAATGAAGTGGAGTAAATCAATAATAGAAAGTATAAGTGAAACTCAGAGCTAGTTATTAAAACATAGTAAAACTGATAAAACTTTAGCCAGAGTCATCTTGAAAAACAAAAGAGACAAGGACTCCAACAGAATTTATGTCAGAAATAACAATATCAGAATATTAGAAATTAATGATGTCAGAAATTAAAGAGAAAATGTTATAATAGACAAGATAGAAATGTAAAGTTTCATAAGAGATTACTATAAATTATGTGATAATAAAATAGACAACCTAGAATAAATGGACAAACTCCTAAAATGTACAATCTCCCACCTATCCTTCTCAAGCTATTCCAAAAATTGAGAGGAAAGAATTTTTCCAAATTCATTCTATGAGGCTAGCTTCACCCTAACACCAAAACCAGGAAAAGATATCACAAAAAATAAAATTATAGCCTAGTATCACTGATGAAATCAACACTGAATATTCATTGGAGGGACTGTAGCTGAAGCTCCAGTACTTTGTGTCAACACCTCATGTGAAGAGCCGACTCACTGGAAAAGATCCTGATACTGGGGAAGATTGAAAGCTAAAGAAGTGGGTGACAGAGAATGAAATGGTTAAATAGTATCATTGAGTCAATGGACATGAATTTGAGCAAAGTCCAGGAGATAGTGAAGGACAGGGAAGCCTGGCATGCTGCAGTCCATGGGACTGCAAGGAATCAGACATGACTTAGCAAATGAACAACAACAAAATCACTGATGAACATGGATGAAAAACTTTCAAAAAATATTAGCAATCCAGGTCAATAGCATATTAAAAGGATCAAACATCATCATCAAGTGGGACTTATTTCAGGAATTCAAGAATGGTCCAATATCTGCAAATCAATTAATGTGACACATTACATTAACACATTGAAGAATAAAAATATCATGATCACTGCAATAGATGCATAAAGTGTTTTTAACAAAATTCAACATCCATTTATGGTAAAAAAAAAAATCTCAAAAAAGTAAGTATAGAGGGAAATTATATCAACATTTTATGGAACATACATGAGCAGACCTATACCAGCCAACATGATACTCAGTGGTAAAGCGTTGAAAGCATTTCCTCTAAATGAAAGAAAGTGAAAGTGAAGTCACAAGGCATGTCCAACTCTTTGCAACCCCATGGACTGTAGCCTACAAGGTTCCTCCATCCATGGGATTTTCCAGGCAAGAATACTGGAGTGGATTGCCATTTCCTTCTCCAGGAGATCTTCCCAACCCAAGGATTGAACCCAGGTCTCCCACATTGTAGGCAGATTCTTTACTGTCTGAGCCACCAGGGAAGTCATATTTCCTCTAAAGTCAGGAGCAAAACAAAGATTCCCACTCCTGCCACTTTCATTCCAGATAGCACTGGAAGTCTTAGCTACAGCAATTGGACAAGAAAAATGCACAAAATACATCCAACTTGGAAAGGAAGAAGTAAAACTGTCACTGTTTGCAGATGACATCATATTGGGCTTCCCTGGTAGCTCAACAGGTAAAAAAACTCCCTGCAATGCAAGACATCCCAGTTCAGTTCCTAGATGAGGAAGATCTGCTGCAGAAGGGATAGGCTACCCACTCCATTATTCTGGCCTGGAGAATTCCATGGACTATGTAGTCCATGGGGTCCCAAAGAGTCCAACACGACTGAGCGACTTTCACTTTCACTTATAGAAAGTTATGAAGATGTAATCAGAAAGCAACTGGAACTCATCAATGACTTAGGTAAAATTGCACAACACAAAATTTGTATATGGAAATGTTACAAGTTTTCAAAGTGTACAGATAAATTATTTGAGATATATTATTTGGGGGAAATATATGCATGAGGCAGAAATTTTAACCTTCAATATAACACAGTGACAATCACCACCCCCATTCACTACTTAGATATGTATATATCACTACTTAGACATATATACGCAATCAACTCTTCTCAATTGGTTAAGAATCCGCCTGAGATGCAGGAGACCCCAGTTTGATTCCTGGGTTGGGGAAATGCCCTGGAGAAGAGAAAGGCTACCCACTCCAGTATTCTGACCTGGAGAGTTCCATGGACTAAGTCCATGGGGTTGCAAAGAGTCGGAGATGACTGAGCAACTTTCATAACCAACTATTCTAGTGGTATTAAAAAGTAATATTTTTAAAGGATAAATTTAATGTTTTTATTTTCTCTTTTATGGAAGTATGGGATTCTTCTCATCCAACAGCATGATATATCCTTCCATCTGTTTGTGTCATCTTTAATTTCATTCATTAGTGTCTCATAGTTTTCAGTGTAGAGGTCTCTTGTCTCCTGAGGTTAGTTCATTCTTAGGTGTTTTATTCTTTTTGATATAATGATAAATGGGATTTTCATTAATTTCTCTTTCTAATAGTTTGTTATTAGTGTATAGAATTGCAACATATTTCTGTATATTGACTTTGTATTCTGATACTTTACCAGATTCATTGATGAGCTCTAATAGTTTTCTAGTGGTATCTTTAGGATTTTCTTTGTTAAGTATCTTATCATCTGTAAACAATGACAATTTTACTTCCTTTTCCAATTTTGATAAATTTCACTTGTTTTTCTCCTCTGATTGCTGTGTCTAGGACTTCCCAAACTATGTTGAAAAGAAGTGGTGATCATAGGCATCCTCGTCTTGTTTCCTAATCATAGAGGGAATGCTTCCAGGTTTTCACCATTGAGTTTGACATTGGTTATAGGTTTGTCAAGTGGTTAGGACTCCATACTTTCACTGCCTAGGACTCAAATTGGATCCCTGGTTAGGGAACTAAGATCCTACAAGTTGAGCCATATGGCAAAAGAAAAAAAAGAAAAAGAAAATTGAAAATTTGAAACTTTTAGTATTTGTACTTGCAAAGTTTCACCCCTTAGGAATTATTGGTAATTCTGAGCTATTTCTTTCTCTTCTTTTTTCTCTCAATCACCTGACATATAAACACTCCAAATTAGCATCACTTGAGATATTTCAGACTTGTGTGTTCTTGTCGAAAAATTCTTTGTCACTTAAAACAAAATGTGAGTGCTATTCAACAATGAAAGATTTTCTAAGGACTTACATACAATATGATATTTTTTTGACTCAGGGATTAATTTATAGAAAAACTTGGTTGGGTATATACAAAAATTAGAAAAATTTGGTTGTTTTGATGGAGAGGACAGTAAAGAAATTTTGTGAGAGAGTAATGGAAAGAGCTGTCTTGAAGTTTCTTCAACAGGCAGAAGAGGAAAGGAGAGGAGAGTGTTCCAAGAAGAGGGAATAACAAGGAAAGTAAAAGAGAAAAATGGTGCTTCAGGGTCCTGTCAATGACTGGATTTTGGAAATCATATGAAGAAAATGTGGGAGGCAAGTCTAGTGGGACTCAACCCTGAGGTGGCTTATGGTGGCAATTTCTTCCAAATCACAAACTGAGACATATGGTCAGACAATAGATATTTCCTGATTTGTGAATTTATTTACTAGAACATTCTGATAAGGCATAGATTTTTTTTTTAAGGCATAGATTTTTAAGCCAAATTTCATTAGTCATTTAACAAACTGCTTCTGTGAAAGGGATAAAATCTTTATAAAATTAGATTATTGGCTATGTGAGCCATAACTGCTATTCTTATGTGAAGTCATTTGCAAAAGACAAAAAGAAATATTTTACGCATTTATAATTTTTAGTACATATCATATTACAATATTTGTTACAATATTTTTTACAATATTTTTCACCAAACATCCTTATGTGATGTGCCAGTCCATATTAAGCAATAGAGCATATACAGAGGAGATTAGTAGCTTTCAAAAATTTTTGTATAGTGAGTTGGAATTAGGCAACATGAGAAGAACAAGCAAAAAGAAATACTGGAAAAACTGATTTAAAATAGGGATATGCTTTAAACCTCTGGAAAATGCCAACTACTAATACAGAACAACTCAGGATGGGAGCAGTTCTCTTGAGAGAAAGTCTCATGAAATCAATCAGTGAACATATTTACTGGGAGTATACATGGTTCAGAACTCCAGAGGGGTATTATAGCAGGAAGAGCAGAAATCCTTGACCTTTCCCATATTACAGAAAGAGAGTTTCAAGAGCTAGTTGGTTGAGAAGATTCAGTTTCTTCTTACTTAAGACATTTTTATATCATAAAGTTTAAAGCTGCTTACTGTAAAAACAAAGAAAAAAGTCTTAAGTACAAAATAGAAAGAAAGAATCAATATAACCCCATGACCCGGAGTTATGGGTCATAGATCAAGACCCAGAGTGTTTTGTTCCCCTAAAATTTCAACATAATGAAGAATTTTCAAACCAATAATGAAATCTTGAAACTTTTACCTGTGAGATCCACTATTATAAATCAATATGGAAAGAAAACACAAGCTTCTGAGAAAATGTACCTTTCCCTTATTTACTATTTAAAGCAAGCCTGTATACGTAATGGGGTACTTTCCTATAAATATCTCTACCACTGCCCTGCTCTCTGTCAGATAATGTGTGTGTGTGTGTGTGTGTGTGTGTGTGTATTTAGATGGGGAGAGTGAAGGCTTGAAATGGAAAGCACAGTCTGGAGGAGAAAGACTAAAGAATAGAATGGGTGCACGTATGCATGTATGCTAAGTCACTTCAGTTGTGTCCGACTCTTTCCGACCCTATGGACCATAGCCCGCCAGGCTCGTCTGTCCATTGAATTCTCCAGGCAAGAATACTAGAGTGGTTTGCCATGCCCTCCTCCAGGGGATCTCCCCAACCCAGGGATCGAACCCATGTCTGTTACGGCCCCCGCATTGGCAGGCGAGTTCTCTACCACTAGTGCCACCTTGGCACCAATGCGATTGTTTCATGGTAAAATCTAATGCAACTCAAACAGAGCAACATTTGACTTTGGGAACAAGCAGAGCCCTTTGGTTCCAGATGAAGAAGGCTCCTTCTGAAGCAGGCAGCCACTCTACCTGCCAGAACTTATACCTATTGGCATAGATTTCATTGTCCTAATCCATAAAGCTCTTCAGTGCCTGCCACTTCACTGTTGTATTTAGGGAATAGAAATTTGGGGGGATGTTGCAAAAAATTTTCTTTTGGGGGATAGTCTCTCAACAATGCTTCTACAAAGCCAGGTAGAGTATGAACCCACAGCATGCTCCAATATCTCCCCAACCTCTTCTACCCCAAGAGGGTCTCATTCTAGTCAACAAACAGGGTTATGCTGGGAAACAACATTCTTCTTCCAAAATATTTTGACTAAACACTGACCTGTCTTTGTTCATTACAGAAAGAAAAGCCACAAAAGCTTACAGGTTTTTCTATATTTTCCCTGACACATACCTTTCTTAAATCAATGAATGCAGACCAGTAACAAACTTAAGTATGGGGGAAATGAAAGGGAAAATTCAGAGAGACAAAAGTAATTTGTAAGTCATTATATCAAGTATATTTCAGATACAATTTCTGACTCATGTAATTATTTGTTATCACAGATTTCTAAGCAAATTCTCCTAGTGTATTTAGCACTTTGAATGATACCCAAGCAAAACCTATAAAACTCAGCTCAGAAAATATAGAGAAATGTACTGTTGGGCACAGCCATATACTCAATCTGGATGTTGTAAAAGAATGTAAGGGGGAGAAGCAGAAACTTGCTTCCTCCTGATATAATGGTACCAAGAGCACAAGTGATAAAGCTAGAAAACCCAGCATCTATACATGAATTGTGTAACATTTGATGAATCACATATTTACAGTTTTCATATATTTAGATAGCAATTTTCTTAAAAGAAGGAATCACACTTGATTGTTTCCATCTTTATATCCTCAGAAATGAGCACAATAATGGTACATTCTTGGTGTGCAATGTATGTTGAATAAATGTACGTATTTTTAACATTTCAGAACTTCAACTTTCTTATCCCTATGAAGTGATAATATCAGCCTCTGCTAAGAAGATTCAGTGAACCTTCACATGTAACTAAGTCTGACAAACCCTGAAAGAGTAGGCATTCAATAAATAATAAGTCCTCCCTCCTTTCCATTCCCCTTCCTTTTTCTCTTTTCTCCCACATTTCACTATTCAGTGAATATTCAAAATCTATAAGGTTTTTTTTCCCACAATATGTATAGTGTCTGCCTGTTGATTGACCCACCAGAGATAGCTGTTATCAACAGTAACAGTAGCATATATAATATTTGAGTGTGTAGTCTGCTAGACATTGAGGTGCTAACTTTGTCAACTGCTTTGGAGGGAAAAAACTGCCCACCCCCTCCCCATCACATCTGCATCACACTTTAACTTCATTGCCACTAGTCCAGGTAACATTAACTGTCTCTCTCCTCTTTGAAACAAGGACATTCTTCCTTTACTGAAACCTAGATGTTTCCCCACTAATGCTTCTAATCTGTCATCTATCTACATGCAGTCATTTGAATTTTTTTCCACAATCTAACATTTACATTGTGGTGGTTAGTCAGCTTTGAAAGATTATTGAAAAATTACTTCATTGTCAGTAAGGACATATGGCTTAAGATTTATATGTATTCATTTCATTTTCTCATAACAACTGAATTCCCGAAGGGGTGAAACATCAAGTAAGCAATGACCATTTCTGTACCTTAAAACAGTGATTATAAAATTTGTTCTATAAATAAATTTTTTCTTTGCCTGCAGATAAATGCTAAATATAATTAATTCTTATAAGGTCAGAGTTATAAATATAATTCAGAATCATATTTAGCTTATTTTAAATCATTGCCTAGAATAAAACTATTAAAAAACACACACAAACTAAATGGATGCTATTAAATAACCAATGGACCACTGAAGAAATCAAAAAGTAAATTAAAAAAAATACCTAGAGAAAAATAAGAATGAATAAGTAACAGTCCAAAACCTTTGGAAAAGTAAAAGCAGTTCTAAGATGGAAGTTTACAGCAATGCAATCTTACCTCAGGAAACAAGAAAATCCCAATAAACAGTGTAACTTTGTATCTAAAGCAACTAGAGAAAGAGGAACAAACAAAACCCAAAGTTAGCAGAAGGAAAGAAATCATAAAGATCAGAGCAGAGATCCTTTACATAGAAAACCCTAAAGACTAGACCAGAAAATTACTAGAGCTAATCAATGAATATAGTAAAGTGGCAGGATATAAAATTAACACACAGAAATCCCTTGCATTCCTATACACTAACAATGAGAAAACAGAAAGAGAAATTAAGGGAACAATACCATTCACCATTGCAACAAAAAGAATAAAATACTTAGGAGTATATCTACCTAAGGAAACAAAAGACCTATACATAGAAAACTATAAAATACTGATGAAAGAAATCAAAGAGGACACAAACAGATGGAGAAATATACCGTGTTCATGGATTGGAAGAAACAATATTGTCAAAATGGCTATACTACCTAAAGCAATCTATAGATTCAATGCAATCCCTATCAAGCTACCAACGGTATTTTTCACAGAACTAGAGCAAATAATTTCACAATTTGTATGGAAATACAAAAAACCTCGAATAGCCAAAGTAACCTTGAGAAAGAAGAATGGAACTGGAGGAATCAACCTGACTGACTTCAGACTCTACTACAAAGCCACAGTCATCAAGACAGTATGGTACTGGCACAAAGACAGAAATATAGATCAATGGAACAGAATAGAAAGCCCAGAGATAAATCCACGAACCTATGGACACCTTATCTTCAACAAAGGAGGCAAGGATACACAATGGAAAAAAGACAACCTCTTTAACAAGTGGTGCTGGGAAAACTGGTCAACCACTTGTGAAAGAATGAAACTAGAACACTTTCTAACACCTTACACAAAAATAAACTCAAAATACATTAAAGATCTAAATGTAAGACTGGAAACTATATAACTCCTAGAAGAGAACATAGGCAAAACACTCTCTGACATAAATCACAACAGGATCCTCTATGACCCACCTCCCAGAATATTGGAAATAAAAGCAAAAATACACAAATATCACCTAATTAAACTTAAAAGCTTCTGCACAACAAAGGAAACTATAAGCAAGGTGAAAAGACAGCCCTCAGATTGGGAGAAAATAATAGCAAACGAAGCAACAGACAAAGGATTAATCTCAAAAATATACAAGCAACTCCTGCAGCTCAATTCCAGAAAAATAAATGACCCAATCAAAAAATGGGCCAAAGAACTAAACAGACATTTCTCCAAAGAAGACATACAGATGGCTAACAAGCACATGAGAAGACGCTCAACATCACTCATTATCAGAGAAATGCAAATCAAAACCACAATGAGGTACCATTACGTGCCAGTCAGGATGGCTGCTATCCAAAAGTCTATAAGCAATAAATGCTGGAAAGGGTGTGGAGAAAAGGGAACCGTCTTACACTGTTGGTGGGAATGCAAACTAGTACAGCCGCTAAGGAGAACAGTGTGGAGATTTCTTAAAAAGCTGGAAATAGAACTGCCATATGACCCAGCAATCCCACTTCTGGGCATACACACTGAGGAAACCAGATCTGAAAGAGACACTTGCACCCCAATGTTTATCGCAGCACTAGATGGAAGCAACCTAGATGCCCATCAGCAGATGAATGGATAAGGAAGCTGTGGTACATATACACCATGGAATATTACTCAGCCATTAAAAAGAATTCATTTGAATAAGTTCTAATGAGATGGATGAAACTGGAGCCCATTATACAAAGTGAAGTAAGCCAGAAAGATAAAGACCATTACAGTATACTAATGCATACATATGGAATTTAGAAAGATGGTAATGATAACCCTATATGCAAAACAGAAAAAGAGACACAGATATACAGAACAGAATTTTGGACTCTGTGGGAGAAGGCGAGGGTGGGATGTTTTGAGAGAACAGCATCGAAACATGTATATTATCTAGGGTGAAACAGATCACCAGCCCAGGTTGGATGCATGAGACAAATGCTCGGGGCCTGGTGCACTGGGAAGACCCAGTGGAATCGAGTGGAGAGGGAGGTGGGAGGGGGGATCGGGATGGAGAATACATGTAAATCCATGGCTGATTCATGTCAATGTATGACAAAAACCACTACAATATTGTAAAGCAATTAGCCTCCAACTAATAAAAATAAATGGGGGGAAAAATAAAAAGAAACAAACAAACAAAAAATGCATATTTTAAGGAAGATGGAATGCTTAACTTCATTCTTTTCATTTGTTAAAATTTCTCCTAAAAGTGATAACCTCAATAAGAATCTTGCTGACAGAATTATGTATGATACAGAAACTTGCTGCCAGAATTATGTATGATACAGAAATTTGATTCAAATATATCAATAAAATTTTTTATGTATCTTGTGCAAAAAAAAAAAAAAGATCAGAGCAGAAATAAATGAAATAGAGATGGAGAAAGCAATAACAAAGACCAATGAAATGAAAAGCTGGTTCTTTGAGAAGACAAACAAAATTGATAAACCTTTAGCCAGACTCACCAAGAAAAAAACAAAACAAAACTGAGGGAACTCAAATAAAATTAGAAATGAAAAGGGAGAAATTACAATAGACACCACAAAAATACAAAAGCTCATAAGAGACCACCATAAACAAATATTTGCCAATAAAATTGACAACCTAAAAGAAATGCACAAATTCTTAGAAAGATACAACCTTCTAAGCTGAGCCAGGAAGAAACAGAAAATATGAACAGACATATCAGAAGCATCAAAATTAAAAACATGATTTAAAACCTTCCAACAAATAAAAGTCTATAACCAGATAGCTTCACAGGTGAATTCTATCAAACATTTAGAGAAGAGCTAACACCTATCCTTATGAAACTCCTCAAAAAAATTCCAGTGAAAGAAACACATGAATCAGCCATGGATTTACATGTGTTCCCCATCCTGATCCCCCCTCCTGCCTCCCTCTCCATCCCATCCCTCTGGGTCTTCCCAGTGAACCAGCCCTGAGCACCCATCTCATGAATCCAGCCTGGGCTGGTGATCTGTTTCACCCTTGATAGTATACTTGTTCCAATGCTGTTCTCTCTGAACATCCCACCCTCACCTTCTCCCAGAGTCTAAAAGTCTGTTCTGTATATCTGTGTCTCTTTTTCAAGCCACTACAATATTGTAAAGTAATTAGCCTCCAACAAATAAAAATAAATGGAAAATATATGTATATAGTAAATAAATCAAAATATATAAATATAAAAAAATAAATTACTTGCCAATCCCAAGCAAAAAAAGAAAACACTCACAAGTTTATTCTATGAAGCTACCATCATCCTGATGCCAAAACCAGACAAAGACATCATGAAAAATAAAATTACAGGCTGATATCACAGATAACCATAGATGCAAAAATATTCAACAAGGTACTAGCAAACTGAATCCAATAATACATTAAAAGGATCATACACCATGATCAAGTGAGACTTATCTCAGGGATGCAAAGATGCTTCAATGTCCATAACTCAATTTTTATGTTAACCTTATTAACAAGCTGAAGAATAAAAACCATATGATCATCTCATTAGATGCACAAAAATCTTTTGACAAGTCCAATACCCATTTATGATAAAATCCCTCCAGAAAGAGAGCATAAAGGGAATCTACCTCAACATAATAAAGGCCATATAAAGCAAACCACAGCTAACATTATCCTAGGTGGTGAAAAGCAGAACTTGCCCTGTACTATCAGAAATAAGGAAAGGATGTCCTTTGTCACCATTTTCATTCAACAAAGTTTTGGTAGTCCTAGCCATAACAATCTGTCGCTTATATCAGGAAGTTTCCATAAGCCTCTTATCCTTATTCATCAGAATGCAGACAGAAAGAAAACCACAATCACAGAAAACTAACCAAAGTGATCACATGACCCACAGCCTTGTCTAACTCAATGAAATTATGAGTACAGCGTTTAAAGCTACCCAAGATGGAGGGATCATGGTGAAGAGTTCTGACAAAATGTGGTCCACTGGAGAAAGGAACAGCAAACCACTTCAGAATTCTTGCCTTGAGAACCCCATGAACAGTATGGAAAGGCAAAAAGGTACAGGACACTGAAAGATGAACTCCCAGGTTGGTAGATGTCCAATATACTACTGGAGAAAAGTGGGTATATAACTCCAGGAAGAATAAAGAGATAGAGCCAAAGCAAAATGTCTAGTTGTGGATGTGACTGGAGATGGAAGTAAAGTCTGATGCTGTAAAGACCAATATTGCATAGGAACCTGGAATGTTAGGTCCATGAATCAAGGCAAATTGAAAGTGGTCAAACAGGAGATGGCGAGTGAACATCAACATTTTAGGAATCAGTGAACTAACATTGACTGGAGGTGCAAATTTAATTCAGATGACCATTATATATACTACTGGGGGCAGAATCCCTTAGAAGAAATGGAGTAGCCATCATAGACAACAAAAGAGTCTGAAATGCAATACTTGGGTGCAATCTCAAAAATTACAGAATGATCTCTGTTCATTTCCAATGCAAACCATTCAATATCACAGTAATCCAAGCCTATGCCCCAACCACTAATGCCAAGAAGCTGAAGTTGAAAAGTTCTCTGATAACCTATAAGATATAGGTTATGTGATATGATATCTTATAAAATATATTATATGATGTTATATATGATTTATGATATCATATATCATATAAGACATATGATAACTTTTAGAACTAACACCAAAAAAAAAAAAACAACACAAAAAAACGATGCCCTCTTCATAGGAGACTTGAATGCAGAAGTAGGAAGTCAAGAGATACCAGGAGTAACAGGCAAGTTTGGCCTTGGAGTCAAAAATGAAGCAGGGCAAATGTTAATAGAGTTTTGCCAAGAGAATGCACTGGTCATAGCAAACACCCTCTTCCAACAACACAACAGATGACTCTACACATGGACCTCACCAGATGGTCAATACCAAAATCAGATTAATTATATTCTTTGCAGTCAAAGATGGAGAAGCTCTATTGAGTCAGAAAAAAACAAAACTGGGAGGTGACTGTGGCTCAGATCACAAACTCCTTATTGCAGAATTCAGACTTAAATTGAGGAAAGTAGGGAAAACCACTAGACCATTCATCATCCTTATGATTATACAGTGAAAGTGACAAATAGGTTCAAGGGATTAGATCTGATAGACAGAGTGCCTGAAAAACTATGGAAGTGTACAGGGAGGCAGTGATCAAGGCCATTCCCAAGAAAGAGAATGGCAAAAAGGCAAAATTGTTGCCTGAGAAGACCTTACAAATAGTTGAGATTAGAAGAGAAGATGATGACTGCAACCATGAAATTAAAGGACACTTGCTCCTTGGGAGAAAAGTTATGACCAACCTAAACAGCATATTAAAAAGCAGAGACAGTACTTTGCCAACAATGGTCCGTCTAGTCAAAGCTATGGTTTTTCCAGTAGTCATGTATGACTGTGAGAGCTGGACCATAAAGAAAGCTGAGTGCTGAAGAAATGATGCTTTTGAACTGTGGTTTTAGAGAAGACTCTTGAGAGTCCCTTGGACTTCAAGGAGATCAAGCCAGTCAATCCTAAAGAAAATTAGTCCTGAATATTCATTGGAAGGACTGATGCTGAAGCTGAAGCTCCAATACTTTGACCACCTGATGTGAAGAGCCAACTCTTTAGAAAAGACCCTGATGCTGGAAAAGACTGAAGGCTGGATGAGAAGGGGATGACAGAAGATGAGATGATTGGATGGCATCACCAACTCTATGGACATGAGTTTGAGCAAGCTCCAGGAGTTGATGATGGACTGGGAAGCCTGGCGTGCTGCAGTCCACGGAGTCTCAAAGAGGTGGATATGACTGAGTGACTGAACTGAACTGGAGTGAGTCATAGCAATCAGAGGGGAAAAAAGAAATAAAAGAATGTAAAATGGAAAAGAGGAGTAACCTGTAACTATTAGTAGATAGTATGATACTATTCATAGAAAATCCTAAAGATCCCACCAGAAAACTACCAAAGCTAATCAGTCAGATCAGTACCATTGCAGGATTCAACTTAATACAAATAAATCTCTTTTTGTATACACTTTCATTCCTATACACAAACAGTGAAGAAGATCACAAAGAGATATTAAGGAAACAATCCCATTTACTATTACATCAAAAAGAATTAAAATTTTCAAAACCTAGGAATAAATTTACCTAGGAGACATAAAAACCTCTCTGAAAACTCAAAGACACTGATGAAAGAAATTGAATATGACACAAAGAGATGTTCTTAGACTGGAAGAATCAATATTATCAAAATGTCTATACTACCTAAGGTAATCTACAGATTCAATGCAATCTTTATCATTATCAGTGACATTTTTCATAGAACCAGAAGTCTCTAAAATTTATATGGAAAAACAAAAGGCTACCAATAGCCAAAGCAATTCTGAGGAAGAAAAATGGAGCTGGAGGAATCAGACTCCCTGACTTCAGACTATACTACAAAGCTAAATTAATCAAAATAGTATGTCACTGGCACAAAAACTGAAATATAGATCAACAGAGCAGGATAGAAATCCCAGAAATAAAATCACACCCCTATAATTAATTAATCTACAACAAAGTCGGCAAGAATATACAGTGAAGAAACAGACATAGAGAACAGAGTTATGGACATGGGGGAGAGAGGAGGAGAGGGTGAGATGCATGGAGAGAGTAACATGGAAGCTTATGTTACCATATGCAACATAGACAGCCAATGGGAATTTGCTATATGGCTCAGGGAACTCAAACAGGATCGCTGTAACAACCTAGAGGCCTGGGAGGGGGAGGGAGGTGGGAGCGAGGTTCAAGAGGGAGGAGATATGTGTATACCTATGGCTGATTCATGTTGAGGTTTTACAGAAAACAACAAAATTCTGTAATGCAATTATCCTTTAATTAAAAAATAAATAAAGGGAAAAAAAATGTTCTGCCTCATGCATAAATTCCCCCAAAATAATATATCTCAAATAATTTATCTGTACACTTTGAACAATTTTGTTAAATGACTGAAGAAAATCTGAAGATAAAAGCATAAATGTTAAGTATGCAGTGTATATAGTTTAAATAAAATTTGACTATAAAGTGTGAAAATGGAAAAAATCTAAATTAGTACAGTGCATATAAGAAACTCTAGGAACTTCCACGGTGGTCAGTGGTTAACACTCTGCACTCGCACTGCAGGGAGTGCAGTTTCGCTCCCTGGTCAGGGAACTAAGATTCTACCAGCTGGAGCAGTGGTCATAAATAAATAAATAATAAAATCTGAAATACGACTTCATAATTCAATTGATAAACTCAAATATTACAGGCAGATATTTTGACCAGTTCATTTACATTGTTAGAAGTTTGCATAGTCAGGTATCATTTAGAAATTAGGATTGTTTAAGTTAAATATAATAGTGACTTGGCAATTTATTACCCACACAAGGACATTCTTAAAGTGTAAGGGGAAGTATAAATAAGTAGATGAGGAAACAGATATAAACAGTAACTGACTCAACCAACCAACATAAATGTTTATTCATGGTACATAGTCCTATTCATGCATTTTTCTTCTTAAGAGCTGAGGCTGTGTTATGCATCTTTATATACTCTGACTAGTAAGGTATTTGCCATATGATACATAGTTAAATGTTTAAATGAATAGAGAGAATAAAATAATTGTTTAATTAAAATAAAATAGAGAGATTTGAGTTTTGACCACCCAAAAAAACATCAGAATTTCATCCTTTCACTCCAGTTCTATAAATGTAGCCAAAACACCAATAGAATGTGTTTTACTGACATTTTTCCTTGAAGACTAAATATTTATAAATTTGACTAAATGATTTTTGAGAAAGGATTGATTAAAAATAACAGCAAATGAGAAAACCAAGTATAGATTATCCACAACTACTCCTTTTAAAATACACGAAGCAAAAAAAAATAAAAATAAAATTACACTAAGCATAACTAAGGATTTCAAAAAATTATTTATCAAATTTATAAGAAATAAAGCCATTCACACTTAATGAGTTAGAATAGCTGAACTAAATAACCCATGATACTTATCTTATAGATTTAAGATGCCTGGTTTCTTCAAATGAAAGACAGTTTAGACTGGAAAAAGCCTGGAAATATGGAAATAAAGTTCGCAACAATAGAAAATATTAATAGGGTAATTAAAGGTCAGAAAATATGAGAAAAGGCTTGTAGCTTTGAGAAGGGCAGACAGCAGCTGACATGTAGAAGAACGATAAAGAAGCCAGTGTTTAGAAAAGCAGAGATTAAGTTCGTGAAATGGTACTTGACTGGCAGCTAGGAGGCTTTGTTTCCTTTCATCTTCGTTCTGAATTAAATGTCTTGCCCTGCCCAGAGCTGCCCGGTCTGCCTCTTCCCAGCCTGAGGCCTGGGTCCATCACTCTGAGGAAACACCTCCAGAAAGTTGGACAAGCGTTCTTACAAAGTTGCTGCCATTAACTGGGCCATCTGGAGATGCAAGGTCCCAGACCTCACAGAGGATGAGACGCCAGGCCCGATGCGCTTGTGGGAGATGGCCTCCGCCCCCGAGCCATGCAAGTGCGTCCGGTTTGCCCACTGCTGGCACATGACCATGGAGACAGCTGTCTTCATCGAGACTCTCCTGACACTGTGTGTTGAGGTGCAGTGGTCCCGCTACAATTATATTCTCCACCCAGGATCATGCAGCAGCTGGAAGGCTGAAACAGATGAGGAGTATCTGAGGTGCATAGAGCAGACACTGTTCTTCAAGGATAGGCAGTTCAGCATGATTCTGGACGGTGGTGGGACCTCACCAACCTCATTCACACCAAGTACCCGCAGTTCTTGTCCAAGTCATCTCCAAAGAGACCACAACGGGGTCCACAACCTGTATAAGGTCATCGCACACAGAGTCTTGAAGGTGCCTGTCATCAATGGTGATGGCTCCATCACCAAGAACAAGTTTGACAACCTCTCTGGCTGCCAGGAGCCCTTCATAGATGGCATCAAGTGGACCACAGATGATGATTATGGTGGTGGAAGCAGGCTATGGGACATGGGCAAGCGCTGTGCCCAGGCCCTGAGGGGGTTTGGGGCCATGTCATCATCATGGAGATCTACACTATCAACACACTCCAGGAGGCGAGGGAGGGCTATGAGTGACCACCAGCGATGAGGCCTGCTTGGAGTGCAGCATCTTTGTTACCACCATAGGCTGTATCAACAAAACTGTTGGCCTGCCCTTTAAAGAGATGAAAGATGATGTCATTGTGTGTGCAACTTTGACACTTCATGGACACGTTGACATGGAGATTGATGTCAAGTGTGCTGAATTAAAATGCTGTGGAGAAGGTGAACATTAAGACCTAGGTGGACTGCTACTTGTTGAAGAATGGGTGTTGCATCATCTTGCTCGCCAACGGCTGGCTGTCCAACCTGGGCTGAGGCATGGGTCATCCCAGCTTCGTGGTGAGCTACCTCTTCACCAAGCAGGTGAGCTGTGGACCCACCCAGACAAGTGCCCGATCAGAGTCCACTTCCTGCACAAGAAGCTAGATGAAGCAGTGGCTGAAGCCCCCTGGGCAAGCAGAATGTGAAGCTAACCAAGCTGACTGAGAAGGAGGCCTATTACCTGGGCATGTGCTGTGATGGCCCCTTCAAGCCTAATCACTACTGCTATTGGAAAGCAGACCTGCTCTCTGCCTTTGAGCTGCTGTCCTTGCCTGGGTCCCACTTCTCCTCCCTAAGAGCAAATGGAACCACCTTTGAGGTTGGTTTGATAATGTCTGTCATCAATGCCTTGGGACTAGTCAGTCAGTCTTTGGCCTCTGCTTCATCCCTCATGCAGTTCCAAGTGTCGCATGGGGAATTGAGAAGTCCCTCCTCAAGTCCTGGTCAGGATGGAGGTACGTGGGAGTTACCACAAAGAACCATGAGCTCAAGGGCTTTGGAACTGTTCACTCAGTTCTTTCTTCTCACCTAGAGCCAGACATCTTGGAGTGCGAAGTCAAGTGAGGCTTAGGAAGCATCACTACGAACAAAGTTAGTGGAGTGATGGAATTCCAACTGAGTATTTCAAATCCTAAAGGGTGATCTGTGAAAGTGATACACTCAATATGTCAGCAAATTTGAAAAGTGCAGCAGTGGCCACAGGAATGGAAAAGTTCAGTTTTCATTCCAATCCCAAAGAAGGGCCATGACAAAGAATGTTCAAACTACTGCACAATTGCACTCATCTCACAGGCTAGCAAAGGAATGCTGAAAATTCCCCAAGCTAGGCTTCAACAGTACATGAACTGAGAACTTCCAGATGTTCAAGATGGATTTAGAAAAGGCAGAGGAACCAGAAATCAAATTGCCAGTATCTGTTGGATCATAGAAAAAGCAAGAGAGTTCCAGAAGAGCATCTACTTCTGCTTCATTGACTATACTAAAGCCTTAGTGTGGACCACAACAAACTGTGGAAAATTCTTCAAGAGGTGGGAATACCTGACCACCTTACCTGCCTCCTGTGAAACCTGTATGCAAGTCAAAAAGCAATAGTTAGAGCTGGATATGAACAATGGACTGGTTCCAAATTGGGAAAGGAGTATATCAAGGTTGTATATTGTCATCCTGCTTATTTAACTTATATGTACAGTCCATAGAATTCTCCAGGTCAGCATACTGAAATGGGTAGACTTTCCCTTCTCGAGGGGATCTTCCCAACCCAAGAATTGAACCCAGGTCTCCCAAATTGCAGGTGGATTCTTTACCAGCTGAGCCACAAGGTGAGCCCTATATGTAGAGTACATCATGCACAATGCCAGGTTGGATGAAGCACAAGCTGAAATCAAGATTGCTGGCAGAAGTATCCATAATCTCAGATATGCAGAGAAATATCCATAATCTCAGATATGCAGGTAACATCACCCTTATGGCAGAAAGCAAAGAAGAATTAAAATGCCTCTTGATGAAGTTGAGAGAGGAGGGTGTAAAAGCTGGTTTAAAACTCAACATTCAAATAACTAAGATAATGACATCTGGTCCCATTACTTCATGTCAAATAGATGGGGAAGCAATGGAAACCATGACAGTCTTTATTTTCTTGGGCTCCAAAATCTCTGCAGATGGTGATTGAAGCCTTGAAATTAAAAGACACTTGCTCCTTGACAAACCTTGACAGAATATTAAAAAGCAGAGGCATTATTTTGCCAACAAAGGTCTGTCTAATCAAACCTATGGTTTTTCCAGTAGTCATGTATGAATGTGAGAGTTGGACATTAAAGAAGGTTGTGCACTGAAGAACTGATGCTTTTGAACTGTTGTGTTGGAGAAGACTCTTGAGAATCCCTTGTATGGCAGGGAGATCAACCAGTCCATCCTAAAGGAAATCAGTCCTAGGTGTTCATTGGAAGGACTGATGCTGAAGCTGAAGCTCCAATCCTTTGACCACCTGATGTGAAGAGCCAACTCTTTAGAAAAGACCTCGATTCTAGGAAAGATTGAAGGCAGGTGGAGAAGGGGATGACAGAGGACAAGATGGTTGGATGGCATCACCAACAACATGGACACGAGTTTGAGCAAGCTCCAGGAGATGGTGAAGGACAGGGAAGCCTTGCATGCTGCAGTTCATGGGGTCGCAAAGAGTCACACATGAATGAGTGACTGAATAACAACTCAGTCTTTCCTTAGGCTGGAAGTTGGCAGTAGCAGTCACAAAGCCATGCTCTTTACCAGCCATGCCCTTGCTTGGTCTACGGACTTTAGACCATGTTCTTGGTTTATAGGCTCATTGGTTCCTCAACCCATGACAGATGAGAAGGAATTATGTCAAAGAGTGTAGGGGAACTATCGGAGTTTGTCAATTAATTTTTTTTTCATTTATTTTTATTAGTTGGAGGCTAATTACTTTACAATATTGTAGTGGTTTTTGTCATACATTGACATGAATTAGCCATGGATTTACATGTATTCCCCATCCCAATCCCCGCTCCCACCTCCCGCTCGACCCGATCCCTTCGGAGTTTGAATGCTCCTGAGAGCCTGGCTTAGTGCTGGGCATTCTCTTAAATCTCAAAACAATGATGTTGTTACCTTTAGTCCATATTTTACAGGGATTGGAATATATTGGTAAGTGAGAAAGGATGAGAGAAGTGACAACCAGAGGTTGAGAGGGGCCAGAGAGAAATAAAAGTACATTGTAACTTGGTTCCCATCACAACTGTGGATCCAAAAGGGATTAACTTGGTTTATAAAGAAAGAGTAAGAAGGAGAGTTAGTAAAATTTTGGTGCCTAAAAAGAAATCAAATGTCTTCCTGTCGAGTAGAATGTAGAAGTTATATTGAATACATGCACACACACATGCATATATAACATATGCACACATATAATATGTACAAATAACAGGACATAGGTAAGTATAAATATACTGAACAATTCTCTACTCTTAATTTCCATTCTTAAAGTAAGCAAATCCACCAGGTCTCTGGTAAATTACTTTGGCATCATTACTAACTTGGTAGCTATATATGATCTAGAGAAATTTAATTTTTCTGCAGGAATTGTTAGCAAGCTCAATTCCTTATAAGCAATACAAATCAGGACACAAAATCCTAAGTGGACTCATTGACAATCAATATAGAAACATTTGACTGCCTAAAGAAAAATGGCAAAAATCATCGGGGGCTGAAATTAAACTGTTATGTTCAGTGCAGTCACTAAAAATTTAGTTCAACTGCTAAACTTTCCTGCAGACAACCAAATAGGTCTTTCAAAAAAAATTCAACTACTGTCTAATATGTAGAGATATAACTTCATAACTCAAAATTTTCTGCATTTTTAAAGAAAGCCATTGAACATTTATTCATTCTTACCTAGGGACTATTCATATTTTTAGGCTGTGGGCTCCCAGGAAGTCTTAATTCTTCTTATGTAAATACTGTAAAACTTCGGCATGTTAAAAACAAAAATAAAATCATTGAACATGAAATTCTGCAATATCTGAAATTAAATTCAGTCAGACATGACTGAAGTGAATTAGCATGCATGCAAGTCAATTATACTTCCATTTTAAAATTTTTAATATTAAAAAAAGTGTACATTCTTAACAGCGGAGTTTGCTGTTATTCTCTCCAGTTAATAAGCAATCTTGGAATTTTTGCAGTGAATGTTGAGGAGCGTGTATCTTTTTAAATTATGGTTTACTTTGGATATATGCCCAGGAATGGATTTGCTGGAGAATCCCAGCGACGGCGGAGTCTGGTGGGCTGCTGTCTGTGGGGTCGCACAGAGTAGGACATGACTGGAGCGAATTAGCAGCAGCAGCAGCATGATAGCTCTATTTTCAGTTTTTTAAGAAACCTCCATGGTATTCTCCTTAGTGGCAATACCAGTTTATCTTCCCATCAACAATGTGGGAGGGTCCCCTTTTCTCCATATCCTCTCCAGCATTTGTTTTTAGACTTGCTGGTGATGGCCATTCTGACCATTGTAAGGTGATATAGCTCATTGTAGTTTTGATTTCTTTCCTTTTTTTTTTTTTGGTAATTAGTGTTGTTGAGCATTGTTTCATGTGCTTTTTAGCCATCTGTATGTCTTCTTTGGAGAAATGTCTTTTTAGATCTTCCTCCCATTTTTTGATTAAATTGTTTTTTAGATGTTGAGCTGCATGAGCTGTTTGTAAAGTTTGGAGATTAATTCCTTATTCAGTAGAACATGAATTTGAGCAAACTCTGGAAGATAGTGAAGGACAGAGGAGCCTAGCCGTAGTCCATGCAAAGCGTTGAACCCTTAGTGACAAAACAAGAACAATTCCTTGTTTGTCACTTCATTTGCAAGTATTTTCTCCCATTCTGTTGGTTGTCTTTTCATTTTGTTTATGATTTCCTTTGCTATGCAGAAGCTTCAAGTGTAATTAGGTCTGATTTGTTTATTTTTATTTTCATTACTCTGGGATGTGGATCAAGAAAGATCTTGCTGTGATTTATGTCAGAGGGTGTTCTGTTTGTTTTTTTCTGAGTTTTATAGACTCTGATCTTACATTTAGGTCTTTAACTCATTTTGAGTTTTGTGCATGGCATTAGAGAATGTACTAATTTCACTCTTTCACATGTAGTAATTTCCCAGCTTGACTGTTTAAAAAAGTTAGGACGTAGAAGATGTGGTCCATATATTCAATGAAATATTGCTCAGCCATTAAAAAAAGAATGAAATAATGCCAATTGCAGTGCATGGATGGACCTAGATACTGTCATACTGAGTGGAGTAAGTCAGACAGAGGAATACAGATGTCATATGATATTGCTTAAATGTGGAATTTTAAAAAAAGGTACAAATGAACTTATTTACAGAATAAAATTAGAGTCACAGATGTATGGAAAAAAGTTGTGGTTACCAAGGGGAGAAGGGGTTGGGAGGGATAAACTGGGAAATTGGGATAGACATATACACACCACTACATGTAAATAGATAATTGATAATAAACTATTGTATAGCACAGGGAACTCTACACAATAGTCTGTAATGAGCTATATGGGAAAAGAATCTAAAAAAGAGTGGATATAAGCATATGCATTATTGATTCACTTTGCTGAAACTAACACAGCATACAAAATTCAAGTGATAATATTGAGATTGAGTGCTTAGGTATTTGTGAAAAATTATTCTTAAAGTTCATAATTTAAAAGTCAGTCAGACATTGGATTCCATTTCCAGTAATGACAGAGTAGCATGTAGTAGATCAAGTCACTCACAATTAATAATTCTAAACTGTGGATAATATACATATATAAGCAACTATTTAAAGATTTTGGAGAGTCGCCAAAAGCCGGAAAAAATTGAAGAGATGTTAAATTTTCAAAAAGAGGAACTGCACTGGATGAGATAATACATATTTACAAGCCTTTCATCTAAAAGTACTATCCAGTCTTCCTGGTGTGGAGCATCTGGAACTTAAGCAGAAAGATGTGGTCTTAACATGTTGGGAAGTAAGAGGATATATTTCAGGTTGCAAGAAAGATTTTAAATGTGGGAGCACAGAAAGTGGGTTGCTATAGACGGGGGAGCACTAAAATCTGAGCAAAAATTTTGCCAAACACTGGCTGATCACTGATTTTGTATTCCCAAAGACCAGGAAGAAGGCAAAAAAAGGAAAAAAAAAAGGCTGACAGAAGTGAGCAGAACTTTCAAGCACCAAAGGGGAAATAGAGTTTAGATTCAATCTAGACAAGTATATTTTCTGCTAGAACGAAACCAACAATTGTCAGATGAAGAGACAGAATCCAGAATCTTTAAAATGTATTAGTTCCAATGTTTAGAAGTCAATGGAAAGTTACTAGATGTGTTAAGAAACAGGGAAAGAGGACCCACAGTCAAGAACAAAAAATAATAGAAACTAAAGTCAAAGAGACAAAATTTTTGGAATAAGCAAAAGGCTTGTCATGCATATGTTTAAGAGATGAAGGGAACTATGCTCACAGAAATGAACAAAGGATGTATCTAAATATATAAATGGAAAATATATGCAAGAACTAAGTAGAAATTATAAAACCAAAAAATACAATACCCAAAGTAAGGATTAACTGGGTAGATTTAATAACAGATTGTCATATATAATGTCAAAGTAAAAATAATGAAAATATATCACAGCAATATTTATTATTAAATTAAAGCAGTTCTAACTAAAGTGATAAGTATAGCTTATATATTATAAAATAAAAATATATATTTCTTTCCAATGTCTGATTTATCACCTATAAAAGCTAGAAAATATATGCAAAGTAAATATGTGCATACTAGGAAGTAGGACTAGCATAGATATTGATGGTATAGAAAATGGAGAAAACTGAAAAAAAAAAGAAAGAAAATGGAGAAAACTGACAAAGGTAAAAATTGGTTCTAAAAAAATTAATAAAATTGACAAATGATTAGAAGGGTTGGACAGAGAAATAAGAAAAAAATATTACCAATCTTGATTATAAAAAATTGACTATCACTAGAAACTCTCTAAAAATTAAAGTAAAATGAAGGAACATTAACAGTTTTAGCCAACAAATACATCTGTTTCAAATTCCTCTAAATATAAAATTTGCCAAAGGTTGAAATACTGGGTCTGTATAGTCCTATACCTGTTAAAGTAGAAAATGAAATTTCTTTTAAGCACACTCTCACTAATAGATTTGCAGGCTCAGATTTTTTTATGATAAATTAAATCTATTACTTAAGAAATATGGAGATGAAAATGGCAACCCACTCCAGTGTTCTTGCCTGGAGGATCCCAGGGATGGAGGAGCCTGGTGGGCTGCCATCTATGGGGTCGCACAGTCGGATATGACTGAAGTGACTTAGCAGCAGCAGCATTTAAGAAATAAGTAATACAAATTTTTTTTAAATAGAGGAGGGAAGAACACATTAACATTCATTTTATGAGGCCAACATAAGTAACACTAAATCATGATAAAGATGTTACAGACAAAAAAAAAAAAAAATTGCAGACCAATACCTCTCATAAGTATAGATGGAAAAAATCCTTAACAAAATATCAGATAGTATTCAATAATAAATGAAAGACTAATGTATTTTTATCAGGAAAGTAAAGTTGCTTTAACATTCAAAAATCATCAATCTAATTAAAAATATTAGCAGATAAAGAATAACCATATAATTATCTCAAAGATGCTCAAAGTTAAAAATTTTTAAACCATTCATGATAAGTACACTCAAAAAACTAAGGATAGAAAATAGATTTCTCAAATTAATCAAGGAAATTTTTGAAAATCCTACAGATATTATCATATTTAACTGTGAAATGTTTAATATGACCTCCTTCAAATCAGGATCAGTGCGTAAAAACCACTACTTTCATTCAATATTTCTCTGAAACTTTTATTCATTGCAACAAAAAGAAATAAAGGACATCAAAACTAGAAAGGACAATTAGTACAAATTTTTGTGGACTGATGACTTGTTTGTTTTCATAAAAAATTTGTAAAGTATATTCAAGGAAATAATTAGAAATAATACCTACCTTGGGCAAGAACACAGGCTGCAAAGTTAATGCACAAAAGTTAATTGTATGTTTATATATTAGATCAAAAAATTGAAAATGAAGTTAATTAAATGATTATATTTACAATAATGTCAACAATACAATCGGAACACATCTGACAAGATAAATGCAACATGTCTACGTTGAATGCCACAAAAATTTGCTGGGGGAAAGTCAAAAGCACCTAAGTAGATGGAGACATACAACTTGTTTATAGGTTGAAAGACTCAATATTTTATAATGTCAGTGTCAACTCTAACCAAATCGAACAATTTATTCAATGCAATCCCAATCAAGACCTATGCATATTTTTTGCAGAAATTAACAAGCTAATTTTAAAACTTTGCTGAAAGTTAAAAAAATCTAGATTATTCCAAACAATTTTGAAAAAGTTGGATGACTTACAGTACCTGACTTACTGTAGAACTGAAAACAAAGTGATAGCTGGCATGAAAATCAGCAAATAAATCAGTGAAATTGGACAGAGAACCTAAAAGTAGACTTGCACCTACATAATCATTAGATTACTGACAAAAGCATCATGTGAAGAAAGAAAATTCTGTTCAACAAATAGTGTGGGCACAACTAGATTGAAATAGAAAAAGATAAACCTTGACCTCCTAACTCAAGTACACAAAGATGAATTTGAGATGGATCATCAATCTAAACATAAATGCTAAAACTGTAAAGCTTTGAAGAAGACAGGAGGTTATTTTTGTGACTTGGAGGTAAACAAAAATTTCTTAGACTCAACACAGAAAGCAGTAACCTCCTAGAAAATTGCTAAACTTCACTGAGATTTAAAATTTCTCTTCATCAAAAGGTGTTATGAGAAAGTGAAGATTCAAACCACAGACTGGGAGGATATATATTTACAATGCATATATTCGATAAAGATGACAACAGATAGGTATCCAGAACATGTAGAGAGCTACTACAACTCAATAACAAATACACAAATAAAACAATTTTCAAATGTGCAAAAATTTGAACAAATTTTTCAGAAAGGGAGATATATGAATGGCAAAAAAAAATTAAATTCTCAAAATAATTAGTCATCAGGAAGCTTAAAATTAAGACTACAATGAGAAATCACAACACACTCACAGCGGTTAAAGTTAAAAAGACTGATAGCACCAAATATTGATGATCATGTAGAGAATTGGACTTTTCAAACAGGTAGGACTGAAAAACAGTACCATGGAAAAGGGTGTTAAATTCTTAAAAGAGCTAAACCTATACTTAACTTGTAACCTAAGTAGTTACCAAAGAGAAATAATAAAAAGTGTTCTAAAAAGAAAAAAGACATGATTGGTATTGTCCATAGCTATGTTATTAATAATAGCTAAAATTTGTAACTAAATTAGATGGAAAACAAACCCTCGTATGTTCATACAAAGGGATACTACTCTCCAATTTAAAAAAGCAAGAAACTATTGATATATGTAACAATATAGATGAATTTGAAAAACATTGGCTGAGTCAAAGAAGCTTTACATGAAAATGTACATAGTGTATGATTCCACTAATATAAAGCTCTAGAGCAGGGAAACTATTCTATAGAGGTTGCTGCATGGAATTGAAGACTAAGCAAAGGGCATGGCAGACATTTCTGGGGTGATGGTAGTGTTCCACATCTAAATAGATATGTGTGCTTTAAAGGTGCATGCAACTGTCAAAATTCAGCTTATCTTCACTTAAGATTTGTGCTTTTAATTGGATATAAATATCACTTTGAAAGAACAAAACTGCAAACAAATATTGTACTAGGTGTTAGGAGTAAGTCTCCTAAGGGCAATTATTTCAAAATGCATTCACATATAAGATGGTTAGAGGAATGGAGAGATGAGTAGAAAAGCTATAGGGCAAATATAGTATTGATGGTATAGCTGGTGTGGTGAGCATGTGGGCATTCACTATATATTTTTCAAATTTTCTGTTTATTAGCTTGTTTCCAGAGGAAAACATCAAGAAAGTATTATACATCCATACACCTATATAAGGTATACATTTCACTGTATATTTAACTCAAAGAGAATTGTAACAAAGTGAGACCTGATGCCACTTACTCTTTGAACACTTGCCTCTATATCTGTATACTCTTTTGCACATCTCTCTGTCCTTTTCCCCTTTTTGCTCTTCTCCTCCTCCTTCCCAGGCTGTCTTCTCTCTCTTGTCCTTCCGTTTCTCACCATTTTTCCTCCTCTATGCCACACCACCACACCAGCCTCTCTCTCCAACTCCCTACCCACTCATATCCTCAAGTCAAAGCTGGAAGTGGTGGTGGGGGACATGGCACACAAATAGATTTTTAAAGTATCTTCACTGTAATTAAAACCATTGCAAATTAATGTCCATTCTTTTTAATAAATCTACAATCTGATTGCTAAACCATAAAAACATATCATTAATTTTAAAGTAAAATACAATAAAGTCATTAGCTAGTTCAGAGACCAAATTTTGAGTTCCACTGAACTAGATGGGAGAGACTGTTGAAATTTCTTTATTTTATCTTAACTGATATGTCCTAGTAGCTATAACAAGGCCCAACACATTATAAGGAAGTATTAAGTAAGTATTTATTAAACAGCAAGAATAGCAATACACATAAGTGTGTATGTGTGCATTTATTCATGCATACAGGCTTCCCTGGCGGCTCAGATGGTAAAGAATCTGCCTGCAATGAGGGAGACCTGGGTTCGACCCATGGATTGGGAAGATCCCCTGGAAGAGGTCATGGCCACCCACTCGAGTATACTTCCCTGGAAAATCCCCATGGACAGAGGAGCCTGGTGGGCCACAGTCAACAGGGTTGCAAAGAGTCGGACACGACTGAGTGACTAAGCACATGTACACTGTTAAATGACTTAGACAAGAAGACCAAAGATTGAAAATACTCTAATGCAGTGGCAGCCTACGTAAGCAAACCAAAATCTAAGCCTATAAATGCCTCAAGTTTACAAAATCAAAATACTAAGAAAACCATCACAAATAGCCAAAACATCCAACTAGGTTTTAACCAGTAGCCAAGCATATAATTTCCTTCTTTGCTTCTACACTTTTTCTCTAGGTCTTTCCCCTGCCTCCTGTCTGCCAAGTACTCTAACTACTTCTGCTTTGGTGCTGTCTGATTGAAATTGACTTTTTTTGCTTGATCTGAAGATTTGTAATATGTCTCAATCTATCTATTGGTAAAGGGTGACTGGAGAGAGGCAAGGAGGGAGAGAAAGGGACTGGAGGGCCCCAAATAATTTTCTTCATGATTTTGCCCAAGTCAGTTCTACCACAAACAACAAAACAGTTTTGGAATGGATAAAAACCATTCTACCCACAGCCATGAGCATAACGCCAAGCCTACAATTTTGGAGGGTGCCACTCAGCTCAACGGATCTATCTCATCTCCTCCTATTTCAAAAGATTCACTCACTGTAAACAGGGTCATAGTATGACTTCTGTGGGCCAAGGGCACCCTTGCCTTTGTGGACACTTCCTCTGTAAAAAATATTAAAATTATATTTTATGACCATGTTGTTATAAAGACAAATGTATTCCTAACTGGATTTATTATCACGTACTTATTATTTTCATTTTCCTTCAAATTTAAAAGATAGGAAAACCTTTTTTATTTGCATGGGGACCATTATAAGTATCATAGATACTAGGCACTGTTCCTTCTATGTGCAGTGGACAAGTTGGTCCTGACTGTTAGGGTTTCCTATTGAATAATAATTTTTTGATAGCTTTCTAAAAAAATTTCCTTTTTTCAGCAGACAACCTTTCAATTTCTCTTTCTGAGAGTGGAGAAGTTATCCTGTTATACATTTGTCTTCTTCTCAGGCAGAGTCTGACTTGATCATAGAGCTTCTATTGAATTGAGGAGTACAGTTTAATATGCCCTGAGCTTTTGAATGACAGCAGTGTTAATGTGCTCCTATTCCTGTTACCTAATAGAAATGAAAAGCCTACTCTTTCTCCTGCAGTCCTGAAATGAATTTTAAAATAAATATGAGTAGTAATCTTTTCTTACCTTAAAAAAACACATCAGGGAGTCCAGTAATTTTAGGAAAAATTAGCTTGTATTACCTTTTTCTAGTTCTAAGACCAAAGAACATGGATCATTAATCCAGGGGAAGCGTATATGAAAATGATTCAGTCCAACATATCTAATTTTAGAGACTATATATTCTGTGTTGTGCTCTAGGCACTGGGTTACATGAAACATGAGTAAAGCACTATTTCTGTCCTTAAGAGACTTGAGATCTACACAAGAAAATAAATAGAGCAAAAATAATATCAACAAAATGTGTTAAATTTTATGAGAGCATGTACATAGGGAATGAGTGCCAAGGCAAGCAAAGAAAGTTTTAGAGACCATTCCCAACTATCCTTTCACTTCATATGAACATTATCTTTATCCACATACATGTCACTTGAGTATATATCTATAGGTAGACTATAATTTTCAATTTCATTATCAGGCTTGGCTGTATGACTTGCCTACACCAATGGAGTATTAGCAGAAGTGATATTGTACTGATCACAAACAGAACCTTTAAAGAGAACTGTTCATTTTTACTTGGTCTTTTGAAGATCATTGCCACAAAAATAGCATGACCTAGATAGGTATAATTCCTTCTTCCTGGATCTTAGAAGAATATATGTGCACCCAAACAGAGAAAAACTAGACTGAGCTGCACAAAAACCACCCCACTTACGATGATCAAAAAACAAATGTAGCTGTAAGCTATTGAGACTTTTTTTATTACAGCAAAAGCCAAAAATACATATATGTTCAGCCACCATAGTTTATCACACATTGTCTATGACCACCCATACATCTGAATCATAAAATAAGATAACAGAGTAATTAACTGATATTGCTACAATTACTAGGAAAATGAACCCTGGACCATGATAGTTTACCATAATTCTTTAAAAATATCCAGAAAATCGTACCATAAAAACATATGCATAAAAATCTAATTTTGTGAACATCTTGTGAAATTTGTACTCTCATTCTTTTCTGATGGCATTGTAATTGGTCCCAAGTCTTGATGAAAGTAATTATGTGAACTGTAAAAATGTTTCTATTTTTGGTTCAATAACACCATTTCTGGTTCAATAACACCATTTCTGGTGTTTTCAGAAATTTTTTATTGATAAAAAACAACTCACTAAAGGGCTTTCTCCCCAAAAATTATCCATGATGGTAGGAAATTATAAAGTTATTCTTAAATATACAGAATAATGTGGACATATTAAGGAAAATATGCAAACCTGTTTTATAGAATGTTATGACACGTTCAAGTGGAACTTATGAACACTAATTATGATCTCACAATTGAAATTTACCAAATACATGAATAAATAATTCACTGATTCAGCAGAAACAACAAAAAATAAATTTAGATCTCTTAAGAATTTAGGCATTTTTCAGATAAAGAATATAAAATGACTATGCTTAATACATTTAAAGAAATAAAGTCTAGAATACAAAAAATGAGCAAGAAACAATGCACTGTCAAAAATAACCAGACATAAATGACAATATACCAAAAGATTCTCCAGAAATAAGAATATAGTTGTTGTATTTATTTGTTTGTAGGATAACTAATGCAAAAATTACTTAACTGGATAATACATTTAAAAATTTATTACTCAGAATGCATCTCAGAGATATAAAAAGATTAAAAACTATATGAAAATGCAGTAAGCAACCTAAGAAAAATAGAATAAAGCCTAACAGATATCCAGTTCCAATTTCAGAAGAGATAAAAAGATAGAATGGAGAAAAGTAATACTGGAAAAGATAGTGGCTGAGAATCAATCCACTGGTGCAAAATTTATCAAGAAAGATAAGTAAAAACAAAACCATACTTGCGTGCATGCTAAGTTGCATCTGACTCTGATACCCAATGGATGGTAACCTGCCAGGCTCCTCTGTCCATGGGATTCTCCAAGCAAGAATGCCAGAGTGGGTTGCTATGCTGACTCAGGGATGGAACCCGCGTCTATTGCTTCTCCTGCATTGCAGGAGGATTCTTTACCACTGAGCCACGGGGGAAGACCCTGAAACCATATTCAGACACACCAAAATCAAATTTCAGGGCAATGAAGTAAACAAAGAAAATATCCTGCTTATAAACTGACAAATTTTCTAAGCATATGTCTAAGCATATGCCTTTCTTATAACAATTTACCTATAACAATTTACCAAAGACAGACAGAAACCAACACACCACCCAAAAAAAGAAAATTGTTTTCTGATCCCCCTTTTCTATAACAGCAAGTTTATTAGGTAGAGGATTTTTGGTCCCCATAATCAAAAGGGGTAGTTTCACTGATGTTTTGCCACTGCACAAAATGCATTATCTTTTCAGCCTCTAATTGCAGTTTTCTCACTGTGCATACTCTATTAAACCAATGTCAATTGTTTATATATTTTATGTTGCTGCGAGGCATTCTACTTTGATCTATGTACAGGTTAAGATCATCTAGGTAATATACAACTCCCAAGGTTTAAGGGTCTTAAAACAATAAAGGTTTATTTCCTACTCAGGCGGTTGGCCAAAGGCTCTGTCTCGTGTCATACTAACTTAGTGATTCAGGATGAGAAAGAATCCACAGTTAGGAATGTCACATTTTGGGAGTAGAAACCAAAATGCCCTGCCCAGAATCTGCTTGAAAGAAGTTTCTGCCCGGCTGCGGGTAATACAGTCATCAGACATCAGGGCCAGGACGAGATTGAGGGAAATCAGGCAAATGAGGCACTAGCCTCAGGTACAGAATTTAAAGGGACATCAAAAAATGAAGCAGTCAAGATGTCATGTCTTACAAAGGATTAATCTCAAAAATATACAAGCAACTCCTGCAGCTCAATTCCAGAAAAATAAATGAACCAATCAAAAAATGGGCAAAAGAACTAAACAGACAGTTCTCCAAGGAAGACATACGGATGGCAAAAAAACACATGAAAAGATGCTCAACATCACTCATTATCAGAGAAATGCAAATCAAAACCACAATGAGGTACCATTACACGCCAGTCAGGATGGCTGCTATCCAAAAGTCTACAAGCAATAAATGCTGGAGAGGGTGTGGAGAAAAGGGAACCCTCTTACACTGTTGGTAGGAATGCAAATTAGTACAACCACTATGGAAAACAGTGTGGAGATTTCTTAAAAAGCTGGAAACAGAACTGCCATATGACCCAGCAATACCACTTCTGGGCATACACACTGAGGAAACCAGATCTGAAAGAGACACGTGCACCCCAAGGTTCATCACAGCACTGTGTATAATAGCCAGGACATGGAAGCAACCTAGATGCCCATCAGCAGATGAATGGATGAGGAAGCTGTGGTACATATACATCATGGAGTATTACTCAGCCATTAAAAAGAATTCATTTGAATCAGTTCTAATGAGATGGATGAAACTGGAGCCCATTATACAGAGTGAAGTAAGCCAGAAAGATAAAGACCATTACAGTATACTAACACATATATATGGAATTTAGAAAGATGGTAACGATAACCCTATATGCAAAACAGAAAAAGAGACTCAGATGTATGGAACAGACTTATGGACTCTGGGAGAAGGCGAGGGTGGGATGTTTCAAGAGAACAGCATCGAAACATGTATATCTAGGGTGAAACAGATCACCAATCCAGGTTGGATGCATGAGACAAGTGCTCGGGCCTGGTGCACTGGGAAGACCCAGAGGGATAGGGCGGAGAGGGAGGTGGGAGGGGGGGACCGGGATGGGGAATACATGTAAATCCATGGCTAATTCATTTCAATGTATGACAAAAACCACTGCAATGTTGTAAAGTAATTAGCCTCCAACTAATAAAAATAAATGGAAAAAAAAAAGATGTCATGTCTTAATAAAATATTTTAAAAATAAAAAAGAATGAAAAAAATCTGTGATAAAAATGTCAAATTTTAAATAAAACCTGGCTACTGGCTCCTTTAGGGTCAGTTTCAGCTATAGAAAACCCCTTTGCCCAAGCCTACAACCTTCCCAGGGCAGACAGCATCTGGTGACTGAGTGAGGTTGGGGTACAAAGGAATAGACATTGAACCCCAAAATGTAATGGTGAGTAAAAAATCAAGTTGCAGAAAGACAAACAGAATGATGCTACTTTTAAATTTTTAAATAAATAAATAATAATAGGTATACAAACATATACATTTTAACATTATGACAAAATTTAAAGGAGTGATCAGCCTTCAGCATTAGAAAAAGAAAACAATATTGAGTGGTAAATCCATAGGAGGCTTAAAAGAAATTGATGATCTTTGACTTCCTGAGGTACCTAGTGTCTTTGTTTTAGGGTTCTTTTTGCTAACAAATATATTAAACTAGATAGATAGACAAGAATTATGAATGACTTCATAGCTAAACATGAAGAAAAATATACATGATATAACCCTATTTAGGTTAATATATATAATATACATATTATAATATACTAGAAAAATGCACATATACATTTACCTAAAGGTATAGTTCAACTAGTTAGACATAACTTGAAAAATACTTAACCAAAACCCTAAGTCCATACTGAAACAGCAGAAGAAAACACATTCCCTTTGTTCCCCAGTGTGTGTGTGTGTGTGTGTGTGTGTGTGTGTGTGTGTGTACGCACTTATGTGTGCGCCATCATTTCTAACTCTTTGCAACCCCATGGACTATAGCCCACCAGGCTCCTCTGTCTGTGGAATTTTCCAGGCAAGCATACTGGAGGAGATTACCACGTCCTTCTCCAGGGGGTCTTCCCAACTGAGGGATCAAGCCCACGTCTGGCATCTCCTGCATTGGCAGGCAGGTTCTTTATCAGCTGAGCCACCAGGGAAGGGCTGAGCTTGAAGTTAAATATCAAACACTTAACATTGTCAAATAGTTTATGTGCTTCAAAGAGATGAGTGAAAAAGCTCAAACATCACTCCTTTTTCATCAGTTAAGTGTACTCTCGGCATAAGAAACTTTTGATATCTACAACATTCAAGGCAGTTGATCAGATACTTCTCAGGTTATTCTGACTTTTTTCTTCACTTTCATTTGTACACTTGGACCTGATGTGAGGTAGCAAAAGTAGTCCTTGACAATCTATTCCCCAAAGCAAATATGAGAGAGTGATTTAAGAAGAAAGCATTCCATAAGAATTTCTGTTCCATCAGACAGTTGTGCTCCTTTTATTGTACTTGATCAAGGTTAGACAGGCAAGAAGGCATCTCAGACTGATCTGATGCACAGGTTTCTTGGAAGGTCTCTGGGAAGAAGAGGTGGGTTTGGAGCAGGCCAGGTGTCATTATTGCGGCCAAATACTATAATTCCCAAGTAGGTGTTATGAGGACTGCTCATATAACACTGAAGCAACAGATCAGGCTAGTCAACTCTGAAAAATGTCTGTTCACTGGTAATGTAACTATGACCTAGTCAGTGCCTGCAGCAGGTCAATGCAACAGTACTGTGGGAAAGGCCAGCACAGTGAAAGCTCTGCAAACGCCACAGCTTTACTCAATGGTCCTCTAACGTCTCCTGGCATCTGTTTCCCCCGATGCTGTCTCTCAGTACCATACCTTAGTGTTCTTATGCTCTCCTGCCCCTGTTCCTCCCACCCAAACCTTGTCTCAGACAGTTGTCCTTCTGGAAAGAATCAGAAAGATAAGAATCACACTAATATATATGACTGTTTCTAATAAAATAATTTTTCTAGTATGACCTCTAGCACATAGCATAAGAACTTATCCAGAGTTTTTTTTTTAATTGTCTATTTCACTCTAGTAGAGTTGAAGCTGCATAACAGCAGAAACTTAATTTTTCTAATTAATTGCAAAATCTCCAGGGAGTCTAAGACACAACACACGTAACATCAACAAAAGTGCTCAGCAATCACTCCTAATGTTGATGGAGCTAAAGCCATCAGTGCACTTTAGAAAAGACAGCCTAAAGAGGTAACCATCATCCAGGAAAATAAATAAAACATCAGCACACCCAACATTCTGTGATGTTTTTTCTCTCTTAATAGTTCATATCTCAAAAAAAAAAAAAGAGTTCATATCTCTTCTCTCCAGCTAAAGAACATCATCTCTTCTTGCCTGAACCAGTGAAACAGTGTTAAAACTTTCCAGCTTATGATCTCATTTATTTTGTTATATTTGTAACACTGATTTAATTAATTTCTTATAGGTGTGGGTAGACCTCCTTTATCTGTGGGATATATTAGTGTAGCATGTTAGCACATATTGAGATTTAAAAGTTGCCGAGGCAAAGCTGACTAAGAAAATACATTAGGGACGCTACTAATAATTGCTAGTAGTTTTCACTATTTTTCAGAGATTTAACACTATTGTACTAAGTTAGATCTTTTGAAATAGTGGATCTTCAAATTAACATTAAGGAATATATGCGATCTCTTACCAAACTCTTGAAATGATAGCTTAATTGAAATTTTAAGCATTATTTTGACAATGTTTCTATTGATCAAAAATATCTGGAGTTTCTCATTTTTCTTTTCACTTTGAATGCAACCTGTTTTCTAAGGTCTTTCATCAACTATGTATCATTTTGAAGACTCTATTTTTTTCTTCCAATTTTATTGGGATATAACTGACATACAGCACCGTATAAGCTTAAGTTATACAGTGATAAGATTTGACTTACATACATGGTGAAATGATTATCACAAGTTTAAATATCCATCATCTCATACAGATAAAAAGTTGAAGGAATAGAAAAGTTTTCCTTGATTTGGAAATACTTTCCCTTTTAACAACTGTTATGTATAACTTACACCAGTGTTAAATTTATCATAATGCACATTATATCATGAGTAACTATCTCACATCTGGAAGTTTATACATTTTCGCTATCTTATTCTAACTCTCCTCCCCCAAACCCCCACCTGGTACATACAAATCTGATTTATTTTTCTATGAGTTGGATTATTTGGTTATTTTTGAGATACAATCAATCTACAGCACCACTGTAGTTCTTGATAACACAACATAGTGATTTGATATCTCCATACATTTGAAAAATGATCATCATAATACATCTATTTACTACTTGTTATTAAATAAAGAGATTAAATAATTATTGACTATATTCCTCACACTGGACATTTTTTTTCACACTGGACATTTTATACCCATGACATTAATTTTGTAATTGAAAGTTTGTACCTCTTATTCTCCTTCACCTATTTACCTCCTTCCTTCAGCTCCCTTCCCTCTGGCAACCACGTGTTTATTCTCTGTATCTGTGACTCTGCTTCTTTTTAGTTATATATGTTTATTTGTTTTGCTTTTTAGAGTCCACATATAAGTGAATTCATATGGTATGTGTCTTTCTCTGTCTGACTTGTGTCAGCAAGCATAATATGTTCTAGGTTCATCCATGTTGTCACAAATGGCAAGGTAACATTTTTTATGGCTGAGAAATATTTCAGTGTGTGTATATATACATATACACACACACACATATATTTATATACCAAATATTTCTTATCTCTTCATCTATCAATAGACACTCTTATTAGTTCCATATCTTGGCTATTATAAAAAAAATAATATGCTGCAATGAACATAAGAGTGCATGGATCCTTTTGAACTTGCGTTTCAGTTTCTTCAGATAAAGACATAAATACCTAGGAGTGGAATTGCTGAATCTTGTGGTAGTTTTTTTTTTTTTTTGAGGAATCTACATAAAATTTTCCATAGTGTCTGTACCAATTTATATTCCCACCAACAGGACACAAGTGTTCCATTTTCTCCACATCTTCAACAACACTCCAATAGTATAAAGTGATGAGAGTAAGCACTCTGTCTTGTTCCCTTAAAGGAAATGCTTTCAGCATTTTATCATTGAACTTGTAATTAGCTATGGGCTTGTCATGCACTGTCTTTATTATGTAGAGGTAAGTTTTCTCTATACACATTTGTGGAGAGTTTCCATCATAAATGGACATTAAATTTTATCAAAAGCCTTTGTGTACCAATGAAGATGATCATATAATTTTTATTCCTCAGTTATATATATCATGTAGTATACATCCTCATGTAGTATATATCACTTGGTCGATTTGTGGATCATGAACCATTAATCCATCTTGTGATAAATCCCTGTTAACCATGGTGCATAATCCTTCTAATATATAGTTGAATTCAGCCTATTAATATTTCATTGATTATCTTAGCATCTATTTTTATTAGAGATATTGGTTTCTTACAACACCCCAGCATGCACCCCAGCCCATGGTGAGTCCTGGCTCCAGCTCCTCTAGTCTCTAGATACTCCAAGCTACTGTTTACAAGGAGAGTGTACACATTGGGAAGAAGGAGCCAATATGGACCTGGCAGTGCATCTGAATAAGGTGAGGATAGCTATTGCTGGTGCTTGTGGAGGTGGCATATTGGGAGCTGCTGGAGCTCTGATTGGCATGCCAAGACATCCCAAAAGGTGCCCCAGCCTGTGTTGAGCACCCTCTCTAGCTCCAGTGCAGCTCACACTAGAGTGAAGGCTGCCATTGCCGAGGAGAGTGCACCCTTGAAGGGGACAGAGCAGCTCAGATCTGGCTTTGCATTTGGATATGGCAAGGGCCACCATTGTTGGAACTCATGGAGTTGGTGGGTCAGGAGCTGTCTGGAGCTCTGGATGGCATGCTGAGACTGTCCTAGTACATGTTCCAGCCCACACTTGCTCTTGGCCTGCTCCCCTTTGGGGCAGAGTGCCATTGCTGAAAGGGCACAAGAGATACTTGGAAAGAAACAGCTCAGACCCAAATCTCAAGGCTTCTTCTCCAGCACCATGGGACCCAAGCCCACCACTGATAAGGTGATGGTGGCCACTGAGCATAGCAGAAGCTCCAGCTCACACCTGGCACTGGATCTAGTCCCTCATCTCCAGCTCCACTTCCCACCAAGGTGATGGCTTCTAGCACACTCTGGTGGAACACATAACCCATGCTCATTTCAAATCTAGATCCCAGACAAAAACTGCTGGGCACAAGCATAATGCATAGGAACATTCCCACACAAAGACACCCCATTAAGGTCAGGAGAGGTAGCTGTGTCACCTTATTCCATAGAGACAGAAAAATTAAGCAAAATGAGAAAACAGGAATTTGTTTCAAATGAAAAACAAGGGAAAAACAGCTAATGAAAGAGAGATAAATAATTTATCAGACACAGAGTTCAAATTGCTCATAATAAGAATGCTAATTGAACTTGGCAAAAGGATAGATGAACACAGTGAGATTTTTAACAATGAAGTAGAAAATTTTTTTAAAGATTCAGAGCAGAAGACTAAATCACTAAAATTAAAATACACTAGGAGGCATTAACAGCTAGTAAGTGGTTATAGAAGAATGCATATGTGATCTAGAAAATAGAATAATAGATATAATCCAATTGGAGCAGCAAAATGAACAAGAAAATTTATTTTTATTTACTTATTTTCATTTAAAAATGTATTGGAGTATAACTGACTTACAATGTTGTGTTAGTTTCAGGTGTACAGTAAAGTGAATAATTATACATGCACATACATCCATTCTATTTATGATTATTTTCCCATATAGGTCACTACAGAGTATTGAGTAGAGTTTTCGTGCTGTACAATACATCCTTATCAGTTATCTGCTTTATATATAGTAGTGTGTATGTGTCAAGCCCAGTCTCGCAATTTATTTCTCCCCTACTTACACCCTGGTAACCATAGTTTGCTTTCCACATCTGTAACTCTGTTTCTGTTTTGTAGATGACTTCATTTGTACTCTTTTTTTAGATGCCATATATAAGCAATCATATGATATTTGTCATTCTGTGTCTGACTTACTTCACTCAGCATGACAATCTCTAGGTCTATCCATATTGCTGCAAATGGCATTATCTTCTTTTTCAAGGCCGAGTAATATTCCGTTATGTGTATGTACTACATCTTCTTTATCTATTCCTCTGTTGATGAACATTTAGCTTGCTGCTGTGTATGAGCTAAGTCGCTTCAGTCATGTCCAACTCTTTGTGACCCTATGGACTGTATCCCACCAGGCTCCTCTGTCCAGGGGATTTTTCAGGCAAAAATGCTGGAGTGGGTTGTCATACCCTCCTCAAGGGAAACTTTCCAACCCAGGGATTGAACCCGTGTCTCTTATGTCTGCTGCACTGATGCACAGGTGGGCTCTTTACCACTAGCACCACCTGGGAAACCCACAGCATCTATGTCTTGGCTATTGTAAATAGTGCTGCAATGAACATCAGGGCTCATGCATCTTTTCATATTATGATTATCTCCAGATATGTGCCCAGGAGTGGGGCTGCTGGGTTACATGGTAGTTCTGTTTTTTAAGGAAATTCCATACTGTTCTCCATAGTAGCTATACCAGTTTATATTCGCACCAACAGTGTAGGAGCTTGCCCTTTCCTGCACACCCACTTCAGCATTTATTGTTTGTATATTTTTGATGATGGCCATTCTGACTGGAATGAGATGATACCTTATTGTAGTTTGGGTTTGCATTTCTCTAATGATAAGTGATGTTGAGTGTCATTTCATGTGATTTTTACCTATCTGTATGTCTTCTTTGGAGAAATGTCTATTTAGATCTTCCACCCATTTTTTAAACCAAGTGTTAGCAAACCAAATCAATGACACAGTAAAAGGATAATAAACCATTATCAAGTAGAATTTATCCCAGGGATGCAAGGATTTTTCAATATATGCAAGTCAAACATTGTGATACACCATATTAACAAACTGAAACAAAAAATAACATATGATCATCTCAACAGATGCAAAAAAAAAAATGCTTTTGACAAAATTCAACATCCATTTATAATAGAAATTCTCCAGGAAGTGGGCTGAGAGGAATCTACCTCAACGTACCAAAAGTCATATATGACAAACCCACAGCAAACACCATTCTCAATGGTGAAAACATGAAAGCATTTCCTCTAAGATCAAGACCAAGACAAATGTGCCCACTCTCACCACTATTGTTCAACATAATTTTGGAAGTCCTAGCCATGGCAATCAGAGAAGAAAAACAAATGAAAGAAATCCAAACTGGAAAAGAAGTAAAACTATCACTTTTTGCAGATGACATGATACTATACGTAGAAAACCCTAAAGTTGCTAGTAGAAAACTATTAGATCTTATCAACAAATTTGGTAAAGTTTCAGGATACAACATTAACACAGAGAAATCAATCTCATTTACCATTGCATCAAAAAAAAAAAAAAATCTAGGAATAAACCTAAAGAGGCAAAAGTCCTATACTCAGAAAACTACAAGATATTGGTGAAAGAAATCAAAGATGACACCAATAGATGAAGAGATATACCATGTTCTTGGATTGGAAGAATCATATTGTGAAAATGACTGTAATAAACAAAGTAGTCTAGAGATTCAATTCAATCCCTATCAAATTACCAATGGTATTTTTCAAAGAACTAGAACAAAAATTTTTACAACTTGTATGTAAATACCAAAGGCCCCAAATAGCTTAAGTAATCTTCATAAAGAAAAATGGAACTGGAGGAATCAGGCTCCCTGACCTCAGACTACACTACAAAGCTACAGTCATTAAGACAGTATGGTGCTGGGACAAAAACATAAGTGTAGATCAGTGGATCAGGATACAAAGTCCAGAGATAAACACACACATCTCTGGTCACCTAGTCTATGACAGAGGAAGCAAGAATATACCATAGTGAAAAGATGACCTCTTCAACAAGTGATGTTTGGAAAACTAGACAGCTACATGAAAAAGAATTAACTTAAAATGTTCTCTAACACCATGCACAAAAATAAATTCAAAATGGGCTGAAGACCTAAATATAGGGAAAACTGTAAAACTCTTGGAGGAAAACATAGGCAGAACACTCTTTGACATCTATCACAACAAGATTTTTTTTCAATTCACTCCTTAGAGTAAAATGAGGACACTTAAGGGACCTGAGACAATATGAAGTGTACTAATATTCCCATTATATGGGGTCTCAGAAGGAGAAGAGAGGAAAAGAAAATTGTTGAAATTTAGCTGATGAAATTATTGCTGAAAATTTTTCATACCTGAAGAAGAAACAGAAACCCATACAGAAATCACAGAGAGCCCTAAACAAGACAAACACAGAATCACACTGAAACATATAATTAAAATGGCAAAATGTGAAGAAAAAGAGACTATACTAAAGGCAGTAAGAAAGTATACAAGAGATACCCCCAAAGGCTATCAGCTTATTTTTCAGCAGAAATTTTGCAAGCCAGAAGGGAGTGGCAAGATATATTTAAAGTGCTCAAACTGAAAAATCTAAAATCTAGAATTCTCTACCTATAAAGGTTAACATTAGAATTGAAGGATAGATAAAGAACTTCTCAGATAAGCAACAACTCAAAGGGGCTATAAATATTAAACTAACCGTAAGGGTCTTCTCTAGGTGAAAAAATTACTAAGAATTAAGAAATTATAGGAAAAGCAAACCCCACTAGTAAAAGCAAATACATGGTAAAAGCTGTGGATCAACCATTTAAATAAGCAAATATGAAGATATGAAGATTAAAAGACAAAAATTGTAAAAGCAACTATAACCACAGTAAATATTTAAGGGAGGAATATAAAGATGGAAAATATGACATCAAAAACACAAAATATAGGGCAGCAGAGTGAAAAATGTAGATCTTTTAGAATGTGTTTGAACATAAGTGGCTATTGGTTAAATCAAGTAGATATAGGTATTTGAAACTCATGGTAACCACAAATCAAAAATCTACAGATTATAAATGAAAACTAGAGAAAAATAAAAGCATAAATCATCAAGCCACAAGAAAAGTAATGAAAAGAAGAAGAATAGAGAACTGCAGAAACACAGAGGAAACAAGTAACAAAAGGAAAACAAGTCATATCTATCAATACTTTAAATAACAATGGACTAAGTGTTCCAATCAAAAGACATAGGTGGCTGATTGGAACAAAAACAAAAATCAGTTGATATGCTGCTTACAAGAGAATCACTTCAGAGCTCAAGACATGCACAGACTGAAATCAAGAGGATGGAAAACGATCCTTTATATAAATGTAAATGACAAAAAAATGAAATAGTAGTACTCATATCAGACAAAGTAGACTTTAAAAACAAACTCTATAACAAAAGACAAAGAAGGTCATTATACAATGATAAAAAGATCAATAAAAGGATACTCAAGCATCTAATATAGGAATACCTAAATATATATATACACACACATATATATATGGAAATATTAACAGACATAATATTGTATTATTGTATGAAAACACAATAATAGTAGGAAATTTTAACATCCAGTTGCATCATTGGAAAGACCATCCAGACAGAAAATCAGTAAGGAAATATGGAAATAATGTCCTTAAATGACACATTAGACCACTTGGATATGATAAATATACACAGGATATTCCATCCAAAATCATCAGAAAGAATATTCTTAACAAGTGTATATGAAAAAGTCCCCAGGATAGATCACATAGTAGGTCACAAAAATAAGTCTCAATAAAAAATAAGAGTATAGAAATTATAGTAAGCTTTTTCTTTTTCCGAACACAATGGCATAAAGCAAGAAATCAATTATTGGAAGAAAAATAGGAAAAACGTGAGCAAACAAAGAGTAAACAATATGCTACCAAAAAAAACCTCGGAGAGGGGAAAGGCTACCCACTTCAGTATTCTTGCCTGGAGAATTCTATGGACAAAGAAGCCTGGTGGGCGACATTCTATGGAGACACAAAGAGTCAGACATACTTGAGCAACTAACACACACTTAAAAATAAAAAAGATTGGTCAATGAGAAAACCAAATGGAAATCAGAAAATACTTTAAAGTAAATTAAAATAAAAACCTAACTTTCCCAAAGCAAAAGCAGCTTTAAGAAGGAAGTTTATAATAATACAGGCTTACTTCAAAAAACACAAAAAATCTAAAATAAACAACTTAACCTACTATCTAAAGGAATTAAAAAAGGAAAACAAGCCCAAAGTCAGCAGTAGGGAGGAAATAATAAATATCAGAGTGGAAATAAAATGAGATGTCATATGATATCTTTCTGTATTTGACTTACTTCACTTGGCATGACAACCTTTGTGAAAGTGAAAGTGACTCAGTTGTGTCCAACTCTTTGTGACCCCATGGACTATACAGTCTGTGGAATTTTCCAGGCCAGGATACTGGAGTGGGTAGCCTTTTCCTTGGTTTCTACAAAGGCTGCATAATATTTCATTATATATATGTGTATATATATGTGTATATATATGTGTATATAATATGTGTACATCTTCTTTATCCATTCATCTACTGATGGACACTTAGCTTGCTTCTATGTCATGGACATTATAAATAGTGCTGCAGTGAACACTGGGGCCCATGTTCAAACTATGATTTTTTTTCTGGGTGTATGCCCAGAAGTGGGATTGCTGAGTCATATGATAGTTCTATTTTTAGTTTTTTAGGAAACCTCCATTTCCATACTAGATGCACCAATTTACATTTCCACCATCAGTGTAGGAAGTTTCCTTTCTCTTGATACCCTCTCTAGCATTTTATTGTTTGTAGACTTTTTTACAGGGGGCCATTCTGGCCATTGTGAGGTGATAATACTTCCTTGTAGTTTTATTTGCATTTCTCAAATAATTAGGGATGTTGAGCATCTTTTGTTTGTTTTTTTGGTATTGGGCTGCACGACTTGTTTGTATATTTGGGGGATTAATCTCTTGTGGGTTGCTTCATTTGCAAATATTTTCTCCCATTCTGGAGTTTGTGTTTTTATTTTTATTTTTTAAAGTTTTTTATTCTTTTTCTACTTATTTTTTTAGTTGGAGGCTAATTCCTTTACAATATTGTAGTGGTTTTTGCCATGTTGACATGAATTAGCCATGGATTTACATGTATTCCCCATCCCGGTCCCCCCTCCCACCTCCCTCTCCACCCGATCCCTCTGGGTCTTCCCAGTGCACCAGCCCCGAGCACTTGTCTCATGCATCCAACCTGGGCTGGTGATCTGTTTCACCCTTGATAATATACACGTTTCGATGCTGTTCTCTTGAAACATCCCACCCTTGCCTTCTCCCACAGAGTCCAAAGTTTGTTCTGTACATCTGTGTCTCTTTTTCTGTTGTGCATACAGGGTTATCATTACCATCTTTATAAATTCCATATATATGTGTTAGTATGCTGTATTGGTCTTTATCTTTCTGGCTTACTTCACTCTGTATAATGAGCTCCAGTTTCATCCCCCTCATTAGAACTGATTCAAATGAATTCTTTTTAATGGCTGAGTAATAGTCCATGGTGTATATGTACCACAGCTTCCTTATCCATTCGTCTGCTGATGGGCATCTAGGTTGCTTCCATGTCCTGGCTATTATAAACAGTGCTGCGATGAACATCGGGGTGCACGTGTCTCTTTCATATCTGGTTTCCTCAGTGTGTATGCCCATAAGTGGTATTGTTCTATGTCAGTTCTATTTCCAGTTTTTTAAGAAATCTCCACACTGTTCCTGGAGTTTGTATTTTTATTTTGTTCATGGTTTCCTTTGTTGTGAGAAAGCTTTTAAGTTTAATTAGATCTCATTTGATTATTTTTATTTTAATTACTCTAGGAGGTGGGTCAAAAACAATCCTGCTGTGATTTATGTTAGAGTGTTCTGCTTATGCTTTTCTACAACAGTTTTATAGCATTCAACCTTACATTTAGGTTTTTAATCCATTTTTAGTTTACTTTTGTGTATAGTGTTAGGGGTGTTCTAATTTCATTCTTTCACATGTAGCTATCCAGTTTTCCCAGCACCACTTATTGAATAGAATGTCTTTACAGAAATCTCTGGCATTCCTATACAACAAGATTCTCTTTAAAATATTCAAAGAGATATCAAACTAATAAATCTAGTAGAATCCTCTTTCTTGGCAAATATAAATTATTTTCAGATTTAGGGGCTAGATTGAGAAGTACTTTTTAGAAGTAGGTTGTTATGTGTCCTACATCTTTGTTTGATGGTAAGTATCTGCCTGCTAAGCAGGAGATATGGGTTCAAACCCTGGATTGGGAAAATTCCCTGGAGAAGGAATAGCAACCCACTCCGGTATTCTTGCCTGGGAAATCCCATGGACAGAGGAAACTAGTGGGCTACAATTCATGGGGTTGCAAAATCCACATGACTTAGCAACTAAACAACAACACAGCTCTTTGACATCAGAAATTAGAGGGACATGCATGGCAATGCACTGCCTCCTGAAGTGATTTGTTGTCAGTGTGTGTGTGGGGGGGGGGATGTACAACAGGACCTGAGGCAAGTGGCCTTTATCAGTTATTTGTTTAGCATTTACTGTATACCAAAACCCTATGCTCCACAGAGGTGATAAATCAATGAAAAATACAATGGCCAAGGACCTGGTAAGTTGTTTTTTTTTTTTAAACTATTATGCTTCTAGCACCTAAATTAGCACCTGTCATATGGTAAACACTGTATTTTTGGCAGGCAGTAGGGAGGGAGGAAGGGAGGCAGGAACAAGGGAGGGAGTAAGGGAGAAAGGAGACTTCAAATCTCATCAAATATACAAACATTAAAAACAGATTACAGGCAAATCATCTTTTATAATGTCAGAATGAAGACCTCAGTGGAATACTCAACAACTCTAAAACAAGGAAAATATGAACAAAACAACTGAAATTAACCACTTTGTGATCAGTTGCTCAGTTGTGTCCAACTCTTTGCGATCCTGTGGACTGCAGCCTTCCAGGCTTCTCTGTCCATGGGATTTTCCTGGCAAGAATACTGGAGTGGTTGCCATTTCTTCCTCTGGGATCATCGTGACCCAGGGACCAAATCCCTGTCTCCCACGTCTCCTGCATTTCAGGCAAGTTGTTTACTGCTAAGCCACCAGGGAAGCCCACTTTAGAACTCTGTCAATTAATTTACAGAATGAAATGAATTTGTCTATCAAAGAATCTACTAAACCTTGATAAGACGGTGGGGTTTGTGACATTTGACTGACTCCAACCTCAGCTTATAGCTGGAGGGATAGGGTTTCCCTTAGGGCATTACAGAAACAATGGTAAGCTGCTGGCAACATCCAAGGGCCTGAGGTTATAAACTCAGCTGGGGAAAACCAGAAATAGACTACAAAAGTGAATTTTGAAAAGCTCCAATATATTTATGGGGGCTTCCCTGGTGGCTCAGTAGTAAAGAATCTACCTGCCAATGCAGGAGACATGAGTTTGATCCCTGGGTCAGGAAGACCCTTTGGAGAAGGTAATAGCAACCCACTCCAGTATTCTTGCCTGGGAAATCCCACAAAAAGTGGAGCCCAGTAGGTTATAGTCCATGGTGTCTCAAAAGAGTCAGACATGACTTTGTGGATATAAGTAGATAGATCTAAGAGATATTTTAAAGGTAGAATTTGTCAGAATTTGGTGGTGCTTATCAACATTCTGGCTTGAACTTTCAGGTATTAATAGATGGTAGTTTTTCTTCTTCTTCTTCTTTTAATTGAGATAGGAAGCACTGAGGGCTTCCCAGGTGGCACTAATGTTAAAGAATCTGCCTGCCAATGCAGGAGACCTAAGAGACTTGGGTTGAATCCCTTAGTCAGGAAGATCCCCAGGAGAAGGAAATGGCACCCCACTCCAGTATTCTTGCCAGGAGTCTCCTATGGGCAGAGGAGCCTGGCAGGCTACAGTCCATATGGTCACAAAAATGTCAGACATGACGGAGTGTCTGAGTGAGTGAGTGAGAAAGGAAACACTGAAGAGGAGGGTAGATGAGTCAAAAGTCCAATTTGAGGCCAGTTGAGCTGGCCTTCCTTTGTAATTTGAGAGTAAACTGTGAGAAGATAGAAGGGCCTAAGGAAGAGTGCTAAGGAGAAGCTATGTGCTTAAAGAATGATCAGAGAAGGTAGGGAGGAAAAGTAGGACTGAAAAGGAACACCCAGGAAGGAGGGAAGAATGCTAGGATGAGTGTCATAGAAATCTAGAGGGAATTCTCAAAAAGGAGGACGCAATCAAAAGTGTCAAATGTAGTTGAGGTCAAGTGAGATAAAAACAAACAAACAAAAAGTATTATTTCAATTAGCACAAGGAAGTTGTTGCAAACTTAGAAGAGAAATTCCCACGAAGATGTGGGTGGTGGTAAAACTGAAGTAGATTAATGAGGTGGGGATGGGAAAGAAAGCAAATAGAAACATCATAGCTTATGTTGAAAACCCTTTTCAGATTTCAACTCCTAGAGGGGAAAGAGGGAGTTAAGAGCAGCAGTTTCTTTGGTTATTGAGTAACAGTGACTGATGCATGTGTAAATATCCATGCAAAGATGAGTGTAGAGAAGCTGACTCGACAAAGAAAATACTCAGTAGTGCAATTTCATTGAAAAGGCAAGAAATCAAATGTCTAAGAGCAAGGGTAGGGAAGCAGCTCTTACATAAGAGACATTGATAGTCCTCTTATAGTTAGAATGGAAGTGAAGAGGATATGGATGAGGTCTGTATTGACTTGATGATATAAAGTTGAGGGTCTTTCTGAATGAAAGTTTCTTTTTGATCTGCAAGGTGAAAGGTGGTGTCTTTTACATAAAATGAGAATTATTGGCAAGGCATGTCATAGGTCTGACAAAATCGGAAAATGTTTCACATAATCAGTCTGAAACAAAAGAATGAAGCAATTGAATAAACTATTTCTGGCCTTGAGGGCCTAGACTGGACTGGACAGCTGTGTCTAATAATGTGGCGTTAGTTGTCATGTTGCTATGATTTTTCACAACAGGCCCGAGTGCTCACATGGAGATGGACAGTTGTCTAATCTGAGGTTTTGAGTTGTGATGTGGAAACTGTAGAAGCACAATATGGCAAATAAGTGATTAAATTAATGTCTGAAGGAGTCTAAGCTAGATAGGGAGGAAGTAGGGACAGGAAAGGCTTGGTGGATAAGAGAAAATGGAATGATCTAATCACTGAAGGTCCTATAAATTCAAAGAGCAGATCTACTGTGAATAAGTGAGAATGGGATATTTTACTTAACAATCTCAGTGGTAGAGGGGGCAAGCAGAGTTGAATTTTGGTTTGTGTAAAAATAGAATCAAAAGATACTGTTTCAATCACTTTTTTGACATTAAGAATCATAAGTTTAAATAAAACTACATTCAGATGGCATTTTTTAACCTTAGTTACGCAGAGATTAAAATATTTTATAATACTCTGCTAACAAAAATGTGGAGAAACAGGCATTCTTATATATACATTGCTAGTAACTGTGTATATTGATACAACCTTTATGAAGGGAAATTTCACAAATTTAATCAAAATTTCAAGTATGGAATTCCCATGATGAAGCAATTCCATTTGTAAGGATTTTATTTAAAATTAGCTTGCATATGTATGTGAGAAATGCCAGATGCACAAAGTTATTTATTGAAGCATACTTTGTATAAGGAAAAGGCTAGACTCAGCCTGGATATCTTTAAATAGGCAAATAGTTAAATAAATTATCATCTATCCACACAGTAGAATTCACAAAATTCACAGAAAATGATTCAAGGATGACTTTTTATGTGAATATGTAACAAATTCTAACATATTGTTAAATAAGAGGTATGTGATTATTTGTGTAAAAGGAGGAAAAGAATAAAAATTTTTATATATGAAATATATAAAATATAATATAAAACTATAAAATATATGTAATTAAAATGCATAACATAATATATTGAATGATACATAAGGAAACTAAAAAAAATCACTCACCTTCGAAAAGAGAAATTAAGTGGCCAGGAAACAAGGACAGAAATTTTATTACTGTATCTCTTCCTATGCATTTTAAATTTAGACCCACATTATTAAATTTCTAATGCAATTAATTAATTAATTAAACCATATTCATTAAATTGTGTGTTTTAGTACATTACTATGTATATCTTACATGCAAGCCACTGTAGGCTTAACTTAGAATGTGTTCCTATAAATCACTATACATGTGTATATTAAAAGATAGAAAACAAATAGATATCAGAAAATATTTTAAAGGTATACAATATGACAGAGATAAAGGACAATAAATCAATTACAATAACTGTTGGAAATGCTACTGTGCTGTGCTCGGTTGTGCCCGACTCTTTGTGACCCCTTGAACTATAGCCCACCAGGCTCCTCTAGGGGTTAATCTTTCTTGTTAAAAATGATAACCATAATAACAGATTAAATATGTTGATTTAAACAATATTTATATATACTATTTTGTTCAATTCTCAAAGAAATCCTATGAAGATTTTAAAAATCTTTTATATACTTTTATAAAGATTACTAAAGAGATGATGAAAATGAGAGACAAGGCTGTATATTTTCACCTTGCTTATTTAACTTATATGTAGAGTACATCATGAGAAACGCTGGGCTGGAAGAAGCACAAGCTGGAATTAAGATTGCTGGGAGAAATATCAATAATCTCAGATATGCATATGACACCACCCTTATGGTAGAAAGTGAAGATGAACTAAAAATGCTCTTGATGAAAGTGAAAGAGGAGAGTGAAAAAGTTGGCTTACAGCTCAACATTCACAAAACTAAGATGATGGCATTTGGTCCCATCACTTCATGGGAAATAGATGGGGAGACAGTGGAAACAGTGTCAGACTTTATTTTTGGGGGCTCCAAAATGACTGCAGATGGTGACTGCAGCCATGAAATTAAGATGCTTACTCCTTGGAAGGAAAGTCATGACCAACCTAGATAGCATATTAAAAAGCAGAGACATTACTTTGCCAACAAAGGTCCATCTAGTCAAGGCTATGGTTTTTCCAGTGGTCATGCATGGATGTGAGGGTTGGACTGTGAAGAAAGCTGAGTGCTGAAAAATTGATGCTTTTGAACTGTGGTGTTGGAGAAGACTTGAGAGTCCCTTGGACAACAAGGAGATCCAACTAGTCCATCCTAAAGGAGATCAGTTCTGGGTGTTCATTGGAAGGACTGATGTTGAAGCTGAAACTCCAGTACTTTGGTCACCTCATGCAGAGTTGACTCATTGGAAAAGACCCTGATGCTGGGAGGGATTGGGGGCAGGAGGAGAAGGGGACAACAGGATGAGATGGCTGGATGACATCACCGACTCAATGGGCATGAGTTTGAGTAAACTCCAGGAGTTGGTGATGGACAGGGAGGGCTGGCGTGCTGCAATTCATGGGGTCGCAACGAGTTGGACATGACTGAGCGACTGAACTGAACTGAGGGTTAATTAATTTGCTCAAGAGCACATAGGTAAGAATGAAGAATTATGCCTGCCTTCAAAGCAGCAGAGTATTATGGGATTAAATATAAAATTATAAACTTCTTATAGAAAAATATAGCCATACTAGGTTAAAGAATAACAATCCATATGCTACTTACAACTGCAAAAACAAAGTCACAAAGATGTTAAAAACAAAAGAAATTATGTCAGATAAACAATAACACAAGAAGTAATTGAAATCAGCAAGTTGTGAAATCAACATTTTTCAAAAATACGAAGGAAGGGGGAAAGATAAAGGAAAGTTTGGAGAAGAGAAATGGAAGGAGAGAGGGAGAAAAGGAAGGATATGTAACAGAGAAGTCGGATTTTAACTTTTAGTAAAGGTGGCTTGGGCTTCCCAGTGGTAAAGAATCTGCCCGTAATACAGAAGACATGGGAGACATGGGTTCAGTCTCTGGGTAGGAAGATCTCTAGAGCAGGAATGGCAACCCACCCCAGTATTCCATGGACAGAGGAGCCTGGTAGACTGCAGTCCATGGGGTTGCAAAGAGTTGGCCATGACTAAGAACACAAGATATGTGGTCTAGGCAATTTGAGCCAACCATCCCACTGAAGGCAACTGAAGAAACAATAAAAGAAATAAAATCTATCTTAAAGTTTAAACACACTAATGATACAGGAAGGAATGATTTTGCCCAAATCTGGAAGCTGAAAAGAGGAAGCCTAGTTTTCTAAGCCACTTTTTTCCATAAGAGAATTTGCAACATGAATTTTGATGTATTTTCAGGTAAGAGGACAAAAGTCAAAGTTAGCCCAAGATAATCAATCTCCTTCAAACTAGCCAAGGTCTGATATAACTTCCAAAGGGTTCCACCTTCAGAGTGAATTGAAAGTAAAACAGCTCTCATGTAGATTTGTGGTCTGTATAGGTATTACCAGAATTGCTCAGAGGGTAGCATGTAAGGGCCAAGAACCAACAGAAATAAGAGCCATCTAAAACCAACTCACAAAGACTTGAGATAGTGGAGCTATCAAAATTTAGTAGTTATAAAATTATTAGGCTTAGTCAGACTTTATTTTTTTGGGCTCCAAAATGACTGCAGATGGTGATTGCAGCCATGAAATTAAAAGACACTTACTCCTTGGAAGGAAAGTTATGACCAACCTAGACAGTATATTAAAAAGCAGAGACCTTACTTTGCCAACAAAAGTCCATCTAGTCAAGGCTATGGTTTTACCAGTGGTCATGTATGGATGTGAGAGTTTGACTGTGAAGAAAGCTGAGCACTGAAGAATTGATGCTTTTGAACTGTGGTGTTGGAGAAGACTGTTGAGAGTCCCTTGGACTGCAAGGAGATCCAACCAGTCCATCCTAAAGGAGATCAGTCTGGGTGTTCATTGGAAGGACTGATGCTGAAGCTGAAACTCCAATACTTTGGCCACCTCATGCGAAGAGTTGACTCATTAGAAAAGACCCTGATGTTGGGAGGGATTGGGGGCAGGAGGAGAAGGGGACGACAGAGGATGAGATGGCTGGATGACATCACCGACTCAATGGGCATGAGTTTGAGTAAACTCCGGGAGTTGGTAATGGACAGGGAGGCCTGGCGTGCTGCAGTTCATGGGGTGGCAAAGAGTCGGACACAACTGAGCAACTAAACTGAACTGATGTTTAAGAGTAGAGAAAACATGCTTCAAAATATCTTCAAGGAGGGAAAAGCAAAATAAAAATAAATTAGGCAAGAGGCAACAAAACCAGAAATAAGAACTCACATTAAAACAAATACCCATAAACCAGGTTTAAAATACACTGTTTAGATCAAAGAGAAAATAAAAAGTTAAAATCTCAGAAATTATAAAATATTGGTTAAAAACAGTATCTGACAGGCATCTCTTAGTGCAACTATTATAGTTCTTCCCATAACACAGCTTTTGTAATGTCAGAAAAAGACAAGTAGAAAGAAAATTTAGACTGATAATGGTAGGATCAGAATCTGTAGGGAGGGAATATCAAAACACTCTTCAGTTGATAGAACTAGAAAAAATTCCACTTAAGCTTTTTTTTTTTTTTTCACTTACTTATCTAAGAGTTGCCATATAAAACAGACACACCTTTAAAAGAGATATGAAGAAAATATTTAATATCTTCATCACTGCCTTTTGATCTGAACATCCATGATCCAATGAAAAGATACTCATATAATATATAAATGTATATAGAACCATTCTTCTCTTCTTTCTTACAAGCGACCTAAAATGTTGCTTTTGACAGCAACATGTACTGCTAAAACTGTCACTTTCCAGCTGAACCTGTAATTAGGACTGGCATTATAAACCTCATTCTATTCAATTACTGTAAGTAGTGATGATTCAGTTCAGTTCAATTGCTCAGTCATGAGCAATATTCAGGACTGCTTTCCTTTAGGACTGACTGGTTGGACCTCCTTGCAGTCCAAGGGGCTGTCAAGAGTCTTCTCCAACAATACAGTTCAAAAGCATCAATTCTTCAGTGCTCAGCTTTCTTTATAGCCCATTTCTCACATCCATACATGACTACTGGAAAAACCATATCTTTGACTAGACAGACCTTTGTTGGTAAAGTAATGTCTCTGCTTTTTAATATGTTATCTAAGTCGGTCATAGCCTTTCTTCCAAGGAGCAAGGATCTTTTAATTTCATGGCTGCAGTCACCACCTACAGTTAACTTGGAGCCCAAGAAAATAAAGTCCGCCACTGTTTCCACTGTTTCTCTATTTGCCATGAAGTGATGGGACTGGATGCCATGATCTTAGTTTCCTGAATGTTGAGTTTTTTAAGCTAACATTTTCACTCTCCTGTTTCACTTTCATCAAGAGGTTCTTTAGTTCCTCCTCACTTTCTGTGATAAGGGTTGTGTCATCTGCATATCTGAGGTTATTGATATTTCTCCCAGCAATCTTGATTCCAGCTTGGCTTCTTCCAGCCCAGTGTTTCTCATGATGTACTCTGCATAAAAGTTAAATAAGCAGGGTGACAATATACAGACTTGATGTACTCCTTTCCCGATTTGGAACCAGTCTGTTGCTCCATGTCCAGTTTTAACTGTTGCTTCCTGACCTGCATACAGATTTCTCAGGAGTTGAGTCAGGTGGTCTGGTATTCCCATCATTTTAAGAATTTTTCACAGTTTATTGTGATCCACACAGTCAAGGCTTTGGTGTAATCAATAAAGCAGAAGTAGCCTTTTTTCTGGATCTCTCTTGCTTTTTCGATGATCCAGCAGATGTTGGAAATTTGATCTCAGCTTCCTCTCCCTTTTCTAAATCTAGCTTGAACATCTGGAAGTTCACAGTTCATGTACTGTTGAAGCCTGGCTGGGAGAATTTTGAGCACTACTTTGCTAGCATGTGAGATGAGTCCAATTGTGCCGTAGTTTAAACATTCTTTGGCATTGCCTTTCTTTGGGTTTGAAATGAAAACTGACCTTTTCCAGTCCTGTGACCACTGCTGAGTTTTCCAGATTTGCTGGCAAATTGAGTGCAGCTCTTTTACAGCATTATCATTTAGGATTTGAAATAGCTCAACTGGATTCTATCACCTCCACTAGCTTTGTTTGTAGTGATGCTTCCCAAGGCTCACTTGACTTCAGACTCGAGGATATCTGGCTCCAGCTGAGTAATCACACACCATCATCGTTATCTGGGTCATGAAGATCTTTTTTTGTTCGTTCTTCTGTATATTCTTGTCACCTCTTAATATCATCTGCTTCTGTTAGTCCATAGCATTTCTGTCCTTTATTGTGCTCATCTTTGCATGAAATGTTCCCTTGGTATCTCTAATTTTCTTGAAGAGATGTCTATCTCCCATTATATTGTTTTCCTCTATTTCTTTGCATTGATCGCTGAGGAAGGCTTTCTTATCTCTCCTTGCTATTCTTTGGAAGTCTGCATTCAAATGGGTATATCTTTCCTTTTCTCCTTTGGCATAAGCTTCTCTTATTTTCTCAGCTACTTGTAAGGCCTCCTCAGACAACCAGTTTGCCGTTTTGCATTTCTTTTTCTTTGGGATGTTCTTAATCACTGCTTCTTGTACAGTGTCATGAACCTCTGTCCATTATTCATCAGGCACTGTATCAGATCTAATCCCTTGAATCTATTTGTCACTTCCACTGTATTATCATAAGAGATTTGATTTAGATTATACCTGGATGATCTAATGGTTTTCCCTACATTTTTTCAATTTAAGTCTGAATTTGACAATAAAGAGTTCATTATCTGAGCCATGGTCAGTTCCCAGTCTTGTTTTTGCTGACTGTATAGAGCTTCTCCATCTTTGGCTGCAAAAAATATAATCAATCTGATTTCAGTGTTGACCATTTGGTGATGTCCATGTGTAGAGTCTTCTCTTGTGTTGTTGGAAGAGTGTTTGCTGTGACCAGTGCATTCTCTTGGCAAAACTCTATTAGTCTTTGTTTTGTACTCCAAGGCCAAATTTGTATGTTACTCCAAGTAACTGTTGACTTCCTCCTTTTGCATTCCAGTCCCCTATAATGAAGAGGACATCTTTTTGGGGTGTTAGTTCTAGAAGGTCTTGTAGGTCTTTATAGAACCATTCAACTTCAGCTTCTTCAGCATTACTAGTTGGGGCATAGACTTGGATTATTCTGATATTGAATGGTTTGCCTTGGGAGAGAAGAGAGATCATTTTGTCCTTTTTGAGATTGCACCCAAGAACTGCAATATTGACTCTTTTGTTGACTATGATGGCTACTCCATTTCTTTAAGGGATTCCTGCCCACAGTAGTAGATATAATGGGCATCTGAGTTAAATTCACCCATTCCAGTTCATCTTAGTTTAGTGATTCCTAGAATGTCTATGTTCACTCTTGTCATCTCCTGTTTGACCACTTCCAATTTGCCTTGATTCATGGATCTAACATTCCAGGTTCCTATGCAATATTGTTCTTTACAGCATCAGACTTTACTTCCATCACTCATCACATCCACAACTAGGTGTTGTTTTTACTTTGGCTCTATCTCTTCATTCTTTCTGGAGTTATTTATCCACTCTTCTCCAGTAGCATAGTGGGTACCTATTGACCTGGGGAGTTCATCTTTCAGTATCATACCTTTTTTCACTTTTATACTGTTTATGGGGTTCTTGGGGCAAGGAGATTGTATTGGCTTGCCATTCCCTTTTCCAGTGGACCATGTTTTGTTAGAACTCTCCACCATGACCTGTCCATCTTGGGTGTCCCCACACAGCATAACTCATAGTTTCACTGACTTAGACAAAGTTGTGGTCCATGTGATCAATTTGGTTAGTTTTCTGTGATTGTGGTTTTCATTCTGTCTGCCCTCTGATGGAGAAGGATAAGAGGCTTATGGAAGCTTCCCAATGGGAGAGACTGAATGAGGGCAAACTGGTTCTGACTGGGGCCATGTTCAGTAAATCTTTAATCCAATTTTCTGTTCAAGGGCGGGGATTTGCTCCCTCCCTGTTGCTTGGTCTGAGGCCAAACTGTAGTGGAGGTAATGAAGATAATGGAAACCTCCTTCAAAAGGTCCCATGCATCACTGCTGCACTGAGTGCCCCCAACCCTGCATCAGGCCACCGCTAAACTCACGCCTCCACTGGACACTCCTGGACACTCATGGGCAAGTCTGGGTCAGTTTCACTACTCCTTTCTCCTGGGTCCTGCTGCACACAAGGTTTTGTTTGTGCCCTCCAAGAGTCTGTTTCCCAGTCTTGGGTAAGTTTTGGTGGTTCTTTGGTGGGGTTAATGGCGACCTCCTCCAAGAGGGCTTATGCCATACCCAGGTCTGTTGCACCTGGAGCCCCAGGGGCAGGCCACTTCTGACTCGAACCTCCACAGGAGACACTCAGACACAGTTCTGGCTCAGTCTTTGTGGGTGGAAAAGCCAGAGCTTTGACTAGACAGACTTTTGTCAGCAAAGTAATGTCTCTGCTTTTTAATATACTGTCTAGGTGGGCCATAGCTTTTCTTCCAAGGAGCAAGCATCTTTTAAGTTCATGGTTGCAGTTACCATCTGCAGTGATATTGGAGCCCAAGAAAATAAAGTATGTCATTGTTTCCAGTCTCATCACTTCGTGGCAAATAGATGGGGAAACAATGGGAACAGTATTAATGATTAAGTGGGTAGAATTTCCAGGAAAAAAAAACATTTTTAAGTGGCAGATTCTCATTGCACATGTATTTAGCCATTTTATTTGCCCCCTTTTCTGGTGTCATGGCTATTATCTTGTCATCCTAAGGACAAAAGCCTCATGGCAAGGAGAGTGGAACAGTAAGACACAGCCAACTCCTGGTGGCATCATTCTATCTTCATACCAACCCTGACTGCCTACGTCTCCTTGTGTCTGTTTTGTTACATGAAAAACAAGCAAGCAAAAACACATGCCTATATGTATAAAGCCACTGTCACTTATTTTTCTGATACTTAAAGGTGAACTCTTTTTGTAACATATATTTGGGGTCAAGAGTTCAGTAAAGAGTTACCTTCTATTATTGAAGGTTGCTTTTTGAGTGGATAGAGGACCTCTGTTCTTCCACACTCCTGCCACTCAAAGTACTTTTCAAATGCCTCAACCTACGTTCAAAGATCTGTGCAGTCAAACTTCTTCCACCTATTCAATCATTTGGCTGGATATTCCTGATTATTAGTCCCACATGTTTCTGTCAAAAAACTGCAAGGTCAAAGACATTCCTGACCTCCATTCTTTGTTCTCACTCCTGTAAGTTTTCTCAGACTGTCTTGTTTGCATCAATTTCTCCTTTCTATGAACTGTCTTTGTGCTTTCTACTATATCACCTACTTTGTCAAAAATCAATAAAAAATGATGAATAAATAAAATTTTCACATTCTTGATTATAGTGATCATGATCAAGTTTCTTTTCAAAAGGCTTAACCTCTATCTCACATCTTTCCCATTTCTACTTACTCCAAAATAGTGTGAGGCATAACCTGAAATATATCCCTGTGAATTGCCTAGGCAAGCCCATAATGGCATCCTCCAGAATACTGGACAGCTATTGTTTCTCATTCTATCATATGAAACATCCTATAAAAATTAAGAAAAATGCATTACTGTGTGATATCATTCTGGTTTTCATCCACATGAATATCTTAATATTTAAAAGATTCTAGAAATTTAGATATTAAAAATGTTTTAAATTGGTTATATGCTACATTGACATGGAATAAAATAATTTGCTTTGTTTTTCAAATAGAACAGAGAGAAAAGTATTGTAATTCTTATTTCAATTTTAGGCTTTTAAAAATAATATACTCTGACTAATGACAACTAACATTTTTGAGCCATTTGCATTTATAAGGTGCTTTCACATCTATTTCCTCACTGATACCTCTCAACAAAATGGTGATTACTTCCATTCATATATGAAGAAATTCAAATATGCAAAGTGACTTACAGTAAGTGCCAAAATTGGAAAGTGTTCATAGGTCTTATAATTCCAAATTCAATGTGCGTTCCAAAGGAAGACCTTCCATTGAATGTTAAATTTAAGATCAGGAATGATGAAGTCTTTCTATGAGTTTAAGGTCCTTCGATAAATGAACCCCTTCCTACCTTTTTTGTGAAGAAAGGAGTCATTACTATCTAACATGATATTTAATAGCATAAGCTCTAGAGGCAGAATACCTGGATTTGAAGTCATTGGCTTTGGGATGCCAGGAATATTATTTAACTCCTTTTGTGCTTCAAATTCCTAATCTGCAAAATCAATGCAATAATAGCACTTAGCTCATGGAATCCATGTGACTTGTAAAGTACTCACCATAATATCTATCATATAGTCAATTTTCAAAATGTTATCATCACTATTATTATATTCTTAAAGAAGGCCACCACTTAATTCTGAATAATATTTATTATCTATATACTATGAATTGCACGTGGCACATTATCTCTGTGTCTTTTACTTTTCCAAGTATTCAATCCCTCAATGCAAATGTGACTACTCTCAATTTACAAATAAAGATATTGAAGTTGAGAGTGCATCGTTAGGTAGCAAGTTCAAGGCTTCACTGGCAGGTGTTCTGCTTAGGCTCACCTAATGTCAACCCTTATTCTTTTCATCTCTATCTGCTGACTCTTTGATTGGGCAATTGGGCTGAATTTCACGTGTACCTTAGTTTGGTAAAGTCTTAGCGATGGTGTGTATAGTGTTCCCAAAGGACAGAGAGCTATTCTTCCCCAGCATGGGATCAGAGCATCTTTGTGCTCAGCCAACATATCAACTGAATCAGGACTGCATGTGCTGCCCAAGTATTGTCCCAGGAGGAAAGCCACTGTTCACCTCTGGTTCTCTGATCATTTTATGCAACTCCAATAAGCCACTGCTTTCAACAATGATTCTTTTACTTTAGCTAAAAGGAAGATCAATCTGAGAGTTATGCTGTGAGAATAATGAGCTTAATCGCCCCATCCTACCACTACCTCCATCCAATATACACAATTCTAGAAATCTAATAGACTTAAGATAATAATATACTCAAGTTAATTTATGTATCATAATAAATATCCTCACCATACAATATACTTGTGAATAGTTGTGCAGCGGTTAAGAGAAATGTAACTTACAGAACTGTAGCAATAATAGTAAGAAATTATGAAGGAATGGAAACAGACTGGAAATAGGGGGAGCTCTCTAAAGAGGGATCTTGGTTTAGGAGGTAGCATAACAGTTTTAGGAATAAAGATTAAAGTGGCTATAAATCCCGGTCTCTAAATGCAAGTTTGCAAGTTAAGTTTCAATATTTCTTTTAGTTAAATTAAATCTGGTTTTCTCAAATTAGGATAAGAAGTTCCTTTCTGGTCTCAACTGTAACTCCCAAAAAAGTACAAGTCAAAGAAATGCCTGGACTGTAGTACTTGTATGGATGAGGAAGGCCTTCTAGCTTCCAGTCAATTATGACCACCACTGGCACCCCCAGTTTCAAAACTTGGACTGTCTAAAAGACCAGAGTGCTCTGGATGATATGTTTGAACCAAGACTCTTTCCAAAGGTCAGGAATGGTGAAGTATACAGCTGAGCGTTCCTAGGTATATTATGGGCACAATAAAGGACAGAAGTGGTATGGACCTATGAGAAGCAGAAGATACTAAGAGGTGACAAGAATACACAAAAGAACTATACAGAAAAGATCTTCATGACCCAGATAACCATGACGGTGTGATCACTCACCTAGAGCCAGACATTCTGGAATGCAAAGTCAAGTCGGTCTTAGGAAGCATCACTATGAACAAAGCTAGTGGAGGTGACAGAATTCCAGTTGAGCTCTTTCAAATCCTAAAAGATGATGCTGTGAAAGTGCTGCACTCAATACGCAGCAAACCTGGCAAACTCAGCAGTGGCCACAGCACTGGAAAAGGTCAGTTTTCATTCCAAACCCAAAGAAAGGCAATGCCAAAAAATGTTCAAACTACCACATAACTGCACTCATCTCACATGCTAGCAAATTAATGCTCAAAATCCTCCAAGCTAGGCTTGAACAGTATGTGAACTGAGAACTTCCACATGTTCAAGCTGGATTTAGAAAAGGGAGACGAACCAGAGATCAAATTGCTAACATCCATTGAATCATTGAAAAAGCAAGAGTTCCAGAAAAACAGCTACTTCTGCTTTATTGACTACACCAAAGCCTTTGACTGTGTGGATCACAACGAACTATGGAAAATCCTTCAAGAGATGGGAATACCAGACCACCTGACCTGCTTCCTGAGAAATCTGTATGCAGCTCAAGAAGCAACAGTTAGAATCGGACATGGGACAACAGACTGGTTCCAAATTTGGAAAGGAATAGGTCAAGACTGCATATTGTCACCCTGCTTATTTAACTTCTATGCAGTGCACATCATGCAAAATGCCCAGCTGGATGAAGCACAAACTGGAATCAAAATTGCTGGGATAAATATCAATAATCTCAGATAAAGAGATGGCACCACCCTTTTGGCAGAAAGTGAAAAAGAACTAAAGAGCATCTTGATGAAAGTCAAGATGAGAAAGAGGAGAGTGGGAAAAGTTGGCTTAAAATGCAACATTAAAAAAACTAAGATCATGGCATCCAGTTCCATCACTTCACAGCAAATAGGTAGGGAATCAAGTGAAACAGTGAGAGACTTTATTTTGGGGGGCTCCAAAACCACTGCAGATAGTGACTGCAGCCATGAAATTAAAAGATGCTTGCCCCTTGGAAGAAAAACTATGACCAACCTAGACAGCATATTAAAAAGAAGAGACATTATTTTGCCAACAAAGGTCCGTCTTGTCAAAGCTATGGGTTTTCCAGTAGTTATGTATGGAGTTGGACTATAAAGAAAGTGTGGAATAATTGATGCTTTTGAACTGGGGTGTTGGAGAAGACTCTTGAGAGTCCCTTGGACTGCAAGGAGATCAAAACAGTCCATCCTAAAGGTAATCAGTCCTTAATATTCATTGGAAGGTGAAACTGAAACTCAAATGCACTGGCCAACTGATTTCTCTTCATTAGAAAATACCCTGATGCTGGGAAAGATTGAAGGTGAGACGAGAAGGGGACAATGGAAGATGAAATGGTTGGATGGCATCACTGACTCGGACTTGAGTTTGAGTAAGCTCCGGGAGCTGGTGATGGACAGGGAAGCCTGGCATGCTGCAGTCCATGAGGTCACAAAGAGTTGGACACGACTGAGTGACTGAACTGAACTGAGGTATATCATACAGCTATCACCTTTCATGTCTTTCCTCCTCAAGGCGCCAACACTAAATGACAGGACATTATTTGCTCTTTTCCCATCTGTACAATTTTCCAGTTTGTTTTATAGTCTTAACATATCTTTCCCTCTCTTTTCTAATAACTCATATTGCTTTCAAAGTTAGTTGCTTATTCTCAAAAGCAATGATCACAAGTTCTTCAATAAATTTTAAAAAAATCGAAGACAAAGAATACATAACAGCAAACATTCATTATCTGAAATTGGGATTAGGGTGAAAACCTGTGTACTACAAAACCATAGATGTTAGTTGAAAATTTTCATTTAATATTTGTGTACATATTCATAAGTAGACAATCAAAAAGTAGAAAAAATTACATGAAAGTGCAAAGACTGATAAAACATACCAAAATGCTAACAGTAGTTATTTTTATACATATGTCTTTCCCATAATTGCTAGAGTGTTGCTTTGAGTATAGTAACAGAAAGCTAGAAGGTATTAATGTAACAGAGGACCAAAAGAAACACATATCTCTACCTAAGGAGGTTATGAAATGACCTAGCTGTGGTCTCCCCAGCATTCTCAGACACTGGTTAGAACCATCCTTGGGGAGTACATTACTCAGGTTTAACCCTGCAGAAGATGCAAAGTTGTGTCAGATGAAGACTGCTACCCCACAAATGTCTTTGCTGAAGACTGTCCTAGAGATCTTAGCAATGCAGCTTCAGTGGTTTGCATAATCTGCCCCTTGCTTTGCAATGAGCCACACATCTATACATGGTTAGGAGGAGCTCCTTTATGCTTCTTATGAACCTCTCCACCTGAGGGTAAATACAGAAGAGGGAAGTTAGTAGGATGAGCTAACACCCATTGGTTCAGTTGATTTCAGGGTAGTGATGGGTAGTGATTTCTCATCTTCCCCTTCCTCCACTATCCATTTTAGATTCCTCTCTCAACTATCATCATTACAGGTCTTGATTCAAATGGATAACTCAAACCTTCATTCTTAAGTGGTTGGACCTTTGATTATATTCTTCTGAGGCTGCATTTGTAACATTTAAAACTAGCATGAGAGTCATAACTGTCATGTGTAGTTACAATTGGTGTGTGAGAAAGAAGAGATGTCCAACTGGATCATCTAGGCTGCACATGGATCATTCCTTACCTCCTTTAAGTATGAGCAACCCTCCCTCCTCCTGTTTATTAGAAGCAATCACTTCTTATATACAAATAACACAAAAAGAAGCCATATCTTATGTTTCAGCGAGATCTTTGTTGTGTTCCCTGGCAAGAGTGCTCCCTTCACACATCAGAATCATTAAACCTGCATAGCCTAGAACTGTCAGAACAAGAAACACAAATTCCTGCTGTGAGATTGGGGTTGGAGAGGGGGTGGCCACAACTTTATTTTATTCTTATAGTGGACTGATGCTGGACCAAATTGATTCTTATGATTTAATTTCAGCAAAACTCTGTTAATGGTCAGTAGATCTGAAAAGAGGGTTACATAGTACTCTAGGGCCAAGTAGTCTATTTCAGTAGGGCACAGTGACATTCCAGAAATCACTAGAAAGGTGTATAACTCTCTGCTGCAGGTAGCTTGGTTCTGTTCTGGAAGTAGAACCCACACTGTTGTTCTCGACTAGAGCTTGACATTAATTCTACCCTGAGTCTTTTTCTTAAATTAACATTTAATTAAAAGATGCTTACTCCTTGGAAGGAAAGTTATGACCAACCTAGACAGCATATTAAAAAGCAGAGACATTACTTTGTCAACAAAGGTCTGTCTAGTCAAGGCTATGGCTTTTCCAGTAGTCATGTATGGATGTAAGAGAAAGCCGAGAACAGAAGAATTGATGCTTTTGAACTGTGGTGTTGGAGAAGACTCTTGAGAGTCCCTTGGACTGCAAGGAGATCCAACCAGTCCATCCTATGGAGACCAGTCCTGGGTGTTCATTGAAGGACTGATGCTGAAGCTGAAACTCCAATATTTTGGCCAACTGATGCAAAGAGTTGACTCATTTGAAAAGACCCTGATGCTGGGAAAGACTGAAGGCAGGAGGAGAAGAGGACAACAGAGGATGAGATGGTTAGATGGTATCACTGGCTCAATGGACATGAGTTTGGGTAAACTCCAGGAGTTCACAATGGACAGGGAGGCCTCATAGGATAGCAAAGAGTCAGACATAACTGAGTGACTGAACTAAACTGAACTGAGTCTTTTTCTACCGCTGAAACCTTAACATTTAAACGAATGCTGGATTGCATTTTCAGTTAAACCTGCTACAGTTCAGTTCAGTTCAGTTCAGTTGCTCAGTCGTGTCCGACTCTTTGCGACCCCATGAACTGCAGCATGCCAGGCCTCCTTGTCCATCACCAACTCCCGGAGTTGGTGAATTTTAAGCATCACTTTACTAGTGTGCGAGATGAGTACAATTGTGCAGTAGTTTGAGCATTCTTTGGCATTTACCTATTCTGGCCCCATTCAACACTGACAATAGGTATATGGATCATAGCAGTTTCCCCAGGTTTGAAATGTATTGCCTTCCTTGATGAACATATTAACAATTAGTCCTCCGGGATGAGTAGTGGGGAGAGGAGGAACAACATCTTTTATAGTGTTTGTTGATTTCCAGGATGTAAATATTTCCACCATGAACAATTTCAAGTTCCATCAAAGATATGCAGAGATATACATTGGAACTCTTTGGACCTGGTCAGAGTCAGGTCCTGTTGGGGTAGAATTGCCACAATATTAGAGAATCTTACCTTTGACAACACGATCATGTGTTTTTTCAATGGATTCTAGATCTGACAGTTGACTCAGCTTCAGGAAGGCAGCGTAGCCCTCAGTTTCCTGTTTCTCCAACCTTGCCTTCTTCTGATTTAAAATATCATGTACATCCTTGTTGACTGCCCATCTATTTTGCTCCTTGGGACACCATATTCTATTAAGCATCTTCACAACTCTGCAGTCAAGCCCCCTTGGCTGCTCCTCTGACATTACCAGTTGTGATGGTAATTGGAGCTGACTGGCATCTGGCAAATAAGCATTGCCAATGCTTAGTGTTATTCTGGAGCTCTGTCATCCCAATGGCCATAAAGGAACACAACTCTATGACTAATTTTCCTACCATTAGCCCTAGACTTTAGTAGAAAGTAACCATTGAATTTATTCGTGAAGCTTGTGCCTCAGCAGCTCCCTGACAGCCCTGATGAATGTTCTGTCCCCTGGACTTAGGTATAATTCTGGTGAGTCCTCTGGCTTCACAAAATATATCCACGCCAGAATGTTCATTCCATAAGCCTTTCCATTTCTTCCTCTACCACTTGCCAAGGCAACTCAGGCATTTCTATTTCTCTTCTTGTCTACCATCACTTTCTCCAAGTTCTAAGAACCACCCTAGAATTAAATTGGCCATGTCTCTCACATCCTTGTCAAGAAGTTAAAATCTGTGTCCTGAGAAAGTTCTTCCAAGTTAGTGAATTCTTGCTTATTCAATATTATCTGTGGATACCTTAATAAAGCATGCTTAAAATCTAATCCCAGACATAATTCCTATCTCCTGGTAATAAGCATGATAGCTTACTTTTGCAGACCAGTTAGGGGTACAATCTTCCCTTCTTTATTGGACTCAGCCCATCTCCACCTGAGTTATGCTGAGATTCAATTCTAACTATTGGCCTTGCTTCCAGGAAAAAAATGAGGGTAATGCTCTGAGAGGTCACCTGTTGACATGTAAAGAAGAGGAAACTATATTTTATTCCTGTATTAGGGAAATTCTAACTCTTATTAGAGAGAGGTTGGCTATCTCATCAAGCTCTGGATCCTAACCCAAATTTCTCAGGGTAGCAGCCCCCCAGATAACCCTATCCTGTATTTCAGTGGCTGAGGTTTTCTCAACCAAGGTCCTGACCTTAGCATAACAGATCTCTCTGCACTGAGTATTTAAAATTCTCAAAATAAAATAAAATAAAGTAAATTCTCTGGCAGTCCATGGGGTCACAAAGAGTCAGGCACAACTGAGTGACAGGGCACACAAGGAGGTCTCATATTAAGGTCTAATCTTACTTCTCCATTGTGCCCAATCTTCCACTATATGAAATAAGGGCCAAGAGCTCTGTGACTCTTATACATAATCTTTTTAACTGCCCTATTTTCATTATACCTCTGCATCAATACAACTGATTAATAACCAGTCAACTCTGTGTCCCTCTAGAAATCCCTCAGGCATTGCAAAAGTGTTCTAGCCACAGTTGTGAAATGCCTGAATCATCTGACCATTAAGGTCATTCCCATCCACTTGGGCTTTTTACCAGATCAATACCAGTTAAATGTTTTAGCCATTGGCCTATCACCTAGTGACAGGCTTTTTTCATGCCCCACATCCACATGGGATGGAGTTCCTCTTGAGAGCTAGGCAGTGAGTGCACCAGCCCTTGAGCCCCATCTCACATACAATCTGATTTCTTAGGCCATTGTCAGTGTTATTATACAGCTCTCCAGAAAAAAGGTGCCAAAGTGGAACCAGGCATGCAAGACATTTACTGGGGTAAAAGTTCTGTGAGAAATAAGGAGAGAGGTAGCAGAAGAAGGATTAAGCAGTGAAAACAATGATAAACTCATACAGGGGTATGACGGTGCCCTCGACGCTAGAGGAAGTTCTTCCATTAAATCTCAGTTCTGCTTTCTTGAAGAACTTCGTCACCCATTGTTTTCCGTAGATATTGACTTGATTCTCTGATAGGAATAGGGTTTTAAACTATTACCTTATGTGTCACATCTGTTATGATTGCTAGGCACTATGTCTCCCCTAAGGGATATCTGGACAAATTTGGAAGCCCAAAGTTTTTGGCTTGAATAGTCATAAACTTTACCAGACTAGGCTCATGTTTTCTTTGGCAAAATAATTTCCTCAAAGATTTACAAAGCTCCAGGTATGCTTCCTATCAACTTCATGTGCCAACAGCTCCACCCATATGCTATTTTCTGGATACAACACACAGGTTTGTGTTTCCTCGCTGCCTTGCTCCCATGTCTCTGCTTTACCTTAACTGCTTCCGCTGAGGTCATCGGAACACAGGCTTGACTGAGAAGTTCCTACCTCCATCTGCTCCTTGAAGAAGTGCTAGGTCCTTCTGCTTGAAAATTCTTCATGAGAGATATTTGAACAATAACAGTCCTTTTTTTTTTTTGCTAGCTGATGTACAAAGGCTTTTCTAAACGTGCAAGGTCCCAAAAGAAGTTTGGCTTTCTTTTAACCTCTGTTGACAAATCTATTAATTACTGACTGAGTTAAATTTTCTTCCCTGTTTCAATAATAAAGGTGAAGAGCATCAAGGAGTAGCCAACACAGGAAATTTTTACTCTTTCCTAACACTTCCCTTAAAGCTTTAGGCCTAGTAAGCTCTCATCCTGCCTTCCAATTTATCACAGGCAACTGATGTAACAAATATTTTACCACAACATCCAAGGATGACAGATTTCAAGCTTAACTGCTAAGATAATACCGCATAGTTTGGGTTTCTCTTATGGACAGAATATGAATTCAAAGTATCAATTTTAGATAATAGTAAGGGTGAACTAACAAAAAAATCAAAACAATTCAGTGACTTAAGAATTATACAAGTTTCTGTCCTTTTTATGAAACATTCTAGAGAGGGTATTTCACATGGATTAACAATTGATAGTAGCTCTACCACCATCAATATGGTGGCTCTGATAGTCATTTTTTAAGACTAAAGAGCATCAAGGTACATGCATAGAAGTCTAAAAGAGTCATAAATAATTTCTGCTCATGTAATATTTGGGGGATTTATTTATGTAAGATAATTCCAAGGGGCTTAGGGGACTGTATTGCTATAATCATAGTTTAGTTACAATTCTATCAGTATGAAAGAAAGTAAGAATGTATTCCCACTGATAGCTCACTCTAACTGTTTCAGCTATTTCAATTTGTTTTCTCTTCAAATTCAACACGTCCATAACAAAACTCATTATTTTCTCCCATATTCAGCTCTTCATCCTGTTTTTTGTACATCTGTTAATGGCATCACCATTCTTCTAATTATCCCTTCCCAACATATTGGAGTAATGGTTGGCTGTTTCTTTACCTTTATTATCCATATCCAACTGGATACCAACAAATTACTTGTTTTTCTTGATTAGTGCCCTCCTTGTCATTCTCTTTTTTTCTGTTTCCAAACCACCAATTTAGGCCATTCCTCATTACTACTTAAATCAATTATTGTGATGACTTTCTGAGTTGTCTGTACAACTCCACATGTTTTCCAATTTTCCAAATAATCTGATGAACTAACTTTCCAAAGCATATCTCTGAACTATTAGTTTTATGTCCAACAGTTTTTAAGAGCCTATACAAAATTACATATGCTTTAATCTGATATCTAATCTTGTATCCTATGTCTTTGACTTTTATTCCAAAAAGATTAGCTGCCAATGCCCCTCCCCATACATGTGCTTTTTTTCCACTTCCAAGCTCTTGCTAAGCCTATCCTTTACTTTGAAATTCACTTTTCCCCAGTTTTTAAAGATAGCATAGGTTCTGGAGATCTGCTTTCTAATCTCATCTGAAAGTACATTGACTTTGACAAGATATCTAATATTTCTGTTTCATCACTTTTAAAAATGAGAATGAAAACACCCACTTCTCAAGGCTGTTTTTAAGAATAAATATAATTAAATTCAATAAAGTGCCTATGGGAACCAATAATAGATTAACTGAAGCAGAAGAATGCATAAGTGAGCTGGAAGATAGAATGGTGGAAATAACTGCTGAAGAGCAAACTAAAGGAAAAAAAATGAAAAGAAATAGCTTTCAGAGACCTCTGGAACAATACTAAACATGCCATCATTCAAGTTATAGGGGTCTCAGAGGAAGAAGAGAAAAAGAAAATCAGTAAGAGAATTTTTGAAGAGATTATAGTTGAAAACTTACCCAGCATGGGAAAGGAAATAATCAACTCCAAGAAGTGCAGAGAGTTCCATACAGGATAAACCTGAGGAGAAACATATCGAGATACATACTAATCAAGTTAACAGAGATTAAATACAAAGAAAGAATATTAAAAGCAGCAAAGGAAAAGCAACAAGTAACATACAAGAGAAATCCCATATTATTAACAGCTGATCTTTCAGTGGAAACTCTGCAGGCCAGAAGGGAATGACAGGATATGTTTAAAGTAATTAAACAAAAAAAAAATCTACATCCCAGATTACTCTATCCAACAAGGATCTCATTCAAAATCGATGGAGAAATCAAAAGCTTTACAGCCAAGCAAAAGTTAAGAGAATTTAGCCCTACCAAACAAGTTTTAAATAATTATTATAGGGACTGGTGGCTCAGACAGTAAAATATCCACCTGCAATGCAGAACACCTGTGTTTGATCTCTGGGTTGGGAAGATCTCCTGGAGAAGCATATGGCAACCCACTCCAGTATTCTTGCCTGGAGAATTCCCATGGACAGAGGAGACTGGCAGGCTATAGTCCATTGGGTCACAAAGAGTTGGACATGAAGGAAACAATAGCAAAAATTAATAACATAAAAGCAGATTCTTAGGGAAGATAAAAATAATTGTCAAACCATTAGTCAAACTCACCAAGAAAAAAAGGAGAAGAATCAAATTGACAAAATTAGAAATGAAGAAGGAGAGGTTACAACAGACAATGCAGAAATACAAAGGATCATAAGAGATTACTATGAGCAACTATATGCAAATAAAATGGACAACCTAGAGAAATGGACAGATTCTTAGACAAGTTCAATCTTCCAAGACAGAATCAGGAAGAAATAGAAGTTATGAACAAGCCAATTACAAGCACTAAAATTGAAACTGTGATCGAAAATCTCCCCAAAAAGCAAAAGACTAGGGCCAGATGGCTTCACAGTGAATTCTATTAAACATTTAGAGAAGAGCTAATCCCTAGCCTTCTAAAGCTCTTCCAAAAAATTGAAGAGGAAGGAACACTTCCAAACTCATTCTATGAGGCCACTATCACCCTAATACCAAAACCAGACAAAGACAACAACAAAAAAAGAAAATTGCAAGCCAACATAACTGATAAACATAGATGCAAAATTCCTAAACAAAATTCTAGCAAATGGAATCCAACAACACATTAAAATGATAATACACCACGATCAAGTCAGGTTTATCCCAGGGATACAAGGATTCTTCAATACACGCAAATCAATCAATGTGATACACCATGTTGACAGATTGAAATACAAAAACTATATGATAACCTCAACAAATGCAGAAAAAAACTTTTGACACATTTCAAAACCCACTTATTGTAAATAATAATAAAAAAAAAACTCTTCAAAAAATGGTCTTAGAAGGGACCTACCTCAACAGACTAAGGCCATATATGATAAATCCACAGAAACATTATTCTCAATAGTGAATAACTTAAAACATTCCCTCTAAGATCAGGAATAAGACAAGGGTAACCACTCTCACAACTACTATTCAGCATAGTTTTGGAAGTCCTAGGTATGGCAATCAGAGAAGAAAAAGAAATAAAAGGAATCCAGATTGGAATAGAAGTAAAACTCACTGTTTGCAGATGACATGATACTATACATAGAAAGCCCTAAAGATACCATCGAAAAATTACTAGAGCTAATCAGTGAATTTAACAAAGTGGCAGGATATGAAATCAATACACAGAAATTAATTGTATTCCTATACACTAACAATGAACTATAAGCAAAAGAAGTTAGGGAATCAATCCCATTTGCATTGCAACAAAAAGAATAAAATACTTAGGAACAAACCTACCTAAGGAGACAAATGGGGAATCTGTGGTGGTTCAAATAGTAAAGAATCTTCCTGCAATACAGGAGACCCAGGTTTGATCCCTGGGTTCGGAAGCTTCCCTGGAAGAGGAAATGGCAACTCACACCAGTATTCTTGCCTGGAGAACCCCATGGACAGAGGAGGCTGGCAGGCTACAGTCCATGGGTTCGCACAGAGTCAGACAGGACTGAATGACTAAGCGCAGGCGGAATAATTATGTAAAGCAAATTACACATGCCAGGCTCATAATTATATCTCAATAAATTACATACTTAAGCATCTCAAAAATTCATTACCATATGTAAAATAGATAGCCAATGGGAATTTGCTGCATGACTCAGGGAATTCAAACAGGGGCTCTGTAACAACCTAGAGGATTGTAATGGTGAGGGAAGAAGGAGGAATGTTTATGTGGGAGTGGATATGGGTAAACCTATGGCTGATTCATGTTGATGTTTAGTAGAAATCAATGCAATAGTGTAAGGCAATTATTTTTCAATTAAAATTAATTAAAAAATTAGATGCCTATGGATAATATGCATTCAATTAAGGTCAATTTCATTTTCTCTATTGAAATTTTGCCTATTTCCATTATTACCTCCTCTGTTAAGTCTATTGCACTAACTACATTATTGCTAGTCTTGTTACAGATAAATTCCCAAATATCAACCTGCTTGTATAGTTGGATTCTCTCTGTTATACCTTTGCTATTGCCACAAGATAATGTCCTGGTTCTTCCAAAGGTCCAATGTGAATAAGAGACATACAGAATAGATCTAAATAAAATCAATAGCTTGGAAGAAATCTAACCAAGACCTTGGTCTAACTAAATCCTAATCAACTCATAAATGAGGGTAGGATAGTAAATGATTTGTTGTCTTAGGTCACTGAGTTTGGAGTGGTTTTCTATGAAGCATTGTTGTAACAAAACTTATAGCTTTACATTGTAATATTAAACATAGTACACTCAACAAATATGCAACAAACTGTACAAAATTTAAGCAAATAACAACTGTAATCATAATACTGGTAACTGTGTACCCTCAAATGAAAAATTATATTAGAAAAAATAATTTTATAAGATACTCAGGTTTTTCATTTTCAGAAGTTGCTGATTCAAAAATCAGCAACTTGGGTGGGACAAGATGGTGGAGTAGAGAGTTCTGGGGCTTGCCTCTTCCCATGGACATAAGCCACAATTACAACTACATATAGAGAAACTTCCTCTGAGAATAACATGAAGACAAAGAGACGAGATTGTCCACCACTAAAGATAGAACAGAAAAGCTACAGAGACATGATATGGCCAGGACACATACCCACAGTGCTGCAATCCATCAGTGGGAGGGATATTACAGCCTTGGAGGTTCCCCCTAAAAATCAAAGGCTCTAAATCCTGTGTTGAGCTCCCCAGCTTAGATGACTTACACTGGGAGGATGAGTCTCTGAGCAACTAGCTTTGAAAATGAGAGACTCTTACTTGCAGGTGAGTCAGAGGGCTATAGGAAACTAAGACTCTGCTCTTGAAGGATGCATGCAAAAATTGACTTCCTTCTAGTCCCAGAAGAGAGGCAGCAATCTGAAAAATGAAAGTCATACATGCTGGAGACTCACTGACTAAGTTTAGGGCATGTTCCAGATGAGCATGGAGCTGTTGGAACTTTCTCTGGGAAAAGAAGAGCTGGTGGGCCCCAGTTTGGGTATCCATGTATGGTGAGGGGTTGTGGGGGGAGCTCCTCCTCTACCTAGATGGCCTGGTATAAGAGGTACCATTTCTGAATCTCTTCATCTAACATATTAGTACCATTTGACTCATCCAGGGTTCACCCAAGGACCCAACAGAATTAACATAACTCCAAAAAATTCCAGCAAAACTTTATAGACCAGAGAGAATGGCAGGACATATTCAAGTTATCGAATGGAAAAAAAAAAAAAAAAAAAAAAAAACCCTTACAAACAAAATACTCTGTCTGACAAGGTTATTAGGAACTGAAGGAGATATAAAAAGTTTCCGAGACAAGCAAAAACTAGAGGATCTCACAACCATTAAGTTGAGCTCACCAAAAAATGTCTAAGGGCACTTTTTAAACAGAATAAAAGACCACACTAGAAATATAAAAATTACAAAAGCAAATGTTTCCTTTGTTGTTATTGTTGTTTAGTCACTGAGTCATGTCCAACTCCCTTTGCAACCCCATGGACTATAGCTTTCCCAGCTTCTCTGTTCATGGAATTTCCCTGGCAAGAATACTGGAGTGAGCTGCTATTTCCTCCTCCAGGGGATCTTCCTGACCCAGAAATCAAACTTACACCTCCTGCACTTGCAGGAGGATTGTTTACTGCCCATATACATCCTTGGCAAAGGCAAAAATAGAGTAAAAGTAGTGGATTAACCATCTATATAAATATGTTATAAAGGTTAAAAGACAAAGCTAGTAAAATCTTATATATCAACAATGAATAGTTAAGGAATACACAAAATAAAAGGATGTAAAAGATGACATTAAAAAAAATAAAATGCTTGTGGTTAGGAATAAAAATATAGTGTTTTAGAACATGCTTAAACTTAAGCACCCATCAAATTAAATTGACAACTATATACATAGTTTGTTACATAGAAACTTCATAGTAACCCCAAACCAAAAATAAATAGGTGTGTGCATGCTCAGTCATTCAGTTATCTCTGACTCTTTGCAACCCCATGGAATGTAGCCCACCAGGTTCCTCTGTGCATGGAATTTTCTAGGCAAAAATACTGGAGTGGGTTGTCATGTCCTACTCCAGAGGATCTTCCTAACTCAGGGATCGAATTTGTGTATCTAGCATCTCCTGCATTGGCAGCTGAATTCTTTACCACTGAGCCACCTGAGAAGCCCCCAAATAATAGATACACAAAAAATAAAGATAAAGAAATGTAAACATAATGCTAGAGAAAATCTTCAAATCATAAGGGAAGAGAGCAAGAGAGGAAGAAAGGAACAAAGAAGAACAGCAAAAATAACCAGAGCACAATTAACAAAATGGTAATAAGTAAAAGTTATCAATGATTATTTTAAATGTAAATGAACTAAATGCTCCAATCAAGACACAGAGGGTGGCTTAATGTATATATTAAAAAGACACATATAAATGCTGTTTACAAGAGAATCACTTCAGAGCTAGTGACACAACAGACTGAAACTGAGGGGATTAAACAAATGGTATTCTATACAAATGAAACCAAAAAGAAATTGTGGGTAGCAATACTTACAGCAGAAAAAATAAACTTTAAAGCAAAGACTGAATTAAGAGACAAAGAAGGACAAAACAATGATACAGGGATCAATCCAAGAAGGACATATAACATTCACAAATATATATGTATGTATGTATGTATGTATCCAACATAGGAATACCAAATGTATAAGAAAATATTAACAAATATAAAGGGAGATATTGCTAGTAATGCAGTAGTAGAGGACTTCAACAGCCTGCTTACATCAATGGTTAGATTATTTAGACAGAAAATCAATGAGGAAACATTGGCATTAAATGACACCTTTTTCCAGATGGACTTAATACATATATCAGACATTCACTCAGATGCAACAGAGAACATATTGTTGTTAAGTGCATTGGACACATTCTCCAAGATAGATCACATACTAGGCAACAAAACAGTCTCAATAAATTTAAGACTGAAATTATATCATGCATCTCTTACCACAACTTTATGAGCCTAAAAATCAACTTCAAGAAAAAAGCTGAAAAAAATGTATAGTCTAAACATGTAACTAAACAACCAATGGGTCATTGAAAAAAATCAGAGGACCAAAAGCACCTGGAGATAAAAATGGAAACATAACATTTCAAAATAAATGTGTTTGAGCAAAGGCAGTTCTAAGAGGGAAAGTTGCAACAATAAAGGCCTATCATTTGAGAAAAATCTCAAGTAAGCAATCTAATCTTATACTTAAAAAAAACTAGAAAAAGAAGAACAAACAAGGCCCAAAGTTAGCAGAAGGTAGAAAATCATTAAATAAGATCAGACATAAATGAAATACTTTCAAAGGTAGGGGGAAAAAATCAATAAATCTTATTGATTTGATTATTCTCCCTTTGTTTCTTGATGAGTCTGGCTAACGGTTTGTCAATTCTATTTACCTTCTTAAAGAAACGGCTTTTGGTTTTGTTGATTTTTGCTATGATCTCTTTCGTTTCCTTTGCATTTCTACCCTAATTTTTAAGATTTCTTCCCTTCTACTAACCCTGGGGGTCTTCATTTCTTCCTTTCCTAGTTGCTTTAGGTGTAAAGTTAGGTTATTTATTTAACTTTTTTCTTGTTTCTTGAGGAAAACCTGTAATGCTATGAACCTTCCCCTTAGCATTGCTTTTTTTTCTTCTTATTCTTTTTTTAAAGTGTCCCATAGGTTTTGGGTTGTTGTGTTTTCATTTTCATTAATTTCTATGCATATTTTGATTTCCTTTTTTATTTCTTCTATGATTTGTTGGTTATTCAGAAGCATGTTATTTAGCTTCTATATGTTGGAATTTTTAATATTTTTTTTCCTGTAATTGATATCTAATCTTACTGCACTGTGGTCAGAAAAGATGCCTGGAATGGTTTCAATTTTTTTAATTTACCAAGGCTAGATTTATGACCCAGGATGTGATCTATTACGGAGAAGGTACCATGTGCACTTGAGAAAAAGATGAAATTGATTGTTTGGGGGTGAAATGTCCTATAGATATCAATTAGGTCTAGCTGGTCCATTGTTTCATTTAAAGTTTGTGTTTCCTTCTTAATTTTCTGTTTAGTTGGTCTACCTATAGGTGTGACTCAGGTATTAAAGTCTCGCATTATTACTGTGTTATTGTTAATTTACCCTTTCATACTTGTTAGCATTTGCCTTACATATTGCAGTGCTCCTATACTGGGTGCACATACATTTTTATAATTGCTATATCTTCTTCTTGGATTGATCCTTTGATCATTATGTAGTGTCCTTGTTTGTCTCTTTTCACAGCATTTATTTTAAAATCTATCTTATCTGATATAATCCTCTACATAGAAAACCCTAAAGACTGTACCAGAAAATTACTAGAGCTAATCAATGAATATAGTAAAGTTGCAGGATATAAAATTAACACAGAGAAATCCCTTGCATTCCTATACACTAACAATGAGAAAACAGAAAGAGAAATTAAGGAAACAATACCATTCACCATTGCAACAGAAAAAATAAAATACTTAAGAGTATATCTACCTAAAGAAACAAAAGACCTATACATAGAAAACTATAAAACAATGGTGAAAGAAAGCAAAGAGGACACAAATAGATGGAGAAATATAACGTGTTCATGGATTGGAAGAATCAATATTGTCAAAATGGCTATACTACCCAAAGCAATCTATAGATTCAATGCAATCCCTATCAAGCTACCAATGGTATTTTTCACAGAACTAGAACAAATAATTTCATAATTTATATGGAAATACAAAAAACCTTGAATAGCCAAAGTAATATTGAGAAAGAAGAATGGAACTGGAGGAATCAACCTGCCTGACTTCAGGCTCTACTACAAAGCCACAGTCATCAAGACAGTATGGTACTGGCACAAAGACAGAAATATAGATCAATGGAATAGAATAGAAAGCCCAGAGATAAATCCATGAACCTATGGACACCTTATCTTTGACAAAGGAGGCAAGAATATACAATGGAAAAAAGACAACCTCTTTAACAAGTGGTGCTGGGAAAACTGGTCAACCACTTGTGAAAGAATGAAACTAGAACACTTTCTAACACCTTACACAAAAATAAACTCAAAATGGATTAAAGATCTAAATATAAGACCAGAAACTATAAAACTCCTAGAGGAGAACATAGGCAAAACACTCTCTGACATAAATCACAGCAGGATCCTCTATGACCGAGAGAATTTTAGAAACAAAAGCAAAAATAAACAAATGGGACCTAATGAAGCTTAAAAGCTTTTGCACCACAAAGGAAACTATAAGCAAGGTGAAAAGACAGCCCTCAGATTGGGAGAAAATAATAGCAAATGAAGCAACAGACAAAGGATTAATCTCAAAAATATACAAGCAACTCCTCCAGCTCAACTCCAGAAAAATAAATGATCCAATCAAAAAATGGGCCAAAGTACTCAACAGACATTTCTCCAAGGAAGACATACAGATGGCTAACAAGCACATGAAAAGATGCTCAACATCACTCATTATCAGAGAAATGCAAATCAAAACCACAATGAGGTACCATTTCTCACCAGTCAGGATGGCTGCTATCCAAAAGTCTATAAGCAATAAATGCTGGAGAGGGTGTGGAGAAAGGAATCCCTCTTACACTATTGGTAGGAATGCAAACTAGTACAGCCACTATGGAGAACAGTGTGGAGATTCCTTAAAAAACTGGAAATAGAACTGCCATATGACCCAGCAATCCCACTCCTGGGCATACACACCAAGGAAACCAGAACTGAAAGAGACATGTGTACCCCAATGTTCATTGCAGCACTGTTTATAATAGCCAGGACATGGAAGCAAACTAGATGCCCAACAACAGACCAATGTATAAGAAAGCTGTTGTACATATACACCATGGCATATTACTCAGCCATTAAAAAGAATACATTTGAATCAGTTCTAATGAGGGGAATGAAACTGGAGCCCATTATACAGAATGAAGTAAACCAGAAAGAAAAACACCAATACAGTATACTAACGCATATATATATGGAATTTAGAAAGATGGTAACAATAACCCTATATGAAAGACAGAAAAAGAGTCACAGATGTATAGAACAGAATTTTGGACTCTGTGGGAGAAGGCAAGGGTGGGATGATCTGAGAGAATAGCATTGAAACATGTATATTATCAATTGTGAAACAGATCGCCAGTCCAGATTTGATGCATGAGACAAGTGCTCAGGTCTGGTGCACTAGGATGACCCAGAGGGATGGGATGGGGACGGAGGTGAGAGTGGGTGTTCAGGATAGGGAACACGTGTAAATCCATGGCTGATTCATGTCAATGTATGGCAAAAACCACTACAATGTTGTAAAGTAATTAGCCTCCAACTAATATAAATAAATGAAAAAAAATAAATAAATCTAAGAGTTTTTTGAAAAGATAAAATTAATAAACCTTTAGAAACACTAATTTAAGAAGTAAAGAGAGAAAGCTCAATTACATAAAATTGGAAATGAATGAGAAGTTACAACCAACATTATGAAATAAAAAATATTGTAAGAGGTTACTACAAAACACTTCATGTTGACAAACTGGAAAACCTAGAAGAAATGAATAAATTCCTAGAAACATATAATCTTCCAAGACTGAATCAGGAAAAAATAGAAAATATAAACATATCATTGCTACTACTCAAAATGAATCAGTAATTTTAAAAGTTGGAACAAAGAAAAGTCCAGGACCAGACAGCTTCACAGGTGAATTCTACAAAACATTTAAAGACTATTTACTACTTATCCTTCACAAAGTTTTCCAAAGTATTAAAGAGAATGGAATGCTTTAGAACTCATTTTGCAAGGGTGGCATGACCCTGATACCAAACTAGACAAAAACACCATACGCACACACAAAGATAACAGGCCAATATCACTGATGGACATGATGCAAAAAATTCCTCTACAAAATATTAGAAAACTGAATTCCATGATACATTAGAAGGGTCATACACCATAATCAAGTCGGACTTATTACAGGGATACAAGGATGACTTAATATCCAAAGTCAATCAACATGACACACCACATTAACAAACTGAAGGATAAAAATCATATTATCATCTCGGTAGATGCAGAAAAAGGTTTTGACAAAATTCAACATCATTTTATGTTTAAAAACCTCTCCACAAAGTGAGTATAGAGGGAACATTCTCAATATGATCAAGGCCACATATTCATAGCCAGCATCATACTCAATGGTGAAAAGTTGAAAGATCCCTAAGATCAGAAAGAAGACAAGGATGCTCAATCTCACTACTTTTATTTAACATAGCATTGCAATTTCTATCCATAGCAATGAGACAAGAAAAAGCAATAAAATGTATCCAAACTGGAATAGAAAAATATAAAATTCACTGTTTGCAGGTAATATGATACTGTATGTAGAAAATCCTAAAGATGCCACTAAAAAAATCTACTAAAATTGATCACTGAATTCAGTAAAGTTGCAGGTTACAATACTAATACGGAAGTTTGAAATTTGTTGAATTTTTATACACTATCAAGAAATTTTCAGAAATAGAAATTAAGAAAATAATCCCATTTACAATCACATCAAAAAGAATAAAATATCAAGAATAAACCTAACTGAGGTAGAAGACCTATACTTGGAAAATCATATTACAAAAATGAAAGAAATTAAAGAAGTGACAAATGGAAAAATATACCTTGTTCATTGATTGGAAAAATAAATATTGTTAAAATGATCATACTACCCAGGGAAACCTACAGATTCAAAGCAAGCCATATCAAAATACCAATGATATTTTTTAGAGAACTAAAACAAATGATTCTAAAATTTGTATGAAACAACAAAAGACTCAGCCAAAGAAATCTTGAGACAAAAGAACAAAATTGGAGGTATCATGCTCTTTGCATTCAAACTACCTACAAAGCTATAGTTATCAAAACAGACTAGTTACTGACACAAAAACAGGTACATCAATCAATGGAATGCAGAAATGAACTCACACGTATATGGGTATTTAATCTATGGTATAGGAGGCAAGAAAATACAGGAGGGAAAAGAAAACCTCTTCAATAAATAATGTTGGTAAAACTGGACAGCTACATGTATAAGAATCAAATTGGACCATTTTCTTACACCCTATATAAAATAAATTAAAAATGGATTTAAGGTTAAATATGACCAGACACCTTAAAACTGCAAGAAGAAAACAGTCAGTATGCTCTTTGAATTCAGCCTTAGCAACTTGAAGGTAGGGGGATAGGGATCTATCGCCTTTCATAAGGGAAACAAAAGCAAAAAATTATCAAATGGGGCTACCTGAAACTAAAAACTTTGCTTTTGGTGAAAGCAAAATGAAGGGAACTAACAACACAATGAAAGGCAAGCTACTGAATGGGAGAAAAATATTTGTAAATGATACATTAGATAAAATTATACAAAGAAATGATACAATTCAATCTCAAAACAAAAAGCAATTTCAATTAAAAATGGGCAGAGACCTGAATAGACACTCTTCCAAAGAAGACATACAGTTGGCCAACAATATACTTAACATCACTAATCTTCAAAACAGGTAAATCAAAACCACAGTGTTATATCACCTCATGCCTGTCAGAATGGCTTTAACTTAAAAACCAGCAAATAATTGTTGGCGAGAATGTGGAGAAAATGGAACCAATGTGCACTGTTGGTGAGAATGCAAAATAGTGGGCCACTATGGAAAACAACATGGAGGGTTTCTTTTCTTAACTTTATTTATTTTAAAAGAAACCACCATACAATTCAGCAATTCTGCTTCTTTGTATTTACCTCAAGAAAACAAAAACACTAATTCAAAAAGATATATGCACTTTTATGTTTACTGCAGCATTATTTACAGCAGCCAAATTATAGAAGCGACCTAACGCTCATTGATAGATGAATGAATAAAGAAGATGTAGCATAATGCAATATTGCTCAGTCTTTAAAAAATGAAAGTATTCCTTTTGTGACAATAGTGTTGAACCTAGAGTATATTGTGGTAAAGTCACTCAGTCATGTCCGACTTTTTGCGACCCTATGGACTGTAGCTTACCAGGCTCTTCTGTCCATGGAATTTTCCAGGCAAGAGTACTGGATTGCATTGCCATTTCCTTCTCCAGAGTGTATTTTTTTTCCATTTACTTTTATTAGATGGAGGCTAATTACTTTACAATATTGTAGTGGGTTTTGTCATACATTGACATGAATCAGCCATGGATTTACATGTATTCCCCATCCTGATCCCCCCTCCCACGTCCCTCTCCACCTGATTCCACTGGGTCTTCCCATTGCACCAGGCCCGAGCATTTGTCTCATGCATCCAGCTTGGGCTGGTGACCTGTTTCACCCTTGATAATATACATGTTTTGATGCTATTCTCTCAAAACATCCCACCCTCGCCTTCTTCCACAGAGTCCAAAATTCTGTTCTGCACATCTGTGACTCTCTTTATATTTTGCATATAGGGTTATTGTTACCATCTTTCTAAATTCCATACATATGTGTTCATATACTGTATTGGTCTTTATTTTTCTGGCTTACTTCATTCTGTATAATGGGCTCCAGTTTCATCCCCCTCATTAGAACTGATTCAAATGAATTCTTTTTAATGGCTGAGTAATATGCCATGGTGCATATGTACGACAGCTTTCTTATACATTGGTCTGTTGTTGGGCATCTAGGTTGCTTCCATGTCCTGGTTATTATAAACAGTGCTGCAATGAACATTGGGGAACACATGTCTCTTTCAGTTCTGGTTTCCTTGGTGTGTATGCCCAGGAGTGGGATTGCTGGGTTATATGGCAGTAATATTTCCAGTTTTTTAAGGAATCTCCACACTGTTCTCCATAGTGGCTGTATTAGTTTGCATTTCCACCAACAGTGTAAGAGGGATCCCTTTTCTCCACACCCTCTCCAGCATTTATTGCCTGTAGACTTTTGGATAGCAGCCATTCTGACTGGCACTTAATGGTACCTTATTGTGGTTTTGATTTGCATTTCTCTGATAATGAGTGATGTTGAGCATCTTCTCATGTGCTTGTTAGCCATCTGTATGTCTTCTTTGGAGAAATGTCTGTTTAGTTCTTTGGCCCACTTTTTAATTGGGTCTTTCATTTTTCTGGAATTGAGCCGCAGGAGTTGCTTGTATATTTTTGAGATTAATCCTTTGTCTGTTGCTTCGTTTGCTATTATTTTCTCCCAATCTGAGGGCTGTCTTTTCATCTTGCTTATAGTTTCCTTTGTTGTGTAAAAGGTTTTAAGTTTAATTAGGTGATATTTGTGTATTTTTGCTTTAATTTCCAATATTCTGGGAGGTGGGTCATAGAGGATCCTGTTGTGATTTATGTCGGAGAGTGTTTTGCCTATGTTCTCCTCTAGGAGATTTATAGTTTCTGGTCTTGTATTTAGATCTTTAATCCATTTTGAGTTTATTTTTGTGTAAGGTGTTAGAAGAAAGTGTTCTAGTTTCATTCTTTCACAAGTGGTTGACCAGTTTTCCCAGCACCACTTGTTAAAGAGGTTGTCTTTTTTCCATTGTATATTCTTGCCCCCTTTGTTGAAGATAAGGTGTCCATAGGTTCATGGATTTGTCTCTGGGCTTTCTATTCTGTTCCATTGATCTATATTTCTGTCTTTGTGCCAGTACCATACTGTCTTGATGACTGTGACTTTGTAGTAGAGTCTGAAGTCAGGCAGGTTGATTCCTCCAGTTTCATTCTTCTTTCTCAAGATTACTTTGGCTATTCGAGGTTTTTTGTATTTCCATACAAATTGTGAAATTATTTCTTCTAGTTCTGTGAAAAATGCTGTTGGTAGCTTGATAGCGATTGTATCGAATCTATAGATTGCTTTGGGTAGTGTAGCCATTTTGACAATATTGATTCTTCCAATCCATGAACATGGTATATTTCTCCATTTGTTTGTGTCCTCTTTGATTTCTTTCATCAGTGTTTTATAGTTTTCTATGTATAGGTCTTCTGTTTCTTTAGGTAGATATACTCTTAAGTATTTGATTCTTTTTGTTGCAATGGGGAATGGTATTGTTTCCTTAATTTCTCTTTCTGTTTTCTCATTGTTAATGTATAGGAATGCAAGGGATTTCTCTGTGTTAATTTTATATCCTTCAACTTTACTATATTCATTGATGAGCTCTAGTAATATTCTGGTATAGTCTTTAGGGTTCTCTATGTAGAAGATCATGTCATCTGCAAACAGCGAGAATTTCACTTCTTCTTTTCCTATCTGGATTCCTTTTATTTCTTTTTCTGCTCTGATTGCTGTGGCCAAAACGTCCAAAACAATGTTGAAAAGTAGTGGTTAGAGTGGGTGTCCTTGTCTTGTTCCTGATTTTAGGGGAAATTCTTTAATTTTTCACCATTTAAGGTGACGCTTGCTGTAGGTTTGTCATATATAGCTTTTATTATGTTGAGGTATGTTCCTTCTATTCCTGCTTTCTGGAGAGTTTTAATCATAAAGATATTGAATTTTGTCAAAGGCTTTTTCTGCATCTATTGAGATAATCATATGGTTTTTATCTTTCAATTTGTTAACGTGGTGTATTACATTGATAGATTTGTGGATATTAAAAAATCCTTGCATTCTTAGGATAAAGCCCACTTGGTCATGGTGTATGATATTTTTAATATGTTGTTGGATTCTCTTTGCTAAAATTTTGTTAAGGATTTTTGCGTCTATGTTCATCAATGATATTGGGCTGTAATTTTCTCTTTTTTTGTGGCATCTTTTTCTGGTTTTTGAACCACGGTGATGGTGGCCACATAGAATGAGTTTGGAAGTTTACCTTCTTCTGCAATTTTCTGGAAGAGTTTGAGTAAGATAGGTGTTAGCTCTTCTCTAAATTTTTGGTAGAATTCAGCTGTGAAGCCATCTGGTCCTTGGATTTTGTTTGCTGGAAGATTTCTGATTACAGTTTCGATTTCCTTGCTTGTGATGGGTCTGTTAAGATCTCCTATTTCTTTCTGGTTCAGTTTTGGAAAGTTATACTTTTCTAAGAATTTGTCCAATTTCTTCCAAGTTGTCCATTTTATTGGCATAGAGCTGCTGGTAGTAGTCTCTTATGATCCTTTGCATTTCAGTGTTGTCTGTTGTGATCTCTCTGTTTTCATTTCTAATTTTGTTAATTTGGTTCTTCTCCCTTTGTTTCTTAATGAATCTTGCTAATGGTTTGTCAATTTTGTTTATTTTTTCAAAAACCAGCTTTTAGCTTTGTTAATTTTTGCTATGGTCTCTTTAGTTTCTTTTGCATTTATTTCTGCCCTAAATTTTAAGATTTCTTTCCTTCTACTAACCCTAGGGTTCTTCATTTCTCCCTTCTCTAGTTGCTTTGGGTGTAGAGTTAGGTTATTTACTTGACTTTTTTCTTGTTTCTCGAGATAAGTCTGTAATGCTAAGAAGCTTCCCCTTAGCACTGCTTTTACAGTGTCTCATAGGTTTGGGGTTGTTGTGTTTTCATTTTCATTCGTTTCTATGCATATTTTGATTTCTTTTTTGATTTCTTCTATGATTCATTGGTTATTCAGAAGCGTGTTATTTCGCTTCCATATGTTTGAATTTTTAATAAATTTTTTCCCTGTAATTGAGATCTAATCTTACTGCACTGTGGTCAGAAAAGATGACTGGAATGATTTCAATTTTTTTGAATTTACCAAGGCTAGATTTATGGCCAAAGATGTGATCTATTCTGGAGAAGGTACCTTGTGCACTTGAGAAAAAGGTGAAGTTGATTGTTTTGAGGTGAAATGTCCTATAGATATCAATTAGGTCTAGCTGGTCCACTGTGTAACTTAAAGTTTGTGTTTCCTTGTTAATTTTCTGTTTAGTTGATATATCCATTGGTGTGAGTGGGTATTAAAGTCTCCCACTATTATTGTGCTACTGTTAATTTCCTCTTTCATACTCGTTAGCATTTGCCTTACATATTGCGGTGCTCCTATGGTTGGGTGCATATATATTTATAATTGTTATATCTTCTTCTTGGATTGATCCTTTGATCATTATTTAGTGTCCTTCTTTGTCTCTTTTCACAGCCTTTATTTGAAAGTCTATTTTATCTGATATGAGTATTGTAACTCCTGCTTTCTTTTGGTCTCCGTTTGCGTGAATTTTTTTTTTTCCAGCCCTTCACTTTTAGTCTGTATGTGTCCCTTGTTTTGAGGTGGGTCTCTTGTAGACAGCATATATAGGGGTCTTGTTTTTGTATCCATTCAGCCAGCCTTTGTCTTTTGGTTGGGGCATTCAACCTGTTTACATTTAAGGTAATTATTGATAGGTATGGTCCCATTGCCATTTACTTTGTTGTTTTGGGTTCACGTTTATACAACCTTTCTGTGTTTCCTGTCTAGAGAAGATCCTTTAGTATTTGTTGAAGAGCTGGTTTGGTGGTGCTGAATTCTCTCAGCTTTGGCTTGTCTGTTAAGCTTTTGAATTCTCCTTCATATCTGAATGAGATCCTTGCTGGGTACAGTAATCTAGGTTGTAGGTTATTCTCTTTCATTACTTTAAGTATGTCCTGCCATTCCCTTCTGGCCTGAAGGGTTTCTATTGATAGATCAGCTGTTATCCTTACGGGAATCCCTTTGTGTGTTATTTGTTGTTTCTCCCTTGCTGCTTTTAATATTTGTTCTTTGTGTTTGATCTTTGTTAATTTGATTAATATGTGTCTTGGGGTGTTTCGCCTTGGGTTTATCCTGTTTGGGACTCTCTGGAATTCTTGGACCTATGTAACTATTTCCTTCCCCATTTTAGGGAAGTATTCAGCTATTACCTCCTCGATTATTTTCTCATGGCCTTTTTTCTTTTCTTTTTTTTTTTTTTTTTTTTTGTCTTCTTCTTCTGGGACTCCTACGATTTGAATGTTGGGGCGTTTCACATTGTCCCAGAGGTCCCTGAGGTTGTCCTCATTTCTTTTGATTCTTTTTTCTTTTTTCCTCTCTGCTTCATTTATTTCCACCATTTTATCTTCTACCTCACTTATTTTATCTTCTGTCTCTGTTATTCTACTCTTGGTTCCCTCCAGAGTGTTTTTTATCTCATTTATTGCATTATTCATTTCTAATTGACTCTTTTTTATTTCTTCTAGATCTTTATTAAACACTTCTTGCGTCTTCTCTATCTTTGTCTCCAGACTATTTATCTGTAACTCCATTTTGTTTTCAAGATTTTGGATCATTTTTATTATCATTATTCTAAATTCTTTTTCAGGTAGATTCCTTATCTCCTCCTCTTTCGTTTGACTTGGTGGGCATTTTTCATGTTCCTTTACCTGTTGGGTATTTCTCTGCCTTTTCATCTTGTCTAGATTACTGTGTCTGGAGTGGGCTTTCTGTATTCTGGTGGTCTGTGGTTCCTTTTTATTGTGGAGGTTTCACCCAGTGGGTGGGGTTGGACAATTGGCTTGTCAAGGTTTCCTGGTTAGGGAAGCTTGTGTCGGTGTTCTAGTGTGTGGAACTGGATTTCTTCTCTCTGGAGTGCAATGGAGTGTCAAGTAATGAGTTTTGAGATGAGTGTGTGTGTTAGGTGTGACTTTGGGCAGCCTGTATGTTGACGCTCAGGACTATGTTCCTGCCTTACTGGACAATTTGCGTGGTATGTCTTGCTCTGGAACTTATTGGCTCTTGGGTGTTGGTGGGTTTCAGTGTAGGTATGGAGGCTTTTGGATGGTCTCTTATTACTTAATGTTCCATGTAGTCAGGAGTTTTCTGGTGTTCTCAGGTTTTGGGCTTAAGTCTCCTGCCTCTGGATTTCAGTTTTATTCTTCCAGTAGTTTCAAGACTTCTCCAACTATACAGCACTGAGAATAAAACTTCTAGATTAATGGTGAAAAGATTCTCCACCATGAGGGACACCCAGAGAGGTTCACAGAGTTACATGAAGAAGAGGAGAGGGAGGAGGGAGATAGAGATGAGCAGGAGGAGAAAAAGGGGACTCAAGAGGAGAGAGACAGATCTATGCAGTTCTCTGTTCCCAAAGTGTTCTCTGTAGCCCAGACACCCACAGAGATTCACAGAATTGGATTGGAAATAGAGGTGTTCTGAGGGACAAAATGGAGAGTCAAAAGTGGGATAGAGTAGTCAACACACTCCTGAGTAAAAAATGGGTACTGAATATTGGATTCTTAAATGTCCAAAATTGATACCAAATACTGAAAAACAAAGATTAAAAATCTAAAGTAGAGGTTAGATTCTTAAAAATATATTATTAAAAACAAAAACTTTAAAAATATATAGGAAGTTCAGTTTAAAAATAGGACTTCTCCTTTTTTTTTTGCAAAGTTATAGTGAAATGAAAATGAAAATTAAGGAGTAATAGAGGAGTAATAGAGGACTTTAAAAGAAAATAAGAGAAAAAAATAAAACAAGAAAAAAAAATTTTTTCCTAATTAAAAAAGCAGTAAAAATATATGAAAATGAAAGTTAAGGAGTAATGGGGGAGTAATAGGGAATTTTAAAAGAAAATAAAAGAGAAAAAATAAAAAAAAGAAAAAAGAAAAAAAATTTTTTTAATTAAAAAAAAGTAAAAATATATCTAGGAGTTTCTGTGGAGCTGTTGCGGTCAGTATGGGTTTGGTTCAGTTTCAGATAGCTCCTCATTCCAGCTTACACTTCTCGATAACTACAGGTCCCTTCTGGTGTAGTCCGTGTTATCTACAGGGATTTTAATTTGTTACACTGGTCCCTTCTGAAGCGGTTCCCTTTGTTTATTTGGCTTCTGTTTGCCGGTCTCTTCAGTGTCTAATTTCTGCCCCGACACAGGAGGGTGGATGGTCTCTTGTTTAGGTTCACTTGTTCAGTCGTGCTGTGGGGAGGGAGGAGCGCTGCAGACAGATATTGCTGGCGTGTGTGGGGAGCACTCACAGTGTTCCGGCCACACTGGGTTTGCCCCCACTCATGGGTGTGTACTTTCCCTGTCTACACTGCTCAGGCTCCTGGTTGCTCTATATGGAGCGGGCCCTGCATGGCGTGCAGTTCCTGTTTTAGGGTATTCCACAAAAGCGCGGACTTGGTTGGGCCTGCGTTTTGTGCCTTCCCCGGCCCGAGCAGCTCAGCCAGCCAGGAGCTTGACGGGCGCACTCTCCCCGGGTGCGGTGCGCCTTCTCCCCTCCACGGTCCCAGTCTCAGTTTCCGCACGCCCCCAGGTGCGTGCGCCTTGTGTCCATTCTTGGGAGCTGGCCTCTAGCCGCGACCCTCCCGGCGAATATCGACCATCCAGAATCTCAGGAAGTCCTTGGTTAGAAACTGGAGGCCTGTTTGCAGTTTGGTAGGGGACGCTGTCTCTGGGGCCGAGTTTGCCCCTTTCCCCTCCCCCCTGCCTCCTGCCTCTGGCGGGGGATGGGCCGGTCCGCCGCTGGCTAGCTCTTCTCTGGAATTGCTCAGTCCCTTTGCTCTGTGAACAGCCGGCAGTGTGTTCGGGCTGGTTAATTTTCCCTCTCTCTCTCTTGCTATCCCACAGTTTAAGTTGCTATCTCACCTTAGCTCCCTCCGATTGCCCTCAGGGCTTTCGGGCCCGGTCCTTACCCTAGGCAATGCCGCCCGCTCCTCTCCGTTCCGCCCCCACTTGCTGGTGGCTGATGCGGGTGTCTGGGGTACTTTTCTGCTGGTAGTTGCTTTTAGGCATGTCATCTGTGGGTTTTATTTATTTTTCCTCCCAGTTAGGTTGCCCTCCAAGATTCGAAAACTTCCCCCAAACCCGCCAGTGCAAGGGTTTCCTGGTGTTTGGAAACTTCCTCTATTGTGACTCCCTTCCCAGGATGGGTGTCTGTCCCTAGCTCTTTTGTCTCTCTTTTTATCTTTTATATTTTGTCCTACCTCCTTTTGAAGGTGATGGGCTGCTTTTCTGGGAACCTGATGTCTTCTGCTAGTGGTCAGAAGTTGTTTTGTGAAGTTTGCTCAGCGCTCAAATATTCTTTCGATGAATTTGTAGGGGAGAAAGTGGTCTCCCCGTCCTATTCCTCCGCCATCTTGGCTCTTTCCCCCTCCAGAGTGTATTATACTAAGTCAAATAAGTCAGACAAAGAATTACATCCTTATGAGTGGAATACAGTAAATAAAAGAACCAGCAAACAAAACAAAATATTACAGTAATATACAAAGAGAGTTCCAGAAAACCATCTATTTCTGCTTTATTGACTATGTCAAAGCCTTCGACTGTGTAGATCACGATAAACTGTGGAAAATTCTGAAGGAGACGGGAATACCAGACCACCTGACCTGCCTCTTGAGAAACCTGTATGCAGGTCAGGAAGCAACCGTTAGAACTGGACATGGAACAACAGACTGGTTCCAAACAGGAAAAGGAGTACATCAAGGCTGTATATTGTCACCCTGCTTATTTAACTTATATGCAGAGTACATAATGAGAAACGCTGGGCTGGAAGAAGCATAAACTGGGATTAAGATTGCTGGAAGAAATATCAATAACCTCAGATATGCAGACAGCACCACCCTTATGGCAGAAAGTGAAAAGGAGCTAAAAAGCTTCTTGATGAAAGTGAAAGAGGAGAGTGAAAAAGTTGGCTTAAAGCTCAACATTCAGAAAACTAGATGATGGCAACTGGTCCCATTACCACATGGGAAATAGATGGGAAGACAGTGGAAACAGTGTCAGACTTTATTTTTTTGGGCTCCAGAATCACTGCAGATGGTGACTGCAGCCATGAAATTAAGACGCTTACTCCTTGGAAGGAAAGTTATGACCAACCTAGATAGCATATTAAAAAGCAGAGACATTACTTTGCCAACAAAGGTCCATCTGGTCAAGGCTGTGGTTTTTCCAGTGGTCATGAATGGATGTGAGAGTTGGACTGTGAAGAAAGCTGAGCACCGAAAAATTGATGCTTTTGAACTGTGGTGTTGGAGAAGACTCTTGAGAGTCCCTTGGACTGCAAGGAGATCCAACCAGTCCATCCTAAAGGAGATCAGTCCTGGGTGTTCGTTGGAAGGACTGATGCTGAAGCTGAAACTCCAATACTTTGGCCACCTGATGTGAAGAGTTGACTCATTGGAAAAGACCCTGGTGCTAGGAGGGATTGGGGGCAGGAGGAGAAGGGAACGACAGAGGATGAGATGGCTGGATGGCATGACCGACTCGATAGGCATGAGTTTGAGTAAACTCCGGTAGTTGGTGATGGACAGGGAGGCCTGGCGTGCTGCAGGTTCATGGGGTCACAAAGAGTCAGACACGACTGAGTGACTGAACTGAACTGAACTGATAGTAATATACTTACACAGACAGAGCAAACTGGTGACTGCCATAGGGGAGAACAATGGGCAGTTAGGGAAAATAAGTGAATAGGATTCAGAGATGCAAGTTTCTAGGTATAACTCAAGCCACAAAGGTATAATATTCAGCATATGGAACATAGACAATAATACTGTAACAATTGGGAGTCTTCCCTGTTGACTCAGCAGTAAAGAACCTGCCTGCCAAGCAGGAGACGTGAGTTCGATTTCTGGGTCAGGAAGATCCCCTGGAGATGGAAATGGCAACCCACTGCAGTATTTTTGCCTGGGAAATCCCATGGTTAGAAGAATCTGGCAGGTTACAGTCCATGATGCTGCAAAGAGTCACACACGCCTTAATGACTAAAAAACAATTTGTTCAGTCCTTAAGTCATGTCGGACTCTTTGTGACCCCATGAACTGCAGCACGCCAGGCTTCCCTGTCCTAAACCATCTCCTGAAGCTTGCCCAAATTCATGTCCATTGAGTCAGTGATGCATTCAACCATCTTGTCCTCCATCATCCCCATCTTCTCCCTTCACTCAATCTTTCCCAGCATCAGGGTCTTTTCCAATGAGCTGGCTCTTTGCATCAAGTGGCCAAAGAATTGGGGCTTCAGCTTCAGCATCAGTCCTTCCAATGAGTACTCAGGGTTGGTTTCCTTTAGGACTGATCGGTTTGATCTCCTGCACCCCTTTACCTAAGTCTAAATAAATTCCATTTTTTTCCCTCAGTGGAAAAGGATGTTTTTTAAAGTCAGACATATCTGTGTTTGCATCCCAGCTCTGACCTGCATAGTAAATGTGTAACCTAGGCAGGGTAATTTAAACTCTATGGAGAAAATAATGCATATTCCATGGGCTAATTTATAATTTGAATTTAAATATGAAAGTGTGTTACAAGTATCTATAATTGCATCTGGTATGTGGTATATAAGGAGGTAAGTAAAAAAGTACTATTATTTTGTTGTGAGGACTTCATAAAACTTCAAAGTGCAATTAAAATTGAATCCTCACTTTATTCCATACAAGTCATTTTAAAGGAGAATTATGCTATATATACCCTGCAATGTCATTCACTAGTTATTGCCATGTTTAGGATGACAGACATTGATATTAAACAGTTGTGTGAAGGTACTGTTTTTCTTAATTGAAGTATAATTGGTGTATAAAGTTGTATTAGCTTCAAGTCTGTAACATAGCAATCTATCAAATATATTACAAAATGATGATCAAGGCAAAAACAGTAAATATCTGTCACCAAAAAAATTATTACAGTTATTGTTTTTTACAAACTGCGGAAAATTCTTAAAGAGATGGGAATACCAGATCACCTTTTCTGCCTCCTGAGAAACCTGCATGCAGGTCAAGAAGCAACAGTTAGAACCAGACATGGAACAACAGACTGGTTCAAAATTGGGAAAGGAGTACATCAAGGCTGTATATTGTCACCCTGCTGGTAAAGGGGTGTCAAAAGCAACTTGACTTATAACTTTTTAAGACAAATTGTGTTAATTAGTCATATTTAACTTTGGTTAAACTTCAATTGAATATATATAGTACATCTGTTTACTTAGAGGTCACTTTTTCATCAGTCTCAAGATTCTTAAAAATCTGTTCATTTATTTATTGAATAAAAAAATCACTGATTTTTAAGTATGTTCCACAGGCTGTTTTGAAACTAGGGAGATAACAAAGAACCTATGGTCCCTACCTGCAGGGTATTTACAGTCTAATTGGAAGACAGATATGCAAACAACTCAAACTCAGCAGTAATTAGGAAAATGCTAATTAAACAAGATTTACACTCATCAACTTGGCAAAAATTAAAATTTTGTATAATGCTGACTGTTGGCAAGAATATGGGAATTCCGAATGTAGGAATCATGATGCAGTAATACTTAACATTGTATAATGATGAATTTTGTTTTAGATATGTTAAATTTGAAATATCTGTGGAAACCCAAGTGAGGGTATCAGTTTGGAAGTTGGGTGCTCTCCAAAGGAATATAGCTTTAGGAGCTATACCTGAGTGCTACTCTAGAAGCCAAAACAAAAACAAACAAACAACTAAATTAATAAAAGGTCTTGAGCAGAAAAGATTCAAAGCCTACAGATCCCATGGACTGTAGCTTACCAGGATCCCCATCCATGAGATTTTCCAGGCAAGAGTGCTGGAGTGGGTTGCCATTTCCTTCTCCAGGGAATCTTCCCAACCCAGGGAAGGAACCCAGGTCTCTCACAATGTAGGCAGATGCTTTACCATATGAGCTACCAGGGAAGAGATTAATAAAAGATCTTGAGCAGAAAAGATTCAAAGCCTGTTCTCTCAGAACATCCCACCCTCGCCTTCCAGCATTGAACAAGTATACTATCAAGGGTGAAACAGATCACCAGCCCAGGTTGGATGCATGAGACTAGTGCTCAGGGCTGGTGCACTGGGAAGATCCAGAGGGATGGGATGGAGAGGGAGGCAGGAGTGGGGATAGGGATGGGGAACACATGTAAATCCATGGCTGATCCACGTCAATGTATGGCAAAAACCACTACAATATTGTAAAGTAATTAGCCTCCAACTAATAAAAATAAATGGAAAAAAAAAATATGAGAAGGAAGCATGATGAACTGAAAGAATAAAACTGCTTTTATGAAGGTTAAAAAAAAAAAAAAAAGATTCAAAGCCTGGTCACTAAATGTCATGTCTGCAATGAATACTGGGTGAGACTGTTTATCTTGAGTTTTTACTGTGCCAAACTAAAGAAGGGAATGTGATTGAATAAGGCAAAGTGTTGGACTGGTATCTGTTAATTAGATATGGAGCTCTGAGTCAGCTGACCCAGGTCCCTGGGCAATCCTTATACTGTTGCAGCTTTTCCTTTCTTTAGATTATGAACTCTGAAAATTTCACAGAATCTATAAATCCATCCCTAGAGCAAAATAGAAACACATTTCAGAGTGTCATTTCAGAGTGTTATAAATTCTCTGATGGATCCCAGCTTAAAAATACTTAGAAAGATTAACTATGATTGTGACTTTTTTTTTTTCTTTTTACCTAATCGTATTTTTCCATAATCTATCGGTTAGTGGCAATGACGCTCACTGCAGATGGTAGGAAAGGTGACACAGGCATTAAGTTTAATTCCACTGTGGCAAAAGTTCACAGCTGCCCCAGACTGTCTCAGTAGGGTTTAAAGTAAAAAAGAACTGACTGATACTGTTCTTGTTCCTGGAAATTGATATAAAAGAAACCTAAATTCTATTTTTTCACTTTTTCATCTTTGTGGCTGTATGATACGTTAGATTGCTGTTTATAAAGCTAAGCCATCTTCTGGACCCATTTTCAGAGGCCAAGTAGTATAGAAAGAGTGACAAACAAACTGAATAGTGGCACTTGTGTGTCCTGGATAAGGAAATTAAATGCCTAGGAATTTACTCTCATGACCAGGTGATTGTCTTTCCAAGTAGTGAGACAATAACACCAACAAAAAAACCTAAAGCCTTGGTAATGAATGGTGAAAACTAGACAGAAGTCCTGTCCTCCTTCATAAAATAATGAAAATTAATAATGTGAAAGAATGTTCAATCAAGTGAACTTGTCAGTCATTTACTATTATTTATACTACATTATTTTCCAGTTCAGTTTTAAGTGTAAAATAATGACTTTTCCACCTTTTTTCCCTTGGAGTTCAAGACATTTACTTCTGACATTATCTTTTTTACATAGTTTCCCTTCACCTATCTATTTTTTAAAAAGTTGTAAGATAGAGTGAAAATAGCACTAGAAGTAAATTGGAGTATCTGGGAACAAATCCTACACCTGATAACACTTGGGTATGTTGAACCAAGTCCAATAAACTGAGGACAATACTTTCCCTATCTAACTGATAAGGCATCAAAGCATTTTTGTCAAATTTGGCTCAAATTTTCAAGGAAGAAACTATTGCTTAGACAAATTAGCTTTTTTGGTAATGACCACGAGGATAAACTGCTTAAAGGGTGTGTGCAAGAGAGAGTGGAATGTGAGATACTGCCTGCATCCTCAAGAGACCAGCTGGATTAAGTTTAGATGGTTGCTGAACCACGTTATAAAAAGGGAGTACCCTAATAATCGCTGGGCTTTATTTTGCAAAGCATTGTTTACAAATTTGAGGTCACAGTTGGGTTGTTTGATGCAACAGAAGAAATACAAAAGGTAGGGAGAAGGAAAGAGGAAAACCCTAATGTTTGGTCATTAAATAAGGGACATGGATGAAAAAAAAAATAAATGGAGAATTGTATTAAACTGTTTTCTCTGTGGTGTGAGATGTGAACTCTTTTCTTAGTCCCATGTGAAACCTTTTTCTTACTTTAAATTAAAAAAAAATATTTTTCTTTAATTAGTGGAACATTGCTTTACAATTTTGTATTGGTTTCTGCTGTACAACAATGCTAATCACAGTCATTTTTTGTTGTTTAGTCACTAAGTCATGTCCATCTCTTTGAGACCCCATGGACTGCAGCACGCTAGGCTTCCTTGTTCTTCACTATCTCCAGGAGTTGCCTCAAACTCATATCCATTGAGTCGGTGATGCCATCCAACCATCTCATCCTCTATTGCCTGCTTCTCTTTCTGCCCTCAATCTTTTCCATCATCAGGGCCTTTTCCCTCCTTCCCCTCCCCCCATCCCACCCATCTAGGTCATCTTCATTACAACCTCTCTCTGGCTCAGCCTTTCAGGAAGGAGGCTTGCATGGGTGGGGTGGGGGGGGTGGGGGCGGTAGCTGGTGGTGGTGAAGGGTGGGGTTGGGGGGAAATGCAAAATCCTGAGTTCTGCTTCAAGGCTGAGACAGAACTAAACCAGAGACTGCCCCCTGAAGGGCAGCCAGATTAGAGCTACATGGGGATTAGCAGAGAGAAAAGGATGAACTCAGAAGTCCATAAACATGACTAATTACTTTATTGTTGTAACCAGCCAACTCCTGAGTCTGACAGAAAACAACAAACAACTCAGTATCCCAGAAAAAGGAGGAGTGACTGTGTTATCATCTGTGGTCTTTCAACTCCTCACCATAGTTACGGTAACAGTTTAGCTCTTTAAATCTCCATGGGCGGGGGACACATTCAGTGAACTCTATTTCCGTCATTAAACTTTATTGTTCCTCCAAATCTTCTCTCTACCAAAATATATCTCACCTAAACCTTAGAATTAACCTTATAGAAACCACTTCTCACTGAAATTAGTTATGCATTCCAATACACCATAGCAGTAAGCATCTTTCTTTAATAAGAAAAAGCACCATGAATCTATGCAGTCAGTTTAAAATAAACAACTACATAAGCATGTTAAAAAACTCATCTGTGAAGGCCCTTGAAATATTTTGAATTTTATTTGAGAATATATTTGAGTCCATTTTTGATTATTCACTGCTTTCTTCACAGAATATCTAAGTTTATCACCATGCATTCAGAGTCGGTGCTTGTTTTTACCTCAGTATGCCTAATAAAAGTCTTTGACTAGATGCATCAGCAGCATGAAGCATCTTTGTGTGGCTTAACGTGAATTTATGATCCCATGGGTTCCTTGGGGCAGCAGTCAGGACTCATGAGAGAGGCGCTCTGCTCAGTGTCTCCCCCCAGGAAGTCAAGGGATTAGCTGGAACTGCAATCTCCTCTGGGTCTCAGGACCTCATGCAACATCTTGCACACGTCTTTAAGAACATGGTTATTGAAATATTTCCTTTCTATTAGGCTTGCGGACCAGAAATGCAAGTTGGCGAACTTTTGGATTTTTACAAAGACTGAGGGACTCTTGGATTTAGTGTAAGATCTGGGAGAACCTAAACATACTGCAGTGTGAGGGACAATACTGCTCAGTAAGGAACTGTCACCTACAACTGTCAACATGCCGTCATTAAGAGACACCCTGTATTCTACTGAGATGGCAGAGGCTCAGAGATACATTGAAAGAGAATCCCAACTTCTTTGACTCATCTATATGAAAGACTCCAAAGATTAAACTACTGTGGTTGTTATGCCACCTTGTTTCACTCTACAGGTGATAAACACGGAATGACGTAGGACAGTACCCAATCTACTGAGGTCAATTATACCATCATGAGCTTATGATGCTGGTTCATTCATCAGGGCAATCAAATATGCCAAGATATATGTCTACTATTACTACCAAATGAATCAGAAACTAGCCATTATTAACCAGTTGTTTTTAAAATGTTGACTGAGTTTCTACTTTCTACTATTAAAACTTTGAAAGTGAAAGTCATTCAGGCGTGTCCAACTCTTTGCAAGCCCATGGACTATACAATCCATGGGATTCTCCAGGTCAGAATACTGGAGTGGGTAGCCTTTCCCTTATCTAGGGGATCTTCCCAATCCATGGATCAAACCGAGGTCTCCCACATTGCAGGCAGATTCTTTACCAACTGAGCTACAAGGGAAGCCCATTGAATAACAGATAAAATATTAAAGATGGGTGTTTGGGAGAGAATGGATACATGTATATGTATGACTGAGTTCCGTTGCTGTTCACCTGAAACCCACAATATTATTAATCGCTATACCCTAGTGCAGAATAAAAAGCTTTAAGTTTGAAAAAAAAAAAAAAAGAAACTGTTAAAAATTAAAGACTCATAAGGACAGTAACTTCTTGATTGCTGACAAAAGAATACCAAATGCAAATAGACTTTGACAAAGATTGTTTGTTTGACCTTGCTATCCAGGGTGAGCAGGAAAGAGTTCTTTGACAATTATCAATAACCAGTACGTAGGATGTAAGAGGGCATTCACACTGCATATTTGCCATCTGAGATATTTAAAAGGCTCTCACATATTTTTTCTCTATGCATTGTAATTGTAATTACAGTGACTCAATAAATGTGAGAGCTATAATACTATCAAATATCATTGTATACTATGTGGATAATAGGTGATGAATCTGTTATTAAGGCAACTTTAATTGCCCGTTTAAGTACATGTCTTGATAGTGAAAATATAATATAGATTAATAGGATTAACTAAGATCCAAACACAGAAAGAGATTTATATTCTTGATCAATTTAATTATTGTGGTTTGGGGAGCACAGTGCCCCAGAAACAAAGAGCATTACTTTTAATCTATTATGCATGACTTCTTCAGAAAAAAAAAAATTCTTTTTCCACAATACATATTTTCATTGATTCTTATCAATTGTTGCTGAGGCTTTAAAAGTAATTGATTTAATGTCTTTAAAGCTTGGTCAAAAATTCCAGGATGTCTTTATCTTTCTGGCTTACTTCACTCTGTATAATGTGCAATGGGAAGACCCAGAGGAATCAGGTGGAGAGGGAGGTGGGAGGGGGGATCAGGATGGGGAATATATGTAAATCCACAGCTGATTCATGTCAATGTATGACAAAAACCACTACAATATTGTAAAGTAATTAGCCTCCAACTAATAAAAATAAATGAAGGAAAAAAAATGCTTGCAAATAAAAAAAAAAAATTCCAGGATGAGTTGAAGATTTTTGGTTCACTAAATTATCTCTAGATTTTTAAGTTATTTAGATACTGGTATTTCTGATTTTATAAGAAGTATTTATCAGACTCTTTAAAACCTGAAGTTACACTAACTTTTCTTATAGTTTAAGCAAATGCCTAATTAGATCCAAGATCTTGATATTAAATACCACAAAGTTTCTCACTGGGCTTCTCTGATACCCATTGAATTTACTAGTTCTACTGATGCTATAATAGATAGTGAAGACTACACATCCAAATGCTAACAAGTAATGCATATGGGCAGTCACACCTTGAAAATATGGAATTGACTGGCAGTTCTACTGTGAGACCTAGAAATAGACAGATAGCTGGAATTAAAAGATGAATATTCTAAAATTAAACTGAATATTTTTGCTATTGCGAAACTCAGCATTGTTTAGGCTTACTATGCCTTATTTAGGAATAGTAACTATTTATTGTGAGACCGCTGAACCAAGAACATCAATTACCCAGCTACTGAGATGAAAACGTTACTACTCTTATTTATTATCATTTGAATGTTGGCCACATACTTACCATACCTCTGAACCACTTCTGATTTCTTTTCTCCTGTTTATAAGTTGTTTTAGTTAATGCAATTCCATTAATCTAAGATAAGAACACTGGAGCTTCAAGAGACCAAAAGATTTTATTAAGTGACTTTCACAGAATGAATAAGTCAATCTTACTAAAAATACCTATCTAGGAATGGAAATTTTTGGAAAAGTTTTTTTTAAAAATATATGGAATATATCTTAAGAATTATTTTACAGTATGAAAAGATAAGTTAACAAGGTTTCCAGAGATTTGTTTTATACTTTTAAAAATTATAAAAATTCAGAGATCACATTAAGAGTGGACTTTTAACTGGAAGAATATAAAGTATGCCATTTGAGAGTCCCTTGAACAGCAAGGATATCCAATCAGTCCATCCTAAAGGAAATCAGCCCTGAATGCTCATTGGAAGGACTGATGCTGAAGCTGAAACTCCAATACTTTGGCCACCTGATGTGAAGAACTGACTCATTTGAAAAGACCCTGATGCTGGGAAAGATTGAAGGTGGAAGGAGAAGGGGACGGCAGAGGATGAGATTGTTGGATGGCATCACCAACTCAATGGACATGAGTTTGAGTAAGCTCCAGGAGTTGGTAGATGGACAAGGTACTCTGGCGTGCTGCCGTCCATGGGGTCGCAGAGAGTCAGACATGACAGAGACTGAACTGAACTGAAACCATAAAACAAAATTCAGAACATACTACACTAATTTTCCAACCCCAAGTTCAACCCTTGTTTATACTGACTTGTAAAATTAATTAGAGAATATTGGGGGAAATAAAAATATAACAAATTATTAGTAAGACAAACCAAATTCAAATTATGGGTGTTTATAAGAACTTGATTCTTTAAATCAAATGACAATCACATTTAATCCTGGCTACTTGATACAGCTTAAAAAGTAGTTGGGCACACTCAATTGGGCTGGTTATAATATATATTTTCTAGTATCCAATAACTTATGCTTTTGCTAAGTAGTATTTGCAAAATCCTATTGCTAAGATTTTTATAGTGTCTTCAGATTTACAAAGTACTCCCTCTTAACTCTCTCCCTTACTTATTCATAACAATATCCTTGTGATATTGTGTGAAGGATATCTCATTTTATGCACTTGGAAGTTGAGAATCCTGCTGTTAAGTGATTTGACCAAAACTGTAAAAGTTCTATGAGGCATGAGGCAGGGATCAATGGTTGTAACCTGGCTCTGGTTCCCATATTCTCAACACCTCATCTCTCTCATCTTTAGTACCCCTCATTAGCTGAGGAAGCCCTGATGAGAATATTCTAGTGTTTCAGCATAATGAAAAAAAGCACTCAATGGAAAGCATTCTGGTTCTCAGATTCCTATGTATGTATATATTCATCCATTCAGCACCATCTCAATGATTGCCTACTACTTGCCTAGTAAGCAGTTCGTTCCTATAGTAAGGAAGGAAGGAAGGAAGAATTACTTCCTGTAGTAAGTAATTGCCTTCCTGACAATTAAGGGTGCAATAACAGCAATAAACAAAATGTATGGCAATCTCAGCCTCATTTTAGTATGGAGACATAGATATATGCAATAAAAATTAAAGTACTGAGATATAGTAAGTTAAAAAGTAGGAAATTCTGTTGAGGAAGGAAAATTAAAAGCACGGAAGGGAAGTACAGACTACCAGGAAGGTGGGAAGTTGGGAGAAGTATAAACAACTGAGGTAAGAGTCTTAAAGATAACTTGTGAATGGAGAAAACAGAAAATCCAAGACTCCAAGTCAAGAATGTACAGGGAGGGGTTGAGGAAAGGTCCAAAACCCTAGCACAATAAGAAATAAAAATTATAGCAACAGTGGGGGACCAGACTGAACAGCGCACCATGGATTATTTTAAGAACTTTGACATTTATTGTAAATGGAGAACATCAGAGAGGAAAAAAGATATATTTCCAATCACTGATTAGATAGACATATACTTAGTATTGGTTCAAACCTCTAATATTCTATTCTTCCACCTTAAATGGGAAGGATGGACAAGACATTATAAATATAACCAAAAAGAAATGCTGAGTTGTAATTTAGTAATAGCTCTAAATGTGGTGGTTTAGTAACTGTGAATTGTAAAATAAAGCAATTTTTCAGTTAAGTTTTTATCCTTTAAAACATGATCACATGCCCAGTAACCAAGATGAATTACACACTGTGGGAAGCAATAAATAGAATGAATTCACTGAGATCTAGGTGAAATGTCTGTATTTTTTGAAAAATGAAAGTGTTAGTCACTCAGTCATGTCTGACTCCTTGTGACCCTATGGGCTGCAGCCCACCAGCCTCCTCTGTCCATGGGATCCTCCAGGCAAGAATACTGGAGTGGGTAGCCATTCCCTTCTCCAAGGTGTCTTCCTGACCCAGGGTCAAATGTGGGTCTCCTGCATCACAGGCAAATTCTTTACCATCTTAGCCACCAGGGAAGAGTACCTGAACCGAAATCAAATGATATGGCTTCAGTCCAGATTCAGACATATATGTGATTCTGAGCAAATCACAGAATTTTTTCTGAATTCCAGTTCCTTCTATCTGTTTTGTCTACCTCCAAAGAGCATCATGAAAACCAAATGAGGCTCTGAGTATGTATGTGTGCATGTAAGCACTATAAATCATTTTATATATTAAGTGTATAGAACAAATCACTACAAATAGTAGTAATGATACAATTTAGAAGTACTCAAATAACAAGAAATGAGATTTACATATATGATTTAAATTGAAACTGTTAACTCTAGAGGGCTTCTTCTGCCCGTTAATAAATGAGGATGTTGCCCAGAATCCCATCTAGAATTTCATCTAGTGTTGTTCTCCTCTACCCTTACTCTGTCTGCATATTTCTCCTGAAATCTAGACCCATATTTCCAGGAGCTTATTGAATATATCCACAAGTATGTAACTTCCAAATTAATATTGACTAAACTAAGTCCACTATCATTCTTACTTCTTTCCACATAGTCCCTCTCTCAGTGAATAAAACTGTCATCTATCGAATTCCTCAAGTTACAAACCTGACAGTTTTCATGCACCACTCCTTATCTGTCACATCTTCCATTATTTGAGATTGATTCTAGATTGATTCTAGAAGTAGTGCTTAATGGCTTGATTTAGTCCTGGTTCTGCTAAGCAGTCAGACCTCAGTGGGTAGAGGGAGGGGGAACATTTAACCTCTTGGTATTTCAGTTTTATATTTATAAATTTAGTATTAAAATTTCTAATCCACAGGGTACATATGAGTGTTAAACACACAGCCATATCCCAAACATATCATAGGACAGTTATAAACTGGGTACAACATGATTGTTTTCTAGTAAGAGTATTATTATTAAACCAAACAGGTTCTCCCTTAGGATGCTCCATGGGCTCTAACTTTATCTTCTTCTCCCATTATCAGAACCTTACTCTGAGCTTTCATCATCTTTTCCTTAAAAGCACATGTCCTATCTTTTTCATGCTTAGTGGTGGATCATAACATAATGATGGATCAACTTGCCTGCTTCCCCTCTGGGCAATGAGCACTGAGGGTAGGAGGTTTTACTCATTTTCATATCCTCAAAGCCTAGTACAGGGAATAGTTCATGATGTCTACTCAATAGATATTTACATATTTACCAAAAGGTGTCTACCTAGATATTTACTGAAAGGAAGGAATAAGAGAGAAAAGAAGGGGGTGAGGAGAAAGGAAAAGAGAAAGAGAAAATGGAAAGAGGAAAAAATGGAGGAAGAGGAGGAAAGAAAAAAGTAGATGGAAGTAAGGGGAAGGAAAGAAAGTGAAAATGTGAGACAGGAAGAAGAAACACGAGCTCGGTTTCTTTTCAACAGTTTTTAACTCTCGAATCCACTTTCCATACTGCTAGGAGAGTTAACATCTTAAAGCAAAACATTCGAGTTAAAACATAGATTAAGAAACTTGACTCCCCAATAGGATAAAGGACAAATTCAGAGCATGGAACTTCTGTTTTATAATTATCTGTCCAAATTCAACTTCTACTATAACATTTTTACCCATGTATCCCATTCTCTAGCTATCCTAAATTTATTGTTGTTCAGTTGCTCAGTCATGTCCAACTCTTTGCAACCCCATGGACTACAGCACACCAGGCTTCCCTGTCCTTCACCATTTCCTGGATCTTGCTCAAACTCATGTCCACTGAGTCGGTGATGCCATCCAACTATCTTGTGCTGTGTTGTCCCCTTCTCCTTCTGCCTTCAGTCTTTCTCAGCATCAGTCTTTTCTAATCAGTCGCCTCTTTGCATCAGGTGGTCAAAGTATTGGAGTTTCAGCTTCAGCATCAGTCCTTACAATGAATACTCAGGACTGATTTCCTCTAGGATTGACTGGTTTGATTTCCTTGCAGTCCAAGGGACTCTCAAGAGTATTCTCCACACCACAGTTCAAACGTATCAATTCTTTAGCATTCAGCCTTCCTTATGGTCCCAACTCTCACCCATGCATGACTACTGGAAAAACCACAGCTTTGACTAGACAGACCTTTGTCAGCAAAATAATGTCTCTGTCTTTTTATATGCTGTCTATGTTTGTCATAGTTTTTCTTCCAAGGAGCAAGTGTATTTTAATTTCATGGCTACAGCCACAATCTGCAATGATTTCCAAGCCCAAGAAAATAAAATCTGTCACTGTTTCCATTGTCCACCCATTTATTTGCCTTGAAGTGATGGGACCGGATGCCATGATCTTCATTTTTTGAATGTTTAGTTTTAAGCCAGTTTTTCCACTCTCCTCTTTCACCTTTATCAAGAGGCTCTTTAGTTCCCTTCAGCTTTCTGCCATAAGGGCGGTGTCCTCTGCATATCTGAGGTTATTGATATTTCTCCCAGCAATCTTGATTCCAGCTTGTGCTTCATCCAGCCTGGCATGTCACATGGTGTACTCTGCATATAAGTTAAAGAAGCAGGGTGACAATATACAGCCTTAATGTATTCCTTTCCCAGTGTGGAACCAGTCCATTGCTTCTTGTCTGGTTCTAACTGCTGCATCTTGTCCTGCATACAGATTTCTCAGGAAGCAGGTAATGTGGCCTGGTATTCCCATCTCTTTAAGAATTTTCCAGTTTGTTGTAATCCACACAGCCAAAGGCTTTAGTGTAGTCAATGAAGCAAAAGTAGGTGTTTATCTGGAGTTGTCTTGCTTTTTCTATGATTCAATGTATGTTGGCAATTTGATTTCTGGTTCCTCTGCCTTTTCTAAATCCAGCTTGAACATCTGGCAGTTCTCAGTTCAGGTATTGTTGAAGCCTAGCTTGGAGAATTTTGGATATTACTTTGCTAGCATGTGAAATGAGTACTATTGTGCTGTAGTTTGAGCATTCTTTGGCATTGCCTTTCTTTGGGATTGAAATGAATCCTAAATTTCTTGCCATTCCCTAAACCAATCAGAAACTTTCACTAGTCACTTCTATTCATTTTCCCTGGATGGCTCAGCCTCTTGTTTGTTTGGTAAACTTTTACTCATCACCCTATAAATCTTGGGCTTCCCCGGTGGTTCAGAAGGCAAAGCATCTACCTGTAATGTGGGAAATTTGGGTCCAATCCCTGAGTCAAGAAGATCCCTTGGGGAAGGGAATGGCAATCCACTCAAGTATTGTGGCCTGGAGAATTCCATAGACAGAGGAGCCTGGCAGGCTACAGTCCATGGTGTCACAAAGAGTCTGACATGACTGAATGACTAACACTCTAAATCTCAGCTCAAATATTTTCTCTACTGTGAGGTTTTTTAGGTTACCTTAAACATAGACTTTTTCAAAGAATTTTTTTTTTCTTTCCCTCTACTATAACACTTGCCTGGTTGAATTGTTTTTTTAATACATTGACACATATAGTCTGGTACTTCTTGAGATCAAGGATTGTTCATTTCCGTGACTCCTGACACATAGAGGGCTCTCCATGGCTGATTTATTGAATGAACAAATGAATGCTGAATGAAAGCATCAACTTTCTCCATTTTGTTTCTATATAGAGAAAGTGAAAGTTTTAGTTGCTTAGTCGTGTCCGACTCTTTACGACCCCATGGACTATTCAGTCCAAGGAATTCTCCAGGTCACAATACTGGAGTGGATTGCCATTCCCTTTCTCCAAGGGATCTTCCCAGCCCAGGATTGAAGCCAGGTCTCCCACATTGGAGGCAGATTCTTTACCACTGAGCCACAAGGGAAGCTATTGGTTACCAAATCCAATTATAGATAAGTATGATGCTGTTTGCAAAAGAATCAATGGATAAGTGAATCCAAGCTTTTAATCATCAGAGATTCTGAATCAATAGGTGTCTTGCATAGCCTAGTAGTCTTTAACAAGCTCCACAGGTAAGGCTGTGTGTGTACCTTTTTCCCTACACAGACATGTCCAACTAATGGGATGGGAGCTGAAATCTATACCAAGCTTCTTTCTGGAAGCCAGTTTTGTGTGATCTAGGACAGTGGTCTCCAACTTTTTTCTTTGTCTAAGAATATAATTGTTTTATAATGTTGTGTTGGTTTCTGCTGTACAACAATGTGGATCAGTGAATCAGTACACATATATCCCTTTCCTCCTGAGCTTCCCTTCCACCCCTCTAGGTTATCATAGAACAACTTTTTTGACACCAGGAATCAGTTTCATGGAAGACAGTTTTTCCACGGACGGGGTCCGGGAGGGATGGTTCAGGCAGCAATGCAAGTGATGGGGAGTGGCAGATGAGGCTTTGCTCAGTTGCCCACCAGTCACCTCCTGCTGTGTGGCCCTATTCCTAACAGGTTGAGGACCAGTACTGGTCCTGGCCCAGGGGATGGGAACCCCTGCTCCAGGAAGAAAGAGTGCAGCTTCCAAGAGACAATAAAACACTATGGACACTGATGTGGTCCTTCTCAGAGGGTGTTGTTTTTTAGTCACTAAGTACTGTCTGATGCTTTTGCAACCCCATGGACTGTAGCTCGCCAGGCTCCTTTGTCCTTGGATTTTCCAGGCAAGAATGCTGGAATGGGTTGCCATTTCCTTCTCCAGGGGATCTTCTCAACCCAGGGATTGACCCCATGTCTCCAGTATTCGCAGGCACATTCTTTACCGCTAAGTCATCTGGAAGCTCACCCTCAGAGGCTACTGAATCAAATTAAAAAGAAAGAGGAATTTATTGATAATATCAGAGATTAATCTCTAACAGTATGCCAAGGCAAGGTGTGGAGATATTCTTTAGTTACTAAACAGTCATCATTTGAGGTTATTTTAAAACAGCTGCTTGAAGATAGGGTTAAAAAAGATTTCCTTACACATGCTAGCTTCCAGTATAAATTTGAATATTAATTCCAAGAAATAAGTATATGTGATCTTTTGCTTAATAAATCCTGCTAAAATAAAGTTTCATTGGAACCCTAGAACTTGAAATATTATAATAGTTTTGTGTTTCTAAATGACGATAATATAAGAATCTGTTTAAACATTAATTAAAAATCAATTGATCTTTTAGATTGCAAGTCAATTTCTCATGATGGTGTTTTCCTCTATATTTAGTTTAAATGGTTAAGCAAAGTACTACCCAGAATTTATAACTTAAAACCCAGTAAATGTTTTTAAAAGCTTTATGTATTTGGGTACTTTTTGAGATGGTAACAAAACAGGTTCTTCTACATGCCAATGGTTTATATTTGTTACCCTTTTACCTGATCAGGCCATCCTTTCTCTGTTCATCTGACATTTCAGGCATCCTTCAAGCCCAGATCAGATACGCAATTGTGTTTTAAAATATGTGTGCCATTGGCTCATGGCTATTATTTAACAAAATAAAAGCAAATGAGAGGAGGGAGGCAGTGAGGAGAGAGTGAGTGAAAGAGGGAGAGATTCTAAAGTTTAATATCTTAAATGCCTGTTGGTCCTTTAATGGACCAGAACCTGGTGGTCCGGAGTTGATGATAAGAAAGTGAGAGAGAGAAAGAGGCTGATAGTGCTTGTTGGTCCTTTAATGGACTGGAACCTGGAGAGTAAGAGAGAGAAAGAGAGAGAGAGAAGGAATAGATAGAAAGAAAGACACGGGGACCTAAGCTCTGATGGAGCAAAGGTGTTTTAATCAACATGGTGTGGGCGTATATGCTGTCTTACAAGGTGGTTATTCTCAGCAAAGACAAATATTAAAATTCCAGACTTACAAAATATAAGATGATCCCTATCAAAGAGAGAGAGTTGCAAACAATCACCTTTTACCATTTGGCTCATAAAAAGGAAGAGGGTACTTACCACCGTAATGAGAAATGCCTGGATTCCTCAGCCCCGGGAAAGGTGTGCCTCTCCTCTGAATTCCTGAATATTCAGGAATCAGTAAGGGCCAGAGGGTCCCTGACAGATCCAAAACAGCACACAGGAAGCCTCTGGTTAAAGGCCTCCTGACAAATGCCCAGATCAATGACCTTTTACTATGCTGAAATATATTTTGTTGAAAAGGAAATACAGTGTCATAGAAATGAACACATAGTAGCTGGGCTGGACAGTACAATCACAAGTTCAATAATGTTATGGTGGGAGCCAGACTTTGGAGCCAGACAATCTATACAGCCAGAAATTAAATTTGGCTTTTATTGTGAGGACTCAAGGAACTTATGTAATATGTCTCTGTTTTTGTTTCCTTAAATCAAAAGTAGAATTAATATGAACCCACTTGATGTGGCCAGAACATTAAAACAAACAATAAATTTGAAGGAGTAGCCTATGTCATGCTGGGTGCAAATGGTAAGAAATAGCCACTGGGATACAGTTAATGATATTGACCAGGAAGTTTCATCTGGACTTTTCTTGAATTACAGGCAGTCTATTTTCAGCTCAGACTTCAATAATGAAGTTACTTTTCCCACCAAAAAAGCAACATCCAAAGGAAAGGCAGAATACAGAATCCTGATCAAGTGGAATACACAGAGCACTCATGTGAGATTGTGCTATGTGGAACAAGAAGAAAAAGGCCATTTCTGAATAATTAATGCCAGAGACTTACACAGATCAGGAGGAAGAAAACAAATTTTTATACTGATAAAATGAACAAAATTTCTAAAATGAACTTTGAGGAAAGACAGAAGCTAAGACAGAGGTTTTTTTGGTAAATAAGTCTTATAACAAAACATAACTATTCCAGTATTTGTGGTCAACAGTTATTCAACCTTCACATACTGAAGTCCCATAGGTATAATACTCTGCTATATTACTGAGAAAGACACCTAAGAAGCTAGTGGCAGAGATCTGCCCAGGATACCAAGCAAATGAGTGGTATAACCTGAATACCAAGAGCAAAATAAAAATATAAAAACATAAAGCAGACTGGATAAAGTATATCTTCTTAATATAAACAAATACAACCACTTCAGTAAGGCAGAGTTTGCCTTGTGGTGATGTCAGGGAACTTGAAATTAACATTGGAACAGTTTCTTATATATAGTTTTTTCTTTGGTTGTCTGGTTCTTCGGTTGTCTGCCTCACTAGTGTTTGTACAGTCCTCAATCTTTTTTTTTTTTTCCCTTTTTGCACAAAATTCAAAACATAAAATTATCTCCAATTATTGCTATATATTGCTTTCTGGACTAAAGTTTCACTGCTTGTCCATTACAATAATGTTTCTTGTGTCCAAAATAGGCATAATATCTAAGCAATGTACATAGTTAGAGTATATAGTTTGGGAAAGATTTCACTCAGCACATCTGTGAAGGTCTTTAAGGCAATTTGAGGAAAAATTTAAATTACCAGGGAATATTAACTAGGATCACTTATTCACTTTTTTCTATTCTTCTACTGTTGTAAATCATATATTTTGCCCCAATTCTCAAATTCCTTAGGGTGAGATTAAGAAATGCTCAAGCACTAAGTTTTTCCAATAGACTACATATAATTGACTAAAGACTGAAACTCTAGCAGATGCTTCTGCTAAAATCTACAGAAAGAAAACAATTTGAAAGTTGCCTGCAGCGTGCCTGAACTCACTCTAGAACACTGTGACCCAGGGCATTGAAATACAGAAATATTTTAGGCAATTTCTGTTTTAAAAAAATCACCAGCCTGTTTGATTTGAAGCAGTTGCTCCTCCAACTTTATTTTGTACAAAAAATAGCACAGAAAAACTGAAGATTGCAAAGTAGATTGGAAGAAGCCTCAAATGACTTTTAATGGAATATTATGTGCCCAAAACACAAAGGATTTAAATTAGTATCTTAAAATGTTCCATTTACTACATATCACAGGAAGTAAGAGTCTTTTTGGTGGGGCGGGGGGGTGGGGGGGGTGGGGAGGAGAGTTCTTTTCAGCTACATTTCTCCAAATCCTTGACCAGTTGAACTGTTTGTTCCAGGTCATCAAACTCCTTAATAATTTAAATCCCCAAATTTAGATTGAGAAAGAATATGGTTGGTTATGTATAACTGTCAGTTCACCTAGAAAAAAATAATCCTGCACATACAAGCGTGCCTGTACACACAAACACACACACTAATCTTGCATAGGCACAATTACTTCAGAAGCTTAGAGTAAGTCTATTATCACAAAGATAAGTACAAAGTGCATTTTAATTGTAAACCGCATATGGCAACTATGTCAAAGCCTGATTTATCTTTTGAAGTTTAAATTATTTATAGTCTCTCCCATGTGATGCCAAATTATCTCAGTTCCCCTCAGATCTCCCTCTGATATGTGGCCCTACTGCTTTCAGATAAAACGACATAGGCCAGCCTTTCTCAATGCAGTCTATAAAGAAAATTCATTTCTATAAAATGTGAATTGTTGTCACATAGAGAGAAAAATAGCCTCTTGGTCAAAGTGAGCAATGTTCGGTTAAATAAAGCTAAATGGGTTTTCATTTTTCACTTGCTATTAATAATAGGTAAGGTTTCTCACAAATGTTAATGAGCATTGTTCATAAAATGTTAATGTACATTGTGAATTGGGAAATGGGTGAAGAGTCGATGCTAAATGTGGTATACAGCATTTTCCCAAGTCATTTGAACATCTCAGATTAAAGGAGGGGTATTACAAGGCAGACGGGGCTGGAAAACGCTAAGTGCTTCGCCTTCAGGACCCCCCTCTTTCCCTTCAGGGCTCTTGAACCCGCCCCCGCCCCTGTCATCCCCAATCACCACTCCTCTCACAACCCCAACAGGCCCCTGGGTGCTCATGCTCCTCTTAACCTCCCATTACTAGAGGCTAATTTCCTTCCAAATGCAGGCAATTATTTATTTCTCTGGAGATTTTTCCTTATTTATAACAATAGCAAAACCTAGACTGTTTTGTTGTTTGCCATATGTTAGGTAAGGGGTGTGCCCCATATATTTTTAAATTAAAACGTTTGTAGTACAATATGTGATTATAAGAAATATGAGTCGTATATATGTCAAACATAATAAAATAATGTCCATTAATCCACCATGCAAACTAAGAAAAATAGCATAATTAACAATTTAGCATCTACCTAAATGTTCCTCGTTTCTCCCATAACTCATGCTACCAGAGGCATTCACTACATGATTTTTTGAATGTATTTTGTCTTGATTTTAAAATTTTTAATAGCTTTTCAGATATAGATCTATCCTCTAATAATCTGTTTTTGCTTGTCATTGAGATATATAAAAGTAGAATTATGGTACATGAAATCTTCAATGAATTGAATTTTTCACTAAATATTTTCCAAGATGAAGCCATATATTGCGTGGCAGGAATTCATTCTTGTTTTCCTGCTACTTAATATTCCATTGTATGAATATACTGCAATTTACCTATTTTCCTCTTTATGAATATTTCAGATGTCTCTAGTTTTTTGTTATTACAGAGAATAATACTATGAATATTCTTGCACATTTACAAATTTTTCATTAGGGTATATAATTAAACTCATTAATTCACATGGGAGAAGGAAATGGCAACCCACTCCAGTGTTCTTGCCTGGAGAGCCCCGTGGACAGAGGAGCCTGGTGGGCTGCCGTCTATGGTGTCGCAGAATCGGACACGACTGAAGCGACTTGGCGGCAGCAGCAGAAGCAGCAATTCACATGGCTATAACCAGTCGTATTATATGAGACTGTCAAACTTTAAATATAAAGTCATGTTGCTTACCAAAGTGAATTGTACAAATTTATATCCCCACCAACAATATATATCAGAGTTCTTATTATTTGTACTCATCTATAATGAAGTTATTTTATTAGGTGGATACAAGTTTTGAATTGTTATAAATTCTAGTGAATTAAACCTATGATCATTGTATATTGTCTGTCTCTATAGCAAAATATTACTTTTATCAGGGATGCATTTTTCTGATATTAGCATATATATCCTTGCTTTCTTCCTTTTTATGGTTAATATGCCTGGCATATCTTTTTCAGGCTTTTTGTCCTTATATTTCTAGGTCTTCAAAAATTATATACAAAATACTTCTATTGCTTGTCAAGTTTATTCCATTTATATTTAATGTGATCACTGATATATTTGGATTTGTTATATTTGGATGTCTTATATTTATATATTGTACTTGCTTTATTCCTCTATTTTATTTTTATTGAAGGATTTTCACTATTACATGTTTTCTTCTCTGGTTATCTTAAAAATTTTATGATTTATGTTTATCTTTAAAAATGCTACTCAATATTTTAAGCGCTCAAATACAAAAGAAACCTAGAATCTTGGTACCTAAAGTCTATGGATCATTATTACCATGGGCCTTACCCGGGAGCTTGTCAGAAATGTCCATTCTCACACCCCACCCTAGAACAACTGCTGTAGCTATTCTACAGGAAAATGACGGCTTATCCCAAATCTGGTTCAGATGTGAAGTATGGTGGTGTCATACATACACAAGCACACACACAATGAGATATGTCTATAAATGTTATTTTTTTCCTCAAGTTTTAAAGACAAGTGCTCAAGGCTGTTGCACTGGGAAGACCCAAAGGGATGGGATGGGGAGGGAGGTGGGAGGGGGGATCGGGAACACGTAAATCCAAGGCTGGTTCATGTCAATGTATGGCAAAAACCAGTACAATATTGTAACGTAATTAGCCTCCAACTAATAAAAATAAATGAAAAAACAGAAAATAAAGAGTCAAAAAACTTTTAAAACTTCATATTACTTACAGAATGAAGCTTGCTGGGTTGAACAGCATGTATCTTAAGCAGACCTGAAAATGGCCTCAAAGAGACAAGAAAGGAACCTTTTGTAGAAGTTTAGGGTTGGGGTGGCCACAGTCAGCACTGTGAGCTGAACAGACTAGAACTGCAGCTACTAGATTTGTTTCTCCTTTTGCTTTGCTTATTAACTGGATCTGTGTCCTGCAGGTGAGGTTTCACTTTGACCCGTGCCATTTTGCCATGTTTACTGAGTCTAGTGAAGACTCTGTTACAGACTTAATCAATTTAACTCAGAAGTTATAGTTAGCTTATGGGGGGGGGGGTGGTGGTTGACCAGGATGAAAGAGTAGGAAGAACTTGAGCCCACCTCCTCTCACTGGCACACTAAAATTACAATGACTTAAAGAGCAGAGAAGGCAATGGCACCCCACTCCAGTCTTCTTACCTAGAAAATCCCATGGACTGAGGAGCCTGGTAGGCTGCAGTCCATGGGGTCGCAAAGAGTCAGACATGACTGAGCGACTTCGCTTTCACTTTTCACTTTTATGCATTGGAGAAGGAAATGGCAACCCACTCCAGTCTTCTTGCCTGGAGAATCCCAGGGATGGGGTCGCACAGAGTCGGACACGACTGAGGTGACTTAGCAATTGATGAGAAAGATAAGAAAGCCAGCAGAAAAGATCTCCTACAGCTGAAGATATGAAGAGGGAACCACAACGAGACAGGTAGGAGGGGTAGAAATGTTGTGTGGTCAAGAACCATTCACTTGGGTTGGTGACCCAGAAATGGGGGAAATATTACATTTTAGGATGCTCTATCCAAGGAGCAAGAGGTCTAAACCACACACTGGGCTCCCCTCTGTGGTAGGCAGTGCCCAGAACCAGGAAGATAAGCCCACAAAACATTTGGCTTTGAAGGTCAGTGGAGTTTTCTTTTGGAAGAGACAGAGGGCTACAGGAAATGGAGATTCCATTCTTTTCCTTTTAAAATAATTGTATGTATTTCTTTATTTTTGGCTATGTTGGGTCTCCATTGCTGCATGGGCTCTTAGTAGTTGCAGTGCGATGGCTTCTCACTGTGGTGGCTTTTCTTTTTGAGGAGCACAGGCTCTATAGTGCGGGCTTTAGTAGTTGTGGCACACAAGCTTAGTGGCTCTGCAGCATATGAAATCTTCCCAGGTCAGGGATCGAACCTATATCTCCTGCATTGGCAGGCAAATCCTATCCCAGTGAGCCACCACGGAAGCCCCTAGAGATTCTGTTCTTAAAGGGTGCACACAAAAACCTCAAATGCTCTGGGACTCAGAGAAGAAGAGGTAATTTGAAAGAAGACTATGTCAAGCCCACCTGCTGATCTTGGAGAAACTTTAAGAGTCAGGAGGCAACTGGAGTTATCCTGGGGACAGAGACTGGCAGCAGCCATTTTGGGGAGTTTGTTCTACCATGTGGACATAGGTACTGACAAACCATGTTTTAGAAAACTCCCTGTAGTTCATTATTCCTAGGACCCAACCCCACCTACTAACCTGTCAGCACCAGTACTGGGATGCCTTATGCCAATCAACTAACCAGACAGGGACCCAGTCCCACCTACCAGTAGGCCAACTAACTCAAAACCTCCTTATCCCACAGCCACCCCATGAAGCTTCCCTGTTAACGAGAGGACCCAGAACTTGGACACACATACCAGTGCATCAGTGCCAGCCCTGGGACCACCAGAGCCCTGTAGCCAGAGACCTTGGGACTAGCTCCACCCGCAAGCAGGATGATACCACCCCCCAAGGATATCCCTGCCCCACTTCATGAGCAGGCCAACATCAGCTCTGAGACAACTTGAATCCTGCAGCCAGCCATCCCAAGATCTAGCCTCACTCACCACCGACAACAATATCAAGAATTAGCCCCATCCAGCAGTAGGCAAACACTAAATCTAGGATGCCCAGCCCCACAACTACTCACCCCAGAACAAGGCTCTGCCTACCAGTGGGACAGTACTAGCTCCAGGATTTCCCCCCACCCCAGGACTCTGCATCCAGCTGTCTCATGACTCAGCCCGGCCCATCAGCAGTCAATAGCCGCTTAATATGGGAGGACTCAGCAACCAGCCAGACCAGGGGCCAGCCATGCCCATAGACCACTTGTAAGAGTAAGCCTGTCATGAAAGAAGGACCCATGCATCTCACATAGGGGGCATCCCTAGAGCATATTGCTATGGTGACCAAAGAGGAGTGTGATGCTGGATGCACAGGATGTCTTTTACAAAGGACTACTTCTCAAAGGTCAAGAAAGGTAATCAATGTACTAAATATATTGAAGTAAAAGCAGCAAATCAGGCAAAATGAAGCAACAGAGCACTATGTTCCAAACAAAGGAACAAGAGAAAATCCACCAAAGAAAAATAAGTGAAGAAAGAAAAAAATAATGAAGACATAAGCAATTTATCCAATAACGGCTTCATTGGAATGGTAAAGGTAATGATGATAAAGATGTTCAAAGAGAGGGAGGAGCCAAGATGGCGGAGGAATAGGACGGGGAGACCACTTTCTCCCCTACAAATTCATCGAAAGAACATTTGAACGCTGAGCAAATTTCACGAAACAACTTCTGATCGCTAGCAGAGGACATCAGGCGCCCAGAAAAGCAGCCCATTGTCTTCGAAGGGAGGTAGGACAAAATATAAAAGATAAAAAGGGAGTCAAAAGAGCTATGGACGGAGACCCATCCCTGGAAGGGAGTCTTAATAGAGGAAGTTTCCAATCACCAGGAAACCCTCGCACTGGCGGGACTGGGGGAAGTTTTCGGCAATCTAACTGGGAGGAAAAATTAAACAAGGCCCACAGGTTACGTGCCTAAAAGCAACTCCCAGCAGAAAAGTACCCCAGACGCCCGCACCCGCCAGCAACAAGCGGGGCGGAACGGAGAGGAGCAGGCGGCATTGCTTAGGGTGAGGACCGGCATGAAGACCCTGAGAGCAATCTGAGGGAGTTTTTTTAAACTGTGGGATAGCAAGGGACAAAATTCACCGGCCCGAACACACTGCCAGTGGTTCGCAAAACAAAGGGACTGAGAATCTCCAGAGAAGAGCCGGCCCGTCCCCGCTGGAGGTAGGAGGCGGGGTGGGGGGGTGGGGCAAACTCAGCCCCTGAGAAGCCACGCCCTCCCACACTGCAAACAGGCCCCCGGTTCCTATCTAAAGACTTCCTGAGACCCGACTGGCGGCGCACTCTGGGGCCGCGGAGGGAAAAAGCGCACCGTACCCGGGGAAAGTGCGCCCAAGCCTCTGGCTGCCTGAACCGCTCAGGCCGGGGAAGGCACAAAACGCAGGCGCAACCGAATCCGCGCTTTTGTGGAGTACCCGAAAACTGGAACCGCACTCAACGCAGGGCCCGCTCCATATAGAGCAGCCGGGAGCCTGAGCAGTGTAGACGGCGAAAGCACTGACACCCGTGAGCGGGGCAAACCCAGTGTGGCCGGAACACGGTGAGTGCTATCCACACAGAGCGGTGTCTGTCTGCAGCACCCCACCCTCCCCGTAGCAGGACTGAACTGAACTAGAGAACCTAAATAAGAGATCACCTCCACCCGCCTGTGTCAGGGCGGAAATTAGACACCGAAGAGACTGCAAACAGAAGCCAAATAAACAAAGGGAACCGCTTCAGAAAGGACTGGTGCAACAGATTAAAATCCCTGAAGGTAACACCGACTACACTGGAAGGGGCCTACAGATATCGAGAAGTGTAAGCTGGAAAGAGGAGCTATCTGAAATTGTTTTTTCTTTTTCTTCTTTTTTTTCCTATTTCCTTTTAAAGTCCTCTAATACTCCTCTATTATTCCTTGATTTTCATTTTCATTTCACTATAACCTTGCCAAAAAAAAAAAAGAGAGAGAGAGAGAAACCCTATTTTTAAACCGAACTTCATATACATTTCTAAATTTGTTTTGTTTTTGTTTTTAAATATTGTATTTCAAAGAGTCTAACCTCTACACTAGATTTTTAATCTTTGTTTTTCAGTAGTATGTGATATAAATTTTGGTCATTTAAGAATCCAATATTCAATTCCCATTTCTATTCAGGAGTGTGGTGATTACTCTCCCACTTTTGACTCTCTGTTTTCTACCTCAGAACACCTCTATTTCCTCCTTCCCTCTTCTCTTCCCAATCCAATTCTGTGAATCTTTGTGGGTGTCTGGGCTATGGAGAACACTTTGGGAACAGATAACTGCGTAGATCTGTCTCTCTCCTCTTGAGTCCCCTTTTTCTCCTCCTGCTCACCTCTGTCTCCTTCCTCTCTCTCCTATTCTTCATGTAACTCTGTGAACCTCTCTGGTTGTCTCTCACGGTGGAGAATCTTTTCACCATTAACCTAGAAGTTTTATTATCAGTTCTATAGAGTTGGAGAAGTCTTGAGATTATTGGAAGAATAAAACTGAAATCCAGAGGCAGGAGACTTAAGCCCAAAACCTGAGAAAACCAGAAAACTCCTGACTACACGGAACATTAAGGAATAAGAGACTATCCAAAAGTCTCCATACCTACACCAAAACCAAGCACCACCCAAGAGCCAATAAGCTCCAGTACAAGACATACCACGCAAATTCTTTAGCAATGCAGGAACATAGACCTGAGGGTCAACATACAGGCTGTCCAAAGTCATGCCTAACACATAGACCCATCGCAAAACTCATTACTGGACACTCCATTGCACTCCAGAGAGAAGAAATCCAATTCCACGCACCAGAACATTGACACAAGCTTCCCTAACCAGGAAACCTTGACAAACCAATCGTCCAACCCCACCCACTGGGTGAAACCTCCACAATAAAAATGAAACACAGAACACAAGAATACAGAAAGCCCACTCCAGACACAGCAATCTAAACAAGATGAAAAGGCAGAGAAATACCCAACAGGTAAAGGAACATGAAAAAAAGCTCACCAAGTCAAACAAAAGAGGAGGAAATAGGGAATCTACCTGAAAAAGAATTTAGAATAATGATAATAAAAATGATTCAAAATCTTGAAAACAAAATGGAGTTACAAATAAATAGCCTGGAGACAAAGATTGAGAAGATGCAAGAAAGGTTTAACAAGGACCTAGAAGAAATTTTAAAAAGTCAATTAAAAATTAATAATGAAATAAATGAGATCAAAAACACTCTGGAGGGAACCATGAGTAGAATAACAGAGACAGAAGATAGGATAAGTGAGTTAGAAGATAAAATGGTGGAAATAAATGAAGCAGAGAGGAAAAAAAGAAAAAAGAATCAAAAGAAATGAGGACAACCTCAGGGACCTCTGGGACAGTGTGAAATGCCCCAACATTCGAATCATAGGAGTCCCAGAAGAAGAAGACAAAAAGAAAGGCCATGAGAAGTTACTCGAGGAGATAATAGCTGAAAACTTCCCTAAAATGGGGAAGGAAATAGCCACCCAAGTCCAAGAAACCCAGAGAGTCCCAAACAGGATGAACCCAAGGCGAAACACCCCAAGACACGTATTAATCAAATTAACAAAGATCAAACACAAAGAACAAATATTAAAAGCAGCAAGGGAGAAACAACAAATAACACACAAAGGGATTCCCATAAGGATAACAGCTGATCTATCAATAGAAACTCTTCAAGCCAGAAGGGAATGGCAGGACATACTTAAAGTAATGAAAGAGAATAACCTACAACCTAGATTACTCTACCCAGCAAGGATCTCATTCAAATATGAAGGAGAACTCAAAAGCTTTACAGACAAGCAAAAGCTGAGAGAATTCAGCACCACCAAACCAGCTCTTCAACAAATACTAAGGGATCTTCTCTAGACAGGAAACACAGAAAGGTGGTATAAACGTGAACCCCAAACAACAAAATAAATGGCAACGGGACCATACCTATCAATAATTACCTTAAATGTAAATGGGTTGAATGCCCCAACCAAAAGGCAAAGGCTCGCTGAATGGATACAAAAGAAAGATCCCTATATATGCTGTCTACAAGAGACCCACCTCAAAACAAGGGACACGTACAGACTAAAAGTGAAGGGCTGGAAAAAAATATTCCACGCAAACGGAGAACAAAAGAAAGCAGGAGTTGCATACTCATATCAGATAAAATAGACTTTCAAATAAAGGCAGTGAAAAGAGACAAAGTTGGACACTACATAATGATCAAAGGATCAATCCAAGAAGAAGATATGACAATTATAAATATATATGCACCCAACATAGGAGCACCGCAATATGTAAGGCAAATGCTAACGAGTATGAAAGAGGAAATTAATAGTAACACAATAATAGTAGGAGACTTTAATACCCCACTCACAACTATGGATAGATCAACTAAACATAAAATGAACAAGGAAACACAAACTTTAAAGGACACAATGGACCAGCTAGACCTAATTGATATCTATAGGACATTTCACCCCAAAACAGTCAACTTCACCTTTTTCTCAAGTGCACACAGAACCTTCTCCAGAATAGATCACATCCTGGGGGATAAATCTAGTCTTGGTAAATTCAAAAAAATTGAAGTCATTCCAGTCATCTTTTCTGACCACAGTGCAATAAGATTAGATCTCAATTACAGGAAAATATTATTAAAAATTCAAATATATGGAGGCTAAACAACATGCTTCTGAATAACCAACAAATCATAGAAGAAATCAAAAAAGAAATCAAAATATGCATAGAAATGAATGAAAATGAAAACACAACAACCCAAAACCTATGGGACACTGTAAAAGCAGTGCTAAGGGGAAGATTCATAGCATTACAGGCCTACCTCAAGAAACAAGGAAAAAGTCAAATAAATAACCTAACTCTACACCTAAAGCAACTAGAGAAGGGAGAAATGAAGAACCCCAGGGTTAGTAGAAGGAAAGAAATCTTAAAAATTAGGGCAGAAATAAATGCAAAAGAAACTAAAGAGACCATAGCAAAAATCAACAAAGCTAAAAGCTGGATTTTTGAAAAAATAAACAAAATTGACAAACCATTAGCAAGATTCATTAAGAAACAAAGGGAGAAGAACCAAATTAACAAAATTAGAAATGAAAGCAGAGAGATCACAACAGACAACACTGAAATACAAAGGATCATAAGAGACTACTACCAGCAGCTCTATGCCAATAAAATGGACAACTTGGAAGAAATGGACAAGTTCTTAGAGAAGTATAACTTTCCAAAACTGAACCAGGAAGAAATAGAAGATCTTAACAAACCCATCACAAGCAAGGAAATCGAAACTGTAATCAGAAATCTTCCAGCAAACAAAAGCCCAGGACCAGATGGCTTCACAGCTGAATTCTACCAAAAATTTAGAGAAGAGCTAACACCTATCTTACTCAAACTCTTCCAGAAAATTGCAGAAGAAGGTAGACTTCCAAACTCATTCTATGAGGCCACCATCACCCTAATTCCAAAACCAGACAAAGATGCCACAAAAAAAGAAAACTACAGGCCGATATCACTGATGAACATGGATGCAAAAATCCTTAACTAAATTCTAGCAAACAGAATCCAACAACATATTAAAAAAATCATACACCATGACCAAGTGGGCTTTATCCCAGGAATGCAAAGATTCTTTAATATCCGCAAATCAATCAATGTAATACACCACATCAACAAATTGAAAGATAGAAACCATATGATTATCTCAATAGATGCAGAAAAAGCCTTTGACAAAATTCAACATCCATTTATGATTAAATCTCTCCAGAAAGCAGGAATAGAAGGAACATACCTCAACATAATAGAAGCTATATATGACAAACCCACAGCAAGCATCACCCTCAATGGTAAAAAATTGAAAGCATTTCCCCTGAAATCAGGAACAAGACAAGGGTTCCCACTCTAACCACTACTATTCAACATAGTTTTGGAAGTGTTGGCCACAGCAATCAGGGCAGAAAAAGAAGTAAAAGGAATCCAGATAGGAAAAGAAGAAGTGAAACTCTCTCTGTTTGCAGATGACATGATCCTCTACATAGAAAACCCTAAAGACTCTACCAGAAAATTACTAGAGCTAATCAACAAATATAGTAAAGTTGCAGGATATAAAATTAACACACAGAAATCTCTTGCATTCCTATACACTAACAATGAGAAAACAGAAAGAGAAATTAAGGAAACAATACCATTCACCATTGCAACAAAAAGAATAAAATACTTAGGAGTATATCTACCTAAAGAAACAAAAGACCTATACATAGAAAACTATAAAACACTGATGAAAGAAATCAAAGAGGACACAAACAGATGGAGAAATATACCGTGTTTATGGATTGGAAGAATTAATATTGTCAAAATGGCTATACTACCCAAAGCAATCTATAGATTCAATGCAATCCCTATCAAGCTACCAATGGTATTTTTCACAGAACTAGAACAAATAATTTCACAATTTGTATGGAAATACAAGAAACCTCGAATAGCCAAAGTAACCTTGAGAAAGAAGAATGGAACTGGAGGACTCAACCTGCCTGACTTCAGACTCTACTACAAAGCCACAGTCATCAAGACAGTATGGTACTGGCACAAAGACAGAAATATAGATCAATGGAACAGAATAGAATGCCCAGAGATAAATCCACGAACCTATGGTCACCTTATCTTCGACAAAGGAGGCAAGGATATACAATGGAAAAAAGACAACCTCTTTAACAAGTGGTGCTGGGAAAACTGGTCAACCACCTGTAAAAGAATGAAACTAGAACACTTTCTAACACCATACACAAAAATAAACTCAAAATGGATTAAAGATCTAAATGTAAGACCAGAAACTATCAAACTCCTAGAGGAGAACATAGGCAAAACACTCTCCGACATAAATCACAGCAGGATCCTCTATGACCCACATCCCAGAATTTTAGAAACAAAAGCAAAAATAAACAAATGGGACCTAATGAAACTTAAAAGCTTTTGCATCACAAAGGAAACTATAAGCAAGGTGAAAAGACAGCCCTCAGATTGGGAGAAAATAATAGCAAATGAAGCAACAGACAAAGGATTAATCTCAAAAATATACAAACAACTCCTCCAGCTCAACTCCAGAAAAATAAATGACCCAATCAAAAAATGGGCCAAAGAACTAAACAGACATTTCTCCAAGGAAGACATACAGATGGCAAAAAAACACATGAAAAGATGCTCAACATCACTCATTATCAGAGAAATGCAAATCAAAACCACAATGAAGTACCATTCCACGCCAGTCAGGATGGCTGCTATCCAAAAGTCTACAAGCAATAAATGCTGGAGAGGGTGTGGAGAAAAGGGAACCCTCTTACACTGCTGGTGGGAATGCAAACTAGTACAGCCACTATGGAGAACAGTGTGGAGATTTCTTAAAAAGCTGGAAATAGAACTGCCATATGACCCAGCAATCCCACTTCTGGGCATACACACCAAGGAAACCAGAACTGAAAGAGACACATGCACCCCAATGTTCATCGCAGCACTGTTTATAATAGCCAGGACATGGAAGCAACCCAGATGCCCATCAGCAGACGAATGGATGAGGAAGCTGTGGTACACATACACCATGGAATATTACTCAGCCGTTAAAAAGAATTCATTTGAATCAGTTCTAATGAGATGGATGAAACTGGAGCCCATTATACAGAGCGAAGTAAGCCAGAAAGATAAAGACCACTACAGTATACTAACACATATATATGGACTTTAGAAAGATGGTAACGATAACCCTATATGCAAAACAGAAAAAGAGACTCAGATGTATAGAACAGACTTGTGGACTCTGTGGGAGAAGGCGAGGGTGGGATGTTTCAAGAGAACAGCATTGAAACATGTATATTACCTAGGGTGAAACAGATCACCAGCCCAGGTTGGGTGCATGAGACAAGTGCTCGGGCCTGGTGCACTGGAAAGACCCAGAGGGATCGGGTGGAGAGGGAGGTGGGAGGGGGGACCGGGATGGTGAATACATGTAAATCCATGGCTAATTCATTTCAATGTATGACAAAAAACCACTGCAATGTTGTAAAGTAATTAGCCTCCAACTAAAAAAAATAAATGGAGAAAAAAAAAAGAGAGAATATTTATTTATTCTCCCAAAGAACTTGGGAGAATATTTAATAAATAGCATAAGAGTTTTCAATAAAGAATTTTAAAATGTAAAGAAGAACCAAATAGAAATGAATAATACAATAACTGAAACTTTTAAAACACACTGAAGCTGCTGCTGCTGCTGCTAAGTTGCTTCAGTCATGTCCGACTCTGCAACCCCATAGAAGGCAGTCCACCAGGCTCCTCTGTCCCTGGAATTCTCCAGGCAAGAATACTGGGGTGGATTGCCATTTCCTTCTCCAACGCATGCATGCATGCTAAGTCACTCCAGTCGTGTCCGACTCTTTGTGACCCCATGGACAGCAGCCCATCAGGCTCCTCTGTCCATGGGATTCTCCAGGCAAGAATACTGGAGTGGGTTGCCATTTCCTTCTCCATTTAAAACACACTAGAAGGAATCAACAGTAGAGGAGGTAATACAGAGGAATAGATCAACAAGCTGGAGGTAAAAGTAGACATCACTGAAGCTGAACAGAAAAAAAAAAAAGGAATAAAAAGAAATGAGGACAGTTTAAGAGACCTTTGAAACAACATCAAGTGTACTAACATTTGCATTATAGGGATCCCAGATAGAGAATAGAGACAGAAAGGGACAAAGGTCATATTGGAAAACAAGATCTGACAATTTCCTGAAATTTAGAAAATTAAAATACATCCAGGAACAAAAATCATACAAAATTCTAAATAGGACCTACCCAAAGAGGAATACACCCAGATACATTGTGATTAAATGGCAAAAATTAAAAATAAGAATATTAAAAGCTGTGAGAGAAAAGCAATGTCATTTATAAAGGAACTCCCATAAAGCTATCAGCTGACTTTTCAGTAGAAATCCTACAGGCCAGAAAAGAGTGACACAGTATACAGTATTTAAAGTTATGAAAGGAAAAAGCTACAACTAAGAATACACTGCCCAGCAGGACTTTTAGTCCAATTTGATGAAGAGATCAAAAGTTTTAGAAATAAGCAAAAGCTAAAAGAGTTCTGTACCACCAAGTCAGTTCTACAAATAATGTTAAAGGGCATTCTCTATATGAAGAAGAAAAGTAGAAATTTGAAAATCATGAAAGGAAAAATTTCATTTGGTACAGGAAAATGTAAAATAAAGATAGCAAATAAACCATGTATAAAGCTATTAGAAAGGTTAAAAGACAAAGAGTTAAATCATCTATATCCACTTAAGAAATAGGTACTTAAGGAAACATAAAATAAAAAGAAGTAAACTATAATGTCAGAAACAGTAAACATGGGGGGGAGTAAAATGCAGGATTACTGAAACATATTTGAACTTAAAAGATCAGCAAACTATTGTCCATACCTGTAAGAAAATGAATTTGTGTTGTCTAAGCCACCTAGTCTGTGATATTTTGTTATGGCAGCTCTAGTAGATTAATACAACATCTTTATTCAACAATTTGACAGTCTTGCCATCACAAATGATCTGGACATGTGAGATCTTAATGACATCCAATTTTCTTCTGGGACACAGATATGAAATCATACTGATGACATCCTCCTCTGAAGATATTTGACACAAATATTAAGGACATAGAAATTATTACAAGGGATCTCACAAAAAAGAAGGATGGCCATTGTTCACACATAGTTCAAGGTCTTGTCATCTCATTTGTTTTTATTTTTTTGTTTGTTTTTTGTTTAATTAATTTATTTATCTTAATTGGAGGCTAATTACTTTACAATATTGTACTGGTTTTTGCCATATATTGATATGAATCAGCCATGGGTGTACATGTACCCCCATCCTGAACCCCCCTCCCATCTCCCTCCTCATCCCATCCCTCTGGGTCATCCCAGTGCACCAGCCCTGAGCACCCTGTCTCATGCATTGAACCTGGACTGGTGATCTGTTTCACATGTGGTAATATACATGTTTCAATGTTATTCTCTCAAATCATCCCACCCTCAACTTCTCCCACAGAGTTCATAAGTCTGTTCTTTACATCTTTGTCTCTTTTGCTGTCTTGCATATAGGGTCATCATTACCATCTTTCTAAATTCCATATATATGTGCATTAATATACTGTATTGGTGGGTTTTTTTCTGATCTATTTCACTGTGTATAATAGGCTCCAGTTTCATCCACCTCATTAGAACTGATTCAAATGCATTGTTTTTAACAGCTGAGTAATATTCCACTGTGTATATGTACCACACTGCTTTCTTATCCATTCGTCTGCCAATGGACATCTAGGTTGCTTCCATGTCCTAGCTATTGTAAACAGTGCTGCGATAAACATTGGGGTACACATGTCTCTTTCAATTCTGGTTTCCTTGGTGTGTATGCCCAAAAGTGGGATTGCTGGGTCATATGGCAGTTCTATTTCCAGATTTTTAAGGACCTCCATACTGTTCTTCATAGTGGCTGTACTAGTTTGCATTCCCACCAACAGTGTAAGAGGGTTCCCTTTTCTCCACACCCTCTCCAGCATTTATTCTTTGTAGACTTTTTGACAGCAGCCATTCTGACCAGTGTGAGATGCCATCTCATTTAAATCCCTGAAAATTATTTGGTAAACTGAGAGTAGCTCCATCCCTGACAGTGTTAATAAACAGTTACTGACCCTCTCAGCAACCCCATTAAACTAGCCCAATATCTTTTAGGCTTTGGGGGATTTTAAAGGCAGCATATTCTTTATTTAAAATTTTTTACTTAGGTTGCAAATTTACCCACTTTGAATGCAGTGCCCTCCAGCAAAAGGCTATAGAATTTGTTCAGACTGCAATATAACAGATATCCCCAGTAGTGTTCCCTAGAAATTCCTTCATTGCAGAGGTTTTAACAACATTTTCTCGTGCCTCCTGGAGACTGGCCATTCATGATGGTCTTAAGTTGACCATGAGCTTCTGATATAAGAAACTGCTCTGCTCAGTTCCAACTCATATATTAGTATTATTAGAGTGATTGCTACTGGCCACATACTGGGCTTTCTTGGAAATAGAGGCTCTCACAGGCCCTAACTCATGACCCCCTTCATACGCATTTTCCTGGGTTATGAAAGCAATTCCCTGAAATATCTACTTAGCCACCAAGCCTGCCTTATTACAGGATGCAATCAAACCTAGGTCCCCCGCATATCTACCTGCAGGAAGGGGTAGCTACCCCTATCTTTAGGCTCTTGCCAGATGCCATGGTGTAAGAGGAGGCCAATCCTCTCATAGGCCTCCTAGATACATAGGGAGTCCCTTGATATAACGCAATGAGCAGGCACAGTCCAACCACTGTATACATAACAATATGGAGTTTAACAGAGAGTCACTGCTTCTTACCCTTTAACCAGAATGTCGGCACAATTGGCCCAACTTCAGGCACTCATCTGGTTTACAGATGACCTTATCAAAAGTCAGCTCCATCTGCTTATCTTACAGACTCTTGTGCCATTGTCAATGGTCTAGCTGTGTGGACAAACCAATGGCAGAAACCACAATTCTTTGTACAAGGTTGCAAAGATTCTTCACCTTTAGATGAAGAATTCTTGGAATTTCTTGCTTCATAAATGCACAAAATATAAATCATATTACAAGTTTTATGTATCTCTGCACATACTAAAGAAAGACACTCCTGATACACTTCAGAGTTCAAGATTTCATTGATAATGACCAAGGCACTCATTTTACTTCTCAGAGGGAACAATATTGAGCTCCTGAATAAGGCTTTTAATGGAACTTTCATCTTCCTTACTGGCTTCATGGAGTACTATAATGGCTTATTAAGTTTAAAATCAGGTAAATGAGACACCTGTGAAATCAGTCACATGATGACTGGGGTGAATTGTAATAGGAACTGACACCATTGTTTCTTCATGCTGAGCTGCTGAAAGTATTTAAGCCTTATCCCTCACTCTTCTCCTTGTGCCACGCATCTGAACAAGCTGAATAAGAAAGCCCAGGTACTCATTCCTTCGCCACTTGTGCAAAGTTCAAAGCCACTCGTAAGAACCCTCAGCCAGCCCACCATTACCCACCATAAAAACTCCAGGCAAGTTTCCTCTTCCGGCTCTGTCAAGTCAATTTCAGAAGGCTTGGCAGCTAACCTCTTCTTTCCAGCAAGCCTCATAATACGAGAAATAAACCTTTACAACTGCTCTTGGGATGTGTGTGTGCATGTGTGTGTCATCATTAATTTCAACATCTGAACCAAATTTTTTTGTGAACATATTTCCAGTTTCTTCAGAGTGGCTACAACATCTGCTAAATGAGAATTAACTTTTTAAAAAACTACTCTCAAGTGAATAAAATATTCAGCACTTCTCCAGAACACTTTAGTATCACTCTCTTTTCCCAGCTAACATCTTATTTTTCTTTACCTCTGTTCCTTTTTTAATTTATAAATAAGATAGTACTATTTTTATTGCTTCATACAATGTTTATGTGATGTTGACCAAGTTGAGTATCATTTCTTCTTTAATCTCCTACCTCCTATCTGAGGTCATTCTTTTCTCTTTCTTTCTTTTAGAATTATTTTTATCTTAACAGATCCCAGTGTTGACATTCTTTGTAGATGATCTACCTTGCCTCCGTGGCTACCTTTAAGAGTTCCCCTTTGGATGAACCTAGAGTCTGTCATACAGAGTGAAGTATCTCAGAAGGAGAAAAACAAATATTCTATATTAATGCATATATATGGAATCTAGAAAACAATGGTACTGAAGAACCTATTTGCAGGACAGGAATAGAGAAGCAGACAGAGAATGGACTTGTGGACATGGGGTTGTGGAAGGAGAGAGGGGGACTAACTGAGAAAGTAACACTGGCATATACACCTAGCCAGTGGGAAGCTGCTGTATAGACAGGGAGCTCGGCTTGGTGCTCTGTGATGACCTAGAAGAGTGGGGTGGAGAAGGGAGGCTCAAGAGGAAGGGGATATACATACGCTGACTCATACTGTTGCACAGCAAAAACTAACATAGCATTGTAATTATACTCTGATTCAAAAAATAAATTTTAAAAAGTTCCTCTTCAGTTTTGTGCTGTTTCATCACAAAGAGTGAATGAAGGTTTTAATTTTTTTCTTTGCACCACTTATGTATAGATTGATGATTTTCATGATATTATTTTCACCCAATATTTCTGCAAATATTGTCTCTTTTCCACTTTCTCTGTTCTGACTTTCTGGCAATTTCTTCAAAGCCATCAATTTATACTACACCTTATTCTTTCCTCCGTATTTCTAAAAATTTCTTTTATATTTCCATACTTTTGTCTTTTTCTGTACTATATTCTTAATGATTTATTTCAGTACACTCATTCTTCCTTCAGCTATATCTGATCTGCTATTTAATTTACCTATTGCTTTTTTTTAAACAGTAACAATTGTGTTTCTGTACTTAAAATGTATATTTCATTTTTAAAAATCTTTACTTTTATATTTTTGAGATTAATCCTTTGTCTGTTGCTTTGTTTGCTATTATTTTCTTCCAATCTGAGGGCTGTCTTTTCACCTTGCTTATAGTTTCCTTTGTTGTGCAAAAGCTTTTAAGTTTCATTAGGTCCCGTTTGTTTATTTTTGCTTTTACTTCCAATATTCTTTTGCGTTTTTATTCTTTTTAAAAAATATATGTTTGACCAATTCCTTCATAGTTACTTTGTAATTTCTGATAATTTAAATAGCTAAAATTCTCGAGGAAATTTGTTGTTTTTGTTAAATATCGACCACAAAGGCTTCTTTTCCCGCAATTTTGTTGATCCTGATTGTGAGATAAATTTGCTTGAGATTAATCTGTGAAAATTCTGCAGCCTAAATAGAATTTTCCATCTTCTAGAGAGGATTTAGATTGGTTTCTGCTAAGAGTCAAGGGATTGTTGCTGACCTAGACTCACTTAGGCCCATATTAAAGATATTAATGAGCAAATATCAGATTTCCCATCTTGCAATTGACAGAGAATTTAGCCTCTTATTACTCTACTAATATTTGCATATTTTGGGGGGCAACTTCACTTTTCCAGTTTGCTTTCCAGTTACTGCTCACTGATCTACTCTATCCTAAACTCATAAATTTATTTGAATATTTGTTTACTTAGGAAGTTAATCTTGTAGATATTCCTTAACATTCTTGGATCTAGCAATGCATTAGAAAACAATGTTTTATTTAGGATCTAGTTGATTTGTAGCAGAAGGACCTTTAGAATTCATCTTACTTCTAGAAGCAGAAGTTTATTTTAATGATTAGAATGTGAACCCTTCGAACTGGAGAGATATTTAGATACAAAGATAACATGTGCCTCAACCCACAGCCCAGAGCTTCCTCAACCTACCACCATAGGGACAGTCCTTCTCTTACTTTTAAGCAGAAACAGGAGAGGAACTAAAACAAACGCTTGATGAAAGTGAAAGAGGAAAGTGAAAAACCTGGCTTAAAACTTAACATTCAAAAAAAGAAGATCAGGGCATCCAATCCCACCACTTTATGACAAATAGATGGGGAAACAATGGAAACAGTGACAGACTTTCTTTTCTTGGGCTCCAAAATCACTGCAGATGGTGACTGCAGCCATGAAATTAAAAGATGCTTGCTCCTTGGAAGAAAAGCTATGATAAATCTAGACAGTGTATTAAAAATCAAAGGCATTATTTTTCTGACAAAGGCCCATATAGTCAAAGCTATGGTTTTTCAAGTAGTCAAGTACAGATGCAAGAATTTGACCACTGAAGAATTGATGCTTTTGAACTGTGGTGTTGGAGAAGATTCTTGAGAGTCCCTTGGACTGCAAGGAGATCCAACGAGTCCATCCTAAAGGAAATCAGTCCTGAATATTCATTGGAAGGACTGATGCTGAAGCTGAAGCTCCAATACTTTGGTCACCTGATGTGAAGAGATGAATCAGTTGGAAGAGACTTTGATGTTGGGAAAGACTGAAGGCAGGAGGAGAAGGGGACGACAGAGGACAAGATGTTTGGATGGCATCACCAACTCAGTGGACATGAGATTGAGCAAGCTCAAGAGATGGTGAAGGATAGGGAAGCCTGATATTCTGCAAGTATATGGGGTCACAAAAAGTCAGACACGACTGAGCAACTGAGCAACAAGGAGACTCATTCGGCTTCCCCTGTGGCTCAGTGGTAAAGAATCCACCTGCAATGCAGGAGACATGTGTTTGAACCCTGGGTCTGGAAGATGCCCTGGAGGAAAGCACAGAAACCCACTCCAGTATTCTTGCTGCAAAAATCCCATGGAGAGAGGAGCCTGGTGGGCAGCACACTCTGAGGTTCAAACAGTCACAAAGAAGCAACTGAGAACGTATACAACACATGCATAGGAGACTATTATGTAAGTCTTCCAGATTTCATCCTTTCCATTAGACTCTTGAGAGTCCCTTGGACTGCAAGGAGAGCCAACCAGTCTATCCTAAAGGAAATCAGTCTTGGGTGTTCATTGGAAGGACTGATGTTGAAGCTGAAACTCCAATACTTTGGCCACCTGATGTGAAGAGCTGACTGATTGGAAAAGACCCTGATTCTGGGAAAGATTGAGGGCAGGAGGAGAAGGGGAAAACAGAGGATGAGATGGTTGGATGGCAACAGAGACTCAATGGTCATGGGTTTGGGTGGACTCTGGGAGTTGGTTATGGACAGGGAGGCCTGGCGTGCTGCAGTTCATGGGGTCGCAAAAAGTAGAACACGACTGAGCGACTGAAATGAACTGAACTGTTTAGAATTATATTTTAATGAAAAATGTTATTTTTTATGTGATCAGTTATCTCTCTGGCTGTTATACTTTTATTTGTTTCATTTTTAGGGCATTTAGTATTACTTTTCAAAATGCTTCCATGTGCTGATAATAATTACTACATAGATACTATTCCAAAGTTGTTTGCATTCTCATTCTGATAAACTAAAAACCATTTAAAACTCTTTACTTGGTCTTATCAATTTGGGAATTTGATTTATACCTTGAATAAAAAGGTTAGATTTTACCCAGATTTTAGTAATTACTAAATTTTCATTCAACAGTCCATTTTTCCTGGGCTTAAGTTTCTAACCGTTGTAATTGTGTACAAAATTTGGAACAGCTATGTGTCACCTTGGTTGTTTAGCATATAAATAATAGGTTACAAACAGCTATGTGTCACCTTGGTTGTTTAGCATATAAATAATAGGTTACAATTATAACAGCAAAAACAGTTTGGAGAAGCAAATTTGTTTAGTAGCAATTAAATCCAGAGAATCATTCCAAAAAAAAAAGCTAAGTAATAACTTTAATTGAGTTGTAAGCAAAATGGAAAAACTTCAACATAATGTTTCTAAACATCTTGTAGAAAAGTGACAGTCTACCTATAATTACCTTGCTTAGTCACTTCTTGGCTACAGAGATAAAATTTTTTATATGAAAGGAAGGATTTTACACTGCTTAAGTGCTCACAAAATGTGAAGGTGACATTCATATGTTAGTAAACTCTCAAAATATAGTTTTTCATTTTTTAAGGGGGAAAAATTAATTTCACATGCTATTTATTGCTACTTTTCAGGAGTGAAACAAGATTTAAAAAGTTTTTATGTGATTAAAATCACCAAGAAGTCACCTGCAATCTCCTATAATAATTAAAACTACTCCAAAATACAATCATTTTTCTGCCCAACAGGGGATTTGTCTTTGAATTTTATTATAGTCAAAGTAAATAAATGTATTATAAATTTATATTAATAAAAATCCCACTTCTTGTCATATGGAGTAACTGATTTTGAGCTAAGCTTTCTGCCACACACAACTATAAAAAAATGCAGGACTTTAATTTGTGAGAAAGGAGATGCACATAGAGTATCATGTTTATCTAGGCATTCACCATGGATGCACAATAGGATTATTAGGATTACAGTACTTGGAGGTTAAATCAAACAAAACAGAGTGATCTTTCTGAGCTGAGAGGTAAGAAACTGGATTCATAGTAATAAGGCAGTTGGAATTTATAGGCTATATCACTTTGCTCATGAATCTACAATTTTAGCAGGACTTAGTAAAGACACCTAATTTCTGCCTATTCAATCATATGGGGGAGCTTGAAAGATATGGACTGGAATTATCTGAAGTTTTTGTCCATTCACACGTCTGGTGTTTGACATTGGAAAGATTCAAATTGTTGGAGGTAGAATATCTGGAGCTCCTTCGATATCTCCATCTCTGAGAGGTCTCTGTGTGTTCTATGTAGCCAGAAATTTTTATGGTAGCCAGATTTCTCATTTATCTACTAAGAGCTTCCAACGCATGTGTCTCAAGAGAGATAAATGGGTAGAAGCTGAATTGTGTCTTTTTTAACCTAGCCTTATAAGCCATTCTTTTTTTATTAACTCAGGCTCTCTTCTTTTTGTCTTTATGAGTCTAGTTAAAAGTTCATCAATGTTGTTTATGTTTTCAAAGAACCAGCTTTTAGTTTCCTTGGATCTTTTTCATTATTTATTTAGCCTCTACTCTATCTTTACTCTGATCTTTATTCTTTCTTTCCATCTGCTCACTTTGGCTTGTTTTTTTCTTTATTTCCTTTAGGTGTAAAGTTAGGTTACTTATTTGAGATTTTTATTATTTCTTGAGGTAATCTTGTATCACTATAAACTCCCCTTTTAGAACTGCTTTTGCTAAGTCCCAAAAGTTTTGGATCCCCTGGAGAAGGGAATGGCTACTCACTTCAGTGTTCTTGCCAGGGTAAGTCCATGCACCAATGAACCTAGCAGGCTACAGTCCAAGGGGTCACAAAGAGTTGGACATGGCTGAGCAGCTAATACTTTCACTTTCAAATGTTTTGGATCGTCATGTTTTCATTTTCATTTGCCTCTAGGCATTTTAAAAATTTCCTCTTTGATTTGTTCAGTGATAGATTGGTTGTTTAGTAGCATGTGGTTTAGCCTCCACATGTCTGGGTTTCTTCAGTTTATTTTTCTTGTAAATGATTTATAATCTCATAGAATTGTGGCTGCAAAAGATGCTTGAGATGATTTCAATATTCTTAAATTTAGTGGGGCTTTGCTTTCTAACCTAGAATGTGATCTATTCTGGAGAATTTTCCATGTACACTTGAAAAGAATATGTATTCTGCAACTTTCTGATGAAATGCTCTCTCTATAGATAGATAGATAGATAGAGATATATATAACAGTTAAGTCCTTTTGGTCTAATGTGCCATCATACTCAATGATGAAAAGCTAAAAGCATTTCTTCTAAGATCAGGAACAAGACAAAGATACCCACTTTCATCAGTTTTATTCAACATAGTTTTGGAAGTCACAACCACAGCTATAGAGAAAAAAAAAAAAAAAGAAATCTAAATTGGAAAGGGGTCTTCCCTGATAGCTCAGTTGGTAAAGAATCCTCCTGCAGTGCAGAGACCCCAATTCGATCCCTGGGTCAGGGAGGTCCACTGCAAAAGGGATAGGCTACTCACTCCAGTATTCTTGGGCTTCCCTTGTGCTCAGCTGGTAAAGAATCTGCCAGAAATGTGGGCGACCTGGGTTTGATCCCTGGATTGGGAAGATCCCCCCTGGTGAAAGGAAAGGTTATCCACTTCAATATTCTGGCCTGGAGAATTCCATGGACTGTATAGTCCATGAAGTTGCAAAGAGTCGGACACGACTTTCACTTTCACTTTCAAATTGAAAAGGAAGAAGTAAAACTCACTGTTTGCAGAGTACAGGATATTATACATAGGCAAATCCTAAAGATGCTACCAAAACTATTCAAACTAATAAATTAACTCATTAAAGTTGCAGGATACAAAATTAATATACAGAAATCTTGGGCATTTCTACATTCTAACAACAAAGTATCAGAAAGAGAAATTAAAGAAACAAGCTCATTTACCAACAGATCAAAAAAATAAGATAACTAGGAATAAACCTAGTTAGGGAGGCAAAAGATCTATAGTCTGAAAACTATAAGATGCTGATGAAAGAAATGGAAGATAACACACAACAGATGGAAAAATATACCATGTTCTTGGACTGGAAGAATCAATACTGTCAAAATGACTATCCTATCCAAGGCAATCTACAGTTTCAACACAATGCCCATCAAATTACCTCTGGCACTTTTCACAGAACTAGAACAAAATTTTTTTATTTTGTATGGAAGCACAAAAGACCCCAATAGCCAAAATAATATTTTTCTTAAAAAAAATCTTTCAATTGGAGGAAAAATTGCCTTATAATATTGTGTTGGTTTCTGCTGTACATCAACATGAATCAGTCATAATTATACATTTAAATCTTCTTCCTCTTGAGCCTCCTTCCCCTCCTCCCCCCACCCCACCCTTTTAGGTAATCACAGAGCACCAGGTTGGGCTCCCTGTGTTATATAGCAACTTCTTGCTAGCTATCTATTTTACACATGATAATATATATATTTTGATGCTACTTTCTCCATTCATTCCACTCTCTTTCCCCCACTGTGTTCAAAAGTCTGTTCTATACATTTTTGTCTCAATTCCTTCCTTGAAAATAGCTTCATCAATACAGTTTTTCTAGATTTCATATATATATATTTTAATATATGATATCTGTTTTTCTCTGTCTGACTTACTTCACTCTGTATAACAGGATCTAGGTTCATCCACCTCAGTAAAACTGACTCATTCTTTTTGTGGCTGAGTAACATTCCATTGTATATATGTATCATATCTTCTTTATCCATTCATCTGTCAATGGACTTCTAAATTGCTTCCATGTCCTGGCTATTGTAAATAGTGCTGCAATGAACACAAAAATACATGCATCTTTTATAATTGTGGCTTTCTCAAGGTATATGTTCAGTAGTGGGATTTTTGCATCAATGGTAAGTTTATTCCTAGTTTTTTAAGGAATGTCAATACTATTCTCCATAATGAATGTATCAGTTTACATTCCCACCAACAGTATAGGAGGATTCCCTTTTCTCCATATCCCCTCCAGCATTTCTTGTTTTGTAGATTTTTTCATGATAGCCATTCTGATTAGTGTGAGGTGGTATAATTGTAGTTTTGATTTGAAAACTATCTTGAGAAAGAAAAATGAAGCTGGAAGAATGGCACCCCCAGAATTCAGAGTGTAATACAAAGCTACAGTAATAAAAAGCAGTATGGTACTGGCGCCAAACCAGACATACAGATGATGAAACAGGGTAGAAATAAGCCCACACATCGATGGTAAGTTAATCTACAGCAGAGGAGGTAAGAATACCCAATGGAGAAAAGAAAGTCTCTCCATAATGGCCCCTGGGAAAACTAGACGCTGCATGTAAAAGAATGAAATCGGAATATTCTCTAACATCATATGCAAAAATAACTCAACACGGATGAGACCTAAATGTAATATCGGATACCATAACACTCCTAAAGAAAAACAGGCAGGACACTCTTGGATATAATTCACAGCAGTACTTTTTAGGATCCCTGCCTAAAGTAAAGGAAGTAAAAGCAAAAGTAAACAAATGAGACCTAATTAAACTTAAAAGCTTTTTGCACAGCAAAAGCAATCATTGACAAAATGAAAAGACAACATAATGAATGGAAGAAAACATTTATAAATGATAGAAATGATAAGGAATAAATACCCAATACATAAAAACAGCTCATACAACTCAATATTTAAAAAAAAAAAAAACTGCTTAAAAATTAGGCAGAAGAATTTTTCCAAAGAGGAAGTGCAGATGGCTAACAAGCACATGAAAGGATGATCAACATCACTAATCATCATGACAATTCAAGTAAAAATCACAATGAGATATCACCTCACTCCCGTTATCAAGAAGAACACAAATAAAAAATGTTGGCAAAGATGGGAAGAAATGGGAACCCTTGTATACTGTTCTTGGGAATGCAAATTTTCGCAGCCACTGTGGAAATCAATATGGAGCTTTCTCAAAAAACTAAAAATTAAGCTACCATACAACTCAGCAATTCCATTCCTGGGTACCTATTCCCAAAACACAAAAATTCTAATTCAAAAAGATACATGCACCTAAATGCTCATAGCAGTGTTATTTACAGTTTCCAAGATGAGAAAGCAACCTAAGTGTCTATCAACAGATGAATCGATACAGAAGATCTGGTGTACACAAACACCTATACACACAATATAATACTACTCGGCCATTTTTAAAAATAAATTTTTGCCATTTACAGCAAGAGCATGAATGGATTTGGAAGGCATCATGCTAAATTTAAAAAGTCAGAGAGGGAATGACAAATAAGGTATGATATCACATGCAAGTGGAATCTCATAAATACAATAAACTGGTGAATGAAATTACTGGTATAGTTGTTCCGCAGTCTGTGGGTCGTCTGCTCAGTGACTCTATGGTAGGGCTAATGGTGCCCTCCTCAAGGGGGCTCAACCACATGCTACGTGACCCCGGTCTGCAGCAGTCAGAGCCCCTGCCCCCATGGCAGGCAACTGCTGACCCATGCCTCCACAGGAGACACTCAAACACACAAAAGCAGGTCTGGCTCAGAATCTGTGTGGTCTCTGGGGTCTGGTATGAACAAGGTTTAGTTTGAGCCCTCCAAGCATCTCTGGAAGGTATGCTATTCAATTCTAAATGTGACTTCGCCCCTCCTGTAGTCTTGCTGGGGTGTCTCCCTTGCCCTTGGATGTGGGACATCTTTTTTTTGGTGGGACCCAACATTCTCTTGCCAATGGTTGTTCAGCAGCGAATTACAACTTTGGAGTTCTTGCAGGAGAAGATGAGAGCACATCCTTCAACTCTGCCATCTTGCTTACTTGGGTGCAATCTCAAAATTAACAGAAAGATCTCTGTTTGTTTCCAAGGCAAACCATTCAATATCACAGTAAACCAACCTATACTCCAATCACTAATACTGAAGAAGCTGAAGTTGAATGGTTCTATGAAGACCTACAAGACCTTCTAGAACTAACACTAACACCCAAAATAGATGTCCTTTTCATCATAAGGAACTGGAATGCAAAAGTAGGGAGTCAAGAGATACCTGGAGTAACAGGAAAGTTTGACCTTGGAGTACAAAATGAAGCAGGGCAAAGGCTAATGGAGTTTTGCCAAGAGAACATACTGGTCATAGCTAACACCCTCTTTCAACAGAATAACAGACGACTCTACACATGTACATCACCAGATGATCAACACTGAAATCAGGTTGATTATATTCTTTGCAGCCAAATATGGAGAAGCTCTATACAGTCAACAACAAAAAAAAAAGACCAGGAGCTGACTGTGGCTCAGATCACAAACTCCTTATTGTAAAATTCAGACTTAAATGGAAGAAAGTAGGGAAATCTACTAGACCATTCAGATATGACCTGAACAAAACCCCTTAAATTATACAGTGGAAGTGACAAATATATTCAAGGGGTTACATTTGATAGAGTGTCTGAAGAACTGTGGATTGAGGTTGGTGACATTGTACAGGAGGCAGTGATAAAGACCATCACCAAGAAAAAGAAATGCAAAAAGGCAAAACGGTTGTCTGAGAAGGCTGTACAAATAGCTGAGAAAACAAGATAAGTGAAAAGCAAGGGAGAAAAGGAAAGATATACCCATCTGAATGCAAAGTTCCAAAGAATAGCAAGGAGAGATAAGAAAGCCTTCCTCAGTGATCAATGCAAGGAAATAGAGAAAACAATAAAATGGGAAAGACTATAGATCTCTTCAAGAAAATTAGAAATACCAAGGGAATATTTCATGCAAGGATGGGTACAATAAAGGACAGAAATGGTATGGACCTATGAGAAGCTGAAGATTTTAAGAAGAAGTGGCAAGACTACACAGAAGAACTGTACAAAAAAGATCTTCATGACCCAGATAATCACAATGGTGTGATTATTCACCTAGAGCAAGACATCCTGGATTGTGAAGACAAGTGGGCCGTAGGAAGCATCACTATGAACAAAGCTAGTGGAGATGATAGAATTCCAGCTGAGTTATTTCAAATCTTGAAAGATGATGCTGTGGAAGTACTGCACTCAATATGCCAGCAAATTTGGAAAACTCAGCAGTGGCCACAGGACTGGAAAAGGTCAATTTTCATTCCAATCCCAAAGAAAGGCAATGCCAAAGAATGTTCAAACTACCGTACAATTGCACTCATCTCACATGCTAGCAAAGTAATGCTCAAAATTCTCCAAATCAGGCTTCAACAATACATGAACCAAGAACTTCCAGATGTTCAAACTGGATTTTGGAAAGGCAGAGGAACCAGAGATCAAATTGTCAACATCCATTGGATCATAGAAAAAGCAAGAGAATTCCAGGAAAGCATCTATTTCTGCTTCACTGATTACTCTAAGCCTTTGACAGTGTGGATTACAACAAACTGTGGGAAATTCTTAAAGAGATGGGAATACCAGACCACCTGACCTGCCTCCTGAGAAATCTGTATGCAGGTCAAGAAGCAGCAGTTAGAAGCAGACATGGAACAATGAACTGGTTCCAAACTGGGAAAGAGTACATCAAGGCTGTATATTTTCACCCTGCTTATTTAACTAATATGCAGAGTACACCATGAGAAATGCTGGACTGATGAAGCACAAAGCCGGAATCAAGATTGCTGGGAGAATATCAATAACCTCAGATATGCAGATGACACCACCCTTATGGTAGGAAGCCAAGAGGAACTGAAGAACCGTTTGATGAAAGTGAAAGAGGAGAGTGAAAAAGTTGGCTTAAAACTCAACATTCAAAAAATGAAGATCATGGCATCTGGTCCCATCACTTCAGGCAAATAGATGAGGAAACAATGGAAACAGTGACAGACTTTCTTTTCTTGGGCTCCAAAATCACTGCAGATGGTGACTGCAGCCATGAAAGTAAAAGACACTTGCTCCTTGGAAGAAAAACTATGACAAAACTAGACAGCATATTAAAAAGCAGAGACATTACTTTGCCAACAAAGGTCCGTCTAGTCAAAGCTCTGGTTTTTCCTGTAGTCATGTAGTATGTAAGAGTTGGACCATAAAGAAAGTAGAGCACCAAAGAATTAATGGTTTTGAACTGTGGTGTTGGAGAAGATTCTTGAGAGTCCCTTGGACTGCAAGAGATCCAGCCGGTCAATCCTAAATGAAATCAGTCCTAAATATGCATTGGAAGGACTGATGCTGATGCTCCAATACTTTGGCCACTTCACGCAAAGAACTGGCTCATTGGAAAAGACCCTGATGCTGTGAAAGATTGAAGGGAGCGGGAGAAGGGGATGACAAAGGATGAGATGGTTGGATGGCATCACTGACCTGATGGACATGAGTTTGAGCAAGCTCCGGGAGTTGGTGATGGGCAGGGAAACCTGGCATGCTGCAGTCGATGGGGTCGCGAAGAGTCAGAAAAGATTGAGTGGCTCAACTGAGTGAATAGACTAGAAAAGAGGAAGACTGAATAATACAGAGAGCAACTAGTGGTTACCAGTGCAGAGAGGGTGCGGGGCAATATAAAGTGAGGGAGAGGGAAGTGTAAACTACTGGTGTAATACAGGCTACAGGAGTGTATTATATAACAAAGGGAATATAACCAGTATTTTGTAATAACTAAATTAAGTGTCATATTTTAAAATTTTATACAAATTTAACATGGAGAAGGAAATCATAACCCACTCCAGTATTCTTACCTGGAGAATCCTACAGACTAATGAGCCTGGCATGCTACAGTTCATGGGGTCACAAGAGTCGGACACGACTTAGCAACTAAATCACCACCACCATACAAAGTTAAAAATAAATAAAAAAGAACAATTAAATAAACAAGTAAAATAGAAATATATAAATGAGTCAGAACAAAAAATGTCATTCTCCAACCCACATCATTGGAAGTGAATAATGAGGGCTGCCCAAATTCAAGAACAGGAGAATTAGCTTCCAAATTTTGTGGGATGAGTGTCAAAACATTTGCAGATATGTTTTAAAACCACCTGTGATCTAGAAGCACATGTATATTAGCTTTAGATGGAGACAAAAATCAAATGCCATGCAGGAGAAATAATTGATTGAGGTGGGAAGAGGAAGTAGTAAGACATCGTGGTTCTCAGAAGCACATAATCACCACTGGATTATGAAAGTGTACAGAATGCAAAATATAGACCAAATTTCATATTGCCACCTTTGAAGAAGGGCTGATTTACCCAAAAATTATTGAAAAGCATGATCTTTGGGCTCTGTGGAAAGAGGGGAAGAATCTTAGGGAGAATTAGCAAGATGAATAAGAACATCAAATTGGGCCTTAGTTTAGCCTGAGTGGTTGTTGTGGGTGGAGGGTGGCAAGTAGCCCAGGTGAGAAATCAAAGTTCACAGGTTAATTATAGAGATACAAGCAAATTTTGAAAATGGATACATCTGATCTTTGGTAATTTCAGTTTAGAAGGACAGTCTGAACAATGACAGTAAATTTGTGTGACATAATCTTTTAAATTTAAATATTAAAGGAAAATAATGCAGTGTCGATAAATTTAACACAAAAGATCTTACAAAAAACCTGTCCTGGTATGGAAACAAAAGAGAACAAGGTGAAAAATAAGCATGACAATGCACAAGGAAGTGATATAAGAGGCAACAATTACAAATACAGGAGAAAGAAAAGAATTATGAATTTTACTCAACACCAATAAACATAGAGTCATCAGAGTAAAGGAGGGAGAATTTTTATCACCAACATATTCTATCTAAAGAAGTATAAAAGGAATTAGAGTTAGGCTTTTTTTTTTTTAATAATCAAATTTTAAATTTATCCCAAAAATCCACTAAATATATAAAACCTACAGATTCTATCAGAAATCACTTGTCACTTGTGGGAAATACAAGGACTTTTTCTAGCAATATAAAGCAACAATAGGTTTCCCTGGTGGCTCAGATGGTAAAGAATCTACCTGCAATGAAGTAGACCTGGGTTTGATCCCTGGGTTGGGAAGATTCCCTGGAGAAGAGAATGGCAATCCAATCCAGTATTCGTGGCTGGAAAATCCAATGGACAGAGGAGCCTGGCAGACTACAGTCCATGGGGTTGCAAAGAGTTGGGCACGACTGAGTGACTAACACTTTCGCTTTTCACTTTCATACAATAACAGTATTTCACTACATGATAATAAGCTAGGATTTCACCATAGCTACTGGACAAAAGATTTGTTAACATCTTTTTAAGAAATTACACTATAATCACATAAGCAATGGATTTTAATGACATACAGGAGATTATAGGTTGAATAGATTTCTGAAAACACATTTTGAAGTAATCTTTAAACATTTTTGCTATGTGTTTATCTAGTAATCTCAAAAGAATTGATTAATGAATTCAGGGAAAAGATCTGCTTGCTGTTGCATATATATACAATATAATTTTTCAAACTGCTTGCTCTGACTTCATATGAAATTACAAAAACCTTCAGGCACTGAACAAAGCAATTTACACACACTATTTCTAGACCATACAATAACCTTTCAAGCAGGTATTAAAACTATCCCTACTTTGCTGAGGCAATACATTGTCTTGTGGAGACTAACTGACTACCACATTTGCATAGTTTGTAAGAACAAAGATTTGAAACTAACTCTGTCTTCTAAGGATGTATTTCATCACATTCACTAAGATCCAAGCAGAATATGAAGTTCAGGATAAATTTAAAGCAATAATTAACTGCTCTAATCATACACATATATATACTCTCTCTCTCTCTCTCTCTCACACACACACACACACACACACACACACGTACGCAAAAGCATCCTAGCACCTAATAGGATCAATGTTCAATGTTGGCGTCAGGAAGACACTCAATTAGGGAAATAAATTTACAGTGATATGATATATAAAACATGCTTTTCTGAAATGCAAGTTAGAGTAAGTTTTTAATTTGATTGTACTTTTTGTTCATTCTCAAAAATTCTTCCAATTGGTAATGTTGGCCAATGCAAAATTTAAGTTTACAGTCTAAGCTATTTCATGATTCATTTTGACATATGGCAGAAATCAACATAATATTGTAAAACAGTTATCCTCCAATTAAAAATAAATTTTAAAAAGAGTAAATCTCGAGTTCTCATCACAAGGCTAATATATATATATATATATTTTTTTAATTTCTCTCTCAAAATGCTTTATGTTTGTACATGTATTTATATAATATGTACTTATATACATCTCCTTATATGTCTACCATCTATCTACTTATCTAGATAGATAGCTATAGATCATCTCCATAGATAGATAGGTAGATAGATATTGATAAACAGACAGGTACATAGATACATAACAGAGATAAAGTATCAGAGGGATACAACTCATATATATTTATCATTAGGCATGAAAAAATATTCAGCAGGCTCATGTTAGCTCTAGAGATATCTATTAAAAAATACTGGTTCATTACCTAATATTTGTTTATTATTTGAAATTTTATATATTGATTGAAGGGAATAAATATGATATTTTAGTTCCACAACTGTATATGTCTTTGGTTTACATTAAATTTTATTATTAAGATTAATTTTACACTTTATAATGCATTTTCAAAATGAGGAAGTAAATATACAGTTTACATCTGAGCTCCTGGTCTAATACAACTTTGGCAAGCAATTTGTTACATTTCACACACCAGGAAAGAGCTTCCCTCTGATGTCAGAAGAACGCATGTAGTCCAGAAGCCAAAGTTATAATTAGTTGTGAATACACATTTTGGGTGAATTTATGCCCGGGAAAAATGTGATCCCATTTTAGGATCATGACTTTCTAATGCTTCTCTTCCAACCCCTGCTGTCATGATCCCACTGTGAGAAAAGCGAAGCAGTGGTTTCCACTTTTACTCCCATTCTTTCAAAGGAAAGTAAACTGGGAAAAACTGTAACGTGATTTATCACATTGAGTGGGAGCTCCCTGACACTGAATGGCCTTTATCTTAAAGATTAAGTAAGGTATGATTTTCAGAAGTAGAAGCTTGTATTTTAATTTAACAATGGTTTTCGGAGATGAATACTGTCCTGGACACAGATCCGTATATTCTAGTTCATTAGACATACACATTTCGGATAATTATGAAACTAAATACATAATTATTTCATCTGGTGTAACAATAGTGTTGGGCTTCCCTGGTAGGTCTGCTGATAAAGAATCCACCTGCAATGCAGGCAACCCCAGTTCAATTCCTGGGTTGGGAGGATCTGCTGGAGAAGGGATAGGCTACCCATTCCAGTATTCTTGGGCTTCCCTGGTGGAGTTATGGAAATCAATATGAAGTTTGGAGTCTGATCATGAAAATGGATCACCAGAATAATTGCTTCAGTATGGTTATTAAGTCACATACCAAGTCACAGTCAAAACTCCTCAATTCAGGAAAGTTTGTGCATCCTCATCCAATGTATTTTATAGCGCTAGGTTTATGTTTATGTGACAATTCCATGTTACAGGAAGACTGCAGTTACTTGAATCTGTAATCATTAATTCTTCTATATACCATAAAATTAGATATGTTGGACTTAAGGAGGATTACAATTCTATAATGCCAAAAAATGGAAAGAAAAAAATCAAATTGTCTTATTATTCTATATACATACTATAAGGGAGATAAGGGATGAAATGGAAACAAAACAGCCTTTGTAGTGAAATGGATGGGCTTCAAGTCTCACGTTTGTCAGTTACTAGCTATGAGACATTGTTTATTGTCTCTGAGGCTCTAATTGCAAAACAGAATAATGTTTTACAAATTATTGGGAAGATCAGTAATAATCCAGGTGAAGTTTCCAAGATGTAATAGGTGTACTAGAGAAGTCTTTATTTAAATTAGGTGAAATTGGACTTTTGGTTGAATTTACATTTAAAAGCAAAATTTAATATACACACATATATTATCTCCAAATAAAGAATTTTAGGATTACATGTAATTTATATATGACCCCCCTACTTAATATAATATCTGAGGCACAATTTTCCTGAAATGAGTTCATCTAACTTCTCTTGAACCTTTCCAGTGACAGGCAAAAGGCTGCACTCGTCTTCAAAGCAGGGACAAGCATGAGTTAAGCACATCTGCTTTCTGATGGCTTTTCAGCTGTTCCCATCACTTTTCTCCTTCCTTGGTTAATATTTGAAGTCATTTTTGATGCATTACTTTTTGTTTGCCTTCCAGTGGAGCTGTTCATGTTCATCAGTTCTGTTCTGAACCTAGCTCCAAGGACTAAACACAACAAAAGTCATGTGGGTTGGGTCACTTTATAGTTCAAGAAAATTATTACTTCTCTCCTTCTTTGTAAACCTGTTACTTTTAAAATTTTCTATGAAACCAAAGGGGGCATTAGCATTTTGAGAGACTATTTGTTCATGTTAAGTTCTATTAACCACAATTTTTAGTTTTTACTTCCTACTTAATAGGATTTTTACTTGAATATTTGATTATTGCTAGGTAGCAGAGAAGAGAGTCATAATAGTAATTTGAGATTCCTCAACCTCATAATGCTTGGTATTGCTGATGCAATTCCTAGTAATTCCACCTCCTTGAAAACAAAACTATAAAACTCCCCAGGCACAATTTGTAACAGAATGTGGTTAAATCTGCACCATAAATTTACTCTTTATGTCAGTGTAATTTACTCACATCACCTCTATTTCATTCAATCTTAAGGCCATTAAAATCTAAAAGATGATTCAAACACTTGTTTTGGTATAATTCATTATTCATTTATGTTTTTAAAGATGAAGACAGTTATGTTATCTCCAAATGAATTTAGCACATTCAATAAGCAATACAATATTAAATATCTAAAGTTTTGCCATTATGGCAAGGTCAAATGTGGTATGGTTTACTCTATTGATTCACATTCATGACCCAAATGAGGTTATTGCTTATGCACAGGGTACAATTATATCAAGGTTAGACAAGAAGACTTCTCTAGTACAAGATAGAGCACTATGAAATCATACAGTAGTGCTAAAACTTGGATTGGTGTTATTCTTCATGACATATTATCTAGCTTTCCCAAATATTAAAAAAGTGGATCTCTATCTCTGCTACTGAGTTTAACTTTCTAACCTATACATATTGATAATGTTATACTTTTTCAGTTATACTTAACTGTAGCTATATGATAATCCACTTGTAAAAATATAAAAAAAAATTGTATAGCATATTCAATCATATATATAAAAAAAGAACTCATGAGAAAATTTCCAAATTTTCCTCTTAAAAGTAGCCAAGCCAAATTCTGCTTCAGAATATACTCTCACATTAAAGTTTTCATATCTCAAATTATTTAAATAAGTACATAATAATACCAGTAAAATTTGCTTTAAAAGTTAAACTACTTTATAGGATAATAACAGAATATAAAGAGAATATATGCTAATACTTAAGTTATAATTAAGTACAAAAAAAAATATATCAAGCAAAGTGATTTGGAAACCATGCCATAGTAAATCTAGGTTCTTTTATAGCCTGGCATATTTGTATACATTAAGAAATAATTTTGTCTATTATTTCTTCCACTCTTTTGAAGCATAACTACAAAAATTACACAACTAGATTTGATGTTTAATAAGTAAGAGTAGCTGATATTCCTGCATCTGTATTTTGTGCTACAATGAGATAAGTATATTGGAGTGAGTTTATCTAATTACACTTACATTGACCTCATTTATTTAAAAAAACAGCCATGGAAGCATATCACACACATGGAACAATTTCATTATTGTTTCTAAATCCTGGTTTTTCTGGACAGATATGTGTTAGTAAAACTGCTATGATGCATGGTACATGCAACTGCTTATCTGAGTGTCAGCTTTCACATGAAAAACTGTTTACACAAATCCTATCATTATCAGAATGACTGTTGTGCGATTTCAAACAACAAGGAAATAATTCTGCTACTAATTTTGAAATGGTCAAGAGCATTTCTTTCAACATATGTCTTCTTCTAACTCTCTTTGCCCTCAGAAAATTTGCTAGCCTCTGTATAAATAATTCTCTGCCAAACCAAATTCCATTTATTCAAATATAAAATAAATCTTCTTTGAAATTTTGTCTTTTTTCGATCTGTCTCCTTTCTTTACAAAGTTAAAACCATTTTCCTAATCCTTCAGGATTAAAAAGTAACCATTACTTTTCCTGTATTTCTAAAATACACTTAGTCCACAAGCATCGTCAAAGCTACCTCTCCAATGGATCATTCAGTTCAGTTCCGTTCAGTCACTCAGTCGTGTCCGACTCTTTGAGATCCCATGAACCTCAGCACGCCAGGGCTCCCTGTCCATCACCAACCCCTGGAGTTCACTAAAACCCATGTCCATCGAGTCAGTGATGACATCCAACTTTCTCACCTCTGTCATCCCCTTCTCCTCCAGCCCCCAATCCATCCCAGCATCAGGGTCTTTTCCAATGAATCAGCCTTTCACATGAGGTGGCCAAAGTGTTGAAGTTTCAGCTTCAACATCAGTCCTTCCAGTGAACACCCAGGACTGATCTCCTTTAGGATGGACTGGTTGGATCTCCTTGAAGTCCAAAGGACTCTCAAGAGTCTTCTCCAACACCACAGTTCAAAAGCATCAATTTTTTGGTGCTCAGCTTTCTTTATAGTCCAACTCTCACATCCATACATGACCATTGGAAAAACCATAGCCTTGACTAGACAGACCTTTGCTGGCAAAGTAATGTCTCTGCTTCTCAATATGCTGTCTAGCGTGGTCATAACTTTCCTTCTAAGGAGTAAGCGTCTTTTAATTTCATGGCCGCAGTCACCATGTTCAGTGATTTTGGAGCCCCCAAAAGTAAAGTCAGCCACTGTTTCCACTGTTTCCCCATCTACTTGCCATGAAGTGATGGGACCAGATGCCATGATCTTAGTTTTCTGAATGATGAGTTTTAAGCCAACTTTTTCACTCTCCCCTTTCACTTTCATCAAGAGGCTCTTTAGTTCTTCTTCACTTTCTGCCATAAGAGTGGTGTCATCTGCATATCTGAGGTAATTGATGTTTCTCCCAGCAATCTTGATTCCATCTTGGGCTTCCTCCAGCCCAGTGTTTCTCATGATGTGCTCTGCATATAAGTTAAATAAGCAGGGTGACAATATACAGGCTTGACATACTCCTTTTCCTATTTGGAACCAGTCTATTGGTCCATGCCCAGTTCTAACTGTTGCTTCTTGACCTGTATACAGGTTTATCAAGAGGCAGGTCAGGTGACCTGGTATTCCCATCTCTTTCAGAATTTTCCACAGTTTATTGTGATCCACACAGTTGAAGGCTTTGGCATAGTCAATAAAACAGAAATAGATGCTTTTCTGGGACTTTCTTGCTTTTTTGATGATCCAGTGGATATCAGCAATTTGATCTTGGGTTTTTCTGCCTTTTCTAAAACCAGCTTGAACATCTGGAAGTTCTCAGTTCATGTATTGCTGAAGCCTGGCTTGGAGAATTTTAAGCATTACTTTACTAGCGTGTGAGATGAGTGCAACTGTGCAGTAGTTTGAACACTCTTTGGCATTGCTTTTCTTAGAGATTCGAATGAAAACTGACTTTTTCCAGTCCTGTGGCCACTGCTGAGTTTTCCAAATTTGCTGGCATATTGAGTGCAGCACTTTCACAGCATCATCTTTCAGGATTTGAAATAGCTCAACTGGTATTCCATCACCTCCACTAGATTTGTTCATAGGCCCACTTGACTTCACATTCCAGGATGTCTGGCTCTAGGTTAGTGATCACACCATCATGATTATCTGTGTCATGAAGATCTTTTTTGTACAGTTCTTCTGTGTGTTCTTGCCACCTCTTCTTAATATCTTCTGCTTCTGTTAGGGCCATACCATTTCTGTCCTTTATTGTGCCCATCTTTGCATGAAATGTTCCCTTGGTATCTCTAATTTTCTTGACAAGATCTCTAGTCTTTCCCATTCTATTGTTTTCATCTATTTCTTTGCATTGATCACTGAGGAAGGCTTTCTTATCTCTCCTTGCTATTCTTTGGAACTCTGCATTCAAATGGGCATATCTTTCCTTTTCTCCTTTGCTTTTCACTTCTCTTCTTTTCACAGCTATTTGTAAGGCCTCCTCAGACAGCCATTTTGCCTTTTTGCATTTCTTTTTCTTGGGGATAGTCTTGATTCCTGTCTCCTGTACAATGTCATGAACCTCCATCCCTAGTTCATCAGGCACTCTGTCTATCAGATCTAGTCCCTTAAATCTATTTTCCACTCCCACTGTATAGTCATAACAGATTGGATTTAGTTCATACATGAATGGTCTAGTGGTTTTCTACACTTTCTTCAATTTCAGTCTGAATTTGGCAATAAGGAGTTCATGATCTGAGCCACAGTCAGTTCTTGGTCTTGTTTTTGCTGACTGTATAGAGCTTCTCCATCTTTGGCTGCAAAGAACATAATCAATCTGATTTTGGTGTCGACCATCTAGTGATGTCCATGTGTAGTCTTCTCTTGTGTTGCTGAAACAGAGTGTTTGTTATGACCAGTGTGTTCCCTTGGCAGAACTCTATTAGCCTTTGCCCTGCTTCACTCTGTACTCCAAGGCCAAATTTGCCTCTTACTCCAGGTGTTTCTTGACTTCCCACTTTTGCATTCCAGTCTCCTATAATGAAAAAGATATCTTTTTGGGGTGTTAGTTCTAGAAGGTCTTGTGGGTCTTCATAGAACTGTTCAACTTCAGCTTCTTCATTGTTGCTGGTCAGGACATAGACATGGATTACCATGATATTGAATGGTTTGCCTTGGAAATGAACAGAGATCATTCTGTCATTTTTGAGATTGCATCCAAGTACTGCATTTCAGACTCTTTTGTTGACTATGATGGCTACTCCATTTCTTTAAGGGATTCCTGCCCACAGTAGTAGATATAATGGTCATCTGAATTAAATTCACCCATTCCAGTTCATCTTAGTTCACTGATTCCTAGAATGTCGATGTTCACTCTCGTCATCTTCTGTTTGACCACTTCCAATTTGCCTTGATTCATGGACCTAACATCCAGGTTCCTATGCAATATTGTTCTTTACATCATTGAACCCTGCTTCCATCACCAGTCCCATTCACAACTGGGTGTTGTTTTTGCTTTGGCTCCATCTCTCCATTCTTTCTGGAGTTATTTCTCCACTGATCTTCAGTAGCATGTTGGGCACCTACCGACCTGGGGGATTCATCTTTCAGGGTCCTATCATTTTGTCTTTTCATACTGTTCATGGGGTTCTCAAGGCAAGAATACTGAAGTGGTTTGCCATTCCCTTCTCCAGTGGACCACATTCTGTCAGACCTCTCTACTCTCAATGACCATGAGTGGATCATTCCCTCTTCATTTTCATTGCCACTTCCATAGCAAATTCTTCAGTGACTACTGATCTATAGTCATATTAACTTCCATGGGAAATTTTCAAATATCATTTTAAAACTTAGATCCTATTTCTTTTCAAGATTTCATTCACAGTCCAAAAATCTTAATCAACTTCTAAACTCAAGTATGTAATGAACGGTCCTTCAAAATCATAGCTCAAATAAAAGAATATAGTGAAAATGGTCAAACAAATTAACACAAATAACATATTATTTTCAAAGATAATATAAGTTTATCTTTCCAACTTGTTTAGTTGTGATAAAATGTTAAACAAGCCAAACAACTGGGGAGTACAGAATAATACAGAAACTAGATGACAAAGTATAAGCATTTTCAATTCTTTCTGGAAGAATATACAGTAAAAATGAAAGAAGGGAGAAGGAAATTAGTGATTAATTATTTAGAAGTGTTTATATACACTACTTATAGCACATGTGTGCATATAGTTTTATAGTACATATTGATAAAGAGGGCTTTCTGGGTGGTGCTAGTGGTAAAGAACCCACCTGCCAATGCAGGAGACATAAGAGATGCGGGTTTGATTCCTGGGTCAGGAAGATCTCCTGGAGGAGGGTAAGGCAACCTACTCCAGTATTCTTGCCTGAAGAATCCCCATGGACAGACGAGTCTGTTAGGCTACAGTCCCCAGGGTCACAAAGGCTTGGACACAGTTGAAGCAACTGAGCATGCATGCATGCACTGGTAAAGAATCCACCTGCAATGCAGGAGATACAGGTTTGATCCCTGGGTCAGGAAGATCCCCTGAAGAAGGAAATGACAACTGATTCCAATATTCTTGCCTGGGAAATCTTTTGGACAGAGGAGCCTGGTGGGCTACAGTCCATGGGCTTGCAAGAGTCAGACATGACTTAGTGAGTAAACCACCACCACCACCACCACCACCACCACCACACACACACACACACACACACACACACACACACACACACAGAGTTAGCCTTTCTACTTGTTGGCACTTCTTTTCTCTAAGCTGTGTTGCATAAGAATGCATGGTGAAATTTTCAAAACAGTACCCTGCACATATTATGCTCGTGCCCACCACCCTTCATTCACCCTTCATTGCCTGCAAATTAAAATACACAAACTTTGATATGAAATGTAAGGCTGTCATAAACCTATCCTTAAGTTACTTTGCTGAACTAAATTAATCTTCTGGCTCCACTAACACCTCTCTCTGTAATCATTCTTCCAGTCACAAAGTTTAATACCTTTGTGTTTTTTATTCCTGTATCTCCACTGGTTAGGTAACCAATAGTCAAGAGTTCACTTGAATCTATTTTTTTTTTACTCTATTTACATGGAAACAACATGCATTACTTTCTCTCTCTGATTCATATCTCTTAATGTTCACTTTCTTATACTGTAATAAGATTGATTTTCCACTCTTGCCTAGACCTTTGTCTGAATCTGTGAAAATCTTCCTCTATATTTTCTTATCTACATTAAGATTTTAGACTCTGTGCTAGCTCAGCTTTGCAGATTTAAGTGTCTCTTAATCTATGTACAAGAAACTCAAGCTACCATGGTTATTATTTTTAGATTTAAACTTTTGCTTTACTAAGCCTGTGCCACTGACTTGCTTCTTTTCATTTATAAAAAGCCTTATTGGATGGTATATTTGATTCACTTAACTCACATTTGTTGTTGTTCTTCAGTCATTAAGCTGTGTCTGACTCTATGCAACCCCACGGACACACAGGAAGCACACCAGGCTTCCCTGTCCTTCACTCTTGCCTAGAGTTTGCTCAAACTCATTTCCATTGAGTTAGTGATGTTATCTAACAATCTCATCCTCTGCCACCCCCCACTCCCTCCTTCTTTTGCCTCCAATTGTTCTCAGCATCAGGGTCTTTTCCAGTGAGTCAGTTCTTCACATCAGGTTGTCAAAGTATTGGATCTTCAGCTTCAGCATTAGTCCTTCCAATGAATGTTCATGACTGATTTCCTTTAGGAATGACTGGTTTGATCTCCTTGCAGTCCAAGGGACTCTCAAGAGTCTTTTCCAATACCACAGTTCAAAAGCATAAATTCTTTGGCGCTCAGCTTTATTTATGGTCCAACTCTCACATCCATACATAACTACTGGAAAAACCACAGCTTCAACTAGATGGACCTTTGTCAGCAAAGTGACATTTCTGCTTTTCAGTACACTATCTAGGCTTCTCATAGCTTTTCTTTCAAGGAGCAGGTGTCTTTTAATTTCGTGGCTGCAGTCACCATCTGCAGTGATTTTGGAGTCCAAGAAAAGAAAGTCTGCCACTATTTCCATTGTTTCTCCATCTATTTGCCATAAAGTGATGGGATCAGATATCATGATCTTTCTTTTTTGAATGTTGAGTATTAAGCCAGCTGTTTCACTTTCATCAAGAGGATCTTTAGCTCCTCTTTGCTTTCCACCATAAAGGTGGTGTCATCTGCATATCTGAGGTTATTGATATTTCTCCTGGCAATCTTGATTGCAGCTTGTTCTTCATCCAGTCCAGCATTTCCCATGATGTACTCTGCATATAAGTTAAGTAAGCAGGGTGACAATATACAGCCTTGACATTCTCCTTTCCCAATTTGGAACCAGTCTGTTGTTCCAAATTGTCCAGTTCTGTTGCTTTTTTATCTGCACACAGATTTCTCAAGAGGTAGGTAAGGTGGTCTGGTATCCCCATCTCTTTAAGAATTTTCCACAGTTTGTTGTGATCCACAGAGTCAAAGGCTTTGGTATAGTCAATAAGACAGAATGATCCATTCATTTCCAAAACAAACCATTCAATATCACACTAATCCAAATCTATGCTCCAAGCACTAATGCTGAAAAAGCTGATGTTGAACAGTTCTCGATGACCTACAAGATATTCTAGAACTAACACACATACAAAAATGTCCTTTTCATTATAAGGGGCTGGAATGCAAAGGTAGATAGTCAAGAGATACCCGGAGTAACGGCAAGTTTGGCCTTGGAGTACAAAATGAAGCAGGGCAAAGGCTAGTAGAGTTTTGCCAAGAGAACACACTGGTCATAGCAAACACCCTCTTCCAGCAACACAAGAGAAGACTCTACACATGGACATCACCAGGTGGTCAACACTGAAATCAGATTGATCACATTCTTTGCAGCCAAAGATGGAGAAGCTCTATATAGTCAGCAAAAACAAGACCAGGAGCTAACTGTGGCTCATATCATGAACTCCTTATTGCCAAATTCAGACAAATTGAAGAAGTAGGGAAATCCACTAGACCATAATCCCTTATGGTTATACAGTGACAGTGGCAAATTGATACAAGATAGTAGATCTGATAGAGTGCCTGAAGAACTATGGATGGAGGTTCGTGACTATTGAAGGCTAGTTTGAAGGATTTTGCTAGTATGTGAAATGGTTATGGACACAGTATACAAGAGATTCTTTTCAAACCACTCTCCTGGTTTTATTTCTTTAATCTTCCATATGTTATTCTTTCTAGAGCCCCAGCATGAACATGTGAAACAGATCCATGCTCTAAGACATTAAAAGCATCTATAAACATAATAGCTCATTGATATCAATGAATACCGTATAACCCTTACTGGGTTTCACTGGACTGGATAACACAGCTAAATCCAACTATACATATCATGCGCTTTTCCAACAAACTGAATTTTAAAAACTCATCTATTCTTTCTATTTCTGTGTAAGAATGTTGAAACTTGTCTGGGTCAAGTAGATTTTACTTCATCCTAACTAATTATAAAAGAATGGGAAGAATACTACTTCAAAGAATTGAATTCAAAGAGAATACTAAGAGTTCTGTTAGTTAATAGTGTCAGGTACCTAGCCCTGATGAGTGCTTTTGACATGTAAAGCAAGCAAACTGAACACCTTTATCAAATCTATGCATTACAATGAATATATGCCAATAAACTACGTCCTCAAAAGGGTTGTAATAAGGGTGGCGCTAATGCCAGAATGCTGATTTTCCTGTAATTTTAGCTTTCTTTCATTTTCCAAGGCATAATCCTATTACTTTCTAATCAGATGTACTTTTTTTACTGATTTCTTTTATACTATTTACTCTGAGTTGTAACTGAATTTTTGATATCTTTCTCTTGGTTAAGGTAACATTTGGTAACTGTAGTAACCATGGTTACACACTTGACTCATAGTCTCTGTCTACATTTGGCTTCTGATCCCTACCTGAGAAAATGTACAGGTTCTATTTCATCTTTCTTGCTCATGTTTGCTTACTTTTGGTTTCTTCCTAATAAAATATCGATCACTCGTATTTTTAAAATTTTATTTGTGAAGTAATATGGTTATGTGTACACAGTTTCACCATGAAAAATATGGACACAAGGTATTAAAAGATTTGGTGTATTTCCTACATGAATAAATTAAAAGCATAACAATATTGAAATAAAATTATAATTCAGGAAGTACTGAATAGGAATTGAAATATAGAAATATTTTAGTAAAAATTCTTTTTAGATACTACAAATATGGATTTGAAAAAATATGGTAAACTGATTATATCAGATCTGAAATAAATACTTCCAGAATGGCAGCAAATATATTGTTTACATGTTTTCTTGCTATTCATAAAACACCTAGTCAATATGAAGTATATACTCAATGAGCTTAGCTACACAGGAAAGCTTTAAACTTTATCTCTTTGATAAATCAAAACCAGAAAATTTCAAGACTAGCTTTTGTGTCTCAGTCTACCTTAAAGACACTTTTGGCATTGAAACCACATCACCTTGAACACATGTATCCAGCAGAGCTTCTAACATGGTAAGAGAGGTTAAGGATGTGTTAAGCCTCTTAGAGGGCTGTTTTATTCCTTAAAGGTATATAGTAAACATCAATTCCATCTAAAGAACTCCTGTGATGATACTGACATTTATTTAAAAGCTTTTAAGACTTTTCTTAGACTGCTTCCAAGCTTGAAACCAAAACTGTCCATTAGCCATTATTACAATAACCCCTAATCTGATCTCTTGTGCTTCATCTATATGATAGTATCATCGGCAAAGGGTTAAAATTATCTGCTATTCTTACCACATTTATTGAGGAGGTGACTCGTTATCTATTCCTTATTGAATTAGCACAACATTCACATAGATATGAGGCTAAAGGATTATATTTGGAATTTCTGGTTTTATCTCTCAGTCCAATCAAGCTTTTAGGTTTTAGGCTGTGAAGGGTAACAGAGTCATAAATGTGTGTCTGTTCCATGAGACCAAGCTGTGTGCCTTATTTTCTCACATCTATGCTCTCGTGTGTAACACAGTGCTTACAGCACATAAAAAAGGAAGGAAACAAATATTTATTGGATGAGTAAATGACTGAAAGCTCATTCAGCCGGCCACAATGACCTAACTAAATGAGACTTCATGAAGCATCTGGCTTATGCTTCAGGCAATAAATTTGCTAGATTTGAAAAATTGCAACCAAGAATGTAAAAGGAACACATTTTCTCTAAGGCTTTCCGACTTTCCCACTGACTCTTACTAATCTTTCAAGACCTTTCAATGTGTCTTCCTCTCCAGGAATCTGTTGGCCCTTTCTTTAGGCTAGGCTAAGAGCTCATCTCCTATATAAATATAACTCATGGTGTAACAAGGAATTAAAATAAAATCAGTATTATTTGGAAAGAAGAGTGAGAGAGTGGCATGAGCTGAAGCTGAAAAGTTAGGAGGGAGCCAAACACTGAAGATTAAACTCAAAACGTCCCAGTGCTGAGGGGCTGAAAGACCACCCTGTGGGTGATATAAAGTCATTGAAGGGATTTATCAAGTAGTAGCACTGATCAATTTTAATTGAAGTTGAATCATTTTGAAACATGGTGGTGGTGAGGGTGAGGAGCAGATTGGATACAGAGATTATCTCAAGAGTCTAAGTAAAAGATGACAAGAGCCTGAATAGAACAGGGGTGAGGAGGGAAAACAGATTGAATAACTATCTAGAGGATAAAATCAACAGGACTTGATATTGGTTTACGTATAGGGAAGAGATATGGATCACTCTTACTCATTAATTGAAGTATTTATTGACTATATCCTATATTCCAGGTACTGTATTTAGGTAGGGGAGACAGGATGAAAAATGGGTACTACTAATGCCCTCAGGGGGGTTATAGTCTAGTGAAAGAGATCTTAGTGTTAATTTGAGCCAGAGAGTGGATCTTGATGACTTCTAAGTTCCTGGCTTAGCATGGATAGATGATAGTGCCATTAACTGTAAAAGAAAACACAGCGGGAGCAGGGAGGAAAGCAAGATATAAAATATGAAGAAATAATTTACAAGGCAACTTATAAGTAACGTAATATAAGTTACTAATAAGATGACAGAATCTCATTTCCTTAAAATTAGTGTTTAAGATTAAATAGTCTCCTAAAGCTAACCTTTTATTATTCTATACTCTTTTTCTGTCTTTTTTCTTTTTATTTTATATTGAAGTATAACTGATTATCAATATCGTGTTCGTTTCAGCTGTCCAACAAAGTGATTCAGTTATACACATACATGTATCCAATCTCAAGTTGCCCCAACTAGGTTGTCACATAATATTGAACAGAGTTCTCTGTGCTATACAGTAGGTCTTTATTTGTAGGAAAAATCAGCAACTAAAGCTTCTAATTAACAGAAAAAAGTAATGTTTCATTTTTAAAATGACTCTTAGTTTCTTAAATAGAATAATTTCTAGGAAAGTAGTCTTAAATATTGAGCTCCCTCTAGTAAATTCAAATTGTGATCTGCCTTGCCAAATTTAGAGTTTCACAAATATTTTCAGAAATTAAACTTTCCTTTAGCTGCTGCTGAATATGGAGGGGGCACAAAACAAGTGATTAAGGTGGAATGCACTGAACATGACTGAGTATGGAAAGTGGGAACAAGTTCAGAAACTTAAATTAAAATGAATTTGCTAGGAAACAAGAGCACATGGGCCACAACAAACAATAAAACAGAATGATCCTGTGGTGGCCTGTTGGTTGAGGGCTCTGAAATGTAGACTGAGAAATTCATATTTGGTTTAAATAAAAGGAAGTATTTCTCATAAAGTGGGGTTATCGAGAGAATTAAAGTGAAAGTGTTCGTCACTCAGTCATGGCCAACTCTTTGTGACCCCGTGGACTCTATCCCTCCAGGCGCCTCTGTCCATGGGGTTCTCCAGGCAAGAATACTGGAGTGGGTTGCCATGCCCTCCTCCAGGGGATCTTCCTGACCCAGAAGTCAAACCCCAGTCTCCTGCATTGCAGGCAGATTCTTTACTATGTAAACCACCAGGGAGAATGACCTAAACATAATGTTTAAAAAAAAAATTTATCATGGCAATTTTATGGAGGATAAAGTACAATTAGAAGGAGTGGAGGCAGGGACACCAAGGCTGTGATATGGGCAATTACATGACAGGACAGTACAACAGAGACAGGTTCAGTGACTCATTCCACACAGGAACTATTAGCTAGGAAAAAAAAAAAAATAGGTAACTTTTTCCAGAAGAGTGCTTTCCTTTTATAGAAGGATTGCTGTGAGGTTATTTGGGAAATGTCACACTTCAGAAATGAATAGGAAAATCTTGGCATGTTGCAATTAACAGGAACAGTTTCAGAAATCTGAGCCCTAGGAAGCAGCACACTTTGGAGGGAGGAACAAATGATAACCCTTAGATCTGAAAGTACTGGGAGTATAAAAGACTTAGTAAGAGCAGCTGGAATGACGTCATTTTAGCTGCATAAGTGTTGCAGAATCATCAGAAAACTATGATTACATTATTGACTCAGTCATTTATTGCATCAAGAAATGCTGGGTTTTCCAGCTTACTCACAAACAAAATGGGAACAAAAGCACAAAACATGCCCTATAAATGATAATATATACTTCAATGGCAAAATGTCAAGACACTGAAGTTTATGAAGTTAAGTCAAGGCAAATTTCTCATTTCATTCAATTATGCTTGTTGAAAAATAAATGGTGTTCTGGAGCAAACACATTTTTAAAAATATGTATAAAGTCAACTTAAATATGATTTGGGTGCTCAATGTTAAAATTACTATAGTCTGAAAGATTTCCTTTTAAAAATGTCAACACTTCCTTAATGTCACAGAAGAAAGTGTAGATGATTTACAAGGCATCTCCATGGATTCTGGTTAGCATTTTTAGAACAAGAGCAAATAAAGCCATGTTGACATTAGCTGTGTTGTTAATGATACAAACAAGGCAGAAGTAAAACAGTTCTGTTGGCCTCAGCCCAGACAGATTCTCTGTTAGCCAGATTTACAAAGTGTACAACAGATGGCAAGATAAAAATTTTTTTTTAAATTTTTAGTAATATGATCATATAAAAATATATGTTGTACCAATAAGTACAAAAATACCTGCTTCACGTGTGTGTTTATATAGATACCACTTAGTATACAAAGTGTGACATGCAGAGATTTTTAAATGAAAGGATTCCAAGTAAACTAATAAATTCAAAATATAAGATAGACAAATATTCTCCTGTAACTATGAAGAAACATGTACTAATACCCTGCTGGGTATCTGGCATTATATCAGAAAGTTCTAATACAGATACTAATCTTGATTATTTAATAAAGATATAAAAATACATTAAATCCATAGAATATAAAATACAATAACTATAATCACACATTGGTGGAAGTGTTAGATCAAATGATGCTGGTAGACTAGAGCTGTGGCCCCCAAATGCCAAGGCTGGGCTGACTGCATAGTCATGTGGGGAACATTTTAAAAGTCCAGATTCCTTGGCCCTGTCCTGGATTCAATAGGTCTGAAGAGGGGCATGCAAATATGGAATTTTTAAAACTCCTCTTTATATTTGTGTTCAGTCATGCCTGTGAGTCACAGGACTAGAGAACCTACTGAGTAAACGATTATTGGAAGAGGTGGGCCTTGTCTTACACAATAGTTTATCAAACATCATTTACTGAATAGTAGCTATTTGCCAGATACTAGGAATACAGAACCAAAAGTAAACCAACTATTAGGGAAGTTGTGATAATTCATTTAAAAAAGGTATATACAAGATGCCAGGGAGCTCATGAAAGAAACATTTGTATCAAGAAGGATGTTCAGAATCACTTTTATGGAAGAAGTCAGGCTACAGTTAAAGCTTGTAAGACAGAGAAAAGGATTTAGAGAAAAGAGATAAAGGTAATAGAACAGCAAGTATGAGGAGAGGAATATCAAAAAGAAAGCTTAGTTGAAAAGACATTTATTAAAATTAATAGTTTCTAAATATTCAAAAGTTTAAAAATACAAATGATTTAACCATCATTCAGGTACATTTTCCAAATGAATACACATCCATTTTCATAATGGAGTAGTCCCCAGAATATGTTAGTACCATTTTTGTCTTTCCTATTGTTTTGAAAATACAGGGGATGAATGTTTTGAAAATACAGGAAATGAAAGATATTGTATCAGGATCTCAATCTTAGCTTTACCATTTAGTAAATATATGTCCTTGAGAAAAACATCTACCCTTTCAAAGGCTCAGTTTCTTGTTTTTAAAAAATATTACTTCATGTTTTTTATTAGAATTTAAGTGAAAACTGCACTGATTATTTTCCTCTCCACTGCCACTTCCATTCCCGGTCACAGCATATGGTGCTACCAGTTGTCCAAACCAGAAACCTCGCTTATTGTTGACTGTTCCCCCAGGGCCACCAACCCCACGAGGCACCTGTATGTAATTTAAGAAAGCTTCCTCCTTCCTCCTGGCAGACACAGGCCATGCCAGGGAACACACTCAGGTGAGCTGGGCTCAAATGAGTCTTCGGCATCCACTCAGTTCCTGAGCAGTCACCCTGTGCAAGGCAACACCTGAAGAACTGAGAACACAATTGCTGCTTTCCTTTGCCTCAATGTAACATCCCACCACTCCTCCAAGTACTAGCATTATTGTTTTTCTTTTTTAATTAATTTATTCATTTTAATTGGAGGCTAATTACTTTACAATATTGTAGTGGTTTTTGCCATACAGTGACATGAATCAGCCATGGGTGTACATGTGTTCCCCATCCTGAACCCCCCTCCCATCTCCCTCCCCACCCCATCCCTCTGGGTCCTTTGAACCTGTATACTTCTTGCCACCCCCAAAGCTCCTCTTCTTCAAACTACTCATCCCTATAACATGGATGATTTTTAGCAGCCTCTTCACTACATTTGGTATAAATTCCTCCATAATTTAACACGCAGCCAGATGGAAACTTTTCAAAGACAAATATCAATCACCTATCAATGTCTCTACTGAAAACCTGGCCTGGCAATGGTTTTCCATTGCCCTAGAAAAAAAGTATATAGAGTTCTTCATGAGTACTGTTTCACAGAAATACAAAGTCTTTCATGAGTGATTAGTTCTCTTCTTACTTCTCTGGACTCCTTTATCCCCACTCCACACTGATTGCAGTGCTTCATGAAAATTGTTCTGATTCCTCTGCTTCTTTGTGGATACTGTTTGTTTCCTGAAACTTTTAATCATCTCTTTTTTAAAAAAAAATACACTGAAATACAACTGATACATAATATTATTTTAGTTTCAGATATACTGCATAGTGATTTGGTGTTTACACACATAAATGAAATGATCAGCACAAGAAGTCTAGAAACCATGCATCCTCATATAAAGTTATTAAAATCTTATTGATTAAATTTCTGACACTGTATATTATATCCCATGGCTTATTTATAACTGGAGGTTTGTAACCTTTAATCTCCTTCAGCTATTTTGCCCACCCCACTCTCTGGCAACCACCACTCTATATTTATGAGCCTGTTTTCATTTGTTTGGTTTGTTTTTTAGATTCCACATATGAGATGATGCAGTACTTGTTTTTCACTGTCTGACTTACTTCACTTAGCATATCTGCTAGATTCATCCATGTTATTACAAATGGCAAGATTTCACTTATTTTTAATGTCTGAGTAATAGTATATATATACACAGTGTACTGTGCTTAGTCACTCAATCATGTTTGACTCTTTGCAACCTCATGGACTCTAGCCCACCAGGCTCCTCTGTCCATGGGTATTCTCTAGGTGAGAATACTAGAGGGCCATGCCCTCCTCCAGTGGACCTTCCCAACCCAGGGATGGAACCCAGGTCTCCCACATTGCAGGTGGTTTTTTTTTTTTTTTTTTACCATCTGAGCCACCAGGGAAGCCCAAGAATACTGGAGTGGGTAGCCTATCCCTACTCCAGGGGAACTTTCCAACCCAGGAATTGAACCAGGATCTCCTGCATTGCAGGCAGATTCTTGACCAGCTGAGCTACCCAGGAAGCCATATACATATATATATATATATATACACACACACATACACTTAATCCCATTGTCTACTGATAGATATGTAGGTTGCTTCCATATCTTGATAACTGTACATAATGCTACTGCTGCTGCTAAGTCACTTCAGTGGTGTCCAACTCTGTGCAACACCATAGATGGCAGCCCACCAGGCTCCTCCATCCCTGGGATTCTCCTGGCAAGAATACTGGAGTGGGTTGCCATTTTCTTCTCCAAAATAATGCTGCATGTACATTCAAATATTTATTTTTGAACTTGGGTTTCGTTTTCCTTGAGTAAACATGCAGAAGTAAAATTGCTGGATCCTATGTTGGTTCTACTTTTAACTTTTTGAGGAAACTCCATACTGCTATCCATACAGTTACATCAACTTACAATCTCACCAACGGTGCACAAATATTTCCTCTTCATCCTTTTTCATTATCACCAATGTCTATTTTTTTTATGACAGCTATTCTGCCAGATATCTCATTGTGACTTTGACTTGCAATTCCTTGAGGATTGGTCATTTTTAGCATCTTTTCATATGTTAGATGCCCATCTGTATGTCTCCTTTGGAGTAATGTCTATTAAGGTCCTCTTTCCATTTTCAAATCAGATTGTTTGTTTTGATGGTGAGTTGTATGAGTTCTTCATATATATATATATATATAATATTAATCTTTTATTTGTAAATATTTTCTCTCATTCATTAGGTGGCCTTTTCTTGACAGTTTTGTTGACAATTTCCTTTGATGTGTGAAAGCTTTTAAGTTTGATTTGTTCCCACTTATTTTTGTTTTAGTTTCCCATGCCTGGGGGGACAAATTAAAATATATATATATATTACCAAGACCAGTATCAAAGCATAATGCCTATGTTTTTTTTTCCTGGGAATGGTATGGTTTTGCATCTTATATTTAATCTTTAACAATTTTGAGTTTGTTTTTGGATATAGTGTGAGAAAGTATAACAGCTTGATTATTTTGCATTTTAGTAGTTCAGCTTTTCCAACACTATTTATTGAAGAGGCTGTCTTTTATGCACTGCATATTCTTGCCTCCTTTACTGAAAATTAATTGACCATATAAGTGTCAATTTATTTCTCAGCTGCCTCTTCTGGTCTACTGATCTTTGTGTCTAATTTTGTACTAGTACCATACTGTTTTGATTTCTGTAGTTTTGTAGTATAGTTTGCAAGCAGGGAGAATGCTGTCACCAACTTTGTTCTTTCTCAATATTGCTTAGGTTAATTTGAATCTTTTGTGGTTCCATACAAATTTTAGGATCATTCTAGTCTCTGAAAAATAACTTTGGTATCTTGATAGGAATCATATAGATTGCTTTGAGTACTGTGGTCATTCTAACAATATTAATTCTTTCAAACATGAGCTAAGTATATTTTTCTATGTTTGTATAATCTTCCATTTTTTTTCATCAGTGTCTTATGTTTTCATAATACAACTCTCTTACTTCTTTTAGATTTTTCCTAGGTATTTTATTCTTTTTAATAAAATTGTAAGTTATTGTTTTCTTCATTTCTCTATCTGATAGAATGTTATTAGTATACAGAAACATAAAAGATTTCTGTATATGTTTCACTGAATTAATGTATTAATTTTAACAGATTTTTGGTAGCACCTATAGGATTTTTTGTATATAGTATCATGTCATTTGCAAACAGTGACAAATCTCCCTTTCCAAGCTGGATTTCTATTATTGTTTTTTCATATTTTCATATTCATTTCAAATATTTCATGCCATAGCTAGAACTTGAAAGACTACATGGAATAAAGTAGTGAGAACAAAAAGCCAGTTATGGACTAAAAGAAAATATTTACAAATGATGCAATTGACAAGGGCTTGATTGCCAATATATTTGCAGCTCATATGATTCAACAACAAAAGAACAAACAACTCAACTGGTCATAGTAATTTCTTATGATCTTTAGAATTGCTGTGGAGTTGGTTGTAACTTTTCTTTCCTTTATGATTTTGTTTTTAGGCCTTTCCTTTTTTTTTTTTTTTTTCCTGGATGAGTCTGGCTAAAGTTTCCTCAGTTTTGTTTACCTTTCAAAAAACTGCTTTTAGTTTCATTGGTTTTTTTTTCCCCTATTGTTTTTTACTCAACTTCTTTTCAATCTGATTTATTATTTTCTGTGTTCTATTAACTTTAGGCTTTGTTTGTTTTTCCTTTTCTAGTTCTTTTAAAAGTAAGGTGGAATTGTTTATTTAGGATTTTCCTTTTTTTTTTGTCATAAATCAATAATCATTTATTTTTTTGAAGAGTTGTTTACAGATTTTTTTTTTTCCTGGGGTAGACTTGTATTTCTGTGAGTGTCCTTCATAGAACTGTTTTTTGTGCATTCGATAGATTTTGGAAACAGGTATTTCCTTTTTCACTTATGTCAAGGTATATTTTTTGTTTCCTCTGATTTCTTTAGTGACCTCTGATTTCTGATTTCTAAGTTTATAATTTTCTTTCCTCCGATTTCTCTAGCTGTTTACTAGCATGTTGTTTAGACACCATGTGCTTGACATTTTTTTCTAGTTTTTTCCTTGGAGGTGATTTTAAGTTCCATGCATTTGTGGTAAAAAATGACACTTGATTTCGGTTTTCTAAAATTTATTGAGACATGTTTCGTGACTTAGTATGTGATTATTCTGGGAAATGTTCCATGTGCACTCAAGAGGTATGTATATTCTACTGTTTTAGGATGGAATGTTTGTAGATATCTGTTAAGTCTACTGATCTAATATGCCATTTAAGGTCACTGCTTCTTTATTGATTTTCTGTCTGGATGATCTATCCATTGATAGAAGTGTGGTGTTAGGGTCTCCTACTCTTATTGTATTGTCATCAATTTCTCTCTTTAATATCTGCTACTCTTTACCTTATACATTTATGGACTCTTATGTTAGATGCATGAACTTACTTGGTTGCTCAGATGCTAAAGAATCTGCCTGTGATGTGGGAGACCTGGATTTGATCCCTGGTCCAGGAAGATCCCCTGGAGAAGAAATTGGCTACCCACTCCATTATTTTTGCTTGGGAAGTCTCATGAACAGAGGTGCCTGGTGGGCTACAGTTCATGGGGTTGCAAAGAATCAGACACAACTGAGCAACTAACACACACACATATTATATGCATATATGTTAATTAATGTTATATTCTCTTCTTATATTCATATCTTTATCATTATCTAATGCCTTTCTCTTTTTATAGACTTTATTTTAAAGTCTACTTTCTCAGATATGAGTATTGCTTACATTTACATGAAACAACTTTTTCCAACCCCTCACTTTCAGTCTGTGTGTGTCTTTAGCTCTGAAGTAAGTTTCTTATAAGCAGCGTTTAGACGAATTCTGCTATTTTTTAAATCCAATCAGCCACTCCATGTCTTTTGTTTCACACACACAGTCCATTGACAATGAAAGTGTATATGTATGTACATATTGTCATTTCCTTACTTTCTGGTTGTTTTGTATTTTTACTTATATTTTTCTTTTATTTTCTTCCCTTGTGGTTTGATAATTTTCTTTAGTAGTATGTTTTTGTTCATTTCTTTAGGTTTTTGTGTATCTGTTGTAGGTTTTTGATTCGTGGTTATGAAGGAATTATAACAGGTATACCATACATGTTGACCTGTAACTACTTGTTTTAACTGATAGACATTTAAGATCAAACACATTGTACAAGGATATACATTTTTTACTCTCCTCACCTCACTTTGTGCTTTTGATGTCATATTTTATATCCTCATATTTATCCTTTAATGGTTTCTTATAGATTCCATATATATTTTCCTTTACTAGTGGGAATTCTCCTTTCCTATAAATTCTTCTTCTTGTACCTTTTCATTTCCCCTTAGATAAGCCCTTTTAACATTACTCTTAGGGTTAGTTTAGTATTGATGAGCTCTTTTAGTTTTTGCTTTGTCTTAGAAGTTCTTGATTGCGCCTTCAATTATAAATGATAACCTTGCTGGGTAGAATGTACCACATTACAAAATTTTCCCTTTCAGTACTTTACCTAAAGTTCTTGTGCAACTTTTTAAAAACTTTTATAAAAATTTACTTTTTGAAGTAGAGTTGATGCTGTGTTCATTTCTTCTGTACAGCAAAGTGATTATTATATACATATAGATATGAGTTCTTTCTCATATCTTTTCCATTGTTTTTTATCATAGGATACTGAATATAGTTTCTTGTGCCATAGAGGAGAAGTTTGTTGTCCATCTATTCTATCTTATAAATAACAGCTTGCATCTGCTAATGCCAAACTCCCAGTTCTTCCTTCCATTTCCCTCCCCTTGGAAATCACAAGCCTATGTGTCTCCTTCTGTTTTATAGGTATGTTCACTTGTGTTATATTTTAGATTCCACATGTAAATGATACCAAATGGTATTTGTTTTTCTCTTTCTGATCACTTTAGTTTTCTTCCCATCGTGGCTACAACAATTTAAATTCCCACCAACAAGATAGGAAGGAGTCCTTTCTCCACATCTTCTACAGCACTTGTTACTGGTAGATATTTTCATGATGGTCATTCCAACTTGTGTGAAGTGGTATTAAATAGTAGTATTGATTTGCAATTCTCTAACAATTAGTAATGATGAGCATTTTTTTGTGTTCCTGTTGGCCATCTGTATATCTTCTTTGGAGAAATGTCTATTTAGGTCTTATGCCTGTTTTTTGACTGGGCTTTTTGCCTTTTTGTTACTAAATTGTATGAGCTCTTTGTTTATTTTGGAAATCATATGTTGTCTCTTTACTTGTGGTTTCCTTTGCTATGCAAAAGCTAGCAAGTATGATTAGGTCTATTTGTTTATTTTTACTTTCATTTATTTTCCCTTAGGAAAGTGACCTGAGAAAACGTTGATATGATTTATATCAGAGAATATTTTGCATATGCCCTCTTCTAGGAGTTTTATGTTGTCATGTCTTATATTTAAGCCTTTCAGTCATTGTGAGTTTATTTTTGTGTATGGTGTGAGGGTGTGCTCTAACTTCACTGGTGTGCACACAGCTGTCCAACTTTCCCAGCACCACTTGCTAAAGAGACTATCTTTTCCACATTGCATTCAGTCAGCCACAACGTCCATTTGGGTTATTCTGTTGCATATTATGGAAAAACCTGAATGAACATTTTAGCCAACACAATATATTCTTGCCTTCTTTGTCAAACATTAATTTACCATAAGTGCATGGTTTTATTTCTGGCCTCTATTCTGTTTCATTGATCCATGTGCCTGTTTTTATGCCAGTACCATGCTGTTTTAATTATTTTAGATCTGTAGTATTGTCTAAAGTCTGAGAGGGTTATACCTCCTGCTTTGTTCTTTTTCCTCAGGATTTGTGTCTTTATATGTTTCCATATAAATTTTAGTGTTATTAGTTCTAGTTCAGTGAAACTAGAGGTCTACTTTGCTAGTGAAACTAGAAATCTAGTTTGCTCTAGTGAAACTAGAGGTCTAGCTTACTTCAGAGGTCTCTTAAACTATCAACACTTTAAAAAATTCTTTTTTCTTTATTATGTTCAGTGTGGGTGATTTCTACTACTCTGTCTTCCAGATTGCTGATCTGTTTGTATCATCTAATTTACTTTTTCTAATTTATTGTTTATTTCACTTATTTATTTTTCAGCTCTGTTTGGTTCTTTATATGTTTCTACTTTTTATTGAAATTCTCACTGTGTACATTCATTTTTCACATGAATTCACTGAGAATCTTTATGATCATTTCATCTTTGGCATCATTACAATCATCTTTATCAAGTGTACTACTTATCTCCACTTTATTTAGTTCTTTTCTGTTCTGCCTTGTTCCTTCATTTGGAACACACTCCTCTGTCTGTTCATTCTGCTTAACTCTATAGGTTTATTTCACTGTGTTAAGTTTGTTATGTTACTCAATCTTGGAGAAGTGCTCTTATGTAAGAAACATCCTGTGAGGCTCAGTAGCACTATTTTCTCTGGTCACCGAAGTTACATGTTCTATGGTTTCACACTATGTGGGCTATGTGTGCTCTTCTGTTGTGGTGGGGTCATCTATTATGACTACACTGGTAGGCAGGCTGGCCCTAACTCAGTTGTATAAAGTTGTGCCTCATGCGGTGGATGCAGCCCTACTGGAGACCAGGGTAGGCATCCTACATGGCTGATATGGGGATGTTGCATGCTCACGGCTGAGCTGGGCCTGTTCTGTGCACAGCTGTCTGTGCACACTGTGGGATAAGGAGTGGGCACAGGACTGGTGCTACCCTGTTGAAGAGTGGACTTAAATATTTTAGCCAAATCTTGCACGCATCTCACACGTTAGCAAAGTAATGCTCAAAATTCTCCAAGCCAGACTCCACAGTATGTGAACCATGAACTTCCAGATGTTCAAGCTGGTTTTACAAAAGGCAGAGGAACCAGAGATCAAATTGCCAACATCCATTGTATCATCAAAAAAGCAAAAGAGTCCCAGAAAAACATCTATTTCTGTTTTATTGACTATGCCAAAGCCTTTGACTGTGTGGATCACAACAACCTGTGGAAAATTCTGAAAGAGATGGGAATACCAGACCACCTGACCTGCCTGTTGAGAAATCTGTATGCAGGTCAGGAAGCAACAGTTAGAACTGGACATAGAACAACAAACTGGTTCCAGATAGGAAAAGGAGTACGTCAAGGCTGTATATTGTCACCCTGTTTATTTAACTTATATGCAGAGTATATCATGAGAAACGCTGGGCTGGAAGAAGCACAAGCTGGAATCAAGATTGCCTGGAGAAATATCAATAACCTCAGATATGCAGATGACACCACCCTTATGGCAGAAAGTGAAAATCTAAAGAGCCTCTTGATGAAACTGATAGAGGAGAATGAAAATGTTAGCTTAAAACTCAACATTCAGAAAACTAAGATCATGGCATCTGGTTCCATTACTTCATGGCATATAGATGGGGACACAGGGGAAATAGTGATAGACTTTATTTTCTTGGGCTCCAAAGTCATTACAGATGGTGACTGAAGCCATGAAATTAAAAGATACTTGCTCCTTGGAAGAAAAGTTATGACCAATCTAGACAGCATATTAAAAAGCAGAGATATTACTTTGTCCACAAAGGTCTGTCTAGTTAAGGCTATGGTTTTTCCAGTGGTCATGTATGGATGTGAGAGTTGGACTGTGTGAGAGTTGAGTACTGAAGAACTGATGCTTTTGAACTGTGGTGTTGGAGAAGACTCATGAGAGTCTCTTGGACTGCAAGGAGATCCAACCAGTCCATCCTAAATGAAATCAGTCCTGAATACTCATTGGAAGGACTGATGCTGAAGCTGAAACTCCAATACTTTGGCCACCTGATGCAAGGAACTGACTCATTTGAAAAGACCCTGATGCTGGGAAAGATTAAAGACAGGAGGAGAAGGGGACGACAGAGGATGAGATGGTTGGATGTCATCACCGACTCAATGGACATGAGTTTGAGCAAGCTCTGAGAGTTGGTGATGGACAGGGAGGCCTGGAGTGCTGCAGTTCATGGGGTCTCAAAGAGTTGGACACAACTGAGCGACTGAACTGAACTGAACTGTTTATATTCCATTTCTGAGCATAGATATCACTTTTCCTGGTAATCTTCTCTCAGCAAAGTAGTTTGGGCTTCTCATCTATGTTTTTCTTTTCCCAAAACAAGTATTTTCTCTCTGTAATACATTTATCCTATATTATAGTGTATATAACTATCTTCCCAGCTAAGAAATAGTGCTGTGTTGTACCCCAATACTAAATTGAGCCATTTGTGAATAGGTATTGTCCTCTTTCATCAACTCCTGGGTGTGAGTTTATAAAGAGGAGCTAGTGAAAGTGGTGGATACATAGGGGATCTAGAATGTTTGTTTCTGTAGCTTATTTGTGTACTCTGATCCTGTTCATGTTTAGTCTTGCTGCTGTTGTTCAGGCACTAAGGCATGTCCAACACTTTGTGACTTCATGGATTGTAGCACGCCAGGCAGGCTTCCCTGTCCTTCATCATCTCCCAGAGTTTGCTCAAACTCATGTCCACTGAGTTGGTGGATGCCATCCAACCATCTCATCCTCTGCTGTCCCCTTCTCCTCCTGCCTTCAATGTTTCCCAGGATCTGGTTTTTTTTTTTTTTTTCAGCTTTTTGCATCAGGTGGCCAAAGTATTGGAACTTCAAATTCAGCATCTGTCCTTTCAATGAATATTCAGGGTTGAATACCGTTAGGGTTGACTAGTTGGATCTCCTTGTAGTCCAAGGAACTCTCAAGAGTCTTCTCCAGCACTGAAATTTGAAAGCATCAATACTTTGGCACTCATTCTTCTTTATGGTCCAACTCATATCCATACGTGACTATTGGAAAAATTATAGCTTTGATAAGATGGACATTTGTTGGAAAAGTGATGTCTCTGGTTTTTAATATGCTGTTTAGATTTATCATAGTTTTTCTTTCAAGGAGCAAGTGTCTTTTAATTTCATGGCTGCAGTCACCATCTGCAGTGATTTTGGAGCCCCCCAAAATAAAGTCTCTCACTGTTTCCACTGTTTCCCCATCTATTTGCCAAGAAGCAATGGGACTGGATGCCATGATCTTAGTTTTTGAATGATGAGCTTTCAGCCAGCTTTTTTACTCTCCTCTCTCACCCTCATCAAGAGGCTCTTTAGTTCCTCTACCTTTTCTGCCATTAGCATAGTATCATTTGCGTAGGAGAGGTTGAAATTTCTCCTAACAATCTTGATTTCAGTTTATGCTTCATCTAGCCTGGCATTTCACATGATGTACTCTGAAACAAAAAAGAAAATTCTTTCATGAAAATTGTTATATCTAGCATTATGTCATAATTATCTTTTTACTTGTTAAATTTCCCGCAATAACCTCTTTAAGATGTGGGGCTATAACTGACTCATCTTTGGAGCTCAGGTAGCAGCTAGCATAGGACTCACTGTGGACATGGTCCCAGTACTTTTCTGGTATTATCACCTACTTCTTTACCTTCTCAGAGTGCTATCTTGACTGCCCTGTTTAAATCTGCAATCCCCCTTTGCATCTCATTCTCCCAACTCCCTCAGGCCACTCCAATGTTCACTCTGCCACAGCACTGTGACCTTTTAACATCCATGGCACACACTCACTTATTGTTAGTGTTTCTTGTCTGGCTCTCCCTGCTATGGCATAAACTCCACAAGGTCAAAATACTTTGTTCACTGTGGTATCCCAAGAACCTAAAACAGTGTCAGTAATATAGAATGTTTTCAATAAGTATTGGTAAATGAATGAATAAATTAGGTTATTTTATTATACACAAAATGCACAAAAACTGAAATGATCAGGAATAAATCAGAGCCATGAATAGTGCAAGAAAGTCACAGAGAATATGTCCGGATGGGGATTTCCTCTAAGCTAAAATTCAGGGCATTTACAGATGATGCTTTCTGTCTCCTCAGCCTATAAAATACAAATGCGCCTATGTCTCTCTAGAACTGCACTCTTAAATACTGTAGCCACTACCTATGGAACATGTGAAATGTGGCTAGTCGGAATTGAGATATGATGTAAGTGTAAAACACACACCAGATCTCAAAATCCGAGAATAAACATAAAATATCTTATTAGCATTTTTATATTGATTATATACTGAAATGGTGATTTTTTTTATATTAACATATTAGGTTGTCTTGGTCTGTTTGGACTTCTATAGCAAATTACACAGACTTGGTGGCTTTTAAACAACAGAAATTTATTTCTCACAGTTCTGGAGGCTGGAAAATCCAAGACACAGGTGTCAATAAACTTAATGTCTGGTCCAAGCCCACATCTTGGTACAGAGACAGCCACCTTCTCTCTATGTCCTCACATGGAGGAAGGGGAAAAGAGAGTTTTCTGAGCTCTCTTTTACAAGAGCACCCATCCCATTCCAGAGGGCTCTGTCCTGATGACCCACTGAAGGCCTCTCATATCCCCTGGTGCAGGGCCTGGAGCAGTCGATACCCACTGCATAAAATTAAAGACTCTCTACATCACCCCCTGTAAGGGATGAAGTTACCCTCCAGTGACTGTTCTCAGGACCTCTGCTAGAACACTGTTCCCTCCTCCCTTCCTGGTCACATGCTGCTTGCTCATTCTTCAACTTTTAACTTCAAGAGCTTATTCAGGGAACATTTCATGACTATCCAAATTAGGTTGTGTCCTTCCATAATAAGTTTTAATAGAAATCTTGTTTCTCATTTATGTCAATTTCAACTCTACACTCAACACTATAAACTGTACACAGAGTCTGGATTTTGCTGTTGCTATTTTAAGTGATAAGTAATGAGTAAATAATTAATAATTACATAAATGATGAGTCGCTACACACCTTTTTGTCAATAGTTACAAAAAAAGTAAAACATGATTAGCATCATAAAGTACACAATTTCCACCAAGTAAAATAAAACCCATTATAATCCAATTGGAATAAAACTCAAAGTCACAGGTGATCATATCCCAGAATCAGAAAATCCTTGATCTAAAAGACACCTCAGAACCTCTAGATCAGAGGTTCAAATCTATCCTATTTTCTTCATTCATTCTTTCCTTCTTTTTTCACTCATCTCAATGATAAAGACATAAGTTATTGTGGTGTAGAAACTAGGAGCATGGGCTCTGAAATCAGACCACCTGAGTTGGAGTCCAGAGATTGCCATTTGTTGTGTATAACATCGGGCATGTTACTTAATCTCTGTGCCTCAATTTTCTCACCTTAAAATGGTGATAGAAACAGTATTACCTTTATAAAGTTGTACATGTAAAATGTTCAAACATTATCTGATATACAGTAGTACATAAAATATTACCTATTAAATAATTGGGGGAAAAAAGAAAAAAATTACCTATTACCTTTACTACTGTTCATCAAGCACTATAATAAATACTGGGAATATATAAGTAAGATTGGAACCCTAATTTCAAGTGCTCACAGCCTGACAGTAGAAGTTTAAAATCTAAGAATCTCAGGTCCAGAGAGATTTTGCATACTAATGTCTTCTAATGAGAACATCTATTTCCTAACATATCGAGAAAATAAGTTGTATTTATACAAATGAAGTCATGTTATTATTAGCAGTAACTACTAAGATTATCAATGCACCTGTGTGTACATAATTTATGTAAAATCAAATATATTCACATATTATTTTCTAGATGGGCATGGCAAGTAGAATCTACTCAGTTCAATTCAGTTCAGTTCAGCTGCTTAGTCGTGTCCAACTCTTTGCGACCTCATGAATCGCAGCAAGCCAGGTCTCCCTGTCCATCATCAACTCCCGGAGTTTACTCAAACCCACGTCCATCAAGTCAGTGATGCCATCCAGCCATCTCAACCTCTGTCGACCCCTTCTCCTCCTGCCCCCAATCCCTCCCAGCATCAGGGTCTTTTCCAATGAGTCAGCTCTTCGCATGAGGTGGCCAAAGCTGGAGTTTCAGCTTCAGCATCAGTCCTTCAAATGAACACCCAGGACTGATCTCCTTTAGGATGGACTGGTTGGATCTCCTTGCAGTCCAAGGGACTCTCAAGAGTCTTCTCCAACACCACAGTTCAAAAGCATCAATTCTTCGGTGCTCAGCTTTCTTAACTGTCCAACTCTCACATCCATACATAACCACTGGAAAAACCATAGCTTTGACCAGACAGACCTTTGTTGGCAAAGTAACGTCTCTGTTTTTTAATATGCTATCTAAGTTGGTCATAATCTTCCTTCCAAGGAGTAAGCATCTTTTAATTTCATGGCTGCAATCACCATATGCAGTGACTTTGGAACCCCCCAAAAATAAAGTCTGACACTGTTTGTTGAACTTTAAGCCAATTTTTTCACTCTCCTCTTTCACTTTCATCAAGAGGCCCTTTAGTTCCTCTTCACTTTCTGCCATAAGGGTGGTGTCATCTGAATATCTGAGGTTATTGAGATTTCTTCCGGCAATCTTGATTCCAGTTTGTGCTTCTTCCAGCCCAGCGTTTCTCATGCTGTACTCTGCATAGAAGTTAAATAAGCAGGGTGACAATATACAGGCTTGACGTACTCTTTTTCCTATTTGGAACCAGTCTGTTGTTCCATGTTCAGTTCTAACTGTTGCTTCCTGACCTGCATACAGATTTCTCAGAGGCAGGTCAGGTGGCCTGGTATTCCCATCTCTTTCAGAATTTTCCACAGTTTATTGTGATCCACACAGTTGAAGGCTTTGGTGTAGTCAATAAAGCAGAAATAGATGTTTTTCTGGGACTCTCTTGCTTCTTTGATGATCCAGCGGACATTGGCAATTTGATCTCTGGTTCCTCTGCCTTTTCTAATACCAGCTTGAACATCTGGAAGTTCACGGTTCACATATTGATGAAGCCTGGCATGGAGAATTTTGAGTATTTAATTTACTATCATGTGAGATGGGTGCAATTTTGCAGTAGTTTGAGCATTCTTTGGCATTGCCTTTCTTTGGGATTGGAATGAAAACTGACCTTTTCCAGCCCTGTGGCCACTGCTGAGTTTTCCAAATTTGCTGGAATATTGAGTGCAGCACTTTCACAGCATCATCTTTCAGGATTTGAAATAGCTCAACTGGAATTCCATCACATCAACTAGCTTTGTTCATAGTGATGCTTCCTAAGGCCCACTTGACTTTGCACTCCAGGATGTCTGGCTCTAGGTGAGTGATCACACCATTGTGATTATCTGGGTTGTGAAGATCTTTTTTGTATAGTTCTTCTGTGTTTTCTTGCCACCTCTTCTTAATATCTTCTGCTTCTGTTAGGTCCATACCATTTCTGTCCTTTATCGAACCCATCTTTGCATGAAATATTCCTTGATATCTCTAATTTTCTGAAGAGGTCTCTAGTCTTTCCCATTCTGTTGTTTTCCTCTAAGGAGCAGCAGCTGTGCAGGAGCAGGAAGGCTGAGAGGAGCTACTCCACATTCAAGGTCAGGAGGGGCAGCCTTACCCCTCGTCCGAGGCAAGGAGCAGCGTCTGCACTTTGCTGGAGCAGCCGTGAAGAGATACCCCACGTCCAAGGTAAGAGAAACCCAAGTAAGATGGTAGGTGTTGCGAGAGGGCAGCAGAGGGCAGACAGACTGAAACCACAATCACAGGCAACTAGCCAATCTGATCACAGGTCCACAGCCTTGTCTCACTCAGTGAAACTAAGCCATGCCGTGTGGGGCCACCCAAGACGGTCTGGTCATGGTGGAGAGGTCTGACAGAATGTGGTCCACTGGAGAAGGGAATGGCAAACCACTTCAGTATTCTTGCCTTGAGAACCCCATGAACAGTATGAAAAGGCAAAATGATAGGATACTGAAAGAGGAACTCCTCAGGTCAGTAGGTGCCCAATATGCTACTGGAGATCAGTGGAGAAATAACTCCAGAAAGAATGAAGGGATGGGGCCAAAGCAAAAAGAATACCGAATTGTGGATGGAACTGGTGATAGAAGAAAGGTCCAATGCTGTAAAAAGCAATATTGCATAGGAACCTGGAATGTTAGGTCCATGAGTCAAGGCAAATTGAAAGTGGCCAAACAGGAGATGGAAAGAGTGAATGTCGACATTCTAGGAATCAGTGAACTAAAATGGACTGGAATGGGTGAATTTAACTCAGATGACCATTATATCTACTACTGTGGGCAGGTATCCCAAAGAAGGAATGGAGTAGCCATCATGGTCAACAAAAGAGTCCGAAACGCAGTACTTGGATGCAATCTCAAAAATGACAGAATGATCTCTGTTCGTTCCCAAGGCAAACCATTCAATATCACCCTATTCCCCAACCAGTAATGCTGAAGAAGCTGAAGTTGAATGGTTCTATGAAGACCTACAAGACCTTCTACAACTAACACCCAAAAAAGATGTCCTTTTCACTATAAGGGACTGGAATGCAAAAGTAGGAAGTCAAGAAACACCTGGAGTAAGAGGCAAATTTGGCCTTGGAGTACAGAATGAAGCAGGGCAAAGGCTAATAGAGTTTTGCCAAGAGAATGCACTGGTCATGGCAAACACCCTCTTCCGACAACACAAGAGAAGACTCTACACATGGACATCACCAGATGGTCAACACCGAAGTCAGATTGATTATATTCTTTGTAGCCAAAGATGGAGAAGCTCTATACAGTCAGCAAAAACAACACCGGGAGCTGACTGTGGCTCAGATCATGAACTCCTTATTAACAAATTCAGACTTAAACTGAAGAAAGTAGGGAAAACCACTAGACCACTCAGGTATGGCCTAAATCAAATCCCTTATGACTATAAACTGGAAGTGAGAAATAGATTTAAGGGACTGGAACTGATAGACAGAGTGCCTGGACAACTATGAACAGTGGTTCGTAAAAATTGTACAGGAGGCCATTCTCAAACAATCCCCAAGAAAAAGAAATGCAAAAAGGCAAAATGGTTGTCTGAGGAGGCCTTACAAATAGCTGTGAAAAGAAGAGAAACAAAAAGCAAAAGAGAAAAGGAAAGAGATTCCCATTTGAATGCAGAGTTCCAAAGAATATTCAGGAGAGATAAGAAAGCCTTCCTCAGCGATCAATGGAAAGAATCTACTAGACATATTTAAAATTAACTACATAATACCAGACAATACACTCCCCACAAGTGTGATGTAACCTTATTTTTCATATTGCCTTAATCACTTCCAAGTTTTGTGTCCTTTTTAGAACAAAAAAGGAAGAATATATTTAATTAAAAATGCATAAAAGAACCAGGAGTAGTAATCTGGCTTAGAAGACATAATCTAAATCTAATCATGAAAAAAAAATCAAACCCCAAATAAAAGATATTCTATTAAAAACATACCAAAAAAGGATTGAATTTTTCAAAATGTCAGTGCAATTAAAGACAAAGTCTTTAGATATATTCCAGTTTAAAGAAGGTTAGAGATATGTGACAAATAAATGCAATACCTGAGCGTATACTATCCAGTACCGAGGGAGAGAGAGAAATTCTCTTAAGACCATTTGGGGTCAACTGGCAAAACTGAATATGCATGGTTTATTAGCTGAAACAATTACATATATTTTAAATTTACTGGAGTTAGTAACCATACTGTAGTCATGTAAGAGAATATCCTATTTTAAGAAATACTCACTGAAATATTTAAGAATAAAGTCACAATGTATGCAAAATACTTTCCAATAGTTGAGGAAAAAACAGAATATAAATGATAAAGCAAGTGGGGTAAAATACTAACACATGTATTATGTTAGGTAAGTCTATTAATAAGCATAGGTAACCAAGTACAAACATTTAGACAGTAGTACTGGTAATTTTTCCAGAAATGTAGTATTCACCCTCACCATAAAAATTTTCAAAATCTGTATTTTCAGATACTTAAACACATCCAACAACAACAACAAAATACTTATTTAAATAATTATAGTTTTTGCATGTGGCTAAGATTAGTATTATCTATTTATAATAATAATTATTAATAATCAAATATCAACCTACCAAAACTAAGCTATTCAGATTACTTTTTTAAAAGGCATAAGTAAGGCCTCTAAGAAGCTAATATGATCTTGCAAAGCTCATAAATTTTACTCATAGAAGCACTTTTCAAATTCCTTTTTATAAAGTGTTTTAAATATACTCTAGCAACCTTGATTATCTGTTCTGAAATCCACTGTATCCTGGAAGCATAAAATTAAAATGTATAAGGGGAGATACGCAGATGATGACAAGATGTGATGTAATAAAAGGCAAAAAAATCATTAAAAATAACCACATGAATCATAGGGTACAAGACATAATAAATTTATGACCTATTTATATAGGTCATTTATTATCTGTCAGATACATTAGAGAGAGCCCAAAAGATACTGCTTTATTTGAGAACACATAATAACAATTGGTATCCATGACAATGATGGAGTATAATGAACCATTTAATTATGTTTAGTGAATATCAGTGGTATTAAGTTGGTATAGGGGTCTGCTTTTCAATCCAGTCACCATAATTTCCAAACTATGCAAAGATGATCTGAGGCATTACAGCAAACACAAAAGTGTCAGAGATGTTGCAGGATATTTTAAACTTTTAAGGGATATATAGCAGCATCCAGCAGACAACATGCAAATCTCTGCTTGGGAAAGTTCATAGTTTCATCAACAGACCAGGCTATACTCCTTCTGATTATGTCTTAACTTTGCAAAGCTGGGTTTTTAGTGGTTACTGTGATAAAAGCAAATGCCACATCAAAATCCACAAAAGCAGGAAATGACAATAGCAGTGTCCAATGTGATTTTAAGACTGGAGAAGCTGTTTAATATCCAACAGGTGCATGCAAACTATTAGTAATTAATTATGGCTATTTAATAATAAAAACATCTTTTTCTTTTGATCTATATGTATTTTTCAGTTACTAAATTATTAGGACAAAAACAGTCATTAAGCTGTATAGACTGACCTATTTAGTGAATGGAATGATTAAGTACTTCTTTTCAGTTAGAGATTGTGAAAAACTGTGCAGACACTAAGGGCACTTGTGAAAGAAGGTTTGAGAATCTCTGCCTTATAAAATCTGCTCCTCAGTTAATTTTCTGGCTTCATCTTCTAATACTCTCTCCCCTCTTATGCTAAATCCAGTCACACTGGCTTCTTGATTGTGCCTCTAACTCAGCAAGCATGCTCCTGCCTCAGGGTTTCTGTATCTTCCTGGAACACTCTTCATCCAGTTACCCCATTAGGTAACACTGTCTCTTTTTTTGAATCTTTTTTCAAATATCAGTTTTTCAGTGTAGCTTATTTTGGCTAATCTACTTAAAATGGCAAGCTACTCCTTCTATTCCCAAGTCAATTTTTTTCATTAGACTTGTCATCTTCCAAAATTCCATGTAATTGACGTATTTATTAAATTAATTTATATAAAAATATCTACCTCCATCTATGAGAATATAAGATTTACAAGAGCAGGAGTTTTTGTCCACATAATCACTGATATATCCCAAGTGCCTAGAACACTACGTGCCTAGCGCATACTATGCATTCAATAAGTATCTGTTGAATTAAACACAAAGAAAGTGAGATCAGTTTCTAAGAGAAGGAAAGAAGCAGAGGAAAGGCATGATGTAAGCTCTTCACCCAACTGATAACTTCTTCTTCCTGGGCATTTAGCCAGACCACCTTTCTCACCCTGCCATGAAGAACGCTTTTCACATCAGAAACACCTTGATGAGACTTCCAGTGAGTGAAGAAGGCTACCACAGGAAGTCACCGAGACCTGAGGCGGTGGCAGCAGACAGCGTTCTCTTGATGGTCTGAACTACACTTACTTTTTTGCAAACCAGTTTAATAATGTGTACCTTGTGCATGCTTTCGGAGAAGGCAATGGCACCCCACTCCAGTACTCTTGCCTGGAAAGTCCCAGGGACGGAGGAGCCTGGTAGGCTGCAGTCCATGGGGTCGTGAAGAGTAGGACATGGCTGAGCGACTTCACTTTCACTTTTCACTTCCATGAATTGGAGAAGGCAATGGCAACCCACTCCAGTGTTCTTGCCTGGAGAATCCCAGGGATGGGGTCGCACAGAGTCGGACACGACTGAAGTGACTTAGCAGTAGTAGTAGTCGTAGAACCTTCTTAGGCATTGCCTTTCTTTTGGAACGTGTCTCTTATTTTATTGTAAAACTAGATTATTTCTTTAAAATTGTATTATCTGAGTTGAGAAGGAGTCATCTTCTCATCGTACCAATTATTATGAAATCTTTATTTAACCAATGAATGCAGCAGGTATTTAAAAACTGGAAACAAAAGAGTATTCCTTATCATAAATAGCTACCTACACATACTAATTCCCATGAGATAAATAAAAGTCACAGAGAGGAAAGACCTAAAAGCTATTCAGGCTTTATTGCTATGGAAGAATCCATACAAGCTTAGCTCCTCCTCTTGGTCTCTTCCTTTTCCTTCCCCATTTGTTCTTTTTCAATCTGGCCTCTGCATTTTTGTTGCTCCATGTTAAGGCAGGTTATTCTATTCTAGTCTCTAGTCAATTAGCATCACTTTAAGTTTTCAATGAGTTAGCATCTCTAGTCAATTAGCATCACTTTAAGTTTTCAATGAGTTAGCATCTGTCCAAATACTTCTCTCATCCTCTCCAAAGTCTTGAGCTTTATTGAAAAGATGAAAATCAGCTTAATAAAGAAATGGAAGGAGTGAGGAAAAAAGTAAATAGCAGGCAGTGCAATTACCAAAATGGTGTGACATTTGTGGACTGAAGAAAAATAATTTCGAGATGAAAATCTTCAAAGAATTCTGAATACAGATCAATTTTTTCACATGAATATCTTCTATGAGATGGTGATAAAACTGTTCAAAAAATTAGTTAAAATTTAAATTTAAAACTGAAATACATATGCATCTACCAAGACCAATGAATTAGTTGGGAAATATGCTAGGTACTATAAAGACTGAATATACTATTTTTTAAATATTTCAAGTTATCTAAAACCCTAGGATATTATATAAAATAAAAATAAGGATGGTAAGACTTCATATATGTCATATTTGCAATGTTTGTCTTATAATTGTGTGGAACAAGGTATGCATATGGAGTGAAAAAGAAAGATAACTATGAGACTGATCCTGACAGCTTGTTTAATTGCCCAGGAAGATGGCCCTTCTTCTCTACCTTTGCAAGGAGGCCCTCCCTGGATGAAAGAGCATCATTCTTGGGCTTGAATTTTCTGATGTGTCTCTTAAAGCTTACATTTCAGTAGTCAATATAGTCCATTAGAAGAATAGGAAGAATAGTACATAAAGTTAAAATACCTAATAAACACTTTTAAATAGTTGATTTTATTTTTCAGGTACTAAAAAAATTTAGTTCTTCTGAATCATACCAATATCTTCTATTAGTTTCATATGTAATTTCTAATACTCATAGATGAAAACATCTATGTCTAAATGGTAAGCTTTCCATATATAGGTTAGCAACACATAATTTAGACTGAATGAGATTAGTACAAAATAATTCTTTCCACTTTGTTTTGGCATAACTCTCCTTTATTTCAAAATTTGATAGTACAGGAAAACATATGCAAAAGATTGTGCTTTTTGCAGAAAAATAAAAGAGTTTAATATATGATGTTTAGGATGGTATTAGTAGTTGAGTGCAGTAGGAAAGGAGAAGCCGTCCTTTGGCCCCATTTTGCCATTTGTGTCATTACCCCTGACTAGAGAGTTCTCTTCTAACAAACATTATTTTCAGCAGCTGGCTGGTATACATCATGTATACAAAGCTAGAAAATATCACACAGAACTCTTAGTTCAATTGCTTACTGCCTTAAAAGCCCAGGGACAAAACAGAAATGACTGGAGTTGAATGTGTATACCACAGAGTGTACAGAGAGTGATCAAAGCAATCTCTCCACTTATGGTTTTAACTCCTTCTCATTCCCATATCCAGCAGGATCTTATTCTTTCTTTCCTGATATTTTCCATTTCTACCCTTTCCATGGGCTCTTCTCCTCACTCTATATACATCCTCAAGTTGCTCTCTCCTTACAAAAATATAAAACCTTGTAGTTTTTACTGCTCTCTCCCTTTTTCAATAAAAATTCTCAAGTGCTTGTTTATCCTTCCTTTTTAAATTCCAGAGTAGACGTTAAATGGCTACTAGGTGCTTGGCCCTGTGAGATACATAGATAGATGGATCAATGGAGACATAGATGGATGGATAAATAGATACATAGATTACATGTATCAGTTCAGTTCAGTCACTCAGTCATGTCCAGCTCTTTGCAACCTCGTGGACTGCAGGCTTCCCTGTCCATCACCAACTTCCAGAGCTTGCTCAAACTCACGTTCATCGAGTCAGTGATGTCATCCAGCCATCTCATCCTCTGCCATCCCCCTTCTCCTCCCACCTTCAATCTTTCCCAGCATCAGGGTCTTTTCCAGGGAGTCAGTTCTTCACATCAGGTAGCCAAAGTATTGAAGTTTCAACCTCAGCATCAGTTATCCCAATAAATATTCAGAACTGATCTCTTTTAGGAATGACTGGTTGGATCTCCTTGCAATCCAAGGGACTCTTAAGAGTCTTCTCCAACACCACAGTTCAAAAGCATCAATTCTTTGGCTTTCTTTATAGTCCAACTCTCACATCCATACATGAAAAAAACCATAGCTTTGACTAGACGGACCTTTGTTGGCAAAGTAACGTCTCTGCTTTTTAATATGCTGTCTAGGTTGGTCATAGCTTTTCTTCCAAGGAGCAAATGTCTTTTAATTTCATGGCTGCAGTCACCATCTGCAGTGATTTTGGAGCCCCCCCAAAATAAAGTCTGCCACTATTCCCATTGCTTCCCCATCTATTCGCCATGAAGTGATGGGACCAGATGCCATGATCTTAGTTTTTTGAACCTTGAGTCTTAAGCCAACTATTTCACTCTCTTCTGTCACTTTCTTCAAGACGCTCTTTAGTTCTTTACTTTCTGCCATAAGAGTGATGTCATCTGCATATCTGAGGTTATTGATATTTCTCCCAGCAATTTTGATTCCAGCTTGTGCTCCATCCAGCCTGGCATTTTGCATGATGCATTCTGCATATAATATATATTTATATACATAGATTATATATGTCCATATATATTAGATAGGTAATATTTATTATATAATAGATAACTATATTATTTGTACATATACATACATATACATATATGTTAAACACTAAAAACATAGATTAGTAATATGTCCCTTTTGCTTGCTGAGTAATACTTTATTGAGTTGTGCTTCAGTTGTTCATCAGACAATGTGCTGTTTCTAGCTTTTTGCCAGAATAAATAAGTCTGCTATGAACATAACTGCAAAAAAAATTTTTAACACATTTCCTTGGGTAAATACTGAGCAGTAGCTACTTTCACTAAGGTAGATTAAGCATATTCTACCCCATTTCTTACAATGAATGAAGCCATAAAATCTTGGTAGAATACATGCAGCATCTATTTGAGGACTTTGGAAAGTAAGTGGTAGCAGGATCATTGAAGGGAAAAACAAGAGAAAATTTGAAGCACCACCAAGCTGGAGTCAGGTTTCCCATTTTTACTTCAGTATCCCTTAGTATGGATGCAAGACCGTCTGAAACCAGAAGATGACAGGATGCACACAGAGAGCTTCAAGAGAATTTCTCTAGTTCTGGAATAGATAAATCCACAGCAAAGTTGGAGAGCTGGAGTTGGAATTCAACAGTCCTCCCTCATTAATAAGTAAAAGTAGTAAGAAAGATTGCAAAGATGTAGAACAGAATATCAACCAGCTGAAGTATTATGGAGTCATGCATCTGAACAAGCAGAGTAGGTATTCAGTTCAATTGCACCTGGAACATTCACCTGGCCATATCCTGAGTCATAACACCTAAAAATAAACAAAATCATACAAAGTATGGTGTCTGACAATAATGAAATCAATCTAGGAATCATAACACAAAGATAATAGGAAAATACACAAACATTTGGAATTCAGACAACATATTTCTAAAATATCCAGAGGTCAAAGAGGAAGTTCTAAGGTAAATTTTAAAATATTTTGAACTTAAAGAAAATGAAAATGGAACATATTAAAATCTACATGATGCAGCTGAAACAATGTTTAGAGAGAAATTTATAGCATTAAATGTTTATATTAGAAATTAAGGAAGGTCATAAATAATGTAAGCTTCAACCTTAAGAAACTAATATAAGAAAATAAACATAAACCCCAAACAATGATGAGAGGAAATAATAAAGAGCAGAAATCAATGAAACTAAAACTAAAAAATAAAACAGATCATTGCAACCAAAAGCTAGTTCCTTAAGACACCCATTAATTTAGTAAACCTTTGGCAAAACAGATAACATAGAGATCTGAGATACCAACTACCAACACCAGGAATGAAATTAAAGATATCACTACAGATCCAACAGATATTAAAGGATAACAAAAATTATTATGAACAACTACCTGCACAAATTCAATAGCTTAAATGAGATAAACCAATTCCTCAGGAATCTTTTACACTAACAAAACTCAACTAAGATGAAAATAGATAACATAGAGGATTGCATGATGATTAAAGAAATCTAATTCATGTTTAAAATATTATATAAAAAAAGAAATCTCTAGACCCAAACGTATATATGAGCAATAACACAAAATTTATATATTTTTCCCCAAGACATAGAAATAGGAACATTTCCAAGCTCATTACAGTGCTACCCTGAGGCCAAACAAGGACAACACAAGAAAACTATAAACCAAAATCCTAAACAAAGTACTAGCATATTAAATTCAGCAATATATTAATGTAGGAATAACAGTATACCATGATAAAGTGAGGTTTATCCAGGAAAAACAAGATCATACAATATTCAAAAATGGAGCGATGCCTTTTACCATGCTAAAAGTCCTTAAAGAAGAAAAAATGGTCACATGATTATATCCAGTGATGGAGAAAAATCATGGTAAAGAGCACATACATAAAACCTGCAGTTAATATCATGCTTAAGAGTAAAATACGCTGCTGTCCACCTAAAACATATAAAAATAATTGCTTTTCTGTTTTATTGACTTCTGTTCTTTATTATTTACTTCCTTGTCTTTCCTTTGGGTTTATTTTTATCTTCTTAAATGTTTGTTCATACCACTCCTTGGCATCATACTGGAAGTCTTAGCCAGTGCAACAAGGCAAACAAGATAGAAAGGAAAAAATGAAGAGTAAAATGGAGGAAAGAAATGTACAGGAAGTCCTCTGCATACAAATCTTTAAGCAGTGAACTTTCGAAGATGCAAAGGTCTGTTTCATCAACATCAGGCATGAGTGAAATTGCAGCTTGTCCTCTGTCTCCTGTTGTTGAGGAGCTCTGTCGGCTGGCAGAGCTCTACCATTTTCACTCTGTCAATTTCCACACCTTGCCCTCCTCCAATCAGTAAATTTTACTGCCTGTTCGCTCGATGCCAGCTCCTGTGTGCTAGCTCTTGTACTGTACTACTGTGCTTTTCAAGGTACTATAGATTAAAATTTTTTGTGTTCATTTGTTTTCATGTATTATTTTTGTGAAAAGTATTATGAACCTATCACAGTACCTACTACATAGCTGATTGTGTTAGCTGGGTACCTATGCTAACGTTGTTGAACTTACAAACAAATTGGGTTTATGGTCGCATTCTCGGAATGGAACTCATTTTCCCTTAGGGAACATACTGTATACAGACTTTTAAAGAAGAAATAGAACTGCCCCTGTTCACAAAGGACAGAACTACCTATCTGGAAAATACAGTAGAATTCATAAAAAACTATTTGAAGTAGTAAATCAGTTTAGAAATGTCATAACAACCTAGAAGAGCGAAAACACTTTTGGAAAAAAAGTAAAGTTGGAGCAATCATACCACCGGATGATCAGAATTACTACAGTCTATAAAATAGTGTGGTAAGGATAAAGAAATAGATACATAAATCACTGAAGCTGCATAGAATAAAAAATTAAACCCAGACAAAGATGATCAATGATTTTTTTTTTACAAATTTTCAAAGATAATTTAAAGAAGAAAGAAGACTTTTTCAATAAACTGCATTGGAATAATTTGACATGCAAAAGCAAAAAAATTAAGTTATATGGAAGCCTTGCATTTTATACAAAATTTAGCTATAAATTAACCAAAGTTCGAAACGTACAACTTAAAACTATAGAATGTCCATGAGAAGATATCTGTGATTTAGGTTAAAGATTTTTTTAGATATGACATAAAAACTCAATTAATAAAAAATAAATGAATCTCACTTCATCAAAATAAAAATGTTTGCTCTGTAAAAAACACTTTTAAGAGAATGAAAAGAAAAAAAAAAGAGAATGAAAAGACAAATGACATATGGGAGGAACTATTCACAAATCATGTATCTAACAAAGAACAGAGTATATAAAGAACCTCAAAACTCAGTGGCAGAAAAGGAAATAACCCAATTAAAAAGTGTGCTGAAGACTTAAAGAGACTCTCTATGAAGAGGATATGAAAGAAAAAATAAGTACTTTTAAAAATGTACAGTATTACTAGCCATTAGGGAAATGCAAACTAAAACTAGAATGAGAGCCCACTAAATTTCTATTAGAATAACCAAGATAGAAAAATACTTACAACACCAGGTTCAGGCAAGCATGCAGAACTGGAACTCCCATCCAGTGCTCGTGGTCATGCAAAATGGTGTAGACACTTCAGAAAAGAGAATCATACTTTCTTATAAAGCTAAACATATACTTAAAATATAGCCCAGTCACCCCATTCCCAGGCATCTACTGTAGAGAAATATTTATAAGAAAATTTATCATTACACAAATACTTGTACACAGATGTTCACAGTCATTCTATTCACAACTACAAAAATTTGCAAAGAATTGAAATATACTTAATGGGTGAATGTATAAGCAAGTCCTAGTACATCCAGAAAATGAAATACTCCTTAGAAGTTTGAAAACAGAATTATTGATACATGTAACAGCTTGAATGAATCTTCAAGTCATTATGGTGAGTTAAAGAAGCTTGCCTCAGAAGATTACATGCTGCATGGTTCCATTTATATAATATTCTGAAAAAAAAACACAAAAATGATATGGCAGAGAACAGATGAGTGGTTGCCAAGCATAGGGTTGTGGGAAGAGAGTGACTACAAAGGGGTGACACTGAAATTGGGGTGATACAATTTTACCCTGATTGTGGACTGACTACATCATCTACTTATGTGTTAAAATTCATAGAACTCAATGGCAAAAATCAACTTTACTGTATGGTCATCTTAATAACTTATTAAAAAATACCTAAGAGAGAAACTGTCAGATCATAGGTAGGTTTAGTTTTATTTTTAAAATTCCAAACTTTTCTCTAAAGTGATTAAATGGTACATTTTATATTTTCATCAGTAATAAATGAGAATTTAGGTTGTTCCACATTCTAATTAAAATTTAGTATTACTAGTCTTCCTAATATTAGCCATACTAATGGGTGTGGAGTGATATCTTATTGAGGTCTCTATAAGATTTTTTAATCACGGCATATTCTGTAATTTGCCACTCTCACAACTCAAACCACTTTTAGGGAAGTTCTTGACTCTTTCTTTCTATATGCTCTAGAATTCATTACTCATAGACACCTAGGTTTATCTAGCCAACACATGTAGATTTATTTTAATGTTGTCATTCCAGAAACAAATTGATAGAGAAAGTGGGACTGAAAATACATGCAATCAACCTCTCCCATTTATTCAATTCTTAAGCATCATGAAGTTATAAATATTTTAGAGACATAAGGATCTCTAGAGATCATATTCACCAAACCTTTCATTTTACAAATCAATAAATGAAAACCATAGAGACTGCGTTGCTTTGCCTGGGTTATATATCTAGCTAGTGTTATAACGCCTTTTAAGAATTGAAAATCATATCATCAATGTTATCATGACATTTACTGGGAAGATATTTTAATGAATCAAAATTATTTTAGGAGCATGTTCCCGGAATGTATTCATTCATATGACATATATTGATACCTCTCAATGCCAGACGTTATACCAGGTTCTGAGGATGTGAACAGAAACAGTAAACATTTCAAAGAAACATAGAATTTAGTTAAGATACAAATGCATCTCATTCTATACTAAATGCCATGTGCTATACACAAAACACAGCATAAAGTGGACAGTGCCCCAGTAGGAAAATAAATTTCTTTAATTGCACTGGGAAAGTCAAGGAAGGCTTCATTGAGGAAGTGATATTTGATTTAGACTTTGAGTGAAAGGAATTATACTTCTGTTTAAGATGAGATACCAATGGAATTATGGAGAGTTTCTAATATTTAAATTAAGATTACATATAAATAAAGGAAATGTATGTAATCATTTCAAATACAGACTGACCTCCACATCTTCTGAAGAATTAGTTAGCACAAAAGAGAAGAATAAGAAAAAATCAAGTAACTTTGAAATGACCTTGGTGGACATTTTGGTTTAAAAAAAGACTGGAAGGCATCCCATTGGGGAAGAAAACAATTTTTTTTTTGGTTTGAGTAACTAAATCATCATGACTGTGGATTGTTTTTAAAGGTTATAATAAAAGTAGGCACATATAACTCACTTTGCTCTTAATTCTGAAAATACATCACAATTGGAGATGAGCCAAGTCAGTCAGTTCAGTTCAGTCGCTCAGTCGTGTCCAACTCTTTGCGACCCCATGAATCGCAGCACACCAGGCCTCCCTGTTCATCACCAACTTTCGGAGTTTACTCAAGTTCATGTCCATCGAGTTGGTGATGCCATCCAGCCATCTCAACTTCTATCGACCCCTTCTCCTCCTGCCCCCAATCCCTCCCAGCATCAGGGTCTTTTCCAATGAGTCAACACTTCTAATGAGGTGGCCAAAGTATTGGAGTTTCAGCTTCAGCATCAGTCCTACCAATGAACACCCAGGACTGATCTCCTTTAGGATGGACTGGTTGGATCTCCTTGCAGTCCAAGGGACTCTCAAGAGTCTTCTCCAACACCACAGTTCAAATGCATCAATTCTTCAGTGCTCAGCTTTCTTCACAGTCCAACCCTCACATCCATATATGACCACTGGCAAAACCATAGCCTTGACCAGACAGACCTTTGTTGGCAAAGTAATGTCTCTGCTTTTTAATATGCTATCTAGGTTGGTTATCACTTTCCTTCCAAGCAGTAAGCGTCTTTTAATTTCATGGCTGCAGTCACAATCTGCAATGATTTTGGAGCCCCAAAAAATAAAGACTTTCCACTGTCTCCCCATCTATTTCCCATAAGGTGATGGGACCAGATGCCATGATCTTAGTTTTCTGAATGTTGAGCTTTAAGCCAACTTTTTCACTCTCCTCTTTCACTCAAGTGAGGTGACATAAACTGGTTTAGTACAATAATCAAACAAATAATGAAATTAATTGGACACTCCAAATTAGTGCCTAACTTTTATATTTCTACGTGGTAATTAGCCATGATTATTAAATACTCATATTTGTAATATTATTTTTACCCAATCAAACCAAATATTTGCAGGTCCAGTTAATGAAAGGAAAAGGGAGAAGGGCAGAGTGGAAAGTTTGCCATATGCCACCTAAAAATGTCACACCAATTCAAGCCAGGTCTTTGATTTCCCTATCAGTAAGTAAACACAGACTTGGATTTCTAAGACCATTGTCTGCATATCCATTATTATTATTAAGCAGTTACAATCTAATAAACTGCATAGCAGCTATTATACCAACTTTAGTATTTCAGTGTATTCCTACATGAACATTACTAGATATTATCTAATCCACTTTGAAGATAAGACAAAAGCAGTACAAAGAATTTAAATAATTAGTCTAGAGTCATGTAATAAGTAAAACAGAGGAAATTTTGCACAACATGACTCAATTTCCAGTAAAAATTTGGTGGGAGCTTAGCTTTAAATCATCCTCTTTCTCAAAAAGGCCATAAAGGAAACAAGGCCATTAAGAAAAACTCAAATTTGACTTTCAAAAAAGGCAGAAGAAACACCTCAAAACTACAAATTTTGTGTAAAAAATGCTGCATTCAGAACTGGTAGCAGAGCCTTGCATAAAACTGTGCTGGCCTATAATAAAAATTAACGAGAAGAGTAGGGAAAGCCGGGAAAGTGAACCAGCAGGCCTGGAGAAGGATCCATTCCGACTGGAACTACTGTGAGGAGGAGAAGGAACACAGAGAGCAGAGACAGAGGGCTCAGGCTACAGAGGAAGAGAAGGCCATGAAACAATCAAAAACAAATCTTCTGAATATTAGGGAGTCCCCCAAAGGCAGCTGCTGTCTGCTCATGGCAACAGCAGACTAGAACCTGTAGAAGTTTAGGTATGGCAATGGAAATCTCCTTGAACCAGCTCACATTCAAGAAGTAGAGGAAACAGTCTGTCATCTTCCCCATCATGTGCTTCTTGTAAAAAAAGAAGTGCTGGTCCCCAGAAAAGAAAACTTAATGAACTGTGTGAAAGAGCAAAGGAACAGACACCACATGCACACAACAATACCATGTTTTCAAAATGTGAGAAGAGCAATAAAACTTGCCTATAGAAGAATATTCACCAGAAAATATCATTACCAGATGAAAATTTTAAACCAAATCTTTTTAGAGAAATAATGAAGCAATCATGATTCTGAAGGAAGATCAAAAAACAGAAATATAAAAACTCAGGGAAGAAATGGCCAGAAAACAGTCAGTAATTATGTGACAGCAGGAGATGAATCAAGAATTTGAAAAGGTTGGGTTAAAAAAAAAAGGTCAAAAGATGTCCTAAATAAGAGTAAATTTGAAGGAAAAGAGATTACAAAAAAGTCTTTAATAAAATTCGAACACATTGTCATTAAACTATTTTGAAAAAATAAAATAACAATAGAACACAGTTTAAAGAAACTACAGTTTATATGCACACAATGGAGTACTATGCAGCTGTAAATATTAATTCATAAGATATATATGAACTGAAATAGACTGATTTCCAGGAAATATTATTAAGTGATAGAGATACCTTTGTATGGAAAAAAAAGAGAGAGATAAAATGGCTAACCTATCCTTTTATATTTACAGAAGGAAACACAGGAATATAAACCTAGTAACAACAAAATTGGTTATCTGTGGGGAAGTATTATGAAGGTGAAAGGGATAAAAGAGGGCATGGCATTTCTCCAAGAAAGTATAATATTTCTGTAATTATGATTTCTGGAAGCATGCTAATATTCTAGAAATAAAAATTAATCACCAAGGGGTGGAAGAACAAAAAAATTAAAACTAAAACTGAGAGCAAACAAAACTAATGTATACCACTGTATTTCAAATGAATTACAAGAATACTAAAAAGAAAATAAAGGAACACATTATAAACAACTTTTTAAATGTATTTATTCTTTAATTGAAGGATAATTGCTTTACAGAATTTTATTGCTTTCTGTAAAACTTCAACATGAATCAGCCACAGGTATACATATACCCCCTCCCTCTTGAACTTCCCTCCCATCTCCCTCCCCAGCCCACCCCTCTGGGTTGATACAGAGCCCCTGTTTGAGTTTCTCGAGCTATACAGAAAACTCCCATAGGCTATATATTTTACACACGGAAATGTATGTTTCCACGTTACTCTTTCCATACATCTCACCCTCCTCCCCTCTCTCTATGTCCATAAGTCGATTCTCTATGGCTGTTTCTCCACTGCTCCCCTGTAAATAAATTCTTCAGTACCATTTTTCTAGATTCCATATGTATGTGTCAGAATACGATATTTACCTTTCTCTTTCTGATTTACTTCACTCTGTAAAATAGGTTCTAGGTTCATCCACCTTATTAGAACTGACTCAAATGTGTTCCTTTTATGGCTGAGTAATATTCCATTGTGCATATGTACCACAGCTTCTTTATCCATTCATCTGTTGATGGACATCTAGGTTGCTTCCATGTTCTAGCTATTGTAAATAGTGCTGCAATGAACAGTGGGATACATGTGTCTATTTCAATTTTTCTTTCCTCAGGGTATATGCCTAGGAGTGGGATTTCTGGGTCATATGGTGGTTTTATTCCTAGTTTTTTAAGGAATCTCCATACCTTCTCCATAGTGGCTGTATCAACTTACATTCCCACCAAAAGTGCAAGACGATACCCTTTTCTCCACACCCTCTCCAGTATTTATTGTTTGTAGACTTTTTGGTGATGGCGGTTCTAACTGGTGTGAGGTGATATCTCATTGCAGTTTTGATTTGCATTTCTCTAATAATGAGAGATGTTGAGCATCTTTTCATGTGTTTGTTAGCCATCTGTAGGTCTTCTTTGAAGAAATATCTTTAGGTCTTTTTCCCACTTTTTGATTGGGTTGTTTGTTTTTCTGGCATTGAGTTGTATGAGCTGCTTGTATATTTTGGAAATTAATCCTTTGTCAGTTGTTTCATTTACTATTACTTCTCCCATTCTGAGGGTGGTCTTTTCACCCTGCTTACAGTTTCCTTTGCTGTGCAAAAGCTTTTAAGTTTAATCAGGTCCCAATTGTTTACTTTTGTTTTTATTTCCATTACTCTAGGAGGTGGGTCATAGAAGATCTTGTTTTGATTCATGTCATAGAGTATTTGGTCTGTTTTCCTCTAAGAGTTTCATAGTTTCTGGTCTTACATTTAGGTCTTTAACCCGTTTGAGTTTATCTTTGTGTACGGTGTTAGGAAGTGTTCTAATTTCATTCTTTTACATATAGCCGTCCAGTTTTCCCAGTACCATTTATTGAAGGGGCTGTCTGTGCCCCATTGTATATTCTTGCCTCCTTTGTCAAAAATAAGGTACCCATAGGTGCATGGGTTCATTTCTGGACTTTCTATATTGTTCCATTGGTCTATATTTCTGTTTTTGTGCCACTACCATAGTGTCTTGCTGACTGTGTAAGTGTTAATTGCTCAGTCATGTTCGACTCTTTGTGACCCTATGGACTGTAGCCTATCAGACTCCTTTGTCCATGGAATTCTCCAGGCAGGAATACTGGAGTGGGCTGCCATTTCCTCCTTCAGGGGATTTTCCCAACCCTGGGATTGAACCCGGGTCTCCTGCATTGCAGGCAATTCTTTACCATCTGAGCCACGAGGGAAGCCCCATGGTGTAGTGTTGACTGCCTTGATGACTGTAGCATTGTAATATTATCTGAAGCCAGGAAGGTTGATCCTCCAGCTCCATTCTTCTTTCTCAAGACTGCCTTGGCTATTCGGGGTATTTTGTGTTTCCATATGAATTGTGAAATTTTTTGTTCTAGTTCTGTGAAAAATGCCATGGTAATTCGATAGGGAGCACATTGAATCTGTAGATGCGTTTGGTAGTATAGTAATTTTCACAATATTGATTCTTCCTACCCAGGAACATGGAACATCTCTCCATCTGTTTATGTCATCTTTGATTTCTTTCATCAGTGTCTTATAATTTTCTGTGTACAGTTCTTTGGTCTCCTTAGGTAAGTTTATACCTATTTCTTTTTTTTTGTAATGGTGAATGGGATTGATTCCTTAATTTCTCTTTCTGATTTTTGATTGTTAGTATATAGAAATGCAAGTGATTTCTGTGTACTGATTTTGAATACTGAAACTTTGCTAAATTCACTGATTAGCTCTAGTAATTTTCTGATAATATCTTTAGGATTTTCTATGTATAGTATCATATCATCTGCAGACAGTGAGAGTTTTACATCTTCTCTTCTGATCTGGATTCCTTTTTTTGCCTTCTCTGATTGCTGTAGCTAGGACCTAAAAAACTGTTGAATAACAGTGGTGAAAGTGGACACCCTCATCTTGTTCCTGATCTTAGGGGAAATGCTTTCAGTTTTTCACCACTGAGAATAATGTTTGCTGTAGGCTTATCACATGTGACCTTTACTATGTTGAGGCAGGTTCCTTCTATGCCCATTTTAGGAAGACTTTTTAACATAAATGGGTGCTGAATCTGTAAAGGATTTTTCTGCATCTATTCAGATTATCATATGGTTTTTATCTTTCAATCTGTTAATATGGTGTATCACATTGATTGATTTGCATATATTGAAGAATCTTTGCATCCTTGGAATAAACCCAACTTGATCATGGTGTATGAGCTTTTTGATGTGTTGCTGAATTCTGTTTGCTAAAATTTTGCTGAGGATTTTTGCATTTATGTTCATCAGTGATACTGGCCTGTAGGTTTCGTTTTGTGTGTGTGTTGTCTTTGGTTTTCAAATGAGGGTGATGGTGGCCTCATAGAATGAGTTTGGAAGTGTTTTGTCCTCTGCAATTTTTTTGAAAGTCTTAGAAGGGAAGGCATTTGCTCTTCACTAAATGTCCAATGGAAGTCTCCTGTAAAGCCATCTGGTCCTGGGCTTTTGTTTTATGGGAGACTTTTTATCACAGCTTCAATTTCAGTGCTTGTAATTGAGTTGTTTAAAATTTCTATTTTTTCCTGACTCAGTCTTGGAAGATTGAGATTTTCTTTTCTTTTTTTTTTTTTTGATATTTTTTTTTATTAGTTGGAGGCTAATTACTTTACATCATTACAGTAGTTTTTGGTTATCCATTTTATTGCCATATAGTTGTTCATAATAGTCTCTTATAATCCCTTGTGTTTCTGCATTGTTGTAACCTCTTTTTCATTTCTAATTTTATTGATTTGATTCTTCTCTCTTTTTTTCTTAATGAGTCTGCAAAAGGCTTGTCAATTTTCCTTATCTACTCAAAGAACCAGGTTTTAGTTTTATTAATCTTTACTATTGTTTCCTTCATTTCTTTTTGTTATTTCTGCTCTGATTTATATGACTTATTTCCTTTTGCTAATTTTGGGGGTTTCTTGTTCTTTTTCCGATTGTTTCAGGTAGAAAGTTAGGTTGTCTATTCAATGTTTCTCTTGTTTCTTGAGGTAGGATTGTATTGCTATAAATTTCCCTCTTAGAACTGCTTTTCTGCATCCCATAGGTTTTGAGTTGTCATAGTTTCATTGTCATTTGTTTCTAGAAATTTTTTTATTTCCCTTTTGATTTCTTCAATAATCTGTGGATATTTAGAAATGTATTGTTTAATCTCCTTGTGTTTGTGTCTTCTACAGTTTTTTGTTTGTTTGTTTGTTTCCTTGTAATTGACATCTAGTCTCATGGTGTTATGGTCGTAGGCGATGCTTGATACAATTTCAAGTTTCTTAAATTTAATGAAGTTTGACTTGTGACCCAAGATGTGGTCTATCCTGGAGAATGTTCCATGTGCACTTGAGAAGAAGGTGTATTTTTCTGCATTTGGATGGAATGTCCTGAAGATATCAATGAGATACATCTCATCTAGTGTATCATTTAAGACTTGTGTTTCCTTATTAATTTTCTGTTTTGATGACCTGCCCATTGATGTGAGTGCGGTGTTAAAGTCTCCTACTATTATTGTGTTATTGTTAATTTACCCTTTTATGCCTGTTATTGTTTGTCTTATGTATTGAAGTGCTCCTATGTTGGGTGCATAGATATTCAAAATTGCTATGTCTTCCTCTTGGATTTATCCTTTGATCATTATGTAGTGTCCTTACTTATCTCTTGCAATCTTATTTATTTTAAGGTTTACATTTCTGATATGAGGATTGATACTCTGGCTTTCTTTTACCTCCAATTTGCATGGAATACATATTTCTATCCTCTCACTTTCAGTCTATATGTGTCTTTCGGTCTGCAGTGGGTTTCTTGTAGACAGCATATATATGGGTTTTGGTTTTTTATCCATTCAGTCAATCTGTCTTTTGGTTAGAGCATTTAATCCATTTACATTTAAAGCAATTATTGATATATATGTTCCTATTTCCATTTTCTTAATCCTTTCAGGTTGATTTTGTAGATCGTTTACTTCTCTTGTATTTCTTAACTATATAAGTCTCTTTAACATTTGTTGTAAAGTTAGTTCAGTGGCACTGAATTTTCTTAACTTTTGCTTGTCTGAAAAACTTTTTATTTCTCCATCAATTTTGAATGGGATCCTTGCCGGGTATAGTAATCTTGGCTGTAGATTTTTCCCTTTCATTACTTTATATATATCCTGCCATTCCCTTCTGGCCTGAAGTTTCTGCTGAAAGATCAGCTATTAAGTGTGTGGGGTTTCCCTTGCTGCTTTTAATATTCTTCCTTTGTGTTTAGTCTTTGTCAGTTTCATTAGTATGTGTCTTGGTGTGTTTCTCCTTAGATTTATCCTATATGGGACTCTTTGTCTCTTGAGTTTGATTGACTATTTCCTATTATATGTTGGGGAAATTTTCAATGATAATCTCTTCAAAAATTTTCTCATACACTTTCTTTTTCTCTTTTTCTTTGGGACCCCTATAATTTGAATATTGGTGCATTTGATAGTGTCCCAGAGGTCTCTGAGATTATCCTGATTTTTCATTCTGCTCTTAAGAACTTATTTCCATCATTTTATCTTCCAGCTCACTGATTCATTTTTATGCTTCAGATATTCTGCTGTTGATTCCTTCTAGAGTATTTTTTTAATTTGAGTAATTGTGTCATTTGTCTCTGTATATTTATTTTTTAATTCTTCTAGGTCTTTGTTTATTGATTCTTGCATTTTCTCCATTTTGTTTTCCAGGTTTTTTATCATCTTTACTATCATTCTGAATTCCTTTTCAGATAGTTTGCCTATTTCCTCTTCATTTATTTGTACTTCTGTGTTTCTAGTTTGTTTCTTCATTTGTGTAGTATTTCTCTGTATTTTCATTATTTTTCTTTAACTTGTTGTGTTTGAGGTCTCCTTTCCCAAGGTTTAAAGTTTGAATTCTTTCTTCCCTTTGGTTTATGCCCTCCTAAGTTTGGTCCAGTGGTTTGTGCAAGCTTCATATAGGGTGTTTTTCTGCTGAGTTTTTGTTTGTTTGTTTTTCCTCTGATGGGCAAGACTGAGTGAGGTGGTAATCCTATCTGCTGATGACTGGCTTTGTATTTTTGCTTGTTTGTTGCTTAGATGAGGCAACCTGCTCAGGGTGCTATTGGTGATTGGGTGATGTCTTGTATTCAAGTGGTTTACATTGTGTGAGTTCTCACTATTTGATACTAAGGTCAGGAGGGACGGCTGTGACAAGATACCCCTCGTCCAAGGTAAGGAACAGTGGCTGTGCTTTGCTGGAGTAGCCGTGAAGAGACACCCCATGTCTAGGATAAGAGAAACCCAAGTAAGATGGTAGGTGATGCGAGAGTGCATCAGAGGGCAGACACATTAAAATGATAATCATAGAAAACTAGACAATCTGATCACAGGTCCACAGCCTTGTCTAACTCAATGAAACTAAGCCATGCCATGTGGGGCCACCCAAGATGGTCGGGTTTTGGTGGAAAGGTCTGACAGCATGTGGTCCCCTGAGAAGGGAATGGCAAACCACTTCAGTATTCTTGTCCTGAGAACCCCATGAGAAGTATGAAAAGGCAAAATGATAAGATACTGAAAGAGGAACTCCTCAGGTCGGTAGGTGCCCAATATGCTACTGGAGATCAGTGGAGAAATAACTTCAGAAAGAATGAAGGGATGGAGCCAAAGCAAAAACAATACGAAGTTGTGGATGGGACTGGTGAGAGAAGCAAGGTCTGATGCTGTAAAGAGTAATATTGCAGAGGAACGAGAAATGTTAGCTCCATGAATCAAGGCAAACTGAAAGTGGTCAAACAGGAGATGGTAAGAGTGAATGTCGACATTCTAGGAATCAGCGAACTAAAATGGACTGGAATGGGTGAGTTTAACTCAGATGACCATTATATCTACTACTGTGGGCAGGAATCCCTTAGAAGAAATGGAGTAGCCATCATAGTCAAAAAAAGAGTCTGAAATGCAGTACTTGGATGCAATCTCAAAAATGACAGAATGATCTCTGTTCATTTCCAAGGCAAACCACTCAATATCACGGTAATCCAAGATTATGCCCCAACCAGTAATGCTGAGGAAGCTGAAGTTGAATGGATCTATGAAGACCTACAAGACCTTTTACAACTAACACCCAAAAAAGATGTCCTTTTCATTATAGGGGACTGGAATGCAAAAGTAGGAAGTCAAGAAACACCTGGAGCAACAGGCAAATTTGGCCTTGGAGTACGAAATGAAGCAGGGCAAAAGCTAATAGAGTTTTGCGAACAGAATGCACTGGTCATAGCAAACGCTTTCTTCCAACAACACAAGAGAAGACTCTACACATGGACATCACCAGAAGGTCAACAGCAAAATCAGATTGATTATATTCTTTGCAGCCAAAGATGGAGAAGCTCTATACAGTCAGCAAAAACAAGACCAGGAACTGACTGTGGCTCAGATCATGAGCTCCTTATTGCCAAATTCAGACTTAAACTGAAGAAAGTAGGGAAAACCACTAGACCATTCAGGTATGACCTAAATCAAATCCCTTATGACTATACAGTGGAAGTGAGAAATAGATTTAAGGGACTAGAACTGATAGGCAGAGAGCCTGATAAACCATGGATGGAGGTTGGTGACATTGTACAAGAGACAGGGATCAAGACCATCCCCATGGAAAAGAAATGCAAAAAGGCAAAATGGTTGTCTGAGGAGACCTTATAAATAGCTGTGAAAAGAAAAGAAGCAAAAAGCAAAGGAGAAAAGGAAAGAGATTCCCATTTGAATGCAGAGTTCCAAAGAATAGCAAGGAGAGATAAGAAAGCCTTCCTCAGCGATCAATGCAAAGAAATAGATGAAAACAACAGAATGGGGAAGACTAGAGGTCTCTTCAAGAAAATTAGAGACACCAAGGGAAAATATCAGGCAAAGATGGGTTCGATAAAGGACAGAAATGGTATGGCCCTAACAGAAGCAGAAGATATTAAGAAGAGGTGGCAAGAAGACACTGAAGAACTATACAAAAAAGATCTTCATGACCCAGATAATCATGATGCTGTGATCACTCACCTAGAGCCAGACATCCTGGAATGTGAAGTCAAGTGGGCCTTAGGAAGTACCACTATGAACAAAGCTAGTGGATGTGATGGAATTCCAGTTGAGCTATTTCAAATCCTGAAAGATGATGCTGTGAAAGTGCTGCACTCAATATGCCATCAAATTTGGAAAACTCAGCAGGGGCCACAGGACTGGAAAACGTCAGTTTTCATTCCAATCCCAAAGAAAGGCAATGCCAAAGAATGCTCAAACGACTGCACAATTGCACTCATCTCGCACACTAGTAAATTAATGCTCAAAATTCTCCAAGCCAGGCTTCATCAATACGTGAACCGTGAACTTCCAGATGTTCAACCTGGTTTTAGAAAAGGCAGAGGAACCAGAGATCAAATTGCCAACGTCCACTGGATCATCGAAACAGCAAGAGAGTTCCCGAAAAACATCTATTTCTGCTTTATTGACTGTGCCAAAGCCTTCAACTGTGAGGATCACAATAAACTGTGGAAAATTCTGAAAGAGATAGGAATACCAGACCACCTGACCTGCCTCCTGAGAAACCTGTATGCAGGCCAGGAAGCAACAGTTAGAACTGGGCATGGACCAACAGACTGGTTCCAAATAGGAAAAGGAGTTCGTCAAGCCTGTATATAGTCACCCTGCTTATTTAACTTCTATGCAGAGTACAGCATGAGAAATGCTGGGCTGGAAGAAGCACACACTGGAATCAAGATTGCCGGGAGAAATCTCAATAACCTCAGATATGCAGATGACACCACCCTTATGGCAGAAAGTGAAGAAGAACTAAAAAGCTTCTTGATGAAAGTGAAAGAGGAGAGTGAAAAAGTCGGCTTAAAGCTCAACATTCAGAAAACTAAGATCATTGCATCTGGTCCCATCACTTCATGGGAAATAGATGGGGAGATAGTGGAAACAGTGTCAGAGTTTATTTTTTGGGGCTCCAAAATCACTGTAGATGGTGATTGCAGCCATGAGATTAAAAGATGCTTATTCCTTGGAAGGAAAGTTATGACCAACCTAGATAGCATATTGAAAAGCAGAGACATTACTTTGCCAACAAAGGTCCTTCTGGTCAAGGTTATGGTTTTCCCAGTGGTCATGTATGGATGTGAGAGTTGGACTGTGAAGAAAGCAGAGCACCAAAGAATTGATGCTTTTGAACTGTGGTGTTGGAGAAGACTCTTGAGAGTCCCTTGGACTGCAAGGAGATCCAACCAGTCCATCCTAAAGGAGATCAGTCCTGGGTGCTCATTGGAAGGACTGATGTTAAAGCTGAAATGCCAATACTTTGGCCACCTCATGCAAAGTGTTGACTCATTGGAAAAGACCCTGATGCTGGGAGGGATTGGGGGCAGGAGGAGAAGGGGACGACAGAGGATGAGATGGCTGGATGGCATCACCAACTCGATGGGCATGAGTTTGAGCAAACTCCAAGAGTTGACGATGGACAGGGAGGCCTGGTGTGCTGCGATTCATGGAGTCGCAAAGAGTCTGACACAACTGAGCGACTGAACTGAACTGAGGGTTAGTTCTGTGGTAGTCTAGGGTCTTTGAGTCAGTACTCCCACTGCAAAGGCTCAGGGCTTGATCTCTGGTCAGGAACGAAGATTCCACAAGCGGTTTTTTATGACATTAAATGAGATTAAAACAAATACCCAAAAATGAGAAACCAAAGATGAACCCCAGACAAATGGCAGTTACAAAAATCAGGCAAGTAATAATTAAAATACAGGAATATACACATATACATATACACCCATAAGCGAAATCAAGAGTCCCAACGAAAATAAAGTTCAGTTGTTTGACCCAGCCAACAAAGGAAATCAAAAATTATATCTACCAGTGAAGAACAAAACTAACTAAAGCAGAAACTGAAAAGCAAAACTAAAGCAAGGTGCCAAGTGGGGAATAAAGCAATGAAAACAAAACTAGCAAATATATTGAGAGGAAAGGAAAGAAAGAAAGAAAGAATTGATATGCAAAGCTAAATAGAGGTAGATGAAGATTTATCTACAATAAAGATTAAGTGCAAGGGGGAAAGAATAGTAGGAAAAGCAAATAAAGGAATAAATGTAGCAAAAATATAATATGTTTAAAAAATTTAAAATTAAAAAAAAGATAAAAGTGAAAAAAAAAAAAAAAGAAGACTGCAGATAACTGCAAAAGCCCAATGTAGAGACAGAGGTTTATAACAACAATAACAAGTGTGACTGAATATACACATATACATATACACCCATAAGCAAAATCAAAACAGTCCAACAAAAATAAAGTACAGTAGATTGACCCAGTGAACAAAGGAAACCAAAAATTATATCTACCAGTTAAGAACAAAACTAACTAAAGCACAAACTGGAAAACAAAACTAAAGCAAGGTGCCATGTGGGGAATAAAGAAATGAAAATGAAACTAACAAATATGTTGAGAGGAAAGGAAAGAAATAAAAGAAAGGATATGCAAAGTTAGATAGAGGTAGATGAAGAAGATTTATATACACTAAAGATTAACTGCAAGGGGAAAAGAATAGTAGGAAAAGCAAACAAAGGAATAAATGTAGGGGAAATAATAGGTTAAAAAATTAAAAATTAAAATATAAAAAAAGAGAGAGAAAAAGGAAAACTTCACAGAACTTCAAAAACCCAATGTCAAAACTTTATTGTTGTTTATAACAATAATAAAAAAGGGGGGGGGCTGAGAAGAAGGATAAAAAAAGCTCAAAAGCTTAATTAGATTTCATAGTGCCAATAAAATCGACAAGTACAACACAAGGGGGAGAAAAGAGAAAGAAAAAATTCCAAAAGAATCTATAGAACAAGTCAAAACATAAGAATAATAAATGGTTTTCTGGAGTCACTGCTGTCAGAGTCCTTTCTCTTGCTGGGAGTCACAGTCCACCTCACCTTCCTAGGATGCCCTCCAACACTGTGCTGGTCTCTGGACCTGCTGTGGGGGCAGCTCAGATTCTAATCTGGTCCTACTCCTGTGTGTTCTTGCCTCCAATGTCCACAGCTATCAGAACTAGTGCATTTTCTTTTGTGGGAGATCAGTCAATGTCCTTTTATATATTCCATAGACACAGAGTCTGCCTAGTTGATCGTGTGGATTTAATCTGAAGCTTGTACAGCTGGTGGGAAGGGTTTGGGTCTTCCTTAGCCACACTGGCCCTGGGTTTCAGTTGTGTTTTTATTTCCACCTCTGCATGTGGGTCGTCCGCTGGGGTTTGCTCTCAGGCTGCCCTGGAGGCAGGGCCCCTGTGAGGGCCAGGTGTGGAGGCTGTGCAGCTGCTTGGGTCACAGGGGTTCTGGCAGTGCCAGGTACTCCAAGTTGGTGGCTAGGGCAGCATATAGTGCTCTAGAAGGGTGTGGCAACCAGCATTGGCCAATAGGCTGTAGGATTCTTGCCTGGAGAAGCCCCCTCCCTAACAGAGAATCCTGGCAGGCCACAGTCCACAGGGTCACAAAGATTCAGACATGACCAAAGCGATCCTGCATGCAAAGACACAAGACTTTTTGGCTGTGGTAGCCCTGCCCCAGTGAGGATTGGGCATGAAGGTGGCGCAGCTGCTTGGCTTGTAGGGACCCTGGTGGTGCCGAGTGTGCAGGGCACGGCCTGCCTCTGCCGCAGGAGTTATGGCCCTATCAGAGTCTTTTTTTGAGCCTCTTGTAGCTGGCGATCAGAAGGCCTCCTTCGTCCGTCTTCCACTGTAGCTCCACCCCTTCATGCACTTAGAGGGCTCCCTTGCCTGGGGTCCTACTCTGTAGTTTGGCTCATCAGACACTTAAAGGGGCACCCTGGTTGGGGTCCTACCCCAGTTCAGGGCATCAGGCATTTGGTGGACCAGCCTCTCTGATGTTCAGCTGCCAACACTGGCCTGTGGGGGAAGAGAGGCTATGGTGATGGCTCCACCCCCTACGCCTGACTCGGCAGTACCGCCTTGCTTCCATGGCTGCCTGGCTTTGTTCCACAGACATTTCCCACCACAATCTCCTCCCTCAAATCCCCTCAATCTGTCTCTCCACAGTCAACAGCAGCCCTCGCCTTGGGATTGCTCCACAGTCCCTAAACTCCAGCTCCCAGCTGCTGCGCCTTCCAGGGGACCTGTGTCCCTGTCCGGGGTATGTACGGCTGTGGCAAGGACTGATTCTCACTCCATTTAGGCTGCTGCAGATCAGATGTTTCACTCTCAGCCTTAAATGTTTCTCCTCTGATTCAGACAATTGCCCCAACGTGGGGATCAGACCCCTGCTTCAGTTCCCCCACTCGCTGAGGGCAGGTCCTGTCCTACTAACACTCCTGTTTTTCCCCCTAGTTCCTTCATCCTACCGAGTTCTGTGTGGTTCTATATATTCTTTTCCGCTTGTCAGGTACTCCTGTCTGCTTTCAGCTGGTGTTCTGCATGCACTTCTGTGTCTGAAGGTGTGTTCCTGATGTATCCGTGGAGAGAAAGGTACTCCACATGCATCTATTCCTCCACCATCTTGTTCCCCTCAAACAATTTTTAAACATGGTATTTAACAATGTTTCTTCAGTCAGAGGGAGGAGGGAAGAGAAGGGAAGAAACAGCAAAAAAAAAAAAAAAAAAAGGCTAAATTTTTTGTAAGCAGTTTTATAGTAGTATGGATGAAACAATTCTAAAATTATCTTAGATATATTGTTGGCTTGAGGAAGTTGAATAAATGCTTTCATGTTGTTGAGAATCAGGATTCTCACTGTGGAAGAAGGGAGATACAAACATGGAATGGATGGGGCAGGGCAAGGAAAACTCTATGGAGATGAATTGGATTTCAAGGTATCTGTAAGAATAGTGATTTTTGGTATCTTCATAGGTAGATGATTAGATTTTATAATATATTATACATAAATAATATATAGGTCATGCATGTATGCAGTTCAGTTCAGTCGCTCAGTCGTGTCCGACTCTTTGCAACCCCATGAATCGCAGCACACCAGGCCTCCCTGTCCATCACCAACTCCCGGAGTTTACTCAAGCTCGGCTCCATCAAGTCAGTGATGCCATCCAGCCATCTCAACCTCTGTCGACCCCTTCTCCTCCTGCCCCCAATCCCTCCCAGCATCAGGGTTTTCTCCAATGAATCAACACTTCGCATGAGGTGGCCAAAGCACTGGAGTTTCAGCTTCAGCATCAGTCCTTCCAATGAACACCCAGGACTGATCTCCTTTAGGATGGACTGGTTGGATCTCCCTGCAGTCCAAGGGACTCTCAAGAGTCTTCTCCAACACCACAGTTCAAAAGCATCAATTCTTCGGCTATCTGCTTTCTTCACAGTACAACTCTCACATCCATACATGACCACTGGAAAAACCATAACCTTGACTAGATGGACCTTTGTTGGCAAAGTAAGGTCTCTGCTTTTTAATATGCTATCTAGGTTGGTCATAACTTTCCTTCCAAAGAGTAAGCATCTTTTAATTTCATGGCTGCAATCACCATCTGCAGTGATTTTGGAGCCCCAAAAAATAAACTCTGACACTGTTTCCACTATCTCCCCATCTATTTCCCATGAAGTGATGGGACCAGATGCAATGATCTTAGTTTTCTGAATGTTGAGTTTTAAGCCAACTTTTTCACTCTTTCACTTTCATCAAGAGGCTTTTTAGTTCCTCTTCACTTTCCGCCATAAGGTGTCATCTGCATATCTGAGGTTATTGATATTTCTCCCGGCAATCTTGATTCCAGCGTGTGCTTCTTCCAGCCCAGCATTTCTCATGCTGTACTCTGCATAGAAGTTAAATAAGCAGGGTAACTATATACAGGCTTGACGTACTCTTTTCCTATTTGGAACCAGTCTGTTGGTCCATGCCCAGTTCTAACTGTTGTTTCCTGACCTGTATACAGGTTTCTCAAGAGGCAGGTCAGGTGGCCTGGTATTCCCATCTCTTTCAGAATTTTCCACAGTTTATTGTGATCCACACAGTCAAATGCACAGTCAATTGGGATTGATTGTGCATAATCAATAAAGCAGAAATAGATGTTTTCTGGAACTCTCTTGCTTTATTGATGATCCAGCGGACGTTGGCAATTTGATCTCTGGTTCCTCTGCCTTTTCTAAAACCAGCTTGAACATCTGGAAGTTCACGGTTCACGTATTGCTGAAGCCTGGCTTGGAGAATTTTGAGCATTAATTTACTAGTGTGTGAGATGAGTGCAATTGTGCAGTCATTTGAGCATTCTTTGGCATTGCCTTTCTTGGGGATTGGAATGAAAACTGACCTTTTCCAGTCCTGTGGCCCACTGCTGAGTTTTCCAAATTTGCTGGCATATTGAGTGCAGCACTTTCACAGCATCATCTTTCAGGATCTGAAATAGCTTAACTGTAATTCCATCACATCCACTAGCTTTGTTCATAGTGATACTTCCTAAGGCCCACATGACTTCACATTCCAGGATGTCTGGCTCTAGGTGAGTGATCACACCATTGTGATTATCTGGGTCATGAAGATCCTTTTTGTACAGTTCTTCTGTGTATTCTTGCCACCTCTTCTTAATATCTTCTGCTTCTGTTAGGGCCATACCATTTCTGTCCTTTATTGAACCCATCTTTGCATGAAATGTTCCCTTGGTGTCTAATTTTGTTGAGAAGATCTCTAGTCTTTCCCATTCTCTTGTTTTCCTCTATTTCTTTGCATTGATCACCGAGGAAGGCTTTCTTATCTCTCCTGGCTATTCTTTGGAACTCTGCATTCCAGTGGGTATATCTTTCCTTTCCTCCTTTGCCTTTCACTTCTTTTCTTTTCACAGCTATTTGTAAGGCCTTCTCAGACAACCATTTTGCCTTTTTGCATTTCTTTTCCATGGGGGTGGTCTTGATCCCTGTTTCCTGTACAATGTCACAAACATCCATCCATAGTTCATCAGGCACTCTGTCTATCAGATATAGTCCCTTGAATCTATTTCTCACTTCCACTGTATAATCATACAGGATTTGATTTAAGTCATACCCAAATGGTCTAGTGGTTTTCCCTACTTTCTTCAATTTAAGTCTGAATTTTGCAATAAGGAGTTCATGTTCTGAGCCACAGTCAGTTCCTGGTCTTGTTTTTGCTGACTGTATGGAGTTTCTCCATCTTTGGCTGCAAAGACTATAATCAATCTGATTTCGCTGTTGACCATCTGGTGATGTCCATGTGTAGGGTCTTCTCTTGTATTGTTGGAAGAGGAATCTACTATACATGCATGTATAGTAGATTATATATGCATATATATACACTGTGCACACACACACACACACACACACACACACACACACACATTTCTTAACTCTGCTGAAAGGGCCTACAAGAAAGATAAATACTCCAGGAGCAATGAGCACATTGAGGATCTACATATTGACTTCTAATTGCATTTTCCACTAAAACGACCAAGTTTCCTCAGAGAAACGGATGATTCAATGGTGGGATAGGGTTTACAAAGTGATCCCAGAACATATTAAGCCACAAAGTAAGAAAATGTTAAAAATAACTGACTGGGACATGTTAAAAGGACAACGGAGCTAAGGAACTCTGATGAACAGCAACAGGAACTCCCACTGGCCAAATCTGGGATAATATGAGTATTCAAATACAGTATTCAGAAGTAAAAAGTTTAAATTAAAAATAGGAATTTACGAGGTCACTTTGATAATGAATGGTTTGGGCAGGTAGATGAATGAATGAATGAATGAGGGAGAACTTTTCTGACTGATAAAGGTGGAGAGAAAATTGGAGTAGGAAAATAAAAATAATTAAACTGTAATATTAAAGACTTTAAGAGGAAAAGAGCAAATATATGGTGAGTAAACTGAATAGTACCTTGACCAAAATCAATATAACAATCAGGGGCAGATATGCCATGAGTGTTATTCAAAAGTGATGTTCTCAAGACAAGACATTATTTCTGTAGTGCTCCAACTTGTGATGTTTAACTCAAATCTAATCATAAGGAAACATCAGAATAATCACAATGAGAGGGATATTCTCTTTTTTTAAAACATATCTGCATATTCAAAATATCAAAGTCATGAAAGAGTGAGAAACACTAAGAAGCTATTCCAGGTTAATGGAAACTAAAGATACATGACAATGAAAGATAACACATAAGCCTGAACTAGAGAAAAAAATGTTATAAAGAATATTATTTGATCTACTGACAAAATTGGGAGTATGATGGTATAAAGTATTGTGTCCATGGTAAATTTCCTGAAGGTGATGATCACACCATATAAGAGATTATTGTTCTTAGGAAATACAAAAAGTAGTATTTATGAGTACATTTATATGATTTGTGCAATTCAGTCTCAGATGGTTCAGAAAAAAAATGTGTATCTGTATTAACAGATATACAAACAGATATAATGCCACAGATTAGATAGATGGGTTAGATTAGATTATGTTTAGTGAATAAAGAAACAACAGCACAAAATGTTGGGGAATCTAGGTAAAGGGTATATGGAATTTTTGGGTACCCTCATTAAAATTTTCTTTACATCTGAAATTATTTCCAAGCAAAAAATTCTTATTTAAATTGGGAAAACAAGGAACATAGACACCATGTATAAGGGGTCGAATTTTGTCCCACCTAAAAGACATATTCAAGTTCTAAACTCTGGTATCTGTGAATATGACCTTATTTAGCTAGAAAAAAAGATCATTGCAAAGTAATGAGTTAAAGATTTTGAGATGATATCACACTGGATTAGAGTGGGCCCTAAATCTCATGCTTTGTATACTGAGTAAGAAAAGGAGAGAACGCAAAGACAAATACAATGGTCATGTGAAAACAGAAATAGAGATGATTGTGATACAGATAAAAGTTAAAAACTGCCAATGATTTCCGGGTACCACCAGAAGCTAGGAAGAGGCAAGGAAGAATTCTCTCCTAGAAATGTCAGATGGAACATGATTCTTCTGACACCTTGAATTCAGATTTCTGGCCTCCAGAACTCTAAGTGAATAAATTTGTGCTGTTTTGAGATACGATATTTGCAGTAATTTGTTACAGCAACCCTAGGAAATTAATATATCATGAAAAACATAATATGTGCTATAGAAGATAAATATCAGAAAGAAAAAAGTCAAGAAAATAAACATATAAGTCAGGCAAAAGAGACTCAATACTTGCATAAATGGAATCTCCAAAGAACAATGAAAAGGAATAAATATTTTAAATTATAATTCAAAACAGAAAATAATTGAATCTACATTTTGAAACAGCACATCATAATGCACAAAATCTGATACAGAATAGTCAACATGATATTTACCTTGGGAAGTTTACTAGATTTTGGTGATCAAGGCTCTTTCAGCAACCAGACAAAAACTTACAATGGAAAGAAAAAGACACAGCATCAGACTTTTGCACTGAAACTACTTAAAGAAACCAAGATATAGCTGTAGAACCTTCAGCAGTGAGTGTTAGATTTTTAATCCATGAAAATCTAAAATGAAAACAAACATTGGGATAAGGGATACATGGTAGGATATTCTACTTATGAATGATATAAATTAAAAGATAAAAGATAAAAAATAAATAAAAAATGCTCTATGATTCATCCATTTGTACAAGTGAGAACCCAAGAATAAAGGCAAAAGTCAAATATAAGTAAAAGCATATCAAGTAATACAACAGGAAACAATTAGGGAAGATAACACTATTGACTAAAATTGAGTGTGGAAGGAAGGGAAGGAGGAGGAGGAAGATACAACGTCTTGAATTGATATGCTATTTGAATTCTAATAGTAAAATTAGTTTTGTTTGTTTGTTTGTCTTGCCTAGCTGCATGCCTTGAGGGATCTTGGTTCCTTCACCAGGAATCGAACTCCTGCTCTCTGCAGTGGAAGCACTGAGCCCTAACCACTGAACTGCCAGGAAATCCCCCAGATGATTTTTCTTTAAAAGTAGTTTTCACCATCATTTTCTCATAAATCCTAAAAATATGACTTCAAGAGGAAATCTGTGGCTGTTTTTGTGGTTTACGAGAAGAATTTTAAATTCTTCTAAAGTTTTTGAATATCAAAAACTTTTATCAATGCCTGTCATATCAAACATTTTGATAAGTACAGTAATATACTAATAAACTTTATTTCTCTCATTTCTTTATGGATAAGGATCAAGCGTTTGGGAAGAGATGAGAAGAATATGTGGCTGAACGAAACCTGGCAGAGGACAAAAATCTTTGAAAATAACTATCTAGGAGAGTAGAGTTCTTGCCTTAACTATAGGAACCAGGCTGAGAAACAGCACAGAGAAAGAGAAAGTAATAGAAAATGAGGGAGGTAGGATTCCTCATAGCAATAACACATAAATCACCATCCTAGTCCCACATCCTTTTTTTTTTTCTACTTTATTTCTGCTTACCAGAATTGGCATACACAGGTTACTGTTTATGATGAAGAATACTACTGTGTTTTCTGTTTTCTAAATTTAGTTATGCTATTAATATTGTGCTTTCACAATAACTGGTATTCTAAAGAGATAATGGCTTCTTCTAAGCCTAGGTTTCCTCAGTTTCAATGAATTGGTCAGTTTTTTTAAAAAGCCAAAATAATGGACAAATGAAGTTTGTCTTTGGGAGAAATGAGTTTGACTCACAACTGAAAAAAAAAATGCCTCCAGTTCCAGAAATGATCTGGCATCAAGTACGAATTTTTTTTTATTGCTGCACCCGATCTTACACTTTAAGTTTTGTTTATGGTATATTTTGCAAGTTATATGGATTATGTGGGCTTCCTTGTGGCTCAGATAGTAAAGAATCCGCCTGCAATGCGGGAGACCTGGATTCGATCCCTGGGTTGGGAAGATCCCCTGGAGAAGGGCATGCCAATCCACTCCAGTATTCTTGCCTGGAGAATCCCATGGACACAGGAGCCTGGCGGGCTACAGTCTATGGGGTCGCAATGAGTTGAACACGACTGAGTGACTAAGCACACATATGGATTATGTGGATATACACCTCTTCCGGATGGGGTGGAGGGATCCACTCCAATGTTCTTCTCAGTGTTAATAATACTTGTATGAAGTAGAACCGGCAAAACTAAAAAAAAAAAAAAAAAAAAAAAAAACCCTTCTTTTTATATTTCATGTATTACAGCTTGAAACTTATAATGATCATAGTTCCCTTATTTTAACCTTTAATTAACCCTTAATTTAAGTATACAATTACCATTGATCTTCTTAGCAATCTTACAAGGAAAGTATCATTTCTGGTGTTTAATGTAGGAAAAACAGTTATTTTATTAATATAAAGCATTTGTTCTTGTTTATTTCATCAAAATGACCCAGAGAAATACTAGATTCCTTTGCTCCTTCTTAGACAAATTTGAAGTTTATATAATAAAATTTTTAATGAATGATCTGTTTAATGATACATTAAACAGTATCAACTATAGGTTAACTATGATAGATCTTTAGTGCCTATTAATATATCTGCCAATCATGCCTCATCCCACATCATTCCATATAGATTTTTAATGGTAATTTGGAAAATTCCTAAAAAATCACATTACTTTAAGGAAAAAACTTGGCTTTAAAATTATTTCAGAACTGTAATACAAGCCATGAATGTAAGTGTACATAGTTCCAAGAACAGACAAATGTGACAAATGCACTTATTTGTAAACTCTGGACAACTACATGCTAAACTGTAAAACCCAAAAAATGAATGCCATAGGCAGTAATTAGTGCAAAAATTTGAAGAATAAGTCAGTGTACACACAGGATATACTGAATTCATAGTCATTTAAAAATATTATATTAGAGAGAATCACAAGTATGTATAAATGTATACATGAAAAATAAGTATTGTAAAGATAAGTTGTGAAGTTTATGTTTATGAAAATATGTAGGCTATCAAATTCATTCATACATGAGTGTGAATTTCTTTCTCAGTTTACATTAAATATTATTTAGGATTCTGAGCAAAATAAGACTTCAAATAACATCAGATACTACTTGTTGAATTTCCATCCTAGCTTTTATTCTTTTCTAATATAACCCCAATTTTGGTAGCAAAGTAGGCAGAACAGTGGACTCAGCTGCAGGAGATGAATCACAATTAATCTAATCAAATTTTCCTTTGAGTAATAGGTTTAGTGGGGGGCAGATGACCTAGTTCTAGCCAATAAGTCTTGATAGGATGTCTATGAGGTCAGCTTCTGGATAAGGTTTTCTTCCTTGATTTAAAGAAAAAAACATGTCAGGAGAAACTTGCCTTATTCCTAATTTTGGATGAAGTTATGTGAGACTCTGATGCCATCTTTGGGCACTAGGGAACAATAAAGAGATAAAACCCAAGCCTCTGATGGCAGCTGACTGGAAAGATGAAGAGTGTGAAACCCTGAGGACACAGTGACCCACAGTTAACCAATCCTAGAACTACTTTCCTGTCATGTGAGATGATAAATATCTATTATTAAGTCACTTTTTATTGAGTACCCTGTCACTTGAAGTTAAAATATATCCTACTTGACATGGATACAGATAGCAGGTATTATGTGGTAGCTGGTCAGTACATCTGTGGAGAGGCCTGAACAACCCAAGAGTTATATGGAGCACTAGATTCAGAATCCAGGGAAATATGCCAAGAAGGGTTATTGAAGTGATCTGTGTATACTCACTTCAAGGACCAACATTCATCAACAATCATCCCTTTACAAATACATAAGAATTCCAACTCACAATGTTGTATAAACAATAAAAAATTCCAAACTAACTAAATCATAAGTCTAAGTGGTATGAAATGCCTTTCTCAATGTTACATATTTCTGAGGCCTTAGATCAAGCAAATATTTCTACACTATTCCATGAGCCTTGTCAACTACCAATAGTATGGAACTGTAAGAATACAGAAACACTATGTAAAGTGAAAATAGCACTAGATTTGAAGTTAAAAGTCATAGTAGTGAGTTCTGACTCTACTAATTATTAGGTCTGTGACCTCGCAATTTTCTCATCTGCCAAGTTGAGATGTGCTGTGTGTGCTTAGTCGCTCAGTCGTGTCCAACTCTTGCAACCCCATAGACCGGAGCCAGCCAGGCTCCTCTGTCCATGGGATTCTCCAGGCAAGAATACTGGAGTGGGTTGCCATTTCCTTCTCCAGGGGATCTTCCCCACCCTGGAATCAAACCTGGGTCTCTTGCATTGCAGGCAGACTCTTTTCCGACTGAGCTATGAGGGAAGCCCTTAAGTTAAGATAATAATACTTATATTACAAAGTTTTCAGAGCCTTATATGTGATGGAGTAGAAAATATGAAGGCTGATGTTTGTAAAATGAATGAACAATTCCTTTGTTCGCTATAAAAAGTGGATTAAACTTGTCAAAAGTCAATCATCTTTCTAAGTTTACAAAAATTTCATGGATTTCTTGGCATGCTATCTCCACTGTTGTAGTGAAAAGACACCACCAAAGAACAGCTGGTGTCAAAATACATGTATTTGTGGAGACCATAAATTTTGTTGTATCTTTTGCTTTATTCTCAAAATTTGAAAATATGCCATTTATTTATTAAAATCCATAATACATAAACCAAAGTCATTACACAAAAAGTTGCTCAGTCATGTCCAACTCTTTGTGACACCATGGGCTGCAACACACCAGGCTTCCCTGTCCTTCATCAACTCCTGGAGCTTACTCAAATTCATGTCCATTGAATCAGTGATGACATTCAGCCATCCTGTCCTCTGTCATCCCCTTCTTCTGCCTTCAGTCTTTCCCAGCTTGAGGGTCTTTTCCAATGAGTGAGCTCTTTGCATCCCTTGCAGCTTAGCTGGTAAAAAAAATCCACCTGCAATGTAGAAGACCTCAGTTCAATCCCTGGGTTGGGAAGATCCCCTGGGGAAGGGAAAGGCTACCCACTCCAGTATTCTAGCTTGGAGAATTCCATGGACTGTATAGTCCATGGGGTCACAAAGAGTCGGATACAACTGAGTGATTTTCACTTTCACTTTCAGCTCTTCTCATCAGGTGGCCAAAGTAATGAAGCTTCAGCTTCAGCATCAGTCCTTCCAATGAATATTGACGTCTGATTTTGTTTAGGATTGACTGGTTTGACCTCCTCCCAGCCCAAGGAACTGTCAAGAGTCTTCTTCAGCACCATAGTTCAAAAGCATCAATTTCTTCAGCATTTAACCTGTTTTATGGTTCAACTCTCACATCCATACATGACTACTGAGAAAAACCACAGCCTTGACTAGACAGACATTTGTTGGCAAAGTAATGTCTCTGCTTTTTAATATGCTATCTAGGCTGGTCATAACTTTTCTTCCAAGGAGCAAGAGTCTTTTCACAGCTGCCATCACCATCTGCAGTGATTTTGGAGCCCAAAAAATAAAAGTCTCTCACTGTTTCCATTATTTCCTCATCTATTAGTCATGAAGCGTTGGGACCAGATGCCATGATATTAGTTTCCTGAATGCTGAGTTTTAAACCAACTTTGTCATTCTCCTCTTTCACCCTCCTCAAGAGGCTTTTTAGTTCCTCTTTGCTTTCTGCCACAAGGGTGGTGTTATATGCATATCTGAGGCTATTGAAATTTCTCCTAGCAATCTTGATTCCAGCTTGTGCTTCATCCAGCCTGGAATTTTGCATCCAGCCTGATGTACTCTGCATATAAGGTAAATAAGCAGGGTGACAATATACAGCCTTGATGTACTCCTTTCCCAATTTGGAACCAGGCCATTTTCCATGTCTGGTTCTAACTCCTGCTTCTTGACCTGCATACATATTTCTCAGGAGGCAGGTAAAGTGGTCTGATATTCCCATCTCTGAAGAATTTTTCACAGTTTGTCATAATCCACACACTCAAAGGTTTAACAGAGTCATTGAAGCAGGAATAGGTGATTTTCTGAAATTCTCTTGCTTTTTCTATGATCCAATGGATGTTGGCAATTTGATCTCCGGTTCCTCTGCCTTTTCTAAATCCAGCTTCAATATCTGGAAGTTCTCGGTTCACCTACTGCTGAAGCCTCACTTGGAGAATTCTGAGCATTACTTTGCTAGCATGTCAAATGAGTGTAATTGTATAGTAATTTGAACGTTCTTTGGCATTGCCTTTCTTTGAGATTGGAATGAAAATTGATCTTTTCCAGTCCTGTGGCCACCGCTGAGTTTTCAAAATTTCCTAGTACATTTAGTACAACACTTTCACAGCACCAGATTTTAGGATTTGAAATAGCTCACCTGAAATTCCATCACCTCCACTAGCTTTGTTCATAGTGATGCTTCCTAAGGCCCACTTGACTTCGCACTCCAGGGTGTCTGGCTCTAGATGAGTGATCACACCATCATGGTTATCTTATTAAGATCTCTTTTGTATAGTTCTTCTGTGCATTCTTGCCACCTCTTCTTGATATCTGCTGCTTCTCATAGGTCCATACCATTTCTGTATTGTGCCCATCTTTGCATGAAATATTCCCTTGATATCTCTAATTTTCTTGACGATAACTCTATTCTTTCCCATTCTATTGTTTTCCTCCTTTTTTTTTTTTTGCAATGATCACTTAGAAAGGCTTTCTTGCCTCTCCTTGCTATTCTTTGGAATTCTGCCTTCAGATGGGTATATCTTTCCTTTTCTCCTTTGCCTTTCACTTCTCTTCTTTTCACAGCTATTTATAAGGCCTCCTCAGACAACTTTTTGCATTTCTTTTTCTTGGGGATGATTTTGATCACTGCCTCCTGTATAGTGTTACCAACCTCTGTCCATAGTTCTTCCGGCGCTCTGTCTATCTGATCTAATCCCTTGAATCTATTGGTCACTTCCACTCTATAATCATAAGGGATTTGATTTAGGTCATTATTGAATGGCCTAGTGGTTTTCTCTACTTTCTTCAGTTTAAAAGAGCAACCAATATCCCTCAGGATTTAAAAATTCTACCAAGCTTTTAACAAATGAAATGGAATATATATAGATCACAGCATGACTAACTAAGGTTTATCCCAGTAATATAAGGTTGGCTTACAATCAAAACTCAATTTATGTAATTCACCATATTAACAAACTAATAAAGAAAAGCCTTAAGGATCATCTCAATAGATAGCTCATCTGACAGAAGAAAGCACATCTCAGCAAAGAAAGAGATGGAAGCTTACATCCTGAATCTGATAAGGGGTAATCTATGAAAAAATATGCAGCTAACATCATACTTAATGGTGAAAGACTGAATATTTTTCCCAATATAATCAGGAAACCACCAGGGACATTCACCATCCATCACTTCAATTTAAAAATCAACTGTATTTCTAAATACTAGAATACTATTTCTAAATAAGAAATGAGAAATATAAAACAACAGTTAAGCATAGTTATAAAATGGTCTCCAAAATTCTCTCCCCATAGTGTACATGATTTGTATAATTAGTCCCCTCGAATATGAGTAAGACTGGTCAAAATGATGGATTTACTCCCATGATTATGTTACATTTCTGGCAAAAGGAAATCTGTTGATGTAATTAAGATTGCCAAGTCATTTTGTTTTGAGTTGATCAAAATGGAGAGTATCTAGTGGGTCTGACTTTGTCAGGCAGAAGTCCTTAAAAAGCATGAATGAAGAGATTTCCCTGCTGACCCAGTGGTTGAGAATCTGTCTTCCAATACAGGAGATGTGGGTTTGATCCTTGCTCAGGTAACTCAGCCCGAGTGCCACAATGAGAGAGTCCACCATGCTGCAACTAAGACCCTGCAATATAAATAAATAAATATATTTTTTTAAAGCTAGAATACAATCTCCTACCAACCTCAAAGAAGATGGAAGCCACACTGAGCCTGAGAGCCGAAGGAACTAAACTCTGTCATTACCTGAATGAACCTGAAAGAGCAGGCTGAGCCTCTTATGATGCAGTCGTGGCTGACCCACTGGTAAGCCATGAGAGCCCCGAGCAGCAGATCCAACCAACCCATGTCCAGATTCCTGACCCATGGAAAAAGATAGTCACTGGGTGATACTTAAGCCACTAGCTTGGCTTATTATTAATTACATAAATTATGGTCGTTTAATTCTCAGCATTAGAAAATTTATATAGATATCATTCATAATAACATTAAAAATATGTAATAACAGGATAAAACTGACAAAAATGTGAAAGCAAAGGCTTTCACAAAAAGCTTTTTGTGTACAACAAAAGCTTCAAAATATTGCTCAGAGAAATTGGGCCTAAAGAAATGGAGATACATACCATCTTCATGGGAAAGTGGATAATTTAATGTTGATGAGATATCAATTCCTTTCCAAAATGATCTATTTCAATTCAATCCCAATCAATATTGCAGCAGACTTGCTTGTAGAATCTGTTAAACTGATTCTAAAATTTAGATGAAAATGTAAAGGAACCAGAACAACCAAAATAATTTTGAAAAAGAAATAAAGCTGGAACAGTATAATACTTCAAGTGTCTAAGACCTATCACACAACTACAGCGATCAAGACAATGTGTCATTGACATAAACATTGTCAGACAGAAGAACAAAACAAAAAAGCAGAACCTGGAAAGAGATCCCCACAGAGATGAATAACTGATTTACAACAAAATTATAAAGGCATTTAAGTGGGGAAAGAATATTCTTTTAGGCAAATGATGCTCGAACAACTGAATACTCATACACAAAACAAAACCGAAAACGTCAATCTACACCTCACGCCACATTAAAAAGTAACTTAAAATGATTCATAGATGTAAATGTAAAACTAAAAACTATAAAACCAAAAGGAAATACAGGAATAAACTTTTGTGACCTTAGAGTTTGGCAAAGATTTTTAACTATGACACTGGCAAGAAAAGAAAAACTCATAAGAGTGTAAATTGATAAATTAGATTTTATCAATATTAAAAACATATGTTCTTTAAAGGACACTCTTAAGAGAACTTAAAGATAAGGTACAGGTTAGGAGAAAATATTTTCAAATCACATGTATAACAGTGGACTTACATCAGAATTCATAAAGAACTCATAAAATTCAACAATAAGTAAATAACTTTTAAAAAGCAAATATTTTAAAAGACACAGTAAAGAAGATACACAGATAGCAAATAAGCACATTAAAAGATGATAAACATTATTAGTCATTATGGAAATGAAGTTAAAGCCACAATGAGATACCACTACTTTATCTACTCAGTTCAGTTCAGTTCAGTCGCTCAGTCGTGTCCGACTCTCTGCGACCCCATGAATCACAGCACGCCAGGACTCCCTGTTCATCACAAACTCTCAGAGTTTACTCAAACTTATGCCCATGGAGTCGGTGATGCCATCCAACCATCTCATCCTCTGTCGTCCCCTTCTCCTTTTGCCCCCAATCCCTCCCAGCATCAGGGTTTTTTCCAATAAGTCAACTCTTCGCATGAGGTGGCCAAAGTATTGGAGTTTCAGCTTCAGCATCAGTCCTTCCAATGAACACCCAGGAATGATCTCCTTCAGGATGGACTGGTTGGATCTCCTTGTTGTCCAAGTGACTCTCAAGAGTCTTTTCCAACACCATAGTTCAAAAGCATCAATTCTTCGGCACTCAGCTTTCTTCACAGTCCAGTTCTCACATCCATACATGACCAATGGAAAAACCATAGCCTTGACCAGATGGACCTCTGTTGGGAAAGTAAGGTCTCTGCTTTTTAATATGCTATCTAGGTTGGTCATAACTTTCCTTCCAAGGAATAAGCATCTTTTAATTTCATGGCTGCAGTCACCATCTGCAGTGATTTTGGAGCCCAAAAATAAAGTCTGACACTGTTTCCACTGTTTCCCCATCTATCTGCCATGAAGTGATGGGACCAGATGCCATGATCTTAGTTTTCTGAATGTTGAGCTTTAAGCCAACTCTTTCACTCTCCTCTTTCAATTTCATCAAGAGACTTTTTAGTTCCTCTTCAGTTTCTTCCATAAGAGTGGTGTCATCTTCATATCTGAGGTTATTGATGTTTCTCCTGGCAATCTTGATTCCAGCTTGTTCTTTTTCCAACCCAGTGTTTCTCATGATGTGCTCTGCATATAAGTTAAATAAACAGAGTGACAATATACAGGCTTGACGTACTCCTTTTCCTATTTGGAACCAGTCTGTTGTTCCAGGTCCAGTTCTATTGTCAAAATTAAAACTGACCATACTAACCATTATCTGGGATATAGAAGAATTAGAACTGTAATATACTATTGGTGGGAACGTAAAACAGTATGGCAACTTTGGAAATTGTACGGTAGTTAAAAGTATACCTATTAATTTATCTGGCTATTTCATTTCTGCATATCTACCCTTGAGAAAGTAAAACTATGCCCACACAAAAATCTGTAGACACATTTTCATAGTAGCTTTTCCTGTGATACTTAAAAACTGTGAAAAAACAAAATGTTTATCAACATATAAATTGAAAAACAAATATGGTATAACTGTACAATGGATTACTACTCAGCAATTTTAAAAAAATGAGCTTTTGAGACACACTACAATATAAGTGAATCTTAAGATAAATATGCTGAGTAAAAGAAGCTAGATGAAAAAAAGCATATGCTATAAGATTCTAAGAAACAAAAATAAACATAGAACACACTTAGCAGTCAGACACTAATTTCTAATATCATTTTCCAATACATGGCTGATTCTAGGACTGGGGCAGTAAACAGACAAGCTGAGTCAAAGTGCATTTTGAAATGCCAGAAATTAAGAAATTTCTCAGACACAGATAAGAACAAATACATACATGAGTTTCCAATGCCCAAAGATGGAACAACTTGAGCATAAAAATAAAATAGATTGTAACTCAAAGCATAAAATAAATACCCATGAGTTCATACTGATATAAATAAAACACTGAATAAATTGGTAAACAGGAGAGAAGAGGTAAATCTAACATGCAGAAGAATTCCAAGCAAGTTATGTAGATACTCCACCCTAAAGGAGGGAACTAGTATTTAGTTTAGTTCAGTCGCTCAGTCGTGTCTGACTCTTTGCGACCCCATGAATTGCAGCATGCCAGGGCTCCCTGTCCATCAACAACTTCCGGAGTTTACTCAAACTCATGTCCATCGAGTCGGTGATGCCATCCAGCCATCTCATCCTCTGTCATCCCCTTCTTCTCCTGCCCTCAATCTTTCCCAGCATCAGGGTCTTTTCCAATGAGTCAGCTCTTCGCATGAGGTGGCCAAAATATTGGAGTTTCAACCTCAGCATCAGTCCTTCCAATGAACACCCAGGACTGATCTCCTTTAGGATGGACTGGTTGGATCTCCTTGCAGTCCAAGGGACTCTCAAGAGTCTTCTCCAACACCACAGTTCAAAAGCATCAATTCTTCAGTGCTCAGCTTTCTTCACAGTCCAACTCTCACATCCATACATGACCACTGGAAAAACCATAGCCTTGACCAGACAGACCTTTGATGGCAAAGTAATGTCTCTGCTTTTTAATATGCTATCTGGGTTGGTCATAACTTTCCTTCCAAGGAATAAGCATTTTTTAATTTCATGGCTGCAATCATCATATGCAGTGATTTTGGAGCCCCCCAAAATGAAGTCTGACACTGTTTCCATTGTTTCCCCATCTATTTCCCATGAAGTGATGGGACCAGATGCAATGATCTTAGTTTTCTGAATGTTGAGTTTTAAGCCAACTCTTTCACTCTCCTCTTTCACTTTCATCAAGAGGCTTTTTAGTTCCTCTTCAGTTTCTGCCATAAGGGTGGTGTCATCTACATATCTGAGGTTATTGATATTTCTCCCGTCAATCTTGATTCCAGCTTGTGCTTCTTCCAGCCCAGCATTTCTCATGATGTACTCTGCATATAAGTTAAATAAGCAGGGTGACAATACACAGCCTTGACATACTCCCTTTTCGATTTGGAACCAGTCTGTTTTTCTATGTCCACTTCTAACTGTTGCTTCCTGACCTGCAAATAGGTTTCTCAAGAGCAACTAGTATTAGGTTGGTGCAAATGTAATTGCAATTTTGGACTGTGAATTTTAAATCATTATAACATCTTTATTAACCATGATAGGAACCATTACACTCAACATATTTTTGCCAATGAGAAATAAAACCCTGTTTATTCCCGTAGCATAAAAATCCTCACTTTGGGATTCATGGAACTCTTGGAAAGCATTTTCCCTGCAAAAAGTTATTGAGATGCTTGAAGAAGTGGTAGTTGGTCAGCAAGAGGTAGGTGAATATGGTGGATGAGGCAAAACTCCATGTGTGCTGTGCTGTCCTTAGTCACTCAGTTGTGTCTGACTCTTTGTGGCCCCATGGACTGTAGCCCGCCAGGCTCCTCTGTCCAGGTAAGAATACTGGAGTGGGTTGTCATGCCCTCCTCCAGGGGATCTTCCCGACCCAGGGATCGAACCCAGGTCTCCTGCATTGCAGGCAGGTCGTTTACTGCTGAGCCCCCAGGGAAACCCGAATTGGTCCCCTTCTGTTGACCAACGCCAGCAGCAGGTGCTGCTGCTTTTGGTGCACCTCATCGATGTGCTGAGCATACTCCTCAGAGGTAATGGTTCTGCTGGGATTCAGAAAGCTATACTGGACCAGACTGGCAGCAGACTGCCAAACAGTGATCATGACTCATTTGGTGCAAGATTGGCTTTGGGAAGTGCTTTGGAGCTTCTTCTCAGTCCAATCACTGAGCTCAGTCCAACAGTAGTCCCTGGCTGTTCTATATGGAGAGATAGTTTGTTGTTATGTAGAATAAGAGAAGTCGACAGACACTTCAAAATGATGATTTTTTTTTTTTTTTTTTTGGATTTGCAGTCAGCTCTTGAGGTACCCATTCATTGGCTTTTCACCTTTCCAATTTGTTTCAAATGCCAAATGACTATGGAAAGGTTGGCATTGAGTAGTTTGGCAATTTCCTGTGTAACTGTAAGAGGATCAGCGTCAAAGATCCTCTCAATCGGTCACTGTCAACTTCAGATGACTGGTCACTGCACTCCTCTTCTTCAAGGCTCTGTCTCCCTTGCAAATTTTCTTGAACCACCACTGCACTGTATGTTCATTAGCTCCTGGGCCAAATGCGCTGTTCATGTTGTAACTTGTCTTTGCTGCTTTATGACCCATTTTGAACTTGAATAAGAAAACTGCTTGAATTTGCTTTTTGTCTAACATCATTGAAGTGAAGTGAAGTGAAATAAAGTCGCTCAGTCGTGTCTGACTCTTTGCGACCCCAGGGACTATTCAGTCCATGGAATTCTCCAGGCCAGAATACTGGAATGGGTAGCCTTTCCCTTCTCCGGGGGATCTTCCCAACCCAGGGATCGAACCCAGGTCTCCTGTATTGCAGGTGAATTCTTTACCAGCTGAGCCACAAGGGAAGCCTAACATCATTTCCCTAGTCTAAAATAAACATGACATAAATAGCAAGTAGTAAGTCATTAGCAAAAAAACAAAAAGTGAGAAATGCACATTAAAATGAGGCAGAATATAACCACATTTAAGAATGTATTCCAATATCAAATAGCAAAGTTCAACAATGCAAAATTGCAATGAGTTTTGCACCAACCTAATAGCAATATTAGTTCATTAATTAACAAATATACCATATTAATATGGCAATAAGAAAAACTATGCAGAGGATGTAGGGAAACTCTTATGATCTGTTTAATTTCTCTGTAAATATAAAGCTAGTCTAAAAAGCCTATCAATTAAAAAATTAAATCAGATACTTAGCCCTGAAAAAAACTATGTGTATATAATTTAATACATTTAATAAATCAATTATAAAATTTTTTAAACTATAATGACAAAAAGAAGGTTAGTGGTTTCCTAGAGATTCACAAGGAGTGACAGAGATTGGAGGGGATAGAAAAAGGGAAGGGATTAAAAAGTGATATAAGGAAACTTCTAGAGGAAGATGGTATAATTATCATCTTTTTCTGTGGTGATGGCTTCAAAGGTATATACTTATGGTAAAGCTCAACAAAATGTAGACTTTAAATATAAGCAGCTTATTATATGACAATTTTATTTTAATAAGGCTTTTTCTTGCTTAAACAATTTTTTAAACTTCCGGACTTGAACTAATTGTCTTAAAAAAATAGTCTGCAGTAATATTTGGAGTTAGCCCCATCACACCTGAATTTAACCACTGAGCTTTTTTCTTCCAGTTTTATTCAGATATAATTGACATACCGGACTATATTAAGTTTAAGGTATACAGCATAATGCTTTGAGTTACATCCATCATGAAATAATTATCACAGTAAGTTCAGTGAATATCCATCATCTTATAGATACAATATTAAAGAAATAGAAAATTTTCCCTGTGATGAGAACTCTTAGGATTTACTCTCTTAACAACTTTCATATATAACATAAGCACTGTTAATTAAATGTACAATTTATCACATTGTATATTTAGTGCTTATTTATAACTGGGAGTTTGTACTTTTTTACTGCATTTTTCAATTCCACCCCTCCCCTTGCCTCTGGTACCCACAAATCTGATCTCCTTTTATATGAGTTCGTTTTTTTTTAAAGTATAATTGACTTACAACACTATGTTAATTCCTGTTACACAACATGGTGGTTCAATATTTCTATACATTTTGAAATGACCATCATGATAAGTCTAGTTATGATATGTCACCATACAAAGTTATTACATAGTTAGTGACTATATTCCCCACACTGTGCATTTCATATCCCTGATTCATTTATTTTGCAACTGTAAGTTTCTTTCACCTAATCTCCTTCACCTATTTCTTTCACACCCCACCCCCAAAATCCCCCTCCCTCTGGCAACCACCTGTTTGTTCTCTGTATCTGTAACTTTGCTTCTATTTTGTTATGTTGGCTTATTAGTTTTCTAGGTTCCACACATATAAGTGAAATCATACAATATTTGTCTTTCTTTGTCTGACTTATATCAGGTAACATAATGCCCTCACAGTTCATCCTTGTGGTTGCAGATGGCAAGATTCCATTCTTTTCTACAGTTGAGTAATATTTCATTATATATTATGTATATATCACATTTTCTTTATCCATTCATCTATTAATGGGCACTTAGATTGCTTCCATATATTGGCTATTGTAAATAGTGCTGCAGTGAACATACAGATATGTACATCTTTTCTAATTAGTGTTTGTATTTATTTTTTAAATAAATACCCAGTAGCAGAATTGCTGGATCATTTGGTAGTCCTACTTGAAGCCAGAGTATTTAAATAGTGAGCTTGTTTCACTTAAAGATTAATATATTTAGGAATTCTTTTGTCAACAATGCTAATCGCTCAGCATCAAATTTCATGGCATAATGGTGATTTAGGACATGTTGAGAATTTTTATTATTGTTTTCTTACTTCAAGAATTTAAGTCTTGTGGAAATATCTTAGACTTGTCTGGTTTGAGGGAATTTGTATAGTCAATCAAAATTAAGCCAAATATAGTGTATCATTTAAAATGAGATTTAGTGACAACATTACAGCTATAGCAACCTGGAACCCCCATTCTGAGCCATCTGCTATTTAAAAATCACACTCCTAGGAATACTGGCATTTGATTACCTGGGGCCAAATATGGCTATGCTACTTATTGTCTTTATAATATTGGGAAACTGAGAGCTTCAGTTTTCTCAACTATGAAATGGAGATAACAGTACCTACTTTGTGGAACTGTTGAAAGGTTCAACAAGTTAACACGGGTAAAGGTCTGAAAGACGACCTGGCAGTGCTGTGCAGATTCTACACAACCTACAGATTCTACAGCATTAGCCACCGGGCAAGGGCAAATCAAAACCACAGTGAAATACCCCTTCTCACACACTAGGAGAGCTATGATAAAAGACCCTAACGAGCAATTCCAAGAAAGGGAAAAAGTTGGAACATTTATACACTGTCAGTGGAAATATAATATGTCTAGTCACTTTGGAAAACAGTCTGCAATTCTTCAAAAGGTTAAACATAGGGTTACTATATGACCAAGCAATTCTAATCCTCAGTATAATATAATAATATATATAATATTATATATAATATTATTATATACACTATATTTATATATAATATAATTATAATATATAATAATACATTACAATTATATGTATTATATATAATAATAATAATATAATCTTTAGTATAACCCAGAGAAATGAAAATACATATTCACAGGAAAACTTGTACATGAATGTTAATAGTAGTCTTATTCATAGTAGCCTCCAAGTAGAAACAGCCCAAATGTCCAAAGACTTCTAAACAGATAATCAAGATTATAGCATATTCATAAATCATAGCATAGTAAATCAAATTATATTCATAGAATAAAATACTACTTGGCAATAAAAAGAAGTGAGGTACTGATACATACTACCATGTGACTGAACCTTGAAACCTTCTTTCACATACCATGTGAAAGAAGCCAGCGAAAAAGACCACATATGGTATGATTCTATTTATATGAAATATCCAGGATAGGCAAATGCAGAGAAGGAAAGTAGATTCAGTGGACTGTTGAAAAGGTTTTAAGAGAAAAAGAGGAGTGACTGCTAATGAATATGGAGTTTCTTTTCAGTTCTGTTCAATTCAGTTCAGTTGTTCAGTCGTGTCCAACTCTTTGCGACCCCATGAATTGCAGCACTCCAGGCCTCCCTGTTCATCACCAACTCCTGGAGTTTACTCAAACTCATGTCCATCGAGTCGGTGATGCCATCCAGCCATCTCATCCTCTCTCATCCCCTTCTCCTCCTGCCCCCAATCCCTCCCAGCATCAGGATCTTTCCCAGTGAGTCAACTCTTCACATGAGGTGGCCAAAGTATTGGAGTTTCAGCTTCAGCATCAGTCCCTCCAATGAACACCCAGGACTGATTTCCTTTAGGATGGACTGGTTGGATCTTCTTGCAGCCCAAGGGACTCTCAAGAGTCTTCTCCAACACCACAGTTCAAAAGCATCAATTTTTCGGCACTCAGCTTTCTTCACAGTCCAGGTCTCACATCCATACGTGAGTTTCTTTTAGGGATGATGTAAATGTTCTAAAATTAACAGTGGTGATAGTTACACAACTGTGCATAAGCTTAGGGCCACTGAATTGTACACTTTAAGACATGTGAACCATATGATATGTGAATTATAGCCAATAAAGCACGTTAAGTAGTTTAAAATAAACTGGAAAAAGGAAAGCCTAAAAACAACAACAGTATTAGTAATAATAAATTAGTTCACTTCTCTGGCCTTATCCTCTTCCATTCCCCAATTTATCCCATACTCTATCCATAATGGCCTCCTTGCAATTCCCATATTATGTCTTCCTATTTGATGTCCTGTGAACATAGTATATCTGCTTCCTGGAGTTCTCTTCAGCCCTCCTCTGCCTGCCTAACTCCTTCATATTTAAAACTAGTCAATCAGAGTAAGCTAATGGCCCAAACAATTGATTCCCAGTGACCTAATTATGATAAAATTTACTTCTCTCTCATGTAAACACTTCCCAGGTGATTCAGAGATACAGGCTCCTTACCTCCATCAGCTCTGCCTGCCCAGGAGTCTTCCACTGTATTCTCTATAACAGGCTGAGAAAACCAGTGGGGCATCAGCACAGACAGGACTCGAGGAATTTTCCAAATGATTAATTCACTTTTGAACATGGTATCTTTAAGAGATGTCAGGATACCCAGCGGTCTTGGGTTCAGCACAGAGACTATTTATTAGCTTATGGGTGTTCATTGGAAGGACTGATGCTGAAGCTGAAACTCCAGTTCTTTGGCCACCTCATGCTGAGTTGACTCATTGGAAAAGACCCTGATGCTGGGAGGGACTGGGGGCAGGAGGAGAAGGGGATGAGAGAGGATGAGATGGCTGGATGGCATCACCGACTCGATGGACACGAGTTTGAGTAAACTCCAGGAGTTGGTGATGAACAGGGAGGCCTGGAGTGCTGCAGTCCTTGGGGTCAAAAGAGTCGGACACGACTGAGCGACTGAACTGAACTGAATAAGCTATCCCACATGTATTGCACTACTCCCCTTCTCTCTACATCTTCAGGAAGAGGTGATTTGCTTTAAAAACTCAAAGATAATTTTTAAGAATAAGAATGCTGAAGGGAGAAAAAGTAGTATTCAACATCTCTATTGAGGAGTTTATGATGTAGAACAGAATGGAAGCTGAAGCTAAAGGAAACTTTCCTTAAAGGGCTATTTATTAAAAAATGGAACGCACTCCTTAGGACAAATCAAAGTGTAAACACACAACATCCAAAATTCTTGTACAGGTAAATTAGTGTTCTCAGCTATCTCCTGCTCCCAAATTTCTCTGCCACATTGAGGACGGTTCAAGAGGAGTAGAGAACCTGTTGGCTGCAGCGAGAAACATTTGAAAGCACTCTTTTATGGAATTCATAAGAGAGAAAAATCTCTCTCATGTTATTTAGAATCATCCTCGATATATCTATTCTAATAATAATAATAATAATAATGATAATAATAATAATACACATAGCCAAATACCGTTCTCTGTGTAAAATCTTTACAAATCTGACATGCTGAGAATTCAGCTTCTGATACAATCCATTCACTTTTCCAGTTAGACTGGTACTGAGTTCGCAGCACAAAATCGAACGTGCTCATGCAGCTCATCCCACAGTACCTGTTCATTCGGGCTGGCGCTTGGAATTTCAGATCTGGTCCCTCCGCGGGGCGGGGCGGGGCCGTGGGCGGGGCCGTGGGCGGGGCCGTGGGCGGGGCCTGCCGCCGGGGAGGCGGGGTGCTGGGAAAGCCGGGGGGGCGGGTCTGCTCGTGAAGCCTCGTAGTATCTGAGCGTGCGAGGGTCCGCGGCGCTAGCAGCGTGCTCCGCGAGGCTTCGCTTCACGTGGCATCGCAGTGGACCCCGCAGCTCCGGGCGCTTCGTGCTCCTGGACTGCCAGGAGATGTGAGCGCCGCTGAGATGCCCGTGGCGAGCGACCTGGAGCCGGCAGAGACGACGCTGCTCCTGAGGATGGGCTGCGCCGAGAGGCCGACGCAGCCCCGGGGTGTCCGGGGGAAAGGAAGGGGACCGCAGCCCAGGACGGGGAGCATCCCGGCGCTGGAGCGGGCGGAAAAGTCAAGAGCCACAGCCGCTGTCCAGCGCTTGCGAAGCCGCCGCCCCTGGGGTGCGCCCAGAGGTTTGTGAGTACTCTGCGTCGCCTGTCCGCAGACGGAAGCTGGGGAACACCCCTGGAGAGCTCTACGGGATCCCCACAATCGCCGTCGCCTGGTCTCTCCACCTGCCTCAGGGACAGAGTGACTGCCGCCCCCCCCCCCCCACCTGCGGACCCGGGGCGAGGGCGGAGGCCCATCGGGGCCGCCCCCTTCCCACCCAGGAGGTGGAGAGTCCCCCCCCCCCTTCCGCCGTCCACTCCGGCCAAATTCAACTCCTGTTCTCTCCTCCCGCGGCCCCGAGCCTCCTGACGCCCCCTCGTCCTCCCGCTATCCCCCCCCCCCCCCCCCAGAGACAGGGGAGGAGAAAAGGGGAGCCCAGGGCGTCATGACTGAGCTGAAGGCGAAGGGTTCCCGCGCTCCCCACGTGGCGGGCACAGCGCCCTCGCCCACCCAGGTCGGAGCCCCTCTACGGGGACGCCCAGACGCGGGCCCCTTCCAGGCGGGCGAGGCCTCGGACCCGACGCCCACAGCCTCGGGCCTCCCCCTCTCCCTGGACGGGCTGATCTTCCCTCGGCCCTGCCAGGCTCAGGACCTGGACGGGAAGACGCCGAACCCAGAGTCGCTGGCAGACGTGGAGGAGGCGTATTCCAGCGGGGAAACCGCAGAGGGCGCTGCTGCGAGACCCCTGGAAAAGGACGGCGGGTTGCTGGACAGCGTCCTGGACACCCTGCTGGCGCCCCCCGGCCCTGAACAGAGCCCCGCCAGCCCCGCCGTCTGCGAGGCCCCCAGCCCTTGGTGCCTGTTTGGCCCTGAGCTTGCCCAAGACACCCGGGCTGCGCCCGCCGCCCAGGGGGTCCTGCCCCAACTCATGAGCCGCCCGGAGAGCAAGGCTGGCGATACCCCTGGGGGGGCCGCCGGCCAGAAGGTGCTGCCCCGGGGCCTGGCGCCGTGCCGGCAGCTGCTGGCCCCGACGGCCGCGAGCCACCCCTGGCCCGCGCCAGCGCCGAGGCCGTCTCCGCAGCCCGCGGTGGTGGAGCTGGACGTGGACGACTCGGAGCCCGAGGGCTCCTCGGGGCCGCCCCTGAAGGGCAAAGCCCGGTCCGCGGGAGGAGCCGCAATCAGCGCTCCAGGTACGGGCGCGGGAGGCGTCGCCCCGCTGCCCAAAGAAGATGCCCGTTTCTTGGCGCCCAGGGCCGCCCCGGCGGAGCATGACGCGCCCGCCGCGCCCGGGCGCGCCCCGGTGGCCACCGCGGTGATGGACTTCATCCATGTGCCCATCCTGCCGCTCAACTCGGCCTTCCTGGCCGCCCGCACCCGGCAGCTGCTGGAGGGCGACAGCTATGACGGCGGGGTCGCCGGCGCCTTCGCCGCCCCACGGGGCTCGCCCTCCGCCTCGGCCGCCCCGGGCGCGCCCGGAGACTTCCCCGACTGCGCGTACCCGCCCGACGCCGAGCCCAAGGACGACGCGTTCTCGCTCTACGGGGACCCGCAGCCACCCGCCCTGAAAATCAAGGAGGAGGAGGAGGGGGGTGCCGAGGCCGCCGCACGCTCCCCACGGCCCTACCTGCTGGCGGGGGCCAGCCCCGCCGTCTTCGCGGACTTCCCGCTGGCGCCGCCGTCCAGGCCCGGGGAGGTGGCGGCGCCCGCGGCCGCCGCGGGGGCCCCCGGCTCGTCCGCGGCCGCGTCGGGGTCCGCTCTGGAGTGCGTCCTGTACAAGGCGGAGGGCGTGCCGCCCCAGCCCGGCCCGTTCGCGCCGCCGCCCTGCAAGGCTCCGGCCGCGGGCGCCTGCCTGCTGCCGCGGGACCTGCCGTCCACCTCGGCCGCCGCCGCCGCAGGGGCCACCCCTGCGCTCTACCCGCCGCTCGGCCTCAACGGGCTCCCCCAGCTCGGCTACCAGGCCGCCGTGCTGAAGGAGGGCCTGCCGCAGGTCTACCAGCCCTATCTCAACTACCTGAGGTGAGGGCCCGGCGCGGCGCGTGAGGACCGGTCCGGCCGCTCCCGGCCCCCGGCGCCCGGCAGCCCCGAGTGGCCGCCAGGGGTGGGTGACCGAGGCGGGGCGCAGCGCAGCTTGGCTTGGCTCCTTTTCCCTCGCCTCTTCTCCTCATTTATTTTGGGGGGGAGGGGGGAGGGCCCCGCGGGAGCCCAGATTATGCTGTTTCTGGAGCGGGCTTCCCCGACAATATGTCTCTAAACTTTCCAGATCTGCGCAGTCCCAAGGCGAACCAGCCGCGAGTTCTAAAAGTGCAGCGTCACTCTCGGTCCGCCGTAGCCCCGCGGAGCCGAAAGGGTGCGGCGAGTCCGGGGTTTTATAAAATGCTTTTCTTCCTAGAAGCACAGTTACCGAGAACGTGCGTTCCGGAGGGGAGACGGTAACGCATCGTTCTCCCGGGCGGGGTGGCGCTAGGTGCCCGGCCAGAACCCAAAGCAGAACCCAAAGCAGAACCATCTTAAGGGTCTGGACACTTAGCGCTTCATTTTCACCCGAATCTCTAGATTAAAATTAATTTATGTGTAATATGTTCACAGTATGGTTTTAAACATCAATCACTGCGGTGCACTGTAGGCTAGTATTGTTTCAAGTTCGCTACAACTTTTAGCATACAAGTTTTGAAAAACACTTTAATTTACATACGAGAATTATGGAATTTTAAAGAAAAAAGAAAGTGCTCTGAATTTGGAATCTTGTGGTGTGAATAGTCAAAACAGTGTCAATATATTGAACAATGCTTTAAAAAGACAAACACGGGTACTTGTTTAATTACAGAGATGACTTTTAAAAATGATTGTACTCTTAAAGCAAAATCCTGTTTATTGTTTCCCACCGTGCAACAAGGTTATAACATTTGTCAAAAGACTAAATTGATTCTCTGTAATGAGTTTTGCAGGAAGTTTTTTTTTCCTGAACATAAAATTAAATATTAATTATTTATTACTTTTGTTGGTACTCCTGATGAGAGGCTAATAACTTGCAACTGTGATGAATCCAGTAACAGGTAGTATATCAAGTTCAGTTTGCTATGTTTTTCAGATCTGTATTGATATATGGCTGTAATTTTTAAAAACCTTTTCACTCTATTTTGGGTTAAGGAAACTTTAGTGTTAGACAGTGGTGCACCTAAAAATAAATTGAGTACTTTGTTTTGCATTTCAAGGCCGGATTCAGAAGCCAGCCAGAGCCCACAGTACAGCTTTGAGTCATTACCTCAGAAGATTTGTTTAATCTGTGGGGATGAAGCATCAGGCTGTCACTATGGTGTCCTCACCTGTGGAAGCTGTAAGGTCTTCTTTAAAAGGGCAATGGAAGGTAGGCTCCTTTCTTGTTGGTTTAATTGTAAATGGACACCATCTAATATTTTACAGATCTTGATTAAGCCCTTGCTTCTTCTAAGAAATGATCGTATTTCCATATAACTAAAAATATATGATAATATTTTAACAGTATATTTTTATTTATAATAATCTGTATTGAATGTGGTTGGATATTATAATTGCATAATATTTGACTATCACTTTTAATATTAGACAAAAGCATATGAATCTTGGAACATGCTAACATTGTTCATTAACTTTAGAGACACAACTTTGTTCTGACTGAATTTTTATATTTCTATTGCATATATTATGTGTAAGATACACTAAATTAAAATTTTCTTCCAAAAGTAAAATGGTAGAAGTCATCAAAATTATATATATACATATATATGATGCAGTTACAAGTTTTCTTCATAATTATGTCATTTCCCTGCATGATGTTTATGTAATAATTATATAATGGTAATTATAGAAAAAATGTTTAAAGTTTCCTTTTTGTTTAGTGCAAACAATTTAAAGCAAAAGAAGAATTTGAACTCCACAGTAATTTAATTTCCGCAGAAATATTTTGCTTTAAGTAAGGCTTTCATATTTTTAAAATCATCTGAATTATATATTTACCTAATGATTTAGATTGATTTGCATAATGTATTTCATATTTGAACTTTTATAAAATATATGTTTTAATTTCATCCTTTTTATCTACACTAAACTCTAAGCAGCCAAGCACATTTATATTTGAAGATAGAAATGCACTTAGACATCATTTCACATTTGAATTCTAGCAATAAGTGTATTTTATAACAAGCGGACATGAGTTTAGGGTTGTCTCTGGAGTTCTGAGATCACACCTAGACAAGGGACCAAAGATCTGAATGTCTGCTTTTTTGCTTCCTGTTTGTGCATTTTCTGATTTCAGGAGTCCTCTACATATGAGTAGGAAAGGAGGGAGCGGGGAATTTTTACCTTAAGGGAGCATTCAAAGGAGTTGACATGCATATTTAATACACATTTACCCTAAAAGAATATTAACCCAAAAGATGTTTAACAAAAAAATTCACTATCCCTATAGATTGCTAACATATAATTTTTCATAACTATTATGCCCTTTTAGTGAAAATGATTCTCATTTATTAGTAGTATATGTACCCCTCCTACTGAAATTAATGCTTCAAAAAAAGTAATTGCTCTTGTGCGTTCCTAGAACATGATTGTTTCCCACGAAGGATGGATGCATTTCATTCATATTGAGCATATGTATTAAACTTCAGGGGGCTTTAACTGCGTTTTAAATTAGTTGAGGTGCTGTGACAAGAGGCCATGTGAGAAAATGGGATGACTGAGGGTAGTCTTAACTTTCCACTGACATCATTTAGTCAGTTACAGTTTGAAGCCCTTTGTGTGGAAGAGTTGATTCTCCAGTGGGTAATTGAAGTTATTGTTCCCATCTGACTCTGATCCTGGTTTCCTGAACATTCCCCTCTGCATTAATGTGGTTTTCTTTGTACTTATAGTTTTATTAGTCTAATTCTTAAGTGAATGACCCTGTTGGAGTCCCCCAAAAGCCAAGTTATTCCAGCCCAACTCTCTCTTTCTACAGATACACAAGTCCTAAAGACATACATCTAAGTTTCTAAAGAGCATACAATTAGTTGGTAACTGATTGTTAGTCAACATAGGTTAGATTTTCTTTCATTGCAGTGCCTATAAATCAGAGATGGTATGCAAAAGTAGGCATATGACAAATGCTACTTAATTCTTTTTTTTCATTTATTTTTATTAGTTGGAGGCTAATTACTTTACAATATTATAGTGGGTTTTGTCATACATTGACATGAATCAGCCATGGATTTACATGTATTCCCCATCCCGATCCCCCCTCCCACCTCCCTCTCTACCCAATCCCTCTGGGTCTTCCGGTGCACCAGCCCAGAGCACTTGTCTCATGCATCCAACCTGGGCTGGCGATCTGTTTCACCCTTGATAATATACATGTTTCGATGCCGTTCTCTCTAAATATCCCCCTCGCCTTCTCCCACAGAGTCCAAAAGTCTGTTCTGTACATCTGTGTCTCTTTTTCTGTTTTGCATATAGGGTTATCATTACCATCTTTCTAAATTCCATATATATGTGTTAGTATGCTGTAATGTTCTTTATCTTTCTGGCTTACTTCACTCTGTATAATGGGCTCCAGTTTCATCCATCTCATTAGAACATTAGAACTGATTCAAATGAATTTAATTCTTGAAAGTTACTTCAAAAGTGCATATATGACCAAGAATACTCTAATTAAAATATAAATGTTTTCACATCATTATTATCAGAATAGTATCCTAAACATAAAAGATGTCTTCCCAAATTTGCAATGACAAGGCATTTGTTGGACCACTAATGTTGGCATGGTTCTGTTTTAATTTTGAGTAATAGAAATGAAGTACCTTTATTCAACATTGTTTATGAAGAGGAGCTCAAGATAAAAGTTGATAAATCATTTGGCTGTTAAATGACAAGTAAAATTATTGATCTCTGGACATTAAGAAGAACTTGTTAAGTGTATATATTCAAGGAAAACTGATGAGATTAAGATTAGACTAAGACTTGAAGATCCATATTAGGAAATTATTAGAGTTAAAGGTTAAGAAGGTTGATTGCCAGTGTTTGCTTGAATCAGTCATTTAAGGCAAGAAAGTAGAAGGTTCTTTGAGTTTTCGAGAGTGAGAAAGTTGAGTAGAAGAATATTTGTAATTGAAGAGAAATACCCAGTTTGAAATCTTAGAGTAAATTAGGGCTGTGTGATGAACAACTTCAGGGTAGAACTATGTGTGGATGCCAGTATGTCCAGAAATTGAATGTCATAGTCAACAATATGAATATTAAATACCAAGGATAATGATGATAATGGCTTTCAGGAGTGCTTTCTATGTGCCTGTGACTATTTAAATGTTGTATTGGTCTTGACCCTTTTAAGCCATATAGTGTAGACATTATCATCACTTTCAGTTTATAAATGAGGAAACTGCCTTTGTAAATTGCCTTAAATCACAAGAAGTAGTGGAATAGGATTCAAATCCAAGGTGTTTGACCCCAGAATCTATGCCTTCCACCACTACACTTTCTTTCTCATAATAGGAAATTCAGTTTCAGCTTCACAAAGAAACAATAGAGGATTGGAAGAAAAAAATGTAAGCCAAGTGAGAAAACTTTCTAAGAAGGTAGAAGGGAATCCTAATGGAGAATGCAATATCAAGGGTGATTGAAAGTGTGTAATGTAAATGGATGGATGATACTAGCACCACATTTAGGGCTGCAGTGAAAACACACATTCAGGAGCCAAGAGCCAGTTTCCCACCCCTCCTCCAAGTTAGAAGTGGGAGACAATAATGTGTATGGAGAAGTTACTTAGGAAACTGAATTTCCCTTGGTATGAAACAGAAAAGAGAAGAGGCAGAGGAAAAAGACATCCCTCAGGAAGTAGGAGTATGCAGAGGAGAGAAATGACCTCTTAAGCTGGAAAAAAAATATATATATATATTAGCCAAAAAATAGTTGCTTGAATAGCCCATTGCATTCCTTTACTAATACTTGGAGTGAACCAGGGAGTGGTCAGAAATTGCCTTAATGCCTTTCAAGGAGAAGTCATAATGACCTGCCAGTCCTATAAATGCAGGCCTTGTGTTAAGAAGGAAAAGATCATTTCTCACTGGCTTACCTCAGTATGCACTGTGACTTGCTCAATGCTAGGAATACTAAACACTCAGTGTGTGATTGTCTGCTAAGAGAACCAGTCATAACAAATGATGCTAAGCTCTTATTCTTTGCATATTTTACACTGTGACAGCATTTGTAGTGAATACATTTGATGGAATAGGGTTGGGAAATATTGTTAATATAGTTGAAACATAGTGTTTAGAGACATGAGCCTAAGTAGGTATTGATGGATTTTTAATTGTATTACATTATGCCTCATTTTTCTATCTTAATTGAGGTATAATGACAAATAAAATTATAAGATATTTAAAGTATACCTTGTAATGATTTGATATTATAGGTGCGTGGTGAAAGAATTCCTGCCCATCAAGTATGTTACTTTTTTAACATACCTCACATATTTGCCTTTCTTTTTGGCAAGGATATTTAAGTTCTACTCTCTTGGCAAATTTCAGTTATATAATGTTATACAATGTTATCAATTGTAGTCACAGTGTTATGCACTAGATCCTCAGACCTTATTCACCTTATACCTGAAGGTTTGTATCCTTTTACCAATCTCTCCCTATTTTCCCCCACCCTCTAGCCACTGGTAACCACTTCCCTATTCTGTGTTTCTGTAAATTCAACTTATTTTTTTAATTCCACATGTAAATGATACTTGTGGTATTAATCTTCGTCTGGCTTATTTCATTTAGCATAATATACTCTATGTTCAGCTAATTTTTGTTTTTGCATTAATTAACCAAATATTTATTGAGCACCTGCTGTATGCCAGCGACTATACTAGGTGCTGCTTGAAAAGTAAAACAGGACAGACCTAACTGGCTTTAGCACTCATAGAGTTTTTAATGTAGTGGAGGAAAGGGACATCCTATCAATTAGCATGCATTTAGCAAGTTATATATTATATATTAATGAGTCATGCCTAGACAACTAGTCACTTGACCCATCTGACAGATGCTGGGGATGGCGGGGAAGTCTTTAGAATTAGAAAGACACCCTCATAAGCAGTCTTCCCAGGTGGTCCTAGTGGTAAAGAACCCACCTGCCGATGCAGGAGACATAAGAGATGAGGGTCCCATCTCTCGGTTGGGAAGATCCCCTGGAGGAGGAAATGGCAACCCGCTCCAGTATTCTTGCTAGGAGAATCCCATGGATAGAGGACCTTGCAGGCTGCAATCCATGGGGTCACAAAAAGTCAGACGCGACTGAGTGTCTGAGCACATCATAAGCAGACCACAGAGGAAATGGAACAGAAATGAAATATTTTTAAGAATAGCATATTTCTTTCTGAAGTTCAGTGGAGTTGGTGTCATAGTCTAAAAATGAAAACTGATGTGGTAGCATCATTCTCCATGGTATGAAATGATGAACATTCAAATTTGTAGAAGATCATTTTTAAGACCAATTTTAGATTTATAGCAAAATCGAGAGGAAGATACAGAGATTTTCCATGTACCTCCTGTGGTTGCACAGGCATAGCTTATGATCAAAATCCTCCACCAGAGTAGTATGTTTGTTGCAACTGATGAATCTGCATCAACACACCCTTATCACTGAAAGTCCATAGTTTACATTAGGGTTCACACTTGGGTGGATCTGGACAAATGTTTGATGACATGTATTCACGGTTAGAGTTTCATACAGAGTATTTTCACTGCCTCCCCAAATCCTTGTGCTCTTCCTGCTCATCCCTTCCTCATCCCCAATCCTGTCAACCACTAATATTTATATTGTCCCCATAGTTTTGCCTTTTTCAGAATGTCATATGGTTGGAATCACACAGTAGGAAGCCTTTTCAGATTAGCTTTTTCCCTTAGCAAATATGCATTGAAGCTTCCTCCATGTGAAAAGCTCATTTCTTTTTAGTGCTGAATAACACTCCACTGTCTGAATATACCACAGTTTATTTATCTGTTCATCTGCTAAAGGACACCTTGGTTGCTTCCAGGTTTTGGCAATTATGAATAAAGTTGCTCTAAAGATTTGTCTGCAAGTATTTGTGTGAACATCGGTTTTCAACTCCTCAGGGCAAATATCAGGCTTTCCTGGTGGCTCAGTGGTGTGGAACTCGCCTACCAAAGCAAAAGTTGTGGGTTTGATTCCTGGGTCAGAAAGATCCCCTAAAGAAGAAAATGGTAACCCCCTCCACTCTGCTTGCCTGGGAAATCCCATGGTCAGGGGAGTCTGGCAGGCTGCGGTCCAAGGGGTCGCGAAAAGGCTGAACATGACTTAGCAATTAAACAGCAGCACAGCCAATGCCACAGAGTGTGGTGGCTTGGTGGTGTGGTAAGAGTATGTTTAGTTTTAGAAAAAACCACCAATTGTCTTCCAAAGTGGCTGTATCATTTTACATTCCCACTGGCAATAATTGAGAATTCATCTTATGCCATGTCCTTGCCAGCATTTGTGTTTCTAGTGCTTCAGATTTCTCCATTCTAACAGGTGTGTAGTGGCAGTTCATTGTTGTTTTGACTTAATTTCCCTGATAACATATTATGTGAAGTATATTTTCACATGCTTATTTGACATCTATGTATCTTCTTTGGTGATGTGTTTATTACAGTTTTTGGCCCATTTTTTCATTGGGTTTTCTTTCTGTTGACCTTTAAAAGGTTTTTTGTGGGTTATTTTTGTTTGTTTTTTGGATAACAGGCCTTTATCTAATAGGTATTTTGCAAGTGTTTTCTCCCACTGTCTTTTTATTCTTTTGGTAGTATCTTTACGTAGTAGACAAATTCATTTTTAATGAAATGTGGTTTCTCAATTCTTTCTTTCATGGATTATGACTTTGGTATTATATCTGAAAAATATCATCAAACTCAAGGTCATGTGGATTTTCTCCTAGATTATCTTTTAGTAGTTTTATAGTTTTGCATTTTATGTTTAGTTTTCTGATCCATTTTGAGTAGATTTTTGTGAAGGGTGTAATGTCTGTGTCAAGACGGATTTTTTTTGCACATGGGTGTCCAGGGATTTCTAGTACTATTTGTGAAGAGACTGTCTTTTTTCTATTGTAGTACCATTTCTCTTTTATTTTTTTAATTGATTTATTTATTTTAATTGGAGGCTAATTACAGTACTGTAGTGGTTTTTGCCATACATTGACATGAATCAGCCACAGGTGTATATGTGTTCCCCATCCTAAATCCCCCTCCCACCTCCCACCCCATCCCATCCCTCAGGGTCATCCTAGTGCACCGGCCCTGAGCACCCTGTCTCCTGCATCGAACCCAGACTGACGACCTATTTCACATAAGGTAATATACATGTTTCAAAGCTATTCTCTCAAATCATCCCACCCTTGCCTTCTCCCACCGAGTCCAAAAGTCTGTTCTTTATCTCTGTGTCTCTTTTGCTGTCTCACATAGAGGGTCATCGTTACCCTCTTTCTAAATTCCTTATATATGTGATAATATACTGTATTGGTGTTCTTCTTTCTGACTTACTTCACTCTAAAATAGGCTCTAGTTTCATCTATCTCATTAAAACTGATTCAAATGCATTCTTTTTAATAGCTGAGTAATATTCCATTGTGTATTTGTACCACAGTTTTCTTATCCATTTGTCTGCCGATGGACATCTAGGTTGCTTCCATGTCCTAGTTATTGTAAACAGTGCTGTGATGAACATTGGAGTACATGTGTCTCTTTCAGTTCTGGTTTCCTCAGTGTGTATTCCCAACATTGGGATTGCTGGGCCATATGGCAGTTCTGTTTCTAGTTTTTTAAGGAATCTCCACACTGTTCTCCATAGTGGCTGTACTAGTTTGCATTCCCACCAACAGTGTAAGAGGGTTCCCTTTTCTCTACACCCTCTCCGGCATTTATTGTTTGTAGACTTTTGGATAGCAGCCATTCTGCCTAGCGTGAGATGGTACCTCATTGTGGTTTTGATTTGCGTTTCTCTGATAATGAGTGATGCTGAGCATCTTTTCATGTGTTTGTTAGCCATCTGCATGTCTTCTTTGGAGAAATATCTGTTTAGTTCTTTGGTTCATTTATTGATTGGGGTGTTTATTTTTCTGGTATTGAGCTTCATAAGCTGCTTGTATATTTTTGAGATTAATTCTTTGTCAGTTGCTTCATTTGCTACTATTTTCTCCCATTCTGAAGGCTGTCTTTTCACCTTGCTTATAGTTTCCTTCATTGTGCAAAAGCTTTTCAGCTTAATTAGGTCCCATTTGTTTGTTTTTGCCTTTATTTCCATTACTCTTGGAGGTGGGTCATAGAGGAAACTGCTGTGATTTATGTCAGAGAGTGTTTTGCCTATGTTTTCATCTAGGAGTTTTATAGTTTCTGGTCTTATGTTTAGATCTTTAATCCATTTTGAGTTTATTTTTGTGTATAGTGTTAGAAAGTGTCCTATTTTCATTCTTCTACAAGTGGTTGACCAGTTTTCCCAGCACCACTTGTTAAAGAGATTGTCGTTTCTCCATTGTATGTTCTTGCCTCCTTTGTCAAAGATAAAGTGTCCATAGATGTGTGGATTTATCTCTGGGCCTTCTATTTTGTTCCATTGATCTATATTTTTGTCTCTTGCCAGTACCTTGCTCTCTTGATGACTGTAGCTTTGCAGTATAGTCTGAAGTCAGGCAGGATGATTCCTCCAGTTCCATTCTTCTTTCTCCAGAATTTGTTTGGCTATTTGAGGTTTTTGTGTGTGTGTTTCCATACAGATTGTGAAATTATTTGTTCTAGTTCTGTGAAAAATACCATTGGTAGCTTGGTGAGGATTGCATTGAATATATAGATTGCTTTGGCTATTATACTCATTTTCACTGTATTGATTCTTCCAATCCATGAACATGGTATAGTTCTCCATCTATTTGTGTCCTCTTTGATTTCTTTCATCAGTGTTTTATAGTTTTCTGTATATAGGTCTTTTGTTTTCTTTAGGTAGATTTATTCCTAAGTATTTTATTCTTTTTGTTGCAATGGTGAATGGAATTGTTTCCTTGATTTCTCTGTTTTCTCATTGTTAGTGTATAGGAATGCAAAGGATTTCTGTGTATTAATTTCATATCCTGCAACTTTACTATATTCACTGATTAGGTATAGTAATTTGCTGGTGATGTCTTTAGGTTTTCCTATGTAGAGGATCATGTCATCTGCAAACAGTGCGAGTTTTACTTCTTCCTTTCCAGTCTGGATTCCTTTTATTTCTTTTTCTCCTCTGATTGCTGTGGCTAAAACTTCCAAAACTATGTTGAATAGTAGTGGTGAGAGTGGGCACCTTGTCTTGTTCCTGACTTTAGGGGAAATGCTTTCAATTTTTCATCATTGAAGATAAAGTTTGCTGTGGGTTTATCATATATGGCTTTTATTATATTGAGGTATGTTCCTTCTATTCCTGCTTTCTGGTTTTTATCATAAATGGATGTTTAATTTTGTCAAAGGCTTTCTCTGTGTCTGTTGAGATAATCATATAATTTTTATCTTTCAATTTGTTAATGTGGTGTATCACATTGATTGATTTGCAGATATTAAAGAATCCTTGCATCCCTGGGATAAAGCCCACTTAGTCATGATGTATAATCTGTTTAATATGTTGTTGGATTCTGTTTGCTAGAATTTTTTTGAGGATTTTTGCATCTATGTTCATCAGTGATACTGGCCTGTAGTTTTCTTTTTTTGTGGCATCTTTGTCTGGTTTTGGTGTTAGGGTGATGGTGGCCACATAGAATGAGTTTGGCAGTTTACTTTCCTCTGCAATTTTCTGGGGGTTTGAGGATAGTTTAAGGATAGGTGTTAGCTCTTCTCTAAATTTTTGGTAGAATTTACCTGTGAAGGCATCTGATCCTGGGCTTTTGTTTGTTGGAAGATTTTTGATTACAGTTTTGATTTCTGTGCTTGTGATGGGTCTGTTAAGATTTTCTATTTCTTCCTGGTTCAGTTTTGGAAGGTTATACTTTTCTAAGAATTCGTCCATTTCTTCCAAGTTGTCCATTTTATTGGTATATAGTTGCTGATAGTAGACTTTTATGATCCTTTTCATTTCTGTGTTGTCTGTTGTGATTCTTCCATTTTCATTTCTAATTTTGTTGATTTGATTCTTCTCCCTTTTTTTCTTGATGAGTCTAGCTAATGGTTTGTCTATTTATTTCCTCAAAGAACCAGCTTTTAGTTTTGTTGATTTTTGCTACAGTTTCCTTTGTTTCTTTTTCGTTTATTTCTGCCCTAATTTTTATGATCTATTTCCTTCTACTAACCCTGGGGTTCTTCATTTCTTCCTTGCTTTATGTGTAAAATTAGGTTATTTAGTTTATTTTTCTCTTGTTTCTTGAGGTAAGCTTATATAGCTATGCACCTTCCCATTAGCACTGCTTTTATTGAATCCCATAGGGTTTGGGTTGTTGTGTTTTCATTGTCATTTGTTTCTATGCATATTTTGTCTTCTTTTTTGATTTCTTCTGTGATTTGTTGGTTGTTTATAAGCATGTTGTTTAGCCTCCATATGTTTGTATTTTAATACTTTTTTTTCCTGTAGTTGACATCTACTCTTACCACATTGTGGTGAGAAAAGATGCTTGGAATGATTTCAATTGTTTTGAATTTACCAGGGATAGACTTATGGCTCAGGATGTTATCTCCCTGGAGAAGGTTCCATGTGTACTTGAGAAAAAGGTGAAATTCATTGTTTGGGGGTGAAATGTCCTATAGATATCAATTAGGTCTAACTGGTCCATTGCATCATTTAAAGTTTGTGTTTCCTTGCTGATTTTCTGTTTTGTTGATCTATCCATAGGTGTGAGTGGGGTATTAAAATCTCCCACTATAATTATGTTACTGTTAATTTTCCCTTTCATACTTGTTAGCATTTGCCTTACATATTGTGCTACTCCTGTGTTGGGTGCATATATATTTATAACTGTTATATCTTCTTCTTGAATTGATCCTTTGATCATTATGTAGTGTCCTTCTTTGTCTCTTTTCACAGCCTTTGTTTCAAAGTTTATTTTCTCTGATATCAGTATTGCTACTCCTGCTTTCTTTTGTTCTCCATTTGCATGAAATATTTTTTTTGCAGCCCTTCACTTTCAGCCTGTATGTGTCCCTTGTTTTGAGGTGGATCTCTTGTAGACAGCCTATATAGGGGTATTGTTTTTGTATCCATTCAGCCAGTCTTTGTCTTTTGATTGGGGCATCCAACCCATTTACTTTTAAGGTAATTATTGATAAGTATGATCCCATTGCCACTTACTTTATTGTTATGGGTTCGAGGTTATACACCTTTTCTGTGTTTCCTGTCTAGAGAAGATCCTTTAGCATTTGTTGAAGAGCTGGTTTGGTGGTGCTGAATTCTCTAAGCTTTTGCTTGTCTGTAAACTTTTGATTTCTTCTTCATATTTGAAAGAGATACTTGCTGGGAATAGTAATCTTGGTTGTAGGTCTTTTTTTTTTCCCATCACTTTAAGTATTTCCTGCCATTCCCTTCTGGCCTGAAGAGTTTCTATTGAAAGATCAGCTGTTATTCTTATGGGAATCCCCTTGTGTGTTATTTGTTTCTTTTCCATTGCTGTTTTTAATATTTGCTCTTTGTGTTTGATCTTTGTTAGTTTGATTTATATGTGTGTTTGGGTGTTTTGCCTTGGGTTTATCCGGTTTGGGACTATCTGGGTTTCTTGGACTTAGGTGGCTATTTCCTTCTCCATTTTAGGGAAGTTTTCAACTATTATCTCCTCAAGTATTTTCTCATGCCCTTTGTTTTTGTGTTCTTCTTCTAGGACTCCTATGATTTGAATGTTGGGGCATTTAACATTGTCCCAGAGATCTCTGAGGTTGTCCTCATTTCTTTTAATTCTTTTTCTTTTTTCCTCTGTGCTTCATTTATTTCCACCATTCTGTCTTCCACCTCACTTATCCTATCTTCTGCCTTAGTTATTCTACTGTTGGTTCCCTCCAGAGTGCTTTTGATCTCAGTTATTGCATTATTCATTATTGATTGACTCTTTTTTATTTCTTCTAGGTCCTTGTTAAAGATTTTTTGCATCTTCTCAATCCTTGTCTCTAGTCTGTTTATCTGTAACTCCATTTTGTTCTCAAGATTTTGGATAATCTTTATTATTGTTATTCTGAATTCTTTTTCAGGTAGACTCCCTATCTCTTCCTCTTTTGTTTGGTTTGGTTTGCATTTATCATGTTCCTTTACCTGCTGAATATTTCTCTGCCTTTTCATTTTCTTTAGATTGCTATGTTTGGGGTGGCCTTTCTGTAGGCTGGAAGTCTGTGGTTCCTCTTTATTGTGGAGGTTGCTCCCTGTGGATGGGGTTGGACTAGTGGTTTGTCAAGATTTCCTCATTAGGGAAGCTTGCATCGGTATTCTGGTGGGTGAGGCTGGATCTCTTCTCTCTGGAGTGCAATGAATTGTCCAGTAGGGAGTTTTTGGGTGTCTGTGGTTTTGGTGTGATTTTGGGCAGCCTGTATTAATGGTCAGGGCTGTGTTTCTACTTGGCTGGAGAAGTTGCCTTGTATGTCTTGCTCTGGAACTTGTTGGCTCTTGGGTAGAGCTTGGTTTCAGTGTAGGTATGGAGGCTTTTGGATGAGCTCTTGTCGATTAATGTTCCCTGGAGTCAGGAGTTTTCTGGTGTTCTCAAGCTTTGGATTTAAGCCTCCTGCTCTGTCTTTCAGCATTATTCTTAAAGTAGCCTCAAGACTTATCCATCCATACAGCACAGATGATAAAAATCTAGATTAATGGTGAAGAGATTCTCCACAGTGAGGGACACCTAGAGAGGTTCACAGAGTTACATGGAGAAGAGAAGAGGGAGGAGGGAGATAGAGATGACCAGGAGAAGAGGGAGAGTTAAAAGAGGAGAGAGCAATCTAGCCAGTAATTAATTCCCTCTGTGCTCTCCACAGTTTGGAACACCCAGAGAGGTTCACGGAGTTACATAGAGAAGAGGGAGGAGGGAGATAGAAGTGACCAGGAGGAGAAGAGGGGGAATCAAAAGGACAGAGAGCAGTCTAGCAAGTAATCAGTTCCCTAAGCGTTCTCCACAACCCGGAACACCCAGAGAGATTCACAGAGATAAGTAGAGAAGAGAAAGTGGAGGGAGGAAATAGAGGTGACCTGGGGGAGAAAAGGGAGAGTCGAAAGGGGAGAGAACAATCAAGCCAATAATCACACCCCTAAGTGAAAATAGATAGTGAAGATTAGATTCTTAAATGTGCACAATTGGTAACAAATACCTAAAAACAAAGATTAAAAATCTAGAGTGGAGGTTAGACTCTCAAAAATAAATATTAAAAATGAAAAACAAAACTGATCACAAAAATTATAAAAGATATGTGCATGAAATTTGCTTTAAAAAAGGGTATTCATCTTTTATTTTTTTGGCAAGGTAATAGGTTATAAAAATGAAAATTAAAGGAGTAATAAAGAACTTAAAAATAAAAAATTATAATAGTAAAAATATATCTAGGAATTTGTCTGGAGCTGTTGAGGGCAGTGTGGGGTCAGTTCAGTTTCAGATAGTTCCTTGCTCCAGCTTGCACTTGTTCTCAAGGTTTATGGGCCACCTCCAATGCATAGTCAATGTGAACTGCAGGATTTTAATCTGTTGCACCTGTCACTTCGAAAGCAGTTCCCTCTTTGTTTATTTTGGCTTTCTCTGTTTGCAAGTCTCTTCAGTGTCTGATTTCCACCCTTACACAAGGGGGTGAAGGTGGTCACTTATTTAGGCTCACATGTTCAGTTGTGCTGTGGGGAGGGAGGAACACTGCAAACAAATATTGCTGGGCTGTGTGGTGAGCGCTCGCAGTGTGCGGACCACACTGGGTTTGCCCCACTCACGGCGTGTCTTTCCTGGTCTATGCAGCTCAGGCCCAGAGTGCTCTGCAGGGCACTGTCCAAAGCGGGCCCTGCATTTCATGCACTTCCCAGGTCTCAGCTGCTCAGGTTCAGGTTCTCGGTACTCCGTAAGGGCACAGACTTGGTTGGGCGTGCATTTTGTGCCCTTCCCAGATCTGAGCAGCTCAGGTGACCAGGTGCGTGGCAAGCACACTACCCTAGGTGAGTGGTACATCTTAATCACCTCCCCGGTCCCAGGTGTGCTGTGTGTCTCCTCTGGGGAGCTGATCTCCGGCTGTGACCCTCCTGGCAGATGTCAACCGTCCAGCATCCCAGGAAGATGTGGTTAGTAACTGGGAGCCTGCTCACAGTTTGGTGGAGGATGCCTCTCTGGGGCTGAGATTGCCCCTCACCTCCTGGCTCTGGCTGCCGCCTGCCTGCCTCTCTGCCTCCAGTGAAGGGAGGGGCCAGTCTGCAGCCAGCTAGCTGTCCTTTGGTGTCGCTCAATCCTTTGTTCTGTGAGCAGGCCAGGCTGCACTTTGGTTAGAGCTTTTCACAGGAGAATTCTCTCTTCCTTTTTCTTTTCTGTCTCTCTGGCTGTCCCACAGTTTGAGTTGCTATCTCATGTTAGCTCCTCAGGCTGTCCTCAGGGCATTCAGGCCCGGTCCTTACCCTAAGCATGCAACCTGCGCCTCCCTGCCCAGCCCTCAGTGGCTGGTGGCGGCCACAAGCATCTGGGCTGCTTCTCCGCTGGCAGTTGCAGTTAGGCGCACGTTCTGTGGGTTTTATTTTATTTTATTTATGTTGCCCTCTGAGATTCCAAAACTCCTCGAAGACCTGCCTGTGAGAGGGTTTCCAGGTGCTTGGAAACTTCTCCTCCTTCATGACCCCCTCCCCAGGACAGATCTCCATCCCCAACTCTTTTGTCTCTCTTTTTGTCTTTTATATTTTGTCCTACCTCCTTCTGAAGAGAATGGGCTGCCTTTCTGGGTGCCTATATGTCCTGTGGAAGTTGCTCAGCATTCAAATGAACTTTCGATGAATTTGTGGAGGAGAAAATGGTTTTCTCGTCCTATTCCTCTGCCATCTTAGGACCACCCCCTCCCCATTTCTCTTTTATTAGAGATAAGTTGACTGTATTTGTATGGTTCTGTTTTTAGGCTTTCTTACTGTTCAATTGATATATTTGTCTGTTCTTTCACAATGTCTTGATTATTGTAGCTTTGTTGTAAGTCTTGCAGTCAGTTCACTTCAGTTGCTCACTCGTGTGTGACTCCTTGCGATACCATGAATTGCAGGCCTCCCTGTCCATCACCAGCTCCCAGAGTCTATCCAAACCCTTGTCCATCGAGTCATTGATGCCCTCCAGCCATCTCATCCTCTGTCGCCCCCTTCTCCTCCTGCCCCCAATCCCTCCCAGCATTAGGATCTTTTCCAGTGAGTCAACTCTTCTCGTGAGATGGCCAAAGTATTGGAGTTTCAGCTTCAGCATCAGTCCTTCCAATGAACACCCAGGACTGATCTCCTTCAGGATGGACTGGTTGGATCTCCTTGCAGTCCAAGGGACTCTCAGGAGTCTTCTCCAACACCACAGTTCAAAAGTGTCAATTTTTCGGCCCTCAGCTTTCCTCACAGTCCAACTCTCACATCCATACATGACCACTGGAAAAACCATAGCCTTGACCAGACGGACCTTTGTTGACAAAGTAATGTCTCTGCTTTTAAATATGCTGCGTAGATTGGTCATAGCTTTCCTTCCAAGAAGTAAGCGTTTTTTTAATTTCATGGCTGCAGTCACCATCTGCAGTGATTTTGGAACCCCCAAAAATAAAGTCTGACACTGTTTCCACTGTTTCCCCATCTATTTCCCATGAAGTGATGGGACCAGATGCCATGATCTTAGTTTTCTGAATGTTGAGCTTTAAGCCAACTTCTTCACTCTCCTCCCTCACTTTCATCAAGAGGATTTTTAGCTCCTCTTCACTTTCTGCCATAAGGGTGGTGTAGTGTCAATCCTCCAACTTCAATATTGTGTTGCCTATCTTGAGTCATTTGCCTCTCCATATAAACTTTAGTCGTTGTGTTAATATCTATAAAATAGCCTTCTGGGATTTTGATTGGGCTTCTACCTGTGGATTGTTTTGGGAAGAACTTACATCTTGACAGTACTGAGTCTTCCTATCCATGAACATGGACTATCTCCTCATTTATTTAGTTCTTTTATTTCATTTATTAGAGTTCTATGGTTTTCCTCATATGAATTTTATACATATTTTGTTATATTTATACCTCAGTATTTCTTATTTGAGGATGCTAATTAAATGGTATTGTATTTTTAATCTAAAATTCCACTTGTTCATTTCTGGTACATAGGAAAGCAACTGACTTTTGTATATTAATGTTGTATCTTATAACCTTGCTATAATTGTTTATTAGTTCCAGGAGTTGTTCTGCCAGTCCTTTTTGGATTTTCTACATAGAAAAACATATCATCTGCAAACAATGAGTGTTATCTCTTCCTTCCCAATGAGTGTATCTCTTCTTTTCTTTTTTTTTTTATCCTATTGGATTTGTAGGACTTCTACTACAGTGCTGAAAATAAATGGTGAGATTAGATACCTTTGATTTTTCCTGACCTGATGGAAAAAATCTTCTAGTTTCTCACCATTAAGTATGACCTTAGCTGTAGGTTTTTTGTAGAATTTTTTTTATCAAGTTGAGAAAGTGCCTCTTTATTCCTCGTTCACTAAGAGATTTTTTTCACAAATGAGTGTTGAATTTTGTTGAATACTTTTTCTGCATCTGTTGATGTTATCAAGTGATTTTTATTTTTTAGCTTGTTAATGTAATGAAACACATTAATTTTCAAATGTTGAACCAGTATTGCATATGTGAATTAAATCCCATTTGGTCATGATGTACAGGTATTTTTATACTTTTTTTGGATTTGATTTATCAAGATTTTGATGAGATTTTCTGCATCCATATTCATGAGAGATCAGTATGTAGTTTCCTTTTCTTGTGATGTCTTTGTCTAGTTTTGTATTAAGATAATGCTGGTCTCATGGATTGATTAGGAAGCATTCTTTCTGTTTTCATCTCTAAAAGAGAATGTAGAGAATTGGTATAATTTCTTCCTTAAATGTTTGGTAAAATTCATCATTGAACCCTTCTGGGCATGGTGCTTTCTGTTTTGGAAAGTTTCTAATTATTGATTCAGGTTCCTTAATAAAGTTCTGTTCAGATTGTCTGTTTCTTCGTATGTGATATTTAGCAGATTGTGGCTTTCAAAGCATTGATCCCTTCTCATCTGAGTTATCAAGTTTGTGAGCATAGAGTTGTTCATACTATTCTTTATTATTCATCTCATGTCCACAGGATCTATAGTGATGTCTCCTCTTTCATTTCAGATATTAGTAATTTGTATCCTTTCTCTTATTTTTTGTTAGCTATCCTGGCTAGAGGCTTATTAATTTTATTGATCTTTTCAAAGAACAAATTTTTGGTTTTGTTTATTTTCTTTATTCATTTCTTCTTTTCAATTTCATTGATTTCTGATCTAATTTATTATTTTTCTTCTACTTATTTAGCTTAATTTACTTTTTTCTAGTTTCATAAAGTGAAAGTTTAGAAGATTGACTTTAGATATTTTTTCTTTTCTGATATAATATTTAATGCTATTTTATTTTCTAATATATTTAATGCTAGAAAAACTCCCTCTAAGCACTGCTTTTGATGTATCCCACAGATTTGGATATTTGTGTTTTCATTTAGTTCAAAATATGTTTAAATTTCTCATGACATTTCTTCTTTAAATCATGTTTTATTTAAAAGTGTGTTGTTAAATATCTGTGTACTTTGAAATTTTCCAGTTGTCCTTCTATTATGACTTTGAGCTTAGTTTCTTTGTGGTATAAGAACAGACGTTGAATGATTTCTGTTCTCTGAATTTGTTAAGTTGTGTTTTATGGCCTAGAATGTGGTTTACCTTGATGGATATTTCATGTGAGCTTGAGAAGAAGGTATGTTCTGCTGCTGTTAAATGAAGTAGTCTATCGATGTCAGTTATGTCTAACTGATTGATGATACTGTTGATTTCAACTCTGTCCTTACTGATTTTCTTCTTGCTAGATCTCTCTGTTTCTGCAAGAGAGGTGTTGAAGTGGCTGACAAATAGTGAACTCATCTATTTCTCCTTACATTTCAGTCATTTTTACCTTACCAGATGTTGATAATCTGATGTCAGATGCATATGCATTAATAATTGTTATGTCTTTTTGGAAAATTGGCCTCTTTAGCATGATGTAATGCTCCTTTTTATTCCTAATAATTTTCCTTGCTTTGAAGTCTGCTTTGTTTGTTAATTTTTTTTTTTTTCTTGACAGATTCATGAAATTTTTTCCTTGTTTTTGGAGCTCTATGGTGCTTTTTACACCTATTTTAGTCCACAAAATTATCCAACCTTCCCTTCCACGATAGTTTCTTTGACTTATATCTGGGCTCTTAAGAAGACAGCTTGCCAATAATCTTATTTAATATTCTCTCCACAGAAAACTATGGCAGTTTTCCTATTTCCCTAAAAATAAACATGTAATTCCCTGAACTTTACTTCTAAACTCTGTAAATAATAATACATCCTATTATTAAACATAATAAATTGGATAACTTATTCTTAAATTGCATGCCCCTCAGGTTAATATTTAGCATGAGGAGTAAGCTTGTTTCAGGCACAATTTTGCACTATGACCCATTGATGTAAGTCTCTGCTTTACTGAAAAAGAAATGGTGAGAGTGATGGCACTTGGTGACATATGCTCAGTATATGGTTATGTAGCATTCCCAAATTATTATTGCTCCTTCAGAACCTGCATCTTAATCCTACTGCAGAAACACAAGGGGAAGTATTGATGTGAAGACATGCATACTAATGCTAACAGGTAGTGCTTTTCCTCCAGTCTTTGCGTTGCTGTACTTTAAGTACTCAAGTATGTGACAGTACAGTCTCCTTAAAAAGTATCAAGACATTGCCATTGACACTTAAGTTCTCTTTATAACTACCTCTAATCTGTTCATGCCTACCATTCTTCTACACCTCTATCTTAGTTTTTTACATTTTTGTATATGTGTGTGTATAATATGTTGTTTTAGATATGTTGATACACAAATGATATCATATATCATAATTTGTGTATCACTCCTCATCTTATTTGGTTCATGAAACAATGACTGGAAGCTCAGTATGTTTATATCTAATCCTAACAGTCGTTTAACTATTACATAATACTTTATAAGATGAAAAGCCTCTTATGAAGACATTGCCATTATTTGAGTAAGCGTTTTGGCACTTGACTACTTGGGTATGTGCCTTGCTCTTCTGTGTGGGGTCTTCTTTGCTGCGTGAGGATTGTCTCGTTGTGGCAAGTGGGGGCTACTCTTCGTTGTGGTTCCTGGGCTTCTCATTGCAGTGGCTTCTCTTGTTTCAGAGCGCAGGCTCTAGAGCTCAGTCTCAGTAGTTAGCAACGGGCTTAGTTGCCTCAAGACATGTGCAATCTTCCTGGACTAGGGATTGAACCTGTGTCCCCTGCATTGGCAGGCAGATTTTTTTAAAACACTGTACCACCAGGGAAATCCATAATTAAGTATTTTGATACTCTAAGATAAATCTGTGTAAATTAAATATTAGCTTGATTCATGTTGCTAAAATGATTTAATTCATTGATTTATTCACTCCAGATGCATACTTACTGCATTTAAAAGTTACTTGTGCTGGGAATACAAGTGAATGAATGTGTATGAAGTCCATGTCTTTGACATGCACAAAACCAAGAAGAAGAAAGCAAAAACAAAACAAAAACCCTGTTGATAAATTAGTGAACACAAGAATACATTGATATGTTATGCCAAAGCCATGAATGATTCACCCTAGGGTTCAGTTAGATAAGTCTAGAAGGATTGCCTTTTTTTCCACTGATATAGCTTATTGCTGTGTAAGAACCTCATTCATTTAACAGATACCTTACTACACTTGATTGTAATCAGGTGCTATTCTGAGTGCTTTCAGTATTAAGTCATTTAATTCCTCTAAGAGTCCCATGAGGTGGAGGTACTCTCACTATTTGTATTTCACCAGTGAGAATACAGAAAAGTTTCTGCACAGTGTAGGGGCCAAGGGCCAAACACAGGGCTTCTGACTCCAGCTTCTGTGCTTTGCGTGTGTCTCTACTGTCTCTCCAGATTGTTGTGTACTTGAACATATACTGATTTTTATTTATACTAATTTATACTAATATAACTTTATACTTTTTCAAACAAAACATATTTTGTGGGGAAATGGTTTTCAAGCTGTGCTTCTTAACTTAGTCCCATTCCTTCTTAGCCCAGAAAAGCCTTGCTTTTGTTTATTTGTTTGACTCTTCTGCTTAAGATTTTATTTGAACAAAGGATTCTCTGCCAGCATTTTTGTTAAACACCACTGCATTACGACAGGAAACTGTTAGCCTCAGTCAAGTGTTTATTCAGGTACTTGAGTCAATCCTACACAGTTTCTTGACTGTTTGCTGAAAACTTTTTGGCATCTGTACAAAAAGGATGAACATTTGGTCAAGATTTCAAATCTAACTCTTCAATATTTTAAGAGAATATCAACATTGTCACCTGAAAATTACATCTGAGTTATGGAGCTCTATCTTTTGTCAGCAAAACAAAGTAACTGCAGGAAATGTCTCATTAATAACTTCTTTAAAGGACTGGTTGAAATAGTTGATTCTTAAGACAGAGACCTCAAAACAGGCACACGAATTTTTTACTTCCCTGGATTTTTAAACTTTTTCCTTATTTGAAACGTCAGAAAGACATCCTCTGTAATCTGTTGCTGCTTAGTCACCTCAGTTGTGTCCAACTCTTTGCAACCCCATGGACTATAGCCTGCCAGGCTCCTCTGTTCGTGGGATTCTCCAGGCAAGAATAAAGGAGTGGGATGCCCTTCTCTAGGGGATCTTCCTGACCCAGGGATTGAACCCACATCTTCTGCATTATAATCAGATTCTTTACCAGTGAGCCATAGGGGAAGCCCCTGTGATCTTCTCTATCCACCTGATTTGCAGGAGGGAGATGAACACAGTCTCCTTGTTGCTGGATGACCCTCATATAGTAAACTACATAATGCACACTTCATATCAGCTATTAGCCTATTGTGTTTTCCTTTTCACTTTGACTTCTACAAAGCAAAGAAGTAACTTTCCATGTTCAATTTTTTTCTTAATGTAATTAACTTAGATTTCTGGTTTCATTCTCAGCTGCTGCTACAGTGTTGGTCTTATGTACTTTATGTAACATTTTAAGAAATCATACAATCTTTTTTTTGAAGCGTAGTACTTAATGATAATCATTATTTCTTAAGGGAAAAATACTTTCTATGTTATTTTCTCTTCTATAATATAATGAATTATTTATGAAATAGAATAAGCAAGCAGTGAATATGGACCATGAGCTCAATATTGTGCTATAACATTTGTAGGGCTTCAGTGATAAGGAATCTGCCTGCCAAGCCAGAGATACGAATTTGATCCCTGGGTCAGGAAGACCCCCCCTAGAGAAAGAAACGGTAACTCACTCCAGTATTCTTGCCTGGGAAATCTCATGGATTGAGAGGCCTGGCAGGCTGCATGGCAAAGAGTTGGACACGACTTAGCAGCTAAAGAACAACAACAAATAAAAATTAAAGTGTGAAAATAGTGGTTATTATTTATTTAGTGTTTATTAAATTTAGGCACTGCTCATAAGCTAACCCTCAGAACAGTCCTCTCAGACAGGTCCTGTTTTCTTCATTTTACAGATAAGGTTCATCCAGTTGGTGAGAAGTAGGGCAGAGCTTAGTTCCTGGAGTTCATGCTGTAACCCTTTCCTGGACCCTGCGGCCTGTACAGTGGAACAGCAGTCTCCAACCCCTTTTGGTGCCAGGGAGCAGTTTCGTGCAAGACAGTTTTTCCATGGACTGGGCACGGGATGGGAGTATGGTCTCAGGATGATTCAAGCTCAGTAGGGTTTGTGCTCCTATGAGAATCTATTGCCTCCACTGACCTGACAGGAGATGGAGCTCAGGCAGAAATGTGAGAGATGGAGAGCAAATATAAGTACAGATGAAGCTTTGCTCTCTCATCCGCCGCTCACCTCCTGCAGTGCAGCCTGGTTTCTAACAGGCCGCTGACCACTACTGATCCAAGGCCCAGCGGTCGGGGACCCCTCCAGTAGAAGGTACAGTCCTTGATTTCAAGGAACTTGCAGGCAGCTGACAGTTTAGTGCCTGACTACATTCTGTGATGCAGACGAAGTGCTGAAGCACATCAGGGAAGAAGCTACCAGTATATCATTACTGACTGCCTGTGGAACAGAAACCATGCTAAATGCTGTGTATTCATTCTCTCTCTTCTTATCCTCACTTTTTAGTGTCTAAGCAGAGACTCACAAGTTAAGTAGCTTACCAAAACTAGTGGGTAATGGTGGAAGAGTTTGTTTATTTTGTCCTGTAATAGTTAGAAAAGATGACTTATGGGAAATAGTAGGATTTATTCACAATAGAATAAACAGTAGGAGTTATGAATCTTCCATTTTAGCTGGGTTATTCAGTAAATAGTCTTGGAACTACTGACTTACTATACCAAAGAAAAATTTCAGGTGGGTCAACAATTTTAAGTTTTTTTTAAGGAAAAAAAGATTAAAAAACATGTAAAGAAAAGATGAAAGTATGTATTTATAATACTGGAATGGCAGAGCTTTCTTGTATTACATGAAGTTCAGAATTCAAAATCAAATATGGTCAATTTTGCTCCATAAATGAACTTGAAACTTTTTCTATAAGGAAAAAGTCAAAGGACAGATTGGAAAGCTATTTGTAACACATGTATAAGTCAAAAGGATGTTATTGCTAAGGTACAGAATATTCTTACAAACTTTTGTTGTTACAAAAGAAAAAAGATGAAAGGCCAAAAGAAAAACAAGCAATAGATATGAAAGCAATTTACAAAACATAGTCTATAGATGCAGAGAAGGCAATGGCACCCCACTTCAGTACTCTTGTCTGGAAAATCCCATGGATGGAGGATCCTGGTAGGGTGCGGTCCATGGGGTTGCTAAGAGTCAGACACGACTGAGCGACTTCACTTTCACTTTCCACTTTCACGCATTGGAGAAGGCAGTGGCAACCCACTCCAGTGTTCTTACCTGGAGAATCCCAGGGATGGGGGAGCCTGGTGGGCTGCCATCTATGTGGTCCCACAGAGTCGGACACGACTGATGACTTAGCAGCAGCAGCAGCAGTCTATAGATGTATGAAAAATGCTCATTGTACTAATCATTATTACTGATTAAGATAATAATGGGCATGCTGAAAATCATATTGAAAAAACAAATAATGATCTTTTGAAAGTTAGAGAGCAATTTGATATCATCTATTAAAAATATTCATTACTTTGGCCCAACAACTCTACTTCTAGAAACTCATCCTTAAAAGAACTCTCAGTTCAGTTCAGTTCAGTCACTCAGTCGTGTCCGACTCTTTGCGACCCCATGAATTGCAGCACGCCAGGCCTCCCTGTCCATCACCAACTCCCGGAGTTTACTCAAACTCATGTCTATCAAGTCGGTGATGCCATCCAGCCATCTTATCCTCTGTCATCCCCTTCTCCTCCTGCCCCCAATCCCTCCCAGCATCAGGGTCTTTTTCAGTGAGTCAACTCTTCATGTGAGGTGGCCAAAGTATTGGAGTTTCAATCTCAGCATCAGTCCTTCTAATGAACACCCAGGACTCTAAAAATGTGTAAAAATACCTCCAAGTAGATTTTGAGTACTACATTATTTGCAATACTGAGAAAATGAAAACAGTTCAAAGGTCTGTTAATATGTTAAAAAAGTATTACAAACCCTTGCAATAAAATACCCTGTGGCATTTTAAAAGAGTGAGCTAGCTGTCTATATTTCAAGTATTAAAAAAACATCTTAAGCATATGATATGTGAAGCATATGTGAAGAAGAAGTAACAGTATTATTTGGGGGAAAAGTAATTTCACCCATTTGATATTACTGTGTATAGAAAACTATCTGAGAAAAAATACACCAAGCTGCTTATTGCTGGGATATTTTATGATATGATGATATGATGTGTTCTTTAAGCGGAAATTTCCTGAAGACACCACTGTTGCACATCAACCTCCTGTCTGACTTCCCTCCACACTAGCTCTACCTAGTGTGAGCTGTAGCTAATGGCAGTGTGCACCACTTTTCACCTTCAGGCACCCAAGGAAGTTGAATGAAACTAACAAAGGTGACAGGCAGAAATACTCAGGAGAAAAGCCTGAGGTCACCCTGCAGCATGCATTAAGGAACTCAGCCTGACTACGGAGCCAAGAGCTGACAAAGGTCCATAATTCCTTGTCACAATGTCAGTATTCAGAAACACATGCAAACAAAAGTTCATTGTTGTCCCTTGTCAGTAATACCTGGTCTGACCTGACCTGAATTCGCTTGAGAGCAGAACCTTACCCACACTCATATTTTATAGGCTATGTGAATATTCATACACTTTCCTGCATAAATATTAATGTATTTTGTTTCAAAGTTTTGCTTTATATCAACTGTCTAAAATCTAAATAGTTCTGAATTCTGAAATACATCCTCAAAAGGTTTTGGTGAAGAGGTTTGGACGTGTACAAAGAAACAGATTCGTAAATCTGTTGAACACAGTGTCCACAGTTTTGCAGTGTAGCAGCCCTGAAAATCACTTCTCAGCCTTTTGGTTAAGATAAGTGTAGTATGGAGGGCTTCCCATGTGGCACAGTGGTAGAGAATCCACTTGCTAGTACAGGAGACGCAAGAGACTCAGGTTTGATCCCTGGGTCAGGAAGATCCCCTGGAGTAGGAACCTATTCCAGTCTTCTTGCTTGAAGAATCGCATGGACAGGGTAGCCTGGCGGGCTACAGTCCATGGGGTCGCAAAAAGTCGGACACGACTGAGCAATTAACACTATACTTTTACTACCATGCTGGATTCTGCAGAAGGCTACATCAGATAAGTGAGCCGTAATACCTAACCTAACCTCATAGAGTCTTTAATTTCATCAGGGAGATGGAAACCTCATAACTAAGTATAATATAGAATGTGGTTTGGATTTCAAAGGGAAAAAAGATCATATGTAATTAGGGACACCAAAATGTATTTTTGTGGGTAAGATAGCAATTTAGGCGGACTGCTGAGAATGCAGGATTTTGATAACAGGAGTTGTCATAATGGCTTTTATAAACAAAAAGTAGGAGCAGAAGCACAGTTTGGCTAAAGCATGGAACACGGTCAGGGATCCACAAATCTTTTGTCCTTATATGTATAAAAACTTGATGGTATTTTCCTCGGGTATTGCTCTCATGAGATTTTTCAAAGGGAGATTTTCAGAGGGATCAGTGACACTCCTCTCAAAAGTTAGGTGCCACTGCTATAGAGGAATGGTGAAAAGTATTATTAAATGGAACATTGGAAACACTGTGGGATGACAAAATGTGATATTTGGCAGTTAATTACGTAGAGAATGAGATGCCCTTAAAATTTTTTGAGCTCTGTGGTGACGTATTCCAGTATGTTGCTTAGGAAATCTAATATGTTCGCAGTGTCTAGGGAAGATTGAGGCAGGAAGCTCCAAACCTATGAGAACAGACTGGAAATAATGCATTAAGGATCTGGGCCAGGATGGTGGCCCAGAAAAATTCGTTCACTGAGTAGATAGGAGCCAAGATTAGTAGGGTAACCAAAGTTTCAGAAGAAATTTGGGAGAAAAAAATGTAGATAGAGGAACTTTGACCTAGAGAAAGAAGATGTACTTGATTATTTAATTAAATAAAGGAGTAATGTTGAAAGTAGTGTTTAGAGAAGATTATCCTCAGAGCACCATGCAAAATGGATTGGAACAGCGGTTAGATGCCTTTGAGGGCTTCCCGCGTAGCTCAGTCAGTAAAGCATCTGCCTGCAGTGCGGGAGACCTGGTTTCAGTTCCTGGGTCAGGAAGATCTTCTGGAGAAGGAAATGGCAACCCACTCCAGTATTCTTGCCTGGAGAATTCCATGGACAGAGAAACCTGGCAGGCTACAGTTCATGGGATCACAAGAGTCAGACAAACCACATTCTATATTATACTTAGTTATGAGGTTGTCTCTTCTCCCTAATGGGTTTCTCTTGTAGCTCAGCTGGTGAAGAATCCACCTGCAATGTGGGAGACCTGGGTTCAGTCAATGGGTTGGGAAGATCCCCTGCAGAAGGTAACCTCCAGTATTCTGGTCTGGAGAATTCCATGTACTGTGTAGTCCATGGGATCGCAAAGATTTGGACACAACTGAGCGACTTTCACTTTTAGTAGATGCCTTTGAGTCAAAGAGAATATCTATGGAGCTGATACATCAATTATGAGATGTATCATGTAGTTTCATTTCAAATTGTATGTACTATATGCTACTTAATGTACTCACCAGGATCTTGAAATAATGTAATCTTTTGTGCATAGTATAACCTCTGAAAATTGAGACATTCTGGTATATAAATCCACTTGTTTGTTCATTTATTCATTTATAAACAAAAACATGTATTCAGTGACTTGTTTGAGCCAGAATTTACAGTAGGTATTGCAACTCAGAAATGAGTAAGTCAAGTTTGTAACCTAGGGAGAAAGAACTAGAAGTACATTATTATTAAATATAGTAATAGTTAGGGTAGATTTGAACAACAAATTGTGGAAGCATTTAGTGACTGGGGGCAGAGGGGAGTAGTATGAATCTTATATAAGCATTAAATAAAAATGTTCAATTTTTAAAAATCATAATTTCAAAGCTTGTGGTAGCATTCATGTGGTTAACAATAGAGACCACGATGGTGGACCTTTCATTAAGCAGAGCACTTTAGCAAATGCTCCTTTATGCTAAAGTCAGTCCAGAGCAAACTTGGGGTTGGGGGAGATGAATGTGTGAAGAGATGAACTTATGCTTTGTATTATTGTAGTATCACAAGATTGTCAGCTGGTGCAAGAGGTAGGAAAAAGAGCAGCAAAATAAAGGTCTAGGGTACAAAGACAAATAAATGCCTGCGAGAAATTTCCTGTTACGTGGGGATATTGGCTAAATCCTTAGGAATGGTGATGTCTGGCAACAGATTTGGCATTATTTACTGCCTTGTGTTTTCATTACCTCCAGCTCCCCTGAAACCTTCAGTGAACTTCCACTTCACATAATCACTGTGCCTTCCTGTTGCTTTGGGGAAATGAAGGAAGCTGGTGATGTCAGTGCAGGTGGCGAGAAACCCAGAAAGAAAGGACGGTAGCAGAATGAGCCACGAGCACTTTCTGTGCCTGGAGAGAGACGTTTCTCCCCAGACATACTACCCATACCACCCATTTTCTAATATGGGGTACCACCCCAGGGCCTGTGCATTGACATGCACGAAAGAATTATTATAATTTAAATCTATTATTATACAAAAATAAGAAATAAATTATATCAATGGTATCTGTCCTAGCACAGTCTTTCAAAATATACATCAGAGGCTTTGGAAGCACAAGGCCTCCTAATGGAAGTGCCTGAATTCCATGTTTCAGACACATTGGTGAATGCAAACTCCCCCCTAATTCAGGTTTAGGATATAGTGAAGTATTGCACCTTAGTTGGATCTGCAGTGAAACCACAGATTAAAGATAATCCCAATTAATTAAGCATAGTGAACAAGAAAAATGGCAGGGCTGGAATTCCTCCTACCTCTCTAGTAATGTTCCTGTGATCCAGAGCATTGACAGTGTAGTCAGGCATGTCAGGCAATCAAAGCAATTAGAATTTGCCAAGATGACAATTTGAACTACAAATTTATATACATTATCATAAGAAATGATCCTTGCTTTAGGAGTATGTTTCGCTAGAGATGTTGGCTCATAACTATGTGAAACCATTATTGTAAATTAGACATTTAAAATTTAGTACTCTGAACCTGAGGACAAACCTGTACAATTTTTTAACAAGGTTTAAATTAAGGTCATGTGATACTCAATTTTGTCATTCACAAATTGCATTTAACCTAATGAAAAATGTTCAGAAGCCTCCTTTGAGGGTTTCTAAGTAAAAACCACAGGTTTTTGCTATCCTTCCTATGATAGAATAAGTGCCTGAAATGCTACATCTGAAACAAAACAAAAAATAAATGAAAAATAACTGGATGGCCAGATAAAATGCATTCAGCAAATACTTTTGAAAGATAGATAGAAAACATTGCTCAAGATCTAAATAAATAAATATTAGAAAAATATAGTGTTGGAGGTTTATTATTGTATTCGACTCCGTGACCCCATGGACTGCAGCATGCCAGGCTTCATCAGACAAGTGAAAGAACACAGAGTTTCACATCTTGGTTTGTATTACAGTGAGTTACTGCCAAAACGTAGTCACCAAAAAATTCAATTCAGTAAAATTTGTGATTGTGTTATTCGAGGGTAATGAAATGACTGGGGCAGGCTTGCACAGCCTGGCGACTTGAACCTCAAGCAGTCCACGGCGCAATCCAAACCCATCTAGTCTCAGTTGTCGTTTTACACCGTGCTTAAACCAGTGGTTTAAAACCAGTGGCTTTACACTAGCGGAAGAGCTTCTGGATCTCATGTGCAGAGAGTGCAGGAAATCTCCTGGAGGTCAGTACCCATTTTATTGGTCTGCCTAGGGGCGCTAGCACATGCAGAGGTTTATGAGGTTGCCTACCCTTTCACTGCCCAGCCTTACTCTCCTCTTGATTTTCAGAATAGGAGCTGGTGGAGGACTGCAGCTGTTGGACAGTTTATCCGAGTTAACATTATCTCATGGTCATCAGTTGCTTTATGATGGGGTTTTACTGATTGTTAGGTTCTATTTCAATAATGAAATACACAGAAAAAGTGTTTTTGATGGTCAGTAAAGCAAAGATGTAATCTCAATAGTAATTGCCTTTTTTACTAAAAGAATGTTGTATGGAAAGACTGCATAAACTCCTGATAGGATTTTTACTGTGATATTAAAAAACAAATCCAGGTTAAGATTACAGGTAGCCTCATAGGAAATTCATTTACTGCTTCCTTCATAGGCAAGCTAGACATTGCAGCAAACAAACAATTTTAAGTGAAATTTTAAGTGAACAAAGCTCTGCAAGGTGTCATTACTGTGACTGATTTTTAACACAAGGCCCTTAAGAAGAGTCACAATGGTGCTTTGCAATCTAATGAGGCATGACAATGAAAGTCTTTTACCACACAATGGTTTTCTCACTGCACAATATTTTAAAGGAATTGTAGGATTTGAAAACAAGCTACATATTTTCCTGTATAAAAGTATATGTATCCTAAAGTGCTGATCTTTCCTATGATGACAAGTGTCTCAGTAATATGCTACTTAGTAGAAGGGGCACTTCGTCTGCCCCTTCAATTTAAAGACAGTGTTTTGATAGAAGAATGGAAGTGTCTCACTTTTGCACAAACTTGCTGCAATCTAAAGAGAATTTTGAAAAATATTTGTCTGTAGATGATTCTCTTATATGATTTTATTGTGAAGACATTATGAGTACATTATAGATATAAGGTTTCATAACTATATACACTTGGAAATAGAAATTTCTATTTATTAAAAAAAATTCCCAGAATGTCAATGGTTATTATATGTAGTAGTAATAGAGGCATTTATGGGCTTCCCTGATGGTTCAGTGGTAAAGATCCTGCCTCCCAATGCGAGACATGGGTTCAATCCCTGGTTCAGGAAGACACCCTGGAGAAGGAAATGGCAACCCACTCCAGTATTCTTGCTTTGGAAATCCCATGGACAGAGGAAACTAGCTGGCTCAGTCTGATGTGACTTAATGACTAAACAACAATGGAGGCATTTATGTAACACTTATTACATGCCAAGAACTTGGCTGTATGTATTGCACGAAGCACAAAGTGGTTAAATCACTTGCACAGGCCAATAATGAATAAATGGCAGAACTGAGACTGGAACCCAGAGAGCCTTCTGTCTTATCCATTACATCTCTTCTTATCCATTATACAGTGTCTCTTTGTCTTGATTGTTTGTAATGAAAACTAATTTACATCAGGGAGGGTAAAATTCACTAGCTAAATTTCAGGTGGGGCAGGGGGGACTTTGCATAATTGATAGGTGGAATTGGAAACTGAATATTATGACTAAATAATCTGTCCTGAAAACAGTCCTTTCATTGTCCATGCACTTCCAGAAAATGCTACCACCACATGCACCCCCGTGACCTCTAACACATAATTGACTTTTTCTCTTGTTACTGGGGATCTTTGGTCCTCCACAAGGACAGCCTTCGACCCTTGTGCACTAAGTCCAGTCTTCTATTGACTCATGGGCAGGCTCCAGAAATTTTTCCCCTCCCCAAATTATCATTTTTCTCTATGATTGATCCTTATTATCAGCATGTAAACATGCTATTATTTCTCCCATCTTAAAAATAAAATCAAAATATTTCTGTTAGTTTTCTAATCCTTCAGGTAACAATCATTTCTCTACTAATTTTGCAGCCAACTCCTCCAATAAATTTTTTTCTCCCTTTGTTTCTTAAGCCTAATCCAATTGGTCTTTGTCTCTCTCTTCCACTCACTTCACCAGAACTTCTCTTGTCAAGACTGAAAATGAAAATGAAACTGTTAGTTGCTCAGTCGTATCCGACTGTTTGCAACCCCATGGACTGTAGCCCTCCAGACTCCTCTGTCCCTGGAATTCTTCAGACAAGAATACTGGAGCAGGTTGCCATTCCCTTCTCCAGGGGATCTTCCTGACCCAGGGATCAAACCCGGGTCTCCAGTATTACAGGCAGATTCTTTACCATCTGAGCTACCTGGGAAGCCCTTGTCAAGATTAACACATTGCAAAATCTGGCCAGCAATCCTTAGTCCCATCTTACTTGATCTGTTGGTGGCATTTTAAAGTTGATCATCCCACCTTCCTGGAAATGTTTTCTTCACTTGGCTTTCAGGACAAGACACTCTTGATTTTCCTCACTAGCTCCTGTTAGTCTCCTCTTCCCCTTTAGCTTTTAAAGTTGGAGAACCCAGTGCTCTGTGTTTGGACCCCTTCCTTTCTGTTTGGCTCAGATGATAAAGAATCTGCCTGCAATGTGGAAGACCCAGGTTTGATCCCTGGGTCGGGAAGATCCTCTGGGAAAGGGCATGGCAGCCCACTCCAGTATTCTTGCCTGGAGAATCCCATGGACAGAGGAGCCTGGCAGGCTACAGTCCATGGGGTCACAAAGAGTCAAAGGCCTCAAAGAGTCCTCAAACACAACTGAGTGAGTTTCACTTTCCTTCCTGTTTTTAAACTAATTCCTTAGAGCTGTCTGGGCTCATGACTTTAGATAAATCATCCGTATCCTGATCACACCCACCTTTTTATCTCCAATCCAGTCTTTTCCTCTGAATTCTAGAGTCATATATCCGGCTGTCAACCTGATATCTTCACAGATGACTATTGAACATCTCAAACTATTCAGTCTAAAACTTAGCTCCTAATTTACTTTGAATTGTGTTTCCTAAGGCAGTGCTCCGCCTATTTTGGTCTTCAGTCCTTTCTGCTGGGAGACACCTGGAGTATGGGATTAAATTCTGATTTTTGAGCCTCAACCCAGATATGCTAAACCAAAAGGTCTAGGAAAAGGACTCAGAAATCTGCATTTCAATGACCTGCTCAGCTTTTCTTCTGCTTTAGTCAGAAGAGAGCTATAGTCCTTAATCTGGGAGGTACCAAGACCTGCTTGGTTTTTGAGAAGAAAACTATACAAGCAATAGTGAAGTGGGGCAAAAAGTTATGCCAAGAGGGCAGTCCTAAGATTATTTAAAATATTATTTGATCTAGATCTGGGACCTTTACCTTTGCTGAGAAACTACTTTTCATTCCCTGAGGCAGTGAAGTTAAAAGTGTAGAAGGCAGATGGACAGTTGTCTCTACAAAGAATACTCTTTACTCCAGGAATAGTTCTAAAAACTGAGAGGAAAGGGAGAAAGGGTGAAGACTTTGTGTATCTTTATTCTATACCAGGCACAATAGTAGAAACGTGGTACTGTTTTCATTATCTCCTTTAATTCTCAAATGGGAGTTGTTTGAGGGGTTTTTACCATCTCTCTGCAAGAATTGAGGCAGGGACAGAAGGTAACTTGCTAAAGTCACTGAGCCAGTTAGTGATAGAGCTGGTTCTGCCAGACTGCAAAAACTGACCACATCATTTGCACAATTTGAAGTAGGACACCCACCATAGTAACAGTTAAGGGATTTATCATAAAATTCTTAAATATCTGGCAGTAGTGTAGTCATATATTTGGGTGTCTGGACCTGATTAAAGTGTAGGAAAATGCTAATTAATTGAAAATACAATTTTTTACAATGCTAATTGAAAGTGAGACCAAAGTGACTCCAGAGATTATAACAGTCTTAAGTCACAGATGTGTCTAAACAGAAATTTGAACAAAATAATGAAGTTGAACAGATAAATATGTATTGTTCAACTTCATTATTTTGTTCAAATTTCTGTTAAGACACATCTATGATTATACAGTGGAAGTGAGAAATAGATTTAAGGGACTAGATGTGATAGAGTGCATGATGAACTATGGACAGAGGTTCGTGACACTGTACAGGAGACAGGGATCAAGACCATCCCCATGGAAAAGAAATGCAAAAAAGAAAAATGGCTGTCTGAGGAGGCCTTACAAATAGCTGTGAAAAGAAGAGAAGCAAAAAGCAAAGGAGAAAGGGAAAGATATTCCCATTTGAATACAGAGTTCCAAAGAATAGCAAGAAGAGATAAGAAAGCTTTCCTCAGCCATCAATAGAAAGAAATAGAGGAAAACAACAGAAAGGGAAAGAATAGAGATCTCTTCAAGAAAATTAGAGATACCAAGGGAAAATTTAATGCATAGATGGGCTCGATAAAGGACAGAAATGGTATGGACCTAACAGAAACAGAAGACGTTAAGAAGAGGTGGCAAGAATACAGAGAAAAACTGTACAAAAAAGATCTTCACAACCCAGATAATCATGATGGTGTGATCACTCACCTAGAGCCAGACATCCTGGGATGTGAAATCAAGTGGGCCTTAGAAAGCATCACCACGAACAAAGCTAGTGGGAGGTGATGGAATTCCAGTTGAGCTATTTCAAATCCTGCAAGATGATGCTGTGAAAGTGCTGCACTCAATATGCCAGCAAATTTGGAAAACTCAGCAGTGGCCACAGGACTGGAAAAGGTCAGTTTTCACTCCAATCCCAAAAAAAGGCAATGCCAAAGAATGCTCAAACTACCACACAATTGCACTCATCTCACACACTGTAAAGTAATGCTCAAAATTCTCCAAGCCAGGCTTCAGCAATACGTGAATAACGAACTTCCAGATGTTCAACCTGGTTTTAGAAAAGGCAGAGGAACCAGAGATCAAATTGCCAACATCCACTGGATCATCAAAACAGCAAGAGAGTTCCAGAAAAACATCTATTTATGCTTTATTGACTACGCCAAAGCCTTCGACTGTGTGGATCACAATAAACTGTGGAAAATTCTGAAAGAGATGGGCATACCAGACCACCTGACCTGCCTCTTGATAAACCTGTATGCAGGTCAGGAAGCCACAGTTAGAACTGGACATAGAACAACAGACTGGTTCCAAATAGGAAAAGGAGTACATCAAGGCTGTATATTGTCACCCTGCTGACTTAACTTATATGCAGAGAACATCATGAGAAACACTGGGATGGAAGAAGCACAAGCTGGAATCAAGATTGCTGGGAGAAATATCAATAACCTCAGATATGCAGATAACACCATCCTTATGGCAGAAACTGAAGAGGAACTAAAAAGCCTCTTGATGAAAGTGAAAGAGGAGAGTGAAAATGTTGGCTTAAAGCTCAACATTCAGAAAACTAAGATGATGGCATTTGGTCCCATCACTTCATGGGAAATAGATGGGGAGACAGTGGAAACAGTGTCAGACTTTATTTTTTTGGACTCCAAAATCACTGCAGATGGTGACTGCAGCCATGAAATTAAAAGATGCTTACTCCTGACCAACTTATGACCAACCTAGATAGCATATTAAAAAGCAGAGTCATTACTTTGCCAACAAAGGTCCATCTGGTCAAGGCTATGGTTTTGCCAGTGGTCATGTATGGATATGAGAGTTGGACTGTGAAGAAAGCTGAGCACTGAAGAATTAATGCTTTTGAACTGTGGTGTTGGAGAAGACTCTTGAGAGTCCCTTGGACTGCAAGGAGGTCCAACCAGTCCACCCTAAAGGAGATCAGTCCTGGGTGTTCATTGGAAGGACTGATGCTGAAGCTGAAACTCCAGTACTTTGGCCACCTCATGCGAAGAGTTGACTCATTGGAAAAGACGCTGATGCTGGGAGGGATTGGGGGCAGGAGGAGAAGGGGACCAAAGAGGATGAGATGGCTGGATGGCATCACCGACTCGATGGACATGAGTTTGGGTGGACTCCGGGAGTTGGTGATGGACAGGGAGGCCTGGCGTGTTGCGATTCATGGGGTCGCAAAGAGTCGCACATGACTGAGGGACTGAACTGAACTGACTCAGTTAAAAAATACTCAGAAAAAATAGTTACAGAAATATGAGGGAAAGAAACATTTACATGTGTATAAACAGTAATGATCTTGCATCAGAATAGTGTCAATGCAATGATTTAAACAAGCTTGTTTACATAAAGTTTATGTTCTTTGTCATGTTTTTTATATAGATCTCTTAAACACTTTTCAGTAGTATGTGAAATTTTCTTAAGGTTAAATAATTGTGTGGGTTTTTAAAAATTTTGTATGTAATCCCGTGTGTGTGTGTGTGTGTGTGTGTGTGCGTGTGTGTTGCTCAGTTGTATCTGGCTCTTGGTGACCCCACAGAGTGTAGCCTGCCAGGCTCTGTCCATGGAATTTTCCAGGCAAGAATACTGGAGTGGGTAGCCTTTCCTTCTCCAGGGGATCTTCCAGACCCAGGGATCAAACCTGTGTCTCTTGATTGCAAGTAGGTTCTTCACCATTTGAGCCAGTAGGGAAGCCATGTACCACCTCTCGATGCATATGGGTTTTCTAAATAGATAATTAGAAGTACCAGGTGTTGCTAGTTGAATGCTGCATAAAATTTATTGTTTTAAAACTTAAAAGATACGTGGGTAGTTAGGAGAGACTTCCGAACAGATCCAGAGATCATTTTGTTTATAAAGAGAGCATAGAACTAGCCTCGAGAAAAATGGATGAAAGCTGATCCACTGTCAGAAAGAATTTTAATTTAAAAAGAGTTGAAGAGAAGAAAGAAGAAGCAATTTTGAATAGTAGGTTCGAGGCCTTTAAAAAATGAAACATTGGAATGTCACTAGTTAGATTCTATAAACTACTTAGTTCCTTTTTTGGATTATATCCAGAGTCTCATCTCTTATCACCATCTCCACTGACCACTTGGTTTCAGGTCACAATTATTCTTCTTTGGATTTATCGAAACAATCTCTTAACTGGTCTCATTTCTTTCCTTGTCCTCCTAGATTTTGTACTCAATCTAGAAGCCAAAGTGATGCTGTTAAAATTTAAGCTCATCATGTCCGTCCTCTGATCACAACTCTGTAGTGGCACTCTTCTTTCAGAGAAAAATCGAAGTTCTTACAGTGGTCCCCAAGGCTCTTCAGGATCTGAACCCCTTTACACTCTGACCTTCCTCTCTACTATAATTCTCATGTACATAGGGCAGCTCTCACATTACTAGTTTGCTCAGACAATCCAAGTCAGCTCCCAGGGTTCTGGCCACCAGCTCTTTCCATTTTAATTTCACTTCTTGACTCACTGTACTCATCCAACTCATTCTAACTTGCAGCTTCAATGAATGTCCTGAACAAACTTTGGTGACTTCCAGCCTGTCATTTAACAGTCCCGTTCCTCCACTAGAGTGTTTCTAGTTGTTTAACACCTCTATCAATAATACATACATTCAATTTTAGGAAAAAGCATACATGAATTGACTTGCTAAAAGAAACAGAAGAAAAATGTGGGTAATAATCTGCTTTGAGTTCAGTTTCGTTCAGTCCCTCAGTCGTATCCAACACTCTGTGACCCACTGGACTGCAGCATGCTCTCCTGATGTCTAGGCTGATAGAGAATCTGCCTGCCGTGCAGGAGACCTGGGTTCAATCCCTGGGTTGAGAAGATCCCCTGGAGAAGGGAATGGCTACCCACTCCAGTATTCTGGCCTGGAGAACTCCATAGACTGTATAGTCCATGGGGTTGGCAAATAGTCTGGCATGACTGAGCAACTTTCACTTTCACTTTGGACTGCAGCACACCAGGCTTTCCTGTCCATCATCAATTTCCAGAGCTTGCTCAGATTTATGTGCATCAAGTCAGTGATGCCGTCCAACCATCTCTTCCTCTGTTACCACTGCCCCCTCTTCTCCTCCTACTTTCAGTCTTTCCCAGCATCAAGGTCTTTCCAGTGAGTCAGTTCTTTGCATCAGGTGGCCAAAGTATTGTAGCTTCAACTTCATTATCAGTCCTTCCAGTGAATATTCAGGATTGATTTCCTTTAGGATGGACGGGATGAATCTACTTGCAATCCAAGGGACTCTCAAGAGTCTTCTCCAACACCACAGTTCAAAACGATTTCTTCAATGCTGAGCTTTCTTTATATTCCAACTCTAACATCCATACATGACTACTGGAAAAACCACAGCTTTGACTAGATGGACCTTTGTCAGCAAAGAGATGTCTCTGCTTTTTAATATGCTGTCTAGGTTGGTCATAACTTTTCTTCCAAGGAGCTAGTGTCTTTTAATTTCATGGCTGCAGTCACCATCTGCAGTGATTTGGAGCCCAAGAAAATAAAGTCTGTCAGTCTTTCCATTGTTTCCTCATCTATTTGCCATGAAGTGATGGGACCAGATGTCATGATCTTAGTTTTCTGAATGTTGAGTTTCAAGCCAGTTGTCACTCTCCTCTTTCAATTTTATCAAGAGGCTTTTTAGTTTTTCTTCGCTTTCTGCCATAAGGGTGGTGTCATCTGCATATCTGAAGTTATTGATATTTCTCCCAGCAATCTTGATTCCAGCTTGTGCTTCATCCTACTCAGCATTTCTCATGATGTACTCTGCATATAAGGTAAATAAGCAGGGTGACAATTTACAGCCTTGATGTACTCCTTTCCCAATTTGGAACCAGACCTTTGTTCCATGTCCAGTTCTAACTGTTGCTTCTTGACCTGCATACAGATTTCTCAGGAGGTAGGTCAGGTGGTCTGGTATACCCATCCCTTTCAAAATTTTCCACAGTTTTTTGTAATCCACACAGTGAAAGGTTTTGGTGTGGTCAATAAGCAGAAGTAGATGTTTTTCTGAAACTCTTTTGCTTTTTTGATGATTCAGCGGATTTTGGCAATTTGATCTCTGCTTCCTCTGTATTTTCTGAATCCAGCTTGAGCATCTAGAAGTTCTTTGTTCTGGGTCATTAATATCATTTTTGTACAGTTCTTCTGTGTATTCTTGCCTCTCTTCTTACTACCTTCTGCTTCTTTTAGGTCCACATCATTTCTGTCCTTTATTGTGCCCATCTTTGCATGAAATATTCCTTGGTATCTAACTTTCTTGAAGAAATCTCCAATATTTTGTATTCAATTATTTACCTCTATTTCTTTGCATTGATTACTGAGGAAAGCTTTCTTATCACTCCTTTTTTTTTTTTGCTTTGGAACTCTGCATTCAAATGGGTATACCTTTCCTTTTGTCCTTTTCCTTTCACTTCTGTTCTTCCCTAACTATTTGTAAGGCCTCCTCAGACAACTGTTTTGCCTTTTTGCATTTATTTTCCTTGGGGATGGTCTTGATCACTTCCTTCTGTACAATGTCATGAACCTTCATCCATAGTTCTTTCAGCACTCTGCCTAGCAGATCTAATCCCTTGAATCTATTTGTCACTTCCACTGTATAATTGTAAGGGATTTGATTTAGGTCATACCTTAATGGTCCAGTGGTTTTCCCTACTTTCCTCAATTTAAGTCTGAATTTTTCAATAAGGAGTATCCCTCAAGCCAACAAAAGAGTCCAAAACTCAGTGAAAGAAAGGGACATTGCTTAGTCATGTCCGACTCTTTGCAACCCCATGGACTGTAGCCTTCCAGGCTCCTCCATCCATGGGATTTTCCAGGCAAGGGTACTGGTGTGGGTTGCCATTTCCTTCTCCAGGGGATTTTCTTGACCCAGGGATCAAACCTGCACTGCAGGCAGACTCTTTACTGTCTGAGCTACCAGGGAAGCCCTTAAAATGGAGTACTTGGATGTAATCTCAATCTCATCTCTTATGTTGTTGAAAGTGGGTGTTTGCTATGACCAGTGTGTTCTCTTGGCAAAACTCTGTTAGCCTTTGCCCTGTTTCATTTTGTACTTCAAGGCCAAACTTGTCTGTTACTCCAGGTATCTCTTGCTTTCTTGACTTTCTACTTTTGCATTCCAGTCCCCTATGATGAAAAGGCCATCTTTCTTTGGTGTTAGTTCCAGAAGGTCTTGTAGGTCATCATAAAACCGTTCAACTTTAGGTTCTTCAAATGAGAGGTTGCGGCATAGACATGGATTACTGTGATTTTGAATGGTTTGCCTTAGAAACGAATGAGATCATTCGGTCGTTTTCTGAGATTGCAAAATGCAGTACTTGGGTGCAGTCTGTATACAGTCAGCAAAAACAAGACCTGAAGCTGACTATGGCTCAGATCATGAGCTTCTTATTGCAAAATTCAGGCTCAAATTGAAGAAAGTATGGTAAAGCACTAGAGCATTCAGTTGTGACTTAAATCCCTTGTGATTATACAGTGAAAATGCAAATAGATATAAGAGATTAGATCTGATAGAGTACCTGAAGAACTGTGGGTGGAGGCTCATAACATTATACAGGAGTTGGTGACCAAAACCATCCCAAAGAAGAAGAAATGCAAGAATGCAGACTGGTTGTCTTAGGAGGCTTTACAAATAGCTGAGGAAAGAAGAAAAGCAAAAGCAATTGAGAAAAGGAAAGATAGACTCAGCTGAATGCAGAGTTCCAGAGAATAGCAAGGAGAGATAAGAAGCCTTCTTCAAGATGAACAATACAAAGCAACAGAGGAAGACAATAGAATGGGGGAAGACTAGAGATCTCTTCAAGAAAATTGGAGGTTTCAAGGGAACATTTCATTCAAGGACTGGCACCATAAAGGACAGAAACGGTAAGGACTTAACAGAAAAGATTTTAAGGAAAAGTGGCAAGAATACACAGAAGAACTATACAGAAAAGGTCTTAATGACCCAGATAACCATGATGATGTTGTCACTCAACTAGAGGCAGACATCCTAGAATCCGAAGTCAAGTGGGCCTTAGGAAGCACTACTATGAAACAAAGCTAGTCAAGGTGATGGAATTCCAGCTAAGCTATTTCAAATCCTAAAAGATGGTGCTGTTAAAGTGCTACACTGAATGTGTCAGCAAATTTAAAAAACTCAGCAGTGGCCACAGAACTAGAATAATCAGTTTGCATACCAATCCCAAAGAAAGCAGTGCCAAAGGATGTTCAAACTACTACACAATTGCACTCACTTTCACATGCTAGCAAATTTATATTCAAAATTCTTTGAGCTTGGATACAGCAGTATGTGAACGGGGAATTTCCAGCTGTACAACCTGGGTTTAGAAAGGCTGAGGAACCAGAGGTCAAATTGCCAACATTTGCTGGATCATAGAGAAAGCAAGGGAATACTGGTAAGGCATCTACTTCTGCTTCATTGACTATGCTAAAGCCTTTGACTGTGTGGATCACAAACTGTGGAAAATTCTTAAAGACATGGAAATACCAGACCACCTTGCCTGTCTCCTGTGTGCAGGTCAAGAAGCAACAGTTAAAACCATACACAGGCTGGTTGCAGATTGGGAAAGGAGTATGACAAGGCTGTATGTTGTCACCCTGCTTATTTAACTTCTATGCAGAGTACATCATGTGATATACCATGCTAGATGAATCAAAAGCTGGAATCAAGATTGCTGGGAAAAATATCAACAACCTCAGATATGCAGATGATACTGTTCTAATGGTAGAAAGTGAAGAGGAAATAAAGAGCCTGTTAATGAGGGTAAAGAGGTGAAAGGCAGTGAAAAAAACTGGCTTGAAACTCAACATTCAAAAAACTAAGGTCATGACATCTAGTTCCATCACTTCATGGGAAATGGAAGAGGAAAAAGTGAAAGCACTGACAGACTTTATTTTCTTGGTCTCCAAAATCACTGCAGATGGTGACTGCAGCCATGAAATTCAAAGATGCTTGCTCCTTGGAAGAAAAGCTGTAACAAACCTAGATAACATATTAAAAAGCAGACATCACTTTGCGAGAAAGGTCCATATAGTCAAAGCTGTGTTTTTTCCAGTAGTCATATACTGATGTGAGAATTGGATCATATAGAAGGCTGAGCAATGAAGAATTGTTGCTTTCAAATTGTGGTTCTGGAGAAGCCTTTTGAGATCTCTTTGGACTGCAAGGAAATCAAACCAGTCAATCCTAAAGGAAATCACCCCTGAATATTCATTGGAAGGACTGATGCTGAAGCTCCAGTACTTTGGGCATGTGATGTGAAGAGCCAACTCATTGGAAAGACCCTGATGCTGGGAAGGATTGAGGGCAGGAGAAGTGAGTGGCAGAGGATGAGATGGTTAGATAGCATCTCTGACATGAACTTAAGCAAACTGCAGGAGATTGTGAAGGATAGAGAAGCGTGGCATGCCACTGTCTATGGGGTTGCAAAAAGGTGGACACAACTTACCAGCTGAACAACAGCACGATGTGTATTTTTGTTTATAAGGATTACATGAAATAAGCCAGTTAAGTTCGTAATATACTCACCCATGACGTGAGTCTATAAAATTTTATCTCCTTCCTTCTTTCCCCTAAACCTTTTTTCTTCACTTTAACCAAAGATCTTGAAGATACTTTAAAACTTCTGTTATTGTCCGGCTCTTTTTCATACTCTGCCAGAAATTTACTCTTACCCACTCTCTTCACTCTGGTTTTATACGACCAGCCCCAGTTTGGCTAATATGAAAAACTGGTTCAAACTTTTATCTCATTCTGTATGTGTCTGCAGAATACTGTGCTTCTAAAAAAAAAATCAGAAGAATCCTGGTAAATGAATATCTGTACTCAACTATTTGAAATTAAGTTGCAGACATAGTATTTCAACTCTCAAGCTTTCAAATGTGTTCCTAAGGACAGTTACAAAGTAATCAAAATATTTTTATCACACCCCAAAATTTAACATTGATATAATGATTTTATCTGGTATATAGCCATTATTCAAATTTTCCCAGTTGTTCCCAAAATGTCCCATATAGAAAATTTTTTTTTCCCTGCAAGGTGGAATCAAGAACTATGTATTTCATTTTGGGTAAAAAGTTTCTGTAGTTTTTAATCTAAAAAGATCACCCAGCTTTTTTTTCTGTCTTTCATCACATTGACATTTTTAAGGAGACCAGGCAAGCTGTTGTAGAAATTCTCAGTCTGGATTTGTCTGATTTTTTTTTTTTCTATGTGATTATATTCAAGTTAAATATTTTAACAAGAATCATATACAAAAAAGTAGTTATTAAATACTCTGGTCTCCTGATCTTTTTACATGCTTAAAAATTATGGGGAGACCAAAGAATTTTGTTTGCGTGGATTATATCTATCAATATTTGTTGTATTAGAATCAAAACTGATGATTTTAAAAACATTTTATTAGCTCACTTAAAAAGCAGCAAACCCATGAGTTGTTAATTTTCCAATCCAGAAAAATTTAATGACAACAGTGACATTGTTTTAAATTTTTAAGTCATTTTAATGTCTGCCTTAATTGAATGCAGCTGTGTCTCATAACTTTGTCTGCATTTAATCTGTTGCAATATGTTGTTTTGCTTGAAGCATATGAAGAAAATGCAGCATCACACAGATACATAATTGGAAAAAGGAGGAGTTTTTTAATAGTCTTTTCATCCCTCACAGGTGGTGGTCATTTCTTTAGAGATTGCGAAAGGGTGATATTCTACTTCTATTATTCCTTCTGATTTTATCAGCTTTAAAATATTTTTTTAGAGTTCTTTCTCTCTTCCAAACGGCAATTTAGACCTATCTGTTGCTCAGTTATTTCTTTTTAATTATCAATTTTCAAAGTAGTAAGTTTATACCCTGGCCACCTCCAGTAGTTTACATTGAGTTCATATTGTGTTCATGGCTTTTAATCTAGTCACTGTGCTTTAATGGGGCTTCCCCAGTGACTCAGCATTAAAGAATCTGCCTGCAATACAAGAGACGGGGGTTCAGTCCCTGGGTTGGGAAGATCCCCTGTAGGAGGCATGACAACCCGCTCTAGTATTCTTACTTGGAGAACCCCATGGACAGAGCAGCCTGGTGGGCTACAGTTCACAGGGTCCCAAAGAGCTGATCACAAATGAGGTGACTCAGCAGGTAGGCGGGTGTTTTAATCACTTAAACTATACATAGTCAATAGGTTTTAGTCACTTTAAATTATTTTTGATGTAGAAATTGTCTTATCTTTGGTCAGGATGACTTGAGCACACTTCATTAACTCTCAGTAACATGAAACTCGGTCACAATAGAACATCCCAGGCCTGACTTGGACATTTCCATCCCAGTGCGGAGTCAGCCTTTTCTCCTCGGAGCTCTGATTACTTTCAGATGAAAATGATATTAGACTTGGCGATCAGTCTGCATCCTCGCGTTTATTGCTGCTGTGGTTGTCTTTGCTTCTGGGCCTTTTCAGTGGACAGACCTAGAAAATACATCTCTCTGAAAAAATGGGGCGATCATGAGTTAGCACCAAGGTTTCCTCAAGTGTGGCACTATTTCTGTTTTGGGCCAGTTAGTTCTTTATTGTGGGGAATGTCCTGTGCATTGTAGGGTCTTTAGCCACACCCCAGTTTCTCCTCAGCAGCGCCTAACCCCTCATTTGTGTGAAACAGCAGTGTCCCCTGGCACTATGTAATGTCCCAGAGTGGAGGTGGGGAAAAGAGGCAAAATTGCCTCTAGTTGAGAATCACTAGTTTACACTTATTTTTCTAACAACGTTTAAATAACTCCCTAATTGTTATATACTCACACCCATGCACACCATTTTTTCTTTAAAATGCCACTATTAGCATGACTTTATTCTTCCATAGTTTGCATGAAATCTTAGTCCAGTCCTACAGCTTTTAATCAGAAGAACAATCTTATTTCAGAATCAAAATGTACTGGCCAGCAATACAGTAAAAATTACAAACTCTCATCCAAGTTATGGTCTCTCCTCTGCCCCTGCTCAGCACTGCTTGGGGCCTGAAGCCTGCAGGGAAGAAAGAACAAGGTCACATCCTTCTCATCCTGCTCACTCTTGGAAGAACCATTAGAGCTACTTTTGACCTTTTCAGGGCTAAGGTATGGGAAGAGGCGTTGGAGGGAGAGGAACAAATGTACATGGCATGTACATGCGTGACTGTCCCTGGAGTTCTGTGTTTGGTGGAAGATCATAGTTGACTGTTTCTCTGGCAGGATACCTTTGGTGGGAGTCCAGGGGATACTCTGCTGGGAAGCCCCAGTTGTATCCTGTAATGCAGGTGGTGTTTCTGTTCCTCTCTGGATTCCTCAGCTCTGGATTTCCAGTGGTCAGCCCTATACAGACTCTGTTGGATCACACTGCCTTCCACGCTGTCCGCATAGGTGGACATTTTTACAAAGAAAGAGGGAGGTTTTCATTGACATAAATATCTTCAGAAAAAGTGCTTTAATTAAAGATGTAGATGTTAGTGAATTGTTGTCGGTCCCTCAGTCAAGTCCGACTCTTTGTGACCCCATAGACAGCAAACCATGGAAACTTTGTACCATCATCCTCAAAAAATATTTTAAATCATTAGCTTTCTAAAAGTCTCCTTGCATCCCTTCCAATCACTCCTTAAAAGTAGCTATCATCCCAGCTTCTAACATCATAGATGGTTTTAACTGTTTTATAAATTTTTATGCCTGAAATTATACAGTCTTTTCCTGTGTCTGCTTTTTCCACGTAACATTATACTTACAGTTTTACATGGGCTAGACATTCATTCTCATTATGGTCTGATGCATTAAATGAATAAAATACAGTTTGCTTATAAATTATGCTATAGATGATCATTTTGATTGCTTTCAATTTAGGGCTATTTATGAACAGTTTCTATAAAAATTCTTATACAGATTTTTTGTATATATGTTTATCTATCCTTACAATGTAAGTATTTTCATTTGCCTCTCCCAGGAACCTGGGAATTTCACTGGTCCTGGACTACTTAAGGAAAGATATTCCCATATTCCCATTTGAATGCAGAGTTCCAAAGAATAGCCAGGAAAGATAAGAAAGCCTTCCTTAGCAATCAGTGCAAAGAAATAGAGGAAAACAACAGATTAGGAAAGACTAGAGATCTCTTCAAGAAAATAGAGATATCAAGGGAAAATTTCAGGCAAAGATGGGTTCGATAAAGGACAGAAATGGTATGGACCTAACAGAAACAGAAGACATTAAGAAGAGGTGGCAAGAATACACAGAAGAATTGTGCAAAGATGATCTTCATGATCCAGATATCACAATGGTGTGATCACTCACCTAGAGCCAGACATCATGGAATGTGAAGTCAAGTGGGCCTTAGAAAGCATCCCTACGAACAAAGCTAGTGGGTGTGATGGAATCCCAGCTGAGCTATTTCAAGTCCTGAAAGATGATGCTGTGAAAGTGCTACACTCAATATGTCAGCAAATTTGGAAAACTCAGCAGTGGCCACAGGACTGGAAAAGGTCAGTTTTCATTCCAATCCTAGAGAGGCAATGCCAAAGAATGCCCAAACTACTGCACAATTGTACTCATCTCACATGCTAGTAAAGTAATGCTCAAAATTCTCCAAGCCAGGCTTCAACAATACGTGAACCATGAACTTCCAGATGTTCAAGCTGGTTTTAGAAAAGGTAGAGGAACCAGAGATCAAATTGCCAACATCCGCTGGATCATCAAAGAAGCAAGAGAGTTCCAGAAAAACATCTATTTCTGCTTTATTGACTACGCCAAAGCCTTTGACCGTGTGGATCACAATAAACTGTGGAAAATTCTGAAAGAGATGGGAATACCAGACCACCTGACCTCCTCTTGAGAAACCTGTATGCAGGTCAGGAAGCAACAGTTAGAACTGGACATGGAACAACAGACTGGTTCCAAATAGGAAAAGGAGTATGTCAAGGCTGTATATTGTCACCCTGCTTATTTAACTTATATGCAGAGTACATCATGAGAAATGCTGGGCTGGAAGAAGCACAAGCTGGAATCAAGATTGCCAGGAGAAATATCAATAACCTCAGATATGCAGGTGACGCCACCTATATGGCAGAAAGTGAAGAACTAAAGAGCCTCTTGATGAAGGTGAAAGAGGAGAGTGAAAAAGTTGGCTTAAAGCTTAACATTCAGAAAACTAAGATCATGGCATCTGGTCCCATCACTTCGTGGGAAATAGATGGGGAGACAGTGGAAACAGTGGCGGACTTTATTTTGGGGGGCTCCAAAATCACTGCAGATGGTGACTGCAGCCATGAAATTAAAAGACACTTACTCCTGACCAACTTATGACCAACCTAGATAGCATATTAAAAAGCAGAGTCATTACTTTGCCAACAAAGGTCCATCTGGTCAAGGCTATGGTTTTTCCAGTGGTCATGTATGGCTGTGAGAGTTGGACTGTGAGAAAAGCTGAGCACGGAAGAATTGATGCTTTTGAACTGTGGTGTTGGAGAAGACTCTTGAGAGTCCCTTGGACTGCAAGGAGATCCAACCAGTCCATCCTGAAGGAGATCAGTCCTGGGTGTTCATTGGAAGGACTGATGCTGAAGCTTAAACTCCAGTACTTTGACCACTTCGTGCGAAGAGCTGACTCATTGGAAAAGACCCTGATGCTGGGAGGGATTGGGGGCAGGAGGAGAAGGGGACGACAGAGGATGAGATGGCTGGATGGCATCACCAACTCGATGGGCATGAGTTTGAGTAAACTCCGGGAGTTGGTGATGGACAGGGAGGCCTGGCGTGCTGCGATTCATGGGGTCGCAAAGAGTCGGACACGACTGAGTGACTGAACTGAACTGAACTGAAGACTATTTGTTCTGTGGTGCAGGTTTATATAACATGGTAGTGAAAATCACCTCTGAAAAAGGCCAAGATATTTGTTTATTTGTTTTATTTTTAGTCATGAATAACTCCTCTCCCAAGTCAAAGTTTTGGACACATTTCTGGCTTCAATGGTATATTCTTAGTATTGTTTTCTACTATTGTATTCTTGGTATTATTTTCATAAATAAGGCAGCCTTTTGAGCATCTCCATCTTACGGAGACTTCAGTTCCTGTCCCTGTCTTCCAGATGGCCTAATGTCACATACTCCAAACCCTCATGAGCTTAAAAGGCTAGCTTTCAGCTCCTGGGCCCCTTATCTGTATCTGAAACTATTTTTGTACTACTGCAAAGCTTACTCGGATTTATCCCTCTGGTTTTCATATCTTTCTTTTTTTCTGACTTATGAGATTTTCTCTTCTTTTTCTCTGTTTCTTTCTTCCCTCTCTTCCTCTCTTTCTCCTTCCTTCCTTGACTATAATTTATCAGCATGCTTCTGTCATAATTTACCCAGCATTTGTGTGTTTATTGTCGAAAGAGTGTCCTCATAAGCACCAGCTCATGTTGCCACAGCCTAAATTTTTAGGTTATATTGTACATTTTTTTCCTTTGCTCCTTTATCTGTTGAACATATACTCACTTCTCTTATCATTTTGTGACATATTTCCCCCTTCTTTTAAGAAAAAGACATGAAAAATTGTGAGTTGACTTAAACCAAAGTGAAATGTGTTCACTTGTGCTCTGACAGGCAACACAAATAATACAGATTTCTTATTTTAAAGATAAATCTCTTTCTAGCTTATAATAAACAGATTCAATTAAAATGGAATTTTAAGCCTGTATTAAGAGAAATTTTTAAAAGCAAAAAGAAAAGGACTTTTATTTTTCAGGTATCTAAAATTTTTGTATGTCACTAGGCAAGTAAAATGGTCATATTTTAATAGTGCTTTTATATTCCAGAATGTGATTTTTTTAATAATAGTAATGCTTGGAGTTATAGTAAAATGTTAAATATAGAGACCAATTAGAAATAATATCATTCTATAATCCCTTTTTTGTATGTCATTAAACATAAATTTTTCAAAAATAATAAAAATTCTCTGGTTTTCCAAAGATATCTGTTAAAATAAGCTTGCTGAAGGTGCTGCATATACCTCATGATTTACTAGTATAAAAAGGCAAGGAATTTACTGAAATAAAAGGCATTCTGTAATAATAAATATTGAAAGGTGGTAAATGAAAATCTGGAGTGAGTGACTTTTATATGACAATAAGTGAAATATTATTATAAAACTTTTATTGTTGAGTATATTTATGACTATTATTGTTAAGTATATATATGACAGTAAAATAGTGCATGTAATTAGACATGCATGTTTTCAACAATATTTATCAAACTCTATTGGACACAGGAATCTAAAGACCTAGTTTCTACTCTCACAAAATGTAGGGAGAGACAGGCACATAGCATTTACAAGAAGAATACCTTGAATATGCAGTTGCACAGAAGAAATGGCCAGACTTTCTATGGTCAGTCAGGTAAGACCAGACTTGAAAGATGAGTAAGAATTTGCCAAGCAGATAAATTTGAAAAGGGAGGAGAGTCATAGAGACGTGTTTCCTAAACTCATATTTCAAGAGTTTAGGAAAAGACAATGAATGATGTCAGTACAACTGGAGCATAAAGAAAATAAAAGGGAGCGTGTAATTTAGAAGAAATCTTGGTAGTTAGCATGTGTCTTTTGTTTTTCCCACCATAAAGGAGGTAAGAGATTTTCCAAGGAGAAAGAAAGCAAGGTTCTCTATTGTAGACTTCAGGTAATAGCGCCTTGGTTTTCAAGAGGTGCAAATGGTGCATATATGAAAAAGGAGATGTAGATGGTATCTCATATTTGGGTAAACTCTCCTATTGTATATCACTATGCCACTTATCCTGTTTGTGGTGGCCTATAGCTTCTAAATTGAAGAAAGTAGGTCTAGTGATGATCATTAGACCATTCAGGTATGGTCTAATACCTGACTACTAGACCGTTTAGGTATGACCTATATCAAATCCCTTATGACTATACAGTGGAAGTGAGAAATAGATTTAAGGGACTAGATCTGATAGACAGAGTGCCTGATGAACAATGGATAGAGGTTCATGACATTGTACAGGAAACAGGGATCAAGACCATCTGCAAGAAGAAGAAATGCAAAAAAGCAAAATGGCTGTCTGAGGAGGCCTTACAAATAGCTGTGAAAAGAAGAGAAGCAAAAAGCAAAGGAGAAAAGGAAAGATATACCCATTTGAATGCAGAGTTCCAAAGAATAGCAAGGAGAGATAAGAAGCTTTCCTCAGTGATCAGTGCAAAGAAATAAAGGAAAACAATAAAGTGAAAGACTAGAGATCTCTTTAAAAAATTAGAGATATCAAGGGAACATTTCATTTAAAGATGGGCACAATAAAGGACAGAAACTGAATGGACCTAACAGAAGCAGAAGATATTAAGAAGAGGTGGCAAGAATACACAGAAGAACTGTACAAAAAATATCTTCATGACCCAGATAATCATGATGGTGTGATCACTCACTTAGAGCCAGACATCCTGAATGTGAAGTCGAGTGGGTCTTAGAAAGCATCACTATGAACAAAGCTAGTGGAGGTGATGGAATTCCAGTTGAGCTATTTCAAATCCTGAAAGATGATGCTGTGAAAGTGCTGCACTCAATATGTCAGCAAATTTGGAAAACTCAGCAGTGGCCACAGGACTGGAAAAGGTCAGTTTTCATTCCAATCCTAAAGAGAGGCAATGCCAAAGAATGCCCAAACTACTGCACAATTGTGCTCATCTCACATGCTAGTAAAGTAATGCTCAAAATTCTCCAAGCCAGGCTTCAACAATACGTGAACCATGAACTTCCAGATGTTCAACCTGGTTTTAGAAAAGGCAGAGGAACCAGAGATCAAATTGCCAAAATCTGCTGAATCATCGAAAAAGCAAGAGAGTTCCAGAAAAACATCTATTTCTGCTTTATTGACTATGCCAAAGCCTTTGACTGTCTGGGTCACAATAAACTGTGGAAAATTCTGAAAGAGATGGGAATACCAGACCACCTGACCTGCCTCTTGAGAAACCTGTATGCAGGTCAAGAAGCAACAGGTAGAACCAGACATGAAACAACAGACTGGTTCCAAATAGAGAAAGGATTAGTCAAGGCTGTATATTATCACCCTGCTTATTTAACCTCTATGCAGAGTACATCATGAGAAACCCTGGGCTGGATGAAGCACAAGCTGGAATCAAGACTGCCAGGAGAAATATCAGTAACCTCAGAAACGCAGATGACACCACCCTTATGGCAGAAAGTGAAGAACTAAAGAGCCTCTTGATGAAAGTAAAAGAGGAGAGTGAAAAAGTTGGCTTAAAACTCAACATTCAGAAAACTAAGACATGGCATCTGGTCCCATCACTTCATAGCAAATAGATGGGGAAGCAGTGGAAACAGTGACAGACTTTATTTCAGGGGGCTCCAAAATCACTGCAGATGGTGACTGCAGCCATGAAATTAAAAGACTCTGCTCCTTGGAAGAAAAGTTATGACCAATCTAGACAGCATATTAAAAAGCAGAGACATTGCTTTGCCAACAAAGGTCCATCTAGTCAAGGCTATGGTTTTTCCAGTGGTCATGTATGGATGTGAGAGTTGGACTGTGAGGAAAGCTGAGCGCAGAAGAATTGATGTTTTTGAACTGTGGTGTTGGAGAAGACTCTTGAGAGTCCCTTGGACTGCAAGGAGATCCAACCAGTCCATCCTGAAGGAGATCAGTCCTGGGTGTTCATTGGAAGGACTGATGTTGAAACTGAAGCTCCAATACTTTGGCCACCTGGTGCGAAGAGCTGACTCACTGGAAAAGACCCTGATGCTGGGAAAGATTGAAGGCGGGAGGAGAAGGGGATGACAGAGGGTGAGATGGTTGGTTGGCCTCACCGACTCATGGACATGAGCTTGAACAACCTCTGGGTGTTGGTGATGGACAAGGAGGCCTGGAGTGCTGCAGGCAATGGGTTCTCAAAGAGTTGGACACAACTAAGCTACTTAACTGAACTGAAATGACAGCTTATAAATATTCCTGAATGTCTTGTAACTCCTGGTAATGAAAGAGTGGGTAGACCACAAGGAAGTTAGAAGGTAGAATTCAGGGTGGTTTAATAGAGAGACTTTTTATAGACTTGTTATATAGCAACAATGTGTATAAATTTGGCAGTATGAAATTTGAACCATCAGTCTATGATTTATGAGAAATCAGCAGGTGGATCTGGACACGTATGTGTTTTTTTAATCCAGGGTATAAATTTGTCTGAAGAAAAGTGGCGGCAGCAGACATCACAGCTGAATTTGCTACAATCACAGTTTAATCTTTTGCAGACTTCCCAGATAATGCTTTAACAGAGCCAGTGCTTTTAGGTGTGAATTTTCCTCATCTACATATACAGCCAGGTATTTGATGGATTAACACATATAATGGAGTTCACCTTTCTTCATTCTTGCCTTTTTGTGGTGGCTCTGAGTCCTGGCCAAGTGTTGTGATACAATCAGGTCTGGGCTCCATGCCAGATTGTCTTAGACACCTCTAGTTGGATTGACTGATTGCATCATTTCTTAGGTCAAAAGATCTTTTAGAGATTAACCTCTAACTATACACCCTATATTTTGCTTGTATGATGCTATATCTGCTTTGCAGTTTTGACAGCCCAATATTAGAGTTGAAGATGACCATAGCTTAGAATGCACTGAGCTTCCAGATATCTTTAAGCCATTCCATTCTTTGTAGAAATCTGTGATGATATGAGTCATGCCAATTCCTCACAGAAGTGACTTCATGCCAGTAGCCTTAATTACCAGAGATTTTCATTCCCATCAAACATCAAATTTTAAAATGCTCAGCTTTTTTTTTTCCCCCGAGGTAATAAGAATTGCATTCTATTTGGTAACTATAATTTATTGTTTTACTTAAATATATGTTTCAATGTGTTTAGTACTTGCTATCCTTTCACACCAGACCTCTTCCCTCATGCGTTCTCTGTTGTAACTTACCTACTGTTAGTTAAATTAGGCATTTCAGAGTCCCTTTTGGAAGAGTGGTGTATTGGGGCCTTATTTCCTGATTTTATGCATATTTGAGATTGTCTTTCTGTTGACTTTAAAAGTGAATAAATTGGCTAGTTATACTTTCTTTGGTCACCTCTAAAACAGATCTGTCTGTATTTGGGATTTAGGGATGTGTCGGTAAATCACAGTTTTAGTAGACATTCCCTAAGTACTTGGCTATGTGATAAACTATTCCAAGCTCTTATATGAGCTCATTTAGTTCTTAAATTTGACCCAAAATACTAACAGTGTCCTCCTTTTACTTGCCATAGGTCACCAGCTGGCAGATAGTGAGGCTGAAATGTGAACTGATGCAGTATTGCTCCAAAGTTCATACCCTTAATTTCCTACACAATCTTTTGGGTGAATTAAGCTAAAATTTCTGCCTATGTGACATTAAACATGTTACTTAACTTCCCTGTGCCTCAGTTAACTCTATAAAATGGGATTGATAATACCTCCAAGATTGCTATGATGGTTAAATGAGTTTAATACATGCAATGGCTTGTAACAGTGGCCAGTACATAGTAAGTGCTTAGTAATTATTGCTGTTATTATCATCTTGGAGATTGTAATCTTCAGATATGAGCTTTGAACAAGCAATCTGATTTCAGTAAATGCTCTTCTGCACTATAGTACCAATAATTAAGATGCATTTCAGTTAAGTGGGGAAAGGGGATTACTCAAAAAGCAGTATTGGGACATAATAAACACTCAGTAAATACTTGTTGAATTAATAAGAATTTTCTAAAAGTGTGCATATATTCACTTGACAAATAGATGTTAAATACCTTCTAGATCTGTATAGATAGGCTGGAAGGAAACCTGAAAATGAAAGTTCAGTTCAGTTTGGTTCAGTCACTCAGTCGTGTCCGACTCTTTGCTACCCCATGAATCGCAGCACGCCAGGCCTCACTGTCCATCACCAACTCCCAGAGTTTACTCAAACCCATGTCCATCGAGTTGGTGATGCCATCCAGCCATCTCATCCTCTGTCATCTGCTTCTCCTCCTCCCTCCAATCCCTCCCAGCATCAGGGTCTTTTCCAATGAGTCAACTCTTCACGTGAGGTGGCCAAAGTATTGGACTTTCAGCTTTAGCATTAGTCCTTCCAATGAACACCCAGGACTGATCTCCTTTAGGATGGACTGGTTGGATCTCCTTGCAGTCCAAGGGACTCTCAAGAGCCTGCTCCAACACCACAGTTCAAAAACATCAGTTTTTCGGCACTCAACTTTCCTCACAGTCAACTCTCACATCTATACATGACCACTGGAAAAACCATAGCCTTGACCAGATGGACCTTTGTTGGCCAAGTAATGACTCTGCTTTTTAATATGCTGTCTAGGTTGGTCATAGTTTTTCTTCCAAGGAGTGTCTTTAATTTCATGGCTGCCATCACCATCTGCTGTGATTTTGGAAACCAAAAAAGTAAAGTCTGACACTGTTTCCCCTGTATCCCCATCTTTTTCCCATGAAGTGATGGGACCAGATGCCATGATCTTAGTTTTCTGAATGTTGAGTTTTAAACCAACTTTTTCACTCTCCTCTTTCGCTTTCATCAGAGGCTTTTTAGTTCCTCTTCAGTTTCTGCCATAAGGGTGGTGTCATCTGCATATCTGAGGTTATTCATATTTCTCCCAGCAATTTTGATTCCAGCTTGTGCTTCCTCCAGCCCAGCGTTTGGTTGCATGGCAATGAGATTGTAGATAATTTCCTTTTTTCAAATTTCCTTAATCTGTTACAAAAATTCTCGAATGACACAGTTTATGAAACAATTTGACCAGATAACTACATGAATTCCTTTTCATGAGTTCGCAGTACCTACCAGGAGGTGGTTGGAAGGTCAGAGCTTAGGATGAAATTTTGGAGCCATGCACAGATGATGAGACTACCCACATGGTGTTTACAATGGAATACAACATATAAGGTGGAGAAGGAAATAGCAACCCACTCCAGTATTCCTTCCTGGAGAATTCCATGGACAGCGGAGCCTGGTGGGCTACAGTCCATGGGGTCGCAAAGAGTCGGCCACGGCTGAGCACACAGCACGCAACATATAAGGCAAAGGCAAAGGTATGGACAGTGGGAACTTAAAAGAAACTGTTGGAAAGAAGATAAAGAGTCAGAAGAGACATGCTTCAAATAAAAAAAGCAGGGGCAGGGAACCCGTGGAGAGAGAATTGCCCATGGCAGATTGTGCAGAAAGTCAAGAAAGAGTCACTGCGTTTAAGAATGAAGACATCGTGATGGCATTAGTCTGCTTTATAAGCACAGTGGACATATAAGCCCAGTTCCAATAAGCTGAGGAGTAAAGGTTGAGATGGTTGGATGGCATCACTGACTCGATGGACATGAGTTTGAGCAAACTCCGGGAATTGGTGATGGACAGGGAGGCCTGGCATGCTGCAGTCCATGGGGCCACAAAGAGTAGTAGGACATGAGTGAGCGACTGAACTGAACTGAACTGAGGAGTAAAGGAAACTGATTAAAGGCTGCAAATGCAGATGACTTTTTCACCAACTTAGATGACAAAGAAAGGGATGAAGTCAAGGAGAATTTAGAGTGAGACACACAGTTCCTTTTTTTTTTTTTTTTCTTGATTCTGGAATTTTTGAAATGGAAAAGCTTGAGGAGAAAGAAAGACATCCTTGAAGGGGGAGCAACTGAAGATTTTAGGAGGAAACTGATGGGGAAGGTTTGAAAGCAGGTAGAAAGGAATGGTTTTAGCAAGATGCAGTGAGCACCGTCTAATGGGGACTTCTCTGAGACACTGAAGAAGGAGGTGCTATTGTAAATCATTTAGAAACAGAAAAGAGATAGCTTACAAGCATTCCGGCTGCAGATGGTTCAGGCTTTTTTCCTGGATGTTTTTGAGAGAGGAGTGTAGAGAAGAACAGCCTGCCCTTAGACAACAGTTACATCTCTGAGCATCGTTTAAGTGTGTTCTCTAGAGAGGATGGAAAAATCTTGCTTTCTGTTCTCTCATGAGAAATCAGTGCAGAGTCAAGATAAGTGATCATAGATAAATAGATAAAGTTACACACACTTTTGGGCTTCTCTGCTGGCTCAAACAGTAAAGAATCAGCCTGCAATGTGGGAGACCTGGGTTCAATCTCTGGGTCAGGAAGACCCTGTGGGGGAGGATATGGCAACCCCCTCCAGTATTCTTGCCTGGAGAATCCCCATGGACAGAGGAGCCTGGCAGGCTGCAGTCCCTGGGGTTGCAAAGAGTCGGACACGACTGAGCAACTAAGCATAGCACAGCACAGCTTTTACTCCCACAGTCTTTCCTGTAGCCTGAAAAAATATATGTATATAAAAATCAAACCAGAGTCCAGTTAGAAAGTAGCATGCAGTACATTCCACTGATCTAGTGGGCATAGTTGTGGAGCTTCGTAACTGCTCTTTGGAGAGGGGCAAGAGAATGAGCACTGGTGTGTGAGAGTGGTGTTGGTGGTTTAGTCACTAAGTGGTGTCTGACTCTTGCAACCCCATGCCTGTAACCCACCTGCCTCCTCTGTCCGTGCAATTCTCTAGGCCAGAATACTGGAGTGGGTAGCCATTCCCTTTTCCAGGGGATCTTCCCGACCCCGGGATCGAACCCAGGTCTTCTGCATTGCAGGGGGATTCTTTACCCTCTGAGCCACCAGGGAAGCCCAGTATGTGAGAGTACATGAATATAAGTTTGTGGAGGGATCCATTTTGGAGCAAAGACTATCTGATTTTCTAAAAACGTCCCAGGTCAAGAATCATTTTGTTATCTGCTATCTCATAAGACTTGGCCTCTGTGCCGTTTGTCCCTGCAGCTTAGCCTTTTCTCTCTCATGTAAGCACGCATTTAAGGTACCTCTATTCCTTTACTACTGACTTCACTGAAAAGAATGGATCTGATTTTAACATCAACTAATACAAAGTACTGGGCTTCCCAGGTGCTTCAGTGGTAAAGAATCTACCTGCCAAACAAGATAATTGGGTTTTATTCCCTGGGTCAGGAAGATCCCCTGGAGAAGGAAATGGCAACCCACTCCAGTATTCTTGCAGGGAGAATCCCATGGACACAGGAGTCTGCTGGGGCAGTCCTTGGGGTTGCAAAAGAATCAGATATGACTTAGCAACTAAACAACAATATAAAATACTATAGGAAAATTTCATGATATTTTAAAATTGAAAATTCCAACTTTTAAGATTATCTTTAAGCAATCTGATGATGTTAAAAAGTCTCACAGTCTATTTCATAGGAATTCAGTGGAAAATAAGAAGTGCCAAAGCAGTGAATTTTCTAGTCAATTAATATTTATATGTTTAAGCCAACAATATTTTTCATTTTCATTTAGCCTAAATAAATTAGGTTGCTCCATGCCTTATTAAATATAACATATTTTAGTTTAAATAATCATCATTGTTGAATATTAAATTTTATTCCAGACTTTTTGAAGGGTATAAGTAACCTCTTATACAAAAACCCATCACAAAATGAACAGAGGGTCATGTTTTACCCTTATTTCTTCTATAATTCTTCTCTCCTGTCCTTCATTGAGTTTTTCTTATTGTTTTAAATTGTTCTCCCTTTATCATTATTTCTCTCCATCCTGTTTTCTAATTTAAGCCAAGATAAACCAGACAGTAAAGTCAGTATAATCAGTGATGGTTTTTACATGCTATTCAAATTCATGAGATTCTTGAAGAGTGAATTTGCTCCAAGATTTTCCAAAAGAATTAAGCACATAAGTTTTATTAAAAAGTCTATCACAGAGACTTCTTTGTCTATACCTGTTCTTTTGATAGTTTATATGTTAAAAAAAGAAAAAAAGGTTTTACTGGAACTTGACTATCTTAACACACTAATGCTTATCAGCAACACGCACCTAATCTTCAAATAATGGTGATCTAGACATTCTGATGCTGACACCATTAATAAGATGCACAGAAATATTTTACAAAAGACTTTTAAAGGAGTTCTGGAATTAGTTTCTAAGATGTGTTCCCCTAATTTAGGCTCCTGAAGGCACAGGCTTATTGAACAAGTTTAGAGCATTACAAGCATTCGGCTAGGCCAAGCAAGAGGCAGGCTGAGACAGTCATGCATTTGCTAATGTGCACCTCTCCTCTTTTTAGTTGTCACTGCATAAGCTTCCCAGCAGTCTTTGTATATTTTAAATAACTGTTCCTTTTTTTGTTGTTTTTTAGGACAGCATAACTACTTATGTGCTGGAAGAAACGACTGCATTGTTGATAAAATCCGCAGAAAAAACTGCCCAGCATGTCGCCTTAGAAAGTGCTGTCAGGCTGGCATGGTTCTTGGAGGTAATGATGTTTTCATCAATAACTGTCTGATATTTATATTAACTAAATTCTGTCTGATACTTGTATCATAAAACTGTGGGTCAGACGATCTTAATTGTCTTATTTCTGTCTTGATTTTTGGTGTCTGGATGAAGCACCATTTTATTAACACTGTTGGATTTCCAGCAGTTGAGGTTTGTTATAGATACATAGTAAACCTCCATTTGTCTATATTGCCTGTATGTGGATGTTATGGGAAGGTCGGGCTTTCCAGGTGGCGCAGTGGTAAAGAATCCGCCTGCCAGTGCAGGAGATGCAAGAGACATGGGTTAGATCCCTGGGTCAGGAAGATCCCCTGGAGTAGGAAGTGGCAACCTGCCCCAGTATGCTTGCCTGGAAAATTCCATGGACAGAGGAGCCTGGCAGACTACAGCCCGTGGGGTCACAACGAGCTGGATGTGACTGAGCACGGCATGGGAGTTCACCAGCCTCTCGTTAAGTGACCCGGGTTGATGCGTAGGCTCTGCTGCTCCCGCCCTTTCTGGGCACCAGTCTCCGTCTGCAAAATGAGAGCAGTGAAGTCCCTTCTAGCTCAAATACTGATTCTGTGAATTGGATAAATACATTAATCTCCATCTCTTCCTGCCTCCATCAACCCCTCCCTTTCGATGACCTCCATCATTCTCTTTAAATAACTGAATATTGAGCCCTTACACTTACCAGGTACTGTTTTAAGTTCTGGGAGTTCTACAGTGAACATAATGGACCAAATCCCAGTCCTCATGGAGCTTATACTCTAGGAAGAGGGGAGCAATACATATATGTAGATATATCAAGTGATGATAAATGCTATGCAGTGTATTAAACAGTGTTCATTAATGGGAGTGTCAGAGAGGGGCTTCACTCCTGAACTCTTTAATTAATATTTTCATTACAGTCATTTCCTAAGCAGTAATATCTCTAAAATCCTGAATTTGATGTCATAGTTCTAATTTTTCTACAATGAGTTTTAAAAATTCATAATTTATTGGTTACATATTTAATATACTACCGACCACAGTTCATATACCATAAATGGTATCTGTTACCTTGAGAAGGAGTGTATGAGACCAACATTTTTTGACACCTCACTGTGTTAAGCATCCTGCTTAGTTATATCTCTACTGCCTGTGAATATGTACAGTCTAACCCCTAATAAATAATTGTCAAACAGAAGAGTGAGTGATTTAAGAGTGGTCCCAAACATTATTATGCAGATGAAACAAAGGAATGAATTAATTCTACCCGAGGAAGCTGGCAAAAGCTTCCGAGGGGAGGCTTTCAAAGAATGAATACAAACATTATCAATGGAACAGGAGAAAAGTATTTACAATGAAAAACATGATACATTGCAGTGATGATTTTTCTGGAAAGTCAGTTATTTAGTGGGAACAACAACAAATGAAGCTTGAAAGTTACCTTGGGCCAGCTGGGTTCTGGAGGTTGAACTCTGTTCTGTGTGCAGTAGAACCAGTGATCTTTCTGACAAACTGTGGCCCATCCATAGAATAGAGCCCAAATTTCTAAGTGCAGCACACTGGCCCTTTCCTCACCGAGTAATTGCCCTCCCTTTTTCTAAGCCTTTCTCCCACCAATCCTGGGGGAACCCTACCCTCCAGTCACCAACTCTCACGGGCCTTTGCACACCTTTGACTTTTGCCTGCTCTGATCTTAAACTTGTGAACTGTTGTATTTCCTTCACATTAAGTTCAAGTGTCATATTTTTTGTGAAATCGTCCCATCTCCCTAGTCACTGCAGAGATGGGGTGGGGACAGTTAAATGTAGTGCTTTTCCTGTCTGGGGAGGCTGAGCGTCCTTGAGCCAGCCTGGATTGGATCTTGCACTCAGGATACTTCTGCATTCCTGCCCTTCCAATGGGAGACTGACCCAAGTGGGAATAATGAGACCCAGCAGGCCCCCCTCATTCCAGCCCACATGAGGTACTGGAAATTCACTTTCTCTCTCTCCTCCTACAGTTTCTTGTGTTTACATTCTTCTTTGTACTTCATTCATTGCTTTATAACTGTTTACTTGTTTCCTATTCAAGGATTTCTCCTAATCCAAGTTTGAGTTGTTTACAAGCAGGAATTTCATTTTAGTGTTTCAGCACCAAAGTACTTGTTTAAGAAGTGCTCACTAAATATTTGTGACAATTATTTTAAAGTTAGAATCTGCCTGCCAATGCAGGAGATATAGGAGACACTGGTTTGATCCATGAGTCAGGAAGATCCCCTGAAGAAGGAAATGGCAACCCACTCTGGTATTCTTTTTTTTTTTTTTAATTAATTTATTTTTTATTGAAGGGTAATTGTTTTACAGAATTTTGCTGTTTTCTGTCAAACCTCAACTCATTATTCAGTTCAGTTCAGTCGCTCAGTCGTGTCCGACTCCTTGGCGACCCCATGAATCGCAACTCATTATTAGAGAAATGCAAATCAAAACTACAATGAGATATCACTCTGGTATTCTTGCCTGAGAGGTCGCATGGACGGAGGAGCCTGGCAGACTACAGTCCATGGGGCTGCAAAGGGTTGGACTTGACTTAGCACACAACGTGCTTGCATGCATTCTTGAATATAAGGTCCAATGTAGTCAGTACTAGAACAGAACAAAGAGTGTTTGGAGGAGGCAAAGGGGATGTGATTTCATGTAGTGTTTTTCATCTTGAGGAAGGGTGCTAGCCCTTTAAGCAGTCTTCCATTCCATGACTGATTTTATTTTACTGGTCTTAACTGTTATAATGGAAAAGTGATTTAAGATGGACCAGTGTAAAAATGATGAGATACCTAGCCACTGAGAAACTTGAGTTTGTTCAGAAGAGAGACGTGGGGGTTCCAACCAGCAGCAAGATAGATGCTCAGTATGAAGTAGAGTGCTGAGGAGGAGAGAACTTCAGAGAAGACTCAGAACCAGGATGAAGCGGGAGGGTTTGAGTCTAGGGACAGAGCTAATGCAGCATCAGAGCAGGGTCAGCAGCAGTAAACATCCTTGTACTTGTAACTTTGTGTGTATTGATTGAGAAGTTCTCTAGGCTGTATATTTAGAAAGGTAATCAATTTCTGGTTCACTAAGATATTGTGTACCTTTAACCTTACTGTTACCTAATCACCAAATTACCCTCCAGAGTTTTTGCTTCTACCAATCTTTTGAGAGCTCTTGTTGTTATGATGTTATGTATCCTTACCTGTATTTTCAACCTTTTAAATTCTTCTCATTTGATGGTCCTAAAATTGACGTCTAATTTTGTTTTGATTTGTGTGTCCTAGATTACGATGAGAGCAAATATTGCTATATTTTTTGGCCACTTGTACTTCCTGTTCTGTGATTTAGCTATCTGTATTTATTGACCATTTTTCAACAGTATTGTCTTTTTTGTTACTGATTGATACAACTTACCTCTGTACTCTCCTAATTCTTTATTAGCTACATACAATCTACCTCTTGAATTTTTACCTTGTTTATAATATCTTTTTTCTAATTTTTATATGATCACATGTGTCAGTATTCTCCTTTTATGTTTCTTAGCCCTGAAATTGTATAGATAATTTACTGAAAATCATCTAAAATCTTAAAAGTTTATTTTTATATTCAAGTCCTTAATTTCCCTACAAGTATTTTTTTTGTGTAGGGAGATAAGAATGAAACTTTATTTTCTATATGGATAACCAATTGCTAGAGCACATTTGCTGATAAATGGTTTTCAGTATTTTTTGATAACTGCAGTCCTATAGAAGTAAAAATGTTCTGAGCTTCCACCCTGCCTCAGATCTAGTCACAAGTAAGTTATACATATGTACTACTATCAAATTATATATTAATGATACTTAATTGCAATTTATTCCCTTACTAAAATATAAATATTTTTCTAGTACTCCAGTTAGAAATTCCACTGGAACTTGTAGTGTTATATCTGATGTATATCAAATTTCCATATGTATTTACTTCTCGCTGGTTTCTTTGATCTGTTCCATTGTTTATACCTGAACCATTACCATACACTCTTGAGTGTTATAGCTCTCAAACTGCATTTCAATACCTAGTAGAATAAGTCTCCCTAAATTACACTTTTTCCAAATTATTGACTCTTGTTGGCCCTCTGAACTGTACTTTTAAAATTTTGATGCTTTTTCTGTTCAAAAAACATGGTTCTACTTGGACTTGTTATAGTCCAAATTTGCTCTTTTTTAACATAATGCTTTATCTGGCTTATTCACACTGTATTAATTTTCAGTGTTTCACATTATTAGAAATGATGCAGCAATCTGTTTCTGTCTGAGTATATTCCTGGGAGATCAGTGCAAGTCTGGTCAGTAACCAACTCTGAAACGGGGGATTCTGGATGATTCATTGTACCTGGTAATTGATAAAGATGTACTGTAGCTTTTGAGAAAGACTTTTTAGATGGAAATTCTCAAGTAATTCTAGAGAGTCATGAAGATAATTCCAGAACAGCATGACATGTATCTTATCTGTGACATCACCCCAGCATGTTGGGTTGCAATAGGTTCAGTGCTCGGTCCTGGAGCACTGGAGAGACCCAGGCTCCGGTCTATCACCATCTGGAGCTTGCTAAACCAGATGGGGATATAACATTATCCTTGGCTTATTCTTTCAATTGTCATGGCTTCAGACAGCTTCCTGTCCAATGTGTTGATTTCACTTAGCACCCTTCCAATAATATACTGTATTTAAATTTGTGCTTGAAGGTTATGCATTCTACATAAAAAATGATAACCTGGATAGTAAGAAATCTGCTCTTTTTCCAATAATTTTAACTGTGGTCATTCTCACACAATGGAACATTATATTTTAGTGTCTTCACGGGTTTATTAGAGTGCGATATATATTTCTATGTATCTTCTGAGAGTCGTGCAGAGTTGGAGCGTATCCAACTGAACAGGAGAGGGTAATTCATGATGATTTATTGTCCTGTGTTAATCTGAGTAGAGGTGTATTGTGTTTTAAGAAGATTTTATGTGAGAGATTGTAAGTCAATCTTCTAATTAGAGAGTTATGAGTAATGCGCAGCAAAGGCTGTGTTCTTCCTCCTTTCCTGATCTTCCTTCTTTTTTCTTTCTTTATGTTTCATTTGAGTTTTGCATCTAATTGGTGTTCATGTTGTCTGTCATCTGCCATGACTGAGACAGCTCCCTGTCTCATCTCGGGCTTGAACTGTCCATGAGTTGTCATCACATATCTGTCTCCTTCTCCTCCTTCATCTTTCGATCGGTCTCGTGTCAGTTCCATCGTCGCCAAGTGTTGGAGTTCGCTCATCATCTCATGATAGATGATTCTTGATAGGTCATCTTTCAGAGCTCTGTTTCACAGGATTAACTGGTTCGATCTCCTTGCAGTCCAAGGGACTCTCAAGAGTCTTCTCCAGTACCACAGTTGAAAAGCATCGATTCTTCAGCTCTCAACCTTTTTTATTGTCCAGTTCTAGTACATGACTACTGGAAAAACCATAGCCTTGTCAAGACGGACATTTGTCAGAAAAGTGATGTCTCTGCTTTTTAGTACACTGTCTAGGTTTGTCATAGCTTTTCTTCCAAGGAGCAACCGTCTTTTAATTTCACGTCTGCAGTCACCATCCGCAGTGATTTTGGAGCCCAAGAAAATAAAGTCTGTCACTGTTTTCATTGTTTCCCCATCTATTTGCCATGAAGTGATGGGACCAGATGATAATATAGAGTCATTTGAATAACAATAGACGAAACAGAAGAGAACATTGACTATTGTAAACAAGGCTGCAATGAACATGCATTTTCTAGTTAGTTTTTTTTTTTCTCCAAATAAATACCTAGAAATGACATTACTGGATCATATGGTAGTTCTGTTTTTAGTTTATTTGAAAACTTCCATGCTGTTTTTCCAATTTAAATTCCCACCAACAGTGCATGAGAGTTCCCTTTTCTCCACATCCTCATCAAAATGTGTTTTTCATGATAGGCATCGTGACAGGTGTGGGGTAATTGTCTCAGGGTGGTTTTAATTTGCACTGCTGCTGCTAAGTCACTTCAGTCATGCCCAACTTTGTGCGACCGCTTGGACGGCAGCCCACCAGGCTCCCCCGTCCCTGGGATTCTCCAGGCAAGAATACTGGAGTGGGTTGCCATTTCCTTCTCCAGTGCATGAAAGTGAAAAGTGAAAGCGAAGTCACTCAGTCGTATCTGACTCTTAGCGACCCCATGGACTGCAGCCTACCAGGCTCCTCCTTCCATGGGATTTTCCAGGCAAGAGTACTACCCTGATATTAGTGATATTGAGCACCTGTTCATGGCCATCTCTACATCTTCTTTGGAAAAATGCCTATTTAGATCCTTTACCTATTTTTCAATTAGATATATGATTTGCAAGTATTTTCTCCCATTTAGAAGTTAACCTTTTCAATGCAACTTTATTTACAAGAGCTATGACATGGAAACAACCAAGTGTCTATTGATGGGTGACTGGATAAAGAATACACACACACACACACACACACACACACACACAGTGAAATATTATTCAGCAATAAAAAATGTCATTTTTGGCAACTTGGATTGGTTGGACCTTATGGGCATTATTCTAAGTGAAATAAATCAGAGAAAGATAAATACTGTCTTATCTCACTTCTATGTGGACCATAAAGAAGGAGCTCAGAGATAGAGGACAAATTGTTGGTTCCCAGAGGCAGGTGATTGGAGTGGTGAAATGCGTGAAGATGGCCAAAAGGTACAAAGTTTCAGTTATGAAATTAATAAGTCAGGGCTTTCGTTGTGGCTCAGTGGTAAAGAATCCACCTTCCAACGCATGAGATGCCGGTTCAGTCCCTGGGTCAGGAAGATCCGCTGGAGAAGTAAATGGCAACCCACTCAAAAATTCTTGCCTGGGAAATTTCATGGACAGAAGAGCCTGGTGAGCTATGGTTCTTGGGGTCACAAAAGAGTTGGATACAACTTAGCGACTAACCAACAATGTAATGTATAACTTGGTGACTAAGGCTAATAATACATATTGTATTGTATACTGTATTATATATTTTAAAGATGCTAAGTGGGTAGGTTTTTAAATTCTTATCATAAGAATAAAATGATTAGTAGCTATGCATGAGATAGATGTTAACTAGCCTTATTGCAGTGATCATTTTGCAATATATACAAATAATAAATCATTATGTGATACATCTAAAATATATGTCAATTTTACCTCAGTAAAAAAGAGAGAACATATACTTCAAAAAAAAAAAAAGAGAGAGAGAGAACATGAAAATATTTAAAAGAGTTGGTTAAATCTTATGTAGAGTATCAAAGTTCAGAAATATTAGTGTTTTTTACGTGTCATGACATAGATTTGCAGGTTTGCTTCAGCAGCTGTGATCCGGTTATGAGAATTATGTTTGAGCTACTTGGTCTCTGAGTTGCATATGATTCTTGTTTTTAATGGCTCGCTGCCCTCACCTTCGCCAGGTCACAGTGAACTTTTGCATTTTGTTCATTGTTGTACAGTACTGAGTAGGAAAGAGAGTTATACTCTGAAGGATGGTAATATATCTTCTAGTTTAAGTGTTCTACTTCTAACTTATTTCCTTTAGAAAACATTTTGTGTAACAACTCATAATTTCTTTTTCTGAAATGAATATAGCTCTGCATTTTGTATTTATTGTAAAACTGTTAAACTATTATAAACATAATTAGCTCTTTCAAAAATAAGTAGCTTTCTACATAAAAAATGATTAAATGCATAGTTATGTTGCTGATTTTTTAAAGCTGGAGACTATTTTTATAGGTTTGTTTTTGTTTTGTTTTGTTGGTAGAGAGGCTTATCCTCAAATTTTAAAATGTTATGTTTGAAAGTCGTTTCTCTCTTGCCTCCTCCTACACCTAGATTGGCTTCATTCTCTTGGCAAAGAGCTGCAACTTTCTGGGCGGCAGGGTCATGTGGTAAAGTGTTCTGTTTTCTCCTCCTTCTGCACTGGAAGACAACAGAGCCTCAATTTCTTTCCTGAAGAATTCCAAAATTCTTGACTTTGGGATGCTGAAAAGTACCTTTTCTGGAAGTTCAGATGCCTCCTCTATGCTTTTGATTACTATTTAAAAAATGAAATCTGTCCTCTCTACTGCAGGAGTTGCTGTGAGTGATGCCTGCCACCTACCTCTTAGGAACTCTCATGGTCTTCCTCTGATGAGCACCTCCTTTTCCACCCAAACCCTAGTCTTTGCATCAGCAACCCCTGCAGAGACAGTACTCACACTGCTTCCCCACGTTAGCATATTGAAGCCTGCAGCTAGATAATATGTTTTGCTCACTGCCTCATTGTTCACCCTAAACTTCATCCCATACATGCTTGGTAAGAATATTTCTTAGAGTAGTCATTCTCGCTTGTTTGCTCCAAGTTTTATGGGCATTTGGAGGCGCTGCCTTTGTGGCTACCAGCCTGAACACTTCAGTTGTGTCTATCAGTATCTCCCATTCTCTAGACACAGTAAAAATTTAAGGCTGAAGGGTACAAGGATTCCCTTCTGTTTGCAGTCTGGCTTCTTTGAAAGATAGCAACATTTACTCTTTTAGAAACTCAACTCTAATATACTTGTTTGGCAAGTACATATTTAAATGTTATACTTCCTATTCTTTAGCATTTTTGAAGTATTTTGATATGGGAAATAGAATTAGATCCTGAAGGAGGAAAAATAAGCTAAGTCAGTGCTGTCAGGGGTTGTGAGAGCATAGTCCCAGGGGACTGATCCCAGAACCATCATTCTTTTGCTAATCTAAAGTACCTGCATGTATCTAGACATAATCTAGACATAATCTATTGTAGGGATAGTTGCTGGTAAATTCACCCAAACTACAGTATCACATATGGATGTGAGAGTTGGACCATAAAGAAGGCTGAGTGCCAAAGAATTAATGCTTTCAAATTGTGGTGCTGGAGAAGACTCTTGAGAGTCCCTTGGCTTGCAAGAAGATCAAACCAGTCCATCTTAAAGGAAATCAGCCCTGAATATTCATTGGAAGGACTGATGCTGAAGCTGAAACTCCAATACTTTGGCCGCCTGATGCAAAGAGCTGATGCCTTGGGAAAGACCCTAATGTTGGGAAAGATTGAAGGCAGGAGGAGAAGGTGGCGACAGAGGATAAGATGGTTGGATGGCATCATCAATTCAAGGGACATGAGTTTGAGCAAACTTTGGGAGATAGTGAACAGGGAAGCCTAGTGTGCTGCAGTTCATGGGGTCACAGAGAGTCAGACACAACCTAGCAGCTGAACAGCGGCAACAGGGATGCTTATTATAATCCTCATAATGTCAGAGGATTTGCACCATTACTTGTCTACTGATCTTTACCCTCTATTTCCCCATTTCATTCTCAAAAAGCATTCTGGCTTTCATAAAATTTCCATTTCAATATCCTTCATAAAATTCTTCACTTACTTCTACTTAGCAGGTCCAGCATTATCTTGGGAGATTTTACATCTCCATTCAATATAAAATATTTTTGCCAGAAGTAAGACAAATAGCAGAAAGAAAGGCCCAGCAAAGTAAACAGCACACATTTTCAAATATGATCTAGAAATAATACTCAGTATTATTTTATTCAGTCTAGTAGGTTACCTACATATTTAACTGTTTACTTGATTTTTTTCTAATTCACAAAGTCATTCAGTTTATTTTTGAAATAAACTTTATAAGTTCCTTCTGTAAGAATTTGTGATATTCATTCATTCTTTACATTTCAGAAAATATCTCCATTGCACTTTTAATTAATAATTTTGCTGGTTATAAAGCTGAGGGTTGAATTTTTTCCCCTCTACTCCTTACTAATGGAAAGGAAATGGCAACCCCCTCCAGTATTCTTGCCTAGAGAATTCCATGGACAGAGGAGCCTGGCAGACTATAGTCGATAGAGTCACAAAAAGTCAGACATCACTGAGTATCCATACCACTCCTAACTAATGTTAGTCTGCTGTTTTTGCTTGTATAATTTTTTCTGAGGATTCTCCCATGTATCTAGTAGTTGTTTCTGTGAGGTGATAATTTTCTGAATTTGTAGACAATGTTTTTTATACTTGGTTCTCCACTTTCACTGTAATATAACTAGTTTTAAATTTAGTTTCATTTAAATCATTGTAACTTCTAAATCTGAGAATTTATGTCTTCTATAAGTACCAGAAGCATTGAAACCATCCCAGTATTCTTCAAATATTTCCTTCCTTTTCATTGCCCCTTTCCACCTCCAAACGGCCTGTTAGAGATGTGTTAAGTTAATGCATGTGTCTTCCATATCTCACTTTTCCTCTTTCATCATCTTTCTGTGCTATGTTCTGTGTAAGTTCACAAGTTCTGTCTTCCAGTTCACCATTCTTTCATTTCAGTGGTGGTATATTTTTTGTAAACATTGTACATGGTTCATTTATAAATTTATCTATTTCTTTTTACTAGCATTTCCATTTCTGGTGTTTTCATTACTTATCATATATCTTTAATAATTATAACATGTCTATTGCAAATATTTGTGTTCAGGAATTTCAGAGCCCCATAACCCATCATCTCCTTGTGCTCTTCTGGTGTGGTGGCTAAAAATGTACCCTTGATATGGAAATGGTTTCTCAGTGAGTTTTAATTTCTTGTAAAATGTTGGTGACCTTCATTGAGGGAGTTTCTCTCAGAGAGGATTTTCATTTTCTTCTTCCAGTTACTATAGGGATTTCATCAGCAAAGGACCACTTTTCACAGTTACTTTTTGCCTCTGTGTTCCCCATACCTTGCACAAAGAAATAAGAGTATACCATCAGAACATAGGGGTTGATTTCAGTTTCTCCAGTAACAGCTGCTGCCGCTTTTCACATCTCTATTTTCATTTCTATTATGACCACACAGTGAGAGTTATTATGAAGGTAAATGAAATGATGCATATAAAGCATACAGCACAATGGCTGGCCTGCAAAGATTTCTTCGTGGTAGCTTAAAATAGCCTTTATTCTTAACATCATTTAGTGCAGACTCTATCATTGTCAGACTAAGGGTTTAACTTGAATGCAAAAGATATTCTTATTTCTTTTAAAGTGTTTCATTATTTCCTTGTAGGAATCATTGAAAAATCAATGCAGATATCTTGGAATTGAAATTAATTTACACAGTCATAGCCAGTAGAGGTGTTTACTTAGCATAATAGTTATTAAATAGTCATTGTATATACTTATGTTCTCAAGCCATGTTTCCCATGGGGAGATGATCTGAAAGGAATGATATATCTTTCACGTGGCAAAAAATTTTCTAAATGATTGAAAATATTCTTTAGTTGAAGATTTGGAAGTTTTGATTTTTTCCTTTAGAGGAGAATGTCCTATTCATATTGATTTTTGTAAGTGCTTTGATAAGCTGTTTGGGATAGAGACTGTAACCCCAGAAACATGATATTTGCTAATTTTATCCATCAAAGGCAAAGAGAAGAATTTGTGTGGTTTAGGATGAAGAGAAGGAGGTAGGAGAACTGAGGTGAAAAGGGAAGATGAAAGTGAGATGCCTACTGTGTGTGAGATGCCTACTGTGTGTACTACCTCCTTTGGTCTTCCAGATCTTCATTAAAATTCTATTAGAGCATGGGAAATGTGTATATGGCCCTTCCCATGAAATCTGTACATAATGCCATCATCTTTTTTATTGAAGTGTGGTTGATTTACAGTATTGTATTAGTTTCAGGTGACATAGCAAAGTGGTTCAATTATATGTATTTTTTAGAGTATTTTACATTATAGGTAATAAGATATTGTGTTCAGTAATATATATCTTATATGTAAGATATATATAAGAATATAGTTCCCTGTGCCATACAGTAAATCCTTGTTGCTTGTTTATTTTATGTACAGTTGTTTGTGTCTGTTAGTCTATACTCCTAATTTATCTCTCCCTCCTTTTTGTAACCATAAATTTGTTTTCTGTGTCTATAATCTGTTTCTGTTGTGTATTTAGATTCATTTATATTATTTTTTTAGATTCCACATATAAGTGATATCATATATTTGTCTTCCTCTGACTTATTTCACCTACTATAATATTCCCTAGGTCCATCCATGTTGCTACGGATGGCTATATTTCATTCTTTTTATGATGGAGTAGGATTCCACTGTGTGTGTGTGTATCACACCTTCTTTATCCATTCATCTGTTGAAGGACATTTAGGTTGTATCAGTGTCTTGGATATTGTAAATAATGCTGCTATGAACATTTGTATTTTTTTCAGATTAGAGTTTTTGTCTTCTGACAAGGGCTTAATATCCAAAATATACAAACAGTTTATATAATCCAATATAAAAAAGTCCAATCAAACAGTGGACAGAAGACCTAAATAGTTATTTCTCCCCCAATGGCCAACAGGCACATAAAAAGATGCTCAGCATCACTAATTATTAGAGAAATGCAGTCAAAGCCACAAAGAGGTACCACCTCACATTAGTCAGAAGACCATCATCAAAAAGTCTACAAATAATAAAGACTGGAGAGAGTGTGAAGGTAAGGGAACCCTCATATGCTGTTGGTAGGAATGTAAACTGGTGTAATCACGGTGGAAAACAATATGGAGGTTTTTTAAAAAAAAAAAAAAAAAGAAAGACTAAAAATAGACCTACTTATGATCCAGCAATCCCATTCCTGGGCATACAATGCCATTGTCCATAGGCTTCTAATTTAACGAAAATAAATCTGATGTTCTAATTTATTTTCCTTTATTGATCATCTGCTTCTTTTGCCTGACTGTGTGTTTCTTAATCCTTGATTTTCAGTAATTTCATCAAGATTTAGCTCTAGCTTAATCTACTTTTCTTGAAACAAAGTAAGCTCCTCTAGGTCTGAAAATTCAAGTTCCCTTAGATATTAGCAAAGTATTCTCTTAATATTACCTTTGAATCTTTTTTCCTGTTTCATGTTTTCTTTCTCTTTTTCATGATCCCCGAGAATAACTATATGTTGATTCTCTATTTATCTGTCTTCTGTATCTATCTCCTTTTCCCTATTAACATTTTAATCCTTTGAAACTTCATTTGACAATTTTTCTCAAAACCTTCATGTCTGTGGTTTAGTTTTTACACTGGCAGTTCTCCTTTCTTATTCTTATGATAGGTTTTAAAATCTACAATGACTTTATTTATATTTTTTAATTTATTTTTTATCTAAGTATAGTTAATGTACAGTACTATGTCAGTTACTGGTGTACAGCATAGTGATTCACAATTTTTAAAGGTTATATTCCATTTATAGTTATTATGAAATTGGCTATACTACCCCTGTTTTGCAGTGTCTCCTTATGGTTTATTTTATACGTACCAATTTGTACCTCTTAATCTCCTACCCTATGTTGCTCCTTTTGCCTTTTCTCTTCCCACTAGTAACCACTAGTTCATTCTTCACATCTGGGGTTAAGTTTCTCTTCTGTTGTATTCACTGGTTTGTTGTACTTTTTAGATTTCACACGTAAGTGATACCATTCAGTGTTTGTCCTTCTGTGTCTGACTTATTTCACTTCGCATAACACCCTCCAAGTCCATCCATGCTGCAAATGGCAATATTGATTTCTTTTTATGGCTGAGTAGTATCCCGTTATATATATGTACCACATCTTCTTTGTCCATTCATCTGTTTGTGGACACATATCTTAGTAATTGTAAATAATTCTGCTATGAACATTGGGTACACATATCTTCTTAAATTAGTGTTTTCAGTTTTTTTCAGTTATATATACTCAAGAGTAGAATTGCTGGGTTATGTGATAGTTCTACTTTTAGTTGTTGAGACAACTTCATGCTATTTTCCACAGTGACTGCACCAGTTTACGTCCCCACGAACAGTGTCTGAGTATTTCTTTTTCCACATCCTTGCCAACATTTATTTGTGTTTTTTTTGACTATCGTCATTTTGACAGGTTTGAGATGATGCCTCATTGTGGTTTTGAATTGCGTTTCCACAATGATTAATGATGCTGAGCATCTTCTTATATACCTGTTGTACATCTACATTTCCTCTTTGGAAACATGTCTGTTTAGTTCTTCTGTCCATTTTGGGCTTCCCTTGTGGCTCAGCTGGTAAAGAACACTCCTGCGATGCAGGAGACCTGGGTTTGATCTCTGGGTTGGAAGGTCCCCTGGAGAAGGAAAATGCTACCCACTCCAGTATTCTTGGGCTTCCCTGTGGCTCAGGTGGTAAAGAATCTGCCTTCAATATGGGTGACCAGGTTTGATCCCTGGGTTGGGAAGATCCCCTGGAGAAGGGAAACGCTACCCACTCCAGTATTCTGGCCTGGAGAACTCCACAGACTGTATAGTCCATGAGGTTGCAAAGAGTCATACATGCCCATTTTTAATGGGGTTGTTTGCTTGCTTGTCTTTTTTTAAATGTTGAGTTGGAGCTGTTTGTATACGTTGGATATTAAATTTATATTTCTGATAGTTTGTTGTTAATGTGTAGAAATTGTTTTTATAAATTAATTTCCTTTATTTTTAAAAACTTTTTCTCTGCCATCTCCCATTTTATCTCATTCTTTTTTGTAATTAATTTTATCTTTTATTTAATGTTTTTGTTTCTATTCTTTGATTTCATGAAACTTAGATGCCACTTTATCTTTGAAATACAGTAAAAGGATTGCATAAGGCCATTTCCTGCAACAGTTCTTACTATACTTTGTAATCATCTGATTTTTGATTTTACATTCCCTTTTTATCATTTCTAAAAATATTTTTGCTTAAATTCCAAATATGCTTGCTACTTACTTCACACTTAAGTCTACATAATTCTAACTTGGTCTGCTATTGGAGTTAGTAATTGCTAGCTGGTTCTCCTTGTTTTCTTTCCTTGTTTGACTATCCACTTATAATTTGAGCTAGAAGATATGAAGTCTCAGCTGTTTGGTTTGATATGGAAAGAGAGAAACAGTGTTTGGGGACATAAATGTAGCTTTTTTAGAAAGATTGTCAACAGCTGGTTTGCAGGCATATGTGAACCCAAACGTTCTACTATAAAGTATACTACATTTTCTGCCTAGACTGTATCTTTTATTGAAGGGAAATTCCAGTTAGAGTTCTTCCTATTATTCAAGAAGTGGAAGTAATATGGCAGGAAGCCAGATTATTGTTCAAGCCCTTGTGGCAAACAAATTGGTTTGTTGCTGTGAAGTTGTTAATTTGTTCAATAAAATGGTTGTGTAGTACTATATGCAAGCGCTATGCTTTTAGTAAGGAGCTTATGTTTTAGTTCAGGCAGAGATGATTATCAAAATAATTACATAACATAAAATATTATATCCTGATAGAAGATGAAAAATATTAAGAAAAAATAAAACAGGAGAAGCACGTTTGAAGGCATAAAAGGTTACTGTACTGCCTCTGCTCAGTCAAATATGACCAGTAACTCCAAAAGTAATTCTCGGTCTTCTGTTGCCTCTCTCTCTACCTCTTGTCTGGTTTGCCCCTCAAATATAGGAGACCAGGTCGTGGGGTTAAGCAGTTGGTATGACCTGATTCAGTTGTCTGTTGCCATTCTGTCATGAAAATGGACAAAGGGCTTATGTTCTCTGCTTTCCCTGTAGTCGTCATGTGCCCAAGTGGAGGTCCTCTCACTCACGACTTTTAACATATATTAAGGTGTACTGCATGAATTTCCGAAGTGTTACTGGGTTCTGCATTCGATTCTGATTATCTATATATCTATTCCATGAAACTTAATAATAGTTTGGGTTATGGTAGTATTATTGTAAATTTTAATACATAGCATGGCATATATTAAAATGACAGTTGTTCTTTTAATGAAATTCTCTTGTCTACTATCACACACATTTATTCTTCTAGTTGTTGTTCATTCATTCAGTTGAGTCTGACTCTTTGCAACCCCATCAAGTAGCCAAAATAGAGTTTCAGCTTCAGCATCAGTCCATCCAATGAACATCCAGGACTGATCTCCATTAGGATGGACTGGTTGGATCTCCTTGCCATCCAAGGGACTCTCAAGAGTCTTCTCCAGCACCACATGTTTGAAAGCACCAATTCTTCAGTATTCACCCTTCTTTATGTTCCAACTCTCATAGCCGTACATGACTACTGATTTATTCTTCTAAGTGAACAGTAAAACCATCATTCCTAATTCTAAAAATTATTAGATTTTTATTGAAGCAGTGTAAAATGTATGTATGAATTTGGACATATTGACACTTTAAGGTTTTCAATTCAGGTACAGATGTCTTTTCATTAATTCACATTTTTTGTGTGTCCTGTGACAGAATTTTACAGTTTTAATACAGGTCCTATGCTTTTCTTCAATATATTCTTGAGTATTTTGTAAACTTCATTCCTTGTGATAGAATGTTGTCTGTTTTTCAAGTGGCAATTGTTGGAAGCAATAAATCTAGTGATCTTTATAAACATGTTCTTTCTAGCCATGTAACTTAATTATCTCAATGCTTTGATAGATTATTAGTAGTTCTTTCAGTTTTCTGTAGTCATTTTATCTAGAAGTTAAGTATTTCATTATTAATATTACTTCAACTTGCCACGTTTTGTATTTTCCTTGTTCATCTTTTCTCATCTTTTAATTTTCAGCTTTTTTTCTATGTTTTTTTGCATTTCTGATAAAAACTACAAATAGAATTTTGTAACCCAGGCTGACCTTCTTTGATGTTGACAGAGAAATTTAATCCATTAACATTTGTTGATATAATCTGTATACAAAATTTTAATTCTTCCAGCACATTTTCTATTTTTTATTCACTGTTTCCTTTTCTTACTTTCCTGGCTTGGTACATTTCTCTTCATTTTATTTTCCCTATTCAATCCTCCTTGTTAAATTGTAAGTTTTACTCTGCATTCCCATTTTGCTAATGCTTACATCCCATCTTGATGTCATAATGAAATCTATATTCCTCTGTTATTATATAAGAATTAAACAGTAACTGCGACTAATCATTTAACCAATTGTTTTATTAACATACACTAAAGAAATTCATAATCTTTTGTTCCTTCTCCTCCCCACTCTTACATATCTTTTCTCTCTCAAGAACCTTTCTTGATACTTATAAATTCCTACTCATGGCAACAGCATCAATTCAGATTTTCAGTTATGTATACTTCAAGAATAATTTTACAGTATGTATCCTTAACTCAGCATTCAGAAAACTAAGATCATGGCATCTGGTCCCATCACTTCATGGCAAATAAATGAGGAGACAGTGGAAACAGTGACAGACTTTATTTTCTTAGACTCTAAAATCACTGCAGATGGTGACTGCAACCATGAAATTAAAAGATGGTTGCTCCTTGGAAGAAAAACTATGACCAATCTAGACAGCATATTAAAAAGCAGAGACATTATTTTGCCAGCAAAGGTCCATCTACTCAAAGCTATGGTTTTTCCAGTGGTCATGTGTGATGTGAGAGTTGGACTATAAAGAAAGCTGAGCGCTGAAGAATTGATGCTTTTGAACTGTGGTGTTGGAGAAGACTCTTGAGAGTCCCTTGGACTGCAAGGAGAACCAACCAGTCCATCCTAAAGGAAATCAGTCCTAAATATTCATTGGAAGGACTGATGCTGAAGCTGAAACTCCAATATGTTAGCCACCTGATGCAAAGAGCCGACTCATTTGAAAAGACCCTGATGCTGGGAAAGATTGAAGGCAGGAGGAGAAGGGGACAACAGAGGATGAGATGGCTGGATGGCCTCACTGACTTGATGGACTTGAGTTTGAACAAGCTCTAGGAATTGGTGATGGACAGGGAAGGCTGGCGTGCTGCAGTCCATGGGGTCACAAAGAGTCGGACATGACTGAGCTACTGAACTGAACTGACTTTATGCTTTCTTTGCATGCTGTTTGAATGTCATAATTTTACTATAAAATATATATTTACTATAAAATATAAATATACTATTTATACTATAAATATATATAATACTATAAATATATATTTACTATAAAATATATTATTGATATACAACAACTTATGTATATAATGCATATGACCTATATGAAACAATGTAATGAAAATCCACATATGAATTCATCTGGCTTAGGAAAGTTTATTACCAATGCTCTTGAAAATGATTGTGTATTTCCTTCCTGGTCCTTTCAGTTTTTCCAGGAAACTTCTAGCTTAAATTTTAGGTTTTTCATTCTGTTGTATAATTCTGTAGGCTGTCTGATTATCTGTGTGTCCCTTAACAATGTATTCTTAAGTGTGTTTTGACTTTGAAGGCTATTGCATACAGTGCAGCTGTGAACATTCTTGAGTCTCCTGGTGCTCGTATGCAAGAGTTTCTATAGGTAAGGTATGCACCTGATTATAATATATGTTCACCTTGGTTTTACTAGATAGTGCCAAACTGTTTTCAAAATAGTTATACCAGTTCACATCCCCTATCAGCTCTGTATGAAAGTTCTTATTTTTGTGTCTTTGCCATGCTGGATAGGTTGTATTTCATGGTAACCTTAATTTGCATTTCTGTAGCTACTAATGAGATCAATTGTATTTTTGGTTCCTGTTTTTATTTTTTCTTCCTCTGTAAAATGTCTGTTTATGTCTTTCTCTTTGATTTATAGGGATTCTTTGTATACTGCCTGGAGAAGGAAATGGCAACCCAGTCCAGTATTCTCGCCTGGAGAATTCCATGGACAGAAGAGCCTGGCTGCAATCCACTGGGTCACAAAGAGTCAGACATGAGTGAGCTACTGACACTTTTGTATACTGTGGATACATATGTTACAAATATCTAATTATAGAATGAGAAAGAATAGCCTATCTGATAAAGTGGTTATGGTTATTGTTTAGTCAGTAAGTAGTGTCTGACTCTGTGATCCCATGGACTGTAGCGCTCCAGGCTCCTCTGTCCCTGAGATTTCCCAGCCAAGAAAATTAGAGTGGGTTGCCATTTGCTTCTCCAGGGGCTCTTCTGAACCCAGTACTGAACCTGCATCTCTTGCATTGGCAAGTGGATTCTTTACCACTGAGCCACCAGGGACTTTTGATCAAGTGCTAGGCGGGCATAAATCTAAATGGAATGAGAAGTGAATCTTGTACATATTACGTGAAAGACCATTTCAGTTAAGGGAAACAGAGTGAAGGCCTGAGGAAGGAACAGAATCAAGTTCCTCAGAGCTCAGCGAGTTCCAAGAACATGGGCATCAGGTGGATGGGACTGGGGACACTGCAAGAGACCCTCTCTTTGCACAATGATGTCAGGCTCTGTAGAGTCTGATAAAGAGTTTGGACTTCATTCTAAGTAGGATGAGTAGTAACTGAAAGTATTGAGCAAGGAGTAAAATAATCCGAATGAAGTTGTTTTTTTTTCCCCTCCATGGAAAAGCATTTTATTTTAATTATAGCAGTGTGTACATGATGGAAGTTTCTAAAGGCCCATTCAGCTGAGTAGAGAATGGAGTGGAGGTACAAGGATGGAAGCTGGGAAACAGCCAGCACATGCTGCAGCAAGACAGCTCTGATGATGGTGAAGTGACTGGATTTGGATTATTAGTTCATCGTAATGCACCAGGATCTGCTGATGAACTGGATATGAAGTGAGAGAATAAGTGATGGATAAGGATCACTTAAGCAAGGATCATCCATAAGCAAGGATGACACCAGAGCAAGAATGTGGATGGAGTTGAAAAATGGAACCTTCAATCTGGGGGCATGTGTATCCAGGTTTGCTTTAAAACCATTAAGTCTTGGGGAGGGTGTTATTAGATATACAAGTAAAAATGCTGAATAGTAAGTAAGATAGTTGAGTCTCGAGTTCCCTGAGAAAGTTGAAGCAGGAGTTATACATTTGCAACTGTTCCGTGTCTACATGGCATAAAGATGTGAGTAGATGCAGACACATATAAAGAGAGTGTAGCTGTGTAGGAGAAGTCTGAGGACTGAGCTTTGGAACTTCATGATTTAGAAGTTGAGAAGATGTAAAAAACAAGCCAGAGAGACTAAAGAAGTGGCCACAAGAGGTATGTGGAAGCCAAGAGAATAGAGTGTTACAAGTAGAAGAAAATGATCAGCTGTGCCGAGCACCACTGATGGTTTGGTTAAGATAAGTAGTAAGCACTGACCATTGTTTTTTGACCGATGGAAATCATTGGTGTGCTTGCCAAGAGCAGTTCTATTGGAGTAGGGAGAAAAATGTGACTGGAATGGGTTCCAGGGGGAATGGGAGGAGAGAGAGTAATCTCACTTCATTGAGTGGATTGTGCATGAGAGGAACTATTAGAGGGTGCAGGCAAAAAGGCCGACAGTTGCAGAGAAAAGTCCTGAGTAGATGAAAAAAAAAAAAGAGTTAGTGTTGAAGTGACAGGGGCACAGGCAGTCCATACATTGTAACAGGAAGGAAGCAGAGTATCGGGCTACCAGTAGTGTACATTGATTACAAAGAAAACATTCTCTAGATGAGAATTAGGTCCTCTGCTTTTGCTTCCACCCTCAAAACCATGTCCATTAGGTGGAACGAGGGACAACTATTAAGTCTTTCTCTCCAAATTGTTTCTTACACCTCCACGCCCATCCCTTAGCATCTAAGCCCAACTTCCTCCTTCCAGCAAAACAATGAAAACTCCTGAGTCCATGTAAATCCATGGCTAATTCATTTCAATGTATGACAAAAACCACTGCAATGTTGTAAAGTAATTAGCCTCCAACTAATGAAAATAAATGGAAAAAAAAAAAAAGAAAACTCCTGAGTCGAGGGTGGCTGCTGGGCTCACACACCTAGTCTCTACTCAGGTTACCAAACCACCAGGTACTGTTATTTTTCAGAAGTACATAAATAATATTACAGATTATGCAGAGTTATTCTGTGTTTTACTGAATTCTGGGTGCTTTTACCATTATCTTTTTTCTCAGTCAACAATCATATGAAATTATATAGATTTATTCATTATGTTATTTAACAGTGATTTTTGTACGTGAAGGTTAGGAATCACTTCTTTGAAAGACCACCTTATATGAAATTCAGCAAATCAGAAAAAAAAAAAATCACATTGCTGTTCCCATTTTCTTCTTAGTATTCTTGCTGAGATATTCCTTTTTCAAGCTCTATGTTAAGCCAAAATAATAGCTTCAGTAGCTCAAGAAACATTCCCTGGTGGCCCCCTGTGCGGTAGGAGGTTTGGAAGACTCCAGGTCTGCGTGGATAACTGCAGGAGACCTGGCCCCTGTCCTCATGGGGCCTGGTGGAGGTGGAGGCTGTGACTTCTGAAGGAAGCAGATACAGCAATGGAGAAGAACTACAGAAAGACGTAGTCATATATTCTTTCATCCATTCAGCAGAGATTGATTGAGGCAGTACCAGACACTGAGTGAACACACAAAACTGACAAAGAGGCAGGTCTCATCTTTGCAGATCACTGTAAAGAACAAGGGAAATTTTTTTTAACCCTCGTCTTCTCTTAACATTATCTTCCCTTGGGGACTCTGATTTGTATCTACAACAGTGTAAGTGGCTACAGTGATTACATATCTAAATTTAAATATCTGTCTGAATTTTAATCTAATGTTGTCCTCTGTGGGGCTCTGGACCTTAACTTAAAATTGCCATTTGTGGCAGAAATAAAGAATACCACTCCCTTCTATATTTTGCTCTATGATGAAACAAAGGCAATTTAAAAGTAAGATTGGTGCAGATGTACCTGTGTTTTTACAGTTCACATTTTATATAATGTCAAAAGGAGTTAAGGTTAACTGTATTTTTAATAACAGCTGGTTGTTTTATTTAACTTGCTAAGAGAAAAGTCAGAGACTGGATGCTGGACAATGGAACTAATGAGGTCCAACTCATAGTGAAAAAGTAAGTGTTAGTCACTCAGTCATATCCGATTCTTTGTGATCCCGTGGACTGTAGGCACCAGGCTCCTCTGTCCATGGGATTCTCCAGGTGAGAATGCTGGAGTGGGTAGCCGTTCTGTTCTCCAGAGGATGTTCCCACTCCAGAGACTGAACCCAGGTCTCCCGCATTGCAGGCTGATTCTTTACCGTATGAGCTATAGGCTTGATTTCAAGTGCAAACGTCGTAGAGAAAAATATTCTGAAGTAGTGTTTTCTAAACTGTTAATTCCCTGAGATACTAGCAGATCTTTCATCAAGTAAAAAGGCCAGATAAACTTGGAAAGCATGATATATTAACATTTTTCTCATAATTCAAACAATGTATTGAAGGTTCTGAGATATGCTAAGCAAGGTTAGGATACCACTTTAACTTCATTGATGCAGCATTGCTTAAACAGATATGCCCATAGAAGCCTGTGCTGTTTGTTTGCTTCCTTGGGTTTTGGAGGGAGAGGAATATACGTGATTAGGAACATGTTTTAATATCAGAAAATTCAAACAAACAAAGTTATAGTTTCACTTCCTCTCTCAATTCTTTCTAATCACGTTCCAAAAGTCAGAGCTAATGTTAGTGAGTGTCTGCTATATGCCAGGCACTTGACCACATACATTACGCATTATCTTACCCGGACTGATGACAGTATTAAGAGGTAAATTCCCTATTTAAAAGCTAAATAAACTGATACTTGGATAAATAAAATAATCTACTCTCCATATAATGCTTTTAAATGATAGGATTCATACACAAATATGGCCAGCCCAAGGTTCATTTTTCCCATATGCCACACATTCATGAGCTGTAGGTAGATGAGTTATTACATCTCTTAAGATATGTTTTGGGAAGACCAAACATGTCTTGTAGGGGGTGGAGTGTAGAGATGGCAAAATTGTAACAATTTAGAGCTTCAGAAAAAGTGCTTCAAGAAAAGCCAGAGGAACAAGAGATCAAATTGCCAACATCTGTTGGATCAACAAAAAGCAAGAGAGTTCCAGAAAAACATCTATTTCTGCTTTATTGATTATACCAAAGCCTTTGACTGTGTGGATCACAACAAACTGTGGAAAATTCTTAAAGAGATGGGAATACCAGACCACCTGACCTGCCTCTTGAGAAACCTGTGTGCAGGTCAAGAAGCAACAGTTAGAACTGGACATGGAACAACAGACTGGTTCCAGATCAGGAAAGGAGTACCTCAAGGCTATATATTGTCACCCTGCTTATTTAACTTCTATGCTGAGTACATCATGCGAAATGCCGGGCAGGATGAAGCACAAGCTGGAATCAAGATTGCCAGGAGAAATATCAGTAATCTTAGATAATGCAGATGATACCACCCTTATGGCAGAAGATGAAGAACTAAAGAAGCCTCTTGATGAAAATGAAAGAGGAGAGTGAAAAATGTGGCTTAAAACTCAACAGTGAGAAAACTAAGATCATGGCATCTGGTCCCATCACTTCATGGCAAATAGATGGGGAAACAAGGGAAACAGTGACAGACTTTATATTTTTGGGCTCCAAAATCACTGCAGATGATGACCACAGCTGTGAAATTAAAAGGCACTTGCTCCTTGAAAGAAAAACTATGACAAACCTAGACAGCATATTAAAAAGCAGAAACATTACTTTGCCAACAAAGTTCCATCTAGTCAAAACTATGGTTTTTCCAGTAGTCATGTATTGATATGAGAGTTGGACTGTAATGAAAGCTGAGCGCCAAAGAATTGATGCTTTTGAACTCTGGTGTTGGAGGAGACTCTTCAGAGTCCCTTGGACTGCAAGGAGATCCAACCAGTCCATCCTAAAGGAAATCAGTCCTAAATATTCATTGGAAGGACTGATGATAAAGCTGAAGCTCCAGTACTTTGGCCACCTGATTCGAAGAACTGACTCATTGGGAAAGACCCTGTTGCTGGGAAAGATTGAAGGCAGGAGCAGAAGGGGATGACAGAGGATGAGATGGTTGGATGGCATCACTGACTTGATGGACATGAGTTTGAGCAAGCTCCAGGAGTTGGTGATGGACAAGGAGGCCTGGTGTGCTGCAGTCCATGGGGTTGCAAAGAGTCAGACATGACTGAGCGACTGAACTGAACCGAACTGAGTGCTTCAGGAAAGCATCTGTTAATGATACTGTACATTTATTCAACTCTTTAAGTTAATTTTCCTGGTGTGCAAAGTTCTCTTTTAACATACACTATTTGATCTGCTCCAAAAGAGTCATTAGCCTACAGATTTAGAGAAATAAAGGCTATATGAAGGGGCAGCAGTGTGGTCTTGTGGAAAGACTATAGTCTTTCCCTGACCATTTTAATTCTGTCTTGTTCCCTCAGGTCGCTTTCTACTACCGTTACACATTTCACTCATAGTGCACACTATTGTTTGGTATTATCTTGCTCTTTATTTGTTTACAGGTCCTCTCCATCTTCCCCTCAGAATATAAGCCCCACGAAAGCAGATACTTTGTCTGATTATTCAGTGCTGCAGTTTCAGAACTTTAAATGATGCCTAGCACATAAAACCACTCAATAAATGTTTGATGAGTAAGTAAAAGAAAGACTAAAAGAAATTAACCCTTGATTAATATCTCTTCTCTGGCATTTATTATCTCTATAAACTTAGCCAATTACTTAGCCTCTGTAAACCTAGTCCTCATCTTAAAAAATGGAAATGCTAGTGTTTATTTCAAATGATTGAGCATCAAGTTAAATTATATAAGATAGATATGTAAATGATCTAGTTCAATGTTAGTTCACCTTTCAATTTCCTTTTATCACATGTTCCCCCTTCTTTTTCACTGGGATTCATGAAAAGACTGGATCACAAACAGAAATGTGAGCATTTCTATATTAATTCAAATTGCACTTTATATTATCAACATGTTAGGAACTTCTCTTGGAATTTATTTTGTGTATAAGAGATTTTATACTGATCAAAGTATAAAATATTTGCTTTGGTTTTCAGTAAAATTCCATGGTTTCATAGTGTAGTCAAATCTTGATAAAACTAGAACTGAACTCAGCTATAAAAAGGAATGCATTTGAGTCAGTTCTAATGAGGTGGATGAAACTGGAGCCTGTTATACGGAGTGAAGTAAGTTATAAAGTGCAACACCAATGCAGTATATTAACATATATATGGAATTTAGAAAGACGGTAATGATGACCCTATATACAAGGCAGCAAAAGAGACACAGATGTGAAGAACAGACTTTTGGACTCTGTGGGAGAAGCTGATGGTGGGATGATCTGAGAGAACAGCATGGAAACATGTATGTTGCCGTATGTGAAACAGATGATCAGTGCAAGTTTGATGCATGAAGCAGGGTGCTCAAAGCAGGTGCTCTGGGACAACCAAGAGGAATGGGGTGGGGAGGGAGGTGGGAGGGGGGCTCAGGATAGGGGACACATGTGCACCCATGGCTGAATCACGGTGATGTATGGCAAAACCCGTCACAATACTGTAAAGTAATTATCCTCCAAGTAAAATTAATTCATTTTTAAAAATGAAAAAAAGAGAGAGGCGGTTAAAGTAAATTAAAAAGACAACCATGTTGGAGTTGTTGGGGAGAGAAGGGGCTGGTAAGGGTGTATGTCTTATTTTCTGTTAATCACAATATTTTAGGATTGGAAGGAATCAGACCTCTGTGCTTTTTTCCAGCATCTCTCACCTAAACTTCTTTTTCAGAATCCCCCCAGATGACCATGAAGTCCTTGCCTGAAAACACAGGGAGATGGTGTGAGAGAGAGTTTGAACTCAGAGTCCACATCATCCAAGTTTTGTCTCTCTAATGTTGGTCATGCCATCTTCTCTACTCTTCTTCTTCCTAATTTATAAATGGAATTAATAATTCCCACTTACTATGAGGCAACATGATACATATATAAAGCAGATACTCCACAAATATTAATTCCTTCCCCTCTAGGAACTCATTCCTTTGCAAAGAAACCTGCTTCATCTCCTTAAACACTTCTGAATCCTTTCTGTGTTTTGACTGGCATTTGTTTCTCTGTCCCCTGCAGGTTCTAGCACAATCTGGGGGGACTCCATAGAATAAATAGAATCCTTTTTCTTAATAACAATACCTGAGCTGAGAAATCACAAGGGCAAGTGCTTGCCGAGTCCAGGCAGGTCATTTAGGTGGGCAGAGTGATCCGATTTAAGAAAACTGACCAAAGTTTGCGGGCTGCCCGTGCCCCATCCAAAGCAGCAGCCGCAGCGTGGCTTTAACAGATTGGTGCCACCCAGCTAATTCAGAGATGTTTTCATAACTCTGGGAAGAATTGTGTGAGCCAAAGAAAACATGTCTGTGAGCCAGAGCAGACGTTTGAAGACAGCCTACTGCAACCTCTGCTTAGATGATTGCAAACCATTATCAAGCCTCCCTTAGCCTTTTTTCCCTGGTGTTACAGCACAGACCCTTGGTACCATTAAGCAGCCCATGCTGGCATAGAGTCGGCATAGAGTCGGCAGAGGCTGGAGTCCGGCCTGCCCTCTGATCCCCCCAGGGCCTCTGGGAACTAGCAGTGGCCCAGCTGTACATCTTGGTCCCCTTCAACCACTCCTCCCGTGGCGGATTTTCTACTTATCTTCCTGTCAGACCGTTTTTCTTCCTAACACATCACAATTCAGCAGTGGAAAGAATTCTAGAAGTAGAAATTTTAGAAAGGGTCTAGAAATACAAATGTGGTCTGACCAGCACAAGATATGGACTCTCTCCCCCCTTAATTTAGAAATGAGGTTCTTTATTTTGGATCCTTAGATGTCATACTAGTCTGTGTATTGATTTCAGGGAATTTCAGCTGATCATGAAGTCACTGAAATTGTGTACAAGATTTTGTGGGGTTTGCATGTATATATGCATATCCTTTAACAGATTCTTAAAAGAATAAAATTCAAAATAAGAGTCAACATCTACCCAAGGTTATGTTTTAATTAATGTAGTTTCTAGCAATAATTTTGGGACAATTTGGTCAGAATAGTAATAACTATTCTAATACTCCTATCAGAATATTGACCAACACTGAACTTGCGTGCATGCGTGCTAAGTTCACTTCAGTCGTGTCCAACTCTTTGCAACCCTATGGACTGTACCCCACCAGGCTCTTCTGTCCATGGGATTCTCCAGGCGAGAATACTGGAGTGAGTTGCCGTATCCTCCTCCAGGGGACTTTCTAGACCCAGGGATTGCATCTCTTACATTTCCTGTATTGGATCTTAACCACTAGCGCCACCTGGGAAGCCCCCAAAACTGAGCTTAGTCTCTACAAAGAGCCATTTGTCTTTTGTACATCTTGTTTTTACTGCAAAGCTCCATAACCTTGCCTTGGATACTGGTGTAATTACCCAAGCCTTTCCAGTGAATGCTGCAGTAATTAATTCTTTAATCTTTGTCTGAGACAACATTTTTACTTAGTAGGTCTCATTGTATTAGACTGATACCAAAACCTATAATGCTATAATGTTGTAATTTTAAGACATTAGAAATAATTTTATGCTGGACTATTTAGTTTCTATGTAGTTACATGATCTTCCTTTCTTCTTCTTCTTTTTTTTTTTTCTTCTCTGTAGGCCGAAAGTTTAAAAAGTTCAATAAAGTTAGAGTCATGAGAACACTGGATGCCGTGGCCCTCCCGCAGCCGGTGGGTATTCCAAGTGAAAGTCAAGCCCTAAGCCAGAGAATCACTTTTTCACCAAGTCAAGACTTGCAGTTGTTTCCCCCGCTGATCAACTTGCTCATGAGCATTGAACCAGATGTGGTCTATGCAGGACATGACAACACCAAACCTGATACCTCCAGCTCTCTGCTGACAAGTCTGAATCAGCTTGGCGAGAGACAACTTCTTTCAGTGGTCAAGTGGTCTAAGTCACTGCCAGGTAATAATAATTTGTATATAATAGCACGTAATAAAAATTTTTACTATGGCTTCATACTAGTGGGTGGCTAAATAAAACAGGCCATGCAATAAATTAAATGGAGTGTAAACAGGGGATTGTCGTGTATGTTTCAGCAGTTCAAAATATTTATCTAGGACCCTATATTATATAATTTTGTCTAGGACCCTAATGTGTGCTTTGGAAATAAAAAAGACATAGATAACATTTTGAGTCTTATTGATGAATCAAGAATTACATATATGAAGAAGTTAAGGATAGCATAACTGTATTATCTACTAGATAGTATCATAGTTCAGAGAAAGACAAATTGACCATCTTCTCAGAAATGTCTAGTTCATTCCAAATCCAAATTTAACCAACCTTATGTGGTTGAAAATAAAACTGAATGTATCTATTCATATAACAAATAAAAATAGTATTCAGAGTGTATCAGAGTATCTCAAGTCAATTAAGAATTAAAATTGCTAAACCTCGAAGAAATAATTTGGACACAGAGAAACCTCCAGTCACTATTTTTGTGAATTTATACCCAGAAAGTGAGAATTTAAATTATGTCATCATGAAAGGATTTTAGTCACTTTATTAGTTACTTCTGCTCTCTCAGCACAGTTGCATAGGAGCCAAGAGACCGAAAGAATTACAGGGATTTTAGTTCTCACCTGCTAAACCTTGGACTGCAGAGCTAAGAGATTAATATGTGGGTAGTAATTACGTGTCAGGTGGCGCTAGTGGTAAAGAATCCGCCTGCCAATGTAGGAGATGTAAGAGATGCTGCTTCGATCCCTGGGTTGGGAAGATCCCCTGGAGGAGGGCATGGCAACCCACTCCAGTATTCTTGCGTGGATGATCCCGTGGACAGAGGGGCTGGACAAGCTATGGTCCTTGGAATCACAGAGTCAGACACAACTGAAGCAATTTCACATGCATGTACACAGTTACTTGTGGAGGCATTAATCCCATAATTAGAAATAAAACCTTTTTTATTTTCTCTTCACACTGATAGTAACCTTATACTCCTTTAGACTAGTTTATTTTTCCAATATCTGATCAAGAATTAAGCATATTATACATTTTAGTCTCCAAGTAAATTTAATAGTGTTTTTTTTTTAAAAAAAGATTTCATTTCCCAATTTGCCTTAATACTATTTCTGTTATTCTGCCTGAAAGGTTTGAAATATAATCGATGAATTGTTATTGAAAAGTCAAGTTTACACGAGACAGAAAGAAAAATAGATTCCTGTTTGTTGACTCTTTAAGAAAATACATGTTGAGAAAGTTAATTAAACTAACTATTCTGTGAAGATAAAGTAACATCAAAAATCAAAATACCCAGGTTCTTATTAGCTTCACTCTTGTTGGAAGGCTTTGGACAGGTAACTTATTTTATTAAGAAAGTCTAAATTTTTTTTTAAGTTTACTGTAAAGTGGTTATCAAATTTGATAGATTTTTATTAAATTAAAATATTACAATAACATTGGCAAACTTTTTCAGTTTTAAAATATGAGTGTTTATGTGTTTAAACATGTTTTTATATTATTTGGTAAGGTTCTTTCTTTGATTTTTGTTGACATAGCTCATATTTCTTTAGTTTTCATTTTGTAGAGTTTCTACTGTCAAAAAAAGACTATTATCATTTGGCAAAGTTAGAAAATAACCAATTATAATTACAAAGATAATTTATTCATTTGGAAAAAAACTAATTGAGTCTCGTAAGTTGAAATACAACTGTCTGTCTAGATTTTTGATCCCCACACATCCTCCAAAAGAGTGAGAGAAAATTTTCACATTGCATTTGGTGGCAACTTTTTTAATGTTGCAAGTATTTTGTGTATAAGTAAACAAGAATGATGGCATCACCAGTATTACATATGTTGTTTTCATTAACTGTATAATAAGGGAAACATTAAAATTATCAAAGTACTGAGTGGCCCATGGTCTTTTAAAGCATATTTTCATGGTCTGAATTCTGAGAGTAACTTGAGTGAATGTTCAAGTGAAGCAGAGTGACCGTACTGACCTCTGTGAGAGGACTCAGAAGGACACGTGTGTAACAATTTGCTCTCAAAGCTACTAGCTGCTCAGAAACTTCCAGCTTTATTCAGGTGAGTCCCTCAAGAAATGTCTGTTGCATATTCCCTTTGTGCAAGATGTAACCATTACACGGTAGTGTTAGAGAAGCCAGCGGGCTGGGCTCCGGATGGCATTGCAATGTGGGGCAGCACATCCTTGCCCCTGGTCATCAGTTCTGTACATAAGGGAAACTTATTTCATCTATTCATTCACAGTGTTATTGGTCCGTTAATGAAGCTTATTGAGAGTTTACTTAGTTAAAGTGGAAAAAAAAAATATTGCTCGGAAAACATGTAGGTAGATCAGGCAGTTCTTTCACAAACAGAAAGTGTATTTGGGAGTCAGCTTAAGATAAGATTTCAGGCCTTCTGAGGCATCAGAGAAGAGAAATCTGCTCTGAAGCTCCAGGGTAGGGAATCATGGCCCTAAACTAAACAGGGACAGCACTTATTCACAATATCCTGTTTGTCTGGTTAGGCTCGTTTGAATAGGAGACCTGTAGGGATTTGAAGTGAAAACACTGTATGTAGTAAGTGTTTGTTCAAGACCTAAAATTCCTTGGGTATATATGTTTATCCAGATAAACCAATGCCATTTAACTTTGCAAAGAAAAAAAAGATAATGTTAAACATTTCTCTGGGGGAGAGAAAGATCAGATGCAGGGCTGATGATCATTACCACGGTGCCAGCACGCATGAGAGCCACAGGCCGTGTGTCTGCAAGCCCCCGAGAGGGGGCAGAGGATTCCCTGCCTGCTCAGGGAATCCGATGGTGTCTTGTCTGTGCTCTTCTTTTGTCTTCGACCGGTTACAGTGATCACAGCATACCTGACATCTTTACCATAGTACTTCAGAAATATCTTTGTTTTCCTGTTTAATGGAGACTCACAAAATACACCTAGTGACAGTACATTTACATGTGATCTCTGAGGATACATTGTCTCTGACATGTTGTGTCTACATATGAATGATTTTACATTGACATTTAGCTCTAACTTCCATGGGTAATGTTTTCCTTTTTGAAACTTGAAGTAGCATAGTATTTGCAAAATTTATAAAATGAGCAAGATGTATTCCCTCTGTTAAGGAACATTCAAAACAGTGGAATGAAAGATATACTCAAAAGTGAAAGTGTTGATCACTCGTGTCTGACTCTTTGTGACCCCAGTGGGCTATAGCCCACCAGTCTCCTCTGTCCATGAAGTTCTCCAGGCAAGAGTACTGGGGTGGGTAGCAGTTCCTTATCAAAGGGATCTTCCTGACCCAGGGATCGAACCCAGGTTTCCTGCATTGCAGGAAGATTCTTTACCATCTGAGCCACCAGGGGAGCCCCAAACAACTATACAATTGACCCTAGTACAGTGAGGGAATTAGAGGCACTGACTGTCCAAGCAGTCAAGAATCCATATGTAGTTAAGAGAGAGCATTCTGAATAGAAGGAGAAGTGCGGCTAATACTGTAAAATAAGGAAATCAAGAGGTATGTTTGGTGAGTAATAAGTTAGACCAGTTCTGCACCCACAGATTCAACCAGCCATGGATCATGTAAGACTATAGTACTGAAAAACAATCTTGAGTGAGTGGACCCAAGTTCAAATCCATGGTATTCAAAGATCAACTGTAGTAGTATGTGAAAGTGACATAAGGTACAGATATAAAAAAATGGGGACAGAAGAACATTTTCAGCTTTAGGGACAAGAGGAGGGTCCAGAGAAATGGGATCAGTTAAAGTACACCATGAAGGAGAAGTGAGACTTTGATAAATAGTGTTAAGAAGAGAAAGCATTCTGGATAGAAGGAATAGTGTGGCTGATGGTGTAAAATAAGGGAATCCTGAGATGTGTTTGGTGAACAATGAATTAGACCAGCATAAGAATGGTTCAAAAGTGAAGGTCCCTTAGTAACATAAAAATGTTATCATACCTTCCCCGCACAGTCTAGTAATTAAAATTGTTAATAGTTGCTGATTGAGAGATTACATTGCGCACATGGTTTCTCAAACACCACTGGCATTCTGGGGGTTTCATCATCCAAGAATTAAGAAACCACTGAGAAAATTACATTGGAGAGAATTGCAGAAAGTAAATTTAGAGGGGTACATTGTGGGCTGAGTCAGGGTAGGCTTTGGATACTAAATGTTTAAGTGCTCAATCCAACGTCATCCTTATTCTTTATTCTGTGTATTATAGCAGAATACATCGTAGCATAATTGATGTGAGAGAGAGTTTCAGGAGAAATATTTCATTTGCATAAATTTTGCCTTGATTCTTCTATTTATTTGCTGGAAAAAAATATTCAGGCCAATGCTTTGACATTTGTAAACATATTTTACTTCTCAGTCAGACTACTTGCATTTGTCAGTATCAGAAGACTAGAACAGTCCTTTGCCTAGTTTTTTGTCTTTGAAGCATGCCAAAATACCTTTTGAGTCACTGATAGCCATTTCATGCATGACAAAATATTTTTGTGTCTCTCCCCAAATCAAATGAAGAAATTAAACTACTTCTCCCAAAAAAAGTGATGGAAAACATTAAAGCATGATTTTCTAATATTCTATTCCACTGAAACTCCTATTGCCAATGTCACCAAAATCTTTTGTCGAATCAATGAATACTTTCAGCCCTTACCATGTTTCGCATACCTCTGAAGCCATGACGAAGTAGCCATGTCTTGCTGAAACTCATCCTGTAGCGTTCATTCCCTTGCAGGCAGATATGTTTCTCTCGATTTACACAGCTTCCATTTCCTTTGTGGATTTGCTCTCCCATTCCTGGTTCCATTTTCTATTCCAGTAGTTCCTCAGTCTGCAAGGCTGGATGTGTTCACTACGGCCTTTCTTCAGCTCCCATTATATTCTCATGATTCCTACTTAACATGGTGACAGCCTAGATCCTCCACGGAAGTACTGGACCATATATTTCTTGTGCTTATTATACATTTCCACCTGAATGAACTTCCAAGCCAGGATGACCTTCTACTCCATAAGCCTAAGACCTTTCTCTGTATCTTGAAATGGCACTGCAGGACCAAATCTAGGTTATAATCCTTCACTCACTTTTTTCCTTCACCTCTGTCAACTCTGCTTATTATATGTATGATTCATTACACATGCTATTTACCCTGCTACTACCTTGGGCTATTTTAAGTCCTTATCATTTTCCCCTAGATTTCAGTCACAGCCCCCGACTGACGCTATTATCACAGTTCACACTGCCCGCAGACAGTCCTCAATTCTGCCACTAGGATCATCTTTTCAAAAGCAATTATAATCTGTTACATTATTCCCTTCCCTTTCCAGAACATCAAACTTCTTAGCCTTGATATTTCAGGCCCTTCCGGCTCCTGGATTTACGTTCTCTCTCACTCTCCCACTTCAAGCACCTCTGAGGCTTGGTTCCCACAAAGCTCTTTGCTCAATTTCCAGCCTTTCTTCATCCACTTTGTTTTCCCTACGTGGTGGCCCTTTGCTTCTCCTGCATTTCCACCTGGCTAGTCCCTAACTAGTCTTCAGGATGCTAATCAGCTTGCCCTAGGAAGATTTCCCCAAGCCTCCCCAGATTGAGTCAAAGGTCCTTTAGTTTTTTGAGAACTATGCTGCCTTAAATCTTTGCACATCAAGTTCGCATTTATGCATAAGGTCGTCAAACGTATGGTAGTGATTACACTTGCTGTCATGAAGCTTCCTTGTGTTCCTCAAAGTTCATAGCTTGTGTGGGAAGATGCTGAGATAGTTGATGCTCTTCCCTTGTTATAGACTAACTATTTCAGGACATGACGGTTTTTACAGGAGCACAACCGGTATATTTTATCAAATCTTTGGGATTAAGCCAGAAGAACCTAGAAGGTCATGTAGGCTAGGTGTCACCGTACACTTTCTTTTCAATTTGTTTTAGGCATTAAGGGTTGGACAGTTTGTGACAGAAATTATCAGGTCAAGTCACTTAAAAGGAAAGAGCATTTTTCTTTACTACTTGTTGAACACAATTATGGGTCATCCATCACTTCTCTGTGTGAAGGTTCTCATTTTGATCCTCATCTCAAATGTACTGAGTTTACCTGATCATTATCATCAATGGGAATTTGATCTCAGTGTTCCCGTCTTTGTTTCAGTATAAAGTAATGAATGATATTACAGTTAATGGTTAAAAAGATTGCACTTCTGTACTAAGCATGTTAAAGTCAATTTAACATTGTACACTTAGATAAACACACTTAAAGGGGGAGTAAATAAAGCTATTTTTCTGGGTTTCTTTTCATTCTGTTACATAGAAAGGATATACTTTCTGCTATAAATATTGGTAATTTTATATTTTATTTCACCAAGATTTGCCTTTTCTATTATAACATACCAAAAATAAGCCAAGTCTATATGTGCCTCCCTTGAGGGAGTCTTGCTTTTCAGGAATTAGGAGACTTTATTATTTATCTCTTATCAAATGATCCTAAACTTAATGGAAGAAGTAATTACCCATTTTTTAAAGCCTATAAAGTATGCAGTTTACAAGTGTCATTTCTGTACTAGATGTATTGAGTAACTCATAATTTTAAAAAAACAAGTAGTATATAAACATGAACTTCAAGATGCATGTATGACATGAAAATAAAGAATTATGAAAATTGCATGCCAAGTTTTTCTTGGCTAGTTATTTTTAGAGAGTTTTTCTGCACCTGAGTCAGTCAGGAAGTAAGCAACAAACACCAACTCTACTAAGTTTTAAAAACCAAAAACATCCTGCTATCAAAAACCAAACAAAAAAGAAAAACATAATTTTCTGAAAAGACGTCAGGGATTCACTGAATAGGACAAGTCTGAAGAGTAGGCAGAAACCCAGGTCTCTCTGGAGGGCCAAGACAAGCATCACAAATGATCCCATTGGATCCCCCCTCATTAGGCACCACCACCATCATAAGTAAACCGTATCTTGATCTTTGTTTTACTATTTTTTGCTTCAAAGTCCAGATAGTAGGTATTCTATGGATCAAACCTAGATCACAAGCCCAGGGAACCAGAGGCCTTAGCCAGCTTCCTTGTGGGAAGGTAGAGTACTTGCTTTTGTAGTTTGGTTGACCAAACTGCAAACAATGGGCAGCTGTTCACATAGAGGGAAAAAGAGACGGGGAGTCGGAGGGAGGGGAGAAGGTGAACACTGGAGAGGCCTGCCGCCTCTAAAGGGGCAAATACCTGCTGCGGTACCGCTGGTTATGAATATGTGCTAAGGATGTTTTCGGTCCCTCTGCGACTAAGAATTTCCAGGAAGAAAAGAGTAGTCTTCCTGCTATTCATACGAAGATGGGGATAGCAGGAAGTACATGAAGGGAAGATAGCCTTTTCTATTTTGAGATAATTAACCAAATCAGGAAATATAGTTCTTTTACACTTGAGATCTAAGAAATTAATTTTGACTCTTGAAATAGGTCGTTTGTAAGTGGACTTTAGCAGTCTTAGAAAGAATAGATGTTATTTAAAAAGTTTTATAGAACATGGTTGATGATCCTACCAAAATATTTGTTTTCTTTATACCTTTAATGAAATATTTCATGCACTTTTACTGTTTCAAGTACTCAAGTACAAATAATTAAGAGTTTTATATCTTGAGTTTTATATCTTTTGCTCGATATCTCCCCATACCTCTAATTCCTATGCAAATGGATCTTCCATTGGTCCCTCAAACAGGTCTAAAGTTTACTATTTTCTCTCTCGCCTGGTTTTTCTCCTTTATTTTGTCTCAGTAATGCTGTTATCATCATCATGCACCATTCAAGTAAAAATTGAAACATCTGTTTGACTTCCTCTTTTTCCAATCTATATACAGTCAGTTGCCCATTTCTTTAATTTTACTCTAAAACTTTCTCCTATGTGCTCTATCTTCTCTACTCCTACCTGTTGACTTATTTTGAGCTTTCATCATCTCTCTCTGGCCTTTGGCAATAGCTCTCAACTTCTCTCCCTAACTTCAGACCTTTTCCCTTGAACACATTCTCCATGTGGCTATCAGTGAGCCGTGCATAGCATAAATTAGGCTATATCACTCCCCTTGCTGCTTCATAGGTGTGCAAGACCACCCATGATCCAACACCAGCCCACACCTCCAAACATCTTTTTGCCTTACCCTCCTTTGTGTTATCAGTGCTGAACTGGTTATTCTTCCCCAACCGGGCAAAAAGAGAATTGGAAAGAGAGGGGAAAAAATGCTGACTGTGTAAGTCAAGATACCTTTGCCCTTTTCCTGCCATTCTTCCCCTGCCACTCAAACTAGAGAAAGGCCTAAAAGGGAGAGGTTGAGAAGGTGTGAAAGGCCAGGACACTCACACCACACACACACACACACTCACACACACACACATCCACACACACACACACACACACACACACACATACACGCACACACACACACACACCCCCCCACACACACACACACACACACACACGCACACACACACACACACCCCACACACACACATCCACACCCACACACACACCCACACACACCCACATACATACAGACTCTAAAGCTCTTAAGCCATATAGGAGTTTAAAATGAAACTGGATTAAGTTTCAGAAAGCAAAAGTGATCAGAAACCTATGGAATCCACTCAAACTTTAATTAAGAGTTGTGCAAGAAAAATTAGATGTAAAAAAAAAAAAGAAAAGAAAAATTAGATGTAGCAAAGCTGAAAACAGTGGTTTTACAAAATAAACCCAATTTATGTTTAAATCCCAGAAAATTGTGATTCCTCAGCAGACTGACTTTCTTCTGCTCAGGTGTTGTCTCTGTCTGGGGCAGTTTTCCTACTCTCTCTACTGCCTGGTGGGTTCCTTCTTACCTTCTCTATCTTTTAAGATTCTTTTAAGGGCAAGGGTTTTGTCTTACTCATCTTTGTAACCCAGCGTTTTAACACAGTGCCTGGTCCATAATTGACTCTCCATAAATAAATGTTGCATGAATGAAAGATACATGTTTGATTTAATTAGTGAGTTCCCAGAAATGCTAAATCACAATGACTAATTTTAATGAATTCCAGTCTCTTATCCTTTCTATTTTTTTCTGACTTTATTATTATTATTTCCTGATTTTTTTTTGTATGTAAATATTTTGACTGAAAACTTTACCCTTGTTCTTGTTGTTCAGTTGCTAAGTCGTGTCCAGCCCTTTGCAACCCCATGGACTGTAGCATACCACACTTCCCTGTCCTTCACTATCTCCCAGAGTTTTGCTCAAACTCGTGTCCATTGAGTCGATGATGCCATCCAATCATCTCATCCTCTATCACCCCCTTCTCCTACTCTCAATTTTTCCCAGCATTAGGATCTCTTCTAATGAGTCAGCTCTTTGCATCAGGTGGTCAAGGTATTGGCGCATACCCTACTTACATCTGTTTTCAAATGTTTATTTTTCAGGTTTTGACACAATGATTTTTGATACAGTGATCATTCTATTTTTAAATTTGTTTTGTAGGTTTTCGGAACTTACATATTGATGACCAGATAACTCTCATCCAGTATTCTTGGATGAGTTTAATGGTATTTGGACTAGGATGGAGATCTTATAAGCATGTCAGTGGACAGATGCTATATTTTGCACCTGATCTAATACTAAATGAGTAAGTAGTAACTTGATTTTTGTTGTTATTATTATCAAAAGTGTATATGTAGGATAATCTTGAAAACTACATTTCAGTAGATGATCATACACCTAGTGTCCTAAATAATAAAATTTTCCTGAAATGTTTTTCAGAACTACCTCAAAATATAACTTGAACTGACAATATTAGTAAAAATGTATCATCAGTGATTTGATATTTAGAGCTTTTTCTTTTATTTCAATATATAGTAGTTGTCACAAATAAAAATTTCTTACCAAACTTCAGAAATGTATCAAGAAATACATTTGGTCTTCTTAAAGACCAAATAAATGTTTAGTTTGTCAAATTAAAATTTTTACATTGGCAGTAATGAAGATAATGAAGTAAATGAGAAATATTTTTGCTTAAAAGTATTGGTTTACCTTCAAAAAGTAAAAATATTATTTGTCTTCCTAGAGGATAAATTAAACTGATAATTTATTTAAAACATTGAAAGATAATAAAATTGAATCCAATTTGCTTGATTATATTGGAATTACTATAGTTAACTTTCTACATACAACTTTAAACTGAATAAGAATCTTTTCATGAAAGTATTTGTACTGTCCTAATAGGGACTGTTGCCTCAGAATTATATAAAATGATAAATTATACTTGTATAAGTCTTTACAGATTACAGGTAACTTTCATATATGTTATTCTATTTTATCCCACAGTCACTTGAAATTTGTAAGGAATCAGCACCCTTTATTTCACAGTTCAGAAAACTGAGGCAGAGGAGAGTTAATAATTTGCCAAAGAATCCAAGTGATGGTTGGGATTAATTTTATCTCTCCTGAGTCAAATCTAGTTTTGTCTTATTTTTCCCACCATTCTTGATCACTTCTTTGACTAGTGTAGATATTACAAAACAGTACATAGCTGAGGAAATACCTTAAGTAAATGTCCTCAGTATTCAGAATTCATGTTTGTCTTGTCGATTATTTAATGCTGCTAATGTTCTCTTTTCTGTATCACCATATAGTTCCTCTAAAATCATTCACAGTGCAGCCATTTTACATGAATATTCTAAACTGAATGCACTGAAGTATTCTACACTATTCAATTTCTGTGAATTGAATTCACTCTCACATTGGTTTGCACACAAAATTTTATATATTTTATACACAAGGAAAAAAAATCAGTAAATAAATATTTTCTGAGTGTTTCTCAGCACCACATTTTTAACAGCTACAACTTTGCTGTCCTTTCCTGGGTTAGGTTTTTTAAATGTGATAGTAAAAGTGAATAGCAACATTAATCTTAGTTAATGTGTGTTTAAAATAAACTTCTAACTTCAAAATGTTTTAATCTCAAAATCCATTAGTGTGAGTAAATTTAGAAGACATTTAAAATTCCAAATATTGAGTTCATTTATAAAAAGTCATGTTCAATAAATCGGGTAATAACTAAAACTCATAATCTCTCATAAATTACATAAACTAGCTAAGACCCTGTGTGTGGTTTTTTTCCCCTGTTGTTTTTTCTTTTGTGTGCTGTGTGTGGTGCAAGACAGCGGATGAAGGAGTCATCATTCTATTCACTATGCCTTACCATGTGGCAGATCCCACAGGAGTTTGTGAAGCTTCAAGTCAGCCAAGAAGAGTTCCTCTGTATGAAAGTATTGCTGCTGCTTAATACAAGTGAGTGAGCATAAGTAACTGAATACAAGAGATTTACTTTCTTAATTTTTAACTCATTAGGGAAGTCTCAAACAACAGTACTATTATATGATTATAGATGAGTTATGAATCTTAATGAGTTGGAAACTGCAAAAGAGAAGCATCCATAGACTATAATAAAATTCATATTTCTCAGATTTTGCCTATCACTTAATATTAAAATAGCCCATCAAGTAAGCCAGTTTCTATTCTTTTTTAGGTAAAACATGATTATATGGCTTTTTCATGTTCATCCAATTAAGTATTACAAACTAATTAATACTGTGTAAACACAGACTATGCTTCCCTTCACCCCCACCCTGCAAAGGATTTACTCTAGAAAACACAGTTTTATTTGTAACTGTTCACTTTATGTCAGGATAGTCTAACAGTTACAACACATAACTGCAAGAATCAGTACACAATATAATAACAGTCTATGTGTCACTCAGTCAGTCCAATGGGTTGGCCAGGAAAACTCAGGCTCCTTTCATCCAGAGGTTGTACCTTTAGTATCAGCTTGGAGTCTTCCGTTTTATCTGACTGGAAGATGAGCAGTGAGAAAGAGAAGCTTTGGAGAGTAGATCTGGAACTATCGTCCACCCATGTTCTATGGTCCACCCTGACTGCAGGGGAGCTCGGGAACACACCCTAGCTGCACCCGAAGAAATAGCGCTGGTCACCACAAGAGTGGGCAGACATCCGTTCATTCATTTTCACACACAGAGAACGTGTGCACCTCTGCCTGCGTGGATCTCCCAGGGTCTGAGTGGAAAACTTTTTAAATTGTTTCCACATTTTACGCTTTCCTGTGCCCTTCCCACACACAGGTAGACTCAGCCTTGACTGTCTGAATTGGTGCCTCCTTCAGTCCTTGTGACTTGAAAGGAAACCACAGAGAGCTGTGACCTGAGGTGGAAAGTGAGGCAGGAGTCTTTCTCAGAAAAGATTTCTGCAAGCACTTCCTTCTAGAGGCATGGATCTTACATGGTAGGGCCAGGGGAGTGTATCAAGAGGAAAGGTAGAAAAGCTGAACTCTTAAGAAGGCAGTTTACCTCATGAAGTCTGTGCCCAGACACAGATTAATACAGGATCTAGGGAACCATAGCCCTTTACCCAACCCTTGGAAACTCTATCCGGAGCACAGATCTTCAAGCCTAATTTGATTAAAAAAAGCACAAAGTGGAAAAAGGAATTGATATGGGGCTGGCCAACAGAGTCAACGGAAAGAACTTTAATAATGCAGCAGTTAACTCCTGCCATGCTTTTCTTGATAGTAATGAATTCAATAGTGGATATATCATAGATGGTCCCAGATCTCCCAAATTAGTTGATATCATTAACATAATACTGTATTTATGGGTAGGCCACATTATGCAGGGAACCAAACAAGCCCTAAACCTCAGTAGCTTTCAGAAATTTTAAGTACTTATTCTTCTTGCTATATTTTCACTGCAGATCTACAGGGAGGCTTGTTGTTATTACTCAGGTGTTCAGGCAGATGGAGGCATCATCTTGACACCTGCCTCCATAAGCACTAGGGCAGTGCTGAGGGAAGACAGTCATAAGGAAAGGAAGGGAGATACACATGACTTTCACTCACAAACCATGGAAGGCAAGGTTTTCGGCCATTTGCAACTTTAAGAAAAGGGGAAATCATGTACTTAGTTAATATATTACATATATACATATATATAAATTATATATTATTATATGTAATAATTTGTGTAATAAAATCTACCCAAATTTTAATGGGATTTTGAGGAGACACTTGGCTATTGAAATTCATCTTTAAATCTTAAAACAATAGGTAAGTATTACAAAAATATGGGGGTGGGGAATTAGAAAGTTAGAATAATTAATAATGTGGAAAATGAATACATACTCTGAATTCTTAGTCGAATCAGACTAGCATATACTAGAACTTTATATCCTATAAAGAAACACTGGAAGTCTTTGAGTATGGAACAAATCGATATTGTTGAGAAAAGAAGCTTTATGTTTGAGGAAAACTTAGTTTGAATATTTAGCTCAAATTGTATCTCAAAATAAGTGGCTCATAGTTGTAAACACTTTAGCTTGTTAAAAATAAGCTAAAAGGAATAAAAATGAGAAATCTCAAAAATACTTTAAAAAAATATATGCAATAGAAAAGTTGGCAAAGGGAAAGTTCAGTGACTTGATAAGAATTTAAACCACCCATTTGCCATTAAAAATTAAAGTACAGATATCCAGGAAAATATGGCAGGTTGAATACACACTTTAATCATTGTTCCTTTTAAGCTACATAAAAATATTAGGCAAGGGATTTCTTAAAAAATAAAATAAACAGTAAAAAAGCTGAAAGAAATATCAGTAGCAATAAAATCCCGCAGGCCAGCAGGCAGAAACTAATTCCGTGTGCCTGAGAAAGTGGAGGGCTTCCCGGGTGGTTCAGCGGTAAAGAACCTGCCTGCCAGTGCAGGAGACACAGAAGATGCAAGGTTCTATCTTTGGGTCGGGAAGATCCCCTGCAGGAGGAAATGGCAACCCACTCCAGTATTCTTGCCTGGCAGAACCCGTGGACAGAGGAGCCTAGTGGGCTACAATTTACTTGGTCTCAAAGAGTCAGACGCGACTGAATGAGAAAGTGGTTTCTAAGCCAGAAGTAAGAGAAATCAAAAAGCAAGCACCTTGATTTCTATCACTGAGCCTCTAGCATGTTTTGCAGGTAGTGACAACAGTGATTTTTTTTTTTTAATGAGAGTGAAAGTAGAATTAAAAACACCAAGTTCTCTTGAAAATCTGTTTCTAAATATCCACCAACAGTGCAGTTGTTCTGCAAACTAAGGCAGAGATTGTAGGTTTACTCCCTGAAGAGGATGTAACTGAGGCAGTTGGGTTGGTGAACTGCAGGCACTGATGAGGGTGAAGGGGCATAGTGGAAACAGATTAAAATTATATCAACTATTGAGGCAATATCCTCCAAAATCACCAGTCCTCTAGAACACTGTCATCCAGGCTTATATTCTCCAGATAGGAAAATGAAAGATTCTTTTATAAAGAATTTATTAAGCTAGAAAAAAAAAAAAGAACTAAATATGCCAGTAGCAAGGCTTTCTCTTTGAAATAGCTCAGCCAGAATGCCCTACACTAAAGCTTACAGTCAATAATAACTACTCATTCAAACAGAACTAGCAATCAGCTTTTTAGTTTCCACGCTTGAATAAAAATAAACAACCAGGGCATCTGAGGAACATCTTTGATATCAAACATAAAGACAAAATAGAAAAATAATTTAGAGGAAAGAGAGACCATGGAAGAATTTAAAAGCTATACTTTGTTGTTGTTCAGTCGCCTAGTCATGTCCGGCTCTTTGTGACCCCAGGGACTGCAGCACACCAGGCTTCCCTGTCCCTCACCATCCCCCAGAGCTTGCTCAAACTCATGTCCATTGAGTCAGTGATGCCATCCAACCATCTCATCCTCTGTTGTCCCCTTCTCCTCCTGCCTTCAATCTTTCCCAGCATCAGGGTCTTTTCCAGTGAGTCAGGTCTTCGCATCAGGTGGCCAAAGATTGGAGTTTCAGCTTCAGCATCAGTCCTTCCAATGAATATTCAGGGCTGATTTCCTTTAGGATAGACTGGTTTGATCTTTCAGGCTAAGGGACTCTCAGATTCTTCTCCAGCACCACAGTTCAAAAGCATCAATTCTTCAGCACTCAGCCTTTTTATGGTCCAAATCTCACATCCATACATGACTACCATAAGTGAATGTTGCTCAGTCATGTCTGACTCTTTGCAACCCCATGGACTATACAGTCCATGGAATTCTCCAGGCCAGAATAGTGGAGTGGGTAGCCCTTCTCTTCTCCAGGGCATCTTCCCAACCCAGGGATTGAATCCAGATAGCTTTGACTAGACAAACTTTTGTCAGCAAAGTAACATCTCTGCTTATTAATATGCTGTCTAGGATGGTCATAGCTTTTATTTCAAGGAGCAAGCATCTTTTAATTTCAGGGCTGCAGTCACCATCTGCAGTGATTTTGGAGCCCAAGAAAATAAAGTCTGCTACTGTTTCCATTGTTTCCCCATCTATTTGCTATTAAGTGATGGGACCAGATGCCATGATCTTCATTTTTTGAATGTTGAGTTTTAAGCCAGCTTTTTCACTCTCCTCTTTCATCATGAAACTCTTTAGTTCCTCTTTGGTTTCTGCCATAAGGGTAGTGTCATCTGCATATCTGGGTGAATGAGTGAGTGAAAGTTGTTCAGTCATGTCTGACTCTTTGTGACCTCGTGGTCTGTAGCCTGCGAGGCTCCACTGTCCATGAAATTCTCCAGGCAAGAATACTGGAGTGGGTTGCCATTGCCTTCTCCAGGGGATCTTCCTAACCCAGGGATCGAACCCAGGTCTCCCATAGTGCAGGGGTTTCTTTACCGTCTGAGCCACCAGGAAAGCCCTATCTGCATATCTGAGGTTATTTATACTTCTCCTGGTAATCTTGATTCTAGCTTGTGCTTCATCCAGCCCAGCATTTTGCATGATGTACTCTGCATGGAAGTTAAACAAGCAGGGTGACAGTATACAACTTTGACTTACTCCTTTCCCAATTTGGAACCAGTCCATTATTCCATATCCGGTTCTAACTGTTGCTTCTTGTCCTGCATACAGTTTTTGCAGGAAGGAAGGAAGTTGGTCTGGTATTTCCATCCCTTTAAGAATTTTCCAGTTTATTTTGATCTACACAGTCAAAGGCTTTAGCATAGTCAATGAAGCAAAAGTAGATGATTTTCTGGAATTCTCTTGCTTTTTCTATGATCCAACAGATTCTGGCAATTTGATCTCTTGTTCCTCTGCCTTTTCTAAGTCCAGTTGAACATGTGGAAGTTCTCGGTTCATGGACTGTTGAAGCCTCACATGGAGAATTTTGAGTATTCCTTTGATAGTGTGTGAGATGAGTGCAATTGTGCAGTAGTTTGAACATTCTTTGGCATCACCTTTCTTTGGGATTGGAATGAAAACTGACCTTTTCCAGTCCTGTGGCCACTGCTGAGCTTTCCAAATTTGCTGGCATATTGAATGCAGCACTTTCACAGCATCATCTTTTAGGATTTGAAATAGCTCAGCTGGAATTCTATCACTTCCACTAGCTTTGTTCATACTGATGCTTCCTAAGGCCCACTTGACTTTGCATTCCAGGATGTCTGCGAGGTGAGTGATCACACCATCATGGTTATCTGGGACATTGAGATCTTTTTTGCATAGTTCTGTGTGTTCTTGCCACCTCTTCTTAAAATCTTCTGCTTCTGTAAGGTCTTTACCATTTCTGTCCTTTATTGAGCCCATCTTTGCATGAAATGTTCCCTCAGTATCTCTAATTTTCTTGAAGAGATCTCTAGTCTTTCCCATTCCATGTTTTCTTCTGTTTGCTTGCAGCGTTCACTTAGGAAGGCTTTCTTCTCTCTCCTTGCTATTGTTTGGAACTCTGCCTTCAGATGGGTATATCTTTCCTTTTCTCCCTTGCCTTTCATTTCTCTTCTTTAGAAAGATAAAAGAACATATTCTATTCATGAAACAATACTGAATATATGAAAAAGGAATAACACAAAGAAAAGAATTCTTGGATATATATATATCAAATTTTAAAGTGGGTAGAGACTTTGAAAGTTGGAAATCCTCTCAAAAGCAGAGGAAAAAATATCACTGTCAGAAGGAAGTGTGTTTGTGTGCGTGCTCAGTCATTTAGTCATGTCCAACTCTTTGCAACCCTATTGATTGTAGCCCACCAGGCTCCTCGGTCCTTGGGATTCCCAGGTAGAAATACTGGAGTGAGTTGCCATTTCCTTCTCCAGGGGATCTTACCAACCCAGGGACTGAACTTGCATCTCCTGCAGGCAGATTCTTTTCCACTGAACCATCTGGGATGCCCTAAATACACGTTGGCAAAATTTAAAACTTCTGTGCATCAAAGGACCCAAGACAAAGAAAGGTTAATCCATTGATTTGGTGAAAATATTGAAAAAGATATCTGCTAAAGTAAGAGTATTAATATCCAGATAACATAAAGAATCTCTGTAACCCAACAACAACAACAAAAAATAAACCAATTTAAAAATAAAGGCCTTAATAGACATTTCTCAAAAGAAGATTTACAAATAGCCATTAAGCACATGAAAATATCCTCAGCATCACTAATCTATAGAGAAGCACAAAAGCCACAGGTGTATACCACTTCACATCCATCAGTATGGTTACTTACTCTCAGCAAAACAAAAAAATTATACTTGAAAGGAATCCTAGTGTATTCTATATGACTTGACTGTGGTAGCATTTTACATAGCTAAAATAATAAACACTGAATATTGATCTAACAAATATTATGAAAATTATATTAAGAAGATGACGAATAGGAAGTTCTTCATATATGAGTATGTGATTGTGGTGTAGGGGTGATGATCTGGAATATGAAAATAGAGCTATAGCCCTATTTTCCATACTGCTAAGAACTCAAGTAATAGCAATATAAGGGTATTACTTAAAACTATGGAAGGAAATATCAAAAGAAATAGTTGAAAAAATTGAAAGCATTGGCTTTCTGAACATGGGAAAATTGGGGTTGCCTAGGTAGTACTCTTTGCCTTAATAAAGTTACAGCACTGATTAAATATTTTAAAACTGGGCTTTAAACCACTAACTTACAAAATATTTTAAATATATCTTAGTACAGAAAAAACAAGTACAAAACAGAAAAAAATTTAAATAAAACCAAATCACAAATGAGCACTAAATAATTATTCAAACTCACTCACAATTGGAGAAATAAAAATGAGATGATATTTTATTTATCTTTATAAAAAAAAATTACCCTAAATGAAAATTGCTGAGAACCAACCACCCAACAGTTGAACAGTAAGAAGTGTTGATAATTTAGAAATATATATTTTGAGTGTTAAGAAAGTTAATGCCTTTTACTCTAATAATTCCACTTCTAAGAATATATCCTTTAAAAATCAGAAATGACATTTTTCATAGTTCAGTCAGTTCAGTTCAGTTCAGTCACTCAGTCATGTCCGACTCTTTGCGACCCCGTGAACCTTAGCACGCCAGGCCTCCCTGTCCATCACCAACTCCCAGAGTCTACTCAAACTCATGTCCACCAAGTCGGTGATGCCATCCAACCATCTCATCCTCTGTCGTCCCCTTCTCCTCCCACCTTCAATCTTTCCTAGCATCAGGGTCTTTTCAAATGAGTCAGCTCTTCGCAGCTCTTCAGGTGGCCAAAGTATTGGAGTTTCAGCTTCAACATCAGTCCTTCCAATGAACACCCAGGACTGATCTCCTCTAGGATGGACTGGTTGGATCTCCTTGCAGTCCAAGGGACTCTCAAGAGTCTTCTCCAACACCACAGTTCAAAAGCATCAAATTTTCGGTGCTCAGCTTTCTTCACAGTCCACATCTCACATCCATACATGACCACTGGAAAAACCATAGCCTTGACTAGATGGACCTTTGTTGGCAAAATAATGTCTCTGCTTTTTAATATGCTGTTTAGGTTGGTCATAACTTTTCTTCCAAGGAGCAAGTGTCTTTTAATTTCATGGCTGCAGTCACCATCTGCAGTGATTTTGGAGCCCCCAAAAATTGTCTCTCCCTGTTTCCACTGTTTCCCCATCTATTTGCCATGAAGTGATAGGACCAGATGCAATGATCTTAGTTTTCTGAATGTTGAGTTTTAAGCATTTTTCACTCTCCTTTTTCACTTTCATCAAGAGGCTCTTTAGTTCTTCGCTTTGTGCCATGAGGGTGGGGTCATCTGCATGTCTGAAGTTATTGATATTTCTCCCGACAATCTTGATTCCAGCTTGTGCTTCAGCCAGCCCAGCGTTTCTCATGATGTACTCTGCATAGAAGTTAAATAAGCAGGGTGACAATATACAGCCTTGACATACTCCTTTTCCTATTTAGAACCAGTCTGTTGTTCCATGCCCAGTTCTAACTGTTGCTTCCTGACCTGCATGCAGATTTGTCAAGAAGCAGATCAGGTGGTCTTGTATTCCCATCTCTTTCAAAATTTTCCACAGTTTGTTGTGATCCACACAGTCAAAGGCTTTGGCATAGTCAATAAAGCAGAAGTAGATGCTTTTCTGGAACTCTCTTGCTTTTTTGATGATCCAGAGATATAAGCAATTTGATCTCTGGTTCCTCTGCCTTTTCTAAATCCAGATTGAACATCTGAAAGTTCACAGTTCACATACTGTTGAAGCCTGGCTTGGATAATTTTGAGCTTTACTTTGCCAGCATGTGAGATGAGTGCAAGTGTTGTTTATATTAATAAAATATTGCATGATGTTGCATGATGCAAGTGTTGAATAATAAAATAAATAAATTGCATTTACTACACATTTCTGTGATATTAAATTTTATGTGAGAATTAAAACATTCATTTTTGAATAATTTTGAATGATTTAATTATGTAAATATTCTCAATATAATATTATTAAATATCCCAAACTATTGGATTGTAGGATCTCAGGTGACTTATAGTTTTCTTTGTATTTTCAGTATTTTCCAAAATTTCTAATTGATACACATTATTTTTAAATAACTAAACCAAGAATAAGCATTATTTAAAGTAGTCTCATCTAAAATAGCAAGCATATATCTGACTGACCTTCACTCACTCTCTCCCACTTGCCACTAATATATTTACAAGAAATGCTGAAAACCCTCATATGGAATCAATAAGAATCTCAGAGGAAATTCTCCAGTAATGCTGAGTATAATAATTAAGAAAACAATGAATTAATATAAAGAGCTCAAATAAAATACGAATTTTTTTTAGAGCTGGTTCATCATAGATCTGAAATCTAAGAAAGAGAGTAGGAGAGGAAAATAATTTTCAGAGATATCCCAGAAGCATAGGATGAGAGCCTAGTGATTAGATTATCATATCCTGGGAGCATGTTGTTAGTGGTTGATACTAATGGGATGAGACAGGATGAGATTAGGCCTGATTTTCTTGAAGCAAGGATAATTGCTTCAAGTCTGGTCCTCAACAGGTAGATGGATAGAGTCAAAGACTTTGGGTTACTAGGTTTCCAGCTCTTTAAAGCCCAATGAGAAAACAATACTTCAGTAATCAGAAGAAAAAATAATTTTATAGTCATGTTGAAGAGTGAGGGAGACGTGAAAATTGGTTGGGATGTTTAAAAAGAGTTATGGATGTTTAAAATAGATACTATATTAAGTAAAGGGAATAGGTTATGATACTATATGTTAGAATACTATATGTTATGATACACATAACATATACATACAGTTAAGTTTTCAATTGGCGCAAAAGTGTCCTATTGCCCAAATTAGCTGTCCCTTTTATACTGAGGATCTGAGCTCTTGAAGACTCTAAGCCAGAGTTAACTTTTAGTTTCTATTGGCTTATTATCTCTGGCCTTCTTTTTGCCAAAGGAAGTGGAAGTCAAGGTCTGTTGGGATACAGGGAATAAAGAAAGAGGTTTTTAAAAAGCTTTATTTATCTACCTTTGCTGGAGACATAGAGTTGACTTTGCTCAAATGAAGTGCACTTCTCTCTAGAAATATTGCTAAAGGTCAAGATCATAAATATCTATATGCATAAATCCATAGATTATGTGATTTTTCTTTCAGTAATCTGGATGTAGTTGCACAAATTTCACTTATGGTTGAAGATTTGTTTGTGGGACAGTTGCGACCAAAGTAAAAGGAAATGAGGGAGCTGGGAGTTCTGGTGACAGAGTTGCTAAAGAAATCAACCAGGATGTCTCAGACAGGTGACAACAGAAGAGCCGGAAAGACTTAGGAGAAAGTCTGTAGGTTTACTGACTGTGTAGTGGAAACAAGAGAATGGCCTATAATGGGATGTTGTGCCTAAGATGTGGATGTATGAATTAAAGATTTCTGAGGTAGAAGTGTGAATTACCAGTTAACATCATAATGGAAATGGGAAGCTTTATATCAATAAAATCAGCAACAAAATTGGAGTATTTAGCATTACTGTTATTATTTAATATTGTTCTGGAAGACTTAAACAATGTATTGAACCATGAAGGAGAAATGACAGCTACAACTGTTGGAAAGGAGAAAATAAGGATATTATTGAGTATGGTACTCTCGTACACCCAAAACAAAAAAAAAAAAACCCCGATAATCCAACAAAAACTGTTAGATTTGACAATATTAGTAAATGAATAAATACACAAATAAAATAGAGTATAGCCAAGTGGCTGAATATAAGAGAAAATTCAAACATCAATGACTTTCTCTCGTATCAATAGTCAGGAGACAAAAAACAAAAAAGATTCAGCATATGTGTATTTGTAAGCTTAAACTAAATATTTGAGACAGGAATGTACAATAATAATAATTTTGAGCAGATGCTAAGTCAAATGCGTAATCCATTGATATGGTTCTAAAATAAGCTGAGATGTTCTTTAACTTAGCTAGCTGTTGTTACCACATTCTTCAAAAGAACTGGAAGTTTTACATGTCCTAAAACTGTTAGTAGCACTCTTTTCTATTTCAGATATTTGTTTCTAGAGTTGTGTATCAAAAGAAATCACTGTACAGTTCAGAAATTTATATTATAAAGTATTAGGGTCATCTTTTTAAACATAACTGCCACTTGTAATTATCTTCTTACAGTTCCTTTAGAAGGACTAAGAAGTCAAAACCAGTTTGAAGAGATGAGATCAAGTTACATTAGAGAGCTCATCAAGGCAATTGGTTTGAGGCAAAAAGGAGTTGTCCCTAGCTCACAGCGTTTCTATCAGCTTACAAAACTTCTTGATAACTTGCATGATGTAAGTATTTAATATCAGCGATTATTTTCTGAGTTCTATCTATTACTTCTTAAGTGTGAGGTACAAGTTTTACTTCATGTGTGTTTGTCAAATTTATGTTTGTACTTACACTTTAAAACAGTACTTGCAAAAAAAAAAAAAAAAAAACTACTTGCATCATACTGCTCGCAATTATATTGTGCTTTTTTCATTTTCAGTATAGATCACTGAAATATCATTTTACTAGTATTTGTGAAATTTGAGAGTAATTTAATGGTTGATAGGAATTGTGATACATATTCCTGAAAATGCTCCGAAGTGTTTTTGTCTAAAGTTAGAAAATTTTATGTAAACTGGAAAAGCAAAGATACAGATGTGGGAAGACTCTCATACCATTTTGGGTGGAGTTATAAATCAGTAACAATGCTAATGGACAATCTAGCAATGTGTGGCAATAGTTAAAGGTTGCATGCTTTTCAAATTCCCACTTTTTAGGGTTTATCTTAAACAATTAGGCAAGCATTTAAGATATGTATGCCTCACTGCTTATACAAGAGGGAAAAGAAAAAAACCACCTTAGAAATGCATAACACCAAACTGGATAAATATATAGGGTTAGTCAAGATGTATTGCATACAAACTTTTATCATTACTGTGTTCAGAAACAACACTACAATAATAATCAAGGCATAAAAAGCTCTCTGCTCATTAGATCAAATATGAGGCCTCACTGCTAAATGTGAACAGCCAAGAATTATTAGCCATTTAGATAAAGTCTCTCAAATGTAAGGCACAGAACAAAATAAACAAACAGAAAAAAAATGTAACTTGAAGGATAAAACTCCAGTGCAGATAACAGAAGAAAGCATCAAAAATTAAAATGCTCACAGAAGTAAGAATGGTGTTGCATCCATGAAAAAAGAATAGAAAACATTTTAAAAAGAACATTTAGTGAGAAAATACTTTTGGATAATTAAAGGAGGGCATAAATTAAAAATTCAATATAAATATAAAACTCAGGAAATATAAATCTCAGGAAAACTCAGATAAAAGTAACAAAAAAGATAAAGATATGACAATGTAGAGAGATAGCAGATTTAGAATAGTAATCCACAGTGCTTCATTTTCCAGTTTGTAGTAATTTCCAAAAGAAAGGATGGAGAAAATCAAGGAGAGGAAATTGCATAAGTGATCTTAAAAGAAAGCTTGTTAGAACTGACGGATATAAATTTTCTGAGCGTAAGGGCCTGGTATACAGACTCAACCCAATTGAACCAAGGCACATTATTGTAAAATTTTAGCATACCCAGAATAAAGAGGGTATCCTAAAATATACCAGTGAAAAAAGAAGCAAGTCACATCAAACCATCAGGATTCAGAATGTTGTAGGACTTCTCAACAAAAAACTGGAACCCAGAAAATAATGGAGAATTTTGAAGGAAAGAAAAATCTTCAAAGAATTTTGTACCAGTCAAACCATCAAACAAATATGATGACATCATGAAAGTATATGCAGACTTGCAAGGTCTCCTAGACCTTACTTACCTCAAATACAACCTTTCTCAAGGGTATCTGCAGGATTTCTTACAACAGAACCCTGGCTTAAGCCAAAGAAGTATGAGATTCAACCCAGGAGAGACGCCAAGCGGTGTCCCAGCACAGTAACTAATGCACAGGGTTTCAGGTTACTAGCACCAAGGGAAAAAAAAGTTAGATTTGAGATATTACTAATTGCATGAACATACTGAAGTAAGTCTTTACAATTCTGTCAGAGAATTTGACTATGGCTTTGTGATAAACATAGAAAAAACAAACAAAAAACCCACAGAAACATGAGGCGATTAGCACTAGCAAAATTAAAGTAACTCATATAGGAAAGGAAATGTAATCCAGCAAGAAACAATAAAAGTCTTTGTAATATAAATGCTAGATATTGATTTAGCCAAAAATTGAGATATTTCTATGTAGAGAATAGGAAGAAGAGAAAGTGTGTGAAGTTGAGGAGATGGGTGTATAATACGAGAAAGCTAAACCCTATTTAATAGGATCTTAATAATGTAAACTTTGGGAAATATAATTTATTAGAAATACAGAGGTAAATATCAAATGACCCAGACTAAAGTAATTCAGAGTGGTTGCATCTGTGTTTTTGCTCCTGTGGGTCTTGCAGTACTATCTGACTTTCAAAAATATGTGTATGAATTATTTTGACAGAATTAAAATTAGATTAAAATGATGCTTTCTTGGCAGCCCAGTGGTTAAGACTCTGTGCTGCCAGTTCAGGGGGCATGGGATCGATCCCTGATTGGGGAACTAAGATCCCACATGCAGTATGGTGTGGCCAAAAAAAAATTAGATTAAAATGAATCAGGTTGGGTTGTTTGTATTGAAATAGAAGAGTCTGCCTATTGTTATGTGGGAAAGGCTGGATTAATAAATAGACTATAAAGTAATTTCATTTATGGAAATATAAATATGAATATTTATATTATTATGCATATATATATTATGCATGTACTTGAGTATGTGTAAACAAAAAACTTGAAATATACCAAATGTTCACACTGCTTATCCAGTAGGATTATAGAATACTTTCATGTCTTTAAATCTTTCTGTATATTAGAATATTTCATCATGTGTATGTAATATTTTATATATTACTCTGGAAGTGGAGGGAGTTTTCATTTCTGTAAAAAAACAACACCTGAAGTATTTCTATTATTAGAAAAATAAGCTGCCATGTTTGCATAGTATAGGAATTTACTATTTTTCTTATGTGTTTCTTATTTATTTGTTAAACCAACAGCTTGTCAAACAACTGCATCTGTACTGCTTGAATACATTTATCCAGTCCCGGGCACTGAGTGTTGAATTTCCAGAAATGATGTCTGAGGTTATTGCTGCACAATTACCCAAGATCTTGGCAGGGATGGTGAAACCACTTCTCTTTCATAAAAAGTGAATGCCATTTTTATCTTTAAAAAATTAAATTTTGCGCTATGTCTGTTTTTTTTGGGCGGTCATGATTATGAGGTCGCGAGTTTTTACTATGTTTTTCTCAGAGCCTTACATTTATAACGTATCATACTGTGTAAATTTCAAAGAAAAGTTGTGAGGTTTAATTGTTTTCCTTTATAAAGCATAATTCAGATTTTTAGTGTTTTTGTGCACCCATATTTTCCTTAAGAGTTTGCAAGGTTAAAACAGTACTAAAGTGATTGTTAACGTTAATCTTATCCATATCATTTCGTATTGTTCAGGTGACATTTTTAACTTTCACATATAACAGATCTACTTTAGAGAAAAGAAGAATCTTACACGTAGAAACAAAAAGCTGTTCTATGTTCTTTCTCTATAGCTCCTTTTGTCTCCCTGATTATATTTACAAAAATGAAACAAATCGGTATGCAAAATTGTATCTTTATGAGTGTATATACTTTTTTGTGAGAAGGTAATTTATAACCTTAGCCGTATTTTCCAAAGGGTTTTTAATGCAAAAAATATATAGAAAAAGAATTTAAAGTTCTTGAAATAGATTGATGCTCCTCAAACTAAGAAAACCAGCTTATATGTTAAGACTGTTTCCCAGATCCAAAACACAGATCTCTAAGGAGGTTATTAAGGAAGGAGAGCCATACCGTTATGACAAGTACATAGTGAGTTTTGCAGTTTTCTACTAGCCTTTTGCAGGGGGAACTGCCCTTTAACAAGGCATTCTGAATTGAAATAGGAAGCCAGAAAGTCTGTGGTCTAACTCCACCCGCTACATCTAGGGCATGTGGAAAGTCACTTATCCTTACCAAGTCTCTATTATATTTCCTCATCTTTAATACTGATGTAATAATAAGTTTCCTGCAGAATGTTCCTTTTGGCCAGAGCTTGTTACTCAGTTTTCACATCAAAGAAGAAAGGGAGGGAGGGTAGGTGAGGAAAAAAAAAAGAAGGGAGGGAAAAAAGAGAAGTATTACTCTTTCTCTACTGAGTGGGCATAGTGGACAAATCACAGTTAAAGTGTTTTCAGTGTCTTTGATCCAGTCTGATATAGTTCAGGAAACATTAAATACTGGCTTCAAATAATACAACCAATAACTAGAAAACACACAATTCACATTGTTATATGAGCTGAAAATATCCCTTTAGGAGACACATGAGTTTTTTTCTGAGGTATCTCTGGACACCTAGGTGTCACTATTTTAAACAGGTCTATGTAAAAAAAAAAAATAGGTGTCACTATTTTTTTTAATTGACCTATTTTTTTAAAAAATACACACACACATATAAAACAGAAAGAACCCCTGGTAAAAACAAAAACCAATCATTTTTTTCCTAAATAAAATAATTTATACCAATTTTAGGCATATATATAATTTTTAACAGTTCAGAAAAACTAGTAGACCTAATTCTTTTTTGAAATTTCTTTAAAAGTGGACATTACCTTATAAATAAAGCAGATTATATATGTTATGCAGATTAATAGTTGTTAATGAGAAAAATTAAAAAAACTTTGAAAATAATATAGGAAACATTTACTAAAGCGTCTGATTTCTTAATGCATTTTTAAATTAGCCATTCCCTTCAACTGATAGATACTTAAAGTTTACCAAGGGGCAATAACATACAATAATCTTAATGAATAATAATATGACCCCTAAAACATGATAAAGTGATTTCATCTGACCAAAAAACCCTGGCAGACCATAATGTTACCATAACTGTTTCTTGCCAATAACTTCTTCCATTTTCAGAATGAATTAGATATAGAGCAACTGTAGACAGTGAATCCTCATAAGGCATTTGAAATAGGGATTAAAACAATTTCTAACCAGGACCCATGGTTTGAGTTCTTTAGGTCCATGTGCCAAACAGGTAATAAACAAATTTCATAATGCTTGGTTATAACATTCAATAAGTGTTTAAACCAAGAATTTCAAATAGTCTTAACTAGTAAAAAAAGGTCTCTTCCTTAGTATGTCTGTCTACATGTCTTTTTCAGTGAATACATGTGTGTTCCAATACAATGCTGACTGCTATTTAGTCTTTCAGAGTCTTAAACACAAACTCATTCTCTCTCCATTCTCCAGGCCAAAGTTATTTTCCTAAAAAGGATCTAATTTTGACATTTCCTTACTGGAAAATATTCATTGACTTCCAGTCACCTACTGCAGTATTTCTCAACTACATATATATAGCTGCACATAACAGTCTCTGAAAGAGTTAATCGCTCAACTGTGTCCGACTTTGTGACCCCTGGACTGTAGGCCACCAGGCTCCTCTGTCCATGGAATGCTCCAGGCAAGAATACCAGAGTGGGTAGCCATTGCCTTCTCCAGGGGATCTTTCTATCCCAGCGGTCAGACCCGGGTCTCCCACAATGCAGGCAGATTCTTTACCGTCTGATCTACCAGGGAAGCCCACTACAGTCTCTAGGAGAGCTTGTTACAATTACCCTTTCCTGGGATCCACCTCCAAAGGTTGTATTTTAATTGGTCCACTCTTCTTACCAATGCAGTGACATAGGAGTCACTCTGAAATGGTGTTCAGACATCGGTTCCTGTAACTTGACTCTCTTTATCCTCCACTGTCATACATTCACCTTTTATTCCAGCCGCACAAGTCTTTAGGGTCAGTCTTCTGCCTTTATTTCCTCCTTTTGATACCAGTCCTATCTCAGCTCAAGGCTCAGCAAAACATCACTTCTGTCGTATCGTCCCTGCATCTTCCAGAGAGTGACTGATTTTCTCCTAAGGTTCCCCAGATTTTGTGCAGATCTGGATTACAATAGTGCATTGTTCTATATTCTTACTCTACTACTAGTCTGAGAGCCACTTTGATGTAGGACAGTCGTGTACCTCGTCGGGGAGTTGAATGACATGTTCTCAGGGTTTGGTGTTACAATTAATCCCATGTGTGTTTTGTTGCATCAGGACATGTTTCTGTGTTCATGACTTGATCACTTTCTCTTCCCATGGCCCCTATCTTCATCTCTTCAAATATCCCACCTTTTCTTTTCCTGCTTTGTGAGTTTTCTCCTTGTATTGACTATAACATAGAAAATATAAGTACATTTTTCATTTAGTAAGAACACACTTTATGCTCCCTGTTCTAAATTTTAAAACAGAGTGGAGTATTATTTCCCTCCCTAAGAAAAATTCCACAAACATAATTATTTCTTAAGAAAATATAAGTAGCTCTAAATTGTATTCTAAATACAATGGAGGTTTGTATTGAAAACCTCAGTATACAAAATTTTCTCATCTCTGATTTCATTCAATAAATATTTATTGAGTGCCTGTTATAGCACAAGAAAATGAAGGTGTCTAAATCCTAGGATTTAATATTTCAAGCTAAGGTTTAAAAAAATTAAAGCTTTTGGAAAAGAACGTGACATCACCAAATGGAAGATATGTTGTAGGCTCTAAATCTTTTCCTCTACAAATTTCTGCTTACTAACGTCCCTGTTCCTATGTAGTTGCATAACTTTTACATTAATTTTATAGGTCATGTGCTTTCTATAGGCTCTAAAGTGAAATTAAATCACAAGAAGAAGGTTATATATTAGATAATACTTGAAGGATACTGAAATAGATTATTGAGTTAATAAAAATATTTCCCTGAAAAAGGTTTGAAAAGCCATTTGGGTCTGAAGCAATTATACCTCCAGTGTCTGTTGTTGCATAACAATTGTGTTTTTATCTTTAAAATAGCACTTTTAAATTAGGCAGTACTATTATATTTCATATTTCACATTAAAATAATTCGTTGCTGCACAGATAATATGCAAATATGGTAGGTAGTATGCTTTCTACAAAAGGAATGCCTTTCAAATAGCCATACCTTGTCAACCTGTAACTTCTAAACAGCTGCAGTGGATAGTGAGTACTGTGTAGTTCAGTTCAGTCACTCAGTCATGTCTGACTCTTTGTGACCCCATGAACCACAGTACGCCAGGCCTCCCTGTCCATCACCAACTCCCGGAGTCCACCCAAACCCATGTCCATAGAGTTGGTGATGCCATCCAACTATCTCATCCTCTGTCATCCCCTTCTCCTCCTGCCCTCAATCTTTCCCAGCATCAGGGTCTTTTCCAGTGAGTCAGCTCTTCGCATCAGGTGGCCAAAGTATTGAAGCTTCAGCTTTATCATCAGTCCTTCCAATGAATATTCAGGACTTATTTCCTTTAGGATGGACTGGTTGGATCTCCTTGCAGTCCAAGGGACTCTCAAGAGTCTCCTCCAACACCACAGTTCAAAAGCATCAATTCTTCGGTGCTCAGCTTTCTTTATAGTCCAACTCTCACATTCATACATGACCACTGGAAAAACCATAGCCTTGACTAGATGGACCTTTGTTGGCAAAGTAATGTCTCTGCTTTTTAATATGCTATCTAGGTTGGTCATAACTTTCCTTCTAAGGAGTAAGCATCTTTTAATTTCATGGCTGCAATCACCATCTGCAGTGATTTTGGAGCCCAGAAAAATAAAGTCAGCTGCTGTTTCCACTGTCTCCCCATCTATCTGCCATGAAGTGATGTGACCAGATGCCATGATCTTGGTTTTCTGAATGTGAGAGCTGATCTAGCCTTGCTCTCCATTTCTCTGCTGTTTAATACTGGATGAGCTGAGCAAGTCTGAGTAAACTGGCCTGTGCCAATTGTTTTGAAATTAACAGAAATGAAAATGAAAAGAAATACACAGGTGTTCAGAAACAGTAACTGCTATTTTTATTTTTTCTTTAAGCCATAGTTCTAGCTATGATTTTATCAGATTAATCTGGTATAGTCTATAGTGAAACCAAGGAATCTAGAAAATGAAGTTGCTTTATTGCTACCTCTGTGTGCATATGAATATTTAATATATTTGATTTGAAATTAGAGTTCAAAGTATTCAGTTGATTTCTTCCTCTGAAAAAAAATATAGTCTTTTGAGCTTGTGGCCTACTTAAACAAAAATCTGAAGAGCCTGTTCCATTCATTATAATACAAAGAATAAAGGTACTGATTTTGACCTTTTTAAAGAAGTATTTCTTTAAAATATAGAGAGGTTGAAATAAAACACAGCCATTCCAAAAATCTATGCTATATAGTTCATGCTCAGATTATTTTTACTGTGGTAATAATTCTGCATAAAGGAACAATGGGTCTGGAAACATAAGGAAGTTATCAGCTCCCTGAAAAACATTCCTGTCCTTAAGGCTACGTTATAAAATTCCCAGACGAGATCTTCATGTCTGCTTTGATCTTGCATCCTTTTGGTAAGAAAGCTATTAAATTTCTAGAGTTTTTGCTTTGAATACCTGAGCAATTTCTCTCATGTGTACTCTTTACGTACCAGATTTCAGAATAGAATATGAATTCTTTTAAATATTCATACAATCTCCAGGGAATTGTGTATAAGTAGTCAAAATAACTTCTTTTTCCATTTTAAAGCTATTTTATTTTTATACTTGAGAACTCACCAACCATGTCTCCATTGATAAAGTTAATGGATAAGCAGACAACCCAAGAAAGGGTAACTACCAGTTGGATATGGGGAATTTTTGCAGCTCTTAAATTTTGCAGGAAATACATAGCCAGAAAATCTCACAGGTTTGCCAAGTCCTAAATTGCTTATCCACACTAGACTAAGCCATGTAATGATTTTAATGAAGATAATATTGCTTGATTTCTGTGGTTTCACTATGTTTGCCCTACTCAAAGTTTAGTGAAAAAGACAGTCTCTAACTCTCCACCTTGCATCCATTATCAATTTTATATACCATTATTCTACACTCTCTGGTCCTTATGAAATTATCAAATTTCACAAATTGAACAAAAAGCAGTAAAATAAATGACTGCTTGCTTCATATTATGGAATCCAATCCAACCTGGATTAGGCCATTTCCATATGAATCCAGAATGTGAACTGGGTCTAGATAACTGCATTCAGGTTGGCCCACGTTCCCATTTAAACTCAGGAAAAGTCCTTACAGACCATCAGTTACTTGGGGCCAATAAAACCTGTATGTCCAGAGTTAGGCATGAGACAGTATGGCCTTAAAAACTTGAAAGAAAAGAGGCTAAATGTAGTTTTCTTTAATAATTTGTCCTCTCTATCATTAGACAAGATTTGAGAATTTAGGGAAGGGGGGCATTGGTGATAAGTTGAAGAGCAGCAGTTCATAGTCGTCCAGCCGCTAAGTCATGTCTGACTCTTTGTGACTCCATGGACTGCAGAATGCCAGACTCCTCTGTCCTCCACTGTCTCTGAAGTTTGCTCAAATTCATGTCCATTGAGTCAGCAATGCTATCTAACCATCTCATTCTCTGCTGTCCTCTTTTCCTTTTGCTTTCAATCTTTCCCAGCATCAGGGTCTTTTCCAAGGAGTCAGCTCTTCTCATCAGGTGGCCAAAGTATTGGAGCTTCAGTCCTTCCAGTGAATATCCAGGGTTGATTTCCTTTAGGATTGAGTGACTTGTTCTTGAAGTTCATAGTGGCAGTGATTTAACATGTACGTTACCTAGATGTCCTATCGCCGAAGCGAAGACAATCTCAAAGGCTTCTGCTCCTTTCCTTGGAGTTGATCGCGCTCCAAGGCAGCGCTCCGGGCGCTTGCCTGGAGGCTGCGCCCCGGCTCGCCCACACCCTCTGCAGCTGTGGAGCTGGAAGAGCGTCACAGGACTGCTGGCTTAGCCCCAAATGTCAACCTCATTTCAGTTTACTGGCTCTTGTTGCTTTATGTCATGCTGACCTTACATGAGTTTGTTTGCTTTCTTTCTACTCACGGAGAGATGGGAAGGCATTACTTTTAGCTTTTGAAAGCTAAAGCTGGAAAGACTTACAGAGAAATGTGAATCAAGCAGCTGAGAAAGCTTACCCTGTCCATTGCTCTAAAGAAAATTAAATTATTAACCGCAGTGTGATATCAGTATCATGGTCCACATTTAGATATATATGAGCAAACTATTTAAATGGTATTGTAATCTTTTGAAATTGCTCTTAATACATCAAACCCTAATATATCCAATTTAGCAAGCATAACTTTTTCTAAATGAAACCTACTTAAAATGTTTTCCTCTTGTCAATTACATATAAAGCTTAACACTTCTTTCTATGAAATATACTTACCTGTGAGTGGGTTTGTTGTTGTTATGAATTATTATAGAAAGCAGTAGTTTAAAACTTTTTGCCATTAAACGTTTACTAACTCCTCCCTCAGGAAGCTAGATTTTAAAGTATCTCCCCACCAAACTGTATTCATATTAAGAAATAATTGTTTCATTTTCTTCACATTTATTATTCAAAGAAATATCAATTAGAGTTGCTGAGTAGCATAACAGTCATGTTCACACTGATTTAATGGGTTTTGTGTAACTTTCACTGGGTAAATGAAAAAAATGTTTTTTTAAATATGTAATAGAAAAATAATCAATGGGCATCTATCATAGCTTTCTCTAAGAGCTTTAAAATTCATGAGAAACACCAGAAGTTTTATGTAAAGTTAATATAATTCATACCATATTCTCATCAAAACAGATATATGCAGCTCTGCTTATTCTCTGTAGGCTAAGAATAGTATCCAATATTTACTTAAAATGGTGAGTCCTATATTTGATATAACTGAGGGTAGAAAGAGATTTTCAAGTGGCAGTCTTTAGAACTCATCATTTTCACCAACTCAGTTTCTTCTTATGAACTCCAATGCGCATTTTCACTTTTTCTGACATATGCACATCCAGAAGAAAAGTCAGAACATAGAGTTTTTTTTTCAATTTTTCATTGAAATTTGGGGAAAAAACAAGAAAAATATAAAAATTCTTCATATTTTGCAAGGAGTAAATACAACTTACAGAAGTGAAATGGCGAAGTACTCTAAACAGTAGTTTTTTCCCCTTTATTATTGAGTGAACAATCATGCTAATGATACAAAACATGAATGATTATCTACAGTGATAACAATGGTAAATGTTAGAAAAATAATCACATACTCTCCAATCATATAAAATAAAGTATTCCCGGAATCTTACTTTTTGATTTTTAATAAAGATGCCCATTCTCTAATTTGAGGGTACATAGTTTAGAAAAAAATCACTGATCTCTAAGTTTCTGTTTAGCTGACAGTTAGGTGTCAACACTTAAAAAGCAGGGAGAGAAAAAGAAGAGGGGAGAAAGAGATAGGGAGAGAGAAAAGAGAGGGGGAAAGAAAGAGAAAGAGGGCAGGAAGGGAAGAATGAAGGAAGGACTACAAGAAAGAAAGAAGGGAAGAAGGGGGGAGGGAGGAAAAAGTTAAGAACAAATTATCTATTTCAACTCTGAAACTAAAAAAAAAAATATTAATAGATTACATTAATATAAAGTAACTGACTCTCAGTTATATATGTTAATAGAAAAAAGAAAAAGCTCTGAAATACAAAAACAAAAAATTGTGGGGATTTTTTGCAAAGTTGAAAAGTCTTACTTTAGGAGTCAGTTTTTAAGTTTATTTATCTTATTTAGGAATAATTTTGTTCTTCACCAACCAGTTACAAACATTACTGTGTTGCATGTCGGTTATTCTACCAGAATGTGGAGATAAGCAATGCATACATTAGACAGCACTCCTACCTTCTCTGAGTTTACAGTTGGATGGGGACTGGACTCGGGTAGATAGATAGTTACAGTGTTGTGTATTGCATGTCACGGTAGAGAAAGTACAAGGAGCGATCAGAGCACATGAGGGGCACCTAGGCTGAATTTAAGAGTGGACAAAGGCATCTTGATAAAAGGTTTCTCAGTCATGATCTAAAAGTGGTTTAATAATTAGTTGAGCATGCAGAATCCGCAAACCCCCAAGCCAGGATGAAAAGAGTATTCCAGGCAGGAGGTAACAGCACCTGCACAGACCTGATGGTGAGCGTACGGGGTGCAGGCTGATGATGAGGCGGAAGAAACAAGGTCCAGGAAATTAATGGTCTTATACACCATGTTCAATCATGTAGTCTTGAAGCCTGTTTAAACAGGAGAGCAGCAGTTGCAGTATTCTAGTGGAAAATAATGGTCATAAACATAAGAGTTGGAGGTGATTATTGCCTCCTCCCTAGTTTTCCAGAGATTAAAAAAAAAAAAAAAAAAAGAATTGACAGAGTTTACGGAAATAGGTAAAGTATGCCGTTTACATTGTCAAACATAGTCAGATGCGTGTTCTGTCACTGTTGAAATTTCAAGATTTTCTTTAAAAAAGATGATAAAAAACTAAGAAATTTAGTATACCAAGTTCTAGAATCCTATCAAACAATCTTTACCCCTCTACCAATATCCTCACCTTTGCACATCTATTAAATCTCAAGATCCTGGTTTTTGCACAAAGGGAAGACTAGAACAGCTTAAGAATCAGCAAATGGGGGAAGAAAGGGAAACTAAGCTGTATTCAGCTAAAAAATAAATAAATAAAGATCTTTTGTATAGATCCTTCTTCAGAAGCTGTTATTCAGTATAGTATGTACTATACTGAATATAGTACGCAAGATAGTATGTACAAAAAATGCTTAGTTCTCTACAAGTAGTCTTGACTTCTTGATGATGTTTTATTCATGAAGACTTCTTTGTGATGCCTTCACAGAGTGAGGGGAGTCGAGGAAGGAGGACTGGTGAGTGAGAGTCGGGAAAGAACTTGGCACATGAAAATAGAGTATTTATTGCCTTTCGTTTCACAGAGCCTTATTTTGAATTACCTCCTGTAGTTTCCATCCAGTGCTGTTCTTCCTTTTCACTTCCACTAACCCGTGACAGCTAGGAAAAGGGAGACACTTACTCGGGGCCGTGGTGCTGGGAAGGGGTCTTCTTTCTCCCAAACCTCACTGGCCTCGCCCGTCCCTCACCACACCTGGTCATCGGAACCCATCACTGTCACCTCTTGATTAAGACACTGGCTCAAAAATGCATCTGTTCTCTTTTGTCCAGGAAGGCAGGGTGCTGCGGCTTGTCTGATTTTGTCTGATTGTCTGACTTGTCTGATTTTGAAGAAATCTTCCATTCCTTCCTGGCTCAGCACATCCTTCTGAGGCCCAGCTGCTTTCCCCATCTGGCTTCTGTGTGTGGTCACCTTTTCTGCGAAGCCACCACCCAGTCGGCACCATGTTGAATCCAAGCTTTCCTGAGATGCTTATAGACTTTATAGCCATGCACAAAAGCCATGGTTTTCTTGGATTTCCCCTGACTTGTCTGGGTGTTCTTTAACTCATCCCACTTCCTTCAAAACTGGGATGCTATCATCTGATCTTCATACTCTTCCAATTCCCTCTTCTGAATCACAGACGCTTCTCACTTCCTCTTCCTGTCTGTTGGAAGCTTCCCCTGGGTCTTAGACTGAATCTTCTGCATCTATTCCTGGGAATCCTTTCTGTTTGAGTCCACCGCTTAAGGATGTCTTTGAGATTTAGAGAATCTTTTTTTTTTTCCCTTGGAAAGTTCCATTCTCCAGACTTGTCTTGCTCTAGATTTCAAGGACCGATTGTGCAGTGAGAAGGTGAATATCAATTTCCTTTAAGTATTTCTGCTGTAACAGTTCTAATTCTTCTTGGAGCAACATGGCTGCTTCCAACTGAGTAGGACCAGGTGTCAAAATGAGAAACACAAAAATTAATATATCTCAATAAATATATTCTTTGGATGTGCTTTTGGAATATGAATTCTTCTGTCAAGAGGGTGACCCTCTCCCTTCCCCTGTACAAGCCTGGTTCTGTGTGTGTGTGCTCAGTCATGTCCGACTCTTTGCAACACCATGGACTGTAGCCTGCCAGGCTCCTCTGTCCATGGAATTACTGGATGATAACAAATGCATACCTATAAAAATTATAGCATAGTGGGCTTGTAATGGCATCATCACACTTATTTTTAATCTAATGCTTTGTACTCACCTGAAAGATTTAGTAGACTTCTTTACACATAGTTGATTTTTACATTTTGTTATGTTGAAGTTGATGAAAAATCCTCTCTATTCCTTGTGTAAAACTAGTGTAATATTTGGCAAGAGATACAAGGAATCATCATTTTCCTCTCTCAAGATCCACACCCCTTTAGGTTTCCATTGCTACTATCCTATTTTCAGTGGATTGTAGTGTTAATACAGAAGATTTATACCTTGAAAGATATTTTAGCCCCTATATACTTCTTGAGTCCAGTTCCACACTCCTAGATCCTCATTTCTAAGTGGAGAGATGATATTTGAAATTCATTTGAGCTTCTTACCGAGAGGATTAGACTCTCCTTTTATGTACGCCTGGCACAGGTTCCCTGGTGATGGTCGGGTAACAAATGCCAAACTAAGAATCAGGAGATAGTGAGCACCTGATGATATAGCTACATACTTATTTTCAGTCTAATGTTCAAAATTCCGCTTTGTTTTTACACTAGAGGTAGACCTCAGAGAAAATATTTTGTGATTCACATGAAAAAACTCAGTCAGTCTGCTCCACTTGACCAGGGGTCTGACATTAAATTGGTTTGTAGTTTGAAAGTGAAAAAAATATGTTTTCCAAACAACAATTTACCACTAATTAATTAGTATTCTTATTACTAGTCTGTTTGAAGTTAAAAATAAACACTTCTGTCTTTCTTAATGAATTAGAGCACCTGAAACCTCAATACAGTTATATACAAGATGCATGAAAATAATCAGTACATTCTATTTTATCAGTCACTTTAAATTTATAATCAACATTTCAGGTTGTATGGTAGTGAATGTGGTAAAGTTATATAGGTTATATATTATATAGGTAATATACTTGACTGTGTGTATGTTTTAATGAAGCAAGGACTGACTCTCAAGACAATTACATTGAACCCCGCTAATTGTTCATGAAGACAAAATGCACTCAACTGTTTTCTAATAAGATTCAATAATGCAGTGTATCACACTGGTGAAGTAAAAGGTTTAATATTTATTATACAAAATATTATTGATTTTCATATGAAATTTAATGTACTTAACATTAAAGTGAAAAGAATGTAATCTAATTGTTAACAAAGTATTTCAGACAATTACTGTGAGTTTGGCTTCATTACTATAAATATAATTTAATACTGGACATATGCAAATATGCTCCTTTGGTAAATAAGTTCCTGTTGAAGTCATACATAGTTGCATAAAAACATTCCCTTGATAGCTCCTTGTAAGATCAAAAAACAATCCTGCTGTTGCTGCTGCTAAGTCGCTTCAGTCGTGTCCGACTCTGTGCGACCCCATAGACGACAGCCCACCAGGCTCCTCTGTCCCTGGGATTCTCCAGGCAAGAATACTGGAGTGGGTTGCTATTTCCTTCTCCAAACATTCCTAGCATCAGTGAAATACGGTGTGAGTATATATTCATTCTTCATTCATAGAACCCCACTGCTTCTGCTTCTTTTAATCTGTGTTGATATCAGTTCCTGTTTATTTAGATCAGGAATCAGTATGCACTCAATAAATATTACCAGTGTTTTTAGCTGCTACTTGAGTAGATGCTGTGCACAGACCTTGTATTGGGAAGGAGTTTTACATATATTATCTCTAGTTCTTACAGTAATCTTTGCAAGTTAAATATTGAGTTCCATTTTACAGTAGAGAAGACAGAGGTTCAGAGTAGTTCATTAAATTTGAAAAACAATTTCTTGCACTATTGCTCTTCAAACAAAGAGAAAAAAGGACATCCTGTCACTTTTTTTCCAAATTAAATTCGTTTTCCTGACATACATATTAAATCTTTTGTAATAGATTTTATTTGAGAAATGAAAAAACAAAATCACGCTTATTAATATATGTGCTGTATGTTTAAGCCTCATGAAGGTGATTGGCTTTAGAATTTTGACTAGAAGTATAAAAAGCTTCTGGAATGGGCAGTCACTTTTCTGGGGAAACCAAAATATGAATAACCTCGATTTCCCAACATTATAGCCTCTGTTCAGGAATTCATCAAATATCAAAAGAAGCTCAACTCCTCCCCTACCAAATTTATTACTAAAGATTTAAGTCAGATTTAATCACTGGAAATTATATGTAGAGAAAGACAGATAGAGATTTGTGCAAGCAGTTAATTGACATGGTCTGTGTAGTTGTAAAAACGGGTCTTTTATTGATAGAGAAATAACTTTGGATTGAACAGTTCACTGATAGCTTCTAGGTCTTAAAAATTACTAGAATGCAGTGCCTTTTGAAATATATACATATTAAGGTATATTTTAAAATCCTACTCAAAGTGAAATTAGGGAGTATAATATACCTCCTTAAAAGTCAGAGTTTCTTGATTTGTAGCCTCAGGGTGGCTCCAAGTGCCTTGGCAATGAGTGCTTTTTAGTGGTCAGAATTTTGAGGATATATTCTCAATATTTCCATTATTATATTTACTAAGTGGTTTTGATAAATTGATGCCTTAGTGCCTGTCCTACTTCAAATATCTTGCTTTATGTTTTAATCCTTATGTACCAAAAGGTTAAGATAAATAACCATCTAATCTTTATTTAAAAGTAAGAAGACAGATATAGACACAAAGTATTTTTGTTGAAAATTACTTAAAGTTGTACCATGTTCTAGATAAAGAGAAACAATTGTGATAAATATAAAATTATTCATAGAATTCATATTTAAATTTTGAAATTCTTCCTGAATTTATTGACGGTTTTAGCGGAACTGCATGATGAAATTGTTTCTTTTAAGTAAGATTTAAATCAGACCAATGTGGATGATATGGAATAGAAGAAATGTTTTTATTTGTCAGACTTATTTTGTTTTTCACAAATTTTACACATTTCCTAATGGTGACAGTGACTTAAAGATGTACTCTTCTTGCTGAAACATTATATAGTCATAAATAATTTATCAAAAGAAAGAATAATTTTAAGAATTTGGATCAATGTCCAAAATCTATTAGATTTTTTGTGAAATTTTTATAGTTTAGAAGCCATTATTACAGTTATTCAAGTTATTAAATGACATTTAAATTATTGAAATTCTGCATAGTAAGAAATTCATATTATCTAAATTCCCACAAAATGTGAGAAAATATAGAAAAGGTGGAAAATCTGTAAATTATGCAACAAAATTTAAGCTGAGGGTAGAACTACTATATTCACATTAACTGAGCCATGATATCTACAGTTAACTTGGTCAAATTTCGGAATTTCGGTTGAAGTATGTTGTTCATTTATTAAAGGATAATTATCACTAAGAATTTCTAATAATAATAATAATAATAATGACCTGGTTGATAAAAGGTAAACATGAAGTGAACCAAAACATGCATACTTGTTTATCTCCTAAATAGAGGTCTAAGCACTAGTTTCAAATAGTTCTTAGGATTGCCCAAATACATGTAGAAAAAACAAACAGCAGTATTGCACTTAGTTTTAAAAGATTCGTCACTTCCCTAAAATGTAATGCTTTGTGATCATAGTATCTGTCTCCAATTCTTTGAAGCACAATGTCTTCACCTATCTAGCAGAGAATATTTCAACAAAGAGCTCTGCTTTTAAGTGAGATGTCTATAAAATTCCTTCGCACACTGTAAAACACTATACAGATATATTTTTTCTAAGAAATAGATAAGCACATGCTGAAAATCCTTAATAGCTACAACATATATTTTATGATGTAGGTAGTTAACATTAGTAAATCTACCTTTGATGGCCAAACAAATATGATTTTTGATGACCAAACCAATGAACTCACTGATATAGCTCCTTATTTGTTGAAAAGCCATAAAAGTGGAAATCCTCACCCCGCCAGTGAGAATGCTGATCGGGCACAGACGCAGGGAGAGCAGGCAGTGTGTGGAGTCCCACCGGGGGCTGGGCCCCCCAGTCCTGGGTGGACCTCCAGGCTGCTAAGCTCAGGCTTGAGCTTGTGCACCTGCTCATTCTGCTCCACCACGACCTGTCACAGGCGATTGCTAAGAGGGCTTCTTCTTAAAAAAAAAAAAAAGAATGTTGTCCAAAATGGTTGTTTGCACATCCGTGAATTTTTCTTCCTTCCAAATGGAGACTCATGTTCATGACTACTATTTAAAAGGACTTCATTTAAAGCACATTTTATGAAAATAAAATAATTCCATGTTTAACGTTCACGTATACTTAATATCTTCTCTGCAAGTAACTCAGTGTTTTTTAATAACAAATATGTTTTCACAGTGAGGAAACCGGCCCAAGTAGAGGTGATTGGGGACAGGAAGAAGTTATTGTTTGTTTCTAAATTATCTGAGTTGGCCATCTAAGACTCTTGTCTGGTGGTTCATTTTACCTTTGCTGTGGAGATACAAAATAAATTTCTTCCAAAAACGAAGAAAATACTCAATTCAGAGGCTATTCATATTTACATCATTTTTCATATTTTTAATAACTTTCTTGCATAGAATTAAGTTGCATGTATCATGTGGAACTATAACTCTAACTTATTGCAATGTCAAGTTATCTATACCGAAGTAGGGCTTTTGTTGAAAGTATTCTGGGATGCAGAATGTCTCAACTCCACATACATGCCTGACTGCAAGCTCACATACACAGCAATCTAGAGAAAGATGTAGCTAAGTTCCTTTTACAAGAGAAAACAAGGGTCATCAGTGCAGGCTAAAATACAGTGCAGGCTAAAATACAGGCTAAAAAACTTGTGTTCTACGCTGTGCTCTGACACTTCTTACTGCGCCAGTGTGAGTAACCTAACAGTTAGTTACCTGTCTGAACCTCATTTTCCCTATCTGAAAACTGAGGACATATGATATACAGGTATCTCAAACGTTTTGGAACTTACAGTTCTGTTCACTGTATTGTAGACTCTTTAACTTTGCCTTTTCTTTACATTGAAATCTAGACAAAAGTAGTTCAATCTAACTTTTAACAGATTTTTAATTTGTATCTTGGCTTTGTTTAACCTCATGCAATTTGAACTTGAGTGTTTCCATTTAATTTTTGAAAAAAATGAAAGGAAAACTTACTCTTTATTTCCTAAACATCTGTCAATAATCTGAAAATTATGGTACTTACAGAAATTTCCCCAGAGTGATTTTTACCCTCTCAGTTGTAAAATTGGATACCTATAGCATATAACACTAATGAATCTTAAAATATTGACTTCTGATATTTTCAAACCTAATGTATGTTTCCTGCATTAAAACCTCCTTTTCTGTACTTTATTGTCAGTAAATTCTAATTCTCTGAAATAACACCTTGGTTCTGAAAACAAATTATGTTTTCCATTATACTTTCTTGCAGTTGATTTTAATGATATAATTCAAAATGTTAATTTTCATTTTAATTCTTCCCAGTTATATTCATATAATCCTATTGTTGTAACTGCTTAAAATAATAAGCAAATAGCTTTAAACCATACCCCAAGGATAAATGGTTTAGATGGGAATACAGAAGTCATTTTATTAAATCCAAGTTAATTGTGAAATAATTTCAACTGAAGATTAACAGTGTGCATGATAAAGGTAAACATTATTTAAAAATCATCTTCAAAATGTGTATTTCAAATTGATAGTGTCTTCTGTATTAATTTGAAAGTCATTATGTTTTAATTGTTCTCTGAATCAGTATATTTTTCTATATGGAATTTTTGAATGACATGAAAAGAACATTGTATCTCTAGAGATGTATAAGTTAATTCATCTTGTAATAAATAGAAATTTATCATTTAAAAAACATTACTGTTGAAATGTGTTATTACTGCTGATAGATTTTACTCACTTCTGCATATCAAATTCATTATTTTAACCACATTCCAAACATCACAGTCTAGTATCTAAATTGATCCTCTTGCCCAGATATATGTTGTACTTGAATTATCTTTTTAATTATATATGTAATATGTTTCTTCCCTTTTTTCTCTCATTATACTGTTTAAGGTGATTTAAAGCAAAAGTATGTTCAGAGAGTCATAGGATGTTAGAGTTACAGTGGCCTTTAAAATCTCTGGTTCATGAGTTCTGTATCTGTGGTTCAAGGAGTGGCTTTGAGGCAGCTTAAATCCCAACACAGTCTGTGTATAATTTTAGTGTTCATATATACATGTGTTTTCCATTGCTTTCATTAACTTTTTAACTCAGCAACAACAACAAAAATTTGTAAGGAAACAAATCAATTCTACCACCTCATTTTGCAAATAAAGAATCTGAAGCTCAAATGAGTGCACCAGTCATCCAAGTTCATAGAGGTTGTGAATGTAAGAGTTGGACTCAGGTACCAATTTCTAGGTTGACCACTGAATGTCACCGATCAGGTAGAACTCCCCGCAGAGGTGGGTTTTCAGCTGATATAGAGGCTGGAAAATTGCAAGTTCCCTTTAATTTTTGTTCATATAGATTTGAGTTAGTGAATTTAACCTCCCATTTCAGTTAGCATCACAATATTATTATGATACAACTGTAAGATAATTATCATTTTCTATCCATATTTTATGGATTAATATGTGTAGCAATAAAATATGGATTTTTTTGAAAAATTGAAATGAATTTCTCATATTTCTGCAGATAAATGAAGTTGTTTTGGAACATGTTAAACTTCTATCATTCTTTTTCTCAACCAAAAACAATGATAAAATGATAGAAGTAGGCATTTCTGCTCCACTGATGATTATCTTGGACCTATTCATCAATAAATGTGTGAAATCTTTTACTTTCTTGTTTTTCAGGCTAAAAGAGAGACAAAAGCAAAGATCAGAATAAAGTTTAATGAAGAGTTTATTAGTTCTAGAAATTTGTAACTTATCTACATCTCTCATCACTAATTTGCACAAAATTCAGTAGAGTGATTTCATATATAAAATGAATAAGTGAATGATCTCTGTATGTATTTTTTGCTTTGAAATATTTAAAATCACAGTTTTGTAGACCTGGAAGAAGAATGAAACTGCATTACCTTCCATAAGTGACCAAGATTAAAAAAAAAAGAAGAAGAAGAGGAAGAAGATGTAGGTTGTCAACTAAATGCTTGATCCAATGACCTTTTTTATTTTATTCCTATTTTAATGAATGAAGGTCTATTAATAAATTGACTTAAAATGATTAGGGGGGAATGAAATAGAAAACATTTCTTCAGACCATATAAGGACCTGAAAAATGACAAGATGGAATGTTCCTCACTGTTCCCAAGAGATTAACCAATATACATCAAGGTTATATCATGTGCCATTCAAGATCTTAAAGGGTTATCTAAGTAGAAGACAAAGTCCATGCACATTTAACTTACGATCTTCTTAGAGCTGAGGAATACTGCACACATGAGAAAAACTCAAGGAAATTTATGCCATTTTATAACTAAATCTTAAATCATAGGTTTCAATTCTAGTGTTATAATTCAGGGAAGAGAGAGTGGTTAGTGTAACCCAGAGGAACGTAATCTGGAGTTGAGTCTGTTGGGCTTGGAAAAGCTGACAAAAAAGGAAATAGCAAGTCAAAGTGGTAGCATGAAATGCTTCCTAGTTGCAAACTTTTGACAAAGTCCTTCCAGAACAAGGGCAATGAAAAAGCCAATGAACATAGAAGTGCTTGAGTATCTGAGAACTTCATATTATGAAAACAGTGAAAGAAGAGGCCTAAGACAAGTATCTTAAGTAAGAAAACTACCATGGTTTGACAGTGTCATTAAAAAGATGTTAAATAAATAAGAAAAATAGGAAAGATTATTGAAAGAGAAGACTTAGGACTTGAAAAAAGAATTAAACTGTATTATCACATGAAAAATGTCACAGTAAATAAATCTTGTCCCCACAGTCATCTGCGAGGGCCTTTCATTTTAGGAATTATTTAATAGCTAATTCTTCCTCAAAGTTCTGTTGCTATTATGACTTATTTTTATGTTTCTTTTCCAAATAAGAATTTCAACATCTGAGAAACACAAACCCAACTATGTCAACAGAGCAGCCACTCACTTCGCAAGCTACTCAAAGAGAGACAGAAAAAGAGCCTGAATACGTGCTGGAGGTTGGAGGGAGGGTGGGTGAGTTGATCCCACAGCAGACTGTGGTCCGTTGTGGCGTCAGAGTCCTTTCATTGCCAGGAGAGGCAATTGAAAGAAAAGGTAACAAATCAGCTTCTCAATGACATTAACAAAGGTCTCAGCTTCCTATGTGCAGTACTTCTAACACTCCTCTTGTTCTAGCTGTGACGGTCAATGACCATTCCCATGAATCTTTGTGTGTTTATATCAGAAGGACAATGTGAACTTTGGCAAGGGAAGTGGCTCTGGGTTAGCTGGGCTTCTTAGGTAGTTACTGTAAATACAATTGAAAGCTAGCTAATTTTACACTATTGCTAAAGAATGAACACGTTTATTAATGGCATCCAAAGACTCAGAAGTGATCCCAGGGAGCGCTGTGAAAGCAGAGCTTTGTCTTTTGCACGCACACTGCTACTGTGTCTCTGCCATTTCCCTTACGGCACCTTCCACGTGTCTGCAGGGGCTTCAGAAACTCAGTCAACCCCAGGCACACGAGCCGCCCCCAGCCCAGGTATTTGCTCTATATACCTGTCCACACTCACTCCCTGCAAGTCCACTCAGAGAACTACTTCATAGGAAGCAACTGATCAATTAATAGTCTAAGAAGTAAATAAATTAAAAAATATATACCTTCTTATCACATCTATTCCATAAAGGAAAACATGTCCTATCCATAGGAAATAGTGTGATTTCTGTACTAGGCATAGGCCTCTTGGGAAGAAGTTTCCTGGATAGTGAGGTCTTGGAATTTAGTTTAATAAAAAGGTATTTTTGAAAGGATTGCATTTTTTGCTGATGAGGGCTCCTATGGCTAGAAATAGTCCAGAGTAATGAAGGTCTAACATCTCTCCAGTTACTGCTATGAGAGAAGATGCAAATACTTTCCGATGAGATTAAAACTGTTAACACAAGTGGGCCCTGATAACACTTCCGCATAAATGTGTATTTATTTCTTAGGGTCTGTTGGAGATCTTGAGAAGTAAATAAGACAATAAATGTGTTAGAGTCCACAATTCATGTTTATTGTTGTAAGTGTACAAACATCTTACAAATAATGGATTTTAGGGCAGGAAAGGACTGGGACCATTCCTCTTTGCCCTTTGAGTAAAAATCTTAAAACTTTCAGAAGTTTCAAAGGAAACGAAAGTGAAACCCCTTTTTTTTTTTTTTTTTACCTTGGCAGATTTGTGGGTGTTATGAGCTGGGTTTTGAAGGGAACAGTATGGTTTAGAGTGAATCAGTACCCAGCTGAGTCCCATGGGTCCAGCCAGCACCTGTCATTTACTCCATCCCTTGAACTGTCAATGTGCTCTGTTTTTTGTTGTTTTGTTTTTTTCCTTCTTAAAAGGTCAAAAAGAGGTGTTCAACTAGAAATATGCTTTTTAAGAGTACATTAATTCAGGTAATACTTGCATTCTACAACATAAAGTTTTAGCACATATCAATTGTGCATGTAAGTAAGCAAGTTGTACCACTAAGACATACTAAATCAGGTATAATTCTTAAATTTAAAACAGGTGAAGAGAAATAAGAACAATGAAATCAATGGTAACAATTTCCCATGAGTGTCCTCCTCTGCTTTGCTATTTGTCTTTTAAGTCTTTTATATCCTTCGAGGACGGAATAGAAATCTCCTTTCCTAGGATGATTTCCCTAATCCTTTCAGTAAGAAACAATGTCACCTTCCTAGGAAGACCTTTCTTAGTGTGGTGGCCACAGAAGACCAAGAAACTCTGGAGAGGCTTTGCTGAGAGACAGGGGCAAGCACTCGCCAGTCAGTTTTGCTTCTCAACATCACTGCCTCTTTCGTTACAATATCCCAGGAAATACCTATTGTGCTCTATGGAAAGGTTTTAATAAATGAGAGTCTTATTAGTTTGTTTAAAATTTTATAAAGAAATTTTTAAAAATTAAAATCCAAATATTTTAAGCTGTTCCTTCTTACTTCATACTATTTATTCTACTTATCTATTAATAGTATATTTCCTATAGGACTATCTTTCATTTTAAATAAGACTCGGGTATCTTTGAGATTTAAAGCACCAGGAATAAAAACAAAATAAGTATTAAATCTTTTAATGGAACATGAAAAAGAATATATATATATATGTATATATGTATCACTGAAACACTTTGCTGTACCGCAGAAATTGTAAACCAACTATGCTTCAGTAAAATTTTTTAAAAAATAAAAAAAAACACATAATGACATAGAAGTAGTAATTCAACTTCTCCCCTTAAATAATGCCTATGCATTCTTACACCGTTAGAATTTAATTTAGCATGCCTTCTTCACTTCTTCAAGCAGCAGCTGACATATTAATAATTGCTCATGTTTGGATTGACTTCTACCATTTGAAAAGCTTACATAATCACTGTCTTCATGTGTCATCTGGAAAAGTATCCCTGATGGAAGGCAAGAATTTATTATCACAACATTTTTGAAGTACAGAAAACGAAACTCAGAAAGCTGTTCCGCCTCATCCAATGGTAACGAGCCGAGCATGAGAAGGAAAAGCTTTAGTCCCTCTCCCAGCCCATTCCTCTCCCCTCTTTCAGCTCCAGGTTTGCCTACGGTTAGACTAGCCTCTTCTTTGTTGGAGCAGGTCAGTCTGGAGAACAATCATAATTCTATTCTTAACATTCATAGAGACGCTGGCTGCCAGTCAGGCTGCCCATGTGATTTAATTTTTAAATTTAAACCATTTTCTAGAATTTTTTTAAAAACCGTGTGAAAAGCTTTGAACAAGCATACCTAGCACTGTTGTTTTCCTCCACCATTAAATGAAGGTTTTGAAAGTCTGGTATTTAAAACTATATTTATCCTATTCATCTATGTTATCCCACCCAGCAGTGGGATAGCTAGCAGTGCTAGCAACATGGAAGATTTTTATTTAGTATTTTTGATTCTCATCTGAGAATGCCTACCTATTAAATTTGCATCTTGTAATGCATTTCTAAGACAAGTCACTTGATACAACCAAGAAACCCAGCACACATTAGGCAGTTCTGGTATCATGATTAAGAGGAAAATTATCATCAATATTGGTGGAAATTATGCCTTAACTAGGGCTAAAAGAAGCAACAAGAATGTAACTTCCCATGAGAGGCACTAGTTATGAAGAAAAAATAAAGACTTCTAAACTTATACTTTCTTATTATTTGTTGTTGTTTATTCACTAAGATGTGTCTGACTCTTCTGTGACCCCTTGGATTGTAGCCCACCAGGCTCTTCTGTCCATGGAATTCTCCAGGCAAGAATAATGGAGTGAGCTGTCATTTCCTTCTCCAGGGGATCTTCCAGACACAGGGATCAAACCCAGACCTCCTGCATTGCAGGCGGATTCTTTAAGGTCTGAGCAACCAGGGAAATAACCCTTTCTTGTTATTACAGTTTCTTAAATTCATTCCACATCTGTAAAATTTAGATAATACTTTTCTTTCTAGGATTGAAATAAGGACTGACAATAATAGGAACTGTTTATTAAGGGGGCTTCCCTGCTGGCTCAGATGGTAAAGAACCCACCTGCAGTGCAGGAACCTGGGTTTGATCCCTGGATAGGGAAGATCCCCTGGAGGAGGGGCTAGCTGTCCACTCCAGTATTCTTGCCTTGAGAATTCCATGGACAGAGAAGCCTAAGGACCACTTCTTATAGTACTAACAATCTATGGGATATTTTATTAGTGTTCCTGTGTTATAAGTTAGAATATTAGGGTTTACATTGAAATGAATCAGCCATGGATTTACGTGTATTCCCCATCCCGGTCATTTCAATGTATGACAAAAACTACTGCAATGATGTAAAGTAATTAGCCTCCAACTAATAAAAATAAATGGAAAAAAAAAGAATATTAGGGTTTAGAAAATCAGCATTCAAATCCAAGAAGTTGGAGTTTAACCACAAATCTCTCTGCCCTCTGTGAGGTGATTATACTGACATAGAATAAAACCATCCATACAGGTGATGCTCACAAGAGGGAAGAAAAGTCAAGTAGGAGAATTCTATGAAAATGTAAAGTCCTTACCCAGAGAACAGAAAGTTCTTTTTTTTTTCTTTTTTATTACTGAGCCCTTTGACTATCATTACATGAAAAAGGAAAGAAGCAGCTTACAGGATTTCTTGCATGAGTCTGAAGGGTCCCAGGTCTACACGCCTGAAATGAAATGACTAAAGCAGACAGGCTAGCCTGGAGCCCGGGACAGTCAGCATGTGAGAGGTGAGGCCTTCCCTTCTCTTTGCAGTGACCGAGCCCTACCCCATAACCGCTTCACTCTTAGAAACAAGCAATTCCACGCCGTGAGGACATTTTTTTTTTTTATTTTGAAGAGTTAATTCCAATAGATTTAATCTATGTTTTAAGAAGAATTTGCCAAATCCCACCTCAGCATAGGTCTGTGGCGTCCCTCGCCAGAACAAAGAAGTGGCAGAGAAAACTCCTCTCCCCCACCGTCTCTGAGTGGATGCTCCTAACGAGAAAATAGAAGACAGCAGTATGGGTTAAAATGTGGAGGCAATGATATTTCAGTAAAGTGTGCTTCACAGTCACAAAGACTTGATGATACTGATTACAACTGGTCCTGAACCTGAGGATCTCAGGCTGAAAGATACTGGACACTGGGTAAAAAATTCAAGTTTTTTTTTTTTTTTTTTCTGAGACCCCAGTAAGCCTCTTTTAGATGACCATTTAAAATGTTCATGTTCTTGACCACCTCCTGGTCACACGCAATCATCTTTATTTCACACACAAGCCAATTTTTCCTCTGCCCACTCACTGTGCCAATGAGATAATGCAGCTTTTCCTCAGCACCTTTAGGTTCTGCTGAGCTCTCCTGTTTGTCCACAGCTATCTGCATCCAATTCTGCCAACTATTTTTTTTTTTCCTAATGGAGCCTGTCTGTTTACTTGTAAGGCAAATGAGGAAGCTGTGTTGGCGGCAAGAGCTTCAGACATTGGTGAGAGTTTCCTCTTCCAAAAAGACCTATTCTTTAACTGGAAGAAAGGAACAGAAAGGTTGAAGCCTTCCCCTAAATTTACTCAACTCAAAGATCATGAACAGGTAGCCTACTAGCTGCATTTAAGATTGTGTTGCTTAGTCCAATAAATCTTTTAACATTCTGAAATATCTGCCAACACTCTGAAAGCAAGGGATTACAGACAAATACCCAGATTTCAGCATCTCTCAAAACATCAGAAAAGCCTACATTTTTGCAAGGCGACATCCACTTATTTAATCCTCCAACAGTAAGTAAATGTCGTGAGAGGACATCTGTTCTAAAGAGAGGGAAATTGAGGCGCAGAAAGACCATGTAGTTTTCCCCCAAGTTACAGACAGTAAACCAGAAGGCCGGGGCCTGAGTGCAGACGGTCTGGCTCCTGAGCCCCTGAGTCCCACATCTCTCCTGTCTCCTGCACTGACACCAGTGGGGAAAGTCCGCTTCTCTTCAGCCCTACCTGTTCGGGAGGGAGTTAAACCTTTGGGATTTTCCCAGGTGGCTCAGTGGGAAGGAATCTGCCTGCCCACTGTTTACAATAGCCAGGACATGGAAGCAACCTAGATGCCCATCAGCAGACGAATGGATAAGAAAGCTGTGGTACATATACACAGTGGAATATTACTCAGCCATTAAAAAGAATTCATTTGAATCAGTTCTAATGAGGTGGATGAAACTGGAGCCGATTATACAGAGTGAGGTAAGCCAGAAAGAAAAACACCAATACAGTATACTAACACATATATATGGAATTTAGAAAGATGGTAATGATAACCCTGTATGCAAACAGAAAAAGAGTCACAGGTGTACAGAACAGACTTTTGGACTCTATGGGAGAAGGCGAGGGTGGGATGATCTGAAAGAATAGCATTGAAACATGTATATTATCTAGGGTGAAACAGATTACCAGCCCAGGTTGGATGCATGAGACAAGTGCTCAGGCCTGGTGCACTGGGATGACCCAGAGGGATGGGATGGGGAGGGATGCGGGAGGGGGGATCAGGATGGGGAACACATGTAAATCCATGGCTGATTCATGTCAGTGTATGGCAAAAACCACTACAATATTGTAAAATAATTAGCCTCCAACTAATATAAATAAATGGAAAAAAAAAAAAAAAGGAATCTGCCTGCCAATGCAGGAGACATAGGAGAGATGGGTCCAATCCCTGAGGTGAGAAGACCCCCTGGAGGAGGAAATGAAGCCCACTCCAGTACTCTTGCCTGAAAAATCCCATGGACAGAGGAACCTGGAGGGCTACAGTCTCTGGGGTCCCAGAGAGTCAGACATGCTGAGCAGCTAAGCAGGTGGAAATCAGTTAGTTGTTAATAGGTCTGTGCCTTTTAGGTACAGCACTCGCTAAGTCATGACAGCCTTACTTGGCTCACTTTGCATTTTTATATTACCTGCCTGAACTCTAAGTTTGGCTGTAAGATCCCTGCTAATCCATGCTTTCTTGGCCACATCCCTGGCAGTAGATTCTGTCTTTCACCTTTTAAACTTTGCTGAGGAGTACTCTGGGAGGAGAAGTACACCAGTTTATAAAAGTTTCATAACAAACTATATGATAGATATTATCTCTATTTTTTCTGATGGAGAAGCTGAAGCTAACAGAGAAGGGCTACACAGTATTAGGCAACTAAGCCCACGGCTAAATGAGGATTCCAACCTGGTTTTCTGACCCCAAGCCCAGCCTCATCTCCATTTAATTGCTATTGACCACTGAAGCTTGTGTCAAGACTTTTGGTGACAAGAACCAAATGACTAGAAGAATCAACACATATACTTAAATACAATTTATACTTAGAAATTAACAAGCAAACATGTTATGTAAAGCTAAGGAGGACTTCAGTCTTCCTTGACAGTGAGACAGCTGAGGCTTTGCATAACTGCAGAGAGAAACACTGAGTTGGGAGCTGGGAGGCAGGGAAGCAGACCCCTCCAAGGGATCTCACGTGGTCACTTTGAGACGGGCCTGGGGCCTGGGGCCCTTTGCTGCCATGCTATGATGCTTGCACCTGAGCACACCTCTCCTTGAGCGACAACATACAAAGAAACTGTGTGGAACTATAACTGCGTGCATGCCCAGTTGGGGCAAATTTTGGACCTAAAAGATACAAGGAGACCAAAGCACCCAACTGCCACTTTTGAGGAACCTGGGGTCAAAAACAGGGTGTTGGGAGCAGAAGCAGGATGCTGACACGCCCCCTGCACAGAACACCATCTAAGGGGTGGGCAAAAAGAAGCCCCCACTCTGGCCCAACCCCTGGGCAATCCTACCTTCACTCTACTTTCACCTGCAGGAAGGGAGCACCTAGGGAACCTGGTGTTTGTTCTGGCTCCTCCCTGCTTGTTGGGGCAGGGGCCCCAACCAGCTTAGTGTGAGTTTCTTGTCTGGCCTCCAGCCAATTTCTACTGGGGGAGGCCAAGAACTCTAATTGGTAACAGTATGAACGTGAAGTGAGGTGAAGTGAAGTGAAAGTTGCTCAGTCATGTCTGACTCCTTGTAACCCCATGGACTATCCAGACCGTGGAATTCTCCAGGCCAGAATACTGGAGTGGGTAGCCTTTCCCTTCTCCAGGGGATCTTCCCAGCCCAAGGATTGAACCTAGGTCTCCGCATTGCAGGCAGATTCTTTACCAGCTGAAAAGGTCTCCTGTTTATCCCACGCCTCCGTATGTACTCAGCATTTTATAACAGTCTTCAGACATAAGTGGCAGCATCCTCCGTTCAGAGACAGTCAGCTCTGTCTCTCTGCAACCCCTAAATTTTCTCTTCCTTCTCCCTTCTCCTTCTTTTCCCCCAAGTCTACCTCTTCTGACTTGAGAATTTTCCCTGGCCTTTCTGTCATAAGTCTATTTTGTCCATCTGAGGTAGAGCATCTCTCTGGAAAGTACTTAGAGATGAATACAGAGAAAAGATTTATAATAGACAATGAACTGTATCTAGGTGAAAAGTGTTCCTATGGGCCATTTGCTGTAATACATACCTTTTAAAGCAGATTTATTATATTCTTATGGAATCACAAATAAAACTCATTATTATTAACAAAATACTCATTTTAAAGGTTAGTTTACAAATCTATATTATATAATTGCATTGGTGATTTCAGCATTTGAACATATAAATGGGGAGAAACATAACACAGTGAAGGTCTGAAATGGGTACATTCATCAACCATACGTATTAAGTCATATCTCACAAACATTGAGCCTTTCATATCAGGGTTCCTGGTTCCTTCAAAGATGCAGGTGAAACTAGCAATACTCAGCCATCATGTATGTTAAGTACAGCATTTTTTCATGATTGGCATTCTTCAGTTCTGCAAATGGTTTAGTAGAATGACTGACCGTAGCTGAAACTCAACTGTACTGCTTAACCAAATATGTTTTTTTCCTTACAAAACAGCACAATTTGCAGTTATATTCCACAATAACATAAATAACCCAGGCTCTTTCTTGCTTTCACCTTTAGGGCCACAAAATAGGTGCTTCACCTCCAGGCTCTCATCCCATTTCCAGGCAGGAAGAAGAAGAGAAATCACAATGAAAAAGGGTGTAGTACTTAATAATTAAAAAAAAAAAAACTGAAACCTGCACAGAAACTTTCCATTTATAACTTTTACTTACATATTAGTGGCAGAAACTGTATCAGATAGTCTTCATATTGCAAAGGAGTCCAGGAAATACAGTTCTCCAGCTGGGCATATCGTCTCCTTGCTGTGCTGTGCTTGGTCACTCAGTACTGTCTGACTCTCTTGAGTCATGGCCCAGGCACCTCTGTCCATGGGATTCTCCAGGCAAGAATACTGGAGTGGGTTGCCATTTCCTTCTCCAGGGGATCTTCCCAACCCAGGGATCAAACCAAGGTTTCCCGCATTGCAGACGGATTCCTTACCATCTGAGACACCAGGGAAGCCCAAGATCACTGGAGTGGGTAACCTATCCCTTCTCAGGGGATCTTCTCAAGCCATGAATTGAACCAGGGTCTCCTGCATTGCAGTTGGATTCTTTACCAGCTGAGCTAGCAGGGAAGTCCACTATCTCCTTAAAGGAAATCTAAGTTCCATAAGCATGAGGAAGATCAGATTTGGGTAGGCCACTTACACAGTGCTCCTTCCCTGGGCTCAGAGAATGTGGTTTCCTGGGGCTCACAGTCTAGTGACTGACAAATAGCTACCAGAGAGATACAGCCCAGATGACGTACTCTGTGATGAAGACGTGATTCAGGTCGCTGTGTACACTTCTGAATGTGCTAAGATCCAGAGTCCATTTCCTGAATTTAGATCACATGGAAGCCACATACGGGCTTCCCAGGTGGTGGTAATGATAAAGAACCCACCTGCCAATGCAGGAGACCCAAGAGACAAGGGTTCAATCCCTGGGTCGGGAAGATCCCCAGGTGAGGGCATAGAAACACACTCCAGTATTTCTGCCTGGAGAATCCCTTGGACAGAGGACCATCACGGGCTACAGTCTAATGGTTGCAAAGAGTTGGACACGACTGAAGTGACTTAGCATGCATGCACGGAATCTATATATACTCAGCTGGAGGACCCGGTTTTGTTTACCTAGGAGGATTACAGGTGCTGGTGACTAACTCCCCAAGCTAAGTAGCCAATCATGCCTACTTCCAGTTATTCCCTTGGCTGCCCCTAGGTTTATGGCCCTGTGTCCCTCTTCCTGGCATCACTGCTTCCAAGATCTGTAGGTGAGCAGAAAATGAGTGTATTTGTTAGCATACAGATGCAGACACATGCAACAGAGGCTTGGAACAAAAGAGAAGCTTCTCTTTCGTGTAACAAACAGGTGGTCTAGGAGGATGGCATTTCTGCTCCACGAAGTCATGAGAGGACTCAGACTTTTATCTTGTTGCTCCAGCCACACTTCCTGGGCTGCACAAAAGCACTCATCTTTCAAGAAGCTGGATGAGAGTGAAGAAGAGATTGTCTCCTATCTTTAAGAGCCAAGAAGGAAGTGGTAATTATTTATTCTCTTATTGCTTTGTTGGAACTTAATCGCACAGCCACACATAACACCAAAGAAGGCTAGAAAATGTAATTTTCTTTTGAGCTACCATGTCACAAGCTAAAAAATGGGGTTCCTATTACTGTGAGAGAAAGGACGTTGAGAGTGCTGGGAACTGACAGTGTTCACCACACTCAGCTACAAAGCCGAGGAACTCAGGATTCCCAGGGCTTTGGGCCCACAAGTATTGTTTTAATGATCTATATGGTCCCATAATTATTGTTTCAATGATCTATGAAAGTTAAAGTGAAGTTGCTCAGTCGTGTCCAACTCTTCACGATCCCAGGGACTGCAGCCTATGAGGCTCCTCCGTCCATGGGATTTTCCAGGCAAGAGTGCCAGGAGCCAGCTCACGAGATCCCACCCATGACAAGGTCATGAGGAGAAAACCTGATAGGCAAGGCGGATCAGGTTTTTCAGGGATTCCAAAAAGCTGCCCCCGGCACTCAGCTTAAAGATGACATCTATCATTCTGATGCCTCCTTCAATAGACTACTCCCTAATTTCTGTGACACAGGCAGAAGGCCTTCCCCGATCTCTTTCCAAATAAGAATCAATTTAGAATTTTAAATAAGTTTCCCAGGTGGTGGTATTTTATGAGATTATCCAGGGTGAAAGGAGTGTTTTAATTTAAACTCCTTTGCTGGTATTTTAGTTTGTTTGGCAAATGCGTCTATGCCCTTGGTACTAATATGCATGACTGCTTATAATACCCTAATCATAAAACAGCATAAAGAACCTGATCATATAAAGGCCCTAATAGACATAGAACCCTTTGGGGGGTGAGGAAGCCCTATTAGAAAACACAAGAAAAATTATTTTAAAAGTGGTTATTGGGTTAACATTTGCCTGCTGTGTTTTTACTCTTAATGTGCTAAGGTTGTGCAGTGGAAACCATTGTTAATATAGTTATAGATCTAGAAAAATAAGAGCTTAGCCCTAGTGTGGTAACAATGAGATGGTTGTTAACTGTTAGCCAGGAGTGCTAGGCAGAGGCTGCCTCACTGAAGCCACAGAGTCTGTGTGGGGTAAACCTCTCAGATAAATTCAACTGACAACTTCTGCAGAAGAACTGTCTTTTATGTTAACAAGGTTATACTTCTACTATTCTGTGATATGCTATACTGTGGCCCTATGAGACTGCCACAGAAACAGAAAATAGGTTTACATTCACCTGACTTGCATAAAATGTTAATAGGTCCCAAGGCCAGAAGATAATGTACAAGACTCTCATAAACAAAAAAGTATGCAGAATACACCCTGGTTTTGTGAAGGACAAGCTGATGTCACGTTAAACTATCTTCCCCTTAGAAATGTACGAATTTAGGGTATAAAAGCTATGGTAAAAAGTAAAGCATGGCCAGACCCTGCTGCAAACACCCCGGTCTGGTCACTCTCTCTCTCACTAACGCCATTCATCCTGAGGGTACCCCCTGGATCCTGCTGGGGCTGGACCCTGGCACAAGAGTACTGGAGTGGGGTGCCATTGCCTTCTCCAGCCAATGATCTATAAGGTCCCGTAATTATTGTTTCCAGGATCTATTGGCTACACAGACTGTGCCAAAATTTGGTGGCTTAAAAGAATTCATTACTTGTCGTGCTTTTATGTGTCAGGACTTGAACAAGCGTATTGTTGTGTTCACAGAAGTTGTCTGGGGCCACACAGAGCTGGCTCCGGGGCTGGAGCCCGCAACACTGCTCCTCCTCATGCCCTATTCCTGTGGCTCCAAATAATTGCTCGTATTAGTCTCAGCTTCTTCACAGCGCAGTGAGGGGCTAGCTTCCCCGAGCTGGCCCAGAACTGACCCAGCACTTGTACCACGTTCTGGTCGCCACTGCCGGCCTACATTCAGGCGGAGCATGACCGGCTCCAACTCTGGAAGGGCGGAGAGGAACGCGTGCGCAGTGAAGACTGTCTGCCACTTCTGGAAGACTATCTACCGCACTCACCAAGCACAGGTTGGAATTTTGATTCTTCCTGCCTCTCCTTTCCCTCACCCCTTGCGATTTTAACAGGCAGAAGGTGGAGGCCAGTTCGTTCTTAAGCAATTACCCACTATTTCCATGAATCAAGTTTTCTTATCACTAAGAAAGGCAACTCTTAAAGCATCCATTATAAGAAGTATTGGTTTATTTAAGGTGATGTTTCTCACCTAAAAAGACCTGATAACTATATAGTTGTTTTTAACATATATTGGGGGAAAATGGTTAACAGACGTCATAAACATTGCTATGACAAAACTAAAAATAAAATCCTCTGCCACCTTTGGCAGTTTCACTCACTCTACAACCCCTGCCCTTCGTGCCTCACACCACTCATCACTCCCTGGGGAGAGGGAATACTGGGCTGCCCCAGGAGTCCCGACGCCCACCATCAGGGAGAGGGTGTGAAGGCCCGCTGCTCTGCCAGGACCAGAAAATTCCTTCTGGCATAAGGATCTCATGAGTTCCCAAAGCAGAAGAAAGGCCACCTCCTCAGCTTCTAGGTCATAAGTTGGCCCCAGGCAACAGGCTGGCACTGGGGTCTAAACCCCTGCAGCCGCCTCTGGCCCCCGTTAAGACCATCCCCTCCATGTGTGCTGTGGTCTCAGCATTTCCTCATCAAGCAGCTGCAGCATTTGGCTGGCATTAGCTTTCGAGCTTAGTCAACAGAGCCTCATTCCTTGGGTCAAGGTGTCCCCACTCAAACTCCACTCCTGCCTTCAGGGTCAACCCTTGTTTCTGACAGACACGCTGGTCACAAATGTTAGCTTCTATGTATGCAGCAGCATTTGGTATTCTTGATATTGGAGAAGGTATATCAACTGAGTGCTGAAATTTGAGAGTTTGATCATATCTGTGGACCCTCTTGCTGAGAGGAAAAACGTGCATATACTGACAACCTAGGAGCCCCCTACCCAGGAATCCTATCCTTTAAATGCCGGTTAAAGCCCCTGATTTTGTGGGCTGCACTAAGCAGTCAATCTCTTAAGCATTGCCGCCAGGCAGTAGCCTGGAGTCAGCCCCTCAGAAGGGCTCAGGCAGGTGCATCCCGTCCCTGAGCCTGTTACCCATGTCCACCACTCATGGTGCCCAGGGTTTCTGGCTGTTTCTTTCTGCATTGATAGCTTTGCCTGTCTCCGGTATTGCTGTTCCTTCCCCAGTGCTCTGTAGACATCTGAGCCACATTTGAATCCCCTAAATTACTCGTTCAAACAATGGCCATGTCATGTCACTTCGACCTCTGGAATGAATCATTTCCTTGGTCTGGCCCTGTTTGGCTTTCAGGGTTGAGGTAACATTGCCTCCTCAGCTTGCAGGGCCTGATACACACACTCGACACTCAAACACAAGCTCACCCTGCATTCTGGTCTCCGTAAAGCTCATCTGACCACATCTTTCTCCCTAAAGCCTTCCTGCTGCTCCAGATTGGCCCTTGTGAATATCAGCTCTGCTTGTTTGTACATCATCCTGTCCTCCCACCATCCCCCTTTCATCTTGAGTGGAGAAACCCCACTCCACTCTTCGTGGTGGTGGTGTTCAGTTGTTTTACAATGTTACGCTGGTTTCTGTTGTACAGCAAAGTGAACCAGCTGCACACATACATCTCCCCCCCTTCCTTGGATTTCCTTCCACAGAGCACCAAGCAGGGTTCCCTGTGCTATACAGTCGGTGCTCATTAGTCATCTATTTTATACATTGTAGTGCACATATGGGGCTCCCAGCTGGCTCAGGGGTATAGAATTTGCCTGCTATTGCAGAAGATGGAGGCTTGATCCCTGGGTCAAGAAGGTCTCCTGGAGAAGGAAACGGCAGCCCACTCCAGTGTTCTTGCCTTGAAAATCCCACGGACGGAGGAGCCTGGCGGGCTGCAGTCCGTGGGGTCACAGAGTCGGACGCGACTCGGTGACTAAACAGCAAGACCAGTGGACGTGTGCCAATCCCGATCACCCAGCTCACCCCACCCGCCACTCACCGAGAAGTCTCTGGGTCTTTCCTCCTTTTATTCCTTGCCCATGCTCCATTCTTGAAGGTCTACTGAGGACATTTCCTTTCATGTGTAAAAGCTTTCACATGTGTTTCTCTATCACACTCACTTCATTTGTACCATTGTTTTTAATTCATGTCTGTCTCCCTCATTGAGCTTTGAACTTGAGAACAAAGACCATATCTTTGTTTTTTTCAAATGGTGAGCAAATAGAACACCGCTTGGTGCTACCCTTTGTTATTTGAAAGGATGAAGACACGGAAAAAGAGGAAGTGCAGCTCACCCCAGCCCTTCCCCACTCCCCATTCTCGTCGGAGGGACGTCCCTCCCTCTCCCCACCCCTCACTCTGAGCACCTTGCTCTGTGTGAGAGGAGCTCCCAGCTGCCCGCAGAGCCCTGCCCCCTTCAGCTTCTCGGCTGGATGACGACATCCAGGCACGGTCGCCCACAAGTCTCTCTCTGTATACAATCTACTAGTGCATTCCTTGTCATCACCTTTCCATCTCCTGGATTCAGAAGAGTGCCCCTCCTCTGGGCTGTCACAGCACACAGTACTCCATCTTTTCAACATTTCGACATTTCATTGATTTTTATTTATCTGTTGTCCCAAAAAACCACGGTCCTCTTGAAAGGAGGAATAATGTCTAATTTACTCGGGCTCTCCAGTGATTTGCATAGGTCCTGGGGCTCAGTGATCGTCTTTTGAGACTTTGTCTAAATTCCTTTTTCTGTTTTTCTTTGTGAAGCCCTGACAAATGGTGAGTCATCCAGATGCACTTACACACTATGATGGAAAGCTGTCGTTTGAGTTCTCTCCTTGAAGTGTTAGTGATAAAACTACTTTTGAAAAAGCTTTGCATCAATTTTTGTGACTTCTTCCAAGGGGTCTTATCTTTGGCCTTTAGAATAATAAGACATAAGCTCTGTCTCTTCTTGCCCTTAAATCTCCCTGAAAGCCTCATCAAAATTTCAATAAATCAGTGCTTTTCAAGTGTGGTGTTTATACAAATGCACTTGAAATCTTATTACAATCAGATGCTGCTTCAGAAAGCCTGGGAGTCTACATCTCTAAACAGTTCTTGTATGGCTTCAAGGTTATACATGGAGTAGCAATACTTTGGTCTAAAACAATTTTCACAGAACAGGGCTTGCCTCCTCCCTCCATCTTCAGCTTTCTTCTGGGTAAGGTTGAGTTTGCCAAAGACCTGTTTCAAATGCAGTGGTCTGTGAGTTTTTACCATACCCACTTAGTGTAGCTCTTGGTGGTTCAGCTGTATAGAGTCTCCCTGCAATGCAGGAGATGCAGAGGAGACCAGGTTGGACCCCTGGGTCAAGACGATCTCCTGGAAGAGGAAAGGGCAACCCACTCCCAGTGTTCTTGCCTGGGAAATCAAATGGCCAGAGGAACCTGGCGGGCTACAGTCCATGGAGTCGTGAAAGAGTCAGACATACTTAGTGACTAAACAACACACTGATTGTAAAGACTACTGGGTTTTAAAGCAGACACGTGGGCTTGAGTCCATGCTACCACCGTCAACTATCTGACCTTTGGGAAGTTGGAGAAAATAGCCTTTTAGCCTCAGTTTTCTTAAAAAAAAAAAGACACCCAATGTCTGTCTAGTAGTTGGAAGGATCAGTGATTATGTACCATGTTTTTGGTGCCATTGTTTAATGTCTATTATTACAATTTAAGGTTTCACTGGGTCTTTTGCCATTTACATCAGAAAGTTGCAAAATCATCATACACCTAATAATAATTATTATCCAGTAGTATCTACTAGGTACAAGGCATTGGGCTAGATACTTTATATCTACTTTTCAGAAACTCTTGCACACCAAAAATAATTTTTTTCTTCCTTTTATAATAGCCAATGCTGATGAATATTATCTTTTGCCTTCCCGTTCCACGGGTACACATCAGGGAAAACACCCTTAATCAGAGGATATCCTTTCCAGATAAAGTTAAGACTTTTCAAAGCTCCTCCCCACACATCTAAAAATTAGTGGTCAGATTGTAGCAGAGGATTCCAGGATTCCACTGAAAACACACTGACACAGCCCTCAGTTTTCTAATTAGTGGTATGAGAGACTTTGACTCATTTCTAAATCTTGCTCTCAGAAGCCTCAAGGATTCCAGAAGCCAAAGGCTGTGGGCCTTGATGCAGGGACACATGGAGATGTACCCACTGGGTTCATGTGTTTACATACTGGGTTCCACGCATGAATTATTGAAGAAATGTTTCTGCTTTTGTTGCTCCAAAAATGTTTGAGAGACATTTGAATGGTAGTTGCTAAGGCAACATATGACTGCACTCAATCTGTGAAAAATAAGCTTGTCTATAGATGCATGACTTAGTGATATCAAAATCCATGATGAGTATTGGGAAATATGTTATTATTTTCCTTTCTCTAGCTCAGGCTGACCCAGGGAATCTTCTTTAGTAGACTGGCTCCTGGTAATTTGGAAAGGTAGAAAGTTTCAGGTAACTTATTTCTATCAACCAGCAGAGCCCTGCTGAACACCATGCTTGGCTCATTGACATCAAACACCTAGAAACAGCATTTGTAAGTATTCAATCAGTATTTTGGGAACTTGTGTTCCCAAGGGTGTCCCATACGAAGAGGTTTCAAATGTTCTCATCTACATTGTCTTTTTTTTTTCTTAAATAGGAAGAACTGCTGTGTTTTGCAATTTTAAGAACTCAACTTCTCTGGCCCAAGAAATTCAATTGTAAGTTTAGCATAGCTTAATTTTCAAATTTTGGGTGTTATTTTGTATGGAATGGTTTAGAAAATTGAGCACTTCCACATCGACGCCAAATCATCCAGCTTAATTCAAATATTTGCAGGTCTATCAGAAGATCAGACATTACTTTGCCAAGAAAGATCCGTCTAGTCAAAGCTATGGTTTTTCCAGTAGTCATGTATGGATGTGAAAGTGAAAGTTGCTCAATCATGTCCGACTCTTTGCGACCCCATGGACTGTATAGTTCATGGAATTCTCCAGGCCAGAATCCTGGAGTGGATAGCCTTTTCCTTCTTAGAAGATCAAGTCTTGTATAATCTCTATACGTAAGAACATTATAAAATGATCATGAGGAAGTGTATGTTTTCTCCATCAATATATAACTCACTCCAGTGTAAAACCATGCATTTAGGGGATGTCAAAGAATGAATCCCATTATTCCTGGGCAAGGAGACATAGACACAAAAGCAACACAAGTGGATTCTCCAAACTCTAGAAATGTTTATTAGTAGATTCATTCATTTAATGGAAGGGGCTGACCCTACTGTAGACCAAGCTCTGATCTAGTGCCTGGATTCAGTGATGAATAGGCAACATGTCCCACACACAGATCCCAATTTAGAAGGGGGATACAATTAAAAGTATTCGTCTTGAACAAAAGCAACTTAAATTCCACAAAGGAAATAAGGTACCCCCAGTTCATGTCACTATCTTGTGGCTACTTTCTGTTACTGTTTTAAATTTTTACATTATTAACTAAACTTTAGATTTTCTTTGGACATCATCAGTTTTTTCATTTATATCTTCTTTCCTTTCTAGAATGCAATCCATGGATCTAGTCTTCCAAGTCTCCTCTGATCTGTGACACTTTCTCTGTATTATCTTATTTTTCAAGACTTTGACAATCTTGAGACATACTTACCTAGTATCTATCCTGTAAAATGTTCTGCATCTGCATGTGTCTGACATTTTTCTGATGATTAGACTGGAGTTATGGGTTTTGGGAAAGAAAACCGCAGAAGTGATATGCTCGTCTCATCACATCGTCTTACAGGTTACAAGACAACCACACAATATCCATGATGATAATTTGTATCACTTGGTTAAGATCTTGTCTGCCAGCCTTCTCCTCTGTAAAGGTACAATACTTTTTCTGAACTCTATTTTTAGAAGCTAGTCATTAAACCTAGCCCATCCTTAAGTGGGGAAGGGTTTAATTCAAATCCCTAGAGGAAAAAATAATAAAATATCAATTGTTATTTGAAATTCTTCTGTACAGAATATTTGTCTCTTCTCTAGTTTGCATTTATCTATATAAATGAAATTTATTGCCATTTCCTTGCATCAGTGTGGTTATGGACATTTTACACCTCAGGTTATAATCCAATTAGCCAATACTACATGACTTATTTTGATGTTTAAATCATTCCAGATGTGCCTGTTAGGATCTATATAGTACCTTTTTAAAAAATTATTTCTAAAATATCAGTTATAAGGGATTCCATCTAGGCCAGTTCCTTCTAACCTAACACTCTCAAACAGTAGCTGATCCACAATGATCTCTAATACCTATCCTACAGTCCTTTCCTTCTTAATCATATGGGAATTTATCACTTTACTATCTTTTTATTCCAACAGATCTTTGTCATGAATTTATTGCTTCTCCTCTTGACATGGAAGCTACAGTTCATTTGAATAAATCAGGTTGTATGCCCAAAGACTCTGTTACTAACCCATCAGGCTTAGTTTTTGCAATGTGATTTGTTACAATCTAATCCACTTAGCACCAAAAAATAAACACATGATACTCTTTTTTGAGGGAGAAAAGTAAAATTTCTAGCTAGAAGTCAGAGTGACCACGTGCTCAGTCGTGTCTGACTCTTTGCAGCCCCAAGGACTGCAGCCTGCCAGGCTTCTCCGTCCCAGGCAGGAATACCTCCTACTCCAGGGGATCGACCCAGGGATCAGACTCCTGTCTCTTGCCTCCACTGCATTAGCAGGCAGATTCTTTCCCACTAGCACTGCCTGGGAAGCTGAACAATGACCGAAAGAGTGACAAAACTAATAAACATCTAAGAGGATTATGTGTACGCTGATATGTCTTCCTGGTGGCTCAGTGCTAAAGAATCTGCCGCAATTCAGGAGCTGCAGAGACACAAGTTCCATCCCTGGGTCAGATGATCCCCTGGAGAAGGGCATGACAACCAACTCCAGTACTCTTGCCTGGACAGAGAACATGGACAGAGGAGCTGGGAGGGCTGCAGTCCAGTGGGTCACAGAGAGTCAGACACGACTGAGCATGCATGCTCTTCTTTCACAGTACACTTGTGAACTTTCATGTATTTATTTTATTTCAGGTAAGCCTACATAGCTGTTTTTTGGATAATTTGTTTATGATTTATTTGCTTCTTTTTCCTGTAGACATCTGCATTATTATTCCTTTTAAAATTTTCATTTGTTTTTATTTATGGTTGCACTGCGTCTTTGTTGCCGTCCACAGGCTTGCTTTATCTGCAGCAAGCAGGGGTGCTCTTGCTGCGGTCCGCGGGCTTCTCATGGACGTGGCTTCTCTTGTTGAGGAACACAAGCTCTGGAGCCCCGGCTGCAGCAGCTGCAGCGTGTGGGCTCCAGGGCACACGGCTTAGCTGCTCAGAGTCAGCTGGAATCTTCCGGGACCAGGGACTGAACCTATGTCCTCTCTACTGGCAGACAGATTCCTATCCACTGTGTAACCAGGGAAGTCCAGTACCCGCATTACTAGGAAGTACCAACATTACAGTTGCTCAGGAAGAGTCCAATTATCAGGAAAAAGTTATCAGTTCTGTTATGATTTTTCCATTCAGCCATACCCAAAATGACCATTCACAGTACCTGAAACTTTGATTTTTCTCTATATGGATCCAAGACAGCTGCCCTCTAACACAGTGGGTTTTCAAAGACAAAGACTAAATTAAAATGTGCTAAACATAGTTTATTTTAAAGTAATTTAAAATACAGTGTAAACATACATTAAAGAAATTGTGGCAATTCAGATAAGGAATAACATGAAGTTATTTACATGTTTGTATATGTATGTGTGTGTATATATATATATACACACAAAGTGCAGATAAATACAAGACACTACAAAATAAACAAAAAATTCAATATGATAATTTACTGACAATCATCTTCATACTTATTATTTAATTTGTTATGTTAATTAATGGCTTCAGACAAATTCCTAATACTGAAATATATCATCTAAATATTCAACTTTTATATAAACTATAGTACCTCAAATTTAACAGTATATAAATAGGATTTGAATTTTAAAAAAAAAGTCATCTTCCCTGCCACACTCCCAATATATTGTAAAGGCTTCAGCTTAGAGTTCAAAAAGGCTCTTGAAATCACAGCCCTTGATATGTGATGCCTTCTCAGCTGTTAAGCATAAATCATGACCGAAGATACAGAGGCAGACATAAAATCTCCAACTTTCTGCATATAAAAAACAACGCACAGCATTAATCTAAGAGACAATGGATTCAAGGCAGAGCTGGGCTCTGGAAGGGTAAAGACCATGGGAACCTTGTCGAGAGATGGTGCAAGGGCAGAAAGTGGTCACCTACCTACGGTGGGGCAGGCACCGCCTCCAGCATCAGCGGTCCTCCCGTGGCCCTGGCCGTGACCACCAAGGATGGTGAGGGTCTGCAGCACACACAGAGACCCCATTCCTCCCTACGGCACCGAGGAAAGGACGCCCAACCTCTGAGTGTGGCGTCCCTCCCGTGAGCGCCACGGAGAGAGGCTGATCTGTTAGACTCCCTAAGTCACACAGTGACTTAGAAACTTTGGACCAGAACATGTAATCAGTTTTCTGCCTATGGCTTGCTGTGAGTGCTGTCAATGTACTTGAGATTTCCTGTTTAAAACAGTGAACACAACAGTCCAAAAAAAGGTGAAAAATCCTATTTATTGATCTGATCCTCTAAAAGTCCATGCCATCCGTAAATGTGAATTTGTCCAAGGTTACTACCACATAGATCTGAGGCAGGGAGATACTGGTGACAACAAATGGATACAGTGAATGTGGTGAAGAGATGTGAGAGTCGTTGATAAGTACCTGAATTACGTCTGAGGATCAACAGGAGACAGGTAGGATACAGATTATTCAGAAGTCTACTCAATAGGCTAATAATTCTCTGGGAAAAGTGTTTTGATTTTGGAAGGTAAGCAAACAGGGTAAGAGGCAAAAGTTAACAGCAATATCTACTCAAAGTGGGAAACTTATGCTAAAGAAGAAAATAACTTCTGGACAGTAATTAGGTCTCTACTTTTTTCCTTTAGCAAATGACATGACTTTGGGGTCTAACTCAGTGATGTTAGGTCATAGTAACAGCTGCGAACTACAAATACATTGTAAAACTAAAGAACAAAACCCGTTCTGAAATGAGTCCACCTCTAACTTCAGTCAACAAAGTACAAATCAAGATGGAGTTCTAACTGCTGATTAAGGCACCCCAAATATCTAACTGGGGGAGGCATACTAAAAATGGAAGGGCTTTGAAGAAAGGCTCTGAGGGACCCTTGTAAACCAGCATCCTTGTGAATGAGACCCTGCACATCAGACACGCACAGACCTGAAGAAGGCCGGGAGTGAGGAGCCAGCAGGTTTAATTTCCTAAGACTGCAGAGCAGATTCAGTTTCCTGACATCATGGTGGATTTTTAGGGGGCGTGCCACAATAAGTAAAAGCTATTACCACAGAACAGAAAAGAATCCCCAAATCATTGTCTCTTTGCCTTCTTTTTCTTATTTGAGAACCTGGAAAGTTTGGAAGGCGCGTTTGAAAAAAAAATCCTCTTCCCTTCCTGGAAGAGCCATCAGTGAGGCACTGTTGGGATGCCTGGTTATACCCACTCACAGCGCGAGGCAGAGAGAGAATACAAGGGTAAAAGCTTATACCCACTCACAGCGCGAGGCAGAGAGCGAATACAAGGGTAAAAGCACCCCCGTCAAACAAGGAGGACGGTACTTCCTCATGCCTCACAGACTTCAGAGCGATACAGAGATCATCTCACTGCTCAGGCATTCACACAAAACAAAAAGCCTTCACCTAACCGACTCCTGCTTATAAGCCGGCAGCTGTGGTACAAGAGTCACCTTGAAACACAGCGAGGTCTTGCACTCAAGGATATCTTCATCTAACAGATGAGATGACTGCCTTGGACTCGTGAGTCTCCGCACCCTTATTCTACTGTCAGCAGTGATTAGGGTGCCCACCTGGCCTGAAGTTTCCAAGGTGTGGATGTGGCAATTCTAAAGTATCTTCACTGAGTCTCTGAAAGGCTACAGTTTCATTACCGAAACACTGTTGTCATTTCAAATATGATCTTCTTGTAGTGACTGGCATGTACCTTCTGGTGTAATGACTATTCCATGTGATCACAGCACATGCCCTGGTTTTCTCAATGTTCATAAATACTTTTATCTGTTGGAAACATTTCTAGGGAAAAGCAGCTTCATTTGAGCGGTAGCATAGGGCCATGACTTGCTTCCATGAACAATCAATGTGAAGGAAAAAGAACCATTCTCACAAATCTGGGAGATTAAAACTTCAAACAAAAGCATAACTGGGACAAGCATTTCGCAGCTTATTTCAAAAAGGGACCATATCAAGTACTGTCACAGTATATGACTCACCATAAAGAAGGAGAGGGGCTTCATGCCCATGACTTTTAGAGCAAAAGGTTTAATTCCTCACTGACCATCTGTAGAATTAGCTCACAGACAACTCAGAGGCAGGAACACGCTGGCCATGTTAAAGGAAAATGAAGGTTGAGATTTCTCTCTGCAGCAGCAAGTGAAGAAGGACTCTGAATCTCTTTTCAGAGTCAAGTTGGTCTTTGAAAGAAAATCAATTTGCCTTAAGAGGCTTTAATTTAGTAGGATGCCAGATGCTAGCAAGGGTGCTTAAACTGAGGGTGCTGTGGATGAAGAACCAGGTCCCTTAGAGAGACCACCTCTGTTCCAGCAGAGGGCAGTCAGGATGTCAGCAATGCAATTACTAAGGACCACCAAGGATCTAGAGGCCAAGAAGCTCTAGCAACGCATAATCATAGTGTACAAAAATCAACAGTAGCAGGTAAAAAAAAAAAAAAAAAAAAAGGAGACAAATGTATCTGATTTTTTCATTATATTACTGATTTTTACAACATTAAATATTTTCCATTCCTTTATTTCCATGCTGATATTTATTTCCGGTTGTAATTCTGCCTACTGTTACTCTCTTTACCTCTAAATCCTAATCCATTATTCCATTTTTAATTTTAAAAGCATAAATGCTCCAAGGCATAGTTGTGCATGTATATAATTTAACCTATTAACTCTAGAAACATTAACTTAAAGTAGAAGAGATGGAGATTACAAAGCAGTATCATGTAAGAAGAACTGTCTACAGTCAATACCTGAGTGTCTATACAGTGAAGACCTTTGAAGTAGCATGTACAATACTGTGGCCAAGCGGGCCAGTGCTGTGGCAATCCATGGCAGAGAACCAGCTTTTGGGAATCTTGAGAAGAAAGGCTCTTTGCCACATGCAGATATGTTAGAAATAGTATGAGGGTTGTTAAATAGAAATAATAGAAGAAGTGGTCAACATATGACCAGATAATTATGGTATATATAAATGTATAGTAAATACCTATTTCTATGCTCTATAAATACAGTGAAATTTCTATTAAAGGCTGTAAATCGAAAGGCATAATGGAAAATTTTATATGACTTTATTCCTGCTAAAGATGATGAAATAATTTCAAAATAATTTAAGAATCCTGTACCTTTATGTTAAGATTATGCCTCAACTAATCATAGACTTTAGAAGGCATAGTCTTCCAACTACTGTCTTAACACATCATCTTTATCATTTGGAGCCAAAAGGGTATCAATAAAATCCTTGGACACTTTACAGAATAACAAGTAGAATTTAAGCTGTATGCTTGTATACTGTACTTTTCCATCATTTTCCTATCATTGTAATTACACATGTGTGATACCACTATACTGATTCTAGCAGAGGGTATGTGCATATCACTTAGTATTTATATGTTAATGGAGTAAAATTTCATAAAATCTCAAATACAGACAGTTTTACACATCCTTCAAACCAGGGATCAGCAAACCATGACCCATAAGTCAAATTTGGCTTGCCACCTGCTTTTGTATGGCACATCAACTATAAATTTCTATTTTTAAATGGATTTTTTTAAAAGTCAAAGAAGCTTAATATCTTATGGCATGACAGATTCACAATTTCAGACTTCAGCGTCACAAAAGAAAGCTGTATTGATACACAGGCACACCCATTCATGTGTTGTCTGTGACTACTCTCCACTACAACGGCAGTCTGAACAGGGTGATGGAGACAACAGGTCCTGCCAAGCCCAAAGTATTTCCTATTAAGCTTCTGCAGAAGTAGTTTGCTGATCCCTGCTCTAAGCACATAGACGGCATCTGGAATGCTGGACAGAGTGTTTACAGCAGAATCAGTGTATGACTTGGTTTCATTTACAGACACCATATACATTATTGCTTTTGAATATTATCATCTACTTGGTAAACAAATAAAAATAAACTTATGTCAAAAAAAAAACCCCTTATTTCCTTGAAATGTTTAGGACCAGCAAAACAATCATATATAAAAGTAGTATATTTTTAAGAAAAAATAATAAATGAACAGCTTAAATTACATTTTTTTAGCAATGATTTCAAGGTTTCTCAGAGAATACTGGACAGTAAAGGGCAGGTCTTAAAAGTCTTATAGCAGATTTCTGGTTTCCAGATTTCTGGGATGTAGTACTTAACACAGTATTTGAGATTTTTATAAATGTTATGAAAGAGACATTGTGGAGAGTTACTTATTAAAAGAAAAAAAGCAGGGGATGGGGATAAGCTATTTCAAAATAAGAAATCAGCCCAAGATAAAAAAGAATGGCAAAAACTTAAACATTTTTTTCCCCTTTCCGTTAATGGAGCTACATATTCTGCTGTGGAAAACTCGCTAGAAATGGATTATTTTTCATTTTAATGGGCTGATCCTCATATCTGTGTCAGATAAAATCATAGCACTTATTACTTGTTACCATGGATACCATGAAGATACTGCCGTCCACTAAATAGCATTAGAGGAAGACAACATAATTTTCTGGGACGAGTCCTGTTTTGCCTTCATAAGTTGCCTTCAACCATCCTGGTTCCACTGATGGGTACACTGGCAAAGATAAAAATACATTAATAAATATCACTCAGTCAACATTAGCTTCAAATAATTATACACACAAATGGCTAAAAATCCACATTAGATTGTATGCATTTACTCAATTTGTCAAAACAACGTCACAGGACCTGTAAAGCTGGAAATGCCTTTTGCATTCATATAACCAATCACTCCGGTAAGGAAGATCCCCTGAAGAAGGGAATGCCTACCCACTCCAGTATTCTTGCCTGGAGAATCCCATGGATGGAGGAGCCTGGTGGGCTACACAGTCCAAGGGATTGAAAAGAGTCAGACACGCTGAGCAACTAACACTTTCACTTTCTCTCTCTCTGACATGGGAGAGGAAATCTGTTCCAGGGGAATCTGATGTGTTTACTGGTACAGCTACAAAAGGCAGGGCCTGGGCTGGATCCTGAGTCTCCAGGTTTTTACTTTAAACTGCTCCTGCGTCCTTCAGGACGGTAACCTTAGCGCAGGGAACGGGTGGACTTACCGTTAGAGAATAGCGCCCCCTGTGGGAAGGAAAGCTCATGGCTGTGCTCTGCTTTGCAGGAGTACATGGCTTTGGCTTGGCTGAAAGAGCAAGAGGCAATCTGTGAAAACCGCAACACTCAAGGATGTTTGCGCTGGACACTATTCTTAAAAACTGACACTAGCTTTCAGTTATGACTGAAGCATGATACACACAGTGTGCATATAGAAGCGTGCATGAGTGCATTTCACAAAGTGCACACGCCCGTGTAACCAGAGCACACGGACAGCACAACCAGAGCCTTTCTCTTGTTTCCAGGCAATGCTCCCAAGAGTAACCACCTGGCTTAGGGCACATGAAATAAGCTAGTTTTAAAGAATGCCACGATTTGTTAGTATTCTGCTAAAGAGGCTATTTTCCAGCTCCACAGGGGTTCACAGGTACCTTAAAGCACGATGCATTTACTTGCCACTTTAATTTCAGAGTATCAGAGGGGAGCTCCACATATTAAAAGGCCTAGAGGGTATGGAAAATTAAGTGGGCATGATATAAGAAAAACAATAGGATAAGCTGATGATGAAGGGGATCCAACAACAGCCTCGCTGTCAGGGGGACATGGAGACGGGTCTTTGTAAACCACAGTATACGCAGCCCTCTAAAAGGGAAGCCAGTACTCCTCTCCGACATCTGTTCCCATATGGGAGTTCAGTCTTCATGTAGGCAGATACTCTGGCTTTTTAAAACAGGAGTCAGAATTTCTGAGTTTTGTATGAAACCTCCTTAAAATGATCTGAGCTAACACTAAAAAGCCATCATCTGAGGCTGCTAACCAAGTCACCTAATCAGTGAAGTTGCCTTTACTCTGCAACATCGAATGACCTGACTACACTCCTCACCATCTCTACTTCAGCCAGAGTCCAAGCCAAGATCATCTCTACCATAGCTCGTGGAATGGCCCCCTAACTTCCTAAATTCTCTGGGTTTCTTTCCTCTCCTGTCCCCTTACCATCCATTCTACACAGAGCAACCCAGAGGGCAGTTTGAAAGGTTTTGATGATCACATGGACTTCCCTGAAAACCACCCACCAGCTGGTTCCCAACACTGGCCTCCATGCTGCATCCAACCAGGCGCCTGCTGGGTCCCCTGCTTCTTCTGAACCCGCCTCTATGCACCTGCCCTGCTTGCGTTACACTGGCCTGCCTTCTCCCCTTCAAACTTGCCGAGCCCATTCCCTCCTCGGGGCCGGCTGAGATTCCTCCCGGTCTTCACTCGGCTCTGGCCTTCTAGTTTACCTTAAACCTCCTGAGCTTCACTGAAGGCCAGGTCTTCCCTGCAACACACTCTAAAACAGTCCCAGGCAACTTCACGTTCCCCTGTTTTAAGTCTGAATGGTATTCTGTTGTCATTGTTGAACAGAAAGTTATCTTCTCTTCCAATCAGAATGCAACCTCTGTGAACAATGACTGATGCTAAACAGTAACTCAGTAAATATCTGCTGAATGAATGAGTATTTAAAAAAAAAAAGCTGTGGTTCCAACCTTTTTGGCACCAGGGACTGGCTTCATGGAAGACAATTTTTCCATGGACTGGGGTTGGAGGGTGAGGAATGGTTTCAGGATGATTTAAGCATGTTCCATTTACTAAGCCACCACTGATCTGTTGGGAGGTGGTAATGAGAGCAAGGGAGAGCAAATGTAAACACAGATGGAGCTTCTCTCAGTTGTCCACGCTCACCTCCTGCTTTGCAGCCCTTCCTAACAGGCTGCTGCCTGGCACCAGTCTATGGCCTGGAGGCTGGGGACCCCTGCTATGGACTCTTTCTACATGATGAGTCCTTTAAAATTTTCAAGGTACCCTGTCTTTCCTGCCTGAGGTCCCAATACTTTATCTGCGAAGAAGCATCAGCAGTATTTGCATTTGCATCCTCTCAAAGCAACAGTATAACATGATGATTACATTTCTCTGTTGGAACAAAACTCTGGATCTTATCTCCATACTTTCAGGATGAGGCTCGGTCACCTAAACCAGGGTTTCCAAGTGGCTACTGAAGATCAGAAAGGTTAGAGAGGAGAACTATGGCCCTGCCCCCGGAGTCTTTTTCTTATGAGGTGGGTCTCAGGCTGTACTTTCAAGAACTTGGCTAGGAGGGTCTGCAGCAAGCATGTTTAAGAAGGACCGACCACTAGCCCACACAACCCCACTTCCCAGTTAAACGTGGTTTAGAGGAAGAGCTGATGAAGTGGACGCACCCCGAGAAGGACAGAGCTTCACAGTAAAGAGGAGCCACGCGCATGCGTGCTGCATGTGGGTGTGCTGGTTGACATGGGCTGGGGGCAAGGAGAGGGTGCCGCCAAGCTACGAAGACTTCTGAGGATGAGACTCGGGACCTGATGCAGAAAGAATGCTAATTGTTCATATAAATCTTCCAGTCAAGTATACTCATCTTGATCTGATATAATCTGGTATATCTTGATCTGATATTCATAAAAACACTCTTCACTATCACTTATATATGGAATCTTAGGGAAAAAAACAACAAATGAATATAACAAAACAGAAAGAGGCTCACAGACACAGAGGACAAATAGTTGTTACCAGTGGGAAGAGGAACTAGGAGGCGGGTCAAACGGGTGGGGACTAACAGATAAAAATTGCTTGTATAAAATAAATAAGCAACAGGGATATACTTTATAGCACAGGGGCAAATAGTCATTATTTCATAATAACTTGAAATGGAGTATAATGTACAAAACTATTATATCACTATGCTATAAACCTGAAACTTATATAATGTTGAATTTTTAAAAATGCATTTTCTAGGGACCATTCTCAGACTTATTACACTAGAATCTCAGGTGTGGAGGTGGGGGTTGGGAGCTGTTATTTAAAAAATATAACCTTAGGTGATTGTTCTTTTTCCTGAGCTTCATTGAGATATGATTGACAAATAAAACTGGATATGTTTATTAAAAAATAATTTGATCTGATATCTGATACAAATGAAGGGTGCAGAGCCATTTCTCTAAAAATACATAAAGACTTTCTAAAATGTCAAATCTTCTAGCAGCAATGATTTCCACCAATAAATACTATCTTATTACCTTGAATCATTAAAATAAATTAAGAGATACATAAGGAAACAAATTCTAGAGTTATAGAAATGATTAAGATACAGTAATTCTTGCAATGATATATCTCATACTTCAAATGCAACCTAATTAATTTATAATAATATTTCAGATATGAGTGTACTTAGAATATTGTATGAGACTGGATGGTGAGGGAACACATGCAGAACAATATCACTAAATGAATGGATACTATTAAATGTGTCAAAATACACAGCACAAAGTAATATCTGTTACAATTTTCCAATTATCGGTGCATGTGACTTAAACAACTATAATTTTCTTCCACTGAGATCTGTAACTACAGGTCACAGCTCAGTTCAGAGCTCTGATGATTTAATGTAGAATTCTGTGACAGTGAAGTTTTCTTTCCAGGTGCTAATGCTTTTTCTTTTACTGTCTTGGTGTATTGAAGAAGATGTGAAAATAACACTGTCACCTATTGAGTCTGTTCACAAGATTGTAATATCCTTTGAAAAGGATTTTGAGGATCCTACTTTCTGTTGCATTGGAGAGTAAGGTAATGATGCTTGCTATCCTGAAAGCCCATTTCTTCCCTTATAGTTTTGAAGATGATCTGTTCACAAGCCCCATTCCTAATGCTAAACACTGTCTAATGCCAACGAGTGGACTTACACAGGTTTGACAAGGTCAGTGTGAGGAATTCACAATGCTCATCTTCATCATAAGCAAAATAAAAAATTCACCAAATCAAAACCGATACAATGTTTTCTGAAGGGCCACTTAACAACAACACACACACACACACACACACACACACACACACATGCCATCTCTCACATACACTTTTTGTATGCTAAGAATTTCACTTCTGAAGACAGCAGGAATGTACTTCTGAGGGGAGAAGAAGATATAGTCAGAAGGGCAGCAAGTAAGTAACATACACAACAGCAAAGTTGAAAACAAACAGATCGCAACAATCTAAGTGTTCATCAGTAGAGAATTTAATAAAATACACCAAATTCAATGAATTAGTAGGTAGTTATTATGAATAAACCTACAGAGGAACACATACAGAAGCAGTATTAGGAGGTAAGGCAAATACTTTACAGAAAAATTAGTCACCAGCAAGACCTCTCAACTGCCCAGGATAATCTGCAATAAACATTTATAAAGCAATAAACACACATTTGCTTCTTGGTCATTGGTTGGAGATTTTTTAAAATTAGTTACACACCCTTTTCTTAGTTTTTGTCAACAAAAATGAGCTGTTTCTGGCTTGGATATCTGAGTGTTGGATGCCTCAAAGCTCCAAGTCTCTCATGGAAGCTTGTAGAGTTAAAGCTGCCATGTCAAAGAAAGAATATTGCAACTCTAATAAAAATGAACTGAACACACGAATAACAAAGTCTTTTAAGGTTAAAATGTGTATTTTATCTATTTACCCAGCAATTCTGTTGAGCGTCTACTTTGTTGGGCACCATGGTAGGAGGAACACCATGAGCACCACCTTCCTGGGTCTTTTTCTGTGCTCTCTACAGAGGAGTGGGTCTCTAAGTGCTCTCAAGGGAATCCGGAAGGAGGGGCAGGCGGGACCTGAGAGGCACTGCCCTGACAGCTAATGGAACGTGTTTGAGGATCCATTTATTTCCCACTATGTCAGATATTAGGGCTTCCCTGGTGGCTCAGCTGGTAAAGAATCTGCCTGCCATGCAGGAGACCCAGGTTCGATCCCCGGAGAAGGGATGGCAACACACTCCAGTGTTCTTGCCTAAAGAATCCCATGAACAGAAGAGCCTGGAAGGCTACAGCCATGGGGTCGTGAGTCAGACATGACTGAGTGACTGACACTCTCATGGCAGATATTTAGGAGATCTGCAGAAATGTAAAATAATGCCAGTTTAGGGGATGAAATGCCAGTTTAGGGGATGAAATGCAAGTTCCAGGCGACGAGCATCGTTAGGGACAGGCTGACGGCAGCACGGGGGTGCATGGGGACAGCAGAGGAGCAGACTGCTGTGTGCCTTAGCTCAGGGGAAGAGGGAGAACAACTGCTGTCTTAGAAATATGACCTTTGGAAGAGGGAAGAAATGGGAAGGTGAGAGCCTATTATGACCTTAGGGGTAGGCACATAAACTTTCTAACTAGGTTTTACAGAAAACAGTGACCCCCATATACTGGGGGTCTTGTGATCATCCAGATGACTTCGGCCATATAATGAGTTTGGATTTTGAAAGGAAACTTACAGATTTCCTTGGTCTAACCTCTATAATGTGGAAATGAACGTCAAGAGAAATTAACATTATGGCAGTCAGGCTAAAACCTACATCTCCTGATTGCTGACCTAGTGCATACCTGGTGAATCCACTTAAATGTCATCTGTAAAATCCCAAGATAACGTCACTGAGAAAATCACTTCTATTAATAACAGTTGACTGTTAATGAAGAGTGAATAATCACATCTACACAGTGTTATTGTTATATTTTAGTTATATGAACTTATTTTTATTTTAAATAAATTCATAAACATTTAAAATTTTCTCAGTTTAAATTTCCAGTACCAGAAGTATTAATATATATAACTCACACAAACAAAAACTCTTTGGAGATCTTCAGTAAGTTTTTTAATTGTGTAAGTTGTTTTGAGACCCAAAACTTTTGAGAACCACTGTCAACTGATAAGACTAGATGCCTGTGCATCAAAATGCAGTTATCTTTAGGGGGTGAAATGAGTGGTGGTTTTCATTCACTTTTTTTAGTGTTTTAGTATTCTCCATATTCTCTTTAAAAAAAAAGAAAAATTAAGCTATTCTTAATAGCAATGGCTTCCTTTGTCTTCCTTATGAGTGTTGCAATGTTTTTATGTGTGTCTTACATGTGTCACTGTGCTCTGAACCAGTGACCTACAGCCTTTTATTTATTTATTTCAAATTGTGTATTTATTTATTCAGCTGTGCTAGGACTTAGCTGTGGAAAGTGGGATCTTCAATTTTAATTGCGGCATCAAGTTATCGAGCCAGGAATTAAACTGGGCCCCTTATGCTGGGAGCACACTCAAAGCCACTGGACCACCAGGGAAGTTTCCTTACAGCCTTTTAAACAGTCAAATTCACTAGATGAGAAGACTGTGCTGAGGTTTGCTTTGTAATTATAAAAAAAAAAATATTGTTTTTAGATTATTGTAACAGAAAATCTGACTGCTTATAATGAGTCAAGCACTCAATTCTTAATTAATTCTCTTATTTCTCAAGCATGTAATTCTCAATTAAATCATCAGAAGGTATTGGTATACCTTGCCTAAATTATACTACTTTAAAGTGCATTTCCCCACTGCCCAACTGTACCTGATTGAGACAGAGGTGAAAGCTTTAAGGGTCCTGTTTTCCACAGGCTTTTGTAATGCTGAGACAGAGCCTAGTTCCATTTGCCTCTTGAAAGCATTTTATAGGTTAAGAGAAACATTTAGTACTATGGCATTTTTCTCTATTCCAATGGCTCTCAGAGGTTTTGATATACATAAGGATCACTTGGGGAAGTTGTCAAAAATACATATTCTCTAGGCCTCAGTCTCAGATACTATGGTGTATAGAGTCTGAGCAAATTCAAGAATCTTCATTTTAACACGTCTGGCATGATAAGTTCCTTTGACAGAGAAAGTGGCCCCTCCCACCCACTGAACCCAAATTCTGAAAGGTTTCCAGTGAGGTCTTAGAGGTAAAAACCAATGCCCTCCTCTAATGATCTCCCTGACCTTTGGTTAGCGTCCATCTCACTGACCTGGCTTTCTCCTCATGATCATTCCTTTGCCTTTTTCGCCTGACCCTTAAATGAAACCAGTGCTCACAGGCCATTTCCCCCACGCAGGAAGCCCCAACACTGGGTAACCCCACCTTCATCTACGCAGTGTGGCTGCGGCTGCTCTGCACAAGCTTCTCAAACGGCACCAAGCTTCATGCTCTCCTGGCTCCAGCTGCAGGTCTCTAACTGCCTCTGAGTGCTCCTCAGACTTCTCAGACAACGGGGCCAAAACTCTCCCTGCCCTTCTATATACTCACACAAGCTGAACTCAGAAGCTAAATCTTTCTTGCAGTCAGTCTTAAAAACCTAGAATCTTCTTTACCTGTCTCTCTCATTCCCAATATCAAAGCAATTGCTCAACTCTGGTTCTATCCCTAAAATTCTCCTTACAGTTTATCATGCTTTTGTTAATGCCCTAGTTCAGGTCTTTTAAATATCACCTGTTCCATCCTAAATGGTTTTCTCCCCATCAACAACCTCCTGGAGAAGCCAGCTCAATTTTTCTGATCAAGTGCGTCACTGATTAGATCAGCTCTTTGCTCAATGACTCACAGAGCCGCAGTCAGTCCAGAAGTGTTACTTTTCTGTTGCTCAAGACCATCCACCAAAATCTCCCAACTGTGGGCTCTTTCCCATAATGGCTGGTCTCCCTACGACCCACTACTGGTTCATCCTTCTTTGAGGTCCAATTCAAGAGTACCCTAAGTTCCCTAGAAGGAAATCAAAATAGGTATTGTGGGAGGTCAATAATAAGGGAAATATCCTCAACTTTTGTTGTTCAGTTGTATTTAATGGTACAAAAGGGTTTCAAGTGACTGATAAATGTCCAAATACCCAATATATATTAATTAAAGGCTTGAATACCTTAAGTACTTTCAATGATAATAGTTATAACAATATTAGCTATTATTGCAGAGGCAGTATATGGAGAGCTGACTGTGTACTTCAAATACATTGCTTCCTACACTGATAATCTGTCAAAAAGGGAATAATGACCTTCACTTTATAGATTAAAAAAGTGTATTTTCCAGAGTTCAGACCAAGGTGACAGAGTAAGAGAATGTGGAGCTCATCTCCCTCTGTGAACACATCAAAAATACATCTACATGTGGAACAGTTCTCACTGAAAACTAACCAGAAACTGGCAGAAGAACTGCACAACCCAGGCTGAAACATCCATAGGTAATGAAGGGAAGAAAAGCATCTGAATCGGGACTTGTGCCCCTGAGTGGGGCTTGTCCTAGACTTGTCCAGGAAGTGAGCCACAGCCTGGGGGCCCCAGTCCTGAGGTCTTGAGTGGGACAGAAACCCTGGCTGGCTGGAGGCCTGGGGGAAGCCTGACTCCTCTTGGGAGGGGCAGGAAGGAGAGAGGCTGACCCTCGCGGTTGCAGGGTTTCCTGTGATCTCCTTGCTCCAGCCAAGCTAACGCTCCATCGCCACTGACTCCACATTCCAGCACAGTGCTGTATTTCTCCCGTGACTCAGGAAGAGACTCGACTGTGGGGTGCACAGGTGAGCCAGGGCCCGGCAGAGCCCGGGGGGGCAGAGCGCCTACTCCAGCAGTGGATCAGAAGCTACCCAGCCCGCTGACAGTGGCTGTCCACCACGGCTCCTTCCTACCCCAGCCCACGCACACAGGGTCCACGTGGGCCCTGCCGACCCTGTGAAGTCAGCTGGTGAGCAGCTGTGAGGAACAGACAGGGCTTGCATCAGAGGCTGTGTCCGAGCAGACCCATGGGTGTCTGCACAAACAGTGCATCGGGCCTCAGTCTGCAGCTGACATGGGCTGGGAGTCAGCATGGGCCCCACCTGCGTTAGCATCTCAGGGGCAAGGGTCCCGATGCAGGGACACAGAAAAACACACACATCAAGGGTATAGGGCTTCCCTGGCGGCTCAAATGGTAAAGAGTCTGCTCGCAATGCTGGAGACCTGGGTTCGATCCCTGGATCAGGAAGATCCCCTGGTGAAGGACATGGCAACCCACTCCAGTATTCTGCCTTGGAAAATCCCATGATGGAGGAGCCTGGCGGGCTACAGTCCCCAGGTTTGCATGGGCCCAAACAGTTGGCATGACTGAGTGACTTCACTTTAAACGGGACAGAGCCAGGTCAGGCCAGACCATCAGGGCTTCTGCTCCATGAGAGTGAGATCAGCCCGGTCCCTGGCAGGGCAGTGATGGTCCCTGAGCAGAGGAGCAGCCTCACTCACACTCTGAGGAGGCTCTGGTTCCTCCAGCACCAGCCACAACCCCGAGCAAGCTGAGAGCGGCCAGCACATCCTGAGAAAAGAGGTGACTCGGGTCCACATCAAACCCACCTCTTCCAACAAAGGCACTGGGCACACACAGTCTGTACAGAAATGTGCCACTTAAGCTTCCCCTTTGAAGGCCTAAAGAGGCAGCTATTTTACCTAAATGCATAAAGGCATACAAGGTTAAGCAAAATAAAAGGACAGGTGAAAAGTTATGACACCGTCCACAAGTACTGCGGACCAAGACTTAATCTTTAGTGTATCACTGAGTGAGCTCTAAATTTATGCTGACAGCTTATTAGAAGTGGATTTAGAGTATTTGGAATATAAAAGTATGTTTTAAATGCATAGGATGAGTGTTGAACATGTAAGTAAACTTATTGTGTAACAGCTTCATTAATTTACTGTCATACTAATTTATTTCATTAATACCTTGCTCTTTCAAGCTCTTAAAAGATTATCTCTTTGATTCCAGTACTTAATAGATTGTTTAGCATTTCCTAATAAAAGGGCTCCATCTAGTGGAGCAATTCAATCATTTTTGCAAGACAGAAGGTAGCAAGGTTAATTAAATCCCTTATATTAAGGCCTGACAGTGGTGATAGTTTCAGGGAAATGCTTGTTCTGACGTGCACAGTGCCTATTCTTCACCTTGCCTTGATAAAAAGGCAGAAGATGGAGGTAAGGTACATGAAGTATGCTGGGATTTACTATATAAATTCAAGGCATTAACCATCAGTAAGACACCAAAATGGCTCTCCTCTAAAAACACTAATTTACGAGTGCGCTCGCTAAGCTTTCGAAAACAGAGTTTGAAGTTTATTGTTGTCTCTAGTAAGTAGGACAAGCCTTATATTGTGTAGGTGCTTAAGAACTGCTGAAAAGGTCCACATACTTTTACAAGGTCAATAAAAATGCTATGGCTGAATAACTTCTAAAAGAACTATATAGTAATACTTTAATCATATCTGACTCCTTTCCTTCACAGCCTCAAGTAGCTGGTTGTGGCCAGTTCAAAATTTCCTGGGTACATCCAAAAAAAAAAAAAAAAAAACTAGGTTGGTCCTTCAAATGTTCTCATTTATATTCCCTTTCAAAAAGCATTTATTAAATACTTGTGACATGCACTAGTTGCTGATGGTAAAAAAGAAATCCATTAGTTTAGACATATTCAAAATTAAAACCAAAGTCTAACAAAGATGAGAGAATCAATCTGTAGTAAGAGGAGAGGAAGCAGGAACCTGAGAAGCAAGCAAGTGAACAGCCTTATAATAATTCATATCCTGTTAACAGTGGAGCAGAAGGTAAAATCTGAAAACCCTGAATGGAGCGGAGCACTCAAACGCCAGCGCTGCCTGCGGTAATCAGCTCTGCCGCAGCACGGAGGCCACTAAGGATGAGCACAGTCTGGACCTAGAGACTCACACCGAGGGAAGTCAGCCCGCCGGAGAGGGGAAAACATGGTGTGACATCCCTCAAATGTGGAATCGAAAGAGAAACCACACAAACGAACTTACCTACAAAACAGACTTAGGGAATGAACCTGTCGTTGCTGGGCCGTGGGGGAGGGACAGTGAGGGAGTCTGGGATGGACGTGCACACACTGTCATATTTAAAATGGGTCCAGCACAGGGGGCTCTGCTCAGTGCCACGTGGCAGCCTGGATGGGAGGGGGTCTGGGGGAGAATGGACACGTGCATATATGGCTGAAACTATCACAGCATCGTTGGTTAACTGGCTATACTTCAGTATCATACAAAATTTAAAGTTAGAAAAAAAGAAAATGGATGCAGTCTTTGGTGCATGTTCATGAAGCTTCTTCCAGAAAAAAAAAATGCATTAAATTTAACAAGACCAAAATATACCTTTGAAACATTTCCACAAACTGTCATCAAAAAAGTCTTTGGTGTACAAAGAGTTATTGCAACTTGTCTATTAGAAAACCTGTTTGTTTAGAACTCTTCCTTTGTGAAGGTTTTAACAAACAAGGTACTGCAGTAACACTCTGAGATGCTAAATGCTGTGTATGTATATGGTCATGACCATTTATTCCCCTGCCAAGAGATAGCAGAGGTGAATTTGACCATTTGCAGAAGTGAGGGGCAGAGCAGTCAAAGATGACCTGCCACATCAACACAAAACCATGTCACCACTATTTCTTTTTTATTTTTTTACTGGAAAGTTGAGAACTTACCGTCCAGAAGAAACTGGCTTAACTGAACCAACATTTTCAAACAGTTGGGCCTTTGCTGCCACACTGAAAAATAATTTCAAAATGCAAGTTTCATTAAAATGCATTTCACAGCTCAAAGTGAAAATCAGAGCTAGCAGTTAACCAAACAAAAAAAATGAGTTAAAATTTGTCCCCAAAATATGAACTGAATTTTAATTGTTTTAAGTTCTAATACAGAGGTAAGTTTTAGATCTAGCATCTAGTTCACTGAGTACCAGATGGGAATAAACCTGCATCTACTTCCTCTGGGGATCACACTGTCTGCATTTTCTGCACCTCAGAAAACTGTGCGAGCAGAAGAGAAGGAACCTTCTATCTCCCACTCCACTCCTGGAAGTCCTGCTGTTGACTCCATGGAGCCACGAGGGAAGAGTCGCATCAGCAAGATAAAACAAGAGCTGCTTTACATTCTCACAGTCAAGACAAAACAAATTCAAAAATGGTTTCATGTATTTTTAAAATACTTGAACATACTTCCTATAAAGTGAAAAGAGAGAAATCTGAAAATATGACCAACAAGGAAATTTGTGGATTCAAGTCTTGTTTCAAAGCATGACACGGGAAAGGCAACATATGAAAAGTAAGACTATAGGGTAGAAAAGAATTAAAACTAATGTAACCCAGCTAACTAGATAAGTTCCTATATTTACTAGAAGAGAATATAAATTTATTTGAATGATGTTTTAATGAATTGAATATTTAAAATCTACCTTATTTCTTAAATTGACAAACTTTTCTCTCAGAACTGAGTCATTTGATAATCTGCAGGATCATTTCACATCTAACGCAGAACATACACTCTACAATTTAAGTTCTATTTTATCAGTAAATCACAAAATAGAAGCTCTTCTCTTTCCCTCACAAAGAATAAAGTTTATATTTTCTCATCTCCCTTTACACATTTGGCTTAAAATTCATTTCCCTTAAGGTCTAGAACTATACACACCAGGGAATAGACAGCTGACACAAAATCTGCCTATACTGTGGGAGCTGGATTTCTGAGAGAACGTATGTGAAACTCCCTCTGAAACCAAAGGTTCTTGTTAATGGGATGAATGAATGAATGTAAGACGTTGTTCCTATGGAAACAGGCTTAGTGAAATGTCTTACTGGACTTTCAGTGGGTAATTAAGAGTCCAGCACCACCGCCACATTACAACTGGACGTGGCATAAGAGGAACAGCACAGACTCAACTGGAGAACCCTGGGTTAGAAGCCTAGCCCCGCCACTTACTAGCGGAGTGAGTGAGGACTGGCTCCCTGACTTCCCATCATCTGTAAAGCAAAGTTGATACTGCCTCCTGCAGGAGGACACCGTGGTCCTTAAAATAAGTAACATGTACAAGGATGCTCAGCAATAGCCCATGCCGCATCTGGAAAAGCGCAGCGAAAGTCAAAACATTAAGATGAAAAGGAGGAAGAACTCTCCTCTTTGGATTCTGATTCCGTATTTACCCCACTCCCCACTTTCTCCCATCTGCACCCTCACTGTTCTGGTCTACACACCCCACCCTCTTGGCCTTTACACTTCAGGGTCATATCCTTCTCTTAGAAACACACTCTCTTGCCTTTCCCGCTCCCTGTTCTCCAGGAGTTGTTTAAGACAGTGAGTATTCAGGTTGGGGAGACGAATGGAGAGTGGAGGAGACCACCCCGGCTAGAAAACAGCTGTATTTCTAACAAAGAAGTAGGACTGAGGATACGGGCAGTCCCAATAGCAGAGTGGTGGGTGTTTAGTTTCCAGACTCCAAACCACTATATTATACATGGCTTTCATGTCCTTAAGGAAAGCCTGCTTATAAGGAAAGTGCCTGAAGGGTGTACTAACATTCATACCACTTGCAGAAGAGGACAGGGTCCTGCAGAAGTTGGTGGTACCCACTCTACGGATGAGCGTTTGGCTGTGGGAATTCCTAGAGTTCTTTTGCACACGTTCAAGCCCTGTGTACCCACGGGAGACACAGAAAACACCCAACAAGCACCCTGTCACTTACACGGAGCCGGGGCGCTGGTAGCCGTTGCTGGAGGTGGTGTCCAGCCTTAACCTCCTGCACATTTTTGGAGGCAGATCTGGGTTTGGCGTGGCTTTGGGTGTCTCTTTGGAACCTATGGAAGTTAAACTTTGAATGGATCCACTGTAGCTCTTGTTTCCTGAAAAGAAAGCCCCAAAAAACAGGCGAGGTGCTATTAGACAAAATAATAGCAATAACACAGTCCACGCGCATGTAACAAAAGGAAGTCGTTTTCTCTGCGTCCAAATGAGAAGGCACAGAATGTTCTCTGGGCCCAGCGGCCCGTCACTCAGGGAAGATCACTATCGGAAGTAATTGCAAAGCATCACCGCTCAGAGAGGGAAAGTCACAGCACACAGGAGGTTTCAAGCTCCCAGCCCAGGGACAAAGCGGAGAAGCACCGTCTGCCCTCGCTGTTCACGCCTCCCTCCTGAGTCATCAAGCTCAACAAGCCGGTAGGCGACGCAGAGACGCGGCATTAGCCGAGGCTCCATCCTGGCTCACCTTCAGCCGCAGAGACGGATCTGAGGGAGGAAGCTGAGGCTCTTTTCAGTCCCGAGAGCCCGTAGGGCCCCTTCTTGGCCAGGTCGATGGGTGGGGACGCGTCCCCGGGACTGGTGACGGAGGTGACGCTCTGGCAGTCTGATTCCGCGTCCGTTTTGGTTGCGTCTTCTCGAGAACTTGACTCGGGACTCGTGGTCCAGAGACCAAGGCTCTTCTGTCCGTTGCTGGGCGATGGGGCCGCAATCCAAGGGATGCCGGCAGACCTCTCCCTGGGCGGGCAGGAGGCAGGCTTCGTGGCGCTGTTCTGCTCGGAGGAGTGGGAGGAGAGGGACTCGACGCTCCCCATGGGCGTGCTGTCGGGGCTGCTGCTGTAGGAGTCGCCTGGGGGTCGGGCAGAGACGGGAGCGTCAAGGACAGGCTCTCAGTCAGACCTGCACCGTCAGGCCCTCTGTTCCCAGCTCCCCAGTGCTCTGTGGCCACCTCGCCCCGCGGCAGCGCTAGACCTGGCTTACAGAACTGTCTCAGTTGCGCAGAGAGGCTTTAAAGCATTCGTCTGAACTCGGTGAACCCACTTTTTCTACACCATTCAAGGGAGGCTGTCTGTGTGCCCCTATGAAATCATGTTGCTTCTTGAAGTGTCAGCAGGCTGACTTGAAATCAGACAAAATGTGCTGCAGAAACAGGATTCACCAGTAGGAGAAGCAAGATGCCTTGATGACATAGTAAGAAATCAATGGAAAGGGGGAATATTGAGACGTATTTCTGCCTTCTGCTCTTCTGATCCTAGGTGATTCTGAGTTACCATGTAACTGAGTCCTCCTGGTAGTAAAGGTGCTATTAAATGTCAGCAGCTCCACAATTCTTATTTTTATCAATTTGTTTTACAATTTTTAAAAGGAAAGCTTATGGAAGAAAATAGGAAAGGATTTCTTTCCTTTCCTTGCTAAGAGTATAGCAACATAAGAAAATTTGCTGTTTAACTGGGTGTATTTTTTAATCTTTCTAAAAGTTAAGGTATAAGAAAAAACATCAGAGAAACAGTAAGGGAGTTTTCAAATACTACATCTAAACACCGATTGTGAGGAAACTGAGGGTGGAGGGAGAGGGCTGGGTGTACAAAATAAAACAAAAATGGCCAAAGTTGAACTCATGCCTTGTGCTGAAGCTACCAGCCACGTTATGGTAGGGCTTGGCTCAGAATAGTAAGTTAGGGATAATGTGTGGTATAGAATCTCTTTTTATTTCCTTTCTCTCTCTTTCAGACACTTTGATACCCTAGAGATGATGCTTTAGGAACATAAAAGACGGAAAGAATGAAAATGACTGCCTGGGCCAGACTCTCCGGCTTTCCAGCTTTCTTCAGGACCACTTTGACAACAGGACAAAAGCTGCTACAAAGTAGCACCTGATGTATTTTACTTAATCACAGCTACAGGAAAGAAGGGCACTGGGCAAAAACTATTTTTTCCCCCTTTGCAGCAGGAATGAATTGGCTTGTCCAAGATCTATCCTGACATTGAATATTTAAATGTGGTGGAGGGGGCTGGTGTTGGGAGACAGTGTCAGTAGGGACATTTTCTCTTTCTACCTACTTGCCCATAAGGTGGGATAAAGCTGAATTAACGAAGACGGCATCTCCCTGCGGGTGGGGCACTTACTGTCAGGTTCTGCCAAACACGGAGTATACCTTCCTCTGGGCTTCCGGGAGCCTGAGGAGAGGCAGATTGCACGCGTCCTCCGGGATCCGGATCGAGACTGAGGCTGAGGAAGAGGGATGCTGGGGTCTGGGGCAGTGTGAAAAATCTACACGGAAGAAGAATGGACGGAGGTCAACAGAAGGGTGACACTGGCATTTTCATCATAAAATAAACTGAGTGTTATTAAATGATCTTAGAACTCTATGCTCCTGAATCAGCTGCCTGGCAAGAGACACTTGATACAAGAAATAAACCTTCTAGAGCAATTACAACTTTCTTTTCCATTTACACTGAATAATGTTTCTCCTCTGGGTTTTTTATTCTTCCCTATTCCCCAGCAGTGAAATTCAGATTTTCCAATATTTTTAAGAAATGTTTCAAATGGCAACGAATATCTATGTCAAGACATGCTGATTCTTTTCACTGTTACAGTCACTCTTCCCCTTCATCCTGAACATAACCTGAGGGAAAGAGGACCCTGCTATTATCATTCCCCAGCTAGTAGCCCCTTGCTTCTCAGAAGGTGTTGGCATGCTACTGGCCCTGAGCTGCGGATAATGTGACGAGCTGCAGGCAGGCGTCTGAGCACGGCTCTAAGAGGCAGCTGTGGACTCCAGGGTTGTGAAAGCACTTCCAGTCTGAGCAAGACTCCAAGACTATCCTTCTATAGGCACTGGAAAGCAACTGGGAAGGAAAGAGGCACCCCCATCCTCTCACAAGGACGGTGTCAGACATAAATAAATCACAATGTTTAGCCCCTTGATGGCTGAGTTTGCTTAACAATCAGATCATTTTGGTCTTCCCATTTTCTCACTTTCATAATTATTCTAAGATCTCACTCCTAAAGAAAGCCTGCTTAGTGACTGGATATAGAGAGGATTTCAAGACTGTTCTCTGATTTTTATCTAAAATATTAGTTCTTCTGTATAATGAGAATGTAATTCAAAAGAGATAAAAAAGTTACAATAGACTTAATCATAAAGTGATTCTAAAGTATTTTCTGAATACTGAGTAAAAACCTCATTATGTAAATACTAAAGAAGAAAATATTGACAAGGTAATGATGTAGAAAGAAGGGAAACCATCTACCTAGAGGATTTTTGAGAAGTATTTAAAAACGGAATAAGAAAAAAAGAAAAGCAAAGTCCACATAAATAATTTATACAAAATTTATAAGACCCCATATAGGAGCCTGAGAGCACAATGAGATAACAGATGATACAAGTACAAAATTCCTTCTTGGAAACAAGATAACAAAATTTTATACTTCCACGTGAAAATTCAGCTTACCTTTTCATAGTGCTCTATCAGAATTTCAACCACAATGTTCTGAAACTTAATATTCATCATGGCAGCCACAGTTTCTTCCTGTGCTCTCATTAGAGTTGGACCAAATATAACACCAAGGTTTGAGACTGTCATGAGATTTTGTTGACTATGTAGGGACACTCTGCAAATAAAAGCAACAAAAGTATTTTAAGTTATATGTTTAATAATTATGGAATGTTCTCGTTTACCAAATAATGTTAAGATGTAAATGTGATACATTTTATGTATGTATGATACATAAAGATGTAAATATGATACATGAGATGTAAATATGCCACTACAGACTAAATTTCTCAAATAGTCAGGTTCAGCCACTACCAGCTGGCATTAGGGGGGTATAGTCTAAACAGATGTAAAAAGTTAATAAACATTAGCACAATAAAACATAATTACTAAGGTTAATCTCTTAAAGGAAAAAAAGAAGTCTTATTTTCTTGAATCAAGTACAATTGCCCTCGGGAAACTACCAGCTATTTGGCAAATCCTACGGTAGTATATTCTTTTAGAACAAATGGTTAAGAGTAGACTGGCTGTGATTATATTTGGACTTACCAAACACATTATTAAGAAACTACTGCTAAACATTTTCACAGATAACACTGTACTTAATTCTCCAAGAAGTCAGTTTTTCCTACTGTACAGATTTTTTAAAAAAAAAAAAGCTCCTAAAGTAAGCATGATGTACCTGAGGTCATAGCAAATTAGGGACACAGAGTTTTGTTTCAAGTTAGACCTCCTGACTACAAGGCAAGAGTCTCCCTGAGCTCCCCGTGTCAGATGACTGGTCAGGGCATGTTCCCATCCTGTCTTCCATCCACCCATCATCCACCCATTTCCACTTCCCCGAGGGCCTCCCAAGTGCTGAGCACTGTGCTAGGCAAACAGCAATACAAGGAGATCTGGAAGCATTAGTACTGGCTTGAGAATAAAGAGTCTCTGATAGTACTGACCTTAGCAAAGTAACCCCAGTGAACTCTCAAAAATGACTTTGACTAGTTAACTAATTTAATTTGGAGACGGAATACATTCTTAAGAGGTAACCTTATTTTATTTAACCAATCTTCTTAGGGTAACCACTGCCTTTTCTATCTTACTCCCAGCGGGGCTGAGAGGATGAAAAATTCTAGTTAGGAGCACAACACAAGATAATGTTTATATGTGACTGAGTATGCACACTAACTCCATTCTAGAAGAGAGTAAAATTTTATGAGGAATCCAGGATTCTGGATTATCCACCCAACATTTGATATAGGGCAGGAAGAGCTGACTGTCGCGTTGACCGAATTTACCCCTTGTGCCCAAGACAGCGTTAGCTAAGATTCTTGGTTAGTATAAAAAGAATTTCATTCTAAGTTTCCTTTTTATACAACCAAATATTATAAATTAATTGTTTAATAAGAATTAGCCTAATAAGCCATCTGTAAAGGCAGTGAGCCTGTCTGGGTTTAAAGCTTGGGTCCAAGCTGGGTGCAATCAGCCTTGTTATTTAATCTCTCTCAAGGCTTCAGTTCCTTCATCTGTAAAGTATAAGAATAATAACCCTGATAGCAGTGTGTTGAGAAAATTAAATAAAATAAGTTAAATTAAATAAAATATGATCTTAAAATAATATTCTTCCTTGTAATTAAATTGGCTTCAGGTATTTTTGCTAAAAAGTAAGAGTGCCTGGTAGTATAAGTAACCTAGAATAAGATTAATATGAAGCTCACTGGGAATAAATTTAGAAATCATAAAAAAAACTGCTCTATTTTGAAAATTAAGTTGATAACCACATTCTTTGGAAGATGATATAATTTGATCACCATATTCCTCTTCACTGAATTTCCCTTCTGCTGGGCTAGTCAGCTGATATAGATTCTTATCATCCCACGTTTCAGCCAGTTCTGCACCCCACTCCCTCAACTTGTATATGAAACACATTCTGAACTGCACTTTTAAATACGTAAAGTTTAAGTCAGAGGAGACGACATAAGGCCTTGTCTTAAAGACAATGAATTCTCAGAAAGAAATCAATGATTTATACCATGTCTCAGAGCTAGTTACTGGGGACTTGTAATCAGTCACTGGTCCTTTAGGCCAGTGAGCAATCTAGGTTACTGATCTTAAATTCCCCTAAGTCAATAAGGTGGCCAGGGACCAAGATTGTTATCAGTTGCTACTAGTTTACTTAAGTTAACTACTAATGCCCGCCTGGATGAAACACAAGTTGCAATCATGATTGCTGGGAGAAATATCAACAATCTCAGATAAGGACATGACATCACTCTAACAGCAGAAAGTAAAGAGGAACTAAATGGCCTCTTGATGACAGTGAAAGAGGAAAGTGAAAAAGCTGGCTTGAAACTCAATATTCAAAAAACTAAGATCATGGCATCTAGCCCCATCACTTAATGGCAAATAGAAGGGAAAAAAGTGGAAGGGATGACATATTTTCTTTTCCTGGGCTCCAAAATCCCTGTGGACAGTGACTGCAGCCACGAAATTAAAGGACACTTGCTCCTTGGAAGGTAAGTTATGACAAACCTAGACAGCACATTAAAAAGCAGAGATACTACTTTGCCCGCAAAGGTCCATATAGTCAAAGCTATGGTTTTCCAGTGGTCATGTACAGATGTGAGTTGGACCATAAAGAAGGCTGAGCACTGAAGAATCTATGCTTTCAAACTGTGATGCTGGAAAAGACTCTTGAGAGTCCTTTGGACTGCAAGGAGATCAAACCAGTCAATCCTAAACAAAATCAACCCTGAATATTTACTGGAAGGACTGATGCTGAAGCTCCAATACTTTGGCCACCTGATGTGAAGAGCCAACTCACTGGAAAAGACCCCGATGCTGGGAAAGATTAAAGGCACAAGGAGAAGGAGGCAACAGAGGATCAGATGGCTAGATAACATCACTGACTCAACGGACAAGAATTTGAGCGAACTCTGGGAGACAGTGGAACACAGAGCAGAGTTGGACCTGACTTAGTGAATGAACAAGAAGAATAATTAAGTAACGCATTGGTGATGTGAGCACACATTCTACTGCTGCTGCTCAGTCAGAGGAGACTGACATTTTTAGGTTCAGCTAGGAACAGTGGTGAAGCTTGGGCAGAAGAATTTTCAGTACTCTTTAGTGGCTAGATATACTCCTTCTATTTCCTGTATTACAGTCACAATTAAAGGTGAAGCTTGTGTTCATCTAACATTCTATATAATTAAGGAAAAATATTTTATGTGACACTCATGAAGCTTTTAAAGTGTATTTTAAAAGGCTGTGCTAAAAAATTAGCTTGAATGTAGCAAGAGAATACCCACTAAATGTTGTATGGTTGTTTCAAGAAAAGGACACACAACTCAAAAACATAATTCAAGACTATGTAATTCAGACCAAGGTAGTGAGTCCCTGTTCATTAGCTAAATGCCAACAAGGGCAATCATTAACAACGAACTTGAAATGAAATCATTCCTAGTGGATTTCCTTCTTATTTCAAGGAGGGCCAACTCATATTATCTTAAACCCTGCAAGTTAATATAGAGCACAGTTTCAAATGTGCATGGTTCAAATTAGCATAAATTGGGTTACTACTTGTAGCAAACAAGGAAGGATTAATCATTTGACTATGAATTGCAGTACTCATTAAGACAAAAACTGTTCCCATTTGTAAATGAGACTATAAGAGAATTCTTAAGAAAGTTTAAAACCTGAATTTGGACTTTCGTTTCCAGCAGCATGGTAACTGAACTGAAATCTCTGAATTAAATGTGTGTGTGTGTGAATCAAGACAGATCTGTTACGGCTAGTATTACATGCCAAATTTGCTAGGCTGCGGTACCCCAATATTTGGTCAAACATAATTCTAGATGTTTCTGTGAAGGCATTTTTAGATGACATTAACATTTAAGTCAGTAGGCTTTGAGTAAATCAGACTACCATCCATTACCTGGGTGGGCCTCATCTAAACACTAGTTTAGGGTCTTAAGAGAAAAAGACTGAGGTCCCCGAGGAAGAAGGTATTCTGCCTCCAGACTACCTGGATTTGGACCACAACATCAACTTCTCTGGGTCTTCAGCCTGCCTTGAAATCAGCCTCCACAACTGTGCAGCCAATTCCTTGCCACCAATCAGTCTCTCTTACATATACATGTATGTACACATAGACACACATACAACAACCTATTAGTTCTGTTCTCTGAAGAAACTTGATTAATACAATATTTATCAAAAGTTTTAAATACATAAGAGTCAAAAAGATCTTCAGAAACCAACAGACACTAGGACTCTGGGGAAGAAAGCTAATATTCCAATGGCATGTTGACCTGGTAGAACCTGGTGACCCTAGTAAAACTGAGACCTGGTCTTCAAACTTCAGGCTTACAATGCATCTAAAAGAACTGAGAAAGAACTATATACTCCTTCATACATTTTTAAGTTGACACTCCATCATAAGTATAACAGTTGCAGGGATATAATTACTTACATGTCATAAACACAGATACACACACATATAGATTATATCTTAAAAACAAACTGCTGCATAATTTTTCAAGCAATTCAATGGACTCTGATTACAGTAGCAAAGTTACAGCTCTATCACCCCCTTTGAAAGACATGAGTATCCTTAGGTTTATGAGATGAACAAGCGAGTGAGCAGTCTGAGTCAGAGCATTACTTGACCAGGTGCTTTATTAAGATGTCCAGCATCTCTCTGTTTCTCTCTGGCAACTTGTGCACCAATGCATGTACAGCTTCCACCCGGTAGTTTTGGTCATCAGATTCTGTAACATAAAAAAAGGTTGCAAATATTCAAATTCTAATTATATCAACATTAATAATTTAAACATCATAACCACTTCCATCCGTCATGCCTTATAAGCACTGCTTCACATGGTAAGTATTATCACTATTATTTCCTAAGGCTTAGAGTCACTGGGTAACTTGTCCATGATCTGTAATCACTAAGTAGAGAAGAACTCAGTTCTATCTAATCCTGACCTATGCTCTTAGCCTCTGAACTATATACTTCTATACAGCTATAACTCATTTCCTCCTTTGGTTTTGTTACAAAAGGAGAGAATAAAACTTTTAGTAATATGAGTGATGGCAGCAGTTGTTACAAATGGTCAGACACCACAGTACAGTTTATCACATTGAAACCTCTGAGTGACTCTATCAGACCAGAGGAAGGAGGCATTCTTTTCTAAATTTTATAGATTAAAACACGGCAGAGAGTTATTTTTCTCAGGTGTCAGGATAATTGTGCAACCAAAGGCCTAGTAGATTTTAAGCCCATGATGACCATGGTACATCTGGGAAGAAAAAAAAGAAAAATCATCTCAAGCAGATCCAGTCTGCAAGGAAAAAGCCAAGAGGCTGACAAGTTGGCTAGAGAAACTTGTAATGCTTCAGAAAAAGGAATCTATTTAACACTCTCTTACTACAACAAACAAATTCTAGGGTGACTGCCCACCCTGCCAAGCCCTTTCTCCAGAAAGTGCCCAGTGCACAGGGTTTATAAATGGGAACTTCATCCCTTCCAGGCACAGCTATCTGCACACGAGGTGAGGAAAGGGCCTGGTTTTCATCGGGCTAAACATGAAGTCTCTCCCAGGAGTTGGAATGGAGACACCAAAACTCTGATCTGTCTGCTGGATTCGTGCAAAGGCAGATCATGTAAAACAAGGCAGACCATCACCAAATGTGCTCCCAAGTGAAGAAAAATCTGTCTGTGAATGAGGTAGATATGCAGCAGAGAACAAAAATGAGAGACATCCAAAAAGAACTGGGAGGGTGGGTGAGAAACATCTCTTCCCAATTTTGCAGTTCCTGGATGCAGGCCACGGTAGGCAGGACCCATTCTCTGCCAAGGAGTTCTGACAGACTCCCCTTAAGTCTCTGAGTAACTTCCCCTTTCTTCCTGAGCTAAATTTCTCTTGCTCGAAGCCAAATGGTACCTATTTCTATTATCCTTGACCCAGACAGAAGATGGATTCTTATATATGAGAAATGCTTTAATTATCATGGTAGTGAATAACATGACCACTATTTGCCACAAAAGTGAAGAAAAAAAAAATCTTGTGACCAAATGTTTGCATGAAAACAACCAGCTCATTGAGCCATTCTAGCTAACTGGATCAAACACCGTTTGTTAGAAGACGAATTTCTTGTAACAAAGTGTTCTAGGTTAAGAGTCAAAAATCCTGGCTTGTAGTCTTGATATTGCTATGAATTTACTAGGGTCCTTGGACAAAGTCACTTGTCCCCCTCTGGGTCCTGATTTCCTCGTTAATAAAACGAGGTTGGATTATATACTTTTTAAGGTCTTGTTCTTCTTACAAGGACGGATTTCTATAAAGAAGAAGTAGAGTGCAGAGCTTTCGGGAGAAAGCTAAGTGGTATAGATGTTCATGAGATCATGCGGTCAGTCATGTATGCAGGGCTGCAAACCAAGGTCATTCAGCTTCAGTTGACACTTTTAGCAGTAGATAACACCTCCTGTGACATTACAATGTGTGGTAATAAACTAATGCAGTTGATTTCTTTCTTGGATTGTGAAAAATACTCTTATTACAGTCATATCTTATTTATCTTAACAATGAAATGCCAACTCTTAACTGTTACAACTTGAGACTGGCTCAGATGGTGACCTGGCACTTGAGCCCAACGTTTTATACAACTCTAACTGCTCAGGTTACATGACTGCCACTGGTCCCCTCCCCTGCTCCCCATAATTTTGAATTAAACCTGTTTATTCATATAACATTAAGGCAGTCACAGATCTAAAGAAACAATATAGATATCTGATGAGTTTGTGAGTGTGTGCTCAGTCGTGTCTGACTCTTTGCGACCCCATGGACTGGAGCCCGCCAGGCTCCTCTGTCTATGGAATTTTCCAGGTAAGAATACAGGAGAGGGTAGCCATTCCCTACTCTAAGGGATCTTCCTGATCCAGGGATTCAACCTGCGTCTCCTACACTGGCAGGCAGGCTCTTTACCACTGCACCATCTGATCATCATCAATAAATATAATAAGAGAGAAAAGGTGTTGTTGCCTGCCAAAAATGGCTGGCTCTTTCTCCAGCTTTAGGAACAAATCATGTGAGTACAGTGGAGGTGGAGTCATAACTGATTGTACCTCTTTGTGGTCTTGTTTATTTAACCATGAAGTTGCTCTTGTAAGAAGCTGACATTCATCAATCAAGGAAAATGTAATTCGAGTAATTCCTCACAGCTCTTTCTAATCACACCATACGTGCCACTCCAATGAGCCTTACTAAGTAACAAAGTGTCTTAGTTCATTCTATGACTTCTCATAACCATATTGTAAACTGTTAAGTATGAGGATGACAATTTCTTAAGCCATAGGTAGGAAAATGTTAACTAGCAGGTTTAAACTTACAACCTCTGATACGGCATAAAACCACATCAATTACAATGCATCCAATGGAAATGTACTTACTAACAGCAACAATAAAATCTTTGTGTAATTTGTAAGTCATCAGTGGTTCTGCAAGGCACCTACAAGAGAGAATACAGCAGATTTCAGAACAGTTACCTTCTGATTTCCCCTGAACTTTCAGTGCTTCTGTGAGAAGTACAATAAAGTCCTACCAGAGAGTTGACAAGTAGCTCTAAAATGCAGACCTCAAAGATACCAGTGTCCTGAGCACTTCTTGCTGCCACTGTATTAAAATGGGAGAGCCTGGGGGAATTATTTTTAATACTCTGTGAGAACTATTGGACTACAGGAACAAAATCCCTCTCAGAAATAGAGGCAATAGTTTCTTTTTTTTTTAAATTCCAATTCAACTTGTGATGTTTTATAAATAATATACGAAGATCTGAATGAGTCTAATATGAAACAGAAATTATTATTTAGCGCTCATAAACTATCACAGCCTTTTAAGTTTACTGTTTGAAACAAGCACATATAAACCCCAGAACACTGAACGTAACTGTGACCAGTCTGAGCTAATCCACCTCCAGTGAACGAGCTGTGCCAAGAAGGGAAGAGGACCCCATGGGGCTCCCTGGGGTCCACGCTGCCTGCCCACAGGGGTGACCGTGAGACCACAGCAGAGTGGCAGGAAGCAGGCCCACCTCACCTGAGGTAGTTTTTCAGTCCACTTGTTATTGTCTTATTATCCCACAGCTCAATATCAATGTCCATGTCAGGAGGGGACTTGGGAGCTGAAAAGAATTAAAGTAAGATGCTTAAGCTGTGAAATTCAAAATATCATGGGCACTATTGAGAAGACGGATGCAGACAAAAGTAGGTCAAAGAGAGAGGCATGCATTTCTTGAAAGGCCAGTGGAGCTAACTTTTGGACTGCTGTTTGCCTGAGTTGGTGCAAAGCACATTCTGACACTGAACCTCAAACATTTCTTACAGAACGCAGTTTCTCAAGTCAGATGTTTGCCCATTGCTAACGTCACAGCACACTTACCATGTGCTGGGCGTCCTTCTCAGTGCTTTACATGGACTAGTGCATCAAATTCTTATAATCCAATGAACCTCCTTCTATAAACGAGGAGGTGAAGGCACAGAGGGGTGAAGCAAATCACCCAAGGTCACAGAACTGTAAACTGGCTGAGCCAAGATTCCAGTTCAGGCCATCTGAATCCCAACACCCATAAATCTTACTATACCTCTAGCTAATCAAAGAACACTTGAGGAAAAAGTCAATATTATAAAAAGGGTCCCTTTACAAATTCTGATTGGTCATCTATAATAATGGCCATTAAAAATGAATACAAATATTAATTTTAGATATGACTTGAAAATACTCAAAGACAAGCAATAACCTATATCTCAAAAAATCCTATGGTTTGAATTTTCTATAAGAATGTAAAAGTTAAGTAAGTAACGGGCTTCAGCCAAAACTTACAAAATGTGGTATTCATGAGTTTCTGCACTTTGGAATTCACTCCTCCTATTCGGTAGAGACCTAAAATGGTGATGCCTAGTGAGAAGGAAAAAAAATCACAAAAAAATGGCATAAGACACAAGTTCCAAGGACAGAATGTTAAAAACTCAGATCTATGCCTACATAAAATCTGGAAGGTATGCATCCAATTTTACAGTCTAACTTTAGCAAACCTACCCTGGAAACGCTCATCAGACATATATTTCTTAGAGCAAAAATGAACAGTGATTTGAAAGTCTATGAAGAGCTTCAAAATGGCAAAGTACTGCTGTCTATTCACCACTACCTGAATATAAAAAACCATTCAAGATGAGAAAGAATGATCAGTATTTCTCATATTCTGTTTCCTTAATCACGGAGTTCTATGTGTTGAACAGTTGGATGGAATTGCTAGCTTCACTTTAAAGCTGAGGATGGGACTGACATATATACACTTCTATATAAAAAAGAGATAACTAATAAGGACTTACTGTATAGAATAGGGAATTCTACTAAATACTCCATAATTGTCTATTTGGGTAAAGAATCTAAAATGGGGTCTATATATATGCATGTGTAAAACTGATTCACTCTGCTATACACCTGAAACTAACACAACATTGTAAATCAACTATTCCCCTCCAAAAATTAAACAGAAATAAAGGTGAGAAGACAGATTCAGAGATTTTTAAGGAAACGACTTGACTTTTCAAAACTTAAATGGCAGCACCAAACTTTGATTATAAGTTTAAAGAATTCCAAAGCCCAACAGGAGGTTTTGCTTTAGACAAGTTTTCCTGGAAGTAAAAGGCAACTAGGGTGGACTTCAGGACAGAGGTCATGACTAGACTGAAGACAGGTGCTGCATTTGTGACGGTGACAAAAATCACTGTGAGATATAATGCAGGGAAGGAGGAGAGCTGAATTCTAACTCCTCAGGAATCTTATTTCCTACAGCTTGGAAAAAAATAATAATATCGGTCCATCAAGAAGAAGTAAAGTGAGGCTATATCATGAAACTTCATGAAAAAGAAGTATGTCTGTAGTATGACTTTGGCAAACTGAAGCTCAAAGTACAGCTGTTTCATGTTTGCATAATTTATAAATCATATGTTTCTTAAAGTTAAGCTCCTGTTGATAACAAAGTACATCATGATTTCTGAGCAGCTTCTTTGTAAGAAGGGACAATGCATCAGTAATGGTGTACCCATCAGGCAGCACTGACCTCTCGTTTCCACAGCTTGGATGCATTTTCTCACAAAGTTGAACCCTGCTTCATTTAAGTACACTGGAAATAAAAGAAAACCATATTAAGTGTTTATGATGAACTAACATTACTGCTTCAGTCGGCTCTGTTGTTCCATGGCTTGATGGCACACAGGCTGTTACTGAATTTATCAAATATTTTGATTAGCATCTGATTTTTTATTTGGGGCTGGAAGTGAAAGAGGGAGATTCATATTCACCAATGTTTTTATATCAACTTGCTTCATTAAAAACACAGCTCTTTCACAGAAAGTAATATGTAAAATTGAGCCCATCCGTTTTCCCTGAAATTAGCATTTTACTTTCTACGTAAATCCTTTACTACGTATTTTTCTGGATGATAGAAGCAAATACAATAAAAATAAACTTTTACTGTGTGTTAATAATTATATTACAAAGCTATTCATATATTTTTCCCATGAGATTCTCCAAAGAATATTATGAGGTATAGATAAAGCACTGCAATCTTAAGGTGATTTACCAAGTTGCTGAAAACTGCTTTTTTTTTGTTCTAAAGGTCTAGAGCCACATTTTAACTCAGGTCTCCTGAATTCTATGTTCTATTCTATTTCATTTCATATCATATTCAAAATAGTTCAAAATACGCATAGTAAGTTCACTAAAAATCCTCTCAAAGATTCTCCATTATGAAACTGCACTTTATTTTCATTGCTTTTTGACAGATTTTCTTAAGGTTTAGAGGTTGAATCAAATTAGACTACTTGTTTAAAGAGAAAGGATTTAAAAATACCAAATAATAACCCACAGGGAAAATTCAAAAAGTTTTGATACTATAATGCAAATTGTTACCAAATATAGTGAATATATGATATTCCCAAATAATAATTTATGAAGACAAAGACAAACCATTAAAAAATTAAAACTGGTTTCCATTTAAAGATGGCGGATTAAACACATAAATGCAACAACATAGATTCACAGAAAACATATATCAAAAAATTAGGCTAAAAAAAGGTGCCAGGAAAGATGAAAAACTTTGAAGAAATCCTAGGCATAGAAAATCACCGAAACTGAATTGACTGAAAAGTTTGAGAAATCAAAGATGAGAAATGAGAAACTGAAAAGCTAGAGGTACCACACTGAGCTATCACCTCACACCTATCAGAATGGCCACCAAACACACACACAAACAAAACAAATAACACATGTTGGCAAGGATGTGGAAAAAAACAGAACCCTTGTACACTGTTGGAGGGAATATAAATTGCTGCAGCCACAGTGAAAAACAGTATAGAGGTTTCTCAAAAAAGTAAAAACAGAATTACTATATAACCCAGCAATTCCACTCCCAGGTATATTAAAAAAAAAACAAAAAACACCACTAATTCTAAAAGACGCATGCTGATGTATGGCAAAACTCATCATAATATTGTAAAGTAATTGTCAAGATGTGAAAGAATAAACTGTATTGGCCAAAATAACAATGCATTTTTGCTTTATTGCTTTTGAACACCCTTTGCTATTGCCTGAAAGAGTAGACAGAGGTTCCGTGATAGAGGTAAAATTCAGCTTTGCTTAGAGCCAGGTGAATCTGGGGTTGGATCTCAACTCATGGCTTTGTGATGGAAGCGTGCCTATGAACCTTTATGAATGCTATCCTTTCATCTAAAAATGAGGGAAATAACACTACATATCTTAAAGGATTGCAGTAAGATGAAGACAAAACCATGTGAGCCAGTGAAGAGTACCAAACATGGAATAAATGTAATTAGATTCCTTCTTCATGTGCTCCTATCCACACACTACCGAGAAACAGAAGAAATGATAAAAACAAAGAAAACAGTCAGCCACTAGTGCTAAGCAGAAGAAAGAGACATAGTTACTCTCCCACTTAGTAACTGTATTACTGGGGATAGTTTTAATTCTTTATCTTATTTTCCTCTTCCATAAAATAAGGATAATAGTAATACTGTCTACATATGGCTATTCCTAGGTGAAATATGTTAACATTTGCAAGTATCCTAGAATAATATTTAGAATATAGTGCTACAGAGTGTTGGCTCTTATCATCATCATCATTGTTACTGACTAGAGGAGAATATAAAATCTACATACTCAAATCACATGAACAAGGTATTCTTTGGGCAGGGCTGAAGTCCCTGGGGATTGAGGTACTATCAGCCTAGAGCATTATTCTTCAAAGAGCCATCAGTTCAGTTCACTCGCTCAGTCGTGTCTGACTCTTGCGACCCCACAAACGGCAGGCCTCCCTGTCCATCACCAACCCCAGAAGTTTGTTGAAACTAAAGTCCATTGAGTTGGTGATGCCATCCAACCATCTCATCCTCTGTTGTCCCCTTTTCCTCCTGCCTTCAATCTTTTCCAGCATCAGGGTCTTTTCCAGTGAGTCAGGTCTTTGCATCAGGTGGCCTAAGTATTGGGAATTTCAGCTTCAGCATCAGTGCTTCCAATGAATATTCAGGACTGATTTCCTTTAGGATGGACTGGTTTGATCTCCTTGCAGTCCAAGGGACTCTCAAATGTGTTCTTCAACACCACAGTTCAAAAGCATCAATTCTTTGGCGCTCAGCTTGCTTTATATTCCAACTCTCATATCCATACATGACTACTGGAAAAACCATAGCTTTGACTAGATGGACCTTTGTCAGTAAAATTAGGTCTCTGCTTTTTAACATGCTGTCTAGGTTGGTCATAGCCTTTCTTCCAAGGAGCGAGTGTCTTTTAGCTTCATGGCTGCAGTCACCATCCACAGTGATTTTGGAGCCCAAGAAAAGAAAGTCCCTCACTTGGTTTCATTGTTTTCCCATGTATTTGCCATGAAATGAGGGGACTGGATGCCATGATTTTAGCTTTTTGGAATCTTGAGTTTTAAGCCAGCTTTTTCATTCTTCTCTTTTACTTTCATCAACAGGTTCTTTAGTGGCTCTTCACTTTCTGCCATAAGAGTGGTGACATCTGGTATCTGAGGTTACTGATACTTCTCCTAGCAATCTTGATTCGGCTTGTGCTTCATCCAGCCCAGCATTTCAGATGTTGTACTCTGCATAGAAGTTAAATAAGCAGGGTGACAATATACAGCCTTGATGTACTCCTTTCCCGACTTGGAACCAGTCTGTTTTTCCATGTTCAGTTCTAACTGTTGCGTTTTGATTTGAGGCAGGTAAGGTGGTCTGATATTTCCATCTCTACGAATTTTCCACAGTTTGTTATGATCTACACAGTCAAAGGCTTTGGCATAATCAATAAAGCAGAGGTAGATGCTTTTCTGGATTCTCTTGCGTTTTTGATGATCCAATGGATGTTGGCAATTTGATCTCTGGTTTCTCTGCCTTTTCTAAAACCAGCTTGAACATCTGGAAGTTCATGGTTCATGTACTATTGAAGCCTGACTTGGAGAATTTTGAGTATTACTTTGCTAGTGTGTGAGTTGAGTGCAATTGTGTGGTAGTTTGAGCATTTTTTGGCATTGTCTTTCTTTGGGATTGGAATGAAAACTAACCTTTTCCAGTCCTGTGGCCACTGCTGAGTTTTCCAAATTTGCTGGCATACTGAGTACAGCACTTTCACAGCATCATCTTTTAGGATTTGAAATAGCTCAACTGGAATTCCATCACCTTCACTATGTTCATGGTGATGCTTCCTAAGGCCCCTTTCACATTCCAGGATGTCTGGCTCTAGGTGAGCGATCACACCATCGTGGTTATCTGAGTCATGAAGATCTTTCTTATATAGTTCTCCTGTGTATTCTTGCCACCTCTTCTTAATATCTTCTGCTTCTCTTAGGTCCATACTGTTTCTGTCCTTTATTGAGCCCATCTTGGCATGAAATGTTCCCTTAGTATCTCTAATTTTCTTGAAGAGATCTCTAGTCTTTCCATTTTATTGTTTTCCTCTATTTCTTTGCAGTATTCACTGAGGAAAGCTTTCTTATCTTTCTTTCCTATTATTTGGAACTCTGCATTGAAATGGGGATATCTTTCCTTTTCTCCTTTGCCTTTAGCTTCTCTTCATTTCTCAGCTATTTGTAAGGCCTCCTCGGACAATCATTTTGCCTTTTTGCTTTTCTTCTTCTTGGAGATGGTCTTGGTCACCACCTCTTGTACAATGTCACAAACCTCTGTCCTTGGATCTTCAGGCACTCTGTTTATCAAATCTAATCCCTTGAATCTATTTGTCACTTGCACTGTATAATTGTAAGGGATTTGATTTTTGTCATACCTGCATTGTCTAGTGGTTTTCCCTATTGTCTTCAATTTAAGTCTGAATTTGGTGATAAGGAGTTCATGATCTGAGCCACAGTCAGCTTCTGATCTTGTTTCTGCTGACTGTACAGACTTTCTCCAACTTTGGCTGCAAGGAATGTAATCAATCTGATTTCAGTATGGACCCTCTGATGATGTCCATGTGTAGAGTCGTCTCTTGTGTTGTTGAAGAGGTGGTTACTATAAATAACAATGAGCAAACCCATCCTCTCATTGGAACTAAACAGATTACAGCAGTTTGGGACTATCAATCACCTGTATTTGTTGCCCCTTCCTGTAGGATGGTTGTGTGTCTCAGCTCTCACTAAGACAGTCTGGTCACATGATATGCACTAGCCAATGAAACATGAACAGAAGTGACAGACATTGTCATCCATCAGTCAGGGAGAACTGGTGTGTAGGAGCTTGACATTTTCTAGTCCCCTCTGGCACAAGATCATCAATATTAGAGAGACAAGGTACTCCATGAGCTTGGATTTTAGAGTAAAAACTATAAATAAGAGAATCACAGCTGACCTGAATGAACCTAGAGCATAATCAAGATATGAACCTTCACTGTGGTAAGTCTCTCAATCACAGCATAACCTGGTGTTTCTGATTTAATTATATATAACTTCAACAGTTTTCTACTCAAAAAGGACTAAATGAAAGAAAGGCAATCCCACACTCTTAGCTTTTACTTGCTTAACTGGAATGTAGCAGAGGTTTTTTGGCTACTGAGTTGCCAATTCCTATAAAAAGACATCAAAAGGCAATAAAGGCAATACCCATTCATGGCTGCCTTATAAACTACTACTCTTGCCTTCACACAAGAATTCAGCAGTTTCTGCTGAGTCTGAGGAGAACGTGATATGGCTTAAACATGCTCCAGAATCCTCTGTCTCCCGGTGACTGATGTAGGAGGAAGTCCCAAGGAGCAGTGCTTCTGAGGGAAGTAAGGGAGGAACACATTCTGTAAAGGAAACCTTTCAGTCTTCCAAAGCTATGTTCCACTTAGTATGCTAGTGCTAAAGAGAATTCAACAAAAATAGGCCTCTATAGCTTATAAAAGAAAGACTGGGAATTCTTTAGTGTTCAAATGAAAAATCAGTGTAAGGGACCACTAAAGGCTGGAAATTTATCCTAATTTTTCTTTAGTGGAGGGCAAGTATTCCTGTTGCAGCAGTAGAGAGGGGAGTATACCTGTTTGTATGAAACATGGACTGCTCAAAGCCACCCAGAGCAGGCACCCAAGGAATGCTTGCTGATCAGTGGCTGGTAGTTATTGGTTTGCAGTTGGCTTGCTCAAGTACCTTCTCTGGCTTCTACAAGGGTTAGAGCGTATCAGGGAACAGAAGCTGCTTTGGTCAACTCTGCAGGACTCCTACCCAAGTACTCTATCTCTCTGTGAAGACCAGGGTTAGGCAGAGTACAACTACCACAAGTTTCCAGGAATTGAAATCCTATAGTATTAATGATATTTGGCCTTTAGGGTTAAAGCAGAAGATAGGCTAACTTAAAGAACTTAATGTATCCAATCAACACTTAAAGAGAAACATTATTATTTCTCCCCCGACAACTAATGGGGGCTAAAGTTTTTACTGAAATCCAAGTAAAGTTTCCAAAAGGCAGTTTAGCAACAGAAAAAGCTATTAATCTCAACAGAATTCAAAAAGCCATGAGAAAAAGAATAGTCTTCCATGCAGCTAACAAAGTGACAGTCCTTGTATCTTCAATTTCCTAGTAATTAAAAGCCCAGCATGTCCTTACAGATGTAATCTACTTGGCCTTACAACACATTCTCAGGATTGACAAAACAAAGCAACACTTGACTTTAATTTTGAATTCACATTTCTAATCTGCCATTTCAGATTAAAAGGCTCCTCCCCATCACATACAACTAATAGTACATGTGGCTAGAAAGAAACAGAAGAAAATGAGTGCGTTTATGGGCATTCATGGTTCCCACAGGGCCTTTTCTCTTCTCCCTAAAGGTGGCTGCAGCCATGAAATTAAAAGACGCTTGCTCCTTGGAAGAAAAGCTATGACCAACCTAGACAGCATATTAAAAAGCAGAGACATTACTTTGCCAACAAAGGTCTGTCTAGTCAGGGCTATGGTTCTTCCAGTAGTCATGGTTGGATGTGAGAGTTGGACTATAAAGAAAGCTGAATGCCAAAGAATTGATGCTTTTGAACTGTGGTGTTGGAGAAGACTCTTGAGAGTCCCTTGGACTGCAAGGAGATCAAACCAGTCAGTCCTAAAAGAAATCAGTCCTGAGTATTCATTGGAAGGACTGATGCTGAAGCTGAAACTCCAATACTTTGGCCACCTGATGTGAAGAACTGACTCATTGGAAAAGACCCTGATGCTGGGAAAGATTGAAGGCAGGAGAAGGGGACGACAGAGGATGAGATGGTTGGACAGCATCACTGACGTGATGGACATGAGTTTGAGTAGGCTCCGGGAATTGGTGATGGACAGGGAAGCCTGGCGTGCTGCAGTTCATGAGGTCGCAGAGTTGGACACAATTGAGGGACTGAACTGAACTGCAAGGAAGAGCAGGTAACTCTTCACAGCCTTGACCCAAACTGTTTTCTTTCTGTTCTGCCCATGAAGAGGACTTGACTTCTGACTCTCATCCTTGGTCTTGGTGACGAGAACAGAACTGTACTTGATTAGGGGCCTTGGGGAGAAGGTAGTGAAGGAAAATGATTAAGCCAGGGATGTCTGGGAACTTCCATAACAGAACTACCTAAAGGGCAGTAGGATTTGCCCAAACGTTCATGACATTACAGCACTTGTCATGGATAAGAATGAGTTTACTTTTTCTGTTTGATTCCTGGGAGAATAAATTCCTTGAGTACATATGGGGAAAGCCACTGAAACACACAGTGGCAGAAATTTGGAGTTGTCGGGAAATTTTGAAACTGTCTTCTAGTCCAATACCTTTGGTTTTGTATAAACACTTTACCACTATATAGCCTAGTAGTACTTTAATTAGAAAAATATAATTTGAAAGAATTTCCTTTTTCTTATTCACAATGATTAGAATAAACTAGTTCCACAATGGAGAATCACTGAACTGAACTGCATGAGAGAATGAGAACTAAAAAATTTGCCTTTCACAATTTCAGTTTCTCCAGACCTGGGATAGAAGGATCAGCTGAAAAGTCATCACATGAAACATATGCATGAGTGGAAACAAGGCTCAGAGCACCAAGAAAGAATGCCAGAAAAAGGAAGTCTCCACTCCTGTTAACAACTAGGGCCAGAAAAGATGAGTCAAGACAAATATTTTGTTTCTTTGAGCAATGGGCTCAAATGGCATAGTTACATTTTCAATGGTATGGTCTGAAGGACAGTTGGGTTCTAATGTTAATTGAGTGATATCTGTTTAGTTACTACTCTCAAAATAAATCCATTCTCAAAGTTAAGTTCAAGAAAAGGATGCTGTGGAATATTTTACAGCCAGCAAAAAATCTGTGGATTTAATACCCTGTGATGAACTGGTGCTCTAGCTTTTTAACTTGATAGTTTTTTCATAAAGATGAGTCAAGTTTTCCTTCGTTACTGAATTATGCTAGTCTGATTTATGGCATCTATACTCTTCTCTGGTGACACAGATGGTAAAGAATCCACCTGCAATGAGGCAGACCTGGTTCTATCCCTGGGTTGGGAAGATCTCCTGCAGGAAGGCATGGAAACCCACTCCAGTATTCCTGCTTGGAGAATTCCATGGACAGAGGAGCCTGGCTGGCTACAGTCCATGGGGTCACAAGGAGTTGGACACGACTGAGTGACTAAGCACACACAGCAGCACATACTTTGAAAATGGTAAATTAAGAGTAATCACAAAGAAGGGAGACTTTCAGGTTAGGCCTGTACAGAGTCTCATTACTGCGCATTCACAGCAGAGTTTCATTCTCCACCTCATGTCATATGTTCCCTGTATATTCACAGCATGGCCCTATTTTAGAACACTAGATAGTTCTTTGTTGCTTATGAGAGATAGATCATATGTCTGTCCATGAAAGCACAGACACATGATGGCTCCCAACAGCTGACATTCAAAACAAATTTTTATCTGAGTTTTGTATTTTACCATCTTAAGCTTCACTATTATCTTTCGCAATTCAAAAACACAAACACATTCCTAGCAAAACTGAGTTTCTAAAGGGTAATACGAATAATTTAACACAAAAGGAATCCATCTGAATTGCCAAGGCTATAAAGAAGCACTTATCAAGGTGGCAAATGAATAAGGGCTGGTACTGGTTTCAGATGCCAATTGTGAGAAATATTAAAAGATTAAAATGGACACAGTGCCATGTTGGGAGAGAGTCAAGTGTCAAAAGGGGACACAGATCTCGGAAAAACAAGATGATATATAGAAAAATGGCCAAAGGTACAAATGTAAAGAAAACATAGCTGCTGAACTCAAAACAGGATGAGCCTGCAGGATTTATTCAAGACTTAAGAAAGAGGACTGAGACTTCACAATCACTAGAATATAATTTTGAACTGAAACAAATAAAATTCTGGATGTATCACTAGGAAGGAAACATGATGCTACTCAATAGGATCAAGTGCTTGAATCTGGAATACTGTTTAGCATAAAGATGTATCTTATGAGTTGTTAAATCACTAGCAAGACAGTGATACGATACATGAGAAGGGGGTAAAATTACAGCTTAAGCAAGAGATTCAAAAGCCCATTAATATATATTAGGCCTTGATGTAGTAGATTATTCAAAATTACATGCAAAATGATTAAATTCTGAGGAACTGGCAAAGCCCTTCATTGCATGTTGGATTGAAAGAATGTTTAGAAAGCCTCACCCATGCAAACTGGCAATACCAAAATGTCTACCAAGAGCAAGGGGAGTTTACTTCTTCTAGAAAGTGCATTCAATCACACGCCTCTACTACTCAGTTACTTTTATTGGTGGCATATGCCATAGTCTTGACTTTTAAACAGAACACTGATTCTGTAAACAAATTTGAATACCCAAGAATGTGTGAAAACAACCAAAACCAAGTGCAATTTTGGGTCACTTGGTTTTATGCCAATGTATAGCAAGACATTCTGAAACAGCTACACAATTTCACATGTAATTTTAGAAAGTTTAGAATACTTTAAAAGATATTAATTTCTGCATTTATAAGCAAATTGACTAGACTACAAAAGTTGTCCAGTTGTTTAGCAAGATTATATATATCAGAATCATTAATCTGTCTTATTAGGGTGTTAATCTCATCTTATTAGAGGATGAAGTTTACTGACTTTGCAATTATAACTTGATATGTTTCTAGATATCATACATATGACAAATATATAGATACATGTTAGGTATAGTTACATATAGATACAACATCAATAACCTTAGTATGCAGATTGATACCACTCTAACAGCAGAAATCAAAGAGAAACTAAAGAACCTCTCGATGAGGGTGAAGTAGGAGAGTGAAAAAGCTGGTTTAAAACTAAATATTAAGAAAACTACGACCATGGCATCTGGCCCCATTACTTCATGGCAAACAGAAGGGGTAAAGATGGAAGTAATGACAGATTTCATTTTCTTGGGCTCTAAAATCAATGTGGATGGTGACTGAAGCCATGAAATAAGACAACTGCTTCTTGGCAGGAAAGCTATGACAAACGTAGACAGCGTGTTGAAAAGCAGAGCCATCACTCTGCTGATAAAGGTCCTTATAGTCGAGGCTCTGGTCTTCCCAGCTGTCACATAAGGTTGTGAGACCTGGACCGTAAAGAAGGCAGAGTGTCAAAGAATTGATGCCTTTGAACTGTGGTGCTGGAGAAGACCTTTGACAGTCCCTTGGACAGCAAGGAGATCAAACCAGTCAGCCTTAAAGGAAATCAACCATGAATACTCATTGAAAGGACTGATGATGAAGCTCAAGCTTAGTATTTTGGTCATCTGAAGCGAATAGCTGACTCATTAAAAAAGTCCCTGATGCTGGGAAAGATTGGGGGCAGAAGGAGAAGAGGGTGTCAGAGGATGAGATGGCTGGATGGCATCACTGATGCAAGGGACATGAACTTGGGCAGACTTCGAGAGAAGGTGAGGGACAGGGAGGCCTGGTGTGCTGCTCTTCATGGGGTCAAGTCGGACACACTGGGCGCCTGAACAACAATGTTTATAGAAGCTTGCTTGATTAAATGTGTAAGTGGGAGAATTCTATCAGATTTATGAAAATATAAAGAGGTGAAAATGACTTACTTTTAAAACTAGTACATGTATAAATAAGAGCTGTATGATGATTAAAAATATATTTAAAGAAAAATTATGGCTTAAGACAAAATAATAAAAATAAAATTCAAAAGATTTAAGATTTATAATTTCAAGTACTACCTATCAATAAAGCAAAGGTAATTTAAATACCCCTTTCATGATCAAAATCTTCCCCTTGGCAATAAAAGCCTAGTGGAACTAAGGAAGAATGAAACCAAGCAGGACCCTCTGGGGCCCCTGGGCAGGAAGGTCTTCTGTGTCTTCTGTTCCTGCTTTGTAGGGAACAGACTCCAGCCTCCATGACCTTCCCTGAGTTCCCAAGGGCAGACTGAAGCAGTTGCTAAACAGGGAAGGGAGGAGGTGGGGAGACAAGGAAGGAACAGCTAGGAAACAATAGTGCAGCCTTGGGGAAGTGTCCTGGCTCTTCCTCAGGAGATACAGGTAACAGTATCTTTACAGTTCTTCATAGAACTAAAACCTAACAAAGGGAAGATGTCAGCATTCTTCAGGCCAGAGAAGACCACCTGAGGCTAGGTTAAGGGAACCAGAGTAGCTCACCGTGAGATTATCTTTAAAGACTTGCAGGCCCTGCACATACTCTGAACTTCTGAGAAACCCTACCCTTGAGCTATTGCTAAAAATTGCCTCACCAAGTCCTCCTGGGTTGGGACACAGTTTTTTAGTTTTCTTTTTTTGGGGGGTGGGGGGTAGGGGACACAATTTTCAAGGTCAGGAGCTCTCTGTGTCCCTCTTTGCCTGGCAAAGCAATAAAGCTATTCTTTTCTATTTCATCCAAAACACTGTCACCAAGATTCCATTCAGCACTGGGGCAAAGGCCAAGTTTTCAGAATCAAGAAAAAGAACAAATACGTGCTGAGCACACATCTCAGGGGAAGTTTGCATGGAGAACTAAGGAGGAGAAATGCAATCTGTCACTAGGAGCTGAGGGAACTGGTAGAAAACTAACATACCATATCAAGAGTCAGAATGGGATAAATCATGCAAACACATGGACCCTTGGACTGCCATTCTTCTGAAAGACATATCAATTTATAATTACACCTGGTGGCAAAGAGATGCTTCAAGTGCCTAAGACTACAGGAAAGCTGATTTCTGAAAGAATAAGTCTTTACTACAAGAAGAAGTATAATCTCCCTCCATCACAGCATAAGTATATGTGATAACTTTCTCATTCAAATTACCTAATTATGATAAAAAAAAAAATCTAGTTACGAGGTGCATTAAGTATCACATATATTCTGATTGACTTGATCACTTCCTATTCAAAAGCTCTATTCAAAAAAAAAAAAAAAAAAGCTCTATTCAGTATCATACAGATGTTCATTTGTTTTTAAGGGAGGATTGTCCTTGAGAAGGTTCATTTGAATTTGAAAGGACTATCTTTATACTGGATTTGAACAATGAAACCAGTGTTAGAAAACACATTTCAAACTCTAGTCAAATGCAAGTTACACAATAGATTACTTTTTAGGTAATTGTTTAGAATGAACATTCAGTACTTATAAACCTCTTAATGACTGGTTAATGTTTTTGTGATTAGATAAAAGTGGGCAATGAAAGATATACTAATCACTCTGATTGGCAATGAAGAAAGAAACACAAGAATAAAAACTGGGAATATTTTAAAAATCTTTAACAATAAAGGTATTTTAAATTATGTAGTTTCTTTTGATAATTTTTGAAATTAATCACTAGGAAGCACTTCATTCAGATAAAATGATAGGCTTTGCATATACTCAATATTTATGACTTTCAAATGAGTGCTTTCCGAGCTTTTAATCTATACTCCATGCTAACACAGTTTAATAGCAATATAAATGTCAGGGTTATTAAGGCTGTTTTAAAAATAAATTTAGATATCAAGAAAGAAAGTCAATTAAGTAAAATAAAATTTGAAAGTGCTTTAAAGGATATACAAATAACCTTAGAAACACATAAAACTTGATTTTTAAATGTCAAATAATTTGACTATTATAAATTACATATGAAAACACTCTAAACTAACCGAGGATTAAAGGTGGCAGATGATTAAAAAGGATTCAGAGTATGACGGGAAATACATAAAACGTGTTCATTCAGAATGGTTTGATACTAACGATTCAGTAATGAAACAGTGACAACATGTTTTCCTATATATCCCAGGTGTTTTGACCATGTCCTTAAACCTCACAATCTTGTACACAATTTCCTAAAATTAGCAGTGTTCATGGCTTCAATCTTGTAAACTGGAGCAGAGAAAATAAAAGAAGCCTTCTATTATCATTTAAAGAAAATAAAACTAAATATCAATGGCCTCAAATCTCTTTCTGGGATAAAGTAGGGTATATGCTTCTAAGTAATAAATACTAAATAAATAAATAAATAGGCTACTACAAAGTCCAGTAATTAGTGGTTTTAACGTGAGAAACTTCTTTGAATGAAAATTTCAAATTTGCTGAATATCATCAGATCAAAGGTGTATTACTATGACTTTCCAAAAGTTAACTCCTAATATTACATAATACCTCTGTGATAAAAATAACTATGTGATGGAGGTTGAATCAAGATACTGACTTGGGAAGACGCTGATTCTACCTCCTCCCACAGGCACACGAAATCTACAACTATACAATGGATTTCCTCTGAAAAAGACCCGAAAATGAGCTGAGGTTCCTCAACAAAGGATTAAAGGACACCACCAAGATGGGTAGGAGAGTCAGAGGTGCAGCCTCATTCAAAATCTCACCTCTGGCCCAGCAACCCGGAGGCACAAGGGACCTCACAAATGTGGAGCTTCTCCCAGGGAGCTGGGGTTTTGTGCCCTGTATCAGGCACTCCAAACCTTACAACCTGCACTGCAGAGATGAGCTCCCAATACTTTTGGCTTTGAAAACCAAGAGGGCGGAGGTTCAGAAGATGCAAAAGGCTGAAGGGACTGAAAAGTTCCCTCATTCAGAGAAACTCACACCAGGACTCAGTACAAACCCAACAGTGTGGAAAGCTCCTAGACCATATAAGAAGGAGATCCATTAGTTAAGACTGAAGGCTCTGCCCGGAGTGCAGAGGTCTGTGACAACCTCCTGAGATGGAGGAGCTGATATTTTTGGGCTCTCCTATCACACTGCTAGAGCCACAGCACTTGCCTTGCCTCCACGCTCTCCCCAGTCCTCCTGAAGCCAGGGGGCTGACCCGCATGTCCCTGTGGTCCTGTGCAGCCTGTCATCCCACTCGGCCCCGCCGTGTTCCTGGGGCCTCACTGTGGCCAGGGGGCTACCATACACTCCTGTAGCCCAGTGCAGCCAGCAATCCCACACTAGGCTCTCCTGTGGCCCACTGAGCTGTCAGGAATGTTCACTCCAGACAGGAGACAGACCTTGACCACCTGGCCATGGTCCAGGGATGACTGGATTTCTGGGCCTTACGGGTCTGAAACAATTGAAGAGACATGGTAGTGAACCATCACCACAATATAGACAGTAGACTGAAACACATCCCCGGACTTCCTGTGAAAAGAGCTCTATTTACTTGTCCCAGAGCTCAGCTGAGGGGAAGGCTTCAAGCTCACCACATATCTAGAAGCTACAGAGGAGCTCCCAGAGAATACAGACTGGGGGATGCCATCTTTACATCGTTCCCTGGCCTTGTAACAGCTCACTAGTACCTGCCAGAAAAAAGCTTATACATTCATTTGGGGCTCTGATTTTGGCAACTGTCACCAAGGGGACACCCCAGAACCACTCAGTATTGAAGCTAGCAGGGGTTATAACAGTGGTCACATAAAACTGTGTACACACACACACACACACACACACACACACACACACATTTTTTAAAAGCTGATTCCCAAAGGTCTACATTCCAAACAGCCTAAAGCTAAGTGTTGAATTAGATCCCTCTCTTTGGAACACTGATATGTCTTGGCAGAAACTCTGGGACTATTGAGAATAAAATTAAACTACTTAGATAATTATAAATGCTCCAGAGACAACAGAGAGCTAGGGCAGGGCTGAAAAAGAAGATTCATTTCCTATAAGAAGTCATTCCAACAAGACTAGGAGAAGTAACTGCTTTGCCTAATTCATAGAAACAAACAGAGAGACAGAAGCAAAATGAGAAAACAGAGGAATGTGTCGCAAACAAAAGAAAAGACAAAAATTCAGGGAAAAAAAAAAAAAACCTCATTGAAATGAAGGTAACTTACCTGATAAATAGTTTAATGAACATAAAGACACTCACTGATCTCTTGGAAGAATAGATGAATACAATGAGAATGTCCACAGAAAAAAATAAAATACAAGTAAATACCAAAAATAGATCATGGACCTCAAGAATACTATAACTGAAAAGAAAAATATACTAGAGGGTTTCAGAAGCAGACTAAATGAAGCAGCAGAAAGGATCAGCAACCTGGAATACAGGAGAGTGGAATTCATCGTAACAGATCAGAAGGAAAAAAAGAACAGACACTGAGGTCGAGGAGCATGGAGCCTTCCAAATAAGATGAACCCAAAGAGATCTACATGAAGGCACTTTATAACTAAAATGTCAAACATTAAGACAAGTAGAGAATCATAAAAGTAAGAAGAGAAAAACAACTTGTTATATGCAAAGGAAACATCATAAGATTATCAGCTGATCTCTTAGCAAAAAATTTACAAGCCACAGGGAATGGCATAATATATTTAAAGTACTGAAAAGAAAAACCATTCAACCAAAAATACTCCACAGGCATGGTTATTGTCCAGAACTGAAGGAGAAATAAATAGTTTTCTACAGAAGTAAAGGCTAAACATCATCAACACTAAATCTCCCTTACAAGAAATGTTAACGGAACTTCAAGATGACAAACAAGCCATTAAATAGTAACAAGAAAACATAAGAAAGTCAAAATGTCATGAGTAAAGGCAAACCTACAGTAAAGTTAGTGAATTAACCATTTATAAACCCAGAATGAAGGTTAAAAGACAAAAGCAGGTAAAATTAACAATAACTACAAATAGTTAAGGGAAACAGAAACAAGATATAACATCAAAAATATACAATGAAGGTGGGAGTACCTAAAATGTTTTTCAGTTTTCAGAATGTATCAAACCTAAGTTGCTATCAGCTTGAAATAGATTACTATACACACATACATACATATATGTCTTTTACATATGAATTCCATAGAAATCACAAACCAAAAACCTATTGTGCATACAGTAAAGATAATGAGAAGAAATACACATGTAATGTGAAAGAAAGTCATCAAATCACAAGGAAGAGAGCCAGAGAAGAAAGAAAGGAACAGAGAGAAACTATAAAAACAACTAGAAAACAAGTCACAAAATGACAGAAGTATTAATACATACTCGTTAATAACTACTTTAAATTTAAATGGATACAACTTTCTGATTAAAAGCCAGAGCAGCTAAACATATTTTTAAAAAGACAGTCATTTAGTGCCTACAAGAGACTCAATTTAGATCTGAAGACACAAACAGATAGAAAGTGAAGGGATGAAAAAAGATATTTCTTTCAAACAGAAACAAAAGAAAAGCTGGTGTAGCTATATTTACATTAGACAAAATAGATGTGAGAACACAGATTGTAATAAGAGACAAAGAAGGGCATTATGTAAGGATAAAGGAGTCAATCCAACAAGAGGTCATAATATTTTTAACTATATATTAACTAATACAAAAGCACCTTAATATAGGAAGCAGATATTAACCGACCTAGGGGAGAAAATAACAGGTATACAATAATAGCACGGAACACTAACACCTTAATTTCATGAATGGACACAGATCATTCACACAGAAAATTAATAAGAAAACAATGGTCTTAACATATTAGATCAGCTATACTTTATATGTATAGAACATTCTATCCAAAAGCAGCAGAATATACATTTTTCTCAAGTACATATGGAACATTCTCCAGGAGGTATTACATTTTAAGCCACAAAACAAATTTCAATAAATTTAAGCAGAATGAAATCAATGTCAAACACTTTTTACGACCACAATGGTATGAAACTACATCTAAGAGAAAACTGAAAAAAATCACAAATATGTGGAAATTGGGTAACACATTACTGTGCAACCAATGTCAATGAAGAAATCTGAGGTGAAATCAAAAACAATTTTAACAATGAAAACAGAAATACAACATTTCAAAATTTATGAGACAAAGCAAAAGCATTTTTTCTTTTAACTATTACTTTTGGCTGCCCTGGGTCTTCACTGTGGCGAGTGGTCATCTTCAGTTGTGGCTCACAGGTTCTAGACTACAGAGGCTCCACAGTCATGGGGAGTGGGCTTAGCTGCCCTGCGGCATATGGGATCTTTGTACCCCGACCAGGGATCAAATCTGGATACCCTGCATTAGAAGGTGGATTCTTAACTACTGGACCACCAACTAAGTCCTGGTGGACTTTTACGCCTTTTAAGAGGGAAGTCAGGCCTACCTAAAGAAAAAAGACAAATCTCAAACAATCTAACTAAGGAAAAAAAAAGAAGTCCAAAGGTAATAGAAGGAAGAAAATCATAAAAATTAATGTGGAAATCAATAAAACAGAGGTTAAAATAATAAAAAGATCAATGAAATCAAGAGCTAGTTCACTGAAAAGATAAAAAAAGATGACAAACTTTTAGTTAGACTAACCAATAAAAGAGAGAAGGCTCAAACAAAGTGAGAAATGAAAGAGGAGAAACTGCAGTGATAAAAGAAATACAAAGAATCATGGGGGACTTCTAAGAACAATAATATGACAACAAATTGGATCAGTTCAGTTCAGTTACTCAGTTGTGTCTGACTCTTTGCGATCCCATACTGCAGCACGCCAGGGTTCCCTATCCATCACCAGCTCCTGGAGTTTACCCAAACTCATGTCCATCGAGTCAGTGATGCCATCTAAGCGTCTCATCTTCTGTCATACCCTTTTCCTCCTGCCTTCAATCTTTCCCAAGGTCAGGGTCTTTTCCAAGGAGTCAACTCTTTGCATCAGGTGGCCAAAGTACTGGAGCTCCAGCTTCAGCATCAGTCCTTCCAATGAACACTCAGGAGTGATTTCCTTAGGATGGACTGGTTTGAGCTCCTTGGACCAAGGGACTCTCAAGAGTCTTCTCCAACACCACAGCTTGAAAGCATCAATTCTTCAGCACTCAGCTGTCTTTATAATCCAATTCTCACATCTATACATAACCACTGGAAAAACCATAGCCTTGACTTTTGTTGGCAAAAGTTGTTTGTTGGACCTTTGTTGGCAAAGTAATGTCTCTGCTTTTTAATATGCTGTCTAGGTTAGTCATAGCTTTTCTTTCAAGGAGCAAGCGTCTTTTAATTTCATGGCTGCAGTCACCATCTGCAGTGATTCTGGAGCTGAAAAAAATGAAGTCTCTCACCATTTCCATTGTTTCCTCATCTATTTGCCATGAAGTGATGGGACTGGATACCATGATCTTAGTTATCTGTTGAGTTTAAGGCAAACTTTTCACTTTCCTCTTTCACTTTCATCAAGAGGCTCTTTAGTTCCTCTTTTATGCCATAAGGGTGGTGTCATCTGCCCATCTGAGATTATTGATATTTCTCCCAGCAATCTTGATTCCAGCTTGTGCTTCATCCAGCCTCGCATTTGGCATGATGTACTCTTCATATAAGTTAAATAAGCAGGGTGACAATATACAGCCTTGATGTACTCTTTTCTCGATTTGGAACCAGTCTGTTTTCCATGTCCAGTTCTAACTGTTGCTTCTTGACCTGCATACAGATTTCTCAGGAGGTAGGTCAGGTGGTCTGGTATTTTCATCTCTTTCAGAATTTTCCAGAGTTTATTGTGATCCACAGTCAAAGGCTCCGGCATAGTCAATAAAGCAGAAGTAGATGTTTTTCTGGAACTCTCTTGCTTCTTCAATGATCCCGTGGATGTTGGAAATTTGATCTCTGGTTCCTCTACCCTTTCTAAATCCAGCTTGAACATCAGGAAGTTCACGGTTCATGTACTGTTGAAGCCTGACTGGGAGGATTTTGAGCATTATTTTGCTAGCATGTTAGATGAGTGGAATTGTGCAGTAGTGTGAACCTTCTCTGGCATTGTCTTTCTTTGGGATTGGAATGAAAACTGACTTTTCCAGTCCTGTAGCCACTGCTGAATTTTCCAAATTTCCTGGCATACTGAGCACAGCTCTTTCACAACATCCTCTTTTAGGATTTGAAATAGGTCAACTGGAATTTCATCACCTCCACTAGCTTTGTTCATAGTAATGCTTCCTAAGGCCCACTTGACTTCACATTCCAGGATGTCTGGCTCTAGGTGAGTGATCACACCATCATGATTATCTGGGTCATGAAGATCTTTTTTGAATAGTTCTTCTGTGTATTCTTGCCACCTCTCCTTAATATCTTCTGCTTCTGTTAGGCCCATACTGTTTCTGTCAGGTCCATACTGTTTCTGTCCTTTATTGTGCCCATCTTTGCATGAAATGTTCCCTTGGTATCTCTACTTTTCTTAAAGAGATCTCTAATTTTTCTCATTCTATTGTTTTCCTCTATTTCTTTGCATTGATCACTGAGGAAGTCTTTCTTATCTCTCCTTGCTATTCTTCAGAACTCTGCATTCAAATGCATATATCTTTCCTTTTCTCCTTTGCCTTTAGTTTCTCTTCTTTTCTCAGCTATTTGTAAGGCCTCCTCAGACAACCATCTTGTCTTTTTGCATTTCTTTTTCTTAGGGATGGTCTTGATCCCTGCATCTTGTACAATGTCATGAACCTCCACCCATAGTTCTTCAAGCACTCTATCAGATTAATCCCTTGAATCTATTTGGCACTGTATAATGTAAGGTATTTGCTTTAGGTCATGGCTGGATGGTCTAGTAGTTTTCCATACTTTTTTTAATTTAAATTTGAATTTTCAATGAGTTCATGATCTGAGCCACAGTCAGCTCCCAGTCTTGTTTCTGCTGACTGTATAGAACTTCTCCATCTTTGGTTGCAAAGAATATAATCAATCTGATTTCAGTGTTGACCGTCTGGTGATGTCCATGTTTAGAGCCATCTCTTGTGTTGTTGGACAAGGGTGTTTACTATGACCAGTGTGTTCTCCTAGCAAAACTCTTTAGCCTTTGCCCTGCTTCATTCTGTTTTCCAAGGCTGAACTGTTACTTCAGGTATCTCTTTTCTTCCTACTTTTGCATTCCAGTCCCCTATAATGAAAAGGACATCTTTTCTGGGTGTTAGTTCTAGAAGGTCTTATGGGTCTTCATAGAACAGTTCAACTTCAGCTTCTTCAGCATTACTTGTTGGGGCATAGGAATTGGATAACTTAGATCAAATGGATAAATCCTAGAAACATATAAACTTCTAAGACTGAAATATAAAGAAATAGAATATCTGAATAGGCTGATTATTAGTAAAGAGATTGCCCCCCCCCAAAAAAAAATCCCAACAAACAGAAGTACAGCATCAGACAGCTTCACCTGTGAATTTTATCAAACATAAAGACTGAATATCTATCCTCAAACTAATCCAAAAAGTGAAGAAGATGGAATACATCCAAAGTCATTTTATGAAGGCAGCATTATCCTGATAACAAAAACAGACAAGGACACATAAAAAAAGAAAATTACAGGCCAATATCTCCAATGGAATATAAAAGTCTTCAACAGAATATTAGCAAACTGAATTTGTGTATGCTGCATGCTTGGTTGCTTCATGACTGTGTGCTAGTCATGCCCAACTCTTTGCAACCCTATGGACTGCAGCCCACAAGGCTCCTCTGTCCACAGGATTCTCCAGGTAAAAATAATGGAGTGGGTTGCCATGCCCTCCTCCAGGGGATCTTCTTGACCCAGGGATCGAATCCTCCTCTCTAGTGGCTCCTGCATTGGCAGGCAGGTTCTTTATCACTAGCATCACCTGTAAAGCCAAACTGAATTCAACCATATATGAAAAGGATGATCATGATCATCAAGACTTGTTCCAAGGATGCAAAGCTTGTTCTGCCTCCACAAATCAATAAGTATGACACTCATACTTACAAAATGAAGCATTAAAAAATGTATGACTGTCTCCATAGATGCAGCATCTAATTATGATAAACACTCTCAACAAAGTGGGCAGAGAGGGTACATATTTTGACACAATAAAGGCTATATATGACAAACCCACAGATAATATAATACTAACTAGTGAAAAGCTGACAGGTATTCCTTTAAGATTAGGAACTATACATAAGAATACTCACTCTAAAATACTTTAATTCAACATAATATTGGAAGTCCTAGCCACAGCAGTTAGGGAAAAAAAAGAAATAATAGAAATCCCAATTGGAAAGGATAAAGGAAAAATGTCACTATTTGCAGATGACATGATACTATATTAAAACAACAACAACAACAACAACAACAACTATAGATTCCACCAAAAAACCACAAACTCTTAGAACTAATAAATAAATTCAGTAAAGTTTCATCATACAAAATCAATATACAGAAATCTGCTGTATTCCTATAACTAATTACAAAATATCAGAAAAAGAAATTAAGAAAACAATCACATTTACAACTGCATAAAAAAGAAACACCCTGGAAAAAATTTAAACAAGGGGGTGAAAGACACACACTGAAAAGTTTAAGATATTGATGAAAGAAATTAAAGATGACACAAATGGAAAGGTATACCACACTTATAAACTGGAAGAAGTAATATCATTAAAATGATCATATGAACCAAGGCAATTTACAGATTCAGTGCAATCCCTATCAAACTACCAAAGGCATTCACCACAGAATTAGAACTAATCATTCAATAATTTTATGGAACCATAAAAGAAACTGATAAGGCAGATTTCAGACAAAAGAATCACCAGAAAAACTAAAGAATCATCAGAAAAACAACTCCTCGAATGAATAAATAAATAAATAAAGCTGGAGGTATCAAACTCCTTGATTTCAAGGTAAACTATAAGGTTACAGTAGTCAGAAGAGCGTGGCACTGGCACAAGTACAGACAAATAAATCAATGGAAGGGAGCAGAGGGTCTAGAAATAAACCACATATTCATGTATAAATAACTTATGACAAAGGAGTCAAGAATATAAAATGAGAAAAGGCAGCCACTGCAATAAATGGTGCTTGGAAAGTTGGACAGACACCTGCAAAGAAATGAATATAGTACCACACACAAAATCAAACTGAAATGGATTACAACTTAAACATAAGGCCTGAATACATAAAAATTCTAGGAGAAAACGTAGGTAATAAGCTCTTTAGGATCAGTGTTGACATGGAATTCTTTGGATCTGACCTCAAAAGCAAAGGCAACAAAAGCAAAAATAAACAAGTGGGACTATATTAAACTGAATAGCTTCCGTACAGGAAAGGAAATCATCAACAAAATGCACTGGTGACCTACTGAATGAAGGAAAATATCTGCAAATCATATATGTGATAAGGGGCAAATATCAAAAAATACATAAAGAACTTAAACAACTGAATAGTAAAAAAACAATTTATTTAAAAATGGGAAGAGGATTTATATATTTTATTCAAAACACATACAGATGGTCAACAGGCACATGAAAAGAACACCACTAATCATCAGAGAAATGCAATCAAAATGAGATATCACTCACACCTGCTAGAATGGCTATTATCCAAAGGACAAAAAAAGAAGTTTTACAGAGAATGTGGAGAGAAGAGAAACTTTGTACACTATTGGTGGGAATGTATACTGGAGCAGCAACTATGGAAAACAGTACAAAGGCACCCCACGGTTTAAGAACAAACTACCATACCACTTCTGGGTATTCATCCAAAGAAAATGAAAAATACTAATTTGAAAAGATATATCCATCTCTATATTCATCGTGACATTATTTACAATAGCTAAGATATGGACACAATCTAACACTGACGGGAGAACTGGATAAAGAAATAAGGTATATACACAAAATGGACTACTGCTCGGCTATAAAAAAGGAATTTTTTTTGTTTGCCGTTTGCAATAATATGGAGAGAACTCAAAGGCATTTTGTTAAGTGAAGTAAGTCAGAGAAGGACAAATACCACATGATTTCATGTATATGTTGAATGTAAACAATAAAACAAAGAAATAGAAACCAAACTCAGACTCATGATTATCAGAGGGGAGAGGGTTGGAAGGTGGGTGAAATGGATGAAAGAGGACAACTTTACGGTGACAGGAGGTACTAGACTTATTGCAGTAATCACTTTACTGTTTATACAGAAATTAAATTATTTTGTTGTATAGCTGAAACTAATTTGTTATTTTTGTTGTTGTGGTTTAGTTGCTAAGTCATGTCTGACTCTGTGTGATCCCGTGGACTATATCCTGCCAGGCTCCTCTATTCATGGGATCCCCCAGGCAAGAATACTGGAGTGGATTGCCATTTATATCAATTAAAAAAAAAAAATCTACATGATAACATTTCAAATAATTATTAAAACAACTTACTTTCTTCTTTCTTGCTGATAATTGCAGGCAGGGTATAAATCTGGAAAACAAAAGAAGTCAGACAGTCATCTGCAGTTAATGAGCCACAGCAGACAATTACCAGGGTGATACTGGTTCAATGATATACAAAGGGAGTGTCTCGATTTCAAGGTCCTACAACTATTGTGTGCAAAATGTCCTCCTCCAGTCTTGCCTTCCACTCCTTTTCCTCCCTTGCTGTCCTGCCCTGGGCAAAGTTTTACCTCTTTCCCTCTGATCTAAGCATCTCATTCTATTCTCCAACATGATGCACAATCTCCCTTCTTCAGGAAGTACCTCATGATGGATTGCACCTGACTGTTTCTTCCTCAAATTATCTGCTTAGTGTTTAGGGTAGCATGTACCCTAACTTGTGCTTGTTAAGCTATCACACTGTCTTCTAAATTTCCTCTAGGTCAGGGCTTGCCTCTCAACTATTAGCAGTAAAGAGACAAGTTGCTTTGCTTTTAATTTTTAATCTGTCATTGACTGATAATTTTGTAAATTACAATAAAATGTAAATGTAATAAACATAATCAAGAATAGACAGTCTAAAATTTTTTATTATTAAATTCAACAGATGTAAAATGACTTCTAACTGCTATAAAATCTTCCAGATCCTTAATCATAATCTCTGTACTCACTGTAGGCTGGTAATAGTTTGTAGGATAGACTCAAAGTCTGGGGTCCACACTTTGTGTAACTCTGTTGTTGCACAGGTATTTTTACAAGGATGTTCACAAGTTGTTTGCCATTTAAAAGATGGCTTTCAAGGGACAGGCTGCTGTCTTCTACCGGCTCTGCGTGCTCACCTCTCTAAGCACTCAGTGCCTTGTGCTTCACAGAAGTCATCGGTGGCATATTCCCTTTTTATATAAGCCTCCTTGATCATTTTAAGTGAATTTATATCAACATCAAATTACCTGTTAGAAAAATGGGGCTCTCGACTGAGGGAAATGTCAAGCTACAAATAGTTTTATCAAAGGACACTTCTAACCCATGGTCTAGGTTACCCTGAAATTTGTTCATCATGTTGATCATAAAACCTCACACTGGCCTTGCAAAGAGAAGACACTCAAGAACTATTAACTAAAAGAAGCAATCCGAACAATGTAGCCAAATTAATGATTATAAGTAATTTTTTAAAGTAATTTTAGGTTTTAAATTAGTCCTAGAAGTCTCCCTGAAAGCAAATTCAAAAGTTGGTGTTATGTGCCAGTGACACAACACGAGAAAACAGTAAGTCTCTAGTCCTCGGATTTGCTATTTTAATATTTTCAAATATACTATATATAGGCATATAACTTTTTTTAGACATACTGTGCAATTATTAGAACAATAAAATCGAGATTATAGAATGTGTCATATTCCTACCGGTTCCTTCCCATCCATGGCTTCAAGCCAGAGTTTTCTATTAGCTTCCGAAAAGGCTTGCAATGTGATGATCCCATGCCTATTAAAAACAAGTATTTTATATATTCAATTCACTTTTTTATGCCTTTAAACATATGCTATTTATTTAAATTCTTAGTTAACTATAAAAGTAAAGTTTGAAGAAAAAGCAGGAGAGAGAAAAAAATGAAAAGAGAGAAAAGAATACAGATAGAGAAAACAAATAAGAAATTAAAAAACTGAAAAGAAATCCTAAGTGTTTTAGGTGTAAGACTGTCCAAAGGAGGCTAGTCTCAAACTACTTCCCCTAAAATGACTGAAAAGGATGAAAGAGCTACATTCATCAAAGTTCAAAACCACATAAACAATCCATAATATGTGAATGATTAAGAATATGACCCAGTGTATTATCATCTAGTCACTAAAAATAATTACAATGAGTATATAGCAATATGGACTTCACTGGTGGCTCACGGTAAAGCGTCTGCCTACAACGTGGGAGACCTGAGTTCAATCCCTGGGTCGGGAAGATGCTCTGGAGAAGGAAATGGCAACCCACTCCAGTACTCTTGCCTGGAAAATCCCATGGACGGAAGAGCATGGTAGGCTACAGTCCCTGGGGTTGCTAAGAGTCGGACATGACTGAGCCACTTCACTTTCATATAGCAATATGAGAAGCCTTATACCATAACTAGTTAATTGGACAGAAGACAATAAGACCAAAGTGTTTATACAATGATCACAGTATTACCATTAACACTTTAAAAAACAACTCTCTCCCATGCACCCATTCTGAAATAGCTACTTGAGGATGTGCTTCAAGAAAGAGCAAGCAAAGGGAGAGATGAAATCAATATGAGAGAAAAAGACAGAAAATCCAGAAAAAAAAAGGGAAATTAACCTAATGAACTGTGCAAGCTGTTCATAGGATAAACAGAAACTTAGAGGGCTCTGGGACAAGGTGCAACAAGAAGGAAATTTCATTTAAATATTGTGTAATTACAAGCCTAGAATGAGTTAAGACTGTGACAAAGGGATATATCTTCATGGACACAGGAAAATGGATCATTATACTGATAAGAAATGGAGAAACTGATTATAAAGATCAAAGTAATTTTATCTTGGGTAATTTAAGCCGGTTTAAAGCAGCAGTAATAACAACACTACTTGTAGGCTGTTTATTGTGTGCCAGGCACTGTTACGTCTCCTTCATTAACCTATTTATTCCTCACAACAACCCTTTGATGTGCATAGTGATTAGCCTCATTTTACAGATGAAACAACTGAAGCACAGGGTTTAACAGTGTGCTCCAAGGTTATATATCTAGAAAGCACTGAAAAAAAAGAAAAGAAAAATCACTAACATGTTAGTATCCATCTACAAAGAAAATCAAGAAGTTCCTATCACAAAATTAATAAAACCAATGGATAAAAATTGCTATATAAAAAAGTTAATAGTCTTTCCACATCAGTTTCAACTATAAAACAAAAATGAGTTTTCTACTAATGACAGAATCCTATTCAAAATTTCAATGAAAAGAAAACACCCAAAAGCAAAATAGGGGAAGAAAAAGATATATAAAATCTTAGGGAGAGTTCAATTTACCATTGATTAACTAATAACAGAACTCCAGTCAAAAATACCGAAGGAATTTTTGGAGAGAAAAGGAAACTTACTCAGCAGATCTACAAAGTATAAGAACATAGGGCCAAAACAGCTAGCACTGTTTTAAAGAAGCGTAAGGATGGGACCAAGTCCTACTAAATAATTATCATCTATAGTATATGTAAGCTATGGTATATAACAGTGTATACAGTATGTTAGAGTGTATAGTATATATTTACATGCAAAGCTAGAGTATTCAGAAGCATGGTGGCAATACAGGGGAAGAATAGATTATGGAATACAACAGAGATCAAGAAACATACTTTTCCTTACTTTGTTTCTATTCTACTTGAAACGATAAATGAGTCCAGGTAAACAATTCCACTGGATGATGAGCTTGGCTGCCCAACCTTTATGTCTCTCCCAATACCCTGTGACCAAGATTGCCCAGAACAGTGCTGTGTGCACGGAAGGCACTGAACTTCACTGGCCAAAGGAGGCTTACGGCAAGTGTAGCAGTGTGTTTTTCACCCTTCGGCGCAAGGCCACCAGGTTTCAAAACCATACAGAAAGGCTGACCCAGGAGCTGTGAACAAGGCCGTCAGGCTCCTTCACTGGGATGGGGACCTTAGTCCACAACGTCTTCTTTTGACTAAGGCACTCATTTACACTAGTTTCTCAGATTCTTCGCTGTATGACATTACCCTTTGGTAGCACTCTGTATCTAATTTATTTTTTGAAAGCATCATGTAATCCATATTTATTGAATAAACAAGTGAAAGAATGAATTAAACATATATTGCTTTTTAAAAAAGAGACTGAAAAACAAGCACTTTATGCTGTTTCATATTTAGAGCTATACACAGAAAGAAAAAAATAATTAACCTAAACAAATAATTTAGATTATTAAAAAATACAAAGTGAAAAGTTCAAACCTTTCGACCACTTCTATGTCAAAGCAAAATCGTTTATCAATTGAATCCGTCTTTCGTCGGATACAAGATTTTAATTTAAACATTTCTGGTGAGCTAGTAACAAGGCCATTCTGAAACAAGAGGTGGAACATATTTTTGACATGATGACAGAGTGAACTGAAATATATTAAGTACATCATCTAAAGTTTCCATATTAAAATAACTTAGAGTACAGTTTATGTATAAAGATCATAATCATGCCCTATTTCTATAAATATTAATACAAAGATGTCTGGCTAATGTTAACTTCCCAACTGTAATACACCAAACCATTTATTAATAAATTAATCACATATATGTTTTATTCAAAGAACTCTGGGAATTCTGTGCCTATTACCCTTCAAAATAGTTACTTATGTTAAATTATACTATAATGTGTATATATTTGAATCAGAGCTGTGGAGTATTAAATGACAGCTGACAGTTGACTCCAAATCTCAAGAGAGTTACCAAAATAATAAAGCTCTAGTAGATACTTGTTATAACGCTATTACTATCATGCATACCATGTGATTCTTCTGCTGGTAACCAATTGCTAGTCTGCTTCTGAAACTAAACCTCTTTGGACAGAATCCAACATAAGCTCAATTCACAATTCTCTTCTATACCTGAAAAGCCATTCAATTTTAAGGAGAATATTTACCTAATGCCTGGTTAATTCTATTGTCTCTGGTTGCAAATCTTACAGATTTATTAGTAGAATTCTGGCTTGGTCTCTTTACTATCTCACTACTGTCACATGAACTCACTTCTGGGCAACAGCTTTTCTTACAAAAAGTTGAGTAGAAACTAAGGTGTGATTACAGCATTTAACAACTTCTCGTGATGGTAGCAATATAAGATTTCTTTTTCTCTGGTATGTTCTCCTTTACTTTATATCTGTCACTTTGAATTATCAGACTCTATTGAATGCCCAAGCACAATAAGTTTCAGTTGATATATTTGAACATGTGTCTAAATTAGGTCAACATTTACCTATAGATACCACAAATTAGCTCGGGGAGTCACTTACTTTCTACCATCTTTATCTTGTAGTCAGTTAAAAGGAGGCGAGCCTCAATGATATTTAGGATAACTTCCAGCTCTAGGATTCTCAGGTGACAGCTCAGTCATCTTATTTGTAGGTCTCATCGTTTGCCATATTCATATCTTAACTCACAAAAAGATTGCAAACTACATGCACTAAAGGTGTTGCACCCTGCAGCACTTCCGCGTACAAAGTTCACTTAGTTTGTGCTGTTCACCACGCAGGTGAGACATCAGTGACTGACTGATCTCAGCACTCACTGATTTCTTCTGAGAAACTTTGTTGGCCAGCATTTCAGTAAGGAGGACTCAGTGCTTGCGGGGACTGTGGCATGCAGGAGCAAACGCGGGCTCCCACAGGAAACCACCGGGAAGAAAGAGGCGGACTCTGTGAGCCTCAGCCTGCCCCTGACAACCTCTGTGGGCTGCTGGCAAACAACACCACAGACGACTCTGCTGCCAGGAATGTGAGATGCCATTCACCGAGGGGTCCGTACACGTAATGTAACTGCTTATCGAGAGTCACGGCCAAAGTGAAGGAGAAGTACCACTCTTCTTTTTAAGTCACCAAGGTCATTTAAAGTGAGAGAAAACTTTTGAGACTTTTCAATTTTTAAAAATTGTGAACACGTTTATTAGAAAAATAAGCTCATATGATTTTTATTTCCATTTAAATAACAAGTTCAGTTAAAAACAATAGGAAAAAAAAGATGACTCACCATTTTCCCACTGGATTTCATTTCTGAAACACTCATTGTAAAAGTTTTACTTCCTTTATCATATGTACAATAATGTTTAATCCATGTAAAACCAAGAGGTCCTAATGAAAGGAAACAAACAATACAGACTGTTAATGTAGGAGTTGCATCTAAGTTTGTGCAGTTTTCGATGCTATGAAGTATAACTGAGGATTTCCATAGACCACGCAAGTCAGGAATGCTTACTGTGAGTAAGAAAGGCCAGTCTGGGGCTCGAGTGGTATAGGGTAGAGTGTCTTGCAACCAGACAACTTGGCTTAATTTGCAGCTCTGACACAGACTTGGTAAACTCAAGAGTTACTTTAGCTCTCAGCTTTAGTTATCTCCGTGGTTTACCCACAGATGTGGGAAGGATGAGAAGGAACAGTCTGAGGCGCTATAACAGGTCTCCTTACATCTTCCTCTGTCGCCTATTTTCAAAACTGCCAGAAATGCCCTGCTCAAAATTTAGCCAGGTCATTTCATGCTTTTGTTCAAAACTTTCCAGTCATTTCTCACATCTCCCCGGATATAAACTGAAGGCTCCAAATGATCTGGATAGAAGGATATTATTGGTCTTACTGCCTTTTGCCTCCTACACTCGATGCTAGTTACACTGGACCCTGCTGGTCTCTGAACACGGAGAATGCATTTCTACCCCAGGGCATTTCCAATCACCGGACAACTCTTCCTGCAGATGCCTGCAAGACTTAAACTGTCACTTCCTTCAGGTTTTTTCCTAAATGGCACCTTTATAATATGGCCCTTTCTGTAGAGATAGCTAATATTACAACACCTTCACCATGACATTTCACTTCTTATCTCTTTTTTTTTTTTGCTTTACTTTCTTCTCAGCAGTTAACAAGTATATGTTAACACTTTACTAATTCATCCTATTTACTGTCTGCATCCATCACTAGAATCTATAGCTCTATGAGAGAAGGAACAAGTGATGTTCTGTGGAATAGCATATTCTTAATCCATAGAACAGGGCCAGACACATAGTTGCTCCTCAATAAAGATTTGATGAATGAAGGAATGAATTATTCAACTTTCTCTAAGACTTTATTGACCACAGAGCTGTTCCCTTTTAATGCTAATCTGAAAAAGTTAAATTCAAATCTCCCTTTAAAATGAAGGGTTTCCTTGGTGTCTCAGATGGTGAAGAATCCGCCTGCAGTGCAGGAGACCCGGGTTCGATCCCTGGGTCAGGAAGATCCCCTGGAGAACAGAAAGGCAACCCACTCCACTATTCTTGCCTGGAGAATCCCGTGGACAGAAGAGCCTAGTGGGCTTACAGACCATGGGGTCAAAGGTGCTAATGATAAAGAACCCACCAGACAATGCAGGAGCCGTTAAGAGATGTGCATTTGAAACCTGGGTTGGGAAGATCCCCTAGAGGAGGGCATGGCAACCCATTCCAGTATTCTTGCCTGAAGAATCCCATGGACAGAGGAGCCTGGTGGGCTACAGTCCAAGGAGTCAAACACAACTGAAGCAACTTAGCATTCATGCATGTATAATGTTCACTTTCTTTTTCTCCATAAATATAATCTTGCTGCGGTATGCAACCCTTTCCCACTGCATACCACTCTGTCATCCAGTGTTCTCCTTAGAAACTGGTCAAGGCTGCTTCCCCCGGGCAAATGGATGCATCACGAGTTCAATGATTTCATGACCTCGGCAGAAGACTGCGTCTTTCCCACAGGGAAGCCAATTATCTTGCACCCAAGTGCCCCAGTGGGCTGAGTGGGTTGGAAGTGGAGCTTGTTTCCTAAAGCTTCTCCACACAGGCTCTCTCTAGCAACAATTATACACAATGTTATTGCTGGCTGGGTTTTATAACAATGTATTCAAAACCAAGAAACCAAATTGTAAAAATGCACCTCTTGAGAAAAGTGTTTCATGAGCCATTTGAATTTTTTTTCTAATAATAGTGCCCTTGGTATCATATGTAGCTTTAATAAGTACACCACTCCAGACTTTAAAATTATGGGGTGCAGCTATATACTTGGTAATCACAAAGGATTACTGCAATTAACTTCAATTCTGTTTTGGGACTATTTCATACTGTAATACTTAATAATACTTGTTGATAACTCTGTTACATGTGGTATAAAATACTTAAAGGCTTACAATTGATTAGCGGAAAGTGGCTGGATAGAAATCCTTATAGTGACTTTACTACTTAGGAAGCAATTTATGAAGCAATATTAGCTATAATTTTTAAATAAAACTGCTGCAACACTCTGATGACCTATTAGACCCAAGATGTTTCATCCTGCCTCTGTGTTAACTTCAGAACCCCATGCATTTGGTCTTCAAATGTGCTGCACACACAGGCTGCTTTCTTTAAAGTTGCTTGGCACCAGGCCAGGGCAGATGTTCTTAGGCAAGTGATTCTGAAGTCCCTAAAAAAATGTCTGGGAAAATAAAATTTATTACAGCTCTGAAGCTGCAAACCAAACCAAGTTTAATTATCTTATCCAGTGTTCATCTGAGGTTGCTGAGATGATGTCTGTGGATTGGGAAGGAATTAACATTCACTGGATACCTACTAAGTGTCAACATTTTATCCAGGAACTTTCAGAGTCAGACATTATAAAGAGCATTTTACATAAAAGGAAGTAAAGCTTAAGAGCAGCAGATGGTGCAGCTTTCTTCATTAACAGGGCGTGTGGTTGGAGCTGTTCTTTTTAGAGGAACGCTACTTCTCAGGAGTTGTTTGAAGAATGAAATGACACAAATACAAATTGCACAGAATAGTACGGGGTCCTGAAGTACAGCGGTCTTCCCGTGTGCCACTACAGACAGCAGAGACATTCTGTATACGTTCTCTCCAATTCTTACAACGTTATTATGAGAGTAGATATAAATATCCCTCTTTTATAAATGAGGAGACGGAGCTCAGCAAGTTGCCTACCCAGAATCACCCAGTTAACAGGTGGCATGACATTCCAGTGTAGTTCTATCTGACTCTGGACCCCAGGCTCTTCCTGCTTAAACTGGAGTCTACCAGAAAGCAATTCAGTATATACCTGGAGGTGGGTAACATACAAACCACATACCCAAATGAAGTGGAGTGCTGTGTCTAAATAGCAATCATCTGCTACCATGCCATTACATCCATCTCCATTTATCAATCAGTTTACAGCTCTGATATTTACTGTTGACCACTGGTTGCTAATTGTGTAAGTCTATCCGTCTTGTACCTCCCACAACTGAATAAACATCTTGGAGCCATATTCTTCATCTCCTTATCTCCTTTTCTGTTCTCCACAAAACTTACTCAGGGATAGCAAGAGCACAATCAATGTGTCTTAGTGAAATGGCCAGATTTTCTTAACATAAATGCTCTCAAAGATTCCAAGAAGAAAGGGGCTTTGAGTACTTTTTCCTCATAGAAAAATAATTCCAAAGCATATAATCTCATTCATTTTCCTTTTAAAATCCCTAGGCAAAAGGAAGAAGTGAGGATGGTAATTGGGAATGAAAGGAGTGAGGGATTACAGTGAGGCAAAATAACACTTTTGAGAGTGATGAATACATGTGTTATGTTGGCTGTGGTGATAGCTTCATTGGTGGATACATGTGGCAAAATTGATCAAATTGTACATTTTAAATATGTGCAATTTATTGCATGCCAAGTGTGCCGAACTAAAGCTATAAAAACAGCACAGGCAGATATAGAGTAAAATGGAGATGGACGCTGTCCTGGGAACAGGAAGAATGTCATAAGAGAGGATGCTACAAATAGAGGGGAGCCTTGAATGCCATGCGTGACCACGGCCATCACAGGAGAGGCACAACCAAGTAAGCACTGCAGGGGAAGCTGCTGGAAGCTCTCTGAGAACGGACTGAGGTTGACAAGCCTGGAGGCGAAAAAGAACAGTGAGGAGACCAGTGCAAGACTATGGAGATGGAGAGAAGGTATGGGTTCACAGGTTATTAAGGAGACAGACAGATTTGGTCCCAGGCTACAGAGACACTGGAATTGAAGATTTACCTGAGTTCTGTAGCCTAAAAGCAGATGTTAGAGGGATAGGAACTCTCAGAGAAAAGGTCAGTGCCACAAAGGGCTTTATGATCATTTCAGACTGACCCAGAGAAGAAGTCAGGTATCTGAGAATAAAAGATATCAACATCAGACAGGTGCATAAAACACTGCATTCTGTCCATGCATCCAGACCCCAGATTATTAAAGGGCTTATGCTTTCAGTATGATCCAAATGTCCAACAGCTGGGGAATAGGTAAGCAAACCTTGGCACCATCCAGTGGATGGGCTACCAAGTAGTGACTGAACAGGACATATGTCAAGACTATGTATACAAGAATTTTGCTAGGTAATCCAAAGCTTTTTTGATTAGAACATATTGTATACCCACAATGATTTTAGCAACTGTGTTAACAACAGGGGTGAGGGGGGACCTCAAGAAATAAAGTATTGCTGAGCTGCAATGAATAAAAAATCTTTGGGCAACAGGACCACACCTCCTCTACCAGATGCAGATTTGACAAGCCTCACTATCCACATATTCCCCCAAGAGACACAGTGTAAGCTCCCCTCCATGTACCCTCACACTGAGGCTCTCAAATATGGAAAAACCATTCAGTATGCAGAATCTTTCTTAGGGACCTGAGTCAGATCCATGTACTCTGCATATATGATCAATGAATTGGTCTTTTTTCATGAAATTTTGGAAAAACCTATTTATTATATTTTAATTATAGATTATAAAGGCAGGACATTAGATTTATCATTTTAACATCTGAAAACAGTAGACTGGTCAAGGTAGATAGCTATGAGAGGGAAAATCCTGAAACCAGATCCCCTAAGCCAGCAGCCCACTATGACCAATGTAGTAATAAATGTTTGCTGATACTACTGGACCAAACTGTTATATGCTTGTGTACTGTTAAGGAACAAATGACAATCATCTGATCATGTCAAATATAAACTACCTTGGCATATTAGTGATCATTTTGCATTATGCCCCCAAAACTTTCACAGTCAACATCTACAGCTTCCACATCTCAAACCCTTTAACTATAATGTCTTCAAGACAACTACCCTGATTAGAGATGGGGAGGCTTAGGGCAATGCTACTCCATGTCATCTTCAAGTCCACACATGTGAGAAGAACTACAGAAAGTGAGAATAGGCATTTCACAACTTTTAGAGCAATCTGAGATTACTGCACAATTCAGGCACGTGATTCTGTGTTTTATGAAGACCCTGACCCATGATGCACTGGAGATGCAAACAACTGTTCCTTCAACACAAAGAGTAAGAGAGTGTTTTAGGGCACTCTGGTTTGAAACAGAGTTAATTTAATCACTGGTTCCGCTTAATGACAAAAAAAGGACCCTAGTTATGCAAGTTTGAATGGCTTTTATTAACTACTGTGAGAAAAACTTCTCAGTGTGAGGCAATTATAATAGCGCTCTATTGGATCTGAAGCTTATTTCCCAACACCAGGAAGTAAACAGTCCCAGTTTGATATTACATAATTGCCAGTTTTACTCCTAAAAATTGTCAGAGCACAGAATTAAACAACATAATGCTGCTGAAGGGGAAAACCACTACCAAAGTCACCAAGATGATCTATCTGATAAAGGCTTTGGGTTTTAATTCTCCATGAAACTTTGCATTGAGATCAGACACCATAATTAAATTCTAAAACTGAACTCATGCTACGGTATCATCAAGAAGATTCTAAGTTCCAAGTTCAAAAACATACTAGCTTAGAGAATCCAATGGTGAAAAGTGGAAAAACTTCCACATTCAGTGATAGTCACTGGCCAAGCAGACCACATAGGATAAAGCTGTAAGGAATTTCAGTCTTCCTTCTTGATGGAAAAGTAAGTAACCAACTCACGTCTCATGGAAAACAGAATGCTAATCTTAAGAGACATTAATCTACGTCTTTGCAACTCACGTTTCTCCTGGACATACAAGTAGCCTTCCATTGTCCACTGGCTGGGTGGCCGGTAATCTTGATTGGCAGATTTCATCCTCTGCATCAATCGCTCTACCTCTTGTCGAGTACTTTCAAAATTATTCCTCGTCTTTAGTAAATAGAAACAACAATTTCATTCAGTGTTTTCTACCAGTTTTGAGGAACACCCAGTCTAAGGTTTCAAGACTACAAATGGTGCTAAGGATAACTTTGACTCTTTCAGGACCATTCACCATATCCACCACCATCTACACTGAATCCCATGCTCTAATTTTTAATTGCTTTAGTGAAACTTTTCTGAATGACCTTCTGCATGTTTCTCTTTGAATCTGTGTATATGTGTGCTATCCACTTTTGCACTTAACATTATCTAGGGAATAACTTATAGCCTTACAAAAACAAGATATTAATTAAAATAGCATTTTGTATCCCATAATACCTAAGATAAAAAAAAAGCAGATACACAGTAACTTAATTTGTTTTGAGGGTTAAAATAAATTCACATAGTTTTGATATATGAGGCACTTACCAAGAAAAAGCTTCATCATTTTTATTCCAAACACCTCTTTGAAGAAATATCACTTACCTTGTTTTCCCAAAATCCTAACATAGTTATCAGGAGGTCAATGCATAAATTAACACATAAAAATGAATAGGTTTCCAAGTTCTAAGGTCTTCTATTATAGGAAATAATTTACTTACACCATAGCAAGTTTACTTAAGGGAAGAAATAGAAAGTATATGGCTTTTCTCTATGAAAATCAATTTTGCATTCAGGTCACATTATCTCAACAATATGTGCTTGGAAACAAGAATAATAACCAACCTGTGAGGCAGTGATGATTACCACTTTGTTATGGCCCCTAATAAAAGATCTGAATCTCAAAGTAAAGTTAGGAAAGTTTCCTTAATTGCCACTTTTGCTGCTTTTCCCATTAAAACATAAGGATCTGAATTTTTCCCAATATTTTACCTGTCTCTTGTTCTCAAATCCCAGGAATCTTATTGCAATTGCATTTAATATGGAAATAATAAAAATACTTTGGGTTTATAATTTTCCCTTTTAATATTTACTGAGAAAGCCCAAATGCATTCCATATTGAAAAACAATGGAATGAATTGCATGTGAAATTGATTCTCTGAGAAAATCTAGGTTAAATAAAAAGCTAAATGCAAAACACAAGTAGAATAAATGCAATTACTTATTTCTCATGGTACGCTCCAACTCCATATTTCTATTTGCTGAACATCTTTACAATGGCAAAAATCAGGTAAGGAGTGAAAGGCATGCTTTTTATAGAATATTAAGTGAAACCTTCACAAATTATCTTAGCTACAGAGTACCAGTCACGGTTTCAGAAATAACTCTTGATTTACACAAAATCCTTAGCAATTAAGATTTTGTTATTGGCATCATCGACTCAGTGGACATGAGTGTGAGCAAACCCCGGGAGATGGTGAAAGGACAGGGAGGCCTGGTGTGCTGCAGAGTCCAGACGTGACTTAGCAACGGAGCGACATATTTGATAATACAGAATGGACTGGCTAGCTTTTTAAAGTGTAACTGGTATCCAGTACATGTAAATCAGAATTCATATAGCTGCAATCAAATATTAAAAGGATTTACTGGACAACTTTGCAGAATAAACTCTCCCAGAAATAGATAGGATGTTTTTAAATAATTCTTCCTGAAGCTTTAAAGCAGCTTTTATGGATGCTTGAAAGCCACATTTAAATTTATTTTTAGAAAACAGTAAATATCACCTATAAAATAAACAGCTTCAGGGAGGAAAGGGAAAGAGCATGTCCATTGTGAAAATTCCTTTCACAAATATAGAAATACTGCCCTCTCAGGAAATACGACATGCCTAGGGTCACTCAGTAAAATAATGAAAACACTAGATAAAGGCAACAGTTTCCAAGGTTTCTGCACTCAGATATTTTAATTTTCATGAAATTTGCCAGTATATATTTTTCTAACATAAGATTAGCTCTTATTTTAAAAAATCAATAAATTTATTAAGTGGTTTTTCTAAATGAGTGAGGCTTTATTGTACTCAGATAAGTTTTTTAAAGCCTCCAAAGTTCAGCTTGGCTATAACTCAGTTGCCCTGGGATCATCTGATTAACTAAGGAGAGGCGGTGAGAACAGGTATAGTCTTACATTCTGCAAGTTGAACTGCAGCTGTTGTTTATATGGTGCAAATTCCTGGGCGAGTTCATATCCCTCATGGTAGAAAGTAAATAAACCCTGAAGGAACGATAAAAGCTGCAAAAAAAAAAAAAAAAAAGATAAAAAATAAACCATAAAAATGTGTTTTCTTAAAAGGATGATCATCAAATAAAATAAATTAGAGAAATTATGTTTCATTCTAATTCCTCAAGCTAGTAGGTTTTGAATATCCTTAGCAAAGTAGGCACTAGAATTACAGATATGAAACAGAAGCCATGGAAGCTAATTTTTACTTCCTTTTGGGCAGATGTGATTTAACTTTTAGGTCTTGTCATGGACAGTTGTCATGTTAACTACTCTTCAAATGCACTTACAAAATATCCAGGAGAGAATTAATGGGGATAAAGATGAAAATAACACAGTTCAGTTCAGTACAGTCGCTCAGTCATGTCCGACTCATTGTGACCCTACGATCAAGAGTCTTCTCCAACACCACAGTTCAAAAGCATCAATTTTTCAGTGCTCAGCTTTCTTTATAGTCCAACTCTCACATCCATACATGACTACTGGAAAAACCCTAGCTTTCACTAGACAGACCTTTGTTAGCAAAGAAATGTCTCTCCTTTTTAATATGCTGTCTAAGTTGGTCATAACTTTTCTTTGAAGGAGCAGGTGTCATTTAATTTCATGGCTGCAGTCACCATCTGCAGTGATTTTGAAGCCCAAAAAAATAAAGGTTCTTACTGTTTCCATTGTTTCCCCATCTTTTTGCTATTAAGTGATGGGACCAGATGTCATGATCTTTTTCCAAATGTTGAGTTTTAAGCCAACTTTTTCACTCTCCTCTTTCACTTTCATCAAGAGACTCTTTAGCTCTTCTTCACTTTCTGCCATAAGGGTGGTGTCATCTGCATATCTGAGGTGACTGATATTGCTTCTGGCAATCTTGATTCCAGCTTGTGCTTCCTCCAGGCCAGCATTTCTCATGATGTACTCTGCATAGAAGTTAAATAAGCAGGGTGACAATATACTCCTTTCCCAATTTGGAATCAGTCTGTTGTTCCATGTCCAGTTCTAACTATTGCTTCTTCACCTGCATACAGACTTCTCAGGAGGCAGGTCAGGTGGTCTGGTATTCCCATCTCTTTAAAAATTTTCCAGTTTGTTGTGAGTCACACAGTCAAAGGCTTTGGTGTAGTCAATAAGGCAGAAGTAGATGTTTTTCTGGAATTCTGTCACTTTTTCCACGATCCAATGGATGTTGGAATTTGATCTCTGATTCCTCTGCCTTTTCTAAATCCAGCGTGGACATCTGGAAGTTCACAGTTCACATACTGTGGAAGCCTGGCTTGGAGAATTTTTAGCATTACTTTGCTATCGTGTGAGATCAGTGCAATTGTGTGGTAGTTCGAGCATTCTTTGGCATTGCCTTTCTTTGGGATTGGAATGAAAACTGACCTTTTCCAGTCCTGTGGCCACTGCTGAGTTTTCCAAATTTAGTGGCATATTGAGTGCAGCACTTTCACAGCATCAGGAATTAGGATTTGAAATAGCTCAACTGGAATTCCATCACCTCCACTAGCTTTGTTCAAAGTGATGCTTCCTAACACCCACTTGACGGTGCATTCCAGGATGTCTGGCTCTAGGTGAGTGATCACACCATCATGGTTATCTGGGTCGTGAAAATCTTTCTTGTATAGTTCTTTTGTGTATTCTTGCCACTCCTTTTTAATATCTCATGCTTCTGTTAGGCTCAAAGGGTAACAGGCTTCCCTGGTGACTCCAATGGTGAAGAGTCTCCCTGAAATGTAGGAGACCCTGGTTTGATCCTTGGATCAGGAAGATTCCCTGGAGAAGGGAATGGCTACCCACTCCAGGATTCTTGCCTGGAGAATCCTATGGACAGAGGAGTTATGGGGCTATACAGTCCGTGGGGTCAGAAAGAGTCAGACATGACAGAGAGACTAACAGCAACTAACTAACTAACCCTAGAAGAGATTCTAACCAGAAGTCGGAGATCAAAAGCGTGCAGATGTGAGGAATACTAAACCAGTAAGCCAGAAATAAGAAGTGCCCAAAGACAAGGATTAAGGATGGCCAGGTGAAATTCAGGAAACGAGCACAAGGTGGCAGTACTGGCCTATGTAATACACAGAGAATATTTTAGCAAGCGGCAGGAAGAACTCAAAAAAGAAGTTAGAGCTGAGCAAAAACATGGAGCTAGATACAGATCTTTTCAGGTTAAGAGTTAGAATAAAATTTTCTTTGCAAAAGCACAATTTCCATGACCCCAGCTTTCTAATCCCACATTCATATGCACTTATTTATGATGTTTTTTGTCTGTAAAGTAAGAGCAGCTGTCCATGGAGTTATAGGATACGATCATTTATATGAAATATTATAACTGAAAAATAATTTATTTAAATTTTTCATTTAATATCCTGGGATTTTATTCCATATACATGTCTACCAATTCAATCTCTTCCACAACTTCTTTCTACAATAAAGTTAGAGCTAAAGTTTTTCTAATTCAAACAGCATAGCATGTCTGTAAACTATTATTTTATATGAGGAAAGAAACACAATTTGAAGCCATCTTCATATGTGAATAACATCCTGTCATTTCCTCTGTCTGGGGAAGAAGGAGGATTCAGTCAAGCATCAATTGGTATGTGTGTTATGATTTCCAACAGTTAAATACTTGTTCTGCAATGACCTAATGCTTCTCTTCCTAAACAAGTTAACTTCTTACAAAATCATACACATTTTGGAAAGCATATACTTTCAAATTGGTGTTAAGTTGTTACATTTTAAGGAATTTCCTTTACTTGTTCAACAGTTCCTGATATGTGTCAAAATATATTGTCTGTAATTTTAGAATTATTTTATGCTGTCAATTTTATATCAACAAATAATTATTAGGGAAACTAAACATTTAGTAGATTACCCTTTATTAAAAGGATGTTACATACATTTGTTAAATTATTCAATAATATAAGATATATAAGATATATAGTCTGCACATATTATGACCCTATTTAAAAGAACTGTATCTTAAAATAGGATTAAAAACCCTTTAATTAACCATGGCATAGATATGTAAACTTAGAGATTTTCAGAGACAAAATAAGAAAATACCTTTGAAGTATATACTTAGGCAACAGTAGCCTTCTAAATACTTGCATAGTAGTTATGAATTTGTTGCAAGTAATATTGTTTCATTTCTTAATGTCTATACTGTCTTACTAGGAACTGGATATCATAAAAGAAAGATACTATTGTAATATTATGCAAAGTATAGAGAATTCAACTTACAAAGGAGATACTTTAAGAACATCTGCAATGAATATTCCTATAAAGCACCCAATTCCCTGAGATCCATTTTCTACTGGCAACTTCTAGTAAAATTCAGATTTGCTTAGCAGTAAACAACTATGTTTTAATCTCACAGTGCATGCTGAGCACCCACTAGGGAAAGGACAATTCTTTAGGAGGTAGAGAAAAATTATATACAAAGACTTATCTACCTTTTACTTTTGTTCCACATCTACTCTGGAAGTAGCATTTGAGAAAGTTTAATAAAGACAGCATGTATGACATAATTGCCTCTAGGTGGTGGCAAAGTTAAATGTTTAGTTAATTTTATTCTGAACAAATTCCATGATGCTAAATCACGGGAACTTAACAGGACAGCCTGACAGTCTTTAGGAACTGCATTTCCCCTTGTCACTTTCTTTCCATGTGCCTGGGTGGGTGCAGTGGCAGGGGAAAGACTATTGCCTCAGCTTACCTTAAAGTAAATCTGACTTTTAAAATGATAATATTAACATTATTATACAATAAGCCAGTAGGTAGACTAGGTTTTAATATTAAGAAAGGCACTTTTACCATCAGGAAAAACTCATCTAACACTTTATCATTCCCAAGGGTTTTAGGATCAATTTACCTCGACACCGGAACAAACTGACCAAATGTAAAAACTGATACTGCAGTTATAGATGAATAATCATTTAGCAAAACCCATAGCAAGTCAACAAAGGAATAGCTTAATCACAATTTCTCAGCTGATTAATCACCAGGTCACAGCTCAGTTGGTAAAGAATCCACCTGCAATGCAGGAGACCCCAGTTCGATTCCTGGGTTGGGAAGATGCGCTGGAGAAGGGATAGGCTACCTGCTCCACTATTCTTGGGCTTCCCTTGTGGCTCAGCTGGTAAAGAATCCACCTGCAATGTGGGAGACCTGGGTTCGATCCCTGGGTAGGGAAGATCCCCTGGAGAAGGGAAAGGCTACCCACTCCAGTATTGTGGCCTGGAGAATTCCATAGACTCTATAGTCCATGGGGTCGCAAAGAGTTGGACATGACTGAGCGACTTTCACTTCAAGTCTTAAAGGCCCACAGTTACCAGTAAAACTCGGAATAACAGAGAAAAGTGAGAAAAGGGGTTAGGACTAGCAAGGGGGTGAGGGGCACACTTCTGAAGCAATCCAGAGTGATTCCTGTAGTTTCCGATGATGGATGACCAAACTGGGCAAAACTGGAATAATGAACACAGTGTGACACTGGAACAAGGACAGACATACACATCAACAGAAGAGAACTGAGAGTCTAGAAATAAACCCAGATATCTACAAACAACTTATTTTCAACAAGGGTGCCGAGATCATACAATGTGTGCTAAGTTACTTCAGTCGTGTCTGACTCTGTGTGACCCCATAGACAGCAGTCAACCAGGCTCCCCGTCCTGGGATTCTCTAGGCAAGAACACTGGAGTGGGTTGCCATTTCCTTCTCCAATGCATGAAAGTGAAAAGTGAAAGTGAAGTCACTCAGTCATGTCAGACTCTTAGCTACTCCGTGGACTGGAGCCTATCAGGCTCCTCTGTCCATGGGATTTTCCAGGCAAGAGTACTGGAGTGGGTTGCCATTGCCTTCTCCAATACAATGTGTAAAGAATAGTCTTTACAACAAAGAACTCTTAGACCACTGAAGAGCCACATGGAAAAGAATGGAGTTGGACACCTAACTCAGAGCACAGACAAAAACTAATTAAAATTGGGTGAACTGAAGAGCATCGGTATTACATCCCAATAATGTTTTTTAAAAATACAAACACTTCTCATAAACAGAGCATCATAATGTACTAAAGGAGATCAAAGCCTTATACAGACATCTACATCTGGCCACTGAAATCTCCAAGAAGACTGGAAAACTAGAGCACAGGCAAGGCATAAATTTTCATCCTGTACTTGTGTCTGGCCTATGAGATAATCCTGCAGTCTCTGCTCTTCTTTACTTGGAGGAGGACAGAGAGAAAAATCACAAGGGATAGCTTCTGAATGAACACAGAGTGCTTTAAGTCTAATGTACAGATTGAATGGGAATGAAAAAGTATCACTATCTAATGCAATGAATGAGAAAATGAAAGAAAAGAGAGTCATGGATGGAAAGTGGTCAGTCAGTGTGGCATAGGGGGACAACCTGTCAAAGAGGGTAATAATCAGAGAAGCTATGTTGTTGCAAAGTCGCTAAGTCCTATCTGACTCTGCAACCTAAGAACAGTAGCACACCAGGCTTCCCTGTCCTTCACCATCTGCTGGAGTTTTCACAAATTCATGTCCACTGAGTCAGTGATGCCATATAACCATCTCATCCTCTGCGGCCCCCTTCTCTTGCCCTCAATCTTTCCCAGCCCGCGGTCTTTTCCAATGAGTCAGCTCTTCACCTCAGGTGGCCAAAGTATTGGAGCTTCAGCTTCAGTCCTTTCAATACATATTCAGAGTTGATTTCCTTTAGGAATGACTGGTTTGATCTCTCTGCTGTCCAAGGGACTCTCAGGAGTCTTCTCCAATGCCATAATTCAATAGCATCAATTCTTTGGTGCTCAGCCTTCTTTATGGTCCAAATCTCACTTCCGTTCATGACTACTGGAAAAACCATAGCTTTGACTATAAGGACCTTAGTCAGCAAAGTGACATCTCTGCTTTTTAATATGCTGTCTAGGTTTGTCATAGCCTTTCTTCCAAGGAGCAAGTGTTTTTTAATTTCATGACTGCAGTCAACTGCCCATAGTGATTTTGAAGTCCAAAAAAATAAAAAAAGAAAGAAAGAAAGTCAAGTTGCTCAGTCATGTCCAACTCTCTGAGACCCCATGGACTGTAGCCCGCCAAGTTCCTCAGTCCATGGGATTTTCCAGGCATGAATACTGGAGTGGGTTGCCATTTCCTTCTCCAGGGGATCTTCCTGATCCAGGGATCGAACCCGGGTCTTCTGCATTGTAGGCAGACACTTAACATCTGAGCTACTAGGAAAGCCATTTAAAAAAAATAAAAAAACAAAATCTGTCACTGTTTTCACGTTTTCCCCATCTATTTGTCATGAAGTGTCATGGGACTGGATGCCATGATCTACATTTTTTTAATGTTGAGTTTTAATCCAGCTTTTTCACTCTCTTCTTTCACCTTCATCAATAGGCCATTTAGTTTCTCTTCACTTTATGCCATTGGAGTGTTAGCAACTGCACATCTGAAGTTGTTGATACTTTCCCAGCAGTCTTGATTCCAGCTTGTGCTTCATCTAGCCCAGCATTTCTCATGATGCACTCTGCATAGAAGTTAAATAGGCAGGGTAGCAATATACAGCCTTGACATACTCCTTTCCCAACTTGGAACTGTTGCTTCTTGACCTACATACAGATTTCTCAGGAGGCAGGTCAGGTGGTCTGGTATTCCCATCTCTTGAAAAATTTTCCACAGTTTATTGTGATCCACACAGTCAAAGGTTTTAGCATAGTCAATGAAGCAAAAGTAGGTGTTTCTCTGGAATTCTCTTGCTTTTTCTATGATCCAGTGGATGTAGGCAATTTGATCTCTGGTTCCTCTGCCTCTTCTAAATCCAGCTTCAACATCTAGAAGTTCTTGGTTCACCTACTGCTGAAGCCTGGCTTGGAGAATTTTGAGCATTTTTTGCTAGCGTGTGAGATGAGTGCAATTGTGCAGTAGTTTGAACATTCTTTAGCGCTGCCTTTCTTTGGGATTGGAATGAAAACTGACCTTTTCCAGTCCTGTGGCCACTGCTGAGTTTTCCAAATTTCCTGGCATATTGAGTGTAGCAATTTCACAGCATTGTCTTTTCGGATTTGAAATAGCTCAGCTGGAATTCCGTCACCTCCACTAGCTTTGCTTGTAGTAATGCTTCCTAAGGCCCACTTGACTTCACACTCCATGACGTCTGGCTCTAGGTGAGTGATCATACCATTGTGGTTATCTGGTCATTACATCCTTTTATGTATAGTTCTTCTGACACTTATATTCTTGCCATCTCTTCTTAATCTGCTTCTGTTAGATCCTCGCCTTTTCTGTCCTTTCTTGTGCTCATCTTTGCACAAAATGTTCCCTTGGTATCTCCGATTTTCTTGACGAGATCTCTAGTCTTTCCCACTCTAACACTGTTTCAGTGTGCAGGGTCCTCACTGTGGAGGCCTCTCCTGTTGCAGGGCACCAGCTCTAGACTCACGGGCTCAGGAGTTCTGGTGCACGGGCTTAGTTGCCCCATGGCCCATGGAATCTCCCAGAGCAGAGGCTGAACCCATGTCCCCGACACTGGCAGGTGTGTTCTTGACCACTGGACCACCAGGGAAGTCAATGAAAAAATTATGGAAAAATGAATGAATGAATGAATGAACAGATATGAACACAGATTCAATTTATTTAAAAAGCCAAAACTTTCTGAAGTCATGGCTATATACTGCCTCAGCAGTGAAGACTCACTGGAGTTTCTAAAGATGGATTTCCAATATTTCAAGGGGATGGAATTCAGATGAAACAGACAGAACTTAAACTTCTTTGGTAAAGAAATAAGGCAATAAAGACTAGTCAGCTTATCTTTTCAACTAAATGGGAATGAAGAAGGTAACGTGGCCATCCATGTGATAAAATCCAGCAGAAGCTATGTTTAGACCAGGCCTTTACATGATGGATTTCTAAAATGAAGTATAAGAGATGAGTCAGTTAAATAGATAGAATGCATTTTTCTGACTTCTCCAAAATTCTTCACGGTCTAACAGTTACTGCAAACGTCAAACTTTCAGTAACAGTACCTAGAACTAAATCCAAAGGCCAATAAGCTTTTATTTAAATGTATGCAACCTGAGGAGAACTTTATTGTTTCATTTTTATAGAATGACTGCACTTAGATTTTTCAGCAGAATAGAAATCTAACTTTTAGTCCTACAATGTCTTTTTTTTTTAAATGATACTGTCTTGTTTTCTCACTTTAATCTACTCTAAATTTTCTATACTAAGGTTAACCAATTATATTAAAAATGAACACAAACTCTTTTGCTTTCAGGACCTGAAGGTCTACATACTATCTGATAGACCTTTTTAACTTAGCAAGTAGTTGTTCAGTTTCAAAATTATTCACATCTATTAGAAAACCTAAAAAGCATTTTATAAGCATACTTCATGATATAATAAGCTTATAGAGCTAAAGCATGTTAACTAAATTACCTTGGATTTTCTTCAGAAAATGATTTAAAATTAAATTTAGCAGTCTAAGGGATGTGTATTAAAAGCAGCATGCTTTAGTTTATATTAAATTTCTTATTTTCACTTTTTCACATGATGTTTAAATATAATACAAAAAGTCTGAAGTCTAAAAAAATAAAGTGAAAATGTTCTTATAGAATTTAGATGCATATTTTAAAGCACGTTAAAATTTAAAATGTGGTTTTGAAAAAGCTTTATCTTTTGAAGCACACTGACAAATGACTCATCAATACTGTTTTCATATCTAGTGATAACAGTTCATGTGCAAGCTCATACTAGCTTACTGACGCTTATGACAAACCAGGTACTTTCTGCATTACCTGCATCAGATGAGACAATTCTGGGAACTACACACAAAGTTTATCCCCGACTGACAGATAAAAACGTGAGGATCACAGAATTGGAAAAGCATTCCAAATTCACAGAGCTGTAAGATTGAAGCCAAATTTCAACTTATGGTCACTCAGCCATTATACTTTGTCTCTACATGAAAAGTGGCCAGTTACCTGTGGCCTCAGTAGACAACTTAAAACAGAATAATGAAAGAAGGATGGAAGAACAAGTGAATGAATGAACAGATATGTGCATGGACTCAATCATCTTTACCAAAGTGAAGATAAATCTCTTATTTTCTTCTTCTAATTTTTAAGGAATTAAAATAGCTTTACAGTCCAGTTTTCTAGGGTCATCCATTTTATTTGGTCAGAGCAAGCAATAAGAACTAATTTTTGTAATGAAATAGTCCTTAAGGCTGTTGGTGGAATGAAATAGTTAACTTTGGACTTGGGATCTGGCTTCCTGGTTCTCTCTCTCTTTAGGTTTGCGACCTCAGGCAACTAATAGTCTTTCTGTGACTTAAGTTCCTCATCTTGAAGGATAAGAACTACCAATAATAAAGCCGTGGTGGGGTTCACACGGGAGGAGGCAGAAAACAGGACACAGAGTAGATGCTCACAGAACACTAGTCCCAACTAAGTACACTTGCAGGATACAATCAAAACATAAACCAACTGCAGCTGAATGAATAAGGGAGTTAAGTTATAAAAAGATTGCTTTGGTTTTCTGAGTCACAGACTTCATGTTCCACAACAGACTTTCAAGACACTGCATTCAACTCTCTTTTGTAGGCTGTTCATGTTCAGCTACTTCTCAAGGTTTTTCTCCTAATCCCTCAAAATTCTCATAAAATCTGCGCAACTCTGAGAATTAGGAGGATCTTACAATCACGAATCAGGAAATCATATTTCTCCCTCTCTGATCGCTTTTCCCCCATTACAGACCTGAACTGACATATCTTGTTGGCAAATCTGAAAGGATACAGTCTAGCACTGCTAGACAGAAATATAACACAAACCACAAATGTAAACTAATGTGAAAATTTTGATTTTCTAGTAGTCACAAGAAACTTGCTAAGCAAGTGAAATTTAATATTTTATATGGTGTATTCAAAAGATTATCATTTCATAACATGTAATCAATATAAAAGAGGATTTAATGATATTTCTTTAAAAAAGAAAGGATTTCTTTTTTGTACTAGGCCTTTGCAATCTAGTATGTGTTTCAGGTTTGGAGCATATCTTAATCTACACTAGTCTCATTTCATGGGTTTGACAGTCATACATAAGTAGTTGCTACCACACTGAGTAGTGTGAGTCTAGAGATTATGAATTAGCTACCATCACATTCCAAATAAAACATGATAAGCAGGGGGAAAAGGTCATTAAAATCATGTAGCTAATGGAGAACTGAGTTTAAAAAGCTGGCTTTCTGTCTACTTCAAAAACAGTAATTTATATAAAATATATAAATGCCCCTCTTTTTCCATATTTTAGACTCAGATTCTCCTAAGAATAATGAAGTTGTAGGAACATCTTTTCCTGGTACCACCTGAGCATTCTGTAGACATTTTTATCATAAGTACAAGTTGACCCTTACACAATGTGGGAATTAAGGATGCCTATATGCTCATGTGCGTGTGTGTGCATAACACACACACACATCCTTTGGAACTCTGCATATTACTTTATAGACCAGTCGTGGCATCTGATGCTCTGCATCTGCAGACCCAACCAACCCGCAGACTGTGTAGTACTGAGGTATTTATTGAAAAACATCCGCATATAAGTGAGATCCACATGGTTCAAAGTCGTATTGTTCAAAGGTCAACTATAGGAGGATCTTGACATTAACTGAAATCAAGGAAAATTAGTCTCAAATGATCATCATAAAGCAAGAATATTATTTAATGGGCATCAACAGGACTATTTATATTTTCTGCTTGCTATCACAGAATCTGTTTAAGTCACATCCCTAAAATATTTTGCTTTACTCTAATGCTTATTTGTTAAACAAATCTCAGCTAAACTAGCATAGATTGCTTCATTTCTTCAATATAAAGCTTTATACAACAGGAATTGGATTTCTGCAGGAAATAACCTTCAAAGATATTAAAGTATCCTCATGTGTTTTTATCTTTATAGCTCCTGGGGGCTTTGTTTTTGAAATCTTAATTAATTTGTAAATGTAGAATGGAGCATGCCCATGTTCTAGTACTCCCATTTCTATTCTTCTCAGTACGGGGGTGGAAATTAAGTAAAATCCCATGGATGAGACTTTGTGGCTGGAAATGGAAGGAGACTAAACTGACAGTACTATTTGGTTTGGCCAGACATTCTAACAAGAAAAATCCAGCAGCCAGGAAAATGTTTTGGAAGAAGGACAAATTTAACATCGACCTTGACTGTGGTGTCACCAGAAAGGCATGCATTTCAGAAGACTTATCAGACCATCCCAGTATGGGATACCACAGAGGGAAGGAAGAAAACACATCTCAGTAGAAGGACAGTTTCCACTTCTCTACCTGTACTGTCATACGAATTCACAAATTCTTAGCATTCCTTCTGTGACCTGTGAGCAAACGATTTTACAACCTTTTCCTATATACCTGATGTCATCTTACAGAATGGTCTGGTTCACTGTTCCCAGACAGGATGGGCTATAAAAGAGTCTTGGATGGGGAAACAGGCTACACGCATGCCTCTTCAGAGGAGAGAGTTACTGCAGCTGTGAAAGGATCATTCCAGGTGCGAGGAAGACCCCGCACGGCAGAGGAGCACAGTGTCTGCAGGGAATGGGAACGCCTGCGGAAGGAGGGGGAAGGGAAAGCATCGGAACTAATGGGGACACTCTAACAAAGAGCTGAAATTCAGAAATCCCAAGAGGCAGGCCGGGGGGAACCGTGCCAACAAGGAGACAGGCTTCAAAAACCATGATATGACTGAGGCAGGACCTACTCCACCAGAAGAGGAGGAGGAATTTTAAGAATCAGTCATCTTCCTTGATGAGGGCTTGTCAGGCTGACCATATGTCCATGAACCCCAGATGAGTTTCAGAAAGCCCCGAAGAAGTTTATCAGACCCCAAAGCAACTGCTAAATAAGAGGCTATCAATTCAAACTAGGGGGTTTGAGGACTTACTGTTTGGCAAACAGGACCTGCAGTCAAGGCTGTCATCACAGTGAAAGCGCTCAGTCATGCCCGATTCTTTGTGATCCCATGGACTATACAGTCCACGGAATTCTCCAGGCCAGAATACTGCAGTGGGTAGCCTGTCCGTTCTCCAGGGGATCTTCCCAACCCAGGGATTGAACCCAGGTCTCCCACATTGCAGGCAGATTCTTTACCAACTGAGCTATATAAAGTTAAATTCTTGAGCCTGTGGTGTGGTCTCCAGTCCCTTAAACCCTTCGAGGTGAAGGGTTGGTCTTGGAAACGTGCGAAGAGGCCAGCAGAAAGGCAGCTGGCTCTAGCTGAAGGGACAGGAGTGAAGCAGGGATACAGAGTCTTAGCAGGGGCTAAGACTCTTCCTGGACTCTGCTCTGTCCCAGCTTCCCATCACCTTTAGGTAATCACTGATGGGTTTCATCAGGAAATAAAATTTCCAAATATATTTAGAAATGTATCTTCCCTCCTCCCTATCATCCACTAAATTAGGAATAGGGTATTTTATTGCTCATAATAAGTAGTTTTTTTTTTAATAAACTGATATACGAAGAAAAGAGGGGTTAAATTATATATTTGATTTCCTATATATTTTATGATCAATACTCTATCATTTTGACTATAGAACTTACCCTTATTCATCACAGATGATACCTCATGAAAATGCCTTTTCAGGCAATATTGTAATATATTAAGGTATTACTAGGGAAAAAATGCCAAGAAAACGAAGTAAGTTTATAAAGACCAGCCACCTGTTCTTTTCTGCAATGCAGTTTACATTAGGGAATCCATTACTTTTTACACCGACTTAGGAAAATAAATGACTTCACTGGAAAGTCAGGCAGGTCTCCGCCTTGTAAGGAAGCAGAGTGGAACAAAGGAAGAAATACAGCCTTACCTTCTCTCCCTTCAACTAAAGATTTGGTAAATGGGTCACTTTAGCGGTGAGGTGTTTTCCCTTAGGTATATGTAATATACATGCTTTAATGTTAAATTTTAGGCTTTTTAAATAAACAGGCTATTTCAGAGCAGTGTTAGATTTACAGAAAAACTGAACAGAAATTAGAGTTCACACACACCCCCTTGGCCCTTACCCACACCCCCTTGGCCCTTACCCACACAGGTTCCCATTATTAACACCTTGCATCAGTGTGGTACATCAGTTACAAAATGATAACCCAAGATTGATACATTATTATGAAAGTTTACGGTTTACATTACAGTTCACTCTTGGTATTGGACCTGCTGTGGGTTTTGACAAACGTATAATGAATAACATGTATGCACCATTACAGTGTCCTATAGCTTAGGACATTTCATTGCCCTAAAGTGCTCCATGCTCCACCTACATACCCTTTTATTTTTAAAAACCATAATTGTCAACAGAAAAAAACTGCAAATTTTGCTTAGAAGATGTATTATAGCTACTATTTTATACAGAAAATAGATCTTACCGGTTCGACAAATTCAAACTTCTTTTTTTCCTGAACCTCTTGAATTTTAAAGACATATTCTAGTGATGCCTCATAGAAGTTCTGATGTTCTCGGTCAATCTGTGTATCTGCCTAAAAAGCACAAAAAGGCAAATCATGACATAGGGAGTGATTATTGAAGGTTTATGTTAGAGAAGAAATCAAATATTATTCTATTCTGAAAACTTTTTCAAAAATTAAGTCCTACAAAAAGTTTGAATATAGCAATTGTATCTTGGGAATACAAAGACTATGAAAACACAGTCCTTGTCCAAGAGAGCTTATAGTGTATGGAATGGGACGAAAACATACACACACAAACAGAGCAAACATCCAACACTCATGTAAATTAAAAATTATTATAAAAGGGTAAGTAAATCCATATGAAAATCTAAGCAATCACAAAAGAGAGTCTAAATTCTGGGGAAAGAAAATGGTGGTGTTCTGAGTTGAATCTTTAGATGAAGAACTGGCCATGAGTAGTCAAAGATAAAAAAAAGGGGCCACTCCCATGAAAACGTAAAGAGGGATGAAGAAGTCTGACAGAGTCTGCCTTCAGAGTAAGTGGAGGGAAGGAGGCAGAGGCAAGGCTGGAATAACACTACAAAAGACCCTGAAAACTGCATGTGTGGTTTAGTCACTCAGTCGTGTCCAACTCTTGCAACCCCGTGGACTGTAGCCCACCAGGCTCCTCTGTCCATGGGATTTTCCAGGCAAGAGTACTGGAGTGGGTTGCCATCTCCTTCTCCAGGGGATCTTCCCTACCCAGGGATTGAACCCAGGTCTCCCACATTGTAGACACACTTTTTACATCTGAGCCACCAGGGAAGTCCCTGGAGATTCTAGTAGATACCATTTCACGTGCGTTGTTATGATTCGTTGCTGAGGGAATTAGGTCCTGTGTGAATTAAATCCTCTGGGAGAGGATTCTTAGAAGCTTGTGCCTGGTTTCCCTTAGATGTCAACAACTAAATTTACTACACAAATCTTCTGTGAAAGGTCATTTAGAATGCACGGTACTAAAAGAATACAATAGCTTAATTCTCTCTTTTTTTTCAGTGCCAGATTTAGAAAGGCATTCTTTTACCTCAGATGAATTCCCATAGTCCTTGAGCTCACAGCATGTATCAGTTGCTATATACTCATTAACAACTGTGGTCAAGTATTCTGTACTGGAGAAATAAGATAACGATGTAATTCATAGTCCAAACTTTTAAAACTGAAAGGGAATAGCAATTACTCCAGAACAACAGATTGCTTAAGTAGCTGCTGATTATCTGGCAAAGTCATCCCAGTAAGAAACCAAGTTAGGTACATGAGAAAACCACACAGTTCAGCAGACCGCAGATACCTAAATTCCTCCTCACACACTCTAAGCTGTCTCAATTCAAAACAGAGGAAAAAGGGATAGTGAAAAAAACTATCACTCAGGTGAGAGCTGTTGATTTATTCCCAGAGGAAAAAGGATTTAAGCTGGATGCTGAGGAATGGAGAGGTTCAGAGAAGGTGGAGATAAAAGAAGAGTTTTAGTGAGGGACTAAAGTTAAGAGAGGTTATGCTCTGGTAGATGGTGCAAAGGGGTTTGTCTGAAACTGTCAGAGGTGAGAGCTGAGCCAGCTCAGAGAGAATGAGTACACACCTCATTCTCTGCATCTGGTAAACCAGGCAAGGACTGGAGGAAGGTGTGGTCAGGATCAGAGCTGGACTTCAGGAAGGTCAGAAGATTAGCGTGAGCACAGTGTAGAATGTACTGATTCAACGGAGAAGCTGGGTGCACCTGAACAGAAGGGGACCTCTTACTTGATACGGGTAAAGGTGTTTGGTATATCCTAGTAAGACAAGCTTGAGGACGCGGGTGTGAGAGGCAAAGGGGGAAAAGTCGAAGATAATTTTGACACAAGAAATAACACCCAGCATTAACAGAATTAAAGACGTGAGAAGCAGGGTCAAATTGGAGAAAATGGGTGAGATTTCACACATGTCACTATGGGGTCGTAGTAACCCGTCAGTGGATAGTGCAGAGGTGGTCAGGATGGGAAGCACGGTGGGAAACACTCTCTGAGATGTCACAGACAATATGAAAGGAGCAGACTCTGGGGATGCAGAGAAGGACAAAAACCTGAGGGGTTACCTTCACTCAGGAGGTGGGCGAGGAGGTCCTGCTGAAAGCATCTTTACTTATAGATACTAATAGAAACCCAAATTCTTGGCTCCTAAAAGGAACCCCTATACTCTTCTAACTATAAAATTGACACATACTTATTACTATATTCATTGTTCATTATTATAACAGGGAAATGTAAAGATAATAAATTAGCTGCAGCCTCACTATAAATAGTTTGATGTACAACATGCACACAAAAAATTACTTTAAAAGACATGAATAATAGTATATATTCTGGTTTAAACCCTGTCATTCCACACTTAGGCTAACAAATATTCCCAAACGTCTTTAAATGCTTTTTCAAATAAAAGTTTCACAGTCATATCAATTCTGTTTTTGGCCAAGCTCTATTTGTGTATTTATCCCAATCATTCTTTTGTGCTATTTTGGATGTTTCTAAAATTTTTATTGTGAATAACTCTTGGATCAACATATTCACACAATTTATATTTATACTCATTTCTAATTATTTCTTCCAATCAAATTCCTATCAACAGAAATCATTTCAACTCTCTTGCTCATATAAGGTTGATTGAAATATGGTCTAATATACCTCAAAAGTTTTTGAATGATTTCATATTCCCACCAGAAAAGCTGTGTCTGCTCAGTTTCCCATACCTTCACTAACAATGGATATTATCTTTTAATAAATTAACATGCTGCTACTATTATTAAATTATACTTTCAAAATGTATGATATAGAAACTTATAATATTTATTATGGTTTATATTTTTTCTTTGATGAAATGCCCTTTCATATTCTTATTCCATTTTTTTTTTTCACTAAAACCTTATCTTTTCCACACTGATTTCCAAAAACATCTTATATGTAGGAGATGGTTGTCCTGTGTCATATAAGTCCCCTAATGCTTCATCTTTTAATTTGATTTAAGGTCTTTTGAAAGAAACAGATTACTTTTATGCATTTTGGTCTTTCTACATTTCCTTCATGATCTCTTCCTCTTGGTTTATGCTTAGAAAGAAATTATCTATTCACATTTCAAATATTACTTCTTTTGGTCTACTGTAAAGTCCATAATTTTGACAAGTCTGTTTCCAATTCTGTGTACTCCAATGGTGCATCTAATAGATGGCCTTGGAGCTTTACCAACACAAGCTAACCGCTAATTCAGTCCTGATAATGGGTAGTCACTCGGGTTTCCATGAGCAAAATGAGCAAAGACTCAGCTGTGTCCTTGAGAAGGCTCAAAAGGGTCTTTCTGAGAACAACTTCATAGGCTTGGTGCCGACAGAAGGACCAGAGCTGCTCTGCAAGGGAACAAATGAATCTAATGCCATGTTACTGAATTAAACATGTGTGTAGCAGCATCTCCCTGTAACAGGTTTGACTCCTGGAAGGACCGAGGAAAAAGTAGAAAACAACCTACATTTTTCCTTTTTTATACTATATGCTCAGAGGAGTTGCTTTACACAGTATTTGTGTTGTATTTGTATTTGGATTGTATTCTATCATGGTCTGTGCCTCCTGGAAAAAAAAGTGTGTGTGTGTGTTTATGTGTATGTGTTTGTGTGGTGGGGCAAATGGAGGATGCTACTAACCATGTTACAGGTTTTTCTCCTAGCATCCAACTAAATATCAAACCAGAATGAATATTCTATTCCGTCATATCCCAATGGATTAGGAGCCACTAACAAGTATTAAATATTGAGCTACACTGTCAGGGAAAATTAAAGCATAATCTCTAGAGGACTTTAAAATTATGACAGAGTTAGGAAGTCAAACCAAGCAATCCTAAAGGAAATCAGTCCTGAATACTCACTGAAGGACTGATGCTGAGGCTGAAGCTCCAATATTTTGGCCACCTGGTGATGAGGGCCGACTCACTAGAAAAGTTTCTGATGCTGGGGAAGATTGAGAGGAAAAGGAGAAGGGAGTGGCAGAGGATGAGATGTTTAGACAGCACCGCTGACTCAATGGACATGAATCTGAGCGAACTCTGGGAGATGGTGAAGGACAGGGGAGACTGGTGTGCTGCAGTCCACAGGGGTGCAAAGAGTCAGCCAGCTAAGGGCAGCCTCTCATAGTCACCAAGAATCTGGTAACTCTTCAGAGACTCTATGAATTACCCTTGATTTGGAGGCAGTCAAGTTTTAAAATGTGCCTGGGCCTTGTCTTTGGTACATGATGGTGACAACCGGGGGAGCCTTTTCTACAGATGACTTCGTCTACATATTGCATTCTCTCTCAGGTTTATTCTAAGGCAATGTTTAAAAGTTTAAATAGACATGCATTTAAGAAGTTTAGAATATGTGAACACAATATTAAAGAACAACACAGTACACTATAAGATTAAAAATGTTCATGAAAATTAAAAATATAATTTCTCTTAATAATCTTAATAGATTTTTCTCCACTTTATGTTAGCCCCAAAATCTTTCCATAGGCACCCAACTGTCTATTAAATTATCCTATTTTAATAGCAGGTATTAATAATAAGTTATTCATTACAGTGAAATACAAATCTTTCCAACGTTCAACATTTTAAGTGAGGAAATTCAATTCCCTCTAGGGGAACATAAAAATACAGTAAAAAGGAATCAGAAGTAACTCTTCCATGCCTTTTGACTGCAGTTCCACTGCACTTGAACTCATTAAGCATGCCTCGTGGCTGAACACGAAGGTCAGAGAAGTAAGAATAGGAGTAAGTAGGGCAGAGCACCAAGCTGAACTTGAACAACAGTTCAGGAAGGAAGGTGACTTTGCTAGGGAATCCGAATGAGACATTTGAAAGAGTTCAGCGATGCAATCCCTAGAAATACAGAGACGAGACGGAGAAGAGACTGAAGGAGGCTCAGGACCCTGCACCATTCCCTGGGGCGGGCTGGGGGGAGTGACAGCTGCAGGGGACCCAGCTCAACGACTCCCAGTTCAGCTTTGAGACTCATCACTGTATGCTGGGGGGAGTGTAGATGGTGAAAGACCACAGAGCCATTTAGAAAAACGAACAAAACATATGCTATCACTAGAGTGAAACTGCATCACTCCTCAGTAAAAGAATTTTCTAGCTGGCTAACTATAGTTAAAATACTACCAGTGAGAAGAGCAAATTTTCAGGAAAAAAGGAAGAAATGCATTCCTTGTATGAGAACACTGTGTACATTAGTAAAATATTTCTGTTGACTTGTTTAAATTGACAAAAAATAATGAAGATATCAAAATATGTAACTGTATCTCTTTTCTCCCTTAATGCTGATGTAGCAATTGAAGAACAGATATTTTTAACTTAATATAAATGTTACACCATGAATTTGGTAGGTCTTGCTATTTAGAATGGCTTCGTAGGTGGCTCAGTGATAAAGGATCTCCCTGCCAAGCAGGAGACGCAGGTTCAATCCCTGGGTTGGGAAGACCCCCCAGAGAAGGAAATGACAACCCACAGCAAGATTCTTGCCTGGGAAATCCATGGACAGAGGAGCCTGGCGGGCTACAGTCCATGGGGTCACACAGGAGTAGGGCATTAAAATATGCCCAACAGGAAGAAAAAGAAATAGCCTTGTTTCACTCTTTTTCATTATTGAAGGAAATACTAATCTTTCTCTTGGGACTGTTAATTTTAAATGTCACAAAGCATGTAAAATGCTCAGCACCCTGCCTGTCTGTCTATAGTAAATACTCAATTAGCTTAAATTTTTTTATTTTTTTTTTCATTTATTTTTATTAGTTGGAGGCTAACTACTTTACAATTAGCTTAAATATTCTTATTATCATTATTTTATTAAACAGGAGCAGATTCTGAGATAATGTCTACTTTTGGAAATCTGGACTTCACATGACAATGCTAATGCTCTTTTCACATTTCAACTGGAAAAACTTACCTCTTGCAAATGAGATTCCTTTTTCTTTGCAGACAAATTTAAATGTTTGTCAAGAATGGAATAGTATTTTTCACTCTCTTTGTCAAATTTCTTCTTTCCATCCTAGGAGATCACAAAAACAACAAAACATTCACATCAGAGAATCAAGATAACCTTGATTTCCATCATTCCCATCAAGCATCCAATAAAATTATTTAATAAAGATTCAGTGAGCCTCAACTATGTGGAAAACTTGATGAAGTGGGAAGAAGGATATGAGGCAAAATCATCTGAGTATGTACTCTGCTCTCAAAGAAGTTCATAGAACTACAGTCTGGAGGGGGCAGGCTGCTTATAGTAGCATCCCGTTGAGCACACTATAACTGATTCTCAAAAAATTCTGACCTAGAAGTCTGGGACATAGCCAAGGGAAAAATGTCTCTTTTAGGCTTTTTTGGTGAGTCAGATGAGTTAACATACAAACAGTTTATAGAGACCACTCACAAACTCTTTGCAAGGAATCATAATACTTCCCAAGTCACAAAAAAAGATGCCTGATATTTCAAACAAGTCATTGTCTTTTTTTTTTTTTAAGTAGAAGAAATTTTTATGGGCTTTCCAGGTGGCTCAGTGGTGAAGAATCCACCTGCCAATGCAGGAAACACAGACTTGACAATCCCTGGGTTGGGAAGATCCCCCGGAGTAGGAGACGGCAACCCACTCTAATATTCTTGCCTGGGGAATTGCAGGGACAGAGGAGCCTGGTGGGCTGCAGTCCATGGGTTTGCAAAAGAGGCGGACACAACTTAGTAACTAAACAACAACAAGAGAAGGGGAAATAGGGAGAGGCTATTATAAACAAAAAGTCCACTGGAGGAAATTGGGAGTTTGAAGCATAGTGGCTTTTCACTGGCTTAGTTAAGACAGTTTCACACTGGCTGAGCGTTCAAACAGCACATTCTTGATAAAAAGGAAAATACATCTTCACCAACTGGTGGTGTGAAATAATTAGATCAGTTCAAAGTCAAATCAAAAGGATTAGAATCATCTGCATCATACACTCGACATAACTTAATAGCTGACCTTTGCAATGCTAAAATGACATTGTTTTATGGGTTCAATTGTAACCAGGCTAGCCTTTTGTTGGAAGAGAATACTTTACCTTTCCCCTAAGGCTTACTTCTATAGAAATGCAAACAGAATACAGTTCTAAAGAGAACAGGGCATGCCTAGACATATGATCTTCTCCAACTATAAATATGCTATCCACCAGGTATGATTTTTCCATTTATGAGTCCATATGAAATAAACACTACATGACCACACTCATAAATTTCCCTGGCCAAAGAAGTACTACTCCTTCCTTTTATCTCAATGTTTCTTGATGTGCAATGTCTGGACCACATTAATCAGAGTTAAGTATTTTAAAGGCTACTCAAAACATAGATTCCTATTTCCCTTATACAGAGATTCAGACAGCTCTTTTTAAAAAGCTCTGTGATTATTATGGATAAAGCTTTTCATTTATTTGAATCAGTAAATATTTGGAGGAGATTAATTAAAAATAACAGGGAATGGATGGATGAGGAGAGGAGAGGAGACTCTGGGGGGAAGTGGGGAAGAGAGGAGAAGACAAGTAGGCCTCTGGTCTGTCTGTCTCACAACTCAGGTTGTCAGCTCCAGACTAACAGATGAAGGTATTCTATTCTGATCCAGTAGCACTCAAAACTTTTATCCACTCAATTATATTTCCAGAAACCCATCATGATCTAGTTGCATGGATGGAACTTTAGAAACTTAACTGGTAAAGTTGCATTGAATGAAAAAAACAAGTAGGGTTCTGCTGCAAATGTTCTAGACCTTTGAAGAAGTGCAGGGATGTGTGTGCACTGCTGTGTTATACCTGGAAATAAGGCAGGGAGTCACATCTTCAGAGGATTTTTATCATTTAAGGAGAAAATGTCTACTAGGCGAGACACCATTGGAAAACACCAAGTGGCATCCCCACCCAGAAAAGGCCCCTGGGGGACTTGGACAGCAAAGTGTGGAGGAGACGCCGGAAGGAGGCAGACAGGACCAGGCTCAGCACGGGAGGCCTCGTCCCTCCACTGTGAAACAGACCGGAGTGAGCATTCCATTGTCCGCTCCTGAACCTTGCATCTTGTGCCCACAGCTGAGCTGCTCAAGCAATCTTCTCAAAAGCCTCTCTCGTTAGCCATTCAGAGCGCCTGTTCTTGGCACTCTACAGACTATATATATAAATGCTTATTTCTTCTAACACAGCTTCAAGTTAGAGCTACTCTGAGCATCCAGCTTAAACAGACCTCATTCACAAGTCCGCTTCATCAGTTTCCTCTGCTTGTAACTGTTCATCTAATTTTATATATGGGTCTCTTATGGTGTTCAAGCCCTACACTGCAGCAGGGAAATGCATATCCTAAATTTACATCCTGTATATATATAAATATATAATTAATATAATAATATATTAATATTGATATATATTAATATAAATATTTATATTTAAATAAACAAATTATATATATATCCTACGCTTCTTAAAATTAAAATTTTGAGAGAGTGCTCAATAAATATTTAATGAACGTGCAAAATTATTCCTCTTGTAACAGTGGGCATTACAGTCCCTCACAAACATTCCATTTGATCAAAAAACCGATATCCATGATCCAGGGGGCAATTCTGCACAAACGGCCTCAATTCAGTCCCTGTGATACATGAGCACTGTAGGGGGTGGGGGGCGACCAGCTGCCTTAGAGACGAAGACAGGAAGCTTACACACGTTCATCTTACAATAGGGGGCTTAAAAGTTCTCAGTGTGTGCAGAAGAGACTAGATGGGGGAGAAGGGAGCACAGCTGTGGTAACTACACTTGCATCTTTGTTTTTCAGTGTTTGCTGGCATTATCGGAAATGTTAACTCAGTGCCAGCATACCAGCATTCCTGGCAATACAAAAATCATTCCCAGAAGAACTTCCTGGACTCCTAATCAAACCCTGGCACTTCATACCGCCAGGCCAACAAAAGAGATCTACTCAAAGGTTCCAGTGATGCAGAGAACACAGACACACTCAGTTCCAGTATAAAATTAAAGAGCTGAACCGAAAGAGGAGGGCACATGAAGGACAACTATAATCTAGGGAACCATACTCTTGAAAACAGAGAGCACTTCTTGTGACTCACATTTCCTCCCAAAAGCCATGATTTACTCTCATGTAAGTCAGGTCCTATTTGGTTTTAGTAACTTAATACCACACAGCTATCGATTGTCTATTGTGTTACTTGTGGGTATCAAGCTAAGAATCTTCTCCAAAACCAGTGCTGCAGAAGGAAGGGAAAATAATGCACAAATCTTTATGCTAAATGCCGGATGTGATTACTGACTTCTCATCATCATAACATGATTCAAATAAATGGAGATTATGTTATAATGGTATGACGTTTTCTACAGATCCACAAGAAGTGCATCTGAACCACGTAATCATGTGCAATGAAGTCATATATATGCGTGATATGTTTATATGTGTATATTATAAAATCTTTTAAAAATGCCATCAAAAATGGCAAGTTAATCCCCAAACCCAATTATGATGGCAAATGTGTAAGATAAGTTCAAGGTCTGTAATCAATGTGTGTTCCAAGCTATCCTGCATTTACTCTGAGCACATGATCACATTATTATTTAGCATCTAAGATTAGCAACTGAGGTTGTGCTGCACTTTCATCATATCCCCTGAGCTAAGGAATGGCAAGAAAACTCCCAGTCTTAAAGTTGTGATATATAACAAACAAACAGGCAAAAAATAAGTTGAATACTCATATAGGTCTATCACTAGTTATATGCAAATGTTAAATACAAGGTCAAATCAACACCTTCTATTGACCACAAGAGGATACCAAAGGTGAACAGACTCTACCACAACACCTAGAAAGTCACAAACAGAAATATTTCAAACTTTATCCAATTGTTTTTTCTCTATAACAGACAACTGCAAAGCTTTGTTTAAACAACTATTTTAGCAACCTTAATCTTAACAATATCATGATCAATTGTTTTTAAGTAGAGGCAGTGAAAAAATATTTTCTCATTTTCTTTTAATGGAGCACACATTTAGAATTCATACATCCAATTTTTAAGACAATTTCAAGGTTATAATTGCCACACAGGATATTGCACAATTTTCCATGCAACTATTATGTTACCATGTTAGTACAGCCATTAGCTAAATAAGCACTAAACATATATTTTTAAAATCCTTTTAAGTGAGTGCACAGTAGCAGAAATAGTCATGTAAAGAGTAATAATAAATACCAATAGATAAATTTCTATTTCACAAATGCATAATTCTTATATACTGGCACTGTGCTAGGCATTGAGAGGACAAGATATAACCCTGACTAACAATCTTGGCTAGACTTCCTCCTTCTCTGATAGTGGGATTTCCTCACTGCTCAGAAGAGTGACCTAGGGTGACATCATTTCTAAGTATCAGAATGAACAGCTGCTTGGATATTCCTTAGACCCAAGAGATTCCTGGTATCCAGAAACTCAGGTTGTTGAGACCCTTAATACAGCTTTCACAGCCATGTTCCAACTGCGGTGACTGTACCCAACCATTCCCCACCATGTCCCTCCTCCTCAATCTGCTGAAATATAGACATTTCAAAAAGGGCTTCTTTCTGCATAGCTGCACCAGTATAATTCACCGTATCTTCCCCATTCCTATTATCTTACACTACCACCACTAGGTGGTCAGATTCATAAGAGCCAAAGGTTTCATATTTGCCTATATGAGCAACTCCTACAGGATGAAAAGATAGAAAAAAAAAATAGATAAAAATATAGATGAAGGATGTCAAGGGATAACAGAAGAGGGAAGTCAAAAGGGTAACAAGCATATAAAGAGTTTTTCAAAGTCATCAATAATTAAGAAAAAAGCAAATTAAAATATTGAGATGTCCCATTATATGTATAAGATATTGGTTGGCAAGAGCTATAAAGGTGAATAACACTATATGTTGAATGCATGTAGAAACACAGGAACTCATAAAGGGCTACAGCCTTTCTGAAGAGAAATGTTGCATTCAACATTTCCAACTAGTCTAAATGTGTGACCTAAAAACTAGCTTCTGGGTGGTGCACATCCCAGAAATATCCTCACAGAAAAGTCCATAAGGAAACATGAAAGAGGATCCGTCTGGGACAGGAAGATAGCCGGGTATTTACTGGTGAATATAAATGCATTAGAAGCACACCACAAAGTCGCAGGCATGAAGTAAATCCTACAAATAGATGGATCTTAAAACATAATTCTGAGTGAAAACCACAAAACACAAAATAGGGAAATAACACAAAATCATTTATGTAAATTGAAGACATGAATAGAAAAATAATATTAATTTTTAAGACAAATATATACACATTAAACTTATGAGAATGGCTGCTGCATAAGAAAGAAAATGTTAATGAGATATGAGTGAAAGAATAAAACAAAAGAGCTGTGAACTAAAAAAGAGATGAGAACAGATAAGAGAATTAGGAGATTAATCAGGAAACCCAACATCTGACTAACAGAAGTACTGAAAGAAAAATGAAGGGAGCAATTACCAAAAAAAAAAAAAAAAATCATGAAAATTTCCAAAACTAAAAAAAAAGAATCCATATTAAAATGACACAATATATACAAAGCACAATAAATGAGAAAATACCTGCAAGATATATCATACACTATTACAAAACCATAATTAAAAGTGAAAAATCTAAAAACAGAGTTCGAATAAACATCATCAGAAACCAATGAGTTCACAACACAGGAAGTTATAAACCAAAGTGCAGTGCCTTTAAAATTCTGAGGAATAATGAATTCCAACTCTGATTTCTATATCCAAATTGTCAATCTAGATTCATGGTAGTACAAAAGTATTTACAAACATACAGGGTCTCAAAATTGCTGCTGCTGCTAAGTCGCTTCAGTCGTGTCCGACTCTGTGCGACCCCATAGACGGCAGCCCACCAGGCTCCCCCGTCCCTGGGATTCTCCAGGCAAGAACACTGGAGTGGGCTGCCATTTCCTTCTCCAATGCATGGAAGTGAAAAGTAAAAGTGAAGTTGCTCAGTCGTGTTCGACTCTTAGTGACCCCATGGACTGCAGCCTACCAGGCTCCTCCATCCATGGGATTTTCCAGGCAAGAGTACTGGAGTGGTTGCCATTGCCTTCTCCGGGTCTCAAAATTATTAATATTTAAAATTTTGTACCATTTTCCAGAAAGATACTAAGGGATGTGCTCAACTAAAATGAAGGAATAAACCAAAAAAAAAAAATCAAGACCTAGGAAAACAACAGTTCAAAGACACAAAGAAAACTCTCAAGAAAATGGTAATATGACCTTCCATGAAAACAGATGGACAAATAAGCCTATGAACTTTAAAGCAGCAGTTAAGTTTAGAGTCCCAGGAGGGATGTGTCTTTAAAAAATCTGGAGAAGACATACAATGTATACAAATGTACCAAGATGCATTTTGCAATTACATAAATGCATTTGGGAACAGACTTTTATACAAAATTTAAAGGTAACTATTAACTCTTTTATGTATATATGTGTGTATATATAAGTGAAGTAAATGGCAGCAGTGGTACAAGGACAAAAGGAATTTTGTTATTCTCAAGTATTTGCACTACCCGTGAAACAGTACAACATTATCTAAAGAGAATTTGGATTAGTTGTAAATGTACATTTCAAATGTACAAATTTATAAATGTACAAATGGATGAAATAGGGAAAAAGAGAAAAAAAAGATGAGAAACAGAAAGAGTGGGAAGCAGAGGAACTTACAATGCCACTTTACGGCAACCATTAATGCTTTCAAATGTTTTTAAAAAGTATAATTGATATGGTAAGCAAGCAGAGAAAATGAAATTATATAAAGTACACAATTAAGATCACAAAAGGCAGAAAAATAGTGGAAGAAACAAATAGAAACAAAGAAGGGCAAAAAGTAGAAAACAACAGAAAATACAGTAGACATTAATCCAACTATATCAATCATCACTTTGAGGGTGAGTAGTCAAAACCCACTGATGAAAACACAGACATGGTCATAGTGAATCCAAAAACCAAGACTCAACTCCATGTTTTCTATAAGAAACCAACTTGAAATGTAAAGGCACATATATGTTAAGAGCAAAGACACAGAGAAAGATAAACTTTGCTAACACTAAAGAAGAGATAGCAGGAGTAGCTATATTAATGTCAGATAGATCAGATTTCAAAACAACAAAAGTTATTGGGGATAAAGAGAGAGGATTACATAATGCTTAAAAGGTCAGTTCTTCAAAGACTTTGCTGCTACTGCTGCTAAGTCACTTCAGCCGTGTCTGACTGTGTTACCCCATAGACAGCAGCCCACCAGGCTCCACCGTCCCTGGGCTTCTCCAGGCAAGAACACTGGAGTGGGCTGCCATTTCCTTCTCCAATGCATGAAAGTGAAGAGTGAAAGTAAAGTCGCTCAGTCATGTCCAACTCTTAGTGACTCCATGGACTGCGGCCTACCAGGCTCCTCCGTCCATGGGACTTTCCAGGCAAGAGTACTGGAGTGGGTTGCCATTGCCTTCTCCATCAAAGACAATAATAATTCTTATTATGTATGCAGAGCATACACATACATTAATGTATATGCAGAGCATAAGAGCAGAGTATCAAAATACAGGAGGCAAAGACTGATAGAACTTCCAGGAGAAACAGATAAATCCACTGTCATGGATGAAGACTTCAATACTCAGGTGCTAGCAATAAACAGATCCACAGGCAGAAAATCAGTAAGACCACAGCTGAACTCAACAGCACCATCAACCAACTGGATATAATGGTGTTCATTCACAAACAGCAGATTATATATTCTTCTCAAGCTCACATCGAACATTTACCAACACAGACTATACACTGTGGGCCATAAAATACATCTTGGCAAATTTGAAAGAATAGAAATCATTCTCAGAGCACAATGAAATAAACTGGAAATCAATGACAGAAAGATAGCTGGAAAATCACAGAATACTTGGAGATTAAACAAGCTTGTAAATGACACATGGGTTAAAGAAGAAATCTGAAAAGAGATTTTTTTAAAAGCAGTTTGAACTTACTGAAAATTAAACATTAAAATGTGTAGGATGTAGCAAAATCAATGCTTATAGGGAAAATTACTGCACTGAAAAACATTAAAGAGAACAAATAGATGAAATAGGAAAAAACAGAAAACAAGATGAGAAACAGAAAGAGTGGGAAGCGGAGGAGGAGCTTATGACGCCACTTTAGACTGTGGGAGAGACAGAGAATGCTACTGAAAGTTTCTGATGATGTTTGATTGTTACCTGTCTCTTGGGCTGTGTTAGGACAGAGAGGACTGGGATTGGGTGGGTGAAGAGTACTTGGAGTCGCTATAATCTTACGGACTCTGGCATGACATCATGGATAAAACTAATTTACACAACTGAGCAAACTCCAGGCAGGGTGTGTGGAACACACTCCAGACAAAATGTTTGGAAAATTACCCTGAGTGGATTTCCTAATTAAAAGTAACACAAAGCTTTGCTTTATACCCACATTCAAATTTCTGTTCTTCGTGCTTGACAGAGACCTTGGAGAATGAAATTAAATACTCAGTTAAAGAATCAAAAAGCACTGATAACATGTGAGGAACTAACCTGAGGACAAAAGACTGACACCGTGAAAGAGCGTGCTCATGAGAAGTCTGCGTCTGACTGACACAGAGACAGGTGTCTCTCCTTAACTCCCAGGGTGAAAGTCACAGCAAGTGGAATTTAATTTCACATATTATGCTAATATTATACTTTTTTAGTGCAAAATTCCTAGAAAACAGAGCCAGAGGCAAAGCTTGCCTGCTACCGCTGGCACGCAATCCATGAGGAGCAGGAGTAGAGAAAAAGGGAAGAGAGAGAGGAAAGGCGGAAGGAAAACACAAGCATTTATTACTGAACTAACCGCAGAAACAGGAGGAGAAACAGCCAGCTGCTCAGGCAATAAGGCACACCTCCACTCAGGTTTCACAAAACCAACACACCTCTGGACATTTCAGTTGGGTGAGCAAGGAGGAAGCAAGGATTTACCTGCCACTTTCTTATTGGTCAACATCTGCCCCATGGATAAGAACTCTCCTGGGTTTGCTGGACTGCCATCGGCTTGCTCAACGGCTATAGGAGAGGCCAGAGCCCATGGCCCCCCGCATTCCATAAAGGGTCCAGACATGACGGGGAAGAGCCAGCAGGACCGTGAGGCTGTGTATCACTTGTGAGGAATACGAAGCGACAATCCTCAGCCAGAGTTACCTTCTGAGCAAACCCTAAAGGTCTGGGAAGAGGATAAACTGTGCCCAACACCAATACACACATTCCTAAGATGCAGATATAAGATTTTATTGAGGGCGCTATATTTGCAGTTTTAGATAATGACAGTATAACATTTTCAAGGGATTTGCAGACTCATTCACAACCTTGTTCTCTTGAGCCTGTTTTGTATATTTAGCTATAGAGGGTTTTCAAGAAGATCATGTTTATAAATAGGAGAGAAAGAGTGTGCTATCATGACTCCTAGGTTATACATTGGAAAAATGGGATTCATGGAAATTAACCATAGGCCACTCAAACAGCAGATGGGTGGAGTTCAGACTAAACTACAAGATCTTTTTCAACATGAGCATAACTAACACAACTGCTCAGTTTTAACATTTTAAAGGAAAATGACCCCCATCCTCCATGGGACTGAAGTGCGCTGGTCAAGGTCAAAGAATTAAGTCACATGAGTCCAAGCTTGGAACAGCCCTCCCCTGTGTGCAGAATTCATGGAATTCTGAATTTCTACTGCTTTTATGAAAAGCCCTTTTTGGCTGCGTGCCATCCTTTTTCACAGTAACAGAACCCCTGAACTGTAGCAGGGAACACAGCTGCCACAAATAAAGAATACATTTCCCAATCTCCTAGCAGAGATGTGTCCATGTAAGTAAGTTTTGTTTGAAGAATAGGAGCAGAAGCATTGCAGTGGGGGTGACCTCCAGAAGCCTCCCAGAAATGCCTGGTGCTCCTCACTCAACCTTTGCTTGCACAAGGGAAGAAAAGGCTTTGATCGGCACTGCAGAATATGTCCTTTCTGCTCATTGCCTCTGCTCTGCCTTCCTCGACTTCCAACATTAGGTTCATCTCTTAAAAAGAGTTGTACTTTGATGAGAACAATTCCACGAAAAAGTTATTATTGCAGGTATTTCTGTCTAAAGTTCTAATTTCAACTGCCAGACTGATGGACTTCCCTAGGATACAGATGAGTGGAAAGATAAGAAGACAGAGTCAGAGAGAGAGAGAGAGAGATACTGATTGACTGATTCACCCAAACACGTTAATAGCGTGGAGGCTGAGAAATCCTTTACTAGTCTATAAGCTAATACGGTATTTCCCAATAAAGAAGCCTCAATGTGTAACTGCTGAGTGAATGAATTATAACCATCCCATTCTGTAACCACTGCACATAGTCATGGCCATCCTCTAGAACTGATCACCAATCGTCTTACCTGGAACACTGAATAACTCTAGGGCCTTGGCCATCTTATCTGTTGCCTAACAGTTGACTCAATGACTTCAGCTTAAACATTCTGGAGGCAAGTAGCATATAAAGAAGTGCTCGATTACTGCAAACACAAACATGATTATTGTTCTGGCACTGCTCTACATAAAGCTTTTCCTAGGTACACCCACCAAAAGAACCACCTCGGAGGGATGGCCGTTGATGGTGTGGGCCTGCCAGCTGGCAAACAATCCCCGGTACAAAAAAGATCAATATCAGCAGTCGGTAAGGTAGGGATTAGTAAAAAACAGCTACCCGTTCACTTTCAGCTAGTATAATCTTAGTTGCTCCTTAGTCTTATTGAGCTTGGGGTTTTATACTCCAAAGATAAAATCCAATCCTCCAAATGTCACACTAATTGCCAAGAACATGAAGAGCTTAAAGGAAGGGGAGAAAGCACCACAGGTTGCCAGCATTGGAAACCATCCATTCGGCAGTTAAATGTGGAGGCCAGGAGGTATTGCTACCACTTGGCTACTTTCAAGCCATGTGACAAGTCACAAACTTCAGAATAAATCCCAGTTTTCATTCACAAAAATATACTCTTCACTGTGTGGGTTGAGCATTCAGTGCTGTTTATGCCTGAAGTTTAAACAGCTACAAATCACTTCTGCTTTATAAATAAGAAGTCTCTCTGTTTCATCCTATAAACACGATGAAAACTTTTGTGAGATGTAGTCTGTGTAATCTAGAGTCATCGTAGCCTCTTGCGACATTACCAAAGTTTAGACCATGTTTCTAATGATGCCAACTAGGGGAGGGCTGGTCGAACCTGGTGCTATTTAACTGAAATACCCTGAAGGGCTATTTGGCAGAATACATTTAGACACTTCTTCAGATCATAGAAGTACAAGAGTGGATAACTGAGAAATCTCTTTTACTTTTAATGGAATACAACTGTGCTAAGATTTAAAAACATCACTCACAAACAATGCTTAACACTTTCTTGTTTATCAAATAACATAGAAAAACTAAAAGACTTTGGTTAGTAAAATGTGAGCTTAATTCCCAGGTGTGGAGTAATGCACTATTTCTCAAGATTAATTAACAAATATTTTTAATGACAATCTTAGTCTAGTTTGAGCCTTAAAACAACCAAGATGTTAAAGTGAACAATGAAGAAAGCTAAATTAAATTTTTCCACCAAGTGTACATAGAGAGTGATTTATGAAATAGAATTATTCTTTATCAGGGAGCTTACCAAATAGAATTAGCAAAAGTAATTCCTAAAAGTTCAGTTTTGCAGCTGCAAAAACTCCAAAATTGATTAATATGATTTTATATTATTATTTCTTCCAACTATTAACATGCCAATCAACAGAAATATTTAGGTATTATAATTTTCATAGGTTTAATACCCAAAAATACTTACTTCTCAAAGGAAGTTTAAATTTTATACCAAAGGATATAATTTTCTTTCAGTAAGTTAAATGAAAAGAGTAGCCATCTGTGCTCTCTGTCAATTATTTTTGATTCTAAGTTTTCTCTCCCCTTAACTCTTATTTGATGGTCTTTGGGTCATTCACTGTGGTCATTTCAAATAAGTGAAAAGGAATGTTTTAGCCCAACCAAATCTACTCTGTATATTATTCACAATACACTTAGATTTTATTAAAAAGTTCATTTTAGTGCAAAGGCTAAGAATAGGAGTTATCTATTTGTTCTCTCTCAGAGTCCAAGGAGGACAAGGGAACGACAGAGAAAAAGATGGTTGGATGGCATCACCAATTTGATGGACATAAGTTTGAGCAAACTCCGGGAGATGGTGATGGAGAGGGAGGCCCGGCGTGCTGCAGTCCATGGGGTCACAAAGAGTCAGACACGACTGAGCAACTGGACAACGACAAGGTTCCAAATATCCTCTCTCTTTACCAGAAGTCCAACCTTAAGTTCAATAAATTTAAGTTGAATAAAATAAATCTAGAACAGCCTAAAGATACAATTTAAAACCCTAAGATTGAAAAAGCTCTAATTTAATCCCATAAAGAAACACATATACACACACTATGCTACATGTTCTCTAAAGAGTGGCATTGGTTGAAAAGGGATTCTATCATTTCTTATAAAATGATTCCTCAACCTGAAACCACGTTATTCAAACGCTTCTGGCATCCTTGGAGGGATGAGCACAGGAGGGAAACCCAAGGTGAAGGCAATAATTTACAAGTTCTTCCAGCTGCTTGTAAAATCTGAGTATTTCACATGGTGACCACCTGCTCTCCAACTCCAGTTGAGGAAACAGAAGAAGGAAATGGACTAAACCAGTGTTATTTAAGTTAGTCACAGGGAAGAATTTTTAAAGTACTTAGTATATCTGACGATGCTGGTAGACATGAAGTAGTAACAACTAATAAATATGAGCGAGCGAGCGAGCCAGGAATCTTCTTTCTGAGAGCTCAGTTAACGGGGTTTACATGGAAAGCCAGAAATAAAAAAGTGCTTCTGTTTTACAGGCAGAGAAAATCAATAGCTAACTTGACAGTACAAGGGAATTATGGTGACTGACTAGAACCCTGGCATTTTAAGACTTATCTAGAAGCAATTACAAGTCCTTCTTTGTGAATATTATTTTCTTCTTCATTTGGTTCTAGACAGATGTCATACATAATCAGTTCCACTTATATTTATAAAAATTTATCATACTTTCTAAACACAGGACTCAAGACACCAGATTTGACAGTGTCAATCAGGGATAAGCCTACAGCATCACTTTTTTAAATAGCTTAAATCAATCAATACAAAACAACTTACCAACTACTAAGCAGAATATTCAAGAAACTGACTGCTGTTGGTTATAATCTGATGCAGATCAGGAGTCACAAAGTATCTGTTTTCAGAACAATAGATTACTCCCAGGACACAGCTAGCTTGTCCCACCATGCTAGCTCAAATTTACAAACAATGAAAAGCATATCTTTCAGGTATTTCCATTGCTGCAACTTGTTCAGCCTCTGCCGACATTACACAGGGCTTTTGATTCAGGGCATTTTATTATATACATTTTTTTTCTTTAGTGCTTTTCTCTAGGAATGATCTAGGGAAGGCTACCCTTCCCTTCCAAACACTCTGATTTATTCATTCAATGAATACCGAGCAATCATGTCTCTAGGGGACAAACATGAGCAAGACATACTGTGTACATTTAAGGCCCGGATCATTTAGTGGGGTAAAGGGACAAAGCAAAGCAAAAATAAAATGCACTAGTCAGACAAAGGGGACCAGCGCACAACCAATGTAAATCAAGACATGGGTCAGGACCAAAAATTATTTGACTACTTCAAAGTTCAAAGAGGCTATCTGGGAGTTAAACCATGGCTGCCAAAGAATAAGATTTTTGCACATGCTGAGAAGTTTTAGACCCTAAAAACTAAGCTTATATCATTTGTAGATTTTTATTTGGAGGGAGGTTTCTTGGGCTCCAAAATCACTGCTGATGGTGACTGCAGCCATGAAATTAAAAGATGCTTGTTCCTAGGAAGGAAAGCTATGACCAACCTAGACAGCATATTAAAAAGCAGAGACATTACTTTGCCAACAAAGGTCCATCTAGTCAAAGCTATGGTTTTTCCAGTAGTCATGTATGGATATGACAGTTGGACCATAAAGAAAGCTGAGTGCTGAAGAATTGATGCTTTTGAACTATGGTGTTGGAGAAGACTCTTGAGAGTCCCTTGGACTGCAAGGAGATCCAACCAGTCCATCCTAAAGGAGATCAGTCCTGGGTGTTCATTGGAAGGACTCATGCTGATGCTGATACTCCAATACTTTGGCCACCTTATGCAAAGAACTGACTCTTTAGAAAAGACCCTGATGCTGGGAAAGATTGAAGGAAAGAGAAGGGGACAACAGAGGATGAGATGGCATCAACTCGATGGACATGAGTTTGAGGAAGCTCCGGGAGCTGGTGATGGACAGGGAGGCCTGGTGTGCTGCAGTCCATGGGGTCGCAAAGAGTTGGATATGACTGAGTGGCTGAACTGAACTTAGCGACAGAGAAAGATCAGGTTTATTTTAAGTGATAATTCTCTGGCAGCAAAATGAAGGAAGCATTTGAGAGTGGAAGTAGAGCCAAGAGATAACTGGGGCGGCCTGAATTAAAAAAAGAAAAAAAAACAGGAATAAGCACAAAGGTACCAATTCAGGAAATCACTCATGACTTGGTGACTGTATGGACATGAGAGGTGTCAGCATGTGTGAAAGAACACAAAGCTGGGGGGTAAAAAAAAAACAAAACAGCTTTGTCTAAGAACTAAGACAGGAAAACTGCCATTCTTTCAGATTGCTCACTTTCTCTAAACATCCACATCCATGCATCCTACCTATGATTTTTGCCTTCAAAGTATATTTCAAAACTTCCCCTTCTAGATTTCAAATTCATTGCAATAATTTAGGGCCATCAGGTCTTCCAGCTAAACTTCCAACTAATTAGCAAGGACCTGGTCTTCCTGCAGATCGTATTTGTGTCCCTACTGGTTATCCATATTTCAGTTAGAATAATTAATCTAAAACACAATTCTTACTATCACATTCCCCTAGGTATTTAATTTTCCAAAAACTACAGAAAAAAAGTCCACTCTTAGCACAGCAAATAAGATCTTTGGTAAAGCAGCACTGACACAGCTCTCTGATTTCATCTCCGATACTTCCCACTTTGTATTTTATGTTCTGGTGACACCAGCAAACCTCAAGTTCTGCCCACAAATCATCCTCACCTCTTACCTGCTTTGCTATGCTCTGTTCTGCCCAAAATGCCCCGACTCCCCGGCAAACTCGCACTCATCTTTCGACTCACCTCAGGTATTGCCTTTTCAGAGACTAGACATCCACGTCAGATCACATGCCTTTTGTGTCCACAAAGAATCATGTACCTACATACATCTCTGTTGTTGTTCAGTCACGCAGCCACGTCCAGCTTTTTGTGACCCCATGGACTGCAGCACACCAGGCCTTCCTGTCCCTCACCATCTCCTGGAGTTTGCCCAAGTTCACGCTCATTGCATGATGCCACCCAGCCATCTCATCCTCTGATGCCCTCTTCTCCTTCTGCCCTTGATCTTTCCCAGCATCAGGGACATTTCCAATGAGTCATCTGCGTACATCAGATGACCAAAATACTGCAGCTTCAGCTTCAGCATCAGTCCTTCCATACACATATACCTCTAACCCAGCATTTCTCATGACATGGTGGATATAGAACCCACCCGGAATGCAGGAGAGGTCAATGATGCTGTTTCAACCCCTGGGTCAGGAAGATCCCCTGGAGGAGGGCATGACAACCCACTCCAGTATCCTGGCCTGGAGAATTCCATAGACAGAGGAGCCTGGTGGGCTACAGTCCCTGGGGTCACAAAGAGTCGGACACGGCTGAAGCGACTGGGCATGCGGGCATGTACACATAGGTACACTGTCTCTATTTCACTCATCAATAGTCACTGACTTTGAGTTATTTCCTGCAACATACTCATGTTTGTACTTTCAAGTCTAAGAAAAATATCTACCTGCCATGTAGAAGGTCAGTAAATGTTTTTAGACCAAAGTGTCTGAGAAATATATATAAATTGAGTCAAATGGGGGATTGGGTTCAGAAGAGACAAGGACAGGCAAAAAAAAGGAATTTGCTACAGGTAAGGATTTTTGGTCCTGATTCTTCTGTGGATAAAAGTCTCATGAAATATCTGCTTGGAACTAAAATAAAGTCATATTTTAGTAAATACTTTCCTTTTGGGGGGAGGGGCTAAGAGTTAACACATGATGATTTATAATAAGAAATATATAGTCTTCATTCCCATTTGTGGCACAGGCCATCCAAAAACGCTTGGCATTTCCCAAGTGATAAAAATGAATAAATATATCTTGATATTCATAATACATCTCTTTCATTAACACTTGAGTTTAACTTAATAAGGTGACTTCTGAAAAGCCCCAAAGGATGGAAATTGGTTGTCAGTGGAACCAATTATGTGATCAGAGGGTTGGAACTTTCAATTCCACCACCTTTCCCCACCCTGCACCTCCAGGAAAGGGAAAGGGCCTGGAGATTCAGTTCAAACATCAATAGCCAATGATGCAATTGATTATGCCTAAGTAATGAAGTCTCCATAAACCTCACAATGACAGGGTTTGGAGAGCTTCAGCGTTGGTGAACTTGTAGAGGTTCCTGGAGAGAATGGAAGCTCTGCCTCCATTCCCATGTAACTTGTCCTACCCCTCTTTCATCTGGTTGTTCCCGAATTGTTTCTTTTATAATAAACAAGTCATATACTAAGTACAATGCTTCTTTGAGTTCTGTAAACTGTTCTAGACAATTATTCAAGTTCAAGAAGACTGTGGGAACCTCCCACCTACAGTGAGTCAGTCAGAAGCAGAGGTGACAATCTGGACTTGCCATTGGTGTCTGGGGATCAGGGTGGGGGTGGACACTACACATTTGTAGAACTGAACCCTCAACCTGTGGGATCTGACCCTATTCCGCAGGTAGTGTAAGAATGAGTTGCTTGGTGTTATAGGAAAACTATACACATCAGAAGAGTACTATTCCTTCTCATCGGTCTCATATGTCTCAGAAGAATTAGATTCATCCAGAAAATAATCTCAAAGCCAGGAAGTGGTTGTGGATAAGGGAGAAATGCCACCATTCATTTACCTTGTCTTCCCTGAGATGCTAAGAGCCCTCTCATTATCAACCACAACATCTCTCTTGGAGAGAACCACGGTGATGCGATGACACAGCTGTGAAGCAGGTGCAACCCTCAAAGACTTGGAGCTCTTTCTTGAAAAATGCACTGCCATATACCCACCCCCCCCCCCCAGAAGACTTCTAGATACTAGACTATTTTAATTAGTATCCTTGATAATAGGGTATCCCATTGCTCAGCAATGGAGTTTATGAAAGAGTAAAATTGATCTAAAATTAATAAAATACTAGTTTTTGCACAGAACACAAGGATGGTTCAGGAAGCATTTAATCAAAACTTTTTCAAAACCATTAAAATCTGTCTTATTGATTAAAAACTAATATGACATAAAAATAATATATCTATACCATATAATATAATATGTTATAAGCACAGTCTTTAGTGATAAGTCATACAGTCTGCTTCCACATCCTGATTCTACTACTTAATATCTACGGAAGCTTTAACAGGTGATTTCACCACTAAATTTTCCTCATCTGTATAATAGAAATAAAAACAGTGCTACCTATGAAGTCCCTCAGCTTCCCAGTGGCTCAGATGGTAAAGAATCTGCTTGCGATGCAGGAGACGTGGGTTCGGTCCCTGGGTTGTGAATATTACCCAGAGATGGGAACGGCAACCTACTCCAGTATTCTTGCCCGGAGAATTCCACGGACAGAGGAGCCTGGTGGGCTGGTTGCAAACAGTTGGACGTGACTGAGAGACTAACAGTTTCTCTTTTAGTTTCAAGAAGTCCTTAAAAGAAGTAACTGAAGCAATCTCTTGTAAATTATTTAGTATTGGGTTGGCCAAAAAGTTCTTTTGGGTTTTTCTGTGACATCATAGGGAAAAACCAGAACTTTTTGGACAAACCAATATAGTTCACAGCACATAATGAATACTCGGTACTTATGGAACTTATAGGATAATATACAGAGTCATCAAAAACCAATTAGACCTTTAAACCATGAAAAGACATAAATATAAAAGAACTTTCGAAAGATCACCAGCCTGAAACTTGGGGGAAATTAAACACCAAGGATCAGGTGCTGGCTGCACACCTGCCTTAGATCATGAAGGGCCATCAGTGGAGGCAAAAACACAGACCTTCAGAAGAAACAGCGGCAAGTGGCGGGGTCAGAATGGCAGAGTGAGAGCAGCCCTGACCTACCTTCTACCACCGTCTGTGAGAACAACCTGAAGACCAGCAGAAGAGGTGCTCCCCAGCCAAAGACGCAGCAGACGAAGTCACAGTGAGACAGGCCGGAGGGAGACAGACGTGGTCTAGTCAGGACACACATCCCCAGGTCAGTGACCCACAAATGGCAGAGCGAGAGCAACCCTGACCTACCTTCTACCACCGTCTGTGAGAACGACCTGAAGACCAGCAGAAGAGGTGCTCCCCAACCAAAGACGCAGCAGACGAAGTCACAGTGAGACAGGCCGGAGGGAGACAGACGTGGTCTAGTCAGGACACACATCCCCAGGTCAGTGACCCACAAATGGCAGAGCGAGAGCAACCCTGACCTACCGTCTACCACTGTCTGTGAGAATGACCTGAAGACCAGCAGAAAAGGTGCTCCCCAACCAAAGACGCAGCAGACGAAGTCTCAGTGAGATAGGCAGGAGGGAGACAGACGCGGTCTTGTCAGGACACACATCCCCAGGTCAATGACCCACAAATGGGTGAGACAGCACGACAGCAGAGATCCTGCCCAATGGGGAAGGGACCTTAAATGACACATTAGACCAGATCAACTTAATAGATATCTATAGAACATTCTGTTCAATAATATTTCATCCAGAGTAACATTCAAGGGCCCATGGGACATTCTCCAAGATGAATCACATGCTAGGCCACAAAACAAGTCTAAGTAAATAAGAGTGCTCTCATAACAAGCATTCTTTTTTACTATGATGGTATGAGACATGAAATGTACTACAGGGGAAAAAGCACAAACACCTGGAGTCTAAAGGATATGCTACTAAACAACCAATGGGTCACTGAAGAAATCAAGAGAAAATTTTATCTCGAAAGAAAAAAAAAACTTGAGAGAAATGAAAATTAAACAGAAACACAATGTTCCAAAATCTATGGGATACAGAAAATGCAGTTCTAAGAAGATGTTTATAGTGACACAGGCCTAGCTCAGGAAACAAACAAAAAAAATTAAAATAAAGTAACCTTACACCTAAAAGAACTAAGAAAAGAAGAACATGCAAGACCAAATATGACAAGCCCACAATGAGCACCATACTTTACCACAAAATGCTGAAAGCATTAAAGACCAGAAACAAGATAAGAATGACCAGTCTCACCACTTTTATTCAGGATAGTATGCAATTCCTAACCATAGCAACCAGAGAACCCTGGGAAAGCTAGTCAGACACATATAAAAGAGTTACACATAAAAGAATGATTTTAAATAAATTCAAATGGATTAAAGACTTAAACATAAGGCCTGAAATCAGGAACCTTCTAGAAGAAAACAGGCAGTACACTCTTTCACACTGGTCGTAGCAATATAGTTTTTAATCTGCCTCCAAATGGGACTAGATCAAACTATTAAATAGCTTTTTCACAGTGAAGGAAACTATCAATAAAACAAAAAGGCAGCCAACTGAAAGGGACAACATATTTGCAAATAATATACATGATTAGGGGTCAATATTCAAAATATATAAAGAATTCACACAATTAAATATTAAAAAGAAATCTGACTTTTAAAAGGGCAGATCTAAACAGACATTTCCCCAAGGGAGACACAGAAATGGCCAACAGACACACAAAAAGATGCTCAACATCACTAATTATCAGAGAAATGCATATCGAAGACTCAATGACATATTATCTCAAACCTCTTAGGATGACTTATCATCAAAGAGACAACAAATAACGAGTATTGGTGAGAATGTGGAGAAAAGGAAACCCTGAGGCATTGTTGTTGGTAATAGCAAATAGATGCAGCCCCCAATATAAAATAGTATGAGGGTTCCTCAAAAAATTCAAAATAGAACTACCATGTGATCAAGCAATTTCACATCTGGGTATTCACCTGAAGAAAACAAAAATACTAATTTAAAAAGATATATGCACAATGTTTACTGCTGCATTACTTATAATAGCCAAGGTGTCGAAGAACGCTAGTGTCCATTAATACACGAATAAAGAAGATTAGTGTGGGTGTATGTAGGTATATATGTGTGTGTGTGTGTGTGTGTGTGTGCATGTGTGCTCAGTTGTGTCTGGCTCTTTGCAATTCCATGGACTGTAGCCCACCAGACTCTCTGTCCATGGAATTTTCCAGACAAGACTAGAGTGGGTTGCCATTTCCTACTCCAGGGGATCTTCCTGATCCAGGGATTGAACCCACATCTCCTGCATCTGCTGCACTGGCAGGTAGATTCTTCACCACTGTACCACCTGGGAAGTGTATATAAATATATACATATATATGCCATATAAATATATAATAGAATATTACTTAGCCATACAAAATGAAATCTCGCCATTTGCAAGAACATGGGAAGATACAGAGGGTTCCACACTAAAATGTGAAATCTATAATACAAAACAAACAATAGACTCACAGATACAAAGAACAAAATGGGAGGTGTCATAGGGAAGGTGGTAGGGGGTTGGGCAAACAATTGAAGAGGACTAAGAGGTACAAGCTGCCAGTCATGGAATAATTAAGTCACAGAAATATAATGTAACAGCATAAGGAATAAGGCCAATAATACTGTAGTAACTTTATACAGAAACGGATGATTAGTAGACTTCTCTTGATCATTTCATAATGTATTTAGATGTTGGAATCACTGTGTTATGCATCTAAAGCTAATACAGTACTGTATAATACAGTACATCTACTATATTTCAATCAAAAAATTAAAGATGTGACCACATGAGGAAAATCTGTCTCTGGATTCCTCAGAACTGCCTTCATCAGAGTGCTGCCTTTATTGCTTAGTTCTCTAAGTCTGGGCCATCTCCCCATCCTTTGGATTTTGTGTCTTATTTCTTCAAATTTGTTTCCTACCATCCTATTCCTTTCCTGACGTGACTTGAGCCAGAAAACGCCAAGTTTTTAAGCCCTCTGACTATGGTTAAGCCCTAAAAGCTGGCCTTGACTATCTGTCACTAGACACAGATCTGAGAAATTGGACTCTGAAGAATGGCCAGAACATGGAAAGACGGACAAGGAAGGATAACAATTAAGTCAAGGAAATGAGGAAAGTGCGTGCATACATGAACTAACAAAATGTACTGCTAGAAGTGAGAAAAGACGGAAGAGAACATACAGACTTTGTCAGGACTAATCTGACTTTCACCTTTCAGAAAAAACAAAAAACAAAAAACTTTAAATATCTATAGGGTAATAATAAAAGAGAACTGGATTAAATCTGAAAACTAGAGTGTAGACCAGACCACTTATTAAATGTACTAACAAAGGGAAAGTTTCTTAACCTCTCTGACCTTCACTTTTCTCATACTGCCTCAGTGATTCATTAAATATTCACTAAACACTTACTATGGCCTCTAACTATATTATTTAAGACACAGCTTTATTTCAAAGATCTTATTTTCAAGTAGAGGAGACAATTCAGTATGTATATTTTCACAAAGCACAACAGAAATTTCTATAGCAAATACCATAATAGAAATTTTTGATAAAGTGCCTTGGAACCCAGAGGATAAAAGACCGGCTTCTGAAGTGAAAATACCACACCCAATAGATTTCCACACATTATAAAAATACGATGATAGTAGAACTATACCACCAACACCAGTGTGACCATCACCACTGAATATACTAGCTGCTGCTGCTGCTATCGCTAAGTTGCTTCAGTCGTGTCCAACTCTGTGAGACTCCATAGACCGCAGCACACCAGGCTCCTTGTCCCTGGGATTCTCCAGGCAAGAACACTGGAGTGGGTTGCTATTTCCTTCTCCAACGCATAAAAGTTAAAAGTGAAAGTGAAGTCGCTCAGTCATGTCCGACTCTTTGTGACCCCATGGACTGCAGCCTATGAAGCTCCTCTGTCCATGGGATTTTCCAGGCAAGAGTACTGGAGTGGGGTGCCATTACCTTCTCCGGAATATACCAACCAGCACCCTTCTTCATATCAGGAAGAACATACTCTTGATTCTTCTACAATGTTACATATTTTTCATTTATTTATTTATTTTTTTAAATTTATTTTTATTAGTTGGAGGCTAATTACTTTACAATATTGTAGTGGTTTTTGCCATACATTGACATGAATCAGCCATGGATTTACATGTGTTCCCCATCCCGATCCACCCTCCCGCCTCCCTCCATATTTTTCAAGAAGCCTACTAAATCCCTTTTACTCTGTTAAGAATTAGAGTCAACTATTTTTCTAAAAGGTAAACTATTTGGAATGTTATTTTAAGCCTTTTTATGATAAAACAAAAAATTGGTTCCGTTTAGTCAACAGAATCCTTTTAAATACCACGAAACTAATGGTAATTTGCATTTTCCACAGGCACTTACAATATACTTTAATAAGTGACCAAAAAATGCCAACGCTAGAAGGAAAAGTAATATGTACAATTACAACAAAACCTGCACGCATTCCCACACACATTCACAGCACCCTCCATTTTGTTTTAGGTCAACAATTCTATTCTTCTCTATGCAATGCTTCATAAAATCCCAGTTTTCTCTAAAATATGTCTAAATTGTCATTTTGAGGGCACTTTTACAAAGATTGAAATGATCATTATGGACAAAAAGTTTGGTGCAGCCTGTGGATATATGTCAAGCTAAATTATGGAAAAGTATTGAAAAGGGAAAGGCTGTTTTTCATGGTGGTCAAAGACAGTGAAGCCCTAAATGACAGGTGTGGCATTAAACTTCACGGTGGTGATGCGTTCCTTCTTATTTAAAATGCTTCCATGTCTCTCTGTCTTAATCCTTTTCACCCTGAGAAAGGTTCTTTAAAACAGCTTTCAAAGAAAAAACAAAAAGAAGAAAGAAAGAAATGAAAAGGCATTGTTAAATAAAATATGGGACTTGAGAGGGTAACAGAGCATTTTTTTTTTTTGAAATGAATTTTTTATTAGAAAAAATGCCCTAACAGAGCATTTTTATAAAGCACACTGCTGTCAGATGGGTTCTATCCACGACTGGATAGAGAGATGGGAACTGTGATGCAAGACACAGGCCAAGACTCACAAGGTGTGAGCCTCTGGAGCTAGACTCATCGGTTCCAGCTGTCCTGGAGCGGGCTCTCCACGCCTTTTCAGCCCCGCTTCTATCATCCACTGCATGTGGGCTGCCTGAGTGTGTCCTTACCCAAGAGAGACCTGCGAGCTGGGAAGAATCTGACAGCCGTGGGTGTCTGCTCGCCACGAAACTCCAACAGCAGGTCCCCCCGAAGGGGGATCTGGGTGGTGCGTCTCCGCATCTATCACCTGACTTCATGCAGTTATGTTGTACCACAGCCCACCCCTTAGACCAAGGCTTCAAATGAAAATGCTAAAATTACCATGTAAGAAAGGTAGGGCTTTTTGAGCTAGAAAAGGCCCAGGGAAATCATCTAATCTCATTTCAAAAGGTGGAAAACAGACAGAAGGGTTCAAGGGGTTTGAATGAAGGTGAGGAGAGAGGTCTCATCTCTGATGGGATAAATATCTGGTGGGATATCGTGGAGAACAGGATTGGATTCCATTAGCTCTACATGAACCTGGAGAAGGGAAGCTACGGAGATCCAAAGGTGAACTTTCTAAGAACCTGGACTTCACAGTTGAAGTCAATGTGTGGCCAGTATTCAGAATGAGACTGGGTCCATAACAACTGAAATTTTCAATAAAGAACTTCCACATAAAGCTGTGGACAGCCGAAATGAATGCCTCAGAGGAGTTTCTCCCCCTCTGGCCTGAGTAGAAGACAGGGTGGGTACGGAGGGGCCTGGAAAGGGTGTGACAGACAGGTAGTTGGACTACATGGTAAGACTCCATTTGGGAGCTGCCATGACTCAAAATCCAAGTTTCCTAATTCCTAATTAGTGCTTTTCTGTTAAACTACCCAATTTAACATGACACTGAAAGAAATCTTCATTTTAAATCAAGGATAATCTATATAAAGTATAAACCTGAGTGTTCTGCTAATTTATTTCTTCTCAAAAAAGTTAAATCATTACTGCAATCTTGCAAATACCTACAATCTTACTGTTAATCGGGCTTTAGGTGGATCAGCTAGTGAAAAATATACTGATTAATCTCTTGTGATTTCTAATGATTAACTTCTTATAATTTATAATATAATTTCTTATAATTTATAATATAACTTTCAATATAATGCATAATGTATCAATCATTGAAATAATATGTAACCCCCAAACAGGGATATGGGCTTCATTTTGCTCTGTAAAATTAGTCCAGATACAAAAGCAAATTCTTTGTGACCATCATTAAAAAATTAGAAGGAATAAAGAGTTACTCCCAAAAGTCATGGGATAATTTCTAAACCAAGGAACAGCAAAAGGGAGTATCTTTCTAAAAATTTACAAAATTAAGCAATCAGAGAACCCTAGAGTTTGAAGAAACTAAGAGGTCATTTAGTTCACTCTATAAAGAAAAGTATTATTCCATATTCCCTACAGATGATTAGTCAGCCTCTGCAGGAACTTCTTGCCTCACTATTTTTCAAGAAAGCTAGTTCCCTGTAGGATAGCTATGCTTTTTAGATTAAAATAAATCACAAGAAAAGAATGCTTGTTTTGAAAAAGGACAAGCTGGAAATAGGTTCATTATAATGGAAAAGAATAATAGCTAACAGTTGAATAATACTTCAGATTTCACAAAACATTTCACATTAGAAAATTCGTCTGGTTCTTTCAAAACACAAAGAGATGGCTATGAGAGGTATTTTTTGATACTAACTTTCCCAAAGTTATCCAACTTTAAAGCCTTAAAACAAAAAAGAATGCAGCCATCAGAACTTTTAATGACCTGGGTACATGCAAGAGATGTTACCCATTGAAAGAGGTTAAGTAAAAGCTCAACTTGTCCTCTTGGCTTTAAACTTACTCCGTTGAGAACTGTTTAAATCACAGTGCTGTTCAAGAGAAACAATGCACTTATTTTCCCAAAGTACTTAATTGTCCTTTTTGTAGAAGTTTGAAAAGGATTTACATTCAGTAATTTGAACTATGTCTGCATAAATTTATACATACATTTGATTCCAGTCATCTTATCTGATTTAAAATATGTTATTAATTCTTGCAGTTGCATTTATTCCTGGGCAAAAAAATTATAAAAATCCAATCTGAAGTTTTAGACAATGCACTTTTTGTTCTATTTATTATAATTAAGCCCAAGTACTTACCTGTGATAAGTCAACAACAAAATGTGTTAAAGAAGTTAACTGAAATGTAGTTTTGCAAAGAAACTCATTATGAACTGGATTTCATAAAGCCAATTTTGAGTAAATATACTCAAGCTCAAACACAAAGGTTTTTGCTTTTTTTGTTCTTTAAGTGGAAGTTAGCATAAAAGCATTTGATATTCCAGTGAAAATAACGGGAATAATTTATTCTGATTCAATGAAAAATGGAATTTGATGCTTGCTCTGCATAAGCTTTAAGGCAGAAGGGCAAGTGATATATAAATAATCAAAGCCAATGGTTGACATGAAACGTTCTGTAAGATTCTATAGGGAATCAACCTGGGATAACATAACAAACATACTTAGCTCCCTACACTCTTTGGCACCAATACAGATGGTGAAATCATAGGACCCAATCACTGAATTAACTTAATTTGCCCCAATGCCCTGTCTGGCATAAGGAAAACAGCTGCTGCTAAATCTTCTTAGGCTTGTATGACAGGGCACAGCAGAAGAACCAGAGTTTTCAAGTCTATCGGAATCTACATCCCAACTCCACCATCTAGTAAGTTCTGCCTCATCTTTCTGTGACCAAACCAGGCCATCTTTGGGTGCTGCCGGATCTAAGCTGGCAACTGTTGAATGTGCCACATACTCAGTGAGGAAGGAAAAACACTCTGCAGTGAGAAAGTAACTCCTACACTGACGCTCAGGCTCACTGCCAGGGAGAAGCAGGCAGGGGGAACTGGCTCCATCTGAATCTGCGATGACACCCAAATGACACACAACCCCCAAATTTTGTATTGTCTCCGTTATATGACCACCCAGGCTCTCAGTCTTCTTGGGCATTTTTAAGATTCGCTTTTAGCATTCTTTCTGGGGCAGGGCCTTGCAGCAGAATTCAGATCACTTTGTACCATAATAAAACTCTATTTCTCAAATCCGCAAATTGCTCTATCTGATTGTTAGTTCTTGAGAGGTAAGTGCCCAGAAAGGATTTGGAGATCCTCTGAAATATGAACAATAAATGTCACTGAAGTCATAATGCAAAAGAAACTTGAGAGAGGTAGGAGTGGGGGACAGAACTCAAGTGAGATGGCAAATGAAGTGCTGTAAATCTGTTTTGTTTCATCAATGACATTTTCATTTTTGTGACTTTGTCATCTAATGATTCAATTTTGGCTTCTATTTAACATTTCTGTATCAATTTGCTAGCTAGCATTAAATGATTACTTTCAACACCCTTTGAGTTTATTAGGCATATAGAATTGTTTATGAAGTTGAATTTCTAACTTTGAAATGTTAGCCCCCTAAAAATAAATACAACAAGAGTGAGAGAAAGAAGCCTGCATCAAAGCTTTGGGTTGGATTTGGGGACATTCACAGTCAAAGGATGTGTGCAGCATATTGTTTTTTAACATGGACCAGTTTTAAAGTCTTTACTGAAATTGTTACAACGTTGCTTCTATTCTATGTTTTGGTTTCTCAGCTGTGAGGAATGTGGGATTTCAGAGCCCTGACCAGGGATCGAACCCACGCCCCCAGCATTGGAAGACAAAGTCTTCACCACTGGATGGTGGGGAGGTCCCTGTGTGGCCTATTTTAAACCACTACCACCACCAACAGAAAGCTTACTGCTCTTAAGACAAGTTTTAACTTTTAATTACTATGGTGGTTATAAATTTTGCTGAAACAATAACTTGAGCAATTTATAGTAACCAGAGAAAACCAACTGGTACCAATCCCAGGTTGGTAGGTTTTATGCTACAATCAAGGAACTAAGCAACTACACATTATATATTATAATGAGGACATAGTGGTAAGACCACACATAAAGGCACGACTAAATGGTACAAAGTGAATAAAATGAAAGGGCCAGTGCCAGAGTGGAAACAGCCACAGAGTTCTCATTCTAATTATGCCTAAAGTAGTATTAAGGATGAGTTTTAAGGGTGACAACTGTGCACAAACTGTTGTCATAAATGTAAAAGTACTAGCGTCAAAATGTTCAGTATTGTACAGACAGGATAAACTACCCTGGATATTATCTTCTAAAAACATTCTGCACTCAGAGAACCACACTCACCTCCAAGGCTATGCAGTTACCTTACAAAGAACCACAGAGAGTCCTACCTTCCCTCCTGCTGACCCCAAGGATTAAGCCTGTCCCTTGTTCTTATCTAAGTATTTTTATCAGCAATCATCATCTCCCAAATCAAACACCCAGCTCCTCAGTCTTCAGAATTTTGCTATTAGTGAGCCAACAGACATGCTTTATCAACACTAACACTTATACTGTCTTGCTGTGTGTCAAGCTCTGGAGCTATCAAACTGAATAAATAATCTGTCTTCCAGGAGCTCAGTCGAGAGACGAAGGTGGGCATGTAGGAAGACAAATTACAGCCTGGCTAAAAGGCTGCATGCTGAGCAGGAGAGTTCAGTGACTACTAAGGCCCACTGACTCCAGACTAAGAGGTGATCTTAAAATTTGAGCCCAAAAGAAAATTTTAGTTTTAGATTTTAACCCTTTCGCCAGATGATTTTCTCACCTGAAAGTCATACTGAAGACAGAGGGGGAAAAAATGGCAAAGAAGAGGAAGGAGACCCAAAACAAGGTAGAAGGGAAGAGAAAGGGGGTGATTATCAACAGTTAAGAGAAGCAGTACCTTGGTACAGCAAGGAAATCAAACCAGTCAATCCTAAAGAAAGTCAACCTTGAATATTCACTGGAAGGACTGATGCTGAAGCTCCGATACTTTGGCCACCTGATGTGAAGAGCCAACTCATTAGAAAAGATCCTGATGCTGGGAAAGATTGAGGGCAGGAGAAGGGGACGACAGAGGATGAGATGGTTTGATGGCATCACCAACTCAATGCACATGAATTTGAGCAAGCTCCGGGGGTTGCTGATAGACAGGGAAGCCTGGTGTGCTGCGGTTCATGGGGTCACAGAGTCGGCCACGACTGAGCGACTGAACAACAAGAAAAGCAGGGAGAAAAAAACTCCAGTAACGTAGGCAAGGGAGGAGGAGAGAAATCAAAACTCAGCAAACATCATGAGCTCAGAGTCTGCATGAATGTAAGTGACAAAGCAGAGGATGTAAATTGGGGGACTGAGGGTGGAGGATGAGAATCAGACCAAAAGGAATGGTGATACCACAGTCTGCAATCTTCTGCCCCAAGAAGAAACCCCCAGCAACACTGGTGAGCACTTATTATCTTCACACACACATGCACACACACACACACTCACACACAGCCCTTCTCTGAAGGAGCTGACAACTACAGCACAGCCAGAGATGACGGTGGTGCAAGCAGACAAGTTCACATACACGCGGAACTGACAATTAAGCACACAAGCTGGGAAAAATAATTTTCACAGATATCTCCTGAGTCATCTCTCTGAAGCCAATTAATTACTGCAAAACCCGGCGATAATCCCCAACATAGAGAGGACCTCATCAGAGCTGCAGATCCCCAGGAAGTGATGCAGAGCAGTGCTCTTTAAACTTTATCGTGCATTTGAATTAACTAGAGATCTTGTTACAATGAAGATACTAATTCAACAAGTTTGGAGTGGAGCCAAAGATTCTAGATTTCTAGCAAGCTCTGAGCTGATGCTGCTGGGCAGTGGTTTTAATGAGAAGAATATGGAGAACCCTTCCTCTCCTGCTACAAAATAGAAAGTTGATGACAGGAGCAGAGAGGATCAGCCAGATTATATGAATACAATCTAAAAGGAGGCAGTTTAAAGTGAGGCCAAGGAAAAGCTGGAATTAGTCCACTACTGGAACAGAATGAATGGGAATTGACATTCATTAAGCATCAGTTTCGTACCTGTCACGTTCACACACATTCACTCTCACAAATCCTGGGAAGAACAGGATTCTCCATTTATTGTCATGAATGTTTAGGAACTGTCCTAAAGTTAATACGTTCACATCAAACCAAGGTCTATCTGACTCAAAAGCCTGTGCTTTTTCATCTAAAACAACTGACTCTTAAAAGTCGAACTCAGGATACAGCCAATCCTGAGGCAGGAATTTTAAGGAGAAACCATGTAAAGCTGCAGCCTCTCTTTCCTAAACACGAAGACCTACAGGGTAACTAAAGGAAATGCAATTAAAGATTCCATCGCAAAATTCTAACATACAGAGTAAACTTACATGAGCATATACAGCAAATACTGTAGACCCAAAAAGTAAACACAAATTTGCTTCCCAAAGGAGACTTGTTCTTCAAGGTAAACATTAAAAGCAAAGTTGCCCAAAGCCTAAATAAGGTAAGCAGCACAGTAGACCAGAAAATACATAAAGAAAATTTACAAAGTGTCAATGTATCTGAGTTTTAATTTTCAAAATAGAATACTATCCTTTCAGATTTGATGTAGTCCACAGCACATCAAGAAACACTACCTAAATACCATTTTACACTCCAATTCTAATGGATTAAAAAAAAAAAAAATACAAGAATTTAGCTTAAAGAGACAGTACATCTCACAATGAGCTCACCAGCATTACCAGCTGGGGCCAGTTAACCACATTTACCAAATAAGGCAAGTTTTTTCAATGCTTAAAATCTTTCTACAGTGAGCTCACTTCACTTCTCACTGGGTTTCTAAAGTAATTGTAGAGGTCATCTCTCCACCTCAGAGCCAGTAAATCACCAGGCTCTCCATGCAAACGAAGGCATATAGTCCCTGGAGAGTATTCCGTTTGGCTTTATTACTGACTGTACACAGAAGAAAAAGACAACAAAATCTACTCTAAAGTCAGAACAGCAGGAAGCTGTATGAAGCAAAATCTATTCATAAAATCAGTGAGAGCTGCTTACTACTGTGAATAAAAATAGCAGACCTTACTTTATTTTAATATATTTGTCCAGTTGCAGAACATGCTTCTTGTTATCTGGGACTGAGTCTATACAAACATATCCAGAAGTTTTAATAATTTTGGTTAACAAATGAATCATCTTATCTGCAGAATCCTCCCTCCACTTTTCCCATTTAACGGACTGTATAGTGTAACTGTGCACAACGACAACAGAAAGTTAAATCTCTGATGAGGTTTATCACATTCTTACTTAAAATGACACTCTGAGGTTCGAGAAGGGGTATCCACCCTCTTTAGCAGTTCATAGTTAGATTTGAAACCTAAACAAAAGCCTGCAATTTTAAGTGGTTTTGACTTGACCTTGTCTTAAGTATTTAAATACATTCTCCTTCAGATATAATAAGGATTTTTCCCCTTCTTCTTATAAATGGCCTGTGTGCCAAACCATAAACTGAGCATATGTACTTGGCTTCAGAGGTAAAATACTCACAAAAAGATAAATATAGTTCATATAAAAACTCTGCTGTTTGGGTTACAAACACGACTTTCAGTCACTTGTCCACAGGGTCACAAAGAGTCAGACACGACTCGTGTGTGTGCACAGGCACACACGTGCTGAAGGTCACACCCAATTTGATCTTTTTAAAAATTCTGTAGTTTTCCAACATAGGAAGCTTAATCATGATACTCATGCTAACTCTGTGATATCAGAGAAGGTCCTGCTTTTTGGGGTTTTGTCTGGTTTTATTGAAGTATACTTGGTTTACAATGTCGGGCTAATTTCAGAGGTACAGCACAGTTACTCAGTTATACATAAATGTTTATTCTTTCTCAGGTCCTTTTCCCTTATAGGTTATCACAAAATATTGAGTATAGTTTCCTGAGTTATACAGTAGGTCCTGGTTGTTATCTGTTTGGTACCTATATTTTATATATATATATATATGTATGTTATCTATTTTATGTATAGTAGTATATATATGTTCGGAGAAGGCACTGGCACCCCACTCCAGTACTCTTGCCTGGAAAATCCCATGGACGGAGGAGCCTGGTGGCTGCAGTCCACGGGGTCGCGAAGAGTCTGACACAACTGAGCAAATTCGCTTCCACTGTTAACTTCTATGCATTGGAGAAGGAAATGGCAACCCACTCCAGTGCTCTTGCCTGGAGAATCCCAGGGACGGGGTCGCACAGAGTCGGACACGAATGGAGTGACCTAGCAGCAGCAGCAGCAGCAGTGTATATATGTTAATGTTAATCCCAAACTCCTAATTTATCCCTCCCCATGCTCTCACATTTAGTAACCATAAATTTGTTTTCTATGTCTGTGGGTCTATTTCTGCTTTGTAAATAAGTCCATTTGTATAATTTTTTTACATTCCACATATAAGTAATATGGTATTTGTCCTTCTCCGTCTGCTTTACTTCACTTAGTATGATAATCTCTAGGTCCATCCATGTTGCTACAAATGGCATCATTTCTTTCTTTTTATGGCTGAGTAATATTCCATTGTGTGTATATTATACATATTGTTTTATATGTCATATCTTCTCTCATCATTCATCTGTTGGTGGACATTTAGGGTGCTTCCATGCCTTGGTTATTGTAAATGGTGCTGCTATGAACATTGGCATACATGCACCTTTTCGAATTATGGTTTCCTCCAGAAGGTTCCATTTGAATGAAGAGTTAAGAGACTGCAGAGGTAAGAAATGAAATTTGTCTCAGGCTGTAGACCAAGGATTACAAACTGCTTTCTGCAACGGAACGTTGTATTCTTCGTGGGCCATGTGGTCTCTGACATGACTACCCAACTGTGAACCTGTAAGGTGAGAGCATGTAAAAAACCACAAATGGGCAATGTAGTATTCTAATAAAATTTTCTTTATAGGCACTGAAATCTGAATGTCACATAATTTTCACTTATCACAAAATATTATCCTTAATTTTTCAAAAGCCATTTAAAAATATAAAATCACTTGAAGTTTGCAGGCCATACAAAAGAGACAGGGCCAGACTTGACTCAGTTTGCAAATCCTTAAACATAAAGAATAAAAAGCATATTCTCAGCTCAAGAAAGGAAACAGATAACACCCTAAACTCTTCAGGGTGGAAAGCACTGTAAGGTAGAACGGAAGCACCTGGGTCCCCACTGCGACGCTTGCTCTGCGCTGGCGCTGGTGCAGAAGAGTTGGCAAAACCCCTCACAGGTGGGTAGGCTCATGCCTTCCTGTGCCTCCCTTCCTTGGGGAACTTGCTAACAGCAGAATTCACAGAGAGATAAGTTTCTCATGCCCAAAGGGAAGGACAGAAGTAAATTTAAAAAGGAAACATATTGCAGACTGGAGAACTACACTGACTTGAAAAGCATTACAATGGCAAGAGCTCCTGAATCAAAGCAGAGAATGAGAAAGGCAGTGCCAGAAAGAAGCTGGAGGGTTAACAAAGAGGCTCCTCTGTGAACCCCATGGAAAAGATGAGGACTCCAGCAGCTTGTAATGTGCTGAAGGGTAACCAGTGGGGGCTGACAGTCAAAGACCTTTGCGATCGGACACAGGTTTGAGGTTGTCTTCTCTGGTGCCCTCCTGCTGGGGAGAGTCTCGAGTCCAAGCCTTGTATGGCTGGCAGTACACAGGCATGATTGGATGCCCTGATGAGTTAACAAAATTTATCCTGAATATTCTACTGAAGATGTTGATGAATTATTGACTGGGAGCCTCGCCTCTCTGGCTCCGCTTCTCACAATGCTCATAAACTATCTTCTCGAAATACAGATTCAAGGTTCAACTGGCCTCATGAGTACAGGGTCACGATCAGGGACATGTGCCTTATAGCCCAACTGCCTGGGTTCAAACCCTGCTTTGTTGCACACTAGATACCAAATCGGGAAAGGAGTACATCAAGGCTGTGTATTGACACCCTGCTTATTTAACTTATATGCAGAGTACATCATGAGAAACGCCAGGGTGGATGAAGCACAAGCTGGAATCAGGGCTGCTGGGAGAAATATCAATAACCTCAGATACGCAGATGACACCACCCTTATCGCAGAAAGTGAAGAAGAATTAAAGAGTCTCTTGATGAAAGTGAAAGAGGAGAGTCAAAAAGTTGGCTTAAAACTCAACATTCAGAAAACTAAGTTCATGGTATCTGGTTCCCATCACTTCATGGCAAATAGATGGGGAAACAGTGGAAACAGTGGCTGACTTTATTTTTCTGGGCTCCCAAATCACTGCAGATGATGATTGCAGCCATGAAATTAAAAGACACTTACTCCTTGGAAGAAAAGTAAAGACTACCTAGACAGCATATTAAAAAGCAGAGATATTTGCTTTTTGCCAACAAAGGTCCATCTAGACAAAGTTATGGTTTTTCCAGTAGTCATGTACAGATGTGAGAGTTGGACCATAAAGAAAGCTGAGTGCCAAAGAATCAATGTTTTTGAACTGTGGTGTTGGAGAAGACTCTTGAGAGTCCCTTGGACTGCAAGGAGATCCAACCAGTCCATCCTAAAGGAGATCAGTCCTGGGTGTTCTTTGGAAGGACTGATGTTGAAGCTGAAACTCCAGTACTTTGGCCACGTGATGTGAAGAACTGACTCCTTGGAAGAGACCCTGATGCTGGCAAAGATTGAAGGCAGGAGGAGAAGGGGATGACAGAGGATGAGATGGTTGGATGGCATCACTGACTTGATGGACATGAGTTTGAGTAAACTCTAGGAGTTGGTGATGGACAGGGAGGCCTGGCGTGCTGCATTTCATGGGGTCGCAAAGAGTCGGACACGACTGAGCGACTGAACTAAACTGAGCTACCTTATCCTAGGCAAATTAGATTACCCCTCTCTGTGGCCCAATTTACTCTTTGGAAAGAGGGTGACAACAATAGCCCCTAAGTTATAGGGTTGTTGTAAAGATTAAACAAAAGAATATGAGTTCCCTAGAAAACTGTCTGACATAAATGATCATTATCTAGCCTATCTGATCATCATAATTATCATCAACCAAACAACTCCTTGATGCAGTACAAAACTCCCCACTATTGTGCCTCAGCTGAGTATTTTTCACTGATTTGCTCTTGAGTGAAATTTTCACTTAGTATTTTTCACTAATTTTACTGCCCCATTTTTCATTAATTTACCCATGTTTTCCATTTTCATACACAGGCTAAGCTCAGATGCAATATTTATTCATACTATGGGTTACAGCATACTAAAAAATACCAGATTACATCACGTGTATAGAAGTATATCAGCACATATAATCATTGTTTGTGTTTTGGTTTTATTTCTATTGGAGTAAAGTTGCTTTACAACATTGTGCTAGTTTCTGCTGGAGAACAAAGTGAATCAGCAAAACACACGTTCATATCCCCTCTTCTCCAGATTTCCTTCCCATGCAGGTCCCCACAGACCACTGAGTAGAGCTCGCTATGCTACACAGTGGGCTTTCACTCCTTATCTGTTTTACGTATAGTAGTGCATATATGTCAACCCCAACCTCCCAGTTTGTCCCACCCCCTCTACCCCCTTGGTAACCATAAGCTTGTTCTCTACATTAATGACTCTATTTCTGCCTTGCAAATATGTTCTTCTGTATCATTTGCCTAGATTCCACTTACAAGTGGTGTTACACATTATGTGTTTTCTCTTTCTAATTTATTTCATCTGTATGACAATCTCTAGGTCCATCCACATCTCTGCAAATGGCACTGTTTTGTTCCTTTTTAAAGCTGATTAATATTTCATTGTACACATGTACCACATCTTCTATACCCATTCCTCTGTCAACGGACATTTTGGTTACTTCCATGTCCTGTACACTAAAGAGTGCTGCAATGTACATCAGAGTGCAGGCATCCTTTCAAATTACGGTTTTCTCTCGATATATGTCTAGGAGTGGGATTACTGGGTCACAGCGTCTGTTTTCAGTCTTTCAAGGAACCTCTATGCTGTTCTCTGCTTTCCTGGTGGTTCAGATGGTAAAGAATCCACCTGCAATGTGGGAGACCTGGGTTCGGTCCCTGGGTTGGGGAGATCTCCTGGAGAAGGGAAAGGCTACCCACTCCAGTATTCTGGCCTAGTCCCAAAGAGTCGGACACGACTGAGAGCTTTCACTTCATTTCATACTGTTCTCTGCTCCCCTGGTGGTTCAGACGGTAAAAAATCGGCCTGCATTGTGGGAGACCTGGGTTTGATCCCTGGGTTGGGAAGATCCCCTGCAGGAGGGCATGGCAACCCACTCCAGTATTTTTGCCTGGAAAATCCCCATGGATAGAGGAGCCTGGTGGGGTCCAGTCCATGGGTTTGCAAACACTTGGACACAACTGAGCGACTAAGCACGACTGTACTGTTCTCTTTAGTTGCTGTACCAATTTACATTCCCACCAAAGTGTAGAAGAGTTCATGTCTCTCCTTACTTGTAAACTTTTTTGATGATGGCCATTTTGCCCAGTGTGAGGTGATATCTTGTTATAGTTTTGATTTGCATTTCTCTAACAATTAATGCTGTTGAGGATCTTTTCACATGTTTGTTGGCCATCTATCTGTATGTATTCTTTGGTGAAATCTCCATTTAGGTCTTCTGCCCATTTTTTCATTGGTTGTTTGTTTTTTGATATACTTTGGAGAGTAATCCCTTGCCAGCTGCTTCATTTGAAAATATCTTCTCTTATTCTGAGGATTGTCTTTTCATTTCACTAATGGTTTTCTTTGATCTACAAAAGTTTTTAAGTTTCAATGAGGTCCCATTTGTTTATTTTTGTTTTTATTCTTATTACTCTAGGCCATGGACTGAAAAAGATCTTTCTTTGATTTATGTCAAAGAGTGTTCTTGCCTATATTTTGATTGAACAGTTTTATGGTATTAGACCTTACATTTAGGTCTTTAATCCATTTTGACTTTATTTTTGTGGATGGTGTTAAAGTGTTCTAATTTCTTTCTTTCATACGTAGCTGGCTCAGTTTTCCCAGAATCATTTATTGAAGCAACTATTCAACATTATTTTTCCATAGTATATTCTTGACTCCTTTATTAAGGTGTATAGGTTTATCTCTGAACTTTCTAGTATAGTCTGAAATCAGGGAGCCTGATTCTTCCAGTTCTGTTCTATCTCAAAATTGCTTTCACTGTTTGTAGTCTTTTGTGTTTCCATATAATATGTAAAAAAATTTTGTTCTAATTTTTTGAAAAATGCCATTCGTAATTTGATAGGGATCGCACTGAATCTGTAGATGACTTTTGTAGTAGAGTCATTTTCACTATATTGATTCTTTTATTACAAGAATGTGTTATCTTTCTACATCTCTATGTTTTCTTTGATTTCTTTCATCACTATCTTACAGTTTTCTGAGTAAGGTCTTTTGCCTCCTTAGGTAGACTTATCCCTAGGTATTTTACTCTTTTTGATGCAATGGTAAATGAGATTGTTTCCTTAATCTCTTTTCTGATCTTTTGCTGTTAGCATATAGGAACAGAAGAGAGAAAAAAAAAAAGGCATGCAAGAGATCTCTGTGCCTTAATTTTGTATGTTGCAACTTTTCCAAATTCATTGATGAGCTCTAGCAGTTTTCTGCTAGCATATTTACAATTTTCTATGTAAAGTATAATGTCATCTGCAAACAATAACAGTTTTACTTCTTTGCCAATTTGGATTCCTTTTCTTTCCTTCCTTTAGCACTTATTGTAAGGCTGATTTGGTGGCGCTGAATTCTCTTAGCTTTTGCTTGTCTGTAAAGCTTTTGATTTCTCCTTGACTCTGAATGAGATCCTTGCTGGGTAGAGTAATCTTGGTTGCAGGCCTTTTCCTTTCATCACTTTAAATATAGCATGCCACTCCCTTCTGGCTTGCAGAGTTTCTGCTGAAAGATCAGCTGAAAACCTTATGGGGATTCCCTTGCACGTTATTTGCTACTTTTCCTTTGCTGCGTTTAATACTTTTTCTCTGCATTCAGTTTTTGCTAGTTGTATTAATGTGGGTCTTGGCATGTTGCTCCCTGTGTTTGTCCTGTATGGGACTCTGCACTTCCTGGACTTGGGTGGCTATTTCTTCTCCCAAGTTAGGAAAGTTTTTGACTGTAGTCTCTTCAAATATTTTTCTCATACCCTATCTCTTTCTCCTCTTCTTCTTCTTCTGGGATCCCAATAACTTGAGTATTGGTGCATTTAATACTGTCCCAGAAGTCTCTAAGACTGTCCTCATTTTTTTTTTTTTCATTCCACAGCAGCTATTTCTATCATTCTACCTTCCAGTTCACTTGTCCTTTCTTCTGCCTCAGTTATTCTGTGCACATATACTCAATGAATTGTGATATTAAGTGTACTTAATGCAGTTCATGGTTTTTTGTTTTTGTTAAAAAAAATGCTAAAAGCAACAGCTCTAATCACACTAAAATATATCAAGCTTTTAAGCCACAGTGCAAACTTTTATGTCACTATCACTTTTCTTTTGTCAAGGATGCTATTTGCCAGCCTTTAAATTGCACCTGTGGAATATCAAAATTTCACAAAAGGCTATGCCAGACCCCCTTCCCCTGTTAGGAAGAATAAACTGTTTCTTCCACTGTGCATATATAAGACTGCAGGTATATTTCAGATATACCACTAATCCCATTCCATCTTAATTATCTGTGTCCTTGGGGCTTCCTCTGCTATTCTGTTAGCTGCATGAAGGTAAGCACCATGTTTTGTTTTTGAGTCCACAAACTGAACACCATGATTAGTTAGTATAAAGCAGATCAATACTGCAGTTCAACGCTTTTGTGTCAATAACTTCAGGCAAGATGACTGATGGCATGCTCATCCGATTTCTAATGACTCAGAGCTTGGAAAGGAGAATGAAGTAGTAGAGAACCTGTCAATATGTTAGACGATAAACTCTAGATGCCAAAAAACTCATGACTTTGGAATGAAGTAACTGAAACATAAGTTTCACCACCAAATCCAAAAAGTCTACCAGGCAAGCATGGACTCAAAGAGCTCTAGTTAAGAGACACTGAGACTTAATTTTGACTGGAAGAAACAATGTGACATGAACAGTGAAAAGGTAAATAATTTTACCAGTCAGTATTGATACTTTTTAAAATGAGGTAATCAGGGGCTTCATGTTCAGTTTCCACTGCTAATGTTTTTAACAAGAATGCTGAAAAACTGAACTGTTTATAGAAAACAAGAGTTGGTAAGTTAAACCAACATGATATTTTATAAAAAGAAGAACCAAAACTTAACAGGGATGTTGAACAAATTCAGACGCTTCCTGACAATTTTCACATTTGGTAGTCAGTGACTTTTATTTATTTATTTATTTTTTACTGAACTAAACATGAAAATGTTCTGTATTTCCAATGTAACAAAAGGTTTTAATTAATTTTTTAGAGGAAGTAGCCTGTGATTCTTCATAATTTTTAAATCTGTATAAGTTTTCTAAATATTTAACACACTGATTCATAGTCTTTGCTGTTATTTAGTTTCTAAGTCATGTCCGATTCTTTTGTGACCCCAGGAACTGCGGCCCACCAAGCTCCTCTGTCCATGGGATTCCCCAGGCAAGAATACTGGACTAGGTGGTCATTTCCTTCTCTAGGGGATCTTCCAGATTCATGGATCAAACCTGTGTCTCCTGCATTGGCAAGCAGATCCTTTACCACTGAGCCACCAGGAAAGCCCTTCATAGTCTTTAGAAGGTTTCTAATTACTTCAATGTATATTATAAAGTTTTAATTCTAATTTGATACACATAAAATATAGGTGACGTCGACAGAAACAGACCAATAGAGAACCATTAAAATTGAAACACTAGCATAACTCATTTGCAAAACCCCCAAAGAATAGGTTATAATGTGTAATGTGTAAAAATTAGTATTCTATAAAATGATTTAGAAAATTCTTCATCTTTCATTTTCTTTCTTAGCTCACCTGGGTAATAAACTCTGATATTTCTACATTTTTCCCCCCCAACAAACAAGCAACAATTACATTATAAAGTAAAATACAGGATAGCTTAGGTCACTGATGATAGTCATTTTATCAGAGATCCATAGTTAACATCAGATGGTGCTTACTAGACACCAACCTATTCCTGATGCTTGAAACAGACTTCTGTTTGTATCTACAGCTGCTTTGAATTCAAAAATGTAAACATAATATAAAACGCTTCCAGTTTTACTGTCTTCTTCTTTGAGTTTTCCACAGAAGTAAGTATCCAGTTCCCTAAATATTTCATAGTATTTCCAACCACTTAAATGTGAAAAAATAATAAAAAGGTAAATCCCAGATAGCTTTCCAAGCATCTCAAGGACCACTGGGAAGGCAGTGATCCTGAACAAATAAGGTAGAAGTAAAAATAGCAACATGCACAGTAATGCTCAGAACCAACACATGTATGCTGAAATGAATTTGAAGAATAAGCTCTCATGTATGAAACTCTTCTGCAGCAGAGTAGCCAGTACAAAGGGTACAGGAACGACTGCATCTACAAAGAAAAACACCAAGTCTCAGAACCACCCTGTTATCTGGAGAAGGTACAAAGTTGACTAGGGCAATTTGCTCTGTGGAGATGGGACTTTTGAACTACTTACAGATGCCCTATGTAGAAGCAAGACACCTTGAAAATTTTCATTATTTAGAGTTTCTCCCTCCATCAGGTTAACCCTAAGTAACTGGATTTGCTATGAAGATTTCATTATAAGGAAATAGGTTTGATTCTCACTGAAGAAGGCTGACCATTGAAGAATGAAAAGAATCTGAACTGTACAGCAGATTTCACTATCCAGATCTCTGGGCACTGATTTTAACAATGATGCTCCTTAGTGAGGTTCCACTGTATCTTCTCAGTTCTTATTTATGTATGGTATTTGTGAACTGTGTGAAAAATTTTAAAAATTATACATTTGACCTAAAAATGTAGCATAAGGATCTTTTGTAAAAATATATATCATTGGGAATCTTAAAATACTTAAGTATCAGTCTTCAGGCATCAACATAAAAATAATTAGGAGGGAAAATAGTGATAATCTCAACTACAATTTATTATCATTAAATTATAACAGCATATCCTCTTATCTGAGCAAACAGCAGCCACTTAGTGAAGTTTACCATAATGTATATATGTATGTAAACACACACAGACATTCAAATACATAATGTTCCAGTATGTGTGTGGCTCAGTTGTGTCCAACTCTTTGTGATTCCATGGACTGCAGCCCATCAGGCTCCTCTGTCCAAGGAATTTTCCAGGTAAGAATACTGGAGTGGGTTGCCGTGTCCTCCTCCAGGGGATCTTCCCAGCCCAATGATCAAACCCACGTGTCTTGCGTCTACTGCATTGGCAGGAGGACTCTTTACCTCTAGCGCCGCTTGGGAAGCTCCTAATACATAAAGATGTAATATATGTAAATTTGACTTGTTCAACAAAAAACAGTTTTTGGGTTACATTCCTACCCAGAATTCTATGTGAAGAATTCCAGAATTCTATGTGAAGCTCAATTTTCCTAATGAATGTGAGATTCTGAAATATACATAAAAACACGATACAATTAGAATTTTCAAAGTACACAGACACCGAATAGTACCACCGGTACAAAAATGACTACTGATTCATTGTCTCCAAGGAACGAGGTCTGGTTTGTTTCCCCAGTGGTGGCAATGGGGTCAATCAGGGCTGATAGTCACCTTACAAAACGCTGTAAAGCATGGTGAAAATACACAATAAATTATATATTAAAAAAAAAGAAAAAGAGGTTTACAATCCCATGATGGAGGCAGGTGTCAAACCCCCGAATCAGGGAACAGAAGCCAGGGATCTGAGCCCCAGGCAGAGCACACGTGCAACCTTGGGGTTACTGGCAGCACCACTTGATCCTTCTGCGTCTCAGTCATCTGAAGAATGATGATAGTTCTGACTCTGTAAGACTGTTATCAGTGATAAGCAATAGTGCTTCAGAGGTTGTACAGTGCTATTAATTACAAGTAATGTACATCTAAGAGCCTCTTGCTTGGTAGCCCTATGAATCACTCTATGTAAATATTTAGCAATGAACTTGCATTTGCCTCTGTCCATAACACAAAGTAAGACAAATTAACCTACATGAACAGTCTTTTTACTGTGATACTTTGATTAATGCCAACAGAAAGTATTACTACTAATTATAAAATATGAACAATTAACATTGTACTATTTTTCTGAGGCTGAAACCAAGGCTTTAGAAAGTAATTATCCAAGTTCACATTTGCTTTAAGTATTAAATGCCAGGGTTTGATCTCAAATATGTATGATTCTACAGAACTGGCTATTAAACAATTAAAAAGATAGTAATCTTGCTCTCTAAATAAGCTAACCAGACAATTTCCCAATATAGAGAAAAGGAATTTGTACCTCTTGAGCATCAAACATGTGGTGGTGCTACTGAAGTACTCTGCAGGCTTGATCTCATCTCTGGCTAAAATCTAACTCTACGCCTTTTGCGTACGCCTCTGCCCATTTGCTTAAACTCTCAGCACCTCATTTTCTTTATCTATGAGTTTTAGCAGTTTTCTTATCTGTTGGTTGTGAGGATTAAATTGAGTTTCACCTGGTGGCTCAGCGGTAAACAATCTGCCAGCAATGCAGAAGACTGCCTGTAATGCAGGGGACGTGCGTTTGATCCCCAGTTGGGGAAGATCTCCTAGAGAATTAAATGGCAACCCAGTCCAGTATTCTTGCCCAGGAAATGCCATGGACAGAGAAGCCTGGCAGGCTACAGTCCACTGGGTCACAAGAGTTGGGCCCAACTTAAGGACCAAAGCACCAGCACTCCACCACCGCTACATGCAACATGTTCAGGGCAGGCAGTACTTGGTTAACTATGACAAAGAGTAACTATTATTGTTTAAAAACATGACCAAATAACAAAATCAGTAATTCTGTAACTCTATATAACATAATAGAATCTACTGATAGAAGGTTCAGTAAAGGGAATTGCAAGTAATTTCAAATCAACTATCAAATGGTTCCTAGTTTGCCCAGAAATTCAGTCCCAAATACAGTCACTGCCAGAGAGTACCTGTCTAAGAGAGAGACTCAGCGCAGTGGCCAGCAGCAAACATGAAAATCCTGACCATTCTCTAGGACCTGTTCAAAACAGGAGGAAAGTAAGGTGATCTAAGTCCATTGAGCACAAGCTCAGTTACTTCAGAAGTCTCTGACTTCTTGTGACCGCATGGACTGCAGCACTTCAGGTTTCCCTGTCCTTCACCGTCTCCTAGAGCTTGCTCAAACTCATGTCCATTCAGTCGGTGATGCCATGCAACCATCTCATCCTCTGTCATCCCCTTTTCTTCCTGTCTTCAATCTTTCCCAGCATCAGGGTCTTTTCTAATGAGTTGGCTCCTTGCATCAGATGGTCAAAGCACTGGAGCTTCAGCTTCAGCATCAGTCCTTCCAATGAATATTCAGGACTGATTTCCTTTAAGATTGATTGGTTTGACCTTGCAATCCAAGGGACTCTCAAGTCTTCTCCAACACCACAGTTTAAAAGCATCAATTCTTCAGTATTCAGTCATCTTTATGGTCCAAGTCTCACATCTATACATAACTACAGGAAAAACCATAGATTTGACTAGATGTACGTATGTCGGCAAAGTAACATCTCTGCTTTTTAATATGCTGTCTAGGTTGGTCATAGCTTTCCTTCCAAGGAGTAAGCATCTTAATTTCATGGCATTTAATTTCATGGCTGCAGTCACCATCTGCAGTAATTTTGGAGACCAATATAATAAAGTCTCTCACTATTCCCATTGTTTCCCCATCTATTTGCCATGAAGTGATGGGACCAGATGTCATGATCTTAGTTTTTGGAACGCTCCAATCTTTATTGGAGCATAGTTGGTTTACAATTTGTGTTAGTTTCTATTGTACAGAAAAGTGATTCACTATATATCTATTCTTTTTAAGCTTCTTTTCCCACATAGGTCATTACAGAGTATTGAATAGAGTTTCCTATACTATACAGTAGGTTCTTATTAGTTACTTGTTCTACAGATGTACTGTGCTTAGTTGCACAGTCATGTCAGACTCTTTGCGACCCCAATGGATTGCAGTCCGCCAGGATCCTCTGTCCATGGAATTCTCCAGGCAATATACTGGAGTGGGTTGCCATGACTTCCTCCAGGGGATCTTCCCAACCCAAGGATCGAAACCAAGTCTCCTGCATTGCAAGTGGATTCTTTACCATCTCCGCCATCAGAGAAGTAATGTGTTTGTGTCAATCCCAGTCTCCCAATCGGCCCACCGCCCCTCCGGCTTTCCCGTTTGGTAACCATAAGTTCATCACCTAGCTGAGTTATTCATCTAATTTAATGCTTGGATTCATAATGAGAACAATCCAAAAGAGAATTCCATGGAAGTCCAGTGCCCCCTGCAGTAGGAAAGCAGAGTCATAACCACTGGACCACTAGGGCATTTGCTTTCGGATTGTTCTCAACATGAGTTCAAGTATTTATTATGCTTTAAATTGGATGAATAACTCAGTTTAGTGACAAATTCTTTTGAATTTGAAAGCATCTATAATTCTTCTCGATTCCCTAAACCACTTGCATATTTGAAACATCAAATTAGGATGCAATCATTTTTCACATGAAGGAAATCTTAAAGTTGTATAGGAATTAATTGTGACAGTTATCCACAGATATATTTTAGGTACCATATGCTAAAATTATTATTAACATGCCTTGTCATGTAATTAACAAATGTCCAGAGGCAGAACCAAATTCCTCTATGGACAAAACAAAGGGACAAGTATTATCCAGTTCTACTACAGTTTTCAATATGAAATTAATGTAAAGAAAATCAAGTTCTATTTTTCCATGACTAACATTATATCATTTATTTTTGTTTTAAAACCATGGAAGAATGTTCACATGATTTCCAGTAAAGTCTAAGTGAAAATGAAAACCAGTTTTAAAAACATTCCCCATAAAATGAAAATGTACCTTTTAACTTTAACGGGTAGTATTTCTCATGTCTCTCTTATCTAATAAAACCAGCCCATGTTAACTGCCTACTGTATGCTGGGGAATTTTTAAATCAAGGAAAATACATTAGTTAGGCTTGCTTCAAAGCGGTCATGTTTGGGCTTATTTGCAACATTTTTATCATTAAAATGTTTCACACTGAAACATTTATTTGCTAATGGTAGACAAAAAAGAAAAATTCACAAAACAGTATTCTAAAGAGCAGCACAGAGGAATCAAAAGATTGATGGTCCAAGGAACTGAGTTCTGATCCTTACTCTGCCCTCAACTAACTGCTCAGTCTGTTTATATGTGGAAAATGAGTCAGACAGAGATTTCTCTCTAGTACATGTGTCTTTAATTAGAAACTCAGGTATGAAGTTCTACCAATATTCTGGAGTCAGTTTATGCAGGAACATGTGTGCAGATATGACTTACAATTCATTCTCTCCAGGGGCAAGGAGAACACTTCCAATGCAATGAAATATACCCGTCAATGTATACAAAAAATGTGAAAAAAAAGTTATATCTCATCATGTTCTACAATAATGCTGCCCTAGGTACATTCATATCGTGTGAATTCTAGCTGGCATTAATCGTTCTGAATACCTACTCTCCACTCATTTCTAGAATTTAAATCAGCAGTATATCAGGAGGCACATTAAAGAAACCAAGCGTTCACCTCTATACTTCGACATGTGTAATAGGTCAGCCCTGCAATACAATTCCATTCTGTGTACACCATCAGAATAAGAACCTTTAAAGTAAATACAGACTTGGCAGTCGTTTACAGATAACTCTAGTCTTACATCATTACAGTAGTTTTTGTCATACATTGAAATGAATTAGCCATGGATTTACATGTATTCCCCATCCCGGTCCCCCCTCCCACCTCCCTCTCCACCCGATCCCTCTGGGTCTTCCCAGTGCACCAGGCCCGAGCACTTGTCTCATGCACCCACCCTGGGCTGGTGATCTGTTTCACCCTAGATAATATACATGTTTCAATGCTGTTCTCTTGAAACATCCCACCCTCGCCTTCTCCCAGAGTCCACAAGTCTGTTCTATACATCTGAGTCTCTTTTTCTGTTTTGCATATAGGGTTATCGTTACCATCTTTCTAAATTCCATATATATGTGTTAGTATGCTGTAATGGTCTTTATCTTTCTGGCTTACTTCGCTCTGTATAATGGGCTCCAGTTTCATCCATCTCATTAGAACTGATTCAAATGAATTCTTTTTAATGGCTGAGTAATATTCCATGGTGTATATGTACCACAGCTTCCTCATCCATTCATCTGCTGATGGGCATCTAGGTTGCTTCCATGTCCTGGCTATTATAAACAGTGCTGCGATGAACATTGGGGTGCACGTGTCTCTTTCAGATCTGGTTTCCTTGGTGTGTATGCCCAGAAGTGGGATTGCTGGGTCATATGGCAGTTCTATTTCCAGCTTTTTAAGAAATCTCCACACTGTTTTCCATAGTGGCTGTACTAATTTGCATTCCCACCAACAGTGTAAGAGGGTTCCCTTTTCTCCACACCCTCTCCAGCATTTATTGCTTGTAGACTTTTGGATAGCAGCCATCCTGACTGGCGTATAATGGTACCTCATTGTGGTTTTGATTTGCATTTCTCTGATAATGACACAAACAGATGGAGAAATATACCGTGTTCATGGATTGGAAGAATCAATACTGTCAAAATGGCTATACTACCCAAAGCAATCTATAGATTCAATGCAATCCCTATCAAACTATCAACGGTATTTTTCACAGAACTAGAACAAATAATTTCACAATTTGTATGGAAATACAAAAAACCTCGAATAGCCAAAGTAATCCTGAGAAAGAAGAATGGAACTGGAGGAATCAATCTGCCTGACTTCAGACTATACTACAAAGCCACAGTCATCAAGACAGTATGGTACTGGCACAAAGACAGAAATATAGATCAATGGAACAGAATAGAAAGCCCAGAGATAAATCCATGAACCTATGGTCACCTTATCTTCGACAAAGGAGGCAAGGATATACAATGGAAATAAGACAACCTCTTTAACAAGTGGTGCTGGAAAAACTGGTCAACCACCTGTAAAAGAATGAAACTAGAACACTTTCTAACACCATACACAAAAATAAACTCAAAATGGATTAAAGATCTAAATGTAAGACCAGAAACTATCAAACTCCTAGAGGAGAACATAGGCAAAACACTCTTCGACATAAATCACAGCAGGATCCTCTATGACCCACATCCCAGAATTTTAGAAATAAAAGCAAAAATAAACAAATGGGACCTAATGAAACTTAAAAGCTTTTGCACCACAAAGGAAACTATAAGCAAGGTGAAAAGACAGCCCTCAGATTGGGAGAAAATAATAGCAAACGAAGCAACAGACAAAGGATTAATCTCAAAAATATACAAGCAATTCCTCCAGCTCAACTCCAGAAAAATAAATGACCCAATCCAAAAATGGGCCAAAGAACTAAACAGACATTTCTCCAAGGAAGACATACAGATGGCTAATAAACACATGAAAAGATGCTCAACTCTAGTCTTTAGCTGCTCACAAAGCAGGCCCCATCTCCGCTGTGCTTCAGTTTGGCACTCTCATCACTACTCCCTTCTACCGTCTCTCACAGATGCAGGGGTTTGTTTCTCCCCACAACGGTACGTCACTCAGGACCTCACTTCCCACAGCGAAGGACCAGGTGTCTCAAAGCTCCATAAAGACACACCTCACGAAGGGAATGTTTGTGGTCCACGGACTCTATCCACTTCATCTGAACGGGACCACCTGCCTGTGGGGATGGGCCACGTGGACGCAGTGTCTCCCACCAGCGCCAAGCTGAGTGTGTCCCGCTGTAACGGAACTCTCCTCTAGCTCCCTCACAGGCCTGCACTCACTTGTGCAAAACCTCCACTGCAAAGACCGTGAGAATCGGCTGAGTGTCATCTGTAGAATTCACTTTATTTACCAAGTAAGAAAATAACTAAGTAGAACAGGAAGTAAAGAGATAGAAAGAAATCAACATCTTCAAGATTTTTATTCCTACCAAGATGCTTCTGTAATACCAGAAAAAAAGACAATTACCTAAACAAATATTGTAGAAGAGAATTCCTGCTTTCTATTCACTTTACTAAACAAGGATTACTTAGAAGCTGAGAAACAATATAGTACTAAGAGCTATCAGGCAAATAAAATACACAGAATCAACACCACCAGGAGGCCCACTGCAATCACATTTTTGCTCAAGATTTCATCTGAATTTATTCACTCATAAGGTTAACCTCCCAATGAGTAGGCAAGATTGTACAATGCTATTGTGTGCTCCCAGCTGATCTGTTCAGCAACTGAGATACTTCAAAATCAAAATAAAATAAGTGTACTCGCTCATGCTACTACCCCTGTAGCAAACGTAAACAAATAAGAATTTATACAAATGTGAAATTTACTATTTTATATGAGCTCCAAACGTGGAATATTCTGTGCTAGAAAAAGAATTCTTCACAAAGCTTTTTAATATTATAAAAACATCACTGATGAAATGAAAGTGAAGTAACTCAGTCATGTCTGACTCTTTGTGACCACATGGACTGTAGCCCACCAGGCTCCTCCATCCATGGAATTTTCCAGGCAAGAATACTGGAGTGGGTTGCCATTTCCTTATCCAGGGGATCTTCCCAACCCAGGGATTGAACCCAGGTCTCCCACATTGCAGGAAGACACTTTGCTGTCTGAGCCACCAGGGAAATCCACTGATGAAGTGAAATATTGTAAACCAAGACCTTGAAGGAAAATGGCTTGATTTCATACACAGAGTCTGATTTCCCAGCTCTGGGGTCTGGTGCATGCAGGTGACCTCACCGTTTTCCTCACTGTAAAGCAGATGTAACTAACACCTGTATTCCCCTCCCAGGTTGCTTGTGAGGATTTCACCAGGTCACAGATTTAATAACTCAGTGAAAACCCCTGCAGTCTGGATCTCAAGGAAGATCAGCTATTTTACTCTTGAAAACACTCTTGCTTGCTCTAAGCCACCACATTCTCGTATTTTCTTCCTCCTATCTTCTTCCTTCTCAGCTCCCTATGTCTTTGTTTCTTCCCCAACATCAAATGTTGAGAGTTCTCAGATCATCAAGAATTTAGGTGCTCTTTTCACTCTCTTCTTTCCCTCAGGGCTCTAGCCTACTCCCATGATTTTAATTATCATCTGGAGGACAAATCTCAAACACATTTCTAATTCAGATCTGAACACACACCTGCTAAGTCACTGTCCACTTGGATGGCGTGGTGAAACCCTGAGTTCAGTCACTGACTCAAGGCCAAACTCACCATTTCAGCCATTCAAATGTAAATGCTGCCTAAGCCAGTAAGCCGCTGGAAAAAACACGGAACCCTGGGAGTTATCCCTGAAAAGTCCTGTTGCTCCCTTTTCCTACTCTTTTCGTTTTCTGTCTGAAATATACTCTGTTGTCTCCATGGCGCCATCCCCTTCTGAACCCACAGCCACTAACAATTAACTCCCAAACTGGTTTCGCTCAAACAGTACCCCCTCCTCCAGTCCCACTAGAGTGATATTTTAAAGTGCAAGTATAATCGCTCCTATACCTACATTTCTTTACATGATCAGTGAATAAGTAAAACAGAATAAGGAGTAAACACTGTGAAGCACTAATAAAGGTGTGCACATGTCCTCCATCCCCACGGTCCTCTATGTTCCAAACACATTAAAATGTTTTACTCTAAAATGCCACTCTCTCCTTCTTCAAGGCCTTCATTCACATCCACCCTGTTCCCTCTTTGGGAATGTGACAAAGGGCCCTCCCTTCCCCTGCCTGTATCCCCATTCCCAGCTGTTTCTTTCCTATCACTCAGCTCTCAGTTTAACCAATACTTCCTCCAGAAGGCATTGCGTGGTTCTCTGGGCAAGGTCAGTTCCATTAATCACGTTCTCACAAAGCACCGTGCACTTCTGCTCCACAACCCTCAGTGCATTAGTAAACACACAGAAGATAATAACCGACAGCAGAAAAGGGAGCTCGTCTGTCCCGTTTACAGTCGCGCCCCTTAACCTCATCAAACGCCCTAAGTGGGCCACAGAGATACTGACAGACGTTTGCTGAATTAATGAACACACAATGGTTCTGGTTTCGTTCTTGACTTGATAACGGCTCATAATTGGTGGGTAAGTGCACATAAAACTCTAATTCAAGGCAGACTGTGATAGCTTTTCACAGGAAATAAACATAGAGATTACTTGATCCTCTAAGAAAAAAATCAATTCTGGAAGGGAACAGACGTATAAGGAAAGACCCATGTAAAGGAAGGCTTCTTTCTGGTGCAGAGATATGAAACAAGCCATGGAGAGCTAGCAAGACTTCAACAAGTAGGAAATATTCCAAGGAATATTCCAAGGAAATATTCCAATTTCAGACAGAAGGGAGAAGGATAGAAGGAGAAATATTTCTGCAGGAGAATGAAAACACTGCTCAAAGGAGAAAAGGGTTTGTCATTGATTAGAAAACCAAAACAGAGAAAGGATGGGGGGAGTATGACAGATGATGAATTCTGTTTTAGAAACTCAAATTTTAAGTCCTTACTCGATGTTGAGAATGTAGTTAAACATGGAACTAGGAAAGAAGTTGCCAGTAAATTTCAGAAATTATTAGGCTCATAGAAATTTTAATTGATCCATAAGGAATTAAACATTAATGCAGAGGCATGTAAAAATGTCTAAAGTTATCCACAAACACATATTTTTATGAAGAATAAAAAATACAAAAAAATAAAGGCAATTTTATAATTACTGCCTCAATTTTCAACATACATACCTAATTTTTATTTTATATAGGTGTTAGGGATACTTACCATATTTTTGCAATGATTTTACCCTCTTTAAAACTACTAATGTCCTACCATTGTTGGTATGGAAGAAACTCACTTATACTGACTTTTTCTCTTTTCAGTAGGAGAATAGTATCTTTCTTCTGTTTAAAAGAATTCCAGTCTTTGTAATAGGCTCTGTACAAAAATTTTAAATGACGTACAGAATTTTCAAAAGGTCACTCTAATTTCAAAAAGTTAACATCTGAAATTACATCTATTATCTTTAATTATCAAGAGAATATATGAAGAATAATAAAATGTAATACTTACTTTTGCTGCACCTATTTGTTCTTTGCGAAATTTCTCAAGTGGTGCAATTAATACATCATTAGCATTTTGAATCTGAAATTAAAAATACAAATACATTAAATTCTGTATAATTTATGCAAACAATGTTGAAAAAAAGATATGTCCCTTATTCCACTTACTTAAATAAACGGTTTTTTGTTCCCTTTGCTTCTATAAATGAAATAAAAAATACCTCACGCATGTCGTATAGTCTTTTTCTACTTTATAATTAAATTTTCACAAATTATTCCACTTGTGAATAATGTGAAAACAAGTACACATGACGAGATCTTAAATATTTAAACTTCATATTCTAAAATTTAACTACACATCAGACATTAAATTTTAAGATACCTTTAATTATACTGGTTTAATGTAGTCAGTTCAAGCATCATTTGAAAATTGAGCCATATAAAAGCTTTCCATCTTGCCGCTAGAATATTGTAATTGTACAGCTGCAAGATAAAATCAGGCTTATTTTTTCCCTATTTAACTAGATTCCTTACACTTGGGCATTGCCTGCATGTTCTCATAATATTTCCATCCACACTAAAACAGTAACTGATTTTATTTCAACGAACAATGTTTTAGCCCAAAACTCCAAACTGGTTTCACTTAAACTTTCAAACAGATAAATCTTTAAACTGATCTGTACGAATACTGTGAGGGGTTTCAAGCTAGGTCAGGGGCAGTGACTGGATACAGAAGACATATTTCTAAGGGAAGCAACATGCTGGAAGGAAATCTTGATTTTTTAAAAAATCACTTTAAAAAGCATTAACATTAAACACAGGATCTTAAATGTTTTCATGACAAAAAGAAATAATAATGTGGCAAGATGGAGATATTAGCTAATGTCATGATATTAATCATTTTGCAATACATAAATGCATCAAACCAACATATTATACAATTGAAACTTCCATAATGAGAATTATATACCAATAAAGTTGAGGGGGGGAGGGGGAAGGTAGGCCCAGTTAACAAAATTATCATTCATTCTACCACTGTGATAATACTATGACCTATTACAGAGTTAGCAAATGCTAAGATAAAGAGAAAAATCTATTTTTCAAATAAGTCACTATTTTAAAATAGGTTAAAGCAAATATAGAAGCTCCTTATATTCTTCTTACAATTTAAAATGTTTGACATTATATCACAATTTTAAAATTTCAATAAATGGGTTTTACTTTCAATTATTTTCACTAAGGAGAAGGCAATGGCAACCCACTCCAGTGTTCTTGCCTGGAGAATCCCAGGGACGGGGGAGCCTGGTGGGCTGCTGTCTATGGGGTCCCACAGAGTCGGACACGACTGAAGGGACTTAGCAGCAGCAGCAGCATTTTTACTAAACTGGTTATTTTCTAGTAGAGCTTTATTTCTTAAATTCCATAATCTAACACACAAAGACTGTATTAACAAAAATAAAAACTAAATAATGCTTCCCATGATTCTGTCATTTTCCAGTTTGTAGGAAAATGAGATGTCCTCTTGAAAAAAGTACCTAATCCTCCATTGTGAAAACATACAAAGTAGATCAATACTCAAAATCCTTCCCAAGATGTTGAGAGCCACCACAGATACCTCTGACACCCATCACCTACCTCCTATTTGTGAGTTTGGACAGGCATTCATCCAGATACACTGAGCAGGCATTTTACTACAGAGAGATGACTGTAAACAGTAGCAAACTAGCTCACTTTTAATTCTCACTCTCTAAATCCTCTTTGTCCTGGTGAAACTTCAAATATATTGAAACATACACATATATATTTCTCCAGATCTTACAGAGATAATAAATAACAGATTCTGCCTTTAAAGTTCACACAAGGAAAGACAGTGTCATGGACACTTTAGTGTAATTTGGAAAAATAGCAACAATAAAGGCCAACAGTTACTGAATGTCTGCTTTATGCTGGAAACCAGCATGACCTAATATATTTAAAGGTAATGATCTTAAGCAAAGAGATATTTCTCAAGTGGTGAAAACTCAACAATGAGGTTGAATAAGAAGATATACAGCACAACTCTCAAGTACATTATTTAAAATCAAGAATGGCTGACTTTCAACCCAATTCCATAGCTTATGAACTGCTATTTAAACATTCTGATCACCAGCTGTAACACCTAACAACTTGATTTTAAGGATGAAGATAATGAATGCAAAACACTTAGTTCTGTGCCTTACATCCAGAAAGTACTCAAGATTTAGTTTTTAATATCTCCAAATAAACATATATAACAAATATCTGTCTGTAATGATATACCTGATATACTTCTATACCCGAATCTTCTACACTACCCTTTTGGTTGAAGTACCTCTATGTGCACATTCTGAGAAGGTATTTTCCTATGAAAGTCACAAAAGGCAGACGGCCTAGACATTCCCACATTCAATCACCAGGTGCTTACATATGTGCCAAGCACACTACTGAGCTATGTGGGGAAGGGAAAAAATTAAGGCATGGGCTGTATCTTCTAGAAAGCTGATGCCTACTTGTGAAAAGGGGAAAAAAATATTCATTCAACAAGAATTTAATGTCATAAAGTCCTGCTAAAATTTTCAGAATATTTGAGACAAAACTGATCATAGTACGTTGAGAATAGTTACACAATTAACTATGCAGAATTTATCACAAACACATCAGAATTTTGACAAGAGAAAAGATCCATGAGAACTAAATAAGTCAAGGTAGTATTTGGATAGTGGAGGTGAACAGGAAGTGGATATGAACTGGATACACCAAAGAGAAAAAATACCCTAGGAACAGGCATCACCATAAAAAAGGCAAGAGATAGAATTACGCAAATGGCATGTGGGAAGGGGGCAGCAGAGGGACAAATAGAAGCATTTACTGCACATTCATTAACAGTCCACCCCAATTGTGAGTGCACCACCCAAGCTACAGGACTTCAGTTACCTTTTTAAAAATGGAAATGGCACCGTGAATATAAAGTATGTTGAAAAGTTTTGGCACACAGCAGCTTCCATGTATTATTAGCTAATAAAATCATCTAACTGGAGAAAAGTGTGTAATTACTATTAGAAAATTTAACTGCAATAAGGAAAGGATACCCATAATCTAAGCAAAGTAACCCGAACATGGAAATCACTGCTGGTTCCTAAAAAGAGGATTAATGTAAAACCTTGTTCTAGGAAGTAACATGCAGGATACTTTGAGAATGAAGAGATAAGGACAAGACATGCCAGTTGAATGGCTGGGAGAAGAACACAGGTTTGAAAAGACGACTAGGTCAGAGGCCTGCGGCGTTGACAGACGGGGAGCAGGGACCGCAGAGGCGAAGGAATCAAAGGCGACACTAATTTTCAGCCTCAGGCACTGGGATTCTAGCATCACTTTAAGAACTGGGGTAAATGAGGTAGGGAGTGGATCTGGCAGGGAAGAATAATGACAATGAATTTCACTTTGCACCTATTACTTTTGATGCCATGAAAGATTCACAGAAATATCGTAGCAGAGTATCCCACTTCAAAACATGGAACTAGTCAATACGAATGAAATGTTTTTTTATTGGGAAAGACAAGAAAAGAGAGTGGATGGCGGATCCATGTACTAAGATGCTAGCACTCACATTCATATCCAATAGTTTAAATCTCTGCCACAACTATTCTCTGGCTGTTATGTAAATATGGCCTGGGAATAAAACAAAATGTGAGAATATAAACTTGAGCCAAATGTGATAATTAACAACCACTCAGTGGGGCAAGTATTACTTCCTATCTCTAGTTTTTCCATATTTCTTCATCTCTTTCTTTTGTTTTTGGATTTGCTCAATTTTTTTCTTTCTTCCCCCTGCTTTCATTCTATTAATGTGAAACTGAAGGAATAAAAACATAAGTTCCAGAGGTACTAAACAGAAAAAAAAAAGGGGGAAGAAAAACATCCAACAGAGTGGTAGAGATAACAAGAGATATGATTTGTTGAGTGTTTAATGTGTGCCAAGTACTATGCTAAGCCCTTCACAATATCTAGATTAAAGTTGAGTTCATATGAGTAATGAAGTTCAAAATATAACAATCATCTGGAATATATTAAGAATGTGAATGCTGAAGTTAGACCCTGTTCCATTTCGAATCTCAGCACCTAAACTGCTAAGACTCAATGCCTTCATCTTGGTATCTCTCAAGAATTTGATAAAAATCAAAGGAAAAATACACATATTTAAAACATCGCAAGCATAGATTCAGCATATGGCAGGCTTTCAATAAATGTTTGTTTCATCACAGAATTCACAATGTCAACTATTGAGTTCAGAGTCATCCTCAGCAGTCTGAGAATTTCCAAGATGATTTAAAAGGTAATGGAGAAATTGAAATCCAAATAAATTTAACAGAAACATTTTCAGAGTACCCATCTGCAGTGGTAGATAACAGGAACCTACATTTTCCCATAAACCATAATAACATATGTGTGGCTTTACATCTGACATATGATGCTTTTCTTGTATGCAGTCAATGGGCTGCTGTTCACAATATGTGGATCCAAATTCAAGAGATCAAAATGGAAACACCAACACTCAAAGGGTGCAAAGTGGATTTACAACTCAACTGTCTGCTCCTGACTCTCAGCTTTGAACACCCTCCACGGGACGAATGCCTTTTATCCCAACCCACTGGTCAATCACACGGATGAAATTCTCCAGTTCTGATGTAATCCAAGTGTGAAGTAAAGAAGGTATTTAAAATTTAGATGGGCTTAAAAGGGTTACTGTTACAACTGAATAGAAAATAACATACAAAATGCTAAGAAACCATAATTAGAAATCTGAATCCGGGCTACAACACTGGTGACTTTCTCAAGATTTAAAAAGCAACGCAATTGCTTTTTAAATTGCTGGAGAAATGCAATTCTGGCTCACATGGAACTCTTTCTCCTCAAATTTATGCAGGGGGTTTGATAAAACTCCTTACAAAAGGTAATACTAGAGGATGGGGCGGGGGGTAGGGCATGGAACCAAGTCACAGAGTTCAGGAGATTCAAACTTCCATAATATTTCTGGAATGTGTTACTTTGTATGACCTCACTAAGAGGCTTTAGGAAAAATACAAATGCAATTTTAATGCTCTCCCTAGATATTGATAAGATAAATTTTTGAAAAGGTCATATTTCAGTAATTAAGGGTTAACTATTTTATAATTTTTAACCATTATCTACACCTTGGTTTTAAAAAACTTATTTTTGTAAGTACTGGTCCATTTTTAAATTCAAAAATAATCACAGCTATTTCATTTATTTTCCGCATCAGAGAAGCAAATCTAATATTGGGTAATAAGCCTTTACAATACTGCATTTACTGGGTAGACACACTTTGACTGTGGGTGTATTACATTAAACCAGGCAATTCAGCTTCCTGTTGCTTTTTTTTTTTGCTATTTCAAGTGACTCTAATAAACAGCCACAAGGGAGTGCTCATAAATCGCTCAAAAGTAATGGCTAGAAAATGTTTTTATGTGGTTAGAAGAATCATTATCCAAACATGTTTGAGTTTTTTTCTCTCCAAGTACACATGAATTATAATTTTCTACAGACCATGAATTTTCAAAAGCTATCCTGTAGGAATTTTCAATGCTTGTTTTCCACTGCAGAGACCCTTACCATAACTTGTCTGTCCAAGGAAGTGAGTAGTGATGGAATAAAACAAATCTGCAAAGTAATTCTTCTTACACTTTTACTTTCTCTTCCCCTTCGATGTCTTGGTTAAACTTGACTGTTGTTGGTACCAGTCAGAGCTCATCACAAATCAATGATTACAGTATCCCACCAAGATGTAAGATAATTCTCTACCTCTAAAAGCTCTGAAAGACTCCAGGTTTTGAAGAGATTGTGGCTTCCCTGGTGGCGCAGATGAAGAATCTGCCTGCCATGCAGAAGACCTGGGTTCAGTCCCTGGGTTGGGAAGATCCCCTGGAGAAGGAAATGGCAACCCACTCCAGTATTCTTACCTAAAGAATTCCATGGACAGAGGAGCCTTGCAGGCTATGGTCCATGGAGTCGCAAAGAATGGGACACGACTGAACGACTAATACTTTTGAAGAGATTTAATGATTTTCTGCAGTGCTATCAAAGCAACTGTTTCAGAAGGCTACAAAGAACAAGCTATTTATAGAAATAAAACATGGATGATGTAGCTCACTGCAGAAACAATTTCCTGCTGAGATGGCTATTATAATCAATCCACACAAAGTTAAAATATCACAAAGGTATATATACTGAGTAGACTGAACACAATCAATATGGAAGACACCTATGAACAGGCTGAGGTAAGACTGGCTCATGTTCTCACTGGTATTTATAACTGGGGAAGTCAGAGCAGAGTCCTTCAGATTACAAGCAAGTATCTCTTCGCTGCCTGTTCCAACCCCCTGTCCTATTCCCGCCCCCCTTTTGGATAAAGCTACGGCATGTGGTCTTGGGATAGCCTGAGTTTCACTCCTAGATACTGGTTAAGTTAGCTCTCCACAACCTCACAAGAGGCATTCCTTTAAGTCAGTAAACCCACAGTTTTTCTAGTTGTCACGTGCATGCATGCTCAGTTACGCTTTGCGACCCAATGGACTGTAGCCCACCAGGCTCCTCTGTCCATGGGATTTTCTGAGCAAGCATACTGGAGCGGGTTTGCCTTTTCCTTCTCCAGGGGATATTCCAGACCTAGGGATCGAACCCACGTCTCCTGCGTCTCCTGCATTGGCAGACAGGTTCTTTACCACTGCACCACCTGGGAAGCCTTGAGCGTTTCTAAACTAGAACTCAAAACCCAAATCTCACAGAAAGTGTGGAGGACGGACATATGAACAAGACCTTCATATAATAAGTAATATGAAGTAAACACTAAATGTATTTTACTTTCTATCCTTTAATGTGAATAGCAACGTACTCTGAAAAACCATGCCTTCATCTTTTGAAAACATGGAAGGTTATCTGGCTACCGCAATAATCCATTAAACTTCTACTTGAATGTCACTTATTACTTCAATATTGGATGTTTTGATTCTACTTATTAAGTCAGCGTTCTATGATGAATCCTACTTCATTGGATTTCATCTATTTAGATCCAACTCACTTACATTTAATATTAGTTTCACCTTTACTTCTACCAGTAATAATACTTATAGGAATATATTTAGAAAAAGAGGTCTAAGTTTTTGGAGAATGATGCTATAGTAATCCCATTTTTTATTTCAGAAGTTAAGTAGACGTATACTCTCTAGGGAAGTACATGGGTTTGTATTTAATTCTTGAATTATCCCATGAAAACTGTGTGATTTTGGTCAAATTATTCAAACACTCCATGTCTGTTTCCTTTCTGTAAGTATGAAAATATGCCTTTATCTCATAGCCTGTTTACAAAAATTTTTACATTTTATATATAATGATCATAAGAGTCTATTAATACAAAGTTGTACTTGCTTCTTAACTAAATTCATCCTTTTTGAGTAGGTTAACTGTAAAACAATAATATATTTTTTTAAATGACTTAGGAATTTGCTACTGGAGTTTCATATATTAATAAAAGAGTGAAATCTTACCAGCAGGTATTGGATGCCAAGACTTCTTAAATGGAACATGGTGGCTAGTAGGCTAAATGGCAACTTCTCTGCTTCTACAGCTTATGACTGTCCTGAATATAACTCAAAGTAAAGTTAGCTATTTTTTAATAAAAAACCATCTATACTCATAAGACAAGGGAGCAGAAAAGCATTCATCCAAGAAGAAATTGGCCATTTTTATAGCATAGCTGAGAAAGTGGAAGGGAGGGGTAAACTGCAAAATTTCATACAATCCACTGTGATCTAATAGTGTCATAACTCTAGGTTGTACCAAATGAAATTCTCTGAATATTGATTTATCTGGACTAGAAAGGTAAGTTATTTTTCTTAGATTTTTTGTTGCTCTTAAACTACTTTTGCTTTATTCTTTCTTATCCAGCAATCTCTAACGGTAGATTGAACCAAAGATACTTTTAAAGTTTTCAAGCATTGTAGAAAACATCTGTAAACAACAGGTCTAACCATAACATATGCCTCCTCACAAACTTGTGTCTACTTATTGCCATCCTAATTACCACATTTATAACTATCATGCGAAAGTCACTAAGTCGTGTCTGACTCTTTGTAACTCCATGGACTATACACTCCATGGGATTCTCCAGGCCAGAATACTGGAGTGGGTTAGCCTTTCCCTTCTCCAGGGGATCTTCCTGACCCAGGAATTAAACTGTTGTCTCCTGCACTGCAGGCGGATTCTTTACCAACTGAGCTATCAGGGAAGCCTATAATGGAGGCTTAAAAAAACAGCAGAAAAGGTCAAACTATATTTCAACTTTAAATAACAGATATATGAAGAATACAATTAAGACTGACATCTTAAAAATTACTTAAAACAATTACTCCAAACATCTTGCACATATGTTCATTGTAACAAATACTTTCCTTTTGATTTTGACCAAAAAGTATGCACTTAGGAAAACACTCCTATAGAATATATGACCACATTACCTCAAAGGTCATACAAGGAAAATGTTGAGGTTAAACCTATCTTTTAGAACACAGTCTCCAAATAATGCAAGAAATACTGTCACCTCAGTTGTTACAAGGTGTTAAATAACTGCTCTGCACTCCCCACTAGGTGAAAACATTATGCACAGAAACTGGTGGAGTTACTTCTGCAGTCCTGTACCTTTGCACATTCTCAGGAAACCCCATCATCCCCTCAATTTGTGTATCTCCAGTGGCATTGGTATTAAATTTCTATGATGCCCTCATGTTTCTCAACCCTGTAAGAGATGACCAAAGATTTTCCTGTAACACAGTTTTCCTGTGTATATCAGTGTCCTCCTGCTAATGGAGACATACCTCTCCCCCTCTCCCCTACTTTAAAAATCAGTAACCCTGTATATCCCGAGCTGCACCAATTATAGCCACAAGGAAGATTTTTTTTCCCCCAGGTTTTATCCCAGAGTTTAGAGGAGTCAAATTGGCTTCAAGTGAGGGGTCAGGGGGAAGGAGCCTGAACAAATTGATAGTTTATGTAACTCCATGTTTATCACCTCCTCCTCTTTTAATGCTACTTCTTGCTAATTTTCCTCTACCCTTCTAGGTAGTCACTAGGAAAAACATCTTTCGAGAGAGAAATTAGAATCATGTGTTTTTTTTAAAGGCGTGTTTGTGAATTCAAGGAAAATTCCAATAGAAGTTTATAAAAATTTATAAAAGAAATGAAAATTCATTAAACAAAGTCAGTTAATTTATGACAGTTATATTTTAGTAGCTGGATCTTAATGTATTTTAATCATGATTGCTCCATATTTATGTAATGGCAGACTGTCAGAGCCTCAAGAAAGATTTAAGATATCCCAATGTATATGCAATTCCTTAAATTTCTTATTGCAGCTTTTGCGATCACAGGAGGGTTAGAAGAGAAGAGAAGGCCAGGACAGAGGACAGAGGGAGGAAGGAGTTTTTCTCTGGACAGAGATTCATCTAAACAAAGTTGAGACTGACCTAACCAAAACAAGTAGCAACTGAGCAAGCGCAGGAAGGTGGGCGGCGGGTTGAGTGCTGTGCTGGGCGGGGGTGCTGGGAAGGCTCACAGTGGCTCCCGGGGACCACTATGAGGCATCTCTTCCCAGCCTACATTCAGCAACTTGAGCCAAATTCAGCTGAGGTAGATTTCTACACCTCGGAAATAGGCCAGCATTACACACCAGGGTTTATACACACGTGCACACACAGTGCTCCCCAAGAGCTTACAGTTTACTTTTTAACCACACCTCACTGCTTCAGAGCTAACCATGTGATGGGAAGGCACTAATACTAAACCATAAACAGCGGTAAAGAACGCTAACTATACAAGAGTCCTTTCATCTAGTTATTAAAGCATCCCTTTAAAACATGTACCTGTGGGCTTAAAACAGTACCAACTTAGTATGTCTTTCTCAGCACCTAAAAGTTTGAACTCAGTTGTACTTCCCTACACTTAAACTTACTTTTACACAAAACAAGGATTTTGTATTTCCTGGCTTCCATAGTGACAGGAAGTTTCTGTAGTGCTGATTTAATCGATTTTGAAGCTAAACCTGGACACTGCAGGCTGATCACAAGATGCTGGCTCTAAACATCTCTTGCCAGGAAGAACGACAGCACTCATGCTGCAGGTTATTCATACATCTACCTTCCAGCCCTGTAAAGGTAGAGATAATGTCTTACTGATTTTTGAATAGTAATTGCCTAGCAAAGTGCTTTTGCCATAGGGGAAATTCAACACACTACTGCTAAATTAGTAAAGTTATTTACAGTAGCCATAATTGGTGCCTGCATGAATTACTGTAACAAACACTGTTCCTCATATTACTGTGGATGACAACCTACCTATAGGAAACTAAGTATTTCTGAAAATAAGAAAAGTATTTTATAAAATATACTTTTGATATATGCTATATAACATAGGTAGCAATCTATAATGATACAGGTAGCAATCTGAAACTAAGCTAATCAATATTATCTTTAGAAAAAAATTCAGTCACACACAAAAAAACAAATAACCATTACTTTACAATGACTTCTACTACATTCACACAAAGGTCTTCACTTATAAATCAGTTTTGCAAAAAAATAAAGCAATATTATGCTTCAAGTCAAAATGCCACAGAGGGAAGATTATTATCACACAAACTGCCATAGTGGGTTAAAATGGAAAGAGCAGTAACTCCCTGAAATAAGATATGCACACCACCATCCAAATTCTTTCTGCTTCGCCATCCTTAAGGCTGGCTACACTGTTGTGATGAACTGAAAACTTGAGAAGGAAAATCACACGGCTCTGTAAGACCTTAGCTGGAAACCAGAACAGGGATTTGAGCAGGGGAGTTACATACAGAACACAGGCTGAAAGCATGGAGGAGGAAAGCAAGCCAGTCAGAGCCATCAGACAAAGGCTGGGAAATGCATTCTACATATACATGTACATAGTTCAGTAACAGAACCATCGGACAAAGGCTGGGAAAATGCATTCTACAGTACACACGTACAGTAGTTCCGTAACTGAACCATCGGACAAAGGCTGGGAAAATGCATTCTACATATACATGTACGTAGTTCAGTAACAGAACCATCAGACAAAGGCTGGGGAAATGCATTCTGCAGTACACACATACAGTAGTTCATTAACAGAACCATTGGACAAAGGCTGGGAAAATGCATTCTACTTATACATGTACGTAGTTCAGTAACAGAACCATCAGACAAAGGCTGGGAAAATGCATTCTACAGTACACACGTACAGTAGTTCATTAACAGAACCATTGGACAAAGGCTGGGAAAATGCAGTCTACATATACATGTACGTAGTTCAGTAACAGAACCATCAGACAAAGGCTGGGAAAACGCATTCTACAGTACACACATACAGTAGTTCCGTAACTGAACCATCGGACAAAGGCTGGGAAAATGCATTCTACTTATACATGTACGTAGTTCAGTAACACTGACTCTGGGCCCAGGGGGTTCTCCTTCAGTCCTCACAATAGCTCCCTAAAGAAAGTACTATTATTATTCCCATTTTGTAGTTAAGGAAACTGAGATCCAGAGAGACTAAGTAACTCAAGTAAAGTCACAAATAGCTGGTATGTGGCAGGACCACACCATGAACCCAAGTAGTCTAACTATATATACCACATTGCACACTCTCAGACAATAAGAATACACTGCATGACCAAAAATAAGTCTTGCCCCCAAACAAAGTTATATGAAATATGAGAAGGCTATCACTAAACAAAGGAAAACCTGAAAAAAGGACTATAGTATTACAGCAATAAGATGATTATTTTCCTGTTTACTAATTTATAAATGCTGAAATGTACATACATTATTTTCTCTATTCATATCTTTTTTGGAAAATGAAACATGCTTTCTATTGCATCCCCAAACAATTTCATTGTTGCGCTGATGTCATATTTAACTGTGTGTGATAAAAGGTCAAGCTAAGTTGAATAATAAAGATTTTCTTGGCTCTTGAAATGCTAAGTTATAATAATGTAATCGTGAGATAAGAATCAGCATAGACACAGGGAAGATTAGGAAGAGATTATTGCAATTTTTATCTTAAAATAGGAGCATTTCTCCCACATAATTCTACCTAACTAAAGTTTAGGAAATGAGAAAAAAGGAGTATTCATTCAGAAACATAACCACAATAGTACTGCCTCTTCCTAGTTCACTTTCACTGGTACAACACGTACTTGGGATGTTTATGTCACATACTATCTTGATATAAATAAATACAGGAAACATTGTAACTGGGACTTGTACAGTTCAGGAAAAAAAAAAAAAACAGCACCAGAAGCTCATACACACCCAGAGTATCTTTCCTATAAACTACCACTGTAGCAACTGCTTGTATGTGAATATTTTAAGGATCTCTGGGGGCTGGGGGAAGAGAAGATAATCTTTTGAAATAAATAATTCCTTAATTGAATAAACCAACAAACTGAATCACGGTGTTGTTAAAAATAAAACCGGGAAAAAAAATGGATTAAAAGAGAAACCTTCAGAGCTTTAATACAAAATTACAGAAGTCCATGAGTACCCAAAAGTTATCTAAGTCCTACAATTTAGCAAGCAAGAGATATGATTTATTTTGCAAACATTTTCTTTTAAACTTTCCCAGGCATCTGAGCACAGGCTCTTAGTCATAGCTAAGAATTACTTCTCAAATAAGTTCCATATGTTATAACTCTCGTTCCTGGTCTTTTCCAAAGCCAGATCTGGTCATAAACTATGAGCTAGTTTACCACACTGTACAGCTGTCAAAAACTTTTCTTACCCAATGAAGCAAAGAACCTCACTCAGCCTTTTCTGTGAGGTCTTATATCATGTGAAATATGAGGGATATGTCAATACTAGAGAAATTCTTCTTTACAACACACGACAAACATAAAAAAAAAAAAATAAGTTTTTCCTTATCTGTGAAAAGGAAGTCCCAATAGAAAATACAATCATTTAATAAATCATTAACATCTGACCTCTTTGGGGTTTACCCTCAGGCTATGGCCTGAATTATATTCAGTTCATATAACTGGGTAAAAGGATGTTAAGATTCTTTTCCAGAAAATCAAGCTTGGAATTACTTTCCTTACTGACAGCAGGAGACAGCCTGAGACCTGCAGATTCTAGAGCATTCAAGATGTCACATAGAACCTGATACAACACAAAGCAGTAATGCTGTTAGGAGACACCTGAAAAGACACGGGAAAAAAAATCTCTTGCTTCTCTCGTCTTCTGCTCCCTCTTTAAAAAATTAAGAGAGTATATTTAGTGGAGAACAAAAGTTTGCACCCACCCCAGATGCCTAGTTTTGACAAACAAGAAGACAGATGCTGCTTGTAAAATCTTACTTATCTCAATATAACCCATGTCTCCAAACCAGAGCCCTATGAAACAAGCTCCGTGACTGTGACTGCAGACAGTTGCATCCTGTTTGTAACTTTCCAGTTTTAGTAATTCCTAACACAGTTTAGTGTATGACTAGAGTCAAGGCATACTTTAATGATTCAAAAAATTAATGAACCTGAAAGTGCTGGATGAGAAAATGCATTGTCAGATAATTTAGGAATATGATAAAGCTGAACGTTACAACCATCAGGAGAAAAACAGCTTTGCATATGCCAACATAAAGACACAAAGCTAATGAACTCAGTACCTGAAAACTCTACCCCATCCCTGCTAAGCCTACCATCATGAGATCATCTTGGTATATCTTCAGGAACTCTACCCCATCCCTGCTAAGCCTACCATCATGAGATCATCTTGGTATATCTTCAGGTCATCTTCAAAGGCCTTTTCACCTCATCAGCTTTCAAGAATGCCCTTGCAGAGTAAAGGGAGCAGACAGACTCAACTAACTCACCTTTGCTCACATTGCGAGATAAAACCACACCCTATCCATGGGTGACCTGGTGTAGCTTCACGCCTCAAACATTACAAGAAGAAAGAAAGTGAAATTGAAGTCGCTCAGTCATGTCTGACTCCTAGCGACCCCATGGACTGCAGCCTACCAGGCTCCTCCATCCATGGGATTTTCCAGGCAAGAGTACTGGAGTGGGCTTCCATTTCCTTCTCCAGGAGATCTTCCCGACCCAGGGATTGAACCCAGGTCTCCTGCATTGCAGGCAGACACTTTACCATCTCAGCCACCTGGGAAGCCCATGACTTATAAATCTTTTCTGCAGCTCAGACATTTCTGCTAAATGCCCTCTCTGTAAACCAAGTGTCTGCCCCATTCCCATAGGCACCTCAAAACACACCCTCAAGACAGGGTCCAGTCTACACCACTCTCCGTTTGTCTCCTCTCAGAGAAGGGCACCAAATTCACCCTGCTGCCCCATGACCCCAGCCTGCAGCCTCCTCACCTTCCACATCCAATCCACGGTCTCCACGGCCTCAGCAAGCATCCCATCACCTCTTTCCAAGATGACAGCAACATCTACCTTACACATCTCTCAGCCCCGGTACTGAAATCCTCTCATATTTAATTTCCCACACAACTGTCAGAATGGTCTCTACAAATTAAAAGACGAGTATGTTAATTTCCAGCTTGTATCATCTCTCCACAACCTTCAATATGAAAGACCTTTCTTTAGCATACCATCCCAAGTTCTTTAAGGAAAGGGCCCCTGCCAAGCTGCTAATGACCTTGTCCGCTGTGACTCTCCCACAGGAAGTCTCCTCTTTACCACAGCATGACTTCCAAGCCTAGATCACGCTGTGACCTCTTCCAAACTTATCTTTCCCCAGTTTACCCATTCCATTCTCTTATCTAAATGTCTCTCATGTATCCTGTAAACCTCAGCCCAAGTGCCACCTGCTAGGTAAGCTTTCCCTAATATTCCCAAGTGTAAGGTGTCTTGTTTTGTTTTACTGAAGTATAGTTGATTTATAATGTTGTGGTGGTTTCAAGTGTACAGCACAGTGATTCAATTAGACCCACACATACACACACATTCTTTTTCACATTCTTTCCCCTTTCAGGTTATTACAAAACATTGAGTTAGTTCCCTATGCTATAGAGTAGATCCTTGTTGGTTATCTATTTTATATGTATGAGTGTGTATGTGTTAATCCCAAGCTCCTAATTTACCCCACCTTTTCCATTTTGGTAACCACAAGTTTGTTTGCTAAGTCTGTGGGTCTATTTCTGTTTTGTAATAAGTTTGCTTGGATTATTGTTTAGATTCCACATATAAGTAATATTATATGGGATTAGTCTGTGTCTGGCTTACTTCACTTGGTGTGATAATCTCTAGGTCCATCCATGTTGCGGCAAATGGTATTATTTCATTCTTTTTGAGGGCTGAATAACATTCCACTGTGGACTTTAAGGACCTTCTTCCAACTCCTGGAGGACTGTGATCCTACACTGTCTCACCAGATCACAGAACACTGCAGGCCACCCTGGGCCAGTCTGTCTTCTCCGCCAAATTATGAGTATTTCTGAGAAAACGCCTGTGCCTCCAGCTTTCACTTGTGTATCCTCCACATCCTAGAGTAGCATCTGAGGCATACTGTCACAGGCCAAAAAACATTTCCTGGTACAAGCTCATTGGCTGCAAGCAGGGATAGGGGAGCAGGTGGGGAAAGGGAGTGGAAGTTAGCAAATAAAAAATGCCAAGATCAAACTGAAGTAATATGAACAACCCTGGACTATGTGTTCACACAAACTGTTATTTTCCTATTTATAGACTAGTTTTGATCTGAAATAATAATTTATGCACTCTTATACTAGTTGAATGTGAACTAGTGACACTAATGAAGAAGCAGAAAATGGAAGTAAATGGAAATCAATATTGAAGACCCCCCACCCTTGTCTCTTTTGGGAGAAGGAGGATTTTAACAGCTATGAAGGTAGACCACCTTCTACTTGGACTGCAAGGAGATCAAATCAGTCAATCCTAAAGGAAATCAATTCTGAATATTCATTGGAAGGACTGATGCTGAGGTTGAAGCTCCAATACTTTGGCCACCTGATGGGACAAGCCAACTCATTAGAAAAGACTCTGATGCTGGGAAGGGCTTCCCTTGTGGCTCAGATAGTAAAGAATCCACCTGCAATGTGGGTGACCTGGGTTAGAAACGTGGGTTGGGAAGATCCCCTGGAGATGGGAAAGGCTACCCACTCCAGTATCTGGCCTGGAGAATTCCACGGACTGTACAGTCCATGGGGTTGCAGAGTCAGCCATGACTGAACGACTTTCACTTTACTGATGCTCAGAAAGATTGAAGGCAGGAGGAGAAGGGGATGACAGAAGATGAGATGGTTGGATGGCATCACCGACTCAGTGGACGTGAGTTTGAGTAAACTCCAGGAGATGGAGAAGGACAGGGAAGCCTGGAGTGCTGCAGTCGATAGCGTCACAAAGAGTTGGACACGACTGAGCGATTGAACAGCAATGATTTTCTACTTGGGCACACCAGGTTATAGATTTTCACTATATATACAAACAAAATTTAATTACAATGATAAATTTTCATTTCTACTTTTAAAGGTGAATGGATAAAATTAACTTCTGTAATTTATCCTGATTCTTTATATACTCTAGTTACCATTTGGAAAGAAATCTTGAATAAGACTTCTGGGGATACGGGAGGGAGAGCAGGCAAGTTGAATGCTCTTTGGCAAACCAAGCTCTCCTTAAATGTTTATTAGGGATGAATAAGCAATGCCTTCTGTCTTATCGCTGGAAGATGCCTTGCTATCCTGTGCCAAAACTTCAATTAGGCTTATAAACACCCTTGAAAGAATGAGGAATGAAACACAGAGGTTCTTGTGGACTTTGAACTTACCAGCCAGGGAGCATACTATCTACATTAAGAAGGCACTAAATTACATTACTGTGTTACTGTTAGAGCATTTGTTGAGGACAAAAGGCAAAAAATAAGAGCAAGCTTACGTCAAGTTGTGAAGTGGGTAAAACTTGTTTTCAGAAACTTGCATCTCTTCAGTTGCCACCACAGAGGCTTTATTTGGCCTTTATTCCAGCGTGTTTATTCAGACCAGGCACCACCATACCCTTTCTCTCACTGGAGCCCCTCACCAAAGATTACACCTCCCAGGGAACCTAAGTTCTAAATATTTCCAACCATTACCACACTCACTGGCCCATCAATAACGTCTTATTACTTCTCTGGCTTCTTTCATTAAGACTTTTCTCCATGCTTCCTAACAACCAGTAAATCTTGCTCACTGACAAGTGCTAATCTCTGTGTGTCTGAAAGCCATCGGCCCTTGGGAAGTCTCAGGCAGTATGACAACCCAGGGGCGGGGATCAGTGCCACGCAAGGTCCACTGAGAACTGGGCTTAGGAAAAAACAGTTGCCAGCTATATCTACATGTGGGGCAGAATGTGAATAGCTTCTTGTCTGAAATAACGGCAACTTAACTGCAGGCTAGGCTCATTTCAAGATAGCATGGTAACAATGCGTTTCCTTCTCGGCTCAGATATATATAGAAGATAGTGAATATAGGATTAATAGGCCATTCCAATGATGTTTATTGTCCACCTAGAAGCAACACATAAATTATTCTTCATAACTTTGCAAGTGAGAACTTAAAATTAACCACAAATGAATTGCTTGTAAACCAAACCTAGAAGTTTCTGATAATTTAGTTTAAAATACAATCACTACTTCCCTGGTGGTCCATTGTTAACAATCTGCCTCCCAATGTAGGGGACGTGGGTTTGATCCCTGGTGAAGGAACTAAGACCCCACAGGCCACAGAGCAGGGAGTCCACACACCCCAAGTAGAGAGCCCGTGTGCCACAACTAGGGAGAAGCCTGTACACCGCAGCAAAGATCCCACGTGCTACAGCTGACGCTTGAGGCAGCCAGAGATATTAAATAAATATAAACCAATAAATAAATAAAATACTTCAATCATTAGGCTGTAATTCATGACTTAATTCTTGAGCTTAAATGGTTTTCAGGCAAATATTTACTATGGAATACAAAGGCCCTGCTCTCATGGCACTATTATAATTCAGAAAGACAGGCAAATTAAACAAAAATAAATAAATAAGATAATATCAGATAATGATAGCCATTGTGAAGAAAATGCAAAAGTTGATGTAACAAAAAATTATGGCAGCAGAGATATGAACTTGAGTGGTAAGCAAAAGGCTCAGTAAAGAGGTACCTCGGGGACTAAGGCATGAGTTATAATAACTCCTCACTCTCTATAATTTCCACTCAAAGATGTGGAGGAAGACTCCAGGCAGCTAGAACAGCAAGGGCAAGCATCCTAAAACAGAAGTATGCTGGACATGTTGATGGAAGGAGAAGACCAGAACAATTAAAGCAAGGGGAAGGCAACAGAGAATGGCCTAAGATGAAAGCAGAGTCCAGAACATGCAAGGCCTTGAAAATCACAGTATGAAATTTTTATCGCATCCCAGAGGATGAGATGGCTGGATGGCATCACTGGCTCAATGGACATGAGTTTGAGTAAACTCTGCGAGTTGGTGATGGACAGGGAGGCCTGGCTTGCTGCAGTCCATAGCGTTGCAAAGATTCAGACATGACTGAGTCACTGAACTGAACTGATACTAGCTATCACAGAAATACAGATTGGGATTAAATGACAAAGGAATACAAATTATCTTCAAAATAGAATTCCCATTTGTACTATTACATGCATTACTATTGATGAAAGTATTGAACCTGAGGTTTTTAAAGCTACTCTCACTGCAAAGAAGAGTGATCTCCACTGAGAGTTGAAGGGAAGTTCTGCCCCTAAGTTGAACTCAACTCCTGTACAAACCAAAAAGCAAAAACAACAAAAAGAGCTATGGAAAAACCCTTTGGTATTAACTGCCAAGAACTTCCCATCAGATAAACCCAAATACTCTTAGCTTTTCTCTATGGCTACACAGATAAGGTTAAAACAACTGCTTCCTAGGGTGAAAGAAAGGGAGTTTTTGTATCTGAATTAACTTGAGTGGTGACCTCCATTTATCACATTCAATGTCATCTAATTATAAAGTACGTGTCTACATACACAAAAGTGTATAGCCTTGATTTGCCAAGAGACTATATTTCATGGTGTATCTACAAGTTGAATCTACTTTCCATATGTCAAGGTTAAAGTAAACTGAAAACAATCTAGAGCTAGGGGCAGCCCTGAGATGATCACATCCCCTATCGTCCCATTCAAAAGGAGATTTAAGCCCAAAGAGGTGAAACTGTACCCATGCTGAATAGCAAATTCAAGACTAACATTGTGCCTTTTACCCACTGAACTCAAGCGAACTCAAGTCTGTCCTCACTCAGTGATCACTTACTAACATTTTAATACAAACTTAAGGACAACTTTAAACACTCTTCCACATTATCAAGAAGCAATTAGGTACCTCATCAGAGAAAGACAGCTTTACACAAAAATACAAGAATTCTAAAACATGAATGCTTTTACGCTATCTCTCCTTTTTTCTTTCTTTTATTAAACCATTCCAACTGGTAGCATAAAAGCAAGAGAAAGAGAAAAAAGAGGGAGAAAGAGAGAGAGAAAGAAAGAGAAGCAAAGAGAAGGTGAGGTTATATTTTCTCTTTTTGACATGTTCTAAAACCAACATATTTAGTCAAAAAAGTTTTAAGAAATCAGCGTTAAATATTAAATGCTTAGTATTGCTATTAGCATTATAAAGATAGATAATTCCAATGTACATAGCTTATTTATTGAATATCAAAGGCCTTTAGTTATTTGTGTTCAAAAGTGGGAAGTCATGAGCAGTTTCTTGAGCCACTCATAGGAGGAAATGCTCAAGGGATGGACGAACATTTTCAAACTCAGTCTCTCCTTTGAAAATTACTGCCCTAGAAAGACACTGTTAATGACAGAAGTGTGACAGGGGCCTCCGATGAGCTGAAACAAAGAACAAAGAGCAAGTGCTGTGTGACTTAACTATTTTAAGAGATTGTGGACTGTATGTTTAAAGCACACATTCAATATATGCTTTTAGAAGTTCTTTCCTCCTTTCTAATATTATTACTTCATAACAATGTAAAATTTAAAGGCTAGTTCATAGTTTTTACTTCTCATTTAACCTACAATCCACAAAGTAAAAACCAAGGGTCATGTCGCACACCTAGAGTTGACAGGATGCTCCGACACCGTAATGTCTTTTTAGGCGAGATCTGAGCAATCATTCCAGCTCTTAGTTTGCTTCTTACATCTTAAGAATCATCAATTATTTGACATAAAACTGAACACACTGCCTGATTATCAGTTTCTATGGCAGTGGTTCACATGGTATCAATTCTGTCTTTGGGAGATGGTACTTCTGCTCTGTGCCATCTCAGGACTTTATTCCAAATATTCTCAAGCTACTCCTTTCCATTTTCTTTATAATAAATCCTGTTAAGAGTATTTCTGGTTAGTGGAGCAGTGGAAGTTATAGTATAATATATTTATCCCAATTAACCAGGGAATGACAACTTTAAAACTGCCATGTTCAAACACATTCACATTCATCTTTTTGACTACAGAGAAAGTTCAGGTTTTAAGAAAAAGGAGCTTTGTCTCCAATTAATGATTTATCTGAATGACCATAAAATACCAATGAAATAAATTTAGGATTTTCAGATACTGTCATATCTCAGGAACACAAGTGTTGTAAGTAATAATAATGGCTCCGTAAGAATTGAACCCATACTTGCTTACCACACCTTGCTAGATGCTAAGAGATTATCATGATGCTAAGGTTATATCATGATATAGTTGTTTTCTATAGATGATATGTAGGCTGTATGCTAGAGCTTATACTACATGGAAGTAGAATGTAACGCATGTCCTAAACAGGTTATAATTTCACTGAGACACTAGAAAAACTATGACAGATTGTTTCAAACAATGAATGTTGGCGCAAGACTAAACAAACAAACAAAAATGGAATCAGGATGGTTCCCAAGGAAGTGAGCTGGGCTATTACTGAAAACACTCTACTTCTTTTCTTGCCGATCCTCAAAGACTGAAGAGTTATGTATTCTATAAACAGGCTAAATATGTCTCTTTTTTTCCCCTTTGAACTATCATGTTCTGATGCTTTTGAGTTGTGGTGCTGGAGAAGACTCCAGAGAGTCCCTTGGACTGCAAGGAGATCCAACTAGTCAATCCTAAAGGCAATCAATCCTGAATATTCATTGGAAGGACTGATGCTGAAGCTGAAGCTCCAATACTTTGGTCACCTGATGTGAAGAGCCAATTCATTAGAAGAGACCTCAATGCTGGGAAAAACTGAAGGCAGGAGGACAAGGGGACAACAGAGGACTAGATGGTTGGATGGCATCACCGACTGAATGGACATGAGTTTGAGCAAGCTCCAGGAGATGGTGAAGGACAAGGAAGCCCGGAGTGCTGCAGTCCATGGGTTGCAGAGCCGGACATGACTGAGAGACTGAACAACAAAATACTACCATGTTCTAAAACAGAATCTCCAAATGTCTTTCAAAGATGCTACACATGGCAAGAGAAAATAATTTTAAAACAGGGTCAAAAATAAAACAAAAGAAGAACAAGGATGGGAAGAAAAAATGATGTGAAATGAACACACAGAATGTGTGCCCAAGGTCTTATAAGAGAACTCAAGAAGGTTTAAACATTATAGCTGTCCACAAACAGAAGAGTGACATGAGCTAATGGTTAATGCTTACTACCTTTGTATTGGGGACTTCCCAGGTGGCGCCAGTGGCAAAGAACAGGCCTGCCAATGTAGGAGACATAAGAAATGTGAGTTGATCCCTGGGTCAGGAAGATCCCCTGAGGAAGGAAATGGCAACCCACTCCAGTATTCTTGCCTAAAGTAGAGGCTCTTGGGGAACCTGGTAGGCTATAGTCCACAGGGTCACAAAGAGTCAGACACGACTGAAACGACTTAGCATGCACACGCCTTTATATTACCAAAAAGATAACATGACAGTCATGAAATGTGTCTTCTGTGGAATATTATTTGTTTGTATGTCTTTTGGTAAACTGACTGAAAGGCATGAAAAATACTTTTTGTTAGAATTATTAAGAGACATTCAACTTGTGGGTGAAAATTTGATGAGAAACAGGGTGTCTACACACAGTCTTCTCTTACAAAGTGAAGTGCAGTCGTTCAGTCGTGTCCAACTCTTTGCAACCCCATGGACTATAGCCTACCAGGATCCTCAGTCCATGGGATTTTCCAGGCAAGAATACTGGAGTGGGTTGCCATTTCCTTCAAGGGACTTGCTAATTCCAAAGAGGGAAAAGGGAACTTTATAGTGAGAAACATGTCAGATGCCATGTTAATCAAGAGATCAAAGTTTACAACAATTGTAAGAAGACAGAGTAACTTAATTCTTGCCAAAACTTTACAACTTGAATTTATTTATATGAAAACAGCAGACACAAAACCAAATTGAGGTACATGCTACAAAGAAGCTAGCACAAACCTTTCAAAAATGCCAGTGTCATGAAAAACAAACAAATGAAAAGAAGATGGAGGAATCATTCCAGATGTTCACGGTCAAGGTCAAGAAGAAATTTCTATACAAGGAGTAATTATGACAGCAACATTTCAAAAAATCTATGGTAATAGTAATCTCTCAGTGTAAACTTCCTAATGAAAATAACTACAATATAGTAACATAAGTGAATGTCTCTGTCTTAGGGAATACACACTTATTAATGGATTTTTTAAAAAAGCACAGTAGTGGCAATTTATGAGAGAAAGAAAGAATACTAAAGCAAATTTGGCAAAGTGTTAATAACTGGTGAATCTTGGTGACAGGTCATGGAAGACTTTTGTGCTATTCTTCAATAAAATTTAAATTATACCAAAATGAAAAGCTAAAGATTTTTAATAACTAAGAATGAAAATGTGGGAAATGTAAAATTTTGAATACTCTTCTCATGTATTTCTATATTTCTACAAACCAAAAATATTTTCCTATAAATTATTTAGTCATGATATAGCTACATACACAGAACAGAAAACAGAAAGTAATCCATAACATTCAAACTGTACAATAGAGACAGACTGAAAATAACAAAAAGGTGTTTTTAAGATGTATATTTAATGGGATCTTAAACATATTTTTGTATATTTTTTATGTAATTTGAGGTCTTTCATTTAGTTTAGCTAAAAACAATACCCCCAAAAAAATCACACCTTACATGTCTCAAATCAGATTTATTTTATTTTTTTTTTTTCAGATTTAAAAGAGAATACTCATCACTCTACAACAAAGAAAGCCTAAACACACATGAAAACTTTTACAAAGTCAAATGAATGTCACCATTCATGACAAAATTTATCTATAAATTTAAATCATTAGGAAAAGCAGAGAGAACATTGAAACATAAATTCCTGCTCATTTAAACTTGACATTTTCCAACTCTACTTCACGTTTCTTTAACTCAGTGTTCTCCTGACTGACCTCATAAATATTGCACACTCAATTTCAGACGTAAACTCTAAATATTGGCATTTAACTTTAGCAAAAGGGCTGATTGTCCATGATGGAAAGTTTGTTTTCTACCTTTAAAAGGTCTATATAATGCAAAATTCTAACCTTCCTTCAGGAACCACTAACATATCCACTGCTTTACACAACCTACAGAATTCCATTAGCATAGGAAAGTAAAAATTGACCTGTGAACAATTAGGGAAAAGATCTGGAACTATGAACTAGAAGATTAAAATCTAATAACAAACTCTAATAACTAGCTGAATGATCTTGGGCAAATAACTAGAACTTTCTGAGGCTCAGTATCTTCATCTATTAAAGAATGAGATTTAAAACTAACTTACTTCTCATCAGTCATTTTCAAAGCTCTAGTGACTTGTCGGTCAGTCAGTTCAGTTGCTCAGTCGTGTCCGACTCTTTGTGACCCCATGGATTACATCACGCCAGGCCTCCCTGTCCATCACCAACTCCCAGAGTTTACTCAAACTCATGTCCATCGAGTTGGTGATGCAATCCAGCCATCTCAACCTCTGTCATCCCCTTCTCCTCCTGCCTTCAATCTTTCCCAGCATCAGGGTCTTTGCCAACGAGTCAGTTCTACACATCAGGTGGCCAAAATATTGGAGCTTCAGCTTCAGCATCTGTTCTTCCAAAGCATCAATTCTTCAGTGCTCACCCTTTTTTATTGCCCAGCTCTCATACACGACTACTGGAAAAACCATAGCTTTGACTATATGGACATTTGTAGGCAAAGTGATGTCTCTTCTTTTTAATATGCTGTCTGGGTTTCTCATTGCTTTTCTTCCAAGGAGCAAGTGTATTTTAATTTCATGGCTGCAGTCACCATCTGCAGTGATTTTGGAGCCCCCCAAAATTAAGTCCCTCACTGTTTCCATTGTTTCCCTATCTATTTGCCATCAAGTGATGGGACCAGATGCCATGACCTTAGGTTTTTGATGTTGAGTTTTAAACCAGCTTCTTCACTCTCCTCTTTCACTTTCATCAAGAGGCTCTTTAGTTCTTCTTCACTTTCTGCCATAAAGGTGGTGTCATCTGCATATTTGAGGTGACTTGTCACTCTTTCTTAAATATGCTCTTATCTGCTATTTTTGTCTTGGTTCTGATGAATGACCAAAAACTCACAAGAATTCCTCATTCTGCAGCCATTATAATCACAGTAACATTCAGAAAACTAAGATCATAGCATCTGGTCCCATCACTTCATGAGAAATAGATGGGGAAACAGTGGAAACAGTGTTAGACTTTATTTTGGGGGGCTCCACAATCACTGCAGATGGTGATTGCCGCCATGGAATCAAAAGACGCTTACTCCTTGAAAGGAAAGTTATGACCAACCTAGACAGCATATTAAAAAGCAGAGACATGGAAGCAACCTAAATGCCCATCAGCAGACAAATGGAGAAGAAAGCTATGGTACATATACACAGTGGAATATTACTCAGCCATTAAAAAGAATACATTTGAATCTCACATTCTGAAAAATAACATTCTCAGAAATAACTCCACAGAAAATATTACTGAAGATAATTTTTTAAATGTAAAAATTAAATAGTATATTTTAAATGACAGACTATATAATTACAGAGATCAGATGGGTAAACTGCAAAATAGGACTAAACTTTTGGGATACTGAATGAAAATACAGAGTTTTGTGTGTGTGGTTTTAAAATTGTTAAGGCAAGAAGTGTCAAATGCTTTAGAATTAAATAACGGATCACTGATTTTTAAAGACTGTAGTTTTTTAAAAAGTCAAGCTAAAAGTTGGTTAGAAAAAAAGAGATGATGCAAAAAGGATAGTAAAGATCAAAATATTCTAAGGACCAAATTAAACTATATATATAAAAAAAGTAAGTTGTTTGACATGCTTATTAGTCATATATTGAAGGGATAATAAAACTACATGTGTGTAAAAGTCCATGTTTCAGATGCTAAAAGCTGCAGCCTTGTGGCCATCTCTTTGCTGTTGGAAGAAGAAAGAATTAAGCAGTTACTAAACCATCTTTTAAGTTGCACTTTGCTGTGCTTATAAGACTTGAAACATTAGAACAGGCAAGACAGTGTACACAAGGGCATACATTAAAGCTATCGTGTAGCTAGCCTTGGGTGAAATGGCAATTCCACTTCATTCTAAAAAGTTCTACTCCACTGAATCTAAGGTACTTGTTCACTTGGGTGTTGACTTACTTGAGATGCTTTATTTCTGCAGAAGAAATTTGTTTTAAATTGTACTTACAGAAATTTTAAACAGACTTTTAGTATCAATGCTCATAAATGGAGTATATTTGTATTCTCATAATTTTCACTGTAAAAAGTGGGAAACAAGGGCTCAAGTGATTTAGTTCTACCATTTTATGAGGAAATAATATGCTGAAATCAGAAAAAATTTAAAAAAATTTTAAAAAATTAAAAAAAATAAAAAGAATACATTTGAATCAGTAACTAGTGCCCATTATACAGAGTGAAGTAAGCCAGAAAGATAAACACCAATACAGTATACTAACGCATATATATGGAAAGATGGTAACAATAACCCTATATGCAAGACAGAAAAAGAGACACAGATATATAGAACAGACTTTTGGACTCTATGGGAGAAGGGGAGGGTGGGATGATCTGAGAGAATAGCATGGAAACATGTATATTATCAAGTGTGAAACAGATCACCAGTCCAGGTTAGATGCATGAGACAAGTGCTTGGAGCTGGTGCACTGGGATGACCCAGAGGGATGGGATGGGGAGGGAGGTGGAAGGGGGGTTCAGGATGGGGAACACATGTAAATCCATGGCTGATTCATGTCAATGTATGGCAGAAACCACTACAATATTGTAAAGTAATTAGCCTCCAGCTAATAAAAATAAATGAAAAAAATAAAAAGCAGAGACATTACTTTGCCAACAAAGGTCCATCTAGTCAAGGCTATGGTTTTTCCAGTGGTCATGTATGGATGTGAGAGTTGGACAGTGAAGAAAGCTGAGCACCAAAGAATTGATGCTTTTCAACTGTGGTGTTGGAGAAGACTCTTGAGCGTCCCTTGGACTGCAAGGAGATCCAACCAGTCCATCCTAAAGGAGATCAGTCCTGGGTGTTCATTGGAAGGACTGATGTTGAAGCTGAAACTCCAATACTTTGGCTACCTCATGCGAAGAGTTGACTCATTGGAAAAGACCCTGATGCTGGGAGGGATTCGGGGCAGGAGGAGAAGGGGATGACAGAGGATGAGATGACTGGATGGCATAACCGACTAGATGGACATGAGTCTGAGCAAACTCCGGGAGTTGGTGATGGACAGGGAGGCCTGGTGTGCTGAGATTCATGGTGTCGCAAAGTCAGACACGACTGAGCGACTGAACTGAACTGAACTGAACTAGATAATTACAGGTGTAGTGTAAGCTTGGAACTCCATGATTAACCATACAGTGAAAAGCATTCAAACACACTAGTGAAATTCAGATCTATTCCTAGAAAATACTGCCTTAAACCAAGAAGGAAAGAAAAATTAGCTCTTGCTACCAATTAGAAATTGAATAGAATATATAAAAATATATAATATACAAACAAACCATGTTTGTTATAATGAATGAAAACTAAATATTTAATTGAGATAAAAATATAGACATATGCAGATAATTAAGATGAAGATGATCTAAATCACACACCTTCTGGAATATTTTCAGCTATGTATAACATGTACTATGGTTGTGATAGGTACTGTTACTATGAGTTTCCCAGTCTCAGTATCTGAGAATCTTATGTTATTCAACTCAAATATTCTATGAAATGCATCTGGCCAAAAGAAAAAAACTGATTTTAAGGAAAGTTACAATGCAAAGCAGTATTTAAGAATAAAAAAAGCATCATCATCATAAAAATTCACATAAGAACATGATGAGGCACCAAATCAAGATCACCATGGGTCTTATTAAGGTGTTATAATCAAGAATCTACAGGATCAAATTAGAAGATTATAAAAGATTATAGTGTCCATGTATAACTGTGAATAAAGGAAATGTATATACAGACTACAAAATGATGCAAACTCATGTAACTCCTTTGAAACTCAATAATACACGCAAAGCTGGATGTCTCTTGTAGGATATTAAGCAGGATAAACAAACTACAGAGGAAGAGGGATTTCAAGGTTGATTTCTCAATATTTTATTCAAACCCCTTGGGGAAGGACTTTCCACTTAAACAGTATAAAATACATAGATGTAAGGATGAACCTTTATGCTAGTTGACTCATTTCAGACTTTTCATGAAAGTATACAATTTAATGTTAAATATTATTTCACTCAGATGAGGTGTTTATGAAATTGGGTGGATGAAGTTATCCCAAAATTAGTTTATAAGTCTGTAGAAAGTTTGAAACCAAGGTTTCTAGGAAAGAAGGCCCACTCAAAATTCAAGAATAATCAGTGTACTGGATCAAGGACTCAAATATCAAAAGCTCCGCGTCTGAAGTAAAGGGATGGCCCAGCACACACACTGCCTCCTTCCCCTACTCTCTCCTCTTTCTCCCTCATCACTTTGTTTAAATCTTGGTCACAGCACTTCTCATCCTCTATTTTAGTTCATTTGCTACAGTTTCTCTGGATCTCTGCCCATTTCCTTTTTGCCACTAATGATGCCATCAGCATTAATGGATGTCTCTTCCTGATGTGAGTTTGAACCTTGGATCCTCAGTATCGTCTTTGCCTTCACTATTCGAATCCTCTTCTGTCTTTCCAGCCTGCTGTTCAAATTCTTTGGCTTGGCTTCAGGACCCAGCGACAGCTCGTCCCAGGTCTGATTTCTGTAGTTGTCTCAATCTACAAACTGAAGCCACACTTCAACTGAGACATCACAAAAGTCGTCCTGGACTTGGCCCCAGCAGCCCAGTATACACTATATGGATCAAAACAACATAGGCAGACTAAGTTTGGCTCCATTTAAAGGAAATGTTCTCCTAATCATAGAAGACACTCCCCCTCCTCAAAAACAAGGAATGCTCTGGGTCTAGAGAGCATACAGCAAACAGGCTATGAGAGCTGATTCTGGAATAGATAGACCTGGGCTCAAATCCAATTCCTCTGCTGTCTACCTACCTTAACCTCACTAAGCCTAAATTCTGCCAGCTATAGAATGAGAATAATAACACCTTAATTAAACTTTATACAGCTGTAAATGACGACTTGAGAGTTTTAAACGAGATTAAATATAAAGTGATAGAACAATGCCCACCACATAGAGCACCAACTTGGTCCATTAGAAATTGGACATATTTATTTTTCCCAACCTAAGCTTTTACTATGAGCCCTTAAAACAATATCATATTCAAGAAAATACCACAACTTCCTAATGATACTTAACATCATTCATTCAACATCTACCTCTCTCATTAAAAAAAAAAAAGTCTTCAAATTGATTAACATTCCTCCCATCAAAAGGTGAAACCCACAGCTACATGCAAAAGAATGGAATTGTTAAACCATACACAAAAAATCAATCAAGATAAATAACAGACTTAAACATAAGATGTGAAACCATAAAAATCCCAGAAAAAAAAGATGGGGGTGAGCTCCTTGACATCTGTCTCACCAATGAGCTTTTTTGATTTGACACTAAAAGCAAAGGCAACACAAGCAAAACAGACTGGAATTGAATGAAACTAAAAAGCTTCTTCATGGCAAGGAGACCATTAGCAAAGCGAAAAGGAAACCTACCAAACGGGAGAAAATACTGGCAAATCATACATATCTGATAAGGTTTTAATATCCAATATATATAAAAGGCTTGTACAGCGCAACAGCAAAAAAAAGTCTAAATAACAAATGGGCACAAGATCTGGATAGATACTGTTTCAAGGAAAAAACTTACAGATGGCCAACAGGTGCATGAAAAAGTGTTCAACATTATTACTCATTAGGGAAATGTTAATAAAAACTACAATGAGATACCCCTTTCCATCTGTTGGAATGACTGTTATCAAAAAACATGAACTAACAAGCGCTGGTGAGTACACTGACAAACGGGAACCCTTACAAATTGTTGATGGAAATATAAACTAGTATCACTATTACAGAAAAAAGTATGGACGTTCCCCAAAAATTAGGACAGAGCTACTATTAGGGGCTTCCTTGGCGGCTCAGACAGTAAAGAATCTATCTGCAATATGGGAGACCCAGGTTCAATCCCTGGGTCAGGAAGATCCCCTGAAGGAGCAACTGGCAACCCCCTGCAGTATTCTTGCCTGGAGAACCCACTGATAGAGGAGCCTGGCGGACTACAGTCCATGGGGTCACGAAGAGTCAGACACGACTGAGCAACTAACACATAAACACAATATATATAATGTGAAAAAAACTTGTGTCCATTGATGGATGAATGGGTTTTTTAAAAAACGTGATATATACACACATACACATACAGGAATACCATTCAGTCATGTAAAAGAAGGAAATCTTGCAGGCATGATCAGCCCTGAGAACATTACATTAGTAAAATAAGTCAGACAGAGAATGATAAATACTGTACCATGCGCTCTTACTCATATATGAAATCTTAAAAAAAAAAACAGTGAAAACAGAGAACAGACTGGTCACTGCCAGGGGCAGGGGGTGAGAGGTGGGCAAAATAGGTAAAAGGGGTAAAAAGTTGCAAACTTCCAGTTATAAAATAAGTCAGTCCTAGGGATGTATGTTGGAGAAGGCAGTGGCACCCCACTCCAGTACTCTTGCCTGGAAAATCCCATGAACAGAGGAACCTGGTAGGCTGCAGTCCATGGGGTCGCTAAGAGTTGGACATGACTGAGCGACTTCACTTTATCTTTTCACTTTCATGCATCGGAGAAGGAAATGGCAACCCACTCCAGTGTTCTTGCCTGGAGAATCCCAGGGACAGGGGAGCCTGGTGGGCTGCCATCTATGGGGTTGCACAGAGTCAGACACGACTGAATCGACTTAGCAGCAGCAGTGATGTAATGTACAGAATGGTGACTATAGTTAATAATACTGAATTACATACTTGAAAGTTGCTAATGGAGTAGATCTTAAAAGTTCTCATCACAGCAAAAAAAAAAAAAAAAAACTGTAACCATGTGAAGTGATGGTTGCTAACTAGATTTATTGTGGTGATCATTTTACAATATACACAAATATTGGAACATTATGTGGTACATGTGTGTGTGCTAAGTCACTTCAGTCGTGCCCAACTCTCTGCGACCCTATGGACTGTAGCCCACCAGGCTCCTCCGTCCACGGGATTTTCCAGATAAGAACACTGGAGTGGGTTGCCATGCCCTCCTCAGGTGATCTGCCGGACCTAGGGATTGAACCCACGTGTCTTATGTCTCCTGCAGGCAGGTTCCTTACCATTAGTGCCACCTGGGAAGTCCTATCGTGTGGTACACCCAAGCTGATATAATGCTGTCAGTTAACTAAAAAAAATTACAACATCAACAACAACAATAAAAACCAAACAGTGGTTCCTCGAATGATTGAGGACAAAGCTGCCTTTCCCTCCACTGTGCTTTCTCTACGTTTCCTGCTTCACCTTTCTTGGGAAAGCAGCCACACTCCCTCAACTGTTGCCTGAAAATGCCAAGAAATATATCTGCCCACAAACTAAGTTCATTCACAAATCTGCTCTCGTTCAACCCAGAGAACTGACGTCAAAACACCTTAAAAAGATTTATTGCAACAGGAACCTTCATAAGTTACTGACAGAAATGTAGATGGTGCAGCCACTTTGCAAAACAGGCATTTCCTTAAAAAGTTAAGCATACATTTATCATACATCTCAGCAGTCTCACACCTAGGTGTATAGCAAAGGGAAATAAAGATATTTGTCTGCATAAAAACTTGTAACAAGTGTTCACAGCAGCATTATTCATAATAGCCAAAAAGCAGAAAACAACTCAAATGTCCATCAACTGCTGAATGGTTAAGAAATATATATGGTATGTCCATACAACAGAATGCTATTCAGCAATAAAAAAAGAGCAAAGTACTCACGGATGTTATAACATGGAAGAACCTCAAAAACGTTATGCTAAGTGAAAAAAACCAAAAACAAGTGACATACAATATACGATTCCATTTACATGAAATATCCCAATAAAGAAAATCTGGAAAGACAGAAAGTGATTGCCTAGGACTATGGATTAACTGTAAATGGACATAAGGAATTTTACTGTGGTAATGAAATATTCTAAAACTGGACTGTGATAATGCCTGTGACAACTGTATAAATTCACTAAAAACAAAACACTGAATTATTAAGTTTAAATGAACTGTGCAAATTTATTTAAAAACATTGAATTATGAGTCAAAATGAGTGAATTTTATGGTATATAAATAAAACTGTGAGGAAAAAAGTATGCCATGTATAGACTATCTAAAAATAAGGTTATTCCACTCCTACTGCATTTAACTGCCTGAGTGCTGTGACACAGTTCCTATACTCAACAAACTTTAAATAGAACGTTAACATTTAAAATAAAAAACCATGGGCCTTCTCCAGTGGCCCAGTGGTTGAGAATTTGTCTTCCAGTGCAACAGACACAGGTTTGATCCCTGGTTGGGGAACTAAGATCCTGAGTGCTAGAGGGCAATTCAGCCCATGCAAGCAGGACTGAACAGCAAACCCCCAGGAGACGCCCCCGCGCTGCGTAACAAAGGCCCAGTGCAGCCAAAACAAAGCAAGCAGGGCAATACAGCCTCTTCCTGGCTCTCTTTTCACTTGAGACGTGAACTCTGGAAGTCTTGATTGTACATGTAAGAAGTCTACTCCCTAAAGGACCACGCTGAAGAGACAGCATAGAGAAAGAAATGCCCAAGGAACCCCAGGCCAGTTTCAGCATCAACCAGGAGACGTGAGTGAGCCTTCAGATGACTGCAGCTAAACAGTGAGGAGCAGTCCCACCGAACCCTGCCCAAATTGCAGATTCATGAATAAAATGAATAGTGCAGTTTCAAGCCACTAATATTTGAGTTGGTTTGTTACATGGCACTGTAAATCAGAACACTAGCTTATCCACATCTTAAAATATTTGACAGCAGTTATAAGACAGAGTGGAAAAAAGGAATGATCTCTAAGAATGTATTCAAACTCCCTAAAGCTGAGAACTTTCAGCAACAAGCTGATCCTCTCCTTTCCAATAAAAATGGAAAAATTTCTATTCCCATCCTGGATAATGACTTTATTCTCAATGTTGAGTCTTAGAGCAGAGATAAAGCATTAAGAGTCAAAACAACCTCTGGGGCAGGGGAAAAGAGTAGCTATTCAGACAACTTAGGATATAGAAGTAAGCAAAATCAGAGTTAAGGTTTTTGTCAGCAGCCTGTATTCACAGGATATAAAACCCACACCCTAGTCAGCTGTGATGCCAAGCACCACACTTGCCTCCTGTTAAACTGAAAAGGACCCCAGTTGTCTGCTCAGCTTACCCATCAGAAGCCCTCCACCTCACATGTCACAATCAATTGCGCCGATTCAGGTCCAGTCTTTTTTTAGCAAAAGGAATTTATTACCAACAGGCTTGCTTCATTCCAGTCCACACCCTGCGCCCTGCACTGCCCAGGAGGGCACCACATCTGGTTGAGCTAACTTCTCAAGAGAGCAAGGGAGAGGAGAGAGAGGAAATCCTACCAGTGAGAGGATATAATCAATAACCTACGAGAAATCAAACAAGAGTTCACTGCAACAGTGGACAAAGGCTTGTCAGATACTCTAGCAAACCAGACTCTTACCCAAACTCTCCAACCCTAAGAGAATTCACGACTCATGGATTACAAGATCCTAAAAGATTCTGCCCACATGTTGTGTTAGAAGCACTTTATTCTAATTCTTAAATCAGTTACAAGATTTTGAAAACAAGAGATGGAAAACCCAGTTCAAAGTGGTTTAAACGACATAAACACATCAGTCCATAAAACAGGAGACATAGGAGTAAGAGAAGCTTTGGTGTCGGTTAATCCAGAAAGTGAAGGCCATCATCAAAGGCTCAGGGTTTTCCAGTCTCTCCACCTCTCTGCCTGGAATGTCAGCTTTACCCACAGCTCCCTGTAGGAGAGCCATCAAGAGACTAAAGACGTTCCTTGTTCAGGTCGAGCAGAGTAAAGAGAATACCTCTGCCCATAAAATCAAACCCAAATCCCAGTCATCTGCACAACCAGGCCACCGGAGGCCTTTGGCTAACAGGGGAATGTTGATGCTGAATGGCCCGGCCGCGGGCCCACAGAGCCCTCTGGACAAGAGCGCCAGGATCACAGTGGGCTTAGAGCTGCTGCGACCCTCAGGGAAACGGGCCTACTGAAAGCAACAGACCAACTTCCACGTCCACTAGATTCCAAACCATCATTTAAATAGTCTCGTGATCAATTAGAAAGAGAGATTCTTTAGTTTCCAAGTGCATTTTGTTCTAAAAGTCCACCCCATGCCAGTTTTGATCTTAAAGTATGATTAGGGCATAGAATGCATTTTCCCACTGAAGTAATATATTTCTCCTGTGCTAAATTGGTTCCTGGTGCATTTAAACCATTTATAGTTGAAGTATTTAAGCTGGGAATGCCTCTTTCCTTCTTTTCCCAGTGATTCAGAAAAAAATAGAGACTCACCACCTATAGGCTATCATGCCCTGGGACCACCGGTGTGAAAACAAGGAACTCTCCACAAGCAACCATCAGCAGGAGCACAGAGACCTCCAGGAGGAACCCGTAATCCACAGGAGCAGCAGATCAGAGGGCAGGCGGGCGAGTTTCCCAAAGGGCATCTGTGCTTACAGAATACCCATCAGTCACTGACATAAAAATGTTTTATCTTGAATTAAAAATAACAAAACCTATTAACTACTTTTTTCTAGTACAATGCTAAAACACCCTAATAATGTGGATGCGTATGTGTGTGTGAGTCACTCAGTCAGTGTCTGACCCTTTGCGACCCCATGAACTGCAGCCCACCAGGCTCCTCCGTCCATGGGATTCTCCAGGCAAGAGTACTGCAGTGGGTTGCCATTTCCTCCTCCAGGGGATCTTCCCGACTCAGGGATCGAACCTGGGTCTCCTGCATTGCAGGTGGCTGCTTTACTGTCTGAGCTACTAAGGAAGCCAATAATGTGAATGATTTCTTTTAAATTAAGTCAGTTCTGTGTTTTTTAATATTTTTTTATGTGTGTTCCTTGTAGGAACTCAGAAATCCATCATGGGATGAAAGCCTTGTTTAATGGCCTAATGAGGATTTTCATGAGAACACTGATGATAGTAAACAGAGCTGTGCCTTAGACAGTACATTCTGCCATTTAATCCTCATAACAGCCTGGCAAGGTCGTTATCCAGTCGCTCAGCCATGTCCCACTCTTTGCGGCCCCTTGGAAGAAACATGCCTGTCCTTCATCATCTCTTGGAGCTTGCTCAAACTCATGTCAGTGATGCCATCCAACCATCTCATCCTCTGTCATCCCCTTCTCCTCCTCCCTTCAGTCTTTCCCAGCAGCAGGGTCTTTTCCAAGGAGTCAGCTCTTCACATTAAGTGGCCAAAGTATTGGAGTTTCAGCTTCAGCATCAGTTCTTCCAATGAATATTCAGGGTTGATTTCCTTTAGGATTGAGTGATTTGATCTTGTTTCAGTCCAAGGGAATCTCAAGAGTCTTCTCCAACACCACACTTCAAAAGCATTAACTCTTTGGTGCTCAGCTTTCTTTATAGTCCAACTCTCACATCCATACATGACTACTGGAAAAACCATAGCTTTGATTACATGGACCTTTGACAGCCAAGTAATGTCTCTGCTTTTTAATATGCTGTCTAGATTGGTCATTGCTTTTCTTCTAAGGAGCAAGTGTCTTTTAATTTCATGGCTGCAGTCACCACCTGCAGTGACTTTGGAGCACAAGGAAATAAAGTCTCACTGTTTCCATTGTTTCCCCATCTATTTGCCATGAAGTAATGGAACTAGAAGCCATGATCTTTGTTTTTTTAATGTTTCAATGTTTTGAATGCTTTTTGAGTTTTAAGCCAGCTATTTCACTGTCCTCTTCCACCTTCACCAATATGCTCTTTAGTTCCTCTTCACTTTCTGCCATAAGAGTGGTGTCATCTGCATATCTGAGGTTATTGATATTTCTCCTGGCAATCTTGATTCGGCTTGTGCTTTATCCAGCCCAGAATTTTGCATGATGTACACTCAAATTAAATAAACAGGGTGACAATATACAGCCTTGACATACTCCTTTCCCAATTTGGAACCAGTCTATTGTTCTATGTCCAGTTCTAACTATTGCTTCTTGATCAGCATACAGGTTTCTCAGGAGACAAACAAGGTGGTCTTATATTCCCATCTCTTTAAGAATTTTGCATAGTTTGTTGTGAGCTACACAGTCAAAGGCTTTAGTGTAGTCAATGAGGCAGAAGTAGATGTTTTTCTGGAATTCTCTAGCTTTTTCGATTATCTAATGGATGTTGGCTATTTGATCTCTGGTTCCTCTGCCTTTTCCATATCCAGCTTGAACATCTGGAAGTTCTTGGTTCATGTACTACTGAAGCCTAGCTTGAAGGATTTTGAGCATCACTTTGCTAACAAGTGAAATGAGTACAATCATGCAGTGGTTTGAACATTCTTTGGCCCGGCCCTTCTTTGGAATTGGAATGAAAACTGACCTCTAAGGTAGATGTTACTGATCTGAGGTCACAAACATAGAAACTCAGGCTAGGGGCAGTGTGCTAATGTGCCCAAATTCACATGATTAGAATGTGGTGGGGAAAGGATCCCACTGTAACAGATTTGATTCTGAAATGCAAACACAGACAATTCCAACTAATAAATTTGCAAGCACTTTATGAAATCTGGTCAAATAATCTTAAAAAATAAAATTTAAAGTATTTGCCTGTTTCCCATATTTTCAGCACCCTATACATTACTCATGATATTTTGAGAAGGGGGAAAAAAATATGTTCCAAGAATGTTTCCCTCCACATTTTCCCTTTGGTTCTGAAATAGTAACCTGTGGTGCCCACTGGCATTGCTCTAAGCAGGATGTTGACCTTGCCAGAGTTGACAACCATTTCCCAACAATGCCAAATAATGGGTCACTGTATGACGTGATTGTTATAGCTGGCACTAAGCCAAGTCTAGATAACTGGTTTGCTCTCTGCTCACGAAAAGCTGAAATTCTACCCAATTAACAATTTGACAAGAATGCTGCTATCAAAGATGATCTGAGATGTGATTCTCTAGATCAGGTCTTCTCAGTCTTTAAGATGTACAAGTAACATCTGGAGATCTTGTTAAAATGCTGGTTCTCAATCAATAGGTCCAGGGCACGCCTGAGATCTTGCATTTCTAATACGTCATAGGTTGGTTCTGACACTGCTGCACCATAGCTCACCCTCTCAGTAGCGATCATTCAGTTCATGGCAGAAAAAGAGAAGCATGGATTCTTCAAATTACAGTTCCAGCTCGCCAACATTAATCTTAAATGGCATGGTGCATGCATGCGTGCTAAGTTGCTTCAGTCATGTCCAACTCTTTGCAACCCTATGGACTGTAGCCTGCCATGCTCCTCTGTCCAAGGGATTCCCCAGGCAAGAATACTGGAGAGGGTGTCCATGCCTTCCTTCGGGGGATTTTTCTGGCCCAGAGACTAAAGTCCCCTGTCTCTTTATGTCTCCTGCACTGGCAGGCAGGTTCTTTACCACAAGCACCACCTGGGAAGCCCCAAATGGCATGGTATCCTTTTCTATACTGCCATATCAAATTGGCACATTCCTGAATGTGTTGCCGCCTCGTGGTCAGCACTTTCCAAAGAGCACTGGGTATGATGCTGGTCAAGTTTGGGCAGAGTTATATGCTGCACACTCTTCTTGGTGGGACACTGTGCGCGTGCATGTTTAAAACTGAGATGTGCTCTGGTACAAAAATAAAAGCTTGTACTAGATTTCTGAGTACAGCCTGTATGACAGCAATTTCTCAAACGTGTCCCTGGCTCAGCTTGAAGGGTCTGAAATAAAAATAGCTGTAAGTAAAAGCCTCAAAGTCTTCCACCGAACTTTGCAAAGCACTGAGGAAATAAAACATAACTCCTCCTCCTCTTAGAGGGTGTAACGCAAAAGGTGAAAAGTCTTACCTACATTTTTGCCGCTGATTATAAATCAGTATTGGTCAAGTGAGAAATCTGAATTGATTATGTCAAAAAAACCACTGGGACCCTAAGCATGAATGTCCAGCTAAAAGCCAGTTGGCTTTTCCTCCATTGTCCTAAATCTGCTCAGAGGAAACGGTCCTTCACGAGCTCTCAGGATAAGACTCTGGACAGGCCCCAGGACTTTTCTGGACATTCAGGAAGACGGAAGTCTCTAAATTCCCTACCCTCTCATCCCACACTGTTGCAGGGGTAAACCTGTGTTCTGTAAAGTGTAAACCCTAGCAGACTTCTTTTCTTTTCCACAAACCTAATTTCCCATTTACTTCTTTCTGTTAATAACCATTTTTCAGGATTACTTGGGGTTACTGGGGAGGAAAGTTCCCACTTGATACTTAATAACAAAAGATTCTTGTTCTCTGGCCAGGGAAGTGGCCAAAGCCAACTCTCTCTTGCTGGTATTTATACAGGTTCTTTAGAAACTCACTCCCTTGAAGTCCCTCTAACTGCGGCTTCCCCAAAGTCTCTCCTTTGCTAGCACCTCCTCACCCTTCTCAGCTTCCATCCCTGGAATATACCCTGCAGTTTCTTACTGATGGGTTCCCTCTGGCCTGATCCCTTTTTTAAATGATCACAGGTAAACATTTCTATCCTAGGTTCCCCAACACATCCTTGGCATTCACACATTTTTAAGAGGCCACCAATATACAGTCACTCCCTTAGAGGATCAGCTGTCTGTTTCATGAGTCACATTCTACATCAATTTCCTAAAGGATGAGTTCACCAGACCACTGTGCCCCCCATTAATTACAGGAAAATCATATCAAGATCCACTGGTTCCACTGACAGTTTCCCATCACTCTACTGAAAGATATAAGATTCACAGCAAAGCTCTCCCAAGGAATCCTTCTCACCAAATCCTCTCTCCAGAGCCACTCTCCTTCATCCATGTGGAATATGAAAATTGGGAAATCGGTTTCTGTGATCTTTCTTTGAAAATCTGTAGCTTGGTCTTTTATCTCACCTCTGGATAGGGCATCAACAGCAAAATATTTTTCTCAGCTGAGCATCAGAAAGAAGTGCATGCCTCAGAAAGGCAATGGTAACAGCAGCAGGAGCCATTTCTCTGGAAATGCATGAGACAGTCCGTAGGATTTCTAAAAATCAGTAGGTAAGAAAAAAACTTTGGGGGTCTGGAAATCATGTAATTTGAGGACTGGAGCAGCAAGCCAGTAAAACACGAGCTACTACTCTTAACACAATTTTATTAATGCTCAAAACCTGATAAGAGCTATACTAATTCAGCTTACTGAAATATTAATATAAGATGATAAATTCTAATACACATCAATGAAGCCCATAAATTGTATCCAAATTTATCTTTATTTGGTCTTGAATATTACATGATTCAGTGTGAGTATCAATTACTTTCTAACGATACTGTCCCTTGGATAATAGCAAGGTTAATTTGGATACCCAGGATACACACCTCAGAGTCGAGAGGGACAAGAACAAAGGGAGTAAGTACATTCAGAAGCATCCTGAGTTAACAGGCGTGGTCAGTTTAGAACTTCAAAACCAAACTACAAAAAGGCCACAAAACGGATAACATACATATTCAATAACCATCTGATTCATGTGTTTCCCCAACAGGAAATTACAGGATGTGTTCTACACCAAGCCACAAAAATATTTTCTTAAAATACTTTGCACCGAATCATGAAAACTCTGACATAAATGTTAGATGGATTCCTTCAATGCAATGCTCTCAAAAATACATTGGAAGAGAGAGAGGGAGTTTGAAAGAAACAACCTTTCACCAGCTATAATAAATATAATTCATCCATCACTTGGACTCATTAATCCTGGATATAAGCTTCTAATGTAGAGATCAAAGACTAGTGAAGTGAAACATTTGACAATAACAGAATCTCAGTCACCGCATGGCTTTCCTCATCCTGTTAGGTCCTGAGCTCTCTAGCAATCTTGAGCAATTTGAAACAAATAAATAAGTGAACAAACACAAAAGACTGTTTTCCAAACTGGCTGCCTAAATTGAAGCCACAAAACATATGCACACTGAATGTGGGTACATGCCCACACAAGCTGGACTTGTAAAGACCACAACGAAAGAATGCAAAACAGAAGAGATCTGGGATTTAAGAGATTTAAGGGAGCCTGCTGTGTAACAGATACAAGGCATCCTCACTTCAATCATGCACAAAAGGACTGCACATGTAGCCAACACAGCCTGAGAGGAGAGGAAGCACCATCTGTAGGAGCTCTGTCCCAAGGTCACATAGTCAGATGCCAGGATCCGACCGTTTTCTACAAATAAACTGGGAATTAAGGGAACGGTAAAAGTGTGCACTGAAGAACTGATGCTTTCGGATTATGGTGCTAGAGAAGACTCTTGAGAGTCCCTTGGATTGCAAGGAGATCAAACCAGTCAATCCTAAACAAAATCAATCCTGAATATTGACTGGAAGAACTGATGCTGAAGCTGAAGCTCTAATACTCTGACCACCTGATGCGAAGAGCCAACTCACTGGAAAAGACTGATGTGGGGAAAGACTGAGGGCAAGAGGAGAAGGGGGCGACAGAGGATGAGATGGTTGCATGGCATCACTGACTCAAAGGACATGAGTTTGAACAAACTCCAGGAGACAGTGGAGGACAGGGAAGCCTGGCGTGCTGCCGTCCATGGGGTCACAGAGTCACACATGACTTAGCAACTGAACAACAACGAAAGTATTTATATTTGGATAGCTGATGTAAACAAAACATTTTAATGTCATTATATTAATGGCTTTAGAGTTAGCATTTTCCAAATATTAAATGGGAAATTTAAATTACAGTTGTGTTAACCCTTTATATGATTAGATGGGTATGGCCTCTTCTCATAAACTTACCAGAATTAACATCTAACTGGCTAAGAAACAAGGTATCACATGAGAAATAAACACAGAACATAATATGAATCAAAATTATCATGTAAAATCTGAGTTTACACTACTCAATAATTATTAAATGAGTAGTTAGTCCATATTAGTTGAGTAATTATGAAGTATTTCAATTTTTCAGGAGAATTCTCCAAAATTCTTCACTATATAAAAACAAGGCACTTTCATTACTCTTATTTTCAGAGTTACATCATTTCTTGTGATTAATGTGCAATACCCCCCAGTCCTATTAACTGTTTTCCTTTGTTTCTCTATTAGTTTATACAAATATTCATTCATCAAAATGATTGAGTCCAGCTGTGCTATGTGCTAACTATTCTGAAACACATAAGAGTTACAAGGAGCCTACTGCTTAGAACAGGAAACAGAAAAAATAAGCAATGACAGAAAAACAAAGCAAAATGTACAACTGAGGTGCACATTATACAAAACTCCTCAGATTTCAAACTGTTTTTATAGACAGTAAGTTTCTATATAACTCATGAATTAGGGAGGGAAATTATTTAAAATCTCAACATTAAAGAGCATGGACTCCAAAATTAAATCTATCATTCACTAATCAGATAGCTGATTAGAGGCAGAATCTCAGCTAAAATAATGGAAGCCGAGACTCACGTTATAAATTCTCTTCTCACAGTTCATGGAGGTCTGACAAAAAGTCATCATGATACCCACGACTCGTTACTGAATCCATATGCTTCCTAGATCTGCATTCATACTGAAAAGCGGAGCAGCTAGTGCAATGGTCTCTATGCTCTGATCCTCTGAAACTTTAATGACACTCTATCCTTTATTCTCATTTCTAACCTGTTTCTCTTCCCCTTTCTTGTCTTCCCCTTTCAGTGAAAATGACCTGAGTTGTTAGTAGGCTGTGAATGAAAAACAGTAAGGGCAACCCTCAGGTAAGTACCTCTAAATATTAACTTGGAAAAAGAGGGCCAAGGGCAGACCACACAATGTATATGAGCATATACAGAAGCTGTGTGGCCACCGGCCAGATGAATAGCAACTTCATGTTACCCGGGATTTCTCACACAGGCATTCCTCAAGCTCTGCTCGCAAAGGCTGCACTGCTCCCCGGCCCCGCTGTCTTCAGACGTGCGCACTGTGCTAAAGCACAGACATCCCGTCTCAACCACAACAAACTGATAAACTAGTGGTTAAAACTTCTGGCCAAATCGTGCCCGAAAATTTTTTCAGCAATGCTTAACTTGAGAAACCTTTGTTTTAATATTTTGCTTCTGAAATTGCCACCAAATTGCACATTCTTTTCAAATACCCTCAGAGATGACATTTATAGAATTTAAATGCAGGTGTGGTTTTCTGGGGGAAAAGAATGACTGTTATTAGAGGCAATTCTTTGTTTTGACCAATGGCCTCATCATAGGACCAACTGGAGAGCTTCTCAAAGGAGGACAGAATTTATGAGGGCAATTAAATAATGGTATATATCTTATAAACTAATCATCACAGTGTTTTAAATTGACAATCCGCCAGATTCATGACTGAAGGGTTAAGAGAGGCTTTTTCCGGTTAGAAAAATATCTCAGACTTCACTGGCTATTGCTTACTTCAAGGGCTTGCAAAGCACTCCAAATAAAATATTCCCTCTAGAAATACTTGGATTAAAATGGTGATTTGGGTGTTATGGCCAACGAAGACATTAGGGGATTGTAAGCCTCAACCAGACACAGCCTCTACAATATAAAGCTGAACCATATGTTTGTTAGTTTCTCAACCAAATAAATTTGGTGGAGAGATGCCAACTAAAAAAGAAAATCTACTATCCCCCTGTCTGCACTAGTTACTAAGACAGCTCTGAAATATCCTTTTCCCGAGGAGCCCTTGAACCAGAAGTAGTGCTTCTCGCCCAACTCAGAGAAGCCTGGGGAAAGGGCAGAACAAAAGAGACAACGCTCCAAGCTCTCCTTCACGGCAAGATCGCACAGATGCTTTCTAGTAAAACAAACCAAATTAAATGAAGCAAATTATGCTCCTCGACCAAAAACAATAAGTTGGTTTCTAATTCTTTCTTCATCTGAAAGATTTTCGTGTGACCCTAACCCACTGTTCTGGGCTTCCAAGCTTAATGTTCATGTTTATTTTGCTTAATATCTATACTTATTTATAGATTTTACTTATCTATGTTTTATAGTTTATAATTTCTGGGAAGAAAAATAAGAGCTTTGAGACAGTGTAGTATAGTGGGAAGGCAACCAGACTCAAAGAGCTGGAAAACTGATGACTCTAGTCATTGCTATAATCCCCATCCCATTAATAAATCCTTAGTTATAGACATCAGTGAAGGTCACAAACTGTCCAAATTTACCTCTGTTTGGTCTTGAGTATTCTATAACCCCCACCAGTGGTGTGACTGTCAACTTGTTTGGGTGCCAGGCTCCTCTATTAAATGGGACCACGAGTGGGCACTCCACTTTAAAAAGCATCCTTAACGCTCATTCACTTTGGCTAACAAAAGGATCGTTTTTGTATCACAGGCTGTTATGCACAGATGAATGTGTTAATTCATTCTTGAAGGGTAGCTTTCTGTTGCTACTAAATTACCTAAAGGCTTCTCACCCTTTGGTCACAAGTAATTACATCTGTCAAGTGCAAAACTTACTGATCTGCTGGGGGAAAAACTGCACACACGGTAGAATGAGACCACACAGTCCACATGGGCACAGAGCTAATAAGCATTTTATAATGATGGATGATTGCTCTCCTCAAAGCATCTGGGAGTCTTTCAGACTAAATCACTACAGTCTACAAATCGTGTGAAAATAATTCAATCACTTCCACCATGGCTGAGGAAATTGAGGGATAAAAAGTTTTCAGAAACCGATTTGGAAGTAACATCCAACTATTCAAAAAAACAACAAGAAAACCAATGGAATTATGGAAAATGACAGTGAAATAAATAGTAATCAGTTTTATTACTATTATAAGACTTGATGCACTTATTCGTGACTGACCTCTATTGGCTATCAGTGATTCAACAGAAATTTATCTGGGCAAAGATGATAGAAAAATAAATGACAAAATACATTGAAAAATACTCATAAGAAAATTCTTAAGTTTTTCTGAAGACACATCCTAAAATTTATAAATGACTTAAGGTTTTGCTTTGAGGTCACTCTAATTTTTATTCCAGGGCCAAATTACTGAAAATGTTTTCTTTCTGGACAAATAATAAATTGTGCAGCCAATTTATCAAACACCACAGTATCAAACACCACACTCTAGTTAGAGTTCATGACATCTAAGTCTTATGGAAAGATTGTCTTATAGGCTATTGGTAAAACAATTTCACATAACTAAATGTTTTACTCAAACACTTCTCTGCACTTTCAAGGACAATCACTGGGTATTCAGCATCAGCAACAGTATCTATGTAGATGAAGAAAACAGGAGAAAAATACAATTTAGAAGAAATGGAAACGATTTAAATCTAAAGTCATTAGGAACAAGGCCACCATCAGTAGCCGCCAGAGCGTGTGGTTTGGATTAAGGTAAAATAAGAGCGCGCACACATACACACACTGCTCAAGCTGCTTCAGGAGTCATAATAGACTGCTGCTTCAAACTGGGTTGGAAAGAAAAGAAGTGCAATATATAGGATGGAAGAATTAATAGAAAAAATAAGATAGTGAAAAGGATAACTAAGCTGAGTTTTACAAAGACAATAAAAGGGAGGGATGTCTGCTGCTGCTTTGATTTTCTTTTACATTTTACTCCTTTGGTGGGGTGGGGAGACAAGAAGAAAAGAGGAAAGTAACTTTCTCAGGAACAGAAGCACAAGTTTACAGCCATGTTTCACTCCTCTGATACAACACGGGGCAGTTCTTTCACAGTTTCCAACATTCTGTCCAAAATCATGCTCCATCTGCCTCCCTGCAACAGCTTCTCAGCACTCAAAACTTGATGATCTGGAAACTGGGAGATGGTATTTCCAAACTCCTGCCAATCAAACCCCGTCACTTGCCATCTGCCTCTTCAAGGATGGAGTCATTAGCCACTGCATCCTATGACCTTCAACACCCTCTGAGAGGAGCTCAGGGTGGAGATCAGGAATGAGGCACTCTGGGCTCTGGAAAAAAGCTGGCAGAACAGGCCTTCAGATAGATCTTTTCAGGAGAAGATCTTATGATCCCAATTTCTTGCATCTTCTTACGTCTAGAAAAGCACTAAAATCATTAATGGAGACATCTGCTCCTCGTGACCAGCAGCAACCTTTCTGGGAAACTTCTGTCAAAATGAGGGCTTGGCCTCCACCCTCTCTGGAGTGGCTCTGCAGAGCTATTTGAGAGGCTGTTCCCTGGGCTACAGTCCTCATTTTGCCCCAAATAAAACTTAACTCACAACTCTCACTTTGTGCGTTTTTTGTTTTTTTTCCAGTCAACAGTACATAACAAAGAAGCCTTGCCCTAGCCACACATCCTCATTTCCTTCCGTCCCCTTGCCCTAGCCACACATCCTCATTTCCTTCCGTCCCCTCCACTCTGGCTCTAGGATGGAGATCTCTTCGCCATACCCCTCTCAAGGTCCTGCTCCTCACAGCTGTGACTCCCCCCGCCTGAAGCAGTCTAGAATCTACCTGGTCTTTCCAAACCAAAATCGTACCCAGTCCTGGTCACCATTAGATCTGTTGACCTCACTCCATTCCAATTCTCTGTGTTTTCTAAATGTTGCATGTTTATGTTTTTCTCTGTAGTGAAAAGTGAAAGTCGCTCAGTTGTGTCCAACTCTTTGCGAGGCCATGAACTGTACAATCCATGGAATTCTCCAGGCCAGAACACTGGAGAAGGTAGCCTTTCCCTTCTCCAGGGGATCTTCCACACCCAGGGATCGAACCCAGGTCTCCCGCATTGCAGGTGGATTCTTTACCAGCTGAGCCACAAGGGAAGCCCAAGAATACTGGAGTGGGCAGCCTATTCCTTCTCCAGGGGATCTTCCTGACTCAGGAATCGAACCGGGTCTCCTGCATTGCAGGCAGATTCTTTACCAACTGAGCTATCAAGGAAACCCTTTCCTCTGTAAGTGGACACTAAATCTCACGTCAAAATTAAGTCAAATCCTTTTCTCATATTTCCTCTAAGAGATGGAAAGGGAAGTACTTAAGGTAAAAAAAAATGATTTAAAATAAAAATTTTAAAACCCTGATAGCTGGCAATTAATCAAAAAGAACTCTCTTCCAAAACATAGACAGCCTGTGTACTGATTATAACTTATTCCAGGAAATCATAAACTGAAACTTTACTGCACCCTTGAAACACCCTGAGGACATCACACTATGACTCTGGCCTTCACCTGTTTCTGGCTTATTCTCTTGTAACTCTCCCCACTTCAATGACCCAGGAACCGCAGAAGTAGGAGTGAATTATCTTTACAAATTAAGAAATATCTTCAAAATTAAGGAAAAGAAGTTATAAAAACCCTCCTTTGGTAATTAACAGGTGCTGTCTAGAGACCACTGCTGTGAACATGAAACTCAATACTTGACTATGGCTTTAGTATTAATATTTTATCACACCTACTTCCAACGAGAATTACAGTGTACTAGCAGATATTGCACCAAACATATGCACCAAATATGTGCGGATGTGCACAGTTGTGGCTGACTCTGTGCGACCCCATGGACTGTAGCCTGCCAGGTTCCTCTGTCCATGGAATTTTCCAGGCAAGAATACTGGAGTGGATTGCCATTTCCTTCTCCAGGATGCACCAAATATTATCAATGAAAAAATCCAATTGTTCATCTTCAAAAAGAAATGGGAAATGCCAAGGATGGAAAAATACTTCTGTGCTGCTAAACTCAAAAGGAATGTTCTTTAGTCAAAAATTCTTGATTATCAGGGAGAAAAAGTAGCTCACTAGCTTAAAAATCAAGTCATTCATGTTCTATCCTTTAATCCCCTTCATTAGTCTGTATTTAGACACAGATTTGAAGAACTCCCTAGTAATTGGATTTTACTGAACAAATAAGGATATAGCCTGAAGGCAGTAGGCACTGTTCTAAGACCTCACAAACATTTATCCTACAATGGTAGGATTCTTATCCTATTACTGACTGGGAAACTGACTATAGAAATACATGTGCCTGAGGTCACACACAGTTAATTTTACAGGGCAGATCCAGGGTCTGTCCATTTCAAACTCTGTGCTCCTAACTATTACCTTATACTGGTTCCCCTAAAACACCCCAAGCTAAACTCAACACCCTCCTCGCCCTTCCCAATCCAGCATTCCCTAGAGGTGCAATGACATCCTCAGTCTCTATGTAAACTGCTACCACACCACCTCCATCTCTCCCATCTCTACGCCCTATATCATTGGCCCCCTCCACAGTCACTTGTCCCTTAACTTCTGTTCCCACCCACCACTTGCTCCCATCCCTTCCTGTCCACCTCCACTTGTAGAGTTATCATTTTGTTGTTCAGTCTCTGAGTCATGTCTGACTCTTTGTGACCCCATGGACTGCAGCATGCCAGGCTTCCCTGTCCTTCACCATCTCCCAGAGTTTGCTAAAACTCATGTCCATTGAGTGAGTGATGTTATCTAACCATCTCACCCTCTCATCCCCTACTGCCATCTTCTCCTTTTGGCTTCAATCTTTCCCAGGGTCAAGGTCTTTCCCAGTGAGTTGGCTCTTCACATCAGGTGGCCAAAGTATTGGAGCTTCAACATCAGTCCTTCCAATGAATATTCAGGGTTGATCTCCATGCAGTCCAAGGGACTCTCAAGAGTCATTTAGGACCTAATTCCTCTTGGCATTAATACAACAGCCTTATAACTGTTGGCCTGCCTCTGATCTTCTATGATCTTTTCTAAATACCACCAATAAAACTAACTTAGTATGCATTTGTCAAACCAGGTCCCTTGCTAAGTGCTGTGAAATTAAAAAAGAATCAAGGCCCTGATGCAGAGGCAGGGAACAACACAGTTTCAACTCTGATGAGGTAATCTGAAAATACTCACTGAAGCTCTACTGTTGGCTGAACTGTGTCCAAACTCCTTACCTGTCTTCCAGGTTTTCCACAACACTCAGTTTTTTCCCACTCTTCCACACAACCCCAGTCTTCCCTATTATATCCACCTATACTTAGACATCCCCTGTGTCTGTGTTCTCTTTCCTATCCCAACACTGTCTCTGCCACCTCCACGCAGTCTAGCTGAAGTCCCACCCAACTACCACCACACAGCTTCCTCAATATTCCCAGCTAGACACAGCTTCCCACAGACCAAGAACCTTAGCACCTTGAACCACATAGGACATACCCATCTGTCTTGTGTTCCCCTATTTGCAAACAAGCTCTGATTTACAAAACCACATTTAAGTTTCTCCTTTGAGACGAATACATTCTATGATACTTAACTTCAAGAAAAGCTGGCTCAGCTGAACCGTCCCTTCTTCCTGTATTTCACACTACTTGGCATCCTCTTCCCTTCTCTCCGCTTCTCCTCCAATTGTTGTGGCTGGTGTATCTCGCTTAAGACCTGTCACAAATGCACTCTCCTCCATGAAGCCTCTCCAAGTCCTCCAGTTAGAAGCAACCACTCCCTCTTCTGAGTTGTCATAACATTGTTCCTGGGCATCTCTCCTAGCATTCACCAGTTGGTACATTATTGACACTATTTCCATACACCTCCACCAGTAACTCAGCAGCCCAAAAGTGGACACTTGCCTTACTCATTTCCAGTTACTTATTATTTGCTGAGTTCTGGGCTATGATAGTGAGAATGGATGAGTAACAGGTAATGGGTGATTGCATTTCCATGTTGGTCCTGCTCAAGAAGCTAACATCATTAAAGAAAGTGAGCCAGATAACTCCAAAAGAGGCAGGATGGCGGGCCATATACTTCCCTTCTCCTGTGGTCTCCAACCTGTCCTTAGTCTACTGGCGCCAACAGGAATGCCTATAACTTACGAAATTATGTTTTCACAAAAGCAATACCTAGGAAGAAATGAAAGTTCTTGACATGCTAGACTGGAGCTCTGACGACACTCCTACAGACAGACGGCTACTATATTGCGTTGGTTCTATGTAGTCATTCACTGAAGACCTCACACAAGGACCTGAGAACCGTTTGCTGCAGAAACAGTCATGAGTGCAGTTTAGAGCTGCGCTTCTGGATACAGGTTAAACTTTCAGTTCTGCCACTTGTAAACATCAACAATACACAGGCCTCAATTTTTCCACGTATAAAAATCCAGATAGGGACTTCCTAGTGGTGCAGTGGATATGCATCCGCCTGCTAATGCAGGGGACATGGGTTCAATCCCTGGTCTGGGAAGATTCCACATGCTGTGGGGCAACCAAGCCCAAGTGCCACAACTACTGAGCCTGTGTGCTGCGACTACAGAGGTCCATGTGCCCAGAGCCAGGGCTCCACAGCAAGAGAGGACCCCGCGATGAGACTCACCAGCACTAGAGAAAGCCCCCACGCAGCAACGGAGACCCGGCACAACCAAAAGTAAGTAAACTGCTTAATTTTAAAAAATGAAGATAATACTAGAACTTAGCTTCACACAGTGAAGGTGAGGATTAAATAAGTATATGTAAGCAAAGTGCTTAACAGTGGTTTGACATATAAGAAGGGGTTAAGCAACATCAGTTATTGTATAAATACGTAAAACAGTTTATTTGACTAAGAAATTTATAATCAAGTTGGAGAAAATAATATTTGTCAAAATACTTCTGAAATCAATTCAGCAACCATTTCCTGAACTTCTACTTATTAGACAATAGACAACGTTAGGCACTAAAGAGAATAAAGGTAAGAAACCGAGAATTTTTAAGTCTAGGAGACAAGGCCAGTAAGCATTCCCAATTAACTGTAGTAAGTCAGATCATGTTAAGGAGTACCTACTAGACACACTGGGGCTGCCCAGGCAGTGCCAGTGGTAAAGAACTCACCTGCCCATGCAGGAGACATAAGAGATGCAGGCTCAATCCCTGGGTCAGGTAGACCCCCTGGAGGAGGGCACAGCGACCCACTCCAGTATTCTTGCCTGGAGAACCCCTTGGACAGAGAAAGCCTGGAGGGCTACAGTCCCTAGGGTCACAAAGAGTCAGACAAACTGAAGTGACTGAGCACGCACGTACACATACACTAGATACACGAGAATGGCACCCTAGTAAATACCTAGTCCACTGGTTCTCAACTGGGGACATCTGGCAATGTCTGGAGACATCTTGGCTTGTCCAACTGGGGGCGCTGGGGCAGATGTGAGCTACTGGCATTTAGCAGAGGAGAGAGACGCTGCTGACCATCCTACAATGCTCAAGTCGGTCCTCAACAAATAAGGAATCATTCTGCCCAACGTCAACAGTGCCAGGTCAAGCATCACTGCTCTGTTCCAACTGTAAACAACTCTGGTCTGAAGATCCAGTACCCACATCTCTACCAACTGCCTGGATTCACTTCTGATGAAACAGGCACTGGCAATGTGACACTCCGCCAGTCTTGTGTAATAGTTGTTTCTCTTGCAGACTTACTGCCCTTTGTTCAAGGCCTACCCTTCCACATGTCAACACATGCCCAACCATGCCACGATCAGATCTATGAAGCTGCCAAAGCTTCCCCCATTATGGCATCTCAGCCCTGCTCAAGCTCCAGTTACAACAATAGATGGTCTGCATGAAAATATAAACTATCTTAATTTTTATAGCCTGCTTCTTGAAGCTGGCAGTAAAATCTTTTAAATCTTTGACCAAAAAGAATAAAAAGGTAAAGTAAATTACTGTTACCTAACTGTTGCCAATTAAAATAATGAAGCTTCAAACGACGGAATAAATATACTTTAGACTTTTGTTTCCACAATGATCACCATTCTTAATGATTTAATAAAATGCAGACTAAAAATTTTTTTATGTTTTGACATTGTCTACCCTATCACAAAGCATACTCTTCATCAGTGTCTTCTGAAACACTTAGCATTTCCTATTGCTTTAAAACATTCACTACCTGTTAACCTTTTAAACTCATGGATATAAAGCATATATCCTTGCCCACCCCAACCATGCCTGGAAGCAAACTTAAACACTAAAGTTGTCACACCAAATGAGATGAAAAGTGAAAGTGTTAGTCACTCGTGTCTGACTCTTTGTGACCCCATGGACTGTAGGCCACCAGGCTCCTCTGTCCATGGGATTCTCCACACAAGAATACTGGAGTGGGTTGCCATGCCCTCCTCCAGGGGTTTTTCCCAACCCAGGGATCGAATCCAGGTCTCTGACATTGCAGGTGGATTCTTTCCCATCTGAGCCACCAGGGGAGCCCACCAAATAAGATGGCTACTATCAAAAAAAAACAAAAACAAAAAAAACAGCAAATGTTAGGGTAAATATTAGCCAAAATATAGAGAAACAGGAACCCTTATACACTGATGGTGGGAATGTAATGTAAAGGATTGTAAGCAGACTCTCAAAGAGAAATTTACACTCTATATTTATAGCAGCATTATTCACAATAGTCAAAAGGTGCAAGCAACCCAAGTTTCCATCAACAGATGGAAGTTATCTGTTCTTCCATCAACAGACGGAAACTATAAACAGATAGTTAACAAAATGTTGTATATACATACAATGGAATATTATTTAGCCTTACAAAGGAAGAATTGTGATACATGTTACAACAAGGACAAACATTGAGGATATTAGCGACGCTAAGTGAAAAAAGCCATTATGTGTTCAGTTCAGTTCAGTTCAGTCACTCAGTTATGTCTGACTCTTTGCAGCACACCAGGCTTCCTTGTCCATCATCAACTCCTGGAGTTTACTCAAGCTCATGTCCACTGAGTCACTGATGCCATCCAACCATCTCATCCTCTGTCATCCCCTTCTCCCTGCCTTCAATCTTTCTCAGTATCAGGGTCTTTTCAAATGAGTCAGTTCTTAGCATCAGGTGGCCAAAGTATTGGAGCTTTAGCTTCAGCATCAGTCCTTCCAAAGAACACGCAGGACTGATCTCCTTTAGGATGGACTGGTTGGATCTCCTTCCAGTCCAAGGGACTCTCATGAGTCTTCTCCAACACCACAGTTCAAAAGCATCAATTCTCTGGCACTCAGCTTTCTTTATAGTTCTCTCAAATCCATACATCACTACTGGAAAACCACAGCTTTGACTAGATGGACCTTTGTTGGCAAAGTAATGTCCCTGCTTTGTAATATGCTGTCTATCTTGGTCACAACTTTTCTTCCAAGGAGCAAGCGTCTTTTAGTTTCATGGCTGCAGTCACCATCTGCAGTGATTTTGGAGCCCAGAAAAATAAAGTCTGTCACTGTTTCCCCATCTATGTGCCATGAAGTGATGGGACCAGATGCCATGATCTTAGTTTTCTGAATGTTGAGCTTTAAGCCAGCTTTTTCACTCTCCTCTTTCACTTTCATCAAGAGGCTCTTTGGTTCTTCTTCCCTTTCTGCCATAAGGGTGGTATCATCTGCTATCTGAGGTTATTGATATTGATCCCAGCAATCTTGATTCCAGCTTGTTCTTCTTCCAGCCCAGCGTTTCTCATGATGTACTCTGCATAAAAGTTAAATAAGCACAGTGACTATATACAGCCTTGATGTACTCCTTTCCCTATTTGGAACCAGTCTGTTGTTTCATGTCTAGTTCTAACTGCTGCTTCCTGACCTGCATACAAATTTCTCAAGAGACAGGTAAGGTGGTCTGGTATTATCATCTCTTTAAGAATTTTACACAGTTTGTTGTGATCCACACATTCATAGACTTTGGCATAATCAACAAAGCAGAAATAGATGTTTTCCTGGAACTCTCTTGCTTTTTTGATGATCCAGTGGAGGTTGGCAATTTGTTCTCTGGTTCCTCTGCCTTTTCTAAATCAAGCTTGAACACCTTGAAGTTCTCTGTTGAAGCCTGGCTTGGAGAATTCTGAGCATTACTTTACTAGCACGTGAGATGAGTACAATTATGCAGTAGTTTGAACATTCTTTGGCATTGCCTTTCTTTGGGATTGAAATGAAAACTGACCTTTTCCAGTCCTGTGGCCACTGCTGAGTTTTCCAAATTTGCTGGCATATTGAGTGCAGTACTTTCACAGCATCATCTTTTAGGATTTGAAATAGCTCAAATGGAATTCCATCACCTCCACTAGCTTTGTTCATAGTGATGCTTCCTAAGGCCCACTTGACTTCACATTCCAGAATATCTGGCTCTTGGTAAGTGATCACACCATCGTAATTATGTGGGTCATAAAGATGTTTTTTATATAGTTCTTCTGTGTATTCTTGGCACCTCTTCTAAATATTTTCTGCTTCTGTTAGGTCCATAACATTTCTGTCATTTATTGTGCCCATCTTTGCATGAAATGCTCCCTTGGTACCTCTAATTTTCTTGAAGAAATCTCTCCACAATTAAAACTTTGTCCTGTTAATATGCAATGTGGCAGTTTCAGGAATCTTTACCTAAAAATTCTCTACATCTTTATAATTCTGTCAATTATGCATGTTTAGTTACTTCAGTCATATCCGAGTCTTTGCGACCCTATGGACTGTAGCCTGCCAGGCTCCTCTGTCCATGGGATTCTCCAGGCAAGAATACTGGAGTGGGTTGCCATGCCCTCCTCCAGGGGATTTCAAGACTCAGGGGTTGAACCCTCGTCTCCTACATCTCCTGCACTGCAGGCAGATTCTTCACCTGGTGAGCCCTGGGAAAGCCCTTGATGTCTGCTAGAGGGCAGGTATTCTTTGTTTCTTTCCTGCATTCCCTCAGGGCTCAGTGAGAGGCTCACCATCCACAGTAGCTGATGACTGTGACATCCGTTGTTTACTGATATGGCAGGAAGTACCCCATTTCTCAATCCCATCAGGCCAAAAACTGGTGGTTTTCTATAGCTGAACTTCATCTACCAGGGTATAAAATGTCTGAAAGGCATTTTTCACTCTCATAAATTGGAAGGAAAGGAAAGGGGCACATCAATCCAGGGTACAGAGGCCAGGGATCTCTCTTCAGTGCACCAGGAAGACTTCCATAACAAAAACTTATCTGGCCCAAAATGTCAAAAGTGTTGAAGTGAAGAAGCTCTGTCTGTGAAGCAGAGTTGCCTTTTTTCTCTCAATCTGTACATGATCAAGCAGCAAGCCCTGTTAGTATCACATACAAAATAAGCCCAGAATCTGACGGCTTCCACCGCTTTCATCCTGGTGCAAAAAGCCATGGTCTCCAACCTACTGGAATAACTAAAACAGCCTCCTGACTGGTATTCCCAGTTAGGAGATAACCACCCAGCTGTGTCCTCCACACTATATAACAGTTAGGTAATCACTTAAAATTCTAGATCGGTTCACGTCCGTCCTCTGTTGACCCTTCCACGGAGCAACAGAAGCCCTACACACTGCTCACATCCCACCCCACCCACTGCCCCTCTGCCCACTTTCCTGTCCGCTCCTGTGGTTCAACCACACTGGCCCGGGTGCTGTTCCTCAAACCCCAGCCACTCTCCAGCCTCAAGGTCTCTGTACTTGTTGAGCCATCTGCACTACCAGCAGAGACCTGCAGGAGAAACCGCTCTTTCTTTGGTCTGGCTGCTGCTTAAATGACATCTAATCGTGAGCCTTCCTCTGACCACCCTAGGTTAAAACACACCTGCATCCTCCCTACTCTCCGTCCTCTTTTACATTCCTTTGTCCAGAGCACCTATTACCTTATGACACTGTCTGCTCCTGCCAACTGCAAGACAGGTAAGTCTTTTTGCCCAGAATCTGACTGCTTCCACCGCTTTTGTCCTGGTGCGAATTACCATGGTTTCCAACCCAATGAAATAACTAAAATAGCCTCTTGATTGGTATTTATAGTTAGGAGATAACCACTCAGCTGTGTCTTAGCTCCTGGAGAAGAAAATCAGCATCTAGTGAATAAATAACTGCTATCTTTCCCAACTACTTCAGTGTAAAAAATTACAGAAGCTTTGCTTTGTAAATAAAAAAGAGAAGCCACGCTATGCACACTGGTCTACCACCTACTTTATTTATAAAGGTACCCAAATTCTACTGACAGCTTCAATTTTTTTCTGTAAGGTACAAGCAGAATCTGGCTTAACCTATCACTAATGTGTTTACTATACGAAGGCTTATTCTTTCATAAGAAACTGAAATCAGGTAGCTTTGGGCATAGTTCTTTTTTTTTTTTTTCAATGTGAGCTCCGTAAATGAGGTGGTGAACTTGGAGGGTAGTTATTGGCTATGTCTAGCAGAGTATTCAGTTAGAGGAGGCAACCAAAGTCCAGAACATTCATAGCACATATATCACCTATTCCATGGATTCCAAAATTTCAGTCACTCATATACTACTTCCACAGTTTTGGCCATATCCATGTCCTACATTTTTACTTATAAATTGATCCACTTCTTCTACTATGCTTACTGCAAAGCAATAATACCCTAAACCCAGAGTTGTTCTTTATTCAGTATACATTAAAATAAGCATGGAACTACTAAAATGTAAATTTTTCATTCATATAATGCTTAATTATATTGCTGGTGGTTTCCATTTTACACTCTGGGAAACACAGAATATTCTTCATTTATAAAAAAGAAAACATAATTCTAAGAAGCTTAGTGCTTTACTTGATGTCAACAACTGGAATCAAGATTTTCCAAACTCTGTGTTCTGGTTTCATGCTGAGTAGGAAAAATAGATTTTATTTGCATCGCTTTAACAGAATTCTGTTATGTGTGGCAAATAGAAATTATACTGTGAATGAAATATAATGTGAACAGAATTAAAAGTTTCAGATCAGTGGGGATATTTTACTATGAGAGGCTTGAATAGAAATATAATAATAACTATGTAAAGCACTGTTCCACCACCAACTTAGTTAGATATGGTTATACAAATGAAGAGCACCTCAGCATTTCAAACAACAGTGTTTCTGTTGCTGAAAATATCTTAGATCCAAAGGTTTGGCAGAAGTTTAGAAATATGATTAAAGTAATGTTTCCTACTTGACCACATTTTCCAAATGAAAGAAGGAAATACAGTATCTTTAGGAATAGCCTGTGGTTTACCACTACGCTAGTAAAAAGTTGATCAGATTGGTTAAGTTGGATTGTCACAGTAAGACTCTCTTGTCTGGTACAGCTGAGGGGAAAAGGCACGCTGGTGGAAATCATCCTTTTTAACTACTGGCTCACTGTACTGCTTTCTCTTTAGGTATCCTTCAATTCCTTAAAACAAAGCATTGGAATTTCACACATAATAGTCCTGTACACCCTTTGTTGAGTTATTCTTAAATATCTTATTCTTTTGTTACAATTTTGAGATGGTGTACAGAAATATAATTCATACATATGTATTTTATCTGCCTGGCTAGGCTCATATTACTAATAAATTCTCTGTAGATTATTGAGGATGTTCTATGTGGGAAAATCACATCCATAAATTATAGAATGAAGGAAACAAAATTAAGTCTTAGATCTTCCATGCCTCAGCTTTTATTTTACTCCATAGATTAGGTCCCCTCCAAAATAATAATGAATTTAAGTAGCATTAATAGTAGTGTATAAGGACCCTCATGGATCAGATGGTAAAGAATCTGCCTGCAATGCAGGAGACCTGGGTTCTGTCCCTGGGTCGCGAAGATCCCCTGGAGAAGGGAATGGTAACCCATTCCAGTATTCTTGCCTGGAGAATTCCATGGACAGAGCAGCCTGGCAGGCTACGGTTCATCGGGTCGTGAAGAGTTGGACAGGACTGAGCAAACTAACACAATCCCTGCATGACTCCTGTGAATGTTTCCAATGTTTGGATGGTGAGTATTATGTTTCTAAGTCCTGTAAAATGTCAGACGTATATACAGTTCAGACACAATTCACTATCATAATATTCTGCTCAAATGACAACACTAACTGGAAACGTCCTAAGGCCATGACCATACTATAATAGACAAGTGTTGGGTAATTATCTAAATTACAGTAATTTCTTCATGAAAGTAATACTCATATTTAGAGGAAGACACAAAACATACTCAGTCCCCTGGGCTTTGGGTGACTGGTCAAGGGTCTTTAAGAGATCTTGACTGGGCCAATCAGAGTCTTTAAAAAATTTTTTTATTAATAGTTTACCAATGGAATTTGTAATAGTTACCAATGGAGCTTGTAATTTTTTTAACTAATAGTTTACCAATGGAAACACCACCCGTGGTGGCTCAGAGGGTAAAGAATCTGCCTGCAATGCGGGAGACCTGGGTTCGATCCCTGGGTCAGGAAGATCCCCTGGAGAAGGGAATGGCAACCCACTCCAGTATTCTTGCCTGGAGAATCCCATGGACAGAGAAGTCTGGCAGGCTACAGTCCATGGTATCACAAAGAGTCGGACATGACTAAGCAACTACACACACACACACACACACACACACACACACTCACACACCAAGAGAGACTAGACAGGCCTCCTCCAGAAACAATGTCTGTGACGTATGGAAGCAATATTTATGAATCTCCACGTGGAAGAACACTGAGGGAATGAAAGCACATGAAAGAGGCAAAAGAGCCCTCACTTTTGAAAGAGATGATGAAGCGAGCTGTTCCTGGATCCCACACGCAGCCCAGCCCTTCCCACAGATGACTGAGACATCCCGCTGTCTTCCCCGCCAGTGTGCTGTCTGCCTTGCAGTGAGTGTCCTGAATGACACGCAAATGACAGACTCCACCCTGAAGGGACACAGAGCAAAGTCAGACTTTGTCTTCAGACAATGAGTCCTGATTCTAGGACAAACGGCAACTTTATGAATTTGCTGCTATTTTAAGTCAGTATTACAATGTAAAGTAAAATGTAATGAGCTATTATATATTTACAAAATGTCACCATTGAAACAGGTTAAAAAATACATAGGTTTTCTCTGTGTTATTCCTCACAGTTGTACATGGATTTATAATCTCAAAAAATTTTTTTACACATTTTTAAAGTGTAATTAAAAAAGCTTTCATTCTCTTTTATCTTGATGGTAATTAAACGCGCAATTTCTTCTGTGAAGCTGAAACAACATGACTCTGTGGTTTAATCATGAAAACGAAAAGCTTCTGCTCACTGAAGGGTATCCCAACCTCTTATTTCTGAGTATTTGTTTGGTCTGTCTACTGACATCTCCAAACCATCAACAGCTTTGTCATCACTTGCAAAACTTCCCCTCATGCTTACCTTTTACCTCTGGTTTTCTAGTCTAACTTATGTCTACTGAGGTTTATTTTCTTTGCCTTTTAAAATTAAATGCCCCATCCAGATCTTAAAACTTTGGGGTATGCTGCCAAAAAGACTATACATTTACTATTTATGGTATCAAAGTATCTTTGTGCTTCTTAACTATGAAAAAAGAAGTCAAAACATATGGATGTATATAAACATAGTAAAGACTAACACATACCCACCTGTATCAGTGAAATATGATGACCAACCCCACAGAATAAATGTATTTTTGAAAATATGATATACACTATTGCAAGAATTCAAAGTATAGTCTATACGCCTGAGGTCAATGGCAAAGGCAGGAAGACAGGAGCACCAGACATGGGAGGGAAGACATGGGGAGCACAGGTGCTAGGAGCAGACTGCCAGGAGCAGACTCTTGCAGCCAAACAACAAAACCTAACCCCAAAGGTGCATGCCAAAGCAGCAAAACTAAAAGGGATATATTCAACACAGCTTATGTCTGGAGAGGAAAAAAAAAAAAAAGAAAGTCTGTTATTTGTGTATCCTATTTTAAATTGATGGCTTTTAAAATAGCACTATCTGGAGGAAAAGTTCCCCTAAATCCTTCCAGACGGTCAAGGTTAATCTTAAAAAAATAAAAGAGGTCTTGGGAAATAGGAAAATATAAAGACTGGATGCTTACTGTCACGTATCCATTTACAAATCTTTAAATCTAGCCATTTGATAGACATCCATGACATACCAGCTGTGAGAATGGTGTCAAGCAAATGAAAGAAAAAAAAAGTATATGTTAATGAAAGTGGTATACATAAATGCAAATAACGGTTCAAAATCAAGGCTACCTCAGGTCCTTCTGCTGACTGCTAGCCAGGACAGCAGAACCTACAACAGCATACAAACCTTAATTTAACTACAGACGGAACAAGCTGCTCTTCTTCTGCGAGAGCAAGTACAGAGCATGTCAAGTCTCAGCTTCCTGTCCTTTATCCCCCTTCCTACACCGTGTGCAGAAGCATGTGCAGAAGCGTGAACAGCAGGGAATGGCTTGAAGGCAGCCTGCCAGGACAGCCTCCCTGTCTGACACCTACACTACAACTATTTGAAGATCTTTTCAGAATTTCGACAGACATTTCTAATCATTAAGTGTGCTAAGTCTTTTTCGGTTATGGAAGCAAAAGACATAATTCACAAATATGAACACTTTGAGGCATTTTCTGAAACCCTAGCAATTATTCTATTCAAGGCTTTCACATGAAATTAACAAAATTTACTCAAAGAAAGTTTATTGCCCTTTTAACCATAATGAAATAAGCTAAACACTCTGAGAAATGGTAAATGAGAAACTGCAATAACTTTCAGAGACACCTTTTCTTTTTCTGTAAAGGAGTAAATTTTTGGACAACCAAGGTAGTTTTCAGAATACCTGATATAAAAAGAAAAAGAATACAAAGCAGATCGGGCCTCTGTCCTCAAAGAGTTTAAAATTTAAGTAAAAATGAACACACAGGATGCAACAGAACAGTGGGCTGAAGTCCAAAGGCCTGAAATTGCGTCCTATGTCTTAGACTCTGTCACTCACTAGCGGCACGCATCACTTCCAGTGCCTCACTCACAAACTGAACTCAGTTTCAGACTCTCAGAGGATGAGTAAAAATATATATGAAAGCACTTTGTACACGCTAAAAATTATAAATCAATGCTAGGACTATCAGTAATACAAAATAAAAGCCACTGTCATTACAGTCATGAAATCCTACCTTTTACTATTTCATCAAATAACTGAAAATCAGGGAAATCATGGGAAGCCTCTACAATCCAATAAAGTGAAAAATTAGAACTCTGTACATGGAGAACATTGAGTTTTGGGTTTTTTTTTTTTTTAATTTCAGGTGAAATCATTATATAAAAATGTTGGCATGTAGGTGAGCATATTTAGCTTGTTTTTAATAAACGTTAACCTAGGACATACCAGAAACATAATCCATACTCATATATGTGGGATGTTGGCATTTATTTATCTGAGATAATGAAAGGAATTGGATTACTTCACAGACAATCGGACTTAAGCATATAACACCATCAATGCCAGAAATTCAGAGACTAATCAATATCATCTACGGACAGCACATGTGCAATGCAAAACTTTATACCAAATTTTCCATTTAACAAAGGAAAATCTTGCATTGAGAGAAATAAGGATATGCAATTTCCTCAACATTTAAAATATTCTTCAATTTCATGAATTCTTGGTTCAAAGGAGTGGGGATAGACTTAGGCTCTCACATGTCAAAATGTAATGAGAAAACTGTCAATGGATTAATGAATTAATTGCCTGTTTAAATAAGAAGAAACTGAAAATCTAATTTCAAAACTTGTAACACCTGTGTTCTTCCCTAATTTTTGTAAGATACTCAACTAATACACCTACAGCACTTAATACTGCATTTCACATACTATATTATAACATATGTTTGCTATTGTTATGCAGCAATAATCACTGCAGCAGCTGCTGACCTCCAACAGCCCCGAAGGGGTTCCAGATGCAGAGCAGGACGAGGCACTCTGTGCTCCCAGAAACGGGCAGGATGGGTCTTCAGACAGTTAGATATTCTCAGGAGCTGGTTTTCTAAGCCCAGTTCTTGTATCTCCTCATCTCTAGAAAAACCCTAAAATCCTTCACGGTGACAGCTTTCTTGTGACTAGCAGCAGCTTCACGAGGCCAGCAGAAACTTCCTAAAAGATACACATGCTTGACTGCATGTTCTCCCCCTTTAGAGAAATCACATATACACTGAACCTCCTCCTTCCTCTTTGGAACAGTCTCTCAGAGCCATCTGAGGGGCTGTATCCCAGGCTGCAGTCTTCACATAGCCCCCAATAAAACTGAACTCGCAACTGTCACGTTGTGTATTTTTTTTTTAAGTCGACAAACCTAAAGCAAATTTACAACTTACACAGGTCCAACGTAAATGTTAAATGCTGTGGGTAATAACAGTCAAAATAAGAGGTTTCTTACATTAATCAAAATGAAAACTATAAGAAACAAATTTACCTGCATAAATTGTTCATGATAAACATAAGCTACAATATTCCAAAGCTGCGGCTTCCTTAACTGGAGACAAAGATGGCTTTGTTTCCTTAATTGGAGACAAAATCTACATTGCTTTGCATACACATCCACACCCAAAACAACCAAACAACACATGCAACACACCAAAAATTTTCCTTGTCAAGGTGAGAGACTGAGAATACCCAGAAAGTGAGGGCCCCAGAGGCAAGGGTGGAGGAACAGCACAGGGTGAACCAGATGATGTGGAGCCTCTATCCTAAAAGAAGGTGGAAGCCACTGGTTCACAGCGTGGGAGTTGCTATTTATTATCAGTCGACATCTCCACTAAAGCCAGGAGAATAAATGGGACTTTGAAGAAGCTGTCTAAACAGCTTTCTCCTCATTCTGCTACGGATCCACACCTCCTTTGCTGATTCTACCCCATCTGAACAAAACCTGGATTCTACGCTTCCGGGCTTGACCCTCCCACCTCATCTCTTCCATCTACGCGCTCACAGACTGGGTGAGCTCATACATTCCCTCAGCTTTAAACACTCTCAACATGTTGCCAATGTCTAAATTTATATCTCCAGTTCCACCTGCTCCCCTGAACTCCAGGCTCATATATCCATACGCTCCCTTGACAAGGCTACTTGGATATCCAGTAGGCATCTAACAGATCCAACATTTAACCATTTCTTCCTCATCTCCCTCATCCCAATAAATGGCAACATATCCTACCAGCTACATTGGTTTGATTTCTAGCATTTATCTCGCTCAGATTTAATTTGTTGACATGTATGTTTCTTCCCAGCAGAATGCAAACTGCATGAATGCAGCTATTTCTATTGTAATACACAGGAACCAAAGGAGACTAGTTTAAACTGCATGGAAAATGTGGGCCCCCACGAGGTACAGGAGGTGAAGTCTGGAGGAGAAAATGGAGGCTCTCATGAGAGGATATGGATCAGGATGCTCAAGGCAGAAGAAATGATGGATGCAAAGGTCTAAATTCCAACAAAGCTTGTAGAGAGACACACACACTAGGAGCAGAAAGAAAACCCAGCGGGATGGAGAACAGGAAAGCAGGGGAAAAGTACCAAGAAGGGAGGGATGGCAGGAGGGGGGCGAAGGAGAGTTTCAGAGCTTCTGGGAGAGGGGACGTTGGGACCAAAGGCTGACAGGAGAAAGGGTCAAATTCAGCGCTCCTATGGAAATGACAAAGAGGAGGCTACCAAGATCTCTTCTGGAGGGCTTCAACTGAGCATTTCATTCTTCCCCAGAGGGGTCTCTGGATATGTTAATATTTGTTCATATTAATTTTGAACAGCCTGGGCAAAATGGTATCATTTTCATGGCCCAGTCAGCTGTGATCTGAAGTAAAATAGAGCAGTTCCTATGGAAGTATGGAAATGGAAGAGATCTTACCAGGAAATTTACATGGCTGAGAATTCCTTCTCTGCATTGGGGATTGTCTCAAAATATTTCCACCAAGATATCTGATCTATGACATCTCTAATCAAAAGCATGGAAGTGCTGCACTCTGTAGGGGAAGATCCTAACATTTCCAATAAAAATGCACTTCAAAAAAAAAAAAAAAAGCCTATGTCATTAATCAATACCATATCCTGACTGCAAGTATAGGAATTTTACTGAAGTCATTACAAAAGGCTATTAAATTATTTCTTACACTTGTGCTGGTAAAAGGCTGTTCTCTCATAGCCACTTGATGGCAAGTGTCAAAGGACATCTTGGGGAATGTCAAATCATGGAAGATGGATTTTTGAGTGAGAAGTATTGAGACAGGATAAACTATACCGACACAAGTTCTGAAATGGGTATTTTCAAACTTACTGTCCCTTTTTTGTTGCATTAAAATCATGCATTTTTTAAAAGATTTTTTTTATGTGAACCTCATTTTCTAAAGTCTTTACTGACTTTCTTACAATACTGCTTCTGTTTTGTTTTGGTGTGCTGGCTGCGAGACTCGTGGGATCTCAGCTCTCTGACCAGGGGTCAAACCTGCACCCCCTGCCCTGGAAGGTGACATCTTAACCACTGGACCGCCAGGGAAGTCCCACAACTATGCACTTTAGGTTGACTTTAGCAGAATATGCTTTTTAAAAATTCAATACTTGAAGTTAATAAAGAGTTAAGAGGAAGTTCCATGTCTAAAAACCAACGCTTCTTCAGCTCTTTCTCTGCAGATAGACTTTAGGTCAGCCGAGTGATGTAGCCAGTGCCGTAAGTCACCAGAAGCAACAGAATTTGTTTAAGCTGTTAAATGTCCTTTTCATCTTCTTCAGATTTTATTTTTGTTTAGTCACTGTTAAGACATGCGTAGGTTTTGGTTAAATTCAATTTAATATACAACAAGTGATGATTTATCACCAAAAAAAGAATGATTAATTGAATTTATAATCAATCACAGAACTGCTTTACACTTTCATAGTTCACTTAAAATATTCTACTTCCTAAATGAAGCTCTACTTTTTAAAATACAAATTCTTTGTGCAAAATCTGCTAACAGCTCTATCTTCAGTTACAGTTACACCAAGTGTTTGGAAGTGTTGAGTAAATAATCCAATATTTAGATTTGTGTATTTAAAGGCTTACTTTTATAGAATTTTTGTACAAATACAATTTATTAGGTTTTCATCTATAGAGACTTTTCTTCATTATTTTGCCTTTTTTTATCTCAGACCTTCTCGGAAACAACAAGTAAGGCAATCAAAACCAACAATGGGACTTTACTCATGAATACAGAATTCCCTTCTTGCCCCAATGTGAGAGACACAGATGAGGGCAGGAATAAAGATCCTTGAAACACTATGAGCTACAGGCCAATCTCCATCTCCACTGCTTATGAAATACACTACCATATTCTTCAGCCACTGTTTCTTGGTTTTTTCCCTTCATTCTGTCATCATATTAAATCTCAACATGCTGCTCATAAAACATCCAAATGCCAGAGCTCAGCCTTCTTAATTTCTAAGGACTTTCTCTTTACTCAGCTACACCTTAACTTTATCACTATGCAAACCAGCGCCATGGCCAAGTTCACTGTTTCAACTCCCCCTCTTGATCACAGCTTCCTCGTCTCTCCTGTGATCCTAGTGTAGCCTTCAATACAATTAAGCCATCACGCTTGCCCTCTCTGCTTCCTAAGGCTGTCAGTACCCTCCTGCCTCAATCATCGCTGTACTCATATCATTATATACACAAACCCACAGCCCTGTAATCCAAAACCACGTCTTCTGTGCCAACCACCCCCTGAATCCCTGACTTCCCAACTATTCTTACCACTCACAACCCAGGGCTCTGGATATTGTTAGAAACATATGTGAAAACATGATCATTAATCTTTCCTGGACATATTCACAATGTCTAGCTTCAACATCTCTTTATCCCTAGGCAGGAGTCCCTTTCCTCTTGTAGAAACTGCTCCTGGCTGTTCTAAACTATTTCTCCTAACTCCTCTCTCAGCAGATGACCATTTCTTCCTAACAGTATTACCCATCTGTCCAACCAACCAACTTCCTGTGCACAGTTCTATGTTTTAGTCAATCCTCCTTTTTGTCCCAGCACAGGAGAGCTTCTCCCCTGGTCTTTCCAGGCCTCCCCTCAGTGCGATAAGACATTCTCTTGGCTTATTTTCCTCTTGCAAGCCACAACACACTTTCACATATTCTTTATACATTTTCTAAAATTATAGCCCATGCTAGTTGACTTGAGGCAGGAGACAGATGGGCCTCCAAGCTAAGAAGCTGGAGTCTGTCCCCTGTGGACAGACACTCCAAATAAGCAGGAGCTCAAGAGGAGCTGAGCCCTGCCTAGATAAGAGATAAAGACCACATATTCTTCATTCTCGAAGTCAAGAAGACTTTACTGACCACGTATGCACAGAAAGGCTCCTTGGAGGTCAAAGAGAGGGGGTATCGCCTCATAGTAAGTGATGTTGACCTAGCCTTACGCTGCCTCGCAAGACTCCATCCTGGCTGAGAGACACAAGCGCACATGGGAAGATTTGATGTATACTAAATGCGGACTCAGGACCGAGCAGAACAGAGACCCGGAAGAAACGCCCCATCAAAGTGATCCCAACTACCACGAGGGCATGGCCCTCTCTCTGAGTCCACCAGTGTATCTAACCATACATACTCTTTTTCTAATAAACACTTTGCTCACTACTTTCCATATCTGTGTGGAAATTCCTTTCTACAGAGCTGACAGGCCAGGGCCTTGTCACTGGTGCCTGGTGGTCTAGTGGCGAGGATTCAGCTCTCACGTCTGTGACCCAACCTCAATCTCCACTGGTAACCAAAGCCCTGCTTCAAGCTGCTGCAGGCTGAGACTACCTAGGATCAAACATAACTTTCCTCAACTATTTGCACAAGATTTGACTTTCTCAACGCAGAACCCCAACTAACACAGGAGTTAGGGGCACTGTGGAATATCCACATGTAACTGATAGTTGGCCCTCCACATCCATGAATTCAGCTGACAGTGAATCATATAGAACTGCAGCATTTAATATTGAAAAAAATCTGCACATACCTGGACCCATGCAGTTCCATCCCATGCTGTCCAAGGGCCAACTATATTTTCCTGTCTCCCATGTAATTTCCAACTTTTTTTTTCACCTCTCCTTAACCATTCTTTCCCACTTCTATCATCAGCTTATGATCTGAGCCACAAGTGCACATACTACCCACATCTCTCCATGGTACTTGAACTTCTATTGTGGAGCTCATGAAATTAGAGTGAAGATTATACTTAAAGCACTTGAAAGTCAAGTCACCTCCACAGACTGTGTCAGAGAGGATCAGTCTCCCACAATAACTGATCTCTACCTAGATTATACTGCATGGCTGTCTCTCTAATGGGACTAGACCTAAGGTAGGCTGATGTTTCCTGAGAAAAGATGGTCAGCCCTCCTCCACAACATTCCTTCCTCGATAGTATCTCCCCCACAAAGCCACTAAATTAATCTCTTCTAAATCCCACGTTGATCCTTTTGTTCTATCAAAACCTCTGGCAATTTTCCCACAGACTATAAACAAACAACTCAAACACTCAAAGGCAGGGCTGGCTCAGTCTCTGTGGGGTTTCTGGGTGCTGGTGTACACAAGGTTTTGTTTGAGCCCTCCAAGCATCTCTGGTCGGTATGGGGTTTGATTCTAAATGTGATTTCGTCCCTCCTACCACCTTGATGGATGAAGCAAAAGCTAGAATCCAACAAGACTGTTGAAGCTTGGCTGGATGAAGCATAAGTTGGAGTCAAGATTGCCAGGAGAAATATCAATAACCTCAAATATGCAGATGATACCACCCTTATGGCAGAAAGTAAAGAACTAAAGAGCCTCTTGATGAGAGTGAAAGAGGAGAGTGAAAAAGCTGGCTTAAAACTTAACATTCAGAAAACTAAGATCATGGCATCTGGTCCCATCATCTCATGGCATCTGGTCCCATCATCTCATGGCAAATAGATGGAGAAAAAGTGGAAACAGTGACAGTTTTTCTTTTCTTGGGCTCCGAAATCACTGTGGATGGTGACTGCAGACATGAAATTAAAAAACACTTATTCCTTGGAAGAAAAGCTATGACTAATCTAGACAGCATATTAGAAAGCAGAGACATTACTTTGTCAACAGAGGTCTGTCTAGTCAAAGCTATGGTTTTTCCAGTAGTCATGTATGGATATGAGAGCTAGACCAGAAAGAAACCTGAGCACCAAAGAACTGATGCTTTTGAACTGTGGTGTTGGAGAAGACTCTTGAGAGTCCCTTGGACTGCAAGGAGATCCAATCAGTGACTCCTAAAGGAAATCAATCCTGAATATTCATTGGAAGGACTGAGGCTGAAGCGAAAGTTCCAGTACTTTGGACACATGATGGCAAGAACTGACTCACTGGAAAAGACCTTGATGCTGGGAAAGATTTAAGGCAGGAGGAGAAGAGAATGACAGAGTATGAGAAGATTGGATGGCATCACTGACTCAATGGACATGAGTGTGAGCAGACTCTGGGAGCTGGTGATGGACAGGGAAGCCTGATGTGCTGCAGTCCATGGGGTCGCAACGAGTCGGACATGACTGAGTGACTGAACTGGTAACAAACAACAGAACTTCTTAGCCCAGCTCTTAAACCCTACATATGCAGCAAACTACCAACCACTCTTCTACCAATGCCTTCTAAGAAGCTTCTGCCTTATTCTACAAATGTACACAGCACTTTCTCACCCTGTGGCCCTGCTCAGGGTCACTCACATAAACCATGCCCTAGTTGTGTGATCTCCCTCAACTCAGACAACGCTCTCCAGAAGTCAGGACCACCTTAAGGACGCCCTTCTCAAACTGCACTTCCTCATCCGTGGGCGAAATGACAGCAAACGGTGCTGCTTCCCAGCACATTTAATTCACAACCTGACCATTTTATGTATGTGAATCTCAACAAGGTGGTGAGGCCAGCAATATCGAATATGATGTTTTAAATAAGTCTGTAACCCTCACTGTAACTGACAACCAACATCTTTATCACCAACAACATTTATTCATTATGTGCCAGGTGCTTCGACAAAGCTTTACAGTGATCCTGTGGGGTATATATTACTATTTTTCCCATACACAAATGGGAAGCTTGGTTCATAGACAGAGGCCTACCAGAACTTTGAACACAATGGGTACAAAATTATATCTGTGATTTGTATTCTTAATACATTTATATTAGTGATAGATGTATTACAAATAACTATGCTCTGATACTGTTCATTAGTTAATCTGTCAAAGTAGAAAGTTTTCCCATTCTTCCCATCAAGCACAATCTTCTGAGCCTTCAAGACCCAATTCAAACGTCACCTCTTCAGAAAGTCTCCTGATAACACCCTGGCAAAGTTAGTTGCTCCTTCTGAGAACTATCTTTAATCCTTGTAATGTGTCTTTAATACAACACTAAGGTTATTTAGCAGACTGCTCAGTTAGAATGGGTTTCTAAATGGCAGTTTGTTCAATACTTTTAATTTTCAGAACAATTAAATGGAAAGTAAAATGAATGAAATTTATATCTGCTGGCCAAATAAAACACAAAGAAATGGTATTATCTTATTAGCAATATTTGATCATCATACTCACAAATCTTTGCTGTAACATTCAGCACATGTATCATATTATAAAATGAGTTATGGTTGAGTGTAATTCAGAAGGTCTATTCTTCTTTTCAGTATGTCCAAACAAAGCTTTATTCTTAAGAAATGGGGAAGAGACTTACCAGTCTTCTCCTTTCTTCTTCTACTGCGATAAGTAGTCTTGCGAATTCTTTTAGTGACTGAGCTATTTAAAAGATAAATTTTTTTAAAAAAAGGCATTAACCTCTTTACATTGCCAGTATCTAATTGCACAAGAATAAACATTACAATAAAGATACTCATAAATTTGTATATATTCTGTGGTTTTATGTTTTTATAAGCATAAAACAGTATATACAATGGATTTCAATGACTAAAAGTTATAGATAAGAAATGGCTACAAACTGAAGCTTAGTACATATCAAGTATAATATTTTTTCTTCATAGGCACTAGGGGAAAATAGTTTATAAACTTAATAATAAAATTTACACATTAACAAACAAAAGTATAGTACTGGAATCACTTCTAAATAAAATTTTTACAAATAATAAATTCATTAAATCTGAATGCACCATCTATAAGAAGCAATAAATCCAGTTCTATTTAGATGTATTATACTTAGTGAAAGTGAGTGAAAGCCACTCAGTCGTTATCTGACTCTTTGCGACTCCATCAACTATACAGTCCATGGAATTCTCCAGGCCAGAATACTGGAATGGATAGCCTTTCCCTTCTCCAGGGGATCTTCCCAACCCAGGGATCAAACCCAGGTCTCCTGCATTGCAGGCGGATTCTTTACCAGCTGAGCCATAAGAAAAGCCCAAGAATACTAGCCTATCCCTTCTCTAGTGGATCTTCCCGACCCAGGAATTGAACCGGGATCTCCTGCATTGCAGGCAGTTTCTTTATCAACTGAGCTTTCAGGGAAGCTCACTATACTTAGTAGCAGTCAGTAATGCAAAGTCTCCCACTGACTTATTTCTAGAAGCTCAATGCTTATAGATACTTAGAAATGGATTCTGTATTCTGTCTTGCTGTGTTACTCTCATATCCAAGGTACTTTGGACCTTTGCTACTCGGAGTGGTCAGAGGATGACTAGCATTAGTATTTTGGGACCTTGTTAGAGATAAAGATGCTAAGACCTCATCCCAGAATCTGAATTTTAAAAGGATCCCCAGGTGATCCCTTTATACATTAAAGTTGAGAAGCATTACTTTAGAAAACTGAAAGTGTATTGTTGTGGTTTGCAAAGTATTCAGAAACTCTGGAAGGACAAATGAAGAAATAAAATGTGACAACAGCATATTCTCTAAAAATGCCAGTGTTGTGAAAGATGAACTCATCCACATTAATTTCTGTACTTTATACTTGATATGAATTATTAAGTAAAGTCAGAATGTTGGGAGTACAAAACTAACAAAAGAAATAGTGAATGCAAATTTTGTTTTGATTTAAGCTAGACCCTTCCCATCTATGTCTTTATTCTTTAGGCTCCCACCTCTTTCTTCATCCACACTGATAGTGAAAATACTGTGAGACCAGAAATTTAGTAATTCTGGCATAAAGTTTACAATAAAGGCAGGTGAGTAGTGATAATAAATCAAGAGTCTCATCAACAAAATTTATCAAATGCTTATAAGAATGCTTTCTATTCAAGAATTTAAAATTACAAACTTGGATTTTTTTCTTTCTCTTTTCTCAGAATTACTAGGCTTACATTAACTAAACTGGTTTGAAATGCTACCCCTATGATAACTTCACACTGTATTTTATTCAGTTACCAGGACAGATTAATTTGATAAACATATGAATGACCTTAGAGTTAAGTGTAACTTTTTTAAGTGTTTAGAAAATGTGATTTTAATTTCTGCAAAAATACCTTTAAATACTATAATACAATACAACCCAGTTTTGACAACAATAAGCTAAACAGAAAAACATTTTATTAATACAAATAGACGATTTTAACTGGAGTGTGCAATAACATATTATATTTTTGTAACTTTAGTAAAAAACAAACAAACAAAAAGTATCCAAACACCATCTGGCAACTATCTACTGCCAACTGAAGATCTGTTGAAGAATCTGGAAAAACAAGTCCAATAAAAGTTTGGATGGTGAAAGGTAATGTTATTATGCCTACACAGAAAGATGCCAAGAGACACTGGAGGCAGCAGATACTCCTGAGGTGAGAGGACAAGAGGAGATTATAAAGAGTAGCTCAAAGTCTGAAATGAAGCACTTTTAACCCCAGATTTTTAACTCAGTGTCTCCCAAACTTTTTAATAAGTATCAGAAACATACAAAAACAAAGAACCTTACCCTCATATGCTTCTTTTTATCAAAAGCTATTGGGTTAACACACTCTACTGAAACATGGGAACAAAACAAGAGCAAAGGATAGGAATTCTAGCAAATCAAAGAAGCAAATAAATTCTCAGGACAATACAAAGTTATTCCAGAACAACAGTTGTGCCAAACTTCCAGAGGCTCTTGTCTACACTGGAGCAACAGGTTAGAAGCTCCAGGAAAGATCTCCAGAGAAAGAACACAAAGAACTGATCAATATCCTGACACATCTAAATGCAATGAGAAGAAATTTACATTCTTTTTTTTTTTTTTTAAGAAAACTCAAAGGCAATTATAGTCAAAGATCAAAAATATTGAGGGGGGAAACATTCCAAAAAGTTCCAAAGCTTGAATTTGCTACATGCTAGCAAATATTTACATAGCATTTACACTGTATTAGGCAGTATAAGGAACATAGAGATGATTTCATATAGTGTGGGATGGTATGCACAGGTTATATGCAAATACTACAGGATTTTACATAAAGGACTGGAACAGTCAAGCAGTCTGGAATCCGGGGGTTCCAGAACCAATGCCCTCCAAATACCAAGGAACAACTGTATTGACTCCTGGGAAAGCAAAGTGATACAGCTAACATGATCAAAATAGCTGAAATAACAGAGTTGTGAGTAATATGTACAAAGTCACTGAAATATAAACACTGACAGAGTCATTAAGAACAGGATACAACAAAAACTGGTTAAAACCAACTAACTCCAAGATGGTGGAAGATTTAGCTTTCAGGGGACCTTGAGCCTTATTATACACTCATTGTAATGAATTAGCATGCTAAGTGACACACCCACAGGTACCATGACAGTTCTGAAGCCAAAAAGCAAGCAGCGGCCCAATTCCTGGAAATCCCCATGCCCTCTGTCCCCAAAATAAAAGGCCAAAAAGCGAGCAGTGGCCCAATTCCTGGAAATCTCCACGCCCTCCCCAAAACAGTTAGAATAATCCTGCCCCTTGTTAGCCTACGAAATTACCCAGCCTTATAAAACTAACCACTCCACATTTTGGGTCAATCTTGCCTTCTGAAACAGACCACATTCCACCTGTGGAGTGTGTATCTCTCAAAGTAAGTGTGCTTTCACTTAACTAAGGCTTGCTCTTGAAATTTTTCCTGATGGAAGCCAAGGACCCTCACTGGACAGCCTGTCTCAGGGACCTGCCCGAGACCTGGGCATGACCATCTTCTAGCACCCCATTCTCCTGCAATAGACCTTCTGCAGAATTAGTGGCAGGGACTGGTAGAAATGGAGATTGCTTGTTTTCGTTAAGCTGAAAATAAATCTGTAACTTCTCAAACAAAATTGCAAATAAAAATGCTTTACTTCCCTGCTAGCCAACACCACAGGAGGGCACAGATCATGTATTATTAATTTTCTCAAAGGGTTAAATAAATACCTAGCACACCGAAGCCTATCAGCAGGTATTTTTGAAACACATGAGACAATAACTTAATGTCAGACTGGCAGGGGAGCACTGTGTGTGTATTAGTCACTCAGTCATGTCCAACTCTATGAACCCCATGGGCTGTAACCACCAGGCTCTCTGTCCACAGGATTCCCCAGCAAGGAAACTGGAGTGGATCGCCATGCTGTCCTCCAGGAGATTTTCCCAACCCGGGGACGGAATCCAAGTCTCCTGCATCGCAGGCAGACTCTTCACCATCTGAGCCACCAGGGGTACACCAGAAACTCCCAACTGGTCAACCCAGAAAACGTTCACCACCCCATGTAGCATGCCCTAGTAGTCCCGGGGTATATTTCAGAATGATGAACTCAGAAGTCCAAAGACTTCCCCAAGGTAACTACTACTCAAAAATTGTGGAGTTGTCTTAAATCAGATTTTGCTTACAAGAATCTGCCCTCAGTGCAGAAGACCTGGATTCGATTCTTGCCTGGAGAATTCCATGGAGATAGGAGCCTGGTGAGCTCTAGTCCATGGGGTCACAAGAAGTCAGACATTACTGAGTGACTCAGTCACACACACACACACACACGGAAACTCAAGTTCTCAGTTTGCTGTTGTATTTCCACCTCCAAACTTAATGATGCCGTTTTATACTTGAATGGTTTTCTGGTCTGTTTCCCTTATAAATACTATTTATAGACTCAGTACAATAACAATAGATAACGAGATAGTCAGAAGAGAAATCTTAACTTGTGAAAGCAGCCGCGTGTTTGGCTCCTCAACTTCCAGCAGTTTTCTGGGTCTGCCCCAATTAGACAATAACTTTTGTTCCCTCTTTTTCTTCAGTTGATTTTTTTCAGGGAAATGATTTCATAAAAATTAAACTAAGATTGTTCTCTTTAAAGATTATAGTCCTAGTTCTATAAAATCAAACTGTTTCTTGGTCTAAATGAAGCTTTCAGGTTCATCTTTTGTTCTATAAGACAATGAACAGCCCAGGAATACTAAATATTAGTCATTTATTTCAGGAATTAGGGGCAGTGGCCAACTAATCTGTAAATCTATATCTAATGTTTTCCCTAAATCTTTAGATTTATGATGTCCAAGTATCACATTAGCAGTTTACTAAGCACAATATACCACAGAATGAAAACAGGAATTAACAATCCTATAAAGCAAGAATAAAACAACTCAAAGTATTATCATGTAAATTGGGTTTTAGGAGACGGGGCTAATGGATAGCCAGTCACTTGCCTGCCCCACTCTCAAAGTCTAACAGGTACCTCTGACACAAATCAGGCAGATCCAACCTGCCCAGTGTACCCCAGCAAGAATCTAGAGATTAGAAGCCAGTTATTAGAATCTCCAATGCATGGGACCCACAAATGCCTTAAGCAACCATGAAAACAAACCTTCTCCACCAGGCCCTGGGCACAATACATATACAAAATGACTCTTCCAACACTCATCACAGGGTCTTATACAAAATGGCTACTGATTTTGTGACTGCTTGAGCCACTGTTTTCTAAGATTTTGCTTAAGCAAAATCTGAAAATATTTTTTATTACATGCAACTTTCTGATACCCCAAAATTTCTCTTATAATTATTTGTGATGCTCCATATTTTATTAATTTAATATCCACATAAATAAAAAAACACTGCATTATCTGATTTAGGAGGTTCAAACTAACACTGAATATAACAGCTGGTCCTGTGACTCAGTGGTAAAGAATCTGCCAATGCAGGAGACTCAAGAGACTTGGGTTCAATCCCTGGGTTGGGAAGATCCTCTGAAGGAAATGCAACCCACTCCAGTATTCTTGCCTGGAAATCCCATGATGAGAGGAGCCTGGCAGGCTACGCTCCATGGGGTAGCAAAGAGTCAGACGTGACTGAGCTTCTGAGCACACACACCTGCAATTATAGATTCTGACCATACCTAAGCGGTATGACAGGAGTTTGATTTAGTGAGAGCAATATTCCAAAAACAATACTTAATACACAGTGGGCTTTCGATAGATGGATTTAAGGAAATATTCCCACCAGCTATATTCTCTATAAGGAGAAACATACCAACTTATTCTAGGCTTCATAAAATATTATGAAAAGAATAGGCCACAGACTGGAAAATTATGTTAGCTATTCACATTCTTGCCACCTGCATGAAGCTTTCCTGGCTGTATTCACCATTAATAATCTTTCCCCTTCCTGACCATCTGGACTATGAGATTACTGTAAAGCAATCAAAATATAGCTTTATATATAAAATTTAACTTTCAAAAAATTACTGAGGTCAAGAACACTGATATAGGTTTCCTTTTTATCTCTACAATGTGATATTGGAAAAACACTTTTGGAACAAAAGAAATCTATTACTCAGATGCATTTATGACAGTCCCAAGAGCATAAACATTCACAAAGATAACAGCTGAATTATACCTAGATGGTGAAGAAGTGTGATAATGGCTTCTATATTTACTAATACCATAAATTCTGAAACATTTATGAACTATCTAAAATATCTATTTCCTAACATTCTTTTCAAGAAGCTTAAATTCATCCTCCTATTTTAAACTGTGGAAAACCTGTTCAGAGTCTGGGAGTAAGAACGAGTGAGAATAAAGAAAATTAGTTCTTGTTCATTGTTGATATAAACTCCACTACCTTAAAAACTAAGCATTATATTCTATTAAATCTTTCAACAACTTAACAGCTTGGGCTTTACAGACATCACAACTAGGAGAAATGAAAAAGCATGTCTCTCCTGCATCTAATCAACATTTATATTATAGTCAGACAATGATGTGCTTAGTATTTCTTCTAGGAGTCTCCTCAAACCTAAACAACATAAACACATACTCAAAAACAAAAATAACAAAGAACAGATCACAAATTCAGTGACATACAAAATTATGTCCACAACACATTTTTCTCACTTTATTAGACTGAGCAAATCACTTATGAAATTCAGATATGCTGATGAATAGAAGGAACTGGGTTAGCAGTAGGATTTAGACTTGGATAAAGCAAAAGGAAAATATGAAAACCTGTAAAAGTCTATAAAAGTCAGACTGAACCAATGCAATCACATTTTGTAAGTCCAGATGATGTCCCAATAGTCACTTGACTTTTCTATTTGGGTGTGAGTGGGTTCTGTCAAGCTTATTCTCTGGGACCGACTTTTCATGAAGAATAGTGGCAAGGCAGTAAAACATCAGTACTGAGCTGAGGCTGTGAGCCAAAGCAGGTGAATGCATCACATCCTTCTGGGCCACATGGAGAAAAATAAGAGCAGAATCAACCTACATAGCCAAGGGACATCCAGCACTACACAAGCATGCAATGATCTAAAAGGGTATCACATCAGCAGTTCACGGCTGGAACTCCCACTGAGGGAGTTTTAATTGTTTGAACACTAAAAAGATCAAAGGTAGCATATTGGCTGAAGTATTCAACGGAAAGTTTTGTTGGTTCAGGAACAATTTAACCCATAACCAGAGCAGGCAGCATGGTCAGTCTGTGGTATGTCTGAATAATAAACACTGTGTCTGCAAAGCAGACAGAGTGATATAAAAAATGACACCGATTCTCCCACCAGATAGTGTAACAATTAATATCCCTACTGATGGGCTGTCCACTCTATCTGCAATACTGGCATTATTTGCAACCACAAATTCTAGCTATTCTTTTCTGAAAGCCGCACATCAAATAAGATTTTTCCACTCCATTTGTGGCTTCAAGCTCCAAGGATGCCTAGTTGCAAAGTCAATAAATTGCTTCCTAAACCAACAGAAAAAAAAGTCACAGGCCCATTGTGGAATTCTGGCAGGTCACTATAATATACCCCAGTATTCAGAGCAACTGATCTTTTTTCTAGTGCTTCACAGGCCTGTGGAATCCAAGGTCTCATGGAAACACAGCATATTAGTTCCCTTTGAGGTAACTGAACTGGGTTATCCACAATGTCCTCCAGGAGGTTAGTGTTTTCTTTAATTGCCAAACACATCAAAAAACAAGATTAACCTTGAAAACAAGCCCCTCTAAATTAATTTAAACATGCATTTAAATTCTTTTATCAATACACCCTACCAATGCATCCTTGTGTAGCATTGTATTCAAGTGAATTAGGTTTCAGTAAATATGAGATGTATCAAGTTAGAAAAGCATAGTAGATATTATTTTAGTAATAAGAAATTACTATCACTGTGTAATTTTCTAATTAAGTATTAAAGGACAGGAAGAAATGCAGAGCCTGCAAATGAAGACAGTTATAAAATTAAACTTTTATCTGGTTGACCAGGACTCTGCACAGTTAGGAACCGCCTTGCCTCTGCTTCTCCACTTGGTTCCATTCTGCCATCAGCTGAGCTATCACCCATCTGGGCAGCACTCGGATGCCGATGCAGATGCTGAACAGGCTCAAGGGCAGAATCCTCACTTTGGAATCCACTGGCTTAATATCAAGTGATTGCTTCCTGCTTTCTCTTGTTTCTGTTGATCCTCTACCAGAGTACCCAGATTTTTGCATGGGTTATAACCAGTAATACAGTTTCCTTTTTAATTCCGGACTCCTGATCCTAGCGCCTCCCTCCATACTTGGATTCAGACAATCCTCGGGTCCCCAGGCACTAACCTCTGGTAGACTTTGATCAATATGGATCCAAACACGAACTGTCACTGCACCTTTGGGCTGATTCAAAACTTGTGGTCAAACTGTTAATCTTTCACTCTTCTCTGGTCTAACCAGATACGCAGTCTGGCTTCTCTTTTCCCCACTGGTTTAACAACTAAACTGAAAAGAACAGTACCCCCTGTAAGCCAGGGGCTTCACCCACAAAGGAAAGCTACGGCTGCTACTACTGTTACAGATTGTTAAGACAACGACTAAAATACAGGAGAATTATGATGCCAAGATGAAAGTCACAATGGATGCACAGAAATAATTCTAGACTATACATAGTCTAGACATAGTCTAGTCCTTCATACAGTCTCTCTGAACAGGAATAAGACTTTTTAGTAAGATCTGCTTTACAACTGTCAAACTACCAGGAGTTTAAGAATTCTAATATTTTCTCTCTATACAGACAGATGATGTAGATATATAGACAGGGTTTGTTATTTCATATAACAAGATATAAAGTAAGTAACATTTAGATATAAAGCAAATAATAATTAGATATAAAGTAAATAATAATTCACATAAGTCCAAGTTTTGGCAAATAAATACATACAAATACAGAAATGCAGCCTTTCACTTTTGCACAATTCCAAAATTTGATTCCAGCTGCTTTCTCTCACGACTTCATCACGATACTCATTACTTCAAATGAATTTCATCTGAATCCTAGTTAAGATTTTTGTTTTTTTAACTAGAGATTTTGTGTTGATACAGTAAACATTGTTGTGCATAACATACTCTATAAGTCACATATATTCATTTAGTTTTCTTTCCAGGCATGCATGTTAGCTAAAAAATGAAGAACTGTGCAATTCTGATGTTACTTTGTTTTAGCTCTTGTTCTGTGGTGTTTGACCTGTTTCCCAAAGCCGAAACAACTCCCGATTCAGAAAGCATTTTCCTAAGATGTAGACCACTCCCACTTTGGAGCCCCTCTGTTAAGAGGCAGAGATGCTACATAAACTGTGTCATTGAATGGAGCTTATGATGGGCAGAGCTCAACTCAATGATATGAGATACGGAAGTAAGCATTATCTTCATTTTGCACAGGAGGAAAGGGGCAATCAGCTGGCGTAGTTTGCCTGATAATATGACAGCTAGTAAGTGGAGAAGCAAGTATTCAGTTCTGACTGTTTGATTCCAAAATCTGTTCTCCTCCAGCAAATCATTATTGCCAAAGGAGGTGAGTGGATAAAAGGTAGTGCCAGCCTACTACCCAGCTACATTACAGGAAATAACAGGCTTATCATCTCTAAAGGCAAACAGAGACAGAGCTATTTGTGCTCAGAGAATAATCAGGCGCCAAGTATCCTGGCTTAAAGGGAACTTTAAATCAGTAACTTGCTGCTGACAAACAAGCACTTACACCAAATACCCCCCTCCAATCCTTCCTGCCGTCAGGAACTGACCTCCCAACACGCCTTCACATTCCACAAAGCCTGGAGCACACCCATCACCCTCCTCTGCACCCAAACCTCCCGCCACCACCTACTGAAGCTTAGGACATCTGCGTCCTCATCCAACATGCAACCTCTCTCTTCCACAGCCTCTTAACCCCCAATGACCTTCTCGCTTCTGTCATTTACACACCCACAAGAACACAAAGAGGTCAAGCGATCTAACCCCTCTGCTTCCTGGCAGTCTTTTTCTTCAACTCTAGTTTACTCCTAATCTTATTTCCCACAGTGGCTATCTAAGAAGAATGTTCTCCTTTCTCAAGAGCCCAGCCCCAAACTTCCCTGGCTCACACCAGATGGCCTGGCCTCCTGCTTCTCTGATCAACACTGTCTCCATTCATTCTCCGCAATGCGCCTGTCTCAGAGGAGGGGCCCTCTTCCTCTCAAAAGTTTACAGCTCTCCATCAAGCCTCTGGTCTCACCATTTCCCATCTCCAGCTATACTTTTCTGTCTCCCTATCTCTGATTTCCCCACCATCACCCTTCTCTCCTCACAAGCTATTTTTCCTTCTCCTAGTCCCCAAATTGACTCCAGTTGAAGCCCATCCTCACAAAGGAGAAAGAGCTGGAAGCCAGGGCTGGGGAAACAGGAGACTGTGTATCCACACCAGCATGGTGCATAGCTATTTAATCCTCAGAACACCCTAGGAGGCATTCACAACTAAAACTCCCAGATCTTCTACAACCATTCTCCTATTTTTCAAATAATTTAACTGACATATCCAGGTTAAATAGTATGCAAGGTCATGGAGCTAGTGACTTGCAGAGCTGAACTTTAAATTCAAATTAGCTCACCTAAAACTTACACAGTGTCCCTCTACTTGAGACAGAGTCCCACACCACCATCTCACTGTTCTAAATTTAACAAATCCAATTATACATCCTCAGAATTTCCATTAGGAATTTTGTCTGAATCTCAAAACTTAACTTGTACTGAAACTTAACTCATAATTCTGCTCCACCCCCAGGAAGCCTGGCCACATATAAACATACAAATGGACGCGACTCTTCTGTAATTCAAGTGACGGGTTACCCTCAGTCCTTCCTGCCGCACATTCCGTCACCAGAGGCTGGTGCTCTCTCCCCTATGCGTCCCCAAGCCCATGAAGGGTGACACTTCATCTCTGCACTGCATTTACAACAGCCTGGTTACTGGTTTTCCAGCTTCTACAGCTCCAACTCACCATATGCACTAAGGGTCAAAACAAAATTCCTAAAGGGCATCTCTGATTATGTCATTATCCAACTCAAAAACTGAATGAGTGAATCAAGTCCACAGTGCCGAGGCTTCAAATGATTTGAGGCTTCCACGACACGGCCATAATAAGTACCTTTCCAATTATGTTACCCTGAGATGTTACTACTTCTAATCTCTAACTTAGGACTTTGAAACTACTAACATTCCTATAGTATCCCACTTCCATGTCTTTCCTTTAATACACATTTCCCAAGCTGTCCCTTACCTAGACATTAGGACCCAGTTCAAATAACAGCTTCTTTCCGAGCATCTTCTGACGTCCCTTCTTCCAGTTTGGTGATCTCACAGCATTTCTGTTACTATTATACCTAAAGCACTCAGCACATTCTCTTGAGTATTATAGTGATTGTATCATAAAGCTATCTTTTGACCCCCTTCTATTTTCTAAGCTTAATAAGGATACAGAAAGATCCTATTCATGTTTGTATGTACCAGAGAATGTTCTTCGCATTCAGAAAATATTGTTAGTAGGGAATTTTAAAGAATCCAACATCTATATAAACACAAACTAAGTCACATCTTCTATGTGATTTTAATTTGAAAAGCTGATTGTGCTTTTCATCCCCGGGAAATCTGCACAGCATCTACACTAGCCCATGAACACTGTCTCTCATTCTAAGATAGACAGGCAGTTAGATAGATAATTTGTCTGCATAAGCCAAAACTCTTTTTAGGTTGTGCAGGAAAATGGAGCAACAGATGACCAGGTTTCCCCACAAACACATGGCTTCTACGGCCTCAGTAGCTCCAGTGGCAGAATGCTGGGCATCAGGGGTCTGGAGACCCATGGAACACACCTCTGGAACAGACTTCCTCCCAGTTTTAGCACCTTCCCCAGCGGTGCCTCCCTCCCTCGGTATAAAGCACACGTACATTGTGTAGAGTGGTGGTTTCCACAGGCTACGTAAGACACTAAGTATCTCCATAAAATGAGAGGCTCCTAAACTCTCAACCCAGGGGATTCTACCCCAGTTCACATCTGGGGGTGGAGCTCAAGGATCAACATTTTAAGGCTCCCCATAGGTGACTCTGATGGTAGGCAGCTGACAATTGTTGACTTTGGTGGGTTGGGAGGAATGCATGCTTTGGATGAGGAATTAAGGGTTTAAAATATATTTAAATAGAAAGCAGTATACACATATGTATGTGTGTATGTAATTTTTTAAACTAAGGTTTGTAAAGCTGTCCTTGAAAGCAGATCTGTACTTTCAACGGCAGAAGTAGACTCTCAGCCCTCACTGTTCCGGAGGAAATACACACTGTGTCTGCGTCCTAAGACTCAGGAGGGCCCCACACTCCTCTCTCTACAGCCCTCCAAACCACGACTCGGCACCCATCCGGAAGCCACCCAGTGACTGGGAGATCACTCCGGATGAGCTCTGGTCCCAGCCACATATTCCTTGGCAACTATCCAGGGCGAGCTTTTCTTTGCTTTATAGGCTGTTATTTAACTGCTTTCTTGCTCTCCTCCTCCCTTAGTCCAAATCTCTGTCCATCGCTCCGTGTTGGCCCTGCCTCTGTCAGTGAGTTTTCCGTTCGCCTCTGAGTGCCCATACCCTGCCTTCTAACTCACTTATTTCCGACAGAGTCTTCAGGACTGTTGCCTTTCTGCCTTTCCAAGCCTTTCATGTCAGAACTGACCTGTAACTTTTACGATTTCATTCACATTTAGAAAGGTTCTCTCTTGGTCTATTAAAAAATGCTGATGAAAGCAACCTCTGACTCAGCTCTGAACTGGCCAAGACTTCCGTGCTATAATTTATCACATATACTCAATCCAGAATAAACCCCTCATAAGGGCAGCTTCAATCAAGCCTGAAGTGTCTCCTGAGGACATGCAAACTAAACTTGAGACTATGTGGCTAATATAGTCTCTGTGATATTCTCTGGAAACCAATCCTTGTACTCCAGTTAGGAAGGCACCTTTATGCCTTTTGCACCAATTGGTTCAAATCTAGAAAAAGGTCAATGCTCACATGGTCATGTAAATTTTATTGATCATGCAGGGAATGGTGGGTAAAACGAGGTTCATTTTATAGGCAGTTTACAATAAAATCACTATCTTAAAATTAGATATCTGTATATTAAAAATACTGAAGAAAACTGTTAAGCAATCTCCTTTCTTTTTGTATCACTACAGCACTTATGGTTGAATTTAATATATAATAGTTACATATTTTATCATCTAACTCCTCTGACAAATGGCAAACCCATTAGGGTCGGGATTTTTTCTTTTTCTGTTTGGCACATTGATGTGTCTCCAGCACCCAAACAGTGTCTAACAAACCACATGTGCATTACTGAGTGAATGGACAAGTAAATTCAGGGTCAAACTGCATTACCTAGGAGCCAGGCGATCAAGGTTCTAATACTTGTGTGACTTAATAAAATCATTTCACCTAAATCAACATGAAATTTAGCTCTCATATTCTCCAAGGTCTCTCTCTACTCTAAGATACTAAGCTTGGGATTGTAAGAAACCAAACCATCATTTGTCAGAAGTAGGGTTTTCTGAAAATTTAAAAAAAAAAAAGTACTAAAAATAGCTTGTCCAATTTCCCACTCTCACATGGACATAAAGAAGGAACAAGAATTATCCTAGAACTAAAAAAATCCAGCTCCTAAATAGAAAGATATAAACTATTCCACACCAAGAAGATAACTGTGACACAATTCTGTTTTCAAAAGCTGTTTTCAAAGTGGATGCAGAATTTACACAGTGGATAAACTGTATTAAGCAAAGCAGAAATTTAACCAACAGAAGTGCAAACTATGCACCCACTACACACATGGGCCACGGCTTACCTTTCTGATACCTGATATTTACCAACATGCAATAAAACATATTTCTGTTATTATGCAAAAAGTTATGATGAAAATGTCATCAAGAGTATGCCTTCCTTCAGACTTAATATTATAAATGAATCATATGATTCCAAGGTCATTTTACCAAGGCCATTCTATTCATACTTAAAATAAAAGAAATATACTCCAACGCTGGTTCTGTGGCTCAGGGCAAGTGCTTAAAGCAAACCAACCAGGTATTCACATTGTTAAGCTCTAAAGGCAAGTTTCCCATGCCCATAACAAAGAGTTATCGAGTCCACAGTCACTCTGCTTGCTGCAAGACAGGCCCATAAACTGGAAATGAGGCAGTGGGGCAAGAGATAATGACTTTATTTAGAAAGCCAGCAGACTGACAAGAAGGTACACTGGGATCTCAAGGTAACCATCTTATCTGGATCTGGATGCCAGGTTCTTTTATAGAGAAGAGAGGGAAAGAGGTAAGGAAGAAAAGTTAAAGGGGCATTAATTGTGCAAATATCTCCTGGAATGGGCAGACTTGGAATAGTGATGTATTAAGCTCTTCTTTCTCACAGCCCTGCAGCAGTCGACAGGGTCAGGCTAGTTCCCTGAACAAAGGCACTTTGGTTCACCATTCAGGCACAGGGGCACGGTTCCCCGAGGTTGAACATTACGTATAGACACCATAACAAAAGCAACAGGAAGCAACACAGAGTCACATTTTCTTCTTCCCTCTAACATTTTCTGTTGCGCGTAAATCCAGAGAAATGGCCAAGCACAACAATGTAAGAAAGTTCATCTGGGGCAGTCAGATGTTCTTTTTAAATACAAATACAATGTCATTTCTCTGATCAATGCCAAGCAATGGCCTTCTAGGTCTTGTCTACCTGCCCATAACATTCAAAAGACATAACCTTTTTTCCCCCTCGGCTGTCTCCTTTCCTTCCCTAGACCTTTATTCATCCCTTCCCTAGATTCAAAGTGTTTGTCCTATTCCCCTTCAGCTACTTTAAGACTGAATTAAACATCACTTTTCTAGAATGGTTTTCCTTCATCTTCCTACTCACCTAACCAGACTTCAGTTCAGTTCAGTTGCTCAGTCATGTCCGACTCTTTACGACCCCATGGACTGCAGCATGAAAGGCTTCCCTGTCCATCACCAACTCTTAGAGTTTGCTCAAACTCAAGTCCATTGAGACAGTGATGCCATCCAACCGTCTCATCCTCTGTCATCCCCTTCTCCACCAGACTTCAATCTTTCCCAGCATTGGGGTCTTTTCAAATGAGTAAGCTCTTTGCATCAGGTGGCCAAAGTATTGGAGTTTCAGCTTCAACATCAGTCCTTCCAATGAACACCCAGGACTGATCTCCTTTAGGATGGACTGGTTAGATCTGCTTGCAGGCCAAGGGACTCTCAAGAGTCTTCTCCAACGCCACAGTTCAAAAGCTTCAATTTGTCGGTGCTCAGATCCATACATGACTACTGGAAAAACCATAGCCTTGACTAGACAGACCTTGGTTGGCAAAGTAATGTCTCTGCTTTTTAATATGCTGCCTAGGTGTGTCATAGCTTTTCTTCCAAGTAGCAAGCGTCTTTTAATTTCATGGCTGCAGTCATCATCTGCAGTGATTTTGGAGCCCAAGAAAATAAAGTCTCTCACTGTTTCCCCATCTATTCACCATGAAGTGATGGCACCGGATGTCATGATCTTAGTTTTTGAATGTTGAGTTTCAAGGCAGCTTTTTCACTCTCCTCTTTCACTTTCAGCCCTGGTCTATCTTAAATATGTCCTCCTAGCATAGTGCATTTTGCAGTTAGAGCATTCGACATGATTGCAGCTGAACTGTAACTGGTATTTAATGTTTGTCACCCAAAGAAAGGGCTTCCCAGATGGCTCACCAAAGCAGGTGACTTAAAAGACATGAGGTTGATCCCTGGGTTGGGACGATCCCCTGGAGAAGGAAATGGCAACCCACTTCCAGTATTCTCACCTCAAGAATCACATGGACAGAGGAGCCTGACAGACTACAGCCCACAGGGTGGCAGAGAGTCAGCCTCAATGTAAGCAACTTAGTATGCACACCTGCACCCAAGGAGAACAAATATAAATGACTTAACCCATAGTCGGTTATGTAGGTGTGGTTAGCACTTGAATATCTAGAGAATAAATAAGTTTCACCTATAGGAAATAGAAGCATAAACAGGTCAAAAAGAATGGAAGAAAGCTACAAAATCAAGTTTCGTACTCTAATCTCTGGTTCTTTGGCTGGTTAAAATAACCAGGTTAGGCCAAAAATGGGGTCACCTGTACAAAACTCCACAAAGCCGAAGCAAAAACAAGCCCAGGGTGGATGTGACTGGTGATGGAAATAAAATATGATGCTGTAAAGAACAATACTGCATAGGAACCTGGAATGTTAGGTCCATGAATCAAGGTGAATTGGAAGTGGTCAAACTGGAAATTGCTAGAGGGAACATCAACATTTTAGGAGTCAATGAACTAAAATAGACTGGAATGGGCAAATTTAACTCAGATGACCATTATATCTACTATTGTGGGCAAGAATCCCTTAGAAGAAATGGAGTAGTCATCATGGTCAACAAAAGAGTCTGAAATGCAATATTTGGGTGCAATCTCAAAAACGAAGGAATGATCTGTTAGTTTCTAAGACAAACCATTCAGTATCAAGGTAATCCAAGTCTATGTCCCAACCAGTAATGCTGAAGAAGCTGAAACTGAATGGTTTTATGAAGACCTACAAGACTTTCTAGAACTAACACCTAAAAAAGATGTCCTTTTCACTATAGGGGACTGGAATGCAAAAGTAGGAAGTCAAGAGATACCTAGAGTAACAGGCAAATCTGGCCTTGGACTACAAAATGAAGCAGAGTACAGGCTAACAGATTCGCCAAGAGAATGCACCCTCTTCCATCAACACAAGAGAAGACGTGTGGACATCAACAGATGGTCAACACCAAAATCAGATTGATTATATTCTATGCAGCCAAACATGGAGAAGCTCTATACAGTCAGCAAAAGCAAGACCAGGAACTGACTGTGGCTCAGATCATGAACTTATTGTTGCCAAATTTAGACTTAAATAGACAAAAGTAGGGAAAACCACTAGACCATTCAGGTATGACCTAAATCAAATCCCTTATGATTAGACAGTGGAAGTGATGAATAGATTCAAGGGATTAGATCTGATAGAGTGCCTGAAGAATAATGGACAGAAGTTCGTGACACTGTACAGGAGGCAGCGATCAAGACCACCCCCAAGGAAAAAAAATGCAAAAAGCAAAATGGTTGTCTGAGGAGGCCTTACAAATAGCTGAAAAAGAAGAAAGGAAAAAGGCAAAGGAGAAAAGGAAAGAGATAACCATCTGAATGCAGACTTCTAAAGAATAGCAAGGCTTATTAGAAAGCATTCCCAAGTGATCAACACAATGAAATAGTGATCGACGCAAACAACACAATGAGAAAGACTAGAGCTCTCTTCAAGAAAATTAGAGATACCAAGGGAACGTTTCATGCAAAGATGGGCGTAATAAAGGATAGAAATGGTATGGACCTAACAGAAGCAGAAGATATTAAGAGGTGGCAAGAATACACAGAAGAACTATACAGAAAAAAGTCTTAATGACCCAGAAAACCACAATGGTGTGATCACTCACCTAGAACCAGACATCCTGGAGTGCGAAGTCAAGTGGGCCTTAGGAAGCATCACTACGAACAAAGCCATTGGAGGTGATGAGTTCCAGTTGAGCTATTTCAAATCCTAAAGGATGATGCTGTGAAAGTGCTGCACTCAATATGCCAACAAATTTGGAAAACTCAGCAGTGGCCACGGGACTGGAAAAAGTCAGCTTTCATTCCAATCCCAAAGAAATGCTATGCTAAAGAATGTTCAAACTACCACACAATTTCACTCATCTTATGTGCAAGCCAAGTAATGCTCAAAATTCTCCAATCCACACTTCAGTAGTACATGAACCATGAACTTCCAGATGTTCAAGCTGGATTTAGAAAAGGCAGAGGAACCAGAGATCAAATTGCCAACATCTGCTGGATCATAGAGAAACCAATAGATTTCCAAAAAAAAACTATGTCTGCTTTATTGACTACGTGAAAGCCTTTTTCTGTGTAGATCACAGCAAACTGTGAAAAATTCTTCAAGAGATGGGAATACCAGACAACCTGACCTGCTTCCTGAGAAATCTGTATGCAGGTCAAGAAGAAACAGGTAGAACCAGACCTGGAACAACAGACAAGTTCCAAATTTGGAAAGAAGTACATGAAGGCTGTATATTGTCACCCTGCTTATTTAACTTCTATACAGAGTACATCATGCAAAATGCCGGGCTGGATGAAGCACAAGCTGGAATATAGACTGCTAGGAGAGAGATCAATGTCAGGTATGCAGATGACACCGCCCACACGACAGAAAGTGAAGAGGAACTGAACAGTCTCTAGATGAAAGTCAAAGGGGAGAGAGAAAAAGTTGGCTTTTTCTCTCAGAAAAACTAAGAGAACATTCAGAAAACTAAGATCATGGCATCCAGTCCCATCACTTCATGGTAAATAGATGGAGAAACAATGGAAAGAGTGAGAAACTTTATTTTGGGGGGCTCCAAAATCACTGCAGATGGTGACTGCAGCCATGAAATTAATAGACACTTGCACCTTGTAAGAAAAGCTATGACACCTAGACACCATACTAAAAAGCAGAGACATCATTTTGCCAACAAATGTCTGTCTAGTCAAAGCTATGGCTTTTCCAGTAGTCATGTATGGATGTGAGAGTTGGACTATAAAGAAAGTTGAGTGCCGAACACTTGATTCTTTTGAACTGTGGTGTTGGAGAAGACTCTTGAGAGTCCCGTGGACTGCAAGCAGATCCAACCAGTCCATCCTAAAGGAGACCAGTCCTGAATATTCATTGGAAGGACTGATGCTGAAGCTGAAACTCCAATACTCTTTGGCCACCTGATGTGAAGAACTGACTCACTGGAAAAGACCCTGATACTGGGAAAGTTTGAAGGTGGGAGGAGAAGGGGATGACAGAGTATGAGATGGTTGGATGGCATCACTGATGCAATGGACATGAGTTTGAGCAAGCTTTTGGAGAAGGAAATGGCTACCCACTCCAGTATTCTTGCCTGGAAAATCCCATGGACAGAAGAACCTGGTAGGCTACAGTCCATGGGATCACAAAGAGTCAGAGATGACTGAGTGACTTCACTTTCTTTCTCTCTCCCTCCCTCTCTCTCTCTCCCCCTCTCTCTCTCTCTCCCTCCCTCTCTCTCTCTCTCTCTCTTTCTCTCTTTCGGGAGTTGGTGATGGATAGGGAAGCCTCCCTCCCTCCCTCCCTCCCTCTCCCTCCCTCCCTCCCTCCCTCTCCCTCCCTCCCTCCCTCCTCCCCTCCCTCCCTCTCTCTCTCCCTCCCTCTCTCTCTCTCTCTCTCTCTCTCTCTTTCTTTCTTTCGGGAGTTGGTGATGGATAGGGAAGCCTGTTGTCCTGCAGTCCATGGGTCGCAAAGAGTCAGACATGACTGAGCGACTGAACCATGCTAAATGTGCAAAACTCCACATCAGCAAGCCAAAACTTAAGTTTCCATGCTGGCTCTTGAGAAAATAAGGCCTAGGTGAACTAATCACCTCTGGTTTGCTCAGCACAAGTTACTTACGAATTTCTTAAAAATTCCCTTTGCTCCATATAAGGAAGCTTGTGTGTGTGCATGCTAAGTCATGTCCAACTTCTTGCAGTCCCATGGACAGTAGCCCACAAGGCTCCTCTGTTTATGGAATTTTCCAGGTAAGAATATTGGAATGGGGTGCCACTTCCTCCTCCAGAGGATGTTCCTAAACCAGGGATGCATCTCTTGTGTCTCTTGAATTGGCAGTTGGATTCCTAACCACTGCGCCACCTAGGAAGCCCCCTACATAAGGAAAGTAATCAGCAAACCTCTGCTGCTGCTAAGTCACTTCAGTCGTGTCCAACTCTGTGCGACCCCATGGACCGCAGTCTATCAGGCTCCTCCATCCATGGGCTTTTCCAGGCAAGAGTACTGGAGTGGGGTGCCATGGCCTTCTCCGAGCAAACCTCTAATCACCCTGAAATAAGCCTTTTTTAAGTCATGTTATCCTAAAGAAAAGATATTGCTCCCAGTTTATCCTTTAGTCTGTACACTCCATGAGGAAAAAGCTTTGACTACTCTTTCACCAGCAGGTCACTGGGGATGGCCACAGAGCTGGTCACCTAACAGGTAGTCAGCAAACATTGAAAAAACTAAAGAATATTAAAATGTTTAGCTCTGGTCTACATATTTACAAATATTAAGATATTTGTTCCAAATCATTCTCATAAATGTACAAAAGCTGCATATATGTCTGTGCTATATTTGAGAATAAATACAGTTGACTCTGTATCCACGGGTTCAGCATCCTCAGTCAGATTCAACCAACTGTGAACTGAAAATACTTGAAGAAAAAAAAATTCCAAAATGTTTCAGCCAGCAAAACCTGAATTTGCCACTTGCTGGCAACTATCTATACAGCACTTACATCAAAATTACAATGACTTGCATAGTGTTTATATTGTGCTAGGTATTATAACTAAACTAGAGATAACAAAGTATATACACAAGAGGACTGTGTACGTTACATGCAAACACTACTACCACTCTATATAAGGGGCTTGAGCATCTAAGAATTCTGGTACCCATGAAAGCTCCTGAAACCAACCCTTTGTGAATACTGAGGGATGGCTATATATGAACTACTTTCCCTCTCAAAATTTAGTTTATTACCATGCTGAAAAGAATCATCTAGATATATGCAAATATGTACATATTTTATTTTTTAACATATGATCCTAAAATTTTATTTATGTACCTTAAAGTGATTTGTTTCTATAAACACTAGATTTTCCAGGTGGATTTTTATGCGATAAATATTTACTAAACTTCTGCTACAAATAAGGTGCTAAAGAATGTTGCAGGAATCTAAATGTGAGAAAACTTCCTGACCTCAAAGAGCATATAATTTGCTGGAGAAGATAAGAAACTTGAGTTTTCTGTGAAAAATCCAACCACCTTTTGTTTAGTAGAATAAATCACAGAAGACAGAAAGGGGTTCTAATGTATATCAATAAATAAATTTGTCTTTGGGACAAAGACAAACTTTTTTCTTTGAGACATGACTTTTAACATGATAAGTTTCTTTTTTTAACTTCAGATTCTGGAAAAACAATCTAAGACTTTGAATTTCAAACTCAATCAAATAAAGTTCTTTATTTTTCTTTTAATTAAATCAAATAAAGTTATTTAAAATACAGAGATAACATGATGTAAACATCTCTCTCAAATGGCATGTTTTTTTAAAGACAGGAACTCCACCTGAAATGTGCAACTTTCCCAGCTGTTTCAATCCTTAATTGTGGGTGGTTTCTGTGTGGGGGCAAAAATAAGGGTGGTAAAAGAAAATGCAAAACAATAATTCAATTGTCCAACTGAGAGCCATAAAAAAGTCAAATATGCTTTCTCTACAGAGTTCAAAAGAAAATGTTATTTATATAAACAATTTAGGCATTTGGAAATGTTCCACTTTAATAGAGGACTTCCTGATTTATATAACCACATTTAAGTGGGTTGTAATGAAGGTCTGTAATAACTGATGGATTTTCTTTTGACTCAGCAAATGAGAAGGTAATTTGTTTCCTAGAATTTAATAAAATCGCAGGTCATTTTTTTTTTTAAGAGTTCAGCTATGGTTGGTAATGGCATTGTCTCTGGTTTGCTAACTTTTTCCTAAGAGATGCCCAAGAACAGTTTCAGGCCATGTTCTACCTTATGCATCCTGCCATCATCAGACCAACGATAGTAGTGATCTCTATGGATGAGGATTTGTAGCTCATAACTAAATCCTGAGGAAAATCTTTACAGAAGCATTTTCAGTTTAGTAGCTTAATAACTGAAATTTATTAGTTTAACTTGAAGAAAATAGGTGCGTTTTTTGCTTAGCCAAAATCATTTATGGTTTATGTTTTATTGTTTAAGTTAATTTCCTGAGATTTATAAATATACTAATCCTTTTTAACCTGAAACATAGGTTACTATTTCTCAAAGTGTTTCTATTCTATAAAGGAATCCTCTCAAAACACACAAAACTGTTTGCCATACTTCCCACACTAGACCATATTCTTGTTTATCACTTGGAAAACTGAATCAAACACTACCTTTCCATGAGACCTAACAGATGCGTTCTCAAAGGCAATGGATGTATTTGATAAAAGGTTTATGTATTTTCCCCCAGCCTGCAATGCAGGAGCCCTGCTTTCAATCCCTGGGTCTGGAAGATCCCCTGGAGAAGGGAATGGCTACTCACTCCAGGGTTCATGCCTGAAGAATTCCATGGACAGAGGAGCCTGGCAGGCTACAATCTATGGGTTGCAAAAAATTCGACACGACTGAGCAACTAAGCACAATTCCTCGAACAAGGAAAATGAAAATAATTTTCAAACACTCTCCTGAAAAATGTCTTCTACTTCACACCCTCCGAGAAGGCATTAATGATCAGTTTCAGGCTTCTGTTCATATTCTTGGGCGATTTCACTTAATCACTGTGTTACACTGGTGCACGCTTAGCTTCAGAAAGGTAATCTAACAACAAATATTTGCACCTGGGTAAAGCACTGTTTGCTCAGGAAGATACAACAAAGTCCCTGTGACGGAGAACGTCAGCATTTTAAATCCGTCTCCTATAGTCTTACCTTTCAGTGCAGTCTCCTGAAGTCAGAAAAGAACTCAAAACATAAGGCACAGCCCAGCCAATTCAGTATAGAAAACTTAAGGGTTCAAGTTACCATCTGTCAATATGTACACATATGATTTACATGTAGACTTCCATGTAAAAGGGCTTTAATAAATATATTATGCTCTTCATTCTAAGAACTATTAAGCACTCACCACTGTTATGGCTATGTCTGCATATCTGCATTCAAAACAGAGACCTGAACACAGACACATGAGTTATGTCAGACCTATCTGGACAATTATTATGAAATATATTTTGATCTGAATCACCTACTTAATGGCCTCATTTCTCCACTCAGAGTTAAGAGCAATAACCTTAGTTGACAAGCGGTTGGATGTAGCCTGTCTCTACCACAGGAATTTTCTTTTTAGGTGTGTCTAAAGGAGTTAAGTCCCCACCTAAAATATTTACTAGCAAACTGACTCTCCTTCTTGGTAAATGTTTAATCTCTTGAGTGCAAAGGTCATATGGGCCAGGACTTTCCTGAGCACTGCAATAGGCCATCACAGAACATCACTAATCAAACTGTTTATGACAAACCACAACCGGACTTTCCAATAGTTCCCAAGATTACATAGAATGATTGAGCTTTGCCTCATATTAATGACTAATATTTTTACTGGCACTGGTTCAGCATGACTAACAATATTTGATTTTGTTTTTAATATAGACTTCTTTTAAGACTTGGTTAAAAGTGTTTTCAAACTACAGACGCTGAGTATGCAGGAAAAAAAATATAGTCACTTGCAAGCCCCAAACTTGGTATGGACATAAATTCTGAAGTGATACACTAAGATTTACAGACCTTTATTATCCCATAGTCTAAAGCACTAAATTAACCAAGTGAAAAGCACCACCTCAGACAGGTTCACAGTAATATCTTGGAGCTTCTACTTGCTCGAATGAACCACTATTGAGTTTTCAAAAGAATAGTGTTTTGATGTTCTGTATAGAGTATTTTATTAACTACAAATAAGGTTTTAGGGATGGACACATAACATCATCAATTTCCATGTATGTACCAGGATTAGTGCAGCAGGTATTATCTTCTATATAATTATGGTTATGCAATGATACATTTTGTATCCAGTCTGCCCCAGTGGTAAAGAATCTGCTTGCCATTGCAGGACACGCAGGTTCAAATCCTGGTCAAGGAAAATGCCTTGGAGAAGGAAATGGCAACCCGCTCTAGCATTTTCGCCTGGGAAATCCCATGGAGAGAGGAGCCTGGGGTCACAAAGAGAGACTAAGCAACATCTAACCATATAAATATGTTATGTGAGGGGCACTGACTCTTAGGCCAGTTTGTGATCACTCTTCTCCCCTCCATCATCAGTTTCTAAGTCCCAAGTGTCCAGCTAATCAATTCCTAACCTATTCCTAACTCAGCATCTTTCCTCAGTCCAGAAAAACAGAGCGGCATAAAAAGTGGGCAATGAGAACAGCTGCGGGAAGTTAAGCTGGATGGCCTCCCATTGGGCCAGTGCCATGGTGGGCAGATAAAAGGAAGCAATCAAATGCTCAGAGGCAGCTTAACCATCCTCAGAGGAGGACTGGCTTCCTGATGCTCTAGGATGAGAAAGAGGTGCTCCAGGTAGAGCACAGGATGCTCTGCTGCGTGGGACTTCAGCTGTGGGAACAACTGACCTGCTCTACGAGCCACAGAATTCCCCACTGGGTCCCAGAAGACTAGTCCCATTTTGCTTCCTTCAAGCCAGCAATGTCTCACTGGCACCAAGAAAACACACCAACAAACCGGCAAGCACATGGCCAGAAGGGTGGGCACAGACGGGGACAGCTGAAGAGTGGGTTTGACTTATGGAACAGACACAGGCCCTCTCATCTCACAAACTCCTGGAACAGCTTGCACAGGTTCACCCGTGACCCTGATAGAGTAACAGCACTCTCTTTTCCTTACTTTGCTCAAAATCTGTTTTTCACCTTATTCTACTATAAGCACGCTGAAAGCAGACATCTTATTCATCTTCCACCCACTCTCACCACCATAACTTGTACACAGAAAAGTTCGCAAATGTCTTTATAAATTATTTTGCAGAGACACTGCTTGCTTATAAAAGATGAGCTTTTTTTGAAAGCCACTGTTGGCAGTGGTTACATCATTGGTAAGTCTCAAGACTGTTCTGGCTGAGGATATTGTGACTATTACTCAGTGTGAACCTTCACAGCTGTCCTCACTTCATTCCTCTTTCATTAAGTCAGAAGAATAAAGAAGAACCTGAAACTGGGGTTTCAGGGAGCTGTTTTAAAGACAGCTGAAACTTTGCATCTTCCCATGTGGAACTGGAGCTGATGAAGGTAAGGGTAGTTCTTGCAACTCCATCCACACCAGCCTTACCCATTTATCCTCAGGGATACATTCCCAGATCACTGTCCTTGGTACAACAGCTTGTGTTAGCTTCAAAGTCTTTTAGTTTTTATTATATACTAGTTATTTTTAACAATTTAACAATTTGGTGGTGTAATAAAAGGATAAAAAGTGCTGGTGAGGATATGGGAATATATCTATATTTTTACAATAGTTATTTCAGAGATAATTTTTGTTTATAAATCTCTGTGCTCTAAATTAGGTTTTCCTATGAAAGCACTGGTGTTTAAATCAGATGTCCCAGTAGGAGCTAAATAAGTCTCTTGATTTAAAAATAGTGAGCAATAACATCTTTCCCCTAAATAGTATTCACCTTCCACTTGCCCAGCTTGGATCTAATTCCAAAAAGCCCTGAAAGCACTGGAACTTAGTATTCATTGCCTATCACAGTCTTCGCTTCCCTGGTGGCTCAGGGGTAAAGAATCCTCCTGCCAGTGCAGGAGACTCAAGTTCGATCCCAGGAAGATCACCTGGAGGGGGGCATGGCAACCTTCTCCAGTCTTCTCTCCTGGAGAATTCCATGGACAGAGGAGCCTGGCAGGTTACAGTCAATGGGGTCACAGTCGAACACAACTTAGTGACTGAACAACAACCATAAGCCTTCACATACTGGTCAATTCACACCTTGCCAATCTAAACTGCAAGAGCCAAAATAATACCATCCATTCAGTCAAAGTGGAGAGACAGAGAACAGCTGAGATATCAAGTTCACCACAACCGGGGAAAACTGTCTACCATCGACCCACCTGCACAGCTGAAGGACATAGTAATTAAAGTCCCCCACCACTGCTGTTATACCACGTGACTTCAAGAAAGTTTTTTAAGTAAGAAACTTAATAGAAATTATGAAGAAATGTATTTATTGTACCGTTAAAAAGTAAAAGACCAACTAGAAGCAACCTGAGTGTACCAAAGAGAGTATTTCATAAATTCATGCATAAAAACCTATGTAATATATTAAAATCATAAAATGAAAAAGTATAATACCTATAAAAAATCCAGAAGTATTTGCCATAAATCTCTTTATAAAGAAGAAATAAATTGTATATAATATATAGCTATATGCAGTATAACTATATATAATTACATTAGAAAAAAATACACATAAATGAAAAAAATAAAGCTTATAAGTGAAATTATGTCATTTATTCAACAATTTAACCAAGAATTTACCAAGAGTCAGACCCTGGATCAGGTGCTAAAGTGAAATGACTGAAAGAAAAAAAAAAGAAAAAGATCTGGCCTCTGGCCTCTTGCACTTTACAGTCTCATTCAGTTCAGTCGCTCAGTCGTGTCCGAATCTTTGCAACCCCAAGGACTGTAGCACGCCAGGCCTCCCTGTCCATCACCAACTCTCAGAGCTTACTCAAACTCATGTCCACCAAGTAGGTGATGCCATCCAACCATCTCATCCTCTGTCGTGCCCTTCTTCCATCTTCAGTCTTTCCCAGCATCAAGGTCTTTTCCAGTGAGTCAGTTCTTCGTATCAGGTGGCCAAAGTATTGAAGTTTCAGCTTCAGCATCAGTCCTTTCAATGAATATTCAGGACCAATAGCCTTTAGGATGGACTGGTTGGATCTCTGGACTGGTTGAGAGTCCAAGGGACTCTCTAGTCTTTTCCAACACCACAGTTCAAATGCGTCAATTCTTCGGTGCTCAGCTTTCTTTATGGTCCAACCCTCACATCCATACCTGACTACTGGAAAAACCATAGCTTTGACTAGATAGACCTTTGTTGACAAAATAATGTCTCTGCTTTTTACAGTCCATTACTAAATGGAATTAACTGCCATTATATGAGTATGTGGGTGTTCTTTCTTTTTTCTAAATAATAATGCTACTATATTAACATTTTAGTAATACAGTCTAGGCTTTTGTCTGGTGAGGCGTGTGTTACAAAACATATGTTGGGGGCTAGACACTTATGATATAGACGTCATGAAGCGACACACAGGACGACGCCATCGTTCCGGCTATGGGTGTCACGTGACCCCTGACATGCCCTGCCCCAGTCGCCTGTAAATAGGAGGAAGTCACGTGGCCAGGGATCCAGGTGGCAGCCCTCTCCTCCTCCTGAGAGGCACCCTACCTACACCTCCGCCAAGTCAGGCTCAGCCACCCTCCTCCACAAACCTGAGGGCGGAGGGAGCCCCTGGCGACCCTAACACCAGCCACCTCCATTTGGTATAACCCGAGAACCAAATGTTCCCAAAGGGGAGGGCAAATCATGGACTGCCTGGCAGGGGCCTCTGCGAGAGTCTGGCCTGCCCACGCGGGGTCCATACAAGGTGAATCACATAGCAGGAGCAGCGTGTCTGTGGACCGGGCAGCTGACTTCTCCAGGAGGGACCTTTGTGAAAGTCACAAGCTAAAGCCTCCCAAGGAATCAGAAACTCTTCTGGTTTTTCTTCTCCTTGAGAGCCCTTTCCTTTCACAGCGGGGTTTGGACTTGATACTTTAGGTTTTCGAAAACAATAAAAATATTGAGAAATACGTATACACCTGACAAAACTATAAAACAAAATTCAGAGGAAGGAGAGAAATAAGATTGTGGAGAAGAGTGTCAGGGATTTCAAAGTCCTGCTACTCAAAGAAAAGTCCGTGGACCAGCCTTCAAGTGTGTAAGAAACGCAGAAACCACAGTCCACCTGAGACCTTCGGAATCACAGTTGGCATGTAATGAGATCGCCAGGTGTATCACATACACATTACAGTTCAGGAGTCTATTATAAATCCTTATAATATTCTATTTTTATCTGGAATGTGAGCACTCTTGATGTATTATTCTCTAAAATGTATACACATATTTTATACAGTCTCCTGACTGCCTGGAGAATCTCATGGACAGAGGACCCTGGTGGGCTGCAGTCCATGTGGTCACAAAGAGTCGGACATGACTGAGCAACTTGGCACAGCTGACTGCCTGACTAACCCAGCATACAGACTGACCCCATGTCTGCAAAGTGACAAGTAGGGATTGTTAAAATGTGGGGGAAAGAATGCTACATGAATCAGACCTTCAACCAGTAAAAACTCAGCTACAGATAAAACTTGACATCACGAAATCCAACCTTGTCACTAATGGGAAATGAAACCACCCGATTCAGGAAGGGGCATGCTTTCAGCAGGGTTCGATTGCTAAATATGAGGGAAAATCAGATTAAGGCTCAAGTCTCCTAATCCCAGTAATGTTCTCTGTCCTACACTAATACTGGCTAATACATCATGACTGATACTTTTTTCTTTATAAAGAAATACTGAAGTTAAAAGAAAAATCAGTACTAAGTTTAAAAAATGTGAGATAATTCTTAAACTAATACCTTGTATATTTAATAGTAGATAACCAATATGTATTTGTTTGAATGAATGATTCACTTTTGTTTTCCGTTTTCTTTTTTTTTTTTTTGCCACAACCCACTACCGTGGGATCTTAGTTCCTAGACCAGATATTGAACCCAGGCCCATGGCAATGAGAATGAGGAGTCTTAACCACTGGACCGCCTAGGAATTCCCTGAATGATTCACTTTTAGGCAAAGAAAAAAGGGTGTTATCCACATCTTCTCAAAGGGCTTAGCTGAATTATAGAATGATTAATTTCCTTATGGAAAAAACCACAGACCTCAATTTTAAAACAATTTATAACATTCTTCCACAGCAACCAAAAATCACCCTTACACTTCTATCAAAGTCAGAATATTTGACATACTTAGTATTTGGTGTGTGTTATCTGTTTGATTTCAATTAAGTTATTATCTGAAGTAAGACTTTTAAAATTATTACTTAGGATATTGAAAAACAGCAGTACTTACCGATACTAATTTCATCATCTGTTTCAGCATCACCGATACATTCAAACTGGAAATCCTGCAGCGACTGGGAAAATTTCTGTACTGCCATAGACAGATCTGTAATTAAAAGTTTAAAAAATTTAGTTTTAAAAAAATCCTAAGGTGAACATACCATGAAATACTCAAGATTTCCACATGTATGTATATAACTTTGCTGCTAATGCTATATTAACCAGATCCGTTTTCAATACCAGCTTGAAAAACTTAAAATTTAAAGAGACTACAAAAGAAATGTTTTAGGGATTAGATCTGTTCTGCTTCCAAAGAAGATCTGCCCCTTTAAGAAAGTTTTGGTGCTAGTTGTGCATTATCTGGAACTCAAATTTCCCAGTCTTTATCAAAGAATTACCATTCACTACAAATGGACCATTTATGTAAAAAAAAAAAAAGAAGGAAAGAATTCTACTGGGGTTATTAGTTGCAGGGGAGGGGGGGAAGCATCAAATCTTTGATTAGAAAGTGTCACTGATGTTATTCTACACAGACTGTGGAGGAGATAGGGAATGTGCTTTTATCAATAAACACATTCTCCTTATAAGTTGAAAGTACACCTGAAGAGTTGTTTATGAATAACCTTGTGATTTATTTATTTATTTTTTTTTTTAACTTTGTGATTTATAGGAGACCTCATGTTAAATATACTCCTCAGTCCTGACTTCAGTCTGAACAAAGTCCCGAGAATAACTAAATCCAGAAGAAGAATTCTTTATTCATGGAGAGAGTAAAGAAAAGCCCAGAATAATGAGAAGTGAATCCCTGGGAGGCAAAAGCCTAGGATGCAACCTAACAGAGACTAAGAATGCAGACGCTGGAGTCAGGCAGCCTGGGTTGAAATCCAAGTCCTGCCATTTACTCATTATGTGACCTTAGGCAAATTTTTTAAACTCCTCTGGGCCTCTGTTTCCTCATCTATAAAGAGTGAACAACAGTGGCATAACCACTTTATAGGGTTCTTTTGAGGATTAATTAACATAACACTTGTGAAGCATGTAGAACAGTCTGACAATAAGCACTATTTATGTTTGTTAAATAAAATTTAAAACAGTCTGATAGTGCAGCATCAGGGCAGCTTTAAAGGTCCCTCCTCTCAGGGCTACTGTGATCATTCATGCTAATCCTTCACAGAAGTCTGTGCCAATAGGAAAACTAATTTTTCTAGAAGTCACTCTGGTGGTAGTGGTTTGGTTGCTAAGTCATGTCTGACTCTTTGTGACCCCGTGGACTGTAGCCCGCCAGGCTCCTCTGTCCATGGAATTTCCCAGGCAAGAATACTGGAGTGAGTTGCCATTTCTTTCTCCAAGGGATCTTCCCGACCCAGGGATGGAACCCATGTCTCCTGCATTGCAGGCAGACTCTTTACAGCTGAGCACCAGGGAAGCCCACTGAGCACAGCTATTATACATCAAATGATATGAGATACAGAAAGGTGAATAGATGGGAACACATCACACATGTGTGACTTTTGCCTACTAGAAACTTAAGAGGAATATATATCCATATCAGTCACAAAGTCGATTTCTATACAAAGGCATCTCATATGTGTTGAGGTAATTTGTGAAGTTTTATTCTGATTTCAAGAGAAGACTTCACAGTGGAAACGGCTGTCACTCTACACTTTGTTTAATGCTATCTCCCAGGGGTTCATATCTGCCTTCTTGAATGCTTAACACTGAACTCAAGCAGTCACACCTGACGAAGACCCTCTCCTTCATCTTCAGTCAGGCTCCCCGGAGCCTCCTTCTTGTCCAGGCCTCTCCCGGGCCCCCTTGTCCTCACTGTGCCTACCTATCCTAGTTTTAGCACAAATTCTGCCAAGTCAGTGCAGACAGATTCCCAACTGGATATCTGACCAAGTTTCTCACCCCCCACCTCTGATGCTGACGTCCTCGACCTGCCTCCACCAAGAACCCTCCAAGCCTTTGTCTTCTCTTGGTGATTTTCCATCCACTGACAGGGCCCACCACCCAGTGGGTTCTTGGCTGCATAAATCCTCATTTGTTCTTGTTGCATTCAGAGTTGAACCTGAACCCTCTCCCCTACTCTAACACTCTTGACATCTACAGCCAAGTCCTGAGTAAAGTCCTCCTTACCACTGTAACTAGTGTTGGAATCTTTTTTTTTTTTTTTCTTTAAGAGAAGAATTGTGACCTGGTGTCTAGGCCTGACACCAGGACTTACCATGAAAACCTATACTCAGAAACCTCAAGCCCACTTACTGATCACAGAAAGGACCCACAGGAAACTAGGTCTCCAAACATGAAGGTCACTTAATACCCCATGTGAACCCAGAAATTACCAGTACCCTCACCAATGACAGTTTTGAAGACCATAGGGCTTGAGCCTCAGAGAGGTTTTTAACACACACACAATACACGCATGCACAAGAAAGACTGAGATTTTTTTTTTTAAATCTTGCTTGAAGAAATAAATCATGCTCTGGAAAGAGGGTATTATACTCACAGACTAACACCTCTCCCCAAAAGAGGGAGAGGATTTTGGAGCACATTTTTGCACATGCTAGCTAAGAAGTATTCTGAATTTAATGGAATGGAAAGGTCTGTCTACCAGCTTAAGAATGGTCCTGCTTTGGGTTCTCAGGAAGAAAACTGGAAAAAGCCTCCCTTGTGGATTGTTAGTCAATGAGGAAAACAAAGGCTTCATCAGAACCAGACCTCCCCGACTGCCTGTGAGACCTTGGGCAATCACTCACCCTTCCCAAGGCCTGTTTTTCTTACCTGTGCAACAGAGGTGCAACATGCATCTCAGGGGTTGTTATAAACATGAAGTGAGGTCTGGGCTTGCTACATACTAGGCAACTTAATAAATGGCATCAATTGTTATCATTCAAGCTCAGCTCAAAAGGTGAGAGAGTTGAGTGGTTTTTCGGACAGAAAGGGGCTTCCCTAGTGGCTCAGCAGTTAAGATCCACCTTACAATGCAGGAGATACAAGAGACTTAGGTTCAATCCCTGGGTCGGGATGATCCCCTGGAGAGGGCATGGATGGACAAAGGAGGCCACAGGATTGCAAAGAGTGGGACACGCCTGAAGCAACTGAGCATGCACACACGTGGCAGAAGGGACCCGTGTATGCAAAGGTATGCAGTTACATGACATTACATAGCTCTGGCTAAGGGTAAAGAAATCAGAACACCTATATCAAATGTTCTCAGAAGACACACACACACAACAAATCAGACTCCTAGGACAATTTTTCAGCCAAGCTGTGTGCAGGCACTCTCCCTAAGACTTTGGGAAAGTGTTCCATGTAGTACGTATTTATTTTTCTACCCCTAATGTATAATAGCCCTTATGCTAAACTGGACTTGAAGTCACAGATGGAATTCCTATAGCAGAGAAGGGGTAGTGGGTAATACGGGTGCATCAGGAAGCTTAGGAATCTTGGAACAAATAGCCTTCCTTCTCTCCCCTCATCACAAGTTCCTGTGTGTTTCCCCACAAACTCAAGGAGCTACCTGGAAGCTCTGTCCTAGGAAACTCCTGACACAAGTCCTCACAACAGAACACATCTTCCAAGACCATTCTTTGCTTCCTGTGGCCTTGCTTCTCGACTGAGAAAGGCAAGCTGCTTCATCTTTTCACTGAGATTTCAGTGAGGACGCTGTACAGACCCCCGCCCGGAAGAACACAGGAGCCCAGCATCAATCCAGAGTACGGGGCTTCAGCGGCAGATGATGTGGGCTGGCTTCCCACCTCTGCCAGGCAGTATGGCATGGCTGTGGGCCACCTTTATAGCCACTCTGGACCTCATCTGTTAAGTGGAACAGAGCATACCTCCCAGGGTCACTGTGAGGACTAAATGAGTTAATACAGACGAAGCACTCAGAACAGTGTCTGACACATAGCGAAAGCATTTAAAAAGTGTTGGCCATTTCCATGCTGAGCGTCTCAGAAAAAAAGGAAAAGTTTAATTTTCAGAAATGGAGCTGGCAGCTAGTAGGCCTCAGATAACCTTGGCAAGTGCTCAATAAAGCAGTCTGTTGATTGCCGTTTCAAATTCTCTCTTGATGTACTGCAATCAAGCCGTAACACAGACTACCTGATTATTCAGTATTTCTGCATGAGGGGTGGGCATCTATTTCAATGCTGGATAGAATCAAGAATGCGTGAATGATCCTTTTTGAAGTGTAATGAGACAGGACTGTACAGGAAAAGATGGTTCTCAACTAGTTCAGATTAATCCAAAAATATAGCCGAAGTTCAAAAAATGACTTATTTTCAACTTCAAGTGCCTGGGATCTTCATTTTCCTTTTATTTGTTCTCACTTTCCAAAAACCAAAGTAATAACGAGGTAAAAAATATGATGACATTATCTTATGATATTTTCTGGCAATCATATGGATCAATCTGAAAAATGAGGAATCCAGGTCATAATTTTAATCTTGACTCCTTCCCCCACTGAGTGAAATTCTGAACTAGAAAGAACAACACCTTTCACTGACATCACTCCATGGAACACATTCTTCCCTAACTGTCTAAAGTTTCTAAACAACAGTCAGATACCCCAGACAAAAGTACCGGTCCTACATGGACCTTGAATTTAAAACTTAATACAGTTCTTATAGCTTATTGTTGAATTTCAAAGTCTCAAAATTGTAATGATAGGAGTTACATTTCTCTTAAATACAAAAAGAAAGATCAAGTGTCTAAAATATGACAAGCAGAGACTCTAGTATAGTCAACAGGGTCTCTTTTTCCCTATTTCTTCCTAACTGTTAGAACTTGAGGACAAACAAGGAAAAATCCCAGCCAGAGCCATCCTGGCTACATTCAAGGTGAAGGGGGAGGAATACCATGTACTAGGGGTTAAAGTTGTACACAGTAAAGATGCTATAAACATCACTCATACCACAGCCTTTTCCATACCTAACCTGCAAGTTAAGCATAGGGTGTCTTCACATGTATTCACATTATAACTTTGAAGAAATTACAGTAGGCTCTAATTAGCCAGCAATGTTTTTGTATCAAGGAGTTAACCTGTAGCACCCATGATTAGATGATGCTAATAGAACATTAAAGCTTCATTTCATTATAAAGACAACCTCGTTAGAGAAATACAAAACACTTGGCAAATATTTAATTACATTTCCTTACACATACACTTAAGAGCTGCAGTTACTTGTTACTTTGGAAGTATCAATGAAATGACTTTCACAGTGTTAGCTATATTTATCTTAGAACAAGTTCAACCAGCCGGTCCACTGATCTAAGGCAGCTTTTCTTGAAATCTGGTTGCTCTGGAATTAGATTTAAGTAAGACTCACAGGAGCAGGCATATGTGTCGTAGAATGATTATCTTCATACTACTGTACAGAAGGCAGACTATGAAGAGTATACAAAGGTAAAAACAAAATATGTCTTTTTCTCAAAAGTGCACAGCCCCGTAGGGACATGCGGTATGTAAATAAATCATATCAGAGGACAATGGGTAAAACCTCCAACAGAGGCTAATAACAACAACATCACTGCAGGCAGAACTTACTATGTGCCTGAAACTCATCCTAGAACTTAATGTAAATTAAACCATTAATCGCCACCACAGCCTCTTGAAGTAGGTATCATCACTCCCATTTTACAGATGAAGGAACTGAGGCACAGAGAGGTTAAGTGCCATCCCCAAGGTTGCTCAAGCTAGTAAAGAACACAGCAAGAAGTTCCATTCAGGGAGAATGGCTCCAGTCTCCACTTAACCACAACTGCTCCGCATTTGCTACAGAAGTAGCAAATAAGGGCACAATCCAGCTTGAGTGCAGGGTGCAAGGCTTCTCAGAGGAATCAGTGAAAACAGGGACCTGAAAGGTGTGACAACACAACAGGCAAGGCCAAATTAACAAGATGTCCAGAAGCGTTCAAAAGGCAGCTTGCACCTACACATCCAAAAATGGCGAATAAGACTCACATCAAGCTGAGGACCGGTCACCACCAGAAACAGACTGCTCAGTCTCTGTACTTACTTTTATAGCATCATTCCACCTTGTAAGGACAGTCTTCTCTCATGTTCTGATTCAAGATCTCTCTCTATCTCTTTCTCTCTCTCTCGCTCAAGTCCCTATTGCCTCCAAAAAGCTCTTCCTGATCCCTTCCACCCTGGCGTTATCTCCTCCTTTATGCCTCCCACTACATGCTGTGACACTCTTGCTGTACTTTCTCTATTTTACCTTCTATCAAGTTATCCATGAACCTAGGTTATTCACCTTATTTTAAAGTGTTTTGAAGGCAGAAAACTTTACCATCAATGAACATATTCCAAGTATGCATTATCATATCATCTATACAAGAGCTCATGTTGAAACCTTTAATCTCTGCAAGATGGATAAATGCTCCAACCTTTCACATGTAAAATATGAGTTATCTACTTATCCATCTTCCAAGGTAGGAAGATGTTTTACTATTTACAAGAAGCTTTCACATACGTTTACAATAATGATAACAATAGTGTCGGTAAGACATTTTACTCACTCCAAGTTCTCACATATTTTCCTTAATTATCACACAAAGCTATGAGGGCTGAAGTTCTGAAAAGTTAGGTAATAACTTATGTTGCCCAGGGTCTAAGATGTCAACTCCAACCTGGACAGGTCGTTTATTCCCAAAATTGGATGCTCTTTCTACTATATGCCATAGCCAATTCCCAAAGAAATTAAAACAAGGAAGTGTGCCACCTTTACATGACATCTAGTTAATCCCTTACCTGTTATATAAAATCTAGGCTAGTAAGACTTTGTGTATTGAACATGAGAGTGATCTAGGCATACTTATTAGCCTGGAATAAGCTATCAGCAAAATGCATTAATTATATAGTCTAAACACCAAAAGAAATGCACATTCTTTCTTTTATTTTCTAGTGCCACAAGATAGAAGAAGGAAACGGCAACCCACTCCTGGAGAATCCCAGGGACGGAGGAGCCTGGTGGGCTGCCACATATGGGGTTGCACAGAGTCGCACATGACTGAAGTGACTTAGCAGCAGCAGCACCCACAAGATAACTGGATAATGTTAGAGGTGTTCAGTTTCTTCTTCTTGTTCAGTTAGTAAGTCATATCTGATTCTTTGTAACCACATGAACTGCAGCATGCAAAGCTGTGCTCAAATTCATATCCATTGATTTGGTGACGCTATCCAACCATCTCATCTTCTGCCGCCCCCTTCTCCTTTTGCCTTCAATGTTTCCCAGCATCAGGGTCTTTTCCAATGAGTCGGCTCTAGGAGCTTCAGCATCAGTCCTTCCAAGAAATATTCAGGGATGATTTATTTTAGGATTGATTAGTTTGATCTCCTTGTAGTCCAATGGACTCTCAAGATTCTTCTCCAGCACCACAATCGGAAACCAGGAATTCTTCAGTACTCAGCCTTCTTAACGGTTCAACTCTCACATCCATACATGACTAGCGAAAAAACAATAATAAACCATAGCTTTGACTATACAGACCTTTGCCAGCTAACGGATGTCTCTGCTTTTTAATGCACTGTCTAGGTTTGTCACAGTTTTCCTTCCAAGGAACAAGCATCTTTTAGTTTCATGGCTGCAGTCACCATCCACAGTGATTTGGGAGCCCAGGAAAAGAAAATCTGTCACTGTTTCCACTTTTTCTCCATCTATCTGCCATGAAGTGATGGGGCCAGGTGCCATGATCAGTTTTCATAATGAGCTTTAAGTCCGCTTTTTCACTCTCCTTTTTTTACCCTCACCAAGAGTCTCTTTAGTTTATCTTCACTTTCTACCATTAGAGTGGTATCATCTGCCTATTTGAGGTTGTTGGTATTTCTCCTGGCAATCTTGATTCCAGCTTGTGATTCACCCAACCTAGGATTTTGAATGATGTACTCTGCATATAAGTTAAATAAACAGGGTGACAAGTACAGTCTTGTCATACTCCTTTCCCAATTTTGAACCAGTCTGTTGTCTCATGTCCAGTTCTAACTATTGCTTCTTGGCTTCATATACATTTCTCAGGAGGCAGGTAAAGTGGTCTGGTATTCCCATCTCTTGAGGAATTTTCCAGTTTGTTGTGATTCACATGGTCAAAGGCTTTAGCGTAGTCAATGAAGCAGATGGTTTTTCTGGAATTCCATTGCTTTCTCTATGATCCAACGAATGTTGGCAATTTGATCCCCAGTTCCTCTGCCTTTTCTAAGCTCAGCTCGTACATCTGGAACTTCTCAGTTCATGTACTGCTGAAGCCTGGCTTGAAGAATTTTTAGCATAACCTTGCCAGCATGTGAGATGAGTACAATTGTGTGGTAGTTTGAAATTATTTGGCACTGATGTTCTTTGGGATTGGAATGAAAAGTGACCTTTTCAAGTACTATGACCACTGCCAAGTTTTCCAAATTTGCTGGCATATTGAGTGCAGCACTTTAACAGCATCATCTTTTGGGATTTGAAATAGCTCAGCTGGAATTCCATCACCTCCACTAGCTTTGTTTGCAGTGATGCTTCCTAAGGAAGGCCCACTTGACTTCACACTTCAAGAAGTCTGGCTCTAGGTGAGTGACCACACCATCATGGTTATCTGGGTCATTAAGACTTTTTTTGTATAGTTCTTTTGTATATTCTTGCCACCTCTTCTTGATCTCTTCTGCTTCTATTAGGTCCCTACCATTTCTGTCCTTTATCATGCCCATCTTGCGTGTAATATTCCCTTGGGATCTCTAATTTTCTTGAAGAGATCTCTAGTCTTTCCCATTCTATTGTTTTCCTCTATTTCTTTGCATTGATCGCTAAGGAAGGCTTTCTGAGCTCTCCTTACCATTCTCTGAAACTCTGCATTCAGGTGAGTCCATCTTTACCTTTCTCCTTTGCCTCTCGCTTCTCTTTTCTCAAGCTATTTGTAAAGCCTGCTCAGACAACCACTTTGCCTTCTTGCACTTACTTTTCTCTCTAAGCTGCTTAAAGGTAGGTATATATTGTTCCTCTCTCTTCACAATTAGTGCCCAAAGCAAAACAGACACAGAGAACAGAGGGACCCAAAGGGAAAAAGGGTACACCAACTACCAGTGGATTCATGACATAAGAATCCACCTCAGATAAATTACTGAAAAGCTTATGGTACTGGGAACATGAATGAGGATCACTGCAGGCCTTCACTTAATAAAAAACAGACCATGTATTACACAGGAGAATATGTCAAGGAATTACCAAACAACACTTGGCTTTCAATATCTGCAGTCATGCATTTAATATTCTTTCACAGAACTTCAAGTGTTAGATTGTAAGATGGAGAAAAGTCAGAGGAAGACAACACCAGGTTTGTGACTAAAAGTGTAAGAAAAAACATCAAGAGACCCTCTTGTCAATAAGAATCATTCCCATGGCTCTTATTTGAACCAAGTTTGAAAATGCCCACTTTGGTACCAAATGTACAATCGTGGCTATATGAGAGATGTGCTCAGATATGAGAAAAAATCCTTCCTTCAAAGCAATCATTCTTTCTTGTATGGACTAAGTGTGCACAAGACTTAGACATGGACACCGATCCAGGGACCACCACTTACTGCAATATTCTTAGAACAAGCACTTAGCTTTCCTGAATCTCGGGTTCCTCCTGTACAAAGTGAACATACTAATCCCTTACAAGAATGTCATGACCATTACATGAAATGAACTTAACACAGTGTCTGGTACAGATTAGAAACTTGAAGTTCTAGTCCTCAACAAATGTTAACTATTAAACCACTGTTTGTTATGATGGCAAGTGCAGAATATGAAATATTTTCATTGTAGGCATAACATTTAATCTGTGTATTAAATTACTATCTTCACAAGAGCTTCAGAGAAAATAAACAGTGGCGCTGACCTCTAATGAAGACCAAACAGTTTGTAATCCTATAAATGATATGTGTCTGGGAAGCAGTTCCAAAAGATTCCAGCCGAAAAACAATAAACAGGAACCAACACTTGGCCAGATTTTATCCAGTTTCTATAAAGCTACAAATTCCATAAAAATTAAAATGAAAAACCACAAAGACTTCACTATTGCTACAACCCAAGTTAAAAATAGAAATTTCAAAGGAAGAAATAAACCAGCCATCTTCCCACCCTGGGGATAAATCTCAGGGGTGGGGGTGGCAGGGTGCACGGAAACGACACACTGCAGTTTCTCTGGATTGTCTTCCCAACCCTAAGCTTTCCTCTCCTGCCTCCTTTGAGATTAATCTTCCTTATGAGGAAGATTATCTCTTCAGGACAGATAAACCAATCTCTAGCTACCTTGTTTTAGCTTAATATATGTTTTCTTTAAAAAGCACTACCTTTGGGTCTATATGCAGGCAACTCCTGAGCAGCCACTTAAGTCTGGATGCTGGAACTGCAAGCAAAAGTGTGTGAACTATCTCCCTTGCCTTTTTTTGACTTAACTAAAAACTATTGAGCTACCCAGCATGGAAAACCAGCTTTCCTAAGCATATCAGCAATTAGGTATGGCCTGGCACGCTTTCCTGAACTTTCTGGTCTACCCTCCTACACATGACCTCTTCCTTAGGCCAATCCTTGTTTGCTAGGCATCTACAACATTTGCCCTTAGTGTTCCAGCCCTCTTTTCTCTCATCTACCTGAAGTATCTATGCAAGATGATGACTCTGGAAGAGCGCTTGGTGTTACCTTTTCTTCATGTCACCCATCAGCCTGTCTCCAACTCTTCAAACAACTCCCTTTTCCATCAGCTCCTTCTTGGTATCATATGACAAACACATTTGTAATAAAATCATGATCTAAATAGTTTAATCTCCTTTTTAAAGCACCACACTAAATTGTTCAGTTCAGTTCAGTCGCTCAGTCATGTCCAACTCTTTGTGACTCCACGGACTGCAGCACGCCAGGCTTCCCTGTCCATCACCAACTCCTGGAGATTACTCAAATTCACATCCATCAAGTCAATGATGCCATCCAACTAGCTCATCCTCTGTCGTCCCCTTCTCCTCTCGCCTTCAATCTTTCCCAGCATCAGAGTCTAAATTGTTACCTACTAACTAATTACAGCATATCATCTATCCTTTATGTTTCTAAGGCCATCTTTTTTCTCAAACTGGTCTTTGCACGTTCAATGTTTTAGCCAAACCAAAGAATCTAAACTTCTGCTGTCTCAACATCCACAAAGCCATTCTTCAAGTTGGAAGCACCCATTTGTCTCTATTGTGACCTTCAAATGCCTTCAAATAAATCAGTACTCACAATTCCACAGTGAAGCTGGATTGTACTTTATAAGAGCAGCTGGCTATCTTTGAGGACAGTACATGGAGCTTCCTTTAACCTTTTTCAGCACCTATTAAGACCGGCTTCTTTCTAGATTAATTAGAAAGTCCCACCCTACATAAGGGCTTCCCTAGTGGCTCAGATGGTAAAGCATTGGTCTGCAATGCAGGAGACCTGGGTTCGATCCCTGGGTTGGGAAGATCCCCTGGAGAAGGAAATGGCAGCCCACTCCAGTATTCTTGCCTGGAAAATCCCATGGACCGCAAAGTCTGGCAGGCTACCGTCCATGGGGTTGCAAAGAGTCGGACATGACTGAGCGTCTTCACTTCACCCTAAATAATCCATCCAGGCCCGCACATCTGTTGATACTTATAAACACCAAATACTGGCATGCCGTATGGCACACAGGGTAATGTGCCAGGAGCAGGAGTACGGAAGCCATGGACACCTGCAGAGTATTTTCCTGGTACTACAACTTTTATTAGTAAACTAAAGAGAAGGAAACAAAGCAGTTTTACCCTGTTTTACATTTTTTAAAAATGTACCATATCACCAATATCGCAGAATTTATATGAATTAACTTGACTCTTGTAACTTCCATTGAGGCAGCCAGTTTGGGTCATGTTTCCAGACTACTGAGAGTGCGTTTTTCCCCTACTCTGATAGAATACTCTGAGAAGTATGGTGCTACCATAATCTAGCACCTTTTTGCATGACTACTGAAATACCCTATAATTATATTATATTATATATTTGCTAATATTTGTGTCTAAGTCCCACTACTCTCACCAAACATTAAGCCCATGGTTGACAGAGAACCTCTCCAGTCTTTACTGCCTCAGGCACAGGGCTTTAAAAATAAGAGGTTGCAAGAATTTAGACTATTTAGAAAAGGTAAAACTAAGGTCTTTCCAGGACTGGCAAAGAGCAATTAGAGATAAGAAGCCAGGTGGTTAAACTCAGCCCCATCTCTAGCTATAAAAGGTGTAATGGGAACAGAGAAGCCCCAGCAAACAAACACACCTAAGAATCAAGTCAAGTAAATGAGATCAGAGGGCCAGAGGGAATGGCTATAAGTTTTTCATTTAGGATCTGTTGACAAGCTTTACAAAAGGCAAAGGAGTGGAAGCTGACAGAAGCAGACCAGATATTTTAGGTGGTAACCTAAAATTTCAGCATTGCTTTAGAAAAAAATCCACCTCTAAAAATGATTCTGGTAATCTAATCAAGCTTGATGGAGAGAGCATCCAGTTTAAAAAAACAACAATAACAAACAAAAAACAACTAAAAGTTCCACAAACTTTAATCACTATAGAGAAAGCTAATCCAGGTTATTTCCTTGTATCAGTTTCTAATACAAAGAAGTTTCATTTAAAAAAATGATAAGACCAATGGTTTTGGTGTCAAACAGACTACCAGTTTTGCTATATAGGAAAGTTACTTAAGCTCTTCAAGTTTCAATATACCTATTTATAAAATGAGTATAATATTAATATACCTACTTTGTAAGACTGTTGCAATGACCAGATGAAATCATGCATGTCAAGTACATAATAAGAGCCTGGCAAACTATCATAATCATAACCGCTATTATTTTTAAGGAAGAAATCATTGGCTAGAAAGATATGTTACTGTTGGTTCCTGGTTACTACTCTTACGTTATGCTTACAGCTAAGGACCTAAAAAAACAATTATCATTTTAGGATGGCACCAAACTGAATGCAGCCAAAGTACCTTCCAACCAAGGAAACAGTCAAGGGACATCAAACATCATAACAGTCAACTGTTCCAACTGTCTCTATTCCAAAAGGTAAATTTATCATTTGCTTGACATTTCCCATCATTAGTTTAGATCAGGCACCATTAGTAAGACTCACACTGCTGCTGATGAAACTTCAAAGTATCATCTCAGTAGTTAACAGATAATCCACATTCCAGCATCCCCTAAAAAAACATTTTGTTGTTGCTATTTAGTCGCTAGGTCTTGTCAGACTCTTTTGTGACCCCATGAAGCCTGCCAGGCTCCTCTGTCCATTGGATTTTTCACTCAAGAACCCTGGAACAGTTCAAACTTCTTTCTCCATGGGATCTTCCTGACCCAGGGGTCGAACCCATGTCTCCAGTGTCTCCTGCATCAGCGGAGACTTAACCACTGAGCCACTGAAACCTACTTAACCAAGCAAAGAAACAATCTAACATATGTGAACCTCCGAAAACATTCTAAGTTCAATTTAATGGAGTGGTGAGCTTAAAATGTGGGTCTAGCATTCTAATGTGTCTGGCTGTGTTTATTGTGAGCACATATTTGGGTTTTCACTATTCTATTTTTATTTACTTATTTTCTTGGACAAACAAAAGTGCATTATAGTGTGTAATATCATGACTACACATGAACAGTATAGTATGGCAAAATAATTTTTTCACATAGCAACAGGCTAGCATCCTCTTAAAGACTGGAAACATTTTATAATGAATAGTAATTGAAAGCTGAATACATAAGCCTCTGTCTTGGACAAGATGTGGAAGTATGCTGGCATCTTGCCTTGTTCTTCCAAAAAGAACAGAAAAGAATAACACTGCAAAACACAGTTGAGCCTGGGCTGCCAGGGAAGTAAGGGCACAAAGATCATCATTCTCCATTTTCACAATGTTTTTTGTAAGTTGTTTTCAATAAACTTGCTATCCCACATGTTTACAGACTTCATTTTTCTGCTGTCCTACCCCATTTTGAAATATTAAAACAATGTCTCAGAATATTTCAGGAAAACTTGCGTTTTAACAGTGTAGCTTTCATTTGCACCTTTGAGCCCATCCCATCTTTAAGGTATCACAATGGAGAAAATTTTGTTGGGATACATTGTTTTATTACTTTTTTGTTCTACTTTAAGTTTCAAATATTCTGCTTTTGATTAACTGTCTTATTATAGTCATCTCACTATCTTAAAGTTGAAAAAAAAAAAAACCTTTTTTCTAACCAGATCATTTGCAGTTTTCTTATCATTTTCTCACTTGAAAAAACAATTTCTTATTCTTATGGATCTTATTGCATCTCCATTATGTAACATTACGTAGCATTTTTAACTGTTGGTGTATCATATATTTACATGGCATGGTCATTATAAAAATGCTTTAAGTGGCTTTGAAGAAGATACTTTAAATATATGATGTATACTGTTTCAAGGGTGACTGATTATACTCATCAAAAAACCTGAAAATAAATGTCAATCTTTTATTCCAAAAACTAAAACTCAGTCACCTAAATACCACGCTATCTGAGTTTCCAACATGCATGCACAATGATCTGTACACAGTCAGCAATTGCCTGCTGTGACTCTGAATAGCTAAGACTTTTATTTAGCAATCACAACTGAGGAATTCCAACTGTGTCAACTTGTGCAACTCTGTCTGGCTTCAGAGCTTCCCACACCCTGGCAGACACTTTGTCTCTAATTATTTTATTGCTGCAAATAAAGAGACTTTTTATAGAAACGATACACATAATTAATGCCAGGCTCTTATCAGACAGCACACAGTCAACCCATGATGAGGCCATCATTCAATTTAAAACTTAAAAACGTTTATGTGTGACCCCATGGCTGATTCATGTCAATGTATGGCAAAAACCACTACAATACCATAAAGTAATTAGCCTCCAATTAAAATAAATTAATGAATTAAAAAAATAAATAAAGTGAGTTCCAATAATTTAAATAAAGAAAAAAAATCATGTATGTTGCTTTCGAGTCTTCTAACCTGGTAAGTTTTATCTACTTCAAAATTTATTAGTTTCTCAGCTACTAAATCTTAAAGTGCTATAATTTTTACTTACTGTAGTTTATACATTCTAAAATGCTAAATTGTAAGCTCCATACCCAATTTTAGAGATAAATAAAAACTACAAGTTTGGCTCCCTAAGTCCCAGTGTATCTTTATATTTCATAGTTCACCCAGTAACCCTGAACAAGACATCTTCTGCAGCACTGACATTGTAAAGAAAAGCATCACCCCCAACCTCAAGGAGTTAACCCTCTACAGAAACAGCCAGCACACACTGCACTGCCGCCAGGGCCTTTTTCTAACTCTGAATGCTACAAAAACCTGCCACCAGGAAAAGCCTGTGTCAGAAATATTGGATCTCAGTTGTCCCTCCCAATTATGAGAGTGGGAAATAAGAAATCAGCTCTCTCTAGTTTAGCTGCTCATTTCTTTGACATATAAAAAGCCTGAAGCCTTGAAGCCACCCTGTCTCTTGGGCTTGTTTCTGGGCTCCACGCCTAAAATAAGAGCCGAAGGGAGCTTCCAGCAGCTGTGTGCTCTCAGAAGCCACCTGAGACCACCAGAAATACTGTAACCGTGGGACTGTGGGCACTATTTCAACAAGGGCTATGCAGATAAAGAACAAGACAGTGACGCACCAGAGGCTCCCTCTGTATTTTCAGGAAGAAAACTCATGAAAGACAGAAAAACCAAGAAATGAAACTGTATACTGTTTCTGTTTGCTCCACATGCTCCTGACTTAACTTTTTCAGTGTAAAAAATTCTGTATATTCTAAGACTCACATTCAGTTCCAATGCAGTGCAGTTTAGGAGGCAACACATTGTGATTCAGGGTCGCTGACAGTCATGAAGTCAAGTTTGTGCATTAGTCTTTTTAAGGCTAGGGCACAGCTAAGTATTGTCTTTAGCTGACTAATTTAGTAACTTGAGCTACATCAGAACAGTGAAAGGTATAACCTAAACTTCTCTCTGAGAATCCCTAGAAATTATGCCTTTTAGTGACTAGTATCTGCTAGTATAGTAACACTGCAAAGTTACACTGTGTATCAGACTAACTACATATCTAACTTACTAGCTCATTTCAGTGAAATTAAATGGTGGATTTCTTCAATCACGACTCAAACCAAGAGAGTAAAGAAGTATTGACCAAGCAGAAATTTACCTTTACTAAATTGGAAACCTGATAAATAATCAGGTTTCATTAACTCATAAAAAACATCAATTAAATCTAAATGATAGTTTCTAAAGGGCTTGAGAGATTTTCCAACTAAATCCCTTCACAGTTTTCCCGTAAACAAATCTTTGTGCTATGAACTTGCACCTTAGAGAAACTGTCTGCTTAAGCAAAGGTAAAATTTAACCCTGCATTAGTTGCAATGGCAATGAATCCTCTGTTAAAAACAAGTTAATGAGTTTCTTATTGAAAACGTTATGATGCAATAGATGAAAAAAATAACAAAGTGGTTCTTTTTATCAAAACTTTCCCACAGAAGCTCATTCAGTCAATCCAAAGGTATGTATTAACATCCTTATCTATGAAACTTCTAAGGCACTTGTTCTACAAAGATCTAACTTCCTATCACCCAGACCCACTAGTAAGAAAGAACTGAAGTGATCTGGAATGTCAAACTGCTCCATGACTACTAGAGGTAGGTGGAGAACAAGCTTGGCAGGATTACAGACATTGAAGAAACTACTTTCATCAACCCCAAACAATTAGCTGTGAGGGGAGTTTGTCAACTAATTGAGAATCACCTTCAAATTCTAAAGGCATTGAGAGATGAATAATAACAGTATACCAGCTAGCTAAAAATCACTAAAATGAGAATAGCTGAGAGTCACTCAGTCATGTCCGACTCTTTGTGACCCCATGGACTATTGTGGTCCATGGAATTCTCCAGGCCAGAATACTGTAGTGGATAGCCTTTCCCTTCTCCAGGGTATCTTCCCAACCCAGGGGTCAAACCCAGGTCTCCTGCATAGAAGGTAGATTCTCTACCAGCTGAGCCACCAGGGAAGCCTCAAATGAGAATTTCAGTCAGTTCAATTCAGTCACTCAGTCGTGTCCAACTCTTTTTGACCCCATGGAATGCAGCACGCCAGGGCTCCCTCTCCATCACCAACTCCCACAGTTTACTCAAACTCATGTTCATTGAGTTGGTGATGCCATACAACCATCTCATCCTCTGTCGTCCCCTTCTCCTCCTACCCCCAATCTTTCCCAGCATCAGGGTCTTTTCAAGGAGTCAGTTCTTCCCATCAGGTGGCCAAAGTATTGGACATTCAGCTTCAGCATCAGTTCTTCCAGTGAATATTCAAGCCTGATTTCCTTTAGGATGGACTGGTTGGATCTCCTTGCAGTCCAAGAGACTCTCAAGAGTCTTCTCCAACACCACAGTTCAAAAGCATCAATTCTTCAGTGCTCAGCTTTCTTTATAGTCCAATTCTCACATCCATACATGACCACTGGAAAAACCATAGCTTTGACTAGACAGGCATTTGTCAACAAAGTAATGTCTCTGCTTTTTAATATGCTGTCTAGGTTGGTCGTAGCTTTTTTTCCAAGGAGCAAATGTCTTTCAATTTTATGGCTGCAGTCACCATCTGCAGTGTTCTTGGAGCCCAAGAAAATAAAGTCTGTAACTGTTCCCATTGTTTGCTCATCTATTTGCCATGAAGTGATTGGACCGGATGCCATGATCTTAGGTTTTTGAACATGAGTTTTAAGCCAGCTTTGTCACTCTTTCAATTACTGTGGGATTCTTGCCCACATTGGTAGATAAAATGGTCATCTGAGTTAAATTCACCCATCCCAGTCAATTTTAGTTCACTGATTCCTAAAACTGTCAATGTTCACTCTTGCCATCTCCTGTTTGACCACTTCTAACTTGCCTTGATTCGTGGAGCTAACATTCCAGGTTCCTATGCAATACTGCTCTTTACAGCATCAGACTTGACTTCCATCACCAGGTATATCTACAATTGAGCAATGTTTTCACTTTGGCTCCATCTCTTCATCCTTTCTGAAGGTATTTCTCCACTCTTCTCCAGTAGCATATTGGGGACCTACCGACTTGAAAAGTTGATCTTTCAGTGTCATATCTTTTGCCTTTTCATAATATTCATGGGGTACTCAAGACAGGAATACTGAAGTGGTTTGCCATTCCCTTCTCCAGTGGACCATGTTTTGTCAGAACTCTCCACCATGACCCGTCTGTTTTGGATTGGGTCATATGAGCATGCTCATAATTTGATTGAGTTAGACAAGGCTGTGGTCCATGTGACTAATTTGATTAGTTTTCTGTAATTTTGCTTTTCATTCTGTCTGCCCTCTGATGGACAAGGATAAGAGGGTTATGAAAGCTTCCTGATGGGAGAGACTGACTGTGGCGGAAACCAGGTCTTGTTCCGATGGGTGGGCCACACTCAGTAAATCTTTAATCCAATTTTCTGTTAATGGGCGGGGCTGTGTTCCCTCCCTGTTGTTTGACCTGAGACCAAACCATGGTGGAGGTAATGAAGATAATGGCGACCTCCTTCAGAAGGTCCCATGCACTCACTGCTACACTCAGTGTCCCCAATCCTGCAGCAGGCCACTGCTGACCCACGCCTCTGCCAAAGACTCCTGGACACTCACAGGAAACTCTGGGTCAGTCTCTTGTGGGGCCACTGTTCCTTTCTCCTGGGTCCTGGTGTGCACAAGGTTTTGTTTGTGCCCTCCGAGAGTCTGTTTCCCCAGTCCTGTGTAAGTTCTGTAATCAAATCCCACTGGCCTCTAAAGTCAAATTCCCTTGGGCTTCTCAGTTCCTTTGTCAGATCCCCAGGTTGGGAAATCTGTTGTGGGTCCTAGAACTTTCTTAACAGTGCAAGAATTTCTTTGGTATAATTGTTCTGCAGTTTGTGGGTCATCTGCTTGGTGGCTCTATGGTGGGGCCAATGGACCTCCTCCAAGAGGGCTTATGCCACAGACTATGTGACCCAGGTCTGCTGTACCCAGAGCCCCTGTCCCTGTGGCAGGTCACTGCTGACCCGAACCTTCACCTTAAATGTTTTTCTCTCAAGTCAAGAATAAATTGGTTCTTGAATTGTCTAAACAAAGCCTCCCTCCCTCCCTCCCTCACCATCTTCAAATATCACCTTCTCAGTAAGGCCTTCCCCTGTAACGATTCATACCTATAAATACCCAAACAGAATGCCAACAGGACCATGTGCACATGCACACATACACACACCTATAATAACCTCGCCAAATGACTTTTCCAGTAGCATTTTCACCATCTGATCTATGACATATTTCTTTGGTTTTACAGTTTTTTTTTTAACTGAGACAGCATTGGTTTAAAACACTGGCTTCTTGTATACATTTCAACTTCTGTATACATTACACTGCGCTCACCATGCACAACTTAGTTCCCATCCATCACCATACAACTGACCTCTTCTACACATTTCACCCTCCCACCCCCACCTCCAGTTCCTTCTGGTTGCGGTTGCTGTTTAGTTGCTACGTCATCTCTGATTTTGCATAAACCCATGAATTGTAGCCTACCAGACTCCTCCATCCATGGGATACCCCAGGCAAAATAATGGAGTGGGTTGCCATTTCCTTCTCCAGGGGATCTTCCCCACAATAAAAAAGGCAGTGTGCCAAAGAACTGATGCCTTTGAACTGTGGTGTTGCAGAAGACTCTTGAGAGTCTCTTGGACTGCAAGGAGATCCAACCAGTCCATCCTAAAGGAAATCAGTTTTGAATATTCATTGGAAGCACTGATGCTGAAGCTGAAGCTCCAACACTTTGGCCACCTGATGCAAAGAGCCAACACATTGGAGAAGACCCTGATGCTGGGAAAGATTGAAGGCAGGAGGAGAAGGGGACGACAGAGGATGAGATGGTTGGATGGCATCACTGACTTGATGGACATGAGTTTGAGCAGTCTCCGGGAGATGGTGATGGACAGGGAAGCCTGGCGAGCCGCAGTCCATGGGATCACAAAGAGTCAGACACTACTGAGAGACTGAACAACAGCAACCCAGCTGCATCTGGCTGATTTTGAGAACTGTCTCTTTCCACCCTCTGCTGCCTATGCCAGAGTTGTCACCAGTGCCCCTGTGCCACTGTTTGCACCTCCAGAGTCACTGGGGCCTTTGCTGCTGCCAGGGTCACTAGCATTAATGCCGGGGCAACAAAATGGACCGGCACCTCCACCATGTCCAGGGTTGCCTGGGTCCCAGGTTCTGCTGCCATGGGGAGGGGCAGCCAGTGTTGTGGCTGTCTCTGCTGCACACAGGGTTTGGGGATTCAAAGGAACTGGTGCTGCAGGCAGGGGAACTGAATTAGTAGGTACCTCCATGGCTGGAAAAGGTCAGTTTTCACTCCAATCCCAAAGAAAGGCAATGACAAAGAATGTTCAAACTATGGCACAATTGCACTTATCCACACGCTAGCAAAGGAATGCTCAAAATTCTCCAAGCCAGGCTTCAACAGTACAAGAACCATGAACTTCCAGATGTTCAAGCTGGATTTAGAAAGGGCAGAAGAACCAGAGATCAAATTGCCAACATCTGTTGGATCATCGAAAAAGCAAGAGAGTTCCAGAAAAACATCTATTTCTGCTTTATTGACTATGCCAAAGACTTTGATTGTGTGGATCACAACAAATTGTGGAAATTTCTTAAAGAGATGGGCATACCAGACCACCTGACCTGCCTCTTGAGAAATCTGTATGCAGGTCAAGAAGCAACAATTAGAATCAGACATGGAACTACAGACTGGTTCCAAATGGGGAAAGAAGTACATTAAGGCTGCATATTGTCACCCTGCTTATTTAACTTCTATGCAGAGTACATCATGTAAAATGCCAGGCTGGATGAAGCACAAGCTGGAATCAAGATTGCCAGGAGAAATATCAATAACCTCAATATGCAGATGACACCACCCTTATGGCAGAAAGGGAAGAAGAACTAACGAGTCTCTTGATGAAAGTGAAAGAGGAGAGTGAAAACCTGGCTTAAAACTCAACATTCAGAAAACTAAGATCACGTCATCCGGTCCAATCACTTCATGGCAAATAGATGGGGAAACAGTGGAAACAGTGACAGACTTTATTTTGGGGGGCTCCAAAATCACTGCAGATGGTGACTGAAGCCATGAAATTAAAATACACTTGCTCCTTGAAGGAAAAGCTATGGCTAACCTAGACAGCATATTAAAAAGGAGAGACATTACTTTGTCAACAAAGCTCTGTCTAGTCAAAGCTAAGGTTTTTCCAGTAGTCATGTGTGGATGTGAGAGTTGGACCATAAAGAAAGCTGGGCACCAAAGAATTGATGCTTTTGAACTGTGGTGTTGGAGAAGACTCTTGAGAGTCTCTTGGACTGCAAGGAGATCCAACCAGTCCATCCTAAAGGAGATCAGTTCTGGGTGTTCATTGGAAGGACTGATGCTGAAGCTAAGCTCCAATACTTTGGCCACCTGATGTGAAGAGGCAACTCATTAGAAAAAACCCTGATACTGGGAAAGACTGAAGGCAGGAGGAGAAGGGGATGACAGAGGATGAGATGGCTGTATGGCATCACCAACTCAATGGACATGAGTTTGAGTAAACTCTGGGAGTTGGTGATGGACAGGGAGGTCTGGTGTGCTGCAGTCCATGGGGTCACAAAGAGTCACACAACTGAGGGACTGAACTGAACTGATTGCTACAGGGATGGGATCACCCTGGTTCCCTGTGATCATGCGTATCCCTGCAACCAGCAACCTAGAGTTGTCCACACCACCTCGAAGCTGCTACCAGTGAAGTTCTCTGCAGCTCTGGGCTCAGCCAGCCTGGCTGGGCTTTTAGATACCACCTCCTCTGGTCTTCCAGTCTACCCACCTTTACTTGGGTGGTACATTGGACAGAGGAACCTTTCTTGATTTATGGATGTTTTATTGTTTATAGATTGAAGATAAGAGACAGTGAAAGCATCCCACATTGCCATGATGCTGACCTGATCAATATATTTTATTCATTAATTTCCCTCCTCTAGTTAAAATATAATTTCTATGAAAGTACAAATGTTTGCCTTTTTTGTTCACTGTTCAACAAACAGATCTGGGCCTGATATATGAAAGATATTTAGTTTTGCATAAAGAGTTGAAAGAATAAAAAAGCATGTAGTAAAAAAATTCTAATAGTGCCCATTTTAAAATAGGGTATGTGTATCATGTAGTGGAGTAATACAGGATAAGTGTAACACTTCATTAGGGGAAAAAAAGTATTATAAAAGAAAGCTATTAAAAAAAACAACAACACTCAAAAGAAGGTGTGGCTTGTGATAGACGGAATGGAACTATTTATTGATCAGTTAGGTAGGGAAGAGTAGTAGGTATTCAGTATGGTTCGTTTCCTCTTAGAAGTGATATTGTAGGAACATATGGAAAGTAATATTCTGGAACTAAAACTTAGCCAATAGAAACAATTACACTTTTTAACATACTTGAAAAGAAATAAGTGTTTCCCAGTTACATATTGCACTTTTAAGGAATCTTTAAAGCTACTGTGAATCAAGTATTTAAAGACTAAAATTTTCAGTTTCTTTCCTATAAGTATGGAATAGAACTTAGCCATGAATAAAGAAGATAGTGAGGAATTGACAAAAAAAAATGGACATGGCCTGAACTCAAATTTCCTTAAGTTATCTAATGGTTTCTGAGATGAAACAGGCCCTCCTCAATCAATTGTGCCTTTTTTAACATCATAAACTTAGCACTTATTACATGAAAAATCTTTTATTTAGTCTTTCTCCCCCCAGTAAAGATTTTAAACATGTCTGATGTGTAGGTCAGTGCTCAGTTTTAATTCCAATTCTTTAACGCTCCTCCACAATCTACTAGTACCCTTGTTCACAATGACTGGTAAAAATCTGTATTTATCTAAATAAACTACTATGTTTAAGTGCCTTACCAATTTGATGAAAATGATCTTTTTTAATCCCCCAAATCAGCTAGCTTAAATTTCATTTATATTCATTTTATCATGTGGTTATACATAGTTCTAAACGGAATTAACTCGTTAAAGATTTAGAATTAAAATGCTCATCTAATATAATAAACATTTGTACCTCATGAAACTTAAAAATATGTAGACTTTGGATTATTACTCATACATAACTGGACAGAGCGTCAGAAGTCAAGGGTTGCAGTCCCAGTTCCACTGGTATTTACCACATGGCCCTGAATGACAAGCTACTATGCAGTTACTTCTCCAGGCCTGAGGGAGAACCTCAGTTTGGCATGAAGTAAGCGCTCACTAATTCAACGAAGAAGGCTTTCTAATTGCTAGGATCTGTTGTTTCAAATTATTAAGCACTTTTCTTCCAAAGGAATCTCAAAGCACTTGAAATCTATTAGCATCACCAACCACAGGTCACATGCCTGAAACCTCAGCTAGTCACAGCACTGAGAAGTTGAGCCCCTGTTATCTTGAACTCCATCCGGGCTCCTGCACGGTGTTCCTATAGGACAGTGAACTGCAAACTACAGTCAGTGCAAGAGATGTCACGGTCATTTCAGTCCAGAGGCCAGCTTCCTGGCAAACTTTCAAAAGAAATGAAGGAAGACACTGGTTCTGGTTCAATAATAATAATCGGTTAACATGAGAAACACAAAGGCCTACCTATTATACAAAAGATAAGATCCTCTCTCTCATCCAGAGTAAACAGTCTGGTAAAGAATAAACAGAGGAGTTTCATTTCTAGGATCCGTGTGATGACAGAATTTCACTCACAGTGAGACAGAAGCACAAAGAGAGGGTTTGATGCATGAGTCTGAGCTTGCTTGGGGGGAAAAGGGCGGTGTGGGGGGCGGGAGGAGACTAGCTATCATTTGTTTAAAACAGCTGCCCTTCACTTTCTGTTTACTGAGAAGATCACTAAGATTTTCTCTAAAGTTTATTTTTTTTTTTAAATCCCCCTCAAAAAAACAAAAAGTCTCAGATTAAAGCAGACCACCTGCTGAATTTCCTTCTCAAGCCCGGACACGCCAGAGCTACACGTGGCCCATCACTAGCACAAATACAAAGTAATTCATGCTCTCAAAGTAATTTCCTTAACTTGGTTAAGGAAAATAACCACTTTTTCAGGTTAAGAGAAGTAGTTCTCATACTAAGTCATTTTTACCAAAAATCACCTCTACTTTCAATGGAACACCACAGAGGAAAAAGTCTTCTATAAGAAAAACCTGCTTTCCAGGCAGCATTTCAGGGACAAGTGTCCTCTAACCCTTTCATTCAGACGCAGAGCAGATGTCGTGGCCATCATCCAGCCTCACAGTAACAGGACAAGGAAGCTCAACTTCCGGGGTTCCTCAGTTTCGGCCAGGGCCGCAGAGAGCAGCCAGGGCTGGTAGGAGGTCAGTGACACAGCTGACAGGCTGGAACAGGAAACGCTCCACTGCGGAGCTTCCTGGGTCCCGCACTCCTCTCCTCACACACGCTCAACCCTCACACGCTGCAGCAGCTTCTGAGGAAGCGTCTCATCTCACTAAGTCCAAGATCAAGGCGCCCTCTTTCTTCTCTTACAACCTGTACTCCACACAGCGGCCTGGAGCTGCTGCTGCTCACTTGCTCAATCATGGCCGACTCTTCCGCAGTCCCCACCATGCACTGCGGCCCGGAAGGCTCCTCTGTCCGTGGAATTTCCCAGGCGAGCACTCTGGAGTCGGCTGCCATTCAAACCCACGGACTGAACCCGATTCTCCTGCCTTTGCAGGAGGATTCTTTACCCGCAGAGACCCCAGGGAAGCCCCAAGTGCCTGTAGTTCATCAAATAAACTTGCCTGCTTTTCCACCCGAGCCCAGTGAGGTGAACCCGGGGCTCACATCCTTGCTCTAGGAATAACTCACTTCATACAGAAGCCTGACACCTCCTGTCTCCTCAGGAGAGATGAAATCAAGTATCATCACGAGTATTCCCTTTACGTGTATGTCTCTTAAACAATAAATTCCCAAAACTGGATTAGGGTTAGGGTCAGGGTTAGCCTCAGGGTCAGGATCAGGGCTGGAGGACTCTCTCCTGGGGCAGCAAAGTCTGACACTGGACCACAGGACCGAGTTCCTACAGGACCGGACCTAGTTCCACGATTGAGTAGCTTTTTGTTACCTTAGGCAAAATACTTAAGCTTTCCTTTGCAGTCTCAACTTTCTGTATATAATAAAACAACGCTACTGCTTACTTCAGAGTGTTAGTGGGAAGTTATAGATACTCAGTTTTTCAAACAAACATGTTTGTCTCCCCTCTGTAACAAAAGAAAAAATGTAGTGCCTCATATGAGAACTGAGGTGCAGGGTGGAATGGATTGTGACCAGCATAACCGGGTCATTTAGAAAACTCTTGTGTTCATGATAAATGACACAGAACAAGGGAACCTAAAGTATGTTTTAGCAACTAGATTTCACTGTGAGCAGCAAAATTTCCAGAAATAATACAAAAAAGGATGTACAGGCACACACATACATACTAGCTTCAGTGAGTCCAAAATTAGATAGAAAAAATACACACTAGTCAACCTGTAGTTTCCAGGATCACACCAAGTAACTGATTTTTTTTTTTTTTTTTAATTTTCTATATACATGCACACAAAATGCCTTCACAGACATTTACTACTCTAGGTAAAAGCCTTCCCCACTAGTGCTGTAAGAAGCTGCAGCTGGACTCTGGGTCAGATGGCACTCAGCAGCTTCGTGTGTGTTGGGGGTGGGGTATGTCAGGAATGAATGTGGTTATCAAGGCATTTCTAAGTACGGAACCCTTGGAACAACATTAGAGCGAGGGTCATGGGAAAAGAAGCTTTGCTCACCCTACTTCCTGGCAGCATTTTCAGTGCGCAAGCCATAAGCAACTCATGTTTACAAGATGGAACAGGAAAAGAGGGGCTTATTAGATGAACGGGTGCAGGGAGAATCAGTGCATACGTGCACACAGATTATAAATTATGTACACTTTTAAAATTTTTATTTTAAAACTCCATAAAGTTTAAAAGTCTTCCATATCATGCTTCATTGTGCAAAATATCCTTACCTCTTTAATAAACTGAATTAAGTTAGAATATTTTTATTGGTGTCAATCACACAAATGAAACTCAATCAGGAAGAAAACAATCATATATCTATTTCACATTTCTGAAGAAAAAAATGTAATTTGAAATTATTTTTAGGAGTTATAGAAAAAAATATTTCTCAGGACTTCAGAGTTTCAAACCTAGAATTCTTCATACTAAAACAAGATTTTTTAAGAAGGAGGTGAATATATCCTGAAGTTGGTGTAAAATTCAAGAGCATTTTATTTACCAAAGGTCAACAGTGCCTTACTTTTTAATCACCTTGCAAAAATTCACAGACAAAGGATAGCCAGTTAACAAATCTCAGATTATTCAACTAAGACTAGCTACCTCTTTTTTTAAAAAGAAGGGTCTAAGACAATTCAACCTAAGGTGTGGGGGAGCCACAGCCAAATCTATATATTTCTAATTTGTGTTTCCTGGTTTTAATCCTGGAAATCTGGAGAATTATAAGCACTTTTCAAAAATACATCAAACTAGGTCTGGGCGCAACAAGCAACTTTTTTCTTAAATTCTGAAGTACATGCTTTCTTTATAGCTATGGATTTACCAAGGAGAGTGTGCTCCTGATTGCCGTTATGCTTGAGTGTTATTAAACTAAACAGACAAAATATGAAGAACCGACCTTGGCATGGAATGCAACAGGCATAGTTTTATCTCCCCCTCTGCTTCTTCTTAAAAAGAAAACAAATATCTAAACTTGAAATGTAAAAATGCAGATTTCCACATGTTTGCTTTACTTGTAACACAGCATTTCCACTCTTTGGTAGTAGTAGCAGCAGCAGTAATTGTATAACATACTTTATTATTTTATGTAGAAGAATATATTGTTTACCAGCTTCACACATAGTACTCTCACGGATGAAAATCAAACCTTTTCCTTACATACTAAAAAGGTAAGATGCTCACATGCAATGTTCTGACCAAACTGCAAAATGAGAAAAAAAGAAAATCCATTACAATTATTGAACTACACTTGTTTTATATCTTTAAGCTAATGTCAGATCCTTTACATGGCTAGTTAGTATTTGAAACAAGCCAGCAGCACTTAGCTGTTCGATTCAGACTTCAGGATTCCCCCAACAGTGCTGTGAGGTTCTGAACATACAGCATCTCTGAATTATAAACATCTAATATGTCCTTGTTATTCCAGTGGATTTCAGTCTTTCTACATGTGAATGCCAGTCTACATTAAAGAAATCTCTTTCCCACTCACCCCCAATTATTAATATTCAAGGTGACGAGAGAAAACAGGAAAGTAATTGCCTCTGAAGAGCTACGATTACAACCAAATCAATATTTGAAAGCTGTCAATTATAGACTACAACAATATCTCTACAACTAAATAGTTTCTCTAAGCACTTAAAATCACTTCTTAGAGCACATATTCTCCTAACGCCCTAGTAAGATATCCAAGAACAATTCCAGTACAAAATATCGTCTTCTTTGACATCTAGCATATGCCTACTCCATGCAAGAAACTACAGAAAGGAGTCTAATATGATTTCTTCCTCACCTTATAAAGAGTTTTTAATCTAATTAGAATTAGTTTGTAGTCTAATTATAATCTAATTAGAATGGCCACAGGAGCACTTTCTGAGGAAGAATGGACCTGATTGGGCAAAAAGTGAATGAATGAAACACTAATGTGAGGGTCCAGACACCAGTATCCACTACAGTGCTAGGGTATGCATGTGTGCGTGCTCAGTTGCTTGAGTCATGTCTGACTTTTTGTGACCCCATGGACTGCAGCCCTCCAGGCTCCTCTGTCCATGGGATTTTCCCAGCAAGAATCCTGGAGCGGGTTGTCATGCCCTCCTTCAGGGATCTTCCTGACCCAGTGATCAAACCCGAGTCTCCTGCATTCCAAGTGGACTCTTTACCTGCTGAGCCATCCAGGAAGCCCCTTTTATATCCTTACCCAGCAAGTTGGTCCATATAAGTCCAGGATCATTTAGTACCAATAATAAGTGTTTCAATAAAGATTAAGTTGAATTAAGTTTTACAGAAAATAGAGTTTATTCATTCAACAAAATATTAAGCATCTATTCAAAGCAAGTCACTGGCCCTGATATAAAACTTAGTGATGAGAGTAAACAGTGAACGAAGCCACGATGCGCCGAGATGTCTAAGACTTGTGGAACAGGTGCTGAAGGTGAGGACACAAAGACGTTCACCAACAGGGAAGTGCACAGACATTTTAAAGAACAAGCTCACGTTAGAATTAAAATGATACTTGAAACTCACTTAGTGACAATAATAACGAAAGCAGTAACAGCAACAAAATATAAGAATCCTGGACCAGACTGTGCTGGGACCCTCATTCTATGTTCACATCAACCCTACAAAAGCCTCCATGATAATCATCTTCATTTTGCATACGCAGAAGCTGACCCTGAGAGAGGTTAAAGCACTTGTCTCACTTGTGCCATGTGGATGGGGAGACAGAGGGTGCTCTTACGTGACCGTAAGGCTACTCTCATTTGTAACAAAATTAATGATTCTTTAATATCATCAAAAGCTAGTCCACATCTAAATTTCTCCAATTACCTCTAAGATTTGTTTTCTTATTTGCTTACAAATAAGGATCCTAGCAAAATCTACTCATTGCATTCACTTACATCTCTTAAACTTCTCAAATCCCTTTTAATATAGAATAGTTGCCTGTTTCTTTTTCCTTCTTGTCCCAAGCCACTGACTCTTGACTAAATTGATTCAGTCATTCTGTAGGATGTCCCAATTTCTGGATTTCGCTGAGTGCTTCCTCTAAGTGTTATTGATCTTGCTCCTCAATCTCTGGTGTTTCCTAGAGTCAGGAAGCTATGTATAAAGGCTTGATCAAAAGTAGAAAGAAAACCAGAACAAGGGTGCTTCTCCTGCCCCTTTCTCTTTTTTAACAGAAAAAAAAAAAAAAAAGTTTATGTATGCCAAGCTGACGTGATATTTTTATTGAAAAAAGAAAAACTGTTTAGATAATAACAAAAAAAAATCAAGATTCTTTTAGAGAAATTAATTTGTACTCTAATGATCTTATTGTTGTTGTTCAGTCACTAAGTTGTCACTAAGTCGCTAACACAACTCTTTGCAACCCCATTTTCTGCAGCACGCCAAGCTTCCCTGTCTGTCACTATCTCCCAGAGCTTGCTCAAATTCGTGTCCATTGAGTCAGTGATGCCATCCAACCATCTCTGTCATCCCCTTCTCCTCCCACCTTCAATCTTTTCCAGCATTAGGGTCTTTTCCAATGAGCTGGTTCTTTGCATCAGGTAGCCAAAATATTTAAAATCAGTTTCCTAAAAAAGATGCTACAAGACTTTCTGCTGTTTGTTTTTTTGTTTCTGTTTTAAATATTAACAGTTCAGTTGCTCAGTCATGTCCAACTCTGAGACCCCATGGACTGCAGCACACCAGGCCTCCCTGTCTATCACCAACTCCCGGAGTTTACACAAACCCATGTTCACCTAGTCGGTGATGCTATTCAACAGTCTCATCCTCTGTTATCCCCTTCTCCTCCCGTCTTCAATCTTTCCCAGCATCAGGGTCTTTTTCTAATGAGTTGCCTCTTCACATCAGGTGGCCAAAGTATTGGAGCATCAGCTTCAGCATCAGTCCTTCCAATGAATACTCAGGACTGATCTCCTTTAGGATGGACTGGTTGAATCTCCTTGCAGTCCAAGAGACTCTCAAGAGTCTTCTCCAACACCACAGTTTAAAAGCATCAGTTCTTCGGTACTCAGCTTTCTTTATAGTCCAACTCTCACGTCCATACCTGTCTACTGGAAAAACCACAGCTTTGACTAGACGGACCTTTGTTGGCAAAGTAATGTCTCTGCTTTTTAATATGCTGTCTAGGTTAGTCATAACTTTCCTTCCAAGAAGTAAGCATCTTTTAACAGAGAGGGGAAAAAAAGAGTTATTAGAAAAAATACACACTCAAATCTCTCTTCTTGGGTGTGACTCTGTCTCTACAGCCCAATCCCAGGCCATCACATTTGATAGCAACTCCACAGTTTGTCTACCAGTCATTATCTATGTGCCCAGAGATCCATGATTTCTCAACCCACATTTATTCCAGGAAGGCAGCTCAGGGGATTTCCACCAAGTTTTCTCTCTCACCAGAGCCATCCTCAAGTGATAATCAGGAAGCCCTCGGTGCGGGTCCACAGAAGTGACTGTGGAAAATGAAGAAGAAGAATGAAAAAAGTTCACAAAGCTCCACAAGTCGAAAGTTCTCTAACCCTATTCCTTGCTTAAATCCAATGAGGCCTCAGCTTTCAAAAAAAAAAAAAAAATCAAACCTTGGGTTCAATACAATACATTCTCTCCCATCACCTTCTCTAGAAGAGTCCCAGGAGAGGTAGTTGGCCATGACTTTAAAGAAAAACATGTCCCAACTCTGAAAACTAACTTTCCCTTTCTACTGCTTTCCTTTACTTTTTAATTTCTGAGCACTGTATGAATGGTCTTTCCATATTACCTATGTAATCAAAGACTCAGTAGCATATGAAACAGCATTTAAATGGCATCAGTGAGATACTGTCCTATCACAGCCCTCTCTTCACCCACTTCTGTCCTAAGTTCTTCTTATTTCTAACTCATAAGAGCCCCTAAAAGACCGGATTCCATACAGATTTCTCCCTGAATAAGCAATGACACAGAAAATGACGTCAAGTGACTGCATTAGAGTCATTTTCAGCATTTCCTCTTCCAGAGTTTAGCAAGCCTTTTACAAGGCCAGAGACAAAAATGGGGGATTCCACTCCCTGAGAGAATCCAAACTAAGAGAAGGGGCAGGAATTCATTTGATCTGGCACTGGCTTAGCATTAAACCCCAAACACATAAAACTGAAAGGAATCATTAAAACAAAAATGTATTTACAAGAGAAAATCAAAGCAAGATGGGAAATTAGAGCTTGTTTTGGCAGGCCTAACTCTTCACCTCACAGTGAGGAGCCCAAAGGGTTGGGAAGAAAATTTCATATCCGGTGGGGGTTTTTTTGCTATTTTTTTAAAGCTATTTCACACTGTCTTTAATGTGTATCTGTATCCCACTTCCCTCTCTTCCATCACTGTGAGCCAACTACCCTTTTATACTGAGAAACTGAACATGTTCAAGTTTCTGTTTTCATAGCACACTGGACACCTCCAAAAACTAGAAAATGGAAAACTTCACTCTATTCTGCTATAATGTCTTTCTGTAATGTGAATTAAGCCATTCACGGTTAACAGATAAGGCATGACATGAAAGTCACATTGGTTCAAATGTGATTTTTTTTTTCCCCCCCAACACATTGACATTTTAAAGGCATCAGGGATAGGTCTTTTCACAACTAAAAAGTTTTTTTACCCATACAGAAAGACTTAAAGAGAAAAGCCAGAAATCCTGCAGAAGAACTTTCCTTCAGTGTAAGAAGTGAGGGATTTGGTTGATTCAGTATATACTACACTTCCACAGCATTAAGTTATTTGGTAAAGCTGTACATGCAGACTCTGCATGTTTATATTAAGAACAAAAATTAAGGAACTCAACGTTATGGAGCAGATTTTCTGAAGAAAGCAAGAGAGCCAGAGTTTAAGGCTGTGTGGGATCTACTGGTGCTAGGTAAAAATGCCAGTCTAATTCTGCTGGTATTTTTATCAGAACTGTTTGTTTTTCTTGATGCTCTAGTTAAAGTTGCAGACCATTTTAATTATGTGCCCTTAACCCTATTTATTCCCAATAAGTCCTGATACCTGCAGAGGTATGTGTCTGGGGGTATGTACAGTATCTCAATAGGATAAGACATACGTGTTTTCAAAACTACAACATCTCACTACAGCTGAAACACCTGTATGTGAGAAAAAGCAAATTCACAAAATATTCAGGTTTCACAAATCCATCAAATCATGTAAAATCAAACTACCCTTTTGTACCGCACACTTGCTTGAGAACTGTTCAGTATGTTCTCTCTATATATAGTCTAAGCACTTCCCCAAATTTTCTGAGCATTTGTATCCATTGTCAAACATAGATCCTGATTCTGTAGTTCTAGCACAGGGGCCCTGATGAGTTCAGGACATTAAACAGAAGCTACTGGGTTGATGGGATGCTGTGGCTCATGAACCACTGTTTGAGCAGCAAGTCTCTAGGAAACACAATTGTTCACTGGGATCTTCCCGCCCCAGCTGGTGCAATGATAAAGAATTCTCCTGCCAATGAAGGAGACTCAGGAGACTCATGTCTGACCCCTGGATCTGCAAGATCCCCTGGAGTAGAAAATGGCAACACATACTAGTATTCTCGCCTAGGAAATCCCATGGAGAGAGGAGCCTGGCGGGCTACAGTCCATAGGATCTGAGCTGTACACAAATAAGCATACACACACATCAGCAGTTGTTGTTGTTTTTTTTTTAAGAATTTAGGGCTAAGCACTTTCTGAACATTTCTTCTAACACACATTACTAGGAGAGACAGGGATAGAGGGAGAGATAATTAAAATGAAAGTACATTTTATCCATTGATCCACTTCTGGCAGCATATAAAAAAAGAATTTGTTGAATCAATGAAACCCATTTCAGCAGACAATTTTGAGTCTTCATTATTAGGAAATCCTTTATCCTCTACGAATAAGCTATGTACTATTTAACAAATACTTTTCTGAAATTTAAGCTTTTTTGTTTATAGTATAATAAAAAATTTTATAGGATACTTCAACCATGGTCAAAACTGAATGGGGTATAATATTTACTGCTATGTTTTTAAAATTAGAACTTACTTGAGAACAATGCCAGGTGCTTAAGATAAAGCCACAGGCTCCACTATACTCTACAGTTTCATGTTTATAAAATTGGCCTTAGTGATGATTTTAAATACTGAGAGTTAAGGTATCATCTTGCAGTCTCTTTACCATGCAGGCATTACCCTGTTGAACAAAAGTTGCAGTGCATAATACATCTAATATTTATACAGTAGTTGTTACACTTATATGACAGTACAGAAAAATTCACGGAATTTGATACATTCTAAAGTAAATGCTTTCTTGATCAAGTGTATGTGAGATTAACTAGAGAAGAGAGAAGGTGAGGGAAGGGACAAAGAAGAATGAGGGAGGCAGAGACAGAGGCAATGGAAACTATATCCACATATTTTAGGACCCTCAAATGTATTCAGGCCTGCTCCTTCAAAACCAGAAATTCAGCCCTGTGTCTTCCTATTCCACCCCCCTCTTAGTCTCAACAGAGGTTAAAAATTAAATAGCTAGATAAAGTATTCCATATTGCATTAAACCCGTTGGTTTAATAACAAAGATCATTTAAAGAAAGAACAATCCTGAAACCTTGGCTTTTCCTGGAACAGTTTCTTTACTACTTAAGCGGTTTTCTGGAAACCACTGTGTACATCTAAGTTGTACAAGTAAAGTTCGTCTTAAAAATATAAGGAGAGCTTGATAACTTAATGATGTCTGCTCTTAATCTGTCTATGGCATCCCACTCATCAAACCATTCATAACCAAAGTATGTGCTTAGAATGTGGTTTTACAAGTCTGTTTCCTTTCTTAACTCTACAGTGCTGTAGACACAAAAGATCTTCGACATGTGAATATATTTAAGCTAACATTTGCTGAGCACTTACTATGTGATAAGCACTTTGCCAGGGGCTTTATAAGAAATCTTACATACTCATGACAACTCTATAAGTTAAGTGCTTTCACTCCATGTCATAGATATGGAAACTGAGGCTTAGATATATTAAGTCTGAACCTAAATCTGAATCCAGCAGTCAAACTACAGAATCAGAGCTTTTAACCACTATTCTATTTTCATACTTGGTTTGCAAAAACTGCTGCTGCTGCGGCTGCTAAATCACTTCAGTCGTGTCCAACTCTGTGCGACCCCATAGACGGCAGCCCACCAGGCTCCCCCGTCCCTGGGATTCTCCAGGCAAGAACACTGGAGTGGGCTGCCATTTCCTTCTCCAGTGCATGAAAGTGAAAAGTGAAGTAGTTCAGTCGTGTCTGACTCTTAGCGACCCCATAGACTGCAGCCTACCAGGCTCCTCCATCCATGGGATTTTCCAGGCAAGAGTACTGGAGTGAGTCACCATTGCCTTCTCCCTGCATAAACTGAGTACATGACAAATTTCAAGCTTTACATGTGTATGTGATATACTAGATTGCAATGAAATTAATTATTTTACTATGAGTAAAATGAAATATGTGAATAACTTAATCTGAAAACATCTTGGGGTGAGCTAAAAAGTGTTCTAAGTGAATCAACATCTCGATGTTAGATAATTCACATATAAAGTCTCTCTCAAGATTTTAGGGCTGGCATAAAAAGAATTAAGAGATAATTTTTCCATTGGTAACACTGCTGCTTCAGGTAAGGGGTTTGCAGAGGAGTAAAAGCCCCTAGTCTTTGATTTTTTTAAATTTATTTGGCTGTGCAGGGACTTAGGTCTTATTTGTGGCATGCGGGATCTAGTTCTCTGACCAGGGGTGGACACCAGGCTCTCAGGACTGAGACTGCGGAGTCAGCCACTGGACTACCAGTGAAGTCCCTCCTCTTCTTTAAATGAATAAGAATAACACACTCACTAAGCCACAGGCCCAGCTCTCCAATCTACAGCTTCTTGGACTGGCTCCACATCAAAGATCCTGGCCGCTTAAGCTGATCAGAGGACTTACCAATCTTGTCCCAAGAACGTCCCACCATCTGCTTTAGAGAAAAACTCTCAGGTAAGGTGCTGTTCATCATAACTGAGGGACCTATATGAGGAATTCCCACAGCCAAACATGGCCACTCCTTGCTGTTTAGTTGCTAAGTCACATCTGACTCTTTTGCAACCCTGAACTATAACCTAGCAGGCTCGTCTGTACACAGGATATCTCAGGCAAGAATACTAGAGTGGTTGCCAATTCCTTCTCCGGGGCATCTTCCCAACCTGTGGATGGAATCCACGTCTCCTGCAATGGCAGGTGGATTCTTTATCATTGAGCCACCTGGGAAGCTATAGCTGCTTCTACTTACAATTAAAAGCCCACAGTTTTGGCTAAATTTGGTCTGAAGCAATATACCTTCTATGAATTTGCATACCAGATTGATTATATTCTCTGTGGCCAAAGATGGAGAAGCTCAATACCAAAAACAAGACCAGGAGCTGACTGTGGTTCAGATCAGGATCTCCTTACTGGAAAATTCAAACCTAAATTGAAGAAAGTAGGGAAAACTACAAGGCTATTCAGGTATGATCTAAATCAAATCCCTTACGATTATACAGTGGAAGTGACAAACAGATTCAAGGGATTAGATCTGATAGATAGAGAGCCTGATGAACTATGGTTGGAGGTTTGTGACACAGTACAGGAGACAGGGAGCAAGACCATCCCCAAGAAAAAGAAATGCAAAGAGACACAATGGTTGCCTGAGGCGGTCTTACAAATAGTTGAGAAAAGAAGAGAAGCTAAAGGCAAAGGAGAAAAGGAAAGATATACCCATCTGAATGCAGAGTTCCAAAGATAGCAAGGAGAGATAAGAAAGCCTTCCTCAGTGATCAGTGAAAAGGAGAGGAAAACAATAGAATGGGAAAGACTAGAGATCGAGTCAAGAAAATTAGAGATACCAAGGGAACATTTCATAAAAAGATGGGCACAATAAAGAAACAGTAAAGACCTAATAGAAGCAGAAGTTATTAAGAAGAGGTGGCAAGACTACACAGAAGAACTGTACAGAAAAGGTCCTAATGATGCAGATAACCATGATGGTGTGATCACTCATCAGAAGCAGACATCTTGGAATGCCAAGTCAAGTGGGCCTTAGGAAGCACCACTACAAACAAAGCTAGTGGAGATGATGAAATTCCAGTTGAGCTATTTCAAATCCTGAAAAATGATGCTGTCAAAGTGCTGCACTCAATATGCCAGCAAATTTGGAAAACTCAGCAGTGGCCACAGGACTGGAAAGGTCAGTTTTCATTCCAATCCCAAAGAAAGGCAATGACAAAAAATGCTCAAACTACTGCACAATTGCACTCATCTCACATGCTAGCAAAGAAATGCTCAAAATTCTCCAAGCTAGGCTCCAACAGTATGTGAACTGAGAACTTCCAGATGTTCAAGCTAGATTTAGAAAAGGCAAAGGAACCAGAGATCAAATTGCCAACATTCATTGGATGATATAAAAGACAAAAGAATTCCAGAAAAACATCTACTTCTATTTCACTGACTATGCTAAAGCCTTTGACTGGGCGAATCACAACAAACTGTGGAAAATTCTTAAGAGATGGGAATACCAGACCACCTGACCTGCCTCCTGAGAAATCTGTATGCAGTTCAAGAAGCAACAGTTAGAATTGGCCATCGAACAAGAGACTGGTTCCAAATAGAGAAAGGAGTACGTCAAGGGTGTAGCTTATCACCCTGCTTACTTAACTTATATGCTGAGTACATCATGCAAAACGCTGGGCTGGATGAAGCACAAGCTGGAATCAAGATTTCCAGGAGAAATTATCAGTAACTTCAGACATGCAGATGACACCACGCTCATGTCAGAAAACAGAGAGGAACTAAAGAGGCTCTTGATGCAAGAGGAGAGTCAAAAAGCTGGCTTAAAACTCAACAGTCAAAAAATGAAGATCATGGCATCTGGGCCCATCACTTCATGGCAAATAGATAGGGTAACAATGGAAACAGTGACAGACTTGATTTCTTGGGCTCCAAAATCACTGCAGATAGTGACTGCAGCCATGAAATTAAAAGATGCTTGCTCCTTGGAAGAAAAGCTATGACAAACTTAGACAGCATGTTAAAAAGCAGAGACATTACTGTGCCGACGAAGGTCTGTCTAGTCAAACCTATGGTTTTTCCGGTAGTCATGTATCAACGTGCAAGTTAGACCATAAAGAAAACTGAGCGCCGAAGAATTGATGCTTTTGAACTGCGGTGTTGGAGAAGACTGTTGAGAGTCCCTTGGACTTCAAGGAGACCCAACCAGTCCATCCTAAAGGAAATCAGTCCTGAATATTCACTGGAAGGATTGATACTGAAACTGAAACTCCAATACCTTGGCCACCCATTGGGAAGACCTGACTCACTCAGGTAAAAGATCCTGATGCTGAGAAAGATTGAAGGCAGGAGGAGAAGGGGACGACAGAGAATGAGATGGTTGGATGACATCACCAACTCGATAGACATAAGTTTGAGTAAGCTCTGGGAGTTGGTGACGGACAGAGAAGCCTGGCGTGCTGCAGTCCCTGGGGTCAAGTGTTGGACACAACTGAGTGACTGAACTGAACTGAACAAATTTGCAAGATTGGAGATTTGACTCTATATGTTTCTAACTAGTGACATCAATGCAATCATCAATCATCGTTCATTAAACATTTATTCAGCACTGTTTAGGTACTGAAATCCAGCAGTAAACAAAAGATAAAAACCCCTGCCCTTAAGGAACTTACCTTCTAGTGGAAAGAGAAATGCAGAGTGTGTTAGCTGGTGATTAAGTGCTATCTGGGAGGGGTAGGAAGGTGGCTGATGAGAGAAGTTACTCAGCTATAAGATGGTAAGTGAAGGTCTCTCTGAGAAAGCAACTTCTGAACAAAGATCTGATAAGATACAATATTCACCAAATAGAAGCATGCATTCATATAACTGCTAACCACATTGGGCAACTGGCTACTCAAAGATTCTTTTCTTGCCAGCAGTTTATTTAGAGACTCAGCATAAGTCAGCCCTATGCACTCAGCTTCCTCAATAAACAACTCCCACCATACGTATTCCCCGGGCCCTGAGACTAGCCCCCAAAGAGCCTGTCCCCCCAAGTTCAAGAACCCATTTCTCAGAAATAGCACCTTCCCATAGACCAGAGCTTGATATCCAGCAAAATGAAGAGATCTACCCAGTTATTTAGAGTCACTAAAACACAGTTCTTTAGTCTTGACTTCAAATCTTTAAAAGTACACAAAAATGTAAATGCAGGCTATATGGTAAGGCAAAACATCACTCCTTATTTTAAAGGGTATTCAAAATGCCTTTATATTGAAAGGTGAAAAAAATACTGAAAGACAGCACAAAATGATACAGAAAAAAAGTAAAAACCAAGTATCATTTAAGCAACCCTTTTGAAGGGAAAAAATTGCAATTCAAACTCATTTATTTGACATGGCCTTTGTCAGCATTTGCATGAAGTTTAATCAAAGACATATGCCATTCTGATAGTTCTTGAGAGGAAAGGAATTCAAGCTTTGACGTGCATCTTCAGTGTTTCTTAAAAATCTCCTTGTGAGAAAGCAGGATCGGCTTTCCAGCTGTAAATAAATTCCAGCCTAAAGAGGCCATTCTTGGTCAGAGGACGTCTCTGCACTCACCCACACACTCAGCAGCATTAATACACAAGCTTTAATAGCCCCAAGTACCTCTGAGGTCAAATGCAAGACAGCTGATCGTCACCTAAAGAGAATTCAGCGGCAGCTGCTTAGCAGTGAACAGGAAGATGTGCCGCAAAGAGCAAACCTGTGACACGGTTTTTGAGCCTGTCTCCCTGCTGTGCAGTTGATGAAGGAAATCATGACACACAGGTGGAAAATGCAGCTACACAATCCACCATATATCAAACCTTCCCACAGCAGAAAGCTGCCACCTCGTGTATTCAGTCACACTCATCTTGAAATGTACATGATAAACTTACTAGTCAGAGGTTTTATTGACTTTGTAAACCCTGAGTCTTGACATTTAACAACTGTTACTAATAATTAATAAATACATTTTTTATAAAGGTAAAAGCTACCCCCACGGTATAGTGAGAGGTAGGGGAAAGTAAACCTCCATGAGATGCTCTGTTTACTCTCTAAAATATCTCTTTAGCTGTGGAGTATTAGTCAATAAAAACTGAAAACTGAACTTTTTTCCTGTCCAGCCCAAGGCAGCTCAATGCAAAATAGATGACTCCAGACATAAATAAAAGGGAAGAGTAAACTGGGCTCAGGAGCGGGAGGGCCAAGAGTCCCCGTTGCTTTCTGAGACCTCTGCTACGCATCACCGGTGTCATGGGCAGGGGGCTCAGGCGCTCCTATGTAGTGGTTTCGTCGCTAAGTCGTGTCCGACTCTTGCGACTGTAGCCTGAGGCTGTAGGCTACCCCATGGACTGTAGCCCACCAGGCTCCTCTGTCTATGGGATTCTCTAGGCAAGAATACTGGAGTGGGTTGCCATTTCCTTCTCCAGGGGATATTCCCAACCCAAGGATTGAACTCAGGTCTCCTGCCTCGCAAGTCAGATTCTTTACCGACTGAGCTACAGGGGAAGCCCAGTGCGCACCTTGGCATCAAAACCAAAGATTTTATCTATTCACAGACTTTGCATTAGCTAACATGAGCACAAGTACATCATTTCAGAAAGGTTTAAACTGTGACTTTTCGAAAGTTAGCTTCATTTATCTCTAACATGTAGGTGCACAGACACCATTTCCTCTTGATCAGGAGTAAACTCACAAGAAGCACGGCTGGAGGATGACGACCAAGCAGTGCAGACTCTCCACAGGCCTGAAACCTAACTTCATTGGCATATTCTCCAAAACCAAGCCAAATCCAGGACAGCGGCAAAATCTCCTTAGCTGGTAATAGCTATGGTTTTCTTATGCTTTAATTTTCAACTTCTTGATGCCCAGTTTTTCTTTTGCCTCTTGAAATGTGAATATGCCTACTAACATCTGCTGAATGTCAAGATTTATGGTTTACCCCTACTCAGTAAGTTTGTCATCTTAAAGTCACCAAACATCCTTTGGCCAGTATATTAATGAAATAAACACAGGTCTATTTTTTGTTACAGTTACCAGACAATTTAATGTTTGGGCTGAGAGAGGGCTTCCGAGGTGGCGCTAGTGGTGAAGAACCGGCTACCATGACAGGTGTTAGAAACATGGGTTTGATCCCTGGGTTGGGAAGACCCCCTGGAGGAGGACACTGCAACCCACTCCAGTGTTCTTGCCTGGAGAATCCCATGGACAGAGGAGCCTGGTGGGCTGCAGGCCAGTGGGTCGCAAGAGTCAGACACGACTGAAACAACTTGGTGGTTTAGTCACTAATTCGGGTCCAACTCTTGCAACCCCATTAACTGTAGTCTGCCAGGCTCCTCTGTCCATGGGATTCTCCAGGCCAGAATGCTGGAGTGGGTTGCCTTTCCCTTCTCCCCTGGATCTTCCCAACCCAGGGATCGAACCCAGGTCTCCAAAATTGCAGGCAGATTCTTTACAGGCTGAGCCACCAGGGAAGCCCAAGAATACTGGAGTGGGTAGCCTACCCCTTCTCCAGCAGATGTTCCCAACCCAGGAATTGAACTGGGGTCTCCCGCATTACAGGCAGATTCTTTATCAACTGAGCTATCAGGGAAGCCCCGAAGTGACTTAGCATGCATGCAACTGAGAGAAACCCTTAACACTTTATCTTCTGACTTTATTATTGGAGGTAGAAAAAATACATATACAAAGAAAGTTGCTCACATAATCTCATTTATTCAAAATTTATTTAGACCTACTATGTGCCAAGCACATAGCTGTCCACTTCCATGGAGCTCACAGTGAGGACAGCAGAGAATTGCGATTGCAATGCATGGTGTAAGTGCTGCAACTGACAACTACTCCCACACAGGGAAAAGGGAGAAGATGCAACTCCACATTCTCCAGGGTTACTGTTTCTCGCCTAAGTCATTCTTACTCTCTCAACAAAATGCTTCCAGCCCCTGAATCAATGATTGAATAGGAGAACTCTGGAACTCCTACCCATGAACCTCCACCTCTCTGCCAAATCACCACCCAATATAGTTATTCCACCCCTACTTCTCCTGCAGGTGGAAACCCAGGTGGAGCCTTTTCATCAGCTGATTGCATGATTAAGGAGCTTCAATCTTAGCAGGCTTGGCGACAAAGGTATCAATACATGTAGTCTTCTCAGACAGGAACAAAATTTATTAACCAAGCCCATGTATATTTTTAGCAATCGCTAGCATATACCATTGCATGCTAGGCTTCAGCATTACGTGAACCAGGAAGTTCCAGACATCCAAGCTGGGTTTAGAAAAGGCAGAGGAAGCAGAGATCAAACTGCCAACAGTCAATGAATCTAGAGAAAGCAAGGGAATTCCAGAAAAAACATCTACCTCCGTTTCATCAAGTACGCTAAAGCCGTTGAGTGTGTGGATCATAACAAACTGTGGAAAGCTCTTAAAGAGATGGGAATACCAGATCATCTTACCTGTCTCCTGACAAAACTGTATGCGTGTCAATGAGCAACAGTTAGAACCCTGTATTGAATAACTGATCGGTTCATGATTGAGCAAGGAGTACGACCGGCCTGTCTGCTCTCACCCTGTTTATTTAATCTATACGCTGAGCACATCATGAGAAATGCCGGGCTGGATGAGTCTCAAGCTGAAATCAAGACAGGCAGGAGAAACATCAACAACCTCACATAAGCTGATGAAACCACTCCAATGGCAGAAAGTGAAGAGGAACTCAAGAGTCTTGATGAGGAAGGAGGAGGAGGAGAGTGAAAGAGCCGGCTTTAAACTAAGATCATGGCATCTGGCCCTATCACTTGATGGCAAATAGAAGGGGAAAAAGTCGAAGTAGTGACTGGGCTTCCCAGGTGGCGCTAGTGGTAAAGAACCCATCTGTCAATGCAGGAGATATAAGAGACACAGGTTTGATCTCTCGAGTTGGGATGATCCCCTCGAGGAGAGTAGAACATCCCACTCCAGTATTCCTGCCTGGAGAATCCCATGGACAGAGAAGCCTAGTGGGCTACGGTCCACAGCATCACAAAGAGTCAGACATAGCACAGCACAGTGACCAGTTTCTTCTTCTTGGGCTCTAAAATCAGTGCAGATGGTGACTGCAGCCATGGAATCAGGAAACGACTGCTTCCTGGCAGGAAAGCGATGACAAACCTAGACAGTGTGTTGAAAAGCAAAGACATTACTCTACTGACAAAGGTCTGTATAGTCAAGGCTCTGGTCTTCCCAGTGGTCACGTACTATTGAGAGAGCTGCACTGCAAAGAAGGCAGAGCACCAAAGAACTGATGCCTTTGAATTGTGATGCTGGGGAAAACTCCGGAGAGTCCGCTGGACAGCAGCTCAAACCAGTCAATCTTACGGGAAATCAACCCTGAATACTCACTGGAAGGACTGATGCTGAAGCTGAAGCTCCAGTATGTTGGTCACCAAATGTGAACAGCCAACTCATTGGAAAAGTCCCAGATGCTGAGAAAGATTGAGGGCAGAAGGAGAAAAGGGTGTCACAGGATGAGATGGTTGGATGGCATGACAGATGCAACGGACCATCAACTTGGGCAAACTTTGAGATGGTGAGGGACAGGGAGGACTGGCATGCTACTGTCCACGGGGTAACAAAAAGTTGGACACGACTGGGAGACCAAACAACAACAATATTGATATTAATATCAACCCATGCAATAAATGGTAGTGATTTTCCAGGTATGTTGCACAAAACTGTTTCAAATCAAACTGTTTATTAAAAAAACAGAAAGAAACGCTTTTCAGAATAAAACAATAATAATTTTCTCTTAGTCTTCCTTTCTTTCACCTGTAGCTCTTCAAACACATGGCAGCAGGCAGGGACTCTTTTTCACTGATCCCTGTTGAGGGGCAGAGGAATTAAAATCAACCTGCACTGCACTGAAATCATGCCCTTAAGTTGACAAGACAATTCTGCAGCATTCTGCAACTTTCCATCCCTCTCGGATCACCTCACCTCCCCCTTGCAAAGATGATTTCAAACTGGGCAACCTCAGACGAATGCTGAATAAAGGCCAGCTGGCACAGAAACAATCCTACACAGAAGTACCATGAGATGGTCACCCAGCTGAGCTCAGACACTTCAGAGAATGCAACTCCAGTCATTTCCACAACAACCAGGAGAGCAGAGCTCTGAAGGAGCTGAAATATGCAGGGCTTTCCTGGCAAGGTTCTATAATGACTTTCTGGTAGAGCTCCATGTAAATTACAGATATAGAAATACAGCTCCCAAAATAATAATCTGCTTTTCTTTTTGAAATATACTCCATTTTCCTTAGAAGTAAAAAAAAGTTTTGGTCCTTTTTTCATTTGCATGACACAGTATTTCTAAACAAAACAGTAGCTGCCATTTAACTCATTAGCTAATATTCACCAAAAATGCACAAACAAGGTATCTTTTACCCAAAACAATTATGTTTTGGGTAAACAAACATAAACAATTATGCACACTCGAGTTTGGGTTTTATTACTGTTGTTGAATAGCAGTGATCATTTACTGAGTACCCGCTGGGTGACAAACTGACTTAATTACCTTACCTCCATTTAATCACTGTAACCCATCGGCACCATCAATACTTTTACATTTAACAGAGAATGAACAGAGCCAGCAACTTAAAGGGATTGTATTTCATTACCATCTTTCTAAATTCCATATATATGTGTTAGTATACTGTAATGGTCTTTATCTTTCTGGCTTACTTCACTCTGTATAATGGGCTCCAGTTTCATCCATCTCATTAGAACTGATTCAAATGAATTCTTCTTAATGGCTGAGTAATATTCCATGGTGTATATGTACCACAGCTTCCTCATCCATTCGTCTGCTGATGGGTAGAGAGGGAGGTAGGAGAGGGAATCGGGATGGGGAATACATGTAAATCCATGGCTGATTCATGTCAATGTACAACAAAAACCACTACAATATTGTAAAGTATTAGCCTCCAACTAATAAAAATAAATGAAAAAAAATAAAAAAGGACTGTATTTCAATCCCTTTGCCTTAACTGTCAAGACTTGGGAGATTCTTTCTCAAGTGGACAGAACCAGAGACTTTGTTCACTACTCTAAGATCTTCAGAATACATTTCTTTAATCTGTAAGGTAAGAACCTTTAATTTCTACTCCTGAGTTCAGGCTGCAGTTAATTCTCCATTCTAGTAAATTCTAAATAATTAATCAATCCTTTGGTCAACAACTTAGACAGGTTGTTCAGGAAATTTGGAGAAACAAACTTGGGAAAAGGAAGTCAATCAGTCGTTAGCACTTTGGATTCTAATTTCAGCACTTTGATACTGTGGCGAGCGCCCTGATTTAGGGCCTCTCAAATCCATCTACGGGGACTAGCTCTGCTACCAAAGTGATCTACCCACCCGCTCAATCCACAGCTCCCACTACTTCCATAACCCAGCCATTAACCCTGGTCAATGACATCCCTTGTTTTTCTACTTATGCTTATCAGCTTGTATGTTGTGCCTTAACTTTTCACTTTACTTCAATTTCACATCAAATATTTGATTTGATGCCTCCTACTCATTTATATACAATGATTCTGCTTACATTTTATAATGGAAGACTCAGTGGTATGCTTTTACACTGTTTCTGAAAATAAAACCTGCATATTATAATTTAAAGAGAATTATTAAAATCTGTCAATCCAGTAGGAATACATACTAAGTAAGCAATAGATACACATTTACATAGAATGCAGTCAGAAGTGAAACACTACCAAGAAATGTTAAAATAGCAAACAGCTGGGCATATTGGAACAACAGACTGGTTCCAAATAGGAAAAGGAGTACATCAAGGCTGTATATTGTCACCCTGCTTATTTAACTTATATGCAGAGTACATCATGAGAAACGCTGGGCTGGCAGAAGCACAAGCTGGAATCAAGATTGCTGGAGAAATATCAATAACCTAAGATATGCAGATGACACCACCCTTATGGCAGAAAGTGAAGAGGAACTAAAAAGTCTCTTGATGAAAGTGAAAGAGGAGAGTGAAAAAGTTGGCTTAAAGCTCAACATTCAGAAAACTAAGATCACGGCATCTGGTCCCATCACTTCATGGGAAATAGATGGGGAGACAGTGGAAACAGTGACAGACTTTATTTTTTGGGGCTCCAATATCACTGCAGATGGTGATTGCAGCCACAAAATTAAAAGATGCTTACTCCTTGGAAGGAAAGTTATGACCAACCTAGATAGCATGTTAAAAACCAGAGACAGTACTTTGCCAACAAAGGTCTGTCTAGTCAAGGCTATGGTTTTTTCAGTGGTCATGTATGGATGTGAGGGTTAGACTGTGAAGAAAGCTGAGGGCCGAAAAATTGATGCTTTTGAACTATGTTGTTGGAGAAGACTCTTGAGAGTCCCTTGGACTGCAAGGAGATCCAACAAGTCCATCCTAAAGGAGATCAGTCCTGGGTGTTTATTGGAAGGACTGATGCTGAAGCTGAAACTCCAATACTTTGGCCACTTCATGCGAAGAGTTGACTCATGGAAAAGACCCTGATGCTGGGAGGGATTGGGGGCAGGAGGAGAAGGGGACGACAGAGGATGAGATGGCTGAATGGCATCACCGACTCGATGGGCATGAGTTTGAGTAAACTCCGGGAGTTGGTGATGGACAGGGAGGCCTGGCGTGATGCGATTCATGGGGTCACAAAGAGTCGGACACAACTGAGCGACTGAACTGAACTGGGCATATTGGAAGCTACGATTTCATCACATGGTCCCCTCCCAATAACACTAAGGTTAAGTGAATGAACGGACAATAAAAGGTCCCACCTTTACTGTTTTTCCACAATTTCTATTTTGTAAACTATAATGTTATGTGGAAGAATGGCAGCAGTATAAACATACTAAGTTTCATTTACAAATGAAATAGACAATTAAGCACTTTTATATATGTCTCACTGATAAAAATTGGGTACTCTCTACCCAGTTAACTATTATTTATTCAAAATCCAGTTTATTATTCTATTGAATGTATAGTCATGGTACTTTCTGCTAAATGAACTGAATGAAAAGGTGATCTAATATTACCTTTAATATTTAATATTAAAGATCAAACAGCCAACATACATGGGATCATAGAAAAGGCAAGGGAATTTCAAAAAGCATCTACTTCTGGTTCATTGACTATGTTAAGCCTCTGACTGTGTGGATCACAACAAACTCTGTAATATTCTTAAAGATATAGGAATACCAGACCACATTACCTGTCTCCTGAGGAACCTGTATACAGGACAGGAAGCAACATTTAGAACTGGACATGGAACAACAGACAAGCAACATGGTTCCAAATTGGGAAAGGAGTCCGTCAAGACTGCATATTGTCATCCTGCCTATTTGATGTATATGCAGAGTACATCATGTGAAGTGTGGGATGGATGAATCACAAGCTGGAATGAAGATTGCAGGGAGAAATAGCAACAACTACAGATATGCAGATAATACTGCTTTAATGAAAAAAGCGAAAAGGAACTAAAGAGTCTGTTGATGAAGGTGAAAGAGGAGGCTTAATTCAAAAAATGAAAATCATGGCAGCTGGTCCTATCACTTCATGGCAAACAGATGGAAAAGTGGAAACAGCATTAGATTTCATTTTCTTGGGCTCCAAAATCAATGCAGATGGTGACTGCAGAAATGAAATTAAAAGAAGCTTGCTCCTTGGGAGATTAACTATGACAAAAGTGAAGTGAAAGTGAAAGTTGCTCAGTCATATCCGACTCTTTGTGACCCCATGGATTATACAGTCCATGGAGTTCTCCAGGCCAGAATACTGGAGTGGGTAGCCTTTCCATCTCCAGGGGATCTTCCCAACCCAGGAATCAAACCCAGGTCTCCCATATTGCAGGTGGATTCTTTACCAGCTGAGCCACAAAGGAAGCTATAACAAAACTAGATAGCATATTAAAAAGCAGAGGCATCACTTTGCTGACAAAGGTCCATCTAGTCAAAGCTATGGTTTTTCCAGTAGTCATGTATGAATGTGAGAGTCGGACTATAAAGAAGGCTGAGTGCCAAAGAACTGATGCTCTCAAACTGCAGTGCTAGAAAAGACTCTTGAGACTCCCTTGAACTGCAAAGAGACCAAGCCAGTCCATCCTAAAGGAAATCAGTCCCAAATATTCATTGGAATATGAATATTCCAATATTCATATTCAGAATATTCTGAAGCTGAAGCTTCAATACTTTGGCCTTCTGATGCAAAGAGCTGACTCATTGGAAAAGACCCTGATGCTGGGAAAGATTGAAGGAAAGAGGAGGAGGAGGAGACAGAAGATGAGATGATTGGATGGCATCACTGACTCAATGGACTTGAGTTTGAGCAAACTCAGGGAGATAGTGAAGGACAGGAAAGTCTGGAGTGCTGTAGTTCATGGGGTTGCAAAGAGTCAGACACGGCTCAGTGACTGAACAACAACAATTTTACTTTCAATATTTAATATTAATAGAAAAAGGCTACTAACCTAAAATTCTGAATCCAATGAAATTATCCTTCAACAGTGAAACAGAAATAAAGACTTTCTTAAACAAAAAGTGAGGGACTGTGTCATCAGTTGACCTGTCTTGCAAGAAATGTTAGCTCTTTAGGCCTACATAAAAAAAAAAAGAAAAAGAAAAAACAGAAGAAAAAACAAAATAAAAATTTTGTTTTCTTTAAAGAAGGAGAAATTGGGAATACTCAGATATAAGGTAATTGCCTGGAGAATCCCATAAACAGAGGAGCCTGGCAGGCTACAGTCCCATGGACAGAGAAGCCTGGTGGGTTACAGTTCATGGGATCACAAAGAGTCAACTGAAGTGACTTAGCATGTACTACAAATGATGCAGGACAATGTTATTTGAAAGTGGATTTGCACTAGTTGTATACTATAGATTCAGGGGCAAACACTTTAAAAATAATTTTAAAAAATATAATGGCATGCAATAGAGGAGAGAAAATGGAATCATATAAAATCCCCGAATATTTGTGGAGATCAACCAACACATTTCTAAATAACACATGAGTCACAGAAGTCACAAGAGGAATTTTTAAATATTTCCCATTAAATGAAAATAAACAATGTAACAAAAAAAATTGTGGAAAGCAATGCTCTGAGGAAAATTTATAGCACTGAATGCAAATATTAGAGAAGAAGAATATCTGAAACAAATAAGCTGACATCTTAGGAAACTAGAGAAAGAAGAGCAACATAAGCCTAAAGCAACCAAAAAATATGAAATAATAAATATTATACAGAAACCAATAAAATTAGAAACAGAAAATCAATAGAAAAAAAATAAAGTCAAAAGATGAACAAATATAAAATTAGAGAAATTACTATTAATGATATGGACATTAAAAGGACAATAAAGGAGCAATATGAACAACTCTATGCCTACAAATTTGGTAATTCAGATGAGATTCACCAATTCCTCGAAAGCCACTAACTACCAAATCACACACAAGGAGAAACATTATCTCAACAGACCTATAAATACTAAAGAAAGTAAATCAATAATTTAAAATCTATGCCTCCCAAAGAGAAAAACACATCATGCCTAGGTGGTTTCACTGGTGAATTCTATCAAATATCTAAGAAATAGTAACAATTGTCTAAAAGTTTTGCCAGAAAATAGAAGCTGAAAGAATACTTCCCAAGTCATTCCACGAGGCCAGCACTACCATAAAACCAAACCAGACAAAGATAAAATCAAATTACTTCTCTCATGGTTGTGTTCAGTCACTCAATCATGTCTGAATCTTTGCAACCCCATAAACTGCAGTACACCAAGCTTCCCTGTCCTTCACCATCTCCCAGAGTTTGCTGAAACTCACGTCCATTGCGTCAATGATTCCATCCAACCATCTCATCCTCGGTCGTCCCCTTTCCTGCCTTCTATCCTTCCCAGCATCAGGGTCTTTGCTAATGAGTCACCTCTTCACATCAGGTGGCCAAAGTACTGGAGTTTCAGCTTTAGAATCAGTCCATCCAATGAAAACCCAGGACTGATCTCCTTTAGGATGGACTGGTTGGATCTCCTTGCAGTCCAAGGGACTCTCAAGAGTCTTCTCCAACACCACAATTCAAAAGCACCAAGTCTTCAGCACTCAGCCTTCTTTACAGTCCAACTCTCACATCCATACATGACTACTAGAAAAACCATAGCTTTGACTATATGGACCTTTGTTGGCAAAGTAATATCTCTAAGTTTTTTAATACACTGTCTAGGTTTGTTACAGCTTTTCTTCCAAGGAGCAAGTATCTTTTAATTTTATGGCTGCAGTCATCATCTGCAGTGACACTGGAGCCCAAGAAAATAAAGTCTGTCACTGTTTCCATTGTTTCCCCATCTATTTGCCATGAAGTGATGGGACCAGACGCCATGATCTTCGTTTTTTGAATGGATATAGATATAAAAACCCTCAACAAAGTATTAGAAAATTGAATCCATAATTATAAAATAACAAGATTTATCCTAAGTATATAAGACTTATTCAATATTTGAAAATCAAATTAATGTAATCCATTACACCAATACTCTGAAGGAAAAATGAATCATATGATCACATCAATAGCTGTAGAAAAAGCATGTGACTAAGTCCAACACACATTTATAATAAAAACCCAATAAGCTAGGAATAGAGGGGAACTCCCACAGCTTTGTTTAAAAACATCTAAAATACATCTATTGCTAAAACCATACTCAATGGTGAGAAACTTATAGACTTTCCCTCCAAGACTGAAAACAAGACAAGGATGTTCCTTCTCACTATCCTTCAATATCATGCTAGAAATCCTAGCTCATGCAATAAGACAAGGAAAGAAAATGAAAGGTATACAATTTGAAAAGAAATAAAACTGACTTTGTTTACAGATAACATGACTATTTATGTAGAATGTTCCAAATAATCAACAAAGACACTCTTAGAACTAATAAGAAACTAGAGCAAGGCTGCAGGATACAAGGATAATATATAACAATCAACTGCTTTTTCATATATCAGAAAAGAACAATTGGAATTTGAAATTAAAATTTCCACTAATGCCAAAAAGTAAAATATTAAGCATTAAATCTAAAAAAAAAAAAAAAGTACACATTCTAAATGAAGAGCGTGTATGTACCACACATTCCTTCATTTAGAAATGAAGAAAACCACAAAACTCTAATGAAAGACATCAAAGAAGATCTTCATAAATGGAGATATATTCCATGTTCATGGATAGGAAGACAATATTGTCAAGATGTCAGTTCTTCCCAGTTTGATCTATAAATTCAATACAATCCTAATCAAAAGGCTCAGCAAGTAACTTTGCCTAACTGATTCTAAAATTTATATAGAAAGGCAACACAACCAGAATAACCAACAAAATGTTCAAAGAGAAAAACAAAGCCAGAGTACTGAAACTAGCCAACTTCAAGACTTAGTATAAAGCTACAGTAGTTGAGACAGTGTAACATTAACAAAAGATAAATTGATCAACCAAAAAGAACAGAGAGCCCAGAACAGACCCCCAAAAGTAAACTCAAATGATATTTGACAAAGTAGCAAAAGAAATCCAATGGAATATGAAGAGCCTTTTCAATAAATGATGCTCAAACAATTGGATATCCATATGACAAAAAAAGAAAAAGAAAAAAGTTTTTTAAAGAGTCTAGACATAGATCTTACATGCTTTGCAAGAATTAACTCAAAATGCATCCTAGATCTAAACATAAAACTCTTAGAAAATAACATACGAGAAAAAGTAGATGACTTTGGCTTTGGTGATGATGTTTTAGATCCAACACCAAAAGCACAATCCATTAAAAAAAAAAAATCGGTAAGTCTGAAATCATTAAAAATTTAAAAAAAAAACTGCTCTGTGAAAGACACTGAGAAAAATAAAAAGCCAAAGACTGGGAGAAAATATTCATAAAACATATATGTGACAAAAGACTCATACCTAAAATACACAAAAACTGTAAATCTCAACAAGCAAACAAACCAGTTTTTTACAAATGGGCCAAAGAGCTTCACACCTCACCAAAGAAGATCTCCGGGTAGGAAACAAACACTTAGAAGGAAAGAAAAAAGACAGATCCACATCACATCATAGCAAAATATAAGATACAACAAGATGCCACTACATACACTTCAGAATGGCCAAAATCCAAAACACCGACAACATCATATGCTGGCGAGAATGTGAAGCCACTGAAACACTCATTCATCCATTCCTGGTGGGAATGCAGAGTGGTTCAGCCATGCTGGAAGATAGTTGGCAGGGTCTTACATAACTAAACGCACTCTTACCATACAATCCAGCAATTACACTCCTGAATATTTACCCAAAGGAGGTGAAAACTATGTCCACACAAAAGTCTGCACACACATGTTTATAGCAGTTTTATTATAATTGTCAAAACTTGGAAGCAACCAAGATGTCCACAGGTAGGTGAATAGATAAACAAACTGCAGTAAATTCATACAATGGTCTATTTTTCAGTAATAAAAAGAAAGGAGCTATCAAGCCACAGGAAAGCATGGAAGGACCTTAAAGCATGTAGGTAAGTGAAGAAAGCTGATCTGAAAAGGCTATATATAACATTCTTGAAGAGGTAAAACTATAGAGGTAATAAAAAGATCAGTGCTTATGAGGGGTTTGGGAGAAAAGGAGAAACAAATGGTTTTATTAAGGGATGCACAGGGTATATTTTAGCCTTGTGAAACTACTCTGCCTGATACTATAATGATGAATAAATGACTTAATGCATTTGTCAAAATCCTTAGAACCATACCATTTAAACAGTGAATGGAAAGGTAAACTATGGACTTTAGTTAATAATAGTATCAATACTAATTCATTCATTCAAATATAAGTACCACACTAAAGAAAGATGTTAATAATACAGGTACCTGCATGTGTGTGTGGATGTGGGAAAGGGGTGAATAATATGGGAATTCTATATTATGTGCTCAATTTTTGTAAATAGTTTTTTTAATATGCATAAAAACTGAATGATAATTATACAGTTGTTGATTATAACAGCCTCTCTTTGAGTGTGCTTGAATGTTTAGTTAAAAGTAATAAAAATTTTTAATAAAGCAAAATCCTAGTTAGAAGATCATTCACATTTACATTTTAAATTGTTAAAAGCAGTATGTGCTCAATAATATTAGATAGTCAGAAAAGAAACAATGCTACCTCAAACAATAATCAGATAAAATTAACCTTAAAAAGTCAACATGTTAAGTTTCTTGGGTTTTTTATTATTTTTTAGAAAGATTTTTCAAGATCAAGAATCTAAGCATGTTACTTTTATATTAATAAATGTGTAATTTTCATCTTAGGCTTTTTCACCCTACAAGAAAAAAACCAGTTCTGTTATTATTAAGAACTATTACTACTATTATATAAGCAATATGAAACATTAAAGAAAAATGGGAACAAACAAAAGTAAACTATATTCTCATCATCAGAACAGTTACCTGTATGAATTATCTGCCAATTTTTTCCCAAGATTATTAACGACTGTTACACATTAATAATTTAAATAAGGAAACCCTGAAAGTCAACTTAAACTTCCCATTCACTTTAGCTCTTAAGCAAAATAATCCATTTAATTAATCAGGTCATTCCGGTTTCTGGGTACTCAGTAACAGACTGGAACTGAATCAAGGGGATTTGTTTAGATTTCCCAGCCTCACATACACCAGGTCATCTTCCCATACAGCCAGCAACCATGGTGTATCCAATTTAGGGAAATCACGGTATAGGTCCATCACAACCAAAGGATGGAGGCCACTTCCCCCTGAGAGACAGATAAAGAAAGGTGATCTTGCTCTAAAGCAAGGATTCCAAGGCTATAAATGTTGACTGCAACACCAAGCCAGCTGGGGCACGATGACTCATCCCATAGCAGACACTGCACCAGCCAAATTCATCACAAGAGGCAAGGCTGGGAGTGAAACTATGGCTTGGAATAGAGCCTGGGATGCAGAAGTAATAAATAACTTCGCTTATAGGCTTTTTCGGCTTCTTTTTCTTTTTTCAAGCACCTGTCTCTATGAGTGTAAAAGATGGCTTCATTTTTCTTCTTTGTAAAATAACAGACTTAGGACGTGCAGTATCTGAACGACAGGCAGAGTTGGCATGAGCCAAGTGTCCCTTTGCTGCCAACTTCACCGTCTGTTAGTCTGAGCTTGCCCACACACACACACGTGGGCAGCACACACACAAAGAGGAGGGCAGAGAGGGAAGCAGAGGCATGGGTGAGGCTGCCTGTGAGCAAATGCCAGAACCTGGAGTGAAAGGATGTTTGCAGCAGAGATTTACCCTCCAGTCTGCTGCAGAGTTCAGGCAGACGCACGTAAGCTACAGAAAATGCTAATAGGATGCCCAGAGAGGGCCAGCTCCTCACTCCTGGACAGGACCACTTACGCTCCCCTGAAACAATTTATTTGCCTGCCTAGACGTTTCCTCTTTGTTGCCATGCAGACTGACATTAAATAAATATCATGGCCAAAACTGCCAACTGAGGTCAAAGTGACCAAATCCTATCGTCATAGCCTTCATCTGCAATAATATCTGTCTAATCTGAAACTATCATTGGACATTCAATTGTTTTCTGATAATATGCAACATGGCTGGTATTTCAGCAAAAAGAAAAGGACAATATCCAGTGGAAGCAAGAAATCTGAGTTCATTTAGCTGTGTTCTGACATTTAAGTTCGTCCAGCACTAAGTATTTATTTTTAGTTTTGCAATTAATTCAAAGGTCTTTCCAATACTTTTCCAGTAATACCGGTTTTTTCAGGGCTTCCCTGATAGCCCAGCTGGTAAAGAATCTGCCTGCAATGCAGGAGACCCTGGTTTGATTCCGGGGTCAGGAAGACCCCCTGGAGAAGGGACAGATTACCCACTCCAGTATTCCTGGACTTCCCTGGTGGCTCAGCTAGGAAAGAATCCGCCTGCAATGCCGGAGACCTGGGTTCGATCCCTGAGTTGGGAAGATCCTCTGGAGAAGGGAAAGGCTACCCACTCCAGTATTCTTACCTGGAGAATTCCATGGACTATACATGGGATCACAAAGAGTCAGACATGACTAAGCGACTTTCATTTTCACTTTCACAGTCCTTTCAATCTACTATGGAATCACTCTGTTCAATAAATAAATAAATAAATATGTGCACATAAGTAAATAAAAATGTGCAATGAACATCACAACTTCCCCTTATTTCCTCCATCACAAGCACCATTCTAAAGCTTGAATCAGGTACCACAGGATCTATCAGATGAAATGAATGTTTAAGTAAGTTATGCTAAAAAAATACTGAACCATTATTTGCACAAGAAACAAATTTACATAATAGTTTACTCACATAAGATTCAATTTAATTCATATTTTTTGCCAATATGTGCACTCAATATATAAACATATCCCTAAGTGAGAAATTACTATGCACCACATAGTAGATGATTTCAGTTTTATCAAATTTTTATTCTTCAAAGACACGTTTATTTTCCTCTTTGAAAGCCATTTTTAAATATCCTACCTATGTAACTTTAATTTTTTTGTTCAGTGTATTCAAATTGTGTCTAATTTGCTTATTATCCTTTGCTAACCTTGTAAGGTCACCTTGCTCATTGTTTCTGACTCACTCACTTATAAATCTTCCTTCTAACAAGCAAGCTATGCTCCTCAACTGTGAAATATTCTCAACAGAACAATACAAAAAGACATGGCTTCTTTTAGAAGTATAGGCATTCACACAAAAAAATACCTGCTTTCAAGAACTAAATATATTCTCTTTCTTGCCCTTGTGACTACCCTCAAGAGCTATTTGCACTGGAGTTGACCAGGATCTGCTTTGAAGAGCCTCCCAGGACCCATGCGATGTGCCACTTGCCAAGATCTCTGCGACCTCAAAACACCTGACAGCAACAGAGAATATCTCTTCCCCAGGCACCTGACCGTTCACCTGCCTAAAGAAACCTCAGTCAGGCTTCACCATGTACATCTCACACAGACGCACCTTAACTCATGAGATAGCATACTCATTTTTTTACAACTCTTGAAAAAACATTGTGATTTTTTTTTTACATTTGTGTCCATAACTCACAGTAAGAAACACATTTTAGAATCCAAAATTGTCTACTCATTCACATGTACTTATAAAACAGAAACAAGTTTCATTAAACAACATTTTCCCTTAATACATTCAATACACTGTGATGTCTTATTTGTTCTATTTTTTTCCTAATACTAGTTCAACTTACCAAATCTATTTCAAGAACCCTCTAGGATCACAACTCACAGTCTGAAGACCAAAGGAAAATTTGAATATATAATATTTTACGTGAGTGAACTTCAGTGCCAGCATTAACAATCAAGGCAGCTCTGTGCAGAGTAAATACTAAACTCACAATAAGCTCAAATTATTTTTCCTTCACTACTTGCAAGAAGCAAAGCCAGGTTTCTCCATGGTTTCCTTTTATCAACACGTCCTCTAAATAACCTAGAATCATCCTGAGATGATAAATGTTCAGTGATATTTGTTATTCAACAGATGTCTGAGCTGCTGGAATCCCCCATGAATACTTAATTCTGTAGCTTGAAGTACTTAAGAGCTCATCCTGGAATTTTCTTTCCTGGCTCTCTCCTTCACTTCAGGGGCTCTGCGTTGATACCCACTGTGTTTCTCTCTTTGCTTATTTAACATTTCTTGTTGCTCTCCACTCAACATATTCATTCTCAAAATAACCTTGAGACAGTTATCTTCCCCCAGTGAAACATGCTTTAACCCCAGAGGATATAAAATCATAAAAATCCAGTTCTAGTTCATGTCATAGACATGCTGTTGTTTAGCCACTCAGACCTGTTCGACTCTGCGAGACCACAAACTACAGCCCACGAGGCTCCTCTGTCTGTGGCATTTTCCGGGCAGGAATACTGAAGTGGGTTGCCAGTGCCTTCTCCGGGGGATTTTCCAGACCCAGGGACCAAACCCATGTCTCCGCATCTCCTGCACTACAGGCAAATTCCTTACTGCTGAGCCACCAGGGAAGGCCCGATAAACCTGTAAGTCAGGAGAAAGAGCTGATGCTTCAGAAATCAACAGTAAACTCACTCACTGGAAAACTTCTACTGGTTTATTTCTTGACTTAGGTACTCAATTTTCTTCATTAACTATAGCATTGCTTTGACCCAGGGTCCACCAACTTTTTTCACTTATATATATATTAATCATTGAGTTTCGGTGTCCTCATTATCTAAGCCTAAAAATATTCCTTCCAACACACCACAAACGAGTTTCAACTAAAATGCACACACTGATCCACGCCACATTGCTGGTCAGGGCGTGTTCAACATCTGACTCCACAGCGCCTGAGGACCCAGCCCAGGTCACAGGACGGAAACTGCAGTGAAGCAAGACACAGGGCAGGCGAAGCTGCCATGAAGCTCACATCTAGTGGACGTCCTTAGTCAGGGTCCTTCTCAAAGACATTCACAATATACGTCTCCCCACTTCTCTTCCCTCGCTTACTTGTTACCCGCTTCCATTAATATGGGGGCTTCCCTGGTGGCTCAGACGGTAAAGCGTCTGCCCGAAATGCGGGAGACCTGGGTTCGATCCCTGGATCGGGAAGATCCCCTGGAGAAGGAAATGGCAACCCACTCCAGTATTCTTGCCTGGAAAATTCCATGGATGGAGGAGCCTGGCGGGCTACAGTCCATGGGGTCGCAAAGAGTCGGACATGACTGAGCGACTTCACTTTCACTTTTCAGTTAATGTAAGAAATTAATCTGCCAGCCCTCCTCTCCATTTCAGTGCTATCACCCGTGCTATCCTACACAACCAGTCTCTCTCCTCACACTTGTCCAACCTGAAAACGGCACCCTCTCCGAGACATGCTGACTGCAATCCCTCTAGTGACCTCTCACCTTCCAAAGGGAATCCACTTTGTTCTCATCACATCTCTGCTCTGCTTAGGTTACAAGCTTCACAGGAACAGAAGTCACCGCTTCTTAATGCTTATAAAGCCCCTAACAACTGGTATGGTTGTAGTTTCCCTGGTAAATAGCAGATGAATCCTCCTGACATTTAGCTTTCCTTGTGTTGATATTTAGCTTTCCTGTTCAATTATAGTTTTAATTTTTTTTTAAAAAGAAAACTTTTTAGTAGGGCCCGGAGTAATGAAAAAGAAGCAATAATCTCATAAATCAGAACAAACATATACCTAAAGCCATAAGGACCTGCACTGTTTATTCTTCTTACCATCTTCAGATAAACATGTTCCCAAGCAGCAAGTTAAGTAGAAGAGGAAGTGGAATAGAGGCGGGGAGTCCCCTCACAAGCAGATCATTGCTTCCGCCAAGTTTTAAGTCTTGTCCCAGCCCAGGGCATTTAAGGACAAAAAGAGGAAAGTTAGGTCCCCCTATTCTCAAACCAGAGACAAGAGTTTAACAAGACTGCACAAGGGTATGATTACCTTGGGATCCAAAGTCAAAATTAAATAAGAACTGGGTTAGATCTGTCTCCTGGAATTCAGTCTAAACAAGAAAAAAAAAAAAAAAAAGAATCTGAGAAGCCTAGAAGGTATCTCCTGTCTTCTCTGACTGATGTTTGCTATCTCTTCATCAGGCCCAAGAATCATCTCTAGATGAGAGGGCTGACAGTCACATTTGCTCCAAAAAATTCTCTTCAAGTTGGAAGTCTGAATTCCCATTCCCACCGGAGGTGGAAGAAAGCTAAAGGACCTCAGCAACATTGGAACTAGGGGGTCAGTGAGAATGGTTGCTTCAGATGGCAGTAAATGATCTCAAATATCACATAAGTGAAAACACATACAGTAATTTGTAACTTTTACATATAAATGGACATAAAATTCAGTTCTGTGTTCATCCTTTGAAGTGTTTTTATAAACTTTAGCAAATTTGGAAAAATGAAATGCCATTAACAAAAACCTTTTCACAATGCAGCATTTAAGAACTGACTTTACAGGTAAATACATTTTAAACCTTTTTCAGCAAATCATAGTCTTTCTAGATCATTTAAAACCTCTGCTAAAAAGATTCTGCTTATTTCCACAAAAACAGGATTTCAGAAATCTTTGCATGATTCTGCCCACTACAGTTACTCATGATTTAAATAACAGAATACACAGGATACTGATACCATATTACAAAACCATACCTGGCCAGAGTGGCCAGACAGAGCCCATCAGCCAAAATTCTTGCCTTAGATTATTTTTTTTTTCATTAAAAATAAAAGAATAGAAAAGACAACTGTGGCATAACTTTGTTAGGAAGGATGACTAATAAATACAATGAAATTCAAATCACATTAAAAATAAAAGAGTCACAGATTACCAAAGTTAACAGAATGCAACAAATTTGCTTAAATTTAAGCTTGGCAAAGAAAGGCAATGAACACATCAGACCACTTACAGTAATACTTCCAAAGGAACAAATTTTTGCAGATTCCCTAAAGAAATCCCCAAAGTATAGTCAAAAAATAGTTGATGTTTTATTATTCCAAATTCTTCTCAACTAAATGCTTTAAAATTTCCAAGAATTTCTTAGCAGAAACTAAAGAGAACCAAGTTATCATTTTACTGTTTTTCTATAAATGTGATAATCTGAATTTAATTTAAAATACTATGTTCCTAGCACAATACCTGACCTACAGTGGATCAGTTATCTGATAAATGAATGGATTTAATTATTAAGCTTTCTCCTTTTAACTCTGACTGATCTGCTCTGATATTTGTTACCTCAGAGATTAATAAAGTCACATTTTCCTCTACCGGATTTTCACAGGAACTAGATTTGCTTCTTATAGTTTATAAAATGTTACAAAAGAAATCAAACTCAGCCTAGGTTCTAATGCTTAAACTTGACCAAAAATATACTCTCAACATCATTAAAAGCTAAATCTGTTTTCAGGAGAACCCTTACTACTACTAAAACTAGTGATATTTTAACAGAACACCAGGCATAATTAATTTGTCCATAAAAACAGTGCGTTTATCTCCACCGAACAAAGCAGCCCAGGCCTGTCTATGTGTATTTTAGCTGTGCTGTACTCGGTCACCTCTGACTCCGCGACCCCATGGACTGTAGCCCGCCAGGCTCCTCTGTCCATGGGAATTCCCAGGCAAGAACACTGGAGTGGGTTGCTATTTCCTCCTCCAGAGTATCTTCCCAGTCCAAGGATCGGACGCGCGTCTCCGGAATCTCCTGCATGGGCAGATGGATTCTCCCCCACTTCACTATGTGGGAAGCCTATGTGTATTTTAGGATAGCCTCAATAAGCTATTTTTAAAGGAATAAAAAGAGAAGCTGCCCAAAGACAAATGGATAAATGAAGAGAAAGCAAATGAAATAGCCAGAAACTGGAGGGTGGGAAAGGAAAGAATGTGAGGACTATAAATGAATGAAGTCACCAGCCAATTATTCACAGGGAATTGTTAATGGATTGGGAAGAAATGCAGTTCAAGAGTAAAGAGAGCATTTATCTCCGCTACCTCATCAGCTCTCGGTGACTGGCTGGAGCTTGAGAGCCAGTGGCCTCCGCCTGGACCTCCGCCCCACTGGAAAACACAGAGGACACCTCGCAGCTGCAAAGCCCTCAGGAAGGGGCGGTGCGCTCGCCCAGGACTCCCGCTCAACGCCTCCCGCGAGGGAATCTCTCATCACCACCCTCGGAAGCGTCCGTGCAGGCATTTCCTTCTTGTACTATCACAAGCATCTTTTTCTCTCATACAATGATGAAAGCAATACACACTTCTGTACCTTGTTTTTCATTAACTTAGATTTATAGCCTCAGGGTTCGGTTGAATTGTCTATTTAAGAAATGACTGTCAAAGTTTACAAAATTAGTTAACTCATTGGTAATTATTTTCTAAGTGAATTTTAATTACCGACACAGGTAGTGATCAGGGTTCCCCAACTGCATGCAGTACCATCACAACCTCAGGGGGGCGCTATTAGTGATTGAAAACCGAGAGAAACAGAGTTGGTGTCCCTTAAGTCAGAATGGCCAGAAATGGGTTATGGGCAAGGGCAGACGGGTTCTCAACAAACCAGGATTTACCCCTGACTGGGGAAGAGGGTTGCGTTCCAGAATAAACCCAATAAATAAAGGGTTCTTACAGAAAAAAACAACACAGACACTGGGTGGGAAATCAACATTACCCACTATAGGAAAAGAACCAAAATTGGGATCACTGTAGCAGTGTACTCACTAAATCCTTCAAGAGTCTTAAAAAGCATATTACCAATTTACAATGCTATCAGCAGCATAATGAAAGTAAATGTCTTCAGTTCAGTTCAGTTCAGTCGCTCAGTCATGTCCGACTCTTTGCAACCCCATGAATCGCAGCACACCAGGCCTCCCTGTCCATCACCAGCTTCCAGAGTTTACTCAAACTCATGCCCATCGAGTCGGTAATGCCATTCAGCCATCTCATCCTCTGTCGTCCCCTTCTCCTCCTGCCCCCAATCCCTCCCAGCATCAGGGTCTTTTCCATGAGTCAACTCTTCCCATGAAGTGGCCAAAGTACTGGAGTTTCAGCTTCAGCATCAGTCCTTCCAATGAACACCCAGGAATGATCTCCTTTAGGATAGACTGGTTGGATCTCCTTGCAGTCCAAGGGACTCTCAAGAGTCTTCTCCAACAACATAGTTCAAAAGGATCAATTTTTCGGTGCTCAGCTTTCTTCACAGTCCAACTCTCACATCCATACATGACCACTGGAAAAACCATAGCCTTGACTAGACGGACCTTCGTTGGCAAAGTACTGTCTCTGGTTTTTAACATGCTATCTAGCTTGGTCATAACTTTCCTTCCAAGGAATAAGCATCTTTTAATTTCATGGCTGCAATCACCATCTGCAGTGATTTTGGAGTCCAAAAAAATAAAGTCTGACACTGTTTCCACTGTCTCCCCATCTATTTCCCATGAGGTGATGGGACCAGATGCCATGATCTTAGTTTTCTGACTGTTGAGCTTTAAGCCAACTTTTTCACTCTCCTCTTTCACTTTCATCAAGAGACTTTTTAGTTCCTCTACACTTTCTGCCATAAGGGTGGTGTCATCTGCATATCTGAGGTTATTGATATTTTTCCCGGCAATCTTGATTCCAGCTTGTGCTTCTTCCAACCCAGCGTTTCTCATGATGTACTCTGCATATAAATTAAGTAAGCAGGGTGACAATATACAGCCTTGACGTACTCCTTTTCCTATTTGGAACCAGTCTGCTGTTCTATGTCCAGTTCTAATTGTTGCTTCCTGACCTGCATACAGGTTTCTCAAGAGGCAGGTCAGGTGGTATGGTATTCCCATCTCCTTCAGAATAGTACACTCTAATTAAAACAAGGTATTTTAAAAAATATTCTGGCTAATAGTAAATGGATACTTTACTTATATTCATTTGTAATTCTCTGACTCCTTCTGATAAAGGTTAACAACTGTATTTATCCTTCAGCTAATCAACTGTCCTGAGTTCTAGTGCTCAATTATCCACAAGCCTCCTAACCTTCTCCCTACTTTTATCTTACAAATACAAACCATTTGGCTTTGGATACACCTATTGAGAAAAAGTTCTCTTTGTACAATATGAATACCTACATTCAAGAGGAAGGAAGAGGTAAGGGAACTCTGAAAGACTAAGCAGAAAAAGTTGGAAAACTGAAGATTCTTAAGAGAATATGGCTCCACAGAAGTCAAGGGAGAAGAAGCTTCAGGAAGCAAACAGTGACTGGCAGGGTTAAATATACCATAATCCAGTACAATGACAACCACAGCATCCTTTACATTTAACAAGTGGTCACTAGAGTTCTAAGCTTTAGAATGTATCAGTGTTAAATTTCCACAGGCTTAACATACCTGTGTATTCATTCAACAGTTACCTGGCCATAAATATGTACCTGACAGAGTACTAGACACAAAGAGACATAGACCCTAGTTTAGAGGGTCCTAGATAGAAACGTTGTACACATGTGCAATTTGGTGGGGCAGGGGGGGCGCTGGAGCAGCAGGGAAAAATTTAACAAGTGGTCAGAAAGACTATGTAAAGCCAAAAATACCCAAGAGAATGAGTTTCTCCTAATTAGGACATTAACTCCTTTAAAAAGTAGTGTTTATAACATATAAAAGATAAAGTAATTTATCATTCAAATAAACTAATAATTTAGGACCTGAAAAGAAACATACAAGAACTAAATTGTCCACATTAAGAAAAATAAGCAATCTAAATGTCTGAAGAAGATTTAAAAATAGTAATTTTTGACTTCTAGTCAAGTTCAGGAGATGCCACAGTTACAGTCCAAAGACAGAATACATTGGGGCACCCCAAATTCATGTTTCAAGGTATATATCATAGGTTTCATTTCAGAACAATAGATGAATGCAGATTCTGGACAGGAAAAATTCTTTAAAATATGAAAGTCTTATTCTATCCCATAGCTGATACATGATCCAATTTCCTTTTGGTAAAGTGCAGTATACTGCAGATGTTTCTTTATACAAAATGGAATCCACTCTGGTTTTACTTACATTCTGAATTCAGACTGCTCTAAATTACTTACACATAAGCATCACCTTCAACCTAAGGACTTTTGGCCATAAATATGCTAATAATAAAAATATGCAGAGGCAAGGAAAGTATCCGACATTATGGTATTAATTTATATATAAATGGTATGTACATTACTATTGTATGTTTTTAAGTATATTCATGTGGACATGGAAGGCAAAATGAAAAATAGTTTATTGTCCTAGAAAGGCACTGAAAACGTTTTCCATTTTAAACATCCTTTATATCAGGATTACTTCATTTTTTTCTGCTAAAAGACATAATGTGATTACTATACCAACCACTTGCTGACTTCCGTGTGCCAGACATAATGGCTAGGTATATCTAACAAGAGTCTCAATCCTAACAAAAAACAAAAGCAGGGATTATTACTACTGATATTAATCCCATTATTAAAATGAGGAAACCAGGGCTTAAGAAGAGTGACTTACTAGGGTCAGTCAACATACAGGCGTGCGTGTGCTTGCACGCACGCACACACACACACTCAATATCTAATACAGTATCAAGTGCCTGAAGTGTGGTAGGCGATCCCGAAGTTTCCTGAATAGATCCGAATGAATGAAGAATGGACATCCATAGTCTGACACGAGATCGCTATGCTGCATTGACTGCTATAACTTCAGTTCAGTTCAGCCGCTCAGTCGTGTCTGACTCTTTGTGACCCCATGGACTGCAGCACGCTAGGCCTGCCTGTCCATCACCAACTCCCGAAGCTTGCTCAAACTCATGTCCATTGAGTCGGTGATGTTATCCAATTGTCTCATCCTCTGTCATCCCCTTCTCCTCCTGCCTTCAATCTCTCCCAGCATTAGGGTCTTTTCCAATGAGTCAGTTCTTTGCATCAGGTGGCCAAAGTATTGGAGTTTCAGCTTCAACATCAGTCCTTCCAATGAATATTCAGGGCTGATTTGCTTTAGGATGGACTTGTTGGATCTCCTTGCAGTCCAAGGGACTCTCAAGAGTCTTCTCCAGCAGTTCAAAAGCATCAATTCTTCAGCACTCAGCTTTCTTTATAGTCCAACTCTCACATCCATACATGACCACTGGAAAACCACTCTGTGAAACAGAGAAACAGTGTCTAGAGGCAACAAAGTGCACACGCAGCACCACTGAGGCCCAGCAGGAGCGACCCACACAGCGCAGGGCGTCAGCGGCACGCCCCCGGCAGTGTGAGCCCGGAAGAGCTGGGCCTAGTCTGGGCTGGGCTTCCAGGGCCGAGAGCAGCACGAGGCACAGCAGGTGCTAGATGAACATGCTGAATGAATGAGAGTGAAACTCCATTTCCTCCTTCTTCTCCACACCGCCTCTGGCTTATCACACTGTGACCTTTACATCTTCTTGTTTTCTCCCCCCTGCTCCTCTCGCCACTCTGCATATACGTAAACAGTATTACTATTCTGTATTTACATTATGAGATTTTTAAATACTTATTCACCTATAATGAAAAATAAAAGCACAAGGGAACATTTCCTCTTTAAATATCCACCAAATGATTCTGCTTTCTCCAACAAAACATAAAAGCCATCACTGAATTTGTTATGGGAAGTTATACCTTTGCTTTAAATATACATTTAGATCTCACACTGCTTTCTATCATAAGAATGTAACATAAATGCTTATAAAGCTATTAAATTTCTATTTATAATGGTGAGTTCCAACACAGAGTTAACATATGACCCAGCATTTCCACGCCAAGGGATATATCCAAGAGAATAAAAATGTATGTCCACACTATGGACAGAAGAGCTAGGGCAGACTACAGTCCACGGGATCACAAAGAGTCAGACACAACTGTGAGACTAACTTTCTTTCACACAAAAACAGGTACAGGAATGTTTATAGTATTATTCATAATGGCAAATAATAATAATAAAGGAAACAGCCAAAATGTCCATCAACTTATGGATGGATACACAAAATGTGGTGGTACATTCACACAACTGAATATTTGGCAATGAAAAGAATAAAGTACCAATACATGTCAATACATGTCAATTTGGGGCACCCCAAATTCATGTTTCAAGGTATATATCATAGGTTTCATTTCAGAACAATAGATGAATGCAGATTCTGGACAGGAAAAATTCTTTAAAACATGAAAGTCTTATTCTATCACATAGCTGATACATGATCCAATAGGAGAACCCTGGAAACATCCCAAGTGAAAGAAGTCATTCACAAAAGGCCACAAATTGTATAATTCTATTTACACGAAAAGTTCAGAGCAGGCAAATCTGTAGAAACAGAGAGAAGACAGAGAATTAGGAGTGACAGCTAATGTGTGTGAGATTTCTTTGAGGGTGATGAAACTATACTAAAATTAGGCAGTAGTTCCAAAATATACACTATAGAAAAAAACAAAAAACTCATGCAACTCAATAGCACACATAAAAAATCAAAATTTGACAAAAATAAGCAGAGAACCTGAACAGACATCTTTCCAAAGGAGACATACAAATGCCCAAGAGGTACATGTAAATGTGCTCAACATCATTAATCACTGGGGAAATGCAAATCAAAACCACTTCACACGTGTTAAGTGTATTTATCATCAAAAAGAAGAGAGAGGGTAAGCATTGGCTAGATATGGAGAAAGGGGAAGCCCCGGGCATTTTTGGTAGGAATGTAAACTGGTTCAGCCACTATGGAGAACCCTACAGAAGTTCCTCAAAATATTAAAAATACAAATACCATTGTTGTACAGTTGCTAAGTCATGTCTGACTCTTTACGATCCCATGGACCACATACAGCATGCCAGACTTCCCTCTCCTTTACTATCTCTGGCAGTTTGCTCAAACTCATGTCCATTGAGTAGTGATGCCATCCAAACATTTCATCTTCTGTCACTCCCTTCTCCTCCTGCCCTCAATCTTTCACAGCATCAAGTCTTTTCCAATGAGTCAGCTCTCCACATCAGGTGGCCAAAGTATCAGAGCTTCAGTTTCAGCATCAGTACTTCCGACGGATATTCAGGGTTGATTTCCTTTAGGGTGGACTCGTTTGATGTCTGTGCAGTCTAAGGGACTCTCAAGAGTCTTCTCCAACACCACAGTTCAAAAGCATCAATTCTTTGGTGCTCAGCCTTCTTTATGGTCCAACTCTCACATCCATACATGACTACTGAATAAACCATAGCTTTGACTAGATGGACCTTTGTTGGCAAAGTGATGTCTCTTCTTTTCAATATGCTATCTAGGTTTGTCATAACTTTCCTTCCAAGGAACAAGCAGCTTTTAATTTCATGGCTGCAGTCACCATCCACAGTGATTTGAGGGCCCAGGAAAAGAAAATCTGTCACAGTTTCCACTTTTTCCCCTTCTATTTGCCATGAAGTGATGGGATTGAATGCAATGATCTTAGTCTTCTTAATGTTGAGTTTTAAGCCAGCTTTTTCACTCTCCTCTTTCACCTTCATCAAGAGATTCTTTAGTGCATCTTCACTTTCTGCCATTAGAGTGGTATCATCTACAAATCTGAGGTTAATATCTCTCCTGCCAATCTTGATTTAAGCTTGTGCTTCATCCAGCCCCACATTTTGCGTGATGTACTCTGCATAGAGGCTAAATAGGCAGGGTGACAATATACAGCCTTGATGTACTCATTTTACAATTCTGAACTATTGATCTGTGTCCAGTTTTAACTGTTGCTTCTTGACCTGTATATAGGTTTCTCAGGAGGCAGATAAGGTGGCCCAGTATTCCCATCTCTTAAAGAATTTGCCAGTTTGTTGTGAGTCACACAGTCAGTGGCTTTAGCGGAGTCAATGAAGAAGAAGTAGATGTTTTTCTGTAACTCTCTTGCTTTTCCTATGATCCAACATGGCAATTTGTTCTCGACTTGTTCTGCCTTTTCTAAATCCAGCTTGAACATCTGGAAGTTCTCAGTTCACGTACTGTTGAAGCCTGGCTTGAAGGATTTTGAGCATTACCTTGTTAGCATGTGAAATGAGCACAACTGCATGGTAGCCTGAATGTTCTTTGGCATTGCCTGTCTTTGGAACTGGAATGAAAACTGATCTTTTTCCAGTCCTATGGCCACTGCTGAGTTTTCCAAATTTGCTGGCATATTGAGTGCAACACTTTAAAGAGAAAAGAAAAGATATACCCAACTGAATGCAGAACTACCATATGATCCAGCAAACCTACTTCTGGGAACATATTCAAAGGAAATGAAAACAAGTTATCAAGGAGGTATTTGCACTCCCATTTCCACTGCAGCAATATTTATAGTAACCAAGATATGAAAAAAAGATATAGTAACCAAGATATGAGAAAACCTAGTTGTCTGTCAATGGATGAATGGATAAAGAGGATGTATGTGCACAGTGAAATATTACCCAGACATGAGAAAGAAGGAAAGTCTGCCATTTGTAACAACACAGATGAACACAGAAGGCAGTATGTTAAGTGGAATAAGCCAGAGAAAGAGAAATACATGTTATCACTCTTGTTAAAAAAAAAAATCAAACTCATAGAAACAGAAAGCAAATTGGTGACTGCAAGCAACTAGGGGAGTAGGAGAAATATAGAGAGGCTGGTGAAAGGATACAAACTTTAAGTTATCAGATGAATCAAGTATAAGAATATAACATAAAACATAGTTGGTAACACTACTGGACAACTGAAATTTGCTAAAAGAGGTGAACTTAAATGGTCTCACAAAAAATGAAAAACAAGTATGCAAGATGACGGACGAGTTAACTAGCAAGCAAGGACCCACTGGAATTTTTCACAGTGCACACACATATTAAATCACAACTATATATACACCTTGTCAACTGTACCTCAATAAAGATGAAAAAATGTAGTAAAATTAGACAGTGGTGATAGTTTGCACATTTCTGTAAACTTAAGAAAAACCACCAGATTGTATTCTGTTAAAAAGTATGGATTTTACAGCAGTGAACTATACTTCAATAATACTATTTAAAAAGCAAATGACATTTTTAAAAGAAGGCATTTCCACACAATTAGAACCAACACTTTGAAATGGCATCTTGAAAATAACACATGCAATACTTTGTTACAAATAGGAGACAACATAAATCATTTGTGCAATTACAATTTCTCAGCAGCATCTTTTGTATTCGAGGCACTAACGTATTAATGTCACTGCTGAAGAGAGAATTCATTCTTTAATACAAGTATCAATTCCTTGAATATGCCTGTTCGAAATCACTCTCATTCTGATAAATCTACATCCTATGCAACTGACTTGAATTTTCACTAAGACTTATTTTCATATAGAAAGTTTTGGAATTGGTTTCAATATTAAATGGAGTGACAACCTGTGGACTTCTCTATCTCCAAACATTAGTTTGATATCACTTGCTGTAAGTTCAATCATGTAACAGGCATTGACAAATAATGAATCATGTGTCCAGCTCCAGAGTTCCAAAGACCTGCTACCAATTCTTATACAGTTGACTTCCTAGAGAGAAAAACAAGCAAATAATCAGATGAGTAAACTAAAGCATGATGGATACCACGTTTTCTACGAAAGCACAACATCTCTGACATGGAAAAGATATCTTAAAAAGATAACTACACTATTCCATGGAAACAATGACTTACTCCTCACTGCAAGTCACATGAATGATACCAAGTAATGAAACATTTCCACGTCCACAGCTCTCTCATCCACATTAAACAGGGTGCTCTCTCAACATATCCTGTACATCTCCCCTGTATGGTAGAGATTTTGCTTAGAAAAGCCACCTCACATTATGTTTTGAATAAAATATAATAGCAGTTGTTATTCATAACTTGGTCTCAACATGAGCTAGAAATGAGACAGATGAGAAAATTAATTTTAATATCAAGTATCATACACGGTTCTAGACACTTTATGTGTGTTATCTTAGTTAATCCTGCAAATATGCATATGAACCAAATATTCCTTCCATGTTATAGACAAGGAAAACTATAGAAGAAGCCAAATGACTCGCTCATAGCCATGTAGCTAATAAGTGACGGCACTGGGACTGAAAAGCATCCCTCTGATTCTAAAGCCCAGGCTCCTTCTATTAAAACTACACTGGGCTGACTGCTATTAATGGTAAATCTTCAATGAACCTACTAACATTAAATTGCTCTGATTAAAGATTAAACATTTTTAGCACGGCACATGTGTGAACGATAATGCTAAACTTAGCTGAAGAGCAAGCCCTCTGTTTCTTTAAGCAAGATTTAATATTCAGGTTTAATATTATTGTTTGGATATTTGGGGATTACCTTAAATCAATATCTGTTCTGCTGCTACTGCTGCTAAGCCACTTCAGTCGTGTCCGACTCTGTGCGACCCCATCCCTGGGATTCTCCAGGCAAGAACACTGGAGTGTGTTGCCATTTCCTTCTCCAATGCATAAAAGTGAACAGTGAAAGTGAAGTCGCTCAGTCATGTCTGACTCTTCACAACGCCATGGACTGCAGCCTACCAGGCTCCTCCATCCATGGGATTTTCCAGGCAAGAGTACTGGAGTGGGGTGCCATTGCCTTCTCTGAATACCTGTGCTGACAGGAGTGCAAAACGCAATCTCAAACAAGAAACAAGTGGGCCTAAGCTGTAACCTAAGGACTCAGGGTGGGACGAGTACCTAGAGACCGCCATCTGCTTCTCCCGCTCCTCCCCTCTTCAGAGGGCATCACAAAACCCCAAGCTCAGCCAGTCACAGGTACCCACTGAATCCTCACTCCACAAGGGCAGTCTGAGGAGCCAAGGCAACACTGACAGTAAAAAAATGCATCCAGCAGGGTTAAAACCTGACAAGTCTGAAAGCTCTCACTCACTTGCTACAACTATTCCTCATTCAGGATTATTCAGGATCTTTATTTTCTTTATCCCCTGAGACTGGCTTTTTTCAGCCCTTGCTTTCCTTTCCAAACTGTCCCCAAAGTCCAGACTTCCTGCTGCAGCCCCTGGGTAGAGCTTCTCTTAAGCTGACAGATTCCTTAAGGAAACACACACACACACACACACACACACACACACACACACACACACTTTAAAGAATCTATTTTGTCTTTATGTGCCGTGCTAAGTCAGTTCAGTCATGTCCGACTCTTTGCGACCCCATGGACTGTAGCCCGCCAGGCTCCTCTGTCCACAGGATTCTCCAAGCAAGAATCCTAGAGTGGGTTACCATGCCCTCCTCCAGGGGATCTTCCCAACCCAGGGATCGAACCCACAGCTCTTATATGTCTCCTGCACTGGCAGGCGGATTCTTTACCACTGTGCAACCTGGAAAGCCTGATCTTATCTTCAGGGTACCATCTAAATAGCCTCTTCTAGTGATTCTGACACCTATTCAATCATACTATTTTTTCCTGGATCAACTGGCTTACAAGTTCAATTTAATTTTCTCACTGAGCCAACTGAATCTTCCTCTTCAATTCCTAATTCAACGTTCTCTTTTCCCATAATTGCCTGCTCCTAGACCCTCCAGCAACACCCTACCAATCTCATCATTCTTTTTTTTTACCAATAACCACTAGAATGATATCACCACAAACATAATTACATTTACAAAACATCTGTGTAGCGTAAGAAACACCTCAGAAAGCACTTTTCTAAGCCACTGTCTGCCTGCAATGCATGAATCAATGTGGAAGAAAAAACTCCCTTCTTCATTTTGACCTGTTATATTACGTGAAATGACCCAAGTATTTATTTCACTTCTGACAACATCACTTTTAACAACTTTTACAGACCAACGACCTAAGCCAACAGCATCAAGGCACCAGCAGACACATCAATAAAGTCTTAAAGTCTATACTGCCAGTTCACGGGTATCCCTAAATGCCAACTCCGTGTGTCCTTGTTCCTTGGTTCCCAGATCATAGTAGATAATTATTTGTGTAGAAGTAAAAAGCTAAATCAAAACCAGGCCAAATCTCATGATCACTTCCTACCAAAAAGATTTAACTTGGGGACAAACAAACTCATGCTTTACCATTCCATGAAAGCATTTCTATTTAATCATCTTGTCTGTGAGGATGATAATAACACTGACAGGAACCTACTAAAGTCAAGCCTTGAAAAAGGCTGAAGTTATCTGGATTACAAAGATTCTGCCTAAAGCAAGTGAAAATAATACCACATTTTAAAATCATGTTCTTAGGCATTTTGTTCACTGGCCACATAAAAATTCTACAAGGAATATATGGCAAATATATTCCCTTTTTTTCTTCTGAAAATAGGGTCTGGGACAAATGGCTTCTCCCATGGCACTACCCATTGGCAGCGGCAGGAGTGGAATGAAGCCCCAACCCCAGGTGCCCTCTGCATCCCCCTGGGTTACCCAGCCCTAAAGTCAGTAGGACCCTGACAGGGAAATGTCCAAGAGCAAACTTGCAGTCCCCATCTCCTGGCTCACTTGCTCCACAGATAATCAAAATCCTTCTCCGTATCGTGTTCTTAGTAAAATGTAACCTGATTCATGTTCACCATTATTGACTATCCACAGATAGTCAAATTAGAATACAGATATCCAAGCCCCCTCGAAGTTTACATTCAAAAGGCAGAGTAAAATTGAATAAACAAAGATACGCAGTGAATACTCTCTGTGTGACTGCAAAGGCAGAGACTGGATTACAGCTACAAGGCGAAGGATATCTTGGACTGCTGACAACACCACGAGATAGAAGTAGCAAAAGACATCCTCTCTTAGAGCCCTTCAGCAATCCGCCTGCAACGCAGGAGACCTGGGTTCGATCCCTGGGTCAGGAAGATTCCCCTGGAGAAGGGGAAGGCTACCCAGACTAGTATTCTGGCCTGGAGAATTCCATCGACAGTATAGTCCCTGGGGTCACAGATTCTGGACATGATTGAGCAGCTTTCACTTAGAGAGAGCATGCTCTGCTGATACCTTGACTTCGGATTTTGGCCTCCAGAGCTGTGAGAGGAAGCTAACATTTTACGCTAAGAAAAAAATTATTTCGTATCTACATACACACATACACAGAGACACACACACATACTTAAGGACTGTTGGTGCAGGCAGAGAACATCACGTTTAAGATACTGTAAGCACAGAAAATTGCAGGACCAACCAAATGCTGGAATCTGGGTGGAATGAAAAAAAAAAAAGAATGCTTGCTTAAAACTGGAGTTTACAAACCAGAGGAGAAGGAGAGCAGAAGCATTAGAAAGACTCGCGGTTTCTCTCTAAGACGACCAGGTGGGTGAGCGAATAACTGACCGAACAAGCACATAAAGAACAAGCTGCAGCACTAGAACTCCGGCTGGACACGTGGCGCGTGAAGGGCCGGCAGCACGCCTGGGTGGGGACAGGGAGCAGGCTGCTGCAAATCAGACCCGGAGCTCGGGAGAAGGAGGTCAGAGCTGGAGTCACACAAGCAAAGAAAGCAGCAGAAGGACCCCTTGCACGTTGCCAACACCAAAGAGAAGGCTGGACGCAACAAGGAACAGGGATTCTGCAACAAGGAACAGGGATTCTGCAACAAGGAACAGGGATTCTGCAACAGTGCACACTGCGAAAAAAAGAGGCCACGAAGTAGCTGGGACCCAGAGGCTGAAATAACATTTTCAAAAGGGTCACCTGAGGAAAACCAAGACTGCCAAGCAGTCAGTACAAGCCTGCAAACGTCCCTTCTTATCATCTATGCTGACATGTTTCCAGGAGTACTCAGCGTTCTCAAATCTTCCCCAAATGGTGTACCCCTTAAAAATTCACAGCGATTATGTCTTATTTGACAATTTTTACACCGGCCCTCACACTTTCTGCAACCGACCTTTAAGACAATTGTAACTTTTTACTCCTTTGATAGTCCAGTGTCACATAAGAACTTGCTCACAGAAGGCACAAAGAAGTCTGATGCAAGTTCCAAAACCACACTATTTAAACTGTTTTCACAACTCACTTTAATCTGCTTCTCCTTGCTAATCCCTCCCGCCACTACCACCACTCCTTTTGTATTTGTTTTGTTTGAGGCCATATCTTTCAAACATGTTAGGGAATAAGAAAATTAAATAAATGAAAAAGAAAAAAGTCTCACCACAGCAAAGTAATCAATTTACATAGCTTCCATTCAAAAGGAGATACACTATACAATACTCATTTCACATATTACAAACACGCATCAGTTTGCTAAATTAAATCATCACTTTTCCTGTGTACTAAAGAGACAACTGAAGCTGGGGCTTTCATCTGGATAAACTACAGTATGTGTTTACACATGAGGGAATACTTTTGGCATGTCTTTCATAAACCAGCAAGCAGTATGGCTTTTTAGATTCGTGCAAGGAAATACAGAAATTACACTACTGAGAAATGTGTCTGACTTTCAAACGAAAGGGGTCATTTTGTGTCTATCCACTTTTTCCCAGAATAAAGCCAAAGTTCAAGAGAGTACTATTCATGTAACAAATGTGTGTAAATTGTGCATTTCTTCCCAATATTTTGATACCACCCAACGCTGAGAATCACCCCAGGATAGTTCCACATCCTTCACAAAATATATTGTACCTGATAATCACCCAAATCCGATAGAACAACAATTGATAAAATGTCATGTTTGGGCATGTTAAAAATACCATTTGGAGAACTTTCTTGATGCTCCGTGGCTAAGACTCTGCTCTCCCAACGCAGGGAGCCTGGGTTCAATCCCTGGTCAGGGAACGAGATTCCCACACGCCACAACTAAGAGTTCACAGGCCGTGACCTAAGATCTGCATGCCACAACTGAGACCTGGCCCAGCCAAATAAACAAATACGTATTTAGAAATACCACTAGGCATGGAGACTTTTACCATAAAATCTAAAAGTTGGAAGTCAAAAATCTATAATAATTAATATAAAATAACATACAAAGTGTTAACTATTAGTCTTATCCTAACCTTTTTTCCCACCATATTCCATGTAAAAATTACAAGTAGGAAAATTACTTTCATGGAGAAGGCAATGGCACCCCACTCCAGTACTCTTGCCTGGAAAATCCCATGGACGGAGGAGCCTGGTAGGCTGCAGTCCATGGGGTTGTGAAGAGTCAGACATGACTGAGCGACTTCACTTTCACTGTTCACTTTTATGCGTTGGAGAAGGAAATGGCAACACACTCCAGTGTTCTTGCCTGGAGAATCCCAGGGACGGGGTTGCACAGAGTCGGACACGACTGAAGTGGCTTAGCAGCAGCAGCAGCAAATTACTTTCAAATGAAAAATTTTGAGCTTATCTTTTTCTTCTATGCATACCCTCTTCTGCAACAAAAGAAAAGGTTGGAAAAACTAACAGATTATCAGCTACTGTATATTACGCTGTATATGTGCTTAGTCGCTCAGCTGTGTCCCAGTCTTTGCAACATCACAGACCACAGCCCACCAGGCTCCTCTGCCCAGGTCTCCCGCGTTGCAGGCAGATTCCTGAGCCACCACGGATGCCCATACGGCACCTTGCTGCTGCTGCTGCTAGGTCGCTTCAGTCGTGTCCGACTCTGTGCGACCCCGTAGACGGCAGCCCACCAGGCTCTATTCTGCAATTCATTTTTTCTGAAACAAAATCACTTCCATTACAGACTATTATGCATGTAGGTTTTGCTGCAACATCTTCTTCAGCATTATAACTAGATTCTTGATTATAAAATCAGAAAACTGCAGATATGAACAATGGCGCATTCTGATGAACCAAACATTCCAGTCAGCTGGAATCCTAGAGAGGAGGTTCCACCATAACAGAAATATCCAAGCCAGTGTTTAAATGTGCCTGGCCAAAAACAAATCTGTTAAAATAACTACATTTCCATTATCTATCCTGTTATTAGCCTACCCCATGGGCCATTAAAATTAACAAATTCAAGGAAGTCACTACACTTATATGAAACCCAGCCATTAAAAGTCAGAATACTGGCAGCTGCAAAAGCTGATGCACAGATTCCTTGAACTGGACAGCCAGGAGCTCAGCAACTGGTTTTCATTTTCATGATGAAAGTCAGCAAGAAGCAGGTAGCAAGTCCTCGGCTGATAAGGCCAGAGCTGCTGGGGATACGCTCCAAGGATGCTGAGATGCTGGGCAGAGGTTCAGGAGGCTGGAGGGAAAGGCAAGGCTGGCAGGGCTGCCAACTAAACCGGGTGGGCGGCAGGTGGGCCAACGGGGAGTCTGGCACCTGCCAAGAGGCTGGAATGAGTGGAAATTACCATCCAGACAAGACAACAGGGATGGCTGGGGCCAGAACAGGTGGCAACCATAGCTCTGGCAAGAAACAATACTCCGGAAAAAGATCCAAGACTAAATAATCCCCTTTTCTTCACCCTTCCTCATCTGTCCACAATAAACATTTCATTGATGCGTAACATTTACTGAATGTGGCTTAACAGCCTGAACACTTTAGTATTTCTCTTTATAAAACTAGAGAAGAGTTTTGCCACTCCATGCATACATTACTTGAATATGCTTGGCACCAAAGCAATACTGAATGTAAGCTTCATTATTTTTTCTTATAAAATCTGAGAAATGCTTCTTCAGCATCATCATGAACATGATTAACACTGGGCTCTAAGAAATGTTAATAACTGAAAACATGTCTGTTGAAGCAGCTTTTCAGTGATTTCAAAGTTCTGTGGTTACCTGAGTTTTCTGCATGCTCAGAATACCCTGATCATAACTGTCACGGGAGGCAATGTAAGAGGTGGTTACTGCCACGCCATCCTCTTCCAGTAGACAGGAAATAGGTTCTGTTCTCCCAGAAACCCACTCCTTTCTAACAAGGCAGCTCCTCCATTACTACCTGCAGAAAAAGGAAATTCAGGACTTCCCTGGTGGTACAGTGGATAAAAATCTGCCTCCTAATGCAGGGAACAAGGGTTTCATCCCTGGTCTGGGAAGATTCCACATGCCATGGAGCAACTAAGCCCGTGCCCCACAAATACTGAGCCCACACCCTAGAACCAGGAGTCAAAACTACTGAAGCCCAGGCACCTAGAGCCTGTGTTCTGCAAGGAGAAGGCACCGAAAGGAGAAGCCAGTGAAAGCGATGAACAGTAGCTTGGCTCAGGACAGCTAGAGAAGGGCTGAGTGCAACAATCAAGACCCAGCACAACCACAAATAAGGTGTCATTTTAAAAAGAGAAAGACAGTCAACAGAAATAAAGATACTGTTAGAGGACACCCGTCAAGCTCATGTAGACAGCCAGAAGAGAGGCAGACGGAAGTTCTCAGCCAGTTGAATTTAATTCCACTTTAATGAACGTCCAGGCTCCCGTTTAAATGAACACAAATCGAACTGCTCTTACTCGTATGGGGCTCTGAAGCAGTACCTTAAAGCACTTCATTCTTAATCTACTCATTCCTAAATTAATTACAGTTCATCTGAAAGATACAATTATTTCTGCTCATTTAACTCAGATTCTAATGAATGACTATAAGAACCAGACAAACGGTGGAAGTAATTACACATCCACATCTCTGACAAGGCTGCCCAGCTCAACAAGCAAAATAACGTTAGTGGACTAAGCAAGAGCGAAGGAGCTCTTGCAGGACAAATGGGAATCTGCGCTGAGTCGTGGTAAACCAAACAAAATCTAGGTGCAAATTTAAATACCAAAAATAGCCTGCAACAATAGCAGTTCTCACTAAAAGCTCAAGGATGACCAAGTCAACAGCGCAATAACGACAGAAAGTCTTTCGAATTCCTTAAACTTGTCCCTTTTGTTTAACTCCTTCCCTGTGCCACCCAACACTGGTAGCAAAGTGGACCCTGAACACACACAGAAGAGAGACTGGCTTAAAGCGAAAAGCCGAGTGAAACACAGCAAATGGAAGGTGGGAGTCTCTCAGCCTCACTCTCCCAAAGATCTCTGAACGCAGCCTGCGCACTCAGGGCTGCTTTCACACTAAGCATCTACTTTATCCCCAGACCACAAGTGCATCGCAGCAGTGTGCTTCCAACTGAGGCGGTGCATACTGCAGGCAGACATCTCTGAGAAACTGTGTGTGTTTCCCAAATGAACTCACCTAGGGAACAGACTCACAGACACAGACAACACAGTTGTGGTTGCCAAGCGGAAGGAGAGGCTGGGGGAGGGATGCAACAAGAGTTTGGGATTAGCAGATGCAAACTACTACACAGAGAAGGATGAACAACAAGCTTCCACCGTACAGAACAGGGAACTATTCAGCATCTTGTGATAAACCATAGCAGAAAAGAACGTGAGAAAGAATGCGCATGAATGCATAACCGAGTCCCTTCGCTGCACAGCAGAAAGTAACACAACACTGTGAACCAACGATACTTGACTAAATCTAAAACAAACAAAAAAAAAGAGACTGTGTGCTTCCTCTTGCTAATGTCTTAACTAACTGCATATTCTGTATCAATTTATGAGCAACCAACTCCTACCATTCCACCACGCTCCTGTTTGTGCCATGGATCACTACTGCCAGAACAACCACTCTAAGAACAGATGAATAAGGTTTACGAGTCAGAGAAGGCCATCAAAAAGACAAGTAGATTTTGAAAACCTGCACTTTGAATCAGGAAAAGCGATAAGAAAATGAATCATCAACAATACATAAGATATTATCCGCAGTCTTTACAGAAGAGAAAATGTCATTTTGGCAAAATAACATCGTCCATTAGGTTGGTTAAACTTAGTTTTGTATTGGATTCACAATATTATTTATATTTAATTTGCAAGCTGATCTGCCTTTAAGATGGCATTAATATGCCTAAGAATTAGTTTTATGAATATATTTAACTATCATAAAAAATAAATTAGAGTCCACTAACTTTTTTTTTTCTTTAAAAGAAGCCCAGCCACACAAGGTTGAGAAACACTCTCCTCAAGGTAGAGGAAAAAACTGACCAATTCCACTTTAAGGTGATGAGAGAAGCGTTACAATAGATAGTGAAAAGAAGGGTGGGATGGCCAAGATGCTGCAGGTAGGTGGGAGGAAAGAATGTTGATAAGCTCTCCACACAATCAATTCTATTAATGAGTACAATTCCATCTTAGGCCTTTCCCCCTCTTTTCCTCTTCTTTCCTTAGAGGGAGGGTCTGCCTATTGTTGGAAAGACTACGTTCTACTTAAAAGATGGTTCTTTGATTTTATACAAAGTTTTGAATTCAAAAATTTTACATGAAGGGGAGATTATATTTTATATGAAGTAAAGGGGGAATTATATGAGAAAGACACTTTGAAATGTTTCTTTGGATATCATCTATAAAAGGTGAAAATTAATAAGCAAAATGAGCCTATGACTTCACAACCCAAAATTTGAAACTGGCACCTGTTAAAGGAACAAAGTTCACAGACTAACATTTGATAAGAAGAGTAGAGACTGTGAGTCATATAGCATGAACTAAAACCCAATTCACCAGTATCATATATTCTCAAACACCACTCACCAAATGACTATATGGCATGTAACAAAATGAACAAACAGTTCTAGTGCTAAAATCTTTATAGCTGTTCCCTCCCCATAAGGAAAGGTAGGACCCAGAGGTTAAGTTACTTGTGAAGCATCACACAGCATTTGACAGCATCAGAACGTAAACCCAGGTCTACATTAATCCCTGTATTAACTTGTTTACTGTCATCCATTTTCTCAGAGTGGATGTGAGAGTGAAATGACGTTCAGTTCAGTTCAATTGCTCAGTCGTGTCCGACTCTTTGCGACCCCATGGACGGCAGCAAGCCAGGCCTCCCTATCCATCACCAACTCCCAGAGTCTGCTCAAACTCATATCCATAGAGTTGGTGATGCCATCCAACCATCTCTTCCTCCGTTGTCCCCTTCTCCTCCCGCCTTCAATCTTTCCAAGCACCAGAGCTTTTTCTAGTGAGTCAGTTCTTCAGATCAGGTGGCCAAAGTATTGGAGTTTCAGCTTCAGATCAGTCGTTCCAATGAGTACTCAGGACTAATTTCCTTTAGGATTGACTGGTTTGATCTCCTTGCAGTCCAAGGGACTCTCAAGAGTCTTCTCCAACACCACAGTTCAAAAGCATCAATTCTTCGGTGCTCAGCTTTCTTTGTGGTCCAACTCTCACATCCATCTTAAAAATATGTTAAATACCTTATACATTTAAAATTCAAATCATTGAGTCAAGGTCCTCGTTTATAATGATCATTCAAAATTCGCTCCTAAAAAAATGCACACCCTGAACCCAAGCTGAAGGAGCACATGTGACTCTCACTGGAACAATAAAGCATGTGTTACCTAAGAGAACATGCCAAGACTTTCAGCAGAAAACTTATTAACTAGGTTGGAAATAATATAAGATGCTTAGAAATGCATGGATGATTGTCAGCTCAGGGAAGTTTTATTAAGAAACCATTCATTATAAATGACGGCAGAGTGCTACACAAAAATCTGAAGTGGATAACGGATATACTTACTGAAACAACAGGTATACAGAATAGAAAGGCATAGTTTAAGGCTGGGGAAAACCGAAGGCTTCCTAAGGCAGAAAGGAAAAACAGAAGGGGCAGAACTGAAGAAAGGAGGGCTCCTTGGTGGATGTGGGATAGAATTAAGGCAGCTTCAAGTCTTTAGACACACTCCTGTCCTCCTGTGGGACCAGCTACAGAGAGCAGGCATTTAGCAGCTGCAGCCGAACCACAGAGCATCCTCCCCAAGGGACAGAGGTCGCCTGCTGGGAAAAAAAGAAGTGCCCTCACATGACTTCAAGGGTTTCTCGGCTCCAGATCTTTCCTGTTTGGCAGCTAATGTTGGAACTTCTTTTAATAAATGCTTTCTTTCCACTACAAGAAAAGTAATAACCAAATGTTAATGTAATGCACTCTCCTCACAAATCCTGGAAAGACAGATTGTGCATTTTAAGTGTAGAAGGTCAAGTTCATGAGGCAGTGTCTGTATGTTCAAGGAACTTAACACTCTGGAGATATCCTCACTTATAAAAATGGAAGAAAAAACCTACAAAGGAAACACCTGATAGTTGCAAGGCTAGATTCAATCATAATACAGTTAATAAGATTACTAGTAAAATGATATACATTTCAGAGGTTTTATCACAGCTATGGAAGTGTTTTCCACTTCTGAAGCACTGGAATTGATCTCCGGCAGAGCAAGGAGAAAATGTCACTTGTAGACCATCTGGCAGCTTGAGCAAGAATCAGCGCTCTGAGAGAGGGAAACTCTTTTTAAAGAGGCATCATCTGCTCCAAGATGCAAAGATGCTAGTCCAGAGGCCTCAAGTGGGCTTTGTAAATCAGATGGAAGCAGAGTTCACCTTTGTGTATACACAAGATGGACAGAACTGCAGATAAACGCGTATATTTTTCACAAATCAGTAAATACTATTATTATCAGTAGTAGCATCAAATTCAGAAATTAAGTGAATGTAGATACAGAACATATTTTCTTTACCCTGGCTAAAGTTAACACAAGTAATAAGTAAATGTTTTAGCAATTAGGATGGTTAAAATAGAAAGGATTTGGGAGCACACTAATTTCAAGACATTTTGCTAAGGTTCATCTTTACCATGAATACATGCTTCTAAATAGAGATAAGATGCTAATGTTGTCTTAGTTTCAGGCACACACACACCTCCATAATGTTGTTAATGACATACACAATGATGTTTCCCCTACCTATATCCTGGGGTTGCCAGGTCACCCAACGGCCTCCCTTAACAAAAATACCTCACTCATCTAAGAGAGACCGGGATTTCCAGGGCTGCATTTCAGAGGCTTTCTATTAGAGAGCAAGTAGGTCCTGAGAAAAGTAACCTATAAAGCCTTATCCTTCAGTCAGTCAATTCTCTATGAGAAGCTCTACTGTTTCTTTTACTAAGACTCTCTGGGACCCCATGGAGGTAGCCTGCCTGTAGTCCTCTGTCCATGGGAATTTCCAGGCAAGAATACTGGAGTAGGTTGCCATTTCCTTCTCCAGGGGATCGTCCAGACCCAGGGACCGAATCAGTCTCCTGCATTGGAAGGCGATTCCTTTACCACTGAGCTACCTGGGAAGCCCAAGACTCTCTTTTGTGCTAGTAACTGAAAGTGAGGACTCAGAGAATGCAAGAAGCACAGAAAATCGGAACGGGAAGTATGTGGGAAAGGAGGTGGGAAAAGTTTCTAAACTGAGGCAGTCTTTACTTTATTAGATCATCAGAAGTTCTGATTGGTCTTTAGCCACTAGGGACTCACCAACACCAGAGTTACAACGCAAACCGAAAATTAACAGGCACAGAAATCCTGGAAAGAGATAAAATCCACTGGTGCCATGCTCTCTCTCTTCATCTTACTAAATCGCAAAGCAACAAATCTATAAAGTGCCAATGCAATGATTTATTTCAATGATGAGTCACTGATGTATCTAAGAACTTAACCATCTTTTAATATCACTAAATAAGCTAGCTTCATTTTTATCCTTCAGATAAACTCTTGAATCCTTCCTCAAGGGCTTTTTTTCTTTTTTTAAGCGTTTAAACTAGGCAGAATAAAGTTACAAAAATGACCAACAGTCCCCAACACTGTTCCAGGGGCGTTATACAAAAAGATGCCTTTGAACAACGTTCCTCGGGATACACTCCGGGGTCCAGTAGAGACCGTTCCCTTCTCTGCAGCCTTGGAAGTAAATAAGTGAAGAACACCTCCGAACAAACTTTGTTGGCCACCAGCAGGGGAGCTCTTCAGCTTTTGTCCCCAAACCCATTCAAACAAAAGAAGCTCCGCTTCCTCCAACCCAGCCCTGAGACCCCCCACCCCGCGGGGCTCCGCGGTCCCCGCGCCCCGTCCGCCCGCGTCCGCCGGCCGCACTCACTCCTCAGGGCCCCGATGAGCAGGGAGCCGTCCTTAATGAGCTCCTTGATGAACTTGTTGGTTCGCTCCAGCTCAATCTCGTGACACTGCAGGCGCTCCCTGAAATCCGGGCTGTCCAAGTAGGAGTCGCTGAACTCCAAGGTCGGCAGCCCCATGGCAGCAGCACGGCCGGCGGCCGCCGGGGACGCGTCGGGGCCGGCGGTCAGGGCGGTCACAGCCGGCGAGCGCCGCCGGCCGCCGGGGCGCGCGATCGCGGGAAGCGAGGCGGGCCGCGCGGGCGAGCGCAGGGGGAGCGGGTCCCGCGCCTCCCGCGCCGGGCTCGGGGCTCAGGCTTCCTCGCCGGCGGGGAAGCGCGCGCACGCACGGGCTGCGGGTCCGCTCAGCTCGCCGTCCTCCGGGCGCATCGTCGCCGCGAGCGCGGAGGCGGCGGGGTCCCGGGCCGCGGGCGGCGCGGGGAGGCTCTCGGCCGGCGAGGAACGCGCTCGGGCAGCGCAGGAACGCTCGGGCGGCGCGCAGACGCTCCAGGCAGCTCCGCCCGCCGGCCCCCTCGACAGCGCTCTGCGCCGGGAGCCGCCAGCGCCCAGCCGCCGCTCCGGCCGGGCTGCCTAAACCCGCCCCCCGCGCCGGACGCAGGCTCAGCGCGCCGGCCGCCGGGCCGGGATCCGAGACCCTCCTCCCGCCGCCGCGCCCCCGGCCCGCGCCGCCCCACCCGCTCTGCGCTCCCGGCTCCGCGCGCCGCCTGCTCCCGGGCGTTAGTCCGGCTGCCGGGGGGCTCCGGGCTCCCTCTGGCCCCGCGGTAACACTCCGGGGTCCTCCAGTCCACAAAACGATCTCCCGCTCCCGACACGCCTCCCTGCCCGTCCTTCACCACCCCCTCCCTCGAAATGAACCAGCGGTAACTTTCCCTAAAGTTTAAAAGCCAGGTTTGAAGATGCTACTTTGGAGCGTTCGTTTAGATTTTACTTCGCGAGTCTGCACTGCAATGCTTGTATATTCCAGGTTGAAACATTTTCCTCTCTTTCCCACCGTTCACTGCCTTGATCGTAAAGAGGCAAGTTTTTTCTTTTTCTTTTTTTTTTTTTTTTTTTTTAATATTCTAAACGAAAAGCCACAGAGACCCAAAGGCTGTTTTGTGGTTGTTCTTTTTCCTAGTTGCTGTGAAGGTGGGAAGATTTTAGGTCGTTTTTATTCCCCAAACAAGCACCTCGGCCTTAGGTGTTCCTTCCTCCTCTGGAAGAGGAACTATTTGCATCACAATACTGTGTCTTTTATGGTCGCCTCACCTGGAGGGAATTGCCCTACAAGCAGGGAGATTTTCAAACTGTCAAAGCTGGCTGAAGTTCCAAATGAATAGTTAATTCGTACAAAGAGGCAGTTACCTCTCCTCTGGTACAGGCTCACCTAATAAATTTCTTTTCTCTGAAAACCTTGACAGCGAAAGAAACTACTGCTTTACGTCTAGTCCTGCCATCATCTATAGGATTTCTGAGAACTCAGTTATTTTTCTTAAGGATCTGCTTTTAATTTCTGTGTTTTCATTGCTTTGTCCATTTGAACCATCTGTTAAAAAAAAATCTACAGATCATGGGAAAAATTCCGTTAAAGTGCTTTACATTTTTCCCAATTAAGTTTCAGAATCTGTCAGGACTTTTAGTTTCATTTTTTTAAGTACACATGAACATTAAAAATAGCATGGAAACTAAACCAAGACTGATAAGATGATGTAAACAGTGTATTTGATGGCTTTGATTTTAATTCTTCTGGGTCAAGGAAGTTGGACTTTAACTTTCCATGCATGTTTGCATCATTAGACGTCAAAATATTGGCAGAATGGCCAATCACGATTAGAGTCGTTTAAATGTTTAGTAGCTGACCTGTCTGTCAGTTGAATACTTCTCTTCTGGGAAGATGGGGTGTGGTGGAGGGCAACAATGTGATTGGTCAGTTAATGATGTGATACAAGCTGCAGTGGGGCTGGCTTACTCCTGAGGTGATTTTACATCTATTCATCGCACAGCCTGAAAGAAAAAATTAGTCAGGCCAAACAAATAGTTTCTTTTCAACTTTTGCCATGTTGCTGTTACAAGCAACTAAATCCAATGCCAACTGCTGAGATATGAAACAATAAAATATAATAATCTATTCCTGTTTATCATTAAGTGAAATGAATTAATTCTTTATGATTAATTCTTTAAAAATGCATCAGCAGTCCTTGATAAGTAACATTTCATAAGTTGGACGTCAATTTTCACCTTTTCTTTAAAACTTTTATATGTCAGGACAGATTTAATCTAGATTCTAAGATATACATTACCATTTACCCATTCATGTATGTAATCTCATGCTTTATGCCTACTGTATACATTATTAGGATCTGGGCAGAGAAGTGAGTTATAAAAGACAAAGCAAACCATGGTGCCTGACCTCAAGCAGTTCTCAGAATAGAAAACATGAGTACCTATATATCACCAGGCAGAATTGCTGTGTTATGGAGCCTTACACAGACATTGGACCAATGATGCACTGATGCCATTGTTAACATGTTTTCACTCAAGCCCATCATCAGTTCATTTATATAGAGCTTGGATTTTTCCTCCTACCCTCCATCATGTAACCTCTAAAGTTTAGTGTGTTATAATGGACTTTTCCCCTGTAGGTATTTTCAGAGTTACTCATGACTTATTCCTGTGATTCATACTTTAATTATACCTGCTAGTCAGGCTTTCTCATATGCCACATTAACCCAGACACTTGAGAGAAACAAGAAATGGTTTTGCTTTAAGGTGGATTTACAGTCAGTTTTGAACTGACTGTAGTTGTTTTCATGCTTTATTTTCCCTACCATAATGATAAAAACAGATTCTTTCTTAACTTAAAAAAAAAAAAAAAGAGTGTCCATATCAGCAAGCTCTTTTTCATAGGAAATTTTAATGGACTGAAATGTAGCCTCTCCAAAACTTTCTACTTCATGGTATGTGGCCCTGTCAACTGCATGGTGAGTTTCACAAACCCTACTGGCTGACATACATGTTGGCATGGTTACTGGCTCAGAGAAATGTCTGTTTGCTTAATTCTGACATGGGGTGTGTGGGCTTTGCTTGTCTGTTTATTTTAAAGAGCAAAATAATGAGGTGAGGATAGTAAACTAATATATATTTGTAAATCTACCTAAAACATTTGTCTTGACCTGTATTATGTCAGGTACTTAAGCCTGGTGCTTAATTTGTACTCAGTAAGTGAAACTGTTGAGTTATTATTAATTATAATTAGTTGTGTAGATGCAGGCCTCCTAGACTAAGATATTCTGAGGCTAAATTCATGGTTTAGTAAGAGAGGACAAAATAGAAGGTGAATGCACCCAAGGAGACTAAATGCACCCTTCAGCCCTTTCTATGGCGAGAATGCCATGCCATGTCCCTGTTTGCATTCACATCTGGGTGTTATCTTTTCTCAAAGCACACTCCTTGGAAATGGGTTTATATCATGCTAGTTTAACTTTATATCAGGTCTAGAAAAACAACATTCACTCCAAATGCACAAAATTCATGATTCAATTTTTAACATTATTTTCTGTTGTGGTTTTATATATCTATATACACACACATGTATATATACACATATATATAAACATGAAATTTACCATCTTATTTAAGTGTACATTTCTGTGGCATTAAGTACATTCACATTGTTGTGCAACCATCACCAGCATTCAACTCCTAAACATTTTCATCTTCTCCAGCTGAAATCTGTTATTCAACAACTTTCCATGCCCCACTTTCCCCAGCCCTTGGTCAACACCATTTTACTTTCTGTCTGTATGAATTTGACTTATAAGTATCTTATATAAGCAAAAATCACACAATATTTGTCTTTTGTGTCTGGCTTATTTCACTTAGATAATTTCACTATTAAATAGAGAAGCAAGGAAGACAAGACTCAGTTAGTGGGGCTGTGGAAGCAGCAAGTCAAGACCACCAACTAAGGAAGCAGGAATAACTGCAGATGGTAGAATTTGTCCCATGTAATAGTATGACTTCTAAAATTCCTTTCTAGAATTAAGATTTTATTATGATGACAGATTTCTGAAGAACAGGCTGAAGGAAAAGAACAGAATTCTAATATGAATTAACTGTTATCATGAGCCAACTACATTTACAAGGGTACAGGGAGAGAGACAGAAAGAGAGACATGGGAGTAGGTGGAGAAATTGATTACTTTAGGGAAACTTTTTGGTTTGGGTTCTTTGTTTATTTGTGTTTTGGGGTCTTTTCCTATAGATTTCAATTTCCATTGAGTATTGCCCCCTTGTGGCAAACCATGATGTTTGCTGACAAAAATTGACAAAATCATAGAAAGAGCAAAAGGGACAAAGATGTCCTGTGCACCTCCATGTGTTGAGTTTGATAAGAAGAATGAATTTATATATTGCAGAGTGCTTACATGTGTCACCTGTTTAAACTTCTCCACGAGCCTCTAAGATAGGTATTGTCTAAGGACTGTTAGACTCCCTTTTGCCCTCCACTCTTCGAGGAAGAGGAACCAGATATCAAATTGCCAACATCTACTGGATCACAGAAAAAGCAAGAGAATTCCAGAAAAACATCTACTTCTGCTTCATTGACTATGCTAAAGCCTTTGATTGTGTGGATCACAACAAACTGTGGAAAATTCTTCAAGAGATGGGAATACCAAACCACCTTACCTGCATCATGAGAAATCTGTATGCAGGTCAAGAAGAAACAGTTAGAACAGCACATGAAGCAACAGACCTATTAAATATTGGGAAAGTAGTACATCAACGTGGTATATCGTCACCCTGCTTATTTAACTTCTATGCAGAGTACATCGTGCGAAATGCCAGGCTGGATGAAGCACAAGCTAGAATCAAGATTGCTGGGAGAAATATCAATAACCTCAGATATGCAGATGATACCACCCTTATGGCAGAAAGCAAAGAAGAACTAAAGAGCCTCTTTATGAAGGTGAAAGAGGAGCGTGAAAAAGCTGGCTTAAAACTCAACATTCAAAAATATAAGATCATCTGGTCCCATCACTTCATGGCAAATAGATGGGGGAAAAAATGGAAACAGTGACAGGCTTGATTTCTTGGTCTCCAAAATCACTACAGATGGTGACTGCAGCCATAAAGTTAAAAGACACTTGTTCCTTGGAAGAAAAGTTATGACCAACCTAGACAGCATATTAAAAAGCAGAGACATTACTTTGCCAACAAAGGTCCATCTAATAAAAGCTGTAGTTTTTCCAGTAGTCATGTATGGATTTGAGAGTTGAACTGTAAAGAAGGTTGAGTGATAAAGAATTGATACTTTCAAACTTTGGTGTTGGAGAAGACTGTTGAGAGTCCCTTGGACTGCAAGGAGATCCAATCAGTCCATCCTAAAGCAAATCAATCCTGGATATTCATTGGAAGGGCTGATGCTAAAGCTGAAGCTCCAATACTTGGGCCACCTGATGCGAAGAACTGACTCATTGGAAAAGACCCTGATGCTGGGAGAGATTGAAGGCAGGAGGATAAGGGGATGACAGAAGATGAGAGGGTTGGATGGCATTACCAGTTCAATGGACATAAGTTGGAGCAAGCTCTGGGAGATGGTGAAGGACAGGGAAGCCTACCATGTTACAGTCCATGGGGGCACAAAGAGTCGGACACGACTGAGCGACTAAACAACTTCCCCAGTGGCATATTGGACACCTTCTGATCTGGGGGGCTCAGTTTCCTCTATCATATCTTTTTGCCTTTTCATATTGTGGGATTCTTGGGATTCTTGTGGCAAGAATAATGAAGTGGGTTGCCATTTCCTCCCCCAATGGACTAGGTTTTGTCAGAACTCTTCACTATTACCCTTCCATCCTGGGAGGCCCTGCATGGCATGGCTCATAGCTTCATTGAGCTATGTAAGCCCCTTTGACCTGATGAGGCTTGATCCATGAAGTGTCAAAATTGGCAAAGGAGTATGACAAGGCTGTATAGTGTCACCCTGCTTATTTAACTTAATATACAGAAATGCTGGGCTGGCTGAATCACAAGATGGAATCAAGACTGCCAGGAGAAATAACAACTTCAGATATGCAGATGATGCACTCTAATGACGGAAAGTGAAAAGGAACTAAAGAGCCTCTTGATTAGGGTGAAAGAGGAGAGTGAAAAGTTTGGCTTAAAACTCAACATTCAAAAAATGAAGATCATGGCAACAAGTCCCATCACTTCATGGCAAGTGTGTGTGTGAGTGTGAGTGTGTGTGTGAGAACAGGCGCATGCTTAGTCACACAGTTGTGTCTGACTCTTTGTGATCCCATGGACTGTAGCCCATCAGACTCCTCTGTTCATGGGATTCTCTAGGAAAGAATACTAGAGTGTGTAGCTCATCGAAAATATAAAGGGAAAAAGTGGATGCAGTGACAGATTTTATTTTTTGGTCTCCAAAATCACTGCAGATGATGACTGCAGCCATGCTTCGGGAAAAAAGCTGTGACAAACTTAGATGGTGTTTTACACAGCACAGACATCACTCTGTTGACAAAGGTCCATATAATCAAAGCTATAGTTTTTTTCAGCAATTATGTGTGGATATCTTAAGAAGAGCTGAAGAATTGATGTGATGCTTTCAAATTGTGGTGCTGGAGTAGACTCTTGAGAATCTTTTGGACTGCAAGGAGATCAAACCAGTCAATCCTGAAGGAAATCAACCCTAAATATTCATTGGAAGGACTGATGCCGAAGTTCCAATAGTTTGGCCACCTGATTTGAAGAGATGACTCACTGGAAAAGACTCTGATGCTTGGAAAGATTGAAGACAAAATGAAAAGGAGGCAGCAGAGGATGAGCTGGTTGGATGACATCACTGACTCAATGGACAGGAATCTGAGCAAACTCCAGGAGATAGCGGAGGACAGAGAAGCCTGACATGCTGCAGTCCACAGGATTGAAGGGAGTCGGACACAACTTAGCAACCGGACAACAACAACAGCAGCAAGCCTCATTTTTAATAGGTGGAGAAATCATGACTGAAAGTGGTGAAATAGCTAGAAGGTACTGGAATTGGGATTTCAACCCAAGGGCTATGCTTTAAAGAACCAAATGGCCTCAACAGAAAGTTTTAGTATCAGTTATATGCCTGTCCTGTCATAGATGCTGAGAATACAAGGGTAAGCATAAACTCACCTCATACCTGCTCTAGTGAATTATAGTAGAGACGTTAGTCACCTGGTTGCATAAAGGCCACTTGTTAGCAATGTTACTTAGGCAAATTTACCTGTTAGGGTTTCTGTGTCCCCTAAATATAAAATCGGGAGTGATAGGGATTATTTTGAGCACTTGCAACAGGCTGGTCACCCTCCTAACCTCTTTGCATTCACTGTTTCACTTAGATTCCTTTGCATCCACTGCTTGACCTAAGTCCCTTTTGGCCCTGTGACATCGCTGTGCCTCAGAGCTAAGATGGGGAATCTCCTCCACGCTTTCAAAAAGAATAAACCATGAGCAGAGTATTCTGACACTTCACCCATGTGTCCTGAGAGACTTACTGCTATTTGGAGAGATATTTCCTTCACTCTCACTGAAACCCCTCCAGAGGGGGTCGCTCTGGCTTCCACGGCAAGCAGCAGACCCAGAGGAAGGCACACAGCAAGCTTCCCCCGAGAAGCTGCAGCAGTCCTGACCCACTCAGCCTACCACTCTCCACTCCACCTCTGAAGGTAAGAATTTGATAATGAAGGTGAGGACACTCAGAAAACCCACAAACAAGCCAACCCTCTGGGATAAGCAGCTCTTTGACTCGAAGACCACACAGTGTGAACGTCTCCGTTAGGAGCTTACGATACACGTTTGGATATGTAAACTATACATTGCCTTTTCCACACTGACATCCTCTGTTTTTGACTCTAAAGTCCATGTCTCCTCGTTTGTATCTCTTGCACCTCACACACGAGCAGCCCGCAGAGAACACCTAACTCATGTTGTGAATGCCGTACCATCTTCTAACACTAGTGTCTTGACTTTTCGGGTAGAGGTGCCTGAGCAGATCTGCAGGGACATAGATGAAGGGTCCTGCCTTTTGGCTCGGAGGCCTGCCTGGTCGTGGAAGGCCTGGAGCTCATCGTCCGCGCTCCCGGGCCCTCAGTGTCCGAGCTCCCGCCGCCGGGCCCAGCCGGCTCTAACAGGCCCGGGCGAACGTGGTGAAAAATGCGATGAAGAAAACAAGCGCGGGAGGAGCTTAAGGAAACTAACTCAGATAATGAGTCCACACCCGCAGGGAGAAGTCATAACTCAATCAGAGTGAAGCATATTACCCAATGTGATAAGAAGGGTAATTGAAAAAGAACAGACCCACCCGCTCCATAGTTCGAGCATTTCAGATGGAAAAAAAAGACCAAATCTGCAAGAGAATCTGAAACCTGTGGTCCCAGTGGCAATGAAGTTTATAAGAAAGTGTATGCTATTATTCCTGAAAATTCACTTACATTCTGTCAGAGTGAACTGTATCTGATAATGGAATTAGAAAATTTTACAAAATCATATATATAATAATGCAAAGTTATTTTCAGAAGGGGTGAGTTCTTATTTTTACACTTCTTAACGAATTCTTTTCCCCCTCCAGCTGCCAGTTTATAAATTTTTGTTGAGACAGACATGACTTACAGAGATTAGACTTTAGTTTACTAGATAAATAAAAGTCGTCTAACTGGTCTGGATTTCACTTAATGCTGCAGTACATTTTGCCTTTCTAATCCTTTCCTCTGTGATCTTTTGCAGAGTGCTGCAAAGATTTGTGAGGGTCTCTGAACTGTGTTACATTATGGTGTCAAGTACATCAACATTTACCATGTACTGAAAATCTCTTTGGTATGAGAGACAAATATCTGATGAATTATTTAAACTCTTCTAAACCTGCTTTTCCACTCAAATTTGTATTATAAAAATTTTCAAATATACAGAAGAGTTGAAAAAATAATACTATATTTATATACATATATAGTTCTGTTGAAGTGCTCAAACTATCTATCTATATATATATATATATAAAATTAGGAGAGAGAAACAAATATGGCAAAATGTAAACATTTTTTGAATACAGGTAGAGAGCATGTAGATATCTATTATACATACAGCTATAATATATGTAATCTATTTATCTATAATATCTATATAGAAAACATTTTACTCACTATATATAACAGAAAGTAAAAAGTTATACTTCTTTGTAATATATAGATACTATAGATAAATAAATTATATATATTGTAACTATATGTCTAATAGATACCTATTATGTTCTCTACGTATATTCAAAGAAGGTTCACATTTTGCCATGTTTGTTTCTCTCTCCTAATTTTACATATATATACATAGTTTGAGCACTTCAACCAACTATATATATAGATATATAGTGTTATTTTCTCAACTTTTCTGTATGTTTGAAAATTTTTATAATACAAATATAATAGATATCTATATATAAATAGATATAATATAATGTATACATATATTTTTCTGAAAGATTTAAAGTAAATATTAGATATCTTGACACATACATCACCAAAGAGAAGACATTCTCCAAATAACTAAAACTTAAATAAAATTAGTATATTATTAAAAAGTCATCAAATTATCCCATTGTTCCATAAATATTCTCTATGGCTTAAAAAAAAAAAAAACAGGATCTAACCAGTGTTCCAAACTGAGTCATAATCAACAGCCAATATAGCCACAAAATACTATTTTGGAGGACAGAAAACAAGTTCATCAATTATCATTCCACTAATTCACAATTTGAAATAACTGAGCCTAGATTATCTGAGGTTTCCCTTCTCACTGTCCAGAAGAAACTGTTTGCTAACCACTGGCTAATCAAGTGGAATAAGACTGTATTGAAGAGAACCATGTCAAAAATTCCCTAAGCCCCTGAATTTGTCACTGGGGGTTTCTGGGAGAGGACTGCCCCAGGGAAAAGAGAATGCTACACAAAATACACTGTCATAGAGTGTGTGATCAGTTAATATTTTTTGACTAAATTAATAAATGAAATACTGTGGCGGACAGAAGACAAACTGAATCAAAATTGCATAAGAACTGGTTAGAAATACAAAATTTTAAAAGAAAAAAGAATCAAAAGAAATGAGGACAACCTCAGGAACCTCTGGGACAATGTGAAATGCCCCAACATTTGAATCATAGGAGTCCCAGAAGAAGAAGACAAAAAGAAAGGCCATGAGAAAATACTCAAGGAGATAATAGCTGAAAACTTCCCTAAAATGGGGAAGGAAATAGCCACCCAAGTCCAAGAAACCCAGAGAGTCCCAAACAGGATAAACCCAAGGCGAAACACCCCAAGACACATATTAATCAAATTAACAAAGATCAAACACAAAGAACAAATATTAAAAGCAGCAAGGGAGAAACAACAAATAACACACAAAGGGATTCCCATAAGGATAACAGCTGATCTATCAATAGAAACCCTCCAGGCCAGAAGGGAATGGCAGGACATACTTAAAGTAATGAAAGAGAATAACCTACAACCTAGATTACTCCACCCAGCAAGGATCTCATTCAGATATGAAGGAGAGTTCAAAAGCTTTACAGATAAGCAAAAGCTGAGAGAATTCAGCACCACCAAACCAGCTCTTCAACAAATGCTAAATGATCTTCTCTAGACAGGAAATGCAGAAAGGTTGTATAAACGTGAACCCAAAACAACAAAGTAAATGGCAACAGGACAACACCTATCAATAATTACCTTAAATGTAAATGGGTTGAATGCCCCAACGAAAAGACAAAGATTGGCTGAATGGATACAAAAACAAGACCCCTATATATGCTGTCTACAAGAGACCCACCTCAAAACAAGGGACACATACAGACTAAAAGTGAAGGGCTGGAAAAAAATGTTTCACGCAAACGGAGACCGAAAGAAAGCAGGAGTCGCAATACTCATATCAGATAAAATAGACTTTCAAATAAAGGATGTGAAAAGAGACAAAGAAGGACACTACATAATGATCAAAGGATCAATCCAAGAAGAAGATATAACAATTATAAATATATATGCACCCAACATAGGAGCACCACAATATGTATGGCAAACGCTAACGAGTATGAAAGAGGAAATTAATAGTAACACAATAATAGTGGGAGACTTTAATACCCCACTCACAACTATGAATAGATCAAGTAAACAGAAAATTAACAAGGAAACACAAACCTTAAATGACACAATGGATCAGCTAGACCTAATTGATATCTATAGAACATTTCACTCCAAAACAATCAACTTCACCTTTTCCTCAAGTGCACACGGAACCTTCTCCAGAATAGATCACATCCTGGGCCATAAATCTGGTCTTGGAAAATTCAAAAAAATTGAAATCATTCCAGTCACCTTTTCTGACCACAGTGCAGTAAAATTAGATCTCAATTACAGGAAAAAAAAATTGTTAAAAATTCAAACATATGGAGGCAAAATAACGTGCTTCTGAATAACCAACAAATCATAGAAGAAATCAAAAAAGAAATCAAAATATGCATAGAAATGAATGAAAATGAAAACACAACAACCCAAAACCTATGGGAAACTGTAAAAGCAGTGCTAAGGGGAAGGTTCATAACATCACAGGCTTACATCAAGAAACAAGAAAAAAGCCAAATAAATAACCTAACTCTACACCCAAAACAATTAGAGAAGGAAGAAATGAAGAACCCCAGGGTTAGTAGAAGGAAAGAAATCTTAAAAATTAGGGCAGAAATAAATGCAAAAGAAACTGAAGAGACCATAGCAAAAAATCAACAAAGCTAAAAGCTGATTTTTTGAAAAAATAAACAAAATTGACAAACCATTAGCAAGACTCATTAAGAAACAAAGATAGAAGAACCAAATTAACAAAATTAGAAATGAAAACGGAGAGATCACAACAGACAACACTGAAATACAAAGGATCGTAAGAGACTACTACCAGCAGCTCTATGCCAATAAAATGGACAACTTGGAAGAAATGGACAAATTCTTAGAAAAGTATAACTTTCCAAAACTGAACCTGGAAGAAATAGAAGATCTTAACAGAGCCATCACAAGCAAGGAAATCAAAACTGTAATCAAAAATCTTCCAGCAAACAAAAGCCCAGGACCAGATGGCTTCACAGCTGAATTCTACCAAAAATTTAGAGAAGAGCTAACACCTATCTTACTCAAACTCTTCCAGAAAATTGCAGAAGAAGGTAAACTTCCAAACTCATTCTATGAGGCCACCATCACCCTAATTCCAAAACCAGACAAAGATGCCACAAAAAAAGAAAACTATAGGCCAATATCACTGATGAACATAGATGCAAAAATCCTTAACAAAATTCTAGCAAACAGAATCCAACAACATATTAAAAAAAATCATATACCATGACCAAGTGGGCTTTATCCCAGGAATGCAAGGATTCTTTAATATCCACAAATCAATCAATGTAATACACCACATTAACAAATTGAAAGATAAAAACCATATGATTATCTCAATAGATGCAGAAAAAGCCTTTGACAAAATTCAACATCCATTTATGATTAAAACCCTCCAGAAAGCAGGAATAGAAGGAACATACCTCAACATAATAAAAGCTATATATGACAAACCCACAGCAAGCATCACCCTCATTGGTGAAAAATTGAAAGCATTTCCCCTGAAATCAGGAACAAGACAAGGGTGCCCACTCTCACCACTACTATTCAACATAGTGTTGGAAGTATTTGCCACAGAAATCAGAACAGAAAAAGAAGCAAAAAGAATCCAGATAGGAAAAGAAGTAAAACTCTCTCTGTTTGCAGATGACATGATCCTCTACATAGAAAACCCTAAAGACTCTACCAGAAAATGACTAGAGCTAATCAATGAATATAGTAAAGTGGCAGGATATAAAATTAACACACAGAAATCCCTTGCATTCCTATACACTAACAATGAAAAAACAGAAAGAGAAATTAAGGAAGCAATACCATTCACCACTGCAACAAAAAGAATAAAATACTTAGGAGTATACCTACCTAAAGAAACAAAAGACCTATACATAGAAAACTATAAAACACTGATAAAAGAAATCAAAGAGGACACAAACAGGTGGAGAAACATACCGTGTTCATGGATTGGAAGAATCAATATTGTCAAAATGGCTATTCTACCCAAAGCAATCTATAGATTCAATGCAATCCCTATCAAACTACCAAAGGTATTTTTCACAGAACTAGAACAAATAATTTCACAATTTGTATGGAAATACAAAAAACCTCGAATAGCCAAACAATCTTGAGAAAGAAGAATGGACTGGAGGAATCAACCTGCCTGACTTCAGACTCTACTACAAAGCCACAGTCATCAAGACAGTATGGTACTGGCACAAAGATAGAAATATAGATCAATGGAACAGAATAGAAAGCCCAGAGATAAATCCACAAACCTATGGTCACCTTATCTTCGACAAAGGAGGCAAGGATATACAATGGAAAAAAGACAACCTCTTTAACAAGTGGTGCTGGGAAAACTGGTCAACCACTTGTAAAAGAATGAAACTAGAACACTTTCTAACACCATACACAAAAATAAACTCAGAATGTATTAAAGATCTAAATGTAAGACCAGAAACTATCGAACTCCTAGAGGAGAACATAGGCAAAACACTCTCCGACATAAATCACAGCAGGATCCTCTATGACCCACCTCCCAGAATATTGGAAATAAAAGCAAAAATAAACAAATGGGACCTAATGAAACTTAAAAGCTTTTGCACAACAAAGGAAACTATAAGTAAGGTAAAAAGACAGCCCTCAGATTAGGAGAAAATAATAGCAAATGAAGCAACAGACAAAGGATTAATCTCAAAAATATACAAGCAACTCCTGCGGCTCAATTCCAGAAAAATAAATGACCCAATCAAAAAATGGACCAAAGAACTAAACAGACATTTCTCCAAAGAAGACATACAGATGGTTAACAAACACATGAAAAGATGCTCAACATCACTCATTATCAGAGAAATGCAAATCAAAACCACAATGAGGTGCCATTACATGCCAGTCAGGATGGCTGCTATCCAAAAGTCTACAAGCAATAAATGCTAAAGAGGGTGTGGAGAAAAGGGAACCCTCTTACACTGTTGGTGGGAATGCAAACTAGTACAGCCACTATGGAAAACAGTGTGGAGATTTCTTAAAAAACTGGAAATAGAACTGCCATATGACCCAGCAATACCACTTTTGGGCATACACACTGAGAAAAACAGATCTGAAAGAGACACATGCACCCCAATATTCATCGCAGCACTGTTTATAATAGCCAGGACATGGAAGCAACCTAGATGCCTATCAGCAGACGAATGGATAAGGAAGTTGTGGTACATATACACCATGGAATATTATTCAGCCGTTAAAAAGAATTCATTTGAATCAGTTCTAATGAGATGGATGAAACTGGAGCCCATTATACAGAGTGAAGTAAGGCAAAAAGATAAAGAACGTTGCAGCATACTAACACATATATATGGAATTTAGAAAAATGGTAATGATAACCCTATATGCAAGACAGAAAAAGAGACACAGATATACAGAACAGACTTTGGGACTCTGTGGGAGAAGGCGAGGGTGGGATGTTTTGAAAGAACAGCATGTATATTATCTATAGTGAAAGAGATCACCAGCCCAGGTGGGATGCATGAGACAAATGCTTGGGTCTGGTGCACTGGGAAGACCCAAAGGAATCGGGTGGAGAGGAGGTGGGAGGGGGGACCAGAATGGGGAATACATGTAACTCCATGGCTGATTTATGTCAATGTATGACAAAACCCACTGAAATGTTGTGAAGTAATTAGCCTCCAACTAATAAAAGAAAGAAAAATTTTAAAAAAATACAAAATTTTCACCTCTGTCTATGAAATCAGAAACTCCTGGTGAGACCTAGCATCTGTATTTTAACAAAATCTCCAGGTAATATTGATGCTGGCTAGAATTTGAGCTTCAATATTACCTGGAGGATTGATGATGGCTAAAGCTTGAGAGGGAACCCAGGTGGTGCCCTGGTAAAAATCTGCCTGCTGATGCAGGAGACACAAGAGATCAGGTTCAATCCCTGGGTCAGGAAGGCTCCCTGGAGAATGAAATGGCAACCCACTCTAGTATTCTTGCCTGGGAAACTCCATGGACATGGGAGCTTGGTGAGCTGCAGTCCATGGGGCCACAAAGAGTCAGACATGACTGAACACACACACACAGAAATTTGAGAAGAGCTGATCTGGAACTATCCCTGGTAGGCATAAGATGGAAGAGGAGTCTTAGAAAACAGAGGGGAGGATGTAGCCTTAGGAGAAAAGATAAATGAAATGACAAGCAGATGCTTAAAGATGCACTCAGGGCCTTTACTGGCAGCTGACCGTAAAGAAGCCAGGTCTCAGTGACATTGTTTCTGTCTAAAGATCTTGCTTTCACTCTCACTGTTGATGTGAGGTTTTGGTACACTTGCAGGTAGTTTTTATCTGCAGAAAAGTTGATCAGAGTGTGTTACTTCTTAATTTTAATAACTGACCCTATTAAAATGATAGGGATACCTTGTTTTACTGTATTTATTACTTCTGGCAGATAACCCATTTTTTACAATTTGAAGGTTTGTTGCAAAGGCTGAATTGAGCAAGGCTATCAGCATCATTGTTGTGATAGCATCTGCTCCCTCAGTGTCTCTATGTCACATTTTGATAATTCTCACAACACGTCAAGCCCTCCACGAGCAAAAGGATTACAACTCTCTGAAGGCTCAGATGATGGTTAACGTTTTTAGCAATACAGTAATTTTTATTTAAAGTATACACATTGTTTTTTGCCACAATGCTATTGCACACTTAATAGACTGTAATATAGTATAAATATAATTTTTATATGCACTGAGAAACAAAACATTTGTGTGACTTTCTTTTTTGTGATATTCACTTTATTGCAATGGTCTGAAATCGAACCTAAAATATCTTCAAGGTGTGCTTGTACGATTTATTTTTAAAAAACGGTTTTGTCATAGGCTTCTGAGTTCAAATTACAAATGGCATTATTCTACTTGTAAATATAGCAAATGTTGGCATCATTCTTAAGGAAACTTTGAATAATGTTTGATTTCATTTACAAATGTAAACATCCTTTTAATTAACATCAGCTTAATGGAACAACATTTAAACATTTAATATTCATTTTTCCCTGTTTAGATCTTCAGTCTTCTGCCTAAACAAAATCTTTCTGAATCTGAACAGTTGTATAAATTTAGTACCATAGACTTAAAAACAGCCTATCACAAGTTCTCTTAAATATCCTAGTATTTTCATAAAATTTTTAAAATTTCAGTGCAACTTAATTGAACTTTCTAAAATGAAGTTATTTTTAAAAAGCAAATTCTCATAAACTTTACAAGTATATAAAATATCAAACTACATTTACCTGAAAATTTAATACTACAGTTTTCATTCTTTTAAATCTTTCTCAGTGTACCAAATTTTAAATTGCCTTGGGGGTAAAATATGGCAACCCACTCTAGTATTCTTGCCTGGAAAATTCCACAGAGAGAGGAGCCTGGCGAGCTACAGTCCCTCTGCCGACTCACAGAGCTGGACACGACTGAGTAACTAAACACGCGAGCACACACACAGACACACACACAGACATACACACAGACACACACACAGACACACACACACACACACACACACACACACACACACACACACACACACACACACACACACACACACACACACAGACACACACAGACACACACACACACACACACAGACACACACACACACACACACACACACACACACACACACACACACACACACACACACACAGACACACACACAGACACAGACACACAGACACAGACACACACACAGACAGACACACACACAGACACACACACACACACACACACAGACACACACACAGACACACACACAGACACACACACACACAGACACACACACACACACACACACACACACAGACACACACACAGACACACACACACACACACACACACACACACACACACACACACACACACACACACACACACACACACACACACACACACACACACACACACACAGACACACACACACACACACACACACAGACACACACACAGACACACACACAGACACACACAGACACAGACACACACACACACAGACACACACACACAGACACACACACAGACACACACACACACACAGACACACACACAGACACAGACACACATACACACACACACACACACAGACAGACACACACACAGACACACACACACACACACACACACACACACACACACAGACACACACACAGACACACACACACACAGACACACACACACACACACACACACACACACACACACACACACACACAGACACAGACACACACACACACACACAGACACACACACACACACACACACACACACACTGACACACACACAGACACACACACAGACACACACAGACAGACACACACACAGACACACAGACACACAGACACACACACACAGACACACACACACACAGACACACAGACTCTGAGGAGAAGCATGGAGACACCATGAGGAAGCGCTCTGGATGAGGGGTAGACGCAGCATTGTGAGCCAAGGGAACACTGCAGGTGTTTTAAGTTATTCCACGTAAGACGGACAGGGCTCCCCTCCAGGTTCTCACAGCCTACTGTGTGAAGAAGAAGCCTCCCTAAGAACCACTGAGCACTGATGCATCTGCCATACCATCCAGCTGGGTTCCACTTGTTCTGGAGGAGGGGCCGAAAAGGCACAGAAAAAATGGGACTAGGCAGGAAAGACAGCCGTAGTGGGCTGACAGGATGAGCTTCTTTTCCTGGTCCAGTCCCTTCCCTTGGGAGAAAATTTAGGTAAGACCGGGAAGGGACAGCCTTCGTTTCCACAGTGACTCTCTGGATTAGGTGTAAGGGCAGTATCAGCGTGAAACAAGCATGTTGGCATCTTCTCTCGTAGGTGCTTTACTCAAAAAGTAGACAGATGGCTCAAGACCTGAATGACCTGACTTTTCCTTCATGCTAGAGATGAAGTCAGTGGAAGAGGGAACAAAAATATTGAAAGAGTGCATTTGACAAGGGTGGGAGAACTAAAAGGAGGAACTTCCAAGATATCTTTGCCCCTCAGGTGGACTCCAGGTAACTGAGAGTGACGGAACAGGAAGAGCAAAGAATGGTTGTGCATCTTTCTTAAAAGCCATGTGCACCTGTTGGTGAGATTTTGTTTCTTATAGCTTCTTTCTTCCTTTCTAGAGACTTTGTAGTGACTGATGTGAAGATAGCTGATGAACCTTCTCTAAAGCAGGGAAAAGTGTTGCCTAACATTATTATTTTTTCCCTCAAATAAGAAAAGAACTCACAGCTCTCTTCTAAGCTATTTCAGGACACTTTCAAAAATGTGAAAAACAACTGGTAGCTAAATCCTTTCTTTAAAAATGCATTTACTCTTGTTAACGTAGGAGTCAAGACCCTTAACTGTGACAATATGGAAAGAATCACAATTCTGTCCAAGAGTGTAGAACTAAAGTAGATTTTTCATAAACACTGAGAGTCCACTTTAATATGCAGATTATGTGGCAGCAAGGCAATACTTTAAAATTCCACATCTTCTCCATAAGTTATTCCCTGATAATTCTGCTTGCAATTGCTTTCACCCCTCCCAAACCTACATGTCCAGGCAGACTCTTTGTCACAGCTGCTCATGGGACATCGGTGCGGTGGATTTTCCAAAGTTTCCTTGAACCCAGTATGTACACTTTGCTATGTTTAATCCTTTTTCCTAAACCTGCCCTTGGAATTGCTTTTCTGCCTTAGTGGCTGAGAAAGCATTTTGACCTGCTATCAGTTACCAAGTCGCCTCCTTGCTATCTCTGGGGCCACCCCCTCCCCCGCTTCAGCCCAGCTTCTGTGCTAGGTCAGCCCTCGTTGCCGGGGCAATTAAAGTAAGCCCTTAGCTTGTCTCCGTGGCTCCAGCCACCGTCCTCTAATCCGTGATTGCAGCCCGAGTAATCTTTTGAGAAAAGCAAATCTCATCATTCTCTCCAGGGTTTAAAATCCTTCAGTGGCTGCTCATTGATTAACGGATAGAGTCCAAACTCCTTAATTTGCCCACACCAGGCCATCCTTATTGACTGCCATATCTTTTAACCCTGTAAACACATTTCAGTCAGGCTGGATTTTGTTACTTTTTAAATTTTATTTTTATTTTTGGCCGCGCAAGGTCTACATTGCTGCACACAGGCTTCCTCTTGTTGCGGGCAAGCGGGGGCTACTCTTCCTTGCAGGAGTGTCTCTGTTGTAGAGCACAGGCTTTACTAGTTGCCGCATGCAGGCTCTAGAGTACAGGCTCAGAAGCTGGGTGCACATGTTTAGTTGCTCTGTGAATTTGGAATGTTCCTGGACCGAGGATTGAACCTGTGTCCCCTGCATTGGCAGGAGGATTTCTTAACCAATGGACCACCAGGGGAGTCCTGTGGATTTCTTGAAATTCCACTCATGGGCTAGCAAGAGAGACCCTCAGGAGGTCAAGAGGTCCCTATGAGAAGTTTTCTATTTCATGTTTTAATTCTGATCATTATCTTCAAAAACAGTATAAGCACATTTTGAATCATCTAGAGTAGTGCTTTTCAAATTTTAATATGTCCAGGAATCACCTGGAGGTCTCATAAAGGGGCTGACTTTGATTCAGTAAGTCCTGTGTGGCCCGAGGCAGTTCTAATAAGCTCCCAGGTGATGCCAGTGTTGCTCCACTGTGGACCATATTTTGAGTAATAAGGGTCTAGAATGATCACTTTCTAATTGAGTGCGACCACAAAATTGCCTTGTTGTTACTGATTAATGAATAAGGAAAAAAAGTAGATTTAATATTTTTAATGACATATTCGTTACAAATGAAGACCAAGTGATGTCACAACTTGTATGAATAAAGATCTAGCAATGGTTATAGTTTAAAAAAAAAAGATGGAAGAACTGAATCATCATTTTATACAGAATAGTGTATAGGTATGTCCATCTTGAAAGAGTCACAGCAATTAAGACAACTGTCACAGTTAAAAGTATTCTATTTGGAATGACATTACTTTTGTATTTTTCTTTATAATCATATAATATCTATAAACATTAGAGTTTATACTTCGTCTTACGTCTAAACTTAAGGAAAAAACAATCTGACTTTAGGGTACAATAGGAATTTTATGAGTTCTACATATTATTCAAGTTTGAGAAACACTGGACTAAGCCAAGTCATGCCTCTTTGCCTTTGTTCTTGCTGTCACCTCTGCCTGGAATCCCTCCTTAATCCCTTGCCAACCTTGCCACCCTTCCATGTCCACTTAGCAAACAGCTACTTTTCCTTATGGCTCTTTTTCAGAAAACTGTGGTCAGTGTCATATTACAGCTATGCCTTATTTTCATCTCTTTCACAATCTCTAACAGGCTGCTGCACATTTGGTTGCAAGTATTTGCTTATTTTGTTGAATGTCTCTTCTATCCCAAGAAAAAGGCCTTGTCTTTGTCTTCATATTTGTTCAATTCTTGGGATGTAACACTTGCTCAGTAAATGTTTTTGAACACATGAATAGATACAAAACTTGGCTTGCTTCTGCTTGGAGAGCAAGAAAGAGTATATCAACATACCATGTGTTGACATTTGCGGGTGAAAAAATTAAAAGTATAAAATAATTATAATATTCTTTTACATGCAATTTGCTTTCCATGTGGTAATTCAAAGGCCTTATTTCCTAGAGTGTCTGCTGATGAGTCTGTATTTTTACTAACTTTTCAGAGATCTGCTTGTTGAGGTTAAAGCCTAGAGAGTTTTAAAATAATGTTAAAAAAAACACTGATTACATTTTGGTGATGTATCATCAGAACTAAAAATAGAATGGAAAGACTGAAAAATCTTCACTCAAACATCCAGCCAAAGAACAGTTAAACATTCATGGGTGAGCTGGAGCTGTGGCTGACTTTCAGCTTCCAGTTATGCAGGACGAATCTGGCAGCCCATAAAGACTCCTGACCCCAGCTTCCTCATGTTGTGGTTTTGCCCTTCAGCTTTGGTTACCACCTTCACTGGAGTTGGAAGAGGGAATGAAGCCCAGTTTGCCTTTAAGAACAGGACAAAGCCTGACTTATTTATTTATTTGATAGTGAAATCGATTTTCTGGCCTATATGCAAGAGGCCTACTTCCCAATAAGACCTTCTCTAAATTAACCAGATGATGTACAGTGTGGGATTGGGGTTAGGGTTGGGGTTGGAATGAAGAGCTAAAAACCACAAAATCTGTCCTTAATGTAAAAAGAAAAATATGGGGCTTCTCTGTGGCTCAGATGGTAAAGAATCTGCCTTCAATGTGGGAGACCAGGTTTGATTCCTGGGTTGGGAAGATCCCCCGGAGAAGGGAATGGCTATCCACTCAAGTATTCTGGCCTGGAAAATTCCATGAACAGAGGAGCCCAGTGGGCTACAGTCCATGGGGTTGCAAAGAGCTGGACACTACTGAGCAACTAACAGTTTCACATTCAGTAGCGCTATGCAAACACTGAAAGAATGTCTCTGATGGAACAAATTTGGGCTGGTACAGCTCAGAACGAGGTTTTCACTCCTTGTGCATAACCATTGCCGTGTCATTATCAGAGCAGCGTTCTTTTGATCCCAGAGCTGTGGAAACTTGTAGAACTCAATGGTTTAGGAGTATAATTAATTCATTTATGGCTTCAATTGGACATTTCTCTGCTTAGAATAAACAGTCTCGGGGATTTCTCTTCCAACTCTTTCTGAGTTATTATTTTACCCTCTAGTAGTATCACAGTGTACTCCAAGCTCATCAGAATTTCTTACCTCTTCCTGGAGTGTCCCTCCCCATCTGTGGTGGCTAATATTATGTCAACTTGACTTGGTTAACTGATGCTCAGATAGCTGGTAAAACATTACAGACAGGTGTATTTATGAGAGCATTTCCAAAAGAGATGAGTATTTGAACTGGTGAACAAAGATAAGCAGATGCCCCTTGCCAATGTGAGTGGACATCATCCAATCCACTGAGGGCCCTAAGGAAAAAGAAAAACCTCTTGGGGAAGGATGAATTGCTGTCTCCATTTGAGCTGGGGCATTCATCTTCTCCTGTCCTCGGACTTTGGTACTCCTGGCCCTTAAGTCTTCAGGCTCCATTGAAACTTACACCATCGCTCCTCTTTCCCTTCTCTTCCTCTTCTCAGGGCTTTAGACTCAGATTGAATAACACTACAGGCTCTCCTGGTTTTCCAGCTTGCAGATGGCAGATTCTGGGACTTCTCACTTTCTTAATCACATGAGCCACTTCTTATGATAAATCTCTATGTATATCTTATTGGTTTCCCTGAAGAGAACTAAAATATTGTCCAAGGAAAAATCTTTCTTTCAAAACCCTACCCAGGGTTTTTCCTTCAGAAAACTTCCCAACCATTCCCAGGGGGAATTAGTCAACTTCTCCTCTGGACTAGTTTCACGTCTTTTATGAGGTTACTTAATATACAACATTCTATTAGTTGACTTGATCTAAACAGGGAAGGAATAGACAAATGTAGGCATGTGGAAAAGAACACTTGATTAGGAGTCAAAAGAAGTGGTATCAAGCCCTCCTCCTCCGTATGGCCAAGTAGAGAAATTTATCATTCTTGCATCTTATATGCTGAGTTTCCACAGTTGATTTTTCTTTTGGGGGGTAGAATATTAATCAGTCTGCAGGCCTACTCTCTCACCCCATTCCTGTCATACAGTGTGTGTTCAAATATTTATTAAATTGAGCTAAATTAGACTTGGCATTCTAGTTATTGCACCAACACTGTCATCTGTGTTTTACACACAGGAACTTGGTACAAAATCATGGGCCCTTTTCCATTAGGTAAAGAGGAAAATTCTCAGAACAAAAACAGATTTGTCCCATTTATTTTCTGATGTGTCAGAAAATTGTTCAACCCACATGTCAGAACAGAAGGGCTCTTTAACATCACTGTGCATTTTACCGTCTAGCATTATAACGGAACTGAGTGAGTCTTCTAGACTTTATTTTGCTTGATGTCTTTGCTTTACCTGTACACTGCGTTCATTTCCAAACAGACTCCTATTCTGGGAATCCCATTTTTGAGACAGATATCTAAGCCACAATCTGCATTCTGAACATCTTAAGTGCCTACGCACTAACCACAACCGTTTGTTTATCCCTTATTACAACAGGGACAAATATAGTCACTAATTTTTGCCTTTTAAGGTAACAACTCAATTTAATACTTGGGAGAAGGAAGACAGCCATCACAGTCATAGAAGAAACAAAAACACAAAATATCATAGCAATCTGTGTTCTTTGAACAATCACATTGAAGACTAAAACAGTATTTACACAATATTATTTAAGGGAACAGGAGCAATTCTGTGATAGTCTATCTAAGTGATTGCTTTTGGGGTTCAGCTTTTGAAACTTACATCATGTGGTAAGGTTCATCAGACCTCAGCCTGAATTTTCTTTATCCATATGCTATCACCAGAAATTCAGAGTGGTCTCCAGAAGGGAAAGTCCCCACTCACTTTCCTGCTTATTTTTGGTTATGGAATATGATTGTAGACCATGTAATGAGGATGTTCATATTTACCAAGTGATCCCCACATGTTACAGTCCTGACTATACTTCTCTGACACCAATTTCTAGTCATGATAATTTGGGGGGCTGTCATCCTTGAACAGTAATGTCTGCACACATCTTTATACTTTGTATACTTTATCTCAGTTTATCCTTTATATTAGTCTCAACTCCTTCAGTTACAAGGGATAAGAACCATTTTGAACCAGTAAGGGATTAAAGGGAGATCTTTTTGGAGAGCAAGGGCTCACCTGAAAACCTCAGGGGGTAGTTCTGACTTTAAACCTGGCAGGACTAAGGTGTCTAACTCAGGTCAGGTTTTCTCTCTGCTAACTCAAAGTCACCTAACTGTAGCTTCACATATTTGTGTTTGTTACCCCAGAGGATAGATTCTCTTCATGCCTTCATAGAGCAAATCTCAAAGAAGGATTCCAACTGGCCCTTTGTAGGTCATGTGCCCTGCTCTGGGACCAATCACAGTGGAGAGAAGGTTGAGCTATTCTGACTGGCCAGATTGTTGTCACTTGCTAAACTTATGATCTGGAGATTGGTGGGACTCTGGGAATTAACAACTATATGGGGTAGAGAGTTTCAGTTCCCTGAAGGAAAAAGGGTTGCTGGGAATTTGAGGATAGATATCAACTCTGTTATCATGAATAATATGAGAGGTATTATTTTCTCTAGTTTAGAACCTCGGAGAGATTGATCTCCTAAAATTCATGCAGCTGGTAAGTAGCTAAAATAAATATTCTAATCTATCACATTCCTTTTCAGTTCAGTTCAGTTCAGTCACTCAGTCATGCCCGACTCTTTGAGACCCCATGGACTGCAGCACACCAGGCTTCCTTGTCGATCACCAACTTCCAAAACTTGCTCAAACTCATGTCAATAGAGCTGGTGATGCCATTCAACCATCTTATCCTCTGTCGTCCCCTTCTCCTCCTGTCTTCAATCTTCCTCAGCATCAGGGTCTTTCCCAAGGAGTCAATTCTTCACATCAGGTGGCCAAAGTATTGGAGTTTCAGCTTCAGCATCAGTTCTTCCAATGAATATTCAGAACTGATTTCCTTCAGGATTGACTGGTTTGATCTCCTTGCAATCCAAGGGACTCTCAAGAGTCTTCTCCAACACCACAGTTCAAAAGCATCAAGTCTTCAGTTCAGTTCAGTTCAGTCACTCAGTTGTGTCCGACTCTTTGTGACCCCATGAACTGCAGCACGCCAGGCCTCCCTGTCCATCACCAACTCCTGGAGCTTGCTCAAACTCATGTCCATCGAGTCGGTGATGCCAGCCAGCCATCTCATCCTCTGTCATCCCCTTCTCCTCCTGCCCCCAATCTCTCCCAGCATCAGGGTCTTTTCAAATGAGTCAGCTCTTCCCATCAGGTGGCCAAAGCATTGGAGTTTCAGCTTCAGCATCAGTCCTTCCAATGAACACCCAGGACTGATCTCCTTTAGGATGAACTGGTTGGATCTCCTTACAGTCCAAGGACTCTCAAGAGTCTTCTCCAACACCACAGTTCAAAAGCATCAATTTTTCAGTGCTCAGCTTTCTTTATAATCCAACTTTCACATCCATACATGACCACTGGAAAAACCATAGCCTTGACTAGACAGACCTTTGTTGGCAAAGTAATGTCTCTGCTTTTTAATATGCTGTCTAGGTTGGTCATAACTTCCCTTCCAAGGAGTAAGCGTCTTTTAATTTCATGGCTGCAGTCACCATCTGCAGTGATTTTAGAGCCCAAGAAATCAAGTGTGTCACTGTTTCCATTGTTTTCCCATCTATTTTCCATGAAGTGATGGGACCAGATGCCATGATCTTTGTTTTTTGAATGTTGAGTTTTAAGCCAGCTTTTTCACTTTCCTTTTTTACTTTCATCAAGAGGCTCTTTAGTTCTTCTTTGCCTTCTGCCATAAGGGTGGTATCATCTGCATATCAGATGTTATTTATATTTCTCTCATCAATCTTGATTACAACTTGTGCTTCATCCAGCCCAGCATTTCACATGATGTACTCTGCACATAAGTTAAACAAGCAAGGTGGTGATATGCAACCTTGACATACTTCTTTCTCAATTTGGAACCAGTCTGGTGTTCCATGCCCAGTTCTAACTGTTGCTTCTTGACCTGCATACAGATTTCTCAGGAGGCAGATAAGGTGGTCTGGTATTCCCATCTCCTGAAGAATTTTCTACAGTTTGTTTTGATCCACATAGTCAAAGGCTTTGGCATAGTCAATAAAGCAGAAGCAAATGTCTTTCTGGAGCTCTCTTGCTTTTTTGATGATACAACGAATGTTGGCAATTTGATCTCTGGTTCCTCTGCCTTTTATAAATCCAGCTTGAAGATCCCCTGGAGAAGGAAATGGCAACACACTCCAATATTCTTGTCTGGAGAATCCATGGACGGAGGAGCCTGGTAGGCTACAGTCCACGGGGTCACAAAGAGTCGGACACGACTGAGCGACTTCATTTCACTCATTTCCTCTGCCTTTTCTAAATCCAGCTTGAATGTCAGGAATTTCTTGGTTCACATACTGTTAAAACCTAGCTTGGAGAATTTTGAGCATTACTTTGCTAGTGTGTGAGATGAGCGCAATTGTGCGGTAGTTTGAACATTCTTTGGCATTGCCTTTCTTTGGGATTTGAATGAAAACTGACCTTTTCCAGTCCTGTGGCCACTGCTGAGTATTTCAAATTTGCTGGCATGTTGAGTGCAGCACTTTCACAGCGTCACCTTTTAGGATTTGGAATAGATCAACTGAAATTCTATCACCTCCACTAGCTTTGTCTGTAGTGATGCTTCCTAAGGCTCATGTGACTTTGCATTCCAGGATGTCTGGCTCTAGGTGAGTGATCACACCATGGTAGTTATCTGGGTCATGAAGATTTTTTTTTTTGTATAGTTCTGTATATTCTTGCCACTTCGTCTTAATATCTTCTGCTTCTGGTAAGCATTGTAAAATCAAAATACAAAAATGTACAAACTTTTGCTATAACTCTTTTTTCCTCATTGGAAGTAACAATCTGAAAAATAATTATAATTTAAAGTTTTACTGTTGGTATCATTTCAAAATAAATCTGAAAAACACCACTACCAGAAAAAAAAAAAAAACCTTTAAAATTCAGTACAATGTGCTTTTAAAAATACAGTTGCATTGATCCTGTTTTCCCATATATATTCCTATGGGATATCTAGGCGATGTGGCAGAAAGAGTTGAGTCAAAATGACACAGGGGAAAGGCAGAACCAGGTAAAGAAAGCAGCCTTTCTGTTAAGGGGTAGCTTCATACAGGTCTGATGACAAAGGAAACCCAGGTTCAGGAGAACAAAGGCAGTAATAGAGGTCATAGTAATAGGACTTCCCTGGTGGTTCAGATGGTAAAGAATCTGCCTGCAATGTGGGAGATGTGGGTTCCATCCCTGGGTTGGGAAGATCCCCTGGAGAAGGGAACAGCAGCCCACACCAATATTCTTGCCTAGAGAATTCCATGGACAGAGGAGCCTGGCCAGCTACAGTTCATGAGGTTGCAGAGAGTCAGGCACAACTGAACAACACACACACACACACACACACACACACAATAGAGATCACGTTGTCTGGTCAAAAAGCTAAGTGTATACACCTGACATATTTTGTCTGCTCATGGAGATGAAAAAGGAACCCAGTGGATTTTTCTCCCTTAAACCCTAGAATTTCTAAATCCTAATTATGAAGACATATTTTCAAATTTAGCAATTGATTACTGTATAATTTCATCATAAGTTCTCTTGCTTTATAGAGTTTCCTAACAAGTAACAGATGCCATGATCTTAGTTTTCTGAATGTTGAGCTTTAAGCCAACTTTTTACTCTCCTCTTTCACTTTCACCAAGAGGCTTTTTACTTCCTCTTCATTTTCTGTCATAAGGGTGGTGTCATCTGCATGTCTGAGGTTATTGACATTTTTCCCAGCAGTCTTGATTCCAGCTTGTGCTTCTTCCAGCCCATCTGGTCTGATGGCATCTGGCATCTGGTCCCATCACTTCATGGCAAATAGATGGGGAAACAGTGGAAACAGTGGCTGACTTTATTTTTTTGGGCTCCAAAATCACTGCAGATGGTGATTGCAGCCATGAAATTAAAAGATGTTTACTCCCTGGAAGGAAAGTTATGACCAACCTAGATAGCATATTAAAAAGCAGAGACATTACTTTGCCAACAAAGGTCTGTCTAGTCAAGGCTATGGTTTTTCCAGTAGTCGTGTATGGATGTGAAAGTTGGACTGTGAAGAAAGCTGAGTGCCGAATAATTGATGCTTTTGAACTATGGTGTTGGAGAAGACTCTTGAGAGTCCCTTGGACTGCAAGGCGATCCAACCAGTCCATCCTAAAGGAGACCAGTCCTGGGTGTTCATTGGAAAGACTGATGCTGAAGCTGAAACTCCAATGCTTTGGCCACCTGATGGGAAGAGCTGACTCATTTGAAAAGACCCTGATGCTGGGAGGGATTGGGGACAGGAGGAGAAGGGGACGACAGAGGATGAGATGGCTGAATGGCATCACCGACTCGATGGGCATGAGTTTGAGTAAACTCAGGGAGTTGGTGATGGACAGGGAGGCCTGGCATGCTGCGATTCATGGGGTCACAAAGAGTCGGACATGACTGAGCAACTGAACTGAACTGAACAAGTAACAGAAGCATCAAAATAGCCCCTCAAAAAATTAGGAAGTTAAAAATAAAAACTACAAAATCATTGATAGAAGTTTTGTGAAGAAAGTAATTGACAAGAACACTAGTATTATATTGGACTGAGGAGGCAGAAAAGTACAACTTTCTGCTGTGGGCTTACAATGTTGGTTGTAAAGAAAAATATTTTAGATTTTATGTGAAACCTTATTAAATAAGATAACCAAGATAAATTGTAAGTATATGGTTTTAGGGAAGCAAATTCCTGTATTATATATCTTGAGGTCTGACCAAGAAAAAAATGACCATAACTTAGAAATATTCTGTAGGCAATAAAAAATTTTAACCACATAATTAAGAGGCTTCTCAAAAATAGCCTAGTACTTAAAATAGCCTTGTGGATTTTTACTGAGAAGATGGGACAATATTTTTGGTGTTTAAAAAAAAAAACAGGCACTGGAGAATTAAAAAATGCTACACGTGTTTAAAATAAGCACTGTTTTCAAAATCATTTGGAGGGGGTGGTATACACTGACCCCGTGTTGTCTGTGGAGAATGGACAATGTCTGCAAATTTATATGCAACAACAAATAACAGATGTGTTAATTTCAATATTTTTAAATATTTTCAAAATCTCCATGAATATAACTTATCTTAAAATAAGGAGTAGACATTTGATACTAATCTTGGTTATTTCATCTTATATTTATCAGTTTTTCCAAAATTATTTCCGAAATACCGTACATTTTAGTAGCTAGTGGCAGTCTACACCAACTCTTCTTGTGTAAATCAGCTGAGTTTTTGTTTTCAAGAGCAGCAGGAGAGAAAAAACACAGTGACAGAGGTTTTTTAAAAGAGTTGATCCTCCCACTCTCATTCTTGGATTCTTATCTGCACTCTGGTACAGCCAGAAAGTTCTCTGATGCTGCCCATTCAGGCAGCTGGGTAGTGGCTGACCGATGCGCCCAGCAAGTGGCTCATCTGGAAGGGCCCAAGGACAGAGGATCAGTATGTTCACCTATTGTCAATGCTTCCTTCTCTGATAAACTTTCACCTCACCAATTTTCACATAGGAACAAAGGTTCCTGATCCCTCATGGAACACGGTGTTGGCTATTATTTGTTTAAACCTCTATGGACTAACAAAAACTAAACTCTCATATGCTTCTTGGTATTTCATCTGTTTGAAAATAGTGGAGTTTCTCTATTTCCTAAGTGATGCAGCGACAAAAGCTTATGTGTGATGAGGATTTTTTTGAGGGCCTAGGAAATAATGTGGCAGGTATACCCTTGCTACTTAATCTATAAACCATCTTAGAGCTACACTGAGACAATTGCATTTGGTTTAACAAAACTGGAAAAACTTTCAAGCTTTAGCTCATAAACAAACCTGATGACACTGTCATTTGTCTCCAACTTGGAAACTCAGATGACTTAAACTAAAACTTAGAGTGACTCTGACTCTAGCAGTAGAAGTAGCTATTTTAAGAACAAGAGCCTACTAGTTTTTTCTTTATTATTATTGCAGCATAATTGCTTTACAATGTTGTGTTTGTGTCTGCTCTCCAAGGAAGTGAATCATCTGCAGGTATACACATATCCCCTTCCTCTCTGACCTCCCCGCATCCCACTCACCTAGGTCATTACTGAATACTGAGCTGAGCTCCCTGTGTTATATGGAAGGTTCCCAGGAACTATCTACTTTACACAAGGGGCAGGAGGGATGAATTGGGAGCCTACTAGTTTTTGTCTAGAAAACATATACTTTTGGCTATCAACTAGATCCTACAACAGTTTCAAATTTGTTTCCTCATTGTCTTATTTGGTAAGTAGATCTTCCCTCAATTATGATTCTGTAGCCTTTGTCCTAGATTCACTTAAAGACTCAGTCAGTTCAGTCACTCAGTTGTGTCCAACTCTTTGGGACCCCATGGACTGCAGCATGCCAGGGTTTCCTGTCCAAAGCCAACTCCCAAATCTTGCTCAAATTCATGTCCATAGAGCTGGTGATGCAGTCCGTCCATCTCATCCTCTGTTGTCCCCTTCTCCACCTGCCTTCAATTGTTCCCAGCATCAGGGTCTTTTCCAATGAGTCACGTCTTTGCATCAGGTGGCCAAAGTATTAGAGTTTCAGCTTCAGCATCAGTCTATCCAATTCAGAGCTGATTTCCTTTAGGATTGACTGGTTTGATTTCCTTGCAGTCCAAGGGACTCTCAAGAGTCTTCTTCAACACCACAGTTCAAACACATCAATTCTTTGGCATTCAACTTTCTTTACAGTCTAACTCTCACATCCATACATGACTACTGGAAAAACCATAACTTTGACTAGATGGACCTTTGTTGGCAAAGTAATGTCTCTGCTTTTTAATATGCTGTCTAGTTTAGTCACAGATTTTCTTCCAATGAGCAAGCATCTTTTAATTTCATGGCTGCAGTCATGACCATCTGCAGTGATTTTGGAGCCCAAGATATTAAAGGTTGTCACTGTTTCCATTGTTTCCCCAACTATTTGCCATGAAGTGATGGGACCATATACCATGATCTTAGCTTTGTGAATATTGAGGTGTTTTTTTTTTTTTGGTTTCTTAATTTATCTTTTTATTGAAGGATAATTGCTTTACAGAATTTTGTTGTCTTCTGTCAAACCTCAACATGAATCAGCCATAGGTATACATATCTCCCCTTCGTTTTGAACCTCCCTCCCATCTTCCTCCCCATCCCACTCTCTAGGTTGATACAGAGCCCCTGTTTTAATTTCCTGAGCCAGACAGAAAGTTTCCGGTGGTGATCTACTTTACATATGGTAATGTTAAGTTTCCATGTTACTCTTTCCATACATCTCATCCTCTCCTCCCTTCTCCCCATGTCCATAAGTCTATTCTCTACGTCTGTTTCTCCATTGCTGCCCTTGAATAAGTTCTTTAGTACCATTCTTCTAGATTCTGTATATATGCATTAGAATATGATATTTATCATTCTCTTTCTGACTCACTTCACTCTCTTTAATAGGCTCTAGGTTCATCCACCTCATCAAAACTGACTCAAATGTGTTCCTTTTTATGACTGAGTAATATTCCATTGTGGATATGTACAAAAACTTCTTTATCCAATCATCTGTCGATGGACATCTAGGTTGCTTCCATGTTCTAGCTATTGTAAGTAGTGCTGCAATGGACATTGGGATACATGTGTATTTTTCGATTTTGGTTTCCTCAGGGTATATGCCTAGGAGTGGGATTGCTGGGTCATATGGTGGCTTTATTCCTAGTTTTTTAAGGAATCTCCATACCATCTTCCATAGTGGCTGTATCAATTTACATTCCCACCAAAAGTACAAGAGCTTTCCCTTTTCTCCACACCCTCTCCAGTATTTATTGTTTGTAGACATTTTGATGATTGCCATTCTGACCAGTGTGAGGTGATATCTCAATGTAGTTTTGATTTGCATTTCTCTAATAATGAGCAGTGTTGAGCATCTTTTCATGTGCTTGTTAGCCATCTGTATGTCTTCTTTGGAGAAAAGTTTGTTTAGTTCTTTTTCAAACTTTCTGATTCTGTTTTTTGCTTTTCCGGCATTGAGTTGTATGACCTGTTTGTATATTTTGGAAATTAAGCCTTTGTCAGTTGTTTCATTTGCTATTATTTTCTGGCATTCTGAGGGTTGTCTTTTCACCTTGCTTGTATTTTCTTTTGCTGTGAAAAAGCTTTTAATTTTAATCAGGTCCCACTTGTTTACTTTTGTTTTTATTTCTGTTATTCTAAGAGCTGGGTCATAGAGAATCTTGCTTCGATACATGTCATCGAGTGTTCTGCCTATGTATTCCTCTAAGGTTTTATAGTTTCTGGTCTTACATTTAGGTCTTTAATCCATTTTGAGTTTATCTTTATGTATGGTGTTAGGAATTGTGCTAATTACATTTTTTTACATGTAGCTATCCAGTTTTCTCAGCACAATTTATTGAAGAGGCTATTCTTTGTCCCATTGTATATTCTTGCCTCCTTTGTCAAAAGTAAGGTACACATAGGTGCATGGGTTTATTTTTGGGGTTTCTATTTTGTTCCATTGGTCTATATTTCTGTTTTTGTGCCAGTACCATACTGTCTTAATGGCTGTAGCTTTGTAGTATAATCTGAAGTCAGGAAGGCTAATTCCTCTAGCTCCATTCTTCTTTCTCAAAGACTTCTTTGGCTATTCGGGGTCTTTTGTACTTCCATATGAATTGTGAAAATTTTTGTTCTACTTCTGTGAAAAATGTCATTAGTAATTTGATAGGGTTTGCATTGAATCTGTAGATGCATTTGATAGTATAGCCACTTTCACAATATTGATTCTTCCTATCCAGGAATATGGAATATCTCTCCATCTGTTTATGTTGTCTTTGATTTCTTTCATCAGTGTCATATAATTTTCTGTGTACAGTTCTTTTGTCTCCTTAGGTAAATTTATTCTTAGATATTTAATTCTTTTTGTTGCAATGGCAAATGGGATTGATTCCTTAATTTCTTTTTCTGATTTTTCAGTGTTAGTATATAGAAATGCAAGTGGTTTCTGTGTATTGATTTTGTATCCTGCAACTTTGTTAAATTCACTGATTAGCTCTAGTAATTTTCTGATACTATCTTTAGGGTTTTCTATTTACAGTATCATGTAATCTCCAAACAGTGAGAGCTTTACTTCTTCTTTTCCAACCTGGATTCCTTTTATTTCTTTTTCTTCTCTGATTGCTATAGCTGGGACTTCCAGGACTATGTTGAATAATAGTGGTTAAAGTGGACACCCTATCTTGTTCCTGATCTTAGGGGAGCACTTTCAGTTTTTCACCATTGAGAATAATGTTTGCTATAGGCTTATCATATATTGTATTTACTATGTTGAGGTAGGTTCCTTCTATGCTCATTTTTTGAAGAGTTTGAATCATAAATAGGTGCTGAATTTTGTCAAAGGCTCTTTCTGCATCTATTGAGATTATTGTATGGTATTTATCTTTCAATTTGTTAATATGGTGTATCACATTGATTGATTTGTGTATATTGAAGACTCTTTGAATCCCTGGAGCAAACCCAACTTGATCATGGTGTATGAGCTTTTTGATGTGTTGCTGAATTCTGTTTACTAAAATTTTGTTGAGGACTTTTGCATCTATGCTCATCAGTGATATTGGACTGTAGTTTTCTTTTTTTTCTGTTGTCTTTGTCTGGTTTTGGTATCAGGGTGATGGGGGCCTTGTTGAATGAGTTTGTAAGTGTTCCTTCCTCTCCCATTTTTTAAAGAGTTTTAGAAGAATCGGTATTAGCTCTTCTCTAAATGTTTGATAGAATTCTCCTGTTGAAGTCATCTGGTTCTGGGCTTTTGTTTTTTGAGAGATTTTTGATCACAGCTTCAATTTCAGTGCCTGTAATTGAGTTGTTCATAATTTCTGTTTCTTCCTGGTTCAGTCTTGGAAGATTGAACTTTTCTAAGAATCTGTCCATTTCTTCCAGGTTATCCATTTTATTGCCATATAGTTGTTCATAATAGTCTCTTATAATCCTTTGTATTTCTGCATTGTCTGTTGTAACCTCTCCTTTTTCATTTCTAATTTTGTTGATTTGATTCTTCTCTCTTCTTTTCTTGATGTGTCTGGCTAAAGATTTGTCAATTTTGTTTATCTTCTTAAAGAATCAGCTTTCAGTTTTATTAATCTTTACTCTTGTTCCCTTCATTTCTTTTTCTTTTATTTCTGCTCAGATATTTATGACTTCTTTCCTTCTACTCATTTTGGGGTATTTTTGTTCTGCTTTTTCCAGTTGTTTTAGGTGTAAAGTTAGGTTGTCTATTCGATGCTTTTCTTGTTTCTTGTGGTAGGATCGTATTGCTATAAACTTCCCTCTTAAAACTGTTTTTGCTGCATCCCATAGGTTTTGAGTTGTGTTTTCATTGTCATTTGTTTCTAGAAATTTTTTGATTTCCCTTTTGATTTCTTCAGTAAGCTGTTAGTCATTTAGAAGCATGTTGTTTAATCTCCATGTGTTTGTGTTTCTTAGTTTTTTCCTTTTAATTGATATCTAGCCTCATAGTGTTGTGCAGAGATGATGCTTGATATGATTTCAGTTTTCTTAAATTTACTGAGGCTTGATTTGTGACCCAAGATGTGGTATATCCTGGAGAATGTTCCATGTGCATTTCAGAAGAAGGTGTATTCTTTTGCACTTGGATGGAATGTCCGGAATATATCCATGAGATCCATCTCCTCTAGTGTTTCCTGATTAATTTGTTGTTTCAATTATCTGTCCGTTGGTGTGAGTGGGGCGTTAAAGTCTCCTACTATTATTGTGTTACTGTGAACTTCTCCTTTTATGTCTGTTAGTGTTTGTCTTATGTATTGAGTTGCTACTATGTTGGGTGCATATATATTTACAATTGTTATGTCTTCCTTTTGGATTTATCCCTTGATCATTGTGTAGTGTCCTTCCTTATCTCTTGTAATCTTCTTTATTTTAAGGTATATTTTGTCTAATATGAGGATTGCTACTCCAGCTTTCTTTTGTTTCACATTTGCATGGAATATATTTTTCTATCCTCTCAATTTCAGTCTATGTTTGAAGTGGGTTTCTTGCAGACAGCATATGGGTCTTGTTTTTGTATCCATTCAGCCAGTCTGTGTTTTTTGGTTGGAACATTTAATCCATATACATTTAAAGTAATTATTGATATATATGTTCCTATTGCCAGTTTCTTAATTGTTTGGAGTTGATTTTGTAGATCTTTTTCTTCTCTTGTGCTTCTTGACTATATAAGTCCCTTTAATGTTTGTTGTAAAGGTGCTTTGGTGGTACTGAATTCTCTCAACTTTTGCTTGTCTGGAAATCTTTTTATTTCTCCATCAGTTTTGAATGAGATCCTTGCTGGGTACAGTAATCTTGGTTGCAGATGTTTCCCTTTCAGTACTTTAGGTATATCCTGCCATTCCCTTCTGGCCTGCAGAGTTTCTGCTGAAAGATCAGCTGTTAAACGTATGGGGCTTCCCTTGGATGTTACTTGTTGCTTCTCCCTTGCTGCTTTTAATATTATTTCTCTGTGTTTATTCTTTGTTAGTTTGATTAGTATGTGTCTTGTTATGTTTCTTCTTGGGTTTATCCTGTATGGGACTCTTTGTGCCTTTTGGACTTGATTGGCTATTTCCTTTTCCATGTTGGGGAAATTTTCAATTATAATCTCTTCAAAAATTTTCTCGTACCCTTTCTTTTTCTCTTATTCTTCTGGGACCCCTACAATTCAAATGTTGCATTTGATACTGTCCCTGAGGTCTCTGAGACTGTCCTCAGTTCTTTTCATCCTTTTCATTTTATTCTGCTCTTCAGAACTTATTTCCACATTTTATCTTCAAGCTCACTGATTCATTCTTCTGCTTCAGATATTCTGCTATTGATTCTTTCTAGAGTATTTTTTTTTACTTTTTTTTCATTTATTTTTATTAGTTGGAGGCTAATTACTTTACAATATTGTAGTGGTTTTTGCCATACATTGACATGAATCAGCCATGGATTTACATGTGTTCACCATCCTGATCCCCCCTCCAACCTCCCTCCCCACCCACCCCTCTGGGTTTTCCCAGTGCACCAGCCCTGAGCACTTGTCTCATGCATCCAACCTGGGCTGGCGATCTGTTTCACACTTGATAATATACATGCTTCAATGCTATTCTCTCAGATCATCCCACCCTCGTCTTCTCCCACAGAGTCCAAAATTCTGTTCTATACATCTGTGGCTCTTTTTCTGTCCTGCATATAGGGTTATCATTACCATCTTTTAAAATTCCATATATATATGCATTAGTATACTGTATTGGTGTTTATCTTTCTGGCTTACTTCACCCTGTATAATGGGCTCCAGTTTCATCCATTTCATTAGAACTGATTCATATGACCCAGCAATCCCACTCCTGGGCATACACACTGAGCGAACCAGACCTGAAAGAGACACGTGCACACCAATGTTCATCGCAGCACTGTTTATAATAGCCAGGACATGGAAGCAACCTAGATGTCCATCAGCAGATGGGTGGATAAGAAAGCTATGGTACATATACACAATGGAATATTGCTCAGGCATTAAATAGAGTATTTTTAACTTCACTAAGTGTGTTGTTTGTCTCTGTATGTTTATTCTTTAATCCCTCTAGATCTTTGTTAACTGATTCTTGCATTTTCTCCATTTTGTTTTCAAGCTTTCTGATCATCTTTACCGTCATTATTCTGAATTCTTTTTTGGGTAGTTTGCCTATTTCCTCTTCATTTATTTGGACTTCTGTGTTTCTAGTTTGTTCCTTCATTTTTGTAGTATTTCTCTGCCTTTTCATTATTCTTCTTTAACTTATTTTGTCTGAGGTCTCCTTTCCCCAGGTTTCAAGGTTGAATTCTTTCTTCCTTTTGGTTCCTGCCCTTCTAAGTTTGGTCCAGTAGTTTGTGCAAGCTTCCTATAGGCTGAGATTTGTACTGAGTTTTTGTTTGTTTGTTTGTTTTTCCTCTGATGGGCACGACTGAGTGAGCTGGTAATCCTATCTGCTGATGACTGGCTTTGTATTTTTGTTTTGTTTGTTGTTTAGATGAGGCATCCGGCTCAACTGGTGGTTGGGTGATATTGGGTCTTGTATTCAAGTGGTTTCCTTTGTGTGAGTTCTCACTATCTGATACTCCCTAGGGTTAGTTCTCTGGTAGTCTAGGGTCTTGGAGTCAGTGCTCCCACTGCAAAGGCTCAGGGCTTGGTCTCTAACCAAGAAAGCATGTAGTCCAACATCAAAACGCATATATGCTTATCAGGAAGGTAGGTAATGGCATCTCTATTTTTGGTGAAGGAACTACAGTTCAGAGGCTATGTAATTGGTACAAAAGTCATAGCTGGGAGAGGATCAAATATTGAGTCTTAAACCAGCCTTCACTCTCTTTTTTCACTTTCATCTAGAGGCTCTTTAGTTCCTCTTCACTTTCTGCCATTAGGGTTGTGTCATCTGCATATCTGACGTTCTTGATATTTCTACCGGCAATTTGTGCTTCATCCAGCCCTGCATTTTGCATGATGCACTCTGCATAGTAGTTAAAAAAGCAGGGTGACAATATACAACTCTGCCATACTCCTTTTTTGAAACCAGTCTGTTGTTCCATGTCTGGTTCTAACTGTTGCTTCCTATGCATACAGATTTCTCAGGAGGCAGGTAAGGTGGTCTGGTATTCCCATCTCTTGCAGAATTTTCCACCGTTTATTGTGATCCACATAGTCAAAGGCTTTGGCCTAGTCAATAAAGCAGAAGTAGATGTTTTTCTGGAACTCTCATGCTTTTTCAATAATCCAGTTGTTGTTGGCAATTTGATCTCTGGTTTCTCTGCCTTTTCTAAATCTAGCTTGAACATCTGGAAGTTCATGGCTCATGTACTGTTGAAGCCTAGCTTGGAGAATTCTGAGCATTACTTTGCTTGTGTATGAGATGAATGTAATTGTGTGGTAGCTAAAGACTGGTATCAGGGAAAATACTTTCCTCTTTTATTGGGGTGTAGTTGCTTTACAATGTTGTGCTGATTTCTGCTGTACAGCAAAGTGAATTAGTGACATGTTTACGCATATCCCCTCCCTCCTGGACCTCCCACTGCTTCCCCCATCCCACTCATCTAGGTCATCACAGAGCACCGACTTTAGTTCTCTGCTTGCTGTGCCCTATATTTCTGTGCTTCTATTTCACCATCCACAAAAACATTTGAGGACTTCATCACAAGTAACCACTTTCAAACATCTTCCAGGCCTCAGACTAAAGAAGCTATACACATTTAAATATTATTTTTATAGGCTTTGATATTTGACTTTTTTTTCATTTTAGCAATTTTCATGAGAGTTTAAATATAATAATGCTTAATTATTATTATCTACTATTTATCCAATGATCTCATGATAGCTTATAAACACTAATTAATTGAGATTTACAAAACGCTGTGAAGTTCCAAGTACAATGACCAGGTTATATTTAACCACTTATTTCTCTAAATGCTGCTTTGAAGTCTTTGAATGTTTAACTAGTGATTATAACTCTTGTTGCTCTCTGGGAAACTTGAAGTAGACTCATTTTTATCTTGTTCCCATGGGTTTCAAATTAAGTTTTTATTCATGATTTCTGGAAAGAAAGAGAAAACTTGAGTAAGTAATTTTGACTTAGAGTTGAAACTGTATCTTTAAGTATTTTCAGATTCGTGAGAGAGCTGTGCTGACATCCTCAGTCTGCTACAGCTCTTGTGGTGACAAAATGTATTATTTCCTTCTGTGCTTGTTCCACAGCAGCCTCTAAGGCTTCAGACTGACCCTCGGAGCACGCTGATCTCACAAAGATTTTGTCATGAGCCTAGCTCCTCCTTTTAAGCCTCCTTTCTTGGCTTCTTTCTTTTGAACTCTGACCCAAATTAAAAGTATGGAATACAGCTATGACCTGAGTAAACAAAGGCCAATAGTCCTCTAAGTAGTAAACAAAAAACTAATTTCACCTGTTTAACATTGTTTTTTAATAATAAATTCAGGCAAAATAATACCTATCCTGTTTATCAACATCATGGTCATCACAAAGTGAGATTATATATAAATATGGTTATGCTTTGGACTCCCTGTGTGTTTTATTTTCACTCAACAGATATTTATTCAATGTCTCTTATGTGCCATGCTCTATTCAAAGGACTGAGTTTTTAGTTGTTAGTTGTTAGTGAACAAGCTAACAAATAAAAAAAAAAATCATTGTTCTCATGCGACATATATTCTAGTGGGCAGGGAGAGATAAATAAAACATGTAATGTTATACATGATAGTAAATATTACAGAGAATCCTGAGTCAATACAAATTCTACCACTTATGAAATTTGTGATCTTAAGAAAGTTAGCACATCTCTCTATACCTCAGTTTGCTAATCTGTAAAATGGAGAAAAGAATACTGCTTACATTTTAAGGCTGTTTTGAGAATTTACACCCATCTTATTCCAAACTGTACAGTTTGATATTCCAGTAAGATTTAATAAATTACAATACATCTTACAGTTGTGATAACAAGAAAGCAAAGAGAGTTTCTATGACAAACAGCTTGTATTTCTTATACATGAAATTTGAATGCAGCTGGTCTTATTTAAGATTTGTGTGCTTAATACTGGCCTATATTACCTCCACCAATAATAATAGCTAAGGGCTTCACATGTGTAACCTTATTTAATCCACACAAAAACGCTAGAAAACAATAAACATAATGTTCTCATTTCACAGTCCCCTCCTTCAAGCTGGAGAGTTACAATCACAGCTGGGTAGAATTCTCTCTGACAGATGAGAAGAAAATAAAGGACAGAAACAGAATGGACCTAAAAGAAGCAGAAGATATTAAGAAAAGGTGGCAGGAATACATAGAAGAACTATACAAAAAAGCTCTTAGTGACCCAGATAACCCATCTAGAACCTGACATCCTGGAATGTGAAGTCAAGTGGGCCTTAGGGAGCATCACTATGAACAAGCTAGTGGAGGTGATGGAATTCCAGTTGAGCTATTTCAAATCCTAAAATATGATGTGAAAGTGCTGCCCTCAATATGCCAGGAAATTTGGAAAACTCAGCAGTGACCACAGGATTGGAAAAGGTCTCCCACATTCCAGGTGGATTCTTTACTAATATATATCATATATTTATCTTTTCTCGTTGTGGATGTGTTAGATCAGTATTTCTTTGGATTAAATCATTAAAGAACAGTGGCTAATAGTGTTGAGAGGTTTTATTCTGGCAGGGAAATTATGGATGATTTTTATTATCTCCTTTATAATATTCTACCTTTCTTTTTTTGTTTCAATAAGAATATTTTTATTTTTGTAATGTAAAAAATGAAGTTATCTGCTGTCCCCTGATTAATGCCATTAATTTTGCCACTATCACAGGATGAATTTTACTTTGCTGTGATTTAGTGAAATAGCAACTTTGAGCTGTATAATAATCAAAATAAGTCATTAAGTCAGCTGAACTATTGCTATGGTTCATTTGTTTGATCAATTCTTTCTCCTCAAGGGTAAAAGTAACTTTCAGTAATTCAGAAAATCATAGCATCTCTAGGTTGTAAAGGACTTTAAAATGTCATAAAGAAGACTTCAATTTTAATATTAAAATATATAAATTCTATAACTTAATAAGTAGTTAAATATTTAATATGTTAAATATTAGGAAATCCTCAAGGCTTTCTAGTCTTCTTGTTCTGCTCTTTTTCTTGAAAAACTCATCCGAAACAAAAGTTTCTTCAGTTACTGACTATAATCATTCAAAATATCATCTGTGGCCTATACATTCTCTGATCTCCACATGAAGTGAAGTGAAGTTACTCCATTGTGTCTGACTCTTTGTGACCCCATAGACTCTAGCCTGCCAGGCTCCTCTGTCCACGGGGAGTCTCCAGGCAAGAATACTGGAGTGGGTATAGCCATGCCCTTGTCCAGGCATCTTCCCAACCCAGGAACTGAACCTGGGTCTCTCCCATTGCAAGCAGTTTCTTTACTGTCTGAGCCACAGGGAAGTATGTTTCTAGGAAAATTAAGAATAAAGATCTACATTGGAGGAAATAGGATATAGATTGTATATGTAATAAAACCGGATGAAGAACAGAGGCAGATATCTAGCTTCTGCAGGTAGAAAAGAATACCTACATTGGGAATAGAATGGAGGAGAATAGGATGTGACCTGTGGCAAAGACCAAGCAGATAGATCTGATTTAGTCCATTTATGATTTGGTGAGTGGTGGGTCATCAGATGGAGAACTCAAGATCAGAGATGTCACATAACTCACTGATGCACAGTACAGGTGAGGCACCTGAAAGCCAAATCAAAGCATCAGTTCAGTTCAGGGCCCCCACGGACTGCAGCATGCCAGACTTCCCTGTCCATCACCAACTCCAAGTTTGAACTTGCTCAAACTCATGTTCATCAAGTCAGTGATGCCATCCAACCATCTCATCCTCTGTTGTCCTCTTCTCCTCCTGCCTTCAATCATTCCCAGAATCAGCGTCTTTTCCATTGAGTCAGTTCTTCACATTAGGTGGCCAACGTATTAAAGTTTCAGCATCAGTCTTCCAATGAATATTCAGGACTGTTTTCCTTTAGCATTGACTGGATTGATCTTGTTGCAGTCCAAGAGTCTTCTCCAACACCAAAGTTCAAAAGCATCAATTCTTCAGCACTCAGCTTGCTTTATGGTCCAACTCTCATATCCATACATGACTTCTGGAAAAGCCATAGCTTTGATTACACGGACCTTTGACAGCAAAGTAATGTCTCTGCTTTTTAATATGCTGTCTACGTTGGTCATATATTTTCTTCCAAGGAGCAAGTGACTTTTAATTTCATGGCTACAGTCACCATCTGCAGTGATTCTGGAGTCCAAAAAAACAAAGTCTGTCACTGTTTCCATTGTTTCCTCATCTATTTGCAATGAAGTGCTGAGACCAGATGCCATGATCTTCATTTTTTGAGTGTTGCATTTTAAGCCAGTTTTTTTTTTTCTTTTTTGCTCTCTTTTTCACTTTTATCAAGAGGCTTTTCAGTTCCTCTTAACTTTCTGCCATAAAGGTGGTGTCATCTGCATATCTGAGGTTATTGTATTTCTCCCAGAAATCTTGATTCCAGCTTGTGCTTCATCCAGCCTGGCATTTCGCATGATGCACTCTGCATAGAAGTTAAAAAAGCAGGGTGACGATATACACCCCTTACTCCTTTCCAAAATTGGAACCAGTCTGTTTTCCCATGTCCAGTTCTAAGTGTTTCTTCTTGATCTGCATACAGATTTCTCAGGAGGCAGGTCAGGTGGTCTGGTATTCCCATCTCTTTAAAAATTTCCCACAGTTTGTCCTTTGAAGAAGTTATATTTTCAAATCATTTGCTTCTTTTAAAATTGAATTACTTGGCTTTATGCTGTCAAGCTGTAAGAGTTCCTTATATATAGTTCTGAATAATGACTCATATCGGGTATATGATTTGCAATTAATCTCTCCCATTTTATAGGCTGGCCTTTCACTCTATTGATTATTTCACATTAATGTGCAGATTTCACTCTGTTGATTCTTTCCTCTAATTTGCAGCAGATTTTTAAAAACTTTACTTAAAGGATAATCGCTTTACAGATTTTTGTGGTTTTCTGTCATACATCAAAAAGAATCAGCCATAGGTACACCCATGTCCCCTCTCTCCTGAACTTCCCTCCCACCTCCTTCCTCATACCACCCTTGAGCCTGTCACAGAGCCCCGGTTTGAATTCCCCGAGCATACAGCAAATTCTTATTAGCTGTCTGTTTTACACATGATAATGTAAGTTTCCATGTTATCCTCTCTGTACATCTCAACCTCTTGTCCCCTCCCCCATGTCCATAAGTCTGTTCTCTATGTCTGTTTCTCCATTGCTGCCCTGAAATGTAAATTCATCAGTGCCTTCTTTTTATAGTCTATATGTGTGTCATTATATGATATTTATATTTCTCTTTCTGATTTATTTCATTCTGTATAATAGGCTCTAGGTTAGGCATCCACCTCATTAGAACTGACTCAAATGTGTTCCTTTTTGTGGCTGTGTAGTATTCCTTGTATATATGTACCACAGCTTCTTTATCCATTCATCTGTTGATGGACATCTAGGTTCCTTCCATGCTCAGGCCATTGTAAATAGTGCTGAATGAACATTGGGTTACATGTATCTCTTTCAATTTTGGTTTCCACAAGGTATATGCCTAGGAGTGTGATTGCTGGGTCCTCTGGTGGTTTGATTCCTAGCTTTTTAAGGAATCTCCATACCATCTTCCATAGTGGCTGTTTCAGTTTACATTCCCACCAGCAATGCAAGAGTGTTCCCTTTTCTCCACACCCTCTCCAGCATTTATTATTTGTAGACTTTTTGATAATGGCCATTCTGATGGTGTTAGGTGGAATCTCATTGTAGCTTTGATCTGCATTTCTCTAATAATGAGTGATGTTGAGCATCTTTTATGTACTTTTAGCCATCTGTATGTCTTCTTTGGAGAAATGTCTTTTTAGGTCTTTTTCCCACTTTGTGATTGTGTTGTTTGTTTTCCTGGTATTGAGTTGTATGAGCTGCTTGTATATTTTGGAAATTAATTCTTTGTTATTTGTTTCCTTTGCTATTATTTTCTCCCATTCTGAGCATTGTCTTTTTACCTGTTTGTAGTTTCCTTTGCTATGCAAAAGCTTTTAAGTTTAATTAGGTCCCACTTGTTTATTTTTGGTTTTATTTCCATTACTCTAGGAGGTGGGTCATAGATGTTGCTGTAATCTATGTCAAACAATGTTCTGCCTATGTCTTCCTTTAAGAGTTATAGATTCCGGTATTACAAAATCTTTGTTTTTAATCCATTTTGAGTTTATCATTGTGTATGGTGTTAGGAAGTGTTCCAATTTGATTCTTGTGCACATAGCTGTCCAGTTTTTCCAGAACCACTTATTGAAGAGGCTATCTTTGCCCCATTGTATATTCTTGCCTCCTTTGTCAAAAATAAGGTACCTATAGGTGTGTGGGTTTATCTCTGGGTTCTCTGTCTTGTTCCATTGGTCGATATTTCTGTTTTTGTGCTAGTACCATACTGTCTTGATTACTGTAGCTTAGTAGTATAATCTGAAGTCAGGAAGGCTGATTCCTCCAGCTCCATTCTCCTTTCTCAAGACTGCATTAGTTATTTGTGTTCTTTTGTTTTTCCATATGAATTGCGAATTTTTTTGTTCTAGTTCTGTGAAAAATGTCTTTGGTAATTTGATAAGGGTTGCATTGAATATGTAGACTGCATTTGGTAGTATAGCCATTTTCACAATATTGATTCTTCCTACTCGGTAACATAGAATATCTCTCCATCTGTTTATGTTGTCTTTGATTTCTTTCATCAGTCTTATAATTTTCCATATACAGTTCTTTTGTCTCCTTAGGTAGGTTTATTCCTAGATATTTTATTCTTTTTGTTGCAATGGTAATGGGATTGATTCCTTAATTTCTCTTTCTGGTTTTTCATTGTTAGTTATAGGAATGCAAGTGAATTCTGTGTATTGACCTTGTATTCACTGATTAGTTCTAGTAATTTTCTGATAGTTTCTTTTGAGTTTTCTATGTATAGTATTATGTCATCTGCAAGCAGTGAGAGTTTTACTTCTTTTCTGACCTGGATTCCTTATATTTCTTTTTCTTCTCTAATTGCCATTTCTAGGACTTTCAAAATGATGTTGAATAATAGTGGTGGAAGTGGACACCCTTGTCATGTTCTTGATCTTAGAGGGAATGCTTTCAGCTTTTCACCATTGAGAATAATGTTTGCTGTGGGCTTTTCATATATGGATTTATCTATGTTCAGGTAAATTCTTTCTATGGCCATTTTTTGAAGAGTTTTAATCATAAATGGGTGATGAATTTTCTCGAAGGCTTTTTCTGCATCTATTATCATATTATTGTTATCTCTCAGTTTGTTCTTATGGTGTATCACATTGATTGATTTGCATATATTGAAGAATCCTTGCATCCCTGGAATAAATCTGACTTGATCATGATGTATGAGCTTTTAAATGTGTTGTTGAATTCTCTTTGCTAGAACTTTGTTGAGGATTTTTGCATGTATGTTCATCAGTGATATTGGCCTGTAATTTTGTGTGTGTGTGTGTGTGTGTGTGTGTGTGTGTGTGTGTGTTGTCTTTGCCTGATTTTAGTATCAGGGTGATTGTGGTCTCATAGAATGCGTTTGGAAGTGTTCCTTCCTCTGCAATTTTTTGGAAGAGTTTTAGAAGGATATAGGCATTAGTTCTTCTCTAAATGTTTGACAAAATTCCCCTGTGAAGCCATCTGGCCCTGGGCTCTTTTTGCGGGGGGTGGGGGGGTCCTGATCACTGTTTTGATTTCAGTGTTTATAATTCGGTTGTTCATACTTTCTATTTCTGCCTGGTAGCCTTGGGAGGTTGGACTTTTCTAAGAATCTGTCCATTTCTTCTAGGCTGTCCATTCTATTAGCATACAGTTGCTCATAATATTATCTTATGATCCTTTGTATTTCTGTGTTACCTGTTGTAACCTCTCCTTCCTCATTTCTAATATTGTGGATTTGATTTTTCTCCCTTTTCTTCTTGATGAGTCTGGCTAGTTGTTTCTCAGTTTTGTTTATCTTCTTAAAGAACCAGCTTTTAGCTTTATTAATCTTTGCTATTATTTCCTTCATTTCTTTTTCACTTTTTTCTGCTCTGATCTTTATGATTTCTTTCCTTCTGCTCACTTTGGGGTGTTTTTTTTTGGGTTTTTTTTTTTTTTTTTTTTGCTCTTATCTTTCCAGCAACTTTAGATGAATAGTTAGATCGTCTATTCAATGCTTTTCCTATTTCTTGAGGTATGATTATATTGCTATGAACTTCTCTCTTAGAACAGCTTTTGCTGAATCCCATGTTTTGGGTTGTTTTGTTTTCATTGTCATTTGTTTCTAGGACTTTTTTGATTTCCTTTCTTATTTCTTCAGTAACCTCTTTGTTATTTAGTAATCTCCATGAGTTTATTTTTTGCAGTTTTTTTTTTTTTTTTCACCCTCCTGTAGTTGGTATCTAGTCTTATAGAGTTGTGGTCAGAGAAGATACTTGAAGCAATTTCAGTTTTGTTTTTTTTTTTTTTTTTAATTTACTGAGGCTTGATTTGTGGCTCAAGATATGGCCTACCCTGGAGAATGCTCCATGTGCACTTGAAACAAAAGTGTATTATTCTGCATTTGGATGGAAAGTCTTGAAGATATCAATTAGGCCCATTTGGTATAATGTTTAATTTAAGGTTTGTGCTTCTTTATTGATTCTCTGTTTTGCTAATCTGTCCATTGGTGCAAGTGGGCTGTTGAAGTCTCTTACTATTATTGTGTTACTGTCTATTTCCCCTCTTCTTCCTGTTAGTGTTTGCTTATGTATTGAGGTGCTCCTATGTTGGCTGTCTTAATATTTGCAATTGTTATGTCTTCTTGATTTATCCCTTGATCATTATGCAGTGTCCTTCTTTATCTCTTATAATATTCTTTATTTTAAAGTCTATTTTTTTTGAAATAAGGATTGCCATTCTGGCTTTCTTTTGGTTTCCATTTACACGAAATATCATTTTCCATCCTTTTACTTTCAGTCTGTCTGTTTCTCTAGGCCTGAATGGGTCTCTTATAGGCTGCATATATAAAGGTCTTAATTTTGTATCCATTCAGTTAGTCTGTATCTTTTGGTACATGCATTTATTCCATTTACATTTAAGGTAATTACTGATACATATGTTCGTATTGGCATTTTCTTGGTTGTTTTGTGTTTGTTTTTGTAGGTCTTTCCTTTCTCCATGTAAGTCCCTTTAGTATTTGTTTTAAGGCTGGTTTGGTGGTGCTGAATTCTCTTAACTTCTGCTTGCCTGTAAAGCTTTTGATTTCTTCATCAATTTTGAATGAGATCTTTGTCAGCTATAGTAAGGTTGGTTATAGATTTTTCTCTTTCATTACCTTAAATATATCCTTCATTCCCTTTTGGCCTGCATAGTTTCTGCTGAAATATCTGCTGTTAATTATATGGGTTTTCCCTTGTATGTTACTTGCTATTTTTCCCTTGCTGCTTTTAATATTCTTTCTTTGTGCTTATCTCTGTTAGCTTGATTAATGTGTGTCTTGATATGTTTCACCTTGGGTTTATCCTGTAAGGGACTCTGTGCTTCTTGGACTCAACTGACTATTTCCTTTCCCATGTTGGGGAAGTTTTCAACTATAATTCCTTCAAAAATCTTCTGTGCCTTTCTTTTTTTTTCTCCTTCCTCTGGGACCTCTATAACTCTAACGTTGGTGTGTTTAAAATTGTTCCAAAGGTCTCTGAGGCTATCCTCAATTCTTTTCATTCTTTTCCCTTTATTCTGCTCTTCAGTAGTTATTTCCACCATTCTGTTTTCTAGGTCACTTATCCATCCCTCTGCCTCAGTTATTCTGATAATGGTTCCTCCTAGAATATTTTTAATTTCAGTAATTGTGTTATTCATCTCTGTTTGCTCATTCTTTATTACTTCTATGTCCTTGGTGATTATATTAACTGTGTTAAATGCTTCTTGCATTTTCTCCATTCTATATTCAAGTCTTTGGAGCACCTTTACTATCATTATTCTGAATTCTTTTAAGGGTAGATTGCTGATTTCCTCTTCGTTTATTTGATCTTGTGAGTTTCTACCTTGCTCTTTCATTTGTACTGTATTTCTGTTTAAATTGCTCTGCTTGATGTCTCCTTTCCCCAGGCTTTAGGGTTGTATTCCTTCTCTCTTTTGGTTTTTGCCCTTGTAGGAAAATGTTTGTGTGGTGGTTTCTGTTGATTTCTTGTTAGGCGTGACTTGTGTCTGTTTTCTAGTGGGAGGAGATCAAGCAGATCAAACAGGTAATTACAGAAATAATGGGACATACACACATATTTCCACACACAGAGTTATAACCAAAGTGTTCTAAAGAAAAGAGTACAGGAGATTGATTTTTCTAACAAGGAAAACCAAAAGTTTTCCAGTTAAAAGCAGAGCTGGCTAATGCTGAATCTGGAAATCTGAACATGAGCAGAGGGCCAACTGGGGAATACAGCAAAGAGAGCTCAACAATGTAACTTACTCGGTGAAGAAAGAAAGAGTGAAGGGAAAAAAGGAGAATAAAAAAAGTAAGAGAGGAAAAAGAAAAAAGAGGAGAAGGGAGGGAAAAGAGAAAAGGAGGAGGTGGAAAAAAGGGTAAAAAAGAGAGAGAAAAGAAAATATAGAAGAGCAAAGATGAATAGACATATGTGGAAAAGATTTATATATATTCAGGAAAAGCTATGCCTGGTAAAGAACTATAGAAAAAAGTACAGGAGACTGATTTGGTTAATGAGGAAAAGTGATAGCAACCAATTTAACCAATTGATATTGATATCAACCAATATCAGTCAAAAACAAAATAAAAAAACTCATCAAAAAAGGGTGTAAAATGAGAAAAAAAGAAAAAAAATCTTAAAATGAATTATTTTTTGACAAGAGACACAAAGAGCTCCACAGAAGCCTCCACAACACTGCAAAAGGCTCAAGTGGAGGTGAAAATGTTTAGGGGGAATAAACCGTGTCATTTATAAGAAAAAAAAAAAGTCCTCAAGGTCTTAGTTCTTCATGGTGGTGGAGCCTGCCCCTGTGAATGGAATTGGGTCAGGGTCCTGTGATGCTTTCCTTGTTAGGGGAGCTTATGCCTTTGTTCTGGTTGATGGATCTGGATCTCATCTCTCTGAAGGGCAGGGCAGTGTCCAGTAGTAGTAGGTCTATGGGTTCAGTATGCCTTTGGGCAGTCCTTCTGGCTTTGGCAGAGTTAGACAAGTCCATTTCTGCAGCCGCTTCAAAGTGGCCCTCTCAGCGTATCTGCAGTGCTGCCCACCGCCTACTTGTCCCTGGGGTCATCGTCGGTGCTTCTGTCCCCCTGTCCCGCCCTGCACTGCTGGCTGAAGCTGGCTGGGAAGGGGCTTGTGTGGATCTTTTCTTGTGCCCTCTGCATCGCAGAGACTTGTGTGGGCTTCCCTCAGCCCCCCTGAGCTTACCCTCTGTCTCGTGGGGCTTGTGCGCCCTCGTCTCGGCTCCCCGGGACTGCCTTCTGCAGCACGGGCTTTGTGTCCTCGCCTCAGTTCCCGAGGCCCGCCCTCTGTGTCGCGGGGCGTGTGTGCCCTTGTTTCATCTCCCTGGCCTGCCCACTTTTTCACAGGGCCAAGAGTTCTTCTTTCTGCTCCCCAGACCCGCCCTCTGGGCCACGTGGGTTGTGTGCACTGCCCGAGTTTGTATGCCTCCCTCTCAGGGCACCCAGGCCCGCCCTTTGGGCTGCAAGGGTTGTGTGTGCTCCAGGGGTTTGGATGCCACGCCACACTCGGCTACCCGGGCCCGCCCTCTGCGCCACATGGGTTGTGTGCAGTAGAGAGGGTTGTGTGCTCCTCTGCTCTCGGTTCCCCGAGCCTGCCATCTGGTTGGGGCCACAGTTCATGAGCTGTTAACCGGCTGACGAGTGCAGTTTTCTCTGTTTTCTGCCCTCAAGTTCCTGCTCCCCCCCCAAGACTCTGCAGCTCCCCGGTGGGCCCGCCTGCCAGCGAGCTTCCCTGGGCCCAGATCTCCTCCGCCTGCTCCTGCTGTGCCCTGCTCAGGGCACAAGTTCCTGCTCAGACGTTCTCTGTCTTTTTCCTTTTTATGTCTCCATCCTCTCTCCTACCTCATTCCAGGGAGCCTAGCCTGTCCCCCTGGAGGCCTGGAGTCTTCTGCTGTTGTCCAGAGGTTGCTTTGGAGGAGTTGTTCCATAACCTTGATGAGTTTTTGGTGTATTTGTGGGGAGGCTGGCAAACTCCCCACCTTGCTCCCCCACCATCTTCTTCTGCCTCTAATGTGCAGAAGCTTTTCAGTTTGATCTGTCTCCTTTGTTAATTTTTTTCTTTTGCTTTGTGATTTTTGTTGTGCTTTTCGTGTCACATCCAAGAATTTGTTTCCAAACCTAATGTCTTAAAACGTTTTCTGTTTTATTCTAGGAGTTTTATAATTTTAGATCTTATGTTTAGATCTTTGATCCATTTTGAGTCATTTTTGATACATGATACGTAGTTTAGTATTCAAATTCTTTCTTTTGTATGTGGATATCCAGTTTTTCAAATGCTGCTGCATAAGAATTTCACAGACGCAATAATGGGTTCTTCTCAGTCAATTAGTTCATTTCTGAGGATAACTTCAATCATTTGGACAAGGTGATGTTTGCAAGGTTTTAGGAGTCATCACTTGACAATTGTTTCCTTTCTTCCTCTATGTTCAATTCATGACTTCCTCATGTGGATTTTACTATTTAAATATTTATTGAATCCATCTATTTTTCTTCTGTGTTTCTGATCCAGTCCCACTGACCTTCACTGCCTCAAATATGCTTTTATTTTCTCTAGGAGCCCCACCTTGGTTATTTTTACACCATCTTGATCCTTTGTTTTATTTGTTTTGGTCTTTGTTCTGATCTCATCTTAAACACCACTACTTCTTGAAGGCCTCCCCTGAGGCCTGACCTTCCTGATAAGAATAGCTCAGGTCTTTTATTTTACATTCTCAAAGCATTGTAAGCCTCTTCTTCATAGGAATGTAGTAAGTTTAGATTTGTTTGTGTAATTCTGGATAAACATTTATCTCCTTGATAAATGGCAAATTCAATGTCAGCAGAATTTGTTGCTTGCCTTTTGACAGCACAAAATGTCTGGTTCATAGCATTTGTAAATAATAATCTAGTAATAGTTACAATAATAATAGCATCAATGCTGAGTAGCTTTCAAACTGTGATGCTGGGGAAGACTCTTGAGAGTCCCTTGGACAACAAGGAGATCAAACCAGTCAATCCTAAAAGAAATCAACCCTGAATATTCACCGGAAGGACTGATGCTGAAATTCCAATACTTTGGCCACCTGATGTGAAGAACTGATTTGCTGGAAAAGATTGAAGGCAGGAGGAGAAGGGGATGGCAGAGGATGAGATGATTAGATGGCATGACTCACTCAATGGACATGGATCTGAGCAAACTCTGGGAGATCGTGAAGGACAGGGAAGGCTTTCACGCTGCAGTCAGCGGCACATGTTGCAGAGAGCTGTTCGTGACTTAGTGACTGAATAGCAGCAATGATTCTGCTGTTTTCACCATCTCTGTATTACCTTAGAAAAGCAAATGTGGTTAAAATATAGCTCATGAAAACAATTTCTTTGAATGTTTATGAATTTTCACTTATGTAATCTTGAATAAATTATATAATTGTGTATCTGCTTTGGGTAACTTATTAGATAGGTAAAACTTATTATGAACTGCAATAAGGGGTCTACAAAAAATGAAATCATATCTGTAATTTCACAGAGAAAACTGTATAAATAGCAACCAGTATTTCTTTAAAATTATTTTTGTGTTGAGACACATACTTTTCCCCTGCATTTGTAGTCTTCAAAACTCAAACTGCATGAAGAATTCTTTTTAAACAATGATCTTTTAAATTTTTTTTAAACAATAATTTTTACTGGTGCCATTATCAGAGTAAACAAAGAATGAGAATGTTATAAATTCATAGTGGAAAGCAAACCAGGCTTTGTATTTTTAAATGAATGAAATTAGAAAATTAAAGAAATCATTCCCCAAATAATCACACTATGGCTTAAATGTCATTTTTATTTTTCAGAAATTACCTGCAAGTATTTATTGGTCATAGCTTCTTTTGAGGTCTTTGACTTCCATCACCAATGACATTTTCTGGCTTTAACTGTTGTGCCCATGGTTTTATCTACTAATGGTCAACTGGAGAACATTTGCTTTGGACAACCTTTGAAAGGATGAACAAACCAGATTAACTGTATCAGTCTTTTAATTACAAATTGTGTGCATGCAATTCTGAGATCTTCAAGAGCATCCACAGGGTGCTGTGGAAGAGGAAGTGGTTGTTTTGCTTCTTTAGAATTTGTTTGCAGTAGTTATCATTAACTTGAATTTGATTAATGGTGTGTGTTGCTTGGGTTGAAGGAATAAAGAGTGAATCTTTTGGTAAGTATTGTACTAAAGATGCTCAGTGAAAATTTGCACATATATCTATAATTTATTTTTAAAAAGATATGCCTGGAGTGCAAATATCAAAGTAATCAGTAAGATTGGCTGACTGAGTGAATTTTTCATTACTGGAAAAAAATAGTCGTTCCACATTTTTTTATAGATATAGAGAGTGGTCTTGTTATCTACATAAACTAAGAGCCACCTGAATTTGCTTTATTTTGGAATCTGCTTTAACCTCCATGTTCTTTTAAAGAGACTGAAAAAGCCTTGGCATTGTCAGGGGACAGGACTGGATTCTGGGGTGCAGTGTTCCCTTTAAGATGGGTGTACAAATTATTTTATGGAATAAGGGGAGAAATCTACTTTTATCTATGAATCTGGCAGAATAATATTTTATCATCAGCCAGAATATGAAGGAGAGATTGCAGTGCAGCCAGTTGATTCAAATAGAAATGATGTTGTAGCTCAATTTCTTAGGGCAATAAACTAAGAAGCTTCTTTATGGTGTACAAAATAAATGCTTTTTTAAAAAAGAAGCATTATGTTCTGTATATCTGAGTACAGAGTAAAAAAAAATGTTGGATTTTTTTGTTATCACATAAGTAGGAAACAGAGGCAAAAAGTAAAAACATACATGTATATCATATCTTTAACACACACATCTACAATTTTTTATAGAAAAAAATGGGAACCAACTGTCCATTTGTCACTCAGCTGTATATCACTGATCTCTTTCTGCAATTTAAAATATTCATCTGTAAGGTTGTTTTAAAATTAACTTTTAAAGCAGCATAATCCTTTTATCTATTATGTAGTCAATTTTACTTTACATTTTGAAAAAAACATAATTGATCTGATTTAATTAGAAGAGGGATTGTAATCCACAAGATGACAACCCTACAGCTCCAGGGCGAGTTCCTACTGCACAGTCCCCAGCATCATTTCAAATGCTGCACAGTATCCACGATATTGCCATGTCATGATTTACCAAACATTTTCTTTATTGTTGAGCATCAAGTTGCTCCAAGTATTTCCTAATCAAGTACAGAGCTGTAAACAATACCCTTGAGACTGATATACACACACATCCATGATTATTTCTCTGGAGTGATTTCTTGAGAGTGAAATTCCAGGATGAAAAGTTAAATATTTTTAAAATATATTTTTAAATATAGATAGCTAAATTGCTTCCCAGAAAGGGCTTTTAAAATATCAATGTATTTCCCCAACAATAATGTTGGGAGAGTTTAATCACCAAAACATTGGATGAAGTATTGATTCAAGCAAGCACATGCTTGAAACTTGAAAACATTACACCTAATGAAAGCAATCATAAAAGACCCCATGTTGTATAATTCCATTTATGTAAAATGCCCAAAATAGGCAAATTGTTGGAAACAGAAAGTAGATTAATGATTGCCTGGAGCTGGGGGGAATGAGGAACAGAGAGTGACTGCTAATGGATGTGTGGTTTCTTTCGGGAACAATCAAAATGCACTAAAATTAGTGGTGATAGTTGCACAACTCTGTGAATGTACCGAAACCACTGTATTGTAAACTTTAGTTACTTTTATCTCAGTAAGGCTATTTCTTTAAAAATTAGAAAATTGGACCAATGAAAGAAAAAGATAGTAGCTCTGGGATTTGGCTTTCCATTAATAGTGATACTGTACTCCCCCCTCCCCGCCCCCCCCACCAACATGTATTGTTCCTTTTTATTTCTTTGGTGAGTTATTTGTTGTGTCTCTCATTCTTTTCCTTTAAAAAGTATTCAAGATTTTCTTAATAATTTGTGTATTTCTTTTATGAAGGAGGATAATAATGTCTGTCTTTTAATATGTAACTTTCTAAATACAAAAGAAAATACCTTTAATATACTATTTTTAAATTTAATATTCTGGGCACAATGATACCTATTTTACATCAGGAAGAGGCTGAAGCAGGGTTTTAATACCTTAATTTAATTCTAGAATCCCTGTAATTTTGATAATTCTTTGGGAAGTAAAAAGCAAAAGCTATTGATTCCATCTAAATTAGTTTCAGTGTTACAGGTAGTCACAGCCTGCAGCAGCTGGCGTTTGCTCAACCCCTAAATTAAATGTCAAATGTAACTAGAGAAGGAGCACAACCTGGCAAGTGTCCTAACAATATATATCAGCTCAGAACATGCTTTGGAAAGTTAGAAGATGCAGAAAACAATTGATGGTGCTAAATGCAAGATGTGTCACTGGTTATTTTATGATAAGGTAACATTTAATTCCATACTGCAGGGTAAATTCAGAGAAGGCAATGGCACCCCACTCTAGTACCCTTGCCTGGAAAATCCCATGGATGGAGGAGCCTGGTAGGCTGCAGTCCACCGGCTCGCTAAGAGTTGGACACAACTGAGCGACTTCACTTTCACTTTTCACTTTCATGCGTTGGAGAAGGAAATGGCAACCCACTCCAGTGTTCTTGCCTGGAGAATCCCAGGGATGAGGAAACCTGCTGGGCTGCCGTCTACGGGGTCGCACAGAGTCGGACAGGACTGAAGTGACTTAGCAGCAGCAGCAGCAGCAGGGTAAATTAATCAAGGACTAAAAATTTATTCTCTTACTGCTGAGAAAAATATTCATTGGGTAGAATAAAAAACAAAAAAAGCAACATTCTTTCAAAAATGCTAGTTTGAAACACTGAAATCCAAATTTTACCATGTATTTGTAAGAAGCAACACTAATACTTGAGGGGAAAAATCAACACAACTGTGTTAAATGTATGCATCAATTATAAATGTGTTAAATGTATGCATCAGTTGGGCTTCCCTTGTAGCTCAGTTGGTAAAGAATCTGCCTGCAATGCAGGAGATCTGGGTTCAATTCCTAGGTCAAGAAGATCCCCTGGAGAAGAAAATGGCAACCCACTCCAGTATTTTTGCCAGGAGAATCCCATGGACAGAGGAGCCTGGCTAGCTGCAGTCCATGGTGTTGGAAGAGTTGGACATGACTTAGCAACCAAATCACCACCACCATCATCAATTATAAAATTCATCACAGGACTTCCTTGGTGGTCCAGTGGTTAAGAATCTGCCTGCCGATGCAGGAGAGGCAGGTTGGATCCCTGGTCCAAATGCCTTGGGGAAGGATTCCACATGCCTCAGGACAACTAAGCTACTCAGTCTGAGCACCCTAGAGCACTGCTCCACAAGAAAAACCATTACAGTGAGAAGACTGCCCATTGCAACTAGAGAGTTTCCTAGCTCCTTGCAACTAGAGAAAGCCCATGTGCAACAATAAAGACCTGCTGCAGCCAAAAATAAATGTCAGAAAGAAAAACCCCTGCTATTTTAGAAAAGCTACATCATGAAAGATGTGTCTTAGTATTGTGAATATGTGGTGTTGGATGCCTTTTGATGTTAAAGAAATTGTGAACATTGAGCTGGTAGGAGATTTTGTCTCCCTAAGGAACATTAGGGCCTCCCCTGGTGGCTCAGACAGTAAAGAATCTGTGTGCAATGCAGGAGACTCAAGTTCAATTGCTGGGTAGGGAAGATCCCCTGGAGAAGAAAATAGCCACCCACTCTAGTACTCTGGCCTGGAGAATTCCACAAACAGAGGAACCTGGATCGGGCCATGACTGAACAACAACAACAGTGAACATTAAATCCTTTTGTCCCTTAGTGTAAAAAGCTCATTTTCAACAATGGAGCCCAGAAAATGGTGCATTACATGCAGATGATGATTTTAACTAAGGAAGGAGTAGAACTACAGAGGCCAGATTATAATCTATACTGTTATGTTTATTGTGAATTTGTTATCTGGCCAAACGGAGGCCTTCAAATGCAATCCAAGAGCTAATTAACCGTAAGTTACTGCTTGCTAGTCACTGTACAAAGAGCTTCTAGGATGCAAAGCTGAATAAGTCCTTGTTCACTGTTGCTGCCCTCGGGGAGGTTTATACAATTGTTTTCTTCTTTTTGTTTGGGGGAGAGACTGGGGAGATAAGTACAAAATTTTAATTTGCTCCTTTTAAAAGGTGAAAAGAGGGGTCGTTTCTCTAAGATTAAAGTAGGGTGAAGCAGAGACAGGAGTGGTAGAGAAGTCTGGGCCTAAAGAAAGAGCACCGGGGAGAAATCAAAGAATAGGTCCGAGCAAACCCTCTATGAAGGAGATGTTGGGGAGGGAAGACTTCTGGGTCAGGGCTAGTTCAACAGGCTCTGAGTCATGGGGAGAGCAGAGGCATGCTCTGCAGCGGGAAAACTGATGATGCATCACAGCACAAACAAACAGCCTTCTCAAAGAGTGGGTCACATGTCGAGAATGCTGAGGACAAGAGCAGGCAGGCTCCCTAGGAAGCCCTGTGGGGATGAAGGGAACTGATCTGGGGAGAGCAGTCAGAACACCATAGGAAGTTTGTGAGTAAACACATTTTTCAGACTCAGTTGAAAACATGTCTATTTAACACTTCTCATATAAGGACCTAGGAAGGCTTTACTGACATTTGCTTTGATAGCTCCCTTGTATTCCCAGCGACAGAAACAGAATTGGAATGATTTGGGGAGCTGTCTCTTGTCCTGCAGTTTGATGGAATTTATTTCCTTTAAAAGAGAGACAATATAGAATCAGGGTTATGTTAACAATAGGGTGGTAACAATAGAGAGAACTGAATTTTAGATGATTTTTAATCCCAAATTACATAAAATGGGAGGCCATGAACAGGTTTGGTGACTTTTAGCTTCATAACACACTTCTGACGTGAAGGGTAATGAGATTATATTTGTGCTTTGCACTTCTTGGAAGTGGTACAGGGCATTCACACATAAGTACTACACAGTATTAGGTTTTTACAAAACTATAATGAATATGGAATAAAGTGAGGCTTGAGTTTCTAAGGCTAAAATTTCATCCATTTTGGAGGGAAACAATTTTATCCAAGATTTGGTGTATTTCATCTACCAGTTTGTTTGACTTTTCAACTGTTCTTGTAACTTCTCAGAAGGCACCCCGCTCACAATTAAAATAGGAGTTTTAACAAATTTCTCAGGAACTGGGATTTGGAAATAAAAGACAACGTATATGAGTCTGCAAAGATACATGTAAAAATGTTTGCTTATGTCTTTTTTTTTCTAACTTTGCCACAATAAATAGGTATATTTTTGCCTAATACCATAACCACTACAAAGAGGAAAAATTCAGATTGAACGATAAAAAATGACCACGATGGAAGACTACATTTGTAATTCTTTTTGTTGAAGTGTATCTTCCCTACAGAGAGAAACTTTCCATGTAAAAACTCATTCTTGAGCTTTCAGGACATATGAAAACAGCAGATGCTGCCAGAACAGTGGGAGACAGCAGATTAGAGCCAGAGGAGGGAGAGGAGGAGTAAGAAAGCACAACACGGGGAACTCAGCGGGCAGCGGGGAAGCGGGGATCCAAGTGCAAGCCCGCAGGAGGCAATGGGACATGGAACTTGTTGGGGTTTTAGAGGCTGTTGAATTCCAACTCTTATCCGTTCCTAAAACACTGCAGGCAGAGGGCTGAGATTTGCCAACGGTCCCAGAGCCTGCTCTGTGTCAGCACTAAACTCTCCGTCCATTATTTTCCTATACCCTGTGGGTCTCTGGCTGGACTTAATTTGTGGCAGGAATCCTTTCCCCATGCAAGTGTGACATAACAATCTGGAATTGTGCGCTTTTCTGTTTCTAAGATAGCTGAAAAGAATCACAAGGAAGACTCTGAGAAATCTATAAATGACAAAAATCCCAAAGATGGAAAACAGCTCTGTAAATCCTCAACCCTCTCCTCTATGTCTCCTGTGCTTGGCGCCCCAGCTCCTTAGCAAGGTCTCTCGTTTTTTACATCATCTTGTTTTTCAGTAGGAGGAAGATTTGCACTGTGATTCAGTGTAGTCTCATCTCCTGGGTCTGAATCCTAGACTCTAGAAATGAGGTATAATGTTGAGCTAGGTACAAAATGTTTTGTGTCTCAATTTTCCCATCGGTAACTTGAAGGTTATAAAATAATCCTTACTTCCCATGGTGGTTGAGAGAAGTCAATGATTTGCTTAAAAGGGTGAAAATGGAATGCTTAGAACAGGGCGGACACCTGAAGTGTCCAGCACCTATTAACAGCTATTATTATTTCAATCTCTACTCCTTTGAGTGTTTTTGCCTCTGCTACAAATGGCCAATTCGCCTTTCACATCTCAGTTCCTCTAGAAGTGTTTCCAGACTTTCACAGACTGCCTTGGATAACTTCTTTTTTGCTCCTTTGAGCTTGTACATACATCTATTAGAGCAATTATACTGAGTGGTATAACAGAAAAAAATACCGGTCTCATAGTTTAAACCGAAAATGATTTGTAGCTACTTTTGTTTAAGGTCCCCCACTGAATTTAGTAAATCTGAATGAGATAATAAATATCCATGCTACTCTTTTGCCTTGTAAGGAAACTCGGGGCAGAAATTTCTTAAGACTGCTGACAGATTCTCAGGGCTGCTAAAGAATGGAGAACTGTTACTCGGCAAGGCTCTTAATTAAAAAGAGGTCCCTGGATTTGCAAGGTAGTGTGAGGTGGAAGCTTGTCTCCAGAATTCAGGGTAAGTGGAATATCAGAGGCCTCTGAGGACAGTAAGGTCTGAGCAGCATGATGATGTAAAATACAATCAAGCGACATCACCTATTTATACAAATGCCATGGAATGGTAAAGTGTGCATGTGAATGATGGGAAGAGTCTCAGTTCTATGGCTGGGTCAGTGCAGTCAAGTTCTGGGTTCCCAAATATCACTAACACAATCTGTGATAAGACAAAACTGAGTGTATCACTTACCATAGTGAGGAAGCACCTCACCTCGACAGAGCTTTGGCACTGCCTTGGATCGGGAAAAGCAAGGTCAGAACTTATAGAGAAGTGGACGTTTGGTGCAGTGTGAAAGTGTGCACAGAACAGTGAATAGGTCTAATTCAACTCAAGTAGGTGCTCAGAGCTAAATTTTACTAGGCAATATGTAAGCTACCCCTAGAATTCCTGAAAGATTAGAAGAGACCCAGGGTTGAACATATGAAATGAACTTTGGGCAGTTTAATCAACAGTCATCAGCAGTATGCCTTCCATTTCACCCCTGGTCAAGGTTGACAGTGACTCTGCAATTACCAGACCCAACACTCTTTTCAGGAGTCGCCTTATTGTTACGCATCTTGTTGTTGCTCTAGCGGTAGCAGGAAACCTTCCATCTCTTCTCTAAATTCCTGCTACCGTCTCCTCTTTCATCAGACATTCCGTAACATGCAGGCAAAGACTTCTGAGGCTCCTCTGCACTTTCTAGGAAAATACTGAGTATTAACTTGGAGTAGAAGGTGGTTCATTGTGGACCCTTGGTACTTACCTACCTCTCCAACCTCCTGACTTGGTGAGCTTTATTCTTTGACCTCATTTTCAACTGCACAGAACACTGCCAACCTCTCTGCTTAGAAAGTACCTGTGTGGTCTTTCCCCCTTCTAGCTAATGACACTTGTCTTTCAACACACTAATTCATGTTCCTTCTCTGATGGTTCTTTCTTGATAACACACTGGCTACATCAGTAGTATTTAAGGTACTGAACTTGGGAGTTTCCTGGTGGTCCGGTGGTTAGGATTTTTGCTTTCACTTCCATGGTCCAAGTTCAATCCCTGGCCAGGGAACTGAGATCCCACAGTCGCATGGCATGGGAAGAAAAGAACAACAACAAAAAGAGTGAAGTAATGAGCTTAACAGATGGTGCACTTGAGCTCCAGCCAGTCAGAGCAGACGTGGGGCGGAAACAACAGTATAAAGTGTGGCTGTCCTGAGTGGATCTGCCCATTCTTGTGTGATGTGTTCCCTGATTCAGTAGACATATTCTGTACTTGTCTGTTCCCAAGGCCATCTTACCCTGAGACCGTAAGCCTCATGAGAGCATGGACCACAGTTATTAATTTCTTTACTTCTAGAACCTAGTCGTAATAAAGGCACATAGAGATTCCTAACGTTTACTGACACTAAAAATGAGAAATATCAGAGAGGACTGAATGCAGCCTTGGCCAAAAAAAAAAAAAAAAGTATTCCAATATTTACCCAATGAAGAAAGTATGACAAAAGTTAAGTAAATTTGCTTGTATTCCCACAGGTACTATGTAGATTCAAAACAGAGATAGCCGGTCTCAAACTCGAGTCCCTGGTTTGCTTTGGGTGGAGTTAAGGAACTGGGGCTGGAAGCAACATAGGTCATCATTCCCTCTTCTCTCCAACACACTGTGGCATGCAACCTCACTTTGGAGTCTTTCACTTCCAGGTTCACTTGCAGCTTCGTGCATTTCTTCCTGTGTCCTTCCATTGCTTTGTTCCTTAGTCTCTGCTCTCCTCCATGATTATTCTTTGAGAAAGAAAATATTTTCTTGTCTGCACTGTGTCTTTGTTGCTGTGCACAGGCTTCTCTTCTAAGTGTGGGCTTATTCCCCTCAGCATGTGGGACCTTAGTTCCCGACCAAGGATTGCACCCACATTCCCCACATGAAGGCAGATTCTTAACCACTGGACCACCAAGGAAGTCCCTGAAAAGTATTTTAAATGAACTGACACTTGGACATATGATTTAAAAAAGCAGGAACTTAAATAGATATTTGTACACCAGCATATCAGCCAAGAGGTAGAAGCATCCCAAATGTCCTTCAAGAAATAAATACAGTGTAGATAATAGATGGGGAAACAATGGAAACAGTGAGAAACTTTATTTTTGGGGGGCTCCAAAATCACTGCAGATGGTAACTGCAGCCTTGAAATTAAAAGATGCTTGCTCCTTGAAAGAAAAGCTATGACCAACTTAGACAGCATATTAAAAAGCAGAGACATTACTTTACCAACAAAGGTCTGTCTAGTCAAAGCTATGGTTTTTCCAGTAGTCGTGTAGGGATGTAAGAGTTGGACTATAAAGAAAGCTGAGTGCTGAGGAATTGATGCTATTGAACTGTGGTATTGGAGAAGACTCTTGAGAGTCTGTTGGACTGCAAGGAGGTCAAAGCAGTCAATCCTAAAGGACAGTACTCCTGAATATTCATTGGAAGGACTGATGCTGAAGCTGAAACTCCAATATTTTGGCCACCTGATGCAAAGAACTGATGCATTGGAAAAGACCCTAATGCTGGGAAAGATTGAAGGCAGGAGGAGAAGGGGAAGACAGAGGATGAGATGGTTGGATGGCATCACTGAGTCAAAGGATATGAGTTTGAATAAGCTCTGGGAGTTGGTGATGGACAGGGAAGCCTGGCGTGCTGCAGTCCATGGGATTGCAAAGAGTTGGATATGACTGAGCGACTGAACTGACTGAACTGAGATAATACTACAATAGAATATTATTTAGCCTTTTGTAAAAAGAATAAATTTAAGATGTATTCTGCAACAAGATGAGCTTTAAAAATAAAGTGAAATAAATTAGACATAAAGGAACGAATATTGTATGATTCTACTGACACGAGACACCTAGAATAGTAAATTCAGAGAGACAGAGAGTGGACTAGAGGTTAAAAGATGTGTGTGTGTGTGTGTGTGTGTGTGTGCGCGTCCCCTTCTCCTCCTACATTCGTGTCTGATTCTTTGGGACCCCATGGACTGTAGCCTGCTGTGCTCCTCTGTCCATGGAATTTTCCAGGCAAGAACACTACAGCAGGTTGCCATTTTCTATTCCAGGGGAGCTTCTTGACCCAGGGATCAAGCCTGTATCTTTTGTGTTGCCTGCATTAGCAGGCAGATTCTTTACCACCACACCACCTGGGAAGTCCCTAAAAGGGACTGGGTAGTGATTACTTAATGTGTACAGAACTTCTGTTTGGGATGATGAAAAAGTTTTGTAAATGAATAGTAGTAATGACCATACTAATGCAACTGAAGTATACATTCAAAATCATAAACTTTATGTTTTAATGTTTTACTGCAATTAAAAATAGTACTGTAAGGCATGTAATAAAAGCTATTAATAGTTGCCTCCCTCCATGTATCTTCCCATTTTCCAGTTTCAATCCTTAGAATTAACCACTTGTTACTAATTTTCTTAAGTTATTCACCTCTGTATTTCTAAATATTTATATTTCTAATTCTGGATTTGTTACTTCTTGACAATGCCTGATTATGTCTCATGGCAAATGAGGATTTGGCTGTCATATGCTTCCTTTTCTAGAGATACAGGGGATGAAACTGGGAACTTGGGCTACAACTGGAGGGGAACAATTTGTACATTCACAAGAGAACACAATGCCATAAAGGTGGTGCTCCTGGAAGAAGCAGATGATTAGCGTCGGGCAGAAATAAGCAACACCAAGATGAGAAAACAGGTGTAAGTTCTTGATTTGAGTACTTGAACTTCATGTTTTTCTTCTGTAATAATAATATGTATCATACCTTCTTCACAGGGTTACTATAAAGATTGAGTTAAATGATACATATGAATGTATTATTCAGTTCAGTACAGGCGCTCAGTCGTGTTTGACTCTTTGCAACACCATGGACCACAGACGCCAAGCTCCTGTGTCCATCACCAACTCCCAGTGCTTGCTCAAACTCATGTCCACCAAGTTGGTGATGCTATCCAACCATCTCATCCTCTGTCGTCCCCTTCTCCTCCTACATTCAATCTTGCCCAGCATCAGAGACTTTTCCAATGACTCAGTTCTTTGCATCAGGTGGCCAAAGTGTTGGAATTTCAGCTTTAGCATCAGTCCTTCCAATGAATATTCAGGACTGATTTCCTTTAGAATAGACTGGTTTGATCTCCTGGCAGCCCACGAGACTCTCAAGAGTCATCTCTAACACCTTAATTCAAAATCATCAATTCTTCGGCGCTCAGCTTTCTTTATAGTCCAGCTCTCACATCCATACATGACTACTGGAAAAACCATAGCTTTGACTAGATGTCCTTTGTTGGTAAAGTAATGTCTCTGCTTTTTAATATGCAGTCTAGGTCGATCATAGCTTTTCTTCCAAGGAGCAAGCATCTTTTAATTTCATGGCTGCAGTCACCACCTGCAGTGATTTTGGAGCAAAAAAAAAAAAAAAAAAATGTCTCTCACTGTTTCCATTTTGAGTTTTCCAAATTTGCTGGCATATTGAGTGCAGCATTTTTATAGCATCATCTTTTAGGATTTGAAATACCTCAACTGGAATTCTGTCACCTCAGAACAACTAGCTTTGTTCGTAGTGATGCTTCCTAAGGCCCACTTGACTTTGCACTCCAGGATGTCTGGCTCTAGGTGAGTGATCACACCATCATGGTTATCTGGCTCATGAAGATCTTTTTTGTGTATTTTTTCTGTGTATTCTTGCCATCTCTTATGCTTCTGTTAGATCCATACCATTTCTGTCCTTTATTGTGCCCATCTTTGCATGAAATATTCCCTTGCTATCTCTAATTATCTTGAAGAGATTTCTAGTCTCTCCCATTGTATTGTTTTCCTCCATTTCTTTACACTGATCGCTGAGGAAAACTTTTTTTATCTCTGTTGCTATTCTTTGGAAATCTGCATTCAAATGCATATATCTTTCCTTTCCTCCTTTGCCTTTAGGTTCTCTTATTTTCTCAGCTATTTGTAAGGCCTCCTCAGACAACCATTTTGCCTGTGGAATTCTTTTTCTTGGGGATGATCTTCATTATTGCCTCCTGTACAGTGTCATGAACCTCCATCCATAGTTCTTCAGGCACTCTGTCTATCAGATCTAATCCCTTGAATCTATTTGTCACTTCCATTGTATAATCATAAGGGATTTGGTTTAGATCATACCTGGATGGTCTAACGGTTTTCCCTACTTTCGTCAATTTAAGTTGAATTTGGCAATAAGGAGTTCATGATGTGAGCCACAGTCAGCTCCCAGTCTTGCTTTTGCTGACTGTATAGAGCTTCTCCATCTTTGGCTGCAAAGAATATAATCAGTCTGATTTCAGTATTGACCATCTGGTGATGTCCACGTGTAGAGTCTTCTCTTGTGTCGTTGGAAGGGGGTGTTTGCTATGACCTGGGCGTTCTCTTGGCCAAACTCTGTTAGCCTTTGCCCTGCCTTGTTTTGTAATTTGCCTGTTACTCCAAGTATCTCTTGACTTCCTACTTTTGCATTCCAGTCCCCTATGATGAAAAGCACATCTTTTTTAGGTGTTAGTTCTAGAAGGTCTTGTAGGCCTTTATAGAACCATTCAGCTTCAGCTTTTTCAGCATTACTGGTTGGGTCATGGAGTTGGATTCCTGTGATATTGGATGGCTTGCCTTGGAAATGAACATAGCAGGTGTCATAGCAGGTATGAATCATAGTCCCAAATGTCCAGGGGCAAGAAATTTATTTTTTCATTGCAAGCTCAATTCCCTCTAATAATAGAAACTTCATTTTGGTCAGTTTGGGGTTTTCACATCTCCTTTCCTTTGCTTGCAGCTGAGTTCCTTGGATTCAATTTGGCTTATTTAGTCAATATCTGAAGACTCACCACATGCAAAACACTCAAGAAAAAAAAAGTTTGTTTTCTTTCACAAAGAAGCATGAAGTCCTGTACTTTCCTCCTTTTTAAAACTTTGCCTTGAATCCATTGTGATTCATGAAGATATCCAACTTTCTCTTGCATACAATGTCCCATAACTTTGCTGCATGGTGTGACTTTCCAAGTCTACCACATAGAATGTGATGTGAATAGGATTGCAAACTTGTGTGGTGCCTCTGCATGAAACAGTTTATTTTTTGATGTTCATTTTAGTTGTTTTGCATTCCAACAGGGATGCACTCATATATATAAGAGAATTTCACAAATATGATTTTGATTTATGAAGCTTGCCACTGCTGAGAAAGGAACCATGCATTAAAAATAAAGTTATTCAGGAGTACTATTTCTAGGCATTACACTGTTTAGTTATTCCCAAGTCTAGCTAGTTGTTTATGTTCTGTAAATGACTTGCAATATTCAGTAAATGTACTCCGAATGCATGAATGAATAAAAGAATAAAGATAAAAAGAAAGTGATATGAAATAACATTTAACTTTGTTCTTTGGTGGTTTAATGGCAGTTGCCTGGCCTCCCCACCCGCCACCTCCACCGGCACCACTAATGAAAAGTTGGCTCTCTTTCAGAGTATCTGCTCAAAGTTGATTGTCTGAGATGCAGAATTTTCCTCCCCCTCTTCTGATGTGTTTTCCAGGCTGGACCACCTGCTTGGAACACCTTCCTGGCTTCAGTTCTCCAGACTGCTTTTCCCATTCTTCAGAGAGCTCTTGAAACTGTGCAGCTCCAGATGAAATCACAGGAGGTGGCTTTCCAGAAAGGGAAGTGTGCTGGAGGATGGCCAGGAATGGCTAATTTAAAGCTTGAGGTGAATAGAGAGAGGCACCCTGGAGATTTGAGGGTATTGGAGACTGTAGGGGGCAGGTCAGTGAAGGTCTTAAAGCAGAACAAAAGGCTCTATAACTTAACCGAAAGGTGACTTGGAATTTCCTGCATGCTTCCTGAAAGCAATGTGGGTTATTGTCTGCTTCAGTTGTCATGTATGAGAAATAGCAGCCTGGCTGGAGCTGCTCTCTCTCTTGTTCTTGATCTTTATTATCCCACTGACCTTGTAATTTACATATATATTTACATATATTACATAAATAATATATATTTATTTTATATAATTATACATTATATATTAATTATATATTATAAATAAAATATAAATATAAAATATATAAAATTATATATATATTAGGTCTGAATAAAAGCATTTCTAGTAGCCCTTCTTTCCATTTTTTCCCAACACAGGGAAGCCTGGCATGCTGCAGTTCATGGGGTTGCAGAGTCAGACATGACTGAACAACTGAGCAACAAACCTTTCCCTAAAACCTATGGGTTCATGGCTAAATTGTATCTGTCCATTCCTAACCCATGTGTCTTTATCTTCCTACAGGAATATATGTGTGCTACAGCTTCCAAAATCCTTTGGTCTCCAGGCAGAACCTCACCTCCTTGTCACTGTTTCACCCGCTGATGATGTCACTGTTTCATCTACTTTTTTCATTCTCCAGTTGCTAAATTTTTCCCTCCCTTAAAAGTTCCTCTCAAGTCTTACCTACTCCCCACATCTTGGTGATCAGTTGTCTAGGCTTGGAATACCTTCAAACCAAGTAAATTTGCACCTAATGTGCTTAATTACATAAGTCCTGACATCTATTGCATAGATTCCAAATATTTGAGTAAAGTTTTTTTTGGTATAAGAGTATCACATATTTATTTTAGAAAAGTGAGAAAATGAAAAAAAAATTAAAAGAAGAAAATTGTGATCAACTTTAATGTTATCATTTTATAAAGCTGCTGCTTCTTACATAAAAACATTTTATGGATCCTCCACAAAGGAGTTTCACTTTCAATATTTTGATTGAATAAGTATATGATGAATAAAAAGTCACTGTGATATCAGCAATGCTTTTAAATAAATCAATAATTTCTTTTCAGAACAACACTACCCATATTTTTTTTGAAAACTAGTAGGTCATATATGACAGAGAATTTTGCCTAGGTTACACTTTGAGTTTGGTAACACCTATTTTCAAGGTCTTTTGTGTATTCTAGATTGACAAGCTTCCTTTTTTTTTTAAAATGCAATATTATGTCATTGAGCTAGAGATTTGTAAATGCTAAGGAACTAGGCAAGCATTTAAACACATATACCTCTGTACCACTTGCACAGTCATGCAGGTATTTATTTACATGTTTTTAATGTTATATATAATGTATATTATGTCATATTTATGTAATCTGTATAAAAATCACATGGTTGAAATATTTATACCATTGGAAATCAGTGTTTTCCAGGTGGACAGATTCAGTTAAGTTCAGTTCAGTCACTCAGTTGTGTCTGACTCTTTTCAACCCCCTGAACCACAGCATGCCAGGCCTCCCTGTCCATCACAAACTCCGGACTCCACCCAAACCCTTCTCCATTGAGTCTATGATGCCATCCAACCATCTCATCCTCTGTCATCCCCTTCTCCTCCTGCCCTCAATCTTTCCCAGCATCAGGGTCTTTTCCAATGAGTCATCTCTTCGCATCAGGTGGCCAAAGTATTGGCGCTTCAGCTTCAGCGTCAGTCCTTCCAATGAATATTCAGGACTGCTTTCCTTTAGGATGAACTGGTTGGATCTCCTTGCAGTCCACGGGACTCTCAAGAGTCTTCTCCAACACCATAGTTCAAAAGCATCAATTCTTTGGCGCTCAGCTTTCTTTATAGTTCAAAGTCTTTATATTTATAGTCTATAAATATATTTATAGTCTTTATACTCTCACAGCCATACATGACCACTGGAAAAACCAGTCTTGACTAGATGGACCTTTGTTGACAAAGTAATGTCTCTGCTTTTCAATATGCTGTCTAGGTTGGTCATAACTTTCCTTCCAAGGAGTAAGCATCTTTTAATTTCATGGCTGCAATCACCATCTTCTGTGATTTTAGAGCCCAGAAAAATAAAGTCAGCCACTGTTTCCACTGTTTCCCCATCTATTTGCCATGAAGTGATGGGACCAGATGCCATGATCTTAGTTTTCTGAATGTTGAGCTTTAAGCCAACTTTTTCACTCTCCTCTTCCACTTTCATCAGGAGGCTTTTTAGTTCCTCTTCACTTTCTGCCATAAGGGTGGTGTCATCTGCATATCTGAGGTTATTGAAATTTCTCCCAGAAATCTTGATTCCAGCTTGTGCTTCTTCCAGCCCAGCATTTCTCATGATGTACTCTGCATAGAAGTTAAATAAGCAGGGTGACAATATACAGCCTTGATGTACTCCTTTTCCTATTTGGAAACAGTCTGTTGTTTCATGTCCAGTTCTAACTGTTGCTTCCTGACTTGCATACAGGTTTCTCAAGAGGCAGGTCAGATGGTCTAGTATTCCCATCTCTTTCAGAATTTTCCACAGTTTATTGTGATCCACACAGTCAAAGGCTTTGGCGTAGTCAATAAAGCAGAAATAGATGTTGTTCTGGAACTCTCTTGCTTTTTTGATGATTCAGCAGATGTTGGCAATTTGATCTCTGGTTCCTCTTCTAAAGCCAGCTCGAACATCTGGGGGTTCACAGTTCATGTATTGCTGGAGCCTGGCTTGGGGAATTTTGAGCATTACTTTACTAGTGTGTGAGATGAGTGCAATTGTGCAGTAGTTTGAGTATTCTTTGGGATTTCCTTTCTTTGGGATTTGAATGAAAACTGACCTTTTCCAGTCCTGTGGCCACTGAGTTTTCCAAATTTGCTGGCATGTTGAGTGCAGCACTTTCACAGTGTCATCTTTTAGGATTTGAAATAGCTCAACTTGAATTCCATCACCTCTGCTAGCTTTGTTCATAAGGCCTACTTGACTTCCTAAGGCCTACTTGACTTCACATTCCAGGATGTCTGGCTCTAGGTGAGTGATCACGCCATTGCGATTATCTAGGTCATGAAGATCTTTGTACAGTTCTGTGTATTCTTGCCACCTCTTCTTAATATATTCTGCTTCTGTTAGGTCCCTACAATTTCTTTTGCATTTAGAATTACAAAATTATTGGTGCTCTGTCGATGTTTTTGAAAGCCTAGCAATATAGTAGCAGAGGCAGTTAAAAAAAAAATAGTATTTTTAGTCAAGGATTGCCTTGCATGCTAAACTGGTTTTTGTTTGTCCCCAGAAAACTGTGTAACCCTGTCTAAAATGTCCCTTTTTTTGTGAGCCTGGGCTTATCACCAGCATAATCTCTCCATGGTGACCTGCTGGGAACAAGGTGGGTCAGAGGCATCTGTACCATGTGTCAGGTCAATCTGAGATACAGGGTAGAGCTGAGGTTAGAAGGAAATAAGTGCTATGGCTTGGATGCTTCTCTCAGATGCTTCTCTTTGGAGAGCAGGGGAGACCTAATGCAATAGCAAAGTTGAGATTTCAGTAAAAGTTCAACTCTGACTTCAGCTTTGGAAATATCATGACCATACTACCCAACCACTGAATCTAGGCTTCTCTGGGCTTGCCCATGTTTGATCACTTAATGGGGATATATACATTAATGTAAATACCAGCAGGAGAATGGAATAGTTCCCGCTACTGAAACAAAAATCTGCCATAATAACAATTAACACCTCCCCTTATAGAGCCTCTGTGTTTGTAGACATCAGAAAGAAGAAGCAAGTGAGAAAGTTAAAGAAGATAAATGCCAAACAGTGATCCTGGCTCCAGGAAAGTAATCCATAAAGCAGATAATTGAGAGTTTAGTATAATCTTTTACTAAGCTGCTTTCTTTCAGATTTTCTTGCTGCGTAAATTGCTCAACAGAATTAAACTAAGCACCTTTAAAGTCCCACTAACATATTCAATCTGTGGAGTTACCATTAATGCTATAAGGGGTAACTTACTGGATTGTTAAGACTTCAGGGACAGAGGAGCCTGGTGGGCTGCCGCCTATGGGGTCTCACAGAGTTGGGCACGACTGAAGTGACTTAGCAGCAGCCTCATGGCAGAAAAAAAATGTGAAGCTACTACAATGACTTAAGATTATAGTAAGTAGCACATATATATATATATATATATATACTTGGAGTATTTCTGCTTAATCGATGTCAGCTGAACTTCTCTAATAGAAATAATCTGCGTCTTAAGAAAGGAGACAAATGGAAACTACCAACAACAAGTGCTTCTTTGCTTCTAGAAAATTCTCCCGTCTTCTCTCTCTGGATACTATGCTACTGTGGTTCTCCTGAGTAACTCAGTGTCTCCAAAAATTTTATTCCATAGAAAATTTATTCCACAAGATGATATTTTTAAAAGTTTCCTTAACCAGATAGATTTGAGAAATGCTGCATACTTTATCATTGTCTTGGAAATTAACAATGCACACTAGTATATTAACCATCTTAAAATTTTGCATATTAACTCTTTTTAACTTTGTTTAGTAGCTCATTTCCAAAAATTGTATAGTGAAGCAATATTAAAAAATATTTACAGATGTTTTTCCATATCTGAAAATATTGCTGCTCTAAGGTTCCCACCTTTTGAAGCAATGAGTTTTGGGGTTTCAGGCACAGTGTGGGTTGAATTAGAATGATAAAGGCATTATTCAATTCTGGCTGTCAAATAGCATTTGCTTTTGGCACCTAGGAAGGAAATAGTCTTGAGCAACAGGCTTTGTTAAAAGTTAAGATCCCTATATGCCACAGGTAGAGAGCTCTAAAGAGATGATATAAGGTAGTTCTTGCCTTGGGGAAGAAAGCCTGAGCCTTCTAAATGGAGGCACATGGGATGAATAGAGTCAAAGGTGAGAAGAACAAATGTCTTCAATAGTTTCACCTTTATACTAAGACTAGTGGCAGAGGATTGATAGGTATATCTACCATGAGGAAAAGTCACAGTGGAGGGTTTTGTGCAGTATTTATGGGTCAGGCCTCTGGGAAAACATCACTATACCAACAGTACCAGCTGTAATAGAAATGTGGTGTGGCAAATTCCTACAGACACTGAGCCTAACTTAGCGACTCTGGACCTCTTTCAGATCCCAAATGGTGTAGAAAGATCCCAGGAGTTTCAGTGAGACCTATGGACTGGTTCCAGGTTGGGAAATCAGTACGTCAAGGCTGTATGTTGTCACTCTGTTTATTTAACTGCTATGCAGAGTACATCATGTGAAATGCCCGGCTGGATGAAGCACAAGCTGGAATCAAGATTGCTGGGAGAAATACCGATAACTTCAGATATGCAGATGATTAATGGCAGAAAGTGAAGAAGAACTTTAGTTCTTGATGAAAGTGAAAAAGGAGAGTGAAAAACCTGGCTTAAAATCGACATTCAGAAAACTAAGATCATGGCATCTGGTCCCATCACTTCATGGCAAATAGATGGGGAAACAGTGGAAATAGAGATTTTATCCTTTTTTTTGGCCCCAAAATCACTGCAGATGGTGACTACAGCCATGAAATTAAAAGACACTTGCTCCTTGGAAGAAAAGCTATGACCAACCTAGACAGCATATTAAAAAGCATAGCTATTACTTTTCTGACAAAGGTCCATCTAGTCAAAATTATGCTTTTTCCAGTATTCATGTATGGATGTGAGAGTTGGGCCATAAAGAAGGTTGAGTGCCAAAAAACTGAAGCTTTTGAACTGTGATGTTGCAGAAGACTCTTAAGAGTCCCTTGAACTGAAAGATCAAACCAGTCCATCCTAAAGGAAATCAGCTCTGAATATTCATTGGAAGGACTGATGCTGAAGCTGAAACTCCAATATTTTGGTTACCTGATGCAAAGAACTGACTCATTTGAAAAGACCCTGATGCTGGGAAAGATTGAAGACTGGAGGAGAAGGGGACGACAGAGGATGAGACGATTGGATGGCATCACCGAGTCGATGGACGAGTTTGAGTAAGCTCCAGGAGTTGGTGATGGACAGAGAAGTCTATTGAGCTGCAGTCCATGGGGTTGCAAAGAGTCAGACACAACTGAGTGACTGAGCTGTACTGAACATATATGCATCTAATACAGGAGCATCTAAGTATATAAAGCAAATATTAACAGACCTAAAGGGAGAAATTGACAGTAATATGATAATAGCAGGGGACTTTAACTCCACACTTAAATTAATGGATGAATCACCAGGACAGAATATTAATAATGAAAGGCTGGTCTTAAGTGACACATTAAACCAGTTGGACTTAACAGATATCTATAGGACTTTTCATCCCCAAACAGCACAATACACATTTTTTTTTCAATACACATGCAATATTCTCCAGGGCAGATCACATTTTAGGCCAAAAAAATGTCTCAACAAATTTAAGACAATAGATTTTATATCAAGTATCTTTTCCAGTCAAGTGGTATGAAACTATAAGTCAATTATAGAAACAAAAGTGTAAAAGTATCAACACACTGGAGACTAAAAACATGATACTAAAAAAATATAATGAATTGCAATGAAATCAAAGAGGAAATCAGAAAATACCTACATATAAGTGAAAATAAACACAGAGCTTTCCAAACACTGTGGGATGCTGCAAAAGTAGTTCTAAGATGGAATTTTAGAGTAATTATAGGCCTACTTCAAGAAACAAGAAAAATCTCGAATAAACAACCTAACTTTTCATCTAAATGAATTAGAAGAATAAGCAAAGTCCGAAGTCAGCAAAAGAAGGATATATGCTTGGTCATTCATTCATGTCTGACTCTCTGTGGCCCCATGTAAGATAGCTCTCTAAGCTCCTACTCTGTCCATGGAATTTTCCAGGCAAGGATACTTCAGAGGGTTGCCAACTCCTACTCCAGGGGATCCTCCCGATCCAGGGATCAAATCCACATCTCTTGTGTCTCCTGCACTGGCAGCCAGATTCTTTATCACTAGCATCACCTGGAAAGTCTGAAGAAGGATATACTAGAGTGGAAATATGTAGAGACAAAAAGAAAAGAAAGAAGAGATCAGTGAAAGCAACAGCAGGTTTTTTGAGAAGACAAACAAGTTGATAAACCTGTAGTCAGGTTCATCAAGAAAAAAGAGCACAAGTGAACAAAGTAATAAATAAAATAGGAGAACTAACAGTAGATATCACATAGATACAAAATATCATAAGAGAATGTTATTTAGATGGTAAAGAATCTGCCTGCAATACAGGAGACCTGGGTTCAATCTTTGGGTTGGGAAATCCCCTGGAGAAAGGAATGGCTACCCACTCCAGTATTCTTGCCTGGAGAATTTCATGAACAGAGGAGTCTGGTGGGCTACAGTCCATGGAGTTACAAAGAGTTGAACATGCCTGAGCAACTAAGCAAGGAATGAATAGTTATGTGCCAGTAAATTTAACAATGTAGAAGAAATTGACAAATTTCTAGGAGTATCAAACCTTCCAAGACTGAATCAGGAAGAAATAGACAACCTGAAAAAAAAGAACTCTCAGCAAATAAAAATCCAAGAGTGGACATCTTCATAGGGGAATTCTACCAAACATTTAAGAAAGTTAATACCTATCCTTTTCAAAGTATTCTGAGAAATTAGAGATGAAGTAACACCCAAATTCATTCTATGAGGTCACCATTACCTTGATATGAAAACCAGATAAAGAACTATGAAAAAAGAAAATTAAAGGCCAATATCTCTGATGAATATAAATGCAAAAATTCTCAACAAGGTATTAGTAAACTGAATCCAACAAGATACATATATATATATATATAAAATCATACACCACCATCAAGTGGAAATTATTTAAGGGATGTAAAGAATGGTTCAGCACTCAGAAATCAATCAATGTAATACATCACACTAGGAAAAGTAAGGATAAAATTACACAATCATCTCATTTGAGAAAATTCAACATCCACTCCTGGTAATCAAAACATTCACTCCTCTCATCAAAGCTGGTTTCTGGGATATATTCCAATATAGGAAAGGAAATTTATGACAAACCCACAGCTAACGTCATACTCAATGGCACAAAGCTGAAAGTCTTCGCTCTAAAATCAGGAACACAGCAAGTATGTCCACTCTCATCACTTTTATATAACATAGGATTGAAAGTATTAGCCACAACAATCAGATAAGAAAAAAATGTAAAACCTCCAAATGGGAATGGAAGAAGTGAAACTGTCATTACTTGTGGATGACATGACACCATGTATGGAAATCCCTAAAGCCTCCACCAAAAACTGTTCAAACTAAGAAATGAATTCAGTGACATTTCAGGATGCAGCATTTCTATGTACTAATAATGAACTATCAGAAAGAGAAAGCAAGAAAAAAATCCCATTTAAAATCACATCAAAATAAATAAATTAATTACCTAGGAATAAACTTAACCAAAGACCTGTACGCTAAAACTATGAAACATTCATGAAGGAAATTGAAGGTGATACAAATAAGTGGAAAGAGATTTGTGTTCATAGATTAGAAGAATTAACATTGTTAAAATGTATATCCTACTAAAAGCAATCTACATATCTAGTGCTATGCTTATCAAAGTATGAGTGATGTTTTTCAGAGGCTTAGAACAAATATACTTAAAATTTATATGGAGCCTCAAAAGACTCAAATATCTAAAGCAATCTTGAGAAAAGGAACAAAGGTGGATGCATGCCACTCCCCATCTTTAGACTATAGAGCAAATTGCTGCTGCTGTTTAGCCACTAAATCACATCCGACTTTGTCAACCCCACAGACTGTCGCCCACCAGGCTCCTCCGTACTCAGGATTTCCCAGGCATGAATACTGGAGTTGGTTGCCATTTCCTTCTCCAGGGCATTGACCCAGGAATCAAACTCGTGGCTCCTGCTTGGCAGGTGGATTCTTTACCACTGAGACTCTTGGGAAGTCCATATAGCAAATTACAGTAATAAAAAACAATGTGTGTATACACACATTGGAATATTAGTCATAAAAATGAAATTCTATGTGCAAAAATGTGGACAGGTATAGAAGTTATTATGCTTAGGGAATGACTCAGAGGAAGACCAATAATCTATGTTATCAGTTACATGTGGATTCTATAAAATAAGACAAATGAATGAATATAATAAAACTGAAACAGACTCAAATGACATAAAGAAAAGCTAGTGGTTACACATGGGGGGGGGGAGAAGATCAGGTAGGGGATTAAGAGATAAAAGCTACTGTGTATAAAATAAATAAGTACAAGGATATATTGCACAATAAAAATTAAATATATATATATATTTGACTTAGGCCCAAAGGTTGGTTTCATGGCTCAGGTTTTCTTTCTTCTTGGATCTCTACTATCAGTTCAGTCACTCAGTCATGTCTAATTCTGCGACCTCATGGACGGCAGCACTCCAAGTCTCCCTGTCCATCACCAACTCCCAGAGTTTACTCAAATGCACGCCCATTAAGTCAGTGATGCCATCTCATCCTCTGTCATCCCCTTCTCCTCCTGCCTTCAATCTTTCCCGACATCAGGGTCTTTTCCAATGAGTCAGGTCTTCGCAGCAGGTGGCCAAAGCATTGGAGTTTCAGCTTCAGCGTCAGTCCTTCCAATGAATTTCCAGTACTGATTTCCTTTAGGATGGACTGGTTGGATCTCCCTGCAGTCTAAGGGACTCTCAAGAATCTTCTCCAACACCACAGTTCAAAAGCATCAGTTCAAAGGCATCAGTTCTTTGGTGCTCAGCTTTCTTTCTAGTCCAACTCTCACATCCATATATGACTATTGGAAAAACCATAGCTTTGACTAGAAGGACCTTTGCCGGCAAAGTAATGTCTTTGCTTTTTAATCTGCTGTCTAGGTTGGTTTTAGCTTTTCTTCCAAGGTGCAAGCGTCATTTAATTTCATGGCTGCAGTCACCATCTGCAGTGATTTTGGAGCCAAAAAACTCTCTCACTGTTTCCATTGTTTTGCATCTATTTGCCATGAAGTAATGGGACTGATTTTTGAACTGTGGTGTTGGAGAAGACTCTTGAGAGTCCCTTGGACTGCAAGGAGATCCAACCAGTCCATCCTAAAGGAGATCAGTCCTGGGTGTTCATTGGAAGGGCTGCTGCTGAGCCTGAAACTCCAATACTTTGGCCACCTCATGCAAAGAATTGACTCATTTGAAAAGACCCTAATGCTGGGAGGGATTGGGGGCAGGAGGAGAAGGGGACGACAGAGGATGAGATGGATGGCTGGCATCACCGACTCGATGCACATGAGTTTGAGTAAACTCCAAGAGTTGGTGATGGACAGGGAGGCCTGGCGTGATGTGATTCATGGGGTTTCTAAGAGTCAGACATGACTGAGTGACTGAACTGAACTGAACTGAATGGGACTGGATGCCATGATCTTAGTTTTCTGGATGTTGAGTTTTAAGCCAGTTTTTCACTCTCCTCTTACACTTTCATCAAGAGGCTCTTTAGTTCTTCGCTTTCTACTATAAGAGTGTTTATATATACATACATAAAGGTGTTTATATTTATATAACATAAGTGCTTATATATACATGTTTAAGGACTTTCCAGGTGGCACTAGTGGTAAAGAACCCACTTGCCAATGCAGGAGACTTAAGAGATGTGGGTTCAATCCCTGGATTGAGAAAATCTCCGGGAGGAGGGCATGGCAACCCACTTCAGTACTCTTGCCTGGGGAATCCCCACGGACAGAGGAGCCTGGAGAGCTACAGTCCATAGTGTTGCCAGGAGCTGGACATGACTACAGTGACTGAGCATGCATTTGTTGTTGTTGTTCCTTTGGTAAGTTGTGTTTGACTCTTTGCGACCTCATGGACTGCAGCAGGCCAGGCTGCCCTGTCTCTTTCACTATCTCCCAGAGTTTGCTCAAACTCATGTCCACTGAGTTGGTGATTCCATCCAACCACCTCATCCTCTGTCTTCCCCTTCTCCTCCCACCTTCAATATTTCCCAGGATCAGGGTCTTTTCCAGTGAGTCAGTTCTTCGCATCAGATGGCCAAAGTACTGTAGCTTCAGCTCCAGCATCAGTCCTTCCAGTGCATATTCATCATTGATTTCCTTTAGGATTGACTGGTTTGATCTCCTTGCTGTCCAAGGGAGTGGCAAGAGTCTTCTCCAGAAACACAGTGCAAAAGCACCAATTCTTCAGTGCTCAGCCTTCTTTATGGTCCAATTCTCATACCCACAAATGACTACTGGAAAAACCATAGCTTTGACAATACAGACTTTTGTCAGCAAAGATCTCTCTGTTTCTTAATACGCTGTTTACTTTTGTTGTAGCTTTTCTTCCAAGGAGCAAACATCTTTTAATTTCATGGCTGCAGTAAAATATATAAATATTTAAGACTATATACATTGTTATGTATGTGAATTTGTGAGTTTCTATCTTCAGTGTGACACCACCTCTAAAGCTCAAGAATATAAAATTCATTTTCTTCTTGGTTCTCTGTCATCTTATCTAGTCAATATATTCATAACCAAAGCTAATGTTTTCACCACTCTCAAGTCAATTTCTACTTTCCTTACTCTTACTATTCTTGGAATCAATCATTCTTCTTTCTTCTGTTCACACTCACTTGTAAGTAATGTTTATTTTACTTTTTACCTTATTTTTCACTCTCCTTGCCACAGCCTGAGTTCAAACATTCATGATTTCCCATCTAATTAATCAGAATAGTCACTATGTATAATGATTTTTGTTTTATTTTAAAGACCTACCTTTTGTAAATAATTAAAATGGTTTATCATAAAATTAGAAAGTATAGTTAAACAAAAATAAATAAACAAGCTAAAAATAACCCTTAAATTCCATTGCTCTATTTGCTAAATAGGATTTGTTTAATCTAATTTAGCTAACACAACTTGCTAGACCTTTTGATCAGTCTTTTTCCAAGTTATGAATAAGTGTATGTGTGCATGTGTAGGAGAGAAAGAGTGAGAGAGAGAAGCACTGTGCTAGGCAGTTTACATATATCATCTTCTCAGATATTCACAAACTTCCATGAGGCAAATATGATTATTCTCATTTTACAGATGAATAAATTGGGACTTGGAGAGTCTTACAACATTATGTAGCTAGTTAAGTGGAGGAACAAAAGAAGTCTGATAAAACCCAAGTTTTGTGCCTTCATCACTATATTATAACACAACCATGAGAGCACATTGTGACACAATAAATGTGACTAATTTTATGCTTGTTATTGTTGTTTAGTCGCTGCATTGTGTCCAACTCTTGTGACCCCAGGGACTGTAGCTGTCCGTGGGATTTTCCAGGCAAGAGTACTGGAGTAGATGGTGTTTCCTTCTCCAGGTGGATCTTCCTGAGCCAGGGATCGAAACCGCGGCTCCTGCAGTGTCTCCTGCATTAGCAGGTGGACTGTTTACCCCTGAGCCACAGGGGAAGCTCAGATTAAATGTTCATTTTGCAAACATGGATTCATAGTGTGCATAGTATATCTAACCAGATATTGGGAATTCCCTTCTGGACCCACGGTTAAGAATCCCCCTTGCAGTGAAGGGGAGGTGGGTTCAGTCCCTGGTGAGGGGTCTAAGATCACACATGCCATGGAATGACTAGGCTCATGCCCTCTGGAACCCTTGCACCACAGTCCGTGCACCACAAAGAAGATCCTATGTGCTGCAGCTAAGACTCAACACAGCCAAGTAAATACATTTTTTTAATGTAATTTCAATTTTTTTTGTATCAAACGTATATTTAAAATTTTAATAAGATTCCATTGAATGGTTGCTTTTATCTGACTCTCTATTGATAGGTATTTTGTTATTTTCAGTTTTGCCCTATAAGAAAAAAGTATCAGTAAATATTTGTGTATATATATCTGTATGGATGGAGGGATTGCAAGTATTTTTTATGCTTATGTGAAACTCTCAACATTTAACACACACATATATACTGTGGACTGGCAGCAAATGGGGCAAGAGAATGAAGGGCAGTCATTGTCAGGGGCCCAGGCCAGCTGCTGCTGTATTCTCACCGTCCACAGAGGAGCATGAGATTTCTAAACTCAAACCTGACCTTTTAGGCCCCCATGGTTTTATAGTTTTAAAGTTTTAAGAAAGAAGAAGAAGAAAGGAGACAATCCTAACCTAGTGGTTGCCTAATCTATGCTTGAATAATTGCAAAAGCAAGGAACTTGCTATTTTTCCCAAATCCCAATTGGGTTAAGATTCTGGGGACCCAGAGCAAGAAGCCCACGTACTATGAACCTAAATATTTAAAATAAATCCTTCAGGCGAAAAAAGAAACTATGCTTTTCCCCCTTCTCTTGGCTCCATCTGATACTATGAGGTACCTGGCCTGTCTGTGTGTGGACATCTTGCCTGCAAGTCTGAGGTCTGCATATTCCTACCTTGGAGTCCCCAGGCTTTGATGCATACACAGGCTTGGATGCATACATTAGAAAGGAAACTCTTAGAAAAGGCTTGGGAATATGCATAAGGATGAGATCATTTCCAACTGGTGGAATATTTTCATGCAAGTAGGGCATTTAAGCTATGAACTCCCAGCAATGGAATGGTAGAGAAGGGAGGAACTATGTATGAGGTGTGGACAGAAGCGAAGGAAAGAGTGAATGCTGGTGTGAGTGAGAAAACGGTGTGGTGAGGAAGCTGGTGGGGATTTTGTGAAACAAGGGCCTATGGTTGATTAGGAGGACTTAAACTGATGCAAGGAGGTAGAACTTTATCCTGTAGGTAGTGGCAAGTTGTTGAATTTGTGAGCATGGAAATGACACAATCAATTAGATCTGTATTTTAGGTCACCAACTTCAGTAGCAAAATTGAAGGTGAATTTTAGTTAGTTATTGACCAGTAGAGAAGCTGAATAGTTTTTCAAGTTTCCTGCCTCTGAAACTTTTCTTCCCAACTCCCTCATGTGCATGCTAAGTCACTTCAGTCATATCTGAGTCTTTGTGACCCTATGGACCGTAGCCTGTCAGATTCCTCTGTCCATGGGGATTCTCCAGGCAAGAACACTGGAGTGGGTTGCTATTTCCTCCTCCAGGGGATCTTCCCAACCCAGGGATCGAACCAGCATCCCTTAGGTCTTCTGCATTGGCATGTAGATTCTTTACCACTAGCACCACCTGGAAAGCCCCAATTCTTTCACAGTAATAGGATAAAAATTATTAGTTGGAAAGTAGACTGTCATGTGTAGAAAGACAAATGAAGACAAATGGTGAGTTTAATGTTGGCCCCTAGGTCTACCATTATAAAAGATATATAGCAGAGGAAGAGCAGCAGTATCTCAGCAAACTCTTGCCTTCAGAAAGATGTCCAGACCTGTTAATGCAGAACCCATATGATGTCATAAAAGATGTTTTGGTTTTCAGAGTTTTGGCAGTAGGTTTTCTGGGGTGTGTGTGTGTGTGTGTGTTTGATATTGAATACACAGATGCTGAAAATCTGAACCCCACTTGCTACCTACAGTGTTTGGAGAGGGGCAGAGAGCAACAGTTTTCAGCATAACTCTTTCCTGAAGGAGCTGATAAAAAGCAGAGAGAGGGAGAGAGAGATAAAGACAGCTACCTTTGGAGTCTAATTTGGGAACCTGGAGAACATCGCAAAACAAAATCTGTGTACACATGGGGGAAGTAAAATATCTAGCAATTATATTGTGTTACTCTAGGCATAATTGTGGACTTTAAAAAGGCACATATTATTTATAAGGAACACTATAATTATACCCATTCCATGAAATACATTATTTCCTGGACTACCTGTAATAACTCCTTTGAGGCTGTCTGTGGAAGGTCAAATTATTGTTCTAATTTTGGTCTGTTGACCACGACACAGAACTGAGGGTTGGTGGCAGTCTTCACTGCCTGTCAAATAGGCACGATCACATGTCATGAGGAAATGTCAGGATATTTTTAGGGTGAAGTCCAGATATTGCATATTAAGCTTCTCAATTTTAAAACAGGCCTGTGGTTTGGGTTTGTTGTCTTATCTATTTACTTTGTGAAATTGAGTGCAGAGCTATTGAAGATTTCCCTGTTGCCCTCCCTCAATCTCTCTTCTTACTGATGACGTCAGTGACATTTCCTTTTTTCTTTGCTCTGGTTATCCAGCCCTTCGCTCTGCCTCACAGCTTTTCCTGCTGACCCCTTCTCCATCTTCTGTGCTTGTCATGTTTCCTGCCTGCTCACAAATGAAGATCAATGAAGCAAAAGCTGACCATCAAGAAACTTAGATTTTTATAATCTCAGGTCAGTCACTGACTAACTGCATTAACATTGGGCAAACCCTATTACCTTCCTTACTCTAAATTTCTTTCATCAATACAAAGTGGAGTACGAAATAGGTGACCTCCAAGGTACCCTTCGACTCTGACATTTGTGACCCTATCAACCCTGGGATGTAATTATTATAACAGTTGTAAGAAGTATAATTAAGGGAAAACTGCTCAAAAGTATTAAGTGCTTTTGTGGTAATACTACAGAGACATCATGAATGCTGTAGAACACTCCATGTGAATTAATTTTCTTATATTTTTATGAAGGTCTTTTCTCCCTCTACCCCCAAACTATTTGTCAATGGAGAAATTTACTCTATTTTTTCCTTTAATCATCGTGTTACTGTATTCAAAATTTAAGGTCACTCTGGCCACTAATAATACATGCTAACATTTTTCGTGGAAGAATATTCAGAGTTAGTTGGTACTGCAGTTATTAAATCCCATGGATAATTGATTGGCTGTATAACAGACTTTGTTCTGCATCAAATAATAAATGAAGAACAGTTATCCAGAAATTAAACATTTTGCAGAGCATTGATTACTACAGAGAAGTTGAGATTTGGAAGGCAAGACCTGAGTTTCAGTTCTGGATTCAACAATTCTTAGTTTGTACCCAAATCCAGTTGGGTCCAACTGACTCAGAATCATAGCATTATATTTACTCATTGAGGAAAATATTCTTGAGAGAAAGCATGATGTAATTTCTAGCCAGAAAATAGAGCAATAGCAGTATTCATGAAAAGCAAAAGGCATTTTAGAAAAGTTATTAAGCAGAAATCAATAGGACCAATTGGATTTGTGATCAAGGGAGTTATATTTGACTAATACAACTCCTGGTTAATAAGATTCAGGCCAGAATGATTGTGGCAGAAATAAAGTCAGAAGTCATTTGAGGATGGAAAAGTGGAGTAATGAGCATGGTGTTAGAATAAATGATTTGAGGTGGCAGAAAAGTTATTTGTGGACATGTCTGACAGAAATTGAAAGCAAAGCCTGGCAATATATGTTGAGGTGCTATTTGTGCAGAAGCCTTTTCAGTAGATCTCTGAGAGTATAGAGTACGGATTTTCAGACTTTAGTGGGAATGATAATATTTTGGAGTTGGTGGTTCTGACCTCAGAGGTTCTAATTCAGTAGATTTAGAAATCCATATGGGACAAAGACATCCATATATTCTACTAGCTCCCCTAGGATTTTTATGCAGAAAGTCTGTGTGCTACAGTTTAGGGCAGCAGTTTTTAAGCTTTAACATGCATCAGAATTAACTGGCTGGTTTGTTAAACTACAGATTGCTGGGCCTCACTTCTACGGATTCTGATGCAGCAGACCATGGGGCCAGACAAATTACTACTCTAACAAGGCAAATCCTGATGTTGCTGGTCAGGGGACTGTGTTTTGAAAATGCCTGCCTTATGGTGCATTGATTTCACTGACATAGACTTTAATAGAGATTCAGGAGCAGAATTCTGGAAAGCAATTACATGCAGTGGCAGCACCAAGAAGGGGTCCATGTTTATGAGCCCAGAGGAAAGCACCACAGGAGGAAGGTGGCTGGAAGATGCGAGTGAGTGAGGGACTAGGAAAGGGAGCAATGGCCTGGAACAGTCTAAAAGGATGCGGGCAATTCGTAGGAAGAGCGAGTCTTTAAAATGAAGGAAGGTTGTATCACTTGACAGCGTCAAATCTACAGCTACACACAGAGCAACTCTCACTGAAATGGACCTGGAGACAAGCAGACTGGCTCCTCTACAACCGAGGTCATAAAGAAAGAACCACGCTGGGCTTGATAGGAGGGGAGAAGTGATCTAGTTGGGATCTGAACTCCTGGTGGGTGACGCAAAGAACATGGGAGTATCATAGACTCAAGAGAGTCTCCCCGGGGACTGAGGGGTTCAGGCACACCCTAGGCACAGAAGTCAAGGGATCTGACACCTGGAAGACAAGCCCCTTAGTTGGTTTGAAAACTAGAGAGGTTTATGAGAGGGTTGTAAGAAACCCAGAATCTGTTCTCAGAGAGCAGGCACAGTCTTGCTTCCTCCTGGGAACACTGTGGAGCCTGTATTGAAAATTCCCTCCTGCTCTGGCCAGCTTGCCAGGACCATCTGGGCATGACTTCCAGCACCTTTGGGCTCCTGCTCCAGCATCTCCTGCTTCCCTGCTAGGAGGAAGGCAGCCATTGCCAGGAAAAGTGTGCATATTTGAAAGGAATGGAATTGACTTGGGCCCTGACCCTGTCTCTGACCGGAGAGGAGGCAGATCGTGTCAGAGGAGGAGCCTGTGTAGCTTTGGGAGGGAGTGGAATCAGCTCTGGGGTGGCCTCCGTCACTGCAGGTGTGCGCATCCACGTGCAGACTTGGGAACATGTGGTAGTGTGACTCCAGCCCCTTCAGTCCGGACCTGGTGTCTAACCATGATGGTGCCCCTGGGAAATAGTAAAACGGGTGCAAAAGTGCAGCCCCAGGACCTCAGGCCCCAGCTGTAGCCTCAATCATCATGGAGAGGGATAGCACATCTGGGAGAAATCCAACATCCTCCACACTCCTGCTCCAGCTCCTTGGGCCCTGGTCTCACCCCTGATAGGGCAGTGGTTGCCCTCAAGCCTTGGAGAAGCCCTGGCTCATACCTGGCTCTGACTCTAGCCCTTCTGAATCCAGCCCAACCTCCCAGCAAGGTGGTGGTTGCCAGGTCACCAGGAGGGAAGATTCAGTCTGAGATCATTTCAGATTCAGCTCTCCTGCCAAAGTTGCTGGGCATACATATGCTGCAAAGGGATATGCCTTCAAGACTGGGGTAGATAACTGTTTCACCTAATTTCACAGCGACAGAGAAAGTTAAACAAAATGAGAAGACATAAGCATATGTTTCAAATGAAAGAGCAAGAAAAAAAAATCCTGAAAACCTTAATGAAAGAGAGATAAATAATTTACTTGATAAAAAGTTGAAAGAAATAGCAATAAAGATGCTAAACGAATTGGGAAAACAGTAGAGGTGCAAGTGAGAATTTTAACAAAGAAATAGAAAATATAAAAAAGAACCAATGAGAACTGAAGAATACAGTGAAAGTGAAAGTGTTAGTTGCTCAATCATGTCTGACTCTTTGTGATCCCATGGATGGTAGCCTGCCAGGCTCCTCTGTCCATGGAATTATCCAGCAAGAATACTGGAGTGGGTAGCCATTCCCTTCTCTGGGGGATCTTCTCAACTCAGAGACTGAATCCAGGTCTCCTGCATTGCAGGCATATTCTTTACTGTCTGAGTCACCAGGGAAGCCTTATAACTGAAATGAAAAAATATGATAAAGCAAAGTAATGGCAGATTAGGTGACTCAGAACCCATAAACAATCTAGAAAATAGAATAGTGAAAATCACCCAATAAGAGCAGCAAAAAGAAAAACAAATTTTAAAAAGTGAGGATAGTTTAAGGGACCTCTGCATCAGCATCAAGCATATTAGTATTTGCATTATACTGGTTGCAGAAGAAAAGAAAAAATGTGCATGAAATGTATTTGGTGAAATGTGATTGAAAACTTCCTAAACCTGAAAAAAGGAAATAGATATCCACATACAGGAAGCAAAGAGAACCCCAAAGATGAAGCCCCCCAAAAACCATAGCAAGACATATAATTAAGTGGAAAAAATGAAAGATAAACAATTTTAAAGGCAGCAAGAGAAAAACAGAGAGTCACATACAAGGTAGCCCCCATAAGAATATCAACTGACTTTTCAACAGAAACTTTGCAAGCCAGAAGGGAGTAACATGATATACTTGAAGTGCTGAAAGGGAAAAAACCTTCAACCTAGGATATCTTACCCACCAAGGTTATCATTCGGAATTGAAGGAGACCTAAAGAGCTTTTCAGACAAGCAAAAACTAAAAGAGTTCATCAATACTAAACCTACCTTGAGTCTTCTCAAAGTGGAAAAGAAGAGGCTACGACAAGAAATAAGAAATTATAGAGAGGGAAAAAATACCAAGGGTATTGGCAATTATATGGTAAAGGAAGTGGTTCAATCACTTAAGCTAGTATGAAAGTTCAAAGACAAAAATTATGACGTCAACCATATCTACAATAGACAGTTAAGGGAAATGCATGAAGATGTAAAATACGACATCAAAGAGACAAAGTGTTGAGAGGGGAGTATAAAATGTAGATCTTTTAGAATGTATTTAAACTTAAATGACTACTGGCTTAAAACAAGTAGATATAGGTTAGCACATATGAACCCCATGGTAAATACAAATCGAAAACCTACGATAGACACACAGAAACTAGAGGGAAAGGAACACAAGTTTACCAATACCAGTAAAGCATCAATGAAAACATTGCTAAAATCCTCAATCCACAGGAAAGATATGAACAGAAGAAGCAGAAGAGGATTAAGAGATACAAACTACTATACATACATATATATATATATATATATATATAAATATATAAAATAAAATACAAGGATATAATGTACAGCACAGGGAATATAGCCTGCATTTTATACTAACTTTAAATGAAGTATAGCCTATAAAAATTTCCAACAATTATGTTACACACCTGAAATTAATATAAACTTGTAAATCAACAGTACCTATCAATTTAAAAAGTTGAAAAAAGGTGCTCAACACTATTATTTATTATGAAAATGTTAATCAACCCAAAAATAAGATAACTGCAACATACCTAAAGTACATCTAAAGTTTAAAAAACTGAATTTTTTTTTTTTTTTAGTATTCACATGGATGTGGATCATTTGGAACTCTCATATACTGTTGCTGACAATGTTAGACAGTATAACCATTTTAGAAAGTGGTATGGCAGATCCTTAGAAAGTTAAACATAAAAAGCAGGGAATAGGTGCTGATTCTAAAGTTGCCATGACAATTGAGGCACTGGTGAATGAGAGTATAATTGTTTCTCCTCTATTTAATGTAAAAAAAAAATCTGTGCTATATTATATTTAAAGTGTTCCATTTAATATGGGTATTTTACCATAGTCTTTCCATCCACATTCACAGCATGGAGGATTTGGGAAGCCAAATCCTACCTACGTATCTACCTATGTACCTACCATATGACCCAAACAAAAACCTATATATAAATATTTACAGCAGATTTTCTTGTAACAGTAAAAAGTGGAAACAAGTAGATATCATTCAACAGGTGACTAGAAAAGTAAAACTGAGGTATATCCATACAATGGAACACTGTAAAGCAATAAGAAAAATGAACTATAAATGCATGTGTAAACATAGATGAATCTGAAATGCATTTTGCTAAGTGAAAGAGCTCAGATCTGAATGGCTACATGGTATATTACAATTATATGACATTCTGCAAAAGGAAAAACTATAGGAAGGAAATCAAGTCCAAACAAATGATGTCTGGAACCGCTGGATGGGCAGAAGAATTGTCCTTAAAGGTGTAGCACATGGGAATTTGGAGGCAGGGGGCTGGGTGTAGGGTGGGGAACAAGACTCTTCTCTATGGATCCATGGTGGTAAATACATGACACATTTATAAATCCTTCAGATATATATGTCACAAAAATAAACGACCATTATTGCACATTACCAGAAATTCAACAAGAAAGAGAATAAAGATGGAACACAGGCTATACAAAAAGGAAAAAAAAAATTAAGGCCATCATTAACTAATTGGATGTCAGAAAAAAAGATGTCAAAATCAGAGGTTTTTTGAAATAACGAGAGGGGAGAAATCTTCATCTACTTGTTCCACTGAGAAATCCTTGCTTTCTTTCTTTTTTTCTGGTGCATTTGTTGTAAAACTTTCCATTACATGTTTGGTCAGCTCCTAATATGGCTAATGAGTACCCAAGGTAACTAAAACCTTCTCAGAATAAAAGTATCAACACCCTATGGGGTTTACAGTTGGCACTACTGGTAAAGAATCTTCCTGCCAGTGCAGGAGACATATATCCAGGGTTTATCCCAGGTCAGGAAGATCCCCTGGAGAAGAGAATGGCATCCCACTCCAGTATTTTTGCCTGGAAAATCCCAGGAACAGTGGAGCCTGGTGGGCTCCAGCCCATGGGGGCACAAAGAATAGGACATGACTGAGCACCTGAGCATAACCCCATGTGTTGGCCTATGTTTTCCCACCTAAGCTCTCTTTTACACTTTTCATGTTCCCAAATCCATCTTTGAAATTGCCTAGCATATCCATCATATCTCTCCAAGACTCTCAGTGCATAATTGGACAGCCTCTTTCAATATCTTGAATCTTGACCCTTTTATTTGCCAGTGTACAGAATAGAATAACTGATTCTCTATCATCTTCCAAAAGTGAGCAATGAGGTTGTTTTTAGTATGATCAAGAACTTAGGGATCTGAAAATATTTTATCATGCTTTTATCAATTAAATTATTGTTTTCTTGATATTCAAATTGTCACAGTTTTTCTTTTTAAAAAATTATCTATTTAATTGGAGGATACTTATTTTACAATATTGTGATGGTTTTTGCTCTACATCAACATGAATTGGCCAGAAGCATACAGGTGTCCCCTGCCTCCAGAAGCCCGTCCCACCGTCCTCCCTACCCCACCCCTCCACGCTGTCACAGAGCACCAGCTTTGGCTTTGGGTTCCCTGTGTCATACATCAGACACCCACTGGCTATCTATTTTACATATGGTAATGTATATGTTTCAATACTGTTCTTTAAATTATTACATTTTTGTCCAGCAGGAAATACTTCAAATTGGACCTGTCCTGCTGGTTTTTGTTGTTATTCAGTCACCAAGTCATGTCTGACTCTTTGCAGTCCCATGGACTGCAGCACACCACACCTCCCTATCCTTCACCATCTCTCGTGTTTGCCCATGTTCATGTTCATTGAGTCATGCTCAATGGACTTATTTGAGTATATTGGTGATGCTATCCAATAATTTCATCTTCTTCTTCTGCCTTCAATCTCTCCCAGCAACAGGGTCTTTACCAGTGATTCAGTTCTTTGCATTAAGTGGCCAAAGTATTGGAGCTTCACCTTCAGCATCAACCTGCCAATGAATATTCCAGGTTGATTTCCTTTAGGATTGACTGTTTTGATCTCCTTGCTATCCAAGGGACTCTCAAGAGTCTTTTCCAGCACCACAGTTCAAAAATATCAATTCTTTGGTGCCTAGCATTCTCTATGGTCCAACTCTCACATCCATACATGACTACTGGAAAAATCATAGTTTTGACTGTACAGAACTTTGTCAGCAAAGTGATGTCCTTGCTTTTAATTCACTGTCTAGGTTGGTCATAGCTTTTCTTCCAAGGAACAAGCATCTTTTAATTTCATGGCTGCAGTTACCATCCACAGTGATTTGGAAGCCCAAGAAAATAAAGTCTGTCACTGTTTCCATTGTTTCCCCATCTATTAGCCATGAAGTGATGGGTTGGTTGCCATGATCTTAGCTTTTTGAATGTTGAGTTTTAAGCCAGTTTCTTCTCTCTCCTCTTTCACCTTCATTAATGAGCCCTTTAGTTCCTCTCCACTTTTTGCTATTAGGGTGGTGTCATCTGCATATCGGAGGTTATTGATATTTCTCCCTGCAATCTTAATTCCAACTTGTGATTCACCCAGCCTGGTATTTTGTGTAATGTATTCTGCATATAATTTAAATAAGCAAAGTGGCATTATATACCCTGACATACTCCTTTCCCAATTTTGAACCAGTCCATTGTTCCATGTCTGGTTCTAACTGTTGCTTTTCGACCAGCATACATGTTTCTCAGGAAGCAGGTAAGGTGGTTACAAGGTTTAAAAAGTTACAAGCTGGAAATTATAGGGTGTTCAGAATTACAGGAAGTTTTCTATTCTCTTTTTGAAGCACCCTCCTATTGTTTCCAATACATGATTTTTCTTTAACTCATCTGGATGATTCTTCTCAGTCTTCCTAAATGTTGATTTTCCACACAATCTCAATATATACATGCTCACTGGGTAGTCATATCCATTCCTCTAAACTACACTCATATGACAATATATTTTAACATAAGCTACCAGCAAAGGTCTCATTTATAAACTCTCTATTCCTTATCACATTTCTTCATTCTTTTTAAAACTTTCCTTCCCTTACATCTTGTACCTCTCTCCATCCCTTGCATCTCTGTAACCCTGTTCCACCACCATCCATGCAGATTTAAGCCAAAAATCTGGGATTCCTTGTGGAACCCACCTCTTTTTCTCATTCCTAATTTGCAGCTCTTTTTTGAGCCCTGTCAATATAAACTGCTACCAGTGAGGACTACAACACCAACCTCAGAAGTCTTTAACACTCCTAATGGGCATACTGCCTTGACTTTTGGACCCTCTTTAATCTGCTGTCATAGGGCAACTGGCAGAATTTTTAGCAATGTTAAACATGTTACTGATTTCACCCTAAAACCCAAGGCTTGTCATCACATTTAGAATAGAATCCAACCCTTTCTCATGGTCTTCCAGGCCTCTGTTGACTTCTCAGCCCCGATCTGCCCCTGTCTCCCCTTGTTTACACTTTGCTAGCCAAATGGCTGAATCCACTCAGACACATGGCCTTCCCAGGTGGCGCTAGTGGTAAAGAACTCGCCTGCCAACCCTGGAGACATGGGTTTGATCCCTGGGTCAGGACGATCACCTGGAGTGGAAATGGCAACCCATTCCAGTGTCCTTGCCTGGAGAATCCCATGGATGGAGGAGCCTGGCAGGCTACGGTTCATAGGGTCACAGAGTTGGATTTGACTGAAGCGACTCAGCATGAGGGCCTGAACTCCTTAGACACACCAGGTTCATTCTTCATGTTGGATCTTTGCTCTCTGCAGAGGCTCTCTTTGGAAGGTGTGTGTGTATGTGTTAGTCACTCAGTCATGTCCAACTCTTTGCGACCCTGTGGACTGTAGCCCGCCAGGCTCCTTTGTCCGTGGGATTCTCCAGGCAAGAATACTGGAGTGGGTTGACAGTTCCTTCTCCAAAAAGGCTGATGAAAGTATGTAAAATCAAGATGGTAACTGCATTACCATAAGGGCATAGACTTGGAGTACTGAGATATTGAATGGTTTCCCTATGAAATGAACAGAGATAATTTTGTTGTTTTTTGAGACTGCATCCAAATACTGCATTTTGGACTCTTTTGTTGACTATGAGGGCTACTCCATTTCTTTTAAGGGATTTCTGCTCACAGTAGTAGATATAATGGTCATCTGAGTTAAATTCACCCATTCCAGTCCATTTTAGTTCACTGATTCCTACAATGTCAATGTTTATTCTTGCCATCTCCTGCTTGACCACTTCCAATTTATCTTGATTCATGGACCTACCATTCCAGGTTCCTATGCAATTTTGTTCTTTACAGTATCAGACTTTACTTCCATCACTAGTCACATCCACAATTGGGTGTTGTTTTTGCTTTGGCTCCATCCCTTCATTCTTTCTGGAGTTATTTCTCCACTGATCTCCGGTAGCATATTGGGCACCTACCAACTTGGGGAGTTCATCTTTCAGTGTCCTATCTTTTTGCCTTTTCATACTGTTCATGGGGTTCTCAAGGCAAGAGTACTGATGTGATTTGCCATTCCCTTCTCCAGTGGACCACGTTTTGTCAGAACTGTCCACAAGGACCCGTCCATCTTGGGTGGTCCCACATGGTATGGCTCATAGTTTCATTGAGTTAGGCAAGGCTGTAGTCCATGTGATCAGTTTCATTAGTTTTCTGTGATTTTGGTTCTTTATTTGTGAGTTTTCTCCTACTGTCTTATTGAAACGGAGCAGGACCATATGGTCCTTGCCCCACCTCCCCCCATCATGTCCTGTCTGCGTTTTACCTGTGGAAAACTTTAGTCAAAGAAAAAGTTTAACCAAAGGAGGGTGAAATGCTGGAACAAAGGAAAACAGATAAAGGAGATCAAATAAAAACAATGCAGTCATTAAGCATACTCAAGCACCTTTAGTTCTTTCTCAGTGACTAAAGATAACATTCTGAGTCATGTCCTGTGAGCTGTCTTACAGACACCAAAACACCAGTTGGAGAAGTTAACTACAAGATGACCAGACTGTACCCAGGACATGAGTGCAACAGTTTTGAGAACTGACCACAAAGCAATGGGAACAAATGCACCTTCGAACTGCAGAGTAACTGTATCTGAACCAATCAAGATGATGCTGGTCAGACCACTGATGACCAATTTGGAGTTCACTTTCGGAGATGACTATGCTGTTTCTGCATGGAACACCCTATAAAAGCTCTGACCCCTGGCTTGTCAGGGGAGGGGAATTGGCCTTTAGATAGATGTCTGCAACTGTCCCCCCCCCCCCCCCCCCATTGCTTGCATCTGAAATAAAGCAAACTTTCCTTTCCATCAACTTGGCCTGTTTATTGTCAGTGAGCATCCAGACCCACAAATCCTTTTAGTAACACTTTTTCCTCTATTGTTTCTGATGAGAAATTATAGACATTCAAATTGTTGTCCCCTATATATAATGTATAATTTTTTTTTTCTAGATGCTTTCATGGCATTTTTGCTTCTGATTAAAAAAAATTGTTTTTTTTTAGCAGTGGGACTGTGATGTCCCTAAGCATATGGTTTTCTTTGCACTAACTCTACTTGGAGTATACTGGGCTTTTGAATCCATATATATATTTACAAAACTTGAGAATTTTAAATTTATTATTTCTTCAAACATTTTTTTCCTATTGTATTATCTCCTCTCCTTCTGGAACTTCAATTTTCCATGTTAGCTACTTTGCTTTCTTTCTATAGACCCTGATCATTTGGTTTCATTCTTTTCTTCTGTTACTCAGATTAGATAAATTGAATGATCTATCTTTCAGTTTGCTGAGTCCTTTCCACTTTGTATCCTTTCTGCTTTCAGCCTATCCAGTATATTTTTCAGTTTTCACGTTTTTTCATTTTAGAATTTACATTTGGTTTAATTTTATAGTTTCTACTCCTTTGCTAATATTTTCTATTTTCTTACTCATCGCAAGCATATTTTCCTTTACATCACTAAGCAGAGTTGTAACAGCAGGCATAAAATCTTTGTCTACTAATTCTCACACATAGGTTATCTTGGAATTAGTTTCTGTTGATTTTTTTTTTTACTCTTGAGAATTGTTGATATGTTCTTGATTCTTCATTTGTAAAGTGATTTGGCATTATATTCTATACATTTTGCATATTATGTGTGGTGGCTCCAAATTCTGTTACTTGCTTATGAGAAACATTGTTTTTGGCTTGTTTGATGTTTATTTTTTTCAATGCTTCTTTGTTTAAGCAGACAATTAACTTATTTGGACTCAAATGGAAAACTCTTTCTCTTTGGTGGAAGCTCCAGTTTCAAGCATATTCCCTTATTATTAGCTGGGTGAATTTTGGTTGCACGGTTCAAGGATTACCAGAGTTTTGAGCACAGTTATAGAGATAAGTTGCAGCTCAGTTGGTAAAGACTCTGCCTGCAAGGCAGAAGACCCAGGTTTGATTCCTGGGTCGGGAAGATCCCCTGGAGAAGGAAATGGCAACCCACTCCAGTACTCTTGCCCGGGAAAGCCCACGGATGGAGGAGCCTGGTGGGCTACAGTCCATGGGGTTACAAGAGTTGGACACAACTTAGTGACTAGAGAGAGAGAGAGAGAGAAGCTGAGGGTCCTCTTTATCTTATCTCTATTTTTCAAAATTCCCCCTTTACTATCCAGTTGCTGTAGTTTCCTAAATTCTTTCTTAAATTTCTTCAGTCTACAAGGACTATCTGTAGGTTTTCAATAAATAGTTTTAGTAAATCCATTAGATACTGAGTGCCTTGACCCTCAGGTTAAAAGTCAAAAGAAGAAGAAAAACTGTCTACAGTAGTATCCTTTCCCTTTGTCCAAGTGCTGATTTCCTTCTTCTGTTTGACCACTCTACAGTAACTTCAGGTACATTATTTTCTATTTATTTGTTTTATTTTGTTTTGTTTTTGCACAGAGTTTATAGTTGGTATCTGCAGGAGACTCAATATAATAGAGGTGTATTTAGCTATCCTGGAAGTGAAGTTTTAAGGGATATTCTTTTAGAAATAAAGTTTATGTAACATTTTAATTTCCTTGATATCAAAGTGTAAGATGTATTTTAATAACAGACAATAGTTACTGTTTATTATTATCCAAAACCAAAATTTTTTTCCTTCAAGACTTTGCTTGGACTTTTAGAATTAAAGAGTATAGGACAGTTTCATAGTTTATCCTTTTACACAACTTATTAAGTACTATTTTCATTGCTTGGTTTTATTCAGTGACAGTTATGTGAGGGCATAGTTTATGCCTGTGGATATGTGTTAAAGGGCAAATTAGAATATTTGCCCTCAAGAAGCTCTATTAATAGAGCAGACAAATATTGTAACAGAGGCTATTAACTGCTATATCATAGATAGGTCCAAAATGCTTTGGGAACACATGGAAATGTAAAATTAGCTTCACCTTGTAGAGTAGGTGTGGAGGGATCAAGGAAGACACCATAGGAAGGATAATACTTATAAACCAAGTCTTGAGAGTGTATAAGCATGCATAGGAATTTTAAAAAGCTATAAACACATACACACACATACACACACACACAGTGGACATAAAAAACTGAATAGTTTGGACTTACCTTTTGATTACTCTGTGCATACTGTGTAGCTATAAAGTCAATTGATTTAATACCACAATTAATATTTAAGAAGAGAATGTGACTTCTTTAGGGAAGGCAATGATTTTTAATTCATTCAAAAAACATTTCATTTTGAAGTATAGATTTATAGGGAGTTGCAAAAATAATATAAAGAATTTCTGTATATTCTTCACCCATCTTCTCCCAATGGTCACATCTCACATAATTATAGTACAATATAAAAACCAGAAATTTAATATTGGTATAATGTGTGTGAGTGTATGGCTCTATGCCATTTTCACACACATATAGATTTCTGTGGCCACTACAGCATCAAGATGACAGGACTATCCCATCACCACAAAGACCTCCCTCATGCAACCCCTTTATATCACACGCACCCACCCCCACCAACCAGCCCTAACCTCTGAAATCCACTAATCTCTTTTCCATCTCTATAATTTTTTCTTCTTGAGAATGTTATATAAGTGGAATCACTGTATGTGACCTATGAGACTGGTTTTTTTCACTCAGCACAAGGCCCTTGAGATCCAACCAAGTTGTTGCATGTATCTATATTTATTACTATATGGGTTTCTCTCAAGATTACTTTAGCTGTGTTCCTAAATGTTAATAAGTTGTATTCTCATTTTCATTAAATTCAATATGTATTTTTATTTCCATTTAGACTTCTTTTCAAACCCATGGATTATTTCAAAGTGTATTATTTAGATTCTGAGTGTTTGTAGATTTTCCTGTAACCCGTTACTGATACTGATTTAATTCCATTGTGCTCAGAGAACATACTATGTGTGGTTCAACTCCTTTAAAATTTGTTGAGGTGTGTTTCATGACTCAGAATAGGGTCTGTTGTGGTGTATGTCCCATGGGTACTTGAAAAGAGTGTGTGTTCTGCTGTTGTTGGGTACAGTGTTCAATCAAGGTCTCTTAGCTCCTGTTAGGTAATATTTTTGTTTAATTCTTCTTTAGTCTTGTTGACAGAGGATGAGATGGTTGTATGGTACACAGACTCAATGGATATGGGTTTGGGTAAACTCCAGGAGTTGGTGATGGACAAGGAGGCCTGGTGTGTTGCGGTTCATGGGGTTGCAAAGAGTCAGACATGACTGATCGACTGAACTGAACTGAGTCTTGTTGATTTCTAATTATTTCACTAATTACAGAGGAAGGGGGTTTAAAGCCTCTGTAACTGTGACTTTTTCTCCTCTCACATCTATCAGTTTTTTAAATTCAGGCATAAGTGAGTTACAATGTTGTTTTCGTCTCAGGTGTACAGTAAAGTCCTTCTTTTTCAGATTCTTTTCCTTTATGAGTTATTACAAGATATTGACTGTAATTCTCTGTGCTATGCAATAAATCCTTGTTTTTTTGTCTATTTTATAAGCAATAGGTGTACCTCTTAATCCCAAACTCCGAATTTACCCCTTACTCCCCATCCCCTTTCCCTTTCGGAAACCACAGCTTTGTTTTCTGTGTCTGTGAGTCTGTTTGTGTTCTGCAAATAAGTTCTTTGTATCATTTTTTTAGATTCTACGTGTAAATGATGTCATGATTTTTGTCCAATTTTGTTGCCTCACTTTGCTTGGTATGAGAATCTCCATGTCCATCTATGTTGCTGTTAATGAGATTATAGCATTCTTTTTAAACTGAGTAATAGTTCAACAAACCGTAAGGAGGTGGGGAGCTGAAGAATTGATGCCTTCAAACCATGGTGCTGGACAAGACTCCTGAGAGTCCCTTGGACAGCAAGGATATCAAACCAATCAATCTTAAGGGAAATCAACCCTTAATACTCATTGGAAGGACTGATGCTGATGTTGAAATTTCAATATTTTGGTCATCTGATGTGGACAGCTGACTCATTGGAAAAGTCCCTGATGCTGGAAAAGACTGAGGGCAGAAGGAGAAGAGGGTTTCAGAAGATGAGATGGCTGAGCAGCATCACCAATGCTATGGACATGAACTTGGGCAAACTTTCAGAGATAGTGAGTACAGAGAGGCCGGGTGTGCTGCAGTCCATGGGGTCACAAAGAGTGGGACATGACTGGGTGACTGAACAACAGCAGTAGTCCATTGTGCAGATCTCTAACTCCTTCTATTTATATGTTGCTATGTATATATACACACACACATATATATCTTTATCTATCTCTTTCTCTCTATGTATACATATATCTTTATCCATTCATCTTTCAAAGGATACTTAGGTTGCTTTCATATCCTTCAGTTAATAGTGCTGCTATCAACATTGGTCATCTACCCTCTCTTCATCCTTTGTCCAACCTTTAAAGGAATAAGTCTGCAAAATTGGTCTTGAGACTAGAAAGTGGCATTTCCTAAACCAGTTTTGACTCTGGGCATCAAATGTGGGTGGAACTAGAAGGAAGGTCCAGTGCTAGGTTTATAAAATCAGGAGGCAAGACCTCTTGATGTTTACTATCTTCACAGCTGCTGCAATTCTTGCTGGGTCAACGTTGTTTCCTTTTCCCTGGAGGCTGAGATTTGCAGGGGGCAGGGGACACGTTGAAAGTATGAAATGTCAGGGTTTCTTGTGCAAAGTCAGTGGGTCAGGAGTGGGGGTGGAGTGAGGGGGTGAGAGGCATGAGGGATGGCTAAGCCTCCACACATTCTGGGGAAGGTCAACCCAGGAGAAAGATGGATGGGCCAGGACTATTTGGAAGTACCAGCTATGGCCCTGGGACTCTGACCTTTGCTAGGGTGTGGGCCTCGAAAATAAGTCTTACTTTTCAGTTGACAGTACTGTGTTCTAGACTCTGGGCTAGACCAGTGAAGTCCGAAGGGAGATGCTAGTCAGGCGCAGGGTGGAGGGGAGGAGAGGAGAGAGGCAGGCCTGCCTGGAATGCTTTGGTCCTACCCACCCCTGTGCTCCAGTTTAGAAGCAGCGAAGGAAGGAACTGCTAACAAAGAGAAGACCCATGTCAATATCACTGTTATTAGCCATGTGGACTCTGGCAAGTCTGCCACCACCACAGGGCATCTCTTTTAAAGTGTGGGGGAACAGCAAGAGGACCATCAAGAAGTTGAGAAGGAGGCAGCTAGGCACCTGTGGTGTTAGTGTCTAGGAGTGGTGGGGCTATATGCACAATGGCCATCCCCACAGTTGTCCGGGTTCAAGAGCCAGAATGTTGAGTGAAAGGAGGGAAATGCCACTGGGGAGACTCCGCTGGAAGCTCTGGACTCTAAGCTCCCACTCACTTGCCTGTCAACAAGCCCCCGAGGCTGCATCTGCAAGCCTGGAGGTGAGGTGACCGGACTTCTTGAGAAACAGAGTTGAAGGAGCTCCAGTGTCTGACTAGCCAGGGTTCAGATCCTGACTTGCTATCTGGGATAAAGTGTCAAAGCCTCCAGCATTTCCAGTTTATCTGATACACCATAAATTACCAGTCATTGGATTCAGCACTTCCCACCGGTCCTACCCAGGTGGCGCTAGTGGTAAAGAACCCATCTGCCAATGCAAGAGATACAAAAGACGAGAGTTCAGTCCCTGGGTTGGGAAGATCCCCTGGAGGAGGGCATGGTAACCCAGTCCAGTATTATTGCCTGGAAAATCCCTTGAACAAAGAAGCCTGGGTACAGTTCATGGGGTTGCAAAAAAGCTGGACATGACTGAGCACGCGTGCCCCAGTCCTGCAGGTGACCTTGGTCCTCGATCCCCAGTACCAAGGAAGCCAGTTCTCACCGGGTGGGTCTGGAGTTGTTCTGACTGCTTGCCCTTTTCTTATTGCACAGACACTGGCAATGTGCCTGTGGGCTCCGTGGAGACCAACTTCCTGAAACCTGGTGTGGTTGTCACTTGCCTCCAACAATGGCACCATGGAGGTCAAGTCTGTGGAGATGCACTGCGAGGCTCTGCCTGTTTCAGCGTGAAGAAATCCTGTGAAGGATATTCATCTTGGCTTTGTGGCCAAGACGACCGGAAGGAGGATGACTGGAAGGAGGATGACAGCAAAAATGACCAGAAGGAGGTAGGAAGGAGACCGGAAGCTTTGTGGCGCCGGTAAGCTCCCCGGGAGGTCAGGGGTGTTGGTGGTCGGAGGTGGTAGAAGCAGGTGTAAGTAATTAACCCTAATTTCGAGGGAGGCCCCAGGTTGGTCCAGAGTTGGTGCCAGATCACAGGTGCCATCAGACCTCTTCTAATTATTTTTCCTCCCCACTTCCCCACCAGGTGATCATCTTGAATCACGCGGATCCATACCAGCTATTCCCCAGTGCTGACTGCCACGCATCTCATGCAAGTGTGCCGAATTGAGGGAAAAAATCGACTGGTGCTCTGGCAACAAGCTGGAGGGCGACCTAACAGGGCCCTGATGTCGGGCAATGCGGCCATTGTGCAGATGATCCCCAGCAAGGCCATGCGTGTGGAGACCTTCTCTGAATACCCAGCTCTAGGTGAGCCAGGGACTGATGATGGCTGCTGAGCCCTGGGAAGGAAAGGACCTCTGACTGAGGACAAGGCGTCTTCCCTTCTGTGCCTCATTCTTCCTTCCTCTTCAGGCCATTTTGTTGTGCAGGAAATGAGTAAAATGGCGGCCATTGGAGTCGTCAAGGCCATGGATAAGAAGACATCCATTGAGGGCAAGGTCACCAAGTTGGCCGTGAAGGACAGCAAGAAGTGAAGCATGATTTTCCTCCTGGCTGTTTCCTTGGCAATATCTACTATATAAGACACTTTTGTGTATTTACTGAGTAAAATTAATAGCAGTGCTTAAACTTGTTATCTATCTTAGTTTCTTCCAATGAGGAAAGCACAAAGGTCAGTGAGGAACCTCTGGGTTGATGAACAACTAATTCAAGACCCATGGGCTTCAAAGTGTTTTCCCACCCAGAGGTCAATACCATCCTTTTCCTGTTTCCCTCACATGTAAAAGTATTTTACAATGGCATAATGCCAATAGGCTAATCCAACACTACTGTTTATGTCCCTCTCACCCACCCTCTCTTTAATATGTAATTTTTTTTTTAACTAAAGTATAGTTGATTTACAATGTTGTGTTAGTTTCAGGTGTACAGCAAAGTGATTCTGTTCTTTCTTTATGTCTCTAACTGTGTCTATACTTTTTCAGATTCATTTTCATTACAGGTTATGACAAGATATTACCTCTAGCTCCCTGTGCTATACAATAGGGTCTTGTTGTTTATCTATTTTATACACAGTAGTGTGTATCTGTTAACCCCAAACACCTAAATGACCCTTCTCACCACCTCTGCTTCCCCTTTTGGTTAACCATAAGTTTGTTTTCTAAGTGTTTCTGTTCTGTAAAAAAAGTTTCTTTGTACAATTATTTTTAGATTGCACATATAAGTAATGTCATATGATATTTGTTTGTTTCTATTTGACTTCCTTTACCTTAGTATGAAAAGCTCTACATCCACTCATATCCTCTCCTCCCCTCTATTCTGTTCCTGCCCCACATGCCCCTCCCTATAAATATATGTGTGTGTATATATATATATATATATGAATCACTTTGTGGTACACCTGAAACTAACACAACTCTGTAACTCAGTTATACTTCAATTAAAAAAAACTGGTAGATGTGAAAGGAGATATAGCCAAGTCAGGTATAGAGACTTTTAAACCCCCTTTTTCTGTAACTGGTAAAATAATTAGACAGAAATCAGCAAGGCTAGAGAAGAACTCAACAAAGATATAAGCTAACAGGAGCTAAGAGAACTTAATTGAACACTGTACCCAACGCACACTTTTTTTTTCTTTATGTTTTATTTATTCATTTATTTTTCATTTATTTATACTAGTTGGAGGCTAATTACTTTACAATATTGTAGTGGTTTTTGCCATACATTGACATGAATCAGCCATGGATTTACATGTGTTCTCCATCCCGATCCCCCCTCCCACCTCCCTCGCCATCCCATCCCTCTGGGTCTTCCCAGTGCACCAGCCCTGAGCACTTGTCTCATGCATCCAACCTGGGCTGGTGATCTGTTTCACCCTTGATAGTATACTTTTTTCAATGCTGTTCTCTCAGAACATCCCACCCTCACCTTCTCCCACAGAGTCCCAAAGTCTGTTCTGTATATCTGTGTCTCTTTTTCTGTTTTGCACATTGGGTTATCGTTACCATCTTTTAAAATTCCATATATATGCATTAGTATACTGTATTGGTCTTTATCTTTCTGGCTTACTTCACTCTGTGTAATGGGCTCCCGTTTCATCCATCTCATTAGAACTGATTCAAATGAATTCTTTTTAATGGCTGAGTAATATTCCATGGTGTATATGTACCACAGCTTCCGTATCCCTTCATTTGCTGATGGGTGTCTAGGTTGCTTCCATGTCCTGGCAATTATAAACAGTGCTGTGATGAACATTGGGGTGCATGTGTCTCTTTCAGATCTAGTTTCCTCAGTGTGTATGCCCAGGAGTGGTATTGCTGGGTCATATGGCAGTTCTATTTCCAGTTTTTTAAGGAATCTCCACACTATTCTCCACAGTGGCTGTACTAGTTTGCATTCCAACCAATAGAGAACACACACACTTTTCAAGCACCAATGAAACATACACCAAAACAGACCCTATTCTGAGTCATGAAACACACATACACCTCAACAAATTTTATAAGAATTGAACCATACAAAGTATGTCCTCTGAGCACAATGGAATTAAATCAATATTAGTAACAATTAGGTTACAGGAAAATCTACAAACACTTGGAATCTAAATAATACACTTTGAAATAATCCATGGGTTTGAAAAGAAGTCTAAAGGGAAATAAAAATACATATTGAATTTAATGAAAATGAGAACACAACTTATTAACATTTAGGAACACAGCTAAAGTAATCTTGAGAGAAACCCATATAGCAATAAATATAGATACATGCAACAACTTGGTTGGATCTCAAGGGCCTTGTGCTGAGTGAAAAAAAACCAGTCTCATAGGTCACATATGGTGATTTCACTTATATAACATCTCAAGAAGAAAAAATTATAGAGATGGAAATTCTCTATATAGAGATCTCTAAATATAGAGATCCACTATATAGATTAGTGGATTTCGGAGGTTAGGGCTGGTTGGGTGGGAGCGTGTGATATAAAGGGGTTGCATGAGGGAGGTCTTTGTGGTGATGGGATAGTCCTGTCATCTTGATGCTGTAGTGGCCACAGAAATCTATATGTGTGTGAAAATGGCATAGAGCCATACACTCACACACATTATACCAATATTAAATTTCTGGTTTTTATATTGTACTATAATTATGTGAGATGTGACCATTGGGAGAAGATAGGTGAAGAATATACAGAAACTCTTTATATTATTTTTGCAACTCCCTGTAAATCTATACTTGAAAAGGAAAAGTTTTTTTTGAATGAATTAAAAATCATTGTCTTCCCTAATGAAATCACATTCTCTTCTTAAATATTAATTGCAGTATTAAATAAATTGACTTTATAGCTACACAGTATGCAGAATATTAAAAGGTAAGTCCAAACTATTTACAGTTTTTACCCTCAGTGTAAATACATGTAATATATTTAATATATATTATATATATATAATACCACTTTTTGAAATACCCTTGAAAACTTATAAACTTGTAAGACTTCCAAGACTCATAAGTTTATACACTTTCAAGACTTGGTTTATAAATATTATCTTTTCTATGGTGTCTTCCTTGATCCCTCTACATTTACTATACAAGCTAAAGTTAATTTTACCTTTCCTTGTGTTCCCAAGGCACTTTGAACTTATCTGTGATACATTTCACATGGGAGCAAGGTAATGCTCAAAATCCTTCAAGCTAGGCTTCAACAGTACATGAACCAAGAACTTCCAGATGTACAAACTGGATATAGAACAGGCAGATGAACCAGATATTAAATTGCCAACATCTGTTGAATCATAGAAAAAGCAAGGGAATTCCAGAAAAAAGTATCTACTTTGGCTTCATTGACTACACTAAAGCCTTAGACCATGTGGATCACAACAAACTGGAAAATTCCTAAAGAGATGGGAGTACCAGACCACCTTACCTGCCTCCTGAGAAACCTGTTTGCAGCTCAAGAAGCAACAGTTAGAACCAGACATGGAACTACAGACTGGTTCCAAATTGGGAAAGGAGTACGTCAAGGCTGTATATTGTCACCTTGCTTATTTAACTTCTATGCAGAAGGCATGTACTGTGCTAAGTCGCTTGTTATGTTTGACTCTTTGCAACCCCATAGACGGTAGCCCACCAGGCTTCTCTATGGGATTCCCCAGGTAAGAATGCTGGAGTGGGTTGCCATGCCCTTCTTCAGGGGATCTTCCCAAAATGGGGATCAAACCCATGTGTTTTGAATCTCCTGATTTGGCAGGCAGGTTCTTTACAACTACTGCCACCTGAGAAGCCCTCTATACAGAGTATATCATGCAAAATGCTGGGCTAGATCAATCTCAGCTGGAATCAAGTTTGCTGGGAGAAATATCAATAACCTCAGATATGCAGATGATACCACCCAAATGGCAGAAAGCAAAGAGGAACTAAAGAGCTTCTTGATGAAAGTGAGAGAGGGGAGTGAAAAAGCTGGCTTAAAACTCAACATTAAAACAACTGAGATCATGGCATCTGGTTCCATCACTTCATGGCAAATAGATGGGGAAACAATGGAAACAGTGAGAGACTTCATTTTGTTGGGTTCTAAAATCACCGTGGAAGGTGACTGCAGCCATGAAATTAAAAGATGCTTGTTCCTTGGAAGAAAAGCTATGACAAAGCTAGACAGCATTTTAACAAGCAGAGATACCACTTTGCTGACCAACATCTGTACAGTCAAAACTATGATTTTCCAATAGTCATGAATGAGTTGGACCATAAAGAAGGGTGAGTACCAGAGAATTGATGCTTTTGAACTGTGGTGCTGGGGAATACTCTTGAGAATTCTTTGGACAAGGAGGTCCAAAGGAGGTGAAACCAGTCATTACTAAAGGACATCAATCCAGAATATTCATTGGCAGGACTGATGCTGGAGTGGAAGCTTCAGTACTTTGGCCAACTGATGCAAAGAGCCAATCCATTGGAAAAGATCCTGATTCTGGGAGAGATTGAAAGCAAGAGGAGAAAGAGAAGACAGAGGATGAAATGGTTGGATGGCATCCCTGACTCACTGGACATGACTTTGAGTAAACTCCAGGAGATGATGAAGGACAGGGAAGCCTAATGTGCTGCAGTCCATGGGGTCACAGAGTCAGACATAACTTAGTGACTGATCAAAAATGAAAATGATATAGCAGTTAATAACCTCTGATACCACATTTGTGGCAGTCTTCTCTGTTAAATACTTGTCTTCTCTGTTAAATAGAGCCTCTTGAAGGTGGATATTCTAATTTACCCTTCAATGTATCCACAGGCAAAAACTATGCTCTCTCCTGCTAGTCACTAAATAAGACCAAGTAATGAAATTATTATTTAATAAGCTATAGAAAAGGATAAATATGAAACTATTGTATAATTTTTAATTCTATAAGGCCAAACAAAGTCTTGAGGGGGAAAAAGACTTTGATTTTGGGTCATAATAGGTATTAACTATTGCCTCTCATTAAAATATATTTTTAGTACTTTGATGTCAAGTAAATTAAAATTTTAAGTAAACTTTATTCCTCAAAGAATATTCCTTAAAACTCCACTTCCAGGATAGCTAATTCACCCCTATTATAGTGACTCTCCTGCAGACACCAACTATAAACTCAGTGCCAAAAAAAAAAAAACCAAAATAAAACAAATAAACAGAAAAAAAAAGTACCTGAAGGTACTAGAGAGTGATTAAAAGGAATAGGGAAATCGAAACTTGAACAAAGGGAAAGGAAATTACTATAGAAAATTTTTGCTGTTCTTACGACTTTTAACCCAAGGCTGCAGTCAGTCAGTGCCTAATCAGTTACTAAAACTGTTTATTGAAAACCCATAGATGGTCCTTATAGTCTGAAGAATTAGAAGAAAGAATTTAGGAAACCACAGCAACTGGATAGTGAAGGGGGGCTTCTGGAAAAGAGAGCTAAATCACAAAAACTGCAGTAGACAAGGCAATCTTGAGAAAGATGAATAAAATTGGAAGCATCACCCTTCCTGATTTCAAAGTATACTACAAATCTATAGTTATCTAAACAGTTTGGTACTGGCATAAAAACAGATGCTTAGGTTAGTGGAATAGAATAGACAGCTCAGAAATAATCCAAGATCCATGGATGAGTTGGATGAGTTCAAGACTTCGGTTAAGGCATTAACTTCAGATATGGTGGAAATAGTAACAAAACTAGAATTAGAAGTGGAGTCTGAAGATATGATTGTATTCCTTCACCCTAATGTTGCAATTTTCAACAAATGCAGAGATGCTTGATAAAGATGATCAAAGAAAGTATTTTCTTGACAAGGAATCTACTGCTGGTGAGATGCTATGAAGATTGTTGAAATTACTACAAAAATGTAGAATATTAAAAAAAAGTGGAATATTACATAAGCTTAAGTTGAAGAAGCAGTGGTTTGAGAGGACGGACTCCAATTCTGAAAATAGTTCCACTGTGGGAAAAATGCTATCAAGAACCATTGTATGCTCTAGAGAAATGTTTCTTGAAAGGATCAGTCACGCAGCAAACCTTATTATTGTCTTACTTGAAAAAATTACCACAGCCACCCCAGGGCTTCAGCAACTACCATCATGGCCAGTCAATAGCACTCAGCATCAAGGAAACACCCTCTTCCAGCAGAAAGATGACAACTCAGTGATAGCATTTTTTAGCACTATTTTTTTTTTAAATTGAGGTATGTACAGTATTTTTCAGACAAAACATTTTGCATAAAATAGACTATAGTGTAGTGTGATTATGACTTTTATAGTCACTGGATGAAAGATTAATGTGACTTACTCTATTGCAATATTCACTTTATTGTTGTGGTCTGGAACCAAACCTGTAATATCTCCAAGGTATGCCTGCATTTTGCATATATTGACAGTTTTCAGTTGCACTTAGTGAAAAGAACAGAAAAATGTACCTTTGTTCTGTTTTTGTGGAAAATGAAGTCTGAGAATTTTCTAATTTACTGTTTTTTTTTTTTCTCTTTAGAACATGTAGTGAGTTAACATGATACAAAACCAACAAAGTATAACAACTTATATAGTAAAAAGTCACTTTTTCTTGCTCATCTTCTGCCCTATATCTACTCTGACTTCACCCACAGTTTCCCTTTTATCCCTTCAGAGTTTCTTTAGAAGGGAAGAAATGTGAAGAAATGATAAAGTTTTTACCCCTTCTGTTTTATATAAAAAGTGGCCATATATATATTGTATAAAATGAAAAGAAGAGTCCATCCTGCAGCAAACTTCATTGTTGTCTTATGTGTGTGTATGTATCTATATCTATATCTTTATCTATATCTATATAAATACACTGTACTGATCTTCCCCCCTCCAATTAGCTATATATTTTAGAGATCCTTTTTTTTAATTTATTTTTTATTTTTTAAAATTTTTATATTTTTATATTTTAATTTTTTAAATTTTTTAAGTTTTTATTTCTTTATTTTTTAAATTTTTTTTCATTTATTTTTATTAGTTGGAGGCTAATTACTTTACAATATTGTAGTGGTTTTTGTCATACATTGACATGAATTAGCCATGGATTTACATGTATATTATATTAAGTATATAATATTTAAGTATATAAATTATTAAGTATATATTTATACTAAGTATATATTAAGTATATAAAGAGCTTTTATATTAAGTATATAAAGAGCTTTCTTGTTCTTTTTTATAGTCCCATAGGTTCTACTCTATTAGTAGAAGACAGTGTTTTAATGGTCGTTTCCAAATTGTGTTGATAAATTGTGACTTTCCTTGGAAGTATTAATACCTTTTGATAATACATAGTCTATCAGTGTTTATTCTTAAACACTGTCACATGTTTGGGAAAGTTGGAGCCAGTTGGTATGATTTTCCTTCTAGAATTGTTTACATGTAGTATGTTTATTTTGAAGATAAAGAATATTTGTCATATTCTTTTTTGTATACTGTGTTTTCCAGATGATCTCAAGGATTCCATGATCCTGACATCTTAAAAGAAAAAGATAAATGCCAAGTCTAATTATGGAGTTACAGAAGTGTTTAGTGTTTTTAATTATAAGAAATCTCTGCAAGATTTGGATGTTCTCTTTCTACTTTCAGAAGAAAGCCAGTAAACATAGGCTTTCCCTAGACTCTCTTCTCTGTTCCAAAGGCATGTCTCATGAAGCCTGCACTCAACTGCTGTCCATCTAAACTAATATCATAACTTGTTTGAGATTTTTGGCAAAATAATGTTTTACAAGATCATCCAGATCACATGAATTAGTCCACCTAACCACCTAAGAAATGAAAAGCTTTTAATTGGAACATAGGAAAATCAGTTCACTTGCCACAAGGAAACTGCAAAGAAGAAAACCAAAAGAGGTTTCAAGAGTTTTTCTTCAGAGAAGAGTTCTTTTTCTGGGTTTCTTGGCATCCTTCTTATAGATTCTACTGTGATTGCTGTCTGTGAGGCTTACCTGCTTATAGGAGAAAGAATTGAGAGTGTAACTTTTCCTCCTAGTTCTACAATCACCATAACGAATTAATGGTGATAACTGGAGGCAGATGAATCAGAATATAAGGATTTGGTTCATTTTAATGCAATCATATTGGTAGGTTAAATGGCTGGTTGAAAGTAGCTATCAATAAACATTACTAAATAAACAATGTCAAGGAAATGAAGCTGATTTGAAAGTATCAACTTGTTAGGTCTTAACTGGCTCATGACACTTGTAGCTGACATAACTTCTTTTTCCACTTTTTGTTTTTATTAGTGAAATAAATATTTTTGCTGAGGGAAGGTGATCCTAGTCCCAACTCAGCGATAAATTCTAATTAGCCCAAGCCAGTCCCTTGCCAATGTTTGTCCTAGCAATAGGCATGTGATATAACTTTGGCCAGTGAAATATAAAAGGGGGTATTATTGGTTTTGTTTTGTTGTTGCTTTCTCTTTTTTGGCAAGAGGTTTCCTCACATAAAAAGAAACCCTTAGGAAGAAACAGGCTTTCTTATCCCTAGCTTTTTCATCTGATCTTAACTGAAGACAAAGCCAATTCTCTGAGGATGGCAGTCGCAGATGGGAAGAATTCAAGACCCCGATGTTATCACAAGTCTAGAATATACCAATGCTGGAGCCTTGTATATAATTTATGGAACATAATGAATTCTCTCTGTTTCTTAACTTATTGTAATTTGAGTTTTCTTTTATTTACAGTCAAAATTTTATTTTATCTTAACTGATAAAATATCTTAATGTACTACATTTGAACAAAAGAGCAGTGATAACTCATTTGGGAAAGTACATATATTCAAATTGGTCATGTAGATTTGAACACATGGCAGATGGAAATGAAGACTCCTTTTGATAATTCCATTTCTCCTCTGAAGAAATGGATTTTGAACTAATGTAGAATTATTTGATAACTATGAAGTTACAATTTCAGAAGTTACTTACAGATTTTGAAGAATAAAAGACACATTATTACATTATTTTGCAATCCTTTGGATATTTCTGCACTACTATATGTCTTTCCAAACAGTATAACTTACTTTCAGGAAAATTTGAAAGAACTGAAGGAGATCTCTGTTCATCAAAGAAAAATAGTTTTGATACAGACCAAGTTTACAAATCCTTAGGTTATGCTGGAATTTCTAACTACGTGATAAAACCCTGAGACATGTTTGAACCAATTTGCTCCCTGAAGGTATATTTTCTTAGGAATGTACAGAACTCAAAATTGAGTGCTATTTCTATTTGCATTTACAAGGGAGCCTGGCATGCTGTCGTCCACGGGGGCGCAGAGTCAGACTCCACTTAGCAACTTCAGGACACCAGCTTGGCTGTGCTAGGTCTTAGCTGTGACGTGCAGGGACTTAGCAGGGATGTGCAGACTCCTAGTGGCAGCAAGTGGGGTCTAATTCCCTGGCCAGGGATTAAACTCAGGCCCTCTGCTTTGGGAGCTTGGAGCCTTAGCCACCGGACCACAAGAGAAGTCCTAGTGCTATTTTGTTTGATGTAAATCTAAAGCCAGAATTGAATTCTGACCCATGAACATTTCTGCAGTTCCCCAGAAGAATTCAGTTTAGTCTGTTAAATATCACCATTCTTATTGGTTAACCATGGCCGATTAATGGTTGACACCAGGATTTTAAGGGTGGCAACAATCCATTCTAAGATGTCTACCTTATTGAAATTACAGCATATTGCTTTTAAGTCAGTATACCAATTCAATAGCCTTTATTCCACAGTTATTATAATCAAAGCATGATTTAATTCTGTAGGGAATTATTTTTAAAATGTTGAAATCGATGAAACAGCAATCAAGGTGGCCATCATAATAGACAAGAAATAAACATTTGCATAGAGAGCCAGAGATAGGGAAAATGCCTCCTGTCATATTGTTCATTACAAAAAGCAAGAAATTATAAGCATTTATTGACATTGTAGAGGAGAAGTTTATAAAATTTCTTGTTAAAAATGAAATGTTAAATAATAATTAACTTAGATATTTCCATTGTTAGTCATTGATTTTTATAAAATAGTGTCATGTTTTTCATTCAGTGTTCTGTCTATATTAATTTATTTGAATAAATATTATCATATTTATATGTCTATAATCACTTTAACAAAATCAGTTGTGATTTCTGTTTCACCAGAACTGTTTTCCATCATTTTTGTCTTCTTCAAAGTGGAGGTTTTCAGGAATCTAACTTTTCCAATTCAAAAATATCTGCCATATATTGACATTTTTGAGGGTTCAGTTCTCATATTACTGCTAAAAAATCCATCTTTTTGAATAGATATAAAAATAATAATTTTCATGGAGAATATATGTATGTACACATATAAGAACATATGTACCACTGGACTGCAAGGAGATCAGACCAGTCAATCCTAAAGGAAATCAATCCTGAATATTCATTGGAAGGACTGATGCTGAAGCTTCAGTACTTTGGCCCCCTGATGCGAAGAACTGACTCATTGGCAAAGACCCTGATGCTGGGAAAGATTGAAGGCAGAAGGAGAAGGGGATGACAGAGGATGAGATGGTTGGATGGCATCACTGACTCAATGGACATAAGTTTGAGTAAACTCTGGGAGTTGGTGATGGACAGGGGAGCCTGGCATGCTGCAGTTCATGGGGTCCCAAAGAATTGGCCAAGACTGAGTGACTGAACTGAACTATTGAAAAATAAAAATTGAATTTTGTGTAAAATCATTTAGCAAATGCCACTTGTGATATTGTGATATAATATACACATTTGATGTCTGTCCCTAGTTCCTGGCACAGAACTCCTAAATTTCTTGATATTCCTGAATAATACAGGTTACAGGAGTATGTTTGTTATTTCATAATAAGTCCCTTTTAACTATACCTTGGGTTTCCCAGGTGGCACAGTGGGAAAGAATCTGCCTGCCAATACAGGAGATGCAAGAGATGTGTGTTCAATCCCTGGGTCAGGAAGATTGCTTGGAGGAGGACATGGCAACCCACTCCAGTGTTCTTGCCTGGAGAATCTCCATGGACAGAGGAGTCTCGTGGGCTACAGTCCATGGGGTCCAAAGAATTGGAAACAATTTAGCAACTCAGCACTTGTGTGTGCGTGCACACACACACATACACACACACACACATATCTGAGTTTATGCTAGTGAGGTGATGAAGGTTGAAGGTTGGTTGACACAAGAATCAACTGTGTGACTGGAAGATTAGAACTTTCACCCCATCCCCTGACTTAATCATCAACAACCAGTGATTTAATCAACACTACCTGCATAATAGAAGCTTCATAAAAATTCTAAACAAAGGAGAGCTCCCATATGCTCTCCTTTGGAAAGGAAAGTGGTGCACCCCAAAATCCATGGGGACAGAAGTGCCTGTACTAAGGACCCTTCTGAACCTTAGTTTATATACTTTCTCACATGACTGTTCATTTGCATCCTTCATAATAAACCAGTAATAGTAAATACCTAATAAATAAACTAGTAATAAGCAATGCATTTCCCTGAGTTCTTGAATCATTCCAGTGAACTGTTGAACCTGGTGAGGAGGTTGTCAGGACCCCCAAATAGAAGACAAGTCAGAAGTGTGGTTAACCTGGAGAACCCAATACTTGCAACTGGTGTTTGAACTGGGGGACAGTCTCATAAGACTTGGAATTCCCTGGTAGCTCAGTTGGTAAAGAATTCACCTGCAATGTAGGAGACCCCAGTTCGATCCCTGAGTTGGGAAGATCTGCTGGAGAAGGGATAGGCTACCCACTCATTTCAGTATTCTGCTGAAATAAGAAGCACTAACATTAACTTATCTAGTAAGTAATCACTGTGTGCAGAGATATAACACCATTTCTGTTTGGTGGTGCTTATGAATTAGAATACTAATTTATCAGAGTAATCTGTTGCAATATCTCAGCACTTTGAAAATAGGCTCAAAGTATAACAAGAAATCATAGATCAAAATAACCCAGATAGGATGACCCATTATTACACGAAGCATGTACTCATTTCACAGAGTCTAGATGTTAGGTTAGGACACTTCTTTGCTCCACTCAAGAAGACAGTCATGAGTATGGGTATATTATCTCTCCCCTGGCTCTGCCACTTTCCCCCCAAAACTCAGATTGGATGGATAAGAAGCCTTAATTTTTGCACCCAGTATCTGTTGTGGACCATTATTTCAAACCTATCTCTCACCAAACCTCTTTTCAAGTGAATTTTCATGTGTGCCTGCTAAGTCGCTTCAGACTCTTTGTGACCCCATGGATGGTCACAGGAGGCTCCTCTGACCATGGGATTCGCCAGGTAAGAATACTGGAGTGGGTTGCCATGCCCGCCTCCAGGGGATGTTCCTGATCCAGGGATCAAACCTGCATCATTTATGTCTCCTGTATTGGCAGCTGGGACCACTAGCGAACCTGGGAAGCCCATTCTTACCAATTATGTATGGCTTTAACTACTGGCCTTTACAGATGATCAAGATTTCGGAGCGATGGTTGCTTGCAGAGAGGTAACCAGTGAGACTCCTGGGATTACAGAGGACAGCCGCCGCCGCTGCTGGTTAGTCACTAAGTCGTGTATGACGCCTTGCAGCTCCGCGGACGGCAGCCCACTAGGCAGGAATACTGGAGTCGGTTGCCATTTTCTTCTTCAGGGCATCTTCCCGACCCAGGGATTGAACCCGCGTCTCCTGCGTTGGCAGGTAGATTCTTTACCACTGAGCCACCAGGGAAGTCCTTACGTAGGACTGGTACCTTCCTTCTGAGGCTCTGGGACGGAGTGGAGTGTGGATCAAATTAGATATTATGGAGGAGATAACATCTAAATTGACTCTTACAAAACAAGAGTGAATCACTCAGTTGAAAGAGATTAGAAAGAGCAGTTAAGGCAGAGAGAGCAGAACGTGTAAAGGCCTGCGTATATGAGTTAGCATGGCACTTTCAGAGAACTGTAAATTAAGCTATGGAGTATGGTACACGAAGTGAGTGAGGAGAGTGTAAGTGAGGCTAGGCTGACCTAGGCCAGAATGTGAAGTTCCTCATGTGCCCTGTTTAAGAGTTCATGAAGGCCATCGGCAATCTGTAAATGATTTAACCAAGGGATATGACATGATCTTATCTATGTATATATCTGCAGTGGGCTTTAAAATAAAGGAATGTTAGAGGCCAAGACAAGAAGAGGAGAGTGCAAGAGTGCAATTATTCATAGGAGGCAGCTACAATAATCCAAGCAAGAAGACAGTCAGTTCAGTTTAGTTCGGTTCAGTCGCTCAGTTGTGTCCGACTCTTTGCAACCCCATGAATCGCAGCATGCCAGGCCTCCCTGTCCATCACCAGCTCCCAGGAGTTTACTCAAACTTATGCCCATCGAGTTGGTGATGCCATCCAGCCATCTCATCCTCTGCCATCCCCTTCTCCTCCTGCCCCCAATCCCTCCCAGCATCAGGGTCTTTTCCAATGAGTCAACTCTTTGCATGAGGTGGTCAAAGTATTGGAGTTTCAGCTTCAGCATCAGTCCTTCCAATGTACACCCAGGACTGATCTCCTTTAGGATGGACTGGTTGGATCTCCTTGCAGTCCAAGGGACTCCCAAGAGTCTTCTCCAACACAACAGTTCAAAAGCATCAATTATTTGGCACTCAGCTTTCTTCACAGTCCAACTCTAACATCCATACATGACCACTGGAAAAACCATAGCCTTGACCAGATGGACCTTTGTTGGCAAACTAATGTCTCTGCTTTTTAATATGCTATCTAGGTTGGTCATAACTTTCCTCCTAAGGAGTAAGTGTCTTCTAATTTCATGGCTGCAATCACCTTCTGCAATGATTTTGGAGCCCCCCAAAATGAAGTCTGACACTGTTTCTACTGTCTCCCCATCTATTTCCCATGAGGTGATGGGACCAGATGTCATGATCTTAGTTTTATGAATGTTAAGCATTAAGCCGACTTTTTCACTTTCCTCTTTCACTTTCATCAAGAGGCTTTTCAGTTCCTCTTCACTCTCTGCCATAGGGTGGTGTCATCTGCATATCTGAGGTTATTGATATTTCTCCCAGCAATCTTGATTCCAGCTTGTGCTTCTTCCAGCCCAGCGTTTCTCATGATGTACTCTGCATAGAAGTTAAATAAGTAGGGTGACAATATACAGCCTTGACACACTCCTTTTCCTATTTGGAACAAGTCTGTTGTTCCATGTCCAGTTCTAATTGTTGCTTCCTGACCTGCATACAGGTTTCTCAAGAGGCAGGTCAGGTGGTCTGGTATTCCCATCTCTTTCAGAATTTTCCACAGTTTATTGTGATCCACACAGTCGAAGGCTTTGGTGTAGTCAATAAAGCAGAAATAGATGTTTTTCTGGAATTCTCTTGCTTTTTTGATGATCCAGCGGATATTGGCAATTTGATCTCTGGTTCCTCTGCCTTTTCTAAAATCAGCTTGAGCATCTGGAAGTTCACAGTTCACATATTGCTGAAGCCTGGCTTGGAGAATTTTGAGCATTACTTTACTAGCATGTGAGATGAGTGCAATTGTGTGGTAGTTTGAGCATTCTTTGGGATTTCCTTTCTTTGGGATTGGAATGAAAACTGACCTTTTCCAGTCCTGTGGCCACTGCTGAGTTTTCCAAATTTGCTGGCATATTGAGTGCAGCACTTTCACAGCATCATCTTTTAGGATTTGAAATAGCTCAACTGGAAATTCCATCACATCCACTAGCTTTGTTCATAGTGATGCTTTCTAAGGCCCACTTGACTTCACATTCCAAGATGTCTGGCTCTAGGTGAGTGATCACACCATTGTGATTATCTGGGTCTTGGAGATCTTTTTTGTACAGTTCTTCTGTGTATTCTTGCCACCTCTTCTTTATATCTTCTGCTTCTGTTAGGTCCATACCATTTCTGTCCTTTATCGACCCCATCTTTGTCTGAAATGTTCCTTTGATATATCTAATTTTCTTGAAGAGATCTCTAGTCTTTCCCATTCTGTGGTTTTCCTCTATTTCTTTGCATTGATCACTGAGGAAGGCTTTCTTATCTCTCCTGGCTATTCTTTGGAACTCTGCATTCAGATGGGGATATCTTTCCTTTTCTCCTTTGCTTTTTGCTTCTCTTCTTTTCACAGCTATTTGTAAGGCCTCCTCAGACAACCATTTTGCCTTTTTGCATTTCTTTTCCATGGGGATGGTCTTGATCCCTGTCTCCTGTACAATGTCACGAACCTCTGTCCATAGTTCATCAGGCTCTCTATCAGATCTAGTCCCTTAAATATATTTCTCACTTCCACTGTATAGTCATAAGGGATTTGATTTAGGTCATACCTGAATGGTCTAGTGGTTTTCCCTACTTTCTTCAGTTTAAGTCTGAATTTGGCAATAAGGAGTTCATGATCTGAGCCACAATCAGCTCCTGGTCTTGTTTTTGCTGACTGTATACAGCTTCTCCATCTTTGGCTGCAAAGAATAAAACCAATCTTATTTCGGTGTTGACCATCTGGTGATGTCCATGTATAGAGTCTTCTCTTGTGTTGTTGGAAGAGGGTGTTTGCTATGACCAGTGCGTTCTCTTGGCAAAACTGTATTAGCCATTGCCCTGCTTCATTTCGTACTCCAAGGACAAATTTGCCTGTTATTCCAGGTGTTTCTTGACTTCCTACTTTTGCATTCCAGTCCCCTATAATGAAAAGGACATCTTTTTTTTGGGTGTTAGGTCTAAAAGGTCTTGTAGGTCTTCATAGAACCATTCAACTTCAGCTTCTTCAGCCTTACTAGTTGGGGCTTGGATTACCGTGATATTGAATGGTTTGCCTTGGAAACAAACAGAGATCATTCTGTAGTTTTTGAGATTGCATCCAAGTACTGCATTTCGGACTCTTTTGTTGACTATCATGGCTACTCCATTTCTTCTAAGGGATTCCTGCCCACAGTAGTAGATATAATGGTCATCTGAGTTAAACTCACCCATTCCAGTCCATTTTAGTTTGCTGATTCCTAGAATGTCGACAGTCACTCTTGCCATCTCCTGTTTGACCACTTCCAATTTGCCTTAATTCATGGATGTAACATTCCAGGTTCTTATGCAATATTGCTCTTTACAGCATCAGACCTTGCTTCTATCACCAGTCCCATCCACAACTGGGTGTTGTTTTTGCTTTGGCTCCATCCCTTCATTCTTTCTGGAGTTATTTCTCCACTGATCTCCAGTAGCATATTGGGCACCTACTGACCTTGGGAGTTTCTCTTTTAATATCCTATCATTTTGCCTTCTCATACTGTTCATGGGGTTCTCAAGGCAAGAATACTGAAGTGGTTTGCCATTCCCTTCTCCAGTGGACCACATTCTGTCAAGCAAGAAGACAAGAGTATTAAATTACTGCAGTGTTACTGAGAATGGAGGATTCAAGATGGTGGTTTCTAGGAGCCCGGCAAATGACAGGTACTTGGTTTCTACCTTAGGCAACGGAGAAAATAGCGCTGTAACTTAGGATATGAATGGCTGAAGAAAGGACCCTTCTTGATTTAGCATGACCAGTTTCAAGGGTCAGTGAAGGAAACTGATGAGGTCAGGCCCCCGGGTTTGATGGCCACTAGAGAATTTCGAGGGAGTGAGCTAAATGACGTGAGGGGTACTCTAAACCAAGTTATAAAGGCTTTAAGGAGTGAGCAGGGGTGAGAAAGTGGAAAAATCTGGTTTATACCAGATTTTATTTTTTTTAAGACTTTTGGCAGAGAGATGAAGGTGAAACATGAAACATAATGGTTGATGGAAGGAATTATATGGTAAATGGAGGTTTTGCAATTAATTTTAAAAATTATAAATGAGATCTATGCGTGCTTTTAGACTAAGAGGGAGTAGGGAGAGACTGAAGAACAAAGAAGAATTAGGACAATTAAAGAAAGAAAGGCTCAGGAGAGCTAGAAAAAGATGGAGACAGTAAAACAAACAAACAAACAAAAAAAAGATGGTGGGTTTGGGTTTGGGAAAAATGACCGTGAATGAATCCTTTTCTCAAAGTCAGGAGGAAAGAAAAATGTTGATGTGAGAAAGGCGAAAGAGTTTTATACGGAAAGACTAGTGGGAGTATGGAAGAGTTTAGAGGCGGAGCAGCAAGAAGTCCCAGCAACTCATGTGAACAGTGTCCACCTCCTGGGGACACTGATGCTCATGCAAGCAGTTTGATTTAGCGGTTTGGGGGATACGACTGGGAGTCAGTGATTGATGGCTGATAGCAATGCAAGCATGAGCAAGCATATATTTGGAATCAGTTAGCATGAATTCATAGGAGATGTCTCAGCATTTTTATTTCAAAAAGCTTTTTCAGGGTTTAGTTGACTGTTGGGGAGAGAAAGACTAAGGGAAGACCAAGACAGTGATCTGATAGCTGCCACCTCATGTCTATTTCTCTTGTGCTGCGTCCACTTTACATAATGTATATTTCTCAACTCATTCATGCTCTCCAAGTTTATCAGCCGTTGTGTCTCACAGTTGGTAGCAGTGCTTACCAGTAGGATGCATTCGAGACAGAAATGGAAAAACAGGTAGGAAAGTCTGATAGTGCTGGACAAGGAATCTTCTACATCCCAGCCACATCAATGGACTTACTGTTTCTTGGACGGAAAATTTCTGCTGTTTCCTGTCTCTGGACCATGTTTTTGCCTCTCTCCCAGAGTTTCCTTCTTTTTACCATCTGAATATCATTAGGGTCTATCTCAAATGCTCCCTTGGAAGCCTTCTCTTGTCACTTCACTGAGAATAGATCTCTCATTTATGAATGTTTCTGATACTATGCACAACTTTTATGGGCTTCAACATGATTTATATTATTTTGTGGATTGTTTGCATGTCTACCATCCTCATTTAGTTTGTGTGACCCTTGGGCAGAGCAACCATGTTTTAAATGTCTTTGGATCTTAGACTAGAGACTATCATATAATAATTGTTCAATAATGTTTACTTAAAAAAAACATACAAATAAACAAAGGAGAACTGCTAATTGGTAACTCTGAGATGTAATGGCATACCGAAGAGACCATAAGTTTAAGAGCAGCTTTGAATTTGAACACTGCTGGTAATCATATTACTAATGCTGTGATCTCAGATTAGCTACTTAACCTCTCTGAACTTCCATTTCCTTCTCTATAAAGTAAGGGTAATTTTTGTTTTACAGATTTTTTAGGGAAATTAGACATAAGGTATTCATCAAGCACAAAACTTGGTAGGTAGTATGTGCTCAGTAAAAAGGGTTCAGTTCAGTCACTCAGTCATATCTGACTTTTTGCGACCCTATGGACTGCAGCATGCCAGTTTTCCCTGTCAATCACAAACTCCTGAAACTTGCTCAAACTCATGTCCATCGTGTCAGTGATGCCATCCAACCATCTCATCCTCTGTCATCCTGTTCTCCCCCCACCTTCAATCTTTCCTAGCATGAGAGCCTTTTCCAATGAGTCAATTCTTTGTATCAGGTCGCCAAAGTATTGGAGTTTAAGCTTCAGCATCAGTCCTTCCAATGAATTTCAGGGCTGATTTCTATTAGGAGGGACTGGTTGGATCTGCTTGCAGTCCAAGGGAATCTCAAGAGTCTTCTCCAACACTGCAGTTCAAAAGCATCAATTCTTCAGGGCTCAGCTTTCTTTATAGTCCAACTCTCACAACCATACATGATTGCTGGAAAAACCATAGCTTTGACTAGATGAACCTTTGTCAGCAAAGTAATGTCTCTGCCTTTTAATATGCTGTCTAGGTTGGTCACAGCTGTTTTTCCAAGGAGCAAGCAGCTTTTAATTTCACGGCTGCAGTCACCATCTGCAGTGATTTTGGAGCCCCCCAAAATGAAGTCTCTCACTGTTTCCATTGTTCCCATGAAGTGATTTATTTGCCATGAAGTGATGGGACCGGATGCCATGATCTTGGTTTTCTGAATGCTGAGTTTTAAACCAACCTTTTCTCTCTCCTCTTTCAGTTTCATCAAGAGGCTCTTTAGTTCTTCTTCACTTTCTGCCACAAGGGTGGTGTCATTTGTGTATCTGGGGTTATTGATATTTCTCCCAGCAATCTTGATTCCAGCTTGGGCTTCTTCCAGTCCAGCATTTCTCATGATGTACTCCACGTGTTAAATAAGCAGGGTGACAATATACAACCTTGATGTACTCCTTTTCCTATTTGGAACGAGTCTGTTGTGCCATGTCCAATTCTAACTGTTGCTTCTTGACCTGAATACAGATTTCTCAGAAGCGAGGTAAGGTGGTCTGGATTCCCATCTCTTTAAGAATTTCCCACAGTTTGTTGTGATCCACACAGTCAAACCTTTTGGTGTAGTTAATAAAGCAGAAGTAGATGTTTCTCTGGAACTCTCTTGCTTTTTTGATGATCCAACAGATGTTGGCAATTTGATCTCTGGTTCCTCTGCTTTTTCTAAATCCAGCTTGAACATCTGAAAGTTCAACGTATATGTACTGTTGAAGCCTGGCTTGGAGAATTTTGAGCATTATTTTGCTAGCATGTAAGATGAGTGCAATTGTGCTGTAGTTTGAAAATTCTTGGCATTGCCTTTCTTTGGGATTGAAATGAAAACTGAACTTTTCCAGTCCTGTGGCCACTGCTGAGTTTTCCAAATTTGCTGGCATATTGAGTGCAGCACTTTCACAGCATCATCTTTCAGGATTTGAAATAGCTCAGCTGGAATTCCATCACCTGCACTAGCTTTGGTCATTGTGATGCTTCCTAAGGCCCACTTGACTTCACATTCCAGGATGTCTGGCTGTGGGTGAGTGATCACACCATTGTGATTATCTGGGTCATGAAGATCTTTTTTGTACAGTTCTTCTGTGTGTTCTTGCCACCTCTTTTTAATATCTTCTGCTTCTGTTAGGTCCATACCATTTTTGTCCTTTATTGTGCCCATCTTTGCGTAAAATGTTCCCTAGGTATCTCTTTCTTGAAGAGATCTCCAGTCTTTCTAATTCTACTGTTTTCCTCTATTTCTTTGTATTGATCACTGAGGAAGGCTTTCTTATCTCTCCTTGCTCTTCTTTGGAACTCTGCATTAAAATGGGTATGTCTTTCCTTTTCCCCATTGCCTTTCTCTTCTCTTCTTTTGTCAGCTATTTGTAAGGCCTCCTTAGACAGCCATTTTGCCTTTTTGCATTTCTTTTTCTCGGAGAAAGTCTTGAATACTGCCTCCTGTATAATGTCACAAACTTCTGTCCATAGTTCTTCAGGCACCCTGCCTATCAGATCTAATCCTTTGAATCTGTTTGTCACTTCCACTGTATAATCATAAGAGATTTGATTTAGGTCAGACATGAATGCTCTAGTGGTTTTCTGTACTTTTTTCAGTTTAAGTCTGAATTTGGCAATGAGCAGTTCATATCTGAGTCACAGTCAGCTCCCGGTCTTGTTTTTGCTGACTGTATAGAGTTTCTCCATTTTGGCTGCAAAGAACATAAGCAATCTGATTTCAGTACTGACCATCTGGTAATGTCCATGTGTAGAGACTTCTCTTGTGTTGCTGGAAGAGTGTTTGCTATGACCAGTGAGTTCTCTTGGCAAAACTCTGTCAGCCTTTGCTCTGCTTCATTTTGTACTCCAAGGCTAAATTTGCCTGTTACTACAGGTATCTCTTGCCTTCCTACTTTTGCATTCCAGTCCCCTATTATGAAAAGGACATCTTTTTTTGTGTATCAGTTCTTGATGGTCTTGTAGGTCTTCATAGAACTCTTCAGCTTCATCTTCTTCAACAGTACTGGTTGGGACATAGACTTGGATTACTGTGATATTGAATGGGTTGCCTTGGAAATGAACAGACATCATTCTGTTGTTTTTAAGATTGCACTGGAGAAGGAAATGGCAACCCACTCCAGTATTTTTGCCTGGAAAATCCCATGGATGGAGGAACTTGGTAGGTTACAGTCCATTGGGTTTCAAAGAGTTGGATATGACTGAGTACCTTCACTTTCACTGTATTTCGGACTCTTTCGTTGACTATGATGGAGATTTTCTTCTAAGGGATTTTTGCCCACAGTAGTAGATATAGTGGTCATCTGAGTTAAATTCACTCATTCCAGTCCATTTGAGTTCACTGATTCCTAAAATGTTTATGTTCACTCTTGCCATCTCCTGTTTGACCACTTCTGATTTGCCATGCCTCATGGATCTAACATTCCAGGTTCCTGTGCAATATTGCTCTTTACAGATTGGACTTTGCTTCCATCACCAGTCACATCCTCAACAGGGAGTTGCCTTCACTTTGGCTCCATCTCTTCATTCTTTCTGGAGTTATTTCTCCACTGATCTCCAGTAGCATATTGGGCATCTACTGACCTGGGGAGTTCATATTTCAGTGTCCTATCTTTTTGTCTTTTCATACTGTTCATGGGGTTCTCAAGGCAAGAATACTGATGTGGTTTACCATTCCCTTCTCCAGTGGACCACTTTTTGTCAGAACTCTGCATCATGACCTGTCCGTCTTGGATGACCCTACATGGTATGGCTGATAGTTTCATTGAATTAGACAAGGCTGTGGTCCATGTGATCAGTTTGATTAGTTTTCTGTGATTGTGTTTTTCATTCTTTCTGCCCTCTGAGGGATAAGGATAAGAGTCTTATGGAAGCTTCCTGATGGGAGAGACTGACTGAGGGGGAAACTGGGCCTTGTTCTGCTGGTCAGGGGACATGCCCAGTAAATCTTTAATCCAACTTTTTGTTGATTTCTGTTGGGGCTGTGTTCCCTCTGTATTGTTTGACCTGAAAGCAAACTATGGTGAAGGTAATGAAGAAAATGGTGACCTCCTTCAAAAGATCCAGTGCATGCCACACTGCCCCCAACCCTGTAGCTGGCCACCATCACCCATGCCTCTGCCAGGGACTGCTGAACTCACAGGCAAATCTGGCTCAGTCTCTTATGGGGTCTTTTATTGTGCCCTCCAAGAGTCTGTTTCCCCAGTCCTGTGTAAGTTCTGGCAGTTCTATGGTGGGGTTAATGATGACCTCCTCTAAGAGGGCTTATGCCACACCCAGATCTGCTGCACCCAGAGCCCCTGCCCCCAGGGCAGGCCACTGCTGACCCGTACCTCTGCAGGAGACACTCAAACACTCAAAGGCAGGGCTGGCTCAGTCTCTGCATGGTCTCCTGTCATGCACAAGGTTTTGTTTGAGCCTTCCGAGTATCTCTGGCAGGTATGGGGTTTGATTCTAAATGTGATTTTGCCCTTACTACCGTCTTGTTGGGGCTTCTCCTTTGCCCTTGGACATGGGGTATCTGTTTTTTTTTTTTTTTTTTGATGGGATCCAGCATTCTCTTGTCAATGCTTGTTCAGCAGCGAATTGTAAATTTGCAGTTCTCACAGAAGATGAGCACATGTCCCTCTACTCTGCCATCTTGTAGGGAGAAAGAGTTAGCTATTTCTGTTATTATTTTCTTTATGATTTGTCCTTTTATTCTTAAAGCTTATGTAATGGAGTTGCAAAGACCCACATAGACACCCTATAGCTTAAATAGTAACAAGAGCAAGCCAGAAATGAGCTATTGACATGCTTTAAACTGAGCTGGAAGAAACCCAGGACATTGTGTTTATACTCTGGTCTTGGATCCAGTGAGGAACTGATCGCAGCTGCTGGATCGATGCTCCACAAGGACATCAGGTGCTCTCAACCTTGCTGCTCAGTGAAAGTGCTTATCCAGGGGTCCATACTAACACCTCAGAACATGGCTTCATGCACAGATGGTCTGGGCCTTACTTCATTTATTTTGTGTAGTTGACCACAGCCAATCTGTTCCAGGGAATAATCCTACCCTCACCAGATGGAGAGATCAATTCACCAAGTATTGTCTCCTCATTCTCACAACTGTACAAACATGAAGCAATCTCTCTATCCAGAGAACATCTTTTACACTAACAATGAAGCTCACAGTTAATCTGGAAGAATTCTTTGCTCAGGGGTTCTGGAATTAGCACATGTGTTGTTGGGTGAGGAGAGGTGAACTGAGGTCTACCACCCAAAGTGAAAACAGGCCACAGTGCAAGAGAAACACCGGTTTAATTGGACGCATGTATTCAGGGAACCATGAGGTTGCCAAGGAGAAATGCACTGTGAGGGGCTGTTTAGAATAGAGCAAGTATTTTAGGAAGAGAAAAAATATCCAGTTCTATTTTGCGAGACATCATTTGTAAATATCTTTCCATCCAGGGATGAAAGATTATATGCAAACAAGCACACCAATAACTCTTTTCAACAAACACTTGTCTAAACTTGGCTAAGAAACTTAACATTGTCAAGGAAGTTGTTGCAAGTGATGTGCTTCACTTTGCTAATATCAAACAGTCCTGAGCCGGCTAAACCATACTCTCCTCAGAGTCGCCTTCTTCGAAGATGGGTAGGTGGAAATGTGGCTGCAGCAAGCTCTGTGACTAGATTACTGGAGGTGGCACTGATAACCTGGGTGATACAGGGGTTTCAGGCGTGATTAGTGCTTTAGGAATTTATAAAAGGTCATCCTCTGGGCTTCCTCCTCCCCAGGATCATGTCCTGAGATTCTGTCGCATATTCTCTGCTTCAGTTATTCTCAGCTACTTGCAGTATCTCCAGCAGGCCGTCTCCTGCTTTCCCCTCCAGCTCCTCTCTGTATGCTGTTTCATCTGTCTGGACACACCTGCGATGCTTTTCTTCTCACATAATTCTGAGTTTTCCCCCAGGTCTCAGAAATGCCCTGTGATAGGATGTGAAATCCCTCCCTTTAGAAAACTTCCCCTGAATACCTCCTAAGACGCCTCTCCTCTGTTCTCTTCTGCCACTTGGTATTTCCCCGAACATAATGCATGTCATGTGATACACAATGGCTATTCTTATTTGCCTGTCTCCCCTTTAGTCTGAAACTCCCTAGAGACAATGCTGGATCTCATTTGTAGTTAAATTCTCAGTGTCCAGCAAGTTACTTGGGACATAATGGGTGATCAGTAATTGTTTATTTAACAAACAAATGAATAAATAAATAAGTGTACTCCCCAACAGCCTAAGAATACCAAAAGTTGACATGAAGCATTGGCATGATGCTAAAGAAATCAGTCATAAAAGAGGTGAAACAAAAATATTTGGAGGAAATGTTTTACTTTTAAAAAGTAGTTCATTTTAAAAGAATCTTAATTATAGAATGTTTCAAGGACAACATAAAGAACTTTTATGTGTTGAGTCACTGAGAGTAAATTGTTGGTTGGATGCTCCATCATCTCCAAATACTGTCTTGTGTATCTTTTTAAAGGGCATTGGCCTCTAGAATCCTACCTTGGTCATATTTCACAGGTAGCAACAAAAAGAACAATAAACATGCTGCTTTATTTATTTAAAAAAAATAGACAAGTCATGGTTGATTATTTAAAATAAAATTACATGTTTAAAATGACAAGTTCTCTTTTAAATTTCAATATACATTTGCCTTGAAATTTAGAGAGTACTTAAGAAACTTAACGAAATGGGCTAAGATGAAAAACATGTTAATAACAGATTGTTAAAAAGGGCACTTTTCAACATAACATAATACAGAGAATCAAAAACTTAACTTGATTAGTAAGCTACCAGGATATATTGTACAGTGCAGGGACTATAGCCAGTATTTTGTAATGACTTTAAATGGTGTATAATCTATAAAAATTTTAATCACTATATTGTACATCTGAAACTAATATTAAACATTGAAAACCAACTATAGTTTAAATAAAAAAATAAAATAGAAAACTAAGTTGGGTTGCTATCTAATCCTCAGGTCCCGTTCAAGTATGGATAAATTTTCCCAACATCCAGCCTAGTCCAGAATCACAGGTTACATTTAGTTCTGATGACTTCTTAGTCTCCTTCAGTCTGGAGCAGCCCTTCAGTCTTTCCTTAACTTCCATGACCTTGATATCTCCAAAGATTTATAGGTCATTTTTAAAATCAAGTTAAATTTATTTTAAAAATAGTATATTCCATTCTGCATAGGTCAGATATTTTTCATGATTAAGATTAGAGTGGCAAGAATATCACAGAAATGAAACTGAATTATTATTACCTTTGTATTTTATCCAATGGCACAGGACTTTGATTTGTCCCTTTATTGGGATGTTAATTACTTGAGCAAGGAGTATCTACCAGTCTTCTCTACTGTAAAGTTACTCCCCTGCCCCACCTTGGCCCCTTAGATTCTTGTAATTTGTAAGAGCTTTTTGGAGAGGTACTTTGAAACAATGCAATATCTTGTTTCTCAACAACTTTTCTCTGTCTGTCGGCCTTTCAGTATAGTTTTCTGTCTTCCTTGACAGACTAAAATTCATTACTATCACTTATTTGGATGCACAAAGTGGTCCATATTTGGCCAGCAGGAGTACTTTAGAGCTGACTTTTCTGTACATTTGATGTCCACATCACTTGAACATTTCTTTATTTTCTGGCATAAGAAGATATCTAAGTTCATCTTACACTTCCTTTGCTGCAGGCCAGGAATCAATAATTTCTCCATGGAGCCCTGTTTCATTTTAATGGGGGATTGTGTTTATGATATGATGGTCTTTATTCTAGGGGGTTCAATTATGCTAGGTGTGCCATTGGGTCCTGCTGCTCCTAACCCCCCTCGTTGCATGGATATAAGAAATGTGTAAAAACAGCATTCATGCCTATATTTATTTATATATTTGTATTATTGAAAACCATGAGTTCACAGTGATATCTCAAATTTCAATCTAACACTACAGCCTTCTGTCTCATTCTCTTATTTTCCATATTTGTAACTTGCTTTCACAATGCTAGGAATCCTGGCTCCCATTCTCCTAAGTAAGTTCCCTGAATGGATCCATATCTCCTATATGTACTGACCTCCCATCTCTAACACCACAGTCCCCTGAACAGACACCTTCTTTATTCTTTTTGAGCTCTGATATCCTCAAGTCATCACTGTTGCTAGCTCCCCCCACATTGTGGCAGGATCGGTCAGTGTAACCAATAGAATATGTGACAAGTAACACTATGTCACTTCCTAGGTTAGATCATAAAAAACCCCAAAAAACCCCCAATTTTATGGCTTCTATCTCTCTCTCTTGGATCGTTTGCCCTGGGGAGAGGCCCAGGCAGGGAGAAACACAGACCTTCAGCCACAGTCACAGTAGTGAGCCATCTTCAGAGTAAATCCTTCACCTTCAGATGACTGCAGTATTGGTCCTCAACTTGACAATAATATCATGAGAAACCTGGATCCAGAATCACTCAGGAAAGCTGCTCCTGAATTCCTAACCCTCAGAAAAGAAAGTGAAGTCACTCAGTCATGTTTGACTCTTTGTGACTCCATGGAGCCCGCCAGGCTCCTCCATCCATGGAATTTTCCAGGCAAGAATACTGGTGTGGGTTGCCATTTCCTTCTCCAGGGGATCTTCCCAACCCAAGGATCGAACCTAGGTCTCCCACAGTGCAGGCAGACTCTTGACCATCTGAGTCACCAGGAAACGGACAAATAAGAAAGAAAGTGAAAGTGTTAGTTGCTCAGTCGTGTCCAACTCTTTGTGATCCCATGGACTGTAGCCCCAGGCTCCTCTGTGCGTTCAATTCTCCAAGTAAGAACACTGGAGTGGGTAGCCATTCCCTTCTCCAGGGGATCTTCCTGATCTAGGGATTGAACATGGGTCTCTTGCATTGTTTTAACTCACTAAATTTGGGGATAATTTATTATGCAGCAGTTGGTAACAAATACAACATATTAGTAGTGTGACTAAATAATCCTGCTCTGCCTTTAATGTTGCTGGCCTTAGCACTGAAAGTCCCATGTCTTGGGAAGCCCTCTGTCTTGGGCAAACCAGGACACTTGATTATTCTACCTATTAGTCACAATATAAAGTGCATTCACATCATAAAAATTTGTCCTGACACACAATCATGAGTTAATGAGCATGGCAGATAGCAGCAGTTTAATCACCAGGGTAGTTAATATCATCTTTAAAATGAAATAATTAAAGCAGATGTATCCTAAATTCCTTCCCAGTCCCAGTGACTTAAGTTTTTGGGTGGTGGCTGCAAAAATGATTCAATAACTCATAAGCTGAGACTAGTCAGTAAACGTTACTACTAAAGCTGCATCAGTGCAATAAGGGGAATGTCTTGTATCAATTCATGGCCCACAAAAGGGAATTTTAGTCTAAATCTTGCTTTCCTGAACAAAATTTAGGTCTTTTTTTTTTCTCTGTAGTCTATATGGGATTTTCCAAAAACAAAAAAATAACTGTTCTAACCACTTATCACTTAAACAACAAAAAAAGATTTATTATTTTGTCCAAAGAACAAGTTGTCACCCAGCCCAGCACAAGGTTCGTATGAAACTGCCCTTGTGAGCCTGTGCATGCGTGTGTGTGTTTGTGGGTGTGCGTGTGACTCCCTTGTTGTTGCTGTTTAGTTGCTCAGTCGTGTCTGACTCTTCGCGACCCCATGGACTGCAGCCCACCAGGCTCCTCTGTCCATGGGATTCTCCAGGCAAGAAACCTGGAGCGAGTTGCCATTTCCTTCTCCAGGGGATCTTCCCAACCCGGGGATCGAACCCAGGTCTACTGCATTGGCAGGTGAATTCTTTGCCACTGAGCCACCAGGGAGGCCCTGTGTATGATTCCTTACACACTTTAATATTGAAAAGGAATCTTATTTTCCCCTAGATATCCCAGGAACTTCAAAAGCTAGAAGCAGAAGGTTCATGGGGGCACAGAGGGCACTTCCGTAATCTGAAGAATCTGAGCATGCACAGAGTGGGCCTTCCTGGAGAAGCACTGGATAAGGGACAAGGAGGATGAGGAAGCTTACGAGAAGCCCACTGGATCGCTGTTACCACTGAGAGAAGCAGTGTAGCCATCACTTCCTTTGAAGACGGCCCTGTGGAGACCTGGGGCCGTGAGATGGTGCTGTGCATGGCGCAGTGGAGCAGATCGAACATTCAGCAGAGGTTCTACAAAGCTTTAGGGGGCAGATATAACCATTATATTACCAGGGAGATGGCAGGGTTTTTCCCAGCTTGTACTAGACCATTCCTGGGCTTCTTGCTTGTACTTTGTCGTTTGGGGGTACTATGTGGTACAGAAGACAGGGGCAGGCATAAAAGGATAAAAATGGACCTTCTGAGGTGGCGGTTTTAAAATATGCTGATAAATTATCCAACACTACTCCACATCAAATGCAGAATCCAATTCCCCTCACCTTGGACGTGGGCTGTCCTTGGGATATGTTTCTTATGAAGAGAGTATGGTGGCAATGAAGATGTGTGATTTTTGAGACTGCAGTAGGCAGCGTGGCCTTCTCCTTGGTCTCTCTCAGATCACTAATGCTTTGTCATGAGGACACTCAAGCAGCCTTATGGAGAAGTCCATGTGGCAAGGAATTGAGTCTCCTTGTCAAGAATCAGCAAGGAACTAGACTGAGCATGCTGCCAAAGGCCATGTGAATGAGTCACTTTGAAGCAAATCCTTCAGCCACGAGATGTCTACTGCTCTCACCAGCAACTTGACTGCAACCTTATGAGAGGCTGTGAGGCAGAATCACACAGCTAAGCAACTCTCAGCTTCCTGGTTCAGAGAAACTGTGAAATAATACATGTTCAGAGATCTTAAAAATCAGTTTAGTTTAATTTTTTAAAAATTTGACCAGGCCAGGCAGCATGTGGGATCTTAGTTCCCTACCAGGCATTGAATGCATGCCTCCTGTGTTGGAAGCATGAAACTTTAACCACTGAACCACCAGGGAAGCCCCCAGCTTAATTTTAAAGAAATTTGTATTGTAGCAATAGGTAACTAATATATGTGTTAATCCAGACATGGGCTCTTGGGCTTGTTTTAATAACATTTGGTGAAATGAAGGAATACAATTTTGCTTACTTGCTGAATAGTATATCATGTGGACCTAGTACAACAGGGATACTAAACAAAATGTGAGATGATAATATAGACCCCATTTAATGGGTCCTGTAGGTGACCAGGACCTTTATAAGGTCTTTTCTAAGAGGACCTTACCTCTTCTGTCCTGCTCTGTGGTTGATGGGAGCCTTGCCTCTCAGTTCAGTTCAGTTCAGTTCAGTTCAGTCGCTCAGTCGTGTCCGACTCGTTGTGACCCCATGAACCGCAGCACACCAGGCCTCCCTGTCCATCACCAACTCCCGGAGTCCACCCAAACCCATGTCCATCAAGTCGGTGATGCCATCTAACCATCTCATCCTCTGTCGTCCCCTTCTCCTCCTGCCCTCAATCTTTCCCAGCATCAGGGTCTTTATGAGTCAACTCTTACCATCAGGTGGCCTCTGGAGACCGGTATTTGATGGTGTAAACCATGGAATCATCATGCCATTTCAGGACTTAACGCCTGTATTCAGTTATGACAAACCAGCATATAAAAGCTAGTCTGTGGAGACGAGCAGGAAAAATGGAGCTGAGATTATTTGCCCCTTCAAGAGAGAGGGGAAAACCTTAATTTTCAGGAGGACACACTGTGTTTTCTGAACTTAGGCTCTATGAGATTCTGCTGTACCCTTCTAATTGCTCTATTTATATTGAGATAGTTGGAATAGTTTCATCTGCCTTGCAACCAAATGATTTCTTTAAAACAGTGTCTGAGGGGCTTGTTGAGATGCCTTGTTTCTTCTCTATAACAGCATCCAGGGAACAGAAGCGATTGCCCCTGGGATCATATTTTCAGTAAGGCTAGATCTTACAACATGAGATTGGACAGCATACATGGAACTATTATTATAGAAAGAACTATTTTTATAGCAAGCTAACCCCTAACAAGCAAGTCGTTCTTGGAGGGCTTCGGGGCACAAGACCAAGGTGAGGAAGGTTCATTTCAGAGCTGACTTTAAAGAAAATAAAAGTATGCTCTTTTCTTGAGTAAAATGTTTTCTAAGCAATCTTAAATTGTGCTCTAAATGAAAGATTTCAAGCAAAAATGATTTAAAAACTATACAAGATATTTCTGAATAATCAAAATGTCTCTAGGATTTCTCATCTAAATTTCAACAAATATTTGAGACGTGATAGTATGAAGTATTCATAACAATTTCAGGGACCCACTACAATTAAAAATATACAAAATGCAAGAAAACAAAAAAGAATATCAACTGTTTCAACCCCAGAATAAAAAGCCTGTGAATAGTTTCCCTGGGAACTGAAAAGCATCTGATCTGTGACACATTGATTCCTCATTGTTTGGTGAGCAAATGTCATTTTGCAAACACAAAGTGCATTAGACAGACACTTACTGTCAATCTTCCAGAAAGAAGCACTCCTTAGGTGGAAATTCAGCATAGCTAAGATTACCGTTCAAAAATTGAGACATTTGCAGGGTGAAAAGACTTGCCTCAACCACCCACATTCCGATACTTGCTTTTGATTTCTCCAAAGGCTTTGTTTACTGGTTCAATTATGACCTGATTCAGGTCACTGGGAATTCCCCATTGGCAGCGTCAACTGCAAAATTTGTTTTAGTTTAAAGATGATTTGAATAAAAGTTGATTGTTCAGGTTGTCAGTACTATGAATATACAGAAAGAGAAACATACACACACAGTTTCAATAGGAAGATATTGCTGTGCTTCTGATTAAGTTTTGTTCTTGTTGTTGTTCAGTCACTGAGTTGTGTCCAGTTCTTTGTGACCCCATGGACTAGAGCACACCAGATTTCTTTGTGCATCACTATTTCCCAGAGTTTGCTCAAATTCACATCCATTGAATCAGTGATGTCATCCAATCATCTCATCTTCTGTTGTCCCCTTCTCCTCCTGCCCTTAATCATTCCCAGCATCATGGTCTTTTCCAATGAGTCAGTTCTTCCCATCAGGTGGCCAAAGTATTGAAGCTTCAGCTTCAGCATCAGTCCTTCCAATGAATATTCAGGACTGATCTCCTTTAGGACAGACTGGTTTGATCTCCTTGCAGTCCAAAGGACTCTCAAGAGTCTTCTCCAGCACTTCAAAAGCGTCTATTCTTTGGTGCTCAGCCTTCTTCATGGTCCAACTCTCACATCCATACATGACTACTTGAAAAACCATAGCTTTGGCTATAGAGACCTTTGTCAGCAAGGTATGTCTCTGCTTTTTAAAACACTGTCTAGGTCTGGCATAGCTATTCTTCCAAGGAACAAGTGTCTTTTAATTTTGAGGCTGTAGTCACCAATAAAGTTTAGTTAAAAATAACTTTTCTGTTCTAAATTCTTTTTGCCAAAGGCTCAAAAATAATTTCATAGCATGCTTACTGGACAATTTTAAAAAAATCTTAGATGGATATTTTAGAGATCAGAGCATGGATAGGAAGCAGAAGATCATTCAGTCAAATGATTTCTTTCTAAAAGTGTTAAGGAATCACTTCAGGGGCTCTCAATGAAGCAGTTTTGTTTCTTACCAAGTTGCCTGTGCTCATTTAGAATGCTGAGTAGATGTATTAGCTTTGCACTTTTGGAGATCTGGGTGGGATGGAAGAACACAGTGGCATTTGGGGTTTGGCAAAACTTCTCAAATTATTTTTCAAACACTTTAGGTTTGGCAAAGGCAGACTGGATTTTGCCAAATGCCTTTTTCCTTACTTTGGAACTCAAGTATACTTCAAGGAAAATTTAATCCATGTGCTTCTGATTTATTTATTCTTCAGTCATCAAATTATCATCTTGAAACAATGGACTAATGCTCAAGAAAACCTTTTGAACAATTTCATGAAATTGTAAATCCTCCCTGCACCACATTCCAATCCTTTTGCCCTGAATATTAGTGCATGTGATACCAGTATTAAATCAAGCCACAATTCTGGAAAAGTTACATTTGTTTCCTAGTTATAACCCTGTGAGTATAAGGTGTGTTGACCTAAAATTAGAACATTACCAGTTATTTCTTTAAATGAAAATGGGTTTCTTTGGAATCAGCCAAGAATTGCAATTTGGGGTCCCTAACCATGTCAAGCCGTGTGCAAGTCCCTGTAGGTAGGGGAAGGAGAACGCTGTTACTGAGGGGAGAAGGAAGCTGGGAGGTCTAGAGAAGACAGAAAGCGCATGGCTTTTCATTGGCTGAGTCCTTGCTAGCAAAGAGAAGTCTTTCTTCTTGTTATTGACTCTGGGAGAGCACGCTCTTCTGGTCTCTCAACTGTTTCTAATTGAGGCTTCTTTTTGTTTATTTTTTACAGGTGGTTCTAAGATTAGCCAAAACTATAGCCTGTTGTTACTGGATAGGGCTTCCCAAGCAGTGCTAGTGATACAAGGAACTCTCCTGCAATGCAGGAGACATAAGAGAAAAGGTTTGATCCCTGGGTTGGGGAAGATCCCCTGGAGGAGGGCATGGCAACTCACTCCAGTATTCTTGTCTGGAGAATCCCATGAACAGAGGAGCCTGGTGGGCTACAGTCCACAGGGTTGCAAAGAGAGAGATGCAACTGAAGCGACTTAGCATGCGCGTTACTGGATAACATGATTACAGGATTATACAATTTTTGAGCTCAGTCTTTCCTCTGAAAAATTCCTTTTCCATCCTTCTGAGCACATACTCACCCGCCCTCCATAGTTGCATACAGCAGGAAATAGTCTCTTTCTGTATCAGGTAACTCTAAATTCAAACTTTTTTTCTTAATTCATGATTCAAGTTCACAGTAGGTGAACTGGTTATTATCCAGGGAGGTTATGCCATGGTGACGGGAAATGTCAGCTGTGTTTGGAGTCACTTCTCTAAACTTAGGCTATACTCTTTGCTTCTGTGGGAGTTCTAAAATCACAGCAAGTCCCAGATGTTGTGAACTGATCTAATTTCTACCGCCAAACCTACTTTCCCCCCGTCTTTCCTAACCTACTTATCCCCTGTCTTTCCTAACTTACTTTCCTCCTGTCTTTCCTAGCTCAAAGAATGGCTCCAGACTCCTCTGAACCTTCTTCAGGTGACACCTACCCTCCGCCTGGTCTAGCAAAGGGGCTCAATCAACAAGCACTGTATTGAGCGCGGCTTCGGTTAGCGAATGAAAAGGGCTAAAGCCAAAAAGAAAGTGCCAGTCAAACGGATATTGAACGCACACCCCAAGTTCTGTTCTGTTCTGAGTTTAAATGGCAAAGTGAGATTGGCCAGAGCTCTGAGGTAGGCATGCCTTCTGTATCTGGCCAAGCAGAGGCAGGGGATGGCCGCAGTTTGAAGCTATTTGATAAAATCAGTATCGAGACCCTGATGACTGCCTGTCCTCAATTGACCCAGAGGTATCTAGGGAGCTTGCTTTCATTCAACTTTTTTTTTTTATGGGTCTTAAATTCTGTGACAGATTTTTGGTCAAGTTGTTGCCACTAAAAACAGTACTGATTTAAAAAGCTAATAACTTCAAACTGCCACACACAAAACAAATGGTCCACAAAACATTCTCCTTTCCTTCAGAAGGTTTTATGATGCATTGTTATCATTAACCAGTCTTTAACTATTAAACTTAAATGGCCAATTGGGACAAACAGTTCTGAGGTCATTCTTCCACCATTGATTAAGACTGGGGTGGCAGGTATTTGGGGATAATATTCATTTAGCTCTCTGAGATTTCTCAGCAGACTCGATGACTTTGCCAGCCTTCTTGTCCACTGCTTTGACGACACCCACAGTCACCATCTGCCTCGTGTTACAAAGAGCATAAACTCCTTGGGCTATCTGATAATGACCTTACTCATAGGAAGGTGACTTTGGTGAAGGAGAAGAACAAAAAATTGTAGAGGGATTGCCTTGCATGGGGACAATGGCCTAATTTGGAGCCTGGCAAAAGGTGGGGATGAATGGACTATTTTGATGAAGAGCTCCAGGCCAAGAGGCTTGTTCCTCTCCTGGCGGTGCCGGACCTTGCAATGAGCACCCAGCACGCAGTTCTCAAGTAAACCTGTCCCCATGCGTGTAGTCAAGAGATTTCTGTCATTCTCTGTAGCACTCAGGAGTCTGGGCTGATCACTATGCTCTGGGGTCTTGGTGCTAAGAACTACATACTAGGTGTATAAATTTTTATCATTTCTTTTAGAACATTCGAGAAAGCAAATGCTATAACAGTAAGTCTTGTGATAGGACAGAGTATAATGGGTGACTCTAGCAGAGACCACTGAGGTTACAATGATGAGGAAACGTTTCCCAGAGGAGGTAGCAGATGATTTGAGTCTGGAGAGAAGCTAGGAGTCATCCCTTAAGGACATGAATAGGAACACATAGAGGGTATTCCTGGCAGAGGTATCACCCTGGCCCAGGGCAGGGAAATAAGATAGCCAGGCTTGCCCAAGAAACCACAAACAGGGGACTTCTCTGGTGGTCCAGTGGTTGAGAATTCATCTTGCAAAGCAGGGGACAAGGGTTCAGTTCCTGGTCAGGGAATTAAGATCCCACGTGCTGCAGGGAAGCTAAGCTTGCATGCTGAAACTACTGGGCCTGCTTTCTCTCGAGGCTGCAAGTTGCAGCTATGACCTGATGCAGCCAAATTTGTTTTAAAAAAGAAAGAAACCACAGATAGTTCATTGTGGACTATGAGGAAGGAATGGTGAAAAATGAGGGAGGAGAGATGGTTTAAGGCTCAGTGCAGAGTGGGTTTTGTATTTCATGCTAAGGGATTTGGTCTTTATCACAGAGGCAATGGGAGAATCATTAAAGATTCTAAACTGGAGACTTACCCCATCAGATTTGCATATTAAGAAGATTGCCATGGTAACTCTCTGGAGGGGCAGGATAGAGTCAATAGCTTAAGCTTGGAGGCTATTTCTGTGATCCGGTAGAGGCATTCTGAGACCCTGAAGAGCAGGGAGTATAAATTTGAGAGCAAACTGACAACCTGACTGATTAGATAGAGGTGGAAAAGGACAGGGACAGGCCAAAAGCAGCTCTTGAGTTTCTGTAGCTGAGGCATTGATGGTGCCATTTACTGCAAAGAGCGATTTAGTAAATGTAAGTAGGTTTCAGGATAGTAAGTCCAACTGTAGACATTCTAGGTCTGTGGGACATCCAAATGGAAGCATCCAGATTTAGGTCTATGGTTCAGAAGACAGACATAGAGGTCAGGGAATTGTCACCATATGAATGGCTTTTGCAGTCATAGAAACAAATTCCTCTTTCTAGAAAGGTATATATGGTGGAAAGAGGGCTAAAATAGAGTCCAGTGGCAGCGTTTTTTCTTCTGGTGTAATTTTCTATGAGATATTGATCTCTTCAAATGTAGAAAAGCTGAATGGGATTAACAGTGTCCAGACTCCTTGGGCAGATCGCCTCCAGGTGTGGCAGCCATTTCCAGGGACTCTCGATGGGATGTTTGACATAGCATCCCAGTCCCGTGGGCTGTGGTCTTGAGGTTGCCTAGCATGATGAGAGTCTTCTGTACCTTCCAAAGCTGCAAAACCCAGAATACAGTCAGGAATATAATCTACCGCCCCAGTATCTATCGTAGAGTGGAGGCAGCCAATTCTAGCATTTCTGGAGGAGCTGACCCCCAAACTTTGAGAGTGAGGGTTGGGAGGGTGGCAAGGAAGGCCAGACAGAATGGCAGGTGCAGCTCCAGGTGGGGGCTCCAAATCTCTGATTCACAAACAGTGGTAGGCCTGCTGGTTAGTGGCTAGGGTGGTACCCAAATGCGTTCTAAAGAATGCAAGTTCTTTAGATGAAGGCATCAGCATTTTGAAATCCTTGATGTGAAAAAGTTCAGTCAATCAGATTATAAATTCACTCATGTTCACAGGAAATTTTAACATTACATTTTTCAAGGAAAGAAAAGAAAGAGCTCTTAGATTATGGAAACATGATAACTGTTGTAAATATTCAAATGGTTGTCAAAATTAAGAAAATATTTTTATCACCTACGTGTGTGAACAAAGTTGCTTATTGATGGTGACTTCTCAAAAATATAAAGAAATTGCCACTATAAAGCCTTGACAAGAAATTGTGAGCAGCCATTTCAAGAATAAAAAATTTAAAAAATTCAGCATTGCAAAAAAAATAGTAGTTAATATCTTTCCTAACTCTTTTTTCTCCTTGTAAATTATACAATATAAAGAGAAGGTGATTACTTTTTTCACCAATACCATAGATACTTCCAAATAGTGTCCAATTTATCCTATATTGTTACAAATAGTTTCATTATCCTTGTACATTATGAGGTAATAAAAGTTGGACTGACCTGGGAACACCAACATTTAAGGGATAAATAATAAAAAAAATAGTAGTCTATGGAAATGAAGTTGAAAAGAAAATGGGCCTAAGAGTGGGTATCAAATAAGGAAAGTGTGATATCAAGGAAGCTAAGGAGGAAGAGATTGTGGTTCACGGTGTCACAGGGCTGGAGAGGCTGCATGAGGTGAGGAAACCCGTCTCCACTGATATCACTGGGAGATAACTGATGATCTCAAGGAGGACAGTGTCAGTGTGGTTCCCTGGGCAGGATGTGGTTTGTAACAAATTAAGGAGTGACAGGAAGTGAGAATGTAGAGGTGGTGAAATACTCACCACTTTTTCAGGAAGCTCTGCTTGGAAGGAAGGGAAAGGATGGCAGCTAGGGAGACGACCATATAGAACCAACAAGAATTGTGAGGTTTTCCTCACAACACTGGAAAGGATGATACATTCATGAGTTGACATAAAAGACACGTGAAAGAAAATGGTTATATTAAAGCTATAGGAAGCGGGTGGGATGGGGATGAGTACTGGGATTGTCTCTGAAGGGTAGGAGGAGAGAAGACCAGAGTACAGGAGAGGGTTCACCCCGAACACGAGGACATGTCTTTCTTGGACCTTGCAGGAGTGGAGCTTGCATTGTGGCTGCAAATATTTGAGTGCATATGAACCATAGCTCTGATTTTTCTCAGTGCATTAGGAAGTTAAATTAAAATAGGAGAAGGGAGCTTGAGAAGAGTGGCTAAGTTTGAAGAAACTGTGGCTGGAGATTTGTTTTCATAATAGTGCTAATCGGAAGAGCTGGATGATTTTCTCCAGCCTTATTCAATGTGTAAAGAGCAGAGAAGACTAATGGCTGGGCTCATCCAAGACTGAGAGTCTGCAGAGTTTCCACAGTGGAAAAGTTAAGTGAATGGGCTGATGAATGTGCTGGAAGGATGGTTGAAATGACAAACCACCGGCTTTGGGCAACAGAGGCAGGAAGAGAACCAACTTAATATCTCCAAGGTAGTAGTGGGGCTAGATGTAAAGCAGGCTTCAGAATATTCCAAGAAAGACGAGGGAAAGACAATAGATTGTGCACTGTTCAAGAGGTCTTAGAGGACTTTATTTCCAATGAAGCTAAAATTCTGCAAACACTGGGGAAAGGTTTTGGGGAGGGATGAATGGCAATGGAAAGAAAAAAACCAAGAGTGAGGAAGTATAAGGCAGTAAGAGGATAGAGAGGACCCTGGAGGTTTGCATTCAGGTGGAGTTGTAGGAGATGTAGGATCTCAGGCATGAGAGGGATCCAAGGATCCTCAGGTCTTGATGTTCGGGTGGAGAGAAGGTTGAACTGCAGGTGAAGGGGCCCCAGGAAGCTGCTGTGGCCTCTCGTGGGGCCCTAAGCAGAATATGGAAAGGAAAGCTTTCATCCCCCAGAGATGGCAAAGGAGATGGGAATTCAGCCCCAGAAGCCACCTGCTCAGGGGGGTCACTCGTCCTTCCAGCCTCAGCTCAAAGCTCAGATCCTCCAGGGTGCTCTCTCCATCAGGTAGTAAGCAAATATATATATATATATATATATATATATATATATATATATTGATCAGGAAGGATGCCAGGCAAGGAAACTGGCTGAAGCAATGCAGTGGAGCAGGAAGCCATTCTACCTTGGTGTTGTTTTAGTTTCACCTTCCAGGAAGTGTTCTGGGCCGAAGGATCCTGAGTCATGGTCAGTAGGTCCAGCTGGACTGCCACATGACCCTGGGACCAGCGCCATGTGCAAACCCAGAGACACTCCCAGAGTCCAGCCTCTAGCCTCCAGGCTGGTCCAACTAAAACACAGCTTTGGCTCAAAAGAAAAAGGCATGTTACCGTCCAACTTTGCCACTTGAAATGAAACTAGGAAAACATCTTCAGAATAGAGGTAGGATGGTTGTTCTTGATTCACACCTTTTTTCCTGAAGGAGTTAGTGTTTTAATTATTACTGTATTATTTCTGTTCTAGATCTGATCTAATGCTGTATATAGCATTCATTTTGCCATAATTGTGTGAGGTGATTTGATGAAGAGGAAGTGCCCATTTTGGGGGAAGTGCTATTTGAAACATCTTTTTCAGAAACAGGATAACCCATAAGGAATTATGAAACTTATTTTTAAAAGCTGCCAGACATGAAGTATAACACATGTTTTTAATTATAGGCCTTTAAAATATTTTTATATAAAAATGGAATTTTCTTTTCATCAAATGTTTTGCTTAATTTTTTAAACAGTTGGCAGCACTAATATGATGGGGAGAGGAAGAGGGAGGAAGTAGATTACCTGCCGGTAGTTTGATATTATATATTTAAATAATAGCTGCTATACATTTCATTCTATCTCTTGACCCTGTCCAGTCTCCTGCTCATCAATATTCTGGTTCCCTTCCTTACCCTCCAGAGGGCAAAGGACGTATCTGGTATTTCATGGTAACCTCTTTCATACACTATGAAAGATGTAGGCCCTTTGCCCAGAAAAATGCTTACAGGGTTCGTGGGCACACATATATATGCACACACATAATTTCAGAAGATACATGCTTTCTTCCTTCACTCTACCTCCTCAAATCCCATCTCAAGCTCCCAAATTAAGTCCCTCTAGGGAGTTGGTGATAGACAGGGAGGCCTGGTGTGTTGTGATTCATGGGGTCGCAAAGAGTCAGACATGACTGAGCGACTGAACTGAACTGAATGGAACTGAGAGGCTTCCCAGGTGGTGCTAATGGTAAAGAACCTACCTGCCAATCCAGGAGATATAAGAGACGTGGTTTTGATTCCCACCCCAACATGGGTTGGGAAGATCCCCTGGAGGAAGAAATGGCAACCCACTGCAGTGTTCTTGCCTGGAGAATCCCGTGGACAGAGGAGCCTGGGGGGCTACAGTCTGTAGGATCACAAAGAGTCAGACACGACTGAGCACATGAGAACATTGAAAATAGATAGGTATTATATAATATCTATGTAATCTTTATAATAACTATAGATATTATATGGGGCTGCCCAGGTGGTGTTAGTGGTAAAGAATCTGCCTGCCAATGCAGGAGATGCAGGAGACTCAAGTTCGATCCTTGGGTCTGGAAGATCCCCTAGAGGAGGAAATGCAACCCACTGCAGTGTTCATGCCTGGAGAATCCCATGGACAGAGGGGCCTGGAGGGCAATAGTCCTTAGGGTCGCAGAGTCTGGACAGGACTGAAGCGACTTAGCACACACAAGCACACTCTCTTAAAAGGACATTCAGTACAGAGCGCCAGCCAACATCAGGGGCTGCCTTTCTTACCTCTGTGTCCCTGTGGTGCCTAATGCCTTCCCTGGCATGGAGAAGACATTCAATCACGTTGATGAGCTACTACATGAAAGTTGTGCTATCTTGTAAGGGAGTGTAGGAAAGGAGGCAGGAGTCTTGAGCCTTGGGTTGTTAGGTGACCTCTGGGTGTGGGGAGGGTTCTCAGGGCAGAGGTGAGTGGCTATGCAGCAAGTTCCCAGCATATGAATGAGTCCTATTCCGAAAGCACATTTGTAAGTCAAACAAAGTTAGCTTCGGTGCCCAACTAACACAATCGGACTTAGAGTACTGTACAGCAATAGGTTTATAATACTTTTAACACAAATAGTACATAAAAAACAAACAAATGTATGAAATAAAACATTTTATATCTTATCATACAGTACCTCAAAAGGTACAGTAGTCCCAGCTACATCACCACTGTTTTTACACTTGCTTCTGGTTACCCTGGGCTTGAAATAAAGATACTGTACTACTGGACTCTATACAGTACTGAAAAGTAAGATATGCAAAAGTACAACCACTTAGAGAGGATGCCTGCCTATGACAGGATACACCAGACATGTGAACTGATTTACATGATTGAACATGCAAACGCACACTCACATCTTTGAAAGTCCACAACTTGAAGGTTCATACGTAGGGGACTTACTGTGTATTGAAGTTTAGCCCTTGTTTTCTCTTAGATCTCAGCCAGCCGATGATACAGACCAAGAAAGAAGCATTCTTTGGTTAAAGGAAAGTCTTAAATTTCTGAAGCTGGGCTATGTTGATCATAGGAAGAAGTCAGCTAATCTCAGAAATGAGATGAGCTTCTAAAGAATGATGTGGATCAAAGAAATATCTAAAGGAGTGTTGAGACAGAGAGTAAACCACAGAGGGCCCAGCGGGATGCCTACTACCATCAACATTTTCCAGGTGAAGCTTAACCCCCTCCTTGCCTTTATGGATCAAGTCAAGGTTCCCGAAGCCGTGGGCTCAGGACAGACTCACTGCCTGTGTAACTCTCTCCCAGCCAGTGGAACCAGGTAGCTCATTCCTCGGGCCTCTCCTGTGTCACCCGGATGAACAGGAATCATGCAGCTTGCGTGTGGCATTTCCACCCAGTGTGATTCCACTTAATCACTGTCACAGTCAGAGAAAGCTCTGGCTTGCCTTCTCTGCAGCCTGTCTCAACTGGAGAACTCAGCTCTTGCCAGAAACAAATTCCTGACGTAGAGGACTAAAATAAAACTGCCTGTGAAAAGCTAGTTTATGCATCGAGACAGAGACATAGCTCTAACTGCAATTGTATTTACAGGGGAAAAAATAAACAACAGGATAGATCATCAAATAACACTCTCTTCTTCTTTATTCCCATCCCAGCTTTCCTTCTTTATTGTGCTCAACCCAGGATCTCTTTGTGGGTAGTTTATTTTATCAAAGAAGCTGTTTGATCAACTTGGAATATGTCAGCTGAAAACAAATCTATTTGATCTGGAGTGTCAAGAAAGCTTTGTCTTTAATCTGAAAAAAATGGCTGCTGAAATGACAGTTGTCATGGGGACAGAAGAAAGGCATCATAATTTTGATGTCTTCCATCACATTTCACTTGGATTCCATTTAAAACAAGGTCAGCCCCTCATCCACATACCAGCTGGAGGTCAAAAATCACTCTAGAATTTTTTTTGCTGCTTCCCAAATAAAGCCCTGATCTGCCAGTTTAGGACAAAAGAAGGTGAGACCTTCCAGTAGGTTCTCTCCCCCAGGAGATTCTGGGGGAGGAACCTGTTTTGTCATTCTCTTGGTAGGCAGGGTACACATGATACTGATCTGCTAAAGCAGACAATTTTATAGCTGGGAGGAAAAGAGTTATAAACTCTCCACCTCAGTTTGCTGGATTATTTCATCCTCTGTCATGATACAAATATCTATGCTGTTAGAGAGAGAAGTTTGGTATGAGATATTATACTCTTATCAAAATACATGCTTGTTATTGTTGAATCACAGATTGATTAAATATGATCTAAATAGTTGTTAGTAATCAGGATTTGGTTTTCCTTTGGCTTAGCTTTTCCCATCTGGTTTTGGTTTTGTGGTTGCCTTTCCAGCTCTGAGCAAATGTAATAAAAAGGAAGATTAAGAAAATAAAAACACAATATGATTTGTGAATCTCATCCAGTTCAACCCTCTAAATAAATATATTTTTAGGAAATCAGGGCTGAGTATGATAATATCCTTGAAACTCATGTATTAAATACCCCAACCAATATACAGACAAAATGGACGTATTTCATTCTTGAATGCCATGTTTAAGAGAGAAAAATGATTATTCCACTCCACTGTGATACTCTTAACAACGACAATAACAGAAAGAAAGAAAAAACCAAGAAGGAAAGAAGAAAGAAGAAAAGAAAGGAAGGCAGACAGACAGACAGAAAGAAACTCGGTAAGGAGGGGAAAGGCACGGAAATGTGTTGGTTAGATTTGCAAGCGATGGAAGCCCCGTTCTTGTGTGTAAAGATCCGTCCTCCTCTTGATGCAGAGGGCGCTGGTGTTCTCCTCCACCAGATCTCATCTGTCATGACACAGTGAAAGCTAATGCTCTCTGCGTCATCCTGTTCGCCTCCAACTTGGGACTATGGAGTCTAAGTCTATCAGTCGTAACGTGAAAGTAAAAATAGTAATGACAGTTCTCAACAATTGTGTGCCAGTTGTTGTATCAGGCACACCACAGACGTTATCTTTGGTCCTCCCAGCAATCCTCTATGGGATCCTCTGTGTTAGAGTTATTACTGCTTCATTTAGGGAGACTCAGAGCTTGGAGAGGCTGAAAGACTTGCCTCGGGTCATAGGGTTAGTGAGAGGATGGGAAAGGATTTGAAGCCACACCTGCCTGCCAGCCCTTATCTTCATGCGAGGTCTCTGTGGTGTGGGACAGGCACCGACCAGGAAAAGGAAACCGCCTGGAAGGGCTGGAGCTCCCCCTCCGTGTTCTGATCCCCAGGTCGTGCTGCATGCTCCTGGAGCACGCTGGTGATCACAGCCCATCTGCTTGTCTACCTGCCCACAAGAAGAGCTCCTTGCAGTGAATCCAGAACACTGACAGTGACCCACAGTAGGGGCTGAAGACATCGCTGGATGAAATACGCCAGAAGTGATTATCTACTGGAGATTTGTGATAATAATTGAGATCAGTCTTGCCTAGCTAATTCTGTATTCATTTCTAGATATTTAATTGTTTGTAATTGTGTACCAACTTTTAAAATGTAGGCAGGTGTAGTTGAAAATGCAATTTGATGCATTATTGCCATTTTTATGCTTGGCACTTGCAAATTTAATTCTAATTACAGAATTAACTGTTGCATTGTATTGAAAAGAAAAGGAAGTGTTTTAAATCAACATTTTAGTAGGAAGTGCATGCATATTTACTAACTTTATTATAAAACTGTCATCAAACAATTTTTGAATATCTACGCCGCAAAACAAGAATTAGTTTTTTTGATGGAAGATGCAGTCTTATTTTTGGCTTGTTTTACTCACGGCATACGTTGTACTTAGCTCAGTTTTCAGATGCCCTCTAGTGGTGATAAAAGTAAGTAGATAATAAAGGAGGTGAAAATAAAATGAGTTTATGTGGTAGTGGCCCTTTTACAGTCAGTAATTATATCCCTTCTGACTTCTTATATAGATTAAATATAATAAAAAGATAGAATATTTGCTTTGTCTTCCCAGGTTAAGGTAATAACTTTTAAAAACATCTCATAGTATTTAAAAATACTAGTAAAAGAATACACACACATAATGGATAAATAAGAGAGTAATGAAAAAAATGTGTGCGTATCTAGGACCTGGTTCAAGAAAGAGAAAAGAAAAACATTCAGTATTTGATTTAAAAGACCATATTACTCAGCCATTAAAAAGAATTCATTTGAATCAGTTCTAATGAGATGGATGAAACTGGAGCCCATTATACAGAGCGAAGTAACCCAGAAAGATAAAGACCATTACAGTATACTAACACATATATATGGACTTTAGAAAGATGGTAACGATAACCCTATATGCAAAATAGAAAAGGAGACTCAGATGTATGGAACAGACTTGTGGACTCTGGGAGAAGGCGAGGGTGGGATGTTTCAGGAGAACAGCATTGAAACATGTATATTATCTAGGGTGAAACGGATAACCAGCACAGGTTGGGTACATGAGACAAGTGCTCGGGCCTGGTGCACTGGGAGGACCCAGAGGGATCGGGTGGAGAGGGAGGTGGGAGGGGGGACTGGGATGGGGAATCCACTGTCTTTCCATGATGCCATACTACAGTCAGCCCTCCGTAACTGCAGTTTCCCCATCTGTGGATTTTGATCTGCAGCTGGTTGAACTTGCAGGTGTGGACAGCCAACTGGCCTTTGTCATTTTATATAAGGACTTGAGTATCTGTGGATTTTGGTACCCATGGGGGGAGGGGTGTGTGTGTGTATGTGGGAGTGTGTGCCCTGGAATCAATCCTTCTTAGTTACCTAGGGTCAACTGTACTTACCAGGAAGCAAAACAAGAAAACCCATGCCCATATGAATAAAATCAACCCTCAGCCTCATTAACAAACATTCTCTAGCCAGCTGATAAAAGCAATAGGTTTTAGTAAGGGAAAAAAAAGAGCAAGTTTTCATAATGCCTTGTACGTAGTGAGCACTAAATAAATAATTAGTAACAATCTTGTGCTAATATGTCTTGATTTTTTGAATCCTTTAAAAGATATCCTGGGGAAATAAGAATTCTATCATGGAGAAAATTTAATACTCTATGCTTTTACATTAAATTATTTTGAATCATTCCCAGAGGAAATTTTCATTTACATTCTGAAAACAGAAACAAGATAACTTTTTAAATGTCTACAGATATAAAACTCATGCAGCATTTCTTTCAGTATCATGTCTCACAACTCAATCAGTTTAGGCTACTTATGATTCAGAGAGAGTTTATTACTTTTCAGTGTATCAGAAATAGGTATGAAATGCTGTTATCTTAAATTTGTAGAGGACCAAACAGTATTTTGATGATCAAGTGGAATCTGATGACAATTTCCACTTCATAAAAAGACAAAGTAGTTTTGCAACATTCAGAAACACACAGTGGCAACTCAGCAGGCTTTTCCCACAAGATGTCACTATGGTACCTATGAAATATAATCACAGATTATTTATCAGTCTGTTAACTTTGTATTTAAAAAACAATCAGAAAATATCTATGCACAGACCTATGACCCTAAAATTAAGCATGCACAGGAAATAACTGAATTCATAGATATCCAATATCTACTGTATGTGTATATATGACAGCAAGCATACTTGTTTGGATACATATTGAAACATTAACTATATGCATCGAAAGAGAAGCAATAAAACTGACAATATAAAAAAGATTGTATGCAAGATTATCCATTCTTCGACAAAAATTCTAAAAGTACCTGACATGTCACTCACACTGTGACTCTTCTCACCAAACATGTGATACAGGCGTGGCTGCTTACAGACTGAGTTCACACTTCACTCCGTGTGTGTGGTAGTTACAGGCTGAATACCAGGTGATTCTGAGTGATGAAGAGCTGGCGATTTCACGTCTGTCCTTTGTTTCTGCTTTAAATAAGCTAGAGGTTAAGAGCCAAGAAGTCAGAGCAGAGTTCAAAATGGAGCTCAACCAACCATACAACCTCTGCCCAGTTAATTAACCTGCCGAGTCTGCTTTCTTATTTATAAAATGGGCATAGCAATATCTATCCCGTTGCCTTTGCCGTGAGAGTAGATGGAGACAATGCGTGTAAAGCACCTGGCGCAGAAGGGATTACTTAATCAGTAATAGTAGTAATTATTAATTTCAAGAGGAAGTGTTAATGAGAATCACATTTTGTGCTTTGATCACAGGACTTAGCATATGAAAGCCCTGAGTTTTAGTCACAGATGTGGAATGCTTATGTAATAAAATCCAAGCAGATCTATAAAAACTTAAACACTGGCAATAACCGATATTCCGCAATGGGCTCTAATCAAAGCTTTGTTTGCTAAACCCAACCATTTGTTTGCAGAGTAAACAGAGGTCCTGCCTGGCTTTTTTGGGATGACTCCTCCTCTGGAGACAGTAATTGAAATTTGCCTTAGTGGCAGCCGCACACAGTTAAACGTCATTTGGTCAGCGGCTAACGTGAGTTGCAGGGCTCTTCTCATCCTCTTGAGCCAGTCCCCGGCACGGCCTTGTGCGGTGCCCCTCTGTTGAAGCCTCCCGGCCTCCCGAAGGCTCTGAGGACGAAGGGCGCGCATGGCAGCCTCCGCAGTGCGTCCCATTAGCTGCATCAGCTTCAGATGTCCCCGCCCAGGCATGCTCACCAGCGGCTCAGCAGCCACACTTTACAAATGAGCAATCTGGGTGCTCGGAGGCTGAAATGACCAGCCGAAGGAACGCTGCTCCCAAATGTCCGAGCTTAGACTGGAAGCTAAATGTCTCAGTGGTACCATATCTGGCTGCGGAGGACTCCTAATGCCATGAGAGTGAGAATTTCTTCTTCCACCTAAGTGCTGTTAAAGACCCAGTCCAGGCTGGGATGGCAGGGTACTTGTTTTTCCAAAGCAGTCAACTTTTACTGAGCTGTCTTATGAGATGTTTCAAGAGCCATAAAAATACATCTTTTTGTTTGATATCTCTTATTTATTTTTATTTTATTTTTCTCTAAATTAAAAGTTTTAAGTAAAATAACATCGCTGACCATTTCTGCCTGTGGGCCGCGCTGAGGTCCAGTTCCAAGTGGGGACTCAGCTGCATTAGAAGTATTTATATACTCTCCTACAGCAGTTAGGAATACTGACAGCAGACCTTTGCTACTCAAAACATGGTCTTCTGGTCAGCAGCATCCGTATCCCTTGGGAGCTTGTTGGAAATGCAGAATCACAGGCCCAGCCCAGATCTTTAGAACTGGAATCTGCATTTTGACCAGGTTCCCAAATAACTGATGCAGGTAATCAGGTTTGAGGAGCATAGTCTTTACCACTATACGACAGAGCCTCATGGAAACAGTGTTCTGTTTAGAGTCCATCCTGATGCTCTGGCTTGGTTGCCCAAGAGAAAAGCTTGTGATTCCTTGGCATAGTTATTGACACTCCTTTGAAATTCCACAAATGATACTCTTCTCCTTTCTTAGAACTTTATTCACTCTAGCTTGTCTGGCAAGGAGTTAGTTTAAAAAAAAAATGGACGAAATATTTGGCTTCCTCTCTTGTCAAAGAAACATTTTTTTTTTTTCTTTAGAGGATATCTGGATGACATGTGGAAAATAGAAAATTATCTACTCTTAACCATCTTGGTATAATGCCTTTCATAAATATAAGCATGTATATATGCACACAATATATGTATGTATATGTGTACATATGCATATTATGTATATATATGTATACAATATATGTATATATATGTGCACGCACATATATATACATATATGTGTGTGTATACACATATATGTACACATATGATGTTTTGAATAAGTAATACAGTCATACTGTTAAAAAATTAAGAAAAGATATATGATAAATTATTTTTCCCATTTGTGCACGATATCTGCTCAGTTCTATCCCTAATCCCAGTAGATAACCACTCACTCATTTTTTGTGTATCCTTCAACAGATATTTTAAATACAGTTGCATAAATATGATGTGTATACTTCTTCCACTTTTATCATAAATGATAGCTTTGTTATGCATAGGTTTTTACATTTTATATAGTGCATTTCACATTATATTTTACCATAAGCATTTCCCATGTTTTCACAGAGTTTTCATAAATATTCAAAATAGTCTCACAGTGGCTCATTGTTATATATATTTGCAAAAGTTGACTTAACCAGTAGGGGTGACTGTTGCACCCTTGGGTCCTTCCCCCCCCCACCCCCCGGCCCTGTCTATTGCAGATAACTCTGTGATGGAATTGTCTGTGCATAGAGTTCCTCCCACCCACTGACTACTCCTGAGCTAGGGTAGACACACCCAACAGCTGCTGCTGAGAGCCCAGAGCAGCCCATACTCTTCTCCTTCCCCAGCTTTGTCGTTCAATTCCTTTTCAATTTTAGGGATTATGCTGTATCCTACTAATATAATCTCTCTTTTCTCTTAATATATTGGCATTTATGACTTGCAATGAATAAAGTATACCTAACACATAAAACAATGGGAAAGAGAGAGCAAATGACACTACCATGTGGCAAAGTGTTAATTTCGTATTGGATAGTAAAGGAATGGGATTGCTAATAAGGCAAGCAGAAATGAAAAACAAACAGGAATCCAAACTCACCTAACGCTGAGGAAATGGCAAAGAAACATCCATGGGAAATGAATATCATGGCGGAGTCAGCTACAGGAGGAAAAAAGATTGGAAAAAGAGAAGCATTTCATAGAAAGGGTTTCTTAAAGTCTGGAGAACTCAAACAGCTGAGGAAACAAGTTGGCAGGGAGAAATGCATGGTCTACATCCCATCTCTGAAGCGACAGGCTAGGAAGGTACCAAACAGAAGAAAGTTCTTGTCAGAAGCTTTTGAAACTTATTCACTCACCAGAGCAAACTCATAGAACCATAGTTTATCTCCAGGCAAATACTAGAGCAGGAGGCAGCCGACCGTTGCACTGTAAAGAGACGAGAAGGGATTGGGATAAACATAGAGGAAAACACGCCTGTGGGACTGCTGGACAATGCCCTTCTTATGGTGGGATAGGTGAGAGCCTCAAGAGCCGAGGAATTCTGTCCTCAGAAGGGGGAGTGAAATCCTATCTGCTCCTATCCAGTCCCATCCAATACTAAACTCGGCCTCAGAGAGTCAGTCAGTCAGCCAGGGGTTAGAGGAAAATTGAAGCCTTAATTATTTGTGATGGATTCCAACTGGAAGAGGGTCTCAGAAAAGAACTGGGGACTAGAAGGATATCTATCTATCTATCTATCTATCTATCTATCTATCCGGAGAAGGAAATGGCTACCAATGCAAGTATCCTTGCATGGAGAAGTCCATGGACAGAAGAGCCTGGCAGGCTGCTGTCCATAGGGTCTCAAAGTTTCGGATACTACTGAGGGACTAACACTTACCACATGTGTGTATACACACACACACACACACATATATATACATACATACACATGTATATACATACATATATACACACACACATATTAACTAGCATACTAAAAAGCAGAACCTGTAGGCTACAACCTTAAAGGAGCTATAATTATGCTCCCTCATTCTCTTACATGGTCCATAGGAAATCTGCAACTTTGACACATCATGAATGGGAGTTCACTTACTCCCCAAATGTTTCCAGAAACTGCACTGCTCTATAGGTCAATCCAACTAGCATCTCACTCTTTAGATTCCTCAGTCATGAGTAGGATACCGATACCATGTTTTCCTAACTCATAGCAGGTATATTTAGTTCCAGAAGCCATTCTTCACTGGGCCTCAGGGAAAGAATACTCCATCCCTCCCATGGGTAGGAAAAGTTCTCACAAATACTTATCTCCTGCTCTAATTCTTGATAGTCTGAAAGTGCATGGTTAGCTAAACTACTTGTTTTGCAATTCATAATTTGGTGAATTGGTAAAATTGCACCAACAATTTCACATCTGATGTGATTAAAATACACCTTTTTGTTGTTTTTCACAGTTTCTAGGCACATACATATGTAATTAGTTCATGTTCAAATTCACAGCAGTTTTAGAGTTGCTTTGTAACATCAAAGATATTGAGACTTTTGTGATATGTTATTCTAGGAACAATACAGCCTAGAAGGGTCTTGAATTTTCTTACACTTCATTTTTATACCAAAGGAATCCAATAGCCTTGAACATTGAAACTTTCAGTTTGGAAGTGTATTTTATTTTCCAGAGGAAAAATTCAATACAATTTTTTAGAGGAACAAAGAAAAGAAATGCCACAAGTGAGAAAACTGTTTAGGTTGGGGATTGTGCAAGTATGGGAAAGTTGCTGGATGTCTATGAGATAAATCTGTGTGAGAAATGTCATTTTGGGATTATATTTTTGGAGATGCATAATTGACCCTTGCCATTTTAGTTGCCACTGGTTTCTCCTACAAGTAGAGAAAATGCATAAACAGTAAATGCACACATAAAACTGCTCCTTGGCAGATGTGGATTATATTCCAAAGGGACACATTTAGAGAGCATCACCCAAATGACTTATTTATTCTTCATCCCCTAGGCATGGCTTGGGGCAGGTCTGCAGTAAAATCATGTACAGTTTTACAGCTCTCTGTGATCGCTCTTTTGCTGTTTTAACCCCGAGTAAACCTTGTTTTGAGCAAACCTCCTATATAATTCATCTTGAGCAGATTTGTAAATCGGGGTTGGAATATTATTTACTTAATATTAAATATGTTTTCCAGTTTACAAAAGTGTCACTATGAATTTCTCTAATATTAAATCTTCTTCAGCATAGTTTTAAAAATTAAAGTTACATAAAGTTAGCCTTAACATATTTTTAGTAACCTGCAGTTTCCTCAGAGGACACGGGGGGTGCATACAGTATCGAGGTGCCCCCAGCACCTGATGGGCAGTGGAGACCAGAAGACTGGGAGGATGGATGTAGACCTACTCCTGAACTCCCCTGAGGCCAGCCCTGCCTTGAGGGGTGCAGGAAGTAGCAGGGGGATGGCAGTGGGGGTCGGGGGTGGGGCAGTCATTAGGGATCTCATGTGGGCAGGTATGGGATATGAGTAAAAAATATTTTCTTATTAATGTTAATATCCTCTCACTTGTCCCCACAGACAGGGTGAGTGTGGGGGAGGCACTGGGCACGTCTAGGACATGTGTCTGAAGGAGTTTCTTTTCCTCTGGGTCTTGTCTCTCTACCAGGATCTACCTTTAACAACACATCCGGATTTGGCAGCTTGTTCAGGATCTAATGGCAGTCATAAATGAACAGCAAGGTGAAGCTGGGACAGGGAACCCCAGAAGGGCAAGCCACATCTTATGCTCACATGAAAAGTGGGGAGAAAAGTTAGTGTTCATGTAAACTGCTTGAAGACAGCGACAATGTCCTCAGGAGTGACCATTCAATAATGTTGCTTAAGAAAAGAACAGATGAATAGATAGATGGGGAAACAATGGAAATGGTGGCAGACTTTATTTTCTTGGGCTCCAAAATTACTGCAGATGGTGACTGCAGCCATGAAATTAAAGACACTTGCTCCTTGGAAGACAAGCTATGACCAATCTAGACAGCATATTAAAAAGCAGAGACATTACTTTGCCAACAAAGGTCCATCTAGTTAAAGCTATGGTTTTTCCAGTAGTCATGTATGGATGTGAGAGTTGGACTATAAAGAAAGCTGAGCATCAAAGAGTTGATGCTTTTGAACTGTGGTGTTGGAGAAGACTCTTGAGAGTCCCTTTGACTTCAAGGAGATCTAAGCAGTCCATCCTAAAGGAAATCAGTCCTGAATATTCACTGGAAGGACTGATGCTGAAGCTGAAGCTCCAATACTCTGGCCACCTGATGCGAAGGACTGACTCATCTGAAAAGACCCTGATGCTGGGAAAGGTTGAAGGCAGGAGGAGAAGGGGATGACAGAGGATGAGATGGTTGGATGGCATCATAGACTCTATAGATATAGTTTGAGTAAGCTCTGGGAGTTTGTGATGGACAGGGAGGCCTACATGCTGCGGTTCATGGGGTCACAAAGAGTCGGACACGACTGAGTGACTGAACTGAACTGAAGGAAAGGATGAAAGCTTGGACCTCCCTGGTGGTCCAGTGGCTGAGACTCTGAGCTCCTAATGCAGGGGGTGAGGATTTGATCCCTCATCTGGGAACCAGATCTCCCATGCCACAACTAAAAAGGTCCCACATGATGCAACTAAGACCCTGTGCAACCAAATAAAGATTTAAACATAAAAGAATGAAACTGTTAGTCTCTCAGTTGCGACCAACTCTTCGCAACCCCATAGACTGTAACCCACCAAGCTCCTCTGTCCATGGGATTTTCCAGCAAGAATACTGGAATGGGTTGCCGTTTCCTTCTCCAGGGGATCTTCCCAACCCAGGGATTGAACCCAGGTCTCCCACTTTGTAGGAGATTCTTTACCATCTGAGCCACCAGGGAAGCCCTAACGAAAGAATGACTGAATCCAAGGGCAGGCAGTTTAGTCTGCTAAGATGTCAGCCACGTCTCTGATGCGGAGCATCAATGTCAGAATGTGAGATCTGAGATGGCAGAGCCCACCTGTGGGATTTCAGTTTCTCCCTCCTCTCCCTACCTCTTGTGACTCCCTCCTACCTGCGAGTATTGAGGAAGCCTCAATCTCCCAGCCTAATAAATGTTTGTGTAGGGTGGCCAGATTAGAGTCCTTACAAATGTCTCAGAAATATGGTTGGTACCATTTTATTTTTGAATTTTAAGAATTATGTGAAACATGTATGTGCAATTTACAAAGAGTGGAAAATAGGTAAGATCAAGAGAAGAAAATAATTCACTATGGCACTAATTAGAGATAGCAAAATATATAACTCTGTACAAAAATGGGATCACACTGTACATATTGTTTGTGTCCTGTTTTTCCCTTTGTGACAAACTATGAACATTGTTTTGCGTGTGAAGTGATTATAGAAGCACTCTATTAATGTAATGCCTATCTCTTATGCTCTAATGGAGATTAATCAGCTACTGAATTTTTTTACTAAAATTGGCAGTTTTCTCCCTGCTTCTAATGAGTCATTGCCATTTATTATGCCTCTGAGACCCAGCAGACAGTGTCAGTTCTGCCTGTGATGTATGATAGACATATTCGATACAATAGTGAAGAAATGAGTTCACGGAAAGACGGATTAAGTTTAAACATCCAGCTAACAGTACACAGAAGAGTGTCAAAACCTCAAGGAAAAGTTGAGCTACATCAGAGAGAGAATATGAATCCTGGAGAATGCAGCACAGACTCTAACCTCCCCTGCTTTCCAAGCACAGGTTCAGGGGCAGAGATGCCAAGAGTGGAAAAGATGCAGCTCCTTGGAACAGAGGGGTTCGTTAGGTTATTAGTTAGGAATCCCAATTCAAAGGGATTGGTTAGGTTTCAATAAAATCCTGACAGTAGTCCTCATTCTGGGCTTTCGTGGTGGCTCAGTGGTAAAAAGTCCATCTGCCAATGTAGGAGACGCAGCTTCAATCCGTGGGTCAGGAAGATCCCCTGGAGAAGGAAGTGGCAACCGCCTCGAGTGTTCTTGCTGGGAAATCCCATGGACAGAGGAGCCTGGCAGGCTACAGTTCATAAAGTCACAAAAGAATGGCACCCAAATTAGTGACTAGACAACGATATTCCTTTTATTTTTACATTCATCAGGTGACAGGTGTTTGGGTAGTTTCCACTTTTAGGCTTTAATGATTCATGCTGCTATGAACCTTTTTATGTGAACATATATTTTCAGTTCTCTTGGCGAAGCTTATGTGTTTAAATATTTCTTTAATCAAAAATGTAAGGATTGGAGAACTCTTTGTTTTCAGTTTTTCTGTAAACCTAAGACTGTTTTATAAAGTCTACTAATTAATTTAAAAAGTGCAAGGATCATTATTTTTTAGTGTGAATGAATGGTGATTTATGCCAGTGTGTGAAAGGCAGTGGCACACTAATAATTTGGCTGTTTTCTTCCCCATCCCCAGCTTTACTGACAAAAAATCAACAAATAAGAGTGTATATAGTAGTTTTATTCCTAGTTTTCAAAGGAATTTCTGTACTGTTCTCCATAGTGGCTGGATCAATTTATATTCCCACCAAAAGTGGGTTCCCTTTTCTCCACATTGTCTCCAACACTTATTATTTGTAGATTTTTATGACCCAGAAATCCCACAACTGGGCATATATCCTGAGAAAGCAATAATTCAAAAATATACATATACCCCAGTGTTCATTGCAGCAATATGTAAAATAGTCAGGATGGAGAAGCAACTTAGACATCCATCCGTAGATGAATGGATAAAGAAGTTGTGGTACATATATGCAATGAAATGTTACTCAACCATAAAAAGGAATGAAATTGAGTCAGTTGAACTGAAGTGGACAAACCTAGAACCTGTTATACAAAGTGAAGTAAATCAGAAAGAGAAAAACAAATTTGGCGTATTAACACATATATATGGGATCTAGAAAAATGGGGCTGCTGAATCTATTTGCAGGGCAGGGATAGAGACTCAGATATAAAGAACGGACTTGTGGACACAGCGAGGGAATGAGAGGGTGTGATGAATTGAGAGGGCAGCACTGAAATATAACACATTACTGTGCATAAAATAGCTAGCTAGTGGGAGGTTGCTGTGTAATACAAGGAACTCGGCCCGGTGCTCTGTGATGACCTACAGTGGTGGAATAGGGCTGGTGCAAAGGAGGCTCAAGAAGGAGGGTGTGGGAGAGAGCAAATTAGCCAAGACGGCAGGTTCCGGCTCTCTTGCCCCAGTTTTGTAAATACGGGCTATGTGACAGCTGAGAGTATTTATAGCACTGTGCTTGTGCGTCACGAGGGGCCGGCGTGGTCGGGACTGGCCCGGGCTGTCCGCAGGTATGAGCAGCAGCGCCGCCGTGTCGGTGGGGTCCGCCACGAGGGGGAGCGTGCAGCGCCTTTACCGCCGGGGCTGCTGCGCCGGCCAGCAAAGAGGCTGTGTCTGTTGCCGTAGCCGGCTCTGCCCCAGGAGAGAGGAAACGTCTGCAGTTCCTGTGGCTCCCTGTCTCCTTCCGGCCCCTTGCCTACCCTGGGTTCGTCAACAGTGCGGTAACTGGGGTTGTGAACAGGATGAAGAGCAATGCAGAGGATATATCACTCTGATTCACGTTGTTGTATGACAGAAACTAACACCACAATGTAAAGGAAGTATCCTCCAATTAAAAATTAAAAAAAAAATAAATAGAAGAAGTTAATTCATTTTCACATAGATTAGATAGAATTTTAGTATTTCTTTTTTAAAAAACATGAAATCACTTTTTTGATGACTGTAGTTTGTGTTCTGCTTTTTTCCATGATCAATGAGCTAGGAATATATTTCGGAGGCGTCTAGTTAGAATTATCTATTAATGAGGTACTTACTGTTTTTTCTTTATGTTCTGCTGTAAACAAATTTAATCATATTAAGACTTTTTTCCTTGGGAGAAAACACAAGGGGAACAATTCTGCTTCTAATTCAGAGCAGGCACTTCCACTTATTTTAACCTAGGGTCAAACAGTGCTGACCTTATATGAGGCAGAAAGCACTGGGTCTTACCTAAAGGGACAGGCAGACACTTAAAAATTATAGTGGATCTGTCTGGAAATGGTAAGAGAAAATCAAGAAGAAATGTGAAACGAGGAAGAGAGAGTTTTGTTTTGCTATAGAATGAAAAGAGATAAAAAAAGGAAGTCTGGGCTTTCACTGGGGTGATAGAGGCTACTTGACCTGGAAAATTTGAAAGCCAAGGAAAGCAAAGTCTAGGGGAACTTAGGTGTGGAATTCCTAGACCCCACTGCCAGACACTCAAGTTTTGCCAGCAACCTTAGGTTAACAAATGCTTACTGGTCATGATCTGCTCAATAGGGCATTTATTTGTGATTATTATCATAACCAGATATGATGTGCTCTATTCAGAGGAAACATTTCATCACTGGAATTTAAAACCATCCACAATACATGTTTATTTGAAGATAATTAGAAAAATGTAGATAATAAAAATGAAATAAATTTATTCATTATGTCTCTTAAAGAATGTGAAAGTATCTTTTTATAAAAATGGCATGATACATTCTTACTATTGGTGTCTTGACTTTCCCCATATGAATCATCTATAAATAAATATATTTTCAGTAGCATAGCTTTGGGGGAGTGCATTGACAATTTGGTGATGTCTTTTCTTATCTTCGATTCTAACCTCAGCTATTGAAATTAAGACATTTTCTTGATAGAGGAAGCAGGCTTGTATCCTCTTCATGCCTCTGGTCAATCACCGCCTTTTGATGTGCCTTCGGAATCCAGTAAAAAGCGTTGGTTCCACATAGTTAGAGAAAAGAATAGGACTACCTAAAGGGGCATGTGGAAGCTAGAAAGAAAGAAAGAGAGAAAGAGAGAGGGAAAGAAAGAAAGAAAGAGAGAGGGAAAGAAAAAAGAAAGAGAGAGAGAGAAAGAAAGAAAGAGAGAAAGAGAAAGAAAGAAAGAAAGAAAGGAAAACAGCTGTAACTGTAGGGAATTACAGAAAAATATCAGAAAGAATTGAATACTTGAAAGGGGAGTGAGGAGTATATCTTGCTGCATTAGGAAAGAGAAATAAAAAGGGAGTAGGGGCTTTCTGTTTAGTGGTAAAGGTTACTGAAGCCATGGGAGTTTTTAAAAATGAGGAAAAACAAGATATTTTATATGAGCACATGGCACAGTCATGACTTCATTCCTTGCCCTGGTCCCCACAGCATCTGGTATGGATGGTGCTGTTCATTTCCTGATGGAAGGTGTATACTCCAAGCACTGCGAAAATAGTCATATGTTTAATGAGGTTATTTAGAAATAACCAGTGTTAGCTAATGGCAGCACTGATATCAAGTTCACTTTCAAATGTATGAAGTTATCTTTCAGATTTTCAAAATGGTGGGAGGAGTAGAGGTTTATTTAAGAAAAAGTTGAAAACACAGATGGACAAAAGGTAATAATTACTCACTATATTACGTTAGGGGAATCATATTGTTCACTTCAAAACTTTTTCCAAAGCAAGAAGCTATAGCACACTCTAGTGGCATCACTTTTGAGGTACATAACAACTTTCATGGTGTCTAACTACTCTGAATTAGTCAGGATATCTTTTCAGTAATGGATGGGCAGCCATGTTCTGTCTGCAGCCAATCACTACCTCGCACTTACCCTCAGGTGAAAGCGTACCATTGCCAGCTGAGGGTGCATTAAGGCGAGGACTGCTCTGTCTTCCAGGGGCATGCTCAACTTTCAAAGTCCTGCTGGAGCTGCTTGACAGTTTAGAAGAGCACAAAGGGAATGAAGTACTGAAGAGAAGAGTCAGGTCAGGAGACATGTTAGGTGTGAGGAATCCTGGGATTTCACTGTGGGTAATAGAGATTACCCAGAGTCTAAAACCCCTAAAAGCTGAGGCAAGGTTTTATGGAGGGATACATGGCAAAGTCATTGGCCCCCACCCTGTTTTATCTAGGATAATGTATCTAGATAGTAGCGTTAGCTAGTATAGTCTAGATAACGTTTTATCTAGGATAATATTGTGCATGTACTCAGAGGTTAATGGAACACTTAGATTGACTAGGATAATGGCAAGTTTAAAGGGGCTATACATATTTATAAGTGACTGCAATGAACTTAAGGGAGCTTTTGGATTCAGTGTCAGTGTTACTGGGGGAAATGGATTTCTGAACCGTGTCTTAGGACCAAACTAATGATCAGAGTCACATCAAGTGTGACAGTGGCGCAGCAAGAATTTAACTCTTTTTATTTTTTCCCTTCTCTGTTAGGATTGTCTCTGGCCAGCAATGCTGCAGGCCATCTGTGTACCCTGTAGGGAACTCAGGGGTGAGGGAAAACCCAGGCCAAGGTGAGATGCATCTGTTCCCGCTCTATGCAGTTACTTCACTTCCATGATTTCTGAAATCCTGGCTTGGTAAATTGAGAAGATACAGCAGGGTATTTGTGTGTATTTTGTGTCTTCCTGCCAATATGTAACCCACCTGCAGTTATTTTTTTACAGTTTTAATGTGTCAAGTACCACAAGTTTATTTACAGAAAGCAAAAAAAGGTTAGAAACACTAGTCAACAGCAGCAAAAATATTTAGGGTTATTCAAATCAAAGATAGTAATAAAAATATATTTTTGCAAATGGAATTATTTTGTATATACTGTCTACATCCTTTTTATCTTAGTACAGACTGAGAATGTCTTCTCCCTGGCAACATATTTGAATTGCATTCAAAACTGAATGCTGTTTCTTCTTTATGCTGTTCTCTAACCAATATTACCCACCGTAAAATTTTATTTTCCTGTTGAGACAGTCATAATTCCCTTTCCTGCCCCATGAAAAGCAATAACACCCCCTGTCCTCCTGATCCAACAAAACACTGTTGGAGAAAGAACGGGGTCTTCCAGAACTGAGTTCCTGTGGGAACTGCATGGAAAGTGTAGCAGAATAATAGGGGGAGATAGAGCACTAAAGAAGTCAGTTCTTTCTGCAGCAAGAGAGCCAGGAAAAGAAAAGAGACTGGGTTTTCTTGCGGCAGTGAAGTTTAAGCCAATTTCAGGAAATGCACAAGCTGCAGCGTCAATGAGTCTTTCTTTCTAGGAGAATACTGGCTCATCACCACCACTGTTAAGAAACACAATGGATGGTTATGATGAACAAGATTTTCTAAGAGGCTACTTTTTCATAATCCCATGACAGAGAGATGGTTTACTTTCAAACTTCTAAAATTACAAAGTAATACATATTCATTTCTAAATAGATAAATATAATGAAAGTGAAGAGGCAGAAAGTGAAGAGGAATGGAAGAGCCTCTTGATGAAAGTGAAAGAGGAGAATGAAAAAGCTGGCTTAAAACTCAACATTCAAAAAATGAAGATCCTGGCATCTGGTTCCATCATTTCATGGCAAATGGATGGGGAAACAATGAAAACAGTGACAGACTTTATTTTCTTGGGCTCCAAAATCACTGCAGATGGTGACTGCAGCCATGAAATTGAAAGACCCTTGCTCCTTGGAAGAAAAGCTATGACCAATCTAGACAGCATATTAAAAAGCAGAGACATTACTTTGCCAACAAAGGTCCATCTAGTCAAAGCTATGGTTTTTTTTCCAGTAGTTGTGTATAGATATAACAGTTGGACTATAAAGAAAGCTGAGCGCCGAAGAATGGATGCTTTTGAACTGTGGTGTTGGAGAAGACTCTTGAGAGTCCCTTGGACTGCAAGGAGATCCAACCAGTCCATCCTAAAGGAGATCAGTCCTGGGCGTTCATTGCAAGGACTGATGTTAAAGCTGAAACTCCAATACTTTGGCCACCTCATGTGGAGAACTGACTCATTCGAAAAGACCCTGATGCTGGGAGGGATTGGGGGCAGGAGGAGAAGGGGATGACAGAGGATGAGATGGTTGGATGGCATCACCAACTTGATGGATATGAGTTTGAACGAGCTCCGGGAGTTGGTAATGAAGGGGAAGCCTGGCATGCTGCAGCCCATGGGGTCGCAAAGAGTCAGACATGACTGAGCAACTGAATTGAACGGAATTAAAGTGAAAAGAAAAGTGAAGTGTTAGTTGCTTAGTCATGTCCACCTCTTTGCTACCCCCTGGGACTGTAGCCCACTAGGTTCCTCTGTCCATGGAGTTTTCCAGGCAAGAGTACTAGAGTGGGTTGCCATTTCTTTCTCCAGGGGATCTTCCTGATCCGGGGGTTGAACCAGGTCCCCTTCACTGCAGGCAGATTCTTTACCATCTGAGCCACCAGGGAAGTTCTTTAATCATGACGTGTACCTTGACAACAAAACCTTTCATGATATAGGATGATAACACCAATAAATCTCTCAGCACATAAGAGCTACTCAAAATTGACAACTCCCTATCTTCAAATTGTACTCACATGTGAAATAAATATGATGGGCTTATTTCACAACAAAATAGAGTACTATCAAAATCATTATTCTCTATGTTGTTCATTTGTGATAACATAACAATATAACTTATTTTTTTTTTCCAAAACTGGGATCATGTTGTGAATTCCATGTTTTAGCCTTTTTTCTCCAAATATGCTTTTTCCGTTGCACAGTGGCTCATTTTTCTATCTGACCTGAAACATGATAATTAAAAAGAAGGTCCCAGCTGCCATTCTACCTTCAGCTGCCCTGGTTTCTTAACTTCCTGTCTTGAGTGTTCAATTCTTCCTTCAATTGAGATACTCCAGGGCCTTTTCAATAAACTGCCCCTTCTACTTGAGCTGAGGAATACTTTTTGGTATCTGATTACAAGGAAAACTTAAACAATGCACACAAAGGGTTATGGAAAAGATAAAGGAAAATGGACGAAGATACTCAAGAGTTAGCAAAGGTGTTGCTCTCTAGGGGGCAAGCTGAAGTTAAAAATAAGACAAAATGAAAAAAAAAAACAAACCCTCATCTGAGACTGCATGAAAGAGAGAAACTCACTGAGAAATGGGACATTATTAAAAACAGAATTAGATCTTGCTGCAGCAAGAAAAGATATTAGAAATTGAGGAGTCTGCAATTTCATAAACTTAATAAATGATATCCAGAGCTTTAAAAAATAGCTTACGAAATAAAAAAGGCAAGATTTTAGGGGGAAGTATGTGGTCTAGGCCTCTCTATGGATGTTAATATGGGGAGAACCAAACAGTAGTAATCCTAGCTTAGAGACTCTCTGAGGATTCTCCAGCTGGCAAAATCTCCAGTGAGACAATAGTGACGGGATGCAATGCCAAGGAAGAAGTGGGTCATCAGCCAATATAGCAAGAAAGAAGACGAGAACAAGAATTGTTTCTTCAAAGTAATTTAAAAACTTTTCTGTATAAGTATTCTGAAATAAACAGAGCCAGAGGCTCTGTTTTCTTTAAGATAAAGTGTACTTTTGTTCTGTTTTTTGAAGTACAGACTAATCTTTTAATTCATATACTTAGTGCTAATCTGGGCAATAGCAAAATCAGAAGCCTACATATGCAACAGTTTTTTTTTTTTTTTTTTTTTAAATACAACCAAGACATTTTTGAATACAGGAATAAAACAAATGAAAAATTAGGAATCATGGATATCTTTAGAAGCTGGATCTTGAACATAATTTTAAATTGTTTCCTGTTTAATGTCTTTCATTACTTTCTTTATCCTAGTTTTTGCTCTTTTGGCCAGTCTATTGCTAAATTACAGAGAGATTTTCTAAGAGATTTCAGCTGTTTTTTCCTCTCACATTATATACTTTGCAGAGATTTATTATTGTGTTTTAAAATAATTGAATATTCTGAGCTTTCTTTCAAGTATATATTTTTTCTTTTTTAAAAATTACTTATTTTAATTGGAAGATAATTACTTTAAAATATTATGATTTTTGCCATACATGACTCAGCCATGGGTGCATATGTGTCTCCCTATCCTGAATCCCCTTCCCACCCCCACCCCCATCTCTGTGTTATCCCAGAGCACTGACTTTGAGTGCCCTTCTCCTAAGACAAAAAAAAAAAAAAAAAAAAAAAAAAAAAAAAAAATTCCAGGAGGAAAAGAGACTATGTGTGGATTTTTAAAAAATTGAGTATCAATTTTTTGATACTCCCAAGCTGGGAGCATCAAAACCCTCAAATTATACTGCATTGCATTGCCCTCAAATTCAAATCACGTATGGCTACCCATGATGGGTCTGTGTCCTATTCTATCAAGTTTCAAGCTTACTACTGTATTTATTAACAATCAGTGTTCAGAGTTTACTAGGGCACTAATGGATCTTGATCAGTGATCTCATTTCTTCAAATTCCTTAACCATTATTGTGTATGCTTTTAGAAATAGGTATCCATCTTTCATAGAGAAAGACACATTCATAGATGATAAGAAGTCACTGAGAAGCTAAAATAGATTTCTGTCAGTCTGTTTTTCTTTTATTGGGCTCAATTCCACTTGTAGTATAGAGAGGTATCTTAGTCTGGGAATAGCTGTTGAATAGGAAGTTAGCATTTACTTCTGTTTCTCCTCTAAGATGTAGTATGGATAATAATGCGAAACTGATGACAATAAAGTGAGAAATCTGATGCTGCCTTTGAGCACATTAACTTTGAAATAGAGGGAAGAAAGGAAAATCTTCACTGGACCTCTTTGAAAGCCCATGCTATGGAAAATGAATAGGAGGTCAAAAAGGAATCAGGGAAGGAGAAATACTACAAGGATGGAGAAAAGGTGATTTGTTTTATTTTTCCAGATATGGTTCCCCAGGTAAATATAAGATAAAGGACAAAGAATTTTAATTCCCATGAACAATATTATTTTTAGCTTATTTAAGTTACATCAGAAATTGACTACATTTATAAATGTTCTTTGGTATGGTTTTGTGAATTTTATTTTATTTTGCGGTTTATGTTGTATTCAGAAAGTTCCAACTCTGTCTTAGCTGAAGTAAAATAAAAAGAACACTTTTCAAGCTTTATGATTTTAAAGCATGCAAATCAAATCTGCCAAGGACCTCATTTAGGAATCAAAGTCAAAAGCTTAGAGACTGTTAAGTACAGGAACAGATTTTGAGGCAAGAAGCAAGATGGAAACTGAGTTAGAAAAAAACTAATTGCCCTCAGAACAGGATTGAGATACCGGAACCCTTTTTACCAGGTGGTAGAGTCCAGTTGGCTCTGTTCCATTGTATACGAAATTACTTTTAGTGTAGATTTAGGGATGTGCATGAGGCTGCTTCTGGGGATCATCTCTGGTTAGAGGTAGCATGGTCTCTATAAATGTATGCCCCTATTCTTGTTTAGCTCTTCAGCTTTTATGAGGAGGTCAACTCCATCCATAGCACAGTTCATTATTAGTATGTTTGGCTCTGTACTCAACTGGCATCGAGAAATAACTCTTCCTCAAGTGCTGGTCAAGCTGCATAACCTTAAACCTGTAACTGTCACGTAGCTATACTCTGAGGAGTACTGGAAGGGTATGCCAGTGTACTTACATTCATTTCTGCAGAAACCTAATAAACTCCTCATGGATTATCTTTCCATCAAAAAACAGAATCTCAGATTGTATTACTGGTTTTCTATAGAACTGCTTTTACTGAATTATGCCTTCCTGAGGGGCTGACTGGGTAGTGTGTAGGTTGACATAATTGGATCAGATATGTTCTTTCTGAATAAATGCAAGTAACTTGCATTGTTAGCTTGATTGGTTCAGGCTTTTGGCCTCATTTTTTTTTTTTTTTTTTTTTTGCCATGTGTGCCAAGGAAAACTGAACTAAACTATTTCTGACTGAAGAACACTGAGTTGGCATTTTTTTAAACTGCTGAACCATTGAGCTTTCTCCAAGTAGTTATACTTTTCTCTAATTTTGAGTCCAGACTGTTCATTCTGGTCCCCAATAGGCTGTATTTCTCTCTTCAGCAGTCTCTCCTCCCTGGGCAAAGAAGGCTACTATGAAATGGTTTCAAAACTTGGAAACAAGGCAAAAGGATGACTGCATGTCATTTCAGAATCATTTTAGAGCATTTCCTAATAGGTTTATCAAAGGCTTATCTAATTCTTTAGAGGAAAATCCTTTGATTTACTATTTATTATTGATTAGGGCCAGAACTTTGTATAGTTAGATGACTGATAATTTACAAATGATTTTTGCCAGTAGAAACTAATTGAACCTAGAGATTATGGTTTTACTGTGTTATAAATATCATTAAAAATCTAATTTTATCTAATTTGTCTCATCACTGCTTTCCTGACTATATAAACCCTGTTCTGAAAATGCTGTTTGAGTCAGGTCTCCCATCCTGGTGGTCCCATCATTAATGACTTAAACAAATCTTTGGCACATGGTCGTCATATATTTGACTGGAGTTGTATTTTGAGCACTTTTAAAATGGCACTTTGACAGAGCCTTTCCCTATCTGCTCCATGAAGACCCATATTACACAATTTCAGGTTTTTTTTTTCTTTTGCCTCTTTTCTAAAGAGCTCTCTGTTCTTGCATCCATGTGAATCAGCTTGCTTCTGATGACTGTTACAAAAGGCAGAATAGTGTCATGAGCAGACTATTGGTTTCAGAGTCAGATAAATTTGAGTGGAATTGTAGCTTCCTGACATAAAGCTTTGCAACCTTGCATACAGCAGTTAACTTCTGTAGTCATATCTTTCACTAAGATAGAATAAAGCACATATGTGGCAATCACTAAATTTCTCAGTTTATTCATTTGTAAAGTGGTGAAATAAAATCAGTTAATCTCCAAATTCCTCTTCTGTTCAAATATTCTATGATTCCAACATTTAACAACTTTATATTCCCATTTAACTTTTGAAAGTCAGTAGTTTGAGCATGCAATTTAAAACTCACTTCAGTTCAGTTCAGTTGCTCAGTCGTGTCTGACTCTTTGTGACCCCATGAAATGCAGCATGCCAGGCCTCTCTGTCCATCACCAACTCACAGAGTTTACCCAAACCCATGTCCATTGAGTCGGTAATGCCATCCAACCATCTCATCCTCTGTTATCCCCTTCTCCTCTTGCCTTCAATCTTTCCCAGCATCAGGGTCTTTTCAAATGAGTCAGCTCTTAGCATCAGGTGGCCAAAGTATTGGCGTTTCAGCTTCAACATCAGTCCTTCCAATGAACACCCAGGGCTGATTTCCTTTAGGATGGACTGGTTTGATCTCCTTGCAGTCCAAGGGACTCTCAAGAGTCTTCTCCAACACCACAGTTCAAAAGCATCCATTCTTCGGTGCTCAGTTTTCTTCACAGTCCAACTCTCACATCCATACATGACCACTGGAAAAACCATAGCCTTGACTAGACGGACCTTTGTTGGCAAAGTAATGTCTCTGCTTTTTAATATGCTGTCTAGATTGGTCATAACTTTCCTTCCAAGGAGCAAGAGTCTTTTAATTTCATGGCTGCAATCACCATCTGTAGTGATTTTGGAGCCCCTCCAAATAAAGTCAGCCACTGTTTCCACTGTTTTCCCATTTACAGAACAGCAACTGTAGGTTGAGCAGTTCAGTTGAGCTCAGTTCAGTCGTTCAGTCATATCTGACAATTTTGACCCCGTGGACTGCAGCACACCAGGCTTCTCTGGCCATCACCAACTCCTAGAGCTTACTCAGACTCCTGTCCATCGAGTCAGTGACGTCATTCAACCATCTCATCCTCTGTTGTCCCCTACTCTTCCTGCCTTCAACCTTTTCCAGCACCAGTGTCCTTTCAAATGAGTCAGTTCTTTGCATCAGGTGGCCAAAATTTTGGAGTTTCAGCTACAGCATCAGTCCTTCCAATGAATACTCAGGACTGATTTCCTTTAGGGTGGGCTTCTTGGATCTCCTTGCAGTCCAAGGAACTCTCAAGAGTCTCCTCCAACACCACAGTTCAAAAGCATCAATTCTTCGGCGCTCAGCTTTCTTTATAGTCCAACTCTTAACATCTATACATGCCTACTGGAAAAAGCATAGCTTTGACTAGATGGAACTTTGTTGGCAAGTAATGTCTCTGCTTTTTAATATGATATATATGTTGGTCATAGCTTTTCTTCCAAGGAGCAGGGGTCTTTTAATTTCATGGCTTCACTCACCATCTGCAGTGATTTGGAGCCCCCCAAAATGAAGTCTGTCACTGTTTCCATTGTTTCCCCCTCTATTTGGCATGAAATGATGGGACCAGATGCCATGATCTATATTTTCTGAATATTGAGTTTTAAGCGAGCTTTATCACTTTCCTCTTTCACTTTCATCAATAGGCTCTTTAGTTCTTTGCTTTCTGTCAGAGGAGTGGTGCTCTTGCCTAGAAAATCCCATGGACAGAGATGCCTGGTAGGCTGCAGTCCATGGGGTCGCGAAGAGTTGGACACGATTGAGCGACTTCACTTTCACTTTTCACTTGCATGTGTTGGAGAAGGAAATGGCAACCCACTCCAGTGTTCTTGCCTGGAGAATCCCAGGGACAGCTAAGCCTGGTGGGCTGCTGTCTATGGGGTCGCACAGAGTTGGACATGAATGAAGCGATTTAGCAGCAGCAGCAGCAGCAGCAGCAGGAGAGGAGTGGTATCATCTGTGTATATGAAGTTATTGATATTTCTCCCTGCAGTCTTGATTCCAGCTTGTGCTTCATCCAGCCCAGCATTTTTCATGATGTACTCCACACATAAGTTAAATAATTAGGGTGACAACATACAGCTTTGATGTACTCCTTTCCCGATTTAGAACCAGTCTGTTGTTCCGTGTCCAGTTCTAACTGTTGCTTCTTGACCTGCATACAGACTTCTCAGTAGGCAAGTCAGGTGGTCTGGTATCCCATTTCTTTAAGAATTTCCCACAGTTTTGGGTGATCTACCACTCAAAGCCTTTGGTATAGTCAATAAAGCAGAAGTAGGTGTTTTTCTGGAACTCTCTTGCTTTTTTGATGATCCAATGGATGTTGGCAATTTGATCTCTGGTTCTTCTGCCTTTTCTAAATCCAGCTTGAACATCTGGAAGTTCAAGGTTTACTTACTGCTGAAGCCTGGAAGGGAGAATTTTGAGCATTACATTGTAGCATGTGAAATGATTGCAATTGTGTGTTAGTTTGAACATTCTTTGGCATTGCCTTTCTTTGGAATTGGAATGAAAACTGACCTTTTCCAGTCCCGTGACCACCGCTGAGCTTTCCAAATTTGCTGGCATATTGGGTGCATCACTTTCACAGCATCATCTTTTAGGATTTGAAATAGCTCAACTGGAATTCCATCACCTGCACTAGCTTTGCTCATGGTGATGCTTTCTAAGGCCCACTTGACTTTGCATTCTAGGATGTCTGGCTCTAGGTGAGTGATCACACCATCGTGGTTATTCTGGGTCATGGAGATCTTTTTTGTATAGTTTTTCTATGTATTCTTACCACCTATTCTTAATATCTTCTGTTTCTGTTAGGTCCATACATTTTCTGTCCTTTATCGAACCCATCTTTGCATGAAGTGTTCCCTTGGTATCTCTAATTTTCTAGAAGAGTTCTCTAGTCTTTCACATTCTATTGTTTTCCTCTATTTCTTTGCAATGGTCACTGAGGAAGGCTTTCTTATTGCTCCTTGCTCTTCTTTGGAACTCTGTGTTCAAATGAATATATCTTTCTTTTTCTCCTTTGCCTTTAGCTTCTTTTTAATTCTCAGCTATTTGTAAGGCCTCCTCAGACAGCCATGTTGCCTTTTTGCATTTCTTTTTCTTGGGGATGGTCTTGATCACTGCTTCCTGTACAGTGGCATAAACCTCCACCCATAGTTCTTCAGGCACTGTCTGTCAGATCTAATCCCTTGAATCTATTTGTCACTTCCACTGTATAATTGTAAGGGATTTGATTTATGTCATACATGAATGGTCTAGTGGTTTTCCCTTCTTCAATTTAAGTCTGAATTTGCCAATAAGGAGTTCATGATCTGAGCCACAGTCAGCTGCCGGTCTTGTTTTTGCTGACTGTATAGAACTTCTCCTTCTTTGGCTGCAAAGAATGTAATCAATCTGATTTCAGTATTGACCATCTGGTGATGTCCATGTGTAGAGTCTTCTCTTGTGTTGTTGGAAGAGGGTGTTTTCTATGACCAGTGTGTTCTCTTGACCAAACTCTGTTAGCCTTTGCCCTGCTTTGTTTTGTACTCCAAGGCCAAATTTGCCTGTTACTCCAGGTGTTTCTTGACTTCCTACTTTTGCATTCCTGTCCCCTATAATGAAAAGGACATGCTTTTTGGGTGTTAGTTCTAGAAGGTCTTGTAGGTCTTCATAGAACCATTCAACTTCAGCTTCTTCAGCATTATTGGTCAGGGCATAGAGTTGGGTTACTGTGATATTGAATGATTTGCCTTGGAAATGAACAGAGATCATTCTGTCGTTTTTGGGATTGCATCCAAGTACTACATTTTGGACTCTTTTGTTGACTATGATGGCTACTCCATTTCTTCTAAGGGATTCCTGCCCACAGTAGTAGATATAATGGTCATCTGAGTTAAATTCACCCATTCCAGTCCATTTTAGTTCACTGATTCCTAAAATGTCAATGTTTGCTCTTACCATCTCCTGTTTGAGCACTACCAATTTGCTTTTATTCATGGACCTAAATTTCTGGTTCATATGCAGTATTGCTCTTTACAAGATTGGAATTTATTTCCATCACCAGTCACATCCACAACTGGGTGTTGATTTTGCTTTGGGTCCAACTCTTCATCTTTCTGAATTTATTTCTCCACTAATCTCCAGTAGCATTTTGGGCACCTACAGACTGGGGAAGTTTATCTTTCAGTGTGCTATCTTTTCATTTTTTTTGTATTATTCATGGGGTCCTCAATTTAAGAATACTGAAGTGGTTTGCCATTGCCTTCTCCAGTGGACCACATTTTGTAGAACTCTCCACCATGACCCGTGTATCTTGGATGGCCCTACATGGCATGGCTAATAGTTTCATTGAGTTAGACAAGGCTGTGGTTCATGTGATCAGTTTGGTTAGTTTTCTGTGAATGTAGTTTTCATCCTGTCTATTTTCTGATGGAGAAGGGTAAGTGCCTTATGGAAGCCTCCTGATGGGAGAGAGTGACTGAGGGGGAAAATGGGTCTTATTCTGATGGGCAGGGCCTTGCTCAGTAAATCTTTAGTCCGATTTTCTGTTGATGGGCAGGGATATGTCCCCTCCCTGTTGTGACTTGGGGCCAAACTATGGTGGAGGTAACAAAGGTAAATGCGACCTCCTTTAAATGTGCCCCAACTCTGCAGCAGGCCACTGCTGACCCACACCTCCACCAGAGACTCCTGGACACTCACAGGCAAGTCTGAGTCAGTCTCCTGGGGGGGGGGGGGGTCACTGCTCCTTTTTTCTGGGTCCTGGTATGCACAAGGCTTTTTTTTGTGTGTGTTTCCCAGAGTCTGTTTCCTTGGTCTTGTGTAACTTTTGGCAACTCTATGATGGTGTTATTGGAAGAGGGTGTTTGCTATGACCAGTGTGTTCTCTTGGAAGAACTCTGTTAGCCATTGCCCTGCTTCATTCTGTACTCCAAGGCCAAATTTGCCTGTTACTCCAGTTGTTTCTTGACTTCCTACTTTTGCATTCCAGACCTCTATAATGAAAAGGACATCTTTTTTGGGTGTTAGTTCTAGAAGGTCTTGTAGGTCTTCATAGAACTGTTTAACTTCAGGTTTTTCAGCATTACTGGTCAGGGCATAGACTTAGATTATCATGATATTGAATGGTTTGCCTTGGAAACGAACAGAGATCATTCTGTTGTTTTTGAGATTGCATCCAAGTACTGCATTTCGGACTCTTTGTTGACCATGATGGCTACTCCATTTCTTCTAAGGGATTCCTGCCTACAGTAGTAGATATAATGGTCATCTGAGTTAAATTCACCCATTCCAGTCCATCTTAGTTCACTGATTCCTAGAATGTTGATGTTCACTCTTGTCATCTGTTTGACCACTTCCAATTTGCCTTTATTCGTGGACCTAACATTCCAGGTTCCTATGCAATATTGCTCTTTACAGCATCAGACCTTGCTTCTATCCCCAGTCCCACCCACAACTGGGTATTGTTTTTGCTTTGGCTCCATCCCTTCATTCTTTATGGAGTTATTTCTCCACTGTTCTCCAGTAGCATATTGCTACACTCAATATGCCAGCAAATTTGAAAAACTCAGCAGTGGTCACAGGACTGGAAAACATCAGTTTTCATTCCAATCCCCAAAAAGGCAATGTCAAAGAATGCTCAAACTACTGCAGAATTGTACTCATCTCACATGCTAGTAAAGTAATCCTTAATATTCTCCAAGCCAGGCTTCAGCAATACATGAACCGTGAACTTCCAGATGTTCAAGCTGGTTTTAGAAAAGGCAGAAGAACCAGAGATCAAATTGCCAACATCTGCTGGATCATCAAAATAGCAGGAGAGTTCCAGAAAAACATCTCCTTCTGCTTTATTGACTATGTCAAAGCCTTTGACTGTGTGGATCACAATAAACTGTGGAAAATTCTGAAAGAGATGGGAATACCAGACCATGGGAATACTGACCTGCCTCTTGAGAAACCTGTATGCAGTTCAGGAAGCAACAGTTAGAACTGGACATGGAACAACAGACTGGTTCCAAATAGGAAAAGGAGTACATCAAGGCTGTGTATTGTCACCCTGCTTATTTAACTTATATGCAGAGTACATCATGAGAAATGCTGGGCTGCATGAAACACAAGCTGGAATCAAGAGTGCAGGGAGAAATATCAGTAACCTCAGATATGCAAATTACACCACCCTTATGGTAGAAAGTGAAGAAGAACTAAAGAGCCTCTTGATGAAAGTGAAAGAGGGGAGTGAAAAAGTTGGCTTAAAGCTTAACATTCAGAAAACTAAGATCACGACATCTGGTCCCATCACTTCATGGGAAATTGATGGGGAAACAGTGGAAATGGTGGCTGACTTCATTTTTCTGGGCTCCAAAATCACTGCAGATGGTGATTACAGCTATGAAATTAAAAGACTCTTGCTCCTTGGAAGGAAAGTTATGACCAACCTAGACAGCATATTAAAAAGCAGAGACATTACTTGCCAACAAAGGTCCGTCTAGTCAAAACTATGGTTTTTCCAGTGGTCATGTATGGATGTGAGAGTTGGACTATAAAGAAAGCTGAGCACTGAAGAATTGATGCTTTTGAACTGTGGTGTTGGAGAAGACTCTTGAGAGTCCCTTGGACTGCAAGGAGATCCAACCAGTCCATCCTAAAGGAGATCAGCCCTGAGTGTTCACTGGAAGGACTGATGCTGAAGCTGAAACTCCAATACTTTGGCCACCTGATGCGAAAAGCTGACTCATTGGAGAAGACCCTGATGCTGGGAAAGATTGAGGGCAGGAGGAGAAGGGGGCGCCAGAGGATGAGATGGTTGGATGGCATCAATGACTTGATGGACATGGGTTTGGGTAGACTCTGGGAGTTGGTGATGGACAGGGAGGCCTGGTGTGTTGTGGTTCATGGGCTGCAAAGAGTTGGACACAACTGAGCGACTGAACTGATGGTGGCATTAATGGTGATCTCCTCCAAGAAAGCTTAGGCCACACGCAGGTCCGCTGCACCGACTTCCCTGCTCCTGCGGCCCATACGACTGACCCATACCTCTGCAGGAGACACTCGAACATAGTTCTGGCTCAGTTTCTGTGGGATCTCTGGGTCCTGGTGTGCACAAGCTTTGTTTGAGCCCTCCGAGCATCACTGACAGGTATGGGGTTTGACTCTAAATGTGATTTTGCCCCTCCTACCATCTTGTTGGTGCTACTCCTTTGCCCTTGGACATGGGGTATCTCTTTTGGATGGGATCCAACATTCTCCTTTTGACGGCTGTTCAGCAGCGAGTTGTAATTTTGGAGTTCTAGCAGGAGGAGATGAGTGCACATCCTTCTACTCTGCCATCTTGTAGACATTTGCAAAGTTGAGCTGGCAAACTCAAATATTGTCCACAAATCAGGCTCGTAAATTCCCAGAATGCCAACTTATCATGCAATCTCTAGGTCACTTTGAGTTCTACTAATCAAAGTATCAGTTGCTTCATTATAGTTTGATCTAAGTATCTAACAATTCAGGGATCTGACATCTAACTTTAAAATAAAGATAGCTTATAGGTGAAAAAATTATTGCAATTTGTGCTAAGGTCCACTGGAAAAAATTTACAAGATGAAGCTAGTTTATTCCTAGGGCTTTGATACTATCTTCAAGGACAGACCTTGGCAGATGGTGCTGTTTCAGGGAAGTATGTGCAAAAATGAGACTCTAACAAGAAATAATACTTCTTTGGACTCATGAAAATAATTTTAATATTCTTTATATAAAATCCTAAAAATAAGGGATACTTCACCATGTTTGTGAGCTTAAAAATCTTTCTCTATTTTAATTTTTTTCACACTGAAATATATGTTAATAATGTTCTTTTATAGTATTGGCATGGTGTTATCCTGCTAATATTTCTGACCTCAGTTAATCTGTTTTCACTTTCTAGAGGAAGCATATACACTACCATATGTAAAATAGATAGCCAATGGAAATTGACTGCATGATTCATGGAACTCAAACCAAGGTTCTATAACAACCTAGAGAAATGGGAAAGTGTGGGACGTGGGAGGGACAGGACATATACCTTTGACTAATTCATGTTTATGTATGGCAGCAACCAAAGCAATATTGTAAAACAATTATCCTTCAATTAAAAATAAAACACACACACACATGTTTGCTTTGCAGAATGGCATTTATGATAATAACCTAATTCTTTCTAAACACAATTATTTTACCACAAGAGCTGATGATTTCCTGCATGTGAAGCTTATATGAATTTTCATATCTTCTAACTTGCCTTAACTAAACTGAAGTTTGAATCTCATGTAACAAAGGGATGTTTGTGAAACAAGTCTGAGGCCCCACTCACAATTAAGGGGATAGGGTCAACACAAGGGCATGAATCTCAGAGGCAGGGATTACCAGGGGCCATTTAAGAGTTGACTCACCACAATTCACAAACAAAGTCACAAAACCATACCTATGATTTACTTACAGAGATGTAATATTTTCCAATGAAATCATTCTGTGTCTAAAACTTAAGTGTATCTTCTCTGGTATTTCAACTTAACTGGGCATGCAATTCAGCAACTGTCCTAAGACTCTCTCTTCTCTTTGCCACATTTAATTATTTGCTTAGCTATAAATATCTTGGGTAAAGAGATTTTTCATTCCAAAATTCCATCTGGAGACATAAAAAGAAAAGCTCCCCTGTTCTAGTGGCAGTAGAAAAGCTACATTAAATAGCTACATTAACCCCCATTTATTAGACTCAACTCATATATCCCCAGCTTGTGCTAATGAAATACTCCTCTCAGATTTGTTCTACCATGCATTTCTACCCTTTCAAAGATAAATGAAAAATTCTATATCACTGTTTTTACTTTTAAAAGCTGTCTTGGGGATTTTACATTTCATGAAGTTCTCATACATATGGTTGAGCTGGCTCATATAAATGAGTGTTTGAATTGGTATAAATGATATTTGAATTGACTGTTGCATAAAACATGTCTTAAAACTACTTGTTTTAAACTTATTATCAAGAAAGTGATTTCCATGGAGAAATGCCTGGCATTTTCTTCTAATAGGATAATTTCCAAACTTTATCCCTCTAGTTCATCACATAAAACATGGTAGCCAAGGTAACTCGGGAGCTGGGGGTTGTGTATGCCGAAAGTGCAGGATCACCTGTGAGTAATCATGATCTACATCCCTGTAAAGACAAAACTGTGGAATCAAGAAAGCATAGAATGTCACAGCTGGAAATTTTAGATCTGAGATCAAATTGCCAATATCCGCTGGATCATCGAAAAAGCAAGAGAATTCCAGAAAAACATCTATTTCTGCTTTATTGACTATGCCAAAGCCTTCGACTGTGTGGATCACAATAAACTGTGGAAAATTCTGAAAGAGATGGGAATACCAGATCACCTGACCTGCCTCTTGAGAAACCTGTATGCAGGTCAGGAAGCAACAGTTAGAACTGGACATGGAACAACAGACTGATTCCAAATAGGAAAAGGAGTACGTCAAGGCTGAGTATTGTCACCCTACTAATTTAACTTCTATGCAGAGTACATCAGGAGAAATGCTGGGCTGGAAGAAGCACAGGCTGGAATCAAGATTGCCGGGAGAAATATCAGTAACCTCAGATATGCAGATGACACCACCCTTATGGCAGAAAGTGAAGAGGAACTAAAAAGACTCCTGATGAAAGTGGAAGAGGAGAGTGAAAAAGTTGGCTTAAAGCTTAACATTCAGAAAACTAAGATCATGGCATCTGGTCCCATCACCTCATGGGAAATAGATGGGGAGACAGTGAAAAGAGTGTCAGACTTTAGGCTCCAAAATCACTGCAGATGGTGATTGCAGCCATGAAATTAAAAGACACTTACTCCTTGGAAGGCAAGTTATGACCAACCTAGATAGCATATTAAAAAGCAGAGACAGTACTTTGCCAACAGAGGTCCGTCTAGTTAAGGCTATGGTTTTTCCCATGGTCATGTATGGATGTGAGAGTTGGACTGTGAAGAAAACTGAGTGCTGAAGAATGGATGCTTTTGAACTGTGGTGTTGGAGAAGATTCTTGAGAGTCCCTTGGACTGCAAGGAAATCCAACCAGTCCATCCTAAAGGAGATAAGTCCTGGGTGTTCACTGGAAGGACTGATGCTAAAGCTGAAACTCCAATACTTTGGCCACCTCATGCGAAGAGTTGACTCACTGGAAAAGACCCTGGTGCTGGGAGGGATTGGGGGCAGGAGGAGAAGGGGACAACAGAGGATGAGATGGCTGGATGGCATCACCAACTCGATGGGCATGGGTTTGGGGAGACTCAGGGAGTTGGTGATGGACAGGGAGGCCTGGCGTGCTGTGATTCAGGGGGTTGCAAAGACTCGGACACGACTGAGTGACTGAACTGACTGACTGACTGAGCCCAATCTTGGGTGTATTATTCAAAGTTTTATGTGAATGATTTGTTGTCTTATAGCTCATCGCCAAAGATCTACTGAAATACATTTGGTGTGATAGTGAGGAAATCAAAGTAGTTAAGTTCCAATCAAGTGAAGTGTGTATTTTTGTGTTCTCCCCCCCACCCCCACCCCGCCCTGAGGAATCGTAAGATTTCAGCCATTTCACAATTAAATCTTGCTTTGTTTGCTACATGACTTACAATGAGTCAAGCCAATAGCATGTAACTTATAAATTATAATTTTATGTGTAATACTTAACCAGAAACCATATAATCACATCTTGTATTGCTGTTTAGTTGCTAAGTTGTGTCCATCACTTTAGTGGCCCTATGGACTGTGGTCCACCAGGAACCTCTGTTCATGGGATTTCCCAGGCAAGAATACTGGTGTGGGTTGCCATTTCCTTTTCGAGGGGATATTCCTAACTCGGAGATCAAAACCACATCTCTTGTATTAGCAGGAAGATTACAGGTGGATTCTTTAACTGAGACTCCAGGGAAGTCTCATAATCACACCTTATTTAAAAATTATTATAGACCCTTTATTTTAGCTATTTCTCAATTTCCAAATATTTTCTAAACAATTTTTATGCTAGTTTAATATGTTGAACGTGAAAGTGAAGTCTCTCAGTCGTGTTCGACTCTTTGCGACACTATGGACTGTAGCCCACCAGGCTCCTCCGTCCATGGGATTCTCCACGCAAGAATACTGGGGTTGGTTGCCATTTCCTTCTCCAGGGGATCTTCCTGGCTCAGGGATTGAACCCAGGTCTCCCAAATTACAAGCAGACACTTTAACCTCTGAGCCACCAGGGAAGCCCTGTTTAATATGGTACATAAATGTAAAAACTAAAAACGCTTATAACATTTCCCCATGTTTACATCTCCTACACCACAGTATATAGTTCCTTCTTAACTTCTTTCCAAGAGTTCCATCCAAAGTAAGGGATAACGGGCCATTATTCTTGATCCTATCATTAGGAAGGAATTGAAAAGAAGCAACCCAGGAGAAGACAAATAATTTTGTTTTTAAAATTTAGTTTTCACTGATTTTTAAACATTACATCAGCATGGTAGCAGGATACAAAATTAGCATACAGAAAACTGTTGTATTTCCATACAAAACTATATTTATATTCAATGTAAAGAAATATACTGTTAATTGTATTTCATTTAACAATGAAATATCAGGGAAAGAAAGTAAAAAAAAAAATCCTTTAAAATCTTATAAAAGAATATCTAGGAATAACTGACCAGGGATACAAAGGACTTGAATGTTGAGAACTGCAAAACATTGATAAAGAAAATTGAAGATGATTCAAAGAAATGGAAAGATAACTCGTGTTCTTGGATTAGAAAAATTAATATAGTTACATGTACACCCATGGCTGATTCATGTCAGTGTATGGCAAAAACCACTACAATACTGTAATTAGCCTCCAATTAAAATAAATAAATTAATTTTTTTAAAAAAAGTAAAAAAAATTTGCTCTACTATACAAAATAATGTACATATTTAACATAATCCTTGTCAAATTACCCATGCCATTTTTTTTTCACAGAGCTGGAACACATAATCCTAAAATTTATTCAGAATCATAAAAGATACAGAATAGCCAAAGCAATCCTGAGAAAAAGAACAAAACTGGAAGCATAACCCTCCCAGACTTCAGACAATATTACAAAGCTGCAGGTAACAAACCTGTATGGTACTGGCACAAAAACAAACACATGGGATCAGGGATCAATGGAACAGAGAGAGCCAGGAATAAACCCACACATCTGCAGTCCTTTCATCTTTGACGAAGGAGGCAAGAATACACAATGAGAAAAAGACATTCTCGTCAATAAGCAATGCTGGAAAAACTGAACAGCTACACGTGAAAGAATGAAATTAGAATATTATCTAACACCACATATAAAAAAAGCTCAAAATAGATTAAACCCCTAAATGTAAGACTGTATACTATCAAACTCCTGGAGAAAAACATCGGCAGAACATTTTTTGACATAAATCTCAGCAAAAAAATTTGGACCATCTTTTAGAGTAATGGAAATAAAAACAAAAATACCCAAATAGGACCCAGTTAAACTTAAAAGCTTTTGTATAGTAATGAAAGCATAAACAAAATGAAAAGACACCTACAGAATGGGAGAAACTATTCGCAAATGATGTGATCAGTAAAGGATCAATTTCTGAAAAATACAAACACTCTCCAAGTACATCCACGTTGTTGCAAATGACAAAATTTAACTACTTTCTATGGCTGAGTAGTATTCAGTTGTATATATACACCACATCTTTACTGACACAACTATTGATGAACACTTAGCTTGCATCCATATATTGGCTATTGTAAATGTTTGCAAAATTACTTATTTTGCATTTTCCTGGTGATTAGAGATATAGAGCATATTTTCATGTGCCTGTTGGCCCTTTGTATGTCTTCTTTGCCTAGTCAATCTTCTGCTCATTTATTAATTGCTTGTTTTATTCATATCATGGATGCCTTTATATATTTTGGATATTAACCCCTTATCATTTGCAAATATCCTCTCCAATTCAGTAGGTTGCCTTTTTATTTTGTTGATGATTTCTTTCACTCTGCAAATCTTTTAAGTTTGATCAGGTTTCACTTGTTTACTTTTGTTTTCCATGCCTGAAGAGACATATCCAAAAACTATTGCTAAGACTAATGGCAAGATGTATACTCCTACACTTTTTTCTAGGAGTTTTAAGGTTACAGGTCTCATATTTAGATGTTTAATCCATTTTGAGTTTATTTTTGTATGTGATGTGAGAAAATGTTCTAATTACATTTTATTTTTTCATGTAGTTGACCAGTTTTTCCAACACCACTTATTGAAGAGTGTCTTCCCTTCATAAATTCTTGTCTCCTTTGTCATAGATTAATTGACCATATGTGTGGGTTTGTTTCTGGGCTGTCTCTTTTGTTCCATTGGTCTATGTTTCTGTTTTTGTGCCAGTACCATACTGTTTTGATTGGTGCAGCTGAAGTCAGTTAGTATGATACATCCAGCTTTGTTCTTTCTTCTCATGATTGCTTTTTCCAAACAAAATGTAGGGTTATTTGTTCTAGTTCTATAGAAAATGTTATGATTATTTTGATACAGATTGCATTAAATCTGTCGATTGCTTTGGGTAATATGCACATTTTAACACTATTAATTTCTCCAACCCATGAACACAAGAAAGATTTTCATTTCTTTCTATCATCTTCAATTCCTTTCATAAATATTTTCTCATTTTCAAAGTATAGGTCCTTCACCTCTTTGGTTAAATTTATTCCCAGGTATTTTCTTCTTTTTGATATGATGTATGTAGGATTGATTTTTCTTTTCTGCTTTCACTTTTTGATAGCTTATTACTAGTGTATAGACAAAACCCACTACAGTATTGTAAAGAAATGTAATAGGATTCTGTATATTAATATTTTATCTTTCAAATTTAGTGATTTATTAGTTCTATATTGTGGGTGGAATGTTTGGGATTTTTTATATATAATATTAGATCATCTGCAACTTCTTCCTTCTAATATGGATGTCTTTTTCATATCTTATTGCTGTGGCTAGAACTTACAATGTTATGTAAAGTAGAAATGGTGTGAGTGAGCATCCTTGTCTTGTTCCTGATCTCAGAGGAAAAGCTTTAAGCCTTTCATCATTGAATATGATATTTGCTGTGGATTTTTCATGTGACCTTTATTATATTGAGATATATTCCTTGTATACCCACTTTGTTGAGTTTTTGTCATGAGTAGCTGTTGAATTATGTCAATTTTTTTGCATCTGTGATTTTTATCCTTTGCTTAGCTAATGTGGTATATCACATTGAATTGATTTGAGATATCAAGACTTTCTTGTGTCTCTGGGGTAAATCCCACTTAATCATGGTGTACAATTCTGTTTATATATTGTTGAAATATGTTTGCTAATATACTGTTGAGGATTTTTGCATCTATGTGCTTCAGGTATATGGGCTTATAATCATCTTTTCCTTCCTTTTCTTGTAGTGTTTTTTCCTGACTTTGGTATTGTATAATGGTAGTAACTCTTAGAATGAGTTTGGGAGTGTTGTTAGTCTTCTTTTTTTTTTTTTTTTTTTTGGAATAATTTAGGAGGGCTGTGTAGTAACTCTTCTTTAAATGTTTGGTGAATTTACATGTATTAAATCCATGGCTGTTTCATGTCAATGTATGGCAAAAACCACTACAATATTGTAAAGTAATTAGCCTCCAACTAATAAAAATAAATGGAATAAATAAATAAATAAATAAATAAATAAATAAATGTTTGGTGAAATTCCCTTGTGAAGCTGTATGGTCTTGACCTTTTAGAGTAGGAATATTTTGAATGCTAATTAATTTCAACACTTGCAATCCATTTCTTCAGATTATCTATTTCTTCAGATTCAGCCATGGGAAATTTTGTTTCTATGCATTTACCATTTTTTTTTCTAGGTTGTCCAGTTTATTAAAATGTATCTGCTAGTAGTATTTTATAAGCAGTTATTTCTACTATATCTATTACAACTTCTTTTTCATTTCTAATTTTGTTTATTTGGATCCTCTCTCTTAAAAAAAAAAGAAAAGAAACCATATTTTTAAAGGACCAGCTCTCATGTTCACTGATCTTTTAGACTGGTTTTTTTAGTCTCAATTTATCTATTGCTGATCTGAGCTTTATAATTTTATTCTTTCTATTAACTTTGGGTTTTGTTAGTTCTTTTTGTGGTTCCTTTAGATGGCTTCCTTGGTAGCTCAAACAATAAAAAATCTGCCTGCAATGCAGGAGACCCAGATTTGATCCCTGGGTCAGGCAAATCTCCTGGAGAAGGGAATGGCAACCTACTCCAGTATTCTTGCCTGGATAATTTCATGAACAGAGGAGCCTGGCAGACTTCAGTCTATGGAGTCACAAAGAGAAGAACACAACAGCAATTAACACTTAAATGTAAGGTTAAATAGTTTATTTGAGATTTTTTCTTTATTTCCCAAAGTAGTCTTTTATCACTGTATACTTCTCTCTTAGAATGACTTTTGTTGCATCCCACACATTTTGGATTGTTGTGTTTTCATTTGTTCATAAGATCTTTTAATTTCTTTGATTTCTTCAGTGATCAATTGGCTATTTGGTAGCATATTGTTTAGCCTCTGCATGTCTGTGTTTTTTTTGCAGTTTCATTCCCCCTAGTCTATAATTTCTAGTCTCACAGTGTTGTTGTCAGAAAAGATGATTGATATAATTTCAGTCTTTTAAAGTTTTTTCATATATATATATTTTATAGCCCAGAATGTGATGTATCCTGGAGAAAGTTCCATGTGAACTTGAGAAGAATGTGTATTCTGCTGTTTTTGGAGGAAATTTTCTGTAAATGTCTATTAAGTTCATTTGATATTATGTGTCACTTAAGACCACTGTTTCTGGGCCTGGTGCACTGGGAAGACCCAGAGGGATCGGGTGGAGAGGGAGGTGGGAGGGGGGACCGGGATGGGGAATACATGTAAATCCATGGCTAATTCATTTCAATGTATGACAAAAACTACTGTAATGATGTAAAGTAATTAGCCTCCAACTAATAAAAATAAATGGAAAAAAAAAAAAAAGACCACTGTTTCTTTATTGATTTTCTGTCTGGATTATCTGTCTGTTGGTTTTAGTTAGATGATAAAGTCATACACTATTATTGTATCACTGTCATTTCTCCCTTTATGTCTGTTAATACTTGCTTTATACATTTATTTTTTATTAATGTATTTTAATTAGAAGAGAATTACTTTACAAAATTGTGATGGTTTTTTGTCTTACAACAACATGGGCTTCTCTGATAGCTCAGTTGGTAAAGAAGCCTGCAATTCAGGGGACCCCAGTTCAATTCCTGGGTCAGGAAGAATTTCCTGGAGAATAGATAGGCTACCCGCTTCAGTATTCTTGGGCTTCCCTTGTGGCTCAGCTAGTAAATAATCTGCCTGCAATGCGGGAGACCTGAGCTCAATCCCTGAGTTGGGAAGATCCTCTGGAGAAGGGAAAGGCTACCCACTCCAGTATGCTGGCATGGAGAATTCCATGGACTGTATATAGTCTATGGAGGCGCAAAGAGTTGAACACGACTGAGTGGCTTTCACTTTCACTGTGAGTCAGCCATAGGTACACATATGTCCCCAGCATCCTGAGTCCAGCTCCCGCCTCCCTCCCTACCCTATTCCTCCAGGTTGTTCCAGAGTACTGGTTTTGCGTGTGCTGCTTCATGCACAGAACGCACACTGGTCATCTGTTCTACGTATGGTAATGTATATGTTTCAATGCTATTCTCTCAATTTTCCCCACACTTGCCTTCTCCCACTGAGTCCAAAATACTGTTCTTCACATCTGTGTCTTCTTTGTTGCCCTGATTGTTGGCACTATCTTTCTAAATTTCATATATATGCATTAACATAAAGTATTTGTCTTTCTCTTTCTGACTTGCTTCATTCTGTATAATAGGCTCCAGGTTCATCCACCTCATTAGAAATGACTCAAATGTATTTTTTTTTTAAATTTCTTTTTATAGGTGCATAAATTTCCTTTGTGTATATGTACCCCAACTTCCTTATCTATTCATCTGCTAATGGACATGTAGGTTGCTTCCATGTCCTAGCTATTGTAAACTAATGCTGCAGTGAACACTGGAGTACATGTGTCTATTTCAGTTATGGTTTCCTCAGAGGATATACTCAGCAGTAGTATTGGTGGGTTATACGGCAGTTCTATTACCAGGTTTTTAAGGAATCTCCACACCGTTCTTCGTAGTGGCTGTACCAGTTTGTATTCCCACCAACAGTGTAAGAGGGTTCCCTTTCCTCCACACCATCTCCAGCATTTATTGTTTGTACACTTTTTGATGATGCCCATTCTGACTGATGTGAGATGCTACCTCATTTTGTTTTGATTAGCACTTGTCTAATAATGAGTGATGTTTAACATTTTTGTCACATGTTAATTAGCCACCTGTGTGTCTTCTTTGAAGAAATGTCAGTTTAGGTCTTTTGCTCATTTTTTGTTGGGGTTGTTCATTTTTCTGGTGTTAAGCTGCATGAGCGGCTTGTATATTTTGGGGATTAATGCTTTGTCAGTTGTTTCGCTTGCTAATATTTTCACCCATACTGAGGGCTGTCTTTCACCTTGCCTATAGTTTCCTTCATTGTGCAAAAACTTTTAAATTTAATTAGGTAGGTAGGTCCCATTTGTTTAGTTTTATTTCCTTTACTCCAGGAGGTGGGTTATAGAGAATCTTGCTGTGATTTATGTCAGAGAGTGTCTGCCTGCTTTCCTCATAGACTTTTATAATTTCTGGTCTTACATTTAGGACTTTAATTCATTTTGAATTTATTTTTGTGTTTGGTGTTAGAAACAATTGTAGTTTCATTCTTTTGCATGTAGTTGAACAATTTTCCCAGCACCACTTGTTAAAGACTGTCTTTCCTCCTTTGTATATTTTTGCCTCCTTTATCAAAGATAAGGTGTCCATGGATGCATGGACTTATCTCTGGACTTTCTATTTTGTTCAATTGATCTTTATTTCTGTCATTGTGCCAGTACCAAACTGTCTTGATGACTGTAGACTTGCAGTATAGTCTGAAGTCAGGAACACGATTCCTCCAGTTCCATTCTTCTTTCTCAATATTTCTTGGCTGTTTGGGGTCTTTTGTGCTTCCATACAAACTATGAAATTATTTGTTCTTGTTCTGTGAAAAATACTATTGATAGTTTGATAGGGGTTGTATTGAATCTATAAATTGCTTTGAGTAGTATACTCATTTTCACTCAATTGATTCTTCCATTCCAGGAACATGGTATATTTCTCTGTCTGTGTCATTTTTTATTTCTTTCATCAGTGTTTTATAGTTTTCTGTGTATAAGTCTTTTATTTTTTAGGTAAACTTATTCCTAAGTATTTTATTAGTTTTGTTGCTATGGTGAATAATATTGTTTCCTTCATTTCTCTTTCTGATTTTTCATTGTAAGCATATAGGAATGCAATGGATTTTTGTATATTAGTTTTATTTCCTGCAACTTTACTATATTCATTACTTAGCACTAGCGATTTTCTGGTAGCATCTCGAGGGTTTTCTATGTAGAGGATCATGTCATCTGTCAGCAGTGAGTTTTACTTCTTTTCCAATCTGTATTCCTTTCATTTCTTTTTCTTCTCTGATTACTGTGGATATGACTTCCAAAACTATGTTGGATAGTAGTGGTGGGAGTGGGCACCCTTATCTTGTTCCTGATTTTGTGGAAATGCTTTCAATTTCCACTATTGAGGATACTGTTTCTGTGGTTTGCTGTATATGGCTTTTTATTATGTTGAGGTGTGTCCCTCTTATGCCTACTTTCTGGAGAGTTATTTTTTTTTTATCATAAGTGGGTGTTGAATTTTGTCAAAGTCTCTCTCTGCATGTGTTGAGATAATCACATGGCTTTTATCTTTCAATTTGTTAATGTTGTGTATCACGTTGATTGATTTGTGAGTATTGAAGATTCCTTGCATCAATGGAATAAAGTCCACTTGATCATGATGTTATAATATGTTGTTGGATTCTGTATGCTAGAGTTTTGTTGAAGATTTTTGAATCTATGTTTCTCAGTGCTATTGACCTATAGTCTTCTTTTTTTGTGACATTTTTGTCTGGTTTTGTTATCAGAGTGATGGTGGCTTTGTAGAATGAGTTTGGGAGTTTTCCTTCCTCTGCCATTTTCTGGGAGAGTTTGAGTAGGATAGGTGTTATCTCTGGATTTTTGATTGCAGTTTTGATTTCCATGCTTGTGATTGGTCTGTTCAAATTTTCTATTTCTTCCTGGTTCAGTTTTGAAAGGTTATAATTTTCTAAGAATTTGTTCATTTCTTCCAAGTTGTCCATCTTATTGACATATAGTTGCTTATATTAGTCTTTTATGATGGTTGTACTTCTGTGTTGTCTGTTGGGATTTCTCCATTTTCATTTCTAATTTTATTCACTTGATACTTCTCCCTTTTTTTCTTGATGAGTCTAGCTAATGGTTTGTCAGTTTTGCTTATCTTCTCAAAGAACCAGCTTTTAGTTTTACTAAACTTTGCTGTAGTCTCCTGCATTTCTTTGTCATTTATTTCTGCTCTGATTTTCATGATTTCATTCTCTCTACTAACTTTGGGTTTTTTTGTCCTTTTTTTACTTGCTTTAGTTGTTTAAGGTAAGGTCGCTTATTTGACATTTCTCTTGTTTTTTGAGGTAAGCTTGTACTTCTTTCTTTCTTTTTTTCCTTTTTTTGTGACCCCCCAGCCCGCCCACACACGCACATAAGTCTATGAATTACAAAGTCCATCACCCTCTCTCTTCTAGATCAGGAGTTTGCAAACTACAAGGTCACACCTTACTCCCTGCCTGCTTTTGTAAATAAAGTATTATTAGAACACAGCCACACTCGTACCCTTCTTTATCTTCTGTGGCTGCTTTTAAGCTATAACAGTCTATTTGAGTAATTGTAAGAGTGAATGAGCTTCCATCTTAGCACTGCTTTTACTGAATCCCATCAGTTTGGGGTTGTCTTGTTTTCATTTGTTTCTACATGTATTTTGATTTCCTTTTTGATATCTTCAGGCTTCTCTTGTGGCTCAACTGGTAAAGAATCTGCCAGCAAAGCTGGTGAACTGTGTTTGATCACTGTATTGATAAGATCCCTTGGAAAAGGGAGATGCTACCCCCTTCAGTGTTCTGGCCTGGAGAATTCCATGGACTATATAGTCCATGGGGCTGCAAAAAGTTGGACACTACTGAATGACTTTCACTTTCTTTCACTTTCACTTTTGATTTCTGTTCATTATTCTGAAGCATGTTGGTTAGCCTCCATGTGTTTGAGTTTTTATTTTTTATTTATTTATTTTTTTACCCTGTGGTTGATATGTGATCTTACAGTATCATGATCAGAAATGATTTAAATTTTAAAAAAATTACCAAAGCCTGATTTGTGGCCCAAGATGTAGTCTATCCTGGAGAATGTTCCATATGCATTTGAGAAAAAGGTGAAAGCCATTATTTTGGGGTTAAATGCCTGTAGATATCAATAAGGTCTAACTGATCCAATGCATCATTTAAAGCTTATGTTTTCTTGTTAATTTTCTGTCTGGGTGATCTGTCCATTGCTGGGAGTGGGGTATTAAAGTCCCCCACTATTATTGTTTTACTGTCAATTTCCCCTTTAAAAGTTATTGGCATTTGGCTTATGTGTTGAGGTTATCCTATGTTGGGTACATCTATATTTATAATTATTATATCTTCTTCTTATATTGTTCCCTTGATCATTATGTAGTGTCCTTCTTTTCTCATATAACAGTCTTTATTTAAGTCTATGTTATGTGTTATAAGTATTGCTACTCTCACTTTCTTGTGGCCTCAATTTACATGAAATATCTTTTTCCAGGCCCTCAATTTCAGTCAAATATGCCCTTTGGTTTGAGGTGGCTCTCTTGTAGACAGCATATATAGAGGTCTTATTTTTGTACCCATTTGGCCAGTCCTTGACTTTTGGTTGGAACATTTAACCCATTTACATTTAAGGTCATTATTGATAAGTATGATCCTGTTGCCATTTACTATTGTTTTGGGTTCATCTTTTTATAAACCTCTTCCATGTTTCCTGTCTAGAGAAGATCCTTTAGCATTTGTTGAAGAGCTGGTTTGGTGGTGTTGAATTCTCTTAGCTTTTGCTTGTTTGTAAAGCTTTTGATTTCTCCCTTAATCTGAATGTGATCCTTTCTAGGTGGGATAATCTTGGTTGTAGTGTTTTCCCCTTTTATCACTTTAAGTATATCCTTCTTTCCTTTCTGGCCTGCAAAGTTTCTGTTGAAAGATCAGCTGTAATTCTTATGGGGATTCCCTTGTATGTTATTTGTTGCTTTTAATATTTGTTCTTTGTATTTAATTTTTGTTAGCTTGATTAATGTATGTCTTGGTGTGCTTCCTCCTGGATTTATCCTGTGTGGGACTGTCTGGTCTTCCTGGACTTGGGTGGCTATTTCCTTTTCCATTTTAGGGAAATTTTTGACTATTATCTCTTCAAATATTTTCTCAAGTGCTTTCCTCTTGTCTTCCTCTTCTGGGATGCCTATGATTCGAATATTGGGGGTGTTTAACATCATCCCAGAGATCTCTGAGGCTGTCCTTATTTCTTTTTATCCTTTTTTATGTTCTGCTTCATTTATTTCCACCATTCTATCTTCCATCTCACTTATCCTTTCTTCTGCCTGAGTTACCCTACTGTTGGTTCCCTCCAGAGTGTTTTTAATCTCAGTTATTGCATTGCTCATTACTGATTGACTAGTCTTTATTTCTTCTAGGTCCTTGTTAAACACTTCTCACATTATCTGTATCTCCATTTTGTTTTCAAGATTTTGAATCATCTTACTGTCATTATTCTGAATCGTTTGTCAGGTAGATTCCCTACCTCCACCTCTTGTTTGGTTTGGTGGGTTTTATCATGTTCCTTTGCCTGCTGGATATTTACCTGCCTTTTCATTTTGTTTAGTTTGTTCAGGTCTCCTTTATGCAGGCTGGAGGATCATAGTTCTTTATTGTGGAGTCTGCTCCATGTGGGTGGTTTTGAACCAGTGGTGTGGGTGGTTTTGAACCAGTGGCTTGTGAAGATTTCCTGATTAGGTAACCTTGTGTCTGTGTTCTGGTGGATGGAGCTGGATCTTGTCTCTGGAAGGCAATGCAGTATCTAGTAGTGAGTTTTGGGGTGTCTATGGGTTTGGTATGGTTTTGGGCAGCCTGTTTTTTATATGCTCAGTGTTGTGTTCCTATTTTGCTGGAGGATTAGTGTGGGGTGTCTTGCATTGGAATTTGCTGGCTCTTGGGTGGAGCTTGGTCTCAGCATAGGTATGGAGGCTTTTGGCTCTCATCTATTAATATTCCCTGGGGTCAGGAGTTCTATGATGTTCCAAAATTCTGGAATTGAACTTTATGCTTCTGGGTTTTGGTCCCAATCTGTTACAGTAGCATTAAGACTTCTCTGCTCACACAGCACAGAAGACAATACCCCTAGGTTAATGGTGAAACAACTCCCTACAGTCAGGATCACCCAAAGAGATTCACAGAGTTATATAGAGAAAGAAGAGGGAGGAAGGAGCTAGAGATGACAAGAAGGAAAGAAGAGAGAGTCAAAAGGGAAGAGAGCGATCAAGCCAGAAATAAAATCCCTAAGTGAGAATGGATACTAAAATTAGACTCTTAAAGATACAAAATTAATAACAAAAGATCAAAAGCAAATACTAAAAACCTAGAGTAAAAATTAGATTCTCAAAAGTACAATATAAAAAAAAAAACCAAAATCAAACACAAAAATTAAAAAGATACAAAATTTATTTTAAAAATAAGGTTTTTTTTTTTTTTTTTTTCCAGAAAGGTAAAAGTATGCTATAAAAAAATAAAAGTTAAAGGAGTAATAGAGAACCACATTAGGACAGTATGAGGGAAAAAAGAAGATGAGGAGAGGAAGAAAAGGAAAAAAAAAATGGAAAAAGAAAAATAAATTAGAGTTAGATTTCAGGGGGAGGAGCCAAGATGGCGGAGGAATAGGATGGGGAGACCACTTTCTCCCCTACAAATTCATCGGAAGAACATTTGAACGCTGAGCAAATTTCACAAAACAACTTCTGATCGCTAGGAGAGGACATCAGGCACCCAGAAAAGCAGCCCATTGTCTTCGAAGGCACGTAGGACAAAATATAAAAGATAAAAAGGGAGTCAAAAGAGCTACGGACGGAGACCCGCCCCAGGAAGGGAGTCTTAATAGAGGAAGTTTCCAATCACCAGGAAACCCTCGCACTGGCGGGACTGGGGGAAATTTTCGGCAATCTAACTGGGAGGAAAAATTAAACAAGGCCCACAGATTACGTGCCTAAAAGCAACTCCCAGCAGAAAAGTACCCCAGACGCCTGCACCCGCCAGCAACAAGCGGGGGCAGAACAGAGAGGAGTGGGTGGCATTGCTTAGGGTAAGGACCGGCCCGAAGACCCTGAGAGCAATCGGAGGGAGCTTTTTTAAACTGTGGGATAGCAAGGGTCAAAATTAACCAGCCAGAACACACTGCCGGTGGTTCGCAAAACAAAGGGACTGAGAAACTCCAGAGAAGAGCTGGCCCATCCCCGCTGGAGGTAGGAGGCAGGGGGGAGGGGAAAAGGGCAAACTCAGCCCCTGAGAAGCCACCCCCTCCCACACTGCAAACAGGCCCCCGGTTCCTATCTAAAGACTTCCTGAGACCCAACTGGCGGCGTGCGCTGGGGCCGCGGAGGGAAAAGGCGCGCTGCACCCGGGGAGATTGCGCCCAAGCCTCTGGCTGCCTGGGCCGCTTGCCGCGGAGGGATAAGGCGTGCTGCACCCGGGAGAGTACGCCCAAGCCCCTGGCTGCCTGAACCGCTCAGGCCCGGGAAGGCACAAAACGCAGGTGCAACCGAATCCGCGCTTTTGTGGAGTACCCGAAAACGGGAACCGCACTCAACGCAGGGCCCGCTTCATATAGAGCAGCTGGGAGCCTGAGCAGTGTAGACGGGGAAAGCACTGACACCCGTGAGCGGGGCAAACCCAGTGTGGCCGGAACACGGTGAGTGCTATCCACACAGACGGGTATCTGTCTGCAGCGCCTCGCCCTCCCCGTAGCAAGACTGAACTGAACTAGAGAACCTAAATAAGAGATCACCTCCGCCCGCCTGTGTCAGGGCGGAAATTAGACACCGAAGAGACGGCATACAGAAGCCAAATAAACAAAGGGAACCGCTTCAGAAAGGACCGGTGCAACAGATTAAAATCCCTGAAGGTAACACCGACTACACTGGAAGGGGCCTACAGGTATCGAGAAGTGTAAGCTGGAAAGAGGAGCTATCTGAAATTGAACTGAACCTACACTGACCACAACAACTCCAGAGAAATTCCTAGATATATATGTATATATTTTTTTTAATTTAAAAAAAAATTTTTTTTTCTTTCCTTTTTTTAAAATTTTTTATTTTTTCTCTTTTATTTTCTTTTAAAATTCCCTATTACTCCCTCATTACTCCTCAACTTTCATTTTCATATATTTTTACAATTTTTTTAATTAGGGAAAAATTTTTTTTTCTTGTTTTTCTCTCCTATTTCCTTTTAAAGTCCTCTAATACTCCTCTATTGTTCCTTAATTTTCATTTTCATTTCACTATTACCTTGCCAAAGAGAGAGAGAGAGAGAGAGAGAGAGAAAAACCCTATTTTTAAACCGAACTTCATATACATTTCTAAATTTTTTTGTTTTTGTTTTTAAATATTGTATTTCAAAGAGTCTAACCTCTACACTAGATTTTTAATCTTTGTTTTTCAGTATGTGATATAAATTTTGGACATTTAAGAATGCAATATTCAGTTCCCATTTCTATTCAGGAGTGTGGTGATTACTCTCCCACTTTTGACTCTGTTTTCTACCTCAGAACACCTCTATTTCCTCCTTTCCCCTTCTCTTCCCAATCCAATTCTGTGAATCTTTGTGGGTGTCTGGGCTACGGAGAACACTTTGGGAACAGATAACTGCGTAGATCTGTCTCTCTCCTCTTGAGTCCCCTTTTTCTCCCCCTGCTCACCTCTATCTCCTTCCTCTCTCTCCTATTCTTCATGTAACTCTGTGAACCTCTCTGGTTGTCTCTCACGGTGGAGAATCTTTTCACCTAGAAGTTTTATTATCAGTGCTGTATAGTTGGAGAAGTCTTGAGACTATTGGAAGAATAAAACTGAAATTCAGAGGCAGGAGACTTAAGCCCAAATCCTGAGAAAACCAGAAAACTCCTGACTACACGGAACATTAAGGAATAAGAGACCATCCAAAAGCCTCCATACCTACACCAAAACCAACCACCACCCAAGAGCCAATAAGCTCTAGTACAAGACATACCACGCAAATTCTTTAGCAACGCAGGAACATAGACCTGAGTGTCAACATACAGGCTGTCCAAAGTCACACCTAACACATAGACCCATCGCAAAACTCATTACTGGACACTCCATTGCACTCCAGAGAGAAGAAATCCAATTCCACGCACCAGAACGCTGACACAAGCTTCCCTAACCAGGAAACCTTGACAAACCAATCGTCCAACCCCACCCACTGGGTGAAACCTCCACAATAAAAAGGAACCTCAGGCCACAAGAATACAGAAAGCCCACTCTAGACACAGCAATCTAAACAAGATGAAAAGGCAGAGAAATACCCAACAGTTAAAGGAACATGAAAAAAGCCCACCAAGTCAAACAAAAGAGGAGGAAATAGGGAATATACCTGAAAAGAATTTAGAATAATGATAATAAAAATGATCCAAAATCTTGAAAACAAAATGGAGTTACAAATAAATAGCCTGGAGACAAAGATTGAGAAGATGCAAGAAATGTTTAACAAGTACCCAGAAGAAATAAAAAAAAGTCAATTAAAAATTAATAATGAAATAAATGAGATAAAAAACACTCTGGAGGGAACCATGAGTAGAATAATAGAGACAGAAGATAGGATAAGTGAGTTAGAAGATAAAATGGTGGAAATAAATGAAGCAGAGAGGAAAAAAGAAAAAAGAATCAAAAGAAATGAAGACAACCTCAGGGACCTCTGGGACAATGTGAAACGCCCCAACATTCGAATCATAGGAGTCCCAGAAGAAGAAGACAAAAAGAAAGGCCATGAGAAAATACTCGAGGAGATAATAGCTGAAAACTTCCCTAAAATGGGGAAGGAAATAGCCACCCAAGTCCAAGAAACCCAGAGAGTCCCAAACAGGATAAACCCAAGGCGAAACACCCCAAGACACATATTAATCAAATTAACAAAGATCAAACACAAAGAACAAATATTAAAAGCAGCAAGGGAGAAACAACAAATAACACACAAAGGGATTCCCATAAGGATAACAGCTGATCTCTCAATAGAAACCCTTCAGGCCAGAAGGGAATGGCAGGACATACTTAAAGTAATGAAAGAGAATAACCTACAACCTAGATTACTCTACCCAGCAAGGATCTCATTCAGATATGAAGGAGAACTTAAAAGCTTTACAGACGAGCAAAAGCTGAGAGAATTCAGCACCACCAAACCAGCTCTTCAACAAATACTAAAGGATCTTCTCTAGACAGGAAAGACAGAAAGGTGGTATAAACGTGAACCCCAAACAACAAAATAAATGGCAACGGGACCATACCTATCAATAATTACCTTTAATGTAAATGGGTTGAATGCCCCAACCAAAAGAGAAAGGCTGGCTGAATGGATACAAAAACAAGACCCCTATATATGCTGTCTACAAGAGACCCACCTCAAAACAAGGGACACATACAGACTAAAAGTGAAGGGCTGGAAAAAAATATTCCACGCAAACGGAGACCAAAAGAAAGCAGGAGTCGCAATACTCGTATCAGATAAAATAGACTTTCAAATAAAGGCTGTGAAAAGAGACAAAGATGGACACTACATAATGGTCAAAGAATCAATCCAAGAAGAAGATATAACAATTATAAATATATATGCACCCAGCATAGGAGCACCACAATATGTAAGGTGAACATTAACGAGTATGAAAGAGGAAATTAATAGTAACACAATAATAGTAGGAGACTTTAATACCCCACTCACAACTATGGATAGATCAACTAAACAAGGAAACACAAACTTTAAAGGACACAATGGACCAGCTAGACCTAATTGACATCTATAGGATGTTTCACCCCAAAACAATCAACTTCACCTTTTTCTCAAGTGCACACGGAACCTTCTCCAGAATAGATCACATCCTGGGCCATAAATCTAGTCTTGGTAAATTCAAAAAGGTTGAAATCATTCCAGTCGTCTTTTCTGACCACAGTGCAGTAAGATTAGATCTCAATTACAGGAAAAAAATTATTAAAAATTCAAACATATGGAGGCTAAACAACACGCTTCTGAATAACCAACAAATCATAGAAGAAATAAAAAAAGAAATCAAAATATGCATAGAAATGAATGAAAATGAAAACACAACAGCCCAAAACCTATGGGACACTGTAAAAGCAGTGCTAAGGGGAAGATTCATAGCATTACAGGCCTACCTCAAGAAACAAGAAAAAAGTCAAATAAATACCCTAACTCTACACCTAAAGCAACTAGAGGAGGAAGAAATGAAGAACCCCAGGGTTAGTAGGAGGAAAGAAATGTTAAAAATTAGGGCAGAAATAAATGCAAAAGAAACTAAAGAGAACATAGCAAAAATCAACAAAGCTAAAAGCTGGTTTTTGAAAAAAATAAACAAAATTGACAAACCATTAGCAAGACTCATTAAGAAACAAAGGGAGAAGAAGCAAATTAACAAAATTAGAAACGAAAATGGAGAGTTCACAACAGACAACACTGAAATACAAAGGATCATAAGAGACTACTACCAGCAGCTCTATGCTAATAAAATGGACAACTTGGAAGAAATGGACAAGTTCTTAGAGAAGTATAACTTTCCAAAACTGAACCAGGAAGAAATAGAAGATCTTAACAAACCCATCACAAGCAAGGAAATCGAAACTGTAATCAGAAATCTTCCAGCAAACAAAAGCCCAGGACCAGATGGCTTCACAGCTGAATTCTACCAAAAATCTAGAGAAGAGCTAACACCTATCTTACACAAACTCTTCCAGAAAATTACAGAAGAAGGTAAACTTCCAAACTCATTCTATGAGGCCACCATCACCCTAATTCCAAAACCAGACAAAGATGCCACAAAAAAAGAGAACTACAGGCCAATATCACTGATGAACATAGATGCAAAAATCCTTAACAAAATTCTAGCAAGCAGAATCCAACAACATATTAAAAAAATCATACACCATGACCAAGTGGGCTTTATCCCAGGAATGCAAGGATTCTTTAATATCTGCAAATCAATCAATGTAATACACCACATTAACAAATTGAAAGATAAAAACCATATGATTATCTCAATAGATGCAGAAAAAGCCTCTGACAAAATTCAACATCCATTTATGATTAAAATTCTCCAGAAAGCAGGAATAGAAGGAACATACCTCAACATAATAAAAGATATATATGACAAACCCACAGCAAGCATCACCCTCAATGGTGAAAAATTGAAAGCATTTCCCCTGAAATCACGAACAAGACAAGGGTGCCCACTCTCACCACTACTATTCAACATAGTTTTGGAAGTGTTGGCCACAGCAATCAGGGCAGAAAAACAAGTAAAAGGAATCCAGATAGGAAAAGAAGAAGTGAAACTCTCTCTGTTTGCAGAAGACATGATCCTCTACATAGAAAACCCTAAAGACTCTACCAGAAAATTACTAGAGCTAATCAACGAATACAGTAAAGTTGCAGGATATAAAATTAACACACAGAAATCTCTTGCATTCCTATACACTAACAATGAGAAAACAGAAAGAGAAATTAAGGAAACAATACCATTCACCATTGCAACAAAAAGAATAAAATACTTAGGAGTATATCTACCTAAAGAAACAAAAGACCTATACATAGAAAACTATAAAACACTGATGAAAGAAATCAAAGAGGACACAAACAGATGGAGAAATATACCGTGTTCATGGATTGGAAGAATCAATATTGTCAAAATGGCTATACTACCCAAAGCAATCTATAGATTCAATGCAATCCCTATCAAACTACCAATGGTATTTTTCACAGAACTAGACAAATAATTTCACAATTTGTATGGAAATAGAAAAAACCTCGAATAGCCAAAGTAATCTTGAGAAAGAAGAATGGAACTGGAGGAATCAACCTGCCTGACTTCTTACTATACTACAAAGCCACAGTCATCAAGACAGTATGGTACTGGCACAAAGACAGAAATATAGATCAATGGAACAGAATAGAAAGCCCAGAGATAAAGCCACGAACCTATGGTCACCTTATCTTCGACAAAGGAGGCAAGGATATACAATGGAAAAAAGACAACCTCTTTAACAAGTGGTGCTGGGAAAACTTGTCAGCCACCTGTAAAAGAATGAAACTAGAACACTTTCTAACACCATACACAAAAATAAACTCAAAATGGATTAAAGATCTAAATGTAAGACCAGAAACTATAAAACTCTTAGAGGAGAACATAGGCAAAACACTCTCCGACATAAATCACAGCAGGATCCTCTATGACGCACATCCCAGAATTTTAGAAACAAAAGCAAAAATAAACAAATGGGACCTAATGAAACTTAAAAGCTTTTGCACAACAAAGGAAACTATAAGCAAGGTGAAAAGACAGCCCTCAGACTGGGAGAAAATAATAGCAAACGAAGCAACAGACAAAGGATTAATCTCAAAAATATACAAGCAACTCCTCCAGCTCAACTCCAGAAAAATAAATGACCCAATCAAAAAATGGGCCAAAGAACTCAACAGACATTTCTCCAAGGAAGACATACAGATGGCAAAAAGAAAAAAAACACATGAAAAGATGCTCAACATCACTCATTATCAGAGAAATGCAAATCAAAACCACAATGAGGTACCATTACACGCCACTCAGGATGGCTGCTATCCAAAAGTCTACAAGCAATAAATGCTGGAGAGGGTGTAGAGAAAAGGGAACCCTCTTACACTGTTGGTGGGAATGCAAACTAGTACAGCCATTATGGAAAACAGTGTGGAGATTTCTTAAAAAGCTGGAAATAGAACTGCCATATGGCCCAGCAATCCCACTTCTGGGCATACACACCGAGGAAACCAGATCTGAAAGAGACACATGCACCCCAATGTTCATCGCAGCACTGTTTATAATAGCCAGGACATGGATGCAACCTAGATGCCCATCAGCAGACAAATGGATGAGGAAGCTGTGGTACATATACACCATGGAATATTACTCAGCCATTAAAAAGAATTCATTTGAATCAGTTCTAATGAGATGGATGAAACTGGAGCCCATTATGCAGAGCAAAGTAAGCCAGAAAGATAAAGTCCATTACAGTATACTAACACATATATATGGAATTTAGAAAGATGGTAACGATAACCCTATATGCAAAACAGCAAAAGAGACTCAGATGTATAGAACAGACTTGTGGACTCTGGGAGAAGGCGAGGGTGGGATGTTTCAAGAGAACAGCATCGAAACATATATATTATCTAGGGTGAAACAGATCACCAGCCCAGGTTGGGTGCATGAGACAAGTGCTCGGGCCTGGTGCACTGGGAAGACCCAGAGGGATAGGGTGGAGAGGGAGGTGGGAGGGGGGACCGGGATGGGGAATACATGTAAATCCATGGCTAATTCATTTCAATATATGACAAAAACCACTGCAATGATGTAAAGTAATTAGCCTCAACTAATAAAATTAAAGGGGAGAAAAAAGAAAAATAAATTATGAAAAAATTAAAATAAATTTTTAAAAATAAAAAATTTTAAAAAATTTAAAAATGATAATAATAAATAAAAATACGTATAAGAATATCTCTGGAGCTATTGTGGGGTGATGTGGGGTCAGTTCAGTGTCAGACATTCCCTTGTTCTGGCTTGTACTTTTCTCAAAATCTACAGTTCTCCCTCAAATGCACAGTCTCAGTTTAACTGCAGGATTTTAATCTGTTGCATCTGCCACTTCTGGGGCGGTTCCCTCTTCTTTTTTCACTTAGGTTGGCCTCCTCTGTTTGCAAGTGTCTCTTCAGTGTCTGATCTCTGCCCTGACATGAGGGAGCCAAAATGTCACTTATTAGGGATCGCTTGCTCAGCTGTGCTGTGGACAGGGAGGAACACTGCAAGCAAACCCCACTGATGTGTAGGGAGCATGTGCAGGGGATAGACCACTCAGCGGTTGCCACGCCCACTGTGGCATGCGCTACCCAGGTCCAAGCTGCTCAGGCTCCCAGGTGCACAGCAGGACATAGTTCCAGGTGGGCTGTGGGTCTCATCAAGGGAGCTGGGCTCAGGCCGTGACACTCCTGGCAGATATGAACATTCCAGGATCTCAGGAAGACGTGGTTAGTGACTGGGACCCACTCACAGCTCTGTGGGAGATGCAGTCTCTGGGGCTGAGATTGCAGTGGCCCCTTGCTCACTGCCTCTGGCCGTTGTGCACCTGCTTCCTGCCTCTGGGGAGGGTGGCAAAAGGCAGCCGGCTTGCACTCCTTTAATGTTAGGTAGGGTGAAGTCCTTTGTCAGGATCACAGTGCAGTGTTTGAAACTTCCCACGGGAAAGGCCCTTTGCTTTTGTCCCCCTGGGATTCCCATGGTTCGGGTTTTTCCCATTCTGTTTGTGCTGTCACATTAGTCCCCCCAGCATGTCCTCATGGCATTCAACCCTGGTCCTTTCACTAAGAGGTGATAATGCAGCCTGCACCTCCGCACCCAGACCCTACTTGCTGTGGGTAGATGCAAGCATGTGAGCTACTTCTCAGCTGGTAATTGCTGTTCAGCACAATTTCTGTGGTGACTTATTTCCAGTCATGTTGTCCTCTGAGATTCCAAAGTTGCCCACTGACTCCGCCTGTGACAGAGTTTGCTATTATGTGGAAACTTCTCCTTCATGACTCCCTCCCCAGGATGGGTCTCCATTTGCAAATGCTCTGTCTCCCTTTTCATCTTTATCCTTTGTCCTACCTCTATTCTAAAACATTGGTTTGCCTGTCTGGGTACCTGGGGTCCTCTGCCAGCAATCAGAAATCATTTTGGGAAAGTTGCCCCACATTCAGGTGATCTTTTGATGTATTTGTGGGAGAGAAAGTGGTCTCCCCATCCTATTCCTCCAGTATCTTCTCTCCTTCTTCTGTGGCTCCAATATTAGGTGAGTATATGTTTAAGAATGTTATGTCCTTTTCTTGGATTTCATCACTACGTTATATCTTTCTTTGTCTCTTATTATAGACTTAGTTTTAAAATCTATTTTGTCTAATATGAGTATTGCTACCCCAGCTTACTTTTTGTCTTTGTTTGCATGAAAGATCTTTTTCTTTCCCTCACTTTCATTCTCTGTATGTATTTAGCTTTGTGGTGAATCTTTCATAGGCAGCATGTAGATGGGTCCTTTTTAAAAAAATCCAATTAGCTACCCTGTATCTTTTGATTGGAGTATTTAGTTTATTGAGATTTAAAATGATTCTTCATAGGTATGCAATTATTGCAATTTTATTACCTGTTTTCTAGAACTTTTTGTAATTCTTCTCTTTTAGTCTCTTCCACAGTGATTTAATGATTTTAATGTTATCTTGTGGTATCTTTCTCTTTAACTTCATGTATCTATTGTAAGCTTTTTTTTTTGGTTATTTTAAAGTTCATATTCATCAACCTATAACATACCTACTTGTATTAAATTAATAGTCATTTAAGTTCAAATGCATTATAAAATCTTTACATTTTTATCCCCTGTCTTTTATGTTTTGTGTTTCTTATGCTATATTTTACATCTTCATTCTTATTCCTTAACTGTTTATTTTGGTTATAGATGAGTTTATAATTTTTGTCCTTAACCTTAATATTGGCTTATTTAATTGTTGATCAACTGCCTTTACTATATATTTGCCTTTAATACTGAAGATTTCCCCTTCCTGTATTTTCTTGTTTCTTGGTATAGCCTTTTACTTTTCACTTAAAGAAGAACCTTTAGCATTTCTTATAATGCTAGTATAGTGATGATGTACTCTTTTAGTTTTTGCCTGAATGGAAAACTCTTTATTTCTTCTTCAACTTTGAATGATAAACTTTCTGGATATAGCATCCTAGGTGGAAGGCTTTTTTCATTCCTCACTTTAAATACATTGTGCCATTCCCTTTTAGTCAGTAGTGTCTCTGCTGAAAGGTAGGCTGATAGCCTTATGGGAGTTCCTTCTTGTATTATTCTTTGCTTTTCTCTTGCTGCCTTCAGAGTTCTTTGTATTTTTAAATTTGCCAATTTAATCATAATATGTATAGGCATTCCATCTCTTTGGGTTCATCTTGTTTGAGACTCTGTAATTCTTGAAACTGGATATCTGTTATCTTCCTCAGGTTAAGGTATTTTTCAGCCATAATTTCATCAGATATATGGTATGCCCCCTTCTCTCTCTCTTCTGATTTTGGGGCCTATATAATGCAAGCTTTGGAATGCTTGATGTTGTCCCAGAGTTCCCTTAGACTATGCTCATTCTTTAAAACTTGTTTTTCTTTTTGCTATTCTGGTTGGGTCATTTCCACTATTCTATCCTCCAGATCATTTATGCATTATTTTATATCACTTAATCTGCTGTTAATACTTTGTAGTGTATTTTTCTGTTATTGTATTCTTCATCTCTGATTGATTCCTTTAAAAGTATTTTATAGATCTTTGTTGAAGTTCTCATTGTGTTCCTCAATTTTTTCCCCCAAATTTAGTTAGCATTTTTATTACTGTCACTTTGAACTCTTTAAGGGGTAAATTATTTATCTCTGACAAATAGGTGTTCCAAAATTTTTTTCTTTTATTTGAAACATATTCGTCTGTCTTCTCTCTCTCTCTCTTTAAAATTCCTCTGTTTGTTCTATGAAATTAGCTGTGGTCTTGACAGTATGTGCTTGTGTAGGTGCATTCATATGCAGTCTATATGTGCCTGGTGGCTTTGGTGGGAGAACTGGATCTGAATTGAGCATGAATTTTAAGTTTTCCTGTGGTGTGCTGGTGGCCATGGAGAAGGCACTGGCACCCCACTCCAGTACTCTTGCCTGGAAAGTCCCATGGACAGAGGAGCCTGGTAGGCTGCGGTCCATGGGGTGGCTAGGAGTTGGACACGACTGGGCGACTTCACTTTCACTTTTCACTTTCCTCCATTGGAGAAGGAAATGGCAACCCACTCCAGTCTTCTTGCCTGGAGAATCCCAGGGACAGGGGAGCCTGGTGGGCTGACGTCTGTGGGTCGCACAGAGTCAGACACGACTGAAGCGACTTAGCAGCAGCAGCAGCTGGTGGCCACTGCCTTGATGGGAGGTAGGCCTGGAGTCTGAGGAGCTAGAGACATAGGCTAGTAGGAGCCAGGACTTTTCCTAGACTCAATGGCAGTCAATGCCTTATTGGATGGGAGGAGGGAGTGGGGGGCTGGAACAGGAGCTCTTTGGGATTTGGGCTTCTTCAGGCATCATGGTAGTCTTTTCCTTGGTGGGCAGTGTGGCTGTGGCCCATGGAATTGAAGCTGCCCTTCAGAGCTGCTTTGGATCTCAGCTTTGGCTACAGGTAGAGTTGGGTGCTGAGCTCGCTCAGCTATATCCCTGGCACTTGATTGCTCATGATGGCAATGTTGTCTCTGCACTGGCTAGAGGCAGTGGCAAGCCCAAGGTTGCTTTGCTCATTTCTCATTGCATGCACACACTTTGCCAATGGTGATCTCCATCTTAGTGGGAGCAATACAGGAGCAGGAGCCTGGTACAGTCTGGAGTGTGCCCTGAGATGTTCATGGAAGGCCAGTCAGAGCTCTAAGCAGTTTTCAATTTTCTTCCCTTGCATTGGGACTAAGAACAATCAAGTCTATACTTACATTCTTTAAGAGTAGAGTGTTGGTTTCTTCCAACCCTCTGGTAGGCCCCATTGCTTTTCAAACATGCTAAACGGGCTTGTATTCCTTCTGTCAGATACCAAAGCTGGGGTGCCTAATGTGGGGCTCAAACCCCCAGTTTCTTAAGGATGATCTCTGAGCCTATGTATTTTTTTCCTTGTCTGGGTTACCCACTAGGCCCACTAGAAGTCTCAATTAGATTGCTTCTCTTCTCTTCTTACCAGAATCTGTATGGCTCCTCTTTACAGTCTTGGTTTTGGAAAAGCCATTTTGCTAGTCTTCATGTAGCACTCAGCAAGAATTTCTCTCTATGTAGTTGTATGTAAAGCAAGAGTTTCTCTATATGTAGTTGTAGTTTTGATGTGTTCTTTGGTAAAAGTGTGACTTCCCTGGTGGCTCAGATGGTAGAGTCTGACTGCAATGTGGGAGACCTGGGTTTGATCCTTGGGTTGGGAAGATCTCCTGAAGAAGGAAATGAAAACCCACTTTGGTATTCTTGCCTGGAGAATCCCATGGATGGAGGAGCCTGGCAGACTACAGTACATGGGGTTGCAAAGAGTCAGACATGACTGAGCAACTTTACTTTCACTTTTTCTTTGGTAAAAGTGAGCTCAGGATTTTCCTATTCTGTCATCTTGATCCCTCCTCAGAATGTGCAATAACTTATCTAACTTTTTCCCCCAATTCATTGATAGAGATTCAGGGTATCTTCAGTTTTTCTTTATTATTTTAATATGAATTTCTTTTTAATGCAATTTAATCTTTTTTACAACAAGTAATTAAAAATATTCAGTGGATAACTTCACATTACTCTGGTTGAAAAGAAAATGAATTCATCAAAAATATTTCTTTAGTATCTGTCACATGCTGAGAAAGCACATAACTATGTACTTGGGAATCAGAAAGATATAATAGAGAGGTTTACCCTTAAGGAATTTACAGTGTAATAGATTGCTTTAAACAGTGATGTTTCCAAGGTCTTGAACCTAATGATTCTAATCTTGTGTTTTGATTTAGAATCACTATTCAGTGCTGTCTTTCTGAACAACTTATCTACATGGATAAAAATTAATAATCGTAAATTAATTATCTATTGCTATCATATTACCACAGATTCAGCAGCTTAGAATAACAACATATTTATTATTAATAACCTGTGTGTCATGAATTTGCACAAGCCTTACCAGTCTGCTTGGCTTTGAGGTCTCTCATAAGGTCACAATCAAAATCTCAATCGGGGTCCCACCTGAGACTTTAAAGAGGAAGGATCTGGTTAAGCTCCTGTGCTCATTAGCAGGGCCCAGTTCCTTGTGAATTTCATACTAAGTGATTCATCTCCTTCTCTGGTATCAGGGGGACTGTTTCCCTCTAATTCTGGCCATGCAGACCTCTCCATGTGTGGTTAATGAAAGGGAGCAGAGTTGTCCCCCCAGAAAAGTCATTTTGTCATAAAGACTCTCTTGAGCTGAAGACAATTGAGAGAAAGCATATACTCACTGCTGATATGCTCATTGTCCTCTTGCTATTTGCCTAAAAGCAAGACATCAAATTTTAAAGATGTCTCCCCTCTCTTTTCTACCAGGAAGGATGGGAGACAACATAGATCCTTATCAGTCCAGAGACCACCCCAAGGGAATCCACATGATAAACTGCACTAACTGGCCCTTATTGTCCCTTACTTCCTTCATTTTTTCACTTTCCCACACTTTTCTGTCCCAGAAACTCAATTTCTTTTTCCTTTGTCTTTTCACTTCTCTAAAAGCTCATTATTCTTTTGTTAAAATGCTATATAAACCCCACTCTTAACCACCCCTTTGAGTCACTCATCACTGAGCATTCCCACGTGAATGCATGGCAGATGCAAGTGTTAACAAACGTTTGCTTGTTTTTCTGTGTTAATCTGCCTTGTCTAACTTGCAGAGCTCTAGCTGGAAAATTTAGGATGGTAGAGGGAAGCAGTTGTTTTCTTGCTATACTTATTTCATCAAAGCTGGCATCAGAGAATCAATAAAGAATGTCTGCCAACAAGACAGAAATTACAATCTTAGGTAACAAAATCACAAAGTAATATTCCTTTATCTTTGTTGCATTCTGTTGGATAGAAACAAGTCTCACTCAATAGGAGGAGATTACATAGTAGTATGAATACCAAAAGATATGAGTCATGGGATGATTTAGTCTGCTCACCACAATTCACAAACAAAAAGTGTGGCAAAGCTTTATCTTGTGATTAAATTCTAGAGGTACAGGTAACATGCATAATAATTGTTAAGAAACCAGATAAGGCACTGTACCAAAATAGATGACAAACTATTTGCATGGCTTAGCCCAAATTGCATTACCTCTCTGGATGCATTTTTTAATCTGTTACAATAGATAATGGGATTAGAGGACAGATAAGGTCCTAAACCTCTATGGTTACAAAATTACTTAACTACTGAGCCACAGTTTTTGTATCTATAACATTTTATGTATTATTATTATCTTTTGGGATGAATACAATGTCAAAGAATCTGTAAATAGTAGCAACTCAAAAGCTTTGAGATATTTTTATTCACAAAAGTCATTAAAATATTCACAATGTAACTAGCAATATTTTCTTCCTGACATGTAAGATACAGATTTAAGGTCCCATTTCAGATATTGCCTCCTGCTCTTTGTAAAACACAAATACAGATCTCTGAGCAGCGGAAAGCCACTTCAGTGCAGGCTCGTAGCATGAGATCATGAACACTTTTAAAGAGTTTTGTGCCATCTGAGAACATAGAGAAAAGAATCAGATAATATTTTTCTGCTTCACCCACAAAGTTGAACCACTCTCTGGATGCAAGTACCCAGATACTTTGAAGCTAAAGGTACACAAATTAGGGGCCAGTAAAATTTAAGGGATTATATATTAGTAGAATTATAATCAAGAGATTCACTAGAAACAGGTATAAAGCCACAATATTTGAATAGAAAGACAGTGAAGAAAGAAGCATGTTTTGCATTGGCAAGTCCTGAAGAGAGAGGAACATTGGATCCTATCAAAACAAAAGAAGAAACTGCCCATACAACATCTGAATAAGCAAGTGGAACACAATCTGCCTAAAACAGGAGCAAAACAAATGGAAATTATTCTACTGGGGCATTTCAACACATTCTTTTTGGATGAATTCTTAAACTTGGAGCTGGTGTGAAAGAATGCATACAAATAAGTTTTAAGAAAAAAATTCCACTTCCAAATCATCATTCTTTTACAAATTACTAGTTTTTCTACATGGTACTCTCCAGAAAGTTCTTTTGACCTTCCCATCATGTCAGTCAAAGTAAGTTCCATCTTGAATTTGAGATTTGATTGCATTCTCTTTCCTTAATCATACCTCTGGATAATAAATCTGCAGCCTCTTTCTGTATGTTTCTGAACTTCCTTTGTCTTTCTTTCTTTTTTATCCCTTGACTTCTGCTGTCCGGATTTATTGAAAAATATTTGAAATGACACTTTGAACTTTTGCAATTGAAGAATAATTCTTGCTGAATCTTCTTGGGGTATCAGGAGAAGCCTGTTCTCCTTGCAGGATTGCATGCACCAAGAGCAAGTAAAGCAGAAGGGAGCTTCCTATGCCTGGTCTCAGAGCCCTAGACAAGGCAGCACACCCCTTAAGTTCGCAGCTGGTGCAGACAGTGGCCTTCATGTTGTCTTCATGTCTACAAATCTAAGGCAGCTCTGTTGGATGGGAAGTTATAAAGAAGCAGTATTCCCATGAGAAGTTGCATGAATCTGAACAGTCCCAAACAAGCACTTCTCAAACAGCAGGTGTCTTTATACTGCATAGGTCCACACAGACTCACTAGAGTCAGATTTTGGTATTTTATGGATATGCTCTCAAAGGGACCAGCTATTGGTCTTGGAAAGGTCAACAAGGATGGTTAAGGTCTTGATTTATTTTTTTTTTCCTTTTATTTTTATTAGTTGGAGGCTAATTACTTTACACCATTGAAGTGGTTTTTGTCATACTTTGAAATGAATTAGCCATGGATTTACATGTATTCCCCATCCTGGTCCCCCCTCCCACCTCCCTCTCCACCCGATCCCTCTGGGTCTTCCCAGTGCACCAGGCCTGAGCACTTGTCTCATGCACCCAACCTGGGCTGGTGATCTGTTTCACCCTAGATAATATACGTGTTTCGATGCTGTTCTCTTGAAACATCCCACCCTCGCCTTCTCCCAGAGTCCACAAGTCTGTTCTATACATCTGAGTCTCTTTTCCTGTTTTGCATATAGGGTTATTGTTACCATCTTTCTAAATTCCATATATATGTGTTAGTATACTGTAATGGTCTTTATCTTTCTGGCTTACTTCACTCTGTATAATGGGCTCCAGTTTCATCCATCTTATTAGAACTGATTCAAATAAATTCTTTTTAATGGCTGAGTAATATTCCATGGTGTATATATACCACAGCTTCCTCATCCATTTGTCTGCTGATGGGCATCTAGGTTGCTTCCATGTCCTGGCTATTATAAACAGTGCTGCGATGAACATTGGGATGCATGTGTCTCTTTCAGATCTGGTTTCCTCGGTGTGTATGCCCAGAAGTGGGATTGCTGGGTCATATGGCAGTTCTATTTCCAGCTTTTTAAGAAATCTCCACACTGTTTTCCATAGAGGCTGTACTAGTTTGCATTCCCACCGACAGTGTAAGAGGGTTCCCTTTTCTCCACACCCTCTCCAGCATTTATTGCTTGTAGACTTTTGGATAGCAGCCATCCTGACTGGCGTGTAATGGTACCTCATTGTGGTTTTGATTTGCATTTTTCTGATAATGAGTGATGTTGAGCATCTTTTCATGTGTTTTTTTGCCATCTGTATGTTTTCCTTGGAGAAATGTCTGTTTAGTTCTTTGGCCCATTTTTTGATTGGGTCATTTATTTTTCTGGAGTTGAGCTGGAGGAGTTGCTTGTATATTTTTGAGATTAATCCTTTGTCTGTTGCTTCATTTGCTATTATTTTCTCCCAATCTGAGGGCTGTCTTTTCACCTTGCTTATAGTTTCCTTTGTTGTGCAAAAGCTTTTAAGTTTCATTAGGTCCCATTTGTTTATTTTTGCTTTTGTTTCTAAAATTCTGGGATGTGGGTCATAGAGGATCCTGCTGTGATTTATGTCGGAGAGTGTTTTGCCTATGTTCTCCTCTAGGAGTTTTATAGTTTCTGGTCTTACATTTAGATCTTTAACCCATTTTGAGTTTATTTTTGTGTATGGTGTTAGAAAGTGTTCTAGTTTCATTCTTTTACAAGTGGTTGGCCAGTTTTCCCAGCACCACTTGTTAAAGAGGTTGTCTTTTTTCCATTGTATATCCTTGCCTCCTTTGTCGAAGATAAGGTGACCATAGGTTGGTGGATTTATCTCTGGGCTTTCTATTCTGTTCCATTGATCTATATTTCTGTCTTTGTGCCAGTACCATACTGTCTTGATGACTGTGGCTTGGTAGTATAGTCTGAAGTCAGGCAGATTGATTCCTCCAGTTCCTTTCTTCTTTCTCAAGGTTACTTTGGCAATTCGAGGTTTTTTGTATTTCCATACAAATTGTGAAATTATTTGTTCTAGTTCTGTGAAAAATACCATTGGTAGCTTGATAGGGATTGCATTGAATCTATAGATTGCTTTGGGTAGTATAGGCATTTTGACAATATTGATTCTTCCAATCCATGAACACGGTATATTTCTCCATCTGTTTGTGTCCTCTTTGATTTCTTTCATCAGTGTTTTATAATTTTCTATGTATAGGTCTTTTGTTTCTTTAGGTAGTTATACTCCCAAGCATTTTATTCTTTTTGTTGCAATGGTGAATGATATTGTTTCCTTAATTTCTCTTTCTGTTTTCTCATTGTTAGTGTATAGGAATGCAAGAGATTTCTGTGTGTTAATTTTATATCCTGCAACTTTACTGTATTCGTTGATTAGCTCTAGTAATTTTCTGGTAGAGTCTTTAGGGTTTTCTATGTCGAGGATCATTTCATCTGCAAACAAAGAGAGTTTCAATTCTTCTTTTCCTATCTGGATTCCTTTACTTCTTTTTATGCTCTGATTGCTGTGGCCAACACTTCCAAAACTATGTTGAATAGTAGTGGTGAGAGTGGGCACCCTTGTCTTGTTCCTGATTTCAGGGGAAATGCTTTCAATTTTTCACCATTGAGGGTGATGCTTGCTGTGGGTTTGTCATATATAGCTTTTATTATGTTGAGGTATGTTCCTTCTATTCCTGCTTTCTGGAGAGTTTTAATCATAAATGGATGTTGAATTTTGTCAAAGGCTTTTTCTGCACCTATTGAGATAATCCTATGGTTTTTATCTTTCAATTTGTTAATGTGGTGTATTACATTGATTGATTTGCAGATATTAAAGAATCCTTGCATTCCTGGGATAAAGCCCACTTGGTCATGGTGTATGATTTTTTTAATATGTTGTTGGATTCTGTTTGCTAGAATTTTCTTAAGGATTTTTGCATCTATGTTCATCAGTGATATTGGCCTGTAGTTTTCTTTTCTTGTGGCATCTTTGTCTGGTTTTGGAATTAGGGTGATGGTGGCTTCATAGAATGAGTTAAGGTCTTGATTTAAAATGAGACCAATACCAGAGTTTAAGACTTAGAACAGAGCTTTGGAGTTCAGGGATTTCTATGGATGTGAATCATGCATCTGATACATGTGATTGCACTCATCTCACATGCTAGCCGAGTAATGCTCAAAGTTCTCTAAACCAGGCTTCAACAGTACATGAACTGTGATCTTCCAGATGTTCAAGATGGATTTAGAAAAGGCAGAGGAGCCAGAGATCAAATTGCCAACATCTGTTGGGTCATAGAAAAAACAAGATTTCCAGAAAAACATCTACTTCTGATTATTGACTACACCAAAGCCTTTGACAGTGTGGATCACAACAAACCGTGAAAAATTCTTAAAGAGATTGGAATACCAGACCATCTTACTTTCCTCCTGAGAAATCCATATGCAGGTCAAGAAGCAACAGTTGGAACCAGATGTGGAACAATGGACTGGTTCCAAATTGGGAAAGGAGTACGTTAAGGCTGTATATTGTTACCCTGCTTATTTAACTTATATGCAGAGTACATCATGAGAAACGCTGGGCTGGAGGAAGCACAAGCTGGAACCAAGATTGCCAGGAGAAATATCAATAACCTCAGATATGCAGATGACACTACCCTTATGGCAGAAAGGGAAGAACTAAAGAGCCTCTTGATGAAAGTGAAAGAGCTGGCTTGAAACTCAACATTCAGAAAACTAAGATGATGGCATCTGGTCCCATCACTTCATGGCAAATAGATGCGGAAACAATGAAAACAGTGAGAGACTTCATTTTTCGGGGCTCCAAAATCACAGCAGATGGTGACTGCAGCCATGAAATTAAAAGATGCTTGCTCCTTGGAGGAAAAGCTATAACCAGCTTAGATATCATGTTAAAAAGCAGAGACATTACTTTGCTGACAAATGTCCATTTGGTTAAAGCTATGGTTTTTCCAGTAGTCATGTATGGTTGTGAGAGCTGGACTATAAAGAAAGCTGATGCTTTTGAACTGTGGTGTTGGAGAAGACTCTTGAGAGTCCCTTGGACTGCAAGGAGATCCAACCAGTCCATCCTAAGGAAATCAGTCCTGAATATTCATTGGAATGACTGATGCTGAAGCTGCAACTCCAATACATTGGCCACCTGATAGGAAGAACTCACTCATTTGAAAAGACCCTGATGCTGGGAAAGATTGAAGGCAGGAGGAGAAGGGGATGACAGAGGATGAGATGGTTGGATGACATCACCAACTCAATAGACAAGAGTTTGAGCAAGCTCAGGAAGTTGGTGATGGACAGGGAAGCCTGACATGTTGCAGTCCATGGGCTCACAAAAAGTTGGACATGACTGAGTGACTGAAGTGACCTGAATTGTAGATCTTGTTAATATGCAGATTCAGATACAGTGGTTCTGGGAGAGGTCTGAAGTTTGAGGTTTGGCATTTCTAGCAGGATCCTGGCTGACTGCACTTAGAGGAGTAAGGGTCTGTTTACCCCCTGATTGTCCAAGTGGTTGAACAAGTTGCTGAGAGTCAAATTGATAGCAACATAGCCAGTGAAACCAAGCAGTACCCTGTGGGGTACAAACCCTTTCTGTGTCCCTCATTCCTGTTTGTAGGAAATAGGCTTCTTTCAGCCTCTTTGACTTTCCCTAAGTTCCAAAGGACAAGTTCAAAGAGTTGCTAATCAGGGAAGGAAGAGGATGCAGAGACAAGGGAGGAGCAGTCAAGAAACAATAGTGCAGCCTTTGGCAGGGTCTCAGTTCCTCTACAAGAAATATATATAGCAGTGTCTCTAGCTCTTCTGCAGAAAAAAGTCCCCTCACAGATGGAGGATGGTATGTTTAGACTATGCTCAAGATTCCCAAGAACACTGCCTTGCTACCTCACCATCAACTGGTCAGAAGAAAGGCATATACCCTTCAGCCCTCACCTCAAATTTTACCTGTAAATACTCCCCTCCCCCTCCCCCCAAAACTATTAGGGAATTCAGAGTTTCTGAGTTTTTGCCACTTGTTCCCCTATCTTGGCCTTGCAGTAAATTTTTCTCTGCTCTAACTCTGATGTTTCAGTTTATATGGCCTTATGTTTGTAGGGACACGAACTTTGTTCGGTAGCACCAGAGCTATAAACTAGATTTACAGGTTCTGAAGCTGAGTGGGGCCTGGGCACAGAGGCTTCTTTTTGTCCCCCAATTCTTGTAGGCCAGACTCCGGCCTCCATGACCTTCTCTGAGTTCCAAAAGGCAGATTTGAATAGTTGCTCATGAAGGGAGGAATAGCCAAGTAACAACCTGAGGCAAGATCAAAGGGACCAGAGAAGCTCACCAGGATTAGGAGACCTGACCACCTCAGACCCTAAAGTGAAGTGAGGTCGCTCAGTCATGTCCAACTCTTTGTGGCCCCATGGAGTGTAGCCTACCAGGATTCTCTGCCCATGGGATTTTCCACACAAGAATACTGGAGTGGGTTACCATTTCCGCCTTTAGGGCATCTTTCTGACCTAGGGATCAAACCTGGATCTCCCACATTGCAGGACAATGCTTTGCCATCTGAGCCCCCAGGGAAGTCCCTGTACATACCCTAATGCTATTAGCAAACTTAGCATTGATATATTGTTAAAAAACTCATCATCAGCTCTCCAGGGTTAGGACACAGAGTTTCTTTAGGCAGGAGTCCACTGTGTCCCCCTTTGCCCAGCAAAGTAACAAGCCTAATCCTTTTCTACTTCATCCAAAACTCTGTCTCTAAGATTCAATTCAGCACTGGTGTATTGTACAGAAAAACTGAGCTTTCAGCAACAGTTTTACTAAAACACACTTCTTCAAACATTTTATAACACTCTCTCTTCCCTGATAACATCCTCAATATTAGCATCATTAAATTTTAAGATATATAGATTTTAAAGGTATCCAATTTACTAATTAAAGCCAGAGGGTGTAAATTTTAATCTTTGGAGAATTTTATTTCAGTCATATCTCTTTTTCTTTCTTTTCCCTTGGAAGATAATTTTGGGTTTTTGTGTTTTCCTTAACCAAAAGTTCCTTGATCCTCTTGGAATCTCTTAGTTAATTCTTTTGAAATCCCTTAGTTAATCCCATAGGAAAAAAGTTTAAGAAAATAAACTATATGCCTCTTTCATGAAACAGATCTTCAGTAAGCCACAAAGTTGAAAACTCCCATATTTTATACCTGGGTTCCCTTCTTGTACATGGTAGTCAGTACATAAAGAAGAAGAAGGACAGTGAATGAGAGCAATAAAGTCTGGGGAGATACAGGCAAGTTTGTGACTAGTATACGGCTCCGTCCATCTCAGGAGCAAATGAACATACAGAGGTGAAAAGCTTTGAAAGGTGTATATGCAAATGTCAGATCTAGAGCAGAAGTCGAAACTGCACCACTCAGATTGGAACTCAATTTGAACCCAGTGAATACTCAGATTGGGACTTGAACCCACTGTCTTATAGTTAAAATCACACACCTGTTCTCAGGACTTAATGAAGCTCAGTTTCTATATGTCTCAACCCAGAAGGAATTTGGCAAAAGGCAAAGTGATTGGTAAGAAGTAGATTTATCAACAGAGAGACAACCATCTCAGAAGGCAAGAGGCCCTGGGAGACATACATTCCATAGATAGACTGTGGTTCATCTCTAAAGGTGAGAATGGCTTTGAAATATGGGGTTAGTTTTTATGGGCTGGGTAATTTCACAGACTAATTTTCATAGACTGAGAATAGGCAGGGGTGTCCAGGATTTGGACCACTGCCCACTCTTTGACCTTTTATGGTTGACCTTGGAACTATCACGGGGTCTGTGGATCTGTCATTTAGCATATGCTAATCTATTACAACAAGCTTATCATCTGGCTCCGAGTCTACTGGAAAGTGAATCTTCTGCCATTCTGAGTCTAATCGGTTCTAACCAACTTATGTCGCATCCACAGTGCCATTCTTTAGAAAACTGTGCCTTGTCTCCTTCCCTCTTGTCTCAGAAGGAGGTAAAGATAAACTAGAACTCCATATCTTGGTGTGGCATCGCACACCAACTCTCAGAAAGAACAAAGCTGATTTGAACTATTTGGCTTGAGTTCACTGGTTGCCCACAGATCCAACGATTTGAACATTTGCTTATCAAGCATTACCCTGAAGAAGGGCTGGGTGCTCTTCTCAGCAAGGGAAGTCCCCCTTCTCCCCAAAGGGTCTGGCATAATTCCTACAAAGAGGCACACACTGATAAAGTGTTGAAAGTGATTTTCTGGGTCAAGTTATGCAGTACAAATATAGATTCAACCAGAAAAGTAAGCCTTAAATTTCTTAGTCCTTTCTGTAACTTCAGTTCCCATTGCTGCTGCCTAGATTGTTACACAAGCAAATAAATCCTTTTAATTGGCCCACCCCTGAGGCAAACAGCTCACCCCAGTAAGTAATCATGTTGAGGACTGGAGACTGAGGAGATGGGGTACCTCCTGCTGAACAATCTTTGCTTTTATTTTACCAACTGATTTTAAAAGGCAGCATTGTAACTTGGCATTAAATATTTAAGAATGATATTAAGGTAAGATTGATTCATTTAACAGGCATAATGGAGTAGGGAAGCCACATGGAGTGAGTAAAGGGCTTCACAGTGGGAAATCTATGCTAGTAGGCATCAATCTGCACCTGGTAATGGCCATGAAAAGGCTCGCCATCTAGCTATTTAAATAAATTGATGTGCAATTCATCTGCTGTTTAGAGCTATTGGAAATTCAAGACACTATTTCTTGGCAAGCATCCCAATTAAGTCCTGGGTCATTTATCAGAGGGCCAAGTGTAGTTCAAGTTGCTACCAAGCTTTTACCATTTACCAAAATGGTAATTTGTTCTAAAAGGGGCTACTTCAAGGTGTGGTAGAAAAAGACCCTGGACTCCATTGAGACAGCTGCGATGGAGCCCTGACTTCTCCACTAATCGGCATGTGTCATTGACTCTCCCCGTAGTTGTTTTTTTGTCTCTATAATGGGAAGAATAATATGCCTGCTTTACTTACTTGTGAGGCACAAAGTAAGATAGTAAAAGTGAAAGTCCATTTCAGTTAAAAATTGCTATTGAAAATTATGAGTGATAGCTAAAAGCATAATTCTTGCAGGGGGTGCCTTAAGCGCCTGCCATTTGTTTCCCCTGGTGTTGTACAGTTCCTTCTCCTCCCTTTTCTTGTTTGGATCAGACAGTCTCAGAGCTGGGAGGAGGATAAAAGTGTCAACCTTTTAAAAGGCTCACACCTTATGAGATACATAGGTTTGTATTTCTTGGTGCTAAAATGTTCAGAGTAGTCTTGTAGTTTTATTAGCCACACCTTGTTGAAATATAAATCAATAGGAGAGCACTTTAAAAGCATTCAAAATAGGTATGATCATAAAGAGAAGCTAGCTAATTTGAGAATATTATTTATGAGGAGACTTTTAATAAATTTCTGTTGATTCTACTTATTTTGAAACATGCCATTCTTTTTTTTTTTTTCCATCTTGCCCAGTTGGATATGTTTGGCAGATTTGTTGGGGAATATAGAAATTTGATTTATGCTTTTTAATTTTAGAGAAATATAACTCAGAGCAAATTAAATCCATGCTTTGCATTGAAACGGGAGTTCTGAAAAAAAACACGGTTACTTTTTAATAGTGAATTGTCTCCCATTAAAAAGTTTGGAACAAGCATTAAGATGGGTTATAATCATGTGTGGTCTGTGTTTCTCTGTTGATTCAATTAAATGAAGTGCACAGTAGCCTAAATGTCCGCTGATGGAGTATGTATATTAGAAATTGTTTTAATGTGTGTACCATTCTGATTCCTCTGTTGTTCACTTTTTCATTATTTTGTATATATGATTAAATCCAAATATTAAGAAAATGGTTGACTATAGTTAACTGATTATTTAATCATTAGCATCTAACATACTTCAATATCCTCTATGATTGAGCCTCATAGCTGACTTAGTCAAATGAAGATATTTTCATTAAAGGCAAGCAGCGCAATGGTAATTCAGCCTCATCCAGTGAGGCCCTATGCAGTGTCTTCTTTTATGTAGCGAGGTGATATTTTCCAACACTTCTCACTATGGGTCTGGCAATTGCCATTATGCTGGCTATAACTCATCTGTCTATTCAGCTTTCCTCTATTGATTTTTCTCTCTGTTGGCTAACTGTCACCAGAGAAATGGTTTCAATGAGAATCTACTGTGTATTAAATTCCTTTTGCTTAGGAACCAGCATGTGCAAAGAAGCACTGGTTATACTGATAAAATTTAGCAGAAATAAAGCTAGCCTCTCTTTTCCCCAATTAGCTGAGAAGAGAATTTCTAATATTTTTTCAACTGAACCTTCTTCACAAGATTGTAAGAAAGAAATAGTAGCTGATTAGGGAGGTTGTGGGACACTGATAAAATAGACTGCTTCCTATCTGGATTTTTGATATGAATATATTGCAAGAAGTGTAGAAGGAAATGGCAACCCACTCCAGTATTCTTGCCTGGAGAATTCCATGGACAGAGGAGCCTGGTGGGCTACAGTTCATGGGATTGCGGAGTCGGACCACTACTTAGCAACTAACATATATTGGAAGAAGAGGGACTCCTTCCGAGGCCAGAGCATGGGCTCTTGTCTAACACTGAAAAATGAATTGTCTGAGGAGACACACCCACTGACAAAGCAAAAGCGCTTATGGGAAGGGACAGCTGGGTGGAAAACCAGCAGGGAAGGGAACCCAGGAGAGCTTCTCTGCCACGTAGCTACCAGTCTCAGGTTTTATGGTAATCAGATTCATTTCTGGGTTATCTCTGGCCAATTATGTTGCCTGGCCTGTATTTGGTCTGACGCAGGGTCCTTCCTGCTGGCTTATGCATCTCTCAGTCAAGATGGATTCCAGCATGAAGGATTCTGGGAGGTTGATGGGACATATTACGGGCTGGCGTCTCCCGCTCTTCTGGCCCCTCCTGAATTCTCTTGGTTAGTTTTGGCCACAGCAGCATACTCTTTATCAGGAATGCCCGCTGTAAGACAGCTCATGCAGGTGGTTATCACCATGCCTGGCCAGCATGGGTGGTTTTGGTCAATGGTTCCCTAATAACTAGATACTTTATTCTCTGATCCTTTATGGAGTAAAAATCCAATAGAACTCAACATTCTCTTCTTTTTTTTCTTCCCATTTTATTGATATATAATTGACATACAGCACTGTATATATTCAGGGCGTACAGCATAATAATTTGATTTACATACATCACAAAGTGGTTATCACAGTGAGTTTAAAGAACATCCATCATCTTATACAGATACAAAATTAAACTGGAAGTTTGTACCTTTTAACTGTCTTCAACCAATTCCCCTTTCCTCCACCTCCTACCTCTGGTAATCCCAAATCCAAAAAGATTTCTTTTTATATGAGTTTGTTTTTGAAGTATAATTGAACTACAACACTTTGTTAGTTCCTGGTATACAGCGTTGTTGTTGTTCAGTCACTAAGTCTTGTCCGACTCTTTATGATCCATGAGCTGCAGCATACCAGAGACATTACTCTGCCGACAAAGTTCCATATAGTCAGGGCTATGGTCTTCCCAGTGGTCATATATGGTTGTGAGAACTGGGCTATAAAGAAGGCAGAATGCCAAGGAATTGATGCTTTCGAACAGTGGTTCTATAGATGACTCCTGAGAGTCCCTTGGACAGCAGTGAGATCAAACCAGCCAATCTTAAGGGAGATCAACCCTGAATATTCACTGGGAGGGCTGATTCTGAAGCTGAAACTCAAGTAGTTTGGTAATCTGGTGTGAACAGATGACTCATCGGAAAAGTCTCTGATGCTGGCAGAGACTGAGGGCAGGAGAAGAGGGCATCAGAGGATGAGAATGGCATCACTGATGCAATGGACATGAACCTGGGCAAACTCCAGGAGATGGTGAGGGAGGGGGAGGCCTGGCATGCTGTAGTCTATGGGGTTGCAAAGAGCAACACGGCTGGGTGACTGAACAACAGTGTCAACAGCATGCCACTGGCTTCCCAGGTGGCTCAGTGCTGAAGAATGCCCCAGCCAAGGAGGAGGTTTGGGTTTGAGCCCTGGGTTGAGAATATTCCCTGGAGAAGGAAATGACAACCCACCTCAGAATTCTCACCTGGGAAATTCCATAGACAGAGGAGCCTCGAGGGCTAGGGTCCACGGGGACACAAAAGAGTCAAACATGACTTAGCAACTAAACGACATTTTCCATTTTATATACACTGCTGCTGCTAAATCTCTTCAGTCGTGTCCGACTCTGTGCGACCCTATGGACAGCAGCCCACCAGGCTCCTCTGTCCACGGGATTCTCCAGGCAAGAATACTGGAGTGGGTTGCCATTTCCTTCTCCCATTACACACACACACACACACACACACATACACACACACACAAACATGTATATAAGTATATACAAACATATACATGTTTGTATACACACACACACCCCCCACACACCACATCTTTATCCATTTATTTACTGATAGGTACTAGGTTTGTTTTCATATTGCTGCAATGAACACAAAGGTATAAACAGCTATGTTTTATGATTAGTGCTTTTATTTCATTTAGATAAATGCCAAGCAGTGAGATGGCTGGTTGGTTCACATAATAGTTCAATTTTTTTAGCTTTTATTTTTTGAGGAATCTTTATCTTGTTTACCATAGCCGCTGCACCAGTTTATGTTCCCAACAAAACAGCCTGAGATTTCCCTTTGCTCCACCTCGCAATTCTCTTTTTTAATTCAACTCTTCCCCTTCCCCATATAGTATTGTGACTTTGTAGCCATATTTTGCTAAATTATTGCTTCAAAATATATAAAATCATGCCACTTAAACATAAGATAAACATTCTAAGATTTAATTTAATTCATTAATCAATGAGCAGAACTTTAAGATGCTGTAACATTTAAAGCAGAATCTGAAGAACAGACTTCTATATGCAATCAGGAATGATGAAATAAATTTGACACTTTTTTGAGCTAGAAGCCCATGTGGTGGTAAAGAGAAGACAAACAGCTTATAGGGGATATCGTCTCTGAGCTAAACCATAGTTTCTGTAACTTGAAAACTCCCAAGGAGACATATGATATTTGGAAGTGTGAGCATTTGCCACAGAGGCTTCAAATATACAGCTTGGAGCCTACTGTGAAGTTCTGTCCTCAGATACAGAACTTATGATTTCAGGTGATTAGTGAACCCACAGCCAAATATCCGTGCCTACTGAGAAGTTCTTGTGACTGCATAAGTCACAGAAAATATTTTATCTTAAACTTTATTACCCTCTTTGGGCAATAAAATCAATATAAGTGAAGTTCATTTGCCTTTAAATAATTAAAATCTTGATTTTTTAATAGCAATTATACGTCCAGATAGTCAAATGAATCCATTAAAGAATTATTTTTGATTGGAGGATAATTGCTTTACAATATTGTGTTGGCTTCTGCCATAAAACATCATGAATCAGCCATAAGTATACATATGTCCCCTTCCTCTTGAACTTTCCCCCCACCCCCTACCCTGTCCCACCCCTCTAGGTTGTCACAGAATACCACATTTAGCTCTGTGTTACACAACTTACCCTTACCTATCTAATTTACATATGGTAATGTATACGTTTCAATGCTAATCTCTCAATTTTTCCACCCTCTCCCCACCCATTGTGTCCAAAGTCAGTTCTCTATGTCTGCATCTCTATTCCTGTCTTACCTACAGGTTCATGGGTACCATTTTTCTAGATTCCATATATATGTACTAATGTATATTTGCTTTTCCTCTTTCTGACTTATTTCACTGTACATTAAAATCTCTATTTTAAGACCCAGACATAGAGAGCAAACATATGGATGCTAAGTGGTGAAGGGGGAGTGGGATAGATTTAGAGATTGGGATTGGCTTATGTGCACCACTATGTATAAAACAGATAATGAGAACAGACTGTGTAGCACAGGAAACTAGTTGGTGCTATCTGGGGACCTAAATGGGAAGGAAATCTGAAGAAGAGAGGATACGTGTATGCATGTAGCTGATTCACTTTGCTGCTGTAGAGCAGAAAACAACACAATTTGTAAAGCAACTATTTAAAGCAACTATTTCTTAAGTTGCTAAGTCATGTCTGGACTCTTTGTGACCCCAAAGACTGCAGCACGCCAGTCTTCCCTGTCATTCATGATCTCCTGGAGTTTGCTCAAATTCGTGTCCACTGATGCCATCCAACCATCTCATCCTGTGTCACCCTCTTCTCCTCCTGACCTGAATATTTCCCAGCATAAGTGTCTTTTCAAATGAGTTGGTTCTTTGCATCAGGTGGCCAAAGTATTGGAGCTTCAGCTTCAGCATCAGTCCTTCCAATTAATGTTCAGGAGGGGCTTCCCAGGTGACTCAGATTGTAAAGAATCTGCCTGCAGTGCAGAAGGCCCAGGTTCAATCCCTGGGTCAGGAAGATCCCCTGGAGAAGGTAGTGGCTACCCACTCCAGTATTTTTGCCTGGACAATTCCATGCCAGAACAGCCTGGTGGGCTACACTCCATGGGGTTGCAGAGTCAGACACGACTGAGTGACTAACACTCCAGCTTTCTTTAGGTCCAACTCTCACCTGAACAGGACTACTGGAAAAACCACATCTTTGACTATATAGAACTTTGTTGGCAAAATGATGTCTCTTATTAATACACTGTCTAGGTTTGTCATAGCTTTCCTTCCAAGGAGCAAGTGTCTTTTAATTTCATGACTGCAGTCACCATCTGCAATGATTTTTGAGCCCAAGGAAAAAAAAAATCTTTCACTGTTTCTGCTTTCCCCCATATATTAGTCATGAAGTGATGGGACCAGATGCCATGATCTTAGTTTTTTGAATGTTGAGATTTACGCTAGGTTTTACACTCTCCTCTTTCACCCTCTTCAAGAAGCTCTTTAGTCCCTCTTTGCTCTCTGCCATTAGAGTGAAATAATCTCCATATATGAGGTTGTTGATATTTGTCCAACCAATCTTGATTCCAGCTTTTAATTCCTTTGGCCCGGCATTTCACAAGATGTACTCTGCATATAAGTTAAATAAGCAGTATGACAATATACAGCCTGGATATACTCCTTTCCCAATTTTGAACCAGTCCATTGTTCCATGTCTGGTTCTAAATGTTTCTTCTTGATCTGCACACAGGTTTCTCAGGAGGCAAGTAAGGGAGTCTAGTATTATCTTTTCAAGAATTTTCCACAATTTGTTGTGATCCACACAGTCAAGGACTTTAGTGTGGTCAATGAAGCAAAAGTAGATTTTTTTTTTTTTTTTTTTTTTTTTTGGAATTCCTTTGCTTTCTCTATGATCAAACAACTGCTGGCTATTTGATCTCCGGTTCTTCTGCCTTTCCTAAATCCACTTTGTTCATATTGATTTTCTTAGTTCAGGTACTGCTGAAGCATAGCTTGAAGAATTTTGTGCATTAACTTGCTAGTATATGAAATGAGTGCAATTTTACAGTAGTTTGAATATTCTTTGGCATTGCCATTTGGAACTGGAATGAAAACTGACCTTTTCCACTCCTGTGGCCACTGCTAACTTTTCCAAATTTGCTGATATATTGGGTGTGGCACTTTAACAGCATCATCTTTTAGGGTTTTAAATAACTCCTTTGGAATTTCATCACCTCCCTTAGCTTTGTTCATGGTAGTGATTCCTAAGGCTCACTTAATGTCCCAAACACTGACATCAAAGAAGCTGAAGTTGACTGGTTCTATGAAACCTTACAAGACCTTCTAAAACTAACACCAAAAAAAGATGTCCTTTTCATCAAAGGGATTGGAATGCAAAAGTAGGAAGTCAAAAGATACCTGAAGTAACAGGCAGGTTTGGCCTTGGAGTACAAAATAAAGTAGTGAAAAGGCCAACAGAGTTTTGTCAAGAGAACATACTGGTCATAGAAAACACCCTCTTCCAACAATGAAAGGGAAGATCTACACATAGACCTACATAGATAGACAACACTGAAATCAGGTTGATTATAGTTTTAGCAGCCAAAGATGGAGAAGCTCTATACAGCCAGCAAAAAAAAAAAAAAAAAAAAAAGACTAGGAGTTGACTGTGGCTCAGATCATGAGCTCCTTATTGCAAAATTCAGGCTTAAATTGAAGAAAATAGGGAAAACTACTAGGCCATTCAGGTATGACCTAAATCATATCCCTTATGATTATACAGTAGAGGTGATGAATAGATTCAAGGGATTAGATCAGATAGACAGAGAGTCTGAAGAGTTATGGACAGAGGTCTGTAACACTGTACAGGAGGTGGTGACCAAAACCATCCCCAGGAAAAAGAAAGGCAATGAGGCAAATGAGTTGTCTGAGGAGGTCTTACAAATAGCTGAGTAAAGAAGGCATACGGAAGGCAAAGGAGAAAGGGAAAGATGTATCCAACTGAATGTAGAGCTCCAAAGAAGAGCAAGAAGAGATAAAAAAGACTTCTTAAATAAACAATGCAAAGAAATAGAGGAAAACAATAGAGTGGGAAAGACTAGAGATCTCTCAAGAAAATGAGATACCAAGGGAATATTTCATTCAAGGATGGACACAAAAAGACAGAAACAGCAAGGACCCAGCAGAAGGAGGGGTGGTTAAGAAGAGGTGGCAAGAATACACCAAGTAACTGAAACCAAAAGGTCTCAATGACCCAGATAATCATGATGGTGTGGTCACTCACTTAGAGCCAGACATCTTGGAGTGTGAAGTCGAGTGGGCCTTAGGAAGCATCACTATGAACAAAGCTAGTGGATGTGATGGAACTCTAGCTGAGCTTTTTAAAACAACTATACTCCAGTAAAAGTTAAAATTAAATTAAAAATTCTCGACTTCCTTGAAATTAAAGAGTGTTTTAGCCACTTGAAGGCAAATTTTCTATACTTTATGACCATTTGATACTTAAATTAGCATTGCAACATATTTCTATACACTTTAAGTAGATATATACAGCAAATTTATCTAACCTATTGTAAATTTTGGGCTTCTTGGGTAGCTTAGCTGGTAAAGATCCCCTGGAGAAGGTTAGGCTACTCACTCCAGTATTCTTGGGTTTCCCTGGTGGTTCAGATGGCAAAGAATCTGCCTGCAATGTGGGAGACCTGGGTTGGATCCCTGGGTTGGGAAGATCCCCGGGAGAAGGGCATGGCAACCCACTCCAGTATTCTGCCTGGAAAATTCCATGGACAGAGGAGCCTGGAGGGTTATAGTCCATGGGATTGCAAAGAGTCAGACACAACTGAATGACTAAGCACAGCACAGCATTATAAAGTTCTAGAACCAAAGACATACCATGTACACCTTAATTTAAGTTCCATTGTTCAGTGTATGTGTGCTTTCTCTATCACTGGGTTTTGTAGAGAAAGAATTGCAAAGTGAAAAGTGGGAAGAGGAGGGCTTGCATTTGAGGAATGTCTATTAGAATCAGCATTGTAATCTTATAAAATAACTAGTGCCACCACAGTGGCTTTAAGAGCACACTGGCCTATTTGGAGCAGAAATACTTCAAAGGTTGCATTGCCTTGCTTTGCCTTCTAAATTTAAATATAGATTTAAAAGGCTTAATATTTATCAAAATCCTTCTTAGTCCACTAAGCAAAATAAGACAACTTTGTAATGAGTCATCTGCATTAATGGAGTCATCTAGGTTTTTGTGCAAGACTATTATAAACAGTTTATAACTGGGAAGTCTGTTACTTATTCAATATTGAGATTTTAAAAGAATCACATTTATTTCTGCCCTAATTTTTAAGATTTCTTTCCTTCTACTAACCCTGGGGTTCTTCATTTCTTCCTCCTCTAGTTGCTTTAGGTGTAGAGTTAGGGTATTTATTTGACTTTTTTCTTGTTTCTTGAGGTAGGCCTGTAATGCTATGAATCTTTCCCTTAGCACTGCTTTTACAGTGTCCCATAGGTTTTGGGTTGTTGTGTTTTCATTTTCATTCATTTCTATGCATATTTTGATTTCTTTTTTGATTTCTTCTATGATTTGTTGGTTATTCAGAAGCGTGTTGTTTAGCCTCCATATGTTTGAATTTTTAATAATTTTTTCCTGTAATTGAGATCTAATCTTACTGCACTGTGGTCAGAAAAGATGACTGGAATGATTTCAATCTTTTTGAATTTACCAAGACTAGATTTATGGCCCAGGATGTGATCTATTCTGGAGAAGGTTCCGTGTGCACTTGAGAAAAAGGTGAAGTTGATTGTTTTGGGGTGAAACATCCTATAGATGTCAATTAGGTTTAGCTGGTCCATTGTGTCCGTTAAAGTTTGTGTTTCCCTGTTCATTTTCTGTTTAGTTGATCTACCCATAGTTGTGAGTGGGGTATTAAAGTCTTCTACTATTATTGTGTTACTATTAATTTCCTCTTTCATACTCGTTAGCGTTTGCCTTACATATTGTGGTGCTCCTATGTTGGGTGCATATATATTTATAATTGTTATATCTTCTTCTTGGATTGATCCTTTGATCATTATGTAGTGTCCATCTTTGTCTCTTTTCACAGACTTAATTTGAAAGTCTATTTTATCTGATATGAGTATTGCGAATCCTGCTTTCTTTTGGTCTCCGTTTGCGTGGAATATTTTTTTCCAGCCCTTCACTTTTAGTCTGTATGTGTCCCTTGCTTTGAGGTGGGTCTCTTGTAGACAGCATATATAGGGGTCTTGCTTTTGTATCCATTCAGCCAGCCTTTGTCTTTTGGTTGGGGCATTCAACCCATTTACATTTAAGGTAATTATTGATAGGTATGGTCCCATTGCCATTTATTTTGTTGTTTGGGGTTCACGTTTATACCACCTTTCTGTGTTTCCTGTCTAGAGAACCCTAAAGACTCTACCAGAAAATTACTAGAGCTAATCAATGAATACAGTAAAGTTGCAGGATATAAAATTAACACACAGAAATCTCTTGCATTCCTATACACTAACAATGAGAAAACAGAAAGAGAAATTAAGGAAACAATACCATTCACCATTGCAACAAAAAGAATAAAATACTTAGGAGTATATCTACCTAAAGAAACAAAAGACCTATACATAGAAAACTATAAAACACTGATGAAAGAAATCAAAGAGGACACAAACAGATGGAGAAATATACCGTGTTCATGGATTGGAAGAATCAATATTGTCAAAATGGCTATACTACCCAAAGCAATCTATAGATTCAATGCAATCCCTATCAAACTACCAATGGTATTTTTCACAGAACTAGAACAAATAATTTCACAGTTTGTATGGAAATACAAAAAACCTCGAATAGCCAAAGTAATCCTGAGAAAGAATGGAACTGGAGGAATCAATCTGCCTGGCTTCAGACTATACTACAAAGCCACAGTCATCAAGACAGTATGGTACTGGAACAAAGACAGAAATATAGATCAATGGAACAGAATAGAAAGCCCAGAGATAAATCCACGAACCTATGGTCACCTTATCTTTGACAAAGGAGGCAAGGATATGCACTCTTTAACAAGTGGTGCTGGGAAAACTGGTCAACCACCTGTAAAAGAATGAAACTAGAACACTTTCTAACACCATACACAAAAATAAACTCAAAATGGGTTAAAGATCTAAATGTAAGACCAGAAACTATAAAACTCCTAGAGGAGAACATAGGCAAAACACTCTCTGACATAAATCACAGCAGGATCCTCTATGACCCACATCCCAGAATTTTAGAAATAAAAGCAAAAATAAACAAATGGGACCTAATGAAACTTAAAAGCTTTTGCACAACAAAGGAAACTATAAGCAAGGTGAAAAGACAGCCCTCAGATTGGGAGAAAATAATAGCAAACGAAGCAACAGACAAAGGATTAATCTCAAAAATATACAAGCAACTCCTGCAGCTCAACTCCAGAAAAATAAATGACCCAATCAAAAAATGGGCCAAAGAACTAAACAGACATTTCTCCAAGGAAGACATACAGATGGCTAAAAAACATGAAAAGATGCTCAAGATCACTCATTATCAGAGAAATGCAAATCAAAACCACAATGAGGTACCATTACACACCAGTCAGGATGGCTGATATCCAAAAGTCTACAAGCAATTAATGCTGGAGAGGGTGTGGAGAAAAGGGAACCCTCTTACACTGTCGGTGGGAATGCAAACTAGTACAGCCTCTATGAAAAACAGTGTGGAGATTTCTTAAAAAGCTGGAAATAGGACTGCCATATGACCCAGCAATCCCACTTCTGGGCATACACATCGAGGAAACCAGATCTGAAAGAGACACGTGCACCCCAATGTCCATTGCAGCACTGTTTATAATAGCCAGGACATGGAAGCAACCTAGATGCCCATCAGCAGATGAATGGATAAGGAAGCTGTGGTACATATACACCATGGAATATTACTCAGCCATTAAAAAGAATTCATTTGAATCAGTTCTAATGAGATGGATGAAACTGGAGCCCATTACACAGAGCGAAGTAAGCCAGAAAGATAAAGACCATTACAGTATACTAACACATATATATGGAATTTAGAAAGATGGTAACGATAACCCTATATGCAAAACAGAAAAAAAGACTCAGATGTATAGAACAGACTTGTGGACTCTGGGAGAAGGCGAGGGTGGGATGTTTCAAGAGAACAGCATCGAAACATGTATATTATCTAGGGTGAAACAGATCACCAGCCCATGTTGGGTGCATGAGACAAGTGCTCGGGCCTGGTGCACTGGGAAGACCCAGAGGGATCGGGTGGAGAGGGAGGTGGGAGGGGGGACTGGGATGGGGAATACATGTAAATCTATGGCTAATTCATTTTAATGTATGACAAAAACTACTGTAATGATGTAAAGTAATTAGCCTCCAACTAATAAAAATAAATGGAAAAAATAAATAAAAATAAAAGAATCACAATGTTCAAATAGATTCATATAGTGTATCAAGGGCATAATTTTTGGTTAAAATGGATTATTTTGAAGTATGCCTCCTAAGATTGTCATTGAAGGACATTAATTTACAGTATGCTCACATAAGGGCTTCCTCAGTGGCTCAGTGGGTAAAGAATTCACCTGCAATGCAGGAGACACGGGAGTTACGGGTTCAATCCCTGGGTTGGAAGTGTACCCTGGAGAAGGAAATGGCAACCCACTCCAGTACTCTTGCCTGGAGAATCCCAGGGATGGGGGAGCATTGTGGGCTGCCGTCTATGGAGTCACACAAAGTCGGACATGACTGACGCGACTTAGCAGCAACACACTAAATACTAATTGTGTGTGTGTGTGTGTGTGTGTGTGTGTGTGTGTGTGAGAGTTAGTCACACAGTTGAGTCTGACTCTTTGTGACCTCATGGACTGGGGCCCACCAGGCTCCTCTGTCCATGAAATTCTCCAGGCAAGAATACTGAAGTGGGTAGTGATTTCTTTCTCCAGGGGATCTTCCTTGCTGGCAGATTCTGGAATATAAATAGTCCATAAGTAATGTTTATTATCATTATTTTATTACTGGCTGATCCTTTCAAGCTCACCAGTGTACTGGTGTGCTGATGCCTGCAAATCTTCCCTCTTCCTTTCTTATCTTTGGAACAGCATCTTCCTTTCAAGGTTCTTTGCTGAATCCTGAAACCTTCTCTGAGCCAAAGCTCCCCTTTTATGGTTCTGAAGATTGCACTTTCCGTAATTCTAGGGTCTCCCTTCACATCCTGATCATCATATTTAAAGAACTGTTATGACAATATTCTAGCATGTATCACAAAGTATCTTGAGGAAGGATGTTTATGCCATTTTGTACAAAGTCAGCATTTGGCCTAGTGGAGGTAGAATTTATTAGTATTCACCATTGAGCGTTTATTACTTTTCAAGTATGGTGCAGTAGCTGGAAAGTTAGACTTTGCCTGTATGCTGCTTGAGAACAGGGAGTGTAGGTGACTAAGAAATATTTTTTAAGTGATTAAGATTAACTAACCTTTAATGTAAGAACCAAGATGCATCAATTTTAGTATGAATTTTAGAATAGAAGACCTTAAATCTTGTTAGTTGTCTTGCTCAAATTTATGCCTGAGTATTTGATCTGCAGCTTCAGAAACTAAATGACTGCCACAAAACACTAAAACCTCTGTCACCTCTGAGTGTTAGCTTTCTCATTTAGAACTGAGCTAAAAGTTCTTGTCCTGCCTGTCTAATTCTGAAAATCAAAAAAGATCTTTTGGATAAGTGAATCATAAATGAAAGAATACTATATTTTGTTCCACATGTCTTGGCAGACATCTTTCCAATTTCTTTTTCTTAGCATGATCTGTTTGCCTCTCTCCTCTTTCTACTTCTTTCTTGAAGGCCTACATGGGCTACCAGCTGGGCAGGTAAGAGATTTTGCTTGCTGTTCATGGTGTCCAAGTTGCTGTTAGTAAAAAGATACATCTTGGGGTAGATATTCAGTCTATTAAACCTTGACTGAGAGGGCCTTTGGGGGTAATGAGACCTCCAAACCTGTAGAACAGAGTAACTCAACGAGAAAGCAGGTTTTATCTAGGAAATAGAGACACACACATGTAAACAACAGACTTGTGGTTGCCAAGAGTGAGTGGGTTTAGGGGAGGGGTGGATTAGCAGATGCAAACTATTATAAACAACGAGGTCCTATGTACAGCACAGGGAACTATATTCAATATCCTGTGATAAAGAATAGTGGAAAATAATATAAAAAAGGGTCTCTCCCTCTCTCTCTCTCTCTATATATATATATATATATATATATATATACACACATATATGCAGTTGAAACACACACATATTCAGTTGAAACACTTTGTTATACAGCAGAAATTAACAGAACCTTGTAAATCAACTATACTTCAATTGAAAAAAAAAAAAAAAAAGCAGATTTGAGGAGGTCAGTGGGAAATGGGTCCTGGAGTGATCAGAGTTTGCCACCTTATTGGGGCCATTTTTCTGGCTATCTGGATTTTCTCATGACCACAGAGTCGAGTGTGCTGGGAAGTCTTGGAGGCGCAGCCCTGAGCACACACAATCCATGCAATCTGAGATCGTGAACACTACAATTCAGACTGACACTTGAGGAATCTTAACATTTGGCTCTCAGATTAAAAGAGACAGCTTGTTCCTTTTCACAAACACATGGTTTCCTAAACTGAAGACTGAGCAACTCTGAATTTAGTAAGCAAGGCCTAAGTGGAACATAAGCTGATGCTTTAATAGAATGAGAATGAATGCTCCCAGTTTCCATAAGCATTCATTTTTTCCAGCTCATGTGTACCTTTTCTCGGGGATGAAATCAATCTTTTTGAAATGAGGAAATGAACTGTGTCACCAGCCCTCAGAGTTATGAGTGAAAAATATGGTAGATGTTCAGCCTATCACAGGTGCAGCGAATAATTCAGTGAATAATTCAGTTGAAGATATCATGTCAATCCCTCAGATGATTTTAGCCAATATTTACCAAAAATTTTACTAAATTTGAATTCTTTAAAAAATTTTACCTTATCCTATCTGTTATTTTAACTTTTCTTTTAAAAAACATAGAGATAGTTAGTGATCACTATGTTTAAGAAAAATAGACCTTGATACCCAGAAGGGTCCTTAAACACCTTGTAGTCAAATGCTTTTAAATTAAAGATGAGATAGTGAAGCTCAGAGAGGTAAAATGATTGTCCAAGCTTATACAGCAGAAAGTTGTAGAGCTGGGACTCAACTCAAGCTTTCCTCTTTCTCGTTCCTCTACATTATTAAAAGAAAAAGAAAAAATATGGCAGTTTCCTCTCATCAATGACAAAAGTTGGGTTAAAATTTTTTGGGTTGGAACTCAGGTATATATGACAAAAGTTTTGAGCATGTGTTGATATCTGACTTGTTTCCATTTCAGCTCTTTCATATCTGGGACTTTGGGGAAATTAGTTAATCTTCCTAAGTTTCAGTTTTCTCCTTCATAAAAGGTGGAAAATGACAAAATATATCTCACTTAATCCACACAGTTATATGATAAAACAATTCATGTAATGTGTACAGCATCAAGCCAGACACAGAGTGAATGCTTAACAAATATTAGCTATCACTTTGTGCTTACATCTAATACAGTTTTTGAGGATACGTTTTGTGGTTAGATCCTTCTGCAGGGGAAAAAAGTGTTACAATCAAGGTTCCCTGGATTCTAAGTAACACTGTATTAGAATCCTCAGAAGCAAATTGAGGTGTTTAAAAGTCAAACACTCCATTTGCATATTCAACATCCTTTAGAAAGATATGCCCTCCCACCATTTTTGACACCAGATAATCAATTTCAATTGTTTTCCAATTGAATAGCAAGTGTAAGAGATTTACCAAAGAGAGAAAACAGCTAAGCCAGCATCCCTGCCTTCATCTGTGATGTTCCTTCAGCATGGAAGCTGTTCTCTTTCCTGCCTGTCCAAATTTGACTCATCCTTCATTGTCTCACCTCAAATGCAACAGGAACCATGCACACGCTTCCTGTGCTTGCCTCTCAAAAAGCATTTATCACTGTTATTTACTAGTTTCGGCACAGATGTTGCTTTTTCCCACTAGTCTTTGGCGCTACTGCATCCCTAGATTAGACCTCACCTGTGCACCAAGCACCCTGAACTATCTTCCAGAACTTGGAGAGGGGACTTGACACCTTTACAGCACTGGTTCTCCTGCCAGATGTCCTGGGTTCAAATTTTGGCTCTGCAATTTCCTCATATTTGATTTTGAATAAGCTACACACTCTCTCTGTACCTGTTCTCCCCTTTCTAAAATGAGGCTTGTGTGCATGCATGCTAAATTGCTTCATCTATATCTGACTCTTTGCAACCCTGTGGACTGTAGCCCACCAGGCTCCTTTGTCCATGGGGTTCTCCAGGCAAGAATACTGAAGTGGGTTGCCATAACCTCCTCCAGGGGATCTTTCCAACCCAGGGATTGAACCCTTATTTCTTATGTCTCTTGCATTGGCAGGTAAGTTCTTTACTGCTAGTACCACCTGGGAAGCCAAGTTGAGTGGTTTAATCACTCAGTTGTGTCCGACTCTTGCAACCCCAAGGTCTGTAGCTTGCCAGGCTCCTCTGTCCATGGAGTTCTCCAGGCAAGAATAAAGGGGTGGGTTGCCATTTCCTTCTCCAGGGTATCTTCCTGACCCAGGAATGGAACCCAGATCTCCTGCATTGAAGGCAAATTCTTTACCAACTGAGCTATGAGGGAAACCCAAATGAAGCTTAAATAGGGTCAGAATGAGGATCAAATGGACTACTTTAAGCACATTTAAGCACGTTATAAGCCATTATTATTATCTCATAGTACAATGATCATCTGCCTAGGAGTCAATATAGCCTTCCAGATGATACGCTTCATTAAATCTGTATTCCTGTTAGTCCCATCAATATTTTCTTAAACCCAAGCAAAAATATTCATTGACAATGGAAGTGAAGTTGTGTGATCTTGAAGGGCAGGGATTATATTTATTGACTGTATATAGTCAGTGCCTAATATGGGCTTAATATGTTGACAGTCAGTAATTGTTTGATGAATGAATGCAGATTAGCTTCTCCAACATCTTCTCTCTGCCCAGCTTGGAATTAATTGCTAATTCCTTTGTGCCGCCAGATTCTCACAGCCCTTAACTGGTTCGTTCCTTACACCACTTGTGCATGACAGCCCTGCATTATACTGTTTGAATTTCTATTTCCCTGGCCAAGTTTTGAACTCCTTCAAGATAAAGCCCTGTGTTCATAGTTATCACAGTGTAAGTGCCCAATGCATGTTTGCTGCAAAATGAAACTAAAAACAATGACTTTGGTCAAATGTGATTTTGAACATGCTGAGAATCTTGATTGCTCTATCCCTGGTTCCATCATGATTTCCCTCCAAAAAGTTTTTCAAGAACAGTTTCCTAAAAAAAAAAAAAAAAAAAAAAAGGAAAAAAAAATAGGAACTTATTTGTAAAAAGTGCCAAGTAGTCATTCTCAGAAAAAAAATATTCCAGGAGAAGTTGTTTTCTATTTACTCCTAGCTCCATATTCTATTATTCAGAACTACATATTGTAGTTTTTAAAAAATAGTCTTCTTCACACTGTGTTAAGCTTTGAACCTTATTTAAAAGAGAACATGTACTTCATCTTAATTTAAGCTACTGGAATTTCTTCAAAGTATTTTCTGGAGGCACGAGGCCAGCTTGTTATAATATAGACATCAAGATCAAGTTGAATCAGCAACATCTCAGACATGCATGTTGTAGCTGAGCACAGCCTCCAGTGTTGTGTGTGTTTTTATTTCAATAGCACTCATGCCAGGGCTAGAGCACACATTCTTTCCCTGGTTTGTTAATTCTCCCAAAATGTCACTTGTCAAAGTACCTACAGAGGCCTACAATAGATGTTAAAAACATAGCCTCATGGGAAATTGCTGTTAATATGATTTGGCTTTTGAAATCAAGATGCTTTTCTTTATAAGCATTATGGCTTTTGTCATACCTCAGCATGAATGTTTTCTTGACTTTCATAAAAGAACCTATTTTTTGAAATATCATCATGCAACTGATAATCAGACATTAAGATTATCCCCAAATTCCGCCAGGGCACTGAGGGTCATGTAGGTTTGTAGATGTCTAGCTAATGAGTTGGACTCATTTAAAAAAATAACTTTTCATGCTTATTAGAGTGAACCTATATCATTTTATTACCCAGTACAAATTCTTTCCATATCAAGCCCAGAGCATCAAATTAAAATTGCATGAAACTTTGATCTCCTTCTTCATTAATCATGCTAGATCATTATATACAGGCGTCAGCCTCTATCAAATGGCAGATGTTTTCTGACCCCCCAATATAATGCTGAACATTTGCTGTGTGGTTTTTAAAGGGAACTGAGGTGTGTATTATATAAACCATACTCCTTTCATTACACCTTGGGTTGAGAATTTTACCTGCATTATACTTAGGGATAACTTTAATTAAGGGTATCTGACAGCTAATCTAAGGATAATGAATTTGAGAAGTTAAAAGAACAAAAGGATAAAAAAGCACAAAAGTAGGTCAAATTAATTTTTACAAAATTAAATATTCATTTAGATAATGTTTCAAGACCTTTATCTGAATTTCTTTTTTATCTTACTTATTATGTTACCTGAAATAAGTAAACAAATAATCACTCTATAATTCTATAATCACATGGTGTTGCCTGTAGTGGGGCTTCCCAGTTGGCCTAGTGGTAAAGAATCTGCCTGCCAATGCAGGAGACATAGGAGATATGGGTTCAATCACTGGGTCAGGAAGATCCCCTGGAGGAGGAAATGACAACCCACTCCAGTATTCCTGCCTGGAAAATTGCATGAATAGAGCCTGGTGGGCTATGTCCATGGGGTCGCAGAGTCAGACACGGCATGTACCATGCACGCATGCATTGACTCTAGTGAAATATGCAGCATGCAATGCCCTTTGAAAAGTGTCATATGCTGACTATTGACAAAGTCTTCTGTAACTGAGGATAGTTTGATAAAATAAATCTTCAATCCACTGACTTCCTTTTGTTATAACTTTAAATGTCTATTCGCATTTAACTTCTCTTTGTTATAACTTTAAATGTTTATTGTCAATCAGTTGCCCTCCGAAGGGTGATTCTACTAAAGCACAGTGTAACATATAAGTTATGCCTGTATGTGTTTCATTTACTCTGTTTTGAATAGGACCATCGAAAAAAGAAAAGTAGAACCTTTTAACTGATACCAGAGATAAACCAAGAACTCCAGGTATTTAGGCTAATATGAGAGCATTGTTCTTAGGGAAAACAATTGAAAGTTAAACTAGTCAATGAGTTTAGAATTGGTCAGCAAAACTTATTATTTTAATTTACTTGACACAGTACACTAGATATTTAACATATAAACTAGTGCATATGCTAAGCCATGTTCGACTCTGCAATTCCATGGACTGTAGCCTGCCAGGCTCCTCCATCCATGGGATTCTCCAGGCAAGCATACTGAAGTAGGTTGCCATTTCCTTCTTCCTGACCCAGGTTTCCTGCATTGCAGGAAAATTCTTTACCACTGAGCCACCAGGGAAGCCCCATGTGGAAACTAGCCTTATTTTAGATAGCATAAATTGTATGATTACACAGTAATTCAAGAACTGTTTTCTTTAAAACACTGTGCTGAGTCCTAGGGATACAGAGATGAAAGAATTCCTGATCTCAAGGAGCTCATGAACTATTGGGGAAGGGAGATCAACAAATCAACAATTATAATAGTGTGGTTAGTTTGCATGGAGTGCTAGGTAGTGCTCAGGGAAGAGGTTCCTAATCACAGACAGGGAGGTCAAGAAACTCCCTAGGGGAGTGATCCCAGAGGGCAGTCTGAAAGAAAAGTTAGTTGACATGAGAAAACTGGAGGGAATAGAGTCCAGAAAAAGAGGACAGCATGGACAATGGCAGAAAGACTTGGAATAGAACAGCATATTCTTGTCTGTTTGTGGCTGTGGGGCTCAGTATGTGTTGAGGAGCAGCAAGAGATGAGGCTGAAGAAGCAAGGAGCACATCATGAAGTCCCAGGTGACATGCTCATGAGTTTGGGTTAATTCGCCAAAGCAATCCAAAGACTCTGAAACATTTTCATAAGGTTTAATGACATGGTAAAATTTGATGTTTATGTTGCCAAACCCATGCTGATAACAGTGAGGAAGTTAGACTAGTGAGGCTGAGCTAGATGGTTTTCAACTGTATTTCAAATGAGAAATGATCCTGGGTCAACACAGTGACCATGGAGTGAAAAGGAATAAAGAGATATGAGACAATATGGCTCAATAGAACTTGGTTATATGTGCCCATATTAACAGGAAATTTGACCAAAGTCAGGTTGGATCAATATGTGAGATGATTTTCTCCCCAGGTTCCTTTCTCCTTCCCCTTGTTTCTCATCAAGCAGTTTTTTTTTTTTTTTTAAATGTAATAGTTCCCTCAGGGAGATATGGGGAAAAGAGAGTATACAAAGCCAACATGTTTTTGGTCATTGTTTTTCAACAGCCTAATGTTTAGGAGAGAGAGGAGTTTTTTGTAGAGTCTATAGATAGAAGTAGAATGCATGGGAGTAAGGACTTGTTAGTTAAAACATATAAAGAATTCCCCTGGATTATAAAATAATGGTCTGTCACTGGAAGGAAGTGGTGAGAATTTAGCTGAGTGGCTCTGGCTCTGGATTTTTCATGATGTGACAATCAAGATGTTGGCTAGGGCTTATGATGGCCTGACTGAGGTGGAGGGTTGACATCTCATGGAGGTGGCAAGACTGAAGTGGTTACAGGATGCATTCTGGCACGTGGAACTGAGAGCAGTTTTGAGACAAGATGTCTGTCCTTCAGGTGTGGCCTAGAAGCAGCAGAAATCCACAAGCTCTGAGGGAATTGCATGGACAGAAACAGTGTTTGGGCAGCAGCCATTAAACTGATGTCTCAGTAATTAGAGAGTATCCACTATCATGTTGTTTGATGATACTTAAACCCTTAGGATACCTTGAGGGAAACCTCCAAAACGAATAAGGTTAAGTTTACCACTAGCTCTGAGAAATGGGAATGGAAGCTCCAAATACCAATTGAATTGCTCTCTAGAAAATGAAAGTAAGTTTTAGTTCTTCCCCATCTAAGTTTATAAACTGGTTGTTGTTGTTGCTTAGTTGCCAACAAAGGTCCATTTAGTCAAAGCTATGGTTTTTCCAGTAGTCATGTATGGATGTGAGAGTTGGACTACAAAGAAAGCTGAGTGCTGGAGAATTGATGCTTCTGAACTGTGGTGTTGGAGAAGACTCTTGAGAGTCCCTTGGGCTGCAAGGAGATCCAACCAGTCCATCCTAAAGGAAATCTGTCCTGAATATTCATTGGAAGGACTGATGTTGAGGCTGAAACTCCAATACTTTGGCCACCTGATGCGAAGAACCGACTCTTTGGAAGAGACCCTGATGCCGGGAAAGATTGAAGGTGGGAGGAGAAGCAGATGACAGAGGATGAAATGGTTGGATGGCATCACTGACATGATGGACATGAGTTTGAGTAAACTCCAGGAGTTGGTCACGGACAGGGAAGCCTGGCGTGCTGCAGTCCATGGGGTCGCAAAGAGTTGGACAGACTGAACTGAACTAGTTGTTAAGTTGTGTCCAACTCTTTTGTGACCCCATACACTGTAGCCCACCAGGCTCCTCTGTCCATGGGATTTTGCAGGAAGAATACTGAAGTGGGTTTCCATTTCCTTCTCCAGGGAATGTTCCCAACCCAGGAATTGAACCCATGTCTCTTGCATTGGCAGGTGGGTTCTTTATCACTGAGCCACCAAGGGAAACTGTGATTCATTGTTACTACACATATTTTGGAGGTTTGAAAAATTGTACTCCTCACATTCTTTTTTGGATTTCTCTGGAAAAAAGAATAGCAAGAAGCATGAATACATGAAGAAAAAGTAGGCAATACTAGTTAAATGTGAGAACAATGAGAAGGAAACAATAATATTAAAAAGATTCTTAAGCAAGAGCCAAGAATTTTATAAGAAAGTTTTTCTTATCTGGCACATTTTTTGCTCATTTTCTAAATAATCCAGTAGATACACAAAATGCTTTGCATTTTATGCTTACCAGAAGTTTTTGAAATAATAGTTCTTGTGTGCATATTAGTCTCTGTCTGGAACTTTTCCTTTTAATGTAATGCTTTATGATAATACTTTTTTTCATAATAATTTAGGATAACAAGAAAATCTTATTGTTCATCTGTCTTCCTTCTTATGGATGCTCTCTTGTCGGGGTGGGGCCATTTGTCATCAAGTCGGCACAGAAGAGGAGACGACACTCCCTTTACCAGCAGTGACTAGAGCTTCCTAGGATTGCTGAAACTACGGGGTTGAAAGCACTGTTTTGGGGGATCCTGTTACATGATTTTTAATGTCATCTTTACCTTCTCCTAGTCTGACTTTGCTACAAGTTGTAACCCCAGTTTTACACAAACCCTTTTAAGACAGAACTCTTGTTTGGCTTCTGTCATTTTTTTCACTTCAGTTTTCTTTCAAATGTAATCTTTTTATCAATAAAGTCACTTATGAAGATTTTTTTTTGTCAATGATTGTCCCAAAGATACTGAGGAGGGCACTTTCCTAGTTCTGGAATTTCCATAAACTTGTGACTTTGGGTTGTCCTCTATATAGAGAAGGTCTTGGAGACATCCAGGCTGGTTGACATCTATGTATACTGAGCATCTTATTTGCAAGAACTGGGGGCAGATGAGGTGCTTCTTCAAGCACCTTCAGAAAAGCTATTAATGTTGAAATACAGTTCTTCTGTACACTTTGTTACATGACCCTGGTTTTTCATTATGCATTTTATTATCTTCATTTAAGAACTCTCCTTGTACCCACATAGGAGCATATGTTAAACAACAGTGAAACAATTTTCAATTAGTTTGAAGTGTAAAGTCACTATTAATTCAAATCTTATAGTTGATGAAAAGCTTACAGATTTATAGAGATAAATAAACTTTCAAAAGAGATAGTTCATAACCTGTTTTTGTTTTTCTCATCTTCAATGGATTTTTTTGGATTTCTCTCCAGAATTCTAGAATTCCATCTGGAGACCTGAAGTACCCAGTTCAAAGAAGGAGGAGATGGTCATTCATTCATTTGTGGACCAATATTTATTGAGCACCTTCTGTGTGCCAGGTGCTTTGGTAAGTACTAGGACATGTGCTGAACAGATCCTTCCCATGAGAAGAACTTACCCCTTCACTGTAACGGAATTAGATAATGTACAATGAGATTAAGTGATGTATGCACATAAAGCACTTACCACATGGCCCAAGGTGTAGTAGGTACTCAATAAACATTATTATTATTTATTATAATTTCTAGTATCATCCAATGGGTGCAATTGGACTGTCCCTTTAGGCCTTTACTGTTTGATATTAGGTTTCCTATAGTTGTTGTACTAAGGTTACTAAATTCATCAACCTCAGAAACTGTCTTGGTATCTGGCATCAGGAGAGAATTTGTTTTGGAGAAAGTGCTGGTCTGTGTGTGTGTGTGTTAGTCATTTAATCATGTCCGACTCTTTGCAACCCCACTGATTGTAGCTCACCAGGCTTCTCTGTCCATGGGATTCTCCAGGCAAGAACACTGGAGTGGGTTGCCATTCCCTTCTCCAGGCCTGTTTGTGTGCCTGGAGTCTAAAATCAAAGGAGATATTGCCAGTAATTACTTTACATTTCCATCTTCTGAAGCCACATTTCCATCTTCTAGAATGCATCATTAAAACTTTTCTCTCCATTTTCCCCTCCATCATTAGTGTCAAAGCAAGATGCAGCATATCAATCATTTCTTGGAGGAGTTCAATAGCAGTCTCTGTGAGTAATGGAAATGATTACCAGGTTGATAGAGAATATAGTATTGACAGTCTGATATGACGGTTGTCTCTCATGGTAGCAAGTGCTAAACAAACCTGATAAGAAAACTGAGATGCTAGTAGGAGTAGCAATAGAGGAATAGAGTTTATGTCACAAAATTATAACTTATGAGCAAATATTTCTCACCACGGTTAAGGATCTAGATGGAAAATTATCAACTAAGAATTTGTAGAACACAGACTAGAACACATAGCCTAATCTCTTAGTAATGGATATTCATATTAAGGTAAGATAATTTGTAGAGCTTATCTGATATCTCAGTTTTCATCTCTATTTTATATTTAGTTGGATTAATTCAGTTTTTTGTTCAATGAATAAGATCTTTAAATTAAGAATTAAGTGTGGAGGTCATTGTAGGTTTGTAATTTTTTATATGCTCAAGAAGGCACATTTTAAAATATTTTTATCTATTATCATTTAATAAAATTATCTTAAATATAAAAAATGCAGAAAGGGCACAATCTCAGAATAAAGAATACTTCTACAAATGAATAAAATTAAGTTTATTAAGAAATCTCTATACTGTCTTTAATTTTCTCATTTTATAAAGCACCTTAGGACAAGCTGTCATGGACTGATACTCTCATAGATACATATCAACTATCATTCTTAAGTGATTTCATAGGAAACTTCTGTGCCTTCCTAGCAGGCCTTGCGAGGGCCAGTGCTACAGAAAATCCTGTCATTCTCCCTGCCAGCACCCACCTGCACTGGACTCTGAGTAAAGGTTCAATGAAGTTGCAATAAATTAGTTCACTGTAAGAATATCCTACTAGTGAGAGCTATGTGAAACTCGAAAGGATTATTTGTATGTCAACAAGTTTGGCTTCCCAGGTGGCTCAGTAGTAAAGAATCTGCCTGGCAATGCAGGGGACACAGGAGATGTGGGTTCAGTCTTTGGGTCAGGAACATCCCTTGAAGGAGGAAATGGCAACCCCTTCCAGTGTTCTTGCCTGGAGAGTTCCATGGACAGAGGAGCCTGGCAGGCTACAGACCATAGGTTACAGAGTTGGATACAACTGAGTGACTGAGAACACAATCTGTATGTTATTTGAGGTCACCCAGCAGAGGCCGAATGACTTACCTGGGAGGGTTATAAAGGGCAATTTTCTTAATCTGGATTTTCTAGAAGAGCTATCCTGAGGCAAGATTTAAAGTGCTAATGATTTCCTGGGAGATGCCAAAGTGAGGGCAGAGAGTGAGTAAAGAGGCAAGTGAGGAAGGCAGGCTGTGAAACAATGAGGAATCAGGTGCTGTTTCACAAGCAGACCACAAAGAGACACAGGAAGACACTTAGTAAGTGCATCTTTTTGCATAAGGAAGTTTTCAGGATGGGCTTTTAAGAGAAACCATGCCTAGATTCATTTGTGGAAGCCAAAGAAGAGAGGAATTATAGGTCAACATTTGCTTTGTGGATTGACTCCCCTGCACTTCCTAGTTTTATATCTGACACCTTCAGAAGCTGCTCTGTGTCCCATCCCATGCCCTGTGTGGAATGTTTTGTCTAGTCTGGAAGTGATGGGAAGAGCCAGAAACTGTGGAATGTTTTGTCTAGTCTGGAAGTGATGGGAAGAGCCAGAAACTCCATGCGTGGGGTTTGTTGGTCACACTGCTTTGAGTGGCCAAAGATGGGAAGGAGATGGAAGTCCTAGAGCAGGTAGCTTATTGATCCCGGGGGCAGGCACCCTGTGGGCGCAAGTGTTGATGGTTGAGGCGGACAGAGCTTCTGATGGTCCAGGGATCAGCTGGCTCTGAGGAAATCTGAGAGGTATATAAAATTTGTGTCTAATGTAGTATTCATGCATAAAAAGTTGAGCTAGACTGCTGTTTCCAATGCTCATTACAAGTGCCACGTGTGGTATACAGGATGATTTTAGGTGGACTGTGAATAAAAAGTGTTCAATGTAATGTGTCTGTTTTAATGTGTATCAGGATAAAATAACTTGAATTATATTATATTCAGAACAACAATGGGTTTTCTCTTGAGCATAAATGTTTTATGACAAAAATTAAAGTTAATTTGAAGAAGAATAGTAAGTAAATCAGAATATAGATTATATGTTGATGTGACAGAAGTTGCTGTATAATGACTGAAGTTTACAAATACCAGACCAGATGAACCTCCCACCTCAAGAACCCACAATTTGATGAATACACAGCTACACAACTTTGTCTTCCTGGTAATGAGTGTTGCTAAGATGTTGAAAGGGCAGGGACCCTATTCTCCAGCGTGTGAATTGCTTTGGCTTGGGTTTGATTTTAGGACCCTGTACTTTTTCTCAATAAAGCTCTGCTAGCCTCCGAGTTTGGTTTTTATAGAGTTCTATTTTTTTCTTTCATTAAATATTTATTCCAGTGCCTTAAAGTGGGAAAAAAAGTAAACCTAATAGTCATTTGTAGGGGTACTTATTCTTCCTCTCCACACTGAAGCATTACCACTAACCAAGACGATTCATCTTCATCCTTCATTAGAGTGTTATTCACTGAAGTGGTTTATGACCAAATAGAGTTGCTGGCCTTGCAGGTTCTCTTTGGGGTGGTACTGAATCAAATGTGCTCTTCATGTCTAGATAAATCATTCCTTAGATTTTTTTGGTTGAATTTGTGTTAATTTTTAAAACTAGCAGGCAAAACTGATAAAACCTTATCACTAAAAGGAATGCTAGAGTGTGGACACTCTAATTCAGATGGTTTCTCATGCAATAAATGTTACCCAAAACACATACATGAATAAGTAAGATATTTTATTCTTTTCAGTGAAACTAAAATGTATGAAAAGACGAGGGCATGCTTTTGATGACAGCACTTTTAAAAGTGAAATGAAGGCAGAACAGCCCTCCCAGGATAGACCTGTTAAAAATGAACAATGAACTGGATCTGGGACCTTTTTTTGTCAAGCTGGATGCTTCCTTAAAGACTGTAGATAGCCAGTGATTTTTTAAAACTTATTTTTTAGCTGGAGGAAAATTGCCTTATAATGTTGTGTTCATTTCTGCCTTACAATGATGCAAATCAGTCATACTTATACATATATCCCCACCCTCTGAAACCTTCTCCCCTTTCCCATCCCACCCCTCTAGGTCATCACAGAGCACCATAGCCAGCACTTCTTGATAAAATTTAAAAAATGATTTAAAGGATCCTATACCAGCTTCTTTACAGGTTATTCTCACTTATTCCTCATTGCAATTTTGACAAAAATCAACCTTTTGATGATAATGCTGTAAGGGTATCAATAATAACAACTACTATTACACCCCAATGATAATCACCAGTACTGCATATATTATATGCATTATTTAATTTAGTTCTCATCATGACCCCATGAAGTGGGCACTTGTATTTCCATTTTACCATTAATATTAGTATCTATTTTATTTTTTTTAATTAAAAATTTTTTTTCCTTTTATTTTTATTAGTTGGAGGCTAATTACTTTACATCATTGCAGTAGTTTTTGTCATACATTGAAATGAATTAGCCATGGATTTACATGTATTCCCCATCCCAGTCCCCCCTCCCACCTTCCTCTCCACCCGATCCCTCTGGGTCTTCCCAGTGCACCAGGCCCGAGCACTTGTCTCATGCACCCAACCTGGGCTGGTGATCTGTTTCACCCTAGATAATATACATGTTTTGATGCTGTTCTCTTGAAACATCCCACCCTCGCCTTCTCCCAGAGTCCACAAGTCTGTTCTATACATCTGAGTCTCTTTTTCTGTTTTGCATATAGGGTTATCGTTACCATCTTTCTAAAGTCCATATATATGTGTTAGTATACTGTAGTGGTCTTTATCTTTCTGGCTTACTTCGCTCTGTATAATGGGCTCCAGTTTCATCCATCTCATTAGAACTGATTCAAATGAATTCTTTTTAATGGCTGAGTAATATTCCATGGTGTATATGAACCACAGCTTCCTCATCCATTCATCTGCTGATGGGCATCTAGGTTGCTTCCATGTCCTGGCTATTATAAACAGTGCTGCGATGAACATTGGGGTGCATGTGTCTCTTTCAGATCTGGTTTCCTCGGTGTGTATGCCCAGAAGTGGGATTGCTGGGTCATATGTCAGATCTATTTCCAGCTTTTTAAGGAATCTCCACACTGTTTTCCATAGTGGCTGTACTAATTTGCATTCCCACCAACAGTGTAAGAGGGTTCCCTTTTCTCCACACCCTCTCCAGCATTTATTGCTTGTAGACTTTTGGATAGCAGCCATCCTGACTGGCGTGTAATGGTACCTCACTGTGGTTTTGATTTGCATTTCTCTGATAATGAGTGATGTTGAGCATCTTTTCATGTGTTTGTTAGCCATCTGTATGTCTTCCTTGGAGAAATGTCTGTTTAGTTCTTTGGCCCATTTTTTGATTGGGTCATTTACTTTTCTGGAGTTGAGCTGGAGGAGTTGTTTGTATATTTTTGAGATTAATCCTTTGTCTGTTGCTTCGTTTGCTATTATTTTCTCCCACTCTGAGGGCTGTCTTTTCACCTTGCTTATAGTTTCCTTTGTTGTGCAAAAGCTTTTAAGTTTCATTAGGTCCCATTTGTTTATTTTTGCTTTTGTTTCTAAAATTCTGGGATGTAGGTCATAGGGGATCCTGCTGTGATTTATGTCGGAGAGTGTTTTGCCTATGTTCTCCTCTAGGAGTTTTATAGTTTCTGGTCTTACATTTAGATCTTTAATCCATTTTGAGTTTATTTTTGTATATGGTGTTAGAAGGTGTTCTCGTTTCATTCTTTTACAAGTGGTTGACCAGTTCTCCCAGCACCACTTGTTAAAGAGGTTGTCTTTTTTCCATTGTATATCCTTGCCTCCTTTGTTGAAGATAAGCTGACCATAGGTTCGTGGATTTATCTCTGGGCTTTCTATTCTGTTCCATTGATCTATATTTCTGTCTTTGTGCCAGTACCATACTGTCTTGATGACTGTGGCTTTGTAGTAGAGTCTGAAGTCAGGCAGGTTGATTCCTCCAGTTCCATTCTTCTTTATTTCTATTTTAAATAGAGAAAGAAAGCAAATTAATTTGTCTAAGATGGCACAATTGAGATTTGAATTTGGTTTGTCTGTTTGCAAAGCCTGCATTTTTAACTATTAGCCTGTTCCTACAAAGTATACAACCAGAGAAAATCAAAAGCAAAATAGATCAACTTGAGATGTGTCACCCTGGTTATTGCCTAAAGTAGCAGACTGGAACAGTGGATAGTGAATAAATAGACTTATAAGGAATGAATGTTGTTGGTTCAGGGTGGATTTCTCTTTGAAAAATTACCTGGACAAGAGTTCTGTGGTCTAGATAACCTTTCTCTTTACCTTTGTCTCACTCTTCTTGGATTGGAAAACATATTTAAGAAATCACTAATAATCCACCCATAGTTTCTGTTTTTAAGTAACCAAATCTGTCATGATAGATAAAATGTTAGAAAGAAACAGCCCTGAAAAAACCCTAGAAATAGAAAGTAAAGATGAACCTCATTTTTTCCCACCTTTGTTTGGAAATGTATAAGTAGCTTGAATTACTAAGGTTTCATGAGAATGAAATGAATAGAAATAATTTTAATTTGACAAAAGATACAGGATGAGAGTCCTAAGAAGGTGGGATGAAAGAAAGTTACTCTAATAATGAATCATAAGAAGAGACAGTGACATTAATAGACCCAAATTAAGATCAGTAGACCCTGATTTTTTAGTACCTTGGTTCTAATAATAGGAAAGGTAAGTGGAAGTAATTACTGCTCAGGATGGAATTGGAAAAACTAAAGTGTTTTGGTAAAAGTGAATTAGAAAGATGAAATGTGAGAATATATAATCATCACTCTGTTTCTATACCTTGGGTTTAGTTGGCCTACCTGAAGCTCTGATCACACAGCTTGTGAATGGATATAAAGAAGACCGATAATAAATAATAATGTACAAATTTTGATCCTGAAATTCTTCCATTTGAGAAGGTGGCTCCATTATTGGACCAGAAGAAACAGGTTATAGAAGGCAGAGCAAATACAGGATTATTCTGATGCTCAAGCATGTCACATTCTTCTGGGAGACTGACGGCCTGAAGCACCAGGCTAGGACTCCATTGAACTTTTCTCCTGGAGGTTGAATGCAAGGATATGGAGTCTGGTGACAGCATTTCAGATGCTTTCCTTTTGCAATACCAGGTTATAGCTCATCCATGTCTTGGGCTTACTGAATGCAGTGTTTCTCAATGTATGGTTCTTGGTCCTATTATATCAGCATCTCCTTTGGTGTTCATTAAAATTACAGATTTCTTGATCTCACTGAGGTTTGGCCAGAAATTTGCAGTTGTAGGAGTGTCTTAGATCAGCTTCCTCAGCAGGCAGACTCTGAAGCAGAATTTTGCATTAGAACATGTATTGGGAGATTGCTCTCAGGTGGGGCACTTGTAAGGGAGCGAGGGAAGCAGAATTGGGTATGTAAAAGCAATATCAGCCAATCCTACTGGGAATTTTGGAGGTAGAGCCTTCAGGTTTGCCATGAACAGACGCTAATGGACTAGGCCGATAGACCATTTTTATTCCAACAAAGTGGTTGAAGTAAACAAAGGTATACTCAGATCCTTAAAACTCTACTCATTGAGAGGTTTCCCCTCACTGACAGCTTCACCCCTGAGTGGACTATAATGAGTCAGCCATCAATCTCCAGCTTGGATACACATACTGACATATCCATTGGTAAAACAAACTTAGTCTTTTTCTTTCTCCATCAGCTGGTCATAAACACATCTCTTCCACCCTCCCTCTATAGTCATAGGTGTGAGCTAATGAACAAGCACAAATAAAATATTGCTAAATCACATGGAAGCCTAGATTACATGCCTATGCAGCTAAATTTCACCCTCTTGCCTTACTCATGATCAGTATGCTCTCTGAAGGTATTGTTCCCTCTTTTAATATATTGTTGTTTCCTACACCTATGACTTGGCACATTTGACTCTGTGCAACTTACGATGGATTGCTCTAGTTCCACTGCCTCTTGAACTTTCAAGGTCAGATACATTTCCACTAAAGTTTAGTAACATGCCAGGTTTTTATTTTTAATATTTTTTAAATTTTAAATTTATTTATTTATTTTTGAAGGATAATTGCTTTACAGAATTTTGCTGTTTTCTGTCAAACTTCAACATGAATCAGCCATATGTATACATATGTCCCCTCCCTTTTGAACCTCCCTCCCATCTCCCTCCCCAGCCCACACCTCTGGGTTGATACAGACCCTCTGTTTGAGTTTCCTGAGCCAGACAGAAAATTCCCGTTGAATATCTATTTTGTATATGGTAATGTAAGTTTCCATGTTACTCTTTCCATACAATTCACCCTCTCCTCCCCTCTCCCCATGTCCATAAGTCTATTCTCTATGTCTCTTTCTCCACTGTTGTCCTGAAAATAAATTCTTCAGTACCATTTTTCTAGATTCTGTATATATGAGTTAGAATACAGTGTCTATCTTTCTCTTTCTGATTTACTTCACTCTGTATAATAGATTCTAGGTTCATCCACCTCATTAGAACTGACTCAAAGGCATTCTTATTTAAGGCTGAGTAATATTCCATTGTGTATATGTACCACAACTTCTTTATCCACTCATCTGTCAATGGACATCTAGGTTGCTTCTATGTTCTAACTATTGTAAATAGTGTTGCAATGAACAATGGGATACATGTGTCTCTTTCAATTTTGGTTTCCTCAGGGTATATGCCTAGGAGTGGGATTGCTGTGTCATATGGTGGCTTTATTCCTAATTTTTTTTTTTTTTAAGGAATCTCCATACCATCTTCCATAGTGGCTGTATCAATTTACATTCCCAGCATTCCCTTTTCTCCACATCCTCTCCAACCTTTATTGTTTGCAGACTTTTTGATAATGGCCATTCTGACTGGTGTAAGGTGATATCTCACTGTAGTTTTGATTTGCATTTCTCTAATAATGAGCTGTGTTGAGCATCTTTTCATATGTTTGTTAGCCATTGGTATGTCTTTGGAGAAATGTCTCTTTAGTTATTTTTCCCACTTGTTGATTGGGTTGTTTGTTTTCCTTGTATTGAGTTGTATGAGCTACTTGTATATTTTGGAAATTAATCTTTGTCAGTTGTTTCATTTGCTATTATTTTCTCCTATTCTGAGGGTTGTCTTTCCTGCTTGCTTATAATTTCCTTTGCTGTGAAAAAACTTCTTAAGTTTATTCAGGTCCCACTTGTTACTCTTGTTTTTGTTTCTGTTACACTAAGAGGTGGGTCATAGAGGATCTTGCTTTGATTTATGTCTTTGAGTGTTCTGCCTATGTTTCCTCTAAGAGTTTTATAGTTTCTGGTCTTACATTTAGCTCTTTAATCCATTGTGAGTTTATCTTTGTGTGTGGAAGTGTTCTAATTTCATTCTTTCACATGTAACTGTCCAGTTTTCCCAGCACCATTTATTGAAGAGGCTGTCTTTGCCCCATTGTATATTCTTGCCTCCTTTGTCAAAAATAAGGTACCCATAGGTGCATGGGTTTATTTCTGGGCTTTCTTTCTTGCTCCATTGAGGGTACCCATAGGTGCATGGGTTTATTTCTGGACTTTCTTTCTTGCTCCATTGGTCTACATTTCTGTTTCTGTGCCAGTGCCATACTGCCTTGATGACTGTAGCTTTGTAGTATAGTCCAAAGTCAGGAAGATTGATTCCTCCAGCTCCATCCTTCTTTCTCAGGGCTGCTTTGGCTATTCATGCACGGTCTTTTGTGTTTCCATACGAATTGTGAATTTTTTTCTCTAGTTCTGTGAAAAATGTCATTGGTAATTTGATAGAGATTGCACTGAATCTATAGATTGTATTTGGTAGCTTAGTCATTTTCACAATATTGATTTTTCCTACCCAGGAACATGGTATATCTCTCCATCTGTTTATGTCACCTTTGATTTCTTTCATCACTGTTTTATAATTTTCTGTGTACAGTTCTTTTGTCTCCTTATAAGTTTATTCCTAGATATTTAATTCTTTTTGTTGCAATGGTGAATGGGATCAATTCCTTAATTTCTCTTTCTTATTTTTCATTGTTAGTATATACAAATGCAAGTGATTTCTGTGTATTGATTTTGTTTCCTGCAACTTTGCTAAATTCAATGATTAGCTCTAGTAATTTTCTGATACTATCTTTAGGGTTTTCTGTGTACACAATCATGTCATCTGCAAACCGTGAGAGCTTTACTTCCTTTCCAATCTGGTTTCCTTTTATTTACTTTTCCTCTCTGATTGCTGTAGCAAGGACTTCCAGAACTATGTTGACTGACAGTGGCAAAACTGAACACCCTTGTCTTGTTCCTGATCTTAGGGGAAATGCTTTAAGTTTTTTACCATTGAGAATAATGTTTGCTATAGGCTTATCATATATGGCATTTACTATGTTGAGGTAGGTTCCTTCTATGTCTATTTTTTTGAAGAGTTTGAATCATAAATGGATGCTGAATTTTGTCAAAGGCTTTTTCTGCATCTATTGAGATTATTGTAAGGTTTTTATCTTTGAATTTGTTAATACGGTCTATCACACTGATTGATTTGCATGTATTGAAGACTCCTTGTGTCCCTAGAATAAACCCAACTTGATCATGATGTATGAGTTTTTTGATGTGTTGCTGAATTCTGTTTGCTAAAATTTTGCTGAGAGTTTTTGCATCTATGCTCATCAGTGATACTGGCCTGTAGTTTTCTTTTTTTGTGTGTTGTCTTTTCTGGTTTTGATATCAGGGTGATAGTTACCTTGAAGAATGAATTTGGAAGTGTTCCTTCCTCTGTAATTTTTTGAAAGACTTTTAGAAGAATAGGCATTAGCTCTTCTAAATGTTTGATAGAATTCTCCAGTGAAGTCATCTGGTCCTGGACTTTTGTTTTTTAGGAGATTTTTGATCACGGCTTAAATTTCAGTGGTTGCAATTGGGTTGCTCATAATTTCTATTTCTCCCTGGTTCAGTCTTAGAAGATTGAACTTTTCTAAGAATCTGTCCATTTCTTGCAGGTTATCCATTTTATTGCTGTATAGTTGTTCATAGTAGTTTCTTATAATCCTTTGTATTACTGCATTATTGTAACCTCTCCTTTTTCATTTCTAATTTTGCTGATTTGATTCTTCTATCTTTTTTTTCTTGACACATCTGGCTAAAGGCTTGTCAATTTTGTTTATCTTCTCAAAGAACAAGCTTTTAGATTTATTAATATTTACTATTGTTTCTTTCATTTCTTTTTCCTTTATTTCTGCTTGGTTCTTTATGATTTCTTTCCTTCTACTAATTTTGGTTTTCTTTTCTTTTTTTTCCTTCTCCTTTTTCCAGTTGTTTTAGGTGTAAATTTACATTGTCTATTCTGTGCTTTTCTTGTTTTTTGAGGTAGGATTGTATTGCTATAAACTTCCCTCGTAGAACTGATTTTGCTGCATCCCATAGGTTTGAGTTGTCATGTTTTCATTGTCATTTGTTTCTAGAAATTTTTTTATTTACCTTTTAATTTCTTCAGTAACTTGCTGATTATTTAGAAACATGTTGTTTAATCTCCATGTGTCTGTGTTTCTTACAGTTTTTTCTTGCAACTGATATCTAGTCTCATAGCATTGTGGGTGGAGAAGATTCTTTATATAATTTCAATTTTCTTAAATTTACTGAGGCTTGATTTGTGACTCAAGATGTGGTCTATCCTGGAGAATGTTCCATGTACACTTGAGAAGAAGGTGTATTCCTTAGCATTTGGATGGAGTGTTCTGAAGATATCCATGAGATCCATCTCATCTAATGTATCATTTAAGACTTCTGTTTCCTCATTAACTTTCTGTTTTGATGATCTGTCCATTGGTGTGAGTGGGGTGTTGAAGTCTCCCACTATTAGTGTGTTACTGTCAATTTCTCCTTTTATGTCTTTCAGTGTTTGTCTCATGTATTGAGGTGCTCCTATGTTGGCTGCATAGATATTTATAATTGCTATGTCTTCCTCTTGGATTGATCCCTTGATCATTATGTAGTGTCCTTCCTTATCTCTTGTAATCTTTATTTTAAGGTCTATTTTTGTCTGATATGAGGATTGATACTTCAGCTTTCTTTTACTTCCCATTTGCATGGAATATATTTTTGCATCCTCTCACTTTCAGTTTATGTCTGTCCTTAGTTCTGAAGTGGGTTTCTTGTAGACAGCATATATATGGGTTTTGTTTCAGCCAGTCTGCATCTTTTGGTTGGAACATTTAATCCATTTACATTTAAAGTACTCATTGATATATATGTTCCTACTGCCATTTTCTTAATTGTTTGGAGTTGATTTTGTAGATCTTTTTCCTTTTCTTGTGTTTCTCAACTACATAAGTCCCTTTAACATTAGTTGTAAAGCTGGTTTGTTGGTACTGAATTCTCTTAGCTTTTGCTTGTCTGAAAAGCTTTTGATTTCTCCATCAATTTTGAGTGAAATCCTTGCTGGGTACAGTAATCTTGGTTGTAGATTTTCCCCTTTCAGTGCTTTAAATATATCCTGCTATTCCCTTTGGGCCTGCAGTGTTTCCACTGAAAGATCAGTGGTCAAACAGATGGGGTTTCTCTTGTATGTTACTTGTTGCTTCTACCTTGCTGCTTTTAATATTCTTTCTTTGTGTTTAGTCTTTGTTAGTTTGATTAATGTGGGTCTTGGTGTGTTTCTTCATGAGTTTATCCTTCATGGGACTCTTTGCACCTCTTGGATGAGATTGAATATTTCCTTTTCCATGTTGGGGAAATTTTCAACTATAATCTCTTCAAAAATTTTCTCATACCCTTTATTTTTCTCTTCTTCTTCTGAGACCCCTATAATTGAATGTTGGTACATTTTATATTCTCCCAGAGGTCTCTGAGACTATCCTCAGTTCTTTTCATTCTTTTTACTTTATTCTGTTCTTCAGAAATTATTCCACCATTTTATCTTCCAGTTCACTGATCTGTTCTTCTGCTTCAGATGTTCTGCTATTGATTCCTTCTAGAGTATATTTAATTTCAGTAATTGTGTTGTTTGTCTCTGTATGCTTATTCTTTAATTCTTCTACGTATTTTTTTAGTTGATTCTTGCATTTTCTCCATTTGTTTTCAAGCTTTTTGATCATCTTTACTATCATTATTCTGAATTTATTTTCAGGTAGTTTGCCTATTTCCTCTTGATTTATTTGGACCTCTGTGTTTCTAGTTTGTTCCTTCATTTGTGTAATATTTCTATGCTTTTTTGCTATATATATATATATATTTTTTTTTTTTTTTAACTTACTGTCTTTGAGGTCTCCTATTCCTAGGCTTCAGGGTTGAATTCTTTCTTCCTTTTGGTTTCTTCCCTCTTAAGATCAGTCTAATGGTTTGTATAAGCTTTATATAAGGTGAAATTTGTGCTTAGCTTCTTTTTTTGGTTGATGGTTTGCTTTTCCTCTGATGGGCAAGGCTGAGTGAGGTGGCAATCCTGTCTGCTGATGACTGGGTTTGTATTTTTGCTTTGTTTGTTGTTTAGATGGGGTGCCCTGCACAGGCTGCTACTGGTGGTTGATTGATGCTGGGTCTTGTATTAGTGGTTTCCTTTGTGTGAGTTCTCACTATTTGTGCTCCTTAAGGTTAATTCTCTGGTGGTCTAGGGTCTTGGAGTCAGTGCTCACACTCCAAAAACTTAGGGCTTGATCTTTCTGGACATGCCCTGAGCTGTGCGCAGCCATGCCCGTGCCAAAGGTTCACGATCCAGGAAACACGGTGCAGGAGGTGGAGAGTCACCTGTGCCTCGGACAGCAGAGGGCACCTCTATCCTGCCCAGGCCGCACCTCCCCAGCCCAGGTGGAGAGCCAGCAAGGGCAGGGTGGGGACGGGTTGCAACAGATCCCCAGCCATGTCACAACAAAGTCTGCGCGGCCAGCCAGTGCCCCAGAACCTTTCTGAACTCAGACATCCAGCCCTCTGCCAGCAAAGTAGAAAATCTTTCTTTTCTATTCACCCTCGGGGCTACCCAGCAAGGACAAGTCCCAGCATCCAGGGCAGGAAAGCAGAACCTGGAGGACAGCAGTGCTCACCTGGGCAGGGGGTGGGCTCACTCATGCCATGGTTTTTGAAAGGTGTATAATTTATTGCTGAAAATGGCATAACCTTGCTCCAGACCTCTAGAGGATGTATGTTCCTTTTCTTCTATTGGTTCTTACCCTAAGCTTTGAAAACATCTTTTCCCTCTATAGATACCTTTAGTGCCATAGGATTTGCCATGAATTGTGTATCACCTCCTGGACCTGACACTGAACTATGTATCTCTGTGTCTCTTGGAAAATAGGTCAAAACGTATTCCCAACTGTAAAATGTGTTATCTATGGAACATACAGAAGCCTGCCAGATGTCTGTGCTTCCTGCCTAGTGATGGGAGTTCTGAAGTATAATGATTTTTCCTTAATTCTTGAGGCAATGTCTCAGCATTCCCCAGACCATTGAATCCTTGACAATTTCACAGATGTGGGACCCTAAATCTTCATAGTATTTCTTTTCACTACCTTATTTTATGATTCTTATGAGGCCTTCATCATTTTGAGGCTTCTTGTACATCTGGTCTGATTATCATGATGTCATCTGCATAATGTACCATTTAAGTAGCCTGTGAAATATTCAAATGACCCAGGTCCCTTTGAACTATACTATGACAGAGAGTGGAAGAGTTAACATAGCTTGGGGACCATCATTAAGGTATTTGTTTTTCATCTCATAAGAATATGAAGTGCTTCTGATCCTTCTCCTTGATGGGAATGGAAAAGATGGCACTGGCCAAGTCAAGGGCAACATACAATGTCACAGGGACTATGTTGAATTTCTGAAGCATGGAACCACATTTGGCAAAGCAGCTGCTATTGAGACAGAAGTTTTTGAATTTGAATTAGTTTACTGCCACTTGCTAGCATTGAAGTATATGTCTTGACTTATGCAACTCCCTTTGACTTCGGGAAATGCAACAGACGGACTCAGCTGTAAGTCGTCAACAGCCAATCCACCTTGCAGCTGGAAGAGCAAGTGTATCTGACCAGAATGTGAGGTCTGGGCAGCACACCACAATACATATAACAGGATCTTTTAATGAATCTTACACACAATAAAATTTGAGAACACTCTTCAGGAGACCGTATATTCCTCAGCCATGAATTTTAAATGTTTCCTTTGGACTATTGGAAAATGCTTGATTTTAGCTTATCTTACCTTTTGGTTTATTTTGGAGACCTCAAGTGGTGCACAGGGGTAAATAATTGGCCCATCAATGCAAGAAACACAGGAGATGCAAGAGATGTGGATTTGATCCCTGGGTCAGGAAGATAGCGTATTCTTGCCTGAACTCTGAGTCCAGGCTTCTAGAGTCCATGGGGTCATAAAGAGTCAGACAAGACTGAGTGACTGAGTACACAATAGTTCAGCTTATTTTAGCCACTAGTTTGTGTTTCTGTTTTTTGAAAAATATTAAATTGTCACTTTAGAACCCTTTTCTTTTTTTTTTTTTTCTCAAACATCAGTCATAAAATTCACTAAAAATGTCCACAGATTAAAAGTGAATACCATTGAAATAAATACACTGGTCTTTACTATTTTTGGAAGAGGTATAGTGATTCTAACCCTTAAAACATACATACACCACACATACATACACACACACTACACACACAGACATAAACACACCACATACGTACTTACCACATATATATATTCACAAAGTGAAAATGAAGTCACTCAGTCGTGTCTGACTCTTTGTGACATCATGGACTGCAGCCTACCAGGCTCCTCAGTCCATGGGATTTTCCAGGCAAGAGTACTGGAGTGGGTTGCCATTGCCTTCTCTGACATATCACAAACACACCCCTAAATAGGAATATTTCACGTACCATATCATTATATTTACATCGCATTGCTTTTGCGAACTACATGTAGTTTCAGTCAGTTCAGTTCAGTCGCTCAGTCGTGTCCGACTCTTTGCGACCCCATGAACCGCAGCTCGCCAGGCCCCCCTGTCCATCACCAACCCCCAGAATTTACTCAAACTCATGTCCATCTAATCGGTGATGCCATCCAGCCATCTCATCCTCTGTCATCCCCTTCTCCTCCTGCCCCCAATCCCTCCCAGCATCAGGGTCTTTTCGAATGAGTCAACTCTTCCCATGAGGTGGTAGAGTATTGGAGTTTCAGCTTCAGCATCAGTCCTTCCAATGAACACCCAGGACTGATCTGCTTTAGGATGGACTGGTTGGATCTCCTTGCAGTCCAAGGGACTCTCAAGAGTCTTCTCCAACACTACAGCTCAAAAGCATCAATTTTTTGGTGCTCAGCTTTCTTCACAGCCCAGCTCTCACATCCATACATGACCACTGGAAAAACAATAGCCTTGACCAGATGGACCTTTGTTGGCAAAGTAATGTCTCTGCTTTTTAATATGCTGTCTAGGTTGGTCATAACTTTCCTTCCAAGGAGTAAGCGTCTTTTGATTTCATGGCTGCAATCACAATCTGCAGTGATTTTGGAGCCCCAAAAAATAAAGTCTGACACTGTTTCCACTGTTCCCCCATCTATGTTCCCCACCAGATGCCCTGATCTTAGTTTTCTGAATGCTGAGCTTTAAGTCAACATTTCCACTCTCCTCTTTCACTTTCATCAAGAGGCTTTTCAGTTCCTCTTCACTTTCTGCCTAGATAAAGCAAAATGAGAGAATTAAAAACATGTTGCAAGACTTATTTCTGGTTGTGTGCATCTATTACTATATGTCATGGTGCGTACCTGATCCTATCATCTAAATCGTGTGAAGACACAACTCTGCACAGCCTAGTGATTATTAGTATGCACACTGGACCCAAATTTCCTGGGTTATGGGTGCTAGTTATAGTTCTACTTTTGTTTCCTTTCCACTTAAAATAGCATTTCAGAATCTAGCAAGAAAAAGAAAGATTATTTTTGGAATTAACTTTTAGTTATCTCCAACTTAATAAAATATCAACAATTTATTAACTTCTTTTAGTGAAGAATTGCCACAGTTGAAAACTGCAGCCTTAATGCAAACTTACCAAATTTGCCTGTATTTCAGAATCATCTGGAGTGCTTAAATAGTCCAGATTCCATGTCCTCTCCTTTTCCATGAAGTCAAGATGCAGAATCTCTTGTGACACACATTGACTGTAGTCTGCCTATCTCCTCTGTCTGTGAAATTCTCCAGGCAAGAATACTGGAGTGGGGAACCATTCCCCTCTCCAGGGGATCTTCCTGACCCATGATTAAATGCCAGTCTCCTGCATTGCAGGTGGATTCTTTACCATCTGATCCATAAGGAAGCTCCAGAATAACTCTGTCACCCCCAATTTCCCCTTGTCCTCCCCACAAGCCCAAATCCTAGCAACCATTGATTTTTTTGTCTGTCCCTATAGTTTTGCCTCTTCTAGAATGTCATATAAAAGAAATCATAAGTATATAGCTGTGTGAGACTAGTTTCTTTTACTTAACATGCTGCATCTGTTGCATGTATCAGTAGTTCATTCCTGAGTAGTATTCCATTGTGTGGATGTACCGCAGTTTGTTTATTTATCAGTTGAAAGACATTTAGACTGTGTCCAGTTTTGGGTGATTATGAGTAAAGCTGCTATAAACATTTCTGTATGGTAGTTTGTGTGAACATTAGTTTTTATTTACTTAGGTAAATATAAAGGATGGGGTCGTGGGATTATGTGGTAAGTGAAAGCTTAATTTTTTTAATGGAAGCTTCCCAATTGCCTTCCAGAGTCACTGTATCATTTTGCATCTTGCCCCTGGCTCCAGCACTGCTTGAGAGTCATAGTTATTTTGTGTTGTTGCCATCATTTGGTAGATTTGTTTATTTTACATGTTTTTATTCTAATAGGTATGTAGAGGTATGTCACGTTGGTTTTCATTTGCATTTTTCTCTAGCAGCTAACAATATTTTAAAGCAGTTTTCAGTTTGTGAAGCTGACTCAGAAATCCTGTTCTGCCACTTTCTAGTTGAGTCACCCTCCATAGGTTATACAAGCTCTCTAAGCTTCAATTTCCTTAAATAGGCAAAAATGCTCTTATCTCATAGGACTGAAATGAAATTAAACATGTGAATGTATGTAAAGGACTATTGGGCTCCAAAATCACTGCAGATGGTGACTGCAGCCATGAAATTAAAAGACACTTGCTCCTTGAAAGAAAAACTATGATAAATCTAAACAGCATATTAAAAAGCAGAGACATTACTTTGCCAACAAAGGTCCCTCTAGTCACAGCTATGGTTTTCCCAGTGGTCATGTATGGATGTGAGAGTTGGACTATAAAGAAAGCTGAGCACTGAAAAATTGATGCTTTTGAACTGTGGTGTTGGAAAAGACTCTTGAGAGTCTCTTGGACTGCAAGGAGATCCAACCAGTCCATCCTAAAGGAGATCAGTCCTGGGTGTTCATTGGAAGGACTGATGCTGAAGCTGAAACTCCAATACTTTACCACCTCATGGGAAGAGTTGACTCATTCGAAAAGACCCTGATGCTGGGAGGGATTGGGGGCAGGAGAAGAAGGGGACGACAGAGGATGAGATGGCTGGATGGCATCACTGACTCGATAGACACGTGTTTGAGTAAACTCCGGGAGTTGGTGATGGACAGGGAGGCCTGGCATGCTGCGGTTCATGGGGTGGCAAAGAGTCGGACACGACTGAGCCGCTGAACTGAACTGAAAGGACTACATAATGTGTGGTATATAAAGGATGTTAATAAACATGGATACTCAGGAGTATTCTCAACTTGTTTTGTTCTTCTCAAAATTCCATGCTTAAAAGAATATCCCTTCAGATGTTATAAAATACACTTGGCCTCACATAGATGCAACCAGCCCTTTGATTATGTCCTGATGAGTTTTCCAGGTCACTAGTTACATAGGTACATGTTGCTGAATAAAATTCCTAAGTTTCAAGCCTAAGAGAAGGCACTTGTAGCCAGTATGAGTGCATTTATGTTTTACCTGAAGCACTGTGTGTTATCTGTTCTTGTCTTACTAGTAATGAAAGATGCATTAATTGTCTTGATTACAAAGTATGGATTTGATTTATAACCCCCCCCTTTTTTTTTTTTACTTTCTCTGGCAGTCACCATGCAGTAGGAAAATCCACACATAGCAATCTAAAGACAATTTAGACTGAAACTGTTCTTTGCAATTTAGTCATTTAATTAGGGGTTTTAAAGCTTAATTAAAAAGTTAAATCATTTGTCTTTATTTCTGAAACAATGCTATTGTGGATGGTTCAATTATGTAAAATAAAACATAATAAGATATGCATTTTCATGTCTGAAGTTATAGCATCATTCACACATAATAGCACAGCCCCATAAAACGTATTTGAGAAGATAGAAGAAAATTGAAATATAGAGTCATTAAATAGGTATTGAAAGTAACTTCTGGTCTGTGAAGTTGTTTTTCTCTCTTTTGTTTTATAGTCCTAGCAACACATGACTTTTTCTTTTAAAAATGTAAATGATAAGAAAAAAGGATTTTAAGTATATTACCTACAATTCTATCCAAAATGTGCACAAAGAACTTGGAATGAAACTTACCAATCTACAGCTTTTTAGCACTAGGAAAGAGGTAGCATGGTTTGTTTCTAAGTAATCAGAAACATTCTTTAGGTTCATAAATATACTCCTTAATTTTTAAGGAACTACCTCAGTTCAGTTCAGTTCAGTTGCTCAATCATGTCCGATTCTTTGCGACCCCATGAATTACAGCATGCCAGACCTCCCTGTCCATCACCAAATCCCGGAGATTACTCAAACTCATGTTCATCTAGTAGATGATGCCATCCAACCATCTCACCCTCTGTCGTCCCCTTCTCCTCTGCCCCCAATTCCTCCAAACATCAGGGCCTTTTCCAATGAGTCATCTCTTCACATGATGTGGCCAAAGTATTGGAGTTTCAGCTTCAGCATCAGTCCTTCCAATGAATACCTAGGACTGATCTCCTTTAGGATGGACTGGTTGGATCTCCTTGCATTCCAAGGGACTCTCAAGAGTCTTCTCCAACACCACAGTTCAAAAGCATCAATTTTTTGGCGCTCAGCTTTCTTCTCTCACATCCATACATGACTGCTGGAAAAACCATAGCCTTGACCAGACAGACCTTTGTTAACAAAGTAATGTCTCTGCTTTTTAATATGCTGTCTAGGTTGGTCATAAAATTCCTTCCAAGGAGTAAGCATCTTTTAATTTCATGGCTGCAATCACAATCTGCAGTGATTTTGGAGCTCCCCAAAATAAAGTCTGACACTGCTTCCACTGTTTCCCCATCTATTTGCCATGAAGTGATGGGACCAGATGCCCTGATCTTAGTTTTCTGAATGCTGAGCTTTAAGCCAACTTTTCCACTCTCCTCTTTCACTTTCATCAAGAGGCTTTTTAGTTCCTCTTCACTTTCTGCCATAAGGGTGGTGTCATCTGCATATCTGAGGTTATTGATATTTCTCCCGGAAATCTTGACTCCAGCTTGTGCTTCTTCCAGCTCATCATTTCTCATGATGTACTCTGCATAGAAGTTACATAAGCAGGTACAATATACAGCCTTGATGTACTCCTTTTCCTATTTGCAACCAGTCTGTTGTTCCATGTCCAGTTTTAACTGTTGCTTCCTGACTTGCATATAGGTTTCTCAAGAGGCAGGTCAGGTGGTCTGGTATTCTCATCTCTTTTAGAATTTTCCACAGTTTATTGTGATCCACACGGTCAAAGGCTTTGGCATAGTCAATAAAGCAGAAAGAGATGTTTGTCTGGAACTCTCTTGCTTTTTCAATGATCCAGCGGGTGTTGGCAATTTTATATCTGGTTCTTCTGCCTTTCCTAAAACCAATGTCAACATCTGGCAGTTCATGGTTCATGTATTGCTGAAGCCTGGCTTGGAGAGTTTTGAGCACTACTTTACTAACATGTGAGGTGAGTCCAATTGTGTGCTAGCTTGAGCATTCTTTGTCATTGCCTTTCTTTGGAATTGGAATGAAAACTGACCTTTTCCAGTCCTGTGGCCACTGCTGCATTTTCCAAAGTTGTTGGCATATTAAGTTCAGCACTTTCACAGCATCATCTTTCAGGATTTGAAATAGCTCAACTGGAATTCCATCACCTCCACTAGCTTTGTTCATAGTGATGCTTTCTAAGGCCCACTTGACTTCACATTCCATGATATCTGGCTCTAGGTGAGTGATCACACCATCATGATTATCTGGGTTGTGAAGATTTTTTGTACAGTCCTTCTGTGTACTCTTGCCACCTCTTCTTAATATCTTCTGCTTCTGTTAGGTCCCTACCATTTCTGTCCTTTACTGTGCCCATCTTTGCATGAAATGTTCTGTTGGTATCTCTAATTTTCTTGAAGAGACCTCTAGTCTTCCCCATTCTGTTGTTTTCCTCTATTTCTTTGCATTGATTGCTGAGGAACTACCTATGCCTCCACTAAACTAGGCTCTGAATCTTTCAACTTTTGTTTAAGATTTAGTTTAAGATTCTTGGTTCATCCACACAGTTTCATATGTTCTAAGAAATCAGACTGTTATACTTCCCTCTATAACTGCCTTCATTTTGTGAAGTGTTTTGTTTCAAGAGAGGCTGTGAAGTATATGAAAAAGGCACATAAGACTAAATACCTGGTTTTTAAAAATTATCAGTTCAGTCACTCAGAGGTGTCTGAATCTTTGCCTCCCCATGGACTGCAGCATGCCAGGCTTTCCTGTACATCAGTAAGTCCTAAGAGCTTACTCAAACTCATGTCCATTGAGTTGGTGATGCCACCCAATCAATTCATCCTCTGTATTCCCCTTCTCTTTCTGCCTTCAGTCTTTCCCAGCATCAGGGTCTTTTCCAGTGAGTCACTTCCTTGCATAAGGTGGCCAAAGTATTGGAGTTGCATCTTCAGCATCAGTCATTCCAATGAATATTCAGGGCTGATTTCCTTTAGGGTTGACTGGTTGGATCTCCTTGAAGTCCATGGGACTCTGAAGAGTCTTCTCCAATACCACAGTTGAAAAGCATCAATTCTTTGGCATTCAACTTTCTTTATAGTCCAACTCTCATATCCATACATGACTACTGGAAAACCCAGTAGTCTAGGTGGACTAGACGGACCTTTGTTGTCAAAGTAGTGTTTCTGCTTTTTAATATGCTGTTTAGGTTGGGTCATAGCTTTTCTTCCAAGGAGCAAGAGTCTTTTAATTTAATGGCTGCAGCCACCATTTGCAGTGATTTTGGAGCCCAAGGAAATAAAATCTCTCCCTATTTCCATTGTCTGCCCACCTATTTGCCCTGAAGTGATGGGACCAGATGCCATGATCTTAGTTTTCTGAATGTTGAGTTTTAAGCCAACTTTAACATTCTCTCCTTTCACTTTCATCAAGAGGCTCTTTAGTTCTTCTTCTATTTCTGCCATCTGGGTGCTTACATCTGCATATCTGAGGTCAGTAATATTATTAATATTGCTACTGCAAGCTAGATTCCAGCTTGTGCTTCATGCAACCCGGCATTTGGCATGATGTACTCAGTGTATATGTTAAATATGCTGGGTGACAATATACAATATTTACATACTCCTTTCCCTATTTGGAACCAGTCTGTTCCATATCCAGTTTTAACTGTTGCTTCCTGACCTGCAAACAGATTTTTCAGGAGCCAGGTAAGGTGGTCTGGCGTTCCCATCACTTTAAAAATTTTCCAGTTTGTTGTGATCCACACAGTCAAAGGCTTTGGCATCATCAGTAAAGCAAAAGTAGATGTTTTTCTGGAACTCTCTTGCTTTTTTGATGATCCAGTGTATGTTGGCAATTTATCTCAGGTTCCTCTGCCTTTTCTAAAGGCAGCTTGAACATCTGGAAGTTCACAGTTCATGTATTGTTGAAGCCTGGCTTGGAGAATTTTGAGCTTTATTTTGCTAGCGTGTGAGATGAGTCCAATTGTGTGCTAGTTTGAGGATTCTTTGTCATTGCCTTTCTTTGGGATTGGAGTGAAAACTGACCTTTTCCAGTCCTGTGGCCACTGCTGAGTTTTCCAAATGCTGACACACTGAGTTCAGCACTTTCACAGCATCATCTTTTAGGATTTGAAAAAAGCTCAACTGGAATTTCATCACCTCCACTAGCTTTGTTTGGGGTGGTGTTTCCTAAGGCCCACCAGACTTACCATTTCAGGATGTCTGGCTCTAGGTGAGTGATCACAGCATCGTGGTTATATGGATCATGAAAATCTTTTTTTTTTTTTTTTTTTTTGTATAGTTCTGTGTATTTTTACCACCTCTTCTTAATACCTTCTGCTTCTGTTAGGTCCCTTCCATTTCTGCCCTTTATTAATCCCATCTTTGCATGAAATATTCCCCTGGTATCTCTAAGTTTCTTGAAGAGATCTCTACTCTTTCCCATTCTATTATTTTCTTTATTTCTTTGCACTGATCACTGAAGAAGACCCTATCTCTCTGTGCTATTTTTTGAACTCTGCATGCAAGTGGGTATATCTTTCCTTTTTTCCTTTGCCTTTTGCTTCTCTTCTTTTCTCAGTTATTTGTAAGACCTCCTGAGAGGTCTTTTTTGCCTTTTTGCATTTCCTTTCCTTGGGGATGATCTTGCTCACTGCTTCCTATAGAATGTCATGAACTTCCATCCATAGTTCTTCAGGCACTCTATCTATCTGATCTAATCCCTTGAACCTATTTGTCACTTCCACTGTATAATCGTAAGGGATTTGATTTAGGTCATACCTGAATGGTCCAGTGGTTCTCCCTGCTTTCTTCAATTTAAGTCTGAATTTGGCAATAAAGAGTTCATGACTGAGCTACAGTCAGCCTCTGGTCTTGTTTATGCTCACTGTATAGAGCTTCTCAATCTTTGGCTGGAGACATTATAATCAATCTGATTTTGGTATTAACTATCTGGTGATGTCCATGTGTAGGGTCTTCTCTTTTGTCGATGGAAGAGGGTGTTTGCTATAACCATCGGTTCTCTTGGCAAACTCTGTTACCTTTTTGCCCTGCTTCATTTTGTACTCTAAGGCCAAATTTGCCTATTACTTCAGGTATCTCTTGACTTCCTACTTTTGCATTCCAGTCTCCTATAATGAAAAAGACATCTTTTGTTGGTGTTAGTTCCAGAAGATCTTGTAGGTCTTCATAGAACCATTCAACTTCAGCTTTTTCAACATTACTGGTTGGGGCATAGACTTGGATTATTGTGATATTGAATGGTTTGCCTTGGAAATGAACAGAGATCATTCTTTCATTTTTGAAATTACATCCAAGCACTGCATTTCCGACTAGCCTCAGCTTATGACTTATAAGACTAGCTTCAACTTATGGCTATAGAAAAGGTCAATGTGTATATCCTCAGGTAATATAAAGGATCACAATCTATCATTGTGTTGATTGGCCAGCAACAGATATTACCTAGCTCTTGGTATCTGTCTTATAAAGGGGTGTGTCTTGGGGGAGGGCTAACGGTAAAGCATAGTTTCTTTCTCTTCCCACTTCTAAGGAACTCTGAAGATAGGCATTGTGTGTTTGTAGTGGATCTTGCAGTGAGCTGCACTGAGTCCTTCAGAACTGAGCCACTAATGTTCCCAGCTTTTGAGACTGTAAGTGGTTGGCATCACTTAAACTGTTCATGGGGTTCTCAAGGCAAGAAGACAGAAGTTGTTTGCCATTGCCTTCTCCAGTAGACCAAATTTTGTCAGAACTCTCCACTATGACCCGTCCATCTTGGATGGCCCTACATGGCATGGCTCATTGTTTCATTGAGTTAGACAAGGTTGTGGTCAATGTGATCAGTTTGATTAGTTCTCTGTGACTGTGATTTTCATTCTGTCTGCCCTCTGAGGAATAAGAATAAGAGACTTATGGAAGCTTCCGGATGGGAGAAACTGACTGAGGGGGAAACTGGGTGCTGTTTTGATTGGCAGGGCCATGCTCAGTAAATCTTTAATCCAACTTTTTGTTGATGGGTGGGACTGTGTTGCCTCCCTGTTGTCTGACCTGAGACCAAACTATGGTGGAGGTAATGAAGATAGTGGTGACCTCCTTCAAAAGGTCCCATGCACACACTACTGCACTCAGTGCTCCAATGCTGCAGCAGGCCACCCCTGACCCACTTCTCTGCCAAAGACTTCTGGACTCTCACAGGCAAGTCTGGTTCAGCCTCTTGTGGGGTCACTGCTCCTTTCTCCTGGGTCCTGGTGAGCACAAGGTTTTGTTTGTGCCCTCCCAGAGTCTGTTTCCCCAGTCCTGTGTAAGTTCTGTAATCAAATACCACTGGCCTCCAAAGTCAAATTGCTGGGGGTTCTCAGTCCCTTGGCCAGATGCCCAGGTTGGGAAATTTGCTATGGGTCCTAGAACTTTCTTAAGAGCACAAGATTTTATTTGGTACCATTGTTCTGCACTTTGTGGGTTGTCTGCTCTGTGGCTCTATGGTGGGGTTACTGGCGACATCCTCCAAGAGGGCTTCTGCCACTTGGAGGTGGCTGTACCTAGACTGCTCTACCCAGAGCCCTTGCCCCTGTGACAGGCCACTGCTGACCCATACTTTCTCAGGAGACACTCAAACAATTAGGGGCAGATCAGGCTCAGTCTCTGTGGGGTTTTCCTGGTGTGCACAAGGTTTTGTTTGAGTTCTCTGAGCATCTCTGGTGGGTATGGGGTTTGATTCTAAACTCAATTTCACCCCTCCAACTGCCTTGCTGGGGCTACTCCTTTGTCCTTGGATGTGAGATATCTTTTTTTGGTGCGATCCAACATTCTCCTGTTGATGCTTATTCAGCAGCGAGTTGCAATTTTGGAATTCTTGCAGGAGATGAGTGGATGTTCTTCTACTCTGACATCTTGGAGTATTTCCTTTACAGTATGAAAAGGCAAAAAGGTACGACAATGAAAGTTGAACTCCCCAGGTCGGTAGGTGCCCAATATGCTACTGGAGAAGAGTGGAGAAATAACTCCAGAAAGAAAGAAGAGACGGAGCCAAAGAGAAAACAATGCCCAGTTGTGGATATGACTGGTGATGGAAGCCAAGTCCTATGCTGAAAAAATATATATATATTGCATAGGAACCTGGGATGTTAGGTCCATGAATCAAGGTAAATTGGAAGTGGCCAAACAGGAGATGGCAAGAGTAAACATTTACATTTTAAGAGTCAGTGAACTAAAATGGACTGGAATGGGTTAATTTAACTCATATGATCATTATGTCTACTACTGTGGCAAAAATCCCTTAGAAGAAATGGAGTAGCCCTCATAGTAAAAAAAAAAGTCCAAAACGCAGTACTTGGGTGCAATCTCAAAAATGACAGAATGATCTGTTTGTTTTTCAGGAAACCATTCAACATCACAGTAATCCAAGTCTGTGCCCCAACCAGTAATGTTGAAGAAGGTAAAGCTGAACAGTTCTATGAAGACCTACAAGACCTTCTAGAACTAACACCAACAAAAGATATCCTTTTCATTATAGGAGACTGGAATGCAAAAGTAGGAAGTCAAGAAACACCTGGAGTAACTGGCAAATTTGACCTCAGTTATAAAATGAAGCAGGGCAAAGGCTAACAGAGTTTTGCCAAGAGAATGCACTGGTCATAGTAAACAGTCTCTTCCAACAACACAAGAGAAGACTCTACAAATGGACATCATCAGATAGTCAATACTAAAATCATATTAGATATATTCTTTGCAGCCAAAGATGGAAAAGTTCTATACAGTCAGCAAAAACAAGACTATGGGCTGACTGTGGCTGAGATCATGAACTCCTTATTGCAAAAATAAGAATGAAATTGAAGAAAATAGGGAAAATCACCAGACCATTCAGGTATGACCTAAATGAAATCCCTTACAGTAGAAGTGACAAATAGATTCAAGGGATTAGATCTAAGAGACCGAGTGCCTGAAGAACTATGGATGGTCGCTTCTGACACTGTACAGGAGGCAGTGATCAAGGCCATCTCCATGAAAAAGAAATTCAAAAAGGCAAAATGGTTGTCTGAGGAGGCCTTACACATAGCTTAGAAAAGAAGGGAAGCAAAAGGCAAAGGAAAAAAGGAAAGACATACCCATTTGAATGTAGAATTCCAAAGAATAGCAAAGAGAGATAAGAAAGCCTTCCTCAGTGATCAATACAAGAAGTAGAGGAAAACAATAGAATGGGAAAGACTAGAGATTTCTTGAAGAAACTTAGAGATACTAAGGGAACATTTCATGCAAAGATGGGCTCAATAAAGGACAGAAATGGTATGGTCTTAACAGAAGCAGAAGATTAATTAAGAAGAAGTGGAAGAATACACAGAAGAACTATACAAAAAAGATCTTCATGATCCAGATAACCACAATGCTGTGATCACTCATCTAGAGCCAGACATCCTGAAATGTGAAATCAAGTGGGCCTTAGAAAGCATCACTACAAACAAAGGAGGTTATGGAATTTCAGTTGAGCTATTTCAAATCCTAAAAGATGATGCTGTGAAAGTGCTGCACTCAATATGCTAGCAAATTTGGAAAACTCAGCAGTGGCAACAGGACTGGAAAAGGTCAGTTTTCATTCCAATCCCAAAGAAAGGCAATGATAAAGAATCCTCAAACTAGCACACAATTGGACTCATCTCACATGCTAGCAAAATAAAGCTCAAAAATCTCCAAGCCAGGCCAGGCTTCAACAATACATGAAATGTGAACTTTCAGATGTTCAAGCTGGATTTAGAAAAGGCAGAGGAACCAGAGATCAAATTGTCAGCATCCACTGGATCATTGAAAAAGCAAGAGAGTTCCAGAAAAACATCTACTTCTGCCTTATTGACTATGCCAAAGCCTTTGACTGTGTGGATTACAACAAACTGTGGAAAATTTTTTAAAGTGATGGGAATAACATACAACCTTACCTGCCTCTTGGAAAATCTGTTTGGAAGTCAAGAAGCAACCATTTAAACTGGACATGGAACAACAGACTGGTTCTAAATAGTGAAATTCGCATGTCAAAGTTGTATATTGTCACCCAGCTTATTTAACTTATATACAGAGTACACCATGCCAAATGCCGGGTTGCATGAAGCACAAGCTGGAGTCAAGATTGCTGGGAGAAATATCAATAACCTCAGATATGCAGATGCCCCTACACTTATGGCAGAAAGAGAAGAAGAACTAAAGAGCCTCTTGATGAAAGTGAAAGAGGACAATGAAAAAGTTGGCTTAAAATTCAACATTCAAGATCATGGCATCTGGTCCCATCACTTCATGGCAAATAGAGTGGAAACAATGGAAACAGTGAGAGACTTTATTTTGGAGGGCTCCAAAATCACTGCAAATGGTGACTGAAGCCATGAAATTAAAAGACACTTGCTCCTTGAAAGAAAAGCTTTGACCAACATAGACACCGTATTAGAAAGCAGAGAAATTACTTTGCTGACAGAGGTCTGTCTAGTTAAAGCTATTGTTTTTCCAGTAGTCATGTATAGATGTGAGAGTTGGCCTGTAAAGAAAGCTGAGTGCTGAAGAATTGATGATTTTGAATTGTGGTGTTGGAGAAGACTCTTGAGAGTCCCTTGGATTGCAAGGAGATCCAACCAGTCAACCCTAAATGAAATCGGACTGAATATTCTTTGGAAAGACTGATGCTGAAGCTGAAACTCCAATACATTGGGCACCTAATGTGAAGAACTGACTCATTGGAAAGACCCTGATGCTGGGAAAAATTGAAGGAAGGAAGTGATGGGATGACAGAGGATGAGATGTTCAGATGGTTTCACTTATTCTGTGATATTAGTTTGTGCAAGCTTTGGGAGTTGGTGATGGTCAGGGAACCTTGGTGTTGTGCAGTCCATGGGGTCATAAAGAGTAAAGATCGACTGAACTGAAGTGAACTGACATATTTAGTTGACACCTCTCTGAGACTTGCTTTTGGGAATTGAGCCTCCTCACTCAAGGTCACAGTCATCCCAAGGACACTCTGCTTCCAAAGACTGGCCAATGCAGGCTATACAGTCTTGTTCTCCCAGCTCTGTCATGACAATCATGAAGGATCATCCCAATTCTAAAGTGACCATAGGATTTGCTAAGGTGACACAATATGTTGTTTGGTACATTTTTGCTAAAGAATGGAGGTTATATAAGAGCTACTGTCCATCTTTTCGACATAGAGAACTATTTCAGAATAATAATACATACCTTTTCCTGAGTAGGTATGATTGCTTTTCATGTTAACTCATGTAATCTCATTTGTTGTTGTTCAGTCACTCAGTTGGTCTGACTCTCTGTCACCCCATTGACTACAGCCTACCAGGCTTCCCTGTCTTTCACCATCTCCCAGAGCTTGCTCAAACTCATGTCCATTGAGTTGGTGATGCCATACAGCCATCTCATCCTATGTCATCCTGTTCTCCTCCTGCCTTCAATCTTTCCCAGAATCAGTCTTTTGTAATGAGTTGGCTCTTTGCATCAGGTGGCCAAAGTACTGAAGCTTCAGCTTCAGCATCAGCACTTCCAATGAATATACAGGATTGATTTACTTTAGTATTGACTGGTTTGATCTCCTTGCAGTTCATGGGACTCTCAAGAGTCTTTCTTCTCCAACCCCACAGTTCAAAAGAGTCAGCTCTTCAGCACTCAACCTTCTTTACAGTCCAGCTCTCACATCCATATGTGACTACTGAAAAAACTATAGCTAACTAGATGGACCTTTGTCAGGAAAGTAATGTCTCTGTTTTTAATATGTTGTCTTGTTTTGTAATCTCATAATATCACTATAAAATAATACTTGTGTTCAAGTATGAAGTGATTTCAGCTCCACTGTGTTTCTCTCATTTTTTGTGGTACCTGCTATTACTGATAATGTTTTAAATAAAAGTCTTTTAGAATGTGAAAGCAGAATTATAAGAATTCTACTAGAATAAGTTTTAAGCTACATTGTTGGTTTGGTTATCATTCATAATTACAAAGCTAGAAAGTAACAGAATCACAATAAAATATTGTCAACATCTCATTGTTTTAGGGAAAATCTCCATGACCTGGTTATTCTTAGTCATAATCTGAATTGAGAGCTGTTTCCCCAAGGCTGGTCTAACCAAACAACTCACCAGTACTATTATGCCGGACATCCTGCAGGTATTCTGTTTTTCAGTCAGACACTCAAAGTTATTCTTGAGACAGTCCTTCAAAGGAGTTCATATATTTACTGTTGTGGATATTTGCTGAACAACAAATTTCTCTCTTGCTTTTGTTATTGTGTTCCTGTCTAGTCTTTCTTTCCTTCTTCCCTTCATCATTCTCACTTTCTGTTCTCACCTCCTTCCTTCCTCACTTTCAGTGGAGCTGTTTTCATCTTGAGCCCCTTCAGCTTATCTTTTCTGATTTTTCATATTTTTTCTGCAAATTTTCTCTTTTACCTGCTTTGATAATTTACTCATGTATTCACCCAATATTTAAATTTGCATTATCACTGTTCCCCAAGTCAACCTGAAAAGAAATCTCAGAGTTGTTGATAACCCCTTTTTTCCCTTTGTAATGAAAGGCAAGACTTTTGAATCAATTCTGAATTCCCAAGGCACTTCTGATCCTTCTGATGATTTTTATAGCAAGTGGTTTGTTAAAAGATCAATTTAGAGAGATAGATCCAATATTAATGGTCTCAAATATCCAAGCAAAAACTAAAAAATTAGTTTGCAAGTAGAATTAACTTGGTATTCACAGGACTAATTTTCTTATCAGTATAAATTCTTTGAGGATATAGTCTGTGTCCTATTCCCTTTGTACAACTGTTTCTCCAGAGCCCTGTACTCTGCCTGTTAAATATTTGCTGAATGAAAGTAGTAGAAATCCACTGGAACTTTTTTAACAAACAGATGTTTTGATCAGATATATACTCAAAAACTGCATCTGTGAGTTGTGTTTAGGTTGGAGTGGGGTAGGAGGTGCTTGAAATTTAGGTTAAAGAAGCCACAAAGAGAGAGAGAGCAGAGATGCGATGGCCACCTGAGGTGAAGAGCTGACTCATTTGAAAAGACCCTGATGCTGGGAAAGATTGAGGGCAGGAGGAGAAGGGGACGACAGAGGATGAGATGGTTGGATGGCATCACCGACTCCATGGACATGGGTTTGGGTGGACTCCAGGAGTTGGTGATGGACAGGGAGGCCTGGTGTGCTGCGGTTCATGGGGTCACAAAGAGTCGGACACGACTGAGTGACTGAACTGAACTGAACAGAGAAAATTGGCATAAATTCTTTTATTAGAGAACTTAACTCTGAATGAATGATGAAAATGTAATGCTGCTGTCATTATTGTTGTTGATGGTAGCAGAAATTTTATAAAGTATAAATGACTTATATATGTTTGAAGCCAGTGGGGAAATTCTTTACACATGCATAACAGTGTGATTGGATACATCAAAGCGTGTGGAGGAAAAAGTCTCAAGTTCTTAGAGGCAGTGGGATGCAGTGGAGTCAAGGACACAGGATAGTCTTGAAAATGAGGAGGCATATGTCTTCTGTGAAGGAAGAAAGCTTAAGTTAGGTTAGAAGAAAGTGTTAGTGTGTCTCTGTGTGTGTGTGGAGGTGCTGTTAGAAGTTGTCGAATAGCTTAGATCAGTGGTTCTTGCCACTGAGTGCACATTAGAATCACTTGGAGAGTTTTTTCTTTTTTTTTTTTAAGTGTGCAATGTAGATTTTATGCCAGGCCAATTAAATCACAGTCTCTAGGGGTGAAGCCCAGACCCCAGGATTTTTAAACAGTCCCGAGGTGAGTCTGTTGTGCAGCCACATTTGAAAGCTGCTGGCCTATATCTTCTTAGTAACACGGCAACAGTACTTCCTACTGTGAGCAAGAGAATTAGAGTGAGAGAAAGGGAAGATTTAGATGAGAGATAATTAGAGTGATGGGGGAAACTCAATGGAAAGTCAATAAACTATACTAAATATGTTCAGAGCAGTCCAGGGGACCTAAATAGTACTATATTGTTTGAAGTTTAGAGGATCCAGCCAAAGTGGCATTGTGATGTTTTCTAGCTATGCATGACAACCAAGGAGTGGGAAAAATGATCTACTTTATTACAACTTTCCTTGGTGGTTCAATGGTAAAGACTCTGCCTGCCAATGTGAGAGATGTTGGATCCCAGGGTCAGGAAGATCCCTGGGTCAGGAAGACCCCCTGAAGAAGGAAATGGAAACCCACTCCAGTATCCTTGCCTGGAAATCCTGTGGACAGAGGAGACTGACAGGCTACAGTCCATGAGGTCATGAAAGAGTCAGACACAAGTTAGTGACTAACCAACAATAAAAACTTTGTTACAGGAGCCAGAACTGTGTGAGAGAAGCATGGAGCAGGATTTCTGGCAGAAGGTAAAGGGGAGATTTAGAAACAGTGAGGTATTCTAGCAAACACAGTGTGTTTAAATTGTAATTACAGAGAGGAAATTCAATGAGTCTAATCCTGGATTTTATCTTGGATGCCCTTATTTCAAAACTTCTCCCTCTTGCTTGGGAAAGAAAAGAGAACCCAAGAAAACAGGGGAGGTCACTGTGTTAGTTTTCTGGGGCTGTTGTAACAAGTACCACAAACTGGATGGCTTAAAGAACAGAAATTTATTTCCGCACACTCTTGAGGGTGGATATCCGAGATGAAGGTGTCAGCAGCGCTGGTTTCTTGTAAGGTGTTTCTTCTTGGTTTGTCGATGGCCGTCTCCTCTCTGTTTTCACACAGTCTTCTTTCTCAGAGTGTCTGTGTCCTGATTTCCTCTTCTTATAAGGACAGAGTCATATTTTATTAGAGCCCACCTATATGGCCTCATTCTCCTCAATTACCTCTTCAAAGGCCCTGTATCCAAACAGTCACATTTTCAAGTACTGGGGGGTTAGGACTTCAACAGATGGATTTGGGGATCTATTAGTCTGCTGGGGATACTATAACAAAATACCACAGGTTTGCTGGCTAAGACAATAGAAATTTACTTCTTATAGTTCTAGAGACCGGAAAGGTCAAGATCAAGTTGCCCAGCTTTGTTTCCGGTGAGAACTCTGCTCCTGGCTACCTCTGTGCTGTGTCCTCACATGGTTGGTAGGAGGACACGAATTCTATCAGATCAGGGCTCCATGCTGATGAACTCATTTAACCTTAAATACTTCAGTACAGGCCCCATCTCCAAATATAGTCACCTGGGGATTAGGATTTCAGTATACAAATTTAGGGGGTACATAAACATTCAGTCCATATCCTGGGGTGGGGGACACAATTCAGCTCATAGCAGACACCAAAGCTAGGCGTATAGTGCTAAAACTGTTGAAAGAAAAGAAAAGCACAAATTAATTTTTCTGTTGGTTGTTTAGAAACAAGACAACTCTTCCTAGAATCTCACAGCTCTATCCTAGGTTAGAGGTGTGTGTGTGTGTGTGTGTGTGTGTGTGTGCGCGCACGCGCACGCCAAACAAGCTTTCCCAAGCATATTTGCCTTTATTGCTGCTTCTTGACCTAAGGTACCAGGTCCTTCTTAAGCATGGGTGACTGTCTATGCACACTGTTCCCTAATTACATTAGGAACAAGAAGCCTAGCTTGGTAAAACAAACCAATTTTATTTCTGAACTTATATGGGGAAATAAATTTGGGTCAGAAACATCATGATATTTAGAATCCATATGGGAAGTTTTATAAAGAAATTCTAACATGTTGTACATTGTTTAGATAGTCTTGTCAAAACTGTTTAACAGTCAGTGTAAGAGATTTCAGGGGCCTAAGCAATTATTGATATTTTAGTGACTTGAGTTTAATGTTATTCATTTTCCTACTTACTTCCTGAGCACCAAGGGTGAAGAACATTCTTATTATCATCTTGCAGAGTTTATCCCAGAAGCCTCCTTGAGTCACAGTGTGTGGAAATTTGATGTGGGTTCAGAGGTACCACAGTTTTATCTTAATTTTTTTTAAACAAAACTCTATTGAGGTATAATCTTCATACCATAAAATTCATTCATTTTAAGTGTGAAATTCAGAGATTTTTAGTAATTTTACTGAGTTGTGCAGCCATCACAATGCACCTTTAGATCATATCCATCAGTCTAGTAAGATCCCTCCTGCCCTTTTACAGTTAATCCCCATTCCCACACACAGCCCTGGGCAACCACTAACCTGCTTTGTGTATGAATAACTTTACCTAAAGGCTTTTGTAGTCATTCCTTTCCAGGTCCTGTCGTTGCAACTCTAATGACTCAAGGGTAATTCAGTGTATTGGAACTGTCACCAGAGAGGGGATATTCAGGTGTCTGATCTTGAATTTTATCTTGTATCCTCTTATTACAAAATTTGTCTCCCACATTGCAGGTGAATTCTTTAGCAGCTGAGCCACTGGGAAGCCCAAGAATACTGGAGGAGGTAGCCTATCTCTTCTCCAGAAGATCTTCCTGACCCAGGAATCGAACCAGGGTCTCCTGCATTGTAGGTGGATTCTTTACCAACTGAGCCATGAGGAAAGCAAGATGGAGTAGAAAACCCCAGAAAACAGAGGAGGGCACTGTGTTAGTTTTCTGGAGCTGTTGTAACAAATCCCACAAACTGGATGACTTAACAACAGAAATTTATTTCGTCACAACTCTAAGGGTAGATATCCAAGATCAAATCTAGAATTGCTTGTTAGTTTGAGATATTTGTCTTTTAATTTCATAGCATGTGAGCTAAGTAACTTCAGTTGTGTCCGACTCTTTGCGACCCCATGAACTGTAGCTGCCAGGTTCCTCTGTCCATGGGACTCTCCAGGCAACAATATTGGAGTGGGTTGCCAAGCATTCCTCCAAGGGATATTCCCAGTCCAGGGATAGAACCCATGTCTCTTCCATCTCCTGCATTGGCAGGAAGGTTCTTTACCACTGGCATGAACTGGGAAGTCCCTTAATTTCACTATGGGTCTTAATTTTCAAGCAACATCCTGTGGAGGTCACTTGTACAGAGGCCCCTCTTTGAATCTAAACTATTTTTCACTGGGATTTAGACAGAGATTGTGGGTACAGGTCTGTCAAGCATAATCTATAAGGAATGAATATTTATCCTAAGAAAAAAGAGATTCTGCAACCATCACAGTGTCTGCCTTTCACTTTGTCTTCTGTCTCAGTTTTCCCAGGCACTCACCTGAAAATAGAAGACTTCTATTATTTGAATGACATAGAAGCATCAACATACAAAATTATGAGAGCATTGTACATATTCCATGCGGTCCCCCATCCCCCGTATTTGGTGATGTGCTGTATAATCCAAAAATTCTGCTTCCAAGAAATACTTCAGTAAAATAAAACTATGATGGTTTTTCTTCAAATTTCTTAGTTAGGTTTCTAGTTTAATTTTAATTGTAATAGTTTTTAAAATGAATTTATTTATCAGGTCAACTTAATAATATTGGGAAAAATCTAATTGTCAACTTTGTTCAGATATATCCCTCCTTCTGCCAAAGATCAAGTCATGCATTTACTTAACCTACTAGTTTGTCCCTTATTTTATAGATAATTATTACTTTATAGATTCTTGATGCAGTCAAGACCATCAGATGATGTAAAGAAAGGGTAGCAAGTCTATTTTTTAAAAGCAAATTATCATTTCTAATTTCTAAGAACTAACAACCATTTATTATTTCTAACATCTACAAGGGGACAAATATGCTGTCTAAGAAAACTGATTTTATTACTTTGGAAATGGTAGACTATGATGTTCATTTCAGTAATTTCACAAAAAGGCCATCATATTCAAATATTTTTTCTAAGTGAGAATTTTCTGTCTATAATCTTCACTGAAAGAGAAAGATGTAGTTTATTGCAAGTATGATCTGTGAGAAGGCAGAGTTGATGCTGTAGTTCAAAAGGACATCAGTTTTTCCTTACTATATAATTAAAAAATGAAATGGCAAACATGAATCATATATTAAATTGTATGCTGTCAAAATGAGACTGAAAATGTTATTTAAAAGTTCCTTTATCTATGCTCAAAGTACTTCTAAGGGACTGAGGCCAAAGAAATGTATAATCTGTTCTTTTTCTACTGTCCATACAGGTTAATTACATTCATGTACTTTTTCCACACTGTTTTTGGTTATACCGCCCACATCAGTATTCATACCTCACAAAGTGAAGATAAGTACAGTACTAACAGATGGGGAAAAAGAAACCTCCTGGGACAATGAATGCAAAGATTGGGCTAATGCATCTACAACCCAAGGGATGCCAAAGATTTCCAGGAAATAACCAGAAGCTAGGAGAGGCATGGGATGGGCCCTCCCTTGCAGCCCTCAGAAAGAATCAGTCCCACTCACACCTTGATCTTTAACTTTTAGCCTCCAGAACTATGAGACACTAAACTTTTTTTAAGCCATTCAGTTGTGGTACTTAGTTATGGCAGCCCTAAAAAAAATTAATACACCTCTCTGTGCTACAGTTTTCTCATATATAAAGTGATACTGATAATCATATTTACCTACTAGGGTTTTGTGAAGATTAAGTGGATTAATGAATATAAAGTACTTAGAATTGTATCATTTAGAGGCATAAGACCAACATTAGTAGCATCTTATTTACAAGATCAGTGTTCTACTTACTTGAAGATGAATAATTCCCCACTGATGCAAGGAAGACAGAATTTTTCTTTTTTTGGTTTATCATGGTGGAAGTTAGATAGAGCAAAGATAGAGCAAATCAAAGTTTCAGAAGGTTAAAGTTTTTTGGTTTTTTTCCCCCCCAGGAAGTTAAGAGTTTTAACATAGAGAAAGAATAATGATTCAAATGGCGCAAGAAGCCAAATGTCAATATTTTTAGGAAAAGAGAGCAAAGCTGTTAGTCTGTTAGACACATAGGTGTGAGTCAAAAGATAAAATGTTTTAGATACCTTCCTTCATCCTCTATGACCATGGTGTCTTTGATCACTGGTTTTCTTAAAGCTGTTTTAAAATGAAAATGTTACATTACTGTGCTTTAACTCTTTTTGAATTAGCATAGCAGTTTGTTTTGATAGAAAGTTGAGCAAGCCTTGGGGCATAAAAAGTTCATTTAGACAAGAGGGTGATTAGCAGTCAAGATTATGGGGGGAAAAAGTCCCAAATGATTTTGTACTTGGTAGGAATACCAGAAGGATTAGGCAACCTGGAGGGGAAAACTGAAAGTTTAGGAATTGGAGGTAGAGTGAGGTCATGAAGATTGGAAGAAAAGGAAAGGAGAGGAAATGGTGTATGCCTCTTATGAGTTCTGTTATCTGGGATAACTTAATATCTTTGAACCTTGGTGCATTAGGTTCTTAAGCCTGCCAAAGCAAATCAACACACACAAGGTGGCTTAAAGTAACAGAGATTTATTCTCTCACAATTTTGGAGGCCAGAAGTTGAAATCAAGGTTAGCAGGGCCGTGCTCTTCCTGGGGACTTTTGGGAGGAAGCCTTCTTATCTCACCTGGCTTCTGGTGGTTGCTAGCATTCCTTTGTATTCCTTGGCTTTTGTACACTCATTACTTTAATCTCAGCCCTCATCATCACATGGCATTCTCCCTCTTAGTGTGCCTGAATTAAAATTTATTTCTTCTTATAAGCACACTGATCATTGGGTTATAGCCCACTTTCATACAGAAGGACTTCATCCACAAAAACCTTATTTCCATATAAGGTTGCATTCACAGATTTTGGGTACGTAAGAGTTTTGAGGGGACACCATTCAACCCAGTACAGTCATCTTCTTCATTACAAAAGTAAAGGATTATAATACATACTCATGCCTCACCTTCCTCATCTGTAAAATGGGGAGGTTTCCACTTTTAAGATTATTCTAAGATATTTGTTACTCTTTGACTTCCTATTAATACCTTCCTCTTAATACCCTGATTTCCTTTAGGGAAATTATTGCTTGCTTAGTGAATTGAGTTTAGTGTTCTGGTAACCATGGGCCCGCTCTTCCTTAGTTGAAGGGCATATATATGACCCAATAAGTGTCATCTGGATGAGCTCTTTGGAAGTCTAATCTTGACCACAAGAATGAAAGGACTAAAAATGGATGGAACTCATAGTGTGGTGGTTAAGGGCACAGGTTCTAGATATAGACCATGTGTATTTGAATCCTAACTATCACTGACCAATTTGTGACTTTGGGGATATATTTAGCTTCCCTGTGGTTCAGTTTCCTCAGGTATAAAATGAGAATGATAATAGTACTTATTTTATCCAGTGCCAGATACTGTCCTTAACATTAGATATGCATCAGTGAATGAAACACATGTTGTTTCTGCTTATAGAAGCTTTGAAACTTTGAGAGAGATAGATAACAAATTGAGAAAATACAGTCTTATTATAAATTTTGATATGTATATATGTGCTAAGTAAAATGCTTAAAATAGCACTTAACACATAGTCAGTAACATGTAACTGTGAGCATTTACTCAGTTATTTTAGAAGCAGTGTTCTAACCACACCTTATCCATCTAGTTTCTGACTCTTAGCTTTCTGAGATAGCTGAGAGCCTGCTTATTCCTGAGACTGGTTTCTGCCTTTCCCAATGATGCTGAGAATTCCACTATACTTCCACTAAATTTCCTTTTGCTTCATTTAGCTCAAGTTGGTTTATATTGCTCGCAATAAGAGCCCTAACTGATGCAGTACTTCATAGGGTAGTTGTGAAGATTAAAGGATTGTGTACATTCTCTGTGTACAGTCTCAATCAACATTAATTCTGGGACAAGAAACTTTGATATATTGAAAGTGGGAAGCATAGAGTTATGAAAAAAATTAGCAAGTGAATTTAGTTTAAGGGAGACCCAAAAGACTGGCATGGTGATGAAGAGGTCTAACTTTCATTTCTCAGACCAAATTTATGAGCATGGTTGATTGGTCAATGTGAGAAACTCACAGATTGAGGACTTGAATGGAATACACTAAAGGTATTATTTTACTATTGACAGTATTGTCCTAGAAGATTTAACCTAGTATATACAGTCCTATTAAAAAACAAACTATTTTTTCGTATCATCTGAGGAAGCGGTGATAAAAACAGCCTTTGAGGAAAATGATCTTTGTTCCTGGCACAAAGGACTACAAAAAGAAATCTGGTAAAAAATGGTAGAGTCATTTGTTTGATACCAATCCATGTAGACTCATTATTCTAAGATGCGGAGTTATAAATTCTAAACTCAGGAGGGTTTTGTGTTAATATTGTGCTGATGGATGCAATATCATAAATATGCACATACATATTCATATGATGCCAATTATTCTTTTGAAGCTGTATAAATGATACACTTGAAAACTGAGAACTGAAAATATGATCCATATGGAAAACTCATCAGCATTCTGAGATATAAACTGAATGAAAGAGGATTACTGTAAAAGCTATTTTCCTGTCAAGTTTCTTCTATTCCATTTCTAATCACCAAATTCTACTCAGTCTTTTTAACTACCCACATAACTGAATTATCCTTTAGGCGTCAAGGAACCGGAAGTGATCCAATCTTTATTTGTTCCCAGCGCCAAGCTGAGACTTGACTTTTGAAGATAAGCTCCTATCCTGAATCAAAGGGCTGAAACAGTGGTCAGTTCCAACACTTCCCAAGCATGCCATCAGCTAATCCACATCCATTCATTCACTCTCAACCTTTATGAAGTCTATAGTCCTTGATCCTGGGTGAACATGGTGAATAAATGCAATTATTGTCCATACAGGGCTTTCAAGCTCATAAAGAAGACAGACAGTAAAAAGGGAAAGAGGAGAATATATATTTTCAAGTAGTGCTGTGAAGAAAATGAACAGGAGGTGAGTAGAGATGTGGAACAAGGGTGGGGTGGTGTTAGTGACTTGTGGGCCTGTTTGGATGGGATTTACTCAGAGCTAAGGCCTTCTCTTTAAAGTGAAGAATGAAGCTGCGAGTGAAGTCTGGTCCCCACATCTCAGGAAGATTATTCTCAGGTGTTGAAAAGGCAACTAGGGTGCTGTGGCTTGGGTGCTGAGGTTGGAGTGTCTGCTTATGTGTGGGCTGCTTTTATGGCAACTGCTGCTACAGCTGGAGCATTTCTCAGCTTACTGAATCCTGAATACACACACACACACACACACACACACACACACATATATTTTTACAATTATCTTATTTCAATGAGGAGATGACTTGAGACTAGCAGAGGCAGGAGAGGGTTGGTACTTTGTCTCTGATCCTCAAACAACCGTTTCTTGGTATAGTCTCTCTCCTAAGTGGAGTCCCTGTAGCCAACTGTCCAGGTCCTCTAAGGGTTTTGGACCCTCCCTCATCTTTCCTTTTTAATGTCATTTGTCTTCTGACTTCTTCTCACCCTGTCTTGGGCCCCAGAGATTTAAAAACAAACAAACAAACAAACAAGAAAATTTCAAATATTCCTGTAGATATTTTTTAGATGTGCCAGACATGATTTCTTGTTGCCTGTGCTCTCACATCTAGTTAGCCTTATTCCAATGCCAAGGCTTTTGGTCTCATTTTACTCTATTAAAAAAAGAAAACAACCAAAAAAGTAAAAACCAACCAAACAAAAAGCAATTATCATTAGATAAAAAGTGCGAAGTTAGTTTTTAGTAAAAAATTATTGCAGAAGATGCAGAAAGCACCTCCACAAATGGAATCAAGGCTACAGTGTACAATTCTGGCATCTGAGGGCAAGTGTTAGGAATCCCTCTCTTCAGAGCATCTCTGCCATCTGTATCTCGCATAGAGGGATCCTAACTGATAGGCTCCTTATGCTTGATCTTGGGCCTCTGACTTGATTCTACTCACTAGCAGTGAACTTATTTAGGGTACACAACAAGCCCACAGTGATGCTGATATCCAAGGGCAGGGGGATGGTTGGTCACACAGTTATGAACTCTCTTCTGTTGGGTGTCCTAGAAGGAGAGGTTCAGGTGTGGAATTTATTGTCAGGGAGCTCTTTAGGAAGGACCGGTTTGGGAACAGGAGAGGAGAAAAGGTGAGGGAAAACAGTAGAGGAAGGATGAGGTGTCAGGTCAAAGCTAACTTTGAACCAGATGTTGAGGATGGGATTTTGGTACATAAACTTAACTGAAGAATTGACCTCTTTGGTATGGAGCTGGCTTTTGTACCCACCTAGTAAGTCAGTCACTGGCTGTAGGCTAATCACATGTACCATGGGGCAGGATGATGCAGAATTCTCAAGGTGGCGGCTCCATCCTCTGAGGGCAGTTATTCAAAATTATACCAGCTAGAGACAGAAGTACAGGTTTGGTAAAGGGCTCCAAGGAGATGGATCACCCAACATTGACTTCAGAAAGGCTTAAAAATTGTTACAAGTTATAATCTCTTAAAAACAATTGTAGGGGAGTGTAGCCAAGATGGCAAAGTATGATGACCCTGAGCTCATCTCCTCCCAGGGGCATAACAAAATTACAACTATTTGCAGAGAAACTATTAGTGAGAAAGACCAGAATATAGCAGAAAAATATCTTCTATAGCTAAAGATATCAAGAAGGAACCATAATGAAGTGAATAGGAGTGGCAGAGATAACAGTAAAGTCAAACCTACAATCCCAGTGTGGGAGACTCACACTGGGAGAGAATTAGGAGAATAATTGTAATTGTACATGTATTTCCCAAGGAGTGGCAAGTACAAGCCACACACTGGGATCCCCCATCAAGGGGTCCTGTATCAGAAAAATGAGCCTTCATTGAATCTGGCAGTATGTCTTAATTTAGGGAGACGTAGAAGGCTGGAGAAAATATAGATTCTACTCTTAAAAAGTGAAAGGCACTCAGTCATGTCTAGTCTTTGTGACCCCATGGACTGCAACCTGCCAGGCTCCTCTATCCATGGAATTCTCCAGGCCAGAATACTGAAGTGGGTAACTGTTCCCTTCTCCAGGGGATCTTCCCAAGCCAGAGATCAAACTCAGGTCTCCCCCACTGCAGGTGGATTCTTTGCTGTCTGAGCCACCAGGGAAACCTTAAAGGGCACCCCAAAATTTTTTACTTGCTCTGAGACCTAGAGCAGAAGCAGTGATTTGAAAGGAGCCTGGGTCAGACCCAGAGTTCCAAAGAATAGCACAGAGAGGTACGAAAGCCTTCCTCAGTGATCAGTGCAAAGAAATCGAGTAAAACAATAGAATGGGAAAGACTAGAAATCGCCTCAAGAAAATCAGTGATACCGAGGGAACATTTCATGCAAAGATGGGCACAATAAAGGACAGAAACAGTATGGACCTAACAGAAACAGAAGATATTAAGAAGAGGTGGCAAGAATACACAGAAGAACTATGCAAAAAAGATCTTCATGACCCAGATAATCACGATGGTGTGATCACTCACCTAGAGCCAGACATCCTGGAATGTGAAGTCAAGTGGGCCTTAGGACAAAGCTAGTGGAGGTGATGGAATTCCAATTGAGCTATTTCAAATCCTAAAAGATAATGCTGTGAAAGTGTTGCACTCAATATGCCAGCAAATTTGGAAAACTCAGCAGTGGCCACAGGACTGGAAAGGTCAGTTTTCATTCCAATCCCAAAGAAAGGCAAAGTAAAGAATCTTCAAACTACTGCAGAATTGTATTCACCTCACATACTAGCAATGTAATTCTCAAAATTCTCTAAGCTGGGCTTCAACAGTACATGAACTGTGAACTTCCAGATGTTCAAGCTGGATTTAGAGAAGGCAGAGGAATCAGAAAATTGCCAACATCTTCTGGGTCATCAGAAAAGCAAGAGAGTTCCAGAAAAACATTTACTTCTGCTTTACTGACTACACCAAAGCCTTCAACTGTATGGATCACAACATATTGTGGAAAATTCTTCAAGAAATGGGAATACCAGACCACCTTATGTGCCTCCTGAAAAATCTGTATGCAGGTCAAGAAGTAGCAATTAGAACCATACATGAAACAATGGACTGGTTCCATATTGGCAAAGGAGCACATCAAGGCTGTTTATTTAAAGTATATGCAGAGTACATCATGCAAAATGCCAGGATGGATGAAGCAGAAGCTGGAATCAAGATTGCAGGGAGAAATATCAATAATCTTAGATACACTGATAACCACCACCCTTATGACAGGAAGTGAAGAAGAACTAAAGAACACTTTGATCAAAGTGGCTTAAAACTCAACATTCAGAAAAGTAAGATCATGGCATCTGGTCCCATCACTTCATGGCAAATAGATGGGGAAACAATGGAAACAGTGAGAAACTATTTCTTTGGGCTCCCAAATCACTGCAGATGGTGACTGCAGCCATGAAATTAAAAGACACTTGTTCTTTGGAAGGCAAGTTATGACCAACCTACACAGCATATTAAAAAGCAGAGACATTGTTTTGTTGACAAAGGTTCATCGAATCAAAGCTATGGATTTTCCAGTAGTCATGTATGGATATGAGAGTTGGACTATAAAGAAAGCTGAGCACCGAAGAATTTATGCTTTTGAACTGCAGTGTTGGAGAAGACTCTTGAGAGTCTCTTGGACTGCAAGGAGATACAATCAGTCAGTCATAAAAGAAATCAGTCCTGACTATTGGAAAGACATGCTGAAGCTGAAACTCCAATACTTTGGCCACCTGATGTGAAGAGCTGACTCACTGGAAAAGACCCTGATGCTGGGAAAGATTGAAGGCAGGAGGAGAAGGGGACAACAAAGGATGAGATGGTTGGATGGCATCACTGATTCAATGGACATGAGTTTGAGCAAGCTTAAGGAATTGGTGATGGACAGGGAAGCTTGGCATGATGCAGTCCATAGGGTCACAAAGAGTGGGACATGATTGATTGACTGAACTGAACTGGATCAGATCCATCCGCTGAGTTTAGAGAGTCTCTTGGAGATGCAATAGGCAAAGGCAAGTACCTTTGGGACATAGACACTGGAGACATCCAATTTTGAGGGCAAGGGTATTGTTACTGATAAGCATCATTTTAGAATACTCTAACTTATTAATACCAGGACCCAGTTCCGACCCCCAGCCTGTCAGCACTAGTACTGGTATGCTGCAGGCCAAAGCAACTGACTAGGTGCATGGAACACCACCTCAGCTACCAGCAGACCACTGTCCTGAGACACCTAGAGCCCAAAGTTACCCTGAGACCTGGTCCTGTGCATCAGAAGATCCAGGACCCAATGTTGTACAGCAGGGAACTGACAGTAAGCCAAGGAATCTTTGTTCCCTGCAGCCAGAGACCGTGAGGACATAACCCTGATCACCAGTGGGCTGCCACTATCCCCGGGACAAACACACTTAACAATGAGAATGCACCAGCTCCAGGTCCTCCTGGGCTCCAGCTCTGCCTACCAGCAAGATAATACTCGAGAGAGGACACATAGTCCCACAAGCACCCACCCTGGGACCTGGCTCTGCCCACCATGGGCCAACACTAGCCTTTGGACGTCTGGACTCTGAAGCAGCCACCTCACCATGCAGTCCTACCCACCATGGCCAGCAACCTGCTCACAAGGCAGGGCCTAGCAACCAACCAAGCCAAGGGCCAGCCACACCTACTAGACCAAGCACAGCTTGTCACAGCAGAAGGATTCACGTAATCCACCTAGGGGCCACCCTAGAGCATAGAGCTCTGAAGACCAGAGGGGAGAGAGATGCCAGGACTCACAGGATTCCTTCTGCAAAGGAATCTTCTCCAAGGTCAGGAAATATAACCAGAAAACAAAATAAGCAGAGCTAAAGCAGTAAATTAGGCAAAATGAGGTTACAAAGGAATATGGTTCAAAGTAAAAGCAAAATAAAATCCCAGAAGAACTAAGCAAAGTGGAGACAAGCAGTGCATACCATAAAAAATTCAAGGTAATGATTGAAAAGATATTCAAAGAACTCTGGAGAAGACTGGATGAACAGAGGGACAAGTAGGAAGTTATCAACGTGGAGTTAGAAAATATAAAGAAGAGCCACATAGTGATAAATAATATAACACATGAAATTGGAAAATAAAACCGAGAAAGAATCAATAGTAAATTACATGATACAGAGGAAAGGATTGGTGAGCTGGAAGGCAGAGTAATGGATCTCTCTGAAGTTGAATAGGAAAAAAAAGAGCAAGAAGAAATGAGGACAACTTAAGAGATCACTGGGATGTTTCAAGCATACTAACATTAACATTATAGAGGTCTCAGTAAAGTGAGAGAGAAAGGGGCAGGGAGAAAATATTTGAAGACAATATCTGAAAACTTCCTTAATCTGTGAAAGTAAATAGACATCTGGGCGCAGGAAGCACAGAGTGTCCTCAACAGGTACATCAAGGCTTATTTTAATTAAAATGGCAAAAATTCAAGATAAACAGAGAATATTAAAAGCAGCAAGAGAAAGAAAACAAATTATATTTAAGGGTACACCCAAAGGCTATCTTCTGACTTTTTAGCAGAAACTCTGCATAACAAAAGGAAATGTCACGATATATTTAGAGTGATGAGAGGGAAAAGCCTATAACTGAGATTACTCTATTCAGCAAGGCTTTCATTTATATTTTATGGAGAGACCAAAAGTTTCTCAGGAAGCAAAAATGTTCAACATCATCAAACCACCTCTATAAGAAATTTTAAAGTATTTCTCCGGGTAAAAAAGAAAAGTATACAAACAAAAATATAAAAATTACAAAGGGAAAAATCTCAATGCTAAGGCAAATATACAATAAAAGTAGTAAATAATCCATGTACATAGCTAGGAGGAAGGTTAAAAGACAAAAACAATAAAATCATCTATATCCATAATAAGTAGCATAGGGACATACAAAACAAAAAGATTCAACATATGGGATCAGAAATAGTAAATGTGGCAGTGGGTGGAAATAAATACAGAGTTGTTAAAATGCATTTGGATTTAAGGAGATCAACAACTTAAAATAATCATATTTATATATATGTTCATATGCATAAACCTCATGGTAACTACAAGCCAAAAATCTATAATGAATACTCACACACAAAAGAAAAAGAAATTCAGATATAACACTAAAGATAGTCATCTAATCATAAGGAAACAGCACAAAAGAAGAATTGAACAAAAATTAACTTCAAAGCAATTCCTAAACAATGAACAAGAAACCAATAAATACATCCGTATCAATAATTACTTTAAATGTAAATGGATTAAATGTTGCAATTGAATGACATAAAGTGGCTGAATGTATATATATTAAAATAAAAAGACCCATATATATGTTACTTACTAGAGACTCACTCTAAATCTAAAGACACACACAAATTAAAATTAAGGGATTGGGAAAAGATATTCCATGCAATTGGAAATTTTAAAAAAGGCCAGGATAGCCATACTTATATGAGAAAAAAAGACTTTAAAACAAAAACTGTCATGAGACAAAGAAGGACATTACATAGTGATCAAGGTATCAGTTCAAGAAGAATATGTAACATCTGTAAATACAGATGCACCCAACACAAGAGCACCTAAATACATAAACCAAATATTAAGAGACATATAAGAAGAAACTGATGTAACACAATAATAGTATGGAACTTTAACATATCATTTACATTAATGGGTAGGTCATCAAGAGAGAAAATCAAAAAGAAAATGTTGACTTTAAATGACATATTAGACCAAATGAACTTAATAGTTATCTGTAAAACATTCCATCCAAAAGTAGCAAAATATTCTTTTCAAGTGCACATGGAATATTCTCCAGGATAGATCACATGCTAGTACACAAAATCTGTCTCAGTAAAGTTAAGAAAATTCAAATTATATCAAGTATCTTTTCCAACCACAAAATTATGAGAGTAGAAATCAACTACAAGAAAAAAAGCTGTGAAAAAGACAAACATACTGAAACTAAAATATGCTACTGTTTAGTAGCCAATGGATCACTGAAGACATCAAAGAATAAAAAACTAGACAAATAAAGAAAACACAGCAATCCAAACATCTATAGGACACTGTTCTATAGATATGTTTCTAGTGATAAAACATACCCCAGGAAGCAAGAAAAATATCAAATAAATAGTCCAAAGTAACTTCTAAACAAAGTAGAAAAAGATCAAACATAACCATAAGTTAGTAGTAGGGAATACCTCATAAAGATCTTAGCAGAAGAAACTGAAAAAAAAAAAAATGATATTGGTTATTTTAAAAGATAAGCAAAATTGATAAATCTTTAGCCAGACCTATTAAAAATAAGAGAGGCTTAAATCAATCATATCAGAAATGAAAATGTTACAATCAACACCACAGAAATAGAAGGGATGATAAGAAATTACTATGACAATTATATGTCAACAAAATGGACAACTTGAAAGAAATAAAAAAAAAATTAGAAATGTACACTCTCCCAAGATTGAAGCAGAATAAGGAAGTATAAAATATGAACAGAACAATTGTCAATAATAAAATTGAATCAACAATTTAAAAACTCCAAACAAACAAAAGTACAGATCCAGATGGCTTCATGCATGAATTCTAACCAAGATTTAGAAAAGCATTTAAACCTCTCCCTCTGGAATGCAAACTAGTACAGGCACTATGGAGAACAGTGTGGGGATTCCTTAAAAAACTGGAAATAGAACTGCCACATAACCCAGCAATCCCACTTCTGGGCATACACACCGAGGAAACCAGATCTGAAAGAGACATGTGCACCCCAATGTTCATCACAGCACTGTTTATAATAGCCAGGACATGGAAGCAACCCAGATGCCCATCAGCAAACGAATGGATAAGAAAGCTATGGTACATATACACAATGGAATATTACTCAGCCATTAAAAAGAATACATTTGAATCACCTCTAATGCGATGGATAAAACTGGAGCCCATTATACAAAATGAAGTAAGCCAGAAAGATAAGACCAATATAGTATACTAACACATATATATGGAATTTAGAAAGATGGTAACGATAACCCTATATGCAAGACAGAAAGAGACATAGATGTATAGAACAGACTTTTGGACTCTATGCGAGAAGGCAAGGGTGGGATGATCTGAGAGAATAGCATCGAAACATGTATATTATCAAGTGTGAAACAGATTGCCAGCCCAGGTTGGATGCATGAGACAAGTGCTCGGGGCTGGTGCACTGGGATGACCCAGAGGAATGGGATGGGGAGGGAGGCGGGAGGGAGGATCAGGATGGGGAACACATGTAAATCCATGGCTGATTCATGTCAATGTATGGCAGAAACCACTACAATATTGTAAAGTAATTAGCCTCCAACTAATAAAGATAAATGAAAAAAAAATAAGCCTCTCCCTCTGAAACTATTCTAAAAAATTGCACAGGAAGGAACACTTCTGAACTTACTTTATGAGGCCTGATACCAAAATCAGACAAATATATGGCAAAAAAAGAAAACTTCAGGCCAATATAAAAGATTCACACAGAGGCAAAAATCCTCAACTTAGTACTAGCTAACTGAGTTAAAAAATAAATTAAAATCATCATACATCATGATCAAGTGGGATTTATCCCAGGTATGCAAGGATGGTTCAATATCTGCAGATCAATCAATATTATACAACAGTGTCTTGGAAAAGACCCTGATGCTGGGAAAGATTGAAGGCAAAAGGAGAAGAGGGTGACAGAAGGTTAAATGGTTGGATGACATCACCAACTAAATGGACATGAACTTGGGCAAACTCCGGGAGATAGTGAGGGACAGGGAAGCATGGTGTGCTGCAGTCCATAGAGTTTTCAAGAGTCAGACATGACTTAGTTACTGAACAAAAACAACAATACAACATATTAACCAAGTCACATGATAAGTCACGGGATCATCTCAATATGTGCAGCAAAAACATATGGCAGAATTTAACATCCATTTGGGATTAACACTTCTGAAAAGTGGGTATAAAAAATAATTCAACATAATAAAGGCCATAGGTTATGAGAATACAGCTAACATCATACTAAAAGCTATTAATGATAGCATTTCCTCTGAGACCAGGAACAAGAGAAGGATATCTGTTGTTGCCACTATTATTCAACATAGTATTGGGAATGCTAGCTACAGAAATCAGATTAAAAAAAAAATAAATTGAATGCAAATTGGAAAGGAAGAAATAAAACTGTCACTATTCACAGATGATGTTACTATCTGTAGAAAAATCCTAAAGATAACACCAGAAAGCTGCAAGAGCTCATCAATGAATTTTGGTAAAGTGTAGGATACAAAATTAATATACAGAAATCTGTTTTGTTTCTATACACTAATCATGGGCTATCATAAAGGGAAATTAAGAAATCAATCTTTTTTAAAATCACATCAAAGAGAATAAAGTATTTAGGAATAAATCTAATCAGATAAAAGATTTCTACATGGAAAAATAAGAGACACTGATGAAAGAAATTGAAGATTACACAAACATTTGGAATGATACATCATGTTCAAGGATTGAAATAATATTGCTAAAATGATTGTCCTACCTAAAGCAAGCTACAGAGTCTATGTAATCTCTATCAAAATACCAATGACATTCTTCACAGAACTAGAAAAAATAATTCTAAAATTTGTATAAAAACACAAAAGAGCCCCCAACTAGCCAAAATAATTTTGAGAAGAACAAATTGGGGGTTTCTAGTTCCCTGATTTCAAACTACACCACAAAGCTAAAGTAATCAGAATAGTCTAGTACTGATACAAAGTAGACATATATACTATTGAAACAGGGTAGACAGCACAGAACTAAATCCACACTTATATGAGCAACATATTCTATGACAAATTAGACAAGAATATATAATGGGGAAAAGACAGTTTCTTCCATAAATGGTTTTGAGAAAATTTGACAGCTTTACATTAAAGAATCAAGCTGGAATACTCTCTCATGCTTTATTAAAAAACATTAAAAATGAATTAAAGACTTAAATATAATACCTGAAACCACAAAACTGCTAGAAGAAAACATAGGTATAGGTAGTGTACTCTTTGACATCGGTATTAGTAATATTTGTTTGGATGCGTCTCTTCTGGCAAAGATTAACAAATGTGACTATATCACTAAAATGCTTTTTCCACAGTGAGGGAAGCAATCAACAAAACAAAAAGACAACCTACTGGATGGGAGAAGATATTTGCAAATAATATGTCAGATAAGGGGTTAATACACAAAAATACAAAGAACTAATACAACTCAATATCAAAAAAGCAAACAACCTAATTTAAAAAATGGGATGAGGACTTGAATAAACATTTTTCCAAGGAAGACATACAAATGGTCAACAGGCACATGAAAAGATGCTTAATGTCCATAATTATCAAGGAAATGCAAATCAAAACCATAATGAGATATCACTTCATAACTGTCAGAAAGCCTATTATCAAAAAGGCAACAAATAAGAAGTGTTGGCAAGGATGTGGAGCAAAGGGAACACTCATGGAGTGTTGGTGAGAGTGTAAATTGGTGCAGTCACTGTGGAAAATAATATGCAGGTTCCTCAAAAGTCTAAAAATGTGACTACCATATAACCCAGCAACCTCAGTCTTTTATACTTATCAAAAGAAATCCAGTCATTAGAAAAGATATATTCTCCCCTATGTTCATTGCGGCATTGTTTACAATAGTCAAGAAATGGAGCCACCTAAACATCCACCAAAAAATGAATAAAAGAAGATGTGGAGCATAGATTTACACAATGGAATATTACTCAGCCATAAAAAGAATAAAATCTTGCCATTTGTGACAATGTGGATGGAGCTATGGCACATTATGCTGAGTGAAATAAGTAAGACAGAGAAAGATAGATGCTGTATAATTTCATTTATATGTGGAATCTAAAAAACAGAGCAAATACACAAACATAACAGAAAAAGAGTTACAGATACAGAGAGTAAATATGCTGTTGCTAGAGGGGAGGGGTGTGAGGAGGAAAGAAACAGGTCAGGGACATTAAGAGGTACAAACTTCCAGATGCAAAATAAGTGAGCCATGGGTGTAAAATGTATATTGTGAGGTACATAGTCAATTAACTATACAGTATCTTTGTATGGTGGCATATCATAAACAAAGCATTGTGATCACTTTGAAATGTATAGAAATATTGAATCACATGGCTTGTACCAGGAGCTAGTATAGTATTTAGGGCAATTATACTTCAAAAACAAACGAGCAATCTTACAGAGAAAAGGTCAGATTTGTGGTTCCCAGAGGCAGAAGTCTAGAGGTGGGGGAGAGGGAGAACTGAAAGAAAGCGCTAAAAATGTGCATTTATAAATAGGTTTTAGGGATAGTGTACAATGTGCTTGCATGTTGTTTCTCAGTCACGTCCGGCTGTTTGCAACCCCACAGACTACACAGCCCGCCAGGCTCCTCTGTCCATGGGATTTTCCAGGCAAGAGTACTGAACTGGGTTGCTATTTCCTCCTGCAGGTGATCTTCCTGATCCTCGGATTGAACCTGCATCTCCTGCATTGCAGGCAGATTCCCTTACTGCAGAACCACCAGTGAAGCCCCTGTAATGTACAACATGACCAATATAATTACACTGTGTATCTTATATGTGAAAGTTATTGAGAGTAAATTCTAAATCTGCTGCTGCTGCTGCTAAGTCACTTCAGTCGTGTCTGACTTTGTGCGATCCCATAGACGCAGCCCACCAGGCTCCCCTGTCCCTGGGATGCTCCAGGCAAGAACACTGGAGTGGGTTGCCATTTCCTTCTCCAATGCATGAAAGTGAAAGTGAAAGTGAAGTCGCTCAGTCGTATCCAACTCTTAGCGACCCCATGGACTGCAGTCTACCAGGCTCCTCCATCCATGGGATTTCCAGGCAAGAGTACTGGAGTGGGTTGCCATTGCCTTCTCCAAAATTCTAAAGAGTTCTTGTCAAAAGGAAAATTTTTTCTATGTCTTCAATTCTGTATCTATATGGGAACAGGGATGTTCATGAAACTTATTGTGATAGTCACTTCATGATGCAGCATATTGAAGGGGAGGCTTTGCAGCTCTTCCATACTTTCTCTCTTCTTTTATGGCCCTGATGAGAATTAAACTTTGGATGGCAATAAATTAGATAGATAAAAAAAGGAACTATAAAACACTGTTGGAGGAAGTCATGAGGATGTGATCACAAGGTCGTCAGCAGGCTGCACCCAGATAATTGGAGACTCCTCACCGAGTCCTCAGTCCTCAGAATATGTGTTGTATCCACAGTGCCCACAGCCAGGGCTGTTTTCAAGGACTCAGCCTTGAGAGAGCAATATGTTATTGAGACCATCTGGACTGAATGTGTTTCTGAGCCCGTTAAGATCTCTATATAAAATTTGAAGATTACGGCCAGCTAGTGCAAGATTCTATTTTTCTTGTGCTTGCTCAAGACATACCTGGTATGTGATTCCTTTGGTTATTAAACCTGCCACCTATCAGTCTGGAGTGATTTGACTCTTTCTTCCATTTCTCCTTGCCCTTGTGTATGGTGCCAATTTCAGTCAGGAATTCATGAGATTTTGAACCAACAACTGTTAAGTATGTGCATCTACTGCATTCACATGCACAGTGACGGGGAGGAGCCCATGAGAAAGTAGATGGATGGGCAACAATGGAGCACAAACCAAAAGCATTATCTGGGAAAGGCTGCCCAACACCAAGAGCTTGATTTGACTCCTGTGGAGGTTAAATCTGCAACGTGAGGAGGATCCATAAGATCTCCTACTCTAACTCCACCCATAAACATTGGTCCCACTTAACCAGCCCCCTTAACTCTGATTTCACACTCACCAAGCAATCTTGGGACGATAATTTTGTTTCCAAATAGACCTGCTTGTGGATGCAAAAGGGTGTTTTGCCATACTGACAAGCATATTTCAGATGAACAGAAGAGTTGGCATTTCTCACTGAACATGAACACACTGGGTCCCTGTTTATATTTCAGCCAGTTGTGAGTTTGGTTCGCTGGAGTCATTTTCCCTGCACCTAGTCAACCCTGTGACAAGGTTGTAATAAATATATTGCACTTTCAAAGTTGAGGGCTAGGACTGGAACCATGGCAACCTCCCTGTTTCTTCAATTTCCTTGCAGTCCTTTTTTCCCCCCTTTTAACACATAGGTACTCTGAGGATAACGGTGAAGTCTTTGGATTCTTGGGTGTTTGTGAGATAGAGTTTTACTTTGCTCTTATGAATGTGCATTTTAGGGGAGAATTTCAACTTCATAGTGGATGGTAAGGGGTGAACCTGCTACCACTCCATTAATTATTAGAAAATGGATGAGAGAAGGCAGTTGAAATCTTACAGCATGGGAAAAATTAATCCTGTTCCACTCCAAATCCCAGAGGGAGAGGCAATGAGCCCAGATGGATGCTATGCATGTGGTGGGTTGCACTGTCCTTGAAGTTTGGCATACTCAAAGATAATCTGCATAGACTCTCAGGGCCTGTGGAGAACTACCTTCCCAGTAGCTCATTCTCCAGTGGAATGGAAGGCAGGAAAGAATTCCAAGAAGGGAAATAGGTGCGCAAATCCTGTGAAGCACTGTCAGCATCTGCCAGTTTGGTTGCAGTAGAGGATTTCTCAGAGGAGTTAGAGAGACACAATCAGAGAGGAAACCTGGGATCAGATTTTAAAGGATTATGAACAGCTAAAGAGTTCAATGTTTCCAAAGAGCTCTAAAGGATCACTGTATGGAGTCTCAAGTGCAGATTTTAGAGGTCTTCTACTTCAGCCTCACTATATATAATGGAAAGAGCATGTAGGAGGATGTATGATACTGTTGTGATTATCTAGCTAACTGGTCAGTGGAAGAATAGGAACAGTTCTGATTTCTGCAGCATAATGATTGTTTAATTCATAATAAATACCTTTTAAAGTCCCCCGACTTTCCCACAATGCATGCTCAAAGTCCAGTTAGTTGATTTGTAATTTGAGAATTTGCAGAGATGGGAAATGGAGATATTTATTACCCTTCACCTCAACTGTCCTCCTAATTTCATGACTGGCTACATGTCTCTCCTGAGACAGGCAGCACTCAGACTTGCAGTGATGTTATGTGGTTGAAGCTTTGGGCTGTGTTGAAGTCTGCACAAAGAGGATTGGGTAGTCTTCACCAACCTCAGTCCATGGACTGACGATCACATGGAAAGCAATGATGAAGCTTAAGCGTGAAGACTAGAGAAGCAGAGGATGAATATGCTGAGTTTCCTGATCCCAGGAAGCAGTTGACAGTCTATATTTATACCATTAGCTCAGTAGATGAGAAACTACCTTGCCAAGTCTTACTACCTATAGGATTCTAAGACTGAGTTCTAATGAGAATAATGCCTGCCTACTGAGTGGTGTTCCAACCAGAGAGTGAAGACGTAGATCCAATAATCAGAACACAACAGAGAGCAAGGAACTCAGAGACAATCTTTTGGTGTTCTCTTTATATCCACTGGGATGTGAGCAATCTGATCACAAAAAACATCCCATTAGCAGTGAAACTAACTTCTTTCCTGTTTTCCAAAATGGAGCATGACTTTGGTCGGGTCAGGGACCTGTCTGTATGGTTACCACTATACCCTCCAAGAATCAAGTGTAAGGCCTGGCACATAGTAAACAATAAAAGCTGGTGAGTGCATAAACAAATGAGGGGCCACTACTTTCTCTTTTTCCCAGGTTTTATAGAGATGAAATTGATACACATCCCAGGCTTCCCAGGTGGCACAGTGGTAAAGAAGCCACTTGCCAATGAAGGAGGAAAAAGAAACTCAGGGTTGATCCCTGGGTCAGGATGATTCTCTGGAATAGGAAATGGCAACCCACTCCAGCATCCTTGCCTGGAAAGTTTCATGGGCAGAGGAGCCTGACAGGCTACAGTCCATGAGGTTGTAAGGAATTGGACATGACTGAGCGACTGAGGACACATGCATGGAATTGATATACATCACTGTATAAATTTAAGGCATAGAGAAAAATGGTTTGACTTACATATATTATGAAATTATTATAGCAGTAAGTTTAGTTAACATCCACTTTCCCATAGATAAAATAAATATAGAAATTAAAAGACTTTTCTTGTGATCAGAAACTTCAGAATTTACTGTCTCAATAACTTTCCTATATCATATATCAGTGTTAACTATAACTATCATGTTGTACATTACATCCCTAGTACTTATCTTATAACTGGTAGTTTGTGCTTTTTGACTGCCTTCCTCCAATTCCCCCTTTTCCCACTTTCATCTCTGGTGACTGCAAATCTGATGCCTTTTTTCTACGTCTTCTTTTTAATACTCTACATATAGGTGAGATAATACAGTATTTGCCTTTCTCTGTCTGACTCACTTCAGTTAGCATACTACTCCCAATGTCCATCCATGCTGTTGCAAAAGGACTTTCTCTTTTTTAAAATGACTGAATAATATTCAATTGTGTGTATGTGTATCTCAAAATTTCTTTATTCATTCATCAGTGGACACTTATTAACCTATTTCTATGACTTGCTTAAAAACATAGGGATGCAGATATCTTTTTAAGCTTGGGTTTTCAATCCCTTTGGATATATTTCCAGAATTGGGACTGCTGAATCATATGGTAGCTTTATTTTTAACTTTTTGAACATTCTCTACACTATTTTCCAAAGTGGCTATGCTGGTTGACAACCCCACCAAGAGTGCACAAGTGTTCTTTCTCCACATCCTTGTCAGCACTTTTTTCATGCCTCCTTCCCCCCATTCTCTCCCATCCCAGCAGCAGCATCCAGTGTTTTTTTTTTTTAATGATTTTTCTGTTTATTTTTAATTAAAGGATAATTGCTTTACAAAGATGTGTTGGTTTCTGCTGAACAATGTAAAACAACTGTAAATATATATATATAAATACCCTCCCTCTTGAGTCTCCCTCAACACCTCTTTCCACCCCTCTGGGTTGTCGCAGAGTGCCAGCCTGCAGTCCCTGTGTTACATAGCACCTTCCCACTAGCTATCTGTTTTACACACAATAGTGTACATATGTCAGTGCTACAACCTTCCCATCCTCACCTTCCACAACTGTGTCTTTAAGTCCATTCTCTACATCTTTGTCTCTATCCCTGCTCTGCAAATAGGTTCATAAGTACCATTTTTCTAGATTCCATATACATACATTAATATAGGATATTTACTTTTCTCTTTCTGACTTACTTCACTCTGTCTAACAGGCACCAGTTTCATCCTCCTCAGTTCAAGTGACTCATTTTTGTTCCTTTTTATGGCTGAGTAATATTCCATTGTGTATATGTACCACAACTTCTTTATCCATTCACCTGTCCATGGACATCTAGGTTGCTTCCATGTCCTGACTATTGTAAATAGTGTTGCAATGAACATTGGGGTACATGTGTCTTTTTGAATTGTGATTTTTCTCTGGATATATACTCAGTAGTATTACCGTGCAATTGCACTCATTTTACACGCTAGCAAAGTAGTGTTAAAATTCTCCAAGCTAGGCTTCATCAGTATGTGAATTGAGACCTTCCAAATGTTCAAGCTGGATTTAGAGATTTCGAAAAGGCAGAGGAATCAGAGATCAAATTGTCAACATCCATTGGATCATAGAAAAAGTGAGCGAATTCCAGAAAAAGATCTAGTTTTGCTTTATTGACTATGCCAAAGCCTTTGACTGTGTGGATCACAACAAGCTGTGGAAAATCCTTAAAGAGATGGGAATAGCAGATGATCTTACCTGTCTCCTGAGAAATCTGTATTTCTCAGGTCAGGAAGCAACAGTTAGAACTGGACATGGAACAATGGACTGGTTCCAAATTGGGAAAGGAGTATCACAAGGCTGTATATTGTCACCCTGCTTATTTAACTTCTATACAGAGTATATGTGTGAAATGTCAGGCTGGATGAAGCACAAGCTGGAATCAAGAGAGAAGGTGAGGGTGGGATGTTCAAGAGAAGAGTATTGAAACAAGTATACTATCAAGGGTGAAACAGATCATCAGCCCAGGTTGGATGCATGAGACAAGTGCTCAGGGCTGGTGCACTGGGAAGACCCAGAGGGATGGGATGGGGAGGGAGGCAGGAGGGGGAATTGGGGTGGGAAACACATGTAAATCCATGGCTGATTCATGTCAATGTATGGCAAAAACCAGTACAATATCGTAATTAGCCTCCAACTAATAAAAATAAATGAAAAAAAAAGAGTGTAGGGAGAAATATCAATAACCTCAGATATGCAGATGACATCACCCTTATGGCAGAAAGCGAATAACTAAAGAGCATCTTGATGAAAATGAAAGAGGTTAGTAAAAAAGCTGACTTAAAACTCAACATTCAAAAAACTAAGATCATGGCATGCAGTCCCATCACTTCATGGCAAATAGATTGGGAAACAATGGAAACAGCAACAGACTTTATTTTCTTGGACTCCAAAATCACTGCAGATAATGACTGCAGCCATGAAATTAAGAGATGCTCCTTGGAAGAAAAGCTATGATAAACCTCAGTTCAGTTAAGCCACTCAGTTGTGTCTGATTATTTCCCACCTCATGGACTGCAGCATGCCAGGCCTCCCTGTCCATCACCAACTCCCAGAGTTTACTCAAACTCGTGTCCATTGAGTCAGTGATGCCACCCAACCATCTATGACAAACCTAGGCAGAATATTAAAAAGCAGAGACATTGCTTTACCAACAGAAGTCTATATAGGCAAAGCTGTTGTTTTTCCAATAGTCATGTATGGATGTGAGAATTGGACCATAAAGAAGGCTGAGTGTCAAAGAAGTGATGCTTTTGAACTGTGGTGTTTAAGACTCTTGAGAGTCTTTTGCACTTCAAGGAGATTGAACCAGTCAATCCTAAAGGAAATCAGCCCTGAATATTCATTGGAAGGACTGATGCTGAAGCTGAAATTCCAATATTTTGGCCACATTATGCAAAGAACTGACTTACTAGAAAAAAACCCTGATGCTAGGAAAGGTTGAAGACAGGAAGAGAATGGGATGACAGAGGATGAGATGGTTGGATGGCATCACCAACTCGATGGACATGAGTTTGAGCAAGCTCCAGAAGTTGGTGAAGGACAGGGAAGCCTGGTGTAACTGCAGTCTGTGGGGTTCAAAGAGTTGAACACGACTGAGCAAATGAACTCACTGATGCCCAGTGGTGGGATTACTGGGCCATATGGTAGCTTTATTCTTAGTTTTTTTTTTTTTTTTTTAAGGAATCTCCATACCGCTCATCATAGTTTCAGTTTACATTCCCTAAACAGTGCAGAGGGTTCCTTTTTCTCCACATCCTTTCCAGCATTGTAGATTTTTTGATGATGCCCATTCTGACTTGTGTGAGGTTATATCTCATTGTAGTTTTGATTTTCATTTCTATAATAATCAGATGTGTTGAGCATCTTTTCATGTGTTTGTTGGCCATCTGTATATCTTTGGAGAAATGACTGTTTAGGTCTTCTGCCCATCTTTTTTAGAAAAACAGAGAAGACTCAAATCAATAAATTTAGAAATGAAAAAGAAGTCACAACAAAAACCACAGAAATACAAATTATCATTAGACACTGCTATGAGTAACTATATGCCAATAAAGTGGAGAAAGAAGAAGAAATGGGCAAATTCTTAGTAAAATACAACCTTCCAAGACTGAACCATGGAGAAATGGAAAATATGAACAGAGTGCTGGGCCAGGTTCCCTGAGTTATATGGTAGCTTTCCTCTAGTTACCTAATTTACACACAATAGTGTATACATGTCAATGTTTGGATGTTTCTTTTAAATAAAGAAGCAACAAATAAGAATATTAGAAAACCAAACAAACATGAACAGACCAATAGCAAACACTGAACTCAAAACTGTCAAAAATCTTACAACCAACAAAAGTCCAGAGCCAGATGGCTTCACAGGTGAATTCTATCAAATTTTTAAGGCAGGTTAACTCCTATTCTGCTCAAACTCTTCCAAAAAATTTCAGGAGAAACACTCCCAAACTCATTCTCTGAGGCCACCATTACCCTGATAACCAAAACCAGAAAATGTTGTCACAAAAAAAAAAATTATAGGCCAATATCACTGATGAACATAGATACAAAAATCCTCAACAAAATGCTAGCAAATACAATCCAATACAACATATTAAAAGGATCATACACCATGATCAAGTGGGATTTACCCCAAGGATACATGGTTTCTTCAATATATGCAAATCAATCAATGTGATACACCTCATTAGCAAATTTGAAAGATAAAAGCCACATGATAATCTCAATAGACGTAGGAAAATATTTTGACAAAATTCAACATCCATTTATGATAAGAACTCTCTGGAAAATGGGCATAGAAGGAACTACCTCAACATAATAAAGAACATATATGACAAACCCACAGCAAGCATTATTCTCAATGGTGAAAAACTGAAAGCATTTCCTTTAAGATCAGGAACAATACAAGGGTGCCCACTCTCACTACTATTATTCAATACAGTTTTGGAAGTCCTAGCATAGAAACCTAGAAACCAGAGAAGAAAAAGAAATAAAAGGAATTCAGATTGGAAAGGAAGTAAAACTCTCACTGTTTGCAGATGACATGACATACATAGAAAACCCTGAAGATATCACAGAAAATTACAAGAGCTAATCCATTAATTTAGTAAAGTTGCAGGATACAATATTAATACACAGAAATCACAGCATTTACTGTCACTCATCTTTCTAATAATGGGCATTCTAACAGGCATAAGGTGATATCTCACTGTAGTTTTTATTTTCATTTTCCTAATTACTAGCAGTCATGTACGGATGTGAGAGTTGGACCATAAAGAAGGTTGAGCTTTGAAGAATTAATGCTTTTGAACCATGGTGCTGGAGAAGACATTTGAGAGCCCCTCAGACTGCAAGGAGATCAAAGCAGTCAATCCTAAAGGACATCAATCCTGAATATTGATGGAAAAGACTGGTGCTGAAGCTGAAGCTCCAATACTTTGGCTACCTGATGTGAAAAGCCAACTCATTGGAAAAAGACTCTGATGCTGGAAAAGATTGAAGGCAAAAGTAGATGGGGGCAGCAAAGGATGAGATGGTTAGCATCACCAACTAACAGACCTGAATTTGAGCAAATACCAGGAGACAGTGAAGGATCAGGAAGGCTGACATGCTGTAGTCCATGGGGTTGCAAAGTTGGACACAACTTGGTGACTGAACAACTGCAATGATTAGTAAGGTTGAGCATATTTTCATATACCTATTTGTCATTTGTTATCTTCTTTGGAAATATGCCTATCCCACCTGGTCTCTTGACTATTTTCTCAATATAATTGTTTGCTTTTTTTTTTTTTTTTGGCTATGAGTTCTTTGTATATTTTGGGTATCAACCCTGTATCAGATATTGTTTGTAAATATTTTCTCCCATTTCAGAGGTTGTCTTATCATTTTGTTGATTGTTTCTTTTGCTGTGAAGAAGCTCTTAGGCTTGAGGTAGTCCCTCTTGTTCATTTTTTGTTTTGGTGCTTGTGCTTTAGGTGTCATATCCAAAAATCCTTGTCAAGACCCATATCAAAGTGTTATTATCCTTTTGTTTCCTTTTAGAAGTTTATGATTTCAGGTCTTACATTTAAGTCTTTAGTAAACTTGGAGTTAATTTTCATATATCTACCACTTTCTTTTGGCAACACTCTGTTGTCTCTTGTGTCTTCTAGTATTTCATTTAAAATATATACACCTGATCTTACTAGAGCTTGTTCTTCTACAGTGAGTTTTCCTAGAAAAATAATTCTAATGCTTTAGATTTCACTGCTACTATTTATGGTTTCTTAGGCAAATTCTAAGGAATACTGATGAAATTCCACTTGTCAACTTGAAAGCCTCAAGGTTATCTTTTTGTGGAAGAGACTTGTAAAGTTTGTGAAATCTGTGCAAAATTCCCATTACAAATTATCCAGGTCTGGTCAAAGGGACCAAAAAATCCCAGGAGGAGACCATAGGGATTTTTAAAAAGTTTAACTGTCATGTCTGTTTCTTAAGTAGACAAGTCATATAGACATTGAGTCATTTTCATGACATGCCTTGGAAAAGGCAGAATATAGCCTAGTTTGAGCAGATCAATAATCACATTTACAGTTAAATAGAAAGTTAACATTTGGCTTTAAGGCAAAACTTTAAAAAGAAACTACATGTTAGCTTTTGAGACAGAAATGAGAAGCAAATAGAGATATAGGCCTTGGTAATCAGAACCTTGGATATTTAAATAAAAGCATTTATCTATGTCAACTCTACTATGCTTCAGATATTTCTATTTTTTTTTTTTTTTTAACCAGGAGTTCAACCTGTTGAAGGATCTGGTTCTCTATTATTATTTTTGTGATTTTACCCAGTCTCTATTAAAGGTCTTTATGACTTATAATTTAAAATCAGGGTGGATTAAAATTAAATCTGAGATTCACTTTTGGAGTAATTTCAGAATGTAAGACTTAGATCCATCTAACATTCACTGAGTTTCTTCTAGGTACCAGGCATCTGATTAAACTGGGAATAAAGGTGAGTAAAACAGACATGGTCCTTGCCCCCAGAATTTATAATTTAGAGAGAATAAGACACACAAACTCACAATTGAAAGCAGATAAAGCAGAAGGTCCCCAGAGAGGGAGATCCAGGCATGGTTTTCTTGACATCAATTCAGTTCAGTTGCTCAGTCGTGTCCGACTCTTTGTGACTCCATGGACTGCAGCATGCCAGGCCTCCCTGTCCTTCACCATCTCCCAGAGCCTGCTCAAACTCATGTCCATCGAATAGGTGATGACATCTAACCATTTCATCCTCTGTTGTCCCCTTCTCCTCCTGCCTTCAATCATTCCCAGCATCAGGGTCTTTTCCAATGAGTCAGTTCTTCGCATCAGGTGGCCAAAGTATTGCAGCTTCACCTCAGCATCAGTTTTTCCAATGAATATTCAGGGCTGATTTCCTTCAGGATTGTCTGGTTCAATCTCCTTGAAGTCCAAGGGACTCATAAGAGTCTTCAACATCACAGTTCAAAAACATCAATTCTTTGAGACTCATCCTTCTTTATGGTCCAATTCTCATAAGATATGAGGGAGAGGTTCCTAGATTTCAATCCTGTGTGATTAAAAATTTTAATCTCTAGCTGAAACTTTCTCTTTGTGCATCCCTTTGGAAAGTAGCTTGTCAGAGTGGAAGAGAAAATGTGTTCTCCCTTGAAATCCAACTGATTGGAACATCCTTCTTATTATTTAGACAGAATACTCTGGGCAGTCCTTTGCTGTCAGCCTATATATTTAACATTATCCTTTCTTCCCTTCCCTTTACCAATTGCATCTCAAAAGAGATGAGAATGGGCTTCCTTCCTCCACTTGCACACTTGTGCACTCCCTTGTCAATAAAGTTCAGGGTACCTGCTTGTTCAAGGAGCATCAGATTTGGAAATCCCAACTGGGGTGTGTATCGCTGATCCTACTTGTGACCCCAGTTGTCTTGCAGTTCACACTGTTTGCTGAGCCCAGGGTAGGCAAGGCAAGAGCTACGAGGCAGGAAGGAGACGAGGAGCAGTAGGAACCGCGGACACATTTATTTTCTCCTGGCTGCTGTAGCAGCCCTAACGGTTTTTTCTGCTGGCTGTCACGGTAGCGGTAGCAACAGACGCCCTATGTTCTCTCCTCTCCTGGCTGACCCAATGGCCACAGCCGTGACGCAGCAGTAACGCCGCCACTTTCTAGAAGGAGCGCCTACAGGCATACCGCACACAACCCGTGACCAAGCGAATATCTTGTGACACACATGCTCAGTGCTATAAGTTATCTCAGCTGTTACATGGTCATCATTTACAAAATGATGTTCAGGAAGGGTCTGAACACGCCATCTTGGCTAATGGCTTCTCCCCACAGGATGCAACAACCTATATTTACAGAGGCAGAATAAAGAGTGTAACTTCCTCAGCGGACTGAAAATCAGACTCCACTCTGCAGTTGAACTGTCTTGAGGCCTCAGCAAAGCATTTAGTATCTCTTTCCTCTTTGTAAATGAGGATGTTGGGAGGATTACATGTGATCGTGGATGTAAGCACTCTTCCTGGCTTAGTAAATATTAGTTGCTATCAACTGTGGAGTTACTCTAATAGCGTATTTAATTCTAGTCTAGCCATCCCCCCACCCACCCGCATCACATCAAAATCTCCAAGCCCATCATACAGCACTTGGTTTGGATTTCTCCACTGTCTTCTCTCTTTTCTTGAATTTAAAGTATTTTATTTTCAGTTACATATCCAGTAATATTTCTTGAGAGCTTATTCTATACTATAACTGGATAGTGTACTGCAGAATATTTTAGAATCTTATATTTACTTTATCTCATTCAAACTTCAAATTACTCCTTGCACGTGGCACTATCATGGGCATCTTACACTTGCTAATCATAAAAACTTAGAGAAATTAAATGACTTGCCTAAAGCTATGCAGATGAAAATTGGCAGAGCTGGGATTCAGTACATACAGTTTGTCTGATATTATACCAATTCCCACGATACTAAGTTGACTTTCCTGATGCTACTGTAGGAGAGGAGTGTGGAGAAACTCAAACTTTCTCCTTAAGTTTGACTAAATGATAATGTGAGTACTTTTCAAAAATTCTAGGTTATGTTGACATCATGTGGTCATGGTCTAAGTCATGAAGAGTTGTGTTTTTAAAATGGCCTTCAGATATTGACTTTGGTTCTTTAGAGAATTATCATGGGAATAACTTCTTGTCCATCTCTATTTTCCATGGATATTCAATTTTGTCCAAATATCTATCTTGCCTCCACAAAACCATAAGCTTTTAAGGAAAGCTGACTCTTCCCCAATTCCCGAGTTGACCTAGTTGGCTTAAAAAAGGGAAATTCTACCATACATTGACATGAATCAGCCACGGGCGTGCATGTGTCCCCTATCCCAAAGTCCCCTCCCACCTCCCTCCCTATCCCATCTCTCTGGGTTGTTCTAGTGCACCAGCCTTGAGTGCCCTGTTTCATGCATCAAACTTGGACTGGTGATCTATTTCACATATGGTAATTAGCTTCCAATTAAAATAATTAATTTAAAAATTAAAAAGGGAAAGTCTATTCTTTTTGCTAGTTCAGGAATAAGGAGATGTGACTCTATTCTGTCTGAGACTTGAGGAGAAATTTGACTGCCCAAGAATCAGAAAATACATTTAAAAAAAAATTAAAAGAAAAACATTATGAAGAAAATCGAGTTTAGAACAAAACCTGGTAAAAATTATAAATGGAAATGTATAAAAATACTTTTACAGGGTGGTTTTTGTGGGCCATAATTTTTATTAGATAAAAATTATCACTGACATCATTTGTAAAGTCAAATACAATTGACATGAATTTATTACAGGAAGTAATTCTGAACTTTGCCATCAGTTTGGTATTTTTCTCCTTTTAAAGGGAATTTGTTGGAAGGTTGAGGTAAGTACTCATTCCCTCATCTCATCTATACTGTGTTTTCCACTTTCAGGTCAAGTGTGATCATTGCTTGGGCTCATAGTTAGAGATGACAGTCTTTTATTGTCAGATGTAAACTGTCTTCTGGTCCAGGGGATCATAACTGTGAGGGCTGTGTTAATAAAAGTCTCTAGTTTAGCCAGTTATTGCAGAATGATTTTTTTCATGGAGTACTTATTCTCAACATTCAAGAAATCAGTAACATTGTCATTTTAATATATTCTTTTTATGGCAGATGCCATAAGCATTATTTCCTTCCTCTTCTAGCATACGGCCCATTATGCAGATATAGCTTGAACTAAGCAAAGTTGTAGGAGATATAAATAAATAATTTTGCATTTTCCTCATAGGACAAATGACTAAATGCTAATTTGGAATCTGGCAAACTTGGCTGGCTTGTTAGAAAATTTTAGAATAATGTGCCCCCTTACTGCAATTCATGCCATTTATTTTGTTTTATATGGCAAAGCCCCAAATGAATAAATGAATTGTGCTTCCCCTAATGCTATTTTCTAGAAAACAGGAAACTTATGTGTGACAGAGGCAGAAATTTAGTGTTACTTCCACTGACTGAATCCTATTTTTCATTTATATATCCTACCATACTGTGTTGAAATGATTTTATTTCTACAAGTTTGTCTATGTGATGACCTAAGATATCACCTGTGATGTTTCGTGAACTGCTTTGTTCTATAATCTTTAAAGTGCTTCTATTTTTAGCAAGCACAGATAGACATGGGTATTGGTGGATGTTGAGAATTTTGTGTATACTAGAATATCTGCATTAAATTCACTCCTTTCCAAAGTAAGAGTTACTATGTTATTCACTGATTCATTTGCAGTTATTTCAAATACTGGAGGACTAGTTAGCATTTAAAAGTTAAGTAGTACAAAGTAGAAGTCTGGTAGTCTCATTTCCAGAACTTCTACTTTTGGTCCAAAAATTATTTTTTAACAAAAATTTGCTGAATACCAATTATGTATCAGCCACTGATCTAGGCCCTGGATGGCAAAAGTGGAAAAAAACAAATCCCATGTTCTCATGCAGCTTTTATTCTAGCAAGAAGAGAAAGATGATATATTTATAAACTCATAAATGCATTACATTTTAGGTGTGCTTTGGAAAAATGTAAACAGAGAGTGGCCATTATGGGAGGTGTTGTCAATTTAAAAGACGAGTCAGAGAAGGCCTTTCTAATAAAGGGACATATAAAATGAATGATAAGAAGTGGATTTGGCAACTGAGAAGCCAGGTGACTGCAAAGACTATCTATGTGCAGAATTGATGGCCAACCAGTGTGCATAGATGTTGGGCTGCATGCTGCAGGCCTGCAAGCCCTATACTCGCCCAGCCTCAAGAACAAAGAAAGAGCCTGTATTCAGTGACAGAGACATGGATGGTTTAATGGATGGGGGCATCTTATATGTGTAAAGCAAGGTCCTGGAACAACACCCCTATGTGTGTGGCAGATGGTAGGCAGGACATGGCCATGGTCTTTGCTACTGGGTGGGGGTGTTTCCAATTATAAAGGGAATTGATGATTGATGTCAGCTTGGCTTGTTAGTTACTAGGAAAACCAGCAGATGAGCATGCTGCAGAAGAGCCTGCCCCTCACCACCCCTTCAATAAATTATCATGGTGGAGCTGTTCTCATCTGAAATTTAGAAAAATCATTAGCTGAGGTTAGGGGAAATTATGTGGACATGTAATCAGTGAAACTCTCTGATTAAGAGGGAAGGTCAGTCACGAGGGTAAAGTGTAGGTGAAGCAGGGACTGGTCAGGCAGGGAATGTACAGAGAGCAAAAGAACAGCCATCTTGGGGGGCAGTGCTGACCACACAACAGGTGTAACAGTCTTTTACCACTGACTGGTCCCTTTTCATACCAGTTGTTAAATATTTCAAAAACTTTCCCATGATGGTATTAAAAAAGGAGCAAAAGGTACTAAATTTTTTTTAAGAATATTTTTGTAGAAGAACACAGGGAGACAGGTGCCTAATTCTTCAAGGAACAAGGGGAGGAGCTGGATGTGAATGCAACAAGGAGGGATAGGTGGTACTATAGCTTAACAGCTTGAACTTCAAAATAGTTGAAACGTTCTAGGAAGGAGGTAGAGATAATGGTTATCCAGGGGCAGCGGAGAATAAAGTGAATAGAGTGGATGGCCTCACCACCTCCAGACCTAGTGAGATAAGTAGTTTGGAGGAGAAAAGATGCCACTTAAATTGACTACATGCAAAGTAGCATCCTTAGAGGATAGCAGATTTTATTTAGATGGGGGAGGAGGGAATACTCAGAGAAGAAGTTAAGGATAAAGGATGTTTTGTCAATGGCAGGTGAAGAGCCTCAGAGGATATTTTACAGTATATAATACCAGGAGGTCTGAGAGGTCAGCAAGTGGTGAAACCATCTTTCAGATTAAAGAGAAATACAGACTAAGAAGTGTATAAGAGCCCAGGTGATGGGAGATCAACTAAGGAGTGCTCAGTGATGTTGGGAAGGATGTGATGTTTCCTAAAGGCTCATCATGGTGAGTGTGGGGCAGACAGAAAGTGTTATCTCTCTGGGCTAGGTATAGCTCTCTGGCCTCTTGGTTCAGTAGTGGTAATGGTGAAGTGAAGGCAGTGTTTGTATAGTGGCATTTGTAGCATGTGTGACTATGAGCACTCTCTATGAGCAGTATCTAATGCCATAAGTGAGCACCCCATAACTAATTAACCAGATAAGTACCATAACTCTGTTTCAATTGTATACATAATATAAAAGCATGTGAGTCAAAGTGGGAAACTTCAACTGGTTATTCAGATGGTTTTGAAATATTCAGATAGTCTCATGTTGCACAAAACATTTGTATAACACTCTGAAAATTTAACTTTTAATCTAATATGCTTAATATTTTGAAGACACGTTATGGGCTATTTTGTCTAAAATTATGTATGTCTGGTATTCTGTAGGTGTTAGATTACTACTTTATAGGAAGTAGATCCTACATGAACTTAATTCTTGGATATGATTAAAAGTCTTCAATGTATCTAAATTTTTTCAAATGGATAAACAGAAATTGTAAGAGTTTATTTTCTGGAACCGCCTTTTCTGGATAAGTGAAGTTGGTCATTTAGCACCTTTATTTTATACATCAGGTTCAAGAGCATTTGGACAAAAGAGGAAAGAATATCAAATAATAGAAAGGTCACTGGATTAGATATTTATCCCAGTGGTGCAGGACGATGGCTTCTCAGGCTAACCTGTCATTGCACAGATGAGGAAATGCATGGCTAAGGATGCACATCACACTAATGGTACATGTGGGTCCAGATCCTGGAATCGTGGATGATTGGATTTGTGTCTCCCTGACATTTGAAGTAGTAATCTCTTCAGAACCCAATCATATATCTTCCATTTGTCTGTTAGTTCAACACTTCAAGAATTTGCTGTGTGAAATCTGAAACTTCCCCCCCTACCTAGAAGGTAAGGAGAGACAAGACAGAGGTAGATCAGTCCAGATTGGCTAGTAGCAGGCTTAGTAAGCAAGGGGACTTAAATTTGAGACTTGTCTGTAGTTCAGCTCAGTTCAGTTCAGTCCCTCAGTCATGTCTGATGCTTGTCACCCTATGGACTGCAACATGCCAGGCCTCCCTGATCATCACCAACTCCTGGAGTGTACTCAAACTCATGTCCATTGTGACACTGATGCCATCCAACCATCTCATCCTCTGTTGTCCCCTTCTCCCGCCTTCAGTCCTTCCGAGCATCAGGGTCTTTTCAAATGAGTCAGTTCTTCACATCAGGTGGTCAAAGTACTGGAGTTTCAGCTTCAGCATCAGTCCTTCCAATGAATATTCAGGACTGATCTCTTTTAGGATGGACTGGTTGGATATCCTTGCAGTCCAAGGAACTCTCAAGAGTCTTCTCCAACACCATAGTACAAAAGCATCAATGTTTCAGTGCTCAGCTCTCTTTATAGTTGAACTCTTACATCCATACAGAACTACTAGAAAGACCACGCTTTGACTAGATGGACCTTTGTTGGGAAAGTAATGTCTCTGCTTTTTAATATGCTTTCTATTTTGGTCATACTTTTCTTCCAAGGAGCAATCATCTTTTAATTTCATGGCTGCAGTCATCATCTGCAGTGATTTGGGGGCCCCCAAAAATGAAGTCTGACAGTGTTTTCACTGTTTCCCTATCTATTTGCCATGAAGTGATTGGACCAGAAACCATGATCTTAGTTTTCTGAATGTTGTGCCTTAAACCAACTTTTTCACTCTCCTCTTTCACTTTGATCAACAGTCTCTTTAGTTCTTCTTCACATTCTGCCATAAGGGTGGTGTCATCTGCATATTTGAGGTTACTGATATTTCTTCTGGCAATCTTGATTTCAGCTGTGCTTCATCCAGCCCAGCGTTTCTCATGATGTATTCTGCATATAAGTTAAATAAGCAGGGTGACAATATACAGCCTTGACATACTCCTTTTCCTATTTGGAACCAGTCTGTTGTTCCATGTCCAGTTCTAACTGTTGCATCCTGACCTGCATACAGATTTCTCAAGAGGCTGGTAAGGTGGTCTGGTATGCCCATTTCTTTCAGAGTTTTCCACAGTTTATTGTGATCCACACAGTCAAAGGCTTTGCCATAGTCAATAAAGCAGAAATAGATGTTTTTCTGGAACTCGCTTGCTTTTTCGATGATCCAGTGGGTATTGGCAATTTCATCTCTGGTTCCTCTGCCTTTTCTAAAACCAGCTTGAACATCTGGAAGTTCTCGGTTCACGTATTATTGAAGCCTGGCTTGGAGAATTTTGAGCATTACTTTGCTAGCGTGTGAGATGAGTGCAGTTGTGCAGTAGTTTGAGCATTCTTTGGCATTGCCTTTCTTTGGGATTGGAATGAAAACTGACCTTTTCCAGTCCTGTGGCCAGTGCTGAGTTTTCCAAATTTGCTGACATATTGAGTGCAGCACTTTCACAGCATCATCTTTTAGGATTTGAAATAGCTCAACTGGATTCCATCACCTCCAGTAGCTTTGTTCATAGTGATGCTTTCTAAGGCCCACTCGACTTCACATTCCAGGATGTCAGGCTCTAGGTGAATGATCACATCATCGTGATTATCTGGGTTATGAAAATCTTTTTTGTACAGTTCTGTGTATTCTTGCCACCTCTTCTTAATATCTCCTCCTTCTGTTAGGTCCATATCATTTCTGTCCTTTATTGTGTCCATCTTTGCATTAAATTTTCCTTTGGTATGTCTAATTTTCTTGAAGAGATCTCTGGTATTTCCCATTCTATGGTTTTCCACTATTTCTTTGCATTGATCACTGAGGAAGACTTTCTTATCTCTCCTTGCTCTTTGTTGGAATGCTGTATTCAAATGGGTATATCTTTCCTTTTCTCCTTTGCTTTTCGCTTCTCTTCTTCTCTCAGCTATTTGTAAGGCCTTCTCAGACAGCCATTTTGCTTTTTTTGCATTTCTTTTTCTTGGGGATGGTCTTGATCCCTGTCTTCTGTACAATGTCACCAACCTCGGTCAGGCACTCTGTCTATCAGGTCTAGTCCCTTAAATCTGTTCCTCACTTCCAAGGTATAATCATAAGGGATTTGATTTAGGTCATACCGGAAAGTCTAGTGGTTTTCCCCACTTTCTTCAATTTAAGTCTGAATTTGGCAGCAAGGGGCTCATGATCTGAGCCACAGTCAGCTCCCGGTCTTGTTTGTACTGACCATATAGTGCTTCTCCATCTTTGGCTACAAAGTATATAATCAATCTAATTTCAGTGTTGACCATCTAGTGATGTCCATGTGTAGAGTCTTCTCTTGTGTTGTTGGAAGAGGGTGCTTGCTATAACCAGTGCATTATCTTGGCAAAGCTCTATTAGCCTTTGCTCTTCTTCATTCCATACTCCACAACGAAATTTGCCTGTTACTCCAGGTGTTTCTTGACTTCCTCCTTTTGCATTTCAGTCCCCTATAATGAAGGAAAAAGATTTTCACATCTTTTTTGGGTGCTAGTTCTAGCAGGTCTCATAGGTCTTCATAGAACCATTCAACTCCAGCTTCTTCAGCATCTGGTCGGCACATAGCCTGGATCACCATGATATTGAATGTTTTGCCTTGGAAACAAACAGAGATCATTCTGTTATTTTTGAGATTGTATCCAAGTACTGCATTTTGGACTCTTTTGTTGACCATGATGGCTACTCCATTTCTTCTAAGGGATTCCTGCCCACAGTAGTAGATATAATGGTCATCTGAGTTAAATTCACCCATTCCAGTCCATTTAAGTTGGCTGCTTCCTAAAATGTCAACGTTCACTCTTGCCATCTCCTGTTTGACCACTTCCAATTTGCCTTGAGTCATGGACGTTACAGTACAGGTTCCTATGCAATATTGGTCTTTACTGCATCAAACCTTGCTTCCATCACCAGTCACATCCACAACTTTTTTTTTTTTTTTTGCTTTGTTTTTGCTGTTTTTGCTTTGGCTCTGTCTCTTCATTCTTTTTGCAGTTATTTCTTGACTGATCTCCAGTAGCATATTGGACACCTACCGACCTGGGAGTTCATCTTTCAGTGTCCTAACTTTTTGCCTCTTCATACTGTTCATGGGGTTCTCAAGGCAAGAACAATGAAGTGTTTTGGCATTCCCTCCTCCAGTGAACCATATTTTGTCAGAACTTTCCACTCTGACCCATCAGTCTTGGATGGCCCTACATGGCATGGCTTGTAGTTTCATTAAGTTAGACAAGGCTGTGGTCCATGTGATCATTTTGGTTAGTTTTCTGTGATTGTGGTTTTCAGTCTGCTTGCCCTCTGATGGGGAAGGATAAGAGGTTTATGGGAGCTTCCTGATGGGAGAGACTGACTGAACGGGAAACTGGGTCTTGTTCTGATGGGCAGGGCCATGCTCAGTAAGACTTGTCTTAGGCAGTTGCAAGATGAGTAGATCTCTGCACCCACCTACTAAAATCTTAAAAGTCTATATAGAATTGACAGGGTTTATCCACATATTCAGCCCAGATAGTCTCAACCACACATTGGTCTCTCATGGCTTCAGTTTTGAAAAAGGCTTCCACTGTGGGGACAGAGGGGAGAATATATATTCCAAGGACAGGGGAGGGAGTGAGAATCCTCTGACTCTGTGGGCCCAGCTCGATGATCAGCCTGCAGTCATGTCCTCTCGTTGACCTCCAAGGGCATTGTCTTCAAGCTGTTTGTGTTCCCATACAAGGGTGCAACCACAAGAGTTGAGAAGGACAAGTCTCATGCACTTTATGAAGAACCTGTAAACAGATTTGGGTTCCTCTTCTCCTAACCAGACTGTGCTCTGAGCACTGGAATGAGAGTTAAAAAATTGAGGATAGGTTGGCATTTGCGTAATAGAGATTATATTTGTTTTCTTCTTAGTTTTCTCAAATGTCAAAGGAATGGATAGGTGCAGATAATCTCCAAGGCTTCTGTTAACCCAAACAGTAGATAAACCTCTAAAAATCTTAGGATTCCAAAAAAGAGCTTCAGTTTTACTGTTGATTGACCAACAAGCATCTCTGAAATGTTTTACTGAAAATAGGTCTTTAGTTTCAGCCTGTGAAGAAAATAATTGTCAAATGCACACACACATTTGTTAGAGTTTTATTAATACATAGATATCAAAACAACCAGTTCATATGCACTTTAAGAATAAATGATGACATATCTGGGATTTCCCTGGCAGTCAAATGGTTAAGAATCTGTGCTCCCAAAGCAGAGGGTACAGGTTCAATCCCTGGTCAGGGAACAAAGATTCTATGCTGCATGGTGTGGCCAAAGAGAAAAAAAAAAAAAAGAAAGAAGACAGAAATGACACAGCCTTATGGATTTAACTTTTTTAGTTTTATTTTAGCAAGGAGACAACAGCAGTTTACTTCTTCTGCAGTTACTATAGGTACATACCTATCAATAAAATCCTGTGCTTTCCCCAGTGGTTATGCAATCCTAATAATTAAATCTACACATCTGCTAAATAACAGCAGATTTGAAGTCTAGCAATTTACATGGAAGAAAACAGATGTCATTCTGGTATAACCTCTTCCCTTTCACCACGAGTGCTGTGAACGCTGCACACCCTGCAGTGTTTAATCTATCAAAATACTCTACTTCATTTACTCCATTTTATTACATCCTGTGACACAGGAGATAGAGCAGCTGTTTCTGGATAGAAAGCAAAGAATTGGTACAAAAATAAAGGCTTATCTGAGTAGGTGCAGCTAAGCAATGTCCCTGAATTATCAGAAAAGGGAGATCAAGTGCCTACAGTGGGATGATTTTTCAGAAGCTCCAGTGCAACTACTCTTTCAATCAAGAGCATAAGTGGTGAATGATCTAAAGCATACACTACATAGGTGCATTTTCCCTTCACAGAAAAATACTGAAGTTCAAAACTCAAGTTCACGTCCTTTGTTAAACATCTCAAATTCATACAAAGAGTGGGTTCTTTCCTAATTAAGTGGTCATGAAATAAAACCCCACCTCAGGGGGAAAAAATACAACACGTGAGATCATCCATATTCTCGAAACTTACGTCAAGTGGTTTAGCTAGAAAAAAGTTGGGTTTATTATTCAAGTGAAATTTACTTGGTTATGAAAAGTGTTACAAAAGAGAATATTGAAAATCTGTTGGGATGAGTTATCAAATGGATTTCCATGCATTGCAGTGAGATATATGAAGGACAACAGGTGGAGAGAGTTTCACAATTATATGTGTTTTAATTGCATTCTTAGGAGGAAAAACCGTATTTGACTAGATGAGCAACTCAGACTTTGGTCAGCATAAGGACCCCTTGGAGTGCCAAAGTCCCCAGAGAATCTGATTCAATGAGTCTAACACATAAAGTTCAGGAATCTAAAATTTTAAGAGGCCTGCTGATTAATTCAGATGCAGGTTGTCTTAGGACTATAAAAAACAATGTTTAGATAACTGTACAAATATATGATCTTTGTCAATGAAAATAATGAATACCAATCTATAATAAGAATAGAAGAGAGTTTTTTTTTGTTTGTTTTTTGCATCAAATTGGGGATGACAGCTTGGAACACACAGATTCAAGAAGTATTTGAGTTGTATTCCAGCAGATGATCCTTTGCCTGAAACATCGCAAAATGTTAGTTGCTCAGTCTTGTCCGACTCTTTGTGACCCCATGGACTGTAGCCACTGTAGAATTCTCCAGGCAAGAATACTGGATTGGGTAGCCATTTCCTTCTACAGAGGATCTTCTCTACTCAGGAATCGAACCTGGGTCTCCCCCGTTGCAGGTAGATTCCTTGAGCCTCCCTAATTTATCTGCTTCCATCTTTGCCTCCCAATAGTCTGTTCTTTACAAGGCAATCAGAATATTTTTGAGAGGTCAGTCTGATCATCTTATTCCTCTGCTTGAAACCATTCAGTGGCTTACCATCTCATTTAGAGCAAAAGCTAGTTCTCGCCATTATCTACCAGGCTGTATGACATGGTCCCTGTTTCCCCTCTAACTTTTTAATCTCCTCATCTCTACTCCCTTCCATCCAAACTGGCCCCTTTACTGTTCTGAACTAATATGACTGAACCGACTATTCCATATACCTGGAAAACTCTCTCTCCATGTCTATCTCTGGCTTTCTCCATGACCTTCTCCACGTATTTGTTCAAAAGTGAAACCTCCTCTAACTACCCTATTTACCACTATAAGCACCTTCTCCCTGACTTACCCTGTCTCCTTCCTGATTTTATTTTTACATATAGCATGTATCAGTTCCTATGCTATAAACTTTACCTATTATTTATATTATGGTTGATTTTAAAAGTCGAGATAGTCTATGTAAAACAAAAACAATTTGAAAATAATTTCATTTGATACATAATCAAGACACCTTTTTCTTCAAAATGATCATAATGCATGATATACATAAAGAGCCTACAAAGTGCTAAATGTTGTGCTTTACATATACTACCTTGTTTAGTACTTATAAATTATCATGAAGAATTTGTTATAATTATTATCTGTATTTTGCTGGTGAGAAATGATGAATACAGAGGTGAAGTGACTTGTTCAAGGTCACACAGCTATTAGGCTTTGGTAAAGGGTCTCAAGAATAGGGAGTCTTCTCCAGCCTCTGCTTTGACAACGCCCTGGATAAAAAACCACTTGAACTCACACAATTAATCAGCGAATTCTGTGCTCAAAATATTGGCTGCTTGATGACTTGAAATTACTTTTAAACAGATATGTGTCAGATGCGGTCAGTCCTTGATTCACTTTTCAGATAATTCTTACCACCCCTTCTATTTCTTCTGTTCCTAAGATTTATCTGTTGAATTGCTAAGTATTTATCTCTATTCCCTACATTTTCGACTGCTAGAGGCTAATCAAGTTCATGCCTTATCTGAGTAAAAATTTTATAAGTATGTGTAATACTCCCACTGGGTCTTTCCATGTTAGTCCATTTTCTTTTCTTCTATAGAAATAACAGCTTGGCCTCAAACAAGCTTTCAAGGAGACCCAGATGGTGAATAGTATCCATTGTTTTAATAGATCCATTGTTCAATTTTTAAAAGATTTCAGGCTGGTCATTAATGAAAGCCAGGAAATTGACTTACTATAGTAAAGTACTGTCAGAAGACCATTTATAAATTGTGAGGATATTACTTTTTTAATTGAATTTAAATATGATAATGAATGAAGAGAAAGGTGCACCAGCTCATAATTATAGGAACTTGTATAAACACAAAGATGAGAGAAAAAACATGAAGATTATCAAGTACTTATAATTTCAATGAACAGGAGCCTCAAGAGCTCAATGTAAAGGGTCAGTGTAAATGAACATTATGTCTTAACCCAGTTTCCTTGAGTTACTTTTAACCTTTTGACTTATACTGTAGAGGTGTGTTATCTATTCAAGACCAAATCTTTTACTGAGTTCAAATTCTGATTGAGGTCATCAGTGATTACAGGAGCAGTCATAAATAATATTCACTATATTCTGGGTTGAGATTAGGATTTTGAGAGTCCATTAATAATGGTTATATTTTATATTCACTATAAAATATAGTGGATAGAAGCAAGGTTAGACTGCCCCGAGGAAGAAAGAAAAAAAAGTATATGTACTGACTTTGGGGTAACCTGGAGAAAGTTAACTGAAAAACTGTGGTAAGAGACACTGAAAATAACAAATAATTTAATGCAAACACTATACACTTCTTCTGATATTCAACTAAACTCTTATTTGTGTGACAATGCTTTAGTTTTTGAAATTATTTTGGAACTTGAAGTCACTTATGTGAGCATGTAATTATACTCTTGGTGTGATCTGATCTGTAAACTTTTTAAGCAGTTATTTTTTTTTCAGCAAATAATTCATATTGTCTCCAAAATAGAAGCCTTAGTGAATCTCAGAACTTGAATTCAAAGATAAAACTGGGCCCTAATAAGAGTTGCATATACTGTGCAATAGATAATATTATTGTCCACCAGACATTTATTCACCTTTTTCTCCCTTCTAATAGAATCTTAGTTTGGGTTTCCACCTCAGTCTTCTACTTTAGGGAAAGCTGACTCCATTCTAGAGGAGGTACAGTCTTGTTACTCTAAGTTATTTAACATAGAGACTTCTTTTGAAGAATTGCAGTGATGCAAGGTTAATACATGATTTATTTTGATCAATCAAGTTGTAGGAAAGGCTATTTATTCCATAAGTGTAGGAGAGGTCTTTCTCTGTCTTATTCAATTACAACAAGAAAGCATGAAGTTCTAATGGCCAAAGAGGGCCAACTTGAAGTCATGAGGTAATTTTTAAGATGAAGCTGACATTGTGGGTGGTTGAGTAGAGAGACAGAAAGAGCCCGGAACCTTGATAACAGAATCGATTTGATTAAACTGGACAAAGGCACCCATACTTCTGGATTTCCATTAATGTTAGATAATCAATATCCTAGTGGAGGTGATGGAATTCCAGTTGAGCTATTTCAAATCCTGAAAGATGATGCTGTGAAAGTGCTGCACTCAAGATGTCAGCAAATTTGGAAAACTCAGCAGTGGCCACAGGACTGGAAAAGGTCAGCTTTCATTCCAATCCCAAAGAAAGGCAATCCCAAAGAATGCTCAAACTACTGTACAATTGCACTCATCTCACACACTAGTAAAGTAATGCTCAAAATTCTCCAAGCCAGGCTTCAGCAATACGTGAACCATGAACTTCCAGATGTTCAAGCTGGATTTAGTAAAGGCAGAGGAACTAGCGATCAAATGCCCAACATTCACTAGATCATCCAAAAAGCAAGCGAGTTCCAGAAAAACATCTATTTCTGCTTTATTGACTATGGCAAAGCCTTTGACTGTGTGGATCACAATAAACTGTGGAAAATTCTGAAAGAAATGGGCATACCAGACCACCCAACCTGCCTCTTGAGAAACTTGCATGCAGGTCAGGAAGCAGTCGTTAGAATCGGACATGGAAAAACAGACTGGTTCCAAATAGGAAAAGGAGTACGTCAAGGCTGTATATTGTCACCCTGCTTATTTAACTTCTATGCAGAGTACATCATGAAAAATGCTGGGCTGGAGGAAGCACAAGCTGGAATCAAGATTGCTGGGAGAAATATCAATAACCTCAGATATGTAGACGACACCAACCGTATGGCAGAATGTGAAGAAGAACTAAAGAGCCTCTTGATGAAAGTGAAAGAGGCGAGTGAAAAAGTTGGCTTAAAGCTCAACATTCAGAAAACCAAGATCATGGCATCCAGTTCCATCACTTCATGGCAAATAGATGGGGAAACAGTGGGAACAGTGGCTGACTTTATTTTTCTGGGCTCCAAAATCACTGCAGATGGTGATTGCAGCCATGAAATTAAAAGACGCTTACTCCTTGGAAGGAAAGTTATGACCAACCCAGACGGCATATTAAAAAGCAGAGAAATTACTTTACCAACAAAGGTCTGTCTAGTCAAGGCTATGGTTTTTCCAGTGGTCATGTATGGATGTGAGAGTTGGACTATAAAGAAAGCTGAGCACTGAAGAGTTGATGGTTTTGAACTGTGGTGTTGGAAAAGACTCTTGAGAGTCTCTTGGACTGCGAGGAAATCCAACCAATCCATCCTAAAGGAGATCAGTCCTGGGTGTTCATTGGAAGGACTCATGATGAAACTGAAACTCCAACACATTGGCCACCTGACGTGAAGAGTTGACTCATTTGAAAAGGCCCTGATGCTGGGAAAGATTGAGGGCAGGAGGAGAATGGGACAATAGAGGATGAGATGGTTGGATGGCATCACTGACTCAATGGACATGGGTTTGGGTGGACTCTGGGAGTTGGTGATGGACAGGGAGGCCTGGCATGCTGCAGTTCATGGGGTCACAAAGAGTCAGATACAACTGAGTGACTGAACTGAACTGAACTGAATCAATATCCTAAGTGTTTCAACCAGTTTGAAGTTATAATTCATGCTATATGCATCTTGTGTTAGCTTGGACTGCTATAACAAAACACTATATACCAGGGGCTTAAAGAGCAAATATTTATTTCTTAGAGTTCTGGAGTCTCAGATTTCCAAGATCAAGATGCTGGTAGGTTTGGTTCTTTAAACATAGGGCTGTGTTTCTAGCTTGTGGAAGGCTGCCTTCTTTCTGTATCCTTACATGGTGGAAGAGGAAGCTCTGGTGTCTCTTTCTCATCTTACAAAGACACTAATCTCATCATAGGGGGTCCATTCTTTATTATTCAGCTAATGACCTCCAGAGACCTTACTAACAGCACCATATTGAGGGCTTAAGTTTTAGCATATGAATTTTGGAGAACTTTCCGTCACATTCTGTCCTGGCCCCTCAAAATTTATATCCTTCTCATACACAAAGGATACTAATTCTATCTCAACAACTTTAAAAGTCTCAATTGGTAACAGTATCACCTCTCAAATCCAAAGTCCCAGGTGTCATCCAAATATAGCTATCCCTATTGTTTCCAGGACCCCCTCAAATACCAAAATCTAACTCCCTTATATAAAGTAATGTAGGGCTTGCATATAAATTGCATTTATATACTTTAAATAATCTCTAGATTACTTATAATACCTAACACAATGTAAATGCTATGCAGTAACTTGTAAGTATAGTTTAAATGATAAGTAAATAATTGCTGCCACAATAATTGCTGCCACAATAATTGCTGCCACACAATGAATTGAATTTTTGTGTTTTGAAGCTTTCTGAAAAAAATTTTTGATTGATGTTCAGTTGGTTAAATCTGTGGAGCAGAACCCATGGATACCAAAGGCTGATTGTATATCTAAACCAGATATGATGGAGACTCCAGGGATGATTCATCCTCTCCAGTCTATGCAACCAGATAAGTGATGCACTTCCAAAATACAGTGCATCCAAAACACAATGATGGGACAGGAATAGAATAGGTATCATTACTGCAAAAGGGAGAAATCAGAAGGAGGAAAGGGATAACAGGTCTGAAGTGAGTAAAAAACCTAGCAATGAAAATACTATTAGATCTTAAGGTTGGGGAATAGTTCTCTTTGGGTTACTGCTCTGCCCTGTGGAGGGGCAGTCCTGCCCATGCGTCTCTGCTTGATGGGGGTCATACCTCCAGGATTCTGCAGGGCTGGGGTCAAGCCTACAGAGCTTCAGGAAGCCCAACCTCCAGCTCCAGGGTGACTTCCCTTTCACCTGTTGAAATTGAGGTGATGTTTCTATCCTTAGTAACCCAGGAGAGAGTCCTCATAATTGCTTTTGGGGTCTCTTCCTGTGTTTTGAAGAATATTGCTGGTTTGTGGTTGAACTGCTCTCTGATCTGGTCCTGTAGGATCTAAGAAGTCTGACAGTTTTCCTGATGCTATATACATAATATTTGTGTCTCCTCAAAATTCATATATTGAGACCTAATAACACCCAATGTGATGGTATTTGGAGGCAGAGGCTTTGGTAGCTAATTAGGTCATGACTGTGGAGCCCTCATGATGAGATTAGGGTCCTGATAGAGTCCTCAGAGATCTCCCTCACCCCTTCTGCTATATGAGGTTAGAATGAAAAGATAGCTGTCTGTGAATGAGCAAGTGGGCTTTCACCAGACACTGAATCTGCCAGGGACTTGATCCTAGACTTCATGGCCTCTAGAACTATGAGAAATAAATTTGTGTTGTTTATAAGACACCCAGTCTGTGGTATTCTGTTTTAGCAGCCCAAACTGACTGGGACAATTTTTGTCCTATTTGTATTCCCTTTAGTTCAGATTGGCAGTGTTTCCATTGGAGTGGCTGATTAAGTCTGTGGTTCATACCCATAACTAAATTTTATATCAAATTGTTATTCAGCCACAACCTTGGTATTCTATGCAATATGGATGGTCTGAGAACTTTTCAAGTCTTTTCGTACTGATTCCTTTGTTCTTAACAATTCCTTATTAAATTCTTTCTCCATTCTCACACTTTACTGTGAGCAGTCAGGAGGAAATAAACTACTCCTTCAAGATTTTGCCTGAAGTCTCCTCAGATAATCTGTAGTTTTCATCACTCAAAAGTCCTGCCTTCTCTGTCTGACTTAACTTCACTCACTATGACAATATCTAGCTTCATCCACGTTGTCGCAGATGCATTATTCTGTTCTTTTAATGGCTAAGTAATATGCTATTGTATATATGTACCACATCTTCATTTCACTTATACATGGAATATAAAAAATGGTACTAGTGAAACTTGTTCATAAAAACAAAATAGAGTCACACATATAGAAAAGAAACTTATGGTTACCAGGGGGAGCAGCCTTGGGAGGGAGAAAAGCTGGGAGATTGGGATTGACATGTATACACTACTAGATATAAAACAAACAGCTAATAAGAACCTGCTGTATAGCACAGGGAACTCTATTCAATACTCTGTGACGACCTATATGGGAAAAGAATCTAAATAAGAATGGATCCATGAAAATGTATAACTGATTTACTTTCCCTATATCAGAATCTAACACAACATTGCAAATCAACTATTCTCCAATAAAAATTAATTGAAAAAAATTCTGCCTTCAACAAAACACTGAAATATGAGCACAATTCAGTCATGTCGCTTGCCCGTTCATAATAAGGATTGCCTTTCCTTCACTGTCAAATAGCATGCACCTCATTTCCATATGAGACTTCACCAGAATGACTTTTTACCATATTTCTCCCAACATTTTATTCATGATTACTTCTGTATTTCTAAGAAGACGGAAGCTTTCACTGTAGCTGTGCTCTTTTCTTTCTGAGCTCCCACCTTCAGCAGTCTTTCACAGCAATCTCTGCTTTTTCTAGTATGTCTCTCAAAACCCTTCAGCCCCTGCCCACCACCAGTTCTAAAGCCACCTCTGCCTTTATAGATATTTGTTTCAGCACCACCCCACTTCCTAGTTTCAGTTTCTATCTTAGTCTGCTTGGGCTGCAAGAACGAAATACTATAGGCTGAGTGGCTTAAACGATAGGTATTTCTTTTCTCATAATTCTAGACACTGGAAGCCTGAGATCAGGGTGCCAGCAAAGTTGGGTTCTGATAGGGCCTTCCTTTTAGCCTTCAGATACTACCTTCCCCTGCATGTTCACATGTCCTTTCCTCCGTGTGTTCATGTGGGGAGGGGGGAGAGACTTTTATAAGGGTACTAATCTCATCAGGGAAGCTCCGTCCTCATGACCTCATCTAAACCTAATTACCTCCCAAAGGCCCTAATCTCCTAATATCATCATATTGTGGGTTAGGGCTTCAAACACGAGTTTTGGGAGGAAACAAATGTTCAGTTCATAACACAGCTAAAACATCATGTTACACAGTAAAACTTATTTCTGAAAGCTGTAATTAGTATTTCCCTGGCCAACAGAGATACATTTATAGTTGATTTGGATTCTTATCCTGCAGTTTATGGTAGCTCAAAGCCTTTGCTGTAGACTTCTGCAAATATTGAGAGGCCTAATATCATTGCTTTTTGGCTAAAAGGATTTCTGGTTAAGTAAATGCATAATGTTTATCACACCATATTGATCCACATGTGGAAAGTCATGCCTCTTTGGACTTCCCACAAAAGAATTCATTTACCCAAGTATTATGAGCAATATAGATTTTAGTAAAGCTTTAATAGCAGGGAAGGATAAGGAGGTTACATTGCAACAATGCAAGCCATTTTATTACATATTTTATATATTTTGACAAGTAGTATTTGTTTTTGAGAGATGTATGGTAAATAAGTGTAGGTGTGTGGCTTGAGTACATGTGCATGTGTGAGTGTGTGGGTGGGTCTGTGTGTGTGAGTATATGTGCTTGGTCCAATAGTTACCTATTAGAAAAAATTGGGCAGATTAAAAACAAGCTCATATGCAGGTCACTAGTAGAGAGTTTGTGTGACCTGATCTGGAGGGTGTCAAAGCTTGGAATGCCAAAACAAAATACCACAACCTGGATGGCTTAGACAACAGGACACTATTCCCAATCTGGTGGCTCCACCCACATGACCTCATCTAAACCCAATCACCTCCCAAAGGCCTAAACTCCAAACACCATGGCACTGGATATTAAAGCTTTAACATATAAATTTGCAGGGGGCACATAACATTCAGTCCATAACAAAGGGCTTATGCTTGGCTTTGAGACTTGGAGTTCCAAAGCCACCCACCTTTTGTCACAACTTGAGATGTCACAGCCATCATCAAGGATGCAGATGGAAGCCCCTCCACACCACCACATTAGAGCAAACTGCATTAAAAAGGCTTAGAGAAGTGTTCTGTATGAATACAAAGGAAGGGGACAGGGAATGCAAATTGGAGCAGGATCAATCCTTCTTTGCAAGGAATGAATTTTCCTAGATGGTGGAAGGAGCTCTGCATGGTGGTAAGGGGGTGTTAAATGAAGGAAATACTTGGGAGAAAAGCAAAAAGTTAGGAATAGAAAATATTTTATATCTTTATAAGCTTGCCTAGTGGTTTTGTAGAGAATAAAAGGGTAGAGTGCTACAACTGACCTCTATCCAGCACTTGCAGAGAGAGAGAGTAGTGTCCAAATAACAGTCACGGTCCAAGAGTTCCAGATGATGAGCAGCAGTAGATGAGTGGTGGTCCATGGGAGAAATTCTACCCCAGAGGAGCTTCTGAGTAGACCCTCTGGGAGAACTAAAGGGAAGTCCCACTTTTCAGAGTATTTTAGAAGAGGTTGATCCTTGAAGTGGGAAGTGGGGGTGGAAATGGATATTGATGCTTTTGTTATATTTATATATAAACTGGATGTGAACAGGGTTCCCTCAAATTTTTATTCCTGAGGGAAAGAGTCTTTGCTACCACACATAAGGTCATTTTTATTGGGATAAACACTCAGAGTCTTTTTTGTATTCTTCAATGAAAGGAGAGAGGAGGGGGTACTTCCAGTCATTTCAACCTGCAATGTAAGTCCGTTCCTGGAAAACTGCATGTCTTCATGGGAGATAGTTCATACTCAGTGTCACTTGGGCCATGCTGAGAAGCACACTGAGGATCTCTCCACCAGATCAGAGCTTGCAATTTTTTTTTTTTAAAGCCAAGTAGCAAATATTTAGGCATTTTAAGCTATATGATCTTTCCTGCAACTCCACTCAACTCTGCCAAGATAGTAGGAATTAGACATGCTAAGTCACTTCAGTTGTGTCCAACTCTTTGTGACCCCATGGACCGTAGACTGCTAGGCTCCTCTGTCTATGGGATTCTCCAGGAAAGAATACTAGATAATGGTAATACTTAAGTCAAAGACTATTATTGCTAGAAGGGAGACCTCTTATGAGGCCTAACAGTAGGATCTTATCTAAAACTCCAAAATGAATTGTCTGAGTAGACATTTGTCATGTACTGATAAAGCAAGAGATTTTATTGGGATGGGGCATGTAGGCAGAGAGCAGGAGGGTAAGGGAACCCAGAAGGACTGTTCTGCCAGATGGCTCACAGTCTTGGGTTTCACGTGATGGAATCAGTTTCCATCTAATCATTCTAAATGGTCAGTCATTTTGACTCAGGGTCTTTCTTGGTGGTACCTGCCTTGCTCAGACAAGATGGATTTCAACAAGGAGGATTCTGAGAAGTTGGTAGGACATGTGGTGTCTCCTTTTGACCTTTCCCAAATTCTTCCTGCAGGTGGTGACTTGTTAGTTACATAATTCTTACCAGAATCTTCTACTATAAAATAACTCATGCAAATGGTTACTATGGTGCCTGACCATGGTGGGTAGTTTCAGTGTTTCCCTGAAGATTATGTATGTTCCAACAGAACTTTATTTATGAATGCTGACAGCTGAATTTCATGCAATTTTCATGTCATGTGACATTTTCCTTAATTTTCTCCAACTATTTAAAAATGATTTTTAACTTGTGAGCCACTCAAAAATAGGTGGTGGGCTACCTTTGGCCTGCAGACCATAGTTTGCTGATTCCTGCATAGACTTAAAAGGTGACAGAAAGCACCTCTTTTGTGAACAAAGGTGAGTGCCAGTCTCTTCTTTTTTTAAATTGGACTATAACTGCTTTGCAATGTTGTGTTAGCCTCTGCTGTATGATGAACTGAATCAGGCATATGCATACCTGTATCCACTCCCTTTTGGACCTCCCTCTTGCCCAATGCCCAAACCCATCCCACTCCTCTAGGACATCACAGAGCACCAAGCTTGACAGCATCTTAATACCAGTTCAGCCTCTTCACCTTTGACAGCAGCTTCTGTTAGTTAAGTCACCTGAAGGGTACATCCTTCTCATAAAGACAGGCATTAATTTTCCTCTGAGAAAATGCAAGCTGGTTTGGTAGTGAAGAAAAGACATTTTCCCTATCAGCTTGCATTTCTGTGTTTTGTCCTTTGTGAACAACAGACTGCCCCATTATTATGCTGAGAAGCGTTTTGCTCTTCCTTGCCAGACCTGAATCTTGGCTGAATCACAAGCACAACCACTCTGGTTTTCAATGACTATTATTTTTGGTGCCAGGAAGAATGGTGCCAACTATGATTAAACTATTTTGATTCTTGGCCTCCGACTGATGGGGACAATGAATGAGGGTGGTTTTTGCCAGTTCATCTCACCACATATATAAAATTTTTTTTTTAACAAAAATAGCCTTATTTTGCACATGTTAATTTGTAGTCTAAGAAAAAAATTTGACAGCATAGCTGATATAGTCTCATGTCATCAGTAACATTATTTTAAATGGCCATGCACTGAATAATCATAAGTTGCAAAGAATTTGACCAAATTATTGTTACCTTTTAAATAGCTGCCAATCTTAATATTATAAAAACTGTGTAATGAAATTCCTTTCAGATAAATTTTTATGTAGCTTCATTTTTTTATTTTATTTTTTTTTTTAGGATGAGTTCCCAGGAATTGAATTGCTTGAGTAAGCATATATATTGAAGGCTTTTGATTAGTATCACAAAAATACACTCTGTAAAAAATCATCTCAATCAATTGATACTCCCATCAGGAATACATGCAAGTTTCAATTTCTCTGTACACTTGCCATTTAAATTTTAATTTCTTAGGAAATCTAAACAGTTTAAATAAAACTTTGTATTTATATATCTTTCTCAATATTATGAATACTAATGTGACAGGAACACTGTCTTCCTTATTGTTTATTTTCAGTTCCTAGCACAGTTCCTGACACATAGTACTCAATAAATACAGGTTTAATTAAAAGACAGGAGAAAGAATAGACAATATTGGCAATACTTAGATATGTACTTTATGTATTTTCTCAATATTTCAGTGATTAATTTGTTACAAAATATGATCTGATTACATTTATGAGATCTTCTTTTCCAACTCTATGCTTGCTAGTGTTCTTTTTCTAAATATGGCTTAAAATGTAGGATAATAACCAAAATGATTGTAGCATAACATGGTTTTGAATCTTTGTTTTTGATATTCAGAGAAAACCTTTTGTTTCTATAATCTTTATACTGCTGATAACCTCTGTCTCTCTTTGCCTCTGTTTGTTTAAAATCCAATTATGTAGTCCAATGGATGAGGTATATAGAGCTTTTATTTGGAATGTGTGTATATCCAAAGACTTCAAAACACTTTCATTTTTTGAATACTTACACAGGTTAGATAGCAGAAAAAAATAAATGACCTTGGACAAGCAATAAATGGAAATATCCTTGTTGTTGATTGAGTGCAATTAGGATTTTGCTTTCATAATAGTAGTTGCAGCTGTGCATTCAAATGAAGAAATGCCTGCAAGGGCAAGATGCTCTCTTTAGATTGATACCCTACTGCTACTAGATTGTCTTAGTTGACTTATAGACCCTGTAGTGTTGAGTAAAATAATTGTCTATTTACACAGACAAAGCAATTTCTGACTCCAAGGTCACTTGCAGTTTACAAGAACATTTTTGAAGTTTTACAGAGACAGCACTTAGATGAGAGCTGTGTGAAAGAATTATAGATTCTCTACAGAATATTTTCAGGTGGTTCTCCATACCCATGATGGGTTTTGTAGATTTAAAATGTTTGCCTAAAGAAGCCATTATTGTTTATTCACTGATGTATTGCAAACATAAAAGAACAATACCTCATCTGTGCTGGTCACAATGGTATAAAATTAGAAGCGATTTTAAAAAGCTGAATGATTCACAAATCTGTTGAAATTAAACAAAATGCTCATGAACAACCAACAGGTCAAAGAAGAAATCAAAAGAGAGAGAGAGAAAAAAAAAAAAACCTTGAAGCAAACAAAAACGAAAACACAGTAGACCAAATGTATGGTATGCTGTATAAGCAGTTTCAAGAGGGAAGTTTATAGCTATAAAAGCTTACATTAATGAAAAAGAAAGATCTGAAACAACCTAACTTTGCCCCTCAAGGAACTAGAAAAAATGAGCCAGCCCAAAATTAGAAGGAAGGGAATAACAAAGATCATAGCTAAGATAAATGAAATAGAGAACAACAACAACAACAACACAAAATAATGAAACTCAGAGTACTTTTTAAAAACATACAGACCAAATTGATAAATATTTAGGTAGACTAAGAAAAAAGACAGAGAAGAGTCTAAATATAATTATAAATAAATGAGGACCCATTAGAGCTGATACCACAAAAATACAAAGGATCGTAAGAGACTACTATGAACATTTATATGCCAACAAATTAGTTAACTTAGAGGAAGCAGATAAATTCCTAGAAACATCCAATCTACTGAAATTGAATCAAGGAGACACAGAAAATCTAAATATGCAATAAACAGCAATTACTACCCAACATAGAAAAGTTCAGGGCCAGATGGTTTCATTGGTAAATTATATCTAACATTTTAGAAGTAAAGTTGATTCTTCTCAAATACTTGCCAAAAATTCAAGAGAAGGGAACACTTGGAAACTCATTTTATGAGGCCAGAATTGCCCTGATACCAAAACCAATTAAGGGCATATAAAAAAAGCAAATTGCAGGCCAATATTCCTGAGGAATATTTCTCATCATCTTTGCATGTTGAGATGCAAAAATTCTCAACAAAATACTAGCAACTTGAATTCAATAGCACATTTATAAGATCATACACCATGATCAGATAAAATTTGTTCTTAGGATGCAAAAATGGTTAAATGTGTGCAAATCAATTTGTGATATATTAATACTAGAATGAAAGATAAAAATCATGTTATCATCTCAATAATGCATGAAAAGCACTTGACAAAAATATAACCTTCTTTCAGAATAAAAATTCTCAACAAATTGATGATAGAAGGAATTTGCCTCAACATGATAAAAGCTGTATAAAACAAGGCCACAGTTAATGTTACAGTCTACAGTAAAAGGTTGGAAACTTTTCTCTAAGATCAGGAACAAGACAAAGGTGTCCACTCTCAACATTCCTATTCAACATAGTACTGGAAATTCTAGCCAGAGCAATTTGGCAAACAAAACAAAACAAACAAACAAAAAAAAAAACATGCTATTGGAAATGAAGCAGTAAAATTTTCTGTATTGGCAAATGCTATACTTTCATCTATAGGAAATCCTAAAGATTCCATCCAAAACTGTTAGAATTAATCAACAAATTCAGTAAGAGTTACAGGGTAAAAAAAACAGTATATAGAAATCAGTCATATTTTTATACACTAACAATGAGATATCTGAAAAAGAAATAAAGAAAACAATCTCAATCCCAATAGTATCAAAAACAATAAAATACATGGGAGTAGATTTAGCCAAGAGAGTGAAGGAACTATACACTGACAACTATAGGACATTGTTGAAAGAAAAGGAAGAGGATTCAAATAAATAGAAAGATATATGTGTTCATAGATTGGAAGAATGGACATTGTCAAAAAGTCCATAATATTCAAAGCCATCTATAACATTAATGCAATTCCTATCAAAATTATAAGGGCATGTTTCACAGAAAAAGAAAAAAAAATCCTAAAATTTACATGGTGCCACAGAAGATCGCTAAAGAACAAAAGCAATTTTCAGAAAGAAAAACAAAGCCAGATACATCACATTTCCTGATTTCAAAGTATACTACACGGCAGTAGTATTCAAAACAGAATGGTACTGGCATGAAAATGGACACATGGCAAATGGAACAAAACCAGGAGCACAGAAATAAAACTGCATATGTGGTCAGCTAATATTTGAAAAGGGTCAGTAATATTCAGTGGGAAATGGATAGTATTTTTAATAAGTCACCTGAGGAAAACTTTATATCCACATAGGCAGATGTTGGCCAAAGGGTAAGAACTTCCAATTATAATATTAGTAAGTTTTGAGAATTCCATGGATAGCAAGGTGATTATAGTTGACAGTATTATACTACATACTTGAAAGTTGCTAAAAAGTACATATTAATCAAAGAAATGATATTGAACAAAGAAATGTTTAATGTTTGTTTAAACAAAGAAATGAATTAAACAAAGAAATGTTTGTTTAATGATGTTAAACAAAGAGAGGACAATTATGTGAAGTAATGGAGATGCTAGCTATTGGTATGGTCATAATAATTTTGCAATATATAACTATATTAAATCAATGTATTGCATACTTTGAACATATATAATGTTATATCTCATTATACTCCAATTATAATAACAGAACAGTGCCTGGTACATTTCAAAAGCACAATAAATGTTTGTTTACAGAAGGAGAGTCTCATGTGTTTTGCTTTCTTTAATCTGCCAATCAATTAATATTTTCTGAGCATTTACAAAATACTTGGTGTGATTGATTTATAAGATTTCTATTTCATAGAGTTTATAGTCTAATTGGAGTGATGAAAACCCAACACATATGAAAGCTTGCCATTTCTAATTACATTGATATCTTAGAAACCAACATAACCAAGTTTACAATCATAACAATGGAATGGGCTTTAAACTCCCCCTCCCCTCCAAAAAAGCCACTTAAAAATACAAAGTAAAAATTTTGTGATAATGAGTGTCTGGGATTCCTTCCTCCAAGTTTTTTTTTCCTTACTTTCTGTATCATGCTGCCACCACTGATTTTAATATGTCTTTCTCTAGATTAAAATCTTTTAGTAGCTCCTATGCACTACAGGATAAAATTCAAATTCCATAGAATGGCTGTGATATATCAACAATGGTGACAAAATCTTTGTCATTTCTTTCATAGAGAGGTGGGGGCATCTATGTAGTCTCCCCCTTGAGTATAGGCAGGTTTCATAACTGTTTTAACACATAGAGATGGCAAAAGGGATGCTTTGCCAGTTTATAGGTCAAAGCCCAAAGAGATCGACAGTTTCTGCTTCTTGCCTCTTGGAACACCCACTCTAGGCAGCTCAACTGTTGAAGTTTAAACTCTCCTTCTGTAAATAGTACATGGAAAAGCTATGAAAAAACCAAGTGGAGAGTGGCTCAATAGAGCCTTGCTCTTCATCCTTCCCCACCAAGGCATTCTCTACTCCAGCCCAGCTACCTGCTGAATGTCACCAAGTGACCTTGTTCAACACCACATGGAACAGGAGAATCAACCAGCTTAGTCTGATCCATTTTATATTATAGATTGTGAACATCGTGAAATGACTGGTTTCAAGCCATCATGTTTGCAGTAGTTGGTTACACAGAGATACATGGCCATAACAATAGCAATAAAGTTTCCTATAAATTTACATGTCTAAATTATCACACTTTCTCTACTTTTAAGAAAGTTCATAAGCTTTATTAAGTTTTGAGCAAATTTCATTAACAAAAAAAATTGAGCTAAAAATACAGAGAGATCCCATACATCCCTTGAAAGTGTGAAAGTGCTAGTCACTCAGTTGTGCCCAACACTGCAATCCCAAGGACTATAGCCCGCCAGGCTCTTCTGTCCATAGAATTCTACAGGCAAGAATACTGGAGTGGATTGCCATTCCCTTCTCCAGGAGATTTTCCTGGATCAGGGATTGAATATTGGTCTCCTGAATTACAGACAGATTCTTTACCATCTGAGCCTCCAGGGAAGCCCCCTAACCCATGCCAATTTCCCCTATTTTTAATATCTTGCATAAATATGCTATATTTGTTACAATGAGTAGGCCAATATTAATGCTTTATTGTGAAGAAAACTCTATAATTTACATTAGGGTTCACTGTTTGTAATATACAATCCATGGCTTTTGACTAACATATAATGACATGTATCTGACATTACAGTGTTATACTGAATAATGGTTTCATTGTCCTGAAAATCCCTTCCCCAAATCCCTGTAAACCAGTGATATTTTTATTATCTCCATAGATTTTCCATTTCTAGAAGGTCATCTATTTGAAATAATACAATATATAACTGTTTTAGATTGTCTTCTTTCACTTAGAAAAATGTATTTGAAATTCTTCCATGATTTTTGGTGGCTTAATGGCTTTTTCTCTTTTATCATCCATATAATGTTCCAGTCTATGGTTGCATCATCGTTTACTCATCCATTTCCTTGTAGAAAGACTTCTTGCTTGCTTCTAAGCTGTGGCAATTATGAATAAAGCTGCTATGATCATTCATGCATAGATTTTTGTGTGAGTGCAAGTTTTCAAGCCATTTGGACAAATATCAAGCAGCATGGTTACTGGATCATATGGTAAGATAATGTTTAGTTTGGTAAGAAATTGCCATACTGTCTTCCAAAGTGAATGTACCATTTTGCCTTCCCACCAGCAATGAATGAGAGTTCACATTGCTCTTCATTCTCACCAGCATTTGGTATTGCCAGTCTTCTGGATTTTGGCTATCCAAACAAAAATGTGTAGTAGTATCTCATTGCTGTTTCTATTTGGATTCTCTAATGCTGTATGATGTTGAGAATCTTTTTCATATGCTTATTTTCTGTCTGTATGTCTTCTTTGGCATTTTTTTTCAAATCTGTTGCCCATTTTAAACTTGGGTTGCTTGTTTTATTACTGTTGAATTTTAAGCATTCTTTGTATATTTTAAGTATCAGTTCTTTAACTGAAATGTATGTTTTTCAAAAGATTTTATCCCAATTTCCTAGACTTTTAACCTTCATATTCCTTCAAACACACAATGCACATTGCCTATGATCAAATCACAAAAAAAACTGTTTTGCTTCCTCTGCATATCATGCTCTCTCTTACTAATATTTCCATACTTTTGCATAGGCTATTCTGATATCTGCATGCAAGGCAGAGGGAACTTTACTTATACTTGAAGTATGAAGAGTATTAGAAGACTGTATCATACTCTTTGTGAAACCTTCCTGTATTCCAAAGAGATTTAGTGCCTCAGTTCTCTGTGCTCAAAAACCACTCTTGTGTATGTGTGTGTGTGTGTGTGTGTGTGTGTGTGTGTAAATCACTTCAGTCATGTCTGACTCTTTGTGATCCAATGGACTGTAGCCTGCCAGACTCCTCTGTCCATGAGATTCTCCAGGCAAGAATGCTAGAGTGGGTTGCCATGTCCATCTCCAGGCGATCTTCTTAACCCAGGGATCAAAATCACATCTCCCATGTCTCCTGCATTGGCAGACAGGTTTTTTATCACTAGCGCCACCTGGGAAGCCCCCTGTTTTGTGTATACATCAAATAAAATGGTGAGCACATTTAATTTTAACTCTGGTTTATGATCCTGTCCACCAAAAGGATCATGCAAATCCCCCAAACAGGTGCCGTATCTTTTACATCTTGATACAATTCTCCAGGCCTTCATGTAAGAAAAAAGATGCATCCTAGATACAAATTATATGAAGGAATGCCCAGAATAAATCTTGGTGATGAAGTGTGAAAGGAGAGATCATGAATTACTTCACTGAGCATTTCATGATAGAAGTCATAGGTTTCAGCATGGAAGAATAAATAACATTTGATTAGAAATGAATGATAAAGTTTTGAAAGACAGTAGGAGCACATCTCTTTGTGGCTTCCATCTTGGGTGTATTCCCTCTCACTCCATTGAATCACTGACTCAGAGGGAAGTCAGCTGCTATGGAGTGAGGTGACTGGATGGGAGCTCCAGGTAATGAGGGACCAAAGCCTGCCAACAGCTATGTGACTGATCTTGGACATAGATCACTGAGGCTGTGCTCTCTGTACTCTTTACCAACATGTTATTTTCATTTAACCTGACATTATTGTTCAAGTAAGCTATAGATGCTATGATAGTAATTAAAAGCTCTAACTAAAGAGAGGTAAAGAGAGATCTGGCTATAAGTTTTAGGTGATATAGGTCATTTAAATGACTATATCGAACCGATTTACTAAAGACCACTCTTTCTGGTAGCCAGACCCATTTAGGAACTCATATTTTAATACTGGTCTGCACATTGTAACTTTCTGCTAGATCACTTGCTTTGGTTTAGGCTCAAGGAATAATGGAAAAAGTTCACAATTCAAATTAAAAAAACAAAAGTTTTAAGTGTGTGGAAAATTTGTTTTATGTTAAAACTGTTCCATTATAACATGGAGCTATTTATAGTCTTTATTATTCCACTTTGTTTGAATATTTATACACTTTACTGCCAAAACATTGATGTGCTTGATTATGAAACTCCCTAGACCCTGTTGAGGATTTTACATAATTACAGTAAAAGCATTACATTATGTTCCTAATAGCTGAGAAAATATGCAAAGTCTGAAAAAGTATCTAGTCACAAGTTTTTTGACACTGGATTGTGGACCTCTATTGGCTTCCTTGGGTTATCACCTCTTTGCTTAAAATGCAGGATTGAGAACTAAAATCACAAGAAGATAGAAAGATAAAACTTTAAGGAATGGAAAATGCTTATTTGCTCTCCAATTCCAATCTATCACTCCTATCCTCCAAATGTGGAATTGCTTATAATAATAATAATAGGACGTTCAGAACATATGGTGTTGATATTGGTTTCTTCTGAACCGAAGCTGTGCTTAACATCAGGAGGAGTTGAGAGGAGGGAGGTTAAGTTTAGGGCACCAACCAGAAGCAAAGCTTGTCATTTTAACAAACTGCTGTATCCCTGGGGTCTGTCCCAGCCTATTTTTACATGCTATTTTTCTTCTCTTCCTTCCTATTTCTTCTCTTTCTATTCCAGGAATATGTTGCTTGCTAGTTGATCATCCTCAAAGTTAATTCATTAGAGGTCTTTGCTTTCATGTACTCCTATGTCCCAGGCATTAGAAAAGTTGCCTCACTGCTAACTAAATAGGTGAGCTATTCATTCAGCTCTTGAGACATTGTATCTGAAATAATATCTGGGAAGGGCTCTAGTGACTCAAAATCATTGATAGGAAAGAAATATTATCAGCTTAATGCCTACTTCTAAGGGATCATGGCAGAAGTTTTTAGAAAGATATTTCAGTTCTTGAACCTTAGTTTTCCCATCTATACAATGGTGCAAATAATTATAGGCTGTTTAATTTGTTGCAAAGATGAGACAATATATGTAGGACACTTGGAATAATGCCTTGCACATGTAAGTGATGATGAATCTCCTTTTTTTTACTTTCCAAACTTGCCACATTTGTCTTTAGATTGGATTTCCTTCTACTTTTTCCTTACACCATGAGAGGACTCTCCATCATTGCTATTATGGTTACAGTAAATAAGTCCTTCCGTTTGTCCAACTGAAGTTTCTGTTGCTAATATTTTATTGACTTAATTCTGTGCTTCTTTTACTCAAATATACTAACCTTATCTTTTTCAAAGTGTCCTGGATTCAACCTTATTAGCAAAAAAAAAAAAAAAAAAAAAAATCCATTTTGATTCTTATCTATGGTGGTAGAATAAAAGCTTTTTATTCCTATTTTTTTAAATAAAGAAATCTATATTAATAAGCTGTAATTTGTTGACAGTATTTTGGTGGTAAAAAAAAACTTTTTCGAGGTCCCTGAAGTTATATCTTATTTTGCCAATGGATCGAATTAGCTATGACTAAGGAATTACACTGGGTTGTTGACCATTTAACTCAGATGATTGCTCTTTATATTTGTATTCTAATGCTCTGTTTACAGGGTTCCATATATATAATTGCATGTGATCCTTACAACACAATAAATTGGATATTGTCACTTTATTTTTTATTTTATGGATTTTAGCTTTTAACAATAATCTTTTATGTTTTTATTTTTATGGCTTTTGATCTACTAGTTCTGTTGACTTTTATTATTAATTTTACCTACTTTATTGTTTAAGTATTCTTAATCTCATCTTTACTTGCATTCATATTTTCACTCTTAATTTCCTTCTATTTTCCTCATAACCTACTCTCTCAATTGCAGTTTTACTGCTTCCTAACTTTTAAACCTGCTCTTTATTTTTTAAAATATTTTGTCTCTTTATCTTTTATCATCTTGCATCCCACTGCTTCTTGCTTCCTGAAACTGTCATTTTGTTTGGTTTGCTTTCATAATGGCAGCAGAAAACATGGCCACAAAGGTGGCTGAAAGGATGGACCCATGACTGGAAAGGCTGTCAGCTTTCTTGCCAGCTTTGATGACCCCATCCCAAACCTTCCTGCACTTTCTGTCAACTCCACTTTCTTCCATCTTACGCATCTTCTTAAGTCCAGACATATCAACTTTCTGTGAGTATCTGAATGAAGTCCTAAACCCACTGATGTTCATTTGCTCAGTATTTCACTTGAAGTGATTCTTTTTCCATGAACTCAAATGTCTGTGAACAGTGTCAGTTTAGGATCTCTAAGTGCAAACCGCTCTCTCACCTGGCCAGCAGTAAAACTCTGACTTCCTGTGGGCTGCAATTTCACCCTCAGGCCTGTGTTAAAATGTGACACTGTCTGTTGAATAAGAGAACAGAGTACACGTTCTAGCAGTGCTCTCTGGGCTTCAGAGAAGGATACTCAAAGGTCGAGCACAGCGGTGTCATCCGAGAGCGGTAGAAGGAAGTCTTCCATCCCACTGCTTCTTAGGTGCTGTTTGCCCCCAGTCTAACGTGTTGCCCCATTGTGAGTTAGTGGCTGGAGCAGGAAGCGAAATGAAATAAAAGAGAAAACAAATGAAATTCTTCTTACCCACCTGAGTCTGACTTCCTACGTCTTTCCCAGATTTGTCATTTTTTTTCTTTCACAAAAGACTTTTTCTTTGTAAACCCAATTTTCTTTGAATTACTTGAGTCTTAAGAAGTTCTCGATTGAAACTAAACAAAGTCCAAACTGTTATCTGTACTGTGCAATTAAAGGTCTGTGATCTGGTCTAAAAAAGTGGTGTATACCTGGTTCCTTGTACAAATTCATGCTAATAATATCATGCTCTTTTTACTTGTCTACAAATTCATATTAATAATATAATGCTATTTATACTAATTCTGATATAAATAATAATCTCACTATAAAAATGAATAAATGACAGATATCTAATCACAAGTGACTTATTTAGAATACTGTATTAATTTCCTAGTGCTACTGTAACAAATCATCACAAATTGGATGGCTTTATTCATTGTCTCAGCTCAGAAGGTTAGAATTCGGAAATCAAGTGGCAGCCAGGTTGATACCTCCTGGAAATTTTAGGAAAGAATCCATTCCATGCCTCTCTTCTGGTACCTTTAATGTTTCTTGATTGTACAGCACAATCCAACCTACCCAGTCTTCATGTGGCCTTCTTGTATGTCTATCTTTGTGTCTCAAATCTCCATCTTATAAGGACAACAGTCATTGGGTTTAGGGCCCATCCTAAATCCAGGATGGCTTCATCTCAGGATCCTTAATTACAGCAGCAAAGACCTTTTTACAAAATAAAGCACCTCGCTTGTTCCAGGATTTAGTATATTTTGGGAGGCCAGTATTTAACTCACTAATTCTCAGTCATGACTTTCTTCATTTTTTTCTTTGCTGATGTTGCTAAGCAAGGGTGAATAAATGGTGCACAGGATATGCTCTCAAATAATATTTTTTATTACTGATTTAGACAAGGATTTTTATTACAAGGGAGTAAAATCCAAGCTGTCTTAAATGAAAAAGATTTATTTTAGTGAAATGAGAGGCTACTTGATGGACAGCTGAGGACAGGAAAGAATCACTAGCCTCAAAAGTACTAGAACAGGAAACAGAATGTAAGCAGCTGAGGTATTGCCTTCCCTGTCTCTGGGACCGAATGGTCACTCTTAGACTGCTTCGATCTGCTTTTCTCTATGTGTATTTTAGCTGCTACACCAAAATACCAGATGCTTGGTGGCTTAAACAGCAGACATTTATTTCTCACAGTTTTGAAGGTTAGAAACTCCAAGATCAAGATGGCAGATTCAGTTCTTCAGGAAGAAGAGTTTGTTTCCACCTTGCAGATGGCTGTCTTGCTGCTATATGCTCACACATGGAGATGGGGAGAGTTCTGTTCTCTCCTTTGTTTTTTAAAAGAGGACTCATGCCATCATCTAAGATTGGATAGTACAAAACTGCCAGAGGAAACTAGAGATGATAGACTCTTTGACACAAGTTGTACCATCTTTTCTGGATCTTTTTGCTGAAGTAAAGGAAATAGAAGCAGAAATAAACCAATGGGAAATAAAAGCAGAAACAAACCAATGGGACCTAATTAAACATAAAAGCTTTTGCAGATCAGAGGAAACCATTGACAAAGTGAAAAGACAATTAATTTTCCTATTAAATGGGAGAAAATATTTGCAAATGATTTGACCAATAAGGGATTAATATCCAACATATAATATCCAACAGCTCATACAACTCAACAGAAAAAAACAAAAAATTTGTCCAATTAAAAATGGGCAGAAGAGGGTCAGTCCCAAGATGGGGGAAGAATAGGACAGGGAGACCACTTTTTCTGCCCACAAATTCATCAAAAGATCATTTGAATGCTGAACAACTTCCACAAAACAACTTTTGAACAATGGCGGAGGATGCCAGGCACCCAGAAAGGCAGCCCAATTTCTTTAAAAGGAGGTAGGACAAAATTTATAAAAGAAAAAAACAGAGACAAAAGGTTTAGGGACAGAGACCCTCCCTCCCTCCTGGGGAGGGAGTTGTGAAGGACAAGATTCCACACAGTAGAAAACCTTCTCACAAGTTTGTCTGTGGGGAATTTTGGAATCTCAGAGGGCATTATAACCGGGCCAAAAAAAAAAAAAAAAAAAAGCCCACAGATTACGTGCCTAACTGCAACCGCCAGTGGAGAAGTGGTCCAGATGCTCACATCTGCCACCAGCGAGTGGGGCTGGGCAGGGAGTTGCAGGCTGCATAATGGTGCTTAGTGTAAGGACCAGGCCTGAATGCCCTGAGGACAATCTGAGGGAGCTAATGTGAGAGCAACCCAAACCGTGGGATCGCCAGAGAGACAGAAAACAAAAAGGACCTTTCCCGAAAAAGGCTATAACCTCACCTGGTAACCCGAGGCGCGCTCACAGAACAAAGGGTTGAGGGAATATCAAAGGAGAGCAAGCCTGCTGCTGCATATGGCCCTCCCTTCCCAGAGGCAGAGGGGCAGGCCTGTGACAGCCAGAGCTGGGAGGCGAGGGGCTGCTGCGATCTCGGCCTCAAGAGACCGCACCCTCCACCAAACTCTGAGCAGGCTCCCAGTTGCTAATCAAGGTCTTCCTGGGATCCTGGGCGGCTGACATCCGCCAGGAGTGTCACAGCCTGAGATCAGCACCCGTGAGGGGCACACAGCACAACTGGGACTGGACTCTCCTGGGGCAGCTGGGAAACCAAACGGCTGAGACTGGGCGGTGAATAAGATGCACAGACCACTTGGGAGAGCGCACTCGCCAGGCACCATCGCCTGAGCTGCTTGGACCTGGGAAGGGCACAAAACTCACAGCCCATACTGGTCTGTACCCTTCTAGAGCACCCGAGAACCTGAGCGGGTGAGACCTGGGAACCCTGGAGCCTGAGCAGTGTAGACCCAGGAAGCACATGCCATCTTGGGCTGTGGCAACTCAGTGTGGTCCATCCACTGCGAGCACTCCCCACACATGCCAGAGGCATTTGTTTGTGGTGTCCCTGTCTCCCTACAGCACAACTGAACAAGTGAGCCTAAATAAGTGGCCACCTTCGCCCCGTTGTGTCAGGGTGGAAATTAGACCCTGAAGAGACACGCAAACAGAGGAAGCCAAAATAAACAAAAAAGGGGCAACCACGCTGGAGGTGCCAGGTCCAACAGATTAAAAACCTGCATTTAATACTGGAGACCGTGCATTTGAGGGGGCAACTATAGACCTTGAGAACAGGTACAAGCCGAAAGAAGGGACTATCTGACACTGAACTGACCCCACACTGCCCATAACAGCTGCAGAGAAATTCCTAGATATGTTTTTACTATTATCACTTTTTAATTTTTTTAAATTAGTTCTTTATTACTCCTTTATCATTTTATAGCCTACTATTACCTTTCAAAAACCCTATTTTTAAAACAAATTCCATATATTTTAAAAATATTTTGTGATTATGTTTGTATTTTTTGTATTGTGTTTTTTGAGCGTCTAACCTCTATTCTGTTTTTAATCTTTGCTTTTTGATATTTGTTATCAATTTTGTACCTTGAAAAATCTAATCATCAGTATCTATTTTCATTTAGGGATTTGATTACTGGTTTGCTTGCTCTCTCCCCGGTGACTCTCCCTTTTCTCCTCCATGTCACTTCTATCTCCTTCCTCCCTTTTATCTTCTCTACATGACTGAATCTTTCTGGGTGTTCCTGGCTGTGGAGAGCTTTTTGATATTTGTTACCAATTTTGTACCTCTAAGAATCTAATCTTCAGTATCTATTTTCATTTAGGGATTTGATTACTGGGTACATTGCTCTCTCCCCGTTTGACTCCCCCTTTCTCATCCTGGTCACCTCTATTTCACTGTTCCCTCTTCTCTTCTCTTCTCTATAAAACTCTGAACCTCTGTTTGTGTTCCTGGCTGTGGAGAGCCGTTTCACCAATAACCTAGTGATTTTATCTTCTACACTGTATGGATGGAGAAGTCTTGAGGCTACTGTAAGAGGACTGAAAACCAGAGGCCAGAGTCTTAACTCCAAAACTTTAGAACATCAGAGAACTTCTGACTCCAGGGAACATTAATAGACAAGAGGTCACCCAAAAGTCTCCACACCTACACTGAAACCAGGCACCAACCAAGAGCCAACAAGATCCAGTGCAAGACAAACCATGCTAATTTTCAAGCAAAACAGGAACACAACCCTGAGCATTAAAAAATGGTCTTCCAATATTGTAAAGTAATTAGCCTCCAACTAATAAAAATAAATGGAAAAAAAATAAAAGATGGTCTTCCAAAAGCCATGCCAAACCTGTGGACACCCCAAAACTCACTACTGGGCACTTCTTTGCACTCCAGAGATAAGAGATCCAACTTCACCCACAAGAACACAGACACAAGCTCCCCCAACCCAACCAGGAAACCTTGACAAACCATTAGTCCAAGCCAAACCACAGGGAGCAGACACCACAATTAAGAGGAACCACAAACTTCCATCCTGCAGAAAGGGCACCCTAAATATAACAACTTAAACCAAATGTAAAGACAGAGAAATATTCAGCAGGAACATGATAGAATCCCACCAAACCAAATGAAAGTGGAGGAGATAGGGAGTCTACCTAAAAAAGAATTCAGAATAATAATAGTAAAGATGATCCAAAATCTTGAAAACAAAATGGAGTTACAGATAAATAGACTAGAGACAAGGATTGAGAAGATGCAAAAATTGTTTAACGAGGACCTGGAAGAAATAAAGAAGAATCAATCAATAATGCAATAACTGAGATCAAAAGCACTCTGGAGGGAACCAACAGTAGAATAACTGAGGCAGAAGATAGGGTAAGTAAGGTGGAAGATAGAATGGTGGAAATAAATAAAGCAGAAAGGAAAAAGGAAGAAAGAATCAAAAGAAATGAAGACAACCTCAGTGACCTCTGAGACAACATTAAATTCCCCAACATTTGAATCATAGGAGTCCCAGAAGAAGACAGAAAGGAAGGGTATAAGAAAATATCTGAGGAGATAATAGTCGAAAACTTTATGGGGAAGGAATTAGCCACCCAGGTCCAAGAAACCCAGAGAGTCCCGAACAGGATAAACCCAAGGTGAAACACCCCAAGACACATATCAGTCAAACTAAGGAAGATTAAACACAAGGAGCAAATATTAAAAGCAGCAAGGGAAAAGCAACAAATAACACACAAGGGGATCCCCTAAGGAAAATAGCTGATCTTTCAATAAAAACTCTTCAGGCCAAAAAGGAATGACAGGATACACTTAAGTGATGAAAGAGAAAAACCTACAGCCAAGATTACTTTACCCAATAAGGATCCCATTCATATATGAAGGAGAAATAAAAAACCTTACAGACAAGCAGCAGCTGAGAGAATTCAGCACCATCAAGCCAGCTCTTCAACAAATGCTAAAGGATCTTCTCTAGACAGAAAACACACTAAAGCTTTATAAAAAGGACCCAAAACAACAAAGTAAATGATAACAGGATCATATTAATCAATAATTACCTTAAATGCAAATGGGTTAAATGCTCTAACAAAAAGACAGAGACTGACTGAATGGATAAAAAACAAGACCCGTATATATGCTTTCTATAAGAGACCCACCTCAATCCTAGGGACACATACAGACTGAAAGTGAAAGGCTGGAAAAAGACATTTTATGCAAAAGGGGACTGAAAGAAAGCAGGAGTAGGAATACTCCTATCAGATAAAACAGACTTTGAAATAAAAGCCATGAAAAGAGACCAAGGACATTACATAATGATCTAAGGATCAATCCAAGAAGAAAGTATAACGATTATAAATATAAATGCACTCAGTAAGGGAGCACCCCAACACATAGGGCAAATGCTAACAAGTATGAAAGGGGAAATTAATAGTAACACAATAATAGTGGGAGACCTTCATGTTCCACTCACACCTAAGGATAGATCAATCAAACAGGAAATTAATAAGGAAACACAAGCTTTACAATAGGCCAGTTAGATCTAATTGATATCTATATGGCATTTCACCCCAAAACAATGGAATTAACCTTTTTCTCAAGAGCATATGGAACATTTTCCAGTATAGATCACATTCTGGGCCATAAATTTAGCCTTCATAAATTAAAAAAAAATTAGAATCATTTCAAGCATCTTTTCTGATCACAGTGCAATAAGATTAGATGTCAACTACAGGAAATAAAGAACTATTACAAATACAAACATATTCAGGCTAAACACCACGCTCCTGAACCAACAGATCATGGAAAAAATCAGAAAGGAACTAAAAATATGCATAGAAATAAATGAAAATGAAAACACGACAGCCCCAAACCCATGGGATTCAGTAAAACCAGTGCTGAGAGGGAGGTTCATAGCAATACAAACCTACCTCAAGAAACAAGGGAAACATTAAAGAAACAACCTAACTGTATACCAAAAGCAACTAGAAAAAGAAGAAAAGAAGAACCCCAACATTAATAGAAGGAAATAAATCATAAAAATCAGAGCAGAAGTAAGTGAAAAAGAAATGAAGGAGACTATAGCAAACATCAGCAAAACTAAAAGCTAATTCTTTGAGAAGATAAATAGAATAGACAAACTGTTAGTGAGACTCATCAAGTAAAAAAGGGAGGAAAATCAAATCAGTAAAATTAGAAATGAAAATGGAGAAATCATAATAGACAACACAGAGATACAAAAGATCATAAGAGACAACTCTGAGCAATTATATGCCAATAAAATGAACAATTTGGAAGAAATGAGCAAATTCTTAGAAAAGTATACCTTCCAAAACTGAACCAGGAAGAAATAGAAAATCTTAATAGGTCCATCTTAAGCACAGAAATCAAAGCTGTAATAAAAAATCTTTCAACAAACAAAAGCCCAGGACCAGATGGCTTCACAGGTGAATTCTACCAAGAATTCAAAGAGCTGACACCTAAATAAATAAAATATCATACGCAAACTCTTCCAGAAAATTGTGTAGGAAGGTAAACTCCCAAACTCATTCTGTGAGGCCACCATCACCCTAATACCAAAACCAGATGATGATTCCACACAAAAAAGAAAACTACAGGCCAATATTGCTGATGAACATAGATGAAAAATTTCTCGGCAAAATTCTGACAAGCAGAATCCAACAACATATTAAAAAGATCATATATCATGACCAAGTTGGCTTTATCCCAGGGATGCAAGGATTCTCCACTATTCACAAATCAATCAATGTGATACACTACATTAACAAATTGAAAGATAAAAACCATGTGATTATCTCAACAGATGTAGAGAAACCCTTTGACAAAACTCAACACCCATTTATGAACAAACACTCCAGAAATCAAGCACTCTAGAAAGCAGGAATTTCTCCAGAATGAGGGATGGCATGGGGAGGGAAGTGGGAGGGGGTTCATGGTGGGGGACACATGTACACCCATGGCTGATTCATGTCAATGTATGGCAAAACTCACCACAATATTTTAAAGTAATTAACCTCCAATTAAAATAAATAAATGAATTTTAAAAATAAATAAAATTTTCAAGATGTGCAAAAGATCTGAATAGACAATTTTTCAAAGGAGAAATGTAGATGTTCAACATGTACATGGAAAGTTACTCAACATCACTAATCATCAGAGAAATTCAAGTCAGACCTACAAGTTATCGCATCACATCTGTTAGGCTATCATCAAAAGGAGCACAAATAAACATTGGTGAGGCTGTGGAGAAAAGGGAACCCTCAAACACCGTGTAAGTGTAAACTGGTGCAGCCACTGTGGAAAACAGTATGGCATTTTCTGAAAACTAATAGAACTACCACGTGACCCAGCGATTCCAGTCTCATGTATTTAGCCAAAGAAAAGAAAAACACTAATTAGAAAATATACATGCAACCCAATGTTCATAGCAACACTATTTTCAATTGCCAAGATATGGAAGTAATCTAAGTGTCCATGAACACATGAATGGATAAGGAAGATGTGGTATATATACACAATGGAATACTTACTCAACCACAATAAAGGGTGAAATTTTGCTCTTTGAAGCAACATGGGTGGACAGGGAGAGCAATAAGTTAAGTGAAAGTAATTTAGACAGAGAAAGATAAACACTGTATAATATCACTTATATGTGCAACCTAAAAAATAAAACAAATTAGTGAATATAGCAGAAAAGAAACAGACTTACAGAGAACAAACTAATGGCTGCCACTGGGGAGACATAGAGCAGTAATATGAGTCGGGAAGTGGGAGATACAAACTTTTGGGTATAAGATAGACTACAAAGATGTATACCACAACACAGGGAAGATAGCCCAATATTTTGTAATAACTATAAATGAAGTGCAAACTTTAAAATTATATTAGAAAAGATGAACAAAACTGATAAATCTTTACCCAGACTCAAGAAAAGGAGAGGGCCCAAATCAATAAAATCAGAGTTTAAAAAGGAGAAACTACAATGGACACCACAGAAATACAGAGGATCATAAAAGACTGCTATGAACAACTATATGCCAATAAATAGGCAACCTAGAAGAGATGGGCAAATTCTAGAACTGTAAACTGTTTCAAGGCTGAACTAGGGAGAAACAGAAAATAGATCAATTACCAATATTGAAGTAACTTTAAAACTCCTAACTGTCCAGAACTTTCTAGCTCTTCTTACTGCCATTAGTCAAATGGTTTCTTCTGGATCTCAGTGTTCTTTAAGAGAAATATGACTGCCACATGCATTTTTCAAAATCATACAAATTAAGGATGTTGCCCAGCCTTCAGATTGGATGTTTAATCATGGCACCATAAACAATGGTTGGGGATAAAGGGAGAGGGCAGTATCATGTGTCATGTAGTCAGCTGGCACAGCAGAGAATTTGGGTAGACTTAGCTTTCCTGAGAAAGTGACCAAAGAGAGGATGTATCCAATATAGTTAATTTCTGCTTTAAAAAGGTTATCAAGCTTGGATAAAAAAAGAAGAAAAAAACATAGAAAATGTAACAAATGCAAAGGAAAAAATGACACAACTCCACCTTTTAGTGATAGCTGATACTGCTAATCATGTACTTTCCATTTTTCTCTATTTGTACATACCTATAAATATCCTAAACATTTTATCATGAAAAATACTACTCACAGAAAAGCTTATAAAATATGCATGATTAAAGAATAATAAAGGAAAAAGCATAATAAAGAGTACCTGCTAATTTGCATAAAAAATAGAATGCTTGAAATATCCTTGAAGTTTCCTATTCACTTCTACCCAAATATACTCCTCTGTGCTTCAGAAATAATCATTATCTTGAATTTCATGTCAAGGACTTTATTTTTTTTTTTTTAGTCTAATAAAGAATTATTGGTATATAACATGTCAGTAGGTTTTGCAGGAGGCTGAAAAGGTGGTTTGGTGTTCCCAGACCATAATTTTAAGTGTACATATGGATTCCCTTTTTTTTTCTTTATAATCTCACAAAATTTGTATGGTTACTCAAGGAAACTGTTATTTTGTCTGTCTTAAATTTTGTGTCACTGATATAAAATGGAATATATTATCTTTCATTTTCACACATTCAAGTAGTCCTACTGTTTTGCTACTATAAACAATACTAATAGAAACATCTTGGAAAATCTTTCCTGCTTCACATGTTTAAAAGTTTATAAGTATTTCTCAAATACTGTTGGCTATTATCCTCAGTAATAAATACAAGCTACAATTTGACTCATTACAAACACACACAAACACACATGCCTCAAATGTGTGCATACATATAACTAAAACAACACTTCAATGAAACAATTATTATGTTTCACCCTTGCAACACAATCTGATATTTTCTTTTCTGGTTACCTCTGTTCTAGTGAAAACTAGTATATTTTATTTTTTAAAAAAGCTGGTTTTAACACTAGATCTGTGATTTTTTTCATTGTTGTTGTTTTTCGGTCACTTAGTCATGTCAGACGTTTTGTAACCTGATGGACTGTAGCACACCAGGGTTTCCTGTCTTTCATCTTCTCCTGGAGCTTGCTCAAACTCATATCCGCTGAGTTGGTGATGCAATCCAGCCATCATATCCTCTATCCCTTTCTGCTCCTGCCTTCAGTCTTTCTCAGGATCAGGGTCTTCTCAGATGAGTGTCGACTCTTCACACTAGGTGGCCAAAGTATTGGAACTTCAGCTTCAGTCCTTCCAATGAATATTCAGGGTTAATTTCCTTTCAGATTGGCTGATTTGATCTCTTTGCTGACCAAGGGACTCTCAAGAGTCTTCTCCAACACCACAGTTCAAAAGCATCAATTCTTTGTTGCTCAGCCTTCTTTACGGTCCAAGTCTCATATCCATACAAGACTACTGGGAAAACCATAGCTTTGACTATAAGGACATTGTTGGCAAAGTAATGTCTCTGCTTTTAACATTCTGTCTAGGTTGTTCATAGTTTTATTCCAAGGAGAAAGCATCTTTTAATTTCGTGGCTTCAGTCATCATGTGCAGTGATTTTGGAGCCCAAGAAAATGAAGTCTTTCAGTGTTTCCATTGTTTCCTCATTTATTTGCCATGAAGTGATGGGACCAGACGCTATGATCTTAAATTTTTTGAGTTCTGAGTTTTAAGCCAGCTTTTATACTTTCCTCCTTCACTTTCATCAAGAGGCACTTCAGTTCCTCTTCACATTCTGCCATAAGGGTGGTGTCATCTGCATATCTGAAGTTATTGATAGTTCTCCCAGAAATCTTGATTCCAGTTTGTGCTTCATCCAGCCTGGTTTTCACATGATATACTCTGCATATAAGTTAAATAAACAGGGTGACAATATACAACCTTGATGTATTCCTTTCCCAATTTTGAACCTGTTATTCCATGTCCAATTCTAACTGTAGCTTCTTGATCTGCATACAGGTTTCTCAGGAGACAAAGTGGTCTGCTATTCCCATCTGTTTTAGAACATCACAAAGTTTGCTGTGATCCACACAGCCAAAGGTTTTGGCATAGTCAATAAAGCACAAGTAGATGTTTTTATGGAATTCTCTTGTCTTTTTCTATGATCCAATGGATGTTAGCAATTTGATCTCTGGTACCTCTGCCTTTTCTAAATCCAGCTTGAACATCTGGGAGTTCTTGATTCCATACTGTTGAAGACTAGCTTGGAGAATTTTGAGCATTAATTTGCTATCATGTGAAATGAGTGCTATTGCACAGTAGTTTAAACACTCTTTGACATTACCTTTCTTTGGGATTGGAGTGAAAACTAACCTTTTCCAGTCCTGGGGCCACTGCTGAGTTTCCCAAATTTGCTAACATATTGAGTGCAGCACTTTAACAGCATCATCTTCTAGGAATTGAAATAGCTAAGCTGGAATTCCATCACCTCCACTAGCTTTGTTCGTAGTGATTCTTCCTAAGGCCCACTTGACTTTGCATTCCAGGATATCTGGCTGTAGGTGAGTGATCACACCATCGTGGCTATATGGGTTGTTAAGATCTTTTTGTACAGTTCTTCTGTGTATTCTTGCCACCTCTTCTTAATATCTTCTGCTTGTGTTAGGTACATACTGTTTCTCTCCTTTATTGTGCCCATCTTTGAATGAAACTGATATCTCTAATTTTCTTAAAGAGATCTTTCATCTTTCCCATTCTACTGTTTTCCTCTATTTCTTTGCATTGATCACTGAGGAAGGCTTTCTTATCTCTCCTTGCTATTCTTTGGAACTTTGCATTCAGATGGGTATATCTTTCCTTTTTCTCCCTTGCCTTTCACTTCTCTTCTCTTCTTCTTCTTCTTTTTTTTTTTTTTTTTTTCTCTTCTTTTCTCAGTTATTTTTAGGTCTCCTCAGACAATCATTTTGTCTTTTTGCATTTCTTTTCTTGAGGATGGTTTTGATAACCACCTCCTGTACAATGTTACGAACCTTTGTCCACAGTTCTTTAGGCACTCTGTCTACCAGATCTAATCCCTCAAATCTCTGTCACTTCCACTGTAAAATTGTAAGGAATTTGGTTTAAGTAATACCTGAACGGCCTGGTGGTTTTCCCTACTTTCTTCAATTTTTTCATACTTCAGCATTTATCAGAATTACTTGAAGGGCTTGTTAAAACACAAATTTCTGGGAGTTTTTCCAATGTTTCTATTCCAGCAGCTCAAGGAATTACATTTCTCACAAAGTTCCAGGTGATCCTGATGCTGCTTTCCTGCTGATCACACACAAAAAACCACCTATTAGCCTGATTTGCAATTTATTAATTAACTAATTTACAACTTTTATTGCAATCTTCAAGGGTATACTTTTAAAAATGAAATTGTTAGGTCATATTGTACTAGTGTAGGTACCTCTTGTAGATGCTTCTTGACACAAGATACAGTTAATTTTCAAAGTAGTTGTGCCAATATACTCTCTCTTTAGTAAAATATAGGCATTTTTATTGATTCATATCCTTTCCAATGCTTGATATTGTCAGATATTGCAATTGTGCTAATTTGGTGAGCATAAAATGCTATCACATTATGATTTTATTTTGTGTTTCCTTAATTATGACTGACATTGAATGTTTTTTCAATGTTTACTGGCCATTCATGTTTCCTGTTATGCTAAATATTTGTTCATGGTTGCACTCATTTTTCTATTGCTTTATTAATTTGTACATAGGTTTTAAATATTAATCCTTTTGAGGTACATATAGTACAAATACATTGTCAGTTAATAATATGGTTTTAAGCTATCATACTGTGTTTTCAAGAACGAAAGATCTTAATTTTCAATTAGTTCTTTTATAGTTGGTTTTTCTGTGTGTCATGTTAAGGAATCTATACCTAGATAGAGATAGAGATACCTAGATACCTAAATAGAGATACCTAGAGATACCTAGATAGAGATAATCTATGCATGCATTCTCAGTCGCTCAGTCATGTCCAACTCTTTGTGACTTGATAGACTATAGCCTGCAAAGGCTCAGCTGTCCGTGGGATATTCAGGCAAGAATACTGGAGTGGATTGCCATTTACTACTCCAGGGTATCTTCCTGACCCAGGGATCCAACCCAGGTCTCCTGCCTTGGCAGGTGGATACTTTACCACTGAGCCACCTGAGAAGCCCAGAGATAATCTATATTTTCTTCTAAAAGTTGGAGATATGTAAAGTGGCATTATTTCAGAGATGGCTCTTATGCCAAAGTGCCAAAACTTCTTAAAACTGATAGGGAAAAAGTGGGACTTGACAGCTAGAATATCTGAATCAATGTACCAGGAAACCTTGAATCCCTAAATGCTCCTGAATCTTTTGACCCACAAAAGTGGTCCACCCATCCCTGTGGAATAAACAGCCCTCTTCCCTGCTTGAAGACTGTACAAGTGTCTCAAATGAGGTCAATACTTTGAGCGACAATTTTGCCTCTCCTTAGGAACTGATCACATCTGACCACTAGACAACAAGTTAGGCCAAATCTTAGCATAAACTAATTATTGGGTTGGCCAAAAAGTTCATTCAGTTTTTAAAGACAATAAAAGATACATTTTTCATTTTTATCAAGAACTGTATTGAACAACATATTCACCATTTTGCTCCATATATTCTGCCATTTTTTCAGGCAACTTCATAATTCCATCTTCCCAAAATTTTTTATCTTTTTGAGCAAAGAACTTTTCCATGTGACCTTTACAATCTTTCAGGGAATTTGAATTTTTTTTCCATTAAGAGAATTTTGTAAAAACCAAAATAAAGGGTCTTCCAAAGGTGTAATGTCTGGTGAATACAGCGGATGAATCAGAACTTCCCAGCCAAGCTGTGATGGTTTTTGCCTGGTCATCAAATAAACATGCAGATTATGCATTTTCTATTGATTAATTCCAGACACCTTTCATTGAATACTGCTTTCATTTGGTCTAATTGAGGGAAGGCCTTGTTAGAATTAATCATTTGGTCTCCTGGAGATCCCCTGGAGAAGGAAATGATAATCCACCCCAATATTCCTGCCTGGCAAATCCCATGGGCAGAGGAGCCTGGCAGGCTACAGTCTATGGTGTTGCCAAAGAGTTGGACATGACTTAGTGACTAAACAACAACAACATTTCTGGAAGGAGCTCATAGTAGACAATTTTCTTCCAATGCCACCATATACACAACATTATCTTCTTTGGATGAAGACTGGCCAATTTGGTGTGGTTGGTGGCGGTTCATTTTGCTTTCCCATGATCTCTCATGTTCCACATTATTGTACAATATCTATTTTTCACTTCCCATCATAATTTGTTTTAAAAACTGAATGCTTTCACTACATTTAAGTAGAGAAACACATGCAGAAATATGGTTTAAAAGGTTTTTTGCTTAACTTATATGGAACATAAACATCAAAGTGACTAACATAACCAAGCTTGTGCAAATGATTTTCAACACTTGATTTGGATATTTTGAGTATGTTGACCATCTCCCATGTGGTGTACAGATTGTTCTCAATTAATGTCTTGATCTAATCACTGTTAATTTGAACTTCTCTACTGGACTGTGGAACATCATCCAGCTAGAAATCTCAAGCAAAAAACTTTATGAATCACTTTTGACATGTTCATTCCATCACAGCACCTTCTTCACACTGCACAAACCTCTTTTTGTGTTTTTACCTTTATTGACTAATAAACCATAATCTGCAGAAAATGTTGCTTTTTTCCCCTTCCATCTTCAAAATTGAAGTGACTGAACAAAAATTCACGAATTTTGGAAAGTTTTTAAAATTTGTGCTGATATGACAGCTGTCACAATGTGATGCAATAAAGTTGTTTCAAATGAAGTAAGACAACTAAACGCTACTGGAGCCATCCTACAGAAAGGAAAAAAGGATGTACTCTTTGGCCAACCCAACAGATAAATGCTGGGACTGCTAAGGGAGAAAGATTATACACCAAAAGAACTACAGTACCTTGTTAATATAAACTAGCATGAATAAGGAGTTAACCCTGGGGGAGGTGGATCACTGAGACAGAATGTAAAGTTGGCTAAGGGGAGAATGTCCATATAGAGTCACTCTGCTGTAAAACAGGATTTAATATCCTGACTTTGGCCCTCAGTGATTGCTTTCACATGTTGCTGAGATGGCTTTTGAATGCTTATACAATGTAGTAATTCTCACAAATGAAATAGAGATGCCAGAACTGCCACAGATAACTGAGGAGGAAACAATCAAAACACTCAGAACAATAGATATGCTCAATTGGACTCATTAGCTGACAGTGTTCCTTGGGTGGATCCAAAGTCGTTTCATTTTCCAAGGTGATAAGGAATGTGCTAGCAAGAGGGAAAATACAATGCTGAAAGGCTTCAAAATGGATCAGGTCATAGGAGATGCTATTACAATAGTGGGTTCCTTAGTAACAAAGTGGGGGTGATAGGACTTTGTAATAGTAGAGGACGGGTGGTTAACACTCTATTTTCGTTATCAGGGTGGGCCTAATTACCATAATGGACAGCAAGGTTAGAAATAGAATTAGGGGGTCCTAACTTGAGGGATATCATTCCTGTCCTTTATTGTGCCCATCTTTGCAGGAAATATTCCCTTGATATCTCTAATTTTCTTCAAGTGATCTCTAGTCTTTCCCATTCTATTGTTTTCCTCTATTTCTTTGCATTGATCACTTGATGAAAGTAAAAGAGGAGAGTGAAAAAGCTGGCTTAAAACTCAACATTAAAAAAACTAAGATCATGGCATCTGGTCTCATCACTTCATAGCAAATAGATGGGGAAACAGTGACAGACTTTATTTTGGGGGGCTCCAAAATCACTGCAGATCATGACTGCAGCCATGAAATTAAAAGATATTTGCTGTTTGGAAGAAAAGCTATGATCAACCTAGACAGCATATTAAAAAGCAGAGACATTACTTTGCTGACAAAGGTCCATCTCATCAATGGTTTTTCCAGTAGTCATGTATGGATATGAGAGTTGGACCACAAACAAAGCTGGGCACCAAAAAATTGATGCTTTTGAACTGTGGTGTTGGAGTAGGCTCTTGAGAGTTGTTTGAACTGCAAGGAGATCCAACCAGTTAATCCTAAAGGAAATCAGTCCTGAATATTCATCGGAAGGACTGATGTTGATGCTGAGGCTCCAATACTTTGGCCACATCATGTGAAGAACTGACTCACTGGAAAAGATCCTCATGCTGAGAAAGATTGAAGGTAGGAGGAGAAGGGGATGACAGAGGACAAGATGGTTGAATGACATCACCGACTTGATGGACATGAGTTAGAGCAAGCTCTGGAAGATGATGATTGACAGGGAAACTTGGCTTGTTGCAGTCCATGTGGTTGCAAAGAGTCAGACATGACTGACCGATTGAATTGAACTGAACTGAACTTGAGGGATATATGGATATAACACAGAGAATATGGTTTCCCTAGACACAAGGCAGACTCAGAGTCAATATGTGTACTGCTTAATGTATGTAATCAAAAAGAGATCAAGAAAGGATGACTAGACAGTTGAGGTCAGCCTTCCTAGTGATAAATCATGACTCCTTGAACACTTTCCACACATGAGCCAGTTTTCGCAATCAGAACCATAGAGTATGTCAGTGATCACATTCCTGGAAGAAAGATCGTACAACATCAACCAAGTGTATATAGCTGTGATTCTCCCAGTCTCTTCTTATGGGATCTAGTCATCTTCTTAGGTAAACGGATTGGGAAAGGAAACTCGTTTTGAGAGTTGTTGGATATTAAACAAAAAGAAAAAAAGAGAGTTGTTGGATATAGAGTCTTAGTTGATATTAAGACCTGGGGATTCAAATCAATTTCATGGCTTTCCTATTAGAATTGAGGCACCATGTTTTGTTTTGTTTTTTTCCTCACAGATAGGTTTTAGCTGGATTTCAAATATATCCAGTCTCACAATTTTGTCTTTTAACTCTTGAGTCTAGTACAAATACATTTTTATGATTTGAGACATTTCTATTAAATTTTACCATTTTGTTTTGTACTTTAGTTCTGATATTTTTCTTCTACTTGTCTACATAGTTCTTATTTTTCCTGATTTTTTAAAAGAGCAAGTAGTTGTTTCTTCTTTACCCCATTTTCCCCCTAAACTATTTTGGAAGCTATAAATTCTGTATATTGTTTCATCAATTAAATTAAACATTTTAGTATAATACATTAAAATGTCTAATAATTTAACCTTCTTCCCAAAGGACTTAAAACATTGTAATTCATCTTTTTCTTCCAAATTGTACATTTTTCTCACTAAGATTTTAGTTCCTTTGTTTTAAAGCAAACTATCAATGCTCATTTGGATTTACTCCCATATTTAAGTTTTTTTTTTCTTCCTCACTTCATTTCTATCTTATACATCCTTCTTAGAATTATAATCTTTCTTTTAGAAATACACATTTATAAAATCTCTTAGAGAGGGTCTGTTGGTCATAAAGTTTCAGTTTTGTGCAAAAATGTTGGTGCTTGTCTTGAACCATATATTTGCTAGGTACCCAATTCTGGGCACATGTGCATGCACACATATGTGCATACACACAGTTTTTTAATCCTTTATTTTTCCTTATATTAATAATGTGATATGAATATTACATAAGTTTCCAAATAATCTCAAATATGATTTAGTGACTGTTTAATATTCTATTGTATGGGCAAACTATAATTTATTTAAATCATCTCCAAATATTTATTATGTAGGTAGTTTCCAACTTTTTACTATTATAATTAAGACTGCAGCAAGTGTTCTTGGATATAAATCTTTGTCCTCATTTCTGAAATTTCCTTTAGAGAATATTACTAGAAGTAGAATTTCTGGGTCTGAATATCAACCTTATAAATTTAATTTAATTTTATTCCTCCCCCATCACACATCTGCCACTGTCTTTGGAATCACTATTTAAATTAAAAATTTTATTTACATCAAATAAAACCTGCATATGATTAAAAAATCACAGTGTGGAAGAATTAAAAATGCAAAGGAACAGTCCCATGTTTTATATCTAACCTTTTCTGTCCACTTGAAGGGTTTTAAATTTTTTTAAGTTACAGTTCTGCTTGATACATCAACATTTCAAAATAGCTTGCATACTCTGTTTCAGCACTATTTAATTTATTTTCACTCTCACACTTTCCTCTCTCTCTTCTTCTCCTGATCATCTTCCATTTTCTGCTTGCTATAATTCTATATTTAAAATTTCAAGAAGAAGAATCATACATTCTGTTTTCTAACCATAGTCAACTATTCTAGAAGCTGAGTCTCAGCGTTGACAACAATAAGATTTACATGATCGGTCTGTGTAAATGTTGCTTGCTGTAGTGCTAAGTGGGGTGCTATGATTACTCTGTTTCTTCTTGGTTTTCTGCCTCTTTCACTGTCTATTTCTTCTCACTTTTGTTGTTGTTTGTTGCTTTTATCCTATGTCTGTATATTTGGGAGAACACTAGAATTTGTTGCCCTCTTCCATCCATTCTCTTCTTCATCTGACTTTTTCTGCAGGCAATTCTACCCAAAACTGTAGATTTAATCCTGTCCAAATGATAATGAGGACTTCCCTGGTGGCTCAGTGGTAAAGAATACACTTGCTAATGCAGAAGAAGTGAGTTCAGTCCCTGGGTCTGGAAGCTCTCCTGGAGAAGGAAATGGCTACCCAGTACAGTATTCTTACCTGAGAAATCCCATGGACAGAGGAGCCTGGTGGTTTACAGTCCATAATGTTGCAGACTGGGGCATGACTTAGCAACTGAACATTAACACATACAAATGATAATGAATCCCAACTGTATCTCTTTAGCCATAACCTCATCCTGAGCTTTCAGTTCAGTTCAGTTCAGTTCAGTCATTCAGTCATGTCTGACTCTTTGTAACTCCATGGCCTGCAGCAGGCCAGGCCTCCCTGTCCAACACTAACTCTTGAAGCTTGCCTAAATTCAAGTCTGTTGAGTTAGTGATGCCATCCAACCATCTCATCCTCTGTCATTCCCTTCTCTTCCCACCTTCAATCTTTCCCAGCATCAGGGTCTTTTCCAATGAGTCAGTTCTTTGCATCAGATGGCCAAAGTATTAGAGCTTCAGCTTCAGCATCAGTCCTTTCAATGAACACCCAGGACTGATTTCCTTTAGGATGGACTGGTTTGATCTCTTTGCTGTCCAAGCGACTCACAAGAGTCTTCTCCAACACCACAGCTCAAAAGCATCAATTCTTTGGCACTCAGAATTTTTTCCATTTCATTTTCATTATATTTACAGAGAGAGAGAAAAAGAGGTAGACTGTTGAGATAGAGCATAGATTTCTTTTTGTAAGACGTGGCATTTCATAACTTTGGCTAAGGGGGATTCTGAAGTAATTGAAAAATAGCTTCTAATATAAACTCAGCAGTTACCTTTCTTCTCAGAGTTTTATTCCAATGACAGATAATTGCAGTGCGGTTTTTAGTCTAACTGAAAATGCTGTAGCCACCTAAAACTGCTAAATTACTATAATAGTGGTTAGAAAGTGTGAAACAATTTGACTTCCCTTGGACCTGGACTCCATAAAAAGCATCACAGAAATTATAGCACTGCAGAACACTAGAACATTCAAGTATCTAAGAGATAAATCTTACTAAGGGCTTCCAATTACGCCTAGAATCAAATTCAAAACTTCTTACTACAGTCCACATGACCCTTCATGATCTAAATCCCATTTAACTTTTTGATTTCACCTCCTGCCATGGTTGTGATATCATAAGTCACAATGCTATTTTTTCCACATTATCTCATTTCAATCTCACACCACCAAAAACGATAGGGACTTTATGTATGAAAAACTAGCTTAAAGGTGTTCAGTAATTTACCAAAAGCTACACATTTTTAATTGAGGTAGAACTAGGAATTCAACCCAGTTGGGTTTTACTCCACAGCTTTAATTCATAACACTAGAGTATTCTTCATTTAATTTATTGAAAAATCTTAAGGTAGAAAGTGAATTATTAGTCTTACAAAGATCAAATGCCCTTGAAGTCTGCCTTTTAGAAAATCGTTTTTGCGTTAATTTATTGCCTGAGGCTTTGCTTCCTATGCTCTAAAATGGATATGAGTTTTTTGAAGAAAAATAAAGATTGTTTTCTAGATAGCTTGCTGGTCAAAAATTAGGCCCATCTTTATATTATGATGCAGTAAATTTATCCTGCTTAAGTCTCTTCTGAATAAACCTACAAACCAAGGTTTTGGATGTTGTCATGGAGGAGACCTGGATTCTAGTCTCTGCTGATCCAGTATCTCTGCTTCTCACTCTATCCTTGGGCACTGGTTACATGTGACCCTTTCTGCTGGTTTAGAGGACTCTTCACTTAGTGTTGTAGGAAGTTTTTACTGCTTTTTTCCCCTAATAGACTGTCAGCTCTGTGAGAGTAGCAACTTCAAGACTAGATAAATCTCTGACATTTCAGACATAGAAAAGATCATAAAAGGTGACAGGATTTTTACCTTGATGCCTTCTGGAGTTATTTCTATTATACAGTGAGAAAATAAGATTACAGTTTTAGATTAGACTCAGAGACATTTCAACATTTTTATATAATTTTGTGGGGTAAAAAAAATATGGATTTAAAAAATTATGGGAGTTGAATTTCTGTGATATTTAACTTGAGTGTCAGTAATTTCCCTCATTTTACATTTGACATGTGATCCCACCACTGAAACATGCAATGTGCAAGAACTGCTACTGTGTAATATTGGTTAATGAATAAAATCAGATTGACGAACTTAGATTTAAAACTAGGCTTTACTATTTACAACTTTAGGTCTCTAGTCAAGATATTTAATGTCTTTAACCCTGAGCTTCCTTATCTGTAAAGTGGAGATAGTAATAATTGTTATGGTAGTTAAGAATAAAGCACCTAGCATGTAAAATGTTTGTGGCAACCCTAATCCAGTAAATCTATCAGTGTCATATTTCCAAAAGCATATGTCCACTTCATGTTTCTATGTTGCTGCCAAGTCGCTTCAGTCGTGTCCAACTCTGTGCGACCCCATAGACAGCAGCCCACCAGGCTCCCCTGTCCCTGGGATTCTCCAGGCAAGAACACTGGAGTGGGTTGCCATTTCCTTCTCCAATGCATGAAAGTAAAAAGGGAAAGTGAAGTTGCTCGGTCGTGTCCTACTCCTAGCGACCCCATGGACTGCGCCTACCAGGCTCCTCCATCCATGGGATTTTTTCAGTCAAGAGTACTGGAGAGGGCTGCCATTGCCTTCTCCATGTTTCTATGTTACATTTTGGTAATTCTCACAATATTTTTAAAAAAATTACTTATTACATTATTTATGATTATCTTTAATATTATTATTGTATTGTTTGGGGGACATCTTTGATACTACAATTGTATTGTTTGGGGACACCATGAGCTGTGCCCTTATAAGATGGAAAATTTAATTCATAAGTGTTGTATTGCTCTGACTGCTCCAATGAACAGCTAGATTTTCCTCTCTTTCCCTCTTGTCAGGCCTCCCTATTCCCTGAGACAGAACAATATTGAAATCAGGTCAACTAATAGCCCTACAAGGACCTTTAAGTGTTTAGATGAAAGGAAGAGTCATATACAATTACTTGTAACCGAACCTGGAAATGGTTAAGCTTAGTGAGGAAGGAGGGCATATAGAAAGCTGAGATAGGCTGAAAGCCAGGTCTCTTGCACCAAATGTTTAGCCAAGTTGTGAAGTGAAAAGCTCTTAAAGGAAATTAAAAGTGCTACTCCAGTGAATGATAAGGAAGTGAAAGTCTTATTGCCAACATGGAGAAAGTTTCAGCAGTCCAGATATATCAAACCAGCCAGAACATTCCCTTCAGCCAAAGCCTAGTTCAAGACAAGTCCCTGCAATTTTATGAAGGTTGAGAGACCTGAGGAAGCTGCAGAAGAAAAGTTTGAAGCTAGATGGTGTGGGTTCATGAAGTTTAAGGAAAGAAGCCATCTCCATTACATAAAAGGGCAAGGTGAAGCAGCATGTGCTGATGTCAAAGCTACAGTAAGTTATCCAGAAGACCTAGCTGAGAAAAATTAGTGAAGGTGGCGTCATTAAACAGAAGATATTCAATGTGGACAAGATGGTCTTATAGTGAAAGAAGGTGCCATCTAGGACTTTCATTGCTGGAGAGAAGTCAAAGTTTGGCTTCAAAGATTCAACAGGCAGACCAACTCTCTTGTTAAGGACTAAGGCAGCTGTTGACTTTTGGTTGAAGCCAATGCTTATTAACTATTCTGAAAATCCTATGGCCCTTAAGAACTATGCTAAATCTACTCTGCCCTTGCTCTGTAAATGGAACAACAAAGCCTGGATGGCAGTCCATCTGTTTACAGCATGGTTCACTGAATATTTACAGCCCAGTGTTGAGATTTATTGATCAGTAAAAGAGATTCCTTTAAAAATATTATGTTCATTTACAATGTACCCAGTCACCCAAAAGCACTTATGGAGATGTATAATGAGATTCATGTTGTTTTCATGCCTGCTAACACAACATTCAACATTTATTCTGCAATCCATGGATCTAGGAGTAGTGCTACATCTGAGCAAAGTAAAGTGAAAACTTTCTGGAAAGAATTCACCATCCTAAGCACATTTCTGATTCTGAAGAATAAGTCAAAATATCAACATTAACAGGATTTTGGAAGAAGTTGACTCCAACCTTCATAGGTGACTTTGAAGTGTTCAAAGCTTCAGTGGTGGAAAGTGTGGTGGAAATAGCAAGAGAATTAGAACTAGAAGTTTAGGCTATATGACTGAATTCCTGCAGTCTCATGAAAAAAACATAAAAAACGAGAAGTTGTTTGTTGTCCAACCTTTAGCAACCACCACCTTGGTTAGTCAGCAGCCATCAACATTGAGGCAAGACTGTCCACCAGTCAAAAGATTACATCTCACTGAAGGCTCAGGTAATTGTTAGCAATTTTTAGCAGTAAAGTATATTTTAATTAATGTGTATACATTGTTTCAACAGAATGCTATTGCATACTTAATATTAATAGACTACAGGTAGTATAAACATAACATATTTATACACTGAAAGTGAAAGTGAAGTCACTCAGTCATGTCTGACTCTTTGCGACCCCTCGGACTGTAGTCCACCAGGCTCCTCCGTCCATGGGATTCTCCAGGCAAGAACACTGGAGTGGGTTGCCATTTCCTTCTCCAGGGGATCTTCCCGACCCAGAGATTGAACCCAGGTCTCCCACAATGGGGGCAGATGCTTTAACCTCTGAGCCACCAGGGAAGTGTTTATACACTGGGAACCCCCCCAAATCCCTGTGACTTGCTTTCTTGTGATTCTCACTTTATTGTAGTGGTCTGGAACTGAACCCACAATATCTCTGAAGTGTGCCTGTATATATTAAGTGTGCCTTAATATATTTTCTTTCCCTTTTCTTCTCTTTATTCTGATTTTTATATTGACTTACTCCACCTGTACCCCCAATTGCTGTTTAGCTAGTATTAGGGCATAATAGAAGCTATTAATTGTCCTCAACTATCCATTTTTCATTCCTCCTTTTACTAGTAGAATTCTCAGTGTTTTTCCTGGTGTATACCATTTTCACCATTGCTTACAGCTATGTGTTGCATCTGACTTCTCTGGGTCAGTGTGTGAGGGGGGAACTGATATGAAAAACTTCTGGGTCGTGTCCTCAAAATAGAGCCGCTAAACCTCCACTTCCTCTTTCAGCTTCCCACAGGTTAGAGTGCAGACGCGGTGACAGAGAGTCAGCTCTGAGCTGCCGAGTTGGGAAATGGCCGAGAAGCATCGTTAGAACCAAGGTCTCTGGGTGACCACATGAAGCAGAGCTTCTCTGTGCCCTGGACTGTTCATCATTTTAGGTATTTTTGTGAGAAAAATATGCTTGATTCTCTTAATTAAAACATTTTTATTTTGCTATTGGCCAGAGCAGTCAAACTGATATCCTAATTTGTATTAGTGTTAACCACACCGAATTGCTGATATTGTAGGTTTAAAATGTAAATAGATAACTACCTCAGGCCACTTTAGGATTGACTGGATTGATCTCCTTGCAGTCCAAGGGGCTCTCAAGAGTCTTGTCCAGAACCACAATTTGAAAGTGGTAGTTTTAGCATTTAGCCTACTTTATGGTCCAACTCTCACATCCATACATAACCGCTGCAAAAGCCACAGATCTGACTTTATGGACCTTTGTCAGCAAAGTAATGTCTCTGCTTTTTAATATGCTGTCTAGGTTTGTCTGACTAAAGTCTGTCTAGTCAAAGCTGTGGTTTCTCCAGTAGTTCTGTATGAATGTGAGAGTTGGACTATAAAGAAAGCTGAGGGATGAAGAGTTGATGCTTTTGAACTATGGTGTTGCAGAAGACTCTTGAGAGTTCCTTGGACAGAAAGGAGATCCAACCAATCCATGCTGAAGCAAATCAGTCCAGAATATTCATTGGAAGGACTAATGCTGAAGCTGAAACTCCAATACTTTCGCCATCTGATGTGAAGAACTGACTCATTGGAAAAGACCCCTGATGCTGGGAAAGATTGAAGGCGGGAGAAGGGGACAGCAGAGGATGCGATGGTTGGATAGCATCATTGACTCAATGGATATGAGTTTGAACAAGTTCCAGGAATTGGTGATGGATGGGGAAGCCTGGTGTGCTACAGTTCATGGGTCACAAAGAGTTGGACAGGACTGAGTGACTGAACTGAACTATGTCTGTCTTAGCTTTCCTTCCAATGAGCAAGTGTCTTAATTTCATGGTTGCTATCACCACACAGCCATGATTTTGGAGCCCAAGAAAATAAAATCTGTAACTATTTCCACTTTTTCCCTATCTATTTGCCATAAGGTGATGGGACCAGATGCCATGATCTTCATTTTTAGAATGTTGAGATTTAAGCCAGGTTTTCCACTCTCCTCTTTCACTCTCATCAAGAGGCTTTTTAGTTCCTCTTCATTTCTGCCAATATAGTGGTATCATCTACATATCTGAGGTTGTTGATATTTCCCCTTTCAATTTTGATTCCAGTTTGTGATTCATCCAACCTGGCATTTCTCATGGTATACTCTGCATAGAGGTTAAATAAACAAGGTGACAATATACAGCCTTGTTGTACTCCTTTCCCAATTTTGAACCAGTTCGTTGTTCCACATCCAGTTCTAACTGTTGCTTCCTGACCTGCATATAGATTTCTCAAGAGGCAGGTCAGGTAGTCTGGTATTTCCATCTCTTTAAGAATTTCCTACAGTTTGTTGTGATACACACAGTCAAAGGCTTTGGTGTAGTTAATTAAGGAGAAGTAAATATTTTTCTGGAGTTCCCTTGCTTTCTCTATGATCCAATGGATGTTGGCAATTTGATTTCTGGTGCCTCTGCTTTTTTTAAGTCCAACTTTTACATTTGGAATTTCTCAGTTCACATATTGCTGAAGCCTAGTTTGAAGGATTTTGAGCATTAAGTTGCAATCGTGTGAAATGAGCACAATTTTATGGTTGAGGCACCAAGATTTTGGCCACCTGATGAGAAGCCCACTCATTGGAAAAGACCCTGATGCTGGAAAATATTGAAGGCAGGAGGAGAAGGGGATGACAGAGAATGAGACGGTTGGACAGATTCACTGGCTCAATGGGTATAAGTTTAAGCAAGCCTTGGGAGTTGGTGATGGACAGGGAAGTCTGGTGTGCTGCAGTCCATGGGGTTGCAAAGAGTTGGACATGCCTTATTGACCCAACCTTCCCCTTCCCTTTCCTTCTCAGCAAACTCTGGGTACCTGGTGGGTCTAGCCAAGGTCTGAACTGGGACAAGCTATGGTAAATGCCAGGTAGTGGAGTGTCTGGACTCAGGGCAGCTGGGAGGGGTCAGAGTGCATAGGACACAGCTTTCCTTTTCCTCAGTCGCAGCCGCAAATGGAACAACGATGGAAGGAGAGAGCTTTTAGATATCCTGTGTGCTGCTCTTTTCTGCAAGAGGGGAAGGCTCTCCAGCATAGAATTCTCCTTTGGGTAGCACTCCACCTGGGTGGACTGGCTGCTGAAGGAGAGCTCCCTGGGGTTGTCCTGGCTTTGGGGAAAGGGAAGGAGACTTTACTTCAGTTCTGCTGGCCCTGGCCTGCCTTCTACTCCTTTGGGCCAGGCACTAACGTTTCTTGTACTTAAAAAACAAGTTCCCTGGGACCTCTCCCTTCCCTGCTGTTTTTGAGGCCTAAGAAGATCTGTGCTGTTCTCCATTTTATGTGTTTACATTATGTGTCCTGTGCATAGTTTCTGTAGTATCTGACTCTCTGTGACTCCATGGACTGTAGCCCGCCAGACTCCTCTGTCCATGGAGATTCTCTAGGCAAGAATACTGGAGTGGGTTGCCATGCCCGCCTCCAGGGGATCTTCCCAACCCAGGGATTGAACCCAGGTCTCCTGCACTGCAGGCAGATTCTTCATCATCTGAGCCACTAGGGAAGCCCATGAACACTGGAGAGGGTAGCCTATCCCTTCTCCAGGGGATCTTCCCAACCCAAGGATCAAACCCTTGTCTCCTGCATTGACTGGCAGATTCTTTACCACTGAGCCACCTGTGAAGATAGATTTATATATTTATACATTATGTCTAATAATAAAGAGAAAAAAATCACAGCAACAAGAACCACTTCAGGCCCCCAAAACTATAGACACTGGGAGTTTAGGCAAAGTCAAAATTCTAAGAGAAAAAACAAGTATACTAAGCCCCTACATATGAACCTTCAAGTGCAAACTTTCAAAGATAGGAACGTGCTCCTGTGTGCCACTGTTGTACTATACTATGGTACTTTTCAAGGTACAGTACTGTATGATTAAAAATGTTTCTCTGGTTTTTGTTTGTTTTTATGTATTATTTGTGTGAACAATATTATAAACCTATTATAGGATAGAACTGTATAGATGATTGTGTTAATTGGGTACCTAGTTTAACTTTGTTGGATTCAGAATCAAATTGGACTTATTGAACAAAATGGACTTAAATCAACCCTGAATATTCATTGTTAGGACTTACGCTGAAGCTGAAACTCCAATACTTTGGCCACCTGATGCAAAGAACTGACTCACTGGAAAAGACCCTGATGCTGGGAAAAATTGAAAGCAGGAGAAGAAGGGGATGGCAGAGGATGAGATAGTTGGATGGCATCACCGACTCAATGGACACGAGTTTGAGTAAGCTCCAGGAGTTGATGATGGACAGGGAAGCTTGGCGTGCTGTAATCTATGGGGTCGCAACAAGTCAGACACAACTGAGCAACTGAACTCACTGAACTGGACTTAAGGAACACATTCTCAGAATGGAACTCATTCATATGTAGGGGATTTACTGCACAACTAGTATAAGAGAAACTCTTTCATGTAAACTGATAGAAGTTGCTATGTAAACTAGTATAAAGTATCATTCAGGATAGACAATAGGTTTATAGTTTTTGGAATATTAGAGCATCCTGAGTCCCTGTCCTATACACGTTTCTATAAACATTATAAGTATAAAATATTTTAATAATAATACAATTTTTTTCAGCACAAAATCATAAGCATCATAAGCATCAGGCCTAGGGCTATTATTAGATTATTGGAAAAGAAGCCTTTCTATTTACATAGGAATTGCTAAATCAATACACGTACTATCAGTGAAATAGTTCCTGAGGCATCATTTGAAAAAATGAGAAAAACTTGCTTTGTAGGGGACAACTGGCAGTGTCTGAGGACATTTTTGTTGTCACAGTTTGGAACTAGATGCCACTGCTATCTGGTGGGTAGAGGTCAGGGATGCTGCTAAGCATCCTACAAAGGACTATTCCCCATAATAAAGGGGTTATTGACCTCCAAGTGTCAGTAGTGCCGAGGATGAGAAACCTTGGAATAAAACCATCATAGAAATTGCAAGGAACAAGAGATGGAGGAGACTCAAACAGGAGATGCTCAAACTCTGGATCCAGCTCTTCTCAAATTCTGGAAGTTTTACTTATGCAAACCAATAAGTATCATCACTCCCATCTCATTTCCCCACATCAGTTCAGTTCAGTTCAGTTGCTCAGTCATGTCCGACTCTCTGCAACCCCATGAATCGCAGCATGCCCAGGCCTCCCTGTCCATCACCAACTCCTGGAGTTTACTCAAATTCATGTCCACACATGCTGCTGCTGCTAAGTCGCTTCAGTCGTGTCCGACTCTGTGCGACCCCATAGATGGCAGTCCACCAGGCTCTGCCGTCCCTGAGATTCTCCAGGCAAGAACACTGGAGTTGGTTGCCATTTCCTTCTCCAACACATAGGTCAGTGTAAATTTGGTTTCTGTTGGTTGAAATCAACAGTTTTCAAAAATTCTGCCTAATTTGTTTTAACATAAACATTTATTGAAAGATGTTTTCCTCATCTCTAACTTTGGTTGATCTTTGGTTGCTCTCAGGCAGAAAATTTTGCTTGTTGGATGGTCAAGTGTGTTCCTCTGGAGAACATCTAATAAGTGGCTTTTTACTATAGCTTGTCGATGAGTTTTGCTTGATTTTCTTAAACATAAGTCTATTCACTAACTACTAACTGCTACTGGCGGGTCAGTCAAATGGGAATTCTATGAGAGAGCATTGCCTGAGAGGCTTAAAAAATTATGATGGAAGTCCTTGGCACAAGAAAACTAGGATCTGTAAAAATTGCTGGCTTTGAGGTGTGAAGAGAATGTTGTGGGTTGAATTGTGTAACCTCTCAAAGATGTTGAAATCCTAACCCCCACTCCCTGGGAATGTAACCTTTTTTGCAAATAAGGTCTTTGCAGATGATCAGTGAAGATGTGATCATTAGGGTGGCTCTAATCCAATGTGACTATGTCCTTCTAGAAAAGGGCAATTTGGATACAGAGATAGATACACACACAGGGAGAATGCCAAATGAAGATGAAGCAGGGATGTAGTGATGTATGTATCAGTGAAAGAATGTCAAAGATTGGCAGCAAAACACCAGAAGTTAAGATGGAGGCATGAGACAGATATTTCCTCACAGCCCTCAAAAGAAACCTCTCATGACACCTTGATCATAAACGTGTAGCCTTCAGGACTGTGGGTCAACAAATTTCTGTTTTTTAAGCACCCAGTTTGTGGTACTTTATGATGGCAGCCATAGCAAACTAATGCAGAGAAATCCTATTTTCTCATTGCTATGAAGACACTAGCATTTATATCCTCTGAGAACAGAGTTCAGTTGAATACTGAGTACTAAGTGAACTTGAACCAGTTCTGGAGAATATTACATTTATAGTTCTAAGGAAGGTCTCTTATGATTACACATTAGAAGTATTTTAAATTAATTCTTTGAATATTTAGATTTATTTATTAGGTTTCAGCACACTCAAAAGGTCATTGCATATCTTTCTTTTATCTCTTCATTTCTGTTATAATCATATGCTGTACTTTACTGAGCGGAAACTTTAACTATTAAATGAAAATCATTCAACAGGGAATTGTTCATTAAATTTTGATTGTGTATTTGTGTTTGGAAATGTCATAAAATGTACAGAAAGAAGGGCTTCCCTCGTGGCCCAGTGGTTGGGAGTCTGCCTGCCAGTGCAGGAGACATGGGTTTGAGCTCTGCTCTAGGAGGATACCACGTGCCATGGGGCACGTAGGCGTGTGCACCACAGCTATTGAGTGTGTGCTGTTGAGTCTGAGAGCTGCAGCTACTGAAGACTGAGCACAAAAACTACTAAAGCCCATGCACCCTAGTGCCCACGCTCTGAAGCAAGAGAGGCCACCACAGTGAGAGGCTCACGCGCTACAACTAGAGAGAGGCCCCCACTCGATAAAACTAGAGAAAGCCTGTGCACAGTGATGACACAGCACAGCCATAAACAGATGCACTTAAAAATACATATACAGAAGGAAATGATCAGCTTTTTAGATTGGTAAATATCTTTTCTATAGGTTAAAAAATCTAAAATCAGTTAGATAAAAACTACAGTTACTATCGAGACAATTTTCTTGCTTGGGAAGTATTGAATCCTTCAGGTGAGTGTTTAAGCTTTGGCCAGTATGCCAATATTTGTTGCTTCTCATCCTCACCTTCATCCTTCTTACTCTGAAACTCGCTCTGGGATAATGGGTGGGATTCCTTAAACCAGATCTTCTTTTCAGTGAACATGATGCCACCTTGCTTCATAGAGGGTGTTACAAAGATATTGAAAGAAGATGGGGCATCTCTCCCTGGACCCAGAGACTGCAGCTGTGAGTGTGAAGTTGTGTGATGGTACCCAGTCCCAGCCATGCAGCAGGAAGACATGGCTCCTCTAACATTGCAGCACTGATGCTGCCTGGCGATAAGCTTTCTGTGGCTCTCCCAACACGATGCCATGCGCTCCAGACCACCCGCTCAGAGGGGCGCCTTCACTCCCTCAGTCCTATGCATGCCTCTGTGCCCTAGAGAGTTACTTCCTCTTTGAGTGGTTACTGTGGACCTAATTTGGCTTAAGGAATACAAAAACTTTTCTTCCATCCAATGGACAATCACACTCTCTCCAACAAATTCTGAATCTTCTTCTTGGGAGGTACCTCTATCCAGGTTTGACCTTCCTAGGGAATTTTCTATCAGTCCTAGAGTATCCTGTGGAATTTCTTTACATCTTATAGTATCTCTTTTATCATTATTCAATGATTTTTGTATTAAAATTCTCTATATCCTGTTATAGTTTCTATCTCATGTTTGGATCTGGTTTGAAGCAGTTGGAAAAAAAATTGGGGCATGCTGTAAAGGTTTCAAGCATTATATTCTTTGGGGGAAGAGTTGATTTGAATAATCATTTTTAATTTCTTCCCAAATCAAGCTTCTGAGCCTTCCTTTTCAAACAATGGAAACAAAACCTTGCTTTGAGAGAAGCATGGCTAGCAGTTGTTAATAGCTTTATTTACTGTGACCACAACAATCATCTCTTACTAATGATAATTAATTTGAAAGACTTAGAGGATTGATTTATTTAATGAACATACAGGTAATTGCAAATTTCTTTCCTAATGACATAAGGGAAATGAAGCCTGTTAACATTTAAAATAATTTGTAATGGACATGTACATCCTTTAGAAGAATAAAATAGTCTCATCAATTCCCTTACATTTGAAATGAATGCTTTAGTTTATCACTTTTTCTAATTACTAGAGCTTTATCTGCACATATGATATGAGCTAATTGGCATAGGATTTATTTGTTCACTTCAGCCTCCTTTAAAATATAGTCATGTGGGACTTCCCTGGTGGCCCAGTAGTTAAGACTCCACTGTCCCAATGCACGGTGCCCACGTTTGATCCCTGATTGGGGAACTAAATTCCACATGCCGCAACTAAGAGTTCACATGTTGTCACAAAGATTCCATGTGCCACAACTTGGACCTGGTGCAGCTAAGTAAACAAATAAATATAGTCATGTAAAAGCTGAATTTAAATTAAGTGAGCTGCTACTGTGTACCATGTGACTGTCTACTATATTTGAGGCTTGCATCAGTATCTGTTGCTGTAATAATTCTGCATTACATGCTCTCTCAAAGCAGTAGTTTTAAACAATAATCAAAGATTCAGATCCTAGGTCTATTGGTACTTTTGGCTGGGCTCAGCATGGTGTGGTATTGACTGACCTTGGTCATTCACCTGGGAGTTGACTAGTTATTGGATGACTTAGGATCGATTTACCTAAGGTTACTCAGCTTTGTTCCATTTGCTTTTTATTCTTCTAGAAGGTGTTGAGCATGTTCTTAGGACAATGGCAAGTAACAGGAGTGAGAGTAAGTAGAAAGATGTGTGTGTTTTTTTCAGTTTCTGTCTGTGTTACATGTACTAATAAACTTGATGTCAAAGCAAGTGACACGGTGTACTTGTCACTTGCTAGGGCTTCCATCACAAAATGCCACTGACTCAGCGCCTAAAAAAACAGAAATGAATTTTCTCCAGTTCTGGAGACCAGAAGTCCAAGGTCAAGGTGTTGGCAGTTTTGACTTCTCCTGTAGTCTCTCTCATTAGCTTGCAGACAGCTGTCCTCTGCCGGAACCTGCCGGCAAACGAACCGGTCATGGGGGCAATCGCCGAAATACCTGAGAAATAAAAGACTAGGAAAGAAAGACTAGGAAAGAATGGGGTTGAGAGGGACGGAGTCAGCTCTCGACTGAAACCGACAACCGACAACCGCTGACTTTATTGAGGAGTGACATGCTTATATATGAGTAAGGGAGTGGCGTCTTAGTATGATTACAATCAGTTAAAAAATTATCATGATCACAATCAATTAAAGATTATCTAAGGATTACTTAGACATAAACCATACACAGGAGCCTGACAATCTCGTCAGGAAAATGGGTAAAAGGTCGCTACAGCAATTTCCTTGAGGGAGGTGAGAAAGGTCAACCTGTACTTTAATAAATCAGGGGTGGCGGGACAGAGAGGGACCTCTTGATCTCTCTCAGGGCCAAGAAGGAGCCTGAGCGGTCAGGCTGGCTCCCCGCAGTCCTCTTGGCATGTCTTTGCATGGTCTTTACTCTCTGCACTTGCATCTCTAGTGTCTGTGTGTCCGAATTTCCTCTCACAAGGATACCAGTTACTTAAGATGAGGCCCACTGTAGCAACCTCACTTAACTAGTGTGTGCTCAGTCGCTTCAGTCATGTCGGATTCTTTGTGATCCCATGGGCCGCGGTCCACCAGGCTCCTCTGTCCAGGGGTTTTACAGGTGAGCATACTGGAGTGTACTGCCATTTCCTCCTCCAGGGGATCTTCATTGAGCTTAATTTAGCTTACTGTTAAAGAAGGCCCTATCTCCAAATACAGTCACATTCTGAGATATTGGAGTTTTAATGTGTGAATATTTTCAGGAGGGCATAATTCTATTTGTACAACATGAACCAACCCAGGGTCAGCACAGGAAGCAGTGATATAAAAATATGCAAAGAACTGGGGCCATTATTTTCCCCCATCTACCATAACACTAACAAAGTCCCCTCAGTGACATGGTTATTACTTTTGCCATTTTAGAGATGAGGGAAAATAAGACTACTGGATGTGAGTCCCCACATATTTGTTTCTTTCATATAGAAATACATTGATTAACTGAAAGGAAAGGCAGAAGAACTCTTTTTTTTTTTTTATTTTTCAATCCCTTTATAAGAGTAGTCTTTTTACCTTTTAATTTCTCTTATTTGAATGAGGCAAACTAGTATAGTGATCATGTTGCCTGGCAATCAGTTCGGTTCAGTCACTCAGTCGTGTCCGACTCTTTGCGACCCCATGAATCGCAGCATGCCAGACTTCCCTGTCCATCACCAACTCCCGTAGTTGACTCAAACTCATGCCCATTGAGTCGGTGATGCCATCCAGCCATCTCATCCTCTGTCGTCCCCTTCTCCTCCTGCCCCCCAATCCCTCCCAGAATCCGGGTCTTTTCCAATGAGTCAGCTCTTCGCATGAGGTGGCCAAAGAATTGGAGTTTCAGCTTCAGCTCAGTCCTTCCAATAAACACCCAGGACTGATCTCCTTGAGGGTGGACTGGTTGGATCTCCTTGCAGCCCAAGGGACTTTCAAGAGTCTTCTCCAACACCACAGTTCAAAAGCATCAATTTTTTGGCACTCAGCTTTCTTCACAGTCCAACTCTCACATCCATACATGACCACTGGAAAAAGTATAACCTTGACCAGACGGACCTTTGTTGGCAAAGTAACATCTCTGCTTTTTAATATGCTATCTAGGTTGGTCATAACTTTCCTTCCAAGGAGTAAGCATCTTTTACTTTCATGGCTGCAGTCACCATCTGCAGTGATTTTGGAGCCCCCAAAAATAAAGTCTGACACTGTTTCCACTGTCTCCCCATCTATTTCCCATGAAGTGATGGGACCAGATGCTATGATCTTAGTTTTCTGAATGTTGAGCTTTAAGCCAACTTTTTCACTCTCCTCTTTCACTTTCATCAAGAGGCTTTTTAGTTCCTGTTCACTTTCTGCCATAAGGGTGGTGTCACCTTCAACACTTACTGGCTATTGTATCTTGGGAGAGTTAATTAACTCTTGTGTGTCTTATCTTGCTGAAGCATGAGAATAATATTACTACCTACATAGTGTTATTAAAAGATTAATCTGTTTATATAAAAAGCTGACAATACTGCCTGGTGGGTTATAAATGCCATAAATTCTTTACTATAAAGATAACAACAACAGCAATCATTATAACCTTTTCTTATTTAAGATGTAAGGTCTATAAAACTGATTTGTCAAATTTTAACTAATTTGTCAGGGAAAGGGATAGTTTACCTACTCCAGTATTGGACAGGGAAGCCTGGCATGCTGCAGTTCATGGGGTCGAAAAGAGTTGGACACGACTGAGTGACTGAACTGAACTGATTTATCAGCAGGTTTTTCTCCTTTCCAAATCATTTAACATACTGAGGTCAGATGTAGATCCTGAAAAAATCAGTTTCATTTTATTTATTTATTTTTTCAGTTTCATTTTATTACTCATCTACTCAAGCCTTCAGTGGTTCTCCAGGGCCAAAAGGGAAACATTCCAATTCCTTATTCTGGCGTACAAAACAGTCCACAGAACGACTGCCTCATTTCCCACATTCCCTGTCGTGATCTGCACTTCCCACCACCATTATTTTGCTCACACGTCTCCCATATGCATTCTTCTTTTTATTTACTTTTTTTCATGTAAAAATCCTTTCTTTCCCTTATGCTAGCATCAGGATTTGGCACCTGTGGGTATTTTAATTCATTAGTTTTCCACATTATCTATGGACTTTCTGTTAGGGAAAATAAATTTGCTTTCTAATATTGTATTGTTACAACTATTGGTTATACATGTTATCAGTTATTAGGTCTTTATACTATGCTTATATAAATGCAATTCCCGGTTGAGTGTCATAGTGTACTATGGTTATGTTCCCTTTCCCTGAAGGTAATAATAATTTTCCTCCTCATTCATTTTCATGAAAGTGAAAGTGAAAGTTGCTTGGTCATGTCCGACTCTTTGTGACCCCATGGACATGGAATTCTCAGGCCAGAATACTGGAGTGGGTAGCCTTTCCTTTCTTCAGGGGATCTTCCCAACCCTGGGGTCAAACCCAGGTCTCCTGCATTGCAGATGGATTCTTTACCAGCTGAGCCACAGGGAAGCCCAAGAGTACTGGAGTGGATATCTATCCCTTCTCTGGCGGATCTTCCTGATCCAGGAATCCAACCGGGGCTTCCCACATTGAAGGCAGATTCTTTACCAACTGAGCTATCAGGGAAGCCCCATTCATTTGCATAGTTTTCTTTATGCCCATCACTCATTCTTCTCACACCTTTCAAGAGTTTCTTGGTATAATTTTTCACAAAGTCAATCACTTTCAAACTTTGATTAGCTCCAGTTTATTTTTCCTTCTGAAACAAGCTCTCAGTTTTCTAGTCTAGTTACATTGTTTCCCTATGCTGGGGGAATAGTTTTCATCTTAGAGCTTCTCTTTACTGTGGGTTTTTTTTTTTTTTAACTTTTTATATGAGGCATATTAAGTACAAGTAATTCCTAAATGTAATTTTCTTAATTCTACAATAATTGGTGAGTTGGTTCCAGATTTTCAATTTTGATGAGTAAATATTGACCATTTTAAACCACTTTCTTTTTTTAAAATTGAAGTACATTATTACATTGTTTGCGATGATGTGTTTGTTTCAGGTTTCAGCACAGTGATTCAGTTCACAGTGTGTGTTCTTTTTCAGATTCTTTTCCCTTATAGGTTCCTACAAAATATTAAATATGTTCCCTGTGCTATACAGCAGTAGGTCCTTGTTGGGCATCTTTTTTATGTATGACAGTGTGTATATGTTAATCCCAAGCACCTAATTTATTTTTCTTTCCCCCTTCTCCTTTGTTAACCATATATTTGTTTTCTATGATTGTGAGCCTACTTCTGTTTTGAAAATAACCTCATTTGTAAATTTTTTTTTTTTTTCAGATTCCATATATAAATGTTAGCATATGACATTTGTCCTTCTCTCTCTGGCTTGCCTCACTTTGTATGCTAGATCCATGTATGTGGCTGCAAAGGTAACCAGACATATAGATCAATGGAACAGGAGAGAAAGCCCAGAGATAAACCCACAAACCTATAGTCTCCTTATCTTTGACAAAGGAGGCAAGACTATACAATGGAGAAAAGACAGTCTCTTCATTAAGCAGTGCTGGCAACAGTGGACAGCTACTTATGAAATAATGAAATTGAATGTTGTCTAATGCCATATACAAAAATAAACTCTCTTTGTTGCATTATTGAAATTCCTTTTGATATCCCTTAGGTCAAGCCCTGGTCATGAAGATTTGGAGTAATTTATTTGTTTCTCTATGCTTCTTTAGCATGAAGTTTGGAGGTGAACAACATTTTCTGTAACATTGAGGGTTCCGAGTCACTAAATTCTGGTAAAGGAAGATTTTACTGCAGCAAACTTTAGTGTTTTTAAAAAGTTGTGAACATAAATCTCCACTTAACAAAAGGATATTAGCTGAAACTGAGTCTTAAACATATCATCAGAAATGGCATTTATAATTTGAATTTTTCAGAGTTTTTAGATGAAGGTAGAATTTCTGTTTTCTATATAACCCTTTGTCCTCACACTGCATAACTTTGCTCGAGGTGGAAGATGAGATAGATTCTGTATTTACTTTAATGACTAGTGGCTAAAAGAAGCAATCATAAAATCCAATGAACAAAAGAAAGATTATTGTGGGACAATTTCCTCTCCAGATCATTTAAACAGATTAATAAAAAGAATATTTACTACAATTGTATCACCTTAGCCATGGATGGGATGACTTTAACTTTTTATGATAGTATAAAATTCATTTTTCACCTTTAAGTCCCCTTAAGTTGTCCCCATTGTACGATGAAATAGCTGAGGGGTGAAATGTGTTCAGAATTAGTATTTGTGCGTGTATGCATTGTATGAGGAAAGAGGAAATAACTGAGGTGCTTCTAAATGGTTTAAGTGCCTGACATTATTTCTCACCTTGTCAGTTCTCCGCAGCAGGCCTCTGGGGTGATGTGAGTCTGGGGAAAAAGCATGGGAAACAAATGAACTTCTGTTTTGGAATCAGGGTTATTTTATGTTTTGTGTGATGTTGCCAGAGATAATTTTATGAAGCGATCTTCAAACCAAACTTTAAAGAAGCAATTTTTTGTTTTGCCTATCTTATGATCTACTGCAAAGCTGCAGCATTTGTAGTTTTTTCCCCTCTCCCTCTTTGTCTTCCACCCTCCACCCCTGCCTTTCATCCCTCTTCATTTTGCCTTTTCTTTGCACCTAACAGGTATTTGTTGAAGTTCTGCTATATAGTAGGTGATGTCCTATGTGTTGGACTTCCATAGTGGCTCAGTGGTAAAGAATCCACCTGCCAAAGCAGGAGGTGTGGGTTTGATCCCTGAGTCAAAAAGACTCTCCTGGAGAAGGAAATAGCTACCACTCCAGTATTCTTGCCTGGGAAATCCCTTGGACAGAGGAGCCTGGTGGGCTACAGTCCATTGAGTTGCAAAACAGCTGGACATGGCTTAGTGACTAAACAATAACAACATTTTAATGTGTTAGGAATATAATGGAAAAGAACACAAAGTCATTGACTCTAGGATGTTTATATTCAGTTAGAGGTAGGGTGGAGGATTAGGGGGCTCAATTTTGACGGAGTCCACCAATTTCCCTTAAGGCAAAAATACTAATTCCATCAACTGGTCCCCTCAAAAATCTATTGTCCTGAAAGTATTCATCTGATAACAGAAAATCTTGATGTTTGTTTTCTTAGATGACATTATAATATCCCATTTCTCTTGTGGACACCAAGGGAAAATTCTGTCCCTTCTGATCTCTTGCTGTGTATGCTTTTGGATGGGCCATATCACACACAACATAATTATGTAAGAGCTTATTATCATTCCCATAAACTAGCATTTTTTTTTCTAGAGTTTCCTATTTTTTTCCAGCTATCCTGATCACAAAGATTTGAAATTCCTGGCATTTTACTGAGATCATCCCTCATTCTCTATTTGCCTTTTAATATTCATTTCCATTCAGTCACTAAATCCTGACTTCTCTTCTTTCGCTTGTCTAGTCATCTCATCTCATCTCATGACATGTATCATATCTCTCTAGTATTCTTCAGTTGGTACGTCTCTGCATCCACTTAGCCTCTTTTTACCAACAAATGCTGGCACAAATCATTGTCTAAAGATTTAAATTATCCAATTTGATTAATGTTTAATGTTATGATCTTATCTTTCAATTGTACTCCTTCAGTTTTGACTTCAAACAGTCCCAGATATTTTGTTTCTTTAACAGTTGTCAACTCAAACATTGGCATGTGTTCACCTATCTTCCCCATAACCAAACTCAAGCCGTGCGCCCAAAATCTGCTTCATCTCCCAACTTCCTGACTCACTGGCCTGCCTAAGGATTTCAGCTTGATATCTGCTTTTTTGGCTTAGCATTAACTACATATCAGTTCTAATCTTATCCTATGAAAGTACAAACTGCATGTCTTAAACGGTAGATATGCTGTTTGATCCTGTAGAGCATAGCGAATACACTCAAACGGCTTGCCATTCTGGTTGGTGAAGGAGTAATGTCATATGGCTCGGTCCTTGAATGAATCGCAGAGTTGCAGGAATGAGTGTCGCCGTGGTAGCTGCAGTTTGAACAGTCTCCTTTTAGGTAGAGTGTAGAAGGCACTGATGGCTGTGACCTCATCTTTATGATGTGTCTGCCCCACAGAGGCGAACCATTTACTCACAAATTTATTTCCTTACTTAATATAGACTCAGTGCCAAGCAGTGTGGTAGAGACTTGAGTTACAAGACAAATAAGATCTAATCTCTTTTTCTAGCCAGCTTAACATCTGAAAGAAGACATATGTATTAATGAATATATTAAATTATATACACAATTAAAATATATATTTTATAAGATTATTTTGAGGAATAATTGAATAGATATATTCAAAGGGCTTAAAATAGTGCCTAGCAAATAGAACACACTACATAAATATTTGTTTTAATTTTACAATGAACTTTAATTATGTTCAAGTGTTAGGGGGCCACAGAGTTTCCTCTGCATGTAAATGTTGCTTGTCCATTCACAGACTCTTGTGAGACTTCAACTAGGACTCTACTGATTCTGTGTTCACTTGTTCAAAAAATACTTTTTTAGAAATTTTGTATAAGACTGTGATAGACACAAGGGGAATAAAGAAAAATAGTACAAGTTCCTCATCTTCAAGGTGCTCACATTTTTATTTGTTTAGCATTTGAGTAATGGAAACATTTAAAAACTGGACTCAGTAAACTCCCTGAATTTTACTACAAATGATAAAAAAGTAAGCCTTTAGATTTTGTTTGAAATTAAAAATGCAATTAAATTATTAGGGAATGACCTGGGCATGTACACATTTGGTTAAGTATTCTGTACTGTCTATATTGACAGGCTTACAGCAGTATAAACCACATAAAATTCAAATGTAGCACTAAGCTTCAGAAGAGCCAGATCATCACAGAAAATATATTTTTAATTATCACAGGTTTCATTATTAAGTATATTTTTCTAAATCCTTAGAAAATTGGTATCCATAAATGGCTAATTTTAATTAAGTAGAATATCCTAACTTAATTTATAAAATATAGGGGAAAGAGTACAAAAAGCCTGATCCTAGTTTTATCACTTTCTATCCATGGACATTGAGTAAGTCATTTAACCTCTTCACTTGTGAAATAATGTGAATAAATGTCATGCAGTGTTGATGACAGGATCACCAGAGATATTATATCCAAGAACTCACTAAATTGATGGGACATAGGAAAATATTAGTCATATTTTCAGTGGGAGTAGCTGTAAAAATATACATGTATATATGACCAAACCATCCATATGTATGCATGAAAGTGAAAGTCGCTCAGTCATGTCCAACCCTTTGTGACCCCATAGACAATACAGTCCATAGAAATCTCCAAGAGATCTTCCCAACCCAGGGATAGAACCCAGGTCTCCAGCATTGCAGGCTGTTTCTTTACCGACTGAGATATGAGGGAAATCCCCATATGTATGTATAAATGACTTTTTTTATTCATATTACTTCACCTGACTCCACAGAGGATTTGAGAGAATCATTTCCTTTTATATATGGCAAAATTTTTAACACATTTTCCTTAGTGGGGAAACATGTTTTAACACATTTTCCCTCCTGTAGGGGTTATGTTACTTTGTTGTTTATGACAAATTACAGAGAAAACCATGTTCACATGTATGCTGCGGATACACAAATTCTTAATAGCAAGCATGCTTGGATACAGTGAGGTGTCCAGCATACAGAGAAGTTCTAGTGATTTCTAAATAACTTTATGGACTAAATTTTAATATGCTTTAGTTTCTTGGAGGTCAGTTATCTATGACAGCAATGGCCACAGGGTATTCCTTCATCTTTATTTTGTGCAAGTTTACTTAACAATCTTGCAACAGCAAGTTGTCATATGATGTGCTTTAGGAGAGTGGTGTGATATCAATTTGTCAAGCATGATTTAGAAATAATAAAATCCATTTGCCCAAAATGTGGTGGGGACGGTGCATGACAGAGGAGCTACAGGTTCCTTCTAATTTCACTTACTATTTGACTTACTAAACAAGGACATTTCCTCTGTGAATTATATTGAAGGCTGGCTTTTCCCTTAGTGGCTGGAAGACTCCCATCAAAATAATTTAATGATGAAAATGAAGCTGGTTTAATTGAATTCAGTATGAACTAAGAGTCATCACCTTAGGGTAGGTTTAGCCCTTAGCAGTTAATATTCTGCTCTGCAGTTCAGCTTTGTGCCAAAGCCAGGATGTTGTCATTATGGGCTTTAAACTCAGGAAGATTTCTTGCTTTTTAATACAGAGAATGGGAGGAAGAGCAAGTGCCCAAAATTGAGATAAATGTAGGCACTCACCTTGACCACTTAGGAGCTTTTAAAGACTGATACCTCATCAGCAAGTAAAAATTAACTTAGTGGGTCTCAATAAAGCTGATTTCAAAAACTAAAAGTCAATTTTTGACTTTACCTTAAAGGTTCCTGTTCTTTATTTAAAGAACTAAACTAAACTCTTTACCTATCCTTCTTAGGAAACAATTTTAATGAGTATCAGTAGGTTTCCTAAGTCTCTGACATGGAATTTACTTCAAACTGATTTTTAAAAATTGGGCTGGAAGCTCTAAGGACAGAATTCCCTAAGTCACCCTGCTATGAAATACTGTGTTCAACTCACCATTGTCTGATCCTGTTTCGTTTAACCAATGATATTTTAAGGGCTAAGATTCAGTCTTCCATTTCATTTCACTGGGTCTCTGAAAGACAATCTAATGTTAAAATTGGCCCATTATCTAGGTTGATTTAATTTGTGCCTTAAAATGACTTTGGAAATAAGTTTTGATTAAAAAGTTACACCAGTGATGCACTTTCAGTATCACAAAGCAAAACCTATTTGAAGAAGTTATTTCTGCATGCCAGATTGAGCAGAAGCCTTAATTCCCCTTGGTAACTGTGTAGGCGAAAAGAAATTAGGGAGCCTGGTGAATAAACAGGAAGCCATAAAAATCACAGACATCTTTGCTATCTGTCTTGTTTTTCCATCAAATGGATTGTGCAGTCAAAAATTACAACCACAATCGAATGTAAAGTATTTTAAGAATGAATACACACGTCTTATTTTTTCTCCAAAATAACTATTAACAACCAAGAAACATATGCTTCAGTGAATGCTTTTAGTTGAATCATAAACTACATTTCCAACAACTGTCTTTTTGAAACCAGTTGAGACAGCTACATAAGAGGATGTTAAAGCAAATCAACCTCTCACAGAGCCCATCTGTGACTTCCCAGCAAATCTCCAAGTACTTGCTTTTTCCAAAATTACTGTAAGCTGTACAGTTGCTGTCTTGTTAAGGGATATTCTGTTCCACCTTTCCAGTGTGTCCATCCTCTAAAACTTTAGGAGAAAATTAAGACCCTCTTTTAACTAGGTGTAGAGGACATAGTTCATTATGGGGAAACTGATGAAGATACTGAATTTTGCAAAGACTTACTGTCTCCCATGACTGGATGTTTGCTATTTGCAGTGTTTGATATGTCATATTAGGAGATCTTCAGCTGCCAAAGACAACAGGAAAATATTAAAACTGAAAAGGGGAGGGAGTTGGTGGTGAATGCTCGATGCTCTGGAGAGGAAGCAAGAAGGCCTCTGCAGTGTGCTAAAGTCTAGTATCCAGTTAAAGCTGGATCTGGAGGCAGACATGCCAAGTATCAATTCAGTACAGCAGAGCTGAGGACAAGAATTTGCGTTCCATAAAGGAGTGACTGTGGAAATCGTGTTGGGGAACACAGCATTCCCAAGCTAATGGTGGGAGAAGAGGTGGAACAGTGGCCTTCCTGTTTTCACATTCCTGCATCCAAGAACAAGGAACAGAGGTTGGCAGAGAGAATCAGAAACAAGTCTCCAAAACAATCACTTCTGCAGAAGCTTCAGGGACTGTAGTTGGGGGTTTCTCATCTATTGGGGTGGAAGAATGAAAAGGTAGCAAGGGAAAATAGGACACCAGCTCCAGAACCCTACGTTTCTTCCATCACACTAATATCTCTCAAGGTACCCAGAGTAGACAAATATTCATAGCAGAATTAGTCATAACAGCCAAAATAAGAAACATCCCAAATGCCCATCAACTTATAAATAGATAAAATAAAGCATTCTCATATAACGAAGTGTTAGTTGGCCTTAAAAAATAATGAAGTACTAATACCCAATATAACATGAATAGTGAAAACATCATGGTAAGCGAAAAAAAATAGCAGTCAAAAAAGGACAAATATTGTGTGATTCTATTTATGTAAAATACCCAGAGTAGTCGAACCTGTAGAGACAGAAATAGTAAAACAGTTGTTGCCTCGGTCTAGGGGTCTTGGGAGGAAATAAATTGTTAATACATATGGGGTTTCACTGATCTTGGTGATGGCTGTATAACTCTATGGATATACTAAAAACTATTGAATTGTGCATATCAAATGGAGGGATTGTGTGGTATATGAATTGCATCTCAATAAAGCTGTTTTTAAGAAGTAAAAAGCAAAAACAAAAAAGGAATTTGAGTTCCAGAAAAAAGTCAAGACTGAAATCAGCTAGAGAGTAGGAAAGAATTTATTCACTCTAAATTCATTCACTGTTATGATGAGGCATCTCCTGAGGAGTTATAGTTCTGCCTTTACAAAACTAGTAGATATCCTGCCATATTGGATGTGTTCTTAGTTACAAAATTTTAGATGACAGATCACTTGCTTGAAAGTTTAGGAAAGGCAATTAACAGCATAGGAACTAGTAAAAAAATAACAAAATTTAATTTTAATGCAAACATCTATGCTAATTCATATGTGTGTTTTTGTGTGTGCTGAGTTACTCAGTCATGTCCAACTCTTTTTGATCCCATGGACTATAGCCTGCCTGGCTCCTCTGCTCACGGGCTTCTCCAGGCAAGAATACTGAAGTGGGTTGCTAGTCCCTTCTCCAGGGGATCTTCCCAACCCAGAGATTGAACCCAGGTCTCCTGCATTGTAGACAGATTCTTTACCATCTGAGCCACCAGGGAAACCCTAAGTCATATACAGGAATCGAGTATTCCTTATAGTTTAAGAAACTATGTGAAATTGTTAAAAGGTGGACCCTCCTTGAAAGCTAACTTCTTGTAGGTAAAGGACAGATAAAAGCCATGCCTGTGACCTGTGACCTGTGACTCCCTTAATTTTTCCTGTTTCTCTTCAAAGCCTAGCTCTGCTCCACATTCAGATGTCCAAGCTTAATCCACAACCCTATTCTTGGCCAACAGTAGGCCCCTTGTTGTCCCCATGATCAGAGATGCACACACCAGTACTGTGGTCTGTACTTGGGAAAATGGGGCTGGGGAAGGGACTTTTAGGCCCTTAAAGTGGATTTGAGGGCATTTTGGCAAGACCAGGATTAGGAATACCTATGGCAACCCATTCCAGTATTCTTGCCTGGAGAATCCCATGGACAAAGGAGCCTGACAGGATACAGTCCATGGGGTCACAAAGAATTGGACACGATTGAAGTGACTTAGCACAGCCCTGTATAGAGTATAGTTGGTGATGGACAGGGAAGCCTGGCATGCTGCAGTCCATGGGGTCGCAAAGAGTCGGATATGACTGAGCAACTGAACTGAACTGAATTGAACTGAGAGTATAGTTTAGAATGGAGGGATGGAAAGGAGCTGGAAACTGGGAGTGTGAGGGGGCAGGGAAAGGATGGGGGGTGAGCTTTAGGTGGGCATGTTCACTTGGCCTTATAAACTTCTTGTCTCACAGAAAAGGGGGCAGCTGGACAAGGACCAGAGTGGGGAACTTTATGAAGCCTGGAGTCTAGACTAGTGGCTGCAGTTGCCTGGGTCTGGGGGTGAAACTGCCTCATGAATTTCTCACTGTTAACAGATAACTTGGCAAAGGAAATCTTTCACCATCTGGCCTCCTCGCCCATATTACTTTCTCTTAATGTCCGTCTCATTTCAATCTCCAATGGCTTTTAAAAATTCTTGTTTTTGTACCCAAACATATGACCTCTTATTCATTATATTATTTCCTGTGCTGTCTCCTTTTTGGGAAAAATCTGTTTTGTGCTCCTAACAATTCCCATCCCTTTATTTAATACCTATGAAAGCTAAAATGCTATAGTGACAATAGTAGATAGTGATTAGGCAACAATTAAGATCCAGGCCAATTGATTTCCAATTAGTTATCCTTCAGTTCTTCAGTGTTGTCCAGGTTCAACTGTATTTGTACCCTTTCTGATTTAATAAGCTGATTTGAGTATCATTTGACAAAGCTTGAAACCACATGCCCAGTTTATTTGTTCTTATTTATTAATATTAATGGTGAGGTCAATGACAGGCACTGTCCTGAGCCTTGAAGATATGAGGTAAATAAGAACTTAGCCTAAAGAAACTCATAGTTTGGTGGGGGTGTACTCACACAGTGGTGGGAAGGATGGTGCTAACTCAGTTTGGAAGACATACAGCAAGGCAGATTTCCATGAAAATATGACAACAGACCTGGGTCTTAAAGGATGCTTACATTTTTGGCACAAAAGAAAATGGACAAGGTGAAGTAGCTGACAGGGCAGAGCTTTAAATCCTGCTCTGAGCAATTGGCTTAGGTTATCTGACTCTCAGTTTCATCACCTGTTAAATGACAATAATAATACTGGACAGGGATCCCATGAGGATTAAAGGGGATAAAGCATGTGAAATCCTCTTCTTGTAGATGGCTTTCATTTGCAGAGAAAAGCATTCTCTGATCAGAAGGCATTATGAATGAAACTGTCACGTAGAGGTCAGGCCCCAGGCTATCAGTCACTCTCCTCCTCCTCCCAAATTCTGGTCCATAAGAGAAATGGGAAAGACATGGAAGTCAGGAACAAATGAAAATATCAGTTTTATTACTGGTATACTGAGTTGAAACACTCAGCTGCAGAACAGCTGGAAAACTGCAAATTTCTCCTCAGATTCAGAGTTCAGGCTGAAGGCTTTTTAGAAAGTAGCATATTTAAATTTTAATGGCAATCAGCCAAACATAACATGTTGAAATTCAACAATCAGGCTGGGCCCAGGAATGTGTTTACCATTTTGGAATGAATTGACTACTTTGGAGATTTGGTAGCTTGTACTTCTGTAGACAGATATTTTGTTTCCCCCCTGCTGTGTCCATCCTTAAGGGAATTTTATATATCTCTGTTCTACTAAACTTAGGAGTGAGCCCAAGAGTGGTGTGGACAATGAGGTTGAGATGGATGTGGCATGTGTTATTTGCTAGGAAAAGCTTTAAAAAGCCTATTTGTGATTTTCCATATCTTTCTTCCCACTGCCACCAGCATAAGCATTGTTTCAGACAGAGGCTGTTCCACAAACTTGGGTTCTGGAGTGAAGATGATGAAGAGCAAAGCAGTGACTGATGCCTGATAGACATGTAACATGACCAGAAATAAAGCTGTGCTATAAACCACTAAGATTACTGGATTATTTATTACTGCAGCAAAACCTAACCTGGCCTAATGGATAAGAAGTTGTGAAGTCACATCATGCAGACATTTAATATTTAACCCAACAAGTCAAGTTTCTTTGTTAAATCTATTCCTGTCTACATTTTTGGGACTTGGAGGGAGGTCTGTATAAAGTTGTTCAGTTCCTATTTGGCTTGTTTTTGAGATTTTGCACATCAGTGATTTTGCATGGTCACTTCCCATCTGTCAAAACAACCAACCCTGACAAGAAAAAACGTTTAATTTGCTTCTATTTCATCTAATTATTTTGCAATATTTTGAATACTATTATGTATTTGATTTTCTACTTTAATATGCAACATATAAATATATGATATTTATCCTATAGGTTGATCTTTGCATGCACGTTCAGTTGTGTCTGACTCTTTGTGACTCCATGGACTGTAACCTGCCAGGCTCCTCTGTCTGTGGGATTTTTCAGGCAAGAATACTAGAGTGGGTTGTCATTTCCTTCTCTAGGGGATCTTCCTGACTAGGGATTGGACCCACGTTTTCTGCACTGGCAGGCAGATTTTTACCACTGTGCACCTGGGAAACTTATAGATTAGTCTTTACCTGTGACTTATCACTGACCAAAGGATCATATCTACTATGTATTATGTGCTGTATCCCTGCACAAGTTACATCAAAATAACTGTCCAAGTGAATAATGTAGTCAAATGACCAATTCAGCATCCAGTAAATTAAAAAACAAAACTTCTGATTTTGCATTTTGAATATAATTGCCCTACTAATAGCCCTATTAACAGTACAACTGTTTAACATTTTTGTGCAATTAATAAGTAATGATCATAAAGAACAACTTTAAAACCAGATTGGATTAGAGAGTAGAGACAGGATTAGCCTCAACTTCAAATAGAAAAGAAGCAAATTTTTTTATTACTTATTTAGTTTATAATATTGCCAACCACAGAGGCTATCAGTTGTTACATAAGTCCATTCCCAAACCAGTAACAGCAATTGTGTATCAAGAGTTTAAGATAATGTAAATAAATTCCAAAGAACAGGAAAAGTGACATAATTTTGATGAAATTAAATTTGAGATATGATCACTTACATGAAAATAATGTGATCATTTGTAAATGGCATAAAGACTGTAAACTATATATAGCAAGTTGCTGGAAGAATTTAGAATTAATGACAGGAAGGCTTAAATGGGAAAAGATTAATATGGTATTATAAAATAAATGAAAAAAGATCAAGCTGGCCTCTCTATTGTCACTATATTCAAATTATAGTTGAAGAACTGCATTACTATAATTAGGGAATATCCCAGTGGAAATTAGAAGACTTAGTACAATGTAAATGTTTTTTAATGACTATTGAGTTCTTGCAAGTGATATTCTCATTAATGATGCTAACTGTGTAGGCTAACACTTCTTGTCACATTCAACGAGGTCAAAGTTCTGCAAGGATTGTTTCATTTGAATTTCAGTCTGTGAGGAATAAAAAGGCAAAACAATTAAGGTCCACATACTCTAATGTAGGCATAAGTGCAGTTAGCTCCTATACATATAAATCAGTCTTAAAGAAGAACTGTCTATTACCTTGTGAAGTCTGCATGATTCGGAGCAGTGGTCCTTGATAGAACTTTCCCTGATGATGGAAACAACCTCTGTCTGCTCTTTCCTTCAAAGTAGCCATGTGTGACTATGTGTGGCTATTGAGAAAAGCAATTGAAATAGACCTAGTGCAGCTGAGCCAATGATTTGAAAATTTAATTGAATTTTAATTGACTAAAATTCAATTTTAAATATCCAGATGTGGTTCCAGTCTACTCTATCAGTCAGTATAATCTAAAGCTATCTCATTTAAAAGCTTTGTGAAAATTGCTCAGTCATGTCTAACTCTTTGTGACTCCATGGGCTATACAGTCCATGGAATTCTCCAGGCCAGAATACTGGAGTGGGTAGCCTATCCCTTCTCCAGAGGATCTTCCCAAACCAGGAATCAAACTGGGGTCTTCTGCTTTGTAGGCAGATTCTTTACTAACTGAGCTATCAGGGGAGAGTTTTAAAAACTATAGATTAAGCTAATTGCCAGCACATTCTCTGTAATCTTTCCAAATTATTTCTGCCAAAAAGAAAAATTTAAGAGAACCAGACCTTATTCATCTAAGAGAAAGATATTACCAGCCATATTTTCAAGTACATCCCATGTCCCAAATGTAATTAACTAATTTCCATAAATTTTGACACTTAATTATTTTTGTATCTAATTATTAAAGTAACCTTATTCTGGTTTTGTTAGATAAAATGATTTTTATCTATCCAGACATCCCCATCTCAGGTTTCAGGATTCTGGGCCTTCCTTATAAAAGCTCTTGCTTCAGCTTGGGAGACATGCCAGGGCTGAGAACTCAGCCTTTCTGAATCTCTGCCTCTCTTCCAACTATGTCCAGTGACTGATTTTCTCTGTCTGTCTTCTGGCTGCAGGAGATGAGCATCACTTTAAATACTGTCCCTTGACTCTTGCACTTTGTTTAAAATTGTTGATTAATAGGTCTGAGCCTGGCCATTTTCTCTCTTCAATAAATCAGTGGCATTTGAGAACAGCCACCAAATTTCACAGGCATTAGAGTTGCTGTTTCTCCCTGATCTCTCAAACTCATGACATTGCACAAGCTACCACTTCCCTTTTGCCTGTGTCCGTTCTGGGTCCAGAAGAGATGAGGTTCTTAGCAGTTGTACCTTAGATCAGGCCATGAACTATAAACAGAATACACAGCACCACTGATAGGTCCTTCTTGTCATCCAGCCAGTGAGTGAGTAATTCCAGAATCCCTGATCACAGTCTCTGCTCTTTAGACCACTTCCAATACCAACTATGTTGTGTCAAAGTACTAAGAGACATTAAGAGACACGGGTTCGGTTCCTTGGTCGAGAAGATCCCCTGGAGGAGGAAATGACAACCCACTCCCTCTCCAGTATTCTTGCCTGGGAAAATCCCATGGGCAGAGTAGCCTGGAGGGCTACAGTCCAGATGGTTGCAAAGAGTTGGACATGACTAAAGTGACTTAGCACACATGTACCCTGACGTGGACCCTAAGATGGAGATCTTTTATCAAATGACTCATTAAAAGAGGAGGGAAGTAATTAAAGCAGGATTTGAGAGGGAGAAATAGAGCAATACTTCAGTCTCATTTGGAATCTGGCTTCAGTCTTATCCTCCAGGGAGCCTCTGGCATACACATGGTCCCACAAAGCCTCTCCCACCTTGAATTCCGAGGGCTGGCCCTTTGTATTTCCTTGTTTCCCTTTGTGTGTGTGCAATCAATCAACCAACCAGGTGTGCAGTGTTGCAAGGGTAGGTGTTCCTTCTTTGGTGAAGATACCAGTTGTGAGTTATTCTCAGTCAACATTCATAGCAGCTAAGGTTGGGATCGGGATGTGTGTGTGTACATCAAATGGGAAAATTGTTCAGGGAAAGATTCTAACAGTATCCACTACAGTAGGACAGCACAAGTTTGTCTCCTTCCTTAGTAGGTTATTCAGCAAGGTAAGTTGAAGATTTAGCCAGGGGCTGTGAGCTAAATGCTACCTGCACAACATGGTTCTTTACACCTTATCACATGGCTATGCTTTTTTTTTTTTTCAGTTATACATTTCAGAGATGATTAGAGAGACTCATTATATCATAGGACTAACCTGTGCTCTGGGAATAGAGCAATGATTAAGTTTATAGATTATGAGCAATAGTCTTGTAAGTGGGTGATTGTAGGGAAATGTGAGCAGCAGCTATCAACATGATATGAATCTGTGCAAGCAGAGAAGGGAGAGATGAGCAGTGGAGAATTAGAGTTCATGGAGAAGTTGAAATGTGAGCTAGGACTCCAGAGGTGATGAGGAGATTATCAGACATGTTACCCTAGTTTTATAGCAATCATGCACCTCAATGCCTGTTCATAAACAAGTGGTTTTTTTTTTTTTTAATTCTGGTGGGATTTAAGGGAATGCTTGGATTAAGATCTTACAAAGGCTATAGGATATGATCCACTCTTCCATTCTAGTGACCTGTGTATTATCCTTTGATTCCATAATGCAGTGTATTCCTTTGTTGACTTGAACATAGAGAAGATTACTCATATTCTATTTGCTCAGCATCAGTACTTACAAGTCATCTCAAATGAGCCATTTCACGCAAGAAATTGATGGTTATATAGGTGGGTGATGCCTCAGTCTCCCATCAAATGAAGGTTATTTGAACAACGAACACTTATTTTCTCATGAATCTGATTCCATAGACTCAGTTGAAAGGTAGTAGTACTCCAGTATGATAAAATGTCTCCTGACAGTCTTAGCTGGAAGTTTCTCATAGGACAGAGAAAAACTAGTATCAATCCATTAAAAAAATCCAGTGGTGAAGCTGAATATAAAACAGCTTCTATTAGCAATAAGTTTTGCAAGCTCCTGACAATTAGTTGTTTACCATACTCAAAGATATTTGCTTTTCATTTTTCCTACAGGGCAGCTGATTGGATTTGTTCATTAAATGGGCAAAGTCAAATCCATCTTTTGAAAGCACTGTTGGAGCTAATTGAGGAGTATATTAGGGCTTGATCTGAACAATTCTGTCCATCAGATTCTGTTTCTTGTAGAGCAAACAGATGAATGCAGATGGTGAAGCAAAATTATTTATTTACTTCTTTCAGTTCCTGAAGTAACTGAAACTCTTTACCTCCTTTTTGTTTAATTTAATTTATTTTTTAAATGAAACTTCTCATAATGCTTCAGGGACACATTGTTATTCTTTCAATAATTAAATAATATGGATATATACTAAAAAAAAGTAGCAAGGAATTTTCTTCTAGTTTTATAAAAAGCTGTATTTATGCTGTATTAATTCTTTATAGTCTCAGTTAAAGCATCAGTGATAGGAAAACTCCTTGGGAGTACAAGATACTTTTCTTACATGGCATGAAATACTGTGCTATATTCTTATTCTTTTCTTAAACAATTTTCTAATTGAAATTAGTTAATTTACAATGTTGCATTCATTTCACGTGTATAGCAAAGTGATTATTATGTATATACAGGTCTATACTGAATATATGTGTGTGTGTGTGTGTGTGTGTGTGTGTGTGCATGAGTGTGCTACATGTGTGCTAAGTCCCTCAGCCATGTCTGACTTATATGGACAGTAGCCTGCCAGGCTCCAATATCCATGGGATTCTCCAGGCAAGAATGCAGAAATGAATTGCCATGCCCTCCTCCAGGGGTCTTCCTGATCCAGGGATCGAACAAGCATCTCTTTAAAACTAATTTATTTATTTATTTTAATATTGTGGTGGTTTTTGCCATACATTGACATGAATCAGCCATGGGTGTACATGTGTCCCCCATCCCGAACCCCTCCCACCTCCCTTCCCTTTCCATCCCTCTGGATTGTCCCAATGCATTGTGTTTGGGTGCCCTGTTTCCTGCCTCAAACTTGGACTGGTCTTCTATTTCACATATGGTAATATACATGTTTCAATGTTATTCTCTCAAATCATCCCACCCTCACCTTCTCCCACAGAGTCCAAAAGTCTGTTCTTTATATCTGCGTCACTTTTGCTGTCTCACATATAGGGTCATCATTACCATCTTTCTAAATTCCATGTATATGCATTAGTATACTGTATTGGTGTTTTTCTTTCTGGCTTACTTCACTCCATATAATAGGCTCCAGTTTCATCCACCTCATTAGAAGTGATTCAGATGTGTTCTTTTTAATAGCCTAGTAATATTCCATTGTGTATATGTACCACAGCTTTCTTATCCATTTGTCTGCTGATGAATTGCTAGGTTGCTTCCATGTTCTGGCTATTATAAACAGTGCTGTGATGAACATTGGGGTACACGTGTCTCTTTCAATTCTGGTTTCCTTGTTGTGTATGTCCAGCAGTGGGATTGCTAGGTTGTATGGCAGTTGGCAGTTCTATTTCTAGTTTTTAAAGGAATCTCCACACTGTTCTCCATAGTGGCTGTACTAGTTTGCATTCCCACCAACAGTGTAAGAGGGTTCCCTTTTCTTCGTACCCTGTCCAGGATTTATTGTTTGTAGACTTTTGGATAGCAGCCATTTTTACCAGTGTGAGATGGTACCTCATTGTGATTTTGATTTGCATTTCTATGATAATGAGTGATGTTGAGCATCTCTTCATGTGTTTGTTAGCCATCTGTATGTCTTCTTTGGAGAAATGTCTGTTTAGTTCTTTGGCCCATTTTTTGATTGGGTCGTTTATTTTTCTGGAATTGAGCTGCATGAACTGCTTGTATATTTTTGAGATTAATTCTTTCTCAGTTGCTTCATTTGCTATTATTTTCTCCCATTCTGAAAGTTAACTTTTCACCTTACTTATAGTTTATTTTTTGTGCAAAAGCTTTTTGTTTACTGAGGTCCCATTTGTTTATTTTTGTTTTTATTTCTGTTACTCTGGGAGCTGGATCATAGAGGATCTTGCTGTGATTTATGTCAGAGAGTGTTTAGCCTATGTTTTCCTCTAGGAGTTTTATAGTTTCTGGTCTTACATTTAGATCTTTAATCCATTTTGGGTTTATTTTTGTGTATGGTGTTAGAAAGTGTTCTAGTTTCAATCTTTTACAGGTAATTGACCAGTTTTCCCAGCACCACTTGTTAACAGATTGTCTTTTCTCCATCGTATATTCTTGCCTTCTTTGCCAAAGATAAGGCGTCCATAGGTTCATGGGATTTATCTCTGGGCTTTCTATTCTGTTCCATTGATCTATATTTTTGTCTCTGTGTCAGTATCATACTGCCTTGAGTGTAGCTTCATAGTACAGTCTGAAGTCAGGCAAGTTGATTCTTCCAGTTCCATTCTTCTTTCTCAAGATTGCTTTGGCTATTCGAGGTTTTTTGTATTTCCATACAAATTGTGAAACTATTTGTTCTAGTTCTGTGAAAAATAGCATTAGCAGCTTGATAGAGATTGTGTTGAATCTGTAGATTGCTTTGGGTAGTATACTCATTTTCACTATATTGATTTTTCTGATCCATGAGCATGGTATATTTCTCCATATATTTGTGTCATCTTTGATTTCTTTCATCAGTGTTTTAAGTTTTCTATAGGTGGGTCTTTTGTTTTTTCATGTAGATTTATTCCTAAGTATTTTATTCTTTTCATCACAATGGTGAATGATATTTTTTCCTTAATTTCTCTTTTTGTTTTCTCATTGTTAGTGTATAGGAATGCAAGGGAGGATGTGGTCCTCAGACAGTGGAGGAATAGGATGGGGAGACCACTTTCTCCCCCACAAATTCATTGAAAGAACATTTGAATGCTGAGCAAACTCCACAAAACAACTTCTGAATGCTGGCAGAGGACATCAAACACCCAGAAAAGCAGCCTATTGTCTTTGAAAGGAGGTAGGACAAAATATAAAAGATAAAAAGAGAGACAGAGGAGTTAGTGATGGAGATCCATCCTGGGAAGGGAGTCTTAATAGAGGAGAAGTTTCCAAACACCAGGAAAACCTCTCATTGGCGGGTCTGGGGGAAAATTTCAAATCTCAGAGGGTAACATAACTGGGAGGAAAAATAAGTAGATGAAACCCACAGATTACATGCCTAAAGGCAACTCCCAGCAGAGAAGTACCCCAGACCCTCACATCTGCCACCAGCAAGTGTGGGCTGAACAGAGAGGAGTGGGCGACATAGCTTAGGGTAAGGGCCAGGCATGAATGCCCTGAGGGCAATCTGAGGGAGCTAACATGAGATAGCAACCTAAACTGTGGGATAGCCAGAGTGTGTGTGAGAGAGAATTATGCCACAAAAAGCCTTAACCTAAGGCACTGCCGGGCTGTTCACAGAACAAAGGACTGAGCAATACCAGAGAAAAGCTAAGCTGGCTGCAGACCGGCCCATCCCCTGCCGGTCGCAGGGGGCAGGCGGGTGCCAGCTAGAGCTGGAAAGGGGCAAACTCGGCCCCAAAGAGGGCATCCCCTACCAAACTGGGAACAGGCTTCCTGAGATTGTGTATGGTTGACATCCGCCAGGAGGGTCGCAGCCAGAGATCAGCTCCCTAGAAGAGACACGTGGCACACTGTAGAACGGCGTGCCTGGAAACTGAGGCTGGGACAGGGAGGGAAGAAGTCTCACTGCACCTGAAGAGAGTGCACTCGTCAAGCACCTGGTCGCCTGAGCTGCTCCGACTGGGGACAAAATGCACGCCCAACTGAGTCTGCGCTTTTGTAGAATACCTGAGAACCTGAACCTGAGTAGCTTAGATTGGGGAAGTGCATGCAACTCAGGGCCCGCTCCCTGTAGAGCAGCCTGGAGCCTGAGAAGTGTAGACAGGGAAAGCACACACCATGAGCTGGGGCAAACCCATTGTGGCCGGAACACTGCGAGTGCTCCCCACACAGGCCAGTGATATTTGTTGGCAGTGCCCCTCCCTCCCCACAGCACGACTGAACAAAAGAACCTAAACAAGAGACCACCTCCGCCCACTTGTGTCAGGGCGGAAATTAGACACTGAAGAGACCAGCAAACAGAAGCCAAATAAACAAAGGGAACCGCTTCAAACATGAAAGGTGCAACAGATTAAAATCCCTGTAGTTAACACCGACTACACCAGAAGGGGCCTATAGATATCGAGAAGTGTAAGCTGGAACAAGGAGCTATCTGAAACTGAACTGAACCCACACTGCCCACAACAGCTCCAGGGAAATTCCTAGATATATTTTTACTATTATCAATTTTTAAAATTTTTTTAAAATATTTTCTATTTTTTAAGTCCTCTATTACTCCTTTAATTTTCATTTTTATAACCCACTATTACCTTGCAAAAAAAAAGACCCTATTTTTCATGCAAACTTCATATATATTTCCTACACTTTTTGTGATTTTGTGTTTTTTTTAATACCGCATTTTTAAGAGTTTAACCTCTACTGTAGAGTTTTAATCTTCATTTTATACTATTTCATATCAATTTTGTACATTTAAGAATCCAGTCTTCAATATCCATTTTTACTCAGGAGTGTGATTACTGGTTTGATTATTCTCTCCCCCTTTTGACTCTGCTTTTTCTCCCTCAGGTCACCTCTATCTCCTCCCTCCTCCATCTCTTTTCCACCCAATTCTGTGAATTTCTGTGGGTATTCTGGGCTGCAGAGAACACTTAGGGAACAGAGTACTGCCTAGCTCTATCTCTCTCCTCTTGAATTCCCCTTGTCTCCTCCTGCTCACCTCTATCTCCTTCCTCCCTCTTTTTTCTCTGTGTAACTCTGTGACTCTCTCTGAGGGTTCCAGATTGGAGAGCACATAGGGAATTGTTTACTGGTGAGGTTGCTCTTTCCCCTTTTGACTCCCCCTCTTCTCCTCCTGGTCACCTCTATCTCCCTCTCCCTCTTCTCTTCTCCATGTAACTCTGTGCACTCTGGGTGTCCCTCAGTGTCGAGAATCTTTTCACCATTAACCTAGAAGTTTTATTATCAGTGCTGTATGGATGGAGAAGTCTTGAGGCTACTGTAAGAATAAAACTGAAAACCAGAGGCAGGAGCCCAATACCTGAAAACACCAGAGAACTCCTGACTCCAGGGAACATTAATTGATAAGAGATCACCCAAAAGCCTCCATACCTACACTGAAATCAAGCACCACCCAAGAATCAATAAGTTCCAGAGCAAGATATACCATGCTAATTCTCCAGCAAAGCAGGAACATAGCCCTGAGCATTAAAATACAGGTTGCCCAAAGTCACACCAAACCCATAGACACCTCAAAACTCACTACTGGACACTTCATTGCACTCCAAAGAGAAGAAATCCAGCTCCAACCACCAGAACACCAACACAAGCTTCCCTAACCAGGAAACCCTGACAAGTCAACCATCCAACCCCACCCACAGGTAGGAACCTCCACAATAAAGAGTAACCACAAACTGCCAGAATACAGAAAGGCCACCCCCAAAACAGCAATCTAAACAAAATGAAAAGGCAGAGAAATACCCAACAGGTAAAGGAACATGATAAATTCCCTCCAAACCAAACAAAAGAGGAGGAGATAGGGAGTCTACCTGAAAAAGAATTTAGAATAATGATAATAAAAATGATCCAAAATCTCAAAAACAAAATGGAGTTACAGATAAATAGCCTGGAGACAAGGATTGAGAAGACGCAAGAAATGTTTAACAAAGACCTAGAAGAAATAAAAGAGTCAATTAATAATGAATAATGCAATAAATGAGATAAACACTCTGGAGGGAACCAGCAGTAGAATAATAGAGGCAGAAGATAGGATAAGTGAGGTAGGAGATAAAATGGTGGAAATAAATGAAGCAGAGAGGAAAAAAGAAAAAAGAATCAAAAGAAATGAGGACAACCTCAAGGACCTCTGGGACAATGTGAAACGCCTCTCCCAACATTTGAATCATAGGAGTCCCAGAAGAAGAAGACAAAAAGAAAGGCCATGAGAAAATACTTGAGGAGATAATAGTTTAAAACTTCCCTAACATGGGGAAGAAGTTAGCCACACAAGTCCAAGAAACCCAGAGAGTACCAAACAGGATAAACCCAAGGCAAAACACCCCAAGATACATATTAATTAAATTAACTAATATCAAAAACAAAGAACAAATATTAAAAGCAGCAAGGGAGAAACAACAAATAACACACAAAAGGATTCCCATAAGGATAACAGCTAATCTTTCAATAGAAACTCTTCAGGCCAGAAGGGAATGGCAGGACATACTTAAGGTGATGAAAGAGAAAAACCTACAACCCATATTACTGCACCCAGCAAGGATCTCATTCAAATATGAAGGAGAAATCAGAAGCTTTACAGACAAGCAAAAGCCAAGAGAATTCAGCACCAACAAACCAGCTCTTTAACAAATGCTAAAGGATCTTCTCTAGACAGGAAACACAGGCAAGGGTGTATAAACTCAAACCCAAAACAACAAAGTAAATGGTAAAGGGACCATACTTATCAATAATTACCTTAAGTGTAAATGGGTTGAATGCCCCAAGCAAAAGACAAAGATTGGCTGAATGGATACAAAACAAAGACCCCTATATATGCTGTCTACAAGAGACCCACCTCAAGACAGGGGACACATACAGACTGAATGTGAAGGGCTGGAAAAATATTTCACACAAACAGAGGCCAAAAACAAGCAGGAATAGCAATACTCACATCAGATAAAATAGACTTTGAAATAAAGGCTGTGAAAAGAGACAAAGGACACTACATAATGATCAAAGGAGCAATCCAAAAAGAAGATATAACAATTATAAATATATATGTACCCAACATAGGAGCACAGCAATATGTAAGGCAAATCCTAACAGGTATGAATGGGGAAATTAACAGTAACACAATAATATTGGGAGACTTTAATACCCTACTCACACCTATGGATCGATCAACTGAACAGAAAACTAACAAGAAACACAAACTTTAAATGGCACAAAGGACCAGCTAGATCTAATTGATGTCTATAGGGTATTTCATACCAAACAATCAATTTCACATTTTTCTCAAGTGCACACGGAACCTTCACCAGGATGGATCACATCCTGGGCCATAAATCTAGCCTTGGTAAATTCAAAAAAAGAATGAAATCATTCCAATCATCTTTTCTGACCACAATGCAGTAAGATTAGATCTCAATTACAGGGAAAAAAAGCTATTAAAAATTCCAACATATGGAGGTTAAACAACATGCTTCTGAATAACCAAAAAATCAAAGAAGAAATCAAAAAAGATATCAAAATATGCATAGAAATGAATGAAAATGTAAACACAGTAACCCAAAACCTATGGGACACTGTAAAAGAACTGCTAAGGGGGAGGTTCATAGCAATACAGGCTTACCTCAAGAAACAAGAAAAAAATCAAATAAATAGTCTAACTCTACAGCTAAAGCAACTAGAAAAGGAAGAAATGAAGAACCCCAGGATTACTGATCTACTGATCTACTGAAGGAAAGAAATCTTAAATATTAGGGCAGAAATAAATGCAAGAGAAACAAAAGAGACCATAGCAAAAATCAACAAAGTTAAAAGCTGATTCTTTGAGAAGATAAATAAAATTGACAAACTGTTAGCCAGACTCATCAAGAAACAAAGGGAGAAGAATCAAATCAACAAAATTAGGAATGAAAATGGAGAAATCACACCAGACAGCACAGAAATACAAAGGATCATAAGAGACTATTATCAGCAATTATATGCCAATAAAATGGACAACTTTGAAGAAATTGACAAATCCTTAGAAAAGTATAACTTTCCAAAACTGAACCAGGAAGAAATAGAAGATCTTAACAGACCCATCACAAGCACAGAAATCGAAACTGTAATCAGAAATCTTCCATCAAACAAAAGCCCAGGCCTAGACGGCTTTACAGTGGAATTCAACCAAAAACTTAGAGAAGAGCTAACACCTATCTTACTCAAACTCTTCCAGAAAATTACAAGTGCTCGGGCCTGGTGCACTGGGAAGACCCAGAGGAATCAGGTGGAGAGGGAGGTGGGAGGGGGAATCAGGATGGGGAATACATGTAAATCCATGGCTGATTAATGTCAATGTATAACAAAAACCACTACAATATTGTAAAGAAATTAGCCTCCAACTAATAAAAATAAATGAAAAAAAAAAAAAAAGAAAGAAAAGAAAAATTGCAGAAGGTAAATTGCCAAACTCATTCTATGAGGCCACCATCACCCTAATACCAAAACCAGACAAAGATGCCACAATAAAAGAAAACTGAAGGCCAATATCACTGAAGAACATAGATGCAAAAATCCTCAACAAAATTCTAGCAAACAGAATCCAACAATATATTAAAAAGATCATACATCATGACCAAGTAGGCTTTATCCCAGGAATGCAAGGATTCTTTAATATCCACAAACCAATCAATGTAATACCCCACATTAACAAATTGAAAGATAAAAACCACATGATTATCTCAATAGATGCAGAGAAAGCCTTTGACAAAATTCAACATCAATTTATGATAAAAACTCTCCAGAAAGTAGAAATAGAAGGAATATACCTCAACATAATAAAAGCTATATATGACAAACCCACAGCAAACAGTGTCCTCAATGGTGAAAAATTGAAAGCATTTCCCCTAAAGTCAGGAACAAGACAAGGGTGCCCACTCTCACCACTACTATTAAACATAGCTTTGGAAGTTTTGGCCACAGCAATCAGAGCAGAAAAATAAATAAAAGGAATCCAGATTGGAAAAGAAGAAGTACAACTCTCACTGTTTGCAGATGACATGATCCTCTACATAGAAAACCCTAAAGACTCTACCAGAAAATTACTAGAGCTAATCAATGAATATAGTAAAGTGGCAGGATACACAATTAACACAGAGAAATCCCTTTCATTCCTATACACTAACAATGAGAAAACCGAAAGAGAAATTAAGGAAACAATACCATTCACCATTGAAATGAAAAGAGTAAAATATTTAGAATATATCTACCTAAAGAAATAAAAGACCTATATATAGAAAACTATAAAACATTGATGAAAGAAATCAAAGAGGACGCAAATAGATAGAGAAATATACCATGTTCATGGATTGGAAGAATCATTATAGTGAAAATGAGTATATGACCCAAAGCAATCTATAGATTCAATGCAATCCCTATCAAGCTACCAACAGTATTTTTCACAGAACTAGAACAAATAATTTCACAATTTGTGTGGAAATACAGAAAACCTCGAATAGCCAAAGCAATCTTGAGAAAGAAGAAAGGAACTGGAGGAATCAACCTGCCTGACTGCAGGCTCTACTACAAAGCCACGGTCATCAAGACAGTATGGTACTGGCACAAAGACAGACATATAGATCAATGGAACAAAATAGAAAGCCCAGAGATAAATCCACATACCTTATCTTCGACAAAGGAGGCAAGAATATACAATGGAGAAAAGACAATCTCTTTAACAAGTGGTGCTGGGAAAACTTGTCAACCACTTGTAAAAGAATGAAACTAGAACACCTTCTAACACTATACACAAAAATAAACTCAAAATGGATTAAAGATCTAAATATAAGACCAGAAACTATAAAACTCCTAGAGGAAAACATAGGTAAAACTCTCTCTGACATAAACCACAGCAGGATCCTCTATGACCCACCTCCCAGAATATTGGAAATAAGAGCAAAAATAAACAAATGGGACCTAATTAAACTTAAAACTTTTTGCACAACAAAGGAAACTATAAGCAAGGTGAAAAGACAGCCTTCAGAATGGGAGAAAATAATAGTAAATGAAGCAACTGACAAAGATTTAATCTCAAAAATATGCAAACAACTCTTGTAGTTAAATTCCAAAAAAATAAACTACCCAATCAAAAATGGACCAAATAACTAAACAGACATTTCTCCAAAGAAGGCATACAGATGGCTAAGAAACAGATGAAAGATGCTCAACATCACTCATTATCAGAGGAATGCAAATCAAAACCACAGTGAGGTACCATTGCACGCCAGTCAGAATGGTTGCTACCCAGAAGTCTACAAGCAATAAATGCTGGAGAGGGTATGGAGAAAAGAGAACTCTCTTACACTGTTGGTGGGAGTGCAAACTAGTACAGCCACTATGGAGAACAGAGTGGATATTCCTTAAAATAACTGGAAATAGAACTGCCATATGACCCAGCAATCCCACTGCTGGGCAAACACACCTAATTGAAAGAGACACGTGTACCCCAATGTTCATCACAGCACTGTTTATAATAGCCAGGACATGGAAGCAACCTAGCAGTTCATCAACAGACGAATGGATAAGAAAGCCATGGTACATATACGCAATGGAATATTACTTATCCTTTAAAAAGAATGCATTTGAATCAGTTCTAATAATGTGGATGAAACTGGAGCCTGAGTGAAGCCAGAAAGAAAAACACCAATACAGTATACTAACACATACATATGGAATTTAGAAAGATGATAATGATAACCCTATGTGCAACACAGAAAAAGAGACACAGATGTATAGAACAGTCTTTTGGACTCTGTGGGAAAAGGCGAGGGTGGGATCATCTGAGAGCATACCATTGAAACTTGTATATTATATGTGAAACAGATCGCCAGTCCAGGTTCGATGCATGAGACAAGTGCTCAGGTCTGGTGCACTAAGATGACCCAGAGGGATGGGATGGGGAGGGAGGTGGGAGGGGCGTTCAGGATGGGGAACACATGTAAACCCAGGGCTGATTCATATCAATGTATGGCAAAAACCACTACAATATTGTAAAGTAATTAGCATCCAACTAAAATAAATAAATTTTAAAAAAAGGAATGCAAGGGATTTCTATGTGTTAATTTTATATCTTGCAACTTTAATATATTCATTGATTACCTCTAGCAATTTTTTGGTGGTGTCTTTAGGTTTTCCTATGTAGAGGATCATGTCATCCGCAAACAGTGAGAGTTTTACTTCTTTTCCAATCTGTATTCCTTTTATTCCTTTTTCTTCTCTGATTGCTGTGGCTAAAACTTCCAAAACTATATTGAATAGTAGTGGTGAGAGTGGGCACCCTTGTCTTGTTCCTGACTTTAGGGGAAATGCTTTCAATTTTTCACCATTGAGGGTGTTTGCTGTGGGTTTGTCATATATAGCTTTTATTATGTTGAGGTATGTTCTTTCTATGCCTGCTTCTTGGAGAGTTTTTACCATAAATCGGTGTGGAATTTTGTCAAAGGCTTTCTCTGCATCTATTGAGATAATCATGTGGTTTTTATCTTTCAATTTGTTAATGTGGTGTATCACACTCGATTTGCAAATATTGAAGAATCCTTGCATCTGTGGGATAAAGACCACTTGGTTATGATGTATGATCTTTGTAATATGTTGTTGGATTCTGTTTGCTAGAATTTTGTTGAGGATTTTTGCATCTATGTTCTTCAGTGATATTGGCCTTCAGTTTTCTTTTATTGTGGCATCTTTGTCTGGTTTTGGTATTAGGGTGACGGTGACCTCATAGAATGAGTTTGGCAGTTTATCTTCCTCTGCAATTTTCTGGAAGATTTTGAGTAAGATAGGTATTAGCTTTTCTCTAAATTTTTGGTAGAATTCACCTTTGAAGCCATCTGATCCTGAGCTTTTGCTTGTTGGCACAGTTTTGATTGGTTTCAATTACCGTGCTTGTGATGGGTCTGTTAAGATCTTCTATTTCTCCTGGTTCAGTTTTGGAAAGTTATACTTTTCTAAGAAATCATCCATTTCTTCTAAGTTGTCCATTTTATTGGCATATAGTTGCTGATAATAGTCTCTTTTGATCCTTTGTATTTCTCTGTTGTCTGTTGTTATTTCTTCATTTTCATTTCTAATTTTGTTGATTTGATACTTCTTTCTTTTCTTAATGAGTCTGGCTAATGATTTCTCTATACTATTTATCTTCTCAAAGAACCAGCTTTTAGTTTTGTTCATTTTTGCCAGCACCTCCTTTGTTTCCTTTTCATTTATTTCTGCCCTAATTTTTATCATTTCTTTCTTTCTACTAACCCTGGAGGTCTTTATTTCTTCTTTTTCTAGTTGCGTTAGGTGTAAAGTTAGGTTATTTATTTGATTTTTCTTCTTTTTTTTCTTGAGGTAAGCTTGTATTGCTATGAACTTTCACCTTAGTACTGGTTTTACTGAATCGCATAGGTTTTGGGTTGTCATGTATTCATTTTCATTTGTTTCTATGCATATTCTGATTTCCTTTTTGATTCTTCCTTGATTTGTTGGTTATTCAGAAGCTTGTTGTTTAACCTCCATATATTTGTATTTTTAATAGTTTTTTCCTGTAGTTGACATCTAATCTTAATGCCTTGTGATCAGAAAAGATGCTTGAAATGGTTTCAATTTTCTTTTTAATTTAGTAAGGCTGGATTTATGACCCAGGATGTGATCTATTCTGAGGAATGTTCTGTGTGCACTTGAGGAAAAGGGGAAATTCATTGTTTTGGGATGAAATGTCCTATAGATATTAATTAGTTCTACCTGGTCAATCGTATCATTTGAAGTTTGTGTTTCATTGCTAATTTTCTGTTTGGTTGATCTATCCATAGGTGTGAGTGAGGTATTAACGTCTCCCACAATTATTGTGTTATTGTTAATTTCCCCTTTCATACTTGTTAGCATTTGCCTTACATATTGCAGTGCTCCTATGTGGGGTGCATATATATTTATAATTGTTATATATTCTCCTTGGATTGATCCTTTGATGATCATGTAGTGTCCTTCTTTGTCTCTTTTCACAGCCTTTACTTCAGAGTCTATTTTATCTGATATGAGTATTGTTACTCCTGCTTTATTTTAGTCTCCATTTGCATGAAATATTTTTTTCTAGCCCTTCACTTTCAGTCTGTATGGGTCCCTTGTTTTGAGGTGGGTCTTTTGTAGACAGCATATATAAGAGTCTTTGTTTTGTATCCATTCAGTCAGTCTTTATCTTTTGGTTGGGGCATTCAACCTATATGAATTTAAGGTAATTAGTGATAAGTATGATCCCATTGCCATTTACTTTTTTGTTTTGGGGTCAAGTTTATAAACCTTTTCCATGCTTCCTATCTAGAGAAGATCCTTTTGGCATTTGTTGGAGAGCTGGTTTGTTGGTGCTGAATTCTCTTGGCTTTTGCTTGTCTGTAAAGCTTCTGATTTCTCCTTCATATTTGAATGAGATCCTTGCTAGGTGCAGTAATATGGGTTGTAGGTTTTTCTCTTTCATCACCTTAAGTATGTCCTGCCATTCTCTTCTGGACTGAATAATTTCTATTGAAAGATCAGCTGTTATCCTTATGGGTATCCCCTTGTAAGTTATTTGTTGCTTTTCCCTTGCTGCTTTTAGTATTTGCTCTTTATATTTGGTCTTCATTAGTTTGATTAATATGTGTCTTGGGGAGTTTCACCTTGGGTTTTATCCTGTTTAGTACTCTCTGGATTTCATGGACTTGAGTAGCTAGTTCCTTCCTCATTTTAGGAATGTTTTCAATTATTATCTCCTCAAGTGTTTTCTCATATCCCTTCTTTTTTATCTTCTTCTTTTGGGACTCCTATGATTATAATGTTGGGGCACTTCAGATTGTCTCAAACATCTCTAAGGTTGTCCTCATTTCTTTTAATTTTTTTTTCTCTCTGCTTCATTTATTTCCACGATTCTATCTTCCACCTCACTTATCCTATCTTCTGCCTCAGTTATTCTACTGTTGGTTCCCTCCAGAGTGCTTTTGATCTCAGATATTGCATTATTCATTATTGATCAACTCTTCTTTATTTCTTCTAGGTCCTTGTTAAACATTTCTTGCATCTTCTCAATCCTTGTCTCTAGTTTCTTTATCTGTAACTCCATTTTGTTTTCAAGATTTTGGATCATCTTTACTATCATTATTCTGAATTCTTTTTGAGGATGACTCCCTATCTCCTCTTCTTTTATTTTGTTTGGTGGGCATTTATCATTTTCCTTTACCTGCTGAGTATTTATCTGCCTTTTCATTTTGTTTAGATTGCAGTGTTTGCGGTGGCCTTTCTGCAGGCTGGAAGTTTGTGGTTCCTCTTTATTGTGTAGCCTGCTCCCTGTGGGTGGGGTTGGACTACAGTTTTGTGAAGGGTTCCTGATTGGGGAAGCTTGTGTCTGTGTTCTGGTGAGTGAAGCTGGATCTCTTCTCTCTGAAGTGTAATGAAGTGTCCAGTAGTGAGTTTTGGAGTGTCTATGGGCTTGGCATGGCTTTGGGCAGCCTGTCTTTTAATGCTCAGGACTGTATTCCCGCTTTGCTGAAGAATTAGCATGGTATGTCTTGCTCTGGGACTTGTTGGCTCTCGGGTGGAGTTTTGTTTCAGTGTAGGTATGGAGGCTTTTGGATGAGCTCTTGTCTATTAGTGTTCTCTGGAATCAGGACTTCTCTGATGTTCTCTAGTTTTGAAGTTAAGCGTCTTTCAGTCTTATTAAGTTAAGGCTTTCAGTCTTATTCTTACAATAGCTTGAAGACTTCTCCATCCATACAGCACAGTTGATAAAATATCTAGGTTAATGGTGAAAAGATTCTCCACAGTGAGGGACACCCAGAGAGGTTTAGGGAGTTACATGGAGAAGAGAAGGGGGAAGAGGGAGATAAAAGTGATCACTAGGAGAAGAGGTGGAGTCAAAAGAGGGGAGAGAGCTATCTAGCCAGTAATCAGTTCCCTAAGTGTTCTCCATGACCCAGAACACCCAGAGAGATTCACATAGAGAATAGAGAAGAGAAGAGGGAGGGAGGAGATAGAGGTGGCCTGGGGGAGAAAAGGGAGAGTCAAAAGGGGAGAGAACAAGCAAGCCAGTAATCACAACCCTAAGTGAAAATGGATATTCTAGATTAGATTTTTAAAGGTACAAAATTGCTAAGAAATACCAAAAAGCAAAGATTAAAAAGCTAGAGTAGTGATTATACTCTCAATATTGCAATATGAAAAATACAGAACAAAATCAATCACAAATATTATTATATATATACATATACACGAAACTTGCTTAAAAGTAGGGTCTTTTTTTGGAAGGTAATAGTAGGTTATAAAAATGAAAATTAAAGGAGTCATAAAGAACTCTATTTAAAAACAATTAAAAAGTGATACTGCCAAAAATATATCTAGGAATTCCTCTGGCACTGTTGTGGCCAGTAGGGGGGTCAGTTCAGTTTCAGATAGTTCCTTGTTCTAGCTTGTACTTCTTCTCAAAGTCTATAGGCCCTCTCCAATGCTTAGTCAATGTTAACTGCAGGGTTTTAATCTGTTGCACCTGTCACTTCTAGAGTGCTTCCTTCTTCTTTATTTTATCTTTCTCTCTTTGCAAGTCTCCTCAGTGTCTAATTTCTGCCCTGACACAAGGGGGTGAAGGTGTTCACTTATTAAGCTCACTTTTTCAATTGTGTTGTGGGGAGGGAGGGACACTTCCAACAAACACCACTGGCATGTGTGGGAAGTGCTCACAGTGTATGGACCGCTCTGGGTTTGCCCCAGCTCACAGTGGCGTGTGCTTTCCGTGTCCACACTGTTCAGGCTCCAGGTTGCACTGCAGGGGCACTCTCCAAAGCGGACCCTGATTTTGTGCCCTTCTCAGGTCTAAGCCGCTCAGGTTCAGGTTCTCAGGTAATCCGCAAGGGCGCAGACTCTGTTGGGTGTGAGTTTTGTGCACTTTCCAGGTTGGAGCAGTTCAGGTGACCAGATGCTTGGTGAGTGCACTGTCCCAGGTGGCCACGCATCTTAATCACCTCTCCGGTCCCAGCCACTCGGTTTCCTGGGTGCACCGCGAGAGTGCTGACTCAGGCATGCCATGTGTCTCCTCTGGGGAACTGATCCCAGGCTGCGACCCTCCTGGCAGACGTCAACCACCCAGGATCCCAGGAAGACGTGGTTAGCAACTGAGAGCCTGCTCACAGTCTGGTGGAGCTTGCCAGTCTCTGGGGCCAAGATTGCCCCTTACCTTCTGGCTCTGGCTATTGCACGGCTGCCTCTCTGTTGGGGGTAGGGTTCTGTACGCAGCCGGTTAGCTCTCCTTTGGTGTTCATTCAATCCAGTGTTCTGTGGGCAGGCCAGGCTGTGGCAACTTACACAGGAAAGTTCTCTCTCTCTCTGCCTCTTTTTTTCCCCCTCTGTCTGACGATCCCACAGCTTGTGTTCCTACCTCACGTTAGCTCCCTCAGATTGTCCTCAGGACATTCAGGCCTGGTCCTTACCCTAGGCACCAATGTCCAGCCAGTGCCTCCCTGTCTGCTCACTGGTAACAGATGCCAGCGTCTGGGCCACTTCTCTGCTGGCAGTTGCATTTAGGCGCATATTCTGTGGGGTGTTTCTTGCTCCCCCCCACTCCTGGTTCTGTTGTCCTCTGAGATTCCAAAACTCCCCAGAGGCCCACCTGTTAGGTTTCCTATTGTGTTGAAAATTCTCCTTCATGACACCCTCCCCCCCGACAGATCTCTGTCCCTAACTCTTTTGTCGCTCTTTTTGTCTTTTATATTTTGTCCTACCTCCTTTTGAAGAGAATGGGCTGCCTTTCTGGGTGCCTGTTGTCCTCTGCCAGTGTTCAGAGTTGTTTTGTGGAAGTTGTTCAGCATTCAAATGATCTTTTGATGAATTTGTGAGGGAGAAGGTAGTCTCCCCATCCTATTCTTCTGTCATCTTGGGACCGCCTCCTGCCTCTCATATCTCTTACTTACCACTTGGGAAGCCTATATATATGTAGGTATATACTCTTCCCAAGTGGCGCTAGTGGTAAAGAACCCACCTGCCAAGGCAGAAGACATAAGAGACGCGGGTCTGAACCCTGGGCTGGGAAGATCCCCTGGAGAAGGAAATAACATTCTTTTTAATATACTTTTCTATTGTAAGTTATCACAAGATATTGAATACTGTTCCCTGTACAATATAGTAGGTCCTTATTTTTAAATCTATTCTACATAGAGTACTGTATATATGTATATGGGGTTTCCCTTGATCAGGAAGATCCCTTGACAAAGGAAATGGCAAGCCATTCCAGTATTCTAGCCTGGGAAATCCCATGAACAGAGGAGCCTGGAAGGCTGCAGTCCATGGGGTTGCAAAGAGTCAGATAAGACTTAGCTTCCTGCCAGAGGTGCATATGTTAATTCCAAACACCTAATTGATCTCTCCTCCATCCTCTTCTGTTCCCTTTGGAAACCATAAATTTGTTTTCTATGTGTGAGTCAATTTCTGTTTTGTAAGTAAGTTCATATGTATCTTTAAAAAATATTTCATATGTAAGTGATATTATATATTTGTCTTTCTCTGACTTCACTTAATATGATAATTCATTCATTTTGCTGCAAATGACATTATTTCATTCTTTCCAATGACTGAGTAACACTCCATTGTGTATTTTGTATATAATACATATCATCCTTTTTATCTATTCCTCTGTTCATGGACATTAAGTTTACTTAATGTCTTGGCTGTGCAAATAGTGCTACAATGAACATAGGAGTGCATGTATCTTTTTGAATTAATGTTTTCTCTAGATATATGCCCAGAAGTGGGACTGCAGGATCATATGGTAACTCTCTTTTTAGTTTTTTAAGGAACCTCCATACTGTTCCCCATTTCGGCTGTATCAACTTACATTCCCACTAACAATGCAGAAGCGTTCCTTTTTCTCCACATCCTCTCCAGCATTCATTATTTGTAGATGTTTTAATGATGGCCATTCTGATCATTACAGTTTTGATTTGCATGTCTCTGTAATTGGTGACTGAGCTAAGGAAAGCCCAATAATTGGCAATACTGAGCATAGTTTCATGTACCTGTTGCTCACCTGTATGTCTTCTTTGGATCAATGTCTGCCCATTTTTTTATTATGTGTTTTTTTTTTAATATTAAGCTATATGTCCTATTTGTATATTTTGGAAATTAATCCCTTGTTGGTAGCATCATTTGCAAATATGTTCTCCCAGGCCACAGGTTGTCTTTTCATTTTGCTTATGGTTTCCTTTGCTGTGTAAAAATTTTAAGATTAATTAGGTTTAATTTGTTTATTTTTCCTTTTATTTCCATTACTGCTAAGAAATGCATCAAAAAAATATTGCTGCAGTTTATGTCAAAGTGTTCTGCCTATGTTTTTCTATAGAAGTTTTATAGTATCTGGTCTTATATTTAGGTCTTTAATCAATTTTGAGTTTATTTTTGTTTGAGGTATTAGAGAATATTCTAGCTTCATTCTCTTACATAGGTTTAGTTTTTATTCTCCTTTCTTTCCAGCTTTATTAGCATTACTTGTTGAAAAGACTGTCTTTTCTCCACTGTATATTCTTATCTTCTTGGTCACAGATTGATTGACCATAAGTTGGTGGGCTATTTCTGGGCTTTCTATTTGTTCCATTGACTTGCATGTCTATTTCTGCACCAGTACAATACTGTGCTGTGATTCATGGGATCGCAAAGAGTTGGACACGACTGAGAGACTGAACTGAACTGAACAATACTGTTTTAATCACAGTAACTTCATAATATAGTCTGAAATTAGGGAGCATGATTCCTTTAGCTCTTTTTTGCTTTCTCAAGATTGTTTTGGCTATTTGGGGATATTTTTGCTCAAAATTATTAAAATTATTTGCTTCAGTTCTGTGAAAAATCCCAATGGTGTTTTGATAGGGATTGCATTGAATCTATAGATTGCCTTGGGTAGTATAGTCATTTTAACAATATTTATTCTTCCAATTCAAGAACAGGGTATATCTTTCCATCTGTTTGTATCATGTTTGATTTCTTTCATCAGCATTTAAAAGTTTTTAGAGTACAGGTCTTTGGCCTCCTTAGGTTTAACCCTAGGTGTTTTATTCTTTCTGATGCAATGGTAAGTGGAATTGTTTCATTAATTTCTATTTCTAATATTCTGTTAGTGTATAGAAGTGCAACTGATTCCTATATGGTAACTTTGTATCCAGAAACTATTCTGAATTCATTGATGAGATCCAATAATTATCTGGTAGCATCTTTAGGGTTTTCTATATATGTAACAGCATGTCATATACAAACAGTGGCAGTTTTACTTCTTTTTCAATTTGGATTATTTGTATTTCTTTTACTTCTCTATGTGCTGTGGCTAGGACTTCAAAAACTGTATTGAATGAAGGTGGCAACAGTCAGCATCCTTGCCTTGCTCCAGATCTTAAAAGGAAATGCTTTCAGAATTTTCCCATCTAATGTGTTGTTGGAGTTGGTTTGATAGTATTTTGTTAAGGGTTTTTTATGTCTGTGTTCAACAGTGATATCAGTCTTTAATTTCCTTTTTTTGCATGATATTTTTGTCTGGGCTTGGTATCAAGGTGATGGTGGCCTCATGGAATGAGTTTGGAAGTATTCCTTTCTCTGCAAATTTTTGAAATATTTTGAGAGGGATAGGTGTTATTTCTCTTTAAATGTTTTATACAATTCACCTGTGAAGCTATCTGGTCCCTGATTTTTGTTTGTTAGGAGTTTTTAAATTACTGATTCTTTAGAGAAATGTCTGTTTAGTTCTTTGACCGATTTTTTGATTGGGTCATTTATTTTTCTGGAATTGAGCTGCAGGAGTTGCTTGTATATTTTTGAGATTAATCCTTTGTCTGTTGCTTCGTGTGCTATTATTTTCTCCCAATCTGAGGGCTGTCTTTTTACCTTGCTTATAATTTCCTATGTTGTACAAAAGCTTTTAAGTTTCATTAGGTCCCATTTGTTTATTTTTGCTTTTATTTCCAACATTCTTGGAGGTGGGTCATAGAGAATCCTGCTGTGATTTATGTCGGAGAGTGTTTTGCCTATGTTCTCCTCTAGGAGTTTTATGGTTTCTGGTCTTACATTTAGATCTTTAATTTAATCAAAGAACTAAACAGACATCTCTCCAAAGAAGACATACAGATGGCTGAAAAACACATGAAAAGATGCTCAACATCACTCATTATCAGAGAAATGCAAATCAAAACCACAATGAGGTACCATTACACGCCAGTCAGGATGGCTGCTATGCAAAAGTCTACAAGCAATAAATGCTGGAGAGGGTGTGGAGAAAAGGGAACCCTCTTACACTGTTGGTGGGAATGCAAACTAGTATAGCTGCTATGGAAAACGATGTGGAGATTTCTTAAAAAACTGGAAATAGAACTGTCATATGACCCAGCAATCCCACTTCTGGGCATACACACTGAGGAAGCCAGATCTGAAAGAGACACGTGCACCCCAATGTTCATCGCAGCACTGTTTATAATAGCCAGGACATAGATGCCCATCAGCAGACGAATGGATAAGGAAGCTGTGGTACATATACACCATGGAATATTACTCAGCCATTAAAAAGAATTCATTTGAATCAGTTATAATGAGATGGATGAAACTGGAGCCCATTATACAGAGTGAAGTAAGCCAGAAAGATAAAGACCATTACAGTATACTAACACATATATATGGAATTTAGAAAGATGGTAATGATAACCCTATATGCAAAACAGAAAAAAAGACACAGATGTACAGAAAAGACTTTTGGACTCTGGGAGAAGGTGAGGGTGGGGTGTTTTGAGAGAACAGCATTGAAACATGTATATTATCTATGGTGAAAGAGATCACCAGCCCAGGTTGGATGCATGAGACAAGTACTCAGGCCTGGTGCACTGGGAAGACCCAGAGGGATCAGGGTAGAGAGGGAGGTGGGAGGGGGTATCAGGATGGGGAATACATGTAAATCCATGGCTGATTCATGTCAATGTATGACGAAAACCACTACAATATTGTAGAGTAATTAGCCTCCAACTAATAAATGAAAAATAAATAAATGAATTACTGATTCAATTTTAGTACCAGTAACTGATCTATCTATATTTTATATTTCTGCCTGGTTTAGTCTTGGTACCTTTCTAAAAGTGTGTCTATTTCTTATAGGTTGTAAATTTTATTGGTATATAGTTACCTGTAGTAGTCTGTTATGGCTTTTTGTATTTCTGTATTGTCTGTTGTAACTTCTTTTTCATTTCTGATTTCATTGATTTGGCCTCTCTCCCTTTTTTTCTTGATGAGTCTGGTTAAAGGTGTAATGTTTTATTTATCTTTTCAAAGAGTCAGTTTTAGTTTCACTGGTGTTTTATTTCTTTTTTTTTAATATTGTATATTAAATCAGTATCTATATAGGGCTTCCTCTCTCAAGTTGATATACCTTTTCAAAATTTATATAAAAAAGGACTTTAAACATTTATTTATGTAATAAATAAGTACACAATATTATACTATCCCTATTTACAACAACATGATTGTCTACATTGATAAAACCCAATGAATCTCTAAAAAAGTTCTTAAGAATAATAAGTGAGTTGAGAAATATTTCAATATTCAGTATATATGTAGTACAGAAATCAATTTTATTTTTAGATACTGCAGTGGAATATGTGGACACTGAACTTAAAAATAAACTACCACTCAAATAAATGAAAACTTAGGTGTTAACCCAACAGGTATGTGACTTATATGCTATAAAGTACAAAACACTGATTAACTAAATCAAAGATGATATAAAGAAATAAAGAGACATTTTGTGTTCATGGAATGGGATACTAAACATAATACATATTTGTATTCTCTTTTAAAGGATATATAGAGAAACTCACAGCTCAATTCCTAGATCAAGGTTGTAACAATCCCCAGTCATATATTTTGTAAATGTAGACCAGATTATTAAAAAATTTACATGGGAATGTTTAGGCAATATAATAGCTAAAAATAATTTTGAAAAGAATACTAAAGTGGGAAGAATTAATCTGATCATAGAGCTACATCAATCAAGAGTATGGTGTTGACATAGGGATAGACACATATACCAACAGAACAGTGTGATAATTCCCAAAATAGATTTGCATAGATATGCCCTACTGAAATTCGACTCCAGTGCAAAATAATTTAATGGAAGGGTAGCATCTCAGAGGTAAAGCATCCACCTGCAATGCAGGAGACACAGGAGATGAGGGTTTGATCCCTGGGTCTGGAAGACTTCTTGGAGAAGGAAATGGCAATCCTCTCTAATATTCTTGCTGGAATAATTCCATGGACAGAGGAGCTGAAGGGCCACAGTCTATGAGACCGCAAAAGAGTCAGACATAAAAGAGCATGCACGCATATAGTAGGTCAGACAACAAACATCAGTTAAACTCATAACTTATAAAACAATTAACTCAGTATAAATCAGTGTTTAAGTTTTTAATGCCTGGAAATGGAATATCAAGCTTTTTACCACTTTACCTAATCACTCTTCCTTAATATTTTGTTTCCTCTTTAGAGCCCTTGGGATCTACGTAAGTGATACTTCCTTCTAAGTTTTATTTGCTATTTCCTCCTTATCTTCTTTTGTTGCTGTTGCTGTTCAATCACTAAGTCGAGTCCAACTCTGTGACTCCGTGGTCTGCAGCACACCAAGCTTCCATGTCCTTCACTATCTCCCAGAGTTTGCTCAAACTCATGTCCTTTGAGTTGGTAATGCCACCTAATCATCTCATCCTGTTGCCCCCTTCTCCTCCTGCCTTCAATCTTTCACAGCATCTTGATATTTTTTAATGAGTCAGTTCTTTGCATCATGTGGCCAAAATTTTCAGTTTCAGCATCAGTCCTTCCAATGAATATTCAGAACTGGTTTCCTATAGGATGGGCTGGTTGGATCTCCTTGCAAGTCCAAGGGACTCTCAAGAGTCTTCTCCAACACCATAGTTCAAAAGCATCAATTCTTTGGTGCTTAGCCTTCTTTATGGTCCAACTTTCACATCCATACATGACTATGGGAAAAACCATAGCTTTAATTAAATGGACCTAAGAATTGACTGTCAGTATGTTGAGGTAATTTTCCTCTTTGCTCACTTTCTTGAGAGCTTTTGTCATAAAAGGGTGTTGATTTTTGTCAGAAACTTTCTGCATCTATAGAGATAATCGTATTTTTCTCAATTTGTTAATATGATGTACCACATTGATTTGCATATAGTGAATAATCATTTAATCTTAGGGATGAATCCCACTTGATCATGGTGTACAACCCTTTTAATGTGTTATTGGATTTTCTTTGCTAACACTTTGTTAAGGATTTTTGGATTTACGTTCATCAGTGATATTAGTCTCTAACTTTGATAGGTTTTTGTACCATGATGATTGTGGCCTTATAGAACGAGCTTGGGAGTGTTCTTTCCTCTGCAATTTTTGGAAGAATTTAAGAAGGATTTGTGTTAGCTGTTCTATAAATGTTTCATAGAATTCACTTGTGAATCCATGTGGTCCTGGACTTTTACTTATTGGATGGTTTTAAATCACTGTTTCAATTTCAGTATTCTTCAGTTATCAGTTCATATTTTCTACTTCTTCCTGGTTTATTGCTGGAAAGGGGTAACTTTCTAAGAATTTATACATTTCTCCCAGATTGTCCATTGTTTATAGTAGTCTCTTATGATCCTTTGTATTTCTGCAGTGTCAATTGTAACTTTTCCTTTTTCATTTCCAATTTTATTGATTTTGGTCATCTCCCTTTTTTGATGAGTCTGACAAAGGTTTGTGAATTTTCTTTATCTTCTTGAAGAACCAGTTTTAGTTTCACTGATACTTGCTATTGTTTTCCTTCATTTCTATTTCATTTATTTTTGCTCTAGTCTTTGTGATTTATTTCCTTCTATTAACTTCAGGGTTTTTTTTTTGTTGTTGTTGTTGTTGTTCTTCTTCTTCTTCTAGTTGCTTTAGGTGTAAGGTTTGGTTTTTATTTGAGATTTTTCTTGTTTCTTGAGGTAGGATTGTATTGCTGTAAAGTTCCTTCTTAGAACTGCTTTTGCTGTATCTGATTGGTTTTGCATCATGATTTTGTTGTCATTTGTTTCTAGATATTTTCCCTTTGATTTCTTCAGTTATTCTCTTCTTATTTAGTAGGATACTGTTTAGCTTCTCTGTTGTTGTGTTTTTTAGTTTTTTTCTCCTGTAATTGATTTCTAATGTCATAGACTGTGGCATAAAAGATACTTGATATTATTGCAATTTTCTCAAATTTACTGAGGCTTGAATTGTGGCCAAAAATGTGATCTACCCTGGAGAGTGCTTCATTTGAGAAGAAAGACATTCTGCTGCTTTCAGATGCAATGGTCTATGTTCATGTGTGTGTGTGTGTGTGTGTGTGTGTGTGTGTGTGTGTGTGTGTGTGTGTGTGTGCTCAGTTGCTCACTCATGTCTGATTGTGACCCCGTGGACTATATCACACCAGGATCCTCTGTCCATGGGATTTTTCAGGCAAGAATACCGGAGTGAGTTGCCATTTTCACCTCCAGGGGATCTTCCTTATGCAGGGATCAAACCCACATTTTCAGCTTCTCCTGCATTGGAATATGGTTTATTTACCTTTGAGCCACCTTGGAAGCCAGAATGTCCTGTAAATATCAAGGAAGTCTACCTGGTTAATGCGTCATTAAAGGCTTATGTTTCCTTATTAGTTTTCTGTCTGGATGAGCTGTCCATTGGTGTAATGGGATGTTCAAGTTCTCCACTTTCATTGTGTTATTGTCACTTTCCCTTTTTAGTCTGTTATGATTTGCCCTTATAGTGAGGTTCTCCTATATTGGGTGCATAAATGTTTACAATTATTGTATTTTTGAAATTTGTACCTTGGTCATTGCATAGTTTCCCTTCTTGTCTCTTGTAATAGTCTTTATTTTGAGGTCTAGTTTGTCTTTTATGAGTATTGCTACTCCAGCTTTCTTTTTATTTCTATTTGCATGGAATATTGTTTTCTACTTCCTTACTTTCAGTTTATACATGTGTCCCTAGGTTTGAAGTGGGTCTTTTATAGATAGTATACATATAGGTCTTGTTTTTGTACCTATTCAGTCAGTCACTGACTTTGGTTGGAACATTTAGTTCATTTACATGTAAGATAATTAACAATATGTGTGTTTGTAACACCATTTCCTTAATTGTTTGGGGTTTGTTTTTGGTGTTTCCTATCTAGAGAAGTTCCTTTAGTATTTGTTGTAAAGCTTGCTTGGTGGTGTTGAATTCTCTTAGATTTGCTTGTCTGTAAATCTTTCAATTTCTCCATCGAATCTGAATGAGATCCTTGCTGGGTAGAGTATTCTTGGTTGTAAGCTTTCCTCTTTCATCACTTTAAATACATCCCACCACTCCCTTCTGACCTGCAAAATTTCTGCTGAAAAATTAGATGGTAACCTTATAAAGATTTCTTTGTATATTATTTGTTGATTTTCCCCTACTGCTTTTAATACTTTTTCTTTGTATTTAATTTTTGCTAGTTTGATTAATATGTATATTGGCATATTTCTCCTTGGATTTATCCAGTATGGGGCTATCTACACTTCCTGGACTTGGGCAGCCATTTCCTGTCACATGTTAGGGAAGTTTTCAATGGTATAATCTTCAAATATTTTCTCATATCCTTTCTATTTCTCTTCTTTTTCTGGGATACCTAATTTAAATCTTGTGTTTAACATTTTCTCAAAGGTCTCTGAGACTGTCCTCATTTCTTTTAATATTTTTGTGTGCTTATTCTTCTCCTTGGCATTTATTTCCACTGTTCTATCTTTCAGCTCACTTACTGATTCTTCTCTCTCAGTTATCCTGCTACTGATTCCTTTTACTGTATTTTTCATTTTAGTTATTGTGTTGTTCATTACTGTTTGTTCTTTAGTTCTTCTAGATCCTTGTTAAACATTTCTTATATTCTCTTGGTCTGTACCTCCATTCTATTTCCAAGATTTTGGATCACCTTGACTATTACTACTCTGAATTCTTTTTCATGTAGTTTGCCTCTTTCCTTGTCATTTATTTGGTCTTTTAAGTTTTTACTTTGCTCATTCCTCTGGAACACATTTCTGTCATCTCACTTTTTTTGATGGGTGAGGCTGTTTCTGTGTTGCTGGTTGTTTGGTCTGAGGTGTCCAGAACTGGGCCTTGCCAGCAATTGGGTGGAGTTGGGTCTTGGTGCTGAGATGAGGACCTCTGGGAGAGCTCACACTGATTGATTTTCCCTGGGGCCTGAAATTCTCTGGTAATCCAGTGACTTGTACTCAGCAGGGAGCCCCTGCCTGGGAAGCATGACGTGGCAAGTCATTCAGTAAAGCAAATAAACCAAAACAAACAAAACCCACACAAACTCCACAAAGCTCAAAGCAAATAATAAAAACAAGAATAAAGAAAAATGAAAAGAAACAAACACACACACAAACAAAAACCCAATAAAACAGACAAATAACACCGAAGACAAATAATAAAACAAATCCAAGCAAAGAAAAAAAAAAAATCAGCAAGCTAACAACAAGAACAACAAAGAAAGCAAAAAACAAGACACCTAAACAAACAAGTAAGCCGGAAATAAAAATCAATAATAAAAACAAAACTAACCTAAGCAGAAGACAAAACATAAAAGAGAAATAAAAGAAAACTAAGAGAAGAAACAACAAAAATAACAATAAGAAAAACAAAAATAAAAAGAAGAAAAAAGAACAGCAAAATAAAAAACAAGGTGAAAACAAACAACACAAAAATATCAAAAGAACAAATGACAGCAAAAAAAATAAAAAACCAAAAAGGAAAAAAAAAGAGATGACAAAATAGAGAACAATAACTAAAACATAAAATGAAATTAGAAGACAAAATATATTAGACAAAATATATACCATAAACCATACCCCCAAAACAAAATAAATTGAAAAAAAAAATCCTTGATACCTTCATGGTGGGCTACTTCCAACCTTGGCCTCCCCAGGAAGACCTCGAAGACTTCCAGATAGGTCTGTGTATCTGCTGTGTCTGCCCTATCTCTGTGTGTTCCTTTCACCAGGATTTCCCTAGTGCTTCAGACAGTGAAGAATGCACTTCTGAAGCTGGTCCAGAGCATTTGTGCCCTTGCAGGCCAACTCAGGTGCAGGCTTTGGAGGGGGTGTGTCAGCAGGGGACAGCTTAGCCAGAGGAGGCTCTGGAGGGGGTGATGTTTGCACTGCCTGGAACCATGTGGCTAGAACAGGCTTTGTCGGGGGCAACACGTGAGCCATTTGTACCCACTTGTCTATGGAGAATTTTGAGAGGGGGAGGTGGGTAGTATTCAGGTCCACCTGGACTGAATGTCCAGAAGAGGCTTTGGCAGAAGCAGGGCTCAAGCCTGGGACCTGTGTGGCCCTAGGTGGCTTTTGAGGTGGAAGGGCTCACGTTCAGGGCCCTTGCAAGCTCACTAGAGTCTGAATGGGTAGGGGATACCCTCACTTGAGGGGCAGGTAATCCTGCTCATGTATGCAACCCTATTATTGCCCAAGGTGGCTAGGCCAGTGGGTTGGAGAGGGGCCTTGCGATGGGACCCTGCCCTTTGCGCACCAGTCAACAATGGCTCCTTGTTTCCATGTTGACCCTGGCTTCCTCTGCTAACCTTCCTGGCTGTGGGGCTCTTCCCTTCTGCTGCTTCAGGCTGTCTCCTCACCACCAACAGCTGTCCCCTCCCTTGGTTTACTACCCAGCTCTCTTCCTCACTAGCAGTCTCTCAGTTCAGGCCGGGTGCTCAGGGCTGTGTCACAGACTCTGTGCATAGGTCTTACTCTGTCCTGCCTTCAACAGTCTGGTTGCTGCATTCCACTCTGACCAGGAAGCCCAAAGACTCCTCACTGTCCCCACTGATCCCCTTGGCATGAGAGGCGTTTTCTGGGTGTGTGACCTCTCCTTTCCTTCAGACCCCCTCAGAGGCACTGATCTGCCCTTTTCCCAGTTTTCTCCTCACTTTCCTTCTTTCTTATATGCTACCCAGTTGTGCAGTGATTTTTCCTATTCCCTTAGGTGTCCAAGGTTATTCACTTGTTTTCAGTATATGCTTTGTGAGAATTGTTCTGAAGTATTCTTGATCTAATTGTGAGGAGACGTGATCTGCATGTCCTCCTATCCCACCATCTTGACTCCACGCCCCTGAAATGCAGATCTCATTTCCTTTAAATATATACCTACAAGTGGGGTTTCTGGATCATATAGTAGCTCTATTTCTACTTTTTTGAGGCCCCTTCATACATTTTTCATAGTGGCTATACCAATTTACATTTCTACTAACAATGTACCAGTGTTCTTTTTCTCTACATTGTCACCAAAACTTGTTCTCTCCCGTCTTTTTAAGGGTAGTCACTCAATATATTTGAAGACATTTCTTATTTTTGTTTTGATTTATTGATGATCAGTGATGTTGAGCATCTTCTCAGGTAACTTTTTGCCATCTGTATATCTTCTTTGGAAGATGTCTCTTTAGGTCCTCTGCTATTTTTAATTGAATTATTTGTTGTTTTGCTATTAAATAGTAAATTCCTTATATAACTTGAATATTAACTCCTTAGCAGACAGTTGGTTTGTGCATGTCTCCTGTTTTGTAGATTTCCCTTTTTATTTTATCAATAATTTCTTTTGTTTTAAAGAATCACTTTTCGTTTGACATAGTCCCACTTTTTAATTTTTTGTTCTGTTGCTTGTACTTTTGCTGTTGTAACGAAAATGTTGTCCTGAAGCACGACGTTAAGGAGTTTTTTCTCCTAAGATTTCTTCTAGGAGTTGTATGGTTTCATATTTTGTTTAAAACTTTAATATACTTCACAGTTAATTTTTATGAGTGGTATAAGATCTGAGTCCAATTTTATTCTTCTACATGTGATTCTCTAAGTATCTTTATTGGTTTAGATGCTATTGTAAATTAAATAGTTTTCTTTATTTCATATACTAATGTTGTATTTTGAAGCTTTACTGAACTAATTGATTAGTTCTAATAGCTTGTGTGTTTGTGTGGGTGTGTGTAGTCTTTAGGATTTTCTATACATGAGATCATATTGTCTGCCAACAAAATCAATTTGACGTCTTCCTTTCCAATTTGAGTGCCATTTATTTCTTGCTTTCTTTCCCCCTGAATACTCTTGTTAAGACTTCCAATGCTATGTTAAATATGAGTGATGAGAACGAGCATACTTATATTACTCCCCTTTTTAGAATAAAAGCTTTTAATATTTGATAATTGAGTATGATGTTAGATGTTGGATTTTCATATGTGGTCTTTCATATATTGAGGTGTGGCCTTCTTTTTATAACCGAATTGCTGAGAGTTTTTATCCTGAAAAGAGGTTGTACTTTGTCAAATGATTTTTATGCAACTATTGAAATTATCAGACATATTTAACTTATATTATTAATGTGGTATATCACTTTTACTAATTTGCATATGTTGGACCATGCTTTCATCCCAGATATAAAGCCCACTTGATCATGATTATTCCCTTAATGTTCTGTTGAATTTAGCTTGCCATTTTCACAGAAGTAGAAAAAATAATTCTAAATTTGTATGAAAGCACAAAAGACCCTGATAGCCAATGCAGTCTTGAGAAAGAAATAAAAGCTGGGGGTATCATGCTCTTTGATTTTAAAATATACTAAAAATCTACATCAATGAAAAGAGTATTTTTCTGACAAAAAATAGAGAAATAGGTGAGTGGAACAAAATAGAGACTGCAGAAATAAACTGATGCACATGTAGTAAATTAATCTATGAAAAATGAGACAAGAATACACAATGGAAAAAGGGAGGCTTTTCAATAAATGGTGTTGGGAAAACTGGACAGTGACATATAAAAGAATCAAAGTGTACTGATTTCTCAGAATATGTATACTAATAAACTCAAAATGGATTAGAGGCTTAAATGTAAGATCTGAAACCATTAATCTTGACAAAAATGTGTCTTTGACATCAGTCATATCAATAGTATTTTTTGGATATGTCTCCTATGACAAAGAAAGCAAAAGGAAAAACAACTAAAGTAATTAGTTTAATCTAAAAACGTTTTTACACAATGAATGAAACTATCAACCAAACAAAAATGTCACCTACTGAATGGGGGAATATATTTGCAAGTAGTATGCCTTAATAAGATGTTAATATAAAAAATATACAAAGAGTTTATATAAATCAACATCAGATAAAATAATCAACCAGAGTTAAAATGGGAAAATACATGAATAGACATTTTTCTAAAGAAAATATACAGATGGCCAACAGACACATGAAAAGATGGAAAACATTACTGATCATGAGGGAAATGAAAATCAAAACCACAATGAGGTGCCACCTTACACATTTCAGAATGGACATCATCTAAAAGATGACAAATAACAAGTATTGGTGAGGTTGTGGAGAAAAGGGAATCTTTGCGTACTGGTGGTGATATTACAATTGGTGCAGCCATGAGAGAAGACAGTATGAAGGTTTCTAAAAAAAATTAAAAATACATAGAACTCCTATATATGCATTTATTTTACTTCTAGATATTTACCCAAAATAACAAAAATGCTAATTTTAGAAGGTATATGTGTTCCAAAGCCAAGATATAGAAACAGCCTTAATGATCATCAATAGACAAATGGACAAGGATGATGTGGTATATTTATACAATGAAATATTACTCAGCCATAAAAATAAAAAGTTTCCATTTGTGATAATGTGGATAAATCTAGATGGTGTTATACTAAATGAAATGTCAGGCCAAAAAGACAAATACCACATAATCTCACTTATATATGCAATTATAAAAACAAAACAAACCAATAAACAAAATAAAACAAAAATAGACTCATAGATACAGAGAAAAAATGTGTGGTAGACAGAAGGGAGAGTTTGTAAGGGTTTTGTCATATAGATGAAGGGAATGAAGTACTACAAACCTCAGTTATTTAATAAATCAGTCATGGGGTTGTAATATATAGCATAAGGTATATGGTCAAAAATATTGTAATAACTTCTTAGGACAGGTGGGACAGACTTACTTGAGGTGATCATTTTAATATCATGTGTGCAAATGTCAAATTGTTACATAGTACACATGAAACTAACATAATATTATATATCAACTACATCTCAATTTAAATAAATAGTTTAAATCCTGTCATCATGTCACATCACATCTTTTTCTAAAAAATTTGTCTAAAATAACTACATTGTTACATCTAAAGAAATTAGTATATCATATTCTATCTAGTCCATATTCCATTTTTTTCTAGTTTTTAGACAAACATCACGTATTAGGAAGGATTTGTTTGAATCATAATTCAAATGAGGTCTCTGCATTTTATTTCACTTTCTAAGTCTCATTTAGCAAGGGACACCCATCCCTTCCCTTCTATCTCTTCATGTTATTGCCCTTTGAATTTTCCTAAAGAGTATTCAACATTCTCGATTTGGTCAATTACATTTTCATGGTCTCATGTAACAGATATTTTCAATTTCCTATGTTTTTGAAACTGGTTATTAGAAATGGAAGCTGATTGCTTTCAGGAATCAGGACTTTTGTTTTATCAAGAATACTTCACTGAAGTATTATATATTTTGTGTTACATCACAACAAATGGTCAACAATGCAAGACTGGCCCACTTTAATGATGCTAAAATAAATTGGTAGGTTCCCCTGCTGGTTGTGTGATGTCTAATTCTTTGCCAACCATTCTTGCAAAGGTTTGTCTTAGCATCCATTGATAAATGTTGTCTGGACCAATATTTCATTAGGGGTTGCAAACTGGTGAGTATCACCATGTTTCAATACTTATTTATTTAACAAATTCCCCTGGAAGCATTTTCAAGATGGATTCTGTGTCCATTTAACATGACCCTATTCATCTTTTAAATTTCATTATTTTCTGGACCTAATAAACAATGAAGGCTAATTTTGTAATTTTTTTTTTTTTTTCTCAGACCACAAATCAACTATTTCTTCAAGGAACCATGGTTCTCTTTAATGGATAATAGAAATGGTCTCAGCCCAGGTTCCCTAGTAAATATATTTTGGTGCAATTTTAGGGCAGCACAAGTAAGAGAAATAGAAAGTGAAGCAGGAAAGAGTGGGATTCAAGGTAGGATAATGCTTACTCAGGTTTTTGCTTTATGCTAAGCTTTGTTGGAGACATATCCTTGCCAAATACATCTGTGTGGCCATGTGGGAATCTCCAGAAAGGCTTTATTAGAAAGTCATGTTTTGGGGCATACACAGGAGAGAAAAGAGGGGATTAAGAACATCTGAGTGGTTCATTCTTCTTTTATTCACCATCCATCAGTGCTCATCCCTAGCAATTAGTTTTTGCATCATCAAAAACTTTCAGGGGCTAATAATTTGGAAGCTAGAATCTATGTCTCACATTGAGACATTTTATCTGCATACAAAAGCTGTGAGAGGGACTAGAACCCTAGAGGCATGCTTCATTGGCTTGGCTTTGAAAGTGGCAACTGAATGGTAGAACCTGATGCCTTAGGTCAGAGTACTGGTTGGGCCCATGCAGTGAAACTGAGTGATCCTGAAGGGAGTTAGTGAACTGGTGGCAACTGAGGTGGAACAATCATCCCAGGGCCCTGGAGTTAGGTGAGGCCAACTGTGTCAGGAGAGATACACGCAATACGTTTGAGATAGAAGCTCATGATAACTTTAAAAGATAATGTTAAACAATGTTTATTTTTTTCAATCTGAAAAGATTCATGCTGTAGCCAAAAGGTGGTACTCATAGAAAGCAAAACGTAGGCTATATGAGTTAGGATACTGCTAGAGAACACACATAACTTCCACCACTTTCCGTGAGCTGAGACAGTTTTTTGACTACATTTAAGTTAAAGAGAGGGAAATAAGGTTTAGCTGTATTCCTGGGGAGAGAAGTAAATTGGTTTTGGAGAGTCAGTTTATGTCACATAGATAATGTTTAACAGTGGAATATTTCTAAAGTATTGTAGCAATGGTCTTTTAAGTAGTTATTATTTCTTTTTAGAGGTTAGTCTGCAGTATGTCACAGAATTCACAGATGTTTGGCCAGATGTAGGATTTTTCTGGTAACTTTCATGGATTTAATTCAAAATTAGAAAAGAGTGAAGCAATAAAGATAGGAAATTGGATATCTCAGAATATTCATGTCATGCTACACCTGAGTCACATGTTGATAAAATTTAGGTTGCTAATTTCTTTTATATACTTTAACATTCAGGTCAAGAGGATATTGTTACTTTTCTATAATGTTGAAATGGCAACATAGCAATAATTAATTTGCTTATTAAAACTGAAGATTAATTTTTATGTGGTGAGAGCTATCACCTATTAAGTGGACTTTATTTTGATCCATTTAATGTATTTCAATATAAAAATTCATTCTTGCATATTTATGAATCACTACATATTTTATAAAGATATGATTCAGTTACTGTTACATAAATTTGTTATGTTACACATTTATGTTATTGTTACTGTTACATAAATTATGCTCATTTTTGAATTTCTCTCACTAGTGTCCAATATAATACCCAGCACATATCAAGTGAGTAATTGATTGGATTAAGTTCCACGCTCAACTTCAAACTTTGTTTAGAACAAGCTTCCAAAAGCCTGAGCAGTCATCCAAATCACCTGGGAACTCAAATCCTAGAGACTGATTCAGTAGGTCAGAGACAAGGGAATGCTTATTTTCAAAATCATATCAAACACAGAATGATACAGTTCTATTGAAGGGAATTTGGCAATAACTAGTAAAATTTTATATGGATTTACCCTTTGATCTAGCAATCTCATGTCTAGGGATCTATTTTTAAAATAGATGACAAAAATATGCAATTTTAGGTGAATAAACAAGGCGCCAAATGATGAACATAGGCTCTCTGTTCTGGAAGAAGTGGAAAAAATACAAACATATATTTGCTAATATTCTCTAAAATAAATAATGGAAGAGTGAACTACAAATTAATAAAAATTGTTACTTTCTAAGGAAGGGGAGAAGGAACATTTACATACAAATCATTGATCATGTAATTATTGGTATAATAGAGGTGCATACATGGTCCTAAGGAAGCACAAAAGAGGGAGCATAAAAGCTATCTATGAGGATTGTGCCTGGTATAGATTTGGATATGCTGCTACTTAGACACTTCAGTTCTGTCCCGTTCTGCAATCCTGTGGACTGTAACCCACCAGGCTCCTCTGTCCATGGGATTCTCTACACAAGAGAATTGGAGTGGGTTGCCATGCCCTACTCCAGGGGATCTTCCCAACCCAGGGATTGAACCTGGGTCTCTTGCATTGCAGGCAGATTCTTTACTGTTGAATGAAGCCCAGATTGGGATATAATGCTCTTTAAAAAAGCAGAAATGTGTATTTAACAAACTCTTTACAAAATGCATTTAATGAAGTCTTCCTCTTGAGTACAAATAAATCAAGAGTTTAAGTCTGAGTTTATCTCATTTTTACTTCTTCTTTGCTTGGTTTATTCTTTGACATAGCTTCCAGTTTTCAAGTTGGATCTATTAAGGACCTCTATAAAGATTTTTCAATTTAAGATAATCACAGCATGCAAAGTCCTAACATAATGATATTTTCAGTGTGAAAGCACCACCATAATAATGACCATAGTGTGGTCTGCATAAAATAAATAATGTTATTCATGTAGCTGACAGGAGAGAAGATAAAAGTCAATAAAAAGAGAATTATTTATTAAAAAGATCTAATGTTACAAGAACAGTACACAGAACTATTATTTGACTGTGCCTTCCACATGGTATATACCATTATATATAGTATATATACAGATTGTATACAATATATTTAATGGTTTGACATGGGGTCCACAGTACCTTCATTTGGGTATGCAAAACATTCAGTTTCATGAAAATTTTAATAATGGGGAGTCTTTTTTATTCATAGTTCAACTGACATTATACAAAAATACAGTCTCTTTAGTAATTTAAGACTGCGTGGTTACTATTCCATCCAAGAAAAAGCTCACTGAGTATAATGTACCTTGGTAAGGAATGATGTTCTGCTTTCTACAAAGTAACAGTATGTAATACATAAACACATAAACATTTTAAACCTGTTTTTTAACAGCTTCATGATGCAAAATACATATTCTGTGAATATTAAGTGAAACCATTCCATATCACTGATTTCTTTAATACTTCAGACATTCTACATTTAAGTATTCTGTCAGATATACACCATCTATCAGCTAGTCAGAAATATTGGTTAGATTGAATTTTCCATATACTGACATTATATTTCATTGGGCTTTGTTTTATAACTCAGTTCTTAAAGTCCACTGTCTCATTTGAAACACCATGGAAAATGAAGAAAGTGATTTGATTTATCAAATATGAAGTAAAAGTTATTGCCCATTCTTTAATATTTTTGCTGCATTTTTCAGATGTACAATCTGCTTCTGCAAGCTATGTCATACTTGAGAGAGCTCCTATTTGCCTGCTAAACAATTAGCATTCTCTCTATATGCAAAGTCCAGTCTCTCCCGCTTCAAAGGAGGTGCTCAAGGAAGGCCACTTGGTTGTCCTTTTCACAGGCTTTGATATCTACCATCTGTGGTAATAAACCACAATAATCTATTAAGCAAAAGAGTCTTCTTAATCACTCCTTGTTTGTTTAGGGGTGTTTTGGAAATAATTCCCCTCAGAGAGAGGGGGTAACCAATGCCAGAGTGGTCCTGTGTCTCTGAAACTAGTCTCTGAGGATGTTTAGAACAAAAACTCTAATCTTTCTTCTGATACTATAAGGATTAACCTCTAAAGCTAGCAATTTGAGTTCAGTACTGCTTCATTTTGCTTGCTATTAAAAATGTGAGCATTAACAGGTTTAGAATTTACAAAGAAAGAGAAAGGAATCAACCTTTTGTTATCATATTAACAACACCTGTAAAGTGGTAGTTTCTCCAGGCTATTGTTTTGGCATATGACTTTGCAATAACTATCCCTTCAAGCATCTCCTTGGGTCTAATGTGAACTCTAGCTATTCATGTATTTGTTAGAATATCTGTAAGAAGTTATCACATGTAAAACTTTCACCTCACTTTCCAACAACTACCAAAGATCAAGTTCAAGTTGTTCAAGTTGATCCTCAAATAATAAATGAGTATAACCTCTCAAGCAGTAGATGGCTGGAAGAAATAGCTGAGCCACTGTACTGAGGTCATGTTTCCACACACAGCTTAATTAAAAAAAAACTCAATTTATCCAAGAGGTCCTTATTTTAATAGTCAGTAAGATTTTATTAATGGCTTGTAATGCATGAAATTGTTTAAAAAAAATCAACATTTGTTATGCTTCATCATTTTAATCCATAGACTATCTGTATGTAAAACTACTTGTAGAACAAAGTTTCATTGTCCTTAAAGTTATTTGCAGTTAGAAGAAAACCTTGGGCCTAATTCAATACCTTTTTTGGCAATAGGTGGGGAAATGGAAAGCTCTGTCTTTTACTCATTTTCAAATTAGCACCCTTGGCAGCATGTCAGTATCTGCAGCCTTTAGTGATCATCTATACATGTATATATAGTGACTTTAAATTATCTTTTGTTATTAAAAATAAACATTTATTATATTTTCAGCTAGATAACATAGTACTTGATGAAAACAATAGCACTTCAGTTAATTTGGACTCACTTTCTATTTACCTTGCACTAATATAAATGGCTTACTCCCTACCCTAATAACTGGCTCTAGGGATGCATACAGAATAGCATTTGACAAATTTTGCTATTTCATAATGCAATCATTCAATATTTTTGTGGGAAAATTTTTGTGTACTATCCTATAATTGACCACACAATTGAAGTATTTTTTCGTATTTCCTGCTGGCTTGTCGATTGGTATAGTCAGATGAAGGAAAAATTGAAAACAGTAGACTTGGAGTATTAAGTGAATTTTTCATTCGTATTTGTGTTTGAAACAGATCTGCTGGAGACCACTTACTTAACAAATGGATGGCACACACTCAGGGTCATCAGATATAAAATCAAATTCCAACATACTAAAAAAGTAAAGAATACATTTGACAGAAATTACTTTTATTTACAAAAATTCATTACATACAATCTGCATATTTTTATTGGACCAAGAACTGTCCTATCCATTTACAAAAACCAAAAAAAAAAAAAAAAAAAACCTGATGGATAAGTAATATCCCCTCAATCTCCTTTAAGTGCACCATGTATAGTTCCAAGTTTTTAACGCTCATCTCAAGGTCCTGAGTTTCCAGTTACATTACTACTCTATTCACTGTAGTTATCAAGCTAAAGTGAAGAAAATCAAATTAAGTCTGAAGTTTTCACCAAGGGGTTGAAGGAATCATCAATGCCAAAAGCAATGTTACTGATGAGGACATGGAGAGAGTGTGGAGGGCTGACTGAGCACTGGTGATTTTCCCACCTGTGAAAAGGAGAAGCATTAAATGGACAGAATTATTTTGGCTTTGTCTGACCTATGATAAACTCATTTTTTAGGTATGTTAAGACAAATGAATTCAACATCAATCCTGTTTCTGATGAGAGCATTCCTTGTGTTTAGGAAACAAGAGGTTGTCTGGGGTTCTCAAAAGATGCTGAGGGCAGAAGTGTATATGGAATAGTGTGTTTAAAAGGCCGTGTCACACTGAGCAAATATATCTAATCAAATATATATAAAACATCAATCAAGTGTATCTAAAACAAATATATCTAAGTGTGACTTTCAACAATGAGACACTGATGGAAAACATCCCAAATTCCAGGTATGAGAATAAAATAATTTCTATAGTGCAAAATTCAGGAAATGGAACAAAAATAATTAGCAAAAGTTTGTGGCAACTAGAATTCATAATTCAATGAAACAAATTTTTAAATAATTTAATCATAAGATGTTATTTATGTGTGGATCTTTAATTGATTTTACAATGAGCAGGCTTAAATTCTGGATTTGTTTGAATTGAGATTCTCACATCAAACTCTGCAAAGAAGAGGCATCTTTTATTACTCTGGCCAGGGCTTCCCAGGTGGCGCTACTGGGAAAGAACTTTCCTGTCAATGCAGGAGACATAAGAGATGCTGGTTTGATCCCTGGGTTGGGAAGATCCCCTGGAGGAGGAAATGACAACCTCTTCCAGTATTCTTGCCTGGAGAATCTCATGGACAAAGGGGCCTGGCAGTCTACATTCCATAGGGTTGCAAAGATTTGTACATGACTTCCATCTTGAGACAAAAGCATTGTATGTAGTTAATGTACTGGGGTGTCTGCCTGACTAAACTCATTAATTTGGATGGATTTTTGTAAAGTAGTTTTGATAGCTCCATAAATTTACAAACTAAGTATCATTCTTAGATTTTCTGTAATGGTTATTCAAGCCAGAAGTCTTGGGACATATCATCATCATGATTGATTTCTAATGAATTCTTACTATATGCCGAGTACTGTACTAAGCCCTTTATACAGACTATCTTATTCGATCTTCACAACATTCCTATGTAGTATGTGCTATTGTTTATCCCAGTGTTGCAGATGATACTGGGGCTCTAAAAGATGATAGAGACTTGTTTAAAGTTATTGAGTTAGGGATTAGGGGAAAGAGGTGCTTTTATGTGTTATCTCTATTAAAACAATGATTGGCCTTAATTAAAACCATAATGATAGATTAATAATAAAATGTACCAACCAATTTTTGGAATCATCCTTCTGTCAAGCTATCCTCTCTGGCCAGATTGAGTGCAATAAAATTCTGGGTGTGATTTTTGTTACAGGATAGACTCTGTTTATTTTCCAGACATATTTAAGAACTGAAGAAACCTGTGTTTTGTAAACCACACATACATACACTCAAAGCAGCAAATCTTCTTTCCTTTGAAAATTTTTACAGCTAAGGTGCTAATAAAATCTATTAATCAACATACTGGAGAACGTTACATATATTTCAACTTGTACAAAATGGGGTCATTGTGAAGTGCATGGCCACATGTGAGCTATAAGAAAGGTTTGATGGCAAAGCCTCACTGGAGTGTGCATGCATAATAAATAAAAACTATGAAAGCATTCTTTCTATTTATATGAGAGTGGCTGCATCCTTGTTAAATCAACTTACATGACACTTGTGCAAAAAATCTCCTCACTTTCAGAATGTTAAGTAGGGTCTATATCTCAAATTCCACATAGAATCCATGAAAGCAAAACATGCTATTTCAGCATACCAAAACACATGCAACAAAAAAACATTGAGTCAATTTCTAGTCTCAGATATAAAACTAATTAACTATTTCACTTGAGCAGGTCATTTAGCTTCTTATGCTTTTGAGTTTTAGAAAAGAGATAAGAATGAAACCTATTGTTGCTCCTGTTTTATGGGTCTAAGACAATACCAGGAGATTGCATGTTATTAAAGCTCAGGAAATGGGTTGACTGGACAAAGTATTATCAACTCAAACATAAACATTGATAATTTTACTTGAGAATGATTGCTCAATAAATAATGCTCACGTGCTGTGCTGTGCTTTGTCACTCAGTCGTGTCTGACTGTTTGCAACCCCATGGACTGTAGCCTGTCAGGCTTCTCTGTCCATGGGATTCTCCAGGTAAGAATATTGGAGTGGGTTGCCATGCCTTTCTCCAGGGGATCTTCCTGACCCAGGGATCAAATCCAGGTGTCCCTCATTGCAGGTGGAACCGAGGTCTGCTGCATTGTGGGTGGATCCTTTACATCTGAGTCACCACAGAAACCCAAATAATAATGCTCATAATTACCCATTAATTAAATGTACATTAAGCATTTTTTATTTAAGGCTTTCATAAAAATTTCCTAATAGTTTTTCAATGAGAGATTTATGTCTTTAATGTAATCTTTTGCTTTTTCTTTTCACATGCTCAATGAAATGATTACTTTCTTCTGAATTTGTAAAATTTCTTCTTTTAATCAGTTTTTCTCTTGCTGATATAATAATGGTGGCAGTGGGTGTTAATTCCAGTTCTTCCTCTTAGTGTTAATAAGAGTATTAATAAGAGTATTAAGAAGAATATTAATTATAGTATGATCTTATGCAAATTACTTAAATTTTCTCTATAAAACAAAAAAAAACCACCTACCTCATACATTATTAAGAAAATTAAATAAGTTGTTAAGCATTTATGATTGTGTCAGACTTATAGCAAGGACTTACTAAAGGATAGAAATTATTAATATTGCTGATAATAATAATGATGTTCAGAAAAGTTCTAGCGATCTAGTATACAGCATCATGATTGCAATTAATAAAATGCAATATATATTTGAAGGTTGCTAAGAATGTAAATTCAAAATGTTCTCACCACAAGGAAGAATTAGCAATTATATGGTCTGATGGAGGTATTAGCTATGTTTTTGCAATATATTTGCATACATATCTATAATGTATAAGTGTATCATATCCACTTTTGTACACCTTAAATTTATACAATATTAAATTTCAATTATATTTCAAAATAAAGCTGGAAAAAGAAAAAATGCAATGAACTTTAAAATTTATTTTGAAATCAATAAACCTAATAATATTTTAATTTTAAAAAGCATTCCCTTTAAAATTTCCTGCCCCTCACTGTCCATTATCTAATGATAAAAGCAGTCACTACAATAGAGAAAGAGATATATTAAGCTAGAGCAACAGTGAAAGGCAAAGGAGAAAGGGAAAGATAATCCAACTGAATGAAGAGTTCCAGAGAATAACAAGGAGAGAGAAGAAAGCCTTTTTAAAGGAACAATGCAAAGAAATAGAGGAAAACAATAGAATGGGAAAGACTAGAGATCTCTTCAAGAAAATTAGAGACACAGAGGGAATATTTCATGAAAAGATGGGCACAAAAAGGAATAGAAATGTTAAGGACATAATGGGAGCAGAAGTGATTAAGAAGAGTTGGCAAGAATACACAGAAGAACTATACAAAAAAGGTCTTAATGACACTGATAACCACAAAGGTGTGGTCACTCACTTAGAGCCAGACATCCTGGAATGTGAAGTCAAGTGGGCCCTAGGAAGCATCACAACAAACAAAGCTAGTGGAGGTGATGGAATTCCAGTTGAGCTATTTCAAATCCTAAAAGATGATGCTGTGAAAGTGCTGCACTCAACATGCCAGCAAATTTGGAAAACTCTGCAGTGGCCACAGGACTGGAAAAGGTCAGTTTTCATTCCAATCCCAAAGAATGCTCAAATTACCTCACAACTGCACTCATCTCACACACTAGTAAAGTAATGCTCAAAATTCTCCGAGCCAGGATTCAGCAATACATGAACCGTGAACTTCCAGATGTTCAAGCTGGTTTTAGAAAAGGCAGAGGAACCAGAGATCAACTTGCCAACATCCACTGGATCATAGAAAAAGCAAGAGAATTCCAGAGAAACATCTACTTCTGTTTCATTGACTACACCAAAACCTTTGACAGTGTGGATCACAGCAAACTTTGGAAAATTCTTAAAGAGATGGGAATACCAGACCATCTTACCTGCCTTCTGATAAATGTGTATGTGAGTCAAGAAGCAACAGTTAGAACTGGACATGGGACAATGGACTGGTTCAAAATTGGGAAAGAGTACATCAAGGCTATATATTTTCACCTTGCTTATTTAACTTATATGCAGACTATATCATGTGAAATGCCATGGTGGATGAAGCAGAAGCTGGAATCAAGATTGCTGGGAGAAATATCAACAGTCTTGTATATGAAGATGATACCAGTGTAATGGCAGAAAGTGAAGAGGAGCTAAAGAGTCCCTTGAAGAAGGTGAAAAGGGATAGTGAAAAATCTATCTTAAAACTAAACATACAAAACACCAAGATCATGGTATCTGGTCTCATCACCTTATGGCAGATAGACGGGGAAACAATGGAAACAGTGACAGACTTTACTTTCTTGGGCTCCAAAATCACTGCAGATGGTGACTGCAGCCATGAAATTAAAAGATGCTTGCTCTTTGGAAGAAAAGCTATGACAAACCTAGACAGTATATTAAAAAATCAAAGACATAACTTTCCCAACAACGGTCCGTCTAGTCAAAGCTCTGATTTTTTCCAGTAGGCATGTATGGATATAAGCATTGGACCATAAAAAAGGCTGAACACCAAAGAACTGCATTTGAACTGTGGTGCTGAAGAAGACTCTTGGGAGTCCCTTGGACAGCAAAGAGATCCAACCAGTCAACCCCATAAAGGAAATCAGCCATGAACATTCATTGGAAGGACTGATGCTGAAGCTCCAATACTTTGGCTACCTAATGCAAAGGGCCCACTCATTGGAAAATCCCCTGATGCTGGGAAAGGTTGAAGGCAAGAGGAGAAAGGGATGGCAGTGGATGAGATGGTAGGTTGGCCCCACTGACTCAATAGACATGAGTTTGAGCAAACTTAGGGAGATGGACAGGGAAGGACAGGGATGCCTGGCATATTACAGTACATGAGATTGCAGAGTTGGACATGACTTTACAACTGAACAAGAGCAAAACTGGTTTAAAAGCAGTATTGCAAAGCCCACATGGCCAGCAGGGTACTTCTTGTGGTCAGGGAAGACTGGAGAATTTCACAAATAAAGGTATTTTAATGAGAATGTTAACTCCTTCCAAGATGTGTGGAAATTTCACAGTTGTGGGTGGGCCGCCATGGTTTGTATTAAGCAAAGGATCATATAGTAATCTGGCTTCCCAGGTGGCTCAGTGGTAAAGAATCTGCTTGCCATTGCAGCAGATGCAGGGGATTTGGATTTGATCCCTGGATTGGGAGGATCCCTTGGAGAAGAAAAGGGCAACCAAGTCTGCTATTCTTGTCTGAAAAATCCCATGGGGAGAGGAGCCCGGCAAGCTACAGTCCATGGGGTGGCAAAGACTTGGACACAAATGAGCAGGGAAGCATGCTCGCATGTAACAATCACAGGATAAGAGTAGAGAACCTGCAAAGTCTCTGAACCATGCAACCCATCATGTTAATTTTGATGAGGTTTGCATCATGTTAATGTTAGTGGTCATCAAATTAAGCCTACTGTGTCAAAACTTACCTGAATATGATGGGACCCTGATTTGGGAACTAGCGGTTCCATCTCCTCCTTCACCATATGCTCGAACTTCAATAATATAGACTCCAGCATCTGGGAGTGGGACTACTGCTTGAGGTTTCTGCGTTTCAATAACTTGACTGTTGCTGTGACCCTCTTGCCTATAAAAAACCTGGAAATGATGACAGATTTTTAGTCATTTGATATTCAATCAGGGATTCCAAAAGTTTATTGACTGCCTCCTGTATACCACACTCTGAGCTAAGTAGAGGGAGCTTACAGCTTAGGCAGATATGCAAACCAATGCCATGTGTATGTTATATGCAGCAATGGAAGTGTACACAAGGGGCTATGGGAATGCAGAAGAGAGTTTAATTCCCTCTGGTGGTTTAGGGAAGACTCCTAAGCAACTAAACCACCACCTAAGAAAAGGTGGTGTTAAGCTAAATATTTAAAGATAAGTAGAGCTCACCAGCTGGAGAAGGAGAGCAGAAAAATTTTACAGAGATAAGAGAAGATGAAAAATACATCTAAGTAATAAGAAAGCAATAGCATTAGAAGACAATTGAGAATAGTGAGAAATTGAAGCCACAGAAGTAGGCAGTAAAGGGACAGATCATTGAAAATGCGTTATTCCTGGCTAATGAAGTGAATAGTATCCTGAGGGAGTACTCAAAATTGTCATCTTCAAATCATTTGAAAGGAGTAATCAAAATTTGTTAAATATATCAATAATAAAACCTTAACAATGTGGAAGATGGCTGAAAAGTTAAAAATAAAAAAGAGTATTTTTAGTTTTGCTTTTGCATTTACTTTTTGGTGAATTGGCCTTTGGATATATTGGGTAGCCAAGTTAAGGCTTTTTTCATTTTAAAAACATATTTACTTAATTTATGTGGCAGTTCTCACTCTTAGTTGTGGCATGTAGGATCTAGTTCCTTGAATAGGAAGGTGAACTTAGGTCCCCTGCATTGGGACCATAGAGTCTTAGCCACTGTATAACAGGGAAGTTCCAAGTTAGGGCTTTTTTTTGACATTTGTTCATGGTACTAGAATTGAACATATATTTATGGTTAACAGAGTGTTAGAACTACAGAGTATGACACAGAATTAGCTTGTGTTTACAGGTCAGTAATCTAAGGTTGTAGAGCTTACACAATTTGTACAAGATTATATGGCTAGTTGTGGAAGTAATTGCATTAGAAGATTAGTAATCTGATGATCAGTTCAGAGGTGTCTCACTGTATTATACTGTTTCTACTCATTTGCCCCCAATAAACTTATTTGTGTGTTTGTGAGTAATAGTCAAGTAGCAGCAATGAAGATTTTAAATGCATTTTTATTCAGTTTCATTGTTTTTGTGGTTTTTCATAATTGTTAGTATTTTGATTTCTTTGTGTAATAACGAGAACAATGATTTTGTATTCATACAGACCTGTATTCAAAACAGTCTCCTACAAAATAAAACAAAAAACAATTTCCTAAACATTTCAGTCTGAGCAAATTTGGGCAAGTTGATAACATTTCTAAATTTCAGGTGCCTATACTATAAAGAAAACACATGTAAAAACGTCCAGCAAGGATCTGGTAAGCTTAAAGGGAAAGTGACTTCTTCTGTTGCTAATATTGTTCATTGTCAGTGGTCAGTATTTGCATCATAAAAGATTAATAGCATTGGGAAACTAGAAAAAATTATAATAGATTTTGCTTATTAAAAATGTGTTTGAACTTGACTAACCTACAAATAAGAAAAAAATTAAATGTAAGTTTCACATGTTGAAGCCTGCTTGTACTTAATCCTCCTTTTTGCATTCTGGTAACATATGCTCCCTCCATCTTACTTTCTCTGTGTTTCATGGATTTGAGTTTACTTCTGGTCATGGGAGAGAAGTAAATTCTCTGTAAAAGTATATAACATGTGCAATAATTCTATCTATTGAAATCCTTAGAAGGAAAGATGCTGTAGTTTCAACATAGTTGAGAAATGAAAAAAATCGTGGAATATTTCAGTGGGTATCTCATGTAGGTCAGACACAGTGATATATACTGGAAATTTAGAGAATAAGAACACATGGTTCTGCTCTCATGGCATTTATAGCGGAGACAAACAATGCAATCAAGTGTTCTGTATACCACAATAGGAAACACATTTGATGCTATAGCCATTTACAGAGCAGTACAGATTTGGGAATCAGAAGCTCTTCTAGGAGGATGCCTATAGCAGGTTATTTTGGCTTTAAAAAAAAATGACAATTGTATCAGAATTTATGATTCTCATTTTGACTGTAGTAGCATAAAGAATTAGAATTCTGTTCATCCACATGAGATAATTAGAAAGCAAATTTATGGCAACAAAAAAGGATGTAAATTGGTGAGGATTGGCAGGGGAGTAACTATTTTAGAGGACATTGTTATTATGGTTCAATAAATTACAATTCTTATGACAACAAAAAATGCAGCCAGTAATGCATATCTAATGTTGCTGTAAAATCCAGAGTTGAAGAAAAACTTGTGGATCAGCTGAGACTTAGGAACAAAAGGTAAGGGCAGGAAATATCAGTTAATGGCAGCAAAAGGAGTTTGAGATTAAATGTGGCTTTTACCAATATATTCAGGGAGATGTAGTGCTATGAGAGAGTAAGTAGGTATACTAAGTGAAAAGATACATTAAATTAATGGTTAGTCTTAGTTGATTTAGAGAATATTCATTCAGTGTAAAATTCCGATTTAGAAAAGATGAATACAAATGACAAATATGAAATGGTTAAGGGATTATCAAGACATGTCAGAAATAGTTATTGACAGTAACAAGACCAGGGAGTACTTTGAGAATCTGGACATTTATAGATTGACTGTTATGATAATGACTATCTCCAGACATAAAGAAAAGTGTCTATTTTCAAGACTATTCTCAAATTTTACTTAAAAACCTGAGAACAATGGGTTAGCCAAAGAGATGATTCTAAACAAACAATAATGTGGTACTGCTATTCTCAAAGGCATGATCTGGTATTGGCTAATCTGTACATCTTATGGTAAAAGTAATGGTGTGAGTGATTCTAAAAACATAGCAGAATAAATTTATGCTAGTTTTGCCCAGAAGTGCCTTTGGAAGGATGGATATTATTAAACAAAAGGGCTATCCACCAGTACTTCCCAGTGGTGCAGCGCTAAAGAATCTGCCTGCCAGTGCAGGAGACACAAGAGACACAAGGTTTGATCTCTGAGTAGGCAAGATCCCCTGGGTTAGGAAAAGGCAAACTGCTCCAGTATTCTTGCCTGGAAAATTCCATGGACAGAGGAACTTGGCAGGCTATAGTTCATGGAGTCGCAAAGAGTTGGACACAACCGAGTGACTGAGAACACACATACAGTCACCAGCTGAACATCTTGAGGACAATTGCTCTTCACAATATTGAGTGACGAATCCAAAGTCCCAGCAGCCATGGGTGGGTGAGGAGAAATCAGTGAGATACTAGAATCTGGGTGAAAAGAAGGTGGGAGCACAAGGAACAGTGAGAAGTCCCAGCTGTAAGATGACTACAAGGACATTTAAGAAGAGGATTTCCTGTCGGCAATTTCATATGTGTGTTTGCATGTTGTGCCTTTCAGTCTACTATCCCTCACTGACATTTCCATAAAGTCTTCTTTGTATATGTTATTCAGTTTAGTTCGTCGCTCTGTTGTGTCCAACTCTTTGCAACCCTATAAAATGCAGCACACCAGGCCTTCCTGTCCATCCCCAACACCCAGAGTTTACTCAAACTTATGCCCATTGAGTCAATGATACCATCCAAGCATGTCATCCTCTGTCATCCCCTTCTCCATCTGTCCTCAATCTTTCCCAGCATCAGGGTCTTTTTCAATGAGTCAGCTCTTCACATCAGGCAGCCAAAGTATTGGAGTTTCAGCTTTAGCATCAGTCCTTCCAAAGAACACTCAGGACTGATTTCCTTTAGGATGAACTGTTTGGATCTCCTTGCAGACCAAGGGACTCTCAAGAGTCTTCTCCAACACCACAGTTCAAAAGCATTACTTCTTTTGCACTCAGCTTTCTTTATAGTCCAACTCTCACATCCATACATGACTAGATGGACCTTTCTTGGCAAAGTAATGTCTCTGCTTTTTAATGTGCTATCTAGGTCGGTCATATCTTTCCTTCCAAGAAGAAGTGTCTTTTACTTTTAAGTCTACAATCACCATCTGCAGTGATTTTGGAGCCTCCCAAAATAAAGTTAGCCACTGTTTCCACTGTTTCCCCATCTATTTGCAATGAAGTGATGGGACTGGATGCTATGATCTTAGTTTTCTGAATATTGAGCTTTAAGCCAACTTTTTCATTCCCTTCTTTCACTTTCATCAAGAGGCTCTTTAGTTCTTCATCACTTTCTGCCATAAGGATGGTGTCATCTGCATATCTGAGGTTGTTGATATTTCTCCTGGCAATCTTGATTCTAACTTGTGTTTCCTCCAGTTCAGTGTTTCTCATGATGTACTCTGCATAGAAGTTAAATAAGCAGGGTGACAATATACAGCCTTGATTTATTCCTTTCCCAATTTGGAACCAGTCTGTTGTTCCACGGTCCAGTTCTAACTGTTGCTTCCTGATCTTCATACAGGTGTCTCAAGAGGCAGTTCAGGTGGTCTGGTATTCCCATCTCTTTCAGAATTTTCCACAGTTTATTATGATCCACAGTCAAAGGCTTTGACATAGTCAATAAAGCAAAAATAGATGTTTTTCTGGAACTCTCTTGCTTTTTTGATGATCCAGCAGATGTTGGCAATTTAATGTCTGGTTCCTCTGCCTTTTCTAAATCCAGCTTGAACCTTTGGAAGTTCACGGTTCACATATTGCTGAAGCCTGGCTTGGAGAATTTTGAGCATTACTTACTAACATGTGAGATAAGTGCAATTGGGTGGTAGTTTGAGCATTCTTTGGCATTGCCTTTCTTTGGGATTGGAATGAAAACTGACCTTTTCCAGTCCTGTGGCCACTGCTGAGTTTTCCAAATTTGCTGGCATATTGAGTGCAGCACTTTCACAGCATCATCTTTCAGGATTTGAAATAGCTCAACTGGAATTCCATCACCTCCACTAGCTTTATTTGTAGAGATGCTTCTTAAGGCCTGCTTGACTTCACACTCCAGGATGTCTCACTCTGGGTGAGTGATCACACCATCGTGATTATGAAGGTCATGAAGATTTTTTTTTGTACAGTTCTTCTGTGTATTCTTGCCACCTCTTCTTGATACCTTCTGCTTCTGTTAGGTCCATATCATTTCTGTCCTTTATTGAGCCCATCTTTGCATGAAATAGTCCTTTGGTATCTCTAATTTTCTTGAAGAGATCTCTAGTCTTTCCTATTCTATTGTTTTCCTCTATTTATGTGCATTGTTCACTTAGGAAGGCTTTCTTATCTCTCCTTGCTATTCTTTGGATTTCAGCATTCAAATGGGTATATCTTTCCTTTTTTCATTTGCTTTTCACTTCTCTTCTTTTCACAGCTATTTGTAAGGCCTCCTCAGACAGCCATTTTGCTTTTCTGCATTTCTTTTTCTTGAGGATGGTCTTGATCCCTGTCTCCTGTACAATGTCACAAACTTCCGTCCATAGTTCATTAGGCATTCTATCAGATCTAGTCCCTTAAATCTATTTCTCACTTCCACTGTATAATCATAAGGGATTTGATTTAGGTCATACCTGAATGGTCTAGTGGTTTTCCCCACTTTCTTCAATTTAAGCCTGAATTTGACAGTAAGGAGTTTGTGATCTGAGCCACAGCCAGCTCCCAGTCTTGTTTTTGCTAACTGTACAGAGTTTCTCCATCTTTAGCTTCAAAGAATATAATGAGTTTAATTTCGGTATTGGCCATCTGGTCATGCCCATGTGTAGAGTCTTCTCTTGTGTTGTTGGAAGAGGGTGTTTACTATGACCAGTTTGCTATGACCAGGTTGTTTGCTATGATCATATATGTATATGTTATATACATACATATATACACATTGTATGTCACAGTATATATGCATGATATAAATATGCATCTTCAAGTTATACAAGCCATTTCTGTCTTAATTTTTAAAATATGATGAAAAACATGTAAGCGTAATCAAATATAGAGATGATAGTACAAACTATTGTGTATCAGTTCAGTTCAGTCACTCAGTCGTGTTCAACTCTTTGTGACCTCATGAATCGCAGAACGCCAGGCCTCCCTGTTCATCACCAATTCCCGGAATTTACTCAGACTCATGTCCATGGAGTCGGTGATGCCAACCAGCCATCTCATCCTGTCATCCCCTTCTCCTCCTGCCCCCAATCCCTCCCAACATCAGGGTCTTTTCCAATGAGTCAACTCTTTGCATGAGGTGGCCAAAGTACTGGAGTTTCAGCTTTAGCATCAGTCCTTCCAACAAACACCCAGAACTGATCTCCTTTAGGATGGACTGGTTGGATCTCCTTGCAGTCCAAGGGACTCTCAAGAGTCTTCTCCAGCACCACAGTTCAAAACCATCAATTCTTTGGTGCTCGGCTTTCTTCACAGTACAACTCTCACGTCCATACATGACCACTGGAAAAAACATAGCCTTGACTAGACGGACCTTTGATGGCAAAGTAATGTCTCTGTTTTTTAATATGCTGTCTAGGTTGGTCATAACTTTCCTTCCAAGGAGTAAGTGTCTTTTAATTTCATGGCTGCAATCACCATCTGCAGTGATTTTGGAGCCAAAAAAATATGAAGTCTGACACTGTTTCCACTGTCTTCCCATCTATTTCCCATGAAGTGATGGGGCCAGATGCCATGATCTTAGTTTTCTGAATGTTGAGCTTTAAGCCAGCTTTTTCACTCTCCTCTTTCACTTTCATCAAGAGGCTTTTTAGTTCCTTTTCACTTTCTGCCATAAGGATGGTGTCATCTGCATATCTGAGGTTATTGATATTCCTCCTGGCAATCTTGATTCCAGCTTGTGCTTCTTCCAGCCCAGTGTTTCTCATGATGTACTCTGCATAAACTATTATGTATGAGTCATTTTAAATTGTGGGGATCACAGTAAAGGGCTGAATCCCATATTTGGAGTGAATGTGGGATTAAAGAACAGCTGTAAGATACAGGAGGCTCTCTTGGAGGAGGGCATGGCAACCCACTCCAGTACTCTTGCCAGGAGAATCCCACGGACAGAGGAGCCTGGAGGGCTAGAGTTCATAAGGTAACAAAGAATCTGATGCAACTGAAGTGACTTAGCATGCATGCAGGATATAGTCAACCAAGGAGACTAGCATGGCCACAGACCCTAAGTTCCCTGAAAAACTGGAGAAATATATGGATGGGCTTCACATTCTATAGGCTGTGGAATATATTTTCAATCCAAGTGTACCTATATCTCAGGAGTCTGGCAGGCTCTAACTGATAGCTAAATGGAATAAACAAATGAAAATTTCTATGTATTGATGGATCATATAATAACTAGTAAGCTTTGAGCCTGATTCCCCCTTACTTTCTCATGCTCTATAAATAGCAGAAAGAAGAGGAAAAGGGGGAAGATGTATGGTGAAATGTTAGTTGTTCAGACATGTCCGACATCTTGCAACCCCATGGACTGTAGCCCATCAGGCTCCTCTGTCCATGTAATTCTCCAGACACAAATACTGGAGTAGGTAGTCCAACTGTTCCCCTCATTAGGGGATAGAATTACATCTTCTGCATTCATGAATTCTTTACCATCTGAGACACCAGGAAAGGCCCTTTATGGTGAAAGGGTTGTATATTAGGAAAGGATATTTCTAGTGTAGATTGAAAAATGAGACTTTGTTCTCTTGGTATGTAGCTGAATTCTTCCTGACTGCACATGTCTTTTCTGAGTGGACAGAAGTTTCTCTTGGTGGAGAGAGGGATACTTGGTCTAGGGAAAACATTGGCCTTGGGTATTTAACATTTATTTTCTTTTTCACTTAAGTTTAAGTCTGTACAAGGAGAATATGGTAAGTACAAGATTGCTGTTCTATTTGATAACTTGGTAAGTTTTTTTCACAGCATAAAGAAAAAAAAACCACTCTCAAGATCATTAAGGAGAATTATAGCTGAATATAAAAGCAGAGAATATATCAATAGCTGAGAAAAGAAGAGAAGCTAAACGCAAAGGAGAAAAGGAGAGATATACCCATTTGAATGCAGAGATCCAAAGAATAGCAAGGAGAGATAAGAAAGCCTTCCTAAGTGAAAAATGCACATAAATAGAGGAAAATAATAGAATGAGAAAGACTAGAGATCTCTTCAAGAAAAGTAGTGATACCAAGGGAACATTTCATGCAAGGATGGGCACAATAAAGGACAGAAATGGTATGGACCTAACAGAAGCAGAAGATATTAAGTAGCGATGATAAGAATAAGCAGAAGAGCTATACAAAAAAGATCTTAATGACCCAGATAAATACAATGGAGTAATCACTCTCCTAGAGTCAGACATCCTGGAGTGTGAAGTCAAGTGGGCCTTAGGAAGCATCACTACAAACAAAGCTGGTGGAAGTGATGGAATTCTGGCTAAGATCTTTCAAATCCTGAAAGATGTTGTGAAAGTGCTGCACACAATATGCCTGAAAATTTGGAAAATTCAGCCATGGCCACAGGACTGAAAAAGGTCAGTTTTCAATCCAATACCATAGAAAAGCAATGCCAAAGAATCTTCAAAGTACTGCACAACTGCAGTCATCTCACATGATAGCAAAGTAATGCTCAAAATTCTCCAAGCCAGGCTTCAGCAATACGTGAACTGTGAACTTCCAGATGTTCAAGCTGGATTTAGAAAAGGTAGAGGAACCAGAGATCAAATTGCTAACATCTGCTGGATCATAGAGAAAGCAAGAGAGTTCCAGAAAATCATCTACTTCTGCTTTATTGACTATGCCAAAGCCTTTGACTGTGTGGATCACAACAAACTTTGGAAAATTCTTAAAGAGATGGGACTACCAGAACACCTTACCTGCCTCCTGAGAAATGTGTATGCAGGTCAAGAAGAAACAGTTAGAATAGGACATGGACTAACGAACTGGTTCCAAATTAGGAAAGGAATACATCAAGGCTGTATATTGTCAGCTGCTTATTTAATTTATATAGAGTATATCATGTGAAATGCTGGGCTGGAAGAATCACAAGCTGGAGTCAAGTTTGCTGGGAGAAATATCAATAACTTTAGATTACACCACCATTGGTATATAATACCACCATGACAGATAATACCACCATTATGGCAGAAAGTGAAGAGGAAGGAAAGAGTTTTTTGATGAAAGTGAAAGAGGAGTGTGAAAGAGCTGGCTTAAAACTCAACATTCAAAAAGCTAAGATCATAGCATCTGGTCCCACCACTTCATGACAAGTAGATGGGGAAACAATGGAAACAGTGAGACTGCAGCCATGAAATTAAAAGATGCTTGCTCCTTGGAAGAAAACCTATGACAAGCGCTGGCAGCATATTAGAAAGCAGAGACTTTACTTTGCCAACAAAGTTTCCCTAATCAGAGCTATAGTCTTTCCAGTAGTCATGCATGGATTTGAGAGTTGGACTATAAAGAAAGCTGTGCACCGAAGAATGGATGCTTTTGAACTGTGGTGTTGGGGAAGACTCTTGAGAGTCGCTTGGACAGCAAGGAGATCCAACCAGTCCATCCTAAAGGAGATCAATTCTGAATATCCATTGGAAGGACTGGTGCTGAAGCTGAAGCTCCAATACTTTGGCCACCTGATGCAAAGAACTGACTCATTGGGAAAGACCCTGATGTTGGAAAAGATTGAAGGCAGGAGAAGGGGATGACAGAGCACACTGTGTTTGGATGCCATCACTGACTCGATGGGCATGAATTTGAGTAAGCTCTGGGAGTTGGTGATGGACAGGGAAGCCTGGTGTGCTGCAGTCCATGGGGTCACAAAGAGTCAGACATGACTGAGCAACTGAACTGAACTGAACTGAAATGATACTTCAGTCCAGAATTACGTTGTTGTTTTTGGAAGTGCCAGTAACAGATGCAACATGTATTAAAGATATTAAGGATTTTCAGATCCCAAACTAGTGGAGGTATAAAAACAAAGATTTTTTCATTTGAAAATACTTATTTGGGAAAAGTAAGTTAAATTAAGCAATTTCTTTGGATTTTTTTTCCAGTTTTCTTACAGCTGATATATAATATATTAAGGAAACATGGAGTTGGTTCTGAATTTGGAACTGTAAAAAGAATCACATATTAATTGACCTGAAGAGGTCGTGTATATGCTAAGTAAGCTCCCAAATTTAACTTGACTTTTTATACAGAAAGCTATCTTGTTTGAGGGTAAATAATTTATAGCCATGTCTACAAAAGACAATTATTTTTCAGCTCTTTGCTGGTTCTTCGTGCTTTTATTACTCTTGCTTATTAATAGAAGCTGTGATGTTTTAAAAGTGTTACTAGTAAATCTAGACTTCTTAAACAAAATCCCAAGAAGTCCAAGTTCTCTTGGACAGTCTCAAATACCAGTGAGAAATTTCACTAAATAGGTAATGCTTAACGTTTATCTGAATAGATTCAATGTTAATGTGTTGCCTCTGACACAATTATAAATAGTTCAACCCCATCCTTCTCTCACTATATTCTCACTCACTTTGAGGTCCCTGATAAGTTTTGTGATGGGGGGACCGATTTTTTTCTTTTTTTCTTTCTCTTAACACATTTGAAAGATACTTTACATATCATTGTGTATTTCTCTGGTAATATCTTGTCCTTATGTATGTTGCTGACGACTCAATCTCTGGAATCAAATAGAGAAGTAAGATTCATGCTTTCTTAGAAAATGGACTGCTCTAACCCCAACCTTTTGCTGTTTCATCTTATTATTTTATGTTATTTTTGTGATTTATTTATTTTTGGCTGCACTGGTCTTTGTTGCTGCATGCGGGCTTTCTCTAGTTGCAGTGAGTAGGGGCTACTCTCTAGCTGCTAAGCATGGGCTCTAGATCATAGGTTGGAGTATTCGTGGTGAACAGGTTTAGCTGCCCAATGGCATGTAGAATCCTTCCAGACCAAGAATTGAACTGATGTCCCCTGCATTGGCAGACCTTTCCCACCCACTGGACCACCAGGGGAGTCCATGGTTTAAATCTTTGAGAATAAATTGCACCTAGTATATACTACCTTAACTATGAAAAAGAAGAATTCAGTGTATCCTTTATGGATCACGTCTACAGATTAAATCCATTTCCCCCCATATTTATCACTTATCAATCATTTTCACAATATTGAAATTTCTAGATGAGGATTTCTTCTTAATTCATCCACCTTAAACTAGGCTTGACTCCTACTTCTAGTTTCCAGGCTTAAATTTACATGCCATGTATATTTCTAGTGATCCCTAAGCAAAGTAATTGGCCAAGATAAAAAGTGAAAATAAATTTACCTTCCTTTTGATATTGCAATTAATTGTGGAAGTTCTCTCTTACTTTGATTAGCAGGAAGTCCTCTACCACAAAATTTCTGAGAATTCTAAGAGGTGAACTCAATCTGAATGGGTCTGAATCTTTACAGTCCCATGGACTGAAGCCCTCTAGGCTCCTCTGTCCATTGGGTTTCCCAGACAAGAATACTGGAGTGGGTAGCCATTCCTTCCTTCAGAGGATCTTCCCAACTCAGGCAATGAACCCAGGTCTCTTGCATTGCAGGCAGACTCTTTATTGCCTGAGCCACCAGGGGAGTCTCTTATTGGGTCAAGCCTACCTCAAATTAACTCATGGAAAGAGAAATGATTAGTGAGTTGACATGTCCCTAGTTTTGTTAATCTATTGCAACTGCTATACACTACTATGTTTAAGAAGAAGGCTCACCAATGTAATACATTGGTGCCACTTTTGGTCTGGTAGTTTTCTGGGGATGAAGTGGGAATCAAATGGCAACCCACTCCAGGATTCTTGCCTATGAAATCCCATTGACAGAGGTGCCTGGTGGGCTATATCCCTGGGGTTGCAAAGACTCAGATGTGACTGACACAGATAACAGCTGATTTTCAATATTGTATCAGTTTTATATGTGCAATATAGGGATTCAATATTTTGGCTTCTTCGCTGGTGGCTCAGATGGTAAAGAATCTACCTGTAATGCAGGTGACCGAGGTTTGATCCCTGGGTTGAGAAAGTCCCTTAGAGAAAGGAATGGCAACCCATTCCATTATTCTTGCCTGGAGAATTCCATTCCTGGTGGGCTGTAATCCATGGGTTCGTAAAGTGTCAGACAGGACTCAGCAACTAACACTTCACCTCAGTGGGAATCAAATATTCTCCCTCTGAGTATCACACTGTCCACTCCATATTTGTATGAACCTCCCTCCAGATGGTATGGGTGTTTTAACTGCATGTAGATCCTTGGCTAGGCAGCTCTTGTGTAGTTCTTTTCTAAGCCATGCTCTGAAAAGGAAGATCCAATGTTGTGTGCCCTAAGTTCCATCTCTTCAGTTTATATTCATGGCTACTGTTTCATGTAGCTTATATTCACATTCCTGTTCCATCGTGCCTGTGTCAATAGGAGCTTTTACGCCTAGTCACCTGCCCTCTGAAAACCAGACCCTTGTAGGGGAACCCAGTCTCTATCTCAGTCATCAGTTTGAAGTTCCCTTCCCTCAAGGGGCCCTTTGCATCATTCCTGCCAATAGCTCTCTCACTGGAGATTAGCCCATCCATCAGAAAGTCTAATAAGGTAGATTCCATTTGTTACCAGCAGACTCCTTTTTTAGAAACTAGATTTTCCCTCTCGGGGACATAAGGAGGTGAAACAATTTCAAGGAATAAAAAAAACACAACAACAACAACAACACCTCTGTCAACGTGTGCCTACTTGACATTATTTCTATAACTAAGATGGAGAACATTATATTCTTCTCCCAGCAACAAGGGATTCCAAGGGGGTTGTGCTGTTTTCATTGAGATAGAACTGGCAGGCAACTTTTAAAGATCAATTTCTTCTGTTAAAATATTAAAAATTTCTAGCTACTGGGTAGAATTCCTCCAATAACAAAAAAAAAAATATGATAGCTACATTTTTTAGTGAGCACTTCCTAGATGCTAAACATTTTACACAAATCATCTTATTTAATCCTTTAAACAATCCTCTATATTACAATCTTTGCATTTTAAAAATATCGATTTCTTCATTTTTTATTTGGCCACATCAGATCTCAGTTGCAGTACACAGGATCTTCCTGCAGGATCTTTTCATCACAGCAGACAGACTCAATTTGTTGCTCTTGGGCTTAGTAGTTCCTGCAGCATGCAGTCTTAGCTGTTCCATAGCAGGTGGGATCTTAGTTTTCTGACTCAGGATTACACCCACCACCCCTTCATTGCACGGTGGATTCTTAACCGTTGGATCACCAGGGAAATCCCTTTATCTTTTTTTTTTTTTAAGTTAAAATTGAGAGGGTAACAGGCAGGAAGGCCAGGGGTCTCCAAATGGAGGAAAGAGGCTGCAGGTGCCAGACATTTTTATCCCTCTTAAGAAGCAGGAGGAAACAAACCAGCGATATGTTTTTCTTCTCTATACAAATTTAAAAGGAGGTTTCTCTTAAAATGCCTGTGTTGCCATGACACCTGGTTTCACCTGAAGCTAACTACTCTCAAACCTTGAGTTAACCAATATATTTCTTTTTCTTATGGAAATGTTGTCTTAAGCTATGTTAATGCACCCCAGACTCTATCTCAAGTTGGTTCCCCCAAATGGCCTAATTTACTTACTCAGGTATTGTTCCCCTAATCTATGTAAATGAAACTATTTGTGTGGTAATCTGCCCTTCTACAAGATTCAAGTCAATCGTTTTATGGCCAGGGATGAATTATCTGGTGTCATTCTAAATTTTATGACATTCCTTTCTTTTCATCAACAGACTGTGAGTGACTATATAACACCAGCTAAAGACTAGCAGGGGGTACTCTTTTGCCGCCTTCTGATGCCTATGTCAGAAGCTTTCTCTATCTCCTTTATACTTTAATACAACTTTATTACACAAAAGCTCTAAGCAGTCAAGCCTCGTCTCTGGCCCCAAATTGAATTCTTTTCCTCTGGAGGCCAAGAATCCCGGTGTCTTATCGTTCAGCAACAGCCTTTCAAAATGAAGCTCAGTTTAAGTAACTAGTTCAAAGTTACAGAACTGGGATTTAAACTGGTATCTATTTGACTTAAGGGTTGGTTATCTTTCCCCACTCCACACAACACTTGGGAAGGCCATGCATAAAATATCCCTAATTGGGTCAAAGTTAATGTTTTCATCCTCCCTAGAAGCATTGAGCGTAAAGAGATGAGTAAGACAGAGGCTTTGCCTTCAATCATGTACCGTCTGGTGGGGAGACAGTGTCATGTAAGGACGATGATCAGTGGTGTGATAGAAGGGACAAACGTGAGCAAGGAGGAGGGTCATCTCACCAGGAGCCTTATGCCCAGCTTCACGTTTTCTTCAGGTTGTGTGGTACTTCTTTTCTTCCCTGAGAGGTGCCCAAAGCCAAATGGCTCTTCCAGGCAGTCATGCTTTCATCTACCATATATTTTCCTCTCCAGTTCAAGAGACTGCTTGCCACAGTTTTAATGAGATCAGATTTGTTCTTGGTGATCTATTGCCATTTCTGACCATACTGTTACCCTTAATCATTGAAAGGTCTACTTGCCTTAGACTACAAGGTGTGAAGATGAGGGGAAGGGTGCAGAAAGAAGACTAGGGAAGGATACAGAGAGAATGGCTCACCTGTTCTCCCCCAAAGATGAAATTCAATGTCCCTGAGGATTAGGACAGATTTGAGAGCGTGTTTAATGTGAGGGTGTTTATGATCCATAATAATTCTAGTCTATAAGAAGTACTACAGTTTGTACCTTAACATATTCTTCTTGGGTTATTATTTAACTTAAAAACATATCTCATTTATAACTATTTAAGTTTTTAGCTTCAGAATTTTAGCCCTTTGTACACCAAATACTGTTTTACCATCTCAGATAATTGAACAGCCACCTAAATAATGCTTTTCAGTCTAAAGATAATCATTGAACTATTTAAAAATTAAAAATGTTTTAAATAATAACCATTAATGATTCTGTATGAGTTTAGGAAATAGAATCTGATATTATGGAAGAAGAATTTGAAGTTCAGCCAATTCAATATCTAGACCACATATTTTTTAAAATCAGAGACAAAGTTGTTTTTCAAAACAAACTGTCTGAACATTTTTATATTTGCAGATCTCTTGCTGGCACATAGCAGGATGACTTATGTGAAATGTTGCATCTATTTTGGAGCCAGCTGTCTCTCTCCATGGTCTCTCTCATATCCCCTGTGCTGACCCTAGCATTTTTTTCTTCTTGTGTTTCTTTGCTAATGGAAAGGCTTTCTACTCAAACTAAGTAGTCCAGTCTTTTCCATCTGCCAGGACAGTTTGTCTTTGGAGAGAGAATGCCAAGACTCTCTGTCAAAGTTATGCTTGTCCTGACACTGCATCGTGGAGCCATCTTCACCCTGTGTTCAAATTGTTGCTGTCTTTTCTACCCATTCGCTTCCTATGACTTGTGTAGCTGAAACTGATTTTGATTGCCTTGACTTCCCCACTGCATGAAGGCTGTTTCTAGAACATAGGTAGAACAATGATTGAGAGGGAAAAAATGGCTATGTTATAGGTCTTTTTATGCCTTTTTAATTGCACATCCTCACAATAGCAATTTTCAAGATGCGTGTCTATCTAAGAGAGTGAACGCACACTGACCTTGTAGCCCATGACTTCAGACTCGTTGGCTAACGGTCTGACGGGGTCCCAGCCCAGAGAAAGCTGAGAACCCTGTTGCTCCCACCTGACATTGTTAGGTGCTTGACTGGGGGCTGCAAAATGAAAAGCAAAAGTGAGTGCAAGAGATACGTTAAATACCTTTATTCACTTAAATTCTTGTGAGTATTTCAGTCTTTTCCTGTGTTCAGTAGTTGGCTGGCACCATAGGCTTCCTTCCAGCGAGAATCAGATAAGGAGGGTTTTGCTCCAGGAGTGTCATTTTAATAGCTACTCTGCTGAGCTTTTGAACCCAAATCCTTTTATCTCCCTTCTGTGTCAAAAATCGCTTAGCCTTGTTTCACAGGAAGATAACCTTTATCTACTGTGAATGCAAAATTTTCTGAGCTAGTTTTAGAATTCAGATCTAAGCATTGAAACAAGACTAGGAGTCAAAACTCCTCTTCAACTCAGTTTATTATGTACCTCACGTGGCTTTCAGAAATGTTAAAAGATGTTTCCCTTTTGTCTGAGACAAACACAAAGCCCCGGTCACTTACGGGATTTCTTGGTGGCTGCACTCACTTCACTGCTGGGTGGCCCATATCCAGCTCCATTATAAGCCCTCACTGTGAAGTGATATAGCGTATTTCCTTCTAATCCTGTCAGGATGATGGATGACTCGTTCCCCCTCGTTCTGACGGTTTCTGCTGCATCTTCTTGTTCCATGTCTTTCCGATAACCAATCTGTCAACAAATTATCACATGACAGATTAATTTTAGTTTCCCCTGTTGAACTTTTTTTTACCCGTTGAGTGTTTCTCAACACAGAGTACTAACCACTATACAATCATGGCTGGTTGGATGTTTCTCAAACCTACCTCTGGGAAATCGTTGCTGTATCATCCAACTAATAGGTTCCACTAATGAGGCCAAATCAGTCTTAACTGCTGCCTGATTTGCATCTGTGTAAACCATAGCACCTTAACAGTACTCAGCAAAGCAGCGAAAGGTGCTACCTTGTAGCCTAGTAGCATGAAGGATCATTTATAAAGTTGGAATAATTCCTTTCTCATATGTCATTGGGACCATTTCCCATTCAAAGCTTTTAATGAATTATTTAGGAAAGATACATGAGGAATATTTCCTCCTCAGCTGCACACAGAGGTGAATCACATAGCTGGATGAGTTTAAAAAAGAAGAGGTGAGAGAACATTCATGATAATTTGGAATGGTCTAAATACATAAAAATAACATTACTAGGATATGGGAGGGTGGCAGAAGGGAATAGCTCTTTGTCAAAACACACTTTGTGCATTGAGATGATCTTTCCTGGTTATATGCTCTTGGTGGCTGGTCTCATACCAAACTTGATCCCTTTATGACATTTAATAATTATCTGTGTGTATATAATGCTTAACCCTGTTCGTAAATTAGAACTTAATTATGCATGAAGGCATCACAGGGTAGTTTTTCCCCCTACTTCTTTACCTTGGTGAAAATGAAGAGCAACAATTCTTTTTCCAGTTAATTACTGTGGTGAAAGAAGTGTATTTCTGCAACCATTTCATCTCCTTCAAGTTCTTTGTCTACAGGCTAGAAAGTGAAACATCACATTTGCAGATTCTAGTACGAAATTCAGGCAGTGAGGACTTTGTGTGAAACTTGATGTATTCTGGAGTATACCCAGGACACCCACTTCCTTGGGTCCATTGGAAGGTACTGGAGGCCGCTGTCTCCCAGGAGAGAAAAGGACTGGAGTCACTTCCCATCCCTCTTCCAGCCTAGATGCTGGCTGAAGGCAGAGGGAGTAAAACATGTCCAGAGGAGGAAGAAAGTTAGAAATTATAACTGCAGCCTTATGACATGAAGACTATAACAGCCACATTTTCTTCTTTATACTGTTTCATATCTAAAAATTAAATAACCTGGGTCCCTTCCTTTCTTGTGAAAGAGTGTTATGAGTAGGTAACTTTCTATTGTAGTTTGTTAGAGGAGACGGACAAGTTGACTAAAGGAAGTTTATCGGCTCTCCATTTTAAGCAGATGGTGGGTACATTTTCATTTGTTTAAGAGATATTTGCACAATGTCAGTATGGGACAGTTCCACTGCCAACTGTTACTTTGAGGAAACTGTTGAATGGGGAGAAGGATGTGTATGGATGTTGAGTAATGAAAGGGATATAGTACTTTAGTTTTCAATATCCATTTCACCCTTATTCTAGTGTGTCTTCCTGGACTGAAGAGATGAAAAGATAAACACTGTATTTCCAAACTCCCTTGCAGTTAGGGCTCTGAATATATTTTAGGTATAGCCAGTCAGATGCATATGCCTGGTATTTGAAAGTAAAAGTGAGATAGATATCAAAGAGATATAGATCGAACTTCCACCAACTCTGGTGTTTGTTTGTTTGGTTTTTTTTTTTTTGGAGGGGGGGTTGTTTTTTGCCTACAAGTATAGTAACAGACAGTGGAAACAGTGTCAGACTTTATTTTTGGGGCTCCAAAATCACTGAAGATGGTGATTGCAGCCATGAAATTAAAAGATGCTTGCTCCTTGGAGGGAAAGTTATGACCAACCTAGACAGCATATTAAAAAGCAGAGACATTACTTTGCCAACAAAGGTCCGTCTAGTCAAGGCTATGGTTTCTCCCGTGGTCATGTATGGATGTGAGAGTTGAACTGTGAAGAAAGCTGAACGCCGAAAAATTGATGCTTTTGAACTGTGGTGTTGGAGAAGACTCTTGAGAGTCCCTTGGACTGCAAGGAGATCCAACCAGTCCATCCTAAAGGAGATCAGTCCTGGGTGTTCATTGGAAGGACTGACGCTGAAGCTGAAACTCCAGTACTTTGGCCACCTCATGCAAAGAGTTGACTCACTGGAAAAGACCCTGATGCTGGGAGGGATTGGGGGAAGGAGGAGAAGGGGACGACAGAGGCTGAGATGGCTGGATGGCATCACCGACTCGATGGGCATGAGTTTGAGTCAACTCCGGGAGTTGGTGATGGACAGGGAGGCCTGGCATGCTGCAATTCATGGGGGCGCAGAGTCGGACATGACTGAGCAACTGAACTGAACTGAACTGATAGTAACAGAGACATTATTTTTCCTTTCCCCTTCACCCTCTGACTGTGGTAGCAAAACTGAATGGCTCATTGTCTAACCATCAACTTTATGGGAGGTTAAGAAGCCACATGCAAGAAAACCATTTTATTGGTGCAAATTATAGTAACATGGTGGAGCTCTGGAACTGGCAGGAACAGCAGAGGCTTCCAGATCACAAAGTCTTCTTGAATGTGGAGCTGTCCTGTTCACGATGACTTCCAAACAAACCACAGCAGTGGAGTGTGGGACTAGGGCTGGAGACTACCTGCTTTTAGTGGACATCAGTGTCTTCCTCTATGTCATGGCCCATCGACTAGCTTTAACAGTCATCTTTGAAAGATCACGGAGTCTGTTAATTTAATTCAATATTTTTGTAACAATTTAATAGTTATAATAAAACACTTCCTACTTAAGCTAGAGTAATTTAATTCTTTGCAATTAAAAACTGCCTGACACACCTGCACAGCTCTTGGGGGGAAAAAAAGTGTATATAGTTAATAAGGGACTTCCCAGTGGCTTAGTGGTAAGCAATCCACCTCTAATGCAGGAGACACAGGTTTGAGCCCTGGGTTGGGAAGATCCCCTGGAGGATGGCTTGGCAACCTACTCCAGTACTCTTGCCTGAAGAATCCCAAGGAGTGAGGAGCATGGCAAGCTATAGTCCATAGGGTTGCAAAGAGTCAGACACGACTGAAGCAGCTAACCACATACTCACATAGTTAATAAGATAATCATAATAAAATTCCTGTTTCTCATCCTTGTCTCTTCACAGATTTGAACTGGCATACAGCTGAATGAATGAACTTCAGAAATTTGTTTGATTAAGATGAAATGCTCTAACCCTGCCTTTTGTATTATGTTTGCCCCATTATTCGTAATTCCAAGAGCTAACTTATCTTGTTTGATTTTCAGCATACTTTTAACTGAAGAAATCTAAGCTATTTTCAAACTACACAATTGAATGATATGTTGTTGGATGAACAAATGTGTATCTTTCTCCTTCCCAATGATTTCTCTGATTTTCATGTCTCTGTTTCAACTTTCTTTAATGGGATAGATTATTTTAAGTTAGTTAAATATATATATATTTGAGAAAGTTTAGTGTGATTAAATTCAACAGATTACAGATTTTGATACAAACACAGATTCCAATACAAATTCTGGACTTCTAAATATTTAATGTTTAATTTGTTGATGAATCACCATGAAATTCAACATCCCAAGTAAAAGATAATGTGTTTCTAAGTAACAGATTGTGAAAAAATAAAAATTCTAGCTGTACCAGATAAAACTTGTCATAAATCTAAAATTTTAAAAAAAAGCATTATTTCTTTTTCTGGAATTTTGAAAAAAAAAAAAGAGCTGGAAGAGTTAGTTATTACCTTTACAGAGAAATATTAATTTTATTTCCTATGTTTTTGATGGAGGAGAGGATAAATCAGAAAAGCAGAAAAGCATATGGAGTTTAATATCATGCTTATCTAGTGATTCTTAACTTGGAATTGAGGTAATATAGTATTGATAAGTCACACTATACCTTTTAAAGTTGAAACTTCCTCTTTATTCAATTTATTTCTCCATGATTCAATTCTATCCTGATGATAAATTTCATCAACCTATACATTTTGAACTCTCTATGAGATCATTTGAAATGAAGTTTAAAACATTTTAAAAGACACAAATATCTGAAACTAGAAACACACATAACCTGCTATTTTATCACTCTCACATAATTGGGGTTTTCATGGGTGTGCTTTTATTACATTATTTTATTATACCCTTCTAGTATTTTTATTACATATAGCTAATAAATCATGTACTTACAGTCACATATGAATATTTTCCCATTTTATAGTAATAATTTATCATATCCCTTGTATACCAAATATAATTTAACCATTGTTCTTTTGTAGAACATTTGGGTAGCTTCCAGATTTGTTCTCTTAAAATGTTGACATGAGTATGTTCATTGTTCATGTATATTGTTTTCCACATACTGGAGTAACTCCCCAGAACAGAATCCCAGACAGGAGATTATAGGATCCAAAATTATTGAAGTTTTTATACTTTTGAAACAAAAGTGCTACACTGGTTTTCAAATAGTTTGTACTAATTTTCATTTCCAATGATAGTGTATAAATCTGAGAGATACACTGTAGTGTTGCCAGCTCTACACATATCATGGTTGTGGAGTCAGAGGCCTAAATTTTAATCATATTTTTGAAATCTATAAGCTTCATATAATGGGACAAGTTACTTAACCGCTGAATCTCTATACCCTTATTTATAAAGCAGCTAAAATACTACTTACTTCAGTTTTATGAATTGTTTTCAGACAGCTCCCTTATTTTCATCCAACTACTTAAACTATTTTGTTTTTTGGTGGTTTAATATTTCTGATTTTTGTAACTTCTGTGTCTGTTTCCTTTTGTTTTTGCTATTCTTCACATTGTTTTATTTTCTGATTTCATTCCTCAAAATTATTTTTACTTATGTGTAATATAAATAGTGGCAGGCAGGAAGCATGAATTCTGAGTGAGCCAATAGTTTTAAGAGCATAGATTTGAACTTAAATCTGCAGGATGCTTTTCTTAGTAGATAACCCATTTTTTCCAAAATTGATTTTCCACGATAATGATAATTTTAACTATGCAGATAACATATTCAATTAGCTGATATGATGATTCTAAGATATTCATGTCATACACAATCTGGTTTCCTTACATGAAGTTACAGGGTTTAAATCTACCGCTGCTGCTGTATGCGGTCAAAGGTTACTGGATGAGACATCAACTTCCCCCTATTTCCCAGTCTTTATTCAGTCACATTTACAACCATTGAAGATTTCTTCCTATCTGATTTTTGTTACCTGTTAGTTTTTAAAAGCGTAACTCTTACCTCCTGTATTCCCTTGTTTATAATTTAAATTACACACAATGGTCACTGCTCATTCAATAGTGCACTTCCTGAATTTAATAAATACAGCTCTATTATCTGATGTTATTTAATGTTGCAAAAGTTTTTACACCATTGCAAGTAATTTATTCTCTAGTAAGTTTAGATTTAAAAAAAAATAATCAAAATGCATAGTGAAATGTAAATATTTTACCATACTTTGAGTTTTTCAAAACTATTAAATTATTCGTCCAAAAGTTTTTTTGAATATGCATTATTTACCAAGCACTGTGCCTGCAGGCAACTGGGGATTAATGGTGAGTCCAAAAAGACTTTGCATAGGCAGAACACAGAGAAATTTTAGGACTGTGAAACTATTATGTACAATTTACAGTGGTAGATACATGTCATACTTTTGTCGGAAGACTTAAAATGTACATCAAGAGTGAATCCTGATTTATTTGTTTTATTCTTATTGAAGTATAGTTGATTTATAATGTGTTAATTACTACTGTATAGTAAAGTGATTCAGTTATATACATTCTTTTTTATGTTCTTTTCCACTATGGTTTATCATAGGATATTGACTATGGTTCACTGTGCTATACAGTAAGACATTCTTATTTATCCATTCTATGTTTAAAAGCTTATATCTGCTAATCCCACCTCCCACTGTATCCGTTCCCTAACCCCCTTCCCCTTGGCAACCATCAGTCTGATATCTGTTTTTGATTCTGATTTTGTTTCATAAATAGGTTCATTTATGTCATATTTTAGATTACACATATAAGTTATATCATGGTATTTGTCCTCTTTCTGCCTTACTTCACTTAGTATGATAATCTCCAGGTCCATTCATGTTGCTGCAAAGAGTGAATGCTAATTAAACACTGGATTTTGACTGGTAATGACGTGTCGCTATAGGCTCATCGACTGCAACAAATGTCGTTCTCTGGGGGGGATGTTGATCATGGAGGAGTTAAGGTTAAATGTGTGAAGACAGTGGGTATGTGGGAACCCTTTTTTCCTGCTCAATTTTGCTGTGGATTCAAAAAGTTTCTTAAATGAAAAAAAAAAAAACAGTAGCAAGATAGTTATTGGATGAAAAACCACACAAATGTACAATTGTGGTTCAGCCAAGCTGCATATTGCTGGAGATCTAGTGTGGACTAGGACTCAGTGGAGGGAGGCTGGTCAGAGAAAGCATCAGTAGAGAAGGCAGAGGAGGAGTAGGTGCAAATGTGGAGAGGTGAGTGGAGAACGTGTGAACCTGAAAAAAGCTTCACTTAGGCTAACGTGAAGGCTGAGGGTGCGTGTAGCCCCCTTTGATTCTAAAGGCAAAGGACAGAGCCTAATCTTATCACTGGCTGGGTTAAACAGTTTGGAGCAATGCCAACACATTGAAGGATCTTAAGCAGGGGTGGGAGTGACATGTACATGTGATATCAAATTTTTGTTTTGAAAAGATACACGCAGCAGTCAAACATTTTTTGCTTTGTTTTTTTAGCATGTAAATTAGGTCACTCCTTTGTCAAAAACTCTCCATATTGCACTTAGAGTAACTTGCAGACTGCTCACCACAGCTTACCTGACATGATTGCTGCATACTTCTCCAACCTCATCTTATATCTCGCATCACTTTGTTCATCACCTCCCAGCAGAACAGCCTCAAACATTGAGTTACATTCTTGATTTACAGCCTTTGAACTTCTAGTGCCTTTTTTACCCATAAGCTCTTTCTACATTCTTTCTCCAAATTGCCATCTCCTTTCCATCCAAGTTTCAGCTAAACGGTGAAGCTTCCCTTGGTCACTTCCTTAAAGAAACTCTCCCTCCCTCAGTCACTCTATTTTATATTACTCTGAATTTTATTATGATTATTATTATCACTTATAATTATCATTAAATGAAAGGGAAAGGAAAGTGAAGTCCCTCAGTCATGTCTGGCTCTTTGTGACCCATGGACTGTACCCTACCAGACTCCTCCATCCATGGGATTTTCCAGGCAAGAGTACTGGAGTGGGTAGCCTTTCCTTCTCCAACAGATCTTCCCAACCCAGGGATTGAACCCAGGTCTCCCACATTGTAGGCAGATGCTTTACCGTCTGAGCCACTGGAGATGCCTATATGAATTACTATATGAAACTATCCTAATTTATCTGTTTAATTGCTTGCTTCATATTGGCATTGGGCAGCACTGTATGATTTATCTTAGTGAATAATGGTTGCAATATGAAGACAGCTTGGAAAGGGGCTGAAGTAGAAACAGGAGAGCAGTTAGGAGGTGATGCCTGAGTCTGGTAAGAAATGGGGATGGCCTGGATTAGCGCCATAGCTATGGACATGTGGATGGGTATGCAGTAGAGAGATCTTTAGAAGATAAAGCCAACAGACTTTGGTGACGGACTAGTTATAGGTGTGACAAGAAACTCTGTGGGCGTTCTCTACTTTAAGGTAGGGATATTTTTCAGTTACTTTGTTTTTGGATTGCTGTTTACTTTGGATTTTTATTGTTGCTATTGTCACTGATTTTGCTCCATCTATTCTGTCTTCTTGGCAGGTATCTAGTTGGTTTATGGGCCAAACCCCTTTTGTTCTTTACATCTGCCTTCTTCTCTCTTACCTTATAGTAAAATTTCCTTATTCATTTACTTTGCATTCTGGGTTTACAAGCTTGTACTCCAAAGCTCTGGCCTAAATAATTAGCAATATCAAATTTGCATTTGATTGTTCCTAATGAATATTTTATTTTAATTACTTTGGTTTTTATTTTATTGCACTCTCTTTAATAACCAGCATTACTCTTTTAATATATTGATAGAAGAAATATTTTCTTTTCTCTCATTGATATCTAGAAACTTATGTTTAAAAATTATCTTCTTATTTACAAGAAAATCTCTTATGGGAAAGGAATTCATTCTGAGCCTTATCACTGATTTTCTTATTCCAAAGATTTTTCTCCTATCATTTCTTTCCTCTTTAAAAAGTATTTCTTCTGTTTACATGATTCCAAGAATTAACCTGTTTTTAATGGTGCTCTACAAAGGAATAGAAGTTCTATTTGTATGGGGATATATCCATCTCGAGACTGTGTATCCAAGCCCAGTGGATGATGCTGAGACAGAGGCCAAACTTTGTGCTGGTACAAGCCTCCACTCATATTCTCCGCACAACACAAAAAAATTTTCAGAAGCTTGAGATGAGAGACAAAGCTTCCTGTTCGTGACTACAGTTTTTTCATTGAAGAAAAAGATAAAAGAGAAGGAGGCTAGAGGCTATTTTGTTGCTTGCTTGAACCTAGAAAATGGAAATTTGAGGATGGGTCATTGCACGAAGATGAAAGGAAAGAAAACCTTAGAAAATCGTACTAAAATTCTTGTTTCATACTCCTCATTATGATTGCAAAAAAGATTCTGTCTTTTCTCATGGTTTCATGGTTACTTTAAGGGAAATTAAGAAAAGGTGATTTTACATGTTTCCATCCAATTCACTGCCATTCCTAAATTCAAAAATTGTGACTAAACTGCCGGTTAGGAAGCAGATACTTCCTTACTACCCTGCTTTCTCTACTGATTCTTCACCTTCAGACACACTTTAAACACTATAATCTTTTCCCGAATAATGCTTCAGTCCCTTTTATGTACCTCTTATGTAACACCTAAGTTCAGCCATGTATTTCTATTGAGTTTCAGAAATTCCCTGATAGCTCAGTTGGTAAAACATCTGCCTGTAATGCAGGAGACCCCAGTTCAATCCCTGGGTTGGGAAGATCCCCTGGAGAAGGAAATGGCAGCCCACTCCAGTATTCTTGCCTGGAGAATTCCATGGACAGAGGCGCCTGACAGGCTACAGTCCATGGGTCGCAGGAGTCGGACACCACTGAGTGACTAAGCATGCACACCAGTGTCCTTGGGCTTCCTTTGTGGCTCAGCTGGAAAAGAATCTGACTGCATGCGGGAGACCTGGCTTGGGGAGATCCCTTGAAGAAGGCAAAGGCTGCCCACTCCAGTATTTTGGCCTGGAGAATTCCAGGGACTGTATAGTCCATGGGGTCACAAAGAGTTGGACACGACTGAACGACTTTCACTTTATGTAAAACCTAAGTTCAGCCGTGTGTTTCTATTGAGTTTCAGAAATTCTATACATGGGGAGCACATTTCCCATTAATAATGAATTTGTTTCGGTCAGAAAAGTCTCTGCTTGCGTCTATTTAGTTGATCTCCAGTTTCCTAATCTCCCGAGCTTAGCACTAGGTATAGTTATTAAATTGGCTATTCACAATCAGTACTCTGAGATACACTGGCAGTCAGCATTATTAGATTGCATGCAAAATTAGCTGCTTTGTGCCCAGAGGTAATTTTACTATAAAGGATACAATTTAATGAATCAAATAAGATAAATAAACAATGGGTAGTTAAGATTTTTAATATTTATGAGACAGTTCAACAGTGATTAGAGGCTCTGCGGTGAGGAAGTATGAAATGCAGCAGGAACATAAGGATGGATATAATTTACTGAATAAATTGTATTTATTTTTTCTATAAGCTGTCACTGCTATCTAAAAATTACACTTAAAAACTGGTTTCAAATACAATTGAATTTGTTCTTAACATGTGTAGTTCAGTGTAGGTCTTTTACAAATGTTAGCTCCATTCCCTTCTTCATTTTAATCTACTCAAGTGTTCTAAAATACAATATATTAAACAAGATATTAGGGGAGTATTTTTTTTTAATAACTAAGGTCCTTAAATGGTTTGTCTGATGAGGGGTAGACATAATAGTCCCTTAATAGATACTAGTTAAATGAAAGAATAAAAGTTACAGTATGAAAGTTAATATAGGTAGAACTGTATTAACTTTTTTTATAAAAAGTATTATGTACTCAAGCATATTATATGGTTAACCACATATAAGGTGCTATAAATGCAGTTTTGGAAATGTATAGTTTTAAATGCATATATTAGAAAAGGCAAAAAGCCAAAAAATCAATGATAAAACCATCTTATGAAGTTTGAAAAACAGTACATTTTAAGCCCAAATAAACTAGAAAGAAGGGTATAATAGAGATGAATTGAGAAACAAAATATTGAAAGAGCCAAAGTTAATTCTTTGAAAAGACCAAAAAATTTGTAAATCTCCTTTGATCAAGAGTCATCAGAATAGAGAGGGAGGAGAGGATATCACAAATTATTGAAAGAAAATAATACTACTGATCTCAGAGATATTAAAAAGACAATGCTAGAAAGTGGAAATGCTTTGTAAAGTGGAAATACGAATCCTGCCCTAGGTGAGAATTTTAAAAGTCTTGGCAAGCATCCAAAAGCAGACAGAATTTGAAGGAGAGTTTACTCTTGACAAGTTACAACTGTGACAGGTAAGTTTGTGAATGTTTTGCTTGAGAATATGACCATGGTGCCAGGAGTTTACAGCTTGACCAGCTGGAGTAGCAAATGGTAGAGTTTAGTACAAGAAAAAGCAGTTGGAAACATAAGAAGGAAATTAAGAAAGTAAGAGAATGCCAGAAATTGTAAGACCCCAACCCAAGTATAAACTCTTCATATTTTTGGCTAAATGATAAACAATTCTTGCCTGGGGATAAATACTGTGGCATCTGATAAAAATGTAAGCAGTGACCAAGAGAAATCTACTTTTAAAAGAGTTGCACTGGGTGGGATTTTTGAGCTTGCAGCATTTTAACTGAGTGTATTCTCTAATCTGCATGACTTCAGGATGCAGAAAAATGACAGTTCTTTAAAGCATGTGTTTAAAGACTTATTGGGCCTTTCCTGATAGCTCAGCTAGTAAAGAATCTGCCAGAAATGCTGGAGACCTGGGTTTGATCCTGGGTCGGGAAGATCCCCTGGAGAGGGAAAGGCTACCTATTCCAGTATTTTGGTCTGGAGAATCCCATGGACATACAGTCCATGGGGTCACAAAAAGTCAGACACAACTGAGCGACTTTCACTTACTTAGAAACTTATTATGAAATACTTTGGATGAAAATGATATGATGACAGAGATATTCTTCAAAATAATACTATGATTGATTGTTTTTGTTTTTTAGTGACTAAGTCATGTCTGATTCTTTCGCAACCCCTTGAACTGTAGCTTGCCAAGTTCCTCTGTCCATGGGATTTTCCAACAAAAATACTGGGGTGGGTTGCCATTTCCTTCTCCAGGGGATCTTCCCAACCCAGGGATCGAAGCCCTGTGTCCTGCATTGGCAGGTGAATTCTTTACTACTGAGTCACCCAGGGAAGCCCTAGGATTGATTGAAAGTGAAAATGATAGTTGCTTAGTCGTGTCCAACTCTTTGCAACCCCAAAGACTGTAGCCCACCAGGTTTCTCTGTCCATGGGATTCTCCAGGCAAGAATACTGGAGTGGATTGCCATTCCCTTCTCCAGGGGATCTTCCTGACTCAGGGATGGAGACTTGGTTTCCTACATTGGAAGGCAGATTCTTTAGCTGCACTTTATATATGGCTTCTCGTGGGCTCCCCTGATTGCTCAGACAGTAAAGAATCTGCCTGCAATTCAGGAGACATGGGTTCAATCCCTGGGTGAGGGAGATCCCCTGGAGAAGGAAATGGCAACCCACTCCAGTATTCTTGCCTGGAGAATTCCATGGACAGAGAAGCCTGTTAGGCTACAGTCCATGGAGCTTCAAAGAGTCAGACATGACTAAGCAACTAACACATACCGACACACATATATAAAACAGGTTATACATTATTAAGCCCAATTATTCACTAATTCACAATTATTGAAGACAAGTGTTGAGTAGAAATTCAGTATGCTCTTTTGTGTATTTCACATGTGTAAATATTTCACAACACAAAGTTAAAGAAAAATATGTTAAAATCAAAGATTGCAGTTATATTACAATGAAAAGATTAAATAGGGATAAATCAAGAAAAGATCTGCAAGGTCAGTGTGGATAAAGATCAAAGAAGGCTAAAAAAATGCAAGCTATATAATGATCATGAATTAGATATGATATTGTAAGTGAATAATTCTACCAAAATTGTTTTATATACTCAGCTCTATTCATAACATACTCAAACTGTAAACAAATCTAATGTCCATCAATGGAAGAATGATAAATATATTGTGGGATACCCACAAATGAACTTTAAGGGAAAGCCTGCAATAATGTAAATGAATTTTACCAATATACTGTTGAGGGAAAAAAACAAAATATACAAACTCCATAGGGTTCCCAGAACTAGAAAAATCAATCAGAAATCAAGATATTGTTTTTTTGGGGGTTGTTGGCGATTAAGAATAGTGACTATAGGAGACACAAAATGAGTCTCTACTTTTTCCCAATGTTTTGTTTCATGACCTGGGTTGTGCTTACACAGGTATGTTCACTTTGTGGTAATTCACTCAGCTGTGCATTTATGATTTGTGCATTTTTCTGTATGTAGATTAAAAAAATCTCCTCTTTTGAAAATATAGTCTTGGCCATTTTATAATTAACAATTAGTCAATTAGTAATTGGCGTTTTTATAATGCTAGTATGTCTTTGGCAAAGCTTTCTTTGTGTGTTTGTGTTAAAACTCTTTATGATATTCCTCTGTTTCTCAGTATAGTAAGCAAGTCCATGTATATGTCTATCTCTTCAACACCCACTGAATTAATACCTCTATGCCACAAGTATGTTGTCAGGTATTTGAGTTATAAACTTAGCTCTCAAAAGGGAAAGTTTGCGTAATTTGGTAATTCTCATATGGGTCATTCTAAAAGAATCTCAAAGAATCTATTCCCAGTATTGGTAAAATTAAATGGGTTGATATCCACGTTTGCTATTTTATTTTGTGCATGGATGTGCATTATATGACAGAGAGTAAGACTGTGGATGGTCACATGATGAGCTTGGGATGGCTGGATTTAAGAGCAAGGAAAACACCCTGTTTTGAGGTCACACAAATTCACATTTGTGTCAGAGTGAAAAAATAAGAAATGCTTCTGATTTTGATAAGAGATATAATTCATATCCTTGGGTTCTTTATGTGGATAAGAATATATTTGGGCTTATATTTTAATATTCTTTAAATAAAATGATTTATAAAAGTTTAAGATGGAAAATTTGAAAAGTGATTTGGGTTAGAGAATTTTCTCCATCAAGAAATGTATCTAGAAGCAAATGAAAAAGAAACACAGTATAAACTGAGTTATCCATTATTTTCTAAAAGAACTCTACATGATAGCTTTTCAATAGGACAAGAGACAGAATAAGTTAAGTAACTGAAATGTTGCTTCAATTTCCTTTGATGTGCTGAATTTTGAAAAACATAAATAGCTTTAGTTAGCCTCCCAGTCTCTGAAAATAACCCAAGAAAGAAATCTAATGATAGAAACACGAAAGCTATTTGATTTTTTTCAGAATTCACAGAATTTCAGAAAAGGAAGGGTAGAAATAGTTACTTCTCACTGTTTAGGGTTTTTTTTTTTTTTCTTATTATTATATGAACGTGTCATCGCTCAGTCATGTCTGACTCTTTGTGACCCCATGGACTGTAGACTACCAGTCTCCTCCATCCATGGGATTCTCCAGGCAAGAATACTGGAGTGGGTTGCCATTTCCTTCACCAGGGGATCTTCCTGACCCAGGGATCGAACCCGGGTCTCCTGCCTTGCAGGCAGACACTTTATATAGTCATGACAAAAAGCTAAAGAGAATCTGCAAAAATAGTTGCTACACACCACCTTTTGGAAAATAAAACAGTCTTTGTTTTTACTTTTTGGTAATTGGTTTCATTTCGGCTTCTTTTCCTTCTTTAATTTCTGTCTGAAATTCCATTTTCCACACACATACACACATACCCTTGCACCCTCTGCTATACCAATTAAATGCAACCTGCCGAGTAAGAATTACTGTCAGTCAACAGTGAGGACCATTTTTTTTTTTCCCGGTCTCCTGCTCTGATGATCAGAGTCAGAACATAAAATAAAATACAAAAACAATCTCATCACTTTTTGCCTTAAGAAATCTCCACTGCAACTTATTTTGTAGATCAAAACACAATTGGCATCTTTTCAGTGCAATCAATAAGTGGAAATAGCTTTAGTGACACGTCTAAAATGAACTTCTGAGTTACATATCCTCTGGAAGATCTGAAATAAATACATGCAAGTCTTGAACATAGCCCAGGAAAAGGAGTCGCTAGGAGTGTCTTTTAGTGAGAATTGTAAAATGGGACAAGCTGTTTTACCTTTCATTCTTCTTAACAGTTAAGCATGAAAAACTTCGAAATCAGAACCAGGACATCGTGTACTTTTCTCCTTGCTATCAAAATACATTGTTGCTTAATGCTGAAATGAACCCAGCCTTTAAAATACATAGTTAATAAAAATCTTTCAAAAAGGCCACAGTGAATATGAATGCCATTAACTTGATAGTCATGGGGAATTATGTTTCACAGGCAAATTGCATAATATATAAAAATATTTCTAAAATTCATTTTTCAGTTTATTCAGGAAAAAATTTATTAATAATTTATTATTTTATTTAGGAAAATTGAGGACATTCAGGGACAGAAGCATATGCTCATGCAAACAGAAATTTATGCTCATGAAGGGCATTGGCATGGGTTTATTTTCAGGAATGTTTCTCCAGAATATCCGGATGTTAAGGAATCCCAGGGCTATTGTGGACATAAGAATTGTCTTGTTCCAATGTCCTTCCTCTCTGCCTTTTGTTTACTTTGTTGTTTTTCAGTTGCTAAGTCGTGTCTGACTCTGTGACCCCATGGACTGCAGCTTGCCAGGCTGCCCTGTCCTTCACTGTCTCCCAGTTTGCTCATATTCATGTCCATTGGGTTGGTGACGATATATAATCATCTCATCTCCTATCACCCACTTCTCCTTTTGCCTCAGTCTTTCCCAGCATCATGGTCTTTTCCAGTGAGCCAGCTTTTCGCATCAGGTAGCCCACGTATTGGAACCTTAGCTTCAGCAACAGTCCTTCTAATGAACGTTTAGGGTTTACTTCCTTTAGGATTGACTGGTTTGATCTCCTTGCTGTCCAAGGGACTCTCAAGTATCTTCTCCAGCACGATTCAAAAGCTTCAATTTGTTTACTTATATTTTCCATAAACATCCCACAATATTAAACTGTGATCTTTTTATGAGTAAGAACTAGATTTTAAAGATTTTTGTATTTCTACTGCCTAGCACAGTGCCTGATGCTAAATAAGCTTATTTTAAAACAAACACTTATCAATTCTTGGTGAGTGAAGAAATAACAAAAAATAATCATTTAGCATTCCATTAGCATTTCATTTCCTTTGTCATTCCCCTCAATTTGGGAAAATCAGAGAAAAAAATGACGAAATGGGCTTCCCTGGTGGCTCAGACTAAAGAATTTGCCCGTAATGTGAAAGACCTGGGTTTGATCCCTGGGTCAGGAAGATCCCCTGGAGAAGTGAATGGCTACCCACTCCAGCATTTTTGCCTGGAGAATCCCATGAACAGAGGAGCCTGGTGGGCTATATAGACCATGGGGTCACAAAAAGTTGGACAGGACTGAGCAACTGACTTTTTCTTCTTTTTTTCTGGCTACACTGGCATCTGTTCTGATTTTGGATGCACATGAAATACTGATTTTCTCAGAAAAGCTTGAGAGATTCTGCTCTAAGATTCAGGAATTACTGTTCTCAGGACACTTAATGCTGGTGGGTTCATAAATTCCAAACTGAATCTAATAATTTACTTGCATGGGCCAGTGACAGGGATGGCAAACCAGATGGGACAGTCATGGTAATTCAAAAATCAAAATCATTCAATAAATATAGCTCACTTCTGATTTTCAATCATGCTGAATGTCAGAGCTAGAAATTTCACATATCTCAATGTCAATGATTTCTGCATTTAGTCTCTGTAGCCATGAAATTTCAAGCTGCTTCCATGTAAATAATCAAACTTCTAAAATGGTTGGTTTTAAGATAATGTCAACAAAATAGTTCAGCTATTTGTAAAATACAATTATATGGATTGGTGTGTATATTTGTGATTTTATACTCTTTCCCCCAGATGGCCATTTTTGTGAGGTAATACTAGATTTATATGAAGGCAGTCTTAAAAGCTAGGTGAAAAGACCACCTATTAGAACTCATAACAGAATTCTAATCTAGCCTAATTGTGACATTTAGAAATTCCATGGTGGACCCACTTATAAATTAAAGGGGATGACATTACTAAAATTTCCTGAAGCCCTTTACTATAAAGTCATTTTATTTTCTGTCGAGCTAGGGTCTGTCATCATTCTGACCCTGTCTTTATGCTTTGATATTTCTACCAAATCAATTGCTTTGACCATCATGTTAGATAGAGCAATTAATCATTTTAATAATAAAATTAACCAGTTTGATTTGAATTACTTGGTTAATGTATTTGAAAGTGTTAGTTGCCGATGACTATAGTTTAAGTCAAAATGCTTGATTCATTACTTCTTAAATTAAGATGTAATGGAGGCTTCCTTGTAAAAGACACAAATGCCAACTGTAGGCAGGAAGCTGACAGACGGTGTCAGGGATAGCCTCTCACTGAGACCCTCACCCCTGCCCTGCAGGTCTGGCTGCATCAAGAAAAAGGATGTCAAAACCATTTCATTAAACAGAAGGCGCTGCCAGGATTTACCAAACAACAGCAACAAATCCCCAAGAAACAAAAATGAAAGAAAGTGAAATAAGAGTTTCCCTTGCTAGACTGTGAGCTTCCTAAGGGCAGGGACCTTGTCTATTTTACTTATTGCTTTACCCCATGCACTGCAACAAAAAAAAAAGAGGTATCAACAGCTATCAAATGGATAAATAAATGAACGAGTAAGAAATGATACCTGAGATCCAGACAAAACACACAGAAAATCAGATCAGGGACAAACAAGATCCGGATCTGTCTGACAATCCGGGTCACAATCAGAGTCGGGCTGTGAGTCAACTGAGGAGCAGTGAGTGAGAACAGGGCGAGGAGAGCACCAGTGAGGAGCACTCAGCAGGGGAGATCAACTGACGCTATACGGGCTTTAAGGACTTATTGCCCTTGACGACTGTTGCTCCATCTTACTTCTAAATGACCCTTGCTTGGGGGTAGCCTCCCAAGATTAGTACAAGAGAAGACACAAACATTTCAGAGTCAAGTGAACTAGATATAGGTTCAAGTTTGCTTATTTATTAAGAGTGCATTGAGGGGTTATCATTAGTTAATACTACACTATACATTCTAGAGCTCTAGTTTTTCAATAGCAAACTGATAGTTGAGTATATGTTTGAGAGGAGCAATATCTTAGAAAGAAAGAAATGTGTGCCCATAACTTTAGAAATGATTAATTTTTTCTCATTTACCACCTTCCCCCAATTATTCCTGGTGTATCAAGGGAACTTCCCCATATAAAAGTCTCATCTTGACTTCTTTTAACTGCTTTTCTATGAGGCTAAAATAGTTTTCTGCAGTGGTAATTAGACTCTCATAGTCATTGGCTGGTACAAAAACATATTAGCAGTTGAGTCTGACTCTTAACAATTTCTGATAACAAAACTGTAGAGTTTATGATTCTAGTGTGTGTTCAAACACCTTGGTATCCTGAAAAGAGACAAATGGTTCTAAAACAAATACAGCTGTTGCTGGCCTGAGAGTTCTATACTGATGTGCTCTCTTCCCAAATTGTTGTTACTGATCATTATTTAGACAGAAGTAGTGATGGATCTTAAAGTTCAGTTCAGTTCATTTCAGTCTCTCTGTCATGTCTGCCTCTTTGGCAACTCCATGAACTGCAGCCCACCAGGCCTCCCTGTCCATCACCAACTCCCAGAGTCCACCCAAACCCATGTCCATTGAGTTGGTGATGCCATCCAACCGTCTCATCCGTTGTCGTCCCCTTCTCCTCCTGCACTCAATCTTTCCCAGCATCATGGTCTTTTCATCTGAGTCAGCTCTTAGCATCAGGTGGCCAAAGTATTGGAGTTTCGGCTTCAACATCAGTCCTTCCAATGAACACTCAGGACTGATTTCCTTTAGGATGGACTGGTTGGATCTCCTTGCAGTCCAAGAGACTCTCAAGAGTCTTCTCCAACACCACATTTCAAAAGCATCAATTCCTTGGTGCTCAGTTTCCTTTATAGTCCAACTCTCATATCCATACATGACCACTGGAAAAACCATAATCTTGACTAGATGGAACTTTGCTGGCAAAGTAATGTCTCTCCTTTTTAATATGCTATCCAGGTTGGTCATAACTTTCCTTCCAAGGAGTAAGCACCTTTTAAATTCTGCTGGCTGCAATCACCATCTGCAGTGATTTTGGAGCCCAGAAAAATAAAGTCACCCACTGTTTCCACTGTTTCCCCATCTATTTTGCCATGAAGTGATGGGACCAGATGCCATGATCTTAGTTTCCTGAATGTTGAGCTTTAAGCCAACTTTTTCACTCTCTTCTTTCACTTTCATCAAGAGGCTCTTTAGTTCTTCACTTTCTGGCATAAGGGTGGTGTCATCTGCATATCTGAGGTTATTGATATTTCTCCCAGCAATCTTGATTCCAGCTTGTGCTTCCTCCAGCCTAGCATTTCTCATGATGTACTCTGCATAGAAGTTAAATGAGCAGGGTGATGATATACAGCCTTGACGTACTCCTTTTCCTATTTGGAACCAGTCTGTTGTTCCATGTCCAGTTCTAACCATTGCTTCCTGACCTAGATACAGATTTCTCAGGAAGCAGGTCAGGTGTTCTGGTATTCCCATGTCTTTCAGAATTTTCCACAGTTTATTGTGATTCACACAGTCAAAGGTTTTGCCATAGTAAATAAAGCAGAAATAGGTGTTTTACTGGAACTCTCTTGCTTTTTCAATGATCCAGCAGATGTTGGCAATTTGATCTCTGGTTCCTCTGCTTTTCTAAAACCAGCTTGAACATCTGAAAGTTCATAGTTCACATATTGCTGAAGCCTGGGTTGGAGAATATTGAGCATTACTTTACTAACGTGTGAGATGAGTGCAATTGTGCGGTAGTTTGAGTATTCTTTGGCATTACCTTTCTTTAGGATTGGATTGAAAACTGACCTTTTCCAGTCCTGTGGCCTCTGCTGAGTTTTCCAAATTTTCTGGCATATTGAGTGCAGCACTTTCAAAGCATCATCTTTCAGGATTTGAAATAGCTCAACTGGAATTCCATCACCTCCACTAGCTTTGTTTGTAGTGATGCTTCCTGAGGCCCACTTGAATTCACATTCCAGGATGTCTTGCTCTAGGTGAGTGAACACACCATCATGATTATCTGGGTCATGAAGATCTTTTTTGTACAGTTCTTCTGTGTATTCTTGTCACCTCTTCTTAATATCTTCTGCTTCTGTTATGTCCCTACCGTTTCTGTCCTTTATTGAGCCCATCTTTGCATAAAATATTCCCTTGGTGTCTCTAATTTTCTTGAAGAGATCTCTAGTCTTTCCAATTCTATTGTTTTCCTCTATTTCTATGCATTGATTGCTGAGGAAGATATTAAGGGTATTTTATATCTAAAAAAAGAGCTCCCCCCACCATTACCTGGTCATAAGTAACTAAATTGATATCATATTGATATCACAATTCATTTAATTGTGAAATTTTTCAGAAGATCACCAGTGACCTCTAAACATATTAGACACTTTTTTGCTTTGATCTGACTTGATTTCTTAGCAAGTTTAAACACAGCTGACCATTTCCTTCTTTTGGATTAGCTCTTTTACTTTCTTTGATACCTCACACACCTGATTTCCCCCCCATCAAGCTGATCTCTCCTTGTTATTCTCCTTGATGATTCTTTTCCTTCAGCTAAACTTCTACATGCTGAGTGTACAGGTCTCAGGTTATCTCCCCCTTCATTCTACTTCTTTCCTCTTCTTTCCCCTTTCTGGTAATTTGTCCATTCATGTAGCAGAGTGGTTTTAAATACCAGCCCTGTGATTGCCCCCATTTTGTCTTCAGTTCTGATCTCCTAATTAAACTGCAAATTCACTTATCCTATTGCTTATTTGACTTATTCTCTTAGATGCCCAGTAGGCATCTCAAATTTGATTTAGCTGAAACACACTTCTTTATTTCCCACTTTCAAATCTCTTCTTTGTCCAGGTTTTCCCTTTAAAAAATGTATTGTTATTGTTATTATTTGATACGTGGCACCACTGTGTATCCATTTGACCAAGCCCAATATGAGAATCATCATTTTCCTTCCCTCCATGTCTGATCAGTCAGGAAATTCTGCCAGCCCTTCCTCTAAAGTAAGTCTACTTTCCTCCTGCTTCACTCTTACGACCTTAGTCTAAGTTATCATCATTTCTTGCATGGATTATTGCAATAACCTCCTGATTCAACTCCTGACCTTTCTCTCCTTGCCCTTTCATTCTGCATGGGACAGCCAGAGTAATATCTTAAAAAATATAAATCAGACATTGTCAGTCTCCTCCTAAAATTGCCCTGATGGATTTTCATTATATTTGAAATAAAATAAAAACTCTTTTCATGATCTATTTATCCCTGTATAACCTGTGTCTGCTCACCTAATTCTGACTGCTTTAAATTCTACTTACACTACTGTTCATCAAGATCTAGTTACTTCACCTCCTTCTGTTCCTTAAACAAACTTTGCATTTCTGCATGTATTGTTACTTATATGTGCTATTACCTACATATACTATTTTACTTACTTACTTGTATTTATTTATTTGTTTATTTTCTCCTGTTAGGATGAAGTATTCATAAGAGCAAAACATTTTCTCTCTTACTCACACATTCAATTCAGGAAAAACATGAGAGCTGGCCCAAAACACTGTCTCCACTATTTTAAAAATGGCACACAGTTAGTGCTTTTAAAGTAGCTAACTACTTTAAACATTGCAGGTAAAACTGCAATTATAGCTATAAAAATGACACATAGGATGACACGATAAATGCATAACATTTAAAACAAGTCTCATTACTTTGGAGACAAAAAGTATGTAGTTGCTTCACTGTTACCATGCTCGGAATTACACTATTGGTAAATATAACAATATTGTGATTGAGATGGAATACAGGAGGGGGACAGAAATATGATGAAATATTAAGTTTTAGGGGTTAGTATGTTTTATAAATATTTAGTTGAGGTTTTTTTAAAGGGAGGAAGAGTGCAAAAAAAGAGTGGAAGAGTAATGCTGGTAAGTTTCACTTATATCATATTTTTAAAATCTACATGCATCTATACAGTTATGAGATAGTGTATGTTTATAAACAGTCTTTGCTGTCTATATTTTGTTTAAAATATCTGTGTCATGTTTAGCCACTGAATTATATAAGGTTTTCAATTATTTTATTTTATTTATTTATTTGGCTGCAGTGGATCTTAGTTGTGGCAAACAGGATCTTTTGTTGCATCATGCGAATCTCTAGTTGCAGAGCACAGACCTCTAGTCGTGGTGTGGGGGCTCAGTAGTTACCAGGTAAGGGTCCGGTTGCTCTGCAGCATGTGGGAACTCAGTTCCCTGAGCAGGGAGTACCCCATGTACCCCACACCACAATGTGGAGTTTTAACCACCATGGTGGTCCTGAATGTTTTAATTATTTTCTGATCATAAAAGCATGCATTTGATTTTCCCATTAACAAGATATTGACTCTTTTGTTGTGTGACAAGATGTCATCTTTTTAAAACTTCAACTTACAATGCACTATAAAATAGTATAACTGCTATTGTGCCCATGGAGTCTGTTGTTGCGATCTTTAAAACTAGTTGTCAGAATTTGTCTTGATTTATTTTAATTAAAAATGCAGTCATTTTGATGATTGCTTCAGAATTTGATTAATCCCCATTCATTTACATCCTAAGGATTTTTGCTTGTAAGTTGTCATTTTGAATAAGATAGATTTAGCAAAAACGTTGTGCTCTGACATGCTTGAGTGTTGTTCCAGAGTGATCTTGACCTTATTCTCTTGTCAAACCATGATCATCAGCATCTCTGTGGTCAGTAGGTCTGCACTGCTACATCCATTGGACAGTCTCAGGCCTCACCATTCTCAATTTCTTAGCAGCTTTTGTTTGACTCGGTAGAACATGCCTTCTTAAAAATTCTTTTCTTGGCTTCTGAACTTCTTCATGTCTCCTGTAATTTCTTTGGCCATATCCTCTTTCCTTCTTCTGTTCCAAATGGTGGGGGACCATAGGGCTCAATGCTCAGACATCTTTATCAACACTCAATGATCTCAGCTAGCACATGTATAAAAACCATTAATATACTGATGAATCCTCAGAGTGATAGCTCTATCTCTAAACTTTCTCTTAAAGCAAGACTTAATTATTAACTTTTTTGAAATAAAAATGTTTATAAAATTTAACAAATTAAAACCAGAATCATTAATATCTTTTTTTCTCTAAAATATGCTCTTTTATTTCCAATATTCTGGGAGGTGAGTCATAGAGGATCCTGCTGTGATTTATGTCAGAGAGTGTTTTGCCTATGTTCTCCTCTAGGAGTTTTATAGTTTCTGGTCTTACATTTAGATCTTTAATCCATTTTGAGTTTATTTTTGTGTATGGTGTTAGAAAGTGTTCTAGTTTCATTCTTTTACAAGTGGTTGACCAGTTTTCCCAGCACCACTTGTTAAAGAGATTGTCTTTTTTCCATTGTATATTCTTGCCCCCTTTGTTGAAGATAAGGTGTCCATAGGTTCGTGGGTTTATCTCTGGGCTTTCTATTCTGTTCCATTGATCTATATTTCTGTCTTTGTGCCAGTACCATACTTTCTTGATGACTGTGGCTTTGTAGTAGAGTCTGAAGTCAGGCAGGTTGATTCCTCCAGTTCCATTCTTCTTTCTCAAGATTACTTTGGCTACTCGAGGTTTTTTTGTATTTCCACACAAATTGTGAAATTATTTGTTCTAGTTCTGTGAAAAATACTGTTGGTAGCTTGATAGGGATTGCATTGAATCTATAGATTGCTTTGGGTAGTATAGCCATTTTGACAATATTGATTCTTCCAATCCATGAACACGGTATATTTCTCCATCTGTTTGTGTCCTCTTTGATTTCTTTCATCAGTGTTTTGTAGTTTTCTATGTATAGGTTGTTTGTTTCTTTAGGTAAATATACTCCTAACTATTTTATTCCTTTTGTTGCAATGGTGAATGGTATTGTTTCCTTAATTTCTCTTTCTGTTTTCTCATTGTTAGTGTATAGGAATGCAAGGGATTTCTGTGTGTTAATTTTATATCCTGCAACTTTACTATATTTGTTGATTAGCTCTAGTAATTTTCTGGTAGAGTCTTTAGGGTTTTCTATGTAGAGGATCATGTCATCTGCAAACAGCGAGAGTTTCACTTCTTCTTTTCCTATGACCCACCTCCCAGAATATTGGAAATAAAAGCAAAAAATAAACAAATGGGACCTAATGATACTTAAAAGCTTTTGCACAACAAAGGAAACTATAAGCAAGGTGAAAAGACAGCCCTCAGATTAGGAGAAAATAATAGCAAATGAAGCAACAGACAGAGGATTAATCTCAAAAATATACAAGCAACTCCTGCAGCTCAATTCCAGAAAAATAAATGACCCAACCTAAAAATGGGCCAAAGAACTAAACAGACATTTCGACAAAGAAGACATACAGATGGCTAACAAACACATGAGAAGATGCTCAACATCACTCATTATCAGAGAAATGCAAATCAAAACCACAGTGAGGTACCATTACACACCAGTCAGGATGGCTGCTATCCAAAAGTCGACAAGCAATAAATGCTGGAGAGGGTGTGGAGAAAAGGGAACCCTCTCACACTGTTGGTGGGAGTGCAAACTAGTACAGCCACTATGGAGAACAGTGTGGAGGTTTCTTAAAAAACTGGAAATAGTACTGTCATATGACCCAGCAATCCCCCTTCTGGGCATACACACCGAGGAAACCAGATCTGAAAGAGACACGTGCACCCCAATGTTCATCGCAGCACTGTTTATAATAGCCAGGACATGGAAGCAACCTAGATGCCCATCAGCAGATGAATGGATAAGGAAGCTGTGGTACATATACACCATGGAATATTACTCAGCCATTAAAAAGAATTCATTTGAATCAGTTCTAATGAGATGGATGAAACTGGAGCCCATTATACAGAGTGAAGTAAGCCAGAAAGATAAAGAACTTTACAGCATACTAACATATATATGGAATTTAGAAAGATGGTAATGATAACCCTATATGCAAAACAGAAAAAGAGACACAGATGTACAAGAACAGACTTTTGGACTCTGTGGGAGAAGGCGAGGGTGGGATGTTTCGAGAGAACGGCATCGAAACATGTATATTATTTATAGTGAAACAGATCACCAGCCCAGGTTGGATGCATGAGACAAGTGCTTGGGCCTGGTGCACTGGGAAGACCCAGAGGGAGCGGGTAGAGAGGGAGGTGGGAGGGGGGATCGGGATGAGGAATACATGTAAATCCATGGCTGATTCATGTCAATGTATGACAAAAACCACTACAATATTGTAAATAATTAGCCTCCAACTAATAAAAATAAATGAAAAAAAAAATGCTCTTCTCCATGACTTCCTTACATATGTGAGTGATTTGTCATTCACCTAGTTTCTTGGGTCAAATATTTCTGTAATTACCTTTGACGCTTCTCATTTTCATAGTCCACATCCAATTCATAATCAAATCCTGTCACACTTCCACTCAAAATATATCTTAAAAGGTCATGTGTCACCAATTCCATTGCTACTGTTCTAGTTAAAAGCAAAGTCATCACCCATTACATGGGAAGGACTGTCTTTCCACTGATCTCCCGAGGTCCTCTCTAGAGTCTATTCTTTACCCTCTAGACCAAGAGACCCTTTAAAAATGAATCAGATCCTGACTTGACTTTCTTTTATCACAATCCTTCCATGGTTTTTCCTTATGCTGCAGATAAAATCTAAAGTCCCTGTGGTTCCCAAGACTGACTCCGCCTAACCTGTTCTTGTCCTGGCCATTTATTTTCATCATGCTACCACTCTCCCTGTTGTTCACTGCTATCTCACCAATACTACTCCTGTTCTGTTCTTTGAACAAGGTCTGGATGCTTTTAGGTAAGAGTCTTTGAGTTTGCTATTCTCTCTGCCCCCCACCCCCTATCTCTCATATGATCATGTCAAATGTCACAACCTCAGGAGCTGTGATTCTTCAAATCTCTATAGTCAACAGAGTCAATGCTACCTTCTTGAACAGTTCTTTTTGCACAGTATACATCAGCAACTGATATTATACCATATATTTATTTGTTAGCTTCTTTATTGTTTGTGTTTCCTACTACAACATAAGCTACATGAAGATGGGGACTTCAATTTGCTCATTGTTTTATCCCTAGCATCTAGCTGAGTGTCTGTTACTTAGTATGCCTCCAATAAATATTTCTTGAATGAATGATGATTGATATTTAGAAAGAAAAGGATTGTGCACAAATATAGATCTTATGTGATCTCTGGAGAACCTCATAGAAAGCTGTTATTACAGGTGAATCATGGTGGGAATATGAAAAAGCTAAAAGTGAAAGTCTCTCAGTCATATCTGACTCTTTGGGACCCCATGGATGCATGCAGTCCATGGAATTCTCCAGGTCAGAATATTGGAGTGGGTAGACTTTCCCTTCTTTAGGGGATCTTCCCAGACCAGGGATTGAACCCAGCTCTCCCACATTGCAGGCAGATTCTTTGACAGCTGAACCACAAAGGAAGCCCAAGAATACTGGAGTGGGTAGCCTGTCCCTCCTTCAGCAGATCTTTCCAACCCAGAAATCCGGCATTGAAGGTGGATTCTTTACCAACTGAGCTATCAGGGATAGCTGATAGAAAGCTGTTATTACAGGTGAATCATGGTGGGAATATGAGTGTCACATTAGTAGTACAGACAGAGAAAAAAAGTTGAAGATCTGGCTATGTGAGAGGAGCACCACTTTGAGATGTGGAAGCCTGAATCCTCATTGCTCTGTACAACAGAATACACTTGTGACTTTCTATAAGTATGTACACCAGATGTTCTGATTCAGCATTCTAGGTGGACCTATGCTTATGTAGTTGTTTTAGATTGGGTTCCATAGAAGCAGACCCCTAGACAGGCATTTTATCATTGTGATTTATTGAGGATGCTTGCAGGTAAATCTATAAGGAAGGGAGGAGAAGATGACGGGGAAAGAGAAGGAACTGAGCAAGAATGGGGTCCCAGATAGACTAGCCTTGGTCTGATGTACATGACAAAGGCTCTGGATAATAAAGTTGCAGCATTAAGTCGTTTTCTCCTTCAATCAAGGGATGAGTTTCAGTCAGTGTAGTTGACCTAGGGTTGCCTGATTATGAGGAAGGTATCTTTTCAGGTAATAACAGTGGAGGATAACTCTTATTATACAGCCAACATTCTCAGCAGTTGGGGGATGTTGCCACGGCCCAGTGAAGGCCACTCCCACATCTTCTACAGTGGGACCAACAGGGGTTGACTGTGAAGCATAGGTATTCCCTCATTCAACAAATACTTATTGTATTCACAGTCCTGAGATTCACTGTTAAACAGACATGGTCCCTGCAGCATCAATAGCGAGAAAAAGAGTTTTAATAAAACAAACATGATCCTGGTATGATACATATTGGATTATTGCCAAATAATGAATTGAAGCAAAATTATGGAAATAAATCCACGATACTTATAAGTAATGTTTTTCTATAAATGTCCTTTGCTGTAACTCTTAGTAAGATTGTATAAACTGCCAATCACAGTAATCTTTATCTAATGCTAGTTGTATATTAATCAAATAGCTCTTAGGCATTATTTGAAAACACAAATAGAGTAAAGAAATGTGATTTTTAGCCTGGAAACTATGTTGATATACAAGCCCTATATTAGATCATTGTTGAAAAATCAAGATGATTTTCTTTAAGTGGGAGTTTAAACAGTAGAAAAGTAAACATTTAAAGTTTAAAGACAGTTAAGATTTTGGATTGGATGTCACTTCTTTGCCTTTTAATAGTTACCCCTCTAGTCCTATACCTCATGGCAAAGGCAAGAATAAGAGTGGGATGAAAGCCTGGGATCTTGTTTTTGTGGCATACTCCAGTTCACAAGTCTGCTGTTCCATGTCCAGTTCTTACTGTTCTAATTTTCCACAGTTTATTGTGATCTACACAGTCAAAGGCTTTGGCATATTCAATAAAGCAGAAATAGATATTTTTCTGGAACTCTCTTGCTTTTTCGATGATCCAGCGCATGTTGGCACTTTGATCTCTGGTTCCTCTGACTTTTCTAAAACCAGCTTGAACACCTGGAAGTTCATGGTTCACATATTGCTGAAGCCTGGCTTGGAGAATTTTGAGCATTACTTTATTAGAGTGTGAGATGAGTGCAATTATGCAGTAGTTTGAGCATTCTTTGGCATTTCCTTTCTTTGGGATTGGAATGAAAAGTGACCTTTTCCAGTCCTGTGGCCACTGCTGAGTTTTCCAAATTTTCTGGCATATTGAGTGCAGCACTTTCAAAGCATCATCTTTCAGGATTTGAAATAGCTCAACTGGAATTCTATCACTGCCACTAGCTTTGTTTGTAGTGATGTTTTCTAAGGCCCACTTGACTTCACATTCCAGGATGTCTTGCTCTAGGTGAGTGATCATACCATCGTGATTATCTGGGTCATGAAGATATTTTTTGTACAGTTCTTCCGTGTATTCTGCCCACAGACCTTGAGTCCATGTGGAGGCTAAAATTTTACTGATGTCAGTGAATTGTTATAAAATGTTTACCATTATAAGGCTGGCATAGCTTTGTTTAAAAACAACACAATTTGAAGGACAAAAAGCCATTTGAGTAAATAGGTACAGGTTATCAAGTTTCAAGCAAATTGGAGAAGTTAGTATAGGAGGTAAGATGTGCCATGAACAGTATAGTAGGAAAACTTGTTTTATACATTAAATTATGAGACAGAAATACACAAGAATATTTTTAAGAGGAATTAGATACTGGTAAATAGCAGCTGGTAGGTCCTGGTTTTTATCTTAAGGTCTATCTATTTTCAATTTTTAAAAACCTTTGCCTGGTGCTATGGAAACTACTATCTTGAAAAATAAGTCAGCTAATGAGCAGCATAATATATGTCAGTAAAATAGTATATTTCTTATTTTCCATAGAGCAAAATTTCAAAGGAATATAATCTTGTTAAAGTGTCACCAAACCATCTCTTCGGGAGAAAACAATGGCAACAGAAATAATAAGCTTATTTTCAAGAATTCTGTTCATACCTCAAATCCCTGGGGTCTTCCTAGACTCTCTTTAATATGTTTCCATGCAACAAGAATCTCTGACACAGACATACTTGTAGCCTTGACATCTGTGGGAGCAGCAGTGGGTTCTGTATGAAGGAAAATGGAAATAATAAACCACGGAGGTAACGGGTTACACCTACCAAAGTATTGCACCTGAATATGGCAGGTGTTACTTCCTTCTACCTGATTTTTTAAATGAAGGGCTCTGGTGATTATGAAAAACACAACAAGATAAAAAGATAATCTTCTTGGATTTCTCCGAGATCAAGTCTCATCAGTACCTTACCAATGACAAATAAATCTAACAAGACAAGCGAAGATCTTTATCCTTGGATTAACTAGGATGTTTCTGGAGAAGTTAAATTATCTGACTTAAATTGTCTGCCAGACTGGCATAATGATCAAAAGAATGGACTAGGAATCAGGCTTGGCTTTTTTGCTTGCTAAGGTTGTTTTTTGCCTTCCAGAAAATTATTTACCTTCAGGCAAGTTACTTTACTTCTTCCTGAGCTCCAGTCCCATCATCTATCATCAGGCATATTGAGAATACTTAACTTGTAGGTTTTTAAGGTTAGTTTTTGTTGGAATAATGCATATAAACTATCTAGCATAGTTCTTGGCACTTAAAACATCTATTCAGAAAATATCATTTATTTTACTTTTTACCTTGTGAAAGTACAAACAGGATATAAGTTTCATTTTATTTCTTTTGTTGTTGTTCCAACCACAAAGCCACATTTCCATGATTGTGTAAAGGATGTGTTATGAATCATGATATTTAAAAGGCATGCATTGACTTTTAAGACTGATATGGGCTGAAAAGGAAAGTCCCTGAAGGTCTCGGTGCTATTGCTCAAAACCACCTTTTCATTTGTGTCTATGCTCAGTGACCTTCTGCACTGTTTTAGTTTTTGCTTTTTTTTCCCCAAATACATCATGTCTGACTGGCATCCATCAAGAGGTGCACTTTATTTGAGGTTGTACTGTTTGTGAGGAACAAAATATTTCCAGCTTTGACATTGCTGAATCATAAATACTGTGTCACAAACACACGTTAAATGAAATGGCAGAATAAAGGCCATATATTAGTTCAACCAATCTGTACACAGTCAATGTCAAAAACTCCTACCCCATGAAAATTGTAGAGACTTTGATTCTAACCCCATATCACTGCCAAGATTTCAGATAAAGCTTATCATTGCTAAGACTTCAGATGAATCTATTTAGATTCAGTCAACCAGATGGCAAAGGCAGAGTTCTAAATAAGATTTTTATGTTTTAGACATATAAAGGGAATTATAGCCATTTGCTGAGAATATTTCATTTTCTGATGGAAAATGGCCACATGCCTACCTTGAGAGCCTTCATATATTGTTAATTGAAAAAAAAAGCAAAAGACATCTGCCCGTGTTACTATGAAAGAAGTCCACAAAAGACTTTTTCAAAGTTTGTATTAAGCAACGGTTTTTCTTTTGGTCAGGCTTTCATTAAAATTACATACCATATTTGCATTAATACAAAGTACTTTGATAAATTCACATTAATCTTTACACAGAAGCTGACATTAGTTTTTGCCATGGTATAATTTGCAATTTCTTATTCTGTCCTTTAAATATCTTTTATTTTATTTTATTTTGCTCAGTGGTCTCCCACACCCCACTTTCCAACTGCCTGTTATTTGTGCATCTACCATTTTAAAAAAATGGGAAAAGCTTCTAATTTTATTCTATCCTAGAATTCTGATCAGCAAACTTGCAACAATTTTTTCATCACTATTTAATAGGAACTAAAATTCTTGATTTTGTAAGTAAATGAAAGGAAATGCTCATGTTCTTAAGTGTGTATAATCTGATCTCCCGGATTTAGAATATGATTTATTTCAAATAAAGCCACTCTTTAAATATCATTTGTTATTTAGAAGGAGTTTTGCTTATCTTTTCAGTGAATGCACTGCAGAGATTTGTGTGCCAAATGCCTTTTTCAACTTTTTTTTTTTTACTAAGGTAATTATATCTTTGCCAAAGAAGATTGCAAGGAGATAAATAACTTCAGAAGCACAAAATATGTGGTTGGATTTCTATCTCTACTTTTAGAGAAAGAAATTTCTCTCTCAGCTTTCTGTAGCACTACACAGTTTAAGTACTTTTTTAAGCAGAATGATGGAAGTTTTAAAAAGGTAAGAAATAAAGAAAAATATTCAGAAAATTATTTCCCAAACTAGCACCCTAATTTCTGTTTAAAAGCTCTAAGGTTTTTAAATCAATGTCAGACGTTAAAAGACATTCCACAGTTGCACTCACAGGGGCTAAATATTATGCAATATTAGAAAGTCACTTGGATCAATGGTCACAGCTAATTAAATGAGGGTCAATAAAACAAGAATTGAACAGTAAATTTTTATTTGTTTCACTTTCTAGATATAAATAATATCAAGCATTGGGGTTTCTCTGATAGCTCTTGTAATGCAGGAGACCCTGGTTCTATTCCTGGGTTCAGAAGATCCACTGGATAAGGGATAGGCCAACCACTCCAGCATTGTTGGACTTCTCTTGTGGCTCGACTGGTAAAGAATCCACCTGCAATGTGGGAGACCTGGGTTCGATACCCTGGAGAAGGGAATGGCTACCCACCCACTCCAGTATTCTGGCCAGTATCAAATATAATCATGTTGACCTGCATTGAAAATTTAATCATGTAAAAAGGTGCTGCTTTTGCTGCTGCTAAGTCACTTCAGTCGTGTCCGACTCTGTGCGACCCCAGAGACATCAGCCCACCAGGCTCCACCGTCCCTGAGATTCTCCAGGCAAGAACACTAGAGTTGATTGCCATTTCTTTCTCCGATGCATGAAAGTGAAAAGTGAAATGAAGTTGCTCAGTCGTGTCTGACTCTTCGCAACCCCATGGATTGCAGCCTACCAGGCTCCTCCGTTCATGGGATTTTTCAGGCAAGAGTACTGGAGTGAGTTGCTATTGCCTTCTCTGGTAAAAAGGTGACCTCATTAATTTACTTCCAAAAGTTTCAATATGCACCGTTTATTAGTCGCTGAACATTTTCATGTGTATAAAAAAGTTTGTCTGCAGACAAGATGAATGGATAAGGAAGTTGTAGTACACATATACAATGGAATATTACTAAGCCATAAAAAATAATGAATTTGAGTCAACTCAATTGAGGTGGATGAACCTAGACCCTGTTGTACAGAGTGAAGTATGTCAGAAAGAGAAAAACAAATATTGTATATTAACACATATATGTGGAATCTAGAACAATGGTACTGATGAACCTATTTGCAGGGCAGGACTAGAGACACAGATGTAGAGAATGAACTTGTGAACACAGTGGGGAAAGGAGAAGGTGGAATTGTATGGTGGAATTGTAAGGTGGAATTTCAATATGTAGCATTGAAAGATACATATTACCATCTATCAGATAGTTAGTGGGAAGTTGCCATATAACACAGGGAGCTCAGATTGGTACTCTGTGACAATCTATAGGAGTAAGACGTGGGGGTGGGAGGGAGGCTCAAAAGCAGGGGATATGTGTATACTTGTAGCTTATGCATGCTGTAGGGCAGAAATCAGCACAACAGTGTAAAACAATTATTCTCCAATTAAACTAAAAAGTTAAAAAGTAGCTGACTAGATCATCGGGTGTTTGCTTTGGATTGAAACTAGATGTCCTGTTTGGGCATCCCATTGTATTTGAATTATGAAGAGTCACAACCAGGAAGAATTTTAGAAAGTCCCTTGGATCTATGCTCACATGTGGATGACCAAAGGGTCTTCAGCCATATTGTGTTTGCCCACGTAATGTATTAAATTGATTAATTCCAACAATTCATTTAAAATAAGAATTTGTGGCTTATTTTGGAAAAACGGATGATACCAAGTCTGACTCCTTGGATATTGGTAGAGGAGAGCTATCAATTTGTCCCATTAGTTAGGGCATACTCTGTTTAGTTTGCCAGATTCTCCACCACTCCCTATGGTCTCACTTCTGGGACTACTTCACTTATTTATATTTCTTACCTGATCTCTTTAGGTTTTCAGTTATGAATCTATGTTTTAAATTCATGCTTTCATTTTGCAAATGCAAAAAGTGGCATAGAACCTGGTTGATTTATCTAAATTTTTCTTCTAGATCTGAAAGAGTTCCTGGTAGAACTCAGATCTCAAGTGCTCTCTCTTTTGTTGTTTTTACATTGCACCAGTAAGGCAGCTGGCTCATTCTCTGTCTCTCTTAGGGTAATTTGGGGGGTGGAAGAGATTTTTACAGGAGACTATATAGTTCACTCTCTTACTGCACTGTTGTTTCCAAGTAACTGACAGATGAATGGATAGAATAAGACTGAAACAAACAAAAAATAACAAGCAAAATAGATGAGGAGGGGGAAATAACCAAAGGTAATAATAATAACTGCCACTGATTGAAGATTTGATATATGCCAAGCCTTATTTAAAATTCTTTAAATGTATTAATTCATCCTCCCAACACACCTACTATCAGGACCACCATTTTTCAGATGAGGAAATCCGGGAGCAGGAGGTTAAGCAACTTGCCCAAAGTTGCATAGCTGCTAGAGGCAGAGAGAGGAATTGAGGAAGGCAGTCAGCTGGGCTCTGACCATCACTCTGTTTTGCCTCTGTGCACACATCTATGTGTACACTCTGGGTTTACACTGCTTTTTCCTGCCGTGTTTTCTTCTCCTTGCCCTCCACATCTAACTTATCTCAGGAATACTGATATCGGAACCCCTGCTTGGCCTCTCTCAGTCTTGCCAGAAACTACTGGAAGCCCTGGGCTTGTGCTCAGTTGCGTCAGGCATGTTGGACTGCTTGCAGCCCAGTGGACTATAGCCTACCAGGCACCTCTGTCGATGAGATTCTCCAGGCAAGAATATTGGAATGGACAGCCATGCCAAGGTCTCCTCCAGGAGATCTTCCTGACCCAGGGATCAAACAAAGGTCTCCGTTGTCTTCTGCACTGGCAGGCAGATTCTTTACCACTGAGTCATCAGGAATCCCACCTGAACCCCCATCATCTCCTACTTAAGCCTGCTACAGACTTACTATCAACTCCTTTTATTCCTATTTCCTGGAGTTTTTTTTAAAATAATTTTGCATCACAGCTACACTGCTCCTCATAGATCTTATATTCAGGCATCTCTGAAACTCTCCTGATCTATAAATGCCAGGATGTTTCTCGCCACTCTTACTTCTGTCTGTTATACTTGGAAAATTTGATTAAAATTTATGGACTTATTTCTGAGATTATACTAGCATTATGTCAAACATTCAAAGATTTTTAAAGATTTTTTTTTCCCTTATGATGACATTAATTAGACCATGGTTGACTCCTTCACTCCAGTCTTGGGATATAAAGTGGACAGGCTGACTAGAGACCCATCTAGTCAAAGCTATGGTTTTTCCAGTAGTCATGTATGGATGTGAGAGTTGGACTATAAAGAAAGTTGAGTGCCGAAGAATTGATGCTTTTGAACCATGGTGTTGGAGAAGACTCTTGAGAGTCCCTTGGACTACAAGGAGATCCAACCACCCCATTCTAAAGGAAATTGGTCCTGAATATTCATTAGAAGGACTGATGTTGAAGCTGAAGCTCCAGTATTTTGGCCACCTGATGTGAAGAGCTGACTCATTGGAAAAGACCCTGATGCTGGGAAAGATGCATCACCAACTTTATGGACATGAGTTTCAGTAAGCTCCAGGGGTTGGTGATGGACAGGAAAGCCTGGCATGCTGCAGTCTATGGGGTCACAAAGAGTTGGACACAACTGAGCAACTGAGCTGAATTGAACTGAATTATATTAAAAATATTGTACAGCATTGCCATGTTCATGAATTTAGATGACACATTTGTGTTAAGTGACCTATCAGCTTGAGTTTTCCAAGTAATATGGGGGGATGGGCTTGTAATATTGATTATACATTTGACTTCCCAGGAGGAGTGGGCAACACTATTAATCAAAGGACAGTTTAATAAACTCCTTGAGAGAAGGGCTATGGCTTCATTATTTAAAAATTCAGTAAGACAGCTGTAGTTGAACTTTTATAGGCACTAATCCAAATGGATCATCTGGCAAAGTCAGGAAATTATTCCTTGTATTTTACAACTAATATGCCAATTTATTAATTTTCAAGTTCACATAAATCCCACTGAGCTCAGTTTCAGCTCAGGACTGATCTGCAGAATAACACCCCATGAAAGTCAGGTTTTAATTTGAGCTGTGGTAGCTCAATTTGCAAGAGGATAATTGCATATCATTTTCTGGAAGCAAGAAGAAGCTTCTGACTTTAATAAAAAGTAAAAGCCACACATTTTTTCCATATAAGGAAAAAGGCACCCCCCCTCAAAAAAAAAACTAGAAAAGGCTAACGCACATTACGTATAAATAAAGCTTTCAACCTACAATTAATCTATATTAAAGTTCCCTCTAATTTTCTATTGGATGTATTGAATTCTCAGTTTCTTTCCAAAACTATAGTAACAAGAAATAAGTGGAAAACAGATATAACTTTAATTAACAGGTATTTCTAAAGATGGGGAAATTAAGACTGATTTGATTTCTCATGTTGGAAAAAATTTGTTTTTTATCATTTGTACTATGCACTTTAAAGTCAGTTATGTTGGAACTTTGCTATTCTTTAAAAAAAAAATAGGATTGTTTCCAATATGAGAGTATTGCATGGTGTGGTCCCCCACATTTTTGGCAGCAGGGACCCATTTTATGGAAGACAGTTTTCTCAAGGACAGGGTTGGGGATGATTCCAGTGCCTTATGTTTACTGTGCACTTTATTTCTTTTATTACTATTACATCCGCTCCATCTCAAATCATCAGGGATTAGATCCCGGAGGTGGGGGACACTGGATTATACCATACCCTGAGACCTGAAGTCAAATCAGGGTTGGAATCCGCATAACTTTTGCTTGGTTCAAAGGATATAGATAATGGTACATGTCCACGATGCATGGAAGTCCTGGCAGGCAAACCTCTTTCCTCTGGCTTTGTATCAGATGCTGCCTGTCACTGAAAGAATCGTTCAGGGTTACTTCCACTGTGTAAACCTTGAAAGGTTTCGGCGTCTCAAGGGTGTTAAAGGAAAAAAAAACAACAAACATCTGGAGGTTTTCTGACAGTGAAAGCGTTAGTCATTCAGTCGTGTCCGACTCTTTGTGACTCCGTAGACTGTAGCCCACCAGGCTCCTCTGTCCATGGAATTCTCCAGGCCAGAATACTGGAGTGGGTTGCCATTCCCTTCTCCAGGGGATCCCGCCTACCCAGGGGTCAAACCGAGATCTCCTGCATTGCAGGTGGACTCTTTACCTTCTGAGCCACCAGGGGAGCCCAGTAATTTCTGACAGTACTTTAGGGCAATAGTCAACCTTCGAGTGGTGAGAGTCATTTCCTAAGTGATTTGCTAAATATCTATGTGTATAAAGGATGATTCCTTCTATAACAGATCACATTCAATGTTTTGCCTTCAATAATGCATGCCTCACTCATTCCAATAGGTTTCTTGAGAGGAAAGGAAAAAGACTAAGGGCATGGCAAATACACACAAGCACTTATGGAAGTGTGCTCTGGATGTGAATGTCATCCATTGTCGATGTGCCAGGGGAACTGGGTTGAGAGCTAGTACTGTCAGGAGTGCCTTGAAGTCCTTCTGTTCTGTGCTTCCCTCCATCAACATGAAATCTGCTGGCTGTGTTTGATACGGTACCTAGCACCTTTCTCTTCAGGGCTTGGTGTCAGCTCTGAAAAGGCGATACCTTCTTCCTGGTACCCTGGGTGAGTAGCTGCGTCATGAATGAAGGGAAGCAACTATACCCAGAAATAGGGATAGAAAACCAGTCCCCTGCTCTTGTTCTTCACTTTATTTAAGAATAAAGAGGGCTTTTGAGGTGATAAACAGGTGGACTAGGTTAATGGAAGAACAAAGAAACAGAATTGGTCTTATGGAGAAGTACAGTCTCCATCAGATATCTGGGCTTTGGGCAAGAGTATGATGCCAAGGGCTCACTGTGAACATCCATGGACATGGACAAGAGGCATCTGCTCTGGTGTGACTACTACACTCTAGTTTTCCTAGTTTATTACAGCCCTTGACGCTTTTTAAAATTGTCCAATCTTGAAAACATTCACTCCTTTTCCAATAGTTTGCCAAGTGACTAAAAAGGATGTTGATTTCCCTGTTTGTGTGTGTGTGCTCAATCACGTCTGACTCTTTGCTACCACACAGACTATAGCCAGCCAGGCTCCTCTGTCCCTGGGATTCTCCAAGCCAGAATACTGGAGTGGGCTGCCATTTCCTTCTTCAGGGGATCTTACGGACCCAGGGATCAAACCCATGTCTCTTGCTTCTCCTGCTTTGGCAGGCAGAGTCTTTACCACTGTGCCAGCTGGGAAGCCCAAAATGACCCATTAGACTTCACTGGGTCTAAGTTGCAACACATGGGATCTAGCTGCTTGACGAGGGATTGAAGCCAGGACTCCTGCATTGGGAGCTTGGAGCTTTAGCCACTGGATCATCAGGCAAGTCCCTTCCCTGATTTTATTCTAGAACAAAAGTTAATCTATTATTACTGCCTATTCTGTGACAACTAAAATGTAAAAGAATTTTTCAGAAAATAGAATAACAGAATTTCAGCCTTAGATTTGTAATGGCTCCCAGCGATATTATAGATTTCCACTTCTAAAGTGGAAGAAAGCAAGGCTCAGAGAGGTGAAAAACACTGCCAAAGGCTTTCAAGTTAGTGTGAGCTTCCATCTGAAGCTTTGCCCACTCCAGGCAAATACTCTCTCTTCCTTCCATTATCCTGCTTTTCCTATTTGACACAATGTAATGGTGCTAAAGCTCTATTAAAATTTACACATGAAGTTCCAAGTTAGTAAATTTAATTAGTGAGCAAATGCTAAATATATGTTTTAATTTTGTTTTCAGAACAAAGGCAGACTCTATCCAGATTTAATTTTCCTTATATCTTTCATATTTCAGTCAGCCAAAATAAATGAAGTGTTACTATGAAATATGTTACAGCAACAGCTTCAGTGTCTTTGAAAATGTGCATATTTTCTATCTAACTAGAAAGAGGAATCTCTAAAGGCAAACCGTTTCAAGTTTAAGGAAACAGGGTAAACAACCAATGGTGGCTACTACAATTTCAAAGCAAATGTTGACAAGGAATGTATAAATTTGGATTTCTCAAAGGGAGCACTGGTGTTACCATGCAAATCATGTTCACAAACCTCTACAGTTCATCTCATGTGACCTTTTGGGCCATGTGCATAACAAGTGATACATTACATACAATAGTATAAAACAGTAGCAAAATATTATTAAAAACATTCCTGATAAGATGATACAGGGTAGTGACTAAACACATTAGTTTTGGAGTCATACAGACCTGGGTTCAAACCCCAGTCCTGTCACTTACTACACTTAAGTAGCTTACTTAAGTAACTTAGTAAGTTACTATAGTTAACAAAAGTTACAACTATTGTCCCGAGCTGGGTTGAATTCAACATGTTACTTAGCCTCTGAGCCTCAGTTTCCTAACAGTAAATTGCAACTTGAGATTCCTACCTCACATTTAATTGTAAGAGTTAATATAAGTAATATGGAGACTGGCTATATTATCTGAAAACACATTACAAATTTGAGACGCTAAGTGCATGAATGGGCTTCCCCAGTGGCTCAAAGATAAAGGATCCATCTGCCAATGTAGGAGATGCAGGTTCGATTCCCAGGTCAGGAAGATTCCCTGGAAAAGAAAATGGCAACCCACTTCAGTATTCTTGCCTGGGAAATGTCATGGACAGAGGAGTCTGGTAGGCTACAGTCCCTGGGGTCACACAGAGTTGGACAGAACTTAGTGACAAAACAACAAGTGCGTGAATATCTCACCAGGACACTTGTAGCTGTTTGGTGTTACTTGACTCTTCACTTCCTTGGTCATTCTTATACTAGGGTAAATTTTCTACTTCTGCTTCAAAATTTGCCTCTATGTCACAAAATACAAAGGAGCTGGTACTGAAAAACTACATTTTACATGAATCAGACACTACCTTTGTATTTCAATATTCAAAAAAAGTTATTTATTTACCCCTATGAATGCCCAGTATCAGAAAAGACTGATGATTCTCTTGATCTATTTAAGTCACACATGTGGACGCAAAGGAATAAAAGGGTCAGTTTATAAAAGCAGTAATTGTTTGGAAGGTCAAATCTGTGCTGTCTCTGGTGGAACATTAGCTCAGTTTGCTGTCAAGTTTAGGGACTGTAAGGCATTGTATTTATTTTCAGGGCCAACTGAAATTCTGAGCTTGAAGAAAGACTATGTGGAAAAACTAACTTTGGGGAGTTAGTTCTGTCCAGCTTCCTCTCAGAAAATGCATTTTTGTATTAAACCTGAACAAACCAAAGATTTTGATGTAGAAAGCTGAGTTGGCACTCTAGCACTACCAGCTATTGACTATAACCATGAATAACGTCATAGTTTTTCTTCAATTCAAGCACAGAATTTCAGTTGGCCCTGCAAGTAAATGCAATGTCTTACAGTCTATAAAATGGGTATACTGCTCAGGTCCTGCCTACCTGGTAGTTTTTTTTCCTGTTAAATGGTAGCTTTAATGATACAAAATTCTATTATTTTCTGTTGACTAATCATGATACAATGGTATTAAGTGAACAATAGTTACATAATCACAATAGTAAAAGATGCTTATCAGTTTCACTACCTAGTAGTTTTATATGACTGAAGTGACTTAGCAGCAGTTTTATATTGAGATTGAACAAGGTTATGCATATGATGGCAGTTTGCTATAGACAAACCAAGGATTTAATGATTGGCAGCAATGGGTTTAATTCTCAATTACAACCTATGCAATTTTTTCAGGAAGTTCCTTAATTTTTCTGAGCTTCAATTTCTCTTTCCTTACAATGGGGATTATAATGTCTGTTAATCAAGATTGTTGTGAGGATTTGATGATACCATGTGTGAAAAGCTTTCAACAAAAAATCCTTTCTGATACTTCTTTATCGTACAATGTTTTGTGTATGATGTTAGTAACAAATATTTATTGGAGTATTTATTTAAATTCATTTGATATAAATTTAAATTTTTGTCAGTTAAAATGGAAAATGATCTAAATTTCAAACCAAAGAAAAATGGTTAAATGTCCATACATTCACAGAATAGACTACATAACAGGCATGACTAATATTGTTATTATCATGGAAAGATGTTTGCCATATATCAGTGGGGCATGAAAAACATAAAGCAAAGTATTAATATATGGAATGATCAATTTTTGTCAATAAAACTTTTTTGGAAAAATATATCTAAAAAGTTTAGTGGATCTATGGGTGAGTTTTGTTTTATGGGTTTTTTATTTTCTCTTTTGGTATATCTGTATTTTCTAATAATACAATAATGTCACATTCAGTTACCAAAGTAAAATATTAAAATGTTAAATGAAAATAAGGATGATAAAACTGACCTCCTTCAGCTGAACATATGACAACAATTTGACTGAAGGGTCCATCCCCTTTATTGTTATAAACTCCAACCTTCACTTCAAAGGGAGTAAGAGGAGGGACGCTTTCATCTCGATAGATGAATTTGGAAGCTTCAGAGGATGTCACCATTTTTTCCTTCCAGCCACGTGTTCCATTGGGCCTGAAAGCCACAATATAGCCAAAGCCTTCCCCATTCTGAAACTCTTCAGATACTGGCTAGAGAAGAAAAATGCATTTAATTATCAGCAAAATAACTGGTTAAAAAGACCTATTTATTCCAATCTTTAAATTTTTATATTATAGATAGCTAGAACAAAAGAAATTCTCCAAACTTTCTAGTACATTGAAAGCCAACATAACATAATCATTTGGCAGTTGTTGGAAATTTAAAAGGCTTTAAAGGTAAAAGATAAAAAAATGGTATCAGTTGATATTTAAGAAAATTATCAAGAGTACTGAAACTCCTGAAGTGAGACAAATTTACTCCACTTAGTCATGTATATGAAACAAAGGTCCTTGAATTCCACACTAGAATTTAACATGTTGGTGAAAACTGTCATATGGTCTGGTGGTTGGGAAAATCTTGTCCCTGGTAATGCTCTGCAGAGGTCTTTGCTTAGAAAATTTTGGAGAAATTAATGTAAGACCTTTATTGTTTTTCTTTCTTTAGTATTTTTCTTAAATACTTTTGTGCTTTACTAACATGAAAAATTAGAATAATTAGAATACAGTATATGCTCAAAAAGTTTGTACTACATGCCTTATATTTAAATTCTTTAATTTTTATTTTTTTGGTCACATGGCATCATATACCAAATCATAGTTCCCCAACCCATATCCTCTGCAGTGGAAGACTAGAGCACTAACCGCAGGACTGCCAGAGAATTCCCACATTTAAATTTGTTAAATGGGCATCAATTGCATACCATAGAAAATAGTAATTGAGATTAACTAGTTAGTCAATGGAGCAGTTTCAGCCATTTCTAGGACAGTGTTTGACAAATAGATATCCAATAGATGGTGGCTTAGCAGTAAAGAATCGACCATCAGTGCAGGAGTCTCAAGAGCTGCAGGTTTGATCCCTGGGTTGGGAAGATCCCCCGGAGGAGGGCATGGTTACCCATTCTAGTATTCTTGCCTGTAGAATCCCATGGACAGAGGAGCCTGGAAAGCTACTCTCCATAGGGTTGCAAAGAGTTGGACATGACTCAAGCAATTTAACACACACAAATATTTGTTAGTTTTTTTAAAAAAAATTTGATTTGAGGAAAAACTGTGTGTTGAATGGAGAAAAAGAGACAAAGTCTATCATTCCAAAGTACTATATACTAAATGTTTATATCCTCTTCCCTACCCCTGCCAATTTATGTGATAATTCCTAACCACTGCCCCCACCCACCCCATGTGATTGTATTAGGAGATGGATTTTTGATAGGTGATTTAGTTATCAGGATGGAGTACTCATGAGTCAGATTAGTGCCCTAATAAGAGAGACTCTAGAGAGCTCTTTCTGCCCCTCTGCCAGATGAGGACACAGTGAGAAGATGGTGCTGTAAGCACCAGAAAGTAGGCCCTCACTAGACCTGAACCCCCCTGTGCCTTCTAGAAGTGGGCTTCCAGCATCCAAAACTGTGAGAAATAAATTTCTGTTGCTTCCAAGCCACCCAGTCTACAGCATTTTTGTTACAGTAGCCCATGAGTAAGACACATAACTGACAGGGAAGGCAATTCCATTTCGAGAGATACGGTCTCAGTGAAGGTCAGGAATTGGGAAGTTAATACCTCCGCAGAAATCAAAAACAAGACATAAAGTTTTATTGAAGAAGAGATTGAACAGAGGAACAGGTCAGAGGATGTGTTTTTCTCTACATTTTTGTATACTCTTTCATTGTTCTTTGAGTTGGTCAGGGATCAGTTCAGCTTTCTCCAATAGGCACTTCCATCTCCACTTTCTAAGGCATTGATCTATGATCTACAAAGCTATATTTGATAATAGAGTAAGTTAACCTCAGAGAAGGAAAGTAGCTTTATGTAAAATAGATGTACCTCTCACAGGCTTTCACCCCCACTGCTTTACTTTGACAGAAGCAATTTTGGAGGTCAGATGGTGAGGGATGCAAAAGAACAAGGATTTTGTTATAAAAATCCAAATTCTACTGTTTCTCAGGAAAGGAATCAAACTGTGTATCGGTTTCATCATTTAGAAAGCATGGAAAATTATCAGCACTAGTAGAATTATTGTATGGGATAAATGAGATAACCCAGGCTCTATCCAGAAAACCCTCAGTGATTTTAGCTCACGAAATGTCAACTGTGAAGCAATCAAACATTAAACTAAGCCAAACAAACCTCTGAACTAATTTGAGAGAGGACATGTTTTAATTATTCAAACTTTATTCTAAGAGAGCCCATATGACAGGATGGGACTTTAGACTTGGTATGAAAGGTTCACGTTGGAAATACTCATGTGAGTAATGTATGCTCAAAGTGTTTTGTAACCTCATTTGTAATCTCAAACAAAAATTACAGTTACTCTGTACCAGGTACTCATACCCTATGTGTAGCTTTATATTCTAAGGAATCAACATGTCCTGACCTCTGAGTGGGCTTTCTTACCTCCCAGGCGATGACCAATTCGTGCCTTCTTCCACTTCTTCCACTTACATTGGTAGGTGCTGTCTTTGGAACTGTGGTTAAAAATGGGCCATGAGTGAGGACAATGCAGACTTTAAGTGTCCCTACAATAAGAATGCATCATAATTCTACCTGGTTGGGTAACATTTCCAAATAAACAGATCAAGATTTGTTTGAAGTCAGGATGGTCTTATTCAATATTAAAACAAAATGTTTGTGATGGATACCCTGCTTTTAAATCTCTGTGAGAGAGTTTGGCATATATTTTTCATGGCTATATACTGCATCTCCAAACTAATTATTCTCTTGTAAATGTTCTGTGGTTTATAAGGTCCAAATCATAATTAACACTATAGTCAAGGACATCTACTAATGACTACTTAAGCTTCATGCTGCACAATTTTTTCCTTTCTAATCATGTGAATCTTCTGTGATCAGGGCTTGCAGAGCCCCTGGAAATAGCCTTAGGGCTTTACTAGAACTCCCAGGAAGCTCCAGTTTAAAGAATTTTTTCCACCAGCCAAAAACTAGTCTTTCTTCTTCTTCTTCTTCTTTTTTTTCATGGAAAATGACAATTATAGTTTATTTTGAAGGGCAAATGTAATTCCTTTTCTTCTTTAATATTTTTATGGGAGGGGAGACCTGGGTTTGAACCCTGGGTTGGGAAGATCCCCTGGAGGAGGGCATGGCAACCCACTCCAGTATTCTTGCCTGGAGAATTCCATGGACAGAGGAACCTGGCAGACTACAGTCTATGGGGTCACAAAGAGTTGGACATGACTGAGTGACTGAGCACATGTAGCTTATTTACAATATTCTGTCAGTTTCAGGTGTATTGCAAAGTGAATCTGTTATACATAAACATATATCCAGTCTTTTTATGATTCTTTCACCATTACAGGGTAATGAGTAGAGCACCTGTGCTATATAGCAGGTCCTTATAAAGAAATCTTAGCAACAGCTCCATGGAGTGAGAACCTATTTAAATGATTACAAAAAAAAAAAAAAACTATCAAGAATGAGACTCTCTGCAAACTGAAAAATATATAGATACTTGGTGAAACTTTTACAAATGTGTAATTATTAAAAGAATAAATGTGTCAAAGAAATAAATTTCCCCTTCACTGCACCAAGCCACAAAATATGTTTGTAGTTGAAAGGGAATATTTTCAAAGGAATAACTGTTAAATGAAGAAAACTATTAAAAGAAAGCCTTTTTCCAGGCTATAAGACTGCATTAGCAATTTTACACTTCAGTGTTACCTTTATATCTCAGCATATAGTTTTTAAATGATCTTGATATACTCATAAACAATAAATTAACTTTCATATCTTCCCTACTTGGATGAAAGGCTTTTAATTACTGGCAGATATTCACACAACATTTTATATACTAGAAAAACTGATGCAGAATTTGTATACTACTAGAAAGGAAAAACAATTCTCCCTGGACCATGGAGGTGGGAAAGAGCACTATCATTGTTTCTGTTGAATTAAATGACCTTTAGTCACCAGGGTCCCAATTTTATTTCCTAGGCCATGTTCTCCATGAATGTCAGTTCTTGTCTTGTTCATGTAGAAGGATATATACAGAAGCAGTGACCAATCTTTCTTCTTTTACAGTTACATACATGTCAATAATTATTCACATGTGGAGTTCATTCTCATGTACTCCCTCAGAATTATATGGAACTGGATACCCCTTTGTCTCTCAGTCAGGAAATTACAAGTGATTCAACTAAGAAAAATGATGGCGTTAGAGCAATAACAATGAATACATCCTGATTTATATGAAGAACAGGCAGATGACTTGAGTTTTTTACTAATAGTCAAAAGTTATTGCTGCATGTAACAACTTATGACATGGCAGTGTGCCGTGACACCAGGTCTCCAAGTCACTGTTACACAGCACTAATTCAAAATTCTTTTTTTTCTGGTGTATGATATGGATAAGGCACACAGGAGGAGAATTGGTTTAACTGTATGTGTAAAAGGGCAGGGATACACAATTCCAAATATACATCGGTGGCTAATGTCAAAGTTCTAAACACTGTGACCATCAATGCATGGTCAAATAAACTGCATAAACAAGTTAATTTGTTGATATTGTGCCACGAAGGCTTCTCTTAGTACCATTTGTTTATAAAAAATAAAAAGTTATCCACACACAAATATGTTTCACATTCATTTCTGACAATTAATAGCTAAATAATATTCAACTAATAGCTACCAGAGCTACCTACTTCACCTATTATTTTGGAATTACTTATTTATACCCTAAATTTAGGATCTTGAAAAATTTTTTTTGAAGATACTCTCCCCATAAGCATGGATGTTATGGAAAGACTAGGCACTGAAAGTCCTTTTCTGTTTTATTCAGCCCTCAAACATCATCTAAAAAGAGAATGCTTGGAATCTCTAGCTTAGGATTTGAGAGTAGGCTGTAGGCTCTTTTGTGAATATTTCTTGAAGTTCATTAAAGAAGCATGAATTGGATGAAATACAAGTGATGATATGATGTCAAAACTTTCTTCTGGAGCTTTGGTAGTATTGTCCCAGAGTCTATTAATGTTTTTGTTTTTTAGAAAACATATTGAGAGTTTTCAAAGATTTTAACTTTTTGAGTGAAAAATTAAAAGAAACTAATGAAAAGTGTGGTGAAAATTTCCACTTTGAGGAACCAAGAAAGCAAAATTTAATTTGTTTTTGTATGGGAAACTTCTCTGTCAAATTATCCATAATTGACCTAGATTTTGTAAAATTTCTTTTATCATATAGAATTAGTTTTTGAAGTCTTCCTACTGCTATCAGTTTCTTTTAAGGTAGTAAAATGAAAGTCACTCAGTAGTGTCTGTCTCTTTGCCTGCCAGGCTCCTCTGTCCATGGAATTCTCCAGGCAAGAATACTGGAGTGGGTAACTATTCACGTCTCCAGGGGATCTTCCCAACCCAGGGATCAAAGCCAGGTCTCCCACCTTGTAGTTGGATTCTTTACCATCTCAGCTACCAGAGAAACCCATATTCAGCTTCATGTAAAGTAAGTTTATCCAATTCTAATGTATAATGAGAGTGAAAGTCACTCAGTCGTGTCCAACTATTTGTGACCCCATAGACTATACAGTCCATGGAATTCTCCAGGCCAGAATACTGGAGTGGGTAGCCGTTCCCTTCTCCAGGGGATCTTGTACCCAGGTCTCCCACATTGCAGGTGGATTCTTTACCAGCTGAGCCACAAGAGAAGCTGTTTAATGTATAACAAATGATATAAAAGAGGCATTATGGAGCATTGTATTTTAATAGTTTATGTATAAGTATATGTTCTAAATTATGTATAAATGTATAAGTTAGTGTATAAGCACTAACTGTTCTTTCTACAACAGGCTTGCTAGATATAATAGGAAATAGTAACAGAATATAGTAACTGAAATGGTAACAGAAAACTTGAGGCTTTAAAAGACAGGGAAATAACCTAAATGTCCATTGATCAATGAATGGATAAAAAAAATATATAGTGTATTATATTACAATGAAATGCTATTCAGCCATACAAAGAAAGTAACCCGACCATTTGAGACAACATGGATGGACATGGAAAGCATTGCATTAGGTGAAATAAGCTGAACAGGGAATGACAAATATTATATGATCTCACTTACACGTGGAATCTTAAAAAGAATGGAACTGGTAAGAACAGAGAACGAATTGGTGATCACAAGAGGTGAGGATAGGGGTTGAAGAAATGGGCAAATGTGGTACAAAGGTACAAACTTCCAGATACAAGATAAATAAGTTCTGGGAAGACATGGTGACTATAGTTAACAGTACTGTTATCATATATTTGAATATTGCTGAGAGCATATCTTAAAAGTTCTCATCATAAGGAAAAACAACTGTGTGAGGTTATTAATATTAACTAAATTTATTATGATAATCATCTTGTAATATACAAATATATAAAATCATTATGGTGTTCACTTTTAATATAGTGTTATATATCAATAATATCCCAATAAAACTGGAAAAACAAACAAAAAGAAAACCTAAGGCTTTACTAGATATAACTCAGGCAGTGTGTTCTGCTGTCAGGATCACAGTGTTTGAAATGAGCACTCTGATTCTAATCAGCTTAAATTTCCTAATTACATGCAGATGATCAGTGGAACCCATGCTCATTCATTTCTTTTTCAAGTTGATGGCACACAGTTATTATCTCTGCAGTCAACACTTTGGAGTCCACTGATTTTAATTATATCCTTTATTTATGAAACAACATGCTTATGATATGTAGAGATATGCCTTAATCTTTCAGAGTCCTTCTGTTGTAAAAGTTCCATAATTCTTATTAGAAGCAAAAAATTAATATGATCAAACATGTAATAAATGCTTTCATTGAGTTCAGAGAAATACACATTTACTTAAAACCAAATATACTTAAATATAATCAAATTCTGATTTAGATGTACACAGCTAGATTCCTCTCTCCCCCCGTTGGCTACTGATAAATGCCATGAGATTATTAGTTCAGAAAATCAAGCTTACATGCACGATTGATGGGTTCACTCTGGGCTTCCCTGGTCACTCAAATGTTAAAGAATTTGCCTGCATTGCAGGAGACCCGGGGATTTGATCCCTGGGTTGGGAAGATTCCCTGGAGGAGGGCATGGCAACCCATTCTAGCATTCTTGCCTGGAAAACCCCATGGACTGAGGAGCCTGGTGGCTAAGGTCCATGGGGTCACAAAGAGGCAGACACTGCTGAGGGGCTAACACTTTCACTTTCACTGATTTTTCTGAATTTCTTTTTGAACATTACTCTTCCATGACTGAATAATGTGATTAACACTTTTCCAACAATCTGTAAATGCCTAGCTGTTTTAGTGTTTTGTCTGGCGTGTTAAAATGTAGACTTTTGTCCCTTTTCATTTTATATGTTCAGCTGCAAGTGCTCAGAGCAACCAAAATATATTATACTACCTTAGTTTAAGCATGCGGGAAGTTAAGTTTGCGCTTCAAAGAGCTCTTCCTAAGTGTAGTAGTCTGAACAAAGTCTGTCACACTAAAAATATGCTTTAATTAAAATTCAACTAATAAAAGAATACAGGATGAAATCATCTACCAATCTGTCTTTTTTTCCCTGAAAAATTTCCAAATCTACTATAGTAGATGTTTACATGACTCATTAAATAATACAGCTTTGCTAGAGGTCTGAGAGAAGTCACAAAATTAGGAGTATAATCCAGCAACTGCTTTGGACAGAAATGTGCAGAAGAAAGGAAGAAAGGAATAGAGGTTACTTACACGGTGAGGGTGAGGTCAGGAGAGAAATCAAGCAACAACAACAAAAGTTCCTACCTGAATTGAAGTATATAACATACAAGTATTTCAGTTAACTGATTACCACTTAAGCCCACTTTATTAGAAGAGTCAGAGTTTCCAATAATAATAATAATCAGTGGTGTTTCCTAAGGAGTTCAAATAATGCTGTTATTCCTATCAATAGTGTAGATAAAATGGTACATGTAAGTAGTAATAAAGTGTTCTTCTGGGACCAAGAAAGATCATAAAACCTAATAACAGTGTTACCGTTCTAGCTGGTTGGTTGAAATACTTCTTAACCTCTTTGTCCTTCAGTTTCCTCATGGAGATAATAATAGTACTTACTTTTTAAGGTTTTCAGAATTATATATCACAGTACCTAGAAATGTAATTTATAAATTTAACTTCTATGCAGAGTTTATATCATGCAAAATGCCAGGCTGGATGAGTCACAAGCTGAAATCAAGACTGCAGGGAGAAATAGCAACAATCTCAGAATGCAGATGATACGACTCTAATGGCAGAAAGTGAAGAGGAACTAAAGAGCTTCTTGGTGAGAGTGAAAGAGGAGAGTTAAAAAGCTGGCTTAACACTCAACATTCAAAAAGCTAAGATCATGGCATCCAGTCCAATTACTCCATAGAAAATAGAGGGTGAAAAAGTGGAAACAGTGACAGATTTTATTTTCTTGGGCTTCTAAATTACTGCAGATGGTGACTGCAGCCATGAAATCAAAAGACGCTCCTTGGAAGAAAAGCTATGACAAATGTAGACAGTGTATTAAAAATCAAAAACATCACTTTGTTGACAAAGGTTCTTATAATCAAAGCTATGGTTTTTCCAGTAGTAATGTATGGATGTGAGAGTTGGACCACAAAGAAGAATACATGCCAAAGAACAGATGCTTTTGAATTGCAGTGCTGGAGAAGACTCTTGTGAGTCCCTTGGATAGCAAGAAGATCAAACCAGTAAATCCTAAAGGAAGTCAACCATGAATATTCATTGTAAGGGCTGATACTGAAGCTGAAGCTCCAATACTTTGGCCACCTGATACAAAGAGCTGACTCAGTGGAAAAGACCCTGATGCTGGGAAAGATTGAAAACAAAAGTAAAAGGGGCGGCAGAGGATGAAATGGTTAGATGAACTACCCAGGTCGGTAGATGCCCAATATGCTACTGGAGATCAGTGGAGAAATAACTCTAGAAAGAATGAAGGGATGGAGCCAAAGCAAAAGCAACACCCAGTTGTGGATGTGACTGGTGATAGAAGCAAGGTCTGATGCTATAAAGAGCCATATTGTATAGGAACCTGGAATGTTAGGTCCATGAATCAAGGCAAGTTGGAAGTGGTCAAACAGGAGACGGCAAGAGTGAATGTAGACATTCTAGGAATCAGCAAACTAAGATGGACTGGAATGGGTGAATTTAACTCAGATGACCATTATATCTACTACTGTAGGCAGGAATCTCTTAGAAGAAATGGAGTAGCCATCATAGTCAACAAAAGAGTCTGAAATGCAGTACTTGTATGCAATCTCAAAAACAACAGACTGATCTCTGTTCATTTCCAAGGCAAACCATTCACCATCACAATAAGCCAAGTCTATGCCCCAACCAGTAATGCTAAAGAAGCTGAAGTTGAATGGTTCTATGAAGACTTATAAGACCTTTTAGAACCAACACCCAAAACAGACGTCCTTTTCATTATAGGGACTGGAATGTGAAAGTAGGAAGTCAAGAAATACCTGTGTGAGGCTGCTAGGGCTAATGCCATGACAGGCAGCCTAGATTAGGAGTAGGCCTGGTTTTTTGGGGTAACATGATTATCAGGCCACCTGGAGCCAGCCAATCAACATGCACCTAGTAAGAAAGAGGGAACATATCAGGGGAAAGCTGAAAAGCCTGCGAACGCCCAAGTTTGAAAAAAAGCCCACAAAGGTTTGGGCCAATAAGATTGCTTTGCAAACATGTAACCAATCTGCTTAAGCCAGCTACCAACTGCTTATGCACACTCTATAAATTTGGGTAACAGCGTGGGCTCAGGGCTCTCTGACCCCGCGCCACTATGCAGCAGGAGCCTTGACTCGAGTCAGCAATAAACTTCCCTTTTTGCGAATTGCATTGTCTTGGAAGCCTTCTCTCTTCCCGCTTGGGGATTTGGACATCAGGCACAACACCTGGAGTAACAGGCAAATTTGGCCTTGGAGTAAGCAGGACAAAGGCTAATAGAGCTTTGCCAAGAGAATGCACTGGTCATAGCAAACACCCTCTTCCAACAACACAAGAGAAGATAACTTGGGAATCATCATTTTGGGCTTAAGATTAGAATTCCAGGTCTGCCACTTACTGACTAGGTAACTTTATGCAAGTTTTTAAGACTCTCCTATTTTGTTTTCTCATCTGTAAGATGGGACTAAACCTTCCTGCTTTACAGAGTTGATATAAGAATTAGATACTATAATGCAGAGCACGTGCTCAGCGTTAGACTTGGAACATGCTTCATGATTTTTGACTGGCATATAGCATGATAGGGACTAGGGAGACAGGAGAAATCTAACTTGAGTGTTTCACATTTACCCCTGGGCCGATAACCTCTCGGTGCCCTTTTGTCTTTCATATTCATATCTCCAGTGGTCCTCCCTCACCTTGCTATTAATCAGAAATGGACATGCCTAGCAATTACTCATTTCATTTAAAAAGGCATTTGTTAAAATCACCATCTCTGTTTGCAAAGTGCCTCTGAAACTGAAGATATATTTCTTGAAAACATTTTGTAGAAAAGATTTTCCTAAACCAAAGTGGTTTAATAATTTAAAAACACTCTGCTGTACTATTAGCTTCACTTTTCCTGAATATTGAGATTTTTGGCCTTAGAGGTCTGTTGCTTGCTCTTAATATGATCTTTGTCTTCTCCTAGTGTTACTGAGAACCACTTCTTTTATTTAAAATAATTAAATTACTCAGTTGAAGAAAGCTATAATGTTCACTTAATAGTATTTTCTTTGAGATTTGCCCAATTATTTCAGCTGAATGCTTATGTCTTTTTTTTAATATCATATTTTTTTTTAGAAACTTAGACTGGAGAGACCTTTAAAACCCTCACAGCTTTATGCCTTTTCTCTGTACACTCCAGTGTCTGACAATAGTATGTAGATTTTTTAATTGCCCCTATAAATAATTCCACCTGAGTCCCATTTGGTCTGGCCTTCAAAACCACATTAAATGCCATTTAAAAGGCCAACCCACATGCCCCTGAGAAAACTAATTCAGCTCCATCTTACAATAGTATTTTATTGTGTTCATTCCATAACTTTTGAACTCAGTGAAACTTCCTAAGTAATTATCACGGACAAGAACTGCGAAAATAAGAATATGAACAAAGCAAGATCCTATCAGCAGTAGAAAGATAATGTACAGGGAAAGAAATTGTACTAGGAAGCTTAATGAGTCTGTTCTGGACTTGGGATGAGACACATGTAACCTCGGATGCAAAAGCGAGGTTGCCTAGCTAAAACCACAGAACTATTAGGAAATGGAGAAAACCAGTTTTCCGACCCTTCCCCATTACTCTCCTCTAGCCATCTTTATGAGATTATTTAGCACAAGGAATATGTTGGAAGAGGCTGTCAGCTTAGCAGATGGATGTGGCATCTCCCTCCAGCCTCAGCTGTCACTAGGAGCGAAGTGGGAGCGTCAATTCTCCCCTCGAGCTAAGTAATATAAGAAGCAAAACAGCTGCGGCAGAGTACAGATGCTTACTTCTCACATCCTAGCTGGATGCTGTTGAGCTTCAGAATTTTGCAAGATGATCCAGTCCCACACTATGCCTCTAGAGCAGAGACCAAAATGGTTTTTGAAGATATACTGTACTTCTAAAGCTTGGGAGGTCAGCAATGTAAAATAATATTGTGGGCAAAGCAGACACTACAGAAGGTAGGTTTGAATAGGCTTGCTGGGATCAGAGCTGATAAAGCTGCCTGCTAGTAGTAGATAGGATACTCTCCAAAGAACCCAAAGTACTCATGAGAGAAAGGAACAGGATGTGGACAATTGCCACCTCATGGGGCACTCAATATTTGCTTGAGAACCACAAATTGCAACACCTGAAGTAGATTTCCACCTTCTTCTTTTCTGACCTGGGAAGTTGGAATAGAATATGGAAGGTCAGAGGGGAAGCAGAAAGAAGCAAGAAAAGAGAAATCGTAATCTTTAGTCAAGCCTGCACTAGGATAGAGGGATAGAAGCATAGAACTGGATATGAGATGCAAGTTTTTAATAAGTTAAAATGGAATTCTTTAATACCTGAAAAATGAGACTGTCCTAATACCTAAAAAAAAACTTTAGATAAATTAAGAGTTGGGCCTGAAGCCAGACTTGAGATGGAGCATACTGGAGAACAATGGTGGGAGAAGAATAAAACTTATTAATATGTTTAAACTCTACAGAATTCAGCATGTTTAATAAACCAGTTACCTAGCTGTAACATGATATAGTACAGAAACTGCTAAGGCTAGAAAATATATTCATCTGATTGCTTACTTGATACTCATTTATCTGGTTGAGCATTAGCCTCTCAAATATAAGTGTATATTTTATTTGGCCAAAAATTGTTATTTAGTTGCTCAGTTGTGTCCGACTCTTTGTGACCCCCTGGACTGTAGCCCGCCAGGCTCCTCTGTCCATGGGATTCTCCAGGCAAGAATATTGGAGTGGGTTGCCATTTCCTTCTCCAGGGATCTTCCAAACCCAAGAATCAAACCCTCGTCTCCTGCATTGGCAGGTGGATTCTGTACCATTGCTTTGGCCAAAAAATATATGTGACATTTTCCAAATTAACATCCAAAGAGAATGACAGGACAGAATATAATGCAGTGAGAAACTGGAAAGTTATTGAATTTGCAACAGTTTGCTTAAGCAAGTTGTTCCACTTCATTTTGCTATAAACTGCCCCCTGCCTTCAAGCTTTCCCTGGCTAGTCAAAAAAGCAGCCAGGAGAGGCCTTCCATGCAGGTGAGGAAGGGCTTGCAGCCAAGAAGCACCGCCTACTGTGCACGACACTGTGAAAGTCTCTCTTCACTCCCTGACCACTCAGCTGGGCTGAGGGCCCAGGCTAGATGGTGCACAGTCTACTGTGGAGACTTCTCAACAGGATGGCGTCTTAAAGAAGCCCACTACAAGCCAAGGACTAGATGACTCTTACTATGTTGACAAACAGATATTTAATCTGAAAATTTTTCTCTATATGAAAATGGCAACTCATGCATGATCACTATTGTTTAAATTTCTACTTAATAAAGTAATAATATTTAAATTCATGATAAAAAATTAATAGTAATGACAAGCTAGTATTAAGCACTTACCATGTGTGCCAAGCTCTTCACCTGCATTATCTTATTTAATACAATAGTCGAAGGGAGTAGATTGCTATATTATTTCTATTTTACAAGTGAGAAGATTGAGCCTTGAACAGGGCATACAGCTTACCTATGTTTATTGCTAGTAAGTGGCAGAGAAGAACATTAATCCAGATTTAACTAACTCTGAACCTGAAACTCTTAATTATAGGTATTAGGCAGTATCTTATTTTATTTCTTTCTCTATCAATTCATTACAATTTGAAATAAAAAAGCAAGTATTGAGATTTATATCAAGAGCTTTGATAATAGAAATTTTATACAACAGAGAAAACCAAATCTTTCTAAGTTGTAGGTTACATAGTGAACGCAATCTTCTCTCCTTTTCATCTATCTTTCAACAATTGCTGTTATAAATATGTAACTTATGGAATACTAAGATTAAATTAAATAAGAGAATTGTTCAATTAAATGAGATTTGCTGTTGCTAAATTCATATTTACATATTTTGCTATTTCTATGACAATGTATATTTCAAATTCATTTCTTAAAGTATGATTTTTCTCTCTTGATTATTATCTTTTTAAATGGTATAAAAAGATTCCCACTATTCAATACAAACTTAACATAGTAAAGATTGTAATACATTTCCAAAATTAAACACAGTTATATCTACCCCTTTCTCTCTCTCTGTCCCTAACTTACTAAAACTTGTAAGAAAATTGAACTATAAATAAATAAATATAAACATACATTAAAGTGTACATATATACAGGTATCCCTTGCTTTTCACAAGTTTTCTTTACAGTACTTTGCTTTATCTACGTTAGTAACTGCTTCACTAACTGAAAGAAATCTGAAGAGATTTTCACTTCTATGAAAAAAGGTGAAAAATGAAAACTGAAGTGAAAATTTCAAAGAAATTGAGCACTAAATGAAATGAAAATTCTTCACTTGATGGTATTTTGACTTACAAAATTTTCATAGGAATACCTTTCTTTTGTATAGCTGGGGAAACCTGTAGTTGTATGACTATTTTGACATCCTAATTATAATAAGCTGACTAAACCAATTTATCTTATATTCATTGATTACTAAGAGTATTTTGATGACTGTAAAATTCAAAACATAGCCTATAGGATATTGCAAAGAAAATTTAACCTTTTGGGACATGTGGACAAGAAACAATCTAAGGTAAAATAACTTTACTAAAAGTGCTTCGGGTTTAGAATATTCTAGTAAAGAGGAGAATTTAAAGGGACATAAAGCTTTCAACTCAATATCCTGAGTGTGAGACCTTTTCTCTTCCAAGCAGCTCCATTGCTTTTCAAAGATTACTTGGTCCATTAGAACAGCATCATCTTTTAAAATACAGGACATGTACTTAATAGAGGCAGAGTGCATCACTTGAGAGGATGTCTCAGGATGTTGGTGTCCCTTTTAATCTGTGCTGCCTGACAAAACAGGGACAAAACTCAACACTTGTTTCAACACCATTAGTAGCTCTAGCCTTGTGTGTTACCATAGCACAAGAAGCATAAAGTGCACGGTACAACCTTCCTCAACTCATTTTCAAAAGAATATTTCATGCATTTTCATGCTATTTCTCTTCTCTTCCATAAGACTTTAATGGACTGGAGTATGTCGTGTATATAGAACTCATGATAAAATGGAGAGACAGGCACTATGTGATGGAAGTAGCAGCAGAAATAGATGAGGGGCAAGGCTTTTAAAAGTGCATCATCTGAATACGATTTAGCTTGAAATGTGACAATGTTTTTGTTAAAGTACTTTTTAATAGCACAAAGAGGTTTATACTATTGAAAATCTAAAAGGATTAGTCATCCCAAATGGATTATTTATTTTTGAAATGAATATTTATAGAGAGCATCTGAATTAGGCAGTAATCTTTGCCTTTGTTTAAACACAATTAACAATATGCAAAGTAAGGCAGTGCTTTTTAGAAAATATGTGAGCCTAAGTACTAATGTTGGCAGTCATTTCAATATCTGCACAGTGAGTACATAAAATGAGGAACAACTAACCTGTTATACTCTTAATTAATGAACACCTGTACACAATGAAAGCATGGCTGATTTTATGAATGCATGAAAATCCAACCGAGCAATTAATGTTTAAAATTCACACTATTGAACATGTAGCAAGAAAAAACAACTTGTAATTGGCAAAGCAGCAGAAAGTTGGATTTTTCTGTGAATGAATCTTTTCCAATGTATTAGGCTACTCTATTTTTAATTTTTTTGGTGCTTAATTTTTATATGAAAAGAATTTGAACATCTTTTTAATGATTATTCTCACTTTATGAGAATTATGTAATTCTCACATTATGTAATGATTGTTCTCGCTTTCTGATTCTTTTCTTTCTTTCTGTTTTTAAAGAATGAGACAGTGCATTTTAGTGAAAGAACCAACACTTTTGATAGTTTAATTTTTTTGATCTGCATTCGATTTCTAAGAAGTCACAAATCACATTTTTTGGTCCAATTCAATAATTGTGATACAAAATGTACACAGTTGATTCTTAGTCCTCTATGTACATGTTTCTCTGGCCTAAGTCCTGATGTGGGTAGTAGCATATAAAGGAAAGGAAACTAACAGTCTCTTTTAATCTTTCAACAAAGACATACTACCAGTGCCAGACATTGTTCAAGGTGAACAATAAAACAGAGAACAAAGAAGACAAAATTCTCACCCTTACTGTACTTATATTGTAATGATTGAGATTCACGTTATCATTGAGTGTAAAGACATTAATGTTTCTCCCTCTTGTATCTGTAATCTACCCCCTCTTCATTTCTCTGTTGTTTTAATTATTCTCATCAACATTGTTGATATCTGTGTTTGCCTAAACTCGTCCCTTACCAAATATGTTTTACATACAATTTAATAGGGTCATAAAGGATAAATCTCAATAAGACTTTGTCCAAAGTAATCAAAACTCTATTAACAACTTTTTAATTCTGCTTCTTCCAAGTGATAAACAAGATACCTTAAAATTTGTTTTTAAATAAAGCTGTTAATTTTCCTTATGTGGTCTTTATAAATGTTCTGTCAGAAACACATTATTCTAAAAGACTGGAAGCATGCTGGTGTTTTCTAAGTTGGTCAAGTTAAGGCAAAATTTGCCTTTTCAAAGTATAATTTATACTAGGTCAGATGGTGAAGGCAACATAAAGAATTTTAAGAAAGTGCCTATAATTAGAGATAACTGCTGTCACTGGAGGAAAAAAGGGTGAGCCAATCTATTCTGAATTTTATGGATCTGCTATATTGAATGAGTACATAATTAGAAGAAGAAACTAACAGCTTGAATTTCAAAAACTAACATCTTCAACTTAACTTGAAGATAAGTACAAGGGTTGGGAGGAAATGGAAGCATCTAGATACCTGTATTTGCGGATAAAAGGAGAAAAAGTTCTGAAAACAAACAAAATGAAATAATTATCTTAAAGGAAATAGTTTTGTGATGTCCAGGTAAATGAATTTGGAAAAAGTGCACTAAAGCAATAATGGTTAATTCAAATTGCTTTAAAAGTGATTATTTGCTGTATTACTCAGGGAACAAAAACCAGGACTCTGTGACAACCTAGAGGGGTGGGATGGGATAGGATGTGGAGGGAGGTTCAAGAGAGAGGGGAGATATATATATCTATATATATATATCTATATATATATAACTATAACTGATCCATGTTGATGTATGGCAGAAGCCAATACAATATTGTAAAGCAATTATCCTTTAATTAAACATAAGTAAAATTTAAAAAAGCAATTAGGGGCATACCCAATCGAATTCTGACCCTCTAATATTCTTACCTGCTTCATTTGTGCGGATCATTCGAGATGGAGTGCTTGGATCTCCAGTCCCAATTGGATTGGTGGCCACCACTCTGAATTCATATTCTACCCAGGGGTTCAGGTCCACTGCCATGGCTGATTCCATGTCCCCTGTTATGACTTCTGGGACTATGGAGAGGAAGGAAATTTTATGTCATTAGGTGAACTTTATTTTCTTGGGCTCCAAAATCACTGCAAATGGTGACTGCAGCCATGAAATTAAAAGGCTCTTCCTCCTTGGAAGGAAAGCTATGACCAATTAGACAGCATATTGAAAAGCAGAGACATTATTTTGCTGACAAAGTTCCATCTAGTCAAAGCTGTGGTTTTTTTCAGTAGTCACATATGGATGTGAGAGTTGGCCCATAAAGAAAGCTGAGTGCCAAAGAATTGATGTCTTTGAACTGTGGTGTTGGAGAAGACTCTTGAGAGTCCCTTGGACAGCAAGGAAATCAATCCAGTCAATACTAAAGGAAATCAATCCTGGATATTCATTGGAAGGACTGATGCTGAAGCTGAAGCTCCCATACTTTGGCCATCTGATGCAAATAACTGATTCAATGGAAAAGACCCTGATGCTGGGAAAGATTGAAGGCAGGAGGAGAAGGGGATGACAGAGGATGAGATGGTTGGAGAGCATCACTGACTCAATGGACATGGGTTTGAGCAAGCTCCAGGAGTTGGTGATGGACAGGGAAGCCTGGTGTGCTGCAGTCCATGGGGTCACAAAGAATTGGACACAACTGAGCGACTGAACTGAATTGAACTGAGGTGAACTAGAAATGCTCATAGATTGCAATCAGAGATATTAGGCCCTGGCAGACATGGCAGGCTTCTGCATATGCCCTTATATCATGTGGTCACGTGTCACTTCCAGTCTCATTAGTGAAACAAAAGTCAGTCTTCAGAAGTAAGCAGTTGCACATGTCAAAGTCTGTTATAGCTGGAATTCTTTCATCTCATCTTTACACATAGATGGACACAACACAACTTGCCATTATCTACTCAAATCTTTTTGTCAACCTTTCAACCCCAGAGAAGATGCCAATCAATGCTCCAATTTAAGCAAACACTTCTTCTATTTCTAGGGAAATTTCTTGAGCAGTTTGCCTCTCCCAGTTCTGGCAAACATGCTCAGCCATTTGGAAGTTCCAAGCAGTGGTTTAAGAATATATCTCTCTAATTTAAAAACTCTAGTTTGTGGTTTTAAAGTAGAAGCTCTGAACTCTCCTTGGAGTGACTTTTGTACTACATTTAGATTTTTATTAAAACATAAAACTGTGTGTCAATATAATTACCACATAGTAAAGCATTTTTACATAGTGTTTATGCTCTATCTGGGACTGCCTTTCTTGTTCCCTCATCTCTGCTGTCTAGGAAATATTTCTGGAAAACATTTGTTCCAGAGGTGAAAGTGTGGAAAGTGAAAAACCTCCCTATGAAGTGCAAAAATCCTCTGAATTTATAGCTGCCCTGATTTCTGTTTAAGCATGGCAGGGAAGTGTTGGGGAGGGGAGAGGCTTTTATTTGATGATACTGTAGATTTTACTAAAACAAGGTGAAATAAAATGCATCTTGCATTTCCCATGAAAATCTCTCTTGAAATGCAACAAGAGAATGTTACCAAATAATCAGTTCCATGAAAGGTGAATGCTCAGAGCATAGGCAGTGTGGGCTGCCTGACCAATCTCATAGCCCTACAGAGCTGACTTTTTAAAGCAGTGAAGTGAAAACATGAAAAAAAAAAAAAAAAAGTCTGTCCTCTTTCGCTGCACTGGAGGATGAGCAACACCCTTGAAGTCTGAGTGGTAGAAGATTAAGGCCACTGTTCGGGACACCATTTGGCAGAATGCTGAGTTGTGTCTGCCAAACCTAAAGGTGGGAAGAAGAGATACCAAGACATTCAGCTCTCCCGAGACCCAAGAACAAACTGATTCACCAGTACTTGCCTTGGGTCCATTGGGACCTACTGTTTCATTGACTTCTGTTTATGTCAGTCACTTCAAGGAACTCCAGACATAGAGGTCATCCCTCATCCTTTACTCTAATCCCTAGAGAACTCTGTCTGTCTCAATTGCCATCCTTCCCTAACATTTAAAAGCCTTTTACTATGATCTTTGGAATTCATAATCCATCACTAGCAAAATCCCCTTGTCCGCATCCCTCTTCCTCAACTTGCTTCCAACGTTTTACTCCAGGAGAAAACTGAATCCCCTCTGAGGCAATTTCATGCCTCTCAAGGGGTAGCGCTCTTAAAATACTGTACAGAAGAGTATCCAGTCCAGCTCAGAAGTGTCTCTCTCCTACCCGCTCCCTTACCCTGCCAAAGTCTCTAATACAGGCATGTAGATATTTTTCTACTTAAAAACAAAACAAAATTCTTTTAAATTTTTCTTGCTTTCCAACCTTCACCCAGTCTCTATGTTTCTTTTACAGCAAAACTTCTTGAGAGTTATTAATATTTGTCCCTTATTTGCCATCTCCATTTATTCTCTTTTAATTCACTCTTGAAACTTCCTAAGTGGTGCAGAGGTAAAGAATCTCCCTGCCAAAGCAGGAGATGCAGGAGACATACATTCCCCTGGAGGAGGGAATGGCTACCCACTCGAGTATTCTTAACTGGAAAATTTCATGGTCAGAGGAACCTGGTGGACTACAGTTCATGGGGTCACAAAGAGTCAGACATGTCTGAGCACACACACATACACACACATTCATTCTCAGACTCACTCCAGCCAGGTTCTCACCTCCAGCAATCCACCGTAACTGCTCCTGTCAAGATCAGCAGTGACCTCCTATTCTAAAACACTGTGCTCGGGTCTCTATTCCTTATTTCATTTGTTCCTACATCATGCTTCGACACAGTTAATCATTCTCTGCTCTTTGAAGTGCTTTTCAAAACTTTCGCTCTTCTTGTTCCCAATTATGCCTCTTCAATCTGCATTACTACTTTCTATCTTCCAGATGCACCGCAGTTCCACTAACTGCCTTTTCTTTTTTATTGTACTCTAAGGTGATCTTATCCAGTTTCATAGTTCTAAATACCTTCTGTATGCTGATGGCTGTAACATTTTCAGCCATGAACTTCCTCCCTAGACTCCAAATTCATATGCCCTGTAATCTATTAAACATTTCCATTTAGATAGAGTTAACTCTTAATTTCCTCCCCTACATCTGCAGTATTCCTTGTTTGGTGAATGACAATTGCTGTACCCCAAACTTTGAGGCCATCCTGTATTGCTATCTTTTTCTCTTGTGCCACTCTAATTCATAAGCAAATTATGATATCTCTGACTTCAGAGTATTTTGATTTCTCTACTTCCACTTGTAGTAAGAGTTCTTAAAAAGTTGTCTACACTAACTTTTCTCTCCTTTTCTCTTGAGCCAATTCTTGTGAGTCTTTAGTCCTTAAAATTTTACTAAAACTTCTAGCATCAAGATCATGAATGACCTCTGGTTTGCTTAAATCAATGATCAATTTTCATTTCCTCATAATAGTTGCCAAGTCAGCAGCATTTCACCCAGTTGATTACTTTCTCTTCCTTGATAGATTTTATTCTTTTGTCTATCAGGATATCACATTGTCTTTTTCTAAAACTAAATGGCTGCTTACTCTCTATATCTTTGGTTGAATCCTCTTTTCCACAACCTCTTACTATTGGAATGCTTGAGGGCTCAATTTTCATACTCCTTTTTTCTTTATTTTATGCTTATATCCTTGGAGAGCCCATGCAGTCTTATGGCATTAAATGCAATTTATATGCCAATAATTTCCTAATTTATATCTTCATTCTAAACCTCACTTTTAAACTCCAGTCTCATATATCTAGGTGCCATTTGATCTCCATAAAGGCCTACTCTCCAAGTATAGTTATACAGGGGTTAGGGTTTCAACATACTAATTTTGGGGAGGCACAACTCAGTCCAAAGCAGGCAGGTGATGATTTAAAATATTTTAAAATTTAAATAATTAAAAAAAATACACTTGATGTACAACACTATGTTAGATTTCAGGTGTACTACATAATGATTTGACCTTTGATTACATTCTGAAATGACTGCCATAGTATGTCTAGTAACCATCTGTCCCCAAACAAATATATTACAATATTACTAACCATACTCTTACTCTTATGCTATGTATTACATTCCTGTAACTTGTTTATTTATAATTGGAGGTTTATACCTCTTAATCTCTTTCACCTTCTTTACATCCCCCAACCCCACCCTTCTGATAACAGCAGTCTAGTCTCTGTATCTAAGAGTCTGTTTTCATTTTGCTTCCTTTGTCTGTTTGGTGAATTTCACATATAAGTGAGATTGTGTGGTATTTGATTATTTCATTAGCATAAGACCCACCAAACCCATTCATGTTGTGTCAAAGGGCAAAATTCCATTTTTACTATAGTGAATTAAAGTGAAGTTGCTCAGTCATGTCTGACTCTTTGCGACCCCATGGACTGTAGCCTACTAGGCTCCTCCCTCCATGGGATTCTCCAGGCAAGAGTACTGGAGTGGGTTGCCATTTCCTTCTCCAGGGGATCTTCCCAACTCAGGGATCGAACCCAGGTCTCCCACATTCCAGGCAGATGCTTAAACCTCTGAGCCACCAGGGAAGCCCACTATGTATTTTTACTACAGCTGAGCAATATTCCATTGTGTGCATGTGTGTATCAAATATTCCTTATCCATCTATCAATGAACACTTATATTGCTTCTGTATCTTTGCTATTATAAATAATGCTTCAATGAATATTGGAATGCATACATCTTTTTGAGCTAGTGCCTTTATTTTATTTGGGTAAATAGCCCAAAGTAGGATTGCTGGATTGTTTAGTAATTCAATTTCTTAATTCTTTTGAGAGAGTTATTACTGTTTCCATAGTGGCTATACCAACTTATGTTCCTTTGAGGAGTGCACAGTATTTTCCTTTTTGCCATACGCTCATTAGCATTTTTAATTTATTGCCTTTTCACTAAAAACAATTGTCTTTTCACTAAAAACTGCTCATTGCAGTTTCGACATGCATTTCTCTGTGATTAAGGCTGATGAGCATCTTTTCATGTGTCTGTGCCCATCTCTATGTCTTCTTTGGAAAAATGTCCATTCAGATCCTCTGCTTATTTTTTAATTAAGTTTGATTTTGTTGATGATGAGTTGTATGAGTTCTTTGTATATCTTGTATATTAGCCCCTTATTAGATGCATGATTTGCAAATATCTTCAAATATTTAAATAGACTACCTTTCTGTTTTGTTGATAGTTTCTTTTGCTATGCTAAAGTTTTTAGTTTGATGTAGTCCCATTTGTTTATTTTTGTTTTGTTGCCCTTACCTGAGAAGATAGATCCCCCCAAATATTAAGTCTCATGATGAAGAGCATATTATATTTTCTTCTAGGAATTTGATGGTTTCATTTAAGTCTTCAATCCATTTTGAGTTAATTTTCTGTATATGGTGTGAGAAAGTAGTCCAATTTGATTTCTTTGTATGAAGCTATTCAGTTTTCCCAGCATTATTTACTGAAAAGGATTTTCTTTCCCCATTTTATATTCTTGCATCACTTATCATAGACTAATTGACCAAATGTGTGTGGGTTTATTTCTGGGCTCTCATTTCCATACTATTTTGATTATTGTAGTTTGGAAGTACATTTTGAAATCAAGGAACATGATACTCCAGCTTTTGTTTTCTTGTTCAATTGTATAGGCTGTTTGGGTGTTTTGTGTTTCCATACAAATTTTAGAAATTATTTGTTCTAGATTTATGAAAAATGTCATTGGTATTTTGATAGATACTGGTTTGAATCTGTAGATTGCCTTAGGTAGTTTGGTTATTATAAAAATATTAATTCTTTCATTAAATCATTTTCTATGTATAGTATAGTATTATGTCATCTGAAAACTGAGTTTTACATCCTTTCCAATTTGTATTCCTTCCATTTATTTTTTTGTCTGATTGTTATAGCTAGGGCTTCCATAAAGGTGGTATAAGTGGCATTCTTGGTTTGTTCCTGATCTTAGAGAAAATACTTTCAGATTTCCACCACCAAACTTGATGTTAGCTCTGGGCTTGTCATATATCAGTTCAGTTCAGTCACTCAGTCGTGTTCGACTCTTTGTGACCCCATGAATCGCAGCACGCCAGGCCTCCCTGTCCATCACCAACTCCCAGGGTTCATCCAAACCCATGTCCATTGAGTCAGTGATGCTACCCAACCATCTTATCCTATGTCATCCCCTTCTCCTCCTGCCCTCAATCTTTCCCAGCATCAGGGTCTTTTAAAATGAGTCAGCTCTTCGCATCAGGTGGCCAAAGTATTATAGTTTCAGCTTCAACATCAGTCCTTCCAATGAACACCCAGGACTGATCTCCTTTAGGGTGGACTGGTTGGATCTCCTCGCAGTCCAAGGGATTCTCAAGAGTCTTCTCCAACACCACAGTTTAAAACCATCAATTCTTCGGTGCTCAGCTTTCTTCATAGTCCAACTCTCACATCCACACATGACCACCGGAAAAACCATAGCCTTGACTAGATGGACCTTTGTTGGCAAAATAATGTCTCTGCTTTTTAATATGCTGTCTAGGTTGGTCATAACTTTCTTTCCAAGAAGTAAACGTCTTTTAGTTTCATGGCTGCAATCACCATCTGCAGTGATTTTGGAGCCCAGAAAAATAAAGTCAGACACTGTTTCCCCATCTATTTGCCATGAAGTGATGGGACTGGATGCCATGATCTTAGTTTTCTGAATGTTGAGCTTTAAGCCAACTTTTTCACTCTCCTCTTTCACTTTCATCAAGAGGCTCTTTAGTTCGTCTTCACGTTCTGCCATAAGGGTGGTGTCATCTGCATATCTGAGGTTATTGATATTTCTCCTGGCAATCTTGATTCCAGCTTGTGCTTCCTGCAGCCCAGCATTTCTCATGATGTACTCTGCATATAAGTTAAAAAAGTAGGATTAAAATATACAGCCTTGATGTACTCCTTTTCTTATTTGGAACCAGTCTGTTGTTCCATGTCCAGTTCTAACTGTTGCTTCCTGACCTGCACACAGATTTCTCAGGAGGCAAGTCAGATGGTCTAGTATTCCCATCTCTTTCAGAATTTTCCACAGTTTATTGTGATCCACACAGTCAAAGGCTTTGGCATAGTCAATAAAGCAGACATAGATGTTTCTCTGGAACTCTCTTGCTTTTTTTTGATGATCCAGTGGATGTTGGCAATTTGATCTCTGGTTCCTCTGCCTTTTCTAAAACCAGCTTGAACATCTGGAAGTTCATGGTTCACGTATTGCTGAAGACTGACTTGGAGAATTTTAAGCATTACTTTACTAGCATGTGAGATGAGTGCAATTGTGCAGTAGTTTGAGCATTCTTTGGGACTGGAATGAAAAGTGACCTTTTCTAGTCCTGTGGCCACTGATGAGTTTTCCAAATTTGCTGGCATATTGAGTGCAGCACCTTCACAGCATCATCTTTCAGGATTTGAAATAGCTCAACTGGTTTTCCATCACCTCCACTAGCTTTGTTCGTAGTGATGCTTCCTAAGGACCACTGACTTCCCATTCCAGGATGTCTGGCTCTGGTGAGTGATCACACCATCATAATTATCTAGGTCATGAAAATCTTTTTAATATAGTTCTTCTGTGTATTCTTGCCACCCCTTCTTAATATCTTCTGCTTCTGCTAGGTTCCTACAATTTCTGTCCTTTATTGAACCCATCTTTGCATGAAATGTTCCCTTGGTATCTCTAATTTTCTTGAAGAGATCTCTAGTCTTTCCAATTCTATTGTTTTCCTCTACTTCTTTGCATTGATCCCCGAGGAAGACTTTCTTATCTCTCCTTGCTATTCTTTGGAACTCTGAATTCATATGGGTATATCTTTCCTTTTCCCCTTTTCTTTTCACTTCCCTTCTTTTCACAGCTATTTGTAAGGCCTCCCCAGACAGCCATTTTGCTTTTTTGCATTTGTTTTTCTTGGGGATGGTCTTGATCCCTGTCTCCTGTACAATGTCATGAACCTCCGTTCATAGTTCATCAGGCACTCTGTCTATCAAATCTAGTCCCTTAAATCTATTTCTCACTTCCACTGTATTGTCATAAGGGGTTTGATTAGGTTATACCTGAATGGTCTAGTGGTTTTCTCTACTTTCTTCAATTTCAGTCCTGAATTTGGCAATAAGGAGTTTTCATATATAGATTTTACTATGTTGAGGTGTTTTTCCTCCATAGCTACTTTGTCTAGAATTTTTGTCATAAATGAATGTTGAATTTTGTCAAAAGCTTTTCTGTACCTATTTTGCTGATTATGTGACTTTTATTCTTCAATTTTTTAATGTTTTATACATCACAAGGATTGATATGGGAATATTGGATCATCTTTGCATTCTTGGTATAAATCCCACTTGATTTTGGTGTGATTCTATTTATTCAATTCAGCTTGTTAATATTATGTTGAGGATTTTTGAATGTGATCATCAGTGATATTGGCATATATTTTTCTTTCCTGTTTTTTCTTTATCTAGTTTTGAAATCAAGGTGATGTTTCCCTCACAGAATGATTTTGGAAGTGTCTTTATCTCTTCATTTTTTGGATAGTTTGAGAAGAATAGGTTTTAACATTCCTTTAAATATTTGGACTTCTAAGGCAGCACTAGTGGTAAAGACCTGCCAGCCAATGCAGGAGACATAAAAGACATGGATTTGATCCCTGGATTGAGAGGATCCCCTGGAGGAGGGCATGGAAACCCACTCCAGTATTCTTGCCTGGAGAATCTCATGGACAGAAGAACCTGGCAGGTTATAGTTCATAGGGTCACAAGAGTCAGACACAAATGAAGTGACTTAGCATGCAAGTATGAACATACATTAGCAGACCAATGCATTATATTTCTTTTTAAAGTTTATTTTATTTAATTTTTGGCTGTGTAGGCTCTTAGTTTCTTGATTGGGATCTAACCCACAGCTCCTGCACTGGAAGTGTGAACTCTTAACCACTGGACAGCCTGGGAAGTCTCCAGCCTTTAGCTATTTAGTAGTATATTGTTTACCATCCATATGTATGTGTGGTTTTTTTTTGCAATTTTTATCTTGTAGCTGATTTCTAGTCTTAAGTCATTGTAGTTGGAAAAGTGCTCAGTATGATTTAATTCTTCAAAAATGTGTGCTGTGGTCTAGCATGTGGTTTATCCTGGAGAATAATACATGTGCCCTTCCAGATAATGTGTATTCTGCCATTTTGGATGGAATGCTCCGTAGATATCAATTAATCCACCTGGTGTAATGTAGGACAGTGTTTCCTACTGATTTTCTGTCTGGAAGCTGAGTCCATTAATGTAAGCAAAATCTTAAAATCCTCACTACTATTGTGTTACTGCCAAGTTTTCCTTTATTTTGTTAACTTAGGCTTTATGTATACAAGTGTTCCTGTGTTATATATATATATATATATATTTATAATTGTTTTATTTTCTTTTTGGATTGATATTTGTGTATATTTATAATTGTTATATTTTCTTTTTGGATTGATTTCTTCAACAGTATAAAATATCTTTGCTTGTCTCTTGTTACAGTCTTTGCTTTAAAGTCTATTTTGTGTAACATAAATGTTGATGCCACAACTTTCTTTTGGTTTCAGTGTGCATAGAATACTTTTTTCCAGTGTGAATATGCAAAAAGATATGACACTGAGAGATGAACTCCCCTGGTCGGTAGTGCCAAATACACTAACTGGAGAAGAGTGGAGAAATGGCTCCAGAAAGAATGAAAAGGCTGAGCCAAAGCAAAAACAATGCCCAGTTGTGGATGTGCCTGGTGATGGAAGTAAAGTTTGATGCTGTAAAGAACAATATTGCATAGGAATCTGGAATGTTAGGTCCATAGATCAAGGTAAATTGGAAGTGGTCAAAAAGGAGATGGCAACAGTGAACATTGACATTTTAGGAATCAGTGAAACAAAATGGAATGGAATGGATGAATTTAACTCAGATGACCATTATACCTACTACTGTGGACAGGAATCCCTTAGAAAAAATGGAGTAGCCATCATAGTTTAAAAAAAAAAGAGTCCAAGATGTAGTACTTGGGTGCAATCTCAAAAACTACAGAATGATCCCTGTTCATCTGCAAGGCAAGCCCCTCAGTATCACAGTAATCTAAGTCTATGCTCCAACCACTAACTCCAAAAAAGCTGAAGTTGAACAGTTCTATGAAGACTGACAAAATATTCTAGAACTAACACTAAAAAAAAAAAAAGGATGCCCTTTACATGATAGGGGAATGGAATGCAAAGGTAGGAAGTCAAGAGATACCAGGATTAGCAGTTAAGTTTGGCCTTAGAGTAGAAAATGAAGCAGGGCAAAAGCTAATAGAGTTTGCCAAGGAAATGCATTGATTACAGCAAAAACCCTCTTCCAATGACACAAGAGATGACTTTACACACAGACATCACCAGATGGTCAATATCAAAATTAGACTGACTCTATTCTTTTCAGCTGAAGATGGAGAAACTATACAGTCAGCAAAAACAAGACTGGAACCTGACTGTGGATAAGATAATGAACTCCTTATTGCAAAATTCAGGCTGAAAGAAAGTAGGGAAAACCATGAGACCATTCAGGTACAATCTAAATCAGAACTGTTATAATTATACAGTGGAAGTGACACAGTGCCTGAAGAACTATGGAAAAAGATTCATAACATTGTACAAGGGGCAGTGATCAAAATTATCCCCAAGAAAAATAAATGCAAAAAGGCAAAATGGTTGTCTGAAGAGGCCTTACAAATAGCTGAGAAAAGAAGAGAAGCTAGAGGCAAAGGAGAAAAGGAAAGATATATCCATCTGAATGCACAGTTCCAAAGAATAGCAAGGAGAGATAAGAAAGCCTTCCTCAGTGATCAGTGCAAAGAAATAGAGGAAGAAAATAAAACTGGAAAGACTAGAGATCTCTTCAAGAAAATTAGAGATACCAAGGGAATATTTCATGCAAAGATGGGCACAATAAAGGACAGAAATTGTATGGACCTAAAAGATGCAGAAGATATTATGAAGAGGTGGCAAGAATACATAGAAGAATTATATTAAAAAGACCTTAATGACTCAGATAACCATGATGGTGTGATCACTCACCTAGAGCCAAACATCTTGGAGTGTGAGGTCAAGTGGACCTTATGAAGCACCACTACGAATAAAGCTAGTGGAGGTGATGGAACCCCAGCTGAGCTTTTTCAAATCCTAAAAGATGATAGCATTAAAGTGCTGCACCCAATATGCCAGCAAGTTTGGAAAACTCATCAGTGGCCACAGGACTGGAAAAGGTCAGTTTTCATTCCAAATTCAATCCCATTCCATTTCAATCCCAAAGAAAGGCAATGCCAAAGAATGCTCAAACTACCACACAATTGCACTCATCACACATGCTAGTAGAATAATGCCCAAAATTCTCCAAGCTAGGCTTCAACAGTACATGAACTGAGAAATTCCATATGTAGAAGCTGGATTTAGAAAAGGCAGAGGAATGAGAGACAAAATTGCCAACATCCATTGGATCATAGAAAAAGGAAGAGAATTCCAGAAAAACATCTACTTCTGCTTCATTGACTAAGCTAAAGACTTTGACTGTGTGGATCACAACAATCTGTGAAAAATTCTTAAAGAGATGGGAATACCAGACCACATTACCTGCCTCCTGAGAAATCTGTATGTAGGTTAAGAAAAAACAGTTAGAACCAGACAGGGAACAGCAGGCTAAATCCAAATTGGGGAAGGAGTATGTCAAGGCTGTATATTGTCACCCTGCTTATTTAACTTCTATGCAGAGTGCATCATGTGAAATGCCCAGCTGGATGAAGCACAAGCTGGAATCGAGCTTTCTGGGAGAAATATGAATAACCTCAGATATGCAGATGACACCACGCCTATGGCAGAAAGCAAAGAGGGACTAAAAAGCCTCTTGATGAAAGCAAGAGAGGAAAGCAAAGAAGCTAGCTTAAAACTCACCATTCAAACATGAAGATCATGGCATCCAGTCCCATCGCTTCATGGCAAATAGGGAAACAATGAAGACAGTGAAAGACTTTATTTTCGTGGGCTCCAAAATCACTGCAGATGGTGACAGCAATCATGAAATTAAAAGATGCTTCCTGCTTGGAAGGAAAGCTATGACAAACCTAGACAGCATATTAAAAAAGCAGAGACATTACTTTGCCAACAAAGGTCTGTCTAGCCAAAGCTATGGTTTTTCCTGTAGTCATGTGTGGATGTGAGAGTTGAACCATAAAGAAAGGTGAGCACCAAAAAATTGATGCTTTTGAACTGTGGTGTTGGAGAAGACTCTTGAGAGTCCCTTGGACTGCAAGGAGATCAAACCAGACAATCCTAAAGGAAATCAGTCTTGAATATTCAGTGGAAGGACTGATGCTAAAGCTGAAGCTATAACACTTTGGCCACTTCATGACAATTAACTGACTCATGGAAACGACCTTGATGCTAGGAAAAATTGAAGTCAGCAGAAGTGCACAACAGAGGATGAGATGGTTGGATGGAATCACTGAATCAATGGTCATAAGTTGCAGCAACCTCCAGGAGTTGGTGATGTACAGGGAAGCCTGGCATGCTGCAGTCTATGGGGTCAGTCTATGGAGTTGGATATGACTGAGCGCCTGAACCGAACTCAATTGACCTTTTTCCATCCCCCAACTTTCTATTTGTTTCTGAAGAACTGATGTGAGTCTCTTGTCAGCATCATATATACGGTTCTTGTTTTCTCATTCATTCTTTGTATTTCCTTCAATTGAAGCATTAGTCTATTTAAATTTATAATGATTATTGATAAGTATGGAGTTATTATATGGTTACTTGTTTTCTGGTTGTTTCCACAGTTCTTTTTTGTTCTCTTCTTTTCTCTTTGTGATTTGATGACTATTTTTAGCTTTATATTTGGATTTCTGTCACATATTTGTGTGTATTTCTTGTAAATTTTTGATGTGTGATTACCATGACATTCATATATATATAGCTGTATATATATGTCCATATATATATGCACAGTTTATATACTATACATATACTTATTAAGTTGGTCATCTCTTAAGTTTAAATGCATTTTAACAACCCTGCATTTTTACTCACCCTGGTGTTTAATGTTATTGACATCATTTTATACCTTTTGCTTTGTGTATCTCTTAACAACTTATTGTTTTCATAAAAGATTTTAACTACTTTTTTCTTTAACCTTCCTACTAGGTTTATACGTGATTCAAAGTCACTCAAAGTGTTAGTTGCTCAGTCGTGTCTGACTTTTTGTGACCACATGGACTGTAACTCACCAAGCTCCTCTGTCCATTTAATTCTCCGGGCAAGAATAATGGAGTGGGTTACCATTCCCTTCGGGAAAAAGTGAAAGTGAAAGTCGCTCAGTTGTGTCCAACTCTTTGCGACACAATTCTCCAGGCCAGAATATGGGAGTGGGTAGCCTTTCCTCTTCCAGGGGATCTTTCCAACCCAAGAATTGAACCCAGGTCTCCCTCATAGCAGGTGGATTCTTTACCAGCTGAGCCACTACGGAAGCCCAAGAATACTGGAGTGGGTACACTATCCCTTCTCCAGGGGATCTTCCTGACCCAGGAATAGCCCAGGATCTCCTGCATTGCTGCTGCTAAGTCACTTCAGTCGTGTCCAACTCTGTGAGACCCAGGAGACGGCAGCCTACCAGGCTCCTCTGTCCCTGGGATTCTCCATGCAAGAACACTGGAGTGGGTTGCCATTTCCTTCTCCAATGCATGAAAGTGAAAAGTGAAAGTGAAGTCGCTCAGTCGTGTCCAACTCTTCGCAACCCCATGGACTGCAGTCTACCAGGCTTCTCCATCCATGGGATTTTCCAGGCAAGAGGACTGGAGTGGGGTGCCATTGCCTTCTCCGCCTGCATTGCAGGCAGATTCTTTAGCACCTGAACTACCAGGGAAGCCCCCCTTCTCCAGGCAATCTTTCCAATCCAGGGATCGGATCCTGGTCTCCTGAATTGTAAGTGGATTCTTTACCACCTGAGCCAGCAGGGAAGCCAAATTTGTATGTGGTTAGTCTACTACTTTTAAGTTTTTTGTGTTTGCCTTTATTATTGAGATTTTCCTTTTTATACTTTTTATATTTCTCAGTCAGTCAGTTCAGATGCTTCTCACTCAAGATTGTCTGGCTCTAGGTGAGTGACAATATAGTTTTATTGTGACAATTCATATTTCTAATTCTGGTCTTTTCTGCTTTGAGTAATCCCTTTAACATTCCTTGTAAAGCTGGTTTGGTGGTGTTGAACTATTTTAAGTTTTGCTTGTCTGTAAATCTCCTTATCTTTCCTTCACATTTTATTGATATCCCTTTTAGGTAGAGTATTCTAGGTTGTACATTTTTTTCCTTTCATCATTTTGAATACATCATGCCACTTCTTGCCTGCAATGTTTCTGCCCAGAAGTCAGCTTATTTTATTATGTGGATTGTTTTGTAATATGTTTTTCTTTGACTGATTTTAAAATTATCTGTTTATCTTTAATGTCAGCATTTAATTATGCTGTGTCTTGGTTTGGAATTCTCTGGGTTGATCTTACTTGGTATGCTCTGTGCTTCTGGGAGCCTGCCATTTGTTTCCATTACCAGGTTAGGGAAGTTTTCAGCTATTATTTCTATAAATGAATTATCTGACCCTTTCTTCTTTTTCTGGGACCTCTATAATGTGAATGTTAGTAAACTTGATGTTGTCCCAGAGGTCTCTTAAACTGTCTTTAAAAATTTTTTTTTCCTTTTTTTTTTTTAAAAACTTTGGTAATTTTCACTACTCTGTCTTCAGTTTGAGGATTTATTACTCTGTATTATCTAATATAGTATTGATTTTTTTCTTGTATATTTATTACAGTTATTGTGTATTTCAGCTCTGTTTGGATTCTTTAATATTTTCTAGCTCTTTGTTAAAATTATCACTATGTTCATGTATGTTCTTCTGAGTTTAGTGAGCATCTCTGTGAAGATTACTTTGAATTTCTACCAAGTAGATTGCTTATCTCTACTTTGTTCAGTTCTTTTTCTAAGATTTTATAAGATTTTGTCTTGTTCCTTGTATCATATTCTTCTGTCTTCTTATTTTGTCTATTTGTTTGTTTGTTTCTATATGTTAGATAGGTCATTTACATTTCTCCATCACTGAGAAGTGATCTCAATATAGGAGATGCCTCCTAGGGCCCAGCAGCATACCCACTTTGGTCACTGAAATATATGCTCTAGGGGTATGCCTATTTGGGCTGCATGGCCCCACCCACTGTGGTACAGCTGACTACCGTGTGTTCTCTGATAGGCCAGACTGGCTCCCAGTCTGTTTGCCTGTCAAGTACTGCCTCATGACTCCTGGCCTGCTGAGAGAAGGGCAAAGTTTTGAAGTGGTTAGCTGCTCAGTCCAAGAGGGCCCCGAGCTGATGTCAGCTTGATGGTGGCCAGGTAGTTCCTCACCACTAACAATCTAGAGCGAGGACTCCAAAATATCGCTTGCCAGCATCAATGTGCTGTGGTAGAATGAGCTCCCCAAAATGCCTGTCGCCAGTGCCTGTATCTCCAAGGGGAGTCTCTGTTGCCTCTGGCTTTTCTAGGAGGCTCTCCAAGATCAGACTGCCTGACCTAGAATTCTTTAAAATTAATGCCTCTTCCCTGGGACTTGAAGGGTTGAGATTTTGTGCGTGCCCTTTATGAGTGGAGTCCTTATTTCCTATTGCCCCTCCTGCTCTCTGAATGCAAATTCAGCTAGCCTTCAAAGACAGAAGTTCTAGGGACTCTTCTCTGATAAAGGATGCCAAGGATGGTGAGTCTGCTATAGGGATTGGAATCTTTGCTCCTTGGGGAGAACCCCTGTAACTGTGGTCATCCTCCCATTTGTGGGTTGCATACCTGGGAAGCATCTTCACCACACATAACCTGAAATTTTAAACAGAGTGGTCAGTATAAACCTCATTAAGAAAGTACATTTAAGTGAACTTCTGATTGAAGTTTGGATTTAGCTATGCCAGTATTTAGAAGAAAGCATCCCACACAGAAGAAATAACTAGTACAGAGGTATTAGAAGAATTATATGCAGAGCATAAGAAGACCAGTGAGTCAGGAGCAGAGCAAGCTTTAGGGAGAATGGTAGAAGATGAGTTTGTAGAGAGATGGAAGGAACAAAGTCATATGGGATTTGGGCTTCCATCCTAAGACAAACGAAGAGACAATGGGGAATTGATACTCTGTTATCTTTTAATAGATTAGCTTTAAGTTAAGTTGAAAACGGGAAGTAGTTAAAGTTAAATGAAATCATCAAGTTGGTGTAATGATCTGATGAGACTACTGTCTTTATAAGAAGAGACACTGGAAAACTTCTTTCCTTGCTCCTGTCTGCCGGATGAGCACACACTAAGAAAGCTGTAAGTCAGGGGGACCATCCTTGCCAGGAATCAAATCAAACGGGCTGACATCTATATTTTGGGATTCTCAATCTCAAGAACTTTTAGAGAAAATATTTTCTTGTTGTTTAAGCCATCTAGGTAATGATATTTTGTTATGACAGTCCAAGCAGACTAATAAACTGTCTCTCCCACAGTACTTCTGATCTTTATATTTCTTAATTTTTTCATACATTACTTTCTTCCAAGATACTATATAACTTATTTTCTTATTGTGTCGTCTATTTCTTTTTTGTCCTCACCCATGTGAATTCAATCTCCACAAGGCCAGGGATTTTTTGTTATTGTTATTACCCCATACATTCTATGGAGGTTACTTGATATGTTTTTGTTAAGTGAAAGAAAGGAGAGTTCGGATTGACACGTATGACCAACAGTTAATTTCTGTTTTAATCTTGTAATTATTTCAGACATTATGTTAAAAGAGAAAATTAATGTAAAAGGTAAAAAATATACTTCCTCCCAAAGCTGTATATTAATATTCTCTAAGCCATAGCTATAGGTTTTAAAAACACCTACTCCCATTCTGCCTGCAATGCAGGAGACGTGGTTTTGATCCCTGGGCCGAGAAGATCCCCTGGGGAAGGGAATGGCTACTCACTCCATGTTTTTGCCTGGAGAATCCCATGGACAGAGGAACCTAGTGAGCTGCAGTTCAAGGGGTAGCAAAGAGTCGGACATAACTGAACAACCAATACACGCAGACACAGTCCCTTTCTACATTCTCTCCATCATCCTTAACTCTAATTTCTCTTTAAAAAGGAAAAAAAAAAAAGAATTCTAAATTCTTGGCTACTTGTAAGGATTATAAAAATTGTAAAAAAGGTAAATGTGAGTTGAAAGTATTAATATTTTGATGAAATAACATACAATATGAAATAGAATAGAAACTTTTTAAGACTCAATGCACATGAGTTTGGGTGAACTCAGGGAGTTGGTGATGGACAGGGAGGCCTGGCGTGCTGAGATTCATGGGGTCGCAAAGAATAGGATATGACTGAGCAAGTGAACTAAACTGAACTGAATTGAAGATACAATTTGGATTTTGATTTCAAAATGAATATTGTGGAGATTTAAGATTATGAAGAATGTATACCAAGGAAGTATTTTAAATCATTGTAGGTATCTTTCTATAGTCTTTCTAGAAATCTGGAGGCAAGCTGATTTCAAAAAAAAATTCTGCTTCAAAAAGAACATACAGCAACTTTAGTGGAGGACTGCATGTTGATCCAGGGAGAAAAACTTGTTAAAATGCTTTTCCTATTAAGAGAATTGCATCCAAAAATAAATTAAATTAAAATTAAATTAAGCTAAACTAAATAAACATATTTGGTTGATAAATGTAACCATCATTCAGTGGAAATTATCCACAGAGAAGACTTAGCCACTGATTGAAGAATAGTTAAGAAAAATATTTAAATTAAGTAAATAATGGCCAATCAATTCTATGATTACAGATGATTTGCCATTCCTAATTAAACATGGTCATAAAAACTTGGTCAGCAAATATTGTTCAGTAATATGAACAAGAAATTCAGGTGTTCAAATAAGAAGCAGCTTGCTTGAAGAGAAAAGGGGGTCTGCAAATGAAATTATCTATTTCTTATGATTTTTATATTTTCCTCAAAATTGATAAATGGCCCCATTCACAGTCACCTGTTTTGAGTCTTATTTTTATGTGGGCAGCATTGATAAGTTAATCCCAGATGTGCTTGGCCCATGTGCAATTCATTACTTCATTTGTCAAAAATGAGAAACTTACTATTTTTTATATTCATGCTGGCATATAAAGAAATCTTAAGAGCTTTTAAAATGCTAGCTTATGCATTACATTAACATCTTTAGTGTTCAAACGGCAGAACTAAATCTTTTTTTTCCTAACATGTATTTCTGCATTAAAGCATGTGCCTGCGTGTGCGCCCAGTCACTTCAGTTGTGTCCAGCTCTTTGTGACCCTATGAACTATAGCCTGCCAGGATTCTCTGTCCATAGATTCTCCAGGCGAGAATACTGGAGTGAGTTGCCAAGTCCTCCTCCAGGGAGTCTTCCCAACCCAGGGATAGAATCTGGGTCTCCTGCATTGCAGGCGGATTCTTTACCACTGAGGCACCAGGAAAGCCCATATTAGGGCATATTTCTACTGAAATTGATTTGGGTTAGATAATAACTATGAAAGCAAAAGATCCACTGCCCCAGTGAAAATGATGTAGCCCCCCAAAAACCTCTTTTGCTAACACAGGCCATGAGTTTGCACTAGAAGCAGAACCCAAGAATCATTTAAAACAGCTGCTTTAGGGTAGAAGTCCCCAACATTTTTGGCACAAGGGATCGGTTTTGTGGAAGATCATTTTTCCACGGACCAGGCAGTAATGCAAGTGATGAGAAGTGTCAGATGAAGCTTCACTGGCCTGCCACTCACCTCCTGCTAACAGGCTAACAGTACTGGTCCTCAGCCCAGGAGTTGGGGACTCCTGCTGTAAAGCATGGTAAAGTAGACAACTGCCCCTTGGCTTGCCTGATGGATGGCAATGCCTCTACCATAGCTGCAAGTGATGCTGAGTTTTCAAGAAATGTGTGACCACCTTAGGTGAGGAGACATCTTGCTAGAGAATGATTTGATATCACTATCAAGGGCAAATAAAATTGATTGTTTATAGGAATACACTTTTGAAAAATATATGTTTACTTGTGAATGCAATACAACTCGATTTTTTCAAGCACTTACTGAACTGATTTTATTTCTTTATTACTATTTTAGTGTTGCCTTTTATTTGTTTATTTTTAAAAATTATTTTAATTGGAGGCTAATTATTTTACAATATTGTGGTGGTTTTTGCCATACAGTCACATGAATCAGCCATGGGTGTACATGTGTTCCCAAGCTGACTCTTCCTCCCACCTCCCTCCCCATCCCATCTCTCAGGGTCATCCCAGTGCACTCTCTTTGAGTGCCCTGTTTCATGCATCAAACTTGGACTGGTCATCTATTTCACATATGGTAATATACATGTTTCAATGCTATTCTCTCAAAACATCCCACCCTCACCTTCTCCCACAGAGTCCAACAATCTGTTCTTTACATCTGTGTTTTTTGCGGTCTCGCATATAGAGTCATCATTACCATCTTTCTAAAATACATATATATGCGTTAATATACTATATTGGTATTTTTCTTTCTGACTTACTTCGCTCTGTATAATAGGCTCCAGTTTCATCCACCTCATTAGAACTGATTCAAATGCATTCTTTTTAATAGCTGAGTAATATTAGATTGTGTATATGTACCACAGCTTTTAATCCATTCATCTGCTGATGGGCATCTAGGTTGCTTCCATGTCCTGGCTATTATAAACAGTGCTGCGATGAACATTGGGGTGCACGTGTCTCTTTCAGATCTGGTTTCCTCGGTGTGTATGCCCAGCAGTGGGATTGCTGGGTCATATGGCAGTTCTATTTCCAGTTTTTTAAGAAATCTCCACACTGTACTCGATACTGGCTGTACTAGTTTGCATTTCCAACAGTGTCCTTTTTCTCTGCACCCCCTCCAGCATTTACTGAACTGATTTGAAAAAGAGCTCTCTATTCAAATATAGGGCTTTCCCTGGTGGCTCAGTGGAAAATAATCCACCTGTCAATGCAGGAGACGATCTCTGGTTTGGGAAGATCCCCTGGAGAAGAAAATGGCAACCCGCTCCAGTATTCTTGCCTGAGATATCTCAGAGAGAGAGGAGCCTGGTGGGCTATAGTCCATAGGGTTACAAAGAGTCAAATATGACTTACAGACTAAAAGAGCAACAACAATTCAAATATATTTCCAACTTTCAAATTGATTAGATAAGAATGCAATTTTATATCAGGAACTTCTAAAATAAGTAAACAAACCCCAAATACCATTTAATCAAAACAGTTAAACCCTCTACACATACAGAAATACACACCACTCTTTTGTTTTTCCTTAGTTTATGCCCCAAAATTCAAAGTTTATATATTTTTAGATATGTATATATATATCTATATATATCTATATAGATATATATATACATATCTATATATCCACTATCTATCATTATCTGTCTATCTGTGTGTTGTGCTGTGCTCAGATGCTCACTTGTGTCCAGCTCTTTGTAATCCCATGGACTGTAGCTTGCCAGGCTCCTCTGTCATTGGGATTTTTCTGGGAAGATTACTGGAGTGGGTTGCCATTTCTTTCTCCAGGGCATCTTCCTGACCCAGGGATCAAACCCATATCTCTTACATCTTCTTCATTAGCAGGAGGATTCTTTACCACTAGCACCACCTGGGAAGCCCTCTATCTATCTATCAAACAACAAAAAGTACACAGTTGAATCAAGGTATGTAAGAAATCAAGGAATAAGAGCAACTAAGAAACTATGGAAGATGAGATATCCTGGACAGCTGTACTACGTGTTAAGAAGCACAAGAACATGGGTATGGGATAAGCAAGGAAACACATGTTATGTACTGCAATGTACCACAAGGGAAACATCCCAGGAAGCAAGTATTTTAGGCAGTGTGGCAAGGGTAGGCAGAAAGCATATTTACAGGCAAGAGAATGAGCTTGCTGAATGCACAACATGAAGTTTGAAGGTAAATCCATTTCCCAACAGCAGACCAAAATGTTAGGGCTCTCACACTTAGGATGACTTGGGAGCACCTTATAAATGAAGGTTATAAGAATTCTTGTATAAACCTGTTCATGTGGTCTGAATTTGTATCCTTTCCAGAATCATCTACCAAACATAGAGATTTCCTCAATTTCTTGGCTTTACATTTGCATCTCAGGATTAAAATGGAACCAGGAATGAAGCTGATACCCACAATTCTATACATTATTTATATTATAAAACAAATTTGTACACATGTATAGTACACTATAATGATAATTTTACTGAATTTTATGGATTACTATAGGAACCTAATATCAAGAAAAACTTGAATCATATCAATATTTTGCATTTGGATGAGTGTACTTTTTCCCCTAGATTACAAGTTTCTGCTCAAATTTAATTTAAGGAATGAAACAGACTACTTTACTCCTATAACATTCAGATTAATGGAGTTTTATGGTTACTGCACTGAGATATTTTACTGATTTTATATTTCACTTCTATGCAGGTAAATCAGTTTTATATTTAGATAGAAAATAAAGTCACAAATCCATTCTCAGTATGGGCACCTGCTTCTGAAGATTACATTTTATGGATACTGTTTGCTTTTCAAATATCAACATGTTAAATAGGTAATAACTATCAAGTGAGTGTAATTTCACGTATCCCTGCAGATAGCCACATTTAGAGAGGGAAAGGAAGTTTAGTTATAACATGAAAAGAAAGCCATCAGGGGAAAATTATTTTTAAAATAATGCAACTATCATGCAAATATCTTAGAAGTAAGCATTAGAATGCTATATTATTTTAAATAATGTCATTTTATGTTAGATTTTATTTTTATAAATAAAATGGGTGTGTGACTCTAAAGGCATAGAGCAAGGAACTGGAGTAATGGTGCAGTTCTGCATCTGACTGTCTTGGTGGAGGTTTGAATCTATATAATAAGCTTCATAGAATTTTATGGAACTATTCACTAAAAAATATTATACATAAAGCCTGGTGAAATTTGAATATGATCTGTGGTTTATAGCGGTGCATCAATGTCATTTCCTGATTTGATCATTGTACCATCGTTAGGTAGAATAGCAGGGGAAGTTGAGAGATGGGCCCACAGAAAATCTTTGTATTATTTTTGCAGCTTTTACATGAGTCTAACGTTGTTTCAGTAAACAAACAAAGATAAATAATGTGGTTCATTCTTGGGAAATGAGAAGAGAAGAAAACAAAGTGGCTTTATAAAAAGAAGCAAACAATGGTTAAGATTTTCATGCGTGCCTGCATGCAAGGTGGCTTCAATCGTGTCCAACTCTTGGCGACCTATGGGCTGTAGTCCGCCAGGCTCCTCTGTCTGTGGGATTCTCCAGGCAAGCATGCTTCCCTGGTGGCTCAGAGGGTAAAGCATCTCCCCACAATGCAGGAGACCCAGGTTCGATCCCTGGGTCGGGAAGATCCCCTGGAGAAGGAAATGGCAACCCCCTCCAGTACTCTTGCCTGGAAAATCCCATGGACAAACAAGGCCTGGTAGGCTACAGTCCATGGGGTTGCAAAGAGTCGGACACGACTGAGCGACTTCACTTTCACTTTTCTAGGCAAGAATCCTAGAGTGGGTTGCTGTGTCCTCCTCCAGTGTAATATTGTCATAAATAATAAAATTTCCCAAATCCAAACTAATCCTGCCGAGATTGTTAGCAAATACAGCTCATGGCATCGGAAGCTGCTCTGTGTCTGATGTTGTCTCAGAGCCTCTTACCTGTTTTTACCGTCTGCCAGCCCAGGGAGAAGGGGCTCCGAGCCTGCAGGTTGTAGGAGGAGATGGGGCTGTGGTTGTCAGCTGCTGGGCTCCAGGACAGTGTGGCTGTGCTCTCCGTGATCTCCTCCACAATCACTATCCCTGGTGGGCCTGGGGGACCTGTAGGCAAAAGAGAAGAGAAAAAGTTAAGGTCAAGCCATGTTGAGGAGCCATGATAAATTGTGTCTCCAATAAGGACCCAATCAAACTAGTAAAGTGTTTTAATGAAATACATATTTAGTAATGAACATTGCCAGTAAAAAGTGATGGGATGCAAGTTGATTTCCATGATTTCTGAGGATAATTTAATTATAGATTTTTTTCATAATACTTTGTGCTTGGATACAACCACCAGTTAACTTTGCATTTTATAGACATGCAAAAAAATAATTAGAAACAAACACAAGGACTTGAATGTCAGTAGCTACTCTGACTGCTGAAATCAATCACAGCTTACAGAGGCAGTGACAGAGAAAGAGGCAATGCTACTAGAAACAGAAATGACCTCATCATTACCACAAAGTTACAGGTGTGTGGGCCTAATTTTCAGCCAACCTACAGTGTACAAATAGTGTGATGTACTTACCAAGGAGCTTAAACTCTAACAGGGGAAAAATGAAAGGCTCTGAAATATTGAGAGTTCAGACCAAGGAAGGATATATCCTAGAAGTGAGGCATGGAGAAATGTTGTGAGAAGTTAAAAGAAAGGTGTGATTAGATGATGAAGATGATGATAATGATTTTTTTTTTTTTTTTTGGTGAGTGAGAGAAGATGGTTAATCAGAGAATATGATTCCCCTTTTGATCATAAAAAATTGGTATAGTATAGAATTATGTTTATCAATTGACATGCATTAGACTTTAGATTCAAGAAACAACCATGATCTGACATGAGGAGATGTATGCCTCTATGTTACTAGCTCTAAAATAGTGATTTCTAATAGCATTAAAAATATGTACAGTATTCATATTTTAGTGGCTAAGCACAAATGTCAGGCTTCTTCTTAATGTTTTTCTATTCCCTAATATGAACAATCAAAGCTTTAAGGATCTTTTATTTTCAATTAAAAACATCCCACCTGTAAATATTTTAGGTTATTTTCTGATTTAGTCCTTGTTTAGCAAGTTGCTCTCTGGATTTGGTTATTATGAAGTCTGAGCAGTAAGTGCTGACCTAGACCGGAAAGAGCTAAGAAATGGTGGAGTGCTAAATAGATGGAGGCAGTCAAGTCCTCTGAGGAGAAATGTTCAATAATGAAGGGACAAAGGGATGGACAAAGTGTTTAAAAGGGTCACCATATAAGTGACATTTTTAGGCAATGAGAAATGAGCATTTTTATCAAGAGTGAGAAACAGCAGTGGGTAGTGGAGACCAAAGATTTAGAAGAAAAGGATTATTCCATCAAGAAGGTAACAAATACTGGGATTATGAGCAGACATGTAGAGAATAACCATGAGAAGTGGCAATTTTCTTTTTCCTCTGGAGAAATTAAGGAAGAAACTGAGTATAGAGAGAAAGCTTCTGAAATGTCAAGAAGCTGGGAGAGTTCATTCGGGAAGTTTCTCCTTTTTTCACTAAAGAAGGAAGAAAAAAAAAAAAACACAAAGTGAAGGTGGTTGGGTGAGAGTGGGACTGGGAGCTGGAAGACACTGGGAAATGTCTGGATAAAGGCCCATGATAAAATGAGGAAAGAAAGGAAGAGTGAACTATTTGGAATAGTTTGGAATTCAAGTTTGCCTCAATATCACCATTGTGAAGTAGAACTGACCAACTAAGCAAGCTCAGGCTAGAAGGCCAGGATCAGGGCCAGAGAAAGTGGTTAACTGAGTCAATTCAGGCTTAGTTTATAAATTTGATATGAGTTATCATCAAAGATGCCAATGGTATGAATGGCCATGGCCTCAAGGAGGACTAGGGCGTCCAGGGAAGCCAGATTGGTGCTGGCAGACAAGAATAAAATAATGAAATCCAGAAACCAGGTTACTAGGAGGGAAAGATAGAAAGATAAAAATTATATAATTTGAGATTTCAATGTAGGGAACTTTTGATGAAAGTTTGCATTTATCTGGAATTAAGTGGGAAATACAATTATTAGGTCAAGTACTTAGGGAAGAATCCTTTCACTTGATGTACAACCAATTTTCAGAGTATTAAAATGGTAGATAAAGATGAGGTATGGAAAATAAATCCAGTTGCTGAAGATGTCTAACAAGTTGCTAGACTATATGACAGGGACATGGAGGTGTGACTATAATGATAATAATATAATAATGATAAGAATATTAACTGTAATAATAATACCAGTAGCTACCATATCCTCACTATTGAGTGTTTTGCAAACATTAGCTTGTTCACTTATTTCTATGTTACTGTGAAGTGGGTATTATAACTCCTATTTCATAGAGGATGTAATAGACTTTTAAAGGTCATTTGGTTGACTAAGAATAAATAAGTTACTTAGTCAGTAACCTCACTGTATGTTAGGTATTGCATGAGGCAGTAGGTGTCAGAGAATCCCTTCTAGTGAGAAGTTACTCAAATCACCCCTAGTGCATGGCACAGCAGAGATTTGAATTCAGATTTGATTCTAAAGCCTGATTTGTTCAAGAAAGCAAGGGTTATGGAGATCCTTCTTCTTTTCACTGTTGACTGAAGAAACTGTTTAGGATTTTGTGGCAGCCTGGGTATATGATGGCCACCAACAACTTTCTTTCCTCTTGCAGCAGGTCATTCCCTTATTGAAAGATGAAGCCTGTTCCTTAAACTTCCTTGAATCTGGGTTAGCCTGTGATTATAGGCATACTCTGGTGATACTGTGGATTTTTTTCTTGTGTGCATGCTTAAATCACTTCAGTCGTGTCCGACTCTTCACGACCCTAAGGACTGTAGCCTTCCAGGCTCCTCTGTCCATGGCATTCTCCAGGCAACAATACTGCTGTGGGTTGCCATGCCCTCCTCCAGGGGATCTTCCTGACCCAGGGGCTGAACCCTCATCTCTTAAATCTCCTTCATTGGCAGATGGTTTCTTTACCACTAGCACCACCTGGGAAGTCACCATAATACAGCTAATATGGCAATAAAGCAAGTCATGCAACTTTTTGATTTTCAAGTCCATTAAAAAAAAAAAAAACTTGTTTACATTATACAATAGTCTATCAAGTATGCAATAACATTTTGTCTAAAAAAGCAATGTATATACCTTTATTAAACATATTTTATTGCTAAAAACTGCTAACCATCATCTGACCATTCAATATGTTGTAATCTTTTGTTTGGTGGAAAGTCTTGCCTCAATATTGATGGCTGCCAACTGATCAAAGTGGTGGTTGCTAAAAGTTGGGGTGATTGTGGCAATTTCTTAAAATAAAACAACATGTCTATTTACTTTTCCTTTCATGAATGAATTCTCTGTAGCACAATGATGCTAAATAGTATTTTACCCATAGTAGAATTTCTTTCAAAACTGGAGTCAGTTCTCTCAAAACTTGTCATTGACTTATTGTTTATTTAATATTCTTACTCCTTTGTTGCTATTTCAATGATTTTCACAGCATTTTTTCCAAGAGTAGATTCCATCTCAAGAAAGTATTTTCTTAGCACTTGCATAAGAAGCAACTCTTCATTTGTATTGTGAGAATGCAGGAATTCGACCAACAGCTACAACCTACACTTCTAATTTTAATATCTTGCTATTTCTACTACATCTTCAACCACTGAAGTCTTAAATCCCTCTGTCACTCCTAAATGTTCGAATCAACTTCTTCCAAATTCCTGTTAATGTTGATTTTTTTACTTCTTCCCATGAGTCACAAATACACTTAATGGCATTAAGATGATGAATCCTTTCCAAAAGATTTTCAGTTTATTTTGCCTATCAATGAAATCACTATCTATGGCAGCTGTAGCCTTATGAAATGCATTTCTGAAATAAAAAGACTTGAAATTCAAAATTACTCCTTAATCCATGGGCTGCAGAATGAATATTGTGTTGGCAGGCATTAAAACAGCATAAATCTCCATCAGAGCTCTTGGGTCATCAGATGCATTGTCATAGAGTAGTGATATCTTGAAAAGAATTTTTATTTTTTTCTGAGCAGTAAGACTCAACAGTGGGCTTAACATATATAGTATACAATGTTGTAGACAGATATGCTGTATTTCATGTTTTGTTGCTCCATTTATAGAGCACAGGCAGAATATATTCAGCCTAGTTCTTAAGGGTCCTAGGCTTTTCAAAATAGTAAATGAGCATTGGCTTCAACTTGCATTAGCCTCTAACAAGAGAGTCAATTTGTCTGTTGAAATTTGAAGTCATGCATTGACTTTTCCTCTCTAGTTATGAAAATGCTAGATGGCATTATCTTCCAACAGAAGGCTATTTTTACTACAATGAAAATCAGTCGTCTATTGGAGCCACTTTGCTTAGTCATCTTGCCTAGATCTTCTGGATAACTGGTTGCAGCTTCCGCATCAGCACTTATGTTTCACCTTGAACTTCTATGCTGTGAAGATGGTTCATTTCTTTAAACCTCCAGAACCAGCCTCTGCTGTCTCAAGTTTTTCTTCTTCAGCTTTCTTCGGCCTTCATAAAATTAAAGGGAGGTGAGGCTTTACTCTGGATGGGCTTTAGCTTAAGATAATGTTGTGGCTGGCTTGATCTTCCATCCAGACCCCAAACTTTCTTATCAGCAATAAGCCTGTCTCCTTTTCTTGTCATTTTTGTATTCACTAGAACAGCACTTTTAATTTCCTTCAAGCCTTTTTCCTTTGCTAACTTGACTAACTGGTGCAAAAGACATAGCTTTCAACTTATCTCAACTTTTGACATGCCTTCCTCTCTAAGCTTAATTTTTTCTGGCTTTTCATTTAAAGTGAGAGAGATACAACCATTTCTTCACTTGAACACTTTACAGGTATTATAGGGTTATTAATGGCCCAATATCAAAATTATTGTGCCTCAGTGAATAGCAAGCCCAAGGAGAGAGAGATATAGGGAAACAGAAGGTCAGTGGAATAATCAGAGTGCAAACAACATTTGTTAATTAAACTTGCCTTCTTATATGGGTGTGGCTTATGGTGCCCCCAAACAATTGAAATTGTAGCACTGAAGATCATTAATCACAGATTACCATAACAAATATCACAATAATTAGAAAGCTTGAAATATTGGAAAAATTACCATAATGTGACACCGAGACAGGAAGTGAGAAAATGCTGTTGGAAAAAATGGCACTAATAGACTTCTTTAACACAGGCTTGTCATAAAGCTTCAATTTGTAAAAAAAAAAAAAAAAAAAAAAAAAATTTCCAAAAATCAATTAAATGCAATAAAATTAAGTATGCCTATATTTGACTCAAATGGCATTGGTAGAAATGACACAGCATGACTTTTGAGGAGAGTGTCATAAGAGGCTTTGCAGCTTCATCCCATATCTCCTGGAATGCTTATGAGGCAATCCAGCTGCCTGGTTAGAAATCCTGTTAAACTGATGCTACTATTCTGTCAGGAAGTCCAAGTTAGTCATTTGGAAAATCCCATGGAGAGGAGGAGATCCAACTCACCCTCACCTATTCCAGCATCCCAGCCCAGACACCAGATGCAGTGAATCCTTCAAATGATTCCCACTTCAACCACCATTAGACACATGTGCGTGAGACATCCCTGGTAAGAAATTGGCTATGGCTGTCTGCTGTCAAAACTATAAGAGCAAGTAATGGATAGATTTTTTTAAGCCATTAATTTTGGGGAAACAACTGATAATTGGAACAGACTTCAAAATAGTTTGATTTGGAGTTTGTTCGTAGGTAGGTAAGTAGGTAATGATTCAAGAGAATCATTACCATGCTTTGAAAAAAGACTTGAAGTTTAGCTATTGTATTTATATTGGAATAATTATCAACATAATTTATTAAGTTGAATTCCATATTGTTCCATTTATCCTGTTCCATTTCAACCATTCTATTTATTCATGTCTTCAAAAAACATTAAAAATTACCTATGTGTGAGGCATGATAGGAAATATTGTGGAAAAGAGCTATTTGCTAATTATGTAAAATGATTTGCCTTCTGAGTATTAAATCTCTACTAAAATATTTAAATTAATTTTCTTAAGAAAGGAATATTTCTTTTAATAAGAGGCAATGATTACTCTGCTGGATCATCAAAAAAGCAAGACAGTTCCAGAAAAACATCTATTTCTGATCTATTGACTATGCCAAAGCCTTTGACTGTGTAGATCACAATAAACTGTGGGAAATTCTGAAAGAGATTTGGGAATACCAGACCACCTGACCTGCCTCCTGAGAAATCTGTATGCAGGTCAGGAAGCAAAAGTTAGAACTGGACATGGAACAACAGACTGGTTCCAAATAAGAAAAGGAGTACATCAAGGTTGTATATTTTCACCCTCCTTATTTAACTTATATGCAGAGCACATCATGAGAAATGCTGGGCTGCAGGAAGCACAAGCTGGAATCAAGATTGCCAGGAGAAATATCAATAACCTCAGATATGCAGATGACACCACCCTTAGGACACAAAGTGAAGAAGAACTAAAGAGCCTCTTGATGAAAGTGAAAGAGGAGAGTGAAAAAGTTGGCTTAAAGCTCAACATTCAGAAAACTAAGATCATGGCATCTGGTCACATCACTTCATGGCAAATAGATGAAGAAACAGTGGAAACAGTGGCTGACTTTATTTTTCTGGGCTCCAAAATCACTGCAGATGGTGATTGAAGCCATGAAACTAAAAGACGTTTACTTCTTGGAAAGAAAGTTGTGACCAACCTAGACAGCATATTAAAAAGCAGAGACATTATTTTGCCAACAAAGGTCCGTCTAGTCAAGGCTATGGTTTTTCCAGTGGTCATGTGTGGATGTGAGAGTTGGAGTATAAAGAAAGCTGAGCACCGAAGAATTGATGCTTTTGAACTGTGGTGTTGGAGAAGACTCTTGAGAGTCTCTTGGAATGCAAGGAGATCCAACCAGTCCATCCTAAAGGAGATCAGTCCTGGGTGTTCATTGGAAGGACTGATGCTGAAGCTGAAACTCCAATACTTTGGCCACCTGATGTGAAGAGCTGACTCATTTGAAAAGACCCTGATGCTGGGAAAGATTGAGGGCAGGAAGAGAAGGGGATGACAGAGGATGAGATGGCTAGATGGCATCATCGACTCTAAGGACATGGGTTTGGGTGGACTCCGGCAGTTGGTGATGGACAGGGAGGCCTCGCGTGCTGCAGTCCATGGAGTCACAAAGAGTCAGATACAACTGAGTAGTTGAATTTAACTTAGTCCCTCATAAAGTATCTGAAGAAAAGATGGAATGGAGAATGGCGTGGAAAAAAGAAGAGATGTGGAAAGACCAAAGTGTTATTCTGGGAATTTGAAATGCTGTATAACAATTAACAATTTTTAAAATAATTGTCATGTAAAGTAAAAATCCAATCTTATAACCTCTTTCTTTTTGTTAAATCAAAATATAATTGAGCTAATTTTTTTTTTCAGAATAGAGTATGGTGATAATAAAATTGACAGACTAGGTTCAGAATGAAGAAAATGAACATTTTCATATTTTATACTAAGTATAAAATATTTTTCAAATTTTCATATTTTATACTATTCAGTCCATGTAATTCTTCAGGCCAGAATACTGGAGTCAGTGGCTTGCCCTTCTCTAGGGGATCTTTCAACCCAGGGATTGAACCCAGGTCTCCCATATTGTGGGTAGATTCTTTACCATTGGATTCTTCCACAAGGGAACTCTATGAATACTGGAGTGGGCAGCCTATCGCTTCTCCAGGGGATCTTCCCAGCCCAGTAATTGAACTGGGATCTCCTGCATTGCAGGCAGATTCTTTACCAACTAAGCTATTAGGGAAGCCCCACTTTACAGTAAAGCTCATCATTATCAGAAACTTGGAGTATTAAAGCTTTGATCAGATAACTTTCTATATATTTGTAAATCTGAAATATTATTATGAATATATTATTTTAAAAGTATTCTAAAAATTACTGATATGATTTACCTTTTAAAATACATTATATGCAGGACAGAAAAAGAGACACAGATGTATAGAACAGACTTGGACTCTGTGGGAGAAGGTGAGGGTGGGATGTTCTGAGAGAATAGCATTGAAACAAGTGTACTATCAAGGGTGAAACAGATCACCAGCCCAGGTTGGATGCATGAGACAAGCGCTCAGGGCTGGTGCACTGGGAAGACCCAGAGGGATGGGGTGGGGGTGAGGGAGGCGGGAGGGGGATCGGGATGGGGAATACATGTAAATCCATGGCTGATTCATGGCAATGTATGGCAAAAACCACTACAATATTGTAAAGTAATTAGCCTCCAACTAATAAAAATAAATGGAAAAAAAATTTTTTTAAATACATTAAATGCAATATAATGCACCATAATGAAAGTTTAAATGAGTTTAGAGTCATTACACTAGTATCAGTTTATAATGCTCTATTTAGGGATAAAAATGTATCAGCATACTGAATTCTGGCTGCAATTAACTTCTTGTATATATTGAGGAGTAAATTACTTTAGAGTTATATAAGTGCAATGAACACTTTTGTTTTTAAAGCCTGCTAATGACAGTCATAATTTCAGCATCTTTTGACATTTTTTAAAAATCAGGGAGTAAATTTTCTCTTATATGACTAATTTATGCAAGATATCTGAAAATAGATTAATAAGAGTTAAGATGACACATGTGTGACAGTAGCTAGCGTCTGAATGTTATATATACGCCACTCATTTAGAAGAAATATTACTTTTATACGGAGCTGTAATGATTCAGTGTCAGATGGTCAGGAATCTGGAAAGTCCCCGTCTTACACTCCCATGACAATGCTGTTGCACAGGCTCACTAAAATAAATATTTTGTTTAAAAGTAGAGCATTTAGAAAAAAGGACACAGTCTCTTTATATTTTCATGGTAAGGACTCTGGGCGAATTACAAAGCACAAAGGCCCCTAGCAGAAGTCATGTTCTCATGAACTCAGTCCCTCTCAATCAAGGGCTCCCCAGGATGGCCATCAGTTTACCAGCAGATCAACTCATTCCACTGACCGAATGTTCAGTTAGAAAATTATTTTGTCTTGAGAAGCCATGGACTCTAAAGTTGAAAAACACATAAAATATATATCTCCTTGTAATCTCTAAAGTTGTTATTTTTATCCTGGTGACAGGAAATAAGGACTTAAAACTTCATCTAAAAGCTAAATAATATTACAGAGTTTTGAAATGCTTAAATTAACCAGAGAATTCTCTGCCTGATTCTGACACCTACGGATTCAACAAATATTTCCATTGGTACATGTTATTTTTTAAGCAAATGTATTTTGTAAAAAATAAATCTACTCAGTTTTTATTTTCATTTTTATAAGATTTGAGGGACTTTCTATTTTTCTTATTTAGAAGTTTTAAGTGAAAAATTAAACTTGTTGGGATTCAAAATATTAAACATTTTTGCTTTTAATTGTTTAAGATGAAAAAATTTCATATCAATATGCTATGGTATCTTAAACTTGTTCTGTTTTTAAGCCCTTAAATATTGCCTGGGGACACTTCTTACTAATGCATGTAGGCATCTGGGTCAGCTTCCTTGAGAGCTCAGTTGGTAAAGAATCCGCCTACAATGCAGGAGACCTGGGTTTGATCCCTGGGTTGGGAAGATCCCCTGGAGGAGGGAAAGGCTATCCACTCCAGTATTGTGGCCTGGAGAATTCCATGGACTGTATAGCCCATAGGGTCACAAAGAGTTGTACAAGACTGAGTGACTTTCACTTTCAGGCATATGGGTAAGCATAAAAGAAAGAAAGCATGGCAGTCACAGAAGCAAAGTGCCCTTCTAATACCAAATGAAGAGATTTAGCTACTGTCTCAAAGATTAGAATAATGGAGAAAAAGAAACTCCATAACTCAGACCATGAAGAGTATTTTCTGTTTTTATGATATATTTTAAATAGATGCATTGAAGCATCCAGTACAAAAGATCATTTTGTGCAGAGAAAATTTTAAAAACCATATGTAAGTAATGAAAAAATCTTTCATTAAAAAGTCATGTTCGGTAATGTGAGTAGATTTTCCGTAGCACTTCATATGTTAATACCTAGTAGTAACTGCCTGCTAAGGTTTTCATCTTTACAATAGAAAATGAAGACTTATACACTTATTTAAAATGTTATTGATAGCATATTTATTTTTATGCAAGAAAATATTTCCTGACATATTTTGACATGCTGGACTGGCAAGTGCAACTTCACATAGCATTGCCTCCCTCTTTCTTTGTCTTCTTCTCAGATACTTCCTTACATCATATGTTCCTCATGAAGTTGAGAGAGTGTTATATTTCTTTATTCTTCAGGTGATCCTTTCATACTGTTCTCAATCCCAGGAGAACATTTTTTTTTTTTTTGAGAGAAAATGAGAGAAAAACAGCTTTAATGATTTTTTTTCAAAAACAAATTTTGTTTCCAAATAATTTGGTAAAGTTCACCATTTACTCTTTCTGTCTTTCCATCAGTTCCATTTAATTCAGTTCAATTGCCCAGTTGTGTCTGACTGTTTGCAACCTCATGGACTGCAACAGGCCAGGCTTCCCTATCCTTTACCAACTCCCGGAGCCTGCTCAAACTCATGTCCATCGAGTCAGTGATGCCATCCAACCATCTCATCCTCTGTTGTCCCCTTTTCCTCCTGCCTTCAATCCTTCCCAGCATCAGGGTCTTTTCCAGTGAGTCAGTTCTTCCCATCAGGTGGCCAAAAGGAGCTTCGGCTTCAGCATCAGTTCTTTCAGTGAATATTCAGGACTGATTTCCTTTACAATTGACTTGTTTGACCACCTTGCAGTCCAAAGGACTCTCAAGAGTCTTCTCCAACATCACAGTTCAAAAGCATCAATTTTTTGGCACTCAGCTTTCATTATGGTCCAATTCTCACATCCATACATGACTACCAGAGAAACTAAAGCTTTGATGAGTTGGACCTTGGTCGGCAAAGTAACGCCTCTGCTTTTTAATATGCTGTCGAGGTTGGTCATAGCTTTCCTTCCAAGGAGGAAGCGTCTTTTTATTTCATGACTGCAGTCACTATCGGCAGTGATTTTGGAGCCCAAGAAAATAAAGTCTCTCACTGTTTCCATTGTTTCCTCATCTATTTGCCATGAAGCGTGGGACCAGATACCATCCTCATATTTTTTTTGAATGTTGAGTTTTAAGCCAGCTTTTTCATTCTCCTCTTTCACTTTCATTAAGAAACTCTTTACTTCCTCTTTGCTTTCTGCCGTAAGAGTGATGTCATCTGCATATCTGACGTTATTGATACTTCTCCTGGCAATCTTGATTCCTGTTTGTGCTTCATCCAGCCTGGCATTTCGCATGAGGTACTCTGCATATAATTAAACAAACAGGGTGACAATATACAGCCTTGAGGTACTCCTTTCCCAATTTGGAAGCAGTCCATTATTCCATGTCCATTTCTATGTGCTGCTTCTTGACCTGCTTACAGATTTCTTAGGAGGAAGGTAAGGTGGTCTGGTATTCCCACTTCTTTAAGAAATTTTCGTTTGTTGTAATCTGCACAAAGGCTTTAGCATAGTCAATGAAGCAGAAATAGATGTTTTTCTGGAAGTCTCTTACTTTTTCCATGATCCAACAGATGTTGGCAATTTGAACTCTGGCTCTTCTGTCAGAGTTGAAGTTAGTTCAAGTACTCCTGCTTGAAGTTAGTTCAAGTACTGTTGAAGCATGGCTTGGAGAATTTTGAACATTACTTTTCTAGTGTCTGAGATGAGTGAAATTTTGTGGTAGTTTGAACATTTTTGGCATTGCCTTTCTTTGGGATTGGAATGAAACCTGACCTTTTCCAGTCCTGTGGCCACTGCTGAATTTTCCACATTTGCTGGCATATTGAGTGCAGCACCTTCATAGTATCATCTTTTAGGATTTGAAAAAACTCAGCTGGAATTCCATCATCTCCACTAGCCTTGTTCGTAGTGATGCTTTCTGAGGCTCACTTGACTTCACATTCCAGGATGTCTGGCTCTAGGTGAGTGATCACACCATTGTGGTTATCTGGGTCATGAAGATCTTTTTTGTATAGTTCTTTTGTGTATTCTTGCCACCTCTTCTTAATTTCTTCTGCTTCTATTAGGTCCATACCATTTCTGTCCTTTATTGTGCCCATCTCCACATGAAATATTCCCTTGACATTTCTAATTTTCTTGAGGAAATCTTGTCTTTCCCACACTATTGTCTATGTATGTATCATCATTATTATACATATTGTTATTTTCTTTCTTTTACTTATATATATATAATATATATATATTTTATATATCATCATTATGATTATATTTATTATTGTTGTTATTTTGTATCTATCTATCTATCATCATCATTACGTGTGTAACCTGGGCCCTCAGCATGAAATTCTTGTCTCTCTTCACTTAGCCTATTTAACATCTGTTTAGGCTTCAGATTTCAATCTTTCCCCAAGTATTACTGCTTTGGAGGAAATTTCTCTTACTGCCCTGCTTAGGATATTCACGGGATTATATCCATTCATATAGTACCATATACCTCTCATTCAGAGCGGAAATCACATCAAAGCTTCTACTTATTTGTGTGACTCTCCTATTAAGTGCAGATTTCCTATTTGAATTTTAGGTACAGTACAGCTGAAACCGTGCTTGTAATTTTCTCACTATTTTATTCCTCTTCCCAGTAAAGTTCTTGACACCTAGTCAAGAACTGTTATCACTACAGATTTGCATTAATAATTAATGATTGAATAAATAATTTTTATTAACAGTCTATCACAGCTTTTTGACTATTTTTTTACACTGTTTTCTTTCAGACTCAATCAACATATTTAAAAAGCAACATACCTTCACAAAATCATAGCCTATTCTGAAAAATACCCTTAAAATATATTTTAAAAAATGATTCTTATTATGCTATATTCTCCTGGAGTAGGAAATGGCAACCCATCCAGTATCCTTGCCTGGAAAATTCCATGGACAGCAGAGCCTTGTGGGCAACAGTCCATGGGATCACACAGAATTGGACACAATTGAGCACACACATACCCACATGCTGTGTTCTCCTCTTTGTTAAATTGTCTTAATTAGATACCCATCTGATCATGGTGTGTCTAAATAACAACAGCAAACAAGTTATTAGCAGATTTCAAACTTTGATGAGCAACAAAATCTATGGTATTTGTAAACACACACACACACACACACAAACCTATATTCCTGGGCTATACTCAAAGCTACTGAATTTCATTTATCTGTGACTAGAGCCTCAGCATTGTAGTTTATGCAAGTTGTCTAGGAATTTTTATGCATCCTATATTTTAGGAAACACTGATCTAAAGAAGAGAGACTTGGATAAAGAGTCATAGGAATCTTATTCCACTTCTGACTCTTTTGTATAAGAGCTTTATGCAAGTTTCTGAAACTTGGGTAAGTTTCTGAACCTCATAAATTCTTAGTTTTTGTACATTCTATAAAAGGAATGGTAATATCAATATTATGTCATTATTGTGAGGGCTGTGAAGGGTAATATGTATAACAATAATATATATAACAGTACTTTGTAAACAGTTATGCTAGTATTGGCTAAGTCTTTAACTCAATAACTTTGACAATGTCATAGGATCTCACAATGCTTCATTTTTTACCAATAAAAATGAGAACCTATGCAACACACTGATTTGTCAACATAAATAAGGATAGATGTGAAAATGCTTTGAAAAAGAAAAAAAAATGTGCTATTACTAATGGATTCAATAATCAATCTCTATCTTCAGGGAAGTTTATGATACAAAGAGGAAAAGCTGATGCTGAAATGATAACAATTTAACAAACACATATCAGGTAGAAGGTAATGTACTAAATATTATGTACTTCCTCTCAAGTCTTTTCAGAAAATCTGGTATTATAGAAGATTTTCTGCAAATGAGAAGACTGAATCTCAGAAAGTACACGTAACTCATGCAAGAGGACACAATATTCCAATAGTGAACTTGGAACTCAATTCTGATTCTTAGTTGCATACACACACACACACACACACACACACACATATATGAGTTTTAGCTCTGTGCTGTTCATTAATACCCAACACTTCTTCACATAATTGAACACAGGCAGAAAACACAGATTTAAAAAGTTTAACTGTTATTATTATCAGGGACAAATGACTTTAATAAAGAAGAATATACAGAAGATTATGAAGAATAATAAAAAAAAATGGATTTAGAGATAGAAAATGTATGTTAGAGGTGAAGTGGGCCTTGTGACTGGCTCTCTAATAATATTCACTCCACCTGTCACAATATGGTTTAGGGAATTAACCCTTCATTATATATGCAGCCCTGATTAGCCTATGCAAATCTTGGAAATCTCACCTGCCTTTGCTGGTGATTGGTTCAGGAAGTTAGATATAAGCCAATTCAGTCCAGTTCAGTTGCTCAGTTGTGTCTGACTCTTTGTGACCCCATGGACTGCAGCACGGCAGGGCTCCCTGTTCATCACTAACTCCCAGAGTTTACTCAAACTCATGTCCATTGAATCAGTGATGCCATCCAACCATATCATCCTCTGTCATCCCCTTCTCCTCCTCCCTTCAATCTTTCCCAGTATTCAGGGTCTTTTCCAGTGAGTCAATTCTTCACGTCTGATGGCCAAAGTATTGAAGTTTCACTTTCAGCATCAGTCCTTCCAATGAATATTCAGGACTGATTTCCTTTAGGATGGACTGGTTGGATCTCCTTGCTGTCCGTGGGACTATCAAGAGTCTTCTCCAACACCACAGTTCAAAAGCATCAACTCTGGGCTCAGCTTTGTTTATAGTCCAACTCTCACATCCATACATGATGACTGGAAAAACCATAGCTTTGAATAGACGGATCTTTGTTGGCAAAGTAATGCCTCTGCATTTTAATAGGCCAATTAGATCATGATGATCTTCTTATGATAGATGCTGGTTCTGGAGCAAGCACGTGGTCTAAACTGGAGAAATCAGATGAAGGAACAGGTATTTGTAGAGATACACTAGGTTTTTCTCTTGCTGTATATAAACAAGAAAGCATTTGTTGTTGTTGTTTAGTTGCTAAGTAGTGTCTGACTCTTTTATGCCTGTCCCGTGGGATTTCCCGGGCAAGAATACTGGAGTGGGTTGCCATTTACTTCTCCAGGGGATCTTCTCAACTGAAGGATTGAACATGTGTCTCTTGCTTGGCAGGTGGATTCTTTACCACTGAGCCAGCTGGGAAGCCCCATGAAAAGATTTAGCCTCTATTATTCTTGGCAATCAGCCTATGATTACAATGGGCTTTTAGGGTAAGACCAGCATTGAAGATGACTGAGTGGAGAGATGGAACCAACCTGGGTCCTTGAAAGAAACTTGAGACACCGGATCAACCAAAGAAATAATTCTGCTTTGGCTTTCTGTTAGAAGAACCAACAAATCTTATTGTTGAAGCCAGTTTGAGTTAGGCTTCATATTACTTGCAACTGGAAGCATCCTGAGGTACATAGCATAACAAAACTCTGTGGGTTTATGATGACTGAAACTGGAATAACTCATTTTATGTGCTAAAACTAGTTTACTAGCATAAATAACCCCAAAAGAGGATCTCCAAGAATATCTAATTACTCCAAATAAGTCACTTGTAACTGAAAAATGACAAGTCAGTTGGGAAAACTGTAGGAATAGCTGCCCAACTAGCAGAAAATTGCCAGAAAAGCAAATTATACAATGAACTTACTAAATTGACTTAAACATTTGCCTACAAGATAATGGAATAATCACTTTTGGATAGAGATTTGGGGCTTATTAAAGATGTGGAATTATAACCAATGAATTTATATGCTATATATGTTTATATGTTATAAAGTTAAAGTATTGAAAATTAGAGAAAGAATTTTAGAGCAATCTTGACCTAAAATTCTATTTTAGAAATCCACTAATAATCTGTGTCATTCTCATTGCTACATTCATTTTTTTTAAGGGCCTGGAAAAGTTAGAGAAATTGTCATATGAGGACAAAAATGAAAAGCTAGAACTTGCCAGCTTTGACTTATAGAAGCTGACTGGATACGAGGGGATGTAAGATCTTATGGAGGCCTTACCATTTTCTAGCTAAGTGAGTTAGGAATTCACTTTTGCATCTCTAGCACACACAAAATTTTTCAGGTACTAAAGCTGGAAGGATGGGTTTTCCTGTGAATATTACAAGAAAACTGTTCCTTTGGCTTAATACTTAAAGATGGAACAGGTGCCTTTTGTTTGTTTTGGGTGGCAAAAGAGGGTAATAAACAAACTATGCCAAATGACTGAAAAATTCAAGGCTTTTTGAAGAGCAAGAAAGTAGATGATTTAAGTTTGGTCAGAGTAGCAAAATTTTATGTGGAGAAAAGGAGGTCGAGGGAAGACCTTGAACACCTGGACAATGAGTTTGAACATTTTTATAAAGGTAAGGGAGGTCAGTAAATGTTTTAAACTTGGAGGTGAACCAACACAGTAGATATTATAAAGGAAGGGTCAAGAATGGGAATGAAATATTATTCCAGAATTTCATGCTAAATAAATTAAAACAAAAATGATATAAAAAGGGCCAAATCTGGAGGTGGATCTCAAAAGTTTTCCTCTCAACTAAATGTAATAAATTTTAATTGAAATAATTCTGAAGATAACACAGAAGTGCAAAGGTAGGAAGATGCTAGTTTGGAGACTGAGAAGAGTTTAAAAAGTCAGAAATCGTTATTGAGAGCCATGTGATAGGAAATAAATAACATCTGAATAGCAATATTACTGGAAAACATTGAAAGCTTATGTGAAATGAAAAACATGATTTTATAGGAGCTGAGACAACATTCTTCCATTAGATTTTTTTATCACTCATTACCAGAAATGGGTGATTGAGTTTAAAAGTTGGCATGATAGGCATCAAGGAAGTCATGAATTTCAGATAAGAAATGAATTAGATGAAACTCTTAACCATACAAGTTAAGTAGAGTGATGATAAGCTCAGAGGAAGATAATAAATGTGGGAAGCACCTGCATTTAATTGCAACAGGTTAAAACTGTTGTCAGAGGTTTCATGTCTCAAACTACAGATCAAAATATACATAGCAGAGCTCCTAGGACGCAAGTCAGTGGCCTTGCAGTTGTAAATAGGGAGAGATAATAAGGCCTTGGCCCTCAGAGGGGGCTTCTCTGTTGGCTCAGATGGTAAAGAATCTGCCTGCAGTGCAGGAGACCTGGGTTCAATCTCTGAGTCACATAGATCCCCTGGAGAAGGGTATGGCAATGCACTCCAGCATTCTTGCTTGGAGAATTCCATGGATAGAGGAGCCTGGTGGGCTACAGTCCATGGCTTGCAAAGAGTTGGACATGACCAAGAGACTTTCAGTCATGCTAAGGGGGCTAATATATCAATTGATAATTCAAAAAATCTGCTCTTGGTATAAAACCTCAATGGACACATAAACGTTTTCTTTAACACTTCTATTTAATTTCTTACCCATATAAAGTTAAACTTCATTTATTGCACTTTACAAATATTGCTTTAAAAAAAAAATGAAGGTTTCTGGAAACCTGAATCTAGCAAGTTTATCAGCATCCTTTTTCTAACAGCATCTGCTCACCTCATGTTTATGTGTCACATTTTTGTAGTTCTTGGGCTATTTCAAACTCTCTCCCTATTCTTATATTTGTTATGGTAACCTGTAATTTTTTTATGTTACTACTACAATGTAGAAAGTTCACATGATGGTTTGCATTTTTTAGTGATATTTTAAATAGGTATTTACATTATTTTTGAGGCTTAATGCACACTTAAAGGACTAAGCATTTTGTAAGCACAACTTTTCTTCAACTTGAAATACAGTTGATCTACAAGCTGTGTTAATTTCATATTTACAGAAAAGTGATCACGTATACTGGGCTATACAGTAGGTATAATAACCTCTAGGTGCATCCATGCTGCTGAAAGTGGCAGTATTTCATTCTCTTTTATGACTGAGTATTTCATTGTATGTATGTGCCACGTCTTCTTTATTCTTTCTTCTGTTGAGGGACACAGGTTGCTTCCATGTCTTGGCTATTGTAAATAGTGCTACCATGAATATTGGGTTGCATATATCTTTTTTATTTACAGTTTTCTCTGGATATATGACGAGGAGTGGGATTGTTGGATCATAAATAGATCTATTTTTAGTTTTTTTTAGGTCTATTTTTAGTTTTATAAGGAACTTCATTCTGTTCTCCAAAGTGCCTGTACCAATTTACATTCCTATCAACTGTACAGGAGGGTTTCTTTTTTCACCACATTCTTTCTATCATTTACTATTTATAGACTTTTTGATGTTGGTCATCCTGACTAGTGTAAGGTGATACCTCATCGTGTTCTTGATTTGCATTTCTGTAATAAATAGTGATGCTGAGCATCTTTGCTTGTGTCTTTTGGCTATCTGTATGTCTTTTTTGAAGAAAAATCTTTTTGTGTCTTCTGCCCATTTTTTCTGCTGGGTGTTTGTTTTTTTGATATTGAGCTGTATAAGTTGTTTGTATATTTTGGAGTTTAATCTCTTGTCAGGCTTCTGAGATGGCTCAGTTGGAAAAGATTGCATCTGTTAATGCAGGAGATGCAGATTCGATTCCTGGGACGGGAAAGATCCCCTGAGGAAGGAAATGTCAACCCAATCCAGTATACTTGCTTGGGAAATCCCATGTTTAGAGGAGACTGAGGCTATAGTCCATGGGACTGCAATAGAATTGGACATGACTTAGCAACTAAACCACCACCACAATAACAATAAATCTCTCATCAGCCAGATCACTTGCAAATATTTTCTCCGTTATGTAGGTTGTCTTTTCATTTTGCTTATGATTTCCTTTGCCATGCAAAAACTTTTAAGTTTTTAGTTCCTATTTGTTCATTTTTGTTTTCATTTCCATTACTCTAGGAGATGTATCCAAAAAGATTTTGCTGCAGTTTATGTCAAAGAATGTTCTGACTGTGTTTTCCTCTAGGAGTTTTCTAGTACCTGTAGCATATTACATTTAGATCTTTAAGTTTGAGTTTATTTTTGTATATGATTTTAGAGAATGTCCTAATCATTCTTTTACATGCAGTTGTCCAGTTTTTCCAGAATAATTTATTTTCTCCATTGTATGGCTTGCCTCTTTTGTGGTGGATTAATTGACCATGGGTGAGTGGGTTCACTTCTGGGCTTTCTATTCTATCCCATTATCTATGTCTTTTTTGCACTAGTACAAAATTGTTTTGATAACTGTAGCTTTGCCATATAGTTTGAAGTTAAGGAGTTTTATTCCTCCAGCTCTGTTTTCCTTTCTCAAGATTGTCTTGGCTTCTCATGGTCTTTTGTGTTTCCATATAAATTTTAAAACTTTTTGTTCTGGTTCTGTGAAAAATGCCAATGGTAATTTGGTAAGGAGTGTGTTGAATCTATAGTTTGCCTTGGGTAGTATATTTATTTTGACAATATTGATTCTTTCAATCCAAGAACATTATTCTGGGGATTCTTTCTGGTTGTCATTTTCAATTTCTTTCTTCAACATCTTAAAGTTTTCTGAATGCAGTCGTTTGGTCTCCTTAGGTAAGTTTATCACTAGGTATCTTCTTATTTTTGATGTGATGGTAATTGAAATTGCTTCCTTAATTTCTATTTCTGATCTTTAGATGTTAGTGTATAGAAATGCAACAGATTTCTCTGTATTAATTTTGTATCCTGCAACATTACTGAATTAGTTGAAGAGTTCTAGTAGTTTTCTGGTAGTGTCTTTGGGATTTTCTATGTATAGTATCATGTCATCTGTGAACTCACAAGTTTACACCTTTTCCAATTTCAATTCCTTGTATTTATTTTTCTACTCTGACTTCTCTGAGTTCTGTGGCAAGAACTTCCAAAACTAAGTTGAACAAAAGCAGTAAAAGTGGACAGTCTTGCCTGGTTCCTAATCTTAGAGGAAAGATTTCAGCTTTCTGCTGTTAACTATAACATTATCTATGAGTTTAGCTGTGAGTTTGTATGGCCTTTGTTATTTTGAAGTAGATTTTCTCCATGCCCACTTTCTGAAGAGGTTTTTTTAATCATAAATGAATGGTTATTTTCATTAAAAGCTTTTTCTGTATAAGCATAAATTTTATATTTACTTGAAAACCAAAACATTTGTGTGAATTTTTATTGTGATATTCACCTTATCGTGATTGTTTGGAACAAAACCCACAGAATCTTCAAGTATATATGCACTCCAGGTTGCCAAATCTACCATATGAATTATTCTTGGCTATTTGAAATTAGTTTTTAATATTTAAATTAATATTTCCTGTAAGAATGAATGTATGTATGAATGTATGCTGCAAGGAATAGGGTGGAGTGAAAGGAAAATCATGAAAAAAATTGCTGAGGGACTTAAAGAGATCAGAGCACCAAACTTCAAATAATAGTTTTGTGATTGCAGCCACACTAAACTTCTGAAAATCTTTTCCCACCACACCACTCCCAGTTTTTCCTCCAATTTTACTGGGTTTCCTATTCTGCTTATTGACATATTATATGACATGACAGTATATTTAATATTAAATGCCTGTGATGATTGTTTATTTAGTTACTGAACATTCTTCCTTATTTATATGAGTTTTTAAAAATGTGATTATTCTTTTTAGGGAAAAGGATTACATATTCATTCATTCATTCATTCATCTAATAATTTGTTTAACAATATTGGGAAATATACAAACTAGACTTTGGGCATTAGGAAGTAAATAAGATATAGAATGTACTTGCCCTTATACGTTTTACTTTGTAGGGAGGCGAAGATAGTCAGTGAACAAATGAATGAGATGATTTCAGATAGTAATAAATGCAATGAAAAAAATAAAGTGGTATAAAAATTGGTTGGATACAAGGCAGGAGACATTAGATGTGGAGCTGATAATCAAATGATATTGTTGTTCAGTGGCTAAGTTCCATCCAACTCTTTGCGACCCCATGGGCTTCAGCATACCAGGCTTCACTGTCCTTAACTATCTCCTGGAGTTTGCTCAAATTCATCTCCTTTGAGTTGATTATGCTATCTGTCATCTTCTGCCACCCCCTCTCCTTTTGCCTTCAGTCTTTCCCAGCATCAGAGTCTTTTCCAATGAGTCAGTCCTTCTCATCAGGTGACCAAAGTATTGAAGCTTCAAATTCAGCATCAGTCATTCCAATGAATATTCAGGGTTGATTTCCTTTGGGATTGACAGGTTTGATCTCCTTGCTGTCCAAGGGACTCTCAAGAGTCTTCTCCAACCCCACAGTTCAAAAGCATCAATGATAGGAAAGAACTATCCAGCACATATATGGGCAAGAGTTTTCCAGGCAGATATTATTAATAAAAATATTCCTAAATGTTATGTGCTTGGCATATCTGTGGAACAGAAAAATAATTCTGCTGTGGTTTAGTCAAAGTGATAGAAGAGGTTAGAGGAAGATAATATTGTTGGAAATATCAGGAAGTGCCAGGTAATAAAGGGATTTGAAGACAATGGTAATAAATTTGGATTTTACTCTGAGTGTATTGAAAATTCATTGGAAATGAATTTTCTTTTTGTACAAGAAGAGTCAAAGGAAAGAAGCCATTGAAAATTGTAGATAAAAAGGTACAATGTAAGACTTTAGAACATATAGAAAGATTTTGGGAAAAACCTATATAAATGATAAAAATTTTTGAGCATTTTTCTTTGCAATAAAATTTTTATAACAAATACAAATTGTGATAATTTAGTAAGTCTGTTTTCCAGTGCTGATTTATTGTACTGTTGTTGCTTAGTAGACATTGTCAGTAGTAGTAGCAGTTTCAGAGACACTGGCCACTGGATGCTCCAAGGATGCTTTGGACATATATTTCTTGCAATCTCACGGACTCTGTGGTGATTTTTCTACTTCCATTGAAAGGAGAAACAAAAATTTGGTAAATTTTTCTCTTGACCTCTTCCCCATGTCAGTCTTATAAAATTGGAATTTTATGACATTTATCCTAATGAATATAATTTGTGAATGACATGCATTTGTCATTGGGATTTTGACTCCTTGTGAGTTGTGAGCTAAAAAAGCTTGTGCTGTTTTGGGCTGAAGCATTTAGTTACTAATGTGAGACTTTACACTTCACTGCGTTTAAAATGTTTATTTAAAGAATCTTTGTGTTCCTTTTTAGAAAAACACAAACATTTCTTGGTCAATTATTACAAACTTCAGGTGAAAGGTAAATTAAGCAACAATTTCAAGTAGTTAGGCAGGCATAAACACTTAATGTAGTTTTATATAAGTTGGAGTTGTGCACTCTCTATATAGTCCAATATATAAGTGTTACTCTCCATCCATCGAAGGTGATCTTTCTGAAATGGAAAATAGATATTTGAGTGTCTATTGTGCAAACTAGCAAGAATAATTAAAAATAATAAACTTATTTATTTAAAACCTCAAGCAACCCAGACACTATCCTGAAATTAATTTAGTAAGCTAGTGTTACATAAATTCTAAGAACAGATGAGTTGAAGAAATCCTGTGGGAAAATAACATATGGGGTGCTAAAATATGCTAGGTATCATGCTTCTGCAGAGCTTTCTATAAACCCAATATTGGATTTATTGTGTATGACTCATTACAACTCTGTAATGCAAATTAAGATAAAAAAATAACATATGCCTATATGGGCTTAAAAATTTTTCAATCTCACTATTCATTTATGAATAATTTATAGCTATCCTGTGACATATTTTCCTAAATATACAATGAGGTAAATTTGGAATTATTTCCAAAGACACTTTAGGACCACATGTTTATAAAGTCATTAATTTTAAGACAGCTGCACCCTTGGCAATACTGTGGCCTAAACTAGACTTTCTTTAATATATTTTTCTCTGAAGCATAAATTTGCAACTATTCTCATTTACAGTTGTTCCCCAGCATCCACCAGGGATTGGTTCCTAGATCCCTCTTCAGATGCAAAAATTTGGGGATGCTTAAGTCCCTTGTATAGAAAGGAATAATATTTATATATAATTTACACAATCGTCCTGTATACTTTAAGTCATCTCTGTATTAATTGTAATAAGTCTAAATGCTATCCAAATACTTGTAAAAACAATGTAAATGCTATATAAATAATTACCTATACAACAAATTTAATTTTTGCTTTTTGGAACTTTCTAAAATATTTTCCCCCAAATATTTTTGATACACTGTTGTTTGAGTCTGCAGATGCAGAATCCACAGATACGGAGAGCTGACTATATTTAGATTTTCTTTCATGATGTTCCTTGATACCAACCATTTGCTCTATAAGATATTTATTTGAGACTAGGGACATGTTTCACAGTCATGGAAGTGAACAAAAGTTGACAAACATGTATCTGGGGGTCATTAGTTTTATATTCTAACTAACTGAGCAAATCAATTGGACCCTTAGGACTTAGAAAAGAAAAAGTATTACTTCCTAAGTGCTTAACTTATTGGGCAATGGCTGAGATATAATGGAATAAGAAATGTCTTAGTGGTTTCTTGACAATTACTTGCTTACCCTCTGAGTTTTTGTTGTTGTTGTTCTACAACTGTAAGAAGATATCACTGCAAAATGTACCATTAGAGCTCAGCACAGATTGAAAAAATGACTATTGTCATATGGCGACAGTGAACTTGGTAATCCCTATGCCACCATGTAATTCATTAGGAGAGACAGAGACAGTGGGCTTTTGCAGAAGCACATAAATAGAGCAGTCCTGGAGGTTGGATAATTTGTAACAGATGTTCCATATAATGAATGGATTATGGGGAGAGTGTCTGCAATGCAGACTATCTCATTCAGGGGGTATGATCAATGCTTCTTATTAGCTTGACTTAACATTCTGTGAACTGAGGTTGTGAGACAAATATGTGAGCTTTGATTTACTGATACACACATATCAGGTAATAAAATCTCTTTGAAACAGAGATTAGGTATCTCAAATGAAGTTTACTAATAACAGTCCTATTTCTTGAGTTGGCACAAAAAAAATAATTACATGAACCAATAACTGCCTGAACTTGTTTTATGCCATATTTTTCTGTGATTAATGTGCACTAAAATTAACCAAATTAGAACACTGACAAATGAAAAAGCTGACAATTTAGTATAGATGATTAATTTTTGTTAACTTATGTGATTTAGGAAAAAAAAATCCTTTGTTTGAAATTCTGTATTTTTGACCCAGAATGTTTTAAAAGCCAAGACATAATTCCAGAGGAACTTGAAAACCATTTATACTATTTGTTTTCAATTAAAAAAATCTAAGTACTTCCAAACCTTTTAGTGTCGTTGGTGGTGTTTATATAGGCTTTTTACTTTAATTTTTGCATTGCTTCATTGCCAACTAAAAGTATGCAAAATTCCAGGTAAACATTCATATAATGAATATTTATGTTCTTAAAATATTAAAGACTATGATGTAAATCAATTTATAATATTTTGGGGGGGGTTAATTTCATATGCTATCAAGCTGGTTACTTTTAGATAGGCAGATAGTGATGATTGTCACTGGTAGAAAAGCAGTAATCTTAGCACTCTATTATAGATTCATCTACACATCTTTTCTAGAATGAAATATAATTTGTGCATTTAACTTTTTTTAATTCAGCCTTAACCTCTTGGTGACTTTGTATAACTGTACTTCAAGCTCTTATTTGTTTCACACATAGGAAATTCTCTGGTACACTAAGGTAGCTATTGTAATTTGCTCAAAGATGAGACCTCCCACAATGGAATCCACAATGTAAATAAACACACTAATATAAGCAATCCACTTCTGGAAAGTGAGGGAAAGCTTCATCAACTCAGTTAACTGAATATACTGAGATGGTCCTAATGGTGTTTCACAGTTCATGCTAATCATGGTAAATCCGCAGAGAACAGAGTTATGCCAGGCTTAAAAACATGCTCATTTGGCCCTGAGGAAGAAGAAGCAACCAAAATGCTCCCATTCACCTTTAGAATGCTTATCAAAGTGTAAATGAACACGATGGACAGAACAATCATAAAGTTATCAGATATTTCATCAGTGGATAATCAGATAGGATTGTCTGTTGGATAAATGTAGACCATTTTCTTGTTTATAGGTACCATGAAGAACGATTCACCTCCCTAATCTTAATGATTAGGGAAACATATTCTTCATCTAGTGAAGAATATCAACAATAGTGTCTTGCATTTTCTGAAAAGCATTCCACCACTTGAAATCTCAATTTATTTTCTTATTAAATTTGCAAATTGGATATTATGTCCCCATTTTACAAATGAAGAATCCAGAAGAGGTAAAATGACTTGCCTCCAGTTATCCAGGAGATAAAGAGTTAGATCCAAATCCTGGCCTGGGTTATTTTTAGTATGCTACAATGTATGGGCTGTGTAACCTGGCTTCTCTCACAGCCATTTTACAAAACACGAGTCACCTTTAAGTTGGGCTATTGAGATTCAGCAAACATTTACAGCGTGCCAGCTATAAATCAGTGCAGCATTAAGGGCATAGTTGCCCAAAAATCTTTTTTTCCAAACACAGCACAAGTACAGCAGATCTTTTCCCACTACTTTTTGCACATTTTGAATTTATGCAGTTTTATTTTCTCACAGCAATAATTAATCTTGCAGCTGTCATTTTTATGTCTCAGCTTTTCAATAGTTGACCACTTTGACTTTTGTAGAGATAATTCTGTTTTAATAAACTGCTTTTTTTGGTAAAAGTAGGAACTATTTTTTCCTTTCCTTCTCAGTTTTTTAGGTACCTCACCAATGATGATTCGCAAATTTCCAAAGGCAAAATCTAGTTATACTCAATCTATAATATAGGGACCCATGTACTCATGACTGCCAATCTTTACAAATAATGTCTTAAATTAGATTTTCCCCATAAGTACTAAGCAACATGTTTTACATAATTTAGTTTAGAAAAAATAAAAAAGACATCAATTTTGAAAGATTTTTTTTATCAAGAATGAGTGGTTTATTCTTTTTTTTTCCTCATCATCTGGTGTTCAGTTTTGTCCCTGCTCTTTCACCTCACTTGCTCTAACTCATTAGAGAGCTAATTGCCTTTGTAATTCCAAATTAAGGAGTAGTGAAATGGAGACATTACCTTTGCCAGGTGTTTGGGAGGACAAAATCCAATTTGCAGTAAAAGTTTCTTCCAATCAGTGCTAGCCCTCTGTTCAGGCTGCATGGATTTTGTGTGGATTAATGAAGAATCATTCAGAGTCCAGGCTATATGTTGTATTGTGTTACACAAAATCAAGAAAATAATTAAGAATTGAGTATTCTGGAATATAAATTGAAGTAAAACAAGATTTGGGGATAGAATCTAAAGTGAACTTACCAATTTTGTATTATCTTCCTTGGGGATGTGCCCAGTCATTGTGTTGACATCCAGCAGAATTTTTGCTTGGAACTTGGATTCCACATGTGGATACCAAAAAAGGGTCATGTAATAATGTATATGCCCTGCAAAACTATTCTGGGCTTCCCCTGAACACAAATTACTACCCAATATTCAAAAGACATGCTAAAACAATTTATGTAAAAGTCACAGGAAACAATACATTCAGGAAAATAAAAAGGTTAGGTTTCAGAAAGTTTAGGTTCAGAAGGTTAGGTTTCCTAAACCAACTGGTGGTTGGTTAGGCTGTGTTTACATAAAGTATATGAAAAGTAGGTAGGATGACATTTCCAAACAATTCAAACAAATGAACAGACATATAAAATGTACTTCCGATATTTTAGCTAAGCAACATTGGTGACCTTAAGGACATCCTTTTGAAAATCAAAGGCCATTTTTGTTTGTTTGTTTGTTTCGTGCTCTTTTGTCTTCAAGGCTGTTAACATAATTCACTTATAAGCAGATGAAAAACAGTGAACATCAAAGTTGTGAACGAATAGCGACTGCAACTGGGTGGAAGGATAGGCACTTTTTAAAGCAATTGGCCATTTTTTTCTTTCTTAATAATTGGGGCAATTGGAAGAAAGTTTAAAATGAGAAAACAAGGAGAGATCATGGAGAAAGAGGTCTATTATTGACTGATTCTTACTATTCCTTGAGGATATTTTGTCCAGAAGTGATTTCTTTCTATTAAAACATAAAATGCTTAGAAAACAAGCCCCGCAAGGTGTACTGAGACAAGTCCTAAAGCTCTCTGAGGTTAGTTTCCTTATCTGCAAATTGGAACTAAAAATAGTAACCCTCTCATATTGTTTTCATAGGACACTCTAGATATATAAGATGAAATAATTCATAGACTTTAGCACAGTTCTTGGCATATAGGAAGAACTTAACACATATTAGCTGTTTTATCAATAGAGCTTATGATCAGAAAGCAAAATCTGCTGCTCATACATCTGTAATCATACTCTTTGTATTATATTATAAAAAGTGTCCCTTCATGTTGGGGACATAAATTGCTTGTGATTAGCTGTAACACAATGCCTGTTACATATTGTGCATGTATGCGAAGTCACTTCAGTCATGTCCAGATCTTTGTGACCCTATGGACTGTCGCTCCTCTGTCCATGGGATTCTCCAGGCAAGGATACTGAAGTGGGTTGTCATGCCCCCCCTCCAGGGGATCTTCCCAACTCAGGGATCGAACCCTGGTGTTCTGAGTCTCCTGCACTGGCAGGCAGGTTCTTTACCATTTGTGCCACCTGGGAAGTCCTCTGCTACGTATTATGTGCCCTATAAATGTTTGATGAATAGCTACTGAATGAATGAGAAAAGAGTGAGCAAGGGCTAAAGTTGAGCAACCTGCTCAAAGTCACACACCTAGTTAGAGCTTGTGGGGATGCGGAACATTCTGACTTCAAACCCTACGCTTTCCTTAAGATCCTGCACAGCTTTTCATACATTATCACTTACCTCTCTCCACTTACTCTGATTTCATTATTACACTGAATTTGCCCTTGCCAAGGTCATCAATTATTTCAAATCGCTCAAACTGGTGGTATCTATTTGCTCTTGATTTACTTGCATTTGACACTGAAGTCTGTTTTCTCCTACCTGAAATTCCCTTTTCCTGTCTCTAAGGTTTGGTATCTTTGATCTTCCACTTAGTTGCTCTGTCTGGCAGCTACTTCCCCATCTTCCTGTAGCTTCCTCCTCTTCCTCAACGTCAGTGTTTCTAAAGCTTCTTTCTCAAGCTTCTTCCCCTTTTCATTCTTCTCATGCTGTCTTTGCAATTTCATTTTCATCTCATCATGCTGAAATTTACATCTCAGCTCAACCCTATTCTCTTCTGATCTCTGTAGCCACAAATCGAGTTACTTACTGGATATTTCTCTGTGGAGAGCCTTATCTTAACTGCTCTTCCTTCACTCCCCAATTCACCTATCTCCTTATCTTCCAGATAAATTGAAGAGCGTGGCCATTCTTAATTAGGATGGTCACTTAATTTATCATCTAAACCTGGACAGTTTTGAGAGAAAGGACTTCATCAATAATTATGCTGGGTCTCCGAGTTTAACCTGGAACTGCCTTGGTCTAAGCAGATTGTATTTCTTGATCACTCAGTTAAGTATTACTGCTGGGATTTATCCTGGCCTCCTCTTCTCATTTTGCATAATGTGAGCCACCAAGCTCTGTAGATCTTGTCTCCTTCCTATCTCTTTAATATATGTGTTTCTTTCCATCTCAATTACCATTGTCTTTTATCAGATCTTTCTTATTTCTTATCAGGATTATTGCCATAGTCTCTCATTTGGTCTCATGCTCCTCTAAAACATGCCCTGCTTTGTCAGAATGATCCTCTTGAAGTGTATATCTAATTCCATGCCTTTCCAGTTTTGGCCCTTTAATAGCTATCTATAATCTGTGGCATAAAGGTAAGCTCTTTCCCATGACATCAGACTTATACCCAATCCTGCCTTACCACTTATCCTTCTTGCACACTAAAACTGTCTCGGCATATAGTAGGTACTCACTAAACAATAAATAAAATCAGCATGTAAAACATAACCCCACATACCAAGAACTTGCTTCAACAAGTTTACATAAGTGAAAAGTAATAGTAAATGTCATTTTTATAATAGGACTGACGCATAAAAAAAAAACATTTAAGATTTGTGGAGCAAAATAAAAGGTGAATTGTGATTACCTTTCAATTTGTGATTCAGAAATATGTGTGATATAAAACTTATTTAATTAGATTTTTCGTAAAATGGAAGAGGGAAGTCAATGTACTTGTTTCATAATAGCAAAATGCTCCCCAGAAAGTCTAAGTCAGTTGATGGAAATATCAGTTCCTAAAAGAGAACTTGGCTTCCAGCAGTCACTGAATATTTGTTGAGTGGCTAAATATAAGAAATTTAGTCTCCATCAATTGGTTGTCTATATACAGTGACAATTCATTTGTTCATTTTATGTATAACTGTGGCAAGCATTTGGTCATTTGATCAAGTCACTTCAGTCAACTATTATTTCAGTGAACCAAACTAAATGTTGCACAGAAAATCCACAGTCAAAAATGTTACTTTTTAGTCAGTTGTTAGAGTTCCCAGATTAGCAAGCAAGCACATGAAAAGTACAAGAGAAAAAAACTAAACGGCTATTCAGTGTCTAAGAGAAATTGTATAGATGTCAATCAAACTAGTTAATGTAGAAAATGTCTAAGCAAGTGATTTGTATACATTATTTTAAATGTCTTACCCAATACTAGTGACAGTAGTGATCTAAAATTCCCACAGTGCTATACAGGATATTCTAATAAGGCTTTGCGATGAATGAGATTAGATTTTCTTCTAGACAAGGACATTTTATTTTATATCTCAATTTTAAAGCTTTTTTAAATATTGGAAAAACAAATATATTAACCAAATAATTTCTTTTCTGTTCTAAAATATAAATTATTGGCAAATTTGTTTAATATTAACATTGAAATTACACTGAAAGCATTTGTTATTGTTCTTTTGAGCCTCAAATACCAGCACATCATCAAACCCAGCTTTGTTTTTTGTGATTTATAGCTCGTTTTCTTTTTCCCTGGAGACTCTTTTTATTCCAAGACATTACTCCACCATATGAAGGCTTATGCAAACTCCAAGCCTGTCATTTCATATTAGATTAGTGGTGGAAAAGGAAAACTGTGCGAACTCTGGATAGTTATGCCAAACATTTGTGCATTTTAAAGCTTGAAAGTTTAGTAGTGGTCAGATGGTAAATACATTTATATCAATTTGGAATCTACACATTTCAAAAAGTAGTGCTTTGAGAGATATAAAGACAGAGAACATTAATACTGGTTAATTGTCAAACCTACATATATAAGAAATATGTCCAAGATTTTCACTGAGTTTGAGTTTCCTTTTGTATTTGGAAAAGTGATAGTGTGTACTTGTATCTCTCCAAGGACAAAAGGCAGAAAATTTGAGAATTTTTCTCTCTTGCTGGTGAGGATCACTAAACAGCATATCTTGGAGAGAATTTGGAGAGTATTTAATCAAAGTTTCCAAGTTGGTTTCCATCAGATGGTAACTGGTATCTTTAATTTTCAACTATTTGAAAACAAAACAAAACAGACAACACTTCACAACTAGCTAAAATGTAAACCCTTTTTCTTTGTTTTTCTGTTGGCTAGAGTTAAATTATCTAGTTTGGTAACACTGGCTACCTCATGATAAAAGATTTTAGTGGAAATTTAAATAGAAATATGAATTAATGATTACTTCAACATAACGAACAAAATTTTTCAAAACATAAGGCTCTTGAGGCAGAATAATAGAAAATGATCTTTTGTGTAAAAAGCTGATGAAACCTCGGAGGAGGCTTTAATATGCTATTTTTATAGATGAGCAAACACATTAAAATGACTTTGTTGTAACTGATCCTCCCCTTTGTAAAGTCCTTTTGTTCCTGTAGCTTCATACATAATTTGATGCTGTGCCTGGCTGACTTCATGGTGTATTCCTTCTGCCATCACACAAGGTCGCTGCCCTAGAAGGTGCCTATGCTTGGATTAATGTTCTGCTGTCACTGTCTTAAGATTCTTGTCAAACTTTTGCATTTTCATTTTGCACCAGGACCCACAACTTATGAAGTCAGTCCTATAGCTATGCCTATGGATTTTCATAGCACTTCATTATTTCCCCTAAAAGAGGTAGGTTATCTAGGGAGCTTTCTTCCTTGGTGTTTCTCACCCCAGTCCCAAAGGTGGTTCTCACACTAGCGGACAAGAGGATAGAAAGCCACTTGGTCTCACATGGAGGGCTGTGATCTTGGCATCTACATCTGTTTCTATTCTGTAGCAGGGCTTGCTACAGAGCAGGTGCCAGATGAATGGGTGAGTGAATAAATAAATAGCAAATTATCAACAGATGCCTGTGACTTATTTAATTGGCACAACAAATTCTTAATAGCTTCTGTTTTGAAATAAAAAGTGACAAGGTTGATCAGCAGAGACTAAAGGTAAAATATTCAAGAAAAATATTGGAAAGAATAAACAGAATTGAACTGATGAGATGTTTGAAGCAAGTAAGATTGAAAGACATTCTGAACTCCAGGTTGACTCAGAAGTGATAGATGGAAGGAGGAATGAATAGTTAAAAGCAGTAAGATTTTTCTCAACAAATTGTGTCCTGAAGTAGATTCTTTCTTCTCAAATTAGGTTTAATACAGGTCATATCTATCTTGTAAATTGTAATTCAGGGAATAAAAGTTGTCATTCAAGTTTGGGGAAAAGAGGGTATACAGGCAGTGCGTTCAGAAAGAACCAAGAGATTGTGGATTGTTCTTCGACTATGTATGCCAAGAGTTTCTTGATCTACTATTTTTCATTAATTAATAACAGAGCAATCTGAATAAAAATTTGTATGAAGAAGTGCATTTTTTATTGTTTTCTCTGCCTGTGGGCAGAATAGACAGAGCTCAGGCTCAGGTTCCCAGTTAGTTTAGCTAAATGCATTTTATTTTTTAAATCATGATAGTTTCTTACCCTTATATTCTCTTTGGGAAACATATTTCTGACAGTTTTGTAAAATAAAATAACAAAAAACTAACACTTCTTTCTCTGTTGTGTTTTATGTTGTGTTTGGTCACCTCTCATAATGCTTGGGAGTATCAGTTCTTTACAAAGTGTGTATTCCCCTCAGTGAGGTTATCCCTTAATGGTCTATCTCCTTTACCATAGAGAATATAACACAGTTTTATCCATCTTTAAAGAGGTTCCCTGTAGCATTGTCTAGATTTACTTTCTCCCTTGTTGCTGTATCACACTTGAATAAGTGACTTAAATTGTGCACAGATGTCCAGGTGTGGCTTTAATTTCTTTTTATATTCTGGCGAAATAACTTATTTTAAGTTCATTACTTCTATTATGAGTCTCCAAATTATGCATGGTGCTGTTATAAGGCTGGTTCACTGAATATTAAGTATATGAGAGCAAGCAATTTTATGCTTCAGATGATTATTTATGAGAAAATTCAATTTTTGGTGGATGATAATGATGGTGGAATAGAGGTGAATAATAGCACTGACATTCACAAGCAAAATAAAGCAACAGTGGAAACAAGCATTTGGGGGAAAGACAGCTTTCAAGCAGTGCGTGAGAAGAGAAGCAAGGACCAGCTCTAGTCGGGGAAGCTCAGATTCCAAACAAGCACTGATGAGGTCTTGGGGCCACACACCTGAGCCCAAATTTACTGTGCATGTGGGGTCAGGTGAAGAATTGCAGGATTTGATGAGATGCGCCAAAGAATGTCATAGACTGTCTCTAATGGGAAAGGAGACAATCTCCTAGGTTATCCAGGAGAATATGGACTTTAGTCCCCTGTCTCCATGGAAATAGAATTACAGAGTTATAAAATCATATTACTTGCTAGCTAAGAATGTTCCGCATTCTCTGAGCTATACAATGAAGGTATCCTATACGAAGTATGGTGAAATTGTCTTTACCATTCTCATTTTATGACACTCGAGTAAGCGTACTTCGAGGATTCTGCTGCTTAAATTGTAACCATCACTAGAACACCTTCATCTAGAAAGCTCAGCTTTGGTCCTGTCACCTGAACTATTAGAAGGCCCCAAGTTTACAAACCCAATGGTGGGAGGAGTGGGAGAAAGAAGAAGACAGGGTAAAACTATTTTGAGTTTCATGTTACAACATTAAGAGCTGCAATATTCAAGCATCTGAGTTCCTTCAATTACCAGGAAGCTTCAAAAAGAAAAAAGAAAAAAAAACAGAACCTTTACTTCAACTTTTAAATCTGTCTGAGACTAGCCAGGCAGAAGAGGCAAGCTATTTTTACTAGTTTTAGAAAAATAATACAAGTATATAATAGAAAATTGGTAGACTTGAAACAACTCACTTCAAATGAAAGCTTGAGCTGAATGTTGCATGAATATTCAGACAATAGCAACCTGTTTGAAATTGCTATTGAGTGTAATTCCAAATTTCTGCATTTTATCATCTCCTAGGCATAAAGCCAAAGGGTAAAAGAACAGAACACAAAAAAGTCGAGCCTGAATTATATTCTAAACGCTGTTGAGTTTAATTTTACTTACAAAGCAGAATGTTACTTTGCCACTTAAATATGCCCCTAGCAGCCCTGTAAAAATACCTGGCTTCTTGTTATCAGCCTCTAAATTGTGTTATTCATTTAGAAAGCTCCAATTTTAAGAGCATCATTCTAAATTACTAGGCAAGTGCTACACAATAAATACACATAATCTAAAACCGACTGTAGTGAGAGAATAAAGCAATTTTCTATAAAATTGACTTCAGTGTGTGGCTTGCCATTCCATAAGCCTTATAACTTGAAAGGAATAAAGGAAAAATTTTAGCTAAATGAAATATCATAAGAGGATGAGCACTTTAAAAAGTTGATGTTTTGTAATTGAGTAATACAGATACACATTCTTGTTATAAATTTGGAGACGAGTTCAAATAACCTTCGGAATAGAAACAAACACATGCAAAAAATGAGCATTCTGCCACTCACCCAGATACACATCTGTTTCAAAACAATGTTTTACTTGGACCAATAGTAGATGCACTACCCCAAATCAATAAACCTTGGGTGACACATACAACTAAAACAGATGACGAAGCTTACATAGGCCTTGTATTTCCTGCTCAAGATTTTTATAATATTAATGAATTATTGAAAATTATGATTGGAAAACACTCCAAGTGAATAAAACAAGTTAATGTAAGATATAAGTTTTTGTTACGAATTGTGTAATTTTTCTTTGTAGAGATCATGCAAAGGGTCTTAGCATGCAGTAGTCACACCAGTCAAATGTGATTTTTTTGAGACCAAAGAGGGAGAGGGTGAGAGTCTGGTAATATTCTAGCTCTTGTCTTAAATTGCAATTTCTTGGTGTGATTACTTTATGATTTTTTTTCTTTGAGCTATATATCTATACAAATATGATTTTTGTATTTTTAGGCAGATATCTGCCTAAAAAATGAAAAAAGAAAAGAAAGAAAAAGGGGGGAAAAGAAAAGAGAAAGAGGGAAGAAATAAAGGAATGAAGGAGGCAGAGAATGAAAGGGAAAGAGAGAGAGAAAAAGAAAGAAAGGAAGAAAGAAAAAGAGAAAATGCATGCTTAGAGTGGCATTTCCCAAACTGGCGAATAATGCGCTGAAAGAAATTAGTGCTGTAGGCATTTACTTAATTCAAATAAGATATGGCTTCATAGGGTTGTAGAATTTGGCAGCCTTGCTCATAGTTGGAAGCCACTTAACTGTCATTTCTGCAGAGAGACTGTATGTTGACATTTTCAGACTTTTAAACAATCCTTGTCACTTAACAATTGCAAATGCCACCATATTAGGCATGCAGTTTTTCTGTTTCAGGAAGCAGAATTTAGAAGTTAGTGGAGAGAAAAAATGCCTAGGGGTTCCAATAGCTTTACATTTGGAAAAACACATACATACACACAAAATTTTTGTTTCTCTAGTGTTCAAGTGTCTTTGTGACTCAACTCTGGAAAAATTCATTTTGGCCTTAAGTTGGGTAAACACTTAGTAACCGCCTAGTGCTAAAGGTGTTTGGGAACCTGAAGCTGGATCTGTAGGTTTGGTCTGTTTCTAAAGAGCAGGTTACCATATAATTGGTTCAAAGGCAAGAGGTTAAGCAAGAATGACATATATTGTAAAATCGAAAGTAAAATGCACAGTACTGCTGTGCTCAAAGTCCATGCATTTCAGTTCCTTTGTATGATAGTTTATGGTGATCATGTCTTCAGACTGCACTATTAGCATACTCACCCCTAACAAGAAGTTCTGCCTCATCTGAAACACTGTCTGCTGTGGTCTGTACCCTGCAGCCATATCTCCCAGCATGCATCAGAAGGATGTTCCTGATCATTAAATCTGCAGAGGATGCTTGCTGAAAGAGGGATGAAGTGCCAGTTTAAAATGTTGCAAATCTGCCTAGTTCAAGGTGGTTTAAGGGGAACTTTGCATATTCAATCAAAGGGCCCATTTTTGGCCTTACAAGTTATCTGACGACATTTCAGAAATCAAACATGCCCCACTTTAAGGAACACATGGAAGCTACGTTTTTAACAATTGCTAATACCACATTCAAACATTTAATATTGCATATAATGATTTAGCAGCTACAATATTTAAGAAATATTTACAAACAAATTCATATCTTTAAAAGTTTAGGAAAAATAGTGAACAAAAATTACTGCTTTGCTATTCAGAGACAGGCTTATTTTTGTGGCAAGAAAGCAGTATTGAAAGGAATAACAACTCGTGTAGTTATGAGACAACAGTAGTCAAAAGATTATCTTGCATGGCTTTATTGAATGGCTTCTTTTGTAGGCAACAAAATGAGGTGGTGCTTAGGTGCAAGAGTGCTGGTCCCAAAGCCATATATTTTCATTCAACAGAGATTTATGTATTCCTTCCACAACCACCATCATCAGGAGTAGGGTCAGCCTGAAATCTCTGTTAATCAAAGCAATTAAAAAACATGAAGAAGACTCGAAACACCCAATCCTTGTTGAGAGCACAATGATTAGAACATAGCTGAAGAACAGTTGTATCAAGGAGATCAATAAGTACCAAGGAGATTATTTTTTAGTTGTACTAGTTCATGGGATCAGTGATTATCCTACACTTTTAGGATGTCTGGTATAAGCTTTCATTACTTAATCTTGTCTTTCATCTACTTTAACAGGAAAGATAGATTTCTTGTTTTCATGAAGATCTGGTATTTACAATTCATGAGGTATTCCTTTCAGAAAATGACATAGCAAAACTCCAATATGCTCTTCACTTTCCATGTTGCAATTAAAAACAATTCCCTGGAATGGGAGTACATGCATGCAGCTTGAAATGATATCTTCAAAAAACTCAACACTTCTCTTTCATGGGCACTTGAAAGAATGACTAATGCAAGACATGAAGAAGCACTGCTGATTAGATATCTTTACTTTGTTGATGGAATGGGTGAATTATCTTTAAAAATGATTTGTTTGTCCTTAGAAGGCAGCGTCCTGATGAGTATTTAAGAAAATGGACTATGTAAAATTCATGAAAGTGAGAGGAATTTCTGAAAATCTGCTGGATTTTTTTTCCCTTAGCATTCATAACAGGCTGAGAAGTCATTGGGATTTGTTACTTCTCAAACCCCAGTAATCTTGCCTGGAGAATTCCATGAACAGAGGAGCCTGGCAGGCTACAGTCCATAGGGTTGCAAAGAGTCAGGCATGACTGAGCAACTATCACTCACTCTTTAAATCAACCAATTAACTGTATATTCTGTTTTAGGACATTTCTTTCTAATATTTCATTTCTTTTTTTTTTTCTTTCCCAATAGTCTTATGATAGGAGCTTCTAAGTGTATTGAAGTTTTCTCTCATGAAATAATTGTTAATACATGGTCTGGTTCATTCATTTACAAGGGAATGCTTCTTGGTGAGAATGCATTAAAATGTCACAATAATTATTTCAAGGAATGTGATATTTGTCCAGTGAATGTTCTCCACTCTTCATTTCCTTAGATAAAATTGTTACTCAAATTTCATTTTCTCATGTGTACCAGACTAAGTGCTCATTTCTTTCAAATCTGAAAAGGAAATTTACACTTAGTAAAACCTTTGATTTCTCTTGGGGAAACAAAAGCAAACTGTAAACATCATAAGCCATAGCTTAGTCTCACATCTACATAATATAATACTGTTTGTGCATGCTAAGTTGCTTCAGTCCTATCCAACTCTCTGCGACTCTAGGGACCAGGCTCCTCTGACCATGGGATTCTCCAGGCAAGAATACTGGATGGCTTGCTGTGCAACCCCTCCAGGGGATCTTCCCAACCCAGGGCTTGAACCCGTGTCTCTTACATCTATCTTTATTGGCAGGTAGGTTCTCTATCACAAGCACCACCTGGAAAAGACCTATAATACTGTATAAAAGACTTCAAATATGTTTACCACTTTATATAGCATGGATCCATTTTAGGTGTGAAATATCCTTTTCCTCATGCATTTCCTCTCCTAATAGGGTACTCAGTTAAATTAGTCAAAAATAAATTCGCATACCACGGACCTAGAATAGAGTCTATGCTTAATGGAAAAGCCAAGGAGAGGTCCAGTAAAGAATAGAGGACTATTCTTCTCAGCAGTAACGCTTCTGAAAGACTGCACTTGGAGGTTTTTGTTTTGTTTTGTTTTTACTTGCTTGCTTCTCAGTTTCACAAACTGATTGGTGGTAGTTTAACAGTAGAAAAAGTAATGATCATAAGTCATTGTTCAGGCTCGTATTTTTGACAAAATTATTTTATAAAATCACATTTCTGTAATTAAATTTTATTTTCCAGATATTTTTATTCCCAAATAATTGATTTCTTTTTGTTCTGGACAAAAGTCTTGAAACCTTTGTCCTTTTGTTAAATTATAGTGAAAGAAAAGTTTAATGAGATTAAGAAGAGACTTCACTGAAAATCACAAAGAGGGCCAAAGAATTCAGGAGAGTGAAGCATAGATTATCTTTCTTATCCTGTCCTTTACTTGGTTCCTGCAATTAACAGCACACAGTACTCTAGAAACTGGCTGAAGCTCCATCACCATCTATCAAGAATAAAAAGTCTACAGCCTATTACTTATGTATTAATGCCAAGACTATGTGAGGAGTTGAAATTGTCTCATTTCAACTCATGGGGCCTATTCCTCCTCTTTTGGATTATTTCTGCATTATATTTTTACAATTCTAAACAGAGAAGATTAAAAGTAAAATGAATGGTGAACACTAAACCTAAATTACCCTTTCAGGAGATTTACTGATTTTCATGAGAAGTAATGAGAAGAATTCACGTGGGAGCCCATTATACTTAATCTCAACCCACAGTATGCAGTTCCTGGGAGAGAACTTCCACAATTTAGTGCACTTTTAATGAAATGGTTACTTAGAGCAGATGTTTGCTTTCTTAAGCTTAAAGCTCATTTTCACTTTTCTCTCTTAGGAGTTACTCTGTCTTATCTTGTTTTCTTTGACACTTGCTTTATACCCTGCCTTTTTCTTTGCTGCTTCCTTTTGCTTTATGAACAAATCGCGTTATGTGGTGCTTGAAAAGAACTGTCCCCACAACCAGTGCCGTAACACATCTCTCCAAGCACTGGGCACCCAGCTTAGGGCACGCCTCAGTAACCATCTGTTGAATGGATGAACAAGCGGGGGATCTTTAAGAAAGAGGCCCTGTTCACCCTCTGTGGGAGCAGCGACACTTCTAAGTCATTTACATCTCTTGTTCACATAAGTTCATTAGAGCAGTTGCTAGATCACTGTAACTTTTATTTATGATTTGGAAATAATACAGGAAATGTCATCCTTCCACTCAAGTCCAGTTCTTTATTGGCAGTCACTTGGACTACATGTCCTGCTCACCCATCATAAGACTGATAATTAAGACTTCCTAAAAATGGAAGCATGGTTAGCTTTGCTGTTTTGAGTGTCTGTTGATTCTTGCTGCCTTGAGGAAAAGTCTAATCTCCTTGTTTTAACAGAAGGCTCCTCAGAGCATGATTCTACTTCCTATGCTGAATTCTGTCCTTCTATGACATTAACCTCACATTTCTTCCTACACAGGAATACCTCTCATAATTCAGCCTGTCTGTTACAGATTGTTCTCCTTTCTTTGCCTGCAAAGATACTGTTAGACACAGCTCAGATGCCTCCTCCTTGTTTAAGTCTTTCTTCATGAGTTCTGCTACTGTTTAGTTTTGCTTCATTAGTACTCTGTTTCTGTCTCTGAACTACCACTTGACATTCTTGGGAGTCACCCTCGAGGTCCTCTGGGCATTCCCAGAGCTGAGCTGGGCACTAGGGCAGCTGATGGTCATCGGGTGAGTGATGAATGGCTTGCTTCCTTCCTTCTCTGTATCTGACAATAGCTCCTCCACTTCCTCTTTCTCTCCTCTTACAGAAATTAGAAGGGAAATAGGAAGAGACTATGGAGGAAGACAGCAGAAAAAAGGTGCGGAAAGAGTGTATACAGGTTTTAGAATGACACAGAATTGCATGAACCCCTGCTCTGCCATGTATTAAGTTTTGAACTTGGAAAAAATGCTCCATTGCTCAGAGCTTCTCTCACAGCTTCAATGTGATAATGCAAGTGAAGCTCTTAGTAGTGTATTTGGCACACAGTAAATGTTTGACAAATGTTATCTGTTAAAGGACACTATAATGCATTCTTAGGCAAGAGGAATATTTCTTTAACTGGTATTTACGCCTTCAATGAACTGGATATCAACATTCTCCATAAGTATAGCAAGTTTTCTGGTAAGTGCCTGGCTTATTTTAGATGTATGTTATCCCATACCTTTCTTTCTTATAGAAAACCACTGTACTCAAGAATAAGAAGACCTGAATTCTAACTCTAGCTCGGCATCTTCCTAGCCCTGAGACTTTGGGAACGGCACTTTATTGGAATAAAAATAGCTTCACTGTCTGTCTCCATGTTTGAGGGGAATTGAATGAAACAATGTGTACACATGAACTCCTAGGAAATGCTTCAAAAGTATAAGGTACTCAAAAAGCATTTTTTCAGAATTTAGAAGAATGCTGTGCATGTAGCAAGCACCCTGAAAAGGTTTGGGGAAATAATTGTCTGAACAAGAAGATAACTTGAGTGTTCTCACAAAAAGTGAATTCATGCTGAATGGCTTAGCCAGAAACCTGCTAGGTGTTGGCAGTTTTTGTGGTCTCATTTACAGTTTATATAAATTTCTCAAAGGGCTCGCATAGGGCACGTCTAGCATCCCCAGCCCCCACCAAACAGACTCAGGAAACATTCCTCTCTATAAAACAAAGGAGAATGGCACATAAATTCTATGAGATGTAATTTTAAAAAAAGATCTTCTAACACAGAAAACTGGGTATCAGCTAGGAGATATGGACTATTAGATATGATTAATGTTATTGACATAAAATGGATATCTAAAATATTTTCCTGGTAACACTATTTCTTTTTCCCAGAGGATAATCTGCTAAAAAACCTCATCACAATAAAGGGACAATATATATATACATTATTATTCTTTTTACAAGTGTTTTAGACCTTTATATAATGGGATTTATATTCATGGTGGTATGAGTTTGATAAATTTTTTAAGAAGTTGCTGTGTTAACTTACATGCTTAATTAATTGGACATGTTATCTGAAATAGAAATTTTAGTTGTTCCCAGTGAAGAAAATACTAGACAAAATAGTATTTGATGAAAATGTTTATACCCATTATGATAAAATATAAATGCATCCAACAATGCATTGAAGGGACTTCCCTAGTAGTCCAGGGGTTAGGACTCCATGCAGGGGAGCATGGGTTTGATCCCTCATTGGGGAACTAAGATCCCACATACTGGGAGGTATTGCCAAGAAAAACAATGTGCACTGAAGATTAAAAGTAGGCAAAAATGGCTCTACCATGCCATTTCTAGGATCTTAGTATTTAGTTCCAGTATATATTCTAAAATGTTAAGTACTAAGAAAAATACATAAAGTTTTTCTTGGTGACATAGATTAAAGAGGAAAAAATGAGTTGATCACTCACTGATGAACTCAGGATGGTAGGTATCCAAATTGCATCATTTGGTATTATGAACAAAATGTCACAAATTTATAGGATCAGTCTACTATCTTAGTTAAAATGAGGATTGGGAATTATGATCAGCTCAAAGCAAGAAAATATAGGACATAATTACACAATTAAATTTTAGTATAATGAATTTATTTTATAGATGACAATATTGATTATATTAAGAATACTTAATGGATGAGAAAATGTCATGTATATCACATTAGTGTTACTCCTTTCCCAAAGAGACAAACAGGACTAAGGGGTGTGGTATTTAACTTGACAGTGGATGCCAGACTTAGATAGCATATTTGTATCTTGATTCTTGAAAGAGGTCTCTTATCTCATCATATGTACATTGACTCTCTTTCCCCTAGTGGTGAGGGAAAAGGGTACTCCTTTATCTAAGATTAACATAAATGACCAAGGCAAAAGGACTCCATTTGTGTCCTTCTCAAGGCTTCCCTGGTAGCTCAGATGGTAAAGCATCTGCCTGCAAAGCGGGAGACCCGGATTCACTCCCTGGGCCGGGAAGATCCCCTGGAGAAGGAAATGGCAACCCACTCCAGAATTCTTGCCTGGAAAATCCCATGGACTGAGGATCCTGGTAGGCTACAGTCCATGGGGTCGCAAAGAGTCAGACACGACTGAGCGACTTCACTTCACTTCAAATTCGTATGCTAAAACGTAATCCCCGGTGTGATAGTATTTGGAGGTTGGATGTTTTGGAGGTAATTAGAGTATGAGCATGGGTGAAGCCCTCATGAATGGTATTAGTGCCTTTATAAAAGAGAGTGATCTCACTTTTTCTGCTGTGTAAGCCACAATAAAAAGATGGCCCACTGTCAATCTGGAATCTGGCCCTCACCAAACACCAAATCTGCCACTGTCTTGATCTTGGAATTCTCAGCTTCCAAAACTATTAGAAATAAATTTCTGTTGTGTATAAGCCACCCAGACTATGGTGTTCTGTTATTGTAACTTCAATGGACTAATAAAGGATCTAAGTGCATAGTGTCATTTCTATATTTACCTAGTGCTTCTAAACTAAATGAGACATGAAATATATCATATACAATTTATCAGTCATATGCTTTCTTGATTTACTCTCAACTCCACCCTATCTGTTGCAAAGTTTGTCTTACATGATTATTGAGAATATTTGACTCATAGTTCTTTTATTGTTTATACAATTATTGCTACTTTATTCAACAGATATTTATTTCGGTGTCCTATGCTAAGCTTTGGGTATACAAATATATATTCTGCCCTTAAGGAATGCTTGCTTTAATACAGCTTTGATGGAAAAAAATTGCAGGTGGAGAACGTGGAGTAGCTTCCCTTACATCTGCATCTAGGCCTGGAAGACACATAAAGGAGCAATGTGTTATCTGACAGCACAGTACCCAGACTAGGTCCAGATAGAAATATTTTCTCCTTCCATGAGCACTGACCCTTAGTTTATAGTAGGTTTCAAACCCGCTCTTTATGTCTTTTCTTTGTCCCACCTTCCCTCATATGACATGCCATTGCTAGGCTAATCCTTTTTAAAAACTGATTTTATGATCTCAAACATCTTTCTTGGCTACTTTCGCCTATTGTCTATAAGATAGTCCAACTTCTTACTCAGCATTTGAGGCTTGACGCGACCTATCTTGTCTCTCACTCTAGTGGAAAATGTACTCTCTGCACCTTTCCTGAAGTGTCTCCCCAGTGACCTGCCAAAGTCCCCAAATTCTGTCTCACAAGTTAAAGCCTTGTTCAAGTCTTATCTCTTTCAGAAAGGCTTGACTGACTATGAGGTCTGGCTGCATCATTTGTGGGTCTTAGTGTAAATTGAAAATATGAATCTCTTTGTCCAAAAATTATCCATAATTTCAAAATGCTGACAGTCAGGCTTTATACCAAGTACAAGGTTTTTCTCAGTGTGAGGCCCTGGGTGATCACACACATTGCACACCTAGGGAGTTGGTCCTGCTGAACCCTCAAGCCCACACTGATCTCCTAGAACACGTATGCACATTCTAGGCAATGATACTCTTTGGAATAAATATCAAGGAAAAAATACATCTTTTGTAAATTAAAAAAAAAAAGCACCTTTCCTACCTTGATGTCTGTACATTCTCTTCTATTTTTTTACTGACCTGGAATCTTTTTTTCAATGAATTTTACAATTAATGAATAAGAACAGTTAGATTACATCCATCTTCTTAAGGCTTGTGTTAAAAAAAAAACAGTGGTCAACTTTATATTTTATACTGAATATTTGTTGTGAGCCTATGCAGGCATTAACATATCATGCTTTATTCCATCTAAATATTCTTTTAACTTTTTTCCTGCATCTCCAGTGTTGGCACAAAGCTGACTTACACTTGTGTCAGCTTCAATCTGGCATATTGGTGAGAAACCAGGAGACCTCATCTCATGCTTTAAAGGATGGAGATGGGATCCCCATGTAAACTTCACAGTCCTAGAGCTGGAAGAGACCATAGAAGGACTGTCATCCTCACTTTGAAGTTCAGTTTTTAAGTGCCATGGCATACTAGTTTTCTTTAAGAGAATTTTAGGCAAAAATGGTACTGAAATTCACATCATTAATGTTATGAGAAAACCCTTCCGAGTATGACAGGTCAACTTTCTCATGCAATCACATCAGGGATAATATTTTGTAATCTGAATAACATCTTGTCCATGGGTTGGCTCAATGAAGCAACACTGGTAGGTAGAAAGATATTAAAAATTATGGCAGGCAAAATATGTTTTTCCCTAAAAGAGTGATTTGCACCATTGTTAAATAATGGAATAAACTTTCTATCTTTCACTTTTAAATTACCTCTCACTGATGTTACATCAAGATGATACAACTAGTCAGAAAAAACTGTTCCCTCATGAATTAGCTTGTGCTTTGTAAACAGCTAATGATGGCATACACGCATATGTGCTCAGTCAACTTAGTCATGTCTGACCCTTTGCGACCCTGTGGACTGTGTACCCCACCAGGTCCTTCTGTCCATGGGATTTTTCAGGCAAGACTCCTGGAGTGGAGTGGCTTGCCATTTCCTCCTCAAGGAGATCTTCCCAACCCAGGAATCAAACTCTCATCACTTGCATCTTCTGTATTAGCAACCAGATTCTTTACCAATGAGCCACCTGGCATGACCATGAGGAAAGTTCTAGAATTTTACAATAGCGACACATGTTATTTTATGAGAGCTCATGACAAAGCTATGATTTTTCCAGTGGTCACGTATGGATGTAAGAGTCAGACTATAAAGAAAGCTGAGCACAGAAGAATTGATGCTTTTGAACTGTGGTGTTGGAGAAGACTCTTGAGAGTACCTTGGACTGCAGGAGATCCAACCAGTCCATCCTAAAGGACACCAGTCCTGGGTGTTCATTGGAAGGACATGTTGAAGCTGAAACTCCAATACTGTGGCCACCTGATGTGAAGAGCTGACTTATTTGAAAATACCCTGATGCTGGGAAAGATTGAGGGCGGAGGAGAAGGGGATGACAGAGGATGAGATGGTTGAATGGCATCACTGACTCAACGGACATGAGTTTGGGTGGACTCCAGGAGTTGGTGATGGACAGGGAGGCCTGGCATGCTTCGATTCATGGGGTTGCAAAGAGTCAGACAGGACTGAATGACTGAACTGAACTGAACTGAACTGAACATATGTACAGTTATACATTTGTTAATTCATTCATGTATTGATTATTTGTTAGAGTATCTATCTTATCTAAGTAGGACATTGAAAATACTTGGCACCTTTGATGTTATGCCCTTGTCCTTTGCTCATAGAAAATATGACCGAGCTTCGACCCAACCAATGGACTCAACACAGTGCTTCAGTTGACTGTAGTTGGTACAAGAGATAAAATCTGTCATATCTGATATGCACATTCTATAAGATAAAAGATAAATTATGACTTTGAGAAACTCACAATGCAATTTATGAGGCAGGCAACTAGCTATAATGCAGCATGATGTGTTAAAATAGATAACAGGACAAAAACACCATTTCGGAGATAATTGATTTTAATGTGTAAAGAAAAATAACAAATCATATGGTTCAACCAAGTCCTATAGCATTTGAGAAGATGGGACTGAAGAGTGTAGGTGACTTGTTCAAGGGTTAAGTGTGGAGTCTGGAGTAGATTCTTGGACACTGACTCTCAGTCGAGTGTTGTTTCCTTTCTACTATTGTGCCCATGGAACCAGTCCCTGTTCTACTTAAACTTGCAGGTAGTTCTATTCACTCATACTAAGTGAAGCATAGTTTGGCAAAAGTACCAAAACAAAATTATTTCATTACATGGTAACAACCACAAAACTATCATTAGAAATTAATTCTCAAATAAACCCTAGAATGATTTTGAACGCTCTTGCTGTTATCGTTGTTCTTTATCAGTCATATCCAGACATGAAATGCTGTATCTGCCTCTGAAATGCCAGGGTCACCTTGCTCACAAACATATGACCCATTAGCCTCATTTGCTCATGCTGTCAATCAACCTTTCTGGGACTTTTAATCCAGCATTGAGAGAATTTTCTGTGTGTGACCCACAACTGACATGTTTGCTTTTAGCCACGTGTAGTTTTTAGTGATACAATTTTAATTGAAGAAGAATTAACCAAGTTTGTTTTTCTAACCTAAGTGCATAATTAACAGGGAGCAATATTTTACTAATATTTCAATGTGTCTGTTCCCTTTCTAAATATTTACCTTTGAAGTTAACACTATTTTGTTATACCATCATATAAAGGCTTCCAGGATGAATTGTGCTTTATTTTGCTACTGACTTTTACATTGAAGAATAGTCAGTGTCTATACACAAGTCTAGTACCATCCTGGCTATGGAAAGAGTGCTCAGACACTCCTTCGGAGGATTTCCATTTCTTCCCTGAAATCACAGAGTACAGGCAGGCAGAATATTATTATTGATCTGAAAATGTCATAAGGTCTCAAAGTGTTAGGAATGTGATAGACAATTCTGTTTCATTGATTTTTGCACAGAACTTTACAAATGGGTCTGGAATGAGGCCAGTTCGTTCGTGTGCCTCTATTTTACTTAGGCCTCTTAGATCCTGGCAATTTATCACCCTGGGTCTCTGGCATCATGCGGGAAGTGTGAAAGTGTGAGTCACTCAGTCATGTCCGATTCTTTGTGACCCCATGGACTGTAGCCCGCAGGCTCCTCTGTCCATGGAATTCTACAGGCAAGAACCCTGGAATGGGTAGCCATTCCCTTCTCCAAGGAATCCTCCCAACCCAGGGTTTGAATTCGGGTCTCCCACATTGCAGGCAGATTCTTTACCATCTGAGCTACTAGGGAAGCCCATCATGAGGGAAGGTGGGAGGCTAATACTGAGTTTACAAGACTAAAGGAGAAGAGACCACCTGCTCTGCTCTACGGTTTCTCTTCTGTCCTTCCCTTGCCATTGGTAAATAACTCATTTGTAGCTGCTCTAATTTCCTTCTGTGACATCAGTTTTATCCCTGTCTTTTGATCCCAGATCTCTCTAAAGTATAATACCTCCTGATAATTGGAATGGAGCTTTACTGCTTCATATGAGTTAAATTTAATATCCTCAGATTCTCTTAACTTCTGCCCTTCTGGTATTATTCTTTCCCATTATTTATCCTTTCCCCATCCATCAAAGTGACTGAAAAATGCACTATGAATTATTTAAAATTTGTCCCAAGAGCCAACTGTGAAACATATTCCATGTTATTACAGCTAAAAATGACACTATTTATAGTGAATATTTCATAATCTGTTCCATACTACATTGGCTGCTGTCCTTTATGGGGCCACTACTTGCATATACTGTGGCTCACAGTATCTATTAGGCTTAGGATTCAGCCTCTTGTTCACTGTGGTAGATTAAGGATGTCCATTCGTGTTTTTTAGCTGATTCTATTAAGAGGCGAAGTTTAATTCCCTATTCCTTAAATCTGGACTGGACTTGGTAACTATTTGACTAATAGAATGTGACAGAAATGATGTATTGAAAATTCTGTGATTAGATCATAAGAAGAAGTGAAATGTCTTCCTAGACCTCCTGAAACATTTGTTCTGGGGGAAGCCAGAGGCCTTTTAAAAAGTTGGACTATCCTGAGGTTGTGATAAAAAAAGACCAAACTATTTATGTGGAGACATGCCATGCAGAAAGAGAAAAGTCCAGATATGCCCAGTTTTAAAACCATGTTAGCCCAGCCACCAGATTTGTGGGTAAAGAAACTATCTGTGACTTTCTAGCCCTGGCAGAAGTACAGTGAAAACTTTGGGGTCCATCTCCTTCTAGGACTGAGGCTCTGAGCTGGCTCCAGCTACTTGGCTACACTGGCTGAAGGGCCAGTCATTGTGGAATAGATTCAAAACACCCTCAAGTTTACCTGCCTGACTTAATGACCCACAGACTTGTAAGCATAGCCAAATACTTGTCATTTTACAACACTAAGTTGTGGGGTGGATTGTGGTACAGCAGTAAATAACCATAAAATAACTGGCTACCTGGAGGTGGGGTGCCACTGTGACTGATGTCTAAACATGCGACATTGTCTTGGGTTGCAGAGCAGAAGCTTGGAAGGCTACGAGGATGTTACTGCTAAGAAGGAAGGATCTCAGGGAGACCATCGATAAGGACCTGAGGAACAATGAGGAAACTTCCTGGAGACCGGAGAAAAAGTGGCCCTTCAGAGTGCTGGAAAGTTTGGCAACACTGTCCCACAAGATAATGCAAACCACAGATTATACACAGTGGACAAACTTTGAATCTGCCTAAGGAGATTTCCATGAAGAAAACTGAGAATACTAACGGATCTCTTTTTGCTATGTATGATAAGATCTGATTACTGGGAGATGAACTGAAAAGAGAGGATTGCTCATTTCTCAGGCAGAACATAGAAGAAACCCAGAGGAGCTGGAGGGCCAGATTATAACTAATTTTTTTACAAAGGCATAATTCCATTATATCCACATGGAATAATTGATTTTATATGAGAATTTTTAAAGGTGAATTTTCTAGTTAAATATCTGTTTCAAGTTTCTCCTCAAAATTCAGTTTTTTTTTAGGTTTTCTTATTTTATTTGCAATATTAGTAAATATTTTAGCAAGCATAGTCTTCAATAAGTAGCTGTATCATATCAGCTATGTGCTTTATGACCAAATACTGAGTATTCTTTGACCAAGCCTAACTTGATAGTTCCTAATGCTTAGGAGTGCATTTCTGTGTGAAAAAGTACCCCACTGCAGAACAAGGAAATTTGGGTCATATCCTCCATTTAAGCACTGTCATTCACAGTCATGAAAAATCTCATCAACTTCAAAAATACTAAGAATTTAGGGAATTCAAACATGTCAGTGTCAGAAAAGACTATTCAAACTGCTGCTTAGATTGTGAGCTACAACGTTAATCTTCCAATGAAGATTCAATCAGAAGAAGAATAGTTTAGTTAAAAGGAAAGGTCAAATTGAATAAATGTGTCAATCAAAAGCCAACTATGAAAAGTTCAAGGTCAAGGACTTGCAGTCAAATTCAACTGGCATTTTGAAAGTGATCGAGACACTTTGATACAGAAAGCTCATTTTTAATAACAAGGCTTTTGCAATTTTATGAAAGAGAATTCACCAATTATTTAGTATATAAAAATAAGTTTACTTGGAGATTGAAAAATTGTCAGAGGCTATGGTCTATTATTTTCTCTCACTTTTCTTTAACTATATAATACTGCTTCTGATGTTTCAAGGAAGAGTTACAAAACTCTTTCAAAGCTGCACATCTTTGAATTGACTGCAACACTAGTGATTATATATACACATATATTTTGTCCTAAGATATTGATAGAGCTTGAATTGTTCATTATATGTGGAATATTCTGTATTTACGTGCAGTTTACACAAATTAAGGAATTCTGTCTCTTACCCAGAAAAAGGATATTGCTTCATTCTATAAGATAACTATTGCTTTTAGAGAAAACCTTTATTTAGCTTTAGAGAAACTTTTTATCATTTATTGAGATATTTTATATGCAAATATTCTTGCAATAGGAAAGATTTGTGATTTGAGATTATTTTTCTAGTTTGGATCCCCTTCTGAATTAAGAATTTTTCAATTCTAAGGACAACTTGAGACTGAAATATCTTCCATAAATCAAGCAATTATGCAGTATTTAACAGATAAAATATGATTGGGAGCTATTTAACAATGTCCCCTCCTGAAAAAAATGTTTAGTGTTCACTAAGACTTTTAAAACTGACTTCACAGTATATCTGAAGAGGGTCTTTTTTGTTGTTGTTGGTTGGTTTTATTCCTTGAATATTGACTTTAAAAAGAATAAAACTTTAAAATTAGATGGGAACATTGAGTCATCTACTCTAACCTCTTCAGTTTGAAGATGATCAGATCTAGTAATCTTTTACCATATGAAAATTCACTCAGTAGTATACTTTGCAATTGTACCATTTCTAAAAAAAAAAAAAATCTGGCAGCTTCTATTTAAATTTAAAATGACTTTATTCTTTTACCCCTGTAATCTATTCCTGGGAATCTATCCCAAAGAAAGGATATTATTAATACCCAAGAATGCAGCTATTCAGAGATGTTTTATGTAGTATTGTTCACTAATCTCTCAAAACAGGAAGCAAAGTTAATATTTATTAACAGGGAGATGGCTAAACAAATTAAGGCATAGTCATATGCTTATTATGTACCCATTGAAAAGAATGAATTAGAGATAGATCATGTGATGTGGGAAGGTTAAGATAATGAGATGTAAAAATACGTAAAGTGTTTTAATTCATTAAAAATAATCACAAGAATATCTCTCCAAATACTTAGGATTACAGTATGACAGAGGAAAACCTAGAATGACAGATACAGAATATTAAAAAGATTAACCAAGTGTGATAAATACTTTCATAGGAAGATAAAAGCAAGGGAAAATCATCCTAATCAAAGCAGCATGCATGATATAATCTCATTTTGTGTAACATGTGTGTCTGTGTATGCTTGAAGAGATGAACACATGATTGCAAAAATTAATTGTCATTATCTTAAGGTGGTACAAGTCCAAGGGATTTTTATTCTTTTTGTTCTGCTTTATTATGTTTAAATGATCAATAACATGTTGGTATTATTTATATAAATATAAATGCAAAAAAAATCTAGTTTCATTATGGAGAAAAAATGAAAATCTGACTTTGATTTACAGCTGAAAGATACGGTTACTGTGGAGAAGCACCAAGCCAAGTATTTATCATCAACGACAGATATTATAAACTAATCAGCTTATGCAGCTAAAAATGATCCATGCCTGATAAACAGCTCTTCCTACACAAGTGAAGATTGCATTTCTGTTTATTACTACAGATGGTCATTTAGAACTTAGTCTCTTTATGAGTCTGCATCTCTGACTTATTGTCTTCTCAAGACATCTGTTAACAAAGAGTCTTCATATTTCCTTTTGCTGAATGTCAGACTGATCTAGCATTGTAGGTGTATGTTAGCAATGTATAGCTGCACTCTATTAGTCATCATGTGATATATTGTTCTTCATGTATTCTTTTAAAGTCTCTTTGCAAAGGTCATATTTTAGTTAATCTTTGGGTAGCTGCTGCAATGTTCTTTTGCTATTATCTGTTCTCCATGCCTGCTAAATCCAGAATAACTGAGTAAATGCGGACAACTGCATTCTGAAGCTCAAAAACTCATACTCATTTTAACATTAAGAAGTACTGGTGGGTTACCTTGATGACATAGTAAATGTAAAGCTGAAGATTATAGATAAGAACTCAATGAACTTCTAGGTGTGTAGAAGTTTACCTTATAAGAGTATTCTAAGATCTTCAGATTTAACTAAAGCTTGATGTCATTAGGATGTACAAGTTGATAGACTTATTCTTTATTTTTGACTTAGTCAAGAACATTTTATTATGTATCAATGATGTAGAAATACTCAATTGTATTTCTTTAAATTTATCTTGACTGCACATGGGATTTCTATATAGGCCATATAAAATCTGTATTTGAATTATCTTTTGGTATATTAAGCCACACACTTGAGTTGTTTTTTTCAGGTCTTTTTGACTACATACATTGACATTATAATCAAGACTAGGCAAGAATTTTTTGGAGGGTTTCCTGAAAGACTTTGATGGTATCCTTTGGTGTTACCAGCTAAAAGTTGACCTAATGGAAAATTCATTTTCTACCATGCTGTTCACAAGTGAAACCTTTACCTTTGAGTCCAAGAGCTTCAACAGACATGCCTCATACTCCGTAAAATCATCATTTGCATGTCCTAATCAATATAGCTTAGTCACCTTTGTTTTTATCTTCAAATGTTTTTTAGAAACTCATAGAATTTCTGAGTTGGGAAGATCCCCTGGAGGAGGAAATGGCAACCCACTCAGTATTCCTGCCTGGAAAATCCCATGCATAGAAGAACCTGGTGGGCTACAGTCCAGGGCTTCACAAAGAGTTGGGCTCAACTGAGCAAGAAGAGTTTAAAATCTTTTGAATTCTCAAGACTAATGTTTACTTGAAGAAAATAGTCACATCCTATAATCTGTATTCCTTTATTACCCCTAAAGCCTCAGCTATAAGCACAGTAATAAATACAAATAAGTTTCACAGGAAATAGAATTATTGAATATGGAAGCTGAAGACATGAATTTGGACTAGTTTTTTCACCTCTACTATTGTCTTTAGATCAGTCTATTTCCATAGCTTTGATCAAACTCTTAATTTAATTCTAGACTATGAACAGTTTCATAAATATGTATGCCCATTCTCTCCAACAGTTTAACCTGCAGCAAAATCAAAGGTAATACAAATAATGATACCACCATTCATTAATGAAAAATGACTAGTATATGCTGGCTAAAAGAACCTATACTTTCATTTTGGATATGGAATATTCAGTATATTTCATGTTTGCTTAGATATTGCCACATCTCTTTCAGCATTTCATGAATAAATATATCTGCTTTTGGTCCTATCAAGTATAAACTGAAGTACAGAAACCAGTAGAACCAATATTTGGAAGAGACATTTAACATGGATTATGTTAAGATAGATGAAGCAGAAAATACTATATAATTGTCCTTGGAATATGCTATTTTCTGAAATACTTATTAATTCATTAATTTTAGTTCAAAATATTTCTCTGTTGATTTTTTTTAATAACTGCTGCCAATTTTCTACTAAAAATGAAGTGATTAAATTTTCCCAACATTAAAAAAAGAGGACACAAATCATATAAAATGGAAAACAACCAGATCAAGTCCTTTAACTGACTGAATCCAACAAAAGGGATCAATTAAAGTAGTGACAGTTTAATTTAGTCAGGAGTTGACACAGTCTGTATTGCAGGTGAGAGCACATACTGAATTTTAGTGTTGTGCAAATGATTATTTTCCCAGATGATCTTTTTCCCCTACTTAACACAGCATGTAAATCTAACTTAGGTTGGCCTTAAAAATACCATAACTGAGGTTAAGGATCATTTGACACTTTTTAGCCTATGTGGTAGATGGGTGCGGTAATGGACCCAGCATTTTTCATACCTTCTTGAATTCATACCCTTGGGAAGCCCTCTCCCACACTCATTCACTGTGCCTCATGAAGTGAATTGCATTGGTCAATGAGACATTAGCAACGACAGAACAGACAGATGATTGCAATGCATGTGTGCATTGGAGATTGCTATTTTGAAGCCCTGTGACAACCGCGGAGCACGGCCTGGTGAGCCTGAAGCAGGATGAGAGACCACTTAGAGAAGACACAATCATCCTGGCTTTTGCCTCCCCAAACAACTTCTAATTGACCTGATAGCTGACTGCAGATGCATCAAGGAGCCCAACTAAGACCAAGAGAATAAAAAACAAACATGTCCAGCTCAAATTATTGACCCATAGAATTGGATTATAAATTTTGTGGAGTTTGTTTTGTAGAAAAGCTAATGGAAACAAATCAGAACAACAACTGAATGAGATTTTTATGGGTCCTGCATGAGGGCTGTAAGTTAGAGAAATGTGAAAAATTGTGGCTAGAGAACAGATGGGGGTAGATGGCAAAAATGGCCTCAATACTTTGCAGTTCCTCCCCACAGGAAGTTTCCCCATCCTTCAAGTGTGATATGCCCATATGACTTTTTTTCACCAGTAGAAAGTGACAGAAGTGATATTGAGGAAAGTCTGAGCCTAGACCTAAGGGATCATGATGCTTCTGCTCTTGCGTCTTGGAATCCTGAGATTTCCATGTGAATAAGTCTGGGCTAGCTTGATGGATGGTGAGAAACACACAGCCCATTTGTCATAGTAGTTCCACCTAACAGTCAGTTGATCCCTCACATTAGTACCTTGAAGTTGGATGGCAGTTGAAGACAGATACATAAGTCTTTCCAAGACCAGCAGATGACCTCCAGCTGAGTTCAGCCTAAATTGCCATTCCATAGAATCATGAGCAAAATAAATGGCTTTGAAACCACTAAGTTTAGGGGTGGTTTGTTTTGCAGCAAAAACTAATTTATATAGATTGTAAAATTTATAATTTATGTTTTATTAATTATATTTATAATTTATAGTTTATAACTTATAAACTGATTGTTTAATGGTAAGCTGTATATATTCAGAATTACTACTCCTTAATTCTTTTCCTGTGGTTATTCATAGGAACATGGGAGATGTACAAGGGGTATTCATTGATATTTAAACTGTGACGTTTTATCCTAAGATATTTCTATCTCAATATCAAAAATATAAAAATAAAACAGACTAATGGATTATTCCAGTCAGAATTTTGATATAAGATTAAGCATCACTGGAAACAGCAATGTGAGCAAAACCCCAAAATAAACTTAGCTAAGAAAAAATTATCCTTAATTTCTTCTCCCTTAAAGGCACATGGAAACATTCTCATTCAAATGCTTGCATCTCTCATACTAGCTAGTTATTTTAAATGCCAGAGACATTGCAGCAGCCTGTTTAGAATCATTGTTGATGTGATAGGAACAGTGAGCAAAGCATATCATTTTCAGTTTTCCTTACTATTCCTGAAGTGATGGATAATGGCAATTATAGCGCAGGCTTCAGAAATACTTTTAGGAAATAATAGCACTATATTTAACAAGTATTTTAAAATGAACTTTGTCAATATGCTATATTTATTTGTGGGGTTCTCAGCAATTAAAAAGGATAAACTGTAGTATCTTGTAGTTTTGGTTAGGCTTCTTTATGTGAAATCTTTGAACTCTTTAGTACAGTGTTATATCTTCACCATTAATGCATTCCAAATTATTTTAGCTAATTCTGCTTCAAAATGGTTAATTGTTTTGGCTTTATAGGTGTGTAATGTGTATAATGAAAAATGCATTGATTTAAAATCAAGGCAGGATTAGTTAAAAATTATCAAAAAGCTAATAACCTTTTTGATAAGGTAATAACCTTACCTTGTGCTAATCAAATATCCTTTAGCAGCAAATTTAATTGAATCCAACTGAACATTAATTCTTAAGAACAAGTTTTTCTCCCAATGACATACTTGGTTAATGATCCAAATTTCTCCTCCAGAGTTTTTGTTTTTTTCTCTCAACAGCATAATGTCTCAATACTATAGCACTTATTTCATTCAATAGTGTTTAACACTCTTTCTAGATTAAGACTTTTAGAAGGGAGATATCATGCTTTACTCAACAATATATTCCCTGCCCTGATATTGTGTTATATATACTACAAGTAACCATTAAGTGTAAAGTGAATAAATGTATTAAAATTTTTCCTGATATTGGTATATTTATTTTTCATGTGGTAATTTACCAGATGAGAAACTAAGTGAGAACCTAACTATATTTAAGATAGAAAATAGTATTCATTTCTGTAATAAATAAAACTGACCCATTGGAAAAGACCCTGATGCTGGGAAAGATTGAAGGCAGGAGGAGGAGGGGACGACAGAGGATGAAATGGTTGGATGGCATCACCGACTCGATGGACATGAGTTTGAGTAAACTCCGGGAGTTGCTCATGGACAGGGAAGCCTGGCATGCTGCAGTCCATGGGGTCACAAAGAGTTGGACACGACTGAGTGACTGAACTGAACTGAACAGAATAAATAATTTGGCAAACATTTTATCTACCAGACATGATGCCAAGTGCTGACAACAGTTAGCAAAATAAGTACGATTACTTTTTTTTTCAAAAATATATAATATAATAAAGGAAAAAAATGCAGAAGAAAGGTCCCTGTCTTTTTAAACTACATTGTATTCTTGCAGATGCTTCTAGAATAACAAGAAATCTTTTGACAAAAACTGTTTCATGTCTCTCAGGATTTTATCTCAATGACCTTTAATATTGAATCTTAACACTATAATAGTCAATTTCTTTTTTATGTACCCCACAGAGAACTTCTAGAAACAAGTAAATTTATGTGAAGCACATACACCTATGCTAAGCAATAATTTATCCCTAGATTTAATTTGAAAATATCTAGTAGCTTTACGTTGGCTAAGAATATGTAACATGCTATAATTGAAGCCAAAGATCTTAGCCATCTATGTAACTTTCATTGGCAACATATAAAGCTTTCTTTAAAAGATAATCTGATAGTAATATATTAGATGAGGTTTGCTATGGCTATGAAATCACCGTTATTAGAATTTGGTAAGCTTTTGTCTTTCATGTTTTCTTTGTCCTTAGTCTTCCTTTGACCTTACTGCCTTCTACCTTTCTATTCCTTGTTTTGCCTGAAATACTCTTTTTCTCCTTAAAGCACAGGCTTACATATTATTTGGTTTAGGAAGTCTTCCCTTCTTCTGCCACTTGGATGATGTGTTACTTGGACTGAGTTCCTTGAACATGACTTCTTGCAGTGCTCTTGCTACATGTCGATTTACATGTTTGTTCCTCTGTAAGACTCTAAGCTCCCCAAAGGCAGTCCTCTCAACTGTATTCACGTAACTGCTACAGAGTCCTCAGTTCCTGGACAGGGACCTAACATATAGGTGTTCAGTACATCTTTGTGGATCTGGGATAAATTCAGAATTCATCTATTATACACTGATAAATATCATATAAAGCCATCAATTATTCCTTACAGATAATGATGTCATGCTTTCCAAATTCTCTAAGTTGACCTTTTATAAGGCATACCAGATGAGGAAAGAAAGTGAATGATATTATAACAGCTCAATAGTTATTTTTAAAAACTCCTCTTTCTCCTTTTTCAAGAGAAGAAACATCTTTGAGAGGTAACCTATTGAGTTATTAATTCTAGACTCCTAAGATTGAGTTTTATATTGTAATATGATGAAAATAGTCCATGAGAGAAACTGCAGGATTTTGAAAAACTGAAAGCTAAACATATCATAACACTTATGCACTCTTTAGAACTTAATACAAAACAGATGCAGAGAGAAATTGTGAAATAAAGGTAGAATTTCAAAGACATCTTGAAAATAATGGCCTCTCAAAAACCCATCTTTTTGAAAACTACTTTTTGAAAATATTTAAAAACACAATACTTACATATCAATGGTATTTCAAAATGAAACACTGAACCATGTTTGCTTATAAAAATCCTAAACCTTATGTGGTATTAAGGGTATAAAGACAGCCTTTTATTTGTCAAGCTTTTCAGAAACTGAAAAGAATAATCTTTTGTTATGTATTATTCCAACAAGGTAACAATTCTAGTATTGAGGGCCTTATACTATGCATTTCATCACTCTGTAGGTTAAATTATATCTACTGGATACTGCATCTATATAGGACATTCTTTTTAAAATAACAAAAAAAATCTATAAAACATGTCAGCATTGCTTCAACAAGATAACTAGAATCCACATGTATTTCTCTTTTATTAAGAACTCCTATGATTATTATTTCCAGAGAAAACAATTACTTTCAGCACAATATCAAAGATATTTAGATGTTCATATGAAGCAAAACAAAACTATTGATCACTGGCATTTCCTATAGTTATATTAGAAGTTAGAAATTTTTCTTGGTAAAAAAAAGTGAAAAAAAATGCTGTCTAGATAGATGTTAGGCAATTTTTAAAAAAATCTAGTCAGTCTAGTCTAAATGGCTAGTTTTTAATTCAATTATTCCTACCTTCACTGATTCCTTTAGCAACTTCATAGATGTTTATTTAGTCTTGGATATGCACAGTTACTGTGTGAGTTCAGAAAATAAACATCCTCCGAACTTGCAGAAATGTAAAGGCTAGAATGAAAGAATCAAGCAACATTTACAGTAGATTTTGTTACTTACTCTGGCGGAGGGATGGAAAAGTTATAATAGAAGAACCAGAAGCATTGGGGGTGAGGAAGCGGGAAGACTCTCAACCCCTAATGAGTCTATGACTTGAAAATTGGATTTTTGTGGCCAAAAATTCACATGAAACCAACCATTCTGTAACTAACTTAGTAATAACAAATGACTAAAAGTGTCCAAATGTGGAATTTATGTTCTATACTCTTTGCCTGATCTTCAGCAGTAAAAAAATGGAACATACTGCATCTCATATTCATTTTGAGAGTATTTTCAAAAGACTAAAATGGGAAGTTGATAAAAAGGGGTTCAAACTATAAAATGAAATAATTACAGCAGCCGGAGAGTGAGCGTTAATTAATGGGAAAACACACCCACAGAACATCTGAAGAAGCAAGTGTGGTAGGATATTTTAAGATGTTTTTAAACTCATCCTCAGTAAAGTTTATGGAAAAATTTTTTCACAACAAATGTGGTGTTTTGATCTTACAGAACATATGATTTTAATGTTTTAATAGTGATCAAGTAACTAAGATAAAAATAGGCAGAGCTGACCAGTTAGAGAGGTAAGATTGAGGAGAAAAAACACAATCTCTTCCTGTCCTTAATTTTCAAAATGCCACAGTGAAGAATTACAGGTAGTTTTTGCTCTTCATATCTTTGCTCATAAAACCAGATTTAGATTCCATGGCAATGAAGCTTTCAGCTCAAAGCTTAAATGGTAATAGGGGCTGTGTCCTCCGTGTGCCTGGGTTCTCAGAACCCCTGTAGTGAGGGATGTAACCCCTCTTCCTTCCTGGGGTTCAATTTCTTCATCTCTTTGTGATTCATCTGTCTCACAATATTGTGGGAATCAAAGGAAAGACAACACATGAGAGAGGAAGGGCATTTTACATCTTCATGGTATAATATTCTACTTATTTATTTTAACTTCGGTCTTAATCAGATAATAAAGCTGTTTCAAATTTATTCTGAAATGATTAAATGTTGAAGAGTCTGGCTGGTAGGATTGCTTTTACATTATATAACAGAAACAAATTTTTGGCAAAGGGCCAGAAGATTGCTCATAATAGTAAAATTTGCAAATATTAGAAAAAAGAACTTGTATACTGTAAATATAATAAGTAACTTTATGGGAGTGAGTGACTTTAGATGAATATATCAAAGTCTTATCAGCAATGAGAATAATTGACCCACAAATTATAAAATGGGTGAAGTATATTCATCTACATTATTCACAACATGATATAATTTAAAATGAAATTCATTGATAAAAAAGGAAATTTAAAATTTTATCTCTCCCAATAGTTGTAGATATGCTCTAGGTTTGACCAAATATTTTGAGAGACAGTGTGATATTGCAGTTCAGAATTAGTTTGAATAATAACTCTCCTATATGACTTGTTTAAATTTGAAAAAGCTATCTTTCTGAATTTGTTTCTTTTTTCTTTCAAACAGAAAATGCAAACAAAACAATCTCAACATCATAGGATATTTGTAGGAAGTAAGAGAAATAACACTTGAAAAGCTGATGTCAGCTATTTAATGGGCCTTCAGTGGATGTAAATTATCATTATTACTTTTTACTGTTACTCATACTTGCTTCGAGTGCTTTCTCAATGATGGCATTTGCCTTCATGGCTGTCTTAGGTCAGGGTTTCAGAGAAGCAGACTCTGAGATGGAGGCTCCATTGGGGAATGCCATACGGGGATCATGAAGAAAGCAGAATTGTGCAGAGGGAACGTTTAACTGTGAAGCAGTCATGATCAAGGCCTCAGCTTATTCCACAAGGAGTTCTGTAGCTGAGAGACCCTTCAGATTTTTCCTCCTTTGAGGCAAGAGACTTGGACTTTTTAACCATCCCTATGCATTCATTGGGCTTCCCTTGTGGTTCAGCTGGTAAAGAATCTGCCCACAACGCAGGAGACCTGGGTTTGATCCCTGGGTTGGGAAGATCCCCTGGAGAAGGGAAAGGCTACCCACTCCAGTGTTCTAGCCTGGAGAATTCCATGGACTGTATATCCCATGGGGTCCCAAAGGGTCGAACACAACTGAGCAACTTTCTCTTTCACTTTCATGCATTCATTGGGGCTTCCTGACAGTTCCGTTGGAAAAGAATCTGCCTGCAATGCAGACGACAGTATTCTTAGGCTTCCCTTGTGTGCTCAGCTAGAAGAATCTACCTGCAACGCAGGAGACCTGGGTTCCTGAGTTGGGAAGATTCCCCGAAGAAGGGAAAGGCTACCCATTCCTGTATTCTGAAGAGTTCCATGGGCTTTATGGTCCATGGGGGCACAAAGAGTTGGACACGACTGAGAGACTTTCACTGATGCTTTCATCAGACTTCCTAGGTGGGCACTAGTGGTAAAGAATCTGCCTGATAAAGCAAGAGACTTAAGAAATGTGGGTTCCATTCCTGGGTTGGGAAGATCCCCTGGAGGAGTGCATGGCAACCGTTTCCAGTATTCTTGCCTGGAGAATTCCATGGACCATGGAGTCTGGCAGGTTACAGTCTATACGGTCACAGAAAGGAAGCAACTTAGCATGCATCACACACATGCATTCATCACCCCATCCTTGGTTATGGGCTGGGGGTGGGGCATAATTAGGGCCAGAATGCTCTCTTTGACTGGATAGCCATTCCCAGGGGGGGGAGTCACATTCTGTGACTTAGGGAAAGAGTGCCACAGTCTTGAAACGGGAATCTGAGCGACACTCCATAACGTCTACGACAATGGCCTCTGGTATCCTCGAGCCAATTGACACAATTAGTTATCCTTCCTAAGCCAATTTATTTGAACCAGCCCACGGATCAACGCAAATAATGAATGGGAGAGGAATACAAGAAAACAGGAAGGAGAGAGGTATTTTTGAAAATTATCAAGATTTAAATAGTGGCCTTTTAAGAAATAAAAGCAAACACTGATTATGTATGAAATTAGAGCATTGAGAAAAGATGAATATTAGGCTCTGAAGATAATTTAGGCAATCACTTCAGTAACTTGATTTGAACATTTGATACTTTACTAATTTATTTATTCATTCTAAACTGATTAGTACATATATAATTTATAAAGATTTTTGGTGTCTCATAAAAAAAAAGTCTCTGTCAGATTAGGGCAGGGAAGACATTCTAGAGTCAAGATCCTTTGATTGTTCTGCCATGCACAATTACAGGATAACTAACAGAAATTTAGAGTAATAATGAATGAATACAATGGAAATTCTAAACTGAAACTCAAAATACTTGGACTATTATTTTGCATGCAAATTTATATTAGAAATTTGTTACACATATTAGAAAGACATTTAATAAATCTAAGGAAGCAATTCACTATTGGAAATGACTTAGAATTTGGTAATAATTTGGCTTGATAAACACCACTGAAATAAATCAGATAGGCTTTGGGTCAAGGTTACAATCACAATGGTTGAAAAATTATTGGGGCCTGCTAATGATCACATTGCCAAAGGCAGAGGCATTTCATTCTGGATTAAATTTTTCTTTGATTGAGTTTTAAAAAAATGAGAGGAATGCAGCATTTTAGAAATCTAGACAGCTAATATTTGCATGAAATGGAAAAATAATTTTGGAAAGAAATGAAACTTCCAAAGGGAACAATATGGAGTCCTAGACTCCATATTGTAAACACTTAATTTCAGGAGTTAGTGAGCTAAAGCATATTTAATATCTGGAGTTTACAATCCAGGAACCCTGGGTTGGAAATATCCGCTGGAGAAGGGATAGGCTACCCACACCAGTATTCTCCGCCTTCCCTTCACTACAATCCGCCTGTAATGTGGGAGACCTGGGTTTGATCCCTTTGTTGGGAAGGTCCCCTGGAGAAGGGAAATGCTACCCACTCCAGTATTCTGGCCTGGAGAATTCCATGGACTGTATAGTCCATGGAGTCGCAAAGAGTCGGACACAACTGAGTGACTTTCACCTCACTACAATCTGCGAAAGCAAATTCCGTTAAGAGGTAAAGGACTGTTTTCGATTTCTCACTGCCTACTTCCCAAGCCAATAACATGAAACATTTCAGCTGGCTCTGATGACAATCTCTGGGAAGTATGGTGCTTTTATCCTCTCCGTGATCAGAGACTATTGATCTGATTTTTCTCAGCATGGCCAACACTAAAATTGCCTTTCTCTACAAGAAGCTTTATTTTCCCTCTCTCGCTTTCAAAAAACAAACAGAAAAAGACAAACCTATATTTCTGCACTAAAACATACTGCAGAGAAACTTGTAACTTTTGCATTATCCATAATACTATGTAAAGCTGCTATCAAAAAAGGAGGCTCTAACTGAACAAAAAGCTCTGTATGGTCACCATAATTCCATACCCAGAAGGTATGTTTTGGTAGACTACTTTAAATGAACAAAGTGAAGCCTGTGCCTTCTTTTTTTGCCATGGGAACTACTACCACTTTGAGAAGAGAGTGGGTGGAGGCATATTCTCTAATACAGACAAAAAGGGAGCGTGGACGTGGTACACTTTCTGGAATGATCTGAAAATTGTAAGGCTTTTGCGTGTAACCTCTCTTCTTTTTAGCCTCAAGCTTTGGTTGGTTATTACTCTGTTCTGCCCTATTAACATGACAATGTGATTTTGTCATTGTTGTTGTTAAATTAGGTGAAAAACTGGGAGGAACTGCTACAAAGCAAACGTGTCGCTGTCAAAAGATCACAAGAGAGCACAGCTGTGCTGGGTGCTGTTCTTAGCTGTGTCCAACTCTTTGCGACCGCATAGACTGTAGCCCACCAGGCTCCTCTCTCCATGGGGATTGTCCAGGCCAGAATTCTGGAGTGGGTTTTCAGGCCCTTCTCCGGGGATCTTCCTGACCCAGGAACCGAACCAGGCTCTCCTGCATTGCAGGCAGATTCTTCACCAGCTGAGTCACCACAGTACAGAAGCCTGGTGAATTATCCGGATTCAGAGCAAGACAAAGATCCAGGAGGCAAGAAAGGAATGAGGAGGGAGAACAAGCCCTTTTCCAGGCAGGCAGGGGTAGAGCTAAGTGTCCAGGAGGCCGTATTACTTGGACGTAGGAATATTACTAGTGAGCAGAATGAGCCAAAGAGAATGTGTGACTTTGTCGACCCTCTGCCTTTCATACATTTTCTGATTAGTTATGAAGTGCCTTCAAGACTTACACCTGCTAACATGCTGAAGAAGCAGATGTGGCAGATGCTCTCTCAGTCCTAAGAGCTTTGTGCCTGAGTAAACCTTGGAAGCATATCCAGTGATTTCATTCATTTTTACATTTATCCATTAGAAAAGAGAATGGTGCCAATCAAGTACTTACTGTTTTCTATTCTGAGACTTTTACTCCTCAGGAAATAGAGGTTAAGTCCTAAGAAGATAAACTTGGAACAGAAGTAACCATAATAAGAAGACTGACATAGGCTAGGACTTTCAGCTAGTGAAAAATCCTGAGGTATCAAGGAGTTTATATTCTGGCCCCCTTTACCTACCTAATACTCCACAAACACCAGGGCTATGAAGCAGGCATATTACCCTATGATTCCTATGTGTGCCATACAGCTGATCATAATTACTCCTACTTTCCAGTTTTCTGATGTTCAGACCTGGTTGGTGATGGAATGGACTACTTCAGAGGAGTGAGTTCTTCACTAAAGGGATTGCAGTGAATACTGATGATAGTGATGGGGAATCCATATATCAACCTAGGACAAACTCAGTAATTCCCAGGAACCCTTGTAACCTTGAGATATAATATCTTTTGCCACCTAAGATTGTCTTTCTCTTTCTTCTTTTCCTATCCTGATGCTAATCATCCTTTGAGGTCTAGGTCAGAAGGCACCTTCTTCCCAAATAATATTTATATAATTGTTGTGAGGAATTGATGAGCTATTGTGTGTATTTACACATAAGCTCAGCTGGTAAAGAATCCGCCTGCAATGCAGGAGACCCAGGTTCAATTTCTGGGTGGGGAAGATTCGCTGGAGAAGGGATAGGCTATCCATTGCAGTTTTCCTGGGTTTCCCTGATGACTCAGCTACTAAACGGAGAAGGCAATGGCACCCCACTCCAGTACTCTTGCCTGGAAAATCCCATGGACGGAGGAGCCTGGTAGGCTGCAGTCCATGGGGTCGTTAGGGGTCGGACGCGACTGAGCGACTTCACTTTCATGCATTGGAGAAGGAAATGGCGACCCACGCCAGTGTTCTTGCCTGGAGAATCCCAGGGACAGGGGAGCCTGGTGGGCTGCCGTCTATGGGGTCGCACAGAGTCGGACTCGACTGAAGCGACTTAGCAGCAGCAGCTGCTAAAGAATGTGACTGAAATGCTGGAGACCTGGGTTCAATCCCTGGATTGGGACGATCCCCTAGAGAAGGAAAAGGCTACCCCCTGTGGTATTCTGGCCTGGAGAAATCCATGGCCTGTATAGTCCATGGGGTCTCAAAGAGGCCCCCCATTCAGTCACATGACTGACTTTCACTTTCACACATAAAATGCATTAATGTGTGCATGAGTGCTCAGTCATGTCCTAGTCTTTGCGACCCTATGGACTATAGTCCACCAGGCTCTTCTGTCCATGAAATTTTCCAGGCAAGAATACTGAAGTGGGTTGCCATTTCCTACTCCAGGGGATCTTCCTGATCCAGGGATCAAGCCCAAACATCTCTTGGGTCTCCTGAATTGGCAGGTGGATTCTTTACCACTGTGCCTCCTGGGAAGCCTATACATATATAGGTTTGGTTGGTTTAACTCACTGTTTATATATATACATATAAATAAAGCTGAATGCTTAACATATAGTAGGTGCTAAATTAATTTCTTTCTTCACTTTTCTCCACAATACTAAAAAATTCACATTAATCTCCTTTATGGTCTCCAAAAATATTTGATTGTTTCTGTGTCATTTTAACATATAATAGAGACCAGAACCAAATCTTTCTTTTATTTTTATTCCCCACAGTTTATAGACAAGGGCTGAACATGAAAAGGTCAGTGAATGTGGAAAGGGTAAACGTTGAGAGTCAGCATAATGCATTTTAAAGATCATAGTGTATTTAATATTGTTAACCCAATTTAGTGTTTATGTGGCCTGGGAAAGTATTATGCTTCTGTTTCCTCATTTAAAAATGGGATTGAACATCCCTACTCTGCTTTCCTAAGTGTATTGTTATAATCAGAGCATCAAGTAAATACAAAGGACCATTCAAATAGTGCATTTTGATTTGGTTGCTCATTTAATTGCAGTTTATCACATTTGGAGAGTTCAGAATGAAAAAGGCAATTCTTTGGCCAGCCTTCCTGATCACAAATATTTGGCTTTTTTCTCTGTCCCCAAAAGAGCAAAATTACAGGCTTCCATGATATTCAGTGCAAATGATCTTTATGCACTGTAAAGATTAACACTAGTTTACATCTTGAATGAATAATTAGGAATTTCATGTCTCTGGAGAACAATGCGTCAGCACAGTTCTCCATTAAGATTGTGACTTTGGCGTCAAATGACCATGTTTAGGTGCTGTTGAGACACCCTGAGACTATTAAGAGAGTCTCAAAGACCTCTAACCAACATAGACAACTGTTTCAAAACACAATTGTGTCAAAGCACAGTTGCACATGCTTTATTTGATAACTGAGTGGTTATTTGAGGCAGTTGCTTATAATGGTCAGTGTCTCATTGTAACCCCGTGGACTGTAGCCCGCCAGGCTCCTCTGTCCACGGGATTTCCCAGGCAAGAATACTGGAGTGGGTTGCCATTTCCTTCTCCAGGGGATCTTCCCAGCCCAGGGATCAAACCTGTGTCTCCCGTGTCTCCTACACTGGCAGGCAGATTCTTTACCACTGCACCTGGCAAGCCCCAACCTCCGCTTAACCTGCCTGGAGGAATGTAAAGTGGGCAAGCCATTCAACCCCTGCTCTGCAAGGCCGTCACAATTATCTTCCTGAAGAACAAATCTGAGTCACACGCTCCCTGCTGTATTCCAAATACAATCCAGATTCCATGGCTCGAAAATCAGTGTGTTTAACAATGAGGACTCTGCTGGTCACCTTTAGACGCATCCAACAAATATTGCCTTATTCCCTACTCTGCCCTCATTATACCATCAGGGCTATGGTTTCTCACTGCTCCTGAGAGGTGCTCTGAGCTCTCTCCTTTGTCTTTGCCTTAGCTGCTCGCTCCGTCTGAAATGCAGTTTCTCCTCATAACCTCTTTGCAAAATCTTAACAGTCCAGATCCAGTTTGAGCACCAAGTCTTCCCGACAGCAGTATGTAGAGCTCCCTAGTGACAGCACTCTGATAGAAGGTTTCGAGCTACCTGTCCCCTTAAACTGTGTTCTATTAGCGGAGAAGGGCCGTGTCTTTTAGCTTGGATCCTCCACAGCACTTAGCTTGTAAAATTGAATCTAAAGTGAATCTTAAGAATAGCCTCACTAATTTGCCACCTTCGATTAGCTCGTATCATTGCCAAAATGTGATTTGGGTGAACTGGATCAACTGTTTACAGACTAATTGATTTACTTTGGACCCTTTCAACAAAGGCTTCAGTACTGGATTCACTCCAAAAATCAGTCAAATTGCTGGGTTTGTAAAACATGGCCAAAGTAAAGAGGCAAGAGAAATAGAAGCATTTTCATTATAGATTTCAAAGCAATAGCTATTATTCTTTTAACCAGATGTGATGATATGTTTATTTATTCACTCTCTTGAAATGCAGTTCAAATGCACTATTTTATTTCAAACATAATTATACCTTGCCTATACATGTTATAAAAGCTACACATAAAATTTTACATAGAGCTTTATCTGCAAACCAGTGGCTGTGTATAAAAGACATCGCTGTAACTAGTTGAAAAGTAGGGAACTTCATGAAGCTGTATTTTGGCATTACAAAATGGAAAAATATCAACACAATTGGTATCTTTTTGTTTTTTCAAAGATTGGCTGATTTCATCTGACACTATGCAGTGTTAATGTGCTTAAAAATATATCTCCCCCCCGTCTCTTCTGATTCATCCCCATTCAATCACCCACTGGTTGGTTAGCCCAGGGCAGTTAACGTAGAGACTTCTCCAGTCAAAGGCATACTCTTTTCCTGCCTAAATCCCCAATCCTATTGGACTTTTTACTCTGCTGGGCCAGCCTAGATTCTTAAGATCTCCTTCGTGGCTCTCTTTTGACACACACAGCAAGCCACAGACCACCCCACCAGTCTTTCCTCTGAGCCCTGGCCTGCCCTCTTATCCCAGAATCTTCAAATGTCCTCCCAAACAGAAGGTTTGCACACGTTCAGAGGCCTTCCCAAATCTCGCTTCTTTATAACTCTTCCATCCCTCCTTCTGAAACATGTTATTTCTCAGACGTATTATTTCACAAGGAGAAAAGGGATGGAAAGAGAATGATTTTCTTTTTCCCTCTGACTTTTCAAAGTCACAAAATCAGATTCTCTGTCAGGTATGTCCTTAAAGCCAGCCAGGACTCAATCAGTTTTTGAGGATATTAGGAGAAGAGGAATAGACTATTTATTTTAGACCTTGCAGTTTTGAAGCTTCCAAATACTTTAAAAAGTAAAACAAAAAAATTTATTATTTTTTTCTAAATATACTAAAGTGATAAATCCTAGGTGACCTTAAAGCTAAATATTTTTCTTTCTTCTCAATATAATAACTTCCTCTATTCTTCTGTTCTGTAGTTTATTATCCCTGTCTACAGACTGAGCCTAATTTATAATGGCTTAAAGCAATATGAGTTTGCATGGAGCAGGGAGTCAATTTTGTACTTCTCAAGGGCAAGAACAACATACGTAGAAAGAGAGATAAAGCAGATGTTATTAAGCGCCAACCTTATGAAAAGGATTAAAGGAGGTATTTATTGATACAAATGAATGAACATGAAACTAACGTGGATATCTAAGAGACAAAAACAAGAATTCACATAATTGTACCAAGACCATTTATTGATTGATATTTTAAAATAAAGAAGGCACCTGCTTCTATGAAGTGAAAATTCATTTTAGAAATACTTTTATGTGTCTGATCACTCAAAATAAATGTTTACAGAAAATCCTTAGAAGGTATATTTTTGCTGGAATATTTGTTGTTTTCAAATGTAACATTTTTATGTCATATTTTTCTGGTTTTCTTTTATGACATTCATAGCATAAGATTTGTTCACTGTCTTGAAGAAATGATCAACTCAAGGTAAATGAAAATTATAAATTTGAGGAAAATGAGTTTAACATGATCAATAAATTTTGTATATAACATAACCATTGCTAATTAAAATTAATTTATTTAATGAAATGTGAATAATACAGTTGGTAATTGTTTCTTATTTATGCAGTCTCTCTCATTAATTAAAAATAAATCAGGATGAAAAGAATAAGTTAAAAGAAAATGTTTAATTTTGTTTGCACTGAAAAATGCAATAAAGTTCATTCTTACTATTCTCCTAATATAAATTTATCAAATTCTAGAATGAGAGGGGGTCTTAGAAATTATCTGGCCCAACTGCATCACTTTAGTTCTCTATGCATTCAATGCCCAGGCAGGTCAAGTGCCTGGATCTTTGTTACATAGCTGATTAAGGATTGAGCTGGAACTTGATCCAGAAAATTCCTGACTTTGGGTCTAGGACTTTCCCCACGGTATCTCATTAACTTTAAAATAAAATTCAATCCAAACTGAGTTTTTATGTTTGGGTTCATGGTAGCTGTGGTTTTCCAGTGCTTCCTACAGTGTTTAGAGAAGGATAAACTGGTATTAATAAGCATGTGGCAGCATTTTAAACTGGATTTGCAGGCGTGAATGGCATTTTGATCCACCTCTTTTGCCAGTATTGAAGGGATATTCCAGCCAGATTCTCTCTGCCACTCTAGTTCCATCGTCTTTCTCTCCCTCTGTGTCTTTTTTTGTGTCTTAAACAAGCCAGTGTAGGGAAAAGATCTTTTTCCCAGTTCTCTGTTAAGACACTGTAATGGTACTATAGGATTTGGTTGAAAAGATTTCTTACTCCATTTAGTAGATATATAATAGAAGATATTACAGGAAAAGATTTGGCAGTTGAGAAATGAGCATGTCTGCGAGTGTTTATCTAAGGCTAAAGCATTTCTGACTTTGGGTTGCAAGTTTAAATTCTGTAGTTTGTGAGAGATTAAAGAATCTCCAAGCATTACTATTTCTTCAAGAACAAGCATGCTTATTTCACTTATTCATTGCACCATAATTACTAAGCATGCTTTAAATAATACTAGTCAGCTGATGTAGCTATATAATATTTGAGAAGTAAGGTATAAATATGGACAGTACTAATCAAATGAATACACGTTGCAAAGAAACCAAATTTGCATAATGAAGTATTTCCAATTTCTTACTGGGAAGTTTTAAATAAGTATTACTTTCAGTTTGACATACAGAGAATAATAAAGTAATTTGAACTTTTTCCTAAACATTTCATCAATAAGAAAATTCTTACATTTGATTCTAAATTTCTAAAAGTAGTATTATTCAAAGAACAAAATTGTATTAACTTACGGCCCTGATGCTTTCAAAATGTCCACCTTCCTTTTCAAAATTGATAGGCTGTCCTTTTAGTGTCCAGTAGAAAGTGACATCCAAACTAGGATCGTGAATTGCTTTGCAGTTAAGGACAATGCTTTCTCCCACTGTTAACTCTGTTCTTTTAGGAGTAAGCTCTATTCTTGTAGGTTCTATAGAAATAAAAATACATTAATTAGCATAGCACATCATTTTCCCCTGCATTCTGTATTTTAAATAATAGAGAAAAATTAAACAAGGAATCTACGTAATATAGTTGCTCCAGGTATGTATCTTTTAATAAACTATTATTAATTGAAATATCTTTTATTGTATTTAGGGTATTTTGCTAGGTATTTGTAGGGAACTGATGATTTAAAAGTCACTATTCCTATTAACAAGTCAGCTTGGATGAAAAAGAGGGAAGACTATACAGCTAGAAACAGCATTTGGCATCCTGGAAGGAGAAATATTAGAAAAAAGATTGTAGCTTCCCTGTCCACCTTCAAGGATCATCATGTTTAGAAAGGATTTTTACTAAAAAAAAAGCCTCACATCGAAGAAAGAATAATTCAAGCAAGTTCACTTCTTTAAAGGTTATAGGAAGCACCTCCCTTCAAATTTCTATCTTCACAAAGACAAAACTATACTATTCCTGTACCACCTTGTATTCTTTGTAGTTTACAAAACCTTCTTCTAAGTAGAGGAGCAGAAGAGGTTCCTCTGGCTGATTATAAAATATCACCTCCAATAGCTGCTTTGACTGAGATCTAAACAAAGGCAAAATAGTGAATAGAATTTTTTTTAAGAAAACAATGTTTATATTAACTAATGATTCACTTTAATTTTTAAAAGATAGATATATTTTTACTGGATGTAGAGCAATTTTAAACCAATAAATGCTAATACCAACTGTACATCTAAAGGATATTTAAGCTAATGATCAAATGCATGCAATATGATATATATATATATATATATATATATATATATATACACATACATATATATATGTTTGAATAAATAGGGAAATTATGCAGAAAGGATTTTGATTTTTTTTTTTCCCCTAATTAGATTCCTGATTGTACATGACTCAAGAAGCCTGGCACAAACGTTTAAAATTTAGCCTAATTTAAAAAAAAATTTAGCCTAATTTTCTGATTCCAGCTCTATTGTTTGCAATAGCATAGTCTGATGAAGCACCATTGTTAACTATTGATAAGTTCCTTCTAAGCAGCCTCTGAGAGGAAAGAGTGACACCAGGAAAGGAATGTCACTGTAAATATTAACATTCGGGAACTTAGATATAATGTGTGACATTCTAAATTCTGGCTTCATCAGAGAAGACAGATAATCACAGCATACTGCAGTTTAAACTTTGTGACAACTGGAATGTTCTGAGTAACTAAACATTCCACTTAACTCATGGTTAACAGAAAGCATTGTTGCTATTATTAAATGAAAAAGTCTGTGAAATCTGCCTTGCTTCATTATGGAAAAGGTTATTTAACACACACTAAGAATGAGACTCAAATTTGAAGACTGAGTTGTGTTCCAGTAATGTATGCTCTAAGTGAAGACATTTTAAAAATTATGTTCCTTTCTTCTGTGGATGTTTGCTTCTTTTCTAAAATGTCAGAGTGCCGGCTATTTTAATTACATTTCTACTTCTAAAGAAAGAGAAAAATTAACATTTTTTATTTTTGTGGCCAAAGTATGATTCACTGTATACTACATGCACAAATGGAAAAAAAAAACAAAAAATGAGTGATGTACTTTGTTGTGAAAAGCATTCCTTTGTCAAATGAAGAGAGTGTTTAAGACAGGAAATTTTCTTATAATTTGACAAGTAGTCGCAAAAGAAGGTTCTAGATTTGAAATCTAGTTCTCTTTAGAACTAGAAAACTAACAGAAACATTTAAGCGGTGATATTTATAATACTAAAAAATGACAGTGTATAAAAATTCCACTGATGTCGACATCAAAGAGTAGCTCTGGTGTTGCTTCATCTGATGCATATTCCAACACCACATGTTCATATCCTCTTTCTGCTTCTCTTTTTGGCCCCAAATTCCCAGTTGAAGTGGTAACAAAGCAGTATTACTGACTGATGCTAAAATTAATCTTGGTTGAGGAAAATATTTTTACTCTGCTGGCCTACTTAAAATTTTTGAGATACCAACTAAAACTTCAGAAGGCTTTCTTTACCCTCCCACATATTTTGTTCAGAGCGAAATACTTAAATTTCTACCAATCGTATGTTCCTTTCTTCACAGTTCCCTAAATAACGAAAAGGGACAATTGACTGTGTTTGTCCTTTATGCGCAATTAGATTTCATCAACAGAAGCATGTACTCGCATACAAGCAAACACACATACACACGTGTTACATTTATTCTCTTTCAGATAAAGCCATGAAACTATGCTTATAGAAAATTCACCACATTTTCTTACCTTTTACAGATACTGTAGCTGTGATTTCAGCAGAACCAAAGACATTTTCCCCTCGGCAAACGTACTTTCCCTCATCTGATTTAGAAGCATTTAGGATCCGGAGACTCCCGTCTGGAAGAATAGCTATTCTGAAAATTATTAAAAAGGGATTTTTTTTTCCTGTTTTACTGCAAATCATCTAAGTGGTAAGAAACACTGATGAAATTTGAAACCACTTCCAAGGTAATAACAAATAAGATAAAGATCACTGTGAAAACATGCAGGGAGAGTAGAAATACTTTGCCCTTCAAAAAATTATATGGTAAACCTACATAATACCTTCTTATAGTTAAAAGGGTTAGGGAGTTACAGGTTGTCTTTTGACACATTTATGACATTCATTTTAAAACTTGTGGGAAAAAAGGTGACCCTGAATTTAGTTATTAAAACTTACACTATAATAACACCCAGTGATATTTTAATATTAAGCTTGAGGTATTTCACCTCAAACCAAGAATGACCTCAAAAATCAAATATAAAAAGAAATAGCATAAAACATAGAGGAGGACAAGTAAAGAACATAAAATTAATTGTATACAGCCTGGAGATGATTTATGGTGGTTTCTCTGCAGTGCAACCTGTGTGGCAAGGGCGTGACAATGAAGCCTGAATCCTGGAACCTGGACTGCTCACACTGCACTTTTCAAACAGAAAAACGTGATATCTGAGTTTGCATTTGGGCTCTTTTGAGACCTTTGTTATAAGTGGACCTTGAGTCTTATATGAAGGTGAGAAATTAGAGCATTATTAAAAATTTCAGAAGTTTAGTGAAAATGAGGTTGACATTCAGGATTACCACATTCTCCTGTGTATTCATCATTCCAGAAATATACAGATTTCAAACTTAATTAGAATTTTTGTCCTTTTCTCCCTCATATGCTCCTGAAATATAATATATTATTTCACCAGTGCATCAGTGAAGCAACCTGAGGCATAGCAGATATGGCTGTCGTGATTTATTTCATATGCCACTAGAATTTAGACTGCCGTCTTTTAGGAAAAAAGTCTGTAATACTTTTGGTAGAAAACCAAAGCTCTCACAGAACTTAAAATTCTAAAATTGGATTCTCCTGGTTCTGGAAACAATAGTTTATTCCAAGCCATCATAGAAACATTAAACTGTTTAAGGTATAAGAATAATGGCTAAATCTGTTTAGTCAGCTTTCTATATGTTATTTTAACATTAGTATTCAATCTTGCCAATCAATCATGAACTGATGGCTAAGGACAATATTGAAATTTTAACAACTGGATTAGATTCTAGGCTGCTAAATATTGATTATTAATTTTCCTGACATTGTCATCCATAAAGAAACCAGTTTAAAAACATTATACTGCTTTCAATATGGATCAAATTTGATTTACAATGTGTTGACAAGGGAGACAAATTTAGAAGCAAGCCAAGCTAGGAATAGAAGATTTGACTGTAATTTATATTTAAGAAGGATATTAATGAGACATTTGGAAAAACCAGTGATCTCTAAAGATATACCATCTATTTAGGATGGTCAATGAAAAATTCTGTTTATTATTTAGGACTGTTTCTATAAAGATAGAATATAATATATTTATTCCATTTTAGTAACAGAAATACACCTGCTACAAAAAGATGTATTTTAAAGCAAAAATTATACTTTTTATAAACTAACAAGTCTTCTCTTGTACTAATGACATACTTTATTTAAATACAACTAAATTACTACAGTTTGCAAGATTGTTAATATCTTAAATATGTCTGGATTTTACTTACTGGTATAAATTCTAACCTAGCAGGGGGGGAGTTTGGCTTAAAAATTCACCACCTTTAAAGAAATAAATGTATCTTAGATACTGGCAGTATTTCAACTCTTGATTTAAGATAAGTCCTTTCTCACTGACAGGAGGCAATATATTACAAAGATAGTTTATGAACACTCCTGTACTTTAGGCCACTGATCCATTTGGAGGATGAAGAATTTTGAATATCATGATATTTTTTTATCTGTCAATTGGCAGGGTCATTTAACCAAAAGACTGTCTACTGGTTGAATTTGCAAATCCTTATCAGATAAACTTTTTTTTTTTTTTAGAAAAGAAAAAAAAAATAGAATAGACTATGAATGCAATTAACATTATAATGTCTGGCTATTGCAAACATAAATACTTAAATAATTGAATGTTTAATTAATATTTCTTTACAGTTTCCTGCTTCTTTATCTTCTTCCCTGTGCTATTACCGTGTGATTCCTACATTTGGAATCTTCAGCTCTGGAGACCAATTCTGCTGAGAACTCCTTAACTTGGAGTGGGATGCTCAGTGAGTGGTAGGTGAAGGTCTACTGTGGAAATGTTAGTAATACAGGCCAGCATTCTAGCATTTGGTATCGAGCCGCGCTCTCTTCTGGTCTCTAAGCTTCTCCCCAGGTTTCTGCCTAGACCTGGAGACATCTTGCTTCTCATCTTGCACTTAATTATTGGATCTCTATCTTGGTAACTCATCTAGTACCACAATCTACCTAGGACACCATGGTGCTTACCCCTATCTTGCATGGATTTAATGCTAACTTACTTATGCCAATTCTGATCTCCAAATTTCAGGATCATTTTCTGGACTCTCCATTTCCATGTTTGACTTACTTGTCAGACAACACAGCCTAGTTTAGACCCTTCCAAGTGCTTGACTGGGAGTACAACCTATATGTGCTCAGTCATTCAGTCATGTATGACTCTTTGTGATCTTATGGATGGTAGCCCACCAGGCTTATTCTCCAGACAAGAATACTGGAGTGGGTTGCCATTTCCTTCTCCAGGTGATCTTCCCAACCCAGGTGTTGAACTTGTCTCTCTTGCATCTCCTGCAGTGGCAGACAGATTGTTTACTGCTGAGTCCCCAGGAAAGCCCTGGGTCATGTCAGAGTGGATGTCATATTAGGAAACCATTGATCACAAATTAAAACTGTGTGCTTTAAAGTCAGAGAGGATTACATTCACATCATTGCCACTGACCACTACATATGTGATCTTATGTGCATGCACTCACCTAGAGCCAGACATCCTGGAATGTGAAGTCAAGTGGGCCTTAGGAAGCATCACTATGAACAAAGCTGGTGGAGGTGATGGAATTCCAGTTGAGCTATTTCAAATCTTAAAAGGTGATGCTGTGAAAGTGCTGCACTCAAGATGCCAGCAAATTTGGAAAACTCACCAGTGGCCACAGGACTGGAAAAGTTCAGTTTTTATTCCAATACCAAAGAAAGGCAACCCTAAAGAATGCTCAAACTACCACACAACTGGACTCACACGCTAGTAAAGTAATGCTCAAAATTCTCCAAGCCAGGCTTCAGCGATATGGGAAACATGAACTTCCAGATGTTCAAGTTGGTTTTAGAAAAGGCAAAGAAACCAGAGATCAAATTGCCAACATCCACTGGATCATAGACAAAGCAACAGAGTTCCAGAAAAACACCTACTTCTGCTTTATTGACCATTCCAAAGCCTTTGACTGTGTGGGTCACAATAAACTATGGAAAATTCTCAAAGAGATGGGAATACCAGACCACCTGACCTGCCTCTTGAGAAACCTGTATGCAGGTCAGGAAGCAACAGTTAGAACTGGACACGGAACAACAGATTTGTTCCAAATAGGAAAAGGAGTATGTCACGGCTATATATTGTCACTCTGCTTATTTAACTTATATGCAGAGTACATCATGAGAAACGCTGGGCTGGAGGAAGCACAAGCTAGAATCAAGATTGCCGGGAGAAATATCAATAACCTCAGATATGCAGATGACACAACCCTTATGGCAGAAAGTGAAGAGGAACTAAAGAGCCTCTTGATGAAAGTGAAAGAAAAGGTGAAAAAGTTGGCTTAAAGCTCGACATTCAGAAAACTAAGATCATGGCATCTGGTCCCATCACTTCATGGCAAATAGATGGGGAAACAGTGGAAACAGAGGCTGACTTTATTTTTCTGGGCTCCAAAATCCCTGTAGATGGTGATTGCAGCCATGAAATTAAAAGACACTTACTCCTTGGAAGGAAAGTTATGCCCAAACTAGACAGCATATTAAAGCGCAGAGACATTACTTTGCCAACAAAGGTCCATCTAGTCAAGGCTATGGTTTTCCAGTGGTCATGTATGGATGTGAGAGTTGGACTATAAAGAAAGCTGAGTGCCGAAGAATTGATGCTTTTGAACTGTGGTGTTGGAGAAGACTCTTGAGAATCCCTTGAACTGCAAGGAGATCCAACCAGTCCATCTTAAAGCAGATCAGTCCTGGGTGTTCATTGGAAGGACTGATGTTGAAGCTGAAATTCCAAAACTTTGGCCACCTGATGCGAAGAGCTGAGTCATTTGAAAAGACCCTGATGATGGGAAAGATTGAGGGCAGGAAAAGAAGAGGACGACAGAGGATGAGATGGTTGGATGACATCATCGACTCAATGGACATGGGTTTGGGTGGACTCCAGCAGTTGGTGATGGACAGGGAGGCCTGGCATGCTGTGGTTCATGGGGTCGCAAATAGTCAGACACAACTGAGCAAGTGAACTGAACTGAACTGAAGTCACCTAGTCGTGTTTGACTCTTTGCAGTCCTATGGACCACAGACCACCAGCCTCCTCTGTCCATGGAATTCTCTAGGCAAGAATACTGGAGTCGGTTGCCATGCCCTCCTCCAGGGCATCTTCCCGACCCAGGGATCAAACCCTCATCTCTTATGTCTCCTGCATTAACAGGTGGGTTCTTTACTGCTAGTGCCACCCAAGAAGCCCTATGTGTGATCTTAAAACTACTCAATCTCTGTCCTTATAGGTATTACTGTCATAATTACATCTAACTAGGTCTTTAAAAGTATTAACCTCATAGTATATGTAAATTGTTTTGTTTTTGTGCTGTGTAGGCAGTAATTCAACATTTACTCAAAAATTTAAGTCAAATATGTGACAAATTTTGAAAGAGAAAAAGTGGTGCTGGGAGAGTTTCTACTACTAAAGCCTTAATTATTTAGGGTGATTGATGAATGTTTCCTGAGGGAAGATGACACTGAAACCTGAGGGGTGAGAGAGAGTCAACCAGGTGAAGATTGGGAAAGCAGAGGGAGTGATGCTGCAAGGCCTCCAGATAGGAAAGCCCGCATGACCTCAAAGAGCAGAACGACCAGCTATGATGCAGATATAAAGGGGGAGCTGAGGCTGGCTCAGTAGTAAAGAATCTGCCTGCCAAGCAGGAACTGCGGATTCCATCCCTGGATCTGGAAGAATCCAGATGGATTGGCATCTGGATCCAATACAGTAAATGGCAACTTACTCCCATAGTCTTGCCTGGGAAATCCCAGGGACGGAGGAGCCTGGTGGCTTACAGCCCATCAGTCCATGGGGTCACAAAAGTGTCTGAAGTGACTTAGCGACTAAACAACAACAATAGGAATATAGTAAGTTCACATGTTAAAAGTATACAACTGAAAATTTCTTACATACAGATGCAGTCATGAAACTATTAACACTATTGAAATAATCAACATATATGTCACCATCCAAAGCTTCTCTATGTTCCTCTGTACTTTCTCCACTCAGCCCTTTCTCATCCGACCCCTATCAAGGGCCAACTACTCATCTGCTTTTTATCATTAGAGTAGGTTTGCACTTTTCCAAAGTTTTATGTAAATAGAATCTTATCAGCATGTACTCCTTTTTGTTTAATTTATTTCACTCAGCATAATTAAGAGTAAATTGAGTGTCATCCCTGTTGCAATTACTAAGAATCCATTTCCTTTCATGGCTGAGTAGTATTCCATTGTGTATAGATGGCGTAACTCTCCTATCTTTCACCTTTCGGTGGATGCTTGTGTTATTTTCAGCTTGTGACTATTACAAATAAGGTTATTATGAATATTTGTATATATGCATTTTATTAATATTTATTTCTCTTGGATAAATACTTAGAACTGGATGACTAGATCATCTGGTTTTTGTTTCTGTTTATATGAGGAATTTAAGAAAAAAGTACAAATGAACTTATCTACAGAACAGAAATTGGGTTACAGATGTAGAGAACAGCCTTATAGTTACCAGTGGGTAAGAAGGGGGAGGGATGAACTGAAAGTTTGGGGATAACATATACACAGTTACATATAAAATAGATAACAAACAATGACCTACTGTATAGCACAGGGAACTCTACTCAATATTCTGTAATGGGAAAAGAATCTAAAAAGGAGTGTATACATGTACAAGTGTAACTGATTCACTTTGCTGTACATCTGAAAATAACATGACTTTGTAAATCAATTAAGGTCCAATAAAAAAATAAAAATAAGTAAAAACTGGTTTCAGCCTGAGAACAGAAAATAATTTTATGTTTAATGTTTAACATTTTAAGCAGTTGCTGTACTATTTCTACATGGCTGTGCCTCTTTGCATTCCTAGCACCCCTATGTGAGAGTTCTTGCAACACTTAATATGGTCAGTCTCTTTAATTTTAGTGACTATGATAAGCAGGTAGTAGAATCTTATTGTTGTTATAAGTTCCATTTCCCTAATGACTGCTGATGCTGAGCATTTTTATATTTGCTTATTTTCTATCTGTATATCTTCCTGGATGAAGAGAATGCTCAAATATTTTATCAGTTTTTTTAATGGAGTTGTTTTGAGATTTGAGAGTTCTTTATATAGTCTATATATAACTCATTTTGAAGGTATGAGACTAGCAAATTTCTTTTTCACAAGTATCATGTTTCCAACAGCAGCAATTTTTGATTGGTGAAGCCTAGTTGATTCTATGCTCTGTGCTTTTGCTATCATACTAAGCAATATGTTAGGTTTGTCACCTAACATAAGATCATAAAGTTTATCTGTATTGTTTTTGAAATTTGATAGTTTCAATTTTTATGTTCATGTCTATGATAAGCTTTGACTTACTTTTTGTTTATGCTATGGGGTATGAATCTAACTACATATTTATCTAGCACAGTAAAAGTGTGAGTGGCTCAGTTGTGTCTGACTCTTTCTGATCCCATGGACTGTAGCCCGCCAGATCACCTCTGTCCATGGAATTCTCCAGGCGAGAATACTGGAGTGGGAAGCCATTCCCTTTCTAGGGGGTCTTCCCAACTCAGGGATTGAACTGGAGTCTCTCACACTGCAGGCAGATTTTTTAATGTCTGAGCCATCAAGGAAGCCCTTTACTTAGTAAGAGGTTATCCAATTGTTCCATGCCATCATTTGTAAAAGACTTATCTTTCCTCCATAGTCTTTCCATCATTGTCAAAAACCAATTGGCCATGCGAGTGTAGATCAACAACTGCTTAACTCTCTCTGCTGGTCCATTGATCTACTAGTGTCTTGATTACTGGAGCAATGTGATCTGTCTTAAGGTCAGGTGAGATAATTCCTTCTACTTGCTCCTCTTTTTCAAAACTGTTTTGGGTATTCTATATTCTTAGCATTTCCATATAAATTTTGAAATTACCTTGTCAGTTTCAAAGAAAACCTATTGCGATTTTGATTGGCATTTCAGTGAATATACAGCTCAATTTGAGCACAAATTATTGTTAACAATATTGCTTTAGAATCCATGACCATGACATATCTCCTTTTATTTAGTTCTTTTAAAATCTCTCTAAGTAATATTTTTCAGTTATCAGTCTACTGGTTTTAGATATCTTTTGTCAGATTTATCCTTATACTTTTTGTTGCTATAGTAAAGTACTACTTTTAATTTAATTAACTAATTGTGATTGCTTATTTAATTACTATTTTTAATAATAACTACATGAGAAATATGTAGTTTTAAGAAGCTGTATAGTGATATCCCTTGTATGCTTTTTTTTTCAGTAACTCTTTATGGTAACATGTTGCCATAAAGTGTAGTATAGACAAAGGTATAGTATAATATCACAATCAGGATATTGATATTAATATAATCAATTGATCACATTTAGATATTCCTAGTTTTAACGTATTCATTTGTGCATGCTTTAGTTTCTATAGAATGTTTTCATTTTGTGTTTGTGTGTCCACCACCACAGTCAAGACACTGAACAGTTCTAACACCATAAAAATTCTTCATTTTTCCTCTTACAGCCTCAGCATCTTTGTTCCACACCACCACCACCACCCCTAGTCCCTGGGTCCTCATTGCAGCCAACCAATAATTTGTCCCATTACTTTTTTTCATTTCAAAAATTATACAAGTGAAATCTTATAATATGTAACTTTGGGGGGGCTGATTTTTTTTCACTCATTTAGCTTAATTCCTTAGAGAAACATTCAAGTTGTTGTATGTATTAACAGTTTATTTTTACTGCTGACTAATATTCTATGGGGAGAAGGCAATGGCACCCCACTCCAGTACTCTTGCCTGGAAAATCCCATGGACAGAGGAGCCTGGTAGCCTGCAGTCCATGGGGTCTCGAAGAGCTGGACACGAATGAGTGACTTCACTTTCACTTTTCCCTTTCTTGCATTGGGAAAGGAAATGGCAACCCAGTCCAGTGTTCTTGCCAGGAGAATCCCAGGGACGGCGGAGCCTGGAGGGCTGCCGTCTATGGGGTCGCCCAGAGTCGGACACGACTGACGAGACTTAGCAGCAGCAGCAGCAGCAGTATTTTATGGTATATATGTACTGCAGTTTTTTAAAACACCCACTTGTTGAAGGGCATCTGGGCTGATTATAATTTTTGACATTACCAATGAACTTCTATACGCATTTCCATACAGGGTTTGTTAATGAACCTACATTTTTATTTCTTTGGCATAAATGCCCAAGATTATAATTGCTAGGTCATATAATAATTGAATATATAGTTTTATAAGAAATTTTCCATTGTTTTCTAGAATAGCTATATCATTTTACATTAGTAGCAGGAATGAATTAATGATCCACCTTGTCCACACCTTCACCAGCATTGGGTATTTCTACTAATTTTTAAAGTCATCTTGTTAGGTATATAATAATGTCTCCTTAAGGTTTTAACTTGTATTTCTTCCATGGTTAATTTTGTTGAATATAGTTTCACATATTTCTTTGCTATCTTTGTATCCTCTCTGGTAAATTACAGCTCATTCTTTGCTCTGAAATTTTTTTGGTTCTCTCTAGTCTACAAAATAACATACTTATTCCCTAGTAGAGCAGCTGAAACTGAAAGTGAAGGTCACTCAGTCGTGTCCGACTCTTTGCCACCCCATGGACCACAGGGTCCATGGAGTTCTCCAGGCCAGAATATAGGAGTGGGTAGCCTTCCCCTTCTCCAGGGGATCTTCCCAATCCAGGGATCGAATCCAAGTCTCACGCATTTCAGGCGGATTCTTTACCATCTGAGCCACAGGAAAAGCCCAGAACAGTTGAACGTTTTACCAAATGGTCATAACTTCCATAATCCCTGCTCTCCTGTGCTCTGTTCTGCAGGTCTCCAAACTCTTTATAATGCATTTTAAATATGTGTGTTTTACTTCACTGGTAAATAACTTATGCATCTCACACACATACGCACATGGAATGCTATCCTAATAATACTAAGTGCATTGTAAACATATAATAATTAGGTATTGTGGCTTCCCTGGTGGTTCAATGGTAAAGAATCCACCTGTCAGTGCAGGATATGCAGGTTCTCTCTGGGTCTTCTTTGAGAAAATCTCTTGGAGAAGGAAACGACAATCCACTCCAGTTTTCTTCCCTGGGAAATTCCATGGATAGAGGAGCCTGGTGGGCTACAGTCCATGGGATCATGAGAGCTGGACACAACTTAGTGACTAAATAACAACTGTGGTTATAAATAAAACAATATTCCATTTTCTTCTTTCCCCTTTCTCATTTCCTAATGAATATTTTGCACTCCTCTGAATTGTTCAGACTTGTATTTGGAGACCACTGCTCTGGTCATAAGACCATGTGCCTTTCAGTGCTTAGATTCTTACCGGTTTATCTTGCTCACTATCTTGCTCACCTGAACTCCTCCTCAATGCTCTTTACTTAGGATTATTCCTGCCTTTGTTTTTACTTCTTCAGAAGAAAAATAACATTTGTCACATTTTTTCTCAGCCTATGATGTCTTATGAGTTTTATCCACTAAACACTAGAATTTCAGCATGTTTAAGCTCTCCTGTAAAGACTTGAGAACTAAAAAAAAAAAAAAGATTCAAATAATAAAAAAAACTACAGTGTTGAAAATAATATAATGGAATGTTATAACAATTAGTCAACCCCAGTTTATCCCTTCCATTATACATAAGAAAGTTCTTATCATAAAAATATAATAAAATTTTGCTATTATATTAATACTTTCAATGATACAGTTATTAAAACTATTTCAAAATATCCTATAATAAAAATGTACAATTGGTATGTGAAATAGGTACATTTATGATTTTGGATAAAATTTGGGGTGAAAACTTTAAACAATAAGAGAAGCTGGGCTCTACATCGGTCTTAAAATGGTTATGCTAATGCTGAACATTTACTAATCACTTTTTATGTGTCAGGTGTCATACTAACCTTCCACACCTTATTTCATATAAGGTTTCTAACTATTATGTTAGTTGAGTATTGTTAACCTCATTTACTAACGATAAAACTATCATTCCTCATCATTTATTGCTTTATTCCAGGCTCTTTAGCGAGTGGCAGTGCCTTGATTTCAGCCAGGGTCTTGACTGGTTATTTGCTTGCTTGTCAGCATCTTCCTGCTTCATTTGTAACCTTCCCTTAATTCTTCAGTTACTTCATAACTCCACAATAGCTAGTACTCAATAAATGGTGACGGAAATAAACTCGATGTACTTAAACTGATTTATCTTACAGATGAAGATACTGATGTTGAGAGCACTTCAGATCACCCTTCAAAAAATAAAAGGATATATAACTTGTTTTGATAATATTTACTATGTCCCTACAATTTGCCAGGCCCTGTAAAATTTTTTTTAATACATTTTAATTCTTACTAAGATCCCAGGCATAATTTTACTCTCATTTGATAAAGGAAAAGGAAGAAAATGAGGCAGCAGGGGCTAAATGACTATCAAGATTCTAGAGTTGGTCTGTCTGCTGGATTCCAAAATTCATCCTGCACTTTCAGCTATTATAGTTGACCCAAAGTAAACATCAGAAGAAAGCTTTGCATAAGATCACAAGCTTAGTGGCAGCTTTGACCTGTGATAGAAACTGACAGAAGTGGAAATGCAAGGGTAACAAGAGAAGACACATGTTTCCTACAGATGGTGAAAAAGAGAAATTCACACTCTGTAACTTGATCAGTAAGATTTTTTAAAAGCTGAGGGCGATGCACACTCAAGGAAGGCTGTGCTGTCGCCATGCTCTTCCCTTCAGACGCACTTTAGCTGGAAGGGAGAAGGGAGGTGACCCAGAAAGACATGTAAGACAGCCATCAGAAAGCGAGAGGGAAAGCTTAAGTGCAGAAGTTACTTTAATTAATGGACCTCATCCCTGGCTCTGAGCATCAAATAAGGAACCTGAAGAAACTGCAGGAGCTTTTGTGCTCAGCCGTCAAATCATGTCAGAACCTCCAGGCTCTGAAGGAAGGGTGAGGTGGCAGGGGGACAGCCTCTTTGCCAGAGATATTAATAGATATTGGAAGGTGTTCCCATTAACAAAACAAACATAATAAAGCAAAAATCCCAAACACACACTCATATCTTGGTCTTTCTGAAGGATATCATTACAAGCATCTGTCACAGACACAACAAACAACATAGGCTGACCTATACTTAATTGTTTTCCTCAAATTGGCTTCTTACATCAATGTTTCTTATTTTAGATGAATTTGTAAGGAAAATTCTGAGTGTTTATGTACCTATTTTTTTTTTTGTGGAGACACTATGTAACTTTCCTCAGCTTCTTAGGGAAATCTGTGATGGAAGCAAAAGTAAGAACCATCATAAAATCTTTTATTTTATAGATGACATAACTACTCAAAGATAGAAAACCAAGAGTATTTCCTTCTTAAAGTTCAGGGTAAAATACAGACTATTAACTCAGAAGTCATCATTTAGTTTTATTTTTTTCCATCATAACAAATTGCTCAAGCCAGATGTATTGCCTATTTTAAACATTTCTTATACATGTTCCCATGACTTTGGCTTACTGGAGAGTCTAACCCAATGGGTAGAAAGCTTGAAGTGGTTTGACCTTTTCTACTCATTGCCTTTAACCATTTCTTATCCATTTTTCTACTTTCTTTGAAAGTCCAAAAGTGCCCACAGCTTTTAGATAATTTGTACTTGTACGAAGGGCACATTTACCTCTGAGGCTTCCCTAGCTCAGCTCCTAACAAATGACTTGAACCCAGGACTCTGCAGCTATTTGGAGAATGGAGAGTGGCCTTTGCTCACATCTTTTCTCTTTCTTCTCCCCAGTTCTCGTTCTCCTTTGTGTCACTGTAGGGAGGAGAGACTTGGAAGGGGAGCCACGTCTCTTACTCCTCCGACTTCTGTTGTGGTTCTTAGCAGGATGCAGTTGCGGCTCTGGATGAAGACCTCCAAAGACCAGTGTTTGTGAGCCGGTCAGTGAGTCTGTGGGGCCTTCTTCCTGAGCATTCTCTGATGGCACCCCCTCTTCAGGCACCATGGCTTCCCCTCTTAGTCAGCTCCTACCTCTGGGATTTTGCTCATGGAGCCCAGAAGACTCATGGTTGCCTGCTTTCTCCAAACTCCATCCAACCCAACACATACTCTTGCTTTTCTAAATGGAAGGAGTATAGGTTTTTTTCCTGCCACACCTCTTGCTATGGTATCATCTCTTTTTAGTTATCTCCTCCCCCTGTTCAAACAAAGCCAGAGACAACCGGTGATTCTGTTGCCTAAGCGAGTGTTCCATAAGAAATTTATTGTTGTTGTTTAGTCACTAAGTTGTGTCTGACTCTTTGTGACTCCATGGACTGTAGGCATCCAGGCTCCTAGGTCCATAGAGTTTTCCAGGTAAGAATACTGGAGTGGATTGTCGTTTTCTCCTGCAGCGGATCTTCCTGACCCAGGGATGGAAACCCTGTCTCCTGCGTTGCAGGCAGATACTTCACCACTGAGCCACCAGTTTTACAATTTCTGTGACTGTCCTTTAAGTTTTTGCCCTTACTTGAATTTTAAGGTGGGAAAATAAGAAAAAAAAAAAAGATCTCACAATCCCCATTAAGCCAAAGCCTGCAAAGGATGTCTTCCTTCTCTCTCCTACTCTTTCATACACACAGAAATGAGTGGAGAGGGATGTGGACGGCGCAGGTAACACTATGCTAGGATGATATTTTAACAAGCAGGACTGGAGCAGCTACCTGTGTCCTGGATGAACTACCTGGTCCCTAAATTTTAGGTATCTCTACAGGATATTGGGTGCTAGCAGCAGCTTTGTTTTCACCTCTGAGTTTCAGATTTAACATAATTACCATTTTCTTTTACTGCCACAACCATATTTGAAGCTCTCATCAACATTCATCTACACTTTTGCAATTCTGCTATCTGCTTGTAGTACTAGGCCACTCCCTATTTCAACACAGGGGTTTCTTCAGTGTGGTATATGATGCTGTTATCATTGACTTAATGCTTATCCAAGTCTCCACCCTGCATTCAGGGTAAAATCCCAAACTCCTTAGCGTGATGTATGATGTCTTTCATAATCTCAATCTCTCTCTGCCTTTGCAATCACATCTCAGACTCCAAGCTGCTTCCTCACGTCTACACCTATCCTGCTTTCTATTCATAATGACCCACTTTTCATCTTGTGAAGAATCTATGTGTGTGTGTTTTTTCACTGTTTTTTTATTATTTCACAGATTTAGGTACATTTCATAGTGCAATGGTGTGTCTATTAGCATGAATATGTAAGTTTTTCATTGTTAACAATAAAAACCTACTCAAATCTTAATGGGTATTCTTTCTTTCAACCATACTTTGAAAAAGCTATTTTATTAGCTAGATATAAACCTGTGTATTTATACATGTTTTTATACTCTACATTAAATTTATTTCTTCCTTATCAGCTCTTGAATAGTTTGGTAAAAACCCATCTCAACTAAATGCACTTTTTCATTTTCCCCTGGGAGCATTTTGCTTAGCACTAATGAGAAATTGAGCTTACAAAGAGGGAGAAATTAAAACCAAACACCATAGAGCTAGGTAAATGCTTTCAGAGTGACAACACTGAGTTCTAAATTTTTCCACTGATATGTTTCTAAAGCTGAAAGATGCTGTGGAGTTGTATGTAGCACCAAACTGAGAATTTTTTAAATAAAAAACATAGTTGAAATGGCATTGAATCATTTATCCTGAAGCTTTTCACAGTGTTCTGAACTGAATACTCTGTCATTTCATGTTAACTTGGGCACAAAATCTGTCAGTATATCTTAATCCAAACTAAAAAGGAAAAAGGACAGGTATTTATAAAGACGTGGAATCTTTATTACTCCTGGAGTTTGTGTGAGTTTTTGTTTTTTATTTTTAGTCTGCTGTCTGTATAAATATCTAAATCTCTTAGGAAATGGAGAAAAATTATTGCTCTTCTGAAACCACTAAGGTCACACAAATAGCATCCAGGGCCAAATTATGAATTTTTGATATGCCCTAAAAACCTGGGATGGTTTTTACTCCATTTTAAATTATATTGACTTAATTAGAAAGCTTGACCGTAGCTAAGCTCTTTAATATTAAAAGAGTGCCCTTTATTGTTATTTTTTTATAAGTTCCCTCTTAGAAAGCAGCTCTTCCATAGTTTAGCTCTGTTCAGTTTTTCAACAGAACAAATCAACATGAATTAATTGATTCATTTTTATTTTTTATCTGTTGATCTATGGTGTTGTAGGGTAAGGTAGAGTATATTAGACAGTAAGTACAAAACCCTACTTCTGCTCCCACTTGTTAAATAACCTTTATTTCAATTCTGTGCCTCATCTCTACTAGTGTGGACTAAATTTCTAAGATATTTTTCACCTATTTATCCATCATTCTAAACCTTTCTCTCAGTCTCAGGCTATATTCCATGATTTCTTTTCTTTCGCCCCAGAGAAGGTGTGGGCTTTTTTATCTTTTCTATCTCTTTCTTTCTTTTCTTCCTTCATTCCTTCCTTCCTTTGTTTTTGAAGTTGCCTTGAAATTTTCTGCTTATCAAGATCCTTCTCAGTAAAAGACAGGTTCCCAGTTTCCCAGCTTCTAATTTGCACCCAACCATAGATGCACAGGGCACTGTGTCCTCCTTTAAGGATGACAGAGAATATAAAACCTTTCTCAGTGCCCTGAAATATTCACTGATTCCTTTTTCACTTTTCTGAAAAAAACCTGGTTACTAACAAGATTTATTTGGGTGGTAGGGAATAACTATCAGTATTTCAGAAATTTTAAGTCAGTATTGACAAATACACATAAGGAAGTCAAGTGTAAGTTAAAATTTCAGTTGAGTTTAGGATTTAAGCAATGTCACAAATAGAAAGGTTTGGAGAAATATGAAGCTGTTGTCCAGACAAAAATCATATTAGTACAACCACCTTAATTTCTTTGATGTGTCTGTTAATTGCATTATTTGTACATTTTCTTTCTTTTAAACACAACAAAAAATTATATAGTACCAAAACAAAAAAAAATCCCACACAGGTTTTCTTTTCTTTTTTAAAAAATTTAGACAAACAGACTCAGCCACTTATGGGCTGAGTGATTTGAGCAAGCAATTTAATATCTCTGAATAATCCATTTGTAAAATCAGGGTTGCTAATGTTACTTCATGGCAAATAGAAGGGGAAAAGGTGGAAGCAGTGACAGAGCTCCTTTTCTCGGGCTTTAAAATCACTGCAGATGGTGACTGCAGCCATGAAATAAGATGACTGCTTCTTGGCAGGAAAGTATGACAAACCTGGACAGTGTTTTGAAAAGCACTGATATTACACTGCCAACAAATGTCTGCATAGTCAAGGCTATGGTCTTCCCAGTGGTCATGTACAGTTTGTGAGAGTTGGACCACAAAGAAGGCAGAGCAGCAAAGAATTAATGCATTCAAACTGTGGTGTTGGAGACGACTCCTGACAGTCCTTTGGTCAGCGAGATCAAACCAGTCAATCTTAAAGGGAATCAACCTGAATATTCATTGGGAAGACTGACGCTGAACCTGACACTCCAGTACTTTGGTCACCTGATTCGAACAACTGACTCACAGGAAAAGCCCCTGATGCCGGGAAAGATTGAGGGCTGGAAGAGACGAACGCATCAGAGGATGAGATGGCTGGATGGCATCACTGATGCAATGGGTGTGAACTTGGGCACACTCCGGGAGTTGGTGAGGGATAGGGAAGCCTGGTGTGCTATAATCCATGGGGTCACAAAGAGATGGACCCTACTGGGCAACTTAACAACAACAGCAATGCTTGTGTGGTATGTGTAAGAATTAAACATGAGTAAAGTGGCTATCATTGCACCAAGAATAATAGAAGACATTCAGTTGGCATTTGCTATTTGACATTAAAAATAATATTATCTATTATTTTTGGAGTGCCTGATAAGTAAGGCACTGTGCCATACTGGCTTACTTGAGTCATATTCTCTTGGGAAAGTCTTTTAGTATAATAACACAGCTAACTTCTTGGAGAAGGGAATGGCAACCCACTCCAGTGTTTTTGCCTGGAGAATTCTGTGGGCAGAGGTGCCTGGCGGGCTACAGTCCATGGGGTCACAGAGTTAGACATGACTGAGCAACTAACAAACACACATAGTTAACTTCTAAATGATAAGAAGGAGGCAGCCACACCTTTCAGAATATGGGAGAAGATTCCTGTCAGAGGGAATAACAGTTACAAAGACCCTGAGACTAGAGTGACTTTGGGCATAGGTACGGAAAGAAGGCCAGTCAGTATGAACACAAGATACAAGGTAAAAATAAGAGTGGTAGATATTTACATGGATGGAAACATTTCAGCAGATTAGCTACAAATTTTAAATCTAACCTGATATGGAGGAAAAAAAAAAGATAAAGTATATTTACTTTCAGTGAGAATAATCTGAGTTGGGAATATATCAATAAATCTAATTACTTAAATCATATTCATTTTACTTAAGAGACAAAATTGTGGTTCTTCATGTATTTTAAAAGTAAAAATGCTTCAAAATTGAAGCATTTAGTCAATCAAAATTGACTAAAATTATATGAATTATTTTTAAAAATTTCATAGTCCTTTTCAGGTAGTTGGAGGATGGCCATTTAAAAGCACATCATTACCTTTGGCATCTTTAAATAAGGTGATTCTGTTTTTTTTGCAGTTTTTAGGCAGTCTTGGTACCTCTGGATTCATAGAAAGTTCAGCTACCAATTGAGCTTCATAATCTTATACTAATCACTTCTTTTCATTCTTTCATTCACTTAAATATTTGTTGAGTGAGTGAGTGAAAGTCGCTCAGCTGTGTCTGACTCTCTGTGACCCCATGGACTGTAGCCCACCAGGCTCTCCTCTGCTCATGGGATTCTCTAGGCAAGAATACTGGAGTGGGTTGCCATTCTTTTCTCCAGGGGATCTTCCCAAACCAAGGATCGAACCCAGGTCTCCTGTTTTATCTTCTTTTAGTTTTGCTAAATATTTGCTGAGTCTCCACCATATGTCAGGCATTGTTTCATGCTTCATTCTTCACAGATGAGGAAAATCATTTTTTCAGATACAGAGCTCTTAATGAATATCTTTCTGTTGCTCAAATGAAGAAAAAAAAAAAACGAACACAAAAAAACAGCAGCACACCAGTGCCAGCAACAAAGCTTTGGGTCTAGAATGTTCCTTCACCTCTCTGTAACCATCTTCCCTTTGGCTAGTTCTGTTTAAGTACCACTTCCTTTGAGAAGCCCTCCCTGATCACCCCCGGTCTTGTGTGTTTCTTTTGTTGTATACATGCATCAATCAGATTTCTAACCTTCAGAACAAAAAAGCAAATTTCTTAACCCTATTTGTTATTTTTCGATTAACTAGTGTGATATTAATGTGATTACTTTGGCCACCTGATGTAAAGAGCCAACTTATTGGAAAGGACCCTCATGCTGGGAAAGATTGAAGGCAGGAGGAGAAGGGTATGACAGAGGATGAGATGGTTGGATGGAATCACCAACTCGATGGACATGAGTTTGAGTAAGCTCCAGGAGTTGGTGATGGACAGAGAATCTGGTGTGCTGCAGTCCATGGGGTCACGAGGAGTTGGACACGACTGAGTGACTGAACTGGAACTGGATATAAATGATGTTAGAAAAAGAGCAAATTTGAGGGATTGTTTAGTTTGAGTTCAAAATCATTCATAAAATACTGGAGACAATTCATAATATCAGCAATACATTTGGCTCAGGAGCTGCTAGCAAACATGCAGTGCAGTGGTGGTTCAGGAAATTTTGCAAAGGAGACCAGAGCCTTGAAGATGAGGAACACGGTGGCCAGTCATCAGGAGTTGGCAACGACCAATTGAGAGGATCATCAAAGCTGATCTTCCTACAACTACATGAGAAGTTGCCAAAAAACTCACTGTCAACCATTCTATCGTCATTCAGCATTCGAAGCAAATTGGAAAGTTGAAAAAGTGCTATAAGTGGGTGCCTCATGAGGTGACTGCTATTCAAGGAAATTGTCATTTTGAAGTGTCATGTTCTCTTATGGTATGCAACAGCAATGTACCATTTCTTGATTGGATTGTGACATGCCATGAAAAGTGGATTTTATCCAACAACCAGCAACTAACAGCTCAGTTGTTGGACTGAGAAGAAGCTCCAAAGCCTTTCCCAAAGTCAAACTTGCACTCAAAATGGTCATGGTCACTATTTGATGGCCTGCTGCCCATCTGATCTACTATAGCTTTCTGAACCCTGGCAAACCATTACATCTGAGAAGTATGCTCAGCAAACTGATGAAAAGCACCAAAGACTGTGATGACAGCAGGTGGCATTGGTCACCTAAAACGGCCCAATTGTACTCCACCACAATGACCAACCGCATGTCACACAACCAATGCTTCAAAAGTTGAACAAATTTGGCTATGAAATTTTGCCTCATCCACCATATTCACCTGATCTCTCACCAACCACTTCAAGCATCTCAACTTTCTGCAGGAAAATCACTTGTACAACCAGCAGGAGGCAGAAAATGCTTTCCAAGAGTTCACTGAATCATGAAGCACAGATTTTTATGCTACATGAATAAACAAACATTTCTTGTTGGCAAAAATGTGTTGATTTTAATGGCTCCTATTTTTATTAATAAAGATGTGCTTGAGCCTAGTTATAATGACTTAAAATTCATGGTTGAAACCACAATTACTTTTGCACCAACCTGATAAGGAAACCCATACAGAAAACCCAATGAGGGAGATCTTTACTTTAATTTGGATATCTGATCAAATAGGGTAATCGATCAGGCAAGCTGCTCTCTCAAGACACCACTAGGCTGGAAAACAGTATGAAGATTCCTCAAAAAATTAAGAATATAATTACCATATGACCCAACTGGGTTTCCCAGGTGGTGCTACGTGGTAAAGAACCTGCCTGCTAATGCAGGAGACTTAAGAGATGCAGGTTTGATCCCTGAATCAGGAAGATCCCTTGGAGAATGGTATGGTGACCCACTCCGGTATTCTTGCCTGGAGAATTCCATGGACAGAGGAGCCTGGCAGGCTGCAGTCCATGGGTCACAAAGAATCAAAAAAAAAAAAAAAAAAAAGATACCACTAGGCAACTATACACAAATGTAGGTGATTGGGGCAAACCTAGAAGATACTCTGCTTTATTTCCTCTTCTGGGTTAGATAAATGTTGACAGACTCAATGCAAAAGAAGGAAGAAAAAACTGTTTTTCACTAAATTCTAAAATATTATTTATTTGCTGAAATGGGTATTTGGGTGCACATAGATTAATTTTTAAATGTATTCTTGGCATGATTGCCAAGGGTCAATGAGACACAGCCTACATTAAATCAACTTCCTTCTATGGAGGACAGTTACAGTTAGGATGGTAGTTGAGCTTACCCTGAGCTATATGAAATGAACAGCAGAATTATTTCCATACTACCCTGAAACATGAAGTACCTTTAAAATATGCTTCTTTAAAATGTAGGATTGGTAATCAGACGTTTACCTGAAATATTTTCTTTTTCTTTTACATGAAACATTTCCATATGCCTAGGGTAGTAAACATCTACATAAATATTAATGTAAAGTTTACAATAATATCTGGTCAAATGAAGCCTGGTTCTCTAAATTGTTTCTTAGTCTTCAGCAGTACTGCTGGAATATTAAATGTTGGTGACACCTTTTAAAAGAAAAAGTATTCATTTTTTAACTCCAAAATATCATCTATTAATTTTTTGCTTCTTTTCCTGCATCATGAACCATTTTTTAGCTAAAGAAATTAATGAAATCAGAAATGCTACTTTCAGTTTGGTGTGATTGATTTAATAGACTTGAATCACCAAACAGCTATTGACAGTCACTTAGTAAGAAAATTGGAATTAAGATTTAAATATTGATCAAGGAGATATTGATGCTCTTATGACACAGTGTAATGTAGTGATGAAGACTTTCAAGGAAAGGCTCAGGAGTTAGATAAATCCGGGTTTAAGTCCTCCCCTAGTTACCTCTCAGCTTGTGATGCAAACAAGTTCTTTAAATTCTGAGCTTTTATTTTATGGATGATATAATAGCATTATCTATCTCAAAGGATTACCTGAGAAGGATTGAGAGGGAGTGCAAATTGATTAGCTGCAGGTCTAAAAATCAATAAATATTCAATAATTGTTAGCTATTATTCATGAAGGAAATGTAGAATCTTAAAATTGTGTGGGACTTCATGAATTCAGGCTTATACTTACATCAGGAGTTACTTTTAGTGCGTATCTGATAAACGGTCATTCACTTTCAAAGTTTGAATATTTTAAAGGATAGAGAGCAGAGTTGTTTGAAAGTAACTTATTCAATTGCTGAAAAGCTTTGTTGATACTCTTATTAAATTACAAACCTAAATATAGACTTCCTGTTAGTAGTGTTGTCATCTATCTATTTCTTTATGATTCACAAAGTACTTATGATACATTAATCTCATTTGATACAACAACCACAAGAGGGAAGTATGATCCATTCACTGACTTATTTATTCATTAGTTCCAAAATATTTATTAAGCATGACCTATGTGCCAGACACTGATGTGGGTTCTGGGGAGTTAAAACTTCATAACAGGTGAAAGGGTCAAGATATTTAGGCTTTTATTCTGTGTTCTATATTTTTTTTACCAGATTATTTATAACATTTGTTTCTGTGAGATGAGAATATCAGCCTCAGATTCATTAACAAAAATAATAACCTTTACATTTTAGAGCTGTTTTAGGTTCACAGCAAAAGTGACTAGAAAGTACCGAGTCCCCTGGAGCCTTTGTCCCCACACGTATCACCTCCCTAACTATCAATATTCCACACCAGAGTGGTACCTTCGTTAGAATGAGTGAACCTACACTGACACATCATTATCACCCAAAGTCCATAGTCTACACTAGGGTTCACTCTGGGTGTTGTATATTCTGTGGGTAACCATCACATGTTCCCATGACTGCAATATCGTACAGAGTGGTTTACCTACCTCACTGTACTGCCTGTCCATCCCTTTCTCTTCCCTAACCTCGAGCAACCACTATTGTTTTCACCATCTCCATAGTTTTACCTTCTCCAGAATATTGGGAAATTAGAATCCAATAGTATTTTCATTTGGTTCACGTAGTGTCTTTAAGTTTCTTCTAATCTTGCTCCCACAAACCTTACTGACCATCATCACTTCATCCTTTATCTCACCACCCATTCAGCTTCCTACAGTTACACTTTTATTAGGCTACTTCTTTTTTGAAACTCAGCTAGAAAGTGAGATTGATTGTGGATTGCTTGACAATGTATAAAATAGAAATGCACATTTTATACAATATTTTGTGGTTTTATAACAAGTTTATGTACAGTATTTCACTGGATTCTTAAACATGTGGTATATTAGAAATTGCCAGATCCTCTTACAAATTAGTTGGAAAAACTGAGTGACTAGTGCAGGCAAGTAACTATATAACTAAAAACACCCTAGAATCTTCTGGCTAAATAACTATGCTCTTGCCACTGTTATCTCTTGTATTACTGATACATTTCTACAAAAATCATACTATCCAGTTTACTTGCATTTTTATCAAAAGTATTATCATTTTTCCCTGTCCTGTCTATGATTTATAATTTATAGGCTCGTAAACTCTAGGAAATAGTTTCATCCTCCAGGGGATCATCCCAACCCAGGGATAGAAACTGCATCTCTTATGTCTCCTGGATTGGGAGGTGGGTTCTTTACCTGGGAAGCCCATAGAAAATAAGAATAGGGAAATGGATTTTCTTGACATTTATTTTGGGACCTCTCTTTGATTTCTCATTTATACTATACCCTTCATGCTTCTCAAATTTATCTGCTGTTTCTGCTAAGTCACGTCAATCGTGTCCGACTCTGTGTAACCCCATAGATGGCAGCCCACAAGGCTCCCCCGTCCCTGAGATTCTCCAGGCAAGAGTACTGGAGTGGGTTGCCATTTCCTTCTCCAATGCATGAAAGGGAAAATGAAGTTGCTCAGTCGTGTCCGACTCTCAGAGACCCCATGGACTGCAGCCCACCAGGATCCCCCGTCCCTGGGATTTTCCAGGCGAGAGTTCTGGGGTGGGGTGCCATTGCCTTCTCCATAAGTTTATCTAGGTATAAGTAAAATATGGATTTTTTTTTTCCATTTATTCATGAGTCTGGACTGATACAAGGATTGATATATAGAATAAAAAAGATACAATTACCACTTTAAATAAGACTGTATTTAAATTTAGAGCAGTGATATAGCAAATAAAAATCTAAAGACAAAGAATTAAAGAACTGAGAAAAACAGAACCACATTAAAATTATTAATTCATTATTTGTTCTTATATTCATTACATTATTTTCAGAAACATAGTTTTAGCTTTGATTGTGTTTGTTGTCAATGCCAAGTGTTAGACACAGAGAATCATGCAAAATTAATCTCTCAAGCTCATGATTTATAATAAAATTGAATAAGAAATTTTACTCAGCCATAAAAAATGGAATGAAATATTGCCATTTTAGCAGCATAGATGGGCTGGAGAGTATTACACTTAGTGAGGTAAGTCAGACAGAGAAAGACAAATATTACATGTTATCACTTATATGTGGAATCTAAAAAATAGTACAGAGAACCTATTTATAAAACAGAAACATACTCATAGACACAGAAAACAAACTTATGACTACCAATGGGGAATAAATTAGGAGGATGGGATTAACAGATACAAACCAGTACACATAAAATAGATAAGCAACAAGGATTTGCTGCATAGTACAGGGAAGTATATTCAATGTCTTATAATAACCTATAATGGAAAATAACTGAAAAAAGTATGTAAATTGAAATAAGAATCTACAAAGAGTCACAGCAGTCTCTAAGAGGAGTATAAACAGAAGTAAGCTAACCTAGCCCTAGAGAATTTTGGTTAGGAGTGTAGACTTGAATTAAATAGCATTTTGACTGTGGGTAACTGATGCAACTTTTCATCAGTAAAAAAGAATGATTATAACAACTCTCACTTATGAGGAATAAATGACATAAATTATATGAAATATTTGTACAGTCTTATGCATAATAATAAATTGCAATTATTAATATTATGACTATTTTCACTTGAAAATATTCTTCAGAATAATGGAAGGTCCTAGGGAGGCAAACTATTTCAAGCACAGAAGACTAAATGAGAGAAACTGAGCTGGAAAAGAGGATTTTTGATTGGAGGATAAGTAAATTTCTTGGATAAGAAAATAAGACCCGGAGAAATGAGAAATGTGGGCTAGGCAATAGGCTAGGAGACTGATTTCAGGATGGTGCAGGCAGTAAAGAATATGTCTGCATTATAGGAGACTGGGGTTAAATCCTTAGATTGGGAATATCCCCTGGAGGAAAGTATGGCAATCTACTCCAGTATCCTTGCGTGGAGAATTCCAGGGACAGAGGAGCCTGGTGGGCTACAGTCCATGGGGTTGCAAAGAATCAGACGCAGCTGAGCAACTAACACTTTCACTTTCAACATTGAAAATAAATTTTAAAGCAATAATGCAGAAAGTTGCATATTGTATTTATGTTAGTATGATAAATATTAGTAACAATGATGTCCAGGGGAAATCTTTAAAAAAAATATTTTCATACTTGTCAATATCTTTATCTATCCAGAATATCTATACCTTTAAACATATTGCTTAACTGTATAAAACATTCATTTAACCACTAACATTTCAATGAGGTTCTCTGTACTGATGAAATACAAAAAATATGTACAATTTAAAATCTATAAATAATATAAATAACTATAAATGTAACAAATAGGCAATTTTTATGAGACTTGGTTTCTATACAAGTTCCTTATTTTTATTAGCAATTAAGCCTCAATCTCAATTGAAAATTCTTCAAATTAATTTTAACAAAGAATGTGTCCATTAAACTCTGGTAGATATGTGTTGTTTTCAACTTGTCAAAATAAAAGAAAAAAAACTTAGTACAGAACTTTTAGAAGATAATTTTTGTCAAATGCTCTACAAATAGAGCTGTTTTTAAATTTAATGCATCACCACATTTCTAAAGTTGTAGGAGGCATGAAAGACAATAATGAACTTGTGTCTTATTTATACTCCCTTGGCTGCTTTGAGTGAGAATAAAATCTCATTTAGCATTCTAGGAAGGAATTGAGTTATCTGGTACTCTGATTTGCAAAGCAGTTTAAGTACCATCTATCTTTCTTTTCTGATGAAAGGTGAATTCTTCCTTAGCCCCTGGAGAAAAAACAGCAGTTACCAAGAAGCATGCATTATATTCAAAGATCTTATTGCTACTGATATTAAGGATAATAAGACATTTTCTTTGTTCCCTCAGCGAGCAGTAAATGGACTAGCATGTTTGACCCCTTTGCTTCTTGCATTTGCTTCTGTCATATTTCTGATGTTCATCTGTCTGATTGTGATTGTCCTTCTTAAGGTGATAAGCCTAAATTTCTCTCTCTCTCCCCACCCTCTGTCCCCTTCTCAAAATGCTCAATGAAACTTCATTTCTCCTGGAGGCCTTAAATAATCATCTTTCTTTATCTCTTAGAAATATGCATGCTGTGATAGAGTGCATTCAGAGTACTTAAAAAGCCCTGCCTGAAGTGATAATGCCCCTTAGATCTGCCTGTCACTCCAAATTATGTTTATCTAAAAAGCCTTTTGAACCCAAAAAATACCACGAATATTCAGTAAGTTCACTGGAATAAGAAATAAGTGTTTTGTGCTATATACTGCCATCCTATTATCTTTAGAAAGGAAACTTAATGACCTTTGTCACAAAGCTTCTTCTGTAATAAGAGAGGTGTTTCCCTGGTGGTTCAGATGAAAAAGAATCTTCCTACAATATGGGAGATCCAGGTTCGATCCTCGGATTGGGAAGATACCCTGGATGAGGGCATGGCATTCCATTCTAGCATTCTAGCCTGGAAAATTCCATGGACAGAGGAGCCTGGCAGGCTACAGTGCATGGGGTCACAGAGAGTAAGTCACAACTAAGCTACTAACACAGGCAATAAGACAAAGAAATAGAGAAAAAAATTAAATGACAATAGAAGTGTAAGGAGGAGGAGGCCTTACAAACAGTAAAGAAAAGAAGAGAAGCTAAAGGCAAAGGAGAAAAGGAAAGGTATACCAATTTGAATGCAGAGTTCCAAAGAATAGCAAGGTGGGATAAGAAAGCCTTCCTCAGTGATCAGTGCAAAGAAATAGAGGAAAACAATAGAATGGGAAAGACTAGAGATCTCAAGAAAACTAAAGATTCCAAGGGAACATTTCATGCAAAGATGGGCTCAATAAAGGACAGAAACAGTATGGACCTAACAGAAGCAGAAGATATCAAGAAGAGTTGGCAAGAATACACAGAAGAACTGTACAAGAAAGATCTTGATGACCCAGATAATCATGATGCTGTGATCACTCACCTAGAGCCAGCATCCTGGAAAGTGAAGTCAAGTGGGCCTTAGAAAGCATCACTACAAACAAAGCTAGTGGAAATGATGGAATTCCAGCTAAGCTATTTCAAATCCTAAAAGATGATGCTGTGAAAGTGCTGCACTCAGTATGCCAGCGAAATTTGGAAAACTCAGCAGAGGCCACAGGACTGGAGAAGGTCCGCTTTCATTCCAATCCCAAGGAAGGGAAATGACAAAGAACGTTCAAACTGTTGTGCAATTGCACTCATCTCACACACTAGCAAAGCAATGTTCAAAATTCTCCAAGCCAGGCTTCAATAGTACCTGAACCATGAACTTCCAGATGTTCAAGCTGGTTTTACAAAAGACAGAGGAACCCGAGATCAAATTGCCAAAGACCGTTGGATCATTGAAAAAGCAAGAGGGTTCTAAAAAAACATGTATTTCTGCTTTATTGGTTATGCTAAAGCCTTTAACTGTGTGGATCACAACAAACTGTGGAAAATTCTTAAAGAGACAGGAATACCAGACCACATTACATGCCTCTTGAGAAATCTGTATGCAGGTCAAGAAGCAACAGTTAGAACTGGACATGGAACAACAGACTGGTTCCAAATCAGGAAGGGAGTATATCAAGGCTGTATATTGTCACCCTGCTTATTTAACTTATATGCAGAGTACATCATGAGAAATGCTGGGCTGGAAGAAGCACAAGCTGCAATCAAGATTGCCGGGAGAACTATCAATAACCTCAGATATGCAGATGACACCACCCTTATGGCAGAAAGTGAAGAGGAGCTAAAAAGCCTCTTGATGAAAGAAAAGGAGGAGAGTGAAAAAGTTGGCTTAAAGCTCAACATTCAGAAAACTAAGACCATGGCATCTGGTTCCATCACCTCATGGCAAATAGATGGGGAAACCATGGAAACGGTGACAGACTTTATTTTCTTGGGCTCCAAAATCACCATAGATTGTGACTGCCCCGATGAAATTAAAAGAAGCTTGCTCCTTGGAAGAAAAGCTAACCTAGAACAGACCAACCTAGACAGCAAGTTTAAAAGCAGAGACATTACTTTTTAAAGACATTACTAAAGGTATGTCTAGTTAAAGCTATGGTTTTTCTAATAGTCATGTATGGATGTGAGAGTTGGACTATAAAAAAGCTGCTGCTGCTAAGTCGCTTCAGTCGTGTCCGACTCTGTGCGGCCCCATAGATGGCAGCCCACCAGGCTCCCCCATCCTTGGGATTCTCCAGGCAAGAACACTGAAGTGGGTTGTCATTTCCTTCTTCAATGTATGAAAGTGAAAAGGGAAAGTGAAGTCGCTCAGTTGTGTCCGACTCTTTGCCACCCCATGGACTGCAGCTTACCAGGCTCCTCCATCCATGCGATTTTCCAGGCAAGAGTACTGGAGTGGGGTACCATTGCCTTCTCCAAAGAAAGCTGAGCACCAAAGAATTAATGCTTTTGAACTCTGGAATTGGAGAAGACTCTTGAGAGTCCTTCGGACAGCAGGAGGGATCCAATCAGTCCATCCTAAAGGAAATCAGTCCTGAATATTCATTGGAAGGACTGATGCTAAAGCTGACATTCCAATACTTTAGCCACCTGATATAAAGAACTGACTTATTGGAAAAGATCCTGATGCTGGGAAAGATTGAAGGCAGGAGAAGGGGATTACAGAGGATAAGATTGTTGGATGTCATCACTGACTCAATGGACATGAGCCTGAGTAAGCTCCAGGAGTTGGTGATGGACAGGGAGGCATGGTGTGCTGCAGTCCATGGGGTCGCAAAGAGTCAGACATGACTGAGCGACTGAACTGAACTGAACTAAGGGGCATTTCACTATCTGGATATATTGTAATTTATTTATTATTTCATTGTTGATTGATATTTGAGTCATTTTCAGTTTTTTTCTCTATTACAAACAGTGCTCCTATGAATAATGTATTTATCTCTTGATGTGCATGTTTAACAGATAAATTAGGTGATTACATAGAAGTAGAATGGCAAAATTCTTGGGTATATGCACACTTGATACGTAATGACATTATTTCAAGAATGGTTGTGAAAATATACAATCTCTTCAGCAGGTTTAAGTTTTCCTTTCACTCCATTATAATTTTGTATGGTCAGATTATTGAAATTTTTTTCCTAATATGTAGGATATATAGGAATATCAGACTATATTTATTTTTAGAGTTGCATTTTCCCAATACTAATCATATTGAGAAATTTTTCCCCTTGGAGTTCCTCTTTTGTGAACAGCTTGTCAGGCCTTTTCCAATTTTTTAGTTTATGTGTATATATTTTTTATTTATTTGTTTTTTGTTAATATTTTTTATCTTAAATTTGGATGTAAGTTCTTTTTTAGTTTTGTGTTTGAAATATCTAAATATCTTGTTCCATTCCAAGGTTTATCTTGACACTATATTTAAGGAATATTTTGAAGAACAAAATTCCATAATCTTAATATGAATATTCCCATTTGAATGCAGAGTTCCAAAGAATAGCAAGGAGAGATAAGAAAACCTTCCTCAGTGATCAATGCAAAGAAATAGAGGAAAACAACAGAATGGGAAAGACTAGAGATCGCTTCAACAAAATTAGAAATACCAAGGGAACATTTCATGCAAAGATGGGTTTGATAAAGGAAAGAAATGGTATGGACTTAACAGAAGCAGAAGATATTAAGAAGAGGTGGCAAGAATACACAGAAGAACTGTACAAAAAAGATCTTCATGACCCAGATAATCACAATGGTGTGATCACTCACCTAGAGCCAGACATCCTGGAATGTGAAGTCAAACGGGCCTTAGAAAGCATCACAATGAACAAAGCTAGTGGAGGTGATGGAATTCCAGTTGAGCTATTTCAAATCCTGAAAGATGATGCTGTGAAAGTGCTGCACTCAAGATGCCAGCAAATTTTGAAAACTCAGCAGTGGCCACAGGACTGGAAAAGGTCAGTTTTCATTCCAATCCCTAAGAAAGGCAATCCGAAAGAATGCTCAAACTACCACATAATTGCACTCATCTCACACGATAGTAAAGTAATGCTCAAAATTCTTCAAGCTAGGCTTCAGCAATACGTGAACCGTGAGCTTCCAGATGTTCAAGCTGGTTTTAGAAAAGGCAGAGGAACCAGAGATCAAATTGCCCATATCTACTGGATCATAGAAAAAGCAAGAGAGTTCCAGAAAAACATCTATTTCTGCTTTATTGACTACGCCAAAGCCTTCGACTGTGTGGATCACAATAAACTGTGGAAAATTCTCAAAGAGATGGGAATATCAGACCACCTGACCTGCCTCTTGAGAAACCTGTATGCAGGTCAGGAAGCAACAGTTAGAACAGGACATGAAATAACAGACTGGTTCCAAATAGGAAAAGGAGTACGTCAAGGCTGTATATTGTCACCCTGCTTATTTAACTTATATGCAGAGTACATCATGAGAAACGCTGTGCTGGAGGAAGCACAAGCTGGAATTAAGATTGCCAGGAGAAATATCAATAACCTGAGATATGCAGATGACACCACTCTTATGACAGAAAGTGAAGAGGAACTGAAAAGCCTCTTGATGAAAGTGAAAGAGGAGAGTGAAAAAGTTGGCTTAAAGCTCAACATTCAGAAAACTAAGATTATGGCATCTGGTCCCATCACTTCATGGGAAATAGATGGGGAAACAGTGGAAACAGTGGCTGACTTTGTGTTTTGGGGCTCCAAAATCGCTGCAGATGGTGATTGCAACCATGAAATTAAAAGATGCTTACTCCTTGGAAGGAAAGTTATGCCCAAACTAGACAGCATATTAAAACGCAGAGACATTACTTTGCCAACAAAGGTCTGTCTGGTCAAGGCTATGGTTTTTCCAGTAGTCATGTATGGATGTGAGACTTGGACTGTGAAGAAAGCCGAGTTCCGAAAATTGATGCTTTTGAACTGTGGTATTGGAGAAGACTCTTGAGAATCCCTGGTACTGCAAGGAGATCCAACCAGTCCATCCTGAAGGAGATCAGTCCTGGGTGTTCATTGGAAGGACTGATGCTGAAGCTGAAACTCCAGTACTTTGGCCACCTCATGCAAAGAGTTGACTCATTGGAAAAGACCCTGATGCTGGGAGGGATTAGGCGCCAGAGGAGAAGGGGACGACAGAGGATGAGATGGCTGGATGGCATCACCGACTCGATGGACATGAGTTTGAGTAAGTTGGTGATGGACAGGGAGGCCTGGTGTGTTGCGATTCATGAGGTCACAAAGAGTTGGACACGACTGAGCGACTGAACTGAAGTGAATTGAATATGAATCTTAAAGCATCTATCTGCCTCAATAGTTGCTTCCTCCCATTCTTATATTTTTTAAAGGAATTCTTATCTACTCTAGGTTCATGAAAATATTCTCTGATATTATCTTCCAAAATGTTATATATTTAGGGCTTTCATCCACCTAAATATATTTGTTAATATGATTTAAAGTAGGGGTAAGATTTCTGTTTTTTCCACATGGTATTCAATTTTGCACTGATTTCCAATCTCACTTCCTCCTTAAATTAAACATTTATAAATATATGGATCTGTTTTCATTCCTCTAATCTGTTTTCTTGCCTGTAAGCTGATTTGTGTCAAGATTTCATTATTTAAATTCTATACTCTTGTAAAAATAAAACTGTAGTATAGTTGTCATTTTATCTTACAAAGTATGTTCTTCACCATGTTCTTTTTGTTCATGAAAATATTTATAGTTCTTGACTTTTTGTACTTCATATAATTTTTGGAATTTGCTTGTCAAATTTCACTTAAGCAAAAACTCACAACCAGAGTTAAAATATGACTGAGATATTTTTTGGTATTGTTATCCTTACAAAAGTGAGTTTTTCAATTCATGAACACAGTATGTTGCAATGTGCTTAGTTGCTCAGCCGTGTCGGACTGACCCTTTGTAACCCTATGGACTGTAGCCCACCAGGCTCCTCTGTCCATGGGGATTCTCCAGGCAAGAATGCTTGAGTGGGATACCATGCCTTCCTCCAGGAGATCTTCCTAACCCAGAGACCGAACCCAGGTTTCCTGCATTGCAGGCAGATTCTTTACCATCTGAGCCTCTAGGGAAGCCCAAGGATCCTGGAGTGGGTAGTCTATCCCTTCTCCAGGGAATCTTCCCGATCCAGAAATCGAACCTGGGTCTCCTGTATTGTAGGCAGATTGTTTACCAGCTGAGCTACCAGGGAAGCCTAAACACTGTATACCACATTTGAAACATCTTTATTACCTTTGGAAAAAAAAAATTATTATTTTCCTTCAATAAAGACTTAGTCCTGGATTCAGGATTTTTTTTATCCTATATTAAATAGTATCCTATTAAAATCTTTTTATTTTGCAACTATTTGCTTTAACTATGACGTAGTTAAACTCTATATGATAAACTCTTTTTTTTTTAGAAATGTATCTATATATTCTTTTGTTTTTTAGTTTAGGCAAATATATGATACAAAAATAATGAAAGTTTTGTTCTTTTGCTCATATAATCTTTATACTGTATTCTATATTAGCAATACTTCATTATGAGAACTTAATTATTTTAATCTTTTAATTTAATTATCAACAATATTCATACTGGGCTTCCTGCATAGCTCAGTCAGTAAAGAATCTGCCTGTAGTGCAGGAAGTCCAGGTTTGATCCCTGAGTCAGGATGATCCCCTGGAGAAGGAAATGGCAACCCACTCCAGTATCATTGCCCGGAAAATCCCATCAACAGTGGAACCTGGTAGACTGCAGTTCATGGGGTCAAAAAAAGTTGGGCACAGCTGAGTGGCTAACACACACAATATGCATATTAAGAAGCTCATGGCAGGATTCATTTACCAAATATAGTAAAAAATGGTATTTTAAAATACAATCATATTGCTATTAATAAAGCCTGAAGGAGATCAACCCTGAATATTCATTGGAAGGACTGATCCTGAAGCTGATGCTCCAATACTTTGGCCTCCTGATGCAAAGAGATGATTCATTTGGAAAGGACCCTGATGCTGGGAAAGACTGAAGGCAAAAGAAGAGGGTGGCAGAGGACAAGATGGTTAGATAGCATCACCTACTTAATTGACATGAGTTTGAGCAGATTCTGGGAAATAGTGAAGGCCAGAGAAGCCTGGCACATTGCAGTCCATGGAGCTGCAAAGAGTCAGACATGACTTAATGACAAAAAATGAAAATCAAGAACAAATAGTGCTTAGTTCAGGAGTAGATAAACATTTCAACTTTAAGAAGACATGTGCCTGACAGATTTTAAACCTACATGCACTAGAAGCATGTACTTGTTTTTCCATATTTGAATAAAACATAGCATAAAGTAATATAATTTATATATCATTATCAAATTAATTTTAGGATCTCTTAAATATTTAAGTATTTTTATGCTAGAAAATATAGTGACCATCAATACAAAATAAAATAATCAGGCATAGTTTTTTCTCAGCAAAAATTTTTATACTCAACAAAATTATATGTGCATTTTTTTTGGTGGAAAACAGATGCATTTATTGGTCAAGGAAGAAAGATTAGTATTCACGCCATTTGATTGATAGTAAAGTCATTTGGCTTTTATAACTATCTATAGAATTTGAAAATCTTTATCACTTCTTTTAAACAATGAATATTAGATCAATCAGAGTAATTATATATTATTTTATTCTTTGTCACACATTTTGACCAATTTGGTGGTAAGATAATAAAAAGCAGCATTTTCTATATTTGAGTAAATAAATGGAATTTTGAAAATTTAAAATTAGTCCATTATCATCAAAATTTTTACATAAATTTTGTTTAAAATTGGATATTTTTATAAAGTGCTGTGATCCAAGAAAATAACATTATTATTATCTAGGAAGTCACAAGTAATAGTTAATCTAGTCTTCAGTTCTGAGAAAATGATTGAAATTTAACTGATTGTGCAAATTTGCTATCTAATAGTGTTAAAGTTGAAATCCTATCATAAAAGCAACAGAAATATTATGTAAACAACTTGACTGGTTCGAGTTTGATTACTTGAAATCCTAGGTAGATTCTGTTTAGACTATTTGCTTAATTGCCCTGGCCCTTATTGTTTCCCATAAATCGGACAGAATAGAAAATTTCATTTTTATTATTTCCTTTTTGCTCATCTTTATGAGAATATTTTCTGTGGTAAGCTATTAAAAATTAATGCTTTAGGTATAAAAACAGTCCACCGTATCCTCTTCCTGATAGCAATCTCCTCCTTTGAGAAGAGCATGCACATGCAGGAGGATGCAATTAATCCTTAGTTTCTGTCTGATCTTTGGCAGATTACTTAGCTTTCTGAACCTCAGTTTCCTCATCAGTAAAACAGGATTATTGTAATCTACTTTGGTGGGTTTGTATTATAGATGACATCATGCACACAGAGTAGTCATTTAAAACCAGTTATTAATAAAAAATAGCAATAATAATAATATTAATGGGTGAACATTGATTAAAAGTAGTGCAAAACTTATGATAGGTATTTATAAGTATTGAAGATATTCAGATGCCTTTAGGAGAAGGGACTAAAAGTGCAGTTTTCATTGTGGGAATATCATAGGGAATGATAAATCAACTCTCTTCAACCTATAGATACTTATTTATCATACACTGGGCACTTTCATTATAGCTCCATCCGGCCTTCTTCAAGAGCACACCGACATTAAGGTTACTTCTCTGTGCACATGGATGCGTGCTTCTTATTTAATGCGTGTGTGTGTGTATGTGTGTATGTGTGTGTGTGTGTGTGTGTGTGTGTGTGTGTGTGGAGTGACATATTATTTGCTGCCTGTTTTTCTGGCAGTAAACACATTCAAAACTGCTTAGAACAGGGAGTCGGAGACCCAAATTCCAGGCTCTGCCACTAACTAATCTGGTTTTAAGCACTTCACTTTAAAACATCTGAGTCTATTTCTAACAATGCTCTCTTGGAACTTTACACAATGCACCGAACCTTATTGCATTTTTAACTAAAAAAACCTAAAAAATCAGCACCTAGTGAAAAAAAACCTTCGAGGTTAAGGCGGAGAAGAAGACAAATGACTACCTATGGAAGTCACAGCCATTCAGGCTAGTGGCCCCATCACAGGCAGGGCAAGGGTGGAAGAAGCTTGAGCGGTGATTCCACTTAGAGGGTCAAGGCTAAATATCACTCATTTCCTCCAGGAATAAAATTGTGGCTAAAGGGTATATGGTTAAAGTCATATTTTGAAGGGTTAAGCATTTCAGAAAAAATAGCAGACAGGCTCAGGAGAGAATTCTGACTGAAATATAGTATTAAACAGAGCCAGGCCAGAGCACTGGCTTTAGTTTTTTTTTTTTTTTTTTTTTTTAATTTTATTTTTATCACTGGCTTTAACCACCTGCCAAGCACTTTCCATATAGGAATAAAGATATATTATATCCAGGAAGATAAGAGATTCCCAAACCTATTATAATGAGATATTTCAAAATACTTTAGGCATAAAAAAATAAGTAGCAGTCAATCTCTTCTGGAAACGTATACTCATTTGCTTTGAGTTGAGGAAAAATGTTTCTATTTAAATTGGCTAAGACTGTTTAGTAAAAGCTAGAAAACAGGCATAGCTGGAACAGATTTAAGGACCTGGTGTGAGAATAAAAGTGAAGTAACTAAGTTGGTAACATTTGCTTAAATTAAAGTAGGGGACTCATTTAGAATTGTGCAATTATTTGTACCAGGTAGCTTGCCCAGTGAGGAATAAATCCAGTTTAAGCAGAGTTCTTAAAAGGGGTGCCCATTAGGTGGCTTGCACTGTGGGCTCAAAAATCTTCATTTCCATATTCCTCTAGGTGCTGTTGATCCCCATAATTCCAATTTCAAACAAACCACTCTCTGCACACCATTTCTTAACCTTCAAGTTCAGTCTCACTAAAATTCCTACACTGCTTTGAAAGGAGCATATATCTAATTAATGTGATACCCTGATCTCACCACCTTCTCACAGTCCCTCCCACCCTGATTTCCTCACATTGTCTTGTCTCAGCTTTGAGTTTACGGTCACTCACTGAAATCACTTTTCTGTAAGCATATCCTTGTCTGCCTCTCATTTTATTATACCCCACACACAAATTCGATCAGCCACCAATCCCTGCTTTCGCCTGTTGGTGTGCTGGCCTCTTCCATTTAGCAGAGTGTACTTTGAGCTTATCAGGTAACTGAGCACCCACAAAGAGTGTATTTTCTCAATTGGATATATAAAAGTCTACAGAAAAACTTCAGTTTAAGGTCAGGTCAGTCCACCAAGAGGCGGGCAAGGGCAGCAGGGTCCGAAAATAACACACACACACTAACAAAGGGAGTTAGCTGACCCGTCACTCCTATTTGGAAGTTGTAAACTTTGCTTCTTTTCAGTGAATACCCTGCTTACTGTCTTTGAAGGGGTTATATTTGTTAAAGTCTGCAAAGGCAGGAAAAAGAGAAAGAGGTGATTGGTATTTGTCTTTCAGATTTAAGCCAAGAGTTAAAGAACACACTGTTTGTGGTACGTGCCCCCGGCTAGGTCTCCGTGGCAGGTAGCCATTACAGCTTCTCTTAAAGCGGTATTACCTTCCCCATTTATCAAAGGAGATTTGGAGGCTTAAGACCAAACAACTCATTGGGAGAATTTGTATGAGAACTTAGTCAGGTCCATGAAAGCTGCAATGGTTCAGTGTGCAGTGTTTTATTAGAAACAAAGCGACAAGAGTTAAAATTTTTAAAAATCATGAATATATGGACTGTTGCTGTTTAGTTGCTAAGTCAAGTCTGACTCTTTTGCGACCTCATGGACTGTAGCCTGTCGGTCTCCTTTGTCCATGGGATTTTCCAGTCAACAATACTGGACTGTTCCTGCTGTGACCTTCTCCAGGGGATCTTCCCGACACAGGGATCGAACCTGCATTTCCTGCATTGCAGGCAGATTCTTCACCACTGAGCCACCTGGGAAGCCCAAGTATATGGATAAGATATTGTTTAAAACAGAAATGCCGGAGCCTATGAATGAGTTAAAAGCTATAAGAGTTGGCTCTTTCCACAAGAGACAGAAAAAAAAAAAAGATGAATCTTTTAAAAAAAGAAAAACTATAATTTGAAAAGGGCTTATTTATAAGAAATTGATTTTAAAATGCCACGGCATGTTTTGAGGTTGCTGAACACATACCTTGTTCCCTTCAGGTTTTCAATAATTAAGAAATATGGACTAGGATCTCCAGCAGCCCTGCCTTAATCCAGAACTAATTTTGAGACGGGCTAGCTAAAGAGGCAGATGAAAAGAGAGGCTGTTGTTTTTCATGCTAAAGAGTTTGGACTTTATTCTGTAGGGAGGGAGAGATGAGGAGAATTTTAAAGATATGATGATGTTTACATTTCAAATATAGCAATATTCTATTAGGGTGATCATTTCATTGAAATAGCCCAGGAAAAACTGAGGAAGGTCTAAATTATAGGAAATGGTGAGGATGGAGGCTGTAGCTTATATTTTATTTTTCACATTGTATAGTGCAGAATGTTGTATAGTGCTAACATTTAATAAATTTCTGTTAATGTATTTTCATATACTGTCCATAACATTTAAAAATAAAATTGCCTAACCATTTATATACCTTCATATTAGACTGAATATAAATATATATTAGAGAAAAATGAATTTATCTTGTACATAAAATGGCCAGAGAGTCTTTCTAAGTATATCATGATATTTTCAAAATTGAATATGATCTACTGAGGTAGTGATTCCATATTCTGTGACATATTTACTTATGTAATGCTGATATTGCTCAGTTGCTCCAGTCAAGTCCAACTCTTTGCGACCCCATGGACTGTAGCCCACCAGGCTCCTTTGTCCGGGATTCTCCAGGCAAGAATACTGGAGTGGGTTGCCATGCCCTCCTCCAGGGGATCTTCCCAGCCCAGGGATTAAACCCATGTCTCTTGCATCTCCTGCATTGAAGGCAGATTCTTTACCACTGTGCCCTGATTTATGTATTAGAGTGATAGAAACCTTATTTTGTCATTAAAAAGCTAAGATACAACAGCAGAGATCAAAACTTCAAACAATGAGAGGATGTTTCCCAAGAGAAGCAGTATTTCCATAATGATAGTTTCTTACCTCCTTATGATAAAAATAATAGATAAAACATGAATCATATTTAAAGGTTGTGTGTGTATTACTTCTTAGAAAATTTAGCAGTGATGTATATTCAGTATAGTATATATGGAAATTAAATGTACATAGAAGAAAATAAAGATCTTATATAATTCCCCATGCAGATATAATCACTGTCTACATTTTGATCTATTTTCTTGCAGTATGTAATGAAAGTTATTTATGTGAGAAAAAATTGTAATAGAATCTCTCCTAACCAAGTTCCAAATTCTAAATCTTTCAATATTATTATTCATTATTTTTCTTATAAGGAACCAAAAGTTTCTTTTATGGGCTAGAAAACGTGTATGTTTCTATCTGTACCACTGTATTTACTATGTTTACAGAGAAGGTAAAAGACATTTCTTCCTCTTAAAGATTAAATCTCATCATACTTGTGCTGAAATATCTCATATATTAAACTCTTCTACTCCATGATGTCTGATACTGGCCAATAATTTAATGAACAAATCATCATTATTAGAGAATAGCTATGAATAGAATGATCAGGGGACAATCACAGAACTGTCTTACAGACCAAAAGTTCTTAAGGCCTCTTGTGGTTTGTGATTATGTTATCTTCCATCCCTGTCTCTTGAGCATGTTTATTGAGAGAGCCTAACCCTCTCTGGCAGGATTCTTGAGACCCAAATCCCTGGCAGGATTCCTGAGACCCAAATCCCAAGAGTGCCTGATATTACAGACCATGTAGGCTAAAGCGAGTCAATAAGCCTTCCTGTAATCTCTCTTTCATCAGTAAGATGATAGCAACAGCTGAGAGAATTGAAAGAAAAACAGCGACTGCAAAGCACTTTGCCAATACAAGTTCTTAATTACTGGTCATTAAGGAAAACTGTTAGGCAATGATGACTCCCAGAAGGCTCCTGTCAAGTCATAGTTTTTGTCTAAATAAAACACATGCTGCCCATGTGTCAGACAAACAACTCCCAGGATATGGGTTACTCTTCAGAAGCTTCAACCTGTTAACAAATGGGCCAGAGGTCTAAAAATGCCATGCCAGGGCATGCCAGAACATGCCTCTCTTCCATAAGGACATATGTGATTGGTGATTGGGACACAGATAGCCTTATTTCTCTCAATGGTAGCAATGACAATAACTAATATGTATTGGCACCAGTTTCATTGCTGAGTGCTTTCATGCATAATCGTATTTAATTTCCACAAGAACTCTATGTAGTAGGCACTTTTGCCCCCATTTCGTATATGTCAACATGATAGATTAGTGGGATCATCAATCCTCAAGAGCGTTGCCTCAGTAATTCTCTCTTTATTCTGTGTAACCATCAGTTTCTTCCCTCCCTTTCTATTCCAAACTCAAAAGAAGCTCTGTTAATGATGGTCCTCAACTTACCATGCTTCAACTTAATGATTTTTGTCTTTGCTATTATTATTACTTTAATGAAATATAGCTTATTTATAATGTTATATTAGTTTTAGGAGTACAACAGAAGGATTCATCTATACATATGTATTTTTTCAGATTATTTTCCCTTATAGATTATTATAAAATATTAGCTACTATTTCCATGATTTTTCAACTTACAATTTTTCAACTTTACAATGGTGCAAAAGTGATATGCCTCCAGTAGATTTTAATCAAATTTGGAATTTGATTTAAAAATTCCAAAATTTCAAAGTGAAAAAATCAGATTTTGAATTTTGCTCCCTTTTCTGGACTAGTGACATACAGTACAATACTCTCTGGTGGTAGGCAGTGGCAGCTCCTACTGAGCCACATGATTCCAAGGGTAAACCGCCTTACACTTAGAAGCATTCTATACTCATACAATCATTCTGCTTTTCACTTTCAGTACAGTATACAATAAATTACATGAGATTTCCAACACTTTAGTATAAAATAGGATTCGTGTTAGCTGATTTCACACACATGCAGGTAAACACAAGTGTTCTGAGCACATTTAAGTCAGGCCAGGCTAAGCTAAGATGTTCAGTAGGTTAGGTATCACATGTATTACATGCATTTTTTTACTTAGGATATTTTCAGCTTACCACGGGCTCATCAGGATATAACCCCACTGTAAGCTAAAGATCTGTACCTGCTTCCCCTAACAATCCTTCTCCCCTTCTTTCTTGCAACTGCTCCAACCACACTTTTCTCTTTGACACTATAACTTCTCCTGTCAACTGAATTACACCTTATTAAAAGTTTGTAGTCAAATCTCTGTCCTCATTTTACTTTACCTACCAGCATCATTGACACAAGGTGTCTCTTTTTTCTTTCTTTTTTTTTTTTAAAGATTTTTTTTTTTGATGTCTTTATTGAATTTGTTACAATATTGTTTCTGTTTTATGTTTGGTGTTTTGGCAAGAGGCATGTGGGATCTTGGATCAGCCTTCACTCATCTTTGAAGATCTTTGAATTTTGAAGTGCTCTACTTCTAAAAAGTCTGTTCCACCAATACTTACTCCATAATGAGCTAATCCAGTCTCATGGTTTTAATTACACTTTATATGTTGGTGACTCCAGATCTCTAGCCCTAGTTCATCTCTATTACCATCTCATATATCCAACTGCATTTAGATAATATATTTTTTGCATTTAGATATTCTTATTTGTATAGTGTTCTCATTTAAATTCACTGGGCTCCCGAACTTGGATTTTTGGCAATGTTTCCCATTCAGTAAGGACAAATTCCATTCTCCCAGTTCTCCCAGTTGTTCAGGCTGGCATCCTGAAACCACTTTTGTTTTCTCTCCAATTTCAATCAATTAGAAAATCCCGTCTTTTCTATCTTCATAACATATGAGAATCATACCACTTCTCACTACTCTGACTACCAAACACTCTGGTCCAAGCCAGACTTTTGCTTGCTTGAATGTAAACAGTAGCATCCTAATCTGCCTCCTTGCTTCTACCATTACACACTGCAGCTGTTCATTCTTTACACAGTCATAACAATCATTTAGAAAATAAACCAGAACATGCTTCTCTCTTAAACCTCTCCAAAGGCTTCTTAGTCTCACTAATAGCGATAAACAAAGTACTTTAACGATCAGTAAGACCCCATGTATTTGGTCCCTTACTATCGTAAAACCACATCTTCCATCACACTTCCTTTCACTGAACACCAGTCACACTAATTTCTTTTCTGTTCATCAAATGAGCAGGATTTTTTTTTATCACATTATATGAATTAGAAATATTTATCCCTACTTTCTGGCACTCTTTATTTCATTTACCCTACTTTATTTTCTCCTCATTATGTTTAACACAATCTGATCAAGTTCACACTTTTAAAAATGTATGGATTCATCCAGTAAAATATAAATTATTTGATATAGAGACTTTGTTCACTGCTGAGTTTCCATCACAGAAAAATACCTGTCTGATAGTGAGCCCTCCATAAATATTTATTGAATGAATGAATAACAACTCAAAAATATTTATCATGAGTACATTTGTTTCCCTTAGTGCCAGATCTATGTAAAACCAATTGCCTACAGGATTTTTACAGATGGATATTCCAAAGCCACCCATAAATCAAATCCCTTCCTAGCCTGCTCTTTTTCTTATCTCTCATATTTATTTTCCTATCTTAGGTAATGGCACCTCAATCCAATCTGAACTTATATAACTATCTCTTTCTCACTAGTATGCTCCATTATCCAGTTTATCAACCAAATTGTGTTAACTCTACCTCTTCAACATTCCTCAAGTTTGTTTTTTATTCTTTAAGTTCACTGCTAGTGTCAATGTTTAGAGACACATTATTCTCACCTAGATATTTATAATATCCTTTTAACTAATATTTGACTCTCTTTTCAACTCTCTCAAATCCATCCTTTGTACTATTGGCAGAATAATTACTATAAATACAGACACTGCTTTGCTCTCTTTACATTTATATCATCTTTTGCATACTTCTGACAAAAAAGTATTGTCTCTTTTCCTTTCTCTCATTGTGCAGGTCCTAGATAGAAACTTCTTCCAGCTGAAAGCTGTTTCATCTACACTGAAATCTACAGTGTAGACAATCTACACAGTTGTCTGAGCTATTGTTATTTTTTATCTTAGCTAGATCTCCTGGAAACCTTGTTGCAGCTTCCATATCACCACTTGCTACTTCACCTTGCACAATTACACTATGGAAATGGCTTCCTTGCCCAAACCTCATAAAACAGACAAACAAACAAACAAAAAACAAAACCCCTTCAAACATTGTTTTCTGCAGCATCCTCACTGCTCTGTCTTCATAGAATGAAAGACACTTAGGGTCATGTTCTGGTTTAGATTTTTACTTCAGCGAATATTGTGGTTGATTTGATCATCTATTCTCCATATCAGCAATAAGGCTGTTTCGTTTTCTTATTATTCACATGCTCACTTTCCTTGAAGAACCTTCCCTCTGCATTTACAACTTCACTGTTTGGCACAATATGCCAAGCTTTCAGCTTATCTTGGCTTTTGATGTGCCTTCCTCACTAAGCTTAATCATTTCTAGTTTTTGATTTAAAGTGAGAAACCTGCAATTCTTCCTTTTACGTGAACACTCAGAAGCCATTTCATTTTCATTGTGTCTCAGGGCATAGAGAAGTTCAAAGAGAAACAGACAGGGGACAGTAGGCCAGTGGTGCAGTCAGAACACACTAACATTTATCACTTAAGTTTGCCATCTTATTTGGGTATAGTTCATGGTGCCCTAAAACAATTACAATAGTAAGAGCAACGATCACTGACCCAAGAGTACTGTAACACATATAATAACAATGAAGATGTTTGATATACTAAGAGAATACCTATAACGTGATTCAGAGACACGAAGTGAGCAAATGCTATGGAAAAATGACACTAACAGATTTGTCCAACACAAGGTTGCCACAAAACTTCCAATTTGTAAACTCTGTAAAGCATAACTAAGGAAAAGAACAATAAAACAAGGTGTGCCTGTATATAAAAGCAAAATGGAAGATAGGGAAAATCTTTAGTAAAATATAAAGCTTCTGCACTAAAAATCTTTCATGTGTCATATATTTTTATGCCATTCTTCTTGGAATATACATTTTAATTATATTATATATGTGTATATATATATTATATGGGCTTCCCAGGTGGCACAATGGGAAAAAATCCACTTGTCAGTGCAGAAGGTTTTAGAGAGGTGTGTTTGATCCCTGGGTCAGGATGATCCCCTGGAGAAGGAAATGGCAACCCATTCCAATATTTCTGCCTGGAAAATTCCATGGACAGAAGGGTTGGTGGGCTACAGTTCATGAAGTTACAGCTGGACATGACTGAGCACACACACATGCACATATATATTATATATATATATATGTAAATTTTTAATTTCCTCACTTTTTCTTGCAGGTATAGACATGGAATCATATTACTAATGACCCTTCTTGATATGAAACCTGAATAAGAATGGAAAGAGGGAAAAAAGTCTCTTTTCCCAGTTGTTTGGTATCTTGTGTATTGCTTTTTTTTTTTTTTTTTTAAGTTTAGCAAATCAAGCACATACCCTTTCTAACTGCAAGGTGTTAGTCAACATAAATACTTCCTGGTTTAAAAGAGATATATTTTTTTGTTTGAAAAGGTGATCATCCTCTTATCTTTGTTTAGAAGAAATTTTAAAAGAGACGAAAACATACCTGTGGCTGTCCAGGCAGTAAAAAGCAGTAATTTATTTGTTATTGTTATACATAATTTATTATTAGGTAGACTAATAATAATCATAAAACTAACAGAAAGAATAGAAGAAGACTGCACCTGTAAATTAGTTTTCTCCAGAATTGAATATATAAACCTTAATAGAAGTAGAACAAACTTCATTTTACTTTTTCAAAGTAAATTAAGAGAAAAGCAAAAGAACTAGCATAAGTCAGACTTCTGTCAGGCTCTCAGTGCAAATACAGATGAATGTATGATCTTTAAAAAAGTTGGGTAATATCACTGTCATAAGGAGTGATATATGAAGAAATTTTATTTATATTAATATTGAACAGAAGAATTGAAATGGCAGGTTTTGAATACCATATTCAAAGGCAAGGTATCTCAAATTCCTAAGGCCGATATTATCACAATGGTTGTTCTTCTGTACCTTTATTTTGACAGTCTTGGTTTTAATCTCATCTTTATTGACACATCTATTTTCCTAATTCAACCAAAGATTATCCTAAAGTTAAGACAATACTGAATGATCTATAGATGAAGAATATCATTTTTAAAGACCTGAATATACACTGAAATTCCAGATAAAGGTGATAAATAATGTCACATACCAGTATTCAATAATTCACAAGCAGAGAGGTGACTAGACCTTGCCCAGGAAACAGCAGGAATATATCCAACAAAGAAGTTGAGGGACCATTATTTAGAGCCAGCCTGTAACTTATGATTGAAACCAAATGGAAACAAGAGATTGCTGATATTATTTGAGTTTATGAATGTAAAAAATTATGAAATAACACTAGCAAGTGCAAGTGTGATGATAGCCGTATCTATTAGTCAGAAAAGAGTCCAGTGACACTAGCAATGTCAGAAAGCAGTAGTGTGCCTTCCCTGTGGCCCAGTGAATGTGAATCTGTCTTGTCATGCAGGGGCGGTGCTGCACTGGGCTTAGTCTCTCAGTCGTGTCCGACTCTCTGTGACCCCACTGACTGCACCCGCCAGGTCCTCTGTCCGTGGGATTCTCCAGGCAAGAACACTAGAGTGGGTTGTCACTTTCTCCTCCAGGAGATCTTCCCAATCCAGGATTCAAACCCAGATCTTCTGCATTGTGGGCAGATTCCTTATCATCTCAGCTGCTAGTTTAATAAATACATTGTGTGTTAAATAAAAAAAAAGATTAGCAATCGAAGAGAATTAGAAAGATGGTCAAGCTTAGTTCTCACAACTTTTTGGTAAGAAGCCCATGTGTTTTATCTGGAAGATATAAATATTATTCTGTATTCTCTCTTCTATCTAACATAACATGCAAACTTATATTCAACATGGGAACATAAATACTGCTCATTACAACTTGAACTATTTTGTTTCTTGATGGTTTTAGTAGCCCTAGAAAAACCCAGTAATTAATTTTTACAATAAACATTAACAATAAATCAATGAAGAAATAAACCAGTGCATATTGAGAATTCTCTCTGTGCCAGATGCTGTATAAGTATTAACTATAAAGAGATCAGTAGGTTGGAGGGGCAACATAAACAAATAATTGCAATATCCTCATATTGGAACAGTGTAGAAAATAAAATATTATTGAAATAACAGTGGGAGAGGCAACTCATTGCTTGTATTGGGCAGGTGGGCAAGAGGCTATGGAAAGCTTTTCTGGGGAAAAATCATTTAGCTGGATCTTGAAAATTAATTCGGGCAAATCATCAGGTATCGGTAAGGACATTTCAGGCTGATGGATAATCAGAATGTGCAGTTTTATTGCACAAATATTTTATAAGTAGCTTCAAAGTATTAGTACATATTAAGGATATAAAGATGAGTAACAGATGGCCCTTGACTTATAGGAATGTCTATTCCAGTGTAGTCAACTGATAAACAGATATTCTTTAATAAAATATTAAAACTACAATTTATATCTTATTAGACATTAGCCATATGCCAAGCAGTGGCATAGGCACTTTATATTCATTACCTCATTCCAGTCCCCACCACCCACTTCCTAATTTGTGAAACTGAGGCTTGGAAAAGTTAATTTGCTCAAGGACAAATAGCCAATAAGATGCAGAAGCTGAATTTTATGAGAAAATACCACCCTTTAAGGGGAGTAGAGAGGAAAAAAGAGATTCTCTAAACAGATAATGGAGGGTTGATAGCCTGACCTTCCAAGTTCATATTTCATTTATTTTGGTAGAAGCTGAGTTTAAAAGGAAAAGTCATGCTTGATAAGTTCAGATTTGTATGTAATTGAATTGTTGGAAGCAGCTATGAGCTCTTCCTATCAACTGTGAAAAGGCACATTTCCTTTATCCTTTTTTGGGGGGGGAGTTTAAAAATATCTGTTATTTGTATCTTCAGCAGCTTTAATCTCACATTTCTATTTAGCTTTTCTGATTTCTATCCTGGCAATCCTTTATTATTTTCTGACATGTCACCCTCTGGATTAACTTTTGCGTTAGTGGTACTCATCTATGAATCCATCTTTGTATCATTAAATAATAATCAAAATCAAATGACATTATAAATTGAATTTGAGGGAGAACCATCTTTGAAGCTAGATACTAACTTGCAGTGTTCAATTTTCAACTCCAGTTACCAGCAAATAGCTGATTCCACGCCCTCGCATTGGAACTACCTCACTAAGAGGGCCATATCGTCTCTCTCCTCCCAGATTACAAGGTAAAGGGAACAAGCTCCTTGCTGCCGAAAACAAAGAGGAGCTCAATAAATATGTACTGAGGGAATGAAGGAAGGAGAGGCATTGTGACCACGTTTATAACTTTAAATGTGTCTTGTGAATTGTATCATGGCCAAATTATCCAGCCTGGGACCAGTAAGCCCTTATAAATACATTCTCTATGCAAAAGTATGATGATATTTTCTTTGTAGCTGTGTTGTTAAACAAGGAGTGCAGAGTTTTCAACTTTTCACTGTACCATTCTCATTGGCATTATCTGCAGAGAATCTCTACGAAAACAATATTTTCAAAGGAAGAAAAATTAAATATGGTAGGCTGAATCTGACAACAAACCAAAGTGAATTCCATTAGCCAGCTGGACCTCCTAAATGAAACAGTTAGTTCTCTAATGTTGGCAATTATTTTCCTATCTGTTGGTGACAGTACATTTTATGCAGAGAATATCTGAATGTTGACAGCCTGTGTGAAGTGTGACCAGAGCTTGAACTGGCCATTAACTTCATACGTAAGTTGCTATTAATCATCAACTTTATTTCTAATGACTGCAAGTATGTCTCAGTGTGTATAATTTCTTTTAATCTATGTGACCATTATTAAGAAAATTATAGAAGTCTCCAGATATCTTTCATTTTTGTTGTGATTTTATAATATGATTAAAATGAATAAAAAATACACTTCTATTATTTTATAAATGTGATTAAAAATTTATAGTACAGAAATTCTTTAATAGCCTACAGATAATTAATTCTAAAAATAAGAATATATAAGTTGCTTCTGTATTTGCAAAGGATAAATCAAAATTCATGTCTTGCTCCATATTTAAAGTAAAAATTGAGGTATTCATAAATATTAGGTTTATTAAGGCAAGTAGACTAATTTCAAGCAAAATGCTATCTTTGTAAAAAATGGTTCTCTTTCTTCAGTGTCAGACTCTTCGGAGTATTAAAAGCAGTGCATCATTTGGTTTCAGTTGTAAAAAGTGCATAGAAACACTTGGGGATTTTATTGCTTAGTTATGCCAAATTTAAGCATAATGTTATATGGTTTCTCAAAAGATGTATGTGATTCATGCAAATTGCTAGAATGCCTTCACTAGCAAGTTTATTTTAAGAATATGCATAATGGGCCAACCCATGAAATTTCTATGTAAAAATAAACTATGAATGTCAAAATATAGATTTTAAAAACTAAAAATTCAGAGAAAACATTAAAAAGACAAGAGCAGCTGATTCTATTTCTTCAACTTGTAGTACAATCACCACTTTAAACTGTTCCTGCTAGTAACACTCCCCTGTCACTACCAGTGCCTATCACAAGTGCTTTTGATATGTGCCAGGCAGGCTCCGTAGAGATGTGCTTTTTCCATTATCACTTTTTACTAAATTCTCACAATAATTTTATTAAGTGGGTGCCTTGGTCCATTTGAGCTGCTATAACAAAATACTGTAGACTGAGGGGCTTATAAACAGCAAAGATTTATTGCTCACAGTTTTGAGGGTTAGAATTCCAAAATCAGGATGTCAGCATGGTCAGACTCTAGTGAGAGCCATCTTCCAGAGGACTGCAGACTGCTGATATCTTGAATACTCATAGGGCAGAAGGGCTGAGCCAGCCTTTTACAAGGGTACAAATCCCATTCATGAGGGTTCCAGTATGGTGACTTAATCACCCCCAAGAGGTCCTAATACTTGAGCACTCTTGTTCAGTTGTTCAGTTGTGTCTGACTCTTTGCGACCCCATGGACTGCAGCATATCATGCTACAGGTGTGATATGTGATTATGAGAATAGGGTGAGGATCTGAAGTATGGTCTTTTCTTCAGTAATATGATAATATTCTGTAATTTGGACTTCCCTGGTGGCTGAGACAGTAAAGACTGCCTGTGATGGAAGGAGATTCAGATTTGATCCCTCTCAGGAATATCCTCTGGAGAAGGAAATGGCGACCCATTCCTGTATTCTTGCCTGGAAAATTCCATGGACAGAGGAGCTTGACAGGTTACAGTTCATGGGACTGCAAAGAGTAGGAATGACTGAGTAACTAAAAATTCACACTTTCTGTGATTTGCAACTTCATGGTCTTTAACTATTTGTTTTTATGTGTGTGGGGCGGGGAGTGGGGCAGAGGGGCAGTTTTTACCACTGGTAAATTTAAATGCCTATGGAGGCGCCAAAAAGAACTTCTGTAGCTCCCAGGAAATTCAGAAAATATTCATGTTCAGAGAACTATATATTTATGTCTTTCTTTGGAAGACCTGAAAAAGATGGGTTTTAGTAACACTTCTATGCAACTGCAGTTTTCTTTGTGATTGCAATAGCTCTTTGCAGCTTCAGAGGAATTTTGATCTGATGAGTGTCTGTGCATAAGTATAAAAATGGAATCATAGAAAAATGGTGATAGAATGGCAAATGATTCTCATAAACTGGGACTCTTACTGTCCCACTGGTCAGGATTAAGACAAACCCACGTGAAAACACATCTTGCAAATTTCTATCGAATTTTCAGCTTTGAATAAAAAAGAGGACATCCAACTGCTGGGGCACAGTCATGTTTTAAAGGCATGACTCTCTATCAATATATTTTGTAATTCACCCATCCATCCAAACATCCTACATACATGTATTTATTTAGTTTTTGCTCATTCACAGATATTTTCTGAGAAGCTACTTTATCTCAGGTACTCGGCAAGTTTCTAAGATACAATAACAAACAAGTTAGACATATTCTCTGGCCTCATATTTCCTAGTGCTTATAGTCTACTTGGGAAAACATATGTCTTGAACAAATGGTTACATAAATATTAATTCAAATTGTATCAAGGCATATAATGGATAATTCAGTTCAATTCAATTCAGTGGCTCAGTCATGTCCGACTCTTCGTGACCCCATGGACTGCAGCACACCAGGTGTCTCTGTCCATCACCAACTCCCGGAGCTTACTCAAACTCATGTCCATTGAGTCAGTGATGCCATCCAACCGTCTCGTCCTCTGTCGTCCCCTTCTCCTGCCTTCAATCTTTCCCAGCATCAGGATCTTTTCTTAATGAGTCAACTCTGCATCAGATGGCCAAAGTAATCTGAGGATATCTTCCATAATTTAAACTACACTGACTAATAATCCCATTCTCATTGGCAACCCTTTGCTATATAAGGTAGCATACCCACAGATTCGAGGGGTTAGAGTCTGTTTATCTTTGGGAGGAGCATTTTCCTACTTACCACAATCATTAAAGGGCTATAGGAAGGATAATAAATTGGAAAGTTATTTCCAATAAGGCTAGATGTATAAAGGTTGACTTTTTTATTTTTTCTTTTATTTGGATGAAAATTGCTTTACAATGTTGCTAGTTTCTGGTGTACCACTAAAGGTTAACTTTTAAGTTTCTGATTTAAGTATATGAAAATACTATGCTTTTGTTTATGAATATAGCAAGAATGAAAGAAGAGTCAGTGAAGGAATCAAGTGAGATTATGAGTTCAGGTTTGGGTTTATTCAAGTGAGATAGCCAACCAAGTAGAGATGTTAAACAGGCAATTGGAAATACGGGTCTGGAACTCAGAGCAGATATTTAGATTGGAGATACCCATTTTGAGTGACTGATGCATAGATTATAATTAACACCTTAGAGATCTGCAGATAAAATATAAGAGAAGAGAACCTAAATCCGACAGTGACCATTACTCTGCCCTAATAAAGTCTATTTATGAACCATTAAGATTAATATAGCTTTCTCTTCCATGACTCACATAGAATTCCAGGTTAATACATTTTGGAAAAATTATTATTTATCTTGATCTTAATAACTTCCAGAGAGTAAAACTTCTGCCACAACTAATACAAATCTGTCTGGCTATTTGATTATATGACTAGCCCTTCATTTAGTGTGGGCAGCTTTATCTTCCAAGCCAAATAGCATGGCAAACTATGATGAAAATCAGAGGATTGCCAAGGAGGAAGTTATGACTGTTTTTAAGGAAGGACTATTATTACCACTTCTAACATCTAGAAGGGAAGTCCGTATGAATGGGGAGGGTGGCACAACCTGGCTCACTGTACCCTCTATCATGTCTTATCTTCCATTCTCAGCAGTAGCAACATTTAATCAGCTCTTCAGTTCAGTGGTTTCTCAGGACAGTAGCATTTGTAATCATCGAGGAACCTGTGAAAAATGCAAGTTCCTCGGTCCCATCTGAGACCTACAGAATCAGAAATCCTGGGAGTGGGACCCAGAAATCTGTATTTGAACAAGCTGTCCAAATGATTCCTGTGCATACTGAAGTTTGAGAATCATTGGTTTGAAGTATGAGAGTTACTTCATTAACACATGAAGAACCTTGGGTTGTGCTCTGTATTTGGGTGAGCAGCTTATTGGTACACGGCATCGTTTCTTAATCCTGGCACACCTCTAGTTTGGTCCCAATGGTCATGGATTTCTTTCATGACCTCAGCCAGTTTTAATTACATTCTCAAATGTATTACTATTTTTCTCAAGATGAACAATGAAGATTATAGTGTCTCTATGATTAATATTACAAGTCCTATTGCTGCATTCTGTATAAATGACAATATAATATACTGTAAATCTGAGATAGAGACCCAAATCAGCTGGTTTTTCTCCCAGGGCTTAGGTCCAAGAGTCTTCCTGACTCAGCTTTTGTCAGATATCTCTTTAAAGATTTTTTTAGTGGCTCCCACTTCCCTCATCTCCTTATTTCTTTTTTTACCTTTTCATTTCATGTTGTTTCCCTTTCTCTGTTCTCTGCAGGGTCTATAATAATTTTCTTGACACATATTTACAAGTCTTTGTCCTTGTATTTGGTTTACCTAAAATGGCTCTTATTTGTAGAAAAATGTAGATTTTGCATATGACAGGAAAGGGGATGCTAGTTCTACATTTACCAATGTTTCAATGTCTAGTTTTCAAGAAAATTTTGGCTGAAACCCTACGTTTATCACTTGCTTCATGTGTGACCTTGAGCTATTTTACAATTCCGAGCATCAGCTTTTCTGTCTTCAGTATGGGAACAATAATAGCACTGATCTCAGAAATTTCCTTATTAAATAAGATATTGCACACGAAGTACTTAGCACAGGTACCTGGTGAATGATAAAAATTCAATAAATATTGGCTATTATTATAAAAAAGGCAATGGGTTTTTTGATAGCAGTCCATTTTAGGCTGCGATAAGAGAACACTTGGGTGGGTTATAAACAACAAATATATTTTGCACAGTTCCAGAGGCTGAAAGTCCCAGATGAGGCTGCCAAGCATGGCTAGGTGAAGGCCTTGGGTTTCAGAATTCTCACCATGTCCTCACGTAACAGAAAGAGGGCTCAAGAGCTCTCTGAGGCCTCTTTTATAATAGCACTAATCCCATTCAGGAGGACCCTGACCTCATAACCTAATCACCTCCCACTGGCCCCACCTCTTAATAACATCACCTTGGACATCAGCTTTGCAACATACACATTTGGGTGTGGGGAGCAGAAACATTCAGATGACAGCAGTTTATAAGCCTACTTTGATATGTCCTAGGGAAGTCCTACCTTATGAATTAATAGCTCTTACCTGCTAATTCAAATTAAGCTGGCAATGACATAGTAATCTCCAGACTTTTTTTTTTCCCCTCTTTCATAAAATCCTGAAGGAAATCAATCCTGAATCTTCACTCGAAGGACTGATGCTGAAGCTGAAGCTCCAATACTTTGGCCACCTGATGCGAAGAACTGACTCACTGGAAAAGACCCTGATGCTGGGAAAGATTGAGGGCAGGAGAGAAGGGGACGACAGAGGATGAGATGGTTGGATGGCATCACCGACTTGATGGACATGAGTTTGAGTAAGCTCTGGGAGTTGCTCATGGACAGGGAAACCTGGCGTGCTGCAGTCTATGGGGTCACAAAGAGTCAGACACGACTGAGCGACTGAACAACAACAACCATGGCACCATAGCAAACAATTTAAAAACTGCTTTTACCCTAGGGGTGCTAATAAATATTGATAAACTCACTTTTATTTAGAGACATTTTTCTTTTTTATGTGTTTTTAATTGAAGGATAATTGCTTTACAGTATTGTGCTGATTTTTGCCAAAGAGCAACATGAATCAGCCTATGTCCCCTCCCTCTTGAACCTACCTCCCTCCTCCTTCCCCATCTCACCCTCTAGGTTGCTACAGAGCTCTGGTTTGATTTCCCAGAGTCATTCACCAAATTCCCATTGGGCTAACATACATATGATAATGTATATTAGTTCAGTTCAGTCGCTCAGTCATGTCTGACTCTTTGCAACCCCATGGACTGCAGCACGACAGGCCTCCCTATCAATCACCAACTCCTGGAGTTTACCCAGACTCATGTCCTTCGAGTTGGTGATGCCATCCAACCATCTCATCCTCTGTCATCCCCTTCTTCTCCTGCCTTCAATCTTTCCCAGCATCAGGGTCTTTTCCAATGAGTTAGTTCTTCATAAAGTATTGGATCTTCAGCTTCAGTACCAGGCCCTCCAATGAACACCCAGGACTGATTTCCTTTAGGATGGATTAGTTGGATCTCCTTGCAGTCCAAGGGACTCTCAAGAGTCTTCTCCAACACCACAGTTCAAAAGCATCAATTCTTCAGTGCTCAGCTTTCTTTACAGTCCAACTCTCACATCCATACATGACTACTGGAAAAGCCATAGCCTTGACAAGACGGACCTTTGTTGGCAAAGTAACGTCTCTGCTTTTTAATATGCGGACTAGATTGTGTTTCCATGTTACTCTCTCCTTGCCTCCCATCCTCTCCTCTCTCCCCTTCCCCCACATCCTTAAGTCTGTTCTCTATCTATAGAGACATTTTTCTAATCAGTTTACAACCCAGTGAACCTTCTTAGTTACATTTCAATTACTCACTATTATTAACTTTGAACAGTAATACTCTTAGAGACGAACATCTTTCTCTGCCTTATATCTTTTCTGTCCCTCAAAGCATCTCAAATCATACAATTTGTTTCAATTACCCATTACAGGTTAAGGTACAATCTGGAAATTAGAGTATTTCCATTTGTCTTAGGAATTTGGCTGACTAATAGTAAAATTCAAAATTTAGGTAAGAACTTTTAAATTAGCTATGATGATTAATTTCAATATTTAAAAGGACTGTTGGCACTTTAATCACTTAAATAGCATCAAAGTGTGTTTGACAGGAAAGTGTTTTACATTACACTACATCTTTGATTAGCATGACAGTTCACTATATACATATTTATTTCACCTAGGAGTTTGAGATGTATTATTTATGAATTTCATTCATCTCTCTGCAAGAAATATTAAGGCTCAATATATATATAGATGTAAAGGAAAGTACTGATTTTCATCTAATAGTAATAGAAAAACCTAGTGGCAAAAACATTTCATGTTTTAAAGGGTAGAAATTGTGATGGACTGATTTACTTACAGTATTTCACAAACTTTAAAGTCAGATAGTTGGTTCTATCAAACTTCTAAAATATGAGATAGAGATGAATACATTCTCAGGAGAAAACAACCCAAGGCAAGAGTTGGAGTTTCTATGTTTAGTCTTTTACTATGCCGGAAGCTAAATTAAAGACTAGGTCTCATATAAAAGTTGTACAGGTAGGCCACAGTGATCCTAAACCTTGGCTATCCTGCAGTGCATTCACTGGGTTATGGATTACGTAGAGTAACAAATAAGACCAAATGAGCTTTAGAAAGGGACCAAATGAGAAAAATTTGCACTTTTAAAGAAGTATATATTGCTGGTATCTACATAAAAGTTCTTGGATTCCACATTGTATGTACTGCATAGTGGGGTATCTCCCTTCTTGGGACTATCAGATTCACTCAGTGAACACACAACAATCCTTCATCACAGATCCAGGAAAGTGGACAAATGGGATAAGGGAAGATAAAGCAAAAGGAGCAACATCCCCATATTGTGACTGTATTTCCTATTAAATTGTTCTTTGTCTAACACCATGCCTGGGTGTGTAGGGAAAGGAGCTTATTGAAGCAACAGCAGTCAGTTTGAAGCAAATAACATTTTCTCATAGGGAACTGAGGGAAGGATGGGTAGAGGAGATATCCTATTTCAGAAATGTTAAAATTAAAAAAAAAAAAGTGAGTGTTAACAATTAAAAAATGTAGGACTATACTCCTAGAAAGCTATTTATATAATATTTTGGTCCTTAAATTATCACCTTGAAATCAAGTTTATATTTTTGAATAATACACTTTATTTCTCTACCACTCTACTTCCAAGCCAATAACAAATCAGCCAAGTCTACAATATCTGTAAAGTGTACTTGAGAATAAGTCTTGTTTTCACATTATTTAGAATGTTCATAATTTTTTATTTTTTCTTCCCCTAGATCTACAGTTTATAATGATAGATATTCTAGCATTGAAAAGCCAGACTAATTGCTGAATTAAATGGGTATAATTTTTTCTGTGGAATCACATAGCTTCCATTTCTCTCTTTTTCTTGACTGTACTAAACTGCCTTGAACTCCTTTGGGTTGACCTAAAATTTTCTAAAACATGTAGTTAGGGGAAGAAATAGTCACTATTTAAGTAGACTGTTGACACTTTATTCAGTAATGGAATCAGATGAACTGATACTCTCTTATACTCATAAGGATGGTATAAATTTGATCAACTTCCCTGTTGAGCAACTCATCAATATATAAAAACCCTCATATTGTTTAACACAGAAGTTCCAGTTCTAAGAGAGTAACTGGACAAGTAAGGCAAATCTGAATGCTGAAGTATTTACACCTCAAATGGCCTAAATAGTGAAAAATGAAAGTTAATGTATATTTGAAAAGAGAAGACTAGCTAAATAAGCAACAGTACAGGTATGAAAGGAGATACAGTCATTAACAATTTGCTATGGCTATATAAATTAATATGAAAAATGAGCCTTGATATATGTAGGGACAGAGCAAATTAGCCAAGATGGCGTGGTCAGGCTCTCTCACCCCACAGCCTCTGGCTCTTGCCCCACGTATTGTAAATAATAATGATGTAACATCTGAGCTCACTTACAGCACTGCGCATGCGGGTCACGAGGTTCTCGGAGGGTCACGGGCTGCTTTGTGCGGTTCGCCTGTGTGGGCTTCACCATGAAAGCCCTGGCTGCCGCGGCGTGGCGGCTACCCTGGAGCAGCCTCCTGGTTGGGTGAGATGAGGCTACGTTATGGCTCTGTCGTGGTTGTTATGACTATGTTGTGGCTGCTGCATCAGAAAGGAGAGAGGCTGTTATGGCTGCCGTGCCAGCCAGGAGGGGATAAACGTGTCTGCACTGCCCATGACTCCTCGCATTTTCCTCCTGCTTCCCCGCGCGCGCCTTACCTGCCTGGGTTCAACAAACAGTGTGAACGGCAAGACAGTTGCCAAGTGAGCAGGATCAACGGTACACTCCAGTATTATGTGAAAAACTTACAAAACTGTATACAGAGTACGCTCCAGTTGTAAATATATCAATATTCATATCTTCCAATAAAATAACTTTCATTTTTAAACAAAGCACCAAACTGTTAATTGACACTGACATGCAAAACTTTTTAAAATGTTTTTTGTCTAATTCATGACAGTTGATTCTCAGGGCAATCTTTAGGCATAAACACATTAAAGGTGTAGAGGAAATTCATCTAGCTCAACCCAGAGAAAAATACGGAAATAAATCAACTTTAACTTTGATATATTCTCACTTTCTTTCAGTATTTTCTCCAACTTCATGGTTTTCTTTTCTTTTCTGAAAAATCAGTCCTCACAGCAAGAAATTTACTCTGACGTACTCTCCCACACATTCGCCTAAAATTGTTTATTATATAGACATTGCTTGGAATCAGGGTGAAGTTGTTCTTTTATTTTATTCATTCCAAAATTACTTTTCTTAGAAAATACAGAAGTGACAAATACTCTAAAGAATCATTCCTGTAGGAGGTATACTTCAGTAATCAATCTTGGACAGCTTAGTAAGAAGTGTTTTGTTGTCTAGTTACCGGTGAAAAGCTGTACGTTTCCAAGTAGTAATTTACATGTAAATAGCAATCACCAAATAGCAACAAGAGCATAACAATAATCTTGCAGCTGTTTGTATATCATTTGCTTCTTAAGGACCCCCATAGAAAAATGTAAATGATAACCATGGACAAATCAACCTATTTTCTTTTTTGTAGAAATATGTGTTTCTAACTTAACCTGTTTGCAGCTGAGGATAGAGCAATACTGGGTCCATGCTACTGGACTGTTCTAAACCAAGCCAAGAAACAGTTTAGAATAATCTTTCTAGAGAGTGTTCTTCTGCCTCTTTTTTTTACACAGTAGATCATTCTGTGGGCATACATGTCACTTGGTGACTGAAATTTAGAAAACATCTGGAAAAAATTGTTTTGAACCAGTTTTTTTTTTAAAGGAGACTAAAAGTTCACATTCTGATATGATTAATGTAGAAAATTTCTATGGCTTATGAAATAGTTAAAATGCTAGCCATAGGTTTTTTATTTTTTCTAGGTAAACAATGTAATCTGAAAAAATATAAATAGAATATGTGAATAATGCTTTTTAGTTACTGCAAGCTATTTCCATATCCATTTTACAGTTTTAAAATAGAAGTTAACAATTCATAAGAAACATTTAAAGACAAGATGAATAGTCTTGGAAAGAGAAAATCATTCTACATATTAAAATGGTTTTTGTATTCCAAAGCCTTTGATTATGGTCAATTCTGTCAACCTTTATATGGTTAGGTGATTTTGCAAACCATAAAGTATGACACTAAAATAAAATCAGCTTCCAAATGAAAAAGATCTATTAGTTAAAATTCAAAGCAATTACAAATCCTCATTAACTTAGCACAGCTGAAGACAATAGATAAGTCGAAAGTGCTGCTTGGTTTCAAATCAATTCCCTGTTATTGAATAGTTTGCACCCAGAAATTTATTATTGACTCAAAGAGTCATCTGCATTTTATATCAATGGTATTTCTTTTCTCCATCTCAAAATAATATCAAACAGTCATGGTTAAAAGATACTACAAATAAGCAGTATTGCCTTTACACCAGATTTTATGACCCTTCCCATCTTTGCTTTTTATCGATCACAAAAATTGAGAGTCAGAGTAGAGTTCAGCAGCATTCATTCTGCTATAGTGAGGGGCAGTTCAGCCTCACAGTTGTGAAGGAAACTCTTGCAATCCCTTAAAAGGCTACATTCAGAGACAGAGTTAAATAAGTTACAGTCCTTTCCTCAGGAAGGAACATGATATCAATACCAACGTTAAAGGTAGTTTCTATATTATTTCATATAATAGTCTGCCATGTGAGATTTTATCTTCAATTTTGACAAACCCCTGTAAATTAGGTATTCAGTTCAGTTCAGTCACTCAGTTGTGTCTGACTCTTTGTGACCCCATGGTCTGCATGGACTGCAGTGTGGTGATGGCATACCATCACCAACTCCCGGAGTTTGCTCAAATGGATGTCCATAGAGTTGGTGATGCCATTCAACCATCTCATCCTCTGTCATCCCCTTCGCCTCCTGCCTCAATCTTTCCCAGCATCAGAATCTTTTCAAATGAGTCAGTTCTTCACATCAGGTGGCCAAAGTATTGGACCTTCAGTATCAGTCCTTCCAAAGAATATTCAGAACTGATTTCCTTTAGGATTGATTGGTTTGATCTCCTTGTTGTCCAAGGGACTCTCAAGAGTCTTCTCCAACACCACAGTTGAAAAGCATCAATTCTTCAACTCTCACATCTATGCGTGACTACTAGAGAAACAATAGCTTTGACAAGCTCTTGTCAGCAAAGCAATGTCTCTATTTTTTAATACACTGTCTAGGTTGTCACAGCTTTTCTTCAAAGAAGGAAGCATCTTTTAATTTCATGGCTGTTGTCACCATCTGCAGTGATTTTGGAGCCCAACAAAATAAATTCTCTCATTATTTCCATTTTGAGAAATAGATGGAATAGATTTAATTCTGTTTGCCATGAAGTAATGGGACAGGAGGCCATGATATTCATTTTTTGAATGTTGAGTTTCAAGCCAGCTTTTTCACTCACTTCTTTCCCTTTCATTAAGAGAATCTTAGTTCCTCTTTGCTTTCTGCCATAAAGGTGGTGTCATCTGCATATCAGATGTTATTGATATTTCTCCTGGAAATCTTGATTCCAGCTTGTGCTTCATCCAGTCTAGCATTTCACATGATGTACTCTGCATGTAAGTTAAATAAGCAAGGTAGCAATAAATGGCCTTGACGTACTCTGTTATTCCATGCCCGGATCTAACTGTTGTTTCCTGACCTACATACAGATTTCTCAGGAGGCAGGTCAGGTGGTCTGGTATTCCCATCTCTTTAAAAATTTTCCACAGTTTGTTGTGATCTACACAGTTAAATGCTTTAGAATAGTCAATGAAGCAGAGGAAGATGTATTTCTAGAATTCTCTTCCTTCTTCTATGATGCAATGAATATTGGCAATTTGATATGTGGTCCCTCTGCCCTTTCTAAATACAACTTGAATATCTAGAAGTTCATGGTTCACACACTGTTGAAGTCTGGCTTTTAGAATTTTGAGTGTTACTTTGCTAGCATGTGAGATGAGTGCAACTGTGCGGTAGTTTGAGCATTCTTTGGGATTGCCTTTCTTTGGGATTGGAATGAAATCGAACATTTTCCAGTCCTGTGGCCACTGCTGAGTTTACCAAATTTGCTGGCATATTGAGTGCAGCACTTTCACAGCATCATCTTTTAGCATTGAAATAGTTCAGTTGGATTTCCATCTCCTCCACTAGCTTTGTTCATAGTGATGCTTCCTAAGGTCCACTTGACTTCACACTCTAGGATGTGTGATTCTACGAGAATGATCATACCATCGTGGTTATCTGGGTCATTAAGATCATTTTTGTATAGTTTTTCTCTGTATTCTTGCCACCTCATCTTAATATCTTCTGTCTCTGTTAGGTCCATACCATTTCTGTCCTGTATTGTGCCCATCTTTGCATGAAATATTCCCTTGGTATCATTTATTTTCTTGAAGAGATCTCTAGTCTTTCCCATTCTATAGTTTTCCTCTATTTCTTTGCATTGATTACTTAGGAGGGCTTTCTTATCTCTCCTTGTTATGCTTTGGAACTCTGCATTCAGATGGGTATATCTTTCCTTTTCTCTTTTTCAGTTCACTTTTCTTCCTTTCTCAGCTATTTGTAAGGCCTCCTCAGACAACCATTTTGGCTTTTCCATTTCTTTCTTGGGGATGACTTTGATCACTGCCTCCTGTACAGTGTTATGAATCTATGTCCATAGTTCTTCAGACACTCTATTAGGTCTAATCTCTTGAATCTATTTGTCACTTCCACTGTATAAACATAAGTTATTTAATTTAGGTCATGCCTGAATGACCTAATGGTTTTCCCTACTTTTTTCAGTTTCAGCCAGAATTTTGCAATAATGACTTCAAGATATGAGCCACAGTCAGCCCCTAGCCTTGTTTTTGCTGACTGTATAGAGCTTCTCCATCTTCAGCTGCAAAGAATATAATGAATCTGATTTCAGTATTGACCATCTGGTGATGTCCATGTGATTTCTTGTGCTGTTGGAAAAGGGTGTTTGCATTCTTTTGACAAAACTCTGTTAGCCTGTACCATGCTTCATTTCATACTCCAAGGCCAAACTTTCCTGTTACTCCAGGTGTTTCTTGACTTCCTACTTTTGCACTCCAGTCCCCTATGATGAAAAGCACATCTTAATTTTGAGTTAGTTCTAAAGGTCTTGTAGGTCTTCATAGAGTCATTCAAATCAGCTTCTTCAGTGTTAGTAGTTGGGGTAAAGATTTGGATTACTGTGACATTGAATGGTTTGCCTTGGAAATGAACAGAGATCATTCTGTCGTTTTTGAGATTGCATCCAAGTACTGCATTTCGGACTCTTTTGTTGACTGTGAGGGCTACTCCATTTCTTCTAAGAGATTCTTGCCTACGGTAGTAAATTTAATGACCACCTGAATTAGATTTTCCCATTTTGTTCCATTTTACTTCACTGATTCCTAAAATGTAAATGTTCATCCTTGCCATCTCTTGTATTATGCATTATCCCGCCCATTTTGTGAAAGGAGGGAAAGATCCTTTGAGATTCAACAAGTTAAATATATCTCACCATTTTATGAGTCTACAATAGGATTCTGTTATACAACCCAAATCAATATCACAGTACCTGGTTCTCATATGTAGTCTAATAAAACATGCAGCCTGAGACATATTATATGTTAATGCTAAAGAGAGGTACTCTACACAAATGACTCATTTGCTCACTTATCCAAGTTAATAATATTCACTTACTGAATGACTGATAGATATTGTGTTAAGTAGAAATGCAATATAACACTTGTGTGTTCTGTGACTCAGTCATATTTGACTCTTTTGAACACCATGGACTTTAGCCCACCAGACTCCTCTGTTCTTGGGATTTCCCAGACAAGAATACTGGAATAGCTTGCCATTTCCTCCTCCAGGGGATCTTTCCAACCCAGGGATTGAACCCATGTCTCCAGCATCCCCTGCATTGGCAGATGGATTCTTTACCACTGAACCACTTGGGAAGCATGCAGTATAATACTTAGTGTGCTGAAATAGAATGTCTTTCCTTATAAAAAAAAAAAAGTCTTTTAAAAGTTAGTGAACTGATTATCCAATAATCATTTTAGATTCTGGAAGTCATAAATCCTGTTATCTCAGCACTAGTAATCATAGTGGCAAATGTTACACCTGGCACAAAGAGATTTTCAGGTGGTAGAGAAGATTTTACTAGATTGAGATATTGAAAGTGACCTTGGGACAAGAGATTAATGTCTGTGGAACATATGCTCTGGGCTAGACAGTTTAGACACACTATTTCATGTTATCCTCTCAGGAACACTGTTTTATAGTATTAGGTCAGGACGCCTCACAGATTTTGTGGGTTGGTGTTTTACTTCTCATAGCAGAATTCTATGATACAAATAAGACAGTAGAATCATAGCAAGTGGCAGTTGGAAAGGACAGTATGTAACTTGTTCATTTTTCAGAAAAAGTAATGGGAGTTCGGGGTAAGGGCTTACTCAAGGTCACAAAGCAAGTCAGTGCTCATGGTGAATCAAGACCTACTAGAACCCAGGTCCCAGAAGCTCCCCCCTGCCACAAATGCTAAAGGCAACAATGTGTGATTCTACTAGGCATGCTATGTTTGTGCCTAAAATCTGTTCAGAAGTAAACAAGTTCCTCTGCCAGGAGAAAACAAGCATGTGCTTACCATAGAATCCTTTTTTTTTTTTTTTTTACCTGAATACAAGACTAGCCAAGCAAGTGGTGCTGTGTGACTTTGATGGACACATTTACTGGAAAAAAGTCAAGAAAGCTGAGAATTTCCTCACCTGCCACCTGTGATGTGCTTCCAAGGCAGCCAACTCAATTTGCTTTATTATCCCAAAAGAGCTTCTTGAAAGCTGTTATCCAGTATTTCATTCACTCTGCTTGATGCCAAAGCTTTCTCTTTAAAGTTACCTTAAATCTTATTTTAATATTTTATTTCATCAACCATTCAAGCTTGCTAGAAGAAATGTGTGGAATCCACATACAAAGTAATATAGAATTTGCCTTCCAAAGATGAGATATGTCAAAAATAAAATAAGAATAATAAAATATAGGTATAATTTTACTACTTATAGGGAAAAGTAAACTTGTAATAGGCAATTATACTTTCTACTTGGCTCTCATAAGCTGTTTCTATTCATTCCCAAGGGATGAAAAATAGATTTACTCTCTTTTTCCTCCTCTCAGATAACCAATTTCATAACAAATTCTTCTATTTCAATTTTGCATTCAAGCTAGTAGCTAGTGATATCTGTATATTCTATGTATGTTTGCACTCTTCCAAGTTGAATTTATAACTGTCAAACTTATTTTTTTTTATTTGATAAAAAATCTCTCATGCTTCACGGGGTATTTTCCAAATTGCAGCTATATCATAAAAACAGGAATGACTTCTTCTTACTTAAATGGTTCATTAATAGCTTTAGTTTCTCTCCCAGCAAGGTAAAATGTGCTTTCTCTTTTACATAAAACTGCTGTTGGTTGAATGAATTGCGCATGAATTCTGCTGACTCAGCAGTCAGTTGCCTGATGCGCTTACATTTCCTCCGCTTACTGCTTCTGATGGATCTCATATGTGACTTTTCGATATAAGAATTATTCTGGCGTGCAGTCCAAGCTTGGGCCAGATGGAAGGACAGTTTATTGTCATACTGGCTGAGGGACTATCTTAGAGCACTGGAAGAATGGAAAATAAGCAGAGGTTGTTCTCTTTCAAAACAGGTAATGGCTTCAGACAGGTCCTTACAACATGATATCTCCATCTCTCTGGTGGCCATTGACCTGATCTTTCATGCATATGGCTTGAAGTAGAAACAGATCTTTCTGTGTAGAAACAGATTTGTGTAGAAACAGATTTTTCTCCATGAAAACCTCACTGATGCACCTGCAGATAGATTTCTTGGCTTCTGAGTTTCAAACATGAAAAATACTTTATAATATTGTTCTAAAATTATGTCCAGTTTTCCATTAACATCATAGCTTCTAAACAACAAATAAAGAAAAAAAAATCTCTCAAGTTCTACTAAATTTGTATGACTTAAAATTATATCATCCTTTAAAAGTATTAATCTTTTACCAAAATATTGCTTATAATAGTGAATTTTTACAGCTTCTTAGCATGTTTTGGAAAAACAAAAGCAAGATAGAGCATGCTATTTCTCTGTCCCCTACTCTTCTGTTACATTTCTATCTACTGTATATTACCATTTGTTAGATCTGCCATATCAGTTCAGAAGTAACAAGTCTCAAAATATTTCTCAATTTCTCCTCTCGAAGTCCTAAAAGACTTCTTTTTTTATAATGATATCAAATCTCTCACTCTCTCTCTCTGACCATACACACACACACACACACACACACACACACACACACACACACACACGGGCTTTACAGGTGACTCAGTGTTAAAGGAGATGTGGGTTCCAACCCTGGGTAGGGAAGATTCCCTGGGGAAGAAAGTGGCAACCCACTGCACTATTCTTTTCTGAGAAATTCCATAGACAGAGAAGCCTGTCAAGCTATAATCCACGGGGTCACAAAGAGTTGAACATGACAAGCATGCACACACACACACACACACACACACACACGTATGTTGCTGTTATTGTTCAGTTGCTAAGTTATGTCTGACTGTTTGCAACCCCATGGAGTGCAGCATTCCAGGCTTCCCTGTCTTTCACCATCTGCTGGAGCTTGCTCAAACTCATGTCCATTGACATATGTGTAATTGCTGATACTCTTGTACACATGCAAGCATGCTTAGTTGCTCAGTCATGCCTGACTTTTTGCAACCCCATGGACTGTAGCCCTCCTGGCTCCTCTGTTTATGGGATTTTACAGGCAAGAATACTGGAGTGGGTAGCTATTCCCTTCTCCAGAGGATCTTCCCAGCCCAGAATTGAGCTCAGGTCTTCAGGCAAATTCTTTACCATCTGAGCCACTAGGGAAACCATTGTAAATATAGTTCAGTTCAGTTCAGTCATTCAGTTGAGTCCGACTCTTTGCAACCCCATGGACTGCAGCACTCCAGACTTCCCTGTCCATCACCAACTCCCAGAGTTTACTCAAACTCATGTCCATTGAGTTGGTGATGCCATTCAACCATCCCATTATCTGTCTTCCCATTCTGCTGCCTTCAATCTTTCCCAGCATCAGGGTTTTTTCAATGAGTCAGTTCTTCACATCAGGTGGCCAAAGTATTGGAGTTTTGACTTCAGCATCACTCTTTCCAGTGAATATTCAGGACTAATTCCCTTTAGGATGAACTGGTTGGATCTCCTTGCAATCCAAGAAACTCTCGAGTCTTCTCCAACACCACAGTTCAAAAGCATCAATTCCTCGGCACTCAGCTTCCTTTATAGTCCAACTCTCACATCCAGACATGACTACTGGAAAAATCATAGCTTTGACTAGATAGACCTTTGTTGACAAAGCAATATATCTGCTTTTTAATATGCTGTCTAGGTTGCCATAGCTTTTCTTCCAGGGAGCAAGCGTCTTTTAATTTCATGGCTGCAGTTACCATCTGCAGTGATTTTGGACACCCCCCCCCCCCGCCAAAATAAAGTCTGTCACTGTTTCCATTGTTTCCCCATCTATTTGCCATGAAGTTATGGGACCATATGACATGATCTTATTTTTCTGAATGTTGAGTTTTAATCCAACTTTTTCACTCTCCCCTTTCACTTTCATCAAGAGGCTCTTTAGTACTTCTCTTTCTGCCATAAGGGTGGTGTCATCTACATATCTGAGGTTATTGATATTTCTCCCTGAAATCTTGATTCCAGCTTTTGCTTCACCCAGCCCGACATTTTGCATGATGTACTCTGCATATAAGTTAAATCAATTTGTGTCGTAAGATGGCAGAGTAGAAGGACGTGTGCTCATCTTCTCCCACAAGAACTCCAAAACTACAACTCGCTGCTGAACAACCATTGACCAGAGAATGTTGGATCCCACCAAAAAAAGATGCCCCATGTCCACGGGCAAAGAAGAAGCCCCAGCAAGATGGTAGGTGGGGAAGAATCATGTTTAACATCAAACCCCTTGCCAGCCAGAGATGCTCAGAGGGCTCAAGCAAACCTTGTGTGCACCAGGACCCAAAGACCCCACAGAGACTGAGCCAGAACTGTACATACAGTGATCACTCAAATATTTTCTGCCACTAACTGCGATGTGAGCAGAGTATGAATGATATTTTACTCTTTAATTAGTGCCAATAACTGACTGAAATTCGAAGACAAGACAATTTGTAATTACTGCCTAGAAAAGGCACACAGCAACCAAAGCCAATTTGCTAACAAACTAACCTAAAGTTCAACAGGGATTTTCAGGATGAAAACAGATTTCTGCCACATTGATCAGAGCTTTCTTTCTTACTCTACATCTGTTTCAGTCTATGATGTTCACTTGCCTCTGCTTCAAGCTTTGATCTCAGGAGAAGATAAGGTTCTAAAAGAGCTGACTGGTAGTAGAAGCTGACAGCCCAGGTGCTGTCCAATAATGGAGACTTGATATGCAGGGAGCTTGAACGGCTTGTCAGGATGGTGGGTGGAGTGGGTTGGGTCTTTGGAAGGCGGAACCAAAGGGGAAGGAGTCCTCATCTGTCATTGTGAAGTGACAGAATCATTAACATCTGCTTTATAGAGCAGTTGTGAGGATTAAAGGAATTAATTTATACAGCTCTAAGCATAGTGCTTGGCACACAGAAAATATTTGTCTAATTGTTGAATAAATGAGTGAAATGACTTATAAATTTAGTCTTGAAAGATTTGAGGAATTAGCTATTTGGGGGAAATAGGTACGATTCTCTTAATACAATTGTCATCCTAATACAATAGTGGGAGCAGAAAAATGTTTAAGGACTTACAAGTAAATTATGGGCAGAAGGAAGGAACTGCTATAAGAAGGGGTTGAAAAATAAGATTGGACCCAGGTTTACAGATTTCTGTACATCATACTAAGTAGTTTAAACAAAGGGCAGTAAGGGAACCACTGACAGTTTCTAGTTAATGTGATAATCTACCAAATGAAAATTAAATTAAAAGGAGATAGAATAAAAAGTTAACACATGATGGGATTTTTAAAACATCAAGTTATTTAAGGTGAAGATTAAGAAAAATATTTAAAAGCTCTCCCTGCCACAAGCTGTTTTGACTCTCTCATAAAACTGACACTTTGGAATAGGATCCAAATACAGATAAACAAAATTGGCCTAATATCAGCAAATGTGCATCAGTGCCAGATCAATTACACCCTGCAGGTCTAGAATTAATGATTATGAACTGCCAAAATATTTCCTTGTGTTTACCCACAGCAATGATGTTAATCAAGAAAAAAAGCTTTATCTGCATATCATGTTTTCAAATTTGGTAGTCTCACAAATTTAACAATGTCTATCTTTGATGTGATACCATACATCACAACCTAGAAGTTTGTTTTAAATTGCTAAAACATTAAAAATTGGGTATTCACCCAAAGAGCAAACACTTTTACCTATCCTTCAACCATTTAATGGAAGAATAGCCTAGACAGACACCTGGATGGCAGTCTCAAACAGATCAAGACTAGAGAGCAAATTTTTGACTAACAAAGGGAAAAACAAAAGGGTGGGGAGGGATAAATGAAGAGTATGGCATTAACAGACACAAACTACTACACATAAAATAGATAAGTAACAAGGATTTACTATATAACCCAGAGAATTGGATTTGATATCTTGTAATACCTATAATGGAAAATAATCAGAAAAAGATGTATATAACCAAATTAATTTGCAACACACTTGAAACTAACACAATATTGTAAATCAACTATATCTATACCTATATACAGATTCAAGATCAACTGGAGGGTAGGTGAATAGATGTGTCTTAACAGGCTCTCCTTCAAAATTTGGGAGTTATGGAAGTGCTAAGTTTCAGAATTCATTTGATGATGACACGATGCTACACATATGCTAAAAATTAAAGAAAAATTAAGCCTTTCAACTTTCCATAGATGGAGACTATTGAACTCTCTATAGAATCAAAACCTGGGGAAATGATAAAATTTTTACTTCCATTAAAACTAATTTGAAACATTTACTGTGATGCTAAGTTTGCAAAAGTTGCAATGAAGACTATAGCAATGTGTTTTCTGATAGGAATACAGACTGTTTGGATTAAAAAGAAGTGGGGAAAATTTATGTTCACAGTTTAAGTTCTGGACCTAAAATAATTTCAAGAGGCCAGAGATAATTAGTACCGTTATTTGCAATATAACACTTCTCTAGCAGCAAAGCCATCTTTTATTGTGCTGTCTCATTCTCTTCAGTAATCTTTATGGAAGTGTTGAGACTCTGAATGTTACATTTGGTGTTGGTACCTTCCAAAATCTGTTACCTTGAACACTCAACACTAGCTCTCAGTATACACGGAGATGTAAGGTACACTGTTGGTATGGTAGACGTTAGCTACAGAGGCCATTTAAATTTAAATAAATCTACAAATTTAGTTCCTTGGTGGCACTTAGCCACATTCCACATGCTACTGTTTTGGGCAGCATAAATATAGAACATTGCTCTGATCACAGAAAGATTTATTGGATATCACTGGAGAGAGAATGAGATTTGACTTTAATAATAAAAGATTCAAAGCATGTTAAACGAAGACTATAGTCTTCCATGTTTTTCTCTTATGACTAACATATAGGTAATTAAAAACTTCTGTTACAAGACTGTTTTTTATTTTTTAATTTTGCTGTCTTTTAAGACAGATATGGGAGGCCTGGTGGCTCAGATGGTAAAGACTGTATGCTCTTAATTTTTCAGCCATAATATCATTAAGGGAAGGGGTTAGTGAATTAGGTCATAAAGATACTCTTTTCTCCCTTAACTATATTATTCTGCATTCAGCTTAAAATTATGTCATACCACAGTTTGAAATTTTCACTTGCTCTTTATCTTTGGACTTAGTTGTGCCATTTGCTCAATCTCAAAATGAGTAAAATGGTTTCAAGAAGAGAAATATATATGCTGTCTCTTTTCTATGAGAGGTTTTACTACCCTGGCTATGAGGAATGAAAATGAAAATGTCTCTTTTCCATGAGAGGTTTTACTACCCTGGCTATGAGGAATGAAAATGTAATCACCAAAGTTCCATAATGCCATACAAAGAAGTTAATTGTAACAAGAAGCCTTAGCACATCTCTAAGTAGGTATCAAAATTTTTCAGTTCTAACACAGGACTAGTTTAGGAAGAACTAAGCAAGTGAAGGGGTGCTTGCTGCGTTTGTGGGTCTAATAATATGTATTACCAATTCATGTTTTAACACAGAATCTCTCTATGGTTCATGCGCGTGCATCTTTACTCTTCGTTACGTCACTGTGATTGCCACCAATGATATGCACCAGGCTGTAATACCAAATTTGAAAGCTCAGTATCTAAAAAGCAAACAGGGATTTCCCCCCATCACTCTTGAACACGTGCCTTGAAGGTCAGCTGAAGACTCTGTGCTTCATTGTCCTTAACCTCATGGCCTTTTCTGTTGGATTGGCTCCTGTCTATTTTCGTAGCAGAGAGAAAGAGAATCTGGCAAAGCAGTCTTGGGCTATTAAAACTCCTCTCCAGAAGTCACATAGCACCTTCCACCTACGTTTCATTGGCCAAAGCAAGTCACATGGCTAAACCTAAATTCAAGTTAGCAGGGAAGTGCAGTCCCATTATGTGCTGAGGATAGGGAGTTAGAGTATTTATAATCGTCCAGAATGTCTATCACAGAAGGGAAATGCAGCGTTTTAGGCAATATTTCTCTATACAACTTTGTATAAAAAATGAGAGAAGATAGCAAACTACTTAGCTCACAGAAGACAATCCAAGAAAGAAGATAAAATTGCAGAAAGTGAACAGAGAAATTATTAATGTCTCTCTTTTAGGGACATAATGAATAATAGAAGGAGGTTGGGGTATGAAGCTCTCGAATTATGAAGGTATCTCTTAATTCAGATAACTGCTTTTGGAACAAGTCTATCTCTCTTTCTTGCCTCTGGATCACAGAGATAATTCAATAGGCTGACGTATGCCTTTCATCACTTCTGTCTCATCTTTCTGAGATGCTGCCTCATTGGTCTGTTTCATGCAGTCTCTCTGTTCTTGTAATTTTGTTGCTTTCTAAAGTGAATAGTTAACTGAGTAATTTAACCAAGAGTGGCATCAGTTTTTAAATAATAACTACTTGGTCTAATGAAATCACTTAAGTGGAAAAAAGACTGATCTAAACTTTTCCATTTCCACCCTCCAAATATCTGACCTTGGGTGTCATTTATAACTAGTGTTTCCATTGACAGGTCTTACATTTAAATCTAATGTATTTTTCTTTCTCTCTCTCCCTTGGTATATCTTCATAACCATGTTTTATTATGGAGAAATTTAGGGTTACAAACTTACTTTGGCTTTACATTTTTCATACTGACACTTTGGGAAGAGTTATATTATAGTCAGGGAATATAACTCTTGAAATCCCCTCTTTAATTCAATACTTAACTGGCTCCTGCACTTTCAGGAACATTTGCACAAATGCTGAAATATAAGATGGCATTGTTGATGCTCCCAGAGGCAAAGTATCTTCAAATAAAGCATTCCAGACTGACACAACATCAATCCTACATTTCACTATTACTGTAACAAATGGTTCCCCTGACCCTGTGCCTTCTATCAATCTCTAATTCTGAAGATGCAATCAGAGCAATCAGATTTGTCATTGGACACTTAATTAATTATAGAGCCCTTCAACATGCTATTCATGAACAAATATAATTCATTTTTAACCTACCATAGAAAATTATAGTCTCTGGTATGGATCACAAATTAGATTAAGAGTACTTTGTTGCGCATTATATGGTTCATAAATAGATTGCTCTGTGCTTATCTTTCTCTAATGCACTTTATAATATGTCGTGGGAAAACATTTATCTAAGTGTAAGTTCTCATGATGAACTGGGAAACATTTTGCTTTTTAAATATGCAGCAAATAGTTTAAGTATATATCAGGAAAAATCAGTATCCTATACTATTCAAAAATATCAAATTGGATAGAACTCTATAAAACTTCCCATAAAATGTTACATTTATCTTCAGGGGTGTTTACCATCAAGTACTGATCCTCCATAAACTGATCACCTTAATGTAACTTACTTAAATGCTAAAATTTCAGCATTATTTCTTAGATGTCTAAGATTTACAGTGAAAATTTGGTTCAGCTTATGTTCCATCTTTCTATATAAATGGTTAGAATATGGAAATGAAAGAGCTGACTCCAAAGCTGGGAATTCCTTAGATCCTATCATAAAGATGAATAAAGCAGATCTTTACATTATTTTTAATTATACGTTGCATCAGTAAAGTGTGCTCTTGCTACTTTATGCCTTTCATTTTGAATGCTTATTCAAAGAGTAAAATTTATCTAAAATATATGCTGAAATGAAGACCATCTTTTACTCTTTCTTTTTTACAAAGAATTACTGAGGTAAGATTAGCTAGTAATTTTTATTTTGTTATCAGAAAGAAAAAATGGCAGGAGAGAAAATGGCGAGGAATATGGTTCTGTTGCCTAAGTAGAAGAGTAGCTGCTTGGGTGGGTCTTAGGAGTGAACGCCTGAGGCTTGCCCCTGCTATCATAATTCAGTCACTTATTCTTTTATTTTAGGATCTTTAAAAGGCAAATAATCTTAGTATTATGTATGATTTAATTGTTTAGGCTTTTCTTTAGTGATGAGAGAAGCCCTTAGTAATATGAAAGTGCTGGATGCTGGAGATGAGAATTTGGTCAAGGATATTGGAAAATCATTACTAAAGGGGAATAAGTCTTTCTCCACGAGACCTTGTGATTTCACTTTTTTCCCCCTAGAGTCAGTTTTGCCTATGAAGTTTGTGCAAGAAATGGAAAGCTGATATGCTGTCAAGTGACTCTTTTCCTGAAAATTAAAATAGACCACCAAACAAAAATTGCTTAAATTTAGTGCATTAGATACAGTGGTGAGAATATGTATGCTCTCTGCACTTTTATGTAGTTTGTAGACTAGTTGTGGGGGTCAATCACTTTTAATCCAAGGTAATATAAAAATTAATCAAAATGGAATAAATGCTACAAAAGAAAAATATAAGCTATTATGAGAATATGTAATAGTGCTATCAAGGGCAGCACATGAGACCATCTGATAGGGACACAGGGAAAACTGTCACAAAGTTTAACTTTTGTTCTCAGGCTGCTTTTTTTCTTTACAGGATCTTGACCTAACTAAGAAACATTGCATATGTAAAGAGTTGAAATAATACATGGATTTAGTTCTTCAGAGTTTTGTGATATAAATATGACACTCCCATTTGATCTTTTCTTTTGATTCTTCCTGCCAACTACCTTGCCCACCACATATCTGAATTATTGCATCAGCTTCTTTCCTCCAATCTCTGTCTGCTTCTGTCTATCCCACACATAGTTATTTGGTAATGTGTTCATAAAACCAGTTGTATATTGCATTTTTATGTATTCTCTTTTCTTTATAGCACTAATCCCTTTGACTTCTATTCAAACTCAATAATATTTCTTAGACATTGCTGAAAATTCTATATTATCTTCTTATTCTCTATAAGACGAAATGCAGTCCTCAGTCTGGCCTAAGGTGTCCTCCTAATGTGACTTCACTCTACTTTTCTCATCTTTTCACTCGTTTATTCCTACAAAAATCATCCCCTAAAATCAAGCCAGTCTATTCAGAATGCCCTTTACTAGCCTAGATCTTTTCTTAACAAGTAAAGATTTCCCCTCTATTCTCTGTTTAGGTAAATCTTACTCAATTTTGCAGGTTTCACCCAAATTAAGCTTTGCTTCCTACAAATCATATAATATTACCTTTTGAAATAGTTTGACATTGAAAGCATATACAGACATATATGTGTATATATACACATATATGTCCTTATGCTTATATGTTCATATATATGTAGACAGATAATACATAGATGATAGATAATTACAGCTTTGAAAGTGAAAACTTTACTTTTATAAACCATATTGTTTTATGCATGTTTTCCTTAAGAATTGCTAATTGATGCATACGTGATAATAAAGAGGAAAGGAAGTGTAATTAACAACTACTTGATTTTAGAGTCACATTTCAAACTACCTATATAAAAAAGTGATTTTCTTGTGTGTTTTAGTTCTTTTCCAATTCAGTTCTCAAAATTGGTTGTCATAAGGTACCTTGGCCAGATTTAGGACCCACCAAAAGGTTTAGGTAAAAAAGGATAAACTATAGTTACAGCGTTTAGAAATAAGCCTTTTATTCTATAATCCAGTGCACTGTGGAGTTTGCTGGAATTATCATAATTAGTATATTTTAATATTTTTAGTAGCATGAAATTTTTTCATTAAGTCTATTGACCTCATGCTAAGAAAGAAATTATTTTTAATAAATAAAAATGTATCTACTATCCATCAAAAACTCTTGTATTTTACACTAGGGGGCCTTATTTTCCTCAAAATCTGCAGGATATCTGGCATAAAGGAAATAAAACTCTAATTTACTGACAAGTGTGTAAGCAACGCAGGAGTGAGGGAAAACTGGTCTTGGGGATACTTTTATTAGTATAAGTTTATTATTAGTCTACTTTATTAATGTCTACACTATGTTCTGAAAACGGTAAATCTGAATCCACTTTCCAAATCTACTAAATATGGGTGAATTTATTTAGTTTTTGAATTTTTAAACTTAGATATGATGGTAGTTAATATGTCCTTCAGCTGTCAAATATTAAATTGCTTTCAGAGTTGATTGACTTCCAGTGGAACTCAGAGAACTCCCATGAAAGTAAAATGTGATGCAGAATATTTAGATGTCTATGACTGCAGTTGAATTTCTGTTGTCCAAGTGGAGACATCATTTTATATAAACACCATATCACCTTACGATGTTCTCTATTAGATGGATGGAGGCCATTATTATTTCCTCTTCTTGTCCCAAGGAGCACAATTTAATCTGATTTCATAGGCAAATACATAAATACCTATTGTCAATTCCAGATAGACTTATCATCATCCACACACCAACATTTTATTCTTACATTTTCAAGGCAGCAATGGACTCCATCTTTATAATATTATATGATGGTTTACCAGTACAGTTTAAATTGCAAATTTATAAAGGGATTCTGGGCATACATGACACTGTTTCAGCATTTATGAGTGTCCTTCATCTCTCTGTTTTCCCTCTCTTCCTTATTCCCCACCCTTGCAATTGATCCCAAATCAGAGGAGACTCTTGGAAACATCTCTCTATTTTCCCTCTCCTCCCTATTCCCCACCCTTGCAATATATCCCAAATCAGAGGAGACTCTTGCTTTTGAAAGAGAAAATTTTGTATTGCAAAGTCTGTCTCTTTAGCAAACACCACCTCTCCTTTTTCTCCTGGAAACCGAGTTAGATGGCATATTCTGGCCATTATTTTACACAATGTTGTGCTACTTCATGGCCCTTATTTTCTGACTTCCCTGCAGTCTAGTGTGGCCAGTGGCTTGTAAGTAGATATGACAGCTGCCATTCCAGGTGTGGCTTTCTCAAACTTCACATGCCACTTTCTTTTTGTAGCTTGATGTAAGGATGTCTGTAACACAACCACAAGGGGCCTGAGTCTCTGAATTATTGTCTGAGTCTCTGTCTTCTGATTGGCAACACTCATTCAAAGTTTGTATGAGCTGAAATCATTCATTTATGTAAGTCTTGTGACTTGAGGGTTATTCTTTATGTATCTAGTATTTCATTAAATAATATACTTTGTTACACAAAATATAGCATCAAAATCTATAAAAAATGGACAGTTTTGTGAGAGAAATTATTATTTGACATAGAGATGTTTCCCTTGAATATTTTAAATATCTTAAATATTCACCTTTAAATACTTATTGTGTGGATTCTTAGGCATCTCCTGGAAATATAAAGATCCAAAGGTGGGGGTTTTTCTCTTGAACTGGAACCAGCTTAAGGACTGAGAGGTCTGGGATGGATGAGAAGGGATGGGATCTGGTGGATGAGTACAGTGGGGAGGAGGAAAAAGAAAGAGTTTGAAAAGCAAACACAATAAAGCAAAAATAAGGGGGACTACATGAAACAAAAAGATTCTACACAATAAAGAAAATCATCAACAAAATCAGAAGGCAATCAAATCATGTATCTGATAAGGGGTTAATATCTAAAGTGCATTTAACAATTCACACAACTCATATTACAAAAAGAAAAGAAACAACAAGCAATTCAATTTAAAAAAAATGAACAAAGGACAAAACAGACATTTTTCCAGAGAAGACATACAGATGGCCTATGGGAACATGACAGTATGCTCACTATCACTAGTCATCAGGGAAATAGACATTTAAATCACTATGTCCAACAACAGAGGAATGAAAAAAAAAAGATGTTGCGCATGTATACAATGGAATATTATTGAACCATAAAAAGGAATGAAATAGTGCCATTTGCAGAGACGTGGATAGACCTAAAGACTGTCAGAGTAAGTCAGAAAGATAAAAATGAATGTCATACAAATATCATTTCTATGTGGAATCTAGAAAAATGGTACAAATGAAATTATTTTCAAAGAAGAAAACGAGACACACACATGCAACGTATTCTCTGCTCGGTCTCAGCTCGTGCATCTCTTCTGGGAGCACCAGGAAGAGCCTAGATATTCTGCTGCCTGGCGTCTCCTTCACGACAAGGATGTGATGGAGGTAGCAAGAATAACCCCTGAGTTCCAATCCTAGCTTATCCTTTTAGCAGCAAGCTTATGAAAACCATGGGAAATCTTGTGAAACCCTAAGACAACCCCGAGTGTTAGTTTCCTTAATACCTGCAAAATAGGTATTATAAAACTTGCCTTTCCAGTTGTAGTATTGATATTTGCCTACATTAGTGCAATATACAAAGAATGTGTTACATCAAGACTAACTCTTCACTGCCCTGCTTTTATTAGTTGGGTGCAGCAGTAGGCAACCTTTTCTGCTTCTTACTGCCTATGCTAAGTATCACCCCTACTTTTTTCACTTTCACTTTCCTCGCTACTTCTAGATCATATAAAATATATCACAAAAATTCTAGGATGCAAGTGTGGTGAAGAATACCTGTATACAAAAAAAGGCTAGAGGAGCATTTGATATGTTTGTGGAAGGATACCATAGATCTCTTAACTATAAAGAGAATAATCCTATGAGATTCAAATGTGAAACTAGTGAAGAGAAGGTATAATAATGGAGGGACCAAACCATCCTGATAGATACTGTCACCTACCCATTCTTCTCAAAGGAAAACACCTAAGGTTGGTTATCTAGCTATCTAACTATGTATCTATCTGTCATCTATCTAACATGTCTAGAGTAAACTGTATCTTCATCCAAGGATTATTCCTGTTAATATTTTGCTATTATTCCTTCATCTATATCTGAAATTATACGGATTTCAGATACAGCTTTTAAATTATGTTTCTTTCATATAAGCATCTATTACAAATAAATTCCTATAAGGCCAGGTGAATAAAGTAAAAAAGAAGAAAAGTAAAACTATCAGGTATAACTGTGTTTGAAACAACAGGGGGTCACTAAATTTTTGCTGAACTGGGAGTCCATTAACTAAAGAAAGAAAAAAGCCACGATTTGGAAAATGTGGCCATGTTAGATCTTGTAGGTGTTCAAAAAAAAACCACAGGAAATCTTAAACTTTATGGAAAATTTCCTGATTTTAAAATGTTATTTAATTTTTTTTTTCTGAAAACAATGCGAGGACTCAACAAACTGTGTCCAAGAACCAGATAGATCATTCATACTTCTAGTTAACAGTCTTCTTTAAATGTACTTCAAAAACATGAGTTTAATGGCTGAATAATCACATAACTTTATTTAATCATCTCCCTATTCTTGGACATCTAGTTGTTCCATATTTTCCTTATGATAAATTATACTTCATTAAACATTGGAATATACTTTTGCTCTCAAGGATAAAGTCTTAGAAGTAAAAATTGTGGGGAAACATATAGATATATATTGCCAATTCCAGCAATGTTTTAATGATGAAGATTCCCTAAAAAGATAAAAGCTTATTTCAATGCCATTCTCACCAGCAACTAGCACTAAGATTTTTTTTAAAAAAATTGTTTTTGCTAATTTGATAAATGTAAGACAGTAACCTTTTTTCCTGAATAATAATAAGGATGAGACTTCTTTTTAGGGGCATTCATGATTTTTAATTTTTTTCCCTTTTAAGCTGCCTATTAATGTACTTTATTTGCTTTTCTTCTGAAGTATTAGTGTTTTCCTTTTCAATTCATATAGACTTTATATATATATGGTAAATGTTTTCTTAGAGTTTTACCTTAGCCATGAAAATGAAGTCCAAACTCCTTAGCATGATACCTAAACACCCTACATTATTAGTAGATTCTCTACCATCTCTAAGGGCTTCTCTGGTGCCTCAAACTTTAGTAAGGGATCTTCCTGCAATGCAGGAGACCCAGGTTCAATTCCTGGGGCAGGAAGATCCCCTGGAGGAGGGGATGGCCACCCACTCTAGTAGTCTCGCCTGGGAAGTTTCATGGACAAAGGAGCGTGGCAGGCTCCAGTCCATGGGCTCACAGCTGAGCAGCTGACACACACGTTGCCATCTCTCAACCCTCAGGTCTCCTCATCCTTCACATTCTATTCTCCAGTCTCCCCGAAGCTTCTGTGCCTTGGCAAGTTATATTTCAGTTTTTTATTTGTGTGTTTTCTCCCTCCTCTGTCTGGTGAATTCCTGCTCAGACAAAGCTACATGATATTCTCAGAAGTGTACAGATTTGTCAGGCAAACCAGCACTGAATTTGAGTTTTGCCAAGAACTAGTTCTACCACTTAGTTTCCACTTATGCAACTTCATCTCCATTTCCAGATTTGTAAAACTGATGGGACCATTCCTCAGTGAGGTCAGGATTAAATTAGATCATATATGAAAGCATTTAGCACAACACTTGTTTCTAGCAAGTACTTAACAAAAGCTATTATTTGTGACTACTTGTTCTGGATCTTTCTGCTCACATATCTGACTATACTATAATATTTGAAAACTACTCCTTTCAAACATGATATTTTCGACTCTGTCTCTGAGAGTTTTGTGTTCGTTTTAAGTTATTTGTGAGAAGCAGATAATATGATGATTTCCCGTTGTTTGACAAAATAGAATAAAATATGAAACAAATTTTAGGACTTTTAAAAGAATTTCACAAGTTCTATTTCCTTCATTATTTCAGTCTTTATATTCATCTGGTATAAGTCAAAGATCTCTGTAACCTCTTGGCAGTATGCTGGAGAAAATCATCACTAGCCTATGGAAGTTGCTAAGTGTGATTAAGGGCTCCTCACGGCACAAGCATCTTTTCACTTTTAACTAGAAATTTTCCCAAACTTGGGCTTTCCAGATGGCTCAGCTGGTAAAGAATCCACCTGCAATGCGGGTGACCTGGGTTCGATCCCTGGGTTGGGAAGATCCCCTGCAGGGAACAGCTACCCACTCCAGTATTCTGGCCTGAAGAAGTCCATGGATTGTATAGTCCATGGGGTCACAAAGAGTCAGACACGACTGGAGTGACTTTCATTTTTTTCCCCAAACTTAAGAGGCTAGTATAATAATCGCTTCCAGCTCCCTTGTAGCAGCAGCTGGTGCTGCTAGGTAGAATGTAATAATTAAAATAGACTTTGCTTTTCAACTCCTCACTGACTGTAGAAAAATAGGATTTTTATAGGATTACAGCTAGTGCTTCCAAAGGTGAGTGAGTTCAGAGGTAAGACATGCAGCATCAAGTGTGGAATAGTGTTATTAAAAAGGAGGTTTCAAAGAAAAAGGAAATAGCCACATCACATTTCACCTCAGTGAGGCAAGGTTAGAGAGCACCAAACACTTGGAATACCATTTTTTCCCCCTAGTTTAACAAGAAAAATGTAATACGTGTTCAGATTTCCATTACAAGGTTGTCAGAGGAAAATTAGTACATGACATGCTCCAAGACACAGATTGTTCAGAATTTACCGATGCGTGAAATCAGAATTAGGCGAATTGCTAGAATCAGGAGGAAACCTGGCAAGGACTCATTTGCAACTACTGAAGTGTAAATACAAATATTAACAGTTTTAACAGAACTTTCATTTAAGTAAAGTCTAGAGAAGGTACCCAGGCTAATTACTCTTTACTTATTGATTTTAAACATTAATAACATTTTAAAAATATTGCACTTTAAACATAAAATCTGGATTAGAATATTGTACAGAATTTATGCTGAATATGAGTTAAAGGTATCTGACTCAATGAATTTACCTTGTATTTCATTTGATCAGAATTAAAAGAACCAGAAGTCCAAGTGCATTATTTTAAAGATGGGGGAGCTGTCATCTAGAAACGTGAAAAATTAATTGTCAAAGGAGGCTATAGGGGAATTCTTATAGTGGATGAGAATAAAATGGCTTCAGAACTTAAAGATTTGATTGCTTTATTTTTGTCCAAAATCACAAAACTAGTTATAGATACAATTCATGTCTCTTAATTAATCATGTCTGCTACTAATGTTGATATATGACCAAAGATCACCAACAATAGTTAAAATTTTCTCCTTTCCTGAGTAAACATTTTAAGAGGCTAATTACTTTACATCATTACAGTAGTTTTTGTTATACATTGATATGAATTAGCCATGGATTTACATGTACTCCCCATCCCAGTCCCCCCTCCCATCTCCCTCTCCACCCGATCCCTCTGGGTCTTCCCAGTGCACCAGGCCCGAGCACTTGTCTCATGCACCCAACCTGGGCTGGTGATCCGTTTCACCCTAGATAATATTCATGTTTCAATGCTGTTCTCCTGAAACATCCCACCCTCGCCTTCTCCCAGAGTCCACAAGTCTGTTCCATACATCTGAGTCTCTTTTTCTGTTTTGCATATAGGGTTATTGTTACCATCTTTCTAAAGTCCATATATATGTGTTAGTATACTGTAATGGTCTTTATCTTTCTGGCTTACTTCGCTCTGTATAATGGGCTCCAGTTTCATCCATCTCATTAGAACTGATTCAAATGAATTCTTTTTAATGGCTGAGTAATATTCCATGGTGTATATGTACCACAGCTTCCTCATCCATTCGTCTGCTGATAAAAGCACCTCAGGTAAATAAAATGCACACTAGAAGCATCTATTTTACCAATAGCTTTCCCTAAAACTGTTCCTTTAAATATTTCTTATCATTGATCAGATTCTTGATGAGTCCTAAATTATTACTTTCTTCAGGTTTTCAACTACATTTGGCACCATTTAAGCTCTTTTTTCCTTTAAATTCTTTCATTTTGACGTCTGGAAAATGCATGTTTTCAGGACTTTCCCTCCTTTCTTTTTCAACAGTCTCCATTTCTTCAGTTTCCATTCCTTCCAAAAATGCAGGTATTTCTTTCAACTCTGCTCTATGCTTTGTAATCTATGTGCATTTCAGGGTATCTGGGTCAATTATGTTCAAATCTCTCGGTGTTAACCAGGAGAATTTTGAGTCCTTAATTGGTGATCAGATATTTCATTGAGTTCTTGTTCCCACTGTTCTCAGCAAATCCCAAACAACTGATATTCCCAATCACAATAGCAACTCCTTGCAATTTTGTTGGCACTAAAAAGTGGAGTTCATACACTTAACTCACTTTTTTTGTCATCACTTTATTTATTAGTGACAGTAGGTGAATAATAGTCACTGTATTTGGTCCCAGTTATTTAAAAAAATGAATGACATTTTCAGTGATGGTACTTTTAGCAGCTTAGAGAGAGCCAGAAGACTGGATCATGAAGATTAAGCAGGAATTTCTTGGAATAAAAGAGTAAGGATCAAACAGAGGAAGTAACATAAACAAAGAAAATGGAATCCAATGGGATACAATAAATTCAGTGAACACGATAAATTCTGTATCATCAAAGCATAAAAGATGCACAGCTTAGGGATGAGAGACAAAGCTAGAAAAGTGGATTATTTCTTACTTCAATAGTATAAATTCACATTAATTGCATCCTTCTTGAGTTCCCCGTCACCCCCACCATGAACCCTGCAGCATATCTCACTGCCAGAATACTGTTTGTTTAATAATGAAAGGCCTCAGGATATTTCTCTGTTGCATGCTTTCCACTAATCTTTTATTTATTTATTTTTTGATTTTCCATTTTTTTTCATTTATTTATATTATTTGGAGGCTAATTACAATATTGGAGGCTTTACAATAATTAGTTGGAGGCTTTACAATATTGTAGTGGTTTTTGCCATACATTGACATGAATCAGCCATTGATTTACATGTGTTCCCCATCCTGATCCCCCCTCCTACCTCCCTCCCCATCCCATCCCTCTGGGTCATCCTAGTGCACCAGCCCTAAGCACTTGTCTCATGCATCTAACCTGGACTGGTGATCTGTTTCACAATTGATAATATACATGTTTCAATGCTAATCTTTTATAAATGCCACACTGCATGCTCCCCTTCTGCTCATCCACACCGATGTGCCAGTATGCATATCCCACCTTAGTCTTAATCTTCAACTGGTCTATTTAAACCTACATGTTCCTATCTCATAAACTATTTGTGTAAAAGTCTAACCATCCTCACTGTTGCAGGAACACCACAGGTTATTTCCATTTCATACACTGGATTATTTTATTTCATGTATCTGAAGTGTCTTCTTTTCCCCTGCCAAACCAAGTCCTATCTCTCATTCTAGAACTAAAGTCCCACAACTTCCTTGACATCTTTTTGATGACTTGTAGATGTCTTGTCAGTGTTGTTATAAGCATAGTGGAGAATCCATCCTACTCACAAATTAGATTCATCTCCTCTAGAAAGATATCTAAGTTGCAAGTTGAGGTAAAGCAAATTAAAGGAATCATCAAGCTGGTAACCAGACTTTTAATCTCCTCACCTGGCAAGTTTTATAATTACATAATCCCACCAAGTTCCCAGGAGGCCACAGCCTGTTCTAAGTATGAAAAAGCTATAATAGAAGTTAACACAAGCCAAGAGAAAGTCTGAATTATTATTCTCCTTTATATACTTGTTTCCTTTGAAACTGTATTCTGAGCTTGGCTTATTTAATTTGATTAACTAATTCACAAAAAAAATTTGAGTTGATATCTACCATGAGCAAAGGCAAATAGTCTACAGATGTTAGCCTCAAAGAGTTTATAGAACAGTGGAGGAAAAGATAAATAAACATTTAATGTCACACAAAAAATAGCTGTTATAGCAGAAGTATGCAGGAGGGGCTTGGCCAGGAAAAGCCTTCCAAAGGGGTGAGGCCTGAGAAAAGTTCTACTGTGCACTCAGCACTTCTTGGGACACTGTGGAGACTTTAAGCCAGAACAGAACTTGTAAAGTAGAAACACAAGACCTTAAGGAAAAGTATTTCAGATTCCAGTGCAGAATTTATATTGTAATGGGTTACAAACCATGTTACTGGAGCTAGTTTTCTAGCTTTGGAAACCACAGTCAATTAAAAGCCAACAAATTAGAAGGAAAAGGCATGCTGCTTATGGCAGTATTAACATTAAGATAAAAGACAAAGATGTATAAAATACATAACTGGAGCTAAAAAACAAGCCAAAAATAATCAAGGATGTTTTAGCAACAGAAGAGAAAATCCTGATGTTGCAGTAAAGCCAAGAAAACAGTGTGTTCATTTATTTTCTCAACAAAGCAGCAACTAAAGAAATTACTGAGTGCCTACTGGATGTGGTGGATTATTTTAAATAAAAGAGATAAAAGGTGAAAAACCCAATAAAGCGAGGCAATCAGATAACTTGGTAGAAATAATGTGATAAGTGCTATGAACAAAATATGGGCCAAATACCCTGGGAGCACAGAGAGGTAGTGATTAATTCTTCAGGTGGAGGGAGACATCACAGAGAAGGTAATTGGGAACTGTAAATTGAATGGTTTTAGCAAAGAACAAAAAGTGAAAGCCATCATTGGCAGAGAGAGGGACAGAGTAAGCACAAATGAGAAAGAATAAATACTCAGAAACATTAAAGTACACGGACTATTTGGAGAATAGCAATGTAGACTTGTGTAGTTATCCCCTTGTGATATAGTCTGCTTTGTGATGGCTTACACACTTCTGGAACAAAGCAGGGTGCAATCAATGAATCAACTAATTAAACATAAGCAGTATGTGAGTAGAGGATGCTGGTGGTAGGGCAGGTTTTTTTTTATGCTAGTAGCTACTTGATCATGTAGGTCAAGTGTCAAGGCCAATTTCAGTGTGCTGAGAAAAAAACTGGACTAGGAATCACAAAATGCTAGTCCCTATCCAAGTTTGCCTGGGATGTAGGATTTTCAGTTTTATAATTGGCATAGTTCTGGGAAAACTAAGATAGTCACTGTAACTCTGACATCACCTTGTCACAGTCACTTGACCTTGGAAAGGCTTTATCAGTTTCTTGTTTGCTTTGTTTCACCTTAACTCTAATCAAACTAATTAAAATAAATTTTCTGTGGAAATTCTTCTAGGTCTGTGATTCATTGTTTACAAAACTAAATGTAAATACTCCTCTCTCTCTATCCATTCCCTTTTGCAATGGGACTTTGTAGTCATTTCCACTTATCTATTTCCTATTCTGAATCTGAGCTGGTTCTATGACTTGCGTTGACCAACAGAATGCAGTGAAGTGATGCTGACCCCACTGAGGTTGGCTTTAAGAAACTTTTCAAGCTTTCCACTCATTCTCTCGGAACCCTGCCCACTCCTGGGCAAACAAGCCTAGCTAATCTGATGGAAAATAGCAGAATATGTAGGACAGAGTTAAGTCAGCACAGTTGTGCCAAACAGATGTGACAGATGGGATAATAAATGTGTAATAAACCAACCAACATCACCAAAACTTCTGCAGGTAAGTGCAGACCAATGAGGGAGCCCAGAAAAACCACCCAACTTGACCCCTTAAAACTGCTGAACCATAACAAACAGTTATCATTTGAAGTCATTGTGTTAGATGTGCTTATTCTATGGAAGCTTCCCAGGTGGCCCTAGTAGTAAAGAACTCACCTGCCAGGGCAAGAGACACAGGATACATGGGTTCAATCCCTGGATCAGGAAGATCCCCTGGAGGAGGAAATGGCAATGTATTCCAGTATTCTTGCCTGGAGAATCCCATGGACAGAGGAGCCTGGCGGGCTATCGTCCACAGGATCACAGAGAGTCAGACATGACTGGAGTGACTTAGCATGCACACAAGTGCTTATTCTATAGCAACAGATAGATCTAAAAGAGAACTTCTAAATTCAAGCCAAGGAAGGTATCAAGGTACACTAATCTGATGTGAAATGGAATATATTCCAGGACAAAGAATTTTAAAGACCAGGGTTGGGACTAATGTTTCTTTCTTTCCTTCTATTTGAATAATAATTGCTTTACAATATTGTGTTGGTTTCTGCCATATATAAACCTGAACCAGCCATGGGTATACATATGTCCCTTCCCTTTTGAACCTCCTTCCTTCCTTCCACCCCATCCCACCCCTCTAGGTTATCACAGAGCACCAGATTTGAGCTCCCTGCACCATACAGCAAATTTCCACTTAACAGAGTAACTCTAAAGCACAAAGAAACAGATCAATACAATATAACACAACAACAACAACAACAACAACAACAAAATCTGCTGGGAATTTGGGAATCCTAGTCAGAGAAGGACTCCTTTATATGAAAAGATCATTTCCTTGGGATCCGAATGTTGTTCACATTTTGCAAGTATACTTCCAGTCAAGGGGTTAATGATAGACATTTGTAACTATGTAAGTAATCACTACTTCTGAAGTCATTTTTGAATATAATAAAAGATGAATAATATTGTGCTCACTTTATAGCCTGATGACACCTAACTTCTTTGCTTATAATAGCTATAATTTATATTCATTCTGTGATGTCCCTGGGTAACTGGACTCAAGTTTTAAAATGCTGTAGTAATCTCTCTATACTTAAATAAACACTAATGCAAATGGGTCAGAAAGACCATACACCATCCATTTGTAGAAGAAAACTTTTAGCTCAGCTAGTTCATCTTAGAAGAATGTTGGCAATTCTGACTATGGGAAAAAAGGAAGATTTTTTTTTTTTTAATGCTGCCCAATTAAATTTCTTTTACATTGTTCAACTCTGTCCTTTGATTTTGACTCACAGTTTCAATTGACCTGCTACTGAAGAAAATACATAGGAATGACTGAAAGTGCAATTTTGCCCCAATATAGAGTGTGTATTCTGTCTCATTACATGAAAAATGAATAGCTGTTTCTAATAACATTTTGTGACAATGCATAAAGCTCTCAATCCCCAAAAATTTAAGTAACACTACAGTTATTATTTCTAGATAACTTTTCACCTCAAGATTTCTAAATGATTCCAAATGAAGGAATGTTAAATCAAGACATCATCTTTCATTCCCTATACTTTTTATTCCTCTTTTTGATCTCAATAGTACCAAAATTGTATTGATCTCATCGCATTTTTCATCTGTCTGTCGTTCAAGCATTTTATGATTTCTTCTCCTTTCAGTCAATTGCCAGGAATGACTTCTTTTATTCCATGTTTTTTCCCACCATTTTCATTAATATTCCTCCCTATGGGCATAATGACACTATGCATCCAGACAATCTCTTCTTTTTAACACTAACCTCCTTTATTGTCATGGAAAATAAACCTGATTTTCATAATATAAGTATAGTATGGCATCTTGGGAAAGGTACTTGGCTGAAATTTAGGAGAGGCAGATTAGTGAATTTGGGCAAATTATTTTACTTCTCTTATCCTCAGTTATGTAAAATGCGGAAGTTGGACTGAATAATATATAAGATTGCTGTCACCTTTTAGAACATCAGTTTCCTCAGAATCATGGAACATACTAAGGTTATGATGATATGGTCGAGTTATACAGGTGTTTCCCGCCACTGAGTGGTTAGGGAAAAGTGAATCTCTATACTTCTACAGTGAAAGGAAAATAATTCACCACTTTTTTTTTAAAGTTAAAACTTATCAACTCCTCTTTCCTGAAAGAAATAGCTTGATGTTGAAAATGAATAAGGTGGAAAGCTGAGCCTTGGGGGAAGCTGGGTTTCTATGCTGGGAAAAGAGCATCCTGAACACTTTGCATTTCCCTGGCTGCTTCATTTACTTCAGTAACTTGAAGAGGCTATTCCCATCAACTGTGCAGTTTTTAATCTGCTTTCAAATAAGAATTGTAATTATATTTACATTCTCCCTTCTCTCTCCATGTAGTTGCATGACAGCAAAGAGTCACATGGAAAATGATAGGGAATTATTGCTTTGAGTGACCAGTAAATGTTTTAGAGCAGATTAATATACTGACAGGAAATGACTTTCTAGGTAGATTAATTTTTCATAGTAGGATATGTAGCCTACATTTCAGTATAGGTGAACTCAGAAACTGGATTTAAGTCAGTAGACTGAGATAGTCCAAGAGTGATATGGTACTTGGGATTTAGAGGTTTTGGTGATTAATGAAGCTTAGGAGAGCAATTGGTCAAAGAGGACTATTATTTAAAGCCTATGGGTGGTAGAAAAATGATGGGAACAATGACAGAGCTCCAGGTAGAAGAGAGATCAGGTTTCAAGGAATGATGTGTGGGTGATGTCTACACATTAGGCAATGTCAAGAGCTCCATGTGAAAGGACCATTCCAGAGTGGACGTGTACATCAGTCAATGTGTGAATAATGGATGTTGAACATGAACCATGTGCTGCAGTGAACATACTGAGTATCATATCTTATCATTCTTGCCAATACTGTGAAATAGATATCATTAGCCTTTCCTTCTTCTTCTTTTCTTTTTTTAACCTTTCCTTCTTATAAATGCAGAAAGTGAGGCTTACAGATAACTTTTTTGGGACCACAAGCAAGCAAATAGTCTAGTGACTAGACTGACTACCCAGTGCAAAACAAAAACACAAGACCCATTGTTCAGAAAATCATTAAGAATTTCAATCTGGTGATAGCAAAACTCTAAACCAAGCATAGAACCTTCTAAGTATGGTGCTCTGTGCAACCATGCAAGGAGAATGCCCATGAAACCAGACCAATCTACCAGTCATTAATTCCAAACTTAGCATAGATGGTATTCGTGACCTCTACCTCATATTTTGGTTCTTTTTGAATGGCGAGCAGAATCATTTTCATAGAAGTTTGAGAGTTATTATGATAAGAAATAAAGACATTGGCAATAGCTCTTTGCTAAGTGAGACAAATTATCTGATGAATTGTTCACATATATCATCAAAGGTATACGTGTGGACAAAAACTTCCTGAAGTATTTTCTGTACTCATAGGCTTGCACAGGCATCAGAAATATAGCCTGGTAGTTTAAAACACAAAGACTGACATACAAACTTGGTCTGATTCTAAAGGCTAAATTATTGATTGAAGTGAAAGTGAAAGAGGAGAGTGAAAAAGTTGGCTTAAAACTCAGCATTCAGAAAACTAATATCATGGCATCCAATCCCATCACTTGAGGGCAAATAGATGGTGAAACAATGAAAACAGTGAGATTTTGACTGCAGCCATGGAATTAAAAGACGCTTGATCCTTGGAAGGAAAGTTATGACCAACCTAGACAGCATATTAAAGCAGAGATATTACTTTACCAACAAAGGTCCATTGAGTCAAAGCTATGATTTTTCTAGTAGTCATATATGGATGTGAGAGTTGGACTATAAAAAAAGCTGAGCGCAGAAGAATTGGTGCTTTTGAACTGTGGTGTTGGAGAAGACTCCTGAGAGTTCCTTGGACTGCAAGGAGATCCAACCAGTCCATCCTAAATGAAATCAGTCCTGAATATTCATTGGAAGGACTGATGCTGAAGCTGAAACTACAAAACTTTGACCACCTGATGCGGAGAAGTGACTCATTGGAAAAGACCCTGATGCTGGGAAAGATTGAAGGCAGGAGGAGAAGGGGACAACAGAGGATGAGATGGTTGGATGGCATCACTGACGGGATGGACATGAGTCTGAGTAAACTCTGAGAGTTGGTGATGGACAGGAAGCCTGGCATGCTGCAGTCCATGGGGTCACAAACAATCAGACATGACTGAGTGACTGAACTGAACTAATTGGTTGAGAGGGAATGTGTGCTGAAAAAGTAATACTACACTTATCAAAGCACTTCAAACATCATCTTACATGTAAAGTTCAGATAAAACCTCATACTTGAGGTGAGTTTTTTAAAAAAAGAGAGACAAATTTGAAATTACCTATGAAGATGTGTTTACATATGCAGTATGAACATCAACTGTGGTATGTATGATATTGTCCTTATTCAAGCACTTCTAGATACTAAGTAAACAAAGTGTACACTAGATGGATCCAAACACATTATGAATATTTAATAAATAAAGAACAACTTTAGTAAGATTTCTAGATGCATCTACTCCAAAACTTATTCTGGGTTTCTGTTGGAAGCTCAGTGTAAATTAAGACAATTTGTAATTCAGAAAAAACATTTGATAGTATATAGATATACTCTCTTAAGTTGGAATCTTGCTTTTTATTTTATATCTTCTAAGTTTATTAGTTCTTCCTGGAATAGTCTCATCTAACAGGCAAATTGGAGAAATCACACTACAATATGGATGCTTTGCTAAAATATTTGGGTCACTGAAATGAAAGTGTTTTATATTTGCTTAACTTCACTAATTTTTAAATACATTTACCAAGAGGGATTTAAGTGAAAATTGGTTTTCAAATATAAGTCCTGACACACAATAGTACTTCTATTTATGCAAGATGTGAATAAATTTTCATAAAAATAGGTTGTCAAAGATGAAGCCAAAAGATGAAAACAAGAGTTTTATCGTCTCTCTCTCTCTCTCTCTTTGTTCCATCCCCCTTCTCTTCCTCTCTCTCTCACTCTCCCTCTCTCTCTTTGTAGGCCTCTTTTGTGCAGATTGTGGGGAAGCTGGAGGTGAGGGACACTCCTTATTAGAGAGATGCACCAGAACCCAAAACACACTTATCACCTTGCCTTCCTCCCAAAACATCATGAAACCTTTACTCCAGTGATTAAGAGAATAAATACACTTCAAACATTTCCTATAACTAAATGTAAATGTCAACGTGCTTAAAAATAGATTGACTCTATTTAAATCAAGGATCACAAGCAAGAAGACACATAATGAGATGCAGAAGTGGACAAAGGTTCTAGTCTAAACAGGAGCACACTAGAGTTGGGTTCATGGACCAGAGTTATTAATGTTTCGGAATCTGCCTGATCCAGGACAATAGCCCAGTTTTGTCTCTTAGAGGACTGGCTCTTCTGTTTTTACTCCTTTTTACTTGAGAGGTACCTGCCTCTCTCATTGCTTGATATAACCAAATAATTAATCCTCATTATATAATGAAAGTCTAAGTACATCTGACTTCATGTAAACAGAGGGATCTGATACAAGGTATGAATAAACAGCATAATTGGAACTAATTAATACAAACTGGAAAGTAAAGCTGTCCAGTTCACCATGTTTGAGGGGAAATGCTAATGCCAAACAGCTGTGGTTTTTAAACCTGTCTGCTTATGAAAATCAACTGTGCCCTAATAAAAATTCTAAATCATGGAGAACCACTCCATTTCAACTACAGAAAAATTTCCAGGGAATGTGGTCTATTTATCTGTACTTCTGATAAGATTCATTTATAATCCTTATGCCCCTTCATGGATCACAGCCTTGAGGTGAAGGGGCTTGTGTAAACTCAGTGAAGCTATGAGCCATGCTATGCAGGGTTGCCCAAGACAGAAGGGTGGCAGTGAAGTTCTGACAAAATGTGGAGAATGTCCAGTGGAGAAGCAAATGGCAACCCACTCCAGTACTGTTGTCTGGAGAACCCCCAGATGCAAAAAGATACAACAGCAGAGGATGAGTGCCCCAGATTGGAAGATGCCCAATATGCTACTGGGGACGAGTGAAGGGCAATTAACTAATAGCTCCAAAAAGAATGAAGCATCTGGAACAAAGCAGGAGTGACACAGCTGTGGATGTGTGGATCACAATAGACTGTGGAAAATTCTTAAAGATATGGGAGAACCAGACTACCAGACCACCTTACCTGTTTCCTGAGAAACCTGTATGTAGGTAAAGAAGCAACAGTTAGAACCAGACATGGAACAACAAACTGGTTCAAAACTGGGAAAGGAGTATGTCAAGGCTGTATATTGTCACCCTCCTTACTTAACTTCTATGCAAAATATATCATGGTAAATGCCAGTCTGGATGAATCACAAGCTGGAGTCAATATCAACAGGAGAAATATCAACAACCACAGATGAGCGGATGATACCACTATAATAACAGAAAGCGGAGAGGAACTAAAAAGCCCCTTGAGGAGAGTGAAAGAGGAGAGTAAAAAAGCTTGCTTGAAACAGAACATTCTAAAAACTAAGATCATGGCATCTAGTCCCATCACTTCATGGCCAATACAAGGGGGAAACATGGAAGCAATGAAGATTTACTTTTCTTGGGCTCCAAAATCACTGTGGAAAATGACTGCAGTCATGAAATTAAAAGACGCTTGCTCCTTGGAAGGAAGGCTACCTAGACAGCACATTTTAAAAAAGCGACATCAATTTGTTTTAAAAAAAAAAAAAAACTCCTAAAATCTACGCTATGTTTTTTTCCAGTAGTCATGTATGGATATGAGAGCAGGACCATAAAGAAAGCTGAGTACTGAAGAACTGATGCTTTCAAATTGTGGTGCAGAAGACCATTTAGAATCCCTTGGATTGCAAGGAGAACAAACACATCCAGCCTAAAGGAAATCAACCTTGACTACTCATTGGAAGGACTGTTGCTGAATCTGAAACTTCAATACTTCAGTCACCTGATGCAAAGAGCTGATTCACTGGAAAAGACCTGATACTGAGAAAGATTGAAGGCAAGAGGAGAAGGGGGTGGCCAAGGATGAGATGGTTAGATAGCATCACTGACTCAATGGACATGAATGTGAGCAAGCTCTGGGAGACAGAGGAAAACAGAGGAGTCTGGCATGCCACAGTCCATGGGTTGTAAGAAGTCAGACATGAGTTAGTGACTGAACAACAACAACAATAATACTTATGACATTATGAAAAAAAAATCTTGAGCAATGATCATGAGATCCTCATTGTGCCCCCAAACTCAGGTTACTGTTTTCAGACCGCAGAAAGAATTAGAACACCCAGACTTTTTAAAAAAAATTATCTCTACTTTCATAAAAGACATAATTTAAAGAGTTGTGTGCACTTAAAAGCCCACAGCTTTCAGAAGTCATCAACAAACACAAGCTATAGTTTGGAAAAAACCTGAGGGAACACAGGGCTGCCAGTGACTAGAACAGTTCTGTGAGGCCTCAACCAGGGACGTTCCTATTTTCCTATGAGTCACCATGACTTTGGATAAAACCTGCAGTGCCACCAAGTATGTAGGACTCAACTCAAAGATGGCCCCTGGTTGAGAAGGAGGCAGATACTGTATGTCGTTGCTGAAGAGGCTCATACACATGTAAATGACTCATAAATGAGACAGAAGGATGGGACTGAGCCTCTTCCTTCAAACCTGTGTACCCCAAGAACTCTGCTTGATGGAAGAAGCTTAATGTGTAAGTGTCATAATGACATTTACAGCCTATACCTTAAGGAACACATCTTGTTTCAGTTTATTTTAAGCACCAAGGCCTCTAGTCTACTTCCATAGAAAAAAAGTTGGCTGCATTAAAATCTGATGCACAGGTGCAGGCATGCATGCTGGTCCCCTGGCCCCTCCTTCCAACACACACATACACACACAGAGGACAATGACATAAAATTTTAAGTGTTGGTCTCAGTATGGGGGAAAATCACAGTCCTATTCCACACACATGATTTATATAGATATAACAGCTCTAATGTGGTACGCCACCCTCTAAATTTTTAAAACAATTTTATAAAAGTATTTAAAACCAGATAGGGACAGTTTAGAGAGCAAAGCTATATCAAAGTGTTTAGTTAAAATGATTTGCCTGTGGGTTTTAAACAGCATTAAGTGGTTTGTGAAAAGCATTCTGATTTGTGCTTAATATGGATGGTGCTTAAAAGTCTGGGCACTGGAAAGGTACACCTCTAGAGACACATTCACCAGAAAAATGCAGGCCTTAAATACAACTGGGTGTTTGCTTCCAAGACTGTTTTTCCGACTCTTAGCTTTTAAACCACCCACAGAGGCTTTGCAAATGCTTCACTGGGTAAATGAGGTAGAGATGAGAAAGCTTACACCTCATGGCTTCTACTTTTAATTCAGTGATAGTCAGGAAAACTGGGTTGACTAGAAAATCAAATTTTAAACTAGCAGAAAAGAAACTATCTTGGAAATCTAACTCCATTTATTTAATTTTCTTAAATAAACAAAGGGAACTGACCTTTCTTCTTACAACTTCCTAATTTAATTACATGCTATTTTAATTTTATCATATGAGAGGAGTCTCAGATCTTTGTGAGTATATAAATACTCATAATGCTATCACTTCCATTATTATAATACCTTTCTTCAGAGAAATTCAGAGTGCTATATGATGCTGTCTCCTCTAATCCTCATAATATCCTTAATAATTTAGCTTGAGATATTACCATGTTCACTACATTTAAGAGGCTGAGTCATGGAGATATATAAGGTAAGACTGCAGAGGATTTGTGCACCTGTATTGTTTCACCAGATTTAGTTAAAGGTATTGATTGGTTTCTACACTGTGCAGAGCACCATGCTAGGCTCTGAGGTTACAGAATAAAAGACCAATACAGCTCCTGTGTCCCAGAGATTCTATTGCAGGGAGGGAGACAGCTAACTGTTGAGTATGTAAAAGATAAACAAGATCATTTCAGAATGTAATAAGTGATTTGAAGAGAACAAGATGAAGTGAAATGAGAGGAATAATTGAGACGGAGCCTCTGTTACAGACAGGGGTGAAGTGTGCCTCTGAAAAGGTAACATTCAACCCAAGACCTAGATATCCAGAGGAAGACAACAGTGCTAACACCCTGGGGCAATAGTGTCAAACTGAGGAAATAGGAGATGCCTTCCTCTGAGGCAGGAATGAGTAGTATGTGTGTAGACCAGAAAGAAGGACAGTGAGGCTAGACCTTTTTGAGCAAGTGGAATGGGAGGAGTGAAACGAAGAGAAGGAAGACAGCAGTGAACTCATCTTGGGTCTCACCTGACATGGTATGAGGTTTTAAGTTTATTCTGACTAGAAGAAGAGGGAACATTGAAAAGTTTCAAATAGTAAACTGACATGATTCATATTATGCTTTGAATGAAAACTCCGATTGCAGGGTAGAGAATCCTAGAACAAAGGTGGATAAAGACCGGCCAGTTCAGGTAGTATTGATTGATTGCATAGGCTAGACAATGTAGTGAGGATTATGAACATAGCTGGGGAGATAAAACTACTTTGAGCAGTTCGAAAGATTTTATTTCTGTTGCATGAAATGATTAATGATTGATCACAGAAATTTAAAATATAGGTGACAAATTAAAGACAAAATTAATAAACCCATTTTCACTCTTATTTTTAAAGATGAAATTCAAAAATAAAATGTAAGGATCCAGTGGCTCCCAGCAGCTAAGGATAAGGCCTGTCCTCCCTAACGTGACCAATAAGGCTGATGGTTGCTATTTACTGAGCATCTTCCAGTCCTAGACACTGCTTAAGAAGAAAAACAGATAAAAGGATTCCAAATTTAAAAGGAAGAATTAAAACTGTCACTATTTGCAGAAGACACGACACTATTCACAGAAAATCCTAAAAATGCTACCAGAAAACTACTAGAGCTTATCAACGAATTCAGTAATGTTTCAGGGTACAAAATTAATATACAGAATTTGCCACAGTTCATACACTAACAATGAACCCTCAGAAAAAGAAATTAAGGAAACAATCCCATTTAGCATTGTATCAAAAACAATAAAATACCTAGGAATGAATCTACCTAAGGAGAAAATACCTGTGCTCAGAAAATTATAGTAAATCCCCTACATATGAACCTTTTAGCTGTGAACTTTCAAAGATGCAAATGTGGGTTAACATATCCAATCACATAAGTTATTTCAAGTGTCTGGTGTACACTGGCATGTGCATGCATCCTCTACAGTGGTTGTGCTTTTAGTATTAATACTTTACAGTACAGTACTGTGGAAAGTAGTATAGTATCTTTATTTCAAGCCCAGTTGCCTGGAAGAAAGTATAAAAGCAGCAGTGATGTAGTTGGTACTACTGTAATTTTCAAATACTACTGTATTGTACAATTAAAAAATGTTTTCTGTATTGCTTGTGTTTGTTTCTATGTATTATTTTTGCCAAAACTATTATAAACCTATTACAGTACAGTGCTATATAGCCTACTGTGTTAGTTGGGCACCTAGGCTAACTTTGCTGAACTTACAAACAAATTGGACTTACCAATGCATTCACAGAACAGAATTCATTTATATGTAGGGGATGTACTGTACAAGATACTGATGGAAAAAATTGAAGACAAAACAAACAGATGGAAAGATACACCACGTTCTTGGATTGAAAGAATCAATATTGTTAAAATGACCATGCTACCCAAAGAAATCTACATATTCAATGCAATCCCTATCATATTACCAATGGAATTCTTCACAAAATTAAAACAAAAAAAATTAAATTACTCTGGATACACAAAGACCCTGAAGAGCCTTGAGAAAGAATGTAACTGAAAAAATCATGCTCTCTGAGTTCAAACTATTCTAAAAAGCTACAGTAGTCAATACAGTGTGGCACTAGCATTAGAGAGACATATAGATGAATGGAACAGGATAGAAAGCCTAGAAATAAACCCATGCAGCTATGGTCAATTAACCTATAACAGAGGAGATAAAAAAATACCGGGGAGAAAGGACAGTATCTTCAGTAAGGGTTGTTGGGAAAATTGGACATCTTCATATAAAAGAAGAAATTAGAACATTCTCTAATACCATATACAAAAATAAACTCAAAGTGGATTAAAGACCTAAATGTAAAATCAAAACTATGAAACTCTGAGAGGAAAACGCAGGCAGAACACTCTTTGACATAAAATGCAGCAATATCTTCTGGATCTGTCTCCTAGAGTAATGGAAACAAAAATAGAACCTAATTAAACTCAAAAGCTTTTTCACAGAAAAGGAAACCATAAATTAAACAAAAAGATAGCCCTTAGAATGGGAGAAAATATTTCAAGCAGTGTGACTGACAGGGATTAATTTCAAAAATATTCAAACAGCTCATAGAGTTCAATATCAAAACTCCAAATGACTGAATCAAATTCTGGGCAGAAGACCTAAATAACCAATTCTCCAAAGAAGACATATAGATGGCCAATGGGCACATGAAATTATACCATTATTGCTAATTATTAAAGAAATGCAAATCAAAACTACAATGAGGTACCACCTCACACCAGTCAGAATGGCCATCATTAAGAAGTCTACAAATAATAAATGCTGGAGAGGGTGTGGAGAAAAGGGAACCCTCTACACTGTTGGTGGGAATGTAAATTGGTGCAGCCACTATGGAAAACAGTATGGAACTTTCTTAAAAAAATAAAAGTAGAGCTTAATATATGACATAGCAATCCCACTCTTGTGCATATTATATGGAAAACACAAAAAAGTCTAAGTTGAAAAGTTGAAAACTCGAATAGCCAAAACAATCTTGAGAAAGAAGAATGGAACTGGAGGAATCAACCTGCCTGACTTCAGACTATACTACAAAGCCACAATCATCAAGACAGTATGATACTGGCACAAAGACAGAAATATAGATCAATGGAACAGAATAGAAAGCCCAGAGGTAAATCCACGTACCTATGGACACCTTATCTTTGACAAAGGAGGCAAGAATATACAATGGAGAAAAGACAATCTCTTTAACAAGTGGTGCTGGGAAAACTGGTCATCCATTTGTAAAAGAATGAAACTAGAACACCTCCTAACACCATACACAAAAATAAACTCAAAATGGATTAAAGGTCTAAATGTAAGACCAGAAACTATAAAACTCCTAGAGGAAAACATAGGCAAAATTCTCTCCGACACAAACCACAGCAGGATCCTCTGTGACCCACCTCCCAGAATACTGGAAATAAAAGCAAAAATAAACAAATGGGACCTAATTAAAATTAAAAAGCTTCTGCAAAACAAAGGAAACTATAAGCAAGGTGAAAAGACAGCCTTCAGAATGGGAAAAAATAATAGCAAATGAAGCAACAGACAAAAATTTAACCTCAAAAATATACAAGCAACACCTGCAGCTCAATTCCAGAAAAATAAAAGACCTAATCAAAAAGTCGACCAAAGAACTAAACAGACATTTCTCCAAAGAAGACATACAGATGGCTAGCAAACACATGAAAAGATGCTCAACATCACTCATTATCAGAGAAATGCAAATCAAAACCACAATGAGGTACCATTACAGATGTCAGAATGGCTGCTATCCAAAAGTCTACAAGCAATAAATGCTGGAGAGGGTGTGGAGAAAAGGGAACCCTCTTACACTGTTGGTGGAAATGCAAACTAGTACAGCCACTATGGAGAACAGTTGGAGATTCCTTAAAAAACTAGAAATAGAACTGCCCTATGACCCAGCAATCCCACTCCTGGGCATACACACCAAGGAAACCAGAACTGAAAGAGACATGTGTACCCCAATGTTCATCGCACCACTGTTTATAATAGCCAGGACATGGAAGCAACCTAGATGTCCATCAATAGATGAATGGATAAGAAAGCTGTGGTACATATACACAACAGAATATTACTCAGCTATTAAAAAGAATGCATTTGAATCAGTTCTAATTAGGTGGATGAAACTGGAGCCTATTACAGAGTGAAGTGAGTCAGAAAGAAAAACACCAATACAGTGTACTAATGCATATATATGTAATTTAGAAAGATGGTAATGATAACCCTGTATGTGAGACAGAAAAAGAGACACAGATGTATTGAACAGTCTTTTTAACTGGTTGTAAAGTAAAATTAATTAATTTAAAAAAAAAGAAAACAAAAAAGTTTAAGTTGAAAAGTTGAAAATATACATGCACTCTAATGTTCATAACAGCACTATTTGCAATAGCCAGCACATGAAATAACTTAAATGCCCATTGACAGATGAATGGATAAATAAGAGATGTGATACATACATACACACACACATATATGCATGTATATAAATATGTAACATATATATATACACACACACAATGGATCATTACTCAGCTATAAGAAAGAATGAAATAATGCAATTTGCAGCAACATGGATGGATCTAGAGATTATCATACTATGTGAAGATAGACAAATAAAAGACAAATATTATGTGAAAAATTTTTATATGTGGAACCTTAACAATGATACAAATGAACTTTATAAAACAGAGATAGAATCACAGGCATAGAAAACAAAGTAATGATTACCAAAGGGGAAAGAGGGGAGGGATAAATTGGGAGTTTGAGATTACCAGACACACACTACTATATATAAAGTATATAAGCAACAAGGACCTACTGTATGACACAGGGAACTATATTCAGTATCTTTTAGTAACCGATAATGGAGACCCTATGGGCTGTAGCCTCCCAGGCTCCTGTGTCCATGTGATTCCCCAGGTGAGAATACTGAAGTGGGTTGCCATTTCTCCTGCAAGGGATCTTCGCAACCCAGGGATTGATCCTGACATATATATGTATATGTATGTATATATGTATAACATGTATGTATATATATATATATATATATATACACATGTATATGTACACATATATATGTATTCAGTCATGTCCGACTCTTTGTGACCCCGTGAACTGTAGACCACCAGGCTCCTCCCTCCATGGGATTCTCCAAGCAAGAATACTGGAGTGGGTTGCCATTTCCTTCTCCAGGGGATCTTCCTGACCCAGGGATCGAACCGGGGTCTCCCGCATTGTGGGCAGATGCTTTAACCTCTGAGCCACCAGGGAAGCTCATATAGATATGCACACACACACATACATATATATATATATAAATATATATATTTATATTTTTTTAATTAAATTAATATATTTATATATATATTTATATTTATATGTAGAGCTGAATCAGTTTGCTTTACACCGAAACTAACACATTGAAAATCAACTTCAATAATAAAAAAGACAATGTGCAAAATCTTAGAGACACAAAAATCTTTTGAGTTAATTATCACTGGCTTGACTTTACAAATGAGAAAACTGAGACTCAGAAGAATAGCTAGGCCAGCTCAGAATATGTAAGAGGGTATTTCTTTATTAAGTGCTTAAAAACACGAAGCAGGGCTGGGTTTTCTAGAGTGAAGCCTGTCATCCTGACAGGCAGTTTTTAGTAACTGCATGACTGCGGTCAAATTGTTTCACACTTCCATAGCTCAATTTCTTTGTCTGTAAAATGGGAAGGATTTAAAAACCAACCTTGTGGGAGTGAATGAGCTACTACATGTAATGTTTTCACATATTGCTGTCCTGCTGTAAGCTCATAATAAATGTTATTAATTATCTTTATTTCTCAAATCACACAGCTAGTAATTGATGGTGTTCACTTTTTTTTTCATTTTTAAAAAGTGATTAGATAATAAAAAAAATGAATTTATTTTTCAAAGGGGGTAAAATCAAACATCTAACTAGGAAATAAGTAATTTTTTATGCTTAATTTACTCACCAATAGCTATCATGAAATGTGAGGCCAAGGATTTCTTAAATACTGCTAGGTAGTTCAAATAGAGAAACAGGGCCCAAAGTGGCAGTCCAAAACAGTGGTCAAAAACAGTGACAAGGAGGACATACTCACATTCCCTTCTTTGATTGGATTCAAGTTCATGCTTCATTTGTATGATGTCTCCCACTCACCCAACCCTGACTGGTCTTGGGCCCACACTTCATTTGCATGAGGCAAAACCAATCAAGCCCCAGGAACCACCAAAGGGAAGCAACAAAAGATATAAACAGTGAAATCAACCAACTTCCACCAGGGTTGATAAGCTCTCCTGTCTCAAATGTGTACTGCTTGCTTAATAAATTCTTCCTGCTTGAGCAGTCTTGGTCTGTTTTGATTATCTGCTATGATGAGACAAGAATCAAGGGGGAAGAACTGACACAACAATACTATTTCAACACTTTTTAAAAAAGTTTTTAAGTGGAATTTTAAAATGCATAAGTCAAACAGTATCTTATAATTGATGTTGAAATAAAAGCTTCAGAATATATACAGACAGCCCTCTCTAACATCTGGCACATCCCTGGAAAATTGATGCAAAGAAGGTTCAATCCATAGGTGTAAAACCCACTGATATTCAGGGCAGAATGTACAAGTCATTTTATATAAGGGTCTTGAGCATCCATCCAGAGGCCTCTGGAACCATGCCCTTCCAATATCCTGGGGAGACTGTGTTCAAAATGATTCATTCCAGCAGGGAAAACAGTTATACCAAAAAAGTAAAATTACAGGTAAACCATAGTCATTTTACATAGTTTCCCCCAAAATCATAGACAATATCATAGTCAGATCTACACTCAGACATTCTCACATTGTTTGCTCTTATTCCACTTATAATTACTTGTTCACACACACATCTCATGATACAGAGAACATACCTTTGAAAGAAATAGCATCTATAAAGTATTAAGCAATAAATGTGTGTTGAGTAAATAATTGTTACTAGTTATCTCAGCTCAGTGACACTGCTGGTGCAAACAGTGATGAAGAGTACAAAAAGTTTTCAAATCCCTATGGGAAAATCCCCAATACAAACCACTTGTCTCTGTAGCTGCTTTGCACAGAATCTTAAAGAGGAGTTTCTTTCAAAAAAAGTCTTTGAGAATATGACACTTAAAATGCTCCACTGGTATCAGAAAAGAGGGAATAAGCAAGTAGCTTTTAGAATACAGGGCCCTGGGTGTACTGTATTTTCAGAAAAGTTATCATTCATAGATTAATTAAATTATACATTTTAACTAAACATAGATTTTGAAATTAAAACAGTACTAATCCCAGAGGCATGCTGTTTGTCCCTCCCTGAACAATTCCAAGACCACCCATTCTGAAGTAATTTCTTTGATGCCCTTGTAAGTTTCTCACTTTTTGTTTTGGTATATAGAATTTCAAATATACTTATGCTGCATTTTGTAATGAGAATCCTACTTGAGCTTTCTAAACAATTTAAATAATTTTCTATATATTATTTTGAACTTTCTACATGTACAATTAAAAAATTTGCCAGTAAAGAAAGCTTTGTTTTCATTTCCTATTTCTCTTACTTTTTCTTGCCTTCCCTTGCTGACTGGCAAGTCTAGTAAATGCTGAGTTGAAATGCCTAAAGCAGAAACTCTTGTCTATTTCCCAGTCTCAAAGGGAATACTTCTACTATTATACTATTCTTAGTTTATTGATTGATTGATATCTTTACAGGTTTAGAATCATCCCATACCCCTCCTGAGGTACTAGAATATTTTTTAAAACCATAAATAGACTTATTTCATCAAATGCCTTCTCTGCTATATTGAAATGACCTTATGATTTTCCTTGAATAATTTTTAATGTGGTAAAATCAACTTGATTTCCTATGTGACATCCAAAGTGATCATGCTGTAATTTTTACATTGTTCTTTTTTAACTGAGGATAATTGCTTTACAATGTTACATTAGTATCTGCCGTACAACAATACGAATCTGCCATAACTATACACACATTCCCTCCTTCTTTAGCTTCCCTCCCCTCCCCCATCCCACTACTCTGGGTCATCACAGAGAGCCAAGCTGGGCTCCCCATGTTATGTAGCCACTTCTTAACAGCTGTTTTACACATGATAGTACATATATGTCGATGCTTCTTTCTCCATTCCTCTCACTCTCTCCTTCCCACACTGTGTCTACAAATCCTTTCTCTGCATCTGTATCTCCATTCCTTCCCTGCATAAAGTTCATCAATACCATTTTTCTAGATTCCATATATATGCGTTAATATATGATATTTGTTTTTCTCCTTCTGACTTACTTCACTCTGTATAACAGGCTCCAGGTGTACCCACTTCACTAGGAATGACTCAAATTCATTGTTTTTAATGGCTGAGTTGGGCTTCCAACTGAGTGGTGGCTCAGACGGTCAAGTGTCTGCCTGCAATGCAGAAGACCCTGGTTTGATCCCTGGGTCGGGAAGATCCCCTGGAGAAGGAAATGGCAACCTACTCCATTATTCTTGCCTGGAAAATCCCAGGACAGAGGAGCTTGGCAGGGTACAGTCCATGGGGTTGCAAAGAGTCGGACCGGACTGAGCAACTTCACTTTCAAAATTACATTGTATATACTATATCTTCATTATCCATTCATCTGTAGATGGACATCTAGGTTGTCTCCATGAATGTTCCCCAATGTTTGTTTCAGATTCTGTGAATTTATATTTGCAAATATTTTGTTTAAAATTTTTGTATCTATGCATATGAGAGGGATTGGTTTGTATTTTTACTTCTGATAGTCTGTCAGTTTCACTGAGGTTGCTTTCCTTCTTTTCTATACTATGAAATGGTTGTGTAAGATTGGAATCACTGATTTTTGGTTTGGTAGAACTTTTAGGTAAAGTATCTCAGCCTGGGGTTGTGTGTGTGTTTATAGGGTGGGGAGTGGTGAAGGGTCTCAACTGTTAATATTATCATTAGTTGGTTATTTGAATTTTTCAATCTTTCTTGAGTCAGTTTGGAAAATTATGCCATATTTCTCCATTTAATATAAGTATACAACTTTGTTGACATTGAGTTATTCCTCATATTCTTACTATCTTTTCAATTCATCTGAAGAATCTGTGTTTATGTTTTCATTTTTTTCTCTTAAATTTTGTATGTTATTTAAGTTCTGAAATACAAGATATATATGTCAAAGCTACCTACTATGATTCACCTGTTTTTCATATAGAATGGTTAACTTTAATTTACACATTTTGAAGAAGTTATAAGAGATGTACAGATTTTCAATTGTTGTTAGCTTGATCAATTTAGGCTTTTTATATAATGACTAAGCACATTTTTCTTTTTTATAGTCTATCTTTATGATACTGGTGTAGATAAACAAATATATGGAGGGTCTAGTGTTTAACTGATACATTTTTTCCTACTCTGTAACTTTCAGCTTTACTATTTCCTTATGCTTTAAGCATATCTCTTATAAGCATATGATTATAAGATTTTATTTTAGCTCAATATTTTAGAATTCCTGATGTTTGGGTTTCTTTTGCTATTTTATTTCATACATATATATACACACATTATTTTCTGTTCTTTGATTGCTTAATTTTTTTCATTGTATTTATTTCAACTAGTTTGGAAAAAGCAAACTTTATTTCAACCCTCTTATACATTGTACTAGAAATTTAGACAAGCTAACTTAGCAAGGGGATTCTCAGTTGGCTCAGTTGTAAAGAATATGCCTGCCAAGGCAGAAGACACAGAAGACATGGGTTTGATCCCTGGAGTGGGAAGATCCCCTGGAGGAGGGCATGGTCACCTGATCCAGTATTCTTGCCTGGAAAATCCCATGGACAGAGGACCCCGGCAGACTACAATCCATGGAGACTCAAAAGAGTCAGACATGACTTAGTACCTGAGCAGGCAAAACTTAGCAAATTCTAAAATTAATCAATATATTCACTTGTTTTCAAATAAGTCAAACATCTTGGAACATAAATTTTGGATTTTTAATTTTTTTCTTGCTTTGTAACATTAAAAATTATTATTGTTTTATATGGCAATACAAAACAAAAATTGCAAACGTGTAGATACTTCCACTAACTATTTTTAATGTTTTGTTGTACTTTAAGTGTCTGGGTTCACTTCATGTTTGGATCAACCTTGACTAAATTCTTATGAACTCTTCAGGCTCCTTAGGTAGTATAGCTTAGGGTTTCTGACTGGTAATTACAAATCTCAGTGAAAGATTTCCTCCCTTCATTCAGAACCAAGACAAGAGACAAATGATTTTCCTTGTGATTTTCTGAGTTGGTTGATTAATATCAAGGTCAAATATTATGCTGCAGTGCTAGCCATTTGTGAGCTAGTCATATGGGGGCGTGCTCTGGACTTTGTCTTTGCCCTTGGCCCAGCAACATGTAAAAACCAAGGTCAGTAAATGCCCTTGAGGTAAAAGTAAGCGCTGGCACATGACTTTACCTCCAGATTAGGCTCAAATTTTGATGTTGGCATTTCCTCCTGACTTTCTTGTCAGTTCACTGATAAAATCAAAACATTTAAATAATATTTATTTATATGTTCTATATTTAAGTCATTGTTTTATTTCCCCCCCCTTTGGGGAAGATTGGTATAATATTTGGGATATACCTTTTCTGTTACAGAAAACTTTAATTTTAAAAACTATATAATGCAAGTAAATTTTCCAAAATATATGTGAATTGAGTCTTTCAAAGACTACTCTTTGGCTTCAAAATTAAGCATATATTCAATTTGTCTTCCCAAGTTCTCAACTTGTCCACAGCCAACCTGGGTTCCCTTTGTTATACAGCCACTTCTCACTGGCTGTCTATTTTACACATGAGAGTGTGTATATGTTCACGCTACTTTACCCATTCCTTTCACTCTCTCCTTGCCCCACTGTGTCTTCAAGTCTGTTCCCTACATCTGTGTCTCCGTTCCTTCCCTGCAATACCAGGGTTCACCACTATCATTTTTCTAGATTCTTTACATATGTCTTAATTTATGATATCAGTTTTTATTTTTCTGATTTCACTGTATATAAGGGCTCCAGGTTTATCTACCTCACTAGAAATGACTCAAATTCATTCTTTTTTATGATTTAGTCAAATTTTTACATATAATCTATTCCTTGGTCAAATAATAGTATTGACTAGCAACAGCAAAGAAGCTCAAGTTGAACAGCTCTATGAAGACCTACAAGACCTTCTAGAGCTAACACCCAAAAAAAGATGTCCTTTTTATTATAGGGGACTGGAATGCAAAAGTAGGAAGTCAAGAAACACCTGGAGTAACAGGCAAATTTGGCCTTGGGGTACAGAATGAAGCAGGGTGAAAGCTAATAGAGTTCTGCCAAGAGAACGCACTGGTCATAGCACACACCCTCTTCCAACTACACAAGAGAAGACTCTACACATAGTCATCACCAGGTCGACACCAAAGTCAAATTGATTATATTCTTTGCAGCCAAAGATGAAGAAGCTCTATACAGTCAGCAAAAACTAGACCGGGAGCTGACTGTGGCTTGGATCATGAACTCCTTATTGCCAAATTCAGACTGAAATTGAAGAAAGTGGAGAAAACCACTAGACCATTCAAGTATGACCTAAATCAAATCCCTTATGAATAGACAGTGGAAGTGGGAAATAGATTTAAGGGACTAGATCTGATAGAGTGCCTGATGAACTATGGATGGAGGTTTGTGACATTTACAAGAGACAGGAATCAAGACCATTCCCAAGAAAAAGAAATGAAAAAAGCAAAATGGCTGTCTGAGGAGGACTTACAAATAGCTGTGAAAAGAAGGGAAGCTAAAAGCAAAGGAGAAAAGGAAAGACATATCTATTTGAATACAGAGTTCCAAAGAATAGCAAGGAGAGATAAGAAAGCCTTCCTCAGCAATCAGTGCAAAGAAAGAGAGGAAAACAATAGAATGGGAAAGACTAGAGATCGCTTCAACAAAATTAGAGATACCAAGGGAACATTTCATGCAAAGATGGGTTTGATAAAGGAAAGAAATGGTATGGACTTAACAGAAGCAGAAGATATTAAGAAGAGGTGGCAAGAATACACAGAAGAACTGTACAAAAAAGATCTTCACGACCCAGATAATCACAATGGTGTGATCACTCACCTAGAGCCAGACATCCTGGAATGTGAAGTCAAGTGGGCCTTAGGAAGCATCACTACGAACAAAGCTAGAGGAGGTGATGGAATTCCAGTTGAGTTCTTTCAAATCCTGAAAGATGAAGCTATGAAAGTGCTGCACTCAATATGTCAGCAAATTTTGAAAACTCAGCAGTGGCCACAGGACTGGAAAAGGTCAGTTTTCATTCCAATCCCAAAGAAGGGCAATGTCAAAGAATGCTCAAACTACTGCACAATTGCACTCATCTCACACGCTAGTAAAGCAATGCTCAAAATTCTCCAAGCCAGACTTCAGCAATATGTGAAACATGAACTTCCAGATGTTCAAGCTGGTTTTAGAAAAGGCAGAGGAACCAGAGATCAAAATGCCAAAATCCAATGGATCATCAAAAAAGCAAGAGAGTTCCAGAAAAACATCTATTTCTGCTTTATTGACTATGCAAAAGCCTTCGACTGTGTGGATCACAATAAACTGGAAAATTCTCAAAGAGATGGGAATATCAGACCACCTGACCTGCTTCTTGAGAAACCTGTATGCAGGTCAGGAAGCAACAGTTAGAACTGGACATGGAACAATAGACTGGTTCCAAATAGGATAAGGAGTACATCAAGGCTGTATACTGTGACTCTGCTTATTTAACTTATATGCAGAGTACATCATGAGAAATGCTAGGCTGGAGGAAGCACAAGCTGGAATCAAGACTGCCGGGAGAAATATCAATAACCTGAGATATGCAGATGACACCACCCTTGTGACAGAAAGTGAAGAAGAACTAAAGATTCTCTTGATGAAAGTGAAAAAGAAGAGTGAAAATGTTGGCTTAAAGCTCAGCATTCAGAAAACTAAGATTATGGCATCTGGTCCCATCACTTCATGGCAGATAGATGAGGAAAGAGTGGAAACAGTGGTTGACTTTATTCTTCTGGGCTCCAAAATCACTGCAGATGGTGATTGCAGTCATGAAATTAAAAGATCCTTACTCCTTGGAAGGAAAGTTATGACCAACCTAGACAGCACATTAAAAAGCAGAGACATTACTTTGCCAATAAAGGTCCATCTAGTGAAGGCTATGGTTTTTCCAGTGGTCATGTATGAACATGAGTGTTGGACTATAAAGAGAGCTGAGTACCGAAGAATTGATCCTTTTGAACTGTGGTGTTGGAGAAGACTCTTGAGAGTCCCTTGGACTGCAAGGAGATCCAACCAGTCCATCCTAAATTAGATCAGTCCTGGGTGTTCATTGGAAGGACTAATATTGAAGCTGAAACTCCAATACTTTGGCCACCTCATGAGAAGAGCTGACTCATTGGAAAAGACCCTGATGCTGGGAAAGATTGAGGTCAGGAGGAGAAAGGGATGACAGAGGATGAGATGATTGTATGGCATCATCAACTCTATGGACTTGGGTTTTGTTGGACTCTGGGTGTTGGTGATGGACAGGGAGGCCTGACATGCTGCGGTTCATGGGGTCACAAAGAGTCAGACACGACTGAGCAACTGAACTGAACCTTTCACAAAAGTGTGCTGGATTCATGATTATGTTTTTTTCAAATTCTGAACTCTTTCTGAAATACAGTCTACCTCAAATCTTATTTAAGGACTATTTCAGATGCCAGTTCTTCCAAATTTTCCCTCATTTTTCATCCAGATTTAATTTTCTGCTTTTATTTTTTTAACTCTCAAAAGTTATTTTTTATAGAGTGGAATACACAAAGAAGTGGCTTGGATCCAAAAAGAACTGAAATTTCTGACTCTGTAGCTTGCTATGTGTGTGACCTATTACCCCATTTAAAATATTGAGGTTGATTATACGTCCCTTATAAGGGGCCTTATTTTGAGGATTGATATTAAGTACTGCATATATAAAAGAGCCAATTCTCAATATAATGTAGTTATTTTGTTATCTTAATAATCCTGTTAATAATACCTATGTAAAATACATTAAGAACTCTGTGTTAATATTCCTATGTTATTATTTCCCTAAAGAGCTGTATTATAATTATCTATGAGTTAATTTTATTGCTCTTTAGACAGGTACCACCTTGAGGGATGGGATTCTGTCTTATTTGTTGTGACCTGGCATAGTGTCTTACATTCAGCATATGTTGAACAAACTTTTTTTTTCACTAAAATAAATTGAATTAAATAGAACAATGTCTAGGCAATTTGGCATTAGGGAAAGAAGTGGAGCTCCTATCTACAGTTGAAAAGAGAGAAAAACAAAAGTAAATTGGTACCCTGAAACCTCTAGATACAACTAAGAACACAGTGATCAGCTTATATTTTTGTACCTATCTATCAACTATCTCATAAATTCTGTCATTTGAACAAAGAAATGCAAACATGCTAATGATATCATGTGTAGATTATCTTTAATGGAAATGATCTGCAGGTTGTTTTTTATTGTTGTCAAGATTATTGTGTCTATGCCCTAATCTGTAAACAACCCACTAATTCCCATTATGAATCAACCATAATTAAATTAGATCATGATTTATGTAAAACTGAAAGTAAATGACTTTATAACACTCAGGGGAAGCTAAAAATGTCCATCGCAAAATGCTTTTCTCTGAACATCCTAGGAATCTTCTCTTCTCTTTATTTTATATTCACTGAAGAGTCAATTTGGGGAGGTAGCAGGATCAGTCAGTGGCATATACTTAGATGCTTGAATTCTCAACTATTTTAGATGTTGTTTGTCTTAAGGACAATTGAAAGTTGTAGTCTTGGGGGGCTTTTGGAAAAGAAAATTTTTTAAGCAATTAATGATTTGTTCAAGTTGTCCCTATGTGGAGATCACAACTAGGCAACTTTTACAGCAATTTATAGTAACCAGGGTAAATTAATCATAATTAAAAGTAGAATTTATGAACTATTTGCTAAACTAGGAATTAGCTAGTGATGTAAAGCCACAAACTGGTGATGTTCCTTGCACAACTGAACCAGAATTATTTTGTTGTCACTTGCAGATTAAATTAACTGACTTTCTCAGTGATACCTCCCATGGAAAACAGGCATGTCGGGGCTTTCCTGGTGTTTCAGATCATAAAGAATCCACCTGTAATTCAAGAGACCCAGATTTGATTCCTGGGTCAGGAAGATTCCCTGGAGAAGGGAATGGCTACCCACTCCAGTATACTTGCATGAAAAATTCCATGGACAGAGGAGCTTGGAGGGTTACAGCTTATGGAGTGGCAAAGACTCAGAGACGACTGAGAGACTAACCCTTTCACACTTGGCTTGTATTTAGCAATTTTTTAAAAAGTGGAAATGAAACAAATGGATGGTGAGAATTTCTAAAAAAAAAAAAAAAAGAAGAAGAAGTAGATGACCTTTGAAGAGAAACCTTTAGATTTCTTGTGATTTTAACTTTGGGAAATATTAGGGACAAATAATTTGAAGCTTTCTTACATGCATATTTTCTGTATTTAAATGGATGTCATTAATTTGAATATTTATGATCATTGTTATATTATCTAAACATGCTATTGACAATGGAATCATTTGAAAATGTGAAAATTTCTTTTGATTTTCTATTTCCATTCAATTATTTGTCATGGTATGAGAATATTGTTACTCAATAAATTTGAATTACTGGGAGTTGAATCATTGCCAGAGGAAGATGACATTTAGAAACACTGGATATCACTTAAAACAAGGGAGATCTACAATGGGGAAAATATTAAAACATCCCAGAAGCACCACATGCTGACATGTTTAGAATTTTTTTTTTGCATACAATTTGATCAATTGGTCAATGTGTCACTGAAACCAAAGAACAAATAATATTTCTTATAACTGGACTGTCAATCAATATCTATGTAATCTGGTGGTGGGTTAGTTGCTAATTTGTGTCCAACTCTTGTGACCCCATGAACTATAGCCTGCCAGGCTCCTGTGTCCCTGGGATTCTCCAGAGAAGAATACTGCAGTTGGTTGCTATTTCCTTCTCCAAGGAATCTTGCTGACCCAGGAATCAAACCAGGGTCTTATCTCCTTCATTGCAGGCATATTCTTTACCAACTGAGCTACAAGGGAAGCCAAAGAGTGAAAGTTGCTCAGTCGCATCCGACTCTTTGAGACCCCGTGGACTATACAGTCCATGGACTTCTCCAGGCCAGAGTTCTGGAGTGGGTAGCTTTTCCCTTCTCCGGGTAATCTTCCCAACCCAGGGATAGAACACAGGTGTCCTGCATTGCAGGCAGATTCTTTACCTGCTGAGCCACAATAAGTCTAATTTATTATAAAGTAAGATGAAGAAAGAGAAAAGTAAAAGCAAGATGAAATTTTGACCATTGTGTCTCAGTTTTCAGTTTGGTTCCATGATTTTTTTTTTTTTTTTAAGGAAAATTAGATTCAAAGTTAGGTCATTATTTGGAGGATTTTCTTAATATTTGCATGTGAGTGTGTGTGTGTGAGAGAGAGGGACAGAGAAAGAAAACTGACTATGGAGTTGGTCATGCAGGTTTTGCGTATAGACATGGAAGATGAATTAGAGTGATCAGAAACATCATGGACACTGAAGGAATTCTATCACTATTCTCCATGTAGATTGAAATGCAACATCACTGCCAGACAATCTGATTGCTAAGATTATCACAGAATCATTGACAAGTACAAGACTTGATTTTATGATGGATGACCTTGAACAAGTCACTTAATCTCTTTAAATTGCAAAATTGTTATATCAGCAATGACAATATCTAAATCAGAGTGTTGTGAATTGGCACATACTATAAATTAAATTAAAAGAAGTTGAGTTAAATCATTGAAGTTTCTATTAACTACAGCTTCTTGATAATTGTGTCTGCTTGAGCATTTCCAATGATGGGAAAGCACAAGAAGAAAGTTCTTCCTCTTGAGTTAGGATTTCAAATGTTATTGAGGTTTACCAGTATGCTATAAGGAAGTAGAGGAGAGAGAAGGGAAAAGTTTGAGTAAAGTTTACAAGGTGAGAAAATAAAGAGTCTGATTTGGGGAACTGTGAGAGTCCATTGTAATTAAAGATAAAATACTTTGGAGTTTGGGTTTTCTTGTTTTTGTTTTTTGTAGAAAGAAGAAATAATGGGTAGAGATACATGGAGAGTGAAAGATAGTTGAACAGTTAATAAAGCAAGTGTAGATTCCAAACTTCATGTAGGTAGGTACACTGAACATTCTAGTCACAACTCCATCCCTGGCTTCAAGCATTATAGCATGCAGATATGTTTAAATATTAGTGTGAACCATATGAAATATTGCTTTTCATTTTTAAGTGACAAAGTAGAAATTTCATAGATTTCAACTTTATATCTATTAGATGCACTAATGAAAAAACATGAAAAATGTGGAGAACTTCAAATATACTCATGGATTATTTTTGTATTCAGTAGAATATTATCAGTAGTTTCAGCATGTAGATGACATCTTCAAAGCTGTGCTTTGAGAATATTCCTCTGGTAATGGGGAAAAGCATGGCTTTTATGGGAGAGTAGGGGGAAGTGGAAAAAAAAAAAAGAAGGAAACCCAGGAAAAATGATTAAGTGTATGCTTAAATTGGGTTGAAAATTTCATTTTCTGTTGATTGAAGTTTTGCTCAATTGGTCAGTTGATTGAAAGAATGGTAGCATAAGAGACAAATCTGTTCAAATTGGACTAAAATGAATCTCAAGGGCCAATCATATCAATTTTTCTAGAATACATCTCTAAAAGATTAGGACAAGCAATTCAAATTGTTTCCAAAACCAAGTAGAAACTCTCCTTAAAGATGTAAAAATTATAGAAGGATGGATAAGAATGTCCTTACCTTTTTATATCTCCAACTCAAATCTAAACTATTTGAATTAAATGATTAGAGATATATGCAATTTTAAGAAATTTACTCCTACAAATTTTTAATGTATACCTTAACTTTCCTTTACTAGTACATAAATTAGAAAATATTATATAATAATTACATAAAATTTGTAAAGTACAGGAAAGCACAAAATTAATATTATCTATAATCCACCTCTTAGGGGTATTCTCTGAACAATTTGGAGCATCTACTATATGCAGGCATAGACATAAAATTGCTATCTACTTATATTGTATCTATTCCTGTCAGCTATGCTTTTTTTTTTTACATTTGTTTGTTTTCACATCTTGTTCTCACATTTGTGACTATAAATTAGCTTTTATGCTTTACGGATCTCTCTGCTTCTCACACTTTTGGGCTTCCATGTTCAGAGGCCTGGCTTTGTCTACTGGTAAAATTCTTAGCTTCTCTTGCCTCCCTTCACTATTTCTATCAATGTCTGAACCCCTTCCTCAAATATTAATCTTGACACCAGTCAGCTGTCCAAGACTAAATCAAATATATTTAGGCTTCACTAGATATCTAATATCATTTGGATAGAGGCAAGATGTTTGTTGATTCCTATTTTCTCATCCTTGTGTAATTATTTCCGTTTCCAGGTAAACTGATTCCTGGAAAAAGCTAACTGCCCTATTCTTTCTAATTTCAAGAATCCACGGATTTCATTATTTTTCCTTTATAACATTATTTACTAAAATTGTTCATTTGTAAAAAACTTCAAATCTTAAAATTTATATCCTTTCCCAGCCCCTTGATGGATTCATGATACCAAAACTTATCCTGGATTGGTGTTGATGGGAGGGAGTAGGGAGAGAAAATTCTTGCCACCTTCAAGAGTAGCTTCTGTGTAGTAGAGGGATACAAGTCAATTTGTAATGAGGCCCAATTCCTGAATTTAATATGTAAGGGCATAAAGTAGAAGGTAGCAGAAGATTCCTTGTTCCCTTCATTTTTTTTATTTAGTTGTAGTTTCAAAGGTCTAGGATTGAACAGTCTTTTGATCATTTCTTAATTGAGCCTATTTTTACCTGAAGGCATAATTCTTCTAAAGGGTAAAAATGTGTTCCTCTACATTGCTTAATTTCCAATGGTCCTATGACTTTGCGTTTTTTCCTCTTCAGTGTTTTGCTAAGATTTTAAAGAGAAGGTTAATCAGGCAGACCGTTGCGCAGTTAGCTTTTAAGATCAGGAAGTCAACATCCTAACCCCACCATGAGGAGTGTAAGACCATTTCCTCCTAATCCCCTTCAGCTAGGTGGACCTCTGGAATAGCATCCCCATCCACGAGTGGCAGATAACACATTGTATATTTTAAAAAATTCACAAGTGTTACATCTTATGAAAGTAGCTATCAACCTTCTCTTCCCTAAGATTATTTTATTTCCTTCGAAAGCATAGATTTTAACTTACAAAGGAAGTCACCTAATATATTCTTGATATATGAATGTTCATTTTCTCTCATTTACAATTTCTCAGACTCTGTGGAAAAAAAGGAAAGAAAACAAGATACCCAGGGTCTATATTGTTTTATGTTCTTAATATGTAAAAGACATTGTCACAGAGGAAACAACAAAACAGCTTGTTCATTAGCAGACACAGCATGTGGATGGAAACAGAGGGGCAGAAACAAGGCCCTAATTACACCCATGAATTCCTCTTCTTCCTTAGGAAAAGAAAGAAGACTTCGTTTTCGCCTCAGTAACAATGTCCTTTAGGGCTTGTGCTAAGAATATATTTTTCCATATGTCTGTGAGTCAGTATGTGAGCCTGATCATTGTTGCCTAATAAACACAACATGAATTCCCACCAGAAGTCAACTAATGGGCACTTCAAGTGCAGTTTTCTATGCGTGTTAAATGAGGGAGTTGGAAACTTCGCTGTTCTGAAGCTCCTTTGGTGAGGAGGGGATTATTACAAAGGATTTTCAGCAAGTCTTTGCTTAGATTATAGTCCCATAAAAGAAAAAAAAAAAGCACTATAATACTGCCCCTCCATAGGATACTTTTTATATTTTGGGATACACAGTTTCCTTAGCACCCATCTGAATTATAGTCCATTTTCTCCATAAATGGTATCCACCCTACTTGGTCTAGAAATGAAAATTGGTACTTATTACAATAATTGTGAACAATTTTTAAAACATATATGACATATTTAATGCATTTCAATAACAGCTTTAATATATGCAGATGGAGAATAAACAAAAAACCTGTGCCTTTGCAAAAGCACTGTATTCTTCATTTCAGCCAAGATTGTCTTTGCCCACAAAAAATACAGGAAATGAACATAGGATAATGAAGGCTTAATATTTGTGCACTGCTGGAGTGCCTCTGGGTGATTATATTTTAACAGAAGTTAATGGCCAAGTAATGGAAATAATGAGCTGAAGTGAAAATCTAATATGTGTTTGATGAGCAGAACATTCTGAATGAAAGTACACTAGAGGAGAAAATCCCTATGGACTGTTTCATGTCTTAGTATTCCTGGAACAAATTAGTTTCAGTATGAAAATGGACATGATCGATAAAGGAACTTAAGTGGACATGTGCTGGTGATTTTTTAAAGCAGTGGAGCAAAACCTGGAGATTCCATAAAAGAAAAAAATATCCAAATATAGTTTAAAAACCTTCCTCTTTATTTCCATTACTCTTCATGTATATTCTTTACATGTATATTAACATAGCCTATTATACTGATCACAGAACAGGTAACTATTGAGCCTGCTAGTTCAAAAATTATCCTAGTAATATTGAACCAAGAGTAGGTAAGGTTGGTGAGAACGGCCACACCATAAAAAAATGCCAAGAAGTGTAGGTTTGGAGTCTGATGGATAAAGAATGCTAACATAGATTAGCAAATTTATCATATGGAAGGCACTAAAGGTTTTATAAGTGCCAGATAATCACTTAATTTAGGCACACTTCCCCTAATTATAGGAGAAAGGATAGGAAAGTGTTAAAGTTTTTCAGAACTACTGATAACAAAATTAACACCAGTATTCAAAGATTCAAAAGTTCAAATGACACCATCATCATCACCACCACCACCTCTACTGTCCACATCAGCAGCAATAGCTTCATCACAGTAACATTCATTGAGCACTTACTGAATGCCATATACCAGCCAATGTATTTTACACACAAAATTTCATTTATTTCTCAGTACCTAACAGTTACTCTTATTCTTTTAGATCCTAATTTTATAAGTAAAAAAATTAAGTGACCTGTTGAAAACTCATCATTTTCCCACTTTACACCCTGGGTTCTACTGTTACCCGCAATGTTAAACTGCTCTGTAAATTATAAATGCTACAGACTTAAAAGCAATCATCATCATTATTAGCAGTAATATGATTTACTGTTTGAGCAGCAGTTCATACTGATCATTTCCTGATATAGACAATTCATTCTTATAAAAAAAACAAATGACTATAAACAACTCACAAACTCTGACATAATCCATTTTCTTACATATTTTAGCTGTATCACTTAGCGCCAAATGAATGAAATGTTTTGTATGTAAAATCAGACAATTTACTTGTTAATCCTATTTCTTCTAAAATTCATGTCATGTCCTAGTTACTCTTTATTACATTTTAAAATTTGTGTGCATGTGTGCATGCTAAAGTATCTTCAGTCCTGTCAGTCTCTCTGTGACCCCATGGACTGTAGCTTGCCAGGTTCCTCTGTCCATGGAGATTCTCCAAGCAACAATACTGGATTGGGTTGAAATGTCCTCCTCCAGGAGATCTTCCCAACCCAGGTGTCGAACCCCTGTCTCCTATGGTTCCTGCATTACAGGCGGATTCTTTACTGCTGAGCCACCGAGGATGCTCTTTAAACTTTAGGATAATGATTTGTGTATTTCTTTAGCAAAACAGACAAATTTAAGAAAGTTTGTGTTTTGAAGAATCCTTCCCAAAACAAAACGAAACTGAATTTGGGAGCATTCTGTTAAGTAGTTAGAATAGAAAAAAGGAGTCCAAGATGGCAGTGGCTAAAAGACAAAGGAAAAAGTCCAAGAAAGTGGAACAAAAGAAAATCCATGTACTGGAGTGAGAAATTCAGGTGAAACAAACATGCCCCCTTCTTGGCTAGCCCAATTTGCATAGGGTAGGCTCAAGGCGGGGGGAGGAAACAAAAACATAAAAGGAGGAAGTCAAGAGGGGCTGCGGTCTCTCCTTTTGGGGTCAGCCTGCCCTCAAGCCTCAAGGGTGTACTATCCTTTATTTGCAGAATAAAACTGAGCTGTAACCAAGTTGTAACACTAGTCCACCGTTTCAAATCTTTGCTGCAACAAGACAGAACCAAGGAAGTTACACATGCCCACCGACAGAACCGTCAAAATGTGGCAGAATAGGGTAAGGTAATAAATTGACACTCCATTGATAAAATAAATGACTTAACCTCAAGTTGTTATAGATTTACAGTTTAGAATTACATTGAAATTAATGCTGATTCAAATTCACTGTTTTGAGTTTCTGACATACTTTCAGCTGATTTGGTTACAATTTTTTTCTGTAATTGAAATCTTTTATTACATTTTTAGGTTATTGCTCTAGACACAATCTTATGCTTTGAAAGTGATATGTTTCTCATATCTAAATGTTCCTCTTATGATATATTATTACTTTAACATCATTTTCTCAATGTAATAGTAGTCTTTATGTCCCCATATAGGAAATTTGCTGTTTTAATCCTTAATTTGGAAAGACCCCAAATAACTCTGAAGATTGTGAATGAAGGTCAGGCTATTCATTTAACTTTTTTTTTTTTCTAGGTGTAGGTTGTATGAGTGAAGGACATACTTGATGCAGATTACATGAATGGTGAACATATTTATAACAAAGTAAACAATGATTTGAACCTGTGCCCCAATGTGAAATACATATGACCCTAAATTTTCAAAGCATTAACAATTTTCTGACATCTCCCTGTTAGGGAAATTAAATAGTCTTTTTAGGCTTAAGAGAAAATGCAGAGCAGGCCTCTGACCTTGCTTCTAACCTGCCTGGGCCTGTCCTGACTGTGAGTGCCCAGACTGCCTGGTGTGAGTGCAAGACTTGCAGCACTTTAGATAAGACAGGTAAGGAATCTTGAAATTGTTGAGGCCCTGGAGAGGGCCTGGCCAACCAAGCCCTGGGTCTTAACAACATTCCAAGTTTTACATGACAAAAAACCCCACCATTAACATCAAAGCAGAGCTTCAATTTGCTCACAGGTTGATGACTGAGGGATTATAAACCCTGAACTGAAATTTAAAAAGACTCATCCAGAGAGTGGACTCACTGCCTGGGACCTTTTCCCAATTGGGACTCAGTATGTGCTGTGACGTGAGACTTCCCAGTGCTGTTTAAGTCTGGATGCGAGCAAATTCAATTTGGTGAAGTCTGTATTATTGCTCTCCTTTGCTGTTTCTGTTCCTCTTTCCTTTTGATGTTAATAAGAAAGTAAGCAGGATAGTTCTCTAATGAATAGTGGCATTATTTATTTGTATATAATGTGTGACTTATTTTGTTAGCAAATCCTTTAAATCTGAGACAAAATTGAAAACTTTTGGCAAAATACTCCCTTTCTACTTACAAATAGCTGAAGTACTTCTAACAGATACAAATGACCTAAAATATATGTAAGAAAACAAGTTGTCATATGTAATTGAGATACTCTTCTAAAGCATATAAAATATATACATTTAAACTTTTGTTTTGTGCTCATATTTTTAGAATATACAATTGTCCAAATAGCTATGTGTATTCTTATAAAGCTCTGTGGAATTCTTTCTACTGTTATTTAAATCTTAGCCTCTTATTTTAATATTTGAGCATTTATTTTTTTTTCCAATTAGATTGTATTCTTATTGAAATTTGACACTACCGAAATTACATTTTGCAAGTGTGCCTGTCAATTTTTAAGAATAAAAATGCACTATTATCTTTGATATTTGTTATGAAATTAAACCAATTTACAGATTTAAGCATATAGTTCAAGGTTACAAAATGTTAACTAATTGTGTCCAAATCTTACTTTTACTTAAATAAAAACACCTTTCAGTATTATGGCTAAATAGCATTTTCACCAGAGGTATTGAAATATGGAAACTTTGAGTGATCTTAGTTTGATGCCATTGTATTTCACTGTTAACCAAGGAGTTAGCAGTAAATAGAAAAGGGAGCAAGAAAAATGGAAAATTCACAACTATGCATTTTGACTTCTGTAAAATAAAAAATTTATTACACTCATATTTTTGTAATAGAAATTCATAATCCCATTTCTCTTTCAGTACTTTTGCTTTGACAAAGAGATGGCACCACACTTATTAAACTCAATGTGATGTTTCCAAATAGTTGATGAGGGACATTCTATGATGAACTGAAATATAAATAAGACAAGGCTCACATGTCATTTTCAAACAAAACAAACTAATGCATTTCAAATGGAATGGCACTAATATGTCATGTATATTTTGATGATATGAGAAAATTCAATACATTCAAAAAAATGATAACTAAGCAATGTAAAGTATATGTTCTTACTAGGATACTACAAATTCATTTTCTTCTGTTATAATTAAAGATTTGTGTGAGGTTTTTGTTTGTTTTTGTTTGTTTGTTTTTTCATATTTCTGAGCAACAATCATTAAAAATTCATTTCAACCATATACAATTCAACCAAATGAAACACTGATCTTACAGCTTGTAATTCATTCCCCAAGCTCACTTGCACTAAGAAAGAGCTTTTTCTTTTTTTTCCTAAACAAAATATCCATTATGTGCGAGATAAGTCACTTCAATCGTATCCAACTCTTTGTGATCCTATAGACTGTAGCCCACCAGGCCCCTCTGTCCATGGGATTCTCCAGGCAAGAATATTTGAGTGGGCTGCCATGCCCTCCTCTAGGGTGTCTTCCCAACCCAGGGATCAAACCCGCATCTCTTGCATTGCAGATGGATTCCTTACCACTGGTGCTACCTGGGAAACCCAATGTTCATGATTAATCCATATCAATTCTAGGTAGCATAGATCCTTGGGCCTGACTGTAATCCAATCATTCATAAATTATTTCATTAGAGACATGCAATTTAAAATTATATTTCTCAGACTTGAATGGGAAAAGCATATATTCCAAAGATATTTTTCAAATATTCCAAAATTACTTAAGGAATTGTTTAAATGGGCTCTAATGCTGACTTAAATTATTTTAGCTATATGCTTACTGAGACTGAAACATAAATCAAAACATAAACTCCTAATTTTTATAGATCAAATAAAAAACACAGCCTTAAACAACATATGCAACATTATTGTAACATAATGGAAGACAATATTTTATCAAATCACCATATGCAACACCAGATGATAATGACTGGTAATGCATGAGACTTTTGAATTTGTCATACACAGACTGTTGTGTAACTATGTGATTCTCTCATCATTTTTCCCCATTTGTAGTCCTATGCTCTGCTTTGGCTTTATGTATCAATGACAGACCTTTATATGGTAGAAAGTTCTCTGCACATTCCTCATTTGCATGTAGCAACTGAAATAATTCTAGAGTGTTTTTCATTAACATAATTAAAGCAATAATGCAAATTTAGCTTGACAGTATATTGTCATAAAGGGATTACCCAGGATATCAAGAATATGTTTATATTATTTTTAATACTAACATTGAAATGCAAACCCATCATCTAAAAATTATCATAGATAACTTCTGGGTCCTCAAAACTGGAGACCCAAAATGAAAACCAAAATTAACTAACTGAATGAAAGTATTTGCTTTCTTCATAATCTGGTGAAATTCCAGTTGGTGCTGAAATATCACAGAAACAAAGAAGTATGGCCATTTTGAGTTAGAACTTTTTCCTTTATAGATCACTTGATTTTTTTCTTAATCACTATGAAGACAAAACCATAGCTCAGCCAGTTCATGAAATATGTCTCATCATTATGTTAAGACTCATATACTTTGTGTGTATCATCCACAACTTCAGAAAAGCCTGATGTTAAAAGTTTGAATTATGAAATAGACTTCTAACCTTTTATTCTCTCTGACTGCTTTGTCTCCCTTCTTCCAAGAGATAGTTGGTTTTGGAGATCCTTGAGGTTTGCACTCTATGATGACTTCTTGGTCTTTGGGAATAATTATTGTTTTCTTCAGTTGATTCAGTGCAAAAGTGGGAGCTGAAGCTATAAAAAAGAAAAGGTTAATTCTACCAGAAGCAATGACAATAACTTCTAATGGATGATTCACCGAGATTGGGCAATTTTACTTTGGAATGCATTTTTAATAAAATCATAAGATACCTACACATATAAAAGGCACTAATTTGAAGTTTAATTTAATTATTGCTTCAGAGATATCTTATTGGCTGTCCTTTATTTTACCAGATTCTTACAATTGTGGGGCCTACAGCTAAGGTTGTTTCAAAGAATGAGATGCTTTAATTAAACTTTAATTGTGTAAGTTTAATGATCACCTTGGGCAAAAGGTGAAGGGGTTGAACATGTTTCTGTTTGGGGCTTCCTTTGGAAAAATGGAGGCTATCTGTGAAGAAGGCAATCCTGTGTCACCTATTTCTAATCTCTGAGCCTTGATGCATATTTTACTTAATAATGTGTATGTGTGTGTGTGTTCAGGCTCTCAGTCATGTCCAATAGTTGCAACACATAATTTTCCAGGCAAGAATACTGGAACAAGTTGCCATTTTCTACTCCAGGGGATCTTCCTGACCCAGGGATGGAACTGGGATCTCCTGCACCTCCTGCATTGTCAGGAAGCTTCTTTAGCACTGGGCCACCTGAGAAGTCCATTTAAATAGTATACAAAACTAAATGTAGAGTTTTAAGAAATACAGTTTTAAGAATTGAATAATTTAAATTTCAACTAATTGGTTGCAATTATTCACCTAGGCCTGAGCATTCATTAATATTCATTTTGTATTACTAGATTTTTATTATTAGTTTTCATTTAAACTTCCCAAGACATTCCAGTAGGTAGCTGTGGTTAACAACACTGAACTAAAGTTCAGTGCAGATCAGTCACTCAGTCATATCCAACTATTTGTGACCACCCGGACTGCAGCACGCAAAGCTTGCTGCACCACCAAATCCTGGAGCCTACTCAAACTCATGTCAAGTCCATCAGTGATGCCATCCTACCGTCTTATCCTCTGTCATCCCCTTCTCCTCCTGCCTTCAATCTTTCCCAGAATCAGGGTCTTTTCAATGAGTCAGCTCTTTCCATCAGGTGGCCAAAGTATTGGAGTTTCATCTTCAGCATCAGCCCTTCCAATGAATATTCAGGACTGATTTTCTTTAGGATGGACTGGTGGGACCTCCTTGTAGTCTAAGGGACTGTCAAGAGTCTTCTCCAACTTCACAGTTCAAAAGCATCAACTCTTTGTTGCTCAGCTGTCTTTGTATTCCGACTTTTACACCCATACACGACTACTGGAAAAACCATACCTTTGACTAGATGGACCTTTGTTGGCAAAGGAATGCCCCTGCTTTTTAATATGCTGTCTAGGTTGATCACAGCTTTTCTTCCAAGGAGCAAGTGTCTTAATTCATGGCTGCAGTCAAAGTCTCACTGTTTCCACTCTTTCCCAATCTATTTGCCATGACGTGATGGGACCAGATGCCGTTGTCTTAGTTTTCTGAATGTTGACTTTTAAGCCAAATTTGTCACTGTTCTCTTTCACTTTCATCAAGATTCTCTTTAGTTCTTCACCTTCTGTCATAAGGGTTGTGTCATCTGCATATCTGAGGTCGTTGATATTTCTCCCAGCAAACTTGATTCCAGCTTGTGCTTCTTCCAGCCCAGCACTTTGCATGATGTACTCTGCATATAAGTTAAATAAGCATGGTGACAATATACAGCCTTGATGTACTCCTTTCCTGATTTGGAACCAGTCTATTGTTCTATGTCCAGTTCTAACTGTTGCTTCTTGACCTGAACACAGAGTTCCTAGGAGTCAGGTCAGGGGTTCTGCTTATTCACATCTCTTTAAGAATTTTCCATAGTTTGCTGTGATCCAAACAGTCAACAGCTTTGCCATAGTCAATAAAGAAGAAGTAGGTATTTTTCTGGAACTCTCGTGCTTTTTCCATGATCCAACAGATGCTGGCAGTTTGATCTCTGGTTCCCCTGCCTTTATAAGCCCACCTTGAACATCTGGAATTTCATGGTTCTTGTACTGTTGAAGCCTGGCTTGGAGGATTTTGAGCATTACTTTGCTAGCATGTGAGATGAGGACAACTGAATGGTAGTTTGAGCATTCTTTGGCATTGCCCTTTTTTGGGATTGGGATGAAAACTGACTTTTCTAGCCCTGTGGCCACTGCTAAGTTTTCCAAATTTGCTGGCATATTGAGTGCAGCGCTTTCACAGCATCATCTTTTAGGATTTGAAATAGCTCACCTGTAATTCCATCACATCCACTAGTTTTGTTCATAGTGATGCTTCCTAAGGCCCACTTGACTTTGCATTTCAGGATGTCTGGCTCTAGGGGAGTGATCACACTATCATGATTATATGGATCCTGAAGATCTTTTTTGTATAGTTTTTCTGTCCTTAACTGTGCCCATCTTTCCATGAAATATTCCCTTGCTATCTCTAATTTTCTTGAAGAGACCTCTAGTCTTTCCCATTCTATTGTTTTCCTTTATTTCTTTGCATTGATCACTGAGGCAGGCTTTCTTATCTTTCCTTGCTATTCTTTGGAACTCTGCATTCAAATTGGTATATCTTTCCTTTTCTCTTTTACCTTTAGCTTCTTTTATTTTTTTTTTTGGTCAGCTATTTGTAATGCTTCCTCAGTCAACCATTTTGCCATTTTGCATTTCTTTTTCTTGGGGATGGTTTTGATCCCTGCCTCCTGTACAATGTCATGAACTCCCTCTGCGGTTCTTTAAGCACTCTGTCTATCAGATCTAATCCCTTGAATCTATTAGTCAGCTCCACTGTATAATTGTAAGGGATTTGATTTAGGTCCTACCTGAATGGTCTAGTGGTTTTCCCCTACTTTCTTCAATTTGAGTCTGAATTGGCAATAGGGAGTTCATAATCTCATCCACAGTCAGCTTCCAGTCTCATTTTTGCTGACTGTATAGAACTTCTCCATCCTTGGCTGCAAAGAATATAATCAATCTGATTTTGGTATTGACCTTCTGGTGATGACCATGTGTAGAGTCTTCTCTTGTGTCGTTGGAAGAGGGCATTTGCTATGACCAGTGCGTTCTCTTGGCAAAACTCTGTTAGCCTTTACCCTGCTTCATTCTGTACTCCAAGGTCAAATTTGCCCATTACTCCAGGTATCTGTTGACTTCTTACTTTTTCATTCCAGTCCCCTATAATGAAACAGACATCTTTTGGGGATGTTTGCTTGTTCTAGAAGGTCTTGTAGTTCTTCATCGAATTGTTCAGCTTCATCAGCATTAGTGATTGGAGTATAGACTTGGATTACTGTGATATTGAATGGTTTGCCTTAAAAACGAACAGAGATGATTCTGTCGTTTTTCAGATTGCATCCAAGTACTGCATTTCAGACTCTTTTGCTGACTATGATGGCTATTGTATTTCTTTTAAGGGAGTCTTACCCACAGTATTAGATATAATGGTCATCTGAGTTAAATTCACTCATTCCAGTCCATTTTAGTTCACTGATTCCTAAAATGCTGAACTAAAGAATATGTGAAAAAATAAATAAGCAAACAAAAAAAAGAGACACCTTTACATCTAAAAGAAAACCTGGAAAATATCTGTACAAGTTTACTGTATCTTAGACATTTATTTATGCCAATCTGAAAATCTTATGAATAGTTCATTTGTATTTTATGTTCATTGCATAGAAGTATAACATAATTATACTTAGTACATAACACATAACATTAAAAGATATCTAATATTTTAGCATAGCACATAACATTAAAAGATATCTATGCAGCACAAACAGAAAAAGGTATCAACTGAGATGAGTTAAGAAATTGAAAGAAAAATTTAGGAATTTATAGAAAGATAACATATTTGGTTGCCTACTGGGGATATATCTTATTAAAGGTAATTTTGAGAACATATTTTTGAATAAGAAAGGAACCCATTTGAGAGTGTTTCTGGATAAACTATTGATTAGGTGAGTGCTGAATCAGTTTTTTAATTCAGAAATACAGGTGTATGAGCTAACAAGAAAGTAAATATTTTTTGATTGGTTAGGACGTAAGACATTGAAACATGGACTCCTGTATCAATATTGGATGGATTTGTTATAGTGTGAGGAAATTTCAAATATAAACATTCATAATTCAAGTTGATTTACAGCATATTATATTTAACTGATATATGAAAGGTGCATTTCAGACTCCAAGATCTTGGGTGTTTCTGTGAATGTTGTGCTTTGGGTCAGTGGGAAGTACACAACACACTCAGGCCTTTGCCGACTTCTGATAAATGGTGTGTCAATGTCATCTAAGTCTCTCTCTTTGTGTTATAATTATCCCAGAAACAAAATTTAGAACATCTTGAGCGTGAGAAAAAGGAAAATCGATTCCAGTGCCCTAAAGAGGCTCAATTTGGTAGCCTGTTCCCCTGGGCTGAATTTTTCTTGTAGGAAAGTGTGAAGTAGTGCTAGTGTTCTGGGTATACTCCAGAGTGTAACCCTATGAGCTTCCTGTGTCCGGCTTTAGGGGGGCTCTCATCAACCTGTTAAGGTGGTAACATCTCTTCAACAGAGGATGCTTTCTTGGGCGTCCTGCATTGCAGGAGCCATGTACCTACTGGTAGTAAGAGCAGCTTGGGAAAACATTAAGCACTGCTATGTCGATAACCTACATTCTGATCCTCTACCCTTACGACAACTTTCCTTGAAAGTTAGCATACTTTTCTTATGTGATTTTTTTAAAGCCATAGAAAAGATATATTGTGTAAGTCTGTTAGGATTAAAACTAAAATTAAAGAAAGTAAAACTTATGGCCATATAACCTTATCTCCCAAAATTTAAAAAGTACATATCAGCAAGGCATAGTAGTTCTTTTTAAAAGATAAAATAGGTTTTTACAATCACATCATAAACCTTCAGCATAGTAAGAATTACAGCATGAGAAGAAGCCACACTTATTCATTTAGTTAGAAACGGCATACCTAAAATCTTCAGCTCAGCACTTGCATAGATGGTTCCGTATTTATTTTCAGCCAGACACTGATACATTCCAGCATCTGATTGATTCACGTTGTGGATCATCAATACTCCATTAACCATCTCAACCCTACTCTGTAATGGAATAAGAAAAATAGATATAGAAATTGAATGCTTCACACATATTTTACAGTTATTCTCTCCTAGATTTAAAAAAAAAAAAGGCCTCCAACGTTGAAACCCCGTGGACTATAGCCCTCTGACTCCTCTCCATGGAATTCTCCAGGCAAGAATACTGGAGTGTGTAGCTGTTCTCTTCAGGGGATCTTCCTGACCCAGGCACTGAACCTGAGTCTCCTGCATTGCAGGCAGATCCTTTACCATCTGAGTCACCAGGAAGCCCCCACAATTAATACAGTTGAACAGTATTTCAATTTAGGAAGACAAATTTACTGTACATTATTCTAATGTAAAATATAGCTATGTCTTGATCAGAAAAGAAATTATATCTTCTTATAGTTATTTTTATGAATTTTACTTTTGATTATATTTTAAAATAAGCAGTTTTTGTTTGGTATACTGGTCAAGCTAATGAAATACAGTCATCAGATAATGCTTTTATTGAATTTATTTTACAAATAAGAAGCTGGAGTTCAAATGTAGAAAGGATTGAGACTGCATATATGTAGGATCAAAGTTAAATACAGTCCACTAAATTCCAAGAATCTCTATTATATTGATCTGGTCAGATGCTTGTCTTTTCTCTCACTTCCCAACACAATGACATAGATTTAAATTAAAAAAAAAAAAAGCAAAAAAATGTCCTATAACTAGAATCTGTATAAAACTTTTGGTCAGAAAATGTAAATTTCATTATCAGATGAAATAATACAGAAGACAGAAAATAAAGCACATGCAAACTGAGGTAAACTGAGGCCAAGAGCACACTTTGAAAACAAATTTTAGATTTAAAATGTTGTTTGACAATTAGATATCTTATCTATTTAACATCAAGCAAATCATTCTTTTAATTTTAGTGAGCAGTGCTTTGCTTATCTGTCAACAGAGATGCCAAGTAATTTGATATTATTTTTTAAATGAACCCATTCATTCATTCGACTATTATCTGCCAGTGGAATTTACTGAGTTGGTGAGAGTAGACAATATAACCAGCACACGCCCCTTCCCAAGGTTTATGTGATATCCCAAGAAGATTAGAGAGACAGGCAATAAGCCAGCGTCCCAGGATTCCCACTCCCTCCCTGTCGGTTTTCTTTAACAGTTCTCCTGCTCTTTTTATTTGTGTCGGTCTTTTTCTGTAACTATGCTTTGGCTTTAGTGGTTTTAGAATAAGGGAATATTGGAGTTGGATGTGATTGTGGAGGTAATATGATCCAATTTTTTGATTTTACAAAAGGGCAAATCAAGGTCCAAAAAGTCAAATTACAGAAACGAGATCCTTTGATAATGGCAGAACTTGGGCAGAAACTGTGTTTGGAATTTCAATTTATACACTTCCCCTCCCTTTTGTCCACAGGTAATAAAGTAAGACAGTAGGTGTTGCGAGAGGGCATCAGAGGGCAGACACACTAAAACCACAGTCACAGAAAACTAGCCAATCTGATCACAGGACCACAGTCTTGTCTAACTCAGTGAAACTAAGCCATGCCGTGTGGGGCCACCCAAGACGGTTGGGTCATGGTGGAGAGGTCTGACAGAATGTGGTCCACTGGAGAAGGGAATGGCAAACCACTTCAGTATTCTTGCCTTGGGAACCCCATGAACAGTATGAGAAGGCAAAATGATAGGATACTGAAAGAGGAACTCCCCAGGTCAGTGGGTGCCCAGTATGCTACTGGAGATCAGTGGAGAAATAACTCCAGAAAGAATGAAGGGATGGAGCCAAGGCAAAAACAATACCCAGTTGTGGATGTGACTGGTGACAGAAGCAAGGTCTGATGCTGTAAAGAGCAATATTGCAGAGGAACCTGGAATGTTAGGTCCATGAATCAAGGCAAATTGGAAGTGGTCAAACAGGAGATGGCAAGAGTGAACATCTACACTTTAGGAATCAGTGAACCAAAATGGACTAGATGGGTGAATTTAACACAGATGACCATTAATATTTACTACTGTGGGCAAGAATCCCTTAGAAGAAATGGAGTAGCCATCATAGTCAACAAGAGAGTCAAAAATAAAGTACTTGGATGCAATCCCCAAAATGACAGAATGATGTCTGTTCGTTTCCAAGGCAAACCATTCAATATCACGATAATCCAAGTCTATGTCCCGACTAGTAATGCTGAAAAAGCTGAAGTTGAACAGTTCTATGAAGACCTACAAGACCTTTTAGAACTAACACCCCAAAAAGATGCCCTTTTCATTATGGGGTACTGGAATGCAAAAGGAGGAAGTCAACAAATACCTGGAGTGATAGGTAAATTTGGCCTTGGAGTACAGAATGAAGCAGGGCAAAACTAACAGGGTTTTGCCAAGAGAACACACTGGTCACAGTAAACACCCTTTTCCAACAACACAAGAGAAGATTCTACACATGGACATCAGATGGTCAGTACCAAAATCAGATTGATTATATTATTTGCAGCCAAAGACGGAGAAGCTCTTTCAGTCACCAAAAACAAGACCGGAACCTGACTATGGCACAGATCATGAACTCCTTATTGCCAAATTCAGACTTAAACTGAAGAAAGTAAGGATAACCACTAGACTATTCAGGTATGACCTAAATCAAATCCCTTATGACTATACAGTGGAAGCGACAAATAGATTCAAGGGATTAGATGTGATAGAGCGGTTGAAGAACTATGGATGGAGACTCATGACATTGTACAAGAGACAATGATCAAGACCATCCCCAAGAAAAATAAATACAAAAAGGCAAAATGGCTGTCTGAGGAGATTTTACAAACTGCTATGAAAAGAATAGAAACAAAAGTCAAAGGAGAAAAGAAAAGATATACCCATTTGAATGCGGAGTTCCAAAGAATGCAAGGAGAGATAAGAAAGCTTTCCTCAGTGATCAGTGCAAAGAAATAGAGAAAAACAATAGAATGGGGAAGACTGGAGATCTCTTCAAGAAACTTAGAGACACCAAGGGAACATTTCATGGAAAGATGGGCACAATAAGGGACAGAAATGGAATGGACCTAACAGAACCAGAAGATATTAAGAAGAGGTGGCAAGAATACACAGAAAAACTATACAAAAAAGATCTTCAGTACCTGTATAATCACGATGGTGTGATCACTCACCTAGAGCCAGACATCCTGAAATGCAAAGTCAAGAAGGCCTTAGGAAGCATCACTATGAACAAAGCTAGTGGATATGATGGAATTACAGGTGAGCTATTTCAAATCCTGAAAGATGATGCTGTGAAAGTGCTGCACTCAATATACCAGCAAATTTGGAAAACTCAGCAGTGGCCACAGGACTGGAAAAGGTCAGTTTCCATTCCAATCCCAAAGAAAGGCAATGCCAAAAAAAAAAAAGAAAAAAAAACAAAGAAAGAAAGGCAATGCCAAAGAATGCTCAAAATACCACACAATTGCCTTCATCTCACACAGTACCAAAATAATGCTCAAAATTCTCCAGGCCAGGCTTCAACTATATGTGAAGTGTGAACTTCAAGATGTTCAAGCTGGTTTTAGAAAAGACAGAGGGACCAGAGATCAAATTGCCAACATCTTTTGGATCATTGAAAAAGAATGAGAGTTCCAGAAAAACATCTGCTTCTGCTTTATTGACTATGCCAAAGCCTTCCATTTTGTGAATTAAAACAAACTGTGGAAAATTCTGAAAGAGATGGGAATACCAGACCACCTGACCTGCCTCCTTAGAAATCTGTAGGCAGGTCAAAAAGAAACAGAACTGGACATGGAACAACAGACTGGTTTCAAATCTGGAAGGAGTACGTCTAGGTTGTATATTGTCACATTGTTTATTTAACTTATATGATGAATATATCATGAGATTGCTAGACTGGATGAAGGACAAGCTGAAATCAAGATTGCCAGGAGAAAAATCAATAACCTCAGTTGTGCAGATGACACCACAGTTCTGGCAGAAAGGAAAGAAGTACTAAAGAGCCTCTTGATGAAAGTGGAAGAAGATAGTGAAAAAGTTGGATTAAAACCCAACACTCAGGAAACTAAGATCATGACATCTGGTCCCATCGCTTCATGGCAAATAGATGGGGAAACAATGGAGACAGTGATGAACTTTATTTTTGGGGGTTCTGAAATCACTGCAGATGGTCACTACAGCCATGAAATTAAAAGACACTTGCTCATTGGAAGAAAAGGTATGACCATCCTAGACAGCATATTAAAAAGCAGAGACATTACTTTCCTGACAAAGGTCTGTCTAGTCAAAGCTATGGCTTTTCCAGTAGTCATGTATGGATGTGAGAGATGGACTATAAAGAAAGCTGAGCGCCAAAGAATTGATGCTTTTGAACTGTGGTGTTGGAAAAGATGCTTGTGAGTCCCTTGGACTGCAAAGAGATCCAACCAGTCCATCCTAAAGGAAATCAGTCCTGAATAATCATCAGAAGGATTGATGCTGAAGCTGAAACTCCAATACTTTGATCATCTGATGCAAAGAATTGACTCATTGGAAAAGACTCTGATGCTGGGAAAGATTGAAGGTGGGAGGAGAAGGGGATGACAGAGGATGAGATGGTTGGATGGCATCACCGACTCAATGGACATGAGTTTGAGTAAACCCTGGGAGTTGGTGATGGACAGGGAGGCCTGGGTTGCTGCAGTCCATATGGTTGCCACGAGTTGGACAAGGCTGAGCTACTGAACTGAACTGAAGGACACAAGATAAACTGATTAGAATCAAATGGGTCCAAGATAGTAGACAAATTGACTTTGATTAGACCCTGGTCCTCAATCAGCAAGGATAATGAAACACCCAGAGGCACCATGACAGTTCCAATCACTGTCAAAAGACCAAGGAGTGCATGATGACACAATTCCTGGAAATCTCCACCTCTTCCCAAAAATACTTGCAATAATCCTCCCACTTAATAGCATGTGAAATACCCAGCCTGTAAAAACTAACCACATCACATTTTGCACTGCACTTGCCCTCTGTGATGGCCCAGGCTCTGTCTGTGGATTGTACTTCTCTCTGACTCTGAATAAATCCATTTCTTAACCATCACTTTATCTCTCACTGAATTCTTTCTGTGGTGGGACATCAAGAACCTGAGCTTCATTCAGTCCTGAAACCAGGTATTGTGGGTTTTGGCTGGGTTAGAATCCGAGCCCATAGGTTCCAGTCCCGATCTGTGGTAAACAGTTTCCATCTCAGGCAAGCAACTTTATATTTTGATTATCCCACCATCTTCAAAGTGACAGCAGTTGGTTAGATGATGTCTAAAAGTCTGCTAAAAATGACAATGAGTTAATGATAATCACTGATATTTTCCTATGAACTTATAGGATTGAATAAAATTTGAAGAAGTGATGTATTACCAGAAAGTAATGAGGCAATTAAAATTAAAAGAAAACTATTTTTTTCAACAACAACAACAAAAAGAACCCCATACAAAAACATGGGCAGAAGACCTAAATATAGATTTCTCCAAAGAAGACAGACAGATGGCCAACAGGCACATGAAAAAATTTTCAAAATTGCCAATTATTAGAGAAATGCAAATCAAACTACAGTAAGGTACAGCCTCACCCCAGTCAGAATAGCCATCGTTAAAAAGTCTACAACTAACAAATGCTGGAGAGGATGTAGAGAAAAGGGAACTCTTCTACAATTGGTGGGTATGTAAGTTGGTGCAACCACAGTGGAAAACTAAAAATACAATTACCATATGATCAAGCGATCCCACTCCTGGGCATATATCTGGACAAAACTGTAATTCAAAAAGATGTTTGCACACCTATATTTATAGCAGCACTATTCGCAATAGCCAAGACATGGAAATAACCTAAATGTCCTTCAACAGATAAATGGGTAAAGAAGATATGGCACATCTATACAATGGAATATTCAGCCAGCAAAATAATGTCATTTGCAGCAACATGGATGCAAGTAGAAATTATCATACTAAGCAAAGTAAGTCAGAAAAAGACAAATACCATATGATATCACTTATACGTGAAATCTAAAATATTACACAATGAATCTATTTATGAAGTAGAACCAGAATCACAGAGATAGGGAGCAGATTAGTGCTTGCCAAGGGGGCGGAAGTTTGAGGACAGATATAGTGGGAGGTTGGGGCTAGCAGATGTAAACTTTTATACATAGAATGGATAAGCAACAAAGTTCCACTGTACAATACATAGAATTATATTCAATATCCTATGATAAACCACAATGGAAAATAACATTTTAAAAAGAATATATATATATGTATAATTGAATCACTGTGCTGTACAGAAATAACACAACATCGTAAATCAACTATAGTTCAATAATTTTTTTAAGAGTAAAAATTAATTTGTTTATATGTTATCTTTCTCATTCTGAATATAAGGGATAAATAAGAAATGGCTTTCAAAAAGACTAAAGGAAGTTAGTTTGTCCTTTGTGAAATTTCACAAAAATATCACTGGAACATGTTAATGGTTACCGACGGTACCTGAGGCAAGAGGGGCGCTCCATTCTTCAGCCAGCGGTAGGTGGGTCTGGGTTTTCCAGTGGCCTTACATTCCCATCGCAGAGGGCTCCCACTGTCTAACTGAGTATCATTCAGTTTTTCTGCCCAGTGTGGATATGCTGTAAGAGTTTAAGGGAAAAAGGGTGATTTCACTTCTCAACGTTTCACAAAAATCAAGATTTTATGGAATGTTAATGAATTCATAAGCATTAAATATGTTATCAATTCATGCAACTTGGATTTTGGCACTGCATTACACAGAGAACTCTATTTCCTGTGTAAAAATATAACCATGATGATATTTTAATAATTTGAAACACTTTTTAATCTAAATGAAGCATATATTTCTGTTCTTGTTGTTGTTTAATTTTAAAATATCTCCTCTTCAAAAGGCACTTTTTTCTTATCTTTTTAAAAATTTATTTATTTTTAATTGAAGGATAATTGCTTTAAAATATTGTGTTGTTTTATGCCATATATCAACATGAATCAGTCATAAGGGGGAGAATATACAGGTCTTCTTGTTTTACCCTCCTTAGAATAAGTGGTAGATTCTTCCCATGGAGAGCATGGGAACTTGTTTAGAAAGCAGTCTTTCTAAACTAAAAATCTTTCTAAACAAGACACATCTCTTCTTCCAAATATTGAGCAGAATTAGCACAGTTTTAAGTAATATAACATGCCCATTTACTGAATAACTGTTCTGCTTTTTGTTTCCTAATAAAGCCTGAATTGTTTCAAAAAATAATTTGTAAATTCAAGTATCATTTGATATAAAATTGTTCTATATTTGCTGACATTTTTGTATACACACATGTATTTATATATACAAGTTTTCAATACTCTGTTTCTTTCTCAAAAAAGATAATATTCCAAACGTATGAAATTTATAAAGTGTGAAAAGTGAAAGTCGCTCAGCTGGGTCCGACTCGTTGCCACCCCATGGACTATACAGTCCATGGAATTCTCTAGGCCAGAATACGGGAACAGGTAGCCTTTCCCTTCTCCAGGGGATCTTCCTAAACCAGGGATCGAACCCAGGTTTCCCACATTGCAGGGGAGTCTTTACCAGCTGAGCCACAAGGGAAGCCCAAGAATACTGGAGTGGGCAGCCTATCCCATCTTCAGCGGACCTTCCTGACCCAGGGATCGAGCTGGGGTCTCCTGCATTGCAGGCGGATTCCTTACCAACTCAGCTGTCGGGGCAGCCATGATTAAAGCGTTTTTCCTTCATTGACATTTTTCTCAAGTTTGAATCTCTGAATCTCTCTCATCTATTTCTTTCATCCCTCTGCCCCTTTCCCTTCTGGCAATCACCCATTTGTTCTCTGGGTATATTACTCTGTTTCAGTTTTGTTATGTGTTTTCATTTGTTTTGTTTTTCAGATTCCACACATAAGTGAAATCACATGATGCTTGTCTTTCTCTGACTTATTTTCCTTAACAGTTCCCTCTGGGTCCACCCATGTTATCACAGATGGTAAGATTTCATTTTTTTTTTAAGCCTGAGTATCATTCCATTTTATATGTATGTGTGTGTGTGTGTGTGTATGTGTGTATTCCCAAATGTCCAATGCTTTTTCATACCTACTGAGATAATTATAAGATTTCTTTCTTTGATTTGTTAAAGTGGTATAACACAATAATTTGCACCTTTGGGATAGGCCCCACTAGATCATTGTGTGACCATTGTAATGTATTGTTGCATTCAATTTGCTAGTTTTATTTTTTGGTGTTGAGGATGTGTCCATCTGTGTTCATCAGTGGTATTGGCCTGTAAATTTTTTGTGCTATATTTTTGTCTGGTTTTAGTATGAGGTGATATTGTAGAATGAGTTCAGACATATTCCTCTGCAAATTTTTGGAAGAATTTGAAAAGGAGGGCTGTTAACTTTTCTTTAAATTTTTGGTAGACTTCACCACCTGTGAGGCCATCTGGCACTATACTTCGGTTTGCTGGGAGTTTTTATTTTAGTTTATTCAATTACTGATGTAACTTCATTACTGGCAATTGATCTTTTCATATTTTCTATTTATTCCTGATTGTTTCTTGGGAAATTGTACATTTCCAGACACTTATTCCTTTTTTCTACATTGTCCATTTTATTGGCATATAGTTGTTTGTAGTAATCTCTTATGATCCTTTGTCTTTCTGTGGTATTGGCTGTGACTTCTCTTCTTTCAGCTTTGATTTTATTTACATGGACCCTCTTTTTCTTGATGAGTCTAGCTACAGTTTTATCAGTTTTACTTATTTCAAAGCACCAGCTCTTCTTTTCACTGATCTTGTTTACTGTTCTTAGTCTCTACTTCACTTATGTCTGCCCCGTTTGCTGCCAGGCCCTGCCTCATGCAGCGGCTAGAGGTGCTTGGGACTGGGTCCCAGCGTGACTGGCTGCATGGCCGGGTCGCAAAAGACTCGCGCTGACCCGCTGGTTGGCAGGACTGTGTCCTGAGCTAGCTGGCTATGTCCTGGGAGTCCTGGGACTGGTGCCAGCCTACTGATGGTAGGGGCTGGGTCCTGATCCAGCTGGCTGCCAGGCCACTGGTGGATGGGAAAACCTTTAAGGTATAAATTCTCTGGAATGCTTTCCTTGAATCAATCCTGTAGAAAGTAGTGGACTCTGCTCCTGTAGGCTTTTATCATAGCAGACAGCATGCTCTGCTCTCTGTGGGATTTGCTTTTCATCTAATTCAGTCAACTAAGAATTTCCTCAAATCTCTATTGTTAGCTTGTAGTGCAGTAATATCATTTAATAAACAGTAGCTGAATCAATGAGTGAATGAGCAAAATGTGCATGGTATAGTAAATTTGGTTCGAGGGCTGAATTTTTAAAGGAATTTTTTTTTTTCTTTTACAAATAATAAAAACAAAACATGTTAAAATAATATTTTAATATTTCAAAATATTTTGCAGCATCCCTGTGAAGGACATTAAGTTTTTTAGATGAACTGATCTTGAATACAGTGACAGTTATAGTTTCTAGCAGATTCAGCTTAATATGCAATTTGTTTAATTTCATGTTGTAAGGATCTGTATTTTCTTGTATCAGTGCTCTGTGTGACAGTTTCCCTAAATTTTAGTGTTCTAATCTGGAAAATAAGAATAGTATCACTTACCTTTTATGTGTAATATGCATTATAAAAGCAAATATGAAAAGTATAATTTGCTATTTATAGAAGATGAGATTGTAGATATTTCGGAAGTAGATTTTCCCAATTCTTACACACAACCTGGTTGTCTCTGAAATTTTTGGAAAATATAAACATTTGTAAGCCATGAAGGTTATGTATCATACAGACGCAGTAATTTAGTGTAGGACCAGCAAAGTTTTTGTGTAAAAGATGAGATAGAAAGTATTTGACACTTTGCCAGTCAGTTGATCTTTATCTCAACAACTTAACTCTGCCTTAGCAGTGCTTAAAGCTGATGCAGGCAATATGCAAACAAATGGGTGTCACTGTGTTTCAAAAACTTTTTATTTACAAAAAAAAAAAAAAAAAAAAAGGACAGCTGGTAGGATTTGGTTCATGGGCAATAAATTGTGACTCCTGATTCAGGCCAAGGGCAAGAATAAGTTAAAAAAGGTTATAAGGTTTGCAACATCAGATGACAGCTTTAGTGCTGGGAAAATATTTTTAAGGTTAGCAATTACCTATGCTATAAAAAGAACCTGACAATTCCTCATTTGTTTTTAATTTAAAGCATTTCTGTGTATAGGGTAATTTTACTCAGTGATTTACCATACAAAAGAAGCATGGTATATGTATCTAACAATGTTTAGTTCAAATTGCATTTTCAGTTTGACTCTTGTGACCAGGGCATCAAAGTTGGTTGAGAACACTTACTGTATACTTGCAACTGTCCACGAAAGGAATTTTTTCCACGTGAGTTTTCAGCTCTGCACTCATATGTGCCTGCATCGTCCAGCTGCACGTTGGGTATTTCCAGTACTGCCTGAGATTTACGCAGACGTGACTTACTAGGAATATAACCGTTAACCTTCATCCATGTGATTGTTGGAACTGGGCTACAATAAGGAGTAAAAATGCCATTAATACACTTTCCACTATTAGGAACATAGATTCTGTTATCTGGTAATTTAAGCACTTAATAGGCTGAGTGCAATAAAGTGTAATCACAATTAAGAACCATGTGATGGTTGATATACTTCACTTTCCATGTGGATTGTCTGCTTATAAGTTAGATTACAAGGAAAGGGATTTTCCTTTTCTTTTGTATTTCAGAAAAGGAATTCAAAGGTTATATTTTACACATATATATGCTATGCTTTACTTTTTTAAAACTGTGTAAAATTGTTTAAATGGTGAAAGTAATTTGGAGAAATTTACAAAAGTAATATATACTTAAGAAGTTGAACAAAAGAATCATGAGTTAAATGAATTAAGAACTCATTTTTGTTCCAACCCCATCAAATATCTTCTGCAGAAGGAAATAAAGTTAGCAAGCAATTTCCTGCCTTGTCTCTATGATACATATATAAGCACATATGACAAATTTTTTATTAATAAAAATCAAATCCAAGATCAACTGCTGACTTATTCTGGTTAATAGCTATATATTATTCCCTTGTGTAGATGCATCAGAATTTTAATCAAACATTCTCTTATAGTTAGACATTCAGTGTAGCCCCCAAATTTTTCCTTTTTTTTTTTTTTTTGCTACTAAGGAATAACATTGCTAAATGTAACTTTGTACATATATATCATATGCCATTGCTTTTTATTTTCTACTGCAAACATTCTCAAAAGTGGAATTGATAGACACAAGGGCATGCCCATTTTTCATTTTAATAAGTGCTGCCAGATTGTTTTCAATAATATAGTAGCATTTTCCACATCTATCAGTAATACATGAGACTGTTTTCCCATATCCTTGCCACCACATTATGTGATCAATCTGTTTAATTTTTATCAGTATTGATAGGTAAAAATGACATTTTGTTACAATTTCTCTGAACTCTAACAAAGTTGAACATCCTTTCATAATTATATTAGCTATTTGAATCTGCTTCACTGTGAATTGTTTATGTTATTTTTCAACTATTTCTTTCACTTTTCTGTTTGCAGTGTTTAATTTCTTAGGATTCTTTGTGTATTAGGGCCATTATGAGTTTGTTTACCAGAAAAATTCTTTCTCGGTATACTGATAGTTTATGATGGCATCTGCAATAAATTTTACAGATATTTTTGGGAGAAACAAGCATCTGTAGGTTTTTTTCATGACTTCAGAATTTTTGTTTGTTTAAAAATTATCTGTAAACCCAAGTATGTATCCAAATTTCCTTCAATCTTTCTGGTAGCTTTCTTAAAAATTATTTTTAAGCATTTGGATTTTTAATCCATCTGGACTATATTCGTGGTTTTGGTGTGAGATGGGATATGCAACTAATTATTTTAGAATCACTAAAACTCCTTTTCCAACAAGTTTTGGAATGTTACCTTTGCTATATAATTGGTTCTTACATGCTTAAATCTGATTCAGTCTTCACAGTTCTGTTCCACTGAGTTATTTATTACTATCTACATTTAATGTATTTTATGCTCTGGATTCTGTCTACTTTTTCAGTTCAGCTTCTCACTATTCCTTCCACATCTCCTGACCCAGAAACACATCTTTGTGTGTTTCCAATCATATCTGTTAAAGTCCTACTAATCTTTTGAGAGCCATTCTAAATGCCTCCTCTACTGTCAAGTCTCCTTATTTGTGTAGTCTTCTGGGATATTTTCCTTTTGAACATCAAAGTGATTTGTATATACTACTTGGACCTCTTGTAACATTTTATAATTGTGAAATGTAGGATATTTTTTCACTAATTTTCCTGACAGGAGTAATAGCGGTGTTAAATTTTAGAAACCATGCCTCATTAAACACAGTGTTTATTTTGTAACATCTTTCTTACGTGTGTCTTAGGTATAAGAGAATTGAAATTGCTGTATTAGAGTTGACAAGTTGTTCTTCTTTGTTTAGGTACATATATCAATATCTAGGAAAACTGAATATTGCATTTTCAAATAACTCTTATGTTGGCCTAATACATCATTCTTTTAATATGTACAAGAATTGATTTGTTATATTTTTAAATTTAGTATTTCTGCGTCTATGTTCAAAGGTGAGACTGTCTGTACTCATTATGTTTGCTGGTTTACATGTGCACATACTTGTTAGTGAGTTGGTGGTTGCTTTATTTATAAGCCAGCATTGACAAAATTGGAATCATAGTGATGGGTAATAAATAGCTTGGTAAACATGCCAGAATATTTGCATCTCCTATTGTGATAGCTTCTATAGTAGAGAAATTGTATGCTCCTTAAGAAACTGATCAGACTGATAAAAATAAAGTCATCCCCATCATAAGTGGAGTTAGTTTTTGAAAGCATTTTCAATTTCTTCTGTTTTCTTTATTTGTATTTAAATTTCTGTTTGTGTCTACTTTGGCAATTCATGTTTCCCTATCAAATTCATGTTTCCCTATCAAATTCATGTTTCCTTATGAAATCAAAGTATTTCACCCATGAGTTCAATATTTTAGCAGTGTTATATAACTGCTCATTTTTTTTAAAGTTTAAGAAGCTCTTCTATTATAAGTGGTCACACGTTGTAGTAGAAGTTAAATGTGTTTTCGACTGTCAGACTTTTCAGAACAAAAGTAACTGTGCAACTACATCTTTTCTGAGTTGCATTTTCCATCTCACACCAAAACCATGAATATAGTCCAGACGGATTAAAGACCCAAATGTTTAAAAATAATTTTTTAAAAAGTCATGAAGTTTTTTAAAAAAAAAATCTCATCATTTTTTTAACATCTTGTTTTGTTTTTCCAGTTACCCCAAATGTAAAATATGGTGGAAATAATAATTCCTATTTCAGAAATAATAGTCTCTATTTCAGAGGGTAATTATAAACATTTGATAAGTTAAAGTACTTGGCACAGAACAAGGAGGCAAAAAAATATATATATATTTGCAATACTGTGATGATCATATTTGTATCTTCTTTACAGCTTTAATGGTATGAGTGTATGCTTTCTCAACTTCCTCTCCTTTTAACACTGCACGTTGGTTAGGAACATGGTCTGCCAGGGAATACAATTTACATTCAAATAAAATTAAAACACACATATGTTATATGACCATCAGAAAGTAATCTAAGTTCTATGAATCTGGTTTCCCCATTTTAAAATGAAAATATTATTTGTTCCTTCAGAATGCATGTATCTTAAGAGCACTGGCATTATTTCTCTTGTTCAGGAGTATATCCACACTGTCTCATAGAGTGCTGGGCACACAGCTGGTAGTTAAATGTTTATGAAGTAAATTAATGAATGATTCTCATAATATGATTTTGAGCATTAAATGAGCTAAGTTCTTGTAAATTACTTATATAAATATATTGCAAATAGTGAATACCCAATAAATGTTACCTATAATGATAAGCTTTGTCAGAGGTTTATCTATTTTATTAGTCTTAAAATATGTATTTTGAATTTTTAATTATTTTTGTGATTTAATTTGTGCTTTCTATTTTTTATTTCCTTATCCCTTTTTATTGATTAGCATATTATTCCACTCTAACTTTAACTTGAATTTTTTATGTGCAAATTTTTTATGGTTGATAGTAAAAGTATGGCTGCTTTTTTCTCTGGTATCAAAGGTAACCACGTGCCTTATGCTCTGACACACAGAGACAGTGACCTGTACAATTTTGTTTTTTTGTAACTTGTTTAATTGACATTTGTAGTTAAAATATAGAATGAATTATTGTGAAAGTTATATGTCCATTGAGAAAAAAAGGTATGCTTTATTTTGGGTAAGATTTTAAAATTAGCTTTTAGATAGTTTTTATTAGTTGTGTAATTCAAGTATTGTTCATTGAAAAAATTTGAATGAAGTTATTAGTACATTGAATTAAGTGGAAGCAAACAAGTCAGAAGTAAATTAGACTTTGAGTACATTGTCAAATAAATCAAGAGTCTGAACTTAAAACAATAGCAAAACTTTGAGCATTTGAACCTTAAGACATATTGTAAGCTTCCAAAGGTAGATACAGGAGTTTGGGCTACAAAATCTGTACAGGGCCCAAATAGGGAACACTCCTCAATACACATTTCAATTGTGTCCATGAAATAAAACAAACAAGAAAAATGTCAGAGAGTGAATCCAAGGTACCCTGGAAGATAGACAAGATAATTTCTTACAAAGAGCAATATCAGAGTCTAACCATGAACTCTCCAATTCTTCCACAACCAAACCCTCCTCCATACAATCACACGAAAAAGAGAGAGGCTGTGCAATGAATGACCTTACAGGAGACTTTTATACTTGAGATGGATCAGTGATTAGTTTGAGACTCCTTCTTTTTTCTGAGTAGAATATTTTTCTTGTGAATAATAAACATATTTTAAGTACACAAGTTACAGAATCAAGAAGATCCATATCTAGAACTGATGGAGATCTGGAAATTTGGACTTGAGAGTATGCAGAGGCCAGATGAGATAGAGTACATTCAATGTGAGGAAAGAACTGAAATATTCCTCAGAAGAATAGATTGGCTAAGTGTTCAAAAAACACATTTTCCTTTCTTCCTGAACATATAATTACCTCATTTTTCCATCTTCCCTTAGGTAGGGGCATGGAATTGAGCTCTGGCCAGTGGACAGAAAGATGTACCAAACATGATCTAAGAACCAGTTTTCTACATGATCTTCCATTTTCACTTTTCCTGGATCTGCTTGATAGATGTTACTGTCAATGGTAACTCTTGCAGGAAAATGTTTATTTTGTGTATATATAAAATGTTTTCATGTCTTTGCTGTATGGAAGAATTAACTTTTTAAACAATATATATTAGAGAAGTATAACTTTCCAAAACTGAACCAGGAAGAAATAGAAGATCTTAACAAACCCATCACAAGCAAGGAAATCGAAACTGTAATCAGAAATCTTCCAGCAAACAAAAGCCCAGGACCAGATGGCTTCACAGTTGAATTCTACCAAAAATTGAGAAAAGCTAACACCTATCTTACTCAAACTATTCCAGAAAATTGCAGAAGAAGGTAAACTTCCAAACTCATTCTATGAGGCCACCATCACCCTAATTCCAAAACCAGACAAAGATGCCACAAAAAAAGAGAACTACAGGCCAATATCACTGATGAACATAGATGCAAAAATCCTTAACAAAATTCTAGCAAACAGAATCCAACAACATATTAAAAAAATTCATACACCATGACCAAGTGGGCTTTATCCCAGGAATGCAAGGATTCTTTAATATCTGCAAATCAATCAATGTAATACACCACATTAACAAATTGAAAGATAAAAACCATATGATTATCTCAATAGATGCAGAAAAAGCCTTTGACAAAATTCAACATCCATTTATGATTAAAACTCTCCAGAAAGCAGGAATAGAAGGAACATACCTCAACATAATAAAACCTATATATGACAAACCCACAGCAAGCATCACCCTCAATGGTGAAAAATTGAAAGCATTTCCCCTGAAATCAGGAACAAGACAAGGGTGCCCACTCTCACCACTACTATTCAACATAGTTTTGGAAGTGTTGGCCACAGCAATCAGGGCAGAAAAAGAAGTAAAAGGAATCCAGATAGGAAAAGAAGAAGTGAAACTCTCTCTGTTTGCAGATGACATGATCCTCTGCATAGAAAACCCTAAAGACTCTACCAGAAAATTACTAGAGCTAATCAATGAATACAGTAAAGTTGCAGGATATAAAATTAACACACAGAAATCTCCTGCATTCCTATACACTAACAATGAGAAAACAGAAAGAGAAATTAAAGAAATGATACCATTCACCATTGCAACAAAAAGAATAAAATACTTAGGAGTATATCTACCTAAAGAAACAAAAGACCTATACATAGAAAACTATAAAACACTGATGAAAGAAATCAAAGAGGACACCAACAGATGGAGAAATATACCATGTTCATGGATTGGAAGAATCAATATTGTTAAAATGGCTATACTACCCAAAGCAATCTATAGATTCAATGCAATCCCTATTAAGCTACCAATGGTATTTTTCACAGAACTAGAACAAATAGTTTCACAATTTGTATGGAAATACAAAAAAATTCGAATAGCCAAAGTAATCTTGAGAAAGAAGAATGGAACTGGAGGAATCAACCTGCCTGACTTCAGACTATACTACAAAGCCACAGTCATCAAGACTTTATGGTACTGGCACAAAGACAGAAATATAGATCACTGGAACAGAATAGAAAGCCCAGAGATAAATCCACGTACCTATGGACACCTTATCTTCGACAAAGGAGGCAAGGATATACAATGGAAAAAAGACAACCTCTTTAACAAGTGGTGCTGGGAAAACTGGTCAACCACCTGTAAAAGAATGAAACTAGAACACTTTCTAACACCATACACAAAAATAAACTCAAAATGGACTAAAGATCTAAATGTAAGACCAGAAACTATAAAACTCCTAGAGGAGAACATAGGCAAAACACTCTCCGACATAAATCACAGCAGGATCCTCTATGACCCACATCCCAGAATTTTAGAAACAAAAGCAAAAATAAACAAATGGGACCTAATGAAACTTAAAAGCTTTTGCACAACAAAGGAAACTATAAGCAAGGTGAAAAGACAGCCCTCAGATTGGGAGAAAATAATAGCAAACGAAGCAACAGACAGAGGTTTAATCTCAAAAATATACAAGCAACTCCTCCAGCTCAACTCCAGAAAAATAAATGACCCAATCAAAAAATGGACCAAAGATCCAAACAGACATTTCTCCAAAGAAGACATACAGATGGCTAACAAACACATGAAAAGATGCTCAACATCACTCATTATCAGAGAAATGCAAATCAAAACCACAATGAGGTACCATTATACGCCAGTCAGGATGGCTGCTATCCAAAAGTCTACAAGCAATAAATGCTGGAGAGGGTGTGGAGAAAAGGGAACCCTCTTACACTGTTGGTGGGAATGCAAATTAGTACAGCCACTTTGGAGAACAGTGTGGAGATTTCTTAAAAAGCTGGAAATAGAACTGCCATATGACCCAGCAATCCCACTTCTGGGCAAACACACCGAGGAAACCAGATCTGAAAGAGACACAGTGCACCCCAATGTTCATCGCAGCACTGTTTATAATAGCCAGGACATGGAAGCAACCCAGATGCCCATCAGCAGACGAATGGATGAGGAAGCTGTGGTACATATACACCATGGAATATTACTCAGCCATTAAAAAGAATTCATTTGAATCAGTTCTAATGAGATGGATGAAACTGGAGCCCATTATACAGAGTGAAGTAAGCCAGAAAGATAAAGACCATTACAGTATACTAACACATATATATGGAGTTTAGAAACATGGTAATGATAACCCTATATGCAAAACAGAAAAAGAGACACAGATGTATAGAACAGACTTGTGGACTCTGTGGGAGAAGGCGAGGGTGGGATGTTTCAAGAGAACAGCATTGAAACATGTATATTATCTAGGGTGAAACAGATCACCAGCCCAGGTTGGGTGCATGAGACAAGTGCTCGGGCCTGGTGCACTGGGAAGACCCAGAGGGATCGGGTGGAGAGGGAGGTGGGAGGGGGGACTGGGATGGGGAATACATGTAAATCCATGGCTAATTCATTTCAATGTATGACAAAAACCACTGCAATGTTGTAAAGTAATTAGCTTCCAACTAATAAAAATAAATGAAAAAAAAAAGAAAGAATAAACAATATATAAAGCATTGCTACCCATAAAATACTGATGCATTTTGACTGCATTCATAATAACAATTTTTTTTCATTAAAAGAACACGAGGACTTTCCTCGTGGTCCAGAGGTTAAGACTCTGTGTTTCCAATGCAAAGAGTAGGGGTTCGACACCTTATCAGGCAACTAAGATCTCACATGCTGCCAAAAAAGTTAAAAAATAATAGAACACTACCAGGGAAGAGTTATTTGCCACACAATTAACTGACAAACCTAAGAGATTGAATAAAGAACTAAAGTATATAAGAAAACAACTCATAAAAATGAGAAAGACAAAAGAAAAAGTAGAAATTATCACAAACATATGACAGCATATTCAATCTCATTAATAATCAGGGAAATGCAAATTTGGATTATCATAAATTTCATTTCATGCCTAACATATTTGTAAAATGTAGTACTTTGAATAACCTGATAATTGTACACACGTATGCCAATCAGTAAGAAGTCTAACACACATGGTGAGGTTTTATATTAGTGCAACCACTTTGGAAAGCTATTGGAATCCACTTACAAGTGAGAATGGCTATTATACATTGTATGGTCTGGAAGACCACTCAAGAAATGGAAGGGAGTAGAATTACTTGCAATTCCCAGAGAAATCCTTGCACATATCCACAAAGAGCAATGTACACTATTCTTACAGTGGCATTTACAAATAAACATTTTTAGAGATGTAATTTACCAAAAATGAAGTGAATCCATTGAAGTGTACAGTTTGAAGAGTCTTGCCAAATGTATATGCCTATTCAACTATTGCTTCAATTAGATTAATTATGTTACAGAGCATTATTTCACTCTTAAAGGTTTCCCTAGGCACCCCCTTCCCAATCACCCTCACCCCTGTCCCAGGTGATCAATAATCTAACTTTCATATTTTAAGAAAACGTTTGTCTTTTTTAAACTAACATGAATTGAATCTTATAGTCTGTACCATTTCTGTACGCTTTCTGAGCTCTGCACGTTCAGTCACTCAGTCACGTTTGACTCTCTGTGGCCCTGTGGGCTGTAGCCCACCAGGCTCCTCTGTCCATGGGATTTTCCAGGCAGGAATACTGGGGTGGTTTGCCATTTCCTCCTCCAGGGGATCTTCCCATCCCAGGGATCAAACCCAGGTCTCCTTCATTGGCAGGTGGCATCTTTACCAACTGCACCCTTTCTAGCCAGCTTTTGTCTCCTAAAATAAGATTTGAGAGATCAGTCTATGTTTCTAGGTGTATCAATTGTCCATTTCTTTTAACTGTGGACTACTTTTAATATATGGATAAGCTACAATTTGTTTATCCAGTTACTTGTTGACTATTGGACATTTGGGTTATTTTCAGTTTTAGGTGATCGTAAATAAACACAGCTTGTACATTCATGTGTAAGTTTTTTGTGGACACAATTTTGTCTCTTGGGTTAGTAACTAGGGGTAGAATTTCTATATTATATAATAAGGAAACTGTATGAAAATGGCCAGACTATTTGCCTTAATAATTATATAATTTATATTTCCACCAGCAATGTATAAAATATCCAGCTGTTTTACATCCTTGCAAAATGCTTAGCATTGTCAAGCTTTTAAATTTTATTCAACACGAATATCCACATCTTGTAGCACTATTTGTTTAAAATAGTACTCTTTCTCCATTAAATTATTTGGCATTTTTTATGACAAAATAATCTCACTTGTGTGGGTCTGTTTATGGACACTCTTCTGTTCCATTAATTTGTAAGCCTAGCTTAAGCCAGTTCCTCACTTTTCTGGTTATTACTGCTTTTAGAGAAAAACTTGAAATCAAGTGTGTGAAGTATTTTATGTTCAGTCTTTTTCTACCAATTGTATTGGCTATTCTGTGTTCTAATTTTAATGTACATTTTAAGAATAACTTGCTAATTGACATTTCCTGGAATTTTAACTGGATTTTGTCAAATTAATGTGTGAATTTGATTAGAACTGACATCTGAATACTACCGAGTCTTGTAATCAATACGTGTCTCTGTGTGTTCAGCCATGTCTGACTCTTTGCAATCATATAGACTGTAGCTGGCAGACTCCTCTGTCTGTGAAATTCTCCAGGCAAGAATAATACTAGAGTGAGCTGCCATTTCCTTCTCCAGGGGATCTTCCCCATACAGGGATGGCAGCTGCATCTCCTGTCTCCTGCATTGGCAGACAGATTCTTTCCCACTGAGCCACCTGGGAAGCTCCTTGTAATCAATAAACTCAGTGTATCTCCTCCGTTATTTAGACATTCTTTCATTTTTCTTCAGCAATACTATGGATTTTTCAGTGTACATACCTTTTGGATATTTTGTATGGTTCATCCCTAAGTATTAATTTTAGTATTTTTTTTTTGTAGATTTTCAACATACTACACATATATACCTATTGCATCTGCAGGGTATGGATGTGTTAGTTCCTCAGATATGTCTGACTGTGACCCCATGGATTGGAACCCACCAGTCTCCTCTGTCCATGGAATTTTCCAGGCAAGAATACTGGAGTTGGTTGTCATTCCCTTCTCCAGAGGATCTTCCCGACCCAGAGATTGAACCTAGGTCTCCTGCATCGCAGATTCTTTACCGTCTGAGCCGCCAGGGAAGCCCTTACTGCAACTGCCGAGAGAGTTTTAATTCTTCCTTTCCTGTCTCTAAGATATTTTGCTTCTTTTTATGCCTTATTTTATTGTGTAGGATCCCTATTAAAGATTGAACTTAAGTGATTAGAGAAAAAAGAAAGGAGACACACTTTAGTTTTCACTATTTAGTATGATGTTGAATATTGTTTTTTTTTTTTTTCTTTTTTTTTTTTTTTGTAGATATTCTTTGGCTGAGGGAAGTTTTCCTCTAGTCCTAAATTGCTGAAACTTTTGTTAAGTATGTTGAATTATGTAATATGCTATTTCTACATTAACTAAGAGGAATATAAGAGTCTTTATTATTTCATTCATGTGACAAATTCTATTAATTAGTTTTTAAAAGTTAAACCAACTCTGTATACCTGAGCAAATCCCACTTGATCATGTGTATCATTTCTTCCTTACGTACCTGACAAAATTCATCAGTGAAGCTGAAGCTATACTATTCAAAATTTTTATAGTGGGGAGGTTTTTAATTACAAATTCAATTTCTTTAATAGGCAATAATTCAGATTTCTCCTGTGCCAACTACTCAAAGTATGTCTTTTAAGAAGTTTATTTAGTTTAGTTGTAAAATTAAATGTTAAACATTCCCATCCTGTCATTTAATGTTTTGGAATAGAGATGTAGTGATATTTCCTATAAATTATGTCAAGTTGGTTAATAATTGTGTTCAAGTCTCTTCTTTACTGATTTTCTGTCTTTTTATTCTTGTAATTGATAAATTACTGGAGATGCCTGTTACTTTATTGATTTTCTGTCCTGTCCTTGTGATTGATAGGCTAATGGAGAAGAGTGTTAATTTCCAACTATAATTCTGAATTTGTCAATTTCTTCTTTAATTAATCTCAGATTTAGCTTTATGTATTTTAAAGCTTTGTTACTAGGTGCATATACATTTTAGATTTCTAATGTCTTGAGAAATTGATCTTTTTAATACTATGACATGCCCATCTTCATATTAGGTAACATTCCTTGTGCTGAAGTATACTTTACCTGATATTGAGATAGTAGCCTTAATTTCCTTATGATTAATAAACATATCTCTTTTATCCTCTTGACTTCAACATATATATTCTTGAAAGATAAGTATACAGATACATATAATGCACATTTAAAGTGGGATTCTTTAGAGTCTTGCTTTTCCATCCAGTCTGACTATGTCCACCTATGGTGTGATTCAGTGAATTTACATTTTTTTTTCCCATTTATTTTTGTTAGTTGGAGGCTTTTACAATTATCTATGGTTGGATTTGAAGTCTATTTTTTTTTCTATTTTATCAATTTTGTGTTCCTTTTTCGGCCCTCTTCCCTTACCTTATTTTCCACTAATTACTTAGTATTTTTTAGTATTTCATTAAAGCCTTCTATTAATTTATTAGCTATAGCCCTATGTTTCTTTTGTGTATGTATGTTTATTCTAAAGCTTTGAATGTGTATCTGACAATATTATGCTCATTTGTCTACCTTCCCACCCTTTGTGTTATTTTGAAAATATATATTATTTATACATACTTTATAAACTCTCTACCACATTACTAATATTTTTACCTTGAAGAAAAGAGTAGATATTAAGAATTTTAGAAATGAAATAGACCAAATATATTTTGTACTTATACCTGCTAAGAAAGGAAAAAATGATATCTAGACTTTCATTCCTTTGTGAGGATTGAAGTTTCAAAATAGTATTAGTGCTCCTTCATGCTAAAATATGTTCTTTACCATTTCTTATGATGCAGTCTACTGCAACAAATTACTCAGTATCTCTGTTTTTGTTTGATTTGCTTTTACTTTATTTTTTTTCATGCTTGGAGAATATTTTCACCTAATATTCCACGCAGACTTTTTGCCTATACAGACATAGGCAAATAGTTCTACACAGACTTTTAATTTTTTTTTCTTTTTATCATTTTTATTTTTAGTAATTAGATTATTGTGTATCTTATACTTCTTGTATTTCATTGAATGTAGGGGATCAGTAGAGTTATACTTTTCAATAATTTGGTAACTGTTGGTCATAATCTTCAAGTATTTTTTATACCTACCCCTATCTTCTAGGACTAAAGCTCCATATATATGATAATTTAATGACTTTTCCATAGGTTTCTTAGGCATAATTTAATATTTTGTCTCTCTATATATTTCATAGAGTCTATCTTCAAGCTCATTCATCTATTTTTCTACAGTGTCTACCAATATTAAGCCAAACAAGTGTAGTTTAAAATTTAGTCATAATGTTAATATATTTGTAAGAGCTGTCTTAAAAAGCTTTTTTGTAAATATGTCATACCTGATATTTCTGTGAGTGCTTTTACTGACTGACTGTCTTCCTGTTTATAGCTTATTTTTTGTGCCTTCATACTTCTAACAATATTTATTATAAAATCCGCTATACACTGCCAAGTACCTGACTTTAGCATTTGTCCTTAACAATTGGTCGACTTTGTTCTGACATCAAATTTACTTGCAGTTCAAATTAATCCTCCTGAGAACTGTTTGTAGGCTTTGTGAGGGTGTGTTTAGCATAGTCTTTATTTTGTGCTTATAGGTGCTCAACCATTTCTGCCTCTCTGCGACCCCAGGAACTCAGCCCATCAGGCTCCTCTGTCCATGGAATTTTCCAAGCAAGAATCCTGGAGTGGATTGCCACTTTTTCCTCAAGGGAATTTTCCTGACCCTGGGATCAAACCCATATTTCCAGCGACTCCTGCATTGACAGGCAGATTCTTTACCACTGAACCATCTGGGAAGCTTTTATCTTAGGTCAAGGTTAATTCTTGTCCTAAAACTTACTCTTTTTTAGGATCTTCAGTGAATTACCAATTTGCTCAATAAGGCCTTATCATTCTGATTGCTTACAGTTTTAATTTCTTTCGAGCCTTCAATATCTAGTATTTTTCATCTTCCTGGTAGTTTTTCTCCGTTAGTTTTTCTTAAAGTACCAGTTTATGTACACACTGCTTACTATTCATCAAATATGCAATGACATCTCACTGTAGGTTTGAGCAAGCTGTTTTCTGTGTTGCTCTCCTTTGCTGTCTTTCTGCCCTATACATTTTTATCTCTGCTATTCTTTCCATCTTTTCAGTGTGCTGACATGGTTGTGCTCTTAGATTCCCCCTCCCTAGGCCAGTCTGTAGTCAGTGCTTTCTGGGAGAAAGCTGGAATGATGCACATTAGTTTTCTATTTATTAGACAAAATAAACTACAACTACTCTCAACCTAGGTTGTGGAAACAAAAGGAAGTCACAAATAACTACATATAACATGAATTCAGCAATATTTTAAAATTAAGAAAAAACAAAAGATATGCATATATATATAAATACATACACACATACATACATACATATCATAAGATAATTTTGTTAAAGCAAATCACAAGGCCAATAAACAAATACTTCAGACTGTTGGTTCCTCGTGGAAGGCAGGTAGGATTGATGACACATGACTTCAAGATTATTGTTACTCCTTTTACTGTTTTGGGTCTTAAGTTTGTTGCTTTATTCTCAAGAATTCTTTTATATTAATCATATAGTATATTAAAAATGTATAGACCAAAAGTATTTTATATTTATTCTTAAACAGAATTCATAATTCATGTGTTTTTAAACATAATTGCTATTCTTTTCCAAATGTTAAATTTGATAGATAAATAAACCTTACTGGAACATCTAATTTTCTATTTATATTCATTTTGTCATCATCAGGTTCTATAATCATTATTTGCTTTTGTGATGGAATTTCTAGGATAGTTCTTTTTTAATAATGTATATCTAAAATAATTTATATGAAGTCATTCATATTTTCCTACCAACTTATGAGATAATATAGGTTTTCAATTTGATCTTGGAAGTAAATTGATTTCTGACACATTATATTAAGTTTCTTCATCTCTACATTAAATAGCTATCCAGTTAGTTAGTCTACACTTAAAGAATTTAATGCAATAGGAAGTACCACTGAAAAAAAACTTGGTTCTTTAATATGAGGATAATCCCTTCTTTATATTATCTTCTTCCATCTAGATTTCTATGTTTTCCCTTCAGCAAAATACAAAATTACTGAACTAAACACATTTTTCATGACATATATATATATTTTTTCTTTCTCTAATCTTTACATCATTTCTACCTTAGTTTGTGTTTGGGGCCTTAATAAACGGAATTATAGCTAACCCTTAATTATGCAAAAACACACTACCTCTAATAGTAATAATCAAAGTTAAATTTTCATTATCTATTTACCTACATTTTTAATGCCTTACTTTTCAGTAGTATATATTCATTGATTTTCTGACTCCTGTTTGATTCATTTTAGCTGCTTTATTTTGTAACAACGTGTTAATTCTTATGCAGCACTTCATCCACTCTCCTAGGGAAAAAACCCAGTATGAATAGGAAAAAAAAAATGGTGAGATGGCAAGGCTATAGGATGGAGATGAGTAGACTCAGGATATGAGATAACAGAGGGCATGTGAAATCACTTCTGGTAGTCGGAAGACAAAATTCCACTTCAATGGCATAAGAAGAAAGAAGATCTAGGAAGGAAAAAAATAAAAAAGAGAACATCACTCTTGACAACAATTATGCTCACATGGCTGGGTGAGCAGTTTCAAGAATTTAAAGTATATTGATTAACTCCTTCAATAAATATTTTTCTGAGTCCTCACTATATAATAAGCCTGTATTAGAAGTGAAGATCAATTAAATAATTGATACAATGCATTAGGGGATTTGTGACTTAATTAAAAAGGCCAAAGAATGAACTGAAAGTGAAAGTGAGAAGTGAAAGTCTCTCAGTCCTGTCTGACTACTTGCGACCCCATGGACTGTACAGTCCGTGGAATTCTCTAGGCCAGAACACGGTTTACCAGCTGAGCCTCAAGGGAACCCCAAGAATACTGGAGTGGGTAGCAAGAGTGTATTAAATGATTCAAATATAAAAGGTAAAAGTGTTAAAAGATCATAGTCAAGAAAGAGTGTTTTTACTAGACTGGAAGGTGAGGGAATGCAGTCCAGAAGATATGAAACATAAGGTGAGCCTTAAGGATTAGAAAAATTTACCCAGGGAGCAAAATATATATTCTCGGCAGTGAAATCTATATGCATAAACACAGAAAAGCAAGAGATATCTTGTCTGATTGATGGAATATCACATAATGCCGTGTATGTTACACTGCATAATGTGTGTAGAAAAACGCTGATAAGCTTATGAAAAGTGCAGGTTTTCCCTTCAAAAACAAAGATTTACTAATAAAAGTTTAAATGCTACTTACTTCCATTTTTACTTTCTTGTATTCTCAAGATTAGTATTCTAAAAATTTCACTTCCAAATTTTTAGAAGCTTTGGAAAGTAAAAATTTTGAAATGCATGGCTGAACACTTATTTGGAAAGATTTCTGTATGCAATGATATATGCAAGCTATTATTAAATGAAATGTGAAGATGAGCCTAGTAGTAATAGTAACTTTTTACAGTCACTTTGGACAGCCCATATTTATTTATGTTGTCCATGACACTTTAGGGGAAATCAAATAATTTTTGCTGTTTTAAATTGACTTATAATCAAGGATGAGTCACTCATTTTTTTGGAAGTACTTAGAATTTTTAAAATATCTGAGAATATGGAAAAATGTGAAATCTACTAAATCTTATACTATTATTCAAAGAAAATGTCTTTTCAATAATAAACTGAAATGGGGCTTTTGTTTAAAAAGAGGACTGACTTTAGCTACATTAAGAAAATGAGTAGAAATGTCAACTTTGACAGGTAAGGTAGAGGCAGTTATATTTTTCCTTATTTTAGTCTGCTGAAATAATATCTGTTCAAATATACATTTGATTTTCAAGTAAAATAAGCAATTCAACTTGAAGACAAAGGAGCTTTTTCTTGCTAATGTTGTACTGAGGATGGCACTATTCCTTTGGTTCAAAAATATCTCTGCTAATAACAGTAAAAGACTATAAAGCTCCATTGAAATTTTGACACAGGATTTTTGTTATACACTGTCAAACTGACAAGATAAAATGCCTCCAAAATGAAGCTCTAGAAAGTTAAAAAAAAAAAAAGTTGGATGAACTTTACCCATTGTTGAAGTCATTAAAGGTATTTTTTAAAGATCATTTTTATACATATGTGAAATCTGTCAAGGCAGAAGGAATATGTTGCTGTAAGGATTTAATGATTTCAAAGGAAAGTACTCCCTAACTGCAAATCACCATTCATAGACAAATTGTAGGTCTATCTAATGGAGCTTCCTATTTTCCTTGCATAAGTCACAAGTGAGATATGAATTTTACATCTGATGTGAAAATATACACAGTTATGACTCCTTTGTGACTTGCACAAAAAGAAGGAAACATTGTATATCTTTGATAGAAGCTGAAGGAACCAAGTTTTATAACTTTACTCTAAGAAAGAACATAAAAAGTCATCATAAAAAAAGCTATTGAGCCAAAGATTTTTTTTCTTTTATGATCCTATATCTCAAAAAAATAATAAAACTCAATCACTAATGCAGGTGATCACTACTAGGTACAAAATATGCAAAATTTTTGAAGGCAGAAGCTTTCCATGTAAAAGTTCAGAAACTTTCAGGGACAGTAAACATGATGCTCAGATCTTTCTTGAGAGGATTTCATCTTTGAGGCAGGAAACCACTGTCAAAGCCTCCAACAATTGGACTAATTAGCATTTAGGGAGAAGAAATTAACTTCATCTAACATATATAAACTTAAATCTGTCTGCTTTTATTCTTGACTAGTGCACTGACTCATAGTCTTCCCGTGGTATTATGCCTACTCATGAACAAAAAATCATGATTAAAAATATATCTAGTCAGTTTTAATTATTTTAGGTGAATGACCAAGTTTGAGTAAAGAATCTTGGTAGTTTCTATGAGATTATGACCTGGAATGGCTTTTGTACTTTTATCATTGTTTTATAAAACTTACTAATTTTCTTCCATTGAAAGAAAATAATGTAACCGTGAAAGCAATCAATTCTGAAGTGAGCCAACGTTTCAAATACTGGCAATTGGATGCCTTTCTTTTCCGCATGTAGTTCTTCCCATGTGCTTCTTAGCCCCTAAATGAGAGGAGACTCTTGAATTCAGTCAGATGAAGAGGACGTGGAAGAATCATATGCCAAACTGGGTTTGCCAAGGAACAACTATAGGTTTGCAGGTGGCTGAAGGAAGTTTCTGAAATAATGCTGTAGTTGCTCATTCATTCATTAAAAGTTATATATTTTATATCTACTACCTGATACTCTGTAATAGATTTTATAATAGATACAGGGGTTATGATAGACATGATAAGTATGGAACTTTCATACAATTAGCTAGGTGATAACTTGAAAGAATAATAGGCAATTTAGTGTGGTTGGAGGAGGGAATAATCCCTTAAGCAAGAAACATTTAGTTCATCCTTAAAGAATGAGTAGAAGTCATTATTCAGGGAAGGGTTAATAGCTTGCTCTGCCATATAAGAGAAAATGATGTATTTAAGGAACTGAGATAAGTTCAGTATAGTTGGTGCTTGTTTGTCAATGGCTAGTGACAAGGCTGAAGAGCCAGGCAGGAGCAAATATGAAGTGCCAAAAAGTAATTTTAAAGAGTTTGGACTTTTCCCAATGGTTACTGAAAAGCACTGAAGCATTTTAATCAGATATGTGATCATATCTGAGTTTAAGAGGGACTCTACAAACTTTTTTTTGTTTTTCAAGTGAGAGATAGTAAACATTATAAGCTTGCAGACTAAATGGTCTGCAAGCAGAAATAGGAAATACATAAATGAATGGGATAGCTGTGTTCCAAAAAAATTTTGTTCATGAAGAAAGATGGTCAGTCATGGTTCATAGTTCTCCAATCCTCAGTTTGAGATATTTTGTAATGCAGCTAATGGAATGCATTGAGAGTAAGTAAAAATAGAGGTAGGGAGGAAAAATTATGGTGCTGATGAAGAGATGTATATGAAAGATATCTATTGTCAGATAAGATTATGAAGTAGAAATAAGAAATGGATTTTTAAGGTATTTAAGAGGTAGAAATAACAGAACTTGATGGTAAGTAGAATAGAATGAGAAAAAAAAGAAAGTTAAAATGTTAGTTACTGAGTTTGTGGCTTATACAGCTGAATAGCAAGAAAAATACCAATTGGGTGCCCAATATGGGTCAAACCCTGTTCTAAGCAGTATATATCAACTCATTGGATTCCTTCCTCCCTTCCCTTATTTTGTGGTGAGAACATCTCACATGAGATCCATTCTGTTAACATTTTATGAGTCAAATAAGGAATCACATTAGATTATCAGTGCAACGTTCTATGGCAGATATGAATTATCCTTCATAGATGAAACTTTATCATATTGAATAACAACTCCCTATTTTTTTCTCCTGCTATCCCATAACAACCATGATTCTACTTTATATTTCTATGTGTTTGATTATTTTATATACTTCATGTAAGTAGTATCATGCAGTATTTGTCATTTTGCCATTGGCTTTTTATTTAGCATAGTGTTCTCAAAATTCATCTTTATAACAGCATTTCCTTATTTTTTAAGGCTGAATAATATTCCATTTATGTATGCATAACATTCTCTTTATGCATGCATCTATCAATACACAGATTATTTACAAACCTTAGCTTTTGTAGATAATGAAGCAACTATTAAGCCTGTGCTCTCGAGTCTGGAAGTCACAGCTCCTGAGCCTACATTGCACAACCGCTGAAACAAGCCTTAGGGCCCACGCTCCACAAGAAGGGGAGCCGTCACAATGAGAAGCCCGTGCGCCACAACTCGGGAATTGCCCTCACTCACCATGATTAGAGGGAGGCCCAGGCAGCAGTGAAGACTCAGCACAGAAAAATATCAATAAATAAAGGAAAGATTTCAAAAAGCTATAAGCAGGAAAAATTGCTATTTTATCTATGAGTTTTTTTTATTTAAAAAAAAAAAAAAAGCTAATAGTAACCACAAAACTGAAATCTAGAGCAGAAACACAAAACAAAAAAAGAAAAAAATAGAAAAATGTCATTGAAAAGCACCAAACTAAAATGGCAGGCAGAAGTATAAGAAAAAAGAAACACTGGAGGTATACAGCAATCTGGAAACAAAAGATAAATGGTAGTACTAAACGTTCATTTATCAGCAATCACCTGAAATGTAAGTGGTTGAATATATCAATCAAAAAATAAAAAGTAAGTAGCTGGATTGAAAAACAAGAACAACGATATGCTGCCTCCAGGAGACTCACTTCAGCTCACATCAGAGTGAGGGGACGGAAGATGATATTTCAAGCAAGTGACTGCCAAAACAAAGCATGTACTGTCATATTCACACCAGAAAAAATAGACTTCAAGTCAAAAAGTGAAAAAGAAACAAAGACAGATGGTGCATTGTGATAGAAGGGGCAATTCACCAAGAAGATTTAGCAGTTATTAATATATATGTGCCTAACATAGGGGCCCCAAAGTAAATAAAGTGATCAGTAAGAGACTTAAAACAAGAAGTTGACAGCAATTTGGAGAAAACCATAAATATCTGGAGATTGAACAACATGCTACTGAACTATTGGTTAAATGAAGAAATCAAAGGAAAATTCAGAAATTAACTGAAGAAAAATTAAAATGTAAAGAGGATGTACCAAAATCTCCAAGATGCAGCAAATGCAATACTAAGAGGGAAGATTATAGCATTGTAGGCTTACATCAATAAACAATAAAAATCTCAAACAATATAATCTAAAAGGACTAGAAAAAAGCCAGTTTCTTTTACTTAAAGGAACTATAAAAAGAACAAAGTTGCAAAACTAGTAGGAGAAAGGAAATAATGAAGATGAGTGAAAATAAATGAAACAAAGACTAAAAGGACAAGTAGAAAAGATCAATAAAACTAAGAACTGACTTTTTCCCTAAGATAAACAAAATTTACAAAACTTTAGCTAGACTGACTAAGGAAAAAAGTGAAGGCTCTGATAAAAATTATAAAGGAAAGAAAAGAAATAACAATAGATAACACAAAGAATTTTATAATACAAAGAATTATAAGAGACTACTGTGAACAGATTTATACCAACAAATTCGGCAACTTGGATGAAATAGACAAATTCTTAGAATCATACAACCTTCTAAAACTAAATCATAAAGAAATAGAAACTCTGAATAGACTGATCACATATAGAGATATTTTAACAGCAACCAAAAACTTCCACTAAAGTGCAGTTCTAGACTGTTTAGTGAATTTTATCAAACACTCACATATGTAATAATTATCCTTCTCAAACTCTTGCAAAAAAGTGAAGATTAAGGAATGATTCTTAATTATTTCTGTGAAAATAACATCACCCTAACACAAAAATCAGACAAGGACAGCACACATACACAAATATTAGGCCAGCATCTCTGATGAATATAGATGTAAAATCCTCAACAAAATATTAGCAAAACAAACATAATACATTAAAAATATATACACCATGATGAAGTGAGACTTATGCAGGGGTTCAAGAATGGTTCAACATTGCAAGTCAAACAACAAGATGTACCACACTAATATCATGAAGGATAAAAGCAATAGGATTATTTAAATAGATGTGGAATAGATGTGGATTATTTAAATAGATGATTCGATACCCATTTATAGTAAAAACTCAGAATAAACTGCATATAGAAGCAAGGTACCTAAATAAAACGAACATTATACTCCATGGTGAAAAAAATAAAAGCTATCTATCTAAATCAGAAATCACAAGCGCAGGCAGCTGCGACGGCACCCAAGCACAGCCGAGAGGAGCTACCCCATACCCGAGGTCAGGGGTGGCGGAGGAGGAGCTACCCCACGTCCAAGGTAAGGAGCAGCAGCTGCGCTTTGCTGGAGCAGCTGTGAAGAGATACCCCACATCAAGGTAAAAGAAAACCAAGTAAGACGGTAGGTGCTGAGAGAGGGCATCAGAGGGCAGACACAATCACATACAACTAGCCAATCTTTTCACAGGACCACAGCCTTGTCTAACTCAATGAAACTAAGCCATGCCGTGTGGGGCCACCCAAGACGGACGGGTCATAGTGGAGAGGTCTGACAGAATGAGGTCCACTGGAGAAGCGAATGGCAAACTACTTCAGTATTCTTGCCTTGAGAACCCCATGGACAGTATGAGAAGGCAAAATGATAGGATACTGAAAGAGGAACTCCCCAGGTCAGTAGGTGCCCACTATGCTACTGGAGATCAGTGGAGAAATAACTCCAGAAAGAATGAAGGGATGGAGCCAAAGCAAAAACAACACCCACTTGTGGATGGGACTAGTGTGATAGAAACAAGGCTCAATGCTATAAAGAGCAATATTGCATAGGAAGCTGGAATATTAGGTCCATGAATCAAGGCAAATTGGAAGTGGTCAAACAGGAGATGACAAGAGTGAACAATAACATTCTAGGAATCAGCGAACTACGATGGACTGGAATGGGTGAATTTAACTCAGAGGACCACTATATCTACTACTATATATACTACTACCCTTAGAAAAAATGGAGTAGCCATCATAGTCAACGAAAGAATCTGAAATGCAGTACATGGATGCAATCACAACAATGACAGAATGATCTCTGTTGGTTTCCAAGGCAAACCATTCAATATCACGGTAATCCAAGTCTATGCCCCAACCAGTAATGCTGAAGAAGCTGAAGTTGAACAGCTCTATGAAGACCTACAAGACCTTCTAGAACTAACACCCCAAAAAGATGTCCTTTTTATTATAGGGGACTTGAATGCAAAAGTAGGAAGTCAAGAAACACCTGGAGTGACAGGCAAATTTGGCCTTGGAGTACAGAATGAAGCAGGGCAAAGGCTAACAGAATTTTGCCAAGAGAACGCACTGGTCATAGCAAATGCCCTCTTCCAACAACACAAGAGAAGACTCTACACATGGACATCACCAGATGGTTGACACTGAAATCAGATTGATTCTTTGCAGCCAAAGATGGAGAAGTTCTATACAGTCAGCAAAAACAAGACTGGGAGCTGACTGTGGCTCAGATCATGAACTCTTTATTGCCAAGTTCAGACTTAAATTATAGAAAGTGTAGAAAACCACTAGACCATTCAGGTATGACCTAAATCAAATCCCTTATGACTATACAGTGGAAGTGAGAAATAGATTTAAGGGACTAGATCTGATAGACAGAGTGCCTGATAAACTACAGACAGAGGTTCATGACATTGTGCAGGAGACAGGAATCAAAACCATCCACAAGAAAAAGAAATGCAAAATAGCAAAATGGCTCTCTGAGGAGGCCTTTATAAATAGCTGTGAAAAGAAGGGAAGTGAAAAGCAAAGGAGAAAAGGAGAGACAGTCCCATTTGAATGCAGAGTTCCAAAGAATAGCAAGGAGAGATAAGAAGCTTTCCTTGGTGATAAATGCAAAGAAATAGAGGAAAACAATAGAATGGGAAAGACTAGAGATCTCTTCAAGAAACTTAGAGATACCAAGGGAACATTTTATGCAAAGATGGGCTCAATAAAGGACAGAGATGGTACGGACCTAACAGAAGCAGAAGATATTAAGAAGAGGTGGCAAGAATACACAGAAGCACTGTATGAAAAAGATCTTCACAACCCAGATAATCACAATGATGTGATCATTCACCTAGAGCCAGACATCCTGGAATGTGAAGTCAAGTGGGCCTTAGGAAGCATCACAATGAACAAAGCTAGTGGAGGTGATGGAATTCCAGTTGAGCTATTTCAAATCCTGAAAGATGACACTGTGAAAGTGCCATGCTCAATATACCAGCAAATTTGGAAAACTCAGCAGGGGCCACAGGATTGGAAAAGGCCAGTTTTCATTCCAATCCCAAAGAAAGGCAATGCCAAAAAATGTGCAAACTACTGCACAATTGCACTCATCTCATGCACTAGCAAAGTCATGCTTAAAATTCTCCAAGCCAGCTTCAATTATACATAAACCATGAACTTCTAGATGTTCAAGCTGGATTTAGAAAAGGCAGAGGAACTGGAGATCAAATTGCTAACATCCTTTGGATCAGTGAAAAAAATCAAGCGTTCCAGAGAAACATCTACTTCTACCTTATTTACTATGCCAAAGCGTTTGACTGTGCGAATCACAACAAACTGTGAAAAATTCTGAAAGAGATGGGAATACCAGATCACCTGACCTGCCTCCTGGGAAATCTGTATGCAGGTCAAGATGCAACAGTTAGAACTGGACATGGAATAACAGACTGGTTCCAAATCAGGAAAGGAGTACATCAAGGCTGTATATTGTTACCCTGCTAATTTAACTTATATGCAGAGTACATCACGCAACATGCCAGGTTAGATGAAGCACAAGGTGAAATCAAGATTGCTGGGAGAAATATCAATAACCTCAGATATGTAGATGACACCACCCTTATGGCAGAAAGTGAAGAAGAACTAAAGAGCCTCTGAAAAAGTTGGCTTAAAACTCAACATTCAGAAAACTAAGACCATGGCATCCTGTCCCATCACTTCATGGCAAATAGGTGGGGAAACCATGAAAACTGTGACAGACTTTATTTTCTTGGGCTCCAAAATCACTTCAGCCAATGAAATCACTTCAGCCATGAAATTAAAAGATGCTTGCTCCTTGGAATAAAATCTATGACCAACCTAGACAGCATATAAAAAATCAGAGACATTACTTTGCCAACAAAGGTCTGTCTAGTCAAAGCTATGGTTTCTCCAGTAGTCATGTATGGATGTGACAGTTGGACAATAAAGAAAGCTGAGTGCCAAAAAATTGATGCTTCTGAACTGTGGTGTGGGAGAAGACTCTTGAGAGTCTCTTGGACTGCAAGGAGATCCAACCAGTCAATCCTAAAGGAAATCAGTCCTGAATATTCATTGGAAGGACTTATGCTAAAGGTGAAATTCAATATTTGGCCACCTGATGCTAATAACTGACTCACTGGAAGAGACACTGATGCTGGAAAAGATTGAAGGCAGGAGGAGACAGGGATGACAGAGGATGAGATGGTTGGGTGAATTCACCAACTCAATGGACATGAATTTGAGCAACCTCCGGAGTTGGTGATGGATAGGGAAGCCTCACATGCTGAAGTCCATGGGGTTGCAAAGAGTTAAACAAGACTGAGTGACTGAACTGAGCTGATACTGTGTACATTAACACATTTTATAGATATAAGTGTTTAAATATTTTGTCTTTTAAGTTTTATACTGAGTTAAATGTGATTTATATACTATCTTCACAGTATCGCAGTTGTTTGCATTTGTCATTATATTTACTTTTATTAATATGCCTTGTATTTTTATATTCTTTTTAAATGTTGTTTAGAATCCATTAATTTGAGTTTGTAGAACTTTCTTTAGCATTTACCAGTTTTCCTGGGTATAGTGTTTTTGTGGGTGGTTTTTCTTTTTTTTTTTTCTTTCAGCACATTAATTTCTTCTCATTGCTTTTGGGCCTATGACATTTCTGCTGAGAAATCTGCTCATAATCTATGTAGGTTCCCTTGTATGTGACAATCACTTTTCAATTACTGTTCTCTTTATGTGACAGTCACTTATCTCTTACTGTTTTCTCTCTTTGTCATTAACTTCTAACAATTTTATTATGATGTCTCTTGGTTTGGATTTTGGGGGGTGCAAGTAATCTGCAGTTCATTGGGCCTCCGTATCTGTATGCCCTTTTCCATTTCAGATATAGCAATATTTTAGACGTTATTTATTTGAGTAAACTTTCTGACCCCTTTTCTCTCTCCTTCTGAGACTCCCATAATGTGTATGTCAGTCAGGTTCACATTTCCCATACATCACTTAAGCTTTCTTCAGTCCTTTTTAATCCTTTCCTATTGGTTCCTTTGGACAATTTTCAATGACTTGTCTTAGTGTTCACGGATACTTTTTCTACTTTATCTATTCTGCTTTTGAAATTATTTAGTACACTTTTCAGTTCAATTATTATATTCTTCAGTTTCATGACTTTTGTTGCTGTCTTGGTTGAAATTCTCCATTCAAGCATTTTTCTCCTAACCTCAGGAGGCATCATTATGATTGTTGTTTTGAATTCTTGATCAGTATATATCTTCTTTTCATTAGAGTCATTTTCTAGAGATTTATCTTATTTCTTTGTTTGAAACATTTTTTTGTTGTTGTTCCTTTTTTTCCCTTTCTATTAATGTATGAACAGGAGAGAAATTGGTCAACTCATCACAGACTGGACTTGTACAGGTGGTGAATCTCGTGAATCAACTCAGGCAGAGATTTTAGTGACCTCTCAAACCTTAGTGATAGTTCAAACTACTATCTTTGTTTTCAGTAAATATGTTATCTAGGGCTTTCTGGATCTTTTCAATGCACTGAGACAAATGAGAAAGCAGTCAGTCTTTTGGAACCTCTCAGAAAAATTAGGATGTTGTGTGTATGTTATAGTCTTTCCCTTCCTCCCCAAGGGAGAAGTTATGATATAGGGTTTTCTTCCCAGTTGAAGTGGGCTATGTCAGGAGCTCAGCATATGGAAAGAGAATGTGTCATATATTTCTATTGGTTCTATGTGGCTTGTTTCTTCCTGCATAGGATTCAGAGGCTTCAAGTAGTTTTTGGATTTTTCACAAATTGAATCATATTTTATAATGATGAATCACTGTCTGTAGGGGAAACAGGAAGCCCAGGGCTTTCTATTCTGCCATTTGTCTGCCCTCACTATCCTGAATTTATTTTTTTATAACTGTGTGCAGTAAAAATTATTATTTCATCTAGTTTACATAGGAAGTACAGGAGAATTAAGGAACTTGAGAATAAAATGAATTCTATTATGAGGGGAGAAGTAAGATTGTGTGTAAATACACATAAAAAAAATCCATTTTAAAGAAGAAGACTGAAAATACTGGAAAGGCTAACAATCAAGAGATATACTAAGAGAAGAAATAGATCAATATGGTCTAATATGAAGATTTAGAGCTCACCTCCTCTGACAAACACATCAAAAATAGATCTACTTGTGGCACAATTCTCACTGAGAACTAACTAAAGACTGAAAGAAAGACTCTTGTATAACCAAAGCTGTAAGAATGATCCCCATGGAATTGGGTAGGATGAGAAGAAAAGTGACCAGGTCAGGACTTGTGACCTTGGGAAGGGACACAGAAGATGAGGGGGACTACATGGGCAGGGAGCCTCCCTAGGGAGTGAGTGGTTCAAGTCACATATTGGGTCCCCCAACCCGCAGGTGCAGCATTGGGAATATGGACCCTTAGCTGATGAGAAAACCAGGGAGATTAATAGAAGGGTTAGAGAACTTAAGACTCTGATAATGAAGGTCATGTACCTACTTGCTTCCTCCACACAAAAGCTGGAGAAAAGAGACTGAGGCTGCAAGGAGCTCTGGCCTGTTTTCTGTGACGGTCCTGACACTCAGTCCAGCCTAGCGGTGGGCCGGCTTTGACACATTCGCTTTGTGCAGCAGCTCCACACCCGTCTGAGGGCTGCAGCCGCTGATGGAGGGAACTTCTCAGTAAAGAACTGAGAAATACTAGACCCAGAATGGGGTCTGAAAGCGTAGGTACAGCCGTTTCTGGTGCCCAGAGAGGCACTGCATCAGAAGTGGTTTAGGACTCCGACTGAAGGCAGGGCCACCGCGGCTCAATGTAGACCAATTCAGAGCACCTGCTCCAGCTCCTCTTGCTTTAGCGCCGCTTCCCTCCCCAGTGAGGACACCAGTTCTGGGAGAGGGAAGAACATGCACTTCAAGGGAACGCAGTGCGCGTGGACCTAGCTCTCCAGAATGCTCCAGCAGCCTGGGTCCCGCTCTGTCCTCAGCAGAGTGGAGTTGGCCGCTGAGCAGAGGAGAAGCCCCGATGCACACACGGCTCTGACTCCAGTCCCTCCGTCTCCAGCCCCACTTTCTACCAAACTTATAGTTGCCAGCACACCCTGGACAGAAACGACTCATGCTCACATCAGATCCTGCTCTCACATCAAAGCCCCTGGGCACACACAGCCAGGACAGGGATGCTCCCACACAAGGGCACCACTTCAGGAGATTAATTGATATTTGTATCATCTAATATCCTAGAGACAGAGAAAGTTAAGCAAAATAAAGAAAGAGGCATTTGTTTCAACTGAAAGAACAAGAGAAAGCCCTTGAAAGAAACAACTAATGAAACAGAAATAAATAGGCTACCATAGAAAGTATTTAAAAGGAACTGTAGTGAGAATGTTAAAAGCATTAGAAAAAAGAATAAATTTTATCCTTTGAAAAGAGTGAGAATTTGAACAAATGACTAGAAAGTGTAGAAAAAAAACCCACAAAAACCAAAAAACAGAACTGGAGAATAAAGTAACTGAAATTTAAAACATGCTAGAAGGAGTTAGCAAATTAGTTGATTACAGAATAATGCATAAGTGATCTGGAAGATAGAATAATGGAAATCACCCAATCAAAACAGCAAAAAGAAAAAAAAAGCTATGGCTGAAAACTTCCCAAACTCAAGGAAACAGATATCTTGGTAAAATAAACACAGAAAGTCCCAAGCAAGATGAACCCAAATGGACCCACACCAAAGATATCACTATAAAAGTGGCAAAAGTTAATGAGAGAATTTTAAAGACAGCAATAGAAAAAAAAAAAAGCACACAGTTGTGATCAACTAATCCATGATATAAAGGAGGCAAGAATATACAATAGAGAAAAGATAGTCTCTTCAATAAATGGTGCTGAGAAAACTGGACAGCTACATGTAAAAGAATGGTATTAGAACATTTTATTATACCATATAAAATAAATTAATAATGGATTGCAGATATAAATGTAAGACCCAGAATCATAAAACTCAAGAGAAGATGTATGGGATACTCTTTGACATGAATTATAACAATATTTTTTGTATCTGTCTCCTAAGGTAAAGGAAATAAAAGACAAAATAAACAAATGGTACTTAATTAAATGTAAGAGCTGTTACACAGTAAAGGAAATCATTAAGAAAATTAAAAGACAATCTACTAAATGGGAGAAAACTTCAGCAAATTATATGACTGATGAATAGTTAATACCCAAAATGTATAAATAGCTCAAACAGCTCAATATTAAAAGATTAAACAACTCAATTAAAAGTGATTAGAAGCCCCAAATACAGATTTTTCCAAAGAAAAGGATACATATATATATATATTTTTTAATATCTCCTTATATAGCCAACAGGCACATGGAAAGATGCCCCAAATCATTAATCATCAGAGAAATGTGGATCGGAACCACAATGCAATATTATCTCACATCTGTCAGAATGATCATCATCAAAATATCTACAGAAAATAACCATTGGCAAGAATGTGGAGAAAAAGGAACCCTAGTACACTGTTGGTAGAAATGTAAATTGGTAGAGCCACTACAGAAAATATTTTGAGGGTTCCTCAAAAAACTAAAAATAGAACTAGCATATGATCTAGCATTTCCACTCCTGGAGTATGTATCTGAAGAAAAAGAAAATTCTAATTCAAAAATATGCATGTAACCCAATGTTTATAGTAGCATTATTTACAACACCCAAGGTATGGAAACAATCTAAGTGCCCATCAAGAGATAAAGAAGATGTGGTGTATATATACAGAGAGAAAGAAATAGTCTATGTCATCACTTATATGTGGGGTATAAAAGATAAATAAATGAATACAACAAAACAGAGACAAACTCACAGACATAGAGAACAAACCAATGGTTACCAATGGTGAGAGGGAAGTGGTGAGGAGCAAGACAGGGATAGGAGATTAAGAGATACAAATACTAAGTTTAAAATATATAAGCAACAATGGTATATTGTACAGGACAGGGAAATACAACCATCATTTTATAATAACTTAAAATTATAATCTATAAAATATTAAATCACTCTGTTGTATACTTGAAACTAATGCAAGATTATAAAAGCAACTGTATTTCAACTAAAGAAGAAGAGAGAATATGCTAAGGAAACAAAAGGATAATGTGTAGAATGAAGGTAGGTTTGCATTCCTGATAAAGATACATTTTTCTGTTGTAAAAATATGTAAGGAAAAAGGGTATGTAGGTTTGTTGGGACATTTATAGGTCAGTAGTCAGGAAATGAAACCTTTTTTTGTACAAAAGTTTCAATTATTTCTGTAGCCTCTGATACAACCTGCAGAAGCAGGAGATGGCGGTTTGAAAAGTGACGGTTAGAATTAGCCACTATGAAGTCGTAAGCAGCATGGAGGGCCTCAGTAAGATTAAGGATATTACCTTTATAGTGGGACCGTTTTAGAGAACTGTCTGCTCTTTTCAGCAGTGCTGAACAGCTTGAGAAGGGACACACAGACATCGGATGATTAGATTCAGTGAGGATTCAATGAGACTTTGAGGAGCTGGTATTAATGAAAGAACATAGCGACAAGGAACCTAAAGATACGAGATAGACTGACTAAAGCAGCGGACAGCATATTCTTGTTTATAAAAAGTAAGAGATTAGACAGAGGTCCCAATAAAAGGAAGAAATTAGGGATTGTGTTAAGATAATTTTGATGTGGCTGAAGACAGAATTGGGCTTGCAAAGAGGGTAGTAACATCTTTGTAAAGATGAGAAGTCATAGTAAGAAGGTGTTATAACTGATTTTACTTTTTCAGGTGCAAGGTAATTCTACACATGGAGCATTGCAAAGTCTGCCTCTCTGCATTTGTATTACAATGCATTGCCTTTGGACTTCACTAGTGCCTCAGACGGTAAAACGTCTGCCTACAATGTGGGAGACCTAGGTTCGATCCCCTGGGTCGGGAAGATCCCCTGGAGAAGGAGATGGAAACCCACTCCAATACTAATGCTTGGAAAATCCCATGGATGGAGGGGCCTGGTAGGCTACAGTCCACAATGTCACAAAGAGTCGGACAGGACTGAGCGACTTCACTTCACGTCGCTTCACACTGCCTTAAGGGCTTCCCAGGAGGCGCTAGTGTTAAAGAATCCACCAGATCACCAGCCCAGGTGGGATGCATGAGACAAGTGCTCAGGCCTGGTGCGCTGGGAAGACCCAGAGGAATTGGGTGGAGAGGGAGGTGGGAGGGGGGATGGGGATGGGGAATACATGTAAATCCATGGCTGATTCATGTCAATGTATGACAAAACCCACTGCAATGTTGTGAAGTAATTAGCCTCCAACTAATAAAAATAAACAAAAAGAAAAAAAAAAGAAAAACCAAAAAATAAAATAAAATAAAATAAAATGCAACTGCATGGAGAAAGAAAAAAAAAAAAAAAAAGAATCCACCTGCCAATGCATGAGACGTGAAAGGTGGGTTCCAACCCTGGGTTGGGAAGATCACCTAGAAGAGGGCATAACAACCCCCTCCAGTATTCTTGCCTGGAGAATCCCATGAACAGAGAACCCTGGTGGCCTACAGTCCATAGGGTTGGTCAGAATCAGACACTACTGAAGCAACTTAGCATGCACGCTGTGAAAACTCATACACTGCTGTGAAAACTTTGTATATGCTTTGTAGAAACTGGATATGTTGGGTTAAAACTTACATGGAAAGAGCGTCTGCTATACAGAAAGACCACAAAGTTTGTTATCATCAGCTCTACATATTAATTTTTGATCTTTTATCTTATTTTCATCTGCACAGAGTTTTATGAGTGTATATAGCTTTTTAAAATATCACAAAGCAATACACATTTTATTAAAACAAAAGGTTGGATGAAACTTAAGAACTGTATTCTGTTATCAAAATAATGAATTTGCAGTTGGAAACCAAACCAAAAAGTTCTTTCATTAAAAATTTATATTTGTAGATTAGAGTGATAAAGAACTTTCATTCTTTTATATTGATCCTACCTATCCATGTACTCAAGGACTATGTAGGGAACATATAAAAAAGTATTACTCTTTTTGTAAAGCTATGTGTAAACTTCTTCCCCCTAAATGTTGCCAGGAATAAGAAAAGAGGTTCAGTATTTAAAAACAGCATTCAAAAGCAAATTAATATCATCATAGACTTTTATGAAAAATTTATGCAGAAATTCTGTTTTCATGCAATATTATTGGTATATCACATTGGCAGACAGTCCATTCTTAATACTCTTTAAAGTTTCATTTTGCTAAACATATAGTCATAAAAAATCCATAGGATTAGACTTAACCTTGTGAAAGATTCCCATTAATAGTTATCACAAGTATTACATTGTTTACTAAGAAAAAGCTTGAAGATACTTAATATATTTTCCTTGCTAATTAAATTTGCAGTGCTATAAGAAACAATACCTCTTCTCTACAGAACATTATTTTTCATTTATAATCCTGCATTTTGAGTCATTTCCTGTTTTGTCTAGTGTTAAGGACTAAAACTGAAGTCAATAATGATACTTAAAATAGCCCACAGTAAAATAAAATATAATTCCTTAAACTGTTTAGATAGAACTAAATCCACATTAAAACAATTAATGCCATAGCTGAAAAAAAACAGCATTTAGAACACTCAAATAGATAATCTGATGTGCTGTATCTGATGATATTTTCATAGTAACATTTTCAGAATCTTTGTGGGACAAGTATATTAAAATAAAGGTTTATCTCTCGCTTTCCTCCATCTCCCAGGTTCTCAAAATGTGTTTCAAGTTGACTTAAGTATGGTTAGGTGCATCAGAAATTATATGACATTGAAATATATAGTTCATATGTTCATAGTTGATCATATGAATTCTGTCAGTAAAGGAGGAGAAAGTAAAATCACTGTTCTCTTAGGTACCTTTACATCAATAAGTTAGAGACACATTAAAGTTGCTGCTAAAAGCCACAAGAGATTTATGTAAAGTTAGTGTCTATACACTAGGCTGACTGTATAGAGCTTCTCCATCTTTGGCTGCAAAGAATGTAATCAATCTGATTTCGGTGTCGGCCATCTGGTGATGTCCATGTGTAGAGTCTTCTCTTGTGTTGTTGGAAGAGGGTGTTTGCTATGACCAGTGTGTTCTCTTGACAGAACTCTATTAGCCTTTGCCCTGCTTCATTTTCTACTCCAAGGCTAAATTTGCCTGTTACTCCAGGTGTTTCTTGACTTCCTACTTTTGAATTCCAGTCCCCTATAATGAAAAGGATTCAGAAAACTGAGATCATGGCATCAGTCCCATCACTTCATGGCAGATAGATGGGGAAACAGTGGAAACAGTGGCTGAATTTATTTTGGGGGGCTCCAAAATCACTGCAGATGGTGATTGCAGTCATGAAATTAAAAGAAGCTTACTCCTTGGAAGGAAAGTTATGACCAACCTAGATAGCATATTAAAAAGCAGAGACATTACTTTGCCAATAAAGGTCCAGCTAGTGAAGGCTATGGTTTTTCCAGTAGTCATGTATGGATGTGAGAGTTGGACTATGGAGAAAGCTGAGCACCAAAGAATTGATGCTTTGAACTGTGGTGTTTGAGAAGACTCTTGAGAGTCCCTTGGACTGCAAGGAGATCCAACTAGTCCATCCTAAAGGAGATCAGTTCTGGGTGTTCATTGGAAGGACTGATTTGAAGCTGAAACTCCAATACTTTGGCCACCTGATGCGAAGAGCTTACTCATTTGAAAAGACCCTGATGCTGGGAAAGACTGACAGCAGGAGGAGAAGAGGACGACAGTGGATGAGATGGTTGGATGGCATCATTGATTCGATAGACATGTGTTTGGGTGGACTCCGGGAGTTGGCAATAGACAGGGAGGCCTGGCATGCTGAGGTTCATGGGGTCACAAAGAGTTGGACACAACTGAGCAACTGAACTGAACTGATACACTAGGCAGTGGAAAGTATAGTTGTTGTTCAGTTTCCCAGTTGTGTCCAACTCTTTAAACCCCATGTACTGGGGGGAGGAGCCAAGATGGTGGAGGAATAGGACGGAGAGACCACTTTCTCCCCTACAAATTCATCGAAAGAACATTTGAATGCTGAGCAAATTTCACAAAACAACTTCTGATCGCTAGCAGAGGACATCAGGCGCCCAGAAAAGCAGCCCATTGTCTTCGAAGGGAGAACCCACACCAGGCCATCAGCATTGTTTCTTGACGACAAACAAGAGAGGTTGACAGAGCACTGGAGAAAGATGCAGATGCGTGGAGAAATATTAATCACTGAAGGAGTAAGTGGTCTTTTTTGTTGTTTTTTCTCAGTTCCTCTGTTTGGATCTGGAAAATAATGTTGTGTCTGTGTCTCTTAATTTCAAAATCCAAAGGAAGAGCGTTGCCTACCATTTAGTGTACATCTGGGGTCACCTGTGATATATTCCCAGGTATCCTCTAAGCACTTTGGAAACTGTCAGGCATGCTGAGTGAGGCATGTCATCTTTCTTATGTCTAGCCATAGATTTATCACCAAGTTTTGGGGAACTGATGTCAGATTTGATGTCTAGGTCTTTTAGGTTAGTTATCTTGGATGAATTTAATATTCACTTTGATATCCCTTTCAGGCCCCCTGACGTGAAAATTTATGTCTGTGCTGGAGGCCTTTTTCTGCCCCTTCCAATATGTTTTTTCCTCATTCATGTAAAGGACACATTTTAGACCTTATGTTCTGTCCAGATTCAGTCCGAAATGTATTCTATAAGACCTTAAAAAAAGAGTTTCCATTTTGATACATTTTCTCTTTGGTTCTTTAAGGCACACCTATTACTGGACACCATCAGACAGGCCACAGTGCCTTATAACTGGTTATTTTAAGAACAGAGAACTTCTTCGGGTAGAATGGGCTTACCCATCCTACCTCTAATATAACCACAAAAGTTAGAGCACAAGAAGTTAGCACTTCTTGACTGTGATGAGTGGAAGGGAAGTACTAGGATCTCGCCTAACTCAGTGTGTTTTGCAGAATGCTGGCACATCAAGATGCTTAATAGAAAAGTGCTCAGTATCAAGTTAGCATATTATATCTTCCTTTTGTTGCTCCATAACACATATTAACATGTTAAATGCCTTAAAAGCTCCTGCATTACTGTATTCATTTTGTTTAATTCAGTGTTTCTCAGGCGCTATTGATAATGGAACTCCTTTTCCTAAGGTAATGTTATTAACATTAGTACCATATTAATAAGCTGGTTTAACAGCTTGCTGGTCTTTTTATGGTCATGAAAACTTTCTATAGTAATTGCTAACATCAGATGTACACACAACCATGATTCTCTAAATATACAGAACAAAACTCCCTGCACTGGTTAATTGCTACAGCAGGTGCTTAAGTGCTTTGTGAGATATGACACATGAAGATGTAAATATTAATGGAATTATAATTTTGTAGGGTGCTGTCTTGTTTATAGTTAAGGGCTTCAAGGGGAGGAAGTAGTCACTGTGTTTCAGGAAATGTTCCTAGAGAAAGGGAGAAGGCCAGCCATGGGAAAAGTCATCCTGGACGGAATTGCAAGATCAAGGTCAGATAGACAGCTCACCCCAGGACAGGTTTTCTGATGGTGGTTGATTCAACCAAGGTTCAGTTGTGTCTTCTGCAAAGTGGGTTTACGGAGTAGAGAGAATTCTAAGATGGTCCTCTTAAGATTCCTGTTCTCTATGTATTTAGTCAAGCACAAATTTAGGTACTGCTGTGAAAGGATTTTGAAGATGGAATGAAAATCCCAAGTCAGTTGAGCTTGTAACATGGAGATGACTGTGTGGACCAAATCTAATCACATATCCTTTAAAAGCAGAGAGTTTTCTTAGCTGGTGTGAGAATAAGTCAGAGAGACAGGTTTCTGCCAGCTTGAAGGAAGAAAGCAAACATGTGACCTGTGTTATGAGGGGGCAAGTGGCTTCTAAAAGCTGAAAATGAGCCTGACTAATGGACAGCAAGACAACCAAGACCTCTGTCCTTCACTTGCAAGGAAATGAATATTTAGAAGAGAACCTCAAGCCTCAGATGAGTATGTGCAGCTTGATTTCAGCCTGTGTGACCTGAGCAGAGGACCCAGCTAACTTGTACTTGGGCTCCTGACCCAAGGCAATTGGGAGATAATCAATTTGTGTGGTTTCAAGTTGCTGAGTTTGTGCTAATTTGTTTAGGCAGCACTAGAAAACTAAAATGGCCTATTACCCATCCTGTCTTGTCAAGATGAAAATTGACAGGACATGACATATGTGAAAGCACATTGTAAGGCGTGAAGACCAGTGCACGTGTCAAAGTTCAAAACAGACCCTATGAATCTCTATCCCCAAACCTGCTTCTCCCCAAGCCTTCCCTATTTCAGAAATTGCTACCATCATTCAGCTAACACAAGCGTAAAATCTAGGAGTTACCTTCTTTCCTTCTTTCTTTATTTTTCTGTATCCTCATCATCTAATCTACCACCAAGTGTTGGTGTTTCTAGCATAGTGCCTGGCACATAGAAAGTCCTCTAAAGTGTTTGCTGTGTAAGTGAATGATAATTATGCCCTGAATTAAGTCACTTAGAAAATTGCATCCATGAGTTCCTTCCTCTTTGGGCTGTCTGTCATTGTGCATGGTAGAAGATTAAATTTTTTTTTTCATAAGTACTTACTCCCTTCCCCACTCCCCACTTCAGTGGAAGAAGTCTTTTTTCTGCCTTAATCATGTTAAGCTTAGCCATGGATCAGCTCTGACTCATGGAGAAGATGGAAGTGACAATCAACAGTTTTGAACTAAGGTCTTAGGAGGGATCAGTCTTTCCACCTGCCCTCTTTGGGAGTTTCTGAGCTTTATATTAATAGAACACATGCTGGGTATTTGCTCCCCTTCAACTTTAACCTCAGGATGAGACACACAGACTAGCCTCCCCAGTTGCCTTGGGTCAGGAGCCCAAGTACAGGTCAGCATCCACACCTTTCACAGGCTGACGCAGAGCTGTCCCAGCCAACTGCAGACCTGTGTGAATAATTGTTTAAGTCACTGAGTTTGAGATTTGTTTGTTATGCAGTATTAGAAGGGCACTGGTTGACTAATACATTTTCCCAAGGCTGTAATGCTCCTCCAAGCTAAGAAATAAGGTGCCCCAGTTCAGCGATTTAATGAGGTTATTTAAAAACTGATTTCTGTCAGTTAATTATACTGAACACTCACTCATTTTGAGGCTGAAGAGACATAAAACCAGAAGGAATATTAGAAATCATTCAGTTTGCAACTGTCATTTTTCAGATAAGGAAACTGATGCCCAGGCATGCCCCAGCCAGTATCATTAATTTGTTCTAGAGAGGACTGACGTCCAGAGCTCCTGAAGCAGTGCCTCGAAGGCCCTAGTGGGACAATTTGATGATAAGGAGGCCAAATTGTATGTGGAAATCAGCTCATTTCGTAACTTTCTTTGAAATATGCAAAGAGCAAGAAGCCCAATAAAAGGCAACAATGGGAAAAGCAGGGTATGCTTTTTAAATATTCTTTGGGAGGTAACTACTGTGTGTACTTATTAGCTGTGGTCATTCTGAGGCATAATTTTATCTAATTGATATGCTAATTATATTCAGCCTTATGTTTTGATCTCAGCTGACCCACTGGATCTAAATTTTGATTCGATTAAAAGAATAGGTGACATGGAATTGGGCTTCATTGGTGGCTCAGGTGACAGGGAATCTGCCTGCAATGTAGGAGACCCGGTTGTGACCCCTGGTTCAGGAAGATTCTCTGGAGAAGGGAATAGCTACCTACTACTGCCTGTTTTACAAATACAACTGTACTTAACCTTTGGAAAAAAAAAAGATATATGGCATTTTCAAGGGGATTAGATAAGGATTGTTGTATTTCCTGGATTTTTTTAATTTGGGAGAATCCACAATCTTCAGAATTTCCTTTAGATTATAAAAATTGTACTTGATAATTTGTATACTATAATATCAAGACGTTATAGAGTTGTAACTTCCAGGGGCTCCTGTATCATTCGTTCAGCACTTCTTCACTCCTTGCTATTTTTCCCTGGCAGGCATCTTGACCAACTATCACATTTAATCGCCTTGGAAATTCTATAGGTTTTATAACTGTAGTAATTCAAATCCAGGTGTACTATATTGCAATAATTAAATATATCTGATTTCTTTTTTGAAGAATGTCTTTGACATCAGTCTTAGAAATATCTTTTTGGATCTGTCTCCTCAGGCAAGGGAAACAAAAGCAAAAATAAACAAAATGGGACTCCATCAAACTAAAAAGCTTTTGCACAGTAAAGGAAACTATCAACAAAATGAAAAGGCTGCCTACTGAATGGGAGAAGATATTTGCAAACCATATATGTGATTAATATCCAAAATATAAAGAATGCATACAGCTCAATATGAAAAAAATCCGATGAAAAACTGGGCAGAGGAATTGAATAAACACTTTTCCAAAGAAGACACACAGATGAGAAAATGTGCCAATAGGCACATGAAAAAATGCTCAACATCATCAGGAAAATGCAAATCAAAATCGCAACGAACTGTCACCTTACACTCATCAGCTGGCTATTGTCGAAGACAACAAGTAACAAGTGTTGGTGATGGTGTGTAGAAAAGGGCATCCTTGTAAACTGCTGGTGGGTTTGTAAACTGGTGCAGCCTCAATGGAAAACAGTGTGGAGATTCCTCAGAAAGTTAAAAATCGAACGACCAATGCTGGATATTTATCCACTGAAAATGAAAACACTAATTCAAAAAGATATTGTACCTCAGGGTTCATAGCACCATTATTTATATTGCCAAGATATGGAAACAACTTGTGTGAATTTAATTTTGGGGAGAATTTTTTTTTCTTTATTGATTTGAAATGCTTTTAAATAACTGAATATATAACAGACTGTTTCTTAACATTCAAAAAATAAATAAATAAATAAACCCCATGTACTGCAGCACACCAGGCCACCCCGTCCTTCACCATCTCCCAAAGTTTCCCCAAGTTCATATGAATTGCATTGGTGATGCCATCCAGCCATCTCATCCTCTGATGCCCTCTTTTCCTTCTGCCTTCAATCTTTCCCAGCATCAGTGGCTTTTCCAATGAGTCAGCTGTTCACATCAGATGGCCAACATACTGGAGCTTTAGCTTCAGTGTCAGTCCTTCCAGGAATATTCAGAGTTGATTTCCCTTAGGATTGACTGGTTGGATCTCCTTGCAATCCAAGGGACTTTCAAGGGTCTTCTCCAACAGCACATTTCAAAGGTATCAATTCCTTGGCACTCCTTCTTTACAGTCCAGCTCTCAAACTGTGTGTAACCACTGAGACCAGAGCCTTGACTCTACAGACCTTTGTTGACAGAGTAATGTCTCTGCTTTTCAACACACTGTCTAGGTTTGTCAGAGCTTTCCTATCAAGAAGCAAATGTCTTCTGACTTCATGGTTGTGGTCACCATCCTCTGTGATTTTAGAGCCCAAGAAGAGGAAATCTGCTACCACCACATTTTCCCTCCTCTATTTGCCATGAAATAATGGGGCCTGATGCCATGACCTTAGTTTTTTTAATATTTAATTTTTAGCCAACTCTTTCACTCTCTTCCTTCACCCTCATCAAGAGGCTCTTTAGTTCCTCTTCACTTTCTGCCATTAGAGTGGTATTATCCACATATCTGAGGTTGATGGTGTTTCTCCTTCCTATCTTGATTCCAGCTTGTAACTCATCTAGCCTGGCATTCCTCATGATGTGCTCAGTGTACAGATTAAACATACAGAGTGACAGCAGACAGCCTTGTCATACTTCTATCTCAATCTTGAACCAATCAGCTATTCCATACAGGGTTTTAACTGTTGCTTCTTCACCTGCACACAGGTTTCTCAGGAGACAGGTAAGATGGTCTGTCATTCCCATATCTTTAAGAGTTTTCCACCGTTTATTATGATCCACACAGTCAAAGGCTTTGGTGTATTCAATCAGAACAGAAGTAGATATTTTTCTGGAATTCCCTAGCTTTCTCTATGATCCAGGGAATGCTGGAAATTTGATCTTTGGTTCCTCTGCCTTTTCTAAACCCAGCTTGGATATCTGGAAGTTCTTGGTTCACATAATGCTGAAGCCTAACATTCAAGATTTTAAGCACAACTTTACCATCATGGGAGATGAGTGCAATTGTCTAATGGTTTAAACATTCTTTAGTACTTCCCTTCTTGTGAAATGGGATGAGGATTGACCTTTTCCAGTACTGTGGCCACTGCTGGGTCTTCCAGATTTGCTGACATATTGGATGCAACACCTTGATGGCATCATTCTTTAGGGTTTTGAATAGTTCTACTGGAATTCCATCACATCCACCAGCTTTATTAACAGCACTGCTTCCTAGGGCCAACTTGACTTTGCTCTCCAGAATGTCTGGCTCTTGATGGGTAACCACACCATCATAGTAATCTGGTTCATTTAGATCTTTTTTGTACAGTTATTATGTGTATTCTTTCCATGTCTTTTGGATCTCTTCAGCATCTACTAGGTCCCCACCATTTATGTCCTTACTTGTACCCATCTTTGGGAAAAATGTTCCTTGATAGCTCCAACTTTCCTGAAGATATCCCTGGTCTTTCCCCTTCTGTTACTTTCTTCTAGTTTTATACACTGTTCATTGAAGAAAGCCTTCTTATCTCTTTGTGCTGTTCTTTGAAAATCTGCATTTAGTTGGATATACCTTTCCTGTTCTCCCTTGCTTTTCACTTCTCTTCTTTCTTTAGCTATTTGTAAGGCCTCCTCAGATAACCACTTTGCCTTTTTGCCTTCTTTTTCTTTGGAATGTATTTGTCTGCTGCCTCCTGTACAATATTATGGACCTCCATCCACAGTTCTTTAGGAACACTGTTTACAAGGTCTAATCCCTTGAATCTATCTGTAACCTCCACAGCAGAGTCAGATCATACTTGGCTTGTCTGGAGGTTTTTCCCACTTTCTTTAGCTTAAGTCTGAGTTTTTCTATGAGAAGCTGATGATCTGAGCCACAGTCAACTCTAGGTCTTGTTTTTGCTGACTGTATACAGCTTCTCTACCTTCAGCTACTAAGAATGTAATCAATTTGATTTCAGTATTGACCATTCTGTAATGTCCATGTGTAAAGTCATCTCTTGTGTAGTTGAAAAAGGGTATTTGCTGCGACCAGTGCATTTTCTTGGAAGAATTAATTTAGCCTTTGCCCTGCTTCATTTTGTTCCCCAAGGTAAAATTTGTCTTTTACTCGAGGTATTGTTTTCCAAGGCAAGTCATTCAACATCACAGTAATCCAACTCTATGCCCCTACCACTGATTCCAAAGAATCTGAAGTTGATCAGTACTATGAAGACCTAGATGACCTCCTGGAACTAACACCAAAAAAAGATGTTCTATTCATCATTGATGACTGAAATGCAAAAGTAAGAAGTCAAGAGGTACCTGGAAAGTATAGTAGATAAATTGTATTGAGATGGGGATTCTAGACCCAGTTTTATGACTTCATGGGAGATTCTTGCAGTTATTCAATTTCTATCTAAGCCTTAATTTCTGAAAATACTATGTTTGGGAAGCATGGTTTTCCTGAGTTGATTTTTGGACTAGAAAATCTATGAGTTTTGGACTATAAAACAATACAGCCATTACTAATTGCTCTTTTACTTTGCTCTCAGATTTTCATATGGTATATAATTTAATTTCCACAGAAGCCTAAGATGTATACTTTATTTATTTATTTTTTTTATATGTATACTTTATTTTCTCTATTTAACAGGTAAGAAAACTGCCAACAATAAATATTCCTCTAACTAGAGGGAGATAATTCTAAAGTCATTATTCTTATATATGTTCAGTAAACATATTCATGAACATGACTCCTTTGGATCTTTAGGATATATAGTGAAATGAGGTGGAGAAGTGGACAGAATACATGGCATGTGTGCATGCTGAGTTGCTTCATTCATGTCTGACACTTAGGACCCCATAGACTATAGCCTCCTAGGCTCCTCTGTCCCTTGGATTATCTGGGCAAGAATACTGGACTGGGCTACCATTTCCTCCTCTGGGGGATCTTCCTGACCCAAGGGTTAAAACTGTGGCTCCTGCATTGGCAGGCAAATTATTATCACTTGAACCAATTGGGAAATGAAACTGGTAGTATTTTTACACAGTTGATTATATAAATCTATAGTATAGCTTAATCTCTCAGGTGGTTAAGATGCTATACTAGTGATATATCATGAGAATGAGAAGACTGTGACTTTCACCTATATTTAAAATAGTAAAATCTATTATAATCTACTGTTAAATATTTTATTATAGTCAGAAGGTGTCCAGTATGCTACTGGGGAAGACCAGAAGGCAATTACTAATAACTCCAGAAAGGATAAAGCATCTGGGCCAAAGCAAAAGCAATGCTCAGTTGTGGATGTGTCTGGTAGTGAAAGTAAAGTCTGATACAGTAAAGAGCAATATTGCATAGGAACCTGGAATGTTAAGACCACGAATCAAGGTAAACTGGACATGGTCCAGCAGCAAATGGTAAGAGCCCAAAATGCAATACTTGGTTTCAATCACAAAAATGACAGAATGATCCTGGTTCCTTTCCAAGGCAATTCATTTGTTATCACAGTCATCCAAGAATAAAGACATACCTACAATATCTTCTAGATCTAACCCCCCCCAAAAAAAAAGATACCCCTTCATCATAGCATATTTGATTGCAAAAGTAGGAAGTCAAGAGATATCTGGAGTAACAGGCAAGTTTTGCCTTGGAGTACAAAATGTAGCAGGGCAAAGGCTAACAGTTGTGTCAAGAGAACACATGAGTCATTGCTAACACCCTTTTCCAACAACACAAGTGATGATTCTACACAAGAATATCACCAGATGGTCAATACTGAAATCAGATTGACTATAATCTTTGTAGTTGAAGATGGAGAAGACTTACATAGTCAACAACAACAACAAAAAATACCTGGAGTTGACTGTGGCTCAGATCATGAACTTCTTATTGAAAAATCCAGACTTAAATTGAAGAAAGTATGGAAAATCACTAGTCCATTCAGGTATGACCTTTATCAGATCCCTTATGATTATACAGTGGAGGTGCCAAGTAGATTCAAGAGATTAGATAAGACAGACAGAATGCTTGAGGAACTATATGTGGGAGTTTGTAACACCTAGAAGGCAATGACAAAAACATTCACAAGAGGAAGAAATGCAAGAAGGCAAAGTGGTTTTCTGAGGAGGCTTTACAAACAGTTGAGGGATGAAGAGAAGTGAAAGGCAAAGGAGAAAGGGAAAGATGCAGTCAACTGAATGAAAAATTAGGGTTAGAGAATAGCAAGAAGAGGTAAGAAGGCCTCCTTAAATAAACAGTGCAAAGTAAGAGGAAAACAATGGGAAAGACTAGCGATCTCTAGAGAGATGGAGATAGCGAGGGAACATTCCACACAAGGATGGGCACAACAAAATACAAAAATGGTAAGGACCTAACAGAAGCAGAAGGGATTAGGAAGAAGCAAAAATACAGAGAAGAACTATACAAAGAAGGTCTTAATGACCCAGATAAACATGATGGTGTGATCACTCCCCTAGAGTAGATATCCTAGAGAGTGAACTCAAGTGAGCCTTAGGAAGGGTTACTACAAACAAAGCTAGTGGAGGTGATGGAATTCCAGCTGAGCTATTGCAAATCCTAAAAGATGATGCTGTTAAAGTGCTGCATTCAATATGTCAGCAAATTTGGAAAACACAGCAGTGGCCACAGGACTGGAAAAGGTCAGTTTTCATTGCGATCCAAGAGAAGGACAATGTTAAAGAACAGTCTGTCTATCATACAGTTGCACTCATCTCACATGCTAGCAAGGTTATGCTCAAAATTTTTCAAGCTAGGCTTCAGCAGTACATGAACTTAGAACTTCCAGATGTACAAGCTGGATTTAGACAAGGCAGAGGAACCAGAGATCCAATAGCCAACATTCATTGGATCATAGAGAAAGCAAGGGAATTCCAGAAAAAAACATCTACTTCTGTTTCATTGAGTATGCTAAAGACTTTGATGGTGAGGATCACAACAAACTGTGGAAAATTCTTAGATATCAGAACACCAGACCACCTTAGATGTCTCCTGAGAAACTTGCATATGGGTCAAGAAGCAACCATTAGAATCAGACATGGAACTACTGACTTGTTCAAAATTCGGAAAGGAGAACAAGGCTGTATATCGTCACCCTGTTTATTTAACTTCTATGCAGAGTACAGCATGCAAAATGCTGGGCTGGATAAACTGCAAGCTAGAATCTAAAGATCAGCAGGAGAAATATTAACAACCTGAGATATGCAGATGGTACCACTCTAGTGGCAGAAAGCAAAGAGGAACTAAGAGTTTCTTGATGTGGGTGAAGGAAGAAAGTGAAAAAATCTAGCTTGAAACTCAGCATTCAAAAAACTAAGATCATGGCATCTGGTCCCATCTCTTCATGGCAAATAGATGGGGAAAATGTGGAAGTGACAAATTTTATTTTCTTGAGCTTCAAAATGCTGCAGATAGTGATTCCTGTCATGAAATTAAAAGACGCTTGCTCCTTAGAAGATAAGCTATGACAAACTTAGACAGCATAATATTAATAAGAAGCAGAGACATCCCGTTGTCAGCAAAGTTCCATATAATCAAAGCTGTAGTTTTTCTAGTAGTCCTGTACAAATGTGAGAGTTGGACCATAAAGAAGGCTGAGTGTCAAAGAATAGATGCTTCCAAATTGTGGTGCTCGAGATGCCTCTTGAGAGCTCCTTGGACTGTGAAGAGATCAAACCAGTCAATCCTAATGAAAATCAATCTTGAATATTCATTGGCAGGACTGATGTTGAAGCTCCAATACTTTGGCCATCTGATGTGATGGATCAGCTCATTGTAAAAGGTCTTGATGCTGAGAAAGATTGAAGGTAAAAGAGAAGGGGGTGGCAGAGAATGAGAGGATTACACTGCATCACCGACTCAATGGGCATGAATTTGAGCAAACTCTGGGAGATAGTGAAGGATGAAGAGCTCGGCCTGCTGCAGTCCATGGGGTTCAAAGAGTCAGACTTGACTTAATGACTGAACAATGACAACATAGTCTGTATCAGTTGTAGAAGAACAGAGGTTCAAAGTTGTTTTTCAATGCCATTTTTCTTCAGTTATACTTCTGTCTGCATTGCACTTAAATTTTTGTTTATAATTGAATTACCTATAGATTTTAAAGTCACTGATGATCTTCATAAACAGATAAAGTTCTATCCTACATTGCAATTAAAATGATAATATGATTCAAGTTATTTTGCTTAATCATTTTTTCTATATCCAGAACATATGGATTTTATAGCAATAGTTATTAAGCCATTAAAATCAATGGTGGAGCAAAATTTTTCATATATATATTGTTGTTCATTCACTCAGTCATGCCTAACTCTGCAACCCCATGGACTGTGGCATATACATATGTGTGTGTATGTGTCTGTCTGTGTATATTTTTCCTAAGTACTTGACCACTGATATTTACCTTTTGAAAAATTTGTGCCCTCTTGGCATTCTCTAAGATCAGTGTATCAAATTTGTTGCTAAAATATTTTTAATATTAACAGCAGCCTGAGTAAAATGTTACCCTTGACTTAGCATGTAAAATCAGCTTAAAAAGTAGTCTTTAAATTAATGGGGGAATAAAAGAAGGGTTTTGACCTGAAAGAATGTTTGGGGAAGATAAAACTGACAGAAAAAAATTCCCAGTGTTTCTTATGTATATAAATTTGTTTTATAGGTTCAGAATTTTTTTAGATTACTAAGGCACATGTCAATGTATATTATAAGCAGAAATCTAGAGGCTGGATTTTTTCTGGTCTATTCTCATTTGAAACCATAAAAAGCTGGATGTTAGCAGAGAGTGTGAGGTTTATAGGCTATTGGCATTCCTGGTTGAGGAAACGCTTGAGTAACAGACTATGTCTTTTATAGTATTTCAGAAAGCAGAACATTAAAGTATCGGCAAATGTTTCCTAAAATAAATAATGTTTTGCAAATATTCCAGAGAACTAGAGTGAAAGAGGGAATTAATATGCAATTTATAAGTCTTTACTATTGAGACTCTCAGTGAAATCTAATAGCAATTTTATGAAGTAGGCGTTGTCAGGAAGCCCGGGTTTCATCCCAGGGTCTGGGTTGGGAAATCCCCTGGAAGAGGAACTGGCTACCCACTTCAGTATTCTTGTCTGGAGAATTCCATGGACAGAGGAGCTTGGCAGGCTACCCTCAATGGGGTTGCAAAGAGTTGGACATGGCTGAGTGACTAACACACAAATTGTCATTCTTACTCTACAGATTTTATTTGAGATTTGATCTCTGCAATAACTCATCTGATGTCATATTGGTAAATGACTGGTTCAGTTGATAAATATCTCAAACTATCAAGACTTAGTTCTTGTCAGGTAACTTGGCACTAAAAATACAAGTTATTAAACTGTAGAAGTTATAGATTCCCATGAATGCAATATGGCAGATTTCTTTTTGAGGATTATAGGGTTAAACTAGAAAATTACTTTTCCTTCTTACTTCTCCTATTCCAAATTGTTTCTGAGGAAGAATTCAGTCAAAGAACCATTCTAGTACCTTTTTGTTTCCAAAGTTTACAGAATATTTTTTTTTCTAATAAAGGCAGGTAAAATATGCTATATCCCACACGTTTCATTTCTGCCTCCTTGGTTAGACAAAGATGATTAGGGTATCTTTACTTTTGACCTTTCATTTACTTCCTACAAAAAAAAAAAAAAAAAACAAACTAAGAATGACTAAATAGAAAACAGGTGAACATTAGACAAAATATATATACAAATAGATCTCAAAATTTTAGACATCATGCTGTGAAGGACATTGATCCCTGAAATAAGTTACATAATCCATAGAGCCATACAAGAGCCTCAGCTTAATCCCTGGGCAACGTTTCCAGGGTAGCAGAGACTCAGGCAAAGCCCGTCTGTCTTCCTGATTTGAGGAGACAAATCTGGGAGTCTAGGAGAGCTAAGGTGGCTGAAGTTCACAATACTCAAAACAGGAGAGCAGCATACAGAGAGAATGTTGAGATCAAAGGTTTTCTTTGATTATTCACTTTAGAATGAGTCAACATATCCATTTGAGAAAAAATATTTAAAGATTGAAAAGGACCTTCTGAATGGATTGGAAGAAATGACACTCAGAATTCACCCAGGTCGGAAATAGTTCCTACCCTAATTGGGTGGAGAATCTCATAATTCAGGAGTCACTGATTGGAGTACTAAGAAGAGTCTTGCCTCAGGAGGGGGGGAAATTCACCCTCAATTGATTGGCTCTCAGGTCTTGGCTAAAAAAGCATGAAATAAAGACTTGAAAAGATCAGATTGTTTCCAGCTAACTTAATCATATCTCAGAACAAAGGTCAAGAACACAAAAATACCCAGTATCAAGCAACATAAAATTCAAACATTTGATGTCAAATTAAAAACTGCATGTGTGCAAGGAATTAGGAAAACATAACTGATAATGAAGAGGAAAACACTAATCAACTGCAACTGACACAAAGAAAGATATATGGTAGAATTAGATAAGAACATTAAAAGAGTTATTGTAACCATGTAACAGATGTTCAAAAACCTAGAGGAAGCATTCAATGTGTTATTTAGGATAAAATAAAGACATATGCATACAAAGACATAAACATTCATAGAAGTTTAATTTGTAATAGCTGAAACTTGGACGCAACCCAAATGTCCAACAGGTGAATACATGAACACATTGTAATATAGCCAATAAATGGAATACTACTTAGCATTATAAAGGAATCCATTATTGGTACAACTTATATGAATCCCAGCAACTTGTATGAATCTCAAGATAATACAACCATACCTCAGAGATATTATGGGTTCAATTCCAGATTACCACAATAAAGCAAATATCACAATAAAGCCACTCAACACAGATTTTTCAGCTTCACAGTGCATATAAAAGCTATGTTTACAATAAACAGCAACTTAATAGTGTACATTATTTAATAGCATTATATCTAACAAAACAATGTAGTTAACTTAATTAAAAAATACCTGATTGCTATCATCTAAACCTTTAGTGAGTTGTAATCTTTTTGTAATAGTAACATCAAAGATTACAGATCTCCATGAAAAACATAATAATAAGAATGATAATAATAAGTAATAAAATGTTGAAATATCGTGAGAATAACCAGAATGTGATACAGAGACACAAAGTGAGTAAATGTTGGAAAAATGGCACCAATAGACTTATTCAACTTGTAAAAGCCGCAGTATCTGTGAAACATAGTAAAGTGAAGTACTGTAAAGCAAGGTGTGCCTGTATACTGAGTGAAAAAGTCAGACAAAGAAAACTGCATGGTGCATGATTCTGGTTATATTGGACTCTAGAAAAATGTGTACTAGTCTCTAGTGACAGAAGAGAAATCAGATCAGTGGCTTTCTGGGGGTGGGAATGAATGGATGGAAAGAAGGGAAAGATTACACATTTACATGCAGATGTTTATGGGTACTGAAGAGGCATGTGACATGTATACATGTGTTAAAATGTATCATATTGCATATCTTGGACATTTATTGCATGTCAGTGCTCCCTCAGTAAAACTTTTAAGAAGCAGTTTGAAGAAACCTTTCAACAGTACAGTTAGTTTATCTAAATGAACACTTGAATCAATATATTGTTTTTCTACACACTTAAGTCACTGAAAATGTATTAGAATATTTATCCTTTCTAGTTTACTCCTTTAATCCAAAAATGAAAACAAAACAAGAACCTAATGGAGGTAACCATCATATATGTATCTCTTTAACTATCACTCTTTGTGGTTCTTCTACTTTGTGTTATTTGTGACACAGACTCAGTAACAACCAGAGAGTTAAGAAATGATGAAGCAAGCAGAGGAGGGATTCTCCTGGACTAGCTTCCTTTGTATTCAATGCCCTCCTTAAAGGTGCTTGTGTTTGGACCCTCACAGACTACACGATTGGAAGTAACTGAGATTGTTAATGCTAGAATAACTATTGTTGACTTAATAAAACAAAAATATACACTTGACAACCATTTTCCTAGTAGTTTCCAGTGTTACAGGGCAGATATTTTGCTTATTAACTCAGATTTTTAAAATTAAATTGAATATAAATGGAAGAAGACTATGTTATCACTTGGGTTCTGACTTTATCAATAAGATTAGACATATACCACATTAGCCTTAATTAATCTAATTCATCACATCCAAGGCACTTGTGAACCTGACACACCCTTAAGAATAATTAAGAAACAAAATACTGCCAATTAAACTATAACATACCATCAATTGTAAAATATATCTAGGCTTCATATGTGTAAGCATTTTTTTCAACATATGCTTTTGAGTGTATTATACCTATGCTTTCTTTTAATGGAATGTGGCTAAATGTAATAGTATTACATGAACGTGGAGGAGGAAGATTTCTTCCCCTTTATTTCTGTGTAGGAAACCCTGATGCATGTTCTTCTATCAGACATATTGAGGAAGCTACATTTCTCTGTAGGGATGTATAAAACAAGTGACCTGATTTCATAATGGACCTTCCTTTGAGAAAATGGCCATAAATAAGACATTCTAAAAGTTGTAACCAGATTGATTCGATCCCCGAAAGAAAAGTAGGGGCTAGAGGTGACCAAAAGCACTTATCACTTGCTTTTCTACTATGAAACAGCAGCTGACATATGTCCCCACTGAGTATCACTTTTTGTGTCTACTTGCTATCAGTTAAATTTATCCTCCAAACTGAAAGATATTATTACAAAGATTTGACATGAAAACTATTCTGTACCACATAGCTACTAACAACAACAGTGACAGGAACAGAAGGTAGGTGTTGCTATATTGCATTACAAAAAAGAAAATAATAATAAAGAAAGAAAACATGATGACAGAAGTTTAGCTTTCTTAACATTTTCTATCTTGAGATACTCTTTCTACTGATTTAACTATTTATTCACATACACATACATCCATACCTACATGTGAAACATGTGAATACATGTTTCATTTGTACCAGAAACTCAAACTGCTTAACTGCATCATATCCTACCATGTGCATGTGACTCTAGCACTGAAGATCAAGCACACAGCCAGGAACGATGAATGCAAATAGTACCAAATCAAAAGAAAGAAACTTTCTATTGTCATCTGAAGTGGAAAATGCTTACATATAATGGAGAAACAAAAATTACCTAAGGCAAAAATGCATGAGCTATAAGATAATTCAGAACCAGTTTAATTATACATTGTGCATGCAGATACATTTCATTTAATTGCATATTTTGCAGCACTATTATATTTGCAACATAGAAGTGAAGGATATGAAGTTGTAATGTTTTAACTTCAAGGTACTTTTTTCCAATAAATATTATTGCAATGATAAATAAAGACTTAGTTAATGTTACCTATATGATAAAGGCATAGGAGATGATTTTGAAAACTACAATTTAAGTAACAGCGTTTTTCATGTGATTCACCCTCCCTACCTCATCTGAAGAGCATCTGTTTCCAAGTTTTAAAATTCACTAAATTCCAAAGACAGAGATGGAATTGTCTCTGGTTGCTCAATTGGTAAGAGCTCAAATTTAAAAGTGAGCAAATAGGGGCTTCCCTGGTGGCTGAACTGTGAAGAACCTGCCTGTTAGTGCAGGAGACTTGGGTTCTATTCCTGGTCCAGAAAGATCTATTCCTGGAGCACGACTATTGAGCTGGTGCTCTAGAGCCTGGGGGCTGCAGCTACTGAGTCCATGGACCACAACTACTGAGTCCATGGGCCACAACTACTGAGTCCGTGGGCCACAACTACTGAGTCCATGGACCACAACTACTGAGTCCATGGACCACAACTACTGAGTCCGTGGACCACAACTACTGAGTCCATGGGCCACAACTACTGAGTCCGTGGACCACAACTACTGAGTCCATGGACCACAACTACTGAGTCCGTGGGCCACAACTACTGAGTCCGTGGGCCACAACTACTGAGTCCGTGGGCCACAACTACTGAGTCCATGGACCACAACTAATGAGTCCGTGGGCCACAACTACTGAGTCCGTGGACCACAACTACTGAGTCCGTGGGCCACAACTACTGAGTCCGTGGACCACAACTACTGAGTCCGTGGACCACAACTACTGAGTCCGTGGACCACAACTAATGAGTCCGTGGGCCACAACTACTGAGCCCGTGGACCACAACTACTGAGCCCGTGGGCCACAACTACTGAGCCCGTGGGCCACAACTACTGAGTCCGTGGACCACAACTACTGAGTCCGTGGGCCACAACTACTGAGTCCGTGGGCCACAACTACTGAGTCCGTGGGCCACAACTACTGAGTCCGTGGGCCACAACTAATGAGTCCGTGGGCCACAACTACTGAGTCCGTGGGCCACAACTACTGAGTCCATGGACCACAGCTACTGAGTCCGTGGACCACAACTACTGAGTCCGTGGACCACAGCTACTGAAGCCCTCGCATCCTAGAGCTTCACAAGAGAAGCCACCGCAATGAAAAGCCCATGAACTGCAACTGGAGACTAGCTCTGCCTTGTTGCAACTAGAGAGAAGCCTGCACAGCAAAGAAGACCCAGCACAGCCATAACTAGATAACGAAATTTTTTTTTAATGAGTGAACAAATAAACTTTGTATGTGGTCTTCAGTGTGCTATGCGTGTGTCATTGACATCACAGATATTAATACAAAGGAAAGTTTTCTCCTCCATCAAGTATCTGGCAAAAAGACCAAAGACATTCAGATATGCCACATCCTCTGAATCTCAGGCTAAATCCTAAATTGAAAAGAAGACTTACACTAGAACTGATGGGGTTAGATAATCATAAAAATTTTCTGTTACCAGACCCTGTGACATGACTTCTAATTTTATGATTAATAAGGCTGAAGTGTTTCCCTAAAAACCCAAAGGAGGCCACAAACTTAAATATGTCATGATTAAAAGAAAGACTGTGTTTTTGGAAATTGTAGTCATGAGGTTATATAAGGCTAAAAACCTTTATATTATAAAACTTAATATCCCTCAATCAACTTCCAGTGGAAGAGGTTATTCTATGAAACTACAGGGAGATTCACCCAAAGTAAAGTTCTTGGATGTGTCTAAAAGAATCCAGGTATAAAGCTCAGTCATTTTGATATTATCTCTCGCTTTATGCTCTTGGTGACTTGTCCTCTATATTAATATTACTAATCACTGGGATACTTAATGTGTCCAGAAAAATAGTTGCTTTGATAAAAATGGAAATTACTCTTAGCAACTGAAAAGTGTTACAGTAAGTTGGGAAGAGCATTAGTTTTAAAATCAGAAGACCTGGTCTGCTTCTATAGCACATTAGCTCTGAGACCTTTTGCAGGTATGCAGTTTTTCTGGTGAGGCAGTTTAAGCAGCCCTAAGCCAGCTCTGGAAGAATTAGAAATATGATGACAGTTAGCTGTGACTCCAAAGGTGAAAAATAAATTGCTCTGTGTCCCTAGAAATAGACGAGACCTCTGAGAGCAAAAGTAAATAAGTAAATAAAGCACTCTCATAGTTGGCACTGTGAAAGGAAGAATGTTGAAAATATAAAGAATATCAAATGATGAAGCATCATATGATTAGTCTGGCCAGCTTGCCCAAGTGTCTTGGACTAATCTTTCCCTAAAGAGTCTCATTTCTGCATCTACAAACTGATAATAGGCTACACAATCTTTAAGGTTCTTTCAGCACCCATTTCCTTTAGGTACCATCTAAAATGAGGATGTGTCCTTAGCTTCAACAACACTGAAGCAACCAATAGCTTACAAGTGAAATTTTCTTGAATCCATACGTACCATTTCTCTATGATAGCTAAACATTTACTGATTCCTAGACTCAGGAACTAACTCCTATCCCCAGATCCTTTATCAATCTAATGATTAAGTAATTTGAGTTTGATTTGATAGACAAATACCATACAACTCCAATTTATTTTTTAATTTCTGCAGTCCTTAGTGACTGGCAGTTTCAAAGAAACAGTATTAATAAATCATCAATCTGTAACTAAAGAGCAGGTTCTTTGACGAACGTTCACCGGTTGCAGACGGTGGGGAGTCTCAGAGGAATATCTGTCATTCTCAGAGTTACAATGCGACGGAAGAGGCGCCATTTGAGACGGGTAAAGATTGAGGAAAAGGGAACACAAACTACCACAAAAATGACTTTGTGAGTTGATGACTGGTACTTTCTTATTTGCAATAATAGTATATAAAGGGAAAAAATTGCTTAATGCCCTGGTTTCCTAACAGGCGTTTGATGGAGTGCAACAAAAGATGATTTGTAAATGCTATCTGAAAGAGAGATGGAGCAGGAACTAAAAGGGGCAGGAAATTGAATGTATTCTTCCCTCCCACCTCCCCACCAGGGTTCAGATGAGTCTGCAAAGGTCATTCACATAATTATTACAGTAACTGGTTCAAGGCCTTTTGAGCACAGCTGATCCGATTGTGTGTTAATGGCTGTGAAAGCAAGATAAGGAACATGTAAAGCAAAAAAAAAAAAAAAAACTGCCTGTAGTGCTGTTAGCTTGCAGGATTGTCATAGCAGATAAACCAATGTTGCTTTAAAGCATATGGCTTCTTTATTACAGAATAACCCCAAGTTTGCCCTTGTGTAAGAGGTCACTTAAGCATCAGTGGCCAAATTTTAGTTTTTCGTTGTTGGTGGCTGTGTGACATTATCTAGTGGTGTTTCTGGTGTCTGCAAAGGTCATATGGTGAAATGAAACCTCACAAAAAACTGTAGTTAATATAATGTGGTCTGAATTTTCAGGGCCAAAACACGTGAGAGGCATCTGGAGATTTCTGTCTGACCAAACCAAGGCAATAATATACCTCCTGTTACAGATGATTGACCACATTCTCATATTTGGATTACATTCAGTAAACATATTCAACACTTGCTGCATAGAAGAATACTCTAGGGATGCAAAACTTTAGCACAGTAGAGAGATACACACAGCTGACACAATGGGGCAGGCTAAACAGTGAGAGATGGTTGTTCATATGGCTCCAAAGGATATATATTAAATCTCAAGTAAAACAGGTAGAATTAATGGAGAAGTGGCATTTGGCTTAAACCTTGAAGACTGAACAGGGATTGTGAGAACAGGATATTTTAGACTGAGGGGTCCGAGTTGCAGGATCACAGAAGAGGGATGTGTGTGGGGATGAGGTCCAGGAAGGGGTTGTTCACGGCTGATTAAAAGATGAGCTTGAAAAGGTAAAGTGAAACTTCTGCTGGTTGTTAAATTAGCGCCTGTAGCTTCTTCCTCACTCTGCTTTGTGATGCAAGGGCCAGGACTCCAGAAACCACATTTCTGCACTGCAAAGAGAAGGCTCTAGAAAGAGGCTGCAAGACTAGAGGAGGGAGAAGGGATGCGCTCTGTATTGCTCCCTCTCTGCTTGGGATTCCTGTGAATGGCACCTCAATGAGGCATTCTTCCCTAAGCGGCAAAGGAACCTAGTTTGAGTTTTTCCAACACTTGTAGTTCCAGGTACATCACACTCCCACCCCAGAAAACTTAGCTCCAACCCCTGGCTGGTGGAGGCTCCTCAGAGGTCTGGGTCCCAGAACGGTGCCTCCAAACTTCTTCAATTTTAGTAACTGCAACTCTTCCGCAGCCAGAGAGATGGTAGCTACTTCTTGTACTTAATAACTCTGCATACTTCCAAGTTCTCATTTTGCTCTATATGACCTTATTAACAACTTATACAGATCGGACTTACACATTGAGCACAATCACTTGAAAATAGCACCAACTTTCTTTTTTTCCCTTTTCTAGTGCATTTCTTTTCAAAAATTCTTATTTTATTTTTTTTTTCCATTTATTTTTATTAGTTGGAGGCTAATTACTATACAACATTGCAGTGGGTTTTGTCATACACTGAAATGAATTAGCCATGGATTTACATGTATTCCCCATCCCGGTCCCCCATTAGAGTTCAGTTGATTCATGATGTGTTAGCTTCAGGTGAATAGCAAAGCGATTCAGTAATGCATATACATGCATGCATGCCCAATCACTTCAGTCATGTCTGACTCTTTGTGACCCTGTTACAGACTGTAGTAAACCAGGCTCCTCTGTCCATGGGATTCTCCAGGTGAGAATACTAGAGTGGGTTGTCATGCCCTCCTTCAGGGAATCTTCCCCACGCAAGGATCAAACCAGCATCCCTGATGTCTGTTGCATTGGCAGGCGGGTTCTTTACCACTAGCACCACCTGGGAAGCCCTAATACATATACATATAGATACATATATCTATTACATATAGATAGACAGATACATATATCTATTCTTTTTCAGATTCTTTTCCCATATAGGTTATTACAGAATATTGAGTAGAGTTCCCTATGCTATATGGTAGATACTTGCTATTTATTTTATATATAGTAGTGTGTATATGTTGGGGCTTCCCAGTGGTAGGGGCTTTACTAGCAGTAAAGAACCCACCTGTCAATGCAGGTAGACATAAGAGATTTGGGTTTGATCCTTGGGTCAGGAAGATCCCCTGGAGGAGGGCATGGCAACCCACTCCAGTATTCTTGCCTGGAGAATCCCATGAACAGAGGAGCCTGGCAGGCTACAGTCCATAGCATCACAAAGGGTCAGACATGACTGAAGCAACTTAGCACGCATGCATGCAGTGTGTATATGTTAGTCCAAAACTCAATTTATCCCTCTCCTCCTCCAGCTTTTCCCCTCTGGTAGCCATAAATTTGTTTTCTAAGTCTGTGAGTCTGTTTCTGTCTGGTAAATAAATTTATTTGCATCACTTTTTTAGATTCCACATGTAAGTGTCACCATACAGTATTTTTCTTTCTCTGTCTGACTTAGTATGATAATCTCTAGGCACACCACATTTAGAGATAACGTTGAAATGAAATATTTATTAGGGTCCTAAGAGAGTCCTTACTTGCATTGTCTTTTAACCTTTTATCTCTCATTTCCTTTCAAGAGTACTGTGTCCAGTGTTTAAAAGCCAACCTGGGAAATATCAAAGGCACTGCTTCTTTCCAAACTAAAGTCACGAAGCTTAATGCTGATAAGAAAAGGCAATACCCTTCATTTCTATTTCTCCCACATGCCACCAACCACTTTAAAACATTGTATAATAATGTAGTTGCCAAAAGGCAGCCAATTAAGTCTGCCTGACTCTAACCTTCTACTCTTAATAATTCAGTCTGAGTGGGCGGATGAGTGGCAGGCAAAAGAGAAGGTTTAAAATGCTCATTTCCAACCCTGACCGGTACCATGTTTCTCCTTTCAGGAAACATTTCACCTAAATTATTAGACGGCAAACGGATCTTATTTTGTTATTGCAGCAGTGTGGGGAAAAAGCTTCTCAGATTCTATTGTCTCACTGATAGCCTGTTTTCCGTTTAGTAACTTATTTTAAGCACTTCTACATTATACCTATTCTGATTCCTCTGGTTTGATCCCATACTGTTGGAATTTTTCCCTCTCTCCACTTTGGTGAAACTAGAGAACAGCTTGTGGTGATCTCTTGATACTAATCTTCCATATGTCTAAAACAGCCTTTTCTTTCCAAAGTGATTAATCCACCTTCCCATTTTTACACTTTGCTGTATTTCCCAAGCCTTACACACCTTTGTTTCCCAGTGGATCCTCTTTAAGCATTTCCCATTCCCGACCCCCCTGGGGAAATCATGCCTTTGCTGAACTGAACAATACTAAACATAGCATGTGACAGTCACTTCATGCATTCTCTCAGCACTCAGTGCTGCATAATTCTATTTGCATAGGGGTTTCCAAGGGGGTATAAATAGCACTCTCCTGTTGTATTGTTTTGCAGTAGCTAATAGAAAAACCATATGATTATTTTAAAAATTCAGATTTAAGTAGAGATTTCTTTAAAAGCAAACTTACAGCTTACAACTTTACTATTGACTTTTAAAAATTTATTAAGGGGTGTTTTTATTTTTTATAAAGTACGTTTCTTTTCCATAAAGTGGGTATTTTTAATTGAAGTATAGTTGATTTACAAACGTGTCAATTTCTGCTGTACAACAAAGTAATTCAGTGATACACACACACACATATAAGTACACATTAAAAATATCCTTTTTCATTATGGTTTAATCATAGGACATTGGATGTAGGTCCCTGTGCTATATAGTAGTATCTTGTCGCTTATCCATTCTATACCAAACAGCTTGCATCTGATACCTCCAAACTCCCACTCCGTCCTCTCTGCCCCCCACCCCCACCCCCCGGCCACCACCTGTCTGTCCTCACTGTCTGTGAGTCTGTTTCTCTTTCATAAATAAGCTCGTTTGTGTCATACTTTGGATTGCAATTATAGGTGAGATCATATGGCATTTATTTGTATTGTTTAGGTTTTTATTGGAGTATAGTTTAACATACTATTGGAGTATAGTATATATATAGGATTATAGTATATATATATATATATACTATTGGAATATAGTATAACAAAATTTTACAATGTTGTGCTAGTTTCAGGTGTACAACAAAGTGAATCAGTTATACATATACATATATCCACTCCTTTTTTAGATTCACTTCCCATATAGGTCACCACAGAGTATTGAGTAGAATTCCCATTGCTATGTAGTAGGTCTTTACTAGTTACCTATTTTGTATATAGTAGTGAGTGTATTGCAACCCCAACTGACTTTTTATTTAACTTCAAATTAGGCAGGTTGGTGAATTTGTGTGATACTAAGATACAGTAAACTTTGGTAATCTAAAATAATTTGCCTTTCTGCTCTTTTCCTTCAAGAACACAGAAAACATTATTAGTTTATATATCTTTAAATTACCTTTATTTATTTATTTATTTTTAATTGAAGGATAATTGCTTTACAGAATTTTGTTGTTTTCTGTCAAACCTCATCATGAATCAGCCATAGGTATACAAATATCCCTTCCCTCTTGAACCTCCCTCCCATCTCGCTCCCCACCCCACCCCTTCGGGTTGATACAGATCCTGTTTGAGTGTCCTGAGACATGCAGCAAATTCCTATTGGCTATCTATTTTGCATATGGTAACATAGATTTCCATGTGCAACTATGGCTGCATTAATTTACATACTCTAAGTTGCAAGAACTGAATGTGTTTAGGGACAAATTATGTAGAGAGGTAAATATACTTCTCAAAAAGAGTAAGAACATAGCATTTTTCTTTGTGGGCAGTGGTGGAAGTGTATTTTGACATGTTTAGAAAATAAAGTCTATTATTTATTATCTGTTAGTAAAAAGTAGACTGGATTAAGTAGGCACATAGCTTTCCGAGTTCATCTATTCCTTCAAAAATTATTTCCTGAGTGTTGTGTGTCAGGCACTGTGGTAGGCATTGGAAATACACAAGTGAAGAATGCAATCAGGATCCCTGCCCTCACAAAGCTTAAAACTGAATGATGGGTACTTGCTGGTTATTCTGTTTGTCTCCTTTACCAGTCACCCTCATCTTCCCTCAGAATCTCCACCTTCCTACAGCCAGCTGTATTCTCTGGGGTTGCAGGCTGGCTTCTAGTTGCCTTTCAGTCATGAACTCAGAAGCAGAAGATCAGAATGCACAAAGAAAAAGTCAGGACATGAATTTCCTGCTCCTGTCAGCTGAGTTCCTCTAATGCATCTCTGCACAGCTCTAGCTGCTGTAGGGCGGTCCCCGGACAGCACCGCATCTTCAGGCCTCTGCTTCAGGTGACACTGCCTTCCATCCTTGCTCATTTTGGCTTCAGGGTGAGAATAACTTCTTGCTATCACTAGTCTGCGGATACTTCAGTTTCTTTCTTAGTTCTCTTGGATCTTCAATTTATGCCTAAATTCTTTTGAGCTATCTGAGTCTTTCCAGTTGGATTCCTGACTGATAAAGTAAATTTTGTTTTCTCAAGTAGTGAAACACTTATGTGAATATTTTAAAACTGTGTTAATGTTGATGAAGAAAAATATAAGATTTAGATAAAGAGTAACGGATGTGAGTTATATACTTCAAATACTGTAGATTAACTCTTAGAGAATGATTTTAAGTTGAGGTCAGAGAATAAGTGGGGGCCTAGAGGAAACAAGGGCAAAGCCCATGAGATAGAATAGAGCTTAGCATGCTCCATACCAGAATTTGGTTATATTAGTCTATGGGGAACATTTAGTTAAACTACTCTAGGTGGACAGACTGAGGGGGCAAATCAGCTTGAGTGGCAACATGCTGATCGATAGTACTGAAGATTTTGGACAGGCAAAGGTATACCAGGGAATCTTGTACTTATTAAAGTGGGATGCAGCTCAGGTGAGCTGTAGGAATAAAGCAGATGCTCAGGTATTAATTTGAAATTGCTGTGATCATGTTGAGATGCAATGATGATCTATTCCACATGACAATGTGCTCTACAGAAATTAACATATGTAAAGATGCTATTTCTTTGATCTTATTTACTTTCAACAGAGTGGTAAATTAGTCTTTAGGTAGGGATAAATCTCTTCATAGCATGTTCTTTCTCTTTTTCCCATAATTGTGACACTTCACATAAAGAATAGGCAGCAGAGACCTTCTTGACAGTCTGTGTGCTTTGTTCACCTTCCTACATATTTATTTATTTTCATGGGGAAAGAGGGAGTAACAAAGAAGGAATGGAGAAGCTGAAGAAAATATAGTATTAAAAGAACTTAATTTGGCAGTTAGATCCAGCCTAGAATGAAAGGGACTTTATGGATCAATTTACTAAGCATATTTCAAGACTTCCGAAAGCAAACATATCAAATTTATTAAATAAGCCTGCCTGGGGAAATATCCCATATTGCTTTTTCTCTATAAATCTAGTTCTCTAATTTGTTTTACAGTATGACCTCCTTTCGTTTGTGGCTTTAGTGCAAATTCTGACATTTAAAAATTATTTAACTGTAGGATATACTAAAACCTTTGACATCAAGCCAATATAATTATTTTTGTATTTATCAGAATTGAGCAGTTCACTTGGGGCATTTTCAAGCATACCTGACACCACAACTTTGGAAATTATGAAAAACATGACTTTTAAGGTAATATTTAATTATTAATATATATGGGTTTGGAAATCTTCCTCAGATATCTGCCAAGTAACTCCTGGATGAATTTTAAGTTATTGAAATATACTTCCTCTTACAGGCATCTTTTGTTGGACTGCTCAACACTTTTGATGGACCAAACAACAATGTATTTTTTTTAATTGACTATGATCTGACTGCTATTTAGATTTAAACAGAATTGCACATTATTTCAAATAGTTTTTATATTACAAAACATGGTGATTACTATTGTTATGTTCTAAAACACCTTTTATTAGCAGAATTTTTCATATTTACTAAGATTTTCACACCCACAGACTAAGCCTACTACAAATATATTTATAGAGCATGTTTTATTTCCAAGTATGTTATATTTATGCTGTGGGAATTTGCTCACCATGACTGAAGTTGAATGATTAGTAACTCTGATAGAGATGCATTTATGCAAATTATAATTATAGAGTCTAGAAAGGACTCTGAGGTCTTATCACCCTAAAAACACAAAACAGCAACAGTCTATTTAAAATAAATCATAATACTCTAATCAAATATAATCAAAATCTCACTCATATTTTTATGCCCAATATTCTTATTGTAAACATCATTGACAAGTGATTATACATTGTGAGATTTGAAGTCTCAGAAATAAATCATTAAGCATAGCAGGCATTATAGTGTGGTATAAATCATCTTCCTGATTTGGGGAATAATTGCATGTTGTACATATTGACAGCTAGTGTTATCATGTTACCATTATTCCAGAAGAGATTAATCTGTTGAACCAGAGTGACTATTATCTTTATGATTGTTATAATCTTGTCTTATTATGTCTTGTCAGAATCTATATCTTTTACATAGGGAGAGGATAGGACCTCGTCCCTTTTTTATTTACGTCATTGCTGCATAAAATTTAAGAATGATACTGAAATTTTGAGACAAATAAGCAAAGACATGTGAAGCTCTTCTTTTATTACATTTCCTTTATGTTAAAATAGCAAAATTATATACATTATTGCTCAGAGAAATGACCAAAGAGATAATTAAAATTGGTTACTTCATCAATTCCCATTTGCCTCTCTTTAAAAAAATGAATAGCCACCAAGGAGCTTCAAGGTTTAATTCAAGGAAAATAAAACCTAGCAAAGTAAGTGATATAAAAATAGGACATGTCACATTTTAATAAACAATTGTGTCTAATTATAGAAGTATGTGTACTTACTTGCCAAGTGCAAAGCACTCCATCTTAACAGTTGTTCCCTTAGCAGCTGTAACTGTGAGAGGGAAATGGACCTCAATTTTCGGCTCATATTCTCCCATCACACCTGGGAAATAAAGAGTAGTCTTTAAACATTAAATGAATGTCACAATTTCTTTCCAGTTCTGGAGATGTTACATTGAAAACCACTGTGTTGTCCACATCTGTCTGAAGACAGCTAAATTTTTGATGCATTGAAATAAGAAGTGCACACAGACTTAAATTATAATGAAATTCTAATCTATCTTTAAGGACTGGATTGCATGTATATTCAATACCCTTTAAAATAGTGATTGTTGAAAGTGCCAATCAACATTGGTAGTTTAGCTACTGATTATATTTCAGAGGAAATAAGTAACTATGAACAAATCCCATGGTAAATAATGGTACTGATTTTTTTTTTTAATAAGTGAAGTCCTCAGAACTTGGTCATTGTCAGATAAATGAATGCTTGTTAAGTCAACATATATTTATTGAATATCTATAATATGCATATATTCTGTTAGGCATTGTGGGAGATACAACGATAAATGGGTTGTGCTCTCAAGCATTCAAGTGTATTCTTAAAAAAAGAAACTATTTACTCAAGGGTAGGAAAAGAACCAGGCTTCTCTGGTGGTGCAGTGTAAAGAATCTGCCTGCCAATGCAGGAGATGCAGGTTCAGTCGCTATGTCGGGAAGATCTCCTGGAGAGGGAAATTGCACCCATTCCAGTATCCTCACCTAGAAAATTCCATGGACAGAGGAGCCTGGTGAGCTACAGTGAGGTCCTCTGTCCATGAGGTTGCAAAGAGTCGGACATACTAAGGATCACAAGCACCGGAGAAAAGAGTCACACATCAAAGTCGTTGTAATGTAAGATAGAAAGTGACGTTAAAGTTAGTCACTCAATCGTGTCTGTCTCTTTGTGACCCGGTGGACTGTAGCCCACCAGGCTCCTCTGTCCATGCGATTCTCCAGGCAAGAATACTGGAGTGGGGAGCCATTCCCGTCTCCAGGGGGTCTTCCCCACCCGGGGACCAACCTGGGTCTCCTGCATTGCAGGCAGATTCTTTACTGTCTGAGGCACCAGGGAAGCCCAGAAGGTGATAAATGCCCTGAATGAGGTATCCTGAAAGTATTATGTGCCTTTGAGGGAATTATATGAATAGTTCGCATTTGTATAAGTGAGAGAAAGATAGGAGAAAGTAAATGGAACCACAGGAACAATGACAAAGAGATCAGAAACCATCAGAAATAGGAATATCAGTTTCTCTGGCCTCTTGATTTGTGAAGGGAAGTCATACTAGGCAAATTTGGAAATATAAATGGAGTCAAAAAACTAGAGGACCTTGATTATCAGAGGAAGGCATTCAAAACTTTAATCTGTTAAGTAATTTGGAGTCATTGGAATTTCAAAGAGGAGACTGGCAACTTGCATATATATACATGTATACATATACATATGTATACATGTATATATATACATATCTGGAATTGGAGCAGAGAATAGTAGATCAATTATATCGCTTCAATAAGATAAGTTTGAAGTAATGAAAACCTGGACTTGAGTTATACAGTAAAAAAGGAAAAGAGGCATTAGAATGAGGAAAAAAAATAAGAAAGACTTGAACTTGGCACACAATAGGGATGCTGGTGAAAAGGTCGTGGGCCTCGTCAATAATAACACTAAGATTTACATCTTGAGAAGGAGGTTGAGTGATGTAAGTAAAAGAAAAAATGAAACTTGGTGGGAAAGCTGACTTTCATTAAAGGAGCATCATCTTTGATGCTATATAATATTCAGAATGCAGTGAGAGGACAAAGCTGGTGGCAAGTTTGGGCAGGTGATGTGCACTTAACGGCATCACTCACGGGTGGCGGTTACAGCCATGAGCTTGGAGAGGGTTTTCACATATCAGAGAATAGTATACTATGAGAATCACTTTGCTGCACAACAGAAATCAGTACAATATTGCAAACCAACTATACTTCAATTAAAAACAAAAAATACACTAGTGATGACTCCAGTGATTGTACTCTCTGTAAGTCTTGAAAGTAATTTCCTCCCCAAAATAATTTTTGGCAATCCCACAGAGGACACAATTGTGATTGAGCACAGATGCTTCTCTAAGGAGTCTTTGTGTGCGTATTTTGGCATGTCTCTCTTCAAAGGCATATGTGTACATAGAGATCTGTGTATGTGTATAGCTCCATGTGTAATTCCTTGGTGTGTGAGGGATGAGCAAAGAGAGAAGAGAAAGAAACTCAGACAGAGGAAGAAAAAATATGAAGGCAAGATGCTCTGGACGTGCAAAGAGAGAAATAGCTACCTTTGGCAAAAAAAAAAAAACCCCAAAACAAAAAAACTTTATATTTTATATAAACCTTTATAAAATTTATATTCATTTTTATTATTATTATTTAATTTTTTAAATTTGAGATGGTCTTTGAAGGAAGAATGTGGACAACTTTAGATAGAAAGTGTTTAAGTTCACTGTGGAGAACATTATCTCAGCTTTATTTATTTATTTTTTGGTACTTTTTTGCAAAGCAATCATTGAGAAAATATCACTGATTTTTCATCAAGCTTGTGGACACTGGTTCTGTTTAAAACTACACTATGGCATCTCTGATGTGTCAGTGGCCTCTGTGACACTCTTTTTCTAATCTTTAAACTGGCGGAATAGAAGAGAACTACCATTAATGTAATGTGCTGCTCTGTCAGGCTAATTCCCCCGATTCCTTCCAAGTAATGTTCCCTGAGCACCAGAAGCCTGGCGTATAGCTAGGGAACTAAGTGGTCAGTTCTACATCACTCAGAACAGATGTTTAAGAACTTCTTTTCCATCTCTTTCTCAATAATGATTTTCTCTTCAAACTTCTTTTTTCTTAGATCATTCTGCCCTACCCACATATTTTTCAACTTCCTTTCTTTTACATTTTTATATTTTTCTTATTTCCTACATATTTCCTGATGGTAGTATTTGGCCTGCTTGTGATAACTGGCTGAGTGTATCCAATGAAAAGGAGTTTATCTTCAATGTCCTAATGCTTGGAAGTCCCCATAATAAACACTCCCCGGCATCTTATTCAGTGGTTACCTTTGACTGCCCGCCTGAAACAGTCCCTGAAGCCAGCTTGTGATCTTCTCATCCCCTCTTAATACTGATTCTGTAGTATTCTTTTTCCTGTCTGTCAGTCTGATGATTTAGCAATACATGATTTACTTTGATGCCTATTAAACTTAATGCCCTGCTTGCATAGGTCACTGTGAGTGTTGGAAGTTGCTGAGTTCTGTAGAATGTTGTAGAAAGGCAGTGAAAGTCAGACTGAATTTAGAAAATATTTCTATATAATTACTTGCAGCACATTGTTTAAAGACATCTCAGAAGAACTTGAATCTCCAAACTCCAGTAATTTGTTTTGATTATTTTTTCCTATTCTAACTAAAATTTCCCTTTATAATCCATTTTTATAATAATACTTTTGCAATTTTTTATTAAAGAATGTCTGCTAATTGCACAACATTGCAGACCTTCAAGACTTGGATCTGCCTCTAAATAATACCAAGGGTATTACTGACACTATGGGCTAATAGGAGCCAGGCCCATGTCTTCTCTCAATTCTCTTCCAGATAATGTTTGTGAGTTGCAAAGAAGATATTATTTTATAGCTTTAATTCTTAAGGGTGACTCTAAGGAAAGACACTCCTCATAGTATTTTGGAAATAATTTTTGTCCATGTAAAGGCTTCTGGTGCTCCTTAAATGATTTCTGTACAGCCAAACACATTATTAAGCCTCACTCCAGGGCCCAGGGGGTTTGTTAACATCTGAACTGGATATTAAATATAGAAAGTTTAAATTCAAGGCTTCAAATTATATTACCTAGCTTGAACTGCACAGTAAGAATTAACTAGTTCTTTGAAATTTCACTCTTATAGTGGTGATATGAGGATAGATGAGAAAACTTAGGTATGTCTTGTTCTTTAACGACTTGATTACATTCAGGGATTAAGCTTTGCTTTGTGTTTGCTTTGCAATGGGATAATTATGTTAGAGCTAAAATTCACATTAAGTTATATAATTTACCTTCTTTTTTTTAAAGATGAGAGAGTTGAGTCCAAAAGGTCAAGTAATTGGCTCAAAGTCCTATTGAAGGCTGTTGGTGGAAATGGGACAAAATAGGAGTTTTTTCCCCTTAAGTTTACAGCTGTTTTCTTGACATCACTCTGTTGAGGAATTTTAATCACAGAGTATAAGAATCCAGGCATATCACATGTACCAATCAATCATTAACTGTCTACCATGGATATTTGGATTATTTCAACTGTAATTTTTAATATCTCATCATATGCAGCTTAGCTTGTAATTTCTTTACTTTTTTCAGTATGCTCTGATGACAAAAGCAAAGAGAAACAGCCTTATAAGACACATAAATATCAAAATTTCAGGCTTGTCTCTTCAGTCAAGGTAACTTTTATTTTTTGATAACTCCTGGTATTAAGCTAAATATGCTCGAGACACTATGTTCTGTCTTCATCTCGTCCCCCACACCTGTCTTTCCTGGCTTAGTTGGCTGACCCACTTTGAAATTATATGTCACTAGAAGATGACCTCAAATTATTCTAGTTCCTAGTAAACAGAAGGCTTCCAGCTGATAGCACAGTACTCTCCTTCTATGTCTTCATGGTTGTTGATTTTCTTATACTCCAATTTCTTGCAAAGAGTTAGAGTGCTTTTCCTAAGTGGAATGCAATTTAGAGCAGTGTTTCTTCAAGTGCATTGGCAGAACAAAGATACAATAACTTCACAATAATTTGGAAAATTTACCAAAATTTTAGGCTACAGGTGGAGAAGGAAATGACAACCCACTCCAGTATTCTTGCCTGGAAAATTCCATGGACAGAGGAGCCTGGAGGGCTACAGTCCATGGGGTCACAAAGAGTCAGGCATGACTGCATGCAGGCTACAGAGTTCAATTTGAAGCCCAGTGATATATAAACTTTGGAAATGGGACTACAGACTGCATATTTTAATTGTTTTTCTTGATGGTTTTATATACATTAAAAAAAATTCAAGTTTGGGCCTACCTTGATACTGACTTTTATCATGTTACTTGTCATTTTGAGATTAGAGTGTAGCAGACAAATGACTGAAAGAATGCCATCAGAGAGTCTATAATCATATTGCATTAAATGATGGCTTGCCATAACAGTAATGAACATTATATTTAATGAATATTTACTGGAACTAACACCAGAGCTGGTTTTTTTCTGATAGTCTAGACGTCGTTTCTTACTGATTAGTGTCTAGGAGATTGCAGTTGCTAGATATATCAAATGAGGTTTCCATCTGACACTAAGAGTAGTGTCATGTCTAGGGTACAGAACTCATGCCCAATAAACCTTAAAAATTCAACTTAGCTAATGACTTAAAAAGGTTTGTCTGATAACCTCATGTTCAAGTAATGGGTATTCACATTTTTGTCTTGAACATTTTTGCCAATCATACTCAACAACTGTTCCTTGTCTTCCAAGAATAGCTACTATTTTTTAGTGCTTTTTAGGGGGAAGTACTTCTTCTATCTTCTCTAGCCATGAGAGTTAAATGGGAGCCACTATCTTCCTATAGGATCTGCTGTAGTTTTAACTTGTCATGGGCATCTGACCCAAGCTTGACCAATTAGATTACCTCACTGCCTTGGGCACAATCTTTGATTCATGGATGGGCAGCTGAGGTTTTTGAACTCTGGACTAGGAGCCCATCTTACTTTCTCCTTCATGGCAAAACAGAGCCTGCATGTCTGAGAGCCACTGAAGCATCCCTAACTGGAAGGAGGCAATCTGCCATTGAAGAGAATTAAGCTAATGACAATTCAGAGAGAATTAAGCCAATGCAGGTAGAGGAGAGATGAAAACAGAGTACTGGAAGCATGTCAGTTCTACTTGGGATTTAGCTACTTGATCTTCTCCCATGGGGTCAAAGGGTCAGACACGAATGAGTGACTGACACTTTCACTTTCATCATGCTCTAGATTAGGCAAAGTAGAAAATGCAGTGGTGGTGGTGTATGTCAATATACACAACCCACAATGTTTCCTATTTTAAAACATGGTACATTTTAATAATGAAAGAAATCCTAATAAATATAAATACCCTGTATCTGTGTTCTATATCTATACATCTACATTGTTGTTACTGTTCAGTTGCAAAGTCATGTTGGACTCTTTTGTGACCCCATGGACTGTAGCCCTCCAGGCTCCTCCATCCATGGGATTTCCCCGGCAAGAATACTGGAATAGGTTGCCATTTCCTCCTCCAGGGATCTTCCCAACTCAGGGATCAAACCCATGTCTCCTGAATTGGCAGGTGAGCTCTAACACTGAGCCACCTGAAAGCTCCTATATATCTACATATCTCCTAATAAAAGAGGATAAATTAAATTGGAAATGTATAAGATAAAGTACTATGGAAGTTGAGAGGAAGGAGAAACTATTGACTAAGAAAGTTTAGAAAAATGGGAGAACTGCTTTAAACAGATTGTGACAGTGGGATTGCTGAAGATGTAATGGTGGAGCGTTAGTGACTCTCAAATGGAATACTCTTTTAACAAAGACATGGAAGTGAGATTCTGTTTGGAATTTCATTGTTGTTATTTAGTCACTAAGTTGTATCTGTCTCGTTGTGACCCCATTGACTGTAGACTGCTAGGCTCCTCTGTCCATGGTATTTTCCAGGCAAGGATATTGGAGTGGGTTGCCATTTCCTGCTCCAGTTTGGAATTTTATCAGAAATTTAACTTTATTGCATTGAGTATGAAGGACTAGTGAAAGAGAAATTTCAAACATAAGTATGAGCTAGAAGATAAAGAATATTTAGGAATGTTGTATATTATCATTTGTCTATTAGGATGGCTCAGCAGTGGCTTGATAAATTTGCTTGAGCACTTGTTTGGAAAAATAGTGACAACAAATGATAGGCATCTGATTTATTTAGAGATAGCACCAGGAGTTATTATTATTCATATGCTTTGTTGCCAGTGATTACTTATTGGCTAATTAAGCACAATAAGTGCAATAAAGATGTACATAGGATAAGTATCAAAATGAAGACTTTATGAACTAAACTATAGTTTCCACAGTTTATAGTCTGCACATTTAGATGCACTGAAATGACTTCATGAAATGTCTTAAGGATTCTCCTTTATTACATGAGAAATATACCTGATGAGAGAAGGGAGAAGGAAATGACTAAATAGATCACATTATGCATATGTGTGTATGCTCAGTCACTCAGTTGCGTCACTCTTTACAATCCCATCGACTGTAGCCCACTGGACTCTGCTGTCCCTGGGCTTCTCCAGGAAAGAATAGTGGAGTGGGCCACCATTTCCTCTTCCAGGGGTTCTTTCTGACCCAGGGATCAAACCCATGTCTCCTGCATTGGCAGGCAGATTCTTTACCACTGAGCCACCTGGGAATCCACACATTATGCCTATATATATGGCCGAATTTTGCTTAGGATTTGCATTAGTTACTTCAGTCACTCAGTGATGTCTGACTCTTTGCGATTCCATGAACTGCAGCATGCCAGGCATCTCTGTTATCACCAACTGCTGAAGTCTACCCAAAACCATGTCCATTGAGTCAGTGATGCCATCCAACCATCTCATCCACTGTCGTCCTCTTCTCCTCCTGCCCTCAATCTTTCCCAGCATCAGAGTCTTTTCAAATGAGTCAGCTCTTCGCATCAGGTGGCCAAAGTATTGGAGTTTCAGCTTCAGCATCAGTCCTAACAATGAACACCCAGGATTGATCTCCTTTAGGATGGACTTGTTGGATCTCCTTGCAGTCCAAGGGACTCTCAAGAGTCTTCTCAAACACCACAGTTCAAAAGCATCAGTTCTCCGGCGCTCAGCTTTCTCCATAGTCCAACTCTCACATCCATACATGACTACTGGAAAAACCATAGCCTTGACTAGACAGACCTTTGTTGACAAAGTAATGTCTCTGCTTTTTAATATGCTGTCTAGTTTGTTCATAACTTCCCTTCCAAGGAGCAAGTATCTTTTAATTTCATGGCTGCAGTGACCATCTGCAGTGATTTTGGAGCCCCAAAAAATAAAGTCAGCCACTGTTTCCCCATCTATTTGCCATGAAGTGATGGAACTAGATGCTATGATCTTAGTTTTCTGAATGTTGAGCTTTAAGCCAACTTTGTCACTCTCCTCTTTCACTTTCATCAAGAGGCTCTTTATTTCTTCTTCACTTTCCGCCATAAGGGTGGTGTAATCTGTGTATCTGAGGTTATTGATATTTCTCCAAGCACTCTTGATTCCAGCTTGTGCTTCCTCCAGCCAAGCATTTCTCATGATGTACTCTCATATAAGTTAATTAAGCAGGATAACAATATACACCCTTGACGTACTCCTTTTCCTATTGGAACCAGTCTGTTGTTCCATGTCCAGTTCTAACTGTTGCTTCCGGACCTGCATACAGGTTTCTCAAGAGGCAGGTCAGGTGGTCTGCATAGATATGGTACAATACTATACTCATCCTTTCAGGACATATTAAATATCAACCTGTGATTTGTAGATAAGTGATGCAAATTGCAACTCCATCCCTGACTCTGTTGAAACATTGTGGCAATGGATAGAACCTTTGTGGATCCATTTTCTCACATATAATTAGAATACTACCTGGTATTGTGGGTTTAGATATCTAGTAGTGGCATGTTAGGGAATATATGTTACACATTTACAGATCATTTTTTTTACTTACTGTATTTTATAATAAACTAAAAGTTAAAATCTGTGGAAACTTTAATGACTTAAAAACATGCCCAGATGCTTTCTTTTCAATTCTCTGATGAGCCTCTAAGTAGACAACATATTGTTTTCTCACTTCAGAAAAAGTGTATGTTATCCTGAATGATAGTTTCTCCAGCTGAGTCATTGTTATGTAAATGAAGAGGTAGAAGAATCTCTTGACAAAAAGAAATAAGTCACTTGCATTACCTTCAAATACCTGCACCATTATGAATATTGTTTATCTGGGGAGATTGAGAAGAATCAGAGTTTTATTATGGAAGATGTTTTTCATCACAAATAAATATACTCTGAAAATCAGGGAACAGAATCAGAGTTAAAAATAAGGAATGGATTCATTTTCCCCTCTCCATCCCCAGGAATAAATCAATCAGTGGGTTGGCTCACACTGTAACTCTTTCCCTCTGATTAATGAATTTTAAGATACATTTTCTTCCATTGTTCATGCTAGAGTCATTTAGGGAAATATATCCCTTTCTCGCCATCAACATCTATGGCATCATTCCCTGTGAATCCATAACTTGGAAAAAGAATTCATAAAAGTAAAGTCTAAAGAAATAACTATATGCATGCTCAATTGCTTCAGTCATGTGTGTGTATGTGTATATATATATACATATATTTTCATATGTATATTTTTCAAAACAAATATATAAGCTCACTAACATTAAAATAGCAGGCTAAAAAGAGCAATCTTGAAAAGTTTGATAATTAAATTTGGAAACAGAAGTATATTTTTAAAAACTTTGAAACAGAAGTTTATTTAAAAGCTTTCCTTTTAAAAAAAAGTATTTTGGTTATTTTTATAAATTTCTAGTGATAAATAAAATTACAGAAACTTTCCAATAAATATATCTACATAACCAAAATATATATAGTTTTGTAATAAGTTCATTATTTATAACCCTTGTGATTGATTCTTTGTCATGTTTTCTTTGACTTTGTGAATGTGTGTGTGTGTGTGTGTGTGTGTGTGTGTGTGTGTTTATTTTTGTGTGTCTCTTTTGAATAAGAAAAAGAGAGAAAAATTTTGAACTTGCTAGAAATTTTGGTACTCTGACTTTTATGAGATTCCACCAGGGCCTATGTTGAGCATAACAGCATATCAACAATTCAGTAAACTAAGGTTCTTATTTCTATAGCCAAGGGCCTTTCTTTGAAAGTCAGTCCTTCTTTGAATGGATCCAGTAATAATGGGTAAAGAGCACTAATTACTCAAAAGGAAATTCACTAAAAATAAAAAATAATGGTTCAAAATGACATATTAATAATCTAATAATTAAGTGTTTTGAAGGTCTCTAAATAAATGTATGGGAATATTTCACATTAATCAGAGTTGATTCTTTCCAAATGTGATTGAAATTAGAAACTATATTTCTATACAATTCATTTGAATGCTTGTCTCTATCAGAATCTTCTTACTATTAGAAATGGGAAGTAAAATGCCTCAGAAGCATGGTGGATTTTCCTCATTGCATTAGGCACATTAGTCATTAACTGCTGTATATACAATACTTTCTACAAGAAAATAAAAGCTTGCAGTGTGGTAAAAATAAGACAAAGTCAAATCTCAATTATGAGGAAGCAGTTTCTACACACATCATTTAGAAGATAGGGAAGATATATTCAAATTGCAGGATAAGACCAAGCCAATTGTAGGGTAGAAATGTGGTGTATAATAGCTGAGCCACATTTGAGGAGGAGAAATAAAAGATGACTAGAACTATTTGGATTCAGTTTCCAGTCCCAAAAGTCAAGCCATACTAAATACCCTGATCATTTCTCTAATATCTGCTTCCTCTTACCATTACATGTATTTTCTGAAAAGAAAATATCTTACATATATTCACTTGAGTGTATTCCTCTTCATTACAACCTCCTAGAACACTCAACCACATTCCCTTTTATTTCTAAATTTTTAACGTTCTTCAGAAAGATTATTCCTTTTAGCAAAGTATCTCACCCATAGCTGTCTATATCTATTCATAAAGTAATCACCATTTGTGGACTTAAAATATCCTAGAGGAATTAGTTCTGCCAACTCGGTTGCTGCATAACTTGGAGAAAACGTGACAAATGGGTTGCTTTAAACTATTGTTAAAACTTTATTTTTACACTTTAATCTGCACAGATTGTTTTCTCACTTCAGCCTTGTTATTGAGAGTGCCAGCACTCCTGCTGTTAGCACGCTCATTTGAGATACTAAACATACCAGGCCTTATTTACTCTGTAAACAATTCACTACGTATTTTACCTCATGTACTCTTACTGATTTCAGAGGCTCTATGGATGATATGGTTCAAAAGATACATATTTCAAGAGAGGGAATGTCAGTTATCACAGCCTCATCACAAGGTTTTCTATGCATTAAAGACTTGAGATATAAAGAGAGAATAAACACTGGCTGAACACCTGCTATAAGCCTGGTGCTATGTTAAGTGTATGCAACTAAATTGTCATTTAAATCTTTCATGCACAACAAGGTAGATATGATTATTCCATTTTAAATGAGAAAAAACTGAGTATTGAAGAGTTTCAGTTATCTGCTCAATATCTCTGAGCTATTAAATGACAGGTAAGGGGTTCAATTCCAGTACTCTACTAATTCTAAAGCCAACTTTCCCTCATTATTCTATGTTCCTTCCCAGGAATAGTTCCTGCTGTTTGCAAAGCAGAATTAATTTAGTCAATGCCAATTCTGTAGATAACTTAGTTCTATTTGAAATATTATTTTCTCATGAAAGTGTTTCCTAACTCTCTGTCCCCTGCCACTCTTCATCCAACCAAGCTAATCTCTGTCACTTTATCTTTCATATATGTGCAGATACACACGTATACATATTACATATATATGTTTGTATAATACTCTTTACTATCTCTATGTATATACATAAACATATATAGAGGGAATATATGTATATATTATTGTACTTGCTTTTTTGTTGAAATTTATCACAGTTATAATCAGTCATTCTATTTGACTGAATTTATATTCTTCAGCTCAACATCTGTTTTCTCTTCTAATTTATAAGCTCAACCAGGAGTGGGACCACCTTGCTTTGTTCCTTTTGTATCCTTAAACAGTGCCTAGTACCAAGTCTGGACTCAAGAGTATTTGATAACTGAATTAATGAATCCACTTGTCATCAACTGTGTGAAAGATGTGGGATAGGTGGCATAGGAGTTAAGAATATTTTATTTTTATGTATTTCAATGCTTATATTCTTCCTACATTGTAAGGATAATTGAAAGTAATTTTCTAATTTGAAATTATAAATTAGAGATTATATATATTTTGTTTTAAATTATTATGATTTTATGTGAGATTAAAAATATTTTGTGAATGAATAAAAGTATCTCTACTTCTCTATTAACTTGGTTTTATAGCATCTTTTCTATCCATCCCTTTTCTTCCATTCTGATTGTCATTAATTTGAATTCCCTTTCATTTAGCTCATTAGCTTTGACAATTGCAAAGATCTTTGGTGACATGAGTGGTGGTCATTAATGCTTCATAATATTAGATATAAGAGAAAGTAGAAGAGAAACGTGAGATAGAGGAAGCCATATTGCAAAGAAGAGGAGAGAAAATAATATGAAAGCAGAAGGAGTGTTGAATCAAGGAAAGGTTACTATTTAAGATAGTAAATATTCTAATATGTTTATAGGTGAGAATAATTAAGTATGAAGGAAACAAGTGCTGCTTACAGGAGAGAGGAAATAATTGCAGAAGGAAGCTCCCTGAATTAGGTAAGAGGGCATGGGATCCAGCACACAGAACTATCAAGAACAGTTCATTAGTCACAATTAAGAGGTAAGATAGCATAAATGGATATGGATACAGCTAAGATGTTTTATTTGTTGCTGAAAAATAAATGAGATCATAAATTTAAAGCAAAACCTGAGCTCTAAGTTAGGTTTTGTGTTTATTTATTTTTTCCTATCCACAGTCAGCAGCACAGATACAATGATGAAGTGAATGAGATAAAGTCTGAGGTTGAGTTAGAAGTCTGCCAAGTGAGTAGACTATCATAGAGAGACGGGAGAAACAGAGTTAAGAGTGTATAGGGAAGCCCGAGATGGCAGAGGAATAGAACAGGGAGACAACTTTCTCCCCTACAAGTTCATCAAAAGTTCATTTGAATGCTGAGCAAATTCCACAAAAAAAAAACACACACACAAACTTCTGAATGCTGGCAGGGGACATCAGGCACCCAGAAAGACAGCCCATTCTCTTCAAAAGGAGGTAGGACAAAATATAAAAGGTAAAAAGAGAGACAAAAGAGCTAGGGACAGTGACCCGTCCTGGGGAGGGGGTCATGAAGGAGGAGAAGTGTCCAAACAGGAGGAAACCCTCTCACAGGCGGGTCTGTGGAGAGTTTTGACGTCTCAGAGGGCAAAATAACTGGGAGAAAACAAAACAAAACAAAATATGCACCTGACCACAACTGTCAGTGGAGAAACAGCCCAGAGGCTCCCATCCGCCACCAGTAAGCAGGGGCTGGACAGGGAGGCGTGAGCTGCGTGATTGGTGCTTAGGGTAAGGACCAGGTCTGAACGCCCTGAGGACAATCTGAGGGAGCTAATGTGAGATAGCAACCCAAACTGTGGGATCACCAGAGTGGGGAAAAAGGAAAGAGAATTTTCCCACTAAAGGCTCTAACACGCAGCCTGGCCCGATCACAGAACGAAGGATTGAACAAAAAACAAAGGAGAGCTAGCTGACTGCCTACAGGCCCCGCCCCCCTCGCCGGAGGCACAGAGGCAGGCATGTGACAGTCAGAGCCCAGAAGGCAAGGGGCTGCTCCAATCTGGGCCCCAGAGACGGCATCCTTCACCAAACTGTGAGCAGGCTCCCAGTTGCTAACCACGTCTTCCTGGAATCTTGGACGACTGACATCTGCCAGGAGGGTCACAGCCTGAGATCAGCTCCCCAGAGGAGACACATGGCACACCTGAGAATACACTCTTGCAGTGCCCCCGGGACACTGAGCTGCCTGGATCAGGAAGTGATTAAGACACATGGCCCACCCAGGACAGTGCACTCGCCACGTACCTGGTCGCCTGAGATGCCTGGACCTGGGAAGGGCCTACAACACAACCCCAACCCAGTCTGTTCCCTTGCGGAGCACCCGAGAACCTGAGCAGCTTAGACCTGGGAAGTGCGTGAAACATAGGGCCCACTTTGGACAGTGTCCTGCGGAGCACCCTGGGTTTGAGCGGTGTAGACCCAGGAAGCACATGCTGCCTTGGGCTGGGGCAAGCCCGGTGTGGTTCATACGCTGCGAGCGCTCCCCACACACGCCAGGGATACTTGTTTGCAGTGTCCCTCCCTCCCCACAGCACAGCTGAACAAGTGAGCTTAAATAAGTGACCGCCTTCACCCCCTTGCGTCAGGGCAGAAATTAGACACGGAAGAGACCTGCAAACAGAAGAAGCCAAAATAAACAAAGAATAGGGAACTGCTCTGAAAGTGACAGGTGCAACAGGTTAAAACTCTGTAGTCAACATTGTCTAAGCATTGGAGGGGGCCTATAGACCTTGAGAACAAGTACAAGATGGAACAAGGAACTATCTGAAACTGAACTGACCTCACACTGCCCTCAACAGTGCCAGAGAAATTCCTAGATATATTTTTACTATTATCACTTTTTAAATTTTTAAAATTTAAGTCCTTATTTACTCCTTTGATTTTCATTTTTATAACCTACTATTACCTTGCAAAAAATACCCTATTTTTAAAGCAAATTTCATATATATTTTTTATAATTTTTATGATTGATTTTGTTTCATATTTTTAATATTGTATTTTTGAGAATATAACCCCTTTAATGTTTGCTTTTTGCTATTTGTTATCAGTTTTGCACCTTTAAGAACCTAAACTTCAGTATCCATTTTCATTTAGGGGTGTGATTACTGGCTTGACTGCTTTCTCCCCCTTTTGACTCTCCCTTTTCTCCCCCAGGTCACCTCTATCTTCTCCTTACCCCTTCTCTTCTCTCCTCAACTCTGTGAATCTCTGTGTGTCCAGACTGTGGAGAGCACTTAGGGAACTGATTACTGGCTCAATTTCTCTCTCTCCTTATGAGTCCCTGTCTTCTCTTCCTGGTCACTTCTACCTCCCTCCTCCCTCTTCTCTTCTCCATGTAACTCTGTGAACCTCTCTGCATGTCCGTCACTGTGGAGAATTGTTTCACCATTAACTTAGATGTTTTATCATCTGTGATGTATGGATGGAAAAGTCTTGAGGCTACTGTAAGAATAACACTGAAAGCCAGAGGCAGGAGGCTTAACTCCAAAACTTGAAAACATCAGAGAAGTCCTGATTCCAGGGAATATTAATAGACAAGAGCTCACCCAAAAACCTCCATACCTACACTAAAATCAAGCTCTACCCAAGAGCCAACAAGTTCCAGAGCAAGACATACCATGTTAATTGTCCAGCAAAGCAGGAACACAGCTCTAAGCATTAAAAGACAGGCTGCCCAAAGCCATGCCAAACTGATAGACACCCCAAAACTCACTACTGGACACTTCATTGCACTTCAGAGAGAAGAGATCCAGCTTCACCCATCAGACCACAGATGCAAGCTTTCCTAATAAAGAAACCTTGACAAGCCACCAGCCCAACCCCACCCCCAGGGAGCAGTCTCAACAGTAAAGAGGAACCATGAACTTTGAGCCTAGGAAAGTGCACCCAAACACAGCAATGTAAACAAAATGAAAAGGGAGAGAAATATTCAGCAGGTAAAGGAACATGATAAATGCCCACCAAACCAAACAAAAGAGGAGGAGATAGAGAGTCTACCTGAAAAAAATTCGGAATAATGATAGTAATGATCCAAAATCATGAAAAAAAAAAAAAAAGTGGAGTTACAGATAAATAGACTAGAGACAAGGATTGAGAAGATACAAGAAATGTTTAACAAGGAGCTAGAAGAAATAAAGAACAGTCAATCAATATTGAATAATGCAATAACTGACATCAAAACACTCTGGAGGGAACCAATAGTAGAATAACTGACGCAGAAGTTATTGAGAAACCAAAAAGCAACCTAACTTTACACCTAAAGCAACTAGAAGAGAGGATAAATGAGGTGAAAGATAGAATGGTGGAAATAAATGAAACAGTGAGGAAAAAAGAAAAAGGAATTAAAAGAATTGAGGACAAACTCAGAGACCTCTGGGACAATGTTAAGTGCCTCAACATTCGAATCATAGGAATCCCAGGAGAAGAAGACAAAAAGAAAAGGTGTGAGAAAATACTTGAGGAGATAATAGTTGAAAACTTCCCTAAAATGGGGAAGGAAATAGTCACCCACGTTCAAGAAACCCAGAGTCCCAAACAGGATAAACCCAAGGCAAAACACCCCAAGACACATATTAATCAAACTAATGATTAATTAACTAAGGTTAACAAGCTAAGATTAATCAAACTAATGACTAACAAACTAAGATAAAATACAAAGAGCAAATATTAAAAGCAGCAAGGGAAAAGCAACAAATAACACACAAGGGGATCCCCATAAGGATAACAGCTGACCTTTCAATAGAAATTCTTCAGGCCAGAAGGAAATGGCAGGACATACTTAAAAGTGGTGAGAGAGAAAAACCTGCAACCCTGATTACTATACCCAGCAAGGATCTCTTTCAAATATGAAGGAAAAACCGAAGGCTTTACAGACAAGCAAAAGCTGAGAGAATTCAGCACCACCAAACCAGCTCTTCAACAAATGCTAAAGGATCTTCTCTAGACAGAAAATACAGAAAAGGTTTATAAACACGATCCCAAAACAACAAAGTAAATGGCAACAGGATCATACTTATTGATAATTACCTTACATGTAAATGGGTTGAATGCCCCAACCAAAAGGCAAAGATTGGCTGAATGGATACATAAAGAACACTTCTGTATGCTGTCTACAAGAGATCCAGCTCAAACCAAGGGATACATGCAGGCTGAAAGTGAAGGGCTGGAAAAAGATATTTCATGCAAATGGAGACCAAAAGAAAGCAGGAGTATCAATATTCATATCAGATAAAATAGGCTTTGAAATAAAATCCACGAAAAGAGACAAAGAATGACACTCCACAGTGATCAAAGGATCAATTCAAGAAGATAATACAATTATAAATATATATGCACCCAACATAGGAGCACCTAAATATGCAAGCCAAATGCTAACAAGTATGAAAGGGGAAATTAACAGTAGCACAATAATAGTGGGAGACTTTAATACCCACTCACACTTATGGATAGATCATCCAAACAGAAAATTAGCAAGGAAACACAAACTTCCTATGATACAATGGGCCAATGAGACCTAATTGATATCTATAGGACATTTCACCCCAAAGCAATGAATTTCCCCTTTTCCTCAAGTGTCCATGGAACATTCTCCAGGATAGATCACACCCTGGGCGATAAATCTAGCATTGGTAAATTTAATATAATTGAAATCATTTCAAGCATCTTTTCTGATCATGATAAGGTAACATTAGATGTCCACTACATGGAAAAAAAATTATGAAAAATTCAAACACATGTTTCTGAATAACCAACAAATCATGGAATAAATCAAAAAGGAAATAAAAATATGCCTAGAAACAAATGAAAATGAAAACATGACAACCCAAAACCTATGGGATTCAGTAAAAAGCAGTGCAAAGGGGAAGGTTCATATCAATACAAGCTTACCTCAAGAAACAAGAGAAAAATCCAATAAATAACCTAACTTTACACCTACAACAACTAGAAAAAGTAGAAATAAAGAACCCTAGGGTTAGTAGAATTTAAGAAATCATAAAAAATTAGAGCAGAGATAAGTGAAAACGAAGCAAAGGATACTATAGCAAAAATCAACAAAAGTAAAAGCTGGTTCTTTGAGAAGATAAATGAAATGGACAAACTACAGCCAGACTCATCAAGAAAAAAAGGGAGAAGAATCAAATCAACAAAATTAGAAATGAAAATGGAGAAATCACAACAGACAATGCAGAAATACAAAGGATCATAAGAGACTACTATCTGCAACTATATGCCAATAAAATGGACAACATGGAAGAAATGGATGAATTCTTAGAAAAGCATAACCTTCCAAAAATAAACCAGGAAGAAATAGAAAATATTAATAGACCCATCACAAGCATGGAAATCAAAGCTGTAATAAAGAATCTTTCAATAAACAAAAGCCCGGGACCAGATGGCTTCACAGGTGAATTCTACCAAAAATTTAGAGAAGAGCTAACATCTATCCTACTCAAACTCTTCCAGATAATTGCAGAGGAAGGTAAACTGCCAAACTCATTCTAGAAGACCACCATCGCCCTCATACCAAAACCAGACAAAGATGTCACAAAAAAGAAAAATACAGGCCAACATTACTGATGAACACAGATGCAAAAATCCTCAACAAAATTCTAGCAAATAGAATCCAACAACATATTCAAAAGATCATACATCATGACCAAGTGGGCTTCATCCCAGGGATGCCAGGATTCTTCAATATTCTCAAATCAGTCAATGTGATACACCATGTTAACAAATTTGAAGATAAAAATTATATGATTATTTCAATAGATGCTGAGAAAGCCTTTGACAAAATTCACCATCAATTTATGATAAAAAGTCTCCAGAAAGTAGGCACAGAGGGGACATACCTCAACAAAATAAAGCCATATATGATAACCCCACAGCAAACATTATCCTCAATGGTGAAAAATTGAAAGCATTTCCCCTAAAGTCAGGAACAAGACAAGGGTTCCCATTCTCACTACTACCATTCAACATAGTTTTGGAAGTTTTAGCCACAGCAATAAGAGAAAAAAAATAAATAAAAGGAATCCAGATTAGAAAAGAAGAAGTAAAACTCTTACTGTTTGCAGATGCCATGATCCTCTACATAGAAAACTGGAAGGACACCACCAGAAAATTACTCGAGCTAATCAATGAATATAGTAAAGTTTCAGGATATAAAATTAATACACAGAAATCACTTGAATTTCTATTCACTAACAATGAGAAAACAGAAAGAGAAATTAAGGAAACAATCTCATTCACCATTGTGACAAAAAGAATAAAATATTTAGGAATAAATCTACCTAAAGAAACAAAAAACCTACATATAGAAAACTGTAAAACACTGATGAAAGAAATCAAAGGTGACACAAATAGATGGAGAAATATACCATGTTTCATGGATCAGAAGAATCAATATAGTGAAATTGAGTATACTACCCAAAGCAATCTATGGATTCAATGCAATCCCTATCAAGACTCCGATAGTATTTTTACAGAACTAGAACAAATAATTTCACAATTTGTACGGAAATACAAAAAACAGACATACAAACATACAAAAACTCAAATAGTCAAAGCAATCTTGATAAAGAATAATGGAACTGGAAGAATCAACCAACCTGACTTCAGAATATGCTATAAAGTTACAGTCATCAAGACAGTATGGTACTGGCACAAAGACAGAAATATAAACCAATGGAAGAATATAGAAAGTCCAGAGATAAATTCACGCACCTATGGACACCTTATCTTTGACAAAGGAGGCAAGAATATACAATGGAAAGCAAAATCTCTTCAACAAGTGGTGCTGAGAAAACTTGACAACCACCTGTAAAAGAATGAAACTAGAACACTTTCAAACACCATACACAAAAGTAAACTCAAAATGGGTTAAAGATATAAATATAATACCAGAAACTATAAAACTGATAGAGGAAAACTTAAGCAAAACACTCTGACATAAATCACAGCAAGATCCTCTATGACTCACCTCCCAGAGTAATGGAAATAAAAGCAAAAATAAATCAAATGGGAACTGATTAAACTTAAAAGCTTTTGCACAATGAAGAAAACTATAAGTAAAGTGAAAATACAGCCTTCAGAATGGGAGAAAATTATAGCAAATGACAAAGAATTAATCTCAAAAATATACAAGCAACTCATGCAGCTCAATACCTGGAAAATAAAGTGACCCAATTGAAAAATGGGCCAAAGAACTAAACATACATTTCTCTAAAGAAGACATACAGATGGCTACCAAACACATGATAATGTGCTCAACATCACTCATTATCAGAGAAATGCAAATCAAAACCACAATGAGGTACCATCTCATGCCAGTCAGAATGGCTGCTTTCAAAAAGTCTACAAACAATAAATGCTTATTTATTTATCTCCACAGCCACTGTGGAGAACAGTGTGGAAATTCCTTAAAAAACTGGAAATAAAACTGCCATATGACCCAGCAATCTACGACTGGGCAGACACACTGAGGAAACCAGAACTGAAAGGCATACATGTACCCCAGTGTTCATCACAGCACTGTTCGCAATAGCTAGGAAATGGAGTCAAGTTAGATATCCATCAGCAGATGAATGGATAAGAAAGCTGTGGTACATGTGCACTACAGAATATTACTCAGCTATTAAAAACATGCCTTGAATCAGTTCTAATGAGGTGATGAAACTAGAGCCTATTACACAGACTTACTTCAGTAAGTCAGAAAGAATAATACCAGTACAGTATATTAACACATATATATGGAATTTAGAAAGATGGTAATGATGACTCTATATGCAAGACAGCAAAAGAGACACAGATATAAAGAACAGACTTTTGGACTCTGTGGGAGAAGGTGAGGGTGGGATGTTTTGAGAGAATAGCGTTGAAACATGTATATTGCCATATGTGAAATAGATGACCAGTCCAAGTTCAACACATGAAACAAAATACTCAAAGACAGTGCACTGGGATGACCCTGAGGGTTGGGATGGGGAGTGATGTGGGAGCAGGTTCAGGATGGGGGACACACATACACCTGTGACTGATTTATGTCAATGTATGGCAAAAACAACCACTATATTGTAAAGTAATTAGCTTCCAATTAAAATAAACAATTTTTTTAAAAAAGAGTGTATAGGGAAAGTGTTTTAAAGGGTGACTGTAATCTAAGCTAGAAAAGGAAGGCACTTGAGGCCATGAAGGTGCAATAGACAGTAAAATAGCTGATTGATCAAAGCTTGGGGAGCCTGAGGGGTTGAAAAATTGTTTGAGTGAAGAGATAAACAGAATTATTTGGACAGAAATGAGGCTATGGGCAAATAGCTATTTACTAACTGAGATTTTGATGAAGGCAGAATGGTAATCACAGCATTCAGGTTATTGCCTTTGTAATAGGTAAGATGGGATGGAGTACAAGTTCATGGGAAGCAAGGAGGTCAAGACACTGAGAGGTCAGCACTCTGAAAGGATCATTGATGTAAATATAGATGATGCCAAAACAGAATAGAACACTTTCTGTAAATGAGGAAGACAGAACTAGGAAGATGTGAGATTATTGCTTTAGAGTTTACTGCAACTGCTGAAAAGCATGCTGTGGATCCTTCTATTTTATTTATTGTCTACATTTTGTAGTTTTCCACTCACAGACTTCAGTGTTCTAGTCCTAAGTTATGTTTCCAAATTTACTTTCACTCTTTCCCTTCACGAATCTGATATTTTATATAACAGAAATTATATACAATTCCCTGCTTTCTATTTTCAGAATATAATTCATTCCTCAACTGATGTTGATCCTTTGTACATGCTGTTGGTCTTTATCTAAAATTTAGTTGATCAATAAACTTCACTTCAAATTTTGTCTCATCAAAAGAAGAAGGAGAAGAGGAGGAAGAAAAAGGAGAAGAAGAGAAAGGAAAAGGTGGAAAAGGGGGGGATGAGGAGGAGGAAGAGAAAGGACACATAAAAACACTCCCCTTCCCAATGAAAGCAAAACCCAGAAAACTTGTGTAAATCCTCCAGCAAGAAAACCTGTCTTGTAATTCTGGGTTACTGTGGTTTTATTTCTTATGTTACTAATTATGCTCTCTCTTGTACTACAGTTGTTTGTGTACAGCTATTCCCATTATCTTATTGGTCAAAACCATCATCATTGAATCTGAGTAAACTCTCTTATCTAGCCCAATTCTACTCCTAATTCTCCTTTAGTATGTCTTTCTGATGTCTTTGTAACTTGTTCTTAAAACTCCCAAGTGAATATAAACAAACATATTTTGTTATAGCTGTCTGTTTTAACTCCTCACTCTGTCAAAAAGAAAACTGCGTTTTTCCCTACCATATTCTTTTGACTTTCATTCAGTGGAAGAATAGAGTTGGAGTACACTGTATATCCATTCCCTTTCTCCAAAGTTATTTAAGGCCCCAGATCAACATTTGAATCTGTTAGTTTGTCTATTCTACTACTATTGGCATTGTTGTCCTGAAGGTAAACAAGTAAATAAATAAAAAAGAACAACAAAAATAACAACTTTTTAAATGTCAATTCCCTGCTTAACCCAATGTCAAGTCTCTTTACACAATAATGTATTAAAAATAAAACTGAACCCCATGACACTGCATTCAAAACCCTTCACCATCTGGGCCTTATCACTCTGTTTAATCTTATGTTTAGCAACTGCTCACAAATCTCACACTGTAGTCACACAGCACTTTTCTCCACTTCGCAGACTAACCATGCCGCTTTACAGCCACAGACTTCTGCCCCTCTGTAATTCTTTTAATCTTTTCCTATATTTAGTAAACTTTCATTCAATTTTCAAAATCATACTCAAATATCAACTCCCCATCTTCGGAAGAATTATTTTCAATCTATTCTTTGTTTTCAGAATACATAGTACAAACCATTATTTTAGTACCTATCTGATTGCACTTCAATGATATTTACTTCTCTATATCCCTCATTTCATTGTGGCTACTAGCAATGAGAAAATGAAATTTTTACATTTTTTTGTACCTGTAGTGCTTGAACATAAATTGATTAATTTCTATCTGGCTACATGTCACGCTTTGGATCAGCCTGGATTTCGAGTCCATCAGTTCCTTCCATAGTCCATTAGTTTCAGAGATCAAATTGCCAACATCTGCTGGGTCATTAGGAGAGGGCAATGGCACCCCACTCCAGCACTCCAGTACTCTTGCCTGGAAAATCCTATGGATGGAGGAGCCTGGTGGGCTGCAGTCCATGGGGCCGCTACCAGTCGGACACGACTGAGCGACTTCACTTTCACTTTCATGCATTGGAGAAGGAAATGGCAACCCACTCCAGTGTTCTTGCCTGGAGAATCCCAGGGGCGGGGGAGCCTGGTGGGCTGCCGTCTATGGGGTCGCACAGAGTCAGACACGACTGAAGCGACTTAGCAGCAGCAGCAGCAGCTGGATCATTGAAAAAGCAAGCGAGTTCCAGAAAAGCATCTATTTCTGCTTTATTGGCCATGCCAAAACGTTTGACTGTGTGGATCACAACAAACTATTGAAAATTCTTTAGAGATGGGACTACCAGACCACCTGACCTAACCTACCCCCTGAGAAATCTGAATGCGTGTCAAGAAGCAACCCTTAGAACTGGACACAGAACAACAGACTGGTTCCAAATCAGGAAAGGTGTATGCCAAGGCTAGATATTGTCACACTGCTTATTTAACTTTTTTGTGGAGTAAATTATGTGAAATGACAGGCTGGATGAAACACAAGCTGGAATCAAGATGGCGGGAGAAATATCAATAATATCGAATATGCAGATGACACCACCCTTATGGCAGAAAGAAAAGAAACAAAGAGCCTCTTGATGAAATGGAAAGAGGAGAGTGAAATAGTTGGCTTAAAACTAACATTCAGAAAACTAACATCATGGCATTTGGTCCCATCACTTCATGGCAAATAGATGGGGAAACAATGGAAACAGTGACAGACTTTATTTTCTTGGGCTCCAGAATAACTGAAGATGGTGACTGCAGCCTTGAAATTAAAAGAGGCTTGCTCCTTGGAAGAAAAGCTATGACCAACCTAGACAGCATATTAAAAAACAGAGACATTACTTTGCCAACAAAGTTCCATCTTGTCAAAACTATGGTTTTTCAGTAGTCATACATAGATGTGAAATTTGTACTAAAAAAAAAGTTGAGCATGGAAGAATTATGCTTTTGAACTGTTCTGTTAAAGAAGACTCGAGAGTCCCTTGGACTGCAAGGAGATCCAACCAGTCCATCCTAAAGGAAATCAGTTCTTAATATTCATTGGTAGGACTGATGCTGAAGTTGAAATTCCAAAATTTTGGCCACCTGATGTGAAGAACTGGCTCATTGGAAAAGGCCCTGATGGTGGGAAAGATTGAAGGTGGGAGGAGAAGGGGATGACAGAGGATGAGATGGTTGGATGGCATCACTGACTCAATGGACATAAGTTTGAGCAAGCTCCTGGATTTGGTGATAGAGAGTGAAGCCTGGTGTGCTGCAGTCCATGGCGTCACAAACAGTTGGACACGACTGAATGATTGAAGTGAAGTGAACTGAACTGAGCATGGCCCCATCATCAGAGAAAGCCTCAGTTTGTCTTACAGCCTGTAGCTCCCATTAGGAAGACTTCACAAGCCTCTTATTTTTATCCATCGTAAGCCAGACAGAAAGAAATCCACAGTCACATAAAACTAACCAAATTGATTACATGGATCACAGCCTTGTCTAACTCAATGAAACTATAAGCCATCCCATGATGGGCCACCCAAGATGGACAGGTCATGGTGGAGAGTTTTGAAAAAACATGATCCATGTGGTGCCAACATCTGCTGGATCATAGGAAAAAACAAGAGAATTTCAGAAAAAAACATCTGTTTCTGCTTCATTGACTATCTAAAGCCTTTGATGTGTGGATCACAAGAAGCTGTGGAAAATTCTTAAGGAGACGGGTATACCAGACCACCTTACCTGCCTCTGGAGAAATCTGTGTGCAGGTCAAGAAGCAACAGTTAGAACTGGACACAGAACAACAGACTGGTTTCAAATTGGGAAAGAAGTAGGTCAAGGCTGTATATTGTCACCCTGCTTATTTAAATTATATGCAGAGTACATCATGTGAAATGCCAGGCTGAATGAAGCACAAGCTGGAATCAATGGCCAGGAGAAATATCAATAACCTCAGATATGCAGATGACACCACCCTTACAGCAGAAAGCAAAAAAGAACTAAAGAGCCTCTTGATGAAAGCGAAAGAAGAGAGTGAAAAAGCTGACTTAAAACTCTACATTCTAAAAATGAAGATCATAGCATTCGGTCCCATCACTTCATGGCAAATAAATGGGGAAACAATGGAAATAGTGTCACACTTCATTTTCTTGGGCTCCAAAATCACTGCAGATTATAACTGCATTCATGAAATTAAAAACCACTTGCACCTTGGAAGAAAAGCTATGACCAACCTAGACTGTGTATTAGAAAGCAGAGACATTACTTTGTCAACAAAGGTCCATCTAGTCAAAGCTATGGTTTTTCCAGTAAGCATGCATGGATGTGAGAGTTTTACCATAAAGAAAGCTGACTGCCAAAGAATTGATGCTTTTGAACTGTTGTGTTGGAGAACTCTTGAGAGTCCATTGGACTACAAGGAGATCCAGGCAGTCCATCCTGAAGGAGATCAGTCCTGAATATTCATTGGAAGGACTGATCCTGAAGCACCAATACTCCAGCCATCTGATACAAAGAACTGACTCTTTGGAAAAGACCCTGGTGCTGAGAAAGATTGAAGGCAGGAAGAGAAGGGAATGACAGAGGAAGAGATGGTTGGATGGAATCACCAACTTGACAGACTTGAGTTTAAGCAAGCTCCAGGAGATAGTGAAGGACATGGACACCTAGAATGCTGCAGTCCATGGTGTTGCAAAGAGTCAGTCACAACTGAGTGACTGAACAACAACTGTGTATATGAAAGAAAAGATATAATATTGTAAAATGACAAATGCATTAATATGCTGTAGCACTGTTTAGTCCTAGTTCACTGAAGAGTTTTATATTGGGTTTTTAACACTGATGAAAAGTGATTCTATCTTAATGATCCACTATTAAAATTATTAATAAATCACAACTATTTAAGTTTTCATGCCCTTCTTTATGCAGGTAACATACAACAGTAGAGCAACATTAATGTTTCCTTATGACAGCTTTTTGTTGAACATATTATCCAGAATTAAGCCAAAGTAGAGCACCGGAGAATTGATGTTTTTGAACTGTGGTGTTGGAGAAGACCCTTGAGAGTCCCTTGGACTGCAAGGAGATCCAACCAGTCCATCCTAAAGGAGATCAGTCCTGGGTGTTCATTGGAAGGACTGATGCTGAAGCTGAAACTCCAATACTTTGGCTACCTCATGCGAAGAGTTGACTCATTGGAAAAGACCCTGATGCTGGGAGGGATTGGGGGCAGGAGGAGAAGGGGACGACAGAGGATGAGATGGCTGGATGGCATCACCGACTCAATGGACATGAGTTTGAATAAGCTCCGGGAGTTGATGATGGACAGGGAGGCCTGGTGTGCTGTGATTCATGGGGTCGCAAAGAGTCAGACCTGACTGAGCAACTGAACTGAACTGAGAGTACAAAAAAATTTTTTTGACCATTGAATATAGTTACTGAATGTAGCTATTCACATTGAAAAGCAACAGAAATTAGTGTTCAATAGACTGTAAAAGATACACTTTTCCTCCTTTTGAAAAAGAAGTGTGTGAGTCAGAAGAGGATTCGTAATAGAAATGGGATACTGTTTTGCAAACTGTCCTATCTCTTTTTAGGTGTGAGTGAACACTTCAAAAGAGAACCGGAAGTAGGACTATACCCATAGCTAACTGCTCTCTGCAAACACAATGGCTATACAAATGTTGCATCTCTAACACTGAAAAGTCTTTGGAGGTTTTATTTTATTTTGACTTTTTAAATTTATATATCATCTTATCCCAGTTTGACTGCCCTCCTTTTTCACAGGCTGAAAAATGTTTAGAAAGTCAAGATTTGGGGAAGTAAGTAATTAATGATAGCTGCAACTGTGATCTGTAAGGTTTTGCTTTTTCCTACTTCTAGTTGTATTATTAGAAGCACATATATTCTTCTATATAATACATATATATTACATATATACATACATATATATACATGTTACATATAATACAACTTCTAGTTGTATTATTATTGGCTTCCCTGAAAGCTCAGTTGGTAAATAATCCGCCTCCAATGCAGGAGACCCCAGTTCGATTCCTCGGTCAGGAAGATCCGCTGGAGAAGGGAAAGGCTACCCACTCCAGTATTCAGGCCTGGAGAACTCCATGGACTGTGCAGTCCATGGCCTCTCAAAGAGTCAGACACAACTGAGCAACTTTCACTCACTTCAGTTGCATTATTACTTTTTATATTTTCAGTAATTTAATTTGTGAAAGATTTTTTTCACTTTATAGATGAAAGTTGTAGATATAAATTAAAACTTAAAACTTCAATTAGGGTCTAGTATGACTTTCAGGTCATGGACTAATCACTGTTAAAAGCATTATGCTAATCTAGAAAAGTATAATGATAATATAGCAATGAAAATAATATCCACTCCATATATGGGGTTTACTATACATTAGGTACCTTTCTAAATCTTTTAGATGTATCAGTTCTGATCCTTACAACAGTTTGAGTTGTTCTGATAATTATCCTCTTTTTACTTCTGAGGAAACTGAATTAGAAAGTTTGAAAATTTTCCCAAAGCCATGGCTATTAAATGTCACAGTCAGGATATGAATTCATGACATCCAGCTCCAGAGGCTATGTTCTTCTCCATAATGCTAAGTAATGAATGAATTGTATTCCACATGTTCTGCCATAAATCAGCACTTTGGAAACAAAGATACTTTTCCATAGGAAACTGTAACTCGCAAAATACTACCTAATTCATAAGATGTGATCTAAAGAAATTTAGACTACAACATAGATAACACAAGAAAATAAAATATCTCTCTTCCCTGCACATGCTTTTTTAGAGAGGCAGAGCCAGCCTCAGACAAAAAAATTGAAAGTGAGTAAGAGTTTTACTTTAAAAAATATAAAGCATTTTTAATTACTTTTTTATTTACCATTTTTATTTGCCTTTCTTATCTAATTCTTTTGGGTATGCTTTATTCTCTGTCTATGATGCCATCCCAGCACTGGGGCCTTTGACAAATTCCTATTCTTTTTCAGCAATGCCAGCTCCACTCTGCCAATTTTCCTGATGGCTCTGTGGGGGTAGTGCCTGTCCCTTTGGTGCCTCTGACATAGGATGTCTCTTAATTTTTTTTGCACATGGTGATGTGACTTCTTTTAACAGAACCATAGCTTTGTCTATCTTTCCTATTAGATCGCGAGTCCCTTGAGTATCAGAAGATATGTTATTCTTCTTGAATCCTCAACACCGAAGAAAAAAAAAAGAAACAAATAAAAAACAAAAAAAGTAGTGTGTCATAGTTTTTAGGTGTGTAGTTATTTTATTCCTAACAACAATCTCAAAGCTGTTGTATGAATCAAGAAACCAAGGTTTAGCAAGTATAAGTCAGAATTAAAATGAGGCAGATTTGGGAATACAAAATAATTAAGTCTGCCTCAATAGCTGTCTGTCTGACCCTATTTTTTAAAGTGATGCCAAATTCTCTTTTATTATCCTTCATATCCTATCTAGCTCTCTTCCCAAATAATCTCTATTTATTTCTTCCTGGGACGTTATTTCAGGAAGATATTAAAAGCAAAATTATATGATTTAATCAGTGTATAATTAAGCAAAAAGTACTGATCTCTGATTTTCTCTGTGGTATCTGATTTTTTTTTTCTAAAGCAGAATTCTTATTCACTTAAATGGCTGTTTAACTAGTGAAATTTAGCTCAAGGGGTGTAAGTATTATGGCACATGGATAAAGTTGTAGATAGTGGGTCTGTGTTTGACCAGATCTCTCTGAAAATCCATTTCTGAGGTTAGAACCTCAAAATTGTTCCCATTTTTTTTTTTAAGATTTTTTGTAATTTGTTTTCTGCTTGCACTCACTTCTGAATTTCAAATGCTCTGAAAACTTCTTGAGGACATGTCTTTTGTTTAAACAAAAGCAAAATCAGAAGAACCTGTGACAGTGGTGACACATATGATACTCACTTGTAATACATGGGCTTCTCTGGTGGCTCAGAGGGTTAAGTGTCTGCCTGCAATGTGGGAGACCTGGGTTCAATCCCTGTGTCAGGAAGATCCCCTGGAAAAGGAAATGGCAACCTACTCCAGTATTCTTGCCTGGAGAATCCCATGGATGGAGGAGTCTGGTAGGCTACAGTTCACGAGGTCACAAAGAGTCAGACACACCAAGCAACTTTACTTTCACTGTGATACATAGGACTAGTTCTCATGTTGGCCATCTGAAATATTTGTACTACATATATTTGATCATTGAGTTGTCAGGATGACAGCAAAATAATTCTTTATGTTGCTTTAATTTATTCACTAAACCAGTGACATAGATATTCTTTAAAATTCTGGACTTGGTGCAATCTTCATTTTCTCTTCCTTTATAGTTATTTTTTTTTAACACTGTGAAATTCGAAAAAAGAACTTACCATTAAAGAAAAAAGTGTGCTATAATATTAGAAAAAGCCTACTAATTATTAAGGAAATTAGGCTATGTATTCTCTTGACAGATATTTTGACAGATAATTAACACACAATATAGAAGGCAAGATTGTATTCTCTATAGATGAATTCTGTCACTCCCAAAGATGAGCGTAACCCCAATTTTACTTAAATGGGTTACTCCATTCTTGCTATCTAATTTCATAAACTTGATGGATTCTTTCTTTCTTGATGAACTGAGGAAAAAAAATCTTAACATCATCTACAGGGATGAAACTGGAAGGAAGCAGACTGCTACGATGATAGGTAAGCTGCTCATATGGACGATTGTCTCTAGCCACACTCTAAATTTTATTTCAGGTAGTATTGATAAAGTAACCTAAGACCCCAGTTTGGCATTGAGATCATAAGGGAAGCATAAAGATACAGGGGGAAAAAAAACACCATGACCTTGGGAGAGTCCCTTAACCAGGTGATAACTGAGCAATAAAGTATAACATTTAGCAGGATACATTTTAGAGTCACACACGTATAAGGTTAAGAGGACTTGCTGCCTGTTTCTGTATGGCAGATTTTTTAACAGTGAAAGAAAGATAAACTCAAATGCTGTTTCGTTGTGAGGACTAAAGGAGAGAATGTATGAAATGCTTTCAGCAAGGTGCCTAATGCATACGAAGGACGTTAATCATTTTCAAGCCTTCAACTTGTGGAGCTGCTATCTCCCTTCCACGGCACCAAGAGACTAGAGCTATAAAATAACAAGAAGAATCATTCAGTTTTAAAATATTCTGAATAAAGGCAAGATTATATTGGTGTAAGTAAATTGCTTCCCAGTATTTCTACTTTGAAGAACAGTACTTATTGGAATATATGAGTTTCAGTATGTTGTTTCCTTTTTTAAAAAAATCAGTTGTTATTTTATTATAAATTTCAAAATATTCATTGGAGTGAACTATGGAAGAAACACTTCTAAATATTACAAATGACTTTCCAGAAGAAGTAGTTTTAGAGCACTCAATATCTTGGATGTGATTTTTAGCACCGGAGAATAAAAATGATCAGAAAATAATAATAAAATTCAATAAAGACACAAATAAGGATGTAAATTCAGTCACCTTGAAGGATAAGGGAAACCTTAAAATATCCACCATAGAGTTACTCAATTTTAGACAAATTAACTGAGACAAATGTGAGAATTAATTCAGGAGGGGAAAAAGTGAAAGGAAATCATTTAAAATGATTCATAGGGAGACTTAAGGTTATTTTTAAATACTTTATTTGATGCTCAGAGAAAAATCAGATAGATCATATTAAGAACAGCAGTGCAAGGTAAAAGAAGGGAAAATGTCAAGTGTAGGAATATGGGAATCTTGTTAATACTAGGCATGCGTGTGTGCTCACTCAGTTGTGTCCTATTCTTTGGGTCCCCATGGACTATAATCCACCAGGCTCCTCTGTCCACAGGATTCTTCATGCAAGAATACTGTATTGGATTGCCATTTCCTTCTCCACATGATCCTCCCAACCCAGGGAATGAACCTATGTATCCTGCATCTCTTGCATTGGAAAGTGGATTCTCTACCACTGAGCCACCTAGAAACTGCTAGGAAGATTGTCTATATAAAGTGAATAGACTTATGGCACCCATGGCAGCTCACTTATGAGGACACTCCACTAAAAGCAGCATACTGATCCAAATTTCACAATCTAAACTTGCATGTAGATCTTAAACTACCTCTTTCTTCTAATCCTCTCTCTGAAGGAATAGCAGGAATAGAATGACCCCACTAGTGGAATTTGGGTGATACATTTAAAGATCTGGGTTCTCTTGAGACCTCTTAAGAGAGCAGTCTTTATTTTTTTAAGGTCTTAGTTTCTTAATTCTCTCACAAAAAATCTGCACAATCACCACAGACATAGTCACTGTAGAATCTTTACTCCTTCTTTTTGTGAGCATTGTCCATTGAGCTTTGTAGCCTCTCTAACTTTCTTCAATCTGTTCTTACATTCCTTTTGAAATTGTCTTGAGGTCTTCTTCTTCTCATGCAGGCCATGTCTTACAAGCCTGTGTTTGGGCTCAGTCTTCCTCGTGTAATTCAAGGAACTGCAAATCATTTCAAAGCCAGCCATCCTGCTCCCACCAAAATGAGTTCTGAATCCAAAACCAAAAATGACATCTGGTGTGATCTTGTACATTTTGGCTAGTTTTTCCCAAATTTTTGTCTTAGGGTACTGTTGCCTTTCCAGGGTGAGGAACATCAATGACCATTTTTTCCACTGAAGTAGTCTGTTGACCATTCACTTCCAGATATGGATATTTACTGTATTATTGACAATGGTGGCTCCAGTCTTGATTCTTAAAGATACTGCATAGTCTACTAGCTGACTATGTTTCTGGGAGGGCCTTATGACTCACTGGACCTGAGAAAGGAAGTGTTTTTGCATCTTAGGGAGAGAGACCATTTGCCTTTAATTATTCCTAGCAGCTTCACTTGGGAGAGGGTTACTGGGGTTCTTGCGGGAGAGAGGGGAACAGAAGTACTCCCTGCATTTTGACAAAGAATTGTGGATTGATCATGCATTTTCCTTACATTTCTGGAGTTAAAAACTCTGGTTTTCAGGACCACTCTAGAAATTCTGGCTGAGTAGATCTTGAGAATAGCCCAATATTTCTGTTTTTTACAAGTACCCTAGATTATTCTCATTCAAGTGTTTTAAGGATCACAGTATTAAAAGCTTGTCTATTAAATGTAATTTTATAAATTTCCAAAACCTTTTGGTAATTTTAATGTTAAATGTTATTTAAAATTAAACAGAGAGTGAATAGAAATAATATGAAGGAAAATATTTTGTTTTGAAATACCTTAAGTATGGGAAGCAATATGTTGGCAAAGTGGAATAGTCCTGTGGGGGTGAGTTGGAGCTGCAATTTGCTGATAATTTTGTAAGTTATCTTAGGATAAGGAGTATTCTACTGTGGAAATAATAAAATCTGTAAATTTTTAGATGACACTGAGCTCTACTGGATTGTGGAATATTGAGCTGGCAAATACAATTTGCATGACAGTGTCATAAAGTTGTGGGTGGGTATTATGAATGTGGCAGATGGATTTCAATATGGACAAACCGAAAACACTTTTACAATAAAATCCAAACCATACTTATTATATGGTAGATTTTATTCTCTTTATTGTAATGAACAAGCTGTGTGATTTTAGGCAAATCATTCAAACATTTGTGGCAGAGTTAGGAAGTAAAAGGGTATCTCAGAAGAGTGAACCAAAAGAGAAGGAATTAAGTCAGAAAATTCTGGAGTATTTTTTGATCAGATAATATAATTGAAGACAAATGATGGAATATACAACTTCTTCCAGTGCTGCTACCCCTTACCCCAACCTCTATTAAAACATCAATTCTGAACAGCGGAGTTTGAATTTACACAGCACATAACAGCAGCGACACCAAACAATATAGTAATAGAAATAGTCTAGGAAAGTAGTTTCTTACTGCAATTACCCACACACTAGTGAAATGCAGTGGGACTTGTGTCATAAATACTGGGTGAATAGCTAATTTTTACTAAAGCTCACCAGGTATCAAGCATTGTTCTAATTGATTTGTATTTATTAATGAATTTGATCCTTGCAATAATCCCAGGAGACAATTATCCATACTATCCCTTTGTTCAGATGAATAAATTGCAGTACAAGCAGGTTAAGTTTCTTGCCCCATAATAAAGTAGGAGGTAAATTAAATCTGACTCTGTGACTGATTTACTTTAAACAAAGTTTATAAAAATACATTCTAGCTTAAATCTCTTTAATGATGCCACTGTTACAAACTTGCTTTCTGTTAGCTTCCTTGACTGATAGTAAAATAGGTGGTGTTATAGCTAGTTCACTGGTATTGTACCTGAGACCATTTTTATCTTCTATAGCCTAGAACATAGACGTACTCTGGAAAGTGAATTTTGAATAAGAAAAATATTCACCTACTGTTAACCTCAGAAAACAGCATTTGAAATCCACTGATCTAGGCAAAAGGCAAAGATTGTTGTAATTAGAAGTGCAAAGAAGAATGAAACTGCAGAATTTCAAATTGCAATAGATTTCACAGGGCTTGCCAAACCTATGGAATATATATGAAGTCAAGAGACTGGGCAGGCTTCCTTGGTAAAGAATCCACCTGTAATAGGTCAGAAGGTTCTACTGGAGAAGGAAATGGCAAATATCACTCCAGTATTCTTTCCTGGGAAATCTGAGGGACAGAGGAGCTTGGTGGGCTATAGTCCATGGGGGGCAAAAGAGCAGGACATGGCTTAGTGACTAAACAACAATGACAACATAAGATTGGAAGGATTCTGATTGATCCAGAAATATTTGCATTAGATGTTTAGAAGGAAAATGATCTCTAACAACAGATATCAGTTGAAGAAGATAGTTTGTGGGAAATTTTAAACTGAAAACAGAAATAAAAGTGCCCAATATAGATGAATATTTAGTAATACTGATGGGGCACAGGAGTAGAATCCCAAGGAAACACCCACATTTGGAAGGATAAGCCTTCTCAAGTCCTTCAGGGAAAACATGCCAAGTGTAAACAAACCAGACAAATGGGTAAAGACACATCCAGACCAGTAGGTAAAAGGAATGATTGATTTAGGGAGTAGATTAAAGAGACACAGTGAAAGGTACAGATGAACCTGTTCAAAAGCATATGTGTATGCTGTGCTTAGTTCAGTCATGTCTGATTCTTTGTAATCCCATGGACTGTGGCCCACTAGGCGCCTCTGTCCATGGGATTCTCCAGGCAAGAACACTGGAGTGGGTTGCCGTTTCCTTCTCCAGAGGATCTTCCCAACCCAGGGGTCAAATCCATATCTCCAGCATCTCCTGCATTGCAGGCTGATTCTTTATGGTGAGCCACCAAGGAAGCCCACAGAACATCTACGGCCAGGTAAATTGGAAAAAAAAAAAAAAAAGAAGAAGAAGAAAGAAAGAAAGATTTTCAGGCTTAAACTGATTTTGATAGGTCAAGAATGATGAAGACTGAGGAAAACCTGATGTGTCTGACAAACAGAAACTTGACAGATTTTGAGAAAACACCTTAAAGCAGTTTGTTGAGGATCAGTGCCAGACTACAGACTATGAGGTACATTTATGAGGAGACCATGAGGAAATAAAGCATGGAGACGGTGAGTAGACTAGTCTGACAATAGAAAAGGAAGTCAGATTAAAGGTAGTGGATTGCATTTTCCATTCAAAGACTAACTCAAAGTTCGTAGTTCTTTCCTTATGTTAAGAATGCTATATTCACCATTATGACACCAGTTATCAGAAGTTTACATTCTTTGGACTTTTAATTCCTAAATAGCAGTATCAAGTTTACATATAGACAACCAGAAAAAGTCTAAATTAGATTCATATTTAAGCCATTTACCTTATTATTTGTAAGCACTTTTTAAATAATTCTTCAAAGTTTCTAAGACGTATTAAAGGATTTAATAAAACAATGCACATTGTTTTCTTTGATAAAATTTTTTGTTTCCATAGATAAAAGTTCACATTGTTTTCATAAATCTGCTTGAGGATAAATTGAATTGTATGCAATGACTGACTGGCAACGACATCTGAGTAAATTATTCAGAAATCATCCAATGATTCTTGACATTTTTAGTTAACTTGTAGCATATAAAGACAATAAGCTTTCCAGACAGACATAATAAATAAAGGATTTATTATTTATTATTATTTCTGTCCTGTATTATTAAGGGACAGAAAAATAAATAAAGGATTGATAAAAGCCAAATTAGTACCCTATATTCCTGCAGAACTTGACATAAAAACTGAATACTATTCAGCTTCTTTAACATAAATCCTACAGTAGGAGTGTCCTAATCACAAGTTTCCAAGTTTCTTGAAACTATTCATAAGTTGAAAACTCTGAAAAAAGGATTAGAAGAAGAAAAGTCTCCTGGGTTTAGGATAAAACATTTAATACCCAGTGCAGAATCTAGTACCAGTATGTACAGCCTGGTATAGTGGAGTGGGTATAGCTTTTCCCTTCTCCAGGGGATCTTTCCAAGCCAGGGATCTAACCCAGGTCTCCCGCATTACAGGCAGATTCTTTACCAACTGAGTCACAAGAGAAGCCCAAGAATACTGGAGTGGGTAGCATATGCCTTTTCCAGCAGATCTTCCTGACCCAGGAATTGAACAGGGTTCTCCTGCTTTGCAGGAGGATTCTTTACCAACAGAGCTATCAGGGAAGTAAAGATACCCTATGTCCAAGGGCAAAGAAGAAGCCTCACAAAGATGTTAGGAGGGGCGAAATCGCATTTAGAATCAAACCCCGTATCAGTCAGAGATGCTAGGAGGGCTCAAACAAACCTTGTGTGCACTAGGACCCAGAGACTCCACAGAGACTGAGCAAAAATTGTTTCAGTGTCTCCTGCAGAGGTACGGGTGAGCAGTGGGCTGCTGCAGGGACAGGGGCTCTGGGTGCAGCAGACCTGGGTGTGGCATAAGCCCTCTCGGAGGACATCGCCATTAATACCACCACAGAGCCACCAGAACTTACACAGGACTGGGGAAACAGACTCAGGGAAGGCACAAACAAAACCTTGTGCACACCAGGACCCAGGAGAAATGAGCAGTGACCCCACAAGAGACTGACCCAGACTTGCCATGAGTGTCCAGGAGTCTCCAGCAGAGGCGTGGGTCGGCGGTGGCCTGCCGCAGGGTCGGGGACACTGAGTGTGGCAGTTTGTGCATGGGACCTTATGAAGGAGGGCGCCATTATCTTCATTACCTCCACCATGGTTTGGCCTCAGGTCAAAAAACAGGGAGGGAACACAGCCACACCCACTGACAGAAAATTGGATTAAAGATTTACTGAGCATGCCACCCATCAGAACAAGACTCTGTTTTCCCCTCAGTCAGTCTCTCCCATCAGGACGCTTCCATAAGCCTCTTTTCCTTATCCCTCAGAGGGCAGACAGAATGAAAACCATAATCACAGAAAACTAAACAGTCTGATCACAGGGACCACAGCCTTGCCTAATTCAGTGAAACTATGAGTCATGCTGTGTATGACCACCCAAGATGGACAGGTCATGGTGGAGGGTTCTGACAAAACGTGGTCCACCGGAGAAGGGAATGGCAAACCACTTCAGTATTTTTGCTTTGAGATCCCCATGAACAGTATGACAAGGCAAAAAGATAGGACATGGAAAGATGAACTCCCCAGGTCGGTAGGTGCCCAATATGCTACTGGAAATCAGTGGAGAAATAACTTCAGAAAGAATGAAAAGATGGAGCCAAAGCAAAAACAAAACCCAGCTGTGGATGTGACTGGTGATGGAAGTAAAGTCCGATGCTGTAAAGAGCACTATTGCATAGGAACCTGGAATGTTAGGTCCATGATTAAGGTAAATTGGAAGTGGTCAAACAGGAGATGGCAAGAGTGAACATTGACATTTTAGGAATCAGCAAACTAAAATGGGCTAGAATGGGTGAATTTAACTGAGATGATTATTATGTCTACTACTGTGGCAAGAATCATTTAGAAGAAATAGAATAGCTATTATAGTCAACAAAAGAGTTTGAAATGCAGTACTTGGGTGCAATCTCAAAAATGACAGAGTGATCTCTGTTCATTTCCGAGGCAAACCATTCAATATTACAGTAATCCAAGTCTATGCTCTGACCAGTAATGTTGAAGAAGTTGAAGTTGAAAGGTTATATGAAGACCTACAAGAACTTCTAGAGCTAACAAGCAAAAAGGATGCCATTTTCATTATAGGGGACTGGAATGCAATAGTAGGAAGTCAAGAGATACCTGGAGTAACAAGCAAATTTGGACTTGGAGTACAAAAAGAAGCAGGTCAAAAGCTAACAGAGTTTTGTCAAGAGAATACAATGGTCATAGTACACACCCTCTTCCAAAAACACAAGAGAAGACTCTATACATGTTCATCAACAAATGGTCAACAGCAAAATCAGATTGATTATATTCTTTGCAGCAAAAGATGGAGAAGCTCTATAGAGTCAGCAAAAGCAAAACTGGGAGCTGACTGTGGCTCAGATCATGAACTCCTTATTGCCAAATTCACACTTAAAATGAAGAAAGTAGGGAAAACCACTAGATCATTCAGGTACAACCTAAAACAAATCCCTTACAATTATACAGTAGAAGTGAGAAATAGATTCAGGGGATTAGATTTGACAGACAGAGAGCCTGAAGAACTATGGATGGAGGTTTATGACATTGTATAGGAAGCAGTGATCAAGACCATTCTGAAGAAAAGAAATGCAAAATGGCAAAAATGGTTGTCTGAAGAGGCCTTACAAATAGCTGAGAAAAGAAAAGATGCAAAAGGCAAAGGAGGAAAGGAAAGATATACCCATTTGAATGCAGAGTTCCAAAGAACAGCAAGGAGAGAAAAGAAAACCTTCCTTAGTGATCAATGCAAATAGAGGAAAACAACAGAATGGGAAAGACTAGAGATCTCATTAAGAAAATTATAGAACAGACTTGTGGACTCTGGGAGAAGGCGAGGGTGGGATGTTTCAAGAGAACAGCATTGAAACATGTATATTATCTAGGGTGAAACAGATAACCAGCCCAGGTTGGGTACATGAGACAAGTGCTCAGGCCTGGTGCACTGGGAAGACCCAGAGGGATCGGGTGGAGAGGGAGGTGGGAGGGGGGACTGGGATGGGGAATACATGTAAATCCATGGCTAATTCATTTCAATGTATAACAAAAACTACTGTAATGATGTAAAGTAATTAGCCTCCAACTAATAAAAATAAATGGAAAAAAAAAATTAGAGCTACCAAGGGAACATTTCATGCAAAGATGGGCTCAATAAAGGTCAGAAATGGTACAGACCTATCAGATGCAAAGGATATTAATAAGAGGTGGCAAGAATACATAGCAGAACTACACAAAAAAATACCTTCATGAGCCAGATAATCACGATGGTGTGATCACTCACCTAGAGCCAGACATCCTGGAATGTGAAGTGAAATGGGCCTTAGGAAGCATAACTATGAACTGGTGGACATGATGGAAATTCCAGTTGAGCTATTTCAAATCCTAAAAGATGATGCTGTTAATATGTAGCACTCAATATGCCAGCAAACTTGGAAAACTCAGCAATGGCCATAGGACTGGAAAGGTCAGTTTTCATTCCCATCCCAAAGAAAGCTAGTTAAGAATGCTCAAACTACTGCACAATGCACTCGTCTCACACATTAGCAAAGTCATGCAAAATTCTCCAAGCCAAGCTGCAACAGTACATGAACTGTGAACTTCCAGATGTTCAAGCTGGTTTTAGAAAAGGCAGAGAAACCAGAGATCAAATTGCCAACATTCACTGGATCATTGAAAAAGAAAGAGAGTTCCAGAAAAAAAATCTACTTCTGCTTTATTGACTGTGCTAAAGCCTTTGACTGTGTGGATCACCATAAACTGTGGAAAATTCTGAAAGAGATGGGAATACCAGACTTTCTGACCTGCCTCCTGAGAAATCTGTATACAAGTCAAGAAGCAACAGTTTGAACGTGACATGGAACAACAGACTGGTTCCAAATCAGTAAAAGGAATACTTCAAGACTGACTGTTATCACTCTGCTTATGTAACATATATATGCAGAGTACACCACAAGAAATGCTGGACTGGTTGAAGCACAAGATGGAATCAAGATTGCCAGGAGAAATATAAATAATCTCAGATATGCAGATGCCACCTCCCTTATGGCAGAAAGCGAGGAGGAATTAAAGAGCCTCTTGATGAAAGTGAAAGAGGAGAGTGAAAAAGTTGGCTTAAAACTCAAAATTCAGAGAACTTAGATCATGGCATCTGGTCTTATCACTTCATGCAAATAGATAGGGAAACAATGGGAACATTGACAGACTTTATTCTGGGGGACTCCAAAATGACTGCAGATAGTGACTGCAGCCATGAAATTAAAAGACACTTGCTCCTTGGAAGAAAAGCTATGACCAACCCAGACAGCATATGTAAAATCAGACATTCCTTTCCAACAAAGGTCCATCTAGTCAAAGCTGTGGTTTTTCCAGTAGTCATGCATGGATGTGAGAGTTGGACTATAAAGAAAGCTGAGCAGTGAAGAGCTGATGCTTTTGAACTGTGGTGTTTGAGAAGACTCTTGAGAGCATTGGACTGCAAGGAGATCCAACCAGTCCATTCTAAAGGAAATCAGTCCTGAATATTCATTGGAAGGACTGATGCTGAAGCTGAAACTCTAATACTTTGATCACCTGATGTGAAGAACTGACTAATTTGAAAAGACCCGGGTTCTGGGAAAGACTAAAGGTGGGAGGGAAAAGCGATGACAGAGAATGAGATGGTTGGATGGCATCACCGACTCGATGCACGTGAGTTTGAGCAAGCTTCGGGATTTGCTGATGAACAGGGAGGCCTGACGTGCTGCAGTCCATGGGGTTGCAAAGAGTTGGACACGACTGAGGAACTGAACTAAACACAGTCTAGAAGAGAAAAAGAGATAAGCTAAGTATATTCAAGTCCATTCTGATGACCATATTTTCTTGGAATAAATGGGCTGATCAGGAGGTAAGAGTGACTTTGCTGAATCTCACTGTTTGAGTAGCAAAACCAATTCAGATGTTTGAAAGAGAGTAGAACAGGATCCATTCCGTCTGTAGTTTATCTGGAGCAAAGCCAGTACAGAAGGTTGGAATGGAACAGGGGTACATTTTAAGTGATGTTTAGTCCAACACAGGCTGTTATTTCTGATTCAATGACTGTGACCATAAGTGCTGAATTACCAGAAGAGTGTTAATAACCAGTTCTCTCTGGCTGTAGGATGGTTAAAAACTCTGGTAGGCTTCTCAGGTGGTGCTAGTGGTAAAGAGCCCTCCTGCAAATATAGGAGACAAAGGAGACCTGGGTTCAATCCCTGGGTTGGGAAGATCCCCTGGAAAAGGGTATGGCAATCCACTCCAGTATTCTTGCCTGGAGAATTCCATGGACGGAGTAACCTGAGAGGCTACAGTTCATTGGGTCATACAGTCAGACACAACTGAAGTGACTTAGCACACTCTTATATAAGAACTCTGATACATAGCCTTTGCATTTTTTATGTTGTAGTTACTCCCATCATGGTTGATCTTAGTCTACCAAGATATGAAGAGAAGCACACAACCAACCCTTGCAAGCAGGGACAAGAGAGCTTCAATACACTGCCAGAATAGCCAAGAATATTCCACACAATAAGTGATAAAAGTAAATTGCTTCAGGCTTCTCTTTGATCTTTGTATAGTTTGCTGTGTCCCTGTATTAAGACCCTTAACCACATCTGCAAAAATCCCTTTACTATATAAGGTAACATTCAAAGATTCCAGGAATTGGGAAATGGATGGCTTGGGGACATTATGCAACCTACCACGATCTTCAAGGGTATGCCATTTTTCAATATTTCCCCACTACTTTTAGGACCTGCCTTATTCAGCAGTGAATTAATGTGGCTGATTCAAAAATTATGTAAGTATGTGATTCTGTGCATAATTTTCTCATCGACACAATTCTTACTCTAAAAGGAAATCTGATGTCTACACATCAGTCCTTGGCTGATGACTTTGCCTGTAGTTCATTTGTTTAAAAACAACTTTAGACTTCCCACCACCACCAAATATTAGGTTATCTGCATCTATAGTCTTTTTACTTTTCTCCCCACTGTGACAACTGATGAATTCTCTAATAAAGGCCACACTCTTTCTGCATGCATTCTGACTATATCCTAAATCATTATCCAAGCTACTTCCTTGGAATAATTATTCTTCTCTCTTTAGCACTATCCAACTTGAGGGATGGCAAAAGAACCCAAGGACTATTTTTATTAATATTTTTCTTTCTTTTCTTCTTTTCATCCTCTCTGTATCACTTTGGAGCCACTATAGCCCTGGAGAAGGGTCTGAAGAAATCCCTTCAGACCTACCTTAGGAAGGAATTCGACCTTATAGGTGAAGATTCTATCTGGAGCAGAAGAGGAGTGAGGAGCCCAGTGTTGTACACAGTGGATTGTGGGAAGATACTTCACTTTAGTGAACCTATTATTACAATGCAATGTTTCTCTCTGTACCTAGAAATGCATTTAATATCACATATGATATCAGTAAATCAATCTAAACTTTGGGTTTTAATTCATACTTGCTTGTTTTCCATCCTTTCATGTTAATACTCGTAAGGTTTTTAGAACAATGCTTTACATGTATCATTAATTGTAAATGTTGATTGAATAAAAATAATAAATGTTGATTGAATAAAAATAAGATAAACTGAAAAAAAATCTTCAGAACTAGACTGAGAATTTGAATGACAGTAGAAATGAAAGTATGAGCTTGTCATATATAATGCATAGATAGAAAGACCTTGAAAGGAGACCAGAAATAATAGTCTAGGGGAAGCAGAAGTGTGTTGTATCAAGGGAGAGATACAGCAGTTGTAGAAATAAAAGGCTGTCAAAAGACAGAAGTGGTTAAAAGGGGGTGATTGATAAATTCTTGTATGCTTTGCAGAATATTGGCTCCTTGTTCACTACCCTCCAAACCATTAGCAAAATTCTGTATTACTTATAAATGCTTTTGAAGCTAGATTTATTTGTCTTGTTTACAATACAATGATCTGTGAGAGTTCTCCATGGAGCACTGAACCAGGGCAGGCAGATCCTGTGATGCAAGGTTACACTAGTATTTCATGTACTATAGCCCCTTGTGTTATATTGTAAGCTACCTAAGGACAATTATTGCACTTGTTTTGCACTCCATTATATCCCTACTGTTTAACAAATTGTCTGGCACAAAGTAGGTGCGCAACAGATTTGTTAATGTGTGAGGATAATTTTTCACAGTGCCAGCAGAAGAAAATCTGATCATGTTGTTCATGTGCTTGCTATCTTCTAAAGTTTCCCCTCTATACTCTGGATCATTTTGGCATGTCTAAATGACCTTGGACAGAATTTTTACTCCCTGCAATTGCACGGCAGCCAGGTCTGTGGAGACACAAACAGTTTCACTCAGTTGCAACTTGAGAGCATCTTGTAAATGCACATGGGAGTTAACCGCCTGTGGAGTCACCTTTAGGAATGGAAACCCATTGGTATGTCTGCCAAGGAGATTATCCTGAATGCATCTCAATGCTCGGGTACTGTGAGACCAAGCTTCAGCTGCCTGTTCAAAGTGGTTGTCTCCATAATGCAACCTTGCTTTTCACTGTTTCACTCCTCAACCCCACCCCAGCCCACACTCCTACTTTCTGGAATACATTTCATATAAACTACCTATAAACAAATTTCGTTCCAAGCCAAAATAATATATTTTACAATAGTTTATAAAACTTCATTTTTACTTAGAGGGAAATAATTTGCCTATGTATATAGTCTCTGTTATTTTTAGAAAGGTCTTCCTTTTTTCTGAGAAGTGCAAAAAAATGTAATGTTCTGAAATGATTTTTATAGCTAACTCTATGGTCACAGCAGATTAAAGGTAATTTTTATATTCAACCCCCTGCAGAGGTGTTTGCCAAGTTTGCATAAATATCCATTATAATGCCTGTCTCTGCAGCGGTATGTAAAACCCAGCAGGAATTGCAGCTGACTGTGATGCAAAAATGGAATCATCCATGATCATATTCTGTTTTTATTTTCAGACTAAGTGTTTAATATAAGCCACCTACTTGGGAAATCATTCAAGAATATGTCCTTTTTATGAACACACTCTTCAATTACTATTTTGAAGAGAGATCAAATAGTAATGTAAAAGTCTTTTGAATTAAGAACAATTCCAAACTATTCAATGCCTTTCTGTGAAAGCAAAATTGTTAGTTGCTTGGTTGTATCAGACTCTTTGTGACCCCATGAACTGTAGCCTGCCAGATTCCTCTGTCCATGCCATTATCCAGGCAAGAATAATGGAGTGGGAAGCTATTCCCTTCTCCAGGGTATCCTTTTTACCCAGGGATTGAACCTTGGATTCCTGAACTCCAGGCAGATTCTTTACCATCTGAGCCACCAGGAATGATATTAAATATTTCCTGGTTTTTAGTTTTCATTTTTATTTTTTGCCTATTATGTTGATATAAACTCTATATCCCTTCAGTAAGCTCAGTAATTTTTAATAGAAACAATTCATTTAGCAATGTATATAAATATTACATCTAAGAAGCTTGGACACTGTTGTGTGTTTCCCAATCCGGCAAGCTTGGATTCTTTCTGAGAGGGCGTGACTGTGAGAGGTGGGTCAACAGTCGGCTCTGCTTCGATGTGAAGGCCTGGAATTGGCTGTTGGGCTGCAGACATTCACGTGCAAAAATGAGAAGTTTTTGCATTCTGTGCCACAATTCACATTAAGAACTTTAGCTTTCCTTGGAAAGTTCATGCATGTCATTGAGACAAGCCTTTTGGTCTTATCGGATGTAGGGACAGGGAAGAGAATGGATTCCCAATATTGATAGATGATACAGATGTTTAACATACATACCGTAAGTCCTCCTTTGTTTGGCACGATTTCTTATGCCCACCCCTAGCTAACTTTGATTTCAGAGTTTTTTCAGGTTTCCATTGGGTACATGGTTTTTATTCCTTTCTTTGGATCCCTTAAACTTTATTCTAGGTTGGCTCAGTGGTAAAGAATATGCCTGCAAACAGGAGAAGCAAGTTAGATCCCTGGGTCCAAAAGATCCCCTGGAGGAGGAAGTGGCAACCCACTCCAGTATTCTAGCTGGGGAAATCCCATGGACCGAGGAGCCTGGTGGAATACAGTCCACAGGGTTGTAAAGAGTCGGACACATCTGAGAAACAGCCTGACTAATCCTTAAACTCACATCCCTCCTTATCCTTCCAGAAATACGTCAATGTGTCTCATTTGTTAATGAAATGCTACCTCTCCTCACTGATGATATGAATATTTCTACGGGGTGTCCGAACAGAGACAGGAGACAAATACAGGCACCCAGTCCACCAACTTAAGTGTATGCCCACTTCTCACTGAAATACTCATTTTCCTTGATTCCCTTGACACTACATTACTGTTTTTCCTCTTATCGCGCTCATGTCTTCTTGCTATCCTTTGTAGGGTTTTCGTTCTTTACCTTTCCATTGCAATTTGGATTAGTCAAGGCTTGGTTCTAAGCTCACTTCATTCCATCCTCATTTCATGGGTTTTCTTTCTTTACATTCCTCCCTGCCCCCCCAGGGAGTTCAGAGTGTTTCATTTGAACCCAGCCCCTCGCCACAAACTCTCCAGGACGTCAGTCCCCCCCTCAGCTGGACAGTACCACATCACTCCGCAGGGAGCACAGCCTCCAGGGGTGCCCCTCGTGGTGGTCCCAGAGGAGACCACTGGGGAGCTGCTGGCGACGGCAGGAGCCGAGGGCTGGCATGCACACAGGTGGAAGCGTGGCTCACGTCACCGCCTCCTTCACAGGTGGAAGCGTGACTCACATCACCGCCTCCTTCAAGGGTTTTCTTAACCACAGTAATGGTTCATTTATCATTTGCATTATGGAGACTCATGTTCATATTTCATCACTATTATTGAAACTGAATTGTGTTTGCATAGCAAAATTTTAAGAGAAATCACATTCAAAGTGTATCACAATATTATTTCCTTGTTATATTCAATTTAAAGTTTTGGTCATAAAAAACAGGTCCAGGAGAGCACACATGTCCACAAATACCTTTAAAATCTGTAACAATATGATACTGAATGCTAATTGTATACTAATCATTTGTTAACATCTATTTATTTTCAGCTTTTACAGTCAGTCTATGGGAAAGTTTAGAACTCTTGGTTACATTTACAGGAGAGACTATCAGAGTAAAAATGGCAGATGAAAGGACATAAAAGCAATGTAGAAAAGGTAAGGGAAAAGCAGGAGTGAAACTATCACTTCATGTAAGAGAAAGTCAAGAATTATTTCCAAGAGTTAAGAAGATAGTAGAGACAAGCACATTGTCAAATTAAAAAGGACACAACAGAAAAGCACTATATAAATATAATATGTGGGTGGATAGAAGAAACATGTATATCATATGAGGGAGTAAACAGTTACTCTCTAAACTTGATTAAACAAGAAGCACAGTTTATATGAAAATCATGGGAAGAAAACTATGAGAAGTTAAGCAACTGGCTTTAGGGAATGAGATTGGATGGAAGAGAGGTTTGGCTCCCCACTCCCCCCCGCATCAGCACTTATAAACCTCTACATTCCTCTGATAAGGGTATCTCTTTATGTTAAAAAATAAAAATTAGTAGACAATCACCAAGAAAACAACAACCTTAGATAAATTATAGAAAGAACAAATGTGAATTTTCTAACTTTTCTAACACAAATCTTACAAAGACTGTTATTGAATGATGTACTTGAAATTTAGCAGGTGTTTTCCACCTGTTTCTTTTAACTTAGATGTTAACTTTAAAATAACAGTTTTAGAGACCTGTGCACCCCCAGTGTTCATCGCAGCACTGTTTATAATAGCAAGGACATGGAAGCAACCTAGATGCCCATCAACAGATGAATGGATAAGGAAGCTGTGGTACATATACACCATGGAATATTACTCAGCCATTAAAAAGAATTCATTTGAATCAGTTCTAATGAGATGGATGAAACTGGAGCCCATTATACAGAGTGAAGTAAGCCAGAAAAATAAAGAACATTACAGCATACTAACACATATATATGGAATTTAGAAAGATGGTAATGATAACCCTATATGCAAAACAGAAAAAGAGACACAGATGTACAGAACAGACTTTTGGACTCTGTGGGAGAAGGCAAGGGTGGGATGTCTTGAGAGAACAGCATCGAAACATGTATATTATCTATGGTGAAACAGATCACCAGCCCAGGCTGGATGCATGAGACAAGTGCTCCAGCCTGGTGCACTGGGAAGACCCAGAGGGAGCGGGTAGAGAGGGAGGTGGGAGGGGGGGATCAGGATGGGGAATACATGTAAATCCATGGCTGATTCATGTCAATGTATGACAAAACCCACTACAGTATTGTAAAGTAATTAGCCTCCAACTAATAAAAATAAATGAAAAAAAAAAAAAATAAAATGAGTTTTATTTTAAAATTTTATTGAGCCTTTTATATAGTACCTCACAATTTTTTTTTTAAATATAGGTGTTTGTAAAATAAGAATAAGTCAACAATTTCAACTGCTTCAGTAAATTCAACCAATATGACTAAAAATATTTTTTTAACTTAGGGACATAATTTTAGTTATATAAGAAACAACGTCTGAAAAGGCCAAAGTGCTATGCTCTGAAAAGGCCAGTGGGAATGAAAATCAACAGTCTAAGAGGAGGAACTGGTTTTAGCAGGAGGAGGGAAAGTGGAGTATCTCTACTGAATTAGAATAAGGGAAGAACACTATAAACGGAGATGTAGTTAGATTTGAATTTCCGTTCATAGGAAAATAAACTTGACACTTAAATAGTTTTGTAAAGCAGTGGGTAGAAAAGGAGGCTGTCCAGTTTGAGAAAAGAAGACAAGATTCCAAGAACTTTTGGGAGAGTTACAAATTGAGCATCCACATCAATTTACTAGGATTGAGGGACAATGTTGAAGCTGGTGATCATGCATGCTTGATGAGTATAACTTTCTAGTAGCTTTCAGGATCCAAAGCAGTCACAAATTAAGTGTATAGTGAGTCCATTAGGATTGGGGTTTTGACAAACAAGAGCAACAGAATCAGAAGGGCAAATAACTTTAAATATCAGCAAACAAATTACACTAATCGTTCTAGAAATGCTTGACAATGGAAAGTAGAAGGTAAATTTAAGTGCTATAGCTGGGCCACGAAATTAAAGAAATGGAAGAGTGCTCAAATTGAGCACCGAGCTTTTATTCACTAGTGAAGGTGGAATCAGTTTTGGATTCTGACTTCACATGTGCTTCTCTCCCTCGTGAAAGTCAATGTAATGTTTACAGCTGTTGTGTGAAAAGCAGGCAGGACAGCCTAAACGACCTCAATTCAGTTCAGTTCAGTCGCTCAGTTGTGTCCGACTCTTTGTGACCCCAAGAACTGCAGCATGTCAGGCCTCCCTGTCCATCACCAACTCCCGGAGTTTACTCAAATTCATGTCCATTGAGTTTGTGATGCCATCCAGCCATCTCATCTTCTGTCTTCCCCTTCTCTTCCTGCCCCCAATCCCTCCTAGCATCAGGGTCTTTTCCAATGAGTCAACTCTTTGCATGAGGTGGCCAAAGGGCTTATCCAAAAGCACGGTATTATTACATCAGTTCAGTTCAGTCACTCAGTCATGTCTGACTCTTTGCAGCCCCATGAATCTCAGCATGCCAGGCCTCCCTGTCCATCACCAACCTCCAGAATCCACCCAAACCCATGTCCATGAGTCGCTTATGCCATCCAACCATCTCATCCTCTGTTGTCCCCTTCTCCTCCTGCCCTCAATCTTTCCCAGCCTCAGTGTCTTTCCAAATGAGCCAGCTCTTCGCATCAGGTGGCCAAAGTATTGGAGTTTTAGCTTCAAATCAGTCATTCCAATGAACACACAGGAATGATCTCCTTTAGGATAGACTGGTTGGATCTCCTTGCTGTCCAAGGGACTCTCAAGAGTCTTCAACACCACAGCTCAAAAGCATCAATTCTTTGGTGCTCAGCTTTCTTCACAGTCCACTCGCACATCCATACATGACTACTGGAAAAATCATAGCCTTGACTAGATGGACCTTTGTTTGCAAAGTAATGTCTCTGCTTTTTAATATGCTGTCTAGTCTGGTAATGACTTTCCTTCCAAGGAGTAAGCGTGTTTGAATTTCATGGCTTCAGTCACCATCTGCAGTGATTTTGGAGCCCAGAAAAATAAAGTCAGCCACTGTTTCCACTCTTTCCCCATCTATTTGCCATGAAGTGATGGAGCCAGATGCCATGATCTTAGTTTTCTGAATATTGAGCTTTAAACCAACTTTTTCACTCTCCTCTTTCATTTTCATCAAGAGGCTTTTTAGTTCCTCTTCACTTTCTGCCATAAGGGTGGTGTCATCTGCATATCTGAGGTTATTGACATTTCTCCCAGCAATCTGGATTCCAGCTTGTGCTTCCTCCAGCCCAGTGTTTCTCATGATGTACTCTGCATATAAGTTAAATAAGTAGGGTGACAATACACAGCTTTGACGTACTCCTTTTCCTGTTTGGAACCAGTCTGTTGTTCCAGGTCTAGTTCTAACTGTTGTTTCCGGACTTGCATACAGGTTTCTCAAGAGGCAGGTAGGGTGGTCTGGTATTCCCATCATTTTCAGAATTTTCCACAGTTTATGGTGATCCACACAGTCAAAGACTTTGGCATAGTCAATAAAGCAGAAATAGATGGTTTTTTTTTTTTGGAACTCTCTTACTTTTTTGATGATCCAGCAGATGTTGGCAATTTAATCTCTGGTTCCTCTGCCTTTTCTAAATCCAGCTTGAACATCTGGAAGTTCATGGTTCACGTATTGCTAAAGCCTAGCTTGAAGAATTTTGAGCATTACTTTACTAGCATGTGAGATGAGTGCAATTGTGCAGTAGTTTGAGTATTCTTTGGTATTGCCTTTCTTTGGGATTGGAATGAAAACTGACCTTTTTCAGTCCTGTGGCCACTGCTGAGTTTTCCAAATTTGCTGACATATTGAGGGCAGCACTTTCATAGCATCATCTTTTAGGAGTTTGCATAAATTAGTGTAAATGGAATTAGTTATTGTCTGGTCAACAAAATGTTACGATTTTCAAACTAAGATATTTCAAATTCTTGAGGAATTAATGAGAAAATACTCAAAAGTTTATGAAAATGGCTTATAGAGAATCACTTCATTTGTAAGCTACCAACTAGATAAGTTTTTAAAATGCATGTGTATTTTCCTTCATTTTGTTCACCCTATAGACATTCTTATATAATTTTGAGTTTGGCCTACTATACACACAGTCATAGCTTTAACTGTAGTGATGGACTACACAGTGAGGACCCTTCCATCTCTTTATCCAGCCCAGTTCTTTCTTGTGCATATTAAGATTATATATCAGTATAGGTACCGCATATTTCCACATAGATGTCCCATAAACATCTCATTATTCCTTTATCTGTCTTATCTCTTTTCATGAAAAGAATCATGACCCATCCGATGAACTAGGTGAAAGCTTCCTCCTACTCCAGAGCCCCGTGTTTAATTAAGCATCACGTTCTGACAATTCTACCTTGTTGGGATCCCAGGCGTGTTTTCTACCCTTCAGTGTTATTACTGCTGCCTTCATTCGGTCCCTCACTTAGCTTCGGTAGCCTCTAAATTGGTCTCCCAATTTTCCTTCTTATTTCTCATCTCTCCTCCATGCCGTTACCTAGAAGTGTGACCTTTTGTAGTTCACTGCATGTCTTTAAAACTGGCTTCCTCATCTCTGAAATAGACACTGCATTTATACATTCTACCTGATAGAATCATAGGATTATTGAGAATAAATACATGCATTATATGTAAACTCTGGTTATACTGGCCATACTTCACTGCAGCACATACTCTAAACTAAGCATATAAAAGACTACCATTGAAACAGATTATCTTTTAAGCTTCACAATCCATCAGGATTCTCGAGCTCACTTCTTAATAATACCTTCATAGATTTTTTATTGCATGACAGAGCAAGCCACATATCATATATCAACTGTAATATAGCACTTTACTTCTTTAATGCAATGCTTAGCTGTAAATGTCTGTAACGACAAATGAAGTATTTAAATTTGAAGATACTTTGGATATATGGCAATACCTATAAATATAGAATCATCATTTCTGCCTGAATTGCACTTAAAAAGTTCCAACTGCTTCTATTATTGGAAAAGTAATAATAACAATTATGACTACACCATGAAGTATTAAAGGCTGAACATTCAATTGAAGGTGGTTAAAATGAAAAAGTGATGAAAAATGAACCTTGTAAAATGCTTGCAATTTATACACATATGCTATATAAAGGCCCTAAAGAGCAAAGAAAAGAACTGTGGAGTTTTTATTACAGTTCATCTTTTCAGAATCCCTTTCCCTTTCTGGCACTAGGGTAGTGCTATGGTTAATAGTTCTCATCTATAGATGATCCTTTTCCTATGTAAGAAAATTTATTCTAAGATATGCAAATCTTAGACTAGAAGTGTAGGGTTTCTAAATATTGCAAATGTCTTTTTATTTTATTTGTGCTAGGTTTAAGTGTTTAGAAGACCACTAATACATTTTTAAAGTGTTTTTATACAGAAGTACAGTTCTTACAGTACTGTGTTAATTTCAGATATACAGCATAGTGATTCACTATTTTTGCAGATGATACTCAATTTTTCACATTTGAAGTAGCTAACCATTAGATCCAGGTCAGGCAACTTACCATCATTACGCAGAGTCAGTGGTGTTGGAGGACTAAGTACTCGAGCATTCGTCACTGTGTTTTTCACCAGACAAATATAGCTGCCAACATCTGATGTTTGGACTTTAGAAATATAAAGGTTGCCTGTCTCCTGGGAAATGAACCGCCGGCTGTCTTCGGCCACAAAGGAAGGGAACTCGTTAAATACCCAGCTATAGATGATTTCTGAAAATATACAAAATTTAATGGTTGAAAGATACATTATTTTATTAACAGTTAAACAACAAAGCTTTTATTAAGTGTTACATATGTTGCAAGATCATACATATGTGATTCAGATATCTATATCATTTTGTATTTTATGTTCAAAGAACTATAGCTCTTCATGATTAAAGGAAGATCTGAATATTTTATTTCTTGAATATTTCTTAAAGCCTTTATCCATTCATCTATGCACTCATTCACTCAATTCTAATGTGTGTTGAATGTGTTTTACATGACTGGCACTGTGATATGATAGCACTGAAATTAAAAAGATGAGAGAGAGAGAGTTTCCCATTCTCAAAGATCAGTCTAATGAAGAGATCTACCTAAACCTATGGAAAACAATGTAGAATAAAGAAATGGAGATGTGCACTGTATCGAAAGGAAGATGAGGGAAAAGACAGTTAAGCCACAAGTCAATCAGCAAAAACTTCTTCAGCTGAGATGCCTGAGCTACATTCATTTACTAATTTTTTCACCAAATACTAGTTGAGGGTCATGGTAGGCCAAGAATGCTCTAAGTGGGAGGAAAAAAAAAAATGTCTGTGTTCTCATGGAGCTTTCATTATAGTGGAAAGAATACAGATCCAAAGAAATAATACAGATCCAAAATAAGTATTTGTCAAGTGGTAATAAGTGCTGGGAAGAAAGCCAAAGCACGAATAAAGAGCTGGAGAATGACAGGGGTGAAAAAGACATGTGCATTTATATTTTAAAACTCTGACTGCTGGGTAGAGATGAGACTGTGTGAGGACAAAGCAGGGACCAGGGGAAGGAGAAGCAGGAGGAATAATATCCACTAGCCCTAGTGGCTATTTTCAAAACAGACGTGCAATATGTAAATGATTTGCACTAGAATGGTGCTTAGTGGTAGGGACAGTAGTGGTAAAATGGTGAGAAGTGATTGGTTCTAGTAAAAACGTGATGCTTGAGCTGATTGGAATTGCTGATGGATTGATTATGAAATGTGAAAAGGCAAAAAAGATTAGTCAAGGAGTAAGATTTTGAGCCACCACCACAGTTCTGAGTTTACTGGAGTGAAAAATCCAAGAAAAGGAATTAGAGGTTAGAGATACTGGAAATAAATCCAAATGACTAACACAGATTGAAATGGTGTGTATGTTGTGTTAAGGAACTTGCACTCTATCCTGGATGTTTCCTAGCAAAGAGTTAACATAAATATGTACATCTGTAGGTGTAGGGAAAGAACAAATTAGCCATGATGGCACAGTCAGGCTCTCACACGTCATGGCCTCTGGCTCTTGCCCCATGTTTTGTGAATAATAATTATGTAACAGCTGAGATCACTTAGAGCGCTGTGCATGCCAGTCACGAGGTACTTGCTTGGCCACAGGCTACTCTATACCATACACCTGTAGGAGCTTCAGCATGAAAGCCCTGGCTGCTGCTGCATTGGGACTATATTGGAGTGGCATCATGGTTATCTTATGTGAGGTTATGTTAGGGTTCCATTATGGCCATATTATGGTCATTTCTGGCGGCTGCTGCAGCTGCTGCCTTAGCCAGGAAAGAGGCTATGTTATGAATGCCATGCCAGCCAGGAGAGAATAAATGTGTCTGCAGTTCCTATGGCTCCTCACCTCTTCTTCCAGCCTCTTAGCTTGCCCCTTGGGTTCAGCGATCAGTGTGAACAGCAAGAAAATTGACATCATGGACAGGAACAGTGATACAGTTGGTATAGTCAGCAGGGTACCCAGCAGGGTAGAGGAGCCCGAGGCTCCAATGCATGGAAGAAGCCAGTGGCCACCTTATAGCATATGGTACCATGTGGCCACGATCCTCTCAGCGTGGATTCTGGTGGAAGACTGGGAGGCAGTGGACAGGTCACCGGCTAGCACTGAAAAGGCATTACAGGCAGTGAATTCCTGTTTGCTGAACAAGGCAGCATGCGCTGCCGCTGGCCCCATCGGGTGGATTTTCCTGACTGCCCTGAAGGGGAATATGGATCATGCCCTATGCAATGCCACCCCAGCGCACAGGGTGCAGAGATGCTTGGAAGAGCTAGAGCAATGTATGTTGATGTTAGGGGCTTGTGGCCCTACCCACGGCCTTGAAGAACCCAGCATCTCTGACAGTGAGGCAGGGAGTGGCAGTGATGATGAACATTATGAGATTAAGGATAACGATGATGGACGTTGTGAGACTGCGGATGCCTGCTTGGCAGCGAGGCCTGTTGTACAGCAGAAAGTAAAGCAGGAGCAGCCTATGGCCTGGGGGGGACATCTTCAAGGGGCCCCCGATGTGACCGAGTCCACAACACATCAGTCATGTACTCAGGTGGAGTTGGTTGACTTGGGTAAGCAGTTTTGGCAAAAGCATGGTGGGGGGTGCAGGGGGGGCCATTAGCAGCATGGCTTTTGTGACTTTGGGACACAGGGGTGGACAGTATCATATGTGTTAGGGATGAAATAGAATCAGTCCAGTTTAGTTCAGTTGATTAGTTACATCTGACTCTTTGCGACCCCATGGACTACAGCACTGTCCAGGCCACCTTGTCCATCACCAACTCCTGGAGCTTACTCAAACTCATGTCTGTTGAGTTGGTGATGCCATCCAACCATCTCATCTTCTGTCATCCCTTCTCCTCCTGCCTTCAATCTTTCCCAGCATCAGGATTTTTTCCAATGAGTCAGTTCTTCACATCAGGCGGCCAAAATATTGGAGTTTCAGCTTCAGCATCAGTCCTTCCAATGAATATTCAGAACTGATTTCCTTTAGGATGACCTGGTTGGATCTCCTTGCAGTCCAAGGGACTCTCAAGAGTCTTCTCCAACACCACAGTTCAAAAGCACCAGTTCTTCAGTGCTCAGCTTTCTTTATAGTCCAACTCTCACATCCAGGCATGACTACTAGAAAAACCATAGCTTTGACTAGACGGACCTTTGTTGGCAAAGTAATGTCTCTGCTTTTTACTATGCTGTCTAGGTTGATCATAACTTTTCTTCCAAGGAGCAAGTGTCTTTTAATTTCATGGCTGCAGTCATTATCTTCAGTTATTTTGGAGGGTTGGCATCTATAGCCATTTACCTTTCATTGGGAAAAAGGTTGCAGAATGCTAGACTACTCATGCAAGGGAGGCCTAACCAAACGCATGCCTTCATGGAATGGATTAATGCTGTCACCCACATTATGTGGTCAAACGTGGGAGAGCTCCTGGATACTGTGAGTAAATGGCATATATATACCAAGCTGACCCAAATGATGAGAGAACTGGGGAGAAATCATTGATATTTAACCTAAATACCTGAGGCCCAGATGGCAAGCGTTTCACTGGCAGCATTCAATGTGCCATTTTGAACAATGCCCCATCTATTGCTTTTGAATCCAGGACTGCTATCCTTGTCATCTATGGGTGGTGCCACATCTATGAGGTGACCTTGATAGTGGCTAGCTTGGAAGAAACAGAGGGATGGCAGGAGGCAAAGGGGATTAGAACTGTGAAGACCCTGAAGGGGGCCTGAGCTGGTAAAGGCCCCCTCCTGGTGATGAGAATGCAAGTGTGGGCTGATTTGTTGGCAGCAGGAATTGATAAATAAAACTGATACGCAGCCCAGTGCTCTGCTCCCAGAGCTATGGAGGCAACTGAGACCAGAGCAGCAGTTTACCAAGTTTGGGGAGCGTCCACAGCAAGAGGTACAGGTGGTTCAGTTAAAAGATTACATGGCGCCCAAGAATGTTCTTTTGGATGATGCCCTTTTCCACTTTGAATAGGGCTCAGATTAAGGTGCCCTTCTGAAAAGTCAGGGACCGGAGACCGAATGTAGAACTTATAATTCACTGGTCACTAGCTAATGTACAGAAAGTAATGGCCCTGGTTGACACCAGTGCCGAAGGCAACCTTGTTTACATCTAGCCAGAGGCTGTGTCCTTACCTTTGGAAATTGGAAGGTTCCCTATGTGAAAGGCTTTCTTCTACGATGTATGATGTAGGCTTAAGCTGTGTTCTATAATGTAGATCTAGAGCAGTGAACTGTAAAGGCTATGTCTTGTGATATACTACTACCTTCTCATTCTCTTGTGGATTTAGAACAGTGTGAAAGCATTTGGAATCATAAGGTGCCCTGTGAATGCCAAAATTCCCCTCCTTGAAGGGGTGGGCCTGGCGCCTGTAGGGGGTTTTTGCAGGTCCTTGATTAAAAAAAGCCTGAAGGGGTGGAGTTGATCCTGTGGAGGCTTTCCTGAAATTTTACAAGGACAACCAGTGGACTAGACTTGGCCAAGGAAGATAAAGGCACTCCACAGTGGGTGGCTCTTCTAGCCCCATGAGGGCAAGGACTGCAACATGAGTTCCAGGTGATACCTGGCATTGGGTTTTGCCCTGTATTGGGGATGTAACTGTTTGTTGTTGAAGCATCTACTGCTGTTGCAAGATGGAAATTCAAGAATCAGTGTTACTCACCAAGGGACCATCACAAGAGACGGATTGCATGTGGATTATGAGGTGAGGGACCATGAAGGGGTGGCGTTTAGGGAAAGAGCAAATTAGCCAAGATGGCGTGGTCAAGCTCTCTTGCCTCATGGCCTCTCGCTCTTGCCCGACGTTTGGTGAATAATGATTATGCAGTATCTGAAATCATGGCATTCAGTCCTATCACTTCAGGGCAAACAGATGGGGAAACAATGGAAACAGTAACAGACTTTATTTTCTTGGGCACACAAAACACTGCAGATGGTGACTGCAGTCATGAAATTAAAAGATGCTTGCTCCTTGGGAGAAAAGATATGACAAACCTAGACAGCATATTAAAAAGCAGAGACATTACTTTACCAAAAAAGGTGCATATAGTTAAAGCTATGGCTTTTCCAGTAGTCATGTATGGGTGTAAGCTGAGCTCCAAAGAACTGATGCTTTTGAACTGTGGTGTTGGAGAAGACTCTTGAGAGTCCCTTGGACTGCAAGGAGATCAAGCCAGTCAATCCTAAAGAGAATCAGTCCTGAAGATTCATTGGAAGGACTGAAGCTGAAGTGGAAGTTCCAATACTTTGATCACCTGATGTGAAGAACTGACTCATTGGAAAAGACCCTGATGCTGGGAAAGATTGAGGGCAGGAGGAGTAGGGGACGACAGAGGATGAGATGGTTGGATGACGTCACCGACTCGATGGACATGAGTTTGAGCAAGCTCCGGGAGTCGGTGATGGACAGGGAAGCCTGGCGTGCTGCAGCCATGGGGTTGCAAAGAGTCGGACACGACTGAGCAGCTAAACTGAACTGAACTGAACGGCTGCGCTCATTTACAACACTGCGCATGCGTGTTACGAAGTCCTTGCTGGGTCACAGGCTCCTTAGCGTGGTACCCCTGTAGGAGTTTCACCATGAAAGCCCTGGCTGCTGCCGCACTGGGGCTACACTGGCGCGACAGCATGGTTACGTGATACTATGGCTTCATTATGGCTATACTACGGTTACGTGATACTATGGCTTCATTATGGCCATACTACGGTTATGTGATACTATGGCTTCATTATGGCCATACTACGGTTACGTGATACTATGGCTTCATTATGGCTATACTACGGTTACGTGATACTATGGCTTCATTATGGCCATACTACGGTTACGTGATACTATGGCTTCATTATGGCTATACTACGGTTACGTGATACTATGGCTTCATTATGGCCATACTACGGTTATGTGATACTATGGCTTCATTATGGCCATACTACGGTTATGTTCTGGCTGCTGCTACAGCGGCTACACCAGCCGGGAGAGTCTGTGTTACGGCTGCCATGCCAGCCAGGAGAGAATAAACGTGTCCGCAGTTCCTATGGCTCCTCACATCTTCTTCCGGCATCGTAGCTCGTGCCTTGCCTACCCTGGGTTCAGCGAACAGAGAGAACAGTGTGAACAGCAAGACAATTGCCATCATGAACAGGAACAGTGATACAGTAGGGTATTCTGGTGATTCTGCAAAGGCTGAATTTGAGTAAACCCAAGGTTGCCGAAGGGAGCAAGAGAACAGTATTGCATACTGAAGGTAAGAGCTGAAGAAATCTGAATCAGAACCTAATCATAGCAACAAGAAGAAGGATATTGGGATATTAACCCAAAAATACATAGGAGGGGCTTGCCTGGTGACTCGGACAGTAACGGATCCTCCTGAGATGCATGAGACTTGGGTTTGATCCCTGGGTCAGGAAGATCCCCTGGAGAAGGGAATGCTTACCCACTCCAGTATTCTTGCCTGGAGAATTCCATGGACAAAGGAGAGTGGTGGGCTCTATCTCATGTAGTCACAAAGACTACACTTTCAAGACACATGAAGAGACAGATATTTCATATCTCCCTTGAATGGCTGGGAGGAGGATGGCCTGTGAAGTTCAGGATTAAATAAAAATAAGGTCAAATTCATTTAAGGAGAAAGATCATTGGTTCACTGTCAGGACATTTTGAGTTTGAGGCAAATCCACATAAGCAGTTCCAGCAGTTGGTAAACATGTGTTTGAAGTCCATGAGAGTAAATCTGGGGTTGGAATATGTTGGTATACTGGTATAATTGAATCAGGTAAGTAGATGAGAATAAATACGGTGAGAAGACAGTTCTCTGGAAAGCAAAACATCTAGATAAAAAAGGAAAACAAGAAATGTTAAGAAGGGGAGAGGGAAGGAACCACTGAAAATATTCAAGGGGAATAAAGAAATGCAGTACCACAGAGGCCAATGGCGCAACCATTTCAGGAGGGTTAAATAATGCCAGCTAAGGAAAAAGGACTTAGTAGGAATATTTGTAAAGATAATAAAGGTAAATGCTACTTAAGATTGACATTTGCGATATCACTGAATGGCAACTTCAATAGATGAGTGGAAATCAAAACCATATCGCAACTGAGTTAATAAAAGAAAAAAATGTATGCTAATAGCATTAAAATCTCAATAGACATTAGAATTACCTGTGCTATAGCTGAAAGAACAGATTCCGAGGTCCCCTTTCTCCACAGTTGTTTGTTTAATAACACCACCTGAACTTTTAAGAAAGCTCAAATGTGATTTTAATCTACAGTGAGGATTGGGAAGCCCTATTTTTTGCCTTTCTTCTCTTCCTTTTTCTCTCTCCTTCCTTCTCTCCCTTCTCCTCCCTCCCTCCTTTCTTCCTTCCAGTATTCTAATTGTTATAATGAGAGTTTCATTTGTTGCTGAAACATCACTCAGACATTTTGATACTTTTTGCAATTTACTTTTGGGTTAAACTTTACTGCAGTTATCTCAATTTTTGATTTGTATTACTAGAAATTTTGGAAGAAATAAAGCAAAGAACAATCACATTAGAGACTATCATTAACTGAAATCTAATTTTGTTGTGTCAATAGTGTTTCCTGAGTCAATGTTTTGTAAAATATTTTTAGAATAAGCAGAAAGTATTTACACAAAATTGGCATTTTTCTCAAATTTTATAGGTTAATGGGCATTTGGGTATTCAACAATGTTTATTTAGTTTTTAAAAAAGTTTCTAGTTTTATATAGCAAAGCATTTCATAATTTTAAGAAGGACAAAAAGTGGAAATAGTACACAGTAGAAAAGCTGACAGTCTGAATTTGGATTGGGTTTTCTGCCTGTGCAAAAAATGAATATATTGAGCTGGTCTAAACCTCTCTTAAAGTTACTGTTTACCTTCTCTTACACATTTTTTTTTCATTGTCTATCAGCATTTATTTAAAATTCTTTTCAAACTTGTCTTCAATTTTGTAAAAAAAACAAGCATTCACTTTACTTTTAGTATGTCAGAACCTGAAGATAACAAAATGATTCAGGAAAGTAGTAAAACATAGTTGGCTCTGGGGGCATATTCTTTACTCCAATTTAACACTTTGTTTCATAACAATTATGCTTGGCCTTAAAATATTTTAATATAAGCTGATATAGTAAATATTGAAATCTTAATATCATTATGCATTATCAGAAGCACCTTAAGACTAGTTGGTCTGTTGTGATTTTTCCCATTCTTCTCAGGTTTTTTTTTTAATGGTATGTTTGAATTAGACAATCTTTAAAATGTTTTAGAAGTCTTGATATTATTCTTCAGTGTGCACCCCCTAAAGTTTTTATGTTAAATTTCTCTAATGCATTTTTTTATACTGTGTGGTAACATACATTTTGTTGACAAGCTTGTACTGTGTTGACTTAAGGTTTTGGTTTCTTATGGGAGATTTTTTTTAACTTTTTTTCCTGAGTGAGTGAGAGCCATTCAATTTCACTGAAAGAATAACCCATAAAGGACCTGGTTTGGGGCAGACATTTATTCTTACTTTCCCTCTCAGGAAGACCCAAAGACTTGTCCTTTATACCAGCATGAACAATCATCCTCAAGCTCCTAGACTCTATAGTCTACCCCATGAATCTTTGTTGCCAAAATTTCCTCAGGATTAATGGATTAACAGTATTCCTAGATGTCAGTTAGGATTTATTCCTAGATTTTTTTCTATTTGTTTCTTATACCTGCTTTCTTTCCCATTCCTGTGAGCTTGGCTATACGTTAGGCTTTATTTTATTTATCATTTCTAAATTAGGAGAAATGTTCTAGGTTGGAATTATTTTCCTAATTGAATGTCTGGGTTTTGTGGCTTTGTTCATTGCAGATTTTCATCACACTTGCTGTAATTGATTCAGTGTCACAAAACAGACTAGCTTTCTTTTGCTCCCCTGACAAATAAGATGATTACTTAAATGATGTATTTCTATGTCTACAGGGTATAAAAACATGATCATCCTTATGGGAAAAGATGTTCATTTCTTATAACTGCAGTGTCATTAAAAAAAAAAAAAGTTTGAGAAATAGGAATAAAACTGCATATTACACTCTTTGAAGTCTCTGAAAACAATTTCAGTGAGTAATCATATGCAATTCATTTCAACATTCTCTAATATAACTGCAACTTAGAAGATAACCATTCTTCGTCCTAATAATGTGTGTACATAGTAGAAGCTGTGGGTCAAAAGATATGGAGAGAACACAATGGATATAGCAATTGATTTATTCACCACCCAATTAATAACGTGACTCTTTTAGGGAGTCTAGCTTTTTTTTTTTTTTTTTCTGTTTTATCCTTGTCAGCTATAAAAAGGAAAACTTAAAAATCAGAATCTTCTCTATTTTTTAATATAAGTTTTATGGTTATAATAAAATTTTCAGCTAATGGGCTATATTTTTCACAAGCTCTGTTCTTATCTGTTTTTCGTTATCCTTGTAATGTGAGATATATAAAATAGCTATAATTATAATTTGTTCTTTATTATACCAGTGGAACTTTTTAGTTTGTTTTAATGTTAAATTAAGCTTTTTACTTGTAGTTTGATAAGTTTTTTCATTAATTTTTACTGTATACTGCTTAATAGAGTGTATGTCATAAGCAATTTAGTATTTATTAATTGCTTTGTAAACATTTTTGGTTTTACAGTTCCATTATCTGTTATAACTCCTTTGCCTCCAGTTCTGAAAAAATAATTGATGTGACTATATTTGAATAATGAAACTTAGTAAGTTATTGGATAAAATGGCACTGCTTTAAAAATTGGTACTGTGAAGATTTTGCTTACATAAAGTTTGTAGCTGGTGGCTAGCTACCATTTTGAATTTTAGAATTAATGGCACCGTGAAGGAAATTATAGGGAGTTGTACTATTAATTATCCATTACTACTGATCATAAGGGGTTATACTCCTTGAAAGGAAAGTTATGACCAACCTAGACAGCATATTAAAAAGCAGAGACATTACTTTGTCAATAAAGGTCCATTTAGTCAAAGCTATGGTTTTGACATATTGTCATGTATGGATGTGAGAGTTGGACTATAAAGAAATCTGAGCACTGAAGAATTGCTGCTTTTGAGCTGTGGTGTTGGAGAAGACTCTTGAGAATCCCTTGGACTGCAAGGAGATCCAACCAGTTCATCCTAAAGGAGATCAGTCCTGGGTGTTCATTGGAAGGACTGATGTTGAAGCTGAAACTCCAATATTTTGGCCACCTGATGTGAAGAGCTGACTCATTTGAAAAGACCCTGATGCTGGGAAAGATTGAGGGCAGGAGGAGAAGAGGACGACAGAGGATGAGTTTGTTGGATGGCATCACCGACACAATGGACATGGGTGTGGTGGACTCCAGGAGTTGATGGACAGGAAGGCCTGGCGTGCTGTGGTTCATGGGGTCACAAAGAGTTGGACACGACTGAGTGACTGAACTGAACTAAATCTGAAACTAAGGCAGTGTTTTTTGCATTGCAGATTTATACCTGCATTGTGATAGAAAATATCATTATTAGCAACATTAAATACTCGGCAGAGTAGAGACTAAATCTACTGTATTTACCACCATAACCCTTAGGACCCAACAGAATGGTTGGTGTGCAGTTGCTCAATACATAGTTGATGAGAAAATGAATAATTAGAAGATAAATACCAATATATATATATAATAAATAGTTCTAAATTTTAAGAACAGATTTTTTTAAGAGTAGATTTTTTCATATTTTTCATTTCTTATTGCCAATTTTTAAAGATCTACTTGAACTTATTTTGACCTTTAGAATATAAATGAAAGATTGCATTTGGTAACTGAGCCAAAAATAGATCCTGAGAAGTAATGTAGGCAGTTTTAAAAATCTGGATTGTTCTGTCAATGAAGAAAAGAGAAAGGGTCATGTTTACAAAGTTACTATGAAGTATTTCTGTTATTTATTCTATTAAGTAAATTAAACAGAGGTTGAGAGGGATGTTAAATTTGAGGTTCTCCAACCTCCCTCTTTTATGGTTGGTGACAGCAGCCATGAAATTAGAAGACGCTAGTTTCTTGCAAGGAAGAGTATGACAAATCTAGACAGCACATTAAAAAGCAAAGGCATCACTTTGCCAACAATGGTCTGTATAGTCAAAGCTATGGTCTTTCAAGTAGTGATTACATATGTGAGAGTTGGACATGAAGAAGGCTGAATGCCAAAGAATTGATGCTTTTGAACTGTGGGGCTGGAGAAAACTCTTGAGAATCCCTTGGACAGCAAGGAGATCAAACCCATCAGTCCTATGGGAAATCAGCCCTGGATATTCATTGGAAGGACTGATGCTGAAGCTGAAGCTCCAATACATTGTCCACCTGATGTGAACAGTCAACTCTTTTGAAAAGACCCTGCTCTGGGAAAGACTGAAGGTGAAAGAAGGGGTGGCAGAGGATGAGATGGTTGGATAACATCACCAATTCAATGGATGTGAACTTGGGTGAAATCCGGGAGAGGGTGAGGGCCAGGGAGGCCTGGTATGCTGGAGTAGACTGTGTTGCAAAGAGCTGGACACGACTTAGCGACTGAAGAGCAACAACCACCTCCCTCTCAGGTTAACAGTCTTAATGGTGGGTTGGTCATTTTGCCTCTGCTTGAGCATATCACTGTCACTGTTGAGGAAGCTGATTTGGCAGCTCAAGTTATTACATGGATCATATATAAAGATTATTTTAGCTGCTAGCTTTAGAATAGAGACTGAGATCAAGACAACTTCGAGTATTCACAAGTAGGTAGTGATACGTTTTTAAATGCAAAGCACCATTTAAGGCATGTAGATATAAGGTGGAGCTGGGAAAGGAACTAATTTGAGAATTAACTATGAGTTACACACTTTGCACATGTTCCCCCAACTCCCAGTCACACACATACACAGAGATTAGAAGGCAATGCCGTGAGTGAATAAGACTATGGACTTTGGAATCACAAAGATCATAGTTCCAGTGATGGCTGCATGATCTAATGACCTATGTACATTTGGGCAAACTAGTTTCTCATCTGTAAAATGCAATTAATGGTGAAATTATAGGTCAAATTAGATATTATATTTAAGATTAGTACTTCAGAACTAGATGCAGTTATTACCATCACTATAATCATCTTCAACATTAAAGTTGTGAGGCTCAAATGGGTGAGCCATTGGAAAATTATACCCAGTAATTTTTAGAGAAAAACATGCAATCTGACTCACCTTAAGCCTATATCTTGTCATCATATTTTATCTTTGCATCCCATTGCTTTAATTATTATATTCTAATATTGTGAATCTGCATGTGTGCTAAGTTGTTTCAGTCGTGTCCAACTCTTAGCGACCCTATGGTCCATAGCTCACCAGGCTCCTCTGTCCATGTGATTCTCCAGGCAAGAACATTGGTGTGGATTGCCATTCCCAACTCCAGAGGATCTTCCTGACCCGGGGGCTGGGCCTGCTTCTCTTACATCTCCTGAATTGGTAGTAGGTTCTTTACCACTAGTGCCACCTGGGAAGCCTATTCTAATATTATTAAACCTCAATTTCAATATTCATAAAATTGGATAGTAACATCTAAATGATATGATTGTGCTGAGGATTACATAAGCCACCTAAATGAGAGTGTTCAACTTGCAGAAACTGTTCAGTAAGGGTAGCTATTGGCTTAGGATTAGTAACCTGATATATTCCAGTAGAATTTGGTACAGTGCAGATTCTTTGTGAACCTTGTACATCTGGGTTTAACTTCTACAAGTGTCAGATATTTCACCTCTAAAACATAGCCAGAAGCAAGAATCCTGAGAGAAACAACAGAAGAAATTTGTCTAATTGACACTTGGTTAGAGCTCAGAGAATCAAGATATTTTTAAAGATGATGTGAAAAATGCAGGAGAGGACATTTGTCACATGTTTTAAAAATTGAATCATCTTAATACAAAGACAGGCTGTATTAACATAGTTTCAGTTATCTTGGTTGAACAAAATGAAGTACTAATTCTTCTTTTTATAAGTTTTTGAGACGTGTATTTCCATTATGTTTATTACCTAGTGTCAGAAGCAACAGAGTTCTGCTTAAAAATTATAATATGTCAATGTGACAAAATAAAAATTTGTATGCATATAACTCAAAACACCTTCAGCAAAACAAAATGTAAAGAAAAGAGTATTTATAATAGAACCAGTAGTAAACTGGCATTCTCTCACAATCCACAACTCAAACGACTCCAAGTAAGTGAATTCCAAGTTCTAGAGTTCAAGTGGGTGACAATAGCTATTTTTATTTTCCTTGAGGAGTGTTTCACACTACAGAGGACATTTTTTTAATCTCAGGAGCCCTGTGTCTAGATATAAAGGTCATTGCCAACTCTTTTCGAAATGCAACCTAAATTTCTTGCTTTGCTAAGGGGTTTTTAAATTATTTTTTATTGAATTGTAAACTCTATCAGGTCAGAGACCAGCATTTTCCCAACAGGGCATGATAGTCGTGGCACAGGTTCAATTTAGGTTTTGAACTTTGCATTCAAAAACATTCACACTACACTTCCAACAATTGCCTGTTAACGTGCACTGATACTAGCCCTTGATGAACAACAAAGAGTATCTGTTTACTAAAACCATGCCAGGAAATCAGACCTGGTGCGCTTATCAAAATTATGAAGAGCTTAGCTGAAAAAAAAAAAAAGATGCATGGAAATTTACTGGGAGATGGTGTAGTTCATTCATTAGATATGACCAAGGTAACCTAAAAGTTTATCCTCCTGAAATCAAGTCATTTGACAGCTTAGTGATAGCAACAATAACAGTAACAGTGAACATTTATGTTCTTAGGTCGGTTTCCTAGAAACAGAATCTGAGAAGGGGATTTTTTTGAATGTGACTCATTGATAGAGTGTTCCCAGGGGAAGGGATTAAGGGAAGAAGGATTGGGTAAAGAGAGAAAAAAAAAAAAAAGGGAAGCAAGGATGTGGTCCTTGAAAGAATTAGTTTACAAGACTAATCCCACTTAGGGCTTTGGGAATACAAATGTTGCTGTCGATGTGGTAAGTCAACAGAAGGTAAAGAGAATCAGTCTTTTACACCCACCTCCCCTACATCCGTCAGTTACTTGCTGCCAGAAGGGAGCCTTCCTTGTACCTCGCTTCTCTCTGAAGAAGGTACAGCTGCCAGATGAGTGCAAAACCAGATGAGAGAAAATGCGATGTAACACCAATAGGATCTAGTAAAACTCTATAGCACCAATGGGTTCCAGACAGTGTTTCTATGTATATTCGTTTATTTAAATCTTACTGAGATAAATAACCCTGTTTTATGAATGAGGGAACTGAGATACAAAGATAAAAAACTTGACCGGGAAGTCTTACTAAGCACAGATCTCTACTTGAAAAAAGAATAGCCTGATTAGTAGCTATTTCAAGTATCTATTAGATGGAGTTATGTATACCATAGGATCCAATTTTGCCAATTAAAACTTTCATGCTTCAAATAACTATTCAGAGAAGTGTTTAAATCCCACTCACTAGACAAAAGCAGGTTTCTGAATTCCTATTAACTACTGAGTCACTATCTAATTAAACTGTGATCACAGAGCCTCAATTATGTAAAAAGGTAAAGGTGTATCCTGCTAGCATAAAAGCCTACTGTAAAATAGGACAGAGTGCCTGACCTGCAGATGTTCATAGGGATAAAAGCAATTGTACACAATTGCCAACAGTGTATTTATTCCTGTTCTCCTCTTATATTAAGGCTATATGGAATCTAGAAAAATGATACTGATGAACTTATGCCCAGGGCAGGGATAGAGAAGCAGATGTAGGCAATGGACTTGTGGACACAGCAGAGGAAGGAGACAATGAGAGAAACTGAGAGAGGCGCATTTGTTAGGGGAAGCACACTGATTGAAACCACCCACCCTGGCCAGGCATCATAGTAACCATTTGCATGAGCTGTTTTATGACAGGAGATCCTGATAAGGAATACAGTACTAGTAAGCCACCACCAGCCGGAAGAGTTCAGGAAAGGTTGAGAGGAGACACCGCGTGTCCGTCCATTTCCCAGAATCCCTCTTGCTAGCATCCATCTTGGCTGAGAGATGTGTGCGCCACCAGAAAAGACTCTGAATTAGAATGATTGGCCAAAGACCACCCGGAAACTAATCCCATCACCATAAAACCCAAGACTGCAAGCCATGTGGCAGAGCAGTTCTCCTGGGTTCCCTTACCTACTGCTCTCCACCCGGGTGCCCTTTCCCAATAAAATCTCTTGCTTTGTCAGCACATGTGTCTCCTCAGACAATTCATTTCCGAGTGTTAGACAAGAGCCCAGTTTCGGGCCCTGGAAGGGGTCCCCCTTCCTGCAACACATTGACATATACACACTACCATACCATGTGTGAAATAGACGGTGGGAAGGTATCACACAGGGAGCCTCCCAGTGCTCTCCGATGACCTAGAGGGGAGCTGTGGGGGTGGGGGCAGAGAGGCTCAAGAGGGAAGAGATATAGATACAGCTTCAGATGTATACTTACAGCTGATTCACAATGCTACAAGGCAGGAGCCAACACAACATTGTAAAGCAATTATTCTCTAATTAAAATCTTTTTTAAAGACAGAGTTTTTCGAATAGTCAACCCCCCAAAAAAGAAAAAAAACCTCCATGCATAAATAATCCAATACTGCTGGTATCAATGGAGGTCCACAAGAGCAGTGCTTGATGTGTAGAAAGGACTAATCTTGAGCTATATTCCAAAGGAGGGAAAATGGAACTCTTGAATAGTAGAACAAAGTTTACTCATTTTTTCTGTGTTTTACTTAGTAAAATGTATTTTATCCTAAAGGTATTTGTCATTTGCACATAAATAAAAGAAATAAAATTTAATTTAGCTCTAGGCATTTGAAGCAAAAGAAAATTCATAAAGTGTATATTCAAAATACTCAACATTTTTCAAAGACAGTGTATTTTTAAGAGATATCTAACATTTCAGTTTCATGCTATGCAAATTTTATACTGTCAGTTTGAAGATTTACTGCATGAAAAATATTAGCAGAAATAAATAGGAGTTTAAAATTATCCCTCTTTTAGGTAGATAAGTTCACAAAAGACAAAATTCTCCAGAGTTGTGATTAGCCTAAGCTTTGCATTTTAAATATGAGATTTTGGTTGCTTTTGGATTACATGTATCATGTAGGTGCAGTAGAGAATCTTTTAGTTCAATTTAGGCGCTCAGTAGTGTCCAACTCTTTGAGACCCCATGGACTGCATCACGCGAGGCTTCCTTGTCCATCACCAACTCCTGAGCTTACTCAGACTTATGTCCATCAAGTCAGTGATGCCATCCAACCATCTCATCCTCTGCCATCTGCTGCTCCTGCCCCTCCTTCAACCTTTCCCAGCATCAGGGTCTTTTCAAATGAGTCAGTTCTTCCCATCAGGTGGCCAAAGTATTAGAGTTTCAGCTTCAGCATCAGTCCTTCCAATGAATATTCAGGTGTGGTTTCCTTTAGGATGGACTGGTTGGATCTCCTTGCAGTCCAAGGGACTCTCAAGAGTCTTCTCCAACACCACAGTTCAAAAGCATCAATTCTTTGGTGCTCAGTTTTCCTTATAATCCATCTCTCACATCCATACATGACTACTGGTAAAACCATAGCTTTGACTAGATGGACCTTTGTTGGCAAAGTAATGTCTCTGCTTTTTAATAGTCTGTCTAGGTTTGTCATAGATTTTCTTGCAAGGAGCAAGTGTCTTTTAATTTCATGGCTGCAGTCACCATCTGCAGTGATTTTGGAGGCCAGAAAAATAAAGCTTCTCACTGTTTCCCCATCTATTTGCCATGAAGTGATGGTATTGAATGTCACGATCTTAGTTTTCTGAATGTTGAGCTTTAAACCAACTTTTTCACTCTCCTCTTTCACTTTCATCAAGAAGCTCTTTAGTTTTTCTTTGTTTTCTGCCATAAGTGTGGTGCCATCTGCATATCTGAGGTTATTGATATTTCTACCGGCAATCTTTATTCCATCTTGTGCTTCATCCAGCCCGGTATTCCTCATGATGTACTCTGAATAGAAATTAAATAAGCAGGGTGGCAAGATACAGCCTTGATGTAGCCCTTTCCCAAGTTGTAACCAGTCCATTGCTCCATGTCACATTCTAGCTGTTGCTTCTTGACCTGAATACAGATTTCTCAGGAGGCAGGTCAGGCGGTCTGGTATTTCAGTCTCTTTAAGAATTTTCCATAGTTTGTTGTGATTCACACAGTCAAAGGCTTTTGTGTAATCAATAATGCAGAAGTAGATGTATTTGTGGAACTCTCTTGCTTTTGCTCTTTCAATGGTCCAATGGATGTTGGTAATTTGATCTCTGGTTCCTCTGTCTTTTCTAAATCCACCTTGCACATCTTGAAATTCATGGTTCCTGCACTGTTGAAGCCTTGCTTGGAAAATTTTGATCATTACTTTGCTAGCATGTGAGATGAGTGCAATTGTGCCGCAGTTTGAGCATTCTTTGGCATTGTCCTTCTTTGGTATTGAAATGAAAACTGACCTTTTCCAGTCCTGTGGCCACTGCTGAGTTTTCCCAATTTGCTTGCATATTAAGTGCAGCACTTTCACAGCATCATCTTTTAGGATTTGAAATAGCTCAACTGGAATTCTGTCACCTCTACTACCTTTGTTCGTAGTGATGCTTCCTAAGGCCCACTTGACTTCACATTCGCTCTAGGTGAGTGATCACAGCATCGTGGTTATCTGGGTCATGAAGATCTTTTTGTATAGTTCTTCTGTGTATTCTTGCCACCTCTTCTTAATATCTTCTGCTTCTGTTAGGTCCATACCCTTTCTGTCCTTTATTGCTCCTATTTTTGCATGAAATATTCCTGTGATATCTCTAATTTTCTTGAAGAAATCTTTAGTCTTCCAGGATCTTTAGATCTATAAGTCTAGATATCAAGTCTAGAGAATCTTTAGATAAGATAAATTATTATAATGAGATTCTCTGTTGCTCAACCTCTTCTTACATTCAAGGTAATTTTTCATAAACATTTTTATGCTTTTACCACTTAAGTAATATTCATTAATCTTTCAGGAAAATCTTTAATGAAGGTGATTTATTTGTCACATTGCCATGCATCATGTGGAAATAGGTGATACTGTCTATTTATCAAGAGACCCTGAAATGGTTTATTTTCTGCTCTAGGGGTTTGTCTCTATGGTTCACCTGCTTGAGAAAAAATAATACTAACCATAAATTATATATTTACATCTGCTAATATGTAATCACTGTAATAAATCTTCAAATTTCTATTCATTTGAATTCACATAGCATAAAACTTTGGCTAGAACTTTTTTAGTTGCTTTCTTTAACAAAAATAGAAAAGTTGGTATGAGTAATACTATTAATACAAGCAGTATAAAAAGTATTTAGAATTTATTAGCTTTCTAATTCTACAGGAGATTTTTTTCTGTAATACTCAGATGTCTTTTGATCTTTATAATCTTGTTTGCATCTTTCCTCTCTGATAATTATTATCAAACGCCTATGAAATAGACCTTATGATAAAGTCCAGTAACTATCATTAGAGGCTTGGAGCAATGAAATTACACATTTCACCTGCAAAACAGAAGATGTGGGTTCAATCTCTGGCTTGGGAAGATTCCTTGAAGGAAGGCATGGTGACCCACTCCAGTATTCTTGCCTGGAGAATCCCCATGGAAAGAGGAGCCTGATGGGCTATAGTCCATGAGGTGGCAAAGAGTCAGACACGACTGAGCGACTAAGCACGGCATAGCACATGGCAATTGAGGGGCCACTATTCTGAGCCCAATACGAATATTAAACATGAATGTTAGACATTCAGAGATATGTGGCTGGTATATACTATGAAAATAAATGGTTCAAATGGCAAAAATATGTTGGCTTTCCCTGAGTCAAGTATTTTTTCATGTTTCTCTTACTCTCTTTTAAATTTGCCTAGAAGTTTTGCAGACTTCTATTTCCTAAACTGGCTATTCTTTGGTTGATTCCTATATTGCCTCAATCTTTAACATGTTTTATAATTTCCAGATAAGAAAGGAGTTTACTTTTTAAAAACCAAGCTCATTCAGACTTCTTTGTTGAAAATTAATTACTTGGATGTGTTCTGAGTATTGTCCACAAGCCTGGGCTCTGTGATGTATCTTTCTCCATAAGCCTCTGTTCCTAGTTTGTTGGTTAATTAATGATTCTCACAATTGTCTAATGATATCTTCTAAAATCACAAGACTACTATTAATTAAAATAAAAATATAACTAAAATAAAAGTACTATGATTTTCTTGGGACCCAAGATTAATCAATATTGCAGTCTTAGAAATAGGAAAACTATATGTCTATAAGGTTTACTATAAATTTCAAGAATGCGAACCAGTTGTTAGATGGATAAATTTACTCAGAAACCACTGATTTAGGAGTTCACTGTTACACATGAAAAAATGAGGAATTCTGATTTATAGGGATCACATAAAGAAACTGACTGCATGCAAATTCCTTAAATGAAAACACACAAAATATCAGGATATATCACATCAGAGACTAGGTAAAGCAGAAAGATAGACTTTTTAAAAATAAATGCTGGTACTTATTCCTTATTCTTAGTGAAAGGAAATGCTTAAAACACCAGTGATACTAGAACGAATCCTGTCACATGTGTGTTAGTTGCTCAGTTGTGTCCAGCTCTTTTTGCAACCCCATGGGTTGTAGCCCACCAGGCTCCTCTGTCCATGGAATTCTCTAGGCAGGAATACTGGAGTGAGCAGCCATTCCCTTCTCCAGGTGATCTTCTGACTCAGGAATCAAAGCCGAGTCTCCTGCATTGCAGGCAGACTCTTTACCATCTGAACCACCAGGGAAGCCCTGTCATAGCAGAGTGAAATGAGATGTGTACTAAGAACCTAGCTTCCTAATCCAGTTGAGACCTCTGTGCAAGAACTGAGCCACATGAGGCTCAACTCCGTGAGCACATGCCTTGGCATAAGGTAATGTGACTGTGTACAAAAACAAGGACTTCATATCAATGCAAAAATGCTTTTGAACTTTTGCATCTAGCAGCAATGTGGTCTTCAGCTAATTACCTGACTTTTTCAGTTCTGTTTATCCATCTGTAAAATAATAAAAATAGCACCTAGTTCTTAAGATTTGAGGGAAATGTTTACCAAAATGTTAACATAATTTCTTGAGTATATTAAGTGTTCATGCATTTTCACTACCATCTAAACTGCTAAGATGAGTGTATATATATGTAAAGATATATATACCGATATATTTATGTACATGTATATAATTTTTGCTACATGTACCATATTTGCCTAATCAATCTAGCAGTCACTAAAAGCCACATAAAGCATTGCTTCTTACATACATGCATAAGAGTGTTTTGACTGTGAATGTCAGTAACATAGAAAGAAAAAAAGTGAAGTTGCTCAGTCGTGTCCAATTCTGCAACCCCGTGGACTGTAGCCTACCAAGCTCCTCTGTCCATGAGATTCTCCAGGCAAGAATACTGGAGTGGGTTGCCATTTCCTTCTCCAGGGGATCTTCCCGACCCAGGGATCAAACCTGGGTCTCCTGCATTGGAGGCAGATGGTTTAACCTCTGAGCCACCAGGGAAGCCTGTCAGTAACATATATACATGCTATTCTTGTTCCAATTTATCATACAACATATAGATTATGCAGTATTAAAATATCTGTACCTTTTATACTATTTTTTGCTTCACAATATTCCCAGCTCACATCAAATTGGAGTTTAGGAGTATTTTTACTATAGTCATGGCACAAGCTTACGTCTTAAGTCTCTTGTACAAGACTCTTGCATGAAATTTAAAACTTACTATTATCTGTTCTGCTCTTATGCCTCAACAATCTCTTTCTTATAACACTCAGTATTATCTGCACTCTTCACAATCATCAGTGCTTCATCTTAGAGTGATTCTCATATTGATAGGTTTCTTACAATGTCATTTCCCTGCACTAGAATACATTCCCCCCTTCCTTCTGCCTGATGACCTGCCTATACACAAATGGAGCACAGGTGCTGTTTTCTTGAAGAAACCATCAGGAGTCACTTTTAACTCTTCTTTTCTGAAATATTATGGCCATATCATTAACTTTTATCCTGCTTTGCTTGAAACAGTACTATATACACCATTTACAGCATTTTCCCCAGTAGGATCATTAATACTCTCTTGTTTCACTTTCAAAAATGTTTTTGTATTAAATATATTTTATGGTCTCCCAAATCCCTATTCATCATAAAAAAGCTCCTCCTGTATTGGTACTGACTACGTTCTCTCATTGTCCTTTATTCTATGTGGCTATATCGGTTTCCCCTCTTGGATTATATGTACATCATAGAGCAGGGGCTGTGTCATATGCTTACTGAACAAACATGGCATTGATTAAATTAAATTAATTAAAAAACTAAAGAGAAAGTTCCTTAAATGAATTTATATTTAGAGACTTTAGAAAGGATGTCATGTTTTCATTAAAGACAGTTGGGGATATCTTTAGTGGCACCAGAGTGTTCTTGCATGTCACTTCTACAGTGTCCAGGGAACAGTCTACAAATCCTTTTCTGATGATGAATGAACTCTTTTGTCATTTCATCATAAGTAAAATAAGATGTTTTCTTATATTGTTTCTTCAATCCTTGGTAATAGAATTTTATAAATCTTATAAAACTCTATGTGATTTTGCCCCTGGATATTGCTTTATCTGTAACACTGTCTTTCCTTTCTTCAATTCACCCAAGCCTCCCTGGCCTTCTTGCTGTTAATTTTCAACCTAAGACATGTACATTAATTTGTCACCGTATTCTGAAACATTCTTCTTCCAGATGCTTTTGTGGCTCACTACTTGACTTCTTTTCAGATCACTGTTCAAATTGTTCCCTCTGGGCAGTGCTCTCTAGCCAACTCACTCAAACCAGCCTTATCACTTCTCTTTCATTCTCTCTCTTATATATATATATATATATATACACATACATATACACATACACACATATACATATGTACTTATATACACACACATATATATATTTCTTATTGGTTGTCTTCTGCACCACAATGTGACTTTTATTAGGTTAGGAATCTTACCTATTGATTCACCACCATAACCTTCAGGATTGTGAAAAGTGACAGATACAGAAAAAGTAATGATTAAATGAATGGAGAACTAACACAATAGTGAAAATGTTTTCTACTAAATGTCATAACATAAATTTCTTGGACATTAAATTAATGGGTACTGTTTTACCCTTTATAAGGTAATACCTAAAATATTTAAGTGATTTATGAGGAAATTTTTCAGAACCTCTGGGAATGTATGCATTTTATTATATATGTAGATGTGTGATAAAGATGAGACTTGAGTAAATACCAATATTCTAACCATTTGATTATTACTGTTCACAAATGTTGGAAGAGGAAATGAACGAAACAAGAATTTTAAATGAGAATTAAGAGAACCCTTTCAATCCAACTCTGTTACATTTCTTTTGTTTTGTTTCATTTCAGACTACCGATTCTAAGTTTGTGGTGAAGTTTTGTCAAGAAAAACTAAGTCATACTTGTTTTTTAATTAGTTCTTTTGCTATCAGACCAACATTTGGGGATTTTGCCTTTTTGCACTGTTTTTATATTATTACTTGAAACGAACCCTGAACTTTTACTTTAATTAGAAAGAAATACCCTCAAAATGAATGTTTTAATCTATCTGGGGAAAGAGCACATGCTTTCCAGGGGTGGATCTTTGCTGTAAAATGACAGCAACATGATATTGATTCTATTAACTCTCTAATGAAGTCCTTAGATAGAATTGCCACAATTTTAAAGCACAGCATGATAGCTATTCTTTACAAGTGGACAAGCACTACCCTACACCAATATTTCTATAAACAACACATCAGGGGGAAAATGAAAATGCATATGTGGAAGGTGACCAAGGAGATCCTCATAATGTTGAATAGTATGTTGAATGTTGTAATAGTATGCCTAAGTGAATATTTATGATTAGATAGTGTCATAGTATCTTTGTGAGAACACTAGGGTACTGGTCTCTATGGGCCCATTTCAATTTTAATAACTTTGAAATACCATACTCATTTTTTGCTCATCTCCTTTGTTTTTCTTTTCAAATTTTATTTTTGTCAAATAGCAGTTCATTATTCAGTACCCCCTCCCCTCCCCTCCTCGGGCATGAATCCTCTCCAGTAATACTGATAATTTGAGGATCTATAAACTCAAGAGTGGACTTCCCTGGTTACTCAGACAATAAAATCATCTTCCTGCAATACAGGAGACTGGGAATCAATCCCTGGGTCAGGAAGATCCCCTGGAGGAGGGCATGGCAAACCATTCCAGTATTCTTGCCTGGAGAATCCCATGGACAGTGGAGCCTGGTGGGCTACAGTTCATGGTGTCACAAAGAGTCGGACATCACTGAGCGACTAATTCTAAAGAGTACAAATTATATAAATGTATTACTTATGTAAAATATTTTCTTGATGGAATTAGAGTCCTTTTATCTAGATGGATGCTCTGCATCTCAGTATTATTGGTATTTGAAGCAAGATAATTTCTATGAGAGATACGCTGGTGCATTGTAGGATGCTAATAGGCATACTAATCAACTAGTAAGTAGGAGGCTAATACGCCTCTCCCTGGCCTCTACCCACTAGATACCAATAGCATCTTATCCCTCCCCCTGCCCACACCCATTCCAGCTATGACAGTCAAAAATGTCTCCAGGTACTGCCTAATGCCCCATTGTGGGAAATCATTCCTGTTTGTGAACCACTGTTCTCGGTTAATCTGCAAGTGAGTTATTACGATTAACCAATTATTTGAGTTATTAGGTAATAACTATAATTATTTTTATTCATTTTATAAATAATAGATGAAAGCTAACCCTTTTTAATTTCATTTTTCTTCTTATTTTTAAGGGTAAATTACTATACCCCCTTCATGATTTTAAGTCCATGACATACATATATAAAATAGGCAAACAGCATAGTGTGTTGAGCTGAATTAGAACTAAGCATCAATCATATTCATAGCACAGAATCTAAGAAATATTGTTTACTTTTAATTGAATGAATTAAAATACATTAAAAATAATACCATTTCAGGCTATTTTTTCCCCATTAATTGTCAAAATAATGGAAAAAAGTCAAAGACTGGATTGACACAATGACACAATATGGACAATATCATTTTTCTCTTCCTTATATAAAAAGTATAAGGGTGTAGAAGGAAGTTCAGCTTTATGAGGAGTCCAGTTGTTTTACTTGCAAAAAGAATTCACCTTACAAGTATATAGACTTGCAAATTGTATGTGAAATCTGAAACAATGTATCTAATTTACTAGTTTTTACTTAAGTCATTTGAGGTTTTTTCCCCCACACTTAAAAAATAATGAGATATGTATTTACAGAACTTACTCGATTGTATTAAAATAAAGTCAATATAAATTAATCCAAGATAATGGAAACAAAATGCAAATTTATGGTAGAAATAATACAAAAGGAGGAAACCAGTTTGCATGAATATTTAAAGCACATGGAATCTACGTTAAACAGAGAAGAAAGGAATAGATTTCTTATATTGTTAGAGAAATTTATAGGTTATTAAATAACTGTTTTAAGGCAGTTTATTGGCATGACATAAGGTTCCGTATTTATTTCATTTTTGAATATAGAAATTACTGTAGAAAATCTGGAAGTCTGGTAAAGTAGTTCAATTGAAAGCAGTCTACTCATGGCAAAAACTAGACAAATGTCTGTGTTTACCAGGGGTAATAAATCCTGAGAACTCAGAATCTAGACTGAGTCAAATACAGTACACACTAACTCAGAGACAAGACAGATTTTTGTTTTTTTTTTCTTTCAGCTAAATTTCTAGTGTTTGATTGCTTAAGCCTTGCCTTCATCACTTATTCTTCAACTTACTCAACTTTCCTCAGTCTTTATTATCCTCTTTTGAGGTATGTATTGCTTTATATTATTTTGTAAAGATTAAATAGAAGTAACAAGCAAGACATAGTTTCATGCTCAGTGCCTAGAAAACATTTACTAAATGAAGTTATGTTATTACTTCAGAACGTCTTTTAGCTAAAGATTTTTTGAGATAGGGCAAATCTATATACAAGGACAAAAACTCCAAGGTTATCCTAACTCAATCGACATTGAATTACTAGCCTATTTTTTCCCATCTGGCTTGGCCTATCATTCAAGGATGTAAAAGCATCCTTCATTTCTAGTCTTATGCCTTGATTCCCCAAGGAGATACAAGATACTGTTGTTCTAAAGAATGAAATTTATTTCTTAAATGTCACATAGTGCTTTTGTACTTATAAATATATTAAGCAGTTACTATGTGCCAGACATTTTGCTAACCATTCTCTGTCATTTGTAATAATACGATTACCTGTTTTACAGACTTGAAATTGAGGATAGATAAGATTAGGGGTTGTTGTTTGTTTGTTTTTGTATAAAACAGAGAGAAAAAAGTATAGTTGCAACCAGAATTTTAGGAAGTAATTGAAACTGTCAAAACTTCCCTAACACAGGGAACCCCTTGGCCTATGCTATACCAGTTTTGGAAGCTCTAGAAACATAGAAACTATATTAGTACAAATCACAATGCTTCTTCCACAAAATCATTCAAAATATGAGTTCATCGTTGATTTCTTTTCAATACCATTCTTATAAAAAGGACACAATATTTATTTTAAAAGATTTAGAGACAGATTGCATGATACAAGCTTACTCCAAAAAGAAAGTAAAATTCTGTATTTTTGGTAATAGGCTTTCTGGAAATTTTCATTTTCTTTTATTAAACACAAGGAAAAATACAAAATGAATGGTGTGTATTTTCAGTACAGGTTGAATCTTCTACAGTTTACTGCTGGCTGTTTCAATTTCTTGATTAAAGACAATCTATTAAACTTCAAGTTGAAGCACTGTAACATTTAGGAGTGCCAATTTCCATTGGAAAAGCAGTGCTGCTATCATAGTATTTTCCCAAGCTTCAGAGTGCAGCTGCACACAGGCTTAGAAAGAGCTCATTTCCTAAGGGGAAAACACAGTTCCCAAGTTCGTTTAAAAAAATAGCCCATGGTTTCCCCTTATCTTTACCCCTTACGTCTTTCTCTTGTGTCCAATAGAGAGCCACTGAAATGGCACCCAGATTGATCCTTGTTGACATAACCTGGACCACAGCTCGGGAACCCACGTCCCTGGAGCTTGGCCCTGTCACTGCCCGCTGCTCTGCCCGCGTCCGTATTCTGTTAATTGGGCGAGGTCAGCCAGTTCTCTCTCTCTCCAGACTTCCGTTTTCCCTGAGGAGAAGAACCGTTCCAATGAATGATCAGCCATGTCTAAGGGCACTCATTTTCGAGGCTTGTTAGCTTAATGCTTCTTTGCGATATGTAAGAACGGCATAAGAGAAACCATTTATATCACTAACCTCCAGACCAGCTTTGCAGAACAATCTTGGGACTGCAGCTCTTTGCAGCTGACTTGTCCCCTCCCCAGTCATACACGGGCATATTCTAATTAGAGTCACACTGCTTACTCTATTTTTACAGGTCTAAGGGAATTCTCCTTAACAAGACGCTAAAACAGTTTTAAAAAGGCTATCCTAAATACACAGATAAATTTATAGAAATCATAGAATCTTTAGCTAGAATTCTCTTTCCTTTTTATCATCTATAAAATCAAATAATATTAATAATATAAAACTTATTTTATAGGTATTGTATTAATTTGATTAATCCATGCCTAAGCTTACCTTTTTGCCTCTTATGCAGTGAGAATTCAATAAATATTGTTTTCTTTTGCTTGTTTTTAATGAAGGAATAGTTTTCTACATTCGTCGAACATGTGCTTAAAGTTTAAGTAGAACCTCACACTTAAGATCTCCACACTTAAGATAACAGACTTCCACCCCAGCGTTCTACCCTAACATGTCTCATTTTATTTACATGATGGGACAACAATGACAGTGGTGTTTGAGATTTTACCTTTTTCATTTCCTTAGTCACATCTGGCTGCTTGATCCATAGAGACTATTATTCTTCATATGACCTGACCCTCGCTGGGATGCCAGCTAACCAGTGGGCTAGAGATAAGGCTGTAAGATTGGATATTGCTTGGACTTTTTAATAAGGTTCACATACAACCCTTTCACTGTTATAGGAGAGTCTGGATTTCTTCTCATCTAGTCCAAAAATGTTACTTGCAGTTAGGCACCTAACAGCAGGCAGTGTCCTTTTGAAGAAAGGGAAAAGAAAAGGTGAAGGCATTCAAAGGACTAATTAGATAATAGATAAGCTTGCCTAGTTCCTATTACTCTCTGGAGAGAAAAAAAAAAGGAAAGGAAACAATGTATAGTCTTAGAACTTTACTAAACTGAAACTAACAAGATGTTTGCTTATGCAACATGCTAATTGTATTTTAAGTGAATCAGCCAATGGGCAGGAGGATGTTTATTTCCTCACCCCCTGCTATTTCTCATCCTTGACAAAGATTGTTTTTTTTTTTTTAACCTCTCAAATGTCTTCAGCAGGAGGTAAAAATAATGACTGTCCCTCTGAACAGTGAAGAGAGACGAGCTGTGAAGTTGGAGCCCTTCTACTTTGTAAAGTATCTTTCTTGAAATGGGTTTGGTGGAGGAATAGGGATCTTTATTCCTGTTAGAAGGACAAAATGAAACTAGAGAAAGGCAGTCAGAACACATGTCAGGGAAAGGCAATGAATGCCCTTTACAAAACTAGGAGAGAAGTGGATTCCAGCTAGGCAGGATGAAAGAGGGGGCAGGGAACACAGCCGTTCTTTCCGCTCTACACATGACCTCCGCGACCGCGGACTAGCAAAGTCCAACAGTTTGAAGTTCAGAGGTTTGGCAAAGAGTAATACTAAACAGAACTCAAGTGGACTAAGGGGAGAGTTTCACAACTAGTTCAGGGATCATTAGATAAAGCTAATTTACATTGTGGCACTATTTTTGGAGAGCACTTTGACAATACTTATCAACCACTTTACTGCTAATTCTTTCTCAAGGAAATTCCATCCCTTGCAATTTAGTACAAAGAAATCATTTAGAATATGTGCAGATATCTATAAGTGTTCATGGCAAAGCTATTTACAGCAAAAATAAAGTTTTTAAAATGTTCAGATGTCAACTATAAGGGTAGAGGTTATATAAATTAAATTATTTTTCTAGAATACTGTGCAGCCATTAAAATAAAATTGGAGATTAGACATGCAATTATGTTTCCCATATATTGTTTATTAAAAATGTAATCTTGAATGTCCTAAGACATGTATTGTATATATGAACTAACTTCTGCTCATTTAGAATGTTACTAGCTGTGTACTATCTTTGAAAGAACTAAGAATAAAGTCATCCAAATCATCTTCTGCAGAGTTTGATTTCCTTGTGGAACCCTGATTGAAAAAGGCTAGCTTAAATATATTACTTCCAGGTCACATTTATTTTTTTATAAGAATCTGAAGGATATCAATAAGTTAGTGATTTGTTAATTTCCTATTATCTTATAAAACAAATATAAAGAAACTGATGTAGATGTAAACCTGTGAAAGTGAAAGTTGCTCAGTCGTGTCCGACTCTTTGCAACTCCATGGACTGTAGCCTACCAGGTGTTTCTGTCCATGTAATACTTCAGGCAAGAATACTGGACTGAATAGTCATTTCCTTCTCCAAGGAATCTTTACAACCTAGGGATCAAGTCAAGGTCTCCCACATTGCAGGAGGATTCTCAAATATACATATTAATAAAGATGAATATGGGTTGGAGATGTAGTTTTCCCTTCTTGATATTATGACTTTTGCAACATAAACATCTACATGTTTCATGATTGACAAACTTTATATTATTTATACTTAGTTTATTTTTCAATTCCATCATAAATTATTATCAGTTTTGCTTGAACCACTGTTTTGTCTGCTTCTATGAATGAAACGGAGATAGGGAAGAACGTGATAATAATAATTTAGACAATGTTCAAATGGGACAAATATAAGTTCTGATGGGTTTTGTCATGTATACATGGTCCTTGCATATACATTGGGATCTTTATCAGTTATCTGTTGGTATTTAAACTGAGAAATATGTCAATTAATATGTGCAGGTGGTTGAAATTTCAAATGATTTTGTCTGGCCACTGCATAGATATAGATAAAACTTTTGTGTTAAGATAAAGATTCTTCAAATGAAAGAAAAAAATAAACAAATAAATACAACAACTGTTAGTTGTTTAATCATTTCAATGGCATCAGCATTAGCATCTTCTATTTTTTAATAGAAAAGAGATCTTAACACTGAGAGAAAAAGTGCATGTTAAAAAGACTCCATATTTACAGAAATATGTATAACACCACTGTAGTTAGAGATAAGCATGATGGTGTGATCACTCTCATAGAGCCAGACATCCAGGTGTGTGAAGTCAAGTGAGCCTTAGGAAGCATCACTACAAACAAAGCTAATGGAGTTGATGGAAGTCCAGTTGAGCTATTTCAAAACGTAAAAGATGATGCTGTGAAAGTGCTGCACTCAATATGTCAGCAAATCTGGAAAACTCAGCAGTGGCCACAGGACTGGAAAAGGTCAGTTTTCATTCCAATCCCAAAGAATGCGCACACTACTGCACAATTGCACTCATCTCACATGCTAGCAAAGTAATGCTCAAAATTTTCCAAGTTAGGCTTCAACAGTATGTGAACCGTGAACTTCCAGGTATTTAACCTGAATTTAGAAAATGCAGAGGAACCAGACATCAAACTGTCAACATCTGTTGGATCATAGAAAAAGCAAGAGAATTCCAGAAAAACATCTACTTCTGCCTCACTGACTACACTAAAGCCTTTGACAATGTGGATGACAACAAACTGTGGAAACTTTTTAAAGAGATGGGGATACCAGACCACCTTACCTGCCTCCTGAGAAACCTGTATGCAGGTCAGGAAGCAACAGTTAGAATTGAACATGGAAAAACAGACTGGTCCCAAATTGGGAAAGGAGTACATCAAGGCTATATATTGTCATCCTGCTTATTTAACTTCCATGCAGAGTACATCATGTGAAATGCGGGCTGGATGAAGTATAAGCTGAAATCAACTATATAAGTAACCTCAGACATATAGATGACGTCATCTTTGTGAAAGAAATTGAGGAAGAACTATAAAGCTTCTTAATGAAAATAAAGAGGAGCATGAAAAAGATGGCTTAAAACTCAACATTCAAAGCACTAAGATCATGACATCCGGTTCCATCAATTCATGGCAAGTAGATGGGGAAACAATGAGAACAGTGAAAGACTGTTTTCTTGCGCTCCAAAATCACTGCAGATGGTGACTGCCGTGAAATTAAAAGACATAGGCTCCTTGGAAGAAAAGCTATGACAAACCTGGACAGAATATTAAAAAGCAGAGACGTTACTTTGCCAACAAGGTCTATCTAGTCAAAGCTATGATTTTTCCAGTAGTCATGTATGAATGTGAAAGTTAGACCATAAAGAAGGGTGAGCACCAAAGGATTAATGCTTTTGAACTTTGGGGATGGAGAAGACTCTTGACTCTTGACTCTTGTAAGGAGTCAAACCAGTCAATCCTAAAGGAAATCAGTCCTGAGTATTCATTGGAAGGACTGATGCTGAAGATGAAGCTCCAGTACTTTGGCCACCTGATGCAAAAAGCTACTCATTAGAAAAGACCATGATGCTGGAAAAGACTGAAGGCAGGAAAAGAAGGGGACGACAGAAGACAGGATGGGATGGCTGGATGACAAAACTGATTCGATGGACATGGGTTTGAGCAAGCTCCAGAAGCTGGTGAAGGACAGGGAAGCCTGGTGTGCTGCAGTCAATAGGGCTGCAAAGAGTTGGACATGATTGAGCATCTGAATAACAAATTTACAGAAAAGAAAAATGCATATAGCACTCCAAGAGGAAAATAATAATAGATACTGGAATTAAAATTATGTATAAATTTTCAAGCACAGAATGATAGAAACATAATAAGAAAAGGAAGGAGATTTTCATATAGCTGCATAGATGCTAAAATCAGGATATAGTCATAGAATAAATGAAGGTCATATATTATACCTGTAATATAAAAGTTTTAAAAATCACACCAGAACATATATTCAGCCCTTAAAGATTTATACTCCTATGCTCTTAGCCATTCATTCTTTTTTATAATTTATTTTATAATTGAAGGATAATTACTCTACAGAATTTTGTTATTTTCTGTCAAACTGCAACACGAATCAGCCATCAGTTCAGTTCACTCGCTCAGTAGTGTCCAGCTCTTTGAGACCCCATGAACCACAGCACACCAGGCCTCCCAGTTCATCACCAACTGCCAGAGTCCACCCAAACCTATGTCCACTGAGTCGGTGACGCCATCCAACAATCTCATTCTCTGTCATCCCCTTCTCCTCCTACCCTCAATCTTTCCCAGCATCAGGGTCTTTTCAAATGAGTCAGTTCTTCGCATCAGGTGGCCAAAGTATTGGAGTTTCAGCTTCAACATCAGTCCTTCCAATGAACACCCAGGACTGATCTCCTTTAGAATGGACTAATTGGATCTCCTTGCAGTCCAAGGGACTCTCAAGAGTCTTCTCCAACACCACAGGTCAAAAGAATCAATTCTTCGGCACTCAGATTTCTTTACAGCCCAACTCTCAAATCCATACATGACCACTGGAAAAACCATAGTCTCGACTAGATGGACCTTTGTTGACAAATTAATGTCTCTGCTTTTTAATATGCTGTCTAGGTTGGCCATAACTTTCCTTCCAAGGAGTAAGCGTCTTTTAATCTCATGGCTGCAATCACCAACTGCAGTGATTTTGGAGTCCCCAAAAATAAAGTCAGCCACTGTTTCCCTGTCTATTTGCCATAAAGTGATGGGACCGGATGCCATTATCTTAGTTTTCTGAATGTTGAGTTTTAAGACAACTTTTTCACTCTCCTCTTTCACTTTCATCAAGAGGCTCTTTAGTTCTTCACTTTCTGCCACAAGGGTGGTATCATCTGCCTATCTGAGGTTATTGATATTTCTCCTGGCAATCTTGATTCCAGCTTGTGCTTCCTCCAGACCAGTGTTTCTCATGATGTACTCTGCATATAAGTTAAATAGGCAGGGTGACAATATACAGCCTTGACATACTCCTTTTCCTATTTGGAACCAGTCTGTTGTTCCATCTTCAGTTCTAACTGTTGCTTCCTGACCTGCATACAGGTTTCTCAAGAGGCAGGCCAGGTGGTCTGGTATTCACATCTCCTTCAGAGTTTTCCACAGTTTATTGTGATCCACATAGTCAAAGGCTTTGGCATAGTCAATAAAGCAGAAATAGTTTTTTTTTTTCATTTATTTTTATTAGTTGGAGGATAATTGCTTTACAATATTGTAGTGGTTTTTGCCATACATTGACATGAATCAGCCATGAATTTACATATGTTTCCAATCCCAATCCCCCCTCCCACCTCCCTCCCCATCCCATCCCTTTGGGTCTTCCCAGTGCACTAGCCCTGAGCACTTGTCTCATGCATCCAACCTGGGCTGGTGATCTGTTTCACCCTTGATAATATACTTGTTTCAATGTTATTCTCTCAGAACACCCCACCCTCGCCTTCTCCCACAGAGTCCAAAAGTCTGTATATCTGTGTCTCTTTTTCTGTTTTGCATATAGAGTTACCATTACCATCTTTTTAAATTCCATGTATATGTGTTAGTATACTGTACTGGTGTTTATCTTTCTGGCTTACTTCACGCTGTATAATGGGCTCCAGTTTCATCCATCTCATTAGAATTGATTCAAATGAATTCTTTTTAATGGCTGAGTAATATTCAATTGTGTATATGTACCATAGCTTCCTTATCCATTCATCTGCTGATGGGCATCTAGGTTGCTTCCATGTCTTGGCAATTATAAACAGTGCTGCAATGAACATTGGGGTGCACATGTCTCTTTCAGATCTGGTTTCCTCCGTGTGTATGTCCAGGAGTGGGATTGCTGGGTCATATGGCAGTTCTATTTCCAGTTTTTTAAGGAATCTCCACACTGTTCTCCATAGTGGCTGTACTAGTTTGCATTCCCACCAGCAGTGTAAGAGGGTTCCTTTTTCCTCACACCCTCTCCAGCATTTATTACTTATAGACTTTTGTATAGCAGCCATTGTGACTGGCGTGTAGTGGTACCTCATCGTGGTTTTGATTTGCATTTCTCTGATAATGAGTGATGTTGAGCATCTTTTCATGTGTTTGTTAGCCATCTTTATGTCTTCCTTGGAGAAATGTCTGTTGAGTTATTTGGCCCATTATTTGATTGGGTCATTTATTTTTCTGGAATTGAGCTGCAGGAGTTGCTTGTATATTTTTGAGATTAATCCTTTGTCTGTTTCTTCATTTGCTATTATTTTCTCCCATTCTGAAGGCTGTCTTTTCACCTTGCTTATAGTTTCCTTTGTTGTGCAAAAGCTTTCAAGAAATAGAAAGCCCAGAGATAAATCCACATACCTATGGACACCTTATCTTCGACAAAGGAGGCAAGGATATACAATGGAAAAAAGACAACCTCTTTAAGAAATGGTGCTGGGAAAACTGGTTAACCACTTGTAAAAGAATGAAACTAGAACACTTTCTAACACCATACACAAAAATAAACTCAAAATGGATTAATGATCTAAATGTAAGACCAGTAACTATAAAACTCCTAGAGGAGAACATAGGCAAAACACTCTCTGACATAAATCACAGCAGGATCCTCTATGACCCACCTCCTAGAATATTGGAAATAAAAGCAAAAATAAACAAATGGGACCTAATTAAACTTAAAAGAAATAGATGTTTTTTTCTGGAACTCTCTTGCTTTTTTGATGATCCAGCAGAGGTTGGCAGTTTGATCTCTGGTTCCTCTGCCTTTTCTAAAACCAGCTTGAACATCTGGAAGTTCATGGTTCACGTATTGCTGAAGTCTGGCTTGGAGAATTTTGAGCATTACTTTACTAGCGTCTGAGATGAGTGCAATTGTGTGGTAGTTTGAACATTCTTTGACATTGCCTTTCTTTGGGATTAGAATGAAAACTGACCTTTTCCAGTTCTGTGGCCACTGATGAGTTTTCCACATGTGCTGACATATTGAGTGCATCACTTTCACAGCATCATATTTTAGGATTTGAAATAGCTCAACTGGAATTCCATCACCTCCACTAGCTTTGGTTGTAGTGATGCTTCCTAAGGCCCTCTTGACCTCACATTCCAGGATGTCTGGCCCCAGGTGAGTGATCACACCATAGTAATTACCCGGGTCATGAAGATCTTTTTTGTATAGTTCTTCTGTGTATTCCTGCCACCTCTTCTTAATATCTTCTGTTTCTGTCAGGTACATACCATTCCTTTATGAATCAGCCATTGGTACACATATACATATATACCCTCCCCTTTTGAACCTCTGGAGAAGTAAATGGCAACCCACTCCAGTATTCTTGCCTAGAAAATCCCATGGACTAAGGAGCCTGGTAGGCTACAGTCCATGGGGTCACAAAGAGTCGGACACAACTGAGCGACTTCACTTTCACTTTCTTTTGAAACTCCCTGCCATCTCCCACCCCATTTGAACCCTCTAGGTTGATAAATAGCCCTTGTTCAACTTTCCTGAGCTATACAGGAAATTCCCATTGGCTATCTACTTTACATATGTTAATGTAAGTTTCCATGTTACTCTTTCCATATGTCTCACCCTCTCCTCCCCTCTCTCCATGTCCACAACTCTATTCTTTATGTCTGTTTCTCCATTCCTGGCCTGCTCTTCTTCTTTTGGGACCACTATAGTTCAAATGTTGGTGCCTTTGATATTGTCCCAGAGGTCTCTGAGACTATCCTAAGTTCTTTTCTTTCTTTTTACTTTATTCTGCTCTTCAGAAGTTATTTCCACCAATTTATCTCCCAGCTCATGGATTTGTTCTTCGGCTTCAGCTGTTCTGCTATTGATTCCTTCTAGAGTATTTTCAATTTCAGTAATTTTGTTGTTTCTCTCTGTTTATTTATTCTTTAGTTCTTCTAGGTTTCTGTTAATTGATTCTTGGATTTTCCCCATTCTGTTTTCAAGGTTTGGGGTTATCTTTACTATCATTATTGTGAATTCTTTTTCAGGTAGTTTGCCTATTTCCTCTTCATTTTTTTGGACTTCTGTGTTCCTTGTTTGTTCCTTCACTTGTGTAGTATTTCTCTGCCTTTTTGTTATTTTATTTTTAACTAACTGTGTTTGAGGTCTTCTTTTCCCAGGCTTCAAAGTTGAATTTCCTCTTCCTTTTGGTTTCCTTCCTCCTAAGGGCAGTCCAGTGGTTTGTGTAAGCTTCCTACAGGGTGAGATTTGTGCTGAGGTTTGTTGTTGCTGTTGTTGCTGCTGCTGTTGTTGGTTGTTTGTTTTTCCTCTGATGGGCAAGGCCGAGCGAGGTGGCAATCCTGTCTGCTGATGATTGGGTTTATGTTTTTGTTTTGTTTTGAGGCATCCTGCACAGGGTGCTACTGGTGGCTCAGTGATGCCAGGTCTTCTTTCAAGAGGTTTCCTTCGCATGAGTTCTCACTAACTGATACTCCCTAGGGTTCGTTCTCTGTAGTCTAGGGTCTTGGAGCCACTGCTCCCACCCCAGTGGCTCAGGGCTTGATCTTGAGTTTTGCATGTTTCTATATATTCTTTTCCGCTGGTCAGGTACTCCTGTCCACTCTCAGCTGGTGTTCTGCATGCACGTCTGTGTCTGAAGGTGTGTTCCTGATGTATCTGTGGAGAGATATACTCCACATCCACCTACTCCTCCTCCATCTTGTTCACTATAGCAGATTTTAAACACAGTTCTCTCTCTCTTGAAGTGCTCTCTCTATTCTCTCTTTGCCTTCAATAAACTCTCCTGAAGAATGGGCAAGTCAGAATGGCATCAGGTTTCTGGGCCTTAGAAGCCAGTGGACTCAGATTGGGGCTCCACAGTAGCACCTCACAGGTAGGTGCTGCTACCCTGGGAGCTTCTGAGCATCGGTTTGATAAGAGTGAGAATTGAAGCCTGCACCACCATTCATTCTTAATAGCCCACAGTCATCAACTGATGGATGGATAAACACATTGTGGTACACTGAGGTAACGGAATACTATTCAGCAATCAACAAGAACTAGCTACTAACTCAGTTACATGGATAGGTTAGATCCAAAAATCATTATACTAAGTGAAAGCAGCCAGGCTTATAGACTACATATTGCAGAAATTTTGGAGAAGACAACATTTAAGGAAGAAAAGCAGATTATTGGATGTCAATGATGGGAGTTGAGGGAGAAAAGAGATTGAGAAGAGGCACTAGAGAGCTTTCTCTGTGTGTGTATTAGTTGCTTAGTCATGTCCAATTCTTTGACACCCCATGGACTGCGACCTGCTAGGCTCCTCTGACCATGGAATTCTCCAGTGGAGTGGGCTGCCATTTCATTCTCTAGGTGATCTTCCCAACCCAGGGATCGAACCCGGGTCTCCTGAATTGAAGGTAGATTTGTTACAGTCTGGGCCACCAGGGAAGCCCCCGGTGGGGACCTTTCTCGGAGAACTTTCTGTGGTCAATGGAAATGTCTTATGTCATGATTATGATTGTGCGTCCATGACTCTTTTACAAAAAACTCATGGAATTATACACTTAAAAATGCTAATATTAAAAAGATGCAGATGTTCTTTATATGTTAATTATAACTCAGTAACTTAAATAATCCATATATATAAGTGATATAAAATAAAGAGAAACATACTAATGACTAAAACATTAGTTTTTTCATTTAGAGCATTATTTAAATTCCTAAATGAAGATAACATTTTCTACTTAGTTTTATTCCTCTACAGTAAGATTTATATTGTGTGATTAAACAACTATATCACTACATTTAGTTTCTTGAAAATAAAATAATAAAAAAATTATCATTTGCCTTTTGAAAAATACAGAAATGAGCTATTTAAAATGGGTTTGTTGGACCAGCCTTATAAACTGTTTTAATAAGATTAATTAACAGTATCCATTGAGCAGCTGACATTCAGGACTATGTTAGCAGATATATAAAAGGTACAAAGATGCAAGGACCATCTACATTAAGTTGCAAAGTTAAAATATCAGAAATGACTCTTATGCAGTGGAATATGTGATAAGAATTAGACAAGAGAAGGAAACTTGTTTATAGGGACTTAGGAAACCTGACAAGGGAGTGGGAACAGAGAAGAATGAATCCTTTCTTACTTAATTGGCCAGAAGAAGATAAAGTGAGGGGGGTATATGATCCACAAAGGTAAAAACATTTACTTATAGTTTTTCAGTCAGTAAGTCATGTCTGACTCTGTGACCCCATGGACTTCAGCATGCTAGGCTTCCCTGTTTGTCAAAAATATTTACTATATGGCCACTAGTTGAAAAAGTCTGCTGACCTTTGATAGAGAAGAATTAAAGTTTGATGATATAATGCTTAGTTAAGTAAGCTAAATGCAATGCAAGTAGGAAAATTTCTCAGAATAGAAAGTAAAGAACTGGACTATGGCATTGTTGAGTCTATTATTTTCTGTGATAATCAATTTTCATTTTAAAGTGACCTGATGTTCACTTTCCTTGGCTTTTCTTTCTTGAATTAATGTGGTTGCTATCTGTTTCTCTCAAAGATCTATCATACCATTTAATTATTTAAGAAGAAGTTTGGGAAAACTAATACCAATATCTTACTTTATAATTTTATATTAGATCAGAGCTCTTTTTATTCCCATTTTTCAAGGGTTGAAACTGAGGCTAGGATAAGTTGTACTTTTTTTTACTTTTTGTAAATTAATCTATTTATTTTAATTGGAGGGTAAATACTTTACAATACTGTAGTGGTTTTTGCTCTACACTGACATGAATCAGCCATGGGTGCACATGTGTCCCCCATCCTGAACCCCCTCCCACCTCCCTCCCCATCCCATCCCTCAGGGTTGTCCCAGGGCACCATCCCTGAGCGCCCTGTCTCATGCATTGAACCTGGATACATTTTATTCCTCTAAAACAACATTTTAGTAATGGTATGGTCAATATCCACATTCAACTACATGACTCCAGGTTGTGTGTGTTTCTTTTTATCATTTTCATTACTGAATGAGAGTCAGTGGGGAAATATTGTTTCTTTGGTTTATCAAAGCATACGAGAAGAAAGAAGTATTAAGAATTTTGGAAAATATGATGGCTTTTAATTTAGAAGCTCAGCAATTCAATCTAACTTGACTGCATTTTACCACATTAATTTGACATATTCAACCGCCTTGCCCAAATCAGATGAAAGTGGTGATTTATATTAGCGCAACATGAAAACACTAGTTATTTCAAACAACATAATAATCAAAGAAATGAGCAGTGAGCTCACTGTTCCCTGCCCTCTTCTGTGTGGAGTATCTCATAAAGTGGGGGGAAAATGGACAATTTTAAAGGAACTGGAAGTATTTGGTGAAATATAATTAAACAATAAAAAATAATGAGTTAAATGAGTCGTTATATGTAAAAATTTCAAAAAAATACAAGAAAAAGTGGGTTACTGCAATGTCCTAAATTTTTCCTACTGTCTAAATATTTTCAAACAAGCTTCATATTGAGGTGCTTGCTTTGTGCTATTTAGCTTTCTATGTATATATTTTGTCAAGTAGAGTTTAAAAATACTCCAAAACATATTGAATTTTCCTTTCCAGTGACATCTAGAGAACACACTACAACAGAGTGAACGATGAAAACATGTATTTTTTAAAACTGAGTTGTAAAGATTTTAAAGTAACATCAAATGTATTTTTTGATAAGTGCCAAGTTCAGAAACTATCAAGCAACCAGTTAAATCTGTTATTACAAATGTTTCTCTGCTAAGTGGCAGTCTGGATGGAATGGAGTTTGGGGCAAAATGGATACATGCATATGTATGGCTGAATCTCTTCATTGTTCACCTGAAACTAGCATAACATTGTTCATCAAATATACTCCAATATAAAATAAAAAGTTTAATTAAAACATGTTTCTCTGACTAGCAGAGTTTGGGTCAAAATAGTCTTTTTCTGTATAATTTAAGGGTATATAAATTATATATTATTATTTATTTTACATAGCAAAGCACACATAATAAAAAAATACATGAGTCCTATATTTCTCTATTTCATTCCATATGCTTCCATTATCACTTATCTTGTCTGGATTCTAAATAATTGTTGAGATACAAACTTGACCATTCTATTATTCTGTTTGGTAAAAATATGAACTTTTCTACATTTGTGCTATTTGCTTTCATATATTGTTTCTAAGTGAAGTAGCTCAGTCGTGTCTGACTCTTTGCAACCCCATGAACTATAGCCTACCAGGCTTCTCTGCCCATGGGATTTCCAGACAAGAATACTGATTTTAACAGTGCTGAGTATTCACCACAGTTAACAATTTGGTCAAATTGGGAAAAAAATAATTGAGAAAACTACTGGTTCATTTACATTGGTGTAACAAACAGGTTGACCAGTGGCCAATGTATGCACAGAATAGAATTTTTCAATAAAATTCAGAATGAAGTTGTGGAAAGCACATATGAAGTAATCAGAAGGAAATTGGGCTTCGGAAGACACAGGGCTGAATCTCTGTCAAGTTGTTTATTAGATATGAACTTTAGGGAAGTTCTCTGTGAGTTTCAACATTTTCATTTATAAAATGAAGGTTTCAATAATAGACACATAAATATAAAGAATAAATAAGATATTGTATAGAAAATGTAAAATATTGGTTTCTTTCCTTCTCTTTATCCTAATGGCATGACTGACCTTCATCAGAACTTGACAATGGAGTTTTCTGTGTTCAAATAATGTAAGTCAGTTTCCCTTGATTACAAAAATTTTTAGGGAAGAACAATCACATGACAATAATGACAAATTATCACTTTAAAAATTAGTCATAATTCAATGCTTTTCCATTTGTAGCACTAAAAATCTACCTTTCTCCATCTTGACAATCTCTTTTTTGCTAGTTATTTATAACAAATAAAGATACAGCATTTATATATTGCAAAGTGAAACTTCAAATTTTGCAAAAGTTATAGCTTTCATGAAGTTAACAAAGGCAAATTTGGAAAATAGCTTCAATCATTACAGCATAATTACTAACAAAAGAAGAAATGATGAGGTGCCCAGAAAATCTACAAGAATGTGGACATTACATGATTGAACATACCGTGATTTGAAACTGAATATTAATATAGCCCTTGGGAAGATTGACTAATTCCTGAAATATTTTGCAGACAATTACATTTTGTGATCTTGGTAGGTACAAATGCAATGGAGCATGGGGTATCATGCTATCCTACTATTTTGTAGGGGAAAAAAAGATGCAAAAAATCTTTTTGAGTAATTTTTTTCCTCAGAGTTGCATGTGTTACAGAAATTTTAATTTATGAGATTCAGATTTTATAATCATTTTTAAGAATAAATATAAAGCAAAATATTATGTTTTCAACTCTGCAAAATTTTGTTCCTATTTTATATAGAATTGCTTTAAAGGAGTGATTTCTAATTCCAACTATTCTAAGATGAAGAGCTCCCGAGAATGGGATTAAAAATCAATATATAAAATTCTGTTACTTTTCTGTACACTAGTAATGAACTAAAAGAAAAATAAATTTACTAAAACTATCCACTTACAATTTCATTAAAATGAATAAAATAACTAGCAATAAGGTGGCTCAGATGGTAAAGAACCTGCCTGCAATACAGGAGACCTGACTTTGATACCGGGATCAGGAAGATATCCTGGAAAAGGGAATGGCTACTCACTCCATTAGTCTTGCCTGGAGAATTCCATGGACACAGGAGGCTAGTTGGCTATAGTTCCTGAGGTCACAAAGAGTTAGACATGATTCAGTGACTAACACATAAATAATAAATTAAAACAAGATGAAAGGTCTATCTATACAATGAAAACTATAAGGCACTGATGAAAAAAATTGGAGAAGACACAAAGAAATGGAAAGATATTCTGTATTCATAAACTGGAAAATTAATATTATTTAAAAAAACATAATATCCAAGGAAACCCATATATTCAAAGAAATCCCTCACAAAACTCGAATGACATTTTTCACAGAAATAGAACCAACAAACCTAAAATTTGTATGAAATCACAAAAGACCCTGAATAGCCAAAGTAATCTTAAGAAAAAAGAACAGAGTTGGAGGTATCACACTCTCTGATTTCAAAGTATAATATAAAACTACCATAGTCATACAGTATGATAAAAGCAGAAAAAGTATAAACATGGGCTCATTTAACAATGGAATAGAATAGAGAGACCAGAAATGAACCTACATTTATATAGTCAATTCATTTAGGAGAAATGAGCCAAAAATATACAATGTGGAAAGCGCAATCTCTTCAATAAACAGTATTAGGGAAATTGGACAACTACGTGCAAAAGAATGAAACCAAACCATTGTCTTATACCACACACAAAAGTAACCAAGAGTGAATTAAAGTCTTGAGTGAAAGACCTGAAACTGTAAAACTCCTAGTAGAAAAGATAAGTGTGTTAAGCCCCCGATATAGGTCTTGTAGGTGATTTTTTTATTTTATCTGAATCCAAAAGCAAAGGCAACAAAAGCAAAAATGAACACATGTGACTACATCAAACTTAATGAAAATGAAAATAAAAAAGCTGCACAATAGAAGAAATCATCAACAAAATTAAAAGGAAACCTACTGAATGGGGACAAATATTTGCAAATCATATACCAGATAAAAGGCTAATATCTAAACTATACAAAGAACTCATAAAACTCAATAGAAAAAAATTTTTTTAAATGGGCAGAGAATCTGAATAGATTTTTTTTCCAAAGAGGACATACAAATAGACAAAAGGTACATGAAAATCTGTTAAAAATCACTAATCATCATGGAAATATAAATCAAAATTGCAGTGAGATATTTCTTCACACTTACTAGAAGGGCTGTTGTCAAAAACAAGAAAAACGTCAGCAAGGATGTAGAGAAAAGCGTACCTTTGTGCATTGTTGGTAGGAATGTATTGGTGCAGTCACTATAAAAAACAGTATGGAGATGCTTAACAAATTTTTAAAGTAGATATACCATATGATCTACTAATTCTACTTCTGTGTATTTATCTGAATAACATGAAAACACTAATTCAAAAAGATATATACACCTCTATATTCACTGAAGTATTATTTAAAATAGGTAAGACACAGAAACAACCTACATGTCCATTGATGGATGAATGGATGAAGAAAATATGGTATATATTCACAATAGAATATTACTCAGTCATGAAAAAGACTGAATCTTGTCATTTGCAATAACATGGTAAGACCTTGAGGGCATTATGCTAGGTGAAATAAGTTAGACAGAAAATAAATACCATATGATCTCACTTATAAGTGAAATCTAAAAACAAACAAACAGAGCCATTGAAACAGAGAAGAGATTAGTGGTGGACTGATGTGGGAGGGGGCGATAAAGTGGGTGAAGGTGGTCAAAAGTAATGGTCTCTAGTAATGAAGTCAAAAGTAATGGTCAAAAGTAATGGTCTCTAGTAATGAAGTAATGAAGATGTAATGTACAGCGTGAAAACTATAGATAAAAGCACCATATTGTATACTTGAAAGTAGCTAGGAGATTGAATCTTAAAAGTTCTCATCACAAGAAAAAATGTGTAGTTATATATGGTAACAGATGTTAATTAGACTATCATGATGATCATTTTGCAGTTTTTACAAATATCAAATCATTATATTGTACACTGGAAGCTAATATCATGTTGTGTGTCAATTATACCTCAATAGATAGAGACAGAGATCCCTTAGCAAAGCTCTCTAGTGACCTTTTGTTTCACTGACACGATGACTTGCTTCATTTTTTCTTTCAAGGATTACTTTTCCATGTCTAACCCTCAGATTCACATTTCCAAGTGTTACTCATCTTCTAGTTGCCTTGTTGTCAGCTTGATATCAGCAAATACCTGCAAACTGGTAATTAATGTTAGCAGATAATGGTTTAAAGTGTCACTGCTCTCACAAGTATTTTCATTCTAAGAGGATTCTTGAAGACAGATTCACAAGACAATATTGAATTTAATGCTTACTATTCTCCAAACATTGGGCTAATTGCTTTACCTAAACTATCTCTTAATTCTCACAATGATCTTGTGAGCTGGTTTGTATCATCCTTCTTTACAGGTAAGATAATTGAACTCATTTCACATGTTTGCAAAGTAATGCTCAATATTCTCCAAGCCAGGCTTCAACAGTACATGAATGGAGAACTTCAAGCTGGATTTTTAAAGGGCAGAGGAATGAGAGATCAAATTGCCAACAAGTTGGATCACAGAAAAAGCAAGAGAATTCCAGAAAAACATCTACTTCTGTTTCATTGACCATGCTAACTCTTTTGACTGTGTGATTCACAACAAATGGTGGAAAATTCTTAAAGAGATGGGGATACCAGGCCACCTGCCTCCTGAGAACTCTGTATGCAGGTCAAGAAGCAAAAGTTAGGACCAAACATGGAACAATGGACTGGTTCCAAATAGGAAAAGGAGTACATCAAGGCTGTATGTTGTCACCCTGCTTATTTAATTTATATGCAGAGTACATCATGAGAAACACTGGGCTAGATGAAGCACTAGCTGGAATCAAGATTGCTGAGAGAAATATAAATAACCTAAGATATGCAGATGACATCATCCTTATGGCAGAAAGTGAAGAAGAACTAAAGAGCCTCTTGATGAAATTGAAAGAGGAGAGTGAAAAGTTGGCTTAAAGCTCAACATTCAGAAAACTAAGGTCATGGCATCCGGTTCCATAACTTCCTGGCAAATAGATGGGGAAACAATGGAAACAGTGATAGACTTTGCTTTCTTGGGCCCAAAATCACTGCAGATGGTGACTGCAGCCATGAAATTAAAAGACACTTGCTCCTTTGAAGAAAAGCTATGACAACTCTAGACAGCATATTTAAAAGCCCACACATTACTTTGCTGACAGAGGTCTGTATAGTTGAAGCTATAGTTTTCCAGATACCATATTTGGATGTGCCAGTTGGACCATAAAGAAAGCTGAGTGCCAAAGAATTGATATTTTTGAACTGTGGTATTGGAGAAGACTCTTGAGAGTCCCTTGGACTGCAAGGAGATCAAACCAGTCAATCCCAAAGAAAATAAATCCAGAATATTCATTGGAAGGACTGATGAAGGACCTCCAATACTTTGGCCACCTGATGCGAAGAGCTGGCTCATTAGAAAAGACCCTGATGCTGGGGAAGATTGAAGGTAGGAAGAGAAGGGGACGAATAGGATGAGATGGTTGGATGGCATCACTGACTCAGTGGACTGGGTTTGTTCAAGCTCTGGGAGATGGTGATGGACAGGGAAGCCTGTTGTGCTGATGTGCATGGGGTAGCAAAGAGTAAGACATGACTGAGAGTCTGAACAACAACAAGGTTTAGTTTAACAAAACAGTAGCAAGTGTCAGAGTCAGGTGGGGAGTCCCAGGTGTCTGATTCCAAATCGTAGGTGAATGACTCTGATGCAGCATAGCTCTTGGAAAGAGGAGACTACCTAGTATTCCTTTATCACCCTGTTTAGATGGTCACCTACTTGTAGTCTCTTGATTTGTTTAGCCATACAGCACCTGGTTCCATAGTGACTTTGAGGCTGGTATATATTCATCTGTAATTAGTTCAGGTCAAATTACCTTTGTTGTTTTTGTTCAGTCACCAAGTCATGTCTGACTCTCTGTGACCCTATGGATAGCAGCACACCAGGCCTCCCTGTCCACCACAATCTTCTGGAGTTTGCCCAAATTCACGTCCATTGAATTGGTAATGCCACCCAACCATCTCATCCTGTCATAAGTCTTTTATTTCCTGAGTACTGAATGTCTCTGCTGAAGTTTTATAGCTCGGACACAAGTTCTAAAGGCCTCCTTTGCTCTGTCCTAATTAAAACTTCACAGAAGAGAAATCGCAGGGCTAGAGGAAACGCCGGGAATAGCATCTGGAATAAAACCGTGTCCTTTAGCCATGCAGCATCCTTTGCTGTTTGAGTACTTTTCTGAAATGGATAAACTATGCATCAGAGAGTTTACAGTGAGAGTGTTAAAGGAACAATGAACTGTGCTTCGGTCCTGTGCCCTAAGCACTGCTATCACTTACTGATTTATAAATTCAGCTATATTCTATGACAGTGCAAAACATATATGCAGATGTGAAATGTTAGTCTGTAAATCATTATGTAATACCATTAATCCAGTTTTCTTGGCTATAAAATAGCCAAGTATTATATTTTATTCTCCTTCACTTTAAGACTCAGGATGCACTCAGCACTGTGTTACCTATGAGTGCCATGGCGTCCCCACAATTCTGTGATTGGAGGAAGGACTGTAGGGGGATGGATTGGTTTGGAGAACATGTTTGGGGTAACTGGACCTGTTTCTATGGTTTTGAATTTTTAGGGATACAGATATATCAGACTGGGCATTTATTTTGCCTGGGACTCAGTCACACATAATTTTACAAGATCACCAAGGCAAACAATACCAGGTTAGTACAAGTGAGGATAAGCAAAGGGTCCAGGCAGTAGAATAAGGATAATGATAACATTTGTTGGAAATAAATCTTAATTATTATGCTTTTTATCTGGATGCAGGTGGCTTTATGTACTCTGAGGTTTCTTCTACTTTAAATCAACTTTGTTGGGACTAGACTTGCATTTTCTAAGGTCATTTACCACCTGTCTCAGTATCTACCGGGTTTCCCAGGAGGGAAAGTGGTGAAGAACCCGCCTGCCAATGCAGGAGACATAAGAGATGTGGGTTCAATCTCTGAGTTGGGAAGATCCCGGGAGGAGGGCACGGCAACCCAACCCAGTATTTTTGCCTGGAGAATCCCAGGGATAAAGGGGACTGGTAGGCTGCAGTTCATAGGGTCACAAAGAGTCCAACATAACTGAAGCGACTTAGTACCCATGTACTATATCTCTTGAGGATATAAGCTCCTCTCTTTTACAGGCATTGAGCCTCTGGTGTTCCAGGGCATATAGAAGGTACATTAAACTTTGATTATTCTAGCTTTTGCATGTTTAAAACTATAATAATGCAATCTTTAAATAGTCAATAAATCTTTTTCCTCCAAGCAGTTAATTCTTACAAACATTTGGAGTTAAAAAATGTGAACTGTAGGTATTTTTAATTTCAATGTGATTTGTTGCAATTTGTGCCACATAAATGCATAAATTCTGTCAGTAATTCAAAGTTATTTAAACCGGTTGGTATCATAGAAACAGAATAGCTATTTTTTGCATGTTATATTGGGTTTTTTTCCCCCACGATGTTTACTATACAAAGAGAAATCATGCTGTTCACACTGTAAACACTCTTGCTGAGAGCTCCCAATCAATCTCATAATCAATCTTGAGACAACTATGCTGATTATGCCTAAAATTATAGTCTCCTGCCCAGATCCCTTTCCTAGACTTCAGACTTAACACACGCAGTTTTCTGTACTATCTACAGGTACATAATTCTTCACATATCCATGACTCAACTAAACCTATTCTGTTCTAAACCAATTTTTTGTCTTAGCCATAAAACTAAGTTTGTTTTCTTCCTCAAATTCTGTTTGATTAGTGAGTGAATGATTGAATCAATTAATCCCCAGAAGCAATCATATAAGCAATCCTATAAAATCAAAATGACTTTAAATAGGCATATTAAGATTTTACATATTATTTCTAAAATAATAGAAATAAAATGCATAATTTTAAATTGAGTAGAAGGAAACATTCATTTAAAAACCTTCCATTAAATAAAAAAGTCTTAAAAAGTGAAATGAGGGCAAGTAAATCATAGAAAAAGGATAGCAATTAGTAAAAAATGAGGTGGTATAAATAAAGAGGCTAAGTTCATTAATTAAAAGATAATATATACTCAATAAGCATTTGTTGAATAAAACGGTAAGTACAATATTTGATATTATAAAATAAGAATTTTGAGAGGTTAATAAGTCCATTGATTTTTTTAAGTCTTATTTGTGTTCATGGTATAAATTATATATATAGTGTGTGTATATATATAAAGTGATGTACTATATCTTTATCCAAAATACATATTATATGGCATAAAATATACCAAAGACTGAAATTCTGGTTCCATCATTTACTAAAGATGAGAGCTTAACTGTTTCACTTAATCCTTCTAAAGTTTCTATAGGTTCCTCATCTCTACAACAGGGATGACAAATAATGGCCAACTCTCAGATATTATGCAAGGATTATGCTGGCTGTACTGTGCTTAGTCACTCAGTTGTGTCCAACTCTTTGCGACCCTATGGACTGTAGTCTACCAGGCTTCTCTGTTCATGGGATTCTCCAGGCAAGAACAGTGGAGTGGGTACCCTACCCCTTCTGCAGGGGATCTTCCCAATCCAAGAGTCAAACCGGGCTCTCCTGCATTGCAGGTGGATTCTTTGCCAGCTGAGCTACCAGAGAAGCCCTTGCAAGGATTTTATGGTCAACAAATGTGAAAATATGATTGTATATTATAAAATGTTGCATTCATGATATATTTTTTAAGTGCAGTCTATTATATGTACAAAAGTTTTAATTTCCACTTTGATATAAGTGTGCAAGCTTCTGAGATAATACTTCTGCACAAAATAGGACCAAAACATAGTTAAAGTTAAATAGTAATTACTGATTTGCTATTTAAAAGTCTGTGGTGATTACCTCTAAACCTTTAAGTAATTCTCTGCTTGGTTATAAATTTTATGAGGCTTATTTTTACATTTTCAGAGGGCTTCTTTAATATAGTAAAACCCTGAATTTCAAAATTTCTAAATGACAGAACTGTTTTTTGGCAACCAAAATCACTTTCATCAGATGTGTTTCAGAATCTAAGAAGATATATCTATTTACAGGTAGGTGAATAGCTACTTCAGTATCCAGTCAAGATGTTTTTGTTCACAGATATTACTGACAGGAATTAAATTGCTCTCTTGCAAAGTAAATGGGGAAATTCAGCAAATAAATCAACCCTAGCTTTTGCTTTTAATCTACAGGAAAAAAATGTGCATTGTACATCCATTTGAGGTAATAAGAAAATGGATATGATGGCTATTTCTGAATATTATTTAATCTTCTTTGATGCATAAATGTTTATAATTTCATTTAGTTATCACTAAAGCATAGCACTTGCTAAACTTTGAAATAATAATCATCATATTTGAATAATATTATTTGAAATAATAATATTTGAATGTGATATTAGGTGACCCAAATATCTATCATAAATAAGAGCTGGTTATGATAAACTGATAGCAGAAGCCTGATGAAAACTTTTTAAAACCCTATGAAACTCTCATTAGAATCAGCACATTTATTCAGTTATTAAACATGAATTTAATGAATACTTACTCTTCTACTTTTTCATATACTTACAAGTGTCAGGTACTGCGTGAAGTATTAGAGATAAAATATGAGTTAAAACATTTTGTACCATTAAGGAACATATAATCTATTAGAGGAAATTAAAATATTAGGAAATGTTTACTTCCAACACTTTACTTCATTTAAATTTTTGATAAAATAAAATAATAAGCCAATTGTGGTTTAAAAGATGGTAGTAAAATAAGAGTGCGGAACAAAAGAGAATCAAGCATCAGTTAACTAGGTATGCTGTGATGATCTGTTGGATTGATCACCCATTCTGTAACATTTTATGGAAAAACCTGAACCAACATTTGGCCAATGCAATACATAATTATTTAGACTTGACAGAAATTTGGGGCTGAAATTCTAATATGGATCAGGTTATTTATTCATTTCACAGTGCACAATCTCATCCCACCAAAACAAAGGCAATTGTTGAGGCTTTTGCTAACAGATGCCAGATCAGGAAAGCAATCACAAGGTCTTTTCATTGAGTAGCCCTGGCTTATTCTTTCTGCACTCACCATTCCTCTACAGCAAGAATTTTTTGACTTGACTTCCCCAAGACAATTTCAAACTTGTCTTTCTCTTAGAATTAATCCACTATTTCACAGTATGATTGTGACCTAAATTAACAAATCCAATCAGGTTACAGTTTTTATTTTTATTTTATATTTATTTTATTCTTCTATATTGATGATATGAATCATGTTCATTTATCTCTTCTTCAATTCACAACATCATTATAAAAGAAAGGTAAATGGCAAGAAAATTTTCTTACTACACAGCTGATCTATTTATCCTCATTCTTAGGATTTCTTTCTCAGTTTCTGATAGTTATATATGGGCTAAAATCCTTGGCCAATTTTATTTATTTATGAATATTATGCATGTACTCACTCAACAAATGTTTTTGAGCCCCTACTCTATGCCAATCATTGTTCTAGATATGAGGGTCAGCACTGAACAAAAACTACAAAAATTCTGTCCTCGTGGGATATATATTCTATTTCAAGAGGACAGGGAATAAGCAAGTAAGTAAATTTCTACAATGTGTGGAAAGTGATGATCATTGTGGAGAAAAAGAAAACAGAAAGAGGAAAGAAATTGTGGGGGTTCATATCAAAATAGGAAAATTAGAAAAATTTTCACCAAGCAGGTAAGTTTTGAAGGAAGATTTGAATGTGAAAGAGTGAGCCATTCAAATGGCAAGCATAAGAGGAATCAGGCATTGAAAATAGCAACTGGAAAGACTTTGAGGCAAGACTATACCTAATTCCTGTGGAATATCAGAGAAACTAATATAACTATATATGGAAAAGCAAGAAAGAGAATAGTAGATAAGGTCAGAGAGATTATATGGAGTTAAATGGTAAGGATTCTCCAAGTTATTGTCAGTCAGGCAGTTCAGTCACTCAGTCGTGTCTGACTCTTTGTGATCCCACAGATTGCAGCACACTAGGCCTCCCTGTCTATCACCAACTTCCTGAGTTTACTCAGACTCATGTCCATTGAGTTGATGATGCCATCCAACCATCTCATCCTCTGTCATCACCTTCTCCTCCCACCTTCAATCTTTCCCAGCATCAGGGTCTTTTCAAACGAGTAAGTTCTTCATATCAGGTGGCCAAAGTATTGGAGTTTCAATTTCAGCATCAGTCCTTCCAATGAATATTCAGGACCAATTTCCTTTAGGATGGACTGGTTGGATCTCCTTGCAGTCCAAGGGGCTCTCAAGAGTCTTCTCCAACACCACAGTTCAAAAGCATCAATTCTTTGGTGCTCAGGTTTCTTTATAGTCCAACTCTCACATCCACACATGAGTACTGTAAAAATCATAGCTTTGACTAGGTGGACCTTTGTGGAAAAGAATATCTCTGCTTTTTAATATTCTGTCTAGGTTGGTCACAGCTTTTCTTCCAAGGAGCAACCATCTTAATTTCAGGTCTGCAGTCACCATCTGCAGTGATTTTGGAGCCCAAAACAATGAGCTGGAGCAGTGGCTGTGTGGTGCTGGAGTGACTGCGAGGAAATACCCTACATTCAAAGGGAAGCCCCATCAGACAGTAGGCACTGGAATAGCAGCTGTGAAGCGCTGGAGCAATTTTGCGGAGATATCTCATGCCCAAGGGCAAAGGAGAAACCCTAGAAAGATAGTAGGAGGGATGAAATTGCAATTAGAATCAAACCCCCACACCAGCCAGAGATGCTCAGAGGGCTCAAACAAACCTTGTGTGTACCAGGACCCAGAGACCCCACAGAGACTGAGACAGAGCTGTGTTTGAGTGTCTCTTATGGAGGGACGGGTCAGCAGTGGCCTGCTGCAGAGGCAGCGGCTCTGGGTACAGCAGACTTGGGTATGGCATGAGCCACACTCCTCTTGGAGGAGGTCATCATTAACTCCACCACAGAGCCACCAGAACTTACACAGGACTGGGAAACAGACTCTTGGAAGGCACAAACAGAAATTTGTGCACACCAGGACCCAGGAGAAATGAGCAGTGACCCCACAAGAGACTGACCCAGACTTGCCCATGAGTGTCCAGGAGTCTCCGGTGGAGGAGTGGGTCGGTGGAGGCCTGCTGCAGGGTCGGGGACACTGAGTGTAGCAGTGAGTGCATGGGACCTTATGAAGGAGGGCGCCATTATCTTCATTACCTCCACCATGGTTTGGCCTCAGGTCAAATAACAGGGAGGGAACATAGCACCTTCCCGTCAAGAGAAAATTTGTTTAAAGATTTACTGAGCATGGCCCTGCCCATCAGAACAAGACCCAGTTTCCCCCTCAGTCAGTCTCTCCCATCAGGAAGCTTCCATAAGCCTCTTATCCTTCTCCATCAGAGGGAAGACAGAATGAAAACCACAATCACAGAAAACTAACCAATCTGATCACGTGGACCACAGCCTTGCCTAACTCAAGCTATTGTCGGTAAAGACTTGAGCACTGACTGAATGAGATGGTATATTAGTCTGCTTAGGGTGCCATTGCAAAATGTCACAGACTGGCTGGCTTAAACAATAGTAAACGATACTGAGGCTGGAAGTCTGAGAGCAGGGTTTCAGCTTAGTTGGTTTCTGCTGAAAGGTCTCTGACAGGCAGATAGCCACATTCTCACTAAATTGTCACATTGTGGAAAGAAAGAACAAGCTCTCTGATATCTCTTCTTATAGGGGCACTAATTCCATCATGAGGGTCCTACCCTCAAGGTCCCTCTATACACCTAATTACTTTCCAAAGGACCCATCTCCAAATATTGGGGCTTCATATGAACTTAAGGATAACTCAATTCAATCTTTAGCAGACAGGAAGTTTTTGGAGTATTTTGGACAGAGAGATGACATGATAAAAACTATAAGGCTATGGATTTTCCAGTAGTCATGTACGGATGTGAGAGTTGGACTATAAGGAAATCTGAGCGTCGAAGAATTGAAGCTTTTGAACTGTGGCGTTGGAGAAGACTCTTGAAAGTCCCTTGGACTGCAAGGAGATCCAACCAGTCCATCCTAAAAGAGATCAGTCCTGGGTGTTCATTGGAAGGACTGATGTTGAAGCTGAAACTTCAATACTTTGGCCACCTCTTGCGAAGAGCTGACTCATTGGAAAAGACCCTGATGCTGGGAAAGGTTGAGGGCAGGAGGAGAAAGGGACGACAGAGGATGACATGGTTGGACATTGGTTGGACTCAATGGACATGGGTTTGAGTAGACTCCAGGAGTTGGTGATGGGTAGGGAAGCTTGGCGTGCTGCAGTTCACAGGGCCGCAGAGTCAGACATGACTGAGCGACTGAACTAAGGTCATGCTTAGCTACCATGTTGAGAACATATTTTTAAAAGATAAAGGCAAAAATAATAGAGAACTGTTAAAAGGCTATTGTAATATCTCAGGTAAGTGATAATTATACCTTATACTAGAGAACTGGCATGGAAGGTATGAGAAATCGTCAGATTTCAGATAAAATTTATAGTAGGACCAATAAAATTGTGGACAATTTTTATGTGAGGTGTGAAAGTAAGAAAATATGTCTCAAACACTGATGAATTGCAAGGAATGGAATTGTCATTAATTGAGGGGGAAAAGATCTCATATTTGTGGGGGATTTAACCAGGAGTTCAGTGTTTCTCATGGGTAAGTGTGCAGTGTCTATTAGCCATGCAAATGGAAATGCTGAGTAGGCAGTTAGATGTACAACCAGATTCCTGATTGGAGACATACATTTGGGAGATGTCAGTATTTAAAGAGTATTGTGGGGTGAAATATCAGGGAATGAGGCTATATTAAAGAAAGAAGTTCAAAACCTGACATGTGAGTGGCTGTCAGATCATAAGTTTCAGGAGATGGGGCAAAATCAACACAGGGGATTACGAAGTAAGGTAAGAGGAAGACTAATGTATGTGGAATTCTGCAAGAAGGTGTTCTATAAAAGAAGGAGTTTCCAATATGAGGACTGAAAATAATGTTGTATTGTTAAAAAGTGTCATAAACTGAGGTATATCCGTACAATGGAATACAATTCAGCAATATGGAATAACATACTGACAAATATGGATGCACCTTAGAAACATTAAGTGCACACACACAAAAACTGCACATTGTATAATTTCACTAAAATAAAATTTTTAGGAAAGGTAAAAATGTAGAGACAGAAAGTGGATCAGTGATTGCATGAGGACATGGGTGGAAATGTCTTTGTGCAATAATGGAAGTTCTAAACTTGGACTGTGGTGAACATCGTGTTAAACATACAGATGCTCATTGAACTGTACACTTAAAACAGGTGAGTGTTCTGGGATAGAAACTGGCTCTCAATAAATCTATTAAAAAGTTAGAGAAAGAGACAGAGAAAGAGGGCAGAAAACAAGAAACAGACAAAAAGACAGCATCAGAGTTGAACTGGATAATGCACATATAAAGCCTCTGAAGAGTTTGCTATGAAGAGGAGCAGAAAAAAATGAGGTGGGAGCTGAAAGAGGAGGTTTGCTTTGTATTGTTTTGTTTTCAGATGGAGGAGGGGATGGTATGGTTGTACCCTGTTAAGAATGACCCAGAATAAAGTAAACAATCTCTGGTGAAAATTTAGAAGAGTGGAACAGAGAATTACTAAAGTGATTTATTTAAGTAGATAAATAAGGATGAATTACAGGACACAGGTTGAGGGATGGGCCTTCGAAGCACAGCAGTTCATCTATACTAAAGAAAAGAGGTTAGAATATGAAACAAATGTTAATGAGTGTGTAATTTGGAGGTGAAGGCTTATGTAAGTTATCTTCTAATTGCTTTTCTTTTCACAATGAAATGGTTATCAGCTGAAAGTGAGGATGGGAGAAAAATTGAATGATGGGAGACACATTGAAGGTTTGACAAAATTACAGTGAGAGGGCTAGGTTTGGGGTTTTTTTCCCCTTAATTTCTGGTCAGCATAAGTGCACTTGAGATTCATAGTTTGGATTTTAAATTTAGACTGGCATGCACGAGTGCTAAGTCACTTCAATCGTGTCTGACTCTACAACCCTGTGGACTGTAGCCCACCAGGGAATCTGTCCATGGGATTTTCCAGGCAAGAATATTGGAGTGGGTTGCCATGCCCTCTTCTAGGGGATCTTCCCAAGCCAGAGATCAAAACCACATCTCTATGTCTCCTGCATTGGCAGGCAGGTTCTTTACCACTACCACCGCCTGGGAAGCCCCAAAATTTAGACTAATGTGCCTAACTATTTTCATAGTGTCATATATACATACATATGTATTGGCTGTACTGTGAGGCTTGTGGGATCTTAGTTCCCAGACTGACCAGGGATCGGACTTGTGCCCTTGACAATGAAAAGGTGGACTCCTAACCACAGGACTGTGAGGGAATTCCCGTTACAGTCATATAAAGTTGAGTAGTTTCAGGTTGAAGAGTGGGTTTACATTGGGATTAGGATTTTGCTGAGTGTTGTGAGGCAAAAGAAGGTTGAAGTAATTAAGGTTGTAACTAAGAAAAGTGATAATGATTGAAGGAGAAAAATGAGACTCAAAGAAGGGGAACAAAGGTGAAAAGGCGGTAGAATCTAAGATTTGCAGATTTCAATGAGGTTGAAGGGTTCCTGAAATCAAGGAAGCAGTGAGCAGAAAACGTACGTATTCTCAGTCGCTCAGCCAAGTCCAACTCTTTGTGGCTCCATGGCCTGTAGCCTGCCAGGCTCCTCTTGCACATGGAATTTTCCAGGAAAGAATATTGGACTGGGGTGCCATTTCCTATACTAGAGTAGGGTACTGTTTCCTACTCCAGGAGATCTTCCTGATCCAGGGAACAAACTTGAGTGCCCTATGTCTTCTGCATTGGCAGGCAAATTCTTTACCACTAGTGCTAGCTTAACTGGAAGCCCAGTTAAGAAACCATAGCAGCTGGTAATAGCAGATTAAGTGCCTGAGAGTGATTATAAAACAAGACCATTGGAATGGCAAAAGGAAGACAAAATGAAAAGGAGTAAGCTGGGAGTGTGTAAATGACATCAACGAAGATTTGCACTGTCTAAATTGAAATTTTAAAAACGGGGGGGGGGTGTCTTTTTTTTTTTTAAGGAGAATAGAGAATGTGCAATGAGGAGAAAGGAGAATATGTGATCCAATCTCACTTTGAATGGCACATAAACAATCTGACAGAGTAAACAGCCATAACTTTAAAGGGCTGCAATGGAAGCCATGTCTTTGTGGGATGTGCAAGTTTCAATTGGAACCAGAATATAATTGACACGCTCAACAAAAAGCTAGAGATATATTATAAGATTTGGCTAATCAAGGGATAAATGGCCAACTTGTAAGTGTTAGACGTTGGCCTGGAAGCTGAGCTACTCTAGTTATTTCGGGTCACACATGTGTTCCCCAAAATTCTGTTACGTTAACACTGATGTTTGAATAAGTCATTTCATATAATACTTCAACACATGTACCTAGTAGAATATAACCTAGTCTACAATTTTAAATTATCTAATAAGTTTAATATTTCTTATGACACATAGATTGTCATACAATACAATAACAAATAAGCCAGCTTTATTCTTGTTGATCTCAAAGAACACATTTTTATTTATTCAATCAATTATTCATACATATTCTTATCTTAACGCTTGTCATGTATACAATTCATTATACTATTTTTTCCCATTATAAATCTTCTGTATATAGTTTCCTCTGCCAATTGGATAATTTGTTTATGTATAATCTTACAGTTTTGCTTCTTGACTCATTCTCTCTCATTTCATTTTTTAACATATGTTCCAACAGCCCTACAACATAGATTGTATCTCAGAGAAAATCTTGCTTTTTTCCCACGGGAGTCACTGCGTATTGCTAATCCCTGTAAAGTTGCTGATGAACACTTTCATCCTCTGCAGGGGGATGCCTCCTCCCCCTCCTATCCCTAGCCCCCCTCCATCTTCCCCTCCTTTTTTATCTCTAACACTTATTTATCTAATACTTCTCTTCAAACTAAATATAATAACCCAGCATTAAACATAACATATTAATTTCATAGGATTCTCTTAAGCCTACTAAAATCCATTTTGAAAAAGGTAAAACACAAGTAGGTAAGACTGGACATGTTTTCTGTAAAGTTCACAAACTACTCACAAAAGGATTGGAACAACTGAATTGACATATTGGAATTCAGTTGATATAACTCAGAAATTATTCCTCACAGTGATTATTATCTCAGTTTCAAAGTAAAATATTTTCAAAAATATTTTCCTGTTGAAACTTAGCTTACTTTTCTTTCAATTAAAAAGCAAGTTAGGGTCTGATAGAGATGAGAAACTTTAAGAAAACTGATTTGAGGTCTTATTGCAAAGTATGATAAGGATTATCTATGATAGAACAAAATTGGGCCCCAATATTACACTAGTAATGTAACCTTGAGACAAGTTTGCTTTTCACTCTAAACAAAAAAGAAAAACTGATTGAGGTACGGGGATCCTGAAATCTGTTTCCACTTGTTAACTAAAATCTTCATTATTTCTCATGTAGAAATAGACATTTGATTCTCTCTCTTTCTCTTTAATTGATGCTGGCCTTTCTTAAACTGCATTATAGGAAAACTTTACTGAGTTGCAAAGAAGTACTCACTTCAAATTATAGAGCTTAAACAAAATGGATATAATTATCTGTGAGTTGGGCAAGAGGGGAAATAATTAATCTGAGCACAGTTGACTATTCTGTTACTTCAAACCCTGAGAAATACTTACCATGATAACTTTCACAAACAAGAACTCAAGTAGTCAGAAAATAACAAGGAAATCATAGCTGTATGAAACTCAAGAAATATTTCTTAACATTTTTTGTTCAGTGTGAAAAATTACGCCATAAACAACCCGGTTTCCAGCTTATCTTCTAAAACAAGAGGCACATTGGTGTTCATTTAACTCAACTCTGACATTCCCAACAATTTTGAGAAGCTCCTAACTCTCTCAGCTTATCACTTTCCCTGTCCAGGTGGCAGGCAGAGACATCCATAAAAAGGACGGTCCGCACTCAGGCCATGAAACTGTCTTATCAGAGGAGCTCAGTCTCCTGTCCTGCGGCATTTAGAGAATACGGTCTTTACTTACTCATCTGGCACCCTGATACACATGGAGAAAACTATGCACATGTCACCTGAATGTTCCCTGGTCAACACCCTGTCTAAAGGAACGAGCACACAGGAGGAGCGGAGAAGCGACAGGAAACGGGAGGCGACCCACCTGGCGAGTGAGGCGGCGGCGAGCACAGGAGGACGACGCCTTGGCCTTCCCGCACGGACACCGCGCTTCTAGTCCGGCCGCTGAAGTTTCCCAGATCTGCGAACATAACACAGCGTTCAGATGCGACGCAAGAAGGAGCTTAAAGATTCACTGCTCTTGTAACGTGTCCTTACTTTTCTATCATTATCTAAACAAGGTTTCTTTCTCTTTGTCCAGCAGTGAGAGGAAAGTTTTAACAATAAATCTCTACCATCCAGTTTTAAATATGCTTTTCAGACTATGTTTGCATTCCTAATTTCTATGTATAACGCATACAAATTGCCGGTGTAGGGAGAAATTAAACAGTAGCTATATAACACATTGAATAGTTACTGTATTTCTTTATAATAGCTTTTACACATTAATTTTTCTACTACCAATCAAAGCCACTCATGCATATTAAGAACAGAAGTGGTTGGGCTGTCTGGTGCCCAAACCGCTTCCTAATAATCTGTCTAAAAATGGTATGTAATCATGCTAAAAATGGTATGTAAAACAAAGCATGAATTTGCCAAATTAGAGAGACTTGTCCACTCAAGCAAAATATAATGAAGATATAAGGACTCCTTTTCTATAAATGTGAGTGAAAATGTCATGTTACTTTCATTTTATGTAAGCCTGGGATGGTGTGTACAATTAATTATACTCATCCATTTTGATTATTCTAGAAATATTATAGTTATTGAAACACTCACTTGAATGTATGAAGGACTGACACATTGAGTTTCAATTGTTTTCCCTTAAATTTTCTTGCATTTGCACAATTTAAAATAAAGTGGCCTTAAAAAAGAATGGTATGCATTATTTATACTTCTTTCATTTTTTATTAAACTATTCATAGTTCAGTACATTTGTACCTTCCTTTTTTCTTAGGCTTGGTTGATTAAATAAATGAGTTTTAGAATAGCTTCTTTGAAATGATAGGAGTTCAATATTTTTATAAATAAACATTGTCTTAGAATTCCCATTTTGTAAAATCTTGTTACCCTGGTGAGAAATGCTTCTGAAAATGTTCTGCCTTTCCTATCACTATCAATTATAAAGAAGATTTAAAAAAAACAAAAAACTTCTCATCATTTCATGCTAAAGTTGCATTGTTTCATAATAATACAATGTAGACCCTCAAATTTAATGTTTGTTGATCTGATGAATGATGAAGGTAAGCAGTCAAGAAAATATACTGAATGGATATGAAAGAGATAAATCATCAACTTTAATATTCTAAGAGAAATTCTATAAATTACATCTTTGAGAGAGGGCTTACAATTTAAAATTTGCTGAATTTACAATCCAACCTTTTAAAATACATTCAAAACCATGAAGGACTAGTAAACAGTCAAGGCATAATGAATAAATAGGAAGGGATTCATTATTGAGGAAAGTGTTTAGGATTTTACATACATTCTGCATTTCATTATAAATAGTTTAGTATATAATAGTTACTATAAATAAGTAAAGTGGTAAAACAAAAAGGAAAATTTATTCTACTACTTTTTTTGGTGGTTTGAAAACCTACACACCAACTTCTAATAAAAATCAGTTTCATTAACTTTCAAATGTACATAATGCGTGGCTTTAAACTCATTTTCATTAACACTTAAAGATAGAAGCTGTCTTTCTTGTTTTCCCCAACAAATGCCCTCAATCTGAAAACAGCATGACAAGGTTTCCAGTTAACTTCCTTTGACTACTCTTACAAACACAACACAGTGAGCAATGGGGTTGTAATATCTCTTTAGAGATTATATGGTTTTATTTTCCTCCTTTCATCCTTATTGAATTTATAAATTCTGGAAAGCTATTTGGATATCAATTTATCCTAACTAAATTTCTTAAATGTTTTCTTAAAAGTATATATATTTATCTTCTAATACATTTACTACAAGTTTTTATTGTGCTCATTATGACTTTTCAAATTAACATTATAGTTAAAATATTTTAAGAGCAAACAATCCCAAATGAATGCTTATTTTTCATAAATTGAAGTATGGGTATGGCCTAGACACAGAAAAGAAAATTATAGAATAACTATGACCTGAATTGTGTTTTGAGATCTCAGTGACTCAAAGGGTAATATCAGCCTTAACTGCTTTATTTTGTATCATCTGTTAATACAGGTACAATTCAACAGTTTCTCCTGGAATTGTCTTTGTGTCATTGCTTCCTAGGAGTTATAGCATCAGCAGTACAAAAATAAGTGGATTTTTTTCCATTGTGAATAGATCATTTTTGTCTCATAAAGACATATACAGAAATACTAAAGAAAAGCCTGCACTTTGATGGAGAGTGTGCTTTTTTCATTTAAATCTTTTCTCCTAGAATAAAATAGAGTAAACCTCGATTATTTTTAATGTAAAAGTAGTCCTTTTGTCAGGCAAGATTCTGGTTGATCTGAGACCAGATTGATGTGAAAAAAATTCTTAATTGGAGCAGGAATGGCAAATAGAGAGAATAGTCTGAATAAAAATACTGTTGGTTGTTTTGATCTCATGGTTAAGAGAAAGCAGTTACTTTGAAGGTGCTCATCAGAGAACTTAGTAAGAATAAGCATTCTATATATCAAAAAGAGAAATGCAAAAAAAAAAAAAAATTATTTTTATGGATGAAGCTTTGATTATCTTATTGTCACTTACAGCAGGTTTGATCACTGTGTCAGGAACATCCCCTGGAGAAGGGAATGGCAACTGACTCCAGTATTCTTGCCTGGAGAATCCCATGGACAGAGGTGCCTGGTGGGCTATAGTTCACAGGGTCACAAAGAGTTGGACATGACTGAAGTGACTTAGCATGTACTCATGGGAAGTTAAAAAAAAAATCTGTTTCTATGTGCTATTTTGATCTTTAAGGTGAAAAATGAGTTAAAGTAAAAATTTTACTACAAGAACTCTAAAATTCAGGTTCACACTATAAACTGAAATAAGCTTCTTTCTACACTTATTATAAAATACATGGACTAAAAGAAAGTAATCTGGAGGAGGAAGTTTGTAATAAAGAGTCACAAGAACTTAGGCTTTATTTTCTCTCAGACCTGTTTTCCAAGTCCAGAAATTCATGCAGAGTTTGATAGTGGAGCTTTAACTAGAACTGCAGCTTACAGGATTATACCTATCCAACCAATTCATACAATTAATGATATGGCTGAGAGTCACATGTGACAGACTGTAAGGTTGAAATGTGTGATTGGAAGCATACTGACCACAAATAAATGTTTTCCTCAATTCATTTCACAGGTATTTTTTCAGTGCAAGCTGTATACCAAAAACTATGTTAGTCACTGATAATACAGAAAGGAAGGAAGACTTCCTAAAGGAAGACTGTAGATATATGAACTAAACATACAATTGAACTAATCAAGGTAAATTGGAAATGATCAAACAGGAGATGACAAGAGTGAACATCTACATTTTAGGAATCAGTGATATAATTGACTGGTATAGGCAAATTTAATTCAGATGACCATTATATCTACTACTGTGGGCAAGAATCCTTAGAGGAAAAGAAGTAGCCCTCATAGCAACAAAAGTCTGAAATGCAGTACTTGGGAGCAATCTCAAAAATAATAAAATGATCTCTGTTTGTTTTCAAGGCAAACCATTCAATATCACAGTAATCCAAGTCTATGCCACAACCACTAATGCTGAAGAAGCCAAAGGTGAATGGCTCTATAATGACCTAAAAGACCTTCTAGAACTAACAGAAAAAAAAAAAAAAAAAAAAGTCCTTTCATCATGGGGAATTAGAATGAAAAAGTAGGAAGTCACAAGATATCTGGAGTGACAGGCAATTATGGTGTTGGATTAAAAAATGAAGCAGGGCAAAGGCTAACAGAGTTTTGCCAAGAAAATGCACTGGTCTTAGCAAACACCCTCTACCAACAACACAAGACGCTACACATGGACATCACCAGATGGTCAACATGGAAATCAGACTGATTATATTCTTTGTTGCCGAAGATGGATAAGCTCTATACAGTCAGCAAAAACAAGACTGACAGCTGGCTGCAGCTCAGATCATGAGCTCCTTATTGCCAAATTCAGACTTAAATTGAAGAAAGTAGGGAAAACCACTAGACCATTCAGGTATGACCTAAATCAAATCCCTTACAATTATGCAGTGGAAGTGACAGATAGATTCAAGGGATTAGCTTTGATAGAGTGCCTGAAGAACTATGGATGGAGGTTTCTAACATCATACAGGAGGCCATGATCAAAACCATTCCCAAGAAAAAAAACTGCAAAAAGGCAAAATGGTTGCCTGAGGAGGCCTTAAAAATAGCTGAGAAAAGAAGACAGGTGAAAAGAAAAGGAGAAAAGGAAAGATGTATCCATATGAATGAAGAGTTCCAATGAATAGCAAGGAGAGATAAGATAGCCTTCCTAGATGATCAATGCAAATAAATAGAGGAAAATAATAGAGTGGGAAAGACTAGAGATCTCTTCAAGAAAATTAGAGATAAAAAGGGAATATTTCATGCAAAGAATGGCACAATAAAAAGCAGAAGATATTAAGAAGGGGTAGCAAGAATACACAGAAGAACTATACACAAAGATCTTAGTGACCTGGATGACCAGGATGTTGTGATCACTCATCTAGAGCCAGACATCCTGGAGTGTGAAGTGAAGTGGGCCTTAGGAAGTATAAATACAGACAAAGCTAGTGGAGGAGTGATGGAATTCCAGCTGAGCTATTTCAAACCTAAAAGATGTTGCTGTGAAAGTGCTGCACTCAATATGCCAGCAAATTTGGAAAACTCAGCAGTGGTCACAGGGCTGGAAAAGGTCAGTTTTCATTCCAATCCCAAAGAAAGGCAATGCCAAAATATGTTCAAACTACCACATAATTGCACTCATCTCACACGTTAGCAAAGTAATGCTCAATATTCTCCAAGCTAAGCTTCAGCAGTATATGAACTGAGAATTTTCAGATATTCAAGCTGGATTTAGAAAATGCAGAGGACCCAGAAATTAATTTGCCAACATCTGTTGGGTCATTGAAAAAGAAAAGGAGTTCCAGAAAACACCTACTTCTGCTTTACTGACTATGCCAAAGCCTTTGACTTGTGGATCACAACAAAATGTGGAAAATTCTTAAAGAGATGGGAATACCAAACCACCTTACCTGCCTCCTGAGAAATCTGTATGCAGATCAAGAAGGAACAGCTAGAATGTGACGTGGTTGGTTCCAAATTGGGAAAGGAGTACATCAAAGCTGTATATTTTCACACTGCTTATTTAACTTATATGCAGAGTACATCATGAGAAACGTGGGGCTGGATGAAGCGCAAGCTGGAATCAAGATTACCAGGAGAAATATCAATAACATCAGATATGCAGATGATACCACCCTTATGGCAGAAGGCAAAGAGTAACTAAAGAGCCTTTTGGTGTAAGTGAAAGAGGAGAGTGAAAGGCTGGCTTAAAACTCAACATTCAAAAAACGAAGATCATGGCATCCGGTCCCACTACCTCATGGCAGATAGATGGGGAAACAATGGAAACACAGTGGAAGACTTTATTTTTCTGGGCTCCAAAATCACTGCAGATGGTGACTACAGCCATAAAATTAAAAGACGCGTGCTCCTTGGAAGAAAAGTTATGACCAACCTAGACAACATATTAAAAAGCATAGACATTACCTTGCTGACAAACGTCCATCCAGTCAAAGCTATGGTTTTTCCAGTAGTCATGTATGGATGTGAGAGTTGGATCATAAAGAACGCTGAGAGCCAAAGAATTTGAGCTTTTGAACTGCGGTGTTGGAGAAGACTCTTGTGAGTCCCTTGGATTGTAAGGAGATCCAACCCATCAATCCTAAAGGAAATCAGTCCTGAATGTTCATTGGAAGGACTGATGCTGAAGCTGAAACTTCAATATTTTGGCCACCTGATGTGAAGAACTGATTCACTGGAAAAGACCTGGATGCTGTAGAAGACTGAAGGAAGGAGGAGAAGGGGACGACAGAGGATGAGATGGCTGTATGGCATCCCTGACTGGATGGGCATGAGTTTCAGTAAACTCTGGGAGTTGGTGCTAGACAGGGAGGCCATGTGTGCTACACAACGGCCAGGATTCAGGGCAACCCTAGTCCTCTGTGTGACCAGAATAGAGTGCACTGCTGGGAAGCATATGACATCTCCTATAAAAGGCTACTTTTCCAAAGTCAAGTTATATAGACAGCCTACCAAATACAAAGAAGTAAAAATAGCAGACTAGGCAAAATGAGGTGACAAAAGAATATGTTCCTTATAAAGAACAAGATAAACTGCAGAAGAATAAATAAGTGAAATAAAGATATGCAGTCTCCCTGTTAGAGAGTTCAAGGTAATGATCTTAAAGATGTTGAAAGAATTCAGTATAAGTTTGGATAAACAGAGTGAGAAGTTAGAAAAATTTAGTAAGGTAAGAAAATATAAAGAAGAACCAAACACATGTAAATAGTCTAATAATTAAAAGTAAAAATACACTATAAGGTATTAACAGTAAATTAAATAATAAGAGAAACAGAATAGTGGACTAGAAGACAGAGTAGTGGAAATCATTGAGCTGAGCAGAGAAAGAAGAAAGAAAAGAAATAAACAGTAAAAAGACAGTTCAACAACATCAAACATATTAATAAACAAATTATAGACATCCCAGAAGAAAAAAGATAGAATGAGATGGTGAAAAAACATATCTGAAGACATAGTGGCTAAAAGCTTCCTTAATCTGGGAAAGGAAATAAACATCCAAGTCCAGGAAGAGAGAGTTCCAAACAAGACTAAACCAAAGAGGATCAGCCCAAGACCCATTGTAACTAAAATGAAAAAAAAAAAAGAAGAAAAAGAAAAAAAGAAAGAAAAATAAAGTGAATTTGTTTTATAAAGCAAAGGTTAAGCAGCTAATTATGAACAAACAAATTCCTATGTTGCTATCAGCTGATTTTCAGCAGAAACTCTGCAAGCAAGAAGGCAGTACAGCAATATATTTAGAGTGAAGAAATGGAACAACCAGGGGTACTATATGTGGCAAGGTTTTCATTCAGATTTGATGGAAAGACCAGAAGTTTGTAGACAAGCAAAAGCTAATAGTCCAGCATGACCAAACCAGTTTTATAAGAAATGTTAAAGAGATTTCTCTAAGTAAAAAAGTCAAAACTAGAAATATAACAATTACAAAAGGAAAAATAAAATCGGTAATAGCAAATATACAGTAAGGGTGCTAAATCAATCATGTATAAATTTACTAGGAGCTTAAAAGAGAAAAAGAGTAACTTTTTCTACATATCTACAAGATGGAGTTAGAGATACACAAAATAAAAAGATGTAAAATATGATGTCAGAAACAATACAAAGAGTGGTGGAGTAAAAATTCAGGGTTTTAAAAATTTGCTTGAAGTTAAGATACACACACACACACACACACACACACACACACACACATGCCTCATGGTGAAAATGATAATCATTCAACCATGTCTAATTATTTGTGACCCCCATGGACTGTAGCCTGCCAAGATCCTCTGTTCATATGATTCTCCAGGTAGAATACTGAAGCTGGTTTCCATTTCCTTCTCCAGGGCATCTTTCCAACCCAGAGATCAAACCTGGGTCTCTTGCATTGCAGGTGGATTCTTTACTGTCTGAGTCACCAGGAAAGCCATTCTTCATGGCAACCACAAACTAAAAATCTATCAAATGCAGATGCACACACAAAAGAAAATAGAATTCAAATATAACACTAAGTACAGTCATTAAATTACAAGGGAAGAGAGTAAAAGAAGAAAAGAATAACAATAAAATACTACAAAAAATTAAAAAACATCAAAATGGCAGTGAGTTCACAATTGTCAATAATTACTTTAAACATCAAGGGGTTAAATGCTCCAATCAGAAGACAGAGTGACTGAATGGACACAAGCAAAACTATATATGCAGTATCCTTAAAAACATCAAGCATGTAAAAGACACAGTTAAGGTTTAAAGATACATACAAACTTAGGTGGTCCTAAGATGGCAGAAGAATAGGATGGGAAGAACACTTTCTCCCCTACAAATTCATCACAAGATCATTTGAAAGCTGAGCAACTTCCACAAAACAATTTCTGCACACTGGCAGAGGACACTGGGCATCCAGAAAGGCAGCTCATTCTCTTAGACAGGAGTGCTGTATGGCTGGAAAAGTCTTGAAGCTACTGTAAAAATAAGACTGAAAATCAGAGGCAGGAGGCTTAAATCCAAAACTTGAGAAAACCAGAGATCGCCTGACTCCAGGGAACATTGTCAGCTCTTCTGACAAGAGCTCAGCCAAAAGCCCGCATACCTACACTGAAACCAAGCTCCACCCAAGAGTCAACAAGTTCCAGAGCTAGACATACCACGCTAATTCTCCAGCAATGCAAGAACATAGCCCTGAGCATTAAAATACAGGCCGCCCATATACACCAAACCCATAGACACCACAGAAGTGTCTGGACACTTCACTGAGAGAAGAGAGAGATCCAGCTCCACTCACCAGAACACTGACACAGGCTTCCCTAACCAGGAAGCCTTGACAAGCCACTAGTCCAAACCCACTCACAGGGAGCAACCTGCACAATAAAGAGGAACCACAAACTTCAGGCTACAGAAAGGCCACCCCAAACACAGCAATCTAAACAAAACGAAAAGGCAGAGAAATAGTCAGCAGGGAAAGGAACATGATAAATGCCCACCAATCAAAACAAAAGAGTAGTAGATAGGCAGTCTACCTGAAAAAGAATTCAGAATAATGGTAGTAAAGATGATCCAAAATCTTGAAGACAAAATGGAGTTACAGGTAAATAGGCTAGAGGCAAGGATTGAGAAGATGAAAGAAATGTTTAAAAAGGACATAGAAGAAATAAAAAAGAATCAATGAATAATGAATAATGCAATAACTGAGATCAAAAGCACTCTGGAGGGAACCAACAGTACAATAACTGAGGCAGAAGATAGGATACGTGAGGTGTAAGATAGAATGGTGGAAATCAATGAAGCAGAAAGGAAAAATGAATTAAAATAAGTGAGGACAACCTCAGAGACCTCTGGGATGATGTTAAATGCCCCAACACTCAAATCATAGGGGTCCCAGAAGAAGAAAGCAAAAAGGAAACCATGAGAAAATACCTGAGGAGATAATAGTTGAAAACTTCCCTAAAATGGGGAAGGAAATAGTCACTCAAGTCCAAGAAACCCAGAGAGTCCCAAAAAGGATAAACCCAAGGTGAAACACCCCAAAACACATATTAATCAAATTAATGAAGATCAATCACAGAAAACAAACATTAAAAGCATCAAGGGAAAAGCAACAAATAACACACAAGGGGATCCCATAAGGATAACAGCTGATCTTTCAACAGAAACTCTTCAGGACAGAAGGGAATGGCAGGACATACTTAAAGTGATGAGAGAGAAAAACCTACAACTCAGATTACTATATCCATCAAGGATCCCATTCAAATATGAAGGAGAAATCAAAAGCTTTACAGAAAAGCAAAAGCTGAGAGAATTCAGCACCACCAAACCAGCTCTTCAACAAATGCTAAGGGATCTTCTCTAGACAGGAAACACAGAAAAGGTTTATAAATACGAACCCCAAACAACAAAGTAAATGGCAATGGGATCACAGTTATCAATAATTACCCTAAATGTAAGTGGGTTGATTGCCCCAACCAAAAGAGAAAGACTGGCTGAATGGATACAAAAACAAGACCCCTATATATGCTGTCTACAAGAGACCCACCTCAAAACAAGGGACACATACAGAGTGTAAGTGAAAGGCTGGAAAAAGATATTTCATGCAAATGGAGACCCAAAGAAAGCAGGAGTAGCAATACTTATATCAGATAAAATAGACTTTGAAATAAAAGCTGTGAACAGAGACAAAGAAGGGCACTACATGATGATCAAAGGATCAATCCAGGAAGAAGATATAACAATTATAATTATATATTCACCCAACATAGGAGCAGCGCAATATGTAAGCAAATGTTAACAAGTATGAAAGGGAAAGTTAACAGTAACACAATAATAATGGGAGACTTTAATACTTTAATAGTGGGAGATTTTAATAGGTGTGGGTATTAAACCTACACCTATAAATAGATATCTACACCTATGGATATATCAACCAAGCAGAAAATTAGCAAGGAAACACAAATTTTAAATGATACAATGGACCAGTTAGACCTCATTGATATCTATAGGATATTTCACCCAAAAACAATGAATTTCACCTTTTTCTCAAATTCACACAGAATATTCTCCAGGGTAGATCACATCCTGGGCCATAAATCTAGCCTTGGTAAATTCAAAAAAATTGAAATCATTTCAAGCATCTTTTCTGATCACAATGCAGTAAGATTAGATGTCAACTACAGGACAATAAAAACTATTAAAAATTCCAACATATGGAGGCTAAAGAACACACTTTTGAATAACCAAAAAATCACAGAAGAAATCAAAAGAGAAATCAAAATATGCATAGAAATGAATGAAAATGAAAACACAACCAAAAACCTATGGGATTCAGTAAAAGTAGTGCTAAGGGGAAGGTTCATAGCAATACAAGCTTAACTCAAGAAAGAAGAGAAAAATCAAATAAATAACCTAACTTTATACCTCAAGTTTCTAGAAAAAGAAGAAATGAAGAACCCCAGGGTTAGTAGAAGGAAAGAACTCATAAAAATTAGGGCAGAAATAAATGAAAAAGAACCAAAGGAGATTATAGCAAAAATCAACAAAACTAAATGCTTTTTTTTTTGAGAAGATAAATAAAATAGACAAACCATTAGCCAGAATCATCAAGAAAAAAAGAGAGAAGAATCAAATCAACAAACTCAGAAATGAACATGGAGAAATCACAACAGACAATTCAGAAATACAAAGGATCATAAGAGACTACTATCAGCAACTACATGCCAATAAAATGGTCAACTTGGAAGAAATGGACAAATTCTTAGAAAAGTATAATATCCCAAAACTGAACCAGGAAGAAATAGAAAATCTTAGCAGACCCATCACAAGCACAGAAATGGAAACTGTAATCAGAAATCTTCCAAGAAACAAAAGCCCAGGACCAGATGGCTTCACAGGTGAGTTCTACCAAAAATTTAGAGAAGAACTAACACCTATCCTACTCAAAATCTTTCAGATAATTGCAGAGGGAGGTAAGCTGCCAAACTCATTCTAAGACCACTATCACCCTAATACCAAAACCAAAGAAAGATGCCATGCCAAAAAAAAAAAAAGAAAGAAAGAAAGAAAGAAAACTACAGGCCAACATCACTGATGAACATAGATGCAAAAATCCTTAACAAAATTCTAGCAAACAGAATCTAACAACATATTAAAAAGATCATACATCATGATCAAGTGGGTTTTATCCCAGGGATGCAAGGATTCTTCAGTTTTCACAAGTCAATCAATGTGATACACATTAACAAATTGAAAGATAAAAACCATATGATTATATCAGTTGATGTAGAGAAAGCCTTTGACAAAATTCAACATCCATTTATGATAGAAACTCTCCAGAAAGCAGACATGGAAGGTACATAACTCAACATAATAAAAGCCATATATGATAAACCCACAGCAAACATTTTCCTCAATGGTGAGAAATTTCCCCTAGAGTCAGGAACAAGACAAGGGTGCCCACTCTCTCCACTACTATTCAACATAGTTTTGGAAATTTTAGCCACAGCAATCAGAAAAGAAAAAGAAATAAAAGGTTCCAGATTGAAAAAGAAGCAGTAAGACTCTCACTGTTTGCAGATGACATGATCTTCTACATAGAAAACCCTAAAGACACCACCAGAAAATTACTAGAGCTAATCAATGAATATAGTAAATTTGCAGGATATAAAATTAGCATGCAGAAATCCTTTGTATTCCTATACACTTACAATGAGAAAACAAAGAGAAATTAATGAAACAATTCCGTTCACCATTGTGATGAAAAGAATAAAATACTTAAGAATAAATATACCTAAAGAAACAAAAGGACTATATGAAGAAAACTACAAAACACTGATGAAAGAATTCAAAGATGACACAAATAGATGGAGAAATATACCATGTTCATGGATTGGAAGACTCAATATAATGAAAATCAGTATTCTACTCAAAGCAATGGAATCCTTATCAAGCTACCAATGGTATTTTTCAGAAAACTAGAACAAATAATTTCACAATTTATATGGAAATACAAAAAACCTCAAATAGCCAAAGCAATCTTGAGAAAGAAGAATGGACCTGGAGGAATCAACCTGCCTGACTTCAGACTATACTACAAAGCTACAGTCACTAAGACAGTATGTGACTGACACAAAAACAGAAATATAGACCAATGGAAGAAAATGGAAAGCCCAGAGATAAATCCAGGCACCTATGGACACCTTATATTTGACAAACAAGGCAAGAATATACAATGGAGAAACGATTTCTTTAAGAAGTGGTGCTAGGAAAACTGGGCAACCATTTGTAAAAGAATGAAACTAGAACATTTTCTATCGCCATACACTAAAATAAACTCAAAATGAATTAAAGATCTAAATGTAAGACCAGGAACTATAAAACTCCTAGAGGAAAACATAGGCAAAACACTCTCTGACATAAACCACAGCAGGACCCTCTATGACCCACCTCCCTGAGTAATGAAAATAAAAGCAAAAATAAACAAATAGGACCTAATTAAACTTAAAAGTTTTTCCACAACAAAGAAAACTATAAGCAAGGTGAAAAGACCGTCTTCAGAATGAGACAAAATAATAGCAAATGAAGCAACTGACAAGGAATTAATCTCAAAAATATACAAGCAGCTCCTGAAGCTCAATTCCAGAAAAATAAATGACCCAACCGAAAAGTGGGCCAAAGAACTAGACAGACACTTCTCCAAAGAAGACATACAGATGGCTAACAAACACATGAAAATATGCCCAACTTCACTCATTATCAGAGAAATGCAAATTAAAACCACAATGAAATACCATTTCATGCTGGTCAGAATGGCTGCTATCAAAATCTACAAACAATAAATGCTGGAGAGGGTGCAGAGAAAAGGGAACCCTCTTACACTGTTGGTGGGAATGCAAACTAGTACAGCCACTATGGAGAACAGTGTGGAGATTCCTTAAAAAACTGGAAATAGAACTGCCATATATGACCCAGCAATCCCACTGCTGGGTATACACACTGAGGAAATCAGAATTGAAAGAGACACGTGTACCCCAGTGTTCACTGCAGCACCGTTTACAACAGCCAGGACATGGAAGCAACCTAGATGTCCATCGGCAGATGAATGGATAAGAAAGGGGTGGTACATATGCACCATGGAATATTACTCAGCTATTAAAAAGAATGCATTTGAATCAGTTCTAATGAGGTGGATGAAACTGGAGCCTATTACACAGAGTGAAGTAAGTAAAAAAGAAAAACACCAATACAGTCTATTAATGCATATATATGGAATTTAGAAAGATGGTAACGATGACCCTGTATGTAAGACAGCAAAAGAGACCCAGATGTAAAGAACAGACTTTTGGACTCTGCAGGAGAAGGCGAGGGTGGGATAATTTGAGGGAATAGCATGTATATTACTATATGTGAAATAGATCACCAGTCCAGGTTCAATGCATGAGACAGGGTGTTCAGGGCTGGTGCACTGGGATGACCCTGAGGGATGGAATGAGGAGGGAGGTGGGAGGGGGGTTTGGGATGGGGGAACACATGTACACCCCTGGCTGATTTATGTTAATGTATGGCAGGAACCTCTACAGTATTGTAAAGTGCTTGGCCTCCAATTAAAATAAATAAATTAATTAAAAAAAAAAGAAGATACATACAAACTAACAGTGAAGACATGGAAAAAGGTATTCCATGCAAATGGGAATGAAAAGAAAGCCAGATAGCACTATTGACAAAATAAACTTTAAAAGAGGATGGCAACAAGACACAAAGAAGGTTATCACATAAGAATTAATCCAAATAGAAGATATAGCAATTGTTAATATATATGAACCCAACATAGGAAAAAGTAAACACATGAAACAAATATTAACAGATGTAAAAGGAGAAATAGATAATAACACATTAATAAAAAGCAATGTTAACACCCCAGTTATACCTTTGGATAGAAAATCCAGACTGAAAATCCCTGAGGAAACACTGGTCTTAAAAGACACATTAGAATATGTATGTGTATAGAATATGTATGTATGTATATATAAATGCTTCCCAGGTGGTGCTAGTGGTAAAGAACCAACTTGTTAATACAGGAAACATAAGAGATTCAGGTTCCATTCCTGGGTTGTGAAGAACCTGGAGGAGGGCATGGCAACCAACTCCAGTATTCTTGCCTGAAGAATCCCCATGGACCGAGGAGCCTAGTGGGCTACAGTCCATAGGGTAGCAAAGATTTGAACACAAATGAAGTGGCTGCAAGCACATATAAGCATACACACACACACACACACACACACACACACACATATGTGTGTGTGTATATATATAATTGCATTTAAAAGCGGCAAAATATATATTCTTTTCTAGTGCACAGGGAACATTCTCCACAATAGACAACATGAAATGACACAAAAAAAAGTTACAATGAATTTAAGAAATTAAAATTATATCAAGCATCTTTTCTAACTCCAATACTATGATACTAGAAATCAAGTACAAAAAGAAAAAACCTGCCAAAAAAAAAATGTGTATGCTAAACAATATGCTACTGAACAACCAAAGCTTCTCTGAAGAAGTCAGAGAAGAAATTTAAAAAGAAAACAAAAAACTGTAGACAAATGAAAACTAATACAAAGCAATCCTAAACAGTTCCTAGAGAAAAGTTTATAGTGATGCAATACTACTTCAGGAAATAAGAAAAATATCAAGTAAACAACTTATTTTACAACAAAAGCAACTAGAAAAAAAGAATGAGCAAAACCCAAAGTTAGTAGAAGTAAAGAAATCATGGTCAGGGCAAAATTAAATATAATATACCTTGAAAAAGACAATGAAAAAAAAATCAATAAAACTAAGATAAAATTGATAAACATTTAGCCAAACTTATGAAGGAAAAAAAAAATAGAGAGAGAGAGAGCATACCCATATCAATAGAATCAGAAAAAATAAAAGAAGCTACAACTGATACTACAGAAATAAAAAGAATTTTAAGAGGGCAAATCTACACCAATAAACTGGAAAACTTACAAGTAGCAGAAATATCCCTAGGAAAGAACAAGGAAGAAACAGCAAATACTAAGAAGCAAATCACCTGTACTGATATTGAATGAATAATTTTTTTTTTAAATGTACTGAACACTACTAACTGTGCACTTTTTTTTTTTATTTTTTTATTAGTTGGAGGCTAATTACTTCACAATATTGTAGTGGTTTTTGTCATACATTGACATGAATCAGCCATGGATATACATGTATTCCCCATCCCGATCCCCCCTCCCACCTCCCTCTCCACCCGATCCCTCTGGGTGAATAATTTTAAAAACTCTCAGAAAACAAAGTCCAGAACCAGATTACCTAACAGTTGAATTCCACAAAACATTTAAAGAAAAGTAAATACAGATTTTTCTCAAACATTTTCAAAGAAGTTCAAAGAAAAGAATGATTTCTAATTCATTTTGTGAGGAGAGCATCACCCTGATATGAAAACCAGACAAGGATATCACAAGAAAAACAAAATTGCAGGGCAACATCTCTTACGAACATAGATGCAAAAATCCTCAACAAAATACTTACACACCAAATTCAACAATACACAAAAAGGATCATACAACATGATCAACAGGTGTTTATCTTACAGATGCAAGTATAGTTCAGTATCAGTAAATTGGTCAATGTTATACACTACATTAACAAATTGAAGAAAAAATCATATGATCATCTCAAAGCTGGAGAAAAATCTTTTGACAAAATTGAACATCCATTTATGATGCTGAACTCTCCACAAGCCCGCAGCTAACATCATCATGGTGAAAAGCTACAATGAAGAACAAGATAAGGATGCCCACTCTAATTCGATATTGGAGTTCCTAACCATATAAATCAGATAAGAAAACAAAATAAAAGGGCTTGAACTTGAAAATAAGCAAAACTGTCACTGTTTGCAAATGATATCTTTACTATGCAAGGAAAATCCTAAAGATGTCACAAAAAATAACTAGAGCTCATCAGTGAATTTGATAAAGTTGCATGATGCAAAGTTAATAGACAGAAACCTGTTTATTTCTTTACATTATCAATAGATTATCATAAGGAGAAATTAAGGGAAAAAATCCTATATACAATCATATTGAAAAAGAATAATGTACATATGAATATATCTAACTAAGGAGGGAAAAGACCTGTACTCAGACAACTAAAAGATACTGTTGAAAGAAACTGAAGATGACACAAACAGATGGAAATATATACTGGGCTTATGGATTGGAAGAATTAATATTGTTAAAATAAACATACTACTCAAAGTAATCTACAGATCCAATACAATCCTGTCAAATTACCAATGACACTTCACAGAACTGCAGCAAATAATTCTGACATTTGTATGAAAACACAAAAGATCCCCCCAAATCAAAACAATCTTCAAGAAGAACAACATTAGAGGTATCACACACTCTAATTTCCAACAATACTACCAACTACCATAACCAAAACAGGATGGTCCTCACACAAATTCAAATATGTATATCAATGGAAAAGAATAGAGCAGCTGAGGGAAAAAAAATAAAAAAACAACACACTTGTATGGGCATTTCATCTCTGATAAAGGAGGCAAGAATATACAATGGAGGAAAAATAGTCTCTTCAACAGCTTCCGAAATCAATGATGTTGAGAAAACCGGATAGCTATATGCAAAAGAATCAAACTGGACTATTCTCCCATACAATGCGTAGATATTAATCCAAAGTGGCTTAAAACAAATTTAAGAGATGCAATCATAAAATTTCTAGAAGAAACATGATAAGAACTTGATTGACATTGGTTTTAGTATTTTTTTAATATGCCTTCTTAAGTGAGGAAACGAAAAGCAAAAATAAACAAATGGACCATATCAAGCTAAAAAGCTTTCCACAGTGAAGGAAACACTTCCCTGGCAGAAGTGAGGGGCAGGGGAAATTGCATTTCATGTCAACTAAATGAAAATGACACCTATTGGATGGGAGAAAGTATTTTTAAACAACTTACCTGATAAGGGGTTAATATACAAAATACACAAAGAACTTGTAAAACTCAACATCAAAAAACACCCCAAAATAAACAACTATGTTTAAAAAAAAAATGGGCTGAGTATTTAAAGAAACATTTTCAACTAACACTAATAACTAATACTCTAGAAAAGGGATCAAAACCACAGTGAGATATCAACTCTCACCTGTAGAATGGCTGTTATCAATAACAGTAAGTGTTGGAGAGGATTTAGAGAAAGTAATGTTGGTGGGAATGCAAATAGGTGCAATCATTATGGAAAATTGCACAGAGACTCTTGGAAAAAATTAAAAACAGAACTACCATATCACTGAGCAATTCCACTCCTGGGTATTTAAAGAAACTAGAAACATTAATTAGGAAAAAAGTGCACCATAATTCATTACAACATTATTTACAATAGCCAAGATGTGGAAGCAACCTAAGTGCCCAACAATAGATGAATTGGTGGGACTTCCCTGGCAGTCCATTGGTTATGATTTTGTTTTCTAATGCAGGAGGTGTAGGTTAGATCCCATGTCAAGGAACAAAGATCCTATATGCCTCATGACCAAAAATAAACAAAAACAAAAAATGAAAACACACACACACAAACAGAAGCAATATTGCAACATATTAAAAAAAAACTTTAAAAATGGTTCACATTAAAAAAACATTTAAAATAGATAAACTAGTAATAAAATGTCACGTATATATATACAATGGAATTTTTACTCAGCCATAAAAAAAATATAATCTTGCCATCTGTGACAACATGGATAGACCTAGAAGTATGTTATGCTAAGCAAAATAAGTCAGACAGAGAAAACAAATACTGTATGATTTCCACTTCTATGTGGAATCCGGAAAAAACAAAAAAAGACAAACATAACTGAACAGAAACAGTTATGGAAGCAGTGAACAAACAATGGATTTCCAAGGAGGATGGACTCAGGAGAGGGAAGGAATAGGTGAAGGGCATTTATAAACACAAACTCAGTTACAAAATAAGTGAGCCACATATAGGAAATATAAAGTGCAGGAAAAAGTCAATAAATATGTAGCAACTTTGTATGGTGACAGATAAGTAGACTAATAATTGTGATCATATTTACATGTATAGAGATATTGAATTACTATATTGTGTACCAGGAACTAATATAATGCAGTACCCCAATTATACTTCAAAAACAACTGAATAAATTAATTAAAAAATATATCAAGTTTGTGCTTATCAGAGGCAGGAGTGAGGGGTAGGGGAAATTGCATGAAGGCAGTCAAAAGGTACAAATACCTAGTTTCAAGATAAATAAGCACTAGGGATGTAATGTACAACAGGATAGATATAGTTAACACTGCTATCTCTATGTTATATATAAAAGTTGTTAAGACAGTAAATCCTGAGTTCTCATCACAAAGAAAAATATTCTCTTCTATTTCTTTGTTCTGTATCTATACAAGATGATGGCTGTTCACTAAACTTGTGATAATAATTTCATGATGCATGTAAATCATATCATTTTGTGGTATACCTTGAACTCATGTGGTATTGTCAATTATATCTCAATAAAACAGGGAAAAACAATATTCATGGTGGAAACTAGATAAAATGGAGAGAGTATGCCTCACATAAAGACATTTACTCTTGTTTAGTAAACACTGTGCAAGTTAAAGGAAACACTTGTGTAGTAAGATTTATCCTGAAGAATACCTTTTCAAGCCTCGACGAGATGATCTCCAAGGTGCTAAATATTCCAAGAATTTAATATACCACCTATGATTCTCACTATCATTCAGAGCCTATTTTTATGTGCAATTACATATTATCTATCATTCAGAACTTATTTCAATCTGTAAACATATTTATATAATAAATACATATACAAATCATAAAATATATGTGAAGAAAATATATGAGACTCTTAACTAGTCTCCATTACTGCATTGAATATCACTGTTTATATTTTGTATTTATATTTTGATGACTGATTTGATTAAATGAAATAAGAAAACATTGTTATCACTGTAAAAATGTATAGCATTTATTGGTAAGGCTACAGTATTCTGTAGTTTTATGATGAATGATCTAAGGAAAATAAACAGAAAAAAGTGCTGAAATGAATATTCTGCCATGATAATTGTTAAAATGTGCCATGCTTATCTTCTAAATTATGCATTATGAAACATTATAGTCAAGACATAATTAATTATATTTTAAAGCCTTTTATATGATGTCTGACACATAACAGAATATATGTTTTAAAATTAAGTAAAATAAAATAAATAAATAAAATAAAATTAAGTAAAATATATTTTAAAGTGTACAGAAACAGCTCCAGTCTTTGTAGTATAGGAGATAATAATTAGATGAATTACTCCAAAGTTACACTTTTTGGTAAATTATGGGCCATTAGACATTATGATTTCCTTCCTCATTTGTAGAGTATGAAGACTAGATTGTAATAACACCTCCAAACCACCAGATGGCTTTATGCAGTTGGAAGAACTATAGTAGAATTTTTTACAGAAATGTCTGCTCTTCTTTCTACTTTATGTGAACTTAGAATAAACCTCATTTAAAAAATCTAATTTATTTCTATTGATATCAGGAATTTCTGGGACCTCACCGTATTTTTACAGAAAACCCCCCTCTTTTGTATTTCTCTCTACTCTTAACTGCAGTTTTTAGCTTTGCTAATTTCTACTTACAATTATCTCCTCTGAACAACCCAATTCTAATGTTTCTTCTCCATAGATCTACTGAAAAAAATATAATTACCTGGTGAGTAGATTTTTTAAAATAAAAATTTCATTCTAAGTATAAAATTGTATTTTTTAATTTGAGCACTAAACATTTTAGCAGAGCAATAGATTTTCCCCTCCCAAATCCAAACCAGTCCCAAAGTACATGAAAAAGTGTGTATTGGTTTCTTTTGACTTTTGCTTTGGTTATAGCAAGACCTTCAGAATTGACTAACACATGTGTTTGAGTGTTTTGTTCTGCCAAACTTGTTTTAAACTGCTATGAGTATTGCCTAGCACAGAACAGTCCTGGCCCCTGGAGCAAGTACTTTAAGATGTAAATTGCTTGCTTTCCTGATTCCCTTAGCTCATTTGCTGTTGTAGAGTTAAATCAAGTATCACAGATTTGCATTTTTTTTTTACAAACTATAACCTCACCAGTTCTATTTACATAACTTACATCCTGTTTAATTAAAAAAAAAAATCCTAGGGAGCTACCATATTTCATAACTCAGCTGACTGGAGATCAATCTTCAACTTACCTTAGATCTTTACTAAAAATCTCATGCTTTGCCTTAGACTAAATCTCCTCCGACCTTGTAGCACTTTTTATTTCCTTTCCTAGTATTCAGTAATCTCAGGAGTTTTATTTTGTGATCTTCATTTAGGCTGAACTAATATGTAAAGTGGTTTGGGGTAATGCTCAAATTTTAGAGAGGGTTGATTTTACTAAGTGCAGCAATTCACATATTATACAGTACCTCAATGGTGAAAAAATAAGTTATTTCAGGTCAAAGCGCAAGTCATTTGCAGGATATCACCTATGCTTACTTACAGTGCCTGGCATTCAAAAATTATTGAATGAATGAATGATGCACATTTAAAAGGGCAGTTGTTACCAATAGGCCTCTGTAAATGTCAAGCACTATTCTCTTCCTATATTGTTTATGTCCATGAAACTAGAGAAAAGCTTTTCTAAAGCAGAAGATACATGTAAATAATTTATTGAAAACACGACTTTAGTTTGAAAATTTCCATCATTATATGAAGAAATTCTTGACAGAATGAAATCACTTCACATCAACCACTAGTTCAGTATACTAGTATTATGACTTTCTTTCTTTTGTACAGTTACTCTAGCTCTTTTGCACTGAAATACAAGAAAATGGTTTCCTGAAATTCTGCAGAACTGATATGTCCATTTGCTTATGGTACATTTTTCCTTAAACCTGTTAAGGTGTATGCATCACTCATATTGCTGAAAGGCATCCCACATGTCTAATCCAAGGCTCACAGACATTTTCTGTAAAGGGTCAGATAATAAATACTTGAGTCTTTTCAGGCCAAAAAAGCAAAACTGAACACATTATATAGATACTGTCATATAATTTTCATGTCACAAGTTGTTGTTTTGAATTTTTCAACCATTTAAAAATGTAAAAATAAATCTTTAGCTTGTGCACTCTATAAAAACAAAGATTTAGCCTGTGAACTATAGTTTGTTGACTCCTGGTCTAGTCCACTGAAATTAGGAGGGATAGGAAGACTTAATAGATAATGTTCCAGTGCTAGAGAGTCAATGACTTTTCTACATAGTCTGTTCAAGTCATTTTACAGAACTAAGACATTTGCATGGTAAAAGATCTTGGCCTCTAGAATCAGAACAGCATGGATTTGAATTCTGTTTCTCTACTACTATTTCCCATGTATGTTGGACAAGCTCCTTTAAGCCTCAGTTTCCTTACCTGTGCAGTAGTAATAATAAGACTCCAAAACCGCTATCAGGAGGACCATGCCTGCAATTCATCCAGCAGCAGGCCTTGGCTTATAGTTAATCCTCAATGGTGGTGGTTTAGTTGCTAAACTGTGCCCAACACTTGCAATCCCATGGGCTATAGCCCACCAGGCTTCTCTGTCCATGGGATTTCTCAGGCAAGAATACTGGAGTGGGTTGCCATTTCTTTCTCCAGGGGAATTGCCAACCCAGCAATCAAACTCGCATTGTCTCCTGCATTGCAAGTGGAGTCTTTACCAACTGAACCACCAGGAAAGCTCTAATCCTCAATAAATGTTAGCTATTACTATTTGTGTACAGAATTAAGCATATTAATCCTATATCCATCATCTAGCACCATGTTTACTAAATGAGGTTCAGGAATTTTCATTCATTTACTTTGCTTCATTAAGCAAGCGCTCATTGCATGTCTACTATGTGTCAGGCACCATGTTAGGTACTTAATAATTATTGTTGAAGGAGTAAATCTAGGCTGGTGAGCTGATCTTTAGATAAAAAAGTAAGTCATTATATGTTCTTGATTAGAGAAAACATGACCAACAATAGTTCTCAGAAATATTGTGGTAATCTTAGCAGCTTACAGCTCAAACGGTATTTCAAATTGAACCTTTAAAAACTATAGAGAATGGGAGCAAGATAATGATGATAGTGATGATGATAATGATGATGATGATGATGATGATGAAAACTAACAACTTTTATGAATATTCACTCCCAGTAATATTACTGTACTATGGGCTTTATATGTTTTTGTTCATTTAATTCTTTCAAAAATATCCTTTTAGTTAAGTACCCTTGCTACTCTCAATTTTGCTTATGTACTTTGTAATGAGAACTCGAGACTTAGAAAAATTCTATAGAGTTGCCCAAAATCACACAGCTGATAAGCAAAAGGAAATCCCTGGGGATTAATTTGCTTTTTAATATTATGAATTGCAATTAAATTGATAAACTTCAATTGTACCTAGAATGTAAGGTCAATCATACAGTCCTTGCTTCAGAAGCTCATTTATTTATTCACTCAATCACTTGTTGTTTCAACAAGTATAAATTAAATATCTATTATTTTCCAGGTACTTTTATACACTGTGATGAGATCAATGAAAATATTGAATTTTCCTTTCAAATAATATTGTTTTTATTTTGTTTTGTTTTTAGAGAATATTACTAGGAATTATGTTTTCCTTGTTTAGTGACAATCATTTCCTTTTCTTTTAGATTTCCTGCCTAGCTACCATATTAAATTTTGTAATTTGTGAAATTATAAATAATATTTATTCTGATTGTTCTGAATTTTCTGGACATAAAAGCATAACATTTCCAAATACTGCTTATTTTATCACCTTTAAGCAATATTATGTCTTAAATTTTACTTATTTCATTTGTTTTGGCAAATCAATTAGAATTTAAGATGCTTATTATGTTACATGATGGAAATTAAGAAATCTTATCATCTTTTGCTAATTTAATGAAATGTCTCAGAAGCTTATTAAATATTATAATAATGGTTTAAAATTAAATAGAATCAATCAGTGAAACTATGAGAATTTAAATGAAAAGTTATATTTCACTCAATTGTTTTTAAAATTAAATATAGACATTCAGTATCTAACTAGAAAATCAAATTTTAATTCATTGACTTCTGTGCTATATTAAATAGATTTTCTAATGCTAATTTATTTTTTGATTTTTAGAAATACAGATGACTAGAAGATATATGATAAAGTTAAAATTGTTTACTTCTAATCTTTCACCAATTTCTCCTTGAGATTCCAATAATTATTCCTCTATTAGTTTAACATTAATGCATAAAGGTTTATAATTTCTGTATTTCCATTATTGACTATATCTTTTATAAATGTATAATCAATAGCTCATTCCTTGTTTGGAATCTTCACTTTTATTTCCTTTTCCTGCAGTGCTATTAATCTCACCAACCTATCCCTCCAGACTCACATATGTATATACAAATGAGCAAGCACATATACAGAGACTAGTTAATATGTATTGAATTTCTAATTTTTTAGCTATTAGTTTAAATATCACTTTTTCACCCTTGCCTTCACACAAATCCAGTCTCCCAAAATGATAATTATAAGATGACATTTTTCTCCCTATGTCTTTATCTTAACTCTATATAACTGTGCAATTGATTGTTAAATAATTTACTCCATTAAATAAGTTTCACATGACAAGTACCAACACTGTCATTTAGTGCTGTATCCCAAGTATTTATTAAAACAATTTTTTGGTGCCAGTAGTACACTCTTGATTACTGTGGGTTTGTAGTCTATTCTGAAGTCAGATTAGACTGACTGACTTTTGTTTACTTTTCTAAAGATTGTTCTATCTATTCAGGGTTTTCTGTTTCCAAGCAAATTATAACATTTTTTGTTCTAATTCTATGAAAAATTCCATTGGTTATTTTACAGGGATTGCATTCAATCTGTAGATTGCTTTGAGTAGTATGGTCATTCTCACAATATTGATTCTTCCAATCCAAAAACATGATATACCACTCCATCTGTTTTTGTCATCTTTGATTTCTTTCATGAGTATCTTAAAGTTTTATGAGTATAGATGTTTTGTCTCCTTAGAAACATTTTATTCTTGTTTGTTGCCATAGTAAGTGGGATTGTTTCCTTATTTTCTTTCTTATCTTTCCTTCTTAGTTTATAAGAATTCAAGAGATTTCTGTGCATTAATTGTGTATCCTTAACTTTACTGAATTCATTGATTAGTACTTTCCTGATGGTACCTTTAGGATTTTCTACATATAATGTCATGCCATCTACACAAAACAGGAATGCATATCAATGGGACAGGCTAGAAAGTCCAGAGATAAACCCACACACTTATGTTTACCTAATCTGTGACAAAGGAGGCAAGACATACAATGAAGAATTGACAGTCTCTTCAATAAGTGGTGCTGGAGAAAACTAAACAACTACATGGAAAGAATGAGATTAGAACACTCTCCAACACCATACACAAAAATAAGTTCAAAGTGGATTGAAGATCTAAATGTAAGGCCAGATACTACAAAATTCTTAGAGGAAAACACAGGCAGAACACTCTGAAAAAATCGCAGTAATATGTTTTTGATCCACCTCCTAGAGTAATGAAAATAAAGCAAAAAGTAACAAATGAGATCTAATTAAACTTAAAGTCTTCTGCACAGCAGAAACTTGAGGTCTTCTCCCATTAAAAGAAAAAAAAAAGACAACTTTCAAAATGGGATATTTGAAAGTGAAGCAGCTGGCAAGGGATTAATCTCCAAAATATAAAAACAGATCATGCAGTTCAATATAAGGCAAAGCAAAAACCCAAGCAAAAAAATGGGCAGAAGATCTAGAGAGATATTTCTCCAAAGAAGACATACAGATGGCTAAAAAGCACATGGAAAAATGTTCAAATAAGTAATTATTAGAGAAAGTCAAATCAGTCCTATAATGAGGTATCTCTTCACAACTGTCAGAATGGCCATAATCAAAAAATCTACAAACAATAAATGCTGATGAAGGTGTGGAGAAAAGGGAATCATCCTACAGTGTAGGTGGGAATGTAAATTGATAGAGCTAGAACAGTATGGAACTTTCTTAAAAAAGTACAAATAGAACTACTATATGACACAGCAATCTCACTCCTTGGCATATACCTGGAGAAAACCATAAGTCAAAAATGTACATGCACTCCAATGTTCGTTGTAACACTATTTATGATAGCTAGGATATGGAACCAACATAAATGCTCATCAACAGAGAAATAATGGACAGAATGATGTAGTATATATACACACACAGTGGAATATTACTCAGCCATAAAAAACAAAATGCTGTTAACAGCAACATGAGCAGACTTAGAGACTGTCATACAAACAAGTTAGTCAGACACAGAGAGACAAATATCATATAATACCACCTATGTAGACTTTATAAAAAAAAAAGATACAAATGAATTTATTTACAAAATAGAAGTAAAGTCTTGGGTGTAGAAAATAAACTTGTGGTCACCAGGAAATAAGGGGGGGATAGACCAGGAGATTGGGACTGCCATATACACGCTACTATATATAAAATAGATAACTAATGAGATTTCTCCAAAGAAGATGTGCAATAGACACGTGAAAAGATGATCTACATTGCTCATTATTAGAAAAATGCAAATAAGACTGTAATGAGGTTTCACCTCACAGCAGTCAGAATGGCCATCATCAAAAAACTACAATCCGTGCTGGAGAGGTGTGGAGAACAGGGACCCCTCTAGCACTGTTGGTGGGAATGTAACTGATATAGTCACTTTGGAGAACTGTATGGAGATTCTCTTAAAAAACTAGGAATAAAACTACCATGTGAACCAGTAATGCCACTACTGAGCATATACCCTGAAAAAAAAACACAATTCAAAAAGACATATGTACCCCAATGTTCATTGCAGCACTATTTACAATAGCCAGGACAAGGAAGCAACCTAGATGTCCATCAATAGATGAATGGATAAGGAAGCTGTGGTACATATATACAACGGAATACTACTCAGCCATAAAAAGGAACAAATGTGAATCTGTTGAACTGAGGTGAATGAGATGAACCTAGAGTCTATTATACAGAGTGAAGTAAGTCAGAAAGAGAAAAACAAATTTTGTCTACTAACACATGCACACACACAAACACACACATACATAGCTATGACTGATTCATGTTGCTATATGGCAGAAACCAAACAATACTGTAAAGCAATTACCTCCAATTTAAAAAAAAGAAAAATTAAAGTTAAAAAAGGAACCTGCTATACAGCATAGGAAAGTCTATTCAATACTCTGTATTGGCCTATATGGAAAAAGAATCTAAAAAACAAGGATATATATATATATATATATATATATATATATATATGTGTGTGTGTGTGTGTGTGTGCGCGTGTGTATATATATATATATATATATACAAATATAACATATTCACATTGCTGAACACCTAAAACTAATATGATGCTGTAAATCAACTATGGTCCAATTAAAATTTTTAAAAGAAGTTAATTAAAAGTAAAATGAAAGAACACCACATACCTAATCTGAATCCAATGAGTGAATATCTGCCCTTATTTTTGTGCTATGTCTAACAATGTTATTAATCTATGCTGTATTTTTTGTGTTGGAAAATATTTTGTTTATTTTTTCACATATCATCTGTTTGTATCTGTGGCATGGTGAAGGCACTTGCATAACTCAATGAAACTGTGAGCCGTGGCTTGCAGAGTTACCCAAGATGGGTGAGTCATAGTGGAGAGTTCTGACAAAATGTGGTACACTGGAAAAGGAAATGACAACACACTCTAGTACTCTTGCCTAAAGAACTCCATGGACAGTATGGAAAGGCAAAAGATATGACACCAGTAGGTGACCCTCAGGGTTGGAAGGGTCCAATATGCTACTAGGGAAGAACAGAGGGCAATTACTAATAGCTCCAGAAACAATGAAGTGCCTGGGCCAAAGTGGAAACAAGGCTCAGTTGTGGACGTGTGTGGTGGTGAAAGTAAGTCTGATGCTGTAAAGAATAACACTGCACTGGAACTTGGAATGTTAGGTCTATGAATCAAAGTAAATTGTACATGGTCAACCAGGAGATAGCAAGAGTAAACAATGATGTCCTAGGAATCAGTGGACTGAAATGGTTGAGAATGGATTAACTTAATTCAGATGACCATGATATCTACTACTGTGGGCAAGAATCCCTTAGAAGAAATGGAGTAGCCATCATAGTCAACAAAAGAGTTCGAAAGGCAGAACTTGGATGCAGTCTCAAGGATGACAGAATGATCTCCATTTGTTTATAGGCAAACTATTCAACACCACAGTAATCCAAGTCTATACCCCAACTACTAATACCAAAGAAGCAAAAGTTGACTTGTTGTATGAAGATCTCTAACATCTTTAAAACCAATACCAAAAAAAAATGTCCTTTACGGCACAGGGGATTGGCATGCAAAAGCAAGAAGTCAAGAGATACCCATAATAAAAGGCAAGTTTGGCCTTGAAGTATGAAATGACACAGGGCAGATGGTAACAGAGTTTTGCCAAGAGAACACCCTGGTCACAGCAAATAACTTTTTCCACCAACATGAGACAGATTTACATGTAGACATTACCAAATAGTCAATATTGAAATCAGATTGATTATGTTCTTTACAGCTGAAGATGGAGAAGCTCTGTACAGTCAGTAAAAACAAGATGTAGAGTTGACTGTGGCTCAGATCATGGGCTCCGTATTACAAAATTCAGGCTCAAAGTGAAGAAATTAGGGAAAATCACCAGCTCATTCATATATGAACTAAATCAAATCCCTTATGACTCTACAGTGAAGGTGACAAATAGATCCAAGAGATTAGATCTGGTAGACAGAGTGTCTAAAGTATTAATGGACTTCATAGCATTGTACAGGAGGTATGATCAAACAAACCCAAAGGGGGAAAAAATGCAAGAAGGTAAAGCAGTTGTCTGAGGAGGCTTTAGAAAGAGCTGAGGAAAGAAGAAAAGTGAAAGGCAAGAGAGAAAGGGAAAGATATACCCAAATGAATGCAGATTTCCAAAGAACAGTTAAGGGAGTTTTCTTAAATGAACAATGCAAAGAAATGGAGGAAAACAATAGAATGTGTAAGGCTAGAGTCTCATGAAGAAAACTTGATATATAAAGGGAACATTTCATGCAAGGTTGGGCTCAATAAAGGACAGAAAAAGTAAGGACCTAACTGAAGCAAAGAGATTATGAAGAGGTGGCAAGAACACACAGACCATGGGGTTGCAAAGAGTCAGACACTACTTAGCCACTGAACAAGTAATGTGACTATAGATAAAAATTTCATATACCTAGAAAAATTTTTATAATTTTATATTATTTGAATTTTAATATACTAATCTAATGCATTTACATTTATTGTCATAGATGATATTTCTGATGTTATTTATTATGTGTGCTTTCTGCTTTCATGTTGATTCTTTTTTTCCTTTAATATAGATTTTTTTTTGTCTTAACTTTGTTATAATATAATATATACATATACTATATAATTATTTATATGGCCACCTTCCTGATCTATTATTTATATTATTTTAAAAACCTACTGAAGAGAAAATATAACTTTTAAGAGAAAATATAACTGCATATTTATTAATAAAGTGTCATGAGAAAAATTTTTAATCCCCTCTAGGTTCAATATGAGGAAGTTAGTAGGCATTTTCAATTAATACTACTCAGTTCCTTTATCTGCTATTATTAGTATAATCTGATTTAGAGATGAAACTGTTTTTATTAAGTTATTATGGCTGATATTAATAATATTAGATATCTCTATTTCAACATTTTTGAGCTTCTTCTTCCCTTAAGTAATTTTATGATTACCTCTCAAGAGAAATATTTAATTCTTCACTGCAAAACTTCAACAATTTTGAATTTTAAATTGTGATTGTTCTCTTGATCTTTGAGTCTATGTATGTGATAAATCTTTTCAGAATTTTTCACACCTGAGATATCTTTTTGGCACATCCAGACATGAACATCAGCTTTGCTGATTTAATTTCTTTGGTTACAATTTTCTTAAAAACTGGGGCACTGCTCATGTGAAGATCAAGTCTCCTCTTATGTTAGTTACTATAGAGCTTCCCACGTGGCTCAGCTGGTAAAGAATCCTCTGCAATGCAGGAGACCTGGGTTCGATCACTGGGTTGGGAGGATACTCTGGAGAAGGAAACAGCTACCCACTCCAGTATTCTGGCCTGGAAAATTCCACGGACTGTATATTCCATGGAGTCACAAATAGTCCTACATGACTGAGAAACTTTCAATTCTCACTGGGGAACCAGGAGACCATATGCCCTGTGGCACAGCCAGAAAAAAAAAAAGGAAAACGCATTTGAACTATTAAACTCAGATACTTCAATGATCGATGTTATTGAGCCTAAACCTGTTTCTTTGAAAGTGAGGATTAAAAAGATCATTTTTTCTTGTAAATACTGAAAAATTTACTGGTGAATGAAGCATCTGTTTGAAATGTGAAATGTGCCACCATGAAGACTGTATTTGGACCACAGGAAAATCTTCATCTACCTAATAGGTGGTAGGTGGAAATGGCAGCAACAGCAGTCACTCTAGCAACAGTGGTAGGAAAAGGTAATTTTGTTTTCATCTCCCTGAATAACAGAATGCCACCAGCTGGCAATAAAGATACCAGCAGTACCCGCCTAGAGAAAGTCCCTGGAAAGGCAATGACAACAGCTGCACAAACGCCAGAAAACAGAGAGGAGTGCTCTCTGTCTTGATCCCCAGCCGGAAAAGTTTAAAGTGTGCAAAGCCAGACACATTTTTAATGCATTCTCCATTTTAGAAGGTGAATTTAAAAATATTTATATATACAAATGTTTATATACAACATATATGTTGAGATATGAAAAACAATACAATGTTGGCTAGCTTGATGGGAAGGAATGTTGATAATTCTATTATCAGTTACGAACCATAAAGAATCTTATGTGTCTGTCCATGTCTTCCTGTGTTCTTACTGCAACGCAGTGCATAGAACACTGCTGCATTAGCTTGTGGGGAACTCCTGCTCCTTGTCCTGCTGTCCGTTGTCACTCAGTCGTGTCCGACTCTTTGCAACCCCAGGGACTGGAGCCTGTCAGGCTCCTCTGTCCATGGGATTCTCCAGGCAAGAGTCCTAGAGTGGGTCGCCATGCCCTCCTCCAGGAGATCTTCCCAACTCAGGGATGGAACTCAGGTCTCCTGTTACGTCTCCATTTGTCTGGCCACTCTTGGCTCCTTTGGTCCCTTTCTACACCAAGTACAGAGACTTGACAACCTGGCATCATCAAGAGCTTATCAGAAATGTAGACTCTCAGACCACACTCCAGACTCAGTGAATCAACATCTTCATTTTAATATTATCTCCAAGTGAATTACATGTCTATTAAACCCTGAGAAGCTCTAAATTAATTCACTGTGTGTGTAGGTGCGTGTGCACTCATGATGTCCAACTCTGCCAGCCCATGACTGCAGCCCGCCAAGCTCCTCCATCCATGGGATTTTTCAGGCAAGAATACTGGAGTGGGTTGCCATTTCCTTCTCTGGGGGATCTTCCTGACCCAGGGATCAAACTCATGTCTCTTCCATCTCCTGCATTGGCAGGGAAGTTCTTTACCAGCTGAGGCATTGGGAAACCCCTAATGTAACATGACCACTGTTACAGGTATCATTATATTCTCTGTGCCTACAAACCCTTCTTCAGGATAGCAGGTGCTCAATAAATTTTTGTTGAACAAAGGAACATATTAGTGTGGTACTATCAAAAAGCAAAGAACATATTATTGCTAATTTTCCTTAAGATTCACTGAGAGGAAAGGTATCAAATTGCAGTATCCTTCTTGATATATTTCAAATTGTCCAGCTTTTATTTGCACATTCATCTACAGTTTAGGTTGAAATATTAATAGTAAGATACTAATGCAAAATAAGTGTGATTGCTGATTTTAATAATGATATCTTGGTATGTAGTTAGAGCAGAAAGTGGCATATTGCTCATATTGGAGATGCCACCATGGAAAAAAATGAGACTTAAAGAATTTCTGATGTTCAAATCCCAGTGAATTGGTTAATTTTTAGCCCAATTATCAAGAACTTCAATAACTTTTTGCTGACTATGAGCTGAAAAGACAAAGAGCATTTAATAGAATATAGCACTTAATGTTCTTACCATGTATTTAATACTCGTATTGCTTTTGTAAATATACTGTTTCCTTTCAAACAGTTTGAGATGTATAGAAAAGTTGAGAAGTCATTACAAAAAAAATTCCAGACATTCCACACCCAGTTTCCTCTATTAGTAATATCTAAAATAGGTATGCTGGGCTTCTCACTATTAATGAACCAATATTTACATATCATTATTAACTAAAGTCCATAATTTTTCAGACTTCCTTCAATTTTACCTAAGGTACTTTTTCTATTCCAAGATTCCATCCAGGACACTGCCTTGCATTGTCATGTATCCCTATGCTTCTTATCAGCTGTGACAGTTTTTCAGATTTTTCCTTGTTTTTGGTAATGTAGACAGTTTTGAGGGTCACTGGTAAGATATTTTAAAAAGTCCCTCAGTTGAGATCTGTCTGACACTTTTCTCATGATTAGACTGGAGTTTATCGGTTTTGAAGAGGAAAACCACAGAGCTTAAGTGACATTTTGATCACAGCATATTAATTGCATGCATCACCATGATTAATCACTGCTGATGTGGACTTTAATCTCCCTACTGACGTGGTGTTTGCTAGGTTTCTCCTCTGCAAAGTAACTCCTTTTAGCTCCCCTTTTTATATCGTACTCTTTGGACGTAAATCACGAAGAAGAGTCCACGATTAGGCAGTGAGTGGTTATGCTCCACCTCTATGGGGTGGTTATCATCATGAAATACTTGGGATTCTGCATGAGAGTCGCATCTTCTCCACCATTTATTTATTCAAATAGCACATACTCATAAGTTATGAATATATATTGTTTATAATATAGATGCATAGATATCTATTTTATACTTTATAATCCAGTATTATTCTGTTGCTCAAAGTATTACAGTTTTTGCAATTATAACTCTTTCAGTTGAATTCTGTACCTTGTTAAGTTTTTGATCACTTTCTTGCACTTGTATTGCTATTTTATGTCAATATTCATTTTTTCACACCCAATATATTGTATACTGAGATGGGAGGCTCTATTTTTCTGATTCTCTGCACGTAATAGATGAGCATATTTTGTTCAATTGTGATGCTTCATGCTAAGTGAAATATTATTTATGAGAAAACTTAAATGTGACCATTTAATTGTGGTCTTTAATTGTAATCATTGTATTTGGTAATGGAATAATTTATAAAAGTAAAGATTAGAGAATCAATATGCAGAATCTGATTTGAAAAATATTTTTAAATGAAATATTTTGTTGTTGCAAAAGACTAACCTCAGTACTGTTAGAAGAATAAAATGTCTAATGAAATTTACCAACATATCAAACAAAGTTATGAGCTTGATGGACTTCGTTAATGGTAGAAAGGAAAACAAAACATGTCTTCAAGTTGAGAGTTTCAAATTGCATCAATATGTTACAGCTTAATGTATATTTTTTTCTTCTATGTATCAAATATCTACCTACTTACCTACCTATCTATCTGTCTTTGGGGAAAGAATCAGATTATGGACCAGAGCTTAGCCTGACTTCATCCAATATTTCTTCTTTTAAGGACTATCATGTATGTAGGTTATATTAATGCACATATGTGTATATCCAAATGACATTTCAAATACATCTACCTATTTTCTCAAGTTGTTACATAAGGAATGATTTTGCTGTTCAACAAGTTCTATTTTTCTGTTTTCTACTCCTGTAAAATTCTACATAAATCAGTTAATGATGTTGACTGAAGATGATGATAATAATGACTATAGCAATTATACCTAAATATATTCAATGCTTGTTCTTGCCAGTGACAAGGTTGAGCTTTTTACATGAGTTATCCTCTCAACAACTCCAAATGTTAACGCTTTCCTCAATTAAATACATGATACAATGAAACATAGAGACATTAAAAAGCTTGTCCTGGGTCACACAGATAACATATGATGAAAGTTCAGACCCAGGTCCCTCTGATTTCAGAGCACTCATACCAAACGAGACCATAATTCCTCCTCTCTGTGCATTTTGGTTTCTGAGAGTACTGGAGATAATGTCCTTTAAGGTAGTCCTGTCCTTCATCTCTGTTCTCTGTGCAGGTTTTCTTTCTTAGGATGGTGACTGTTGCTAACAGCGCACGACTAAGAATGAATCAAAGCCTAACAAATGTGGTTCAGCTTCAGGCTCTTTGATCTTAGAAGCAAAACTAAGCCTCTTCCAGCTCTCTTTCATGACGCCCAGATGTTTTCTTCACTGCGCCCTGCCACGCTGCCACCAGCGCCTTGGTCTGACTAGGCAGCCTGCTGTTGGCAGTTGACTGTCAATCATTTTTAATACCTGAGTCTCTGGGCTCTTTTGAGCCACCTAATTAACATATTACAGAAACATCAAAATTTCAACCTTGTCAAGTCGTGTTAATTGAAAAGAAAAATGATAACATTGCAGCTGTGCATTCCTTCCCCTTAGCAAGAAAAGAAGGGAGAGAGAAGAGCAAGCATCTCTCTCTTATAATAGGATAGATTAATGCAAGGAATGGTGGTAATGATCCTTCACATCTAGTGGGCATGATTATATGCCAGGCACTGTGCTTGGTGCTTTATAGGCATTATTTCTTTTAGTCCTAAGAGTAGCCTTATGAGGTAGGAGCTATTGTGACTCTCATTTTAAAGAGAAGAAAACAGACTTATAAATAATATCTCCTAGGATGTTCCACTGTTAAGTTACAGAACTGGGATTCCAATAAAATTTATTTGATTCTTGTTCATGCTATTAATCATTATATAACACCTACTTCATTATGTAGCACTCAATCACTACATGCTGCTCTCACTGCCAAAATAATTATTTTAAAGGATTTATAAATCTCAATTCACATTTTGAGAATTTCCATCTCTGCCAGTCTTCATAAGTGATTCTCTCTCTAGTCCCACTAGCAGAGACTACAACATTGGTCAAAATCCTGCTGGGAATCGATAAGAAGCTATCTTATCGATGGATGATTGGCGAAACAGGATGGATGAGAGAATGTGGAGATGAATGTCTAATTCATATGAATATCAAAACAAATTTTAAAATTGGTGTTTCAATCACATATTAATTTGTTATATTTGGTACAATCAAATTTATACAAATATATATATTTATGCAAATATATTAAAACATAACTATGCATCATAAAAATTTCAAATGAACACCCATATACTAACAAACAGTTTATGAAACAGAACATTATATTACAATTAGGCTCTTTTATTTCATTCCCTTTCTACACCTTTGTATTAGTACTGCCCATTATAAATACATATTTAAAATTCTGTGCTTATCGTTCCTTCAAAAGATGGATATGATATATGCCCATCAAAAGATATGTTATTTAATTTTGAATTTTACAGGAATGATATAAAGTCAGCTGCAATTTTCTTTAACTCAACACTATGTAATGTTATTCATAGCATCATATGTATTTGAGTTCATTAATTTTCATGGTGCCACATAGTCCATTGTCTGAATATACCACTGATGTGCATTTTTGTCTTTACTAGTTTTTTGTTTTTGTTGCTAATAAGGTGATGTGTGAACTTTCTTTAACTGATTCTGATATACCAGATTTAGATATTCTTTGGAGTGTATCTTGAAGAATAAAATTCTGGGATCAGAGTTTTCAACTGTACACATTTATAATATGTACTAAACTTCACAAATGATATTACCAATAGTTTTATAAAAGTTCTCTATAGCTCATACAAATTCAGTATTTCATAAAATGTGATATATACATTTCTGACAAGCTATTGTGCATAAAAGAATGTACAAAATGTACTTAATTAGAATCTCATATTACTAACAAGTTTGAACATCTTTACATATTTTTAACTATATGAATTTCTTCTTGGGAAATATTTATTAATATTTATTTATTATTCTATTTCATAATATATATGTATTTAATTATACATTAATTTATATAAACATTTTTATATATTCATATCACTTATATCAGAATCATTTATCACTCATATATGTTTATATATTTTCTCAAATTTTGACTTGGGTTTAAAATTCCTTTTTTTACATCTTTTATTTTATATTGGTGTATAGCTGATTAAAAATATTGGTTTCAGTTGTACAGCAAAGTGATTTAGTTATACATGTTCATGTATCTATTCTTTTACAGACTCTTTACCCATATGGGTTATTACAAAATATTGAGTACAGTTTCCTCTGCTATACAGTAGATTCTTGATGGTTATCTACTTCATATATAGTAGTGTATATATATTAATCTCAATGTAATTTATCTCTCCTCCCACCCTTTAACCATGGTAAACATAAGTTTGTTTTTTTATGTCTGTGAGTTGGTTTCTGTTTTAAAGCTAAGTTCATTTGTATCATTTTTTAAGATTCCAGATATATATTGAATCATATGATGTTTGTCTTTTTGTGTCGGACTTACTTCACTTAGAATGACAAGCTTTAGGCCTACCCATGCTGCTAAAAATTGTATTATTTTTATTTTATGGCTAATTAATATTCCATTATACATATGTGTATATATATAATATTTATTTACTATTTAAACCACTCCATGGCTTTGCCTTTTCCCGGAACATCATGTTTTTGGAATAATGCAGTGCGGTCTTTTCAGATTGGTTTCTTTCACTTAGTAATATGCATTTAAGTTTCCTCCACCTTGCTTTATGGTTTGATAGCTCAGTACATTTTAGTAGCAAATGATGTTCCATGCTGGTTGCACTACAGTTTATTCATCCATTTATGTACTGAAGTACATCTTGGTTGCTTCCAAGATTTGACAATTATAAACAAAGCTGCTATAAACATTCATGTGGATATTTTTGTGTAGACCTAAGTTTTCAACTCTATTAGGTAAATGCTAAGAGCAATTGCTGAATCACTCGGTAAGAGTACATTTAATTTTATAAGAGACTGTCAAATTTTCTTCCAAAGAGGCTCTAACATTTTGCACTCTTATTAGCAATGAATGAGAGTTCTTGTTGATACACATCCTTGTCAGGAATCGGTATTGTCAGTATTTCAGATTTTCTCTTTTCAAAAAAGTTTGTAGTGGTATCTTACTGCTTTATGTGTCTTGTTTTTCATTAATAAGATCATATATTTTGCCTCATTTCTCTAACTGTTCATTAATTTTGCAAGGGACTTATATGTTTTATAATTCAAAAAATTACATGTTAGTATTATTATTGTTATTGCAAAATTCAGTCTTGAATAGAAGAAAGTAGGGGAAACCACTATCCATTCAGGTATGAACTAAATCAAACACTTTGTGATTATACATTATAGGTGATGAATAGATTCAAGGGATTAGATCTGCTAGGCAGAGTGCCTGAAGAACTATGGATGCACATTCATAACATTGTACAGAAAGCAGTGACCAAAATCATCTCAAAGAAAAATAAATGCAAAGAGGGAAAATGGTTGTCTAATGAGGCTTTACAAATAGCTGAGGCAAGAAGAGAAGTGAAAGGCCAGGGAGGGAGAAAGGGAATGGTATACCCATCTGGGTACAGAGTTCCAGAGAACAGTAAGAGGAGATGAGAAGGCCTTCTTCAATGAACAATACAAAGAAATAGAGGAAAACAACAGAATGGGAAATATTGGTGATCACTTCAAGAAAATTGGAGATATCAAGGGAATATTTCATACAAGGATGGGCATGATAAAGGACAGAAATGGTAAGGATCAAACTGCAGAATAAGAGATTAATAAGGGGTGGCAAGAATACACATAACTGTAAAAGAAAGGTCTCAAAGACCAGAATAACTACGATGGTGTGGTCACTAACCTCGAGCCAGACATCATGTAATGTGAAATCAAGCGGGCCTTAGGAATCATGACTACGAACAAATCCAGTGGAGGTAATGGAATCCCAGCTGAGCTATTTCAAATCCTAAAAGATGATGCTGTTAAAGTGCTGCACTCAATATGTTGGCAAATTTGGAAGACACAGCAGTGGTCACAGGACTGGAAAAGATCAATTTTCATTCCAGTCACAAATAAAGGCAATGTCAAAGAATGTTTAAACTACTGGACAATTGTGCTCATTTCACGTTCTAGCAAGGTTATGCTCAAACCCTTCAGGTTAGGGTTTAGCTGCATGTGAATCAATTGAGAACTTCCAGGTTATGAGCTGGATTTAGAAAAGGCAGAAGAACCAGATCAAAATTGTCAACATTCATTGGATCATAGGAAAAACAAGAGCATTTCAGACAGACATCTATTTCTGCTTCATTGGCTACATTAGCCTTTGACTGTGTGAATCACAACAAACTGTGGGAAATTCTTAGAGATGAGAATACCAGACAACCATACCCACCTCCTGAGAGGTGGAAGCAGTGTCAGTTTTTATTTTTTTTTTGATTCAAAATCACTGTGGATGGTGATGGCAACCATGAAATTAAAAGACACTTGCTCCTTGGAAGGAAAGCTATGACAATCCTAGACAACATAATACAAAGCAGAGACATCACTTTGCCAACAAACATTCATATAGTCAATGTATGATTTTTCCAGTAGTCACCTACTGATGTGAGATTTGGACCAAAAAGAAGGCTGAGCGCCAAAGAATTGATGTCTTCCAATTGTGGTGCTGAAGAAGACTCTTTAGAGTCCCTTGGACTGCAAGGAGATCAAACCAGTCAATCCTAAAGGAAATCAACCCTGAGTATTTATTGGAAGGATTGATGTTGAAGCTCCAATATGTTGGCCACCTGTGTTATGAACCATCACTGGAAAAACAAAACAAAACAAAACCCTGATGCTGGGAAAGATTGAAGGCAAAAGGGGAAGGGGACAGCAGAGAATGAGATGGTTCGACTGTATCACTGACTCAATGACAAGAATTGGAGCAAACTCTGGGAGATAGTGGAGGACATAGGAACTAGGGGCTTCCCTGGTAGCTCAGATGGTAAAGAATGCACCAGAAATGATGCAGGAGACCTGGGTTTGATCCCTGGGTTGGGAAGATCCCCTGGAGGAGGTCATGGCAACTCACTCCGGAATTCCTGCCTGGAGAATCCCCTTGGACAGAGGAGCTTGGTGGGCTACAGTCCTCGGGGTCGCAAAGAGTCAGACACTGAGTAACTAAGCACAGCTTATGGGGTTGCAAATAGTGAGACATGACTTAGGGGCTGAAACAACAAAATCATTGTGTAGAGTAACATATACTTAACTGATTATCAGTTTACAAACATCTTCCCCCCCTTTCTTTTTCCATCTTAGATCTTTCGAGTATTTTCCTGAATATACTCTTAATCCTTCCTTTAGTAATATAAAATTATTGGTGGTAAGTTCCTTCCATTTCTGTTTAGTTACAAAGTCTTTTTTGCTAATCTCCTCTTCTTGACACGTAATTTTTCTGAGAACACAACCCTAGGTTGAGAGCTATTTTTTATTTAGCACTTTGAAGATTTCATCTTCTAGCTTCTTTTGTTGCTGTTGAAGAATTTGGTTGTCATTCTGTAAGTGTTTTGCTTTTCCTTTCTGTTCTTAAGATATTTGTAATACACATTCTGTAATTTCAGTGCAGTGTGTCTGAGTGTCTATTTCTACCTTATTTCACAGTGTTCAGTTACCTGAACAGTTCAAGCACCTCTGTTACTTGTTAAACCATAATTTTCATGAATTTTGGAAAATTCTCAGTTACCATGTTTTCAAGTATTCTTTGATTATTAATTCTATTCTACTTCAGTAATGAGAACTCTATACTTTAGTCAATTTATTGAATATATTTCATTTAAAAAGCTATATCTATTTATTTTTTCAAATATCTTTGGTCAACCTGGATATTGTATAGATCTCATTTACCTTTTATTATTTTTTAATATTTAAATTGTAGTTATTTTTTTTTTTTATCTGAAGTAACAAGTATTATTTTAAGTTTTAGGGGTAAAAATCTGATTTTTTTTCCAATTTGACCTTTTACTTGTAACATTTTCCTCTAGGATTGGCGATATTTGATTTTTAGTCATATATTAGGCAGATACAAAAGCAGCTGTGTTTTGGACCTTGAATTTTAAATCATCACTAGGCTCAAACATATCTTTGTTAATTAAAATAGGAACCATTACAATCAATACATTTTTGCCAATGAGGAATAAGCTTATTTATTCCCATAGCATAAAAATCCATGCTTCAGGATTTGATTAATTCTTAGAAAGCATTTTCTGTCTCCTGTTGATAGTGGAAGCATTTTCCCTAGAAAAAATGGTTGAGATTCTTGAAGAGATGGTAGTCAGTTGTGAGGGGTCAGGTGAATAAGGCAGGTGAGGCAAAACTTTGTCGCTCAATTCATTCAACTTTTGACACAGTGGGATGTGTGTTTGGGGGTTGTTGTGGAGAAAATTTGGCCCTTTCTGTTGACCAATGCTGGCTGCAGGCACTGCGGTTTTTGATACATCTCATTGATTTGCTGAGCATACTTCTAAGATGCGATGGTTTTGCTTGGATTCAGAAAGCTATAGTGGGTCAGACCAACAGTGACCATGACTTTTTTAGCGCAAGTTTGGCTTAAGAAGTGCTTTTGAAACTTCTTCCCAGTCCAACAACTGAACTGGTTGTCACATAAAATCTACTTTTCATGGCATGTCACAAACTAATTGAGAAAGGTTCATTGTTGTGCGATTTTTTTTTTTTTTTTTGGTCAGCTCATGAGGCACTCACTTATCGAGCCCTTTCACCTTTCCAATTTGCTTCAAATGCTTATGACCATGGAATGGTCAACATTGAACTCTTTGGCAACTTCTCAAGTAGTTGTAAGAGGATCGGCTTTGATGATGGCTCTCAGTTGGCCATTGTCAACTTCCAGTGGCTGGCCACTATGCTCCTCATCTTCAAGGCTATTGTCTCTTTTGCAAAACTTCTTGAGCCTCCACTGCACTGTCCATTCATTAGCAGTTCCTGGGCAGAGTGTGCTGTTGATGCTGCGAGTTATCTCTGCAGCTTTCTTACCCATTCTGAACTTGAATAAAAAAAAAAATCACTCAAATTTATTTTATTGTCTAACACCAATTCTGTAGTTTAAAATAAACATAAACAGGAAATATGTCATTAGCAAAAAAAAAAAGCAAAAAATGTTCATTAAAATGATGTATAACATAACCATATTTAAGAATGTATTCCAATATCAAATGGCAAAGTTCAACAATGCAAAATTGCAATTACTTTTGCACTAACCTACTATAGCTCCAGGAGTTGGTGACGGACAGGGAGGCCTGGCATCCTGCAGTTCACGGGGTTTCAAGGAGTCAGACATGACTGAGCGACTGAACTGAACTGAATATAGTTCATGTGAACTTTGGGGAATCTGGAGGCCTATATACATCATCCTTTCCTCCAGAGAGCTCTCCATTTGCTTCTGTTCTTAGCCAAGAGGAGACTCAGTTTCAGGGTCATTCAGCCACCCTGCCAAGTTTTTTTTAACACAACTTGTTTTAAAGCAGCTGAAATATAGCAACACTATTTGAATTGTAGATACTACCCAATACCAACCTTTGTCAACAATTCAACAATATAAGCAATACCCTGCCAAGAATCTTCATTTCCTTCCTGAAAAGCATGAGTGTGTCAGACACAGTTTCCTATTAACAGTACTACTTTTTCTTCAATAAGATACATTTGGTTTCTGATTAATAGACTGTGAGTCTGAAAAGCATGTGGAAACATTGTTCTTAAAGGAACTGCTTCATTTTGGGGGGGAATCCCCAGTTTTATGTTCAGGGATACAGTTGGAAAATACTGACTTTTCTCATTTTTCAGATTGCCATGTTTTGTAAGCGCACAGATTCTAGGTTCATTTTTAAAAAATAACTGAGAAAGACCATGTATATCCTAACTGATTAGCCTTTTTGTTATTGGTTTTTTGTTTGTTTGTTATTGACAGGCATTCTCCATTATTTTTCTGTTAGTCAACAGCATATGTATGTTTACAAGGAAGCTGTATTCAGGTAGGCCATTCCATTCAGGATATCCTTATGACAATAATGAGTAAGCTACATGTCATTCTTTCTCAAAGTTTTTTTTTTTTTTTTTTCTCTTCCCAGATCTCTTCTGAATGCCTTGTTGCTGGGCTGTAGCTATGAACATGTCATAGTTTTGAATGAATTACTGATTGTAGCATTTATCTTCAAGCCACATTTCTATTATTGGTTACTTAATACAGCCCAGCTCTTGTTTATAGTGAACTCTTCTTTCCCCTTCTTCTGTTATGAAGAGGCGAGTAACTTAGAAGGAATGTGTTCATCGAGATTTATCCCACTTTATACAAGTCCAGCATTAATTATATTTTAGGAGGAGTACTGTCTTTCATTGTGAGGGTTTCTTGGGAGTGTCTGGAACACTTACTGATGAAAACTCTTATTTAAACTATAAACTATGACCATTAAAGGTATGATCAATGTATGAAGTCACTTTGCAGTTAAAATTATATTCAGCACTGGACATTGTTACCAATTGTTTAGGGGCTTCCCAGTCCCTAAATCATCTTTGCTAAAATAAGCTACATCACTCCTGATGGCTTTGTGACCGGTTGTACGGCCATCTACAATTTTGGGGCTAAACAGTGATGTCTGGGCCTGTTATGTCAGAGTTTTTCTTTCCCTACTCAGGGGCAGCAGAGTGGTGACAAACTCAGTGCTGTGTTTGATCACCAGTAATAACTAAGACTGTGATCCACTGTGATGAACAAGATGAAATAGGAGGAACTTAACTGGGAAGCTGTGGAACATTATTAGACGAAGCTGTGCATCTCTCAGACAGTAGTCTGTGGAATAAACTGCAAAGTCTGCAACACATGGCCGGAGGGGGATCTGCCTATGCTACAAATCACAGTAATGACTGAAAACCTAGCACCAGCAACTTCTGTACCAGGAAAAAAATCATTGCCACAGGGCAGATTTCGTTTATGCCCAGCACTTACCAAGCATGTTTCCCCTTTATTTTCTTTTAAAAATAATGACATTGTAACTGGTATCCTCTACCTGAAGAGTCAAGTGTGTGCGTGTGTGAGTTTTTTTTCCTTTAACTGCACTTAAATCCTTTTCAACATAATGTAGACTATTGATATGAGAACAATGGTGTTGTAATTCATAATAATGGATTTCAATGAGTTTTAAAAATGCATAACTAATGGAGAACCAAAGTGACTTTCCCCAGGAAATGCACCATGAGCTCTTCCATGAAAATCTGTAAATAACAGTTATATGAATCATTTCACAAGGATCTAAACACATTTTCCTTTCTGGCTATAATTTTTTAAAGTTCGGAGCAGGGATTTTATTTTGAGCAATCATTGTATTTCAACCGTTGAAATTTAAAAAAAAACATTGTATTTCAACTCTTGAGATATTGTGGTTTTTGTTTTACAGTGTGTGTTGTGTCCAGATCAAATCCATGTATTCCAGCAGCTGTTGTTTCTAGACAGCCTTTAGCACTAGTCACACCCACAGCTTCAAGAACTTGGCCATATTCCTGCTGCTGCATAATCTGTCAGAATGTCTGATAAATCACAGATGTGTGCTAAATAATTACTGCCGGTTTTAATTAAAACTAGCTTGCAACTCTTAAACTCAATTAGTATCTTCAGAGTTGGCCTTAATTTTCTCACTGAGTAGCTTCTAATGAAGCATGACATTTTTTAGTTGTACTTGATAAGTTTTATTTCAAAGAATGACACTTTTCTCTTTCAGTATTAAAAAAAAAAGTCAAAGTTTTCCTCCACTCCCTCACAAATAGATAGTTGAAATAACTTATTTTCATCTCTGAAATAACATTTTCCATACTTAAACAGAAGTGACAATTCTGTTATTCTTAAAGTTGTATAATAATGTTCTTGGAATTCTTGACAGAGAAGGTGATTTAAGCAAATGATTATGTCACATCAGAGAACATTTGGAAAAACTCAAAATCAATTCATAATATTATACAAGATGTTGCTGTCTAAATTTTTATAAGTTTAAATTCCAAATATTTTCATAAAGTTGAGAAAATAGTTCAAATATTATTCTCTTCAGACATGTCTCTGGCATGATTAAGTAAGGATGCCATCAATTCTGAAAAAACTTTGAATCTTACTTTAATTGATGTTATATCACTTATTTTGCCAGTCTTTCAGGGCCTTGTTTATGTTGTTTTTGGTTTATTCATCATGAGTAAAAAGAATATAAATGAAGTAAAAGAAAATGGTTATTCTTAGTATTTACATTGAATTTTTTCATCCCATGAGTATTACTGCTGAAAAATCTGTAACCTACATACTTTTTTTTTTTTTTTTTAGCTTAGAGGAAAAGAAAGCCAACATAACTTTGACAATATTAATGTCTTATCTGAGCTATTTATATATCAAGTTAATCATTTTTCACAGTTGAAAATATTTCAACTTTACTGATCATATTTGGGATATTAATAAACTCATGTTATGCATATGTGAGAAAATGTAACATCAAAAAATATATTAACTCAGTCGTGACCAACTCTTTGTGACCCCACGGACTGTAGCCCACCAGGCTCCTCTGTCCGTGGGAATTCTCTAGGCAAGAATACTAGAGTGGGTAGCCATGCCCTTCTCCAGGGAATCTTCCCAACCTGCGGATCAAACTCATGTGTCTTGCATTGAAGGTAGATTCTTTACCATCTGAGCCACCAGGGAGACCCAGTACAACTAAGTATAATTTATTTGTTCAACTGATCATGAACTTGAATTTAAGAACAGTAAAAAGAAGAGCGGTAAAGAGAGATCCAAGAGGGAGGGGACATAGGTATAACATGGTTGATGCACTTCACTCTACAGCAGAAAGTATGACAATGTTGTAAAGCAACTATACTCCAATTAAAAAAAAAAAAAGGGAAAAAGGAAAAAGAAGGAAAAACTGGCTGGCCAGTGGGAACCTACGTCATGTTAAGAGAAGTTTTCATATATGCAGTTGGTTTTGGTTTTGCTTCCTTTTTATCTTTCAAAAGACCACATAGTTAAGCAAATAAATATTGCATCTGTTGAAAGCTACTGCACATTACCAGTGGTTGCTACCATCATCTGCAGTGCTATAGGGTGAATAAGAACATAAACTTCTGCTAAATGCACTGAGCATCACAACTCAGTTCCCAGACTTGCTACATCTTAAGCCAATTTTGTAAACTCTTCATCTATGTAATTCACTTTAATATATAATTTTTACCAGCTCATGTATAGTTGTCATGAGCATCACATGGATGAAGTGTTTCATAGTACTAACATATAATTAGCACAAAAACTCAATAAATGCTAGCTAGTTGTATTTTTTTAATTTGGGACATGGAGCCATGAGTTAAAAACAGGGAAAACCAATTCTTGCCAAGTCTATATGTAGAAATAACACTTATAGAAGTTTCTTAAATCTGCAGCATCTATATGTCTCTGGATGGTGTCAGATCTGTTCCTCTCTCTTTCCCAATTTCAAAGTTGCCAACATCCCCTAAAATTTACCAGTGTGTACTATCTGATCTGATGACATATTTTGTTAGTACCAAGAAAAGTTGAATTCAATGATTTTAACATTTTTAAAAAAATTTCCTCTAGGAAGACTTCTTACTCTTCCATTTAGCTGCATGATGTATGAGTATTCAGTGGTGTCAGACTCCTTGCAACCCCATGAACTGTAGCCTGCCAGGCTCCTCTGTCCTTGGGATTTCCAGGCAAGAATACTAGAGGGGGTTGCCACTGCCTTCTCCAGGAGATCTTCCCAACCATTGGATGAAACCTGAGTTTCTTTTGCTTCCTGCTTGACTGGTAGATTCTTTACCACTCTGCCACCAGGGAAGCCCTGAGATCTCTGTTTTCCCCACTGCTTAATCAGCGATCATCATCACCAGCATTTCTGGAAGGATTATCTCAAACAATCACAACCAAACCATTGGATTGGGGCAGAAAAGTGTTTCTTTGAGTGTGTTGTTGTTTTTTCCTGATCCTTGCTCTTTCAGAATGCATAGTCACTTACTATATGTAAGTCATCACTAGCTTGCGTTGTTGTTTATGATTTGAAAAAATTCTAAATTGTGTAATAATAATTCATCCTTGCTTTTGGTTCTTTTCCCCCAGGTCATTAATAGCTTTCTCTTAATCAGAATAAAATTGGCTCATTTATCTTTTACAATAAAACACAGAGGAGAGGCAGTGTAAAAGAAAAAGCAGAAGCCAGACAAGAATAGGAGCCAGGAGATTTGACTCTAACATCAGAGCTCTCAGCATTCAGTTTTGTCATCCTAGAAAAGACTTAATTTATTGAACATAAGTTTGTTTACCTCTAAAACAGGGGAATGGAAGAAGTAATCTCAAAGTTCCTTTCTGTTTTATTATTCCAAATGCCATCATATTTTGGGGTCATGCATAATGTATGCTACTTACTTAAAAGAAAATAACTGGTGTGGAACTTATGAAATTTCTTAATAAGTAATTATTAAGGTAGACTGCATTGAAGTAGACTGCTCAATATGAAGTTCATTACCATGCAGTGTCAGAGAATGCTACCCTTCAAAGTAGTAAAATGGAAGATGAGTATTTTGTGCATATTCTCAAGATTCTTGATTGCGAATGGTGAAATAAATTCATATCTTACTGACATGGAAAGGTGCACATCATTTATAAAGTCAAGAGATAATCTGAACAGATTTAATAGTTTTTAAATGAATTTAATAAGTAGGTAGATTTAAAGTCTGAAATACCAATTCAGATACTGTAGTGTATAATTCTACATGTATAATGCTGTTGCACCCTACTACTTCATGCAATTTAAAGCAATTAATCAAGACTCAGCTATCAGAAAAAAATGCCTTCTCTCTACAGTAAAGCACTGTCCACGAATTTTAAATAATTAAGGACTATCAAAAGCAACTCAATGGACATGAGTTTGAGCAAACTCCGGGAATTGGTGATGGACAGGGAAGCCTGGTGTGCTGAAGTCCATGGAGTCACAGAGTTGGACACGACTGAGTGACTGAATTGAGCTGATCAAAAGAAAATATAAAAATTAACTCATTTTGAACTAGAAATGCAGATATAAAATTACTTTGTATTTAGATTTTTTTTTAATCCCTGAATCCATAGAAAGGAATTTTTCTGTCCTTTAGAAGTAGAGAACTTGGTTTCAGTAAGTTTAAAAGCCAGAGTAAATGAGGAAAACTAGTTTCTACTTGGGCACATGATGATTGATCCAGTGAGCCTAAATTCAGAAATAAACTTTACAGTGACTTTGAAAGGCTATATTTTTAATTCCAATGATATCTGTCTGGGTAGTTCAATTGTCCACTGGCCAAATAATCTATTTAAATTATTGCCTATCCTTTTAGGTTTCATAAAGCTTGAGCATTTTCTATTATAAAGAATTTCAGAGACAGTGAGAATAAAGTTCCTTTTTAGTTATAAAAGAAGGAAAGCACTTTCCAAGTTAACTTCCAAAGGGTATTAAAAATCCATATTAATGAAAATATGGAAAGAGTTTTATTCTATGAACCTTTCAACTCCATTTAAAAACATCTATAATATCATGGCATCTAATTATCACTCCTACGGCTTTTTTTTTCTTCCTTGAGAGTTCAAAGCAATTTACATAGTTAACTCACTTTAGCGAAGAAAACAATTTAACAGGATAAAAGATACTGAGGCACATAATAGTTAAGAAATTTGGTCACTATTATACAATTGGTGATGGAGAAATGAAATTTACTGTTTGATGTTGAGATAAGATGATGAGGTTCAATCATATTCTTCCACTTAAATTATGTTTGATCCTGAAAAATTAATGTCTCTGAGTCTCATTAATTCAGCATAAAACTGAAAAATCTTCCTTATTCAAGGTTACCATAAGTTTCAGGGGCATTGAAATAATTTATATTGGAAGGTTTGTTAAATTATCGAAGGCTACGTTTAGAAAATGATGTATTCTTAACTCTTCTACACAGTCTCTCAAGGAGGATTAATTATTTATCTGATATCTTGACTAAAAAGTTTGAATGCCTTATGCCTAGTGTACCATATAGTTTTAATGTATATGTATTCAGATATTTCCCCATTACTTCTTACTACAGCTGGGACCCCAGCCTTAAAAGTAGTGTGGAGGATGAAGCTGAATAGGGCTCACGTGTTGCCTAGAGTAGAGAAGAGAACCACATAGTCTGTGGTCTAAGCACAGTCACTGACGAGAAGCAAGCGTCAGGATTAGAATAAAATCAGTCACAAGATATAAGAGGAGAGAATACAGGCATCGTTAGGAGACAGAGCAAGAGGTCAGGGTCTGAGGGTACTAATTAGTAACAAGGAAATATGCAAAATATTCTGAAGCAATAGGGTTCCAGATGCAGGTCTTGAGTAACTTAGAGGCCAGGAGAATTTTCATGGGGGTTGGCCGTATGGCACAGGCACCCTCAGTTCAGTTAAAGGGATGAGATAGGATAGTCAAAAGAAGTAAGGTGTCTTTTTTTTTTAAATTTTTTTTCATTTATTTTTATTAGTTGGAGGCTAATTACTTTACAATATTGTAGTGGGTTAGGTGTCTTAAAACCAAGAACTGTGTCAAAACTCTCTTTCAGTTAGGGACCATATGGAGTTTTCCACTATTTATATTTCTGCCAGGGTATTACATTACTAATATCCAGCCTGGAGGGGTGAAAGCAAGTAGTGTTAATGGAAATCAAGTAAAAATAGGTTTAATTTTTCTATGGTAAAAAATCACTTTGCAAATAATATATATTTGCATGTAGAAATACACAAAGATTTTAGTATAATAGTGCTTGTTAAATCTAGAACTAAGCTAATATTTTAATGTGTATTTAAAACATACATGAGGAACCTGCTTTATTTATTCATTCAATAGATGTATCATGAGTATCTATTCTGTGCCAGGTATATATTCCAGAAAGATAGTCTGAGTTCACAGCCTTTTAGAGAGACTACTTAGAATGAATGATTACAAACGTGTTGAGTAGCAGATACAGCACATTTTTGGCATATATAAAATATTGCAGGGGCTTTTCTGGTGGCTCAGTGGTAAAGAATCCACTTGCAATGCAGGAGACTCATGTTCAACCCCTGGGTCCAGGAGATCCCCTGGAGAAGGAAATGGCAGCCCATTACATTATTCTTGTCTGGGAAACCCCATGGACAGAAGGGCCTGGCAGATTATGGTTTATGGGGTTGCAAGAGTCATATACAACTCTGCAATTAAATCATCACCACCCATAAAATAATGCAAGGGATCAAAGAAGGAAATATACCCGAGGAAGCTGAAGCTTGACCGGATCTCTATTATCGGACTATAGTGCAGTTAAAACTAGTAACATGCATGTGGAATTTCCTGATGGTTCAGGAGTTAACACTAGGCATTGACACTGTGAGGGCCTGGTTTCAATCCCTGGTTGAGGAACTAAAATCCCACTAGTTGTGAGGTGGCACTGAAAACAAAGCAACGACAACAAAAAGACAAACTAGGAATACACAGCCACATTTTATAGATTTTAATCTCTATTGCTACAGAAAAATTTATGACCTTTTTATTGTTCAGTAGTAATAAAAGAAGAATACAAAAATAACCCAATAGAAGAAAATTAATAGCTTGAGTACTACTTTGTTCCACTTCAAATGCAGAACATTTTTTAACAATCAAATTTCGACACATAAATATATCTAGATTAAAACTAAACTATGAACTAAATCAAAATTGAACCAACATATGAGAAGAAAATTTAGTCTCAGTAATTATTTTTGAGTGTTGATAGCATCGTTGTTCTGAAGCTCATGTGTATGGTATAAAGTAATTCAAGAAGTAAATTAATAATTAAGAATATTCTAATACAATCATGACCAGTAGCAGTTAGACCTGGGATTCTCAATATGAAAGAAGAGATAAGATATTGCTCAGAAAGGTAAGTAAAAAGTACTGCAACCCTGGATTTAGAATGCAAGTATCAGTATGATCTACTCCTGAGATATTTTATGCTTACTAATACTGTAACAATGAGCATTTCTAGCAACCTATTTTTTAAACTTATAAATCATATTTATTAGTTCATTCTGTCCCATATAATTAATTAATTCTTGGTGATTTGTATGAACACGATAGGTTTTCTCATTTCAGTGGTATAATAAAAAAAAATTTTAACTTGAAGTATAGTTGATTTATGTTACATTAGTTTTAGGTATAGAGCATAGAGATTCATAAATATATATATAATATGTGTTTTATGTATAAAACACACACACACACATATATATATATATATATATCTTCTCCAGATTCTTTCCCAAGTTACCACAAAATACTGAGTATAGGTCTGTGTGCTACAGTAGGTCCTTGATGGTTGTCCATTTTATATATAGTAGTATGAATATATTAATCCCAAACTAATAATTTATACCTCCCTGCAATGTTTGTTCTTAATCAATTATTTCCAGTAAAAGAAATCAGAGCATCTATTAATAGTATCAACTCTAAGACTGAGTCTTGTTATTCCAGATGGTCACAATTAGGATAATGTTGAAAGAATCCAAGAACCAGCTTGCTTTCAGGAACTCACACTAGCCAAAACAGGGAAATTTGAAGTTCAAAAAAAATAATTTTAATTGGTTGAACCATATAAATTGTTTAAGTTCATTAATTCCTTTGTTATCAAAAAATAATTGTCTTTAATAATGATGGAGAACCAATTTGCTAACTTGGAATTTGGCAAAAGCACAGAATCAAATATTTATCCTGCTTTGTTAGTATGAATTCTACCATTAAGTAAACTAATATCAGAGAAGAAGGACACATCTCTTTTTTAAAGCATTTCAACTAACAAATAAAAAACAAATGATAGAATATTATCATTTTGAAAATTCAGGGCATTGGCGATAAAGACACCATTCATCAAGAACTATTAACAGCACAAAAGGCTACCAAACACAGTCTCCTTTCTGAGAAAACCCTTCACCAACACCATCAAAGGGATCAATCCTGAGTCTGATCAGGTCTCTGGGTCCAGCTGCCAATTTGTGGAAACACAAAAGTTCCAGCAACTTGTTGAATGGCACTGTAAGCATGCAATCAGAAATCTAGACTGTAGGAAACCACAGATCAAATTATCTAGATTTTTCAGCAGGTGAATTGTAAAGGAAGAGAATGAAAAGAGAACTAAAAATACATATTTTTTAAAAAATATTCAAAACCAAACTATAGGGATAAATACATGGGTGATAAAGCTAAATTAACTCATGGAATTAACCAATTAATAATGGTTACATTTGTGTAAAAAGACGGCTCCCCAGTGACACTGGTGGTAAAGAACTCACCCACTAATGCAGGAGATGAAGGTGATGCGGGTTCCATCCCTGGGTCGGGAAGGTCCCCCGGAGAAGAAAATGGCACCCCACTCCAGTATCCTTGCCTGGGAAATTCCATGGACAGAGGAGCTTGGTGGGCTCAAAGAGGGTCCATGGGGTCTCAGAGAGATGGGCACGACTGAGCAGATTTATTTATTTCATTTATGTGTAGAGAGAAAGATTTGGAATTGGGATGAGGCACAGCTTCAGACAGATTTTATTTTCTTGGGCTCACAAATCACTGCTGACAGTGACTGCAGCCTACAAGACATTTGCTCCTTGGAAGGAAAGCTATGATAAACCTTGACAGCATAATTAAAGGCAGAGATATCACTTTGCCAACAAAGGTTCATATAGTCGAAGTATGGTTTTTCCAGTAGTCACATACTGATGTGAGAGTTGGACCGTAATGAAGGCTGAGCATCAAATAATTATTGATACTTTCAAATTGTGGTGCTGGAGAAGACTCTTGAGTGTCCTTTGTACGGCAAGGAGATCAAAGCAGTCAATCCTAAAGGAAATCAACCTGAATATTCACTGAAAGGACTGATGCTGAAGCCACCTGATGTGAAAAGCCAACTTATTGGAAAACACTCTGATGCTGGGAAAATTGAAGGCAAAGGGAGATGGGGACCGCAGAGGATGAGCTGGTTGGATGGCATCACAGGCTCAATGGGCATGAGTTTGAGCAAACCGTGGGACATAGTGGAGGACAGAGGAGCCTGCCATGCTACAGTCCATGGGGTCACAAAGCATCGGACATGACTTAGGGACTGAAGGACGACAGCAACAGCTTCTGACATCTGTGACAAAGTCTTCATTCTTGTCCTGGGTGGTAACTACAAGGGCATTCACTTTATAACAACTCATTAAATTGTAGTGTTTTTTGTTATTTTTTGTGCCTGTGTTTTATTTTATAGGTTTAAAAATAAAATAAAACATCAGTTTTTCATAGCCTACTACCAAATATGCTATTAAGCTAGGTTATATTGTTCCTTGGTATATGGTTTATTATTTTTAATTACTCTCCTTTTTTAGGTGTTTTATGAAAAAAAAACCCCTCAAATAGGCAATAATTTAAAAATGGGCAGAGTGTTAAAGTTTTTTTTAAGAGTCATATGATAGATATAAAATCAGAAATGAGACTTTAATGTTTTGAGAAACTAGCACATGTTATTTGTGTATTGAGTACCTTATCAGATATATTATTTTTAACTCTGTAAGATATCTTCAGTTGTGGTATGTTTAACTTATGCTTGTTTAGCAAACAGCTGCCCTTAGAGCATGAAGCAAGAAACCTCCTTTAAATAGATGTTTAATATTTTAATATTACAGGTTATGACTCTGTTTGTTTTATGTATTTTCATTACATGCTATGCCTTTGAAATCAGAATAGAAATTTATAAATCAAGCACATACTATAATAGTTTCATTGCAGATGAAAAATATCTCAGATGAATGAACTCAATCATCAAACATATTTACATTAAAGATGAGAAAGAAAAGCTAAGTTTCAAGTTATTTTTTCATCCTGTAGTGGTTGTTTTTTGGTAAATAATCAAATAACTTATTGTATAAATGGGTGGAAACTTTGGATATAATAAACTACTTTGATGTATTTTTTAAAAAGTAGTAAAAAATTACTACTTTTGAGACTGCAGATGACAGGCTACTAAGACATAAAAGAAAACAGTACTAACAAGTATGTCATTTAAAATCTCTTATCTTATTATGTATAGCCATTGTTTCAAGTTTATGTACTATGTACCTTTCATTAATTAAATCACACATTAATTATTTTATTTAATGATATTAGGGTTACCCTGGCAGCTCAGATGGTAAAGAATCTGCCTGCAATGCAGGAGACCTGAGTTTGATCCCTGGGTTGGGAAAATCCCTTGGAGAAGGAAATGGCAACCCACTCCAGTACTCTTGGCTGGAAAATTCCATGGACAGAGGAGTCTTGTGGGCTACAGTCCATGGGGGTCACAAAGTCAGACACAAGACTAAGCGACTAACACACAATGATATTATTATGTTATCTCTCCCAGTAATGTTATATTAAAAATATAAAGAATGGTACTTATACATCAAGGCAAGATCAGAAATTTAACTATTATGTTGCTGTGTAAGCCAACAAAACGAACGGTTTTAATCATCAAGTAAACATCAAGTATGTAGACATAAATCACTTGATGAGAAAATTGACTCTAAATTACAACTAGAATTTCTCCAGCTTTTTCTTTTCCTCCATTGGTGGAAATATCAAAAACTGCCCTAGAATTAAAAGGTAATAAATTCACAAATTTTATATTTCATGTCCAACTTTGTATATATGTCTTTTTGTTGTTTTCTATACCATAAATGTGTATGAAACATGTTTCCCAGTGCTTGACATTAAGCTCAGGATGCATAATTTTAGCTATAACAGAAATAACTCTGTATTTGTTACATGAAGACCCAAATTCCAGCTCTTAACACCAGGCTGATGATCAGTTTTGAGAGAAGAAAATCCTTTTTCTAAGTTAACAGCAATTAAGGCCAGTAATTACTTGTAATTTAAGCAATCCAGATCCAGGCTGGCTAATATTAAGGTCATCTGAATAATGATTTTATTATTAACCAGGGTCTGTACTTTAATCAATCTACATTGTTCATTAAGGAGTTGAAGATCTCTGATCTTTTGAACTTTTGATTTTATATTGGAGTATAGCCTATTAACAATTTTGTGATGGTTTAGGTGGACAGCAAAGGGATTCAGCCATATGTATATATATCCATTCTGGATCCAAACTCCCCTCCCAGCCAGGCTGCCACATAACTGGGCAGAGTTCCCTGTGTTACACAGTAATACCTTGTTGGTTATCCATTTTAAATATTGCAGTGTATACATGTTGATGTCAAATTCCATAACTATCCTTACCCCCATTTTTTCCCCTAGCAACTGTAAGTTCCTAAGATCTCCAATTTTTAAAATCTGTGCTAGCTAAGTTTTAGTAAGTTAACAGTATTTTATAAACTGAAAACTATTCTCCTTAGTACTAATGTTTTCCTTTAAGAACTTGAAGCTGTTGTTTAACATTTAGAGAGTATATTCTCTTTAGCTCTGTTCTCAAAGTGTCAATATTAATGTCATATAAATTTTACTCTTTGGTAGTTTCTTATTCTCAGTAATTTTAAGATTGCTTTGTTCGTATTGTTAATAAGTTGCTACTTAACAAAGAAATTAGACATTATAAACAGTGTCCCATGTTTTAAAGGCAATCTAGTCTAGTTCTAACTAAAATTAGGTGAGCCTTTAAAAAAAGAATGCAGTTAGAACTTAAATAAGATCTCTAATATATTCACTTCAAATTTATATTTTATTGCTATGACACTGACAAGTTTGAGAAACCAGATAAGCCTTGTCAAATATATGAAGTCACTTAATTTCTTCTAAAAGTATATGAGGTTAATATATAAGTCAGTCCTGTTTCCATACAGAGAAGGCAGATGATGAAAGATCTGGTATAATCATCTGTTTTTCTTTTTTTCCTAAAAGGAGCTTTCCATTTGTTTAACTATAAAAAAAAAAATGGCTAGGAGAAAAGTTCTCACTTGAAACTTAAAATTTGATTTTCTGACCCAGAGATTTATGTCTAAACATTTGATGGTAGCATATTCACATCTATCTAAACCTGGTGATTAAAAATATTAGTTTGATTGCTTTTGAATTAATAATAAATATGCTTCTGGTTTTGCCATTATAGCTAAATTCTATTATTTTATCAGGTTAGCCATATTTTGTCATGTCTAGTTAACATTTAAAACATTCAGATTACATTAATAATATCCCAAGGTGGCCTCCCTAAAAGAAGAATGTCCTACCTATTATTTAGATTTCATCATTATTGTAAGATACATATTGAAAGTCTTTGGCCGAGGGTAAAGAGTAAAGATTGTAAGAGCAAGGTTACCTCTCACAGCTGAATTAGGGACTTGGTGGTTGAATACTTTTCACCCCCCATTGGAAGAGAAAATCCCACCTCTTCCCTTCTTGCTACATTTGTGTGATCAAAATTATTTAGAGAGCAATTAAACATTTTCTTTCTTCAAAATATAGGCACAAAATATATCCCTGAACACAAAGCCATTTATTATGCTATTCCCAGTTCCACTGGCAAAATCACAGGCAAAAAGTCAGTCTACCACTGAGAATACTGCCTTCCAATTAGGTAGCATGGCAGGGGGCCAGGGTAAATCAGCATTTCCATTTCCAGATAGCATCCTGAAGCTAACAGTGCAGCTCAATATTTTGCATCAGCCAGGAGGCTAAAATTACTTGAAATTTTCTGGAAAACTTTAATTGTGACATTTTAAAATAGATCCCTAAGGGAGTAGCTACCCTTTACTAATCATCTTTGCAACATAGATCTGAATTTAATAACTTAAATGCAGAAGCAAAGTGAATAGAGATAAAGTTAAAATCAAGACAGACAACATAGTCTAAGCTCTGTTTTGCTCTATCCAGATCAATTGATTATGTATTATCAATTCCTCACGTTTTACCCTGTCAAGAAGTTGCAGCTGCTGATCTTGTTTTCTGGTGTGAAGTTTGAAAAAAATGAGTAGATTTCAGCTGTGCATTTATAATGAATGTTGCTGTTCTGAGGAAGAGAATAAGATAGCAATTTTGGCAGATGGAAAAGAGACTTAGGGAGTAAATGGCTGAAGAGATGATATTTATGCTCAATAAAATTATTATATGAAGAATCAAAGTTTATGCCAATTTCAGAAGGAGAAACAAACTTCAGGGTCTTTTTCATGTAAGATATGCTAATATTTAATTATTTTAAATTTATATTTATCTACTATTCAACATCTATAGAAGAAAAAGCAAAGTATTTGCAGTAAATCAGAATTTAAATTATCACTGGATTTTGACATATCAATTTTTCAGAGTTTCAGCTTTCACTCTATAACCTGTAGGACATTATGTGCTTCACTGGATTCACAGGTCCAGATATGAAAATGCATATGAAGATACTTTGTAAAAATATAAAGGCCTGAACTTAGAGAAAATTATGGAGAAAAAGGACTTCTTAAATTTCCCTGAAATGAAGTTTTACTAGGCAAAATAAGAGTTTTCAAAATATTATTTGCAAACTCTTTGACATGCTGCATGGATCCATGCATTGTGCTCAGTGAGGACGCTGGTGCACGGTGACTATTGGTCACAGGGCCCTTGCTCTGAAGTCACATGTCATCTAGTGTTGAAATCACTACAATCACTTGTAATTTTAAAAAAATTTTCTATCCTGATCATTCTTCATATTGCTCAAATTGATGTCTCTAAAACATGATTTCATCAAAGCTCCTATTTAAGAACTACATATGTCCCCTCTTGTTTATCTGTTCAAGTGTGTGCTAAAGAGATTTCAATATTGCCAAAATCCCCTTCGTTTGTCCTATGAACAGTTACTCCCCTGACTCCCCAACACAAACATGCATATGCCCCAGGACACTTGACCTCTTTCTTCATCTCATACTGTGCTCACACTTCTTCTAATGACCACTTTCTATTCATTCTTCATAGGCGGGCTTCCTTGTTTTTCTGCAAACTTCGTTGTTTCTCTAAAATGTTAACTGCGTTTTTCAGCACTGGGCACTGACTGGGGATCATCTTGCTCTAAAGCGTGCTTCATGATATGAATATTCTATGAATTGGAGCACATACTCTGAAATTAGAAATCTAAATTTAAATCCCATTTCAAAACTTATTATCTGGGACAAACTGGGCAAGCTTGCATCTGCTTATCAAAATAGGATCAGCATTTCTTACCATTAAAAGTTTTTTTGTAAATTTAAACAGCCACTGTATAAAAAAAACACTGGGCATAGTGTCTGGAATATAATAAATTTTCATTGTGTTGACTTTAGTTGTGATTTCTTACACAATGCTTTGTTCTCTGTTTCATGTGCATTTATTCTGTTTTATCACTTGTATAGCATGTCTGGTATATCTTGGTGATTTCCTCTTTTCCAGTGTGATAGGTAGAATAATACTCCCCCAAATTTATCCTTATATTAACTCTGGAATTTGTGAATATGTTAGGTTACATGGAAAAGGGAATTGAAGTTGTATATGTAACTAGGTTGCTAAGCAGCTAACTTTAAAATAGGGAGATTCTCCTGGGTTGTCCATATGGGCTCAATGTAATAAAAAAGTTTTTATCAGTGAAGGAGAGAGGCAGAAGCAGGATTCAGAAGTGATGATGGAAGCAGTCAGAGAGATGCTGTGCAGCTGGCTTGGAAGGTGGAGAAAAGGGCTCACAGGATAAGATATTTAGGGAACCTCTAGACACTGGAACAAACAAGGTAATTGATTGATCCTTAGATCTTCTAGAAAGAAAAACAGCCTTGCTAACCCTTGATTTTAGCTCACTGAGACCTGTGTTGGACTATCCTACAGAACTGCAAGATAATGAATGTGTGCTCTTTTAGCCACTTAATTTGTGGTCATTTATCACAGCAACAAAAGAAATCCAACAGACCAGTTCTCCATAACTGCAACGTGTGTGACACTGGCACATAGTAGGGAGTTTAGGATGCACACATGCCCACTGTTATTTTTAAAATGGATCACCAACAAGAACCTAGGGTAGAGCACAGGGAACTCTGCTCAATGTTACGTGACAGCCTGGATGGCAGGGGGTTGGGGTAGAATAGTACATGTATATGCGTGGCAGAGTTACCCTTTGCTGTTCACTTGAAACTGTCACAGCATCGTTAACCAGCTATACCCCAATGCAAAACAAAAAGTTAAAAGAAATAAATGCATGTTTATTTAAAATTTCACTCTTATATTGCTTCCTCACCATGTTAAAAGCAAAAGTGTATTAAGGGTGAGAAAGACAAGAGAACAGTCTGCTTTTACAGTTCTTGGATTTAGAAAACAGTGATCCTGACTGAAAGATGTAAGATGCATATTGAATATATTTAGAGGAGAGAAGTAGCTGAAAGGACACAAGCTTTGGAGTCACTCAGATCAGGGGAATCTCAGGTTTACTTCTGAACAGATGTATGACCTTTGGGGTTGGATATCAATATACTCTATATGGCAAGCTGCATTGCCTTATGTGGTTTCTACCCATCTAAAATAGTAATAAGTCCCCAAACATTTGCACAATTCCCAGTGATTTGCTAATGTCTGTCCCCACAAGCAACCACATTCCTTTACACAGATGCTACAGGAAGCTGTGGTGTGGGTTGATAAATACTGCCATGTGCCACTGGGGGAAAAGACATGTCCACAGGGGGGAGCCCACGTAGTTGGTATGCAACCTGGCCTTGGAATCCATGGGCTGAACCCAGCAGGTCGTGGCTCTATGTAAAACACGCTGAAAATGCCCATGGCAGCAAACCAATAGTCTTGATTCTGATTCACAGAAAAATAGTCAGTTGACTCATTTCAATACTAGTTCCTGAACTTCAGCTCTGATGGTGGTGTTGAGTGGTTGGAAGGCACAAGATGCATGTTTTATTGCCAAGTGTTCAGGAAACTTAAATCCACCAGGATGACAGGTACCCTGGTTTAGGTAAGGCTTTAAACACCTTAGAAAACAACCTAGATTTCTTTGGGCCTCAATTTTCTCAGAAGCAAGCTATAATAAAAATGGCTTTCTTGCAGGATCATACTGAAAATTAAAATTATATGTGTTAAGTACCTAATAATGTGGCAGGCACAATGTTGATAATTGATAAAAGATAATATTTTACTTTAAATGGAGCAATAACCCAGGAGAAGTAATGACACTTTGTGCCTTTATAAAATGTGCAAAGGAAACTGTTGAGTTGTGAAAGTTCCTAAATTCTTTGAATGCCTGAAAAAAGAAGTTTATTGTTTTTTTTTTTTTTTAATACACAGAAGTGACCTTCACAACAAAATCACTCCTGACAAGCTACTTGGAAACTACCCAGATAATCTGTGAGATTACATTGCTTTTTAATACAAATTATATTGTCAGAACATTCCTAAAGCTAGAATATCCACCCCCACATATTCCTAGATGCTGCTAATATGTGAAACTACTGAACTGTGAGAGTGCAATTTGAAAACCAGTAGCAAATTCTCAAGAAAACTTGCATCTTAATAAATATATAAATAAGAACAATAACATTTCCACTATGGTGTGGTGTAGAAAAAAAAATCAAAATTTGAATCCATATGGCTATTGTCTTAAATCATCAAAAATTAATTAAAACAAGTGAAACCAAAGGATGCTACAACTACTTATAAACCCAGGTTTAATGAGTTGTGGAAAATGCAATCAACTAAACAAATCACACATTGCTACTAATTAAGGGGCTGTAAAAGGATTCCAGGTGGCTTAGGCAAATAATTATTATTTTGTATTTTAAAAGGAAAGATTTTGGTAATTATCTGGTAAACATAATTGATCTTAGCTACATCTATGTAAAGATTCTGGTATTTCTGCCCCATTGTAAGTGATTATCCAGATTACTTAAAATACGTGTTTTCTAAATTCCTTATATGAAGTTATACTTACCCATCATTTCTCAAATATTTGATATCAAACTTTTTATTTTGATATATGAATACTGTTATAATTATAAACTTTTAAATCAGAAAAATATTCTCCTGATAAAAAAAATAATTTGCTTATTTTCGTCAATATATAGAGAGGTTATTTGAATTCTTCTTCTAGTACCTTGCATTTTTTTGTTAATCCATCATATGCTTGTTTCATCCCAGTGATAGTTTTTATTTTTAAGGGTTCAAAGATTTCATCTCATCCTTTTACATAATCATATTCTTAAGAGGAAAACATATAATAGACCATATGAAAATTGCAACAACACAGAAAGTTAAGCTTCTGAAGTACAGAGGTGAGGAGAATACAGAGTCCCTTTTACTTTTACTTTGCATAAAAGTAAAAGAGACATTTGAAGTAAACCTTGGATAAATAAGAGCCCTCAAGACCAGCAAAGAGATGAAAGATGCCTACTACAATACCTGGCACAAGATTGATTTTATTAATATTTGTTGTGTAAATCAAGGTAAAGGAAGCTGATTTCACTTCTTATGACTGGTAATTCCCTTATTAACTTAATGCATGTTTATTTTATGCCAATGATTGTGCTTACTGTTAAGGATTCACATATATTCTCACCATATTTGAAACATGTATGTATTTACTGGAGACAAACAATAATTGTGGTGTATGAACCTTCTTCAAGAGAAGATTTTATACTTTCTCATGTGAATCATTATATAACAAACATAGAAGAGATTCTATTGCCTTTATTCATTAGTTTGGTAATGTATTGATGTGATATGCAATTCCCAAAAACTTTGAGCCAAAGAATTTCATTATGACACACTCAAGCTGTAATGGAAAATAAGTAAATTTTAAAAATTAGTTACAGAGCTCAGAGTATGCCTTGTTGAGGAAAATAACATCAGAGCTGAGAAATGGGCAAACTTGGGAAGCTCCAGAGAGAGAGCATTCCAAACAAAAAGGATAACAAGACCACAGTGAAGCAAGTGGCTTTGTGATGTCAAAACCACAGTCTCTGGTTCTATTCCTATTTTACACAGAAGTAAACAATCTGTAACTTGCCCTAGGTTTTTCTGCTAAGAGTTTGTATTTGAACCCAGATTTTTGGACTTCAATTCACGTAAACAAAGGGCAAAGAATCCATCATTATAGACAAGTCATAGTACAATGAGAAGAATCAAGAAAAACTTTATGCATCCTGACTGGCACTGAGATGACCCAGAGGGATGGGTGGAGAGGGAGGTGGGAGGGGGGATCGGGATGGGGAACACATGCAAATCCATGGCTGATTCATGTCAATGTATGGCAAAAACCACTACAATATTGTAAAGTAATTAGCCTCCAACTAATAAAAATAAATGAAAAAAAAATTTAAAAAAAAGAAAAAGAAAAACTTTATGGAAAACATAGCATGTGGTTTATAAGTTGGAGGAGAGGTGAGATGTTAATAACTGAGAAATATGAAGGCACTCCAGGTCAGCGTGTCTGTGTGAAGCAGAAAGAAGAAGGGATATTACAAATTCCCTGCAGTAATGTAACAAATGTGTATAAAAATTGAGAGAGTAGCTGTCTGGAAAGACTGCTTGAGTTCAAATGTGCTGGTCTTTAACCTTTATTTTAGTACTCAGCGGAACACTGATGGGAGTAGCAGTGGGAAGTCTTGATAAGAAGTGAAATAGGAACACTAGGGATGATTTGAGAGCATAGAGATGACAAAACCAATCAGGAAGCTATCACAATAGCCCAGATAAAAGGTCCACCAAAGACTTCAACTAGGGCAGTCGAACTTTGGTAATAAAACAATGAAAGTATAACAATTACTTGGAAATTGATCAGATATGGGGGAATAAAAAGGATAATGGAAAATGTTATAATAAAGAATAATCAGAGATGACCTCCAGTTTTCTAGTTTGGCAACATTGGTACAATTTGCAAAAGAGAAATTCAAAGCCTAGAGAGTTTTATAGAAAACAAGGTGAATTAGAATTATGTTGAACAAGATAGTCTGTAAGTGATATAATACTAGATACTAGAAATAAAGTCAGAAATGGCACAGATTTAGGAGATATGGATTTGTCCTGCACAAGAAAAACAGTTAAAAATGAGACAATGTCTGAGGTGGTTTCTGGAGAGGGGGGGAAAGAAAGAGAGAGAGAGGGAAAATTTCCCCAAACCTCGGGATACCTATACATAGCACAACACAGGACAGAGACAGGGACAGAATATGGACGGAATAAAGAAAACAGACACTGAGCAAGATATGAGATACCAGACAGGAATGACTTTAATGGATGTGACACATGAAAGCAAATTATTTCAAAATAATTAGGCGTATAAGGTGAAAAGTTGATCTAGAGATGAAGTGCTTTTAGCACATCTGACCATTATATCAAAAGAAGTGTGAGGGTGGGACTCTAAATGACGTTGTCAGACAGTCGGTAGATCAAATCTTAGCTAACATTTCTACTGTGGCTTTCTCTGCAAGGACATAATTTGAGCGATCAGAGATATCTTAGTGAGCCTCATATGGGATGAAGGTGAATTATTTGTAAATTTTGGCACTGGTGAAGTAAAAGTCGCTCAGTCGTGTCCGACTCTTTGCAACCCCATGGAATTCTCCAGGCCAGAATACTGCAGTGGGTAGCCTTCCCTTCTCCAGGGAATCTTCCCAAACCAGGGATTGAACTCATGTCTCCTGCATTAGCAGGTGAATTCTTTACCAGCTGAGCCACAGTGGAAGCCCATTGGCATTGGTATATGAGTATAATTCAAAGAAAGACCTATCCTCTGTACAGCGCTGACATTGAAAGTCTAGTTCAGGAATAAATTCTCCATTTAGATATGGTCAGGAGACTTTGATGTTGCTATAAGTAATTGGATGTAAAAGGAAGAGAAAGATGAAGCCAGAATAATAATTTTCTCAATACAGAAAGAGTAGTAGAATTATTATTGTTTTTCAATAGACTATAGGATTTACTATATGTGCCTTCCTACCCCTTAACTTATCATCATAAATTCCACTATCCATCTGCTGCCTAACTTCCAAAGAAGCAAATGTTTGTTTCCAATTTCTTACCATATGTTCACTTCTTGACATCTAATATATAATTTTTTATCTCACTCCTTAATGGAAGTGCTGTCCTAATATTCAAGTGTTCTCTTTTTATTCTTTTTATTATGTTTTTAACTAGAGGACAATTATATTATTGTGATGGCTTTGCCATACATCACAATGAATCAGCATTATATATACATATGTCCCCTCGCTCTTGAACCTCCTCCCCACCTCCCTCACCGTCCTATGCCTCTAGGTTGTCACAGAGCAGTCTTTGGGTTCCATGCATCATACATCAAATATCCACCAGCTGTCTATTTTACATGTGATAATGTGTATATTTCAAAGCTATTCTCATATCAAACCCTTGAACATCTCTCCTCCATTGGTTTTCCATGACTCTAACACTCAAGTTTCTCCACTTTCAAATCTTACTGCTCTCATTAAATTAGTCCTTCTAAGAAGAGCAAAGAGCCTGCTTTATCCCATCACTCTTATTGTATAAGGCTCCACTTTGACCAAAGAAACAGCAACAAATGTATTTTCTACCTATCTTTTATTAGGAGAGCAGTTACAAAAGGAAAGACATATCTCAAAGGCCACAAAGTGTTCCAGTTAACTTAATCCACAATTGTCTTTCTTATGCTGATGTTGATTACTAATTTTCATTATGATTAATACTTTATAATAAAGTAGTACAAGTTTACAGCTTTGATGAATATTCAAGTCTTTTTGGTGTAAGTAAAATAGCTTTTGAACCACATACACGTATCTGCACATCATTCAGCATTTATCATCATTAAAGTAAATTGAATCACCAGGTTACAAACCTTTATTATGCCATTGAGAAAAACCAGCTAATTTCTTAAATGAGGTCTTAGAGGGTTAAAATTTCCTAATGAGCTATTTTATTTGTGTAAGTGCAGGATGTCCATTGAACTGTTTATCTCTAAAATCTAATTAAAGGATCTGAATAGTCTATCTGCCCCTCTGGTTTTTGTCACTGTCCTTTACTAATAGCTCATTTACTAGTTATATATGGTTAATAATTGATCAATAATTATTTTCTAAGCTAAATCATGAAATACATTTTAAATTTCATTTTAAAAGACAAGTAATTAGGAAAGCTAAATTTTAGTACAGGATGGTGTTAAAATGGACATGATCTCATTTTAATCCTTGTGCAAGGTTGAAAATTTTGAGAATGAGATGTGCCTACAAAGTTAAAGTAATCAATTAATAAGGAACAGAACTCTTTTTTGTGGTTTTATAGAGAGATGATAATTTGTCTCCATGGCAAAAGCCAGGGGGGAAAAAAATATCTGTTATAAGCAAAGATGAAGAATATCATTTTGTGGCAGAGAAGTTTCAATAGACTCTGGTCAAGGACAAGTATTTCTAGCTCAATAAGACCATGTGTAAATTGTATGAGTTGAAATATTTCATTTGTTCTGAGCTAGTTATGTTAAAATATTTTTGGCAGCATCAAAGAAAATCTCATTAATCAAAATGATGCCGAGGTGTCAGGATTGTAAAGGCAAACAAGATTAGATTGGCAATTAATTTTTGTGCTTTATATTTAAATACTCATTTAGCCTTATCCATATTTACAATGCCATCGAGAATATGCCAGGAAAAATGCACTGTATGTAAGTATATTGTGCTATCAATTCTATATGACTAGTACTTCTAAAGTATGGAAACTCAAATAATAAAATTTGGACTGCAGTTAAAGCTTGCTTCTAAAACATTAATTTTTAAATTATAAAAATATGACTTGGTGTTACTAGTTGCTCAACTGGTTTTACTTTAGGCCCACAACAGTAGTAGTAGCTATAAACTTTAGGTACTAGAAAAGGGTTTGAACTAAAGTAGAATATCTGTATATCCCTAAATTCTGGGGCTAGGCTTCCAAAGGTGCACGCAGTTTCAGGAAGATGAATTGGGCTTCTTTTGGAAGGCCACATTACTGAAGCCACCATGGTCAGCGTGTACCCTCTGATCAAGTGTGACCCAATAACACTGGTAGAAGAACTGAATGAAAACAAGTTTTTTCATGTCTTTTATAATTGGGCTATTTTGAGTTTCACCTGCACTTTAATAAAAACCAACATGAAGTCCTCAATATTATATGAAATTATGTATCACTTGGTTTACTACAAGCAATAACATTAGAGTAACAGCAGTTGGTACACACGTTTTCTGTGAGGCATTGTTTTGGAATAATCATTGTGAGTAAATGAGCCCCTGGGATAGAATAAACTAAGGCACGGTCTCGTATGAAAACACTGAAATAAAAATTAAAAGCAAAGATGACATGAATGTGTGTAAGTACATGGTTGAATCACATGTATAATGTTTATCTTTAATCTGAGCTCTGAGGCCAGATGTAGACTATGTAACACTTATCATTTCGATTATTTGATCTCAAAATTAGAGTTTAGGAGACTACACAGCCCGACCTTAGTGTTGTTCGAGTGGTTCAATGAGACATCACATGCAAACTCTATAAACGTTAGGGAAATATTTCTTTTATTTTGTTAAGAAATCTGGCTCTAAAGTCAGATAAAATAAGACTTGAATTTCAGTTTCATTTCATGCTAACTATGTCAAGTAAATAACCTCCTACAGTTTCCTAATGTTCAACATGTTTAAATGTGGATAATCTAACTTACGGGATTTTTGTTTGTGATTGAATATGAGTATATGCAAAAAGCTTACCCCACTATCAGGCATATATTAATCAATGTATCAGCTATTATTATTAGGCTTGAAGTTAAATACTATTAATGTTCATATAAACAAATATAAATACTATACAAATGTCTAACTTTTAAAGTAAATTTTTAAATTGGTAAGTATACTTAATTTCATTTTTTTATTTTATGAACAAATATAGCATTAATATTTGAAAGTGAATAAATCAACTAAGATCAAAAATATTTAGAGAACATTTAAAAAATAATTTTGGAAAAAAATTCTAAAATATAAAATTCACAAAATTAAATGAATAAAATCACCACCACAGAATATTCTATACAGGAAAACATGCAACCCTATTTATCTTTTTAAGATTGCTTTTAAAAAGCCAAAGCCCATGAAACATTGATAACTTATTCAGCTATTGTGTTCTTATAATGGAATTTAAAAAATAGCAATTGTAAGTCAAGCTTTCTAGATCTGCTTACACATTGGTGCACTAAGACTCAGAAATTTTGTTTAATAAACATGCTAGTTCCATTCCAGCAATTATGTTATTTATTTTGTGAACTTAATGAATGTTTCTGAAATACCATGAATTCTAATTTAAATGTCTGTTACAGCTGTTATTCCTTCAGTTCAGTTCAGTTCAGTTGCTCAGTTGTCTCTGACTCTTTACGACCCCATGAATCCCCTTAGGTGGGTGATTTACTGTGTTTATGAAAACAGAATTGATATTAATGACCTCATTTGCTGTTCTTTACTGACACTTTATGGACATATTGTTGGTTATTTTGTTGTGACAGATAAGTTTCTTTTAAAATGCTATTTACTTTCCTGTAAACTACTTAGGGAAGGTGATTCTTTAAACTCATCTGCAAAGTAGGAGCTGGTAGGTAAGTACTTTTTATTTTCCTTTGGTGGGCTGCAAAACAAGATTTTTCAAAAATTGAGTGAAAAAACTAAACTACTTCTTTATCTTTTGACATGAATAATAGCAATGGCACTGGGTAGACATCTTATGTGTTAATGACTGAACTAGAGTGACATTTGCACACATATTCTCAAAAAACTCAAAAGCATGTGAATACCCATGGCTGATTCATGTTGATGTATGGCTGATGCTGTATTGTAAAGCAATTATCCTCCAATTAAAAGTAAATAAATGAAAGAAAACTTAAGAGCAAGATTAGTTGCTTGGCTTCAGTTCAGTTCAGTTGCTCAGTCATGTCTGACTCTTTGCGACCCCATAAACCGCAGCACGCCAGGCCTCTCTGTCCATCATCAACTCCCGGAGTTCACCCAAACCCATGTCCATTGTGTCCGTGATGCCATTCAACCATCGCATCCTCTGTCATTCCCTTCTCCTCCTGCCCTTAAACTTTCCCAGCATCAGGGTCTTTTCAAATGAGACAACCCTTTGCATCAGGTGGCCAAAGTATTGGAGTTTCAGTTTCAGCATCAGTCCCTTCAATGAACACCCAGGACTGATCTCCTTTAAGATAGACTAGATGGATCTCCTTGCAGCCCAAGGGACTCTCAAGAGTCTTTTCCAACACCACAGTTCAAAATCATCAATTCTTCAGTGCTCAGCTTTCTTTAGAGTCCAACTCTAACATCCATACATGACCACTGGAAAAAAAAAACAGCCCAGACTAGACTTTGCCAACATTACATTGTTGACAAAGTAATGTCTCTGCTTTTTTAATATGCTATGTAGGTTGGTCATAACTCTCCTTCCAAGGAGTAAGCATCTTTTAATTTCATGGCTGTAATCACCATCTGGAGTGATTGTGGAGCCCAGAAAAATAAAGTCAGCCACTGTTTCCACTGTTTCCCCATCTATTTGCCATGAAGTGATAGGACTGGATGCCATTATCTTAGTTTTCTGAATGTTGAGCTTTAAGCCAACTTTCTCACTCTCCTCTTTCACTTTCATCAAGAGGCTCTTTAGTTCTTCTTCACTTTCCACCTTAAGGGTGCTATCATCTACATATCTGAGGTTATTGATATTTTCGCTGAAATCTTAATTCCAGCTTGTGCTTCTTCCAACCCAGTGTTTCTCATGATGTACTATTCGTATAAGTTAAATAAGTAGGGTGATAATATACAGCCTTGACGTACTCCTTTTCCTGTTTGGAACCAGTCTGTTGTTCCATGTCCAGTTCTAACTGTTGCTTCCTGACCTGCATACAGGTTTCTCAAGAGGCAGGTCAGGCGGTCTGGTATGCCCATCTCTTTCAGAATTTTCCACAGTTTATTGTGACCCACACAGTCAAAGGCTTTGAAATAGTCAATAAAGCAGAAATAGATGTTTTTCTGGAACTCTCTTGCTTTTTCGATGATCCAGTGGATATGGGCAATTTGATCTCTGGTTCCTCTGCCTTTTCTAAAACCAGCTTGAACATCTGGAAGTTCACGGTTCACGTATTGCTGAAGCCTGGCTTGAAGAATTTTGAGCATTACTTTACTAGCGTGTGAGATGAGTTCAATTGTGTGGTAGTTCGAGCATTCTTTTGGATTGCCTTTCTTTGGGATTGGAATGAAAACGGACCTTTTCCAGTCCTGTGGCCACTGCTGAGTTTTCCAAATTTGCTGGTATACTGAGTGCAGCACTTTCACAGCATCATCTTTCAGGATTTGAAATAGCTCAACTGGAATTCCATCACCTCCACTAGCTTTGCTTGTAGCGATGCTTTCTAAGGCCTGCTTGACATCACATTCCAGGATGTCTGGCTCTAGACGAGTGATCGTACCATCGTGATTATCTGGGTCTTGAAGATCTTTTTTGTACAGTTCTTCTGTGTATTCTTGCCACCTCTTCTTAATACCTTCTGCTTCTGATAGGTCCCTACCATTTCTGTGCTATATTGAGCCCATCTTTGCATAAAATGTTCCCTTGGTATCTCTAATTTTCTTGAAGAGATCTCTAGTCTTTCCCATTCTGTTGTTTTCCTCTATTTCTTTGCATTGGTCATTGAGGAAGGCTTTCTTACCTCTCCTTGCTATTCTTTGGAACTCTGCATTCAAATGGGTATATTTTTCCTTTTCCCCTTTCTTTTTGCTTCCCTTCTTTTCACAGTTATTCGTAAGGCCTCCTCAGAGAGCCATTTTGCTCTTTTGCATTTCTTTTTCTTGGGGATGGCCTTGATTCTTATCTCCTGTACAATGTCATGAACCTCCATTCATATTTCATCAGGCACTCTGTCTATCAGATCTAGTCCCTTAAATCTATTTCTCACTTCTACTGTATAGTCATAAGGGATTTGGTTTAGGTCATACCTGAGTGGTCTAGTGGTTTTCTCCACTTTCTTCAATTTCAGTTTGAACTTGTCAATAAGGAGTTCATGATCTGAGCCACAGGTTGTTGCTTAGGTTCACAGATTCTATCACTATATTCCTAACTATGTTTGAAACTCAATGATAGCCGCATTGAAATAAGTAGGAAGATTTTGTGCTACCAAGATTAGTAGAGAGATGTTGGTAGAATTGTAGAACCATTTTTAGAAAGGAAAGTCAGAATTTTCTTCTGTTTGCAGTCAGGGACATATCTAAATTTACACTAAAAAGGGCAACTTTTCCATAGTACTCTGTGCTACATTGGTTTGTCTCAGATATCTACTAAAATGCAAAATATATTAACAACAGCATACAAGATAATATATAAACATACTAGTAATGTAAAAATGAAATCAGTACTTGTTTTGATATTAATACTAATTTTAGCCATTATGGCAGAAAGCAAAGAACTGAAGAGCCTCTTGATGAAAGGGAAAGAGGAGAGTGAAAACGTTGACTTAAAACTCAACATTCAAAAAGCTGATGATGGTATTCAGTCCCATCACTTCATGCCAAATAGATGGAAAACAATGGAAACAATGACAGATTTTACTTTCTTGGGCTCCAAAATCACTGCAGATGGTGACTACAGCCATGGAATTAAAAGACTCTTATGATTTGGAAGAAAAGTTAAGACCAACCTAGATAGCATATTAAAAAGCAGAGACATTTACTTTGCCAGCAAAGGTCCATCTAGTCAAAGCTACGGTTTTTCCAGGAGTCATGTGTGGATGTGACACTTGGACTATAAAGAAAGCTGAGCACCAAAGAATTGATGCTTTTGAACTGTGGTGTTGGAGAAGACTCTTATGACTTCCTTGGACTGCAAGGGGATCCAACCAGTCCATCCTAAAGGAAATCAGTCCTGGATATTCATTTTAAGGACTGATGCTTAAGCTGAAGCTCCTACATTTTGGCCACCTGATGTGAAGAACTGACTCATTTGAAAAGACCCTGATGCTCAGAAGGATTGAAGGTGGAAGGAGAAGGGGATGACAGAGGGTGAGATGGATGGATGGCCTCACTGACTGGATGGACATGAGTTTGAGTAAGCTCCCAGAGTAGGTGCTGAACAGGGAAGCCTGGTGTGCTGCAATCCATGGGGTCGTGAAGAGTCAGACACGAATGAGGGACTGAACTGAACTGATCTCTTAATATCCTTATAGGCATTAATATACACCTCAAGGACTTCCTAGGTGACTCCATGATGGAGAATTCACCTGCCAATGTAGGAGCCAACGGAGATGCAGGTTCAATACCTGGGCTGGGAAGATCCCCTGAAGGAGGAAATGGCAACCAACTCCAGTATTCTTGCATGGGAAATCCCATGGACCATGGAGCCTGGCAGGTTACAGTCCATGGGGTCACAGAAGAATTGGACACGACTTAGTGATTCAACAACATCAACTTGGGAACTGAGGATGATTTTCAAAAGTAGTTGCCATGCAATATAATAAGAAACAAATATTAATATAATAAGGAACATATGAGAGAGAGGGTGAGAGAGAGACAAATGATTGAACAATTGTCCATCAATCACAGATAATATCACAAGTAAAGCTATGATATCACAAACAAGAATAAGATGTTTTGAGCACTGTATATAGTTTACTATAGCCTTAGATTTAGAAAGAAATCTGGAAAAGCAGGCAGAATCTAAATAATAAATGGCCTTGTAAGCATTTGTGGGAGTTTGCGCTTTATTCTAGAATGGATGGTAAGACTTAAAATGTTTTAAGAAGCAGCCCAGGTTTATAAGATTAGTGTTCCCTGAGTAGGAGGAAAAGTGAAAAAGCATAGCAACTTTTGTCTAAAGACAACAATGTCAACATTAAAACAGACACATAGATCAATGGAACACAACAGGGAGCCTAGAAATAAACCCACATATACATGGTCAATTCTTTTATGACAAAGGAGTCAGAATATGCAATGGGTAAAGGATAGTATCTTCAATAAATAGTCTTGAGAAAACTGGAAAGCTACTTGCAAAAAAATGGACCTTGACTACTGTTGTATACCACTTACAAAATATAACTCAAAATGGATAAAAGACTTGATCCCATGAAAAATACTTGAATGAAACATAGGCACTAAGCTCCCTGACATCTGTCTTGGCCATGATTTTTTTCAAAATTTGACGTGCATGTGTGGATGCTAAGTTGCTTCAGTCGTGTCCAACTCTATGCAAACTTATGGAATGCAGGTTGCCAGGCTCCTCTGTCCATGGGATTATCCAGGCAAGGATACTGGAGTGGGTTGCTATGCCGTCCTCCAGGAGATCTTCCCGACCCAGGGATTGAACTGGTGTCTTATATCTACCTGCATTTGAAGGAGGTTCTTTACCACTAGCACCACCTGGGAAGTCCCTTTAAATCTGACATCAAAAGAAAAAGCAACAGAAGCAAACATAAAGAGTGACAGTACAATAAACTAGAAAAAAAAACCAACCGTATTCAGCAAAGGAAATAATTAATAAAGTGAAAAGTAACCTACTGAATAGGGGAAAAAAATTGCAAATCACATATCTGATAATGAGTTACTATTCAAAATATACACAAACTCATGCAACTCAGTAGCAAAATAAATACAAACAATCCAACTGGAAATGGACAGATTTGAATGTATATTTTCTCAGAGACATACATATGGATGACAGAGACATAAAAAGATGCTCAACATCACTAATAATTGGGGAAACCTGCTAGACTGATTATTATCAAAAAGATAAGAACTAACAAGTAGTGCCAAGGATGTGGTGAAAAGGAAACCCCAGTGGCATGATGATGGGAATGTAAACTGGTGTAGTCACTATGGAAAATACTGTGAAGTTCCCTAAACAATTAGCAATAGAAATATCATATGATATAGCAATTCTACTTTTAGTATTTAAGAAAATGGAAACACTAACTGAAAAAGGTATCTGCAGTCCTATGTTCACTGCAGCATTATTTACAGTATTCAAGATTTGGAAACCATGTAAGTGCTCATTAATGGAAGAATGAATAAAGAAAATGTGATATATATATATATATGTGTGTGTGTGTGTGTGTGTGTGTGTGTGTGTGTGCGTATAATGGACTATTGTTCAACCATAAAGGTTAATGAAGTTTTGTCTTTTGTGACATCATGGGTAGATCTTGAGGGCACTGTGCTAAATGAGATAAGACAAATACCTTATGCCACTTACATGTGGAATTTTAAATAAAGCAATAACAAAAATTGAGCTCATAGATAACAGAGAATGTATTGGTGGTTGCCAGAGGCAAAAGGTGAGGGGTGGGTGAAGGAGTTCAAAAGGTAAAAACTTCCAGTCATAAAAGAAGTAAGTCATGGGCATGTAATGTACAGCATGGTGGCTACATTTAGTAATACTGTGTTGACTACTTTAATGTTGCTAAGAGCAAATGTTCTCACCAAAAAAGACTTTTTGCAACTACATAGGTGACAGATGTTAACTAGATTTATTGTGGTAAGCAACAAATATACAACATACATGAATTTTAAATCATGTTGTACATATGAAACCAATATAATATTATATGTCATTGTCATTATATGTACCTTGAATTAAAAAATAAAATAAATTTTAAAAATAATTTAAAAGAACAACAATTTTGGGTGGCCAAAAGGTTCGTTTGGATTTTTCTCTAAGATGTTATGGAAAGTCTTGAATGAACTTTTTTGCAAACCCAAAGTAAACACATACATGTCCACAGAGACAGACTTAATGGCTTATGAGGTGATTACCACAACCCAACAAACTCCATGCTAAGCCCTGAAGTCCCACAGAATGTATAGAATGTAACCTCAGCATAGAGAAGTCATCCTCATCCCACTTTAGTCAAAACCTAGACTGTAAGTCCAGTAAACATGACCCAGAGGTACAGCCTTGTCAAAATTACAGACTAGGTTAAATGGTCAATGTGTGAGTGTATCCTAAACAAAGTTGTAGAGCATGCTTGTCATATTTCAATTTGAGCATCCAACACAGACTTATACAGCATAATTTACAGTTGAAAAAATGTCTATTTCATTAACTTGAAAAGTTGTTGTGTTTTTTTTTAATCTCTTGTTTCAGATACATAAATAACCCTATAGGATTTATGAGAAAACCAAATGAACCCCCATAATTTTCTCAAAATACTAATACTAAATTTTGACTAAAAACAGAAATAAAACACAAAGACATAGAAATGTTGCAGAAAGGTCACACAGACACTAGGAACACAAATTCACAGGTGCAATACACACCTTCTGAGCAGCACACAGCTGATTATTTGGTCTTGAATAGGGGTTCTACTTTCAGTTTCTCTTCTTTTGGGAATTTTGGGAATGGGAAAATATCAGTTAAACCTAACTAGCGTGTGATTCTTCCACTGAGTGTTACAAAGTTACAGCAGTAAAAAGAAAAAAATAGTTTCTACTTCTCTTGAGATAATAGTTGTGTTTTATTGAAAAAGAGCAAATTTTAGTGGATATGGAATGAGAATTAGTGTTGAAAGAATTTTAAAAAAAGAAATATTCATAGGATATTATTGTTCCCTGACTGGTTTTAGAGTCCTTAAAATTTGCAGGTCAAAATGCGAGAACATAAACTCTAATATTTTTCTAGCTCCACATATTCTTTACAACATTGAGTATCTTCTGCATGACAGATTTCCCTGGAAGAAGATGAAAATTAAGAGGAAACCTATACTTTACTTAAAAGGAGAAATTCATTTCACAAATTAGACTCTATTTTGTATTTTCAGCATTTTCCTCAACACTGAGTCCTCTCTACTCCCAAATACTGCTATGTTTCACTGTCATGTCATATCAACAAAACTTTGTTAAACATCTTCATTACTGTTACAGTCAAAATCATAATCCACGACTTTGTGTGATCCCATGGACTGTAGCCCACCAGGGTCCTCTGTCCGTAGGATTCTCCAGACAAGAATACCAGAGTGGGTTGCCATGTCCTTCTCCGGGGCATCTTCCTGACACGGTGGCTGAACCTACATCTCTTACTTCTCCTGCATGTGGGTTCTTCACCACTAGCACCACCTGGGAAGCCCTCATATTATCTTATACTTAACACCCTTCAATCCTGATTTGTCTCAAACATTACTAAAATTGATTTTTAAAAGTTTCAAAATTCAAGTGGTTGACCAGTTTTCCCAACACCATTTATTAAAGAGGTTGTCTTTCTTCCACTGTATATCCTTGCCTCCCTTGTCGAAGATAAGGTGTCCATAAGTTCGTGGATTTATCTCTAGGCTTTCTAGCAACAGACAAAGGATTAATCTCAAAAATATACAAGCAACTCCAGAAGCTCAATTCCAGAAAAATAAATGACCCAATCAAATAATGGGCCAAAGAACTAAATAGACATTTCTCCAAAGAAGACATACAGATGGCTAACAAACATATAAAAAGATGCTCAACATCACTCATTATCAGAGAAATGCAAATCAAAACCACAATGAGGTACCATTACAGATGACAGAATGGCTGCTATCCAAAAGTCTACAAGCAATAAATGCTGGAGAGGGTGTGGAGAAAAGGGAACCCTCTTATGCTGTTGATGGGAATGCAAACTAGTACAGCCGCTATGGAGAACAGTGTGGAGATTTCTTAAAAAGCTGGAAATAGAACTGCCATATGACCCAGCAATCCCACTCCTGGGCATACACACTGAGGAAACCAGATCTGAAATAGACACGTGCACCCCAATGTTCATCGCAGCACTGTTTATAATAGCCAGGACATGGAAGCAACCTAGATGCCCATCAGCAGACAAATGGATAAGGAAGCTGTGGTACATATACACCATGGAATATTACTCGGCCATTAAAAAAGAATTCATTTGAATCAGTTCTAATGAGATGGATGAAACTGGAGCCCATTATACAGAGTGAAGTAAGCCTGAAAGATAAAGACCAATACAGCATACTAACACATATATATGGAATTTAGAAAGATGGTAACAATAACCCTATATGCAAAACAGAAAAAGAGACACAGAGGTACAGAACAGACTTTTGGACTCTGTAGGAGAAGGCGAGGGTGGGATGTTTTGAGAGATGGCATCGAAGCATGTATATTATGTAGGGTGAAACAGATCACCAGCCCAGGCTGTATGCATGAGACAAGTGCTTGGGCCTGGTGCACTGGGAAGACCCAGAGGAATCGGGTGGAGAGGGAGGTGGGAGGGGGGATCAGGATGGGGAATACATGTAAATCCATGGCTGATTCATGTCAATGCATGACAAAAACCACTACAATTAAAAAAAAATTAAAATAAATAAATAAATAAAGTTTCAAAATTCAAATTCTTTTATGAGAATTTAGCATTTGCTGTGACACTGCCCACCTTAAAATTCTGAATGTCAGTTATAGTTTACTCTATTTTATTGCTTTCTGTTGCTCTTCTCAGATGACCCTTTTCTTATCTTGTTCACTAACTCCTTTCTATCTTTACTCATCTTTCTATCAGAGAAATATGTATATTCCTAAAGGTTAATTCTTAGTCCTCTTTTCTTCTTAATATAATTTCTCATTATGAACCATCCCTATGGCTTTTCCTTGTGTTCTGTAGATAGTCTTTGCCTGCCTTTTCTGAGCATCAAACAATATTTTATTTATTTTTTTTGTTGAGGTATATTGATTTACAATGTTATATTAGCTTCAGCTGCATAGCAAAATGAATCAGTTATACATACATACATAAATATTGTATATACATATACATATATATATCCACTCACTTTTAGAATATTTTTCCCATACAGAATAATGAGTTGAGTTCTCTGTGCTATACAATAAGTCCATATTAGTTGTCTATTTTATATATAATGGTGTTTATATGTCAATCCCAATCTTCCAATTTACCACTGCCCCATTATCTCTTGGTAAGTCAAACAGTAATTTTAAATATTGGGTATTTTCTTCTAAAATTCAGACTAAACCAACTCATCTGAAATCATTTATTCTCCCAGAAACTTGCTTCTCTTATCTGTGAGATTTTATTATGTAATAGCACAATGAACTGTTTAATTGAATTGTTCAAAACTCAGAATCTTTATCTATATCATTCTAACTCTTTCATATTTTTTAAATGTCCACCCCCTTCTGTTCAATAATTTGCAAATTCTCATTTATTTTGAAGCCTCCAACAAACACCTGTTATATCCAATATATCCAAGCCTTCAAGTTCTTTTTACCTAGATTATCAAAATTACCTCTTAATTTGAATTTTCCTATAGAGATCTAGTAGACAGAGGGCCTGAAAAACTAGGGATAGAAGTTTATGGCATTGTACAGGAGGCAGTGATCAAGACCATCTCCAAGAAAAAGAAATGCAAAAAGGCAAAATGGTTGTCTGAAGAGGCCTTACAAATACATGAGTAAAGAAAAGATATAAAAGGCAAAGGAGAAAAGGACACATACCCTCATTTGAAAGCAGAGGTCCAAAGAATAGCAAGGAGAGATAAGAAAGCCTTCTTCAGTGATCAATGCAAGAAATAGAGGAAAAAATAGAATGGGAAAGAATAGAGATCTCTTCAAGAAAATTAGAGATACCAAGGGAACATTTCATGCAAAGAGGGGTACAATAAAGGTCAGAAATGGTATGGACCTAACAGAAGCAGAAGATATTAAGAAGAGGTAGCAAGAATACAAAGAAGAATTACACAAAAAAGATCTTCATGACCCAGATAACCACGATGGTGTGATCACTTACCTACAGTCAGACATCTGTAGGTCTGACTACATTTCACTGGATAGTGAAATCAAGCAGGGCTTAGGAAGCATCGCTATGAACAGGGCTAGTGGAGGTGATGGAATTTCAGTTAAGCTATTTCACATCCTAAAAGATGATGCTGTTAAAGTGTTGCACTCAATATGTCAGCAAATTTGGAAAACTCAGCAGTGGCCTCAGGACTGGAAAAGGTCAGTTTTTATTCCAATCCCAAATAAAGGCAGTGCCAAAGAATGCTCAAACTGCACACAACTGCACTCGTCTCACACACTAGCAAAGTAATGTTCAAAATTCTCCAAGCCAGGCTTCAATAGTACGTGAACCATGAGCTTCCAGGTGATCAAGCTGGATTTAGAAAAGGCAGAGGAGCAAAGATCAAATTGCCAACATCCTTTGGATGATCAAAAAAGCAAGAGAGTTCCCAAAAATCATCTACTGCTACCTTACTGACTACACTAAACCTTTGACTGTGTGGATCACAAGCTGTGGAAAGTTCTCAAAGAGATGGGACTACCAGACCATCTTATATGCCTCTTGAGAAATCTGTAGGCAGGTCAGGAAGTAACAGTTAAAACTGGACATGGACCAACAGACTGGTTCCAAATCGGAAAAGGCTGTATATTGTCACTCTGCTTATTTAACTTTTATGCAGAGTACATCATGTGAAATACCGGGCTGATGAAGCACAAGGTGGATTCAAGATTGCCGGGAGCAATATCAATAACCTCAGATATGCAGATGACACCACCCTTATGGCAGAAAGTGAAGAACCAAAGAGCCTCTTGATGAAAGTGAAAGAGGAGAGTGAAAAAGCTGGCTTAAAACTCAACATTCAGAGAACTAAGATCATGGCATCTGGTCCCATCACTTCATGGTAAATAGATGGAGAAACAATGGAATCAGTGAGAGAGTTTATTTTCTTGGACTCCAAAATCACTGCAGATGGTGACTGCAGCCATGAAATTTAAAAATGCTTGCTCCTTGGAAGAAGAGTTATGACCAACCTAGACAACATATTAAAAAGCAAAGACATTACTTTGCCAACAAGTGTCTGTCAAGTCAAAGCTATGGTTTTTCTGGATGTGAGAGTTGGACTATAAAGAAAGCTGAGCACCAAAGAATTGATGCTTCTGAACTGTGGTGTTGGAGAAGACTTTTGAGAGTCCCTTGGACTGCAAGGAGATCCAACCAGTCCATCCTAAAGGAGATCATTCCTGAATATTCATTAGAAGGACTGATTCTGAAGTTGAAGCTCCTACACTTTGGCCACCTGATGCGAAGAGCTGACTCATTAAAAGATCCTGATGCTGGGAAAGATTGAAGGCGGGAGGAGAAGGGGATGACAGGACAAGATGGTTGGATGGCATCATCAACTCTATGGACATGAGTTTGAGTAAGCTTCAGGAGTTGGTGATGGATGGGGAAGCCTGGCATGCTGCAGTCCATCAGATCGCAAAGAGTCAGAGAAGATAGTGACCGAAATGAACTGACCTGATATAGTTCTCTTGTATTCATATGCCCATAGTAACTCTCTTTTTCTTTCTGCCTTCTCTATGCTTAAACGGTAAATTACAAACTCTGTTTAATTATGATAAACAAGAGGCATTTATGCAGCAACAACATGGTCATAATTTTCTTTCACATCATTTTGGAAAACAAAGCAGAGAGATTTAGTGGAGTTGGAGAACAGTGGAGATGAGAGATGTTAAGGCATAGAAGTGGGCAGCAGTACCAAGCAGGCAATTGTTCTGGTAGGTCAAGAGGAGATAACTCATTAGAGGCTCCCTGACTTCCAGAAAAATACCCAAGAAACAGTAGAAGTTGAGTAAATGTTCTATCGATAAAACATCTACAGATATGCAAAACAAAAATGTATGGTTAAGTACTATATTGGGGAGAACAATGTAGATTATAAGTACAAATTTTGAAGTTAGATCTGAGTTGAAGCTACTGTTCTATTATTTCCTAGCTGTGTGATTTTGGAAAAATAACAACACTCCTGAGCTTCACTTCTTTTCCTGTATAAATTAGGTCAAAAATGGAATTCCCCTCATAAGGTTGATATGTGGATTAAAGAGGGTGATGAGGTATTAAATTTAGTTAACACATTTTAAGTGTTCAATAGCTATTGCTTCTTATTCTTGCATTAAATTTATGTATATACATAACAGGCAGACATATATGTTTAATGTCTATACATGCACACATGTTTGCATCTGCATCTCTATTTATCTATCTATCTATCCATCCATCTATTCTTATACATGAAGAGTAGGAATGTGTGAAAATGGCAATCAAGTTACAAGAACTCTAGCCTGGGTAATACATATTCACTTGGACTTGTCCCTCAGGAAAAGATTTTTAGAGAGCAAAATAAATTTAGAAAGGACTCATGTTTGCCTCTTTATTTATATTTTTTTATATATTTGTATCTTTCTTTTCATCAGAATTATATAATGTCCTAACATGGAACTGCTATTTTCTTAAGTAAACAGGACACTAATAGTGAGACTCAAAATTTCACTGTAATTTTATGCCTCGGAATATTTTGTGCTAGAGAAAGGTCTCAAGACATTCTGCTAAGGATTAGGGAATGATGAATTAAGGAATAAGCATTAAGGGCCAGAGGGTTTATGCACTCTCTCATCCTAGTCTTTCTGCTTCACTTCATATAATGTGAGGAACGAATTGCCTTTCTGAATTTCTATAAACTAAAGCAGAGTACTGAGATTACTGAGGGGAGCTCTTGTACCACAGGTCAAGCCATTTCACTGCATCTCTCACATACAGCCAGAGTTATTCATGATTCCCCAAAATAATGAAAGTATGTGTTTGGGTGAACTTTAATAAATGCAACCCTTACAACATTTTAAGTAAAATGAAAAATTAATGCTTGAGGACAATTGACCAGATTTCAACTTTGATTCATTCATGACTTTCCTTTAAGGTAAGAGGAAGTATTTTTAATTAAAAATTTTCTATGATATCAAAGAAGTCATGCTATAGTTTTTCAAGGGGTCATATAATCATAGGTACCATATTATCATTATTTTAAAGGAAAACTTAAAACATATTCTTGGAGTAATGATTTTATGAAAGTTTTGCTTTGCTTATAGAAGATACAATACAACTAATATTAATTTATTCCATATTAAAATTAGATAATTTTATAACTGATAAAATCATCCATGCCAGTGTGACTCATCTGGATTAATATTCAAATAATTTAATACATTTGTTATGAACAAAACCTCATAGACTAATGGGATAAAGCTTCATATATACTGTAGAGTTAGCAATTATTCAAATAATTTCATTAGATATTAAATGCTACAAATGTGACTTTAAAATCTAAGGTCAATTTTACTTTAGGAGAAAAAATTAAGCAAAAGCTAGAGAAGTAATTTTTCAGTTTTACATGAAAATGAAAGGTTAAATGACTTAAATACAAAGTCTGTAAAAATCATACAATCTCTCAAAGAGTTAAGGAGGTTAGTTTAATCAACTGCTTCCAGGAAAACTAATGGAATATCCAGGATGTAAATCATCTTAAATGCCCTGAAAAGCAATATGTTCGAATTTAGATATGAACTATCAATTTACCGGATGGCATATAAAGATATTTTTGAAGCAAGAGACAGCATGAGGAGATTTTATTCTTGATTCATTTTATGTTTGACTTGCTGTTATGAGTTATTTCTAAAAATCCAAACTTTGGAGAGACTGTTATGAGCCTGAGATTTCTGAAGGATGTTTGAGAAGTGTGCAGTGTCACATTATCAATTCAAAATTCTCATCAGCATGGTAATAAGCTAATAGAGTGACAAAGTTTTATATGGTGTATTCTTGCTTGTCAGTGAAGAAAAATCACTGTACTAGGTGAGGAAATTATACTCATGATGAACATAAGCTACAGGAATAAAGTATACTTTGTCAAAAACAATTTTATTGATAACCAGAAACAATCATCACTAGCAATAATACTCCAAGCTTGTGTTTACTTATATCTTTCTTTCTGAACTTAAAAATCAGTTCACGGACATGACTTCTCCACCTCATTAATTTTTATTATACCCTTATGAGATATATTCTTATTAATGTTAAAGTACATAATTAACATTAACTAAGCTGAGCCATGTCTATAAATAAATATTCATTTAGGGAGAACTTAATTTCTACTCACAGGTAGATATTTACACATGTGAGGGGTGGGTTAAAAGGAACAGCTGCTCAAATTCATTAGCAGCTCAAATCAAAAATTAAAAGATTTATAAATGAATGAAGTGAATAGCTTCATGATTAAATTCTAGTTACGTTTTAAAAATTGGTTTGGTTTTATATCAAGCTAATTAAACTTCCTATTGAGTTGATGCAGAGATGTTAAAATCTCTACATAAAGTGTCAAATGAGAAATTTCTATGAGAATTAAATGTCAACAAAAAAAAAGAATTTCTTCTCTTAAGGAACTTGGGGGAAATTAGAATCCTTTAAATGTTTCTATTTTTCCTTTTTCTCTGACTACAGGAAGTCCCAAAGAAATATTTATGTCATGACCACAATAATTATGAGACCTATGGCTTACACTATCTTGACTTCATGTGATGAAATGTATTTTTCCTGTATTTACTAATTTACATATTTATCTTTTATGGTTCATGATTTCATATAGCAAGTCAAATAAATCACATTTGGGATGAGGTTGAGGCTATTATATTAGCAAAATAAAATAATTACTGTATAATATATATTTGTTGACACATGAGTGCCAAGTGTGAATAGGAACAAAACTGAAAAGAAACTAAATTTGTTTTAAACTTACAATTAATTTTTCCACACAGTAGATATACTTTTTAATCATTGCTACATCGATAGTAAAGGTGTCAATGCTCATTTCATTATCATCAGCTCTCCAAAAGCCAAAACCTATGAATATATTTTCAGCTTTTGATAACACCCACACTCATCTTTGTCCTATCTTAAGATTATTTAGAAAATCCAGCTTTCAAGGTCCTAACTATAGACTGCCTAATAAATTTTTAAAATTCAGTGGAAAATGTATACTAAAAGAGAAAATATAAGGAAAAAATTACATAACATAATTACTATAAATCCTCAAATTCTAGATCTAGGAGACCAAATGATCCCTAAAGTCTCAAATTTTCATAAGGAAAATGAAACAAGAGACATTATCTAATTTAAACAATGAGAAGAAATGCAGGATGATTATATACTTATTTCTATCTTGATATTTATTTTTGTTAAACACATTTGTATTGGTATATTTATTATGAAATGATTTGATGAAGAAAACATATAAAGATTTTTTGAGAGATTATAATATAATTATATTCTGAGAGGTGAATTTAAAATCAAAATTAGTATGTCATAAAGCAAATACATTACATATTTATATTAGGAAAAGAGAATTATCAGAATTAAATATGAGGTTGCAGCTATAAAATACATTTACATTTAACAGGGTAATGAAACATATGTTGGTTATGAGAATGAAATGAATTGACATATTTTAAAACATTTAGAACATTGTCTGCCACAGAAGTAAGCACCCATTAAATATAAACCATTTATACAAACTTGAGACCTTAAAAATGATTTTGGTTTTATAAGTCTTTCTTTACGAAACTGATTTGGCAATGATATCATCCTCCTCAGCATCAGAACTTATTTGGATCAATTTTACATGCACCTCTAACACCTAGATTTTCACAGAACTGTTCAACTTCTCTATAAACAACAAGCATTACAGTCAATATAAGGTAGTTGAATATATACCTGGGGAGTAGTCACAAGATCAAGATGTTATTGGAGGAAAGCTAAAATATTTTAAAATATATTTCTGGTTAATAAGAAGAAAAGAAGCTAATATTAAAGGACTTCCATTAGTCAAAATGTGACAACTGATATATGTATATGAACAAGCTAACTCTGCACAATCTTATTTAATATGATGTTTATGTGTAGGGAGCCCCTGGTGGCTAAGACAGTGAAGGGTCTGCCTGTAGTGCAGGAGACCTGGGTTCGATCCCTGGGTTGGAAAGATCCCCTGGAGGAGGAAATGGCTACCCACTCCAGTATTCTTGCCTGGAGAATTCCATCGACAGAGGAGACTGGCAGGCTACAGTCCATGGGGTTGTAAAGAGTTGGATATGACTGAGCAACTTCACTTTCACTTCACTTTCATATATATACATAATGTATATAATTTTCATGCAAAAGGAAGATGATTCTAATAGGATATGATTAATGGGATTTTTAACATATGGTTAGAATAATTAAACACCTATCAATTTATAAAATATAGATTTGGGCATTTTTCTATGAATATCATTAGGGGAGACACATTTAATGTTTATTTAACATTGTCCAATTATATCTTACAATCACATTATTTTAATCAGTCAGTTCAGTCATTCAGTCGTTTCCAATTCTTGGTGACCCCATGGACTGCAGCAAGCCATGATTCCCTGGTCATAACTTTTCTCTCATGGAGCAAACGTCTTTTAATTTCTTGGCTGCAGTCATCATCTGCAGTAATTTGACCTCCCCCCCCAAAAAAAGTCTTTCACTGTTTCCATTGTTTCCCCATCAATTTGCATGATGTGATGGGACCATGATCATCATTTTTTGAATGTTAAATTTTAAGCCAGCTTTTCATTCTCTTCTTTTACTTTCATCAAGAGGCTCTTTATTTCTCCTTCACTTTCTGCCATAAGGGTGGTGGCATCTGCATATCTGAGGCTATTGATATTTTTCCTGGTTATTTGACTCCAGCTTGTGCTTCATCTAGCCCAGCATTTCATATGATATACTCTGCATAGAAGTTAAAAAAGCAGGGTGACATCATAGCCTTGACACTCCCTTCCCAATTTTTACCACTCTTCTGTTCCATGTCCGGTTCTAACTGCTGTTTCTTGACCTGCATACAGATTTCTCAAGAGGCAGGTAAGGTAGTCTGATAGTCCTGTGTCTTTAAGAATTTTCCACAATTTATTATGATCCACACAATCAAAGACTTTGGCATAGTCAATAAAGCAGAAATAGATTTTTTATTTTTATTTTTTATTTTTTTTCTGGAATTGTCTTGCTTTTCCGATGATCCAAAGGATGTTGGCAATCTGATCTCTAGTTTTTCTGCCTTTTCTAAACCTAGCTTGGACATCTGGAAGTTCTCGGTTCACATACTGTTGAAATCAAGCTTGGAAGATTTTGAGCATTATTTTGCTAGCTTGTGAGATGAGGACAATTGCGCAGTAGTTTGAACATTCTTTGGGATTGCCTTTCTTTGGGATTGGAATAAAAACGCATTTTCCAGTCCTGTGGCCACACCTGATTTTCCCAAATTTGCTAGGATATTGCATGCAGCACTTTCACAGCATCATCGTTTAGGATTTGAAATAGTTAAGCTGCAATTCCATCACCTCCACTAGCTGTTCATAGTAATGCTTCCTAAGGCCCACTTGACTTCATATTCCAGGATGTCTAGCTCTAGGTAAGTGACCACACCATCATGGTTATATGGATCATGAAGATCTTTTCTGTATAGTTCTGTGTATCCCTGCCACCTCTTCTTAATATTTTCTGCTTCTGTTAGGTCTATACCATTTCTGTCCTTTATTGAGTCCATCTTTGCATGACAAGTTCCCTTGGTATCTCTAATTTTCCTGAATAGATCTCTAGTCTTTCCCATTCTACTGTTTTCCTCTATTTCTTTGCATTGATCATTGAGGAAGGCTTTCTTATCTCTCCTTTCTGTTCTTTGGAACTCTGCATTCAAATGAGTATATCTTTCCTTTTTTCCTTTGCCTTTTACATCTCTTCTATTCTCAGCTATTTGTAAGGCCTCCTCAGGCAACCATTTCGCCTTTTCATTTCTTTATCTTGAGGATGGCTTTGATCACCGCCTCCTGTACAATGTCATGAACCTCCATCCATAGTTCTTCAGGCATTCTGTCTATCAGATTTAATCCATTGAACCTATCTGTCACTTCCACTGTATAATTGTAAGGGATTTGATTTAGGTCATGCCTGAATGGTCTAGTGTTTTTTTCGTATTTTTTTCAATTTAAGTCTGAATTTTGCAATATGGAGTTCATGATCTGAGCCACAGTCAGCTCCTGGTCTTGTTTTTACTGACTGTATAGAGCTTCTCCATCTTTGGCTGCAAAGAATATAATCAGTCTGATTTCAGTAATGACAATCTGGTGATGTCCATGTGTAGAGTCTTCTCTTGTGTTGTTGGAAGAGGGTGTTTGCTATGACCAGTGCATTCTCTTGGCAAAAATCAGTTAACCTTTGCCCTGCTTCATTCCGTACTCCAAGGCCAAATTTCCTGTCACTCCAAGTATCTTGACTTCCTACTTTTGCCTTCCAGTCTTCTATGATGAAAATGACATCTTTTTTTGGTGTTTGTTATTTTAGTCAAGTATATCATATTTCAAAAGGTGAAAACATATGCAAAAGATGTGTTTAAAGTATTATTTATGTAACAAAAATAATGTTTAAATTATAAAATTGGCCAAGAGCCAACAGTCTCATTTTGCAAGGAGCAACCAAAATTCAGTTGGTTGCTAACTCAGAAACTACCCTGGATTGGGTAATATGATCCTCCTTTCTATTTGATTTTGGAACATCAAAATTGTACTACACAATGTAGAAAACCACAGGTGATAAAATAATTGTGTAGTACATAATTAAATTAAGGTATAAAGATTAAGGCTTTTATACCTTAAATTTATACTAATTACAATTAAATCATTGTAAGCCGAGTTTGTATGTTTGTAATTATTTTGATAATTTGTAATTTTGTCTAATTATATGACATTTAAAACATCTAACAGATTTGTGTTAGATTTAAATAATTATATAAACTTCATAATATATTAGTTTTGAAATATTAGTTGTATAGTAATATATATTTGATTTTTTCATAAGTTGTAGATGATGATATGAAGAATTAATATCAGCTCCAAAATGTGTACAAAGTAATCAGAGTTCCTCTAGTCAATAAATTTCTTAAGCCCTAAAGGACATTAAGCATTCTATCAAAAATGGAAGGTGAACTCATCTCTATATATGAGGCTGGTAATAGAAAATCAAGATGCAAAGGGAATTTGACACAAAATTCTTAATCTTGCTTTACATTTGTATCCTCTCTCTTCTTTAAGAAGTCCCAGTTTTCATTCTCTGTGACATCCTACCTCATTTCCTCTCCCTAATCATAAAACTATACTGACTCCTAGAATCCTATCACACCCATATTCACACCCAGGTATCAATTCAGTTCAGTCGCTCAGTCATGTCTGACTCTTTGTGACCCCATGGAATGCAGCATGCCAGGCTTCCCTGTCCATCACCAAAACCTGGAGCTTACTCAAACTCATGTCCATGAGTCGGTGAGGCCATCCAACCATTCCATCCTCTGTTGATCCCTTCTCCTCCCGCCTTCAATCTTTCCCAGCGTCAGGGTCTTTTCCAATGAGTCAGCTTTTTGCTTCAGGTGGCCAAAGTATTGGAGTTTCACCTTCAGCATCAGTCCTTCCAATGAATATTCAGGACTGATCTCCTTTCGGATGGACTGGTTGGATCTCCTTGCAGTCCAAGGGACTCTCAAGAGTCTTCTCTAACACCTCTGTTCAAAAGCATCAATTCTTCGGGGCTCAGCTTTTTTATAGTCTATTTCTCACATCCATACATGACCACTGGATAAACCATAGCTTTGACTAGATGAATCTTTGTCAGCAAAGTAATGTCTCTGTTTTTTAATACTCTATCTAGGTTGCTCATAGCTTTTCTTCCAAGGAGCAAGCGTCTTTTATTTCATGGCTCATTCACCATGTGCCATGATTTTGGAGCCCCCCCAAAATAGTCTGTCACTGTTCCCATTGTTTCCCCATCTATTTGCCATGAGGGATGGGATTGGATGCCATGATCTTAGGTTTTTGACTGTTGAATTTTAAGCCAGTATACTAGTACACTGTATATACACCCAGGTATACTAGACACCAATGTATAGACAGCAAATTAAATCTTTGTTCTATCTTCTCTATTACCTGTATTTTCAGTTTTCCCCAAAGATATCCCAGTCAAAAGATAGAACAAAGCCTAAAAGACTTGATTTTTATACTATCAACAGAGACATAATAGAATCAAGATGGGGAGCAATTTTGAGGCAATATGTAAGTGACTGACTGCTTCAACCAGGAATTTTATGGGTTCTTATGCATATGTATAGCCTCCAAAACACAATAGCAAGTAAGTTGGGACAGGGATAGTGAGAGGCAGAGTAACAAGACACTACCAATGATTGCATATTTTACCCATACGTTTAAGTTAGTAATAAAAAATAAAGCAACTACTGTTGCAAATTAAGTTCAGGACAGCTTGATGCTGAGTAGGTAAGATAGGTAAGTGGGCAGGTAGAAGGTAGGTAGGTAGGCTGATTGAGAGAAAGCTTTCCTTGCCTAGTCTTTAAACTGTAAATGTTGGTGCCAACTTATCCACTCTACATGGGATGGAGTATTTGATAGGAGTGGTTCATCTTTCTAAATATCCTAGGAAGGTACAGTCCAGTAGACATCTAGAGTCTTCCAGCAAATAGACTTCTGCTCTGAATAATGTAAAAACATTGCATATTTTGCATCACTGCTGATTTAGGAGAAAAAGAGGTGACTGAGAATTGATATACTTGTGTCAGATAAAATAAACCAAATAAAAAGTTATAAGCCACTGATATTAGTACATTTTCTGGATTTTCTGTATTTGTCTTGAAAAGACTGCACTATTGAACACAGGAACAGTAAGGAGTGTTGCTTTTTGGGATACTTTTTGTACTCATTTCACACACTAGCAAAGTAATGCTCCAAGCCAGGTTTCAACAGTACATGAACTTAGAACTTCCAGAAGTTCAATCTGGATTTAGAAAAGGCAGAGGAACCAGAGATCAAATTACCAACATCTGTTGAATCATAGAAAAAGCCAGAGAATTACAGAAAAAAAATCTACTTCTGCTTCTTTGACTACACTAAAACCTTTGTGCATATCACAACGAACTTTGGATAATTCTTAAGGAAATAAGACCACCTTACCAGCCTCCCGGGAAACCTGTATGCAGGTCAAGAAGCAACAGTTAGAACTGGATATGGAACAATGCACTAGTTCCAAACTGGGAAAGGAGTACATCAAGGGTGCTTGTATACATCAAGTATTGTCACCCTGCTTATTTAACTTCTATGCAGAGTACATCATGCAAAATGAAAAAAAAAACTAAGATCATGGCATCTGGTCCCATTCAGTTCAGTTCAGCCACTCAGTGGTGTCTGACTCTTTGCAACACCATGAACTGCAGCATGCCAGGCCACCCTGTCCATCACCAACTCCCAGAGTCCACCCAAACCCATGTCCATTGTGTTGGTGATGCCATCCAACCATCTCATCCTCTGTTATCCCCTTCTCCTTCTACCCTCAATCTTTCCCAGCATCAGGGTCGTTTCAAATGAGTCAGCTCTTCACATCAGTTGGCCAAAGTATTGGAGTTTCAGCTTCAACATCAGTCCTACAAATGTACACCCAGGACTGGTCTCCTTTAGGATGGGCTGGTTGGATCTCCTTGCAGTCCAAGGGACTCTCAAGAGTCTTCTCCAACACCACAGTTCAAAAGCATCAGATCTCCAGTGCTCAGATTTATAATGGTGGTGTCATCTGCATATCTGAGGTTATTGATATTTCTCCCAGCAATCCTGATTCCAGCTTATGCTTCATCCAGCTCAGCGTTTCTCATGATGTACTCTGCATATAAGTTAAATAGGCAGGATGGCAATATACAGCCTTGATATTCTCCTTTTCCTATTTGCTCCATGGCAAATTGTTGGGGAAACAATGGAAACAGTGACAGACTTTATTTTCTTGGGCTCCAGAATCACGACAGTTGTGACTGCAGCCATAAAATAAAAGACTCTTGTTCCTTGCAAGTAAAGCTCTGGAAAGCCTAGACAGCATATTAAAAAGCAGAGACATTACTTCACCAACAAAGGTCCATCTAGTCAAAGCTATGGTTTTTCCAATAGTCATATATGGATGTGAGAGTTGGACCATAAAGAAAGCTGAGTGCATAAGAATTGATGCTTTTGAACTGCGGTGTTGGAGAAGACTCTTGAGAGTCCCTTGGACTGCAAGAAGATCAAACCGGTCCAATCTAAAGAAGTCAGTCCTGAATATTCATTGGAAGGACTGATGCTGAAGGTGAAGCTCCAATACTTTGGCCACCTGATGCAAAGAGCTGACTCATTTAAAAAGACCCTGATTCTGGGAAAGATTGAAGGTGGGAGGAGAAGCAGATGACAGAGGATGAGATGGTTGGAGGCATCACCAACTCAACAGACATGAGCTTGAGCAAGCGCCGGGTGTTGGTGATGGACAGGGATGCCTAGCATGGTGTAGTCCATGGAATCACAAAGAGTAGGACATGACTGAGCAACTGAACAACAAAAAGGATAATTTTAAATATACATATTGAGAAATCTTAGATTTCCATGATGCACTGTGTAATATTTTCAAAAACAAAAGGAGTATAGTTAGTCTACGATCTTGGTATATTTGGTGTATGTAAAGTAGCAGTCTGAACTCCTTAGCCAATTCTACTTTAAAAGATAATGTTTTGATTTTTCTAGTGCCTAGCTAGATTTTCTCCAAACTGGATCCATTATCTTTTTTTTTTTTCTTCCCTTTTCTCCTTCACATTCCTTTAACAGGGTGTCTGGGTTTTGGGTTAATTAGACATAATATGTGAAGAAGATTACCAAGAGAAAAATCAATTATTTCACTCTTCAGGGTGCAGTTCTAACTTAAAAATCATTTTGTGATAAATTACATAGCCATTATAGTTACATTTGAATTATTAACACAAAGATCCCTGGTCTTCCTATCTATTTCTTAGTGATTATAATCCTCAAGAATTTAAATTCAATTATGATTACTCACTAAAAAAGGATATAAAAGTTTTTTCACCAGTAATCTATCTTCAAGTTTGTGTAAGACTCATGATAAGCAAAATAATTTCAAGAGTTTCAAGAAATCTATACTATTAGTTAATTAGATATATGATCTATTTTAGAAAATGTATATCATCTAGATATATGAATGAATACATGAGGTATCTTTTTTTCCAATTAAAAAAGAAACTGGGACACTTGGGAGGGAAGTTATAGTCAGAATCTGAAATAGCACTTCAGAGGTCTTTCTCTGGTTTTTTGACTAGAAGGAGAATTTTTAGAATATGCTGTTTTATGTCCAGAAGAATTTATAGCCAATAGTGACTATAATAGGCAGCAGCAGAATAATACAACATAAGTAAATATTTTAAAAGCAGATAGAACTAATTAAAAACCTATTTCTTACTAGATTTCAAAAGATATTTGAATTCTAAAACTTAATCTGCTTTTATGAACTGAATTTTTAGCCTCCCACACTAGTACCTATGTGAAGAGGGCACATATTTCAGGAAATTTAAAAACATGTCAGGAAGAAGCATGCTGTTTGCATAGTTCTAAGCATGACTAGTTTATATTATTACTTAAAAATTTGAAGTCATAAGCTCTTACCTAAATAAACTTCAAAGCTATATATGTATACACACACACAGTATACATGTATATGTGGAAAGAGCAATATTTTACTCACAGGCAAACTGAAGTATGACTTCTCTACTAAGAATACTTCCAAATGTGTTGGCTGCCAAACACTGATAATGACCAAAATCCTTTGCTTCACTTGGATTGCTTATAATAAAGGCCCCGTCTATCAAACTGTAGCGATAATCACTTTCCAAATCTATTTCTGTTCCATTTCGAAGCCATCTTAGGGAAAAATCAGAAGACAAACATGTAAAAATTACTTGAGACATAATACTCCCTGGGTGCATCAGAATCCCACTGAAAGGAATTTTTTAAGACAAGAAATATGATTAATAGTGAATTTCTACCTGTAATTGGGAACTGGGTTGCCACGAGCTTCACAATTCAGTGCTACTTTCTTTTCATCAGAATCAGTCGGGAAAATTACATCATCTGGTTCTTGCACAAACACTGGCCCGTAATCCACACTTTCTGTAAGGACCAAAAAGACACACTTTAAAATTTCTTAAAATAGCAAGACATTTTTTTCTCCACTGTGTCCCTACTCAAAAATCCTTGCTCTTTCCTCATACTGAACAGGTTTATTACCAAAGGAAGGTATAGCTGGCAAATTATATTGTTTTAGTAAATTGCAGAGACCTAAATAGATGCTTTTCTCTACTTGACCAAGATGGCTCTTAGAAAAATATGATACATGAAATTAAAAAACACACATCTCAAGCATAGGTGTTGTACATTTAAAAATATATCTTTAAATTCACCAAAAGCAGAGCTAAGGAGATGGCAAATAAAAATATTAGTTTAAAAGAAAAACTGAAATTGTAGAAGTCTTGGAATGTTGAAAATAATATGTGATAAAGTCATGAACTATTACTTTGCTACTACTTGAGTATCGTAGATATGAAAATATTGGTTCTTGTGCACTTTTCACATATTCCTTTCTTCACTTATTCAATCAAGCATGACTTAGTACTTAATGATGCTTCAGTATAGGGGGAAATGATGCAATGCAAATATTCACATTTTCATGGAATAAATGAGACATGTCTTCAAAAAAATCGAATAATTGAATAAAGATAGCAAAACTGTATACAACTAAATATTTACTGTTAGTAAATTAAAGTAAATAAGGAACTGAGAAGAGAAGAGGCAAAAAAGGAAGGTAGGGAAAAAGAGCTGTTTAAGTGCATACTATGCCCCAGACACTGGAGTCTATCTCATTAATTAGCACAGAGAAAATCTATGATAAAGGTAATTTCAAACTAATGAACATTTCACGGAAAAGTAGAAATAAAATGGGCCTCAAATGTCAACTTGAACTTAAGGAATTTTAGGATAATTCTGTTGGAGAAATGAGTAATATGATAGAGGGATTATAAATCATATATAGCCCTAGTTGAGTAGAATGTACAGAGTTATATACATACCTAGTCTCAATAGCATTCTGAAATATGAAATCAGGAAAAAGCAAAACTTTTTCTTTTTTCACTAATCATAAATTTGATTACATGATAACCTTAGATTAATATTTTCAACACTGGCACAAATGTCGTTTGGGGATATTCTTTGTTGTGAGGGTTTTTTGTGCACTCTAAGATGATTACCATCATTCCTGGCCTCTACCCTCCAGATTCCAGCAGCACACCTCCCCAAAATGCAATAATCAAAAATGTCTGCAGACCTCATTAGATGTCTCATGGGGACAAAATAATCCTCATTTAAAACCACTGTCTTAGGAAATATGAAAAGCAAAGATTTTAGTAAGAACATTTATCCAATGTCTGTGTTAAACATCCTCTGTGGATAATCACAAGAAAATATCAGGAAACAATTTAAGAATGAATAATCATGAAAAGTAAAGACTTAGTAAATTATTACTGAAAAGATGTACACCTCCATAATTAGAATAATGAGTTTAGAGTTAATTGATTTGCTTTCTTGCAAAGTACTCTACAGCCATTCTCTTTTGGATAAAGAGAAACATGGTATTCCAATCATCCTTCTGATACAAATTGAATACTCACAATGGCCAATACCAGCAAGTATTTTCTTTGAGTCCTCCTGGAAAACCTAACTGAGGTTCTTTTCCCTAAGCTATTAAAAAAAAAAATTACATGACAGTAACTAATATGTGTTATTCTATACCAAATTCCACTGCTGCTTTACTTTACAAAAGGAAAATAAATAAGACATTTGATAAATAAATAACTAGAGGAAATTATTGTCAAAACATCATGCTGCATGTTATCGTATCATAATGATCTTTTTTAAAATTTGAAAAAGCACATGAAACCTCAAAATCTCAATTAGTATTAAACTACATAATCAAATCATGAAAAGGAATCATTTTTTCTGTACTTTACACTTAAAATATAATCATTTAAATTACATTATAAATATCTGTGTGTGTGTACATATATATATATATATATATATACACACACACATATATATATAGAGAGAGAGAGCCATGAAATTAAAAGACGTTTACTCATTCAAAGGATAGTTATGACCAACCTAGACAGCATATTAAAAAGCAGAGACATTACTTTGCCAACAAAGGTCTGTCTAGTCAAGGCTATGGTTTTTCCAGTGGTCATGCATGGATGTGAGAGTTGGACTATAAGGAAAGCTGAGCACAGAAGAATTGATGCTTTTGAATTGTGGTGTTGGAGAAGACTCTTGAGAGTCTCTTGGACTCCAAGGAGATCCAACCAGTCCATCCTAAAGGAGATCAGTCCTGGGTGTTCATTGGAAGGACTGATGTTGAAGCTGAAACTCCAATACTTTGGCCACCTGATGTGAAGAGCTGACTCATTGGAAAAGACCCTGATGCTGGGAAAGATTGAGGGCAGGAGGAGAAGGGGACAACAGAGGATGAGATGGTTGGATGGCATCACCGACACAATGGACATGGGTTTGGGTGGACTCTGGGGAGTTGGTGATGGATAGGGAGGCCTGGTGTGCTGCGGTTCATAGGGTTGCAAAGAGTCAGACACGACCGAGTGGCTGAACTGAAGTGAACTGAAATATCTATGATATATAAGATTAAATTTTAATAAATATATCTTATACTTTTATATATTTTTTTAAATTCTTGAGCTTTAGAGTCAGACACTTGGGTTCAAATTTTAAACCATCTTTTTCTAGACTTGATCAAACTACTTTTATCCTTTGTTGCTTCATTTATTAATTGTAGATAATAATGTCTCCTTACAATATTATTATGGAGATAGATCAATATTTGTAAATACTTAGTATGTCACAAGTACTCAACAAATTATAATTAATAAGAGTAATAGCTAAAACTTACTTGTGTTATAATTACTATATGCCAGACATTATACTGAATAATTTATATGCAATATATCATGTAATACTCATAACAATGTGACTAGAACTAATTTCTACATTTTACTTTTTCATAGATTGGTAATTTTTAATTTTTCTTTGTAAGAGTAGTATTCTTTATTTTTAATTAACTTTTATTGAAGTATAGATGATTAACAATGTGCTAAATTCAGGTTTAGAGCAAAGTTAATCAGTTTTATGTATATTCACACTTTTTTAGGTTCTTTCCCATATAGGCCACTACAAGGTATTGAGTAGAGTTTGTGTGCTATACAGTAGGTTATTATTAGTTATCTATTTCATTTCACCATTTTATAGAAGACAAAACTGAGGCTGAAATCAATTAAGCAAATTTGTATAGCAAATAAATGATAAATTTGTGACACAAATTCAGTGTTGTTGGAATACAGAACTTGATTATCACTATCGATATTGTTACTATCACTATTACTATTATTTATAATTATCATTATTATATTTAAATAACATTTTTAAAGCACTCTTGTATATTACTATTTAGTCATCTGAGCTGAATTTCATAATTATTTGTAATTCAAAGATGAAAACACTGAGCTTCTGAGAGAAGACTTCTTCAAAACTAGCACATAGTAAATAGTTGATTTAATTAATCTTCTATGGTTCCAAATCTTAGACTCTGAAAATTGTCAAAACAAGACAACAGAAATAAAGGCTTCCCATACTGGGAAAAAGCAGAAAGTTAAGATTTTCTAAATTACAGACTGAAAAATTAAAGGACAAGTCTGAAAAACACAGATTCTATTATGACAGCCCATACTCCGTTAGATAAATCTGTTCATTGTAACTTCTGAAAGCGTTTTAGTGACTAGTGAGCACTCTCGCTCCCTCTCTTTCTCTGCTGTTCCTCTTTCTGTTGTTTTTCTCTTAGAAATAAAGTTCGTCATAAGGGGTGGAAAAGCCTGTAGGTGAGTTCCCCAGTCCCTAGAAAAAGGTAAACAAAGCTGGTTCTATCTCTAAAGGGATTAAAGTTCCATCCCAACAAGCTATAATTACAGGTAAACTCAGACAGACTATTCTGAGGGCTCCCCTGGTGACTTGGCAGTAAAGCATCCTCTTGAAAGGCAGGAGTGGGCCCCAGAGTCTGGAGGGCTTTTCTCCACATCCTGTCCAGCATGTGCTGCTTGTAGATTTTTGGATGACAGTCATCCTGACAGGTGTGAGATGGTAGTTCCCTGGCTTTGGTTTGAACTTCTCTAATACAATTAAGAAGTTAGAGCATTTTTTTCCATGTGCCTCTTAGCCATTTAAATGTCTCCTTTGGAAAAATATGTCTATTCAGGTCTCTTTTTTATGGCTCAGAGTTTCAGTTGGTAAATGAAGCATAGTCCACCCACAAGGCATTTTGGTGGGTTGACCCTGAAGGAGAAGCTTCAACCTGTCTTGACTCCCTCCCTTTATACTTTTTGTCCTCTCCCCCCAAGCCTGCCCTATGCAGATTAGGGCTAGCACACATCATCAGTCAGGAAGCGGGTGTGTTTCCTTCACCTGAGGTTCCCACTCCAGGTCAGAGGATTTTTTTCTGTGTTCCCTTTTCATGAGCTTTTCCCCTTTCTTTGTCTTTTAGCTGCCACCATTCTTGACTCCCTTTTTTTTTTATTATTATTATAATTACCTAACATTCCCCCCTTAAGAGTTGGGAGGCCCAATTCATTGGAAATAGGGGCACCGAGGTCTCTCCGGCTACTTCCTGCTGAGAACAGACACTGAGGAACATGGGGTCTCCCTCTCTTGCTAGTCTCAAGCCTCGGAGCCCTTATAGAGCTGTCTGTCTAAGGCTGAGCGAGTTTCCTTGGCTAATCAAACCAAGAGAGGAAGAACATAGCCCAGAGTTAACTCAAGAGGTATCCCAAGAAAGCTTATCCCCAAACACTGACTTTTGGGGGTATTCATTAGAACGGCACTTATTGATAGTTCTGAATAGGTATCGGGGAGCTCCCAGGAAGTCACAGGTGTATTGAGTGTCTCTTCTGTTTTCTTCCATGTGAACTGGAGTTCAGCCTTTGGGGACCCATCTTTCCAGACCTTAATAAGACTTGAATCCCTGGGGCATATTGTGGTAGTCCTTTAGAATCTTTGGGTCCTGGTTGACATCTCATGAATATATTTCTTGTGGCAATTGCCCAATGACCATGGCGTAAGACCAGAGGGTCTGAGTCTCTGGATCCAGGAAGAGGTCATTGACATAAACAAAATGTCTCCCATATAGTATCTCAGAAGGGCTAAGACCAATCCGTTCCCTAGGGGCAACGTGGGTACAGAGAGGAGCTATTGGTAAAGCCTCCTTTAATCTGAGAAAGGTCTCCTGAATTATCTTTTTTATCACTGAGTTTAAGAATTGGTTGGCTCTGTCTTCTTTTCCTGAAGACTGAGACCTCCAGGCACAAAGGAGGTAATGACCAATGCCTTAGAGGGGCTTCCCCGGGGCTTCGAGGGTAGAGCATCTGCCTGCCATGTGGGAGACCTGGGTTTGAATCCCAGGTTGGGAAGATCCCCTGGAGAAGGAAAAGGCAAGCCACTCCAGTGGAAAATTCCATGGACAGAGGAGCCTGCTAAGCTCCATGGGAGCAATCCATGGGATTGCAAAGAGTCACACATGACTGAGCAACTTCACTTCACAATGCCTTAGAGAGCCCTTGAGTGGTTTTAAAAGTAAATGATGTTCCACTGTCTTTTTGTAGTGACCTAGGCAGGCCAAATCTTGGAATAATTTCATGAAGCTGCTTTTCCACCACCTCCTCAGGCTTCTCAGTCTCAGCAGGAAAGCCTTCAATCCATCCTGTGAAGGTATCTGTCATGACTATTAGGTATTGATATCCTTGAGAAACTGGCATCTGGGTAAAGTCCATTTAGCAGTCCTTTCCTGGGTAGGTACCATGCCATTGGATTGGCTGGGCCAGCTGGGATCTTTGAGTTCTTTGGGGGTTGTTTAATTGACAAGTGAGACACAGGGAGACCACTTGACTTATAGTCGTTTAGAGGCCTGCTCCTCTGAATAGCCTCTCTAGTAATGTTTGGAGGGCCTTTTCCCCTAGATGAGTGGTGGCATGTGAGGAGTTAACCAACTCTCATTGGAGGTTCCTCAGCAGAAAGAGGAGCCCCTCTTTTTGGAAACACTTCACATGACCTTGTTGAAAGCCCTCACTCTTAGCTTTAAAACTCCCACCTTCAGTATGTGAAGGATTCCTGGCAAATTAGTCTGCAGCACTAAGTTGGAAACCCCTACTAGGTAACTGTTTTGTAATGCTGCTCTCTTAGCTGCCACTGCCTGGTTCCGTTGAACCACTTCTGTATTCCATTTTCCAGTCTCTTCTACAGTGGGAGACTGCAACTTCAGCAGGCAGATGGACTGCCTCCAAAAGCCAAAAGATTTGATCACCATACTTTACTGGGGACCCTAGGGTGGTCAAGTGGCCTCTTTCTTTCCAAATAGCAGCAGATGTGTGTAGCACCCAAAAGGCATACTTGGAATCAGTGTAAATGGCTACTCTTTTTCCTGTTCCCAGCTCTAAAGCTCAAGTCAGAGCTATGAGCTCAGCCAATTGGACTGAAGTACCTGGAGCTAGAGGTTTAGGCTTTATGGTCTCAAAATTGGAGACTATTGCAAATCCTGCCTCCCTTTTCTATCTAAGATAAAGTTGCTTCCATTGGTGTACCAGATTTCCTCAGGATTTATCAGACAGTCTTACGACAATCCCTCTCAGGGTTTTGTCCAATGGCCGAAAGTTTCTAGGCAAGAGTGAAAGGGGAGAGAGTTCTCAGGGGTAGGCATAAGGATAGCTGGGTTAAGAACCTCAAAAAAGGATATAGTCCTGGATTTTCCATCAGCATTACCTGGTAATGCATGAGGATTCTTTGATCGGATATCCATAAATGGCCACTCCCATTTAGGAGTTTTTTTCACACGGTGGCTGGTAAAAAAATTAATTAATTAAAAATCAAGAGAGTTTTAAAGCATCTTCTATTAGGGCTGAAAGCTTTCAAAGGCAGGGAGGCCAGCCTCAGGCAGTTGGGTTTAGCCTCCTGGATAAATGAGTTACTGACTGGGGCTCAGTTCCCAACCTTTGCGTTAGCACTCCCAAGGCTATTCCTTCCTTTTCATGGATGTATATTAGGAATGCTCTTTCTGGGTCTGCAACCTCAAGGTGGGTGCTTGGCTTAAGGCTTGTTTTAGTGTTGCCTCTGCCTCCTTTTGAGGTCCCCACATCAATGGGATTGGTGAGTATATCTCTTCTCAATAAGGGATCTGGACTCTCAGGGACCATCAGAAACTGATGGGAAAATATCTGTCTATCCCAGCAACAGAGAAGTGATTGGGTGAATCTTTTTGTAATTGTTTGCCTGTAGCACCTAAAATGGTACAGGCTGGGGGGAGATGGCTCCAGAGAAGGAGGTCAGGAAAGAGTAGGTAACCCCAGTGTCAATCAAGAAATTTTTGGACCTACCTGCGACATCCAGTTGCACCTTTTGCTCCAGCCCCATGATGGTTACCTGTTACAGGTGGACTGGCTGGAGTGGACCACTTCAGTCCTGTTAAACCATCATGAGGGAAGGTTTGGCACTTGACCTTGAGCCTCTTGGGTCCCAAGGGCAGAGTGCCACCCAATATCCCAGTTGATGGCATTTGTAGCAAGCTATTTTAGAAGGCTTGCCATGGTTTGGACACTTTCTGGCCCAATGTCCCACTGCCTACAGATTAGGCATTTGTCTCATGCCTTGTCCTTCAAGGACTTGAGGTTTGCCACAGGGCTTCCCTGGAGAGTGGCCAGCATCTGAGCATGCCTTGACTCTTTCCTTCTCTCCCTGTCCTGGTCCTTGGCTTCCCTCTCCTGTTCTCTGGTATCAAAGGAATTGGTGGCTGTCTGGACCATTTCATCTAAAGAGGAAGCAGAGTCCTGATGTAACTTTGTACTGTTGTAACTTTGTCCTTATGTATGATGTAAATTGGGACAGGAATTTGTCCTTTAACATCACCTGTCCATTTTAAGAGTCTAAGTCTAGATTGGTAAACTTTTGTAGAACCTCTTTTAGTCTTTCCAGATAGGCAGTAGGATTCTCACTGGGCTCCTGAGTTATTGCTGAGATCCAAGCACAGCACCACAGCACCATAACTAACAGGTTTCCTTCTGTTCCTCTGGGTGGATTTCCTTAGGGTGAGTCTTCTGAAGCTTATCCTAGCCAGTACTGTTGGAACCTGAGAGCTTGGCATCCCTGGGTCAGAGCACAGTTCCCCAGGCAGGTGGAGGCAGGTCAACCTCCTGGAGATTGAATCTTTAGGCAAATCAGACTGGACAGCCTCCTGGGAATTGGGTCCCTAGGCAGGTTGAGGCAGGTTGACTCACTCTAGATAATAACAGAATTAATGATAAAGAAGTGGGTAGATGTTCGATAAAGTGGAATGGAGATTTGATCCAGGGGGTATGTTCACAGCTTTAGGAGAAGAGTGGTAAGAGTTTGGGCCCAAATGGCCCACAGGCTAACTCCCAAAGTGGCAAACTTTGTCCCCGGAAGTCCAATTGCCCTTGAAGGGGTATCACCAACAGGTGGGCTTTTAGCAGGCATTGTGTGTCTGCCGCCCACCCTAGCAGGTGCAGAAAGTGCTGTTGTTGCACATGTCTTAGGAAACACGGGAGATGACGGCCTGAATCTCTTGAGGGATTTGGTACTAAACACTTTTTCCCTCCAGTCATTTTCTGATTGTCCCACCAGAAAGTTGCAGAGGCAACATTGTGGGCCCAAACAGGACTTGTGCGAAGATCACAACTTCTGGAAATAGAAAGCTAATAACCCTCCCAATACTTTGCAGAGAGTGGCATAGATGAAGGGAGGAGCTGGAGGACAAGAGGGGAAGGCAGTGAGAAGAATGTGCTGAGGAATTACTATGATTACTATCCCTTACTATTATTATCCCCTTATTCCTGAGGAATAACCTTCTAGGAAAGTGGCTATATGCTTGAACTGTGCCCACACAGCTTTCATTTCCCTGATCCTAGGCACAAGGGAGACTAAGGATAAAAAATCCTCACCCACTGGGCAACAGCTACTGGGTACAATGGATGGTGGAGCCTTCAAGACATGCCAGGGGGTAGTCCCTGACAGAATCCCTCAACTACATCCACAGCCACTTGCCTGTTTACAGGGGGTATGAGCATACACAAATGAGAGATTGTAAAGAAATTAAGATTTTGTTAGCCATATGTGCCTTCCAGCCAGAGGCAAGGACCTCCCACCTTAACCAGAGGCCTTCTGGGACCTGAACTGTGCTACACGAGCTTTCTGCCACCTTCATTGTTGCTGTGCCAGTTCCCACCACATTCAACTTCCCATCACTTCTGCTGTGCTGGGTTTCTGTTGCGCTCAGCTTTCACCAAGTGAACTTCCACCATATTGGGCTTCAGCTGTGATGGGCTTTTGCCTCACTGGGGCCCAGCTGAGGTTGCCACAGCCAGGTTACATCTGGGTCTTGGCACCAGATATGTTGGGAGAGGGTGCTGTATCCTCAGTTCAGTCTAACCACAGCAAAGAGTTGAAAAGGCAGACCAGTGTTACACCTCGGTTACAACTCGGAGTTTTATTTGGTAAACAAAGGATAGTACACCCTCAAGGCATGTAGGAGAGGCTATACAGGTCTTCTGCCCACTTTTTAATTACATTGTGTTTTTATACTGATTTGTATGAACTGCTTACATATTTTGGATATGAATCCCTTACTGGTTATGCGATTTGCATATATTTTCTCCTATTCAGTAGGTTGTCTTTTTGTTTGGTCAACAGGTTTCTTGTACTGTGCAAAATCTTTTAGGTTAAATTAGGCCCCATTTGTTTCTTAAGTTAGGTCTTACTTGTTTCTTTTTGCTTTTATTTGTTCTGCCTTAGGAGACAGATCCAAAAAATATTGCTAAGATTTATGTCAACAAGTGTTCCTGCCTATGTTATCTTATGGGAGCTTTAAGGTTTCAGGTTTTGCATTTAGGTCATCAATCTATTTTGAGTTTATTTTTGTATATGGTGTGAGGAAATGCTCTAGTCTCATTGTTTCACATGTAGCTGTCACTTTCCAAACCCCACTTATTTAAGAGAATATCTTTTCTGCATTGCATATTCTTTCCTTTTTCATCATAGATTAATAGATTATAGGTGCATGGGTTTATTTCTGGGCTTTCCATTTTGTTGCATTGATCTATGTGTCTGTTTTATGTGCCAGTACCATGCTTTTTTGACTACTCTTGCACTGTAATATAGTCTGAAGTGTGGGGTCGTGAAACTTCCAGCTTTTTGCTTTTCTCTCAAGATTGTTTTGTCAAACAAGAATCTTTTGTTGTTCCATGTAGATTTTAAGATTTTTTTCTAGCTCTATGAAAAATGTTGTTGCTATCTTAATGGGCTATCATTGTATATGGAGATGTTTTCAATTGCATGGCTATTTTAACAATATCAATTATTCCAATGAAAGAGGTAGAGATATCTTTCCATTCATTTGTATTATATTCAGTTTCTTTCATTGATGCTTTATAATTGTCAGAAAATAGATTTTTCACCTCCTTGGTTGCATTTATTCCCAGGTGTTTTGTGTATTCATTTACTGATGTGATTTTTTTTTTCCATTTATTTTTATTAGTTGGAGGCTAATTACTTTACATCATTACAGTAGTTTTTGTCATACATTGAAATGAATTAGCCATGGATTTACATGTATTCCCCATCCCGGTCCCCCCTCCCACTTCCCTCTCCACCCGATCCCTCTGGGTCTTCCCAGTGCACCAGGCCCGAGCACTTGTCTCATGCACCCAACCTGGGCTGGTGGTCTGTTTCACCCTAGATAATATACATGTTTCAATGCTGTTCTCTTGAAACATCCCACCCTCACCTTCTCCCAGAGTCCCCAAGTCTGTTCTATACATCTGAGTCTCTTTTTCTGTTTTGCATATAGGGTTATTGTTACCATCTTTCTATATTCCATATATATGTGTTAGTATACTGTAATGGTCTTTATCTTTCTGGCGTACTTCGCTCTGTATAATGGGCTCCAGTTTCGTCCATCTCATTAGAACTGATTCAAATGAAGGAAACTATAAGCAAGGTGAAAAGACAGCCCTCAGATTGGGAGAAAATAATAGCAAACGAAGCAACAGACAAAGGATTAATCTGATGTGATTTTAAACGGGATTAATTTTTACCTTTTATTTCTGGTAGTTCATTATTAACATACAGAAAAGCAACAGATTTCTGTATTTTAACCTTGTATCCTAAAACTTTACTAAATTCATTTATTAGTTGTCATAGATTTTCTTGGAGACTGTAGGGATTTCTGTATGAAATACTATATCATCTGCAAATAATGACTGTTTTACCTCTTTTTTTCCCCCAATTTGGATGCATTTTATTTCATTTTCTTGTCTCGTTGCTGTGGCTAGGGCTTCCAATACTATGTTACAAAGAAGTGGCAACAGTGAGCATCCTTGAATTTCTCTGAATTTAGACAAAAGCTTTCAACGTTTCACCATTAAATATAATGTTAGCTGCCGGTTTGTCATAAGTGACCTTTATTATGTTGATGTGTGTTCCTGGTATACCCAGTTTTATGTCAGTTTTAATCATTAATGGAGGTTGTAGGTTTTCAAATGTTTTTTTCTACATCTATTGAGCTAATTTTTAATGTTAATCCTTCCTTTTGTTAATGTGGTGTATCATGTTTGATTTGCAAATGTTGAATCATCCTTGTGTCCTTGGAATAAATATGACTTGATCCATAGATTATGATCCTTTTTGTATATTTTTGGATTCAGTTTGCTGATACTTTGTTGGGCATTTTTATATGTATATTCATCAAAGATATTGGCTTATACTTTTTTTTTTTAATTATTGCCTGGTTTTGGTGTCAGGGTAGTTGCAGCCTCATAGGATGAATTTTGGAGTGTTCCATCTTCTTCCATCTTGGAAACAGATTGAGAAGGATAGGTTTAATTCTGTGTATGTTTAGTAGAGTTCCCATGTAAAAAGCATCCAATTCTGTGGCTTTGTTTGCTGTCTTTTTTTTGTTGTTGTTTAATTACATTCACAATCAGTACTAGTGATCAGTGTATTCAAGAAGTCTGTTTTTTCTTGATTCTATCTTGGTTGTTTGCATCTCTCTAAAAATTTGTTCATTTCCTCTAGGTTGTCCAGTTTGTTGACATATAACTATTCATGATATTCTTGTGATTTTTTTTTTCTTTTGTAGTTCTGTTATATCAGTTGTTATTATTACCCCCCTTTCATTTCTTATGTTGTTTACTTGGATCAGAAATCTCTTCAGTTGCTTTTAGTTTATAAAATTTATTTTTATTTTTCATGTTCTATTTGGATGATTTTATTATTTTATCTTCCAGATAACTTATTCTTCTCTGTCACTTAGTCTGCTATTCATTCCTTCTAGTATGTTTTGTGTTTTGTCTATTGAATTATTTATTTTTATTGGGTCTTTTTATATTTTCTAGCTCTTTATTAAAATGTTCAATAGTTAAGATCAAACATTTTTTTCTAATTCAGTTAACATTTTTAGTACCAATATTTTGAATTCTTTATCTGATAACTTATTTGTGTTTATTTGTTTTTCAGGAGTATTCTCTTGTTCTTTCCATTAAGAATAGTTCCTCCGAGTTTTTATTTTACGTAATATTCTCTGGCTCTATGAATTTAACTGAAACAATTGCCTATTACAGTCTTAAAGTGATTTTTTTTTTAATGTGAGAACCTCCCTATGCAAACTGGGTGTATCTAATGCCTTTGGTAGGAGTGCTGATATGAAGTAGATGCCAGTCACATCTTTCCTCAGGGTGTGCTGGTAGATATCACCTTGGTAGGAATGGGACTGGAGATGGAGGAGCTAAAGCTGGCAATGAGTATGAGGTAGGATTTCCTCATACCTCAGTGTCAAGGGTGGGATATGACCCTAAGTTGCTGGAACAGAAGCCCTGAGGATTGGGTTCAAGGTGGCTCTATTCCCTTTAAGTGTATATTTTTTCCCTCCCCAAGCCAGGTTCTTTGCCCCAGAAGCAGGGAGAGCTGAAGCAACTGAGATTCAAGTGCAGGCAGAGTGCCAAGTGCTGCCTGTATAGGCGGCTGTGGCTCTGATCAGGCCCAGCCTCGGGTGTGCGCTCCATGTGTTCCTCCCAGCTGATCACCGTCCCGTCCTGTGCTGCCTCCATTACCGTCCCACTCTTGTGGAGTCATTTCTCGGGGGTGGCAGGACCCACACGGACTCTAAGCACATGGTGAGGGATTGGCTTTGGTGGAGCAGTCACTGGCAGGGCCTAGGAAGCTTTGGGAACATGGCCTGAGGAATGCCTTCTATGGCTGGGACCACGCTCCCTGGGCTATGCCCCAGGACTAGGGAGCTTCTGCATCCCCTCGTGGTGTCCTTCCTCCAGACTGGTCTGCACCAGATCCAGAGCTGTGCTGTGCCATGGAGAGAGTGGGGTCAGAGCATTCACTTGACTTGACTGTGGCATGCACCAAACAGAGGCTGGTTGTGGGAAACCCGCAGCCACAACAGCAGACCTTTCTCTGCCCCCTGCCTTGGGGCTATTTAGCATGTGTAGACCCCTCATTAGTGTACTACAAGCTTTTCCAGACATTGTATCTGGTCCAAACATATTCCATCCAGCCAAGGAGGCTTGTCTACTCTGTGTGGGACTCCAGCAATGGGACACCCTGTCTCTGGCTTCAGCCACTCACTCCCCAGGGCGGGTATCTACTCTTATAATCTTCCTTGTCCTCTGAGTCCCTTTCCCAGGGGCACAAGGTTTTGACTTAATTGGTTTTCTTCCCTTCCTACTCAATTGCATGTGTATATTCTTAAATTCTTACTTGTACAGACATCTTGCCAGTTTCCAGTTCATTTTCAGTGAAGATTGTTTCACACGTAGATCTATTCCTTTATGTGTATTTGTTGGAGAAGTTGAGCTCCATGTATTCTTACTAAACCATCTTTTCTTCCCTCCTAAGACTTCATTTTTCTGGAAGATTTCTTCTTTATTTGTTTCATCCTCTTCATACCATTTAGGCATATGTTGGCTTTTTTTTTTTTTAATGTCTGCTTCATCATCTCTATAATAACTTTTTTTATAAAGTATTTTTAAAATTTTTGATGTAGGCCATTTTTAAAGTCTTTATTGAATTTGTTGCAATATTGCTGCCATTGCTTTTTTATGTTCTGGTATTTTAGCCACAAGGCATCTGGGATCTCAGCTCCCTGACCAGGAATCAATCTCATGCCCCTCACACTGGAAGGCAAATTCTTAACCACTGGACCACCGCAGAAACCCCCTGTAACAAGTTTAAATTTTTATCATTTTCCTATTTCTTTGGCTTTCCAAATTTGTTTGCTATGCTCCTATCTTTTCAGTTGCTTCTATATTACCAATAATGATGCTTTCAATTCTTTAATGGTTTTATTTGTCCTTTTCACTTGTCTCTTGCACTCTAAGAATTGCTTATTGTCAGTTTCTGTTATCTTGTCATATGTACTTTGACTCTATTTATGTGTTCTTTAAACTGTTCATACAATGTCAGTCACTTCCTCGGAGGAAGACAGTTGTTGAAAAAGTTGAAAACATAGATTTTGTTCAGGTTATGGAGGAATACACATATGACAACCTGAAATCTCTGGCCTGGCCAACAACCAAAAAGAAACTGAGTTCTACTAACAACTACATGAGCGTGTTTTGAAGTGGAACTTCATCGGTCAATCCTTCAAAAGTGAATGCAGCTGCAATCAACAGCTTGACTGACATCTCATCCCATATGAGAGCTTAAGCCAGAACCACCCACCTAAACTACCACTAGATTCCAGACCCACAGTCTTTGTGAGAAAATGAATGATTATTGTTTCAATTTGCTAAATTTTGAGGTAATTTTTACATAATAATAGATAATTAACAAGCTATTTTCATCTCTCCATATTAATGATAGAAAAATGTGTTTAAGACAAGCCATAGCTATGAAAGCTATGAACTTCCCAGAAAAATAGAGAATAAAAATACCATTTGCAAGTAACCATACTTGGGAGAATGAAAATACTTGATTTAAGTATTATTGGGCCTTAAAGTTTTAGAATTAGAGGGATAATCTTTCCATTCTAATAATCCCTTGGAATTTATCCAATCATAACTCCATCACTTTTAGTAATGTATGAAGACTTAACCAATTACTGTTTTGTTGTTGTGTGTTAGTTGCTCAGTCATGTCTGACTCTATGCAACCCCATGGACTGTAGCCTGCCAGGCTCCTCTGTTCATCGAATTCTCCAGGCAAGAATACTGATGTGGGTCGTCACTCCCTTTCCAGGGGATCTTCGTGACCCAGGGATCAAACCTGGGTCTCCTGCACTGCAGGCATATTCTTTTACCATCTGGGCCAATTGTTAGGATTCTCAAAAGTGAAGGGTGTCTTAAAATAAGAAACATGTTTGTGTCCTAGATGATGACATCTTTTAATTCCATTCTGTTCTAAAATACAGTTTACTTAAGATTTTACCATAATTGAATTGATTAGCACATCAATAGCACTTAATTTACAGAAATGACCATTAAGATTAAAATATGAAGACTCTACCAAGTATATCTTCTGCTCCCCTGATAGAATGTTATGTAAAATTAAAAAATTAAACAAAATATTTTAACTTTAAATTTTATTCATTAGAAAACAAATTTATTTTAATATAATCAATAAACTGACTTTGAACCACTTTAATCATAATCAATTAATAAATGAAGAAGAATATTTTAAGTGTCTACTTATACTCAATGTCAAAATTATCATCTACAGTGAAATTTTATGTCACCATTAACACACAGTTATGTTTGATAGATTTTGCCTATTCATGTGTGACAGGAATTGGCTAGATGCTCATTAATCCCATTTATTCTCCCTAAGAATATTGGAATACTTTATTTAACCTTTCTTATGATTGTACTGGGACCCCAATGTGACTTGTTTCTGGACTGAAATAATATATGTGAAATCCACCCCTTCTCTCTTCACCTGTCAATTAGCTAAAAGTGAAGGAGTCAACTCATTGGAAAAGACCCTAATGGTGGAAAAGATTGAGGGAAGGAGGAGAAGGGGATGACAGAGGATGAGATGGTTGGATGACATCACTGAATTGATGGACATGAGTTGGAGCAAGCCCCAGGAGATGGTGAAGGACAGGGAAACTTGGAGCGCTGCAGTCGATGGGGTCACAAAGAGTCAGACACGACTGAGCAACTGAATAACAAGAACAAAAGAAGCAGTAGGCACCAGTGAGGTCCCAATAGATATCACAGATGTTACATGGTTTCCAAACTCTCCACGTAGAGAATAACATACATGGAACAGGTGGAACAGGATATGACTAGAAAAGAAACATATATTGTGTTGTTATTTGTTATAGCATCCAGAATTATCTTATCTTGATTGATATTACATTTAAAAGCAAAATAACTTTAAAGATTCACAATTTGATTAAGAAGCAGTGGTCATTGAAGCATGTATCACTAGATTATAGAACCTTACTTATATTCTCCTTTCCTAGCTCAGGCCTTTGAACTACTACTAAGTTAAGTATATTCCCAGGCCAATGGCCTATGAAAGGAGATATTCAATCATTCAGCCTTGTATCCAGCTGCACCAGTATTAGTGCTCCAGTTTTTATAACTGACTTTCTACTTAATCCTTGAGCCCCAGTCCTTCTTAACATGATCAAATTCTGAAAATGGGTTTTAATCCCATGTCTCTATTTATAAATCCTATTTTGATAACCTTTCTAGAAGGCCCAGAGTCGTTATTTAGACATTTTTATTATATGGATGTTATGGTTTTTGTTTTGTATTTTCACATGGTTGACTTTCACTGTACAGTCACGTAGTCAAGTCTGACTCCATTTTTTATATTTGACTGATGATGACTTTCAAGCTACGCCAGTCACTTTTTCCTCACCTCAGGGAAATTTGGCACTCATCCCTCCCTTGACTCAGGTAAGAGAGTTCATAATATGCAAACTCAACCTACATAGGAGCTCTCACTCCAGTCCCACACCCCTGCCACGACAAGATTAATGCCACTCATCCCTGCCTATTCCATGCTCAAGCCATTTTCAGACCAGCCTACCCTGTTCTTGTCAGAAAGCTTCATGATGTGAATAATAAATCCTTTCATACTTTGTGGTGTATGTATGTGTAGCATTATTAGTCTCTGTATTTGAACTGATTTTATGCTATGAATTGTTGATCTTGTCCTCTGTAGGGCAATCACATGGCAAGTTAAGGATCAGTGCACCTAGGTAGGTGACAGTTTTTGAGGGAAGAATATATTCCTGCCAAGAGGTTTGCATTCATGGAAGTAATAGGTCTTCATGACAGTTAACTAAAAGTTTAAGGTTTACATGTGAGAAAGGTAACTCCTGAGTTTCTCTAGATAGCTTTCTCTTAGGATTATATCATCCAAATTTTGGGGACAAGATGGCCTTACTTTTGACTGGAAGATAGGGACCAGGTTTGGAAGCAGTTATGTAGACTACCATAAATTCCAAATGTTTAAATTACACTTATAAATCATTCCTCTTTCTCCTTTTCCTTTTTCTTATTCCTAGGCCTTAGTAACACTCCATCCTTTCAGGTCTCATTATGTCCAAAAAGCAGTATAGAATTTAAGAAAAAGTGCTACACATCCATCTTTAGGCTAGTGCTTCTCAAATTCTTTTAATAACAAGCATTTTATAATTTTCCTCTTATTATCAATAAATTAAAGGATATTCTAACTTACATATATATTTTTTTAGTCTAATGAGGGAAAATATAGAATAAGTAACATTATAAAATAATATTTATAAAATAATATTTAATTCAATATGTAGATTCTCAAGAACAATTGTCAGAGAAGACATAAAGAAGTAAAGCTTGCTTTTGTTGATAAAACCCCTTGGATGTAGCAGCTACAAATGTAAACTGTTCTAAGTGTAATTTAGATTAATCACATGTTGCCAGTGTTATTGGTGTTAGCTGATGTGATTTTCTAAATGGTCAACAAATTCTGTTATTCTTGACAAAACTAAATATAATCTTGCAGTAATTTACATATTTTTCACTGACATATCCATTATATATCAAAATACCTTGTGTATAATATAATACAGAGAGATTCTTGCTGCAAAAAAGTTTAGAGAATTTTCATTCCATTTAAGAGTCCTATACTTTATAATTATAGGTCATTTAGCACTCCTAGTCTCCACTCTCTAAATTAGCATACTTGAATCAAAACTAAGACAACCAAAACTACTCCACAAATTTTAAAAACACCTCTAAAGTAGAGGTGTCACCGTTTCTTAGAATCAGACTAGAACAATAAACCAGATCCTAAAGTTAGCATGGTATTGGCAGTAGTCTTTAGACAGAGATGCCTAAATAGGAGGATGAAGCTCTACTGTGAAATGCGACCCTGATGTCCACGTGCCCTTCTCTTAGTGAAGCTTCTTGAAGCACTGGTATGTCATTTTGTTTGTGGAGACATTGGTCTCCCTTGCAGAGTCATGTATTAGGATCAAGCTGACGTCTCATCTACTCTAATCCTCTTTGAACTTTCTACCCCTCACTGATAGACTATCCAGATACTAACTTTTTTCCTGCCAGAAAGCTTTTAAGGATCACCTTATGTGAGACTTTTATAGCCAGGTTCCCTAGGGAAGCCTTGCTTCTTGGTTGGGTCATGTGTTTTCAATTGTTTCCTGAGTCTCCCAAGCATTACCATGTCTCCCTAGATTATAAACTTGTCTTTCCATGGTGTACAGAACAGACTTGTGGACTCTGTGGGAGAAGGCGAGGGTGGGATGTTTCAAGAGAACAGCATAGAAACACGTATATTATCTAGGGTGAAACAGATCACCAGCCCAGGTTGGATGCATGAGACAAGTGCTCGGGCCTGGCGCACTGGGAAGACCCAGAGGAATCGGGTGGAGAGGGAGGTGGGAGGGGGGATCGGGATGGGGGATACATGTAAATCCATGGCTGATTCATGTCAATGTATGACAAATACCACTACAATATTGTAAAGTAATTAGCCTCCAACTAATAAAAATAAATGGAAAAAAATTTTTTTTTAAAAACTTGTCTTTCAGACTTATATCCTCTTTTAAACAACTACTTCTGAATCCACTTTTCTCAGGTTAGTCACAGTCGTGTCTGACTCTTTGTGACCCCATGGACTGTAGCCCACCAGGTTCTTCTGTCCTTGGTATTCTCTAGGCAAGAGTACCACAGTGGGTTGCCACTTTCTTCTCCAATTTTTCTCAAAAGTTAAGCCTAATGCCAGATCCAGTGCTCTCCACCTACTGTTCTTTTCTTTAAAAAAAAAAAAAAAAAAAAGGCATTCAGTGGTGTCTGACTCTTTTCTACCCCATGGACTACAGCTCGTCAGGCTCCTGTCAATGGAATTCTCCAGACAAAAATGTTGGACTGGGTAGCCATTCTCTTCTTCAGCAGATCTTCCAAACCCAGGGATCGAACTCAATTCTCTTGCAGTGTAGGCAAATTCTTTACCATCTGAGCCACCAGGGAAGCCCCCACCTACTGGTTACCTCTAATTAATGACGTTGTCTATCTTATTTATGTAATGTGAACTAAGCGTATCAGTGTTACAATCTAAGAAGAAATATCAACATATCATGTCCAATGCAATTAAAACAAGTTCAACTTTAATGGTCATTAATCTATTTCATGTGATAATTTCCAAAAATTTTGGAATGTTTGGTTAGAAATTGCATTTTATGATGACATTCACAGAATGTGAAAAAAAAGACTTTTCACACTATATGAGAATATAAGATAAATTCTTAAAGATAATATCAAAACCTTTCTTTAAGGTGCCTTTTAACATTGAAATTGTTTCTTTATAAAAGTTAAACAAGTGTGAACTGTCATTATAAAACTTTCAAGGATTTCTAAGAATTGAAGAACATGATTTATTAAAAAGCATTGTGATGAATGTTTCATAGGTAGTAGTATTATGTTGTGCACATACATACTATAAACTGAGTCTAATAGATTTTTTCCATCACTTTTAATGTACCTATAAAAGAGAGATCAGATGATTCAGAAATGCTATCACATGAGAATAATCAAAGTGAATTGATACCATATAACTTTCAGAAGATGTCAAATCACTAGCTACTTGTCAACAGATGGAACATATTGTTTTTCCCTCCTTTTCATTTGCAATTCAAAAAACATAGTTTAGTTTTACAATTTTCAGGTAAATATTCTGTCATGGTTTAGAAATTTAATCTGAAGTCATATTTCAAATTCCTCAAGTAGATGCATCCTTAATTAAACAATATTTGTTAATCTCTTACTAAGCTTGTCCTGCTCTAAGTAATGAAAGAGAAAAAAAAGAGGAGTATCCAAGATGGTCTTTGCACAAATGGCATGTAATTAATCTGGAGAGAAAAACATAGTAACAGAAAATAATAAAAATAGCTCAAAAATTAAGAATACAATAAAACAATAAAATCAAAGTTTCAAAGAATAGTCATGAAGTCATAAGGATTATATACACTATCTTATGTAAAATAGCTAGTGGAAAGCTGCTACATAAAGCAGAGAGCTCAACTATGCACTCTGTGGCAACCTAGGGCGGGATGGAGTGGGGTGGGAAGGAGAATCTAAAAGGGGGGGATGTATGTATACTTATGGCTAATTCATGCTGTACATCAGAAACTAACACAACACTGTAATGTAAATTATCCTTCAAGTAAAAAAAAAAAGTTTTAAACTGAGAGAAAATAGACTGATCTGATTTACAGAGGAGTATATCATCCAAGTGAAATACCCTTTTCCTTGCCCAGAGGGAGTTATTAGTCTCATAAAAGATCATTTAAATGTTTTATTTGATCTCCAAGACAATATACCAGCAAAGTGTATTTTGAGAAAACAACAGAAAATTGTCAACACAGAGATCACTTTGAGTCATGATGCCATTGCCCATGTTCCAAACCTAATCTGGAAACAAGCCACATCAACAATGAAATTCAGCCAAAGGTCCTGAGGACATGAGGCAACAAATTTGGTAGATTTCAGGAATCTCCAAGATGTCAGAAGCCAATGGTAGCAACTCCAAAAACTGGATAGACTCAGAGTGGTACATAAATTGTAGGTTGTACTTATCATTGAGGGAATTAAAAAGATCCAAAATTATATACTTAAATGCAGCAAAAAAAAAAAAAAAAAAAAATTGCTTCAGCTAAAGAGGGCAGAGAAAAAGCTGACTTAAAACTCATCATTCAAAAAACTAAGATCATGGCATTCAGTCCCATTACTTCATGGCAAATAGAAGGAAAAAAAAATGGAAGCAGTGACAGATTTTATTTTCTTGGAATTCAAAATCACTGTGAATGGTGACTGCAGCCATGAAATGCAAAGACACTTGTTCCTTGGAAAGAAAGCTATAACAAACCTAGACAGTTTATGAAAAAGCAGAGCCAACAAAGTCCAATACAGTCAAAGTGAAGTCGCTCAGTTGTGTCCAACTCTCTGCGACCCCGTGGCCTGTAGCTTCTCCGACCATGGGATTCTCCTCCCCCAGGCTTCTCCGACCATGGGATTTCCAGGCAAGACTACTAGAGTGGGTTACCATTTCCTTCTCCAGGAGATCTTCCTGACCCAGGGATTGAACCCGGGTCTCCCGCATTGTAGGCAGACACTTTACTGCCTGAGCCACCAGGGAAGTCCTTTTTATATAGTCAAAGCTTTGCTTTTTAAAGTAATCATGCATGAATGTGAGCCATAAAGAAGGCTGAGCATGAAAGAATTGATGCTTTTGAATTGTGGTGCTAGAGAAGATTCTTGAGAGTCCCTTGGGCAGCAAAGGTTGATCCTAAAGGCAATTAACCCTGAATATTCATTGGAAGGACTGATGCTGAAGCTGAAGCTCCAATGCTTTGGCCACCTGATGCACAGAGCTGACTCATTGGTAAAGACCCTGATGCTGGGAAAGATTGAGGGCAGGAGGAGAAGGGGGTGACAGAGTATGAGATTGTTGGATAACATCACTGACATGAGTTTGAGGAAACTTTGGGAAATAGTAAAGAACAGGGAAGCCAGGTCCATGTGCTGCAGTCCATGGAGTCACAAAAAGTTGAATACAGCGACTAAACAGCAACAACTTTTAAGAACCACATTTTTTTTCCATGAGGTTGCATTTGTATTCTCTGAATCCCACAAATGGGCTTCACCAGTAAAAACCTAAATATTGTAGTCAGAATCACTCCTAATCCAGACTATCCTTCTGCCAGGAAGAAAATATCTCACCTATCAGATCACATATAGAAGAATAAAATGCACCCTACACTTAGTTGTCTTTACTCCCACTAAAACCACAACAATAACAAAAAAGAGATGAAATCAAAGACCAATTTATTGGTTGTTCTTTTATAATGGGAATAACAGATATAGTATCAGAAGTGATTAATAGCCCTTGTCTACATTGCAAAATCCAAAACTAGAATATGTTTTGCAGGTGTCAAGGTGCTGACTCATAAGGGCTTTTGATTAACCTATACTACCATGAGAATTTCTAATTTAAACAGTCAATTTTTAAAATAAATTAAATGATATTCCTTGCATTCAAACAAATACTTTAGAATAACTATTTACAACTCAATTTTTTTTAAAACTTGATAATGCCCTTTGGTTTATGGAACATTTCACTGGAATAATTTGAAGTGATCCCTGTTATTATCCAAAATAACTGTATCAGGTTGAAACAGAAAGAACAGTTAGAGGACCCCTCTGATTGCTCAGCTCAAACAAAGAGCATTCTCTCTTTTAGGCACTCTCAGTTTCTCTTCTCCCCTTCTTGAGTCTAGCTCAAAATTTATTTATTTCCCTGTCTCTACTTCCTCACCTCAACCAAGAGTCAGTGACTCACTGTGATACTTTTACTCTAGCCATCTTGTTTGCCTTCTCTTGCTCTGACCTGCTCCTGCTGTGAGCTACCTTATGGAAAAGCCCCTTGAGAATGGTCTTTGGCCAACAACCGATGAGCAATCCAGGCACTTGCTCCAAAAACCCTCAGCAATTGAATCTTGTGAACAATTATGTGAGGTAAGTGAGCTAACAAGTGGTTGGTACCTATCTGAGCCTTGAGATGAGGCTGAAGTCCTACCTTGTGAAAGGCACAGAGCCAGAGGACAAGTCAACCCACATCTGGTTTCATGACAAACAGAGACTTTGAGATAATAAACATAAACTTTTGTTTATTTTGTTGATGTCTTCACCATCCTTCTACAGGGCATTCTTCTTACAATATTGTGATTGTAAGGGTTTTTTTTTTTTTTTTTTGTAAGTTTCATGTATTTTATTTTCCTGTGTTACCTGTGATTATCTCACCAGGTTAGTATTCTTTTTAGGCAGCCAAACCCAAAATCAGTCAAGATTTGTTTACTCAGGTCATGATTAACCATTCTTCTTTGGGACAGAAGTCAGATGCAAGTCAGAGTCTTTTATAACTCAGTGTTGAAAGAAATCTAGTCATAATCTATTCTCTAGAAGGTTACTAGCTTCATCCCACAGTGGAAGAAAAGGGACCACATTATAAATAGCAACAAGTAGGAATCACTGTGACCCATTTTATAGTCTACCTACTATAGGTCATAATATTTGCTTCATATTTCATATCTTAAGAAATAAAATATCACACAGTGAGGTCATCTCTCTTCCATATCCTGGTACCATTTCCTTGGTCTCATTTCCCTTTGTCCTCAGAGGTAAGCACTATAATCCCTTTCTTCTCTCAAGTTCATATATTAAAAATTTCCATATGATAGTTGGAAAATCATGAACAAACTTTTTGGCCAACTCAATATATTACTTTGATTCTTACTTTTTTACATAAGTGACATTGCATGTGATATTCTGCAAATTCCCATGTTCACTAGGTGTTATATTTTGAAATGTATCTATTCTGTTGTATAAAGATGTTTGTCTTTAACAGTTTTAATTTTTCAATGAATGAAAAACACAATTTATGTATTATCCATTTCCCTTTTGATGGACATGTGGGTTGTTTCCAATTTTTTGTTTTTAAACCTACATTGCAGTGAGCGTACTTTTATAGTTTCTTGTGCATGTGTGGGAGGGTTACTCCAGGCTGGTATATACCAAAGTGGAATTGCTTTCCCAAATTGCTCTGCAAACTACACTTTTATGTTGTTCAGAAAAATCTTAACCCTATCTGGGGTATTTCTGGGCTTCACTCGAGCAGGAATGGAATGACTTTCTATCCAGGCTCTGTTAGTTTTCTTGTTTTTCACAAAAGCATGTCAACACCAGCTTTACTCTCTATTAAGGTTAAAGGGAATTACCTGACAAAAGCCATATGTCAGGCTGTTATCAGAGAAAACAAACTCAAAGTCACATCTAGTCAAGATCTTTCAAACGCTCAGATGAGAAAACAACAGTTATGGAAGATTACTTGGAAAATACTCAGTCTATCCATTCTTTCTGATCCTCTAACTATGGATTAAGCTAGAGCAACAGAAGACTTAAATTATATCAAACTAGTTTGCAGCCTAGAGTCTTGCTGCTCAGAGCATGGTCCACAGACCAGCTGCATAAGCATCCCCTGAAGCTTTGGATAATTGCAGCTTATATGGCCCTCACTCCTGATCTATTGAAAGGGGGTGTATTTTAACAAGGCTTTCAAGTGATTGTATGTACATTAAAGATTAAAGAGCACAATGTTAGATAATTACTTCCCATTTTGTTATTGATAATTGGATTTCATCTATCTTTATTGAAGCAGATGAAACTCATTGTTATGTACACATCAAGAATATTGTCTGGGTCACTAACCATTACATCAAATAATAAGTTGTTAATGAGGGCCCTCCAGAAAATTTGTCTAATCTTAGTGTCAGAAATAGCTTCATTTCTACTCTCTATTTCATTTTAATCCTTAAACCAGTGGGAAATATGTAGCTGACCACAGTTTCTTTTTCTTTAACTAATTACCCCAAATGGGACTAACCTCTGACAGATATATAGACATTTACAATAGACACCCTGAATTAGTTTCAAACCCAGCTCCATTTTATGTCCTGAAGTTTCGTGTTTTCCTTACATTCATGTGTTTTAATTCATATTTTCTAGTTGTATTTTATATTTCACTGCAAGCCACATTGAAGTATATTTGGAACAAAAGAATAAATGAGCAGAACACTAACTGGTGCTAAATATAACAAATACAAAATATCCCACAGTGATCACTCAATACATTTTATCTTGGTATAATCTCATAAAATAAACAATGTTGCCTAAATAACACAAATTCCAACACATCTCTGCCTGAGGAATATGACATTAAAGTAACGGGTTTTTTAAATCATTTTAGAGCAGTTTTAGGTTTACAATAAAATTAACAAAGAGGTTTTCTCCTATCTCATCCTCACACATGCATACTCTCTCCCATTATCAACATGACTCACCAGAATGCTACATTTTTGCCAAAGATGAACCTACACTTACACATAATAATCAGAGAAAGTTGTAGTTTATGTTAGGGTTCAATCTTGGTTTTGTATATACTATAGATTTGGACAAAAGTATAAGGACATATATTCATCATTATGATAACATTTAAAGTATTTTCACTGCCCTATAAATCTTCTATACTCTGCTTATCCATCTCTCCCATGTGATGAGTATGTTTAGTTTTACAAGAAATTGCCAAACTCTTTTGCAAAAACTATATATTTTTCTAGTCCCATTAGAAGATACAAGTATTCCTGTTGCTCCCAATCCTCAACAGTATTTGGTGTTTTCAGTGTTCTGGATTCCAGCCATTCTAATAAGTGTGTAATGGCATCTCATTGTTGTTTTGATTTTCATTTCCTTGATGACATAGGATGTGGTATAGTTTTTCATATAATTATTTTCCATTTGCATATCTTCATTGATGACAAGTCTGTTAAAGTCTTCGGCCATTTTAATTCATGTTGTTGAGTTCTTATGTTGATTTTTAAAAGTACTTTGTGCATTTTGAATAGCAGTCATTTATCAGGTGTGCCTTTTGCAAATATTTTCATCGAAGCTGTGACTTATCTCCTAATCCTATTGATTTTTTTCCCACAGAACATATTATGAAAGCTTAAAGCTTATAAGTACACTGGAAAATAAAACATTTTAAGGAACTAACACCATGCTTAAGTAAAATTTAAATGACAACACTGTAAGATGACAGTCCACATGGCCACAGCTGGCATAAATCATAATGCATGAGTCTGTTTACCTGGGCTTACTACCACAACCTAATTTGACATTCCTAGGATTTTTCCAAGTAGTTTAATTCTTGCAAGGTGTCTCAGAATGTTTAGTCCTTTACCAGTCATAATTGAAATATAGCCCAAAGTGTATTAGACTTAAAATTATATTGATTACTCATTAGAAATTTGACCTTGTCAAAGATGCTTATATGTCTTCTGAGTTTCCACTTACAAAGAAGACAGTGATAACATACACTTCATGTGTTTGTTGAGAGTATTACTGATATAAGCTATGCAAAAGAAACTGGCAGAGAATCTAGTAATAATCAAATACTAGTGCTTCTCTCTGTTAACAACCTTGTAATGTTTTGTTGGTATACACAAAAATAACAAAGAGAATATTTAGAAAATGTTGTTCAAACCATAATATTAATAGCTGCATAGTCATCCTTTATTTAACTATCTTGTGTTGGACACTTAAATTATTTCTTGTTTTCTACTCATAAATAATGCTATGTATACTTATATCTCTGTGTACATTGTTTACTACTTCTTTATGTGAAGCACATCTCTAGAAATAAAATATGACACAGAAGGATATGACTATATTGATGCTTTTTATATTCATTGTCAGATTGCCCTTTCAAATGTTATATTTTTTATTTCAGTATATAAAGGTGCTTATATAATATAAATATATAATATTTATATATATTACAATATAATATAAATATAATTATATTCCAGTAGTCATGTATGGATATGAGAGTTGGACTATAAAGAAAGCTGAGCACTGAAGAATTGGTGCTTTTGAACTGTAGTCTTGCAAAAGACTCTCCAGTGTCCTTGGACTGCAAGGAGATTCAACCAAATAATCCTAAAGAAAATCAGTCCTGAATATTCTTTGAAAGGACTGATGCTGAAGCTGAAGCTCCAATACTTTGGCCACCTGCTCTGAAGGCCTGATTCATTTGAAAAGACCCTGATGCTGGGGAAGACTGAAGGCAGGAGGAGAAGGGGACGACCGAGGATGAGATGGTTGGATGGCATCACCGACTTGATGGACATGAGTTTGAGTAAACTCCAGAAGTTGGTGATGGACAGGGAGGCCTGGCGTGCTACAGTCCATGGGGTCACAAAGAGTTGGACACGACTGAGTGACTGTACTGAACCTAATCCTAAATCAGAATTGGAAACAAGTATAATTAAATACATGGGAGAAAAAAACTGGAAGATGCATGGAACATAACTTTAGCTTACAACCAACTTGATTTTGGGCTTCCCTGCTGGCTCAGGTGGTAAAGAAACTACCTGAAATGCAGGAATCCTGGAGAAGGGAATGGCTACTTTAGTATTCATGTCTGGAGAATTCCACGGATAGAGAAACCTGGTGGGCCACAGTCCAGGGGGTCCCAAAGACTTGGACACGACTGAGCAACTAACACTTTCAGTAACAAGACGACTAACATTTTCCTCAGCTTCACTAAACTTTTGACTGATTTCCTCCTGACTATGGTCCCCTAACCTCCATTTTCTTAGAGAATTTACTTCCGAAAATCTGCAATTATAAATTCTTTCTTTGCTTCTGTGAAATGTAGACCGTTGCCCAGTCTCTTACCAGTTTCAAAAACTAAAAATGTCTTTCTCAAGGAACTGGGAGCCAAATTTTTTTTTTTTAATGTGGTCATCAAGAAATGGAGATTCCCTATTTCCCAGTCTATGGGATGGTAAGGGGTTAACTTCAAGAAGCACCAATTAGTAATCACAGGCAGCCTGGTACAGTGGCCAAAGTCTTCCTTAATGTCCTCCACGTTTCCAGATCTTAAAAACTCACTGCTATTTCAGAGTTGAGCTTAACCTCTCTCCTCTACAGCAATAGGCTTAATTTGTATTTCAATAGTCAAATAAATTCCTTTTTCCCTGCTTAACTCCAACAGCCGTAATTTTCCTTTGGACACTTACCATCTTGTTTGAAGGCATCTGAGGGATGATAAAGATTGATGGGGGAATAATAATGTTGAGCTGCCCCTCGCCAGCTTGGTGAAGAAACACTCAGTGTTCCTGATGAAGGGCTGCTGAATCGTGGTCTAGTCCTTGAACCATACAGGGCTGAAGAGGAACTCTTCTTAATTCTTTGCAAAGCAGCATATGAAGTAGGGAGGCTAGGAAGAGCTCCAGAATACTCTGTAAAAAAATGATAATAATAAAATGAATTCTTAGAAGACCTTATTTTAATAAAAACTTTTCTTCTGAAGACATTGTTGAAAATCTGGCAATCAAATGGAAACGACAGTGGGAGCTGTAAAAAGTAAAATTTTACAAACAGATTTTAGAGTACTTTCTGAAAATTCTACTATTTATAACATTGGTGTCTTGCAAGAAAGAAAGAGAGACATGAGGGATGATGAAAAGAATAAAATAAAAGGAGAGAAAAGGAAGAAGGAAAAAGGAAAAAAGGAAGGAAGGAATCCACTCAAATTTCAATTCATTTATTTTCTTTGTCAGGAATATTTGGCCTTAATCTAAAATATCCATCCTCACATATGAAATCAGTTCCTTCTTGATTATTTAAAATTGAGGGAAAAAGCATTATCAACTACATTCCGCAAATATATATTGGATCTTCATCACCTAAAATTTACCATATGGTAGAAAATATGCCTAATGAAGTATATATACTTTGACTAGATGGTAAGCTATGCGTCACATTCTTGGAAAGTAGTCCAATTCACTATGGAATGTGAAAAAGGAAAAATAGATTTTTTTTTTTTTTTAGAATCTGTTATGTATAATGTATATCATGTTATTATCAACATTTCTAATATTTAATTTCTGAGACTTTTCACTAGAAAAGATATGCATAGTGTCTAAAGTAAACTGTACTAACTCTTCTTTCTGACCACAGGGAAGTCAGTTTCACATGTAGATCAAATGTTTAAAAACACAAAGTAATTATGTTGAATTATTTTTTAAAAAAGCAGTTAGGAATTGGATTTTTTTCTATGTCTAATATTGATTGTATTCAATAACCTGTTGACCTTGGAAATACTTTTATGAGTCAGATATTTTTGTTCAGTGTATTTGACATTTCAACTTAATGAATGATAATTTATTTTGGATAAAATTTTATATTTGTGAGCAAGTTCTCTCAGCTCAGATTATTTAGAATCATTATCCTGTCTTATAGAGATAATTTGGAATGCATGAAGCATTACTGTGATTTGAAAGTAACACTTTAAGTGTTAAGCATCAAATTAAATTTAACATTTTCTCTTCTGTGAAATTGTAAATATGATTTCTCTGAAACTCAAAAAGGTGTATTTTTAGAGGTACTCCGACCTTTAAAATGAGCACAATAGCTGTAGTCCAACCCCATCAAGAGCTGTTAAAAGATTGATGTCTTATAGTCTTTGTGTTCAACCATAAGTCTGGTAAAGGTGGATCAATTTTAACTGAAAATAGCTAACTCTCCTGGGCAAACTATATGAGGACAGATTATGGGTAGACATAAAATCTCCTTTAAAACCTGAAATTAAATGCAAGTTTTGGCACCTTGAGGTGTAAGGTAATGAAAAGAGAATGAGTTTTCCTTTAAGGTAGTTTGTAATTGAAGTCTCTGAACCTATTCATTTCTCTGTTGTTTTGTGTTTTAGCTGCCTACCTTGTTCATATATAAAAAGGAAAAAAGAAATATACCATGCAAGTGTTAAAAATTAAAATGGAGTATGAGAGTGTGGTTTATAGTTCTTAAAATTAGATTAAGATAATTAACAGAAAAGTAGAAAGGTTATAATGAAATTCAAACAAGCCAGGATCATTATCATTGACTATAAAATATATATACATGTATATGTATATATATACATGCACATACAAAATGCATACTGTCCAAGTGGTACAGTAATTGGCTTATGACATTCCATGTAAATAGAGATGAGCCAAATTAGGATTTGGCTGTTGTGCTTCACAGCAGGCCTTCATTTGTTATGTAATCAGTTGCATCTGTTGCAGTGAAAATTACTTTTTCATCAATTAAATAAATCCAAAGCTGCTACTAGAAATCTAACAATTTATTCACTCATTCATGTATTCAAACAGCATGTAATGAGAACTTGGTAGAGGATAAATGCTATGGATACAAGGGTGAACAAATATTGTTGGCCCTTTATATCCCCAGATTCAATCAACAAAAAATTGAAAATATTCAAGGGAAAAAAAAAAAAAAAGAACTTCCAGGAAGTTCCAAAAAGCAAAGCTTGAATTTTCTGCACAACAAAAACTATTTACATAATATTTACATTTTAGTGGTATTATACATTATATAAAGTTGATTTAAAGGGTTCAGGAGAATGTGCATGGGTTATACACAAATACTAATCCATTTTATACAAGAGACTTGAGTATTCTCAGATCTTGGTATCTTCAGGGGCCCGAACAATCTCCCATGGGTTCTGAGGGAAAATTGTATTGCATCAGCCTTCAAGAAGCATATTATATGTGGAAAGTGAAGGTAACTCTGTGTGCAACTTTAATTCACTATGAGGAAAAAGTAAATCTAGGAACCTATGGACTTTAATCCATAGCTGGAGAATCCTTTCATTCAACCTAGGGACATCAGAATATGATTTTCAGATGGAATGCTATGCAAGTGAGCCTTGAAAGTGCATTGGTGATCATTTCAGCAAAACTCTGTGTAGGGAAAATAAAGGATACTCTGTACAAAAGGGAGAGAGTATATGAAGACCTGGAAAAGAAAGGCAGAAGGGCACACTTAGTAGATTGTAATAATCTGGAGCTCAGGATGAGAGTCACACAGATGAGAAAAGAGGCAAGGTTGGATAAGTAAGCAAAGGGCCAATGATGGGAGAACAGCGTACATTTTAGAAAGATCACGCTGGCTGAAGTGCCATTTGGATCAAGCTAAAAGGGAAAAAAGGCTACTCAAAAGCCTAAAACTGCAGAAAAGACAAAGATTAGTGAAAACTGAGAAGGTGATCATCTGTGTGGAAATAAAATCAATAAAATTACTGGCTGAATCAGAGGAAAGGAGGTGAAAGTAAGAAACCGAGGCTGGTCTGTGGTATAAAAAGATGGTAAGAATGCAGCGAAAAGCATGCATGTGCTGGAGGTGAAAGCTCAATCATCCAGTTTTGAGGCAGGTAGAGAGCTAGATATGCAGTTAGCTAGCTAACTTATATGCAGAATACATCGTGCAAAATGCCAGGATGCATGAAGCACAAATTGGAATTAAGATTGCCAGGAGAAACTTCAACAACCTCAGATACGCAGATGACACCACCCTTATGGCAGAAAGTGAAGAGGAACTAAAGAGCTTCTTGATGAAGGTGAAAGAGCTGGCTTAAAACTCAACGTTCAAAAAAGGAAGATCATGGATCCAGTCCCATCACTTCATGGCAAATAGATGGAGAAACAATGGAAACAGTGACAGACTTAACTTTCTTGGGCTCCAAAATCACTATGGATAGTGACTGCAGCCATGAAATTAAAAGATGCTTGCTCCCTGAAAGAAAAGCTATGACAAACCTAGACAAAGCATATTAAGAAGCAGAGACATCAATTTGCTAACAATAGCCCATCTAGTCAAAGATATGGTTTTTCCAGTAGTCATGTATGGATGTGAGTTGGACCATAAAGAAAGTTGAGCAACCAAGAGTTGATGATTTCAAATTGTGGTGTAGGAGAAGACTCTTGAGAGTCCCTTAGGCTACAAGGAGAACAAACTAGTTAATCCTCAAGGAAATCAACCCTGAATATTCATTGGAAGGACAGATACTGAAGCTGAAGCTCCAATACTTTGGCCACTTGATGCAAAGAGCTGACTCACTGGAAAAGACCCTTATGCTAGGAAAGATTGAGGGCAGAAGGAAAAGAGGGTGACAGAGGATGAGATGGTTGGATGGCTTCATTGACGTAATGGACATGACTTGAGCAAATTCTGGGAGACAGTGAAGGACAGGGAAGTCTCATGTGCTGCAGTCCATGAGGTCACAAAGAGCTGCATACCATTGATTGACAGAACAATAATAAATTTCACTGAGAAAGTAGAAGCAATCTGAAGACAGGGTCCCTCACATGCACCTACTGACTGTATGTGCACACGTATACTCTATTTTGCATTCACTGATATGCTACATATAAACAGTGTGTGCATCTATTAAAGGCCAGTTGTGTGCACTGAATTCTATTACATCCTATCTTGACCGCTGAAGGAAATCACTCTAGAAAATCCCCTCTATCTCTCCATCAGCACCAATTGTTGTCTCCCTGTTAGATTATTCTCATAACTGTACAAAAATTCTTCTAACCTTAATAAGGCCACCTTGACCTACCATTTCTTCTACTAATTTTCCATTATAGCAAGACTTCTTCTTTTTTTTCTTTTTTCTTTTTCATTTATTTTTATTAGTTGAAGGCTAATTACTTTACAATATTGTAGTGGTTTTTGCCATACATTGATATGAATCAGCCATGGATTTACATGTGTTTCCCATCCTGATTCCCCCTCCCACCTCCCTCTCCACCTGATCCCTCTGGGTCTTTCCAGTGCACCAGCCCTGAGCACTTGTCTCATGCATCCAACCTGGGCTGGTGATCTGTTTCACCCTTGATAGTATACTTGTCTCAATACTGTTCTCTCAGATCATCTCACCCTCGCCTATTCCCATAGAGTCCAAAAGTCTATTCTGTACATGTGTGTCTCTTTTTCTGTTTTGCATATAGAGTTACCATTACCATCTTTTTAAATTCCATATATATGCATTGTATACTGTATTGGTGTTTAGCTTTCTGGCTTATTTCACTCTGTATAATGGGCTCCAGTTTCATCCATCTCATTAGAACTGTTCCAAATGAATTCTTTTTAATGGCTGAGTAATATTCCATGGTGTATATGTACCACAGCTTCCTCATCCATTCGTCTGCTGATGGGCATCTAGGTTGCTTCCATGTCCTGGCTATTATAAACAGTGCTGCGATGAAATTGGGGTGCAAGTGTCTCTTTCAGATCTGGTTTCCTTGGTGTGTATGCCCAGAAGTGGGATTGCTGGGTCATATGACAGTTCTATTTCCAGTTTTTTAAGTAATCTCCACACTGTTTTCCATAGCGGCTGTACTAGTTTGCATTCCCACCAACAGTGTAAGAGGGTTCCCTTTTCTCCACACCCTCTCCAGCATTTATTGCTTGTAGACATTTGGATAGCAGCCATCCTGACTGGCGTGTAATGGTACCTCATTGTGGTTTTGATTTGCATTTCTCTGATAATGAGTGATGTTGAGCATCTTTTCATGTGTTTGTTAGCCATCTGTATGTCTTCTTTGGAGAAATGTCTGTTTAGTTCTTTGGCCCACTTTTTGATTGGGTCATTTGTTTTTCTGGAGTTGAGCTGCAGGAGTTGCTTGTATATTTTTGAGATTAATCCTCTGTTGCTTCGTTTGCTATTATTTTCTCCCATTCTGAAGGCTGTCTTTTCACCTAAAGCAAGACTTCTTGAAAAGAGTTATGGATAGTCATCATGTTCAATTCCTCTTCTCCCCTCCTCCCTTGAGCCTATTTCAAGCAGCCTTGCTTATATCACTCTACAAAAATGGCTCTCTTTCAAGTTAACAAAGAGCAGGTCACTCTACTAGACCTATCATCAGTGTTCAGCATGGTTAACCATCCCTTCTTCCTTTAAACATTTTGTTCATGTGATTCTAGGATATTACAATCTCTGTTTTTATTGCTGTATCATTGACTACTGCTTATTTCCTTTCCTAGTTCTTACTTGTCTCTTCAACTTAAATGTCAGTATATGCTGCTGAAGAAAAAAAAAAAAATCTTCATTTAAATTAGCCCTTAAAAGCAATTTTTCATGAACATGGACTCCCTCCCAGATGAATTCCGCCATTACTCTAGTCTCAATTACTTGGATCCAGATTCAAGTTTTTGATATTCCACTATTTTCCTGCTCTCGTTCTGACGCCTACTTCTATGTAGCATCTCTTCACTCACTGTCCCCTTGTGGTTCCGCATCAGCTTCTAAAAATTTACTGACGTCTGTTCTAAAAGGCATCTCCCAAGAGAGTTCATACGGTAAACAGCACTCAGGGTTCAGAGTCTATCTTTACTTATCACTTCAATAGCTATTATTTAAGAAATAGAATAAAGTGAGTGAAGTCGCTCAGTTATGTATGACTCTTCGCGACCCCATGGACTGTAGCCTACCAGGCTCCTCTGTCCATGGGGTTTTCCAGGCAAGAACACTGGAGTGGGTTGACATTTCCTTCTCCAGGATATCTTCCTGACCCAAGGATTGAACCCAGGTCTCTTGCATTGTAGGCAGACGTTTTATCATCTGAGCCACCAGGAAGTCCAGGTTGGGTCTAAATTCTGAGCCTGGAATTTCAAAGAGGCTTAGTGAATTACACAAGCTAAGTGACAATCTGATGGTGTCTGGACTGGATTCCTTCCACACATAATTCCTTGCTTGCTCTCAGTAAATTCAATCATCATTTTCTTCCAAATTCACTCTTTCCTCATTCAGCATTCATTGACTTTTTCAACATTTCTTCATTGACTGTGTGTTAAGAATTGGGGATACAGCTACAAGTAAATTGCAAGTGGTTCCTGATTTCATGGAATTTACAATCTCAGAATACTGGGAGACTGTTACACTTGGGTAAAGGTTTCCCCTATGGTTCAGTGGGTAAAGAATCTGCCTGCAATATAGCAATTGCTAGAGATGTTGGTTCGATCCCTGGGTCAGGAAGATCCCCTGGGGGAGGGCATGGCAACCCTCTCCAGTATTCTTGCCTGGAGAATCCCATCGAATGAGGAGCCTGGAGGGCTACAGTCTAAAGGATCCCAAAGTGTCAGACACAACTGAGCAACTAATCAAGCACACACACTTGGGTAAAGCATTAGTAGAGGAACATTAAACAAGCCAAGTTATTCTTAAAATATATAAAAACCAAGATAGGAAAGCATCTTATAATCATGTATTACTGACATCATGATTGAGTTCCTGGGAACAAAATTTTCCTGGCTGTGGTTTGTACATCTGCCTCATATATCTTGGCCACTCATTTTATTGACTGATAATTTTGGATCTGTCAGTAAACCTATCTGTAATATAGGCTCCAAAGTAAGATGGAGTCTTTAATCTGGAGTGTACATCATAGCAGCTCGAAGACTTTGGACAAGACATGAATAGGTCTGCACCCCAATTTCCTTGTCATTAGAATGGGGATAAAAATAAAACTTCCCTCATAGGATGTGTTAGAGATGAAATAAATTGATTCACATAAAGCACTTAGAACTTTAGAACTACTTCATCTGGCTCATAGTAAGAACTTGATAAATGATAACTATATAACTATATATATGTGTGTGTGTGTGTGTGTGTGCATTATCTGCACTTTAGTTAATACCTGTACCATTCTCTGGTGAGCATATTGTTTCCCAGTTTTATTGAAATATAACTGACAAACAGCACTGTATAAATTTCAGGTGTACAACACAATGCTTTAACTTGCATCATGAAATGATCACCACAATAGGTTTAGAGGACACCCATCATCTCATATACATATATCAAGTAAATAGAAAAAAAAAATTCTCCTTATGATGAGAACTCCTAGGATTTATTCTCTTAACAACTTTCATTTTTAATATTTGCATGTGCTAAGTCACTTCAGTCCTATCCTACTCTTTCGACCCTATGGACTACAGCCTGCCAGGTCCTCTGTCCATGGAATTCTCCAGGCAAGAATACTGGAGAATGGGTTACCATGGCCTCCTCCAGGAGATCTTCCCAACCCAGGGATCAAACCCACATCTCTTCTGTCTCCTACATTGGCAGGCATTTACTTCACCACCAGCACACCTGGGAAGTATATTTTATCCCTAGTATTTAATCTTATAACCAGAAGTTTGTACTTTGTGATAATATTTATTCAATTTCTCCTCCCCCAACCCACCATCTTTGGTAACCACAAATGTCCTTTTATATGAGTCTATTTGTTTGCTTAGCTTGTTTTGAAGTATATATCACATCTTCTTCATTCATCTCTTGATGGGTACTTAAGTTGCTTTCATATCTTGGCTACTGTAAATAATACTTCAGCAAACAAAAGGGTGTATGTATCTTTTCAATTTAGTGTTTCATAGCAGCTGCACCAATCTACATTCCCATCCGGTGGACATAACTGAATATTGGGTTTACTCCTTCCAGATTTGATTGGGTTACAAAGTGAAACTATAAATCCCAAATTTTAATACTCCTTTTACTCTGGGGAACTAAAAGAGTGAAAATTCAAGGGGAAGAATTAGGCTTCTATAATCCTCACAGGTATATCCCCATGAGTAAATTTCTAAGAAAAGATTTTTGCTACTGATGGAAACCATAGATCTACAGAAAATTCAATGCCTATATATTCTTATGTTTAGCTGTCTTTACTCCATATTCTTGTCCAGGGTTTGGAAAGAAAAGTGACTTTTAATTTCTTTCCAGATAAATTTTCATCAGTTGCTCAAACTTTTAATAATATCTAGGCTGAAGGTGTGAGCAGAATCTAGGTATATGTTAATCATTTTTCCTCTATTTTCCTACTTCTCATAGATAAGACCTTAGGGAATGTGCATTACAGTTATTTCTAAAGTGATCTAGAGATTTTGTGATAAAATTCAATTAACCTGGTGCTCTCACACCATGAAATTCCAGCTGGAGGTTGGGTAGGAGTAAATATTAATGTCTTCATTAAATATTTCCAAATCAAATGACCCTGGGACAACTGAACTTACATTATTTAATAAAATTGTAGTCTATTAAGCCAGAATGATGTTGCCACCAATTCAGTCTTGGAACTAGTAGTATTGTTTTTTCATTACTTAATAGGTTAACTTAGAGCTATAATAAAAATACTGAATGCAAATAATATTCAAGAAATAATGGGTTAGAATTAGTAGAACTAGAATTTTGGCAATATTTATGAATAAATAAAGATTAAAATGTCAATATGATAAAGGATAAATTTAAAAATATCTAATCTAATCCCATATTTTCAGTTTCCTGAATATCTTGATACCTAGTAGACTACAGAATTCTATCTCAATTACTAAGTGTGAAAAACATATGAACTAGGAACTTAAAATATTAGTGATAAAACTAGAGTATCATTATTGGGTTCTGTATTTAAATCTTTTCTGTCCTGTATTTATACAGTGTTATAATTTTTACAGACAATTAAAAGTAAGCAGGGCTTTCCCGATAACTCAGGGGGTAAAGAATCTGCCTGCAATGCAGGAGACACAAGAGACGTGTGTTTGATCCCTGGGTCAGAAAGATCCCCTAGAGGAGGAAAACAGCAACCTACTCCAGTATTGTTGCCTGAGAAATCCCACAGACAGAAAAGACTGGCAGGTTACAGTCCAAAGGGTCTCAAAGCGTCAGACACAACTAACCAACTAAGCAGGAAGGGATAAGCAAGAGCAAAAATACATAAAATGACAGGTCTTTACATTAATTCATTTGTTTCCTATAGTTCTAGCTTGATTTTAAATATTTATCTGAGCTCTTCTATAAAAATAAATATAAACTATCACATTAAATGATATGTGATGCTCTGAAAAATATTAATGCTTAATCAGTAGTTCATGTCAGAGGAGCAAAGAGGAGCACCGAGCACCCATGACACAGTGCACAGAAAAAGCAAAAGTCATACAACAGCCAAACCCACAGTGTGACTCAATTTGGCATCAAAATCAGCATAAAGAAATTCAATATCTGACCTTTTTCAGGGTAATTGCTAAGGCTGTACTCTCTCCAAAGAGAATTAATGTTAAGTGTGCAACTTTAGCCTGCTACTGTTTTATGAAGCTTGCAAGGATGGATGTAAGATCTCAGCGAAGCCAGTCGTGTGAAGCATATTTAGAAGTGGTTAACAATTTATAAATAATGTGCAGCATTTCCATTTGGTTGTCTGCATCTATGGCAGAGGAGAGTTTGAAAGAGCCTGAGTCACAAGGCTCAGCATTTTCCACAAGAAATGCATTATGTGTAAACTTTACAGAGTTTTAGCTGCAGGAGCAATAAAGAATGTGCAGAGGATGAAATTCACCATTTTTAAAGCACCAAAATCAGGCCTTGAAACTACAATACTTCAAAGATATAAGAACAAAACCGAATACTGCATTTCTAGTGTATTCTACATAAGATAGAAAAACAGATACTTACAGGGTACTTAATTATTTCCACTACCTCTTTTTTTAAGGATACTGTGTCTGTTTGTATTTGAAATCATAATGATTTAAGATTTGAAGAACTTTATCTTCTTTTCTAAATATTAATGCTCAGCTATATACACAGCTCATGTAAGTAATTACACCTTATTCTGAGTATTATATATGCTTTTATTGCAGAGAAAAAGAGAGCATTTTACAGTTCTCCTGTTTTGTATTTTTTTCCCACTATTCTCAAAGTTTTTAAAAATCTATGGTATTTAGATGATATCTCTTTAAATTACCAAAAGCAAATGTGTGATTACATTGATATTTTTTTTCCTAATAAGAATACTATTTTCTAATCACTGAGGAAATTAGTAAGAGAAGGAGCTAGTTATGAAATATAACCAAATTAATTTGGTGATTAAAGAATTCCCTCTTGTTTTGGATAAAGGTATCCATAAAATTTTAACTTTGTAATAATTAGCTTATCCTTCCTAATCTCTATGTGTTTTAGATAGATCAGATAGTATTTAATACTAAATCAAATAAAGCTGAAGTTGTTAGCAATAAATACTACAATTAAAAAAATAGTAAACTAAATGCCTTTCTCCACACTTTTAGAAAGCATTCTAAGGGAAATTTATGTTTTCTTCATATGTTGTTGTTATTCAGCCCCTCAGTCATGTCCGACTCTTTGCAACCCTATGTATTACAGCACGCCGGGCTTCTCTGTCCTTCACCATCTCCTGGAGCTTGCTCAAACTCATGCCCATTGAGGTGGTGATGCCATCCAAACATCTCATCCTCTGTCGTCCCCTTCTCCTCCTACCTTCAATCTTTCTCAGTAGCAGAGACTTTTCTAATGAGTCAGCTCTTTGTATCAGGTGGCCAAAATATTGGAGGTGCAGCTTCAGCATCAGTCCTCCAAAGAATATTCAGGATTGATCTCCTTTAGGATGGACTGGTTTGATCTCCTTGCAGTACAACGGACCCTCAGGAATCTTCTCCAACACCACAGCTCAAAAGCATCAATTCTTCGGTGCTCAGCCTTCTTTATGGTCCAGCTCTCACATCCATACATGACTACTGGAAAAAACGTAGCTTTGACTAAATGGAATTTTGTTGGCAAAGTTATGACTCTGCCTTTTAATATACTGTCTCGGTTTTTCAGAGCTTTACTTTCAACGAGAAAGCGTCTTTTATTTCAAGGCTCCAGTCACCATCTGCAGAGATTTTGGAGCCCAAGAAAACAAAGTCTTTCACTCTTTCCATTATTTCCCCGTATAAGTGCCATGAAGTGATGGGACGGATGCCATGATCTCTGTCTATTGAATGTTGACTTTTAAGTGAGCTTTTTCACTCTCCTCTTTCACTTTCATCAAGAGGCTCTTTAGTTTGTCTTTGCTTTCTGCCATAAGGGTGGTGTCATCTGCATATCTGAGGTTATTGATATTTCTCCTGGTAATCTTGGCTCCAGTTTGCGCTTCATCCAGCCTGGCATTTTGCATGACATACACTGCATAGAAGTTAAACAAGCAGGGTGGCAATACACAGCCTTGACGTACTCCTTTTCCTATTTGCAACCAGTCTGTTGTTCCATGTCCAGTTCTAACTGTTGCTTCTGGAACTGCATATAGATTTGTCAGGAGGCAGGTTAGATGATCTGGTAGTCCCATCTTTTAAAGAATTTTCCACAGTTTCCTGTGATCCACACAATCAAAGGCTTTGGTGTAATCAATAACACAGAAGTAGGAGTGTTTCTGGAATTCTCTTGCTTTCTCTATGATCCAATGGATGTTGACAATTTGATCTCTGGCTCCTCTGCCTTTTCTAAATCCAACTTGAACATCTGGAAATTCTCAGTTCTCATACTGTTGAAGTCTTGCTTGGAGAATATTGAGTATTACTTTGCTAGCATATGCGATGAGAGCAATTGTGCAGTAGTTTGAACATTATTTGGCATTGTCTTTCTTTGAGATTGGAATGAAAACTGACAATTTCCAGTCCTGTGGCCACTGCTGAGTTTTCCAAATTTGCTGGCATATTGAGTGCAGCACCTTCACAGCGCCATCTTTTAGGATTTGAAATAGCTCAGCTGAAATTCCATCACCTCCACTAGCTTTGTTCATAGTGATGCTTCCTAAGGTCCACTTGACTTCCCATTACAGGATGTCTGGCTGTAGGTAATGATCACACCATCATGATTATCTGGGTAATGAAGACCTTTTTTGTAAAGTTCTTCTATGTATTCTTGCCACCTCTCCTTAATATCTTCTGCTTCTTTTAGGTCCATATCATTTCTGTCCTTTATTGTGTCCATCTTGGCATGAAATGTTCCCTTGGTATCTCTAACTTTCTTGAAGGGATCTCTAGCCTTTCACATTCTTTTATTTTCCTCTATTTCTTTGCATTGATCACTGAGGAAGTCTTTCTTATCTCTCCTTGCTATTCTCTGGAACTCTGAATTCAAATCGGTATATGTTTCCTTTGTTTTTCATTTCTCTTCTATTCACAGCTATTTGTAGGGCCTCCTCAGACAACCATTTTGCCTTTTTCCATTTCTTTTCTTTGGGGATGGTCTTGATCCTTGCCTCCTGTACAATGTAATGAACTTCCATCCATAGATCTTCAGGCACTCTATCAGATCTAATCTCTTCCACTGTATAATCATAAGGGATTTGATTTAGGCTATACATGAATGGCCTAGTGGTTTTCCCTACTTTCTTCAATTAAAATCTGAATTTGGCAATAAGGAGTTCATCATCAGAGCCATAGTATGCTCCCAGTCTTGTTATTGCTGACTGTATAGAACTTCTTTATCTTTGGCTGCAAAGAATATAATCAATCTGATTTTGATATTTACCATTTGGTGATGTCCGTGTGTAGAGTCTTCTCATGTGTTATTGGGAGAGCGCGTTAGAAAGATGCAACTGATATCAATCAAAAAGTGCTTAGGGTTAAAGGTGGAACTAGAATTAAGCTCTTGTCATATCTTATAAAAAGAAAATTTTGGAAATTTGTTCATGACTTTTATTTTGCAACTTACAACATGAAACACTGGCTGGGAAACCCTTCAAGGGGAATTAGCTATTAAAGTCCCCAAATGATCTCATTATAAGGCAATTATTCTTCAAAGGCAGTCTCACAGCTTTGACCCTAATAACTGTGTGTTAGTGAGGTACATACTGGAATATTTGAAAACTATACAACTAAGAGCAATTTCTTCAAAAAAGAACTCAAAAATTTCTCAATGGCATTTTAGAAGGTCATGTGAATTCTCATTTAGCAAAAGAAACACCAGTAAATCACTTAAATTTACTCTGAAGCAGTGGTTGTGGAATTCTAGCCTTTGCTGAGAGCTCATTTGGCCCATTTACTGACTTAAATAATGATAAAGACATTGAGCAGGTGACAATGTTGCAGCTTGATTCAGAATATCACTCTGACATTCAGTACCTCCACATCTGCTTCGTCTGTGTCACTTACTCAATATCTAACAAAACTGTATTTCCAGGAAGCAACGCTCAACTGTGGCACTGTTATTTCACAGGTGCTAACGGATCACAAACACTACTACTTTCCAACTTGAAAGTTTTACTTACATATGAATGAAGTTTCAAAGAAACAGGCATCTGGTTCTTTTCTAAACCTGTCAGTGTTCCTTCCTTTTGGTATTGCAGTATCATTTATTCTTTTGGCATTGCCTTCTGGGTCAGAAGGGTCTTTCTCTTAATCATTTTTCTTACAGAATAATTTATGAGGATCAGAATCAAAGGAATAGCAGTATTTTAAGCTTCCCATGAAATCTAATTTTAAACCTTCTTTTTATAAAAGAAAGATATCCTTACTGTAGAATCAAAATAATCTCTGATCTTGCTACCCATAAGTAAGCACGCGTGCATGCTAAGCTGCTTCAGTTATGTCCAACTCTTTGTGACCCTATGGACTGTAGCCACCAGGCTCTTCTGTCCATGGAACTCTCCAGGCAAGAATACTGGAGTGAGTAGCCAAGCCCTCCTCCAGGGGATCTTCCCAACCCCCCAACTCCTGGATAGAACCTGTTTCTCTCACATCTCCTGCATTGGCAAGTGGACTCTTTTTCACTAGCGCCAACTGGGAGCCCCATATCCATAAGTATACCTTTTGCAAAAACAAACAGCCTCCGATGTTTTTTCATTTGAGTTACAAACAGATATACTAACAGAGGCATATACATATCTTTTGTTTTGCTTGAAGGAACCTGGGATCAGTTTATAGATGTGGTCTTTTAATTTTTATTTAATATTATGACTTTTTAATCCCATCACAAATGCTTTTCAAAAGAATTTTATTGACTACAAAACATTCCAATGATGTGTTTAACTTTATTTAACCATGTCCCTGTGATGAATTTATCTGTCATATACAGGTTTTCTTTGCTATTGGAAAGTAGAGCATTCTTCTGAGAATTTTCATAAGCCCAAATGGTGTAAAGTGAAGCCACAATTACCTTAGGACACATTTTAAACTATTGGATACACAAAGCAAATTGAGATTAAAGCACAGATGCTCACAGACACAGTTCAATGTTTTGGTGGCTTGATGCTAAGAGTGTAGTTCCCAGCAAGGAGCATGGGGTGTCATATTCAATGCTGTGGGTGTGCACTACCTCTAATAAATGCTAGTCTTGTTACAAAATAAATGCTCAATGCTATTTTCATTATTTTTTAGTTTTTCCACAAAAGCAAACCTCTGCCAATTTCTTTTGTATTAGTGAAAAGAAGTACTAATGCAAGTCTTTTGTAAAAGCAAAATGATGTAAAGTGAACTTCCTCAAAGCAGGGGATATCTGTGTAAAAATGCAGGAAGACTTGTATACATAAATCTCTGTGTGACTAATAATTTCCTTAGAAGAACATTGTAGAAGTGGAATTTCTGAATATGAAGATAGTTCTGGTTAGGATTTTTTTCTTGGAGCTCTGATTTAATTATATTCCTGCTACACATCATAAGATAGCAGTGATTTTAGACATTTTTTATGGAATTTGTATTCAATTTTATTAGATGATTACAATATTGATTATTGTTTTAAATACAGTACTGGAAAACCCTCTCTCATCATTGCTCAAACTTACATTTTGGTAAAATGAAAGTTATAAATCATATTATTCATTTTTTCATATGTGTGTATCTCCTTTTTGAATGATATATACAATAGTTATTCTTTTTTCCTAATGAATTATGATTTCTTTTACATGATTCTTAAAAGCATTTTGTATAATATGGTCATTAATGATTCCATTTGCTAGAGTGTTCATTTTAACTTGGTGAGAGTGTGCTATAGAACTAAAATTGACAGTTTTATGTAGGCGAGTTTATTGATCATTGTCTTAATGGTTCTCCTCCCTTTTCCTTCCTTCCTTCTTGCATCATTTCCTTTATTTCTTTTGCCTTTTTCATTTCTTTTTTTAATTTATGACCATTTTAAGAATTTAACTACAAAAATATCAGTATGATTGACCTTAAAAGCAACACATATATTGAATTTTCTGTATGCTATCTTCAAATCAAATTTAATTTCATATTAGCCTAAGATGATGCAAATTTTATTATTTTTTCAGAAGAACAGGACAAAAAATTTTAATGTTATTGTAAAGTTTCAAAATTTTTAGAATATCTAAGAGGTGATATCAGTTTTATTTATTCTAATGTGAGGTACAAAGTTGCCTGAGATGAGGTTTGATTCACCATGGGAAGAGGCCAGTGAATGTTTAATCCAAATTAATAAATACATTTAAGTCAAACCCACAGGCCAAAAAATTCATTTAGACTGCACTAAGAAGGATATTTTAAGGCCAATGTGTGTGTGTGTGTGTGTGTGTGTGTGTGTGTGTGTGCATGTGCTCGTGTGCATGCGCTCAGTCGTGTCCTACTCTTTGCGATCTTATGGTTTGTAGCCAGACAAGATCTTCTCTCCATGGAATTTTCCAGATCATTGTGGCCTCGTGTGGTTTTACAGTAAAGGCAAATCTTCCTTACAAGCAATGCTTAAAAATCTGCAACATTATTGGTATCTTACATGCTATCAAAACATACCTTCTTTAAATTTTGAGATTATCACTAACCCCAGTAGCTCTGAACACACTTAGTTGTGACTACAAGTTTTAATTTCATGACAATGCAAAAATTGTAACTTATTGGGTGACATTTTTCTTTCTCTCTTTTTCTTAATGACAGTTGGTCAGTGGCTAAGGCTCAGTGACATTTATCAGCTACCTAATTTAAATGTAGACCCTTTTATAATAATTGCAAATGTGACCTTCATTTGTGTATTTTTGCTAGCTAGCATGTTTAGCCAAATGTCACAAAGAACCCTAATCCATTCCTTCTCATAATGTTTAATTATATCATATTGAAAATGTTCATTCTTCAGTTACCATGGTTTATAAAATCACAGTGCTTCCTTGGGGAGTAGGGAGCTGTACTTCCAATGCCCTAATGAGCAGTGATTCCAAGGCTGTGTCTACAAGCTGCCAAAACAACTAGCTGAAAAGTGAGAATTCATTAAATTAACAAGTTGGTTTGCTTCATGATTCCAAATAGTAGCTCTGATTCAATTTTCTCTATACAAATAAGCAATTCACAAACATAGTCTCAATTGTTTTGTTTTTCTGTCAGAATAGTCCAGATATCTCCTCTCACCTTTCAGATCTTTGTATCTAATTGCACAGGTGAATTATCCTACTGAATGTGCCACAGATTTGCAACTTAACCCAATCTCCATTCTTTCCAAGTTCTACCTTCTCCATACTGATAAGCCCTGCTCTAGCTAATTCTTTTCTCCAAATTTCTCCCTGGATACTTTCAGTCCATGCTCTACAGTTTCATGAAAGTCATGTTTCTAACACAGAAGTCTGATCATGTTTCATGTCTGCCCAAGGCAAAGCAAATCTTTAACCCTTCAAGGCAAAGCAAACTTTTCTTCTGAGAGACAAGGCACTTCTTTCATACTTGCCTGAATTCATATCTTCTTGTTCCTGTCTTCCTTCTCTGAAATTTTAATCAATCATTAATAAATTACTGACAGTTTCTCAGATAAATCTGGCCATATTTCCTTTTCAGCCTTTGTACTTCTTATTTCTCTAATGCTTTTATGCGTTAATTATGAAGCAGTGAAAATTTTACAAAATGTAATTTTAGGAAAGTTCCATTTATATATAACTGTTATTTATAGAATTAAAGTTTATGAACCATTTTATCTTGGCTTATAAAAATATAATTCCTATTCAAAGATAGAATCAAACACATGTGATATATAAATTTAATTTTTATTAAATGCTTTTAAAATATTTTAGGAGTACTAAGTTGGACATGACTGAGCGACTGAACTGAACTGAAGTTAACATTGTAGAGTTGATGAAAAGAAATCTGTTCACTTGAAACTATACTTTGCAAGTAGTTGAAAGTGAAAGTGAAAGTTGCTCAGTCGTGCGGACTCGTTGTGACCCCATGGACTGTGTAGTCCATGGAATCCTCCAGTCCAGAATACTGGAGCGGGTAGCCTTTCCCTTTTCCAGGGGATCTTCCCAACCGAGGGGTTGAAACCAGGTCTCCCACATTGCAGGTAGATTCTTCACCAGCTGAGCCACAAGGGAAGCCCAAGTATACTGGAGTGGGTAGCCTATCCCTTCTCCAGTGGATCTTCCTGACCCAGGAATAAAACAGACGTCTCCTGCATTGCAGGCGGATTCTTTACCAACTGAGCTATGAGGTAAGCCCTTGCAAGTAGTTATGAGATAACAAGGATAAAATTATAAATTAAATCTATCAGATTATCAAAGTGAATACTTTAGTAAGATTTTTTCACCTTAAAAAAACAAAACAAACAAACAAACAACAACAAAACTGCATGTCAATATAATTCTAATGTTTGGGTGAATCTATAGAATTGGGATAATTGATTTGTTAGGTATAATTTTAGAGTTTAAAATGTGTTTTTGAAGAGAAGCAACAACTTAATTATTTTGAGTAAATTATACTAGTCCCAAAGTATGGAGGTGATGATTGGACTATAAGGAAAGTTGGGTGTCAAAGAATAAATGCATTTGAACTGTGGTGTTGAAGAAGACTTTTGAGAGTCCATTGGACTGCAAGGAGATCCAACCAGTCAATACTAAAAGAAATCAGCCCTGAATATTCATTGGAAGGATTGATGCCAAAGCTGAAACTTTGGCCACCTAATGCAAAGAACTGACTCATTGGTAAAGATCCTGATGCTGGGAAAGATTGAAGGCAGGAGGAGAAGTGGATGATAGGGGATGAACTCATTAGATGGCATCACCGACTCGATGGACTTGAGTTTGAGCAAGCTCTGGAAGTTAGTGATGGGCAAGGAAGCCTGGCATGTTGTAGTCCATGGGGTCACAAAGACTCAGACATGACTGAGAGACTGAGCTGAGCTATTCCCAAATATCACACTATTTCTTTCTAAAACTGCATAGGCAAGTTTAGATTTTCAATGGAAGCAGTGATACTTTGTGAAGGAGACTAGACATTTGGTCAATTCATTTTTCTTTGTTCAATTTATTGAATATAATTTCCCTAGGATGTATTTACCATATTATAAACAATATTATATTCTTAGCCACATTTAAGTCTGTTAATTACTCTTCTGATTTAATAAAGTGAAGTATATACAAAGGAGAGTAACAATCATTTGGCAAAAGTAGAAGTCTGAGGGCATTTTTTCACTCAAATGTTTTCTAAAGGATGCTGCCATTATATTTTCATGATAGAGGTAAAGGAAAAAATTTCAAAGCCCCAGCTCAGTTTCTGATCTCAAGTGAGGAAACATGCTACGTTGTGATTGAGGTACTAACATGATGTGACCTGCCTGGTGGAAGACTATATATTTAAGAGAAAAAATGATTACAATATGTAACAGTTCAACACTGAAAAAAAAAATCTTCCAAAATACAACATATAGTAAAAGTATAAGAATTTCATCAAGTCTAGAAGAAATCATATAGTTTTTAGAAATAAAGTAAGAGATGATTATTTAATTGCCCATTAATTCTACAGTAAGTGTGTACAATACAGACACTGGTCATAGCAAACACCCTCTTCCAACAACAGAAGAGAAGACACTACACATGGACATCACCAGATGGTCAACGTCAAAATCAGATTGATTATATTCTTTGTGGCCAAAGATGGACAAGCTCTCCACACTCAGCAAAAACAGACCAGGAGTTGACTGTGGCTCAGATCATGAACTCCTTATTGCAAAATCCAGACTTATATTGGAGAAAGTAGGTAAAAACACTTAACCATTGAACTATGACCTAAATCAACTCCCTTATGATTATACATTGGAAGTGACAAATAAATTCAAGGGATTAGATCTGATAGACAGAGTGCCTGAAGAACAATGGATGGAGATTCATAACATTGTACAGGAGGCAGTGTTCAAAACCATCCCCAAGAAAAAGAAATGCAAAAAGGAAAATGGTATTCTAAGGAGGCCTTATAAATAGCTGAGAAAGGAAGAGAAGCTAGAGACAAAGGAGAAAAGGAAAGATATACCCATTTGAATGCAGAGTTCCAAAGAATAGCAAGGAGAGATGAGAAAGTCTTCCTCAGTGATCAATGCAAAGAAATAGAGAAAAACAATAGAATGGGAAAGACTAAAGATCACTTCAAGAAAATCAGAGATACCAAGGAAACATTTCATGCAAAGAGGGGCTCAATAAAGGACAGAAATGGTATAGACCTAACAGATGCAGAAGATATTAAGAAGAGGTGGCAAGAATACACAGAAGAATTATAAATAATGATTATCATGACCCAGATAACCATGATGGGGTGATCACTCACCTAGAGCCACACATCCTGGAATGCTAAGCCAAGTGGGCCTTAGGAAGCATCACTACAAACAAAGCTAGTGGAGTTGGTGGAATTCCAGTTGAGCTGTTTCAAATCCTGAAAGATGACGCTGTGAAAGTGCTGCACTCAATATGCCAGCAAATTTGGAAAACTCAGCAGTGGCTACAGGACTGGAAAAGGTCAGTTTTCATTCCAATCCCAAATAAAGGCAATGCCAAAGAATGTTCAAACTACTGCACAACTGCACTCATCTCACATGCTAGTAAAGTAATGCTCAAAATTCTCCAAGCCAGGCTTCAACAGCATGTGAATCAGGAACTTCCAGATGTTCAAGCTGGATACAGAAAAGGCAGAGGAACCAGAGATCAAAGTATCAACATCTGTTGTATCATAGAAAAAGCAAGAGAATTTCAGAAAAACATCTACTTCTGCTTTATTGATTACACCATAGCCTTTGACTGTGTGGATCAGAAGAAACTGTGGAAACTTCTTAAAGAGATGGGAATACCAGACCACCTTACCTCCCTCCTGAGAAATCTGCATGCAGGTCAAGAAGCAACAGCTAGCACCAGACATGGAAAAACAGACTGGTTCAAAATTGGGAAAGGAACATGTCAAGGCTGTATATTGTGACCCTGCTTATTTAACTTACATGCAGAGTACATCATGAGAAGCGCTGGGCTGGATGAGGCGCAAGCTGGAGTCAAGACTGCCAGGAGAAATATCAATAACCTCAGATGTGCAGATGAGACCACCCTTATGGCAGAAATTGAGGAGGAACTGAAGAGCCTCTTGATGAAAGTGAAAGAGGAGAGTGAAAATGCTGGCTTAAAACTCAACATCAAAAAACTAAGATCATGGCATCTGGTCCTATCACTTCATGGCAAATAGATGGGGAAACAATGGAAACAGTGACAGACTTTATTTTGAGGGGCTCCAAAAATCACTGCAGATTGTGTGAAGCCTTGAAATTAAAAGACACTTGCTCCTTTCAAGAAAAGCTATGACAAACATAGACAGTATATTAAAAAGCAGAAACATTACTTTGCCAATAAAGATCCACCTAGTCAAAGCTATGTTTTTTCCAGGAGTCATGTATGGATGTGACACTTGGACTATAAAGATAGCTGAGCATCAAAGAATTGATGCTTTTGAACTGTGGTGTTGGAGAAGACTCTTGAGAGTCCCTTGGACTGCAAGGAGATCCAACCAGTCCATCCTGAAGGAGATCAGTCCTGGGTGCTCATTGGAAGGACTGATGCTGAAGCTGAAACTCCAATACTTTGGCCACCTGATGCAAAGAGCCGACTCCTTAGAAAAGACCCTGACCCTGGGAAAGTTTGAAGGCAGGAGGAGAAGGGGACAACAGAAGACGAGATGGTTGGATGCATGACCAACTCAATGGACATGAGTTTGAGCAAATTAAGTGAGATGGTGAAGAACAAGGCAGCCTGGCGTGCTGCAGTCCGTGGGGTGGCAAAGAGTCAGGTGTGACTGAGTGACAACAGCAACAATAAATCTGGCCAACAGGTAGTTAAGGAAAAATTTTAATAACTTCATTTCTCAGTGATAGTTATGTGTTTTCACACAGGAATCTTTAGCAGAATCTGCATAAAAAGTAGAGCTCTTTTCTGTTGCAATAACATAAAATGTTGAATTAACCCCCCACAGGGCCTACCACTGTGCTTTGTATGTGGTCAGTTCAGAATAAATGTTGTTGAATAGAAGAGAATTCTAAAAACAAAAGTATAATTGCTTTTGTATAATTTCTCAGAAAAAAAAAACATACAAAAGATAATTTTCTCATGAGCTCTACAATGAATGTAAGAGATAGTCCTACAGCTGTGTAACAATTTATATATCCAAAAGTTTTATCTTTTAAAGTTCTTACTTCTCTTAGTGATACTGGCTTTTAATGCCAAAAGCAGTTTTTGACATTTTTTTTGAAATGCCCTCCATGGACTTAGGAATTTATGGTTATACATTTTTTTTAAAAAGCTCTATTTACAATAATAAAAAGTAATGAAACTTAATGCTCAGATGGAATTCATTTAAAAAAAAATTTGGAGTGAAAAATATCGAGATTAGGAGATCTGAAAATAAGTTCCATCAGGAGAAACTGTATAAACTTTCCAAATCAGAGAGACATAGACCCAGAGAGTAAGAATTGGAAGAAAGACCTGGGAGGTAACTCAAGGCTAAGTTCAGGAACTTTTTGCATTCTCTTGACCATGGAAGTAAAATGAGCCAAGAATACAGAGGGCGTTTAACCCAGTTATGCTAAGATTTCAGTAAAGGTTGTGTAATTTAGATACCATTCCTAGTTGTCCCAGCATTATAATGAGAGAATCTACTTTCAAATATAATCAGATCTGTGTATGGTCATTTAGCTCCATATTTTGGTAAATGTTGGGGATAAGTGTTTTAGGGATAAGTCATACATTTAGAGTACGATCCTGAGTGAAAATCTGAGTTATGCATTAAAGTCTTAATTACAGGTTTAATGGATATTTGATTTGTTTTTCTAGTGGCTGTGGTCAAAATGAGTGGTCAGGAGTCATGTGTATCTGGATTATCTTAATTCTTATACCTGGTAATGTGTTTTTCTTCTCAAAAAGAAAATAGAACTGCACAGTGTTTAAAAATATTCTGCTCTATTTCTTCTTAAGCTTACCAGGATCACAGTTCCTTAATTAGAAAAGTCAACTGAGTGACGCAGTGATGCATTAAACCATTTCTTGCTCATTTTTCTCTCTGTTTGGTTAAAACCTGAGGTCGTAACCTCAGATATAATCTCATTGCTAAAAATACAGGCTCAACATTATCCTGTATCAGCGACATTGTTAGAAAGAGCCATCCCACATGACAAAATTAAAAGATTTTTAACATGGGAGATAAATGCAGTAAGATTATTTCTGGAATCTTGAACTGATCCTAATATCATGGTCACTATGTTCTAAAGGAATCAAAAATGGATTGGTTTTTATTCAATGAAACGCATTCTCGGCTTTTTCAAAATGTATTTACACACTTTTTTTTTTTTACTATGTGCTTTACTCTACTTACCTTTTTCAGTTTTCCTCTGATTACAATAATCAAATCCTTAAAATCAATATTTATATTGATTTCTTAGAAACAAATGAAAAGCTACCATTGTTCTATAGCACTGAAAATGCAAATTGATAAGCAGGTTGATAAAATCACCAAAATGGAAATAAAAAATAAAGTATATATATGAACATGTTTGACAATCACCACAATGTCAGCAGTTTCATATACTTTTATCTATGTCTCTGAGAAGTAAGGTATTTAAATAAATGTTCCTCTATCAATTAGTGTACAAGTCATTTCTAAATTTTCTAGGATTCTGAAATAAACTGCATGAAATTTCTTAGTCAATTGGATCAGCTGATGACTTTCAGGGATTTTGAATCCCCTAAAATCATGTGTAAAATGTTATGCATACAAGCACTTGAGGAAAGATGATGCTATGAGGGTGCATACCTTTTATCAGATTTTTATAGGAGCTTGGGACACACAAAAATACTAAGTTAAGTAGTTAGTATTTTCAGACACTTTGTTATAGATATGTAATGTTCTTTGACAGGGAGGCCTGGCGTGCTGTGATTCATGGGGTCACAAAGAGTCGGACATGACTGAGCAACTGATGTTGAAAGTATGTCGATTCAAATGAAAGCATATAGAACTTTATTGAGTATTTCCTGGGTGCCAGCAACTCCGTTAAGTGCTCCAGCACAACGTGGTTAAAGAGGATGCAGATGGGGACAGGAGAAGATAAACACATGCATATATTTACTACAATAAGGGAGAGCACAAAGTTAATGTAATAAAGGACTGGCAAATGATAAGGGGTTAAATAAAATACTCATAACAAGTGAGAATAACCTATATGTCACTTGGTATGGGAGGATTTTTACATCATTTATCAATCTTAAAAAGTTTTTATTACAAAAAGATGTTACAATTGTATCTTAACATAAATGGTGTAATTGAGTCAAATTTGTATGAATTAATAGAATTTTACAGAAATTTACAGCTACTTTACAGAAACTAAATGCCATGTAATATTGTCTGAGTAATTCTCAAAGCAAGTGTTCATGAAAAAGATGTAACTATGGGAGCACTGTATACAGCTTCTCTATACAATCAGCAAAAACAAGACCTGAAGTTAACTGTAGCTCAGATCATCAGCTCCTTATTGAAAATTTCAGGCTTAAATTGAAGAAAGTAAGGAAACCACTAGGCCATTCAGGGAAGACTTACATCAAATCCACAGTGGAAGTGACAAATAGATTCAAGAGATTAGATCTGGTAGACAGTGTGCCTGAGAACTATGGACAGAAGATCAAAACACTGTACATGACTCAGTAACCAAAATCATCCTAAAGAAAAATAAATGCAAGAAGCAAAGAGAAGGCTTTACAAGTAGCTGAGGAAAGAAGATAAGCAAAAAGCAAGGGAGAAAGATATACCTAACAGAATGCAGAGTTCCAGAGACTAGCAAGGAGAGGTAAGAAGGTCTTCTTCATTGAGCAATGCAAAGTACTGGAAAACAATATAATGGAAAAAACTAGAGAAGTCTTCTAGAAAATCAGAGATATCAAGGGAACATTTCATTGCAAGGATGGGCACAATAAAGTGCAGAAAGGCTAAGGACATAACAGAAGCAGAAGAGATTAAGAAGAGGTGGCAAGAATACACAGAAGAAAAATGCATTTAAAGGTCTTAATGAATGAGTTGGTGATGGACAGGGAAGCCTGGCATACTGCCATCCATGGGGTTGCAAAGAGCTGGGCATGACTGAGAGATTGAACTGAACTGAATGAATGATCAGGATAACCACAGTGGTGTGCCTTACTCACCTAGAGCCAGACATCCTGGAGTGTGAAGCCAAGTGGGCCTTAGGAAGCATTGCCACAAACAAACCCAGTGGAGGTGATGGGATTCCAGCTGAGCTCTTTCAAATCCTAAAAGATGACGCTGTGGCCTAAAAGTGTGGCACTCAGCATGTCAGAAAATTTGGTAAACTCAGCTGTGGCCACAGGAATGGAAAAGATCAGTTTTCATTCCAATCCCAAAGAAGGGCAATGCCAAGGTGTGTTCAAACTACCACACAAGCGTGCTTATTTCCCATGCTAGTGATGTTATGTTTAAAATCCTCAGAGCTAGGCTTCAATAGTATGTGAACCAAGAACTTCCAGATGTACAATCTGGGTTTAGAAAAGGCAGAGGAACCAGAGATCAAATTGCCAACATTCACTGGATCAAAGAGGAAGCAAAGGAATTCCAGAAAAACATCTACTTCTGCTTAATTGATGACTCAAAAGTCTTTGACTGTGTGAATCACAACAAACTGTGGAAAATTCTTAAAGAGATGGGAATATCTATTTTGCCCTTGAGAAGCCTGTATGCTGGTCAAGATGCAACAGCTAGAACCTTACATGGAAAACTGCCTGGTTCAAAATTGGAAAAGGGTACCACAAAGCTCTATATTGTTACCCTGTTTGTTTAACTTATATAGAGTCAGTGCTTAGGTTCCTCAGTTGCAATTGATTCTTTGCAACCCCATGGTCTGTAGCCTGCCAGACTCCTCTGTACATGGGATTTTCCAGATAAGAAAACGGGAGTGGGTTGCTATTTCTTCTTCCAGGGGATCTTCCTGACCCTGGGATCACACCCGCATCTCCTGCGTTTCCTGCATTGCGGGTGGATTCTTTATTGCTGAGCCATTGGGAAGCATGTATGCAGAGTGCATCATGAGGAATGCTGGGTTGGATGACCCACACACTGGAATTAGATTGCCAGGAGAAATATTAAAAACCTCAGATTTGCATATGATACCACTCTAATGGCAGAAAGCAAAGAAAACTAAATGGCCTCTTGATGAGGGTGAAAGAGGAGAGTGAAAAACCTGGCTTAAAACTCAACAATCAAAAAACTAAGATCATGCCATTTGGTCCCATCACTTCATTGCAAATAGAAGGCAAAAAGTGGAAGCAGTGACAGATTTTCTTTTCTTGGGCTCTAAAATCATTGCAGATGGTGACTGCAGCCATGAAATTAAAAGATGCTTGCTCCTTGGAAGGAAAGTTATGACAAACCTAGACAGCATATTAAAAAACAGAGACATCACTTTGTCGACAAAGGTCTAGTCAGAACTATGATTTTTCCAGTAGTCATGTACGGATGTGAGAGTTGGACCATAAAGAAAGCTGAGCGCCAAAGAATTGAAGTTTTCAAATTGTGGTGTTGGAGAAGACTCTTGAGAGTCCCTTAGACTGCAAGGAGATCCAACCAGTCCATCCTAAAGGAAGTCAGCCCTGAATATTCATTGGAAGGACTAATGCTGAAGCTGAAACTCCAATACTTTGGCCACGTGATGCAAAGAGCGGACTTATTGTAAAAGACCCAGATGCTGGGAAAGATTGAGGGCGGGAGGAGAAGAGGGTGGCAGACAATGAGATGGTTGGATTGTATCATCAACTCAATGGACATAAATTTGAGCAAACTTAGGGAGATTAAGTAAAGCCTAGGGAGGAAGCCTAGTGTATTGCAGTCCATATGGTCAAAAAGAGTGGGACAGGTTTGATCTCCTTGCTGTCTAAGGAACTCTCAAAAGACTTCTTCAGCACCACAATTAAAACTTTTAAAACCAGTCATAAACAACAAAGCACAATGTGTGCCTCTATGTTATAAAAACAAACAATGAATAAAACCCACATTCAGGGGGTATCAATTATATTCAAACATTTTAGCAGAAATGCTTACTAATTAAGTATTATTTTCCTATTATAATAAAATCAGATGTACGATAAAAAAGAAATGCAATTTTTTTCCTGAAATTATATGATTACTCAGATTTCATAGCTAATCCTCATAGTGAGCTCTTCCGGGCTATACTCAATGATATCCCATTTATGTGGATTCAATCTTACTGCCCTTTTGAATATTTTATTAAATAAGTTGAGGGTTTCAGTCTTAAGATCCAGTGCACTAATTCATGTTCAACCCAATCTTAATTCACACATTTCTAACTTAAAATATATTTAGAACACTTTCCTTTCCACCCAGCTAAAGTCAACATCTCATCTAAGCTCAATTCTAAATATCCCCACTTGAATAAACCTGTTATTATTATTAGCCATATTCTTTTCTTTTCTTACCATGAACAACCTCAGCATTGATAAATAATGCATATTATCACAACTTTGCTCACAAATTTTATAAAATGTAAAGTGCTAATACCTATTCTGTCAAGAGAAAAGAGGATCGCGTGCTTAAAGAATAATTAATACCTCAAAGAAACCAAAATTAAGAAGGAGGACTTTAGGAGAACAGTTCCAAAAAGTACCAGTAATATATCCACAATGTAAGAGAAAAAGCAATCTTAGCAAAACACTTTAAAGTCTCATGGCAATTCCTAAATATTTATATCCAGACTCCTTCTATCTTGAGCAATCACCCTCTCCCCCTCCACAGATATACTTCAGGAAACTGGGGAGTTTGTGGGGAAGGAAAGATCAATATGCCAATGAAACATCTTCTAGGATGTAGTGATGATCCTCCATTAAAGGGTGGCATCTGAACTACCTGCTGCATCAGTCAACAAGGCACCAAATAATGTGATGCATTGCATGGCCTCAGCAATGTTACAGTTCTGCATAGTTTTTTGGTTTTGGTTTTTGCCACATTCAGGGATTTTGTTCTTGGCCGCATATTGATGCAATAAGAATTTCCTTTGATCAGTAAATATTGACAACTAGTTGTCAGATTTATTGATAAGTAACTTGTCCTTTAATGCCTTGGTTTCATCTTTTGTGTGGTAGGGATTATAACCCTATTCATTAAAAAAATTGCTTTGAGAACTTGAAGAAAAAAATGCATGTAAATCACTTGAACTAGAAATAGTGCTTGGCATACAGAAAGAACACAATAAATCTCAGCTCTCACTATTACTATTCTAAAGCAAGCTGGGAATTTACCAGTCCACTGCAAAGTTAACCCAAATCAGATTTTGAATCACACATTCTAAGTAAATGTGACCAAAGAATGATTGCCAGTTTATTTGGCTCCATAAGGAGGAGAATTTGGAAGCTCTAGAGCTGCATTCATGAAACAGTTGAGTTTACAACTACTCTAACTGATATCGATCCAAAATTATTTTTCTCATGTAAATTCTTTTCTTCACATGTAAATTCATCCTGAATTATAGAAAAGTGAACAAATACCCTGCTTAGAGTGATACAGTCAATTATTTTATTTTCCTGTTGCCCTAAAGTCTGCAAATTAAGTAATACAGACATAATTTACAAAGACAAACTTTATCTGCATGTGTGTATACTTATAGGCTTTAAGCATTCACAATTAAATATTAAAATGACTGTAGATTAAAGAAATGCTTTAAAAAGTTGAATTTAGTGATTAAAAGGTAATACTTTTTTATTTTCTCATGAGACCTAAAATGAGTTTTATTTTGTTTTGTTTCATAGTCTTTTCTGTTCACTTGGATATTGAGAAAAATGATATATCTACCTATCCAGAATTATTTGAGACTGAGCCAAACAAAATATAAAATTAATTTCCAAACCTCTTTATGCATTTATCAAGTAAGGAATTAAAAACCACTGAGATTAATTCAAAAAAATTCAAAAAATTGTGAAACATCAATATAGTTGCTTTTGAACTTGCCATTCTTCAACTCCATATCAAAATAATATTTCTAATTGCAATAATATATTTGTTTTTTCATTTATTACCTGCCCTGGAGAAGTTCTCAGTTAGCAGATTTTCTCAATTAGGATCTTAACGTACAGTGAACTTTAATTTGACTGCCCCTTTCTGACACATAATCACAGTAATTATGAAGAAGAACAGGAGTTTAATTTATTTTTATAGCATTCGACAGAGAAGTTATTTATCTCCACAATCTAATGAGGGAAAATAAAATCAAACCACTTCTAGAGCAGCAGCATTCAAGCTCTTATTCATCTACTCCAATGTATATTAGTATTTTTTTAAGAGTACACTGGATAGGAAGATTCTGTTAAAGACTCAAATGTATGAATTTATTTAAGCATACAGAAGAGTAAAAAAAATAGTGTAATTAACTCTGGTGTTAGAATCGGTCGTAGACATACACCTAATCATTGTTCATTAATCAAGATAAAAATATTTCTCAATATTTAATATACTCATCTAAACAAATCCGAAGACCTGTATGGTATATTCATTCAGGACCTATACAAAAGCTGTTCCCAGGAATCCATAACTGATAAAGTTTCTCACATTTGATTTCAATAGTTTTCCGAAGGACATTACTCTAATAGAAGGCTAGTTTAATCCAACCATCATCCAGGATTTGAATACTGCTTTTGGCAAGATGCTTTGGTTTGCAAGGAAGACACAATTCCAACTCAAGCTGAATTAACCCGTAAAGCCATCTAAGATACTAGGGATAGAGCAGGTATAAGGGTAATTTATTAGGACTGCTCAAAATGTAACAGTTACTGCTTTCTTCTCTGTATTTGATGGTGTTGTCAGTTAACAAATTGCTTTCACATATAGTATTATATGCAATCTGTATAATAACTGTGTATGAAGTGATTACGTATACATGTACAAATGTATGCAAAAATGATCCGTGAACTATAAAGTGTCATATAAATGAGATGATATAACTAGCGCTATTATTGTTACTCAATAATGAAATGTTTTGGCAGTACAAATCAACTGTGCTCCACCTGAGAGTTCTTAGCATTCAAAGAAGAGATATTTGATGTTCCCAATTTAACTTCAGTAACCACTTTTATTAGTCTAATAGACAAAATTGTCAAGAACATTTTTTTTTTTTTTGGCATTTTCTCTTGAGAATTAAATGCTTTTTGATAGAACTTGCAAAAAAAAAAAAATCCGTCGAATCTCTAAGAAGTGATTTATTAGTAAAATGCAATGGCAAGCTATAAATTTCAAACATGTCTGTTTTGAAACTGAGGCCTTGTAGGTGGAATAATTTCTTTCCTTACTTTTTCATTTGTAATTCATATCTGTCAGACCAATTCATTTAGTACTGTTTTTTGGCAAAGGTAAAAAAAAGTGTGAGAATAGGGCTTTTATTTCTGTGAGAAAGATGCAAAACACTTCTAATTATGTACAAAATTGCAAATATCCATGGGTAATATATAAATGTGTTATTTAAAGAACTTGATGGACTTCAAAATATACTCTTGTCTTATTATAAACTTACCTTTCTTGAATATAAAATTTTCAAATGTGTAAATATTGCAGTGTATATAATATTCACTATGATAAATATCCTCTCAATTGAACACCTTTAAATTTGTAATTAAAATCACCAAAATTTAGCTACCTATAAAGTAGAATGGTAGTTCTTCCACTGAAAGAGAACATTTTAAAAGCAAATACAAATTAAAAAAAAAAAACTGAACATAATATTTTGGTTAGGAATGGACACTTTCCCAAAAGAAAATAATTTCCTTGAGAAAGCAGCAGGTTTGCTTATATCTCATTTTTCATATTGGAGACTAAGCTGTGCTAAGTACCTGAGTTTAAGCAGGTACTAAAAGCAGGTCAAAGTAGTTGTAAATACATTAAGTTTAAAGTTATACAATACTATTTTTGGCAGACTCTTCTGATTTATGTGTTTAAACTGGTTATTCAGTTTCCTATGACAAGCTATTCATCCTTCCTCTTCCCCTGTGAAGAAAAAACTTTTGTCCACGTGAATGTGTCCATGGGCTTCTGTCCAGCAGAGGGCACTGCTGTATATTTATCCAAGGCCCACTTGGCCATTAAAACTTAAATTTTACTGGACAAATATTTTTTTGTGGATTATCATAATGAAGAAAGTGGGATCATAGAGGAAAGAAAGATGAGAGAAAGTGATAGGACATTGAGAATAACATTTTATATTTAAATAACAATATTATTAAATATTTTAATCTCAGTATAAATTGTTTAAAGTGTGTTACTAGTCATTTTCTTTTCCCCAAAAAGGACATGGGAGAATTAAAGTACAGTTGATGACAATAGAAAAAACAACAATTTTAGATAGAATGTTTTGTATAAATGGTTTGTAAAAATTGGGCATTAATTTTGAAATTGAATTTCACTAACACTTAAGTACCCTTAGCTACTGAAAAGTTTTCCCTGGCATTTCTACCTCTCATGAGAACATTAGGTCCTTCCTCCTCTGTGGCTGACAAGATCCTGCACATGTGGCTCTGTTAACTTGCACAGTTATGAACATGCGCTATGGCTGTGCTGAATTGTGACTTATGAGATGAAACTTTTCTGATTATTCTACCAATTCTTGGCATACAGTGTTTGCTCAATAAAAATGTTTGGAACAAAATTACAAAATGGTTAGTTAACAAAAATGAAAGCCACTTCAAGAACAGACAAGGTTTTAACCTAGAATGCCAAAGGAGCAATAAAAACAGACATTCTGTGAAAATATATAACAAAGGTAAATATTGAATTTTCTCAAATAACCCTGAGTAGACAGATATAGATGATTCACTGTCAATACATATTCTGATATCCTATTTATTACATTTTTATTTAGGATTTTAAGGGATTTTTTTTTTCCTATTTTTCTTGACTTTTTTTTTTTTTAATGGAATGCCAAAGTGGAATTCCACTCCTTTCCAGGTGGCTCAAGTGGTAAAGAAACTGCTTGCCAATGCAGGAGACATTAGAGACACAGGTTCGATCCCTGGGTCAGGAAGAACCCCTGGAGGAGGGCATGGCAACCCACCCCAGTATTCTTGCCTAGAGAACCCCATGGACAGAGAAGCCTGGCAGGCTGCAGTCATAGGGTGGCACACAGTTGGGGACGACTAAAGTGACTTAGCACATAGCACATGGAGGGAAAAAAATAGTAAAGAAATAATCCCTCTTGTGAAAACTTCATTTAAAACAGATTAATTCCTAGCACTAAAAATTGCCATAGTGCAAAGCAGCAGCTCAATTTCACTTGCAGACTATACACAAATATGATACATGCATATATAGCTCAAACTCTATCAATGTATCTATTACGCATATGCTCAGAGGAAAATACTCTTAAAAACTTTGCATCCGGTATGATAATTTTTTAATTAATTTATTTTAATTGGAGGCTAATTACTTTACAACATTGTGGCGGGTTTTGCCATATATACATATGAATCAGCCACAGGTGCACACGTGTGCCCCCATCCTGAACATCCTCTTCTAAGTCCTTCCCCACCCCATCTCTCCGGGTTGTCCCAGAGCACTAGCTTTGAGTGCCCTGCTTCATGCATTGAACTTGCACTGGCCATCTATTTTACATATGGTAATATACATGTTTCTATGCTATTCTCCCATATCATCCCAGCCTCGCCTTCTCCTACATAGTCCAAAAGTCTGTTCTTTACATTTGCGTCTCTTCTGCTGTCTTGCATGCAGGGTTGTCATTACTGTCTTTCTAAATCCCATATATATGTGTGTTAATATACAGTATTGGTGTTTTTCTTTCTGACTTCACTCTGTATAATAGTTTTGAATTTCATCCACTTCATTAGAACTGACTCAAATGTGTTCCTTTTGATGGCTGAGTAATATTCCATAGTGTATAGGTACCACAATTGCCTTATGCATTCGTCTACCAATGGACATCTAGGTTGCTTCCACGTCCTGGCTACAGTAAACAGTGCTGCAGTGAACTTTGGGGCACACGTGGCTCTTCCAGTTCTGGTTTCCTCGGTGTGTATGCCCAGCAGTGGGATTGCTGGGTTGTATGGCAGTTCTATTTCCAGTTTTTTAAGGAATCTCCACACTGCTGTTCATAGTGGCTGTACTAGTTTGCATTCCCACCAACAGTGTAAGAGAGTTCCCTTTTCTCCACACCCTCTTCAGCTTTTATTGTTTGTAGACATTTTGATGGCAACCATTCTGACTGGCTTGAGATGGTACCTCATTGTGGTTTTGACTTGCATTTCTCTGATAATGAGTGATGTTGAGCATCTTTCCATGTGTTTGTTAGTCATCTGTATGTCTTCTTTGGAGAACTGACATTTCTTGATTGGCCCATTTTTTGATTGGGTAGTTTATTTTTATGGAATTGAGCTGCTTGTATATTTTGGAGATTAATTCTTTGTCAGTTGTTTCATTTGTTATTATTTCCTCCCATTTTGAAGGCGGCCTTTTCACCTTGCTTATAGTTTCCTTCATTTTTCCTCAAAAGCAAAAGCTTTTAAGTTTAATTAGGTCCCATTGTTTATTTTTGTTTTTATTTCTATTACTCTGGGAGGTGGGCCATGGAGGATGTTGCTTTGATTTGTATTGGAGAATGTTCTGCCTATGTTTCCCCCTAAGAGTTTTATAGTTTCTGGTCTTACATTTAGATCTTTAATACATTTTGAGTTTATTTTTGTGTATGGTGTTAGAAAGTGCTCTAATTTCATTCTTTTACAGGTGGTTGACCAGCTTTCCCAGGGCCACATGTTAAAGAGATAGTCTTTTCTGTATATTTTTGCCTCCTTTGTCAAAGATAGGGTGTCCATAGGTGTGTGGATTTATCTCTGGGCTTTGTATTTTGTTTGATTTATTGACATTTCTGTCTTTGTGCTGGTACCATGCATTCAGTATGATAATTTTTTTAAATAAGCCTTAAAGTTGGTTTTTTTTTTTAATCTTTCCATTTATCCTACATGATTTAGCTATTTTTAAAAATTGTTGTGTTTATGTTTGATAAAAACGCTTTGGTAGAAGAAACACTAATCACTATATGTGTTTATATCCATTTAACTATATTAAATATTAACCTACTTTCATTTCCAAAATGACATGAAGAATCATTTTGAATAGTCTGACCAACAGATATGTAATCAATCACATGGTTACATTTATTCACAGGAAATCTACATTTCAGAGGTTTTATATCATTTTGCATGGCCTTTTATTTTTAAAGGACAATAAAAAATCATAAATGAAAATGGCCATGTTAAAAAAGCAAGATGTTTTACTTCCTAATGTCATTGGAAATGGGAGACTATACTAGCAGAAATTACTAAAAATGTTTTCACTCAAGGGCGAGTCTTTTTATAGCTAAGCATCACGCCAGTGGCGCAGTAAAACCACTCAGTGTGGCCACAGTAATGATCAGTTTGGATTGACTTAGCTACAGAGCATCTGCAGAGACTTAGAGGATTGGCCACAATTCCTTTCTGATGGCTCTGCCAAAGTATAGTCAATTTATTTCAGGCCTGTAGACATGATCCAAGCTAAAGTGATAGTTTCAGTGATTTTAAAATAAATCCTCAAATAAAATGTCTTGAAAATGTAGCCAAACCACCAAGAAAAAAGATACTTGGGCTATCAATATTTTTAAAATAAAGTTATTTTCCTTATTTTGTATTTGATTATATGACTTATTGTAGTATGTAGAAAGCAGATTTATTATGGGCAGTCAGAACAGACTCCTATTTCTTATGGAACTTGAATCCTGCTTATTGATGGAGAGAAACTTCTTGCACAGCATAAGAAGTCATAGGGGAAAATGAAGCAAAGAAGTAAATTCAGGAAACAACGGGACAGAAAGATGGTCACAGATTGCCTACCCCAGGTTGCTTTTGAGACAGTTAGGGAGACAAGGCTTCATAGCTCTCATGGAGGCATATGCGGCATCCTGTTTCTAAACAGATTCTATAACATAAAACAAATTTTCTCACTTCTCTTATCACTTTGCTGAAGATTCTGGCCTCAATCACTAAGATTTTTTTTTTTTTCTTTTAAGCTCTAAGATTTCATGAAACATGATAACCTTTAGAAACAAAAGAAGAGAAATCAGATTCATTACATGCTGGGGATTAACTAAATTTAGTTTCAGCACAAGAAAAAAGCCTAGAGCACTTCAGAACTAACTACTTTAAAACCTTTATATGCTATTTTTCCATCATTGTAAGGACTGCATGAAGACTTCTTCATACCTAAACAATTATTTGATAAGTGCTTGCAGTATATCAGGTAAAGGTAATTAAGAAATAGTCCTTGCCCCTTAGAAACTCATAATATTATAAAAGTGACTCAAAAATTCAGGTCATTAAAACTTGGTGGAAAGAAATTCTGTAAAAGAAAGTAAGAGGTAACAAACTTGAAAATGAGATTAAAGTTGGTCCTCACAGACCATCACATTTTGCAGTGGTGGTGGTTTGGCCGCTGTCCTGTCTGACTCTGGCAACCCCATAGACTGTAGCCTGCACACTTCTCTGCCCATGGTGTTTCCTAGGCAGGAAAACTGGATAGATTGCCACTCTCTTCTCCAAGGGATCTTCCCAACCCAGGGATTGAACATGTGCGGCTTATGGTTCCTGCACCGCAGGTAAAATACTTGACACTTAACACTGAGCCTCCAGGGAAGTCCTCAGCAGAATAAGCACTTATATTGTGATGGAAAACTACAGTATTTACCAGGAAACTACCAGTGGTTTGCAATTTTTTGTAATACAATGGAGATTGTTGATTTAAGATACAGAAGAAGAAGAGTCTAGGTCATAAAGTACCTTTCACTTTATGTTAAGGAGCTTGATGGATTCAGTATTCAATGGAGAACAGACATTTCTTGATTGGCCCGTTTTCTGACTGGGTCATTTATTTTTCTGGAATTGAGCTGCTTGTATATTTTAGAGATTAATTCTTTGTCAGTTGTTTCATTTGCTATTATTTCCTCCCATTCTGAAGGCTGTCTTTTCACCTTGCTTATAGGTGAAAAGGAAAATCATAATCAGAACTCAATTTTAAATGTTTGCGTATACTTGGAACTCATAGTGGTGAGAAAAATTTCTAAAACAATAAATATCAGCTTTAAAAAACTGCCTGTATTTTCATCATATCAAGTCAATAAAATCATACATGAAAATAGCTATTCATTTTAATGTGTAAGTTTAAATGGTCCTGGATATCATTTTAATAATAAGCCTTCAAAATTAATTTATATTCTGAAATACCCTAGAGTAGTATTAAAATACAGAGAAGTATACAGCACAAATGAACTTAAAAACCAAAGACTTTGATGATGCCCAGGAAGGGATTTCTAACAACTTTTATAAGTCCATAAATGAAAAACTGTACAGAGACTAGTTTATTTGCAAAATCTTAAATTTTATAATATTTGAATTCTGCAGCTAAACTCTAAGTGGAAATGTTCTAATCAATAATTTTAAAAGCTCTGTAAAAAGAGAGATCATTTCTTTGGGGAGTTGAACTTCTGTTCAGTTATGGACCCCAAGGATTTTCCCTTACAACTGGGGTCTTTTAACCTTTAAAACTCATGTCGCCTTTTATAAATAACTAGGCCCTCCTTGAATTTAAATTAAAATTCAGATACTGCATATTGTCTAGAGTGATTTCCCTTAGTTGGTGGGATCAATGTCTAGAAGGGGCACAAAAGGGTCTTTCTGGATGGTTTGAGAATTGATGCTTTTAAACTGTGGTGCTGGAGAAGACTCTTGAGAGTCCCTTGGGCAGCAAGGAGAAGAAACCAGTCAATCCTAAAGGAGATCAACCCTGAATATACACTGGAAAGACTGATGCTGAAGCTGAAGCTCCAATACTTTGGCCACCTGATGCAAAGAGCCAGCTCATTGGAAAAGGACCTGATGCTGGGAAAGATTGAAGGCGGGAGGAGAAGAGGGCAGCAGAGGATGAGATGAGATGCTTAGATAGCATCACTGACTCGATGGACATGAATGTGAGCAAACTCTGGGAGATAATGAAGGACAGGGAAGTGTGGCATGCAGCAGTTCATGCGGTTGCAGAGTCAGACATGACTGAGTGACTGAACTACAGCAATGATCAATTTCCTGTCTATTCATTGTTGATGGTTCCACAGTTATGATCACTTGTGACAAGTAACCAAGCTGTACACATGATATATACAGGTTTTATTTATTTATTAATTTAGGTCAAGTCCTGCCCCTTGCAAGATTTTAGTTCCTGACCAGAGATTGAACCTAGGCCACAGCAGTGAAAGTGCCCAGCCCTAACCACTGGATCGCCAGGCAATTCTGAGTACATACACATTTTAATGCACGCTTTAGCTCTTTGTAACTATTTATATACATAGAACAACTTCTAAAATCCGGACAAAGACAACACAGTGACCAATGAAACAAAGCCTGGATTATTTTCAAACTACAGACTGGGCACTGCCATCCAGCTTCATGCCTCTCGAGTCTTGCATTTGTGTAACAGCGTTAGTCGCTCAGTCGTGTCCAACTCTTTGTGACCCCATGGACTGGAGCCCTTCAGGCTCCTCTGTCCACTGAATTCTCCAGGCAAGAATCCTGGAGTGGGTTGCATTTCCTTCTCCAGGGGATCTTCCCGACCCAGGGATTGAACCCAGGTTTCCTACATTGCAGGCAGACTACCATCTGAGCCAGAGAAGCCCATTTTTTGTCACAAGTGGGGATGCAGATCATTGCTTCTTTTTCTCCTTACTTCCTCTTATTAAACTGTTGTCATACTTTTACAGGTTAAGAGTTTGGGGAATAGAACTCTCTGTTCAACTTCAGTGGTAATCTATTATTTAAAATATATTATGACGTGGCAGTGGAGAAGGAAACGGCAACCCACTCCAGTATTCTTGCCTGGAAAAACCCATGGACAGAGAAGCCTGATGGGCTACAGTCCACGGGGTCACCAAACAGTTGGACATGACTTAGCCACTTAAGCAACAACAAAATGGCATGTCAAAATGAAAAAAAATCCATGTCTTTAGCAAAACAAGTTCACCTTCAAATGCATATCTTTAGACTATGTTAAGAGGATTGTTATCATTTTTTAAGCAAAATTGTCTTTTTGACCAAGTGTAGCTTGTGGATCAGTCAAATAGGAAGGGTACACATTGTTTGTTAGCCAGATCAGTTGAATCAACCCTAGAAATCAATGGAAACTTTTAGTGGAAAACATTAGGAGCAAAGCCAAGAGAACTTGTTTTAGCATAAGTAACAAGTATTTTGAAAACTCTTCCCTGATAGTTTTTCCTGAGGTTTTCTTTGTGGTTCAGCTGGTAAAGAATCCACCTGCAATGTGGGAGAACCCGGTTCAATCTCTGGGTTGGGAAAATCCCTGGAGAAGGGAAAGGCTATCCACTCCAGTATTCTGGCCTGGAGAATTCCGTGAACTATAGTTCATGGGGATGCAAAGAGTCGGACATGACTGAGCAACTTCCACTTTCACTTTTCCTGATAATTATCATTTCCTCTGGTAAATAAAATAGAAAAGCACAAAACAAAAAGCTCAATAACACAGACTTCCCTAAACCCTAGGCTTACCTATATCACACTACATTACAATAGTTGGTGTGGTTGGTTGACTACACTGTTTTAACCTTGAGCTAATTAAGGTCAATAATCTTAGAAACACTTTTCTATCCCCAATGACTAAACCAATGGTTATGTTGAAAGAAAAAATGAAGCAATTAATACAGCAGAACCAAGTTTCTCAAAGTATCCATGGGTTATCCTTCAGAAATACCATAAAATGTTGACAAAATCATATTTGAGAATTTTCTAATGCTCTTTTATCACAAATTTTCCTTTATTTAACAAGCTCCCTGGGTGCTTACAATTTTTATTAGAGACTCTCTTCAGGGTATTTTTCCCAGACATTCCCAGGTAAAATATAAATATGTAAAATTTGAGGATATACTTGTTGAGCCTCAAGTATTTTCCTTTCTTAGGGAAATTTTTTTAGCATATAGGATATATTCCTTGGTTACCATGTGTGTGTACAGTAACTGCAATGGCCTGGATAAAAGAGATTGATCTAAGGATGTGACCTATACCAAGCTAGACAAATCAGATTTTTTTCCTTAATAATTTGAAAATTAAGGAAATACAAAGATTAAAAATTGGAATGGTCTTACCTTGCTAATAGCATTTTAAGGAATAAGACTATATTTTTCCAGGGTTTGGCTGTATAATTTTTTCCTTTGCTTCTATGAATTATCCCATATGTTTCTAATAAAGCAATTTTTAACTCATCTTGAGCAAAGTTTGCTTCTTATAATAGTTATTATCAGCTAAAACTTCATAAGAATAACAGAATAAAGAAGCAAGCTTAAAACTGATACAGGGCATACCTAAATATCTCAAAATTTTTTTTCAGTGAGACAGAGACCCATGTTCTCAAGCAAAAGCTTTGCAGGTTTATCTCTGAGAAACAGACAAAAACTAAGGGTAAACTGAGTTTTACTAAAGCTACATCTCTTTATAAACACTGTTAAACCCTGAATTTGACGGAAACAATTAGAGCTTTAATCTGTCTAACAGAGGAAAGGAAGACCCATTCCTGGGAAAAATAAAACCAATCCCAGCAAGTTCTGTTGCATCCAATAAAAATTATGAGGCATGTGAATAAAAAGGAAAATGCAATCCTTGACCAAGAGATAAAAGTAAGAGCAAACTCAACACAGATATAGTTATTGGGTGAACACACAAGGATTTAAAAATAACTATAATAAATATTTAAGCAAAACAGAGGTTAAAAAGGGTAAAAAAAAAAACTGGGTGAAAAATTGAAGAGGTTCTATGGAAACTTTGAATCTTAATGAAGAATCAAATGAATGTTCTATTTTTAAAACCCCTAAAATATCTGAAATTAGAAATTGGAGAGCCCTAAAAGCAGATTAGACAACAGAAGCTTCACATTATTAAACTTGAAGACAGAACAACAGAGAAAAGATGGAAAGAAATAGGCAAAACATAATAAACACATGGGTCATGGTCAAGCAATCTAGGTAGTTACATACGGAGCCCTACAAAGAGTGAATGGGAGAGAAAAATATTGCAAATTGATGCCTGAGAAATTTCCAAAACTAAAGATATCTCATAGATTTTAAAAGTTTAATAAACCCAAAGCAGCACGCATACAAATAAAATCATACCTAAGCTCATCACAGCCAATTATAAACAAAAGACAAAGAAAATGCTGGAACTGAAGCCAGGTACAAAAGAAACTTTACTTCAAAGATTCAACAATAAAATTTATAGCTGGCTTTTTAGAAGGTATAACAAAATACAGATACAATGGCATCTATAAATTGCTAAAAGATAAACAACCAAAACAGAATTCTACATTCCCCCCCCAATACCTTTTAATAATGTAGGCAAAAGAAACCTGTTTTTAGACAAACTAAAGCTGAGAGATATATCTCAAGCAGACTCTCACTATGAGAAATAAAGGAAGCTCCTCAAACTGAAGAAAAGTTATCCTAGATGAAAGTCCAAAACTGTGAAAAGAAGAAAGTACTAGCGAGGTCAGTATGTGTACAAATAAAGCAATGCTTGTAACAGTAATGGCAAGGCTTTGTGAGGTTCACAAACATGCTTATGGACACAAGCTTAGGTATACGTGTAAGTATTAGTAACATAGTACAGAAAAGAGAGGATAAATGGAGTCAACCTTTTCTTCATTTCTGTCATAATTTAGAAAGTAATTTAAAAAAAGACTCATTTAAGATTGTTGTGATGAAACAAACATATACATTGCAATCTATAAATTAACCTCTAAAAGAAAAATGCAAGAGTGTATAATCTATATGCTAGACTATATAAATTAAAATGACCATATAAAAGGTTAGTTAATCAAAAATAATGCAGGAGAGTAGGAATAAAGGAAAATAAATAGCAAGACAGATGGTAGAATCCATTAATTGCTACATTACATGCAGATAGATTAATCACTTGAATAAAATAAGGCTGCAAGTCTGAATTAAAAAATAAAAGCAAACAAAAAGAATCAGACCCTAATACTACATACTAAAATTTCACTTACTATTGAAGTGTTGAATGTTCTCTAATTGTCCTGTATTTTCATTCCCACTACATCTATTCAACAAAGGGCAATGAAAAATAACAAAATTTATAATAGTTTTAAAGGAAGACATTAAATTCTCATTATAGATAGATGCTATGATTATTTGTATTGAAAATATTAAGGGACCTAAATAAACTACTAAAATTAGTAAGTGGATTTGATAAGGCTGTAAAATATGAGTGATACAAAAATGGACAATTGAGATTTATGTGTATACCCTATATCTATATTATATACATATATAATTCTTCAATATGAACTTTAAAAGTGATTTTGTCATACAAAAAATGTTCAAAAATTTACTTACTATAATACTGAGGTATCAATTCTCACCTATAAGACTGACAAAAATTTAAAAACAAATCAAACAGTAGTGAAGATTTGAAGAAAGATATTTTACATTTTGTTAGACAATATAGAGAGAAATATGATGAAGTCTAACAAAGCATTTGTCTTTTCAACTCGTAGACACCCTTCTAGAACTGTTTTTCAAATGTATAAATCTGATACACACTAATTTATTGTTACACCATTATTTGTAACAGCACATGTTGAAGATTACCTCAATCCCCATTCATAGGAAACTTGTTGAATAGACTATGGTCCACCCAAAGTTAGAGTTTTATGTAACTAGAGAAAAAGATATTTTAAAAAAATGCAAACTAATGTGGAATTATTTCCAGGATATATTATTGTGATAAACAGGTGAAAAAGTTTATTTATAATAAGCTGATTTTATTTTAGAAATAAAGGGGAAACACATTTTTTCTTATTTCTTTTTAAAGAAACAGACTAGTAAATCACAAACCAATAAAAATGCTCACATACAGAAATGTGTGGCTGACATGGAAGGAATATATGTGAGAAAGAGACTTCTTGGCATGTATATTTTAAAGTTTTGAAACCCTTTGAACTATGTACATGTTTTACATTTTTAGAAAATCAGTTTAAATTTAAAATAAGGATAAAGCAAATTCCAATATTATATATTAACAGAAGCAAGTTAAACTCAATATCACATTAATAACATAATCACACAGAAAGTAAAGAATTAATTCAAATAACTTTTGAAAAGAGTCCTCTGACTGTAGGGTGAAAGGGAAAGGGTTAGTTGCTCAGTCGTGCCTGATTCTTTATGACCCATGGATTGTAGCTCACCAGACTTCTCTATCCATGGAATTCACCAGGCAAGGATACTGGGGTGAGTTGCCATTTCCTTCTCCAGGGGATCTTCCTGACCCAGGGATTGAACCAGGGCCTCCTGTATTGCAGGCTGATTCTTTACCATTTGAGCCACCAGGGAAGCCCCTCTGACTAAAGACTCAGTGAAATATGTTCTAAGAACAAAAGTAGCTGCGGAATCAGCCTTGAACTTCACAGAATAAAGTCACTTTTTGCAATGTCATTGATATCATGATTGTGAATCTATTTTGACTACCTGGTAAGGTAAACCAAATAAGTAAATATACTGAATTTTTGAGAATCAAAATTCTCAGTATAAGAAAGGGGAGATCACAATATAGAATGAAGAAAGATCAGGAAGAACCATAGATCATTTGATTTGAATTACAAGTGAGAATCTATCATTAAGAAAAAATGATCAGAATTAAAAGCTTTCTAGTTTTTGTTTAAATCCCCAGTAGCAATGAACACACCTCACACTAGATGTTGGTGTATACAAAACTTTCTCACTAAAACTAGGAATCTTTGGAGGAATGGAAGACAAATTTAGGAGAAAGGAATTAAAACTCAGCCTAGAATACTTTGTTGTATTAGAATTCAAAGACATAATGAATGGAAAAGACAAATGAACAAGGTAGCTGATTTGAAAAGGTTTCTAATAACCTCTGACAAAATTCAACTATTAAAAAATGTATATATGGAATTTAGAAAGATGGTAATGATAACCCTATATGTGAGACAGAAAAAGAGACACAGATGCATAGAATAGCATTTTGGACTCTGTGGGAGAAGGCAAGGGTGGGATGATCTGAAAGAATAGCATTGAAACATATATATTATCATATGTGAAACAGATGGCCAGTCCAGATTTGATGCATGTGTCAGGGTGCTCAGGGCTGGTGCACTGGGATGACCCAGAGGGATGGGATGGGGAGGGAGGTGGGAGGGGGGATCAGGATGGGGGACACATGTAAATCCATGGCTGATTCATATCAATGTATGGCAAAAACCACTACAATATTATAAAGTAATTAGCCTCCAATTAAAATAAATTAATTAAAATAATAAATAAAATGCAAAAAGATAAAAATAATAAAAATAAAAAATGTATGGCATTGAAATAAAAGCAGAAAGAAAAATAAAAGGAACAGAATAGAGTCCAGAAATAAACCTATACATACATGGATGACTAATTTATTAGAAGGGAGTCAAAAATATTCAATGAGGAAAGAACAATCTCTTCCATAAATTGTGATGGGGAAAGCTGGACAGCAGTCTGAAAAATAATGAAACTGGATGGATATCTTATACCATATACAACAGTGAAGCCAAGATAGGGCAAAGACTTGAACATAAGACCTGAAACCATTTGAACTCATACAAGAAAACATGAGTGGTCAGATTCTTGACATCAGTCTTGGTGGTGATTCCTTGGATTTGACCTCAAAAACAAAGACAAGTAAAGCAAAAGTAAACAAGTAGAACTACATTAAATTAAAAAGATTCTACACAGTAAAGGAAACCATTGACAAAAATGAAAAAGCAACCTACTAAATGGGGAAAATATTTACAAATCATATATCTCATAAAGGGTTAATATCCAAAATTATATAAAGAACTCATACAATTAAATAGAAAAATAACAACAATAATTTGACTAAAGAAATATCTATCCAGACAGGAGGATATTCTTTCTTTTTGCAAAGAAGACATACAGATGACCATCGGGTCTATAAAAGATGCTCAACATCACTAGTCCTCAAGGAAATGCAATTCAAAGCCACAGTGAGATATCACTTCACATCTGTCAAAATGGCTATTATAAAAAAGATAGGAAATAACAAGTGTTGGTGAGACCATGGAGAAAAGGGAGCCTTTGTGCACAACTGATGTGAATGTAGATTTGTACAGCTCTATGTAAAACTGTGTGTAGCTTCCTGAAAAAGTTAAAAAGAGAGCTATGTATGATTCAGCAATTCCACTTCTGGGTATTTATTTGAAGAAAACAAAAATGCTAATTTGAAAAGATACAAGTGCACTATAGCAAATATATAGAAACAACACTATTAATGGGTGAATGGATAAAGAGAACATTATATATACACACACACTGCAACAGAGTATTATTCAGCCTAAAGAAATAATGAAATCACGCCATTTGCAACATGGGTGGACCTTAAGAGTATTATGCTAAGTGAAATAAATCAGATGAAGAAAGACAAATAGTGTGTGATGCCACATTTAAGTGGCATCATAGAGTATTTGTTTAACAACAATGACATCCATGTTCATAGGTACAGAGAACAAACTGGTTGCTGTCAGAGGCAGGGGTGGATAAAATGTGTGAAGTGTGTCAAAAAATAAAATCACCTGGGATGTAATGTACAGAATGGTGAATGAAAGTAAAGTGAAATCGTCGTATCTGACTCTTTGTGACCCATGGATTATAGCCTGCCATGCTCCTCTGTCTATGGAACTCTCCAGGCAAGAATAATGGAGTGGGTAGCTATTTCTTTCTCCAGGGTACCTTACTGACCCGGAGATCGAACCTGAATCTCCCCCATTGCAGGCAGATTCTTTACTGTCTGAAAGTGAAAGTCGCCCAGTACTGTCTGACTCTTTGCTATCCCTTGGACAAAACAGTCAATGGAATTCTCTAAGCCAGAATACTTCAGTGGGAAGCCCTTCCCTTCTCCAGGGGATCTTCCCAACCCAGGGATAGAACCCAGGTCTCCCACATTGCAGGCAGAGTCTTTACCAGTTGAGCCTCCAGGGAAGACCCTCTACTTTCTGGGCCACTAGGAAAACCAGCATGGTGACTACAGATGAATAATATTGTATAGCAGAACATACAGGAGATGTATTTGAAAGTTGCTAGGAGGGTATATTTTAAAAGTCTTCATCACAAGAAAATGTTTTGTTATTATTAAGTAAATGACATGTAATGTATACTTTCATACTGCATAAATAAAAAATCTGCATGAATCTATAATGATATTTTTAAACATACAATCTTCTGTCTTTACAAAGGACATGCAAAGCAATAATTGTAGAAGTGAAAGTCACTCAATCATGTTCAACTCTTTGTGACCCCATGGAATTCTCTAAGCCAGTCTATGGAATTCTCTAAGCCAGATGCTACAGTGGGTAGTTTTTCCCTTCTCCAGGGGATCTTCCCAACCCAGGGATTGAACCCAGGTCTCCTGCATAGCAGGTGGATTCTTTACCAGCTGAGCCACAAGGAAAGCCCAAGAATATTGGAGTGGGTAGCCTATCCCTTCTCCAGGGGATCTTCCTGACCCAGGAATCAACCCAGGGTTTCCTGCACTGCAGGTGGATACTTTACCAACTGAGCTATCAGGGAAGCCCCAACTGGAGAAGGAACTATGGAACAAGAAAATTTTCATTTTGTGTTTCCCAATGTAATATTCAGGTAAATATCATCCATGGATAAAAAGTCTAACATAAAATTGTCATGAAGGGATTCACACAGTTTCAAGATACACACTACTCATCAATGACAAAGAAAAAGTATGCCTTTAGAATAGATGTCTAACAAATCCCATCTTATCAGAGTAAGTCAAACTCACCAGTAATATTAATAGGGCAAACTGGCATCATTAGATATTTTGATGATGAAATGGGAAGTATGCATCATTTCCTGTGTAATGTTTTTACCAATATATTTAATATATTCAAGAACAAACCATCACATAAATCAAAATCATTAGACCTAGGACAACTGTTTTGGCCTTTGTAAAACTGTGAATGTCATAAAAGATAAAAGGCACCATAGAATAAAGGAGTCTCAAGAACTATGATACCAAATGTACTGCATGATCCTTCTTTAAATGCTGAATTGGGAAAATTGGAGATATTTGAATATGGATCAAATATTACATACATTATTGTACCACTGTTAAAATATCTTGAGCATTATAATGTGACCATATAGGAGATTGCCCTTGTTCTTATAACACGTTGTAGTGTCATAACTTAAGCCACTTATCTTCAAATGGCTTGGGAAAAAAAAAAAGCATGTATGTGTATATGTGTGAATGCATGTGTATATGTGTGAATGCATGTGTCTATGTATGTATGGCCAATACTTGGCCACCTGTACTGCTCTTCACCCTGCTGACTACACCAGCGGTGTTGCTGATCCTGTTCACACTGTCTACACTGTTCATTGAAGCCAGGGTAGGCAAAGCACCGAACTCAGAGGATGGAAGGAGACTCGAGGAGCCATAGGAATTGCAGACACGTTTATTCTCTCCTGGCTGACGCAGCAGTCACGGCAGCAGCCACAACATAACCGCAACATGACCTCATCTAACCAAAGCTCCAGTGTAGCCCTAACTCACGGTGAGGCTCATAGAGGCGTACCGCACAAAGCCCCGAGACCAACAAGCACCCCGTGACCCGCATGCACAGTGCTGTTAGTGATCTCGGCTGTTACAAAATCACCGTTTACAAAACGTGCGGCGAGCGTGAGAGGCCGTGGGGCCAGAGGGCCTGACCACACCATCGTGGATAATCTGCTCTCTCCCTACACCACCGTCTGACGACTCATAGGAAAAGACCCTGACGCCGGGAAAGATTGAGGGCAGGAGGCGAACAGGACAACAGAGGGCGAGATGGTTGGGTGGCATCACCGACTCTATGGACATGAGTCTGATCAAGCTCCAGGAGACGGTGAAGGAGACGGAAGCCAGGCATGCTGCAGTCCGTGGGGTTGCAAAGAGCTGGACATGACCGAGTGACTGAACAACAACAATGTATGCATATATCTATTAATGTCTATCAAACTGTATGTAGGTTGAGACAAAGTAAATATAACAAAATGTTAGTAATCAGTGACTCTAAATCAAGGCTTGACAAACTTTGTCTCTGAAAGGGCAGTCAGTAAATATTTTAGCATCTGTGGTCCATATGATCTCTGTCACAACTACTACACTGCTACTGTAGTGCAGAAACAGCCAACAACAACAACAAAAATACGTATGAATGGAAATAGCTTTGTTCTGAAAACTACTTACAAAAACAGCTTACAAGCTGAAATTTTCCATGAAGCAGTAGTTTGCAGACTTCTGATCTAAGTGAATATTTATATGGATGTTCATTTTACTTTCTTGTAGGTTTGAAAAGTCAAACTTCCACAAAAAATGAGGGATAGGGTTCTGTTAGAATAAAAGCTATTTAGTTGATGTTATATGTTATAAAAGTGGGAAGTTTTTAATAAGTCATTTAGACTTTAATCGCTGTGTGGCCATTGCCCTTCTCAGCAAGATAAAGAGAAGAAGGTTAGAGGCGATTTAGATCCAGGTCACATTAGAGACAAACAAAAAAGGATCATTAGCCAGAGAGGACAAAGATTTCTAAATATTAAACTGCTCATTCCCTGAACCTGGTTTTTCACTTATAAGCTTAAAATTTCTAGTAATGAACTGTAATAGATAAAAGGCTTTCCACAGAATTAAATTTATCGGAATCTCAAACTTACACAATTTAACCACTAAGTCTTTTAAAAAAGTTAGCTACCGGAAGACAAATTTTATTACTTAGACTGCATGTGAACCCACAAACCTTGTAATACTTACCACACAGTAAATACTCTACAAACATTAACTTCTTCCTTGAAGACTTTTTTAAAATTAAGCTTCTTCAGTAGATGTGATTCATGTGTGTGTGAATGCTTTCCCATCACCTTTATGTTCTCTTTCTCTGTTTATAATTTAATGATTATCACTTGGTTTTAGTTTTGCAGGTAATTTTTACTTCATTATCTTTGCTTACCAGTTTTTTTGAAAATATAATTTTATATATTTAATGTGTATTATACACTCACATATATGTGTGTAACTAGATAGATAAAGCCTGGAGAAGGAAATGGCAACCCACTCCAGTAATCCTGCCTGGGAAATCCCGTGGACAGAGGAGCCTGGTGGGCTATAGTCCAGGGGGTCACAAAGAGTCGGACACGACTGAGTGACTGTGCATGGACAGGTAAGGATAGATGTAGACAGGTGGGAGACAGAGTTAGAAATAAAGGTAGAGGTATAGTTTGTCATCTAGCACAAAATTCTTGTGAAATTTCCCAGAGAATAGTCACATTTGACTAAACAATAGGAGGAGGTGGGGAAGGATTAAGAGGATACCAAGCACTGAAAATGTCTAGGACTACATGAAGACTTTAAGCAAATAAACATAGGAAAAGAAGTATGCTCAAAGCACAATTTTCTTTTAAAACAGAAATGTTTGGGATCTGCGTTAGACTAGAAGAGCTCAAAGTGGGTTATTGTAGGAAACTGAAATGCTCTTGAGTACTGTTGTGTGAGTGCTCAGTTGTGCCCAACTCTTTGAGACCCCATGGACTGTAAACTGCCAGGCTGCTCTGTCCGTGGAATTTTTCAGATGAGAACACTGGAGTGGGTTGCTAGTTCCTCCTACAGGGATTTTCCTGACCCAGGGATTGAACCCACATTCCCTGCATTGGCAGGCAGATTCTTTACCACTGAGCCATTTGGGAAGTCCCAAATACTGATGAATTGTCCTCTAAATAAAGAATTTACTAATGTAGGCTTCAGAAACACTTTGGTTATTACAGGCATACCTTGGACAGCAAGAAAATTTGCTTATAAGCATTTAAAACCCAATTCAACAGATACATCTGGCAGGGAAACAATGAAGAAAGAAGTTAGATGACAGTGATGGGGATATTACCAATATGGAGTAATGTTTGCCAGGTACTAAGCTCTCAGGTTCTTGAAGTAATTCTAATTACATCCTCTTTGGCAACAGGATAGTCTTTTAAAACTTTATATTATTTCAAAATCAAAAATAATTCAACTTAATTGCAAGATTGTGGAAACTAAAGTTATGCAAAACCCTCCCAGATGCATGGCACTATTGTTATCATTTCATACAATTCATCTCTGCATTTATTTTAGTTCAGAAATTATAAAACACATAAAATTTTATATCTTGGGGATTTTTTTTATTGCACTGTAAGTATTTTATTTCAAAGGCCTACCAATGGGAAGGGAATTGGTCATTCATCTAAAATATATTTTGGGAAGTCTTTTGGTACTATGTACATTGGCGGCCTCGTATCTTAGAAATAAGTATATTTGCATTCTATTGGAGACAATTTCCTGAAGGATCTTCTGGAACTGCCTCTAATGTTAATAACATAATCATTTATCATCTGCCATAAAAACTATGGAGTTGTAAATTTCTACAAATATATTTATCTAACAGGTAAATCATAATAAAATAATATGTTGTCAGTGGGAAATACTATATTATTTGCAACTGCATTTGATTACCAGGGAAAATATTCATGTTCCTTAGTCACAGATGATATTTGAGATGCTAGGAAAATTATTAAAAGTAATAAATACCTAGGAGCCTAGAGGTTGTTTTTTGACAGATATAAATGTACTTGAACTATTTTATTTTAACGTTATGTGGTATTTGGCTCTGGGGGGCTTCCTGGATAGCTGCCTATCGAGGCAGCTAAGAATTCACCTGCAATGCAGGAGACCCCAGTCCAATTCCTGGGTCAGGAAGATCCGCTGGAGAAGGGACACCCAGTCCAGTATTCTTGCACTTGCCTGGTAGCTCAGATGATAAATAATCTGCCTGTGATGTGGGAGACCTGGATTCAATCCCTGGGTTGGGAAGATCGCTTGGAAGAGGGCATGGCAACCCACTTCAGTATCCTTGCCTGGAGAATGCCCATTGACAGAGGAGCCTGGTGGGCCACAGTCCATGGGGTCACAAAGAGTCAGACGTGACTGAGAGCTAGGCACACACGCACACACATGTGACGCTGGGCCACTGTCATTTAACGTAACCAGAAAGAATGCAAGTCTGTGTCTTCGGCATCTGATCACCTGCAGATAAGTAGACATGAGTCATTTTCCAAACCTCTTATTCTATATCCTTCTTGAGCCTTCTCTGTGACTTAAGTGCAACTTAAAAAAGAAAAGAAAAAGATATATTCTCTTCTATTAATAAATATTAAATAAATATTAAAAAAATCAGAATCCTTAGCTCCTCTCTGTCACAATATCTCAGATCATTGGAGAGGCTGAAGAGTCACATAATACGATAAAGTTCACTAACACAAAGAAATACTGAAAAAAATCACATAATGAAAAGTGTTCTGAGATTTTAATCCTTATGTAAAATCAAATTAGAGCAGCTAATGTAATCCTGCATGTTCAGCCACTAAGTTGTGTCTGACTCTCTGTGACCCCTTGGGCTATAGCCTGCCACGTTTCCCTATCTATGTGCTTTCTCAGGCAGGAATACTGAAGTGGGTTGCCATTGCCTTCTCTGGGGGATCTTCCCGATTCCAGGCTTGAATCCGTGTCTCCTGCATTGGCAGGCAGGTTCTTTACTCAATGAACCACAAGGGAAGCCCCACTAAAAATATAGAATACTAAATAAGTTATGAAATATAGTTTGATCCTATGTTCTCTACTAGAAAACTGGCAAATGTTCTCAGTGTTTAAATCTTGGGATGAGACCTCATGCTGATGGTGTCAGGATGACTTCAGGTGGTGCAGTGATGTTGAACTAGACTGCAGTGAGAAGTTTCTTCTTTTTCTCTTTAATCTTGATTATTTTATAAAGTTTTCATGTATTTTATATTTTGAAAAAAATTTTTATCAGTCTTTCCATCAGAGAAGCTAGCCTCAGTCTCAGTTTATTAGGCAAAAATATCTATCTGAAATGTAACATTTTTAAAAATTAAAGTGTATTTGATTTGCAATGTTATATTAGTTTCAAAATAATGTACATTAGTTTACAACATAATGAATCAATATTTTTACAAATTGTACTCCATTTAAATTTGTTATACATATTGGTTATAGTCCTTGTGCTGTACCTTACCTCCTTATATCTTATTTATTTTATGCCTCAGTCTGTACCTCTTAATCCCCTTCTCTTATCAAGTCATTTCCCCATCTTTCTCCCCACTGGTAGCACTAATCTGTTCTCTGTGTTTCTGTTTCTGTTTTAGTATATTCATTTGTTTATTCTCTATAGTCAACATATAAGTTAAAAAATTTAATGATATTTTAAACTGTATTTGCTTTATTCTTAATGCCTATATCAAACAAATCAAAAAGGATATACTTTTTAAAATCAATACATATAAATTTAAGTAACATGATAATCAATTCAGAGAAAGATACTGTCAATACAGTAAATGTAATTAGATGAAAATGGCAAAAAATCATAAAATGTATTATAACAGAGATATGAAAAATTATAGCAGTGACATGTATGTGAATAAAATTTAGGAAACACTGGCCTAGACCTAAGCTGTCCAATAAGGTAGCCACCACCAACATGTAGTGCCCTATTGGGGATCTGAAATATGGCTGGTCCAAAATTGAGATGGTCTATAAATATAAAATACACACTGATTTCAAAGACATATTTTAATATTGATTGCATGTTACACAATAATAAGATATTTTGAATAGTTTATAGAAGTCTATATTTTATTAAAGTTGACTTCATCTATTTCTTTCTTAGTTTTTTTTTTCTTTTAATGCAGTTGGTTACAAGAAAATGTGAAATTATTCATGTGACTCATATTATATATCTATTGGGTAGCACTAGCCTGGACATGATCAGTTGGTAAAGAATCCACCTGCAATGCAGGAAACCCTAATTCAATTCCTGGGTCAGGGAGATCTGCTAGAGAAGGGATAGGCTACCCACTCCAGTATTCTTGGGCTGCCCTTGTGGCTCAGCTGGTAAGGAATCTGTCTGCAGTGGGGGAGACTTGGTTTCGATCCCTGGGTTGGGAAGATCCTCTGGAGAAGGGAAAGACTACCCATTCCAGTATTCTGGCCTGGAGAATTCCATGGACTGTATGGTCCACGGGGTCACAAAGAGTCCAAAGCAACTGAGCGACTTTCACTTTCACTTTCAGCCTAGAGAATGACTCCTCAGCATTCTAGGAATTCCATACTTTTTTATTCATGCCTGAAAATATTTTATGACTATCCTATATTATTCTGCAAAAAAGTTTGTTATAAAATAAAATTTAAAAATTTTCCTGAACATAAGACTTGGAATGTAAAAATCTTTTTTGTCTTGATTTAGTTATCATTATACTTATTATTTATACATAGCAAATAAAATAAATACACAAGATCTGTGTTTAAAATAAACTTCTAAAATGTTATTTGAAATATGTCTCTCAATGAGATGGGTGTGGCTTGTTTCCACTTTTTAAATATATACATAAAAACTTGTCCACATATAAAACAGAAAGGAATAGAATTGTTTCAACAAAGTTACTTATTACTTTGAACCCTTTCTAAGTTACATTAGAGAAATAGTTAGGTATAATCAAAATAATTTTTATTAATTTATTAACAAAAGAATCAGTTTGATTGTCCTTTATTTTTATTTAAAAACAAGATTTGAAAAGCAGTGTTATGAAACTGAGCAGGATCCCATTTCAGGCACTGATTGCAGACTCTATACATAAAGGATTAAAAACACTGAAGTAAACATAATACAGTCCACAGGTTACAGTTGATCTTGAACAGCAAGAGGGTAGAGACACCAGCCAGACCCTCTACCTGAAACCGAGCAGGACGCTGTGGCTCCTTCTGGCTCCTGGGCACAGAAACCTTTCTCTGTGCCTTGTTTCCAGTCTGTGGGGAATTGGTTTCAGCCTCCACGACCTTCCCTGAGTCCCAAAGGGCAGGGACAGAGAGTTGCTAACCAGGGAAGAGAAGGAATGCAGAGTCAAGGGAGCAGCAGCCAAAAACAATAGTGCAGGCTTGGATCAGGGCCCTATTTCCAGATTCAAGGAATCTACATAACTACACCTTTGAGCTCTTTCCAGACCGAACCCCCCTCCCCTCCACCAAAATGTAAGATGTTAGCATACCTCATTCCAGAATAAAGGAACCAGAGGAACTTTTCAGAGATAAAATTGTCAAATCCATTTGATCATTGAAAAAGCAAGAGAGTTCCAGAAAAACATCTACTTCTGCTTTATTGACGATGCCAAAGCCTTTGACTGTGTGGATCACAACAAACTGTGGAAAATTCTTAAAGAGAAGGGAATACCAGACCACCTTACCTACCTCCTGAGAAATCTGTTTGCCTGTCAAGAAGCAACAGTTAGAACTGGACATGGAACAACACACTGGTTCCAAATTGGGAAAGGAGTGCTTCAAGGCTGTATATTGTCACCTTGTTTATTTAACTTCTATGCAGAGTACATCATGAGGAATGTCGGGCTCAATGAAGCACTGTTGGAATCAAGATTGCTGGAAGAAAGATCAATAACCTCAGATATGCAGATGACACCACCCTTATGGTAGAAAGCGAAGAAGAGCTGAAGACGCTCTTGATGAAAAGTGAAAGAGAAAGTGAAAAAGGATGAAAGTGGAAGTTAGCTTAAAACTCAACATTCAGAAAACTAAGATCATGGCTTCTTGTCTCATTACTTCATAGCAAATAAATGGGAAAATAATGGAGACAGTGAGAGACTTTATTTTCTTGGCCTCTAAAATTACTGCAGATGGTGACAGCACCCATGAAATTAAAAGATGCCTGCTCCTTGGAAGAAAAGCTATGACCAACCTAGACAGTATGTTAAAAAGCAGGGACATTGCTTAGCCAACAAAGGTCCATCTAGTCAAATCTATGGTATTTCCAGTAGTCATGTATGGATGTGAGATTTGAACTATAAAGAAAGCTGAGAACTGAAGAATTGATGTTTTTGAACTGTGGTGTTGGAGAAGACTCTTGAGAGTCCCTTGGTCTGCAAGGAGATCAAACCAGTCAATCCTAAAGCAAATCAGTCCTGAATATTCATTATAAGGACTGATCCTGAAGCTGAAAAGCCAATACTTTGGCACCTGATGTGAAGAACTGACTCATTGGAAAAGACCCTGATGCTGGGAAAGATTGAAGGCAGGAGGAAAAGCAGACAATAGAGAATGAGATGGTTGGATGGTATCACCGATTCGATGAACGTGAGTTTGAACAAGCTCCGGGAACTGGTGATCGATAGGGAAGCCTGGCATGCTGCAGTCCACTGGGTTGCAAAGAGTCGGACATGTCTGAGTGAATGAACTGAACTGAGGAAATCTTCAAGACACCATCTGAAGCCAGATTAAAGGAGCCAGAGAAATTCATCAGACTACCTGAGGCCAGATTAAAGGAGTGCAGACCCTGCACACATCCAGATCCTTATAAGCAACTCTGCCCTTGAACAATTATTATAAAATTCCTCACCAAATACCCCTGGCAGGAGTCCGGTGTGTCCCCCTTTGACTGGCAAATCAATAAAGTTACTCTTTCCTTCTTCACCCAAAGCTTTGTCTCCGAGATTCAGTTTGGCACAGTGCCCAGAGGCCAAGTTCTCAGCCTTAGTTACAAATATAAGTGTGTTAGAGTTTTGTCCTTTTGTTTAGTGTTTCAGGTATCTTTTAACACTTGGCCTTTGTGCCTTTTTGATGAGGTTAAGGATGTTCTAAGGATGGTCTTTATCTCTGATGAAGGGCCACATAGGAGATTATGATACGGATGCCATGAATGAGGCTTCCACATTAGAAGTACATTAGAAGTGATCCCTGGTGGCTCACTGGTGAAGAGACTGCCTGCAATGTGGGAGATCTGAGCTTGATCCCTGGGTCAGGAAGATCCCCTGGAGAAGAAAATGGCAACACATCCAGCATTCTTGCCTTGAAAATCCCATGGATGGAGGAACTTGGTGGGCTAGAGTCTGCAGGGTCACAGAGTCAGTTACCTGAGTGAATTCAATTTTTCTTTCAAGAACAGCAATTTTAGGAAGAAAGATCATAAGGAATACAAAGATCTGGAAAACTGATTACATTTATAACTTTCATATGCCTGCCTACCCCTTTGAAAAGTGTTTGTGTATAGACATTTCAATTTGAAAGCCCCATCTTTAAATGGGTTCTTTCCCAAATCACTGGAAAAATAAATGAATGAAGAAATGAGGTAGGAAATTCATTTTTGTCATTGAATAATTTAAAAAATGTATCTACCCTTTACTTGATTCAATCACTTGAAAGTATGTTCATTTCTGAAATGCCTTAATATTTGTTTAAATAATTCTTACTACATTTATCACTTTTTACCCAGATTATAATTATTTTTACATGTGTATTATCCCTGTAGTACAAGAAAGTTAGCTGTGGTTATGAACCATGTGTAATTCATCTATCTATATTGAAAGTCAACTTTATTTAAGAATTTATAAATTAATAGAGACAATGGGTAAACATTTTGCTATTTTTTTTTTTTTTAAAGAAAGATCATTCAGGAACTTTCAATTTTTTTACTCTTTGAAACTTAAAATAAGGGAAGATTCATATTGATATATGCAATGATATATACAGTATTCTTGCCTGGAGAATACCATGAATAGAGGAGTCTGGAATGCTACAATCCATGGGGTCACAAAGCGTAAAACACAACTCACACACACACACACACACACACACGATGTCTTTTATCATCTAGCTGTGGCTAACATGATACACTGAAAATGATATAACTTGCCCTTAATACCCTATGCCAGAGTGGTACATTTGCTAAAACTGAGGAAACTATACTGACACAAAGTCTACCCAAGGTCTATCCAAAGGTTTCAGTATTGGTGTTGTACATTCCAAGAGTTTTGACAAATGCATAATGATACATAAGCACTATAATAATATCATACTGAAAAGTTTTGCTCCCCTGAAAACCCTGTATTCTGCTTATTCATCTTTCCTTTCCTCCCTGACTCCTGGAAACCAGTGATCATTTTACCAACTCATAGTTTTGCCTTTTCCAAAATGTTATAGAGTTGGAATCTTATCGTATGTAGACTTTTAAGATTACTTCTTCCACTTGGTAATGTGTATTTATATATCCTCTATGCTTTTTCATGGCTTGATAGTTCAATTCTTTTTATTGGTGCCTTATATGCTATTAAGTCTTCCCGGTGGCTCAGTGGTAAAGAATCTGTCTGCAATGCAGGAGACCCAGGTTTGATCCTGGGGTCAGGAAGATCCCCTGGAGAAGGGTATGGCTACCTACCCCAGTATCCTTGCCTGGAGAACTCTATGGACAGAGGAGCCTTGTGGGCTACAGTCCTCTGGGGTCACAAAGAGTTGGACATGACTGAGCGACTAACAATTTCACTTTCAATTTTCTATTATCTGAATGTACATGGTTTATCCATCCATTCATCTACTAAAGAGCATCTTGTTTGCTTCCCAAGTGTATCACTTATGAGTAAAGTTTCCGTAAACGTCCCTAAGCAGCTTTGTGTGCTTGGTCCTTACAAAAGTTTTCAATTTTCTTCAGTATATACCAAGGATTACAATTCCTATATCATGTCATATGAGTATGTTTACTTTTATACAAAAATGAAAAAACTGTCTTTCGAAGTGGCTGCACCATGTTGAATTTCCACTGGCAGTGAATAAAAGTTTCTGTTGTTCCATATCCTAGTCTGCATTTGATGTTGTCAGTGTTTTTGATATTTACTATTCGGCTCAGATGGTAAAGTGTCTGCCTGCAATGCTGGAGACCCGGGTTTGATCCCTGGGTCAGGAAGATCCCCTGGAGAAGGAAATGGCAACCCACTCCAGTACTCTTGCCTGGAAAATTCCATGGACGGAAGAGCCTGGTAGGCTACAGTCCATGGGATCGAAAAGAGCTGGACATGATTGAGTGACTTCACTTTCACTTTTATTCTAGTAGATGTTTAGTGGTATCTCATTGTTTTGGTTTGTAACTCACAAATAACATATAATATTGACCAGATTTTCATATGCTTATTTCTCTTATTTGGTAATATATTTATTTGCCCAGTTGTCAATTGGATTGTTTTCCTATTTTTGAGTTTTAAGAGGTTTTTTGTGGGTGTGCATTTTGTATAAGAATCATTTGTCAGGTATATTTTTGAAAATATTCTCCCAGTTTGTGATCTCTCTTCTCATTCTGTTTCCAGAATACTTTACGTATTTTTCCACGCTATTGTACTTGCACTGTAATAGCTAGTACAGGAATTAGAGATCCTGAGAGAATGTTCCTAGATTATATATAAACTGTCTTCCAACTTTTAACACCTTAAGAAGTATTTTCCAAATGCATTTTGATATCAACCTCTTACCACAAAGTATAATAATACAAATAAAAACTAGCAATTCATGGACATATAAAAGCATTAAATAGCCTACTGAAATGTTTAAGATTTTGTGTTATGTTAGGAAAGCAGAATGGAAACAAACATCCCTCCCCCATGTATTAGTACATTAATAGATCCTGGCATGCAATTTACTGTACAGTACAAAAGTTATCTAACAAGAACATTCTCTGCTAAAGAGTGTCTATGGTCTGTCAGATTGTCAATTTTTCATGTTGTCATTATTAATCTGTGAAAAATAAAAATATTATGAATAAAATCAGAATGTCCTATTTAGTTTTCTAAATATTTTTGCCAGTGATGAAGTATTGGTTCTACTAACACTATTTAAGAAACACAGAATGAGACTTACAAAGACATTTAGTAAAATAAAGATTAGTAGAATAATTATATTTGATAGTTGGGTTTTTCCCAAGTTAGACCTCTACCTACAATATTTATAGGTCCCTTCTAAGCATAAGATTGAAGGTCACACAGATAGGCACATCAGTTTTGTTTTATTTGCATGGATTAGCATAGCCCTTCACAAACAATTTTCTATTATTTTTCTTCCAGTATAAATACCAAAGACTGTTAAAGGTAAGAAGCTTAAGGAAAGGCAGATTGCGTCTTGTCACAAATCGAAGCACAATGAATGGACCGAAGATATTTCTCTCTGCTGAGATCAGAGTTGTCTCATTAAGTAAACATACCAAGAATGATCTGTTCACCAGACTTGCTGTGGTTAAGACTTTTGAACATTTACACAGAAGCTTAGGTAAATTTCAGCATTGTCACCTATTCTCAAGGTATTTAAACATTACAGTTTTGTAGATCTTATAGAAGTACTTTTATTAACTCTTTCAAGCATATTGTTTTTACATAAGAAAGAAATGATGATCAAATTACCTATAGACTTATAATTTTTCCTGATGAAAGAGATGTTTGAAATTATTTATTATATATTATGTAAAAAGAAGAAATAATCATTCTAGCAATTATAAAATTTAATGTAGCCAAAAGTAAAACAGGAAGAAACAGTTTTTTTTCTGTGATGTACATGACTGAAATAATATCTGCTAATACCAAATTTTCCAGCAGCAACTGTGTTTGTAGTGCTTATCACACTGTATATCAGTTTTGTAGGGCTATGTAACAAATGACTGTGAACTGTACAGTTTCAAATGTCCAATATCAGGATATTATCAGGGCCATATTCTCTTTTAAGGGCCTAGGACAGAATCTGTTCCATGCCTTTCTCTTAGCTTCTGGTGTTGAAAACAACCCTTGTTATTCTGTGGTCTGTAGATAACATCTCTCAAATCTCCTTCAAATTCTTTATTTAGACTTCTTGCTGTGTTTCACTTTTTCAGTTTTTGTTTTTGTTTTTGTTTTTCCTTTCTTATAAGGACACCAGCTGTACTGGATTAGTTGTTCTGTTGTTTTTAGTCACTAAGTCATATCCAACTCTTTGCAACCTCTTGGACTATAGCCCGCCAGGTTCCTCTGTCCATGGGATTTGCCAGGCAAGAGTACTGTCATTTCCTTCTCCATGGGTCGTGATCTTCCTGACCCAAGGATCAAATCCATGTCTCCCGCATTGCAGGCAGATTCTTTACCACTGAGACACAGAGATGAATACTGTTAAAACAGGAGGGTGCCAAGGCTTCTGGGAGAAGGTGACATTGAATTGATTTTTGAATGACTAGCAATAAATAGTCCATTAGAGAAAGAATAGAAGACAGGATAAGAATTTTGAGGAAGAGGAAGTAGTGTTTGAGGCAAAAGATTTGTGAGTATTTTGAAGTTATTCATAGCTCAGATCGGTCGGATTAAAGGCACTGTCAAGAGAGGTCATGAAATGAGTCTTGAAAAAAAAAAATAGGACCAGATCTTAAGGTGTTTTCAGTATATTAGTATCTGAGTTCATTGTATTTGTGTGGACAAACATAATTGCAATAGAGTTCCAAGAGAAGTTCTTGAGGGTTGGAAAACCGAAGAAATTAACATTTATTGACTCCATTTATGTAGTGTGTGTGATATCACTTCAGTTGTGTCCAACTCTATGAGACCCTATGGACCACAGAATACTGGAGTGGGTTGCCATTCCCTTCTCCAGGGCCTTTTTTGTAGAGGTGATTTTATATAAATTATTTCATGTAATCTATATGCAAATCTGCAATATGGGAATTAATTCCATTCCACAGAGAAGAAAACTGGGTCAAAACTATTAAGATAATTTAAATCATATGACCATTATATCTACTACTGTGGGCAGGAATCCCTTAGAAGAAATGGAGTAGCCATCATGGTTAACAAAAGAGTCCGAAATGCACGACTTGGATGCAGTCTCAAAAACGACAGAATGATCTCTGTTTGTTTCCAAGGCAAACCATTCAATATCACAGTAATCCAATGCCCCAGTCAGTAACGCTGAAGAAGCTGAAGTTGAATGGTTCTATGAAGACCTACAAGACCTTTTAGAAGTAACACCCAAAAAAAGATGTCCTTTTCATCAACAGGACGGAATGCAAAAGTAGGAAGTCAAGAAACACCTGGAGTAACAGGCAAATTTGGCCTTGGAGTATGAAATGAAGCAGGTCAAAGGCTAATAGAATTTTGCCAAGAGAATGCACTGGTCATAGCAAACACCCTCTTCCAACAACACAAGAGAAGACTCTACACATGGACATCACCAGATGGTCAACACAGAAATCAGATTGATTATATTCTTTGCAGCCAAAGATGGAGAAGCTCTGCCAGTCAGCAAAAACAAGACCAGGAGCTGACCAGGAGCTAACTGTGGCTCAGATCATGAACTCCTTATTGCCAAATTCAGACTTAAACTGAAGAAAGCAGGGAAAACCACTAGACCATTCAGGTATGACCTAAATCAAATCCCTCGTGACTATACAGTGGAACTGAGAAATAGATTTAAGGGACTAGATCTGATAGAGAGAGTGCCTGATGAACTATGGGCAGAGGTTCGTGACATTGTACAGGAGACAGGGATCAAGACATCCCCATGGAAAAGAAATACACAAAGGCAAAATGGGTGTCTGAGGAGGCCTTACAAATAGCTGTGAAAAGAAGAGAAGCAGAAAGCAAAGGAGAGAAGGAAAGATATTCCCATTTGAATGCAGAGTTCCAAAGAATAGCCAGGAGAGATAAGAAAGCCTTCCTCAGTGATCAATGCAAAGAAATAAAGGAAAACAACAGAATGGGAAAGACTAGAGATCTCTTCAGGAAAATTAGAGCTATCAAGGGAAAATTTCATGCAAAGATGGGCTTGATAAAGGGCAGAAATGGTATGGACCTAACAGAAGCAGCAGATAATAAGAAGAGGTGGCAACAATACACAGAAGAACTGTACAAAAAAGATCTTCACAACCCAGATAATCACAATGGTGTGATCACTCACAGAGCCAGACATCCTGGAATGTGAAGTCAAGTGGGCCTTAGAAAGCATCACTACGAACAAAGCTAGTGGATATGATGGTATGCCAGTTGAGCTATTTCAAATCCTGAAAGATGATGCTGTGAAAGTGCTGCACTCAGTATACCATCAAATTTGGAAAACTCAGCAGTGGCCACAGGACTGGAAAAGGTCCGTTTTCATTCCAATCCCTAAGAAAGGCAATCCCAAAGGATGTTCAGACTACCACACAATTGCACTCATCTCACACGCTAATAAAGTAATACTCAAAATTCTCCAAGCCAGGCTTCAGCAATACGTGAACTGTGAACTTCCAGATGTTCAAGCTGGTTTTAGAAAAGGCAGAGGAACTAGAGATCAAATTGCCAATATCCGCTAGGACATCGAAAAAGCAAAAGATTTCCAGAAAAACATCTATTTCTGCTTTACTGACTACTCCAAAGCCTTCGACTGTGTGGATCACAATAAATTGTGGGAAATTCTGAAAGAGATGGGAATACCAGACCACCTGACCTGCCTCTTGAGAAAACGGTATGCAGGTCAGGAAGCAACAGTTAGAACTGGACATGGAACAACAGACTGGTTCCAAATAGGAAAAGGAGTATGTCAAGGCTGTATATTGTCACCCTGCTTATTTAACTTATATGCAGAGTACATCATGAGAAACGCTGGGTTGGAAGAAGCACAAGCTGGAATCAAGATTGCCGGGGGAAATATCAATAACCTCAGATATGCAGATGAGACCACCCTTATGGCAAAGAGTGAAGAGATACTAAAACGCCTCTTGATGAAAATGAAAGAGGAGAGTGCAAAAGTTGGCTTAAAACTCAACATTCAGAAAACTAAGATCATGGCATTTGGTCCCATCACCTCATGAGAAATAGATGGGGAGACAGTGGAAACAGTGTCAGACTTTATTTTGGGGGGCTCCAAAATCACTGCAGATGGTGACTGCAGCCATGAAATTAAAAGACGCTTACTCCTTGGAAGGTAAGTTATGACCAAGCTAGATAGCATATTAAAAAGCAGAGACATTATTTTGCCAACAAAGTTTCATCTGGTCAAGGCTATGATTTTTCCAGTGGTCATGTGTGGATGAGAGAATTGGACTGTGTGAAGAAAGCTGAGCACCAAAAAATTGATGCTTCTGAACTGTGGTTTTGGAGAAGACTCTTGAGAGTCCCGTGGACTGCAAGGAGATCCATCCAGTCCATCCTAAAGGAGATCAGTCCTGGGTGTTCATTGGAAGGACTGATGCTGAAGCTGAAACTACAGTACTTTGGCCACCTCATGCGAAGGGTTGACTTATTGGAAAAGACCCAGATGCTGGGAGGGATAGGGGGCAGGAGGAGAAGGGGACGACAGAGGATAAGATGGCTGGATGGCATCACCAACTCGATGGGCATGAGTTTGAGTAAACTCCGGGAGCTGGTGATGGACAGGGAGGCCTAGCATGCTACAGCTCACGGGGTTGCAAAGAGTCAGACACGACTGAGCAACTGAACTGAACTGAAAGAACAATGACTAATTTATTCAAATGACAATATCAGGAGGGGTAGGCTCCTAGGTATCCCTAGGCTGAACATACATCCTATGAGAAAAGCCTTGGAAGGAACTTGTAGAATGAAATTCATATGACATAGTTACAGAACAGTGAAATAATTGACTCAACTACCAATATAAATCTAGATATATAGACTTCAGTCAATTACTTAAGCATATAAGTATCAACTCAAGCACAGATTTGAAGAGAATGAAAACAGAATGGTTAAGATTTCCAAGGAAGGTAGTGAAATCATTGAAATAAATATGAGGTCAGTTCCATTTGCTTGAGATTAGTGAATAGGAGAATTTAGCAGGGAAACAATTACAGTATCCCAAAAATCTCCAGCTGTACAGGCTGGATTTAGAAAAGGTGGAGGAACCACAGATCAAATTGCCAACATCAGTTGGATCATAGAAAAAGCAAAGGAATTCCAGAAAATAAACAACATCAAAAATCACTTCTACTTCACTGACTACATGAAATCATTTGACTGTGTAGGTCACAACAAACTGTGGAAAGTGCTTAAAGAAATAGGAATATCAGACCACGTTACTTGCCTCCTGAGAAACCGATATGCAGGTCAAGAAGCAATAGTCAGAACCAGACATGGAAAAACAGACTAGCTCAAAATTGAGAAAGGAATATGAAAAGGCTGTATATTTTCAGTCTGCTTATTTAACTTATATGCAGAGTGCTTAAAACTCAACATTCAGAAAACTAAGATCATGGCATCTCATCCCATCACTTCATGGGAAATAGATAGGGAAACAATGGAAACAGTGACAGACTTTATTATTTTGGGCTCCAAAATCACTGCAGATGGTGACTGCAGGCATGAAATTAAATGATGCTTGCTCCTTGGTAGAAAACCTATGTCCAACCTAGACAGCATATTAAAAAGCAGAGACATAGCTTTGCCAACAAAGGTCTGTCTAGTCAAATCTATGATTTTTTCAGTAGTCATGTATACATGTGAAAGTTGGGCTATAAAGAAAGCTGAGCGCCGAAGAATTGATGCTTTTGAACGGTGGTGTTGGAAAAGATTCTTAAGAGTCCCTTGGACTGCAAGGAGATCCAGCTCATCAATCCTAAAGGAAATCAGTCCTGAATATTCACTGGAAGGACTGATTCTGGGGCTGAAGCTCCAATATTTTGGTCACCTGATGTGAAGAACTCACTCATTGGAAAAGACCCTGATGCTGGGAAAGATTGAAGGCGGGAGGAGAAGGGGACAACAGAGGACAAGATGGTTGGATGGCATCACTGACTTGGTGGACATGAGTTTGAGTAAGCTCCAGGAGTTGATGATAGACAGGAAAGCCTGGCATGCTGCAGCCCATGAGGCTGCAAAGAGTGGACCTGACTGAGTGATTGAACTGAACTGATACAGAGCACATCATGAGAAATTCTGGGCTGGATGAAGCAAAAGCTGGAATCAAGATTGCCGGGAGAAATATCAACAACCTCAGATATGCAGATGACACCACTCTAATGGCAGAAAGCAAAGAACTAGAGATTCTCTTGAGGAGAGTGAAAGAGGACAGTGAAAAAATTGGCTTGAAACTCAACATTCAAAAAACTAAGATCATGGCATCCATTCCCATAACTTCATGGCAAATAGATGGAGAAAAAGTGGAAACAGCGACAGATTTTATTTTCTTGGTCTCCAAAATCACAGCAGATGGTGACTGCAACCAAGAAATTAAAAGACACTTGCCAACATTTGCCCTTTTCTCCACATCCTCTACAATATTTCTCATTTGTGGATTGTTTAATGATGGCCATTCTGACTGGTGTGATGTGAATTTGCATTTCTTTAATAATGAGTGATGTTGAGTATATTTTCATGTGTTTGTTGGCCATCTGTATGTCTTCTTTGGAGAAATGTCTGTTTAGGTTTTTTGCCCATTTTTTAAAAATTGGGTTTCTTGTTTTCCTGATATTGAGCTGCATGAGCTGTTTGCATATTTGGAGATTCAACCTTTTTCAGTTGTTTAATTTGCAATTATTTTCTTCCATTCTGACATAGAGAGCTCAATCCAGTACTCTATGACAAGCTAGACAGGTAGGATATAGGAGGGAAGTTCATGAGAAATGGGACAGCAGTATGCCTTTGGTTGATTCATGTTGATGTATGGCAATAACCAGCATAGTCTTATAAAACAATTATACCCCCCAAAATTTTTTTAAAAACTCCTTGGAAAGAAAGTTACAATTAACTTAGGTAGTGCATTAAAAAGCAGAGACATCATTTTGTCAACAAAGATCTGTATAGTGAAAGCTATGGTTTTTCCAGTAGTCATGTACGGATGTGAGTATTGGACCATAAGGAAGGTTGAGCACCAAAGAACTGACACTTTCAAATTTGGCACTGGAGAAGACTCTTAAGAGTTCCTTGGACAGCAAGGAGATGAAATTATTCAGTCCTTAAGGAAATCAACTCTGTATATTCATTGGAAGGACAGATACTGAAGCTGAAGCTCTGATACCATGGCTACCTGATGTGAAGGACTGACTCATTGGAAAAGACCTTGATGCTGGGAAAGATTGAGGGCAGGAGGAGAAGTGGGCAACAGAGAATGAGATTGTTGGATAACATCACTGACTCAATGGACAAGAGTTTGAGCAAACTCAGGGAGACAGTGAAGGACAGGGAAGCCTGGTGCACTGTATGGAGTTGCAAAGAGTCAGACATGACTTAGAGACTGAACAACAATTGTAATATCAATTATGGTGCAAAATGATGATGTAAAATCAGGGGTCAGATTAGGAGTGGTCCTGGAAAAAAGCTTTTTGACACTGGGACTAAAACAGCAACTTTTAAAAAGAAAGAAACTTTAAAAATGAAAAAGTGTTAACTTAAAATTGGTTGGATATTAGAACATGAAGAAAAGAAAGATTATAATATTTCATGCCATGAAGGGATAAGAATAAGGATATAAGTGATAGAAATAGTAACTTTACTAACAAAATCTGAGAAAGCAAGGTTTACAGAGAGTGCAGAGATCTGTTCAGTTTTAGATACACTGAGTTTGAGATAACAGTGAATATTCATCCAGTCATTTCTAGACTTTGCATATGAATTGGAAAACAGCATTAATATGAATCTGCAATACTGAGGGGGAAAAAACATACTTATAATTATGCCTCTTTTTTTATTCTCCTATCATTTTTCCTAGAATTGCAAATCCTAACACACAGGATCAGTTCTAAATTAATGGGTGGTTTGAAGAACCAGAAGAAGTATGATTTATCTTTCTTAAGTAGTGGTTAAAATTTAAAAAAAAAAAAAAGTCCTGTCTTTGAAATAGATTTATTCCTGTGTCCTGTGTTGCAGAAATGTCAGTTATGTTAATTTTGAAGTCCTAGTTTGTAGGTGTATATGAGAGTAATTGAAAGCCGTGGACTAATAGCAGATTACTTATTTTGTGACTTCAGAGAATGATTTCAAAATAATTATAAATATATATACACATATACATACAAACAGACACACATGTGTGTTAAGGCAAAGATTTATATCTGCTTGAAACAGAATAATGCTGAAGTGGCACTTGTGGAACCACAGGCTGATAAATTAACTGAAGTAGTACAAGCAGAAACTAAAGGCGATTCTGAGAATGTGAGTTCTTGTGAACCTGCTGAATCTTAGAAAGAGCACAGGAGTCCATGGAACTTGGAAATTGGAGATTTCTCTCCATCTTTTTGAGATCTCGAGAGACAAGGAGAAGTAGCTAACATCTGAATCATCCCCTATGCCCATATGCAAAATACTTCAGCACTTTATTCCTCAATGTTATAAACACTGCTGAGAATGTTATTGATCTACCAGAAGATGTTGGAATCTGCACATATATTGATTGGTGATGTTTGTTGGGTTTCTGAAATAGCAAGGAAATGCACAGAACATTTTGAATACTTCTTGGTTTCCACCAGATTAGAGTCAAAATAAGCAAATTTAGAGATGACTTTCTGTAGGCCAGGAAACTCTCTGCCTGACCATGGTCTCCTACATGACCATCTTCCATGTATTCTTCTGTCCTTCATGTTGCCCCACACTTTATTATTTACATTTTCTTCTCTTGAAGGCTGGAATTGTGTGACTGTGGCATGGATAGTATTTGCTTCCAACATGATTAATTGAATTAAAATATTATAGCTATTTTTTTAACAGAATGATGCTTTTTAAAAATTCTGAAGTGATAATTGCTTTACAATACCATGAGAACTGTGTTTGTAGGAATAGTTAATTACAAGATCAGAAGTTCAATGAAATCATTTATTTTTACACAAGAATATAAATACAAATCCAATATTTAACCTTGGATTATAAATACTATTTTAAAGGATATTAAATATATTTAATTTGTGGAGTCAAGAGTAGAAAATTTTAAATTCAAATTGTGACATTTATGATTTGATTTATGATTTATTTGTTAGATCTCTAATTTTAAATTTGAAGTGTCATAATCCAAGAACCTAACATTCCAAAATCTGATATTATGCATATAATTTAAACTATACTTGGTTATCTTTCAATCTATTAACCAATTTATTTGTTAATTTATTCAGTTATTTATCCAGATATTCAGACAAGTTGTTAATGATGATAAAATTGCACTTTAAATCTCCCTAGAGAAAAAGAAGAGAAAAGCTCAATTAAGTGTTGTCCTGGGTGGGTTTTAAATAGCTGAATAGAGGGATAAGTAAGCTGAAATTGATCAGCCTCATACAACTCCTTGACAAACATCTTAAGAGCAATTCCTCAATGAAGTTTGCCATCAAGTTTACCTTCAAATATGTGAAATAGAAAATCTTAATTTATTCCTATGGCAGAGAATATATGTATATATGTATATGGCAGCTGCACTTTGCTTGTGGGAAAAATGTAAACATATTTCTGTCAGTATAAATATTTTAACTTTTTATTGCTAAGTATAATGAAAAATTTAAAAAAACACATAAAAATATTTATGCCAGTAATTGCAATGCAGCCTATATTATTATATCAGCCAGAATATGTTCTTAATATACTGCTGTAAAGATGTGGGGGTGCAGAAACTCTAAATAATGTTGTACAAGAAAGGTTTTATCACCTAATTTACAAAGTGAGAGATGGGTAAATTCCTGTTAGGCTGAAAATAAAAAAAAAAAAACATTGAAAAGTCCAAGAGAAGTTAACCATATTGCATTTGATATGTACATTCTTTATTTCCAATTTAAATGCACATTCCTTTGGGGGGTGAGAAAGACATTAAATTGATGTGGAAAACTATGGTCTTGTTCTGTGCAACCTTTAAGTTATAGTTGTGAGAGACAAACATCTCACTTCTTTAACACTGTAAGAGATGAATTTAATAGTTAAGTTGGTTAGTTAATTGAAAGTGAATTTTGTCTAGGCCAGCTTAAGGCAAATTTTGATAGCCCAAATAGTTCAACTCAGCTTGCTAACCACACTTCTAGAAGCAGAAACAGATGCTCCAGGCTAAGGACTGCTAACAAAAGATTTTAATGAGATGAAAAAGTATGAATATAAATTGCACCTTATCTCTAATGCTTGAGAGTGAATTTCCTCAGAAATTATGTTTAGAAAGATATTGTGCTGTGATAAACATAAATGCTCACACTCAATTTCACTTATTGCAAATGATATTTCTATTTCTTCTGTCTCCTAAGGAAGAGCTTATATGGTAAATCTAGTTAGATTTTGGCAATAAGCAGTCTTTTTTGGGGAAAACATAATTTAATATACTATCTTTTTTTTTTTTCATTGATAGAAGAGGTAAGAGTGACTTAGTTACCAAGTATGAATAAAACACCTTCAAGTCTGTCAAATTTCAGTCTCACAATTTCTGGAACCCTTATATCGGTCTGATGGAGTTGTGATATTTCGGCAATGGCTGTTTATAGGTTTGTGCTATGCAGCTAAACTGAAATCATGGTTAAGGTACAAAACCTGTAAGCACTGGAATTCTCTCTCCCAGTTTCAAAGAAACATTTCTTATTTAGATGCAGGATCAATACTCAACATTTTGTTAAAAGCTCCAAATATTTTGTACTGAAGAGACTCGGAATATTAGTATAGAGAGGAAACTATCTCAAAGTAACTCATTTCAACAGAGATTTACACTTACTAGGGAAACTAAATAACTTCTATGAAAATTTAAAGAGCTTTGCATTTCTCTGGGTAGAGGCTAAACCACTATTATTGAGATGCCACAATTAAAGCACCCCACCCCATACCCATGTATCCATCCAAGCGTGGGTAGGTTCTTTGAGGTTAATTGTGTATGCTATACTTGACTTTCACTTGTGCATCATGGTAGGTGGTCAGTTTCTACCATCTCCCAGCTAATGGGGGGGGCGGGGCGGGAAGAAAGCAGAAAGTCAACATCCTATAGTTTTAAGGTCAAGAACCAGTAGTGACATTCATATTCCATTGACTAGAGCACAGTTATGTGGCTACACTTAGCTATGAAAGAGACTGGGTGTGTGTGGTAGCAATCTTTAAGCCAGTCCCTGATAAATCCAATTGGGAAGCATCATTAAATAATAGATAACTCAAATATACTTGTTTTAGATTTTTTAAAAAGATGTTAGATAAAAAGACAATTGGAAATATATAAACTATCTTTTTGACCCACCCTTGAGAAAGTTCTTTTGGATTTAAAAGAGTGCTATATGGTCCACACAGCCTTTTACAGTCTTTCAAAATGAACACATACACACACATGGCTGATTCATGTCAATGTATGGCAAAAACCACTACAATATTGTAAAGTAATTAGCCTCCAATTAAAATAAATAAATTAATTTTTTAAAAATGTTTACTAATTTTTAAAAGATCTAGTTTTAAGCTTGGCGTATCATAGGAGGAGACACAGAAAATTTATCTGAAAAGATAAGATTGGACTACTGGGGTCTTAGGTGTTCTTGAATGTTTTAATAACAATTAACATTTATTGAGTATTTACAGTGCGTCTTGCCCTGTTTTAAGTACTTACCACACAGTAACTAACTTCATCCTCACAAAGAACCTTTGAAGGGTTACTGCCATATCAGGGATGAGAAGACTGACACTCAGTGGGGTGAAATAGTTTCACATGAGATACTTAATAAATAAAGTTGATAAGCATATAGGAATAAATGCTATTTATGACACAGCACTAAAGAAAAAAAAAAAAGTGAGAATGAGGCAAAAGACAAAAGATTCCAGTTCAGTATAGGCATCTCCTGGACAACATCGACAGAATGTAGTAAATAACAGAGTTGGCTGTCAAGCTGAGCAGAACAAATCATGATTCATAAACCATGAAAAGAGGTAACAAGGCAAAGAGTAGGACTGGGTCAGAATTTCTTCTCAAAGAGAGAAAAGTTTCCAAGGTAAAGCCACACTTGTTCTTTTAAATATTTCTACGAAAAATTGACCAAGCAGTGATCATTTTTAATTAAAAAAAAGCTAAAACAGATCTCTTAACCTTTCAAAGTCCATCTCAGGCTCCCTTTCCAACATGCCTTTAATAATCTCTGTCACCTCCGCCAATGGAAGACTTCATCATCGCTTCTCTTCAGTGTGGTCCCCTATTTTGACTTATCACACTTGATTATATGTGTTTATGTCATTGTCTTCCTTGATAGTTTTTAAGTGCCTTAAAAACTGTGCCTTAAAATTATTTTTAATGTGTACTCCCAGTACCTACCAAAATACTGAACATTCTCAATAAATATTTATTGAATTGAATTAAAAGTCTTCATGGCATATAGGAAGGAGGCTTGACCTAGGTTGGCACAAGGGAATTTTAGCAAATATTTGAAGCATGTGATGCTGCTCCCTTTTGGTGTCCATAGCAATAAACTCTTTTTTTTTTTTTTTTTGAACAAGGTCTAGAGAATCCTCTTTAACACAGGTAGATACTATCTATCATGAGAACCTGGCTAGAAAATGAAAGCTATTTCGCAGGGCAGCCACAATAGTCAGCACTGCAGAAACGGCTTGGCTGAGCGTGACTGCATGATCTTGCATCCTTAGCCTAAGGGTCTCAATTCATGTTAAGACCACATGGAAAACAGAATGTTGAAGCTTTAGAGAAAAGAAAAAATAGAAATTTGGGATAAAAATATTTGCTGTTACTCCTGTGAGGGTTTTAGCAGTTTAGAGTACATCAGTGTTAATGAAGTTTTATTTTTTTCTACCCCTAGCATTTAGAAAGTTATATCTTCTTTTCTTTAATTCTGCTTTACTACTGTCCTGATTAAAAAATTTATGAGAGAGTAAGGGGATGGCCAGCAATCTGTGCCCATCAGGGAACCATTTCCAAACCAGAGCATACATTTCAGGTCTGCCAATATAAACACTTAATGAAGGAAATTTGCTGAAATGCCGGGCAAGACTTATGTGTGTTTTTCCTACCTTCGGTGTACAAGATCAATGATGGCAATCAATCAACTACTTGGAAGGATTGATCTTTGTAATTGTGAAATTGAATAGTAAGCGAAATGAAGGTATGGAAGGCTAAAAATAAGGCTTCCCTTAAACTTTCAGAATTTAGGTCTTAAAACACAGCCTTTGTGTTGACAGATTCGGCAACTTTTCTTCACTTTCTTCACATTGAGGGACAGTATTAGCCTTACTTACTTTGTGCTTAAAATATCTCAGCCTTTCTGAGTGCAGGGTTAACAACTCCATGTCAAAATTATAGCTGCTATGAGCCTCTGAAATGCTGTTTAAAGGAAATAAACATTTATACACCCTACCTCCAATTAAAAAAAAAATGTATTGGTCTCTTAATCCATTGGTTTTGTTTGTTACAGCTTTATAGTCTTTGTCAAGGCTCCCCTGGTTGTTCAGACAGTAAGGAGTCTGCCTAGAATGTAGGAGACCTGGGTTCGATCCCTGGGTTGGGAAGATCCCCTGGAGAAGGAAATGGCAACCCACTCAAGTACTCTTGCCTGGAACATCCCATGGACGGAGGAGCCTCGTGGGCCACAGTTCATGAGGTCACAAAGAGTCAGACATGACTGAGTGGCTGATACACAACCTTTGTTAGTCAGGGTGGCTCTGTTTTGAAGAGTGACTCTTTGTCTCTCCTCTGTGAAAAAGAAGTCAGTTGGAAATAAGCAGCAGAAATGATAGTTGGTTACTTTGGTTTCAAATGACCCAAATTAAATGATCCCAAATGTTCTGCTCTGTTAGACAGTATCCTGATGATCAGATTTAACTTTCATCAAATCAGAGGTCTTTGAAGTGTCATGCTTTTTACCCTTTGTCATGTTGTAGCATACAAATTTTTTTTGTTTTTAGAGTTGGAGGCTTTCATATTACATGCTGCTGCTGCTGCTGCTAAGTTGCTTCAGTCGTGCCCGACTCTGCTAGGTTTGACCACTTATAAACACCGGGATTTAAAAGAAGGTTCTCATCTGTGTGTTTCAATTTAAGTTCATCATTCACCATTTCATCATCACTATGCTATATGTGTTTAAATAAGAGAATGAGAAGCATTATAAGAAAATATCTGTTGAAGTGGAAGGATGCATTTAGGCAAGAATCTCTTAAGCTCTTTTAATTGAAGTATAATGGGTTTCAGGTTACAGCAAAGTGATTCAGTTATATATGTATATGTATATATATATATTCATATATATATATAGGTGTGTGTGTGTGTGTCTGTGTGTTTCAGTATATGTTCTTTTTCAGATTCTTTTCCATTATAGGTTATTATAAGATATGGAATACAGTTCCCTGTGCTATATAGGAGATCCTTGTTTATCTATTTTATATAGAGTAGTGTGTATCTGTTAATCCTAAACTTTCACTGAATTATCAAAATAATTGTCCCTATCATCTATTCCTCTCCTACAGTTACGAAGAGCCTATTGATGGGCCGTTTACCACATGGAATAGTGTCCTACATGTCTGAAGCACCCATCTTGTAACTAATATATACCAGATCCTACAATAGGCTCTTTCCACTTTATAGGTAAGAACATCAAGATTAGAGAGATTATGTAACTTGCTCAGGTGCCACAGATTTCATGGGGCAGGAAATTCAAGATAAGGTGCTTCCACTATTCTCTCCCAAGAGCTTATAATGTAATGAGGAAGACAAATAGCAAAATTATACTTCCTAATATCTGAACATTATATGTATCATTTGTAATACTATGATAAATTTATCCCACAAGTTTGTCATAAAGATTAAATAAAAATGTGTATGAAGAGGATGATTTATATTTGTTATGTATATTTATATAATCAGGCAGAGGATTTAAATGCCTTGTCTAATGTATAAATTCCTGATATAATTGGATTCTTCTTTCAAAATGATATATCTCTTTACTCACCACACTGTTAATGAACAAAGCAATGAATTTTTTCCTATCATTCCCTTTGAGGTTATTCATAAGGAATATTGAAGGCAGCTGTTTAATTCTTACTACCCCAAATATTTTGTACTAAGTTTAGCCACATAGTCTAGTATAATAATGGCAGTATGTAAGATCCTTTGTGAGACTGTGAGATTCTTGAAGCAGAAGCTAAGCCTTATCCTTCTGACTGTTATAGTCCATTAATACAGGTTCTGAAACATTGAACAGGTGTGTGTCCAATATGTCAATATTCCCATGATGATTCACATGAATAGAATCAATCAAATTATAGCAACTAGAAGTATTATTAAGGCAGAGAATTTCAGAAGGAAGACTAGGCAGGAGGGGACAGGTTCTAAGCTCTAGTCTAAACTCGTATCTCAACACAGCTGCTGACGTGCTGTGAGATCGTGTACAACTCACTGACACTTTCTTGAATTTATACCTGTTGATCTATCAAATATAAAAATATTTGCCTACCCATTTCAAATGAAGTTATAAATAATCATATTAAAGTGTTTTAGAGTTAGAAAAGACTCAAAAGATTTCTTCCTTTCTAATACAACCCCATTTAATGCTGCCATCCAAAAATATTTAGTTGACAAAAATAGACAAAATTATTAGCTATTGAACTAAGGTTTTCTGCTTCTCATCCCAGCCCTATGTTTTCTGTATTATCCCACTGGGAAAAACTTACATGTTAATAAGTACAATCTGATATGCCTCATATTTAGAATATAGTCTAGAATTGACAAAACAATTGCATAATTTCCAATCACCCTCCAGGATAAACATCCTCATTCTGACATTTTATAGGAAAGAACATAGACTCAGGAAATTTACTGATAGAATGGCTTAGCCAAAGTCACACAGCTTGCAAGAGGCCAAGCCAGGACTTGGGCTCAGCATCCTGTCTTTACACTTTGTTCTGCTTTGAACAGCTGTTAAAGTACTTGCTGAATACCATGGTTGTGTTGTGTTCTAATTAAATGAGCTAATCTTTATATTGTTTCCAATAACATTTAATGGTTATATTTTCTTATTTTTTTTCTTTAATGGATCCTAATTTTTGCTATAGAAACTATTTTCATTACTTGTAAACCAGGAAATTAATCTATTTTTATCCTACTTAGAAAAATTCTGCACACTTAGTGAAGGAGAACACAGAGGATTCATAAACAGATAAAATGGCTCAACCTTACCTTACATATTTTTGCCAAATTCATTCAATGTAATATACAACATTTTATAATTCTAGACAGTTACGTGCATGCATGCATGCTAAGTCATTTCAGCTGTGTCCGACTCTTCGCGGCCCCATGGACTATAGGCCACCAGGCTCTTCTGTCCATGGGATTCTCCACCAAAGAACACTGGAATGGGCTGCTATGCCCACCTTCAGGGGATCTTCCCAACCCAGGGGTCGAACCCTCATTGGCAGGTGGGTTCTTTACCACAAGCACCACCTGGGAAGCCCAGACAGTCACATTTATCAGCAGGATATAATATTGCAAGTATAATAGAAAGAAAATACTTAACCTGCCTTAAGGTAGATAAAACTTGTGGAAATCTCAGTAAAACTTTCTAAATTGAGTTGGACAAAAAGTAGAAAGCTTTTGAATTTTAAGTTACAAATTAGGTCTAGAAGGTGAAGTCTCCTGGTAGGTTGAAGTGAGTGAGTGAAAGTTGCTCAGTTGTGTCCAACTCTTTGCTACCCCCATGGACTATGCAGTCCATGGAATTCTCCAGGCCAGAATACTGGAGTGGGTGGCCTTTCCCTTCTCCAGGAGATTGTCCCAACCCAGGAATTGAACCAGGGTCTCCTGCATTGCAGGCAGATTCTTTACCAACTGAGGTATCAGGGAAGCCCAGGTTTAGGGAAAATTTGTCTCTTAGTGGCCAAGTTCATTACATAAGGTAAATGGCTGTTCAGATGCTTGGTAAAAGTGTAAGAATACTTGTTTGCACACGTAAGTGTGGTAAAATCTTATATAGCATGAAAACTAGATGTAAACTCTGTTTTTCTAAAATAAACTCTGGTAAACAGAAATAACTTCTGTTAAGTTTCAGGCATACTTATGTAGCCTGTATTACCTTAAGAAATACTAGGTGAATCAAGAAACAGGTTAGGTTTTCATAATACACAGAATCCTAATATTTAGTAATTGGAGAAGGAAATGGAAACCCACTCCAGTACTCTTGCCTGGAAAATCCTATGGACGGAGGAGCCTGGTAGGCTGCAGTCCATAGGGTCACTAAGAGTTGGACATGACTGAGCATCACTTTCACTTTTCACTTTCATGCATTGGAGAAGGAAATGGCAACCCACTCCAGTGTTCTTGCCTGGATAATTCAGGGATGGAGGAGCCTGTGGGCTGCCGTCTATGGGGTCGCACAAGGTCGGATACAACTGAAGTGACTTAGAAGCAGCAGCAGTATTTAGTAATACAAAAAGAAGGGAAAAAAAAAACAAAACAGCAACAAACATATTGTATTTTATTATAGTTACCTAGAAAAAGACACTGGATATTGGGCCACTTAATGCTAACTTCCAACATACTGAAATTAGTGATGTATACAGTTTCTCTGATAGATACAATAGCATTGCAATTATTGTTGGTCTAATCAGAATTTCAAAATTAAATTATTTCATATGATATTATTGCTTGATTATTTTCTCTCACTGAGTGTTAATCTACATAATGAGGGTGGGGCTCATTCAATCAGTCTGTTAGGGGAATGGTTGAAGTTTCCTAAAGAAGAAGGAATTCTCCTCAGGATTACAACATAGAAACTGCCTAAGTTTCCAACCTGCTGTCCTGGTGGAATTCAAACTCCATCCTGCCAACCTGATCTATAAATTTTGAATTTGTCAGTCCCCACAATTACATGACATGAGATAATTCCTTAAAATGAATCTTTCTCTCACTTGCTATCTCTTCTCTCTCTCTCTACATATATATACATATATATATAACACACTACATCCTGTATAGTGTATGCTATACTATAACACACACACACAAAACCTATTTTGCCTCTCTGGAGTGCCCTAACTGATACACTCTTCTACCCATATTTCCCCAAAACTATGAATTTTTAACTTTTAAAACTGTAAAACACTCTAAATCCTTATGAAAGAAGGTGAATGACATATTAATATGTAAAAATATAATAATGTAGCATACATGAATATTTTAAGCATACCTAAATATGCCTCACATAATTCCACAAACAAAAATAATACCCAGGGCTAAAATGCGTCGAGCAAACATGGAATTCAAGCCAGAAACAATAAAATAGATAGAGTCTGAATAGGTCAAAAATAAAATAAGAGAGTGTTGCAGGTAAACAGGAAACAACATATAATCAGGTTTGCTAGCATACTTAGCAAGCATTCAGCAAGGCAAAAGCGAGCCACTCCATAGGAATTCATGGTTTCTTTGGAGGGGGAGTTAAAGGAGATTAAGTATTATTAGTACTGTATAATCATATTTCTTCAGTCAAAAACATTTCAAATTCACCCAGTGTTTGGTGCATACCCAGAAAGCATTTGCTGCCACTTCAATGGCATAGATTAATTTCAATGTGCTACAATGTGCTACATAGGATACAGGTCTGAAATCCAGCCTGTGTAAGCTGCCCAGGCTGGGCTGCAAGCCCTAGGATGGAAGGGAACCCCTTCTAATTCCCCCCAAGTTCCTGAGGTGCCAGAGATGATCCTGACACAAATATGCTCTCCAGATTATTTCCTCTCTTTTACTTCAAAAATGAATACCTCAGTTCCTGTTCTCTTCATCTGACTTTCTCAAAGTATGAAATAAATCTTATTTATGAGCTACGTTGGCAATGCTGTTACAATGCTTAAACTTTAACAAGGAAGGTCATCTTCTGTTAAACATGCACATATAGCGATTAGTAAGACGAGTGTCTCAGTCTGTTTGGGCTGCTAAGACAAAATACCATGGACTAAAAGACTTGTAAATTTAACTCTAACAGTTCTAGAGGCTGGCAGTTACAGTTCAGGGCCCTCTTCCCAGTTACAAATTTCTCCTTGTGTCTTCACATGGCAGAAATGAGCTGGTTCCCTGGGGTTAAAAGTAAAATAAAAATAAAGGTACTTCCTCAAAGCCCCACCTCCTATATCATCTCATTGGGCCATCAGGATTTTAACATGAATTTCAGTGAGACTCAACATTCAAAACTTAGCAATAGATAAACTCTTTCCACATCACTACTGTGTGGTTTAGATTAACTAACTTTTCTACTTTTTTAGTACTCTTTCTCTCTTATTCCTATACCCCTTTAAAGAAGGAAAGACTCCGTTCCTGTACTTCATATAAGCTTATGGAAGAACCAAAAACTAAACAAAACTCTTTCTTGTTCTTTGAAAAACTCTTTTGCTTTATGAATGAAATTATTCTCACTCAAAGTCATTAGATACAACCAAATCACATTATCCTCAAACTTTTAAAATAAACTTATAGTATTTCATAATATTTGGAAATCGAGAGTGTATTTCTCACCAAGTGAGGTTAAAGTAGTAAGGGGAATGGCATTTGCCAAGTGCCTAAAATATAAAGATCAGTATATTTTAACTCGCTGAAAACACACCAAGATTATGGTTACATTTAACAACACAGTCACTTATTCTAGCTGAAGTTTTAAAAAGCTTGCTGCCTAAACTTAATACTTCAATTCAATTTACCAATATATTTTGGGTGATTACTGTGTACCATACTCTATAGTAAAATTGTGGCACTCCTATAAAAAATGCTTTGAACACAAGCAATAATGAATACAAAGTCATGCAATCCTGACTTGGTGTAGGCTGGACTTTGGGTGCCATACTCTCATCAAAGGTACTTCTGAGCAGCCTGCACCTTTCCATTCTTCTTAGTAATAGGATGCACACATAGGTCAAATGGGAATCCCAGAATCTTTCAGAGAGATGTGTCTTGTTTATTCACTTAAAATGAATGACCACATACCTTCCAAGGTATATTTGCCTGATCTTTGAAATGATATAAATGTAAATCTGAGATGTAAAGTGTTCCTTCAAAATGCAATCCGTTTTGAGGTGAAACTTTGTTACTAACCACATTTTCCCTATGATATATTTCTTCAACGTAAAAACTAATTTTTATCTAATATAATGCATATGTACATATGTGTGTAAGCTTTTGATAACTGATTATGTCATCATCATTTTTATTACTTAGTAATATGAAACATTGAAAAAGTTCCTACAAGTGACTTCCAAGATGGGTAGCTTTTTAAGGTTTAAGTTAATTATGTGAACTTCCAAATTTATATCCTTATAAATGAATTTTTAAAGTCAATGGAAGAATTACTATTCTGTACTGTGAGAAGAGTAGTGAGAAAAATGTATGGGGATTAACTGTAATAACCTTAAAATTGAAAAGAGACTGAGCAACACAGAAAAAGGTGGTAAAATCAAAAAAAAGTTTAATAGAGACCAGGAAGCTAAAAGTAATTCAGCTGTTAATCTATCATCGATTTTTATTACATCTGAACCCTGTAAAGCAGCAAGTTCCTTACTCACATACACACACACATGCACAGACACACACCTAATTTATTATTTATGGTCACACATGTGCCAGGTGTTGTAGGCTACAGAAGATTCTAAATAATTTGCCTCACGGAAACAGAAGAAGGCCATTTTTGACATATGTCTTGAACAAAGCCACAGATATCTTGTTACTAACATTTCTTCCACACACCTAAAACTCTATTGCCCATGAGGTAAAGTTCAAAGCTCTAGGCCATTTGCTGTTTGGCACTTGTTTACCTCTCAGCTTCATTTCCAAGTTATTTCTTCTTCCTTCACTAAGCAGAGGTTCTATACTCCAGGTAGAAATAATATCTCACTAAGTTACTATTCTAAGGATTAAATAAGACTACATATATAAAAATATATACATATACACTGGTGCAGTGTGTATAGTAAGAAAATTAAGATATTTAATAGTATCAATGACAATACCTCCATGTAGTATTGTTTTCACATTCCAGGAACTATGATCATGATACTATGTGCATGGTTAACTGGTGTGGTTCCCTGAGGTTGAAACAAGAAATGAAGTAGCCCTGTTAGATCTCAAGTGAAAAAAATTATATCTTACATAAACCTTACATAAATCAGACACATTAAATGCAGTCATGTGATATATGTGTGTGTATAGTTCAGCTTTATTCAGCTTTATTTCTGCTTTATTGACTATGGCAAAACCTTTGACTATGTGGATCACAATAAACTCTGGAAAATTCTTCAAGAGATGGGAATATCAGGCCCCCTGACCTGCCTCTTTGAGAAGTCTGTATGCAGGTTAGGAAGCAACAGTTAGAACTGGACATGGAAGAACAAACTGGTTCCAAATAAGAAAGGGAACATGTCAAGGCTGTATATTGTCACCCTGCTCATTTAACTTATATGCAGAGTACATCATGAGAAATGCTGGGCTGGAGGAAGTACAAGCTGGAATCAAGAATGCCGGGAGAAATATCAATAACCTCAGATATGCAGATGACACCACCCTTATGGCAGAAAGCGAAGAAGACTTAAACAGCCTCTTGATGAAAGTGAAAGAGGAGAGTAAAAAAGTTGGCTTAAAGCTCAACATTCAGAAAACTATGATCATGGCATCCAGCCCCATCATTTCATGGGAAATAGATGGGGAACCAGTGTCAGACTTTATTTTTTGGGCTCCAAAATCACTGCAGATGGTGACTGCAGCCATGAAATTAAAAGATGCTTACTCTTTGAAAGGAAAGTTATGACCAACCTAGATAGCATATTAAAAAGCAGAGACATTACTTTGCCAACAAAGGTCCATCTAGTCAAGGCTATGGTTTTTCCAGTGGTCATGCATGGATGTGAGAGTTGGACTGTGAAGAAAGCTGAAGCGCTGAAGAATTGATACTTCTGAACTTTGGTGTTGAAGACTCTTGAGAGTCCCTTGGACTGCAAGGAGAAACAAGCAGTCCATCCTAAAGAAGATCAGTCCTGGGTGTTCATTGGAAGGACTGATGCTGAAGCTGAAACCCCAGTACTTTGGCCATCTGATGCAAAGAGTTGACTCAGTTGAAAAGACCCTATGCTGGGAAAGATTGAAGGCAGGAGGCGAAGGGGACAACAGAGGATGAGATGGTTGGATGGCATCACCGACTTAATGGACATGAATTTGAGTATACTTTGGGAGATTGTGATGTACAGGGAGGCCTGGCGTGCTGCAGTCCATGGGGTCACAAACAGTCGGACATGATTGAGCAACTGAATTGAACCGAATTGATAGCTCAGCAGTAGAGAATCCATCTACCAATGCAGGAATCGTGGGTTTGATCCCTAGGTCAGAAAGATCCCCTGAAGATGGAAATGGCAACCCACTCCAGTATTCTTCCCTGGGAAATCCTATGAACAGAGGAGTCTAGCAGGTTACAGTCCATGGATTGCAGAGTAGGACATGACTTAACAACTAAACAACAACAATGACAACAATGTATGTAAACAACAACTATATATATATATATAATGTTATTTTGACGCTGTTTCCAGGCCCTGGCTACATACCAGTCAGTTGCCTTCCTGAATAGCTTGAATAGCTGATTAAGTACACTTCCCAGTCTCTTCCATTAATGGACTTTTATACCCTGGGTTATGATGTTCCAGCTCTAATTGCCCCAGGGTCAGGGTATCACACAACTATAACTTTCCTGCTCCTGCTGACAATATTCAAATTAGCCAACCCTCAGGAAGTCTGATAAACTGAGCCTATGCCACCCCATTTGAAAAACCTAGGTTGCCCCCGTTCCAGCTTGCTGTTGTAACCCCTGCATGGTTCTGCCTAGCAGCCTTCTCTCTTTCAAATCTGTAAGTAGCAGAGTCTGCCTTTCATCTGCCCAGTGTCAAGGTGTTGTATCCCAGCATCAAAAAAAAAAAAAAAAAAAAAGAAAGAAAGAAAGAAAATAAGAGAAAGAGACAAGGAAAGAAAAAAAGACATTAAAAGAAAGGAGAAGAAAAGGTTAGAGGTATTAAAACAGGCTTTTCATTTATACAAACTTTGGTGCATTTTTCCTCTACAGATCTTTAATTCTGTTTCATAAGTATCAATGATGACTTTGGCTCACAAATCCTAACAGAAACCAGGCATCAAAATTTTTTCTGAGTTAATGGATTCAATCTTCATTACTCAGTCTTCTTATGACCCACAATATATTTGAGCAAAACTGTGAAATGGTGTAGTTTCGCAAAGTGTCAGACACAACCGAGCAACTGAACTGAATTGATGATTAGCCTTACAAAATAAACATACAGTTTCTGCTTGGGAAAAGGACTTACCTGGTATTTCAGTTTTTCACTATTGAGAACATACATAAGGTGGTATTCAAATAAAGGAGACACAATCAAGGACAGCCTAAGGAATCATGCCACTGTTTATTGCTTCCTTTATGTTTTGCAAGAAGGAAAATTCTGATATAAATCTTTATTGAAATAGCTATTTCAGGGGACATTGTGTTAACCTTATATATCTTAGACTTTAAGCTCTTTCATAAAGTGAGGTCTATAAAGTCAATATCTTTGAACAATCCTGATGCATCGTGAGTGACAGTGAATGTATGTTGAATGAATGAATGAATCCCAGATATTGTTAGCTTCATTCTCTTTGTATGATAACATGATGAATTATAAAAACTTTGAGAATATAGTATAGATAGTTTTTTTTAAAACTGGATGTATAATTATAGATTATTGATTCCCAGTAGGAAACAGGCAAGGAATCAGCATAATTAATAAACAATCTTAATAGGGCATCTTCCCTTGCTGGGAACCCTGGAAACCACTAGGCACAGAAAACAAAATCAGTGCCTTTCAGAAGTCTCTTCTAAAGCAAATTAGGAATCTGGTGATGTGAACTGTGAAATAAGCATCACTGTAGCACCTTGCATTTATGTAAATAAGCATTTTGGAGACAACTCTGTTGTTTCTCCAATTAGTAAAGAGATTCCTGGGACAACAGTTGAAATGAGCTCATTTATTGCTACAGCAACCTTCTTCATTCTGTTTCTATAGACTCTTTAATTTATATTTTGATTTTTTCCTCAGTTGGCTTTCAAACAATGTAGAAGATAGCATTCTAGGTTTTTGTGGGGAAACTATTAAGATCAAAAGAACATGGTCAAATGACAAAGGAGTGTTCACAGGAAATAGCCCTACTGAGGTCTTTCACTGTTACAGGACCGTCTACAGACCATATTCTTCTCATCAGACATTTAATATACTCTTGAAAGCTCTTACCTCCCTTTTCTATGCCCAACCAAATATATCTATAACATGACAAATCTTTTATTTCTACAAAATTGATAAGCACATGCTAAAGAAATGCTTCATCACAATGGGTTGTTGCACTAGACTAAGTGGTCTCCTCTCTCAGTCCTACTGAAGTCAATCTTGCATAGTATTTCTCTTGTCAGATTAATTTCCTTAAATTATTATCTTTGTCTTATCCTTTTCTTACTAAATTGTGTTTCTGTGACTCCCATTTTCAAAAGATCAAATTCTAAACTCCTTTCTTGACAGTGGAAATACCTGATATACCCTTAATTCTTTAACCACTTGTGGCTAATGCTACCAAATCTTAGCAGTGCCCTGTCTGGCACCTGATTCTTGCCTGGCTCCTAGACTCAGTTCAGTTCTCTCTTCCTACATGGAATCTTCCCATTCCAATTCAGCTTCCCAAGACCACTCTCTTTATTATGAAATTAAGGCCTCTTTCAAAATTGTACTATTTGATCATTGTACTGTCTTGATTTCTGGTTTAATTTATTTCTGGATCTATATTTTGTCCCCTTATCATAGCCATTACCTCTATACTTCTTTACATGTACCCTCTGATTGAAACTGTCAACTGCAAAATGGTACTTGCCATCTACTAATCCTTTTACAACCTAGACGGATTAAATCCTGTGTGCGGCAGTTGCTGAATTTCAACACCCCCTGAACAGAGTTCAAGGTAGAGAGCAGAAATGAGGCACTCTGTGCTCTGGGGAAACCTGGCAGAATAGGTCTTCAGGTAGTTAGATATTTTCAGGAGACTATTTTATGAGCCCCATTTTTGTATCTGTTCATATCTAGAAAAGCACTAAAATCCTTCATGGTGATGGCTGTTCCTCATGACTGAAGAAAACTTCATGAGACTAGCAGAAAACTGGAGGAAAAAAAAATATGTGCTTGATTGAATGTATTTCTCCTTCACCAAAATCACATATATACTGATCTCGACCCCCACCCCCACACCTCTTTGGAGCAGTTTCTCAGAGCTATCTGAGATGTCTCCTAAGCTGCAACCTTCACTTTGCCCCAAATAAAACTTAACTCACAACTCTTACACTGTGTAATTTTTAAGCCTACAGAATCAAGTGTAACAACATACACCCTTCCCACCAAGTATAAAAGCCCCTCCATATCCTCTGCCTCTTATTTGTAGAAAAGCTGAAATCTCCCTGTCCTCCCTGAGTCACGGAAGAACTAGGTTCCAGCAGTTAATTGTTACGACAATAGGATCACAGACTCAGTATCTGATAAACATTCCTGAGCTGTTTTGGAGATTTTATAACTGGCCCTAGAGGGAAAAAGCTAACTGCAGAATGACCAGACTGCAGCCATGACTTAAGTTACACCAACTTGAACAGTACTGAAACCTGTGGCTAGCACAGTTATACCTATGGCTAGCACAGTTCCAAGAACTGGCCTGAAGAGAATGGAGTTAACACTATTGCTCATAATAAGCAGTCCTTATTAGTACCAAAATAATTGTAGTTTTCTCTGCCTGGAAATGTAAGTGGAAAACTACAACTGTCAGCAAAGAGATGCTTTAAGCCTATGTCCATATCTTTCACTCTAAGACCTTGATGCCCTTTCTCAGCATGAAGAAGTTACAGAATATGGACCTTTGTCCCTAATCACATAGAAAGGGAATGATATCTAATGGGGGGTGGGGGGACTTGTAAGCAGCTGTTTGCAGGAAACTGCACTTGGCAGGGGAGAAGGCAATGGCACCCCACTCCAGTACTCTTGCCTGGAAAATCCCATGGACGGAGGAGCCTGGTAGGCTGCAGTCCGTGGGGTCGCTAAGAGTCGGAAACAACTGAGCAACTTCACTTTCGCTTTTCACTTTCATGCATTGGAGAAGGAAATGGCAACCCACTCCAGTGTTCTTGCCTGGAGAATCCCAGGGACGGGGGAGCCTGGTGGGCTGCTGTCTATGGGGTCACACAGAGTCGGACACGACTGAAGTGACTTAGCAGCAGCAGCAGCAGCACTTGGCAGGAAACCTCTTTCCTTGTCAAAACTATATCATAACTAACCTTAAACCAGGTACCCTCATGCTGCTCTGCTCACTTCTGGCCCAAGCACACTTTGCAAATCTTTTGGTCACACAACAGCTTGTCTAACCTGTGGGCTCTTTCCCATGGATCAAAGAAGGAAAAAATGAAGAATGAGTAATTAACAGATGACACGATCGCTTCCCCATCCTCCCCTTCAGTAGTCTCACAGACAAACTGTGTGAACAAACTGTGAACAAGACTACATCAAAGAAAGATCACAGCAAGTCGACAAGCCTGCACACAATGGGGGATGGTTCATGACTCTGGCCCTTCATTTCAATGATTAACTGAGATTACTTCCCTTTCCCCTTTAAAAACTTTTCACGGCCGATCAGAATCTTTGGAGATAGTTTTGGATGACGCCGAGTCCACCATCTCCCATATTGCCACCATTCTGATTTAAGGCAACTTTTCTTTCTACCAACATTTGTCTTTCACTTGGTATTGATTTTTGAGAGGTGAGTAGCCAGATCTAGGTTTGATAGCATGGTAACTAATCATTCGGCCTCACTTATGCCATTACTTCCATTCCAATAATTCATTAGCCTAAAAAGGTCCTCAAATGCAGTCATCCATTATCTCCTCTTCCCCACATTTCTTTTATTGACTCTTCGTTTGCTATAACAGCTTCCTGTGTAGACCGTTAAATCTTTTCCTGTCACATTTTTTTCTCCCTTGACTGATACAACCCAAATAATAGTTAAGAAAATAATTTGTCTGCTCTATATCTGTATTCTACTCCATGCCAATATTCAAATAAACAAAAGCTTTAGAAAATAAAATTACAAAAACTATGCTGATTTTAAACTGTGATCTCAAATGTCAAGTGTAATTCACATAGACTATATCTAACGATGGGCACCAGACTTCCCTTGTGGCTCAGATGGTAAAGAATCTGCCTACAATGAGGGAGAGTTGGGTTCAATCCCTGGGAAGATCCCCTGGAGGAGAGTATGGCAACCCACGCCAGTATTCTTGCCTGGACAATCCCCATGGACAGAGGAGCCTGGGGGGCCACAGTCAATTGGATTGCAGAGTCAAACACGACTGAGCGACTAAGCACAACCTCGGGCACCAACCGTTTCTCCTACACCTCAACCATGTATTCTAGTCTTTTATTCAAGAGCTATTTCTTTCTCCTCCTGTTAAATCTGGTCTTATGTTGGACATATGGTCGTATGCTAGACTTAATTAGTAATGTGGTAGAAGTGACTCTATGACAATTTATGGTCCAGCTTCTAAAAGTCTCTAAGGATGCTAAAGAAGCACAGTGGGGTATGAGTATCCGCCATAGCCTGTAGGATTAGGGAAAGTTCCTTGAAAAGGAGGATTTCATCTAAGGTCAAAATTAACCTGTGAGTTAAATGAGGGTTAGGTAGTGATGATGGCAGTACTAGTAGGAATTAATATGTCCATTTCTAACAAAATTATATCAATCAACATTTTAAATTTTAAAAAAAAATCTATCAAATATAGTACTACTACCTTCCTAGATGACTTCCTAGATGAGGGCTTTAAGGCTAGGTTAAAGTACATGCATTTTGATAACTACAATATAGGTTTGAGCCATCCTAAAAAAATTAAAAAAAAAAATAGGAACCTGACTTCTAACTACCTGAGAAAGAGCATTAACTAATAAAATTTTCCCTCATATAAAGTAAGAGCTGTAATGGAAAATAAAACTACACTTCTAATTTAGGAAGCTCATATTTAGCTCTGTATAGTTGTTTTTCCATCTCTAGTTTGCTTAGATGTTCATAAGTTTTGAAAACAAGACTTAATACTCATTTGACAATGAAGAACAAATTGTGATTAAGCAATAATAATTAATATGGATATTTATCACTAAAAACTAGACAGGTGTTATATTGAAAAGCATCCCCAAGGGGGGAGAAAAGGCAAAAAGGTAAAGTAGTTGTCTGAGGAGACCTTACAAATAGCTGAGAAAAGAAGAGAAGTGAAAGGCAAAGGAGAAAAGGAAAGATATAGCCATCTGAATGCAGAGTTCCAAAGAATAGCAAGGAGAGATAAGAAAGCCTTCCTATGTGAACAATGCAAAAAAAAAAAAAAAAAATAGAGGAAAAGAATAGAATGGGAAAAACTAGAGATCTTTTCAAGAAAATTAGAGATACAAAGGAGCATTTCATGCAAAGATGGACACAATAAAGAATAGAAATGGTATGGACCTAACAGAAGTAAAATGTATTAAGAAGAGTTGGCAAGAATACACAGAAGACTATACAAAAGAGATATTAATGACCCGGATAACCATGATGCTGTGATCACTCACCTGGAGCCAGATATTCTGGAGTGCAAAGACAACTGAGCCAAAGGAAGCATCACTAGGAACCAAACTAGTGGAGATGATGGAATTCCAGTTGAGCTATTTCAAATCCTAAAAGATGCTGCTGCTAAAGTGCTGCACTCAATATGCCAGCAAATTTGGAAAACTCAACAGTGGCCACAGGACTGGAAAAGGTCAGCTTTGATTTCAATTCCTAGGGACAATGCCAAGGAATGCTCAAACTACTGCACAATTGCACTCATTTCACATACCAGCAAGGTAATGTCCAAAATTCTTCAAGCTAGGATTCAACAGAATGCAGACAAAGAACTTCCAGATGTAGAAGCAGGATTTAGAAAAGGCAGAGGAACCAGAGATCGATCGAATTGCCATCACCCATTGGATCATAAGAAAAGTAAGAGAATTCTAGAAAAACATCTATTTCTGCTTCATTCACTACACTAAAGCCTTTGATTGTATCAGTCACAATAAACCGTTGAAAACTCTTAAAGAGTTAGGAATGCCAGACCACCTTACCTTCCTCCTGAGAAACCCGCCTGCAGGTCAAGAGACAAGTTAGAACCCGACATGGAACAATGGACTGGTTAAACATTGGGAAAGAAATACATCAAGAATGTATATTTTTACCCTGTTCAGTTAACTTATATGCACAGTACATCAAGTGAAATGCCCTGAAGCACAAGCTCCAATCAAGATTGTTGGGAGAAATATCAATAATCTCAGATATGCAGATGACACCACCTTTATGGCAGAAAGTGAAGACGAACTAAAGAGCCTCTTGATGAAAATGAAAGAGTTGAAAAATCTGGCCTAAAACTCAACATTCAAAAAATGGAGATCATGGCATCCAGTCCCATCACTTTATGGCAAATAGATGGAGAAACAATAGAAACAGTGAGAGACTTTATTTTCTTTGGCTCCAGAGTCACTGTGGATGGTGACTGCAGCCAGGAAATTAAAAGACGCTTGCTCCTTGGAAGAAAAGTTATGACAAACCCAGACAGTGCATTCAAAAGCAGAGATATTACTCTTCCAACAAAGGTTCATATAGTCAAAACTATGGTTTTTCCTGTCGTCATGTATTGATGAGAGAGTCAGAGTCAAAGAATTGATGTTTTCAAACTGTGGTGTTGGAGAATACTCTTGAGAGTTCCTTGGACTGCAAGCAGATCAAGTCAGTCAATGCTTAAGGAAATCAACCCTAGGTTTTCATCTGGAGGACTGATGCTGAAGCTCCAATATTTTGGCCACCTAATGTGAAGAGCTGATTAATTAGAAAAGACCCTGATGCTGGTAAAGATTGAAGGCAGGAGGAGAAGGGGATGACAGAGGATGAGATGGTTGGATGGCATCACTGACTCAGTGGACATGAGTTTGGGCAAACTTGGTGAAGGACAGGGAAGCCTGCCATGCTACAGTCCATGGGGTTGCAAGGGTTGGACATGACTAACCCACTAAACAACAATAAATATTGGAGGTGTACTGGATATCTCAATACCCTAGACATAAACATAAATTTGGTTCTATATTTTATAAATGATCATGAGAATGTGTTTTGGAAATGTCTCTCTAGTTGAATAGCAGACATATCCTAAGAGGCATGAAAAAGTTTTCTGCTCCCAGGTGTTGTATTCCTGAAGAAGAAGGAGAAACCAGAGAGTGGCAAGCTGAAGTTATAGGCTATGATCAGATCATTGATGGCCTCCATCCAATGTAGGCCTTAACAGATTGTCATTTAGGGAATGAATATAGACTCATTTGTGTCTTTTCCTTGTACAACAAAACCAGTCCAAGTAAAACAATGCTTGCATTTAAGGTTAAATATTGTTACTTTGCACATCCTATCTTCTGGAGAACCTATCCTTTCTCCGCTGAAATCAGAAGTCAATTTAACCAGAAGTTTGTCTGCTCTGAGGAAGAGAAAACAACAGTTACCTGATATTTTTCTTCCTTCTCTTTAACAGTTACTGTGGCTCCAAGCCAGCCCTTGGATGGTAGATGTGAGTTAGGTGTAAGGGGAACATGGAAACAAGGAAGGATCTTAGCTCTCTAGTTTCTAACAACTTAAGCAAACAGGCATGCAGACAGATATATTACTTCCACACAATGTGGTAAATGTTAGTTTAGTGGTTTACATTGAACTTCCTTTCCTACCCAATCACAATTTCTTCTCCCATCAATTTACAGTAGCTAGAATTAGTCTCACCCTCATTAACACCCACATGAGCAATTTATATATTATTTGTTATATATGAAAGGATAAATATATATAAAATACATACACACACACACACACACACACACATATAAAGCTGTGAAATTATCTATCTACTGCAGTGGAGGCTCTTAGAGGAGCAGGAACATGTCTTATTCACAACTGAATCTCCCTTGTTTAGCTCACCAGATGAGATGCTCCAAACAATGTTGAAATCATCCTACTAAAGATCCAGGTGGTTTGGCTCAAGAACCCATGCTCTTTAGATGAAAAGTAATGTTGCTCCTTAAGGCATGACACCTGGATGGCACTTAGCTGTATTCTCCAGTTACCAGTGTACTCTCAACTCCCAGGTATTCTGACCTTGTTTCCTTCTCTTCTCTCCAGCCTGATGTAGGCCTTGATTACTGACTCCTTTCCAACTCCTCAGACATCAAGTATTTTTCTTCCCTCCATTGTTTTATATCCAAGACAAAGTGTATCCACTCTTTTCTCAGTGTGTTATGGTCATCAATCACCCTCCTTTAGTGTCAGCTGTCTCCTCCATCCCTCTGGGGTCATGATTTGAAGAGCTCAAGTCACCTATTCAGATTCTTTTCCTGATGCTTTTGCTGTGTATCACTATGAAGCTGCTATTGAAGGGAAGAAAGGCCTGCAAGAACCAGTTAACATCTATTTCTTTAAAAAACAAAACCCTCCTGATTTCTATAAGATAGGCCTTGATAAATTAAGGGACATCAATTAGATTTCTGTACTATAATTGATAACTATGAAAACAAAACAAAAAACTGTGCACTTGTCTACACTACTGGTTTAGTGACCTTCTTGAATCATGCAGAACTCTCCCAAGTACCAAAGTCCCCTCCACGTCCCCTGCCTTTTGTTGTAGAAAAGCTGAAGTCTCTGAGGCCTTCCTTCAGTCACAAAAGAGCAGGATCAAACAGTTAATATTTAGGATAATAGAGCCACAGAGTCTTTCAGTGTCTGACACATTATTCTTGAGTTGTTTTGCAGATAATTTAACTACCACCAGAAGTAAAAAGCTAACTGCATGATAACCAGGATGTAGCCATAACATAAAATGCTACATCTTTAGCAGTAATGAATATATGACTAGCACAACTCCAAGAACTGGCCTCAAGAGAATGGAATTAACACTACTGTGCATAATAATTTGTATCTTGTGGGCATCAAAGTAATTGTGGCTTGTTCGATTCATCTATGTGACTAAAGTGACTAAAGAGACACTGTGAGCAAAGAAATACTACAGATCCATGTTGATATCCTAAATAGCATGTTCTATGTCAGCAGGAAAAAGTTATAGAAGATGGACCTTCATTCATAATCCCATAGAAATAGAATGATGTCTGACAGTGGGAATTTGTAAGCAACTCTTTGCAGTAAACAGTTTATAGTAGGAGGCAGCTCTCTGCAGGAGGCCCTTTTGTCTTGTTGCTCTAGCAAAGCTATATTTTAACTTAACCTTTATACCAGGTGTCACCATGCTTAACTAACGTCCAGTCCAAGCACACCTTTCAAAGCTTTTGATCACACTGTCCCTCACCTAGCCTGTCAACTCTCTTCTTTGATTAAACAAGTAGAGGTAAAAAAATAAATTATCAGGTGACTAGATCCTTTCTTTAGCTTCCCCTTCAGTAGTCTTTCCAGCAAACTCCGTTGCTGCATCTAAAGAAAGATCACAAACACTGGACAAGCCAGCCTGCAGTGGGAAATAATGAAGAATTTTACCCCATACCTCAATGATTAACTGAGATTACTTCCTCTTGCCCTTTTACAAACCTTCATGGCCAAGCAGAATCTTCAGAGTTGGTTTGGGAACATGAGTCTATCTTCTCCCCTAGATGCCAGCCTCCTGAATAAAGCTACCTTCCTGTTCTACCAGCATTTGTGTCTCAAGTATTGCATTTTGAGTGGCAAGCAGCCAACCTGAGTTTTACTGGAGTTACAACATTTGCTATGGCTCAAAGGTTAAGAAGCCACCTGCCAAGCCTGAGACAAGGGTTCAATCCCCGGGTCAGGAAGATCTGGAGAAAGGAAATGGCAACCCACTCCAGTATTCTTGCCTGGGAAATCCCATGGGCAGAGGAGCCTGGTGGGCTACAGTCCATGAGGTTGCAAAAAAGTTCAACATCCCTAGCAACTAAATAATGATGACTAAAAATCCTAAACAGAATTTATCTTTCAAAAGCCCTTAAATCATTCAATAATATTACATATATGATTTGCACAAAAGGCCACAAATGGAGTTGCATATACTAAGCTTTGTGTCATCAAATTTTGATTCAATCTAATTACAGTTTCTCTTTCTTAGTCAATTAGGAATCACCTGATGAGCATTACTGACTCTTCCCCTAAAGGAAAGCTATAAACAACCCACTTTTTGACCTAGTGTAAATTTCCTTTTCCTACTCCCTTCTGCTTATAAAAGTCTTTCATCTTCTATAGTTTCTTAGAGCTCCTTTCCATCTGCTAGATTGGATGTTGTCCAATTAAAATTGAGTTTTTGCTTAAATGAACACTTAAAAATTATAATGTGCATTAGTTTACCTGTTAAAAATTCACAATGCCTTTAGTAGTAAAATGTAGTCATAACTATATTATAATATTATACATGTGTTCAGGAATTAAATCCATTGAGGATTTCACCTTCTGAACCATTGAAAAAAATGTATCAAAATACCAACTTGCTAAATCATCTTATTTAGACTTATTATCTTTGTTTATAGATAATTTTAACAATTCTCCTGAAATGACCTTAATTGATGTTTCTGTATAGCCTTTAATTTATTATTCAATTTTGGGTATCTATGAACACCATCTGGCCAAAGGTTTTAATTATTTTGCTAGAGACAGCAAAATTCTTAAGAACAAATTTCTCTCTGTCTTTTGTCTCTGTTTATATTTCATGTAAGGTCAGATTCTGCTGTGTGCTTCTTAAATTGCATTGAAAACAACATATTAATCCATGTATTTGAAAATATGCTCCTTTTAAAAAATTTCTCTGGAGGAAGACAAGATGGTGGAGTAGCTGGATGTGTAGTACATCTCTCTCCACAGATACATCAGGAATGCACCTTCAGACACAGAAGTGCTTGCAGAATACCAGCTGAGAGCGGACAGGAGTACCTGACCAGCAGAAAAGAACATATAGAACAATGGAAAACTCTGTAGGATGAAGGAAGTTGGGGGCAAAACGGGAGAGTTAGTAGGACTGGACCTGCCCTCGGTGGGTGGGGGAACTGAAGCAGGGGTCCAGTCCCCACAATGGGACAGTTGTTTGGGTCAGAGGGGAAGCATTTGAGGCTGAAAGTGAAGCAGATGATCTGTGACGGTCTAAATGGAATGAGAATCACACAGGTGATCCTTTCCACAGCCATACATACCCCAGACAGGGCCAGGGGTCCCCTAGAAGGCACCGCAGCTGGGAGCTGGAGAATAGTGATTGTGGAGCAATCCCAGGGCAAGGTCTGCTGATGACTGTGGGGAGACAGCCTGAGGGGACGTGAGAGAGGAGATTGTGGTGGGAAAGGCCTGTGGAGGAAAACGAGGCAGCCGTGGGGGCAAGGCGACACTGTGAGTCACGCGTAGGGGGCGGAGCCATCACTGTAGCCTCTCCCCACACGCCAGCACCAGCAGCTGAACAATAGAGAGGCTGACGGGGGCCTAGCGTGCTGAACACTAGAGGAGGGTCTCAGCCAGAGGGCCGCTCTAAGTGCCCGCCACGCTGAAAATCAGAGGTGGACTCCAGTCAGGGGAGCCCTTCAAGTGCCTGATGCCCCAAACCCCAGAGCAGGACCCTGGCCAGGGGAGCCCTCTAAGCACCCGAACGCGTGGAGCAACAGAGAAGGACCAGCCAAAGAGCCCTTCTGATCACTGGCTGCCAGAGGCTAGAAAAAGACTCTGCTCGGGCCGTCGCTCCTGGGGCTGAGTCAGTGCGTGTCTCTGCACAGTCGGTGCTGCCAGCGTCCCCACGACCCAAGCAGCTGTGCCCCTTCATGATCCGTCCTCACCGGGGCAGAGCTGCCGCAGGATAGCAAAAGCGCTCTTAGCACCAAGTCTGCAGCGACAATAAGCGGCCGGCACTCGTGAGTAGCCGGCATTACCAGGGTCCCTGTGATCCAAGCAATCGAGGCCCCTCCACGCATGATCCCCACTGGGATAGAGCTGCCAGAGGATAGAAAAAATCCTGCCTCTGTGCATGCGAGGTCGCGTCCATCGTGTCTGACTTTGTGATCCTGTGGACTGACCTGTCAGGCTTCTCGGTCAAGAATTCTGGAATGAGTGGCCATACCCTTCCAGAGCACCTTATTTCAAGCTGCTATAGCCGCTGGCTGCCCTGAATACCTGGTGCTATCAGGGCCCCTGCGACCCAAGCAACTGTGCCACCTCCACACCTGACCCTCAGTGAGGTAGACCCAAGTCCTCCAGGGGAGCCTCAGGAACAAACTCCTGTGGATGACCCACATGCAGAGATGGAGATAAAAGCACAACTGAAACCCAGGGGCAGTGTGGCTAAGGAAAATGAGTGAAAGTCGCTCAGCCATTTCTGACTCTTTGCAACCCCATGGACTCGACAGTCCATGGAATTCTCCAGGCCAGAATACTGGAGTGGGGAGCCTTTCCCTTCTCCAGGGGATCTTCCCAACCCAGCGATCAAGCCCAGGTCCCCCACATTGCAGACAGATTCTTTACCAGTTGAGTCACAAGGAAAGCTCAGTGGAAGCCACAAGGGAAGACCCACATGCAGAGGTAGAGATAAAACCACAGTTGAAACCCAGAGGCAGTGTGGCTAAGGAAGATGATACAAAACCTTCCCACCAGGCCTAGAAGCAGCAAATCAAATCCATATGATCAAGTAGGCAGACTCTATGTCTGTGGAATACATTAAAGGACAGTGAGAACTCTTGTAAAAGAAAACACACTAGTTCTGACAGCTGTGGACACTGGGGGCAAGAACACACAGCGGGAGGACCAGATTAGAGTCTGAGCTGCCCCCACAGCAGGTCCAGAGACCAGGCCAGGGTTGCAGGGCATCCTAGGAGGCAAAGTGGACTGTGACTCCCAGCGAGGGAAAGGACGTTAACAGTGGAGATGCAAGAAAAACATTTACTATTCTTATATGTTGACTTGGTATGTAGCTGTTTCTGGATTTTTTTTTTCTTTTTATTCTTTTACTTTTTTCCCCCCTCTGTTGTTGTAGTAGTCGATTTTATTAGTACTACTGAATCTATTTAAGCTTGTGTGAATTTATTTTTAATCATACTTGAGGATCCATAGGGTTTTCCTTCTTCTTTCTTTTTCTTTTCTCTCTCTTTTTAATGTAAATTTTAAATTTTGTAAATTTATTATTATTTTTTCTATATTTATTCCTTTGTTTGCTTTTCCTATTGTTCCTTTCCCATTGTAGTTAATATTTAATATATATGAATTTTTTATCTACTTGTATTTGACTTTGCATTTCTATTCTTTCTTTTTTTCACCATATTTCTTAGTTTATTTTGATTTCATTGCTTTACTGTCCAGTTGGTACTTGGCTTTATTTTTGCTTTTCAGTTTGTGTTTTAGTTAGTTTTGTTCTTAGCTGGTGGATATAATTTTGGGGTTCATTTATTTGCTGGATCATACTATTGTACATTATTACTTTTGTCCTGTTTTGGTTTTGCTTATGGGTGTATATATATGTATGTGTGTATATTCCATTATTTTAGTTATTATTTGCCTGATTTTGTAATTTCCATTTGTTTGGGTACATCTTTTGTTTCTCATGTTTGTATATTTACTTTAATTCCATTTAATGCCATAACAAACCACCTCTGGAATTCCATTCGCGGCCAGAGATCAAGGCCTGAGCCTTTGGAGTGGGAGCATTGGCTCCAGGACCCTAGACCACCAGAGAACCCCTGACCCTAGGGAGCATCGGAGAGTGAGAACTCCCACAGAGCGACCACTTGTACACAAGGCCCGGCATCGCCCAGCTGCCAGCAGCACCTGGAGCAGGGCGCCTCAGCCAAACAGAAAAACAGAGATACAAACCCAGTCATCCACAGACGGGATTTCCACCGCACTCAGCCCTGTCCATCAGAGGGGAAAAGACCTCACCTCGTCTCACCAGAACTCAAGCACGAGACGCGCCCTACACAAAGCTTACACAAACCACTGGAACTCACTTATAAGGGCAGACACCAAAAGGAACAAAGAATTCAACCTCAAAGCCTAGGAAAAGGAGGCCTCAAACACAGGAAGTTTAAAAAGAAGAAAATGAAAAGGCAGAGAAATACTGAAGAAACGAAGGAACAACCTAGAAAAACACTAAATCCAAATAAGTGAAGAGGAAATAGGCAAACTACCTGAGAAAGAATTCAGAATAATTATAGTAAAGGTGATCCAAAATCTCAAAAATAGAATGGAGAAAATGCCAGAATCAATTAACAAAGACCTAGAAGAAATACAAAAAATAAGCATACAGAGACAAGCAACACAATTACTGAAATTCAAAATTTAGAAGGAATCAGTAGCAGAATATCTCAGGCAGAAAAACCGATATGAGAGCTGGAAGAAAGGATGGTGGAAATAATTGTTGAATAACAGAATAAAGTAAAAGGAATGAAAAAGAAAAATACTGAGGATAGTCTCAGATACCTCTGGGACAATATTAAATGCACCAACATTTGAATTATTTAGGTCCCAAAAGAAGAGAAAAAGAAAGGGTATGAGAAGATTTTTGAAGAAATTATAGCTGGAAATTTTCCCAACATAGAAAAGGAAATAGTCAATCAAGTGCAAGAAGCACATAGAGTCCCATACAGGACAAACCCAAGGAGAAATACACCAAGACACATACTAATCAAATTAACAAAGATTAAACACAAAGAAAGATTATTAAAAGCAGTAAGGGAAAAGCAACAAGTAACATACAAGGGAAACTCCATATGTTTAATAGCTGATCTTTTAGCAGAAACTCTGCAGGCCAGAATTTAAAGTATTGAAAGGGAAAAATCTACAACCAAGATTACCTGGCAAGGATCTTATTAAAAAATGATGGAGAAATCAAAAACTTTACAGACAAGCAAAAATTAAAAGAATTTAGTACCACCAAGCCAGCCCTACAACAAATGTTAAAGGGATTTATATAGTCAGGAAATGTAAGAGAAGAAAAAGATCTACCAAAAAAAGAAAAAAAGAAAGAAAGAAAGAAAAGAAAGAAAGAAAAAAAAAGAACATGTCAGTACAAACACATATATCAATAATTGTTTTAAATGTAAATGGATTAAATACTCCAACCAAAACACATAGACTGGCTGAATGGATACAAAAACAAGACCCATATATATGCTGTCTGCAAGAGACCCACTTCAGACCTAAAGACACATATAGACTGAAAGTGAGAGGATGGAAAAACATATTCCATGCAAATGGGAAGAAAAAGAAAACTGGAGTACCAATCCTCACTTCAGACAAAATAGACCTTAAAATAAAGAATATTACAAGAGATAATGAAGGACACTATGAAATGATCAAGGGACCAATACAAGAGGAAGACATAAAAATTGTAAATATCTATGCATGCCACACAGGAGCACCTCAATACATAAGACAAACACTAATAGACATAAAAGGAGAAATCAACAGTAACACAATAATAGTAGGAGACTTTAACTCCCCACTTACACCAATGGACAGATCATCAAAACAGAAAATTAATAAGAAAATACAAGCTTTAAATTATACATTAGACTAGATGGATCCCATTGATATCTTCAGGACATTCCATACAAATGCAGAAGAATCCACCTTCTTCTCAAGTGCACATGGAACATTCTCACACATAGACTATGTCTTAGATCACAAATCAAACCTCAGTAAATTTAAGAAAATTGAAATTGTATCAAGCATCTTTCCTGACCACAACACTATGAGATTAGGTGCCAATTACAGGAAAATTACTGTAAAAAACACAAACACATGGAGATTAAACAATATTTTTCTAAATAATGAATAGATTACTGAAGAAACAAAAGGAAAATGAAAGGAATCCTAGAAATGAATGACAATGAAGACACAACAATTCAAAACCTACCTATGAGATGCAGCAAGAGCAGTTCTAAGAGGGAAGTTTATAACAATACAATACTAACTCAAGAAATAAGAAAAAACATCACATAGACAACCTAACTTTACATCTAAAACAACTGGAAAAAGAAGATAAAAAACCCCCAAAGCTAGCAGAAGGAAATAAATCATTAAGATCAGAGCAGAAAAAGATTAAAGAAACAATGGTAAAGATTAATCAAACTAAAAGCTTGTTCTTTGAGAAAATAAACAAAATTGACAAACCTTTATTCAGACTAATCAAGAAAAAGAGAAGAATTAAACCAACAAAATTAGAAATAAAAAAGGAGAGGTTGCAACAGACAATGAAGAAATACAAAGGAATATAAGAGACTATCATGAGCAACTATATGGCAATACAGTGGACAATCTGGAAGAAATGGACAGATTCTTAGAAAAGTTCAATCTTCCAAGATTGAACTAGGAAGAAAGAAATTATGAACAACCCAATTACAATCGCTGAAATAGAAACCATGATCAAAAATCTCCCAAAAAAAAAAAAAAAGCCCAGAGCCAGATGGCTTCACAGGTGAATTCTGTCAAACATTTAGAGAAGAGCTAATGCCTATCCTAAAACTCTTTCAAAAAATTTCAGAGGAAGGAACACTTCCAAACTCATTTTATGAGGCCACCATCACCCTGACACCAAAACCAGGGAAAGAACAGAGATAAATAGATCCATCTATGGCCATCTTTTCTTTGACAAAGAAAATAAAAACATGCAATTGGTGCTGTAAAAACAGGTCAATTACATGTAAAAGACTAAAATTAGAACATCTCCTAATACCATACACAAAAAATAAAATCAAAATGAATTTAAGACCTAAACAGAAGACTAGAAACAATAAAATTCTTATAGGAAAACATAGGCAGAACACTCAATGACATAAACCAAACCAAGATCCTCTATGACACACAACCTAGAGTGATGGAAATAAAACAAAAATAAACAATTGGGGCCTAGTTAAGCCAAAAAGCTTTTTCACAGTGAAGGAAACTATAAACAAAGTGAAAAGACAACCCTCAGAATGGGAGAAAATAATAGCAAATGAAAAAAATGACAAAGGATTAATTTCCAAAATATGCAAGCAGCTCATACAACTCAATACCAGAAAAACAAATGACCCAATCAAAAAGAGGGCAGAAAACCTAAACAGACATTTTTACAAAGAAGACATACAGATGGCTAACAAACACATGAAAAGATGCTCAACATCACTCATTATTAGAGAATGCAAATCAAAACTACAATGAGATATCACCTCACACCAGTCATAATAGCCATCATAAAAGTCTACAAAAAATAAATGCAGGAGAGGGTGTGGAGGGAAGGGAACCCTCTTGCACTGTTGGTGGGAATGTAAATTGATAAAAGCCACTATGGGAGATGGTATGGTGACTCCTTTCAAAACTAGGAATAAAACCACCATAAGACCCAGCAGTTTAACCACTAGGCATATACCACGAGGAAACCAAATTTTAAAAAGACACATACATTGTACGCTAATGTTCATTGCAGCATTATTTACAATAGCCAGACCATGGAAGCAAACTATATGTTGATAGAGATGAATGGATAAAGAAGTTGTGGTACATATATATAATGGAATATCACTTAGCCATAAAAAGGAATGCATCTGAGTCAGTTCTAATGAGGTGGATAAACCTAGAGCATATTATACAGAGTGAAGTAAGTCAGAAAGAGAAAGAGAAATATCATATACTAACATATATATATACATATATATGGAATCAAGAAATATGTTACCAATGAATTTATTTGCAGGGCAGCAATGGAAAAACATAGAGAACAGACTTATGGACATAGGGTTGGGGAAGAAGGAGGGTGAGATGTATGGAGAAAATAACATGGAAACTTACATTACCATATATAAAATAGATAGCCAACAGGAATTTGCTATATGGCTCAGGGAACTCAGACCACAGTTTTGTAACAACCCAGAGGAGTGGGATCGGAGAAGGCAGTGGCAACCCACTCCAGTACTCTTGCCTGGAAAATCCCATGGACGGAGGAGCCTGGTAGGCTGTGGTCCATGGGGTCGGGGGCGCGAAGAGTCAGACACGACTGAACAACTTCACTTTCACTTCTCACTTTCATGCTTTGGAGAAGGAAATGGCAGCCCACTCCAGTGTTCTTGCCTGGACGATCCCAGGGACGGGGGAGCCTGGTGGGCTGCCGTCTGTGGGGTCGCACAGAGTCGGACACGACTGAAGCGACTTAGCAGCAGCAGCAGCGGCAGAGGAGTGGGATGGGGAGGAAGAATGGAGGAAAGATCAAGGGGGAAGGAACTTATGTATACCTATGCCTGTAGCATGCTGATATTTGGCAGAAAATTGCAAAGTTCTGTAACATAATTTTTCTTCAATTAAAAAATAAACTTTAAAAAATTCTAAAATATTAAAAAATAAAAAAAATCTCTCTTTGCCCCACTGGTTCTAACTATAGGAGGCAAAGTTCTTAAATGTCTTCATTTTTAATTCTATTGATCTTGAATTTAAAAAATGATTTATTTAGTTATTCATCAGAGTAGATTACCATAGCAGTTAAGCAATCATACTGGGTTCTAAACTTTGGACAAAAGATGTCTTTGTGACTCAGTTTATTCATAAATGAAATATAGGTAAAAATGGGTGTTTGTGGAAATTAAATAAGCTAATAAACGTAATACATATTTAGAACTGTGTTTGACAAGTAGTGAATACTAAATAGGTATCAGCTAGTACTTTATTTTTTACCACTTAAACATGCATTCAGCTTTATTTTAAATTTTTGTTTCTGAAAATTAGTACTGTTTATTCAGTCAGGTCAGTTGCTCAGTAGTGTCTGATTCTTGGTGGTGACCCCATGGACTATAGCACTCCAGGCTTCCATGTCCATCACTAACTTTCAGAGCTTGCTCAAACTCATGTCCATGGAGTTGATGATGCCATCCAACCATTTCATCCTCTGTCATCCCTTTCTCCTCCTGCCTTCAATCTTTCCCAGCATCAGGGTCTTTTCCAGTGAGTTAATTCTTTGCATCAGGTGGCCAAATTATTGGAGCTTCAGCTTCAGCATCAGTCCTTCCAGTGAATATTCATGACTGATTTCTTTTAGGATGGACTTCCTTTGAGGCTAAACTAGTAAAGAAGCTGCCTGCAAGGTGGGAGACCTGGGTTCAATCCCTGGGTTTGGAAGATGCCCTCGAGAAGGAAAAGGCTACCCATGCCAGTACTCTGGCCTGGAGAATTCCGTGGACTGTATAGTCTATGGGGTCGCAAAGAGTCAGACACGACTGCGTGACTTTCACTTTACACTTTAGGAATGACAGGTTTGATCTCCTTGCTGTCCAAGAGACTCTCAAGCGTCTTCTCCAACACCACAAGTTTAAAAGCATCAGTTCTTTGGTGCTCAGCTTTCTTTATGGTCTAACTCTCATATCCGTACGTGACTACTGGAAAAACCATAGCTTTTACTAGATGGACCTTTGTCAGCAAAGTAATGTCTCTGATTTTTTAATATGCTAAGTTGGTCATAGCTTCTCTTCCAAGGAGCAAGCTTCTTTTTAATTCATGTCTGCAGTCACCATCTGTAGTGATTTTGGAGCCCAAGAAAATAAAGTCTGTCACTGTTTCCATTGTAACCCCATCTATTTGACATGAAGTGATGAGACCGGATGCCATGATCTTCGGTTTTTGAATGTAGAGTTTTAAGACAGCTTTTTCACTCTCCCTTTCACTTTCAAGATGTTCTTTAGTTCCTCTTTGCTTTCTGTCATAAAGGTATTTTCATTTGCATATCTGAGGTTATTGTTATTTCTCCTAGCAATTTTGGTTCCAGTTTGTGTTTCATCCACCCTGGGTTTTTCATAATGTACTCTGCATATAAGTTCAAAAACAAGGTGATCATATACAGCCTTGACATATTCCTTTCTCAATTTGGAACCAGACCATCGTTCCATATCTGGTTTTGTTGTTTCTTGATCTGCATATAGATTTCTTAGGAGGCAGGTAAGGTGGTCTGGTATTCCCATCTCTTTAAGAATTTTCCAGTTTGTTGTGATCCACACAGTCAGTGATTTAGGCATAGTCAAGGAAGCAAAAGTAGATGTTTTTTCTGGAACTCTCCTGCTTTTTCTATGACCCACCAGATGTTGGCAATTTGACATCTGGCTTCTCTGCCTTTTCTAAGTCCAGCTTGAACATCTGGAAGTTCTTGGTTCATGTACTGTTGAAACCTATCTTGGAGAATTTTGAGCATTACTTTGCTAGCAATATTGCTAGTAATAGTAATGCTTATTATTTGGTTCAGTTATCTAATATCCTTTTTTCCCAGTGATATCTCAAAATGTTCTTCTTTTTCCTTTTTTTGAAATATAGCATGTTTTAAAAGATACTTGCTCCTTGGAAGAAAAGCTTTGACACAGTGTATTAAAAAGCAGAGACATCATGTTGCCAACAAAGATCCATATAGTCAAAGCTATGGTTTTCCCCATGGACTGCAGCCCACCAGACTCCTTTGTCCATGGCATTTTCCAGGCAAGAATACTGGAGTGTGTTGCCAGTAGTCATGTATGGATGTGAGAGCTGGACCGTGAAGAAGGCAGAGCACAGAAGAATGGACGCTTTTGAATCGTGTTGCTTGAGAAGACTCTTGTGAGTCCTTGGACAGAGAGGAGGTCAAATCAGTCAATTCTGAAGGAAATCAACCCTGAATATTCATTGGAAGGATTGATGCTGAAGCTCCAATACTTTGGTCACCTGGTGCCATTTTTGACTCATTGTCAACTCATTGGCAAAGACCCTGATGCTGGGAGAAACTGAAGGCAGATAGAGAAGTGGGTGACAGAGAATGAGACCATTGAATGGCATCACTGACACAATGGACATGAGTTTGTCTGCCTGGCATGCTGCAGTTCATGGGGTCACAAAGAGTTGGACACGACTTCTCAACTGAAAAACAATAGTTTGTTTACAATACAGTATTAGTTTCAGGTGTATAACATAATGATTCAGTATCTTTACAGATTTTACTTCATTAAAAGTAATTACTAGACAATGGTTTTAATTCTCTGTGCTATATAATATATAATTTATTTATACATAATAGGTTGTATCTCTTAATTCCTTACCCCCTACCCTTTCCCCACTGGTATCCACTGCTTTGTTCTCTGTATTTGTGGACTAAGATTGCCATTTGCCATACTAGTAAGTGAAGGATGCAGTGGCAATCAAGCCATCAGTCAATACAGCTGCCCTGTAGGTGTGCGCTGGGGAAACTCAGAACAGAAACAAGTGGGAAGCCCACCAAAAAGTCATCAGCTACTGCAGCTGGCCCCAGTGGTGCCTCCAAAGACGCATCTTGGGGTGGGAAATTTTGGTCCCCTACAAGGTTGTATTTTGTTATTTACTCCTTTATGTGACTAACATATCTTAGTGCTCTCAGTCACTATCAATGAACTCAGATATATTTTAAATTTTTTCCTTTTTTATTTGGTGGGAGATTGGAAAATGAGTAACATGCCTTTATTACTTTCTTTCTTGAAAGGTGGAATACATTGAAATTCAACATGAAAAGTGAGAAAAATTAGTTTGGGGGAACATTGGATGCATACAGCACTGAACCAATTTTTGAAAGAAATCTATTATGTCACTTATATTTAACAATATTCTGGGGTTTTGCTGTGCTCTATCTTCATATAAAAGTGAAAGAGCTTTAGGAAGTTAGATTTAGAGTTACTATAGTTTATTAACATGACGATATTCTAACAAAAAGCAGTAGCAACAAGTGTTGAGTTTGTAAAACAAAGATTTCAAGGTGTGGCCTTGAAATCAAGCACAGGAATCTTTCTGTCCCCCATTTCTTATTTATAGGAAAGACTCCAGCCTCCCTGACCTTTCCTGGGTTCCTAAGGGCAGATCTGAACAGTTGCTAATGAAGGGGGAAGCAGTCAAGAAACCAACTGCAAGATGAAAGGAACCAGAGAAGCTCATCAAGAGAATTACCTGAGACCAGATTAGAGGAGTGAAGTCCCTGCACACACCCTAATCTTATCAGCAACCCCACTCTTCAACTATTGCTATAAAGTGAAGCATCCTCATCCCTACCATAGTGATGACGAATAATCAGCAATTCTCAGATATTTTACAAGGATTATGCTGTGCTGTGCTGTGCTTAGTCACTCAATTATGTCCAGCTGTTTGTGACCCCGTGGACTGTAGCCCACTAGGCTTTCCTCTGTCCATGGGATTCTCTAGGCAAGCATATTGAAATGGGTTGCTATTTCCTTGTCAGGGTATCTTCCCAACCCAGGGATCAAACCTGGGTCTCCTCTATTGGCAGGCAGAATCTTTACCATCTGAGCCACCAGGGAAGCCCAATACAAAATTCCTCATCAAATCCTCCTGAGTTGGGACACAGACTCTGGGGGCAGGAGTCCGCTGTGTCCTCTTTGCCTGGCAAAGCAATAAAGCTATTCTTTTCTACTTCACCCAAAACTCCGTCTCTCAGACTTGATTTGGTATTGGTGGACAGAAGCTGAGCTTTCAGTATCAACAGTGCCTATTTTTTAATGTAAAATCTCAAAATTGTCTCCAATATTAAATTGCATTGTTCTTGTCACCTCTAATTATAATAACTTACATAATTTTTGTCACAAATACATTTCTTGATTAAATGGAAATGTTACCAGAAAAACTGGGTTCACCTCTTGGTGAGTGTCCAGTCAAAAGACAGAACCAAGCCAAAGATCAGACCTGGAGAAGAAAGAATTTTATCAATTGGAACAAGTAAGGAGAACATTGTGGCTCTTTCCTCAAGTACTGTCTCCTGAAGTGGCAAAATTGGGGAAGTTGTAAGTTAAGGGTACATGCACATTCATAAAGGAGCTGGAGAGGCTGGCAGAGTCCAAGTCTTAGTTGATTGAAGTCATGAGGGTCAGAAGACATTAATGTCATCATCTCTTAGATTCTAGCTGGTTTGATGGTTGATTGCCAGGTATGTTTGACTTCTACAGAACTGCTCAAGAAAGTGTTTCAAGCTAGACTTTACTATTGAAACAGACAAGAGCATTTTTACAACTGATTTCTTATCTCTGCTGTTGTTAATTCTCGAGCTTCATAACAGTTTGTTCTCAAGTTCCTTATTATTAAGACCTGTTCAAGGGCAAGCATTCTGACACCAGACTTAGGTCACAAAACAGCTTAGGCCAAAAGTAGCATTTCTTCTGTCAAGAAAGCCAGACCTGGTTCTTTCCTCTGGGGAACCCCTACCATACCTGCTTACAGAGAAACTATATTCTTAGAGTGGGGAGGAAGGATGGCATTACCTCACGATTACATGCATTGTCCGCAATGTTTAAGAGCCTTCTGAAATGTCTAAAATAATACCCTGTGTGAAAATCTTGGCTTTTCCACTCACCAGCATGACCTTGAACAATTGACTAAATTTGAGTCTTAGTGTTGCCGTTTCTAAAATGGAGACAATAATTTTCCTATGCTTTAGAAATTATGAGTATTTTATTTTATTTTATTTTTTCTTTTTGAAGGCTGCTCAGTCGTGCAATGGAGAAGGCAATGGCACTCCACTCCAGTACTCTTGCCTGGAAAATCCCACTGTAGCCTACCAGGCTCCAGTCCATGGGGTCGCTAAGAGTCGGACAGGACTGAGCGACTTCACTTTCACTTTTCACTTGCATTAGAGAAGGAAATGGCAACCCACTCCAGTGTTCTTGCCTGGAGAATCCCTGGGATGGGGGAGCCTGGTGGGCTGATGTCTATGGGGTTGCGCAGAGTCGGACACGACTGAAGCGACTTAGCAGCAGCAGTCGTTCCTGACTCTGTGCGACCCCATGGACTATACAGCCCATGGAATTCTCCAGGCCAGAATATTGGAGTGGGTAGCCTTTCCCTCCTCCAGGGGATCTTCCTCCTCCATTGCGGGTGGATTCTTTACCAGCTGAGCCACAAGGGAAGCCCAAGAATACCAGAGTGGGCAGCATATCACTTCTCCAGGAATCTTCCCAACCCAGGGATTGAACTGGGATCTCCTGCATTGCAGGCGGATTCCTTACCAACTGAGCTATCAAGGATAAGAATTAAATAAGATGAACTATTAAAACACTTAGAATATTGCTTGAAGTAGAGTAAGCAGTATCAGTGAAAAATATCACATAAAAGTTTAACTTCAAGTAAATATTTCAGAATGATTCTCAAAGGAATAATTTCTTACTGAAGAAAATTTCTGGTACTTTCTGTGTTATCAAACTCTTGCTTAAGGCATTAAATGCAGACTCCACCAACAAACAATAAAAAAAAATCAAGGTAAAAATAACACTGTCCATAGATTACAGTTGATCCTTGAACACCGTGGGGATAGGGGCACTGACCAGACCCTCCATACAGTGAAAATTCACTTATAGCTTAGAGTTGACCCCCTCTTACATGCTGTTCTTTGGCATCTGTGGCTCTCTATAACCATGGATCCAGCCGTGAATGTGTAGTACTATGATATTTACTATTGAAAAAAAAATGCATGTAAATGGACCCATGCAGTTCGAATACATGTTGTTCAACAATTAAGTGTATAAAGAGTGTATACAGTGTATACAGCCAGCTCTCCCACTCCTCCAGCTCTGCATCCGTGGGTATAACCGATCGTGTTTGTTAGTTGAATCTGAGTATGTAAAACTCACAGATACGACCGACTCTGGGATGTGAACACCCAGGGATTTTGGTATCCATGGCGGGTCTCAGAGCTCATCCTCCTGCATGTACTGAAGGACATGTTTATATAAAATATTCTGCTATTAGTTGTTACCTCTGGAACTCATCAGAAGTGTTAATATAGACCATACACCCAAGGACCAAGACAAGTAAGTTTCTGTGTTACTTCTATTTATTTTTACTGTGTCAGGACTCCAGGGGGAGGACATAGGGATTCTTCTCAGTTTACTTCAGAGTATATTCTCAAGGAAATCAACCCTGAATATTCATTGGAAGAACTGATGCTGAAGCTGAAGCTCCAGCACTTTGGCCACTTGATGCGAAGAATCAACTCACTGAAGAAGATCCTGATAGAGGGAAAGATTGAAGGCGAAAGGAGAAGGGGGCAGCAGAGGATGAGATGGTGAGATAGCATCACTGACTGTGCTTTTAAGCAAACTCCTGGAGACAGTGAGGACAGGCGAGCCTGCACGCTGCAGTCCTTGGGATGGCAGAGTGAGACAGGACTTAGTGACTGAACAACAACAAACGATATTCACGAGTGATTATATAAATAGTGAAAGTAGTGTTCACGGAGATGAAGGGAGAGTTTTGAAGGGCCACTGACATCACATTCAAAATGAAATAATGTCTTTAAAGAGAGTCACTTTTCCTTAAAACCCACAGTACACTCTGGATTTATATATTTGGCTATTCTGGGATGGCTTATATCTTTTAAAAGGTTAATGTGTAAGATTTGGACATTGCTTTCCAATCGTCAGATGTGAAGGGCCACATCATTACAGAAGGTCTGGCCAGCAAAAATCTTCAGTGTGTGTTGTTTGTGTTTAACAAAGATTGTACAATTTTACTCTTGGACTATTTGAAGTGGCTAAGAAAACAGGTAAAACGAATGACCTGAGAGGTAATAGCTAAACAGTAGAGACAGAAGGACATGCAGATATACTAGGGGAACTCATTTTACATCAAGCATGTTTCTGGAATATATGAAATATATATCATTTACAAAACCTAATGAATTGACTCTTATTAGGCTTGTTGACCATAGTCAGTTTTTGATAAATATATTCATTTCCTCCTTGTTTTTTAAATAAAATAAGAAAATAAAAATTTATCAAGGATTAGATTAAAATGATAATTACTTATTTCATTGTGACATTAAACAGAACTATTTGTTTTGGATCAAAGGAATACTCACAGTACATAAATATCACCTAAATTACTTTTTAAAAACCAAAGTTTAACATAATTTAAAAAAAGATAATTCTTCTCAGTAACACACTAAAAATATATCTTTATGGGGATATTTTGAAACTGGCTCTTTAGCATACTTTCTTTGAAAACAGCTAGTGCAGGTAGTTTTTTAAATGATATCTACTTTTTTCTTTTTTAAAAATTCAGTTTCTACCCACATTTCACCTATCTTATTTTTGTTTTTCCTTCTCTGCAGTTCAAAAATATAAATCTCAGCACTTCTGTGTGAAGTGTGGAGGGAGTATGTTGTTGGAGAGCAAAACTTGTTACCCTAAAACTCCTCTTTGGCACGTGAATTATTTTAAAAAAAATGATCAAATTCCAAAAGACTCAGGAAGAAACTTTGATCTTCTCCATAATTGCATAAAATAATTTCTACAGCGGGCGTATTCCTGGAATAGAACCAGCACCAGAGGTAACCTCAAAGAATATGACTTTGGGGCTTGGGTAAACTCTTGTTATTGTTTAGTTTCTAAGTCGTGTCCAACTCTTTTGCTACCTCCTTGATTGTAGCCCGCCAGGCTCCTCTGTCCACGGGATTTTTCCAGGCAAGAATACTGGAGTGGGGTGTCATTTCTTTCTTCAGGGGCTCCTCCTGATCTGTGTCTCCTGCATTGGCAGATTCTTTACCAGTGAGCCACCAGAGAACCCTGGGGAAATTCTGCTGCTTCTGCTGCTGCTAAGTCGCTTCAGTCGCGTCCAATTCAGTGCAACCCCATAGATGGTAGCACCAAGCTCCCCCGTCCCTGGGATTCTCCAGGCAAGAACACCGGAGTGGGTTGCCATTTCCTTCTCCAATGCATGCAAGTGAAAAGTGAAAGTGAAGCCGCTCAGTCGTGTCCAACCCTTAGCGACCCCATGGACTGCAGCCCACCAGGCTCCTCCGTCCATGGGATTTTTCTAGGCAAGAACCCTGGAGTGGGGTGTCATTTCTTTCTTCAGGGGCTCTTCCTGATCTGTGTCTCCTGCATTGGCAGATTCTTTACCATGAGCCACCAGAGAACCCCAGGGAAACCCTAGACAGGATCTAAAGATCAGAGTCTGCGCTGTGTCCCCTTGTTTCTGCAGGGCGCATCAAACCTTTGCTCATCAAACATTTGCTTTTCTACCTCCATATGAATTGCTTTTCTTCCCTTTGGAGTTCCAAACCACTGCTCCCAGCATCTTTTTTGTTTTGTTTTGCTTTTAGTTAAAGATGATATTTAAGATGAAGTCTTCTGTCATTTTGGTAAATTATTGAGTTTTCCTGGGTCTCTCCCATATACACATGTGATCAAACTTTTATTTGATATTGTTCTGTTAATCTGTCACATATCAATTTAATCCTTAGGTCAGCCAGTTGAACCTAGAAAAGTAGAGAAAAATTCCTCCCACACCCCCCCCAAAATGATAATACTGTTTCCTTCCTGAGGCCAGCCAGAATGAGGGAAGACTGTGCAAAGCAAGTTTCATATCAATTTATGTAAATAATTGTGCAACTGAAATTTCAGATGTTTTCTTCCTTTTGCTGGACCAATTTGAGACTCTACAATAGACTTCCAGTTTATTTCTGTGTGATCAAGTTTTCTACTTGACCTTGGAAGCATACTTTAAAAAAACTTAGCTTGTCTGGTGCATGCAATGTTTTATCACTTGACATACAATGCAAATTCTACCTTAATTCAATGCAATTAGCCTTAATGAGCCTGTTATGATCACTCCTAATATTAATATATATAAAGCTTGTAATTACAATGACCTAATTTTGCCATGGAAGGCCAGATAAAGATATCACAAGATGACACCCATTCCTTTAGTATCCCTGTGTTTTTACAATATTTTTAAGATGCTATTATTGAGCCTATTGGATTCAACGAACATTTACGGTAAATTTACCAATCACTAGCCAAAGGATAGTATCTTTTCATGGTTTAAAAAGTACAAGTCTTATGGAACCAGGTTGCCTCAGTACAAACCCCAGCTCAAATAATCGTTGACTATGAAATTTTTGACCTTATACTCCCAGAGGAGAAACTTCTTGTCAGTCCTCTGTACTTCAATTTGCAATGTGAAAATTTTGGGTAATGATAGTAACTATTGTCACAGATTTATGGAGATTGAATTAATTAACATATGTAATGTATTGGAACAAAGTTTGGCAGCAACTATTCAAGGAGTGTTATAATTATCAGATGAAAAGCATCCAGCGGTGTTGCTGTACTGAGATATAAAAATGAATAAGCACTGCAAGGAGCTGGTGATCTGCTAGAGTGTCTGGAGGAAGTTGAAACAGATAAGATGGATATCTTTCTCTGCTTTGTACTTTAAATATGTACTCTAAGGTAGACAGTGATATTATTGAGAGTTAGGGGAGAGAAAATCCAGTTGAGAGAAATTTGAAAGACACAGAGAGAGAGAGAGAGAGAGACAGAGAGAGGAAGTATTTTACATATGTCCTGAAGAATAAATACAATTTCAACCAGAAATTGTATTCAAGCCAGAAAGCAGAACATTTCCCAGACACTGGAACAGGACATCTATTCACACGATTGACTGGGCTGGCCTAGCCTAAGGCATGTTGAAGGACAGGAAGTTTCCTAGGTTGATGGACGAGTCTAAGGTGTGAGTGAGAAGGTGTGTGTCTGCGTGAGGGCTGATTCACTTCAACTGTATCGAACTCTTTGAGACCCTATGGCCCACCAGGCACCTCTGTCCTGCCCTGACCTCCTTCAAGGGATCTTCCCAACCCAGGGATTGCACTTATGTCTCTTAGAAAGAAAGAAAGAAAAGAAGTTAGCTGCTCAGTCATGTCCAACTCTTTGGGATCCCATGGACTGTAACCTGCCAGGCTCCTCTGTTCATGGAATTCTCCAGGCAAGACTACTGGAGGGGGTTGCCATTTCCTTCTCCAGTGGATCTTCCTGACCCAGGGATTGAACCCAGGTCTCCTGCATTGCAGGCAGATTCTTTACTGTTTGAGCCAGAGGGAAGCCCAGGGTTATGTCTCTTAGGTCTCTTGCATCAGCAGGGTTCTTTACTACTAGCATTGCCTAAGAAGCCTGCATAAGAAGGTAGAGTGAGATAAATATGGAAAAATATTCGGGGGCACAAACATTTAGAACTAATATTTTGGATTTAAATTGACACACATTGAGCTTTGGGTTTAGAATGACATGGGCTGGAAGTCTGGTTCCACCAGTGGATTGATCAGTGGTCCTTAGAAAGTACCTTCAACTGTTTATACCTCAGTTTCATCATTTTTAAAAGGAAGATTGTAAGATCTATCTCATGAAATCATTTAAATAAAATGTGTGTACATAATGAGGAAAGGAGGCACAGTTTGTCACCTGAAAATATACCTCTTTCATTTTAGGATGATTATTTTTTAAAAATAGCAGACACAGAAGCTCTGAAAGCTGAGTAGAAGATACCCTTTTGTAAGAGAAATTTGCATTGAAAAGAGCAATCTCCACTTGTAAGGGTACCTTACCTTCTTCGTACCAGGGAGAAGACAATCACTAGAATCTCTAGAAATTCTTATCAATGAAGAGGCACAGATTTATGCCTCCAAGACAATTTTACCCTTCTTTACCTTGATTTTCCTGGTAATTCCCAAAATTGGTCTTTTTCCACCTCTCAACCCCAACATCTTTCTTTGTTCCTTAGCTGAAAATAGTATTTAAGACAGTGAGTTGGGCTATTTTGGAGAGTTACTCAGTTGGATATCTATACATATCTATTTGTTTTTCTTCTATTAATCTATATATTAGTTTTTTGGCATGGAGGGTTCAGCTGTATGGTAGAGGGAAAATTATTTTTCCATATATCCATACACATGTACATGCACACAATATTTATTGCACTTTCCTTAGCAAATATTGTTGTAGATACTATAGGCACAGTGATGAATAACAAAGACATCAAACATTTCCCACTTGAAATTTATAATGACAGAAAAGGAGAAAAGAATACACAAGAAACAAAATACATAAAGGTGATATGTAGTATATTAGATGGTGGTGAGTGATGTGGATGTGAATATTCCATATGCAGGATTCAGGTATAATGATGGAAGCTTGGGAACATGTTCTTTGTTGTTTTCCTTTTACCTGGCAAATAGGAAACTGAGTGCGGATGGGAATGGAGGAGTTGGAGGTTGGATTAAAGATAAGAAATGCGTAATGATTAGAATGAGAGAATGAAATGACTAAGGAAATACAGTGTGCTTAAATAGCCACAAGCATTTACATTTAAAGTAAGACCAGACAACATGATTTTATTTTTCTTCCAGTTATATTCATTTATCTAGGAAGAAGCTTGGAGCAGATAGATACAAGGTTTTGGCCAATGTGACATTTTTTCCAGGATTGGATCTATAAAAAAGGAAGATGGTGAGAGGAGAGGCATATTCAAAGAGCAATGATGGTCAAGATTTTATAAATAAGGAAGTAAGTGAGGCATATAAGTAGTGATGGTCAGCATAAAGGTGATAAAAACAGTAGACTGCAGATTTCATTGGCGTTAAAAGACAAGGAATGCTAAGGATAGAGTTTATGATTTGGGAAATAATAGGAAAGTGTGTTTAGAAAATTATTAAGGTTATTGGTAAAGACGACATCTGTTATAGAATATGACAATGGGAATGAGTATCTGAGGAAATTGGAAGACAAGAAAATAAGAGAGAACAAGAAACTAATAGGGCTAGATATCAGTATGCAAATATTGAAATCATTAAGAATTATGACAAGAGTATTGTTGGAAAAAATAACAGCCAAGACTATAAATCTTTAGAGTATGAAGAGGTAAATGAGGAGTTGATTGCAGTGAGCAATGGATAGTATATTTTCTGATGTCATGACATTCAAACCTTGTTGTTGCTTTTTTTTTTTTTTTTGCTTTGTTTGTTTTTCCTAGAGAGAGGTAGAGAGAATAATCTGAAAGCAGCAAATAAGTAAGGAAAACACTTTATGACAGAATCTCTTAGGAGAGTTGTAAGTTTCCATTAGAGCACAAAGCTTGAGTAAATAGTATTGAGAGAAGTCCAGAACTTGAGGGTTTTGCTGCTGACGATGAGTTCCAGAGGTAAAAGGGTGTAAAGAGTGTGGACAGGTGGGACATGAGATCAAATAAAATGGTATAGAAGTCCTTATGAGAATCAAAATGGTTGGGAATGATTGATAATCTTGCTAGACACCAAATACATGGTACACTTGTGAGGGTAGGAATGGAAGTCTAAGAGCTGGGGGTACAATGAAAGATAGAGTCTTACCAAGAAAGTCTGGAATTCCCTGGCCAAAAGCTCTTTCTTATAGCTCAGAACTTTTACTCTCCCTCATACTTCAGAAGGATTAGGCCATGTCCTATGCCTGCCTTTTGTCTGTGGAAGCTTTAGTCAAAGAAGTTTAATCAGAGAAGAGAGATATGTGGAAACAAAGGGTAACAGTCAAAGGAGATTAAATAACAATAATGTAGTGATTAAGCATAGTCAAGGACCGTTCGTTCTTTTTCAAGGGTTATAGACAATATTCTGAGCCATATCCTGTGAACTGTCTTATAGATACTAAAACATCAGGTGGAAAAGCTAACTACATGATGATCAGACTGTACCCAGGACATGAACTGCTACAATTCTGAGAACTGGCCACCCAGAAATGGGAACAAATGAACCCTGGAACTGAAGATTCAGTCAGTTCAGTTCAGTCGCTCAGTCGTGTCCGACTCTTTGCGACCTGAAGATTAACTGTGCCTAAAACCACCAAGATGATGCTGGTCAGACCACTGAAGATGAGTTTGAAGATGTTAGAGATGACTGTTCTATTTCTGCATATGGCCGCCCCCCACTTCTGTTTATAAAATGTCTTGCCCCACTGCTTGTCGGGGGTGGCGGGGAGAGGAGTTAGCTTTTGGACAGATGTCCACCACCCTCCCCCACCCCCAGTTGCTGGCATCTGAAATAAAGCAAAATTTCCTTTCCAAAAAAATGAGTAAATAAATAAATAAAAGGGTTAGTGCTAACTTGAATTTTCCTAAATTTCTAACTCCTGCCTCAAAATCTTGCCTCATCTTCATACTTTTCCCACTTCTGTAGCATTATAAGAAGCATATTTTACATTTGTATACCTTTTGCCCCTACACATACATTTTCTTTCTTCTATTTTGTCTGTCAGTCTCTTCATTGTAGTGTGAGAGCTTTCTCTAGTTGTGGCAAGAGACTTAGTTGCCCTGTGGCTTGTGGGGTATTAGTTCACTAATCAGGGATCACACCCACATCCTCTGCATTTAGAGGTGAATTCTCAACCACTGGACCACAAGGTAAGTCCCCTACAAATGCATTTTTTAAAACAAACATCTTAAATACATCTTCACAAAACTCCCAAGTAACCTTATTTAAGTGACTTAATTAAATGACACATGTAAGCGACCTTCTTAAATAGGAAACTTTACGGAGATCTTAACAGCACTTTGTACTCTCATCTTTGAGACTTCATTCTGTCAATCATATCTTCTTTCTTTTGTGTTTAATAGCTATTTCTTTCTATCATAGGTGAAAATCCTTGGGGATGACAATGCTCAAGTAATCAGTATATGAGTGGTGTAGTAGAAAGAGGGTTGAATCCCGGACTTATTGTACTACTATAGGACCATTAGTGAGTTACTTAATGCACATGTACAGGATTTTCCGATGTAGCTATTGCAGAATTCAGTTCAGTTCATTTCAGTTGCTCAGTGTCCGACTCTTTGCGACCCCATGAACCGCAGCATGCCAGGCCTCCCTGTCCATCACCAACTCCCGGAGTCCACCCAAACCCATGTCCATTGAGGTGGTGATGCCGTCCAACCATCTCATCCTCTGTCGTCCCCTTTTACTCCTGCCCTCAATCTTTCCCAGCATCAGTCTTTTTAATTTTAATTGCAGAATTAAACAGGGTAATACTTGTTACCGCACGATGTTTGGTATATACAAAGATCTAAGGGATTGGCAATCAAAATTACTTTTATTCACCTTGCTAGCTCTTGATCTTGAGTATTGACTTGTCATGGACTTGGATCCATGCAACTCAAATTATTTTCTCCAAACCTAATCTTCTTTGAATAATACAGCATTCAAATTATTTCAGAATCATTTTGAATATTTTCCAGAAGCATTTCATTCAGTATAATATTTAACATACTTATTTATGACCCGTTTAAATTGTGACTTTTTTTTTTCTGTATATGTAATGAAAAACACCTGTATTTTCACATATTTTAATTATCTTGCTATCATTCATTTTCTGGGCTTCCCTGGGAGCTCAGATGGTAAAGAATCCGCATACAATGCAGGAGACCTGGGTTTGATTCCTGGGTCAGGAAGATCCCTTGGAGGAGAAAATGGCAACCCACTCAAGTATTCTTGCCTGAAGAGCCCCATGAACAGAGGAGCCTGGCAGGTTATAGTCCAAGGGCTAACAAGGAGTTGTACATGACTGAGCAATTAACACTATACTACACTACTATATGGAGAAGGCAATGGCACCCCACTCCAGTACTCTTGCCTGGAAAATCCCATGGATGGAGGAGCCTGGTAGGCTGCAGTCCATGGGGTCACGAAGAGTTGGACATGACTGAGCGACTTCACTTTCACTTTTCACTTTCATGCATTGGAGAAGGAAATGGCAACCCACTCCTGTGTTCTTGCCTGGAAAATCCCATGAACAGAGGAACCTGGTAGGCTGCGGTCTATGGGGTCACTGAGAGTCGGACATGACAGAGCAACTTCACTCTCACTTTTCACTTTCATGCATTGGAGAAGGAAATGGCAACCCACTCCTGTGTTCCTGCCTGGAGAATCCCAGGGATGGGGGAGCCTGGTGGGCTGCTGTCTATGGGGTCGCACAGAGTTGGGTACGACTGAAGCAACTTAGCAGCAGCAGCAGCAGCACACTACTATATATCATTCGTTTTCAGAATGGATTCTTGATACATCTATATGTTACCTCTGATTTATCTGCATTTAGCTGAAGAAGTGTTGCTTAAAAGTGCTGATTTTTTAAAAGCTTACTTCAGAATATTTGTCTGATTAAAAAATAAAACAGGCAAACATAAACCAACAACAACAGCAACAACAACAACACATACCTGTCTTCCTTATTCTAAAGATACAATGAAACACTATGCTTAATTTTTTCTATATCATTTTTATGCTTCTAAGAGGACTGTATTGATGGATTGTATTGATTGCATGCACACTCATACTCCCCTGAAATAATTCTTCTACATTTTATTTATAAGTGAGTACAGCTCTTCTGCAAATTTACTGTGACATTTTAAATGGTTAGAAATAAACAATGCTTGTGCAATTGTTATAATCTATACTATGTCCCAGCATTTCCTTTGGTCTTCTATATTCAGGAGAATAATGGCAATCTTGAATATACTCTCACTCTAGAAAGTTCAACATACATAGAAAGGTTAAAAAATAAAACTACCATAGTACAGACTTGCAAGTGTAATTACAAAAGGACAGAAAAATAATTGGCAAGCTATCTAAATCCAGGAAATACAGATATATAATGTCTGGGTTCCAATTCTACAGGATAATAAGCAAAGGGAAAATCAACTGGAAGAAGAAATGCTCCACTTTAATTTTTTCAGTGCTACTAAAAAAATATACAAAAATGAAAACATAATCAATTCACTTAGCTGCTCCCCTGGTATGCTTCTTGAGGGTGACACTACATCTTAAACATTCTTCTATTTTCTCCAATGTACACTGCATTTAGAACAATGCTATAAAATAAAATATCTTTATTTTTAAAAATTATTGGATATAAGAATATCCAAAACACAATTGTAGTAATTCCATTAACATGTTCTTGGGATATATTATTTCTTTAGAATTAGGAAACATAAACTATTTAAAATAGTTTTGATTTTTAACCATACCCCACACAAGAGTTGGTTTGCAATATTAATTCTGTGAAAACTGAAAAAGCGAGGTTTATTACAAGCTTTAGGGGCTGCATGTAATTTAAGACAGAGAATATATAATGAGGAACAAGTGAAACTGATGAGTTCAACTTGAAGTGTTGAGAGTAAGTAGCCTACGGGACTTCCATAGGAGCAGTTAGGGAGGCAGATGATAAATGCCAGCATTCAGACCAAAGTCTGGCTGTGGACAGAGTGGATGAGATAACTCTGGATACTGAACAGGATCAGCAGAGAAATAGGAAACAAAGATAAGTTGAAATATCATGGAAGCCAAAGGAGGTGTTCAGAGGGGAGAGAATCTGCAGAAGGAACATTCATTGGTTTAAAATGGCTTTGTAGGGCAGGAATCTTCTGCATTCATCTTCTCCTAAGAGAACTTCAAAATTACAACTTGCTGCTGAACAACCATCGACAGGAGAATGTTGGATACCACCAAAAAAAGATATCCCATGTCCAAGGGCAAAGGAGAAGCCCCAACAAGATGGTAAGAGGGGCAAAATTGCATTTAGAATCAAACCTCATACTCGTCAGAGATGCTCAGAGGGCTCAAGCAAAACGTTGTGCAGACCAGGACCCAGGGACTCCAGAGAGGTTGAGCCAGGCATGCCTTTGAGTGTTTGAGTGTCTCCTGTGGGAGATGGGTCAGCAATGGCCTCCCGTGGGGACAAGGGTTCTGGCTGCAGCAGACCTGGGACATGCAGTGTGTTGCATAAACCCTCTTGGAGGAAGTTGCCATTAGCCCCACCATAAAACCACCGAGCAGATGACCCACAAAGAGCAGAACAATTATACCAAAGAAATTCTTACACTGTTAAGAAAGTTCTAGGACCCACAACAGATTTCCCAACCTGGGTATCTGGCAAAGGAACTGAGAATCCCCAGGGAATATGACTTTGGAGGCCAGTGGGATTTGATTTCAGAACTTCTACAGGACTGGGGAAACAGACTCTTGGAGGGCACAAACAAAACCTTGTGCATACCAGGACTCAGGAGAAAGGAGCGGTGACCCCACAAGAGACTGAGCCAGACTTGTATATGAGTGTCCAGGAGTCTCCAGGGGAGGCGTGGGTCAACAGCGGCCTGCTGTGGGGTCAGGGGTACTGAATGCAACAGTAAGTCCTTTGGAAGAAGGTATTGTTTGGCCTCAGGCCAAAAAACAAGAAGGGAACACAGCCTTGCCCATCAACAGAAAACTGGATTAAATATTTACTGAGCATGGCCTTGCCCATCAAAATAAGAACCAATTATAAACACCCAGATTTAAAAGAAGGTTCTCATTTGTGTGTTTTAATTTGAGTTCATCATTCACCATATCATTGTCACTATGCTATGTGTCTAAATAATAGAATGAGAAGCATTATTAGAAAATATCTATTGAAGTAGAAGTATGCATTTAGGCAAGAATCTCTTAAATTGTTTTAATTGAAGTATAGTGGGTTTCGGGTGTACAGCAAAGTGATTCAGTTATAAATGTATATATGTGAGTGTGTATATATATGTGTGTGTGTGTGTGTGTATGTGTGTGTGTGTGTGTGTTTCAATACACGTTCTTTTCCAGATTATTTTCTATTATAGGTTATTATAAGATATGGAATACAGTTCCTTGTGCTATATAGTAGGTTCTTGTTGGTTATCTATTTCATATATAGTAGATGGTGACTGCAGTCATGAAATTAAAAGATGTTTACTCCTTGGAAGAAAAGTTATGACCAAACTAGATAGCATATTAAAAGGCAGAGACATTATTTTGCCAATAAAGGTCCATCTAGTCAAGGCTATGGTTTTTCCAGTAGTCATGTATGGATGTGAGGGTTGGACTATAAAGAAAGCTGAGTGCTGAAGAGTTGATGCTCTTGAACTGTGATGTTGGAGAAGACTCTTGAGAGTCCCTTGGACTACAAGGAGATCAAACCAGTCAATCCTAAAGGAAATCAGTCCTGAATATTCATTGGAAGGACTGATGTTGAAGCTGAAACTCCAAAACTTTGTCCAGCTGATGCGAAGAGCTGACTCATTTGAAAAGACCCTGATGCTGGGAAAGATTGAAGGCGGGAGTAAAGGGGATGACAGGATGAGATGGTTGGATGGCATCACTGACTCAATGGACTTGAGTTTGAGTGGACTCCAGGAGTTGGTGATGGACAGGGAGGCCTGGCCTGCTGCAGTCCATGGAGTCTCAAAGAGTTGGACACGACTGAGCGACTGAACTGAACTGAACTGAATCTTTCCCATCAGGAAGCTTCCATAAGTCTCTTATCCTTATCCCTCAGAGGGAAGACAGATTGAAAACCACAAACACAGAAAACTAATCAAACAGATCACATGGACCACAGTCTAGTCTAACTCAATGAAACTATGAGTCATGGTGTGTAGGACCACCCAAGATGGACAGGTCATGGTGGAGAGTTCTATAAAACTTGGTTCACTGGAGAAGGTGAAGTCGCTCAGTCATATCCGACTCTTTGCAAATCCATGGACTGTAGCCTACCAGGCTCCTCAATCCATGGGATTTTCCAGGCAAGAGTGCTGGAGTGGGTTGACATTTCCTTCTCCAGGGGATCTTCCTGACCCAGGGATTAAACTTGAGTCTCCCACGTTGCAGGCATATGCTTTACCATCTGAGCCACCAGGGAAGAAGTCACTGGAGAAGGGACTGCCAAACCACTTCAGTATTCCTTCCATGAGAACCCCATGAACAGTATGTAAAGGTAAAAGATAATGATACTGAAAGATGAACTCCCTAGGTTGGTAGGTGCCCTATATCTTACTGGAGAGGAGTGGAGAAAAGACTCCAGAAAATGAAGAGATGGAACCAAAGCAAAAACAATGCCCAGTTTTGGATGTGACTGGTGATGAAATAAAAGTATGATGCTGTTAAGAACAACATCGCATAGGAACCTGGAATGTTAGGGCAATGAATCAATGTCAATTGGAAGTGGTCAAATAGGAGATGGCAAGAGTGAACATCGACACTTTAGGAATCAGGGAACTAAAATGGATCAGAATGGGTGAATTTAACTCAGATGACCATTACATATACTACTTTGGTCAAAAATCCCTTAGAAAAAATGGAGTAGCCCTCACAGTCAACAAAAGAGTCAGAAGTGCAGTATTTGGGTGCAATCTCAAAAATGACAGAATGAACTCTGTACATTTCCAAGGCAAACCATTCAATATCACACTAATCCAAATCTATGCCCCAACCACTAATGCTGAAGAAGCTGAAGTTGAATGGTTCTATGAAGACCTACAAGACCTTCTAGAACTAATACCAAAAAAAAAAAAAAAAAAAAAAAGATGTCCTTTTCATCATAGGGGACTGGAATGCAGAAGTATGCAGTCAAGAGATACCTGGAGTAATGGGAAAATTTGGCCTTGGTGTAAAAAATGATGCAGGGCAAAGGCTAGCCAACTTTTGCCAAGAGAACTCACTGGTCATAGCAAACACCCTCTTCCAACAACACAAGAGACAACTCTACACATGGACATTACCAGATGGTCAATAGAAAATCAGATCCACTGTACTCTTTGCAGCCAAAGACCAGTCAATTCAGTCGCTCAGTCATGTCGATTCTTTACAACTCCATAGACTGCAGCACACCAGGCTTCCTTGTCCATCACCAACTCTGGGAGCTTGCTGAAGCACATGTCTATTGAGTTGGTGACACCATCCAACCATCTCATCCTCTGTAGTCCCCTTCCCTTCCTGCCATCAATGTTTCTCAGGGTCTTTTCCAATGAGTCAGTTCTTTGCATCAGGTGGCCAAAGTATTGGAGTTTCAGCTTCAGCATTAGTCCTTCTAATGAATATTCAGGACTGATTTCCTTTAGGATTGACTGGTTGGATCTCCTTGTAGTCCAAGGTAATCTCAAGTGTCTTCTCCAATACCACAGTTCAAAAGCATCAATTCTTTGGTGCTCAGCTTTCTTTATAGTCCAAATCTCACATCCATACACGACTACTGGAAAAACCATAGCTTTGACTATAAGCACGTTTGTTGGCAAAGAAATGCCTCTTCATTTTAAAATGCTAAGTTGGCCACAGCCTTTCTTCCAAGGAGCAAGCATCTTTTAATTTCATGGCTGCAGTTACCATCTGCAGTGATTTTGGAGTCCAAGAGAATAAAATCTGTCACTGCTTCCATTGATTCACCATATATTTGCCATGAAGTGATGGAACCGGATGCCATGATCTTAGTTTTTGGAATGTTGGTTTTAAGCCAACGTCTTCACCCTCCTTTTTCACTTTCATTAAGAAGCTCTTTAGTTCTTTGCTTTCTGACGTATGAGTGGTGTTATCTGTGTATCTGAGTTTTTTGATATTTCTCCTGGCAATCTTTATTCCAGCTTGTTCTTCATTCAACTTGGCATGTCGCATGATGTACTCTGCCTAGAGGTTAAATAAGCAGGGTGACAATATACAGCCTTGACCACTCCTTCTTGATTTGGAACCAGTCCTTTTTTCCATGTCTGGTTTTAAATGTTGCTTCTTGATATGCATACTGATTTCTCAGAAGGCAGGTAAGGTGGTCTGGTGTTCTCATCTCTTGAATAATTTCCTATAGTTTCTTATGATCCACACAGTCAAAGGCTTTGGTGTAGTCAATAAGGCAGAAGTAGATGCTTCTGGAACTCTCTAGCTTTTTCTATGATCCAATGGACATTGGAAATTTGATCTCTGGTTCCTCTGCCTTTTCTGAATCCAGTTGAACATCTGGAAGTTCACAGTTCACGTACTGTTGAAGCCTGACTTGGAGAATTTTGAGCATTACTTTGCTAGTATGTGAGATGAGTGCAATTGTGTGGTAGTTTGAACATTCTTTGGCATTGCACTTCCTTGGGATTGGAATGAAAACTGACCTTTTCCAGTTCTGTGGCCTCTGCTGAGTTTTCCAAATTTGTTGGCATACTGAGGGCATCACTACCACAGCATCAATTTTCACGATTTGAAATATCTCAATTGGAATTCCATCACCTCCACTAGTTTGTACATAGTGCGCTTCCTAACAACCGCTTGACTTCACATTCCAATATGTCTGGCTCTAGGTGAGTGATCACACCATTGTGGTTATCTGGGTCATTAAGATCTATTTTGTATAGTTCTTCTGTGTATTATTGCAAGCCCTTCTTAGTATCCTCTGCTTCTGTTAGGTCCACACTGTTTCTGTTCTTTATTATGCCTATCTTCCATGAAATATTCCTTTGGTATCTCTAATTTTTTTGAAGAGATCTCTAGTCTTTTCCATTCTATTGTTTTCCTATATTTCTTTTCATTGATCACTGGGAAGACTTTCTCATTTCTCCTTGCTATTTTTTGCAACTCTTCATTCAGATGGGTAGATATTTCCTTTTCCCCTCTGCCTTTAGCGTCTCTTCTTTTCTCAGCTATTTGTAAGACCTCCTCAGACAACCATTTTGCCTTTTTGTATCTCTTTTTCTTGGGGATGGTCTTGATCACTACCTCCTGTATAATGTCACAAGATTTTGTCCAGTTTTTCAGGCACTCTGTATATCAGATCTAATACATTGAATCTTTTTGTCACTTCCATTGTATAAGCATAAGGGATTTGATTTAGATCATACCTGAATCATCTAGTGGTTTTCCCTACTTTCTCCAAAGTCTGAATTTTGAAATAAGAAGTTTATGATCTGAGCCACAGTCAGCTCCTGGTCTTGTTTTTGCTGACTGTATAGAACAATCTTTGACATTGCCTTTTTTTGAGATAGGAATGAAAACTGACCTTTTTCAGTCCCATAGCCAGTGCTGAGTTTTCCAAATTTCCTGGCATATTGAGTGCAGCACTTTCACAGAATCTTCTTGTAGGATTTGAAATAGAACAGCTGGAATTTCATCACCTCCACTAGCTTTGATTGTTGTTATGTTTTCTAAGGCCCACTTGACTTCACATTGCAGAATTTCTGGCTCTAGGTGAGTGAGGGGATGACAGAGGATGAGGTGGTTGAATTGCATCACTGACTTGATGGACATGAGTTTGAGGAAGTTCCGGGAGTTGGTGATGGACAGGAAGCCTGGTGTGCTGCAGTTCATTGTATCACAAAGAGTTGGACATGACTGAGCCTCTGAACTGACTTAGGGCAGGAATAGAGAGACACAGACCTCAAGAACAGACTTGTGGATACAGTAGGGGAAGTAGAGAGAGGGACACATTGAGAGAGTTAGCACTGAAACACAAAAATTACCATAAGTTAAATAGATAGCTATTGGGAAACTGCTTTATAGCACAGGGCATTCAACCCCATGCTCTGAGACAACCTAGAGCGTTGGGGTGAGTGCTGGGAGAAAGATTCAGGAGGGAGGGTACTTATGTACACTTCTTGTAGGCTCACCTGTTGTTCAGCAGAAACCATACAATATTATAAAGCAATTATTCTCCAGTGAAAAATAAATTCTTAAAAATGGTCCTGTAAAGTCTAGCAAGAAGAGGACAGAAAATTGAATACTGTCTCAATCATTTAAAATGACTGTCTATGGGAGTATTACTCCATTAGTGATTGTTACAGGCTCACAGTGGGTAAATGAAATAATTACTGACCCAAAAGAGCTCACAATTAACAGAAAAAATAAAAAACATTAAAACTGAGTGACTGCAATATAATATTAAATTCTAAGATACAGAGTTCAAACATTAAAAAAGCATTTTGTTAATGAAAATCTTCAAATCAATATGTTTCTTTGAAATTAGATGACCAAAGCTACATGTGGAAATCAATAATGTTGATTATTTGGGAAGTAATTTCTATACTCCTGTTAATGATTTTTCTCTTTATTTCTAATAAAAATAATTCTTGAGAGTCAGTGGTTTTGGTGTGTGTGTGTGTGTGTGTGTGTGTGTGTGTGTGTGTGTACTTGCTTGACAAAATTCTACTTCCCAAACAGATTAAACATCAATTTTATTTTAGAGGTTGAGGCTAATTGATGGATATGAAGAAAAAAGAGATCATGATTCCAAGTACATAGTCTCTACAAATATCATTATGTATATATGATAAATGTTAAAATCCATCAAATAGTTTAAAGTCTCCCCAGTCTAAAAATTGGAGACTGTTATACTAATTTAGACATGATAATCCAAAATACTTGCCTTTGCCTTCTGGTCATGCACTCTTTCTGTCAGTCACCTCAGACATTTTGGAGAGTATGCAATGAGGCTCTTGAAACTATATAGATGTAAACCAGATTTGGGTTCCACCCTATTCTTCTGTTCTTGCTCTGGCTTTGCAGGACAACATTCATAGCTTGCTCAAACACTGAAGGAGTCTCATTGTTGTCATTATTTTTAAAAAGGCACTGACTATTCAATGTCCTGGTGCCCTCAAGCTACCAATCTGAATAATGTTGGAAGATTCTAGATTCATGTAGAGGTGGAAAGGATGGACTTATCCTTGACTCTGTCATCTGGATATAAGGAGGTTCTCCTGTTGATTCTTTGTGACCCCATGGACACCAGGCTCCTCCATCCATGGGATTTTCTAGGCAAGAGTACTGGAGTGGGTTGCCATTTCCTTCTCCAGTGATTTTATGCAGTTGCTCATAAAGCAAAACAGAAACATGAGCAGATTTGCCAACTGCTGGAAAGTTACACACTTCACTATGTAATCGTTAAATTCTAGGGACTACTCTGTTCTATTCTGTTCTATTATATTCTATTCAAGCTCCTCCTCTCAAAGGTCCCTCCTTTTCTCTGCTGTTACAAAGTAAAATTTTGATGAAAATCAATTAGCCAATATTCGCTGAGCATTTAATATATGATGAGTCATTTTAAGAGTCTTATATTTATATTATCTCATTATTTCTTAAACTATGCTAAGTATGATTATTGTCTCCATTTCTCAGATGAGAAAACGAAAACATTAAAGACACTAACTAATGGTAGAGCCTTTGTTCAAATGCAAGCTTTGAAATTCTACAACCTTTGTAATTAATCATTCTCAGAAGCTCCTCTCATTACTAAAAATATTCTTGAGGAGTGAGGCGCTTGACGGCAGTTCTGCACGTTAACTGTTAGCTAAACCTGACTAAATGGTTAGATACTTTAACAATATATAAAAGTATAGTTTCATCAAACAAATGATAACCATTTATCAGTTAGGCAGAATATAGTGACCATAACAAGGTTTCTGGGAATTAAACGGTACTTAGCTGTTGACTGCAGTGCCATTTCTCTTTTGGTGAGACTCTGGGATAATATTGGCTGTAATTCCCTGAGACTCCATGTCACTGTCTATAAAAGGGGATGATAATGCCTATCTTTAAAATAGAAATAGTCTTCTTTGAGTACATAAGATAATTTGTGTATAAGCAGTAGGCATGATGCACAGAGCACTTGGAAGCAACCACTTAGTATTCCTTCCTTTTCATCCATCTAGGAAATTAGAAGGTAAACCACCAGATACCTTGTTTCACAAGGTCGCTTCCTTTCGTAAAGCATAGTGGGTGAAATGCTTCTGTTCAATATTCTGAATGTTGTGCTTTGTAAAATCATTTTCTGCTATAAGCTACCAGCAAAAGTTAAAATATTTAAATATATGCTATGCTAGTTGCAATGCTGATTGATTTTTCTTCTGGAGTGAATATGTACAGCTGATTTGTAGAACACTGAAAGAATCTACAATGAAGAAATGTAGGGCTTCCCTCATGTCTCAGTATCAATCTGACTGCCAAAGCAGGAGACATGGGTTCAATCCCTGGCCTGGGAAGATCTCATATGGTTTGGAGGAACTAAACCCGTGCTCCACAGCTCTTGAGCCTGTGTTCCAGAGCTCAGGAACCACAACTACTGAAAGGCATGAACCCTAGAGCCCATGCTCAGCAACAAGAGAAGCCACCGCAATGAGAAGCCCAAATATCACCTCTAGCGAGGAGCCCTTGCTCTGCACAAGTAGAGGAAAGCCCACGCAGTGACAAAGAGCCAGCACAGCAAACATAAACAAATTAATAAATAAACAAATACAATTATATATAAAACAAAGAAGAAATGAAACACTTCCTTTTGGTAAAATGTGTGCATGCATGCTCAGTCATGTCTGACTCTTTGTGAACCCCATGGACTGTAGCCCACTGGGCTCTTCTGTCCATGGAATTTTCCAGACAAGAATAACGGAGTAGGCTGCCATTTTATTCTCCAGGGGATCTTCTCCATCTGGGGATTGGAACCGAGTCTCCTGTTTCTCCTGCATTGGCAGGCAGATTCTTTACCACTGAGCCACCTGGGATTTCCTTTGGTAAAATACTGTAGCTCTATTGCAACTAGGGACTCGACAATTTATGTAGTCATTTTTGTTTAACTATATTACATAATTTTGTTTACTTAATAATAGTACCGTGATTATATTTGAGATTCAGAAGTACAAATAGCATTTTTACATGGATGATATGATACCTAATTCTTAAAGTTTAAGACAAAAAAAAAAGTGTCTCCCC